>NC_134209.1:10012500-15012500 GCF_965140235.1 Caretta caretta
TCAACTCTGGAGAAATAGGGGTAGTAAGGGTACAAGGCCCTGCCCAGAGTGAGCTGTTTGATGCCAGCTCACGCCCTGCGATGGGCCAGGAATCAGCTCCCTTTTGGGTGAAGGTGCCTGGTTCAGAGGCATCTTTAAGCCCAGCCACCCATGAGCAGAGGGGAAGGCTATACAGTTTGCACTGGCTGCTCCTGTGCTCTCTGGCACCAGGAGAGATGAACCCTGGGCACCAAGCACCCAAATTCCCCAGGGAGGAGCCATCAGCACGTCCCCGTTACACTGTGGTAGGATCCAGTCTCACCCCAGAGGTGAGAGTTAAACCCAGCAAGCCCTGCAGGCTGCATGGGACAGGCAGAGGGGCTTGGCCCAGTCTGTGGAGGCTGGTCAGGGAGGGGTCTCCAGGCCATCTGTGTCTCTCACCTGCCGCCCTCCCCAGCCTGCGGTGGGTCCAGGCAGCCCCAGGACGGGGGAAGGAACAAGGCAGCTCCCCTGCTGTGCTCCTGAGCGCAGGGACAAGGAATGCCGGGGCAGCTGCAGCATCACTCCCCAGGACAGACCCAGGAACGTCACAGAGCGACTGGACCGGGAGGGAGGACGGACCCGCTGCCCTGGCGTGTCTGCAAGGCTCTGACTGGGCGCCCGCGGGAGGTTGAGTTAAAAAGTTGCTTCTGCTGATAAGCAGAAATTATAAGGTTTTGCTGTTGCTCGAGAAATTGCTTTAGCCCATGAGGGGTTATGACTGGTGAGACGTCTAGTCATGCTTTGAGTAAAACACTTGGCGAAGAAGGTATTGTAAGAAGAACTCTCATTTTAACTCGATCCGGAGGGTGAGAAAACAAGCTCATTGGAACGTAACTCGGGGATTTCGCTCAAGACTGGAATGGCTCGGATTTTTATCCCTTGCATGACCAGACTGTGGAGAAGCCAGAGCCCCAGATGACACAACGCTGACTGGCCATTAGGAGAGGTCTGTCTGCTTTATTGGGAGTGGTGAGCATTAGATGCTCGGTGAGTGCATTCTGCTGATCAGCTGCTGATTGCTAACAAATACATGTACATGTTTAAGAATATTCACAGTGTGATAAAGGCTCTTTCACTGGAAAAAGGTCCTGTTAACCCGTAGAGGGTCACTGCACCCCGAGGGGGAGGAGAGAGCTGTAAACTGTGAGGGCAAAAGAGGTGGTCTTAAGTGGGGTTCCCCAGGGATCTGTTCTGGGTCCAGCGTTTAACATCGTTATTAATGACCTGGATGTAGGTACAGAGAGCAGACTGATCAATGCTGCAGATGACACAAAGCTGCGGCATGGGGGGAAGGAGGTTGCCAGCACTTTGGAGGATAGAGCTAAAATTCAGAGGGACTTGGATAAACTGGAGAACTGGGCAACAGACGACAAAATGAAATTCAACAAAGACCAATGTGAGGTGCGCCACGTAGGGAAGGAAAACCAGATGCACAAATACAGAATGAGGCAAAGTGGCTCGGCAGCAGCGGTGCTGAGAAGGATCTGGGAGTGGTGGTGGGTGGGAGTTTGTTAGTGGAAAGGCTTGAATCATAAATGATGAAGAGTTCAGGTGTACTAAGTGTTTCTTTCAAACTCTGATACTGATGGTAAATAAACCACAAACGGCTGAAAAAGTTTTGAATCTGTTTCTCTCTCTCTGTGCAGATACGCCTACAATAACCGTATTTGACAAAACTCACACAAAACTTAAACCTGTTGCCTGAAAGTAATTTTAATGCTAATAGTTGCATCTATTTGACATTTTTCTAAACACTTTCTCAACATTTCAGATAAATTACATCTTTCTTGGAGACAAGTATCGGGGGGAGCCGTGTTAGCCTGTATCCCCAAAAACAACGAGGAGTCCGATGGCACCTTAAAGACTGTTGCCAGCACCCAGTGCCCAGAGGCCAAACAACAGCAGGGGTTCGTTACCTGGTGTGCATCACTCAATAATCACAACGGGGTGGAGAAGCAGAAAAGTTTATTTGCAGCTGCAAACAAAGTGTAGGGAGAATAGAATCTCAAATCCTGCACCCAGAGCAGGTCATTACACACACTTTTATATCCCTTAATGCTACTGCACTACACATCAGCCAATTAAAACTTTACACAAATACTCTGCCTTCCTTATATGGGTTACAACAATGTTTACTTCCTGCAACCGCTAACAAGCATTCCTAGCAACTTAAACAACCAGCACGTCCTGCCTGGCCTTGTAGTTCTCTCTCCTATTATCTTTAACTTGGCGTCAGCAAACCTTACACTCTGAGGCATTATCTGCGGCTGCAACATTGTTTTAAGAGCAAAAGAGCTTACTCAAACCAGCCAGGCCTAAATTCTATTAAGGGGCGTTGAGAAGAAGCCCTTCGGCCTTCAGCAGGGAGACTTCCTCGACCCTTATTGCCTTCCATCCCCTCGACTTAACTAGTGGCCATGCCCTGGGGTCTCCAAGAAGACTAACCGATTTATTTGGGCATAAGCTTTCGTGGGCCCATGAAAGCTTATGCCCAAACAAATCGGTTAGTCTTTAAGGTGCCACCAGACTCCTCATTATCTTTCTTGGAGGTTATTTTCAGGCTATACTATGGCTTGATTTTATTTTTCATTTAATGCACTAAGAATATAAACAATATAGGCCCTGGGCACATTTCACAGCACTGCAGGCGGTCGTTGAACAGGGCACTTGTGGTGTGAAAAATGTTTCTCTTGAGTCTGGACCGTGGCTATATCGTGACCAAGAAATTTGGACCTTGACAAAAAATAATTATCTACCCCGGCATTAAGGGCTGCTCTGAAGAGGACGGTGATCAAGTGTTCTCCAGGTGCACTGACAGTAGGAGACGGGGGATTTAGGTTAGACATTAGGAAAACTCTCTAGCTCTAAGGACAGTTCAGTGTGGGACAGGTTGTCACAGACTCACAGGCCAGTGCCCTCTTGGCTCCGTATGGGAACCGGCCTTTCAGAGTATTGAGCCTACATGAGGTCACACTCTTTGCTCAGGGTTTAAGCTGTAGGCTTCTCCTCCGCCTCCCAATACCGCCCGTCTGAGCCTCCAGCATGCCTGCCTCTCTTGAGCCTGCAGCGATTCTCAGCCAGCGCAGCACAGAAGGGTTTATTGTACGTCTGGAGCACAGCACAAGACCTTCTCAGGGGCGTTCATCAGGGTCTGTCCCCATCCAGGTGGGCTCAGGCCGCTCTTTGTTCCCAGACCAGAAGTGAATCCTCCTTTCTGCGGCCCACCCCATATCACCTCCAAGGCCCCACTTCCATCTGTCTTCTTTCCCGGGCAAACAGGTCTCCAGGTGACTCTCTCTTCAGCTCTTTGTTCTCTCCGCTGCCCATAACTGGCTGGCTCCAAGTTGGGATGGGCCTTCAGGTCATCAGTCGCTAAGTTACAAAGTGCCCAGGCCATGGTCTGGGGTCCAGGCTGCTAGACTGGGTCACACTTGGTCCTCTACAACAGCAGACACCCCACCTCCCACCTGGGTTAGACATGCAGCACACGGGGGAAACTGAGGCACACAGTATACATACGCAACGTTAGGAAAATACCCCACTTCGTCACACAGGTTGCCTAGAGAGGATGTGGAATCCCCGTCGTTGGAGGTTTTTAAGGACAGGTTGGACAAACACCTGTCAGGGATGGTCTAGGTTAACTTGGTGCTGCCTGAGATCGGGGCTGGACTTGATGATCTATTGAGGGCCCTTCTAGCCCAGCATTTCTATGGCTCTATGAATGGTGAAAAGGACATTAGAGGCACTTACAAACTAAACGCAGACACTTATTCCTGTCCAACAGACGTCCTCAGCTGATGATGGCAACAGCGCGACCAGCTGCGAGTAGACCCGGCCATTTACCGTGTTATAATCATGAAATTCGACAGAAAAAAAAGCCGTCCCCACCACAGATGCACAAGCAGTTACTGCTGACAGACCTAGCTCACCGCACCGCGCAGCCAGAGGACGGCGTGCCCACACTGAATGGGGCAAACACTGAACTCTGACTAACAGAGTTTTTATCCATTAAAATGTTGGAAATTATTTTGTGCAAATAAAACATTATTACAGAAAACTATAACACCTGAAAAGCAAAACATGGTTCAGTGAGCAGAGAGACGAGGCCAGAAATCCCACACGGGACCCTCCAATTGCCAGAGAAAAGCTAGGGAGGGGTTGACTGGTTCTTGTAGGGAGACAGAGCAGAGCTCATCCGTCTTCCTCTCGGGGGTCCCCTCAGGCCGTGGCACGGACTCCACCAGGCTCAGTTAAGCTGCAGAAGTTAAACACAGGCAACGTCTGTCAAAGGGAACCTGCCATCATGTTTTGCAATGACAGTGCAGGCTGCGGTCGGGGCGGTCGCCCTAGTGGCTGCAGGGTTCAGTGGACAAAATCTCTAGCCCCGCTGACAAAGCTTGTAGCTCCAGGGTCAGAGACCCGGGTTCCTGGAGCCCCAAGGGCTGGGCTCTGTCCCTGCTGCTTCCTCCCTGCAGTTCACTGGAGACTGTTCTCTGAAGCAGCTGGAGTTATCCTTGCAAAAGCTGAGCTCAGCCCACGCTGTACCAGCAGCCACAGAGAAATCCCTCTCACTAGCGTCTTTCACTCCTAAAGTCATCGCAGAGAAAACAAGGGGGATTTGGCTGCAAACCTGTTCCTGCACCCCCAGTGTGAATAAAAGGGAAATAAGAGATCCCAAACTCCCCTGTTCTGCTCCTTGGGGCTGGTTTGCTAGAGGGGACGGGCCAGGGACACTCAGGGTCCAATGACTTGGACTGGGTCTCTCTCTCCAGAGGCCTCAGTGAGAGCAGTGAACCCCTAGGCTAGAGCCCCCCTCACTTACCCTTGGCAGATAGGTCAGAACCACTAGATCCTTGGTCGTTTGCTGTGCAGAGGAGGCGGAGAAGAGAGAGTATATTAGCGTCTCTCACAGGACAGGGTTTCAGCGTAGTTGTTAGATACGGGGACTCCTATCCAAAGGGAACAGTCATCACCTCACTCTTCCCAAGCAGTGAGCTGGGTGGTGCACAGATCAGTCTACAGGGCAGCTGCCCAGGATTTCCATTATTCACGTGCGAAAAACGTCACCATTGCAGGGGGACAGCACTGCTCTGTGCTCTTCATGCCTCGTCAGAACGGGAGCCCAGACTACTCAACATTCAACGGCGGGCAAAGCAGGAGATGCTGGGCTAAGGATACTCCTGCCAAATAACCTCAACTCCGCCTCCTTTGGGCTGTGCCCAGAGGGGTCCCTCACGCAGACCACAGACGTCACCCTCCCCCTGCCAATGCACAGCAATTCCCGCCTTAATCAATGGCGCTGCACCAAACAGTGTGGACGGTATGAAGAGGAATGCAGATTTGGGGCGGTGCTGGGCACACAGACAAGGACAAGTTTGGTTTGGCATGGTGCTGGTCTATTCCTTGTTCCTATTCCCAGACCCACTGGGGCAGAGTTTGAGTTGCGTGGGACGCATCATAATTAAGACCGTACCAAATTCACGGTCTGTTTTGGTCAATGTCAGTCACAGGATGTAAAAAATTGTCATTTTCATCATTTCAGCTATTTAAATCTGAAATTTCACAGTGTTGTACCTGTAGGGTCCTGACCCAAAAAGCGGCTGGGGGGGCAGGAAGGTTATTGTCGATGGGTCACAGCATTGCCACCCTTACGTCTAGGGTGCTGCTGGGGGGGCACTGCCTTCAGGGCTGGGTGCCTGGCCAGCAGACACCGTTCTCTGGCTCCCCAGCTCTGAAGGCAGCACAAAAGTAAGGGTGGCAATTCTGTGATCCCCTCCAATAACCTTGTAAACCCCCTCCTCCCCCCACAACCCTCTTCTGGGTCAGGACCCCCTGTTAGAGAAACGCAGGTCTCCCCTGTGAAATCTGTATAGATTTCATGGTCCGTGATGCGTTTTTTATGGCTGTGAATTTGGCCATAATACCTCTGCATATCCTGGTTTGCCAACCTTTGACTTCTGGGAATTAAACACTCCCATTCTGAAAGGACACAGGGAGCCCAGGGCAGGGCTGAGCACCTGCCACCTTAACTCCCCATTAACAAAGCTCTTGCATGTGAATTTCTGTTCTTCTGGAGTAACGAGGAGGAGGGAGGGAGGCATGACTGAGGGCCAGCTGCAGGAGGAAGGGTGGTGCTCTGCGGAGGTTTTGTTGGCACTTCTCAAACCCCCTCCGTTACCTGCTGGAGGCACCCCGGAGAGGGTAAAGAGAGAGCTGGATGACTACCCCCTAGCAGGGCCCGGCAGATCTGTGCACTTTATACTGGCTCTTCATACCAGACTTTAGAGGGCCTCAGATGCAGTCGATAATTGATGTAAATATTTCCCATAGTTTTAGTCTTGATCCTGTTGGTAAAGCTAATTACAGGAGACAATTGAGGAGGGGATTTGAACTTGTTGTAATCGAGGCGACAGAGTGGTGCTGATCTGAAGTCAGTGGAAAGACTCCCATTGGCTTCAAAGGCTTTGGATCAGGCCCAGATTTCACAAGCACCAAACCAACTTTCAGGTAAGTCAAAAGAAGTGTAACATTAAAAGCAGGTCAGACACCTTCAGGGTCACACTCAGCCACACACAGCACAGCTCTAGGGGGATAATAATTCAGCCCAAAACCACCGTATACATTCCTGACTATCGCCTTGTCTACACTACTAAAATTGGGACCCATGCCCGCAAGCCATGCAGTTCCACCAGAGAGAGCAGGGGTGGAGCAATTGAGGAGATGGGGTTCAGGTGTTTTTAACCCTTGTATCATCTAGGACTTCCTCGGAGCAAGGTTAGAGAACATGTGTCTACAGCCACTCTACACTACTGAAGACGACCTCTGCTGGGAAAACAACACAGCAGGGCACAGATTATCCAACAAGTTCTTGGAATGTATTGGAGACAATTTTTCTTTCAGAATGTGGAGAAAGCTATTAGGGGAGAGGCTGTTCTAGATTTGGTTTGACAAATAGGGAGGAACTGGTTGAGAATTTGAAAGTGGAAGGAAGCTTGGGTGAATGTGATCATGAAATGACAGAATTCATGATTCTAAAGAATGGTAGGCGGGAAAACAACACAATAAAATAATGGATTTCAAGAAGGCAGACTTTAGCAACTCCCTGAGTTTGCTAAGGTAAGATCCCATGGGAAGCAAGTCTAAGGGGAAAAACAATTCAGGAGAGTTGAAAAGTTCTCAAGGAGACATTATCAAGAGCACAAGTGCAAATTATCCCACTGCACAGGAAAGAAATGAAGGATGGCAAGAGACCACGCTGGCTTAACCAGGAGATCTTCAATGATCTAAAAATCAAAAGAGAGTCCGACACAAAGTGGAAGCTAGATCAAACTACAAAGAAAAACTGTAAACAAATAACACAAGTATGTAGAGGCAAAATTAGAAAGGCCAAGGTGCATAATGAGATCAAACTAGCTAGAGACATAAAAGGTAACAAGAAAACATTCTACAAATACACTAGAAGCAAGAGGAAGACTAAGGACAGGGTAGGCCCATTAGTCAATGAGGAAGGAAAGACAAAAACAGAACATGTGAAAATGGGAAAAGGGCTAAATGATTTTTTTGTTTCAGTTTTCACCCAAACGTGTCATAGCGATTGGATGTCTGACATAGTGAACACCAGTGAAATTGAGGTAGAATCTGAGGCTAAAATAGGGAAAGAACAAGTTAAAAATTATTTAGACAAGTTAGAGGTCTTCAAGTCACCAAGGCCTGATGAAGAGCATCCTAGAATAGTCAAGGAACTGAGAGAGGAGATATCTGAGTCAATAGCTCTGAAAAGTCATGAAAGATGGGAGAGAGGACTGGAAGAGGTGGTTAAGCACTGGAATAAATTGCCTAGAGAGGTTGTGGAATCTCCCTCATTGGAGGTTTTCAGAGCAGGTTACTCAGGGATGGTCTAGATAATACCTAGTCCTGCCATGAGTGCAGGGAACAGGACGAGGTGTCCTCTTGAGGTCCCTTCCAGTCCTACGATTCTATGGTACTAGAGCAATAGTTGGAGATTTCCCTAAAATCCTCAGTGTAGACAAGGCCTATGAGTGGGAGCGAGGATCTCCTGTCAGTGCTTCCAGGCTAAAATCCACAAGCAAATACTGATGGCTGTTCAGAGATGGCCACTTGAAAAGAGGCGATGGGTCTCTTGTCACTTACCCTGAGCTACAGCATAGCCGTCTCCCTTCTTCCCTGCAGACAGAAGGCAAATTTCAGTGAATGCAGCTCCCAAGGCAGGAACCGACTCCGATCTGTGTCCACAGCTCAGAAACCAGGCCCCTGGCCCAGCACAGCCCCCTGGAGCTCAGTAATGGACTCAAGGTCCCAGGCGCTCACAATTGGCAGGAGAGAAAGACACAATGAGACTGTTTCCAAAGACCTCAGCGCACTGGGTGCTGAGCTCTTTGGAAAACCTAGCCCCATCTAAACTGTAACCCACACCCAGTTTCTGGGTCTGGCCTTCCAGCAGCTCCCATTGGGGGTCATTAGCTCAGTCCCGCAATGGGGCAGTTACACCGTACTGACACAGGCTCCTGTACTGCTGTTGCCCTTAGGCGGGTGTGCAGGGCCCGGCAAGTCCAGAGAATCCCCCCATCCCAGGCTCTTTACCTGGGCGTTTCTTTTTCCAGACGACTACTCCGATTATAGCACCACCCAGGACAACTGCAGTGATAACTCCAGCCACAGTGGGAATCAGATTATTTGGTTCTGAAATGGAATGGAAAGAATGATCAATGGGGAAAAATCCCCCTCCCCCCACCTCTAAAATCCCCCTTTCATCCCACTGCAGGGATCCGTCAGTCAGCTCCCCAAGTTAGGGCTGAGTCCTGCAACCCTCCACCCCTTCCACTGCAGCCACCATGCATTGCACCCCACCATAGGAAGTCCTGGACACAGTCTCTACCACTTCAAGTCATAATAAATATTTAGCACTTAAACTCGAAGACTTTTATAACATTAACCAATCCTCAGAACTGTGGGAGAGCATGGATGTCAGAATCATCCCTACACGGGAAAGGGGGGAGACTTGCTGAAGATCACACAGTGAGGCAGTGCAAGAGCCAGGAATCGACCCCAGGAATCCTGGCTCTCAGCCCCTCCTGCTCTAACCCCCTAACCCCAACTCCCCTTCCAGAGACAGAACCCAGGAGTCCTGGCTCCCAGCCCCTAACCCCCCTTGACCATGCTGACTTTCATGACTAATGGAACAGTCCCACTGTGGGAATCTGGTGCCAAACTGGAAACTGACCTCAAAGCTCTGGATTTCCCTGCCATGAATGGAGTTACAGACACAATGCGTGTTTTTTGAGGGGGCAGGAAGTGAAGAGGGGAGGATAGAAATATTAATACTGTTTTTGGTTTATATAAACCTGTTAAACCCCACGTTCTGTATACACTTTCAGTTTCATTAATCAGCTTCTCCTGTTGTCTGAAAGAGCCACATGATAATACAGCAAAAAGAAAAATATTTCGAAGAGAATAAGGAAATGTGGGTTATGACACAAAAATTGGCAAGGGACGTGGGAGCAGGATCGTGATGTGAAACCGTCTGCTGACGAGAGTCCCGGTGCACATTGCCCGCTCAGAAATCGTTTGCACTTCCAAATGCTGCATTTTTCCACATCCCATTTAACCAAGCAAAAAGATGGCTGGAAGGGAGCTCCATCTGTAATAAATTATTCCTAGACTTTCTTGTGCTAGGGGCATAGGAGTCTCTCCCCCATGATGCAGGGCTCTAATCTGCCTCCTCGCTCCATTCCAAGGCCATACCTCCCTTCCAGCATCACTGCGCACAGAAACAAGCTGCTCCCAACATTAAACCTCTCTCTCTGGCCACATGGGCAAGAATGAAGAGCCCATAGAGCCGTGTTTCTGAGAACCTGCTGAATCAGGGGACCGGAAGGGACCTCGAGAGGTCATCTAGTCCCGTCCCCTGCACTCATGGCAGGACCACAAGTGCATGAAGTTGAGACCGATGTGGAAGTATATAAAGGGAATTTGGATGCAGGCCTCTGAAATGAACAGAAGTCAGGCTAACTCTAGCTTTAATAACGCAAGATTTGTAGAAGCGGGGATAGTGCGAAGCGAGTGGAAAAGAACTGTGAAAGAGGCTGTTGTGACCTTGTATTAGATAAGAATAGAACGTAGACTATAAGAGAAATTAAGCAAAATGAGATATCATGAAGGAATATGTATAAACAATATGCAGCTGTTGCTTATTATTGTCTGTAATAAAGGTATAAATACTTGATCTAATTGTTTATCTGTAGAGAGACCTGCCTAGGTGTGGGAAACCCTGTGTCCTAGGGCACTCTCTCCCTCTGTGCAATTGCTTGAGATAATAAAGTGTATCTGACTTGCTGCACCCAACCTGAGAGTGAGAACTGTGTTTTTCTCTGACACCGGGCTGCAAGCTGAAGCAAGACCAATTCTGTGTGGAAATAAGGGGCAGATTTGAGCTTCCCCTGGGATGTGGTAAATTCTCCATCCCTTGGAGACTTTACATCTGGAATGGGCATCTCTTTCTGAAGGATGAGCTCTAGTTTGCTCACAGATGACCAGACTGGATGCTGGGGTCCCTGGCGTGATTCCCCCCTGCCCTGGGCTATGCAGGAGCTCAGATCAGATGATTAGAATGGTCCCTTCAGGCCTTAATGTCCGATTACTAATCTTCTCCCTTCAGAGACAGTGTATTGCTGAGATGTATCGAACAGCCCCAGAGGCAGCAAACTGGAGAGCAAGGCATGAGCCCCAGGCACTGTGGGTCCCAACTCCAGCACAAGAACTTGATGCAGAGGGACAGGGCCAAAGGGGACAGGGCCTCACAGACCCTGAGGAAATTCCAGCTTCAGCCTAGAAATCCAAATGAGAATTTTTCAGGGGTTGAGTTTAACGGATTCCCCCTCTCCCACAAGGAAAAAAGAGACACACACACAAATGCCTTACCCCAGGAGACGGAGAGTGGCTCTGATAGGCTTTCATGCTCCACGTGACATGAATAATGGCCTTTGATCTTGGGATCAATCTCCATTGTCACCCAGGTCTGGTAGGTCCCGTCCCCACTGGGTAGGATGCCTTCAGAGTAGGTCTCTTGCTGTCTGCTCTCCCCATTTCTCAGCCAGGTCACGGTGATGTCCCGGGGGTAGAACCCACTGACCTTACAGGAGAGGGTGGTGAGGCCGTCATGAGATGACCTGTCGCTCACTCTAGCTGTTGGGCGCACTGGGAAAAAGAAGAAACTG
Organism: Caretta caretta; assembly: GCF_965140235.1. Lineage (NCBI taxonomy): Eukaryota > Metazoa > Chordata > Testudines > Cheloniidae > Caretta > Caretta caretta. The sequence goes on from NC_134209.1 coordinate 10,023,756, forward strand.
AAGTTAGTTATTTTCAAGCTCTAATCCAGGCAGCCTTTGCTGGAGCTTTGCAGCATGAAATTCTGAGACCCCAGGAGTGGGAGAGGACGAAAGTCCATGAGACGGAATCCCTCTGATGAGAGAGAACCACCATGTTAGAGAATTCCTGTGCCCAATTCACAGCATCAGCAACGGTGAACCCCCAATCCAGGTCCCTGACCTGGCCTCTGCTCCCAACCACAGTGACACAAGTACCTTGAAAGGCTTCACTAAGCTCCAGATACAGGTGTCAATCATGTGCTAGGTTTGTGCCCATCTCCTCTCAGTCCCTGGATATGAAAGAGAGAAGAATCTTGCCCTGGCCAGGGAGCAAAAAAAATGAACTAGATAAAATGACCAATTAAAGATGGAAAGGGCCCATTAAACAAAAAGTGACAGTGCTAAATTGCCCCTCAAATTAACTAATATTAATTGGCTAATTTCTTGTAAGTTGTTACCAAATCTATTTACCCCAATATTATGGATTTCAAATGCATTTACTCTTATGTGGAAAAATCAGTTTCCCAGCCCGTTGGCACTGAAATATACATTAGACTGCTGTGTATGGCTTTTACTTCTTGGCATTTGTAAAGATGGCAATTGACAAGATAATGTTCTGCTGAGGTTCCTGAGAGAAATAAGTAACTAGTATGTTGCAAAAAACTGGGTACAAATTTCAAGTAACTTTGAACAGCAAGTGCAAACTGTTTGGGAAGGGAAAGATTAGGGTGTGTAATGATGCTAACTAATCTGGGAAATGTGTGTACATGGTAACACACAAGGTACATATGTGGGTAATAGCGAGCTAACATTTTGAAGCAGACTACGCTGCAACTGTCCTCCTGAGTTGGAGTGGTAAAGCATTTAACCTCTTCCCTTCTATGTTTGTGCTGATTAATCTTTACTGAAAAAGCTTTGATAAATTTGAGTGTGATTATCAGATGTCTTATTGATAAAAGAATCAAGGAATAAGTAAGAGGGTGTTGCAGCAAAGGTAGGTCTTGAGGGGGAAAACTGGAAGGTCAAGGGGTGCCTTCTTCCAGATTAGTATGGGGAGGGCAATTCCACATGTAGGGGATGGCATGGAAGAAAGCACATAAATGACTGTGGGAGAAGTTTGGACAAAGGCAACAAGAACAAAGCTACCGTCATTGGTGGAACACAGGGGCTGGGGGTAACATAAGAAAATATGATGGTGCAGACAGTGAATGAGGAAGAATTGCATGGTGAATGAAGCTGGTGTCCAGAGAAGCGGTGGCTCTTCCATAATTAAGTAAAGTGCTCTAACATGCACACACATTGGCAGATTGCCTTGATAACTACTGTGTCACACCAGGGGAAGAGCTAGAATGTGTGCTGCAAATTTGGGCTCATTTGATCAGCTTCTCTACAGTGAGCTGCTTTTAACATTTTAAATTTCTTATCTTCTTTTCCAGCAGCGTTGGCGGGGAAGGGGTTCTTTCCCCACCCATCCCTGGTGCAAGGTTCGCTGAATTGCCCCTTACTGCCCTGCTCCATTTTGGAACTGGGGCTGGGGAATGGAGATGTAACTTGTAGTGACCTCTTGGGTGGGGCTTGTCCCCCATCTTACCTTTCCTCTGCAGAGTCTCCTTCCCGTACTCTAAAGAACTCCTTAGCCAGGGAATACATGTCTCCTCCAGGTAGCGTTTCCACCGCTGGTTGTCAAGTACTTCAGCATCCCATCTCCTCTTGGAGATCTGAGCCCCAATGTCTGCTGCTACCCAAGTCACGGTCTCCTTATCGAAGGTAAGAAAGTCGCGTCCGTCATATGAATCCTGGTAAAACCCCCAAGTGGTGTTGTCTTCCCGGAGATCACAGCCGTATATCGTCTGGATAATGTGAAACCCTGAAACACAGCTGAGGGTCAGCAGCAGCCTCTCTCTGAAATCTCACCAAGACCCCATTGCAGGTAGACCACTGGGTCCTCCCCTTGCTACTGGGCCCTCCCTCCCCTGAGAAATGGGGTTCCCACTTATGCTGCTGGGTCCTACACCCTCCCAGCTCCTTTCAGGAGGGAAGCCAAACCCACAGGGGGCCCACACTCCATCTGTTGGGTCTTTGTACACTAAAGACCCCCCACTATAGAGAGCTCACAACCTTCAAGGATCACCTCACTGCTGCTTGTTCTTGCATGTTCCCTGTAGGGGGTGCAGGGTGGCACAACCCCAGAGGGAGTACTCTGGATATTAATAGAATCATAGAATATCAGGGTTGGAAGGGACCTCAGGAGGTCATCTAGTCCAACCCCCTGCTCAAAGCAGGACCGATCCCCAACTAAATCATCCTAGCCAGGGCTTTGTCAAGCCTGACCTTAAAAACTTCTAGGGAAGGAGATTCCACCAACTCCCTAGGGAACGCATTCCAGTGTTTCACCATCCTCCTAGTGAAAAAGTTTTTCCTAATATCCAACCTAAACCTCCCCCACTGCAATTTGAGACCATTACTCCTTGTTCTGTAATCTGCCACCACTGAGAATAGTCTAGAACCATCCTCTCTGGAACCCCCTTTCAAGTAGTTGAAAGCAGCTATCAAATCCCCCCTCATTCTTCTCTTCCACAGACTAAACAATCCCAGTTCCCTCAGCCTCTCCTCATAAGTCATGTGTTCCAGTCCCCTAATCATTTTTGTTGCCCTCCGCTGGATGCTTTCCAATTTGTCCACATCCTTCTTGTAGTGTGGGGCCCAAAATTGGACACAGGACTCCAGATGAGGCCTCACCAATGTCGAATAGAGGGGAACGATCACGTCCCTCGATCTTCTGGCAATGCCCCTACATATACATCCCAAAATGCCATTGGCCTTCTTGGCAACAAGGGCACACTGTTGACTCATATCCAGCTTCTTGTCCACTGTAACCCCTAGGTCCTTTTCTGCAGAACTGCTGCCTAGCCATTCGGTCCCTAGTCTGTAGCGATGCATGGGATTCTTCCGTCCTAAGTGCAGGACTCTGCACTTGTCCTTGTTGAACCTCATCAGATTTCTTTTGGCCCAATCCTCCAATTTGTCTAGGTCCCTCTGTATCGTATCTCTACCCTTCAGCGTATCTACCTCTCCTCCCAGTTTAGTGTCATCTGCAAACTTGCTGAGGGTGCAATCCACACCATCCTCCAGATCATTTATGAAGATATTGAACAAAACCGGCTCGAGGACCAATTTTCTATCCACCATATAGTCCATATTGCAGAGGTCTATCCCCTCCAGCTCTCTTCTGCTCTCTGAGGAGTCCCCCAGTTCTGGTAATCAGGGTCATTCTGGAGAAGAGAGAGAGTTCAGGGTGTCTATACCCCACTCTCTCCTGCTCTGGTTGTATTAATTTTGCAGGATCCTCAGGGTGACTTGGTCCCCCACCTCCTCCATTCACATTACCCGCATGTCCCTGTAGGGAAGGGGTACAGGAGATCTGTCCCCCACACTAACTTCTGCTCTGGTTTAATGACCTCACAGAATCCCCAGGGTCCCTCTGTTTCCCTGCCCCATCTTCCCCGTACCTCCAGCTCAATCTAGGAACGGCAAAGCACCAACTTCGGATGCTTGGCCGAATGAGTTACACCCAGCCTCCCTGCACTGGGAGGCAGGTGTGAGAGGATTGTTCTCCCCAACTGACAGAGGGAGAAGCGAAGGCTGAGAAAGGCGAAGGGCCTTGTCTTCCATCACACAACCTGTCGGGATAGAGTTGGGAACAGGACCCGGGTGTCCTGGCTTTCAAACGAACCATCAGTCTGGAGTTTCACACACTGAATAAACGGACCTGGAATGAGCTACAGACCAACAACCATTCACACTGATTCTTCAGCAAGTGTTTTAGAAGAAGGAGAACACCAGCGAGAACCAGGAACGGCTCAGAGACAATCAGCAGCGAGAAGGAGAACAATTCACCAAGCAAATAATTTTTCTGGCTCATTTGCTGGGCCTTGAACAAGAACAACAAAGTCCTGAATCTCCTCCCTGCCACGAGACCCCCTGCTCAGCCAATCAGCGTGGAGACTCTGGCAGTGGGCAGAGGGTTCCCCAGATGGCCCAGGGATGGCTCAGGTCACCGGTGAGGATCACTCTCAGAGCACGCTTCCTGTCCCATCTCTTTGGGAGGCCTCCCACCATGAGGGCTACAGAGCAGCCCCCTCCTCGCCAGTGGAGGGAGGGAAGCAGGAAAAGGGAAACCAAAAAAGACAAACCTCAAGGACTCGAAGGGACAAAGGCCTAGCTGGGGGAAAATTGTCCCACCTTAACCTCCTGTTTTCTGTGCCGAGAATTTGGCCAGCACCGGGTGGATCAGGCTGCCTCGGTACCAAACCTCTCTGGGGCTCTTCCCTTCTCCACAGGGACGTCTGTCTTCTCGCTCAAGAGCAGTGGGAAAGGAGAAAACTCCAGAGAGGCTCCACCTCGCGCTCACATACGAGACCCTGAATTCTCTCTCAGTCCTCAAGGAGACACCTCAAGAAGGAGACTCCCTGCAGCAAAGCCCCGGGGGTCTCTGAGATCCCCCTGCCCTGCAGCCTGTCCTCCCTGGCCGTTGTCGTGGACTCTCTGTGAGGTCACCGCCTCCCAACCGCCTTTCACCAATCAGCTGAGTGCTGCAAAAGGCCCTTGTGATGTCACTGCCACCCCCACCCCTGCCCTGCAGGGCTCATGTCCTGCCCCGAGCCGGCTCCTGTGCGTGTTTGAGCTGCTCCCCCTGGGTCACCCCCACACACTCAGTGGTCGTGCAAGGGTTCACGCAGGCCACACGTGGAACCATCAGAGGATGCTCAATGTGCCGCACTCGGTTTTGCAGAGGTTTGGAGACTTGAAGGCCAGAAGAGACTCTTAGATCATCTCATCTGGCCCCCCTACACATCACAGGCCTCCTGTATGGCGCAGTGGCGAGTTTTGGACCAAAGCAGACTCGAGAAAGGCATCTCATCAAGGGATGGAGGAAGCACCACTTCCCTTGGGAGTCTAGAGGAAATTGATGCTGTGGGGGGCAGGGAATTGACCTCAAGGCCACACTTGTGAGTCTGTATCATAACAAACATGCACAACAGCACCGCACAAAGTATGTACACGTCACCTTAACTCTGATGTTTCCTAACGTTTAAAGGCCTGGCCTCCAGGGTGTTCTTTGTGCTTACAGATTGATTCTGGGGAGAGATGTAATGATTTAGTTCAGAGTGGGAGCCGTGTTAGTCTGTATCAGCAAAAAACAAAAGAAAACGAGGAGTACTTGTGGCACCTTAGAGACTAACAAATGTATTTGGGCATAAGCTTTCGTGGGCTAAAACCCACTTCATCGGATGCATCCACTGGAAAATACAGTCGGAAGATATATATACACAGAGAACATGAAAAAATGGGGGTTGCCATACCAACTCTAACAGACAATCAACTGACAGACAGACAACTGACAGACAGACAACAGACAGACAACTAAATCAATTAAGGTGGGCTATTCTCAGAAGGAGGAAAAAAACCTTTTGTAGTGAAAATCAGGATGGCCCATTTCAAGGAGTTGAGAGGAAGATGTGAGTAACAGTAGTGGGGAACTTAGCATGGGGAAATAGTTTTTACTTTGTGTAATAACCCACCCACTCCCAATCTTTATTCAAGCCTAATTTAACAGTGTCCAGTTTGCAAATTAATTCCAATTCTGCAGTTTCTGGCTGGAGTCTGTTTTTGAAGTATTTTTATTGGAGAATTGCGAATTTTAGATCTGAAATTGAGTGACCAGGGAGGTTGAAGCGTTCTCCGACTGGTTTCTGAATGTTATAATTCTTGAGGTCTGATTTGTGTCCATTTATTCTTTTGCATAGAGATTATCCGGTTTGGCCAATGTACATGGCAGAGGGGCATTGCTGGCAAATGATGGCAAACATCACATTGGTAGACGTGCAGGAGAATGAGCCCATGATGGTGTGGCTGATGTGATTAGGTCCTAGGATGGTGTGCCTAGAATCATAGAATCATAGATTCATAGAATATCAGGGTTGGAAGGGACCTCAGGAGGTCATGTAGTCCAACCTGTTGCCGGCACCCAGTGCCAAGAGGCTAAACAACAGCTGAGGTTGGTTCGCTACCCGGTGTGCTACACCCAATAATCACAACGGGGTGGAGAAGCAGAAAAGTTTATTTGCAGCTGCAAAAAGGTACAGGGAGAATAAGATCTCATATTCTGCACCCACAGCAGGAAGTTACACAGGCTTTTATACATCCTTTTTCCCAGCATACCTATCCAATAGCAAGCTGCCCTAAGTATCCATCTAGCCAGCCAATCCAGTTCCCAGCTAGTTCCCTTGTTCTCTGTATCATTTGTTAAACTATACATAAAGCTGCTTTATTCAGCATTGTTCTTCCATATCTGCCCTGTTCGGCCTTGTTTAGTTTCAGGCAGTCTGACTCTGCAACATATTGTTGCAGATCCTCAGCATAACTGCTGCGAGTGCCTCCAGGCTGGGGGGGGCAAGGACACTTGGACCTAGTATGCAGATCTGCTGCGAGTGCCTCCAGGCGGGGGGGGGGGGGCAAGGACACCTGGGCCTAGTGCGAGGGGGCTTCATTGACACTCGTGGTCTTCCATCCCCTCGAGTTACCTAGTGGCCATGCCCCAGTGTCCCCAACAACTCCCCTGCTCAAAGCAGGACCAATCCCCAACTAAATCATCCCAGCCAGGGCTTTGTCAAGCCTGACCTTAAAAACTTCTAAGGAAGGAGATTCCACCACCTCCCTAGGTAACGCATTCCAGTGTTTCACCACCCTCCTAGTGAAAAAGTGTTTCCTAATATCCAACCTAAACCTCCCCCACTGCAATATGAGACCATTACTCCTTGTTCTGTCATCAGCTACCACTGAGAACAGTCTAGATCCATCCTCTTTGGAACCACCTTTCAGATAGTTGAAAGCAGCTATCAAATCCCCCTCAGTCTTCTCTTCTGCAGACTAAAGAATCCCAGTTCCCTCAGCTTCTCCTCATAAGTCATGTGTTCCTGTCCCCTACTCATTTTTGTTGCCCTCTGCTGGACTCTTTCCAATTTTTCCACCTCCTTCTTGTAGTGTGGGGCTCCAAACTGGACACAGTACTCCAGATCTCCAGAATAGATATGTGGACAGAGTTGGCAATGGGTTTGTTGGAAGGATCGGTTCGTGGGTTAGTGTTTTTGTTGTGTGGTTGCTGGTGAGTATTTGCTTCAGGTTGGGGGGCTGTCTGTAAGTGAGGACTGGCCTGTTTCCCAAGATCTGTGAGAGTGAGGGATCATCCTTCAGAATAGGTTGCAGATCCTTGATGCTGCGCTGGAGAGGTTTCAGTTGGGGGCTGAAGGTGACGGCTGGTGGCGTTCTGTTCCTTTCTTTGTTGGGCCTGTCCTGGAGTAGGTGACTTCTGGGTATTCTTCCCTTCAGCAGGTAGTTTTAAGATCGCTTGATAGAGATCCTGTAGGTGTTTGTCTCTGTCCGAGGGGTTGGAGCAAATGCGGTTGTACCGTAGAGCTTGGCTGTAGACAAGGGATCGTGTGGTGTGGTCTGGATGAAAGCTGGAGGCGCACCACACGATCCCTTGTCTACAGCCGAGCTCTGCGATACAACCGCATTTGCTCCAACCCCTCAGACACAGACAAACACCTACAGGATCTCTGTCAAGCGTTCTGACAACTACACTACCCACCTGCGGAAGTGAAGAAACAGATTGACAGAGCCAGAAGAGTACCCAGAAGTCACCTACTACAGGACAGGCCCAACAAAGAAAATAACAGAACGCCACTAGCCGTCACCTTCAGCACCCAACTAAAACCTCTCCCATGCATCATCAAGGATCTACAACCTATCCTGAAGGACGACCCATCACTCTCACAGATCTTGAGAGACAGGCCAGCCCTTGCTTACAGACAGGCCTCCAACCTGAAGCAAATACTCACCAGCAACCACACACCACACAACAGAACCACTAACCCAGGAACCTATCCTTGCAACAAAGCCCGTTGCCAACTCTGTCCACATATCTATTCAGGGGACATCATCATAGAGCCTAATCACATCAGCCACACTATCAGAGGCTCATTCACCTACACATCCACCAATCTGATATATGCCATCATGTGCCAGCAATGACCCTCTGCCATGTACATTGGTCAAACAGGACAGTCTCTATGTAAAAGAATCAATGGACACAAATCAGACGTCAAGAATTATAACATTCAAAAACCAATTGGAGAACACTTCCATCTCTTTGGTCACTCGATTACAGACCTAAAAGTTGCAATTCTTCAACTAAAAAACTTCAAAAACAAACTCCAACCAGAGACTGCTGAATTGGAATTAATTTGCAAACTGGACACAATTAACTGATGCTTGAATAGAGGCTGGGAGTGGATGGGTCATTTCACAAAGTAAAACTATTTCCCCATGTCTATTTCTCCTCACCCCCACCCCCCACTGTTCCTCAGACTTTCTTGTCAACTGCTGGAAATGGCCCACCTTGATTATCACTACAAAAGGTTCCCCCCTCCCCGTTCTCCGGCTGGTAATAGCTCACCTTAAGTGATCACTCTCGTTACCGTGTGTATGGTAACACCCATTGTTTCATGTTCTCTCTGTATATAAATCTCCCCACTGTATTTTCCACTGAATGCATCCAATGAAGTGAGCTGTAGCTCACGAATGCTTATGCTCAAAGAAATTTGCTAGTCTCTAAGGTGCCACAAGTCCTCCTTTTCTTCAAGTGAGATGGTAATTCATTAATTCCCTGGGTTACTTCCTGGCCATTTGTCTTGCTTTAGTGCCATTGAGAAAACTGTTCTCAAAATCTCTGGGTCCCCTTGCCCTACACTGTGGTTATGAAAGCTCCTTCTCAGCTCCTTTTACTTTCCTGCTTTCCAGTTACTGTAAATAAACCATTAACACAATTCTTCTTGTTTCTTCCACATTCATGTCCTAGTTCCAGTTGTTTGGGGCAGAGTCATGAGATGTGTTTGTGACACTCTACACCTTGGGGGAGTGTGCTGCGCTGATAAGAAGCACACGGGATCTTTTCAGGGGGAAAGGCAATACGCCGCATTTCTTGAAAATACAACTCTTAGCATACGCATTTAATCACACACACACACACGTCCTGCAGATGGTCTTACAGTTACCAGTTTGCTGTAGCTCTTGTCAATATAATGGCCAGTTAGATTGAACACAAGCGAGGAGCTGAGCTCCGTCGGTCGCGATCCCATGCTCCGAGGCTTTGCAGGACTGAACCCAGAGTCTGATGGCAAAACACCCCAGTTTTAGACTTGTCAATTCCCACTTTCGTCGATGGATTTTGCAATGTCATTCTGTAATCGTTAGTCCTTAAGTGGGGTTAATCTCCGGGTTTTCCGCTATTATCATTTGATGGTTTTGTTGGCGTCCCATCCTTAGCTCTTCTTTGTTGTCTTGCATTCAGGGTGCCTGCCTCACCTTTGAGGTCATCAATGCTGCTAACATGTTTAGCGTCGGATACAATGGATGTTTTCTGATTGTCTCCTGCTGTTTCCAAGTCTCTCACTTCTTCTTGACCATCTGGACATTTGTGATGGCTTTTCACCTTTATTTTGAACTATGCACACATTTCTCACTCATACCAAACAATTTGATGGAGACTTTCAAACAGGATAATATTTTAGAAAGGATGATATGGTTTCTAAAGGGATTACAAAAGAACCTTAGGCAACTTAGTTTGCAATGCAGAGAAGAAACACAACTTAATTTGTAATGCAGAGAAGAAACAACACCTTGGAGCAAATACCGTAATGAAACCTTATCGTGAAACAAAAGGTGACCAGGACTGTTCTGGTCTATTCCTGCCTGAAATCAGCTTCAGACATCAGAATCTGGCTGATGCCTCTTTACCAATGGCACACGAGGCCGTTCCTTCCTGCTCTCAGAAAGGGTGGCGGGCAGAATATGGTCAAATCCTATCATACATCAATCCATTTAATACATGATTATCCCTTGTCTTTCATTATGCAAAATGCAAACATCGAATCCTACTCCTCTAAGTGCCCTGTAACCCCCATATTCCTCACCTTGGATTGAATTGTGATGTTACACGTAAACCATGCCATGCAAGGGATCAGGGGAAAGGTGAGGAGCTGCCAAAAGTCACTCTTCTCTCTGTCTAGATCTGTGTCTCCTCAATGCCTATGAAATGAGAAGAATTGGACGGTTTTCACTGAAACATGCTGTAAGTTGTGGAATCAGCCCAAAATGAGCTTCCCCAGAGGTACCAGCAAGGAAGGTCAGCAACCCCTGGGTGGGGTGTGATACAACCCATCAAGAGCCATTGCCCAGCAAGGAAGCTCCCATTCAATGATTCACCTGCATGAGGCCAAAGCAAGGGAATTGCTCCACCTTGCTGGGAGATTGAGCAATGCCCCGACCCCACCCCAGACATGCCTGGACTGGGTCTTCCCAAGCACAGGGATTGAGGGAACAAAAACCAAACTCAAACCCAGGGGCACATGCTTGTCCTTTCTCCTTCCCCCACCTACACTGCAAGCAAGAAAGACACTGAAGACTTGAGACTCCAACTGAGGGGACTGGCCCAGATTTCAAGGGAGAAATCTGGGTGCTAGGGACTGCAAAATCCAGGAGGGGGAGAAAAACGGCTTCGTCTCGTTGTTGCCCAGTCTAGGAGGGTTGAGAGTTCAGACTGTGCACTTAGGTGTTTATTTCCTTTGGTAACTTACTTGGATTTTTTGCCGTTCACTTCATACCACTTAAAATCTCTATTTTGTCGCCAATAAACGTGTTGAGCTGTTCAACTTCACCAGTGAGTTTCCCTGAAGTGTATGGTAAATTCCTCAGTTATCAAAGGCTGGTGTCGAGCCACTTTTCACTGACGAAGTGGGGAAACAATTCATACGATAGAGAGCCTACTCCTGAGATACAGGGCTGGGAGCTGGGGGGATCCGGCTGGTGCCTCCCTGTGTGACTCAGGAGTGGCTCGGGGAGCATTCATGCGATCAAGCTGGGTGACAACAGCACCTGGCGGGGTTGCTGCTGGTCACTAGCAGGGCATTGGGAGAGACAGCCCAGGCTGGAGAGGGTTCAGGGGGCACAGCGGTCCCTTGGTCCCAGGCTGCACCTCAGGGGGATCCCATCACATTGTCCCCCTCCAGCACCCACAGGGAATAGCGAGCCTCTAGGAGCAGCATTTGGGCTTTGCTGAGAGGTGTCCCTTTCCAGTCTGTGCTCTGTCTCTTCTCCTGGACACACTCCTGTCAATCAGGAATCGCTCAGCTGTGCTCTGCAGAGAGCTGACTGGTGACACAGGGCGCAGCCCAGGACGGGACGGAGGTGTGGCAATGCTGAGCGTCACAGGCCATGGGTTTAGACAGCTAGAAAATCACAGGAACAACACGGATCCACACAGCGGAGTTAGGTGCCGAAACTCCCCGTACAACGCATGGGCCACACAGGCACCGTACAATACAACTCCCGAAAGCCAGCTCACGGGGCAGGGAGCCAGCCAAGCCCTTGAATGGGAGAGACTGAGGAGTGGGAGGTGTCCGAGACCGACCCTTCTCTCACAGCACTCACCTGGGCTGTGTCCAGCTGCCTCGCGTAGCTCGGGGCGTGAGTACCAACCTCAGGGCAGTGTTACACACCAGGGCACACACCCCATGGGGACTGGGAGCTCGATAGTTTGATTTCACCCACCAAGAGCTAACTCCCCAGGTACGGCAACATCCTGAAGAGGGAGTCCCAGACACTCCCCTTGGGCCCTCTGCTCTGTCCTGCCACCGAGGCAAGCCTGCCTTTGGGCTCGATCTGTGGCTCAGGGAGGCCTGAGCAGGGCCTGGTGCTGCCAGCATCACACCCCACTGCCTGCAAGGGAGGAAGGATTGAACCAGGGTCCCCATGTTTCAGGTCAGTGTGTGAAGCACGGTGGTGTGGTGGGGCTGTCTCCCGCGCTCCTGTGGAAGTTGGGTCCCCGCGGCTAAATAATGAAAGAGCTCGGGCCGGGGGATTGGATCACCGGGGTTTCCTAATTCCGACCTCTCCGGTGGGTTCTTGCTCTACTGGACATTGTCATCTAAATAACATTGTTAGGAAATCAATCATGAAAAGATGTGGAACGACAGAAATCCAGGGGGTTTCAGGACAGGGAGACCAATTCAGGCAATCAGAACAGCTGATATGACAAATTTTGAGCTCCTATGAGGCTCCAAGCAGACAGGTTATAGAGACGGAAACTGGCCAGGAATTCTTGGAAACTGGGTAAACACTTATAAAAGTATCCATTTGCGTTATGATGAGGGGGTTTGGGGGGAGGGTGTAAACTATTTCCCTGAATCAAGTTTCCACTGGCAGCTCAAGCAGAGGCCAGACCAACCGGCTTGTTCCAATAAGAACAATTACTTAGATGCACCATTTCTTATTGGAACCCTCAGTGAAGTCCTGCCTGAAATATTCCTTGATGTAAAGCCACCCCCCTTGTTGATTTTAATTCCCTGTAAGCCAACCCTGTAAGCCATGTCGTCAGTCGCCCCTCCCTCTGTCAGAGCAACGGCAGACAATTGTTCTGCGCCTTTTTTCTGTGCGGACGCCATACCAAGGCAAGCATGGAGGCCGCTCAGCTCACTTTGGCAATTAAGAGCACATTAAACACCACACGCCTTTTCCAGCAGTATATGCAGCACCAGAACCTGGCAACATGATACCGGGCGAGGAGGCGACGTCAGCGCGGTCACGTGAGTGATCAGGACATGGACACAGATTTCTCTCAAAGCACGGGCCCTGGCAATGTGGGCATCATGGTGCTAATGGGGCAGGTTCGTTCGGTGCAATGCCAATTCTGGGCCTGGGAAACAAGCACAGACTGGTGGGACCGCATAGTGTTGCAGGTCTGGGACGATTCCCAGTGGCTGCGAAACTTTTGCGTGTGTAAGGGCACTTTCATGGAACTTTGTGACTCGCTTTCCCCTGCCCTGAAGCGCATGAATACCAAGATTAGAGCAGCCCTCACAGTTGAGAAGCAAGTGGCAATAGCCCTGTGGAAGCTTGCAACGCCAGACAGCTACCGGTCAGTTGGGAATCAATTTGGAGTGGGCAAATCTACTGTGGGGGCTGCTGTGATGCAAATAGCCCACGCAATCAAAGATCTGCTGATATCAAGGGTAGTGACCCTGGGAAATGTGCAGGTCATAGTGGATGGCTTTGCTGCAATGGGATTCCCTAACTGTGGTGGGGCCGTAGACGGAACCCATATCCCTATCTTGGCACCGGAGCACCAAGCTGGCGAATACATAAACCACAAGGGGTACTTTTCGATAGTGCTGCAAGCTCTGGTGGATCACAAGGGACGTTTCACCAACATCAACGTGGGATGGCCGGGAAAGGTGCATGATGCTCGCATCTTCAGGAACTCTGGTCTGTTTCAAAAGCTGCAGGAAGGGACTTTATTCCCAGACCAGAAAATAACTGTTGGGGATGTTGAAATGCCTATATGTATCCTTGGGGACCCAGCCTACCCCTTAATGCCATGGCTCATAAAGCCGTACACAGGCAGCCTGGACAGTAGTCAGGAGCTGTTCAACTACAGGCTGAGCAAGTGCAGAATGGTGGTAGAATGTGCATTTGGACGTTTAAAGGCGCGCTGGCGCAGTTTACTGACTTGCTTAGACCTCAGCGAAACCAATATTCCCACTGTTATTACTGCTTGCTGTGCGCTCCACAATATCTGTGAGAGTAAAGGGGAGACGTTTATGGCGGGGTGGGAGGTTGAGGCAAATCGCCTGGCTGCTGGTTACACGCGGCCAGACACCAGGGCGGTTAGAAGAGCACAGGAGGGCGCGGTACGCATCAGAGAAGCTTTGAAAACCAGTTTCATGACTGGCCAGGCTACGGTGTGAAAGTTCTGTTTGTTTCTCCCTCATGAAACCCCCCGCCCCTTGGTTCACTCTACTTCCCTGTAAGCTAACCACCGTCCCCTTCTCCCTTCGATCACCACTTGCAGAGGCAATAAAGTCATTGTTGCTTCACATTCATGCATTCTTTATTCATTCATCACACAAATAGGGGGATGACTACCAAGGTAGCCCAGGAGGGGTGGTGGAGGAGGGAAGGAAAATGCCACACAGCACTTTAAAAGTTGACAACTTTAAAATTTATTGAATGCCAGCCTTCTGTTTTTTGGGCAATCCTCTGTGGTGGAGTGGCTGGTTGGCTGGAAGCCCCCCCACCACGTTCTTGGGCATCTGGGTGTGGAGGCTATGGAACTTGGGGAGGAGGGTGGTTGGTTACACAGGGGCTGTAGCGGCAGTCTGTGCTCCAGCTGCCTTTGCTGCAGCTCAACCATACACTGGAACATATTGCTTTGATCCTCCAGCAGCCTCAGCATTGAATCCTGCCTCCTCTCATCACGCTGCCGCCACATTTGAGCTTCAGCCTGTCTTCAGCCCGCCACTTACTCTCTTCAGCCCGCCACCTCTCCTCCCAGTCATTCTGTGCTTTCCTGCACTCTGACATTATTTGCCTCCATGTATTCGTCTGTGCTCTGTCAGTGTGGGAGGACAGCATGAGCTCAGAGAACATTTCATCACGAGTGCGTTTTTTTTTTCTTTCTAATCTTCACTAGCCTCAGGGAAGGAGAAGATCCTGTGATCATTGAAACACATGCAGCTGGTGCAGAAAAAAAAGGGACAGCGGTATTTAAAAAGACACATTTTATAAAACAGTGGCTACACTCTTTCAGGGTAAACCTTGCTGTTAACGTTACATACATAGCACATGTGCTTTCGTTACAAGGTCGCATTTTGCCTCCCCCTACCGCATGGCTACCCCCTCAACCCTCCCCCCTCCCCGTGGCTAACAGCGGGGAACATTTCTGTTCAGCCACAGGCAAACAGCCCAGTAGGAACGGGCACCTCTGAGTGTCCCCTGAAGAAAAGCACCCTATTTCAACCAGGTGACCATGAATGATATCTCACTCTCCTGAGGATAACACAGAGAGATAAAGAACGGATGTTGTTTGAATGCCAACAAACATACACTGCAATGCTTTGGCATCCGATGAAGTGAGCTGTAGCTCACGAAAGCTCATGCTCAAATAAATTGGTTAGTCTCTAAGGTGCCACAAGTACTCCTTTTCTTTTTGCGAATACAGACTAACATGGCTGTTACTCTGAAACCTGTCATTATGCAAGGCACTGCATTTAGCCGTATGGAGTGGAAATCTATCAACTGCATGAAAAAAACGTGTACAGATAGAGACAGACATCATCTTCCTTTCCAAATGCAAACAGATGGACATTGTACCAAAAGGACTGAAGGTAAAAAATACATTACAATCTACATACCACACAGACTATGCTGACAGCTTGTGCCACACGCTCTCAAAGAAACTGCGGAATCACCTGATCAACATCCTCTACAGCAAACAGGGAAAGATTAAGAATGAGCTCTCAAAAGGCATCCGATGAAGTGAGCTGTAGCTCACGAAAGCTCATGCTCAAATAAATTGGTTAGTCTCTAAGGTGCCACAAGTCCTCCTTGTCTTTTTGTTGTACAATGATTCCCGAGTACGTGCTACTGGCCTGGAGTGGTAAAGTGTCCTACCATGGAGGACGCAATAAGGCTACCCTCCCCAGAAACCTTTTGCAGAGGCTTTGGGAGTACATCCAGGAGAGCTGTGAATGCCAGGGCAAATTAATCCTTTCACATGCTTGCTTTTAAACCATGTATAGTATTTTAAAAGGTACACTCACCGGAGGTCCCTTCTCCGCCTGCTGGGTCCAGGAGGCAGCCTTGGGTGGGTTCAGGGGGTACTGGCTCCAGGTCCAGGGTGAGAAACAGTTCCTGGCTGTTGGGAAAACCAGTTTTTCCACTTGCTTGCTGTGAGCTGTCTACAACCTCATCATCATCATCATCTTCTTCTTCGTCCCCAAAACCTGCTTCTGTGTTGCCTCCATCTCCATTGAAGGAGTCAAACAACATGGCTGGGGTAGTGGTGGCTGAACCCCCTAAAATGGCATGCAGCTCATCATAGAGGCAGCAAGTTTGGGGCTCTGACCCGGAGCGGCCGTTCACCTCTCTGGTTTTCTGGTAGGCTTGCATCAGCTCCTTAAGTTTCACGCGGCACTGCTTCGGGTCCCTGTTATGGCCTCTGTCCTTCATGCCCTGGGAGATTGTGACAAAGGTTTTGGCATTTCGAAAACTGGAACGGAGTTCTGATAGCACGGATTCCTCTCCCCATACAGCGATCAGATCCCGTACCTCCCGTTCGGTCCATGCTGGAGCTCTTTTGCGATTCTGGGACTCCATCATGGTCACCTCTGCTGATGAGCTCTGCATGGTCACCTGCAGCTTGCCATGCTGGCCAAACAGGAAATGAGATTCAAAAGTTCGCGGTTCTTTTCCTAGAGTTGAGAGTGCTGTCCAGAGCGGTCACAATGGAGCACTCTGGGATAGCTCCCAGAGCCCAATACCGCCGAATTGTGTCCACAGTACCCCAAATTCGACCTGGCAAGGCTGATTTAAGCGTTAATCCACTTGTCAGGGGTGAAGTAAGGAAATCGATTTTAAGAGCCCTTTAAGTCGAAAAAAAGGGCTTCATCGTGTGGACGGGTGCAGGTTTACATCAATTTAACGCTGCTAAATTCGATCTAAATTCCTAGTGTAGACCAGGGCTAATTCTAATTCTGAGGAACAAACAGGGGGAAAGGGGCAGAGATACAGAGTCAGGGAGTGAAATGGAGAAAATACAGGAAGAATTTCGAGCAAGGGCCAAGTGTCATTGTTAGTGGTCAAATGAACCACATTCAAATGACTACAGATTATGAACCATTTGTTGTTGTGGCCTTGCAAAATCCCCCCAGACTTTTCCCCTGAGTCAGGAATGATTATTTCTTGGTTCACTCTCATTTGTTTCAGTTTGATGTTCGCATCTATTGCAACTAATTGGTCAGAACCTGTCACTTCCAAAAGTCCCAGATGCGTGTCTCAGTTTCCCCACCTAACTCCCTTCTCGGTACCTTTGATTTTCCTCAGCGTCTCCTTTACAGCACTGGTTTGTTGGCACCAAGAACCAAGTCTGATTTCCAGGTCAGGAGACGTGTCCTCCAGTTGCTAGAACTTCCCTTCTTCACATCTAGAAAGAAACCAGTTTTTTCCCCATTCATCATTATTTCTTTGATTGCCGTATTTTACTCTGAATTTCTTCCCAGTGAGAAATGCTGAATTGAGGGGCCGGGAGAAGGAATTTCTGTGTATCCAGCCACAGAATAGTTCCAGATCCAGCAATGGCTGGGCAAGCTTCCCCGAGGTGTCCCGTCAATGTGCTTCAGCCCCGATTGACTGAGAGCAGCTCTGGGGACCGGACGGGAGTTCAGTCCCTGTGGGCAATTCACTCCTCAGCCTCCATGCTTTGACCACTAGATTCCAAGGTTCCTGCTGGTCTTTGTTCTGTGGACATCTGCCCACTTGCAACTGGACTGAGATCAACTTCCCTCAAACCAGCTCATTCCTTCCCAGTCTCTGAATGGCCATCGCGTCATACAGACTTCTCTTCACTCCTGCCTTGGGCAGAAGAGAACCCCAGTGCCCTGGAGGTGACAGGCCCAGACTGTATCCCCAGAGTCCCGCGGGGGGCATCGTCCCTGCCCTAAGGCTGCGGCTGCACTGGGGAGCTTACAGTGGCCTTGCAGGACCCATGCAGCTGCCCCGCTGGAAGCTCTCTAGGGTAGCCGCTGGAAGCCTACGGGAGGGAGCTCTTCACCCCCAGCGAGCAGCCGTAGCCATGTTGGCAGGAGAAACTCTCCCAGCGACATAGCACTGTCCACACCAGCACTTAGGTCGGTGTAACTTAGAATCATAGAATCATAGAATATCAGGGTTGGAAGGGACCTCAGGAGGTCATCTAGTCCAACCCCCTGCTCAAAGCAGGACCAATCCCCAATTTTTGCCCCAGATCCCTAAATGGCCCCCTCAAGGATTGAACTCACAACCCTGTGTTTAGCAGGGCAATGCTCAAACCACTGAGCTGTCCCTCCTTCAAGCGACATACGTTCTACCGACACAAGGGGGAGTGTAGACGCAGCCTTAGCAGAGAAGCGATTTAGAAAACAGATTTTGTTTTGTAGGAAAGGAAGGAACCCCGGGTTTGTAATAACCCAAAGGAGAGTCCGACCCCACCAGTCACCTTCCCCACTTTGCACTTGGCCCTGGGATAGTTGTTTTCTCTCAGCCTGTGCCCACTATCATGCCACGTGAAGGGGAAGGAGCCATGCACCTGTCTAGGGTGCTTCTGACATCCGAGAGGGGAGAAAGGAAAAAAGACGCTCTGTCCCACATGCTACTCACACAGGGGGTGGGAACTTTTGTGGTCATTTCAATAGACTCAAGGGGCTCCAAAGGAGTCAAAGATGCTCACGTGTCCCTGTCCCTGTCCAACATTAAAGAGGTGAAACAAGGCTGGCAGTTTGGGCTGCTGGACAGAACAAGGCTTCAGGCCGAAAAGCCAACAACCTTTCTCTCCATTTCAGCAAAAAACAACATTCAAGAAACCCCCACAAAAACAGGCACCTGAAAAGTCCTGCCCCCGACTTCACCTTTCCAAGGTCTTCTCCGCACTCTCTCCCGCCCCGAGTGAGAATCCGACCCCTTGACCAACACACCACAGTGAGACCCGAATGCAGCTCTCCCTCTGCAGGCAGGATGGTGGAGAAAAACACAGGTGAAAAAACCCTCCCGGCTCAGCTGCGCACGGAGCCTTGGCAAGGACGTGGTGGAAAGGTGACGCCGGGATCTCTCGCACGGTGAAGGAGACTCGGGCCCGAGTCCAACCAACCCTTTGGGAACTCGAAGGAAGCCGCATCCCACAGGCGTTTCCACAGACCAGCCACCAGCCCCACACCCAGGCCGGAGGGGCCGGGACACGGGAAGGGGCAGCAGCCAACGCCCCCGGGGGGAGGGCTGGGGCGGGAGCTGCAGCCAGGCCCCTGGACCCGCAGGGAGACGCAGACCCTGACGGCAACCAGCCACGTTTGCCCACGTGTGTGTGTGAGACACGTTTGTGTGTGTGTGATGTCTTGTGTGTGTGCTGTGTGTCGTGCAGAGACTTGTGTTCAGTGTGTCTGTGTGCTGAGTTTTGTGCCGTTTTGTGTGTCATGTTGAGTGTGTGTTGTGTGGTTGTGGTGTCATGAGACGTGTTGTGTGTGATGCCGTGTGTGTTGCACACACAGACACAACACATCGCACATCGCACGCACAACACGTGTGTAGCACGTTGCACACATGTCGCACGCACACACACAGCACGTTGCACATCACACGCACATGTCGCATGTAGCACGCACACATACAAAACATTGCACGTCGCATGAACACACACATGTCGCCTGTCGCACAATGCACATCGCACCTAGCGCGGCCACATACAACACATCAAACATCGCACTCACAGCACGTAGCATGTCGAACGTCATACACACAGCACATCGCACTTCACACACACAAAATGTTGCATGTCGCACGCACGCACAGCACGTCGCACGTCACACTCACAAACATGTCTCACACACGCACATGACACACACCATGTCACACAGACAGAAAACACTACACACGTCACACATACACAAACACACACAACACGACACACAACATCTCACATACACAGCACAGCACACAAAAAAGCACACAACACAACACAAGCACACAACCTGACACATAACACATCACAGACACCCACACAGACACACACACACACATAGAACACGTCACATACACTCAACACAACACTCTTGATGACACACAACACACACAGAATGCGACACACAACACAACACATCACACAAAACATCACACAAACACACACAAGACAACACACAACATGACACACACACACTACATCACACAAAAATATTTTCACACTTTTCAATCTGCCCCAATTTCATCAGGCCCTGGTAGTTCCTACGAGAAATATGAAGGATGAGATATTGTAACTCTTCCCTCTTCGTGGGAGCAACAGCTGGCTGGGGTTTTGGCTGCTCAGGCTTTTGTTCCCTGGTTTTACCCACTGTGGTTCCTTTTGCATGGATTTCATGTACCTGTGTGTAACTTTTTGCCCAAAGGCACACAGCTGTACAGGTTTTATCTACAATCTTTACAAGTTGAAGTTGCAGGTGGAGGGGGCTCCCAGCAATGGCAGCCTTAAGGGGGTGGGCGGCTAGAAGCTGGGGGACTGGATCAGGACCCCCCAACACTTACTGCTCTCTCTGCCCTGCAGTTTTAGTCCCCCAAATTAGTCTGATTATCACAACAAAAGTTTTGTTTCTCCTGCTGCTAACAGCCCACCTTCATCGATTGGTCTCGTTAAGAGTTGCTATGGCAACCCCCATTTTCTCTTCTCTGTATCACTATATCTATATCTTCCTGCTGTATTTCCCCTGCATGCATCTGATGAAGTGGGCTTTAGCCCATGAAAGCTTCTGATCAGATAAATTGGTTAGTCTCTAAGGTGCCACAAGTCCTCCTCATTCGCTTTTCCTGACTGATTGTGCTGGGGGCTCTGCCTGGCTCCAGCGCTCCGGTCCCTCAGCGACCAAGGCCACCTGGGAACCCTGATCGAGTCCAGCTTCAAGGAGTGCTGAGATCCATCTGTCTCTTTCTGTGCCTCTGTCTCTCTCTAGGAATAGCCTCCTGACCCTGCCTCCTGTGATCAGTTATAGTTTGCTAGCCCCCCACCCCACCTCCATGGGTGGTTTTGGCTTCTCCATTCACTCTGCAGGAACGCTCCTTTTACCCAAGCTAAAGATCCCTGCAGCCCCAAAAGTCCTCGGGGGTTTGCTCAGCAAGTGGGTTACTAGCAGAATGGTTGTGGGGTGAAGGCGGGGATAGGGAGGTTACAGTTACAGTGGGGGAGGTTTAGATTGGATATTAGGAAAAACTTTTTCACTATGAGGGTGGTGAAACACTGGAATGCGTTACCTAGGGAGGTGGTAGAATCTCCTTCCTTAGAGGTTTTTAAGGTCAGGCTTGACAAAGCCCTGGCTGGGATGATTTAACTGGGAATTGGTCCTGCTTTGAGCAGGGGGTTGGACTAGATGACCTTCTGGGGTCCCTTCCAACCCTGATATTCTATGATTCTATGATTCTATGAGGTGCTGAACCTGGGGGGAGATGAGGGTGGCAGATGAAGGTGTTGCTCAGCCCAGACAGCTGAGTCCAAGGACATAGGAGGGGACCGGCTTTAAATTGCTTTTCAGTCCAGCCCACTGAGTCCCGGGACACATCAGGGGTCAGCTTGCGAGTGCTGATGACCCAGTCCTCTCTGACATGCTAACTTCATGTGTGTGTGCCTGTGTGTCTGTTCATGTTCATCACATTTGGGGGCTGGACGGCATGCTTTTTGGGGAGTGTCACCCCCGCACACACCCCCACACACTCAGTGGTAGTGCAAGGGTTCAAGCAGGCGTTCTTTTTGGGGAGACTAACCCCCATCGTGCTGACCAGGAGAAGGGGGAAGTGGGAGCCTGCAGCGCCATCTGGCGGCCAAAGGAGAAATCACCGGCTTCTGGACCTGTGTGCGCCCTTGGTTCGGTTAACATGCAAAGCTGTGTTACGCCAGGTTGGGAAAACGGGGTTCTGCTGCACGACATCATCCTCTGGAATGACTCAACCCAACAGGACACCTCCTACGATACACTGCTCCGAGTGACGCTCTCAAACAGGTCCCCACAGCTCCCCAGCCTCCCCCCACCGGGAGGCAGGTGTGAGAGGATTGTTCTCCCCAACTGACAGAGGGAGAAGCGAAGGCTGAGAAAGGCGAAGAGCCTCGTCTTCCATCACACAACCTGTCGGGATAGAGTTGGGAACAGGACCCGGGTGTCCTGACTTTCAAATGTACCATCAGTCTGGAGTTTCACACACTGAATAAACGGACCTGGAATGAGCTACAGACCAACAACCATTCACACTGATTCTTCAGCAAGTCTTTTAGAAGCACAAGAACACCAGCGAGAACCAGGAACGGCTCAGAGACATTCAGCAGCGAGAAGGAGAACAATTCACCAAGCAGATGATTGGTTCTGGCTCATTTGCTGGGCCTTGAACAAGAACAACAAAGTCCTGAATCTCCTCCCTGCCATTAGACCCCCTGCTCAGCCAATCAGCGTGGAGACTCTGGCGGTGGGCTGAGGGTTCCCCAGATGGCCCAGGGATGGCTCAGGTCACCGGTGAGGATCACTCTCAGAGCACACTTCCTGTCCCATCTCTTTGGGAGGCCTCCCACCATGAGGGCTACAGAGCAGCCCCCTCCTCGCCAGTGGAGGGAGGGAAGCAGGAAAAGGGAAAGCAAAAAAGACAAACCCCCAGGACTCGAAGGGACAAAGGCCAAGCTGGGGGAAAATTGTCCCACCTTAACCTCCTGTTTTCCATGCCGAGAATTTGGCCAGCACCAGGTGGATCAGGCTGCCTAGGTACTAAACCTCTCTGGGGCTCTTCCCTTCTCCACAGGGACGTCTGTCTTCTCGCTCAATGAGCAGTGGGAAAGGAGAAAACTCCAGAGAGGCTCCACCTCGCGCTCACATACGAGACCCTGAATTCTCTCTCAGTCCTCAAGGAGACACCTCAAGAAGGAGACTCCCTGCAGCAAAGCCCCGGGGGTCTCTGAGATCCCCCTGCCCTGCAGCCTGTCCTCCCTGGCCGTTGTCGTGGACTCTCTGTGAGGTCACCGCCTCCCAACCTCCTTTCACCAATCAGCTGAGTGCTGCAAAAGGCCCTTGTGATGTCACTGCCACCCCCACCCCTGCCCTGCAGGGCTCATGTCCTGCCCCGAGCCAGCTCCTGTGCGTGTTTGAGCTGCTCCCCCTGGGTCACCCCCACACACTCAGTGGTCGTGCAAGGGTTCACGCAGGCCACACGTGGAACCATCAGAGGATGCTCAATGTGCCGCACTCGGTTTTGCAGAGATTTGGAGACTTGAAGGCCAGAAGAGACTCTTAGATCATCTCATCTGGCCCCCTACACATCACAGGCCTCCTGTATGGCGCAGTCGCGAGTTGTCATAAATATAAAGGGAAGGGTAAACCCCTTTAAAATCCCTCCTGGCCAGAGGAAAAATCCTCTCACCTGTAAAGGGTTAAGAAGCTAAAGGTAACCTCACTGGCACCTGACCAAAATGACCAATGAGGAGACAAGATACTTTCAAAAGCTGGGAGGAGGGAGAGAAACACAGGGTCTATAATCTGTCTATATGCTGGTCTTTGTCGGGGATAGACCAGGAATGGAGTCTTAGAACCTAGTAAGTAATCTAGCTAGGTAGGTGTTAGATTATGATTTCTTTAAATGGCTGAGAAAATAGCTGTGCTGAATAGAATGACTATTCCTGTCTGTGTGTCTTTTTTGTAACTTAAGGTTTTGCCTAGAGGGATTCTCTATGTTTGAATCTAATTACCCTGTAAGATATCTACCATCCTGATTTTACAGAGGTGATTCCTTTTTACTTCTATTAAAAGTCTTCTTGTAAGAAAACAGAATGCTTTTTCATTGTTCTCAGATCCAAGGGTTTGGGTCTGTGGTCACCTATGCAAATTGGTGAGGATTTTTACCAAACCTTCCCCAGGAAGTGGGGTGCAAGCGTTGGGAGGATTTGGGGGGGAAAGACGTGTCCAAACTACGTTTTCTCAGGAACCCAGATAAAGTTGGTGGTGGCAGTGGAAGTTCAGGGGCAAAAGGGTAAAACAGTTTGTACCTTGGGGAAGTTTTAACCGAAGCTGGTAAAAGTAAGCTTAGGAGGTTTTCATGCAGGAGGGGGTTGAGGGATGCGGGGCGGCTTACCTCGGGATGGGGGGCTCCCCAGCTCCCACCAGCATAGCCCTGCAGCTCCTAGGTGGCAGAGGGGTTGGGGGGGGGGGTGTCTCCACACCACTCTGCCTGTGCCTGCAGGCCCTGCCCCCCACAGCTCCCATTGGCTGAGTTTCCTGGCCAATGGGAACTGTGCCCACCCCCCAGGACCAGCAGGGGTCCCACTCCCAGGCTGCGCACTGCAGCCCCCTCCCCCAGCACCAGTGGGGTCCCGGGCCTCCTCCCCCAGTACCTGGGATGCCCCCGATTTGCCCCTAGTAGTACACACTTAGTAGATTACAAGCTTTCTAATGATATGTTACATGGGGCATTTAGCATAAAGCATATTCCAGGCATGTTATATTCCTGTTCATAAGCATATTTTCATAAAGCATATGAGTGCAACGTCACAACGGCCTCACAGAGTGTAAAGTTACCATGAGCTTTGGGTTTAGGGAACCCCGGGAAGCAGACCAGGCTCCCTGCAGTGCAGGAATCACTTTATGGGGCGAGGGGTGCTGCGTGGAGTTTACAACATGGCCACTGTGGTCACTGTTGCAGGGAATGGGGTATTGCGGGACAGCTGCTGGAGGATGGTTCGGGTAGATGTAGGCCAATGCCATCTGGAGAGGTGGTTTTACTGCATCACCGTAAGGGAGCAATTACATTGGCCAAAGACAAATTTGAGTGCAGAGCTGGGCACAGCGAGGTGAATGCAAGGCAATGTATGCCAGCCGAACTGTGGTGTTGACAGGCCTAAGGGGCTTGGTTGCTTGAGGCACAGCTAGCCGTGCCATGGTGTAGGGGCCACTACCAGCTGTTCTGCCCACACTACCCTTGGGGAGGAGAGGCCTGGCCCGTCCCTCCTCTCCTCTCTGCTCCCTCAGGACCGGCAGGAAACCCAGCCAGACCCAATGGGAGGCGAGGGCAATAGAGCAATGACTGCAGCACTAGGAGAGCCTGGCAAAGAGCAGCCACCAGGGGCTGTCGCCAAGGGACCCACCGAGGGATGTCCCTGTATGGTGACAAACCCCAGAACTGCAGGGCAAATCTTGCCTTGCCGAGAGGCCCTGTCTCTCCCCTTTTCCCCCCTCCCCACACATGTCCCAGCCCCAGGCTCTGCACGGGCTGGACCTGGTCCCAGAGGAGTCAGTTATGGGGCCTCCGCGGCCAGATGGTCTATGTCCTTATCCCATTGCTGGGCCAAGCCAGCATCTCTGCACTCTGCCCTCCCCACAACTGCTCCTGGCTGGGCTAGCTGCTGCTAGTTCCTCAGCCCCCCAGGGGCACCGTCAGCCTGGCCTTGGAGATACCCAAGCTCTGGAAACTCCAGTGACAGCTCCTGAGTCTAGCTGGGACCAGGAGCCACCCAGGAGAGCTTGGGGCCAGCTGCCCCCAGTCTGCAGAGTGGGGCTGGCCATGCCCTGGGCTCCCCTGGTCTGAGGTGCTGGCCCCAAGGGCATCACAGTGACTTTGGTAAATGCACCCTGCTGCCCTGGTGAGAGAATTTTGGGAGAAGGAGGTGATTTTGTGGGGCCCCCTCTAGGGCTTGGGTGATTCCCCAGCCATGTGCTGCAGGAGTAGCAGAGACCAGTGGCTGGTGCCAGGGCCTGTGCAGAGCAGCTGCTCTCTGATGGAGCGGGGAGGTGGCCTCTGCCTTCTCTGCGCCCATTTAACAGAACACTGAGGCACGGTGGGGGTCGGCCAAATCCTGTAGGGGATGAGGATGTGAGTGCTTTAAATGTCAGTGTTAGCCTCCAGGGCCTGGTCCCCACAACAGGCCCAATGGCCTCAACGATCAAACCTGCGGCCTCAAAAGAGGCAGCTCATTATGATTTTAAGGGGAGCTGAAAGGGTTGGGGTCTGCTCTGGGCCCTGCCTTAACGGGGAAGGGGGGCACTGAGTGCCCTGTATGGGCCACCCCACAGCCAGAGGTCGATTAAGGTTTCCTGGGGCCCTGGGCCGGAACAAGTGTGGGGCCCTTCCCCACCCCTTCCAACTGTGGTCCTGCCCCCATTCTGCCTGTGGCCCTGCCCGTGGCCCCACCCCTTTCTGCCCCTTCCCCAGGGCCCTGCCCCTGTTCCAGACGGCCTCCCCCCACCCCCGCTTGCCCCATATTGGAGAAGCTGAGGCCGGGGCAGGCAGCAAGAGGTTTTCCAGTCCCGGGGCTGCAGCACGGGGCGGGCTCAGGGGGCACTTGGGGCTTCTCCGGCCCTCCCCACACGGCTTCCGCCAGGGAGTGGGATCAGAATGTGGGGGCTTTCCTTGCCCTGCCTGCCTGGCAACCCCTGGGCACAGGCTCAGTGGCTAATCTGCCATTGCCCCCGGCACTTCACCCTGGGTTGGGGATGAGACCTGCCCCCGGAGGTACCCGCTCTGCTGGTTCAGCCCTGGCAGGGTTTGGACTGGGAGCGGGATCTCTGAACAGCTGCTTGCCATGAGGGGTGCTAGGGTCTTTGTGTGAAATCAGCTGTCGGGGGGGCTCAGCCCTGCAGGATGGGCACTTGTGTCCCAGAAGCCAGCACGATGAGCGGCACCGACAGGGTCCCACAGCAAAGGGGTGAATGTGCCCCTGAGACTGAGCTCCCCTCTCCGGGGCTGCCCCGGCAGGGCACTGGATGAAGATAGAGGCTTGAGGGCAGGATAGCCCTGCCCTTGCCCTGCCAGCGCTGCCGGCCCTCGGGGCTCAGGGGATTGGCTCAGGGCTGCCAAGCCACTAAACACACACCCCACCCCTCAGTTCCTGCAGTTTTGTTTCACTTGTGTTGGGGACCCTGGGGCATGGCCACTAGGTAACTCGAGGGGATGGAAGACCACGAGTGTCGATGAAGCCCCCTCGCACTAGGTCCAAGTGTCCTTGGCCCCCCCTCCGGCCTGGAGGCACTCGCAGCAGCTCTGCGTACTAGGCCCAAGTGTCCTTGGACCCCCAGCCTGGAGGCACTCGCAGCAGTTATGCTGAGGATCTGCAACAATATGTTGCAGAGTCAGACTGCCTGAAACTAAACAAGGCCAAACAGGGCAGATATGGAAGAACAATGCTGAATAAAGCAGCTTTATGTATAGGTTAACAAATGATACAAAAAACAAGGGAACTAGATGTGAACTGGATTGGCTGGCTATATGGATAGTTAGGGTATGCTGGGAAAAAGGATTTTTAAAAGCCTGTGTAACTTCCTGCTCTGTGTGCAGGATTTGAGATTCTATTCTCCCTGGATCTTTTTGCAGCTGCAAATAAACTTTTCCGCTTCTCCACCCCGTTGTGATTATTGGGTGTAGCACACCGGGTAGCGAACCAACCCCAGCTGTTGTTTAGCCTCTCAACACTGCGTGCCGGCAACAATAACAATTATCAAAAAGTGTCATGTTTTCTCTAGTGACGTGCTAACATATTTTGCCACCAGGATAAAGATGGAATAATTCTAATGAATTACCACAGATTTACATTGGTGTAACTGAAATGATGCATTCAATATCCTGTTTCAGGTTAGTAAAAATAAAAGAATGCTGTGGGTTTTGCAGACCTGTACAAGATACAGATTTATAAAAACAACATGAAAACAGGTAGTTATGCTGGGGAAAGGGGAAGCCTTATTGAAGCTCGTGGGCATACCAGTTGTCCTTTATTCAGGATCAATGTAAAACAATCAAGCTCTTTTGTGGAATAGATGGCTGACTTAAGAGAAGTCACCATCAAGTGAAGCTGGAATAGGAGTTGAGCCATACAGTGGAAGGGGCTTTCACTAGGGTCTGAATGCAAATGCAGGGGGATGGGATTCGGGGCAGGGGGGAGGAAGAGAGGGAGTGTGACACCGCAGAAGCACAAAGGAGCCCCAGAGAAGTATTTGTAGTGTGATCTCAGAAAAAGTTGAGAGAGAGAGAGAGAGAGAGAGAGCTTTAGGGTAGACTGCTGGATAGAAAGAGGCTTGGAATTGTGAGCCAAGAAACTATTCCTGCTGTCGTTAGGGAAATAGAACTTTGGGTACATTCTTTGTAAATAAGCAGGATTGTGTCAAAAAAGTACCTGACTCCATCATCCATTTCTCCCCCGAATGGAAACAACTCACAAGACCCAAAATATTCACTAATTGCTCAGGTCAAAAGGGATAACAATATTGTGAATTCTTTTGTTTTCCTGTTCTTAGATAAAGAATTGACCTGCTTCAGTAAAGAACCATAAACACTGAAAATACTGTTTTGTTCTCTCAGAGCTAGCTCTCAGTAGATCTAGAAAATAAGAGTGTTTGTTGTTACACAATCCTTAGAATTCAATTATTTGCACAAATCATTTTAATTTTTCTCTGATTAGGATTTAAAAATAAGCAATTAGATATTCTGTATAGTGTTTAGGAAATTTGTAGGATTAAAATCAGCATGTATTCTGTATACATGGCTTTACCATATATGCAACCTCACATCTACACTTGTAAGAGGACCACATTTCCTGAAGCAGTTTCAAACCACTTCAAGCTAGGACAGTTTTAAGCTACTTTATGTTTCAAATGTGAATGGTGTCCAGCTGTGTCAATTAATTTTTTTAAATTATGACCATGATCTAAGATCCACCTTTTCAGAATTTTCTTACATCATTCATATGCTCGGATGAATAAGGCTGCTTTCCTGAACTGCGGTCCATATTTGGAACTGTCTTTATAGTTTAGACTCAACCACCCTTCTTAAACAGTTTGGAAGTTGTTCGATACTCCCTCGGGACCAGATTTACTCTTCTTTACAGAGATTTGGGCCCTAGTCGGGGAGCGACGTACTCATGTAACCGAGGAGCAGAATTTGGCCCTCATATGGGTTCAGTCTCTCAGTTAGGCCTGTCTTTTTATCTTATCTATTGATATGGCATCCATCCCGAGAGTAGAAGAGCAGCTGTCCCATTTCAGACAAGATACATCAATACCTATATTGATTATTCACAATGGGGTTTTTATCTTTGTTGTACTGTTCCTTTTGAGAAATAAGAAAATAGAGTAAAAGTAAAATGTACTTTTTCTCCCAAATCTATGTGCCATTCCTGATCTTGATTGAACAGGAGAGAGCGTCTTCCCTCTGGATTAAGAATCCAGCTGAGACAACTACCCCAGCCCCACACATTCTACAAGGGAATCCAAAGTCAGAGCAGTGGCGTTCAGTGAAGGGTAGCACCTCTCTTTGAACATCCTGATAGATGAAATAAAGGACTGGGAGTCATCATTAAAAGTACCTTAAATGGGAGCTCAATCCCCAGACCTATGATTGCCGAACCAGGAAAAAACAAGAAAGTATGTCCTCTCAGGGATTGGCACATTCAAGTTTACAAGAGAGACGATAAAGACTGGCCATGACGTAGAAAAATCAAAATTCAAGTTTGCCAGTAAGAAAAGAGCCTGAGTAATAGTCAGCTAAAGAATGGAAGGGACCAGTTTACCCAGAAAGTTACAAGAGCCTTTATTAAAATGGAGAGCTACTTTTGTCCTTCTGTCTGCTTGCTTCTGGAAAAGGTTGACTCAGGAATAGAGGGGGAATCTCTTGGGGTCCAGCAACTCTGCTGGCTTGGGAAAGTGTGCACTGCATCACCCACTCCTCCCTGTGTGAGACAATCTCTGGGCCTCTGTTTCAACAGTTCAAAACCCTTAAAAATATCTTTCTTTACAGCTCAATACAGAAATTGCCAGAACCTAGTCCTGTACTTTTTTCTTTAAAAACAAACAATGAAATGGGGATGTTTGCAAGACAATGATATGAATCGATGTCTGTATTTTTATATCTTTAGACGCCCAACAAATATATAAATATCTGCATTAAAATAACAATTAGTAAGTTTGCAAAACTGAGCAATGGAAAGTTCGGAAACGCTAGGATTCAGGGAGTCTGAGTACTGTGCACGTGCATTTTGACACAGTCTTTAATTGCACAATTGTACTATTTTTTTCCACAGTCCCCTCATTCAGTGACCATTGAAGTGTTGTTGGGCCTAAGGTGGGAGTGAAACCCTCGCCAACTGCTAAAGGGTGGTGTGGGGACGTTTTAGAGGGACCACGGGATCCTGTTGCGGGCAGGTCACTCCACTGCAGCACTTCCCTTCTTTGGTCAAATCCCCTCTCGGGGTGGTCCTACGGGGCTGACGCCCACTTCAATTGGTAGAGGACACAGGGAGGAGTTCTCAGAGGGGATATACAACCCCCTTCTGCGTGGGTCACCCTGCCCCGCAACGTCCCCTGATTGGTCAAATCCAGTCTTTGGGTGTGTAAAATGCTGCTTGCCCCTGCCAAATTTTCCTAAAAGAAGGGAAGAAAGGCATGTACCTTTTGGGTTATCTGTCAGGTGGCCATCTTGGACTTGGGAAAAGAAGCTGGTGACCTTTAGCCATTGGCTATATTAGTTTGGGTTGGGAAGCACACTCCCACGCGTGGATTGAATCCGCGTAGATAGGGTCTAACATCCAGGCAGAGACGACGCAAAGAGGGATAGGGAGGGTTTTTAGTGAGGTCTACTCACCTATTCCTGTGTCCATCATGGAGTCCCTCCCTGACGTCCAATGTCAAGAGAGCAGCAGCCATCCATCGCTGTCCCTGCAAGAGAAGGGAGAGAGAACATCAGCATGATCTCCTGGGTGTAATTGTTGGGGAGACTGGAGCACTTCCAGAGTTCAAGTTTTGTTAATCCCCCCCTTCTCTAGCCTAGCCTAGTCCTTTTCCCTCTCGTAAATAAAGTCTTGTTTGTGTGCTTACCACTGCCTGGCGTTATTTTCTTGTGCTAAGGCATTCTCTGATGGACTGGCTTTACAAGAGGACCATGTGGGAAGAATGTATTGTAAGGTTCCCTGCAGCTTGTGAATGGGGTTTGGGTTCTGCCATTTTTAAAGGAAGGAAAAATCCTTCCAGGTGATCCTACGGGGCTGAAACCCACTGTGATTACTTAGTAATCTGTCCTCTTCACTACCATGTTTGTGACCCTCTGTGTCATAGGGAAGTAGCCCATGGCTCATTATGCATCTTTTGATTTAAAATGGACACGTATGGTGTACAGAAAAAGAAGGACAACTTTTCAAGTCCAGTGTGCACAGAAATGGGATGGACACTTCAAGGATTGAATACAATGCTTTGA
Source organism: Caretta caretta (assembly GCF_965140235.1). Classification (NCBI taxonomy): domain Eukaryota; kingdom Metazoa; phylum Chordata; order Testudines; family Cheloniidae; genus Caretta; species Caretta caretta. The sequence goes on from NC_134209.1 coordinate 10,054,662, forward strand.
TCTTCCATCTGTTCATTAAAGAAAGACAAAGGTGCAGATTTGGGAGGCTCATCACTGACTTCCCCAGGATCATTCCTCTCTGCGTAATTCCCATGATAAATCTCCTCTCAAGGAAGAGCCTGAGGAAGTGTGATCAGGGGAAGTACCCAGAGCACCAGATAAATCAGGGCCCTGAGCTGAGAAAAACCAAGCCTCAGTCAGTTCACATTAATTCAGCTGTCCTCAGCACAGACACCCCTGAAGCACCCGAGGATTCCTTGAAAGGCTTTGAGAGGCTTGGCTCTGCAGAGCGAGAGATGAAGCCTATTACTGCAGGGAAATCAATGACAGAGCACTGTCCACACCAGCACTTAGGTCGGTGTAACTTGTCTCACTCGGGGGGTGGCTTCTTCACACCCCTGAGCGACATACGTTCTACCGACACAAGGGGGAGTGTAGATGCAGCCTTAGCAGAGAAGCGATTTAGAAAACAGGTTTTGTTTTGGAGGAAATGCAGGAACCCCGGGTTTGTAATAACTCAAAGGAGAGTCCGACCCCATCAGTCACCTTCCCCACTTTGCACTTGGCCCTGGGATAGTTGTTTTCTCTCAGCCTCTGCCCACTATCATGCCGTGTGAAGGGGAAGGAGCCATGCACCTGTCTAGGGTGCTTCTGACATCCGAGAGGGGAGAAAGGAAAAAAGAGGCTCAGTCCCACATGCTACTCACACAGGGGGTGGGAACTTTTGTGGTCATTTCAATAGACTCAAGGGGCTCCAAAAGAGTCAAAGGTGCTCACGTGTCCCTGTCCCTGTCCAACATTAAAGAGGTGAAACAAGGCTGGCAGTTTGGGCTGCCGGACAGAACAAGCCTTCAGGCCGAAAAGCCAACAACCTTTCTCTCCATTTCAGCAAAAAACAACATTCAACAAACCCCCACAAAAACAGGCACCTGAAAAGTCCTGCCCCCGACTTCACCTTTCCAAGGTCTTCTCCGCACTCTCTCCCGCCCCGAGTGAGAATCCGACCCCTTGACCAACACACCACAGTGAGACCCGAATGCAGCTCTCCCTCTGCAGGCAGGATGGTGGAGAAAAACACAGGTGAAAAAACCCTCCCGGCTCAGCTGCGCAGGGAGCCTTGGCAAGGACGTGGTGGAAAGGTGACGCCGGGATCTCTCGCACGGGAAAGGAGACTCGGGCCCGAGTCCAACCAACCCTTTGGGAACTCGAAGGAAGCCGCATCCCACAGGCGTTTCCACAGACCAGCCACCAGCCCCACACCCAGGCCGGAGGGGCCGGGACACGGGAAGGGGCAGCAGCCAACGCCCCCGGGGGGAGGGCTGGGGCGGGAGCTGCAGCCAGGCCCCTGGACCCGCAGGGAGACGCAGACCCTGACGGCAACCAGCCACGTTTGTCCACGTGTGTGTGTGAGACACGTCTGTGTGTGTGTGATGTCTTGTGTGTGTGCTGTGTGTCGTGCAGAGTCTTGTGTTCAGTGTGTGTGTGATGTGTTGTGTTTCGTGTTGTGTGTTATGTGTCATCTAGAGTGTTGTGTGACGTGTTGTGTGTGTGCTGTGTTGTGTTTTGTGGTGTCTCGTGTGTGTGTAGTGTTGTGTGTCATGTTGTGTGTCATCTAGAGTGTTGTGTGACGTGTTGAGTGTCATGTTCTGTGTGTGTCTGTGTGGGGAGTGGTGTGTTGTGCATGTGTGTGATGTGTTGTGTGCATGTGTTGAGTTTTGTGCCGTTTTGTGTGTCATGTTGAATGTGTTGTGTGTGGTTGTGGTGTCATGAGACGTGTTGTGTGTGACGCACGCACAGACACAACCCATCACATGGCGCACACAGAACATGTCGCATGTCACACACATGTTGCACGCACACACACAGCACATCGCATGTCACACGCACAACACATCGTGTGTAGCACGCACACACAACACGTGGCACATCACATAGACAACACGTAGCACGTTGTACATTGCACACACACACACATAACACATCTCCTGTCGCACAATGCACATCGCACATAGCACGGACACACACAAGACTTTGCACGTCGCACTCACAACACATCGCATGTCAAACGTCATACACACAGCACATCGCACTTCACACACACAACACGTTGCGCGTCGCACGCACAGCATGTTGCACTTCACACTCACAAATACGTCTCACACACGCACAACACAACACACACCACGTCACACAGACAGAAAATGCTACATGTCACACACACACAAAGACACACAACACATCACACACACTCAACACAACACTCTAGACGACACACAACACGCACAGAATGCAACACACAACACGACACACACACACTACACACACCACGTCACGCAAAACATGTAACATGACACCACACACACACACCACATACACACTGAACACGACACAGAAAATGGCCCACAACACAACACACACACACATTACACACAACACATCACACACACCACACCACAAACACACACACACAACACGCCTCACATCACACCGCACGTCGAACAGACACGAAACACTACACACGTCACACACACAATACCACACACAACATCACACAGACAGACACAAACACACACAACATGACACACACCACATCTCACACACACACACACCACGTCACCCACAACACATCACGACACCCAAAATACAACACCACACACACACTCAACACGGCACACAACATGACACACAACACGTCACACAGAGAGACACAAAGAAACATGACACACAACATGTCACACACACAACACTACACAAAACACGTCTCACACACATACACCACATCACATGTCACCACAAACACACCACCACACACACAATCCACACAACACTCTAGACGACACACAACACACACATAACACGACACACAACATGTCACACACAGACACAACCCGTCACACACACACACATCACAATACACACAACATGATATACAAAATGACTCACACAGACAGAAAGAAAGAAACATGACACCGAATACATCACACACACACAACACTACACAAAACACGTCTCACACACACACACCACGTCACATTTCACCACAAACACACCACCACACACACAATCCACACAACACTCTAGACAACACACAACACACACATAACACAACAGACAACCCGTCACACACAGACACAACCCGTCACACACACACATATCACAATGCACACAACACGACACACAAAACGACTCACACACACAACACGACACACACAGAAACACATTGCACGTCCCACACAACACGTCACAGTTTGCATGTTGCACGGATACACAGAACATGTCGCACACATGCATGTCGCACGTTGCACGTCGCACGACACACACACAAAAGCATGTCTCTCAAACACACACAGCGCAACACACAACACATCACAAACACAAAAACATCTCATGCACACACACACAAGACACACAACCTGTCTCACACACACACACACATAACACGACACACACAATATGACACACAACACGTCACACAAACACTACACAACACACATGTCAGACACACACAAACACACACAACATGACACAGAACATGACACACACACAGAACACTACACAAAACACATCACACACATGCCACATCATATGACACTACAAACACAGCACCACACACACAATGCACACAACTCTAGATGACACAAAACACGACACACAACACATCACACACACACACAACACGGCACACACACACAAAAGTCTCACACACAACACGACACACAACCCGTCTCACACACACACAACACAACACAACACACACACAACATGACACATACAGAAACAAATCGCATGTCCCGCACAACACGTCACACGTTGCATGGATACACACAACACATCGCAAGCACACATGCACGCAAGTCGCACAACACACACAGAGAAATACGTCACACACACAAACAATGCGACACACAACATGTCACAAACACAAACATGTATCTCACACACAAAAAACACGACACAGAACCCGTCTCACACAGACACACAGACATACACTACACGAAAAACAACGTGTAACACACACAACATGACACACAACACCTCACATATACAACACATTGCATGTCGCTTGTCGCACGTCGCACTGACACACACAACTCATCCCACGTCGCACAAATACTTCGCACATCACACGTAGCATGTCACACATCACACCTACACACATAACCCGTCACACAACGCACGTCACACACAAACATGTCGAATGTCAGACACACAACACATCGCAAGCACACTCGGCACACTGGACGTCGAAGACACAATACGTCGCGTGTCGCACGTCACACACAAAAATGTCGCACGTTCCACACACATGTTGCACGTCGCACATCGCACATACATGTTGCACGTGGCATGTCGCACAAACACACACACACAACGCAAGCAGGTCTCTCGTAAACAAACACCATGAAACACAACACGTCACACACACACAACATGACACAACACATCACACAGACAGACACAAACACACACAACATGACACACATGTCACACACAAACCCCCACACACCACATCACACCCAACACGTCACATGACACCACAAACACAACACCACACACACACACTCAACACATCACACAACACGTCACACACACAACACGACACACAACATGTCACACAGATAGACACAAACACACACAAGACGTCATACACACAACACTACACAAAACACATCTCAAAAACACACACGCACACACCATGTCACATGATACCACAAACACAACATCACACACACACTCAACACGGCAAACAAGAAGACGCACATGTGAAGTGCGACGTGCAACGTCTTCTGTTTGCGTGTGCTATGTGCAACATGCAACGTGCAACGTTTTTTGTGTCTGAAGTGTGATGTGCAACGTGTTGTGTGTCCGACGTGCCATGTTTTGTGTGTGTGATGTGCGACGCAGGACGTGTTGTGTGTGTGACGTGCGATGTGCTCCGGGTGGGGTCTGTGTGTGTTTCTGCACAAGCTGATTGCGATGTCCCGGAGGCCAACAGCAAAGAGGGTTCGGCGTCCGCTTTCTTGCCCTGCCGTCAGTCTGCCACCGGGCTGGGGGGACAGCGGCTGGGGACCCCAGGAGCTGCTGAGAGATGCGGAGGATCCCTCGGAAGGGAGAAGACGACGGGAGAATCAGACTCTTCCAGCAACGAGCCACATTTGCCCAGTGCTGACGCTGTCAGGCCTCCGCATTTTGGGCCAGAAACCAACAGCCAAATCGAGCTGGAAAATTGAAGCACTTGCAAATGGCCCTTCTAGCGTCTCACCAGACCGTCGGCGACCCTCTGGGGGTGAGCTGTGGGCTCCCGAGAGGTAGAATCCAGGGCCTGCCTCTTCGCTTCCCACGGCCAGGTATGTTCAGCCCCCAACAATTAGGGGAAGAACAGGGAGATGAAAAGCCAAAGAAAGTTTCAAGAGTTCTCCTTCCTGGCTGAGCTGGGGGCGCTGTCCAGGTCACGGATGGTCACTCTGGGGAGGGATGTGGGTCTGGTCCACTTTGAAGGCGGTTGATCTGGGGAAGGATGTGGGTCTCAGATATCTGGAGGATTGGCCCAGAGCCCAGTCTTGTGGGGCAATAGCTGGTGGTCCTCATCCGCGTCTGTCTGCCTCTCTTCTGCCAGAGAAGGCAAGCCAGGCGAGTATGAAGAATGATGCTGTCAATAAAATGGAATCAAGTTGTGGATGTTTTTTCTTTTAAAAAATATTTTCACACTTTTCAATCGGCCCCTGGTAGTTCCTAGGAGAAATGTGAAGGATGAGATCTTGGAACAGTTCCCTCTTCGTGGGAGCAACAGCTGGCTGGGGTTTTGGCTGCTCAGGCTTTTGTTCCCTGGTTTTACCCACTGTGGTTACTTTTGCATGGATTTCATGTACCTGTGTGTAAGTTTTTGCCCAAAGGCACACAGCTGTACAGGTTTTATCTACAATCTTTACAAGTTGAAGCTGCAGATGGAGGGAGCTCCCAGCTATGGCAGCCTTAAGGGGGTGGGCGGCTAGAAGCTGGGGGACTGGATTGGGACCCCCCAACACTTACTGCTCTCTCTGCCCTGCAGTTTTAGTCCCCCCACATTAGCCTGATTATCACAACAAAATTTTGTTTCTCCTGCTGCTAACAGCCCACCTTCATCGATTGGTCTCGTTAAGGGTTGTTATGGCAACCCCCATTTTCTCGTCTTCTCTGTATCACTATATCTATATCTTCCTGATATATTTTCCCCTGCATGCATCTGATGAAGTGGGCTTTAGCCCATGAAAGCTTATGCTGAGATAAATTGGTTCGTCTCTAAGGTGCCACAAGTCCTCCTCATTCGCTTTTCCTGACTGATTGTGCTGGGGGCTCTGCCTGGCTCCAGCGCTCCGGTCCCTCAGCTACCAAGGCCACCCGGTAACCCTGATCGATTCCAGCTTCAAGGAGTGCTAAGATCCATCTGTCTCTTTCTGTGCCTCTGTCTCTCTCTAGGAATAGCTTCCTGACCCTGCCTCCTGTGATCAGTTATAGTTTGCTAGCGTCCCACCCCACCTCCATGGGTGTTTTTGGCTTCTCCATTAACTCTGCAGCAACGCTCCTTGTACCCAAGCTAAAGATCCCTGCAGCCCCAAAAATCCTCGGGGGTTTGCTCAGCAAGTGGGTTACTAGCAGAATGGTTGTGGGGTGAAGGCGGGGATAGGGAGGTGCTGAACCTGGGGGCAGAGGAGGGTGGCAGATTAAAGTGTTGCTCAGCCCAGCCCACTGAGTCCAAGGACATATGAGGGGACCAGCATTAAATTGCTGTTCGATCCAGCCCACTGAGTCCCGGGACACACCAGGGGTCAGCTTGCGAGTGCTGATGACCCAGTCCTCTCGGACACGCTATGTTCATGTGTGTGTGCCTGTGTGTCTGTTCGTGTTCATCACATTTGGGGGCTGGAAGACCCCAGCCCTGGGGAACCGAGGTCCTGCAGGGTAGCTCCATTGGGAGGGAACTTGCAGAAGGAAGGAGTAGCGATCCATAGGAAAACACAAGTGACAAAAGCAGCACATTGACAGAATTGCAGAATCTCCCCCCACCAGAAGAGGAATCCTAACAAATGGGCGCACCCCAAGGTAAAGGGCAATTCTGGTAACAGCTCATCTGGGGCTTGTTTGGAAGGGGGATGGACGTCATTCTTGCGACAAAGAACCTGCTATGGCCAAAAACACTTTAGCCCTGTGCGCCCTTCCAGACAAGTCTTATGTCCCAAATATTTTGGTTTTCCGGGATAAGTCCCTGAATAATCAAGGATCTTGACCAAAAAGGTCGTCACGTCTAAAAAGGAAGAAAGATTGTCGTTGTGGAGACCATGAAACAAGCCCTGCAACTTCTGGACACGTATTCCGACAGTCCACAGGGGGCACATCAAGGGACGTTCAAAGCGAGACGGGCGTTCTTTTTGGGGAGACTAACCCCCTTTGCGCTGACCAGGAGAAGGGGGAAGTGGGAGCCTACAGTGCCATCTAGCGGCCAAAGGAGAAATCGCCGGCTTCTGGACCTGTGTGCGCCCTTGGTTCGGTTCACATGCAAAGCTGTGTCACGCCAGGTTGGGAAAACGGGCTTCTGCTGCCCGACATCATCCTCTGGAATGACTCAACCCGACAGGACACGTCCTACGATACACTGCTCCGAGTGACGCTCTCAAACAGGTCCCCACAGCTCCCCAGTCTCCCCCCACCGGGAGGCAGGTGTGAGAGGATTGTTCTCCCCAACTGACAGAGGGAGAAACAAAGGCTGAGAAAGGTGAAGGGCCTCGTCTTCCATCAATGAGCAGTGGGAAAGGAGAAAACTCCCGAGAGGCTCCACCTCGCGCTCACATACGAGACCCTGAATTCTCTCTCAGTTTTTCATGCAGGTCCCCACATCTGTACCCTAGAGTTCAGAGTGGGGGAGGAACCTTGACAAATGCTTGATACAGATCCTGTCGGTGTTTGTCTCTGTCTGAGGGATTGGAGCAAATGCAGTTGTATCTTAGAACTTGGCTGTAGACAACGGATCGTGTGATGTGGTCTGTATGAAAGCTGGAGGCATGTAGGTAAGTATAGCGGTCCAAGATAGGGTGGTGTTTATGTGACCATCACTTATTAGCACTCTAGTGTCCAGGAAGTAGGTGTCCTGTGTGGCCTCTCCTTCTGCACCTCCACCCCCACCAACATGATACAGTTCTGTGGTGACTTGGAATCCGACTTTCCACGTCTCCGACGGAAGGAATATTTCCAACACACCTCTGAACAACACACTAATCCACAGAGACCTTCTGACCAACACGACAAAAAGAAGGATTCTGCCTGAAGGTCGAAACAGCCAGACTGGACTTCAACTTGAGTGCCTCAGCCGACAAGCACGGGCTGAAGTGGTGGAAAAGCAGCATCACTTGGCCCATAACCTCATCTGTGCCGAACACAACACCGTCCATGGCCTCAGGAACAACTCTGACATCCGAATCAAAAAGGCTGACAAAGGAGGTGCTGTCGTCTTCATGAATAGGTTGGAATATGAACAAGAGGCTGCTCGGCAGGTCTCCAACTCCACATTCTCCAGCCCATTCCCCTCTGATCCCACTCAGGTGACCAAGAGAAACTGCACCATCTGCTCAAGAAACTCCCTGAAAAAGCACAAGAACAAATGTGCACAGACCTGCCCCTGGAACCCCGACCAGGGGTCTTCTATCTGCTACCCGAGATCCATATACCGGGAAATCCTGGACGCCCCGTCATCTCAGGCATTGGCTGGGGTGCTGGTCGCTCAGGGCCGGAGGAGAGAGTCGACACAGCCAGATACTCCTGCTGTCAGGATGCCAATGCCTGAGAGGATTTCATCACAGTCTCTGACGAGGGGGTTCAGGCTCCAGTGCTCTGCTCTGTTTTCCCAGCCCTGTGCAGGGGGTTGTTTCCAGTTTCAGAAATGGGGCAATGTTCACACACTCCCAATGGGTCTTTGCATGAATCAGGCCCTAAGCCAGGGGCAGGCAAACTTTGGCCTGATGCCAAATCGGGTTTCAGAAATTGTACGGAGGGACAGTTAGGGGAGGCTGTGCCTCCTCAAACAGCAAGACATGGCCCGGCCCCCACCCCCATCTGACCCCCGCTTCTCGCCCCCGGACGGCCGCCCCGGGCCTCCGGCCCCATCCAACCCCTCTGTTCCCTGAGGGGCTCCAGATCCCCCTGCTCCTAACAGCCCCACACTGCCCCATCCAACCCCCCCCCTTCCTGTCTGTCCCCCGGACCTTCTGCCCCATCCAACCACCCCTTCTCCCTGATCGCCCCGGGACCTCCTGCTGCCATTCAACCCCCTGTTCCCCGCCCTCTCACTGCCCTGCCCCATCCGCCCCCCAGCCCCTGACCCCCCCGAACTCCCCTGCCCTCTACCCCTCCCTCCCCTGCTCCCTGCCCCCTGACCGCGCTGCCTGGAGCCCCAGGACCAGCCGCCGGGCCGCACCGCACAGAGCCCCGGGGTCGGCCAGGCTCGTCGCCCCGCTGCCCGGAGCATGGGCCGGCGGCGCCGGGAGCGGAGGCTGCGGGGGGGGAAAGGCAGGGGCGCGGCCGGGGGCTCTCCAGAACGGCTCAGAGCCCCCGGCCCCCCTTCTGCCCCCCCCGCTCCCCACATGTCGCAGCCACCCCACCCAGCTGAGACACCCCACCCCACAGACCCCTCCCCTCCCTACAGCCCCCCACAGCCATGCTGTGTCCCCCTGGGGGCTGCCATGGTGCTGCCCCTCCCAACCCAACCCAACCCAACAGCCGCAGCCATGCCATTGACCCAAGTCCCCGATCCAGGTCCCCTATAGCCTCTCCCTCCCCCACATCCCTCCCAGACCCAGTCCCCATCCCGACAACCCAATCGCCTCCTGTCCACAACCCCCCTCTCCTCCTCCCACAGCACCAATCCATCCCCTACCCTCCCACAGCTCGCACCACACAGACCCCTCCACCTCCCAGCTGGGCCCCCTCCCCGCCCCCTGCCGCCCCACCCACCCCGTCAGACACCCCCCCCCCGCTGGTCCACCAGGGTTTCCCCAAGACCCACCAACAGCTGTGAATGGTGTGGGGGAGAAGGTGTTGGTATTTGGTTGTGTATTGGGATTTTGTGTATGTGTCGAGGCTTGTGGGGGCTTTGTGCTGGGAGAGAAGTTGATCCCTGATTTGGGGCCAGGGCTTCTCTGACTCGGGGTCCTATGAAGGGAGCCAGCCAGTCAGGCCGTGGCACAGGAGCCAGCAAACAGGGCTGTAAACAGGGGAGTCTGAGGGGGAGTTTGTCTTGTGGTGCTTGTTTGGGGTTTGTTGTTGCTGTGGGGGGTGGGGTTTGGGTGTTTCCCAGGTGAACAGGATTTAGGTGGGAAGGCGATGACAGACACAGAGGCAGCGGTGGGAGTGACTCATGTCGTGGAAGACACAATGGAGATGACTGGCTGTGGAAGCTGCCGTATGTCCATGATCCTGGAGGGGGGACCTGGTAAGAGTTTTGTCTGCATGAAATGCCGTCTGCTTGAGCTGATGGAGGAGAAGATCTGAGGTTTGGAGATGCAGGTGGAAAGTCTGGTTGAGTTTAGAAAGGGGTTTGAGCAGATGATGGAGCAAAGACATGAGGTATCTGAAGGGAAAAGCTCAGACTTGCAGATGGAAGCAGGACTGAGGAATTCTGAGGGGAGACTGCTGGGTGAGGGAAGTGGTCAGTGGAAGCATGTGACTACAAGAACCAGGCAGAGGAAAAGACGGGCTCGTGAAGGAGAAATAGAGCTCAGGAATAGGTTTTGAGAGTTGGAAAATGAAGAAGGGGCTCAACAGGTAGTCACTGAAGGTGGAGGGGCAAGGAGGAAGAGAAGAGTGGCTAGTCCTATAGGAAAAGGGGAAGAGTCAATGGAGACTACACCAAATATGAGCCCCAGGAGGATACAGGATGGGTAGAAGAGGATTACAAGGGAGAATAGGAATGGAAAGAACTTGCAGCCAGAGGGAAGAGGGGATAGACTGGAGAACAGCATCGTCACCAGGGAAAGGCAGGGCTATGTGATCGGGGACTCTTTACTGAGAAGACTAGACAGGCCTGTAACCTGAGCTGATCTAGAGAATAGAAGGGTGTGCTGTCTTCCAGGTGCTAAGATACGGGATGTAGATGTGAGGTTGAAAAGGATCCTAAAGGGAGCGGGAAGGAACCCCCTAATTATCCTTCATGTGGGAACAAATGATACGGCTAGATTCTCGCTGGAAAAGATTAAGGGAGACTGCTAGGCTGGGGAAGACGCTTAAGGAAATCGAGGCTCAGGTGATCTGTAGTGGGATTTTGCCTGTTCCTGGAGAAGGGCAACAAAGGCGTGACAAGATTATGACTATCAACAGATGGCTCAGGCGGTGGTGCTAGAAGGAGGGCTTTGGGATGTATGGCCACTGGGAGGCATTCATGGACAGAGGACAGTTCTCTCGGGATGGACTTCATCTGAGTAGGGAAGGAAACAGACTTCTAGGATGGAGGCTGGCACAACTGATTAAGAGAGCTTTAATCTAGGAATCTGGGGGAGATGATTGGTTGGGGAATGTCCAGGTAATCTCCATGCCGGATTTTAGCCTTGAGAGGGAAGAAAAGAAAGTAAGAAAGGATACAGCCGTGGGTAGGGGAATGGCTATAAGGAGGAAGGGCAGTGTGGATACCAGTCTAGTAGGTTCTGCTGGCTGTAGAATGACCGTGCCTCATTGGGTAAAGAAGGTGAGGGAGGCCAAACAGCAAAAATGAAGATGTTTGTACACCAATGCGAGGAGCCTTGGTAACAAAATGGAGGAACTAGAGGTACTGGTGCAGGAAGTGAAACCAGATATTCTCGGGATAACAGAAACAGGGTGGAATAGTCATCATGACTGGACTACGGGTATTGAAGGGTATGTGCTCTTTAGGAAAGACCGAAATAAAGGTCAAGGTGGTGGAGTAGGATTGTCTATCAACGAGGAGGTCGAATGTAAAGAAATCAGCGATGGAATGGAGAAGACAGAGTCCGTCTGGGCAAAAATGACATTGCGGAAGAAAACGACTCGAGCCTCCCCTGGGATAGTGCTTGGAGTCTGCTAGAGACCGCCGGGATCTCATGTGGATATGGATCGAGCCCTCTTTAATGTTTTAATGAAGTAAATACTCATGGAAACTGCGTGATCATGGGAGACGTCGCACGCGCGCACAACACGACACACAACCCGTCACACACACACAAATCACACATAACACATCACACACTGAACAAAACACTCAAGACAGCACACACACAACCACGTCTCACACACACATGACACACAACGTCTCACACACAGAGACACGTCTCTCACACACGCCGACACACATGCAAGGCACACGACGGCTCTCACACACGTCCACACACAAACACACGACACATAATGTCGCACACATGCCGACACACACACACATGCCGACACACGATACTGACACACATGAAACCGACAAACACACGACACAGACGACTGACACACACACACACACACACACACGACGTCTCACACACACACACACACATGACGTCTCACACACACACACAACTTCTCTCACATAGGCCCACACATGACACGCCCACACAACACACACCCACACACGCCAACACAACGCACGCAGAACACGCGCCCACACACACGACACATGCACAACACACAACACACCACACGACACGCCCCCCCCACAAAACACAACACAACACACAACACAACACACGACCACGCCCACACACCACATACAACACAACACACGACCACGCCGAAAGACACACACCACACACAACTCACACCCACGCCCACACACACACACACCCACACCCACACCCACCTGCTGACTCACGACGACTCACAAACAGCGAGACGGCAAACACACTGACACACACGACGTCTCACACGCCCACGACACGACACCGACACGTCACACGACACACAAGACGGCAGAGGACACGACACCGAAATCCCACCCCGGAGACGACCCCCCGCGGAGGCGAGAGCGGAGCGGGGACGGTCGGGGGAACTCGGTCTCTGGGCGGCGCATGGGGCCGGTGTGGGCGGGAGGGAAGAGGGCGGCAGGGCCGAGGGCGAGATTCCCAGCCCCCGTCGAGCGCTGGGGAGCGAGGGCTCCGGCTCGGCTCTTGCAGCGGCTCTGGCGAGGAATGGTGCCGGAGCTCTCGCCGGAGGGGAACGCGGCCGGAGGGGCCTGAGCCGCTTGGGCCTCTTTCCAAGGAGGCGGAACCAGGCCTCCGCTCTCTGCCCGCTGCAGACCCGGCTGCCAGGTCGGCGCTTCCAGTTCCTCGTCCGCACTCGCCGGCTTCTCGTGTGTTCGCCAACTCGCTCTCTCCTCTGCTCTCCTGGTGCCGTCTCCCTTTGTAGGACCCGGGTAGGTGTGCATTCCCACAGGTGAGGTCTCGGGAGAGATGGAGAAGTCGGAGCGGAGGAAAATCATGCAGGGCAGTAGAAAGGCTGCTGAAAGTACCTGAAGAGACAAAGGGAATGAGAAGGGGGAAGTCCAGACTAAGACAGGAGTCTAGTCTGTAAAGAGAAACAACGGGAAGTCTAAGCTACAGAAACTCTTCAAGTTGCCAAAAGACATTTAGGATGGGAAATGACTTCTTGAATCCAGTCTCTTTAAGATCTTAGGCTTAGTATGTGTGCGTATTTGTATTTGCTTAACAATCCGCCTTCTTCTGTTTGCTATCCCTTATAATCACTGAAAATCTGCCTTTTCTAGTGAAACTATTTTTTGTTTATTATTATTATTAATAAACTCAATTTGTGCAACGGGTGCTCTGGGAGGAAAAGCTTTGTGCATTACTCCAAGGGGCCGCCCGGTGTCACTGTTGCTCCATGAGGGAAATGATTTGAGCATGACCTGAATTGGCCACCCACTGTCACTGTTGGGCCAGGAGGTAAATGATTTGTGCATTACCCTGAGTGGCCACCCGGTGTCACTGTTGCTCCATGAGGGAAATGCTTTGTGCAGTACCTGGATTAGCCACCCGGTGTCACTGTTGCTCCACGAGGGAAATTGTTGGTGCATGACCCTGAGTGGTGTGAAGGAAAAGTTAGCCTGGGTGACTCCATTTTGGTTTGAGGCCCACCATTGTCTAAAAGCAAGCACATCATGCACCAGGAGGAGTGTTTCTTAGATACTGCATTCCTGTGAAAATCCTCCCCCCCCCCCCCGCCCTTGTCTCCAGCCTGTTTTATCTCCCGGTTTCTGTTCTTTGTCTGTTCCTAACTCCCTGCCTCCTGGCCTTGCTGTGGGCCTCCCATCCTGATAAGAAAAGTTCCTGGTGCATTGCTTTAGGACCATGTAATGTAGCTGAAGTCACGGTTTAGCACGGGGAATGTACCTAGCCGGGATAGGTGGTAGCTAAGGGAAGGGTTTGTCTATTGGCTAATTTTTGGGAACCCTGCCGTTGTGGACTTGTTCGTGTGCCTCAGCCTAGACTCGAACTGTGCGTGACCTAGCGGGTATAATTCGCAGCAGCTTGTGTGCGTGACCTGTAAGGTAGAATTTGTAACAGTGGCCACCCACTGTCACTGTTGCTCAATGATGGAAATGGTTTGTGCATGACCTGAATTGGCCACACACATCACTGTTGCTCTGGGGGAGGATTGTTTGTGTGTTACTCCTGAGTGGCCACATTGTGTCACTCTTCCTATATGAGGGGAATGCTTTGTGCATTACCCTATGTAGCCACCCAAGACAACACACACATCACACACAAAACATCACACACACACAACACGACAGACGACACACACAGAGAGAACACATCACACATACAGAAACACGTCTCTCACACACACACAACACAGGACACCGACACACACAAACAACATGACACACAAATAAAATGACACACAAAACAGCACACAACACGACACACAAAAATCACACACAACACACGACACCGACACATAAACACACACACACACGAGATGATGCACAAAAGGGCAGAAAACGTGACACAGAAATCACAGACGACACCGACACCCACACACAATACAACACACAACACCTCACATGACACACAAAACGGCACACGTGACACACACACAACACGATGCACAAAACATCACACACAAAATATCACACACCCACACACAACACGACACACACACAGACAACATGACACAAGACACACAAAACGGCATACGACACGAGACACAAAAATCTCACACAACACGACACCGAGACACACCACATGCCCACAAAACGGCACACAAACGACACACACCGTCACATGCACACAACACGGCATACAACATGGCACACACACACTCAACATGGACCACAACACGCACACATAAACACGTCTCACACACACAAAACGACACACAAGTCACACACACAACACGTCACACGACACATGCAACACGACACACACAACACGTCACACAGCAGAAGGTTTCATCGAGGAGGAGGATGTCCCGGGGTCCCCGGGCGATGCTCTGGGACTGCTCCCCAGGAAGCCAGGCAGGACTCTGGGGAAGTCTCCTCTCGGGGAGCAGCCTGTCTGCAGGACACACAGCTCCCCCGGCTCCACCTTCCTGGCTCTGACCTCGGAGCCTTCAGCCTCCTCTGCCCCTCCCTGCGCTTCCCACAGCCAGTCCGCCCAGGCGGGGTCCTGGGGGGGCAGAGGGTCCTGCCCCCCAACTCCGCAGTCAGACGGGACTCTCAGCCAGCCAGGAAAACAGAGGTTTATTAGACGACAGGGACATGGTCTAACACAAGCTTGTAGGTGCAGAGAACAGGACCCCTCAGCCGGGTCCATTTTGGGGGGCAGTGAGCCAGACAACCCCGTCTGCCCTTCACTCCACGTCTCCAGCCAGCCCCCAACTGAAACTCCCCCCAGCCCCTCCTCCTCTGGGCTTTGTCCCTGTCCTCGGCCAGGAGGGCACCCGATTCCTTTGTTCCCTTCAGCTCTCACCTCACAGGGTGGAAGGGCCCAGGCCATCAGGTGCCAGGAAAGAGGGTGTCGGCCATTCTCTGTGTCCAGACCCCTGCACACATCTGCCCTCCAGAGCTCTGCAACGATCATACACCCTTACCCCACCCCCTAGATCCTTAAGAACTGCATAGGGGAAACTGAGGCACCCCCACACAATTCAGAGGAAACATGAAGTCCCGTTTCATCACAGATGACTCCAGGAGGTGAGTTGCTTGCTATCCTACCATGTTTTTCTCTGTCTCTCCTCTAGTATGTTGGCCATCACACACACTCTGTCTCTGTCTCTGTCTCTGTCTCTCTCTCCTCTCCTCTCCCGGTGCCAACGATGACCAGGCCCCGGGTGCCTGGGCCCCAGTGCCCCGCCTGTGCTCCATCTCTTCCTGTATCTGCCTCGCCCCTTCTCCCAGCCCACACTGCCCACCGCTGCCTGGATGATTTCCCCCTCTCCTCCATTGCACCCCCCTCTGTGGGGTCCCTGCCACTCACCGTCTGCCTCCTCTCCTCCACCCCCTCCCCCGCTTCCCCACGGGTCACTCTGGGGGCCGGTTTTCTTCACCATCTTCGTGCATGATCTGGAGGATGGGCTGGATTGCACCCTCAGCAAGTTCGCAGATGACACTCAGCTGGGCGGAGAGGGAGATACGCTGGAGGGTCGGGATAGGGTTCAGAGTGACCCAGACCAATTAGAGGATTGGGCCAAAAGAAATCTGATGAGGTTCAGCAAGGACAAGTGCTGAGCCCTGCACTTAGGAGAGAAGAATCCCATGCATTGCCCCAAGTATGTGAATCCCATGCACCGCCCCGAACCGACCCTCCCGGAGCATCCTCAATTCCATGAAACAGCTGTTCTGGGGTGGGCAGGAAGTGCTGGGAAGGAGGGTGGGGAGTTGCTCAGTGGGGGTGTGTCTCTCTGGGTGGGGTCTGTGTGTGTTTATGCACAAGCTGATTGTGATGTCACGGAGGCCAACAGCAAAGAGTGTTCGGCGTCAGCATTCTTGCCCTGCCCTCAGTCTGCCAACTGGCTTGGTTGACAACGGCTGGTGACCCAAGGAGCTGCTGAGAGACGCGGACCATCCCTCTGTCAGCAACTTCTTGAATCAGCTATTTCCACAGGTGTTTGAGGAACAAAAGGATGAGTTTTTACAGAAGGTAATTCCCAGATTCTTTCCCTGCTCATTAGATCGCACACGACAGGTCGGCGCCTCCTTCTCCTCGGGACGGGTGGGGGCGGGTGTGGCAACAGGCAGGTCTCAGCGTTCCCTTTTGATTTGAAAGTGGCCATCTCTCAGGTCTCCTCCTGCTTCAGCCTGTCAGGTTCTTTGGAGGCAGATTTAGGTGATTTTATCTTTCAGCAGACTAGTCGGGGGGAATTTCCAGGGATCGAACCAAAAGGGAAGATAACAAAACTCGTGTAGAATTTAGATTGAGATCTCCATCAATAGTCTTTCCCTTGGAGTTGCCCCTAATGCACTCCTTGCCTTCAAGTTGGGAATAGAAACCCTTTGTCTCCTGTCATGACTGCCAAAGAAATGTGTATTGAGAGAATATCGATCTCAGAATTTACAGGATTGAAATGCACATAAATGAGCTCAAATAATGCAGAAGAAATGAATCTTAGATATTGAAAGTGATACAGCTCCACTCCCATCCCCTGGCTGTCATCTTGGTAGCTCTCTCAGAAAGAATCTCATGGCGATAGATCTCAAAACTCTCTACAAATTCTACTCTACCCCCTTGGGCTAGAGAAAAGAGATGTGTCGATCCCCCCCACCCCCCGCAATTCCTTTCCAGGGAAGGGGTTTCAATCAACTGTCGCCTACAGTTGTCATGGGTCTCGCTGTGATTTCTTTGTCCTTGTTTTGGAGGCCTAACTTCTGACTGGATGTTGGAAATAATATGGGTCATTCTTCATTTCAAGTTGACTGATTCTTTCCCCCATGCTAATACATTCCAGATTTTCAAATAGTTGAGAAGAAGTCAACATATTTGCAGCTGCTAATTCATCCTTCCAGACCCTCAAACCCTCGAGATGACAATCTTTTCTTCCTTTTCCTGGCTTCTCTGGGAACAGAGCTTTCTTGGTTTTCAGCTTGGCCCGATCTGTTCCCAGAGTCCCAACATTCTGTGCACAAAGGAGTGGGGTTAAGAAGGAAGCATTTTTGCAACTAGGCCCAGGCAATGACCAAAGAACATAGAAACTGACCTTTTGCTCTTTCTATCCCTAGCCTCTGTTTGCCAGGTGCCAGGAATGAGCAACAGGAATGGATCGCTTGATGATTCCCTGTTCATTCCTTCTGGGGCACTCAGCACTAGCTACTGTCAGAAGACAGCGTACTGGGCTCAGTGGACCTTTGGTTTGACCCAGTCTGGGCGGTCTTATGTTGCATATCTTCTTGGTTGCAGCAACCAGTCCTGGCTATTAGAGGAGCAGATGGCTTCAAAAGACCACTCTCGTGGATCTGGGAATCCTGGGCAAACTAATTCCCTTCCTTTCGAGAAGGACAGAAAAACCCATTTCCTCCTTCTTTCTATTCCAGGCTTCGTTCCTTTTTCCAAAGACTCACCTCTCGGGAGCACAGAGAGATCCACGTGCACAAAGTGCTCGTCCAACCTGCAGCCATTGAGGCATGCTCTGGCCTCAGCCCCCAAGAACAGGCCTTGCCAGAGAACCCCCAGGGAAGAAAATGCTCATGGACCATCATAAAAAGACTCTGTGTCTGTTGCCAATCCCACAACTCGATGGCAGAGAGCAGTGAGGAGAGAACAGCTTCCTCTCCAAGAAGGTGGACACACTTGTCCCTGAAGAAGAAAGCAGCGGAGACCCAGGTGGAGGGAGAGGAGGTGAAGCTGCAGGAGACGACAGACAAAGTCGAAGTGGATCTTACAGGTGAGATGGTTCAATCCACATGGTTCACGAGGAGCATGTGAGGAACACTCACACCAGTCACTCGACAAGCCTTCGACATCAGGGCCATCTCATGGGACAGTGATGGGTACCTCCGGCTCTGGAATCCATTTAGAGGGTGGCAGAGGTCCATGGCTGAGGTGGGGAGAGCTGACAATGTCAGGTCACCCCCCTCTGGGGATCTGGCACGGTGGGGTGGGGACTACTAACATTGTTCCAGGCTGGAAGGAGAAGAGAGAGGCTGGACGTTGGAGGAAATCCTTTCTTTTCTCCTGGATTGGGTCCCTTTCCTCAGGAAAATGCTCCAGAGGTCTCAGCAGGTCACAGCTGGGAACTGTACCAGAGCTGAGTCATTCCTTCTTGGGGGGTTCAATGCAAAAGGAGGACAGGTGCCCATCACTGACAGGAAAGAGGTACAAGGGGAGGGGAAGAGTAGACGACCCCATTGAAAAGAAACTGGCCCCGAGGGAAGAGGAAGCCTCGTGTGGTCAAAGCCCCCAGCTAGGAGTCAGGAGAGCGGGGAGTTCTCTGCTGAGCTCTGCCAACAACCTTCAGTCTGACCCTGGGCAATTCGCTTCAGGGCTCTGGGCCCAACTTCCATCCTCTGTAAACAAAATGTTAAGAATGTTTCTTTCTGCTGCAGGGACGAAGAAGGAGCCGTCTGACACGAAGGGGAAGTGGGAAAAAGGAAGCCCAGAAGAGCAGGAAGAAGAGCGCACTCCCAGCCCCTCATTAACAAGCAGCTCCCATATGACGATGGTAATGATGCTGTGTGGCCGTGCTCATGGAAAGCATTCCTTGCTGTGTGTAGGAATATCTACCAGGGGCTGAAAAGAAACACTCATCAAGGGTGATCAACTCCAGCCAGCCTTTATCTGGGTTGCTTGAATGAGGCCCGCTTTGACAAAGGGGTTTAGACACCTAAAGAAGTCCAGAGGTGCTTTGTGGGACTGGCAGAAGTGCCTGACTCAGGTGCCCAATTCTGATGCACTTTCCATGGCACACAGGCACGACTGAAAATCAGACCAGGCCCATCCCTGCCCTGGTCGGGGGAACCCACATATCTCCTGGCTGTGGGGTTCTGGCCCATCTCGTGGCACCAGGACCACTTGGAGACACAGAGAAAAGGAGTCTGCTCTAGAGCCTTAGCTAACAGCCTCTTGGCTTTTCGCTCCTGTGGTCGAGGCTCCTGCACTAAGCTCCAGAGGTCCCAGGTTCCCTCTCGCCTGCCAACATCTGGGCTCTGTCCGAGTTACAAAAGCCTCTAGACACCTTTGTAACTCTTCCTCTTCAGGACAGAGCACCCTGCAGCGCATACAAAAGGCTGCAATTCTGGGAGCTTCTGACCCGCCGGGGGTCTGGAGTATGGAGGCGAGTGTGCCACTCCGCTGTGCTCTACTGCATCCTAGGATATCAGGGTTGGAAGGGACCTCAAGAGGTCATCCAGTCCACCCCCTTGCTCAAAGCAGGACCAAACCCCAATTTTTACCCGAGATCTCGAAATGGTCCCCTCAAGGATTGAACTCACAACCCTGGGTTTAGCGAATGCTCAAACCACTGAGCTACCCCTCAGCTGTTGGCAACCAGGACAGACGGTGCTAATCCAGCGCCATGCAGGCCAGTTGCAATAATCCCCAGGGGTTCCCCTGAGACACCAGGGCAAAGGCCTCCAGCACCCCAAGCCCTGGGTTGAGGTGACCCTGGAACCAGGCCCCCTGGAGTAACATTGTGCCCAGTGAGTTCTCACCCCCAGGGCTCTGGCCCCCGAGGCCCACGCTTTGGGCTTCTCTTCAGCCAGGCAAACTTGCTTCTTCAGTCTCAGTTACTTTCTGTCCTGACGGCGATTCCTGCCTGTTTTCTGGCAGCCCCACAGGCTGCTAGGTGGGGAAGGAAGAGGGTGTTTCCGTTTGGGCCCTATTCTCAGTCCCTTCCTCGCAGACACTGTGGGCTGCCAGAGTTGCTGAGCCAATCTCCTCAGGCGCTCGGGGTGGGATGGGACATGGGGCAGGTTCTCCAGTGACCCCTCGGCGACACTCAAGGAGCAACTCGAATGGGCTTTGCAGGACATTGAGGCTTTCTCAGCAAAAGCGGGGTTTCCTGCGAGGAGGGGCTAGCGAGGGAGGAAACGGGGTGGCCCTTGGGGTCCCAGCACTGCCCCAGAGGCTCCCGTCTCTTCTCAGGGGAGGGGGCCAGAGAGGGGACAAAAGGCTAAGGAAACCTTAGCACCTGGGGAGGCTTTTGAAGAAAAGGGCTCAGCCGGAGTCTCCACGCTCCCTCGGCACTGCCAGCCTCCCCCGGGGACAGACTGTTCCAGGGCAGCTGCCCGAGGGAAATACTCAATCCCAACAGGCTTTGTCCCTGTTCTTTGCAGACCCCCAGGGAGCACCCTTCCTCAGCCCCGCTCCATGCCCTGCTGATGGCAGCCGTGAAGGGTCTGACAACACCCACCCTGCAGAGATTTAGAGCCGCAGAGGAAGAGCTGAGGGCCATCGTAGCTCTCCACGGAGACAAGATGGAGAGAGTAAGAGACTCCCGCAATGGGGCAGGGGGACGCTGCGCAGAGAGGGGGATGGGAGAAGTTCCTCTCCTCGGAAACCATTCCTGGGACACTGGCATGGGATTGGAAGGTTGGCTCAGCCCCTTGCCATTCATCGCTTGGCCACGGGGATAGGCGACATTCAAGCCCTTCTCCAAAGACCGCCTGCACGTGGCGCGGAAGTGCAGACTTATTCCCTTCCTGGGCTTTGGCTTTCCTGGAAACGCTGAGACTAATCAATGAACAGAATCCTCAGCCTGAACTTCCTCCCCAACCTGCCTGTTCCTAGGGTTTCCTGCAGGTCATCCCTGTCTCTGCCCAAGTTCCTTCTTTCCAACAGGTCCCAGCGGGAAGTTAACAAATGGCCCCTCAATCAGCAGATTGATTTGTGCAGGGCTCTAACTCCTGCTAGCAGAACAGGTCAACAGAATCCAGCCACCCACCTTGGAGCTTCTGCTCCTTGTTCGAGAGAGGAAAGAGCAATGACCAGTTCCTCACGGAAGAGTCCTAGGGGGTGGCTTGTCCCTTCAGGGTCTGTTTCCCTGTGTTGCAAACTCTGCAGCAGGAGCCTGAAAGCCTGGCCCTATGGACTTGGGCTCCCAGGGCTGGCACTGAGGGGCCAAAACAGCAATGCAGACTCTTCTGGGCTGGGGCTGGAACTTGATCTCTGAAGCCTGGGGAGGAGGGTGGCTTCAGAGCCTGGGCTCCAGCCCAAGTCACCTTGTCTGCACTGCTCTTCTAAGTGCCATAGCATGAATCCGAGGTTAGAGACTGGGGACTTAGGAGACTGGGGCCAGGAGCTGGCTAGCCCCACCCAACTAGCCCTGCCTCCCATCTCTGCCATGGGCTCTGGGATACATCGGTAGAACCAGCTGGGTCTGGAGCAGTGCTTCTCAACCTGTGGCCCGGTCAGCACAGAGCTGCACCCCTTTGGGACATCCTCAGGGACAAACAGGTCGGATTCGATGTGTCCCACAATGGAACCTAGGTTGAGAACCACTGGTCTGGAGGAACGGATTGTGCAAGAAAGAGCTAAAAGGAAGTTGCAGAGATGGAGGAAAGGCTCCTGGAGGGAAGCCCTTGAGAGCGGGGCTGAGAGCCGTTTGCTACGGCAGGGAAGGCTCTGGGACATCAGGAGAGTTAGGACTGTGCGCACTCTAAGGTTTTGTGCGTGTTTTTGAGCTTGAAGGTGCTAACCCAGACCTCAGGAAGACTGGGGTTCCTGGACTTGTCAAAGGCTCTTAGGGAGCAGCCAAGATGGGCAACCGAGGTCAGAGGAGGCTTGCAGGGCTGCCAGGAGGGCTTCCCTGTGAGGAGGCCACTCATTGATAAATCCATCCCTCAACTTTCTGGCATTCTTCCAGGTTGGAGACGTCGTGGGAGGGATCTTAATCTGGCTTGACAACAGCTGTGATCCCAGAGCCAGAAGAGCAGTGCTCAGGGCCATGGCCTTGCTGGCTCGCTCCCACCCCCAGGACGTGGTTCTAACCTGTGTGGCTCACACGCTCTCATTGCACAGGTAGGGAGCTGCTTTGTTATCTCCTCAGTCCAGTAGTTCTCTTCCTGCTCCTACTGACAGGCCACAGGCTGGGAGGGGTCCGTGGGGCTCACACAGTTGGAGGAGTTTCCTGCTGTGCAGAGAGCTGTCCACGCTTACGAAGAAGAGATGGCCAGGCCCAGCCACTGCGGAGCCAACCCCTCCTCCTACACTCCCCGGGATGGAGACATGCCACTTTTCTGGAGAATTCCAACATTGTCCTGATTTCTATGGGTCACCCCACTTCCTCTCAGATCCAGTACAGGGCCAATCAATGATTTGGGGGCTCACTCAACATCCCTGGCTCATGAGGTCTGGCTGCTCCTTACTGCAGGAGAGAAGGCAGAGATGGAAAAGGCCCATGAGGCCCACCTGTCTATCCCCTGGAGACCAGTGCAGGATTCTTACCTGTCGTCAGACCCCCCAGTTATTCCATGGCTGAGGAATTGGTGACAAAATGCAGTCATCCTTATGGAACGGTGGGGCAGAGGTCAATCTCTTAAGACAGACATTTCCAGCCCTTATTGATGCAAAAGAAAATAAAATCAAATCAACAAAAAAATCATCCCCACATGACCAGATCCTAAATGCAGTGCAGCAAGCAGACAGCCAGCATTAATAGCTCTGAGAAGGGGGAGTGCCTCTTTCCACCTCAATAGATTGTTAACTTTCAGTCCTGCTGGTTATTGCTGATCACTTGGAAGGGTCAGCCAGCTGAGGGGTTTGTAACACAACCCCCATGTGCCTTGGGGCCATGAAAGCCAACTGAACCCTAGCCAGAGGTCAAAAGTCCAGCTTTCCTTGGCATCTTCTGCAATGCAGTTCTGCACAGACCTGAGAGAAATTTGTGTCACACTGCAGAGCAAATTGAAGAGCGGCAGGAAAGAAATGGAACTTCTTACCCAATTCAGTTATCAGAGGAATACAGTGTTGGTTTTCAGATTTCTTTGAGTGTTTGATTTGTAAACCTTTCTGAATTTCAGAATCAGGTCTGAATTTCTTGGAACAGCCACAGTGCTTTCCAGGGGCTGTGCTCAGAAGTTACAGAAACTCGGCAGCATTGGCACAGTTCAGTCAAGCTTCCGGAAGACCTTGCTTCCAGGCCATTTGCCCTTGAGTTGTCCAACCTAGGTCTCAATGTCCTAGGGCTTCACCACCACGTCCGACCTTCCTCACCAAACTTGGAAGTCAAATGACTGGAAGTCTTTTGGATCCATCTGCAGTCTTCCTCTGCAGATGCCTGTGGGGACAAGCAGGACTTAGATCCGCAAGAATGGAGGAGGGGGATTTCAGTCCTACTTTCCTTCCATCTCTGTCACATGGGGCTTTACAATCTCCTCTTCCAAGCTCTTGAATCTTCTCAGATCAGGGCATGTGCTGACTCACTCTCTGACCCTGTCCACCACACTGCAGTAGAATTGAGCTGCTAAGAGACACTTGGCCAAACGCTGGGTCTCCGTTATAGCCCCAAACAGCCAGAGGAACTCCAATGATGTCAGGCAAGTTTCTCAGGACTGACCCAAGTGTAACAGAGCAGAATTTTGCACAGTCTGCGGGTCACAGTTTGGTGGTCATTCTGTGGTCAGTACATGCTCACTGTCTTGGAAAGAGTGGGTTAGCTTTAGAAACAAGAACCCATTCGGGGAAAGGAATAAATTCAACTTTCTCTGAAGGGACTTGCCCTGCCTTAGCCTCCCTGCACCAGTGTCTGTCTCCTCTGGTATTCCAAGCCTCTCCCTGGGGAGGGCAAGAGATGGCCAAGCAGGAAAGCTCTGACGTGTGTTTCTGAATTTGCAGATGTGCCATTGAGTTGTGGAAGGCCTTGGGTGAAGAACCACAGCTCACCAGGGAGGTGCTGCAGCAGCTGCTGGACAAGCTCCAGCAGAGACGCCAGGAGGAGAAGAGCAGCCATGTGTCTCTGGCTGTAAGTGAGATTTGAGATGTCACCTTGCGAACCCGCCACCACAGGGAAGATGGTGCATCTGTGTGTGTGTGCGAGTTTCACCTCTTCTTACCTTCAGGCCATGGCTCCACCACACATTGAAGCCGACCTAACTTAAATGGGCAGACAGCCGCCACAGCGATTCCATCCCTGGTGTGTGTCCGCACTTTGCTGCTCATGTCGGCAGTGCCCGTCCTCCCCAGAAGGGCTTGTCTTGATTGTAGGGTCAGGGTGGGGCATTGTGGGAAGGCTCCTGAAAGCCAGTTGAGGAAAGCGACGCGGTGTCTGGTCTGACGCTGCATCGACCTGACTGCATCGACCTGGACTCTCTGCCACGTGTGGAGGTGGAGTGACGAATTTGGCACCGAGGGGCAGTTCTGATGATGGGAAGGAAATTCCATCCTTAGGGGGATGCAGAGTGAGCGGCCTTGCGTTGACCTCACTCTGGAGTGTAGACCAGGCCTTAGTGTGTCCTCGCCACTTCCAATCAAACCAAAGAGGGGTAGTAAAGTTTCCCCCAGGTCAAAGTTACACATCTGAAGTGGTTTATCTGCTGGTACCCTGGCTCAGTTGTCTTCTGCTCCAGATGGCCCTTTAGTGAACAGGTGCAGTTCAGGTGTCTCTTGGAAGTCTCCAGGTTTCTGGCTCTGTAAACTGTGGCTAGAAATCTTCCCAACATGGCATCCTGAGAAGTCCAGTACTTTTGACTGGGCCAGAAACACTGGGCCTAGGAGAACGGATCTCCTCAGGATGGTTTCAGCCCTTCCAGTCATGGCTGGAAAGCCAAAGCACAGGCTCTGCACCAGAAAGAGAAATAATGGGGAATAACAGGTTTCAGAGGAACAGCCGTGTTAGTCTGTATTCGCAAAAAGAAAAGGAGTACTTGTGGCACCTTAGAGACTAACCAATTTATTTGAGCATGAGCTTTCGTGAGCTACAGCTCACTTCATCAGATGTATACCGTGGAAACTGCAGCAGACTTTAAATACACACAGAGAATATGAAACAATACCTCCTCCCACCCCACTGTCCTGCTGGTAATAGCTTATCTAAAGTGAGACTGGGAGTGGCTAAGTCATTATGCAAGGTAGCCTGTTTCCTCTTGTTTTTTCCTACCCCCCCCCCCAGATGTTCTGGTTTAACTTGGATTTAAACTTGGAGAGTGGTCAGTTTAGATGAGCTATTATCAGCAGGAGAGTGAGTTTGTGTGTGTATGGGGGTGGGGGGGGATGTGAGAAAACCTGGATCTATGCAGGAAATAGCCCGACTTGATTATGTAAAGAGTTGTCACTTTGGATGGGCTAGCACCAGCAGGAGAGTGAATTTGTGTGGGGGGGTGGAGGGTGAGAAAACCTGGATTTGTGCTGGAAATGGCCCACCTGTTGATCACTTTAGATAAGCTATTACCAGCAGGACAGTGGGGTGGGAGGAGGTATTGTTTCATATTCTCTGTGTGTATTTAAAGTCTGCTGCAGTTTCCACGGTATACATCTGATGAAGTGAGCTGTAGCTCACGAAAGCTCATGCTCAAATAAATTGGTTAGTCTCTAAGGTGCCACAAGTCCTCCTTTTCTTAATGGGGAATAACGTCATCCAGACTCTTCTCATCTTTCCATCCTGCTTCCGTTCCAGGAATGGGGGAAGGTTCAGGAGCCTCCAAATGTCCCCACCCCTCTCAGAAGCCAATACTCTTTTGTAATACGCTGGAGAGGAAAGGAGACATGACAAAGGGACAATAGCGAATGGCAATGGGGACAGGTGGCAGATTGGGAGAGCTGAGTGAAATTCTTTCCCCCCTCCAGGCAATGAAGACCATTTATGAGCTCCTTTTCCTACGGGGATACCGAGAAGCCATCCTGCAAATGTATCCCCAGCTGCTCATTCTCTGCGTCAGGCAAGTGCAGTACGTGATGGATCAGCACTTGCCAGGGACCTACATGGCCAGGCAGACATCCAGCCCCGAGGAGGGATGCAGCTGCCTCAGTCTCCTAAGGTAATGACTGAAAGGAAAAGGAAGAACAGATTTGTTGGGCTAAACACATGGGGGCTGTTCATGGCCATCAGTTGTTCGGGTGCTGTCGTTAGCCCAGGCTCAGTTGGGAGCAGGTCTCTCTTGAGGGAAAAGGGTTGAGAGTCGTGCATTCTTGTGAGTCACACTCGCTCATCTGACGCCGTCCACAGCCCAGCTGCTTTCCCTACACACTCAGGCAGCAGCCATGTTTGTGCATCCATCCACGTCTGCCACCCGCCAAAGGGTCAGTGCGTTCATCAGTGCCTGCTGAGCAAATCCGTGGGCCTCTCTCCCCGAACGCGGACAGACCCACACCGGCAGCACATGGGTACAGGCCCCGCAGGACGTCAGCCTCACAGGCAGACAGGAGGAAGAGGGACCAGTTCATCTGGTTCTGTGGGCACAGTTAGGGGCTTCCATCTGCACGGGAAAGAGAGAGCGCCAGAAGACACCTCAGGTGGCGTAAACTGATGGAGCTTTGCTCGATTCCACCAACAAAGGATCTGGACCCACATGCCCGCTTGAGTCCTGTTACCTGTCACAGTAAAGAATCAAGTATTCAACCATTGGGAGTGATGACACCAACCATTTGAAGAAGCTACAGTGTCCCTAACTGGTTCCAAAGTCAGTGAAACTGCAGTGTAGACAGGGTATCACACTGGATCGATCCTTGGGGACGCTAGCTACTGCTGAGCATGCTGGGTGTCTCAGGACTTGTGCAGATTTGCCATGCTTGGGGCTGATCTCATTGCTTGACTCTCTGTTTGTTTGTTTGTTTTTGTCTTTAGCACCTCAGTGGAGGCTGTGAAGACGCTTTTCTCCATGCCCGGCTACTGGAAGGAATTTGCCAGCATCCAGTTTCATCGGGGTTGGGACATGATAGCCTCCCGATATCACTACTCGCAGGGGGTTGGCCTGATTGCAAGGTAGGAGCTCAACGTTTCCTCTTCTTTGGGTCTCTCTTGGGAATGGGATTTCCGTGTGAAATAGTCCTCAGTTCCAGGCTGCCAGCTCAGCCCAGCAACTGGAGCTGAACGCTCTCTCCCCCTTGAGAATCAAAAGGGACTTTCTGTTCCATGTTCCAGAGCCATGATCGAGTTTGAGAACCCTCAGCTCCCTGCAGTTTTCAGAGAGGCAATCACCATCGTCCAGAGTGGGAAGGAGGAGGAGCAGAGAACTATCGCCCTGGCTTTCTGCACTGAGGTGAGATTCATGAGTTGACAGGCAGAAGTGGGCTTTCTGGAGAGCAGCTCAGGACAGGAAGCTCTAGGCTACATTGTCAGCAGCTTAGCAGCCCTACCGCCAGCTAGCTCCTCTCCGCACATGGATGGATGCGGGGCATGGCAAAGAGAGGGAGGGAGAGACATGGTGAGATTGCTCCTGGCTGGATGTGCCTAGATGGGGTTATGGGACAAGAAGCCATGTTTCTCCAGTGCCCCAAGGCCATGCTTCTCTCCTCACCTTTTCCTGGGGTTCTGCTTTTCTTCTGCCCCACGGCTCTCTCCATGGCACTCAATGAGGTCTGGAGATTCCCCTTTCCCTGGGGGCTTATTTGTGACTTGTGCATTAGTCTAAATTTGGGGAAGGAACCAACTGAAACAGCAGCAATTGGCTCCCTACTCACCAGAGACTTTGCATAGGAGGAAGTGGCCCTTTGGTAAAGACGACTGTCCAGGGAACAGACCCCACAATAAGACCTCTGCTCCTCAACCTGATCTTCATTTGGCTCTTGCCAGTTTCTCCAGAGTCCTTCCATTGACACCATCCTGACAAGATCAGCCCTCCAGGCACAGCTCATGGACTGGACCAAAGATGCAAATTCCATCATACGGAGGCTCAGTCTGCGAGGCCTTGGCAGTATTGTGTTCCAGCCAGAAAAGGTGAGAGCCGGGGATTGCCCAGGGGACCCAGGAAGCCAATGTCCATCAAATAGCTCAGAAATGAGAGGGAGAGCCACACACAAGCCTTCTTGTTTAAAACACAGCCCTCAAATGGTGGAGGTGCTTTCGGAACAAATCAAGGCATGCCATGCTCCCTGCTCCTGTGAGCTGAGCCCTGATTGCAGATGGGATGCAATGGGGGAGGCGGGGTGAGCAAAGACAAAGGTGACAGTGAGCAACTGGCACAGAGTGACAGGAGAATGACTTTCTGCCCCGTTGGGGGGCTGTGCCCTCCGTGGTTTATCATCGATGGCAGTGGTCCATCATGTGCTCCAGGTTGTCACCTGGGATAGTAATGAGCTGCCTTCTTCATTCCGGCAGGTGCAATTCTTACGGGCCCAGCTGCCAGCAATCCTGGCCATGTTTTGTGACAGGGATGGAAGGCGTGTCATGGAGGCCATGCATAAAGCTGCAGACATCATCCACCTCCTCAACAGGGAGGGGCTTGGCTCCATCTCCCAGGACATTGCTGTCAGCCTTCGCCCCTTCATTGATGACGTAAGGCTTGGAACCCGCAGAAGAAGCCCATTCCCCCGCTCCAGCTGTCTGTGATGCCCTTGTCTCTCTCTCCCCATCCCCTTCCTCCCGCCCCTCAGGCCTGCCATGGAGCCGCCAAGGAGTGCCCCCGCCATGGGTGGGGAATCTCCTGCTGAGCCACCTCCCTGTCAGAGCTCTTCTCTCCAAAGCTCAGCCTCAGTGCCATGCTCCCAGCCCCTGCTGCAGCCTGGCCTGGGGGAGAGGGGGCCTGGCACTGGGCAGATGACCAGCTGCCTGGAGAACACAGGCCCCCAAAGAGGTGGAGATTCTCAGCAGGAAAGAGGTGGGTCGGGAATGGCCCGGCTCTCAGGGGCACCCAAGAGCCAAAGAAATGCTGTCTTTTGGAGCAGCCAGTCCCTGCCAGGCTCCAGCAGCTACTTCTCCCCTTCCCCACACCAGTCTCCAGCAGCCTGCCTGCCCTCTCCCCTCATCTTCTCGGGTTCTAGGATTCTGTGCTCTCCAGACAGAAACTGCCTCTGGGACACCCTGGGCTGCACTGTCCCGCACAGGGTCTCAGGCCCTGCACAAGATGTCCATGGCGCTGGCCTGGTGGCCTCCCTGCTCCCGCCAGCCCAGGTAGTTCACACAGGGGGACCGGAGCAGCGTGCGCATCACCACTCAGTGGCGTTCTGCTCTGATGCTGCCTGGCTTTAACCGGGGGTCCCCACCCCCTGTGTGTCATTGCCAGGAGAAGGGCAGTGTGCGCTCAGCTGCCATTGTACTGCTTGGCAACGTGGTGAGCAGGGTGCAGGACCCCGACAAACCCTTCGTGCAGCAGGAAATCATCCACTGCTTGCTCCCCCTGCTGCTGCATCTTGAAGACCAGGATGAGAGTGTGAAACTGGTAAGTGCCACGGTCATTATTGCCTGAAGAGCAAAGAGCCAGTATCTCCTGGGGCCCCCACTCCAGTCATCGCCAGAGCCCCTTGCCCAAGCAGAGTCTTCTCCTCCCTGCTTCACTCCATGCTGGAGCCAAGTGCCTCATCCATCCTCACAGCATACAGCACAATTGGGAAGAAAAGCCTTCTTCTGGGAAAGAGGTGGGGCATAGCGTAGCGGATCCGGGAGTCCTGCTGCTGGCCCCGGCACGGCCCAGGGCCTGCGTCCCCCTGAAGTGCAGGGCCCCCCAAAGCACGGGGCCCTGGGCAACCACCCCAAACCATCCAAAGGACAGGACGGCTCTGGCTCTCTCCAGCCAACTCTCCCTTTCCTCTCCTCAGCACACTCCTGTGGAGAACAAATGACAGGAATCTCCACTGGCAGGAAAAGCAGGAGAACAAGGGACAGGGAAGGTTCCATATCCCCCAGACTATCCCTCTCTCAGGGAGAACCCTCTTGGTCTCCTCTTCTCTTGCAGTCATGTAAACTGACGCTCTTCCGCTGCGCAGTGTTCCTCAGGTGGGCTCATTTGAAGACCCTCTCCCACAGCTTGGCCTGGGATGGCTCCTCACAGCTCTTGAAGTGTGTCTGGATCTGCTTGGTAGGTGAATTCCTTGTGCCTAGAGAGTGGTGAATGGGGACTTGAGGAAGACCTTTCTAACTCCACACCCTGAGTACCCATCTGCTTCGGTCGGGCTGCAGGACTCCGTTCCAGGCTCTCTGCTGGCTCATTTCAGCAGGAGTTACAATCCGTTCACATTGTTGACATTTTTCTCCACAATTCTCTGACCTTCAAACTTTGTCTTTTCAAAGGAAAGCTGAGGTTCTGGAGAACACAATAGGAACTTCAGAGGGGTGCTGCTCTGGTGTATGGGTTCATATTGGCGGTTGCCAGGGCCTGGCTATATGCATTGGCTTTCCTGGACTATTTGCTGTGGGAAGAACATGTCATTTGTATATTGTGCATTTCTTCCTTCTTTCTTCCTAGATGCAGAACAACGAGAGCCACATCCCCAAATTCCTGTTCCAGGCCTTACAGTACCTGGAAAGCTCACAGACAACAATAAGACATTCAGCAGCCCGATTCATTGGTAAGCAGAGCAAATTCACCTGATCTTTTCTCAATGCTTCCTTCAGAGCCCTTTTCTGGACGGCTGCTCTGTTCCCTCCAACAGCACCAGAATCCTAAAACGGGGTGTGTGTGTGTGTGCATGTGTGTGTGAATTAACATGTATTCCAAGATGAAGGGAGCAACTTAGCTGAATCGACTGCACCAACTTCCCCCGCCCACAACAATTCTTTGGCTGCGCCTAGGGGAAACCAGCAGGATGTGAATTCAATCTCCTTTGGAAATCAGCCTCTCAGAACTTCTGGGCATCTGATGATTTCTCGAATATGCTTTGTGAACAGATGTAAGGAATGTCTGGAATTTCCCAAAGGTGTCTTGGGATAATGGCTGCATCATGAGCAGTTTTCAGGAAAGGTTCTGAAAAGCCATGAGAGCCATTGTATTCATTGCAAAAAGAAAAGGAGTACTTGTGGCACCTTAGAGACTAACCAATTTAATTGAGCATGAGCTTCATTTCCACGGTATGCATCCGATGAAGTGAGCTGTAGCTCACAAAAGCTTATGCTCAAATGAATTGGTTAGTCACTAAGGTGCCACAAGTCCTCCTTTACTTTTTGCAAAGACAGACTAACACAGCTGTTACTCTGAAACCTGTCATTGTATTCATTGTTTGTCTAGGAAATACTATCCACCATTACTGTGATTTGTTGTCTGAAACAGTGAATGAAGATGGCATCTCCCGCCTGTATGAAGGTAAGGAAATACCTCTGTGTGTTTGGCCCTCTGTGGGAAGCACAGGGGTGCAGCACAGGGCCTGAACACAGCTTTGAATGTGTCCCTCTCAGTCTAAGGACAGCATTGAAGGAAGAAGGATGGTCACGCCAGCTTTCATCGTGGTCCCACAATCTGTGTATGGGAGCAGGGGAATTCCATCCCAAGCTCCTAGTGTAGACATAGCCTTAGAGCTGTGTGGGGAGACTGTCTTCATCAAGGTCAGAAAGTCTCTAAAGGAAGGCCTGACCCAACTGAAAAGGGCTGTTGGTATTAAGGATGATGATGATGACGATTCCCCTCTGTAGGGAAAGATTCATCACCTGCCCTCCCTGGAATGGAGTGATTGCAGGCCAGGGACCTTCACTCTGAGATTGGTTATCAGCTCCTAGGAAATCCCTTGAGGGCACATGGGTAACACTTTTCCCTGTGAGCTCTTCAGGAATGAAGGCACAGGGCCACAAAGGATTTCAGGAGACGTTAGGAGCCGAAATCCCTTTGTGGATCTCGGCCTAAATGTTGTATGGTTTAATGTGGCTGCCGCTGTCACTTTCCTGTTCCATCCAAAGAACAAGTGCCCCCAACCGTCTGTGTGTGCGGGTGTGTGGAGGAGTGTCTGCCAGCAGAGGGGGAAGCTTTGCAAGAATGGGGTCTCCTCTCTGTCCAGGGCTATTTTGGGAGGAGCGGAGTTGTTGTTCTTGTGCCCTTAGACTCTTGGGGAGCTAACAGCAGGGGGCAATGGCCATCGGAAGTGGAGGTTTCCTAGGTACCAGTCACATCAGCATCACGGGGTTTTCAACCCATTTCCTCTTGGTTTCAGCTTTTCACGAAGTGCCTTTGAAATCAGACAGGACCACATGGTACATCCTCAACAGATATTATAAATGGTTGCAGAAGCTTGGAAATCTCGTGTCGGGTTCTGCATTTGACTAGGGAACCGGGACCGACACAGACGAGCTCTTTGTCCTGCTATGGTAAATACAACAGACGCTTCTCAACTTTTTGGTGTCCCTGGCCTCTGTTTGCCAGAAGCTGGGAATGCGGGACAGGGGACTGATGACTAGATGATTGCCTGTCCCTTCATTCCCTCTGGGGCACCTGGCATTGGCCACTGTCGGAAGACAGGATACTGGGCTAGATGGACCTTTGCTGTGGTCTTTCTTATGTCCTTATGTTTGGAACCGGGGCTGAACAATGAGGTGGATATCAGCAGATGACCCAAAATTATGTCGATTAGTCGGGCCTAGAGAAGACTTGGAAGAAGTTGAAAGGGATCAAAGAAAGCCATGTCACTGGGCAGCACCATGGCAGATGAAAACCAGCGCTGACCAAGGCAGGGCCATACACATGGAAAGCAGTGAGGTGAACGACTCCTCCATATCGCTGGTGTCAGAGGCCAAAGCACGGCTGGTTGGGCCCAGTGGTTGGAGCAGTGGCTCTGGGGCCTTGTGCTCAGAGTGGTGGAGGCCGAGCCGAGGGGAGCCAAGGGTTGGAGCCGGAGTCAGGAGTCAAGAGCAGGATTGGAACAGGCTCGGGAATAGGGCAAGGGCCGGATTAACGATCCCCGGCCAATGGGAGCTGCGGGGAGGCAGAGCCTACAGGGAAGATCAGCCCCCGGGACAGAGGTTCCCGGTGTGGTGCTCGTCGTGGTGACGTGGCTGGCGGGGATGAGGAACGGCAACATGCGGAGCCTCCTCGCCCCCACCCCAGCCAGGCAGAGCCGGCCCGGCCGCAACGCAGCACGCAGGGGTTTAGTGGCTGCAGCCTGGGCCCCCCTTAGCCCTACTCCTTTCCTGAGTGCACCATTGCCCCACTTCTGCCCCATTCCCACACACTGGTACAGGGCAGAATCCCGGAGCTGATCTCTGAAATCTCTCTCACTAGAAGGAAGTCACTGCAAAGGCAGGACAACCCCACCTTTGGGCACCATGGAGGACATCTCATCCCACTGCACAGAGCCCTACATTCACACAGCTTCTCGCATGTGGTTCCCTCACTCATCAGAGCCAGGTGGAGAGCGGAGAAATTCTCCCAGACTCCCTTTTACCATTGCCAGCCCACAGGGTAGCAGAGGTTGCGGGGGGTTGGGTGCTCTCTTTAAGAAATGCCAGCTCTCAGGGAAGTTGCCAATGAGCATCAGCAAAGTAGGGTGGGGTTGTGCTGTGGAAAACTACCCTGCTTGAAGGTTTTGTTCTTCTCATTTGGGTTCCTGCCCTTTCTCTCTCTTCCAGACATCGAGAGGCCAACAGGAGCCAATTGAGCCCACCACTGATCCCATCTCTTGTGAGATGGCAAAGCAGCTTTGCATGGGAAGGAGGAGACAGAAGAGGCCGAGCAGCATGTGCCGGGCTGAACCAGCCACACAGAACACCATAGTCTAGGTGGAGAAAGCCAAGCCCCACCCCAGCCCTGCCGGACATGCTCCAACTGGACTACCAGTGTGTAAGCGAGCAGCTCAGACCGCTGAAAATGGAGAATGCACACTGTAGGCTCCAGTCCAGAAACAGCTCAAGCCCCTGACTGCAGAGCTCTGAGGCGCCGAGACCCAGCCACGTCCCTGGGGGCCTGCAGACATGCAAGGGAGTTCGGAGACTCTGGGAGTTTCCCACGCCGGGAACCCAGAGACCCCCAGCCCATGGCCTAGAGACATCTCCAAGGAAGTAACCTGGGTGAACTAGCCATTGTCATCCGCAGTGCTGGATCCCCACTGACTCAATGGCAAACACATTGGCCACGGACGAGGCCCTGGGCGAGGAGCCGGTGGAGTAACGAGGGCCTGGGTCCACCTGCCCTGGCTGCCATCCATCTTTGGTGGCTGCCCACGTCCCCATTGACCCACTAGACTGCACAGCCCCAAGAGGAGGGGCAACCATCTTGCCTCTGAACTCTCAGCCAAACAGCCCTGCAGTGAAGGGCAGCTACACTGACTCCGGCCGTTGGGCCACACAGCATTGAGGGAGAGAGTAACCATATTGTCCGTTGCTATCGGGCCACACGGGCATAAGAGACAGGATAGACATATGGACTCTAAGCGTTGAGCCACACAGCCCCGACGGAGAGGGCAGCTGCACGGACCCTGGTCGCTGGGCCACACAGCCCCGACAGAGAGGGCGGCCGCACGGACTGTGGTCGCTGGGCCACACAGCCCCGACGGAGAGGGCGGCCGCACGGACTCTGGTCGCTGGGCCACACAGCCCCGACGGAGCGGGCGGCCGCACGGACTCTGGTCGCTGGGCCACACAGCCCCGACGGAGCGGGCGGCCGCACAGACTTTGGTCGCTTGGCCACACAGCCCCGACGGAGAGGGCGGCCGCACGGACTCTGGTCGCTGGGCCACACAGCCCCGACGGAGCGGGCGGCCGCACGGACTTTGGTCGCTGGGCCACACAGCTCCGATGGAGCGGGCGGCCGCACGGACTCTGGTCGCTGGGCCAAACAGCCCCGACGGAGAGGGCGGCCGCACGGACTTTGGTCGCTGGGCCACACAGCCCCGACGGAGCGGGCGGCTGCATGGACTCTGGTCGCTGGGCCACACAGCCCCGATGGAGCGGGCGGCCGCACGGACTCTGGTCGCTGGGCCACACAGCCCCGACGGAGAGGGCGGCCGCACGGACTCTGGTCGCTGGGACACACAGCCCCGACGGAGCGGGCGGCCGCACGGACTCTGGTCGCTGGGCCACACAGCCCCGACGGAGAGGGCGGCCGCACGGGCTGTGGTCGCTGGGCCACACAGCCCCGACGGAGCGGGCGGCCGCACGGACTTTGGTTGCTGGGCCACACAGCCCCGACGGAGCGGGCGGCCGCACGGACTTTGGTTGCTGGGACACACAGCCCCGACGGAGCGGGCGGCCGCACGGACTTTGGTCGCTGGGCCACACAGCCCCCACGGAGCGGGCGGCCACACGGACTTTGGTCGCTGGGCCACACAGCCCCGATGGAGCGGACGGCCGTACGGACTCTGGTCGCTGGGCCACACAGCCCCGACGGAGCGGGCGGCTGCACGGACTTTGGTCGCTGGGCCACACAGCCCCGATGGAGCGGGCGGCTGCACGGACTCTGGTCGCTGGGCCACACAGCCCCGATGGAGCAGGTGGCCGCACGGACTCTGGTCGCTGGGCCACACAGCCCCGACGGAGAGGGCGGCCGCACGGACTCTGGTCGCTGGGACACACAGCCCCGACGGAGCGGGCGGCCGCACGGACTTTGGTCGCTGGGCCACACAGCCCCGACGGAGCGGGCGGCCGCACGGACTCTGGTCGCTGTGCCACAGAGCCCCGACGGAGCGGGCGGCCGCACGGGCTCTGGGTGTTGGGACACACACACTGCGTGGGAGGGCAGCCATTTTGACAATGAGCATTTGGCCAAACTACCCTGAGGCTTAGGGAAGTTATTTGATGTCAGCCATGGGACCTCGCCCCTTCACTCCTCAGACATCGCTCATCTGTCACCATGAGACCGACCCCATGACAGAAGACTTTTGGGGTCAAGATGCAAACGGGAGTCGAAACAAGGAGTTGCATGTGACCCCTCTAAGAGATCCTCCCACTCCTTTACCAATCTGGGGGTGTTTTATCTCCATGCACCTGCCTCAGGAATGGATTTGAGCAATTGGGGAATGTTCTGGGGCAGAGTGACCCATTCGGAAGTGGGTCCCGTGACCCTCCAAGAGCTCCTCCCACTTGGGGTGGGCCTCAGCCCCTTAGGACCCACCAGAGAGGGGATTTCACCAAACAGGGTAAGTGCCATGGTGGGGTGACCTGCCCGCAAGAGGGGTCCATCACCCCTCCATGAAATCCCCGCACCGTCCTCTGCTAATCAGTCAGGGTTTCGCACACACGCTTTAGGCCATCCCAGAAGGGAAACGTAACAATCAGACTAGGCAGTGCCCGAAGGTCTAGGCCACAAGGCGCCGATCTCTGGAGCTCCATGTTTGTGAGGCTGGCAGCATCGTCCGGGAAGTCGCAACACAACACTGCGGGGAAGAGCCCGTCTCGTTCCAAGGATGTCTTTTGAAGAAACAGTGGCCTAGACCTTCGGGCTATACCTGTTCTGGATTGGTACACATTTCCCTTCTGAGATGGCCTAAGGTGGGAGTGAAACCCTCGCCAACTGCTAGAGGGTGGTGTGGGGACATTTTAGAGGGACCACAGGATCCTGTTGCGGGCAGGTCACTCCACTGCAGCACTTCCCTTATTTGGTCAAATCCCCTCTCGGGGTGGTCCTACGGGGCTGACGCCCACTTCAATTGGTAGAGGACACAGGGAGGAGTTCTCAGAGGGGATATACAACCCCCTTCTGCGTGGGTCACCCTGCCCCGCAACGTTCCCTGATTGGTCAAATCCAGTCTCCGGGTGTGTAAAATGCTGGTTGCCCCTGCCAAATTTTCCTAAAAGAAGGGAAGAAAGGCATGTACCTTTTGGGTTATCTGTCAGGTGGCCATCTTGGACTTGGGAAAAGAAGCTGGTGACCTTTAGCCATTTCCTCTATTAGTTTGGGTTGGGGAGCACACTCCCACGCACGGATTGAATCCGCGTAGATAGGGTCTAACATCCAGGCAGAGACGACGCAAAGAGGGATAGGGAGGGTTTTTAGTTAGGTCTACTCACCCGTTCCTGTGTCCATCATGGAGTCCCTCCCTGACGTCCAATGTCAAGAGAGCAGCAGCCGTCCATCGCTGTCCCTGCAAGAGAAGGGAGAGAGAACATCAACCTGACCTCCTGGGTGTAATTGTTTGGGAGACTGGAGCACTTCCAGAGTTCAAGTTTTGTTAATCCACCCCTTCTCTAGCCTAGCCTAGTCCTTTTCCCTCTCGTAAATAAAGTCTTGTTTGTGTGCTTACCACTGCCTGGCATTATTTTCTTGTGCTAAGGCAAGCTCTGACAGACTGGCTTTACAAAGGGGACCATGTGGGAAGAATTTACTGTAAGATTCCCTGCATCTTCTGAATGGGGTTTGGGTTCTGCCCTTTTGAAAGGAAGGAAAAATCTTTCCAGGTGATCCTAGGGGGCTGAAACCCACTGGGATTACTTAGTAATCTGTCCTCTTCACTACCATGTTTGTGACCCTCTGTGTCATAGGGAAGTAGCCCCTGGCTCATTATGCATCTTTGGATTTAAAATGGACACGTGTGGTGTACAGACGAAGAAGGACAACTTTTCAAGCCCACTGTGCACAGAAATGGGATGGACACTTCAAGGATTGAATACAATGCTTTGATCTTCCATCTGTTCATTAAAGAAAGACAAAGGTGCAGATTTGGGAGGCTCGGCACTGACTTCCCCAGGATCATTCCTCTCCGCGTAATTCCCATGATAAATCTCCTCTCAAGGAAGAGCCTGAGGAAGTGTGATCAGGGGAACTACCCAGAGCACCAGATAAATCAGGGCCCTGAGCTGAGAAAAACCAAGCCTTGGAAAGAGGCCCAAGCAGCTCAGCCGTCTTGTCCTCTGCCGTCTTGTGTGTGTGTGCGACTTGCTGTGTGTTCCACGTGCAACGTGTGAGTGTCGTGTGTGTGTGTCTCAATGTCATGTGTGCCATTTTGTGTCATGTGCCATTTTGTATCATGTGTCATGTGGTGTGTGTCATGTGTGTGTGACATGTAGTGTCTGCGTGCGTGTGACGTGTTGTGCGAGTGCATGTGCGTTGTGTGACATCTGCGTGACATGATACGTGAGACATGCAACAAACTGTGTGCGACTTTGTGTGTGTGTGACGTACGTGCAACGTGCTGTGTGTCATTCAGTGTGTGTGAGACGTGTTGTGGGTCGTGTTGTGTGTCGTGTTGAGTGTGAGACGTGTTGTGTGTCATGTTGAGTGTGTGAGTGTGACATGTTGCGGGTCGTGTTGTGTTGAGTGTGTATGACATGTTGTGCGTCGTGTGTGTGATGTTTTGTGTGTGACGCTTTCCATGTCTTCTGTGTGTGTCTGTGTGGTGTGTTATTTTTGTGTGTCGTGTTGTGTGCCGTTTTGTGTCATCGTGTGTGTGTGACGTGTGTGTGTCCACGCGTTCGACGTATTGTGCGTGTCCGTGTGGGAAGTGCGAAGTGGGATGGGTCAACTTGCCGCCCCCTTCCCCAACACTTTAGCCCCCTGTCGTAAACATGACCCTCCCCCCTCCCCAGGGTGCTACTGACACTAAAACGACCTAAAAGACCCCCGACTTATCACTATTGGCTGCACCCCATTGCCACCCGCACTTCTATGCTGCTGCTGGCCAAACCCTCCCCCCAAAATCTAAACCCCACCCCCTACCCGGAACCCAACTGGAACCCTGACCCCATAACCTGCCCCCCAACTCGAAACCCCTGAACCAAAACTGTAGCCCAACCCTCACCCCAACCCTCACCTCCAGCTCTGAACCCAGCCCCCCGAAGCCTGACACCGCTTTAAGCCAGAGCCCAGTTCCCCATTCCCACCCTGGGCAACAACAGTGCAAACCACACCCTCCTGCCCCCTGCCCAGGAATCCTGCTTCTTACCACCCCTTCTTTGGAAATGAACCTTTTCTTCACTTGCATCCCACACACCTTCATTCTCCTTTGAGGGCTTATTTAGTGACAGGGGTCTACACAAGGCAACTCTTTGCTATCACAGCGTAACAGGACACAGAGAAGTGAAAACAGTACAAACAACATTCCACGAGATTTCAGGAGGTTTAAACACCCAATACATTTGAACATTTAACAGTCGCTTTGATCTCTACTAACACACACATCCGTTGGCCTGAATACACTCTGACACAAGCTGCTATTTCAGCGTCACACCTTGTACAAACATTACTGCAACAGCGTGTAGGGCAGCGTGACCCCCGGGGGTCTGTGAGCTGGTTTCAGGGCGTCTGCAGGACCCCGCAGCTTCGCCTCCCCGCCTGTTCCACCCACCGCCTGTGCTTCCCCGGAGGGATCTCCAGACTGTCAATGCTGCCCGGAGCTTCCCTTCCCTGCCAGGCCTGAGCAACCAGCGCTTGTAACCAGGCCACTCACAGCCTCCCCGCGGGGAGCGTATGGACACAAACTGGCTGGAGAGCAGTTAGGGCAGGAATCCCTGGAGACTCGGGGAGCACCTTCAGCGGATGAGGGTGACACACCCCACAGGAGCTGAATTTCCCACTCGGGTCTAAGTCGTGCCATGTGGATGGGGCAGCACGGTTGGGAGGCTCTGTTTGCTGCGGTGGATCCACTGGGGGTTGATGTCGTGGGGGTCGAGTGAAGACCCACTAAATTGACAGCAGAGCGCT
Organism: Caretta caretta; assembly: GCF_965140235.1. NCBI lineage: Eukaryota > Metazoa > Chordata > Testudines > Cheloniidae > Caretta > Caretta caretta. The sequence continues at coordinate 10,094,980 of NC_134209.1, forward strand.
CTCCGGTCACCGTTGGGACTGCGCCGGGAACGGCAGGAGGAAGGTAAGTCGACCGAAGATCATCTCCCGTCGACCCAGCCCAGTGTAGACACAGCAGGAAGTCGACCGAAGCGACGTCAAATCCAGCTCTGTTATTCACGCAGCGGGAGCAGCGTAACTTAGGACGACTTCCTGCGGTAGGATAGAGTCATAAATAGAAAGGGAAGGCTAACCACCTTTAAATCCCTCCTGGCCAGAGGAAAAAATCCTCTCACCTGTAAAGGGTTAAGAAGCTCGGATAACCTCGCTGGCACCTGACCAAAATGACCAATGAGGAGATAAGATACTTTCAAAAGTTGGCGGGGGGAGGGAGAAACAAAGGGTCTGGGTCTGTCTGTGTGATGCTTTTGCCGGGGACAGAACAGGAATGGCGTCTTAGAACTTAGTAAGTAATCAAGCTAGATATGCGTTAGATTCTGATTCCTTTAAATGGATGAGAAAATAAGCTGCGCTGAATGGAATGGATATTCCTGTCTGTGTGTCTTTTTGTAACTTAAGGTTTTGCCTAGAGGGATTCTCGGTGTTTTGAATCTAATTACCCTGTAAGGTACCCTGTAAGGTATCTACCATCCTGATTTTACAGAGGTGATTCTTTTTACTTTTTCTTCTATTAAAATTCTTCTTTTAAGAAACTGAATGTTTTTTATTGTTCTTAAGATCCAAGGGTGTGGGTCTGTGGTCACCTATGCAAATTGGTGAGGATTTTTACCAAACCTTCCCCAGGAAGGGGGGAGCAATGTTTTGGTGAGAATTTTTGGGGGAAAGACGTTTCCAAACAGCTCTTTCCTAATAAAAAACCTGGTTAGACTTTTGGTGGTAGCAGCGAAAGTCCAAGGGCAAAAGGTAAAATAGTTTGTACCTTGGGGACGTTTTAACCTAAGCTGGTAAAAGTAAGCTGAGGAGGTTTTCATGCAGGTCCCCACATCTGCACCCAGCATTCAGAGTGGGGAAGGAACCTTGACAGATAGACACAGTGTGAGGCCTGAGTTTCCCCTGCAGTCTGGATGCTCAAACACCGGCTTGGCAACACAAGTCAGCAAGCCCAGGCCACATAGAGACAGGCTCAGTGTGCAGCGTGGACAGACCCTCAGACAGCCCCAGTATTGTCAAAAGAGGAAATCCTTCCTGTGTTTTGACTTGCTGGTAGAAGAGCTGAGTGACACTGGAGCTCACCGAGCTTCACTGACCAATGCAACGCTCCAGCACCTGAGCTCTCGGGCTCCCTGTTGAAAGAAAAGCTGAATGAGCGACCAAGGTCAAAGAGAGGTGCTCGTCTTTGGCCCAGGGCAGGGAGTCCCACCCTCAAAGCGAGAACATTTCTCTCTTTGTCCGTCTGAGTTGGGGCAGGAGCGATAACACGTCCTCCTGCATTGGCTGTTTCAGAGAGTAGTTTCTGACTGTCTTCTCAAAGACAGGGTGCGAAACAGGCCTCAAACCTGACTGAGTGGAAACAAGAACGATGCAGCTCGACTGAGCCAGCTGAGAATTGAGATGTGCCCCTTTGCTCGAGTGAGGGAATGACCTGTGAGGGGACTGGAAACCTGACCGGCCAATTCTTAACTTGCACTCTCTCCGCATCTTTCCTCTGAGTGCCGTCACGGTAGCTTCAATACTCCAGCACCGGGTGCCCTGCCAGCTCTGGGCCCGACAAGCTTTCCTTGGGATTGGATTCTGGAGAGCAGGGGGGCAGGGAAGCAACAGGTGCATGTGGCTCCGTGGTGAGGTTTTCCTTGCAAGATGTGTGTGTGAGTCTGTGTGTGTCGGAAGCACTGAGTGTGGCTCTCTCCCTGAACCCACAGAGGGCGAGGGTGGCGGGAGCGAGACAGTAGAAGTATAAAGGGGCAAGGACGGGCAGAACGATGATGACTGTGTTGTGTTTCATTCCTTAGATGTGGGGCCACCACCTTTCTCTTTAACCTTGTCGTTTCCCAAGGGTAAAACTAGCCACCTGTCCAGCTACAAGGGCGTGTTTGTGTTCATTCCTGCGAGCCACACAGGGGTCTGAGGTTGCAGCTTCCAATCCTCTGGCTCTGCCGGGAGAAGGGGCAATTCAGGCCATAACTGAGCTGAGGGAGGGAGACGAAATAAGATGGGTCCCAAAGATTGATCCCTGAGGAACTCCATTGGTAACCTCCCTCCAGCCTGACAGTTCATCTTTCAGCAGGACCCGCTATAATCTCCCTGTTAACCATTTCCCTATCCATCTTTCAATTTTCATACTGATCCCCATCTTTGCCAGTTTAACTAATAATTCCCCATGTGGCACCATATCAAACGCCTTCCTGAAATCTTGGTCAATTAGATCCACTGCGTTTCCTTTGTCTAAAAAATCTGTTACTTTCTCAAAGAAGGAGATCAGGTTGGTTTGGCATGATCTACCTTTTGTAAAACCATCTTGTATTTTGTCCCATTTACCATTGACCTCAATGTCCTTAACTACTTTCTCCTTCAAAATTTTTTCCAAGACCTTGCATACTACAGATGTCGAACTAACAGGCCTGTACTTACCCGCATCACATTTTTCCCCCCTTTCTTAAAAATAGCAACTATGTTCGCAATTCTCCAATCAAACGGTACAACCCCTGAGTTGACAGATTCATTACAAATTCTTGCTAATGGGCTTGCAATTTCATGTGCCGGATCCTTTAATATTCTTGGATGAAGATTATCTGTGAGCCCCGATTTAGTTCCATTAAGCTGTTTGAGTTTCGCTTCTACCTCAGATATGGTAATATCTACCTCCATCTCCTCCTTCCCATTTGTCATGCTACCATTATCCCTAAGATCCTCATTAGCCTTATGAAAGACTGAGGCAAAGTATTTGTTTAGATATTGGGCCATGCCCAGATTATCCTTGACCTCCACTCCATCCTCAGTGCTGAGCGGTCCCACTTCTTCTTTCTTGGTTTTCTTCTTATTGACATGGTGATAGAACCTTTTACGATTGGTTTTAATTCTCTTTGCAAGGTCCTTCTCACTTTATCCCTTCATGTTCTGTCCTCAAGAAGGTAGCTTTCCTTGCTGATCCCTCCCATCTTCCACTCCCTGTATGCTTTCTCCTTTTTCTTAATCACCTCTCCGAGATGCTTGCTCATCCAGCTTGGTCTACAACTCCTGCCTATGAATTTTCCCCCCTTTCTTGGGATGCAGGCTTCTGATAGCTTCTGCAGCTTTGATTTCAAGTAATCCTAGGCCTCCTCTGCCTTTAGATCCCTAAAGTTCTTCAGTCCAATCCACTTGCCTAACTCATTTCCTTAATTTTTCAGTCAGCCCTTTTGAAATGAAAAACCCTAGTTGCAGATTTATTTTTTGGTGATCCTTCCATTCAGTTTGAACTGAATTAGCTCATGATCGCTCGAACCAAGATTGTCCCCTACAAGCATTTCTTCTAGGAGGTCCTCACTTCTCACCAAAACCAAATCTAGAAAAGCACCCCCTCTTGTCGGTTCAGCAACTACTTGTTGAAGGAAGCCATCAGCTATCGCATCTAGGAACATCTGAGCCCGATTATTATTACTAGCACTTGTCCTCCAATCTGGATCTGGGAAGTTAACGTCTCCTGTGATCACGCAGTTTCCATTCGTGTTTACTTCATTAAAAACAATAAAGAGGGCTCGATCCATATCCACATTAGATCCCGGTGGTCTCTAGCAGACTCCAAGCACTATCCCAGGGGAGGCTCAAGTAGTTTTCTTCCCCAATGTCATTTTTCCCCAAACGGACTCTGTCTTATCCATTCCCTCGCTGATTTCTTTACATTCTACCTCCTCATTGATAGACAATGCTACTCCACCACCTTTACCTTTATTTCGGTCTTTCCTAAACAGCACATACCCTTCAATACCCGTAGTCCAGTCATGACGACTCTTCCACCCTGTTTCTGTTATCCCTAGAATATCTGGTTTCACTTCCTGCACCAGTACCTCTAGTTCCTCCATTTTGATACCAAGGCTCCTCGCATTGGTGTACAAACATCTTCATTTTTGCTGTTTGGCCTCCCTCACGTTCTTTACCCAATGAGGCACGGTCATTCTACAGCCAGCAGAACCTATTAGACTGGTATCCACACTGCCCTTCCTCCTTATAGCCATTCTCCTACCCACGGCTGTATCCTTTCTTACTTTCTTTTCTTCCCTCTCAAGGCTAAAATCCGGAGTGGAGATTACCTGGACATCCCCTAACCAACCATGTCCCCCAGATTCCTAGTTTAAAGCTCTCTTAATTAGTTCTGCCAGCCTCCATCCTAGAAGTCTATTTCTTTCCCTACTGAGATAAAGTCCATCCTGAGAGAACTGTCCTCTGTCCAGGAATGCCTCCCAGTGGCCATACATCCCAAAGCCCTCCTTCTAGCACCACTGCCTGAGCCATCTGTTGACAGTCATAATCTTGTCATGCCTTTGTTGCTCTTCTCCAGGAACAGGCAAAAGCCCACTACAGACTACCTGAGCCTCGATTTCCTTAAGCGTCTTCCCCAGCCTTGTACAGTCTCCCTTAATAGTTTCTAGTGAGAATCTAGCCGTATCATTTGTTCCCACATGAAGGATAATTAGGAGGTTCTTTCCCGCTCCCTTTAGGAGCCTTTTCAACCTCACATCTATATCACATATCTTAGCACCCGGAAGACAGCACACCCTTCTATTCTCTGGATCAGCTCTGGTTACAGGCCTGTCTAGTCTTCTCAGTAAAGAGTCCCCGATCACGTAGCCCTGCCTTTCCCTGGTGACGGTGCTATTCTCCAGTCTATCCCCTGTTCCCTCTGGCTGCAAGTTCTTTCCATTCCTACTCTCCCTTGTAATCCTCTTCAACCCATCCTGTATCCTCCTGGGGCTCATATTTGGTGTAGTCTCCATTGACTCTTCCCCTTTTCCAATAGGACTAGCCGCTCTTCTCTTCTTCCTTGCCCCTCCACCTTCAGTGACTACCTGCTGATCCCCTTATTCATTTTCCAACTCTCAAAACCTATTCCTGAGCTCTATTTCTCCTTCACGAGCTCGTCGTTTCCTCTGCCTGGTTCTTGTAGTCACATGCTTCCACTGACCACTTCCCTCACCCAGCAGTCTCCCCTCAGAATTCCTCAGTCCTGCTTCCATCTGCAAGGCTGAGCTTTTCCCTTCAGATACCTCATGTCTTTGCTCCATCATATGCTCAAACCCCTTTCTAAACTCAACCAGACTTTCCACCTGCATCTCCAAACCTCAGATCTTCTCCTCCATCAGCTCCAGGAGATGACATTTCATGCAGACAAATCTCTGCAAAACCGAGTGCGGCACATTGAGCATCCTCTGATGGTTCCACGTGTGGCCTGCGTGAGCCCTTGCACGACCACTGAGTGTGTGGGGGTGACCCAGGGGGAGCAGCTCAAACATGCACAGGAGCCGGCTCGGGGCAGGACATGAGCCCTGCAGGGCAGGGGTGGGGGTGGCAGTGACATCACAAGGGCCTTTTGCAGCACTCAGCTGATTGGTGAAAGGAGGTTGGGAGGCGGTGACCTCACAGAGAGTCCACGACAACGGCCAGGGAGGACAGGCTGCAGGGCAGGGGGATCTCAGAGACCCCTGGGGCTTTGCTGCAGGGAGTCTCCTTCTTGAGGTGTCTCCTTGAGGACTGAGAGAGAATTCAGGGTCTCGTATGTGAGCGCGAGGTGGAGCCTCTCTGGAGTTTTCTCCTTTCCCACTGCTCATTGAGCGAGAAGACAGACGTCCCTGTGGAGAAGGGAAGAGCCCCAGAGAAGATTGGTACCTAGGCAGCCTGATCCACCTGGTGCTGGCCAAATTCTCGGCACGGAAAACTGGAGGTTAAGGTGGGACAATTTTCCCCCAGCTAGGCCTTTGTCCCTTCGAGTCCTTGAGGTTTGTCTTTTTTGGTTTCCCTTTTCCTGCTTCCCTACGTCCACTGGCGAGGAGGGGGCTGCTCTGTAGCCCTCATGGTGGGAGGCCTCCCAAAGAGATGGGACAGGAAGCGTGCTCTGAGAGTGATCCTCACCGGTGACCTGAGCCATCCCTGGGCCATCTGGGGAACCCTCAGCCCACCGCCAGAGTCTCCACGCTGATTGCCTGAGCAGGGGGTCTCGTGGCAGGGAGGAGATTCAGGACTTTGTTGTTCTCCTTTAAGGCCCAGCAAATAAGCCAGAACCAATCATCTGCTTGGTGAATTGTTCTCCTTCTCGCTGCTGATTGTCTCTGAGCCGTTCCTGGTTCTCGCTGGTGTTCTTGTGCTTCTAAAAGACTTGCTGAAGAATCAGTGCGAATGGTTGTTGGTCTGTAGCTCATTGCAGGTCACTGTATTCTGATCATTCAGTGTTTGAAACTCCAGACTGATCATAGAATCATAGAATATCAGGGTTGGAAGGGACCTCAGGATGTCATCTAGTCCAACCCCCTGCTCAAAGCAGGACCTATTCCCAACTAAATCATCCCAGCCAGGGATTTGTCAAGCTAGACCTTAAAGACTTCTAAGGAAGGAGATTTTACCACCTCCCTAGGTAACGCATTCCAGTGTTTCACCACCCTCCTAGTGAAAAAGTTTTTCCTAATATCCAACCTAAACCTCCCCCACTGCAACTTGAGACCATTACTCCTCGTTCTGTCATCTGCTACCACTGAGAACAGTCTAGATCCATCCTCTTTGGACCCCCCTGGCAGGCAGTTGAAAACAGCTATCAAATCCCCCCTCCTTCTTCTCTTCCGCAGACTAAACAATCCCAGTTCCCTCAGCCTCTCCTCAGAACTCATGTGTTCCAGACCCCTAATCATTTTTGTTGCCCTCCGCTGGACTCTTTCCAATTTTTACACACCCTTCCTGTAATGTGGGGCCCAAAACTGGACACAGTACTCCAGATGAGGCCTCAGCAGTGTTGAAATAGAGGGGAACGATCACGTCCCTCGATCTGCTGGCAATGCCCCTACTTATACATCCCAAAATGCCATTGGCCTTCTTGGCAACAAGGGCACACTGTTGACTCAGATCCAGCTTCTCGTCCACTGTAACCCCTAGGTCCTTTTCTGAAGAACTGCTGCCTACCCATTCGGTCCCTAGTCTCTAGCGGTGCATGGGATTCTACCATCCTAAGTGCAGGACTCTGCACTTGTCGTTGTTGAACCTCATCAGATTTCTTTTGGCCCAATCCTCCAATTTGTCTAGGGCCCTCTGTATCGTATCCCTACCCTCCAGTGTATCTACCTCTCCTCCCAGTTTAGTGTCATCTGCAAACTTGCTGAGGGTGCAGTCCACGCCACCCTCCAGATCATTAATGAAGATATTAAACAAAACTGGCCCCAAAGTATTTGGGACCCAAAGTATTTGGGGCATAAGACTTGTCTGGAAGGGCGCACAGGACTAAAGTGTTTTTTGCCATAGCAGGTGACTTGTCACAAGAATGACGTCCATCCCCCTTCCAAACAAGCCCCAAATGAGCTGTTACCAGAATTGCCCTTTACCTTGGGGTACGCCCATTTGTTAGGATTACTCTTCTGGTGGGGGGAGATTCTGCAATTCTGTCAATGTGCTGCTTTTGTCACTTGTGTTTTCCTATGGATCGCTACTCCTTCCTTCTGCAAGTTCCCTCCCAATGGAGCTACCCTGCAGGACCTCGGTTCCCCAGGGCTGGGGTCTTCCAGCCCCCAGATGTGATGAACATGAACAGACACACAGGCACACACACATGAACATAGCATGTCAGAGAGGACTGCGTCATCAGCACTCACAAGCTGACCCCTGATTTGTCCCGGGACTCAGTGGGCTGGATTGAACAGCAATTTAAAGCCGGTCCCCTCCTATGTCCTTGGACTCAGCTGGCTGGGCTGAGCAACACCTTAATCTGCCACCACCCTATGCCCCAGGTTCAGCACATCCCTATCCCCACCTTCACCCCACAACCATTCTGCTAGTAACCCACTTGATGAGCAAACCCCCGAGGACTTTTGCGGCTGCAGGGATCTTTAGCTTGGGTACAAGGAGCGTTGCTGCAGAGTGAATGGAGAAGCCAAAACCACCGATGGAGGTGGGGTGGGAGGGCTAGCAAACTATAACTGATCACATGAGGCAGGGTCAGGAGGCTATTCCTAGAGAGAGACAGAGGCACAGAAAGTGACAGATGGATCTCAGCACTTCTCAAAGCTGGAATCGATCAGGGTTCCCAGGTGGCCTTGGTTGCTGAGGGACCAGAGCGCTGGAGCCAGGCAGAGCCCCCAGCACAATCAGTCAGGAAAAGCGAATGAGGAGGACTTGTGGCACCTTAGAGACTAACCAATTTGTCTGAGCATAAACTTTCATGGGCTAAAGCCCACTTCATCAGATGCATGCAGGGGAAAATACAGCAGGAAGATATAGATATAAATATATTGATACAGAGAAGACGAGAAAATATGGGTTGTCATACCAACTCTTAACGAGACCAATCGATGAAGGTGGGCTGTTAGCAGCAGGAGAAAAAAACACTTTTGTTGTGATACCTTAATCGATTGGTCTCGTTAAGAGTTAGAATGGCAACCCCCATTTTCTCATGTTCTCTGTGTATATATATCTATATATCTTCCTGCTGTATTTTCCACTGCATGCGTCTGATGAAGTGGGCTTTAGCCCATGAAAGCTTATGCTCAAATAAATTGGTTAGTCTCTAAGGTGCCACAAGTCCTCCTCGTTCTTTCTGCTGAAACAGACTAACACAGCTATCACTCTGAAGCCGCACCAAAGGCTCTTACGTAAATTAAGTTGTCATGGGATAAGAGGGAAGATCCTTTCATGGATTGAGAACTGGTTAAAAGACAGGGAACAAAGGGTAGGAATAAATGGTAAATTTCCAGAATGGAGAGGGGTAACTGGTGGTGTTCCCCACGGGTCAGTCCTAGGACCAATCCTATTCAACGTATACATAAACAATCTGGAGAAAGGGGTAAACAGTGAGGTGGCAAAGTTTGCAGGTGATACTAAACTGCTCAAGATAGTTAAGACCAAAGCAGACTGTGAAGAACTTCAAAAAGATCTCACAAAACTAAGTGATTGGGCAACAAAATGGCAAATGAAATTGAATGTGGATAAATGTAAAGTAATGCACATTGGAAAAAATAACCCCAACTATACATACAATATGATGGGGGGCTAATTTAGCTACAACTAACCAGGAGAAAGATCTTGGAGTCATCGTGGATAATTCTCTGAAGATGTCCACGCAGTGCGCAGCGGCAGTCAAAAAAGCAAACGGGATGTTAGGAATCATTAAAAAAGGGATAGAGAATAAGACGGAGAATATCTTATTGCCCTTATATAAATCCATGGTACGTCCGCATCTTGAATACTATGTACAGATGTGGTCCCCTCATCTCAAAAAAGATATACTGGCATTAGAAAAGGTTCAGAAAAGGACAACTAAAATGATTAGGAGTTTGGAACTGGTCCCGTATGAGGAGAGATTAAAGAGGCTAGGACATTTCAGCTGGGAAAAGAGGAGACTAAGGGGGGATATGATAGAGGTCTATAAAATCTTGAGTGGTGTGGAGAAGGTGAATAAGGAAAAGTTATTTACTTGTTCCCATATTTTAAGAACTAGGGGCCACCAAATGAAATTAATGGGTAGCAGGTTTAAAACAAATAAAAGGAAGTTCTTCTTCACTCAGCGCACAGTCAACCTGTGGAACTCCTTGCCTGAGGAGGTTGTGAAGGCTAGGACTGTAACAGGGTTTAAAAGAGAACTGGATAATTTCATGGAGGTTAAGTCCATTAATGGCTATTAGCCAGGATGGGTAAGGACTGGTGTCCCTATCCTCTGTTTGTCAGAGAGTGGAGCTGGATGGCAGGAGAGAGATCACTTGATCATTACCTGTTAGGTTCACTCCCTCTGGGGCACCTGGTATTGGCCACTGTCGGTAGACAGGATACTGGGCTGGATGGACCTTTGGTCTGACCCAGTATGGCCATTCTTATGTTCTTGTGTTTTCAAACAACAGGTCTTGGTTTTGTTTTGGTGTTTCTCCTACTTGACCACATTTTCATCAGCACCCTTTGGGAGCTCCCCTTCTTAGGGTGGCTAAAAAACACAACTAAAATTGTTATTTAAATTATGACATTTAAATATAGGGTTTTTTTGAAAATTTACATCAAATTTCTTTTGTACATATTGCTAATTCTTCTCTTCCATTTTATGGTGTTCAATTGTCAAAGTGGATGTTTTCTACTTGTTTGTTTTTTTCGTTTCCTAAGTGTTAATAAGATTTTGGATTTTATGTCGATATTTTTCTACTAAGAAGTTTCACACTTAAAATGCTCATCTGTGCTGAAAAAGACAAGCCCAAGGCCTCATTCATATCCCGTAGTATGAGACTATACAGACGCAGAACTGAAAATCAAGAAGCCTGTGCTCTGCGCCTCCTTGGTCAAGAGCTTTGAGATTTACTAGTGAAAAGCGACATGGAAGAGCGAGAGGATTTCTGGCCAGGACACTGTACTTCCACAGATAAAGAGCTGAAATGCTTCAACCATCAGGATTTGCAGGTTGAACTCAATAGGATTTGTGCCCTGAGCATGCTTGAAAACCCCTCCCTTAGGTGGCTAAAGGCAGGCTGAAGAGCCTAATTTTGGGCTCCACTTTTTGGAAACTTTGGCCGGTATAAAAAAATTGCTATTGTAAATTACTGAGAGTTTAAATAACTTTTTATTGTTAAAACAAAATTGTTTTACTGTTGAAGTGACAGATTTTATGCCACTACATGACAAGTTCTTAATAAAAATACACGGAGTCCCTGACGCTGCAAACTCTCACTAAACTTTAAACCACGGGACTGTTTCTAGAGTAAAGTTCTATGTCTGTTTACGTGTCTGCAGGATCCGGGAATTAATTTTCAGTATTTGGATTTTTGCATACAGCAATTTTATAAATCATGAGACCCAGTGGCTGGGAGGTGTGGGGGCTGCGGGCTCTGGGGTGGGGCTGGGGATGAGGAGTTTGGGGTGCAGACAGGGCAGGATTGTTTCCTAACATCCAACCTCGACCTCCCCCACTGCAACTGGAGACCATTGCTCCTTATTCTGTTATCTGCCACCACTGAGAACAGGCGAGCTCCATCCTCTTCAGGTCGTTGAAGGCTGCTCTCAAATCCTCCCTCATTCTTCTCTGCAGACTAAATAAGCCCAGTTCTCTCAGCCTCTCCTCATAAATCATGTGCTCCAGCCCCCTAATCATTTTCATTGCCCTCTGTTGGACTCTCTCCAATTTGTCCACATCCTTTCTGTAGTGGGGGGCCCAAAACTGGACACAGTACTCCAGGTGTGGCCTCACCAGTGCCGAAGAGAGGGGAAGAATCATTTCCCTCGATCTGCTGGCAATGCCCCTACAAATGCAGCCCAATAGGCCGTTAGCCTTCTTGCTGTTAGCCTTCATGTCCAGCTTCTCGTCCACTGTAACCCCAGGTCCTTTTCCGCAGAACTGCTGCTGAGCCAGTCGGTCCCCAGCCTGTAGCGATGCATGGGATTCTTCCGTCCTAAGTGCAGGACTCTGCACTTCTCCTTGTTGAACCTCATCAGATTTCTTTTGGCCCAGTCCTCTAATTTGTCTATCCAGCATAGGGGTAGGGTCCAACTTTTCATTTCTACTTGATAGCACGTTATTTAATAAAATGGACACATTCAGGAGCAGTAATGGTCTTGATGAGGTTTGAAATGCAATGTCCTGAGCTTGGCCTTGGGGTGACGGTTTATTTGTGACTTTCCTGCTGTGAAGGAGGAGGAATAACATGGGTCTGGATTTCTCAGATTCATTCATCTGCAGAGGAGAAGAATGTGAGAATGGGCCTTCATGGGGTGAGATGAGACCTTCAGGGAAGTCTCTTGACGTGTTTCTTTTAAATTACAGAGTCTAGCAGGGCTCTGCTGTTTATTCCCTGCAGGTATCATGCATTCCTAGATCTGGGTGGGCTCTGGGAGGGAGTTAGGGTGCAGGAGGGGGCTCAGGGCAGGAGGTTGGGGTGGGGTGGGCTCTGGGAGGGAGTTAGGGTGCAGGAGGGGGCTCAGGGCAGGAGGTTGGGGTGGGCTCTGGGAGGGAGTTAGGATGTGGGAGAGGGCTCAGGAAGGAGGTTGGGGTGGGGGTCTGGGAGAGAGTTAGGGTGCAGGAGGGGGCTCAGGGCAGGAGGTTGGGGTGGGGTGGGCTCTGGGAGGGAGTTAGGGTGCGGGAGGGGGCTCAGGGCAGGAGGTTGGGGTGGGGTGGGCTCTGGGAGGGAGTTAGGGTGCGGGAGGGGGCTCAGGGCAGGGGGTTGGGGTGGGCTCTGGGAGGGAGTTAGGATGTGGGAGAGGGCTCAGGAAGGAGGTTGGGGTGGGGTCTGGGAGGGAGTTAGGGTGCGGGAGGGGGCTCAGGGCAGGAGGTTGGGGTGGGGGTGGGGTCTGGGAGAGAGTTAGGGTGCAGGAGGGGGCTCAGGGCAGGAGGTTGGGGTGGGGGTATGGGGTTTGAAAGGGAGTTAGGGTGCAGAGGGGGCTCAGGGCTGGGGCGTGAGGTGCGGGGTGCTTGCCTGGGGCAGCTCCCATTTGGGGGCGCACTGGGATTGAGGCAGGCTCCTTGCCTGCCCTGGCCCTGCGCTGCTCCTCCCGGAGTGACCCTGCAGCTGCTGGCACGGCACGGATGTCCCTGGCTGCGGCCCCGGGGGGGGAAGGTTGCTCCTTGCGCTGTCCTGCGCTTGCCTGCAGGCACCGCCCCCACAGATCCCATTGGCTGCAGTACCGGGCCAATGGGAGCTGCGGGGGTGGAGCCTGCAGGCGAGGGCAGCGGGCGGGCGGAGCTTCCAGACACTCACAGCTCCAGCTCCAGCCCAGCACGGTCGGGGAGGGACAGCAGTGCACGAAGCCACCTCCCTGCTCCCCACTAGGAAGGGCCGGACACAGGGACGTTAGTGGCCGCAGTCCAGGGTCCCGGGCTAAGGTGGCCCCACCAAAAGATCTGCACTTCTGGCAGCCTGGAGATCTTTTTGCGGAGTTCCCCTTAGCCCAGACTGCAGCCCCTAGAGCCCCTGCATTAATCCTGCCCTGTCTGCACCCCAAACTCCTCATCCCCAGCCCCACCCCAGAGCCCGCAGCCCCCACACCTCCCAGCCACTGGGTCTCATGGTTTATAAAATTGCTGTATGCAAAAATCCAAATATTGAAAATTAATTCCCGGGTCCTGCAGACACTTAAACAGACACAGAACTTTACTCATAGAAACAGTCCTGTGGTTTAAAGTTCAGTGAGAGTTTGCAGCGTCAGGGACTCCGTGTATTTTTATTAAGAACTTGTCATGTTGTGGCATAAAATCTGTCACTTCAACAGTAAAACAATTTTGTTTTAACAATAAAAAGTTATTTAAACTCTCAGTAATTTACAATAGCAATTTTTTATACCGGCCAAAGTTTCCAAAAAGTGGAGCCCAAAATTAGGCTCTTCAGCCTGCCTTTAGCCACCTAAGGGAGGGGTTTTCAAGAATGCTCAGGGCACAAGTCCTATTGACTTCAAACTGCAAATCCTGATGGTTGAAGCATTTCAGCTCTTTACTTGTGGAAGTACAGTGTCCTGGCCAGAAATTCTCTCGTTCTTCCACGTCACTTTTCACTAGTAGATCTCAAAGCTCTTGACCAAGAAGGCGCAGAGCACAGGCTTCTTGATTTTCAAGTGTATCGTAGGAGGTGTCCTGTCGGGTTGAGTCATTCCAGAGGATGATGTCGTGCAGCAGAACCCCGTTTTCCCAACCTGGCGTGACACAGCTTTGCATGTGAACCGAACCAAGAGCGCACACAGGTCCAGAAGCTGGCGATTTCTCCTTTGGCCGCTAGATGGCGCTGCAGGCTCCCACTTCCCCCTTCTCCTGGTCAGCGCAATGGGGGTTAGTCTCCCCAAAAAGAACGCCCGTCTCGCTTTGAACGTACCTTGATGTGCACCCTGTGGGCTGTCATAAATATAAAGGGAAGGCTAACCACCTTGAAATCCCTCCTGGCCAGAGGAAAAACCCTTTCACCTCTAAAGGGTTAAAAAGCTAAGACCCAAAGTATTTGGGACATAAGACTTGTCTGGAAGGGCGCACAGGGCTAAAGTGTTTTTGGCCATAGCAGGTGCCTTGTCGCAAGAATGACGTCCATCCCCCTTCCAAACAAGCTCCAAATGAGCTGTTACCAGAATTGCCCTTTACCTTGGGGTACGCCCATTTGTTAGGGTTACTCTTCTGGTGCGGGGAGATTCTGCAATTCTGTCAATGTGCTGCTTGTGTCACTTGTGTTTTCCTATGGATCGCTACTCCTTCCTTCTGCAAGTTCCCTCCCAATGGAGCTACCCTGCAGGACCTCGGTTCCCCAGGGCTGGGGTCTTCCAGCCCCCAAATCTGATGAACAGAAACACACACACACACACAAACACAAACACACATGAACAAAGCATGTCTGAGAGGACTGGGGAATCAGCACTCACAAGCTGACCCCTGATGGGTCTCTGGACTGAGTCAGCTGGATTGAACGGCAATTTAAAGCTGTTACCCTCGTATGTCCTTGGTCTCACGGGGCTGGGCTGAGCAACACCTTAATCTGCCACCCCCCTACGCCCCAGGTTCAGCACATCCCTATCCCCACCTTCACACCAAAACCATTCTGCTAGTAACCCACTTGATGAGCAAACCCCACAGGATTTTTGGCGCTGCAGGGATCTTTAGCTTTGGTACAAGGAGTGTTGCTGCAGAGTGAATGGAGAAGCCAAAAACACCCATGGGGGGCGGTAAGGGGGAAAGCAATCAGCTTAACCATGAAAGTTATTTATTCCCAGGTAGTAACCTTACAAGGTTGAGCCAAACAAAGAAAACCGTTCCAAGATTAAATGTAACTTACATTTGATGACAAAAGTTAGGGCTAGCAAACTATAACTGATCACAAAAGGCAGGGTCAGGAGGCTATACCTAGAGAGAGACAGAGGCAAAGAAAGAGACAGATGGATCTCAGCACTCCTTGAAGCTGGAATCGATCAGGGTTCCCAGGTGGCCTTGGTCGCTGAGGGACCGGAGCGCTGGAGCCAGGCAGAGCCCCCAGCACAATCAGTCAGGAAAAGCGAATGAGGAGGACTTGTGGCACCTTAGAGACTAACCAATTTATTTGAGCATAAGCTTTCATGGGCTAAAGCCCACTTCATCAGATGCATGCAGTGGAAAATACAGCAGGAAGTTATAGATATATAGATACAGAGAAGATGAGAAAATGGGGGTTGCCATAGCAACTCTTAAGGAGACCAATCAATTAATTGGGCTATTAGCAGCAGGAGAAAAAAAACACTTTTGTTGTGATACCTTAATCGATTGGTCTCGTTAAGAGTTAGAATGGCAACCCCCATTTTCTCATCTTCTCTGTGTATATATATCTATATATCTTCCTGCTGTATTTTCCTTTGCATGCGTCTGATGAAGTGGGCTTTAGCCCATGAAAGCTTATGCTCAAATAAATTGGTTAGTCTCTAAGGTGCCACAAGTCCTCCTCGTTCTTTCTGCTGAAACAAACTAACACGGCTATCACTCTGAAGCCGCACCAAAGGCTCTTACGTAAATTAAGTTGCCATGGGATAAGAGGGAAGACCCTTTCATGGATTGAGAACTGGTTAAAAGACAGGGAACAAAGGGAAGGAATAAATGGTAAATTTCCAGAATGGAGAGGGGTAACCAGTGGTGTTCCCCACGGGTCAGTCCTAGGACCAATCCTATTCAACTTATTCATAAAGGATCTGGAGAAAGGAGTAAACAGTGAGGTGGCAAAGTTTGCAGGTGATACTAAGCTGCTCAAGATAGTTAAGACCAAAGCAGACTGTGAAGAACTTCAAAAAGATCTCACAAAACTAAGTGATTGAGCAACAAAATGGCAAATGAAATGTAATGTGGATAAATGTAAAGTAACACACATTGGAAAAAATAACCCCAACTATACATACAATATGATGGGGGCTAATTTACCTACAACTAATCAGGAGAAAGATCTTGGAGTCATCGTGGATAGTTCTCTGAAGACGTCCACACAGTGGCAGCGGCAGTCAAAAAAGCAAACAGGATGTTAGGAATCATTATAAAAGGGATAGAGAATAAGACGGAGAATATCTTATTGCCCTTATATAAATCCATGGTACACCCACATCTTGAATACTGCGTACAGATGTGGTCCCCTCTTCTCAATAAAGATTTACTGGTATTAGAAAAGGTTCAGAAAAGGACAACTAAAATGATTAGGAGTTTGGAACGGGTCCCATATGAGGAGAGATTAAAGAGGCTAGGACTTTTTGGCTTGGAAAAGAGGAGACTAAGGGGGGGGGGATATGATAGAGGTCTATAAAATCACGAGTGGTGTGGAGAAAGCGAATAAGGAAAAGTTATTTACTTGTTCCCATAATATAAGAGCTGGGGGCCACCAAATGAAATTAATGGGCAGCAGGTTTAAAACAAATAAAAGGAAGTTCTTCTTCACTCAGTGCACAGTCAACCTGTGGAACTCCTTGCCTGAGGAGGTTGTGAAGGCTAGGACTATAACAGGGTTTAAAAGAGAACTGGATAAATTCATGGAGGTTAAGTCCATTAATGACTATTAGCCAGGATGGGTAAGGACTGGTGTCCCTATCCTCTGTTTGTCAGAGGGTGGAGATGGATGGCAGGAGAGAGATCACTTGATCATTACCTGTTAGGTTCACTCCCCCTGGGGCACCTGGCATTGGCCACTGTCGTTAGGCAGGATACTGGGCTGGATGGACCTTTGGTCTGACCCAATATGGCCATTCTTACATTCTTATGTTCTTGTGTTTTCAAACAACAGGTCTTGGTTTTGTTTTGGTGTTTCTCCTACCTGTCCACATTTTCATCAGCACCCTTTGGGAGCTCCCCTTCTTAGGGTGGCTAAAAATCACAACTAAAATTTTTATTTAAATTATGACATTTAAATATAGGGTTTTTTAGAAAATTTACATCAAATTTCTTATCTACATATTGCTAGTTCTTCTCTTCCATTTTATGGTTTGAAATTGTCAAAGTGGATGTTTTCTACTTGTTTGTTTTTTTAGTTTCCTAAGTGTTAATAAGATTTCAGATTTTATGTCGATATTTTTCTACTAAGAAGTTTCACACTTAAAATGCTCATCTGTGCTGAAAAAGACAAGCCCAAGGCCTCATTAATATCCCCTAGTATGAGACTATACAGATGCAGAATTGAAAATCAAGAAGCGGCTTCGTGCACTGCTGTCCCTCCCCCACCGTGCTGGGCTGGAGCTGGAGCTGTGAGCGCCTGGAAGCTCCGCCTGCCCGCTGCCCTCGCCTGCAGACTCCACCCCCGCAGCTCCCATTGGCCGGGAACCGCAGCCAATGGGATCTGTGGGGGCGGTGCCTGCAGGCAAGCGCAGGGCAGCGCAAGGAGCAACCTTCCCCCCCCCCCGGGGCCGCAGCCAGGGACATCCGTGCCGTGCCAGCAGCTGCAGGGTCACTCCGGGAGGAGCAGCGCAGGGCCAGGGCAGGCAAGGAGCCTCAACCCCAGTGCGCCTTCATCGCTGGTGTGCGAGCGCACGGCTGAGAGGGAACTTAGACTCCAAGCCCCTGCTCGAAGCAGGGCCAAGCCCAACTAAATCATCCCAGCCAGGGCTTGGTCAAAACTGGACACAGTACTCCAGGTGTGTCCTCACCAGTGCCGAAGAGAGGGGACGAATCATTTCCCTCGATCTGCTGGCAATGCCCCTACTAATGCAGCCCAATAGGCCGTTCGCCTTCTTGCTGTTAGCCTTCATGTCCAGCTTCTCGTCCACTGTAACCCCAGGTCCCTTTCTGCAGAACTGCTGCTTAGCCAGTCGGTCCCCAGCCCGCAGCGGTGCATGGGATTCTTCCGTCCTAAGTGCAGGACTCTGCACTTGTCCTTGTTGAACCTCATCAGATTTCCTTTGGCCCAGTCCTCCAGTTTGTCTTTCCAGCATAGGGGTAGGGTCCAACTTTTCATTTCTACTTGATAGCACGTTATTTAATAAAATGGACACATTCAGGAGCAGTAATGGTCTTGATGAGGTTTGAAATGCAATGTCCTGAGCTTGGCCTTGGGGTGACGGTTTATTTGTGACTTTCCTGCTGTGAAGGAGGAGGAATAACATGGGTCTGGATTTCTCAGATTCATTCATCTGCAGAGGGGAAGAATGTGAGAATGGGCCTTCATGGGGTGAGATGGGACCGTCAGGGAAGTCTCTTGACGTGTTTCTTTTAAATTTCAGAGTCTAGCAGGGCTCTGCTGTTTATTCCCTGCAGGTATCATGCATTCCTAGATCTGGAAGGTTTAGCTCAGTGGTTCTGAACCCGTGGCCTGTGGGCCACTTGCAGCCCAATCAGCACACAGCTGTGGCTCATGTGACATCCTCAGTGGCATTCAGGTAGTATCTGTGTTGTGTGGATGCAGCCCACATAAGGAGGGGGCTCAGGACTG
The DNA here is from genome assembly GCF_965140235.1 of Caretta caretta. Taxonomy (NCBI): domain Eukaryota; kingdom Metazoa; phylum Chordata; order Testudines; family Cheloniidae; genus Caretta; species Caretta caretta. Next base: position 10,113,432 of record NC_134209.1, read on the forward strand.
GGGCAGCGGGTTGGAGTTCTAGGGGTGTGGGCTCTGGGGTGAGGTTGGGACTGAGGGGCTTGGGTTGCAGGAGGGGGCTCAGGACTGGGGCAGAGGGTTGGGGTACGGGGAGTGAGGGCTCCTGCTAGGGGTGCAGGCTCTGGGGTGGAGCCAGGGATGAGGGGTACAGGCTGCAGCGGGGAGTGAGGAGTCCCCCCAGCCCTCTCTCTGTGCAGCAGCCCGGGGCCAAGGGAGAAGCACCTCTCCCCGCCTGCACGGCCTTGATAGCCTGCTGCACAGCCGCGCGGCTTAGAGGGAACTTAGGTAGCCGCCAGGCAGCATGAAGGAAACACCCCTGAGTGGTGCGATCCCCACAATCATTGGGGATGCTCCACAGGCTGCTCCACGTGTCACGGCAGTCGCACAGCCAGACAGCTTTGAACGGGTTGGGAGACACCCCCAGTAATGCCCTGGATGTATGGCTGGCAGAGGAGGAGGAGGAAATTGGGCAGTTACCTCTGCATGACATTTTCCTGGAGTGGCTTCCCTGGGTGGAGTGCCACGTCTGGGCTTGGCCGACTAGCATGGGCTGGAGGGGCAGGAGAGTGCTGCAGAGCTGGGAGGAACGGCTGTGGGAACCGGACGTGGGGAGGTTGAAGTGTAGGTTCCTGGAGACCTGTGCAGCGCTCAGCCCGGAGCCGCAGGGGTGGAGTCCTGACACGAGAGTTCCCCTCGGCCCCAAGAAGCATGTGGCCAGGGCCAGTCTTAGGGTAGGGCAGTGTGGGCCCCTGCCGAGAGTGCTGTAGCCAGGGGGCACCGTGGTGCAGAGGCTGCCTGCGGGGTGCAGCCTGGCGTGGCAAGAGCATCTGCTTCCCTGCCCCTGAGCAGAGCCCCCCTGCTCCCCACCCCCAGAGTGTCCCTCCCAGCCTGGCTCCACGTTCTGCCCCTGCCCTCTGCCCCTGCGAGCCGGGTCTCCCTGTGACGCTGCACTCCGTATTCTGTACGGAAATGTGCTCATGAGTATGAATATGACGTAACTGGAATATGCTTTATGCAAACTGCCTCTTGTGACAGATCATTGAAAAAGTTCTCATCAACTGAATGAGTTCATCCTATTTGTATGCATGTGTCATTTCCATGTCTGAAGTTAGAAATATGAGGTGTAAACATGGATTACTAATGTCGTCAGACGAAGGGAGGGCCGTTAATGGTATTTCAGGAACTGGATGGCTCCAGTTTAACTAGAACTAGTTGTGAATGGTTTTGTTTTCCTGTAAGCCTTCCTGCAGATGTGTGGGCTAGCCCATAACCTATGGAGACTGGGGTCTCACAGGGACATGTGACCATGTCACCTGATACTGGAATCCATCTTAAACCAGGTACTTTTCCATAAGGAACTGGGAGGGTCAAGCTGAAATAAGGACTGCCGCCTTTTGCCAAATCTATATAAGGGGGTGAAACAGGAGGGAAGCTGCAGCCAGTCAGCAGAAAGCCCCTGCTCACCATCCAGGATGTCTGCTGGAACTAACATAAACTAAACGGGGAAGGATTGGGACCGGACTAGAAATGCGTCCAGTCTGTGAAAAAAAGCTCATTGGAACATCTTTGAGGGTGAGATATTGCATGGAGCCAGTTTCTTAGTGTATTAGGTTTAGCCTTGTGTTTGTTTTATTTTACTTAGTAACTTACTTTGTTCTGTCTGTTATCTCGTAGAAACACTGAAATCCTACCTTTTATACTTAATAAAATCACTTTTGTTCATTAATAATCCCAGTGTAAGTCATTGGTCCCTGGGGGGAGAGCAGTGTGTGCAGATCTCTCTTTACAAGGAGAAAGAGGGCGAATAATATGAACTCACACTGCGTACAACTTACACAGGGTGAGACGAGTTTATCTGGGGTTCAGGCTCCCAGGAAGGCGCTGCACTGGGTGCTGGGGCAAGACCCTGTTAACTGAGCCGCCCCAGGGCTGAGTGAATCTCCGTGTCTGTATTCGGCAGAGGGTGTGGCCCTATCTCTGGGTCTGTGCTGGAGGGGGCCTGCAGGGTCTGGCTCAGCAAGGCAGAGTCAAGGGGTGCCCAGGCTGGCAGAAGGGTTAGGCTCCGTGGTAGCTCAGGAATCAAGTGACAGTCCCAAGGGGGGCTCTACAAGTGAACCCGCCATATTCCCCTTCCCCTCCCCCCACCACCCCAGATTGTCCCAGCCCTGCCGTTCCTCTTTCCATGGGCTCAATGGAAGATGAATGGGGCCAGCCAATGGGAGCTGGAAGTTGCCAGACTCTTCTAGGTTGGGAAGCGAGGGGAGGGGAAGGGAAGGGACTGGGAACTAAAACTGCAGGGCAGAGAGACAGTAAGTCTTAGGGGGTCCTGATCCAGTCCCCCAGCTTCTAGCCCACCCCTGCGGACCTCTCCCTGTGCCCCAGCTCACACCCACCCAGCTTCCAGGCCCCCCCCCGTGCCTCTAGGTCCCAGCCCACCCAACACCCAGGAGGCCCCTCTCTGTGCCCCCAGAGCCAGGGGGACTCCTCCCTATACCCAGAGCTCCCAGCCCCCAGCCATGTCCCCTGTCAAACTTTGACAATTTGGAGGTCCCACCGAGATGGCAAGCGGCTTCACTGAGGCTGTGTGATCCCTGACTGCCTTGCAGGACGATCGTGGCAGCCGGCGCCTGGACGCTTAGTCCAAGCGATCCTCCACAAGACAGAAAGGTACACAGCAGCAGCGCAGTCTAGGCCATTGAACTTGTTGGTTCCCACTCTGTTCAGGTAGGGGTCCTTGGATCCAGCTTCTGGAATCAGACGTCTCAGGTACTTATTATTTTTGTGCTTTAACCGGTTTGAGGACTGTCTTGTCTTTGTGTCTATCCGTCTTCCCCGTGGTGTGTGCGTGAATCTGGGAGCCATCTCTGTCCGGAGACTGGCTGACCAAGGGGTCCCCGTCCCCACGGTCTGAATAAGTGGAATCTGCACAGCTGCAGCCGCACCACGCCTTGGGTATAACCCCTGGTGTGAAAGCAAGGGCAGTGGAGGCAGTAGCCTGTGGGCTCCTTTCTGTGTGTTGCACCGGGCACCGCTCTGCTGAGCCCGAATTTCCTTCTTGTGTGAGTGCTGTGTGACTTCCGCCTGGATGGGTAATCAGAAGTCTAAGGTAGAACAGTTCCCTAAGGGAACTCCAGCTTATTTTATGTATTTTAGGAGGGGTCCGGACTCTTGTAGGTTTCTTGAAAAATGGTCCAAATTAGCTCTAGAGAACCCCAAATTACAGTGGCCACTGTTAGGTTCTTGGGACAAGGATCGAGTGGACACTTTAAAAAGCAAACTCGTCCTCCCAAAAACCAAATTGGAGAGAGGAGAAGTAGACTGCTTCATGCAGTGGTGGGAAGAGGCAAATCGTAGATGGACTGAGTCAAAACTCACCTCTCTTAAAAATTCTATAAAAAAACTAACAGTTCAATTGGATGCAGTCTCTCCCACCCCTAGTCCGAGCGCTCCCCTTTGCCCAGTCCTGTGCAATGATCCGGATCAAAACCGACCCCCACCATACTCCTGCACAAATAAGAAATCAGAAAAGGAAAAATCTTCAGTGACTACAGATAATGAAAGTGAAGAAGATACCCTCATTGGCCTCGCAGCTCTGCAAAATATTATGAAGAAGAAATCCAAAGCAGACTGCAAAGATTCTCTTGACATCTCTTCTTGGAAAAGAGAACCTGATGGGAGGTTAATGAGAGACTCTGATCAAACTGTTCTGGCACCCTTATGAGTCCTTAAGATGGGAAAAAGTGAGTCCATATGGGATTATAAGCCCTGGACTCGTATGGAAGTTTTATCTATAGTTAAAAGTTTTCCCAAACCACAGGAAAACTCTGTCAAATTTGCTGAGGAGTTTCTGTTAATCTGTGAAACCTATGAATCCTCTGAGACAGATCTCCTCCAACTGTGTAAATTGTTAGCTCCTGCCAGTTATTATGAAAAATGGTTGGCTGCCGCAGACTGGCCAGCTGAGGCACGCCACTCAACCATAAAAAGTACTGGCCCAGATTCGGCATCCAGAGACCGGTGTATGGCTCTTTGGAAGTGCCTGCATCAAGCCATTCCCAAAGTGTGGTCTCCTAAAACAAACTGGACAGCAATACGTTGCTGTAAGCAAGGGCAAGGAGAAAGCCCAGGCGACGATAGGTCCCGGCTAACTGATATTTTCCTACAACATTCAGGAATACAAGAGCCCGATGTAAATGGGCAGGGGGCCTGGGCACATGCATTTGTTGATGGTCTTCTCCCTGCCACAGGCAGCATGTTAAAACGAATAAGTGTGGGATGGGAGACTGAAACCATGGACAAATTGCTGGCAGTAGCAGAGCATTGCCACTGCACTTTAAAAGGAAAGGAGGAACAGTCCTCCCAAAAGTTAATGGCTCTGCAGATACAGCATTATTCAGGACTAAGCAGACCACACCGGGGACAGGGACGGGGTTGCGGAAGGGGGTGGGGGGCTGGATTAACTGGGGTTTCTAACTACTGTAAACAGCCTGGACACTGGAAAAAAGAGTGTCCAAGACGACCTAATAATTGTATGGGAAATCAAGTGAACCCCCCGCTGGTTCCTCCAGCTGATCCCCAACCCTATTTTTCACCCCAACAATGACGGGATGCTGGGGAACCTCACAAAATTTTAGCTCCCTTATTACCTCTGTCCCCTACTGGAGAATGTGTCCTGACTGTAAATGATCTCTCTCTCCCTTTCCTTGTTGATACTGGAGCTTCCCTTTCTATAGTCCGCACCACTGACTTGCCTGAGGTTCCCCGATCTGGAAAATCTGTGTCTGCTGTTGGCATTACAGGGATCCCTACCTCTTTTCCCCTCTCAAAACCTTTGTCTGTTCAGGTCGGTCCCCTCTCTGAGGAGCATGCATTCCTCCTCTCTGTTGCCACCCCTGCAAACCTTCTGGGACGGGACTTGCTATGCAAACTTGGCTGTTCTATTTACTGCTCCCCAGATGGTGTCTATCTGCAAATCCCTCAGTCTTCCTTATGTGATTCTGTAGCCTCCCTGCTGTCTGAAACTTCCCTCTCCACTCCAGTCCCTTGCTGTCCCTTAACTCCGTCCCTAGAGCACCTAATCTCTCAGGTTCCTTCCTCCCTATGGCCATCTCACCCATCTGAAGTGGGCCGATTAAATACTGACCCAGTTCGGATTACTGTAGACAATTCCAAACCTCTGCCTCGCCTGTCTCAGTATCCTTTGAATCCTGAGGCAGAGGCTGGGATTGCTCCAGTTATATCTGCATTAAAAGAACAAGGAATTATTGTCCCTTGTTCCAGCCCCTGTAACACCCCTATCCTCCCAGTTCAAAAGGCTGATGGCAAATCGTGGCGATTTGTTCAAGACCTTCGAGCTATTAACCGTATTGTCATACCTTCTTTTCCAGTGGTTCCTAACCCTGCTACAATCCTAGCGTCTATTCCTCCAAATGCAACCCACTTTACTGTTGTAGATTTGTGCTCTGCTTTCTTCTCTGTCCCAGTTCACTCTGAACCCCAGTATCTCTTTGCCTTCTCCTACAAGGGTCAGCAATATACATGGACTACCCTTCCCCAGGGGTATACAGAGAGTCCATCCTATTTTTCTCAAGCCCTAGCCAGGGATCTCGCTGATCTGGTTTTCCCATCAGGGTCCACACTGATCCAATACGTGGATGACTTACTCCTGTGCTCCCCCTCTCTGTCTGCCTCAGAAACTGATTCACTGACACTTCTCACAGCTTTAGCAAACAAGGGTCATAAGGCTTCTCACACAAAATTGCAGCTCTGCCAAACCTCTGTCACATACCTAGGCTTCCTTCTCTCCCAGGGCTCCCGTACACCCTCTCCAGCCCGGGTACAAGCCATCCTTAGCTTTCCCCAGCCTTGCTCTCCACGCCAGGTCAGAAAATTCTTAGGCATGACAGGGTTCTGTAGGCAATGGATTCCCCAATATGCTTCTCTGGCTAAACCACTCCAAGAACTCACTCGGTCCTCTGTACCTAACCCCATGCCATGGCCACTTGAAGCAAATGCTGCTTTCATCTCCCTTAAGCAGAATTTAGCCTCTGCCCCTGCCTTAGGGTGACCTAACTATGACAAGCCTTTTACCCCTTTCTGTCACGAACAATCTGCTTGTGCCCTCGGGGTTCTTCCTCAGGAGCACGGTGACAGAAATCGCCCGGTGGCTTATTTTTCTGCAACCTTGGACCCTGTAGCCCAGGGTTTACCCCCTTGCCTACACACTGTAGCTGCTGCAGCACACCTGGTCGAGATGTGTGAGGCCCTTGTCCTCCGCTCTCCTCTCGCTCTCATGGTTCCCCGTTCTGTGGAAACTCTCCTTCTGCAACGCAACACGGCTCACCTCTCCTCTGCTCGCCTCACTAGGTATGAACTTCTGCTGCTTTCAGCCTCACATATCACTATTAAGCGCTGCTCCCAGTTAAACCCTGCTACCCTCCTTCCTTTACCTAGTGATGGTGAACCCCATGACTGCCTTGCAACTGTCTCCGCTATCACTGTCCCACACCCCGACCTTTCAGATGTAGCTCTCCCTAACTCTGACCTGGTATTATTCACTGATGGGCCCTGTTATAGAAATGACCAAGGCCACCTTCTTGCAGGGTACGCTGTGGTCTCTCTCTCTGAGACCATAGAAGCTGCGCCCTTACCCTCTGTGACCTCTGCCCAGGTGGCTGAACTGATTGCTCTAACCCGTGCCTGCTTTCTAGCCGAGGGGCTCTCTGCCACTATTTTTACTGATTCTCGGGATGCCTTTGGGGTTGTGCATGACTTTGGCACCCTCTGGCAGGCTCGAGGTTTTCTTACCTCTACTGGTACCCCTATCAAGAATGGCCCCTACATGGCCGCCCTCCTGTATGCAGTTTTACTACCGTCTGCCTTGGCAATTGTTAAGTGTACTGGCCACTCAGCGGCAGACACCGAGGTGGCAAAAGGTAATGCACTTGCTGATGCTGCTGCAAAACATGCCGCCACTATAAAACCTTCACCAGAAGCGTTTCTTGGTCCCCTCTCTGTGTCTGTAACGCTGCCATCCCTGTCTCATCTCGCTCAGCTCCAGGATTCTGCCCCAGAAACAGAGAGAGACTCCTGGAGTGCTTTGGGTTGTTCTTTGCATTCTGATTCCCTTTGGCGATCGCCCACCGGTACCTTTGTAGCCCCGCCTCTCACTCTACCCGTCTCTAGCCGCCCTGCTACATGGTGTTTCGCATGTCGGCAAGGAGGGGATGGTCTCTGCTATGAGTAAGGCGGGGTGGTGGGCTCCCCATTTCAGCTCCTTTGCAACCCGCCACTGTGCCACTTGTGTTACTTGTCAAAGCCACAATGTTGGCAAATCTGTAAAAGTAACACAAGGGTTCCGGGGTTTGCCTCAAGCACCTTTCCTACACTGGCAACTTGGTTTTGTACAAATGCCAAAGTGTCAGAAATATGAATTCATTTTAGTTATAATATGTCTGTTTTCGGGTTGGATTGAAGCCTTTCCCTGTCGCAAAGCTGATTCACTGTCCGTTGCAAAATGTCTGTTAAACCACATTATCCCTACCAAGGGAATTCCTGCCACTTTGTCTAATGACCGGGGAACACATTTTACTGGAAAAATTGTACAACATCTAAACCAGGTATTACATGTCACCCCCCTGTTGCACTGCCCTTACCATCCACAGAGTGCAGGGGCAGTGGAAAGGCGAAATGGTGTGCTTAAAAATAAGCTGGCAAAAATCTGTAGTTCTGCAGGGTTAAACTGGCCAGCTGCTTTACCACTGGCCCTTATGGAAATTCGGTCATCCCCATCGCAGAGACACAAATTGAGTCCATTTGAAATCATCATGGGACGCCCTATGCGAACAATGGCGACTATTACCCCAGCCCCAGACCTAAACCTAACTCACAGCACGCTCCTCCAGTACTGCAAAGGGTTAATGCAAGCGGTGAGCTCCTTCCATTGGCAGGTGGGAGCAGCTTGGCCGAGGGAACCCACCTCTGCTGCCTGTCACACCCCTGAGCCTGGTGAGTGGGTCTGCCTGCGGCACCACCTTCGGAAGCCCGCCTTGGAACCCCGGTGGGAGGGTCCGTACCAGGTACTGCTCACCACCCAGACAGCAGTGAAATTATCCGGCATCGCTGCACGGATCCACGCCTCACAGTGTAAGCCAGCGCCACCTCACGGGGACCAAGCACCTCTGCAAGACCACGCCGAACCAGCTTCAACCCCAGAAGACAAAGAGGAACAGCCTGCAACACCTTACAATCTGCGCTCTCGTAAGGGTTGCCAGAAGCAGAGGGTAAGCAGACAGCAGGACCCAACAAACAAGAAGCAGTAGTGAGCCGAGCGTCCTCTGCCTGGTGAACGTAAAACCGTGAGAGCGGTTCCCTCAAAAGGGGTTGTCGGAACCAGAAAGGGTCCTGCTTCCAACATGTGTCCTTTGAGAAGCTTAATCCTCAGCTCCTGTGTCCTGAGGGTCTGGGGAATCCAGAGTGACAGTGACAATTCTTTCATCCAACAACAGGTGCAGATAGCCCAGATCCTGAATATTTCTAATTGCTGGGTCTGCAGCCACATCCCAGCTCACTCACAAGCTAGTATCCCCACGTTGTATAAGGGGACATGCTGGATACATTGTATATGAGAGGGCATGCCAAAACATGTTACAAAGTATCTGAGGGAGCACACGTAGGGACAGTTACTATTGAATGGAGAAGCAATTAAAATAGAGCCAGCACATCTAAGAAGCAGGCATCAGAATGGAAGGTGTGAAGGGCAATTAGTTAAGTTAACTGGAAGCTATTAAAGGAGATTGTTAAGGGTGGCAGGTAATTGAAGATACGTGACTGGTCTCAGGGATCTCGAAGGGTGGTGACTAAAATCTTTTTCTTCTTTTGTCTGTAACTTCTCTGTAACTTGTTCTCCAGCAAGCTGTATAAATTAAGAGACACAAGCCCCACTCGGGGGCTCACTTCTAAATGTATTAGCAGAGCAGCTTTGCTAATAAAACAGAGTGGTCTGATAAATTGTGAGTCTGAGTCAAACTTTGACAGTAAGAAAAGTTTCCTGATCAGCTGTGGTTATGAGGGAGAAAAGGTCCCATTTTCAGAGGCTGCTCGTTTCTCTGGTCAGGAACGGTGTCTCCTCTGCAGCTGAAGGTTGGATCCAAGAGGATGACTCCAGGTGGTGAGTGGCTTGCCTTGCTCTCATGTTTCTCTGTCTTCTCTCGTGTGTTCGCCAACTCTCTCTCTCTCTTCTCTCCTCTTCTCTCCTCATGCCGTGTCCCTTCACAGGACACGGGTAGGTGTGCATTCCCGCAGGTGAGGTCTCGGGAGCCATGGAGAAGTCGGAGCAGAGGAAAATCATGCCGGGCAGTGGGTGCGAGCGTGGAGCGGTGACTGTCGGGGTTAACTCTGTCTCGGTTCATCGCGTAGGGCCGATGCGCAGATGAAGGCAAGATTTCCAGCACCAATGGAGCATTGTATAATGATAGCCTACGCGATGTGGCCCACTGAGATGGTAACTTCTTTGTTTTTCCTCCTTGGTCTGGGTTTAGTACAAACAGTTGACTCCCCTCATCGGATGGAAAGCGAGCGAGAGTGGTGAGCCCGCGAACGCTGTTGATGCAGCCAGGAGTCGTCCGGTTGGCAGCGGAGCAGTCGCGAATGTCAGTGAAATAAGTGTCTGGTTTGGTTAAGGCTTTGTTCACGGCCCGCCTGGCTCCAGGTAGGGACTCCCCATTAGCTGGGGCTGGGTTTGTAAGAAAAGGTTCCTGACCAGGTGTGGTTAGGAGAGAGACAAGGTCCCCATTTTCAGGGGCTGCTCATTTCTCTGGCCAGGAACGGTGTCTCCTTCGCAGGAGAAGGTGGCATCTAGGAGGATGACTCCAGCTGGTGAGTTGCTTGCCTTCCTCCCATATTCTTCTCTCTTCTCTTGTGTGTTGGCCAACTTTCTCAGTCTCTCTCTCCTCTGCTCTCCTGGTGCCGTCTCCCTTTGTAGGACCCGGGTAGGTGTGCATTCCCACAGGTGAGGTCTCGGGAGCCATGGAAAAGTCGGAGCGGACGAAAGTCATGCAGGGCAGTAGAAAGGCTGCTGAAAGTACCTGAAGAGACAAAGGAAATGAGAAGGGGGAAGTCCAGACTAAGACAGGAGTCTAGTCTGTAAAGAGAAACAACGGGAAGTCTAAGCTACAGAAACTCTTCAAGTTGCCAAAAGACATTTAGGATGGGAAATTACTTCTTGAATCCAGTCTCTTTAAGATCTTAGGCTTAGTATGTGTGTGTATTTGTATTTGCTTAGTAATCTGCCTTCTTCTGTTTGCTATCCCTTATAATCACTGAAAATCTGCCTTTTCTAGTGAAACTATTTTTTGTTTATTATTATTATTATTAAACTCAGTTTGTGCAACGGGTGCTCCATGAGGAAATGATTTGTGTGTTACTCCAAGGGGCCGCCCGGTGTCACTGTTGCTCCATGAGGGAAATGATTTGAGCATGACCTGAATTGGCCACCCACTGTCACTGTTGGGCCAGGAGGTAAATGATTTGTGCACTACACTGACTGGCCACCCGGTGTCACTGTTGCTCCGTTAGGGAAATTATTTGTGCATTACCCTGAGTGGCCACAGAGTGTCACTGTTGCTCCATGAGGGAAATGCTTTGTGCAGTACCTGGATTAGCCACCCGGTGTCACTGTTGCTCCACGAGGGAAATTGTTGGTGCATGACCCTGAGTGGTGTGAAGGAAAAGTTAGCCTGGGTGACTCCATTTTGGTTTGGGGCCCACCATTGTCTAAAAGCAAGCACATCATGCACCAGGAGGAGTGTTTCTTAGATACTGCATTCCTGTGAAAATCCTCCCCCCCCCCCCCCCGCCCTTGTCTCCAGCCTGTTTTATCTCCCGGTTTCTGTTCTTTGTCTGTCCCTAACTCCCTGCCTCCTGGCCTTGCTGTGGGCCTCCCATCCTGATAAGAAAAGTTCCTGGTGCATTGCTTTAGGACCATGTAATGTAGCTGAAGTCACGGTCTAGCACGGGGAATGTACCTAGCCGGGATAGGTGGTAGCTAAGGGAAGGGTTTGTCTCTTGGCTAAGGTTTCCGATGCACGAGGGCAACGTGCCTTGCTAAAAGGTCTGTAATCTCTGTATAACCTGCCTGCGGGGTCCCCTCCTGATGAGCAGGGGGGCACCACGCTCGAGCGCAATAAACTGAGTATTTTTGGGAACCCTGCTGCTGTGGACTTCGTTCGTGTGCCTCAGCCTAGACTCGAACTGTGCAGGACCAATCGGGTACAATTCGCAGCAGTTCCTGTGCGTGACCTGTCGGGTATAATTCGTAGCAGTGGCCACCCACTGTCACCGTTGCTCTGTGCGGGAAATGGTTTGTGCATTATCTGGATTGGCCACCTGGTGTCACTGTTTCTCCACGATGGAAATGGTTTGTGCAGTACCCTGAGGGGCCACCCGGGGTCACTGTTGCTCTGTGAGGGAAATGGTTTGTGCATGACCTGAGTTGGCCACACACATCACTGTTGCTCCGGGGGGGGGGGGGATTGTTTGTGTGTTACTCCTGAGTGGCCACGTTGTGTCACTCTTCCTCCGTGAGGGGAATGCTTTGTGTCTTACCCTGTGTGGCCACCCAAGACAACACACACATCACACACAAAACATCACACACACAAAACACGACAGACGAAACTCACACACACACACACAACACAACACCGACACTCACAGAGAGAACACGTCACACATACAGAAACACGTCTCTCACACACACACAACACAGGACACCGACACACACAAACAACATGACACACAAATAACATGACACACAAAACAGCACACAACACGACACACAAAAATCACACAGAACACACGACACCGACACATACACACACACACATGAGACGAGGCACAAAATGGCAGACAACGTGACACAGAAATCACACACGACACCGACACCCACACACAATACGACACACAACACCTCACATGACACACAAAACGGCACACGTGACACACACACACAACACGATGCACAAAACTTCGCACACAAAATATCACACACCCACACACAACACGACACACACACAAACACGACCCACGACACCGACACACGACACACAAAACGGCACACGACACGAGACACAAAAATCTCACACAACACATGACACCGACACACACAACATGCACACAAAACGGCACACAACATGGCACACACCGTCACACGCACACAACACAGCATACAACATGGCACACACACACTCAACATGGACCACAACACGCACACATAAACACGTCTCACACACACAAAACGACACACAAGTCACACACACAACACATCACACGACACATGCAACACGACACACACAACACGTCACACAGCAGAAGGTTTCATCGAGGAGGAGGATGTCCCGGGGTCCCCGGGCGATGCTCTGGGACTGCTCCCCAGGAAGCCAGGCAGGACTCTGGGGAAGTCTCCTCTCGGGGAGCAGCCTGTCTGCAGGACACACAGCTCCCCCGGCTCCACCTTCCTGGCTCTGACCTCGGAGCCGTCAGCCTCCTCTGCCCCTCCCTGCGCTTCCCACAGCCAGTCCGCCCAGGCGGGGTCCTGGGGGCGGCAGAGGGTCCTGCCCCCCAACTCCGCACTCAGACGGGACTCTCAGCCAGCCAGGAAAACAGAGGTTTATTAGACGACAGGGACATGGTCTAACACAAGCTTGTAGGTGCAGAGAACAGGACCCCTCAGCTGGGTCCATTTTTGGGGGGCAGTGAGCCAGACAACCCCGTCTGCCCTTCACTCCATGTCTCCAGCCAGCCCCCAACTGAAACTCCCCCCAGCCCCTCCTCCTCTGGGCTTTGTCCCTGTCCCCGGCCAGGAGGGCACCCGATTCCTTTGGTCTCCAACCCTTTAGCTCTCACCTTGCAGGGGGGAAGGGCCCAGGGCATCAGGTGCCAGGAAAGAGGGTGTCGGCCATTCTCTGTGTCCAGACCCCTGCACACACCTGCCCTCCAGAGCTCTGCAACGATCATACACCCTTACCCCACCCCCTAGATCCTTAAGAACTGCATAGGGGAAACTGAGGCACCCCCACACAATTCAGAGGAAACATGAAGTCCCGCTTCATCACAGATGACTCCAGGAGGTGAGTTGCTTGCTATCCTACCATGTTTTTCTCTGTCTCTCCTCTAGTATGTTGGCCATCACACACACTCTGTCTCTGTCTCTCTCTCTCTCTCTCCTCTCCTCTCCTGGTGCCAACGATGACCAGGCGCCGGGTGCCTGGGCCCCAGTTCCCCGCCTGTGCTCCATCTCTTCCTGTATCTGCCTCGCCCCTTCTCCCAGCCCACACTGCCCACCGCTGCCTGGATGATTTCCCCCTCTCCTCCACTGCACCCCCCTCTGTGGGGTCCCTGCCACTCACCGTCTGCCTCCTCTCCTCCACCCCCTCCCCCGCTTCCCCACGGGTCACTCTGGGGGCCGGTTTTCTTCACCATCTTCGTGCATGATCTGGAGGATGGGATGGATTGCACCCTCAGCAAGTTCGCAGATGACACTAAGCTGGGCGGAGAGGGAGATACGCTGGAGGGTCGGGATAGGGTTCAGAGTGACCCAGACAAATTAGAGGATTGGGCCAAAAGAAATCTGATGAGGTTCAGCAAGGACAAGTGCTGAGCCCTGCACTTAGGAGACAAGAATCCCATGCACTGCCCCAAGTATGCCATGTCCCCGCCCCGAACCGACCCTCCTGGAGCATCCTCAATTCCATGAAACAGCTGTTCTGGGGTGGGCAGGAAGTGCTGGGAAGGAGGGTGGGGAGTTGCTCAGTGGGGGTGTGTCTCTCTGGGTGGGGTCTGTGTGTGTTTATGCACAAGCTGATTGTGATGTCACGGAGGCCAACAGCAAAGAGTGTTGGGCGTCAGCATTCTTGCCCTGCCGTCAGTCTGCCAACTGGCTTGGTTGACAACGGCTGGTGACCCAAGGAGCTGCTGAGAGACGCGGACCATCCCTCTGTCAGCAACTTCTTGAATCAGCTATTTCCACAGGTGTTTGAGGAACAAAAGGATGAGTTTTTACAGAAGGTAATTCCCAGATTCTTTCCCGGCTCATTAGATCGCACACGACAGGTCGGTGCCTCCTTCTCATCGGGACGGGTGAGGGCTGGTGTGGCGTTTTGATTTGAAAGTGGCCATCTCTCAGGTCTCCTCCTGCTTCAGCCGGTCAGGTTCTTTGGAGGCAGATTTAGATGATTTTATCTTTCAGCAGACTAGTCGGGGGGAATTTCCAGGGATAGAACCAAAAGGGAAGATAACAAAACTCGTGTAGAATTTAGATTGAGATCTCCATCAATAGTCTTTCCCTTGGAGTTGCCCCAATGCACTCCTTGCCTTCAAGTTGGGAATAGAAACCCTTTGTCTCCTGTCATGACTGCCAAAGAAATGTGTGTTGAGAGAATATCGATCTCAGAATTTACAGGATTGAAATGCCCATAAATGAGCTCAAATAATGCAGAAGAAATTAATCTTAAGATATTGAAAGTGATACAGCTCCACTCCCATCCCCTGGCTGTCATCTTGGTAGTTCTCTCAGAAAGAATCTCCTGGCGATAGATCTCAAAACTCTCTACAAATTCTACTCTACCCCCTTGGGCTAGAGAAAAGAGATGTGTCGATCCCCCCTGCCCCACAATTCCTTTCCAGGAAAGGGGTTTCAATCAACTGTCGCCTACATTTGTCATGGGTCTCGCTGTGATTTCTTTGTCCTTGTTTTGGAGGCCTAACTTCTGACTGGATGTTGGAAATAATATGGGTCATTCGTCATTTCAAGTTGACTGATTCTTTCCCCCATGCTAATACATTCCAGATTTTCAAATAGTTGAGAAGAAGTCAACATATTTGCAGCTGCTAATTCATCCTTCCAGACCCTCAAACCCTCGAGATGACAATCTTTTCTTCCTTTTCCTGGCTTCTCTGGGAACAGAGCTTTCTTGGTTTGCAGCTTGGCCCGATCTGTTCCCAGAGTCCCAACATTCTGTGCACAAAGGAGTGGGGTTAAGAAGGAAGCATTTTTGCAACTAGGCCCAGGCAATGACCAAAGAACATAGAAACTGACCTTTTGCTCTTTCTATCCCTAGCCTCTGTTTGCCAGGTGCCAGGAATGAGCAACAGGAATGGATCGCTTGATGATTCCCTGTTCATTCCTTCTGGGGCACTCAGCACTGGCTACTGTCAGAAGACAGCGTACTGGGCTAAATGGACCTTTGGTTTGACCCAGTCTGGGCGGTCTTGTGTTGCATATCTTCTTGGTTGCAGCAACCAGTCCTGGCTATTAGAGGAGCAGATGGCTTCAAAAGACCACTCTCGTGGATCTGGGAATCCTGGGCAAACTAATTCCCTTCCTTTCGAGAAGGACAGAAAAACCCATTTCCTCCTTCTTTCTATTCCAGGCTTCGTTCCTTTTTCCAAAGACTCGCCTCTCGGGAGCACAGAGAGATCCATGTGCACAAAGTGCTCGTCCAACCTGAAGCCATTGAGGCATGCTCTGGCCTCAGCCCCCAAGAACAGGCCTTGCCAGAGAAGCCCCAGGGAAGAAAATGCTCATGGACCATCATGAAAAGACTCTGTGTCTGTTGCCAATCCCACAACTCGATGGCAGAGAGCAGTGAGGAGAGAACAGCTTCCTCTCCAAGAAGGTGGACACACTTGTCCCTGCAGAAGAAAGCAGCTGAGACCCAGGTGGAGGCAGAGGAGGTGAAGCTGCAGGAGACGACAGACAAAGTCGAAGTGGATCTTACAGGTGAGATGGTTCAATCCACATGGTTCACGAGGAGCATGTGAGGAACACTCACACCAGTCACTGGACAAGCCTCGACATCAGGGCCATCTCATGGGACAGTGATGGGTACCTCCGGCTCTGGAATCCATATAGAGGGTGGCAGAGGTCCATGGCTGAGGTGGGGAGAGCTGACAATGTCAGGTCACCCCCCTCTGGGGATCTGGCACGGTGGGGTGGGGACTACTAAAATTGTTCCAGGCTGGAAGGAGAAGAGAGAGGCTGGACGTTGGAGGAAATCCTTTCTTTTCTCCTGGATTGGGTCCCTTTCCTCAAGAAAATGCTCCAGAGGTCTCAGCAGGTCACAGCTGGAAACCGTACCAGAGCTGAGTCATTCCTTCTTGGGGGGTTCAATGCAAAAGGAGGCCAGGTGCCCATCACTGACAGGAAAGGGTGCAAGGGGAGGGGAAGAGTAGAGGACACCATTGAAAAGAAACTGGCTCCGAGGGAAGAGGAAGCCTCGTGTGGTTAAAGCCTCCAGCTAGGAGTCAGGAGAGCAGAGTTCTCTGCTGAGCTCTGCCAACAACCTTCAGTCTGACCCTGGGCAATTCGCTTCAGGGCTCTGGGCCCAACTTCCATCCTCTGTAAACCGGGGGGAAGACATGGAAAAGCAAAATGTTAAGAATGTTTCTTTCTGCTGCAGGGACGAAGAAGGAGCCGTCTGACATGAAGGGGAAGTGGGAAAAAGGAAGCCCAGAAGAACAGGAAGAAGAGCACAGTCCCAGCCCCTCATTAACAAGCAGCTCCCATATGACGATGGTAATGGTGCTGTGTGGTCGTGCTCATGGAAAGCATTTCTTGCTGTGTGTAGGAATATCTCCCAGGGGCTGAAAAGAAACACTCGTCAAGGGTGATCAACTCCAGCCAGTCTTTCTCTGGGTCGCTTGAACGAGGCCCGCTTTGACAAAGGGGTTTAGGCACCTAAAGAAGTCCAGAGGAGCTTTGTGGGACTGGCAGAAG
Source organism: Caretta caretta (assembly GCF_965140235.1). Taxonomy (NCBI): domain Eukaryota; kingdom Metazoa; phylum Chordata; order Testudines; family Cheloniidae; genus Caretta; species Caretta caretta. The sequence goes on from NC_134209.1 coordinate 10,130,224, forward strand.
TGCCTGACTCAGATGCCCGATTCTGATGCACTTTCCATGGCATACAGGCACGGCTGAAAACCAGACCAGGCCCATCCCTGCCCTGGTCGGGGGAACCCACATATGTCCTGGCTGTGGGGTTCTGGCCCATCTCGTGGCACCAGGACCACTTTGAGTCACAGAGAAAAGGAGTCTGCTCTAGAGCCTTAGCTAACAGCCTCTTGGCTTTTCACTCCTGTGGTCGAGGCTCCTGCACTAAGCTCCAGAGGTCCCAGGTTCCCTCTCGCCTGCCAACATCTGGGCTCTGTCCGAGTTACAAAAGCCTCTAGACACCTTTGTAACTCTTCCTCTTCGGGACAGAGCACCCTGCAGCGCATACAAAAGGCTGCAATTCTGGGAGCTTCTGACCCGCCGGGGGTCTGGAGTATGGAGGCGAGTGTGCCACTCCGCCGTGCTCTACTGCATCCTAGGATATCAGGGTTGGAAGGGACCTCAAGAGGTCATCCAGTCCACTCCCTTGCTCAAAGTAGGACCAAACCCCAATTTTTACCCTAGATCTCGAAATGGTCCCCTCAAGGATTGAACTCACTACCCCGGGTTTAGTGAAATGCTCAAACCACTGAGCTACCCCTCAGCTGTTGGCAACCAGGACAGACGGTGCTAATCCAGCGCCATGCAGGCCAGCTGCAGTAATCCCCAGGGGGTGCCCTGAGACCCCAGGGCAAAGGCCTCCAGCACCCCAGGCCCTGGGTTGAGGTGACCCTGGAACCAGGCCCTGGGTTGAGGTGACCCTGGAACCAGGCCCCCTGGAGTAACATTGTGCCCAGTGAGCTCTGGCCCCCGAGGCCCACGCTTTGGGCTTCTCCTCAGCCAGGCAAACTTGCTTCTTCAGTCTCAGTTACTTTCTGTCCTGACGGCAATTCCTGCCTGTTTTCTGGCAGCCCCACAGGCTGCTAGGTGGGGAAGGAAGAGGGTGTTTCCGTTTGGGCCCTATTCTCAGTCCCTTCCTCGCAGACACTGTGGGCTGCCAGAGTTGCTGAGCCAATCTCCTCAGGCGCTCGGGGTGGGATGGGACATGGGGCAGGTTCTCCAGTGACCCCTCGGCGACACTCAAGGAGCAACTCGAATGGGCTTTGCAGGACATTGAGGCTTTCTCAGCAAAAGCGGGGTTTCCTGTGAGGAGGGGCTAGCGAGGGAGGAAACGGGGTGGCCCTTGGGGTCCCAGCACTGCCCGAGAGGCTCCCGTCTCTTCTCAGGGGAGGGGGCCAGAGAGGGGACAAAAGGCTGAGGAAACCTTAGCACCTGGGGAGGCTTTTGAAGAAAAGGGCTCAGCCGGAGTCTCCACGCTCCCTCGGCACTGCCAGCCTCCCCCGGGGACAGACTGTTCCAGGGCAGCTGCCCGAGGGAAATACTCAATCCCAACAGGCTTTGTCCCTGTTCTTTGCAGACCCCCAGGGAGCACCCTTCCTCAGCCCCGCTCCATGCCCTGCTGATGGCAGCCGTGAAGGGTCTGACAACACCCACCCTGCAGAGATTTAGAGCCGCAGAGGAAGAGCTGAGGGCCATCGTAGCTCTCCACGGAGACAAGATGGAGAGAGTAAGAGACTCCCGCAATGGGGCAGGGGGATGCTGCGCAGAGAGGGGGATGGGAGAAGTTCCTCTCCTCGGAAACCATTCCTGGGACACTGGCATGGGATTGGAAGGTTGGCTCAGCCCCTTGCCATTCATCGCTTGGCCACGGGGATAGGCGACATTCAAGCCCTTCTCCAAAGACCGCCTGCACATTGCGCGGAAGTGCAGACTTATTCCCTTCCTGGGCTTTGGCTTTCCTGGAAACTCTGAGACTAATCAATGAACAGAATCCTCAGCCTGAACTTCCTCCCCAACCTGCCTGTTCCTAAGGTTTCCTGCAGGTCATCCCTGTCTCTGCCCGAGTTCCTTCTTTCCAACAGCTCCCAGCAGGAAGTTAACAATTGGCCCCTCAATCAGCAGATTGATTTGTGCAGGGCTCTAACTCCTGCTAGCAGAACAGGTCAACAGAATCCAGCCACCCACCTTGGAGCTTCTGCTCCTTGTTCGAGAGAGGAAAGAGCAATGACCAATTCCTCACAGAAGAGTCCTAGGGGGTGGCTTGTCCCTTTAGGGTCTGTCTCCCTGTGTTGCAAACTCTGCAGCAGGAGCCTGAAAGCCTGGCCCTATGGACTTGGGCTCCCAGGGCTGGCACTGAGGGGCCACAACAGCAATGCAGACTCTTCTGGGCTGGGGCTGGAACTTGATCTCTGAAGCCTGGGGAGGAGGGTGGCTTCAGAGCCTGGGCTCCAGCCCAAGTCACCTTGTCTGCATTGCTCTTCTAAGTGCCATAGCATGAATCCGAGGTTAGAGACTGGGGACTTAAGAGACTGGGGCCGGGAGCTGGCTAGCCCCACCCAACTAGCCCTGCCTCCCATCTCTGCCATGGGCTCTGGGATACATCGGTCGAACCAGCTGGGTCTGGAGCAGTGCTTCTCAACCTGTGGCCCGGTCAGCACAGAGCTGCGCCCCTTTGGGACATCCTCAGGGACAAACAGGTCGGATTGGATGTGTCCCACAATGGAACCTAGGTTGAGAACCACTGGTCTGGAGGAACGGATTGTGCAAGAAAGAGATAAAAGGAAGTTGCAGAGATGGAGGAAAGGCTCCTGGAGGGAAGCCCTTGAGAGCGGGGCTGAGAGCCGTTTGCTACGGCAGGGAAGGCCCTGGGACATCAGGGGAGTTAGGACTGTGCCCACTCTAAGGTTTTGTGCGTGTTTTTGAGCTTGAAGGTGCTAACCCAGACCTCAGGAAGACTGGGGTTCCTGGACTTGTCAAAGCCTCTTAGGGAGCAGCCAAGATGGGCAACCGAGGTCAGAGGAGGCTTGCAGGGCTGCCAGGAGGGCTTCCCTGTGAGGAGGCCACTCATTGATAAATCCATCCCTCAACTTTCTGGCATTCTTCCAGGTTGGAGACGTCGTGGGAGGGATCTTAATCTGGCTTGACAACAGCTGTGATCCCAGAGCCAGAAGAGCAGTGCTCAGGGCCATGGCCTTGCTGGCTCGCTCCCACCCCCAGGACGTGGTTCTAACCTGTGTGGCTCACACGCTCTCATCGCACAGGTAGGGAGCTGCTTTGTTATCTCCTCAGTCCAGTAGTTCTCTTCCTGCTCCTACTGACAGGCCACAGGCCGGGAGGGGTCCGTGGGGCTCACACAGTTGGAGGGAGTTTCCTGCTGTGCAGAGAGCTGTCCACGCTTACGAAGAAGAGATGGCCAGGCCCAGCCACTGAGGAGCCAACCCCTCCTCCTACACTCCCCGGGATGGAGACATGCCACTTTTCTGGAGAATTCCAACATTGTCCTGATTTCTATGGGTCACCCCACTTCCTCTCAGATCCAGTACAGGGCCAATCAATGATTTGGGGGCTCACTCAACATCCCTGGCTCATGAGGTCTCGCTGCTCCTTACTGCAGGAGAGAAGGCAGAGATGGAAAAGGCCCATGAGGCCCATCTGTCTATCCCCTGGAGACCAGTGCAGGATTCTTACCTGTCGTCAGACCCCCCAGTTATTCCATGGCTGAGGAATTGGTGACAAAATGCACTCATCCTTATGGAACGGTGGGGCAGAGGTCAATCTCTTAAGACAGACATTTCCAGCCCTTATTGATCCAAAAGAAAATCAAATCAAATCAACAAAAAAATCATCCCCACATGACCAGATCCTAAATGCAGTGCAGCAAGCAGACAGCCAGCATTAATAGCTCTGAGAAGGGGGAGTGCCTCTTTCCACCTCAATAGATTGTTAACTTTCAGTCCTGCTGGTTATTGCTGATCACTTGGAAGGGTCAGCCAGCTGAGGGGTTTGTAACACAACCCCCATGTGCCTCGGGGCCATGAAAGCCAACTGAACCCTAGCCAGAGGTCAAAAGTCCAGCTTTCCTTGGCATCTTCTGCAATGCAGTTCTGCACAGACCTGAGAGAAATTTGTGTCACACTGCAGAGCAAATTGAAGAGCGGCAGGAAAGAAATGGAACTTCTTACCCAATTCAGTTATCAGAGGAATACAGTGTTGGTTTTCAGATTTCTTTGAGTGTTTGATTTGTAAACCTTTCTGAATTTCAGAATCAGGTCTGAATTTCTTGGAACAGCCACAGTGCTTTCCAGGGGCTGTGCTCAGAAGTTACAGAAACTCAGCAGCATTGGCACAGAAGTTCAGTCAAGCTTCCGGAAGACCTTGCTTCCAGGCCATTTGCCCTTGAGTTGTCCAACCTAGGTCTCAATGTCCTAGGGCTTCACCACCACGTCCGACCTTCCTCACCAAACTTGGAAGTCAAATGACTGGAAGTCTTTTGGATCCATCTGCAGTCTTCCTCTGCAGATGCCTGTGGGGACAAGAAGGACTTAGATACGCAAGAATGGAGGAGGTGGATTTCAGTCCTACTTTCCTTCCATCTCTGTCACATGGGGCTTTACAATCTCCTCTTCCAAGCTCTTGAATCTTCTCAGATCAGGGCATGTGCTGACTCACTCTCTGACCCTGTCCACCACACTGCAGTAGAATTGAGCTGCAAAGAGACACTTGGCCAAACGCTGGGTCTCCGTTATAGCCCCAAACAGCCAGAGGAACTCCAATGATGTCAGGCAAGTTTCTCGGGACTGACCCAAGTGTAACAGAGCAGAATTTTGCAGTCTGCGGGTCACAGTTTGGTGGTCATTCTGTGGTCAGTACATGGTCACTGTCTTGGAAAGAGTGGGTTAGCTTTAGAAACAAGAACCCATTCGGGGAAAGGAATAAATACAACTTTCTCTGAAGGGACTTGCCCTGCCTTAGCCTCCCTGCACCAGTGGCTGTCTCCTCTAGTATTCCAAGCCTCTCCCTGGGGAGGGCAAGAGATGGCCAAGCAGGAAAGCTCTGACTTGTGTTTCTGAATTTGCAGATGTGCCATTGGGTTGTGGAAGGCCTTGGGTGAAGAACCACAGCTCACCAGGGAGGTGCTGCAGCAGCTGCTGGACAAGCTCCAGCAGAGACGCCGGGAGGAGAAGAGCAGCCATGTGTCTCTGGCTGTAAGTGAGATTTGAGATGTCACCTTGCGAACCCGCCACCACAGGGAAGATGGTGCATCTGTGTGTGTGTGCGAGTTTCACCTCTTCTTACCTTCAGGCCATGGCTCCACCACACATTGAAGCCGACCTAACTTAAATGGGCAGACAGCCGCCACAGTGATTCCATCCCTGGTGTGTGTCCGCACTTTGCTGCTCGTGTCGGCAGTGCCCGTCCTCACCAGAAGGGCTTGTCTTGATTGTAGGGTCAGAGTGGGGCATTGTGGGAAGGCTCCTGAAAGCCAGTTGAGGAAAGCGACGCGGTGTGTGGTCTGACGCTGCATCCACCTGGACTCTCTGCCACGTGTGGAGGTGGAGTGACGAATTTGGCACCGAGGGGCAGTTCTGACGATGGGAAGGAAATTCCATCCTTAGGGGGATGCAGAGTGAGCGGCCTTGCGTTGACCTCACTCTGGTGTGTAGACCAGGCCTTAGTGTGTCCTCGCCACTTCCAATCAAACCAAAGAGGGGTAGTAAAGTTTCCCCCAGGTCAAAGTTACACATCTGAAGTGGTTTATCTGCTGGTACCCTGGCTCAGTTGTCTTCTGCTCCAGATGGCCCTTTAGTGAACAGGTGCAGTTCAGGTGTCTCTTGGAAGTCTCCAGGTTTCTGGCTCTGTAAACTGTGGCTAGAAATCTTCCCAACATGGCATCCTGAGAAGTCCAGTACTTTTGACTGGGCCAGAAACACTGGGCCTAGGAGAACGGATCTCCTCAGGATGGTTTCAGCCCTTCCAGTCATGGCTGGAAAGCCAAAGCACAGGCTCTGCACCAGAAAGAGAAATAATGGGGAATAACAGGTTTCAGAGGAACAGCCGTGTTAGTCTGTATTCGCAAAAAGAAAAGGAGTACTTGTGGCACCTGAGAGACTAACCAATTTATTTGAGCATGAGCTTTCGTGATGAAGTGAGCTGTAGCTCACGAAAGCTCATGCTCAAATAAATTGGTTAGTCTCTAAGGTGCCACAAGTACTCCTTTTCTTAATGGGGAATAACGTCATCCAGACTCTTCTCATCTTTCCATCCTGCTTCCGTTCCAGGAATGGGGGAAGGTTCAGGAGCCTCCAAATGTCCCCACCCCTCTCAGAAGCCAATACTCTTTTGTAATACGCTGGAGAGGAAAGGAGACATGACAAAGGGACAATAGCGAATGGCAATGGGGACAGGTGGCAGATTGGGAGAGCTGAGTGAAATTCTTTCCCCCCTCCAGGCAATGAAGACCATTTATGAGCTCCTTTTCCTACGGGGATACCGAGAAGCCATCCTGCAAATGTATCCCCAGCTGCTCATTCTCTGCGTCAGGCAAGTGCAGTACGTGATGGATCAGCACTTGCCAGGGACCTACATGGCCAGGCAGACATCCAGCCCCGAGGAGGGATGCAGCTGCCTCAGTCTCCTAAGGTAATGCCTGAAAGGAAAAGGAAGAACAGATTTGTTGGGTTAAACACATGGGGGCTGTTCACGGCCATCAGTTGTTCGGGTGCTGTCGTTAGCCCAGGCTCAGTTGGGAGCAGGTCTCTCTTGAGGGAAAAGGGTTGAGAGCCGTGCGTTCTTGTGAGTCACACTCGCTCATCTGACGCCGTCCACAGCCCAGCTGCTTTCCCTACACACTCAGGCAGCAGCCATGTTTGTGCATCCATCCACGTCTGCCACCCACCAAAGGGTCAGTGCGTTCATCAGTGCCTGCTGAGCAAATCCGTGGGCCTCTCTCCCCGAACGCGGACAGACCCACACCGGCAGCACATGGGGACAGGCCCCGCAGGACGTCAGCCTCACAGGCAGACAGGAGGAAGAGGGACCAGTTCATCTGGTTCTGTGGGCACAGTTAGGGGCTTCCATCTGCACGGGAAAGAGAGAGCGCCAGAAGACACCTCAGGTGGCGTAAACTGATGGAGCTTTGCTCGATTCCACCAACAAAGGATCTGGACCCACATGCCTGCTTGAGTCCTGTTACCTGTCACAGTAAAGAATCAAGTATTCAACCATTGGGAGTGATGACACCAACCATTTGAAGAAGCTACAGTGTCCCTAACTGGTTCCAAAGTCAGTGAAACTGCAGTGTAGACAGGGTATCACACTGGATCGATCCTTGGGGAGGCTAGCTACTGCTGAGCATGCTGGGTGTCTCAGGACTTGTGCAGATTTGCCATGCTTGGGGCTGATCTCATTGCTTGACACTGTTTGTTTGTTTGTTTTTGTCTTTAGCACCTCAGTGGAGGCTGTGAAGACGCTTTTCTCCATGCCCGGCTACTGGAAGGAATTTGCCAGCATCCACTTTCATCGGGGTTGGGACATGATAGCCTCCCGATATCACTACTCGCAGGGGGTTGGCCTGATTGCAAGGTAGGAGCTCAACGTTTCCTCTTCTTTGGGTCTCTCTTGGGAATGGGATTTCCGTGTGAAATAGTCCTCAGTTCCAGGCTGCCAGCTCAGCCCAGCAACTGGAGCTGAACGCTCTCTCCCCCTTGAGAATCAAAAGGGACTTTCTGTTCCATGTTCCAGAGCCATGATCGAGTTTGAGAACCCTCAGCTCCCTGCAGTTTTCAGAGAGGCAATCACCATCGTCCAGAGTGGGAAGGAGGAGGAGCAGAGAACTATCGCCCTGGCTTTCTGCACTGAGGTGAGATTCATGAGTTGACAGGCAGAAGTGGGCTTTCTGGAGAGCAGCTCAGGACAGGAAGCTCTAGGCTACATTGTCAGCAGCTTAGCAGCCCTACCGCCAGCTAGCTCCTCTCCGCACATGGATGGATGCGGGGCATGGCAAAGAGAGGGAGGGAGAGACAGGGTGAGATTGCTCCTGGCTGGATGTGCCTAGATGGGGTTATGGGACAAGAAGCCATGTTTCTCCAGTGCCTCAAGGCCATGATTCTCGCCTCACCTTTTCCTGGGGTTCTGCTTTTCTTCTGCCCCACGGCTCTCTCCATGGCACTCAATGAGGTCTGGAGATTCCCCTTTCCCTGGGGGCTTATTTGTGACTTGTGCATTAGTCTAAATTTGGGGAAGGAACCAACTGAAACAGCAGCAATTGGCTCCCTACTCACCAGAGACTTTGCATAGGAGGAAGTGGCCCTTTGGGAAAGACGACTGTCCAGGGAACAGACCCCACAATAAGACCTCTGCTCCTCAACCTGATCTTCATTTGGCTCTTGCCAGTTTCTCCAGAGTCCTTCCATTGACACCATCCTGACAAGATCAGCCCTCCAGGCACAGCTCATGGACTGGACCAAAGATGCAAATTCCATCATACGGAGGCTCAGTCTGCGAGGCCTTGGCAGTATTGTGTTCCAGCCAGAAAAGGTGAGAGCCGGGGATTGCCCAGGGGACCCAGGAAGCCAATGTCCATCAAATAGCTCAGAAATGAGAGGGAGAGCCACACACAAGCCTTGTTGTTTAAAACACAGCCCTCAAATGGTGGAGGTGCTTTCGGAACAAATCAAGGCATGCCATGCTCCCTGCTCCCGTGAGCTGAGCCCTGATTGCAGATGGGATGCAATGGGGGAGGCGGGGTGAGCAAAGACAAAAGTGACAGTGAGCAACTGGCACAGAGTGACAGGAGAATGACTTTCTGCCCCGTTGGGGGGCTGTGCCCTCCGTGGTTTCTCGTCAGTGGCAGTGGTCCAGAATGTGCTCCAGGCTGTCACCTGGCATAGTAATGAGCTGCCTTCTTCATTCCGGCAGGTGCAATTCTTACGGGCCCAGCTGCCAGCAATCCTGGCCATGTTTTGTGACAGGGATGGAAGGCGTGTCATGGAGGCCATGCATAAAGCTGCAGACATCATCTACCTCCTCAACAGGGAAGGGCTTGGCTCCATCTCCCAGGACATTGCTGTCAGCCTTCGCCCCTTCATTGATGACGTAAGGCTTGGAACCCGCAGAAGAAGCCCATTCCCCCGCTCCAGCCGTCTGTGATGCCCTTGTCTCTCTCTCCCCATCCCCTTCCTCCCGCCCCTCAGGCCTGCCATGGAGCCGCCAAGGAGTGCCCCCGCCATGGGTGGGGAATCTCCTGCTGAGCCACCTCCCTGTCAGAGCTCTTCTCTCCAAAGCTCAGCCTCAGTGCCATGCTCCCAGCCCCTGCTGCAGCCTGGCCTGGGGGAGAGGGGGCCTGGCACTGGGCAGATGACCAGCTGCCTGGAGAACACAGGCCCCCAGAGAGGTGGAGATTCTCAGCAGGAAAGAGGTGGGTCGGGAATGGCCTGGCTCTCAGGGGCACCCAAGAGCCAAAGAAATGCTGTCTTTTGGAGCAGCCAGTCCCTGCCAGGCTCCAGCAGCTGCTTCTCCCCTTCCCCACACCAGTCTCCAGCAGCCTTCCCGCCCTCTCCCCTCATCTTCTCGGGTTCTAGGATTCTGTGCTCTCCAGACAGAAACTGCCTCTGGGACACGCTGGGCTGCACGGTCCCGCACAGGGTCTCAGGCCCTGCACAAGATGTCGATGGCGCTGGCCTGGTGGCCTCCCTGCTCCCGCCAGCCCAGGTAGTTCACACAGGGGGACCGGAGCAGCGTGGGCATCACCACTCAGTGGCGTTCTGCTCTGACGCTGCCTGGCTTTAACCGGGGGTCCCCACCCCCTGTGTGTCATTGCCAGGAGAAGGGCAGTGTGCGCTCAGCTGCCATTGTACTGCTTGGCAACGTGGTGAGCAGGGTGCAGGACCCCGACAAACCCTTCGTGCAGCAGGAAATCATCCACTGCTTGCTCCCCCTGCTGCTGCACCTTGAAGACCAGGAGGAGAGTGTGAAACTGGTAAGTGCCACGGTCATTGTTGCCTGAAGAGCAAAGAGCCAGTATCTCCTGGGGCCCCCACTCCAGTCATCGCCAGAGCCCCTTGCCCAAGCAGAGTCTCCTCCTCCCTGCTTCACTCCATGCTGGAGCCAAGTGCCTCATCCATCCTCACAGCACACAGCACAATTGGGAAGAAAAGCCTTCTTCTGGGAAAGAGGTGGGGCATAGCGTAGCGGAGCCGGGAGTCCTGCTACTGGCCCCGGCACGGCCCAGGGCCTGCGTCCCCCTGAAGTGCAGGGCCCCCCAAAGCACGGGGCCCTGGGCAACCACCCCAAACCATCCAAAGGACAGGACGGCTCTGGCTCTCTCCAGCCAACTCTCCCTTTCCTCTCCTCAGCACACTCCTGTGGAGAACAAATGACAGGAATCTCCACTGGCAGGAAAAGCAGGAGAACAAGGGACGGGGAAGGTTCCGTGTCCCCCAGACTATCCCTCTCTCAGGGAGAACCCTCTTGGTCTCCTCTTCTCTTGCAGTCATGTAAACTGACGCTCTTCCGCTGCGCAGTGTTCCTCAGGTGGGCTCATTTGAAGACACTCTCCCACAGCTTGGCCTGGGATGGCTCCTCACAGCTCTTGAAGTGTGTCTGGATCTGCTTGGTAGGTGAATTCCTTGTGCCTTGAGAGGGGTGAATGGGGACTTGAGGAAGACCTTTCTAACCCCACACCCTGAGTACCCATCCGCTTCCGTCGGGCTGCAGGACTCTGTTCCAGGCTCTCTGCTGGCTCATTTCGGCAGGACTTACAATCCATTCACATTGTTGACATTTTTCTCCACAATTCTCCGACCTTCAAACTTTTGTCTTTTCAAATGAAAGCTGAGGTTCTGGAGAACACAATAGGAACTTCAGAGGGGTGCTGCTCTGGTGTATGGGTTCATATTGGCGGTTGCCAGGGCCTGGCTATATGCTTTGTCTTTCCTGGACTATTCGCTGTGGGAAGAACATGTCATTTGTATATTGTGCATTTCTTCCTTCTTTCTTCCTAGATGCAGAACAACGAGAGCCACATCCCCAAATTCCTGTTCCAGGCCTTACAGTACCTGGAAAGCTCACAGACAACAATAAGACATTCAGCAGCCCGATTCATTGGTAAGCAGAGCAAATTCACTTGATCTTTTCTCAATGCTTCCTTCAGAGCCCTTTTCTGGACGGCTGCTCTGTTCCCTCCAACAGCACCAGAATCCTAAAACGGGGTGTGTGTGTCAGTGTGTGTGTGTGCATGTGTGTGTGAATAAACATGTATTCCAAGATGAAGGGAGCAACTTAGCTGAATCGACTGCACCAACTTCCCCCGCCCACAACAATTCTTTGGCTGCGCCTAGGGGAAACCAGCAGGATGTGAATTCAGTCTCCTTTGGAAATCAGCCTCTCAGTAACTTCTGGGCCTCTGATGCTTTCTGGAATATGCTTTGTGAACAGATGTAAGGAATGTCTGGAATTTCCCAAAGGTGTCTTGGGAGAATGGCTGCATCATGAGCAGTTTTCAGGAAAGGATCTGAAAAGCCATGAGAGCCATTGTATTCATTGTTTGTCTAGGAAATACTATCCACCATTACTGTGATTTGTTGTCTGAAACAGTGAATGAAGATGGCATCTCCCGCCTGTATGAAGGTAAGGAAATACCTCTGTGTGTTTGGGCCTCTGTGGGAAGCACAGGGGTGCAGCACAGGGCCTGAACACAGCTTTGAATGTGTCCCTCTCAGTCTAAGGACAGCGTTGAAGGAAGAAGGATGGTCACGTGAGCTTTCATTGTGGTCCCACAATCTGTGCATGGGAGCAGGGGAATTCCATCCCGAGCTCCTAGTATAGACATAGCCTTAGAGCTGTGTGGGGAGACTGTCTTCATCAAGGTCAGAAAGTCTCTAAAGGAAGGCCTGACCGAATTGAAAAGGGCTGTTGGTATTAAGGATGATGATGATGATGATGATGACGATTCCCCTCTGTAGGGAAAGATTCATCACCTGCCCTCCCTGGAATGGAGTGATTGCAGGCCAGGGACCTTCACTCCGAGATTGGTTATCAGCTCCTAGGAAATCCCATGAGGGCACATGGGTGACACTTTTCCCTGTGAGCTCTTCAGGAATGAAGGCACAGGGCCACAAAGGATTTCAGGAGACGTTAGGAGCCGAAATCCCTTTGTGGATCTCGGCCTAAATGTTGTATGGTTTAATGTGGCTGCCGCTGTCACTTTCCTGTTCCATCCAAAGAACAAGTGCCCCCAACCGTCTGTGTGTGCGGGTGTGTGGAGGAGTGTCTGCCAGCAGAGGGGGAAGTTGGGCAAGAATGGGGTCTCCTCTCTGTCCAGGGCTAGTTTGGGAGGAGCGGAGTTGTTGTTCTTGTGCCCTTAGACTCTTGGGGAGCTAATAGCAGGGGGCAATGGCCATCGGAAGTGGAGGTTTCCTAGGTACCAGTCACATCAGCATCACGGGGTTTTCAACCCATTTCCTCTTGGTTTCAGCTTTTCACGAAGTGCCTTTGAAATCAGACAGGACCACGTGGTACATCCTCAACAGATATTATAAATGGTTGCAGAAGCTTGGAAATCTCGTGTCGGGTTCTGCATTTGACTAGGGAACCGGGACCGACACAGACGAGCTCTTTGTCCTGCTATGGTAAATACAACAGACGCTTCTCAACTTTTTGGTGTCCCTGGCCTCTGTTTGGCAGAAGCTGGGAATGGGGGACAGGGGACTGATCACTAGATGATTGCCTGTCCCTTCATTCCCTCTGGGGCACCTGGCATTGGCCACTGTCGGAAGACAGGATACTGGGCTAGATGGACCTTTGTTGTGGCCTTTCTTATGTCCTTATGTTTGGAACCGGGGCTGAACAACGAGGTGGATAACAGCAGATGACCCAAAATTATGTTCATTAGTCGGGCCTAGAGAAGACTTGGAAGAAGCTCAAAGGGATCAAAGAAAGCCATGTCACTGGGCAGCACCATGGCAGATGAAAACCAGCGCTGACCAAGGCAGGGCCATACACATGGAAAGCAGTGAGGTGAACGACTCCTCCATATCGCTGGTGTCAGAGGCCAAAGCACGGCTGGTTGGGCCCAGTGGTTGGAGCAGTGGCTCTGGGGCCTCGTGCTCAGAGTGGTGGAGGCCGAGCCGAGGGGAGCCAAGGGTTGGAGCCGGAGTCAGGAGTCAAGAGCAGGATTGGAACAGGCTGGGGAATAGGGCAAGGGCCGGATTAACGATCCCCGGCCAATGGGAGCTGCGGGGGGGCAGAGCCTACAGGCAAGATCAGCCCCCGGGACAGAGGTTCCCGGTGTGGTGCTCGTCGTGGTGACGTGGCTGGCGGGGATGAGGAACGGCAGCGTGCGGAGCCTCCTCGCCCCCACCCCAGCCAGGCAGAGCCGGCCTGGCCGCAACGCAGCACGCAGGGGTTTAGTGGCTGCAGCCTGGGCCCCCCTTAGCCCTACTCCTTTCCTGAGTGCACCATTGCCCCACTTCTGCCCCATTCCCACACACTGGTACAGGGCAGAACCCCGGAGCTGATCTCTGAAATCTCTCTCACTAGAAGGAAGTCACTGCAAAGGCAGGACAACCCCACCTTTGGGCACCATGGAGGACATCTCATCCCACTGCACAGAGCCCTACATTCACACAGCTTCTCGCATGTGGTTCCCGCACTCATCAGAGCCAGGTGGAGAGAGGAAAAATTCTCCCAGACTCCCTTTTACCATTGCCAGCCCACAGGGTAGCAGAGGTTGCAGGTGGTTGGGTGCTCTCTTTAAGAAATGCCAGCTCTCAGGGAAGTTGCCAATGAGCATCAGCAAAGTGGGATGGGGTTGTGCTGTGGAAAACTACCCTGCTTGAAGGTTTTGTTCTTCTCATTTGGGTTCCTGCCCTTTCTCCCTCTTCCAGACATCGAGAGGCCAACAGGAGCCAATTGAGCCCACCACTGATCCCATCTCTTGTGAGATGGCAAAGCAGCTTTGCATGGGAAGGAGGAGACAGAAGAGGCCGAGCAGCATGTGCCGGGCTGAACCAGCCACACAGAACCCCATAGTCTAGGTGGAGAAAGCCAAGCCCCTCCCCAGCCCTGCCGGACATGCTCCAACTGGAGCACCAGAGTGTAAGGGAGCAGCTCAGCTCACGCTAGGCAGACCGCTGAAAATAGAGGATGCACACTGTAGGCTCCAGTCCAGAAGCAGCTCAAGCCCCTGACTGCAGAGCTCTGAGGTGCCGAGACGCAGCCACGTCCCCGGGCGCCTGCAGATATGCAAGGGAGATCGGAGACTCTGGGAGTTTCCCACGCCGGGAACCCAGAGACCCCCAGCCCATGGCCTAGAGACATCTCCAAGGAAGTAACCTGGGTGAACTAGCCATTGTCATCCGCAGTGCTGGATCCCCACTGACTCAATGGCAAACACATTGGCCACGGACGAGGCCCTGGGCGAGGAGCCGGTGGAGTAACGAGGGCCTGGGTCCACCTGCCCTGGCTGCCATCCATCCTTTGGTGGCTGCCCACGTCCCCATTGACCCACTAGACTGCACAGCCCCAAGAGGAGGGGCAACCATCTTGCCTCTGAACTCTCAGCCAAACAGCCCTGCAGTGAAGGGCAGCTACACTGACTCCGGCCGTTGGGCCACACAGCATTGAGGGAGAGAGTAGCCATATTGTCCGTTGCTATCGGGCCACACGGGCGTAAGAGACAGGATAGACATATGGACTCTAAGCGTTGAGCCACACAGCCCCGACGGAGAGGGCGGCCGCACGGACTCTGGTCGCTGGGCCACACAGCCCCGACGGAGAGGAGGGCCGCACGGACTCTGGTCGCTGGGCCACACAACCCCGACGGATAGGAGGGCCGCACGGACTCTGGTCGCTGGGCCAGACAGCCCCAACGGAGAGGAGGGCCGCACGGACTCTGGTCGCTGGGCCACACAGCCCCGACGGAGCGGGCGGCCGCACGGACTCTGGTCGCTGGGCCACACAGCCCCGACGGAGAGGAGGGCCGCATGGACTCTGGTCGCTGGGCCACACAACCCCGACGGAGAGGAGGGCCGCACGGACTCTGGTCGCTGGGCCACACAGCCCCGACGGAGCGGGCGGCCGCACGGACTCTGGTCGCTGGGCCACACAGCCCCGACGGAGAGGAGGGCCGCACGGACTCTGGTCGCTGGGCCACACAGCCCCGACGGAGAGGAGGGCCGCACGGACTCTGGTCGCTGGGCCACACAGCCCCGACGGAGAGGACGGCCGCACGGACTCTGGTCGCTGGGCCACACAGCCCCGACGGAGAGGACGGCCGCACGGACTCTGGTCGCTGGGCCACACAGCCCCGACGGAGAGGACGGCCGCACGGACTCTGGTCGCTGGGCCACACAGCCCCGACGGAGCGGGCGGCCGCACGGACTCTGGTCGCTGGGCCACACAGCCCGACGGAGAGGGCGGCCGCACGGACTCTGGTCGCTGGGTCACACAGCCCCGACGGAGCGGGCGGCCGCACGGACTCTGGTCGCTGGGCCACACAGCCCCGACGGAGAGGGCGGCCGCACGGACTCTGGTCGCTGGGCCACACAGCCCCGACGGAGAGGGCAGCCGCACGGACTCTGGGTGTTGGGACACACACACTGTGTGGGAGGGCAGTCATTTTGACACTGGGCATTTGGCCAAACTACCCTGAGGCTTAGGGAAGTTATTTGATGTCAGCCATGGGACCTCGCCCCTTCACTCCTCAGACATCGCTCATCTGTCACCATGAGACCGACCCCATGACAGAAGACTTTTGGGGTCAAGATGCAAACAGGAATCGAAACAAGGAGTGGCATGTGACCCCTCTAAGAGATCCTCCCACTCCTTTACCAATCTGGGGGTGTTTTATCTCCATGCACCTGCCTCAGGAATGGATTTGAGCAATTGGGGAATGTTCTGGGGCAGAGTGACCCATCCGGAAGTGGGTCACATGACCCTCCAAGAGCTCCTCCCACTTGGGGTGGGCCTCAGCCCCTTAGGACCCACCAGAGAGGGGATTTCACCAAACAGGGTAAGTGCCATGGTGGGGTGACCTGCCCACAAGAGGGGTCCATCACCCCTCCATGAAATCCCCGCACCGTCCTCTGCTAATCAGTCAGGGTTTTGCACACACGCTTTAGGCCATCCCAGAAGGGAAACGTAACGATCAGACTAGGCAGTGCCCGAAGGTCTAGGCCAGGAGCCGCCGATCTCTGGAGCTCCATGTTTGCGAGGCTGGCAGCATCGTCCTGGAAGTCGCAACACAACACTGCGGGGAAGAGCCCGTCTCGTTCCAAGGATGTCTTTTGAAGAAACCGTGGCCTAGACCTTCGGGCTATACCTGTTCTGGATTGGTACACATTTCCCTTCTGAGATGGCCTAAGGTGGGAGTGAAACCCTCGCCAACTGCTAGAGGGTGGTGTGGGGACGTTTTAGAGGGACCACGGGATCCTGTTGCGGGCAGGTCACTCCACTGCAGCACTTCCCTTCTTTGGTCAAATCCCCTCTCGGGGTGGTCCTACGGGGCTGACGCCCACTTCAATTGGTAGAGGACACAGGGAGGAGTTCTCAGAGGGGATATACAACCCCCTTCTGCGTGGGTCTCCATGCCCCGCAACGTCCCCTGATTGGTCAAATCCAGTCTCTGGGTGTGTTAAATGCTGCTTGCCCCTGCCAAATTTTCCTAAAAGAAGGGAACAAAGGCATGTACCTTTTGGGTTATCTTTCAGGTGGCCATCTTGAACTTGGGAAAAGAATCTGGTGACCTTTAGCCATTGGCTATATTAGTTTGGGTTGGGAAGCACACTCCCACGCACGGATTGAATCCGCGTAGATAGGGTCTAACATCCAGGCAGAGACGACGCAAAGAGGGATAGGGAGGGTTTTTAGTTAGGCCTACTCACCCATTCCTGTGTCCATCATGGAGTCCCTCCCTGACATCCAATGTCAAGAGAGCAGCAGCCGTCCATCGCTGTCCCTGCAAGAGAGGGGAGAGAGAACATCAACCTGACCTCCTGGGTGTAATTGTTTGCGAGACTGGAGCACTTCCAGAGTTCAAGTTTTGTTAATCCACCCCTTCTCTAGCCTAGCCTAGTCCTTTTCCCTCTCGTAAATAAATCTTGTTTGTGTGCTTACCACTGCCTGGCGTTATTTTCTTGTGCTAAGGCAAGCTCTGACAGACTGGCTTTACAAAGGGGACCATGTGGGAAGAATTTACTGTAAGATTCCCTGCATCTTCTGAATGGGGTTTGGGTTCTGCCCTTTTGAAAGGAAGGAAAAATCCTTCCAGGTGATCCTACGGGGCTGAAACCCACTGGGATTAATAAATTAGGGCCCTGAGCTGAGAAAAACCAAGCCTCAGCCAGTTCACATTAATTCAGCTGTCCTCAGCACAGACACCCCTGAAGCACCCGAGGATTCCTTGAAAGGCTTTGAGAGGCTTGGCTCTGCAGAGCGAGAGATGAAGCCTATTGCTGCAGGGAAATCAATGACAGAGCACTGTCCACACCAGCACTTAGGTCGGTGTAACTTGTCTCACTCGGGGGGGTGGCTTCTTCACACCCCTGAGCGACATACGTTCTACCGACACAAGGGGGAGTGTAGACGCAGCCTTAGCAGAGAAGCGACTTAGAAAACAGGTTTTGTTTTGGAGGAAATGCAGGAACCCCAGGTTTGTAATAACCCAAAGGAGAGTCCGACCCCATCAGTCACCTTCCCCACTTTGCACTTGGCCCTGGGATAGTTGTTTTCTCTCAGCCTGTGCCCACTATCATGCCATGTGAAGGGGAAGGAGCCATGCACCTGTCTAGGGTGCTTCTGACATCCGAGAGGGGAGAAAGGAAAAAAGAGGCTCAGTCCCACATGCTACTCACACAGGGGGTGGGAACTTTTGTGGTCATTTCAATAGACTCAAGGGGCTCCAAAAGAGTCAAAGGTGCTCATGTGTCCCTGTCCCTGTCCAACATTAAAGAGGTGAAACAAGGCTGGCAGTTTGGGCTGCTGGACAGAACAAGCCTTCAGGCCGAAAAGCCAACAACCTTTCTCTCCATTTCAGCAAAAAACAACATTCAAGAAACCCCCACAAAAACAGGCACCTGAAAAGTCCTGCCCCCGACTTCACCTTTCCAAGGTCTTCTCCGCACTCTCTCCCGCCCCGAGTGAGAATCCGACCCCTTGACCAACACACCACAGTGAGACCCGAATGCAGCTCTCCCTCTGCAGGCAGGATGGTGGAGAAAAACACAGGTGAAAAAACCCTCCCGGCTCAGCTACGCAGGGAGCCTTGGCAAGGACGTGGTGGAAAGGTGACGCCGGGATCTCTCGCACGGGAAAGGAGACTCGTGCCCGAGTCCAACCAACCCTTTGGGAACTCGAAGGAAGCCGCATCCCACAGGCGTTTCCACAGACCAGCCACCAGCCCCACACCCAGGCCGGAGGGGCCGGGACACGGGAAGGGGCAGCAGCCAACGCCCCCGGGGGGAGGGCTGGGGCGGGAGCTGCAGCCAGGCCCCTGGACCCGCAGGGAGACGCAGACCCTGACGGCAACCAGCCACGTTTGCCCACGTGTGTGTGTGAGACACGTTTGTGTGTGTGTGATGTCTTGTGTGTGTGCTATGTGTCGTCCAGAGTCATGTGTTCAGTGTGTGTGTAATGTGTTGTGTTTTGAGTTGAGTGTTGTGTGTCATCTAGAGTGTTGTGTGACGTGTTGTGTGTCATGTTGTGTGTGTGTCTGTGTGGTGAGTGTTGTGATGTGTGTCTGTGATGTGTTGTGTGTCGTATTGTGTGTGTGTTGACTTGTGTGCCGTTTTGTGTCTCATGTTGAGTGTGTGTTGTGTGGTTGTGGTGTCATGAGACGTGTTGTGTGTGACGTGGTGTGTGTCGCACGCACAGACACAACACATCGCATGTCAGATGCACAAGACGTCGCATGTAGCACACACACACAACACATCACATACGCAACACGACGCTCATGCACATCACACACACAAAACATCGCACCTCACACGCACACACACAACACGTTAGCTGTCGCACGATGCACATCACATAATTGCATGGACACACACAACACTTCTCACGTCACACTCACAACACGTCGCATCGAACGTTATACACACAGCACATAGCACTTCAGACATACAACATATTGTGCGTCGCAAGCACGCACAGCACATCGCACGTCACACTCACAAACTCGTCTCACACACGCACAATACGACACACACCACGTCACACAGACAGCACAACACACAAAACACAACACAGGCACACAACCTTATAAACAACACATCACAGACACACACACAACACGACACACAAAACATCACACACACTCAACACAACACTCTAGACGACACCCAACACATACAACACGTCACACAACATGTCACACACACACACACGTCACACACACATCACACACACAATATGACACACAACATAACACACACACACTGCACACACCATGTCACAGAAAACACGTAACATGACAGCACACACACAACACAACACACACACTGAATATGACACACAAAATGGCCTACAATACACACACACACAACACATCACACACACACAACACACCACATAGACACACACACAACACGTCACACACACAGCACACCGTACGTCGCACAGACACAAAACACTACACACAACATGTCACACACACAATAAAACACACATGTCACACAGACAGACACAAACACACACAACATGACACACACCACATCTCACACACACACACTACGTCACACACAACACATCACATGACACCAAAAACACAACACCACACACACACTCAACACATCACACAACATGATACACAGATAGACACAAAGAAACACTACACACGACACGTCACACACACACACAACACTACAGAAAATACGTCTCACACACACCCCATACACCACTTCATGTCACCACAAACACCACCACACACCCAATCCACACAACCCTCTAGACGACACACAACACACACACAACAGGACACACAAGACATCACACACACACAACCCATCACACATACACATATCACGATGCACACAACACGAGACACAAAACGGCTCACACACACAAACACAGACAACACGACTGTCAAAGGAAAAATGAGTTAGCCGGTCTCTCACCAATTTCGGTGTCAGATTCGACTCTAGGATCCCACGAACTTCTCAACTCTGAGTCCAGTTTCCACCAGCGTCCTGTATTAGGCCACCGAAATACAGCCCGAGCTGGGTGCCTCCGGAGAGGGACCCCGCCCCCCAGACACGGCACGCGTGTGTACCCTCGACGGTTGGGAACACCGCCCTCGCCCGCCTCCAAAGTCCGACCCCCTCATCTGAGTCGGGGTCTCTGCTCTTCCCGACCGGGCAGTTCTGCGGCTGAGTGGACAGGCCGTTGCGGGTGCCAGACGCCCCCTGAGGACGATGAGTTCTTCTTTTCGCCTTTCTCCCTTAGCTCCAGGGATAACGGGCGGCCCCGCCTGGTTTGGCAGCTGCTTCTCCAGCCTTCCTCGCAGGTCAGCTCGACCTCGGCCGAAGGCGTCAACCACTTTACTCACGTTCGCGGCGTTAGTAACTCCCGCGAAGTCACAAGAGCAAACTTCTTAAACCAACGTTTATACAAAATAGCATGTAAGCCCTTTCTTATCACAACGACGCACACAGAAACACGTCGCACGTCCCACACAACACGTCGCAGGTGGCAGGTTGCATGGATACACACAACACGTCGCACGCACGCACGCACGCATGGCGCACGTTGCACGAAACACACACAAAAACACGCCACACAAACACACACACAACGCGACACACAACACATCACACAAACACAACATGTCACACACGCACAAAAACATCTCATGCACACACACAAGACACACAACCCATCGCACACACACACACATAACACAACACGACACACAATATGTCACACACACAAACACACACAACACGTCACACAGACAGACACAAACACACACAACATGACACAGAACATGACACACACTCAGAACACTACACAAAACATGTCACACACACACGCCACATCATAGAGCACTACAAACACAACACCACACACAGAAATCACACAACTCTAGATGACACAAAACAAGACACACAACACGTCTCACACACACACACAGCACGACATACACACACACAAAAACATCTCACACACACACGACACACAACCCATCTCACACACACACATAACACAATACAACACACACACAACACGACACACACAGAAACAAATCGCATGTCCCGCACAACACGTTGCAGGTTGCATGTTGCACGGATACACACAACACATTGCACCCATACATGCACAAAAGTCGCATGAAAAACACACACAGAAACACGTCACAGACACAAACACACACAAAACACGACACACAAGACGTCACACACACAAACACATCTCTCACACACACACAACATGACACAGAACCTGTCTCACACAGACACAGACACACACACCACGAAACACAACACGTAACACACACATGACACACAACACGTCACACATACAACACATTGCATGTTGCACGTCGCATGGACACACACAACACATTGGACGCCGCACATCGCACAAACACTTCGCACATCACACGTCGCATGTCACACCTGCGTACACAACACATCGCGCGTCGCACGTAACACACACAACACTTCAAATGTCAGACACAACACATCACACGTAGCACGCACACTCAGCACATGGCACGTCACGCGTTGCTCACCGCACATCGAACACACAACACGTCGCGTGTTGCACGTCACACACATAAACATTGCACGTCACACACACACTATGTTGCACGGTGCACATCGCACAGACAACACATCGCATGTCGCACAAACACACACACACAAACAGGTCTCACACACACACACAACATGAAACAAAACGTGACACACAACACGACACACAACACGTCACACAGACAGACACAAACACACACAACGACACACATGTCACACAGACACACACACACACCACGTCACACACCTTCATCGATTGGTCTCGTTAAGAGTTGTTATGGCAACCCCCACTTTCTCGTCTTCTCTGTATCGCTATATCTATATCTTCCTGCTGTATTTTCCCCTGCATGCATCTGATGAAGTGGGCTTTAGCCCATGAAAGCTTATGCTCAGATAAATTGGTTCATCTCTAAGGGGCTACAAGTCCTCCTCATTCGCTTTTCCTGACTGATTGTGCTGGGGGCTCTGCCTGGCTCCAGCGCTCCGGTCCCTCCGCTACCAAGGCCACCTGGGAACCCTGATTGATTCCAGGTTCAAGGAGTGCTGAGATCCATCTGTCTCTTTCTGTGCCTCTGTCTCTCTCTAGGAATAGCCTCCTGACCCTGCCTCCTGTGATCAGTTATAGTTTGCTAGCCCCCCACCCCACCTCCATGGGTGGTTTTGGCTTCTCCATTCACTCTGCAGCAACACTCCTTGTACCCAAGCTAAAGATCCCTGCAGCCCCAAAAGTCCTCGGGGTTTGCTCATCAAGTGGGTTACTAGCAGAATGGTTGTGGGGCGAAGGCGGGGATAGGGAGGTGCTGAACCTGGGGCATAGGGTGGTGGCAGATTAAGGTGTTGCTCAGCCCAGCCAGATGAGTCCAAGGACATAGGAGGGGACCGGCTTTAAATTGCTGTTCAGTCCAGCCCACTGAGTCCCGGGACACATCAGGGGTCAGCTTGTGAGTGCTGATGACCCAGTCCTCTCTGACATGCTAACTTCATGTGTGTGTGCGTGTGTGTCTGTTCATGTTCATCACATTTGGGGGCTGGAAGACCCCAGCCCTGGGGAACCGAGGTCCTGCAGGGTAGCTCCATTGGGAGGGAACTTGCAGAAGGAAGGAGTAGCGATCCATAGGAAAACACAAGTGACACAAGCAGCACATTGACAGAATTGCAGAATCTCCCCCCACCAGAAGAGTAACCCTAACAAATGGGCGTACCCCAAGGTGAAGGGCAATACTGGTAATAGCTCATTTGGGGCTTCTTTGGAAGGGGGATAGACGTCATTCTTGCGACAAGGCACCTGCTATGGCCAAAAACAATTTAGCCCTGTGCGCCCTTCCAGACAAGTCTTATGTCCCATATACTTTGGGTCTTCCGGGATAAGTCCCTGAATAATCAAGAATCTTGACCAAAAAGGTCGTCACGTCTAAAAAGGAAGAAAGATTGTCGTTGTGGAGACCATGAAACAAGCCCTGCAACTTTTGGACACGTATCCCGACAGTCCACAGGGTGCACATCAAGGGACGTTCAAAGCGAGACGGGCGTTCTTTTTGGGGAGACTAACCCCCATTGCGCTGACCAGGAGAAGGGGGAAGTGGGAGCCTGCAGTGCCATCTAGCGGCCAAAGGAGAAATCGCCGGCTTCTGGACCTGTGTGCGCCCTTGGATCGGTTCACATGGAAAGCTGTGTCACGCCAGGTTGGGAAAACGGGGTTCTGCTGCACGACATCATCCTCTGGAATGACTCAACCCGACAGGACACCTCCTACGATACACTGCTCCGAGTGACGCTCTCAAACAGGTCACCACAGCTCCCCAGTCTCCCCCCACCGGGAGGCAGGTGTGAGAGGATTGTTCTCCCCAACTGACAGAAGGAGAAACAAAGGCTGAGAAAGGCAAAGGGCCTTGTCTTCCATCACACAACCTGTCGGGATAGAGTTGGGAACAGGACCCGGGTGTCCTGACTTTCAAACGAGCCATCAGTCTGGAGTTTCACATACTGAATGATCAGAATAAAGGGATCTGCAATGAGCTACAGACCAACAAACATTCACATTGATTCTTCAGCAAGTGTTTTAGACGCAGGAGAACACCAGCGAGAACCAGGAACGGCTCAGAGACATTCAGCAGCGAGAAGGAGAACAATTCACCAAGCAGATGATTGGTTCTGGCTTATTTGCTGGGCCTTAAAGGAGAACAACAAAGTCCTGAATCTCCACCCTGCCACGAGACCCCCTGCTCAGCCAATCAGTGTGGAGACTCTGGCGGTGGGCTGAGGGTTCCCCAGATGGCCCAGGGATGGCTCAGGTCACCGGTGAGGATCACTCTCAGAGCACGCTTCCTGTCCCATCTCTTTGGGAGGCCTCCCACCATGAGGGCTACAGAGCAGCCCCCTCCTTGCCAGTGGAGGGAGGGAAGCAGGAAAAGGGAAACCAAAAAAGTCAAACCCCAAGGACTCGAAGGGACAAAGGCCAAGCTGGGGGAAAATTGTCCCACCTTAACCTCCTGTTTTCCGTGCCGAGAATTTGGCCAGCACCGGGCGGATCAGGCTGCCTCGGTACTAAACTTCTCTGGGGCTCTTACTTCTCCACAGGGACGTCTGTCTTCTCGCTCAATGAGCAGTGGGAAAGGAGAAAACTCCAGAGAGGCTCCACCTCGCGCTCACATACGAGACCCTGAATTCTCTCTCAGTCCTCAAGGAGACACCTCAGGAAGGAGACTCCCTGCAGCAAAGCCCCGGGGGTCTCTGAGATCCCCCTGCCCTGCAGCCTGTCCTCCCTGGCCGTTGTCGTGGACTCTCTGTGAGGTCACCGCCTCCCAACCTCCTTTCACCAATCAGCTGAGTGCTGCAAAAGGCCCTTGTGATGTCACTGCCACCCCCACCCCTGCCCTGCAGGGCTCATGTCCTGCCCCGAGCCGGCTCCTGTGCGTGTCTGAGCTGCTCCCCCTGGGTCACCCCCACACACTCAGTGGTCGTGCAAGGGTTCACGCAGGCCACACGTGGAACCATCAGAGGATGCTCAATGTGCCACACTCGGTTTTGCAGAGATTTGGAGACTTGAAGGCCAGAAGAGACTCTTAGATCATCTCATCTGGCCCCCTACACATCACAGGCCTCCTGTATGGCGCAGTCGCGAGTTGTCATAAATATAAAGGGAAGGGTAAACCCCTTTAAAATCCGTCCTGGCCAGAGGAAAAATCCTCTCACCTGTAAAGGGTTAAGAAGCTAAAGGTAACCTCACTGGCACCTGACCAAAATGACCAATGAGGAGACAAGATACTTTCAAAAGCTGGGAGGAGGGAGAAAAACAAAGGGTCTGTGTCTGTCTGTATGATGCTTTTGCCGGAGACAGAACAGGAATGGAGTCTTAGAACTTAGTAAGTAATCTAGCTAGGTAGGTGTTAGATTATGATTTCTTTAAATGGCTGAGAAAATAGCTGTGCTGAATAGAATGACTATTCCTGTCTGTGTGTCTTTTTTGAAACTTAAGGTTTTGCGTACAGGGATTCTCTATGTTTGAATCTAATTACCCTGTAAGATATCTACCATCCTGATTTTACAGAGGTGATTCCTTTTTACTTCTATTAAAAGTCTTCTTGTAAGAAAACAGAATGCTTTTTCATTGTTCTCAGATCCAAGGGTTTGGGTCTGTGGTCACCTATGCAAATTGGTGAGGATTTTTACCAAACCTTCCCCAGGAAGTGGGGTGCAAGCGTTGGGAGGATTTGGGGGGGAAAGACGTGTCCAAACTACGTTTTCTCAGGAACCCAGATAAAGTTGGTGGTGGCAGTGGAAGTTCAGGGGCAAAAGGGTAAAATAGTTTGTACCTTGGGGAAGTTTTAACCTAAGCTGGTAAAAGTAAGCTTAGGAGGTTTTCATGCAGGAGGGGGTTGAGGGATGTGGGGCGGCTTACCTCGGGATGGGGGGCTCCCCAGCTCCCACCAGCATAGCTCTGCAGCTCCTAGGTGGCAGAGGGGTTGGGGGGGGGTGTCTCCACACCACTCTGCCTGTGCCTGCAGGCCCTGCCCCCCACAGCTCCCATTGGCTGAGTTTCCTGGCCAATGGGAACTGTGCCCACCCCCCAGGACCAGCAGGGGTCCCACTCCCAGGCTGCGCACTGCAGCCCCCTCCCCCAGCACCAGTGGGGTCCCGGGCCTCCTCCCCCAGCACCTGGGATGCCCCCGATCTGCCCCTAGTAGTACACACTTAGTAGATTACAAGCTTTCTAATGATATGTTACATGGGGCATTTAGCATAAAGCATATTCCAGGCATGTTATATTCCTGTTCATAAGCATATTTTCATAAAGCATATGAGTGGAACGTCACAGCGGCCTCACAGAGAGTAAAGTTACCATGAGCTGTGGGTTTAGGGAACCCCGGGGAGCAGACCAGGCTCCCTGCAGTGCAGGAATCACTTCATGGGGCGAGGGGTGCTGCGTGGAGTTTACAACATGGCCACTGCGCTCACTGTTGCAGGGAATGGGGTATTGCGGGACAGCTGCTGGAGGATGGTTAGGGTAGATGTAGGCCAATGCCATCTGGAGAGGTGGTTTTACTGCATCACCGTAAGGGAGCAATTACATTGGCCAAAGACAAATTTGAGTGCAGAGCTGGGCACAGCAAGGTGAATGCAAGGCAATGTATGCCAGCCGAACTGTGGTGTTGACAGGCCTAAGGGGCTTGGTTGCTTGAGGCACAGCTAGCCGTGCCATGGTGTAGGGGCCACTACCAGCTGTTCTGCCCACACTACCCTTCGGGAGGAGAGGCCTGGCCCGTCCCTCCTCTCCTCTCTGCTCCCTCAGGACCGGCAGGAAACCCAGCCAGACCCAATGGGAGGCGAGGGCAATAGAGCAATGACTGCAGCACTAGGAGAGCCTGGCAAAGAGCAGCCACCAGGGGCGGTCGCCAAGGGACCCACCGAGGGATGTTCCTGTATGGTGACAAACCCCAGAACTGCAGGGCAAATCTTGCCTTGCCGAGAGGCCCTGTCTCTCCCCCTTTCCCCCCTCCCCACACATGTCCCAGCCCCAGGCTCTGCACGGGCTGGACCTGGTCCCAGAGGAGTCGGTTATGGGGCCTCCGCGGCCAGATGGTCTATGTCCTTATCCCATTGCTGGGCCAAGCCAGCATCTCTGCCCCCTGCCACCCTGCCCTCCCCACAACTGCTCCTGACTGGGCTAGCTGCTGCTGGTTCCTCGGCCCCTCAGGTACACCGTCAGCCTGGCCTTGGAGATACCCAAGCTCTGGAAACTCCAGTGACAGCTCCTGAGTCTAGCTGGGACCAGGAGCCAGCCAGGAGAGCTTGGGGCCAGCTGCCCCTAGTCTGCAGAGTGGGGCTGGCCATGCCCTGGGCTCCCCTGGTCTGAGGTGCTGGCCCCAAGGGCATCACAGTGACTTTGGTAAATGCACCCTGCTGCCCTGGTGAGAGAATTTTGGGAGAAGGAGGAGATTTTGTGGGGCCCCCTCTAGGGCTTTGGGTGCCTCCCCCAGCCATGTGCTGCAGGAGTAGCAGAGACCAGTGGCTGGTGCCAAGGCCTGTGCAGAGCAGCCGCTCTCTGATGGAGCGGGGAGGTGGCCTCTGCCTTCTCTGCGCCCATTTAACAGAACACTGAGGCACGGTGGGGGTCGGCCAAATCCTGTAGGGGATGAGGATGTGAGTGCTTTAAATGTCAGTGTTAGCCTCCAGGGCCTGGTCCCCACAACAGGCCCAATGGCCTCAACGATCAAACCTGGGGCCTCAAAAGAGGCAGCTCATTATGATTTTAAGGGGAGCTGAAAGGGTTGGGGTCTGCTCTGGACCCTGCCTTAACGGGGAAGGGGGGCACTGAGTGCCCTGTATGGGCCACCCCACAGCCAGAGGTCGATTAAGGTTTCCTGGGGCCCTGGGCCAGAACAAGTGCGGGGCCCTTCCCCACCCCTTCCAACTGTGGTCCTGCCCCCATTCTGCCTGTGGCCCTGCCCATGGCCCCACCCCTTTCTGCCCCTTCCCCAGGGCCCTGCCCCTGTTCCAGACGGCCTCCCCCCACCCCCGCTTGCCCCATATTGGAGAAGCTGAGGCCGGGGCAGGCAGCAAGAGGTTTTCCAGCCCCGGGGCTGCAGCACGGGGTGGGCTCAGGGGGCACTAGGGGCTTCTCCGGCCCTCCCCCCACGGCTTCCGCCAGGGAGTGGGATCAGAATGTGGGGGCTTTCCTTGCCCTGCCTGCCTGGCAACCCCTGGGCACAGGCTCAGTGGCTAATCTGCCATTGCCCCCGGCACTTCACCCTGGGTTGGGGATGAGACCTGCCCCCGGAGGTACCCGCTCTGCTGGTTCAGCCCTGGCAGGGTTTGGACTGGGAGCGGGATCTCTGAACAGCTGCTTGCGATGAGGGGTGCTAGGGTCTTTGTGTGAAATCAGCTGTCGGGGGGGCTCAGCCCTTCAGGATGGGCACTTGTGTCCCAGAAGCCAGCACGACGAGCGGCACCGACAGGGTCCCACAGCAAAGGGGCGAATGTGCCCCTGAGACTGAGCTCCCCTCTCCGGGGCTGCCCCGGCAGGGCACTGGATGAAGATAGAGGCTTGAGGGCAGGATAGCCCTGCCCTTGCCCTGCCAGCGCTGCCGGCCCTCGGGGCTCAGGGGATTGGCTCAGGGCTGCCAAGCCACTAAACACACACCCCACCCCTCAGTTCCTGCAGTTTTGTTTCACTAGTGTTGGGGACCCTGGGGCATGGCCACTAGGTAACTCGAGGGGATGGAAGACCACGAGTGTCGATGAAGCCCCCTCGCATGAGGCCCAGGTGTCCTTGGCCCCCCCTCCCGCCTGCAGGCACTCGCAGCAGCTCTGCATACTAGGCCCAAGTGTCCTTGCCCCCCCAGCCTGGAGGCACTCGCAGCAGTTATGCTGAGGATCTGCAACAATATGTTGCAGAGTCAGACTGCCTGAAACTAAACAAGGCCGAACAGGGCAGATATGGAAGAACAATGCTGAATCAAGCAGCTTTATGTATAGGTTAACAAATGATACAAAAAACAAGGGAACTATCTGGGAACTGGATTGGCTGGCTATATGGATACTTAGGGCAGCTTGCTATTGGATAAGTATGCTGAAGAAAGGATGTATAAAAGCCTGTGTAACTTCCTGCTGTGGGTCCAGGATTTGAGATTCTATTCTCCCTGGACCTTTTTTGCAGCTGCAAATAAACTTTTCTGCTTCTCCACCCCGTTGTGATGATTGGGTGAAGCACACCGTGTAGCGAACCAACCCCTGCTGTTGTTTTGCCTCTCCGCACTGGGTGCTGGCAACAGCTTTTGGCTTCCCTGGGTGGGCGACGAGGCTGCTATTTAGCCTTGCCCGGACCCCTCCTGGAGGTCGAGGATTGCGGCGAGAACCGACGCCCAGCGCGCACCGGTGAGTTCATCGGGGGCCTCGGAGGAGACGCGATTTGATCGACCCCGGAGGGCATAACAGTGCAACGCACTCACGTAGTGGAGAAGCAGCTGCGGGCGACGGTGAGGAACTGGTCTCTTGGACATAGGGGAGGAGCAGCTGCGGACAACGGTGAGGAACCGATCCCTTGGATAAGGTAGGAACCTCTTGAAATCCAGATTCTATGCTCTGTTGGAACCTGGGGACACCCAGAGTTACCCTGTAGGTATGGGACAGGGACAGAGCTCGGGGGTTAGGGCACAGTGTACGCCCCTAGAATGCATTCTAGCAAACTGGAAGGTATTTGGTGCGGATCCGATGACTAAGAACCAATTAAAACGATTCTGTACAGTTGACTGGCCTCAATATCAACTAGAGGACCAGGAGTGGTGGCCACTAGGAGGGTCAATTAATTACAACATGATCCTCCAATTAGTTTTGTTTTGTCAGTGAATGGGTAAATGGAATGAACATTTGTATGCGCAAGCATTTATGGCTTGAAGAAACAGAACAGAGCTGTAATTCTGCAGAGCTGTAATTTGACTCCGACTGGTTCGGTAGTAGCTAATGTTTGTCCCCAGACCCCCACCCCCACTGTAATGGCAGAGCCGATGTCCCCTTCGGCCCCCACACCCCCACCTTATAAGGGTAGGATGCCTCTGGTTACAGAGATTGCCCCCTCGGTGGGACTCTATCCTTTGATTACTGAGACTGTTGTGGCTTGCCCAGGGGCAGACGGATGTCAGGCTACCACGATGAAAGTTTACACCCATGTGCCATTCAATCCAATAGACCTAGCAGCTTTTAAAAGACAGGCTGGGGAATTCTCCATGAACCCAAGCTGGTTTATTTCAGTCTTTGAGGGGTGCCTCAGTAGTCACAAGCCGGATTGAGATGACTGTAATATCCCCCTGAGAACCCTGTTGTCTGAGGTGAAGAGGAATCAGGTTACAGCTAAGGCAAGGGGAGCGACAGCTTTCAAGCAAAAAAAAAAAAAAAAAAAAGAAAGGAAGCTATCTGTCAAGTTCCTACCCCAAGTAATCGTAAGCGGCTCAGGGCATTTCTGGGTATGGCAGGCTTTTGCAGGATATGGATCCCAGAGTTTGGACTGTGGGCTAAACCCCTGTACGACTGTGTAAAAGGAGCAGATCATGACCCCTTCTATTGGACCCCAGAGGCTGACAGGACATTTAAAATCCTGAAAAGAAAATTGATGGAAGCCCCGGCTCTGGGCCTGCCGGATCTCTCTAAGCCGTTTCAGTTGTATGTACACGAACGAAAGGGGGTGGCCCTAAGAGTGCTCACACAGCTGTTAGGAGCATGGAGACGTCCCGTGGCTTATTTTTCTAAGCAACTGGATCAGGCTGCAAAGGATTGGCCGGCATGTTTACGGGCGGTCGCAGCTACTGCCCTAGTGCTTGAGGAAGCGGAGAAGCTAACATTGGGAGGGGTTATGCAAATCTATACTCCCCATATGGTCCGAGCCTTATTGGCTGCAAAGCGAGGGCTTTGGCTCACCCAGGCTTGGATTGCTCGGTACCAGGCTAAGCTGTTCGAGAACTCTGAAGTCACCTTACAGCCTTGCCCCTCCCTTAACCCAGCCACCCTCTTGCCAGAAACAGAGGAACAGGAACATGACTGTTTAGAGATCATAGACGCCCAGTACTCCAGCCGTCCGGATTTAAAGGATGCACCCGTCCCAAATGCAGATTATGAGTGGTACACTGATGGCAGCAGTACTGTAATAAATGGGCAAAGAAGGGCGGGTTATGCTGTTGTGACCTCCATGACACTGTGGAAGCTGAAGGTTTGCCTGCTGGGACCTCTGCCCAGCTTGCCGAACTAATAGCCCTGACCCGTGCACTTGAACTGTCAAAAGGAAAGCAGGTCAACATTTTTACTGATTCAAAGTATGCTTTTGGTGTGCTGCATGCTCATGCTGGCCTATGGAAGCAAAGGGGAATGCTGACAGCCCAAGGCTCCCCAGTCAAGTACGGGCCCCAAATCCTCCGGCTCCTAGAAGCCGTACAACTTCCCTCGGAAGTGGCGGTGGTACACTGTAAAGACCATCAAAGGGAAGATCGAGATGTGGCCAGAGGTAACGCCCGGGCAGATAGAGAGGCTAAGCGTGCTGCCACCCTGCCATCCCCTCAGGCTGAGAACGCCCATATGCATGCCCTTATCCCATCAGTAGGGGAGCTTCCAACCCCTCAGTACTCTGGGGAGGAGAGACAGCTAACCGACAAACTCGGTCTCCGGGAAAAGGAGGGATGGCTCCATTCCCTAGAAGGGAAGGTCCTCTTACCAAAGGGCCTAATCCGGCTAGTGCTGCAGAAACTACATCAAACCACTCATGCTGGCAGGGAAGCACTTATCCAACTAATAGGAAAATACTTTATCACTTCCGGACTCCGACCCCTGGCTGCCCAGGTACAAGCAGACTGCTTAGTCTGCCAAAAGAATAACCCCCGACCGGGACATCCTGTGCCACCAGCTGCCCTAGAACCCACTCCGGGCCCTGGACAAGTGTGGCAAATAGACTTTACTGAGTTTCCCCGGACCCAAGGGTTCAAATATCTCCTTGTCACAGTGGATCGGTTCAGCGGATGGCCAGAAGCCTTCCCATGCCGTAACTGCACTGCCAGAACAGTGGCCCTCAAGTTTGTTAAGGAGATCATTCCTCGCTTTGGACTCCCCCCGTGGATGGAATCTGACAACGGGACACACTTCACATCAAAAATCATTCAAAGCATCTCACATGCCTTACAGATCCCCTGGAAACTCCATACGCCCTGGAGACCGCAAGCCAGTGGTGTAGTGGAGCGTACCAATCAGACCCTTAAACGGCATCTCTCAAAAGTGTGCCAAGAAGCCTCACTGCGATGGCCTGATGCTTTGCCCCTCGTCCTACTCCATATCCGCGTTCTCCCCAAGGGTACATTAGGGCTCAATCCCTTTGAAATTATGTTTGGAAGGTCATGGCCTATGAATGGCACCCCGGTTCTGTCAGGGGAATGGGAGCTGGGTAATGGTTTTTTGTCTCAGTATATGTGTTCCCTGTCTGCTGTTCTCTTGTCTCTTCACAGGTATACCAAGGATTCCCAGCCTCTCCCCTTGGACTCTCCCGTCCACTCCTTACAGCCGGTGACTCCGTGCTTGTTCGTACCTGGAAAGACGAGCCTCTCCAGGAAAAGTGGAAAGGACTCTATACCGTCCTGCTGGTCTCCCATGCAGCGGCAAAGACCGAGGGACACAAGAACTGGATCCATCACTCTCGTCTGAAGGCAGTATCCGCCCCCTTGTCAGCAGAACAGTGGACCGTCCAATCTGCTGACTCCTCATCTAGTGACGATCTCGGGCTAAAGCTACTGTTTAAGAGACACAAATAGCGGACACCTTAATGCTAAATGGGCCCACCCAGGTACTGGAGACCCTGGGTTGGGAAGACTCTGGTGATAATTAATTGGGTAACATTGTTATTCTCTGTATTGGTATTTCCAAACTGTGCATATTGGGAGCATAACTCCTTTGTTTCGCTTGTGCACCATGTTGCTATTTTAACAAACCAGACTGATTACTGGGTATGTGCTCGAACTCCACTGTCCCCAGGCTGAGGCCCATGCCCGAGCCGGAGCACAGGTTGCCTATACTGCCCCAGAGAGCGATTGGTTGCAAACCTTGTTTCAGGCTGGGGTTTGTCATCTTGGCTTGGTGGTTTATTTAGCCCGTTATTGAAACTTTTCTTTCCTGTATTGCTTGTATTACTGGTATTATGCTGTGCAGTCTCATGTGTTAGGGCCCTTTTGCAAAAGTTAATAAGTCATTCTTTTCAGGGCTATCACAAAGTGCTTATGCAAAGTCCTATTGTAAAGAAATAAGTAGCCCAAGTGAGAAAACTCAGAGCCAAGGCTGTTGAGTGTTTTCAAAGGAGGGAGTTGTTGGGGACACTGAGGCATGGCCACTAGGTAACTTAAGGAGATGGAAGACCACGAGTGTCGATGAAGCCCCCTCGCACTAGGCCCCGGTGTCCTTGGCCCCCCCGCCTGGAGGCACTCGCAGCAGTTATGTTGAGGATCTGTAACAATATGTTGCAGAGTCAGACTCCCTGAAACTAAACAAGGCCAAACAAGGCAGATATGGAAGAACAATGCTGAATAAAGCAGCTTTATGTATAGGTTAACAAATGATACAGAGAACAAGGGAACTAGCTGGGAACTGGATTGGCTGGCTAGATGGATACTTAGGGCAGCTTGCTATTGGATAGGTATGCTGGGAAAAAGGATGTATGTATAAAAGCCAGTTTAACTTCCTGCTCTGGGTGCAGGATTGTGATTATTGGGTGTAGCACACCGGGTAGCAAACCAACCCCAGCTGTTGTTTAGCCTCTCGGCACTGGGTGCCGGCAACAATAACAATTATCAAAAAGTGTTATGTTTTCTCTAGTGACGTGCTAACATATTTTGCCACCAGGATAAAGATGGAATAATTCCAATGAATTACCACAGATTTACATTGGTGTATGCATTCAATATCCTGTTTCAGGTTAGTAAAAATAAAAGAATGCTGTGGGTTTTGCGGACGTGTACAAGATACAGATTTATAAAAACAACATGAAAACAGATAGTTATGCTGGGGAAAGGGGAAGCCTTATTGAAGCTGGTGGGCATACCAGTTGTCCTTTATTCAGGATCAATGTAAAACAATCAAGCTCTTTTGTGGAATAGATGGCTGACTTAAGAGAAGTCACCATCAAGTGAAGCTGGAATAGGAGTTGAGCCATACAGTGGACGGGGCTTTCACTAGGGTCTGAATGCAAATGCAGGAGGATGGGATTCGGGGCAGGGGGGAGGAAGAGAGGGAGTGTGACACCGCAGAAGCACAAAGGAGCCCCAGAGAAGTATTTGTAGTGTGATCTCAGAAAAAGTTGAGAGAGAGAGAGAGAGAGAGAGAGAGAGAGCGCTTTAGGGTAGACTGCTGGGTAGAAAGAGGCTTGGAATTGTGAGCCAAGAAACTATTCCTGCTGTCGTTAGGGAAATAGAACTTTGGGTACATTCTTTGTAAATAAGCAGGATTGTGTCAAAAAAGTACCTGACTCCATCATCCATTTCTCCCCCTAATGGAAACAACTCACAAGACCCAAAATAGTCACTAATTGCTCAGGTCAAAAGGGATAACAATATTGTGAATTCTTTTGTTTTCCTGTTCTTAGATAAAGAATAGACCTGCTTCAGTAAAGAACCATAAACACTGAAAATACTGTTTTGTTCTCTCAGAGCTAGCTTTCAGTAGATCTAGAAAATAAGAGTGTTTGTTGTTACACAATCCTTAGAATTCAATTATTTGCACAAATCATTTTAATTTTTCTCTGATTAGGATTTAAAAATAAGCAATTAGATATTCTGTATAGTGTTTAGGAAATTTGTAGGATTAAAATCAGCATGTATTCTGTATACATGGCTTTACCATATATGCAACCTCACATCTACACTTGTAAGAGGACCACATTTCCTGAAGCAGTTTCAAACCACTTCAAGCTAGGACACTTTTAAGCTACTTTATGTTTCAAATGTGAATGGTGTCCAGCTGTGTCAATTAATTTTTTTAAATTATGACCATGATCTAAGATCCACATTTTCAGAATTTTCTTACATCATTCATATGCTCGGATGAATAAGGCTGCTTTCCTGAACTGCGGTCCATATTTGGAACTGTCTTTATAGTTTAGACTCAAACACCCTTCTTAAACAGTTTGGAAGTTGTTCGATACTCCCTCGGGACCAGATTTACTCTTCTTTACACAGATTTGGGCCCTAGTCAGGGAGTGACGTACTCATGTAACCGAGGAGCAGAATTTGGCCCTAATATGGGTTCAGTCTCTCAGTTAGGCCTGTCTTTTTATCTTATCTATTGATATGGCATCCATCCCGAGAGTAGAAGAGCAGCTGTCCCATTTCAGACAAGATACATCAATACCTATATTGATTATTCACAATGGGGTTTTTATCTTTGTTGTACTGTTCCTTTTGAGAAATAAGAAAATAGAGTAAAAGTAAAATGTACTTTTTCTCCCAAATCTATGTGCCATTCCTGATCTTGATTGAACTGGAGAGAGCGTCTTCCCTCTGGATTAAGAATCCAGCTGAGACAACTACTCCAGCCCCACACATTCTACAAGGGAATCCAAAGTCAGAGCAGTGGCGTTCAGTGAAGGGGAGCTGCTCTCTTTGAACATCCTGATAGATGAAATAAAGGACTGGGGGTCATCATTAAAAGTACCTTAAATGGGAGCTCAATCCCCAGAGCTATGATTGCCGAACCAGGAAAAAACAAGAAAGTATGTCCTCTCAGGGATTGGCATATTCAAGTTTACAAGAGAGACGATAAAGACTGGCCATGACGTAGAAAAATCAAAATTCAAGTTTGCCAGTAAGAAAAGAGCCTGAGTAATAGTCAGCTAAAGAATGGAAGGGACCAGTTTACCCAGGAAGTTACAAGAGCCTTTATTAAAATGGAGAGCTACTTTTGTCCTTCTGTCTGCTTGCTTCTGGCAAAGGTTGACTCAGGAATAGAGGGGGAATCTCTTGGGGTCCAGCAATTCTGCTGGCTTGGGAAAGTGTGCACTGCATCACCCACTCCTCCCTGTGTGAGACAATCTCTGGGCCTCTGTTTCGACAGTTCAAAACCCTTAAAAATATCTTTCTTTACAGCTCAATACAGAAATTGCCAGAACCTAGTCCTGTACTTTTTTCTTTAAAAACAAACAATGAAATGGGGATGTTTGCACGACAATGATATGAATCGATGTCTGTATTTTTATATCTTTAGACGCCCAACAAATATATAAAAATCTGCATTAAAATAACAATTAGTAAGTTTGCAAAACTGAGCAATGGAAAGTTCGGAAATGCCAGGATTCAGGGAGTCTGAGTACTGTGCACGTGCATTTTGACACAGTCTTTAATTGCACAATTGTACTATTTTTTTCCACAGGCCCCTCATTCAGTGACCATTGAAGTGTTGTTTGCTTTCAGACACTGTGTACATACTTCTGCAACGTGAACACATCAAGTCAGGTTCCAGGTCGCAGTCCTTCTCTTCCAGGGGCTCAGTGGCCAGGGCCCAGTATATCTAAAATATCAGGTAAATCCCTAGGATTAGGGTTGTGGCTGACAGGGCCTATTTCTCAGGCACCATGAAGTTTTCTACTCTAAGGATGAGGCTTGTCTGTGCAGTAGATAGAGCTTTCTCAGGGGACAGTCTGTGACAGGAGAACACACTCCCATGTCATTCCGAGGATATTAGAGAGACAAGGTGGGTGAGGGATAGGGTGACCAGATAGTAAGTATGAAAAATCGTGATGGGGGTGGGGTGGGATTGATAGGCGCCTAAACCCCGAATATCTGGACTGTCCCTATAAAATTAGGACATCTGGTCACCCTAGCTGAGGTAATATCTTCTGTTGGACCAACTTCTGTTGGTGAAAGAAATAACCATTCAAGGACCTGAAGGAGAACTCTGTGCAGTCCTTTCACCAACAGAAGTTAGTCCAATAAAAGATATTACCATGACAGATGTGCGTCATATTATTAATGTACTGGAGGAAGCTGCTCAGATACTTCATTGGTGAGAACAGTATAAAAACCTATATAGAATAAAGTGAAGGAGAAAGAGAGAGCCTCTTTCTGAGATTATCCTTTTCCTTCTCCCTAATGATCCTATTTGCTAACAAATATATACATTCTTAGTGCTGTTGTGGCTTTGTGCAGAAGTGTGAATTGTCTCAGTAGATTCTGATGTATTTTATCTTTTAGGCAAAGATATCGAAAACAGGGAATACAAACAACACGTTATGCAAACCCACACCACTAGGTGGAAGCGGATATTTTGAGTTGTCACATTAATTGAGAAATGCTTTCAAAAAGCGAAGTAATGTTCTTGGAATTCTGCTTTAAGCCACAAGGCACACAGCTAAGCAGAGTCATCTTTTGAGTGCTGGATCTTTAATTTTATTTCCATATGAGAACCTGCTTAAAATCCCATTAAGAAACTGTGTTCTCTTCACTCTCCTATTTGTCTGTGCTGTGACGGAAAAATATAATTGTCTGTCAATAATGGCTTTTATTTGAAGCAGAGAGTTAGAAAACATGTGTGTAAAATGCTTTGAAGAAGAAAATCTCTCCATAAATGCAAATTATTATTATTGTTGTTATTGGGTCAAATTTTACAGTAGGTATTTAGGCTCCTAGCTTCCACTGATTTCAGTGGAAGTTCGGAGCCTAAAGACCTTTGAGGAGCTGGGCCTCATACCCTACTCAGGCAAAACTTTGACTGACTTTAATTCAGCCTAGCCCTGCATTGGGTTAAGCCCAATATCTTACTGTACATTGTACAGAAGCTTCTTGCTAGCAGGAGTCAATCTGCAGCTGTTTTTTCAGTAATGCTGTCAAGGTTCCTTCCCCACTCTGAACTCTAGGGTACAGATGTGGGGACCTGCATGAAAACCTCCTAAGCTTACTTTTACCAGCTTAGGTTAAAACTTCCCCAAGGTACAAATTAATTTTACCCTTTGCCCTTGGAATTTCCACTGCCACCACCAAATTTTAAGTGGGTTTACTGGGAAATGTAGTTTGGACACGTCTTTCCCCCCAAAATCCTCCCAACCCTTGCACCCCACTTCCTGGGGAAGGTTTGGTAAAAATTCCTCACCAATTTGCATAGGTGACCACAGACCCACACCCTTCGATCTTAGAACAATGAAAAAGCATTCAGTTTTCTTACAAGAAGACTTTTAATAGAAGTAAAGAAATCCCCTCTGTAAAATCAGGATGGTAGATACCTTACAGGGTAATTAGATTCAAAACATAGAGAATCCCTCTAGGCAAAACCTTAAGTTACAAAAAAGACACACAGACAAGAATAGTCATTCTATTCAGCACAACTCTTCTCAGCCATTTAAAGTAATCATAATCTAACACATACCTAGCTAGATTACTTACTAAAAGTTCTAAGACTCCATTCCTGTTCTATCCCCGGCACAAGCAGCAGACAGACAGACACAGACCCTTTGTTTTTTCTCCCTCCTCCCAGCTTTTGAAAGTATCTTGTCTCCTCATTGGTCATTTTGGTCATGTGCCAACGAGGTTACCTTTAGCTTCTTAACCCTTTACAGGTGAGAGGATTTTTCCTCTGGCCAGGAGGGATTTTAAAGGGGTTTACCCTTCCCTTTATATTTATGACAAATGAATTTTCTGTATTTACCAGCTTTGTTTTCTTGCATCCCCTCAGTCATTTTGGGCCTTGTACAAAATGTGTCTAAATGGAATATTTATCATCCTCTCTGACTGTAATGTGTTTTAAGTGATGGTATATTGTCAAGCTGCATTCAGTATGGGTTGATCTGTTGATCCTCATTAGTGAGAGAAGTGTATGAATTACGAGCCCAAGCAGGATCCCGCTGCTCATTGCTGCAGCTCAGCTTGCACTGCTGCAGAACACTATTTGTGTGTGTGCACAAGGCTTGTGTTGTGAAAACCTTGCCCCCTGTAAATACACTCAAAGACAACCTATGATCCAGCTCTTGTCAAATGCAGCCAGTTAACATCACAGTGACCACGGGTGTAAAGCTGTGGCCTCCTCCTTTTGAGGGTCTGCTGTTGCCCAAGCTTTAAGTCAAGCTGAGGCAGTGTTTGGGGGATGATGTGCTAATTTATGAGCTCCTTGATGCCTGCACAGTGTTTGTCATGGCTTTGCCACACATACTGTTGTTCTGTTTCAGAGGAACAGCCGTGTTAGTCTGTATTCGCAAAAAGAAAAGGAGTACTTGTGGCACCTTAGAGACTAACCAATTTATGTGAGCATGAGCTTTCGTGAGCTACAGCTCACTTCATCAGAGCTGTAGCTCACGAAAGCTCATGCTCACATAAATTGGTTAGTCTCTAAGGTGCCACAAGTACTCCTTTTCTTTTTGTTGTTCTGTTCTTGATCTTAATTTGTTCTGTGGCATTACATAGTTCATGGTGTTACTTGTCACATGCATGGACACTCTTCCCATCACTGGTCCATCCGTAGTGGACTTATATGTGGATGCCTTGCCCGGATGTTAACAGCTGCAATGAGCAAGCATTATTACAATTACCTGTGCTCCTACCTGATGCTGCATTTTTGAAAGGCCTGACTTTATGGAGCCAGGTGTAGACAGTGAGGGGTGCAGAACACCAGCACAGAGACAGGCAAACTCTCTGTGCTGACCATGCCCTTAGCTTCTTGCAGAGTGGCCTGCTGTTTATGTACTAAAAATGGAGTAGGCCTCAACTGTGTGCCACTGTATACTTTCCATCTTGTGCAAATGTACGAGTCCCCACTTTACACAATGGCATGGAACAGGGGCTGAGTCACATCAGACCCTGACTCAGGAAGAAAGTTCCCGAAATAGGTAGCACTATATTAGTTATCTGCTAGTACCTGGTCAAAGGGGGCTTTTTTGCTTGCTTTATTATCCTCTTGTCTGTTTGTTGTGCTGTTAATATGTGTTAATTAATGACAGTTAAGGACCATCTTGTTCTCTGTTTGTACAGTTCCTAGCACAATGGGATCCTGGTTTGTGACTGGGACTGTGAGGCTGTACTGCAATACAAATAATCACATGCTGATGTCCAGAAATATTTTTATACCGTGGCCATCCCCACTAGCTTAAGAGATTAGTCACGGAAAATGGAAGTATGTGAACCTGACATCTGCAGTTTAACTCAGTCCCCTTGTCTCCTGCACTGAGTGTTCTTTCTGCTCAATACACACTCAATGGTAGGCATGCCCACAGAATAGGGTTATGAAGATGGGTCTCTGGGAGGGTTTGACTTCCTCTACCATGGGATGCTATTGCAGGAAGAAGGTTTGCTGGGAAGAGATGGGGTCCGTCTGACCAAGAAGGAGAAGAACCTCTTCATGCACTGACTCACCAACCTTAGGAGAAGAGCTTAAAACTAAGTTCAGAGGGGGCAGGTGAAAAAAGCCACCAGGTAAAAAAAGGTGGCCTTAATAGAGGACTAGCTGTGTGGGGAGAAGTAGATGTGGAAAATTGCAGTAGAATTATAGGAGAAACAAGAGGGAAATCCATGGGGGCATCTGCTTAACATCTTAGATGTCTGTACACACAAGCAAGGAGGAATAATAATGGGGAATAAACAGTAAGAACTGGGAGTTTTAGTACATAAAACTTAACTGAGCTTAACTGCATCACGGATGCTTGATGGGATAACTCTCATGACTGGACTATTGGTATAGAGGGCTGTAGCTTGTTGAGAAAGCACAGGCAGGAAAAAAAGAGAGGACATATTGCATTGTAAACCGGTTCTGAGGTCCAGAAGAAGGTGAGAAGCAGACCAGTTGAAAGTCTCTGAGTAAATATAAAAGAGGGGTGAGGTCCTGGTAGGAGTCTGTTACAGACCACCAAATCAGGAAGAGGAGGGAGATGAGGCATTTCTAGAACAAACAACAGAAATATGCAAAACGCAAATCCTGATCGTTTTGGGGGACTTTACCTACCCAGACAGCTGCTGAAAAAGGAATATGGTAAAACCCCAAATTACCCAGTAAGTTCCTGGAATGTACTGGGGACAATGCTTTGTTTCAGAAAATGGAGGAAGTAAGCGGGGGGACAGCCATTTTAGACGTGATTCTGACCAGCAGGGAGGAGCTGGTGGTGAATGTGAAGGTGGAAGGTGATTTGGGTGAAAGGGATCATGAAGGACAGATTTCATGATTCTAAGGAGTGAGAATGACAGGAGAAGGGCTGCCAAAAGCAGACTTGAACATCCTCAGAGAACTGGTATGTAGCGACCCCTGGGGAAAAAGTCGAAGGCCTAAAGGAGTTCAGGAAAGCTGGCAGTTTCTCCAGGAGACAATATTAAAGGCACAACTGCCAATGCAAAGGAAAGAGAGGAATAACAGTAAGAGGCCAATGGCTCCATCAGAAGTTTTGTAATGACCTGAAAATCAAAAAGAAATCCTACAAAATATGGAAACATGGACGAATTACTAAGGAGGAGTACAAAAGAATGGCATGTCCGTGTAAGGGCAAATTCAGAAAGGGTAAGGCACAAAATCAGTTATACATAGCAAAGGACACATGTAATTGGAATTCTTTTTCCACATGGTATACTGCAAAGAGTGTCATCATTCTGAATGCTTTAAAGGCAACATAATCTCCCAAATCAAGTGTGGGCTCTACCTATGGCCATACATATGACACCACACTGTATTAAACACAGCAAAAAATAATTTAGTTGATTTGTTTGGCGGGACATGGAAATGAATAAATTTCAATTCATTGTAAAACAATATAAAAATCAATATTTGTAATACAGTCCAATAAGATTTCATCAAGCTTTTTAATCAACCAAATTAAAAAGCAAAGGAAACCAACCACCCACACTCAAGTGTCACTGTGCATTCTCCAAGGCCAGTTTCTTCTCTTTCTTTGTTCGGTGCTTTTATTTTCTAT
Source organism: Caretta caretta (assembly GCF_965140235.1). Lineage (NCBI taxonomy): Eukaryota > Metazoa > Chordata > Testudines > Cheloniidae > Caretta > Caretta caretta. Next base: position 10,171,714 of record NC_134209.1, read on the forward strand.
CAATTCAACCAGGAGCAGATTTTCCAGTAAAACCAATCTTGGAAAGTGTGGCAAACTGAGAGAGGGACGGAACCAAAATTCAAAATGATTTAGAGCAAATGAGAAATTCTACACTGGAGCAAATTTAGCCACCTATTGGACTGCATACATGGATGGGCCCTGATATTGAAATGTATTTAGATTCCTCATATCTATTGATTTCAGTGCGAGTTAGGAGCCTAAATACCTTTGAGGATCTTGTCCATGTCATCACAGCACCGACCTGGCCAGCAGCAGTTTATGTGCTATGCCACAGTCACAGGGATGTCATAATAGTGCTTGCATAATCTGAACTGGCTATCCTGGACAGGACAGGGCAGCCTGAGAGGCCAGCTGCCTATCAGTACTGGAGCTCTTTGGAGAAAGGACTGGAGGAAGTGTTGAGGAAAGATTAAAACATGAATAAATCTGTGAGTGAGCGGGAGGTAACCGACAGAGGTAAGGGTCAGCATTGTATTCTCTATATCCATTCTATATTCACACACACACATTTAGAAAGCATAGGCATACAGATTAGCTGTAATGTTCTCCATTTGTATGAGCAGAACCTCAGCTGCTGTAAACCAGTGTCCCTCTGTTGACTTCCTTGTAGCTGTGTTGATTTACACCAGTTGAGGAGTTGGCCTACAGCCTCTGGACCTAGAAACTTTCCTGAAAATCTGAGTTTCTAGGGAATGTTATGGGGGAGGTCTTCCTTCTTTTCTCCCAGTTGTTTTATGTTTGTTATGGGTCCTCATTTTGTGTCTTCTGGATCCATGGAGCCAACTCCATTAGAGATAGGGGAAATTAGAACAAAAAATGCAGAAGGACTTCTCCTCTAGCTGTCTAAATGAAGCTCTGCTAATATCTTAAATGCAAGAGAACAAAGCATGGGGGTCACATTTCTTAGCAACACTAGTGCTCCTCATCCCACACGGATGGGCAGTGTAGGTTACAGTTATGATTCCGTTTGCATCTGGGTGTTACAACTGAAGGATGTAATTTGCATAACAGATGGGCAATCACCTAACCTCAAGCAGTCTTTCCTGGGAAGGGGAAATCTTGTTAGTTCCTCCTTCATGCTTGGAATGCTGTTACAATGGAGACAGATAAACACGGCATTTCAGATTTCTTGTGAAATATTAAGTCTCCTGGAGAATTTCTGCCCAGAGCGAAGAGATACATGGAAGATCAAATCCTGATTTTTGTAATACACCAACTATTTCATTGTTTCCCAGAGTTTAAGGCCAGAAGGGACCATTAGATCATCTAGTCTGACTTCCTGTATTTCACAGGCCACTAAATTTCACCTAGCAACCCTACACTGAACCCCAAAACTTGTCTTGGATGAAAACATTTCAGTCTTTAGGAGACAAAACTGGTGTGTGCCATCGGCAGAGGACAGGAGAGACTGAGGTTCCACCAATGCCTGAGGCCCTTGCAATGGTCGAGAATTGATTAGGTCAGATATACTCAGATTATCCTAGCAGGTGATCAGTGCCCCATCCTCCCACTCAAAGGTCCCTGCCAATCCGACCAGGGGGAAATTCCTTCCCACCCACAACTCTGGAGATCAGTTGGACCCTGAGCATGTGAGCAGGACAGCTAAGGAAACAGATTCTCTGAACCATCTTAGAGCACTGGTCCACCCTACCAGGTGTCCCATCTCCTGCTATGGTCAATCCCTGATGCTTCAGATGAAGGTTGGAGGGACCCACCCCACCCCACTCACAGCATACACCTCGCCAATTGTGCATGGGGGTGGGGGGGCGGGGAAATTCCTTTATGACCTGCACAGGCAACTGTACAGGGGGGAGGGATAGCTCAGTGGTTGAAGCATTGGCCTGCTAAACCCAGGGTTGTGAGTTCAATCCTTGAGGGGGCCATTTAAGGATCTGGGGCAAAAGTTGGGGATTGGTCCTGCTTTGAGCAGGGGGTCGGACTAGATGACCTCCTGAGGTCCCTTCCAACCCTGATATTCTATGAACTGGATGAACTCCGTTCCATGAGTCTTCTCTGCAAGTATTTAAACTACCATAAAATAAGATTAAAGGCTTCCTTCAAAACAAGGGGCCTAAAGTTAGGCTTCTAAATTCATACTGAGGTCTACAACATTGGCCTGATTTTCAAGAGATACCGAGCCCCAAAAGTTCCCAGCATAGCCAATAGGTACATCTGGGTGCTCAGGATTTTTGAAAATGAGGCCCTGACTAAGCAAAACTCTGAAGCATGTGCTTAACTTTAGCTCTATGTCTTGGCTTAGAGTTAAATTATTACTCTGTATGCTATCAAAACTCATCAATTGACAGTAAAGAGGGAAAGGAAGATTATTTTCCGTGGGGATCTACTTGAAAGGAGCAAATTTGCTTCATTATGATTTCCCCCCAAGCACACTGGGTAGTTCAGCAAACAAACCTGGTCATGAGGAGGAAGGAAGAGGATTTCCAGGATTCCCAGGTCTACTTCTCACAGTGTTTGGGTTCCTGCAGAATCTTTACTGGACAGTGAATTAAAGAGGCCAGCACCAATTTCTACTATCAGTGCTAACCAGCCGAATCCTTTTATTTAATTTCAGGTGTTTATAATGAGGTTGTTTCCCTCCTGGCACATATGGATGACCAAGATAAGGGCAAAATTGCCCTCAGGATTGCCTTTATAGCCGAGACCAAGCTGGCTATCGTTCTGACAATTCTGCTCGAGAAACTGCAAAAGGATGAGGTAGGGCAGTTTCATGAAATTACATCCGCTTTCCGGGTGTCCACACCAAATTCTGCCTGACTTCATGGGGGTACAGGGGACTGCACGGGGGTAATTCAGTGTAGAACTTGGCCTGGTGCACCATCAGTAGAATCAGTATTCGCCCTTCTGTCCTCAGGCGTAAACTCATCGTGCAAAATGCTGTTCTTACAGATCAGGATGATATAATGCTCTATAAAGAGAGCATTGTCCTTTTACACACAGTGGAGTACATGGGCTGTAGACAGTAAAAGTACACGATCGGACTAGCAGTAATCTCTTCTAATAATACTTTGCCCTTCTTTAGCATCTTTGTCCAAAAATCTCAAAGCACTTCCCTAATACTAATGAATTAAGACTCACAGCACCCTTGTGAGAATGGGAAGCATTATCCTCATTTACGGATGACTTGTGTCACAGAGAATTAAGTAACTTGCTCAACACCACTTAGCAAGTTAGTCAAAGAATGTGAATAAAGCCCAAGTGAACTGACTCCCTCCTCTAAATCCTAGCCAACACTCCTTTATTATGATGACATATTATTGAGATTATAGCATTGAAGGGACCCTTATCTATATATTTTCTACGGGGGGAATTCTGCAACAAAAAAATAAAAATGATGTGTACAATATTTTAGATGTTCTGCAAAATTCTGCATATTTTGTTTGTCAAAATAATACAATATAATTACACCTGTTAAAATTATTTTTGGTTATTTATTTCAAAATACCTGTCAGCAAGTATGTCTGTATGAATACAGACAACAAAAATGATTCAGGAAATGTTTTTTGACAAACCAATTCCTTACTATGCATGTTAATAGAGAACTCTGAGAAATAATTCATTTAAAGTCAATACAGAACCATATTTCTTGCACCCCTTAGGCGCAGTGCAAAGGCTTGGTAGAGTCAGGGGTAATGGAGGAGCTGAGGGAGAGGGAAGTAAATTGCTGGGAAGGAGCCTGGGTGTGAACTTGGAGCATTGCTGGGTATGGGTGGGAAAAGTATGGAACAGTTTTTTTGGGAGGGGCGGGGAGGAATTGTTAGGCAGCTTCCCCCATGCAGACCCTGTCTGACCCCAAACCTCTCCCATTCAGTAAGGCACATCTGCCCCTGTCTCCATGTGTTCCTGCACACCCATGGGTCCTTGCACCCCCTGTTCACATGTGTCCCTCCACCCCCACTCAGAAACCCACTCCCCCCATCCCCATGTGTGTTAGGGGGCTTATTCCTTCACCCACTTACTTCCCTGGTCCTTCTTGCATGAACAGAGAGCAACAATACCCAAAGTCCAAAGGTGCAAACAATTCGATGTTTATTGGGTGAACTTCCAGCAAGCATGATTCCAGTTTCCTTCCTTAGTGTCCCCCTTCCCAGCTCTGACACCACAGAGCCTTACACCTGTGTCCCTGTTCCCATTCCTGCCCTTAGCCAAACATGATTCCAATTTCCCCACCCCCATTCCCTGTTCCCATTTCCCCCACCCACACACCCACCCCCTCACTTCCTGATTGACTGCAGACTATATCGTAAAACTCGAGTTCTGCTTAGCTATACCTTAACCAATCATTTTCCTGAAATTTAACTAACCAATCCTAACATATTGTAACAGGATTATTTAACCAATTATATCCCACCACCTTAATTAGTTTACACCCAGCAAAATTAATTATACAGCAGAGAGAAACAATCACAGAACCAGGCAGAGATTATACAGACAAACAATGGGGAAATGGGGACTACAGTGATAGAACAAACACAGAAATGAGGATTTCACATCCCAGCTAGTGATAAGTGAGTTCTTGCCAGACAGGATGCTATCAAACTAAGTTTCCTTTTACATCTTCTAGGCCCTTCCCTTTCTCTGGAGGCGATAGGCATTATCAGGACAGGATTGTGTTCCTAACAGCCCAATAGCACCTTCTTTCAATGTGACTAGTTGGGAATGTGAGGAGGTGACCTGTCACTTCCCAGCTTATGGCTGCCTCTGCTGCTTAGCCAAAGGCCTTAGCCTAAGCACAGGGCCTCAGACTGTCACAGTAAGAGAAAGACCTTACACTGGCAGACAGTGATTTTGATTCTTTCTTTTATACCTCTATCACTAGCCAAGTGATAAGAATACACCTAAATGCTTAGATTATAGGCCTTTACAGACAGGTCTGAACATCTATATCCTAACAATGTGTCCCTGTACCCCCTCCCCCTGTCCCCATGTGTCTCTGTACCCCCAGCCAACCACCCCCTGTCCTTATGTAGCTCTGCACCTCCTCCCCCATCACTGTGGGGCCCTGAACCTCCCTCCTCCTCTAACTCTGTGCCTCCACTCCCATTCAGCCCCTGCCCCAGTCTGTTCTCCCCCACTAGCCCTTATGAGCCCTGACTGAACCCACCCCAGCATCCCACACTGTCTGTCTCCCCATAGCCCCTGTCTGCTGACCTGGCCTGCTGTGAAGAAGACAGGCTCTCTCTCTTTCTTCGCTGATAGGGAGTTGCTGCTTTGTTCTATTGCCACAGCACCCTTTGGTGGGCAAAAGATGGAACGGCAGCAGCATTTCAGCAGAAGCTTTTTACTGTGCAAAAAAATAAAAATATGCGGGGCTCATTAATTATGCACATGTGCAGTAGTGCAGAATTCCCCCAGGAGGAATATTCAGACCCCTTTTTTCCATTGATTAATACTTGCATCCGACAAAGTCCATTTCTCGATTAAGGAGCAACACAGAAGGCATTTTAGTTTCCATTAAAGTACTAGGAGGCCAACTGAACTGCTTGTCTTGGCCTCCGACTCCTTTAATTATTTGAATTACTTGATTAATTATAAAAAGAAAAGGAGGACTTGTGGCACCTTAGAGACTAACCAATTTATTTGAGCATAAGCTTTCGTGAGCTACAGCTCACTTCATCGGATGCATTCAGTGGAAAATAAAGTGAGGAGATTTATATACACACAGAACATGAAAAAATGGGAGTTATCATACTCACTGTAAGAAGAGTGATTAATTATGTTAATTCATTTGATTAATTACTTGAATTACTTAATTATGTAGTGCTTATGTATTGATAAGTTCTCAGTGACAATTTTCAATTAAAAAAATCCTCCTTACATTTAAAAATGAATGGAAGGGGCTTCTCCCCAGTGGAGCTGTCTGTTATGATTGCAGTTTGCAGAAGCATGCCTTTTAAAGCAGAACCACTGGAACGTTTAGCCAATCAAGAGATCTGATGCAGACCCCGTCTGACCCCCTAACCTCTCCCATTCAGAGATCTGATTGGCTTTGAGCATTCCAAAGTGGGTTATGACCTTGGCATGCAGGTCACACAGATGTCGAGACTCACAGGAGACCGAGATGGAAAAGACCTATTGGATCATCCACTCCATTTCCCTGCTAATGCAGGAGCATTCCCAGCAGCCATTTTCCAGTGTTTTGGCCAAATTAATTTGAAAAGCCCCTAAGGACTGAACTTCCACCTCTTTCCTAGGAAGACTATGTCATAACCTAATAGCCCTGTCTCACAGTTGGGGCATTTTTCCTGTTATCAAAGTCTAAATTGAATGTCCTTTTTTAGCTTACTCCCATTACTCCTACTTTTACCGAAATGTATTATCCTAAAAAATTCCTCTCCCTCCTTGGTGTTCACACCCTCCAGGTAGTTGTATGGTATTATCCTCTCTCCCTCCGAGTCATCCCTTGGCCGCATCGGACACAGACAGCTCTTTCCGTCTGTCTGCAGAAGTAGGGGTCTGCTCGGGCCCAACCTGAACTGGCCCCCGGCCCACTCACCTCACCCTGAGAGGCTGAATCATTTTCCATCCTGGTCCCAACCCTTCCCCCCAGACCGGATCCTGCCGCTGCATCCTGCTCCTGGGGCTGGTGCAGCGGCCACTGTGAGCAGCAATGGCTCCATCCTCTGACACGGCCCCTGCTGCGCTGGGTCTGTGCTGTAGAGAGAGAGGGCGATGCTGTGACTCCTCGGCATCCTCGCTCCACAGCGCGGGCAGCGCAGGAAGGAGGTGGTGGCTGGCAGGAACACGCAGTCACGGTTGTGCCGATCCCAGGGGCTAAAGGAGGAGAGCCGTCCTGACCCCACCCCAAGAGGATCCAGTTGTTTTCTCACCCAACCTGACCCGGACGCCTGTGGTCAGGTCCCCTAGGATATGGGTCAGGTTGCAGGGCTCTATCCAGAAGTCATTTCTGCCAGCCCCCTGCATTCTTTTTTGCTCTCCCAGGAATGACTTCCCATTTGTTGATCTCTCTGGGAATGTGGTGCTAGAAAAGGCACTCCTCCAGCTGCAGTCACAGCTCAGCTGAACAGAGAGGAACTGTTGTCTTCCTGCTTTGTGCCATGAGCCCTGTGTGTAAAAGACCCAACCCACCTGGCTCTTTGTGGTAGCCATCACACCTTGCATATACCTGTTGACTTTGTTTTCCACTGTCACCCCCAGGGCACTTGTTGCTTCCCACTTTTCTCCCTCCCACTATGTCAGTTACTTCTATGTCCTCTCCAGAGGTGCTAGTTTGCAGTTTTCTGAAATGAATCTTGTTCTCTCCTCAGGCTTTTCATTTCTCTGTGTCCCGCTTTATTTTTTCTGGGTCCCAACTGATCCTACAACTCCTCCATAGTTAGTATCATCTGTGAAGTTCTACACTGATGGGCCGCATAAAAGACACCTTCGAGCATGCTACTGTCCGTGTGGACCTCACGGCTGAGCTCATTGCCCCTGGGAGCTGCTGAGGACTTACTGCGGGTATACTTACTGGGTATTTTCTATTCCACATTTGCAAATTCTGCCTGGAGCGGCTAGAGCAAGGGCAAGGTGCTCATTTTTATTGTTTGTGCTGAATAAATGAAACTGGATAAGGGGGCAGTGAAGGGCGCTTCTTCTGGCTCTTGTCTCTCCAGGAAGATTAAACAATGTCACTTGCTCGGCTGCTTCTGAAGCACTGCTGAATGCGGTGCGTGTGGAGGGCAGGGCACGTTTTACGCCAATTAAGCCGCCAATTAGGGCAGGGGCTTATTAGCCAAATTACTGTCTGGTCGGCAAGAAAAACTTTTCCCAATTCTTCTCCTTTATGTTTTGTCCCCAGCAAAGCAGAGTAGACATTTACTGTGCCCTGGAGAAAGTCTTACAGCAGGACACCCAGGGCCTGGAGAGAAGGCTTCTGGAGAAAATAATAACACTAGCCTCCAACCACATGAGAGACACTCAGGTAAGTTAGTTCTCCCGAGATACCAGTCAAAGGATCCAAAGCTTTAACTCATTCAAACTCTCTTTTTGGGGGATAAACTATATACTAAAATGAAAATGTATTCTTCTGTTAGAGGTCCACACCTTCCTCCAGACCAAAGCCCAGGTCCTAGACAGCACTTGTGCACATGCATAAGATGGGACAACTCACATGCTGACAGTTACACATGTGCTTAAGTGCTTTGCAGGATCAGGACCTGAGACACATGATCTCAGACCCAGAGACAGGCCTATGGTGTCTTAAGGAGCAAGTCTTTCCCGAAGTCTACTCGGGATTTCATTATTGATACTGATTTTATGTGGAAGGCACTCTGATACTGCAGTGATAAGTGGCAGTATAAAGCCCCAAGACAGACAGAATCTGAGCTATCTCCAAAAGAAGCAGCATTGGATTTAGAATATAGTTTGCCAGCAGGAAAACCCCTGCTGGAAAAATCCCTCTCTTGTTCCAAAGGAAGTCAGCCTCCTTTTTGGGGACAGTTTATTCCAGGAAAGCTCTCGGAATATCTTGAAGCTGCCCAGTCTGTGTCTCACTTACCGCCTCAGGGAAGGGCAGGGAAAATATCATGTGACTGTGGTGACCAGTCACCCAGCACAAGTAGCTAACAGTGAATAGGCTAAGGAAGCAGCTTGCAAGCAACTCAAAGGCCGAAAACTGTTTAGCCAAGTGACTCGAGGAATATTTATGACGAATGACTCTACCCTCAGAAAGTTGGGTTGGTTCATTCACAACTTGTGCACAGAAATAAGGACTTGACTCATGTAAAGAACTCTGGCTAGTGCAACCGGCTTCAGTCACCTCAGTCTCTCTCTTTTGGTTTTTGTTTTTAGGAAGCAACAAATGAACTAAAAGTGGCAGCTAGCAACACCTTAGTGACTCTGGCACGCTGCTATTTCAGTGATGTCATGTGCGAGCTGCTGTATCGTCTGGAGCTGCCTGAAGAGTTTTATTTACGTTGGGCAACCTGTCATCCGCCTATGGTACGGTCACTTCCCTCTTTTCTTTCAAGGTTATTGTTTTTCATTTAAGGACAGGGGATTGTCTCTCTACCTAAAAATGTTACCGCTAAACAGAGCTCTGTTTGAGTGTGTGTGTGTGTGTAGAAACACAAGATTAACTGCTGTTGCTAGTTCTGGCCTCCAGACCATGAGCCATCCAGCCGGAGGTGCAAGCTCTAACTTATGCCCCTGAGTGAAGTACCTTAAGGATGGGAATGAGTGGAAGATCAGGTCTAGTGGAGCTCTTCTCCACCCCACTTCCCATCCCGCCCCAGTGCTCTCTCCCCTTACTCTGGGAGTGAGTTGGGCACTGGGCACAGCTGTACACTTGTGGAGGATTCCCCTCTTCAGGGTGAATCCCCCACTGGCTTTCAATGGCTGCTTTAAAGCCATTCTGCTCTGCTTACGCAGCACCAATGGCCTCGGAACCCATAGCATCCTGCCCCACGGTGTTTCTAAGTGTGTTGTCAGAAGGCAGAGAGCAGCTGATTGTCTGTCTTCCTTCTCTTCTGGCCTTTCTCTGCAGCTCTTGAGTGTATCCCTTTTGTGGGAATGATCCTGAACGTCATGATCTCCATGCTGGAGTTAGTCAAGGACAGCAGGATGAGACAAGCATTTTGTGGTGGTAAGTGCCAGCACTTCCTGTAGGTGCCCCAACTGGATATTTAGGGGGTCTTGGTACAGATTTAAGTGACTGACCAAGTTTGCAAACAGGCCCTGAACTGTGCTCCCTTCCCTGGATTGCACCAGGTGCTGCGTTCCTTGGCCCCCGTGGCACTCAGTGAAGTTGAGAGTGCTCCTTACTTTGCAGGAGCTGCTGAACATTTGTAAGTTCAGGCCCTTTATGACTCACGCATATCGTTTAAAATAAACAGACACAAAGGCTGAAGCTGCCCCTCTGCCAGGAGGCTCCTGGGGGAGGAGGTGAAGGGAGCAGATTTCATTACTGTACATTTAAAAATCCCCTGTTTCCCACTCCTCCACCCATTCTCTCTCCTTAGTTTCTTCTTCATCATCATCTCCTTCACCCTCTTTCTCTGTCTTCTCTTCTTCTCCACTTCTCTCTTCCTTTGCTTTTCAGGTGATGCTCAGTAAGGGGTTAATCCTGTGCCCTTGAGGGAAATGGGACTTTTGCCATCCACTTCATGGAGAACAGGATTGGACCATAATTCATCTTAGCAAGGACACTAGATATACCTACTTTTAGGGCAAAGTGCTCCCCACTACCTTCAAATCCCAGGAAAGCCAATGGCAGTTAGGGGCACTAAACATCTTTCAGACAAACTGTAACTCAAGATGAAATCATACAGCGTTCGGGTTGAATAAATAATAACTGCAGAGGACGCGAGTCTTCAAATGATGGTAACTGAAAAAAGATGGAGAGATGTACAAAGAAAAAAGCCTGTTAAGAAACAAGAAATGAAATGGGGGAAAGAGAAATAGCTCCAAATTGATATGGGATTTCAGCATCTAGTCCTGCACTGAGCAGTAGCTGCCATGGAATTGGAGTAAACGATAGGCCTGGGTGTCTTCTCTGAGAAAGCAACTTCTCATTACTACTATGTCCTTTCCACATTGCCTGTCTTCTCTCCTTCCTTGCAGTTCTGGAAAAATGCTCAAGGGCAGTAAATGGATATTTTACTAACTGGGGAAAGTGCCCATTCCCCAGAATGGGTGAATCACAATTCTGCAATGCAATTCTTCCCTTATATTGTCATGTGACCAGCAACTGGCTGATCTGTGAGGAGCTGGAGGTGAGAATTGCTGGCTTTCTAAACATTTAGCGGAAATTGTGATGTTACATTCTGTGCGTCTGGCACTCTTTGTGATGATGGCATTTAATGGTAGGTCCTTTTGGATGGAACAGATTGTCATGTAAAACATCGAAAACCCATACGTTTATAATGTCACCACATCATGGAAATTCGGTCTGTACCCAGTGTACATGGATTCTAGATTCGTGCACCTAATGTGCAGATGAACCCGGGAGAGTGGGCTAAATTAATTCCTGGTCTAAGTCCATTCAGCCCCAGTGGAGTTACAACAGGGATGAGTTGGCCTCGAATGCATACTAATCTGGGGAAATATTTTACCTGGTCTACTTGTGAGGTGCATTAGAATATAATCCTGACACCAACCCTACGAGTCTCGGTTCTTTACCAGGAAATATTGGGATAGGACCGTTCCGACAGTGGAACAAGGGAAATTGCACTCATTAGAAGTAGAAAAGGTGTGCCTATTGGAAGTTATTGAATGAATTCGTAGAAACATAAATTCTGTGTCTCATCTATGCAGCTCAAGCAGGCCATCATCAAAGCCCTTGGTCCCATGATGAGCCTCCTGCTACACAGAAAGGAGCCGCAAAATCCGATATTTAAAGAGATCTCATGGCTCCTTGAGCAATATAAGGAGGAAATGGATGTTTTGCACGTCACCAAGGTGAGGTGCCGCTCATGAAGGTAACTGTCTCTGTGTGTGCATGTGTGAACTGCAGGAGGAATTTGCTGCCAGTGGGGTTTCCTGGTCTAGATAGTGTCTTGTTAGATAATAAATATGCACACAAGTTCTGGGTTTATACACATGGTGACCCAGGCAACAAGATTTCTAGGGAACTGCCTCTGATGAAAAGCATCCTCTGTTTCCTGGGGAGGAGGAGAAGGAGATAAAAAATAAAACACCTGCACAACAAGATACTCCCTCTTTGTGATTTCCCAAAACATCCTGTCAACTCTGTGTCTCTCTTTTAGATCATAAGCTCCTTGGGGTACCATAGGCCCCAATCACAACGGGGTGGAGAAGCAGAAAAGTTTATTTGCAGCTGTAAAAAAGTCCAGGGAGAATAGAATCTCAAATCCTGCACCCAGAGCAGGAAGTTACACAGGCTTTTATACATCCTTTCTCCAGCATACTTATCCAATAGCAAGCTGCCCTAACTATCCATCTAGCCAGCCAATCCTGTTACCAGCTAGTTCCCTTGTTCTCTGTATCATTTGTTAAACTATACATAAAGCTGCTTTATTCAGCATTGTTCTTCCATATCTGCCCTGTTTGCCTTGTTTAGTTTCAGGCAGTCTGACTTTGCAACATATTGTTGCAGATCCTCAGCATAACTGCTGCGAGTGCCTCCAGGCGGGGGGACCAAGGACACTTGGGCCTAGTACGCAGAGCTGCTGCGAGTGCCTCCAGGCGGGAGGGGGGGCAAGGACACCTGGGCCTCGTGCGAGGGGGCTTCATCGACACTCGTGGTCTTCCATCCCCTTGAGTTACCTAGTGGCCAAGCCCCAGGGTCCTCAACACTAGTGAAACAAAACTGCAGGAACTGAGGGGTGGGGTGTGTCTTTAGTGGCTTGGCAGCCCTGAGCCAATACCCTGAGCCCCGAGGGCCGGCAGCTCTGGCAGGGCAAGGGCAGGGCTATCCTGCCCTCAAGCCTCCATCTTCATCCAGTGCCCTGCCGGGGCAGCCCCGGAGAGGGGAGCTCAGTCTCAGGGGCACATTCACCCCTTTGCTGTGGGACCCTGTCGGTGCCGCTCGTCGTGCTGGCTTCTGGGACACAAGTGCCCATCCTGCAGGGCTGAGCCCCCCCGACAGCTGATTTCACACAAAGACCCTAGCACCCCTCATTGCAAGCAGCTGTTCAGAGATCCCGCTCCCAGTCCAAATCCTGCCAGGGCTGAACCAGCAGAGCGGGTACCTCCGGGGGCAGGTCTCATCCCCAACCCAGGGTGAAGTGCCGGGGGCAATGGCAGATTAGCCACTGAGCCTGTGCCCAGGGGTTGCCAGGCAGACAGGGCAAGGAAAGCCCCCACATTCTGATCCCACTCCCTGGCGGAAGCCGTGGGGGGAGGGCCGGAGAAGCCCCTAGTGCCCCCTGAGCCCGCCCCGTGCTGCAGCCCTGGGACGGGCCAGGCCTCTCCTCCCCAATGGTAATGTGGGCAGAACAGCTGGTAGTGGCCCCTACACCATGGCACGGCTAGCTGTGCCTCAAGCAACCAAGCCCCTTAGGCCTGTCAACACCACAGTTCGGCTGGCATACATTGCCTTGCATTCACCTCGCTGTGCCCAGGTCTGCACTCAAATTTGTCTTTGGCCAATGTAATTGCTCCCTTACGGTGATGCAGTAAAACCACCTCTCCAGATGGCATTGGCCTCCATCTACCCTAACCATCCTCCAGCAGCTGTCCCGCAATACCCCATTCCCTGCAACAGTGACCGCAGTGGCCATGTTGTAAACTCCACGCAGCACCCCTCGCCCCATGAAGTGATTCCTGCACTGCAGGGAGCCTGGTCTGCTCCCCGGAGTTCCCTAAACCCACAGCTCATGGTAACTTTACTCTCTGTGAGGCCGTTGTGACGTTGCACTCATATGCTTTATGAAAATATGCTTATTAACAGGAATATAACATGCCTGGAATATGCTTTATGCTAAATGCCCCATGTAACATATCATTAGAAAGCTTGTAATCTACTAAATGTGTACTACTAGGGGCAGATTGGGGGCATCCCAGGTGCTGGGGGAGGAGGCCCGGGACCCCACTCGTGCTGGGGAGGGGGCTGCAGTGCGCAGCCTGGGAGTGGGACCCCTCCCCAGCACGAGTGGGGTCCCACGAGTGGTCCTGGGGGGTGGGCACAGTTCCCATTGGCCAGGAACCTCAGCCAATGGGAGCTGCGGGGGGCAGGGCCTGAAGGCACAGGCAGAATGGTGTGGAGACACCCCCCCCAACCCCTCTGCCACCTAGGAGCTGCAGAGCTATGCTGGTGGGAGCTGGGGAGCCCCCCATCCCGAGGTAAGCCGCCCCGCATCCCTCAACCCCCTCCTGCATGAAAACCTCCTAAGCTTACTTTTACCAGCTTAGGTTAAAACTTCCCCAAGGTACAAACTATTTTACCCTTTTGCCCCTGAACTTCCACTGCCACCACCAAACTTTATCTGGGTTCCTGAGAAAACGTAGTTTGGACACGTCTTTCCCCCCCAAATCCTCCCAACCCTTGCACCCAACTTCCTGGGGAAGGTTTGGTAAAAATCTTCACCAATTTGCATAGGTGACCACAGACCCAAACCCTTGGATCTGAGAACAATGAAAAAGCATTCTGTTTTCTTACAAGAAGACTTTTAATAGAAGTAAAAAGGAATCACCTCTGTAAAATCAGGATGGTAGATATCTTACAGGGTAATTAGATTCAAACAGAGAGAATCCCTCTACGCAAAACCTTAAGTCACAAAAAAGACACACAGACAGGAATAGTCATTCTATTCAGCACAGCTCTTTTCTCAGCCATTTAAAGAAATCATAATCTAACACCTACCTAGCTAGATTACTTACTAAGTTCTAAGACTCCATTCCTGTTCTGTCTCCGGCAAAAGCATCACACAGACAGACACAGACCCTTTGTTTTTCTCCCTCCTCCCAGCTTTTGAAAGTATCTTGTCTCCTCATTGGTCATTTTGGTCAGGTGCCAGTGAGGTTACCTTTAGCTTCTTAACCCTTTACAGGTGGGAGGATTTTTCCTCTGGCCAGGAGGGATTTTAAAGGGGTTTACCCTTCCCTTTATATTTATGACAACTCGCGACTGCGCCATACAGGAGGCCTGTGATATGTAGGGGGCCAGATGAGATGATCTAAGAGTCTCTTCTGGCCTTCAAGTCTCCAAATCTCTGCAAAACCGAGTGCGGCACATTGAGCATCCTCTGATGGTTCCACGTGTGGCCTGCGTGAACCCTTGCACGACCACTGAGTGTGTGGGGGTGACCCAGGGGGAGCAGCTCAAACACGCACAGGAGCCGGCTCGGGGCAGGACATGAGCCCTGCAGGGCAGGGGTGGGGGTGGCAGTGACATCACAAGGGCCTTTTGCAGCACTCAGCTGATTGGTGAAAGGAGGTTGGGAGGCGGTGACCTCACAGAGAGTCCACGACAACGGCCAGGGAGGACAGGCTGCAGGGCAGGGGGATCTCAGAGACCCCCGGGGCTTTGCTGCAGGGAGTCTCCTTCTTGAGGTGTCTCCTTGAGGACTGAGAGAGAATTCAGGGTCTCGTATGTGAGCGCGAGGTGAAGCCCCTCTGGAGTTTTCTCCTTTCCCACTGCTCATTGAGCGAGAAGACAGACGTCCCTGTGGAGAAGGGAAGATCCCCAGAGAGGTTTGGTACCGAGGCAGCCTGATCCACCCGGTGCTGGCCAAATTCTCGGCACGGAAAACAGGAGGTTAAGGTGGGACAATTTTCCCCTAGCTTGGCCTTTGTCCCTTCGAGTCCTTGGGGTTTGACTTTTTTGGTTTCCCTTTTCCTGCTTCCCTCCCTCCACTGGCAAGGAGGGGGCTGCTCTGTAGCCCTCATGGTGGGAGGCCTCCCAAAGAGATGGGACAGGAAGCGTGCTCTGAGAGTGATCCTCACCGGTGACCTGAGCCATCCCTGGGCCATCTGGGGAACCCTCAGGCCACCGCCAGAATCTCCACGCTGATTGCTGAGCAGGGGGTCTCGTGGCAGGGGGGAGACTCAGGACTTTGTTGTTCTCGTTTAAGGCCCAGCAAATAAGCCAGAACCAATTATCTGCTTGGTGAATTGTTCTCCTTCTCGCTGCTGATTGTCTCTGAGCCGTTCCTGGTTCTCGCTGGTGTTCTCGTGCTTCTAAAACACTTGCTGAAGAATCAGTGCGAATGGTTGTTGGTCTGTAGCTCATTGCAGGTGCCTTTATTCTGATCATTCAGTGTGTGAAACTCCAGACTGATGGTTCGTTTGAAAGTCAGGACACCCGGGTCCTGTTCCCAACTCTATCCCGACAGGTTGTGTGATGGAAGACAAGGCCCTTCGCCTTTCTCAGCCTTTGTTTCTCCTTCTGTCAGTTGGGGAGAACAATCCTCTCACACCTGCCTCCCGGTGGGGGGAGGCTGGGGAGCTGTGGGGACCTGTTTGAGAGCGTCACTCGGAGCAGTGTATCGTAGGAGGTGTCCTGTCGGGTTGAGTAATTCCAGAGGATGATGTCGTGCAGCAGAAGCCCGTTTTCCCAACCTGGCGTGACACAGCTTTGCATGTGAACCGAACCAAGGGCGCACACAGGTCCAGAAGCCGGCGATTTCTCCTTTGGCCGCTAGATGGCGCTGCAGCCTCCCACTTCCCCCTTCTCCTGGTCAGCGCAATGGGGGTTAGTCTCCCCAAAAAGAACGCCCGTCTCGCTTTGAACGTCCCTTGATGTGCACCCTGTGGGCTGTCGGGATACGTGTCCAGAAGTTGCAGGGCTTGTTTCATGTTCTCCACAACGACAATCTTTCTTCCTTTCTAGACGTGACGACCTTTTTGGTCAAGATCCTTGATTATTCGGGGACTTATCCCGGAAGACCCAAAGTATTTGGGACATAAGACTTGTCTGGAAGGGCGCACAGGGCGAAAGTGTTTTTGGCCATAGCAGGTGCCTTGTCGCAAGGATGACGTCCATCCCCCTTCCAAACGTGGTTTGTGTAATGTTGTGTGTGTGATGTGTTGTGTGTCATGTTATGTGTGTTTGTCTGTCTGTGTGACATGTTGTGTGTCATGTTGTGTGTGTGAGATGTGTTGTGTGTCATGTTGTGCAACGTGTTGAGTGTGTGTTTGTGTGTGGTGAGGTGTTTGTGGTGTCATGTGATGTGTTGTGTGTGACGTGGTGTGTGTGGGTGTGTGTGTGACATATTGTGTGTCATGTTGTGTGTGTCGTGTTGTGTGTGTGATGTGTTGTGTGTCGCGTTGTGTGTGTGCTTGTCCGATGTGCGACGTATTGTGTGTTTGATTCGCGATGTGCGATGTGCTGTGTGCGCGTGCGACTTGCGACATGTTGTGTGTCCGACATTCGACGTGTTGTGTGTGTGACGTGCAACGTGCGATGTGCCATGTGTGAAGTGTTTGTGCAGCTTGAGGCATGTGATGTGTTGTGTGTGTCCATGCAACGTGTGACATGCGATGTGTTGTATGTGTAACGTGTTGTATGTCATGTTGTGTGTGTTGTGTTTCATGTTATGTTTGTCGTATTGTATGTGTTCTGTGTCGTCTTGTGTGTGAGAGAAACGTTTTTGTATATGTGTGACATGTTGTGTGTGTTTGATGTGTTTTGTGTCTTGTTGTGTGTCGCGTTGTGTGTTTTTCTGAGTATGATGTGTTTCTGTGTGTGTGTCGTGCGATGTGTTGTATGTATCTATGCAATATGCGACGTATTGTGTGGGACATTAAATGTGTTTCTGTGTGTGTCATGGTGTGTGTCGTGTTCTGTTTGTCATGTTATGTTTGTGTGTGAGACGGGTTGTGTGTCGTGTTTTGTGTGTGTGAGAGACGTTTTGTGTGTGTGTGACATGTGTGTCATTTTGTGTGTCATCTAGAGTTGTGTAGATTGTGTGTGTGGTGTTTGTTGTGTCATATGACATGGTGTGTGTTTGTGAGATGTGTTTTGTGTAGTGTTCTGTGTGCGTGACAAGTTCTGTGTCATGTGTGTTTGTGTCTCTCTGTGTGGCGTGTTGTGTGTCGTGTTGTGTTGTGTGTGTGACGTGTTGTGTGTGTTGTGTTATGTGTGTGTATGTGTGAGACGGGTTGTGTGTCTTGTGTGTGTGTGCATGAGACATTGTGTGTGTGATGTGTTGTGTGTGTGTTTGTGTGTGTGACAGGTTTTTGTGTGTGTCATGCGGCGTGCAATGTGCGACATGTGTACATGAGTGTGTGTGACAATGTGCAACATGTTTTGTGGGACGTGTGATGTATTTCTGTGTGTGTCGTGTTGTGTGTGTTTCTGTGTGAGTCGTTTTCTGTGTCATGTGTGTGTCGTGATATGTGTGTGTGTGACGGGTTGTGTGTGTGTGTGTGATGTCTTGTGTGTGGTGTGTGTCGTCTAGAGTGTTGTGTGGATTGTGTGTGTGGTATTGTGTTTGTGGTGACATGTGATGTGGTGTGTGTGTGTTGTGTGTGTGACATTGTGTGTCGTGTTTGTGTCTGTCTGTGTGACGTGTTGTGTCATGTTGTATGCCATGTTGAGTGTGTGTGTGGTGTTGTGGTTTTGGTGTCATGTGATGTGTTGTGCGTGAGGTGGTGTGTCATGTGTGTGTTTGTGTCTGTCTGTGTGACGTATTCTGTGTTGTGTGTGTGACGTGTGTAGTGTTTTGTGTCTGTGTGACATGGCGTGTGTCGTGTTGTGTGGTGTGAGATGTGTTTTTGAGTGTGACGTGCGACGTGCTGTGCGTGCGTGCAACGGGCAGCGTGTTGTGTGTGTCCGTGCTATGTGCAATGTGCATCATGCGACATGCGACGTGTTGTGTATGTGCCTGTGACATGCGATGGTTTGTGTGTGATGTGCAACACGTGACATCTTGTGTGTGTTACGTGCGACGTGTTGTGTGTCCGTGCTACACGCGACGTGTTGTGCATGACATACAACGTGCTGTGTGTGCGCGTGTGACACGCGTGGGACATGTGTGAAGTGCGACTTGCTGGGAGTGACGTGACGTGCGACGTGTTGTGTGTGCCACGTTCGACGTTTTGTGTGTATGTGTGCAACGTGCAACGTGTTGCGTGTGTCTGATGTGCGACGTGTTGTGTGTCTATGTCCAATGTGTGACAAGCGATGTGCGACGTGTTGTGTGTGCGGCGTGTGGCGTGCGGCATACGATGTGTTGTTTCTGTATGTGCGACACACACCATGTCACACACAAAATGTCTCATGACACACAACACGACACACAACCCATCACCACACACAACACACCACTCACCACACAGACACACACACAACACGTCACACAACACTCTAGATGACACACACATCACGTCACAAAACACCACACACACACCACACCACACACAACACGAAACACAGCACATCACACACACACGGAACACAACACTCTGGACGACACACAGCACACACACAACACGTCGCACACACACAAACGCGTCTCACACACACGTGTTGTGTGTCATGCTGTGTGTTTGTGTGATGTTGTGTGTGTGAGATGTGCGATGCGCAATGTACTGTGCGTGCGACGTGCTGTGCGTGGGAGGTGAGATGTGTTGTCTCTGTGCGTGCGACACACACCACACCAACGGCACACAACACAAAACAAACACACAACATTGCACACAACACATCACACACACAACACACCACACAGACACACGCACACAACACAACACACAACACGTCCCACACACACTGAATACAACACTCTAGACGACAGGCAACACATGCACAGCACATCACACGCACACAAACACGTCTCACACACACAAGTATTGTGTGTCGTGCTGTGTGTGTGGGACGTGTTGTGTGTGTGAGATATGCGAAACGCGACGTGCTGTGTGTTTGATTTGCGATATGCGATGTGCCGTGTGGGCGTGCGACATGTGACATGTAACGAACGACGTTGTGTGTGATGCACAGCACTTTGTGTGTGTGATGTGCGACGTGTTGTGTGTGTGAGACGTGTGACGTGAGCTGTGTGGTGTGCGTGACTGTGACGTGCGACATGCTGTGTGTGCATGCGAATTGTGATGTGCGGTGTACGACATGCGTCGTGCGGCGGGTTGTGTGCGACATGTGACCTTTGTATGTGAGGTGCGACGTGTGACATGTTCTGTGTGTGTGTCTGTGTGGTGTGTTGTGTGATCTGTTGTCTGTCGTCTTGTGTGTGTTGTGTGCCATTTTGTGTGTCGTGTTAAGTGTGTGTGTGGTGTTGTGTCTGTGGTGTCATGTGACGTGTTTTGTGTGATGTGGTGTGTGTGGTGTTTTCTGTCTGTGAGACGGGTTGTGTGTCGTGTTTTGTGTGTGTGTGAGACGTGTTTGTGTGTCTGACGTGCGACGTGCTGTGTGCGCGACGTGCGATATGTTGTGTGGGTGTGACGTGTGAGGAGTTGTGGGTGCGAGATTCGACATTTTGTGTGTGAAGTGCGACGTGTTGTGTGCCCGGGCCCGTCCCCTCAGTTGCAGTCTCAAGTCTTCAGTGTCCTTCTTGCTGGCAGTGCGGTGTGGGGAGGAGAAAGGCCAAGCGTGGGCCCCGGGTTTGGGTTTGGTTTTTGCCCCCTCAGCCCGTGTGCTTGGGAAGCCCCAGTCCAGGCGTGTCTGGGGGGGGGAAGCGTGGTGGGGGCATTGCTCAATCTCCCAGCCCGGTGCAGCAATTCCCTTGCTGTGGCCTCAGGCAGGGGAATCACTGAGTGGGAGCTTCCTTGCTGGGCAACGGCTGTGGATGGGCTGTTTCACACCCCACCCGGGGGTTGCTGACCTTCCTTGCTGGTATCTCCTAATCTTTCCCCGGATACATGGAAACCATGCCGTGCAAGGTAACAACACAATTCAATCCAAGGTGAGGAATATGGGGGTTACAGGGCACCTAGAGGAGGAGGATTTGATGTTTCCATTTTGCATAATGAAAGACAAGGGATAACCATGTATTAAATGGATTGATGTAGGATAGGATTTGACCATGTTCTGCCCGCCACCCTTTCTGAGAGCAGGAAGGAACGGCCTCATGGGCCATTGGTAAAGGTGCATCAGCCAGATTCTGATGACTGTGAAAAGGCCTCACAAATATCCAGATGGTCAAGAAGACGTGAGAGACTTGGAAACAGCAGGAGACAATCAAAAAACATCCACCGTATCCGACGCTAAACGCCTCAACGGCGAGGCAGGCACCCTGAATGCACGACAAAGAAGATCTAAGGATGGGAAGCCAACAAAACCATCAAACAATAACAGCGGAAAACCCGGAGATTAATCCCACTTGAGGACTAACGATTACAGAATGACATTGCAAAATCCATAGACGAAAGTTGGAATTTACAAGTCTAAAGTTGGGGTGTTTTGCCATCAGACTTTGGGTTCAGTCCTGCAAAGCCTCAGAGCATGGGATTGCGACCGACGGAGCTCAGCTCCTCGCTTGTGTTCAGTCTAACTGGCCGTTAGATTGACAAGAGCTACAGCAAACTGGTAACTGTAAGACCATCTGCAGGACATGTGTGTGTGTGTGTGTGTGTGTGTGTGTGATTAAATGCGTATGCTAAGAGTTGTATTTTCAAGAAATGCGGCGTATTGCCTTTTCCCCTGAAAAGATCCCGTGTGCTTCTTCTAAGCATAAGACGCTCCCCCAAGGTGTAGAGTGTCACAAACACATCTCATGACTCTGCCCACAACAACTGGAACTAAGACAAGAATGTGGAAGAAACAAGAAGAATTGTGTTAATGGTTTATTTACAGTAACTGGAAAGCAGGAAAGTAAAAGGAGCTGAGAAGGAGCTTTCATAACCACAGTGTAGGGCAAGGGGACCCAGAGATTTTGAGAACAGTTTTAATAATGGCACTAAAGTCACAGAAGTGGCCAGGAAGTAACCCAGGGAATTAATGAATTACCATCTCACTTGAAGAAAAGGAGTACTTGTGGCACCTTAGAGACTAGGAAATTTCTTTGAGCATAAGCTTTCGTGAGCTACAGCTCACTTCATTGGATGCATTCAGTGGAAAATACAGTGGGGAGATTTATATACAGAGAGAACATGAAACAATGGGTGTTACCATACACACGGTAACGAGAGTGATCACTTAAGGTGAGCTATTGCCAGCAGGAGAACGGGGGGGGGGGGGAAACCTTTTGTAGTGATAATCAAGGTGGGCCATTTCCTGCAGCTGACAAGAAAGTCTGAGGAACAGTGGGGGGTGGGGGTGAGGAGAAATAAACATGGGGAAATAATTTTACTTTGTGAAATGACCCTTCCACTCCCAGCCTCTATTCAAGCCTCAGTTAATTGTATCCAGTTTGCAAATTAATTCCAATTCAGCAGTCTCTGGTTGGAGTCTGTTTTTGAAGTTTTTTAGTTAAAGATTTGCAACTTTTAGGTCTGTAATCGAGTGACCAAAGAGATTGAAGTGTTCTCCGACTGGTTTTTGAATGTTATAATTCTTCACGTCTGATTTGTGTCCATTGATTCTTTTACGTAGAGACTGTCCAGTTTGACCAATGTACATGTCAGAGGGGCGTTGCTGGCACATGATGGCATAGATCACATTGGTGGATGTGCAGGTGAAGGAGCCTCTGATAGTGTGGCTGATGTGATTAGGCTGATGTGATTAGCCTCTGATAGTGTGGCTGATGTTATTAGGCCCTGTGATGGTGTCCCCTGAATAGATATGTGGATACAGTTGGCAACGGGCTTTGTTGCAAGGATAGGTTCCTGGGTTAGTGGTTCTGTTGTGTGGTGTGTGGTTGCTGGTGAGTATTTGCTTCAGGTTGGGGGGCTGTCTGTAAGCAAGGGCTGGCTTGTCTCGCAAGATCTGTGAGAGTGATGGGCCGTCATTCAGGATAGGTTGTAGATCCTTGATGATGTGTTGGAGAGGTTTTAGTTGGGGGCTGAAGGTGATGGCTAGTGGCATTCTGTTATTTTCTTTGTTGGGCCTGTCCTGTAGTAGGTGACTTCTGGGTACTCTTCTGGCTTTGTCAATCTGTTTCTTCACTTCCGCAGGTGGGTATTGTAGTTGTAAGAATGCTTGATAGAGATCCTGTCGGTGTTTGTCTGTGTCTGAGGGGTTGGAGCAAATGCGGTTGTATCGTAGAGCTCGGCTGTAGACGATGGATCGTGTGGTGTGCCTCCAGCTTTCATCCAGACCACACCACACAATCCATTGTCTGCAGCCGAGCTCTAGGGTACAACCTCATTTGCTCCAACCCCTCGGACAGAGACAAACACCGACAGGATCTCTATCAAGTGATCTTAAAACTACCTGCTGAAGGGAAGAATACCCAGAGGTCACCTACTCCAGGACAGGCCCAACAAAGAAAGGAACAGAACGCCACCAGCCGTCACCTTCAGCCCCCAACTGAAACCTCTCCAGCGCAGCATCAAGGATCTGCAACCTATTCTGAAGGACGACCCATCACTCTCACAGATCTTGGGAGACAGGCCAGACCTTGCTTACAGACAGCCTCCCCAACCTGAAGCAAATACTCACCAGCAACCACACAACAAAAACACTAACCCACGAACCGATCCTTCCAACAAACCCATTGCCAACTCTGTCCACATATCTACTCTGGAGATCTGGAGTACTGTGTCCAGTTTGGAGCCCCACACTACAAGAAGAAGGTGGAAAAATTGGAAAGAGTCCAGTGGAGGGCAACAAAAATGAGTAGGGGACAGGAACACATGACTTATGAGGAGAGGCTGAGGGAACTGGGATTGTTTAGCCTGCAGAAGAGAAGACTGAGGGGGGATTTGATAGCTGCTTTCAACTACCTGAAAGGGGGTTCCAAAGAGGATGGATCTAGACTGTTCTCAGTGATAGCAGATGACAGGACAAGGAGTAATGATCTCATATTGCAGTGGGGGAGGTTTAGGTTGGATATTAGGAAAAACTTTTTCACTAGGAGGATGGTGAAACACTAGAATGCGTTCCCTAGGGAGGTGGTGAAATCTCCTTCCTTAGAAGTTTTTAAGGTCAGGCTTGACAAAGCCCTGGCTGGGATGATTTAGTTGGGGATTGGTCCTGCTTTGAGCAGGGGAGTTGTTGGGGACACTGGGGCATGGCCACTAGGTAACTCGAGGGGATGGAAGACCACGAGTGTCGATGAAGCCCCCTCGCACTAGGCCCAGGTGTCCTTGGCCCCCCCTCCTGCCTGGAGGCACTCGCAGCAGCTCTGCGTACTAGGCCCAAGTGTCCTTGGCCCCCCCGCCTGGAGGCACTCGCAGCAGTTATGTTGAGGATCTGCAACAATATGTTGCAGAGTCAGACCGCCTGAAACTAAACAAAGCCAAACAGGGCAGATATGGAAGAACAATGCTGAATAAAGCAGCTTTATGTATAGTTTAACAAATGATACAGAGAACAAGGGAACTAGCTGGGAACTGGATTGGCTGGCTATATGGATACTTAGGGCAGCTTCCTATTGGATAGGTATGCTGGGAAAAAGGATGTATAAAAGCCTGTGTAACTTCCTGCTCTGTGTGCAGGATCTGAGATCTTATTCTCCCTGGACCTTTTTGCAGCTGCAAATAAACTTTTCTCCTTCTCCACCCCGTTGTGATTATTGGGTGAAGCACACCGGGTAACGAACCAACCCCAGCTGTTGTTTAACCTCTCGGCACTGGGTGCTGGCAACAGCTTTTGGCATCCCTGGGTGGGCGATGAGGCTGCTATTTAGCCTTGCCCGGACCCCTCCTGGAGGTCGAGGATTGCGGCGAGAACCGACGCCCAGCGTGCACTGGTGAGTTCATCGGGGGCCTCGGAGGAGACGCAATTTGATCGACCCCAGAGGGCACGACGGTGCAACGCACTCATATAGTGGAGAAGTAGTTGTGGATGATGGTGAGGAACTGGTCCCTTGGACATGGGGGAGGAGCAGCTGCGGACGACGGTGAGGAACCGGTCCCTTGGATAAGGTAGGAACCTTTTGAAATCCGGATTCTATGCTCTGTTGGATCCTGGGGATGCCCAGAGTTACCCTGTAGGTATGGGACAGGGACAGAGCTCGGGGGTTAGGGCACGGTGTACGCTCCTAGAATACATTCTAGCAATCTGGAAGGTATTTGGTGCGGATCCGATGACTAAGAGCCAATTAAAACGATTCTGTACAGTTGACTGGCCTCAATATCAACTGGAGGACCAGGAGTGGTGGCCACCAGGAGGGTCAATTAATTACAACATGATCCTCCAATTAGTTTTGTTTTGTCAGTGAATGGGTAAATGGAATGAACATTTGTATGCACAAATGTTTATGGCTTGAAGAAACAGAACAGAGCTGTAATTCTGCAGAGCTGTAATTTGACTCCGACTGGTTCGGTAGTAGCTAATGTTAGTCCCCAGACCCCCACCCCCACTGTAATGGCAGAGCCGATGTCCCCTTCGGCCCCCAACCCCCACCTTATAATGGTAGGATGCCTCAGGTTACAGAGATTGCCCCCTCAGTGGGACTCTATCCTTTGCTTACCAAGACTGTTGTGGCTTGCCCAGGGGCAGACGGACGTCAGGCTACCACTATGCAAGTTTACACCCATGTGCCATTCAATCCAATAGACCTAGCAGCTTTTAAAACACAGGCTGGGGAATTCTCCATGAACCCAAGCTGGTTTATTTCAGTCTTTGAGGGGTGCCTCGGTAGTCACAAGCCGGATTGAGATGACTGTAATATCCTCCTGAGAACCCTGTTGTCTGAGGTGAAGAGGAATCAGGTTACAGCTAAGGCAAGGGGAGCGACAGCTTTCAAGCGAAAAAAAAAGAAAAAAAAGAAAGGAAGCTATCTGTCAAGTTCCTACCCCAAGTAATCGTAAGTGGCTCAGGGCATTTCTGGGTATGGCAGGCTTTTGCAGGATATGGATCCCAGAGTTTGGACTGTGGGCTAAACCCCTGTACGACAGTGTAAAAGGAGCAGATCATGACCCCTTCTATTGGACCCCAGAGGCTGACAGGGCATTTAAAATCCTGAAAAGAAAATTGATGGAAGCTCTGGTACTGGGCCTGCCGGATCTCTCTAAGCCGTTTCAGTTGTATGTACATGAACGAAAGGGGGTGGCCCTAGGAGTGCTCACACAGCTGTTAGGAGCATGGAGACGTCCCGTGGCTTATTTTTCTAAGCAACTGGATCAGGTTGCAAAGGATTGGCCGGCATGTTTACGGGCGGTCGCAGCTACTGCCCTAGTGCTTGAGGAAGCGGAGAAGCTAACATTGGGAGGGGTTATGCAAATCTATACTCCCCATATGGTCCGAGCCTTATTGGCTGCAAAGGCAGGGCTTTGGCTCACCCAGGCTCGGATTGCTCGGTACCAGACTAAGCTGTTAGAGAACTCTGAAGTCACCTTACAGCCTTGCCCCTCCCTTAACCCAGCCACCCTCTTGCCAGAAACAGAGGAACAGGAACATGACTGTTTAGAGATCATAGATGCCCAGTACTCCAGCCGTCCGGATTTAAAGGATGCACCCGTCCCAAATGCAGATTATGAGTGGTACACTGATGGTAGCAGTACTGTAATAGATGGGCAAAGGAGGGCGGGTTATGCTGTTGTGACCCTCCATGACACTGTGGAAGCTGAAGGTTTGCCTGCTGGGACCTCTGCCCAGCTGGCCGAACTAATAGCCCTGACCCGTGCACTTGAACTGTCAAAAGGAAAGCGGGTCAACATTTTTACTGATTCAAAGTATGCTTTTGGTGTGCTGCATGCTCATGCTGGCCTATGGAAGCAAAGGGGAATGCTGACAGCCCAAGGCTCCCCAGTCAAGTATGGGCCCCAAATCCTCCGGCTCCTAGAAGCCGTACAACTTCCCTCGGAAGTGGCGGTGGTACACTGTAAAGCCCATCAAAGGGAGGATCAAGATGTGGCCAGAGGTAACGCCCGGGCAGATAGAGAGGCTAAGCATGCTGCCACCCTGCCATCCCCTCAGGCTGAGAACGCCCATATGCATGCCCTTATCCCATCAGGAGGGGAGCTTCCAACCCCTCAGTACTCTGGGGAGGAGAGACAGCTAACTGACAAACTCGGTCTCCGGGAAAAGGAGGGATGGCTCCATTCCCCAGAAGGGAAGGTCCTCTTACCAAAGGGCCTGATCCGGCCGGTGCTGCAGAAACTACATCAAACCACTCATGCTGGCAGGGAAGCACTTATCCAGCTAATGGGAAAATACTTTATCACTTCCGGACTCCAACCCCTGGCTGCCCAGGTACAAGCGGACTGCTTAGTCTGCCAAAAGAATAATCCCCGACCGGGACATCCTGTGCCACCAGCTGCCCTGGAACCCACTCCGGGCCCCGGACAAGTGTGGCAAATAGACTTTACTGAGTTTCCCCGGACCCCAGGGTTCAAATATCTCCTTGTCATAGTGGATCGGTTCAGCGGATGGCCAGAAGCCTTCCCATGCCGTAATTGCACTGCCAGAACAGTGGCCCTCAAGTTTGTTAAGGAGATCATTCCTCGCTTTGGACTCCCCCAGTGGATGGAATCTGACAACGGGACACGTTTCACGTCAAAAATCATTCAAAGCATCTCACATGCTTTACAGATCCCCTGGAAACTCCATACGCCCTGGAGACCGCAAGCCAGTGGGGTAGTGGAGCTTATCAATCAGACCCTTAAACGGCATCTCTCAAAAGTGTGCCAAGAAGCCTCACTGCGATGGCCTGATGCTTTGCCCCTCGTCCTGCTCCGTGTCAGCGCTCTCCCAAAGGGTAGATTAGGGCTTAGTCCCTTTGAAATTATGTTTGGAAGGGCATGGCCTATGAATGGCACCCCGGTTCTGTCAGGGGAATGGGAGCTGGGTAATGTTTTTTTGTCTCAGTATATGTGTTCCCTGTCTGCTGTTCTCTTGTCTCTTCACAGGTATACCAAGGATTCCCAGCCTCTCCCCTTGGACTCTCCCGTCCACTCCTTACAGCCGGTGACTCCGTTCTTGTTCGTACCTGGAAAGACGAGCCTCTCCAGGAAAAGTGGAAAGGACTCTATACCGTCCTGCTGGTCTCCCATACAGCGGCAAAGACCGAGGGACACAAGAACTGGATCCATCACTCCGTGCTTGTTCGTACCTGGAAAGACGAGCCTCTCCAGGAAAAGTGGAAAGGACTCTATACCGTCCTGCTGGTCTCCCATACAGCGGCAAAGACCGAGGGACACAAGAACTGGATCCATTACTCTCGTCTGAAGGCAGTACCCGCCCCCTCGTCAGCGGAACAGTGGACTGTCCAACCTGCTGACTCTTCATCTAGTGACGATCTCGGGCTAAAGCTAGTGTTTAAGAGACACAAATAGCGGACACCTTAATGCTAAATGGGCCCACCCAGGTACTGGAGACCCTGGGTTGGGAAGACTCGGGTGATAATTAATTGGGTAACATTGTTATTCTCTCTATTGGTATTTCCAAACTGTGCATATCGGGAGCATAACTCCTTTGTTTTGCTTGCGCACCATGTTGCTACTTTAACAAACCAGACTGATTGCTGGGTATGTGCTCCGACTCCACTGTCCCCCAACACGGGAATGCCCCTTGACATGCTGCCCCTGACCCTAGCAGAATAAGCCACCCCCAAAGAGCAGGAAAGAATGGACTTGCCGATCTGGAACAAGACCCCTTTACAGCCACCTCTCAGGACCAGGAGTATTCGGTTGCAGTACTCACTGAGGGAGTGTTATGTTTTACCCAAAGCCAATCTGATCACTATGGGCGTCCTGTGGGAAAAAGCTCCTGTGTTATTTACACAGTGGGCTGAAGGGTATTGGATAAAGACCAACAGGGGAGGCCAGCAGTGTGGGTGTAATGGTTCCTCTCCTTTTGGGGAAACTCTTACAAATAATCTTACCACAAAAAAAGGGTTTGGAAATATAACTTGCCGTCCAGTTAATATCTCCAACGTAGCAAGCCAATGGTGGGTTTGTAGTGGTCCCTATGGCGAGTGTAATTTGAACGGCACAGTTAGAAATGCCCCCACTTGTACCCAATCAGGAGGATGGGATGCCCCCCTAGGGGCATATGAACTGGAAAAGCAGCCTTAAATAGCCCAGGAATCCTCTTAAGAAACAGTCCTTATTGGGCCCTACAGGGTCACTATTTTGTATGTGGCCGAAAGGCTTACAAGGTGCTGCCAGCCAACTGGACAGGTAGCTGTTATATAGCTCGTGGAGTTCCTCATCTTTCCATAACTGCCACGCTGCCCAAAGGAAAGATTAGAAATGCCCGAGACACCTCTGTTGAGTCACGAGAAAAGACCCTGCGGCGACTGACTACGGCATTGGAGGGCAAGATGAAGAATCTCCTCACAACCGAGAAGCTTGCAGGGTGCTCTGTACTGGGAACAGCACCACTGTTTACCGGGCCAGCCATGGCAGGCATAGGCCGCTATACTGTAAGCCTGCAAATGGTACTTGAGAAGGTGGCCTTAGAGTTAGAAGGCTCGGTTAGTGATTTAGGGTCAGCAGTAAAAACATTAAATAAAGAGGTTCAGCAGCTCAGGACGTTTTCCCTCCAAAACAGGCTGGCTTTGGACTATCTCTTGGCATCCCAAGGAGGGGTTTGTCCCCTCGTCGGGCCCCGCTGTTGTGTATATGTCAATGATAGCAGTTATGAGATCTATGAAAAGGTGGTACAGGCTGAGGCCCATGCCCGAGCCGGAGCACAGGTTGCCTACACTGCCCCAGAGAGCGATTGGTTGCAAACCTTGTTTTCAGGCTGGGGTTTGTCGTCTTGGCTGGGTGGTTTATTTAGCCTGTTATTGAAACTTTTCTTTCCTGTATTGCTTGTATTACTGGTATTATGCTGTGCAGTCTCATGTGTTAGGGCCCTTTTGCAAAAGTTAATAAGTCATTCTCTTCAGGGCTATCACAGAGTGCTTATGCAAAGTCCTATTGTAAAGAAATAAGTAGCCCAAGTGAGAAAACTCAGAGCCAAGGCTGTTGAGTGTTCTCAAAGGAGGGAGTTGTTGGGTACACTGGGGCATGGCCACTAGGTAACTCGAGGGGATGGAAGACCACGAGAGTCAATGAAGCCCCCTTGCACTAGGCCCAGGTGTCCTTGGGACCTTTTTGCAGCTGCAAATAAACTTCTGTTCTCCACCCCGTTGTGATTATTGGGTGACGCACACCGGGTAGCGAACCAACCCCAGCTGTTGTTTAGCCTCTTGGCACTGGGTGCCGGCAACACTGTCCAACATTAAAGAGGTGAAACAAGGCTGGCAGTTTGGGCTGCTGGACAGAACAAGCCTTCAGGCTGAAAAGCCAACAACCTTTCTCTCCATTTCAGCAAAAAACAACATTCAACAAACCCCCACAAAAACAGGCACCTGAAAATGTCCTGCCCCCGACTTCACCTTTCCAAGGTCTTCTCCGCACTCTCTCCCGCCCCGAGTGAGAATCCGACCCCTTGACCAACACACCACAGTGAGACCCGAATGCAGCTCTCCCTCTGCAGGCAGGACGGTGGAGAAAAACACAGGTGAAAAAACCCTCCCGGCTCAGCTGCGCAGGGAGCCTTGGCAAGGACGTGGTGGAAAGGTGACGCCGGGATCTCTCGCACGGGAAAGGAGACTCGTGCCCGAGTCCAACCAACCCTTTGGGAACTCGAAGGAAGCCGCATCCCACAGGCGTTTCCACAGACCAGCCACCAGCCCCACACCCAGGCCGGAGGGGCCGGGACACGGGAAGGGGCAGCAGCCAACGCCCCCGGGGGGAGGGCTGGGGCGGGAGCTGCAGCCAGGCCCCTGGACCCGCAGGGAGACGCAGACCCTGACGGCAACCAGCCACGTTTGCCCACGTGTGTGTGTGAGACACGTCTGTGTGTGTGTGATGTCTTCTGTGTGTGCTGTGTGTCGGCCAGAGTGTTGTGTTCAGTGTGTGTGTGCTGTGTTGTGTTTCGTGTTGTGTGTGTGTGTGTGGTGTGTGTGTGTAGTGTTGTGTGACATGTTGTGTGTTGTGTTGTGTGTGTTGAGTTGTGTGCCATTTTGTGTGTCATGTTGAGTGTGTGTTGTGTGGTTGTGGTGTCATGAGACGTGTTGTGTGTGATGTGGTGTGAGTCGCACGCACAGACACAACACATTGTACGCCGCACGCACAACATGTCACATGTAGCACGTCACACACACACATCGCACGTCACACGCACAGCATGCTGCATGTAGCACGCACACACACAAAACATTGCACGTTGCACGCACACACACACAACGCGTCGCCTGTTGCATGATGCACATCGCACACAGCACGGTCACACACAACACCTTGCGCGTCGCACGCACAGCACCTCGCACCTCACACTCACAAACGCATCTCACACACGCACAACACGACACACACCACATCACCAAGACAGAAAAAACTACACACATGTCACACATACAGAAAGACACGCAACACGACACACAGCACGTCACACACACAACACGTCACACACACACCTACACAAACAAGACGACACACAACATGACACACGAGTCACACAAAACACGTAACATGACACCACACACACAACACCATACACACACTGAACATGACACAAAACGGCCCACAATACAACACAAACACACATCACACACAACACATCACACACACACCACACCACAAAGACACACACACAGTACGTCACACACACACACTCAACACTACACAACACACGTCTCACACACCCACACCCACACACCACGTCACGTCACCACAAACACACAACCACACACAATCCATACAATACTCTAGACCACACATGACACACACACGACACACAACCCATCACACACACACATATAACACAACATGACACACACACAATACAACACACACAGAAACAAATCGTATGTCCCACACAACAAGTCGCACGTTGCACGGATACACAGAACACATCGCATGCACACATGTATGCAAGTCGCACGACACACACACAGAAACACATCACACACAAACACACACGTGACACACAATATGACACATAACACATCACAAACACAAACACTTCTCTCACACACACACAAGATGACACAGAACCAGTCTCACACAGACACACACAACACAACATGTAACACACAACATGACACACAACACATCACACATACAACACATCGCACGTCGCACATCGTAGGGACACACACAACACATCGCACGCCACATGTTGCAAGTCACACCTGCACACACAACACATCGCGCATCGCACGTCACACACACAACACGTTGAATGTCGGACACACAACGCGTCACACGTCGCATGCACACTCAGCACGGCACACGTCGCACATTGCACGCCACACTTCGAACACACAACACGTCGCGTGTCGCACGTTACACACAAAAACGTTGCATGTCGCACACAGATGTTGCACGTCGCACATCGCACACACAACACGTCGCACATCGCACAAACACACAATGCATCACAAACACAACACCTCACACACACACAAACAGGTCTCTCACACGCACAACATGAAACACAACACATCACACACACACAACACAACACACAACACGTCACACAGACACAAACACACACAACATGACATACAACATGTCAGACACACACCCCCACACGCCACATGACACCACAAACACACCACACACGCACACCATGTCACACACATACAAACACACAACACGACACACAACACATCACACAGATAGGCACAAACACATACAACATGACACACAACACGACACACCCAAGACTACACAAAACACATCACACACACACACACACACACACACATTATGTCACATGACACCACAAACACAACATCACACACACACTCAACACGGCAAACAAGAGGACGCACATGTGAAGTGTGGGGTGTGCGATGTCTTCTGTTTGCGTGTGCGTCATGCAACGTGCAACGTGAGGCGTGTTGTGTGTGTGTGACGTGCAATGTTTTGTGTGTGTGATGTGCGACGCAGGACGTGTTGTGTGTGTGACGTGCGATGTGCTCCGGGTGGGGTCTGTGTGTGTTTCTGCACAAGCTGATTGCGATGTCCCAGAGGCCAACAGCAAAGAGGGTTCGGCGTCAGCTTTCTTGCCCTGCCGTAAGTCTGCCACCGGGCTGGGGGGACAGCGGCTGGGGACCCCAGGAGCTGCTGAGAGATGCGGAGGATCCCTCGGAAGGGAGAAGACGACGGGAGAATCCGACTCTTCCAGCAACGAGCCACATTTGCCCAGTGCTGACGCTGTCAGGCCTCCGCATTTTGGGCCAGAAACCAACAGCCAAATCGAGCTGGAAAATTGAACCACTTGCAAATGGCCCTTGTAGCGTCTCACCAGACCGTCGGCGACCGTCTGGGGGTGAGCTGTGGGCTCCTGAGAGGTAGAATCCAGGGCCTGCCTCTTCGCTTCCCACGGCCAGGTATTTTCAGCCCCCAACAATGAGGGGAAGAACAGGGAGATGAAAAGCCAAAGAAAGTTTCAAGAGTTCTCCTTCCTGGCTGAGCTGGGGGCGCTGTCCAGGTCACGGACGGTCATTCTGGGGAGGGATGTGGGTCTGGTCCACTTTGCAGGCGGTTGATCTGGGGAAGGATGTGGGTCTCAGATATCTGGAGGATTGGCCCAGAGCCCAGTCTTGTGGGGGCACAGCTGGTGGTCCTCATCCTCGTCTGTCTGCCTCTCTTCTGCCAGAGAAGGCAAGCCAGGCTAGTACGAACAATGATGCTGTCAATAAAATGGAATCCAGTTGTGGAAGTTTTTTCTCTGAAAAAATATTTTCACACTTTTCAATCGGCCCCTGGTAGTTCCTAGGAGAAATGTGAAGGACGAGATATTGGAACAGTTCCCTCTTCGTGGGAGCAACAGCTGGCTGGGGTTTTGGCTGCTCAGGCGTTTGTTCCCTGGTTTTACCCACTGTGGTTTCTTTTGCATGGATTTCATGTACCTGTGTGTAAGTTTTTTCCCAAAGGCACACAGCCGTACAGGTTTTATCTACAATCTTTACAAGTTGAAGTTGCAGATGGAGGGAGCTCCCAGCAATGGCAGCCTTAAGGGGGTGGATGGCTAGAAGCTGGGGGACTGGATTGGGACCCCCCAACACTGACTGGCCTCTCTGTCCTGCAGTTTTAGTCCCCCCAGATTAGCCTGATTATCACAACAAAATTCTGTTTCTCCTGTTGCTAACAGCCCACCTTCATCGATTGGTCTCGTTAAGGGTTGTTATGGCAACCCCCATTTTCTTGTCTTCTCTGTATCGCTATATCTATATCTTCCTGATGTATTTTCCCATGCATGCATCTGATGAAGTGGGCTTTAGCCCATGAAAGCTTATGCTCAGATAAATTGGTTCGTCTCTAAGGTGCCACAAGTCCTCCTCATTCGCTTTTCCTGACTGATTATGCTGGGGGCTCTGCCTGGCCCCAGCGCTCCGGTCCCTCAGGTACCAAGGCCACCTGGGAACCCTGATCAATTCCAGCTTCAAGGAGTGCTGAGATCCATCTGTCTCTTTCTGTGCCTCTGTCTCTCTCTAGGAATAGCCTCCTGACCCTGCCTCCTGTGATCAGTTATAGTTTGCTAGCCCCCCACCCCACCTCCGTGGGTGTTTTTGGCTTCTCCATTCACTCTGCCGCAATGCTCCTTGTACCCAAGCTAAAATCCCTGCAGCCCCAAAAATCCTCGGGGGTTTGCTCAGCAAGTGGGTTACTAGCAGAATGGTTGTGGGGTGAAGATGGGGATAGGGAGGTGCTGAACCTGGGGGCAGAGGAGGGTGGCAGATTAAGGTGTTGCTCAGCCCAGCCCGCTGAGTCCAAGGACATAAGAGGGGACCAGCATTAAATTGCTGTTCGATCCAGCCCACTGAGTCCCGGGACACATCAGAGGTCAGCTTGCGAGTGCTGATGACCCAGTCCTCTCTGACATGCTATGTTTATGTGTGTGTGCCTGTGTGTCTGTTCATGTTCATCACATTTGGGGGCTGGAAGATCCCAGCCCTGGGGAACCGAGGTCCTGCAGGGTAGCTCCATTGGGAGGGAACTTGCAGAAGGAAGGAGTAGCGATCCATAGGAAAACACAAGTGACAAAAGCAGCACATTGACAGAATTGCAGAATCTCCCCCCCCCCCTCCCACCAGAAGAGAAATCCTAACAAATGGGCGTACCCCAAGGTAAAAGGCAATTCTGGTAACAGCTCATTTGGGGCTTGTTTGGAAGGGGGATTGATGTCATTCTTGCGACAAGGCACCTGCTATGGCGAAAAACAATTTAGCCCTGTGCGCCCTTCCAGACAAGTCTTATGTCCCAAATACTTTGGGTCTTCTGGGATAAGTCCCCGAATAATCAAGGATCTTGATCAAAAAGGTCGTCACGTCTTAAAAGGAAGAAAGATTGTCGTTGTGTAGACCATGAAACAAGCCCTGCAACTTCTGGACACGTATCCCGACAGCCCACAGGGTGCACGTCAAGGGACGTTCAAAGCGAGACGGGCGTTCTTTTTGGGGAGACTAACCCATTGTGCTGACCAGGAGAAGGGGGAAGTGGGAGGCTGCATCGCCATCTAGTGGCCAAAGGAGAAATCGCCGGCTTCTGGACCTGTGTGCGCCCTTGGTTCGGTTCACAATCAAAGCTGTGTCACGCCACATTGGGAAAACGGGGTTCTGCTGCACGACATCATCCTCTGGAATGACTCAACCCGATAGGACACCTCCTACGATACACTGCTCCGAGTGACGCTCTCAAACAGGTCCCCACAGCTCCCCAGCCTCCCCCCACCGGGAGGCAGGTGTGAGAGGATTGTTCTCCCCAGCTGACAGAGGGAGAAACGAAGGCTGAGAAAGGCGATGGGCCTTGTCTTCCATCACACAACCTGTCGGGATAGAGTTGGGAACAGGACCCGGGTGTCCTGACTTTCAAACGAACCATCAGTCTGGAGTTTCACACACTGAATGATCAGAATAAAGGGACCTGCAATGAGCTACAGACCAACAACCCCAATGACTCGAAGGGACAAAGGCCTAGCTGGGGGAAAATTGTCCCACCTTAACCTCCTGTTTTCCGTGCCGAGAATTTGGCCAGCACCGGGTGGATCAGGCTGCCTCGGTACCAAACCTCTCTGGGGCTCTTCCCTTCTCCACAGGGACGTCTGTCTTCTCGCTCAATGAGCAGTGGGAAAGGAGAAAACTCCAGAGAGGCTCCACCTCGCGCTCACATACGAGACCCTGAATTCTCTCTCAGTCCTCAAGGAGACACCTCAAGAAGGAGACTCCCTGCAGCAAAGCCCCGGGGGTCTCTGAGATCCCCCTGCCCTGCAGCCTGTCCTCCCTGGCCGTTGTCGTGGACTCTCTGTGAGGTCACCGCCTCCCAACCGCCTTTCACCAATCAGCTGAGTGCTGCAAAAGGCCCTTGTGATGTCACTGCCACCCCCACCCCTGCCCTGCAGGGCTCATGTCCTGCCCCGAGCCGGCTCCTGTGCGTGTTTGAGCTGCTCCCCCTGGGTCACCCCCACACACTCAGTGGTCGTGCAAGGGTTCACGCAGGCCACACGTGGAACCATCAGAGGATGCTCAATGTGCTGCACTCGGTTTTGCAGAGATTTGGAGACTTGAAGGCCAGAAGAGACTCATAGATCATCTCATCCGGCCCCCTA
The DNA here is from genome assembly GCF_965140235.1 of Caretta caretta. NCBI lineage: Eukaryota > Metazoa > Chordata > Testudines > Cheloniidae > Caretta > Caretta caretta. Next base: position 10,207,709 of record NC_134209.1, read on the forward strand.
CACATCACAGGCCTCCTGCATGGCGCAGTCGCGAGTTTTGGACCAAAGCAGACTCCAGAAAGGCATCTCATCAAGGGATGGAGGAAGCACCACTTCCCTTGGGAGTCTGGAGAAAATTGATGCTGTGGGGGGAACGGAATTGACCCCAAGGCCACACTTGTGAGTCTGTATCATAACACACATGCACAACAGCACTGCGCGAAGTATGTACACGTCACCTTAACTCTGATGTTTCCTATCGTTTAAAGGCCTGGTCTCCAGGGTTTTCTTTGTGCTTACAGATCGATTTTGGGGAGAGATGCAATCATTTAGCTCAGAGTGGGAGCCGTGTTAGTCTGTATCAGCAAAAAAAAAACCAAACAAACAAACAAAAAAACAAAACGAGGAGCAGTTCTGGCACCTTAGAGACTAACAAATGTATTTGGGCACATTTGATGGTGTGGCTGATGTGATTAGGTCCGAGGATGGTGTCCCTAGACTAGATATGTGGACAGAGTTGGCAATGGGTTTGTTGCAAGGATAGGTTCCTGGGTTAGTGTTTTTGTTGTGTGGTTGCTGGTGAGTCTTTGCTTCAGGCTGGGGGGCTGTCTGTCAGCGAGGACCAGCCTGTCTCCCAAGATCTGTGAGAGTGAGGGATCATCCTTCAGAATAGATTGTAGATCCTTGATCCTGCGCTGGAGATCTTTTAGTTGGGGGCTGAAGCTGATGGCTGGTGGCGTTCTGTTCCTTTCTTTGTTGGCCTGTCCTGGAGTCAGTGACTTCTGGGTATTCTTCCCTTCAGCAGGTGGGGATTGTAGTTTGAAGAATGCTTGATAGAGATCCTGTAGGTGTTTTTCTTTGTCTGAGGGATTGGAGCAAATGCGGTTGTATCTTAGAGCTTGGCTGTAGAGAACGGATCGTGTGATGTGGTCTGGATGAAAGCTGGAGGCATGTAGGTAAGTATAGCGGTCCAGGATAGGGTGGTATCTATGTGACCATCGCTTATTAACACTGTAGTGTCCAGGAAGTGGGTATCGTGTGTGGCCTCTCCTTCTGCCCCTCCACCCCCACCAACATGATACAGTTCTGCGGTGACCTGGAATCCTACTTTCCACGTCTCCGACTGAAGGAATTTTTCCAACACACCTCTGAACAACACACTAATCCACAGAGACCTTCCTACCAACACGACAAAAAGAAGGATTCTGCGTGGAATCCTCCTGAAGGTCGAAACACCAGACTGGACTCAAGTGCTTCACCCGACAAGCACGGACTGAAGTGGTGGAAAAGCAGCATCACTTGGCCCATAACCTCAGCCGTGGAGAACACAACACCGTCCACGGCCTCAGGAACAACTCTGACATCAGAATGGAAAAGGCTGACAAAGGAGGTGCTGTCGTCATCATGAATAGGTTGGAATATGAACAAGAGGCTGCTTGGCAGCTCTCCAACTCCACATTCTCCAGCCCATTCCCCTCTGATCCTACTCAGGGTCACCAAGAGAAACTGCACCATCTGCTCAAGAAACTCCCTGAAAAAGCACAAGAACAAATCTGCACAGACCCGCCCCTGGAACCCCGACCAGGGGTCTTCTATCTGCTACCCAAGATCCATAAACCTGGAAATCCTGGACGCCCCGTCATCTCAGGCATTGGCTAGAGGTGCTGGTCGCTCAGGGCCGGAGGAGAGAGTCGACACAGCCAGATACTCCTGCTGTCTGGATGCCCATACCTGAGAGGATTTCATCGCAGTCTCTGACGAGGGGGTTCAGGCTCCAGCGCTCTGCTCTGTTTTCCCAGCCCTGTGCAGGGGGTTGTTTCCAGTTTCAGAAATGGGGCAATGTTCACACACTCCCAATGGGTCTTTGCATGAATCAGGCCCTAAGCCAGGGGCAGGCAAACTTTGGCCTGTTGCCGAATCGGGTTTCAGAAATTGTACGGAGGGACAGTTAGGGGAGGCTGGGCCTCCTCAAACAGCAAGACATGGCCCGGCCCCCGCCCCCATCTGACCCCCGCTTCTCGCCCCCGGACGGCCGCCCCGGGCCTCCGGCCCCATCCAACCCCTCTGTTCCCTGAGGGGCTCCAGATCCCCCTGCCCCTAACAGCCCCACACTGCCCCATCCAACCCCCCCCTCCTTCCTGTCTGCCACGCGGACCTTCTGCCCCATCCAACCACCCCTTCTCCCTGACCGCCCCGGGACCTCCTGCTGCCATTCAACCCCCTGTTCCCCGCCCTCTCACCACCCCGACCCCATCCACCCCCCAGCCCCTGCCCCCCCCGAACTCCCCTACCCTCTACCCCACCCCTCCCCTGCTCCCTGCCCCCTGACCGCGCTGCCTGGAGCCCCAGGACCAGCCGCCGGGCCGCACCGCACAGAGCCCCGGGGTCGGCCAGGCTCGTTGCCCCGCTGCCCGGAGCATGGGCCGGCGGCGCCGGGAGCGGAGGCTGCGGGGGGCGGGGGACGGCAGGGGGACGGCCAGGGGCTCTCCAGAACGGCTCAGAGCCCCCGGCCCCCCTTCTGCCCCCCCTGCTCCCCACATGTCGCAGCCACCCCACCCAGCTGAGACACCCCACCCCACAGACCCCTCCCCTCCCTACAGCCCCCCACAGCCATGCTGTGTCCCCCTGGGGGCTGCCATGGTGCTGCCCCTCCCAACCCAACCCAACCCAACAGCCGCAGCCATGCCATTGACCCAAGTCCCCGATCCAGGTCCCCTATAGCCTCTCCCTCCCCCACATCCCTGCCAGACCCAGTCCCCATCCCGACAACCCAATCGCCCCCTGTCCACAACCCCCCTCTCCTCCTCCCACAGCACCAATCCATCCCCTACCCTCCCACAGCTCGCACCACACAGACCCCTCCACCTCCCAGCTGGGCCCCCTCCCCGCCCCCCGCCACCCCACCCACCCCCGTCAGACACCCGCCCCCGCTGGTCCACCAGGGTTTCCCCAAGACCCACCAACAGCTGTGAATGGTGTGGGGGAGAAGGTGTTGGTATTCGGTTGTGTGTTGGGATTATGTGTACGTGTCGAGGCTTGTGGGGGCTTTGTGCTGGGAGAGAAGTTGATCCCTGATTTGGGGCCAGGGCTTCTCTGACTCGGGGTCCTATGAAGGGAGCCAGCCAGTCAGGCCGTGGCACAGGAGCCAGCAAACAGGGCTGTAAACAGGGGAGTCTGAGGGGGAGTTTGTCTTGTGGTGCTTGTTTGGGGTTTGTTGTTGCTGTGGGGGGTGGGGTTTGGGTGTTTCCCAGGTGAACAGGATTTAGGTGGGAAGGCGATGACAGACACAGAGGCAGCGGTGGCAGTGACTCATGTCGTGGAAGACACAATGGAGATGACTGGCTGTGGAAGCTGCCGTATGTCCATGATCCTGGAGGGGGGACCTGGTAAGAGTTTTGTCTGCATGAAATGCCGTCTGCTTGAGCTGATGGAGGAGAAGATCTGAGGTTTGGAGATGCAGGTGGAAAGTCTGGTTGAGTTTAGAAAGGGGTTTGAGCAGATGATGGAGCAAAGACATGAGGTATCTGAAGGGAAAAGCTCAGACTTGCAGATGGAAGCAGGACTGAGAAATTCTGAGGGGAGACTGCTGGGTGAGGGAAGTGGTCAGTGAAAGCATTTGACTACAAGAACCAGGCAGAGGAAAAGACGGGCTCGTGAAGGAGAAATAGAGCTCAGGAATAGGATTTGAGAGTTGGAAAATGAAGAAGGGGCTCAACAGGTAGTCACTGAAGGTGGAGGGGCAAGGAGGAAGAGAAGAGTGGCTAGTCCTATAGGAAAAGGGGAAGAGTCAATGGAGACTACACCAAATATGAGCCCCAGGAGGATACAGGATGGGTAGAAGAGGATTACAAGGGAGAATAGGAATGGAAAGAACTTGCAGCCAGAGGGAAGAGGGGATAGACTGGAGAACAGCATCGTCACCAGGGAAAGGCAGGGCTACGTGACCGGGGACTCTTTACTGAGAAGACAAGACAGGCCTGTAACCAGAGCTGATCCAGAGAATAGAAGGGTGTGCTGTCTTTCAGGTGCTAAGATACGGGATGTAGATCTGAGGTTGAAAAGGATCCTAAAGGGAACGGGAAAGAATCCCCTAATTATCCTTCATGTGGGAACAAATGATACAGCTAGATTCTCGCTGGAAAGGATTAAGGGAGACTGTGCTAGGCTGGGGAAGACGCTTAAGGAAATCGAGGCTCAGGTGATCTGTAGTGGGATTTTGCCTGTTCCTGGAGAAGGGCAACAAAGGCGTGACAAGATTGTGACTGTCAACAGATGGCTCAGGCAGTGGTGCTAGAAGGAGGGCTTTGGGATGTATGGCCACTGGGAGGCATTCCTGGACAGAGGACAGTTCTCTCAGGATGGACTTCATCTGAGTAGGGAAAGAAATAGACTTCTAGGATGGAGGCTGGCACAACTGATTAAGAGAGCTTTAAACTCGGAATCTGGGGGAGATGGTTGCTTAGGGGATGTCCAGGTAATCTCCACGCCGGATTTTAGCCTTGAGAGGGAAGAAAAGAAAGTAAGAAAGGATACAGCTGTGGGTAGGAGAATGGCTATAAGGAGGAAGGTCAGTGTGGACACCAGTCTAATAGGTTCTGCTGGCTGTAGAATGACCGTGCCTCATTGGGTAAAGAAGGTGAGGGAGGCCAAACAGCAAAAATGAAGATGTTTGTACACTAATGCGAGGAGCCTTGGTAACAAAATGGAGGAACTAGAGGTACTGGTGCAGGAAGTGAAACCAGATATTCTCAGGATAACAGAAACAGGGTGGAATAGTCGTCATGACTGGACTACGGGTATTGAAGGGTATGTGCTGTTTAGGAAAGACTGAAATAAAGGTCAAGGTGGTGGAGTAGCATTGTCTATCAATGAGGAGGTAGAATGTAAAGAAATCAGCGATGGAATGGATAAGACAGAGTCCGTCTGGGCAAAAATGACGCTGGGGAAGAGAACTACTCGAGACTCCCCTGGGATAGTACTTGGAGTCTGCTAGAGAACGCCGGGATCTAATGTGGATATGGATCGAGCCCTCTTTAATGTTTTTAATGAAGTAAATACGAATGGAAACTGCGTGATCATGGGAGACGTTAACTTCCCAGATCTAGATTGGAGGACGAGTGCTAGTAATAATAATCGGGCTCAGATGTTCCTAGATGCGATAGCTGATGGATTCCTTCAACAAGTAGTTGCTGAACCGACAAGAGGGGGTGCCATTGTAGATTTGGTTTGGGTGAGAAGTGAGGACCTCCTAGAAGAAATGGTTGTAGGGGACAATCTTGGTTCGAGCAATCATGAGCTAATTCAGTTCAAACTGAACGGAAGGATCACCAAAAAATAAATCTGCAACTAGGATTTTTCATTTCAAAAGGGCTGACTGAAAAATTAAGGAAATGAGTTAGGCAAGTGGATTGGACTGAAGAACTTTAGGGATCTAAAGGCAGAGGAGGCCTAGGATTACTTTAAATCAAAGCTGCAGAAGCTATCAGAAGCCTGCATCCCAAGAAAGGGGGGAAAATTCATAGGCAGGAGTTGTAGACCAAGATGGATGAGCAAGCATCTCGGAGAGCTGATTAAGAAAAAGGAGAAAGAATACAGGGAGTGGAAAATGGGAGGGATCAGCAAGGAAACCTACCTTCTTGAAGGCAGAACATGAAGGGATAAAGTGAGAAGGACCTTGCAAAGAGAATTAAAACCAATCGTAAAAGGTTCTATCACCATGTCAATAAGAAGAAAACCAAGAAAGAAGAAGTGGGACCGCTCAGCACTGAGGATGGAGTGGAGGTCAAGGATAATCTGGGCATGGCCCAATATCTAAACAAACACTTTGCCTCAGTCTTTAATAAGGCTAATGAGGATCTTAGGGATAATGGTAGCATGACAAATGGGAAGGAGGAGATGGAGGTAGATATTACCATATCTGAGGTAGAAGCGAAACTCAAACAGCTTAATGGGACTAAATCGGGGGGCCCAGATAATCTTCATCCAAGAATATTAAAGGAACTGGCACATGAAATTGCAAGCCCATTAGCAAGAATTTGTAATGAATCTGTCGACTCAGGGGTTGTACCGTTTGATTGGAGAATTGCAAACATAGTTGCTATTTTTAAGGGGGGGGGGGAAGTGATCCGGGTAACTACAGGCCTGTTAGTTCGACATCTGTAGTATGCAAGGTCTTGGAAAAAATTTTGAAGGAGAAAGTAGTTAAGGACATTGAGGTCAATGGTAAATGGGACAAAATACAAGATGGTTTTACAAAAGGTAGATCATGCCAAACCAACCTGATCTCCTTCTTTGAGAAAGTAACAGATTTTTTAGACAAAGGAAACGCAGTGGATCTAATTGACCAAGATTTCAGGAAGACGTTTGATATGGTGCCACATGGGGAATTATTAGTTAAACTGGCAAAGATGGGGATCAATATGAAAATTGAAAGATGGATAGGGAAATGGTTAACAGGGAGATTATAGCGGGTCCTGCTGAAAGGTGAACTGTCAGGCAGGAGGGAGGTTACCAGTGGAGTTCCTCAGGGATCAATCTTTGGGACCCATCTTATTTCATCTCCCTCCCTCAGCTCAGTTATGGCCTGAATTGCCCCTTCTCCCGGCAGAGCCAGAGGATTGGAAGCAGCAACATCAGACCCCTGTGTGGCTCGCAGGAATGAACACAAACACGCCCTTGTAGCTGGACAAATGGCGAGTTTTACCCCTGGGATACGACAAGGCTAAAGAGAAAGGTGGTGGCCCCACATCTAAGGAATGAAACACAACACAGTCATCATCGTTCTGCCCGTCCTTGCCGCTTTATACTTCTACTGTCTCGCTCCCGCCACCCTCATCCTCTGTGGGTTCAGGGAGAGAGCCACTCTCAGTGCTTCCGACACACACAGACTCACACACACATCTTGCAAGGAAAACCTCACCACGGAGCCACATGCACCTGTTGCTTCCCTGCCCCCCTGCTCTCCAGAATCCAATCCCAAGGAAAGCTTGTCGGGCCCAGAGCTGGCAGGGCGTCCGGTGCTGGAGCATTGAAGCTACCGTGACGGCACTCAGAGGAAAGATGCGGAGAGAGTGCAAGTTAAGAATTGGCCGGTCAGGTTTCCAGTCCCCTCACAGGTCATTCCCTCACTCGAGCACAGGGGCACATCTCAATTCTCAGCTGGCTCAGTCGAGCTGCATCGTTCTTGTTTCCACTCAGTCAGGTTTGAGGCCTGTTTCGCACCCTGTCTTTGAGAAGACAGTCAGAAACTACTCTCTGAAATAGCCAATGCAGGAGACGTGTTATCACTCCTGCCCCAACACAGACAGACAAAGAGAGAAATGTTCTCGCTTTGAGGGTGGGACTCCCTGCCCTTGGCCAAAGACGAGCACCTCTCTTTGACCTTGGTCGCTCCTTCAGCTTTTCTTTCAACAGGGAGCCCGAGAGCTCAGGTGCTGGAGCGCTGCGTTGGTCAGTGAAGCTCGGTGAGCTCCAATGTCACTCGGCTCTTCTACCAGCAAGTCAAAACACAGGCAGGATTTCCTCTTTTGACAATACTGGGGCTGTCTGCGGGTCTGTCCACACTGCACACTGAGCCTGTCTCTATGTGGCCTGGGCTTGCTGACTTGTGTTGCCAAGCCGGTGTTTGAGCATCCAGACTGCAGGGGAAACTCAGGCCTCACACTGTGTCTATCTGTCAAGGTTCCTTCCCCACTCTGAACGCTAGGGTACAGATGTGGGGACCTGCATGAAAACCTTCTCAGCTTACTTTTACCAGCCTAGGTTAAAACTTCCCCAAGGTACAAACTATTTTACCTTTTGCCCTTGGACTTTCGCTGCTGCCACCAAAAGTCTAACCGGGTTTTTTATTAGGAAAGAGCCGTTTGGAAATGTCTTTCCCCCAAAAATTCTCACCAAAACATTGCTCCCCCCTTCCTGGGGAAGGTTTGGTAAAAATCCTCACCAATTTGCATAGGTGACCACAGACCCGCACCCTTGGATCTTAAGAACAATAAAAAACATTCAGTTTCTTAAAAGAAGAATTTTAATAGAAGAAAAAGTAAAAAGAATCACCTCTGTAAAATCAGGATGGTAGATACCTTACAGGGTACCTTACAGGGTAATTAGATTCAAAACACCGAGAATCCCTCTAGGCAAAACCTTAAGATACAAAAAGACACACAGACAGGAATATCCATTCCATTCAGCGCAGCTTATTTTCTCATCCATTTAAAGGAATCAGAATCTAACGCATATCTAGCTTGATTACTTACTAAGTTCTAAGACGCCATTCCTGTTCTGTCCCCAGCAAAAGCATCACACAGACAGACCCAGACCCTTTGTTTCTCCCTCCCCCCGCCAACTTTTGAAAGTATCTTATCTCCTCATTGGTCATTTTGGTCAGGTGCCAGCGAGGTTATCCGAGCTTCTTAACCCTTTACAGGTGAGAGGATTTTTTCCTCTAGCCAGGAGGGATTTAAAGGTGGTTAGCCTTCCCTTTCTATTTATGACTCTATCCTACCGCAGGAAGTCGTTATAAGTTACGCTGCTCCCGCTGCGTGAATAACAGAGCTGGATTTGACGTCGCTTCGGTCGACTTCCTGCTGTGTCTACACTGGGCTGGGTCGACGGGAGATGCTCTTCGGTCGACTTACCTTCCTCCTGCCGTTCCCGGCGCAGTCCCAACGGCGACCGGAGAGCGCTCTGCTGTCAATTTAGTGGGTCTTCACTCGACCCCCACGACATCAACCTCCAGTGGATCCACCGCAGCAAACAGAGCCTCCCAACCGTGCTGCCCCATCCACATGGCACGACTTAGACCCGAGTGGGAAATTCAGCTCCTGTGGGGTGTGTCACCCTCATCCGCTGAAGGTGCTCCCCGAGTCTCCAGGGATTCCTGCCCTAACTGCTCTCCAGCCGGTTTGTGTCCATACGCTCCCCGCGGGGAGGCTGTGAGTGGCCTGGTTACAAGCGCTGGTTGCTCAGGCCTGGCAGGGAAGGGAAGCTCCAGGCAGCATGGACAGTCTGGAGATCCCTCCGAGGAAGCACAGGCGGTGGGTGGAACAGGCGGGGAGGCGAAGCTGCGGGGTCCTGCGGATGCCCTGAAACCAGCTCACAGACCCCCGGGGGTCACGCTGCCCTACACGCTGTTGCAGTAATGTTTGTACAAGGCGTGACGCTGAAATAGCAGCTTGTGTCAGAGTGTATTCAGGCCAATGGATGTGTGTGTTAGTAGAGATCAAAGCGACTGTTAAATGTTCAAATGTATTGGGTGTTTAAATCTCCTGAAAACTCGTGGAATGTTGTTTGCACTGTTTTCACTTCTCTGTGTCCTGTTACGCTGTGATAGCAAAGAGTTGCCTTGTGTGGACCCCTGTCACTAAATAACCCCTCAAAGGAGAATGAAGATGTGTGGGATGCAAGTGAAGAAAAGGCTCATTTCCAAAGAAGGGGTGGTAAGAAGCAGGATTCCTGGGCGGGGGGCAGGAGGGTGGTTTGCACTGTTGTTGCCCAGGGTGGGAATGGGGAACTGGGCTCTGGCTTAAAGCGGTGTCAGGCTTCGGGGGGCTGGGTTCAGAGCTGGAGGTGAGGGTTGGGGTGAGGGTTGGGCTACAGTTTTGGTTCAGGGGTTTCGAGTTGGGGGGCAGGTTATGGGGTCAGGGTTCCAGTTGGGTTCCGGGTAGGGGGTGGGGTTTAGATTTTGGGGGGAGGGTTTGGCCAGCAGCAGCATAGAAGTGCGGGTGGCAATGGGGTGCAGCCAATAGTGATAAGTCGGGGGTCTTTTAGGTCGTTTTAGTGTCAGTAGCACCCTGGGGAGGGGGGAGGGTCATGTTTACGACAGGGGGCTAAAGTGTTGGGGAAGGGGGTGGCAAGTTGACCCATCCCACTTCGCACTTCCCACACGGACACGCACAATACGTCGAACGCGTGGACGCACACACGTCACACACACACGATGACACAAAACGGCACACAGCACGACACACAAAAGTAACACATGACACAGACACACACACAACACGACACTGAAACCATCACACACAAAACATCACACACACTCAACACAACACGACCCACAACACGTCTCACACACACACACGCAAACACGACACACAACACTTCTCACACTCAAGACGACACAGAACATGAACCACATCACGTCTCACACACAGTCAACGACACACAGCACGTTGCACTTAAATCGCACACACACAACGTCGCACACACAGTTTGTCACATGTCGCACGTATCACGTCACGCACATGTCGCACTACGCACGTGCACACGTACAACACGTCGCACGCACGCACACACTACGTGTCACACACACACCATGCCCACAACACGACACATGACACAAAATGGCACACGACACAAAATGGCACACGACATTGAGACACACACGACACTGAGACACACACACATGACACTGACATGTTGCACATGGAACACACAGCACGTCACACGTCACGCACAACACGTCACACTTTACATGTCACACGCACAACACGTAGCACACAGCACGTCGAGCGTTGCTCGTGAACCGCGCGTCGCAGGTTGTAGACCCCACGTTACATGTTATACACACAACACATCACACACAGCCTGTCGCACGTTGTAGACAGCGCGTCACACGTCGCACACACAACACATTGCGCGTCGCATGTAAATGGCACGTCACGCGTACACTGCACGTCGCACATGCACAACACGACACACAACCCGTCACACACACAAAAATCACACACAACACTGACACGCAAAATGTTACACACTCAACAAAACACTCAAGACAACACACACACAACCATGTTTCACACACACACGACACCACATGACACACTACGTCTCACACACACAAACACGTCTCTCACACACGTCGACACACATTCACACAGACACGACACACGACGCCTCTCACACACGACACCGAGACACACGATGTCTCACACGCCCACGACACGACACCGACACGTCACACGACACACAAGACGGCAGACGAGACGACACCGAAATCCCACCCCGGAGACGACCCCCCGCGGGGGCGAGAGCGGAGCGGGGACGGTCGGGGGAACTCGGTCTCTGGGCGGCGCGTGGGGCCGGTGTGGGCGGGAGGGAAGAGGGCGGCAGGGCCGAGGGCGAGATTCCCAGCCCCCGTCGAGCGCTGGGGAGCGAGGGCTCCGGCTCGGCTCTCGCAGCGGCTCTGGCGAGGAATGGTGCCGGAGCTCTCGCCGGAGGGGAACGCGGCCGGAGGGGCCTGAGCCGCTTGGGCCTCTTTCCAAGGAGGCGGAACCAGGCCTCCGCTCTCTGCCCGCTGCAGACCCGGCTGCCAGGTCGGCGCTTCCAGTTCCTCGTCCGCACTCGCCGTCTTCTCGTGTGTTCGCCAACTCGCTCTCTCTCCTCTGCTCTCCTGGTGCCGTCTCCCTTTGTAGGACCCGGGTAGGTGTGCATTCCCACAGGTGAGGTCTCGGGAGCCATGGAGAAGTCGGAGCGGAGGAAAATCATGCAGGGCAGTAGAAAGGCTGCTGAAAGTACCTGAAGAGACAAAGGGAATGAGAAGGGGGAAGTCCAGACTAAGACAGGAGTCTAGTCTGAAAAGAGAAACCACGGGAAGTCTAAGCTACAGAAACTCTTCAAGTTGCCAAAAGACATTTAGGATGGGAAATTACTTCTTGAATCCAGTCTCTTTAAGATCTTAGGCTTAGTATGTGTGTGTATTTGTATTTGCTTAGTAATCTGCCTTCTTCTGTTTGCTATCCCTTATAATCACTGAAAATCTGCCTTTTCTAGTGAAACTATTTTTTGTTTATTATTATTTTTATTAAACTCAGTTTGTGCAACGGGTGCTCCGTGAGGAAATGATTTGTGTATTACTCCACGAGGCCGCAAGGTGTCACTGTTGCTCCATGAGGGAAATGATTTGAGCATGACCTGAATTGGCCACCCACTGTCACTGTTGGGCCAGGAGGGAAATGATTTGTGCATTACACTGACTGGCCACCCAGTGTCACTGTTGCTCCGTTGAGGAAATTATTTGTGCATTACCCTGAGTGACCACCGAGTGTCACTGTTGCTCCATGAGGGAAATGCTTTGTGCATTATCTGGATTGGCCACACACATCACTGTTGCTCCGGGGGCAGGGAGGGGGATTGTTTGTGTGTTACTCCTGAGTGGCCGCATTGTGTCACTCTTCCTCCATGAGGGGAATGCTTTGTGCATTACCCTGTGTGCCCACCCAAGACAACACACACATCACACACAAAACATCACACACACAAAACACGACACCGACACACACACACACACACACACAACACGACACCGACACACACAAACAACATGACACACAAATAAAATGACACACAAAACAGCACACAACACAACACACAAAAATCACACACAATACACGACACCGACACATACACACCCACCCACACGAGACGAGGCACAAAACGGCAGACAACGTGACACAGAAATCACACACAACACCCACCCACACACACACACCCACACACACGAGACGAGGCACAAAACAGCAGACAACGTGACACAGAAATCACAGACGACACCGACACACACACACAATACGACACACAACACCTCACATGACACACAAAACGGCACACGTGACGCACACACACAACACGATGCACAAAACATCGCACACAAAATATCACACACCCACACACAACACGACACACACACGGACAACACGACACACGACACACAAAATGGCACACGACACAAGACACAAAAATCTCACACAACACATGACACCGACACACACAACATGCACACAAAACGGCACACAACACGGCACACACCATCACATGCACACAACACGGCACACAACATGGCACACACACACTCAACATGGACCACAACACGCACACATAAACACGTCTCACACACACAAAACGACACACAAGTCACACACGCAACACGTCACACGACACATGCAACATGACACACACAACACGTCACACAGCAGAAGGTTTCATCGAGGAGGAGGATGTCCCGGGGTCCCCGGGCGATGCTCTGGGACTGCTCCCCAGGAAGCCAGGCAGGACTCTGGGGAAGTCTCCTCTCGGGGAGCAGCCTGTCTGCAGGACACACAGCTCCCCCGGCTCCACCTTCCTGGCTCTGACCTCGGAGCCTTCAGCCTCCTCTGCCCCTCCCTGCGCTTCCCACAGCCAGTCCGCCCAGGCGGGGTCCTGGGGGGGCAGAGGGTCCTGCCCCCCAACTCCGCAGTCAGACGGGACTCTCAGCCAGCCAGGAAAACAGCGGTTTATTAGACGACAGGGACATGGTCTAACACAGAGCTTGTAGGCGCAGAGAACAGGACCCCTCAGCCGGGTCCATTTTGGGGGGCAGTGAGCCAGACAACCCCGTCTGCCCTTCACTCCATGTCTCCAGCCAGCCCCCAACTGAAACTCCCCCCAGCCCCTCCTCCTCTGGGCTTTGTCCCTGTCCCCGGCCAGGAGGGCACCCGATTCCTTTGTTCTCCAACCCTTTAGCTCTCACCTCACAGGGGGGAAGGGCCCAGGGCATCAGGTGCCAGGAAAGAGGGTGTCGGCCATTCTCTGTGTCCAGACCCCTGCACACACCTGCCCTCCAGAGCTCTGCAACGATCATACACCCTTACCCCACCCCCTAGATCCTTAAGAACTGCATAGGGGAAACTGAGGCACCCCCACACAATTCAGAGGAAACATGAAGTCCCGCTTCATCACAGATGACTCCAGGAGGTGAGTTGCTTGCTATCCTACCATGTTTTTCTCTGTCTCTCCTCTAGTATGTTGGCCATCACACACACTCTGTCTCTGTCTCTGTCTCTCTCTCCTCTCCTCTCCAGGTGCCAACGATGACCAGGCCCCGGGTGCCTGGGCCCCAGTTCCCCGCCTGTGCTCCATCTCTTCCTGTATCTGCCTCGCCCCTTCTCCCAGCCCACACTGCCCACCGCTGCCTGGATGATTTCCCCCTCTCCTCCATTGCACCCCCCTCTATGGGGTCCCTGCCACTCACCGTCTGCCTCCTCTCCTCCACCCCCTCCCCCGCTTCCCCACGGGTCACTCTGGGGGCCGGTTTTCTTCACCATCTTCGTGCATGATCTGGAGGATGGGATGGATTGCACCCTCAGCAAGTTCGCAGATGACACCAAGCTGGGCGGAGAGGGAGATACGCTGGAGGGTCGGGATAGGGTTCAGAGTGACCCAGACAAATTATAGGATTGGGCCAAAATAAATCTGATGAGGTTCAGCAAGGACAAGTGCTGAGCCCTGCACTTAGGAGAGAAGAATCCCATGCACTGCCCCAAGTATGTGAATCCCATGCACCGCCCCGAACCGACCCTCCCGGAGCATCCTCAATTCCATGAAACAGCTGTTCTGGGGTGGGCAGGAAGTGCTGGGAAGGAGGGTGGGGAGTTGCTCAGTGGGGGTGTGTCTCTCTGGGTGGGGTCTGTGTGTGTTTATGCACAAGCTGATTGTGATGTCACGGAGGCCAACAGCAAAGAGTGTTCGGCGTCAGCATTCTTGCCCTGCCCTCAGTCTGCCAACTGGCTTGGTTGACAACGGCTGGTGACCCAAGGAGCTGCTGAGAGACGCGGACCATCCCTCTGTCAGCAACTTCTTGAATCAGCTATTTCCACAGGTGTTTGAGGAACAAAAGGATGAGTTTTTACAGAAGGTAATTCCCAGATTCTTTCCCTGCTCATTAGATCGCACACGACAGGTCGGCGCCTCCTTCTCCTCGGGACGGGTGGGGGCGGGTGTGGCAACAGGCAGGTCTCAGCGTTCCCTTTTGATTTGAAAGTGGCCATCTCTCAGGTCTCCTCCTGCTTCAGCCTGTCAGGTTCTTTGGAGGCAGATTTAGATGATTTTATCTTTCAGCAGACTAGTCGGGGGGAATTTCCAGGGATAGAACCAAAAGGGAAGATAACAAAACTCGTGTAGAATTTAGATTGAGATTTCCATCAATCGTCTTTCCCTTGGAGTTGCCCCGAATGCACTCCTTGCCTTCAAGTTGGGAATAGAAACCCTTTGTCTCCTGTCATGACGGCCAAAGAAATGTGTATTGAGAGAATATCGATCTCAGAATTTACAGGATTGAAATGCCCATAAATGAGCTCAAATAATGCAGAAGAAATTAATCTTAGATATTGAAAGTGATACAGCTCCACTCCCATCCCCTGGCTGTCATCTTGGTAGTTCTCTCAGAAAGAATCTCATGGCGATAGATCTCAAAACTCTCTACAAATTCTACTCTACCCCCTTGGGCTAGAGAAAAGAGATGTGTCGATCCCCCCCGCCCCGCAATTCCTTTCCAGGAAAGGGGTTTCAATCAACTGTCGCCTACATTTGTCATGGGTCTCGCTGTGATTTCTTTGTCCTTGTTTTGGAGGCCTAACCTCTGACTGGATGTTGGAAATAATATGGGTCATTCTTCATTTCAAGTTGACTGATTCTTTCCCCCATGCTAATACATTCCAGATTTTCAAATAGTTGAGAAGAAGTCAACATATTTGCAGCTGCTAATTCATCCTTCCAGACCCTCAAACCCTCGAGATGACAATCTTTTCTTCCTTTTCCTGGCTTCTCTGGGAACAGAGCTTTCTTGGTTTGCAGCTTGGCCCGATCTGTTCCCAGAGTCCCAACATTGTGTGCACAAAGGAGTGGGGTTAAGAAGGAAGCATTTTTGCAACTAGGCCCAGGCAATGACCAAAGAACATAGAAACTGACCTTTTGCTCTTTCTATCCCTAGCCTCTGTTTGCCAGGTGCCAGGAATGAGCAACAGGAATGGATCGCTTGATGATTCCCTATTCATTCCTTCTGGGGCACTCAGCACTGGCTACTGTCAGAAGACAGCGTACTGGGCTCAATGGACCTTTGGTGTGACCCAGTCTGGGCGGTCTTGTGTTGCATATCTTCTTGGTTGCAGCAACCAGTCCTGGCTATTAGAGGAGCAGATGGCTTCAAAAGACCACTCTCGTGGATCTGGGAATCCTGGGCAAACTAATTCCCTTCCTTTCGAGAAGGACAGAAAAACCCATTTCCTCCTTCTTTCTATTCCAGGCTTCGTTCCTTTTTCCAAAGACTCGCCTCTCGGGAGCACAGAGAGATCCATGTGCACAAAGTGCTCGTCCAACCTGCAGCCATTGAGGCATGCTCTGGCCTCAGCCCCCAAGAACAGGCCTTGCCAGAGAAGCCCCAGGGAAGAAAATGCTCATGGACCATCTTGAAAAGACTCTGTGTCTGTTGCCAATCCCACAACTCGATGGCAGAGAGCAGTGAGGAGAGAACAGCTTCCTCTCCAAGAAGGTGGACACACTTGTCCCTGAAGAAGAAAGCAGCGGAGACCCAGGTGGAGGGAGAGGAGGTGAAGCTGCAGGAGACAACACACAAAGTCGAAGTGGATCTTACAGGTGAGATGGTTCAATCCACATGGTTCGCGAGGAGCATGTGAGGAACACTCACACCAGTCACTTGACAAGCCTCGACATCAGGGCCATCTCATGGGACAGTGATGGGTACCTCCGGCTCTGGAATCCATATAGAGGGTGGCAGAGGTCCATGGCTGAGGTGGGGAGAGCTGACAATGTCAGGTCACCCCCCTCTGGGGATCTGGCACGGTGGGGTGGGGACTACTAACATTGTTCCAGGCTGGAAGGAGAAGAGAGAGGCTGGACGTTGGAGGAAATCCTTTCTTTTCTCCTGGATTGGGTCCCTTTCCTCAAGAAAATGCTCCAGAGGTCTCAGCAGGTCACAGCTGGGAACCGTACCAGAGCTGAGTCATTCCTTCTTGGGGGGTTCAATGCAAAAGGAGGCCAGGTGCCCATCACTGACAGGAAAGGGGTGCAAGGGGAGGGGAAGAGTAGAGGACACCATTGAAAAGAAACTGGCCCCGAGGGAAGAGGAAGCCTCGTGTGGTTAAAGCCTCCAGCTAGGAGTCAGGAGAGCAGAGTTCTCTGCTGAGCTCTGCCAACCACCTTCAGTCTGACCCTGGGCAATTCGCTTCAGGGCTCTGGGCCCAACTTCCATCCTCTGTAAACAAAATGTTAAGAATGTTTCTTTCTGCTGCAGGGACGAAGAAGGAGCCATCTGACACGAAGGGGAAGTGGGAAAAAGGAAGCCCAGAAGAGCAGGAAGAAGAGCGCACTCCCAGCCCCTCATTAACAAGCAGCTCCCATATGACGATGGTAATGATGCTGTGTGGCCGTGCTCATGGAAAGCATTCCTTGCTGTGTGTAGGAATATCTACCAGGGGCTGAAAAGAAACACTCATCAAGGGTGATCAACTCCAGCCAGCCTTTATCTGGGTTGCTTGAATGAGGCCCGCTTTGACAAAGGGGTTTAGACACCTAAAGAAGTCCAGAGGTGCTTTGTGGGACTGGCAGAAGTGCCTGACTCAGGTGCCCAATTCTGATGCACTTTCCATGGCACACAGGCACGACTGAAAATCAGACCAGGCCCATCCCTGCCCTGGTCGGGGGAACCCACATATCTCCTGGCTGTGGGGTTCTGGCCCATCTCGTGGCACCAGGACCACTTTGAGACACAGAGAAAAGGAGTGTGCTCGAGAGCCTTAGCTAACAGCCTCTTGGCTTTTCGCTCCTGTGGTCGAGGCTCCTGCACTAAGCTCCAGAGGTCCCAGGTTCCCTCTCGCCTGCCAACATCTGGGCTCTGTCCGAGTTACAAAAGCCTCTAGACACCTTTGTAACTCTTCCTCTTTGGGACAGAGCACCCTGCAGCGCATACAAAAGGCTGCAATTCTGGGAGCTTCTGACCCGCCGGGGGTCTGGAGTATGGAGGCGAGTGTGCCACTCCGCTGTGCTCTACTGCATCCTAGGATATCAGGGTTGGAAGGGACCTCAAGAGGTCATCCAGTCCACCCCCTTGCTCAAAGCAGGACCAAACCCCAATTTTTACCCGAGATCTCGAAATGGTCCCCTCAAGGATTGAACTCACAACCCTGGGTTTAGCGAATGCTCAAACCACTGAGCTACCCCTCAGCTGTTGGCAACCAGGACAGACGGTGCTAATCCAGCGCCATGCAGGCCAGCTGCAATAATCCCCAGGGGTTGCCCTGAGACACCAGGGCAAAGGCCTCCAGCACCCCAAGCCCTGGGTTGAGGTGACCCTGGAACCAGGCCCCTGGAGTAACATTGTGCCCAGTGAGTTCTCACCCCCAGGGCTCTGGCCCCAGAGGCCCACGCTTTGGGCTTCTCCTCAGCCAGGCAAACTTGCTTCTTCAGTCTCAGTTACTTTCTGTCCTGACGGCGATTCCTGCCTGTTTTCTGGCAGCCCCACAGGCTGCTAGGTGGGGAAGGAAGAGGGTGTTTCCGTTTGGGCCCTATTCTCAGTCCCTTCCTCGCAGACACTGTGGGCTGTCAGAATTGCTGAGCCAATCTCCTCAGGCGCTCGGGGTGGGATGGGACATGGGGCAGGTTCTCCATGACCCCTCGGCGACACTCAGGGAGCAACTCGAATGGGCTTTGCAGGACATTGACGCTTTCTCAGCAAAAGCGGGGTTTCCTGCGAGGAGGGGCTAGCGAGGGAGGAAACGGGGTGGCCCTTGGGGTCCCAGCACTGCCCGAGAGGCTCCCGTCTCTTCTCAGGGGAGGGGGCCAGAGAGGGGAGAAAAGGCTGAGGAAACCTAAGCACCTGGGGAGGCTTTTGAAGAAAAGGGCTCAGCCGGAGTCTCCATGCTCCCTCGGCACTGCCAGCCTCCCCCGGGGACAGACTGTTCCAGGGCAGCTGCCCGAGGGAAATACTCAATCCCAACAGGCTTTGTCCCTGTTCTTTGCAGACCCCCAGGGAGCACCCTTCCTCAGCCCCGCTCCATGCCCTGCTGATGGCAGCCGTGAAGGGTCTGACAACACCCACCCTGCAGAGATTTAGAGCCGCAGAGGAAGAGCTGAGGGCCATCGTATCTCTCCACGGAGACAAGATGGAGAGAGTAAGAGACTCCCGCAATGGGGCAGGGGGATGCTGCGCAGAGAGGGGGATGGGAGAAGTTCCTCTCCTCGGAAACCATTCCTGGGACACTGGCATGGGATTGGAAAGTTGGCTCAGCCCCTTGCCATTCATCGCTTGGCCACGGAGATAGGCGACATTCAAGCCCTTCTCCAAAGACCGCCTGCACGTGGCGCGGAAGTGCAGACTTATTCCCTTCCTGGGCTTTGGCTTTCCTGGAAACTCTGAGACTAATCCATGAACAGAATCCTCAGCCTGAACTTCCTCCCCAACCTGCCTGTTCCTAGGGTTTCCTGCAGGTCATCCCTGTCTCTGCCCGAGATCCTTCTTTCCAACAGGGTCCCAGCAGGAAGTTAACAAATGGCCCCTCAATCAGCAGATTGATTTGTGCAGGGCTCTAACTCCTGCTAGCAGAACAGGTCAACAGAATCCAGCCACCCACCTTGTAGCTTCTGCTCCTTGTTCGAGAGAGGAAAGAGCAATGACCAATTCCTCACGGAAGAGTCCTAGGGGGTGGCTTGTCCCTTCAGGGTCTGTTTCCCTGTGTTGCAAACTCTGCAGCAGGAGCCTGAAAGCCTGGCCCTATGGACTTGGGCTCCCAGGGCTGGCACTGAGGGGCCACAACAGCAATGCAGACTCTTCTGGGCTGGGGCTGGAACTTGATCTCTGAAGCCTGGGGAGGAGGGTGGCTTCAGAGCCTGGGCTCCAGCCCAAGTCACCTTGTCTGCACTGCTCTTCTAAGTGCCATAGCATGAATCCGAGGTTAGAGACTGGGGACTTAGGAGACTGGGGCCAGGAGCTGGCTAGCCCCACCCAACTAGCCCTGCCTCCCATCTCTGCCATGGGCTCTGGGATACATCGGTAGAACCAGCTGGGTCTGGAGCAGTGCTTCTCAACCTGTGGCCCGGTCAGCACAGAGCTGAGCCCCTTTGGGACATCCTCAGGGACAAACAGGTCGGATTCGATGTGTCCCACAATGGAACCTAGGTTGAGAACCACTGGTCTGGAGGAACGGATTGTGCAAGAAAGAGCTAAAAGGAAGTTGCAGAGATGGAGGAAAGGCTCCTGGAGGGAAGCCCTTGAGAGCGGGGCTGAGAGCCGTTTGCTACGGCAGGGAAGGCCCTGGGACATCAGGAGAGTTAGGACTGTGCGCACTCTAAGGTTTTGTGCGTGTTTTTGAGCTTGAAGGTGCTAACCCAGACCTCAGGAAGACTGGGGTTCCTGGACTTGTCAAAGCCTCTTAGGGAGCAGCCAAGATGGGCAACCGAGGTCAGAGGAGGCTTGCAGGGCTGCCAGGAGGGTTTCCCTGGGAGGAGGCCACTCATTGATAAATCCATCCCTCAACTTTCTGGCATTCTTCCAGGTTGGAGACGTCGTGGGAGGGATCTTAATCTGGCTCGACAACAGCTGTGATCCCAGAGCCAGAAGAGCAGTGCTCAGGGCCATGGCCTTGCTGGCTCGCTCCCACCCCCAGGACGTGGTTCTAACCTGTGTGGCTCACACGCTCTCATCGCACAGGTAGGGAGCTGCTTTGTTATCTCCTCAGTCCAGTAGTTCTCTTCCTGCTCCTACTAAGAGGCCACAGGCCGGGAGGGGTCCGTGGGGCTCACACAGTTGGAGGGAGTTTCCTGCTGTGCAGAGAGCTGTCCACGCTTCCTAAGAGGAGATGGCCAGGCCCAGCCACTGAGGAGCCAACCCCTCCTCCTACACTCCCCGGGATGGAGACATGCCACTTTTCTGGAGAATTCCAACATTGTCCTGATTTCTATGGGTCACCCCACTTCCTCTCAGATCCAGTACAGGGCCAATCAATGATTTGGGGGCTCACTCAACATCCCTGGCTCATGAGGTCTGGCTGCTCCTTACTGCAGGAGAGAAGGCAGAGATGGAAAAGGCCCATGAGGCCCACCTGTCTATCCCCTGGAGACCAGTGCAGGATTCTTACCTGTCGTCAGACCCCCCAGTTATTCCATGGCTGAGGAATTGGTGACAAAATGCACTCATCCTTATGGAGCGGTGGGGCAGAGGTCAATCTTTTAAGACAGACATTTCCAGCCCTTATTGATCCAAAAGAAAAGAAAAGAAAATCAACAAAAAAACCATCCCCTAATGACCAGATCCTAAATGCAGTGCAGCAAGCAGACAGCCAGCATTAATAGCTCTGAGAAGGGGGAGTGCCTCTTTCCACCTCAATAGATTGTTAACTTTCAGTCCTGCTGGTTATTGCTGATCACTTGGAAGGGTCAGCCAGCTGAGGGGTTTGTAACACAACCCCCATGTGCCTCGGGGCCATGAAACCCAACTGAACCCTAGCCAGAGGTCAAAAGTCCAGCTTTCCTTGGCATCTTCTGCAATGCAGTTCTGCACAGACCTGAGAGAAATTTGTGTCACACTGCAGAGCAAATTGAAGAGCGGCAGGAAAGAAATGGAACTTCTTACCCAATTCAGTTATCAGAGGAATACAGTGTTGGTTTTCAGATTTCTTTGAGTGTTTGATTTGTAAACCTTTCTGAATTTCAGAATCAGGTCTGAATTTCTTGGAACAGCCACAGTGCTTACCAGGGGCTGTGCTCAGAAGTTACAGAAACTCGGCAGCATTGGCACAGAAGTTCAGTCAAGCTTCCGGAAGACCTTGCTTCCAGGCCATTTGCCCTTGAGTTGTCCAACCTAGGTCTCAATGTCCTAGGGCTTCACCACCACGTCCGACCTTCCTCACCAAACTTGGAAGTCAAATGACTGGAAGTCTTTTGGATCCATCTGCAGTCTTCCTCTGCAGATGCCTGCGGGGACAAGCAGGACTTAGATCCGCAAGAATGGAGGAGGGGGATTTCAGTCCTACTTTCCTTCCATCTCTGTCACATTGGGCTTTACAATCTCCTCTTCCAAGCTCTTGAATCTTCTCAGATCAAGGCATGTGCTGACTCACTCTCTGACCCTGTCCACCACACTGCAGTAGAATTGAGCTGCTAAGAGACACTTGGCCAAACGCTGGGTCTCCGTTAGACCCCCAAACAGCCAGAGGAACTCCAATGATGTCAGGCAAGTTTCTCGGGACTGACCCAAGTGTAACAGAGCAGAATTTTGCAGTCTGCGGGTCACAGTTTGGTGGTCATTCTGTGGTCAGTACATGGTCACTGTCTTGGAAAGAGTGGGTTAGCTTTAGAAACAAGAACCCATTAGGGGAAAGGAATAAATACAACTTTCTCTGAAGGGACTTGCCCTGCCTTAGCCTCCCTGCACCAGTGGCTGTCTCCTCTGGTATTCCAAGCCTCTCCCTGGGGAGGGCAAGAGATGGCCAAGCAGGAAAGCTCTGACGTGTGTTTCTGAATTTGCAGATGTGCCATTGAGTTGTGGAAGGCCTTGGGTGAAGAACCACAGCTCACCAGGGAGGTGCTGCAGCAGCTGCTGGACAAGCTCCAGCAGAGACGCCAGGAGGAGACGAGCAGCCATGTGTCTCTGGCTGTAAGTGAGATTTGAGATGTCACCTTGCGAACCTGCCACCACAGGGAAGATGGTGCATCTGTGTGTGTGTGCGAGTTTCACCTCTTCTTACCTTCAGGCCATGGCTCCACCACACATTGAAGCGGACCTAACTTAAATGGGCAGACAGCCGCCAAAGCGATTCCATCCCTGGTGTGTGTCCGCACTTTGCTGCTCGTGTCGGCAGTGCCCGTCCTCACCAGAAGGGCTTGTCTTGATTGTAGGGTCAGGGTGGGGCATTGTGGGAAGGCTCCTGAAAGCCAGTTGAGGAAAGCGACGCGGTGTCTGGTCTGACGCTGCATCGACCTGACTGCATCGACCTGGACTCTCTGCCACGTGTGGAGGTGGAGTGACGAATTTGGCACCAAGGGGCAGTTCTGACGATGGGAAGGAAATTCCATCCTTAGGGGGATGCAGAGTGAGCGGCCTTGCGTTGACCTCACTCTGGAGTGTAGACCAGGCCTTAGTGTGTCCTCGCCACTTCCAATCAAACCAAAGAGGGGTAGTAAAGTTTCCCCCAGGTCAAAGTTACACATCTGAAGTGGTTTATCTGCTGGTACCCTGGCTCAGTTGTCTTCTGCTCCAGATGGCCCTTTAGTGAACAGGTGCAGTTCAGGTGTCTCTTGGAAGTCTCCAGGTTTCTGGCTCTGTAAACTGTGGCTAGAAATCTTCCCAACATGGCATCCTGAGAAGTCCAGTACTTTTGACTGGGCCAGAAACACTGGGCCTAGGAGAACGGATCTCCTCAGGATGGTTTCAGCCCTTCCAGTCATGGCTGGAAAGCCAAAGCACAGGCTCTGCACCAGAAAGAGAAATAATGGGGAATAACAGGTTTCAGAGGAACAGCCGTGTTAGTCTGTATTCGCAAAAAGAAAAGGAGTACTTGTGGCACCTTAGAGACTAACCAATTTATTTGAGCATGAGCTTTCGTGAGCTACAGCTCACTTCATCAGATGTATACCGTGGAAACTGCAGCAGACTTTATATACACACAGAGAATATGAAACAATACCTCCTCCCACCCCACTGTCCTGCTGGTAATAGCTTATCTAAAGTGAGACTGGGAGTGGCTAAGTCATTATGCAAGGTAGCCTGTTTCCTCTTGTTTTTTCCTACCCCCCCCCCCAGATGTTCTGGTTTAACTTGGATTTAAACTTGGAGAGTGGTCAGTTTAGATGAGCTATTACCAGCAGGAGAGTGAGTTTGTGTGTGTATGGGGGTGGGGGGGATGTGAGAAAACCTGGATCTATGCAGGAAATAGCCCGACTTGATTATGTAAAGAGTTGTCACTTTGGATGGGCTAGCACCAGCAGGAGAGTGAATTTGTGTGGGGGGGTGGAGGGTGAGAAAACCTGGATTTGTGCTGTAAATGGCCCACCTGTTGATCACTTTAGATAAGCTATTACCAGCAGGACAGTGGGGTGGGAGGAGGTATTGTTTCATATTCTCTGTGTGTATATAAAGTCTGCTGCAGTTTCCACGGTATACATCTGATGAAGTGAGCTGCAGCTCACGAAAGCTCATGCTCAAATAAATTGGTTCGTCTCTAAGGTGCCACAAGTACTCCTTTTCTTAATGGGGAATAACGTCATCCAGACTCTTCTCATCTTTCCATCCTGCTTCCGTTCCAGGAATGGGGGAAGGTTCAGGAGCCTCCAAATGTCCCCACCCCTCTCAGAAGCCAATACTGTTTTGTAATACGCTGGAGAGGAAAGGAGACATGACAAAGGGACAATAGCGAATGGCAATGGGGACAGGTGGCAGATTGGGAGAGCTGAGTGAAATTCTTTCCCCCCTCCAGGCAATGAAGACCATTTATGAGCTCCTTTTCCTACGGGGATACCGAGAAGCCATCCTGCAAATGTATCCCCAGCTGCTCATTCTCTGCGTCAGGCAAGTGCAGTATGTGATGGATCAGCACTTGCCAGGGACCTACATGGCCAGGCAGACATCCAGCCCCGAGGAGGGATGCAGCTGCCTCAGTCTCCTAAGGTAATGCCTGAAAGGAAAAGGAAGAACAGATTTGTTGGGCTAAACACATGGGGGCTGTTCACGGCCATCAGTTGTTCGGGTGCTGTCGTTAGCCCAGGCTCAGTTGGGAGCAGGTCTCTCTTGAGGGAAAAGGGTTGAGAGCCGTGCATTCTTGTGAGTCACACTCGCTCATCTGACGCCGTCCACAGCCCAGCTGCTTTCCCTACACACTCAGGCAGCAGCCATGTTTGTGCATCCATCCACGTCTGCCACCCGCCAAAGGGTCAGTGCGTTCATCAGTGCCTGCTGAGCAAATCCGTGGGCCTCTCTCCCCGAACGCGGACAGAGCCACACCGGCACCACATGGGGACAGGCCCCGCAGGACGTCAGCCTCACAGGCAGACAGGAGGAAGAGGGACCAGTTCATCTGGTTCTGTGGGCACAGTTAGGGGCTTCCATCTGCACGGGAAAGAGAGAGCGCCAGAAGACACCTCAGGTGGCGTAAACTGATGGAGCTTTGCTCGATTCCACCAACAAAGGATCTGGACCCACATGCCCGCTTGAGTCCTGTTACCTGTCACAGTAAAGAATCAAGTATTCAACCATTGGGAGTGATGACACCAACCATTTGAAGAAGCTACAGTGTCCCTAACTGGTTCCAAAGTCGGTGAAACTGCAGTGTAGACAGGGTATCACACTGGATCGATCCTTGGAGAGGCTAGCTACTGCTGAGCATGCTGGGTGTCTCAGGACTTGTGCAGATTTGCCATGCTTGGGGCTGATCTCATTGCTTGACACTCTGTTTGTTTGTTTGTTTTTGTCTTTAGCACCTCAGTGGAGGCTGTGAAGACACTTTTCTCCATGCCCGGCTACTGGAAGGAATTTGCCAGCATCCAGTTTCATCGGGGTTGGGACATGATAGCCTCCCGATATCACTACTCGCAGGGGGTTGGCCTGATTGCAAGGTAGGAGCTCAACGTTTCCTCTTCTTTGGGTCTCTCTTGGGAATGGGATTTCCGTGTGAAATAGTCCTCAGTTCCAGGCTGCCAGCTCAGCCCAGCAACTGGAGCTGAACGCTCTCTCCCCCTTGAGAATCAAAAGGGACTTTCTGTTCCATGTTCCAGAGCCATGATCGAGTTTGAGAACCCTCAGCTCCCTGCAGTTTTCAGAGAGGCAATCACCATCGTCCAGAGTGGGAAGGAGGAGGAGCAGAGAACTATCGCCCTGGCTTTCTGCACTGAGGTGAGATTCATGAGTTGACAGGCAGAAGTGGGCTTTCTGGAGAGCAGCTCAGGACAGTAAGCTCTAGGCTACATTGTCAGCAGCTTAGCAGCCCTACCGCCAGCTAGCTCCTCTCCACACATGGATGGATGCGGGGCATGGCAAAGAGAGGTAGGGAGAGACAGGGTGAGATTGCTCCTGGCTGGATGTGCCCAGATGGGGTTATGGGACAAGAAGCCATGTTTCTCCAGTGCCCCAAGGCCATGCTTCTCTCCTCACCTTTTCCTGGGGTTCTGCTTTTCTTCTGCCCCACGGCTCTCTCCATGGCACTCAATGAGGTCTGGAGATTCCCCTTTCCCTGGGGGCTTAGTTGTGACTTATGCATTAGTCTAAATTTGGGGAAGGAACCAACTGAAACAGCAGCAATTGGCTCCCTACTCACCAGAGACTTTGCATAGGAGGAAGTGGCCCTTTGGGAAAGACGACTGTCCAGGGAACAGACCCCACAATAAGACCTCTGCTCCTCAACCTGATCTTCATTTGGCTCTTGCCAGTTTCTCCAGAGTCCTTCCATTGACACCATCCTGACAAGATCAGCCCTCCAGGCACAGCTCATGGACTGGACCAAAGATGCAAATTCCATCATACGGAGGCTCAGTCTGCGAGGCCTTGGCAGTATTGTGTTCCAGCCAGAAAAGGTGAGAGCCGGGGATTGCCCAGGGGACCCAGGAAGCCAATCTCCATCAAATAGCTCAGAAATGAGAGGGAGAGCCACACACAAGCCTTCTTGTTTAAAACACAGCCCTCAAATGGTGGAGGTGCTTTCGGAACAAATCAAGGCATGCCATGCTCCCTGCTCCCGTGAGCTGAGCCCTGATTGCAGATGGGATGCAATGGGGGAGGCGGGGTGAGCAAAGACAAAGGTGACAGTGAGCAACTGGCACAGAGTGACAGGAGAATGACTTTCTGCCCCGTTGGGGGGCTGTGCCCTCCGTGGTTTATCATCGGTGGCAGTGGTCCATCATGTGCTCCAGGTTGTCACCTGGGATAGTAATGAGCTGCCTTCTCCATTCCGGCAGGTGCAATTCTTACGGGCCCAGCTGCCAGCAATCCTGGCCATGTTTTGTGACAGGGATGGAAGGCGTGTCATGGAGGCCATGCATAAAGCTGCAGACATCATCCACCTCCTCAACAGGGAGGGGCTTGGCTCCATCTCCCAGGACATTGCTGTCAGCCTTCGCCCCTTCATTGATGACGTAAGGCTTGGAACCCGCAGAAGAAGCCCATTCCCCCGCTCCAGCTGTCTGTGATGCCCTTGTCTCTCTCTCCCCATCCCCTTCCTCCCGCCCCTCAGGCCTGCCATGGAGCCGCCAAGGAGTGCCCCCGCCATGGGTGGGGAATCTCCTGCTGAGCCACCTCCCTGTCAGAGCTCTTCTCTCCAAAGCTCAGCCTCAGTGCCATGCTCCCAGCCCCTGCTGCAGCCTGGCCTGGGGGAGAGGGGGCCTGGCACTGGGCAGATGACCAGCTGCCTGGAAAACACAGGCCCCCAAAGAGGTGGAGATTCTCAGCAGGAAAGAGGTGGGTCGGGAATGGCCCGGCTCTCAGGGGCACCCAAGAGCCAAAGAAATGCTGTCTTTTGGAGCAGCCAGTCCCTGCCAGGCTCCAGCAGCTGCTTCTGCCCTTCCCCACACCAGTCTCCAGCAGCCTGCCTGCCCTCTCCCCTCATCTTCTCGGGTTCTAGGATTCTGTGCTCTCCAGACAGAAACTGCCTCTGGGACACCCTGGGCTGCACTGTCCCGCACAGGGTCTCAGGCCCTGCACAAGATGTCGATGGCGCTGGCCTGGTGGCCTCCCTGCTCCCGCCAGCCCAGGTCGTTCACACAGGGGGACCGGAGCAGCGTGCGCATCACCACTCAGTGGCGTTCTGCTCCGATGCTGCCTGGCTTTAACCGGGGGTCCCCACCCCCTGTGTGTCATTGCCAGGAGAAGGGCAGTGTGCGCTCAGCTGCCATTGTACTGCTTGGCAACGTGGTGAGCAGGGTGCAGGACCCCGACAAACCCTTCGTGCAGCAGGAAATCATCCACTGCTTGCTCCCCCTGCTGCTGCATCTTGAAGACCAGGAGGAGAGTGTGAAACTGGTAAGTGCCACGGTCATTGTTGCCTGAAGAGCAAAGAGCCAGTATCTCCTGGGGCCCCCACTCCAGTCATCGCCAGAGCCCCTTGCCCAAGCAGAGTCTTCTCCTCCCTGCTTCACTCCATGCTGGAGCCAAGCGCCTCATCCATCCTCACAGCACACAGCACAATTGGGAAGAAAAGCCTTCTTCTGGGAAAGAGGTGGGGAATAGCGTAGCGGATCCGGGAGTACTGCTGCTGGCCCCGGCACGGCCCAGGGCCTGCGTCCCCCTGAAGTGCAGGGCCCCCCAAAGCACGGGGCCCTGGGCAACCACCCCAAACCATCCAAAGGACAGGACGGCTCTGGCTCTCTCCAGCCAACTCTCCCTTTCCTCTCCTCAGCACACTCCTGTGGAGAACAAATGACAGGAATCTCCACTGGCAGGAAAAGCAGGAGAACAAGGGACGGGGAAGGTTCCATGTCCCCCAGACTATCCCTCTCTCAGGGAGAACCCTCTTGGTCTCCTCTTCTCTTGCAGTCATGTAAACTGACGCTCTTCCGCTGCGCAGTGTTCCTCAGATGGGCTCATTTGAAGACCCTCTCCCACAGCTTGGCCTGGGATGGCTCCTCACAGCTCTTGAAGTGTGTCTGGATCTGCTTGGTAGGTGAATTCCTTGTGCCTTGAGAGTGGTGAATGGGGACTTGAGGAAGACCTTTCTAACTCCACACCCTGAGTACCCATCCGCTTCGGTCGGGCTGCAGGACTCCGTTCCAGGCTCTCTGCTGGCTCATTTCAGCAGGAGTTACAATCCGTTCACATTGTTGACATTTTTCTCCACAATTCTCCGACCTTCAAACTTTTGTCTTTTCAAATGAAAGCTGAGGTTCTGGAGAACACAATAGGAACTTCAGAGGGGTGCTGCTCTGGTGTATGGGTTCATATTGGCGGTTGCCAGGGCCTGGCTATATGCTTTGTCTTTCCTGGACTATTCGCTGTGGGAAGAACATGTCATTTGTATATTGTGCATTTCTTCCTTCTTTCTTCCTAGATGCAGAACAACGAGAGCCACATCCCCAAATTCCTGTTCCAGGCCTTACAGTACCTGGAAAGCTCACAGACAACAATAAGATATTCAGCAGCCCGATTCATTGGTAAGCAGAGCAAATTCACTTGATCTTTTCTCAATGCTTCCTTCAGAGCCCTTTTCTGGACGGCTGCTCTGTTCCCTCCAACAGCACCAGAATCCTAAAACGGGGTGTGTGTGTGTGTGCATGTGTGTGTGAATTAACATGTATTCCAAGATGAAGGGAGCAACTTAGCTGAATCGACTGCACCAACTTCCCCCGCCCACAACAATTCTTTGGCTGCGCCTAGGGGAAACCAGCAGGATGTGAATTCAATCTCCTTTGGAAATCAGCCTCTCAGTAACTTCTGGGCATCTGATGATTTCTCGAATATGCTTTGTGTACAGATGTAAGGAATGTCTGGAATTTCCCAAAGGTGTCTTGGGAGAATGGCTGCATCATGAGCAGTTTTCAGGAAAGGATCTGAAAAGCCATGAGAGCCATTGTATTCATTGTTTGTCTAGGAAATACTATCCACCATTACTGTGATTTGTTGTCTGAAACAGTGAATGAAGATGGCATCTCCCGCCTGTATGAAGGTAATGAAATACCTCTGTGTGTTTGGGCCTCTGTGGGAAGCACAGGGGTGCAGCACAGGGCCTGAACACAGCTTTGAATGTGTCCCTCTCAGTCTAAGGACAGCATTGAAGGAAGAAGGATGGTCACGCCAGCTTTCATCCTGGTCCCACAATCTGTGTATGGGAGCAGGGGAATTCCATCCCAAGCTCCTAGTGTAGACATAGCCTTAGAGCTGTCTGGGGAGACTGTCTTCATGAAGGTCAGAAAGTCTCTAAAGGAAGGCCTGACCCAACTGAAAAGGGCTGTTGGTATTAAGGATGATGATGATGACGATTCCCCTCTGTAGGGAAAGATTCATCACCTGCCCTCCCTGGAATGGAGTGATTGCAGGCCAGGGACCTTCACTCCGAGATTGGTTATCAGCTCCTAGGAAATCCCATGAGGGCACATGGGTGACACTTTTCCCTGTGAGCTCTTCAGGAATGAAGGCACAGGGCCACAAAGCATTTCAGGAGACGTTAGGAGCCGAAATCCCTTTGTGGATCTCGGCCTAAATGTTGTATGGTTTAATGTGGCTGCCGCTGTCACTTTCCTGTTCCATCCAAAGAACAAGTGCCCCCAATCGTCTGTGTGTACGGGTGTGTGGAGGAGTGTCTGCCAGCAGAGGGGGAAGTTAGGCAAGAATGGGGTCTCCTCTCTGTCCAGGGCTATTTTGGGAGGAGCGGAGTTGTTGTTCTTGTGCCCTTAGACTCTTGGGGAGCTAATAGCAGGGGGCAATGGCCATCGGAAGTGGAGGTTTCCTAGGTACCAGTCACATCAGCATCACGGGGTTTTCAACCCATTTCCTCTTGGTTTCAGCTTTTCACGAAGTGCCTTTGAAATCAGACAGGACCACGTGGTACATCCTCAACAGATATTATAAATGGTTGCAGAAGCTTGGAAATCTCGTGTCGGGTTCTACATTTGACTAGGGAACCGGGACCGACACAGACGAGCTCTTTGTCCTGCTATGGTAAATACAACAGACGCTTCTCAACTTTTTGGTGTCCCTGGCCTCTGTTTGCCAGAAGCTGGGAATGCGGGACAGGGGACTGATGACTAGATAATTGCCTGTCCCTTCATTCCCTCTGGGGCACCTGGCATTGGCCACTGTCAGAAGACAGGATACCGGGCTAGATGGACCTTTGCTGTGGCCTTTCTTATGTCCTTATGTTTGGATCCGGGGCTGAACAACGAGGTGGATATCAGCAGATGACCCAAAATTATGTCGATTAGTCGGGCCTAGAGAAGACTTGGAAGAAGTTGAAAGGGATCAAAGAAAGCCATGTCACTGGGCAGCACCATGGCAGATGAAAACCAGCGCTGACCAAGGCAGGGCCATACACATGGAAAGCAGTGAGGTGAACGACTCCTCCATAGCGCTGGTGTCAGAGGCCAAAGCACGGCTGGTTGGACCCAGTGGTTGGAGCAGTGGCTCTGGGGCCTTGTGCTCAGAGTGGTGGAGGCCGAGCCGAGGGGAGCCAAGGGTTGGAGCCGGAGTCAGGAGTCAAGAGCAGGATTGGAACAGGCTGGGGAATAGGGCAAGGGCCGGATTAACGATCCCCGGCCAATGGGAGCTGCGGGGAGGCAGAGCCTACAGGCAAGATCAGCCCCCGGGACAGAGGTTCCCGGTGTGGTGCTCGTCGTGGTGACGTGGCTGGCGGGGATGAGGAACGGCAGCGTGAGGAGCCTCCTCGCCCCCACCCCAGCCAGGCAGAGCCGGCCCGGCCGCAACGCAGCACGCAGGGGTTTAGTGGCTGCAGCCTGGGCCCCCCTTAGCCCTACTCCTTTCCTGAGTGCACCATTGCCCCACTTCTGCCCCATTCCCACACACTGGTACAGGGCAGAATCCCGGAGCTGATCTCTGAAATCTCTCTCACTGGAAGGAAGTCACTGCAAAGGCAGGACAACCCCACCTTTGGGCACCATGGAGGACATCTCATCCCACTGCACAGAGCCCTGCATTCACACAGCTTCTTGCATGTGGTTCCCTCACTCATCAGAGCCAGGTGGAGAGAGGAGAAATTCTCCCAGACTCCCTTTTACCATTGCCAGCCCAAAGGGTAGCAGATGTTGCGGGGGGTTGGGTGCTCTCTTTAAGAAATGCCAGCTCTCAGGGAAGTTGCCAATGAGCATCAGCAAGGTAGGGTGGGGTTGTGCTGTGGAAAACTACCCTGCTTGAAGGTTTTGTTCTTCTCATTTGGGTTCCTGCCCTTTCTCTCTCTTCCAGACATCGAGAGGCCAACAGGAGCCAATTGAGCCCACCACTGATCCCATCTCTTGTGAGATGGCAAAGCAGCTTTGCATGGGAAGGAGGAGACAGAAGAGGCCGAGCAGCATGTGCCGGGCTGAACCAGCCACACAGAACCCCATAGTCTAGGTGGAGAAAGCCAAGCCCCTCCCCAGCCCTGCCGGACATGCTCCAACTGGAGCACCAGTGTGTAAGCGAGCAGCTCAGACTGCTGAAAATGGAGATTGCACACTGTAGGCTCCAGACCAGAAACAGCTCAAGCCCCTGACTGCAGAGCTCTGAGGCGCCGAGACCCAGCCACGTCCCTGGGGGCCTGCAGACATGCAAGGGAGTTCGGAGACTCTGGGAGTTTCCCACGCCGGGAACCCAGAGACCCCCAGCCCATGGCCTAGAGACATCTCCAAGGAAGTAACCTGGGTAAACTAGCCATTGTCATCTGCAGTGCTGGATCCCCACTGACTCAATGGCAAACACATTGGCCACGGACGAGGCCCTGGGAGAGGAGCCGGTGGAGTAACGAGGGCCTGGGTCCACCTGCCCTGGCTGCCATCCATCCTTTGGTGGCTGCCCACGTCCCCATTGACCCACTAGACTGCACAGCCCCAAGAGGAGGGGCAACCATCTTGCCTCTGAAGTCTCAGCCAAACAGCCCTGCAGTGAAGGGCAGCTACACTGACTCCGGCCGTTGGGCCACACAGCATTGAGGGAGAGAGTAACCATATTGTCCGTTGCTATCGGGCCACACGGGCATAAGAGACAGGATAGACATATGGACTCTAAGCGTTGAGCCACACAGCCCCGACGGAGAGGACAGCTGCACGGACCCTGGTCGCTGGGCCACACAGCCCCGACGGAGCGGGCAGCTGCACGGACTCTGGTCGCTGGGCCACACAGCCTCGACGGAGCGGGCGGCCGCACGGACTCTGGTCGCTGGGACACACAGCCCCGACGGAGCGGGCGGCCGCACGGACTCTGGTCGCTGGGCCACACAGCCCCAAGGGAGCGGGCGGCCGCACGGACTCTGGTCGCTGGGCCACACAGCCCCGACGGAGCGGGCGGCCGCACGGACTTTGGTCGCTGGGCCACACAGCCCCGACGGAGCGGGCGGCCGCATGGACTCTGGTCGCTGGGCCACACAGCCCCGACGGAGCGGGCGGCCGCACGGACTTTGGTCGCTGGGCCACACAGCCCCGATGGAGCGGGCGGCTGCACGGACTCTGGTCGCTGGGCCACACAGCCCCGATGGAGCGGGCGGCCGCACGGACTCTGGTCGCTGGGCCACACAGCCCCGACGGAGTGGGCGGCCGCACGGACTTTGGTCGCTGAGCCACACAGCGCCGACGGAGCGGGCGGCCGCACGGACTCTGGTCGCTGGGCCACACAGCCCCGACGGAGAGGGCGGCCGCACGGACTCTGGTAGCTGGGCCACACAGCCCCGACGGAGCGGGCGGCCGCACGGACTTTGGTCGCTGAGCCACACAGCCCCGACGGAGCGGGCGGCCGCACGGACTCTGGTCGCTGGGCCACAGAGCCCCGACGGAGCGGGCGGCCGCACGGACTCTGGTCGCTGGGCCACACAGCCCTGGACAGAGAGGGCGGCCGCACGGACTCTGGTCGCTGGGCCACACAGCCCCGACGGAGAGGGCGGCCGCACGGACTCTGGTCGCTGGGCCACACAGCCCCGACGGAGAGGGCGGCCGCACGGGCTCTGGGTGTTGGGACACACACACTGCGTGGGAGGGCAGCCATTTTGACAATGGGCATTTGGCCAAACTACCCTGAGGCTTAGGGAAGTTATTTGATGTCAGCCATGGGACCTTGCCCCTTCACTCCTCAGACATCGCTCATCTGTCACCATGAGACCGACCCCATGACAGAAGACTTTTGGGGTCAAGATGCAAACGGGAGTCGAAACAAGGAGTGGCATGTGACCCCTCTAAGAGATCCTCCCACTCCTTTACCAATCTGGGGGTGTTTTATCTCCATGCACCTGCCTCAGGAATGGATTTGAGCAATTGGGGAATGTTCTGGGGCAGAGTGACCCATCCGGAAGTGGGTCACGTGACCCTCCAAGAGCTCCTCCCACTTGGGGTGGGCCTCAGCCCCTTAGGACCCACCAGAGAGGGGATTTCACCAAACAGGGTAAGTGCCATGGTGGGGTGACCTGCCCGCAAGAGGGGTCCATCACCCCTCCATGAAATCCCCGCACCGTCCTCTGCTAATCAGTCAGGGTTTTGCACACACGCTTTAGGCCATCCCAGAAGGGAAATGTAACAATCAGACTAGGCAGTGCCCGAAGGTCTAGGCCACAAGCCGCCGATCTCTGGAGCTCCATGTTTGCGAGGCTGGCAGCATCGTCCGGGAAGTCGCAACACAACACTGCGGGGAAGAGCCCATCTCGTTCCAAGGATGTCTTTTGAAGAAACCGTGGCCTAGACCTTCGGGCTATACCTGTTCTGGATTGGTACACATTTCCCTTCTGAGATGGCCTAAGGTGGGAGTGAAACCCTCGCCAACTGCTAGAGGGTGGTGTGGGGACGTTTTAGAGGGACCATAGGATCCTGTTGCGGGCAGGTCACTCCACTGCAGCACTTCCCTTATTTGGTCAAATCCCCTCTCGGGGTGGTCCTACGGGGCTGACGCCCACTTCAATTGGTAGAGGACACAGGGAGGAGTTCTCAGAGGGGATATACAACCCCCTTCTGCGTGGGTCACCCTGCCCCGCAACGTTCCCTGATTGGTCAAATCCAGTCTCCGGGTGTGTAAAATGCTGGTTGCCCCTGCCAAATTTTCCTAAAAGAAGGGAACAAAGGCATGTACCTTTTGGGTTATCTGTCAGGTGGCCATCTTGGACTTGGGAAAAGAAGCTGGTGACCTTTAGCCATTTCCTCTATTAGTTTGGGTTGGGGAGCACACTCCCACGCACGGATTGAATCCGCGTAGATAGGGTTTAACATCCAGGCAGAGACGACGCAAAGAGGGATAGGGAGGGTTTTTAGTTAGGTCTACTCACCCGTTCCTGTGTCCATCATGGAGTCCCTCCCTGACGTCCAATGTCAAGAGAGCAGCAGCCGTCCATCGCTGTCGCTGCAAGAGAAGGGAGAGAGAACATCAACATGACCTCCTGGGTGTAATTGTTTGGGAGACTGGAGCACTTCCAGAGTTCAAGTTTTGTTAATCCACCCCTTCTCTAGCCTAGCCTAGTCCTTTTCCCTCTCCTAAATAAAGTCTTGTTTGTGTGCTTACCACTGCCTGGCGTTATTTTCTTGTGCTAAGGCAAGCTCTGACAGACTGGCTTTACAAAGGGGACCATGTGGGAAGAATTTACTGTAAGATTCCCTGCATCTTCTGAATGGGGTTTGGGTTTTGCCCTTTTGAAAGGAAGGAAAAATCTTTCCAGGTGATCCTAGGGGGCTGAAACCCACTGGGATTACTTAGTAATCTGTCCTCTTCACTACCATGTTTGTGACCCTCTGTGTCACAGGGAAGTAGCCCATGGCTCATTATGCATCTTTGGATTTAAAATGGACACGTGTGGTGTACAGACGAAGAAGGACAACTTTTCAAGTCCACTGTGCACAGAAATGGGATGGACACTTCAAGGATTGAATACAATGCTTTGATCTTCCATCTGTTCATTAAAGAAAGACAAAGGTGCAGATTTGGGAGGCTCGGCACTGAGTTCCCCAGGATCATTCCTCTCCGCGTAATTTCCATGATAAATCTCCTCTCAAGGAAGAGCCTGAGGAAGTGTGATCAGGGGAACTACCCAGAGCACCAGATAAATCAGGGCCCTGAGCTGAGAAAAACCAAGCCTTGGAAAGAGGCCCAAGCAGCTCAGCCGTCTTGTCCTCTGCCGTCTTGTGTGTGTGTGCGACGTGCTGTGTGTTCCACGTGCAATGTGTCAGTGTCGTGTGTGTGTGTCTCAATGTCATGTGTGCCATTTTGTGTCATGTGCCATTTTGTATCATGTGTCATGTGGTGTGCGTCATGTGTGTGTGACATGTAGTGTGTGCGTGCGTGTGACGTGTTGTGCGAGTGCATGTGCGTTGTGTGACATCTGCGTGACATGATACGTGAGACATGCAACAAACTGTGTGCGACTTTGTGTGTGTGTGACGTACGTGCAACGTGCTGTGTGTCATTCAGTGTGTGTGAGACGTGTTGTGGGTCGTGTTGTGTGTCGTGTTGAGTGTGAGACGTGTTGTGTGTCATGTTGAGTGTGTGAGTGTGACATGTTGCGGGTCGTGTTGTGTTGAGTGTGTATGACATGTTGTGCGTCGTGTGTGTGATGTTTTGTGTGTGACGCTTTCCATGTCTTGTGTGTGTGTCTGTGTGTTGTGTTATTTTTGTGTGTCGTGTTGTGTGCCGTTTTGTGTCATCGTGTGTGTGTGACGTGTGTGCGTCCACGCGTTCGACGTATTGTGCGTGTCCGTGTGGGAAGTGCGAAGTGGGATGGGTCAACTTGCCGCCCCCTTCCCCAACACTTTAGCCCCCTGTCGTAAACATGACCCTACCCCCTCCCCAGGGTGCTACTGACACTAAAACGACCTAAAAGACCCCCGACTTATCACTATTGGCTGCACCCCATTGCCACCCGCACTTCTATGCTGCTGCTGGCCAAACCCTCCCCCCAAAATCTAAACCCCACCCCCTACCCGTAACCCAACTGGAACCCTGACCCCATAACCTGCCCCCCAACTCGAAACCCCTGAACCAAAACTGTAGCCCAACCCTCACCCCAACCCTCACCTCCAGCTCTGAACCCAGCCCCCCGAAGCCTGACACCGCTTTAAGCCAGAGCCCAGTTCCCCATTCCCACCCTGGGCAACAACAGTGCAAACCACACCCTCCTGCCCCCCGCCCAGGAATCCTGCTTCTTACCACCCCTTCTTTGGAAATGAACCTTTTCTTCACTTGCATCCCACACACCTTCATTCTCCTTTGAGGGCTTATTTAGTGACAGGGGTCTACACAAGGCAACTCTTTGCTATCACAGCGTAACAGGACACAGAGAAGTGAAAACAGTGCAAACAACATTCCACGAGTTTTCAGGAGGTTTAAACACCCAATACATTTGAACATTTAACAGTCGCTTTGATCTCTACTAACACACACATCCATTGGCCTGAATACACTCTGACACAAGCTGCTATTTCAGCGTCACGCCTTGTACAAACATTACTGCAACAGCGTGTAGGGCAGCGTGACCCCCGGGGGTCTGTGAGCTGGTTTCAGGGCGTCCGCAGGACCCCGCAGCTTGGCCTCCCCGCCTGTTCCACCCACCGCCTGTGCTTCCCCGGAGGGATCTCCAGACTGTCAATGCTGCCCGGAGCTTCCCTTCCCTGCCAGGCCTGAGCAACCAGCGCTTGTAACCAGGCCACTCACAGCCTCCCCGCGGGGAGCGTATGGACACAAACCGGCTGGAGAGCAGTTAGGGCAGGAATCCCTGGAGACTCGGGGAGCATCTTCAGCGGATGAGGGTGACACACGCCACAGGAGCTGAATTTCCCACTCGGGTCTAAGTCGTGCCATGTGGATGGGGCAGCACGGTTGGGAGGCTCTGTTTGCTGCGGTGGATCCACTGGGGGTTGATGTCGTGGGGGTGGAGTGAAGACCCACTAAATTGACAGCAGAGCGCTCTCCGGTCGCCGTTGGGACTGCGCCGGGAACGGCAGGAGGAAGGGAAGTCAACCCAGCCCAGTGTAGACACAGCAGGAAGTCGATCAAAGCTACATCAAATCCAGTTCTGTTATTCATGCAGCAGGAGCAGCGTAACTTAGGACGACTTCCTGCGGTAGGATAGAGTCATAAATAGAAAGTCATAAATAGACTTATAGAGTCATAAATAGAAAGGGAAGGCTAACCACCTTTAAATCCCTCCTGGCCAGAGGAAAAAATCCTCTCACCTGTAAAGGGTTAAGAAGCTCGGATAACCTCGCTGGCACCTGACCAAAATGACCAATGAGGAGATAAGATACTTTCAAAAGTTGTGGGGGGGAGGGAGAAACAAAGGGTCTGGGTCTGTCTGTGTGATGCTTTTGCCGGGGACAGAACAGGAATGGCGTCTTAGAACTTAGTAAGTAATCAAGCTAGATATGCGTTAGATTCTGATTCCTTTAAATGGATGAGGAAATAAGCTGCGCTGAATGGAATGGATATTCCTGTCTGTGTGTCTTTTTGTAACTTAAGGTTTTGCCGAGAGGGATTCTTGGTGTTTTGAATCTAATTACCCTGTAAGGTACCCTGTAAGGTATCTACCATCCTGATTTTACAAAGGTGATTCTTTTTACTTTTTCTTCTATTAAAATTCTTCTTTTAAGAAACTGAATGTTTTTTATTGTTCTTAAGATCCAAGGGTGTGGGTCTGTGGTCACCTATGCAAATTGGTGAGGATTTTTACCAAACCTTCCCCAGGAAGGGGGGAGCAATGTTTTGGTGAGAATTTTTGGGGGAAAGACATTTCCAAACGGCTCTTTCCTAATAAAAAACCCGGTTAGACTTTTGGTGGTAGCAGCGAAAGTCCAAGGGCAAAAGGTAAAATAGTTTGTACCTTGGGGAAATTTTAACCTAAGCGGGTAAAAGTAAGCTGAGGAGGTTTTCATGCAGGTCCCCACATCTGCACCCTAGCGTTCAGAGTGGGGAAGGAGCCTTGACAGATAGACACAGTGTGAGGCCTGAGTTTCCCCTGCAGTCTGGATGCTCAAACACCGGCTTGGCAACACAAGTCAGCAAGCCCAGGCCACATAGAGACAGGCTCAGTGTGCAGTGTGGACAGACCCTCAGACAGCCCCAGTATTGTCAAATGAGGAAATCCTGCCTGTGTTTTGACTTGCTGGTAGAAGAGCCGAGTGACATTGGAGCTCACCGAGCTTCACTGACCAACGCAGCGCTCCAGCACCTGAGCTCTCGGGCTCCCTGTTGAAAGAAAAGCTGAAGGAGCGACCAAGGTCAAAGAGAGGTGCTCGTCTTTGGCCCAGGGCAGGGAGCCCCACCCTCAAAGTGAGAACATTTCTCTCTTTGTCTGTCTGTGTTGGGGCAGGAGTGATAACACGTCTCCTGCATTGGCTATTTCAGAGAGTAGTTTCTGACTGTCTTCTCAAAGACAGGGTGCGAAACAGGCCTCAAACCTGACTGAGTGGAAACAAGAACGATGCAGCCCGACTGAGCCAGCTGAGAATTGAGATGTGCCCCTTTGCTCGAGTGAGGGAATGACCTGTGAGGGGACTGGAAACCTAACCGGCCAATTCTTAACTTGCACTCTCTCCGCATCTTTCCTCTGAGTGCCGTCACGGTAGCTTCAATACTCCAGCACCGGGTGCCCTGCCAGCTCTGGGCCCGACAAGCTTTCCTTGGGATTGGATTCTGGAGAGCAGGGGGGCAGGGAAGCAACAGGTGCATGTGGCTCCGTGGTGAGGTTTTCCTTGCAAGATGTGTGTGTGAGTCTGTGTGTGTCGGAAGCACTGAGTGTGGCTCTCTCACTGAACCCACAGAGGGCGAGGGTGGCGGGAGCGAGACAGTAGAAGTATAAAGGGGCAAGGACGGGCGTAACGATGATGACTGTGTTGTGTTTCATTCCTTAGATGTGGGGCCACCACCTTTCTCTTGAGCCTTGTCGTATCCCAGGGGTAAAACTCGCCATCTGTCCAGCTACAAGGGCGTGTTTGTGTTCATTCCTGCGAGCCACACAGGGGTCTGATGTTGCTGCTTCCAATCCTCTGGCTCTGCCGGGAGAAGGGGCAATTCAGGCCATAACTGAGCTGAGGGAGGGAGATGAAATAAGATGGGTCCCAAAGAT
This sequence comes from Caretta caretta, assembly GCF_965140235.1. NCBI lineage: Eukaryota > Metazoa > Chordata > Testudines > Cheloniidae > Caretta > Caretta caretta. The sequence goes on from NC_134209.1 coordinate 10,247,161, forward strand.
TGATCCCTGAGGAACTCCACTGGTAACCTCCCTCCTGCCTGACAGGTCACCTTTCAGCAGGACCCGCTATAACCTCCCTGTTAACCATTTCCCTATCCATCTTTCAATTTTCATATTGATCCCCATCTTTGCCAGTTTAACTAATAATTCCCCATGTGGCACCATTTCAAAAGTCTTCCTGAAATCTTGGTCAATTAGATCCACTGCGTTTCCTTTGTCTAAAAAATCTGTTACTTTCTCAAAGAAGGAGATCAGGTTGGTTTGGCATGATCTACCTTTTGTAAAACCATCTTGTATTTTGTCCCATTTACCATTGACCTCAATGTCCTTAACTACTTTCTCCTTCAAAATTTTTTTCAAGACCTTGCATACTACAGATGTCGAACTAACAGGCCTGTAGTTACCCGGATCACTTCCCCCCCCCTTAAAAATAGCAACTATGTTTGCAATTCTCCAATCAAACGGTACAACCCCTGAGTCGACAGATTCATTACAAATTCTTGCTAATGGGCTTGCAATTTCATGTGCCAGTTCCTTTAATATTCTTGGATGAAGATTATCTGGGCCCCCCCGATTTAGTCCCATTAAGCTGTTTGAGTTTCGCTTCTACCTCAGATATGGTAATATCTACCTCCATCTCCTCCTTCCCATTTGTCATGCTACCATTATCCCTAAGATCCTCATTAGCCTTATTAAAGACTGAGGCAAAGTATTTGTTTCGATATTGGGCCATGCCCAGATTATCCTTGACCTCCACTCCATCCTCAGTGCTGAGCGGTCCCACTTCTTCTTTCTTGGTTTTCTTCTTATTGACATGGTGATAGAACCTTTTACGATTGGTTTTAATTCTCTTTGCAAGGTCCTTCTCACTTTATCCCTTCATGTTCTGACCTCAAGAAGGTAGCTTTCCTTGCTGATCCCTCCCATTTTCCACTCCCTGTATTCTTTCTCCTTTTTCTTAATCAGCTCTCCGAGATGCTTGCTCATCCAGCTTGGTCTACAACTCCTGCCTATGAATCTTCCCCCCTTTCTTGGGATGCAGGCTTCTGATAGCTTCTGCAGCTTTGATTTAAAGTAATCCCAGGCCTCCTCTGCCTTTAGATCCCTAAAGTTCTTCAGTCCAATCCACTTGCCTAACTCATTTCCTTAATTTTTCAGTCAGCCCTTTTGAAATGAAAAACCCTAGTTGCAGATTTATTTTTTGGTGATCCTTCCGTTCAGTTTGAACTGAATTAGCTCATGATTGCTCGAACCAAGATTGTCCCCTACAACCATTTCTTCTAGGAGGTCCTCACTTCTCACCCAAACCAAATCTAGAATGGCACCCCCTCTTGTCGGTTCAGCAACTACTTGTTGAAGGAATCCATCAGCTATCGCATCTAGGAACATCTGAGCCCGATTATTATTACTAGCACTCGTCCTCCAATCTAGATCTGGGAAGTTAACGTCTCCCATGATCACGCAGTTTCCATTCGTATTTACTTCATTAAAAACATTAAAGAGGGCTCGATCCATATCCACATTAGATCCCGGCGTTCTCTAGCAGACTCCAAGTACTATCCCAGGGGAGTCTCGAGTAGTTCTCTTCCCCAGCGTCATTTTTGCCCAGACGGACTCTGTCTTATCCATTCCATCGCTTTACATTCTACCTCCTCATTGATAGACAATGCTACTCCACCACCTTTACCTTTATTTCAGTCTTTCCTAAACAGCACATACCCTTCAATACCCGTAGTCCAGTCATGATGACTATTCCACCCTGTTTCTGTTATCCTGAGAATATCTGGTTTCACTTCCTGCACCAGTACCTCTAGTTCCTCCATTTTGTTACCAAGGCTTCTCGCATTAGTGTACAAACATCTTCATTTTTGCTGTTTGGCCTCCCTCACCTTCTTTACCCAATGAGGCATGGTCATTCTACAGCCAGTAGAACCTGGTATCCACACTGCCCTTCCTCCTTATAGCCATTCTCCTACCCATGGCTGTATCCTTTCTTACTTTGTTTTCTTCCCTCTCAAGGCTAAAATCCGGCGTGGAGATTACCTGGACATCCCCTAACCAACCATCTCCCCCAGATTCCTAGTTTAAAGCTCTCTTAATCAGTTGTGCCAGCCTCCATCCTAGAAGTCTATTTCTTTCCCTACTCAGATGAAGTCCATCCCGAGAGAACTGTCCTCTGTCCAGGAATGCCTCCCAGTGGCCATACATCCCAAAGCCCTCCTTCTAGCACCACTGCCTGAGCCATCTGTTGACAGTCATAATCTTGTCACGCCTTTGTTGCCCTTCTCCAGGAACAGGCAAAATCCCACTACAGATCACCTGAGCCTCGATTTCCTTAAGCGTCTTCCCCAGCCTAGCACAGTCTCCCTTAATCCTTTCCAGCGAGAATCTAGCTGTATCATTTGTTCCCACATGAAGGATAATTAGGGGATTCTTTCCCGTTCCCTTTAGGATCCTTTTCAACCTCAGATCTACATCCCGTATCTTAGCACCTGGAAGACAGCACACCCTTCTATTCTCTGGATCAGCTCTGGTTACAGGCCTGTCTTGTCTTCTCAGTAAAGAGTCCCCGATCACATAGCCCTGCCTTTCCCTGGTGACGATGCTGTTCTCCAGTCTATTCCCTGTTCCCTCTGGCTGCAAGTTCTTTCCATTCCTATTCTCCCTTGTAATCCTCTTCTACCCATCCTGTATCCTCCTGGGGCTCATATTTGGTGTAGTCTCCATTGACTCTTCCCCTTTTCCTATAGGACTAGCCGCTCTTCTCTTCCTCCTTGCCCCTCCACCTTCAGTGACTACCTGTTGAGCCCCTTCTTCATTTTCCAACTCTCAAATCCTATTCCTGAGCTCTATTTCTCCTTCACGAGCCCGTCTTTTCCTCTGCCTGGTTCTTGTAGTCAAATGCTTTCACTGACCACTTCCCTCACCCAGCAGTCTCCCCTCAGAATTTCTCAGTCCTGCTTCCATCTGCAAGTCTGAGCTTTTCCCTTCAGATACCTCATGTCTTTGCTCCATCATCTGCTCAAACCCCTTTCTAAACTCAACCAGACTTTCCACCTGCATCTCCAAACCTCAGATCTTCTCCTCCATCAGCTCAAGCAGACGGCATTTCATGCAGACAAAACTCTTACCAGGTCCCCCCTCCAGGATCATGGACATACGGCAGCTTCCACAGCCAGTCATCTCCATTGTGTCTTCCACGACATGAGTCACTCCCACCGCTGCCTCTGTGTCTGTCATCGCCTTCCCACCTAAATCCTGTTCACCTGGGAAACACCCAAACCCCACCCCCCACAGCAACAACAAACCCCAAACAAGCACCACAAGACAAACTCCCCCTCAGACTCCCCTGTTTACAGCCCTGTTTGCTGGCTCCTGTGCCATGGCCTGACTGGCTGGCTCCCTTCATAGGACCCCGAGTCAGAGAAGCCCCGGCCCCAAATCAGGGATCAACTTCTCTCCCAGCACAAAGCCACCACAAGCCTCGACACGTACACAAAATCCCAATACACAACCAAATACCAACACCTTCTCCCCCACACCATTCACAGCTGTTGGTGGGTCTTGGGGAAACCCTGGTGGACCAGCGGGGGGGCGGGTGTCTGACGGGGGTGGGTGGGGTGGCAGGGGGCGGGGAGGGGGCCCAGCTGGGACGTGGAGGGGTCTGTGTGGTGCGAGCTGTGGGAGGGTAGGGGATGGATTGGTGCTGTGGGAGGAGGAAAGGGGGGTTGTGGACAGGGGGCGATTGGGTTGTCGGGATGGGGACTGGGTCTGGGAGGGATGTGGGGGAGGGAGAGGCAATAGGGGACCTGGATCGGGGACTTGGGTCAATGGCATGGCTGCGGCTGTTGGGTTGGGTTGGGTTGGGAGGGGCAGCACCATGGCAGCCCCCAGGGGGACACAGCATGGCTGTGGGGGGCTGTAGGGAGGGGAGGGGTCTGTGGGGTGGGGTGTCTCAGCTGGGTGGGGTGGCTGCGACATGTGGGGAGCGGGGGGGGCAGAAGGGGGGCCGGGGGCTCTGAGCCGTTCTGGAGAGCCCCCGGCCGTGCCCCTGCCGTCCCCCGCCCCCCGCAGCCTCCGCTCCCGTCGCCGCCGGCCCATGCTCCGGGCAGCGGGGCAACGAGCCTGGCCGACCCCGGGGCTCTGTGCGGTGCGGCCCGGCGGCTGGTCCTGGGGCTCCAGGCAGCGCGGTCAGGGGGCAGGGAGCAGGGGAGGGGTGGGGTAGAGGGCAGGGGAGTTCGGGGGGGGGTCAGGGGCTGGGGGGTGGATGGGGTCGGGGTGGTGAGAGGGTGGGGAACAGGGGGTTGAATGGCAGCAGGAGGTCCCAGGGTGGTCAAGGAGAAGGGGTGGTTGGATGGGGCAGAAGGTCCGGGTGGCAGACAGGAAGGAGGGGGGGGTTGGATGGGGCAGTGTGGGGCTGTTAGGGGCAGGGGGATCTGGAGCCCCTCAGGGAACAGAGGGGTTGGATGGGGCCGGAGGCCCGAGGCGGACGTCCGGGGGCGAGAAGCGGGGGTCAGATGGGGGCGGGGGCCGGGCCATGCCTTGCTGTTTGAGGAGGCCCAGCCTCCCCTAACTGTCCCTCCGTACAATTTCTGAAACCTGATTCGGCATCAGGCCAAAGTTTGCCTGCCCCTGGCTTAGGGCCTGATTCATGCAAAGACCCATTGGGAGTGTGTGAACATTGCCCCATTTCTGAAACTGGAAACAACCCCCTGCACAGGGCTGGGAAAACAGAGCAGAGCTCTGGAGCCTGAACCCCCTCGTCAGAGACTGCGATGAAATCCTCTCAGGCATTGGCATCCGGACAGCAGGATTATCTGGCTGTGTCGACTCTCTCCTCAGGCCCTGCGCAACCAGCACCCCGAGCCAATGCCTGAGATGACGGGGTGTCCAGGATTTCCCGGTATATGGATCTTGGGTAGCAGATAGAAGACCCCTGGTCGGGGTTCCAGGGGCGGGTCTGTGCAGATTTGTTCTTGTGCTTTTTCAGGGAGTTTCTTGAGCAGATGGTGCAGTTTCTTTTGGTCACCCTGAGTGGGATCAGAGGGGAATGGGCTGGAGAATGTGGAGTTGGAGAGCTGCACGGATGAGGTTATGGGCCAAGTGATGCTGCTTTTCGACCACTTCAGCCCGTGCTTGTCGGCTGAAGCACTCGAGTTGAAGTCCAGTCTGCTGTTTCGACCTTCAGGCAGAATCCTTCTTTTTGTCGTGTTGTTCGGAAGGTCTCTGTGGATTAGTGTGTTGTTCAGAGGTGTGTTGGAAATATTCCTTCCGTCGGAGACGTGGAAAGTCGGATTCCAAGTCACCGCAGAACTGTATCATGTTGGTGGGGGTGGAAGGGCAGAAGGAGAGGCCACACAGGACACCCACTTCCTGGACACTAGAGTGCTAATAAGTGATGGTCACATAAACACCACCCTGTCCTGGACCGCTTTGCTTACCTACATGCCTCCAGGTTTCATACAGACCACATCACACGATCCGTTGTCTACAGCCAAGTTCTAAGATACAAGCACATTTGCTCCAATCCCTCAGACAGAGACAAACACCGACAGGATCTCTATCAAGCATTTGTCAAGGTTCCTCCCCCACTCTGAACTCGAGGGTACAGATGTGGGGACCTGCATGAAAACCTCCTAAGCTTACTTTCACCAACTTCGGTTAAAACTTCCCCAAGGTACAAATTAATTTTATCCTTTGTCCCTGGATCTCCACTGCCACCACCAAACTCTAACTGGGTTTACTGGGAAATGTAGTTTGGACACGTCTTTCCCCCCAAAATCCTGCCAACCCTTGCACCCCACTTTCTGGGAAAGGTTTGGTAAAAATCCTCACCAATTTGTATAGGTGACCACAGACCCAAACCCTTGGATCTGAGAATGATGAAAAAGCATTCAGTTTTCTTACAAGAAGACTTTTAATAGAAGTAAAGAAATCCCCTCTGTAAAATCAGGATGGTAGATACCTTACAGGGTAATTAGATTCAAAACATAGAGAATCCCTCTAGGCAAAACCTTAAGTTACAAAAAGGACACACAGACAGGAATAGTCATTCCATTGAGCACAGTTCCTTTCTCAGCCATTTAAAGAAATCATAATCTAACACATACCTAGCGAGATTATTTACTAAAAGTTCTAAGACTCCATTCCTGTTCTATCCCCGGCAAAAGCAGCATACAGACAGACACAGACCCTTTGTTTTTCTCCCTCCTCCCAGCTTTTGAAAGTATCTTGTCTCCTCATTGGTCATTTTGGTCAGGTGCCAGCGAGGTTACCTTTAGCTTCTTAACCCTTTGCTGGTGAGAGGATTTTTCCTCTGGCCAGGAGGGATTTTAAAGGGGTTTACCCTTCCCTTTATATTTATGACAGCATTCTTCAAACTACAATCCCCACCTGCTGAAAGGAAGAATACCCAGAAGTCACCTACTCCAGGACAGGCCCAACAAAGAAAGGAACAGAACGCCACCAGCCATCAGCTTCAGCCCCCAACTAAAAGATCTCCAGGGCAGGATCAAGGATCTACAATCTATTCTGAAGGACGATCCCTCAATCTCACAGATCTTGGGAGACAGGCCAGTCCTCGCTTACAGACAGCCCCCAAAAGACAGACAGCTGTCGCTTACAGACAGCCCCCAAAAGACAGACAGTCTGTCGCTTACAGACAGCCCCCAAACCTCGCCAGCAACCACACAACAAAAACACTAACCCAGGAACCGATCCTTGCAACAAACCCATTGCCAACTCTGTCCACATATCTAGTCTAGGGACACCATACTCGGACCTAATCACATCAGCCACACCATCAAATGTGCCCAAATACATTTGTTTGTCTCTAAGGTGCCAGAACTACTCCTTGTTTTGTTTTTGTTTTTTGCTGATACAGACTAACACGGCTCCCACTCTGAACTAAACGATTGCATCTCTCCCCAAAATCAATCTATAAACACAAAGAACACCCTGGAGACCAGGCCTGTAAACGTTAGGAAACATCAGAGTTAAGGTGACGTGTACATATTTCGCGCAGTGCTGTTCTGCATGTGTGTTATGATACAGACTCACAAGTGTGGCCTTGAGGTCAATTCCCTGCCCCCCACAGCATCAATTTCCTCCCGACTCCCAAGGGAAGTGGTGCTTCCTCCATCCCTTGATAAGATGCCTTTCTCGAGTCTGCTTTGGTCCAAAACTCGCTACTGTGCCATACAGGAGGCCTGTGATGTGTAGGGGGCCAGATGAGATGATCTAAGAGTCTCTTCTGGCCTTCAAGTCTCCAAATCTCTGCAAAACCGCGTGTGGCACATGGAGCATCCTCTGATGGTTCCACGTGTGGCCTGCTTGAACCCTTGCACGACCACTGAGTGTGTGGGGGTGACCCAGGGGGACCAGCTCAAACACGCACAGGAGCCGGCTCGGGGCAGGACATGAGCCCTGCAGGGCAGGGGTGGGGGTGGCAGTGACATCACAAGGGCCTTTTGTAGCACTCAGCTGATTGGTGAAAGGCGGTTGGGAGGCGGTGACCTCACAGAGCGTCCACGACAACGGCCAGGGAGGACAGGCTGCAGGGCAGGGGGATCTCAGAGACCCCCGGGGCTTTGCTGCAGGGAGTCTCCTTCTGGAGGTGTCTCCTTGAGGACTGAGAGAGAATTCAGGGTCTCGTATGTGAGCGCGAGGTGGAGCCTCTCTGGAGTTTTCTCCTTTCCCACTGCTCATTGAGCGAGAAGACAGACGTCCCTGTGGAGAAGGGAAGAGCCCCAGAGAGGTTTGGTACCGAGGCAGCCTGATCCACCCGGTGCTGGCCAAATTCTCGGCAGGGAAAACAGAAGGTTAAGGTGGGACAATTTTCCCCCAGCTAGGCCTTTATCCCTTCGAGTCCTTGGGGTTTGTCTTTTTTGGTTTTCCTTTTCCTGCTTCCCTCCGTCCACTGGCGAGGAGGGGGCTGCTCTGTAGCCCTCATGGTGGGAGGCCTCCCAAAGAGATGGGACAGGAAGCGTGCTCCGAGAGTGATCCTCACCGATGACCTGAGCCATCCCTCGGCCATCTGGGGAACCCTCAGCCCACCGCCAGAGTCTCCACGCTGATTGGCTGAGCAGGGGGTCTCGTGGCAGGGAGGAGATTTAGGACTTTGTTGTTCTCCTTTAAGGCCCAGTAAATAAGCCAGAACCAACCATCTGTTTGGTGAATTGTTCTCCCCCTTGCTGCTGATTGCCTCTGAGCCGGAAGACCCAAAGTATTTGGGACATAAGACTTGTCTGGAAGGGCGCACAGGGCTAAATTGTTTTTGGCCATAGCAGGTTACTTGTCCCAAGAATGACGTCCATCCCGCTTCCAAAGAAGCCCCAAATGAGCTGTTACCAGAATTGCCCTTTACCTTGGGGTACGCCCATTTGTTAGGATTCCTCTTCTGGTGGGGGGAGATTCTGCAATTCTGTCAATGTGCTGCTTTTGTCACTTGTGTTTTCCTATGGATCACTACTCCTTCCTTCTGCAAGTTCCCTCCCAATGGAGCTACCCTGCAGGACCTCGGTTCCCCAGGGCTGGGGTCTTCCAGCCCCCAGATGTGATGAACATGAACAGACACACAGGCACACACACATGAACATAGCATGACAGAGAGGACTGGGTCATCAGCACTCGCAAGCTGACCTCTGCTGTGTCCCGGGACTCAGTGGGCTGGATCGAACAGCAATTTAATGCTGGTCCCCTCATATGTCCTTGGACTCAGCGGGCTGGGCTGAGCAACACCTTAATCTTCCACCCTCCTGTGCCCCCAGGTTCAGCACCTCCCTATCCCCATATTCACCCCACAACCATTCTTCTAGTAACCCACTTGCTGAGCAAACCCCCAAGGATTTTTGGGGCTGCAGGGATCTTTAGCTTGGGTACAAGGAGCGTTGCTGCAGAGTGAATGGAGAAGCCAAAAACACCCATGGAGGTGGGGTGGGGGGCTAGCAAACTATAACTGATCACAGGAGGCAGGGTCAGGAGGCTATTCCTAGAGAGAGACAGAGGCACAGAAAGAGACAGATGGATCTCAGCACTCCTTGAAGCTGGACTCGATCAGGGTTCCCAGGTGGCCTTGGTAGCGGAGGGACCGGAGCGCTGGAGCCAGGCAGAGCCCCCAGCACAATCAGTCAGGAAAAGCGAATGAGGAGGACTTGTGGCACCTTAGAGACGAACATATTTATCTGAGCATAAGCTTTCATGGGCTAAAGCCCACTTCATCAGATGCATGCAGGGGAAAATACATCAGGAAGATATAGATATAGTGATACAGAGAAGACGAGAAAATGGGGGTTGCCATAACAACCCTTAACGAGACCAATCGATGAAGGTGGGCTGTTAGCAGCAGTAGAAACAGAATTTTGTTGTGATAATCAGGCTAATCTGGGGGGACTAAAACTGCAGGGCAGAGAGAGCAGTAAGTGTTGGGGGATCCCGATCCAGTCCCCCAGCTTCTAGCCGCCCACCCCCTTAAGGCTGCCATTGCTGGGAGCTCCCTCCATCTGCAGCTTCAACTTGTAAAGATTGTAGATAAAACCTGTACAGCTGTGTGCCTTGGGGCAAAAACTTACACACAGGTACATGAAATCCATGCAAAAGAAACCACAGTGGGTAAAACCAGGGAACAAAAGCCTGAGCAGCCAAAACCCCAGCCAGCTGTTGCTCCCACGAAGAGGGAACTGTTCCAAGATCTCATCCTTCACATTTCTCCTAGGAACTACCAGGGGCCGATTGAAAAGTGTGAAAATATTTTTTCAAAGAAAAAACATCCACAACGTGATTCCATTTTATTGACAGCATCATTATTCGTACTAGCCTGGCTTGCCTTCTCTGGCAGAAGAGAGGCAGACAGACGAGGATGAGGACCACCAGCTGTGCCCCCACAAGACTGGGCTCTGGGCCAATCCTCCAGATATCTGAGACCCACATCCTTCCCCAGATCAACCGCCTTCAAAGTGGACCAGACCCACATCCCTCCCCAGAATGACCATCCGTGACCTGGACAGCGCAGCCAGCTCAGCCAGGAAGGAGAACTCTTGAAACTTTCTTTGGCTTTTCATCTCCCTGTTCTTCCCCTAATTGTTTGGGCTGAAAATACCTGGCCGTGGGAAGCGAAGAGTCAGGCCCTGGATTCTACCTCTCGGGAGCCCACAGCTCACCCCCAGACGGTCACCGACGGTCTGGTGAGACGCTAGAAGGGCCATTTGCACGTGCTTCAATTTTCCAGCTCGATTTGGCTGTTGGTTTCTGGCCCAAAATGCGGAGGCCTGACAGCGTCAGCACTGGGCAAATGTGGCTCGTTGCTGGAAGAGTCTGATTCTCCCGTCGTCTTCTCCCTTCCTTCTCCTCCGCATCTCTCAGCAGCTCCTGGGGTCCCCAGCCGCTGTCCCCCCAGCCCGGTGGCAGACTGACGGCAGGGCAAGAAAGCTGACGCCGAACCCTCTTTGCTGTTGGCCTCCGGGACATCGCAATCAGCTTGTGCAGAAACACACACAGACCCCACCCGGAGCACATCGCACGTCACACACACAACACGTCCTGTGTCGCACATCACACACACAAAACATTGCACGTCACACACACACAACACGCCTCACGTTGCACGTTGCATGTTGCAGGTCGCACACGCAAACAGAAGACATCGCACCCCACACTTCACATGTGCTTCTTCTTGTTTGCCGTGTTGAGTGTGTGTGTGATGTTGTGTTTGTGGTGTCATGTGACATGGTGTGTGTGTGTGTGTGTGTGTGATGTGTTTTGTGTAGTCTTGGGTGTGTCGTGTTGTGTGTCATGTTGTATGTGTTTGTGCCTATCTGTGTGATGTGTTGTGTGTTGTGTTGTGTGTTTGTATGTGTGTGACGTGGTGTGTGTGTGTGTGGTGTGTTTGTGGTGTCATGTGGCGTGTGGGGGTGTGTGTCTGACATGTTGTATGTCATGTTGTGTGTGTTTGTGTCTGTGTGACGTGTTGTGTGTGTGTGTGATGTGTTGTGTTTCATGTTGTACATGTGAGAGACCTGTTTGTGTGTGTGTGATGTGTTGTGTTTGTGACACATTGTGTGTTTGTGCGATGTGCGACATGTTGTGTGTGTGATGTGCGACGTGCAACATGTGTGTGCGACATGCAATGTTTTTGTGTGTAACGTGCGACACGCGACGTGTTGTGTGTTCGAAGTGTGGCGTGCAATGCACGACGTGTGCCGTGCTGAGTGTGCGTGCTACGTGCGACATGTTGTGTGTCCGACATTCAACGTGTTGTGTGTGTGACGTGCGATCGAGGAGGAGGATGTCCCGGGGTCCCCGGGCGATGCTCTGGGACTGCTCCCCAGGAAGCCAGGAAGGACTCTGGGGAAGTCTCCTCTCGGGGAACAGCCTGTCTGCAGGACACACAGCTCCCCCGGCTCCACCTTCCTGGCTCTGACCTCGGAGCCTTCAGCCTCCTCTGCCCCTCCCTGCGCTTCCCACAGCCAGTCCGCCCAGGCGGGGTCCTGGAGGGGGCAGAGGGTCCTGCCCCCCAACTCCGCAGTCTGACGGGACTCTCAGCCAGCCAGGAAAACAGAGGTTTATTAGACGACAGGGACATGGTCTAACACAGAGCTTGTAGGTGCAGAGAACAGGACCCCTCAGCCGGGTCCATTTTGGGGGTGGCAGTGAGCCAGACAACCCCGTCTGCCCTTCACTCCATGTCTCCAGCCAGCCCCCAACTGAAACTCCCCCCAGCCCTCCTCCTCTGGGCTTTGTCCCTGTCCCCGGCCAGGAGGTCACCCGATTCCTTTGTTCTCCAACCCTTTAGCTCTCACCTCGCAGGGGGGAAGGGCCCAGGGCATCAGGTGCCAGGAAAGAGGGTGTCGGCCATTCTCTGTGTCCAGACCCCTGCACACACCTGCCCTTCAGAGCTCTGCAACAATCATACACCCTTACCCCACCCCCTAGATCCTTAAGAACTGCATAGGGGAAACTGAGGCACCCCCACACAATTCAGAGGAAACATGAAGTCCCGCTTCATCACAGATGACTCCAGGAGGTGAGTTCCTTGCTATCCTAACATGTTTTTCTCTGTCTCTCCTCTAGTATGTTGGCCATCACACACACTCTGTCTCTGTCAAATTAGAGGATTGGGCCAAAAGAAATCTGATGAGGTTCAGCAAGGACAAGTGCTGAGCCCTGCACTTAGGAGAGAAGAATCCCATGCACTGCCCCAAGTATGTGAATCCCATGCACCGCCCCGAACTGACCCTCCCGGAGCATCCTCAATTCCATGAAACAGCTGTTCTGGGGTGGGCAGGAAGTGCTGGGAAGGAGGGTGGGGAGTTGCTCAGTGGGGGTGTGTCTCTCTGGGTGGGGTCTGTGTGTGTTTATGCACAAGCTGATTGTGATGTCACGGAGGCCAACAGCAAAGAGGGTTCGGCGTCAGCATTCTTGCCCTGCCGTCAGTCTGCCAACTGGCTTGGTTGACAACGGCTGGTGACCCAAGGAGCTGCTGAGAGACGCGGACCATCCCTCTGTCAGCAACTTCTTGAATCATCTTTTTCCACAGGTGTTTGAGGAACAAAAGGATGAGTTTTTACAGAAGGTAATTCCCAGATTCTTTCCCTGCTCATTAGATCGCACACGACAGGTCGGCGCCTCCTTCTCCTCGGGACGGGTGGGGGCGGGTGTGGCAACAGGCAGGTCTCAGCGTTCCCTTTTGATTTGAAAGTGGCCATCTCTCAGGTCTCCTCCTGCTTCAGCCTGTCAGGTTCTTTGGAGGCAGATTTAGGTGATTTTATCTTTCAGCAGACTAGTCGGGGGGAATTTCCAGGGATAGAACCAAAAGGGAAGATAACAAAACTCGTGTAGAATTTAGATTGAGATCTCCATCAATAGTCTTTCCCTTGGAGTTGCCCCAATGCACTCCTTGCCTTCAAGTTGGGAATAGAAACCCTTTGTCTCCTGTCATGACTGCCAAAGAAATGTGTCTTGAGAGAATATCGATCTCAGAATTTACAGGATTGAAATGCCCATAAATGAGCTCAAATAATGCAGAAGAAATGAATCTTAGATATTGAAAGTGATACAGCTCCACTCCCATCCCCTGGCTGTCATCTTGGTAGTTCTCTCAGAAAGAATCTCCTGGCGATAGATCTCAAAACTCTCTACAAATTCTACTCTTCCCCCTTGGGCTAGAGAAAAGAGATGTGTCGATCCCCCCCGCCCCGCAATTCCTTTCCAGGAAAGGGGTTTCAATCAGCTGTCGCCTACATTTGTCATGGGTCTCGCTGTGATTTCTTTGTCCTTGTTTTGGAGGCCTAACTTCTGACTGGATGTTGGAAATAATATGGGTCATTCTTCATTTCAAGTTGACTGATTCTTTCCCCCATGCTAATACATTCCAGATTTTCACATAGTTGAGAAGAAGTCAACATACTTGCAGCTGCTAATTCATCCTTCCAGACCCTCAAACCCTCGAGATGACAATCTTTTCTTCCTTTTCCTGGCTTCTCTGGGAACAGAGCTTTCTTGGTTTGCAGCTTGGCCTGATCTGTTCCCAGAGTCCCAACATTCTGTGCACAAAGGAGTGGGGTTAAGAAGGAAGCATTTTTGCAACTAGGCCCAGGCAAAGAACATAGAAACTGACCTTTTGCTCTTTCTATCCCTAGCCTCTGTTTGCCAGGTGCCAGGAATGAGCAACAGGAATGGATCGCTTGATGATTCCCTGTTCATTCCTTCTGGGGCACTCAGCACTGGCTACTGTCAGAAGACAGCGTACTGGGCTCAATGGACCTTTGGTGTGACCCAGTCTGGGCGGTCTTGTGTTGCTTACCTTCTTGGTTGCAGCAACCAGTCCTGGCTATTAGAGGAGCAGATGGCTTCAAAAGACCACTCTCGTGGATCTGGGAATCCTGGGCAAACTAATTCCCTTCCTTTCGAGAAGGACAGAAAAACCCATTTCCTCCTTCTTTCTATTCCAGGCTTCGTTCCTTTTTCCAAAGACTCGCCTCTCGGGAGCACAGAGAGATCCATGTGCACAAAGTGCTCATCCAACCTGCAGCCATTGAGGCATGCTCTGGCCTCAGCCCCCAAGAACAGGCCTTGCCAGAGAAGCCCCAAGGAAGAAAATGCTCATGGACCATCATGAAAAGACTCTGTGTCTGTTGCCAATCCCACAACTCGATGGCAGAGAGCAGTGAGGAGAGAACAGCTTCCTCTCCAAGAAGGTGGACGCACTTGTCCCTGAAGAAGAAAGCAGCGGAGACACAGGTGGAGGCAGAGGAGGTGAAGCTGCAGGAGACGACAGACAAAGTCGAAGTGGATCTTACAGGTGAGATGGTTCAATCCACATGGTTCACGAGGAGCATGTGAGGAACACTCACACCAGTCACTCGACAAGCCTCGACATCAGGGCCATCTCATGGGACAGTGATGGGTACCTCCGGCTCTGGAATCCATATAGAGGGTGGCAGAGGTCCATGGCTGAGGTGGGGAGAGCTGACAATGTCAGGTCACGCCCCTCTGGGGATCTGGCACGGTGGGGTGGGGCCTACTAATATTGTTCCAGGCTGGAAGGAGAAGAGAGAGGCTGGACGTTGGAGGAAATCCTTTCTTTTCTCCTGGATTGGGTCCCTTTCCTCAAGAAAATGCTCCAGAGGTCTCAGCAGGTCACAGCTGGGAACCGTACCAGAGCTGAGTCATTCCTTCTTGGGGGGTTCAATGCAAAAGGAGGCCAGGTGCCCATCACTGACAGGAAAGGGGTGTAAGGGGAGGGGAAGAGTAGAGGACACCATTGAAAAGAAACTGGCCCCAAGGGAAGAGGAAGCCTCGTGTGGTTAAAGCCTCCAGCTAGGAGTCAGGAGAGCAGAGTTCTCTGCTGAGCTCTGCCAACAACCTTCAGTCTGACCCTGGGCAATTCGCTTCAGGGCTCTGGGCCCAACTTCCATCCTCTGTAAACCGGGGGGAAGACATGGAAAAGCAAAATGTTAAGAATGTTTCTTTCTGCTGCAGGGACGAAGAAGGAGCCGTCTGACACGAAGGGGAAGTGGGAAAAAGGAAGCCCAGAAGAGCAGGAAGAAGAGCGCACTCCCAGCCCCTCATTAACAAGCAGCTCCCATATGACGATGGTAATGATGCTGTGTGGCCGTGCTCATGAAAAGCATCCCTTGCTGTGTGTAGGAATATCTCCCAGGGGCTGAAAAGAAACACTCGTCAAGGGTGATCAACTCCAGCCAGTCTTTATCTGGGTCGCTTGAATGAGGCCCGCTTTGACAAAGGGGTTTAGACACCTAAAGAAGTCCAGAGGTGCTTTGTGGGATTGGCAGAAGTGCCTGACTCAGGTGCCCAATTCTCATGCACTTTCCATGGCATACAGGCACGGCTGAAAATCAGACCAGGCCCATCCCTGCCCTGGTCGGGGGAACCCACATATCTCCTGGCTGTGGGGTTCTGGCCCATCTCGTGGCACCAGGACCACTTGGAGACACAGAGAAAAGGAGTCTGCTCTCGAGCCTTAGCTAACAGCCTCTTGGCTTTTCCCTCCTGTGGTCGAGGCTCCTGCACTAAGCTCCAGAGGTTCCAGGTTTCCTCCCACCTGCCAACATCTGGGCTCTGTCCGAGTTACAAAAGCCTCTAGACACCTTTGTAACTCTTCCCCTTCGGGACAGAGCACCCTGCAGCGCATACAAAAGGCTGCAATTCTGGGAGCTTCTGACCCGCCGGGGGTCTGGAGTATGGAGGCGAGTGTGCCACTCCGCCGTGCTCTACTGCATCCTAGGATATCAGGGTTGGAAGGGACCTCAAGAGGTCATCCAGTCCACTCCCTTGCTCAAAGCAGGACCAAACCCCAATTTTTACCCTACATCTCGAAATGGTCCCCTCAAGGATTGAACTCACAACCCCGGGTTTAGCAAATGCTCAAACCACTGAGCTACCCCTCAGCTGTTGGCAACCAGGACAGACGGTGCTAATCCAGCGCCATGCAGGCCAACTGCAGTAATCCCCAGGGGGTGCCCTGAGACCCCAGGGCAAAGGCCTCCAGCACCCCAGGCCCTGGGTTGAGGTGACCCTGGAACCAGGCCCCCTGGAGTAACATTGTGCCCAGTGAGTTCTCACCCCCAGGGCTCTGGACCCAGAGGCCCACGCTTTGGGCTTCTCTTCAGCCAGGCAAACTTGCTTCTTCAGTCTCAGTTACTTTCTGTCCTGACGGCGATTCCTGCCTGTTTTCTGGCAGCCCCACAGGCTGTGAGGTGGGGAAGGAAGAGGGCGTTTCCGTTTGGGCCCTATTCTCAGTCCCTTCCTCGCAGACACTGTGGGCTGTCAGAGTTGCTGAGCCAATCTCCTCAGGCGCTCGGGGTGGGATGGGACATGGGGCAGGTTCTCCAGTGACCCCTCGGCGACACTCAAGGAGCAACTCGAATGGGCTTTGCAGGACATTGAGGCTTTCTCAGCAAAAGCGGGGTTTCCTGCGAGGAGGGGCTAGCGAGGGAGGAAACGGGGTGGCCCTTGGGGTCCCAGCACTGCCCGAGAGGCTCCCATCTCTTCTCAGGAGAGGGGGCCAGAGAGGGGACAAAAGGCTAAGGAAACCTTAGCACCTGGGGAGGCTTTTGAAGAAAAGGGCTCAGCCGGAGTCTCCACGCTCCCTCGGCACTGCCAGCCTCCCCCGGGGACAGACTGTTCCAGAGCAGCTGCCCGAGGGAAATACTCAATCCCAACAGGCTTTGTCCCTGTTCTTTGCAGACCCCCAGGGAGCACCCTTCCTCAGCCCCGCTCCATGCCCTGCTGATGGCAGCCGTGAAGGGTCTGACAGCACCCACCCTGCAGAGATTTAGAGCCGCAGAGGAAGAGCTGAGGGCCATCGTATCTCTCCACGGAGACAAGATGGAGAGAGTAAGAGACTCCCGCAATGGGGCAGGGGGATGCTGCGCAGAGAGGGGGATGGGAGAAGTTCCTCTCCTCGGAAACCATTCCTGGGACACTGGCATGGGATTGGAAGGTTGGCTCAGCCCCTTGCCATTCATCGCTTGGCCACGGGGATAGGCGACATTCAAGCCCTTCTCGAAAGACCGCCTGCACGTGGCGCGGAAGTGCAGACTTAGTCCCTTCCTGGGCTTTGGCTTTCCTGAAACTCTGAGACTAATCAATGAACAGAATCCTCAGCCTGAACTTCCTCCCCAACCTGCCTGTTCCTAGGGTTTCCTGCAGGTCATCCTTGTCTCTGCCCGAGTTCCTTCTTTCCAACAGCTCCCAGCAGGAAGTTAACAAATGGCCCCTCAATCAGCAGATTGATTTGTGCAGGGCTCTAACTCCTGCTAGCAGAACAGGTCAACAGAATCCAGCCACCCACCTTGTAGCTTCTGCTCCTTGTTCGAGAGAGGAAAGAGCAAGGACCAATTCCTCACGGAAGAGTCCTAGGGGGTGGCTTGTCCCTTTAGGGTCTGTCTCCCTGTGTTGCAAACTCTGCAGCAGGAGCCTGAAAGCCTGTCCCTATGGACTTGGGCTCCCAGGGCTGGCACTGAGGGGCCACAACAGCAATGCAGACTCTTCTGGGCTGGGGCTGGAACTTGATCTCTGAAGCCTGGGGAGGAGGGTGGCTTCAGAGCCTGGGCTCCAGCCCAAGTCACCTTGTCTGCACTGCTCTTCTAAGTGCCATAGCATGAATCCGAGGTTAGAGACTGGGGACTTAGGAGACTGGGGCCGGGAGCTGGCTCGCCCCACCCAACTAGCCCTGCCTCCCATCTCTGCCATGGGCTCTGGGATACATCGGTAGAACCAGCTGGGTCTGGAGCAGTGCTTCTCAACCTGTGGCCCGGTCAGCACAGAGCTGCGCCCCTTTGGGACATCCTCAGGGACAAACAGGTCGGATTGGATGTGTCCCACAATGGAACCTAGATTGAGAACCACTGGTCTGGAGGAACGGATTGTGCAAGAAAGAGCTAAAAGGAAGTTGCAGAGATGGAGGAAAGGCTCCTGGAGGGAAGCCCTTGAGAGCGGGGCTGAGAGCCGTTTGCTACGGCAGGGAAGGCCCTGGGACATCAGGAGAGTTAGGACTGTGCGCACTCTAAGGTTTTGTGCGTGTTTTTGAGCTTGAAGGTGCTAACCCAGACCTCAGGAAGACTGGGGTTCCTGGACTTGTCAAAGGCTCTTAGGGAGCAGCCAAGATAGGCAACCGAGGTCAGAGGAGGCTTGCAGGGCTGCCAGGAGGGCTTCCCTGGGAGGAGGCCACTCATTGATAAATCCATCCCTCAACTTTCTGGCATTCTTCCAGGTTGGAGACGTCGTGGGAGGGATCTTAATCTGGCTTGACAACAGCTGTGATCCCAGAGCCAGAAGAGCAGTGCTCAGGGCCATGGCCTTGCTGGCTCGCTCCCACCCCCAGGACGTGGTTCTAACCTGTGTGGCTCACACGCTCTCATTGCACAGGTAGGGAGCTGCTTTGTTATCTCCTCAGTCCAGTAGTTCTCTTCCTGCTCCTACTGACAGGCCACAGGCTGGGAGGGGTCCGTGGGGCTCACACAGTTGGAGGAGTTTCCTGCTGTGCAGAGAGCTGTCCACGCTTACGAAGAAGAGATGGCCAGGCCCAGCCACTGCGGAGCCAACCCCTCCTCCTACACTCCCCGGGATGGAGACATGCCACTTTTCTGGAGAATTCCAACATTGTCCTGATTTCTATGGGTCACCCCACTTCCTCTCAGATCCAGTACAGGGCCAATCAATGATTTGGGGGCTCACTCAACATCCCTGGCTCATGAGGTCTGGCTGCTCCTTACTGCAGGAGAGAAGGCAGAGACGGAAAAGGCCCATGAGGCCCACCTGTCTATCCCCTGGAGACCAGTGCAGGATTCTTACCTGTCGTCAGACCCCCCAGTTATTCCATGGCTGAGGAATTGGTGACAAAATGCACTCATCCTTATGGAACGGTGGGGCAGAGGTCAATCTCTTAAGACAGACATTTCCAGCCCTTATTGATCCAAAAGAAAATCAAATCAAATCAACAAAAAAATCATCCCCACATGACCAGATCCTAAATGCAGTGCAGCAAGCAGACAGCCAGCATTAATAGCTCTGAGAAGGGGGAGTGCCTCTTTCCACCTCAATAGATTGTTAACTTTCAGTCCTGCTGGCTATTGCTGATCACTTGGAAGGGTCAGCCAGCTGAGGGGTTTGTAACACAACCCCCATGTGCCTCGGGGCCATGAAACCCAACTGAACCCTAGCCAGAGGTCAAAAGTCCAGCTTTCCTTGGCATCTTCTGCAATGCAGTTCTGCACAGACCTGAGAGAAATTTGTGTCACACTGCAGAGCAAATTGAAGAGCGGCAGGAAAGAAATGGAACTTCTTACCCAATTCAGTTATCAGAGGAATACAGTGTTGGTTTTCAGATTTCTTTGAGTGTTTGATTTGTAAACCTTTCTGAATTTCAGAATCAGGTCTGAATTTCTTGGAACAGCCACAGTGCTTTCCAGGGGCTGTGCTCAGAAGTTACAGAAACTCGGCAGTATTGGCACAGAAGTTCAGTCAAGCTTCCGGAAGACCTTGCTTCCAGGCCATTTGCCCTTGAGTTGTCCAACCTAGGTCTCAATGTCCTAGGGCTTCACCACCACGTCCGACCTTCCTCACCAAACTTGGAAGTCAAATGACTGGAAGTCTTTTGGATCCATCTGCAGTCTTCCTCTGCAGATGCCTGTGGGGACAAGCAGGACTTAGATCCGCAAGAATGGAGGAGGGGGATTTCAGTCCTACTTTCCTTCCATCTCTGTCACATGGGGCTTTACAATCTCCTCTTCCAAGCTCTTGAATCTTCTCAGATCAGGGCATGTGCTGACTCACTCTCTGACCCTGTCCACCACACTGCAGTAGAATTGAGCTGCTAAGAGACACTTGGCCAAACGCTGGGTCTCCGTTATAGCCCCAAACAGCCAGAGGAACTCCAATGATGTCAGGCAAGTTTCTCGGGACTGACCCAAGTGTAACAGAGCAGAATTTTGCAGTCTGCGGGTCACAGTTTGGTGGTCATTCTGTGGTCAGTACATGGTCACTGTCTTGGAAAGAGTGGGTTAGCTTTAGAAACAAGAACCCATTCGGGGAAAGGAATAAATACAACTTTCTCTGAAGGGACTTGCCCTGCCTTAGCCTCCCTGCACCAGTGGCTGTCTCCTCTGGTATTCCAAGCCTCTCCCTGGGGAGGGCAAGAGATGGCCAAGCAGGAAAGCTCTGACGTGTGTTTCTGAATTTTCAGATGTGCCATTGAGTTGTGGAAGGCCTTGGGTGAAGAACCACAGCTCACCAGGGAGGTGCTGCAGCAGCTGCTGGACAAGCTCCAGCAGAGACGCCAGGAGGAGAAGAGCAGCCATGTGTCTCTGGCTGTAAGTGAGATTTGAGATGTCACCTTGCGAACCCGCCACCACAGGGAAGATGGTGCATCTGTGTGTGTGTGCGAGTTTCACCTCTTCTTACCTTCAGGCCATGGCTCCACCACACATTGAAGCCGACCTAACTTAAATGGGCAGACAGCCGCCACAGCGATTCCATCCCTGGTGTGTGTCCGCACTTTGCTGCTCGTGTCGGCAGTGCCCGTCCTCACCAGAAGGGCTTGTCTTGATTGTAGGGTCAGGGTGGGGCATTGTGGGAAGGCTCCTGAAAGCCAGTTGAGGAAAGCGACGCGGTGTCTGGTCTGACGCTGCATCGACCTGACTGCATCGACCTGGACTCTCTGCCACGTGTGGAGGTGGAGTGACGAATTTGGCACCAAGGGGCAGTTCTGACGATGGGAAGGAAATTCCATCCTTAGGGGGATGCAGAGTGAGCGGCCTTGCGTTGACCTCACTCTGGAGTGTAGACCAGGCCTTAGTGTGTCCTCGCCACTTCCAATCAAACCAAAGAGGGGTAGTAAAGTTTCCCCCAGGTCAAAGTTACACATCTGAAGTGGTTTATCTGCTGGTACCCTGGCTCAGTTGTCTTCTGCTCCAGATGGCCCTTTAGTGAACAGGTGCAGTTCAGGTGTCTCTTGGAAGTCTCCAGGTTTCTGGCTCTGTAAACTGTGGCTAGAAATCTTCCCAACATGGCATCCTGAGAAGTCCAGTACTTTTGACTGGGCCAGAAACACTGGGCCTAGGAGAACGGATCTCCTCAGGATGGTTTCAGCCCTTCCAGTCATGGCTGGAAAGCCAAAGCACAGGCTCTGCACCAGAAAGAGAAATAATGGGGACTAACAGGTTTCAGAGGAACAGCCGTGTTAGTCTGTATTCGCAAAAAGAAAAGGAGTACTTGTGGCACCTTAGAGACTAACCAATTTATTTGAGCATGAGCTTTTGTGAGCTACAGCTCACTTCATCAGATGTATACCGTGGAAACTGCAGCAGACTTTATATACACACAGAGAATATGAAACAATACCTCCTCCCACCCCACTGTCCTGCTGGTAATAGCTTATCTAAAGTGAGACTGGGAGTGGCTAAGTCATTATGCAAGGTAGCCTGTTTCCTCTTGTTTTTTCCTACCCCCCCCCCCCCAGATGTTCTGGTTTAACTTGGATTTAAACTTGGAGAGTGGTCAGTTTAGATGAGCTATTACCAGCAGGAGAGTGAGTTTGTGTGTGTATGGGGGTGTGGGGGATGTGAGAAAACCTGGATCTATGCAGGAAATAGCCCGACTTGATTATGTAAAGAGTTGTCACTTTGGATGGGCTAGCACCAGCAGGAGAGTGAATTTGTGTGGGGGGGTGGAGGGTGAGAAAACCTGGATTTGTGCTGGAAATGGCCCACCTGTTGATCACTTTAGATAAGCTATTACCAGCAGGACAGTGGGGTGGGAGGAGGTATTGTTTCATATTCTCTGTGTGTATATAAAGTCTGCTGCAGTTTCCACGGTATACATCTGATGAAGTGAGCTGTAGCTCACGAAAGCTCATGCTCAAATAAATTGGTTAGTCTCTAAGGTGCCACAAGTCCTCCTTTTCTTAATGGGGAATAACGTCATCCAGACTCTTCTCATCTTTCCATCCTGCTTCCGTTCCAGGAATGGGGGAAGGTTCAGGAGCCTCCAAATGTCCCCACCCCTCTCAGAAGCCAATACTGTTTTGTAATACGCTGGAGAGGAAAGGAGATATGACAAAGGGACAATAGCGAATGGCAATGGGGGCAGGTGGCAGATTGGGAGAGCTGAGTGAAATTCTTTCCCCCCTCCAGGCAATGAAGACCATTTATGAGCTCCTTTTCCTACGGGGATACCGAGAAGCCATCCTGCAAATGTATCCCCAGCTGCTCATTCTCTGCGTCAGGCAAGTGCAGTACGTGATGGATCAGCACTTGCCAGGGACCTACATGGCCAGGCAGACATCCAGCCCCGAGGAGGGATGCAGCTGCCTCAGTCTCCTAAGGTAATGACTGAAAGGAAAAGGAAGAACAGATTTGTTGGGCTAAACACATGGGGGCTGTTCACGGCCATCAGTTGTTCGGGTGCTGTCGTTAGCCCAGGCTCAGTTGGGAGCAGGTCTCTCTTGAGGGAAAAGGGTTGAGAGCCGTGCGTTCTTGTGAGTCACACTCGCTCATCTGACGCCGTCCACAGCCCAGCTGCTTTCCCTACACACTCAGGCAGCAGCCATGTTTGTGCATCCATCCACGTCTGCCACCCGCCAAAGGGTCAGTGCTTTCATCAGTGCCTGCTGAGCAAATCCGTGGGCCTCTCTCCCCGAACGCGGACAGAGCCACACCGGCACCACATGGGGACAGGCCCCGCAGGACGTCAGCCTCACAGGCAGACAGGAGGAAGAAGGACCAGTTCATCTGGTTCTGTGGGCACAGTTAGGGGCTTCCATCTGCACGGGAAAGAGAGAGCGCCAGAAGACACCTCAGGTGGCGTAAACTGATGGAGCTTTGCTCGATTCCACCAACAAAGGATCTGGACCCACATGCCCGCTTGAGTCCTGTTACCTCTCACAGTAAAGAATCAAGTATTCAACCATTGGGAGTGATGACACCAACCATTTGAAGAAGCTACAGTGTCCCTAACTGGTTCCAAAGTCGGTGAAACTGCAGTGTAGACAGGGTATCACACTGGATCGATCCTTGGGGACGCTAGCTACTGCTGAGCATGCTGGGTGTCTCAGGACTTGTGCAGATTTGCCATGCTTGGGGCTGATCTCATTGCTTGACACTCTGTTTGTTTGTTTGTTTTTGTCTTTAGCACCTCAGTGGAGGCTGTGAAGACGCTTTTCTCCATGCCCGGCTACTGGAAGGAATTTGCCAGCATCCAGTTTCATCGGGGTTGGGACATGATAGCCTCCCGATATCACTACTCGCAGGGGGTTGGCCTGATTGCAAGGTAGGAGCTCAACGTTTCCTCTTCTTTGGGTCTCTCTTGGGAATGGGATTTCCGTGTGAAATAGTCCTCAGTTCCAGGCTGCCAGCTCAGCCCAGCAACTGGAGCTGAACGCTCTCTCCCCCTTGAGAATCAAAAGGGACTTTCTGTTCCATGTTCCAGAGCCATGATCGAGTTTGAGAACCCTCAGCTCCCTGCAGTTTTCAGAGAGGCAATCACCATCGTCCAGAGTGGGAAGGAGGAGGAGCAGAGAACTATCGCCCTGGCTTTCTGCACTGAGGTGAGATTCATGAGTTGACAGGCAGAAGTGGGCTTTCTGGAGAGCAGCTCAGGACAGCAAGCTCTAGGCTACATTGTCAGCAGCTTAGCAGCCCTACCGCCAGCTAGCTCCTCTCCGCACATGGATGGATGCAGGGCATGGCAAAGAGAGGGAGGGAGAGACATGGTGAGATTGCTCCTGGCTGGATGTGCATAGATGGGGTTATGGGACAAGAAGCCATGTTTCTCCAGTGCCCCAAGGCCATGCTTCTCGCCTCACCTTTTCCTGGGGTTCTGCTTTTCTTCTGCCCCACGGCTCTCTCCATGGCAGTCAATGAGGTCTGGAGATTCCCCTTTCCCTGGGGGCTTATTTGTGACTTGTGCATTAGTCTAAATTTGGGGAAGGAACCAACTGAAACAGCAGCAATTGGCTCCCTACTCACCAGAGACTTTGCATAGGAGGAAGTGGCCCTTTGGTAAAGACGACTGTCCAGGGAACAGACCCCACAATAAGACCTCTGCTCCTCAACCTGATCTTCATTTGGCTCTTGCCAGTTTCTCCAGAGTCCTTCCATTGACACCATCCTGACAAGATCAGCCCTCCAGGCACAGCTCATGGACTGGACCAAAGATGCAAATTCCATCATACGGAGGCTCAGTCTGCGAGGCCTTGGCAGTATTGTGTTCCAGCCAGAAAAGGTGAGAGCCGGGGATTACCCAGGGGACCCAGGAAGCCAATCTCCATCAAATAGCTCAGAAATGAGAGGGAGACCCACACACAAGCCTTGTTGTTTAAAACACAGCCCTCAAATGGTGGAGGTGCTTTCAGAACAAATCAAGGCATGCCATGCTCCCTGCTCCCGTGAGCTGAGCCCTGATTGCAGATAGGATGCAATGGGGGAGGCGGGGTGAGCAAAGACAAAGGTGACAGTGAGCAACTGGCACAGAGTGACAGGAGAATGACTTTCTGCCCCGTTGGGGGGCTGTGCCCTCCGTGGTTTATCATCGGTGGCAGTGGTCCATCATGTGCTCCAGGTTGTCACCTGGGATAGTAATGAGCTGCCTTCTTCATTCCGGCAGGTGCAATTCTTACGGGCCCAGCTGCCAGCAATCCTGGCCATGTTTTGTGACAGGGATGGAAGGCGTGTCATGGAGGCCATGCATAAAGCTGCAGACATCATCCACCTCCTCAACAGGGAGGGGCTTGGCTCCATCTCCCAGGACATTGCTGTCAGCCTTCGCCCCTTCATTGATGACGTAAGGCTTGGAACCCGCAGAAGAAGCCCATTCCCCCGCTCCAGCTGTCTGTGATGCCCTTGTCTCTCTCTCCCCATCCCCTTCCTCCCGCCCCTCAGGCCTGCCATGGAGCCTCCAAGGAGTGCCCCCGCCATGGGTGGGGAATCTCCTGCTGAGCCACCTCCCTGTCAGAGCTCTTCTCTCCAAAGCTCAGCCTCAGTGCCATGCTCCCAGCCCCTGCTGCAGCCTGGCCTGGGGGAGAGGGGGCCTGGCACTGGGCAGATGACCAGCTGCCTGGAGAACACAGGCCCCCAAAGAGGTGGAGATTCTCAGCAGGAAAGAGGTGGGTCGGGAATGGCCCGGCTCTCAGGGGCACCCAAGAGCCAAAGAAATGCTGTCTTTTGGAGCAGCCAGTCCCTGCCAGGCTCCAGCAGCTGCTTCTCCCCTTCCCCACACCAGTCTCCAGCAGCCTGCCTGCCCTCTCCCCTCATCTTCTCGGGTTCTAGGATTCTGTGCTCTCCAGACAGAAACTGCCTCTGGGACACCCTGGGCTGCACTGTCCCGCACAGGGTCTCAGGCCCTGCACAAGATGTCTATGGCGCTGGCCTGGTGGCCTCCCTGCTCCCGCCAGCCCAGGTAGTTCACACAGGGGGACCGGAGCAGCGTGTGCATTACCACCCAGTGGCGTTCTGCTCTGATGCTGCCTGGCTTTAACCGGGGGTCCCCACCCCCTGTGTGTCATTGCCAGGAGAAGGGCAGTGTGCGCTCAGCTGCCATTGTACTGCTTGGCAACGTGGTGAGCAGGGTGCAGGACCCCGACAAACCCTTCGTGCAGCAGGAAATCATCCACTGCTTGCTCCCCCTGCTGCTGCATCTTGAAGACCAGGACGAGAGTGTGAAACTGGTAAGTGCCACGGTCATTATTGCCTGAAGAGCAAAGAGCCAGTATCTCCTGGGGCCCCCACTCCAGTCATCGCCAGAGCCCCTTGCCCAAGCAGAGTCTTCTCCTCCCTGCTTCACTCCATGCTGGAGCCAAGCGCCTCATCCATCCTCACAGCACATAGCACAATTGGGAAGAAAAGCCTTCTTCTGGGAAAGAGGTGGGGCATAGCGTAGCGGATCCGGGAGTACTGCTGCTGGCCCCGGCACGGCCCAGGGCCTGCGTCCCCCTGAAGTGCAGGGCCCCCCAAAGCACGGGGCCCTGGGCAACCACCCCAAACCATCCAAAGGACAGGACGGCTCTGGCTCTCTCCAGCCAACTCTCCCTTTCCTCTCCTCAGCACACTCCTGTGGAGAACAAATGACAGGAATCTCCACTGGCAGGAAAAGCAGGAGAACAAGGGACGGGGAAGGTTCCATGTCCCCCAGACTATCCCTCTCTCAGGGAGAACCCTCTTGGTCTCCTCTTCTCTTGCAGTCATGTAAACTGACGCTCTTCCGCTGCGCAGTGTTCCTCAGGTGGGCTCATTTGAAGACCCTCTCCCACAGCTTGGCCTGGGATGGCTCCTCACAGCTCTTGAAGTGTGTCTGGATCTGCTTGGTAGGTGAATTCCTTGTGCCTTGAGAGTGCTGAATGGGGACTTGAGGAAGACCTTTCTAACTCCACACCCTGAGTACCCATCCGCTTCGCACGGGCTGCAGGACTCCGTTCCAGGCTCTCTGCTGGCTCATTTCAGCAGGAGTTACAATCCGTTCACATTGTTGACATTTTTCTCCACAATTCTCCGACCTTCAAACTTTTGTCTTTTCAAATGAAAGCTGAGGTTCTGGAGAACACAATAGGAACTTCAGAGGGGTGCTGCTCTGGTGTATGGGTTCATATTGGCGGTTGCCAGGGCCTGGCTATATGCATTGGCTTTCCTGGACTATTCGCTGTGGGAAGAAAATGTCATTTGTATATTGTGCATTTCTTCCTTCTTTCTTCCTAGATGCAGAACAACGAGAGCCACATCCCCAAATTCCTGTTCCAGGCCTTACAGTACCTGGAAAGCTCACAGACAACAATAAGACATTCAGCAGCCCGATTCATTGGTAAGCAGAGCAAATTCACTTGATCTTTTCTCAATGCTTCCTTCAGAGCCCTTTTCTGGACGGCTGCTCTGTTCCCTCCAACAGCACCAGAATCCTAAAACGGGGTGTGTGTGTGTGTGCATGTGTGTGTGAATTAACATGTATTCCAAGATGAAGGGAGCAACTTAGCTGAATCGACTGCACCAACTTCCCCCGCCCACAACAATTCTTTGGCTGCGCCTAGGGGAAACCAGCAGGATGTGAATTCAATCTCCTTTGGAAATCAGCCTCTCAGTAACTTCTGGGCCTCTGATGCTTTCTGGAATATGCTTTGTGTACAGATGTAAGGAATGTCTGGAATTTCCCAAAGGTGTCTTGGGAGAATGGCTGCATCATTAGCAGTTTTCAGGAAAGGATCTGAAAAGCCATGAGAGCCATTGTATTCATTGTTTGTCTAGGAAATACTATCCACCATTACTGTGATTTGTTGTCTGAAACAGTGAATGAAGATGGCATCTCCCGCCTGTATGAAGGTAAGGAAATACCTCTGTGTGTTTGGGCCTCTTGGGAAGCACAGGGGTGCAGCACAGGGCCTGAACACAGCTTTGAATGTGTCCCTCTCAGTCTAAGGACAGCATTGAAGGAAGAAGGATGGTCACGCCAATTTTCATCGTGGTCCCACAATCTGTGTATGGGAGCAGGGGAATTCCATCCCAAGCTCCTAGTGTAGACATAGCCTTAGAGCTGTGTGGGGAGACTGTCTTCATCAAGGTCAGAAAGTCTCTAAAGGAAGGCCTGACCCAACTGAAAATGGCTGTTGGTATTAAGGATGATGATGATGACGATTCCCCTCTGTAGGGAAAGATTCATCACCTGCCCTCCCTGGAATGGAGTGATTGCAGGCCAGGGACCTTCACTCTGAGATTGGTTATCAGCTCCTAGGAAATCCCTTGAGGGCACATGGGTGACACTTTTCCCTGTGAGCTCTTCAGGAATGAAGGCACAGGGCCACAAAGGATTTCAGGAGACGTTAGGAGCCGAAATCCCTTTGTGGATCTCGGCCTAAATGTTGTATGGTTTAATGTGGCTGCCGCTGTCACTTTCCTGTTCCATCCAAAGAACAAGTGCCCCCAACCGTCTGTGTGTGCGGGTGTGTGGAGGAGTGTCTGCCAGCAGAGGGGAAAGCTTTGCAAGAATGGGGTCTCCTCTCTGTCCAGGGCTATTTTGGGAGGAGCGGAGTTGTTGTTCTTGTGCCCTTAGACTCTTGGGGAGCTAACAGCAGGGGGCAATGGCCATCGGAAGTGGAGGTTTCCTAGGTACCAGTCACATCAGCATCACGGGGTTTTCAACCCATTTCCTCTTGGTTTCAGCTTTTCACGAAGTGCCTTTGAAATCAGACAGGACCACATGGTACATCCTCAACAGATATTATAAATGGTTGCAGAAGCTTGGAAATCTCGTGTCGGGTTCTGCATTTGACTAGGGAACCGGGACCGACACAGACGAGCTCTTTGTCCTGCTATGGTAAATACAACAGACGCTTCTCAACTTTTTGGTGTCCCTGGCCTCTGTTTGCCAGAAGCTGGGAATGCGGGACAGGGGACTGATGACTAGATGATTGCCTGTCCCTTCATTCCCTCTGGGGCACCTGGCATTGGCCATTGTCGGAAGACAGGATACTGGGCTAGATGGACCTTTGCTGTGGCCTTTCTTATGTCCTTATGTTTGGAACTGGGGCTGAACAACGAGGTGGATATCAGCAGATGACCCAAAATTATGTCGATTAGTCGGGCCTAGAGAAGACTTGGAAGAAGTTGAAAGGGATCAAAGAAAGCCATGTCACTGGGCAGCCCCATGGCAGATGAAAACCAGCGCTGACCAAGGCAGGGCCATACACATGGAAAGCAGTGAGGTGAACGACTCCTCCATAGCGCTGGTGTCAGAGGCCAAAGCACGGCTGGTTGGGCCCAGTGGTTGGAGCAGTGGCTCTGTGGCCTTGTGCTCAGAGTGGTGGAGGCCGAGCCGAGGGGAGCCAAGGGTTGGAGCCGGAGTCAGGAGTCAAGAGCAGGATTGGAACAGGCTGGGGAATAGGGCAAGGGCCGGATTAACGATCCCCGGCCAATGGGAGCTGCGGGGAGGCAGAGCCTACAGGGAAGATCAGCCCCCGGGACAGAGGTTCCCGGTGTGGTGCTCGTCGTGGTGACGTGGCTGGCGGGGATGAGGAATGGCAACATGCGGAGCCTCCTCGCCCCCACCCCAGCCAGGCAGAGCCGGCCCGGCCGCAACGCAGCACGCAGGGGTTTAGTGACTGCAGCCTGGGCCCCTCTTAGCCCTACTCCTTTCCTGAGTGCACCATTGCCCCACTTCTGCCCCATTCCCACACACTGGTACAGGGCAGAACCCCGGAGCTGATCTCTGAAATCTCTCTCACTAGAAGGAAGTCACTGCAAAGGCAGGACAACCCCACCTTTGGGCACCATGGAGGACATCTCATCCCACTGCACAGAGCCCTACATTCACACAGCTTCTCGCATGTGGTTCCCTCACTCATCAGAGCCAGGTGGAGAGCGGAGAAATTCTCCCAGACTCCCTTTTACCATTGCCAGCCCACAGGGTAGCAGAGGTTGCGGGGGGTTGGGTGCTCTCTTTAAGAAATGCCAGCTCTCAGGGAAGTTGCCAATGAGCATCAGCAAAGTGGGGTGGGGTTGTGCTGTGGAAAACTACCCTGCTTGAAGGTTTTGTTCTTCTCATTTGGGTTCCTGCCCTTTCTCTCTCTTCCAGACATCGAGAGGCCAACAGGAGCCAATTGAGCCCACCACTGATCCCATCTCTTGTGAGATGGCAAAGCAGCTTTGCATGGGAAGGAGGAGACAGAAGAGGCCGAGCAGCATGTGCCGGGCTGAACCAGCCACACAGAACCCCATAGTCTAGGTGGAGAAAGCCAAGCCCCACCCCAGCCCTGCCGGACATGCTCCAACTGGAGCACCAGTGTGTAAGCGAGCAGCTCAGACCGCTGAAAATGGAGGATGCACACTGTAGGCTCCAGACCAGAAACAGCTCAAGCCCCTGACTGCAGAGCTCTGAGGCGCCGAGACCCAGCCACGTCCCTGGGGGCCTGCAGACATGCAAGGGAGTTCGGAGACTCTGGGAGTTTCCCACGCCGGGAACCCAGAGACCCCCAGCCCATGGCCTAGAGACATCTCCAAGGAAGTAACCTGGGTGAACTAGCCATTGTCATCCGCAGTGCTGGATCCCCACTGACTCAATGGCAAACACATTGGCCACGGACAAGGCCCTGGGCGAGGAGCCGGTGGAGTAACGAGGGCCTGGGTCCCCCTGCCCTGGCTGCCATCCATCCTTTGGTGGCTGCCCACGTCCCCATTGACCCACTAGACTGCACAGCCCCAAGAGGAGGGGCAACCATCTTGCCTCTGAACTCTCAGCCAAACAGCCCTGCAGTGAAGGGCAGCTACACTGACTCCGGGCGTTGGGCCACACAGCATTGAGGGAGAGAGTAACCATATTGTCCGTTGCTATCGGGCCACACGGGCATAAGAGACAGGATAGACATATGGACTCTAAGCATTGAGCCACACAGCCCCGACGGAGAGGGCAGCTGCACGGACCCTGGTCGCTGGGCCACACAGCCCCAACGGAGCGGGCAGCCGCACGGACTCTGGTCGCTGGGCCATACAGCCCCGACAGAGAGGGCGGCCGCACGGACTGTGGTCGCTGGGCCACACAGCCCCGACGGAGAGGGCGGCCGCACGGACTCTGGTCGCTGGGCCACACAGCCCCGACGGAGCGGGCGGCCGCACGGACTCTGGTCGCTGGGCCACACAGCCCCGACGGAGCGGGCGGCCGCACAGACTTTGGTCGCTTGGCCACACAGCCCCGACGGAGAGGGCGGCCGCACGGACTCTGGTCGCTGGGCCACACAGCCCCGACGGAGCGGGCGGCCGCACGGACTTTGGTCGCTGGGCCACACAGCTCCGATGGAGCGGGCGGCCGCACGGACTCTGGTCGCTGGGCCACACAGCCCCGACGGAGAGGGCGGCCGCACGGACTTTGGTCGCTGGGCCACACAGCCCCGATGGAGCGGGCGGCTGCATGGACTCTGGTCGCTGGGCCACACAGCCCCGACGGAGCGGGCGGCCGCACGGACTCTGGTCGCTGGGCCACACAGCCCCGACGGAGCGGGCGGCCGCACGGACTTTGGTTGCTGGGACACACAGCCCCGACGGAGCGGGCGGCCGCACGGACTTTGGTTGCTGGGCCACACAGCCCTGACGGAGCAGGCGGCCGCACGGACTCTGGTCGCTGGGCCACACAGCCCCGACGGAGAGGGCGCCCGCACGGACTTTGGTCGCTGGGCCACACAGCCCCGACGGAGCGGGCGGCCGCACAGACTTTGGTCGCTTGGCCACACAGCCCCGACGGAGAGGGCGGCCGCACGGACTCTGGTCGCTGGGCCACACAGCCCCGACGGAGCGGGCGGCCGCACGGACTTTGGTCGCTGGGCCACACAGCTCCGATGGAGCGGGCGGCCGCACGGACTCTGGTCGCTGGGCCACACAGCCCCGACGGAGAGGGCGCCCGCACGGACTTTGGTCGCTGGGCCACACAGCCCCGACGGAGCGGGCGGCCACACGGACTTTGGTCGCTGGGCCACACAGCCCCGATGGAGCGGGCGGCTGCACGGACTCTGGTCGCTGGGCCACACAGCCCCGATGGAGCGGGCGGCTGCACGGACTTTGGTCGCTGGGCCACACAGCCCCGATGGAGCGGGCGGCTGCACGGACTTTGGTCGCTGGGCCACACAGCCCCGATGGAGCGGGCGGCTGCACGGACTCTGGTCGCTGGGCCACACAGCCCCGACGGAGCGGGCGGCCGCACGGACTTTGGTCGCTGGGCCACACAGCCCCGATGGAGCGGGCGGCCGCACGGACTCTGGTCGCTGGGCCACACAGCCCCGACGGAGATGGCGGCCGCACGGACTCTGGTCGCTGGGCCACACAGCCCCGACGGAGAGGGCGGCCGCACGGACTCTGGTCGCTGGGACACACAGCCCCGACGGAGCGGGCGGCCGCACGGACTTTGGTCGCTGGGCCACACAGCCCCGACGGAGAGGGCGGCCGCACGGACTCTGGTCGCTGTGCCACAGAGCCCCGACGGAGCGGGCGGCCGCACGGACTCTGGTCGCTGGGCCACAGAGCCCCGATGGAGCGGGCGGCCGCACGGACTCTGGTCGCTGGGCCACACAGCCCTGGACAGAGAGGGCGGCCGCACGGACTCTGGTCGCTGGGCCACACAGCCCCGACGGAGCGGGCGGCCGCACGGGCTCTGGGTGTTGGGACACACACACTGCGTGGGAGGGCAGCCATTTTGACACTGGGCATTTGGCCAAACTACCCTGAGGCTTAGGGAAGTTATTTGATGTCAGCCATGGGACCTTGCCCCTTCACTCCTCAGACATCGCTCATCTGTCACCATGAGACCGACCCCATGACAGAAGACTTTTGGGGTCAAGATGCAAACGGGAGTCGAAACAAGGAGTGGCATGTGACCCCTCTAAGAGATCCTCCCACTCCTTTACCAATCTGGGGGTGTTTTATCTCCATGCACCTGCCTCAGGAATGGATTTGAGCAATTGGGGAATGTTCTGGGGCAGAGTGACCCATCCGGAAGTGGGTCACGTGACCCTCCAAGAGCTCCTCCCACTTGGGGTGGCCTCAGCCCCTTAGGACCCACCAGAGAGGGGATTTCACCAAACAGGGTAAGTGCCATGGTGGGGTGACCTGCCCGCAAGAGGGGTCCATCACCCCTCCATGAAATCCCCGCACCGTCCTCTGCTAATCAGTCAGGGTTTCTCACACACGCTTTAGGCCATCCCAGAAGGGAAACGTAACAATCAGACTAGGCAGTGCCCGAAGGTCTAGGCCACAAGGCGCCGATCTCTGGAGCTCCATGTTTGCGAGGCTGGCAGCATCGTCCGGGAAGTCGCAACACAACACTGCGGGGAAGAGCCCGTCTCGTTCCAAGGATGTCTTTTGAAGAAACCGTGGCCTAGACCTTCGGGCTATACCTGTTCTGGATTGGTACACATTTCCCTTCTGAGATGGCCTAAGGTGGGAGTGAAACCCTCGCCAACTGCTAGAGGGTGGTGTGGGGACATTTTAGAGGGACCACAGGATCCTGTTGCGGGCAGGTCACTCCACTGCAGCACTTCCCTTATTTGGTCAAATCCCCTCTCGGGGTGGTCCTACGGGGCTGACGCCCACTTCAATTGGTAGAGGACAAAGGGAGGAGTTCTCAGAGGGGATATACAACCCCCTTCTGCGTGGGTCACCCTGCCCCGCAACGTTCCCTGATTGGTCAAATCCAGTCTCCGGGTGTGTAAAATGCTGGTTGCCCCTGCCAAATTTTCCTAAAAGAAGGGAACAAAGGCATGTACCTTTTGGGTTATCTGTCAGGTGGCCATCTTGGACTTGGGAAAAGAAGCTGGTGACCTTTAGCCATTTCCTCTATTAGTTTGGGTTGGGGAGCACACTCCCACGCACGGATTGAATCCGCGTAGATAGGGTCTAACATCCAGGCAGAGACGACGCAAAGAGGGATAGGGAGGGTTTTTAGTTAGGTCTACTCACCCGTTCCTGTGTCCATCATGGAGTCCCTCCCTGACGTCCAATGTCAAGAGAGCAGCAGCCGTCCATCGCTGTCCCTGCAAGAGAAGGGAGAGAGAACATCAACATGACCTCCTGGGTGTAATTGTTTGGGAGACTGGAGCACTTCCAGAGTTCAAGTTTTGTTAATCCACCCCTTCTCTAGCCTAGCCTAGTCCTTTTCCCTCTCCTAAATAAAGTCTTGTTTGTGTGCTTACCACTGCCTGGCGTTATTTTCTTGTGCTAAGGCAAGCTCTGACAGACTGGCTTTACAAAGGGGACCATGTGGGAAGAATTTACTGTAAGATTCCCTGCATCTTCTGAATGGGGTTTGGGTTCTGCCCTTTTGAAAGGAAGGAAAAATCTTTCCAGGTGATCCTAGGGGGCTGAAACCCACTGGGATTACTTAGTAATCTGTCCTCTTCACTACCATGTTTGTGACCCTCTGTGTCATAGGGAAGTAGCCCCTAGCTCATTATGCATCTTTGGATTTAAAATGGATACGTGTGGTGTACAGACGAAGAAGGACAACTTTTCAAGTCCACTGTGCACAGAAATGGGATGGACACTTCAATGATTGAATACAATGCTTTGATCTTCCATCTGTTCATTAAAGAAAGACAAAGGTGCAGATTTGGGAGGCTCGGCACTGACTTCCCCAGGATCATTCCTCTCCGCGTAATTCCCATGATAAATCTCCTCTCAAGGAAGAGCCTGAGGAAGTGTGATCAGGGGAACTACCCAGAGCACCAGATAAATCAGGGCCCTGAGCTGAGAAAAACCAAGCCTTGGAAAGAGGCCCAAGCAGCTCAGCCGTCTTGTCCTCTGCCGTCTTGTGTGTGTGTGCGACTTGCTGTGTGTTCCACGTGCAACGTGTCAGTGTCGTGTGTGTGTGTCTCAATGTCATGTGTGCCATTTTGTGTCATGTGCCATTTTGTATCATGTGTCATGTGGTGTGCGTCATGTGTGTGTGACATGTAGTGTCTGCGTGCGTGTGACGTGTTGTGCGAGTGCATGTGCGTTGTGTGACATCTGCGTGACATGATACGTGAGACATGCAACAAACTGTGTGCGACTTTGTGTGTGTGTGACGTACGTGCAACGTGCTGTGTGTCATTCAGTGTGTGTGAGACGTGTTGTGTGTCATGTTGAGTGTGTGAGTGTGACATGTTGCAGGTCGTGTTGTGTTGAGTGTGTATGACATGTTGTGCGTCGTGTGTGTGATGTTTTGTGTGTGACGCTTTCCATGTCTTCTGTGTGTGTCTGTGTGGTGTGTTATTTTTGTGTGTCGTGTTGTGTGCCGTTTTGTGTCATCGTGTGTGTGTGACGTGTGTGCGTCCACGCGTTCGACGTATTGTGCGTGTCCGTGTGGGAAGTGCGAAGTGGGATGGGTCAACTTGCCGCCCCCTTCCCCAACACTTTAGCCCCCTGTCGTAAACATGACCCTACCCCCTCCCCAGGGTGCTACTGACACTAAAACGACCTAAAAGACCCCCGACTTATCACTATTGGCTGCACCCCATTGCCACCCGCACTTCTATGCTGCTGCTGGCCAAACCCTCCCCCCAAAATCTAAACCCCACCCCCTACCCGGAACCCAACTGGAACCCTGACCCCATAACCTGCCCCCCAACTCGAAACCCCTGAACCAAAACTGTAGCCCAACCCTCACCCCAACCCTCACCTCCAGCTCTGAACCCAGCCCCCCGAAGCCTGACACCGCTTTAAGCCAGAGCCCAGTTCCCCATTCCCACCCTGGGCAACAACAGTGCAAACCACACCCTCCTGCCCCCCGCCCAGGAATCCTGCTTCTTACCACCCCTTCTTTGGAAATGAACCTTTTCTTCACTTGCATCCCACACACCTTCATTCTCCTTTGAGGGCTTATTTAGTGACAGGGGTCTACACAAGGCAACTCTTTGCTATCACAGCGTAACAGGACACAGAGAAGTGAAAACAGTGCAAACAACATTCCACGAGTTTTCAGGAGGTTTAAACACCCAATACATTTGAACATTTAACAGTCGCTTTGATCTCTACTAACACACACATCCGTTGGCCTGAATACACTCTGACACAAGCTGCTATTTCAGTGTCACACCTTGTACAAACATTACTGCAACAGCGTGTAGGGCAGCGTGACCCCCGGGGGTCTGTGAGCTGGTTTCAGGGCGTCCGCAGGACCCCGCAGCTTCGCCTCCCCGCCTGTTCCACCCACCGCCTGTGCTTCCCCGGAGGGATCTCCAGACTGTCAATGCTGCCCGGAGCTTCCCTTCCCTGCCAGGCCTGAGCAACCAGCGCTTGTAACCAGGCCACTCACAGCCTCCCCGCGGGGAGCGTATGGACACAAACTGGCTGGAGAGCAGTTAGGGCAGGAATCCCTGGAGACTCGGGGAGCACCTTCAGTGGATGAGGGTGACACACCCCACAGGAGCTGAATTTCCCACTCGTGTCTGAGTCGTGCCGTGTAGGTGGGGCAGCACGGTTGGGAGGCTCTGTTTGCTGCGGTGGATCCACTGGGGGTTGATGTCGTGGGGGTCGAGTGAAGACCCACTAAATTGACAGCAGAGCGCTCTCCGGTCACCGTTGGGACTGCGCCGGGAACGGCAGGAGGAAGGTAAGTCGACCGAAGATCATCTCCCGTCGACCCAGCCCAGTGTAGACACAGCAGGAAGTCGACCGAAGCGACGTCAAATCCAGCTCTGTTATTCACGCAGCGGGAGCAGCGTAACTTAGGACGACTTCCTGCGGTAGGATAGAGTCATAAATAGAAAGGGAAGGCTAACCACCTTTAAATCCCTCCTGGCCAGAGGAAAAAATCCTCTCACCTGTAAAGGGTTAAGAAGCTCGGATAACCTCGCTGGCACCTGACCAAAATGACCAATGAGGAGATAAGATACTTTCAAAAGTTGGCGGGGGGAGGGAGAAACAAAGGGTCTGGGTCTGTCTGTGTGATGCTTTTGCCGGGGACAGAACAGGAATGGCGTCTTAGAACTTAGTAAGTAATCAAGCTAGATATGCGTTAGATTCTGATTCCTTTAAATGGATGAGAAAATAAGCTGCGCTGAATGGAATGGATATTCCTGTCTGTGTGTCTTTTTGTAACTTAAGGTTTTGCCTAGAGGGATTCTCGGTGTTTTGAATCTAATTACCCTGTAAGGTATCTACCATCCTGATTTTACAGAGGTGATTCTTTTTACTTTTTCTTCTATTAAAATTCTTCTTTTAAGAAACTGAATGTTTTTTATTGTTCTTAAGATCCAAGGGTGTGGGTCTGTGGTCACCTATGCAAATTGGTGAGTATTTTTACCAAACCTTCCCCAGGAAGGGGGGAGCAATGTTTTGGTGAGAATTTTTGGGGGAAAGACATTTCCAAACGGCTCTTTCCTAATAAAAAACCCGGTTAGACTTTTGGTGGCAGCAGCGAAAGTCCAAGGGCAAAAGGTAAAATAGTTTGTACCTTGGGGAAGTTTTAACCTAAGCTGGTAAAAGTAAGCTGAGAAGGTTTTCATGCAGGTCCCCACATCTGTACCCTAGCGTTCAGAGTGGGGAAGGAACCTTGACAGATAGACACAGTGTGAGGCCTGAGTTTCCCCTGCAGTCTGGATGCTCAAACACCGGCTTGGCAACACAAGTCAGCAAGCCCAGGCCACATAGAGACAGGCTCAGTGTGCAGCGTGGACAGACCCTCCGACAGCCCCAGTATTGTCAAAAGAGGAAATCCTGCCTGTGTTTTGACTTGCTGGTAGAAGAGCCGAGTGACATTGGAGCTCACCGAGCTTCACTGACCAACGCAGCGCTCCAGCACCTGAGCTCTCGGGCTCCCTGCTGAAAGAAAAGCTGAAGGAGCGACCAAGGTCAAAGAGAGGTGCTCGTCTTTGGCCCAGGGCAGGGAGTCCCACCCTCAAAGCGAGAACATTTCTCTCTTTGTCTGTCTGTGTTGGGGCAGGAGTGATAACACGTCTCCTGCATTGGCTATTTCAGAGAGTAGTTTCTGACTGTCTTCTCAAAGACAGGGTGCGAAACAGGCCTCAAACCTGACTGAGTGGAAACAAGAACGATGCAGCTCGACTGAGCCAGCTGAGAATTGAGATGTGCCCCTGTGCTCGAGTGAGGGAATGACCTGTGAGGGGACTGGAAACCTGACCGGCCAATTCTTAACTTGCATCTCTCAGCCTCTTTCCTCTGAGTGCCGTCACGGTAGCTTCAATACTCCAGCACCGGGTGCCCTGCCAGCTCTGGGCCCGACAAGCTTTCCTTGGGGTTGGATTCTGGAGAGCAGGGGGGCAGGGAAGCAACAGGTGCATGTGGCTCCGTGGTGAGGTTTTCCTTGCAAGATGTGTGTGTGAGTCTGTGTGTGTCGGAAGCACTGAGTGTGGCTCTCCCTGAACCCACAGAGGGTGAGGGTGGCGGGAGCGAGACAGTAGAAGTATAAAGGGGCAAGGACGGGCAGAACGATGATGACTGTGTTGTGTTTCATTCCTTAGATGTGGGGCCACCACCTTTCTCTTTAGCCTTGTCGTATCCCAGGGGTAAAACTCGCCATTTGTCCAGCTACAAGGGCGTGTTTGTGTTCATTCCTGCGAGCCACACAGGGGTCTGATGTTGCTGCTTCCAATCCTCTGGCTCTGCCGGGAGAAGGGGCAATTCAGGCCATAACTGAGCTGAGGGAGGGAGATGAAATAAGATGGGTCCCAAAGATTGATCCCTGAGGAACTCCACTGGTAACCTCCCTCCTGCCTGACAGTTCACCTTTCAGCAGGACCCGCTATAATCTCCCTGTTAACCATTTCCCTATCCATCTTTCAATTTTCATATTGATCCCCATCTTTGCCAGTTTAACTAATAATTCCCCATGTGGCACCATATCAAACATCTTCCTGAAATCTTGGTCAATTAGATCCACTGCGTTTCCTTTGTCTAAAAAATCTGTTACTTTCTCTAAGAAGGAGATCAGGTTGGTTTGGCATGATCTACCTTTTGTAAAACCATCTTGTATTTTGTCCCATTTACCATTGACCTCAATGTCGTTAACTACTTTCCCCTTCAAAATTTTTTCCAAGACCTTGCATACTACAGATGTCGAACTAACAGGCCTGTTGTTACCCGGATCACTTCCCCCCGCCTTAAAAATAGCAACTATGTTTGCAATTCTCCAATCAAACGGTACAACCCCTGAGTCGACAGATTCATTACAAATTCTTGCTAATGGGCTTGCAATTTCATGTGCCAGTTCCTTTAATATTCTTGGATGAAGATTATCTGGGCCCCCCGATTTAGTCCCATTAAGCTGTTTGAGTTTCGCCTCTACCTCAGATATGGTAATATCTACCTCCATCTCCTCCTTCCCATTTGTCATGCTACCATTATCCCTAAGATCCTCATTAGCCTTATTAAAGACTGAGGCAAAGTATTTGTTTCGATATTGGGCCATGCCCAGATTATCCTTGACCTCCACTCCATCCTCAGTGCTGAGCGGTCCCACTTCTTCTTTCTTGGTTTTCTTCTTATTGACATGGTGATAGAACCTTTTACGATTGGTTTTAATTCTCTTTGCAAGGTCCTTCTCACTTTATCCCTTCATGTTCTGCCCTCAAGAAGGTAGCTTTCCTTGCTGATCCCTCCCATTTTCCACTCCCTGTATTCTTTCTCCTTTTTCTTAATCAGCTCTCCGAGATGCTTGCTCATCCAGCTTGGTCTACAACTCCTGCCTATGAATTTTCCCCCCTTTCTTGGGATGCAGGCTTCTGATAGCTTCTGCAGCTTTGATTTAAAGTAATCCCAGGCCTCCTCTGCCTTTAGATCCCTAAAGTTCTTCAGTCCAATCCACTTGCCTAACTCATTTCCTTAATTTTTCAGTCAGCCCTTTTGAAATGAAAAACCCTAGTTGCAGATTTATTTTTTTGGTGATCCTTCCGTTCAGTTTGAACTGAATTAGCTCATGATTGCTCGAACCAAGATTGTCCCCTACAACCATTTCTTCTAGGAGGTCCTCACTTCTCACCCAAACCAAATCTAGAATGGCACCCCCTCTTGTCGGTTCAGCAACTACTTGTGGAAGGAATCCATCAGCTATCGCATCTAGGAACATCTGAGCCCGATTATTATTACTAGCACTCGTCCTCCAATCTAGATCTGGGAAGTTAACGTCTCCCATGATCTCGCAGTTTCCATTCGTATTTACTTCATTAAAAACATTAAAGAGGGCTCGATCCATATCCACATTAGATCCCGGCGTTCTCTAGCAGACTCCAAGTACTATCCCAGGGGAGTCTCGAGTAGTTCTCTTCCCCAGCGTCATTTTTGCCCAGACGGACTCTGTCTTATCCATTCCATCGCTGATTTCTTTACATTCTACCTCCTCATTGATAGACAATGCTACTCCACCACCTTTACCTTTATTTCAGTCTTTCCTAAACAGCACATACCCTTCAATACCCGTAGTCCAGTCATGACGACTATTCCACCCTGTTTCTGTTATCCTGAGAATATCTGGTTTCACTTCCTGCACCAGTACCTCTAGTTCCTCCATTTTGTTACCAAGGCTCCTCGCATTAGTGTACAAACATCTTCATTTTTGCTGTTTGGCCTCCCTCACCTTCTTTACCCAATGAGGCATGGTCATTCTACAGCCAGTAGAACCTATTAGACTAGTATCCACACTGCCTTCCTCCTTATAGCCATTCTCCTACCCATGGCTGTATCCTTTCTTACTTTGTTTTCTTCCCTCTCAAGGCTAAAATCCGGCGTGGAGATTACCTGGACATCCCCTAACCAACCATCTCCCCCAGATTCCGAGTTTAAAGCTCTCTTAATCAGTTGTGCCAGCCTCCATCCTAGAAGTCTATTTCTTTCCCTACTCAGATGAAGTCCATCCTGAGAGAACTGTCCTCTGTCCATGAATGCCTCCCAGTGGCCATACATCCCAAAGCCCTCCTTCTAGCACCACTGCCTGAGCCATCTGTTGACAGTCACAATCTTGTCATGCCTTTGTTGCCCTTCTCCAGGAACAGGCAAAATCCCACTACAGATCACCTGAGCCTCGATTTCCTGAAGCGTCTTCCCCAGCCTAGCACAGTCTCCCTTAATCCTTTCCAGCGAGAGTCTAGATGTTTCATTTGTTCCCACATGAAGGACAATTAGGGGATTCTTTCCCGTTCCCTTTAGGATCCTTTTCAACCTCACATCTACATCCCGTATCTTAGCACCTGGAAGACAGCACACCCTTCTATTCTCTGGATCAGCTCTGGTTACAGGCCTGTCTTGTCTTCTCAGTAAAGAGTCCCCGATCACATAGCCCTGCCTTTCCCTGGTGACGATGCTGTTCTCCAGTCTATCCCCTGTTCCCTCTGGCTGCAAGTTCTTTCCATTCCTATTCTCCCTTGTAATCCTCTTCTACCCATCCTGTATCCTCCTGGGGCTCATATTTGGTGTAGTCTCCATTGACTCTTCCCCTTTTCCTATAGGACTAGCCACTCTTCTCTTCCTCCTTGCCCCTCCACCTTCAGTGACTACCTGTTGAGCCCCTTCTTCATTTTCCAACTCTCAAAACCTATTCCTGAGCTCTATTTCTCCTTCACGAGCCCGTCTTTTCCTCTGCCTGGTTCTTGTAGTCACATGCTTCCACTGACCACTTCCCTCACCCAGCAGTCTCCCCTCAGAATTCCCCAGTCCTGCTTCCATCTGCAAGTCTGAGCTTTTCCCTTCAGATACCTCATGTCTTTGCTCCATCATCTGCTCAAACCCCTTTCTAAACTCAACCAGACTTTCCACCTGCATCTCCAAACCTCACATCTTCTCCTCCATCAGCTCCAGGAGACGACATTTCATGCAGACAAAACTCTTACCAGGTCCCCCCTCCAGGATCATGGACATACGGCAGCTTCCACAGCCAGTCATCTCCATTGTGTCTTCCACGACATGAGTCACTCCCACCGCTGCCTCCGTGTCTGTCATCGCCTTCCCACCTAAATCCTGTTCACCTGGGAAACACCCAAACCCCACCCCCCACAGCAACAACAAACCCCAAACAAGCACCACAAGACAAACTCCCCCTCAGACTCCCCTGTTTACAGCCCTGTTTGCTGGCTCCTGTGCCACGGCCTGACTGGCTGGCTCCCTTCATAGGACCCCGAGTCAGAGAAGCCCCGGCCCCGAATCAGGGATCAACTTCTCTCCCAGCACAAAGCCACCACAAGCCTCGACACGTACACAAAATCCCAATACACAACCGAATACCAACACCTTCTCCCCCACACCATTCACAGCTGTTGGTGGGTCTTGGGGAAACCCTGGTGCACCAGCGGGGGCGGGTGTCTGACGGGGTGGGTGGGGCGGCAGGGGGGCGGGGAGGGGGCCCAGCTGGGAGGTGGAGGGGTCTGTGTGGTGCGAGCTGTGGGAGGGTAGGGGATGGATTGGTGCTGTGGGAGGAGGAGAGGGGGGTTGTGGACAGGGGGCGATTGGGTTGTCGGGATGGAGACTGGGTCTGGCAGGGATGTGGGGGAGGGAGAGGCTATAGGGGACCTGGATCGGGGACTTGGGTCAATGGCATGGCTGTGGCTGTTGGGTTGGGTTGGGTTGGGTTGGGAGGGGCAGCACCATGGCCGCCCCCAGGGGGACACAGCATGGCTGTGGGGGGCTGTAGGGAGGGGAGGGGTCGGTGGGGTGGGGTGTCTCAGCTGGATGGGGTGGCTGCGACACGTGGGGAGTGGGGGGCAGAAGGGGGGGCCGGGGGCTCTGAGCCGCTCCGCCCGGCCCCGAGCTCCGGAGAGCCCCCGGCCGCTCCCCTGCCGTTCCCCCCCCGCAGCCTCCGCTCCCGGCGCCGCCGGCCCATGCTCCGGGCAGCGGGGCAACGAGCCTGGCCGACCCCGGGGCTCTGTGCGGTGTGGCCCGGCGGCTGGTCCTGGGGCTCCAGGCAGCGCGGTCAGGGGGCAGGGAGCAGGGGAGGGGTGGGGTAGAGGGCAGGGGAGTTCGGGGGGTCAGGGGCTGGGGGGCGGATGGGGTCAGGGCAGTGAGAGGGCAGGGAACAGGGGGTTGAATGGGAGCAGGAGGTCCCGGGGCGGTCAGGGAGAAGGGGTGGTTGGATGGGGCAGAAGGTCTGGGTGGCAGACAGGAAGGAGGGGGGGGTTGGATGGGGAGTGTGGGGCTGTTAGGGGCAGGGGGATTTGGAGCCCCTCAGGGAACAGAGGGGTTGGATGGGGCCGGAGGTCCGGGGCGGCTGTCCAGGGGCGAGAAGCAGGGGTCAGATGGGGGCGGGGGCCGGGCCATGTCTTGCTGTTTGAGGAGGCCCAGCCTCCCCTAACTGTCCCTCCGTACAATTTCTGAAACCCGATCCGGCATCAGGCCAAAGTTTGCCTGCCCCTGGCTTAGGGCCTGATTCATGCAAAGACCCATTGGGAGTGTGTGAACATTGCCCCATTTCTGAAACTGGAAACAACCCCCTGCACAGGGCTGGGAAAACAGAGCAGAGCGCTGGAGCCTGAACCCCCTCGTCAGAGACTGCGATGAAATCCTCTCAGGCATTGGCATCCTGACAGCAGGAGTATCTGGCTGTGTCGACTCTCTCCTCAGGCCCTGCGCAACCAGCACCCCTAGCCAATGCCTGAGATGACGGGGCGTCCAGGATTTCCCGGTTTATGGATCTTGGGTAGCAGATAGAAGACCCCTGGTTGGGGTTCCAGGGGTGGGTCTGTGCAGATTTGTTCTTGTGCTTTTTCAGGGAGTTTCTTGAGCAGATGGTGCAGTTTCTCTTGGTGACCCTGAGTGGGATCAGAGGGGAATGGGCTGGAGAATGTGGAGTTGGAGAGCTGCCGAGCAGCCTCTTGTTCATATTCCAACCTATTCATGAAGACGACAGCACCTCCTTTGTCAGCCTTTTTGATTCGGATGTCAGAGTTGTTCCTGAGGCCGTGGACGGTGTTGTGTTCTGCACAGCTGAGGTTATGGGCCAAGTGATGCTGCTTTTCGAACACTTCAGCCCGTGCTTGTCGGCTGAGGCACTCAAGTTGAAGTCCAGTCTGGTGTTTCGACCTTCAGGCAGAATCCTTCTTTTTGTCGTGTTGGTAGGAAGGTCTCTGTGGATTAGTGTGTTGTTCAGAGGTGTGTTGGAAATATTACTTCCGTCGGAGACGTGGAAAGTCGGGTTCCAAGTCACCGCAGAACTGTATCATGTTCGTGGGAGTGGAGGGGCAGAAGGAGAGGCCACAAAAGACACTCACTTCCTGGACACTAGAGTGCTAATAAGTGATGGTCACATAAACACCACCCTATCCTGGACCGCTATACTTACCTACATGCCTCCAGCTTTCATACAGACCACATCACACGATCCGTTGTCGACAGCCAAGTTCTAAGATACAACCGCATTTGCTCCAATCCCTCAGACAGAGACAAACACCGACAGGATCTCTATCAAGCATTTGTCAAGGTTCCTCCCCCACTCTGAACTCTAGGGTACAGATGTGGGGACCTGCATGAAAACCTCCTAAGCTTACTTTCACCAACTTAGGTTAAAACTTCCCCAAGGTACAAATTAATTTTATCCTTTGTCCCTGGATCTCCACTGCCACCACCAAACTCTAACTGGGTTTACTGGGAAACGTAGTTTGGACACGTCTTTCCCCCCCAAATCCTGCCAACCCTTGCACCCCACTTCCTGGGAAAGGTTTGGTAAAAATCCTCACCAATTTGCATAGGTGACCACAGACCCAAACCCTTGGATCTGAGAATGATAAAAAAGCATTCA
Source organism: Caretta caretta (assembly GCF_965140235.1). Lineage (NCBI taxonomy): Eukaryota > Metazoa > Chordata > Testudines > Cheloniidae > Caretta > Caretta caretta. Next base: position 10,291,354 of record NC_134209.1, read on the forward strand.
GTTTTCTTACAAGAAGACTTTTAATAGAAGTAAAGAAATCCCCTCTGTAAAATCAGGATGGTAGATACCTTACAGGGTAATTAGATTCAAAACATAAGAGAATCCCTCTAGGCAAAACCTAAAGTTACAAAAAGGACACACGGACAGGAATAGTCATTCCATTCAGCACAGTTCCTTTCTCAGCCATTTAAAGAAATCATAATCTAACACCTACCTAGCGAGATTACTTTCTAAAAGTTCTAAGACTCCATTCCTGTTCTATCCCCAGCAAAAGCATCACACAGACAGACACAGACCCTTTGTTTTTCTCCCTCCTCCCAGCTTTTGAAAGTATCTTGTCTCCTCATTGGTCATTTTGGTCAGGTGCCAGCGAGGTTACCTTTAGCTTCTTAACCCTTTGCAGGTGAGAGGATTTTTCCTCTGGCCAGGAGGGATTTTAAAGGGGTTTACCCTTCCCTTTATATTTATGACAGCATTTTTCAAACTACAATCCCCACCTGTTGAAAGGAAGAATACCCAGAAGTCACCTACTCCAGGACAGGCCCAACAAAGAAAGGAACAGAACGCCACCAGCCATCAGCTTCAGCCCCCAACTAAAAGATCTCCAGGGCAGGATCAAAGATCTACAATCTATTCTTAAGGACGATCCCTCAATCTCACAGGCCAGTCCCCACTTAACAGAGAGCCCCCCAACCTGAAGCAAATACTCACCAGCAACCACACAACAAAAACACTAACCCAGGAACCTATCCTTGCAACAAACCCATTGCACATATCTAGTCTAGGGACACCATCCTCGGACCTAATCACATCAGCCACACCATCAAATGTGCCCAAATACATTTGTTAGTCTCTAAGGTGCCAGAACTACTCCTCGTTTTGTTTTTTTGTTTGTTTGTTTGTTTGTTTGTTTGTTTTTGTTTTTGCTGATACAGACTAACACGGCTCCCACTCTGAGCTAAATGATTGCATCTCTCCCCAAAATCGATCTGTAAGCACAAAGAACACCCTGGAGACCAGGCCTTTAAACGTTAGGAAACATCAGAGTTAAGGTGACATGTACATACTTCGCGCAGTGCTGTTGTGCATGTGTGTTATGATACAGACTCACAGGCGTGGCCTTGGGGTCAATTCCCTGCCCCCCACAGCATCAATTTCCTCCAGACTCCCAAGGGAAGTGGTGCTTCCTCCGTCCCTTGATGAGATGCCTTTCTGGAGTCTGCTTTGGTCCAAAACTCGCGACTGCACCATACAGGAGGCCTGTGATGTGTAGGGGGCCAGATGAGATGATCTAAGAGTCTCTTCTGGCCTTCAAGTCTCCAAATCTCTGCAAAACCGAGTGCGGCACATTGAGCATCCTCTGATGGTTCCACGTGTGGCCTGCGTGAACCCTTGCACGACCACTGAGTGTGTGGGGGTGACCCAGGGGGAGCAGCTCAAACACGCACAGGAGCCGGCTCGGGGCAGGACATGAGCCCTGCAGGGCAGGGGTGGGGGTGGCAGTGACATCACAAGGGCCTTTTGCAGCACTCAGCTGATTGGTGAAAGGCGGTTGGGAGGCGGTGACCTCACAGAGAGTCCACGACAACGGCCAGGGAGGACAGGCTGCAGGGCGGGGGGATCTCAGAGACCCCCGGGGCTTTGCTGCAGGGAGTCTCCTTCTTGAGGTGTCTCCTTGAGGACTGAGAGAGAATTCAGGGTCTCGTATGTGAGCGCGAGGTGGAGCCTCTCTGGAGTTTTCTCCTTTCCCACTGCTCATTGAGCGAGAAGACAGACGTCCCTGTGGAGAAGGGAAGAGCCCCAGAGAGGTTGGGTACCTAGGCAGGCTGATCCGCCCGGTGCTGGCCAAATTCTCGACACGGAAAACAGGAGGTTAAGGTGGGACAATTTTCCCCCAGCTAGGCCTTTGTCCCTTCGAGTCATTGGGGTTGTTGGTCTGTAGCTCATTGCAGGTCCCTTTATTCTGATCATTCAGTGTGTGAAACTCCAGACTGATGGTTCGTTTGAAAGTCAGGACACCCTGTTCCCAACTGTATCCCGACAGGTTGTGTGATGGAAGACAAGGCCCTTCGCCTTTCTCAGCCTTTGTTTCTCCCTCTGTCAGTTGGGGAGAACAATCCTCTCACACCTGCCTCCCGGTGGGGGGAGGCTGGGGAGCTGTGGGGACCTGTTTGAGAGCGTCACTCGGAGCAGTGTATCGCAGGAGGTGTCCTGTCGGTTTGAGTCATTCCAGAGGATGATGTCGTGCAGCAGAACCCCGTTTTCCCAACCTGGCGTGACACAGCTTTGCATGTGAACCGAACCAAGGGCGCACACAGGTCCAGAAGCTGGCGATTTCTCCTTTGGCCGCAAGATGGCGCTGCAGGCTCCCACTTCCCCCTTCTCCTGGTCAGCGCAATGGGGGTTAGTCTCCCCAAAAAGAACGCCCGTCTCGCTTTGAACGTCCCTTGATGTGCACCCTGTGGACTGTCGGGATACGTGTCCAAAAGTTGCAGGGCTTGTTTCATGGTCTACACAACGACAATCTTTCTTCCTTTTTAGACGTAACGACCTTTTTGGTCAAGATCCTTGATTATTCGGGGACTTATCCCGGAAGACCCAAAGTATTTGGGACATAAGACTTGTCTGGAAGGGCGCACAGGGCTAAATTGTTTTTGGCCATAGCAGGTGCCTTGTCGCAAGGATGACGTCCATCCCCCTTCAAAACGTGTTGTGTGTGTGATGTGTTGTGTGTCATGTTATGTGTGTTTGTCTGTGTGACGTGTTGTGTGTCATGTTGTGTGTGTGTGTGTGTGAGACGTGTTGTGTGTCGTGTTGTGCAATGTGTTGAGTGTGTGTGTGGTGAGATGTTTGTGGTGTCATGTGACCTGGTGTGTGTGACGTGGTGTGTGTGGGGGTGTGTGTGACATATTGTGTGTCATGTTGTGTGTGTCGTGTTGTGTGTGTGATGTGTTGTGTCACGTTGTGTGTGTGCTTGTCCGACGTGCGACGTATTGTGTGTTTGATTCGCGATGTGCGATGTGCTGTGTGTGCGTGCGATGTGCGACATGTTGTGTGTCCGACATTCGACGTGTTGTGTGTGTGACATGCAACGCGCGATGTGTTGTGTGTGCAGGTGTGACATGCAACGTGCGATGTGCCATGTGCGAAGTGTTTGTGCAGCTTGAGGCATGCTGTCATAAATATAAAGGGAAAGGTAAACCCCTTTGAAATCCCTCCTGGCCAGGGGAAAGCTCCTCTCACCTGTAAAGGGTTAAGAAGCTAAAGGTAACCTCGCTGGCACCTGACCAAAATGACCAATGAGGAGACAAGATACTTTCAAAAGCTGGGAGGAGGGAGAGAAACAAAGGGTTTGTGTCTGTCTGTATGCTGGGTCTTTGCCGGGGATAGACCAGGAATGGAGTCTTAGAACTTTTAGTAAGTAATCTAGCTAGGTATGTGTTAGATTATGATTTCTTTAAATGGCTGAGAAAAGAATTGTGCTGAATAGAATAACTATTTCTGTCTGTGTATCTTTTTGTAACTTAAGGTTTTGCCTAGAGGGGTTCTCTATGTTTTTGAAGCTAATTACCCTGTAAGATATCTACCATCCTGATTTTACAGGGGGGATTTCTTTATTTCTACTTACTTCTATTTTTTATTAAAAGTCTTCTTGTAAAAAACTGAATGCTTTTTCATTGTTCTCAGATCCAAGGATTTGGGTCTGTGGTCACCTATGCAAATTGGTGAGGCTTTTTATCCAACATTTCCCAGGAAAGGGGGGGTGCAAGTGTTGGGAGGATTGTTCATTGTTCTTAAGATCCAAGGGGCTGGGTCTGTAGTCACCTAGGCAAATTGGTGAGGCTTTTTACCAAACCTTGTCCAGGAAGTGGGGTGCAAGGTTTTGGGAAGTATTTTGGGGGGAAAGACGCGTCCAAACATCTCTTCCCCAGTAACCAGTATCAGTTTGGTGGTGGTAGCGGCCAGTCCAAGGACAACGGGTGGAATATTTTGTACCTTGGGGAAGTTTTGACCTAAGCTGGTAAAGATAAGCTTAGGAGGTTTTTCATGCAGGTCCCCACATCTGTACCCTAGAGTTCAGAGTGGGGGAGGAACCTTGACACGGGGTCAGACCAAAGGTCCATCTAGCCCAGTGTCCGTCTGCCGACAGTGGCCAGTGCCAGGTGCCCCAGAGGGAATGAACAGACAGGAATCATGCCGGGATCCATCCCTTGTCGCCCCATTCCCAGCTTCTGACAAACAGAGGTTAGGGACACCATCCCTGCCCATCTTGGCTAATCGCCATCGATGGACCAAGCCGCCAGGAATCTCTCTAGTTCCCTGTCGAACCTTTTGATCCCAGGACCCTGCTCAGGAACAGGGAAGTACCAAGTTCTAAGAAAGAAACAGCTTCTGATACCAGGGCAGCTCTTCTTCCTCCTCCCCTCCCATGGGGAAGAGCAGCCCCCCCAACTGTCTCTCTGCCCCAGGCCTCCTTCTCTCATCACCCCTTCAGCCTCCTTCCAAATATCCCCTTCCTCCCATCACCTCTTCAGCCCCCCATCACTCCCTTCAGTCTCCCCCAACTGCCCCAGTCCCCCTCCCCTCATCGTCCCCTCAAACTTCCCCCCTTCCCAGGCTCCTCCCTAGCTGCCCTTTCAGTCTTCCCCCCCTACAACCAACTGCCCTCCTTCAGCCTTCCCCCCGAACCTCTTATCCAGCTGCCCCACCTGACCCCCTTTAGCCTCCCTCCAACTGCCCCTTCACCCCCTCCCCCGCTCCTCTCCCTCTGCCTCTCCCCAAATCCCAGCTCCACCATGCTGAGGTTCCCTTCCCCACAACCATCCGCTTCCTTCCCATGGGGAACAGGGGCAGGAAATGCTTTTTGAAAAACCTGCTGCCAAATAAAAAGTAAAACAAGCCACGCAAGCCCCTCCCTTGCTTTGTGTGTGTGTGTGTGTGGGGGGGGTTGTTCTGAGCACACTCTGTTCAGGGAAGGGATGGAGTTGGCCAAAGGGGCACCTTGAATCCTTAGCAGAGAATTCCTTTCTCCGCGATGTTAGCTGAGCGTTGCTGTTAAATGTCAGCCAACGAATGCAGCATTTGAAACAATCTGATGGTAAATCCCTTGCCCTCTCAGTTGCTGGAGTTCTCACACCCTCTGCTCTTGGGAGGTCCCCATGTGATGTGGTGTCTTATTTCCATAGCGTCTTGGAGATTAGACGGGACCTCAATTTCCACGGTAAAAAATGAAGCGTAACTCCTTCCCTTCCCCCATTTGACTTAGGAAAAATAAATCCTGTCCCCTCCCTCAGCCCCAAACCAGCCCCACAGGAGGTACTGCGGCCAGGAGAGAGGTGCCTCGCCCCTGGCCCTGAGCTGCTGTGGTAAGAGAGGGCTCGGGTGGGGGTGAGTTCTCTCTTCCTGGGGCAACCTGCACCCCAAACCCCTCATCCCCAACCACACCCTGAACCCCACAACCCCAGACGGAGCCCTAACCCCCACCCCAACCCTCTGCCCCATCACCATCTCCAGAGGGGATCACTCTCAGATCCACACCCACCGCTTTGGGAGGACCCCCCACAATGAGAGCAACGCCTCCACACCCCCTCCTTGGACGGGGGAGGGAAGCAGGGAAAAGGGGGAAAAGAAGCAAGAGAAGAGGAGAAAAGAGCAAAAGGGAAACCAAAAAGGATAAACCCCCAGGGCCCCAGTGATTCCAAGGGTCACAGTCCGAGGTAGGAAATCAAATTCTGCCCCCTTAAGCCAGTGTTTTCTGTGCCGAGAATTCTGCCTGCAGCAGGTGCATCAGACCCAACAGGTTCCAAACCTCTCGGAGCCTCTGGCCTTGTCCAAGGGACGTTCGTTTTCTGGCACAACCAGGGGTAGGAAAGGAGAAAACTCCACAGAGGCTCCTCCTCATGCTCACAGACGGGAATCCTAATTCTCTCCCCGTCCTCGAGGGGAGACCTGGAGAAGGAGACGTGCGGCAGCAAAGCCGGGGGGGGGGGGTCTCAGACACTGCCCTGGCCCTGCACCTCGGCCCTGCCCGGCTGATGTCGGGGTCTCTCGGTGAGGTCACCCCCTCCCCACCACCTTTGCCCAATGGGCTGAGTTCCTGCAAAAGGCCTTGGTGATGTCACTGCCCCCCCACCCCTCCCCTCCAAGCTGATGTCCTGCCCCTGCCCAGCCTCTTTGGAGGTTGTAGTTGTTGCCCCTGGATCTCGGGTTGCCAACTTTCGCACCCAACAAAACTGAACACCCTTGCGTCCCCCTTCGCCGAGGTCCCGGCCCGCTCACGCCATCTCCCTGCCCTCCGTCGCTCCCTCTCCCCCACGCTCCCTCACTCGCTCATTGTCACCGCGCTGAGGAGGGCTGGGGAGGGCCCCTTTTCAACTGGGTGTTGTCGGGACGGACCTGGGAAGGAGGGCTGCCTGCCAAGCACCTTTAGGAGGAGGCGTCCCTCCCTGTCAGAAAATCATCTCCCTCCCTCAGCTCAGGGATCGCCTGAATTGCCCCTTCTCCTGGCAGAGCCAGAGGATTGGAAGCAGCAACCTCAGACCCCTGTGTGGCTTGCAGGAATGAACACAAACATGCCCTTGTAGCTGGACAGATGGTGAGTTTTACCCCTGGGACACGACAAGGCTAAAGAGAAAGGTGGTGGCCCCACATCTAAGGAATGAAACACAACACAGTCATCATCGTTACGCCCGTCCTTGCCCCTTTATACTTCTACTGTCTCGCTCCCACCACCCTCGCCCTCTGTGGGTTCAGGGAGAGCCACACTCAGTGCTTCCGACACACACAGACTCACACACACATCTTGCAAGGAAAACCTCACCACGGAGCCACACGCACCTGTTGCTTCCCTGCCCCCCTGCTCTCCAGAATCCAATCCCAAGGAAAGCTTGTCGGGCCCAGAGCTGGCAGGGCGCCCGGTGCTGGAGCATTGAAGCCACCGTGACGGCACTCAGAGGAAAGATGCGGAGAGAGTGCAAGTTAAGAATTGGCCGGTCAGGTTTCCAGTCCCCTCACAGGTCATTCGAGCAAAGGGGCACATCTCAAGTCTCAGCTGGCTCCGTCGAGCTGCATCGTTCTTGTTTCCGCTCAGTCAGGTTTGAGGCCTGTTTCGCACCCTGTCTTTGAGAAGACAGTCAGAAACTACTCTCTGAAATAGCCAATGCAGGAGGACGTGTTATCACTCCTGCCCCAACACAGACGGACAAAGAGAGAAATGTTCTCGCTTTGAGGGTGGGACTCCCTGCCCTGGGCCAAAGACGAGCACCTCTCTTTGACCTTGGTCGCTCCTTCAGCTTTTCTTTCAGCAGGGAGCCCGAGAGCTCAGGTGCTGGAGCGCTGCGTTGGTCAGTGAAGCTCGGTGAGCTCCAATGTCACTCGGCTCTTCTACCAGCAAGTCAAAACACAGGCAGGATTTCCTCTTTTGACAATACTGGGGCTGTCGGAGGGTCTGTCCACACTGCACACTGAGCCTGTCTCTATGTGGCCTGGGCTTGCTGACTTGTGTTGCCAAGCCGGTGTTTGAGCATCCAGACTGCAGGGGAAACTCAGGCCTCACACTGTGTCTATCTGTCAAGACTCCTTCCCCACTCTGAACGCCAGGGTGCAGATGTGGGGACCTGCATGAAAACCTCCTCAGCTTACTTTCACCAGCTTAGGTTAAAACTTCCCCAAGGTACAAACTATTTTACCTTTTGCCCTTGGACTTTTGCTGCTACCATCAAAAGTCTAACCGGGTTTTTTATTAGGAAAGAGCCATTTGGAAACGTCTTTCCCCAAAAAATTCTCACCAAAACATTGCTCCCCCCTTCCTGGGGAAGGTTTGGTAAAAATCCTCACCAATTTGCATAGGTGACCACAGACGCAGACCCTTGGATCTTAAGAACAATAAAAAAAAAATCAGTTTCTTAAAAGAAGAATTTTAATGGAAGAAAAAGTAAAAAGAATCACCTCTGTAAACTCAGGACGGTAAATACCTTACAGGGTAATTAGATTCAAAACACTGAGAATCCCTCTAGGCAAAACCTTAAGTTACAAAAAGACACACAGACAGGAATATCCATTCCATTCAGCGCAGCTTATTTTCTTACCCATTTAAAGGAATCAGAATCTAACGCATATCTAGCTAGATTACTTACTAAGTTCTAAGACGCCATTCCTGTTCTGTCCCCAGCTTTTGAAAGTATTTTGTCTCCTCATTGGTCATTTTGGTCAGGTGCCAGCGAGGTTCTTCTAACTTCTTAACCCTTTATAGGTGAGAGGGTTTTTCCTCTGGCCAGGAGGGATTTAAAGGTGGTTAGCCTTCCCTTTCTATTTATGACTCTATCCTACCGCAGTAAGTCATCCAAAGTTACGCTGCTTCAGCTGCATGAATAACAGAGCTGGATTTGACATAGCTTCGGTCGACTTGATAGCTGCTTTCAACTTCCTGAAAGGGGGTTCCAAAGAGGATGGCTCTAGACTGTTCTCAATGGTAGCAGATGACAGAACGAGGAGTAATGGTCTCAAGTTGCAGTGGGGGAGGTTTAGGTTGGATATTAGGAAAAACTTTTTCACTAAAGGGTGGTGAAACACTGGAATGCGTTACCTAGGGAGGTGGTAGAATCTCCTTCCTTAGAGGTTTTTAAGGTCATGCTTGACAAAGCCCTGGCTGGGATGATTTAACTGGGAATTGGTCCTGCTTCGAGCAGGGGGTTGGACTAGATGACCTTCTGGGGTCCCTGCCAACCCTGATATTCTATGATTCTATGATTCTATGACTTCCTGCTGTGTCTACACTGGGCTGGGTCGACGGGAGACGCTGTTCGGTCGACTTACCTTCCTCCTGCCATTCCCGGCACAGTCCCAAAGGCGACCAGAGAGCGCTCTGCTGTCAATTTAGTGGGTCTTCACTCGACCCCCACGACATCAACCCCCAGTGGATCCACCGCAGCAAACAGAGCCTCCCAACCGTGCTGCCCCATCTACATGGCACAACTCAGACCCGAGTGGGAAATTCAGCTCCTATGGGGTGTGTCACCCTCATCCGCTGAAGATGCTGCCCGAGTCTCCAGGGATTCCTGCCCTAACTGCTCTCCAGCCGGTTTGTGTCCATACGCTCCCCGCGGGGAGGCTGTGAGTGGCCTGGTTACAAGCGCTGGTTGCTCAGGCCTGGCAGGGAAGGGAAGCTCCGGGCAGCATTGACAGTCTGGAGATCCCTCCGGGGAAGCACAGGCGGTGGGTGGAACAGGCGGGTAGGCCAAGCTGCGGGGTCCTGCGGACGCCCTGAAACCAGCTCACAGACCCCCCGGGGGTCACGCTGCCATACACACTGTTGCAGTAATGTTTGTACAAGGCGTGACGCTGAAATAGCAGCTTGTGTCAATGTGTATTCAGGCCAACGGATGTGTGTGTTAGTAGAGATCAAAGCGACTGTTCAATGTTCAACTGTATTGGGTGTTTAAACCTCCTGAAAACTCGTGGAATGTTGTTTGCACTGTTTTCACTTCTCTGTGTCCTGTTACGCTGTGATAGCAAAGAGTTGCCTTGTGTGGACCCCTGTCACTAAATAACCCCTCAAAGGAGAATGAAGGTGTGTGGGATGCAAGTGAAGAAAAGGTTCATTTCCAAAGAAGGGGTGATAAGAAGCAGGATTCCTGGGCGGGGGGCAGGAGGGTGGTTTGCACTGTTGTTGCCCAGGGTGGGAATGGGGAACTGGGCTCTGGCTTAAAGCGGTGTCAGGCTTCGGGGGGCTGGGTTCAGAGCTGGAGGTGAGGGTTGGGGTGAGGGTTGGGCTACAGTTTTGGTTCAGGGGTTTCGAGTTGGGGGGCAGGTTATGGGGTCAGGGTTCCAGTTGGGTTCCAGGTAGGGGGTGGGGTTTAGATTTTGGGGGAGGATTTGCCTAGAAGCAGCATAGAAGTGCGGGTGGCAATGGGGTGCCAGCCAATAGTGATCAGTCAGGGGTCTTTTAGGTCGTTTTAGTGTCAGTAGCACCCTGGGGAGGGGGTAGGGTCATGTTTACGACAGGGGGCTAAAGTGTTGGGGAAGGGGGCGGCAAGTTGACCCATCCCACTTCTCACTTCCCACACGGACACACACAATACTTCGAACGCACGGATGCACACATGTCTCACACACACATGATGACACAAAATGGCACACCACACGACACACAAAATTAACACACCACACAGACACACACACAACATGACACGGAAAGCATCACACACAAAACATCACACACAAGACCCACAACATGTCACACACACACACACACTCAACACAACACGGCGCACAACATGTCACACACACACACACACACTCAACACAACAGGACCCACAACACATCACACTCACACACTCACACACTCAACACGACCCACAACACGTCTCACACTCAACATGACCCACAACACGTCTCACAACACGTCTCACACACACTCATCGACACACAGCATGTTGTATGTACGTTGCACACTGACTAACACACATGACGTCTCACAAACGACAGCGACACACACGATAGATGACGTCTCACACACACACACACGACGTCTCTCACTCACGCCCACACAACACACAGACAACACACACCCACACACATGGCACATGCACAACACGCCCACACAACACAACACACACAACACATGCCCACGCTCACACACACACCCGCCGACACCCGCCGACTCACAACATCTCACACACGCTGACACACACGACGTCTCACACACCCACGACACCGACACGCGACACACACACAAGACGGCAGAGGACACGACACCGAAATCCCACCCCGGAGACGACCCCCCGCGGGGGCGAGAGCGGAGCGGGGACGGTCGGGGGAACTCGGTCTCTGGGCGGCGCGTGGGGCCGGTGTGGGCGGGAGGGAAGAGGGCGGCAGGGCCGAGGGCGAGATTCCCAGCCCCCGTCGAGCGCTGGGGAGCGAGGGCTCCGGCTCGGCTCTCGCAGCGGCTCTGGCGAGGAATGGTGCCGGAGCTCTCGCCGGAGGGGAACGCGGCCGGAGGGGCCTGAGCCGCGTGGGCCTCTTTCCAAGGAGGCAGAACCAGGCCTCCGCTCTCTGCCCGCTGCAGACCCGGCTGCCAGGTCGGCGCTTCCAGTTCCTCGTCCGCACTCGCCGGCTTCTCGTGTGTTCGCCAACTCGCTCTCTCCTCTGCTCTCCTGGTGCCGTCTCCCTTCCTAGGACACGGGTAGGTGTGCATTCCCACAGGTGAGGTCTCGGGAGCCATGGAGAAGTCGGAGCGGACGAAAATCATGCAGGGCAGTAGAAAGGCTGCTGAAAGTACCTGAAGAGACAAAGGGAATGAGAAGGGGGAAGTCCAGTCTAAGACAGGAGTCTAGTCTGTAAAGAGAAACAACGGAAAGTCTAAGCTACAGAAACTCTTCAAGTTGCCAAAAGACATTTAGGATGGGAAATTACTTCTTGAATCCAGTCTGTTTAAGATCTTAGGCTTAGTCTGTGTGTGTATTTGTATTTGCTTAGTAATCTGCCTTCTTCTGTTTGCTATCCCTTATAATCACTGAAAATCTGCCTTTTCTAGTGAAACTATTTTTTGTTTATTATTATTATTATTAAACTCAGTTTGTGCAACGGGTGCTCCGTGAGGAAATGATTTGTGTGTTACTCCAAGGGGCCGCCCGGTGTCACTGTTGCTCCATAAGGGAAATGCTTTGTGCTATACCTGGTTTAGCCACCCACTGTCACTGTTGGGCCAGGAGGGAAATGATTTGTGCAATACCTGAATTGGCCACGCAGTGTCACCATTGCTCCGCGAGGAAATGCTTTCTGCATTACTCCAAGTGGCCACCCGGGGACACTGTTGGTCCAGGAGGGAAATGGTTTGGGCATAACCTGAATTGGCCACACACATCACTGTTGCTCCGGGGGGGGATTGTTTGTGTGTTACTCCTGAGTGGCCACGTTGTGTCACTGTTTCTCCATGAGGGGGATGCTTTGTGCCTTACTCTGTGTGGCCACCCAAGACAACACACACATCCCACACAAAACATCACACACACAAAACACGACAGACGACACTCACACACACACACACACACAACGCGACACCGACACACACAGAGAGAACACGTCACACATACAGAAACACGTCTCTCACACACACACAACACAGGACACCGACACACACAAACAACATGACACACAAATAAAATGACACACAAAACAGCACACAACACGACACACAAAAATCACACACAATACACGACACCGACACATACACACACACACACACGAGGCGAGGCACAAAACGGCAGACAATGTGACACAGAAATCACACACGACCCCGACACCCACACACAATACAACACACAACACCTCACACGACACACAAAACGGCACACGTGACACACACACAACACGATGCACAAAACATCGCACACAAAATATCACACACCCACACACAACACGACACACATACAGACAACACGACACAAGACACACAAAACGGCACACGACACGAGACACAAAAATCTCACACAACACGACACCGAGACACACCACATGCCCACAAAACGGCACACAAACGACACACACCGTCACATGCACACAACACGGCATACAACATGGCACACACACACTCAACATGGACCACAACACGCACACATAAACACGTCTCACACACACAAAACGACACACAAGTCACACACACAACACGTCACACGACACATGCAACACGACACACACAACACGTCACACGGCAGAAGGTTTCATCGAGGAGGAGGATGTCCCGGGGTCCCCGGGCGATGCTCTGGGACTGCTCCCCAGGAAGCCAGGCAGGACTCTGGGGAAGTCTCCTCTCAGGGAGCAGCCTGTCTGCAGGACACACAGCTCCCCCGGCTCCACCTTCCTGGCTCTGACCTCGGAGCCTTCAGCCTCCTCTGCCCCTCCCTGCGCTTCCCACAGCCAGTCCGCCCAGGGGGATCCTGGGGGGGGCAGAGGGTCCTGCCCCCCAACTCCGCAGTCAGACGGGACTCTCAGCCAGCCAGGAAAACAGAGGTTTATTAGACGACAGGGACATGGTCTAACACAGAGCTTGTAGGTGCAGAGAACAGGACCCCTCAGCCGGGTCCATTTTGGGGGGGGGCAGTGAGCCAGACAACCCCGTCTGCCCTTCACTCCATGTCTCCAGCCAGCCCTCAACTGAAACTCCCCCAGCCCCTCCTCCTCTGGGCTTTGTCCCTGTCCCCGGCCAGGAGGGCACCCGATTCCTTTGTTCTCCAACCCTTTAGCTCTCACCTCGCAGGGGGGAAGGGCCCAGGGCATCAGGTGCCAGGAAAGAGGGTGTCGGCCATTCTCTGTGTCCAGACCCCTGCACACACCTGCCCTCCAGAGCTCTGCAACGATCATACACCCTTACCCCACCCCCTAGATCCTTAAGAACTGCATAGGGGAAACTGAGGCACCCCCACACAATTCAGAGGAAACATGAAGTCCCGCTTCATCACAGATGACTCCAGGAGGTGAGTTGCTTGCTATCCTACCATGTTTTTCACTGTCTCTCCTCTAGTATGTTGGCCATCACACACACTCTGTCTCTGTCTCTGTCTCTCTCTCCTCCCCTCTCCTCTCCTCTCCTGGTGCCAACGATGACCAGCCCCCGGGTGCCTGGGCCCCAGTTCCCCGCCTGTGCTCCATCTCTTCCTCTATCTGCCTCACCCCTTCTCCCAGCCCACACTGCCCACCGCTGCCTGGATGATTTCCCCCTCTCCTCCATTGCACCCCCCTCTGTGGGGTCCCTGCCACTCACCGTCTGCCTCCTCTCCTCCACCCCCTCCCCCGCTTCCCCACGGGTCACTCTGGGGCCGGTTTTCTTCACCATCTTCGTGCATGATCTGGAGGATGAGATGGATTGCACCCTCAGCAAGTTCGCAGATGACACTAAGCTGGGCGGAGAGGGAGATACGCTGGAGGGTCGGGACAGGGTTCAGAGTGACCCAGACCAATTAGAGGATTGGGCCAAAAGAAATCTGATGAGGTTCAGCAAGGACAAGTGCTGAGCCCTGCACTTAGGAGAATCCCATGCACTGCCCCAAGTATGCCATGTCCCCGCCCCGAACCGACCCTCCCGGAGCATCCTCAATTCCATGAAACAGCTGTTCTGGGGTGGGCAGGAAGTGCTGGGAAGGAGGGTGGGGAGTTGCTCAGTGGGGGTGTGTCTCTCTGGGTGGGGTCTGTGTGTGTTTATGCACAAGCTGATTGTGATGTCACGGAGGCCAACAGCAAAGAGTGTTCGGCGTCAGCATTCTTGCCCTGCCTTCAGTCTGCCAACTGGCTTGGTTGACAACGGTTGGTGACCCAAGGAGCTGCTGAGAGACGCGGACCATCCCTCTGTCAGCAACTTCTTGAATCAGCTATTTCCACAGGTGTTTGAGGAACAAAAGGATGAGTTTTTACAGAAGGTAATTCCCAGATTCTTTCCCTGCTCATTAGATCGCACACGACAGGTCGGCGCCTCCTTCTCCTCGGGACGGGTGGGGGCGGGTGTGGCAACAGGCAGGTCTCAGCGTTCCCTTTTGATTTGAAAGTGGCCATCTCTCAGGTCTCCTCCTGCTTCAGCCTGTCAGGTTCTTTGGAGGCAGATTTAGGTGATTTTATCTTTCAGCAGACTAGTCGGGGGGAATTTCCAGGGATCGAACCAAAAGGGAAGATACCAAAACTCGTGTAGAATTTAGATTGAGATCTCCATCAATCGTCTTTCCCTTGGAGTTGCCCCTAATGCACTCCTTGCCTTCAAGTTGGGAATAGAAACCCTTTGTCTCCTGTCATGACTGCCAAAGAAATGTGTATTGAGAGAATATCGATCTCAGAATTTACAGGATTGAAATGCCCATAAATGAGCTCAAATAATGCAGAAGAAATTAATCTTAAGATATTGAAAGTGATACAGCTCCACTCCCATCCCCTGGCTGTCATCTTGGTAGTTCTCTCAGAAAGAATCTCATGGTGATAGATCTCAAAACTCTCTACAAATTCTACTCTACCCCCTTGGGCTAGAGAAAAGAGATGTGTCGATCCCCCCCGCCCCGCAATTCCTTTCCAGGGAAGGGGTTTCAATCAACTGTCGCCTACAGTTGTCATGGGTCTCGCTGTGATTTCTTTGTCCTTGTTTTGGAGGCCTAACTTCTGACTGGATGTTGGAAATAATATGGGTCATTCTTCATTTCAAGTTGACTGATTCTTTCCCCCATGCTAATACATTCCAGATTTTCAAAGAGTTGAGAAGAAGTCAACATATTTGCAGCTGCTAATTCATCCTTCCAGACCCTCAAACCCTCGAGATGACAATCTTTTCTTCCTTTTCCTGGCTTCTCTGGGAACAGAGCTTTCTTGGTTTGCAGCTTGGCCCGATCTGTTCCCAGAGTCCCAACATTCTGTGCACAAAGGAGTGGGGTTAAGAAGGAAGCATTTTTGCAACTAGGCCCAGGCAATGACCAAAGAACATAGAAACTGACCTTTTGATCTTTCTATCCCTAGCCTCTGTTTGCCAGGTGCCAGGAATGAGCAACAGGAATGGATCGCTTGATGATTCCCTGTTCATTCCTTCTGGGGAACTCAGCACTGGCTACTGTCAGAAGACAGCGTACTGGGCTCAGTGGACCTTTGGTTTGACCCAGTCTGGGCGGTCTTGTGTTGCATATCTTCTTGGTTGCAGCAACCAGTCCTGGCTATTAGAGGAGCAGATGGCTTCAAAAGACCACTCTCGTGGATCTGGGAATCCTGGGCAAACTAATTCCCTTCCTTTCGAGAAGGACAGAAAAACCCATTTCCTCCTTCTTTCTATTCCAGGCTTCGTTCCTTTTTCCAAAGACTCACCTCTCGGGAGCACAGACAGATCCACGTGCACAAAGTGCTCGTCCAACCTGCAGCCATTGAGGCATGCTCTGGCCTCAGCCCCCAAGAACAGGCCTTGCCAGAGAACCCCCAGGGAAGAAAATGCTCATGGACCATCATGAAAAGACTCTGTGTCTGTTGCCAATCCCACAACTCGATGGCAGAGAGCAGTGAGGAGAGAACAGCTTCCTCTCCAAGAAGGTGGACACACTTGTCCCTGAAGAAGAAAGCAGCGGAGACCCAGGTGGAGGGAGAGGAGGTGAAGCTGCAGGAGACGACAGACAAAGTCGAAGCGGATCTTACAGGTGAGATGGTTCAATCCACATGGTTCACGAGGAGCATGTGAGGAACACTCACACCAGTCACTCGACAAGCCTTCGACATCAGGGCCATCTCATGGGACAGTGATGGGTACCTCCGGCTCTGGAATCCATTTAGAGGGTGGCAGAGGTCCATGGCTGAGGTGGGGAGAGCTGACAATGTCAGGTCACCCCCCTCTGGGGATCTGGCACGGTGGGGTGGGGACTACGAACATTGTTCCAGGCTGGAAGGAGAAGAGAGAGGCTGGACATTGGAGGAAATCCTTTCTTTTCTCCTGGATTGGGTCCCTTTCCTTAGGAAAATGCTCCAGAGGTCTCAGCAGGTCACAGCTGGGAACTGTACCAGAGCTGAGTCATTCCTTCTTGGGGGGTTCAATGCAAAAGGAGGACAGGTGCCCATCACTGACAGGAAAGAGGTACAAGGGGAGGGGAAGAGTAGACGACCCCATTGAAAAGAAACTGGCCCCGAGGGAAGAGGAAGCCTCGTGTGGTCAAAGCCCCCAGCTAGGAGTCAGGAGAGCGGGGAGTTCTCTGCTGAGCTCTGCCAACAACCTTCAGTCTGACCCTGGGCAATTCGCTTCAGGGCTCTGGGCCCAACTTCCATCCTCTGTAAACAAAATGTTAAGAATGTTTCTTTCTGCTGCAGGGACGAAGAAGGAGCCGTCTGACACGAAGGGGAAGTGGGAAAAAGGAAGCCCAGAAGAGCAGGAAGAAGAGCGCACTCCCAGCCCCTCATTAACAAGCAGCTCCCATATGACGATGGTAATGATGCTGTGTGGCCGTGCTCATGGAAAGCATTCCTTGCTGTGTGTAGGAATATCTACCAGGGGCTGAAAAGAAACACTCATCAAGGGTGATCAACTCCAGCCAGCCTTTATCTGGGTTGCTTGAATGAGTCCCGCTTTGACAAAGGGGTTTAGACACCTAAAGAAGTCCAGAGGTGCTTTGTGGGACTGGCAGAAGTGCCTGACTCAGGTGCCCAATTCTGATGCACTTTCCATGGCACACAGGCACGACTGAAAATCAGACCAGGCCCATCCCTGCCCTGGTCGGGGGAACCCACATATCTCCTGGCTGTGGGGTTCTGGCCCATCTCGTGGCACCAGGACCACTTTGAGACACAGAGAAAAGGAGTCTGCTCTAGAGCCTTAGCTAACAGCCTCTTGGCTTTTCGCTCCTGTGGTCGAGGCTCCTGCACTAAGCTCCAGAGGTCCCAGGTTCCCTCTCGCCTGCCAACATCTGGGCTCTGTCCGAGTTACAAAAGCCTCTAGACACCTTTGTAACTCTTCCTCTTCAGGACAGAGCACCCTGCAGCGCATACAAAAGGCTGCAATTCTGGGAGCTTCTGACCCGCCGGGGGTCTGGAGTATGGAGGCGAGTGTGCCACTCCGCTGTGCTCTACTGCATCCTAGGATATCAGGGTTGGAAGGGACCTCAAGAGGTCATCCAGTCCACCCCCTTGCTCAAAGCAGGACCAAACCCCAATTTTTACCCGAGATCTCGAAATGGTCCCCTCAAGGATTGAACTCACAACCCTGGGTTTAGCGAATGCTCAAACCACTGAGCTACCCCTCAGCTGTTGGCAACCAGGACAGACGGTGCTAATCCAGCGCCATACAGGCCAGTTGCAATAATCCCCAGGGGTTGCCCTGAGACACCAGGGCAAAGGCCTCCAGCACCCCAGGCCCTGGGTTGAGGTGACCCTGGAACCAGGCCCCCTGGAGTAACATTGTGCCCAGTGAGTTCTCACCCCCAGGGCTCTGGCCCCAGAGGCCCACGCTTTGGGCTTCTCTTCAGCCAGGCAAACTTGCTTCTTCAGTCTCAGTTACTTTCTGTCCTGACGGCGATTCCTGCCTGTTTTCTGGCAGCCCCACAGGCTGCTAGGTGGGGAAGGAAGAGGGTGTTTCCGTTTGGGCCCTATTCTCAGTCCCTTCCTCGCAGACACTGTGGGCTGCCAGAGTTGCTGAGCCAATCTCCTCAGGCGCTCGGGGTGGGATGGGACATGGGGCAGGTTCTCCAGTGACCCCTCGGCGACACTCAAGGAGCAACTCGAATGGGCTTTGCAGGACATTGAGGCTTTCTCAGCAAAAGCGGGGTTTCCTGCGAGGAGGGGCTAGCGAGGGAGGAAACGGGGTGGCCCTTGGGGTCCCAGCACTGCCCCAGAGGCTCCCGTCTCTTCTCAGGGGAGGGGGCCAGAGAGGGGACAAAAGGCTAAGGAAACCTTAGCACCTGGGGAGGCTTTTGAAGAAAAGGGCTCAGCCGGAGTCTCCACGCTCCCTCGGCACTGCCAGCCTCCCCCGGGGACAGACTGTTCCAGGGCAGCTGCCCGAGGGAAATACTCAATCCCAACAGGCTTTGTCCCTGTTCTTTGCAGACCCCCAGGGAGCACCCTTCCTCAGCCCCGCTCCATGCCCTGCTGATGGCAGCCGTGAAGGGTCTGACAACACCCACCCTGCAGAGATTTAGAGCCGCAGAGGAAGAGCTGAGGGCCATCGTATCTCTCCACGGAGACAAGATGGAGAGAGTAAGAGACTCCCGCAATGGGGCAGGGGGATGCTGCGCAGAGAGGGGGATGGGAGAAGTTCCTCTCCTCGGAAACCATTCCTGGGACACTGGCATGGGATTGGAAGGTTGGCTCAGCCCCTTGCCATTCATCGCTTGGCCACGGGGATAGGCGACATTCAAGCCCTTCTCCAAAGACCGCCTGCACGTGGCGTGGAAGTGCAGACTTATTCCCTTCCTGGGCTTTGGCTTTCCTGGAAACGCTGAGACTAATCAATGAACAGAATCCTCAGCCTGAACTTCCTCCCCAACCTGCCTGTTCCTAGGGTTTCCTGCAGGTCATCCCTGTCTCTGCCCGAGTTCCTTCTTTCCAACAGGTCCCAGCGGGAAGTTAACAAATGGCCCCTCAATCAGCAGATTGATTTGTGCAGGGCTCTGACTCCTGCTAGCAGAACAGGTCAACAGAATCCAGCCACCCACCTTGTATCTCCTGCTCCTTGTTCGAGAGAGGAAAGAGCAATGACCAATTCCTCACGGAAGAGTCCTAGGGGGTGGCTTGTCCCTTCAGGGTCTGTCTCCCTGTGTTGCAAACTCTGCAGCAGGAGCCTGAAAGCCTGGCCCTATGGACTTGGGCTCCCAGGGCTGGCACTGAGGGGCCAAAACAGCAATGCAGACTCTTCTGGGCTGGGGCTGGAACTTGATCTCTGAAGCCTGGGGAGGAGGGTGGCTTCAGAGCCTGGGCTCCAGCCCAAGTCACCTTGTCTGCACTGCTCTTCTAAGTGCCATAGCATGAATCCGAGGTTAGAGACTGGGGACTTAGGAGACTGGGGCCGGGAGCTGGCTAGCCCCACCCAACTAGCCCTGCCTCCCATCTCTGCCATGGGCTCTGGGATACATCGGTAGAACCAGCTGGGTCTGGAGCAGTGCTTCTCAACCTGTGGCCTGGTCAGCACAGAGCTGAGCCCCTTTGGGACATCCTCAGGGACAAACAGGTCGGATTGGATGTGTCCCACAATGGAACCTAGGTTGAGAACCACTGGTCTGGAGGAACGGATTGTGCAAGAAAGAGCTAAAAGGAAGTTGCAGAGATGGAGGAAAGGCTCCTGGAGGGAAGCCCTTGAGAGCGGGGCTGAGAGCCGTTTGCTACGGCAGGGAAGGCTCTGGGACATCAGGAGAGTTAGGACTGTGCGCACTCTAAGGTTTTGTGCGTGTTTTTGAGCTTGAAGGTGCTAACCCAGACCTCAGGAAGCCTGGGGTTCCTGGACTTGTCAAAGCCTCTTAGGGAGCAGCCAAGATGGGCAACCGAGGTCAGAGGAGGCTTGCAGGGCTGCCAGGAGGGCTTCCCTGGGAGGAGGCCACTCATTGATAAATCCATCCCTCAACTTTCTGGCATTCTTCCAGGTTGGAGATGTCGTGGGAGGGATCTTAATCTGGCTTGACAACAGCTGTGATCCCAGAGCCAGAAGAGCAGTGCTCAGGGCCATGGCCTTGCTGGCTCGCTCCCACCCCCAGGACGTGGTTCTAACCTGTGTGGCTCACACGCTCTCATCGCACAGGTAGGGAGCTGCTTTGTTATCTCCTCAGTCCAGTAGTTCTCTTCCTGCTCCTACTGACAGGCCACAGGCCGGGAGGGGTTCGTGGGGCTCACACAGTTGGAGGGAGTTTCCTGCTGTGCAGAGAGCTGTCCACGCTTATGAAGAAGAGATGGCCAGGCCCAGCCACTGAGGAGCCAACCCCTCCTCCTACACTCCCCGGGATGGAGACATGCCACTTTTCTGGAGAATTCCAACATTGTCCTGATTTCTATGGGTCACCCCACTTCCTCTCAGATCCAGTACAGGGCCAATCAATGATTTGGGGGCTCACTCAACATCCCTGGCTCATGAGGTCTGGCTGCTCCTTACTGCAGGAGAGAAGGCAGAGATGGAAAAGGCCCATGAGGCCCACCTGTCTATCCCCTGGAGACCAGTGCAGGATTCTTACCTGTCGTCAGACCCCCCAGTTATTCCATGGCTGAGGAATTGGTGACAAAATGCAGTCATCCTTATGGAACGGTGGGGCAGAGGTCAATCTCTTAAGACAGACATTTCCAGCCCTTATTGATGCAAAAGAAAATAAAATCAAATCAACAAAAAAATCATCCCCACATGACCAGATCCTAAATGCAGTGCAGCAAGCAGACAGCCAGCATTAATAGCTCTGAGAAGGGGGAGTGCCTCTTTCCACCTCAATAGATTGTTAACTTTCAGTCCTGCTGGTTATTGCTGATCACTTGGAAGGGTCAGCCAGCTGAGGGGTTTGTAACACAACCCCCATGTGCCTCGGGGCCATGAAAGCCAACTGAACCCTAGCCAGAGGTCAAAAGTCCAGCTTTCCTTGGCATCTTCTGCAATGCAGTTCTGCACAGACCTGAGAGAAATTTGTGTCACACTGCAGAGCAAATTGAAGAGCGGCAGGAAAGAAATGGAACTTCTTACCCAATTCAGTTATCAGAGGAATACAGTGTTGGTTTTCAGATTTCTTTGAGTGTTTGATTTGTAAACCTTTCTGAATTTCAGAATCAGGTCTGAATTTCTTGGAACAGCCACAGTGCTTTCCAGGGGCTGTGCTCAGAAGTTACAGAAACTCGGCAGCATTGGCACAGTTCAGTCAAGCTTCCGGAAGACCTTGCTTCCAGGCCATTTGCCCTTGAGTTGTCCAACCTAGGTCTCAATGTCCTAGGGCTTCACCACCACGTCCGACCTTCCTCACCAAACTTGGAAGTCAAATGACTGGAAGTCTTTTGGATCCATCTGCAGTCTTCCTCTGCAGATGCCTGTGGGGACAAGCAGGACTTAGATCCGCAAGAATGGAGGAGGGGGATTTCAGTCCTACTTTCCTTCCATCTCTGTCACATGGGGCTTTACAATCTCCTCTTCCAAGCTCTTGAATCTTCTCAGATCAGGGCATGTGCTGACTCACTCTCTGACCCTGTCCACCACACTGCAGTAGAATTGAGCTGCTAAGAGACACTTGGCCAAACGCTGGGTCTCCGTTATAGCCCCAAACAGCCAGAGGAACTCCAATGATGTCAGGCAAGTTTCTCGGGACTGACCCAAGTGTAACAGAGCAGAATTTTGCACAGTCTGCGGGTCACAGTTTGGTGGTCATTCTGTGGTCAGTACATGGTCACTGTCTTGGAAAGAGTGGGTTAGCTTTAGAAACAAGAACCCATTCGGGGAAAGGAATAAATTCAACTTTCTCTGAAGGGACTTGCCCTGCCTTAGCCTCCCTGCACCAGTGTCTGTCTCCTCTGGTATTCCAAGCCTCTCCCTGGGGAGGGCAAGAGATGGCCAAGCAGGAAAGCTCTGACGTGTGTTTCTGAATTTGCAGATGTGCCATTGAGTTGTGGAAGGCCTTGGGTGAAGAACCACAGCTCACCAGGGAGGTGCTGCAGCAGCTGCTGGACAAGCTCCAGCAGAGACGCCGGGAGGAGACGAGCAGCCATGTGTCTCTGGCTGTAAGTGAGATTTGAGATGTCACCTTGCGAACCCGCCACCACAGGGAAGATGGTGCATCTGTGTGTGTGTGCGAGTTTCACCTCTTCTTACCTTCAGGCCATGGCTCCACCACACATTGAAGCCGACCTAACTTAAATGGGCAGACAGCCACCACAGCGATTCCATCCCTGGTGTGTGTCCGCACTTTGCTGCTCGTGTCGGCAGTGCCCGTCCTCCCCAGAAGGGCTTGTCTTGATTGTAGGGTCAGGGTGGGGCATTGTGGGAAGGCTCCTGAAAGCCAGTTGAGGAAAGCGACACGGTGTCTGGTCTGACGCTGCATCGACCTGACTGCATCGACCTGGACTCTCTGCCACGTGTGGAGGTGGAGTGACGAATTTGGCACCGAGGGGCAGTTCTGACGATGGGAAGGAAATTCCATCCTTAGGGGGATGCAGAGTGAGCGGCCTTGCGTTGACCTCACTCTGGAGTGTAGACCAGGCCTTAGTGTGTCCTCGCCACTTCCAATCAAACCAAAGAGGGGTAGTAAAGTTTCCCCCAGGTCAAAGTTACACATCTGAAGTGGTTTATCTGCTGGTACCCTGGCTCAGTTGTCTTCTGCTCCAGATGGCCCTTTAGTGAACAGGTGCAGTTCAGGTGTCTCTTGGAAGTCTCCAGGTTTCTGGCTCTGTAAACTGTGGCTAGAAATCTTCCCAACATGGCATCCTGAGAAGTCCAGTACTTTTGACTGGGCCAGAAACACTGGGCCTAGGAGAACGGATCTCCTCAGGATGGTTTCAGCCCTTCCAGTCATGGCTGGAAAGCCAAAGCACAGGCTCTGCACCAGAAAGAGAAATAATGGGGAATAACAGGTTTCAGAGGAACAGCCGTGTTAGTCTGTATTCGCAAAAAGAAAAGGAGTACTTGTGGCACCTTAGAGACCAACCAATTTATTTGAGCATGAGCTTTCGTGAGCTACAGCTCACTTCATCAGATGTATACCGTGGAAACTGCAGCAGACTTTAAATACACACAGAGAATATGAAACAATACCTCCTCCCACCCCACTGTCCTGCTGGTAATAGCTTATCTAAAGTGAGACTGGGAGTGGCTAAGTCATTATGCAAGGTAGCCTGTTTCCTCTTGTTTTTTCCTACCCCCCCCCCCAGATGTTCTGGTTTAACTTGGATTTAAACTTGGAGAGTGGTCAGTTTAGATGAGCTATTACCAGCAGGAGAGTGAGTTAGTTTGTGTGTGTATGGGGGTGGGGGGGGATGTGAGAAAACCTGGATCTATGCAGGAAATAGCCCGACTTGATTATGTAAAGAGTTGTCACTTTGGATGGGCTAGCACCAGCAGGAGAGTGAATTTGTGTGGGGGGGTGGAGGGTGAGAAAACCTGGATTTGTGCTGGAAATGGCCCACCTGTTGATCACTTTAGATAAGCTATTACCAGCAGGACAGTCGGGTGGGAGGAGGTATTGTTTCATATTCTCTGTGTGTATTTAAAGTCTGCTGCAGTTTCCACGGTACACATCTGATGAAGTGAGCTGTAGCTCACGAAAGCTCATGCTCAAATAAATTGGTTAGTCTCTAAGGTGCCACAAGTCCTCCTTTTCTTAATGGGGAATAACGTCATCCAGACTCTTCTCATCTTTCCATCCTGCTTCCGTTCCAGGAATGGGGGAAGGTTCAGGAGCCTCCAAATGTCCCCACCCCTCTCAGAAGCCAATACTCTTTTGTAATACGCTGGAGAGGAAAGGAGACATGACAAAGGGACAATAGCGAATGGCAATGGGGACAGGTGGCAGATTGGGAGAGCTGAGTGAAATTCTTTCCCCCCTCCAGGCAATGAAGACCATTTATGAGCTCCTTTTCCTACGGGGATACCGAGAAGCCATCCTGCAAATGTATCCCCAGCTGCTCATTCTCTGCATCAGGCAAGTGCAGTACGTGATGGATCAGCACTTGCCAGGGACCTACATGGCCAGGCAGACATCCAGCCCCGAGGAGGGATGCAGCTGCCTCAGTCTCCTAAGGTAATGCCTGAAAGGAAAAGGAAGAACAGATTTGTTGGGCGAAACACATGGGGGCTGTTCACGGCCATCAGTTGTTCGGGTGCTGTCGTTAGCCCAGGCTCAGTTGGGAGCAGGTCTCTCTTGAGGGAAAAGGGTTGAGAGCCGTGCGTTCTTGTGAGTCACACTCGCTCATCTGACGCCGTCCACAGCCCAGCTGCTTTCCCTACACACTCAGGCAGCAGCCATGTTTGTGCATCCATCCACGTCTGCCCCCCGCCAAAGGGTCAGTGCTTTCATCAGTGCCTGCTGAGCAAATCCGTGGGCCTCTCTCCCCGAACGCGGACAGAGCCACACCGGCACCACATGGGGACAGGCCCCGCAGGACGTCAGCCTCACAGGCAGACAGGAGGAAGAGGGACCAGTTCATCTGGTTCTGTGGGCACAGTTAGGGGCTTCCATCTGCACGGGAAAGAGAGAGCGCCAGAAGACACCTCAGGTGGCGTAAACTGATGGAGCTTTGCTCGATTCCACCAACAAAGGATCTGGACCCACATGCCCGCTTGAGTCCTGTTACCTGTCACAGTAAAGAATCAAGTATTCAACCATTGGGAGTGATGACACCAACCATTTGAAGAAGCTACAGTGTCCCTAACTGGTTCCAAAGTCGGTGAAACTGCAGTGTAGACAGGGTATCACACTGGATCGATCCTTGGGGACGCTAGCTACTGCTGAGCATGCTGGGTGTCTCAGGACTTGTGCAGATTTGCCATGCTTGGGGCTGATCTCATTGCTTGACACTCTGTTTGTTTGTTTGTTTTTGTCGTTAGCACCTCAGTGGAGGCTGTGAAGACGCTTTTCTCCATGCCCGGCTACTGGAAGGAATTTGCCAGCATCCAGTTTCATCGGGGTTGGGACATGATAGCCTCCCGATATCACTACTCGCAGGGGGTTGGCCTGATTGCAAGGTAGGAGCTCAAAGTTTCCTCTTCTTTGGGTCTCTCTTGGGAATGGGATTTCCGTGTGAAATAGTCCTCAGTTCCAGGCTGCCAGCTCAGCCCAGCAACTGGAGCTGAACACTCTCTCCCCCTTGAGAATCAAAAGGGACTTTCTGTTCCATGTTCCAGAGCCATGATCGAGTTTGAGAACCCTCAGCTCCCTGCAGTTTTCAGAGAGGCAATCACCATCGTCCAGAGTGGGAAGGAGGAGGAGCAGAGAACTATCGCCCTGGCTTTCTGCACTGAGGTGAGATTCATGAGTTGACAGGCAGAAGTGGGCTTTCTGGAGAGCAGCTCAGGACAGCAAGCTCTAGGCTACATTGTCAGCAGCTTAGCAGCCCTACCGCCAGCTAGCTCCTCTCCGCACATGGATGGATGCGGGGCATGGCAAAGAGAGGGAGGGAGAGACAGGGTGAGATTGCTCCTGGCTGGATGTGCCCAGATGGGGTTATGGGACAAGAAGCCATGTTTCTCCAGTGCCCCAAGGCCATGCTTCTCTCCTCACCTTTTCCTGGGGTTCTGCTTTTCTTCTGCCCCACGGCTCTCTCCATGGCACTCAATGAGGTCTGGAGATTCCCCTTTCCCTGGGGGCTTATTTGTGACTTGTGCATTAGTCTAAATTTGGGGAAGGAACCAACTGAAACAGCAGCAATTGGCTCCCTACTCACCAGAGACTTTGCATAGGAGGAAGTGGCCCTTTGGGAAAGACGACTGTCCAGGGAACAGACCCCACAATAAGACCTCTGCTCCTCAACCTGATCTTCATTTGGCTCTTGCCAGTTTCTCCAGAGTCCTTCCATTGACACCATCCTGACAAGATCAGCTCTCCAGGCACAGCTCATGGACTGGACCAAAGATGCAAATTCCATCATACGGAGGCTCAGTCTGCGAGGCCTTGGCAGTATTGTGTTCCAGCCAGAAAAGGTGAGAGCCGGGGATTGCCCAGGGGACCCAGGAAGCCAATGTCCATCAAATAGCTCAGAAATGAGAGGGAGAGCCACACACAAGCCTTCTTGTTTAAAACACAGCCCTCAAATGGTGGAGGTGCTTTCGGAACAAATCAAGGCATGCCGTACTCCCTGCTCCCGTGAGCTGAGCCCTGATTGCAGATGGGATGCAATGGGGGAGGCGGGGTGAGCAAAGACAAAGGTGACAGTGAGCAACTGGCACAGAGTGACAGGAGAAAGACTTTCTGCCCCGTTGGGGGGCTGTGCCCTCCGTGGTTTATCATCGGTGGCAGTGGTCCATCATGTGCTCCAGGTTGTCACCTGGGATAGTAATGAGCTGCCTTCTTCATTCCGGCAGGTGCAATTCTTACGGGCCCAGCTGCCAGCAATCCTGGCCATGTTTTGTGACAGGGATGGAAGGCGTGTCATGGAGGCCATGCATAAAGCTGCAGACATCATCCACCTCCTCAACAGGGAGGGGCTTGGCTCCATCTCCCAGGACATTGCTGTCAGCCTTCGCCCCTTCATTGATGACGTAAGGCTTGGAAGCCGCAGAAGAAGCCCATTCCCCCGCTCCAGCTGTCTGTGATGCCCTTGTCTCTCTCTCCCCATCCCCTTCCTCCCGCCCCTCAGGCCTGCCATGGAGCCGCCAAGGAGTGCCCCCGCCATGGGTGGGGAATCTCCTGCTGAGCCACCTCCCTGTCAGAGCTCTTCTCTCCAAAGCTCAGCCTCAGTGCCATGCTCCCAGCCCCTGCTGCAGCCTGGCCTGGGGGAGAGGGGGCCTGGCACTGGGCAGATGACCAGCTGCCTGGAGAACACAGGCCCCCAAAGAGGTGGAGATTCTCAGCAGGAAAGAGGTGGGTCGGGAATGGCCCGGCTCTCAGGGGCACCCAAGAGCCAAAGAAATGCTGTCTTTTGGAGCAGCCAGTCCCTGCCAGGCTCCAGCAGCTGCTTCTCCCCTTCCCCACACCAGTCTCCAGCAGCCTGCCTGCCCTCTCCCCTCATCTTCTCGGGTTCTAGGATTCTGTGCTCTCCAGACAGAAACTGCCTCTGGGACGCCCTGGGCTGCACTGTCCCGCACAGGGTCTCAGGCCCTGCACAAGATGTCCATGGCGCTGGCCTGATGGCCTCCCTGCTCCCGCCAGCCCAGGTAGTTCACACAGGGGGACCGGAGCAGCGTGCGCATCACCACTCAGTGGCGTTCTGCTCTGATGCTGCCTGGCTTTAACCGGGGGTCCCCACCCCCTGTGTGTCATTGCCAGGAGAAGGGCAGTGTGCGCTCAGCTGCCATTGTACTGCTTGGCAACGTGGTGAGCAGGGTGCAGGACCCCGACAAACCCGTCGTGCAGCAGGAAATCATCCACTGCTTGCTCCCCCTGCTGCTGCATCTTGAAGACCAGGATGAGAGTGTGAAACTGGTAAGTGCCACGGTCATTATTGCCTGAAGAGCAAAGAGCCAGTATCTCCTGGGGCCCCCACTCCAGTCATCGCCAGAGCCCCTTGCCCAAGCAGAGTCTTCTCCTCCCTGCTTCACTCCATGCTGGAGCCAAGTGCCTCATCCATCCTCACAGCACACAGCACAATTGGGAAGAAAAGCCTTCTTCTGGGAAAGAGGTGGGGCATAGCGTAGCGGAGCCGGGAGTCCTGCTGCTGGCCCCAGCACGGCCCAGGGCCTGCCTCCCCCTGAAGTGCAGGGCCCCCCAAAGCACGGGGCCCTGGGCAACCACCCCAAACCATCCAAAGGACAGGACGGCTCTGGCTCTCTCCAGCCAACTCTCCCTTTCCTCTCCTCAGCACACTCCTGTGGAGAACAAATGACAGGAATCTCCACTGGCAGGAAAAGCAGGAGAACAAGGGACGGGGAAGGTTCCATGTCCCCCAGACTATCCCTCTCTCAGGGAGAACCCTCTTGGTCTCCTCTTCTCTTGCAGTCATGTAAACTGACGCTCTTCCGCTGCGCAGTGTTCCTCAGGTGGGCTCATTTGAAGACACTCTCCCACAGCTTGGCCTGGGATGGCTCCTCACAGCTCTTGAAGTGTGTCTGGATCTGCTTGGTAGGTGAATTCCTTGTGCCTTGAGAGTGGTGAATGGGGACTTGAGGAAGACCTTTCTAACTCCACACCCTGAGTACCCATCTGCTTCGGTCGGGCTGCAGGACTCCGTTCCAGGCTCTCTGCTGGCTCATTTCAGCAGGAGTTACAATCCGTTCACATTGTTGACATTTTTCTCCACAATTCTCCGACCTTCAAACTTTGTCTTTTCAAAGGAAAGCTGAGGTTCTGGAGAACACAATAGGAACTTCAGAGGGGTGCTGCTCTGGTGTATGGGTTCATATTGGCGGTTGCCAGGGCCTGGCTATATGCATTGGCTTTCCTGGACTATTTGCTGTGGGAAGAACATGTCATTTGTATATTGTGCATTTCTTCCTTCTTTCTTCCTAGATGCAGAACAACGAGAGCCACATCCCCAAATTCCTGTTCCAGGCCTTACAGTACCTGGAAAGCTCACAGACAACAATAAGACATTCAGCAGCCCGATTCATTGGTAAGCAGAGCAAATTCACTTGATCTTTTCTCAATGCTTCCTTCAGAGCCCTTTTCTGGACGGCTGCTCTGTTCCCTCCAACAGCACCAGAATCCTAAAACGGGGTGTGTGTGTGTGTGCATGTGTGTGTGAATAAACGTGTATTCCAAGATGAAGGGAGCAACTTAGCTGAATCGACTGCACCAACTTCCCCCGCCCACAACACTTCTTTGGCTGAGCCTAGGGGAAACCAGCAGGATGTGAATTCAATCTCCTTTGGAAGTCAGCCTCTCAGTAACTTCTGGGCCTCTGATGCTTTCTGGAATATGCTTTGTGAACAGATGTAAGGAATGTCTGGAATTTCCCAAAGGTGTCTTGGGAGAATGGCTGCATCATTAGCAGTTTTCAGGAAAGGTTCTGAAAAGCCATGAGAGCCATTGTATTCATTGCAAAAAGAAAAGGAGTACTTGTGGCACCTTAGAGACTAACCAATTTATTTGAGCATGAGCTTCATTTCCACGGTATGCATCCGATGAAGTGAGCTGTAGTCACGAAAGCTTATGCTCAAATGAATTGGTTAGTCTCTAAGGTGCCACAAGTCCTCCTTTTCTTTTTGCAAAGACAGACTGACACGGCTGTTACTCTGAAACCTGTCATTGTATTCATTGTTTGTCTAGGAAATACTATCCACCATTATTGTGATTTGTTGTCTGAAACAGTGAATGAAGATGGCATCTCCCGCCTGTATGAAGGTAAGGAAATACCTCTGTGTGTTTGGGCCTCTGTGGGAAGCACAGGGGTGCAGCACAGGGCCTGAACACAGCTTTGAATGTGTCCCTCTCAGTCTAAGGACAGCGTTGAAGGAAGAAGGATGGTCACGCCAGCTTTCATCGTGGTCCCACAATCTGTGTATGGGAGCAGGGGAATTCCATCCTGAGCTCCTAGTGTAGACATAGCCTTAGAGCTGTGTGGGGAGACTGTCTTCATCAAGGTCAGAAAGTCTCTAAAGGAAGGCCTGACCCAACTGAAAAGGGCTGTTGGTATTAAGGATGATGATGATGATGATGATGACGATTCCCCTCTGTAGGGAAAGATTCATCACCTGCCCTCCCTGGAATGGAGTGATTGCAGGCCAGGGACCTTCACTCCGAGATTGGTTATCAGCTCCTAGGAAATCCCATGAGGGCACATGGGTGACACTTTTCCCTGTGAGCTCTTCAGGAATGAAGGCACAGGGCCACAAAGCATTTCAGGAGACGTTAGGAGCCGAAATCCCTTTGTGGATCTCGGCCTAAATGTTGTATGGTTTAATGTGGCTGCCGCTGTCACTTTCCTGTTCCATCCAAAGAACAAGTGCCCCCAATCGTCTGTGTGTGTGGGTGTGTGGAGGAGTGTCTGCCAGCAGAGGGGGAAGTTAGGCAAGAATGGGGTCTCCTCTCTGTCCAGGGCTATTTTGGGAGGAGCGGAGTTGTTGTTCTTGTGCCCTTAGACTCTTGGGGAGCTAATAGCAGGGGGCAATGGCCATCGGAAGTGGAGGTTTCCTAGGTACCAGTCACATCAGCATCACGGGGTTTTCAACCCATTTCCTCTTGGTTTCAGCTTTTCACGAAGTGCCTTTGAAATCAGACAGGACCACGTGGTACATCCTCAACAGATATTATAAATGGTTGCAGAAGCTTGGAAATCTCGTGTCGGGTTCTGCATTTGACTAGGGAACCGGGACCGACACAGACGAGCTCTTTGTCCTGCTATGGTAAATACAACAGACGCTTCTCAACTTTTTGGTGTCCCTGGCCTCTGTTTGCCAGAAGCTGGGAATGCGGGACAGGGGACTGATGACTAGATGATTGCCTGTCCCTTCATTCCCTCTGGGGCACCTGGCATTGGCCACTGTCAGAAGACAGGATACTGGGCTAGATGGACCTTTGTTGTGGCCTTTCTTATGTCCTTATGTTTGGAACCGGGGCTGAACAAGGAGGTGGATATCAGCAGATGACCCAAAATTATGTCGATTAGTCGGGCCTAGAGAAGACTTGGAAGAAGTTGAAAGGGATCTAAGAAAGCCATGTCACTGGGCAGCCCCATGGCAGATGAAAACCAGCACTGACCAAGGCAGGGCCATACACATGGAAAGCAGTGAGGTGAATGACTCCTCCATATCGCTGGTGTCAGAGGCCAAAGCACGGCTGGTTGGGCCCAGTGGTTGGAGCAGTGGCGCTGGGGCCTCGTGCTCAGAGTGGTGGAGGCCGAGCCGAGGGGAGCCAAGGGTTGGAGCCGGAGTCAGGAGTCAAGAGCAGGATTGGAACAGGCTGGGGAATAGGGCAAGGGCCGGATTAACGATCCCCGGCCAATGGGAGCTGCGGGGAGGCAGAGCCTACAGGCAAGATCAGCCCCCGGGACAGAGGTTCCCGGTGTGGTGCTCGTCGTGGTGACGTGGCTGGCGGAGATGAGGAACAGCAGCGTGAGGAGCCTCCTCACCCCCACCCCAGCGAGGCAGAGCCGGCCCGGCCGCAACGCAGCACGCAGGGGTTTAGTGGCTGCAGCCTGGGCCCCCCTTAGCCCTACTCCTTTCCTGAGTGCACCATTGCCCCACTTCTGCCCCATTCCCACACACTGGTACAGGGCAGAATCCCGGAGCTGATCTCTGAAATCTCTCTCACTAGAAGGAAGTCACTGCAAAGGCAGGACAACCCCACCTTTGGGCACCATGGAGGACATCTCATCCCACTGCACAGAGCCCTACATTCACACAGCTTCTCGCATGTGGTTCCCTCACTCATCAGAGCCAGGTGGAGAGAGGAAAAATTCTCCCAGACTCCCTTTTACCATTGCCAGACCAAAGAGTAGCAGAGGTTGCGGGGGGTTGGGTGCTCTCTTTAAGAAATGCCAGCTCTCAGGGAAGTTGCCAATGAGCATCAGCAAAGTGGGGTGGGGTTGTGCTGTGGAAAACTACCCTGCTTGAAGGTTTTGTTCTTCTCATTTGTGTTCCTGCCCTTTCTCCCTCTTCCAGACATCGGGAGGCCAACAGGAGCGAATTGAGCCCACCACTGATCCCATCTCTTGTGAGATGGCAAAGCAGCTTTCCATGGGAAGGAGGAGACACAAGAGGCCGAGCAGTATGTGCCGGGCTGAACCAGCCACACAGAACCCCATAGTCTAGGTGGAGAAAGCCAAGCCCCTCCCCAGCCCTGCCGGACATGCTCCAACTGGAGCACCAGAGTGTAAGGGAGCAGCTCAGCTCACGCTAGGCAGACCGCTGAAAATGGAGGATGCACACTGTACGCTCCAGACCAGAAACAGCTCAAGCCCCTGACTGCAGAGCTCTGAGGCGCCGAGACCCAGCCACGTCCCCAGGGGCCTGCAGACATGCAAGGGAGATCGGAGACTCTGGGAGTTTCCCACGCCGGGAACCCAGAGACCCCCAGCCCATGGCCTAGAGACATCTCCAAGGAAGTAACCTGGGTGAACTAGCCATTGTCATCCGCAGTGCTGGATCCCCACTGACTCAATGGCACTGAAGGGCAGCTATACAGACTCCGGCCGTTGGGCCACACAGCATTGAGGGAGAGAGTAGCCATATTGTCCGTTGCCATCGGGCCACACGGGCGTAAGAGACAGGATAGACATATGGACTCTGGTCGCTGGGCCACACAGCCCCGACGGAGAGGGCAGC
Source organism: Caretta caretta (assembly GCF_965140235.1). Lineage (NCBI taxonomy): Eukaryota > Metazoa > Chordata > Testudines > Cheloniidae > Caretta > Caretta caretta. Next base: position 10,323,651 of record NC_134209.1, read on the forward strand.
CGCACGGACTCTGGTCGCTGGGCCACGCAGCCCCGACGGAGAGGGCGGCCGCACGGACTCTGGTCGCTGGGCCACGCAGCCCCGACGGAGCGGGCGGCTGCACGGACTCTGGTCGCTGGGCCACACAGCCCCGACGGAGAGGAGGGACGCACGGACTCTGGTCGCTGGGCCACGCAGCCCCGACGGAGCGGGCGGCCGCACGGACTCTGGTCGCTGGGCCACACAGCCCCGACGGAGCGGGCGGCCGCACGGACTCTGGTCGCTGGGCCACACAGCCCCGACGGAGCGGGCGGCCGCACGGACTCTGGTCGCTGGGCCACACAGCCCCGACGGAGCGGGCGGCCGCACGGACTCTGGTCACTGGGCCACACAGCCCCGACGGAGAGGAGGTCCGCACGGACTCTGGTCGCTGGGCCACGCAGCCCCGACGGAGCGGGCGGCCGCACGGACTCTGGTCGCTGGGCCACGCAGCCCCGACGGAGCGGGCGGCCGCACGGACTCTGGTCGCTGGGCCACACAGCCCAACGGAGCGGGCGGCCGCACGGACTCTGGTCGCTGGGCCACGCAGCCCCGACGGAGCGGGCGGCCGCACGGACTCTGGTCGCTGGGCCACGCAGCCCCGACGGAGCGGGCGGCCGCACGGACTCTGGTCGCTGGGCCACGCAGCCCGACGGAGCGGGCGGCCGCACGGACTCTGGTCGCTGGGCCACACAGCCCCGACGGAGAGGGCGGCCGCACGGACTCTGGTCGCTGGGCCACACAGCCCCGACGGAGCTGGCGGCCGCACGGACTCTGGTCGCTGGGCCACACAGCCCCGACGGAGCGGGCGGCCGCATGGACTCTGGTCGCTGGGCCACACAGCCCCGACGGAGAGGGCGGCCGCACGGACTCTGGTCGCTGGGCCACACAGCCCCGACAGAGAGGGCGGCCGCACGGACTCTGGGTGTTGGGACACACACACTGCGTGGGAGGGCAGCCATTTTGACACTGGGCATTTGGCCAAACTACCCTAAGGCTTAGGGAAGTTATTTGATGTCAGCCATGGGACCTCGCCCCTTCACTCCTCAGACATCGCTCATCTGTCACCATGACACCGACCCCATGACAGAAGACTTTTGGGGTCAAGATGCAAACAGGAGTCGAAGCAAGGAGTGGCATGTGACCCCTCTAAGAGATCCTCCCACTCCTTTACCAATCTGGGGGTGTTTTATCTCCATCCACCTGCCTCAGGAATGGATTTGAGCAATTGGGGAATGTTCTGGGGCAGAGTGACCCATCCGGAAGTGGGTCACGTGACCCTCCAAGAGCTCCTCCCACTTGGGGTGGCCTCAGCCCCTTAGGACCCACCAGAGAGGGGATTTCACCAAACATTGTAAGTGCCCTGGTGGGGTGACCTGCCCGCAAGAGGGGTCCATCACCCCTCCATGAAATCCCCGCACCGTCCTCTGCTAATCAGTCAGGGTTTTGCACACACGCTTTAGGCCATCCCAGAAGGGAAACGTAACGATCAGAATAGGCAGTGCCCGAAGGTCTAGGCCAGAAGCCGCCGATCTCTGGAGCTCCATGTTTGCGAGGCTGGCAGCATCGTCCTGGAAGTCGCAAGACAACACTGCGGGGAAGAGCTCGTCTCGTTCCAAGGATGTCTTTTGAAGAAACCGTGGCCTAGACCTTCGGGCTATACCTGTTCTGGATTGGTACACGTTTCCCTTCTGAGATGGCGTAAAGTGGGAGTGAAACCCTCGCCAACTGCTAGAGGGTGGTGTGGGGACGTTTTAGAGGGACCACGGGATCCTGTTGCGGGCAGGTCACTCCACTGCAGCACTTCTCTTCTTTGGTCAAATCCCCTCTCGGGGTGGTCCTACGGGGCTGACGCCCACTTCAATTGGTAGAGGACACAGGGAGGAGTTCTCAGAGGGGATATACAACCCCCTTCTGCGTGGGTCACCCTGCCCCGCAACCTTCCCTGATTGGTCAAATCCAGTCTCCGGGTGTGTAAAATGCTGGTTGCCCCTGCCAAATTTTCCTAAAAGAAGGGAAGAAAGGCATGTACCTTTTGGGTTATCTGTCAGGTGGCCATCTTGGACTTGGGAAAAGAAGCTGGTGACCTTTAGCCATTTCCTCTATTAGTTTGGGTTGGGGAGCACACTCCCACGCACGGATTGAATCCGCGTAGATAGGGTCTAACATCCAGGCAGAGACGACGCAAAGAGGGATAGGGAGGGTTTTTAGTTAGGTCTACTCACCCGTTCCTGTGTCCATCATGGAGTCCCTCCCTGACGTCCAATGTCAAGAGAGCAGCAGCCGTCCATCGCTGTCCCTGCAAGAGAAGGGAGAGAGAACATCAACCTGACCTCCTGGGTGTAATTGTTTGGGAGACTGGAGCACTTCCAGAGTTCAAGTTTTTTTAATCTACCCCTTCTCTAGCCTAGCCTAGTCCTTTTCCCTCTCGTAAATAAAATCTTGTTTGTTTGCTTGCCACTGCCTGGTGTTATTTTCTTGTGCTAAGGCAAGTTCTGACAGACTGGCTTTACAAAGGGGACCATGTGGGAAGAATTTACTGTCAGGTTCCCTGCATCTTCTGAATGGGGTTTGGGTTCTGCCCTTTTGAAAGGAAGGAAAATCCTTCCAGGTGATCCTACGGGGCTGAAACCCACTGGGATTACTTAGTAATCTGTCCTCTTCACTACCATGCTTGTGACCCTCTGTGTCATAGGGAAGTAGCCCATGGGTCATTATGCATCTTTGGATTTAAAATGGACACGTGTGGTGTACAGATGAAGAAGGACAACTTTTCAAGTCCAGTGTGCACAGAAATGGGATGGACACTTCAAGGATTGAATACAATGCTTTGATCTTCCATCTGTTCATTAAAGAAAGACAAAGGTGCAGATTTGGGAGGCTCGGCACTGACTTCCCCAGGATCATTCCTCTCTGCGTAATTCCCATGATAAATCTCCTCTCAAGGACGAGCCTGAGGAAGTGTGATCAGGGGAACTACCCAGAGCACCAGATAAATCAGGGCCCTGAGCTGAGAAAAACCAAGCCTTGGAAAGAGGCCCAAGCAGCTCAGCCGTCTTGTCCTCTGCCGTCTTGTGTGTGTGTCGCGTGTCGGTGTCGCGTGTGATTTTGGTGTCGTGTTGTCTGCCGTCTTGTGTGTCGTGTGACGTGTCCTATGTCGTGTCGTGGGCGTGTGAGACGTCGTGTGTGTGTATGTGAGACGTCGTGTGTCTCGGTGTCGGTGTCGTGGGTGTGTGAGACGTCGTGTGTGTGTGAGACGTTGTGTGTCGTGTGTGTCGGTGTCGTGTATGTATGTGAGATGTGTGTCGTGTGTGTGAGATGTGTGTGTGCAAGACGTGTGTGTCATGTGTGTCAGTGTTGTGCGTCGTGTGTCGTGTGTGTGCCGCCGTGTGTTGTGCGTGTGTGTGTCGGCGTGTGTGAGAGACGTGTTTCTGTGTGTGAGGCGTTGTGTGTCATGTGGTGTTGTGTGTGTGTGAGACGTGGTTGTGTGTGTGTTTTCTTGAGTGTTTTGTTGGTGTGTGATGTGTTGTGTGTCAGTGTTGTGTGTGATTTTTGTGTGTGTAACGGGTTGTGTGTCGTGTTGTGCGCGTGCGACGCACACTGTGTTGTGTGTGCGATGCGTGACGCGCTGTCTACAATGTGCGACAGGCTGTGTGCGATGTGTTGTGTGTATAACATGCAACGTGGGGTCTACAACCTGCGACGTGCGATGCACGAGCAACACTCGACGTGCTGTGTGCTACATGTTGTGCGTGTGACATGTAAAGTGCGACGTGTTGTGCGTGACGTGTGACGTGCTGTGTGTTCAACGTGCAACATGTCAGTGTCGTGTGTGTGTGTCTCAATGTCATGTGTGCCAATTTGTGTCATGTGTCGTGTTGTGTGCGTCGTATGTCTGTGACATGTAGTGGGTGCGTACGCACGACATGTTGTGCATGTGCATGTGCGTAGTGTGACGTGTGTGATGTGATACGTGCGACAAGCGACAAACTGTGTGCAACGTGCTGTGTGTCGTTGAATGTATGTGAGACGTGCTGTAGGTCGTGTTGAGTGTGAGACGTGTTGTGGGTCGTACTGAGTGTGTGAGTGTGACATGTGGGTCGTGTTGTATTGAGTGTGACATGTTGTGGGTCATTTTGTGTTGAGTGTGTGTGTGTGTGAGATGTTGTGGGTCGTGTGTGTGATGCTTTCCGTGTCATGTTATGTGTGTGTCTGTATCGTGTGTTATTTTTGTGTGCCGTTTTGTGTCATCGTGTGTGTGTGACGTGTGTGCGTCTGCGCGTTCGACGTATTGTGCGTGTCCGTGTGGGAAGTGCGAAGTGGGATGGGTCAACTTGCCGCCCCCTTCCCAAGCACTTTAGCCCCCTGTCGTAAACATGACCCTACCCCCTCCCCAGGGTGCTACTGACACTAAAACGACCTAAAAGACCCCCGACTTATCACTATTGCCTGCACCCATTGCCACCCGCACTTCTATGCTGCTGCTGGCCAAACCCTCCCCCCAAAATCTAAACCCCACCCCCTACCCGGAACCCAACTGGAACCCTGACCCCATAACCTGCCCCCCAACTCGAAACCCCTGAACCAAAACTGTAGCCCAACCCTCACCCCAACCCGAACCTCCAGCTCTGAACCCAGCCCCTCGAAGCCTGACACCGCTTTAAGCCAGAGCCCAGTTCCCCATTCCCACCCTGGGCAACAACAGTGCAAACCACACCCTCCTCCCCCCACCCAGGAATCCTGCTTCTTACCACCCCTTCTTTGGAAATGAACCTTTTCTTCACTTGCATCCCACACACCTTCATTCTCCTTTGAGGGGTTATTTAGTGACAGGGGTCCACACAAGGCAACTCTTTGCTATCACAGCGTAACAGGACACAGAGAAGTGAAAACAGTGCAAACAACATTCCACGAGTTTTCAGGAGGTTTAAACACCCAATACATTTGAACATTTAACAGTCGCTTTGATCTCTACTAACACACACATCCGTTGGCCTGAATACACTCTGACACAAGCTGCTCTTTCAGCGTCACGCCTTGTACAAACATTACTGCAACAGCGTGTAGGGCAGCATGACCCCCGGGGGTCTGTGAGCTGGTTTCAGGGCGTCCGCAGGACCCCGCAGCTTGGCCTCCCCGCCTGTTCCACCCACCGCCTGTGCTTCCCCGGAGGGATCTCCAGACTGTCAATGCTGCCCGGAGCTTCCCTTCCCTGCCAGGCCTGAGCAACCAGCGCTTGTAACCAGGCCACTCACAGCCTCCCCGCGGGGAGCGTATGGACACAAACCGGCTGGAGAGCAGTTAGGGCAGGAATCCCTGGAGACTCGGGGAGCATCTTCAGCGGATGAGGGTGACACACCCCACAGGAGCTGAATTTCCCACTCGGGTCTAAGTCGTGCCGTGTGGATGGGGCAGCACGGTTGGGAGGCTCTGTTTGCTGCGGTGGATCCACTGGGGGTTGATGTCGTGGGGGTCGAGTGAAGACCCACTAAATTGACAGCAGAGCGCTCTCCGGTCGCCGTTGGGACTGCGCCGGGAACGGCAGGAGGAAGGGAAGTCGACCGAAGAGCATCTCCCATCGACCCAGCCCAGTGTAGACACAGCAGTAAGTCGACCAAAGCCAGATCAAATCCAGTTCTGTTAATCATGCAGCGGGAGCAGCGTAACTTAGGACGACTTCCTGCGGTAGGATAGAGTCATAAATAGAAAAGGAAGGCTAACCACCTTTAAATCCCTCCTGGCCAGAGGAAAAATCCTCTCACCTGTAAAGGGTTAAGAAGCTAGGAGAACCTCGCTGGCACCTGACCAAAATGACCAATGAGGAAACAAGATTCTTTCAAAAGCTGGGGGGAGGGAGAAACAAAGGGTCTGGATCTGTCTGTGTGATGCTTTTGCTAGGGACAGAACAGGAATGGCGTCTTAGAACTTAGTAAGTAATCTAGCTAGATATGCGTTAGATTCTGATTCCTTTAAATGGGTGAGAAAATAAGCTGTGCTGAATGAAATGGATATTCCTGTCTGTGTGTCTTTTTGTAACGTAAGGTTTTGCCTAGAGGGAATCTAGGTGTTTTGAATCTAATTACCCTGTAAGGTATTTACCATCCTGATTTTACAGAGGTGATTCTTTTTACTTTTTCTTCTATTAAAATTCTTCTTTTAAGAAACTGAATGCAAATTGATGAGGATTTTCACAAAACCTTCCCCAGGAAGGGGGGTGCGATGTTTTGGTGAGGATTTTTGGGGGAAAGACGTTTCCAAACGGCTCTTTCCTAATAAAAAACCCGGTTAGACTTTTGGTGGTAGCAGCGAAAGTCCAAGGGCAAAAGGTAAAATAGTTTGTACCTTGGGGAAGTTTTAACCTAAGCGGGTAAAAGTAAGCTGAGGAGGTTTTCATGCAGGTCCCCACATCTGTACCCTAGCGTTCAGAGTGGGGAAGGAACCTTGACAGATAGACACAGTGTGAGGCCTGAGTTTCCCCTGCAGTCTGGATGCTCAAACACCGGCTTGGCAACACAAGTCAGCAAGCCCAGGCCACATAGAGACAGGCTCAGTGTGCAGTGTGGACAGACCCGCAGACAACCCCAGTATTGTCAAATGAGGAAATCCTTCCTGTGTTTTGACTTGCTGGTAGAAGAGCCGAGTGACCTTGGAGCTCACCGAGCTTCACTGACCAACGCAGCGCTCCAGCACCTGAGCTCTCGGGCTCCCTGCTGAAAGAAAAGCTGAAGGAGCGACCAAGGTCAAAGAGAGGTGCTCGTCTTTGGCCCAGGGCAGGGAGTCCCACCCTCAAAGCGAGAACATTTCTCTCTTTGTCTGTCTGTGTTGGGGCAGGAGCGATAACACGTCTCCTGCATTGGCTATTTCAGAGAGTAGTTTCTGACTGTCTTCTCAAAGACAGGGTGCGAAACAGGCCTCAAACCTGACTGAGTGGAAACAAGAACGATGCAGCTCGACTGAGCCAGCTGAGACTTGAGATGTGCCCCTGTGCTCGAGTGAGGGAATGACCTGTGAGGGGACCGGAAACCTGACCGGCCAATTCTTAACTTGCACTCTCTCAGCATCTTTCCTCTGAGTGCCGTCACGGTAGCTTCAATACTCCAGCACCGGGCGCCCTGCCAGCTCTGGGCCCGACAAGCTTTCCTTGGGATTGGATTCTGGAGAGCAGGGGGGCAGGGAAGCAACAGGTGCATGTGGCTCCGTGGTGAGGTTTTCCTTGCAAGATGTGTGTGTGAGTCCGTGTGTGTCGGAAGCACTGAGTGTGGCAATGAGTAAGGCTTCCAATCCTCTGGCTCTGCCGGGAGAAGGGGCAATTCAGGCCATCCCTGAGCTGAGGGAGGGAGATGATTTTCTGACAGGGAGGGACGCCTCCTCCTAAAGGTGCTTGGCAGGCAGTCCTCCTTCCCAGGTGCGTCCCGACAACACCCAGTTGAAAAGGGGCCCTCCCCAGCCCTCCTCAGCGCGGTGACAATGAGCGAGTGAGGGAGCGTGGGGGAGAGGGAGCGATGGAGGGGAGGGAGATGGCGTGAGCGGGCCAGGACCATGGCAAGGGGGGCACAAGGGTGTTCAGTTTTGTTGGGTGTGAAAGTTGGCAACCCTAGATCCAGGGGCAACAACTCCAACCTCCAAAGAGGCTAGGCAGGGGCAAGTCATCAGCTTGGAGGGGAGGGGTGGGGGGGCAGTGACATCACCAAGGCCTTTTGCAGGAACTCAGCCCATTGGGCAAAGGTGGTGGGGAGGGGGTGACCTCACCGAGAGACCCCGACATCAGCCGGGCAGGGCCGAGGTGCAGGGCCAGGGCAGTCTCGGAGACCCCCCCCCCCGGCTTTGCAGCCGCACGTCTCCTTCTCCAGGTCTCCCCTCGAGGACGGGGAGAGAATTAGGATTCCCGTCTGTGAGCATGAGGAGGAGCCTCTGTGGAGTTTTCTCCTTTCCTACCCCTGGTTGTGCCAGAAAACGAACGTCCCTTGGACAAGGTCAGAGGCTCCGAGAGGTTTGGAACCTGTTGGGTCTGATGCACCTGCTGCAGGCAGAATTCTCGGCACAGAAAACACTGGCTTAAGGGGCAGAATTTGATTTCCTACCTCGGACTGTGACCCTTGGAATCACTGGGGACCTGGGGGTTTATCCTTTTTGGTTTCCCTTTTGCTCTTTTCTCCCTCCTTTCTCCTCTTCTTTTGCTTCTTTTTTCCCTTTTCCCTGCTTCCCTCCCTCTACCAAGGAGGGGTGTGTGTGGAGTGTGGGGGGGGGGTTGCTCTCATTGTGGGGGGTCCTCCCAAAGAGGTGGGTGCGGATCTGAGAGTGATCCCCTCTGGAGATGGTGATGGGGCAGAGGGTTGGGGTGCGGGGGGGGGGGCGGCGTTAGGGCTCCGTCTGGGGGTGTGGGGTTCAGGGTGGGGTTGGGGATGAGGGGTTTGGGGTGCAGGTTGCCCCAGGGAGAGAGGACTCACTCCCACCCAAGCCCTCTCTACCACAGAAGCTCAGGGCCAGGGGCGAGGCACCTCTCTCCTTGCCGCAGCACCTCCTGTGGGGCTGGTTTGGGGCGGCGTGAGGGGACAGGATTTATTTTTCCTAAGTCAGATGGGGGAAGGGAAGGAGTTACACTTCATTTTTTACCGTGGAAACTGAGGTCCCGTCTAATCTACAAGACGCTATGGAAATAAGACACCACATCACGTGGGGACCTCCCAAGAGCAGAGGGTGCGAGAACTCCAGCAACTGAGAGGGGAAGGGATTTACCGTCAGATTGTTTCAAATGCTGCATTCATCAGCTGACATTTAACAGCAATGCTCAGCTAACATCGTGGAGAAAGGAATTCTCTGCTAAGGATTCAAGGTGCCCCTTTGGCCAACTCCACCCCTTCCCTGAACGGAGTGTACTCAGAACAACCCCCGCCCCGCCCCCCCCCCCACAACACACACACACACACACACAGACACACAGAGAGAGAGAGAGAGAGAGAGAGAGCTGGGCGCCCAGCACAAAGCAAGGGAGGGGCTTGCTTGGCTTGTTTTACTTTTTATTTGGCAGCAGGGTTTTCAAAAAGCATTTCCTGCCCCTGTTCCCCATGGGGAGGAAGCGGATGGTTGTGGGGAAGGGAACCTCAGCATGGTAGAGCTGGGATTTGGGGAGAAGCAGAGGGAGGGGAGTGGGGGAGGAGGTGAAGGGGCAGTTGCAGGGGAGGGAGGCTAAAGGGGTCAGGTGGGGCAGCTGGGCGAGGGGTTCGGGGGGAAGGCTGAAGGAGGGCAGTTGGTTGTAGGGGGGGAAGACTGAAAGGGCAGCTAGGGAGGAGCCTGGGAAGGGGGGGAAGGTTGAGGGGACGATGAGGGGAGGGAGACTGGGGCAGTTGGGGGAGGCTGAAGGGAGTGATGGGGGGCTGAAGAGGTGATGGGAGGAAGGGGATATTTGGAGGGAGGCTGAAGGGGTGATGAGAAGGAGGCCTGGGGCAGAGAGACAGTTGTGGGGGCTGCTCATCCCCACGGGAGGGGAGGAGGAAGAGGAGCTGCCCTGGTATCAGAAGCTGCTTCTTTATTAGAACTTGGTCACTTCCCTGTTCCTGAGCAGGGTCCTGGGATCAAAAGTTTCGACAGGGAACTAGAGAGATTCCTGGCGGCTCGGTCCATCGATGGCGATTAGCCAGGATGGGCAGGGATGGTGTCCCTAACCTCTGTTTGTCAGAAGCTGGGAATGGGGCAACAAGGGATGGATCCCGGCATGATTCCTGTCTGTTCATTCCCTCTGGGGCACCTGGCACTGGCCACTGTCAGCAGACGGACACTGGGCTAGATGGACCTTTGGTCTGACCCCGTCTGGCCGTTCTTTGCTCTTCTGTTCTTATCACCTGCTCAGTGACATCTGCAAGTTGCTGCCCTCGCTCATCACCAGCATCTGCTCCCTGCAACCAAAGGCAAGGAAAATCCCCCTGAAGGGGGGAAATTGGAGGGGAGGGATGGGCAGAGGGACAAAACTGGGAGCGGATCAGGGGTTCAGACAGGGGGGCTGCTCTGCCAGATAGGTGCAGAAGAGAAAACCCTGAGATAGAGGGTGGCAGAGGGGATAACAGTTCCCACAGATCGGGGTAGCCATCAGCAGCTATTCCAAAAGAGGGTGTGGTGGACGGTTGAAGGACTTGTGTTCCTCACTGGATGATCCCTCTCAGCACCCCCTCCCCAGGGCTGTGGTGTTAAAGGCCCCGGGGGGCCCAATGCCCAGGGACCACAGCTCTTCTCTCGCTGACATGGTGGACTGAGCTGCCAGTGGAAACTTCATTCAGGGAAATAGTTTACACCCTCCCCCCAAACCCCCTCAGCATAACGCAAATGGATACTTTGATAAGTGTTGACCCAGTTTCCAAGAATTCCTGGCCAGTTTCCGTCTCTATAACATGTCTGCTTGGAGCCTCATAGGAGCTCCAAATGTGTCCTATCTGCTGTTCTGATTGCCTGAATTGGTCTCCCTGTCCTGAAACCCCCTGGATTTTTGCCGTTCCGCGTCTTTCATGATTGATTTCTAACAGTGTTATTTAGATGACACTGTCCAGTGGAGCAGGAACCCACCGGAGAGGTCGGAATTAGGAAACCCCGGTGATCCAATCCCCCGGCCCGAGCTCTTTCCTTATTTAGCCGCGGGGAACCAACTTCCACAGGAGCGCGGGAGACAGCCCCACCACACCACCGTGCTTCACACACTGACCTGAAACATGGGGACCCTGGTTCAATCCTTCCTCCCTTGCAGACAGTGGGGGGTGATGCTGGCAGCACCAGCTCCTGCTCAGGCCTCCCTGAGCCACAGATCGAGCCCAAAGGCAGGCTTGCCTCGGTGGCAGGACAGAGCAGAGGGCCCAAGGGGAGTGTCTGGGACTCCCTCTTCAGGCTGTTGCCCTGCCTGGGGAGTTGGCTCTTGGTGGGTGAAATCAAACTATCGAGCTCCCAATCCCCATGGGGTGTGTGCCCTGGTGTGTAACACTCTGCCCTGAGGTTGGTACTCACGCCCCGAGCTACGCGAGGCAGCTGGACACAGCCCAGGTGAGTGCTGTGAGAGAAGGGTGGGGCTAGGACACCTCCCCCTCCTCAGTCTCTCCCATTCAAGGGCTTGGCTGGCTCCCTGCCCAGTGAGCTGGCCTTTGGGAGTTGTATTGTACGGTGCCTGTGTGGCCCATGCACTGTACAGGGAGTTTTGGCACCTAACTCCGCTGTGTGGATCCGTGTTGTTCCTGTGATTTTCTAGCTGTCTAAACCCATGGCCTGTGACGCTCAGCATTGCCACACCTCCGTCCCGTCCTGGGCTGCGCCCTGTGTCACCAGTCAGCTCTCTGCAGAGCACAGCTGAGCGATTCCTGATTGACAGGGGTGTGTCCAGGACAAGAGACAGAGCACAGACTGGAAAGTGACACCTCTCAGCAAAGCCCAAACGCTGCTCCTAGAGGCTCGCTATTCCCTGTGGGTGCTGGAGGGGGACAATGTGATGGGATCCCCCTGAGGTGCAGCCTGGGACCAAGGGACCACTGTGCCCCCGGAACCCTCTCCAGCCTGGGCTGTCTCTCCCAATGCCCTGCTAGTGACCAGCAGCACCCCCGCCAGCTGCTGTTATCACCCAGCTTGATCGCATGAATGCTCCCCGAGCCACTCCTGAGTCACACAGGGAGGCACCAGCCGGATCCCCCCAGCTCCCAGCCCTGTATCTCAGGAGTAGGCTCTCTATAGTATGAATTGCTTCCCCACTTCGTCAGTGGAAAGTGGCTCGACACCAGCCTTTGATAACTGAGGAATTTACCATACACTTCAGGGAAACTCACTGGTCAAGTTGAACAGGTCAACACGTTAATTGGCAACAAAATAGAGATTTTAAGTGGTATGAAGTGAACGGCAAAAAATCCAAGTAAGTTACCAAAGGAAATAAACACCTAAGTGCACAGTCTGAACTCTCAACCCTCCTAGACTGGGCAACAACGAGACGAAGCCGTTTTTCTCCCCCTCCTGGATTTTGCAGGCCCTAGCACCCAGATTTCTCCCTTGAAATCTGGGCCAGTCCCCTCAGTTGGAGTCTCAAGTCTTCAGTGTCTTTCTTGCTTGCAGTGTAGATGGGGGAAGGAGAAAGGACAAGCATGGGCCCCTGGGTTTGAGTTTGGTTTTTGTACCTTCAATCCCTGTGCTTGGGAAGCCCCAGGCCAGGCATGTCTGGGGTGGGGGTGGGGCATTGCTCAATCTCCCAGCAAGGTGGAGCAATTCCCTTGCTGTGGCCTCATGCAGGTGAATCATTGAATGGGAGCTTCCTTGCTGGGCAATGCCTCTTGATGGGCTGTTTCACACCCCACCTGAGGGTTGCTGACCTTCCTTGCTGGTACCTCTGGGGAAGCTCATTTTGGGCTGATTCCACAACTTACAGCATGTTTCAGTGAAAACCGTCCAATTCTTGTCATTTCATAGGCATTGAGGAGACACAGATCTAGACAGAGAGAAGAGTGACTTTTGGCAGCTCCTCACCTTTCCCCTGATCCCTTGCATGGCATGGTTTACGTGTAACATCACAATTCAATCCAAGATGAGGAATATGGGGGTTACAGGGCACCTAGAGGAGTAGGATTCGATGTTTGCATTTTGCATAATGAAAGACAAGGGATAATCATGTATTAAATGGATTGATGTAGGATAGGATTTGACCATATTCTGCCCGCCACCCTTTCTGAGAGCAGGAAGGAACGGCCTCATGTGCCATTGGTAAAGAGGCATCAGCCAGATTCTGATGTCTGAAGCTGATTTCAGGCAGGAATAGACCAGAACAGTCCTGGTCACCTTTTGTTTCAGGATAAGGTTTCATTACGGTATTTGCTCCAAGGTGTTGTTTCTTCTCTGCATTACAAATTAAGTTGTGTTTCTTCTCTGCATTGCAAGCCTCCAGCTTTCATCCAGACCACACCACACGATCCCTTGTCTACAGCCAAGGTCTACGGTACAACCGCATTTGCTCCAACCCCTCGGACAGAGACAAACACCTACAGGATCTCTATCAAGCGATCTTAAAACTATCTGCTGAAGGGAAGAATACCCAGAAGTTACCTACTCCAGGACAGGCCCAACAAAGAAAGGAACAGAACGCCCCCAGCCGTCACCTTCAGCCCCCAACTGAAACCTCTCCAGCGCAGCATCAAGGATCTGCAACCTATTCTGAAGGATGATCCCTCACTCTCACAGATCTTGGGAAACAGGCCAGTCCTTGCTTACAGACAGCCCCCCAACCTGAAGCAAATACTCACCAGCAACCACACAACAAAAACACTAACCCACGAACCGATCCTTCCAACAAACCCATTGCCAACTCTGTCCACATATCTATTCTGGAGATCTGGAGTACTGTGTCCAGTTTGGGGCCCCACACTACAAGAAGGAGGTGGAAAAATTGGAAAGAGTCCAGTGGAGGGCAACAAAAATGATTAGGGGACTGGAACACATGACTTATGAGGAGAGGCTGAGGGAACTGGGATTCTTTAGTCTGCAGAAGAGAAGACTAAGGGGGATTTGATAGCTGCTTTCAACTACCTGAAAGGTGGTTCCAAAGAGGATGGATCTAGACTGTTCTCAGTGGTAGCTGATGACAGAACAAGGAGTAATGGTCTCATATTGCAGTGTGGGAGGTTTAGGTTGGATATTAGGAAAAACTTTTTCACTAGGAGGGTGGTGAAACACTGGAATGCGTTCCCTAGGGAAGTGGTGGAATCTCCTTCCTTAGAAGTTTTTAAGGTCAGGCTTGACAAAGCCCTGGCTGGGATGATTTAGTTGGGGATTGGTCCTGCTTTGAGCAGGGGAGTTGTTGGGGACACTGGGGCATGGCCACTAGGTAACTCGAGGGGATGGAAGACCACGAGTGTCGATGAAGCCCCCTCGCACTAGGCCCAGGTGTCCTTGCCCGCCCCCCCCCCCCCCCGCCTGGAGGCACTCGCAGCAGCTCTGCATACTAGGTCCAAGTGTCCTTGCCCCCCCCCCGCCCCCGGGCCTGGAGGCACTCGCAGCAGTTATGCTGAGGATCTGCAACAATATGTTGCAGAGTCAGACTGCCTGAAACTAAACAAGGACGAACAGGGCAGATATGGAAGAACAATGCTGAATAAAGCAGCTTTATGTATAGGTTAACAAATGATACAGAGAACAAGGGAACTAGCTGGGAACTGGATTGGCTGGCTATATGGATACTTAGGGCAGCTTGCTATTGGATAGGTATGCTGGGAAAAAGGATGTATAAAAGCCTGTGTAACTTCCTGCTGTGGGTGCAGAATATGAGATCTTATTCTCCCTGTACCTTTTTGCAGCTGCAAATAAACTTTTCTGCTTCTCCACCCCGTTGTGATTATTGGGTGTAGCACACCGGGTAGCGAACCAACCTCAGCTGTTGTTTAGCCTCTTGGCACTGGGTGCCGGCAACAGGTTGGACTACATGACCTCCTGAGGTCCCTTCCAACCCTGATATTCTATGAATCTATGATTCTATGATTCTAGGCACACCATCCTAGGACCTAATCACATCAGCCACACCATCATGGGCTCATTCTCCTGCACGTCTACCAATGTGATGTTTGCCATCATTTGCCAGCAATGCCCCTCTGCCATGTACATTGGCCAAACCGGATAATCTCTATGCAAAAGAATAAATGGACACAAATCAGACGTCAAGAATTATAACATTCATAAACCAGTCGGAGAACGCTTCAACCTCCCTGGTCACTCAATTTCAGATCTAAAATTCGCAATTCTCCAATAAAAATACTTCAAAAACAGACTCCAGCCAGAAACTGCAGAATTGGAATTAATTTGCAAACTGGACACTGTTAAATTAGGCTTGAATAAAGATTGGGAGTGGGTGGGTTATTACACAAAGTAAAAACTATTTCCCCATGCTAAGTTCCCCACTACTGTTACTCACATCTTCCTCTCAACTCTTTGAAATGGGCCATCCTGATTTTCACAACAAAAGGTTTTTTTCCTCCTGCTGAGAATAGCCCACCTGAATTGATTTAGTTGTCTGTCTGTTGTCTGTCTGTCAGTTGATTGTCTGTTAGAGTTGGTATGGCAACCCCCATTCTTTCACGTTCTCCGTGTATATATATCTTCCGACTGTATTTTCCAGTGGATGCATCCGATGAAGTGGGTTTTAGCCCACGAAAGCTTATGCCCAAATACATTTGTTAGTCTCTAAGGTGCCACAAGTACTCCTCGTTTTCTTTTGTTTTTTGCTGATACAGACTAACACGGCTCCCACTCTGAACTAAATCATTACATCTCTCCCCAGAATCAATCTGTAAGCACAAAGAACACCCTGGAGACCAGGCCTGTAAATGTTAGGAAACATCAGAGTTAAGGTGACGTGTACATACTTCGTGCAGTGTTGTTGTGCATGTGTGTTATGATACAGACTCACAAGTGTGGCCTTGAGGTCAATTCCCTGCCCCCCACAGCATCAATTTCCTCCAGACTCCCAAGGGAAGTGGTGCTTCCTCCATCCCTTGATGAGATGCCTTTCTCGAGTCTGCTTTGGTCCAAAACTCGCGACTGCGCCATGCAGGAGGCTTGTGATGTGTAGGGGGCCAGATGAGATGATCTAAGAGTCTCTTCTGGCCTTCAAGTCTCCAAATCTCTGCAAAACCACGTGTGGCACATGGAGCATCCTCTGATGGTTCCACGTGTGGCCTGCGTGAACCCTTGCACGACCACTGAGTGTGTGGGGGTGACCCAGGGGGAGCAGCTCAAACACGCACAGGAGCCGGCTCGGGGCAGGACATGAGCCCTGCAGGGCAGGGGTGGGGGTGGCAGTGACATCACAAGGGCCTTTTGCAGCACTCAGCTGATTGGTGAAAGGAGGTTGGGAGGCGGTGACCTCACAGAGAGTCCACGACAACGGCCAGGGAGGACAGGCTGCAGGGCAGGGGGATCTCAGAGACCCCCGGGGCTTTGCTGCAGGGAGTCTCCTTCTTGAGGTGTCTCCTTGAGGACTGAGAGAGAATTCAGGGTCTCGTATGTGAGTGCGAGGTGGAGCCTCTCTGGAGTTTTCTCCTTTCCCACTGCTCATTGAGCGAGAAGACAGACGTCCCTGTGGAGAAGGGAAGAGCCCCGGAGAGGTTTGGTACCGAGGCAGCCTGATCCGCCCAGTGCTGGCCAAATTTTCGGCAGGGAAAACAGAAGGTTAAGGTGGGACAATTTTCCCCCAGCTAGGCCTTTGTCCCTTGGAGTCCTTGGGGTTTGTCTTTTTTGGTTTTCCTTTTCCTGCTTCCCTCCGTCCACTGGCGAGGAGGGGGCTGCTCTATAGCCCTCATGGTGGGAGGCCTCCCAAAGAGATGGGACAGGAAGCGTGCTCTGAGAGTGATCCTCACCGGTGACCTGAGCCATCCCTGGGCCATCTGGGGAACCCTCAGGCCACCGCCAGAGTCTCCACGCTGATTGGCTGAGCAGGGGGTCTCGTGGCAGGGAGGAGATTCAGGACTTTGTTGTTCTCCTTTAAGGCCCAGTAAATAAGCCAGAACCAACCATCTGTTTGGTGAATTGTTCTCCCCCTTGCTGCTGATTGCCTCTGAGCCGTTTCTGGTTCTCGCTGGTGTTCTCGTGCTTCTAAAACACTCGCTGAAGAATCAGTGTGAATGGTTGTTGGTCTGTAGCTCATTGCAGGTCCCTTTATTCTGATCCTTCAGTGTGTGAAACTCCAGACTGATGGTTCATTTGAAAGTCAGGACACCAGGGTCCTGTTCCCAACTCTATCCCGACAAGTTGTATGATGGAAGAAGAGACCCTTCGCCTTTCTCAGCCTTCGTTTCTCCCTCTGTCAGTTGGGGAGAACAATCCTCTCACCCCTGCCTCCCGGAGGGGGGAGACTGGGGAGCTGTGGGGACCTGTTTGAGAGCGTCACTCGGAGCAGTGTATCGTAGGAGGTGTCCTATCGGGTTGAGTCATTCCAGAGGATGATGGCGGGCAGCAGAACCCCGTTTTCCCAACCTGGCGTGACACAGCTTTGCATGTGAACCGAACCAAGGGCGCACACAGGTCCAGAAGCCGGCGATTTCTCCTTTGGCCGCTAGATGGCGCTGCAGGCTCCCACTTCCCCCTTCTCCTGGTCAGCGCAATGGGGGTTAGTCTCCCCAAAAAGAACGCCCGTCTCGCTTTGAACGTCCCTTGACGTGCCCCCTGTGGACTGTCGGGATACGTGTCCAGAAGTTGCAGGGCTTGTTTCATGGTCTCCACAACGACAATCTTTCTTCCTTTTTAGACGTGACGACCTTTTTGGTCAAGATCCTTGATTATTCGGGGACTTATCCCGGAAGACCCAAAGTATTTGGGACATAAGACTTGTGCAAAAGTGTTTTTGGCCATAGCAGGTTCCTTGTCCCAAGAATGACGTCCATCCTCCTTCCAAACGTGTTTTGAGTAGCGTTGTGTGTGTGACGTGTTGTGTGTGATGCGCGAGGTGCAACGCGCAACGTGCAATATGTCTGTGCGACGTGTTGTGTGTCCGACATTCGACGTGTTGTGTGTGTGACGTGCGACGCTCGACATGTTGTCTGTGTAGGTGTGACGTGCGATGTGCCACGTGTGAAGTGTTTGTGCGGCTTGCAGCGTGCGATGTGTTGTGTGTGTCCATGCGACGTGCAACATGTGATGTGTTGTATGTGTAACGTGTTGTATGTCATGTTGTGTGTATTATGTGTTGTGTTTCATGTTGTGTGTGTCATATTTTATGTGTTCTGTGTTGTTTTGTGTGTGTGTGAGAGAGACACGTTTCTGTGTATGTGTGACATGTTGTGTGTGTGTCGTGTTGTGTGTCCTGTTGTGTGTGTTTGTGTGTGTGACGTGTTTCTGTGTGTGTCATGCGACTTGCGTGCCTGTGTGCATGCGATGTGTTGTGTGTATCTGTGCTACGTGCGACATGTTTTGTGGGGCATTCAATGTGTTTCTGTGTGTGTCATGTTGTGTGTGTGTCGTGGTGTGTGTCTTGTGCTGTTTGTCATGTTATGTTTGTGTGTGAGACGAGTTGTGTATCGTGTTTTGTGTGTGTGTGAGACGTTTGTGTGTGTGTGTGTTGTGTTGTGTGTGTGTGACGTGGTGTTTGTAGAGTTGTGTAGATTGTGTGTGTGGTGTTGTGTTTGTAGTGTCATATGACGTGTGTGTGTGTGACGTGTTGGGTGTCATGTGTGTTTGTGTGTGTGATGTGTTGTGTGTCATGTTTGTGTGTGACGTTTTGTGTGTTGTGTGTGTCATGTTATGTGTGTGTTTGTGTGTGAGACAGGTTGTGTATCTTGTGTTTGTGTGCATGAGACATTTTTGTGTGTGTGACATGTGTGACAGGTTGTGTGTCGCATTGTGTGTGTGTTTGTGTGTGACATGTTTTTGTGTGTGTGTCGTTTGACGTGCAACATGTGACATGCATACATGAGTGTGTGCGACGTGTTATGTGTATCCGTGCAATATGCAACGTGCAATAGGTGTGGGACGTGCAATGTGTTTCTGTGTGTGTTGTGTTGTGTGTGTTTGTGTGTGAGTTGTTTTGTGTGTCGTGTTGTGTGTGCCGTGATATGTGTGTGTGACGTGTTGTGTGTCATTTTGTGTGTCGCCTAGAGTGTTGTGTGGATTGTGTGTGTGGTGTTGTGTTTGTGGTGACATGTGACGTGTGTGTGTGAGACGTGTTTTGTGTAGTGTTGTGTGTATGTGTGATGTTGTGTGTCATGTTTGTGTCTGTCTGTGTGACGTGTTGTGTGACGTGTTGAGTGTGTGTGCGGTGTTGTGTTTTTGGTGTCATGTGATGTGTTGTGAGTGATGTGGTGTGTGTCATGTGTGTTTGTGTCTGTCTGTGTGACATGTTGTGTGTATGACATGTTGTGTGTAGTGTTTTGTGTCTGTGTGACTTGGTGCATGTCGTGTTGTGTGTGTGTGAGACGTGTTTGTGAGTGTGACGTGCGACATGCTGTGTGTGCATGCGACGTGCAGCGTGTTGTGTGTGTCCGTGCGATGTGCAATGTGCATCATGCGACAAGCGACGTTTTGTGTATGTGCGTGCGACGTCCGATGTTTTGTGTGTGTGATGTGCAATATGTGACATTGTGTGTGTCACGTGCGACGTGTTGTGCATGTGACATACAACATGCTGTGTGTGTGTTCGTGTGACACGCGTGGGACATGTGTGTGGCGTGCGGCGTGCAATGTGTTGTTTTTGTGCGTGCGACACACACCAAGTCACACAAAACACGTCTGATGACACACAACACGACATACAACACATCACACACACAACACACCAGTCACCACACAGACACACACACAACACGACACGCAACACGTCACACAACACTCTAGATGACACACACAACATGACACACAACACTACACACATAACACACCACACACACACAACACGAAAAACAACACATCACACACACACTGCACACAACACTCTGGACACACACAGCACACACACAACACATCACACACACAAACACATCTCACACACATGTGTTGTGCGTCGTGCTGTGTGTGTGAGATGTGCGATGCGCAATGTACTGTGGGTGTGACTTGCTGTGTGAGCGTGCGACGTGGTGTGCGTGCGACATGTGCACGTGTGTGTGTGACGTGTGCTGTGTTGTGTGTGCTAGGTTCGACGTTTTGTGTGTATGAAGTGCAGCGTGCGATGTGTTGTATGTGTGACGTGCGACATGTTGTGTCTGACGGGTGACTGTTGTGTGTGTGATGTGTCACGTGTTCTCTGTGCGGCAATCGGGGTGTGGCATGTGACGCGAGACATGTCTCTGTGCGTGCGACAGACACCACACAAACGGCACACAACACATCACACATACAACACACCACTCAGACACACACACACAACAGAACACACAACACGTCCCACACACACTGAATACAACACTCTAGACAGACAACACATGCACAACACATCACACACACACAAACACATCTCACACACACCAGTGTTGTGTGTCCTGCTGTGTGTGTGTGACGTGTTGTGTGTGTGAGATATGCAAAACGCGACGTGCTGTGTGTTTGAATTGTGATGTGCGATGTGCTGTGTGGGCGTGCGACATGTGACATGCGACGAATGACATGTTGTGTGTGATGCACGGGGCTTTGTGTGTGTGATGTGCGACGTGCGATGTGTTGTGTGCATGAGACGTGCAACGTGTGATGTAAGACGTGTTGTGTGTGTGAGTGCAACATGTGACATGCTGTGTGTGCATGCGAATTGCGATGTGCGGTGTACGACATGCATCGTGCGTCGTGTTGTGTGTGATGTGCGACCTTTGTGTGTGAGGTGCGAAGTGCGACATGTTCTGTGAGTGTGTGTCTGTGTAGTGTGTTGTGTGATCTGTTGTGTGTCGTGTTGTGTGCCATTTTGTGTATCGTGTTAAGTGTGCGTGTGGTATCATGTGACGTGTTTTGTAGGATGTGGTGTGTGTAGTGTTTTGTGTCTGTGAGATGGGTTGTGTGTCGTGTTTTGTGTGCGTGAGACGTGTTTGTGTGTGCGACGTGCAACGTGCTGTGTGCGTGCAACGTGTGAGGAGTTGTGGGTGCGACATTTGACGTTTTGTGTGTGTGAAGTGTGACGTGTTGTGTGTCCGGGCCAGTCCCCTCAGTTGCAGTCTCAAGTCTTCAGTGTCCTTCTTGCTGGCAGTGTCGGTGGGGGGAGGAGAAAGGCCAAGCGTGGGCCCCGGGTTTGGGTTTGGGTTTTGCCCCCTCAGCCCGTGTGCTTGGGAAGCCCCAGTCCAGGCGTGTCTGAGGGGGGGGGCGGAAGCGTGGGGGGGGCATTGCTCAATCTCCCAGCCCGGTGCAGCAATTCCCTTGCTGGGGCCTCAGGCAGGGAATTATTGAGTGGGAGCTTCCTTGCTGGGCAACGGCTGTTGATGGGCTGTTTCACACCCCACCCGGGGGTTGCTGACCTTCCTTGCTGGTACCTCCTAATCTTTCCCCGGATACATGGAAACCATGCCGTGCAAGGTAACAACACAATTCAATCCAAGGTGAGGAATATGGGGGTTACAGGGCACCTAGAGGAGGAGGATTTGATGTTTGCATTTTGCATAATGAAAGAGAAGGGATAACCATGTATTAAATGGATTGATGTAGGATAGGATTTGACCATGTTCTGCCCGCCACCCTTTCTGAGAGCAGGAAGGAACGACCTCGTGGGCCATTGGTAAAGGTGCATCAGCCAGATTCTGATGTCTGAAGCTGATTTCAGGCAGGAATAGACCAGAACAGTCCTGATCACCATTTGTTTTAGGATAAGGTTTCATTACGGTATTTGCTCCAAGGTCTTGTTTCTTATCTGCATTACAAATCAAGTTGTGTTTCTTCTCTGCATTGGAAACTAAGTTGCCTAAGGTTCTTTTGTATTCCCTTTAGAAACCATATCATCCTTTCTAAAATCTTATCCTGTCTGAAAGTCTCCCTGAAATTGTTTGGTGTGAGTGAGAAATGTGTGCATCGTTCAAAATAAAGGTGAAAAACCATCACAAATGTCCAGATGGTCAAGAAGAAGTGAGAGATCTGGAAACAGCAGGAGACAATCAGAAAACATCCACCGTATCCGACGCTAAACATGTTAGCAGCACTGATGACCTCAACGGCGAGGCAGGCACCCTGAATGCAAGACAAAGAAGAGCTAACGCTGGGAAGCCAACAAAACCACCAAATGATAACGGCGGAAAACCCGGAGATTAACCCCACTTAAGGACTAACGATTACAGAATGACATTGCAAAATCCATCGACGAAAGTGGGAATTGACAAGTCTAAAGCTGGGGTGTTTTGCCATCAGACTCTGGGTTCCGTCCTGCAAAGCCTCGGAGCATGGGATCGCGACCGACGGAGCCCAGCTCCTCGCTTGTGTTCAATCTAACTGGCCATTAGATTGACAAGAGCTACAGGAAACTGGTAACTGTAAGACCATCTGCAGGATGTGTGTGTATGTGGTTAAATATATATGCTTACAGTTGTATTTTCAATAAATGCGGCGTATTGCCTTTTCCCCTGAAAAGATCCCGTGTGCTTCTTATCAGCATAGCACACTCCCCCAAGGTGTAGAGTGTCACAAACACATCCCATGACTCTGCCCCCAACAACTGGAACTAGGACATGAATGTGGAAGAAACAAGAATTGTTTTAATGGTTTATTTACAGTAACTGGAAAGCAGGTGTTGCCGGCACCCAGTGCCAGAGGCGAGCAACAACAGGGGTTCGCTGCCGGTGTGCGTCACCCAATAAACACAACGGGGTGGAGAAGCATAAAAGTTTATTTGGAGCTCCAAGGAAGGTACAGGGAGTACAGAATCTCAAATCCTGCACACTGAGCAGGCAGAGTCACATACCTTTATACTCCTTATCTCTATTACATTACACATCAGCCAAGTAAAACTGCTTTGCCTTATATGGGTTACAACAATACTTTTTCCGGCAACTTTTAACGAGCATTTTAGCAATTCAAAACAACATCACAGCCTGCTTAGCCTTGCGATTAATGAGGCAAATAAGCGGTTATGGCCTTGTAGCTGATTCCTGCCGTTATCCTAACGTGGCACCAGCAAAACCTACACAAAACAGCTCTATCTGCAGCTGCAGCATTATGTTGGGAGTGCAAGGGCTTTCTCAGGCCAGCCAGGACTGAATTCTGTGAAGGGGGGTTGAGCAAAGAGACTTCCTCGACACTCATGGCCTTCCAGCCCCTCGACTTACCTAGTGGCCATGCCCTGGGACCCCAACAATTCCCTCCTTTGAGAATACTCATTCCCATACCTGAGTTTTCTCACCTTTATCTGCTCACTAACAGGCTACGCATAAAATTAAGATCCCCACACTGCGCAAAACAAGTGTCTTTACACAGGCCCACATACAGCACAGCAGGAATAACACTATTAATACAGGGAAAAGAAGTTTAAACAACAGACTAAACAACCCACTTAGCCATGGGGAAAGGCCCCAGCCAGAAAATAAAGAACCTAGCCAGTCCTCCCCAGTTTGCTGATGAATGTCTCTTGCCAGTTGCTGCAGGCGTTGTAAATCAGCCTCTATGGAGGATCCTGCATCTGTTATGTTAAAGCAACACATGCCTGCAAACTCCCGGCATACGTGACCATGGCGTAGAAGCAAATCATCCACTGCCAGTCTGTTCTGTAGCATCCCCTGACGTACCTCCCCTAACTCATGTGAGAGGTGGGCTAGGACAGTGGAGGTTAAATTGATAGCTTTTGCCACCGTGCAGGCAAGGTGCTCTACTGCATGATAATTATGCACCACTAGCCCAGGGATGCCAACGAAGGAAAAGGCCAGAGCCGCTGCTTCAGCCTCTGAGAAGAAGGTTACCTCTGACTTACAGGTGGAATCGAGGGGAATGGCATCCCTTTTATGTCGGGCAGACAGCTGCGGGGATATGGAAAAATCAGGGGGGGCCACGCGGCCGAGAGAGCAGGGGCCTCCAGAACTATTGGCCGGGACATAGGCATATGCACATCTCCCACATATGAGGAACCACCCCATCGGTAGTTTCATGTGCCCATAAGCAAAAGAGATTTCCACACTGTCATTACATTTAAGTTCTCCATTGGTGAGGTTTTCCCCAACGTGGATAGCATTTACAAACCTCAGACAAGAGGGGGCAAGGGTAATATTGGCCAACCAAAAGGAATACATAGAGGCATCTAGTCTATACTGGGCACGTCCGAGGGCCTACAAATCAGTATAAACAAATGTTTTGTTTATGTCTTTTTAAACAATAATTTGAGTCCAAGATTGTCGGAGGGTGACGTGGTGATGGGCTGGACGGTCAACTGTTCCGCTGGTGGAGGAGTAGACACCACCTTCAGGCGAGAGTAATGGTTCCAGTTTTTGTGTCCCTTGACCTTTGCCGCCGTGTGGAAAACCAGCAGGATGGTGTGGGGTTCCTTCCCCTTCTCTTGGAGAGGCTCGTCCTTCCAGGTACGAACAAGCAAAGAGGCACCTGGCTGCAAGGAGTGGACAGGGGTATCCAATGGAAGAGGCTGGAAGTCTTTGGTATACCTGTGGAGAAAAGAGAGAACAGCAGACAGAGAGCACATGTACTGAGACAAAAAAACACACCCCATTTCCCATTCCCCTGCCAGAACCGGTGTCCCATTCATAGGCCATGCCCTTCCAAACATAATTTCAAAGGGACTGAGCCCTAATCTACCCTTCGGGAGAGCATGGACACAGAGCAGGACGAGGGGCAAAGCATCAGGCCATCGCAGTGAGACTTTTTGAGAGATGCCGTTTAAGGGTCTGATTGGTCCGCTCCACTACCCCACTGACTTGCGGTCTCCAGGGCGTATGGAGTTTCCAGGGGATCTGTAAGGCATGTGAGATGCTTTGAATGATTTTTGATGTGAAGCGTGTCCCACTGTCAGATTCCATCTACTGGGGGAGTCCAAAGCGAGGAATGATCTCCTTAACAAACTTGAGGGCCACTGTTCTAGCAGTGCAATTATGGCAGGGGAAGGCTTCTGGCCATCCGCCGAACCGATCCACTATGACAAGGAGATATTTGAGCCCTTGGGTCCGGGGAAACTTGGTAAAGTCGATTTGCCACACCCGTCTGTGGCCTGGAGTGGGTTCCAGGGCAGCTGGTGGCACTGGATGTCCTGGTCGGGGGTTATTCTTTTAGCAGACTAAACAGTCAGCTTGTACCTGGGCAGCCAGGGGTTGCAGTCCAGAAGTGATAAAGTATTTTTCCATCAGTTGGATAAGTGCTTCCCTGCCAGCATGAGTGGTCTGGTGCAGTTTCTGCAATACTGGCCAGATCAGGCCCTTTGGTAGAAGGACCTTCCCTTCCGGGGAATGGAGCCATCCCTTCTTTTCCTGAAGACCAAGTTTGTCAGCTAGTTTTTTTTCTTCACTAGAGTACTGAGGAGTCGGAAGCTCCCCCACTGATGGGATAAGGGCAGCATACGGGCATTCTCAGTCTGGGGGGACATCAGGGTGGCAGCATGCTTAGCCTCTCTGTCTGCCCTAGCGTTACCCCTGGCCACATCTCGATCCTCCCTCTGATGGGCTTTACAGTGTACCACCGCCACTTCCGAGGGGAGTCATACGGCCTCTAGAAGCCGGAGAACTCGGGGCCCGTACTTTACTGGAGAGCCTTGAGCTGTCAGCGTTCCCCTCTGCTTCCACAGGCCAGCATGAGCATGCAGCACCCCAAAAGCATATTTGGAATCAGTAAAAATATTGACTCACTTCCCTTTTGACAGTTCAAGTGCACGGGTCAGGGCCACTAGTTCGGCAAGCTGGGCAGAGGTCCCAGCAGGCAACCTCTCAGCCTCCAAGCTATCATGGAGGGTCACGACAGCATAACCTGCCCTCCTTTGCCCCTCCATGACAATGCTGCTACCATCAGTGTACCACTCATAATTTGCCTTTGGGAGCGGCTGATCCTTAAAGTCCTGGCGGCTGGAATATTGGGCATCTATGATCTCTAAACAGTCATGTTTCTGTTCCTCTGTTTCTGGCAAGAGGGTGGCTGGGTTAAGGGAGGGGCAAGGCTGTAAGGTGACTTCAGAGTTCTCTAACAGCTTAGCCTGGTACCGAGCAATCCGAGCCTGGGTGAGCCAGAGCCCACCCTTGGTGTCTAGCAGGGCTTGGACCATATGGGGAGTATAGATTTGCATAACCCCTCCCAATGTTAGCTTCTCCGCTTCCTCAAGCACTAGGGCAGTAGCTGCGACTGCCCGTAAACATGCCAGCCAATCCTTTGCAACCTGATCCAGTTGCTTAGAAAAATAAGCCACGGGACGTTTCCAGGTCCCCAACAATTGGGTTAGCACTCCCAGGGCCACACCTTTTCGTTAGAGTTCCGGCAGACCCAGGGCTGGAGCTTCCATTTTTAGGATTTTAAATGCCCTGTCGGCTTCTGGGAACCAGTGAAAGGGGTCGTGATCCGTTCCCTTGACACAGTCATATAACGGTTTAGCCCAGCAAACTCTGGGATCCAGATCATGCAATAGCCTGCCATACCCAGAAAAGCTCTGAGCCGTTTACGAGTGCTTGGGGTAGGGACTTGACAGATAGCTTCCTTTCTTTTGCTTAAAAGCTGACGCTCCCCTTGCCTTAGCTATAACCTGATTCCGCTCCACCTCAGACAACAGGGTTCTCAAGAGGATATTACAGTCATCCCAATCCGGCTTGTGACTACTGAGGCACCCCTCAAAGACTGAAATAAACCGGCTTGGGTTTGTGGAGAATTCCCCAGCCTGTGTTTTAAAAGCTGCTAGGTCTAGGTGTAAACTTGCATAGTGGTAGCCTGGTGTCCGTTTGCCCCTGGACGAGCCACAACAGTCTCGGTAATCAAAGGATAGAGTCCCACCGAGGGGTCAATCTCTGTAACCCGAGGCATCCTACCCTTATAAGGTGGGGATGTAGGGGCCGAAGGGGACACCGAATCTGCCATTACAACAGTGGGCGGGGGGGCGTTTCTGGGGGCTAACATGAGCTACTACCGATCCTATCGGAGTCAAATTACAGCTCTGCAGAATTACAGCTCTGTTCTGTTTCTTAAAGCCATAAACGCTTGTGCATACAGATGTTCATTCCATTTACCCATTCACTGACAAAACAAAACTAATGGAGGATTGTATTATAATTAATTGACCCTCCCGGTGGCCACCGTTCCTGGTTCTCTAGCCGATATTCAGGCCAGTCTATTGTACAAAACCTTTTCAATTTGCTTTTTGTCATTGGATCTGATCCAAACACTTTCCAGTTTGCTAGAATGCATTCTAGGGGCGTACACTGTGCCCTAACCCCCGAGCTCTGTCTCTGTCCCATACCTACAGGGTATCTCTGGGATGCCCCAGGTTCCAACAGAGCATACAATCCAGATTTCAAAAGGTTCCTACCTTATCCAAGGGACTGGTTCCCCACTGTCGCCCGTAGCTGCTCCTCCCCTATGTCCAAGGGACCGGTTCCTCACCGTCGCCCACAGCTGCTTCTCCACTATATGAGTGCGTTGCACTGTTGTGCCCTCCAGGGTCGATCAAATCGCGTCTCCTCCGAGGCCCCCGATGAACTCACTGGTGTGCGCTGGGCGTTGGTTGTCGCTGCAATCCTCGACCGCCGGGAGGGGACCGGGCAAGGCTAAATAGCAGCCTCGTCGCTCACCCAGGGACGCCAAAAGCTGTTGCCGGCACAGAGCACCCGAGGCAAGCAACAGCATTGTTCGTTGCCTGGTGTGCGTCAGCCAATAATCACAATGGGGTGGAGAAGCAGAAAAGTTTATTTGAAGCTTCAATATGGTACAGGGAGATATTCACCTCAAATCCTGTAAACAGAGCAGGAAGTTACACAGACTTTTATACATCATTTCTTCCGCATACTTGTCCAATAGCAAGCTGCCCTAAGTGTCCATATAGCCAGCCAATCCAGTTCCCAGCTAGTTCCCTTTTTCTTTGTACCATCTGTTAAACCATATATATAAAGCTGCTTTATTCAGCATTGTTCTGCCATATCTTCCCCGTCTGGCCTTGTTTAGTTTCAGACAGTCTGACTGCAACATATTGTTGCAGAACCTCAGCATAACTGCTGCGAGTGCTTCCAGGCGGGGGGACCTAGTGCGAGGGGGCTTCATCGACACTCGTGGTCTTCCATCCCCTCGAGTTACCTAGTGGCCATGCCCCAGTGTCCCCAACATCACCATACAGGGACATCCCTCGGTGGTTCCCTTGGCGACAGCCCCTGGTGGCTGCTCTTTGCCAGGCTCTCCTAGTGCTGCAGTCATTGCTCTATTGCCCTCGTCTCCCATTGGGTCTGGCTGGGTTTCCTGCCGGTCCTGAGGGAGCAGAGAGGAGAGGAGGGACGGGCCAGGCCTCTCCTCCCCAAGGGTAGTGTGGGCAGAACAGCTGGTAGTGGCCCCTACACCATGGCATGGCTAGCTGTGCCTCAAGCAACCAAGACCCTTAGGCCTGTCAACACCACAGTTCGGCTGGCATACATTGCCTTGCATTCACCTCGCTGTGCCCAGCTCTGCACTCAAATTTCTCTTTGGCCAATGTAATTGCTCCCTTACGGTGATGCAGTAAAACCACCTCTCCAGATGGCATTGGCCTACATCTACCCGAACCATCCTCCAGCAGCTGTCCCGCAATACCCCATTCCCTGCAACAGTGACCGCAGTGGCCATGTTGTAAACTCCACGCAGCACCCCTCGCCCCATGAAGTGATTCCTGCACTGCAGGGAGCCTGGTCTGCTTCCCGGGGTTCCCTAAACCCAAAGCTCATGGTAACTTTACACTCTGTGAGGCCGTTGTGACATTGCACTCATATGCTTTATGAAAATATGCTTATGAACAGGAATATAACATGCCTGGAATATGCTTTATGCTAAATGCCCCATGTAACATATCATTAGAAAGCTTGTAATCTACTAAGTGTGTACTACTAGGGGCAGATCGGGGGCATCCCAGGTGCTGGGGGAGGAGGCCCGGGACCCCACTGGTGCTGGGGGAGGGGGCTGCAGTGTGCAGCCTAGGAGTGGGACCCCTGCTGGTCCTGGGGGGTGGGCACAGTTCCCATTGGCCAGGAACCTCAGGCAATGGGAGCTGCGGGGGGCAGGGCCTGCAGGCACAGGCAGAGTGGTGTGGAGACCCCCCCCCAACCCCTCTGCCACCTAGGAGCTGCAGGGCTATGCCGGTGGGAGCTGGGGAGCCCCCCATCCCGAGGTAAGCCGCCCCACATCCCTCAACCCTCTGCCCCAGCCCCCTCCCACACTCCTGTCAAGGTTTCTTCCCCACTCTGAATTCTAGGGTACAGATGTGGGGACCTGCATGAAAACCTCCTAAGCTTACTTTTACCAGCTTAGGTTAAAACTTCCCCAAGGTACAAACTATTTTACCCTTTTGCCCCTGAACTTCCACTGCCACCACCAAACTTTATCTTGGTTCCTGAGAAAACGTAGTTTGGACACGTCTTTCCCCCCAAATCCTCCCAACGCTTGCACCCCACTTCCTGGGGAAGGTTTGGTAAAAATCCTCACCAATTTGCATAGGTGACCACAGACCCAAATCCTTGGATCTTAGAACAATGAAAAAGCATTCAGTTTTCTTACAAGAAGACTTTTAATAGAAGTAAAAAGGAATCACCTCTGTAAAAGCAGGATGGTAGATATCTTACAGGGTAATTAGATTGAAACAGAGAGAATCCCTCTACGCAAAACCTTAAGTTACAAAAAAGACACACAGACAGGAATAGTCATTCTATTCAGCACAGCTATTTTCTCAGCCATTTAAAGAAATCATAATCTAACACCTACCTAGCTAGATTACTTACTAAGTTCTAAGACTCCATTCCTGTTCTGTCTCCGGCAAAAGCATCACACAGACAGACACAGACCCTTTGTTTTTCTCCCTCCTCCCAGCTTTTGAAAGTATCTTGTCTCCTCATTGGTCATTTTGGTCAGGTGCCAGCGAGGTTACCTTTAGCTTCTTAACCCTTTACAAGTGGGAGGATTTTTCCTCTGACCAGGAGGGATTTTAAAGGGGTTTACCCTTCCCTTTATATTAATGACAACTCGCGACTGCGCCATGCAGGAGGCCTGTGATGTGTAGGGGGCCAGATGAGATGATCTAAGAGTCTCTTCTGGCCTTCAAGTCTCCAAATCTCTGCAAAACCGAGTGCAGCACATTGAGCATTCTCTGATGGTTCCACGTGTGGCCTGCGTGAACCCTTGCACGACCACTGTGTGTGTGGGGGTGACCCAGGGGGAGCAGCTCAAACACGCACAGGAGCCGGCACGGGGCAGGACATGAGCCCTGCAGGGCAGGGGTGGGGGTGGCAGTGACATCACAAGGGCCTTTTGCAGCACTCAGCTGATTGGTGAAAGGAGGTTGGGAGGCGGTGACCTCACAGAGAGTCCACGACAACGGCCAGGGAGGACAGGCTGCAGGGCAGGGGGATCTCAGAGACCCCCGGGGCTTTGCTGCAGGGAGTCTCCTTCTTGAGGTGTCTCCTTGAGGACTGAGAGAGAATTCAGGGTCTCGTATGTGAGCGCGAGGTGGAGCCTCTCTGGAGTTTTCTCCTTTCCCACTGCTCATTGAGCGAGAAGACAGACGTCCCTGTGGAGAAGGGAAGAGCCCCAGAGAGGTTTGGTACCGAGGCAGCCTGATCCGCCCGGTGCTGGCCAAATTCTTGGAATGGAAAAGAGGAGGTTAAGGTGGGACAATTTTCCCCCAGCTAGGCCTTTGTCCCTTCGAGTCCTTGGGGTTTGTCTTTTTTGGTTTCCCTTTTCCTGCTTCCCTACGTCCACTTTCGAGGAGGGGGCTGCTCTGTAGCCCTCCTGGTGGGAGGCCTCCCAAAGAGATGGGACAGGAAGCGTGCTCTGAGAGTGATCCTCACCGGTGACCTGAGCCATCCCTGGGCCACCTGGGGAACCCTCAGTCCAACGCCAGAGTCTCCACGCTGATTGGCTGAGCAGGGGGTCTCGTGGCAGGAGACTCAGGACTTTGTTGTTCTCCTTTAAGGCCCAGCAAATAAGCCAGAACCAATCATCTGCTTGGTGAATTGTTCTCCTTCTCGCTGCTGATTGTCTCTGAGCCATTCCTGGTTCTCGCTGGTGTTCTCGTGCTTCTAAAACACTTGCTGAAGAATCAGTGCGAATGGTTGTTGGTCTGTAGCTCATTGCAGGTCACTGTATTCTGATCATTCAGTGTGGGAAACTCCAGACTGATCATAGAATCACAGAATATCAGGGTTGGAAGGGACCTCAGGAGGTCATCTAGTCCAACCCCCTGCTCAAAGCAGGACCTATCCCCAACTAAATCATCCCAGCCAGGGGTTTGTCAAGCCTGACCTTAAAGACTTCTAAGGAAGGAGATTCCACCACCTCCCTAGGGAACGCATTCCAGTGTTTCACCACCCTCCTAGTGAAAAAGTTTTTCCTAATATCCAACCTAAACCTCCCCCACTGCAACTTGAGATCATTACTCCTTGTTCTGTCATCTGCTACCACTGAGAACAGTCTAGATCCATCCTCTTTGGAACCCCCTTTCAGGTAGTTGAAAACAGCTATCAAATCCCCCCTCATTCTTCTCTTCCGCAGAGTAAACAATCCCAGTTCTCTCAGCCTCTCCTCATAAGTCATGTGTTCCAGTCCCCTATTCATTTTTGTTGCCCTCTCTCCAATTTATCCACATCCTTCTTGTAGCATGGGGCCAAAAACTGGACACAGTACTCCAGATGAGGCCTCACCAGTGTCGAATAGAGGGGAACGATCATGTCCCTCCATCTGCTGGCAATGCCCCTGCTTATACATCCCAAAATGTCATTGGCCTTCTTGGCAACAAGGGCACACTATTGACTCATATCCAGCTTCTAGTCCACTGTAACCCCTACGTCCTTTTCTAAAGAACTGCTGCCTAGCCATTCGGTCCCTAGTCTGTAGCGGTGCATGGGATTTTTCTGTCCTAAGTGCAGGACTCTGCACTTGTCCTTGTTGAACCTCATCAGATTTCTTTTAGCCCAATCCTCTAATTTGTCTAGGGCCCTCTGTATCCTATCCCTACCCTCCAGTGTATCTAGCTCTCCTCCCAGTTTTGTGTCACCTGCAAACTTGCTGAGGGTGCAATCCATGCCATCCTCCAAATCATTAATGAAGATACTGAACAAAACTGACCCCAGGACGTACCCTTGGGGCACTCCACTAGATACCAGCTGCCAACTAGACATGGAGCCATTGATCACTACCCATTGAGCCTGACAATCTAGCCAGCTTTCCATCCACCTTATAGTCCATTCATCCAGCCCATACGTCTTTAACTGGCTGGCAAGAATACTGTGGGAGACAGTGTCAAAAGCTTTGCTCAAGTCAAGAAACAACACGTCCTCTGCTTTCCCCTCATCCACAGAGCCAGTTATCTCGTCATAGAATGATGGTTTGTTTGAAAGTCAGGACACCCAGGTCCTGTTCCCAGCTCTATCCCGACAGGTTGTGTGATGAAAGACAAGGCCCTTCGCCTTTCTCAGCCTTAGCTTCTCCCTCTGTCAGTTGGGGAGAACAATCCTCTCGCACCTGCCTCCCGGTGGGGGGAGGCTGGGGAGCTGTGGGGACCTGTTTGAGAGCGTCACTCGGAGCAGTGTATCGTAGGAGGTGTCCTGTCGGTTTGAGTCATTCCATAGGATGATGTCGGGCAGCAGAACCCCGTTTTCCCAACCTGGCGTGACACAGCTTTGCATGTGAACCGAACCAAGGGCGCACACAGGTCCAGAAACCGGCGATTTCTCCTTTGGCCACCAGATGGCGCTGCAGCCTCCCACTTCCCCCTTCTCCTGGTCAGCGCAATGGGGGTTAGTCTCCCCAAAAAGAACGCCCGTCTCGCTTTGAACGTCCCTTGATGTGCACCCTGTGGGCTGTCGGGATACGTGTCCAAAAGTTGCAGGACTTGTTTCATGGTCTCCACAATGACAACCTTTCTTCCTTTTTAGACGTAACGACCTTTTTGGTCAAGATCCTTGATTATTCAGGGCCTTATCCCAGAAGACCCAAAGTATTTGGGACATAAGACTTGTCTGGAAGGGCGCACAGGGCTAGATTGTTTTTGGCCATAGCAGGTGCCTTGTCACAAGAATGACGTCCATCCCCCTTCCAAACAAGCCCCAAATGAGCTGTTACCAGATTTGCCCTTTACCTTGGGGTACGCCCATTTGTTAGGGTTACTCTTCTGGTGGGGGGAGATTCTGCAATTCTGTCAATGTGCTGCTTTTGTCACTTGTGTTTTCCTATGGATCGCTACTCCTTCCTTCTGCAAGTTCCCTCCTAATGGAGCTATCCTGCAGGACCTCGGTTCCCCAGGGCTGGGGTCTTCCAGCCCCCAAACCTGATGAACACACACACACACACACATGAGCATAGCATGTCTGAGAGGACTGGGTAATCAGCACTCACAAGCTGACCCCTTATGTGTCCCTGGACTCAGTCGGCTGGATTGAACAGCAATTTAAAGGTGTTACCCTCATATGTCCTTGGTCTCATGGGGCTGGGCTGAGCAACACCTTAATCTGCCACCCTCCTATGCCCCCAGGTTCAGCACCTCCCTATCCCCACCTTCACACCACAACCATTCTGCTAGTAACCCACTTGATGAGCAAACCCACAGGATTTTTGGGGCTGCAGGGATCTTTAGCTTCCGGACAAGGAGCGTTGCTGCAGAGTGAATGGAGAAGCCAAAAACACCCATGGGGTGAGGAGTAAGGGAGAGAGCAATCAGCTTAACCATGAAAGTTATTTATTTCCAGGTAGTAACCTTACAAGGGGAGCCAAACAAAGAAAACCGTTCCAAGATTAAATCTAACTTCAATTTGATTGCAAAAGTTAGGGCTAGCAAACGATAACTGATCACATAAGGCAGGGTCAGGAGGCTATACCTAGAGAGAGACAGAGGCACAGAAAGAGACAGATGGATCTCAGCACTCCTTGAAGCTGGAATCGATCAGGGTTCCCAGGTGGCCTTGGTAACTGTGGGACCGGAGCGCTGGAGCCAGGCAGAGCCCCCAGCACAATCAGTCAGGAAAAGCTAATGAGGAGGACTTGTGGCACCTTAGAAACTAACCAATTTATTTGAGCATAAGCTTTCATGGGCTAAAGCCCACTTCATCAGATGCATGCAGGGGAAAATACAGCAGGAAGATATAGATATAGATATATCGATACAGAGAAGACAAGAAAATGGGGGTTGCCATACCAACTCTTAACGAGACCAATCGATGAAGGTGAGCTGTTAGCAGCAGAAGGAAAAAACACTTTTGTTGTGATACCTTAATCGATTGGTCTCGTTAAGAGTGAGAATGGCAACCCCCATTTTCTCATCTTCTCTCTGTATATATATCTATATATCTTACTGCTGTATTTTCCACTGCATGCGTCTGATGAAGTGGGCTTTAGCCCATGAAAGCTTATGCTCAAATAAATTTGTTCGTCTCTAAGGTGCCACAAGTCCTCCTCGTTCTTTCTGCTGAAACAAACTAACACGGCGATCACTCTGAAGCCGCACCAAAGGCTCTGACGTAAATTAAGTTGTCATGGGATAAGAGGGAAGATCCTTTAATGGATTGAGAACTGGTTAAAAGACAGGGAACAAAGGGAAGGAATAAATGGTAAATTTCCAGAATGGAGAGGGGTAACCAGTGGTGTTCCCCAAGGGTCAGTCCTAGGACCAATCCTATTCAACTTATTCATAAACAATCTGGAGAAAGGGGTAAACAGTGAGGTGGCAAGGTTTGCAGGTGATACGAAACTGCTCAAGATAGTTAAGACCAAAGCAGACTGTGAAGAACTTCAAAAAGATCTCACAAAACTAAGTGATTGGGCAACAAAATGGCAAATGAAATGTAATGTGGATAAATGTAAAGTAACGCACATTGGAAAAAATAACCCCAACTATACATACAATATGATGGGGGCTAATTTAGCTACAACTAATCAGGAGAAAGATCTTGGAGTCATCGTGGATAATTCTCTGAAGACGTCCACACAGTGGGCAGCAGCAGTCAAAAAAGCAAACGGTATGATAGGAATCATTAAAAAAGGGATAGAGAATAAGATGGAGAATATCTTATTGCCCTTATATAAATCCATGGTATGCCCACATCTTGAATACTGCATGCAGATGTGGTCTCCTCATCTCAATAAAGATATACTGGCATTAGAAAAGGTTCAGAAAAGGACAACTAAAATGATTAGGAGTTTGGAACGGGTCCCATATGAGGAGAGATTAAAGAGGCTAGGATATTTGACTTGGAAAAGAGGAGACTAATATGGGGGGATATGATAGAGCTCTATAAAATCATGAGTGGTGTGGAGAAAGCGAATAAGGAAAAGTTATTTACTTGTTCCCATAATATAAGAGCTGGGGGCCACCAAATGAAATTAATGGGCAGCAGGTTTAAAACAAATAAAAGGAAGTTCTTCTTCACTCAGTGCACAGTCAACCTGTGGAACTCCTTGTCTGAGGAGGTTGTGAAGGCTAGGACTGTAACAGGGTTTAAAAGAGAACTGGATAAATTCATGGAGGTTAAGTCCATTAATGGCTATTAGCGATGATGGGTAAGGAACGGTGTCCCTATCCTCTGTTTGTCAGAGGGTGGAGATGGATGGCAGGAGAGAGATCACTTGATCATTACCTCTTAGGTTCACTCCCTCTGGGGCACCTGGCATTGGCCACTGTCGGTAGAGAGGATACTGGGCTGGATGGACCTTTGGTCTGACCCAATATGGCCATTCTTATGTTCTTATGTTCTTGTGTTTTCAAACAACAGGTCTTGGTTTTGTTTTGGTGTTTCTCCTACCTGTCCACATTTTCATCAGCACCCTTTGGGAGCTCCTCTTCTTAGGGTGACTAAAAATCACAACTAAAGTTTTTATTTAAATTATGACATTTAAATATAGTTTTTTTTTGAAAATTTACATCTTATCTACATATTGCTAGTTCTTCTCTTCCATTTTATGTCTCTGCTAAGACATTTTATGTCTCTGCCATTTTATGTCTCTTCCATTTTATGCACTCTGCTAGATACCGGCTGCCAACTAGACATGGAGCCATAATAGAAAGTATGGAATAATGATGGAATGGAAATAACATCAAATACTCTCTTAGGAATATATTAAACTGTAAATCATCATTCACAATAAAGAAGTTTTTCGACAATATGCTGTGTGACCCTGGGAGGGAGTCAGTTCCTCCTCTCCCTGGCTGAAGAGTCAAGAGTCACCCCAGCTGTCCCACCTTTGCCTCTCTCCAGCGTATGATGCTCCTTTCCTTTGATGCCGGCACCTCTTTCAAACAGCGAGAAAGAAGAGTAGCAAAGAGAGAAAATGCAGCTTCTGTTCTGGTGCTGCCTCTCGCTGGCAGCCTCACTGCGGAGACACACAAGCCAGCCCATATTCTGATCAGCCACTCTGGAAAAATCACACCAGCACTGGGCTGTTTGGGGCATAGCTTTTAGCTGCCACTTTGGTCGCAGGATCACAGCAGTGCTGCAAAATAAGCATTCTTGGCCAGCTAAGCCAGATTCTTCTTAGACAGAAAGAAAAAGGAAAGAGACTGGAAGGAGAAGAACTAATAAAGAGCAGGAAAAGGACGCATTGGTGGGGGCAGACATCACATTGCAGGTGGTGTTCAGGAGTCAGCCAGCGCTGGTGGACGTGGCATTGCCTTCTGGGTCCCTCTCTCTGGCCTGGTCTGGTCAGGACATCTCTCAGGATTAGGATGAAGAAGGCCTGGGCTTCCAGGGGAGGGAGGAGTGGCAGCCATGATGGTGAAGCTCACTCCTTCCCCTTCTTTCAGCCAGAATAGCAGTACCCTGCATCTCTTCAAATATATTCCCGCCAAAATCTTTTTTTTAAGAACCCCAAAATGGAGTGAGGGGTGGAATAGCCCGTCCGCTCATTATTTTGTCCACCATTTAGGCCTAATTTCTGACAAATTTTGTTTCACTGATTTCTGATCCCACACTTCTCTTGTTTACCAGGCATGATCTTAACACAGTCTTTGAGTTCTATCAGGAGGCATTTTTGTTTGGACTAATTCAGTCTGTCTCCCTCCCCTTTTCACCCTTTCCCCTCCAGATTCATTGTTATAGCTTATTGTGACATTTTGTGAGCTTTCACTCCTGTCTCACAGTTGAGCTCATAATTAGGGTAAATTTGCAGGACCAATTACTATAACAACACCCAAAAACAGAGAGACACAAAGCTGGCTCAGGGTCTAACTGATCACCATATTTGGGTTGAGGAAGGACTTTTCCCCTTGGTCAGATTGGCAGAGACCCAAGGATTTTTTTGTTTTTTGGTGTTTTTTTTCCCTTTCTTCTGCAGCATGGGGCATGGGTCACTTGCAGGTTTAAACTAGTGTAAATGGCAGAGTCTTTGTGACCTGAACTCTTTAAAATCATGATCTGAGGACTTCAGTGACTCAGCCAGAGGTTCTGGGTCTGTTACAGGAGTGGGTGGGCGAGGTTCTGTGGCCTGCGATGTGCAGGAGGTCAGACTAGATGATCATGATGGTCCCTTCTGGCCATAAAGTCTGTGAGTTTAAGGCAGAACAGCACAACTCTTCCCCTCCTTGTCTAGGCTGGCTCTTTGCACACTGGCTGCTGGAGATGTAAACAGTGAAGGGACAAAATTTTCAGATGTTACAAAATTACTCAAGACAGTTAAGTCCAAAGCTCCCTGCAAAGAATTACAAAGAGATCTCACAAATGACTGGGCAACAAAATGTCAGATGAAATTCAGTGTTGATAAATGCAAAGTAATGCACATTGGAAAGCATAATCCTAACTACACATACAAAATGATGGAGTTTGTATTCACTGTTACACCTCAGGAAAGAGATCGTGGAGTCACTGTGGATAGTTCTCTGAAAACATCCACTCAATGTGCAGCGGCAGCCAAAGAAGAGAACAGAATCATTGGGAAAGGGATCGGTAATAAGACAGAAAATATTATACTGCCACTATATAAATCTGGTATGCCCGCACGTTGAATACTGTGTGCAGATCTGGTCACCCCATCTCAAAAAATATATTAGACTGGGAAAAGGACAACAAAAAATGACTAGGGATGCGGCACAGCTTTCCTAGGAGGAGAGATGAATGAGGCTGGGATTGTTCAGTTTAGAGAAGAGATGAGGACGCAGGGAGGGGATAGAATTCTATAAAATCATCAGTGGTTTAGAGACAGCGATTAAGGAAAGGTTATTTACCCTTTCACACACCACAAGAACCAGGGGTTACTGGGTAAAATTATTAGGCAGCAGGTTTAACCCAAACAAAAGGAAGCACTTCTTTGAACAATACAGAGTCAACCTGTGGAACTTGTTGCCAGGGGATGTTGTGAAGGCCAAAAATAGACCTGGGTTCAAAAAAGAACTAGATAAGTTCCTGGAGGACAGGTCCATCAATGGCCAGGATGGTCAGGGATTCAACCCCATGCTCTGGGTGTCCCTAAACCTCTGACTGCCAGAAGCTGGGACTTGACAGGGGATGGATCACTTGACAATTGGCCTGTTCTGTTCATTCCCTCTAAAGCCTCTGGCACTGACCACTGTTGGAAGACAGGACAATGGACTAGCTGGACCATTCCTGTTCTCAGGCCTCAGATCACACACTGACACTTCCCTATAGGGTCCTTAGCCTTCAAGCAGGACCAGGAGCCCCCTCACACTTAAGACAATAGCTTGTCATCTGAACACAGTCTCCAGCACCCACAGTCAGCACTGTGTGACATGAGCCTCTGCGTGACAACAACGGGTTCCAACTGGCTCAGGCCAGATCCTCTGAAAGGTGCAGTTCACCGCTGCTAGGGGCTGTAACATCTTGTATTCTCTGTGGATGGACTCACAGGGGGACTTTTAACTCACCCCGCCAGTGGGTTACACATCTAGTTGCAAAGAATCAAATCTAGTTCAACATGTTCTTGACTCTGGTTCACTGTCAGCAGGAAGGAAGGTCTCTGCACCGCTCCGTATTTTCTAATCTCTGCGGTTTGCCCTTTCGTGAGTTGAGCAGAGTTACATTATTATGGGTGATGTTACAAGAGAACTGGAGGCCCCGTTGTGCTGGACCATGCAGAGACACATGGCAGAAGGCCTGAAGGGCTAAATAGATAAGACAAAGGGTGGGAGGAAGGAAGTATCATTCTTCTTCGAGTAGTGTCCTGTGGGTACTTCACTGAACGTGTATTTGTGCCCCCTATGCCTCAGATCGGAGATTTTAGGTAGCAGCGTCTATTCAGCCCCCACAGATGCTGTCCCTGTCTCGGGCCCTGCATTAGGGCTATAGAGCGTTGCACGGGCAAACTGCCCTCAGCTCCTTCTCAACCACCTTGACCTGAGACAGGGCCTCAGCAGCCTCCGAGTTGAGAATACCTCATCTATATTTTACTTTCTGTTTTGAGTGATTAGTGTTCGTTCATTGCATTTCAGTCAGTTAGTGTTCATACTCCCCTTCTGTTTCCTTTTTTCAAAAAAAAAAAAAAAGGAACAATAAAATAATCCCCCCTCTTTATTTTGTTATAGACTAGCGAACTCCCTGTCCTTAGTTCTTTCTTGTCTCCTCCCTCTGGGGAAGTGAAACCTGGACAGGGTATGCCTGGGTCTTCCAGGTTTAAGTGTTGTTTCTCCTCCCAAGAACCAATTCCAGTCAGTGATGTACATTCCCACTGCATTTGCTGTCTTGGAGAGTCACACATGCCTTAAGAGTGTACTTTCTGCCTGAAATTAAAAGCTAGGAATAACCTTTAACTAAAACTATGACTACTAATGATGGAAAGTTCACTCGGATCAGCCTCTGACCCTGGCCCTGGGACACACACCCCCATACAAGAGTCCCCAAAGAGGCCGATTCCATCTACTTCCTCGGCTCAACACACTATGGCAGCTTGGAAGAGGAAATTTTTGGATTCCTCTCAAAAAGCCACAAAAAATCAGGCTACAAGTCATTGGGTAGAGAATCTACCACAAAGAAATGATCCCTAACAAGATCACCACCCTGGTACTGACTGATCTACAACGGGGTACCCACGAGACGACTGGCTCCTCAGCTACTGGTACCACCAGTAAGCCTAAAAACCCAAGGGGCACAGGCTATGGGAGTTTGGTACCATTGGGGGGAAAGGGGTGGTAGAGAGAGAACCAGCTCCTCTAGCTCATCTCCGATAGAGCGCTCTAGGGCCTCGATACCAAGTGCTTTGGCTCTTCAGAAGACCAGAACAACACTACCGGCCATTTATCAGAGTGCAAAAGACTCCCACTCCTGTCAGCTCCTTCTACATGAGCCACGTCTGCTCAGCTTCCCTCAACGGCGCCACCTGCTATTCTGGTATCACAGGAATTTCATTTGCCTAAAGACTTGCTGGTTTCAGAGATGCCTGAGTGGCCCCGGTTCAGCACCGACACATTCTTGGTACTGACCACATCTCAGTGCCCAGACATACATGCAGTACCAATGGAGTCTCCCACAGCATCCATGACAGCTCCACCTCTTCCAAGTGACGAGGAGGAGGAGGAGGATGACAGATTCTCCTCAGTCTCCTTGGAAGGCTCTCTGTCCCACTACCAGGGAGCGAATCACCCAGAAACCTCTGCAGAACCAGCTTACCACCATGAGAGACATGACCCACACAGTTGGTATGGACACGCTTGGGAGCACCCATCAGTGCCCTTTGCACCACCCCAGTGGCCATACTGGCCTATAGACCCCAATTCTTGAGGGCCCTAGTGTTGCTCATCAGGATAGGAGAAGGCAATCTCCTACTGCTTCTCTGTCTAGGTCTCCTGATCCACAGGAGTAGAACAGGCAGTGAGATGAGACAAAGCGATTACTCCAGTGACGAATATCTCTTCATCCTCTCCTGATGAAGCTGTTATGCCTCCCCCACCAACTTTGGCAAATGACTTCAAACCATTTCAAGACTTCATCAAGAGAGAAGTGGATTCTCTACAAATTCCACTGGAAGAAGTCAAGGTTTTGCAACACAAGCTGTTCGACATCCTACACCCTTCATCATCAGCCTGTATTGCACTCACTATTAACAAGGTATCGCTGGACCCAGCAAAGACTATGTGGCACAGTACATCCCACATGCAAGAGAGCGGATAAAAATATTATGTTCCCTCTAAAGACTCAGATTTTTTATTTTCCCACCCATTCCCAAAATCCCTTGTAATCGATGCTGTAAATGAACGTGGCAGACAGCACCATGCTAAATCAACATCCTATGACAGAACTTAAAACAACTTGAAAATCATATTCTTAGGTGACCCTGCAATTTAAGATTGCTAATTACCAAGCTCTTATGGCAAAATACAAACATATCAATTATTCTACATTAAACACCGTCATTGACCATCTCCCATTAGTTTCAGGTGATCACTACTGAGGGTCAGCTTCTTGCCAGGACATTGTTGCAGGCCCCTCTCTAAACACCGCTGATACAGCTGCCTGCTTCATCTCAACAGCAGTGGGCACGCGGAGCTTCCTGGCTTCACCTTTCTGGCTTTCCAAGGAAAGTCCAGTCTACTGTGAAGGACCTTCCATTTGAAAGATCCAAATTATTTGAAGAGAAAATGGATGAATTCCTCCACATACTAAAAGACTCTAGAGCCACTTTGCATTCACTGAGAATTTATGCACCTGCACAAAAAAAAAGATATAATAAATCACAGATGACACAGAGATCCCAGCCTGATCAATTTTCTCCTCCCCAAAGGCAATATGAACCCCAACAGAAAACACAATGAATACAAAAGCGAAGATCAACTCCCCCACAGTCATCAGACAGAAATAAGGGAGCCTCAATCGCTAAACAAAGACTCTCGAGATGGATATCAGACTGCATTACCCATTGCTATCACACTTATGGCATTCCACCTTCCTGTACGGTTCGAACTCACTCCAGGAGATCTCTCTCCACTTACACAGCCTTACTCAGGAATGTTCCGATCACAGACATGTGCAGAGCAGAAACGTGGACATCTGCTCACACATTT
The DNA here is from genome assembly GCF_965140235.1 of Caretta caretta. Taxonomy (NCBI): domain Eukaryota; kingdom Metazoa; phylum Chordata; order Testudines; family Cheloniidae; genus Caretta; species Caretta caretta. The sequence continues at coordinate 10,365,184 of NC_134209.1, forward strand.
GCTGAACATCGTGCAGTCACCCACATCTCAGCAGAGGCACCTTAGAAGTGTGTGAGGGGCCCACAGGCACCTGAACTGTGGCTGCACCCCACATGCCATGCCCCGCCTGAGGCCCCGCCCCTTTCTCCCTGTGCTCACGCCACCCATTGCCCCCAAGGCCCTGACCTCACACTACCTCTTCTCCCCAAGCCCCTGACCTTGCACCAACCCTTCCCCCAAAACCCCAGCATCACTCCCTCTTCCCCCCAAGACCCCGCCTACTGCTCACTCCTCTCCCCCCACCGTCACTTGCCTTTACAGCTGGCAAAAAGTGGGGGGAGGGCCTGGCCCCTTGATCCCCCCAGTTCCGGCACCCCTGCATCCTCTGCTATATTTTATTCCAGTGTCTGATGCTCAGGACTAGACTCGACTCTGAAACCCCACCCCTCCGTCACGGGTACGGCTGCCGAGTCGCCGAGACACCCACAGAGACACCGCTGCAAGAAGGAGAAAGGGTCCCTCACCTGGTGCCGTACCTGTCGCTCTCTGAGATGTGTCCCTGTGGGTGCTCCACTATTTGCCCTCCTTCCCCCCTGCTCTGGAGCTCTGACCTATGAGCTCTGTGGTGGAGAAGGAACTGGGAGCAGTTTGTCTGCACAGCGCTACATTGACCTAATGCGGAGCAGGAGATGGGGAGAGCGGATGTGTGGGCCGAACAGAAACGGCTACCTAAAATCTCCGATGTGAGGCGCCGGGCTGTGAATACACAGAGCATGGAGTAACACACAACTCGAAGAACTGCAGTTACCGCACAAGGCGAGGAACCCTTTCTTATCCCGCTTTACACTCAGGAAACTGAGGCCCAGAGAGCTCAGGGCCGCAGTTCAGCTAGATACAAGCTTAACTTTATGTGTGTGAATAATCACGTTATTATAAGTCAGTCTCTCGCTGTCAGGCATTTTGTCCAGCCCTCAAATAATTTTTGTGGCTCTTTTCTGCATCTTTTCCAGTTTTTCAACGTCTTTTTCCAAATCAGGTCAGCCAGTTATTCCGACAGCCCCACGGCCAGCTGCACTGACTGCCAGCCACTGCTGGAGTGGCCCAGGGCAGCTGGCCCCGGGGACCACCTGACCAGCAGCCGGTGGGGCTGGCCCCAGAGAGCGCCTGAGCAGTGGTCCCTCGGGCGGCTGAAGCAGCTGCTGCTCAGTGGCCCCTGGCAGCTGGTGCCACTGGCCCTGCTCCCCCTCCAGCAGCAGCCCCGCTGAGATTTACTTAGGGGGCTTATGGTATAAATCATGAACTGGTCACAGGTGGGGAATTTTTTTGTTTATTGCCCATGACCTGTCCACAACTTTCTCTAAAAATACCCGTGACTAAAGTGTAACCTTAGGCCTGGTACACCGGTGACTGAGTGAGGGTCTAAGGTCTGTGATGTACAGGAGGTCAGACTACAATCCTTCTGGCCCTGAACTCTGTGAATCTATGATGGCAGTTCTTTGCTAGTATGAGAGGGGACCATTGCCCCCCAGAATCTCACCTCTTTGACTCTTCTTTCTTTAGAAAACCTGCGATCTGAACTGGAGAAAGAGAGAGGTAAGTTCCTGGGACAAGTTCCCTGAAATAACAGTAGGAATAACCCAGCTAATGCAACAAGATGAAACCTCGCCTCTTTCTTCCTTTTCTCTTCCAGAGATTCTGTGCGCTGAGCTGGAGAACGAGAGAGGTAAATGTCTGGGCTCTCCGGAGGCTTGAACAAGTTTCTCTCACTGTACATAGTCAGACAGACTTTGGCTTTTGTCTCTGCACTATCTGTTAGGAGAGGCTCTGGGAATCAAACGGACGGGGAGCTCTGACTAATCATCGAGTGGGGTAACTGCTCCATAGATAAGGTTGCTGCTCAGTTTCCATCATAAGCCTGATTTCAGCCCCTTCCTTTAAAATCTGCACACAGGGGAATGTCCATATCCAAAACTGGTGGGTCTGCCTGGGCCCACGTACCTTTTTGCTACTGAATTTAAAGGAATGGAGGGGTGGGGGGAATTCTGATGCCCTGGAAACAGGGGCTCAGCGCAGTCCCAAAGTCTCCTAGCACTCTCTGACACTTTGAGGCACAAGCTCAGTGAGAAGGAGCCAGCTCATGTTGCTGGGCCCATGAGCTGAGATCCAGTGTCCAGGGCCAAGGGTTAGCTCATTAAACCCTCACTGCCATGTTATCAGGGCCTAGCCCCTCACCAAGCTGCCTGGCACAAGGGGAGTGTGAACACTACACCACAGGTGAGCCCAGCTAGGGCAGGGCCATAGGAGCCCAGCGAGGGTCAGATGCCAAGAAGGGGGGTGTAATCTACAGAGCCCAAAGCCACTAAGAGCTCTATGAGGATGGAGCTCAGGCCAGGAGACCTGGGCGGGAAGAGCGCAGCGGAGAGCACAGTGGAAAGGGCAAAGTGGTCCTTTAAAGGCAGATTCCCTAACCCAGGAGCTGTTGTAGAACTGACTGCATACCTATGTCTCTCTGTTTGCAGAGAAATCCCTGGCCGAACTTGGTAAGTGCCATGTGTCCCCTTTTCCCCACCCCAGATGACATTGTGTCCTTTGCCGGCAGTCCGTGCTCCGGGGAGTGCTCACCTCTTGGTGTGTTTGATTTCAGGCTGGAGTAAAGTCAGCAAAAATGCAGGTAAGTGAAGCTGGTATTTTAATGTCAGACCTCCTGCACCACTCTGCTGCCCAGCAAACGCGCACATGCCAGAAATCACAGGGAAAGAGCAGTATGGTCAATGAAAATGCCAGATTCGTCCCCAGTTTACTTGCATAAAACAAATGCTCACACTTAAGGGTGGAGTCCCGAGCTCTCCAGTGTAACTGCAATAAGTCAGAGTGCTCCTAAGGCCGGGAACTTACCTGCTGTCAATTCAGGGGGGTAGGTGCTTGCAGCCGTTGGTAATTATGGTTCAGAGTTGGGGTTTTACTGGACACATATGGTGAATTCTCATGTGTTGTGTTGTTATTAATTAACTTCATGAACTAGAAGGGTTCTAGGAAACTGTGTAAATTACCTTAACTGGTTGCGGGTAATTGTCTTAATGCTTTTTGGACTGGTGAAATCTCTGTTTTTATGGAGTTGTCAGTCAGTAGCCCTTTGGCTAATTCAGTTCAAATATGGTAGAAAAATTCTACCTCAGACCTGGACCAAATCTACCAAATTTGAGTCTGATAGGACTTTGTGGGTATTAGAATAGAGGGCTCCCAACTCGGGTGTAGATTGGAAACTCAGGTGGTGTCTTAGCTGTGGAGACGTGGTAGCAGCCCCAGAGCACAGATTTTGTGGTGGGTGACTACTGAGTTCTTTTAATGGTTGAAATGATCTCCGTGTGTGTAACACCTGAGCTCGTTCCTTACTGGGGCCTCTGTAGAGGTTACAGACAGGCCCAATGGGAGCTAGAGGCATCCCCAGCTCTTCCAGGGGAACTATTTGCCCCTATTGCCTGGGAGGAGAGCTGCAGTGAAATGCAGAGAAGCAGATCCCTGGGAGTTAGAGGCGGGAAATCAGAGAGTGTCCTAGCCAAGACAGAGCTGGCGGGAGGATGGGAAACAGCCTCGATGGGCATAGGCACCAACTTCTGCTGGTGCCAGTGGGTGCTCGACCCCTCCTCTACCCCCAGCCCTGCCCTGACTCCACCCCTGCCCCGCCCCATTCCAACCCCTTCCCCAAAGTCCCCGCCTCAACTCTGCCCCCTCCCTGCCCCTATTGGACTCCTTCCCCAAATCCCCTCCCCGGCTTCGCCTCCTCCCCTGAGTGCGCCACGTTCCCGCTCCTCCCCCGTCCCTCCCAGAGCTTGTTATGCCGCAAAACAGCTGTTTTGTGGCTGCAAGCACTGGGACTTAGGGGAAGCAGGGACACAGCATGCTCAGGGGAGGAGGCAGAGGTTAGGTGAAGTGAGGTGAGGTGGGGGGGGAGCTTGGCTGCCAGTGGGTGCAGAGCACCCACTAATTTTTCCCCGTGCGTGCTCCAGCCCTGTAGCACCCACGGAGTCAGCACCTATGCAGTTGGGCTGCGCTCTGCCCCTGATGCTCTGCCCCATCTCTGCAGCGATGGTGAGTCTGGATCCGGACACGGCTCATCCCAGCCTCAAGGTCTCTGAGAATCGGCGATCTGTGAAATGGAGGGGCCTGAGCAGGACGTGCCTGACAACCCTGAGAGATTTGACAGTGAAACCTGCGTGCTGGGCTCGGAAGGGTTTGCCTCGGGGAAACCTGGTGGTAGGACCTGGGCTGTGGGGGTGGCCAAAGAATCCGTCAGGAGGAAGGGCTGGATCTGCTTTTCTCCTGAGGAGAGGATCTGGGCCGTGGATCAGTGTGGGAGCCATTACCGGGCTCGCACCTCCCCAGAGACCCTCCTGCCCCTGACTGGGATCCCTGGGAAGATCGGAGTGTATCTGGACTATGAGCGGGGCCTGGTGTCATTTTATCATCCTGGTATGGAGGCCCCAATCTACACTTTCACCAGCTCTTTCACTGGGCAGCTCCACCCTTTCTTCTGGGTCTACTCCCCAATCACACTGTGTCCCTGAGATATGGCATTGTGGGGATAGCACCTCTCACTGGTCAAAGACGTTTTTTGTTCTGTTGTTTTCCGAAATGGACTAATTTTTCATTTTTAAATATTTTCCATTATTTTTTTATTCTTCTCAAAACTTGGAATTTTCCAGAATGAATATTTTCAGTTTTGAAAATCCTACCATTTGACTAAGATGAGGGCTCAAAATTGGTAAAGCAGAAGAAATCCTGATATTACGTTGATGAGTGTGGTGTAAGAAGCTACATAGAATAGAACAGAACCCAATAAACAATACATAATAGGACCCCTCCGCCCAAATAAAAGGTTTAAGTTGAAAATTTTGTAATAATGCAAAAAAAAAAAAAAAAAACTCTCAAGAAAATCCAAATGTTTTCACAAAAAAATCTCTTTTTGTAAACCGGCCAAATTTCCTCAAGATATTTTTTGAATGAAAACTTTTGTTCAGCTCTAATTAACACCTGTAATTGCACATAATCAATGAATGCTTCCTGATTCTTAGTACTGTAATTTATCAACTGATCATCATTGATAAGTGGAAGGGGTAAGAACATGTGTCAAACCCTGTCCCAAAACATCACATTGTCCAAACTGGATAAAAGGCTCCAAGAAAGCAGATTCCTAACCAGTAACTATGTTCTGTGACATTATTGGTGAAAGAAATGGAGTCAGAGGAATGGAGGGAGCTCCGGTTCTCTGGATGAGTGTTGATCATGGGGTTCACAGCATCCAGGAAGGCTTAACCTAAACCCAAAATGACAGGTATGTCCTACACCAGCTACATGTAGAGTTTTAGGCCAGAAGGGACCATGAGATCAACCAGTCAGACCTCCTCTATATCACAGGCCACCAACACACCCAGCACGCTCACATCAAGCCCAACATTGAAGATTAAACCAAACTATTGCAGCCCACAGGAGGCTAGACTTTTACATGCCAAAGCCATGGAGCCCCCACCCAGCCTGAGCAGAACAAATCATGGGGGCAAAAACTAGATCAGTCTCATAATACTTCCCCAGCCTCATAATACTGCCCTTGAGGGGGCGCTAGCCTTCTCCACCCCCACCCACCTCGGTTCCAGTGTCTCTGGGGTCTCAACAGGATTTCCTTAAATCAAAACAGCTGCCTTCTCCCATCTCCTGCTGCAGGATGAAAGGAAAGCAGTGCTTTCTTATGTTAGCTGCAGGATCTGATCATCTCCTCTATTAATTGGATGATTTAAGGAGCTGATGACCCAAACCAACATTATTGTTAACCCACCGACTTATGGAGTCAGTCTCAGTTGTGCCCTAGATTTGATCATTGTTTTCACAGGTTCACAGATTCCAAGGCCAGAAGGGACTGTTGTGATCAGCTTGTCTGGACTCCTGTGTAACACAGGCCAGGGACCTGCCCCACAAGAATTCCTGCTCGAACTAGAGCAGATATTTTTTTTAAAAAATCATCCACTCTTGGTTTAAAAATGGTCAGTGATGGAAAATCCACCACAACCCTGGGTAAATGGTGCCAATAGTTAATTACCCTCACTATTAAACATGTTTGAGGGAGATAGCCATGTTAGTCTGTTTCAGCAAAAACAATGAGGAATCCTGTGGCGCCTTAAAGACTAACAAATTTATTTGGGCATAAGCTTTCATGGGCTGGAACCCACTTCATCAGATTCATGAAGTGGAAACTTCAAGTGGGCAGATATATATACACATGGACACACAGGTACAAGGCCTGACATGTACCCCTGGGAGATGGCAGTTCCAGGGCTGCTACCAGCAGGTCAGGCTCCAGTACTAGAGCTGGCCTGGCTACAGAGCCTCCGGCTCAGAGAGACACCACAGAGGCGCCGGCCACAAGATCCTCTAATGCTCGGCCCGGCATGGCGGAGGTCAGCTTATATAAGGTCTGTTACACACAGCACCGCCTAGTGGCTGAACTGTATAGTACCCTTCACCATGCCATCACAAGCCCGGACACTGGAAGGGTTCACTCAGAGAGCCCAGAGAGGGGCCAGAGGTGCAGGTAACCCTGTAACCAGGACAGGTTCCCTCCCAGATCTGCCCCTTCACCATGGCCATGTGCTCTAATACCACCTGGCCACAAGCAGCCCCTACCCCCAGGACTGTGCAGCCTCTCCTGGGCACCAGTCCAGTGCAGCCACCCAACCCATCTCCGAGTACAGCTGGACAAACTCTGGAGGGTGTGTTTGTGTGTGTAATTCCCACCCTTGTATTCCACCCCACGGTGAATGCTGTGGAAAGGGTCTCGGTAAAGGTTGGACAGCTTTGGTCAAGCCCTTGCATGTTATTATCAGTCCATTACTGGTATTGTTTGTTTACAGCACAGCAGTGCCTGGAGGCCCCAGTCAGGATCGGGGCCCTGTGGTGCTAGGAGCTCTACAGACAAAGAGCACAGACAGGTCCCTGCCCCCGGAGCGCTCAGTCTGACCAGAGAGCTGTATCACGCAGCGGGAATGTTCTGTACTATTTACATGGCCCCTATATGTTGCATTGATGCCAGTGGGAGACAGAGGACAGTTTGCGCTCAGGGCAGGCTAAGAGACATGGGTATGTATGTTACCTAGCTGAGACTAAATGGGTCATTGGGAAAAGACTGACTGAGGCAAGCCCCAGTGTGAAGACAATGGCAAAGCCCATCACCAAGACATTGTTGCCTAGCAACCAATGACCCAGAGGAGGTGGATTTCCTCACTTCACAACAGGGAAGCTGAGCAACATCCCCCAGCTCGAGAACAAGGATGGGAAAGGTGTGAGGTGGGGGATCAAAGCTCGTTGCTGGAAGGAGTCGGGCTTTCCCCTGGAGTCTGACCAAGAAGGTCAGACTGAGAGACAGACAGAACTTGAGCAATGGGGTTCACTACAACGTGGCTGGGCTCTGGGCTAGCCAGAATGGACTTGAACGGTGCTTTAACCTTCAGTTCTCTGTGCCAACCTAAGGACGTCCTATGCTGAGTCCAGTTGATTAATGGACCCGACTGTTTTGACAACATGATGTGAGTGTCACCACAAATGCTTGCTGAGGTGCATTAATCCCTGAGGAGCGGACAAGTCTCTACCAGGACGTAGTCTACCACAGTAGGACTTGCTGAACAGAAATCCAGCTGTGACCCAGCAGTGCTAAAGGTCCAGTCGAAGGAGGCAGTGAAGCGGTGTTGCTTATCCTGCAGGCCAAGTGGGCCCCCTGGAGGGTCTGGTAGACTGATGGGGTTCCTCCTAGAGCCTGTTCCAAAGCTGGGGGTGTAGAACTGATCCCGTGGATCCACGACAGTTGGTGACAGCGGTGGGATGCTGAATGCACCAGTAGTATTTTGCAATAAGTGACTTGCAGCAGTAAAACAAGGGTAGTCAAAGGAAACAACAAGAAAAGGGCATATAACCTAGGCCCTCGTTCGGCGCTGGTTAGGCCACCTCCCTAGGAAGAGCATGACAAACCCTGTCCAGGGAGAGGGCTAAGCCTTCTGGAGACAGATGAAAGGGCCAAGAAACAGGTTCCAGACCCAGGTGGGTTTTCCAGTGAGGCCTGAGAGCAACAGAGGTGGCAGCAGGATGCCCCCAAGAGCCAGTTCCCCGTCCAGCAGGGTGCCCTCATGATTCAGGTTCCCTTTGATAGATTAGAAGAGGTGGGAGCTGCAGCTGAAGGCGAAGGAGCTGGCAGAGCATGAGGAGAAGCAGGAAAAGCATGAACTACAACTAGAGAAGTGGAGGGGCAAGAGGACCCACAGAGGGGAAAGTGGGGAAAGACCCTGGGATGCCAAGTCCACAGAGAGCCTAGATCCTAAATGGTTGTTCCAGATAAGGTGGGGGGATATGGATGCCTACCTCATAGCCTTTGAGAAGGCATGTGATTTGAACCTGGTTGATCCTGCAGACAACTCTGCAGTCTCACTCCCTTACTTGGCCCTAAAGGTACGGAGGCATACAGCCGAGTGGATGGAGCTGATAGTGGTGGCTATGAACGGTTCAAAAAGGCTTTACTGATTAAGTATGACTTGGCACTGGGGTTATAGGAAAAGCTCTTGGGGTGTGCAGAAGACCCCGGGTGTGACAGATATAGAAGCCACCATTCTGAGGGGAGAGTATCTCCACAAATGAGGTTAGGGTGCAGGTGTCACTACCCTGGAGGATTTGTATAATCGGGCTGGTTTGGAACAACTCTATGAGCTCTGTCCCCACTAGCTTAAAAGATGGTTAGTGGACAAGAAGCCTCAGGCTCTGCGTAGTGCAGGCGGGTTGGCAGAAGAGTTTGTGGACAGTCGCTCTGGGTATCGAGAGAGACTCAAAGGGGACTGGGAAAGGGAACCGATGGGGGCACCCCAGAAGAGGGACTCAGATAAACCCAAAGTGGGGGGAGCGGCTGATGCGGGGAGACCTCATCCAAGGGCTCTCAGAGACCTGACCTGTAATGTCTGCAGAAAACCAGGGCCTAAGTGGGCGAAATGCTCAACGGGTTAACTCGGTGAGAGCCCAGCCAGAGGGAATGCCACCTCCTTGTGCCTCTGGGGCTGACAGGCGACCTGCAGCTCAACCTCAGAGCGTGAACTACCTGACTGAACATTTGGAGGAAAGCAGACTCCCAGCCAACTCCTCGGGACAGTGACGGAGGGGCTCCCAGACAAGGCACCGGGATACATGTGCTATTGTACTCTCTTGGGCTCTCACACAGCTGACCTCTCGTGGGAGCTGAAGGGTAGATAATGGGAAGACATTTGGGGACAGAGAGACCCCTTGTCACACCCTGAGTGGTGCAACCACATCAAGGGCTGGCCTGAAGGGCTGTGTAACATGCCTCTTGGGGCCGAGGGGAGCTCTCGTGTCAGGACTCCACCCCTGCAGCTCCGGGCTGAGCGCTGCACAGGTCTCCAGGAACCTACACTTCAACCTCCCCACGTCCGGTTCCCACAGCCGTTCCTCCCAGCTCTGCAGCACTCTCCTGCCCCTCCAGCCCATGCTAGTCGGCCAAGCCCAGACGTGGCACTCCACCCAGGGATGCCACTCCAGGAAAATGTCATGCAGAGGTAACTGCCCAATTTCCTCCTCCTCCTTCGTCAGCCATACATCCAGGGCATCACTGGGGGTGTCTCCCAACCTGTCCAAAGCTGTCTGGCTGTGTGACTGCCGTGACACCTGGAGCAGCCTGTTTGTGTCAATGACTGTGGGGATCGCACCACTCAGTGGTGTTTCCTTCATGCTGCCTGGCAGCTACCTAAGTTCCCTCTAAGCCGCGCGGCTGCGCAGCAGGCTATCAAGGCCGTGCAGGCGGGGAGAGGTGCCTCTCCCTTGGCCCTGGGCTGCTGCACAGAGAGAGGGCTGGGGGGACTCCTCACTCCCCGCTGCAGCCTGTACCCCTCATCCCTGGATCCACCCCAGAGCCTGCACCCTCACCAGGAGCCCTCACTCCCTGCACCCAAACCCTCTGCCCCAGTCCTGAGCCCCCTCCTGCACCCCAAACCCCTCAGCCCCAACCCCACCCCAGAACCCACACCCCCAGCTGGAACCCTCTCCCCCAGCACTCCAACCCTCTGCCCCAGTCCTGAGCCCCCTCCTGCACCCCAAACCCCTCAGCCACAACCCCACCCCAGAGCCCACACCCCCAGCTGGAACCCTCTCCCCCAGCACTCCAACACTCTGCCCCAGTCCTGAGCCCCCTCCTTATGTGGGCTGCATCCACACAACACAGATACTACCTGAATGCCCCAAGGATGTCACATGAGCCACAGCTGTGTGCTGATTGGGCTGCAAGTGGCCCACAGGCCATGGGTTCAGAACCACTGAGCTAAACCTTCCAGATCGAGGAATGCACGATACCTGCAGGGAATAAACAGCAGAGCCCTGCTAGACCCTGTAATTTAAAAGAAACATGTCAAGAGACTTCCCTGAAGGTCCCATCTCACCCCATGAAGGCCCATTCTCACATTCTTCCCCTCTGCAGATGAATAAATCTGAGAAACTCAGACCCATGTTATTCCTCCTCCTTCACAGCAGGAAAGTCACAAATAAACCGTCACCCCAAGGCCAAGCTCAGGACATTGCATTTCAAACCTCATGGAGACCATTATTGCTCCTGAATGTATCCATTTTATTAAATAACGTGCTATCAAGTAGAAATGAAAAGTTGGACCCTACCCCTATGCTGGATAGACAAACTGGAGGACTGGGCCAAAAGAAATCTGATGAGGTTCAACAAGGACAAGTGCAGAGCCCTGCACTTAGGACGGAAGAATCCCATGCACCGCTACAGGCTGGGGACCGACTGGCTAAGCGGCAATTCTGCAGAAAAGGACCTGGGGTTATAGTGGACGAGAAGCTGGACATGAAGGCTAACAGCAAGAAGGCTAACGGCCTATTGGGCTGCATTAGTAGGAGCATTGCCAGCAGATCGAGGGAAATGATTCTTCCCCTCTCTTCGGCTCTGGTGAGGCCACACCTGGAGTACTGTGTCCAGTTTTGGGCCCCCCACTACAGAAAGGATGTGGACAAATTGGAGAGAGTCCAACAGAGGGCAATGAAAATGATTAGGGGGCTGGAGCACATGATTTATGAGGAGAGGCTGAGGGAACTGGGCTTATTTAGTCTGCAGAGCAGAGTGAGGGAGGATTTGAGAGCAGCCTTCAACGACCTGAAGAGGACAGAGCTCGCCTGTTCTCAGTGGTGGCAGAGGACAGAACAAGGAGCAATGGTCTCCAGTTGCAGTGGGGGAGGTCGAGGTTGGATGTTAGGAAACACTATTTCACTAGGAGGGTGGTGAAGCACTGGGATGGGTTCCCTCGGGAGGTGGTGGAATCTCCCTCCTTCGAGGTGTTTAAGGCCCGTCTTGACCAAGCCCTGGCTGGGATGATTTAGTTGGGCTTGGCCCTGCTTCAAGCAGGGGGTTGGAGTCTAAGTTCCCTCTCAGCCGCGCGCTCGCACACCAGCGATGAAGGGCCACGCAGCAGGGGCCTGGAGAGGAGAGGGGTAGATGGGAGGGGAGCCAGCTGGGGATGAAGGGCTGCCACAGGCCGCTCTCCTGGCCCCAGAGCTCCCTCTTGCCAGCACCCAGCAAGGGAGAGAGGCCCCTTCTCCCCGGAGCACCGTGCTGCTGGTGGGGAGAGGGTTTGGGGGAGTCCAGAGTTCAGAGCGCAGGAGGGGCTGCAGGTTGAGGCAGGGGGGTGGGTGCGGAAGGTGGTGAGGGGGCCGACTGGGGGTGCGGGCTCTGGGGCAGGGCTGGGGATCAGGGGTTTGGAACGTGGGAGGGGGCTCAGGGCAGGAGGTTGGGGTGGGGCTCTTGGAGAGAGTTAGGGTGTGGGAGGGGGTTCAAGGCAGGAGGTTGGGGTGGGGTGGGCTCTGGGAGGGAGTTAGGATGTGGGAGGGGGCTCAGGAAGGAGGTTGGGGTAGGGGTGGGCTCTGGGAGGGAGTTAGGGTTCGGGAGGGGGCTCAGGGCAGGAAGTTGGGGTGGGATGGGCTCTGGGAGGGAGTTAGGGTGCAGGAGGAGGCTCAGGGCAGGAGATTGGGGTAGGAGTGGGGGTCTGGTAGGGAGTTAGGATGCGGGAGGGGGCTCAGGGCAGGGGGTTGGGGTGGGGGTCTGGGAGAGAGTGAGGGTGCAGGAGGGGGCTCAGGGCAGGAGGTTGGGGTGGGGTGGGCTCTGGGAGGGAGTTAGGGTGCAGGAGGGGGTTCAGGGCAGGAGGTTGGGGTGGGGGTCTGGGAGAGAGTGAGGGTGCAGGAGGGGGCTCAGGGCAGGAGGTTGGGGTGGGGTGGGCTCTGGGAGGAAGTTAGGGTGCATGAGGGGGCTCAGGGCAGGAGGTTGGGGTGGGCTCTGGGAGGGAGTTAGGATGTGGGAGGGGGCTCAGGGCAGGATGTTGGGGTGGGGGTGGGGGTCTGGGAGGGAGTTAGGGTGCGGGAGGGGGCTCAGGGCAGGAGGTTGGGGTGGGGTCTGGGAGGGAGTTAGGGTGCGGGAGGGGGCTCAGGGCAGGAGGTTGGGGTGGGGGTCTGGGAGGGAGTTAGGGTGCGGGAGGGGGCTCAGGGCAGGAGGTTGGGGTGGGGTCTGGGAGGGAGTTAGGGTGTGGGAGGGGGCTCAGGGCAGGAGTTTGGGGTGGGGTGGGGTCTGGGAGGGAGTTAGGGTGCGGGAGGGGGCTCAGGGCAGGAGGTTGGGGTGGGGGTCTGGGAGAGAGTTAGGGTGCGGGAGGGGGATCAGGGCAGGAGGTTGGGGTGGGGGTCTGAGAGGGAGTTAGGGTGTGGGAGGGGGCTCAGGGCAGGAGGTTGGGGTGGGGGTGGGGGTCTGAGAGGGAGTTAGGGTGCTGGAGGGGGCTCAGGGCAGGAGGTTGGGGTGGGGGTCTGGGAGGGAGTTAGGGTGCAGTAGGGGGCTCAGGGCAGGAGGTTGGGGTGGGGGTATGGGGTTTGAAAGGGAGTTAGGGTGCAGGAGGGGGCTCAGGGCAGGAGGTTGGGGTGGGGGTCTGGGAGAGAGTTAGGGTGCGGGAGGGGGCTCAGGGCAGGAGGTTGGGGTGTGGGTATGGGGTTTGAAAGGGAGTTAGGGTGCAGGAGGGGGCTCAGGGCTGGGGCGTGAGGTGCGGGGTGCTTGCCTGGGGCAGCTCCCATTTGGGGGTGCACTGGGGTTGAGGCAGGCTCCTTGCCTGCCCTGGCCCTGCGCTGCTCCTCCCGGAGTGACCCTGCAGCTGCCGGCACGGCACGGATGTCCCTGGCTGCGGCCCCGGGGGGGGAAGGTTGCTCCTTGCGCTGTCCTGCGTCTGCCTGCAGGCACCGCCCCCACAGATCCCATTGGCTGCGGTTCCCGGCCAATGGGAGCTGCGGGGGTGGAGCCTGCAGGCGAGGGCAGCGGGCGGGCGGAGCTTCCAGGCACTCACAGCTCCAGCTCCAGCCCAGCACGGTGGGGCAGGGACAGCAGTGCACGAAGCCGCCTCCCTGCTCCCCGCTAGGAAGGGCCGGACGCAGGGACATTAGTGGCCGCAGTCCAGGGTCCCGGGCTAAGGGGGCCCCACCAAAAGATCTGCACTTCTGGCAGCCTGGAGATCTTTTTGCGGAGTCCCCCTTAGCCAGGGCTGCAGCCCCTAGAGCCCCTGCATTAATCCTGCCCTGTCTGCACCCTAAACTCCTCATCCCCAGCCCCACCCCAGAGCCCGCAGCCCCCACACCTCCCAGCCACTGGGTCTCATAATTTATAAAATTGCTATATGCAAAAATCCAAAAATTGAAAATTAATACCCGGATCCTGCAGACACTTAAACAGACACAGAACTTTACTCATAGAAACAGTCCTGTGGTTTAAAGTTCAGTGAGAGTTTGCAGCGTCAGGGACTCCGTGTATTTTTATTAAGAACTTGTCATGTTGTGGCATAAAATCTGTCACTTCAACAGTGAAACAATTTTGTTTTAACGATAAAAAGTTATTTAAACTCTCAGTAATTTACAATAGCAATTTTTTTATACCGGCCAAAGTTTCCAAAAAGTGGAGCCCAAAATTAGGCTCTTCAGCCTGCCTTTAGCCACCTAAGAGAGGGGTTTTCGAGAATGCTCAGGGCACAAGTCCTATTGACTTCAAACTGCAAATCCTGATGGTTGAAGCATTTCAGCTCTTTACTTGTGGAAGTACAGTGTCCTGGCCAGAAATTCTCTCGTTCTTCCACGTCACTTTTCACTAGTAGATCTCAAAGCTCTTGACCAAGGAGGCACAGAGCACAGGCTTCTTGATTTTCAATTCTGCGTCTGTATAGTCTCATACTAGGGGATATTAATGAGGCCTTGGGCTTTTCTTTTTCAGCACAGATGAGCATTTTAAGTGTGAAACTTCTTAGTAGAAAAATATCGACATAAAATCCAAAATCTTATTAACACTTAGGAAACGAAAAAAAAACAAACAAGTAGAAAACATCCACTTTGACAATTTCAGACCATAAAATGGAAGAGAAGAACTAGCAATATGTACATAAGAAATTTGATGTAAATTTTCAAAAAAACCCTATATTTAAATGTCATAATTTAAATAAAAATTTTAGTTGTGATTTTTAGCCACCCGAAGAAGGGGAGCTCCCAAAGGGTGCTGATGAAAATGTGGCCAGGTAGGAGAAACACCAAAACAAAACCAAGACCTGTTGTTTGAAAACACAAGAACATAAGAACATAAGAATGGCCATACTCGGTCAGACCAAAGGTCCATCCAGCCCAGTATCCTGTCTACCGACAGTGGCCAATGCCAGGTGCCCCAGAGGGAGTGAACCTAACAAGTAATGATCAAGTGATCTCTTCTCCTGCCATCCAGCTCCACTCTCTGACAAACAGAGGATAGAGACACCAGTCCTTACCCATCCTGGCTAATAGCCATTAATGGACTTAACCTCCATGAAATTATCCAGTTCTCTTTTAAACCCTGTTATAGTCCTAGCCTTCACAACCTCCTCAGGCAAGGAGTTCCACAGGTTGACTGTGCGCTGAGTGAAGAAGGACTTCCTTTTATTTGTTTTAAACCTGCTGCCCATTAATTTCATTTGGTGGCCCCTAGTTCTTATATTATGGGAACAAGTAAATAACTTTTCCTTATTCACCTTCTCCACACTACTCATGATTTTATAGACCTCTATCATATCCCCCCTTAGTCTCCTCTTTTCCAAGACGGAAAGTCCTAGCCTCTTTAATCTCTCCTCATAAGGGACCAGTTCCAAACTCCTAATCATTTTAGTTGTCCTTTTCTGAACCTTTTCTACTGCCAGTATATCTTTTTTGAGATGAGGGGTCCACATCTGTACGCAGTATTCAAGATGTGGACGCACCATGGATTTATATAAGGGCAATAAGATATTCTCCGTCTTATTCTCTATCCCTTTTTTAATGATTCCTAACATCCCGTTTGCTTTTTTGACTGCCGCTGCGCACTGCGTGGACGTCTTCAGAGAACTATCCACGATGACCCCAAGATCTTTCTTCTGGTTAGTTGTAGCTAAATTAGCCCCCATCATATTGTAGATATAGTTGGGGTTATTTTTTCCAATGTGCATTACTTTACATTTAGCCACATTACATTTCATTTGCCATTTTGTTGCCCAATCACTTAGTTTTGTGAGATCTTTTTGAAATTCTTCACAGTCTGCTTTGGTCTTAACTATCTTGAGCAGTTTAGTATCACCTGCAAACTTTGCCACCTCACTGTTTACCCCTTTCTCCAGATTGTTGATGTATAAGTTGAATAGGATTGGTCCTAGGACTGACCCATGGGGAACACCACTGGTTACCCCTCTCCATTCTGGAAATTTACCATTTATTCCTACCCTTTGTTCCCTGTCTTTTAACCAGTTCTCAATCCATGAAAGGGTCTTCCCTCTTATCCCATGACAACTTAATTTACGTAAGAGCCTTTGGTGCGGCTTCAGAGTGATAGCTGTGTTAGTCTGTTTCAGCAGAAAGAACGAGGAGGACTTGTGGCACCTTAGAGACTAACCAATTTATTTCAGCATAAGCTTTCATGGGCTAAAGCCCACTTCATCAGACGCATGCAGTGGAAAATACAGCAGGAAGATATATAGATATATATACACAGAGAACATGAGAAAATGGGGGTTGCCATTCTAACTCTTAACGAGACCAATCAATTAAGGTATCACAACAAAAGTGTTTTTTTCTCCTGCTGCTAACAGCCCACCTTCATCGATTGGTCTCGTTAAGAGTTGTTATGGCAACCCCCATTTTCTTGTCTTCTCTGTATCGCTATATCTATATCTTCCTGCTGTATTTTCCACTGCATGCATCTGATGAAGTGGGCTTTAGCCCATGAAAGCTTATGCTCAGAGAAATTGGTTCGTCTCTAAGGTGCCACAAGTCCTCCTCATTCGCTTTTCCTGACTGATTGTGCTGGGGGCTCTGCCTGGCTCCAGCGCTCTGGTCCCTCAGCGACCAAGGCCACCTGGGAACCCTGATCGATTCCAGCTTCAAGGAGTGCTGAGATCCATGTGTCTCTTTCTGTGCCTCTCTCTCTCTCTAGGTATAGCCTCCTGACCCTGCCTCATGTTGATCAGTTATAGTTTGCTAGCCCCCGCACCCCACCTCCATGGGTGGTTTTGGCTTCTCCATTCACTCTGCAGCAACGCTCCTTGTACCCAAGCTAAAGATCCCTGCAGCCCCAAAAGTCCTCGGGGGTTTGCTCATCAAGTGGGTTACTAACAGAATGGTTGTGTTGTGAAGGTGGAGATAGGGATGTGCTGAACCTGGGGCATAGGGGGGTGGCAGATTAAGGTGTTGCTCAGGCCAGCCAGCTGAGTCCAAGGACATAGGAGGGGACCAGCTTTAAATTGTTGTTCAATCCAGCCCACTGAGTCCCGGGACACATCAGGGGTCAGCTTGTGACTGCTGATGACCCAGTCCTCTCTGACATGCTATGTTCATGTCTGTGTGCCTGTGTGTCTGTTCATGTTCATCACATTTGGGGGCTGGAAGACCCCAGCCCTGGGGAACCGAGGTCCTGCAGGGTAGCTCCATTGGGAGGGAACTTGCAGAAGGAAGGAGTAGCGATCCATAGGAAAACACAAGTGACAAAAGCAGCACATTGACAGAATTGCAGAATCTCCCCCCACCAGAAGAGTAACCCTAACAAATGGGCGTACCCCAAGGTAAAGGGCAATTCTGGTAACAGCTCATTTGGGGCTTGTTTGGAAGGGGGATGGACGTCATTCTTGGGACAAGTCACCTGCTATGGCAAAAAACACTTTAGCCCTGTGCGCCCTTCCAGACAAGTCTTATGTCCCAAATACTTTGGGGCCAGTTTTGTTTAATATCTTCACTAATGATCTGGAGGATGGCATGGATTGCACCCTCAGCAAGTTTGCAGATGACACTAAACTGGGAGGAGAGGTAGATACACTGGAGGGTAGGGATAGCATACAGAGGGCCCTAGACAAATTAGACGATTGGGCCAAAAGAAATCTGATGAGGTTCAACAAGGACAAGTGCAGAGTCCTGCACTTAGGACGGTAGAATCCCATGCACTGCTACAGACTAGGGACTGAATGGCTAGGCAGCAGTTCTGCAGAAAAGGACCTAGGGGTTACAGTGGACGAGAAGCTGGATATCAGTCAACAGTGTGCCCTTGTTGCCAAGAAGGCCAATGGCATTTTGGGATGTATAAGTAGGGGCATTGCCAGCAGATCAAGGGACGTGATCGTTCCCATCTATTCGACACTGGTGAGGCCTCATCTGGAGTACTGTGTCCAGTTTTGGGCCCCACACTACAAGAAGGGTGTGTAAAAATTGAAAAGAGTCCAGCGGAGGGCAACAAAAATGATTAGGGGACTGGAACACATGACTTATGAGGACAGGATGAGGGAACTGGGATTGTTTAGTCTGCGGAAGAGAAGAGGGAGGGGGGATTTGATAGCTGTTTTCAACTACCTGCCAGGGGGGTCCAAAGAAGCTGGATCTAGACTGTTCTCAGTGGTAGCAGATGACAGAACGAGGAGTAATAGTCTCAAGTTGCAGTGGGGGAGGTTTAGATTGGATATTAGGAAAAACTTTTTCACTAGGAGGGTGGTGAAACACTGTAATGCGTTACCTAGGGAGGTGGAGGAATCTCCTGCCTCAGAAGTCTTTAAGGTCAGGCTTGACAAAGCCCTGGCTGGGATGATTTAGTTGGGGATAGGTCCTGCTTTGAGCAGGGGGTTGGACTAGATGACCTCCTGAGGTCCCTTCCAACCCTGATATTCTATGATTGTATGATCAGTCTGGAGTTTCACACACTGAATGATCATCACATCAGGATGTGCCTCAACCTCCCACCCCGCCATAAACGTCTCCCCCTTACTCTCACAGATATTGTGGAGCGCACAGCAAGCAGTAATAACAGTGGGAATATTGGTTTCGCTGAGGTCTAAGCAAGTCAGTAAACTGCGCCAGCGTGCCTTTAAACGTCCAAATGCACAATCTACCACCATTCTGCACTTGCTCAGCCTGTAGTTGAAGAGCTCCTGACTACTGTTCAGGCTGCCTTTGTACGGCTTCATGAGCCATGGCAGTAAGGGTTAGGCTGGGTCCCCAAGCATAACTATAGGCATTTCATCATCCCCAACAGTTATTTTCTGGTCTGGGAATAAAAGTCCCTTCCTGCAGCTTTTGAAACAGACCAGAGTTCCTGAAGATGCAAGCGTCGTGTACCTTTCCCGGCCATCCCACGTTGATGTTGGTGAAACATCCGTTGTGATCCACCAGTGCTTGCAGCACTATTGAAAAGTACCCCTTGTGGTTTATGTATTCGCCGGCTTGGTGCTCTGGTACCAAGATAGGGATATGGGTTCCGTCTACGGCCCCACCACAGTTAGGGAATCCCATTGCAGCAAAGCCATCCACTATGACCTGCACATTTCCCAGGGTCACTACCCTTGATATCAGCAGATCTTTGATTGCGTGGGCTATTTGCATCACAGCAGCCCCCACAGTAGATTTGCCCACTCCAAATTGATTCCCAACTGACCGGTAGCTGTCTGGCGTTGCAAGCTTCCACAGGGCTATTGCCACTTGCTTCTCAACTGTGAGGGCTGCTCTCATCTTGGTATTCATGCGCTTCAGGGCAGGGGAAAGCGAGTCACAAAGTTCCATGAAAGTGCCCTTACATACGCAAAAGTTTCGCAGCCACTGGGAATCGTCCCAGACCTGCAACACTATGCGGTCCCACCAGTCTGTGCTTGTTTCCCAGGCCCAGAATTGGCATTGCACCGAACGAACCTGCCCCATTAGCACCATGATGCCCACATTGCCAGGGCCCGTGCTTTGAGAGAAATCTGTGTCCATGTCCTGATCACTCACGTGACCGCGTTGACGTCGCCTCCTCGCCCAGTATCGCTTTGCCAGGTTCTGGTGCTGCATATACTGCTGGAAAAGGCGTGTGGTGTTTAATGTGCTCTTAATTGCCAAAGTGAGCTGAGCGGCCTCCATGCTTGCCTTGGTATGGCGTCCGCACAGAAAAAAGGCGCGGAACAATTGTCTGCCGTTGCTCTGACGGAGGGAGGGGCGACTGACGACATGGCTTACAGGGTTGGCTTATAGGGAATTAAAATCAACAAGGGGGGTGGCTTTACATTAAGGAGTATTTCAGGCAGGACTTCACTGAGGGTTCCAATAAGAAATGGTGCATCTAAGTAATTGTTCTTATTGGAACAAGCAGGTTGGTCTGGCCTCTGATTGAGCTGCCAGTGGAAACTTGATTCAGGGAAATAATTTACACCCTCCCCCCAAACCCCCTCATCATAATACAAATGAAATACTTTTATAAGTGTTTACCCAGTTTCCAAGAATTCCTGGCCAGTTTCCGTCTCTATAACATGTCTGATTGGAGCCTCATAGGAGCTCAAAATTTGTCATATCTGCTGTTCTGATTGCCTGAATTGGTCTCCCTGTCCTGAAACCCCCTGGATTTCTGTCGTTCCACATCTTTTCATGATTGATTTCTAACAATGTTATTTGGATGACACTGTCCAGTGGAGCAGGAACCCACCGGAGAGGTCGGAATTAGGAAACCCCAGTGATCCAATCCCCCTGGCCCGAGCTCTTTCCTTATTTAGCCTCAGGGAACCAACTTCCACAGGAGCGCGGGAGAGAGCCCCACCATACCACCGTGCTTCACACCCTGACCTGAAACATGGGGCCCCTGGTTCAATCCTTCCTCCCCTGCAGACAGTGGGGGGTGATGCTGGCAGCACCAGCTCATGCTCAGGCCTCCCTGAGCCACAGATCGAGCCCAAAGGCAGGCTTGCCTCGGTGGCAGGACAGAGCAGAGGGCCCAAGGGGAATGTCTGGGACTCCCTCTTCAGGCTGTTGCCGTGCCTGGGGAGTTGGCTCTTGGTGGGTGAAAGCAAACTATCGAGCTCCCAATCCCCATGGGGTGTGTCCTGGTGTGTAACACTCTGCCCTGAGGTTGGTACTCATGCCCCGAGCTACGCGAGGCAGCCGGACACAGCCCAGGTGAGTGCTGTGAGAGAAGGGTGGGGCTAGGACACCTCCCCCTTGTCAGTCTCTCCCATTCAAGGGCTTGGCTGGCTCCCTGCCCTGGGAACTGGATTTCGTGTGTTGTATTGTACGGTGCCTGTGTGGCCCATGCACTGTAGGGGGAGTTTAGGTACCTAACTCTGCTTGGTGGATCCGTGTTGTTCCTGTGATTTTCTAGCTGTCTAAACCCATGGCCTGTGACACTCAGCATTGCCACACCTCCGTCCCGTCCTGGGCTGCGTCCTGTGTCACCAGTCAGCTCTCTGCAGAGCACAGCTGAGCGATTCCTGATTGACAGGGGTGTGTCCAGGACAAGAGACAGAGCACAGACTGGAAAGTGACACCTCACAGCAAAGCCCAAACGCTGCTCCTCGAGGCTCGCTATTCCCTGTGGGTGCTGGAGGGGGACAATGTGATGGGATCCCCCTGAGGTGCAGCCTGGGACCAAGGGACCGCTGTGCCCCCTGAACCCTCTCCAGCCTGGGCTGTCTCTCCCAATGCCCTGCTAGTGACCCGCAGCACCCCCGCCAGGTGCTGTTATCACCCAGCTTGATCGCATGAATGCTCCCCGAGCCACTCCTGAGTCACACAGGGAGGCACCAGCCGGATCCCCCCAGCTCCCAGCCCTGTATCTCAGGAGTAGGCTCTCTATCCTATGAATTGCTTCCCCACTTCGTCAGTGGAAAGTGGCTCGACACCAGCCTTTGATAACTGAGGAATTTACCATCCACTTCAGGGAAACTCACTGCTCAAGTTGAACAGGTCAACACGTTTATTGGCTACAAAATATAGATTTTCAGTGGTATGAAGCGAAAGACAACAAATCTGAGTTAGTCACCAAAGGAAATAAACACCTAAGCGCACAGTCTGAACTCTCAACCCTCCTAGACTGGGCAACAACGAGACGAAGCCGTTTTTCTCCCCGTCCTGGATTTTGCAGTCCCAAGCACCCAGATTTCTCCCTTGGAATCTGGGCCAGTCCCCTCAAGTCTTCAGTGTCTTTCTTGCTTGCAGTGCAGGTGGAGGAAGGAGAAAGGCCAAGCATGGGCCCCTGGGTTTGGGTTTGGTTTTTGTACTCTCAGTCCCTGTGCTTGGGAAGCCCCAGTCCAGGCATGTCTGTGGTGGGGGTGGGGCATTGCTCAATCTCCCAGCAAGGTGGAGCAATTCCCTTGCTGTGGCCTCATGCAGGTGAATCATTGAATGGGAGCTTCCTTGCTGGGCAATGGCTCTTGATGGGTTGTATCACACCCCAACCGGGGGTTGCTGACCTTCCTTGCTGGTACCTCTGGGGAAGCTCATTTGGGGCTGATTCCACAACTTACAGCATGTTTCAGTGAAAACCGTCCAATTCTTCTCATTTCATAGGCATTGAGGAGACACAGATCTAGACAGAGAGAAGAGTGACTTTTGGCAGCTCCTCACCTTTCCCCTGATCCCTTGCATGGTATGGTTTACATGTAACATCACAATTCAATCCAAGATGAGGAATATGGGGGTTACAGGGCACCTAGAGGAGTAGGATTCGATGTTTGCATTTTGCATAATGAAAGACAAGGGATAATCATGTAATAAATGGATTTATGTATGATAGGATTTGACCATATTCTGCCCGCCACCCTTTCTGAGAGCAGGAAGGAACTGCCTCGTGTGCCATTGGTAAAGAGGCATCAGCTAGATTCTGATGTCTGAAGCTGATTTCAGGCAGGAATAGACCAGAACAGCCCTGGTCACCTTTTGTTTTAGGATAAGGTTTCATTATGGTATTTGCTCTAAGGTCTTGTTTCTTATCTGCATTACAAATTAAGTTGTAAAAAGAAAAGGAGTACTTTTGGCACCTTAGAGACTAACCAATTTATTTGAGCATAAGCTTTTGTGAGCTACAGCTCACTGTGAGCTGTAGCTCACGAAAGCTTATGCTCATATAAATTGGTTAGTCTCTAAGGTGCCACAAGTCCTCCTTTTCTTTTTGCGAATACCGACTAACATGGCTGTTACTCTGAAACCTGAAATTAAGTTGTGTTTCTTCTCTGCATTGCAAACTAAGTTGCCTAAGGTTCTTTTGTAATCCCTTTAGAAATCATATCATCCTTTCTAAAATGTTATCCTGTCTGAAAGTCTCCATCAAATTGTTTGGTGTGAGTGAGAAATGTGTGCATAGTTCAAAATAAAGGTGGAAAGCCATCACAAATGTCCAGATGGTCAAGAAGAAGTGAGAGACTTGGAAACAGCAGGAGACAATCAGAAAACATCCATTGTATCCGACGCAAAACATGTTAGCAGCATTGATGACCTCAGCGGCGAGGCAGGCACCCTGAATGCAAGACAACAAAGAAGAGCTAAGGATGGGAAGCCAACAAAACCATCAAATGATAACAGCGGAAAACCCGGAGATTAACCCCACTTAAGGACTAAGGATTACAGAATGACATTGCAAAATCCATCGACGAAAGTGGGAATTTACAAGTCTAAAGCTGGGGTGTTTTGCCATCAGACTCTGGGTTCAGTCCTGCAAAGCCTCGGAGCATGGGATCACGCCCGACAGAGCCCAGCTCCTCGCTTGTGTTCAATCTAACTGGCCATTAGATTGACAAGAGCTACAGCAAACTGGTAACTGTAAAACCATCTGCAGGATGTGTGTGTGTGTGTGTGTGATTAAATGCGTATGCTAAGAGTTGTATTTTCAACAAATGCGGCGTATTGCCTTTTCCCCTGAAAAGATCCCGTGTGCTTCTTATCAGCATAGCACACTCCCTCAAGGTGTAGAGTGTCACAAACACATCTCATGACTCTGCCCCAGACAACTGGAACTAGGACATGAATGTGGAAGAAACAAGAAGAATTGTGTTAATGGTTTATTTACAGTAACTGGAAAGTAGGAAAGTAAAAGGAGCTGAGAAGAAGCTTTTATAACCACAGCGTAGGGCAAGGGGACCCAGAGATTTTGAGAACAGTTTTCTCAATGGCACTAAAGCAACACAAATGGCCAGGAAGTAACCCAGGGAATTAATGAATTACCATCTCACTTGAAGAAAAGGAGTACTTGTGGCACCTTAGAGACTAGCAAATTTCTTTGAGCATAAGCTTTCGTGAGCTACAGCTCACTTCATTGGATGCATTCAGTGGAAAATACAGTGGGGAGATTTATATACAGAGAGAACATGAAACAATGGGTGTTACCATACACACGGTAACGAGAGTGATCACTTAAGGTGAGCTATTACCAGCCGGAGAACGGGGGGGGCGGGGGACACCTTTTGTAGTGATAATCAAAGTGGGCCATTTCTAGCAGTTGACAAGAAAGTCTGAGGAACAGTGGGGGGTGGGGTTGGGGAGGAATAAACATGGGGAAATAGTTTTACTTTGTGAAATGACCCATCCACTCCCAGCCTCTATTCAAGCATCAGTTAATTGTGTCCAGTTTGCAAACTAATTCCAATTCAGCAGTCTCTGGTTGGAGTTTGTTTTTGAAGTTTTTTAGTTGAACAATTGCAACTTTTAGGTCTGTAATCGAGTGACTAAACTGGGAGTAGTGGTAGATACGCTGGAGGGGAGCGATAGGATACAGAAGGACCTAGACAAATTGGAGGATTGGGCCAAAAGAAATCTGATGAGGTTCAACAAGGATAAGTGCAGGGTCCTGCACTTAGGATGGAAGAACCCAATGCACAGCTACAGACTAGGGGCCGAATGGCTAGGCAGCAGTTCTGCGGAAAAGGACCTAGGGTGACAGTGGACGAGAAGCTGGATATGAGTCAGCAGTGTGCCCTTGTTGCCAAGAAGGCCAATGGCATTTTGGGATGTATAAGTAGGGGCATAGCGAGCAGATTGAGGGACGTGATCGTTCCCCTCTATTCGACATTGGAGAGGTCTCATCTGGAGTACTGTGTCCAGTTTTGGGCCCCACACTACAAGAAGGATGTGGATAAATTGGAGAGAGTCCAGCGAAGGGCAACAAAAATGATTAGGGGTCTAGAACACATGACTTATGAGGAGAGGCTGAGGGAGCTGGGATTGTTTAGCCTGCAGAAGAGAAGAATGAGGGGGGATTTGATAGCTGCTTTCAACTACCTGAAAGGGGGTTCCAAAGAGGATGGCCCTCAACTGTTCTCAATGGTAGCAGATGACAGAACGAGGAGTAATGGTCTCAAGTTGCAGTGGGGGAGGTTTAGGTTGGATATTAGGAAAAACTTTTTCACTAAGAGGGTGGTGAAACACTGGAATGCGTTACCTAGGGAGGTGGTAGAATCTCCTTCCTTAGAGGTTTTTAAGGTCAGGCTTGACAAAGCCCTGGCTGGGATGATTTAACTGGGAATTGGTCCTCCTTCAAGCAGGGGGTTGGACTAGATGACCTTCTGGGGTCCCTTCCAACCCTGATATTCTATGATTCTATGATTCTAAGACCAAAGAGATGGAAGTGTTCTCCAACTGGTTTTTGAATGTTATAATTCTTGACGTCTGATTTGTGTCCATTGATTCTTTTACATAGAGACTGTCCAGTTTGACCAATGTACATGGCAGAGGGTCATTGCTGGCACATGATGGCATATATCACATTGGTGGATGTGTAGGTGAACAAGCCTCTGATAGTGTGGCTGATGTGATTAGGCTCTATGATGATGTCCCCTGAATAGATATGTGGACACAGTTGCCAACGGGCTTTGTTGCAAGGATAGGTTCCTTTGGGAAGCAGGAAAAGGGAAACCAAAAAAGTCAAACCCCAAGGACTCGAAGGGACAAAGGCCTAGCTGGGGGGAAATTGTCCAACCTTAACCTCCTGTTTTCCGTGCCGAGAATTTGGCCAGCACCGGGCGGATCAGGCTGCCTCGGTACCAAACCTCTCCGGGGCTCTTCCCTTCTCCACAGGGACGTCTGTCTTCTCGCTCAGTGAGCAGTGGGAAAGGAGAAAACTCCAGAGAGGCTCCACCTCGCGCTCACATACGAGACCCTGAATTCTCTCTCAGTCCTCAAGGAGACACCTCAAGAAGGAGACTCCCTGCAGCAAAGCCCCGGGGGTCTCTGAGATCCCCCTGCCCTGCAGCCTGTCCTCCCTGGCCGTTGTCGTGGACTCTCTGTGAGGTCACCGCCTCCCAACCGCCTTTCACCAATCAGCTGAGTGCTGCAAAAAGCCCTTGTGATGTCACTGCCACCCCCACCCCTGCCCTGCAGGGCTCATGTCCTGCCCCGAGCCGGCTCCTGTGCGTGTTTGAGTTGCTCCCCCTGGGTCACCCCCACACACTCAGTGGTCGTGCAAGGGTTCACGCAGGCCACACGTGGAACCATCAGAGGATGCTCAATGTGCCGCACTCGGTTTTGCAGAAATTTGGAGACTTGAAGGCCAGAAGAGACTCTTAGATCATCTCATCTGGCCCCCTACACATCACAGGCCTCCTGCATGGCGCAGTCGCGAGTTGTCATAAATATAAAGGGAAGGATAAACCCCTTTAAAATCCCTCCTGGCCAGAGGAAAAATCCTCTCACCTGTAAAGGGTTAAGAAGCTAAAGGTAACCTCACTGGCACCTGACCAAAATGACCAATGAGGAGACAAGATACTTTCAAAAGCTGGGAGGATGGAGAAAAACAAAGGGTCTGTGTCTGTCTGTGTGATGCTTTTGCCGGAGACAGAACAGGAATGGAGTCTTAGAATTTAGTAAGTAATCTAGCTAGGTAGGTGTTAGATTATGATTTCTTTAAATGGCTGAGAAAATAGCTGTGCTAAATAGAATGACTATTCCTGTCTGTGTGTCTTTTTTGTGACTTAAGGTTTTGCGTAGAGGGATTCTCTATGTTTGAATCTAATTACCCTGTAAGATATCTACCATCCTGATTTTACAGAGGTGATTCCTTTTTACTTCTATTAAAAGTCTTCTTGTAAGAAAACAGAATGCTTTTTCATTGTTCTCAGATCCAAGGGTTTGGGTCTGTGGTCACCTATGCAAATTGGTGAAGATTTTTACCAAACCTTCCCCAGGAAGTTGGGTGCAAGGGTTGGGAGGATTTGGGGGGGGAAAGACGTGTCCAAACTACGTTTTCTCAGGAACCCAGATAAAGTTTGGTGGTGGCAGTGGAAGTTCAGGGGCAAAATGGGTAAAATAGTTTGTACCTTGGGGAAGTTTTAACCTAAGCTGGTAAAAGTAAGCTTGGGAGGTTTTCATGCAGGAGGGGGTTGAGGGATGCGGGGTGGCTTACCTCGGGATGGGGGGCTCCCCAGCTCCCACCAGCATAGCTCTGCAGCTCCTAAGTGGCAGAGGGGTTGGGGGGGGGGGTGTCTCCACACCACTATGCCTGTGCCTGCAGGCCCTGCCCCCCGCAGCTCCCATTGGCTGAGGTTCCTGGCCAATGGGAACTGTGCCCACCCCCCAGGACCAGCAGGGGTCCCACTCCCAGGCTGCGCACTGCAGCCCCCTCCCCCAGCACCAGTGGGGTCCCGGGCCTCCTCCCCCAGCACCTGGGATGCCCCCGATCTGCCCCTAGTAGTACACACTTAGTAGATTTTAAGCTTTCTAATGATATGTTACATGGGGCATTTAGCATAAAGCATATTCCAGGCATGTTATGTTCCTGTTCATAAGCATATTTTCATAAAGCATATGAGTGCAACGTCACAACGGCCTCACAGAGAGTAAAGTTACCGTGAGCTTTGGGTTTAGGGAACCCCGGGGAGCAGACCAGGCTCCCTGCAGTGCAGGAATCACTTCATGGGGTGAGGGGTGCTGCGTGGAGTTTACAACATGGCCACTGTGGAATGGGGTATTGCGGGACAGCTGCTGGAGGATGGTTAGGGTAGATGTAGGCCAATGCCATCTGGAGAGGTGGTTTTACTGCATCACCGTAAGGGAGCAATTACATTGGCCAAAGAGAAATTTGAGTGCAGACCTGGGCACAGCGAGGTGAATGCAAGGCAATGTATGCCAGCCTAACTGTGGTGTTGACAGGCCTAAGGGGCTTGGTTGCTTGAGGCACAGCTAGCCATGCCATGGTGTAGGGGCCACTACCAGCTGTTCTGCCCACACTACCCTTGGGGAGGAGAGGCCTGGCCCGTCCCAGGGCTGCAGCACGGGGCGGGCTCAGGGGGCACTAGGGGCTTCTCCGGCCCTCCCCCCACGGCTTCCGCCAGGGAGTGGATCAGAATGTGGGGGCTTTCCTTGCCCTGCCTGCCTGGCAACCCCTGGGCACAGGCTCAGTGGCTAATCTGCCATTGCCCCCGGCACTTCACCCTGGGTTGGGGATGAGACCTGCCCCCGGAGGTACCCGCTCTGCTGGTTCAGCCCTGGCAGGGTTTGGACTGGGAGCGGGATTTCTGAACAGCTGCTTGCGATGAGGGGTGCTAGGGTCTTTGTGTGAAATCAGCTGTCGGGGGGGCTCAGCCCTGCAGGATGGGCACTTGTGTCCCAGAAGCCAGCACGACGAGCGGCACCGACAGGGTCCCACAGCAAAGGGGTGAATGTGCCCCTGAGACTGAGCTCCCCTCTCCGGGGCTGCCCCGGCAGGACACTGGATGAAGATAGAGGCTTGAGGGCAGGATAGCCCTGCCCTTGCCCTGCCAGCGCTGCCGGCCCTCGGGGCTCAGGGGATTGGCTCAGGGCTGCCAAGCCACTAAACACACACCCCACCCCTCAGTTCCTGCAGTTTTGTTTCACTAGTGTTGGGGACCCTGGGGCATGGCCACTAGGTAACTCGAGGGGATGGAAGACCACGAGTGTCGATGAAGCCCCCTTGCACGAGGCCCAAGTGTCCTTGGCCCCCCTCCCGCCTGGAGGCACTCGCAGCAGCTCTGCATACTAGGCCCAAGTGTCCTTCGACCCCTGGCCTGGAGGCACTCGCAGCAGTTATGCTGAGGATCTGCAACAATATGTTGCAGAGTCAGACTGCCTGAAACTAAACAAGGCCGAACAGGACAGATATGGAAGAACAATGCTGAATCAAGCAGCTTTATGTATAGGTTAACAAATGATACAAAAAACAAGGGAACTAGCTGGGAACGGGATTGGCTGGCTATATGGATACTTAGGGTATGCTGGGAAAAAGGATGTATAAAAGCCTGTGTAACTTCCTGCTCTGTGTGCAGGATTTGAGATTCTATTCTCCCTGGATCTTTTTGCAGCTGCAAATAAACTTTTCCACTTCTCCACCCCGTTGTGATTATTAGGTGTAGCACACCGGGTAGCGAACCAACCCCAGCTCTCGTTTAGCCTCTCGGCACTGCGTGC
Source organism: Caretta caretta (assembly GCF_965140235.1). Taxonomy (NCBI): domain Eukaryota; kingdom Metazoa; phylum Chordata; order Testudines; family Cheloniidae; genus Caretta; species Caretta caretta. The sequence goes on from NC_134209.1 coordinate 10,393,900, forward strand.
CGCCAACAATAACAATTATCAAAAAGTGTCATGTTTTCTCTAGTGACGTGCTAACATATTTTGCCACCAAGATAAAGATGGAATAATTCTAATGAATTACCACAGATTTACATTGGTGTAACTGAAATTATGCATTCAATATCCTGTTTCAGGTTAGTAAAAATAAAAGAATGCTGTGGGTTTTGCGGACATGTACAAGATACAGATTTATAAAAACAACATGAAAACAGGTAGTTATGCTGGGAAAAGGGGAAGCCTTATTGAAGCTAGTGGGCATACCAGTTGTCCTTTATTCAGGATCAATGTAAAAACAATCAAGCTCTTTTGTGGAATAGATGGCTGACTTAAGAGAAGTCACCATCAAGTGAAGCTGGAATAGGAGTTGAGCCACACAGGGGAAGGGGCTTTCACTAGGGTCTGAATGCAAATGCAGAGGGATGAGGTTCGGGGCGGGGGGGAGGAAGAGAGGGAGTGTGACAGCGCAGAATCACAAAGGAGCCCCCGAGAAGTATTTGTAGTGTGATCTCAGAAAAAGTTGAGAGAGAGAGAGATTTAGGGTAGACTGCTGGATAGAAAGAGGCTTGGAATTGTGAGCCAAGAAACTATTCCTGCTGTCGTTAGGAAATAGAACTTTGGGTACATTCTGTGTAAATAAGCAGGATTGTGTCAAAAAAATACCTGACTCCATCATCCATTTCTCCCCCTAATGGAAACAACTCACAAGACCCAAAATAGTCACTAATTGCTCAGGTCAAAAGGGATAACAATATTATGAATTCTTTTGTTTTCCTGTTCTTAGATAAAGAATAGACCTGCTTCAGTAAAGAACCATAAACACTGAAAATACTGTTTTGTTCTCTCAGAGCTCGCTCTCAGTAGATCTAGAAAATAAGAGTGTTTGTTGTTACACAATCCTTAGAATTCAATTATTTGCACAAATCATTTTAATTTTTCTCTGATTAGGATTGAAAAATAAGCAATTAGATAGTCTGTATAGTGTTTAGGAAATTTGTAGGATTAAAATCAGCATGTATTCTCTATACATGGCTTTACCATATATGCAACCTCACATCTACACTTGTAAGAGGACCACATTTCCTGAAGCAGTTTCAAACCACTTCAAGCTAGGACAGTTTTAAGCTACTTTATGTTTCAAATGTGAATGGTGTCCAGCTGTGTCAATTAATTTTTTTAAATTATGACCATGATCTAAGATCCACATTTTCAGAATTTTCTGACATCATTCATATGCTCGGATGAATAAGGCTGCTTTCCTGAACTGCGGTCCATATTTGGAACTGTCTTTATAGTTTAGACTCAAACACCCTTCTTAAACAGTTTGGAAGTTGTTCGATACTCCCTCGGGACCAGATTTACTCTTCTTTACACAGATTTGGGCCCTAGTCGGGGAGCGACGTACTCATGTAACCGAGGAGCAGAATTTGGCCCTCATATGGGTTCAGTCTCTCAGTTAGGCCTGTCTTTTTATCTTATCTATTGATATGGCATCCATCCCGAGAGTAGAAGAGCAGCTGTCCCATTTCAGACAAGATACATCAATACCTATATTGATTATTCACAATGGGGTTTTTATCTTTGTTGTACTGTTCCTTTTGAGAAATAAGAAAATAGAGTAAAAGTAAAATGTACTTTTTCTCCCAAATCTATGTGCCATTCCTGATCTTGATTGAACAGGAGAGAGCGTCTTTCCTCTGAATTAAGAATCCAGCTGAGACAACTACCCCAGCCCCACACATTCTACAAGGGAATCCAAAGTCAGAGCAGTGGCGTTCAGTGAAGGGGAGCTGCTCTCTTTGAACATCCTGATAGATGAAATAAAGGACTGGGGGTCATCATTAAAAGTACCTTAAATGGGAGCTCAATCCCCAGAGCTATGATTGCCGAACCAGGAAAAAACAAGAAAGTATGTCCTCTCAGGGATTGGCATATTCAAGTTTACAAGAGAGACGATAAAGACTGGCCATGACGTAGAAAAATCAAAATTCAAGTTTGCCAGTAAGAAAAGAGCCTGAGTAATAGTCAGCTAAAGAATGGAAGGGACCAGTTTACCCAGGAAGTTACAAGAGCCTTTATTAAAATGGAGAGCTACTTTTGTCCTTCTGTCTGCTTGCTTCTGGCAAAGGTTGACTCAGGAATAGAGGGGGAATCTCTTGGGGTCCAGCAATTCTGCTGGCTTGGGAAAGTGTGCACTGCATCACCCACTCCTCCCTGTGTGAGACAATCTCTGGGCCTCTGTTTCGACAGTTCAAAACTCTTAAAAATATCTTTCTTTACAGCTCAATACAGAAATTGCCAGAACCTAGTCCTGTACTTTTTTCTTTAAAAACAAACAATGAAATGGGGATGTTTGCACGACAATGATATGAATCGATGTCTGTATTTTTATATCTTTAGACGCCCAACAAATATATAAAAATCTGCATTAAAATAACAATTAGTAAGTTTGCAAAACTGAGCAATGGAAAGTTCGGAAATGCCAGGATTCAGGGAGTCTGAGTACTGTGCACGTGCATTTTGACACAGTCTTTAATTGCACAATTGTACTATTTTTTTCCACAGGCCCCTCATTCAGTGACCATTGAAGTGTTGTTTGCTTTCAGACACTGTGTACATACTTCTGCAACGTGAACACATCAAGTCAGGTTCCAGGTCGCAGTCCTTCTCTTCCAGGGGCTCAGTGGCCAGGGCCCAGTATATCTAAAATATCAGCTAAATCCCTAGGATTAGGGTTGTGGCTGACAGGGCCTATTTCTCAGGCACCATGAAGTTTTCTACTCTAAGGATGAGGCTTGTCTGTGCAGTAGATAGAGCTTTCTCAGGGGACAGTCTGTGACAGGAGAACACACTCCCATGTCATTCCGAGGATATTAGAGAGACAAGGTGGGTGAGGGATAGGGTGACCAGATAGTAAGTATGAAAAATCGTGATGGGGGTGGGGTGGGATTGATAGGCGCCTAAACCCCAAATATCTGGACTGTCCCTATAAAATTAGGACATCTGGTCACCCTAGCTGAGGTAATATCTTCTGTTGGACCAACTTCTGTTGGTGAAAGAAATAACCATTCAAGGACCTGAAGGAGAACTCTGTGCAGTCCTTTCACCAACAGAAGTTAGTCCAATAAAAGATATTACCATGACAGATGTGAGTCATATTATTAATGTACTAGAGGAAGCTGCTCAGATACTTCATTGGTGAGAACAGTATAAAAACCTATATAGAATAAAGTGAAGGAGAAAGAGAGAGCCTCTTTCTGAGATTATCCTTTTCCTTCTCCCTAATGATCCTATTTGCTAACAAATATATACATTCTTAGTGCTGTTGTGGCTTTGTGCAGAAGTGCGAATTGTCTCAGTAGATTCTGATGTATTTTATCTTTTAGGCAAAGATATCGAAAACAGGGAATACAAACAACACGTTATGCAAACCCACACCACTAGGTGGAAGCGGATATTTTGAGTTGTCACATTAATTGAGAAATGCTTTCAAAAAGCGAAGTAATGTTCTTGGAATTCTGCTTTAAGCCACAAGGCACACAGCTAAGCAGAGTCATCTTTTGAGTGCTGGATCTTTAATTTTTTTTCCATAAGAGAACCTGCTTAAAATCCCATTAAGAAACTGTGTTCTCTTCACTCGCCTATTGATCTGTGCTGTGACGGAAAAATATAATTGTCTGTCAATAATGGCTTTTATTTGAAGCAGAGAGTTAGAAAACATGTGTGTAAAATGCTTTGAAGAAGAAAATCTCTCTAGAAATGCAAATTATTATTATTGTTGTTATTGGGTCAAATTCTACAGGAGGTATTTAGGCTCCTAGCTTCCACTGATTTCAGTGGAAGTTAGGAGTCTAAAGACCTTTGAGGAGCTGGGCCTCATACCCTACTCAGGCAAAACTTTGACTGACTTTAATTCAGCCTAGCCCTGCGTTGGGTTAAGCCCAATATCTTACTGTACATTGTACAGAAGCTTCTTGCTAGCAGGAGTCAATCTGCAGCTGTTTTTTCAGTAATGCTGTCACTGTAATGCTGTAATCTGAACTCTAGGGTACAGATGTGGGGACCTGCATGAAAACCTCTTAAGCTTACTTTTACCAGCTTTGGTTAAAACTTCCCCAAGGTACAAATTAATTTTACCCTTGGAATTTCCACTGCCACCACCGAACTTTAACTGGGTTTACTGGGAAACGTCATTTGGACACGTCTTTCCCCCCAAAATCCTCCCAACCCTTGCACCGCACTTCCTGGAGAAGGTTTGGTAAAATCCTCACCAATTTGCATAGGTGACCACAGACCCACACCCTTGGATCTTAGAACAATGAAAAAGCATTCAGTTTTCTTACAAGAAGACTTTTAATAGAAGTAAAAAGGAATCACCTCTGTAAAATCAGGATGGTAGATACCTTAGAGGGTAATTAGATTCAAAACATAGAGAATCCCTCTAGGCAAAACCTTAAGTTACAAAAAAGACACACAGACAAGAATAGTCATTCTATTCAGCACAGTTCCTTTCTCAGCCATTTAAAGTAATCATAATCAAACACATACCTAGCTAGATTACTTACTAAAAGTTCTAAGACTCCATTCCTGTTCTATCCCCAGCACAAGCAGCAGACAGACAGACACAGACCCTTTGTTTTTTCTCCCTCCTCCCAGCTTTTGAAAGTATCTTGTCTCCTCATTGGTCATTTTGGTCAGGGGCCAACGAGGTTACCTTTAGCTTCTTAACCCTTTACAGGTGAGAGGATTTTTCCTCTGGCCAGGAGGAATTTTAAAGGGGTTTACCCTTCCCTTTATATTTATGACAAATGCATTTTCTGTATTTACCAGCTTTGTTTTCTTGCATCCTCAGTCATTTTGGGCCTTGTACAAAATGTGTCTAAATGGAATATTTATCATCCTCTCTGACTGTAATGTGTTTTAATTGATGGTATATTGTCAAGCTGCATTCAGTATGGGTTGATCTGTTGATCCTCATTAGTGAGAGAAGTGTATGAATTACGAGCCCAAGCAGGATCCCGCTGCTCATTGCTGCAGCTCAGCTTGCACTGCTGCAGAACACTATTTGTGTGTGTGCACAAGGCTTGTGTTGTGAAAACCTTGCCCCCTGTAAATACACTCAAAGTCAACCTATGATCCAGCTCTTGTCAAATGCAGCCAGTTAACATCACAGTGACCACGGGTGGAAAGCTGTGGCCTCCTCCTTTTGAGGGTCTACTGTTGCCTAAGCTCTAAGACAAGCTGAGGCAGTGTTTGGGGGATGATGTCCTAATTTATGAGCTCCTTGATGCCTGCACAGTGTTTGTCATGGCTTTGCCACACATACTGTTGTTCTGTTCTTGATCTTAATTTGTTCTGTGGCATTACATAGTTCATGGTGTTACTTGTCACATGCATGGACACTCTTCCCATCACTGGTCCGTCCGTAGTGGACTTATATGTGGATGCCTTGCCCGGATGTTAACAGCTGCAATGAGCAAGCATTCTTACAATTACCTGTGCTCCTACCTGATGCTGCATTTTTGAAAGGCCCGACTTTATGGAGCCAGGTGTAGACAGTGAGGGGTGCAGAACACCAGCACAGAGACAGGCAAACTCTCTGTGCTGACCATGCCCTTAGCTTCTTGCAGAGTGGCCTGCTGTTTATGCACTAAAAATGGAGTAGGCCTCAACTGTGTGCCACTGTATACTTTCCATCTTGTGCAAATGTACGAGTCCCCACTTTACACAATGGCATGGAACAGGGGCTGAGTCACATCAGACCCTGACTCAGGAAGAAAGTTCCCGAAATAGGTAGCACTATATTAGTTATCTGCTGGGACCTGGTCAAAGGGGGCTTTTTTTGCTTGCTTTATTATCCTCTTGTCTGTTTGTTGTGCTGTTAATATGTGTTAATTAAAGACAGTTAAGGACCATCTTGTTCTCTGTTTGTACAGTTCCTAGCGCAATGGGATCCTGGTTTGTGACTGGGACTGTGAGGCTGTACTGCAATACAAATAATCACATGTTGATCTCCAGAAATATTTTTGTACTGTGGCCATCCCCACTAGCTTAAGAGATTAGTCACGGAAAATGGAAGTATGTGAACCTGACATCTGCAGTTTAACTCAGTCCCCTTGTCTCCTGCACTGAGTGTTCTTTCTGCTCAATACACACTCAATGGTAGGCATGCCCACAGAATAGGGTTATGAAGATGGGTCTCTGGGAGGGCTTGACTTCCTCTACCATGGGATGCTATTGCAGGAAGGAGGTTTGCTGGGAAGAGATGGGGTCCGTCTGACCAAGAAGGAGAAGAACCTCTTCATGCACTGACTCACCAACCTTAGGAGAAGAGCTTAAAACTAAGTTCAGAGGGGGCAGGTGAAAAAAGCCACCAGGTAAAAAAAGTGGCCTTAATAGAGGACTAGCTGTGTGGGGAGAAGTAGATGTGGAAAATTGCAGTAGAATTATAGGAGAAACAAGAGGAAAATCCATGGGGGCATCTGCTTAACATCTTAGATGTCTGTACACACAAGCAAGGAGTAATAATAATGGGGAATAAACAGTAAGAACTGGGAATTTTAGTACATAAATCTTAACTGAGCTTAACTGCATCACGGATACTTGATGGGATAACTCTCATGACTGGACTATTGGTATAGAGGGCTATAGCTTGTTGAGGAAGGACAGGCAGGAAAAAAGAGAGGACATATTGCATTGTAAACCTGTTCTGAGGTCAGAAGGAGGTGAGAAGCAGACCAGTTGAAAGTCTCTGAGTAAAGATAAAAGAGGGAATAAACAGGGGTGAGGTCCTGGTAGGGGTCTATTACAGACCTCCAAATCAGGAAGAGGAGGGAGAGGAGGCATTTCTAGAACAAACAACAGAAATATGCAAAACACAAATCCTGATTTTAATGGGGGACTTTACCTACCCAGACAGCTGCTGAAAAAGGAATATGGTAAAACCCAAAATTACCCAGTAAGTTCCTGGAATGTACTGGGGACAATGCTTTGTTTCAGAAAATGGAGGAAGTAAGCGGGGGGACAGCCATTTTAGACGTGATTCTGACCAGCAGGGAGGAGCTGGTGGTGAATGTGAAGGTGGAAGGTGATTTGGGTGAAAGGGATCATGAAGGACAGATTTCATGATTCTAAGGAGTGAGAATGACAGGAAAAGGGCTGCCAAAAGCAGACTTGAACATCCTCAGAGAATTGGTAGGTAGCGACCCCTGGGGAAAAAGTCGAAGGCCTAAAGGAGTTCAGGAAAGCTGGCAGTTTCTCCAGGAGACAATATTAAAGGCACAACTGCCAATGCAAAGGAAAGAGAGGAAGAACAGTAAGAGGCCAATGGCTCCATCAGAAGTTTTGTAATGACCTGAAAATCAAAAAGAAATCCTACAAAATATGGAAACATGGACGAATTACTAAGGACGAGTACAAAAGAATGGCATGTCCGTGTAAGGGCAAATTCAGAAAGGGTAAGGCACAAAATCAGTTATACATAGCAAAGGACACATGTAATTGGAATTCTTTTTCCACATGGTTTACTGCAAAGAGTGTCATCACTCTGAATGCTTTAAAGGCAACATAATCTCCAGAATCAAGTGTGGGCTCTACCTATGGCCATACATATGACACCACACTGTATTAAACACAGCAAAAAATAATTTAATTGATTTGTTTGGCGGGACATGGAAATGAAGAATAAATTTCAATTCATTGTAAAACAATATCAAAATCAATATTTGTAATGCAGTCCAATAAGATTTCATCAAGCTTTTTAATCAACCAAATTAAAAAGCAAAGGAAACCAACCACCCACACTCAAGTGTCACTGTGCATTCTCCAAGGCCAGTTTCTTCTCTTTCTTTGTTCGGTGCTTTTATTTTCTATCAATTCAACCAGGAGCAGATTTTCCAGTAAAACCAATCTTGGAAAATGTGGCAAACTGAGAGAGGGACGGAACCAAAATTCAAAATGATTTAAAGCAAATGAGAAATTCTACACTGGAGGAAATTTAGCCACCTATTGGACTGCGTACATGGATGGGCCCAGATATTGAAACGTATTTATAATTTCACCTAGGAACCCTACACTGAACCCCAAAACTTGTCTTGGACGAAAACATGTCAGTCTTTAGGAGACAAAACTGTTGTGTGCCATCGGCAGAGGACAGGAGAGACTGAGGTTCCACCAATGCCTGAGGCCCTTGCCATGGTCGAGAATTGATTAGGTCAGATATACTCAGATTATCCTAGCAGGTGATCAGTGCCCCATCCTCCCACTCAAAGGGCCCTGCCAATCCGACCAGGAGGAAATTCCTTCCCACCCACAACTCTGGAGATCAGTTGGGCATGTGAGCAGGACAGCTAAGGAAACAGATTCTCTGAACCATCTTAGAGCACTGGTCCACCCTACCAGGTGTCCCATCTCCTGCTATGGTCAATCCCTGATGCTTCAGATGAAGGTTGGAGGGACCCACCCCACCCCACTCACAGCATACACCTCGCCAATTGTGCATGGGGGTGGGGGGGGGCGGGGGAATTCCTTTATGACCTCTACAGGCAACTGTACAGGGATAGCTCAGTGGGGTTTGTGCATTGGCCTGCTAAACCCAGGGTTGTGAGTTCAATCCTTGAGGGGGCCATTTAGGGATCTGGTCCAAAAGTTGGGGATTGGTCCTGCTTTGAGCAGGGGGTCGGACTAGATGATCTCCTGAGGTCCTTTCCAACCCTGATATTCTATGAACTGGATGAACTCCATTCCATGAGTCTTCTCTGCAAGTATTTAAACTACCATAAAATAAGATTAAAGTCTTTCTTCAAAACAAGGGGCCTAAAGTTAGGCTTCTAAATTCATACTGAGGTCTACAACATTGGCCTGATTTTCAAGAGATACCAAGCCCCAAAAGTTCCCAGTATAGGCAATAGGTACATCTGGGTGTTCAGGATTTTTGAAAATGAGGCTCTGACTAATCAAAACTCTTAAGCATGTGCTTAGCTTTAGCTCTATTTCTTGGCTTAGAGTTAAATTATTACTCTGTATGCTATCAAAACTCATCAATTGACAGTAAAGAGGGAAAGGAAGATTATTTTACGTGGGGATCTACTTGAAAGGAGCACATTTGCTTCATTATGATTTCCCCCCAAGCACACTGGGTAGTTCAGCAAACAAACCTGGTCATGAGGAGGAAGGAAGAGGGTTTCCAGGATTCCCAGGTCTACTTCTCACAGTGTTTGGGCTCCTGCAGAATCTTTACTGGATAGTGAATTAAAGAGGCCAGCACCAATTTCTACTATCAGTGGTAACCAGCCGAATCCTTATATTTAATTTCAGGTGTTTATAATGAGGTTGTTTCCCTTCTGGCACATATGGATACCAAAATAAGGGCAAAATTGCCCTCAGGATTGCCTTTATAGCCGAGACCAAGCTGGCTATCGTTCTGACAGTTCTGCTTGAGAAACTGCAAAAGGATGAGGTAGGGCAGTTTCCTGAAATTACATCCGCTTTCCGGGTGTCCACACCAAATTCTGCCTGACTTCATGGGGGTACAGGGGACTGCACGGGGGTAATTCAGTGTAGAACTTGGCCTGGTGCACCATCAGTAGAATCAGTATTCGCCCTTCTGTCCTCAGGCGTAAACTCATCGTGCAAAATGCTGTTCTTACAGATCAGGATGATATAATGCTCTATAAAGAGAGCATTGTCCTTTTACACACAGTGGAGTACATGGGCTGTAGACAGTAAAAGTACACGATCGGACTAGCAGTAATCTCTTCTAATAATACTTTGCCCTTCTTTAGCATCTTTGTCCAAAAATCTCAAAGCACTTCCCTAATACTAATGAATTAAGACTCACAGCACCCTTGTGAGAATGGGAAGCATTATCCTCATTTACGGATGACTTGTGTCACAGAGAATTAAGTAACTTGCTCAACACCACTTAGCAAGTTAGTCAAAGAATGTGAATAAAACCCAAGTGAACTGACTCCCTCCTCTAAATCCTAGCCAACACTCCTTTATTATGATGACATATTATTGAGATTATAGCATTGAAGGGATCCTTATCTATATATTTTCTACGGGGGGAATTCTGCAACAAAAAAATAAAAATGATGTGTACAATATTTTAGATGTTCTGCAAAATTCTGCATATTTTGTTTGTCAAAATAATACAATATAATTACACCTGTTAAAATTATTTTTGGTTATTTATTTCAAAATACCTGTCAGCAAGTATGTCTGTATGAATACAGACAACAAAAAGGATTCAGGAAATGTTTTTTGACAAACCAATTCCTTACTATGCATGTTAATAGAGAACTCTGAGTAATAATTCATTTAAACTCAATACAGAACCATATTTCTTGCACCCCTTAGGCGCAGTGCAAAGGCTTGGTAGAGTCAGGGGTAATGGAGGAGCTGAGGGAGAGGGAAGTAAATTGCTGGGAAGGAGCCTGGGTGTGAACTTGGAGCATTGCTGGGTATGGGTGGGAAAAGTATGGAACAGTTTTTTTGGGAGGGGCGGGGAGGAATTGTTAGGCAGCTTCCCCCATGCAGACCCTGTCTGACCCCTAACCTCTCCCATTCAGTAAGGCACATCTGTCCCTGTCTCCATGTGTTCCTGCACACCCCTGGGTCCTTGCACCCCCTGTCCACATGTGTCTCTCCACCCCCACTCAGAAACCCACTCCCCCCATCCCCATGTGTGTTAGGGGGCTTATTCCTTCACCCACTTACTTCCCTGGTCCTTCTTGCATGAACAGAGAGCAACAATACCCGAAGTCCAAAGCTGCAAACAATTCGATGTTTATTGGGTGAACTTCCAGCAAGCATGATTCCAGTTTCCTTCCTTAGTGTCCCCCTTCCCAGCTCTGACACCACAGAGCCTTACACCTGTGTCCCTGTTCCCATTCCTGCCCTTAGCCAAACATGATTCCAATTTCCCCACCCCCATTCCCTGTTCCCATTTCCCCCTTCAGCAAAACATGATTCCAATTTCCCCACCCCAATTCCCTGTTCCCATTTCCCCCACCCACACACCCACCCCCTCACTTCCTGATTGACTGCAGACTATATAGTAAAACTCGAGTTCTGCTTAGCTATACCTTAACCAATCATTTTCCTGAAATTTAACTAACCATTCCTAACATATTGTAACATGATTATTTAACCAATTATATCCCACCACCTTAATTAGTTTACACCCAGCAAAATTAATTATACAGCAGAGAGAAACAATCACAGAACCAGGCAGAGATTATACAGACAAACAATGGGGAAATGGGGACTACAGTGATAGAACAAACACAGAAATGAGGATTTCACATCCCAGCTAGTGATAAGTGAGTACTTGCCAGACAGGATGCTATCAAACTAAGTTTCCTTTTACATCTTCTAGGCCCTTCCCTTTCTCTGGAGGCGATAGGCATTATCAGGACAGGACTGTGTTCCTAACAGCCCAATAGCACCTTATTTCAATGTGACTACTTGGGAATGTGAGGAGGTGACCTGTCACTTCCCAGCTTATGGCTGCCTCTACTGCTTAACCAAAGGCCTTAGCCTAAGCACAGGGCCTCAGACTGTCACAGTAAGAGAAAGACCTTACACTGGCAGACAGTGATTTTGATTCTTTCTTTTATACCTCTATAACTAGCCAAGTGATAAGAATACACCTAAATGCTTAGATTATAGGCCTTTACAGACAGGCCTGAACATCTATATCCTAACAATGTGTCCCTGTACCCCCTCCCCCTGTCCCTATGTGTCTCTGTGCTCCCAGCCAACCACCCCCTGTCCTTATGTAGCTCTGCACCTCCTCCCCCATCACTATGGGGCCCTGAACCTCCCTCCTCCTCTAACTCTGTGCCTCCACTCCCATTCAGCCCCTGCCCCAGTCTGTCCTCCCCCACTAGCCCTTATGAGCCCCTGACTGACCCCACCCCAGCATCCCACACTGTCTGTCTCCCCATAGCCCCTGTCTGCTGACCTGGCCTTCTGTGAAGAAGACAGGCTCTCTCTCTTCCTTCGCTGATAGGGAGTTGCTGCTTTGTTCTATTGCCACAGCACCCTTTGGTGGGCAAGAGATGGAACGGCAGGTGCATTTCAGCAGAAGCTTTTTACTGTGCAAAAAAATAAAACTATGCGGGGCTCATTAATTATGCACGTGTGCAGTAGTGCAGAATTCCCCCAGGAGGAATATTCAGACCCCTTTTTTCCATTGATTAACACTTGCATCCGACAAAGTCCATTTCTCTATTAAGGGCCAACACAGAAGGCATTTTAGTTTCCATTAAAGTACTAGGAGGCCAACTGAACTGCTTGTCTTGGCCTCCGACTCCTTTAATTATTTGAATTACTTGATTAATTATAAAAAGAAAAGGAGGACTTGTGGCACCTTAGAGACTAACCAATTTATTTGAGCATAAGCTTTCGTGAGCTACAGCTCACTTCATTGGATGCATTCCGTGGAAAATACAGTGAGGAGATTTATATACACACAGAACATGAAAAAATGGGAGTTATCATACTCACTGTAAGGAGAGTGATTAATTATGTTAATTCATTTGATTAATGACTTGAATTACTTGAATTATGTAGTGCTTATGTATTGATAAGTTCTCAGTGACAATTTTCAATTAAAAAAATCCTCCTTACATTTAAAAATGAATGGAAGGGGCTTCTCCCCAGCGGAGCTGTCTGTTATGATTGCAGTTTGCAGAAGCATGCCTTTTAAAGCAGAACCACTGGAACGTTTAGCCAATCAAGAGATCTGATGCAGACCCCGTCTGACCCCCTAACCTCTCCCATTCAGAGATCTGATTGGCTTTGAGCATTCCAAAGTGGGTTATGACCTTGGCATGCAGGTCACACAGATGTTTAGACTCACAGGAGACCGAGATGGAAAAGACCTATTGGATCATCCAGTCCATTTCCCTGCTAATGCAGGAGCATTCCCAGCAGCCATTTTCCACTGCTTTGGCCAAACTAATTTGAAAAGCCCCGAAGGACTGAACTTCCGCCTCTTTCCTAGGAAGACTATGTCATAACCTAATAGCCCTGTCTCACAGTTGGGGCATTTTTCCTGTTAGCAAAGTCTAAATTGAATGTCCTTTTTTAGCTTACTCCCATTACTCCTACTTTTACCGAAATGTATTATCCTAAAAAATTCCTCTCCCTCCTTGGTGTTCACACCCTCCAGGTAGTTGTATGGTATTATCCTCTCTCCCTCCGAGTCATCCCTTGGCCGCATCGGACACAGACAGCTCTTTCCGTCTGTCTGCAGAAGTAGGGGTCTGCTCGGGCCCAACCCGAACTGGCCCCTGGCCCACTCACCTCACCCTGAGAGGCTGAATCATTTTCCATCCTGGTCCCAACCCTTCCCCCCAGACCGGATCCTGCCGCTGCATCCTGCTCCTGGGGCTGGTGCAGCGGCCACTGTGAGCAGCAATGGCTCCATCCTCTGACACGGCCCCTGCTGCGCTGGGTCTGTGCTGCAGAGAGAGAGGGAGATGCTGTGACTCCTTGGCATCCTCGCTCCACAGCGCGTGCAGTGCAGGAAGGAGGTGGGGCTGGCAGGAACACGCAGTCACGGTTGTGCCGATCCCAGGGGCTAAAGGAGGAGAGCCGACCTGACCCCACCCCAAGAGGGTCCAGTTGTTTTCTCACCCAACCTGACCCGGACGCCTGTGGTCAGGTCCCCTAGGATTTGGGTCAGGTTGCAGGGCTCTATCCAGAAGTCACTTCTGCCAGCCCCCTGCATTCTTTTTTGCTCTCCCAGGAATGACTTCCCATTTGTTGATCTCTCTGGGAATGTGGTGCTAGAAAAGGCACTCCTCCAGATGCAGTCACAGCTCAGCTGAACAGACAGGAACTGTTGTCTTCCTGCTTTGTGCCATGAGCCCTGTGTGTAAAAGACCCAACCCACCTGGCTCTTTGTGGTAGCCATCACACCTTGCATATACCTCTTGACTTTGTTTTCCACTGTCACCCCCAGGGCACTTGTTGCTTCCCACTTTTCTCCCTCCCACTATGTCAGTTACTTCTACCTCCTTTCCAGAGGTGCTAGTTTGCAGTTTTCTGAAATGAATCTTGTTCTCGCCTCAGGCTTTTCATTTCTCTGTGTCCCGCTTTATTTTTTCTGGGTCCCAACTGATCCTACAACTCCTCCATAGTTAGTCTCATCTGTGAAGTTCTACACTGATGGGCAGCATAAAAGACACCTTCGAGCGTGCTACTGTCTGTGTGGACCTCACGGCTGAGCTCATTGCCCCTGGGAGCTGCTGAGGACTTACTGCAGGAGTTGGGTAGTGCAGGGCGCTTCTTCTGGCTCTTGTCTCTCCAGGAAGATTAAACGATGTCACTTGCTTGGCTGCTTCTGAAGCGCTGCTAAATGCAGTGCGTGTGGAGGGTTTTACACCAATTAAGCCGCCAATTAGGGCAGGGGCTTATTTGCCAAATTACTGTCTGGTCGTCAAGAAAAACTTTTCCCAATTCTTCTCCTTTATGTTTTGTCCCCAGCAAAGCAGAGTAGACATTTACTGTGCCCTGGAGAAAGTCTTACAGCAGGACACCCAGGGCCTGGAGAGAAGGCTTCTGGAGAAAATAATAACACTAGCCTCCAACCACATGAGAGAGACTCAGGTAAGTTAGTTCTCCCGAGATACCAGTCAAAGGATCCAAAGCTTTAACTCATTCAAACTCTCTTTTTGGGGGATAAACTATATACTAAAATGAAAATGTATTCTTCTGTTAGAGGTCCACACCTTCCTCCAGACCAAAGCCCAGGTCCTAGACAGCACTTGTGCACATGCATAAGATGGGACAACTCACATGCTGACAGTTACACATGTGCTTAAGTGCTTTGCAGGATCAGGACCTGAGACACATGATCTCAGACCCAGAGACAGGCCTATGGTGTCTTAAGGAGCAAGTCTTTCCCGAAGTCTACTCGGGATTTCATTATTGATACTGATTTTATGTGGAAGGCACTCTGATACTGTAGTGATAAGTGGCAGTATAAATCCCCAAGACAGACAGAACCTGAGCTATCTCCAAAAGAAGCAGCATTGGATTTAGAATATAGTTTGCCAGCAGGAAAACCCCTGCTGGAAAAATCCCTCTCTTGTTCCAAAGGAAGTCAGCCTCCTTTTTGGGGACAGTTTATTCCAGGAAAGCTCTCGGAATATCTTGAAGCTGCCCAGTCTGTGTCTCACTTACCGCCTCAGGGAAGGGCAGGGAAAATATCATGTGACTGTGGTGACCAGTCACCCACCACAAGTAGCTAACAGTGAATAGGCTAAGGAAGCAGCTTGCAAGCAACTCAAAGGCCGAAAACTGTTTAGCCAAGTGACTCGAGGAATATTTATGACGAATGACTCTACCCTCAGAAAGTTGGGTTGGTTCATGTTTGAGTGTGTGTGTGTGTGTGTGTGTAGAAACACAAGATTAACTGCTGTTGCTAGTTCTGGCCTCCAGACCATGAGCCATCCAGCCGGAGGTGCAAGCTCTAACTTATGCCCCTGAGTGAAGTACTTTAAGGATGGGAATGAGTGAAAGATCAGGTCTAGTGGAGCTCTTCTCCACCCCACTTCCCATCCCGCCCCAGTGCTCTCTCCCCTTACTCTGGGAGTGAGTTGGGCATGGGGCACAGCTGTACACTTGTGAAGGATTCCCCTCTTCAGGGTGAACCCCCCACTGGCTTTCAATGGCTGCTTTAAAGCCATTCTGCTCTGCTTACGCAGCGCCAATGGCCTCGGAACCCATAGCATCCTGCCCCACGGTGTTTCTAAGTGTGTTGTCAGAAGGCAGAGAGCAGCTGATTGTCTGTCTTCCTTCTCTTCTGGCCTTTCTCTGCAGCTCTTGAGTGTATCCCTTTTGTGGGAATGATCCTGAACGTCATGATCTCCATGCTGGAGTTAGTCAAGGACAGCAGGATGAGACAAGCATTTTGTGGTGGTAAGTGCCAGCACTTCCTGAAGGTGCCCCAAATGGATATTTAGGGGGTCTTGGTACATATTTAAGTGACTGACCAAGTTTGCAAACAGGCCCTGAACTGTTCTGACAGACTGGCTTTACAAAGGGGACCATGTGGGAAGAATTTACTGTAAGATTCCCTGCATCTTCTGAATGGGGTTTGGGTTCTGCCCTTTTGAAAGGAAGGAAAAATCCTTCCAGGTGATCCTACGGGCCTGAAACCCACTGTGATCACTTTGTAATCTGTCCTCTTCACTACCATGTTTGTGACCCTCTGTGTCATAGGGAAGTAGCCCATGGCTCCTTATGCATCTTTTGATTTAAAATGGACACGTGTGGTGTACAGACGAAGAAGGACAACTTTTCAACTCCAATCTGCACAGAAGTGGGATGGACACTTCAAGGATTGAATACAATGCTTTGATCTTCCATCTGTTCATTAAAGAAAGACAAAGGTGCAGATTTGGGAGGCTCGGCACTGACTTCCCCAGGATCATTCTTCTCTGCGTAATTCCCATGATAAATCTCCTCTCAAGGAAGAGCCTGAGGAAGTGTGATCAGGGGAACTACCCAGAGCACCAGATAAATCAGGGCCCTGAGCTGAGAAAAACCAAGCCTCAGCCAGTTCACATTAATTCAGCTGTCCTCAGCACAGACACCCCTGAAGCACCCGAGGATTCCTTGAAAGGCTTTGAGAGGCTTGGCTCTGCAGAGCGAGAGATGAAGCCTATTACTGCAGGGAAATCAATGACAGAGCACTGTCCACACCAGCACTTAGGTGGGTGTAACTTGTCTCACTCGGGGGGTGGCTTCTTCACACCCCTGAGCGACATACGTTCTACCGACACAAGGGGGAGTGTAGATGCAGCCTTAGCAGAGAAGCGATTTAGAAAACAGGTTTTGTTTTGGAGGAAATGCAGGAACCCCGGGTTTGTAATAACCCAAAGGAGAGTCCGACCCCATCAGTCACCTTCCCCACTTTGCACTTGGCCCTGGGATAGTTGTTTTCTCTCAGCCTCTGCCCACTATCATGCCATGTGAAGGGGAAGGAGCCATGCACCTGTCTAGGGTGCTTCTGACATCCGAGAGGGGAGAAAGGAAAAAAGAGGCTCAGTCCCACATGCTACTCACACAGGGGGTGGGAACTTTTGTGGTCATTTCAGTCGAGTCAAGGGGCTCCAAAAGAGTCAAAGGTGCTCACGTGACCCTGTCCCTGTTGTTGGGGACACTGGGGCATGGCCACTAGGTAACTCGAGGTGATGGAAGACCATGAGTGTCGATGAAGCCCCCTCGCACTAGGCCCAAGTGTCCTTGGCCCCCCCGCCTGGAGGCACTCGCAGCAGCTCTGCGTACTAGGCCCAAGTGTCCTTGGACCCCCGGCCTGGAGGCACTCGCAGCAGTTATGCTGAGGATCTGCAACAATATGGTGCAGAGTCAGACTGCCTGAAACTAAACAAGGCCAAACGGGGCAGATATGGAAGAATCATAGAATCATAGAATATCAGGGTTGGAAGGGACCTCAGGAGGTCATCTAGTCCAACCCCCTGCTCAAAGCAGGACCAATCCCCATTTGCCCCATATCCCTAAATGGCCTCCTCAAGGGTTGAACTTACAACCCTGGGTTTAGCAGGCCAAAGCTCAAACCACTGAGCTATTCCCCCCCCCCACTGAGCTATCCCTCCCCCCTTCAGAACAATGCTGAATCAAGCAGCTTTATGTATAGTTTAACAAATGATACAAAAAACAAGGGAACTAGCTGGGAACTGGATTGGCTGGCTAGATGAATACTTAGGGCAGCTTGCTATTGGATAAGGATGCTGAAGAAAGGATGCATAAAAGCCTGTGTAACTTCCTGCTCTGGGTGCAGGATTGGAGATTCTATTCTCCCTGGACCTTTCTGAAGCTTCAAATAAACTTTTCTGCTTCTCCACCCCGTTGTGATTATTGGGTGACGCACACCGGGTAATGAACCCCTCCTCCTGCTGTTGTTTAGCCTCTCGGCACTGGGTGCCGGCAACTCTGTCCAACATTAAAGAGGTGAAACAAGGCTGGCAGTTTGGACTGCTGGACAGAACAAGCCTTCAGGCCGAAAAGCCAACAACCTTTCTCCCCATTTCAGCAAAAAACAACATTCAAGAAACCCCCACAAAAACAGGCACCTGAAAAGTCCTGCCCCCGACTTCACCTTTCCACGGTCTTCTCCGCACTCTCTCCCGCCCCGAGTGAGAATCCGACCCCTTGACCAACGCACCACAGTGAGACCCGAATGCAGCTCTCCCTCTGCAGGCAGGATGGTGGAGAAAAACACAGGTGAAAAACCCTCCCGGCTCAGCTGCGCAGGGAGCCTTGGCAAGGACGTGGTGGAAAGGTGACGCCGGGATCTCTCGCACGGGAAAGGAGACTCGGGCCCGAGTCCAACCAACCCTTTGGGAACTCGAAGGAAGCCGCATCCCACAGGCGTTTCCACAGACCAGCCACCAGCCCCACACCCAGGCCGGAGGGGCCGGGACACGGGAAGGGGCAGCAGCCAACGCCCCCGGGGGGAGGGCTGGGGCGGGAGCTGCAGCCAGGCCCCTGGACCCGCAGGGAGACGCAGACCCTGACGGCAACCAGCCACGTTTGCCCACGTGTGTGTGTGAGACACGTCTGTGTGTGTGCGATGTCTTGTGTGTGTGCTGTGTGTCGGCCAGAGTGTTGTGTTCAGTGTGTGTGTAATGTGTTGTGTTTCGTGTTGTGTGTGTGGTGTGTGTGTTGAGTTGTGTGCCATTTTGTGTGTCATGTTGAGTGTGTGTTGAGTTGTGTGCCATTTTGTATGTCATGTTGAGTGTGTATTGTGTGCTTGTGATATCATGAGACCTGTTGTGTGTGATGTGCTGTGTGTCGCACACACAGACACAACACATTGTACGCCGCACGCACAACACGTCACGTGTAGCACGTCACACGCACAGCATGCTGCATGTAGCACGCACACACACAAAACATTGCACGTCGCACGCACACACACAACACGTCGCCTGTTGCACGATGCACCTTGCACATAGCACGGACACACACAACACGTTGCGCGTCGCACGCACAGCACCTCGCACCTCATACTCACAAACACGTCTCAGACACGCACAACACGACACACACCACATCACATAGACAGAAAAAACTACACACGTCACACATACAGAAACACACACAACACGACACACAGCACGTCACATACACAGCACAACACACAAAACGGCACACAACATAACACAGGCACACAACCTGACAGACAACACATCACAGACACTCACACACACACACACACACACAACACATCACACAACGCGTCTCACACACACAACACATCACACAACACATCACACACACACACCAACACACACAAGACGACATACAACATGACACACGCTTCACACAAAACACGTAACATGACACCACACACACAACACCATACACACACTGAACACGACACAAAATGGCCCACAATACAACACAAACACACATCACACACAACACATCACACACACACACACACCACAAAGACACACACACAGTACATCACACACACACACACACCACACGTCTCACACACCCACACCCACACACCACGTCACATGTCACCACAAACACACAACCACACACAATCCATACCACACTCTAGACCACACACAACACACACACGACACACAACCCGTCATATACATACGCATAACATGACACACACACAACATGAGACAAATACACACAAAAACATTTCATACACCCAACATGACACACAACCCGTCTCACACACACACATAACACAACATGACA
This sequence comes from Caretta caretta, assembly GCF_965140235.1. Lineage (NCBI taxonomy): Eukaryota > Metazoa > Chordata > Testudines > Cheloniidae > Caretta > Caretta caretta. The sequence goes on from NC_134209.1 coordinate 10,413,682, forward strand.
CACAAACAATACAACACACACAGAAACAAATCGCATGTCCCACACAACACGTCACACGTTGCACGCATACACAGAACACATCGCATGCACACATGTATGCAAGTCGCACGACACACACACAGAAACACGTCACACACACACACATGTGACACACAACATGACACACAACACATCACCCACACAAACAACTCTCTCACACACACACAAGACGACACAGAACCCGTCTCACACAGACACACACAGCACAACATGTAACACACAACATGACACACAACACGTCACACATACAACACATCGCACGTCGCACATCGTGCGGACACACACAATACATCGCATGTCACATGTTGCAAGTCACACCTGCACACACAACACATCGCGCATCGCACGTCACACACACAACATGTCGAATGTCGGACACACAACACGTTGCACGTTGCACGCACACTCAGTACGGCACACGTCGCGCATTGCACGCCACACTTTGAACACACAACACATCACGTGTCGCACATTACACACAAAATCATTGCATGTCGCCCTCACATGTTGCACGTCGCACATCGCACACACAACACGTCACACGTCGCACAAACAAACACACAATGCGTCACAAACACAACACATCACACACACACAAACAGGTCTCTCACGCACAACATGAAACACAACACATCACACACACACAACACAACACACAACACGTCACACAGACACAAACACAAACAACATGACATTCATGTCAGACCTACACCCCCACACGCCACATGACACCACAAACACACCACACACACACACCATGTCACACACACACACACAAAACACATCACACAGATAGGCACAAACACATACAACATGACACACAACACGACACACCCAAGACTACGCAAAACACATCACATACACACACACACACACACCATGTCACATGACACCACAAACACAACATCACACACACACTCAACACGGCAAAGAAGAAGACGCACATGTGAAGTGTGGGGTGCGATGTCTTCTGTTTGCGTGTGCGACATGCAACATGCAACGTGCAACGTGAGGCGTGTTGTGTGTGTGTGACGTGCCATGTTTTGTGTGTGTGATGTGCGACGCAGGACGTGTTGTGTGTGTGATGTGCGATGTGCTCCGGGTGGGGTCTGTGTGTGTTTCTGCACAAGCTGATTGCGATGTCCCGGAGGCCAACAGCAAAGAGGGTTCGGCGTCAGCTTTCTTGCCCTGCCGTCAGTCTGCCACCGGGCTGGGGGGACAGCGGCTGGGGACCCCAGGAGCTGCTGAGAGACGCGGAGGATCCCTGGGAAGGGAGAAGACGACGGGAGAATCAGACTCTTCCAGCAACGAGCCACATTTGCCCAGTGCTGACGCTGTCAGGCCTCCGCATTTTGGGCCAGAAACCAACAGCCAAATCGAGCTGGAAAATTGAAGCACTTGCAAATGGCCCTTGTAGCGTCTCACCAGACCGTCGGCGACCGTCTGGGGGTGAGCTGTGGGCTCCCGAGAGGTAGAATCCAGGGCCTGCCTCTTCGCTTCCCACGGCCAGGTATTTTCAGCCCCCAACAATTAGGGGAAGAACAGGGAGATGAAAAGCCAAAGAAAGTTTCAAGAGTTCTCCTTCCTGGCTGAGCTGGGGGCGCTGTCCAGGTCACGGATGGTCACTCTGGGGAGGGATGTGGGTCTGGTCCACTTTGCAGGCGGTTGATCTGGGGAAGGATGTGGGTCTCAGATATCTGGAGCATTGGCCCAGAGCCCCGTCTTGTGGGGGCACAGCTGGTGGTCCTCATCCGCGTCTGGCTGCCTCTCTTCTGCCAGAGAAGGAAAGCCAGGCGAGTACGAACAATGATGCTGTCAATAAAATGGAATCAAGTTGTGTATGTTTTTTCTTTGAAAAAATATTTTCACACTTTTCAATTGGCCCCTGGTAGTTCCTAGGAGAAATGTGAAGGATGAGATATTGGAACAGTTCCCTCTTCGTGGGAGCAACAGCTGGCTGGGGTTTTGGCTGCTCAGGCTTTTGTTCCCTGGTTTTACCCACTGTGGTTTCTTTTGCATGGATTTCATGTACCTGTGTGTAAGTTTTTGCCCAAAGGCACACAGCTGTACAGGTTTTATCTACAATCTTTACAAGTTGAAGCTGCAGATGGAGGGAGTTCCCAGCAATGGCAGCCTTAAGGGGGTGGGCGGCTAGAAGCTGGGGGACTGGATCGGGACCCCCCAACACTGACTGCTCTCTCTGCCCTGCAGTTTTAGTCCCCCCAGATTAGCCTGATTATCACAACAAAATTTTGTTTCTCCTGCTGCTAACAGCCCACCTTCATTGATTGGTCTCGTTAAGGGTTGTTATGGCAACCCCCATTTTCTCGTCTTCTCTGTATCACTATATCTATATCTTCCTGCTGTATTTTCCCCTGCATGCATCTGATGAAGTGGGCTTTAGCCCATGAAAGCTTATGCTGAGATAAATATGTTCGTCTCTAAGGTGCCACAAGTCCTCCTCATTCGCTTTTCCTGACTGATTGTGCTGGGGGCTCTGCCTGGCTCCAGCGCTCCGGTCCCTCCGCTACCAAGGCCACCTGGGAACCCTGATCGATTCCAGCTTCAAGGAGTGCTGAGATCCATCTGTCTCTTTCTGTGCCTCTGTCTCTCTCTAGGAATAGCCTCCTGACCCTGCCTCCTGTGATCAGTTATAGTTTGCTAGCCCCCCACCCCACCTCCATGGGTGTTTTTGGCTTCTCCATTCACTCTGCAGCAACGCTCCTTGTACCCAAGCTAAAGATCCCTGCAGCCCCAAAAATCCTTGGGGGTTTGCTCAGCAAGTGGGTTACTAGCAGAATGGTTGTGGGGTGAAGGTGGGGATAGGGAGGTGCTGAACCTGGGGGCAGAGGAGGGTGGCAGATTAAGGTGTTGCTCAGCCCAGCCCGCTGAGTCCAAGGACATGTGAGGGGACCAGCATTAAATTGCTGTTCGATCCAGCCCACTGAGTCCCGGGACACATCAGGGGTCAGCTTGCGAGTGCTGATGACCCAGTCCTCTCTGACATGCTATGTTCATGTGTGTGTGCCTGTGTGTCTGTTCATGTTCATCACATTTGGGGGCTGGAAGACCCCAGCCCTGGGGAACCGAGGTCCTGCAGGGTAGCTCCATTGGGAGGGAACTTGCAGAAGGAAGGAGTAGCGATCCATAGGAAAACACAAGTGACACAAGCAGAACATTGACAGAATTGCAGAATCTCCCCCCACCAGAAGAGTAACCCTAACAAATGGGCGTACCCCAAGGTAAAGGGCAATTCTGGTAACAGCTCATTTGGGGCTTCTTTGGAAGGGGGATGGACGTCATTCTTGCGACAAGGCAACTGCTATGGCCAAAAACACTTTAGCCCTGTGCGCCCTTCCAGACAAGTCTTATGTCCCAAATACTTTGGGTCTTCCGGGATAAGTCCCCGAATAATCAAGGATCTTGACCAAAAAGGTCGTCACGTCTAAAAAGGAAGAAAGATTGTCGTTGTGTACACCATGAAACAAGCCCTGCAACTGTTGGACACGTATCCCGACAATCCACCGGGTGCACATCAAGGAACGTTCAAAGCGAGACGGGCGTTCTTTTTGGGGAGACTAACCCCCATTGCGCTAACCAGGAGAAGGGGGAAGTGGGAGCCTGCAGCGCCATCTAGCGGCCAAAGGAGAAATCAGCGGCTTCTGGACCTGTGTGCGCCCTTGGTTCGGTTCCCATGCAAAGCTGTGTCACACCAGGTTGGGAAAACGGGGTTCTGCTGCACGACATCATCCTATGGAATGACTCAAACCGACAGGACACCTCCTACGATACACTGCTCCGAGTGACGCTCTCAAACAGGTCCCCACAGCTCCCCAGCCTCCCCGCACTGGGAGGCAGGTGTGAGAGGATTGTTCTCCCCAACTGACAGAGGGAGAAACGAAGGCTGAGAAAGGCGAAGGGCCTTGTCTTCCATCACACAACCTGTCGGGATAGAGTTGGGAACAGGACCCGGGTGTCCTGGCTTTCAAACAAACCATCATTCTGGAGTTTCACACACTGAATGATCAGAATAAAGGGACCTGCAATGAGCTACAGACCAACAACCCCAATGACTCGAAGGGACAAAGGCCTAGCTGGGGGAAAATTGTCCCACCTTAACCTCCTGTTTTCCGTGCCGAGAATTTGGCCAGCACCGGGCGGATCAGGCTGCCTCGGTACCAAACCTCTCCGGGACTCTTCCCTTCTCCACAGGGACGTCTGTCTTCTCGCTCAATGAGCAGTGGGAAAGGAGAAAACTCCAGAGAGGCTCCACCTCGCGCTCACATACGAGACCCTGAATTCTCTCTCAGTCCTCAAGGAGACACCTCAGGAAGGAGACTCCCTGCAGCAAAGCCCCGGGGGTCTCTGAGATCCCCCTGCCCTGCAGCCTGTCCTCCCTGGCCGTTGTCGTGGACTCTTTGTGAGGTCACCGCCTCCCAACCGCCTTTCACCAATCAGCTGAGTGCTGCATTCTTGTGATGTCACTGCCACCCCCACCCCTGCCCTGCAGGGCTCATGTCCTGCCCCGAGCCGGCTCCTCTGCGTGTTTGAGCTGCTCCCCCTGGGTCACCCCCACACACTCAGTGGTCGTGCAAGGGTTCACGCAGGCCACACGTGGAACCATCAGAGGATGCTCAATGTGCCGCACTCAGTTTTGCAGAGGTTTGGAGACTTGAAGGCCAGAAGAGACTCTTAGATCATCTCATCTGGCCCCCTACACATCACAGGCCTCATGCATGGCGCAGTCGCGAGTTTTGGACCAAAGCAGACTCCAGAAAGGCATCTCATCAAGGGATGGAGGAAGCACCACTTCCCTTGGGAGTCTGGAGGAAATTGATGCTGTGGGGGGCAGGGAATTGACCCCAAGGCCACACTTGTGAGTCTGTATCATAACACACATGCACAACAGCACTGCGCGAAGTATGTACACGTCACCTTAACTCTGATGTTTCCTAACGTTTACAGGCCTGGTCTCCAGGGTGTTCTCTGTGCTTATAGATCGATTTTGGGGAGAGATGCAATCATTTAGTTCAGAGTGGGAGACGTGTTATTCTGTATCAGCAAAAAAAAACAAAAAACAAAACAAAACAAGGAGTAGTTCTGACACCTTAGAGACTAACAAATGTATTTGGGCACATTTGATGGTGTGGCTGACGTGATTAGGTCCGAGGATGGTGTCCCTAGACTAGATATGTGGACAGAGTTGGCAATGGGTTTGTTGCAAGGATAGGTTCCTGGGTTCGTGTTTTTGTTGTGTGGTTGCTGGTGAGTATTTGCTTCAGGTGGGGGGGCTGTCTGTAAGCGAGCACTGGCCTGTCTCCCAAGATCTGTGAGAGTGAGGGATCGTCCTTCAGAATAGATTGTAGATCCTTGATCCTGCCCTGGAGATCTTTTAGTTGGGGGCTGAAGCTGATGGCTGGTGGCGTTCTGTTCCTTTCTTTGTTGGGCCTGTCCTGGAGTAGGTGACTTCGGGGTATTCTTCCTTTCAGCAGGTGGGGATTGTAGTTTGAAGAATGCTGGATAGAGATCCTGTAGGTGTTTGTCTCTGTCTGAGCGGCTGGAGCAAAAGCGGTTGTATCTTAGAACTTGGCTGTAGACAACGGATCGTGTGATGTGGTCTGGATGAAAGCTGGAGGCATGTAGGTAAGTATAGCGGTCCAGGATAGGCTGGTGTTTATGTGACCATTGCTTATTAGCACTGTAGTGTCCAGGAAGTGGGTGTCTTGGGTGGCCTCTCCTTCTGCCCCTCCACCCCCACCAACATGATACAGTTCTGCGGTGACCTGGAATGTGACTTTCCACGTCTCCGACAGAAGGAATATTTCCAACACACCTCTGAATAACACACTAATCCACAAAGACCTTCCTACCAACACGACAAAAGGAAGGATTCTGCCTGAAGGTCAAAACAGCAGACTGGACTTCAACTCGAGTGCTTCAGCCGACAAGCACAGGCTGAAGTTGTCAAAAAACAGAATCACGTGGCCCATAACCTCAGCCGTGCAGAACACAACACCGTCCACGGCCTCAGGAACAACTCTGACATCGGAATGGAAAAGGCTGACAAAGGAGGTGCTGTCGTGATCCTGAATAGGTTGGAATATGAACAAGAGGCTGCTCGGCAGCTCTCCAACTCCACATTCTCCAGCCCATTCCCCTCTGATCCCACTCAGGGTGACCAAGAGAAACTGCACCATCTGCTCAAGAAACTCCCTGAAAAAGCACAAGAACAAATCTGCACAGACCCACCCCTGGAACCCCGACCAGGGGTCTTCTATCTGCTACCCAAGATCCATAAACCGGGAAATCCTGGACGCCCCGTCATCTCAGGCATTGGCTAGAGGTGCTGGTCGCTCAGGGCCGGAGGAGAGAGTCGACACAGCCAGATACTCCTGCTGTCTGGATGCCCATACCTGAGAGGATTTCATCGCAGTCTCTGATGAGGGGGTTCAGGCTCCAGTGCTCTGCTCTGTTTTCCCAGCCCTGTCCAGGGGGTTGTTTCCAGTTTCAGAAATGGGGCAATGTTCACACACTCCCAATGGGTCTTTGCATGAATCAGGCCCTAACCCAGGGGCAGGCAAACTTTGGCCTGATGCCGGATCGGGTTTCAGAAATTAAATGGAGGGACAATTAGGGGAGGCTGGGGCTCCTCAAACAGCAAGACATGGCCCGGCCCCCGCCCCCATCTGACCCCTGCCTCTCGCCCCTGGACGGCCGCCCCAGGCCTCCGGCCCCATCCAACCCCTCTGTTCCCTGAGGGGCTCCAGATCCCCCTGCCCCTAACAGCCCCACACTCCCCCATCTAACCCCACCCCCCTTCCTGTCTGTCCCCCGGACCTTCTGCCCCATCCAACCAGCCCTTCTCCCTGACCGCCCCGGGACCTCCTGCTGCCATTCAACCCCCTGTTCCCCGCCCTCTCACTGCCCCGACCCCATCCGCCCCCCAGACTCTGACCCCCCGTGAACTCCCCTGCCCTCTACCCCACCTTTAGTGGCGCCGGGAGCGGAGGCTGTGGGGGGGGGGAACGGCAGGGGAGCGGCCGGGGGCTCTCCGGAGCTCGGGGCCGGGCGGAGCGGCTCAGAGCCCCCGGCCCCCCCTTCTGCCCCCCGCTCCCCACGTGTCGCAGCCACCCCACCCAGCTGAGACACCCCACCCCACAGACCCCTCCCCTCCCTACAGCCCCCCACAGCCATGCTGTGTCCCCCTGGGGGCGGCCATGGTGCTGCCCCTCCCAACCCAACCCAACCCAACAGCCACAGCCATGCCATTGACCCAAGTCCCCGATCCAGGTCCCCTATAGCCTCTCCCTCCCCCACATCCCTGCCAGACCCAGTCCCCATCCCGACAACCCAATCGCCCCCTGTCCACAACCCCCCTCTCCTCCTCCCACAGCACCAGTCCATCCCCTACCCTCCCACAGCTCCCACCACACAGACCCCTCCACCTCCCAGCTGGGCCCCCTCCCTGCCCCCCACTGCCCCACCCACCCCGTCAGACACCCCCCCTGCTTGTGCACCAGGGTTTCCCCAAGACCCACCAACAGCTGTGAATGGTGTGGGGGAGAAGGTGTTGGTATTCGGTTGTGTGTTGGGATTATGTGTATGTGTAGAGGCTTGTGGGGGCTTTGTGCTGGGGGAGAAACTGAGCCCTGATTCGGGGCCAGGGCTTCTCTGACTCGGGGTCCTATGAAGGGAGCCAGCCAGTCAGGCCGTGGCACAGGAGCCAGCAAACAGGGCTGTAAACAGGGGAGTCTGAGGGGGAGTTTGTCTTGTGGTGCTTGTTTGGGGTTTGTTGTTGCTGTGGGGGGTGGGGTTTGGGTGTTTCCCAGGTGAACAGGATTTAGGTGGGAAGGCGATGACAGACACGGAGGCAGCGGTGGGAGTGACTCATGTCGTGGAAGACACAATGGAGATGACTGGCTGTGGAAGCTGCCGTATGTCCATGATCCTGGAGGGGGGACCTGGTAAGAGTTTTGTCTGTATGAAATGCCATCTGCTTGAGCTGATGGAGGAGAAGATCTGAGGTTTGGAGATGCAGGTGGAAAGTCTGGTTGAGTTTAGAAAGGGGTTTGAGCAGATGATGGAGCAAAGACATGAGGCATCTGAAGGGAAAAGCTCTGACTTGCAGATGGAAGCAGGACTGAGAAATTCTGAGGGGAGACTGCTGGGTGAGGGAAGTGGTCAGTGAAAGCATTTGACTACAAGAACCAGGCAGAGGAAAAGACGGGCTCGTGAAGGAGAAATAGAGCTCAGGAATAGGATTGAGAGTTGGAAAATGAAGAAGGGGCTCAACAGGTAGTCACTGAAGGTGGAGGGGCAAGGAGGAAGAGAAGAGTGGCTAGTCCTATAGAAAAAGGGGAAGAGTCAATGGAGACTACACCAAATATGAGCCCCAGGAGGATACAGGATGGGTAGAAGAGGATTACAAGGGAGAATAGGAATGGAAAGAACTTGCAGCCAGAGGGAACAGGGGATAGACTGGAGAACAGCATCATCACCAGGGAAAGGCAGGGCTATGTGATCAGGGACTCTTTACTGAGAAGACAAGACAGGCCTGTAACCAGAGCTGATCCAGAGAATAGAAGGGTGTGCTGTCTTTCAGGTGCTAAGATACGGGATGTAGATCTGAGGTTGAAAAGGATCCTAAAGGGAACGGGAAAGAATCCCCTAATTATCCTTCATGTGGGAACAAATGATACAGCTAGATTCTCGCTGGAAAGGATTAAGGGAGACTGTGCTAGGCTGGGGAAGACGCTTAAGGAAATCGAGGCTCAGGTGATCTGTAGTGGGATTTTGCCTGTTCCTGGAGAAGGGCAACAAAGGCGTGACAAGATTGTGACTGTCAACAGATGGCTCAGGCAGTGGTGCTAGAAGGAGGGCTTTGGGATGAATGGCCACTGGGAGGCATTCCTGGACAGAGGACAGTTCTCTCAGGATGGACTTCATCTGAGTAGGGAAAGAAATAGACTTCTAGGATGGAGGCTGGCACAACTGATTAAGAGAGCTTTAAACTCGGAATCTGGGGGAGATGGTTGGTTAGGGGATGTCCAGGTAATCTCCATGCCGGATTTTAGCCTTGAGAGGGAAGAAAACAAAGTAAGAAAGGATACAGCCATGGGTAGGGGAATGGCTATAAGGAGGAAGGTCAGTGTGGACACCAGTCTAGTAGGTTCTGCTGGCTGTAGAATGACCATGCCTCATTGGGTAAAGAAGGTGAGGGAGGCCAAACAGCAAAAATGAAGATGTTTGTACACTAATGCGAGGAGCCTTGGTAACAAAATGGAGGAACTAGAGGAACTGGTGCAGGAAGTGAAACCAGATATTCTCAGGATAACAGAAACAGGGTGGAATAGTCGTCATGACTGGACTACGGGTATTGAAGGGTATGTGCTGTTTAGGAAAGACTGAAATAAAGGTAAAGGTGGTGGAGTAGCATTGTCTATCAATGAGGAGGTCGAATGTAAAGAAATCAGCGATGGAATGGATAAGACAGAGTCCGTCTGGGCAAAAATGACGCTGGGGAAGAGAACTACTCGAGACTCCCCTGGGATAGTACTTGGAGTCTGCTAGAGAACGCCGGGATCTAATGTGGATATGGATCGAGCCCTCTTTAATGTTTTTAATGAAGTAAATACGAATGGAAACTGCGTGATCATGGGAGACGTTAACTTCCCAGATCTAGATTGGAGGACGAGTGCTAGTAATAATAATCGGGCTCAGATGTTCCTAGATGCGATAGCTGATGGATTCCTTCAACAAGTAGTTGCTGAACCGACAAGAGGGGGTGCCATTCTAGATTTGGTTTGGGTGAGAAGTGAGGACCTCCTAGAAGAAATGGTTGGAGGGGACAATCTTGGTTCGAGCAATCATGAGCTAATTCAGTTCAAACTGAACGGAAGGATCACCAAAAAATAAATCTGCAACTAGGGTTTTTCATTTCAAAAGGGCTGACTGAAAAATTAAGGAAATGAGTTAGGCAAGTGGATTGGACTGAAGAACTTTAGGGATCTAAAGGCAGAGGAGGCCTGGGATTACTTTAAATCAAAGCTGCAGAAGCTATCAGAAGCCTGCATCCCAAGAAAGGGGGGAAAATTCATAGGCAGGAGTTGTAGACCAAGCTGGATGAGCAAGCATCTCGGAGAGCTGATTAAGAAAAAGGAGAAAGAATACAGGGAGTGGAAAATGGGAGGGATCAGCAAGGAAAGCTACCTTCTTGAGGTCAGAACATGAAGGGATAAAGTGAGAAGGACCTTGCAAAGAGAATTAAAACCAATCGTAAAAGGTTCTATCACCATGTCAATAAGAAGAAAACCAAGAAAGAAGAAGTGGGACCGCTCAGCACTGAGGATGGAGTGGAGGTCAAGGATAATCTGGGCATGGCCCAATATCTAAACAAATACTTTGCCTCAGTCTTTAATAAGGCTAATGAGGATCTTAGGGATAATGGTAGCATGACAAATGGGAAGGAGGAGATGGAGGTAGATATTACCATATCTGAGGTGGAGGCGAAACTCAAACAGCTTAATGGGACTAAATCGGGGGGCCCAGATAATCTTCATCCAAGAATATTAAAGGAACTGGCACATGAAATTGCAAGCCCATTAGCAAGAATTTGTAATGAATCTGTTGACTCAGGGGTTGTACCGTTTGATTGGAGAATTGCAAACATAGTTGCTATTTTTAAGGGGGGGGGGAAGTGATCCGGGTAACTACAGGCCTGTTAGTTCGACATCTGTAGTATGCAAGGTCTTGGAAAAAATTTTGAAGGGGAAAGTAGTTAAGGACATTGAGGTCAATGGTAAATGGGACAAAATACAAGATGGTTTTACAAAAGGTAGATCATGCCAAACCAACCTGATCTCCTTCTTTGAGAAAGTAACAGATTTTTTAGACAAAGGAAACGCAGTGGATCTAATTGACCAAGATTTCAGGAAGACGTTTGATATGGTGCCACATGGGGAATTATTAGTTAAACTGGCAAAGATGGGGATCAATATGAAAATTGAAAGATGGATAGGGAAATGGTTAACAGGGAGATTATAGCGGGTCCTGCTGAAAGGTGAACTGTCAGGCAGGAGGGAGGTTACCAGTGGAGTTCCTCAGGGATCAATCTTTGGGACCCATCTTATTTCATCTCCCTCCCTCAGCTCAGTTATGGCCTGAATTGCCCCTTCTCCCGGCAGAGCCAGAGGATTGGAAGCAGCAACATCAGACCCCTGTGTGGCTCGCAGGAATGAACACAAACACGCCCTTGTAGCTGGACAAATGGCGAGTTTTACCCCTGGGATACGACAAGGCTAAAGAGAAAGGTGGTGGCCCCACATCTAAGGAATGAAACACAACACAGTCATCATCGTTCTGCCCGTCCTTGCCCCTTTATACTTCTACTGTCTCGCTCCCGCCACCCTCACCCTCTGTGGGTTCAGGGAGAGCCACACTCAGTGCTTCCGACACACACAGACTCACACACACATCTTGCAAGGAAAACCTCACCACGGAGCCACAAGCACCTGTTGCTTCCCTGCCCCCCTGCTCTCTAGAATCCAATCCCAAGGAAAGCTTGTCAGGCCCAGAGCTGGCAGGGCACCCGGTGCTGGAGTATTGAAGCTACCGTGACGGCACTCAGAGGAAAGAGGCTGAGAGATGCAAGTTAAGTATTGGCCGGTCAGGTTTCCAGTCCCCTCACAGGTCATTCCCTCACTCGAGCACAGGGGCACATCTCAATTCTCAGCTGGCTCAGTCGAGCTGCATCGTTCTTGTTTCCACTCAGTCAGGTTTGAGGCCTGTTTCGCACCCTGTCTTTGAGAAGACAGTCAGAAACTACTCTCTGAAATAGCCAATGCAGGAGACGTGTTATCACTCCTGCCCCAACACAGACAGACAAAGAGAGAAATGTTCTCGCTTTGAGGGTGGGACTCCCTGCCCTTGGCCAAAGACGAGCACCTCTCTTTGACCTTGGTCGCTCCTTCAGCTTTTCTTTCAGCAGAGAGCCCGAGAGCTCAGGTGCTGGAGCGCTGCGTTGGTCAGTGAAGCTCGGTGAGCTCCAATGTCACTCGGCTCTTCTACCAGCAAGTCAAAACACAGGCAGGATTTCCTCATTTGACAATACTGGGGCTGTCGGAGGGTCTGTCCACGCTGCACACTGAGCCTGTCTCTATGTGGCCTGGGCTTGCTGACTTGTGTTGGCAAGCCGGTGTTTGAGCATCCAGACTGCAGGGGAAACTCAGGCCTCACACTGTGTCTATCTGTCAAGGTTCCTTCCCCACTCTGAACGCTAGGGTACAGATGTGGGGACCTGCATGAAAACCTTCTCAGCTTACTTTTACCAGCTTAGGTTAAAACTTCCCCAAGGTACAAACTATTTTACCTTTTGCCCTTGGACTTTCGCTGCTGCCACCAAAAGTCTAACCGGGTTTTTTATTAGGAAAGAGCCGTTTGGAAAGGTCTTTCCCCCAAAAATTCTCACCAAAACATTGCTCCCCCCTTCCTGGGGAAGGTTTGGTAAAAATCCTCACCAATTTGCATAGGTGACCACAGACCCACACCCTTGGATCTTAAGAACAATAAAAAACATTCAGTTTCTTAAAAGAAGAATTTTAATAGAAGAAAAAGTAAAAAGAATCACCTCTGTAAAATCAGGATGGTAGATACCTTACAGGGTACCTTACAGGGTAATTAGATTCAAAACACCGAGAATCCCTCTAGGCAAAACCTTAAGTTACAAAAAGACACACAGACAGGAATATCCATTCCATTCAGCGCAGCTTATTTTCTCATCCATTTAAAGGAATCAGAATCTAACGCATATCTAGCTTGATTACTTACTAAGTTCTAAGACGCCATTCCTGTTCTGTCCCCGGCAAAAGCATCACACAGACAGACCCAGACCCTTTTTTCTCCCTCCCCCCGCCAACTTTTGAAAGTATCTTATCTCCTCATTGGTCATTTTGGTCAGGTGCCAGCGAGGTTATCCGAGCTTCTTAACCCTTTACAGGTGAGAGGATTTTTTCCTCTGGCCAGGAGGGATTTAAAGGTGGTTAGCCTTCCCTTTCTATTTATGACTCTATCCTACCGCAGGAAGTCGTCCTAAGTTACGCTGCTCCCGCTGCGTGAATAACAGAGCTGGATTTGACGTTGCTTCGGTCGACTTCCTGCTGTGTCTACACTGGGCTGGGTCGACGGGAGATGCTCTTCGGTCGACTTACCTTCCTCCTGCCGTTCCCGGCACAGTCCCAACGGCGACCGGAGAGCGCTCTGCTGTCAATTTAGTGGGTCTTCACTCGACCCCCATGACATCAACCCCCAGTGGATCCACCGCAGCAAACAGAGCCTCCCAACCGTGCTGCCCCATCCACATGGCACGACTTAGACCCGAGTGGGAAATTCAGCTCCTGTGGGGTGTGTCACCCTCATCCGCTGAAGGTGCTCCCCGAGTCTCCAGGGATTCCTGCCCTAACTGCTCTCCAGCCGGTTTGTGTCCATACGCTCCCCGCGGGGAGGCTGTGCGTGGCCTGGTTACAAGCGCTGGTTGCTCAGGCCTGGCAGGGAAGGGAAGCTCCGGGCAGCATTGACAGTCTGGAGATCCCTCCGGGGAAGCACAGGCGGTGGGTGGAACAGGTGGGGAGGCGAAGCTGCGGGGTCCTGCGGATGCCCTGAAACCAGCTCACAGACCCCCGGGGGTCACGCTGCCCTACACGCTGTTGCAGTAATGTTTGTACAAGGCGTGACGCTGAAAGAGCAGCTTGTGTCAGAGTGTATTCAGGCCAATGGATGTGTGTGTTAGTAGAGATCAAAGCGACTGTTAAATGTTCAACTGTATTGGGTGTTTAAACCTCCTGAAAACTCGTGGAATGTTGTTTGCACTGTTTTCACTTCTCTGTGTCCTGTTACGCTGTGATAGCAAAGAGTTGCCTTGTGTAGACCCCTGTCACTAAATAAGCCCTCAAAGGAGAATGAAGGTGTGTGAGATGCAAGTGAAGAAAAGGTTCATTTCCAAAGAAGGGGTGGTAAGAAGCAGGATTCCTGGGCGGGGGGCAGGAGGGTGGTTTGCACTGTTGTTGCCCAGGGTGGGAATGGGGAACTGGGCTCTGGCTTAAAGCGGTGTCAGGCTTCGGGGGGCTGGGTTCAGAGCTGGAGGTTCGGGTTGGGGTGAGGGTTGGGCTACAGTTTTGGTTCAGGGGTTTCGAGTTGGGGGGCAGGTTATGGGGTCAGGGTTCCAGTTGGGTTCCGGGTAGGGGGTGGGGTTTAGATTTTGGGGGGAGGGTTTGGCCAGCAGCAGCATAGAAGTGCGGGTGGCAATGGGGTGCAGCCAATAGTGATAAGTCGGGGGTCTTTTAGGTCGTTTTAGTGTCAGTAGCACCCTGGGGAGGGGGTAGGGTCATGTTTACGACAGGGGGCTAGAGTGTTGGGGAAGGGGGCGGCAAGTTGACCCATCCCACTTCGCACTTCCCACACGGACACGCACAATACGTCGAACGCGTGGACGCACACACGTCACACACACACGATGACACAAAACGGCACACAACACGACACACAAAAATAACACACCACACAGACACACACACAAGACGACATGGAAAGCGTCACACACAAAACATCACACACACGACGCACAACATGTCATACACACTCAACACAACACGACCCGCAACATGTCACACTCACACACTCAACATGACACACAACACATCTCACACTCAACACGACACACAACACGACCCACAACACGTCTCACACACACTGAATGACACACAGCACGTTGCACGTATGTCACACACACACAAAGTCGCACACAGTTTGTTGCATGTCTCACGTATCATGTCACGCAGATGTCACACAACGCACATGCACTCGCACAACACGTCACACGCACGCACACACTACATGTCACACACACATGACGCACACCACATGACACAAAATGGCACACATGACATTGAGACACACACACACGACACTGACACGTTGCACGTGGAACACACAGCACGTCGCACACACACACAAGACGGCAGAGGACAAGACGGCTGAGCTGCTTGGGCCTCTTTCCAAGGCTTGGTTTTTCTCAGCTCAGGGCCCTGATTTATCTGGTGCTCTGGGTAGTTCCCCTGATCACACTTCCTCAGGCTCTTCCTTGAGAGGAGATTTATCATGGGAATTACGCGGAGAGGAATGATCCTGAGGAACTCAGTGCCGAGCCTCCCAAATCTGCACCTTTGTCTTTCTTTAATGAACAGATGGAAGATCAAAGCATTGTATTCAATCCTTGAAGTGTCCATCCCATTTCTGTGCACACTGGACTTGAAAAGTTGTCCTTCTTCATCTGTACACCACACGTGTCCATTTTAAATCCAAAGATGCATAATGAGCCATGGGCTACTTCCCTATGACACAGAGGGTCACAAACATGGTAGTGAAGAGGACAGATTACTAAGTAATCCCAGTGGGTTTCAGCCCCCTAGGATCACCTGGAAAGATTTTTCCTTCCTTTCAAAAGGGCAGAACCCAAACCCCATTCAGAAGATGCAGGGAATCTTACAGTAAATTCTTCCCACATGGTCCCCTTTGTAAAGCCAGTCTGTCAGAGCTTGCCTTAGCACAAGAAAATAACGCCAGGCAGTGGTAAGCACACAAACAAGACTTTATTTACGAGAGGGAAAAGGACTAGGCTAGGCTAGAGAAGGGGTGGATTAACAAAACTTGAACTCTGGAAGTGCTCCAGTCTCCCAAACAATTACACCCAGGAGGTCAGGTTGATGTTCTCTCTCCCTTCTCTTGCAGGGACAGCGATGGACAGCTGCTGCTCTCTTGACATTGGACGTCAGGGAGGGACTCCATGATGGACACAGGAACGGGTGAGTAGACCTAACTAAAAACCCTCCCTATCCCTCTTTGCGTCGTCTCTGCCTGGATGTTAGACCCTATCTACGCGGATTCAATCCGTGTGTGGGAGTGTGCTCCCCAACCCAAACTAATAGAGGAAATGGCTAAAGGTCACCAGCTTCTTTTCCCAAGTCCAAGATGGCCACCTGACAGATAACCCAAAAGGTACATGCCTTTGTTCCCTTCTTTTAGGAAAATTTGGCAGGGGCAACCAGCATTTTACACACCCGGAGACTGGATTTGACCAATCAGGGAACGTTGCGGGGCAGGGTGACCCACGCAGAAGGGGGTTGTATATCCCCTCTGAGAACTCCTCCCTGTGTCCTCTACCAATTGAAGTGGGCGTCAGCCCCATAGGACCACCCCGAGAGGGGATTTGACCAAAGAAGGGAAGTGCTGCAGTGGAGTGACCTGCCCACAACAGGATCCTTTGGTCCCTCTAAAATGTCCCCACACCACCCTCTAGCAGTTGGCGAGGGTTTCACTCCCACCTTAGGCCATCTCAGAAGGGAAATGTGTACCAATCCAGAACAGGTATAGCCCGAAGGTCTAGGCCACGGTTTCTTCAAAAGACATCCTTGGAACGAGACGGGCTCTTCCCCGCAGTGTTGTGTTGCGACTTCCCGGACGATGCTGCCAGCCTCGCAAACATGGAGCTCCAGAGATCGGCGCCTTGTGGCCTAGACCTTCGGGCACTGCCTAGTCTGATCGTTACGTTTCCCTTCTGGGATGGCCTAAAGCGTGTGTGCGAAACCCTGACTGATTAGCAGAGGACGGTGCGGGGATTTCATGGAGGGGTGATGGACCCCTCTTGCGGGCAGGTCACCCCACCATGGCACTTACCCTGTTTGGTGAAATCCCCTCTCTGGTGGGTCCTAAGGGGCTGAGGCCCACCCCAAGTGGGAGGAGCTCTTGGAGGGTCACGTGACCCACTTCCGAATGGGTCACTCTGCCCCAGAACATTCCCCAATTGCTCAAATCCATTCCTGAGGCAGGTGCATGGAGATAAAACACCCCCAGATTGGTAAAGGAGTGGGAGGATCTCTTAGAGGGGTCACATGCAACTCCTTGTTTCGACTCCCGTTTGCATCTTGACCCCAAAAGTCTTCTGTCATGGGGTCGGTCTCATGGTGACAGATGAGCGATGTCTGAGGAGTGAAGGGGCAAGGTCCCATGGCTGACATCAAATAACTTCCCTAAGCCTCAGGGTAGTTTGGCCAAATGCCCATTGTCAAAATGGCTGCCCTCCCACGCAGTGTGTGTGTCCCAACACCCAGAGTCCGTGTGGCCGCCCTCTCCGTCGGGGCTGTGTGGCCCAGCGACCAGAGTCCGTGCGGCCGCCCTCTCCTTCGGGGCTGTGTGGCCCAGCGACCAGAGTCCGTGCGGCCGCCCGCTCCGTCGGGGCTGTGTGGCCCAGCGACCAGAGTCCGTGCGGCCGCCCGCTCCGTAGGGGCTGCGTGGCCCAGCGACCAGAGTCCGTGCGGCTGCCCGCTCCGTCGGGGCTGTGTGGCCCAGCGACCAGAGTCCGTGCGGCCGCCCGCTCCGTCGGGGCTGTGTGTCCCAGCGACCAGAGTCCGTGCGGCCGCCTGCTCCGTCGGGGCTGTGTGGCCCAGCGACCAGAGTCCGTGCGGCCGCCCGCTCCGTCGGGGCTGTGTGGCCCAGCGACCAGAGTCCGTGCGGCCGCCCTCTCCGTCGGGGCTGTGTGGCCAAGCGACCAAAGTCCGTGCGGCCGCCCGCTCCGTCGGGGTTGTGTGGCCCAGCGACCAGAGTCCGTGCGGCCGCCCGCTCCGTCGGGGCTGTGTGGCCCAGCGACCAGAGTCCGTGCGGCCGCCCGCTCCGTCGGGGCTGTGTGGCCCAGCGACCAGAGTCCGTGCGGCTGCCCTCTCCGTCGGGGCTGTGTGGCTCAACGCTTAGAGTCCATATGTCTATCCTGTCTCTTATGCCCGTGTGGCCCGATAGCAACGGACAATATGGTTACTCTCTCCCTCAATGCTGTGTGGCCCAACGGCCGGAGTCAGTGTAGCTGCCCTTCACTGCAGGGCTGTTTGGCTGAGAGTTCAGAGGCAAGATGGTTGCCCCTCCTCTTGGGGCTGTGCAGTCTAGTGGGTCAATGGGGACGTGGGCAGCCACCAAAGGATGGATGGCAGCCAGGGCAGGGGGACCCAGGCCCTCGTTACTCCACCGGCTCCTCGCCCAGGGCCTCGTCCGTGGCCAATGTGTTTGCCATTGAGTCAGTGGGGATCCAGCACTGCAGATGACAATGGCTAGTTCACCCAGGTTACTTCCTTGGAGATGTCTCTAGGCCATGGGCTGGGGGTCTCTGGGTTCCCGGCGTGGGAAACTCCCAGAGTCTCCGAACTCCCTTGCATGTCTGCAGGCCCCCAGGGACGTGGCTGGGTCTCGGCGCCTCAGAGCTCTGCAGTCAGGGGCTTGAGCTGTTTCTGGTCTGGAGCCTACAGTGTGCATTCTCCATTTTCAGCGGTCTGAGCTGCTCGCTTACACACTGGTGCTCCAGTTGGAGCATGTCCGGAAGGGCTGGGGAGGGGCTTGGCTTTCTCCACCTAGACTATGGGGTTCTGTGTGGCTGGTTCAGCCCGGCACATGCTGCTCGGCCTCTTCTGTCTCCTCCTTCCCATGCAAAGCTGCTTTGCCATCTCACAAGAGATGGGATCAGTGGTGGGCTCAATTGGCTCCTCTTGGCCTCTCGATGTCTGGAAGAGAGAGAAAGGGCAGGAACCCAAATGAGAAGAACAAAACCTTCAAGCAGGGTAGTTTTCCACAGCACAACCCCACCCTACTTTGCTGATGCTCATTGGCAACTTCCCTGAGAGCTGGCATTTCTTAAAGAGAGCACCCAACCCCCCGCAACCTCGGCTACCCTGTGGGCTGGCAATGGTAAAAGGGAGTCTGGGAGAATTTCTCCTCTCTCCACCTGGCTCTGATGAGTGAGGGAACCACATGCGAGAAGCTGTGTGAATGTAGGGCTCTGTGCAGTGGGATGAGATGTCCTCCATGGTGCCCAAAGGTGGGGTTGTCCTGCCTTTGCAGTGACTTCCTTCTAGTGAGAGAGATTTCAGAGATCAGCTCCGGGATTCTGCCCTGTACCAGTGTGTGGGAATGGGGCAGAAGTGGGGCAATGGTGCACTCAGGAAAGGAGTAGGGCTAAGGGGGGCCCAGGCTGCAGACACTAAACCCCTGCGTGCTGCGTTGCGGCCGGGCCGGCTCTGCCTGGCTGGGGTGGGGGCGAGGAGGCTCCGCACGTTGCCGTTCCTCATCCCCGCCAGCCACGTCACCACGACGAGCACCACACTGGGAACCTCTGTCCCGGGGGCTGATCTTCTCTGTAGGCTCTGCCTCCCCGCAGCTCCCATTGGCCGGGGATCGTTAATCCGGCCCTTGCCCTATTCCCCAGCCTGTTCCAATCCTGCTCTTGACTCCTGACTCCGGCTCCAACCCTTGGCTCCCCTCGGCTCGGCCTCCACCACTCTGAGCACAAGGCCCCAGAGCCACTGCTCCAACCACTGGGTCCAACCAGCCGTGCTTTGGCCTCTGACACCAGCGCTATGGAGGAGTCGTTCACCTCACTGCTTTCCATGTGTATGGCCCTGCCTTGGTCAGCGCTGGTTTTCATCTGCCATGGTGCTGCCCAGTGACATGGCTTTCTTTGATCCCTTTCAACTTCTTCCAAGTCTTCTCTAGGCCCGACTAATCGACATAATTTTGGGTCATCTGCTGATATCCACCTTGTTGTTCAGCCCCGGTTCCAAACATAAGGACATAAGAAAGGCCACAGCAAAGGTCCATCTAGCCCAGTATCCTGTCTTCCGACAGTGGCCAATGCCAGGTGCCCCAGAGGGAATGAAGGGACAGGCAATCATCTAGTCATCAGTCCCCTGTCCCGCATTCCCAGCTTCTGGCAAACAGAGGCCAGGGACACCAAAAAGTTGAGAAGCGTCTGTTGTATTTACCATAGCAGGACAAAGAGCTCGTCTGTGTCGGTCCCGGTTCCCTAGTCAAATGCAGAACCCGACACGAGATTTCCAAGCTTCTGCAACCATTTATAATATCTGTTGAGGATGTACCATGTGGTCCTGTCTGATTTCAAAGGCACTTCGTGAAAAGCTGAAACCAAGAGGAAATGGGTTGAAAACCCCGTGATGCTGATGTGACTGGTACCTAGGAAACCTCCACTTCCGATGGCCATTGCCCCCTGCTATTAGCTCCCCAAGAGTCTAAGGACACAAGAACAACAACTCCGCTTCTCCCAAAATAGCCCTGGACAGAGAGGAGACCCCATTCTTGCCTAACTTCCCCCTCTGCTGGCAGACACTCCTCCACACACCCGCACACACAGACGGTTGGGGGCACTTGTTCTTTGGATGGAACAGGAAAGTGACAGCGGCAGCCACATTAAACCATACAACATTTAGGCCGAGATCCACAAAGGGATTTCGGCTCCTAACGTCTCCTGAAATCCTTTGTGGCCCTGTGCCTTCATTCCTGAAGAGCTCACAGGGAAAAGTGTTACCCATGTGCCCTCATGGGATTTCCTAGGAGCTGATAACCAATCTCGGAGTGAAGGTCCCTGGCCTGCAATCACTCCATTCCAGGGAGGGCAGGTGATGAATCTTTCCCTACAGAGGGGAATCGTCATCATCATCATCCTTAATACCAACAGCCCTTTTCAGTTGGGTCAGGCCTTCCTTTAGAGACTTTCTGACCTTGATGAAGACAGTCTCCCCACACAGCTCTAAGGCTATGTCTACACTAGGAGCTCGGGATGGAATTCCCCTGCTCCCATACACAGATTGTGGGACCACAATGAAAGCTGGCGTGACCATCCTTCTTCCTTCAACGCTGTCCTTAGACTGAGAGGGACACATTCAAAGCTGTGTTCAGGGCCTGTGCTGCACCCCTGTGCTTCCCACAGAGGGCCAAACACACAGAGGTATTTCCTTACCTTCATACAGGCGGGAGATGCCATCTTCATTCACTGTTTCAGACAACAAATCACAGTAATGGTGGATAGTATTCCCTAGACAAACAATGAATACAATGGCTCTCATGGCTTTTCAGATCCTTTCCTGAAAACTGCTAATGATGCAGCCATTCTCCCAAGACACCTTTGGGAAATTCCAGACATTCCTTACATCTGTACACAAAGCATATTCGAGAAATCATCAGATGCCCAGAAGTTACTGAGAGGCTGATTTCCAAAGGAGATTGAATTCACATCCTGCTGGTTTCCCCTAGGCGCAGCCAAAGAATTGTTGTGGGCGGGGGAAGTTGGTGCAGTCGATTCAGCTAAGTTGCTCCCTTCATCTTGGAATACATGTTAATTCACACACACATGCACACACACACACACACCCCGTTTTAGGATTCTGGTGCTGTTGGAGGGAACAGAGCAGCCGTCCAGAAAAGGGCTCTGAAGGAAGCATTGAGAAAAGATCAAGTGAATTTGCTCTGCTTACCAATGAATCGGGCTGCTGAATGTCTTATTGTTGTCTGTGAGCTTTCCAGGTACTGTAAGGCCTGGAACAGGAATTTGGGGATGTGGCTCTCGTTGTTCTGCATCTAGGAAGAAAGAAGGAAGAAATGCACAATATACAAATGACATGTTCTTCCCACAGCGAATAGTCCAGGAAAGACAAAGCATATAACCAGGCCATGGCAACCGCCAATATGAACCCATACACCAGAGCAGCACCCCTCTGAAGTCCCTATTGTGTTCTCCAGAACCTCAGCTTTCATTAGAAAAGACAAAAGTTTGAAGGTCGGAGAATTGTGGAGAAAAATGTCAACAATGTGAATGGATTGTAAGTCCTGCCGAAATGAGCCAGCAGAGAGCCTGGAACAGAGTCCTGCAGCCCGACCGAAGCGGATGGGTACTCAGGGTGTGGAGTTAGAAAGGTCTTCCTCAAGTCCCCATTCAGCACTCTCAAGGCACAAGGAATTCACCTACCAAGCAGATCCAGACACACTTCAAGAGCTGTGAGGAGCCATCCCAGGCCAAGCTGTGGGAGAGGGTCTTCAAATGAGCCCACCTGAGGAACACTGCGCAGCGGAAGAGCGTCAGTTTACATGACTGCAAGAGAAGAGGAGACCAAGAGGGTTGTCCCTGAGAGAGGGATAGTTTGGGGGACATGGAACCTTCCCCATCCCTTGTTCTCCTGCTTTTCCTGCCAGTGGAGATTCTTGTCATTTGTTCTCCACAGGAGTGTGCTGAGGAGAGGAAAGGGAGAGTTGGCTGGGGAGAGCCAGAGCCGTCCTGTCCTTTGGATGGTTTGGGGTGGTTGCCCAGGGCCCCGTGCTTTGGGGGGCCCTGCACTTCAGGGGGACGCAGGCCCTGGGCCGTGCCGGGGCCAGCAGCAGTACTCCCGGATCCGCTACGCTATTTCCTACCTCTTTCCCAGAAGAAGGCTTTTCTTCCCAATTGTGCTGTGAGGATGGATGAGGCACTTGGCTCCAGCATGGAGTGAAGCAGGGAGGAGAAGACTCTGCTTGGGCAAGGGGCTCTGGCGATGACTGGAGTGGGGGCCCCAGGAGATACTGGCTCTTTGCTCTTCAGGCAATAATGACCGTGGCACTTACCAGTTTCACACTCTCCTCCTGGTCTTCAAGATGCAGCAGCAGGGGGAGCAAGCAGTGGATGATTTCCTGCTGCACGAAGGGTTTGTCGGGGTCCTGCACCCTGCTCACCACGTTGCCAAGCAGTACAATGGCAGCTGAGCGCACACTGCCCTTCTCCTGGCAATGACACACAGGGGGTGGGGACCCCCGGTTAAAGCCAGGCAGCATCAGAGCAGAACGCCACTGGGTGGTAATGCACACGCTGCTCCGGTCCCCCTGTGTGAACTACCTGGGCTGGCGGGAGCAGGGAGGCCACCAGGCCAGCGCCATGGACATCTTGTGCAGGGCCTGAGACCCTGTGCAGGACAGCACAGCCCAGGGCGTCCCAGAGGCAGTTTCTGTCTGGAGAGCACAGAATCCTAGAACCCGAGAAGATGAGGGGAGAGGGCAGGCAGGCTGCTGGAGACTGGTGTGGGGAAGGGGAGAAGCAGCTGCTGGAGCCTGGCAGGGACTGGCTGCTCCAAAAGACAGCATTTCTTTGGCTCTTGGGTGCCCCTGAGAGCCGGGCCATTCCCGACCCACCTCTTTCCTGCTGAGAATCTCCACCTCTTTGGGGGCCTGTGTTCTCCAGGCAGCTGGTCATCTGCCCAGTGCCAGGCCCCCTCTCCCCCAGGCCAGGCTGCAGCAGGGGCTGGGAGCATGGCACTGAGGCTGAGCTTTGGAGAGAAGAGCTCTGACAGGGAGGTGGCTCAGCAGGAGATTCCCCACCCATGGCGGGGGCACTCCTTGGCGGCTCCATGGCAGGCCTGAGGGGCGGGAGGAAGGGGATGGGGAGAGAGAGACAAGGGCATCACAGACAGCTGGAGCGGGGGAATGGGCTTCTTCTGCGGGTTCCAAGCCTTACGTCATCAATGAAGGGGCGAAGGCTGACAGCAATGTCCTGGGAGATGGAGCCAAGCCCCTCCCTGTTGAGGAGGTGGATGATGTCTGCAGCTTTATGCATGGCCTCCATGACACGCCTTCCATCCCTGTTACAAAACATGGCCAGGATTGCTGGCAGCTGGGCCCGTAAGAATTGCACCTGCCGGAATGAAGAAGGCAGCTCATTACTATCCCAGGTGACAACCTGGAGCACATGATGGACCACTGCCACCGATGATAAACCACGGAGGGCACAGCCCCCCAACGGGGCAGAAAGTCATTCTCCTGTCACTCTGTGCCAGTTGCTCACTGTCACCTTTGTCTTTGCTCACCCCGCCTCCCCCATTGCATCCTATCTGCAATCAGGGCTCAGCTCACGGGAGCAGGGAGCATGGCATGCCTTGATTTGTTCTGAAAGCACCTCCACCATTTGAGGGCTGTGTTTTAAACAAGAAGGCTTGTGTGTGGCTCTCCCTCTCATTTCTGAGCTATTTGATGGACATTGGCTTCCTGGGTCCCCTGGGCAATCCCCGGCTCTCACCTTTTCTGACTGGAACACAATACTGCCAAGGCCTCGCAGACTGAGCCTCCGTATGATGGAATTTGCATCTTTGGTCCAGTCCATGAGCTGTGCCTGGAGGGCTGATCTTGTCAGGATGGTGTCAATGGAAGGACTCTGGAGAAACTGGCAAGAGCCAAATGAAGATCAGGTTGAGGAGCAGAGGTCTTATTGTGGGGTCTGTTCCCTGGACAGTCGTCTTTCCCAAAGGGCCACTTCCTCCTATGCAAAGTCTCTGGTGAGTAGGGAGCCAATTGCTGCTGTTTCAGTTGGTTCCTTCCCCAAATTTAGACTAATGCACAAGTCACAAATAAGCCCCCAGGGAAAGGGGAATCTCCAGACCTCATTGAGTGCCATGGAGAGAGCCGTGGGGCAGAAGAAAAGCAGAACCCCAGGAAAAGGTGAGGAGAGAAGCATGGCCTTGGGGCACTGGAGAAACATGGCTTCTTGTCCCATAACCCCATCTAGGCACATCCAGCCAGGAGCAATCTCACCCTGTCTCTCCCTCCCTCTCTTTGCCATGCCCCGCATCCATCCATGTGCGGAGAGGAGCTAGCTGGCGGTAGGGCTGCTAAGCTGCTGACAATGTAGCCTAGAGCTTGCTGTCCTGAGCTGCTCTCCAGAAAGCCCACTTCTGCCTGTCAACTCATGAATCTCACCTCAGTGCAGAAAGCCAGGGCGATAGTTCTCTGCTCCTCCTCCTTCCCACTCTGGACGATGGTGATTGCCTCTCTGAAAACTGCAGGGAGCTGAGGGTTCTCAAACTCGATCATGGCTCTGGAACATGGAACAGAAAGTCCCTTTTGATTCTCAAGGGGGAGAGAGCGTTCAGCTCCAGTTGCTGGGCTGAGCTGGCAGCCTGGAACTGAGGACTATTTCACACGGAAATCCCATTCCCAAGAGAGACCCAAAGAAGAGGAAACGTTGAGCTCCTACCTTGCAATCAGGCCAACCCCCTGCGAGTAGTGATATCGGGAGGCTATCATGTCCCAACCCCGATGAAACTGGATGCTGGCAAATTCCTTCCAGTAGCCGGGCATGGAGAAAAGCGTCTTCACAGCCTCCACTGAGGTGCTAAAGACAAAAACAAACAAACAAAAAAGAGTGTCAAGCAATGAGATCAGCCCCAAGCATGGCAAATCTGCACAAGTCCTGAGACACCCAGCATGCTCAGCAGTAGCTAGCGTCCCCAAGGATCGATCCAGTGTGATACCCTGTCTACACTGCAGTTTCACTGACTTTGGAACCAGTTAGGGACACTGTAGCTTCTTCAGATGGTTGGTGTCATCACTCCCAATGGTTGAATACTTGATTCTTTACTGTGACAGGTAACAGGACTCAAGCGGGCATGTGGGTCCAGATCCTTTGTTGGTGGAATCGAGCAAAGCTCCATCAGTTTACGCCACCTGAGGTGTCTTCTGGCGCTCTCTCTTTCCCGTGCAGATGGAAGCCCCTAACTGTGCCCACAGAACCAGATGAACTGGTCCCTCTTCCTCCTGTCTGCCTGTGAGGCTGACGTCCTGCGGGGCCTGTCCCCAGGTGCTGCCGGTGTGGCTCTGTCCGCGTTCGGGGAGAGAGGCCCACGGATTTGCTCAGCAGGCACTGATGAAAGCACTGACCCTTTGGCGGGTGGCAGACGTGGATGGATGCACAAACATGGCTGCTGCCTGAGTGTGTAGGGAAAGCAGCTGGGCTGTGGACGGCGTCAGATGAGCGAGTGTGACTCACAAGAATGCACGGCTCTCAACCCTTTTCCCTCAAGAGAGACCTGCTCCCAACTGAGCCTGGGCTAACAACAGCACCCGAACAACTGATGGCCGTGAACAGCCCCCATGTGTTTAGCCCAACAAATCTGTTCTTCCTTTTCCTTTCAGGCATTACCTTAGGAGACTGAGGCAGCTGCATCCCTCCTCGGGGCTGGATGTCTGCCTGGCCATGTAGGTCCCTGGCAAGTGCTGATCCATCACGTACTGCACTTGCCTGACGCAGAGAATGAGCAGCTGGGGATACATTTGCAGGATGGCTTCTCGGTATCCCCGTAGGAAAAGGAGCTCATAAATGGTCTTCATTGCCTGGAGGGGGGAAAGAATTTCACTCAGCTCTCCCAATCTGCCACCTGTCCCCATTGCCATTCGCTATTGTCCCTTTGTCATGTCTCCTTTCCTCTCCAGCGTATTACAAAAGAGTATTGGCTTCTGAGAGGGGTGGGGACATTTGGAGGCTCCTGAACCTTCCCCCATTCCTGGAACGGAAGCAGGATGGAAAGATGAGAAGAGTCTGGATGACGTTATTCCCCATTATTTCTCTTTCTGGTGCAGAGCCTGTGCTTTGGCTTTCCAGCCATGACTGGAAGGGCTGAAACCATCCTGAGGAGATCCGTTCTCCTAGGCCCAGTGTTTCTGGCCCAGTCAAAAGTACTGGACTTCTCAGGATGCCGTGTTGGGAAGATTTCTAGCCACAGTTTACAGAGCCAGAAACCTGGAGACTTCCAAGAGACACCTGAACTGCACCTGTTCACTAAAGGGCCATCTGGAGCAGAAGACAACTGAGCCAGGGTACCAGCAGATAAACCACTTCAGATGTGTAACTTTGACCTGGGGGAAACTTTACTACCCCTCTTTGGTTTGATTGGAAGTGGCGAGGACACACTAAGGCCTGGTCTACACTCCAGAGTGAGGTCAACGCAAGGCCGCTCACTCTGCATCCCCCTAAGGATGGAATTTCCTTCCCATCGTCAGAACTGCCCCTCGGTGCCAAATTCGTCACTCCACCTCCACACGTGGCAGAGTCCAGGTCGATGCAGTCAGGTCGATGCAGCGTCAGACCAGACACCGCGTCGCTTTCCTCAACTGGCTTTCAGGAGCCTTCCCACAATGCCCCACCCTGACCCTACAATCAAGACAAGCCCTTCTGGGGAGGACGGGCACTGCCGACACGAGCAGCAAAGTGCGGACACACACCAGGGATGGAATTGCTGTGGCGGCTGTCTGCCCATTTAAGTTAGGTCGGCTTCAATGTGTGGTGGAGCCATGGCCTGAAGGTAAGAAGAGGTGAAACTCGCACACACACACAGATGCACCATCTTCCCTGTGGTGGCGGGTTCGCAAGGTGACATCTCAAATCTCACTTACAGCCAGAGACACATGGCTGCTCTTCTCCTCCTGGCGTCTCTGCTGGAGCTTGTCCAGCAGCTGCTGCAGCACCTCCCTGGTGAGCTGTGGTTCTTCACCCAAGGCCTTCCACAACTCAATGGCACATCTGCAAATTCAGAAACACACGTCAGAGCTTTCCTGCTTGGCCATCTCTTGCCCTCCCCAGGGAGAGGCTTGGAATACCAGAGGAGACAGCCACTGGTGCAGGGAGGCTAAGGCAGGGCAAGTCCCTTCAGAGAAAGTTGAATTTATTCCTTTCCCCGAATGGGTTCTTGTTTCTAAAGCTAACCCACTCTTTCCAAGACAGTGACCATGAACTGACCACAGAATGACCACCAAACTGTGACCCGCAGACTGCAAAATTCTGCTCTGTTACACTTGGGTCAGTCCCGAGAAACTTGCCTGACATCATTGGAGTTCCTCTGGCTGTTTGGGGCTATAACGGAGACTCAGCGTTTGGCCAAGTGTCTCTTAGCAGCTCAATTCTACTGCAGTGTGGTGGACAGGGTCAGAGAGTGAGTCAGCACATGCCCTGATCTGAGAAGATTCAAGAGCTTGGAAGAGGAGATTGTAAAGCCCCATGTGACAGAGATGGAAGGAAAGTAGGACTGAAATCCCCCTCCTCCATTCTTGCGGATCTAAGTCCTGCTTGTCCCCACAGGCATCTGCAGAGGAAGACTGCAGATGGATCCAAAAGACTTCCAGTCATTTGACTTCCAAGTTTGGTGAGGAAGGTTGGACGTGGTGGTGAAGCCCTAGGACATTGAGACCTAGGTTGGACAACTCAAGGGCAAATGGCCTGGAAGCAAGGTCTTCCGGAAGCTTGACTGAACTTCTGTGCCAATGCTGCCGAGTTTCTGTAACTTCTGAGCACAGCCCCTGGAAAGCACTGTGGCTGTTCCAAGAAATTCAGACCTGATTCTGAAATTCAGAAAGGTTTACAAATCAAAACACTCAAAGAAATCTGAAAACCAACACTGTATTCCTCTGATAACTGAATTGGGTAAGAAGTTCCATTTCTTTCCTGCCGCTCTTCAATTTGCTCTGCAGTGTGACACAAATTTCTCTCAGGTCTGTGCAGAACTGCATTGCAGAAGATGCCAAGGAAAGCTGGACTTTTGACCTCTGGCTAGGGTTCAGTTGGGTTTCATGGCCCCGAGGCACATGGGGGTTGTGTTACAAACCCCTCAGCTGGCTGACCCTTCCAAGTGATCAGCAATAACCAGCAGGACTGAAAGTTAACAATCTATTGAGGTGGAAAGAGGCACTCCCCCTTCTCAGAGCTATTAATGCTGGCTGTCTGCTTGCTGCACTGCATTTAGGATCTGGTCATGTGGGGATTTTTTTGTTGATTTGATTTTATTTTCTTTTGGATCAATAAGGGCTGGAAATGTCTGTCTTAAGAGATTGACCTCTGCCCCACCGCTCCATAAGGATGAGTGCATTTTGTCACCAATTCCTCAGCCACGGAATAACTGGGGGGTCTGACGACAGGTAAGAATCCTGCACTGGTCTCCAGGGGATAGACAGGTGGGCCTCATGGGCCTTTTCCATCTCTGCCTTCTCTCCTGCAGTAAGAAGCAGCCAGACCTCATGAGCCAGGGATGTTGAGTGAGCCCCCAAATCATTGATTGGCCCTGTACTGGATCTGAGAGGAAGTGGGGTGACCCATAGAAATCAGGACAATGTTGGAATTCTCCAGAAAAGTGGCATGTCTCCATCCCGGGGAGTGTAGGAGGAGGGGTTGGCTCCTCAGTGGCTGGACCTGGCCATCTCTTCTTCGTAAGCGTGGACATCTCTCTGCACAGCAGGAAACTCCCTCCAACTGTGTGAGCCCCACGGACCCCTCCCAGCCTGTGGCCTCTCAGTAGGAGCAGGAAGAGAACTACTGGACTGAGGAGATAACAAAGCAGCTCCCTACCTGTGCGATGAGAGCGTGTGAGCCACACAGGTTAGAACCACGTCCTGGGGGTGGGAGCGAGCCAGCAAGGCCATGGCCCTGAGCACTGCTCTTCTGGCTCTGGGATCACAGCTGTTGTCAAGCCAGATTAAGATCCCTCCCACGACGTCTCCAACCTGGAAGAATGCCAGAAAGTTGAGGGATGGATTTATCAATGAGTGGCCTCCTCCCAGGGAAGCCCTCCTGGCAGCCCTGCAAGCCTCCTCTGACCTCGGTTGCCCATCTTGGCTGCTCCCTAAGAGCCTTTGACAAGTCCAGGAACCCCAGTCTTCCTGAGGTCTGGGTTAGCACCTTCAAGCTCAAAAACACGCACAAAACCTTAGAGTGCGCACAGTCCTAACTCTCCTGATGTCCCAGAGCCTTCCCTGCCGTAGCAAACGGCTCTCAGCCCCGCTCTCAAGGGCTTCCCTCCAGGAGCCTTTCCTCCATCTCTGCAACTTCCTTTTAGCTCTTTCTTGCACAATCCGTTCCTCCAGACCAGTGGTTCTCAACCTAGGTTCCATTGTGGGACACATCCAATCCGACCTGTTTGTCCCTGAGGATGTCCCAAAGGGGCGCAGCTCTGTGCTGACCGGGCCACAGGTTGAGAAGCACTGCTCCAGACCCAGCTGGTTCGACCGATGTATCCCAGAGCCCATGGCAGAGATGGGAGGCAGGGCTAGTTGGGTGGGGCTAGCCAGCTCCCGGCCCCAGTCTCCTAAGTCCCCAGTCTCTAACCTCGGATTCATGCTATGGCACTTAGAAGAGCAGTGCAGACAAGGTGACTTGGGCTGGAGCCCAGGCTCTGAAGCCACCCTCCTCCCCAGGCTTCAGAGATCAAGTTGCAGCCCCAGCCCAGAAGAGTCTGCATTGCTGTTGTGGCCCCTCAGTGCCAGCCCTGGGAGCCCAAGTCCATAGGGCCAGGCTTTCAGGCTCCTGCTGCAGAGTTTGCAACACAGGGAGACAGACCCTAAAGGGACAAGCCACCCCCTAGGACTCTTCCGTGAGGAACTGGTCATTGCTCTTTCCTCTCTCGAACAAGGAGCAGAAGCTCCAAGGTGGGTGGCTGGATTCTGTTGACCTGTTCTGCTAGCAGGAGTTAGAGCCCTGCACAAATCAATCTGCTGATTGAGGGGCCATTTGTTAACTTCCCGCTGGGACCTGTTGGAAAGAGGGAACTCGGGCAGAGAGAGGGATGACCTGCAGGAAACCCTAGGAACAGGCAGGTTGGGGAGGAAGTTCAGGCTGAGGATTCTGTTCATTGATTAGTCTCAGAGTTTCCAGGAAAGCCAAAGCCCAGGAAGGGAATAAGTCTGCACTTCCGCGCCACGTGCAGGCGGTCTTTGAAGAAGGGCTTGAATGTCGCCTATCCCCGTGGCCAAGCGATGAATGGCAAGGGGCTGAGCCAACTTTCCAATCCCATGCCAGTGTCCCAGGAATGGTTTCCGAGGAGAGGAACTTCTCCCATCCCCCTCTCTGCGCAGTATCCCCCTGCCCCATTGCGGGAGTCTCTTACTCTCTCCATCTTGTCTCCGTGGAGAGATACGATGGCCCTCAGCTCTTCCTCTGCGGCTCTAAATCTCTGCTGGGTGGGTGTTGTCAGACCCTTCACGGCTGCCATCAGCAGGGCATGGAGCGGGGCTGAGGAAGGGTGCTCCCTGGGGGTCTGGAAAGAACAGGGTCAAAGCCTGTTGGGATTGAGTATTTCCCTCGGGCAGCTGCCCTGGAACAGTCTGTCCCCGGGGGAGGCTGGCAGTGCCGAGGGAGCGTGGAGACTCCGGCTGAGCCCTTTTCTTCAAAAGCCTCCCCAGGTGCTAAGGTTTCCTTAGCCTTTTGTCCCCTCTCTGGCCCCCTCCCCTGAGAAGAGACGGGAGCCTCTCGGGCAGTGCTGGGACCCCAAGGGCCACCCCGTTTCCTCCCTCGCTAGCCCCTCCTCGCAGGAAACCCCGCTTTTGCTGAGAAAGCGTCAATGTCCTGCAAATCCCATTCAAGTTGCTCCTTGAGTGTCGCCAAGGGTTCACTGGAGAACCTGCCCCATGTCCCATCCCACCCCGAGCGCCTGAGGAGATTGGCTCAGCAACTCTGACAGCCCACAGTGTCTGCGAGGAAGGGACTGAGAATAGGGCCCAAACGGAAACGCCCTCTTCCTTCCCCACCTAGCAGCCTGTGGGGCTGCCAGAAAACAGGCAGGAATTGCCGTCAGGACAGAAAGTAGCTGAGACTGAAGAAGCAAGTTTACCTGGCTGAAGAGAAGCCCAAAGTGTGGGCCTCCGGGGCCAGAGCCCTGGGGGTGAGAACTCACTGGGCACAATGTTACTCCAGGGGGCCTGGTTCCAGGGTCACCTCAACCCAGGGCCTGGGGTGCTGGAGGCCTTTGCCCTGGGGTCTCAGGGCACCCCCTGGGGATTACTGCAGCTGGCCTGCATGGCGCTGGATTAGCACCGTCTGTCCTGGTTGCCAACAGCTGAGGGGTAGCTCAGTGGTTTGAGCATTTCACTAAACCCGGGGTAGTGAGTTCAATCCTTGAGGGGACCATTTCGAGATCTAGGGTAAAAAATGGGTTTGGTCCTGCTTTGAGCAAGGGAGTGGACTGGATGACCTCTTGAGGTCCCTTCCAACCCTGATATCCTGGGATGCAGTAGAGCACAGCGGAGTGGCACACTCGCCTCCATACTCCAGACCCCCGGCGGGTCAGAAGCTCCCAGAATTGCAGCCTTTTGTATGCGCTGCAGGGTGCTCTGTCCCGAAGAGGAAGAGTTACAAAGGTGTCTAGAGGCTTTTGTAACTCGGACAGAGCCCAGATGTTGGCAGGCAAGAGGGAACCTGGGACCTCTGGAGCTTAGTGCAGGAGCCTCGACCACAGGAGTGAAAAGCCAAGAGGCTGTTAGCTAAGGCTCTAGAGCAGACTCCTTTTCTCTGTGTCTCGAAGTGGTCCTGGTGCCACGAGATGGGCCAGAACCCCACAGCCAGGAGATATGTGGGTTCCCCCGACCAGGGCAGGGATGGGCCTGGTCTGGTTTTCAGCCGTGCCTGTGTGCCATGGAAAGTGCATCAGAATCGGGCATCTGAGTCAGGCACTTCTGCCAGTCCCACAAAGCACCTCTGCACTTCTTTAGGTGCCTAAACCCCTTAGTCAAAGCGGGCCTCGTTCAAGCGACCCAGATAAAGACTGGCTGGAGTTGATCACCCTTGACGAGTGTTTCTTTTCAGCCCCTGGGAGATATTCCTACACACAGCAAGGGATGCTTTCCATGAGCACGGCCACACAGCATCATTACCATCGTCATATGGGAGCTGCTTGTTAATGAGGGGCTGGGAGTGCGCTCTTCTTCCTGCTCTTCTGGGCTTCCTTTTTCCCACTTCTCCTTCGTGTCAGACGGCTCCTTCTTCGTCCCTGCAGCAGAAAGAAACATTCTTAACATTTTGCTTTTCCATGTCTTCCCCCTGGTTTACAGAGGATGGAAGTTGGGCCCAGAGCCCTGAAGTGAATTGCCCAGGGTCAGACTGAAGGTTGTTGGCAGAGCTCAGCAGAGAACTCTGCTCTCCTGACTCCTAGCTGGGGGCTTTGACCACACGAGGCTTCCTCTTCCCTCGGGGCCAGTTTCTTTTCAATGGGGTCGTCTACTCTTCCCCTCCCCTTGTACCCCTTTCCTGTCAGTGATGGGCACCTGTCCTCCTTTTGCATTGAACCCCCCAAGAAGGAATGACTCAGCTGTGGAACGGTTCCCAGCTGTGACTTGCTGAGACCTCTGGAGCATTTTCCTGAGGAAAGGGACCCAATCCAGGAGAAAAGAAAGGATTTCCTCCAACGTCCAGCCTCTCTCTTCTCCTTCCAGCCTGGAACAATGTTCGTAGTCCCCACCCCACAGTGTCAGATCCCCAGAGGGGGGTGACCTGACATTGTCAGCTCTCCCCACCTCAGCCATGGAGCTCTGCCACCCTCTAAATGGATTCCAGAGCCGGAGGTACCCATCACTGTCCCATGAGATGGCCCTGATGTCGAAGGCTTGTCGAGTGACTGGTGTGAGTGTTCCTCACATGCTCCTCGTGAACCATGTGGATTGAACCATCTCACCTGTAAGATCCACTTCAACTTTGTCTGTCGTCTCCTGCAGCTTCACCTCCTCTGCCTCCACCTGGGTCTTCGCTGCTTTCTTCTGCAGGGACAAGTGTGTCCACCTTCTTGGAGAGGAAGCTGTTCTCTCCTCACTGCTCTCTGCCATCGAGTTGTGGGATTGGCAACAGACACAGAGTCTTTTCAAGATGGTCCATGAGCATTTTCTTCCCTGGGGCTTCTCTGGCAAGGCCTGTTCTTGGGGGCTGAGGCCAGAGCATGCCTCAATGGCTGCAGGTTGGACGAGCACTTTGTGCACATGGATCTCTCTGTGCTCCCGAGAGGTGAGTCTTTGGAAAAAGGAACGAAGCCTGGAATAGAAAGAAGGAGGAAATGGGTTTTTCTGTCCTTCTCGAAAGGAAGGGAATTAGTTTGCCCAGGATTCCCAGATCCACGAGAGTGGTCTTTTGAAGCCATCTGCAATCTGATGAGGTTCAATAAGGATAAGTGCAGGGTCCTGCACTTAGGACGGAAGAACCCAATGCACAGCTACAGACTAGGGACCGAATGGCTAGGCAGCAGTTCTGCGGAAAAGGACCTAGGGGTGACAGTGGATGAGAAGCTGGATATGAGTCAGCAGTGTGCCCTTGTTGCCAAGAAGGCCAATGGCATTTTGGGATGTATAAGTAGGGGCATAGCGAGCAGATCGAGGGACGTGATCGTTCCCCTCTATTCGACATTGGTGAGGCCTCATCTGGAGTACTGTGTCCAGTGTTGGGCCCCACACTTCAAGAAGGATGTGGATAAATTGGAGAGAGTCCAGCGAAGGGCAATAAAAATGATTAGGGGACTGGAACACATGAGTTATGAGGAGAGGCTGAGGGAGCTGGGATTGTTTAGCCTGCAGAAGAGAAGAATGAGGGGGGATTTGATAGCTGCTTTCAACTACCTGAAAGGGGGTTCCAAAGAGGATGGCTCTAGACTGTTCTCAATGGTAGCAGATGACAGAACGAGGAGCAATGGTCTCAAGTTGCAGTGTGGGAGGTGTAGATTGGATATTAGGAAAAACTTTTTCACTAAGAGGGTGGTGAAACACTGGGATGCGTTACCTAGGGAGGTGGTAGAATCTCCTTCCTTAGAGGTTTTTAAGGTCAGGCTTGACAAAGCCCTGGCTGGGATGATTTAACTGGGAATTGGTCCTGCTTTGAGCAGGGGGTTGGACTAGATGACCTTCTGGGGTCCCTTCCAACCCTGATATTCTGTGATTCTATGATTCCTCTAATAGCCAGGACTGGTTGCTGCAACCAAGAAGATAAGCAACACAAGACCGCCCAGACTGGGTCACAAGAAAGGTCCATTTAGCCCAGTACGCTGTCTTCTGACAGTAGCCAGTGCTGAGTGCCCCAGAAGGAATGAACAGGGAATCATCAAGCGATCCATTCCTGTTGCTCATTCCTGGCACCTGGCAAACAGAGGCTAGGGATAGAAAGAGCAAAAGGTCAGTTTCTATGTTCTTTGGTCATTGCCTGGGCCTAGTTGCAAAAATGCTTCCTTCTTAACCCCACTCCTTTGTGCACAGAATGTTGGGACTCTGGGAACAGATCGGGCCAAGCTGCAAACCAAGAAAGCTCTGTTCCCAGAGAAGCCAGGAAAAGGAAGAAAAGATTGTCATCTCGAGGGTTTGAGGGTCTGGAAGGATGAATTAGCAGCTGCAAATATGTTGACTTCTTCTCAACTATTTGAAAATCTGGAATGTATTAGCATGGGGGAAAGAATCAGTCAACTTGAAATGAAGAATGACCCATATTATTTCCAAGATCCAGTCAGAAGTTAAGCCTCCAAAACAAGGACAAAGAAATCACAGCGAGACCCATGACAAACGTAGGCGACAGTTGATTGAAACCCCTTTCCTGGAAAGGAATTGCGGGGCGGGGGGGATCGACACATCTCTTTTCTCTAGCCCAAGGGGGTAGAGTAGAATTTGTAGAGAGTTTTGAGATCTATCGCCATGAGATTCTTTCTGAGAGAACTACCAAGATGACAGCCAGGGGATGGGAGTGGAGCTGTATCACTTTCAATATCTTAAGATTCATTTCTTCTGCATTATTTGAGCTCATTTATGGGCATTTCAATCCTGTAAATTCTGAGATCGATATTCTCTCAACACACATTTCTTTGGCAGTCATGACAGGAGACAAAGGGTTTCTATTCCCAACTTGAAGGCAAGGAGTGCATTAGGGGCAACTCCAAGGGAAAGACGATTGATGGAGATCTCAATCTAAATTCTACACGAGTTTTGTTTTCTTCCCTTTTGGTTCGATCCCTGGAAATTCCCCCCGACTAGTCTGCTGAAAGATAAAATCATCTAAATCTGCCTCCAAAGAACCTGACAGGCTGAAGCAGGAGGAGACCTGAGAGATGGCCACTTTCAAATCAAAAGGGAACGCTGAGACCTGCCTGTTGCCACACCCGCCCCCACCCGTCCCGAGGAGAAGGAGGCGCCGACCTGTCGTGTGCGATCTAATGAGCAGGGAAAGAATCTGGGAATTACCTTCTGTAAAAACTCATCCTTTTGTTCCTCAAACACCTGTGGAAATAGCTGATTCAAGAAGTTGCTGACAGAGGGATGGTCCGCGTCTCTCAGCAGCTCCTTGGGTCACCAGCCGTTGTCAACCAAGCCAGTTGGCAGACTGACGGCAGGGCAAGAATGCTGACGCCGAACACTCTTTGCTGTTGGCCTCCATGACATCACAATCAGCTTGTGCATAAACACACACAGACCCCACCCAGAGAGACACACCCCCACTGAGCAACTCCCCACCCTCCTTCCCAGCACTTCCTGCCCACCCCAGAACAGCTGTTTCATGGAATTGAGGATGCTCGGGGAGGGTCAGTTCGGGGCGGTGCATGGGATTCACATACTTGGGGCAGTGCATGGGATTCTTCTCTCCTCAGTGCAGGGCTCAGCACTTGTCCTTGCTGAACCTCATCAGGTTTCTTTTGGCCCAATCCTCTAATTGGTCTGGGTCACTCTGAACCCTATCCCGACCCTCCAGCGTATCTCCCTCTCCGCCCAGCTTAGTGTCATCTGCGAACTTGCTGAGGGTGCAATCCATCCCATCCTCCAGATCATGCACGAAGATGGTGAAGAAAACCGGCCCCCAGAGTGACCCGTGGGGAAGCGGGGGAGGGGGTGGAGGAGAGGAGGCAGACGGTGAGTGGCAGGGACAACACAGAGGGGGGTGCAATGGAGGAGAGGGGGAAATCATCCAGGCAGTGGTGGGCAGTGTGGGCTGGGAGAAGGGGCGAGGCAGATACAGGAAGAGATGGAGCACAGGCAGGGAACTGGGGCCCAGGCTCCCGGGGCCTTGTCATCATTGGCACGAGGAGAGAGAGACAAAGACAGAGACAGAGACAGAGTGTGTGTGATGGCCAACATACTAGAGGAGAGACAGAAAAACATGGTAGGATAGCAAGGAACTCACCTCCTGGAGTCATCTGTGATGAAGCGGGACTTCATGTTTCCTCTGAATCATGTGGGGGTGCCTCAGTTTCCCCTGTGCAGTTCTTAAGGATCTAGGGGGTGGGGTAAGGGTGTATGATCGTTGCAGAGCTCTGGAGGGCAGGTGTGTGCAGGGGTCTGGACACAGAGAATGGCCGACACCCTCTTTCCTGGCACCTGATGGCCTGGGCCCTTCCCCCCTGTGAGGTGATAGCTAAAGGGTTGGAGAACAAAGGAATCGGGTGCCCTCCTGGCCGGGGACAGGGACAAAGCCCAGAGGAGGAGGGGCTGGGGGGAGTTTCAGTTGGGGGCTGGCTGGAGACATGGAGTGAAGGGCAGACGGGGTTGTCTGGCTCACGGCCCCCCCCGAAATGGACCCGGCTGAGGGGTCCTGTTCTCTGCACCTACAAGCTTGTGTTAGACCATGTCCCTGTCGTCTAATAAACCTCTGTTTTCCTGGCTGGCTGAGAGTCCCGTCTGACTGCGGAGTTGGGGGGCAGGACCCTCTGCCCCCCCCAGGACCCCGCCTGGGCGGACTGGCTGTGGGAAGCGCAGGGAGGGGCAGAGGAGGCTGAAGGCTCCGAGGTCAGAGCCAGGAAGGTGGAGCCGGGGGAGCTGTGTGTCCTGCAGACAGGCTGCTCCCCGAGAGGAGACTTCCCCAGAGTCCTGCCTGGCTTCCTGGGGAGCAGTCCCAGAGCATCGCCCGGGGACCCCGGGACATCCTCCTCCTCGATGAAACCTTCTGCTGTGTGACGTGTTGTGTGTGTCGTGTTGCCTGTGTCGTGTGACGTGTTGTGTGTGTGACTTGTGTGTCGTTTTGTGTGTGGGAGACGTGTTTATGTGTGCGTGTTGTGGTCCATGTTGAGTGTGTGTGTGCCATGTTGTATGCTGTGTTGTGTGCATGTGACGGTGTGTGCCGTGTTGTGTGCCGTTTTGTGTGCATGTTGTGTGTGTCGGTGTCATGTGTTGTGTGAGATCTTTGTGTCTCGTGTCGTGTGCCGTTTTGTGTGTCTTGTGTCGTGTTGTCTGTGTGTGTGTCTTGTTGTGTGTGGGTGTGTGATATTTTGTGAGCGATGTTTTGTGCATCGTGTTGTGTGTGTGTGTCACGTGTGCCATTTTGTGTGTCATGTGAGGTGTTGTGTGTCGTATTGTGTGTCGGTGTCGTGTGTGATTTCTGTGTCACGTTGTCTGCCGTTTTGTGCCTCGTCTTGTGTGTGTGTGTGTGTGTATGTGTCGGTGTTGTGTATTGTGTGTGATTTTGTGTGTCGTGTTGTGTGCTGTTTTGTGTGTCATTTTATTTGTGTGTCATGTTGTTTGTGTGTGTCGGTGTCCTGTGTTGTGTGTGTGTGAGAGACGTGTTTCTGTATGTGTGACGTGTTCTCTCTGGGTGTGTCGGTGTCGTGTTGTGTGTGTGTGTGTGAGTGTCGTCTGTCGTTTTTTGTGTGTGTGATGTTTTGTGTGTGATGTGTGTGTTGTCTTGGGTGGCCACACAGGGTAATGCACAAAGCATTCCCCTCATGGAGGAAGAGTGACACAATGTGGCCACTCAGGAGTAACACACAAACAATCCCCCCCCCGCCCCGGAGCAACAGTGATGTGTGTGGCCAACTCAGGTCATGCACAAACCATTTCCCTCACAGAGCAACAGCGTCCCCGGGTGGCCACTCAGGGTACTGCACAAACCATTTCCATCATGGAGAAACAGTGACACCAGGTGGCCAAATCAGATAATGCACAAACCATTTCCCGCACAGAGCAACAGTGACACCGGGTGGCTAATCCAGGTACTGCACAAAGCATTTTCCTCACGGAGCAACAGTGACACTCGGTGGCCACTCAGGGTAATGCACAAATAATTTCACTAACGGAGCAACAGTGACACTAGGTGGCCAGTCAGTGAAATGCACAAATCATTTCCCTCCTGGACCAACAGTGACAGTGGGTGGCCAATTCAGGTCATGCTCAAATCATTTCCCTCATGGAGCAAGAGTGACACCGGGCGGCCCCTTGGAGTAACACACAAATCATTTCCTCACGGAGCACCCGTTGCACAAACTGAGTTTAATAATAATAATAATAAACAAAAAATAGTTTCACTAGAAAAGGCAGATTTTCAGTGATTATAAGGGATAGCAAACAGAAGAAGGCAGATTACTAAGCAAATACAAATACACACACATACTAAGCCTAAGATCTTAAAGAGACTGGATTCAAGAAGTCATTTCCCATCCTAAATGTCTTTTGGCAACTTGAAGAGTTTCTGTAGCTTAGACTTCCCGTTGTTTCTCTTTACAGACTAGACTCCTGTCTTAGTCTGGACTTCCCCCTTCTCATTCCCTTTGTCTCTTCAGGTACTTTCAGCAGCCTTTCTACTGCCCTGCATGATTTTCCTCCGCTCCGACTTCTCCATGGCTCCCGAGACCTCACCTGTGGGAATGCACACCTACCCGTGTCCTACAAAGGGAGACGGCACCAGGAGAGCAGAGGAGAGAGCGAGTTGGCGAACACACGAGAAGCCGGCGAGTGCGGACGGGGAACTGGAAGCGCCGACCTGGCAGCCGGGTCTGCAGCGGGCAGAGAGCGGAGGCCTGGTTCCACCTCCTTGGAAAGAGGCCCAAGCGGCTCAGGCCCCTCCGGCCGCGTTCCCCTCCGGCGAGAGCTCCGGCACCATTCCTCGCCAGAGCCGCTGCGAGAGCCGAGCCGGAGCCCTCGCTCCACAGCGCTCGCCGGGGGCTGGGAATCTCGCCCTCGGCCCTGCCGCCCTCTTCCCTCCCGCCCACACCGGCCCCACGCGCCGCCCAGAGACCGAGTTCCCCCGACCGTCCCCGCTCCGCTCTCGCCCCCGCGGGGGGTCGTCTCCGGGGTGGGATTTCGGTGTCGTATCCTCTGCCGTCTTGTGTGTGTGTGTGACGTGTCGTATGTCGTGTCATGGGCGTGTGAGATGTCGTGTGTGTCAGCGGGTGTCGGTGAGTGTGTGTGTGTGGGTGTGGGCGTGTGTTGTGCGTGTGTTCTGTGGGCGTGTGTGGGTGTCTGTGAGAGACGTCGTGTGTTTGTGTGAGACGTCGTGTGTGAGATGTCATGTGTTGGGTGTGTGTGTGTGTGTGAGAGGCCGTGTGTTGTGTGTGTGTCAGTCGTCATGTGTGGTGTGTGTCGGTGTTGTGTGTGCGTGAGACGTTGTGTGTCGTGTGTGTGTGTCGGTGTCGTGTGTGAGAGACGTCGTATGTCGGCATGTGAGAGACATTGTGTGTGTCCGCGTGTGTGCGACATCATGTGTCATGTGTGTGTGTGTGTGTGTGGGCGTGTGTTGTGTGTGTGTGTTGGCGTGTGTGAGAGACGTGTTTGTGTGTGTGAGATATTGTGTGTCATGTGGTGTCGTGTGTGTGTGTGAGACGTGGTTGTGTGTGTGTTGTCTTGAGTGTTTTGTTGGTGTGTGACGTGTTGTGTGTCAGTCTAGTGTGTGATTTTTGTGTGTGTGACTGGTTGTGTGTCGTGTTGTGCACGCGTGCGACGTGTTGTGCGTGTGCAATGTGCAGTGTACGCCTGACGTGCTGTTTATGTGCGACACGCACTGTGTTGTGTGTGCGACGTGTGACGTCCTGTCTACAACGTGCGGCAGGCTGTGTGCGATGTGTTGTGTGTATAACATGAAACGTGGGGTCTACAACTTGCGATGTGTGATGCACGAGGAACGCTCGACGTGCTGTGTGCTACGTGTTGTGCGTGTGACATGTAAAGTACGACGTCCTGTGTGCGACGTGCTGTGTGTTCCATGTGCAACGTGTCAGTGTCATGTGTGTGTGTCTTAGTGTCGTGTGCCATTTTGTGTCATGTGTCGTGTTGTCTGCGTTGTGTCTGTGACATGTAGTGTGTGCGTGCGTGTGACGTGTTGTGCATGTGCGTAGTGCGACATGTGCGTGACGTGATACGTGCAACATGCGACATGGGACAAACTGTGTGTGCGACGTTGTGTGTGTGCGACGTACGTGCAACGTGCTGTGTGTCGTTGAGTGTGTGAGTGTGACATGTTGTGGGTCGTGTTGTGTTGAGCGTGTGTGTGTGTGTGAGACATGTTGTGGGTCATGTGTGTGATGCTTTCCATGTCGTGTTGTGTGTGTGTCTGTGTCATGTGTTACTTTGTGTGTCGCGTTGTGTGCCGTTTTGTGTCATCGTGTGTGTGTGACGTGTGTGCGTCCGCACGTTCGCCGTATTGTGCGTGTCCGTGTGGGAAGTGCGAAGTGGGATGGGTCAACTTGCCGCCCCCTTCCCCAACACTTTAGCCCCCTGTCGTAAACATGACCCTCCCCCCTCCCCAGGGTGCTACTGACACTAAAACGACCTAAAAGACCCCCGACTGATCACTATTGGCTGCACCCCATTGCCACCCGCACTTCTATGCTGCTGCTGCTGGCCAAACCCTCCCCCCAAAATCTAAACCCCACCCCCTACCCGGAACCCAACTGGAACCCTGACCCCATAACCTGCCCCCCAACTCGAAACCCCTGAACCAAAACTGTAGCCCAACCCTCACCCCAACCCGAACCTCCAGCTCTGAACCCAGCCCCCCGAAGCCTGACACCGCTTTAAGCCAGAGCCCAGTTCCCCATTCCCACCCTGGGCAACAACAGTGCAAACCACCCTCCTGCCCCCCGCCCAGGGATCCTGCTTCTTACCACCCCTTCTTTGGAAATGAACCTTTTCTTCACTTGCATCCCACACACCTTCATTCTCCTTTGAGGGGTTATTTAGTGACAGGGGTCTACACAAGGCAACTCTTTGCTATCACAGCGTAACAGGACACAGAGAAGTGAAAACAGTGCAAACAACATTCCACGAGTTTTCAGGAGGTTTAAACACCCAATACATTTGAACATTTAACAGTCGCTTTGATCTCTACTAACACACACATCCGTTGGCCTGAATACACTCTGACACAAGCTGCTATTTCAGCATCACGCCTTGTACAAACATTACTGCAACAGCGTGTAGGGCAGCGTGACCCCCGGGGGTCTGTGAGCTGGTTTCAGGGCGTCCGCAGGACCCCGCAGCTTCGCCTCCCCGCCTGTTCCACCCACCGCCTGTGCTTCCCCGGAGGGATCTCCAGACTGTCAATGCTGCCCGGAGCTCCCCTTCCCTACCAGGCCTGAGCAACCAGCGCTTGTAACCAGGCCACTCACAGCCTCCCCGCGGGGAGCGTATGGACACAAACCGGCTGGAGAGCAGTTAGGGCAGGAATCCCTGGAGACTCGGGGAGCATCTTCAGCGGATGAGGGTGACACACCCCACAGGAGCTGAGTTTCCCACTCGGGTCTAAGTCGTGCCATGTGGATGGGGCAGCACGTTTGGGAGGCTCTCTTTGCTGCGGTGGATCCACTGGGGGTTGATGTCGTGGGGGTCGAGTGAAGACCCACTAAATTGACAGCAGAGCGCTCTCCGGTCGCCGTTGGGACTGCGCCGGGAACGGCAGGAGGAAGGGAAGTCGACCGAAGAGCGTCTCCCGTCGACCCAGCCCAGTGTAGACACAGCAGTAAGTCGACCGAAGCGACGTCAAATCCAGCTCTGTTATTCACGCAGCGGGAGCAGTGTAACTTAGGACGACTTCCTGCGGTAGGATAGAGTCATAAATAGAAAGGGAAGGCTAACCACCTTTAAATCCCTCCTGGCCAGAGGAAAAACCCTCTCACCTGTAAAGAGTTAAGAAGCTAGGAGAACCTCGCTGGCACCTGACCAAAATGACCAATGAGGAAACAAGATACTTCAAAAGCTGGCGGGAGGGAGAAACAAAGGGTCTGTGTCTGTCTGTGTGATGCTTTTGCCGGGGACAGAACAGGAATGGCGTCTTAGAACTTCGTAAGTAATCTAGCTAGATATGCGTTAGATTCTGATTCCTTTAAATGGGTGAGAAAATAAGCTGTGCTGAATGGAATGGATATTCCTGTCTGTGTGTCTTTTTGTAACTTAAGGTTTTGCCTAGAGGGATTCTCGATGTTTTGAATCTAATTACCCTGTAAGGTATTTACCATCCTGAGTTGACAGAGGTGATTCTTTTTACTTTTTCTTCTATTAAAATTCTTCTTTTAAGAAACTGAATTTTTTTTTATTGTTCTTAAGATCCAAGGGTCTGGGTCTGTGGTCACCTATGCAAATTGGTGAGGATTTTTACCAAACCTTCCCCAGGAAGGGGGGTGCAATGTTTTGGTGAGGATTTTTGGGGGTCTAACCCGGTTACACTTTTGGTGGTAGCAGCGAAAGTCCAAGGGCAAAAGGTAAAATAGTTTGTACATTGGGGAAGTTTTAACCTAAGCGGGTAAAAGTAAGCTGAGGAGGTTTTCATGCAGGTCCCCACATCTGTACCCAGCGTTCAGAGTGGGGAAGGAGCCTTGACAGATAGACAGAGTGTGAGGCCTGAGTTTCCCCTGCAGTCTGGATGCTCAAACACCGGCTTGGCAACACAAGTCAGCAAGCCCAGGCCACATAGAGACAGGCTCAGTGTGCAGCGTGGACAGACCCTCCGACAGCCCCAGTATTGTCAAATCAGGAAATCCTGCCTGTGTTTTGACTTGCTGGTAGAAGAGCCGAGTGACATTGGAGCTCACCGAGCTTCACTGACCAACGCAGCGCTCCAGCACCTGAGCTCTCGGGCTCCCTGTTGAAAGAAAAGCTGAAGGAGCGACCAAGGTCAAAGAGAGGTGCTCGTCTTTGGCCCAGGGCAGGGAGTCCCACCCTCAAAGCGAGAACATTTCTCTCTTTGTCTGTCTGTG
This sequence comes from Caretta caretta, assembly GCF_965140235.1. Classification (NCBI taxonomy): domain Eukaryota; kingdom Metazoa; phylum Chordata; order Testudines; family Cheloniidae; genus Caretta; species Caretta caretta. The sequence continues at coordinate 10,457,061 of NC_134209.1, forward strand.
TTGGGGCAGGAGTGATAACACATCTCCTGCATTGGCTATTTCAGAGAGTAGTTTCTGACTGTCTTCTCAAAGACAGGGTGCGAAACAGGCCTCAAACCTGACTGAGTGGAAACAAGAACGATGCAGCTCGACTGAGCCAGCTGAGCATTGAGATGTGCCCCTGTGCTCGAGTGAGGGAATGACCTGGGAGGGGACTGGAAACCTGACCGGCCAATTCTTAACTTGCACTCTCTCCGCATCTTTCCTCTGAGTGCCGTCACGGTAGCTTCAATGCTCCAGCACCGGGTGCCCTGCCAGCTCTGGGCCCGACAAGCTTTCCTTGGGATTGGATTCTGGAGAGCAGGGGGGCAGGGAAGCAACAGGTGCATGTGGCTCCGTGGTGAGGTTTTCCTTGCAAGATGTGTGTGTGAGTCTGTGTGTGTCGGAAGCACTGAGTGTGGCTCTCACTGAACCCACAGAGGGCGAGGGTGGCGGGAGCGAGACAGTGGAAGTATAAAGGGGCAAGGACGGGCGTAACGATGATGACTGTGCTGTGTTTCATTCCTTAGATGTGGGGCCACCACCTTTCTCTTGAGCCTTGTCATATCCCAGGGGTAAAACTCGCCATCTGTCCAGCTACAAAGGCGTGTTTGTGTTCATTCCTGCGAGCCACACAGGGGTCTGAGGTTGCTGCTTCCAATCCTCTGGCTCTGCCGGGAGAAGAGGCAATTCAGGCCATCCCTGAGCTGAGGGAGGGAGATGATTTTCTGACAGGGAGGGACGCCTCCTCCTAAAGGTGCTTGGCAGGCAGCCCTCCTTCCCAGGTGCGTCCCGACAACACCCAGTTGAAAAGGGGCCCTCCCCAGCCCTCCTCAGCGTGGTGACGATGAGCGAGTGAGGGAGCGTGGGGGAGAGGGAGCGACGGAGGGGAGGGAGATGGCGTGAGCGGGCCGGGACCTCGGCGAAGGGGGGCACAAGGGTGTTCAGTTTTGTTGGGTGCGGAAGTTGGCAAGCTGAGATCCAGGGGCAACAACTCCAACCTCCAAAGAGGCTGGGCAGGGGCAGGACATCAGATTGGAGGGGAGGGGTGGGTGGGGCAGTGACATCACCAAGGCCTTTTGCAGGAACTCAGCCCATTGGGCAAAGGTGGTGGGGAGGGGGTGACCTCACCGAGAGACCCCGACATCAGCCGGGCAGGGCCGAGGTGCAGGGCCAGGGCAGTCTCTGAGACCCCCCCCGGCTTTGCAGCCGCACGTCTCCTTCTCCAGGTCTCCCCTCGAGGACGGGGAGAGAATTAGGATTCCCGTCTGTGAGCGTGAGGAGGATCCTCTGTGGAGTTTTCTCCTTTCCTACCCCTGGTTGTGCCAGAAAACGAACGTCCCTTGGACAAGGTCAGAGGCTCCGAGAGGTTTGGAACCTGTTGGGTCTGATGCACCTGCTGCAGGCAGAATTCTCGGCACAGAAAACACTGGCTTACGGGGGCAGAATTTGATTTCCTACCTCGGACTGTGACCCTTGGAATCACTGGGGACCTTGGGGTTTATCCTTTTTGGTTTCCCTTTTCCTCTTTCCTCCCTCCTTTCTCCTCTTCTCTTGCTTCTTTTTTCCCTTTTCCCTGCTTCCCTCCCTCTACCAAGGAGGGGTGTGTGTGGAGTGCGGGCGAGGAACGGGGGGTTGCTCACAATGCGGGAGGTCCTCCCAAAGCGGTGGGTGTGGATCTGAGAGTGATCCCCTCTGGTGGTGACCGGGGCCATCCTTTGAGACATCTGGTGAGACCTCTCAGCCTCCCACCCCTCAGCATCTCAATGCTGACTGGCCAAGCAGGGGGCTATCGACAGCGAGGAGACTCAGGTACTTTTGGTCTCTTTCAAATCAGGGAAATAAGACACAACCAATCCAAAGTATGGGATTCCTCTTGCTGCTTCTCTCCATTAATTGTCTCTTAGCAGTTGGTGATTTCCTCCAATGTTCCAGGTCATCTAAAATACTTGCTGAATAATTCCTATGAACAACTGTTGGTCTGTAGGTCACCTGAGAGCCGTTTATTCTCATCGGTCAATGTATGAAGTTCAAGATGTGACAGACAGGTTGAAAGTCAGGAGCAGTGTTTCCTCTAATTTGTTATGTCCGTGTGCTGTAAGGCGATTTTGGTATATGGTCATATTCTGTTTTGAATGTTGCTGAAATTAAAAATGGAGTTTAGAAATTCAAGATGGCGCACATGATTGGAAGGGTTTGAACTCCATCTTGGTACCCTTTCTTCATGGCATTTTCCCACCAAAACTCTGTGTCCCTGATGGAACCGGAGGGGCAGAGAACTGGCTGGGGCCGGTGGGGCAGGGCCCGTCAGCGTGCGCCTCAGGAATGTGAGCGTACGAGGGAGGGTCGGGGGTGACGCAGGCGCTGTCCACCATGGAGGCAGCCACGGCCAGGTACTTTGCGTGGCATCGGATCAAGACTCCGGCTACTAACATCTGTCAAGGACTCGGATACCCATAGAACCCTGATATTGTATGATTCTATGCTGGCAGCACCAGATCATGCTTAGGCCTCCCTGAGCCACAGATCGAGCCCAAAGGCAGGCTTGTCTCGGTGGCAGGACAGAGCAGAGGGCCCAAGGGGAGTGTCTGGGACTCCCTCTTCAGGCTGTTGCCGTGCCTGGGGAGTTGGCTCTTGGTGGGTGAAAGCAAACTATCAAGCTCCCAGTCCCCATGGGCTGTGTCCTGGTGTGTAACACTCTGCCCTGAGGTTGGTACTCACGCCCCGAGCTACGCGAGGCAGCTGGACACAGCCCAGGTGAGTGCTGTGAGAGACGGGTCGGGCTCGGACACCTCCCCCTCCTCAGTCTCTCCCATTCAAGGGCTTGGCTGGCTCCCTGCCCTGTGAGCTGGCTTTCGGGAGTTGTATTGTAAGGTCCCTGTGTGGCCCATGCGCTGTACGGGGAGTTTCGGCACCTAACTCCGCTTGGTGGATCCGTGTTGTTCCTGTGATTTTCTAGCAGGTGAATCATTGAATGGGAGCTTCCTTGCTGGGCAATGGCTATTGATGGGTTGTATCACACCCCACCCGGGGGTTGCTGACCTTCCTTGCTGGTACCTCTGGGGAAGCTAATTTTTGGCTGATCCCACAACTTACAGCATGTTTCAGTGAACACCGAACAATTCTTGTCATTTCATAAGCATTGAGGAGACACAGATCTAGACAGAGAGAAGAGTGACTTTTGACAGCTCCTCACCTTTCCCCTGATCCCTTGCATGGCCTGGTTTATGTGTAATATCACAATTCAAGACAAGATGAGGAATATGGGGGTTACAGGGCACCTAGAGAAGGAGGATTTGATGTTTGCATTTTGCATAATGAAAGAGAAGGGATAATGATGTATTAAATGGATTGATGTATGGTAGGATGTGACCATATTCTGCCCGCCACCCTTTCTGAGAGCAGGAAGGAACGGCCTCGTGGGCCATTGGTAAAGAGGCATCAGCCAGCTTCTGATGTCTGAAGCTGATTTCAGGCAGGAATAGACCAGAACAGTCCTGGTCACCTTTTGTTTTAGGATAAGGTTTCATTATGATATTTGCTCTAAGGTCTTGTTTCTTATCTGCATTACAAATTAAGTTGTCTGCATTGGAAACTAAGTTGCCTAAGGTTCTTTTGTAATCCCTTTAGAAACCATATCATCCTTTCTAAAATGTTATCCTGTCTGAAAGTCTCCATCAAATTGTTTGGTGCGAGTGAGAAATGTGTGCATAGTTCAAAATAAAGGTGGAAAGCCATCACAAATGTCCAGATGGTCAAGAAGACATGAGAGACTTGGAAACAGCAGGAGACAATCAGAAAACATCCACTGTATTCGACGCTCAACATGTTAGCAGCATTGATGACCTCAGAGGCTAGGCAGGCTCCCTGAATGCAAGACAAAGAAGAGCTAAGGATGGGAAGCCAACAAAACCACCAAATGATAACAGCAGAAAACCCGGAGATTAAGCCCATTTAAGAACTAACGATTACAGAATGACACTGCAAAATCCGTAAACGAAAGTGGGAATTTACAAGTCTAAAGCTGGGGTGTTTTGCCATCAGACTCTGGGTTCCGTCCTGCAAAGCCTCGGAGCATGGGATCGCGACCGACAAAGCCCAGCTCCTCGCTTGTGTTCAATCTAACTGGCCATTAGATTGACAAGAGCTACAGCAAACTGGTAACTGTAAGACCATCTGCAGGACGTGTGTGTGTGTATGATGAAATGCATATGCTTACAGTTGTATTTCAAATAAAGGCGGCATACTGCCTTTTCCCCTGAAAAGATCCCATGTGCTTCTTATCAGCATAAGATGCTCCCCCAAGGTGTAGAGTGTCACAAACACATCTCATGACTCTGCCCCCAACAACTGGAACTAGGACATGAATGTGGAAGAAACAAGAAGAATTGTTTTAGTGGTTTATTTACAGTAAGTGGAAAGCAGGAAAGTAAAAGGAGCTGAGAAGGAGCTTTCATAACGACAGCGTAGGGCAAGGAGACCCAGAGATTTTGAGAACAGTTTTCTTAATGGCACTAAAGTGACAGAAATGGCCAGGAAGTAACCCAGGGAATGACTGAATTACCATCTCACATTAATAAATCTCTCTGTCCCGCTCACTGTCCCGTTCCTTCTCCTTTTGTTTTGTTGTTGGTCCAGAAGTAGCTTTTTTTTCCCTGCTCAAGAGCATGATTGGCTGTCGGTTGCCCCATCCTCTTCTGGGAGCATGTGCAGAGAACTAAAAAAGCTTTCAAAGATGGGGCTCTTTCCCTTTTGATTTTCCTTCCACTCTCTGTCAGCCTGTATCCTTGCTGCCCTTTCGCTGCTGCTTCCAGGTGGTTGGTTTGAGGTCCATGGGGTCTGTGGTGTCCCGGTTTGGGTTGGTTATTGGAGGAGGGGGAGGACTAGTCTATGGCAACAGCCTGCGATTTGCCTTGCCTGCACGGCTTGCGCTTTTGCCTTCGCTTTTGGTTTTTGATTTTTTCCTTCCCCTATCATCAGTTCAACTCTTCACCACGTAACTGTCCGGAGCCTGGCTTGGAGCCGGAGGCAGGAGGAGACAGACAAGAGTGAGATTTCAGCATCTCCAGGTAGGGACCACGGCTCCAGGAGGCCCCAACCAACACTGTGGGGTTTTTAATTCATAGATATTAAGGTCAGAAGGGACCATTATGATCATCTAGTCTGACCTCCTGCACAACGCAAGCCACAGAATCTCACCCACCCACTCCTGCGCAAAACCTCTCACCTATGTCTGAGCCACTGAAGTCCTCAAATCAGGGTTTGAAGACCTCAAGGAGCAGAGAATCCTCCAGCAAGTGACCCGTGCCCCATGCTACAGAGGAAGGTGAAAAATGTCCAGGGCCTCTTCCAATCTGCCCTGCAGGAAAATTCCTTCCCGACCCCAATTATGGCGACAGCTAAACCCTGAGCATTTGAGCAAGATTCACCAGCCAGATACCCAGGATCTGTAGTAACTCAGATCCCAGCCCATCTAACATCCCATCACAGGCCATTGGGCCTATTAACCATGAATATTTAAAGATCAATTAAGTGCCAAAATTATGTTATTCCATCATCCCATCTCCTCCATAAACTTATCGAGTTTAATCTTAAAGCCAGATAGGTCTTTTGCCCCCACTGCTTCCCTTGGAAGGCTATTCCAAAACTTCACTCTTCTGATGGTTAGAAACCTTCATCTAATTTCAAGTCTAAACTTCCCAGTGACCAGTTTATAGCCATTTGTTCTTGTGTCCACATTGGTACTGAGCTTAAATTTTAATTCTTCTCCCTCTCCGGTATTTATCCCTCCGATATATTTATAGAGAGCAATCCTATCTCCCCTCAGCCTTCTTTTAGTTCGGCTAAACAATCAGGGCTCAGTTTCTCTCCCAGCACAAAGCCCCCACAAGCCTCGACACATACACATAATCCCAATACACAACCGAATACCAACACCTTCTCCCCCACACCATTCACAGCTGTTGGTGGGTCTTGGGGAAACCCTGGTGGACCAGCGGGGGCGGGTGTCTGACGGGGTGGGTGGGGTGGCAGGGGGCGGGGAGGGGGCCCAGCTGGGAGGTGGAGGGGTCTGTGTGGTGGGAGCTGTGGGAGGGTAGGGGATGGACTGGTGCTGTGGGAGGAGGAAAGGGGGGTTGTGGACAGGGGGCGATTGGGTTGTCGGGATGGGGACTGGGTCTGGCAGGGATGTGGGGGAGGGAGAGGCTATAGGGGACCTGGATCGGGGACTTGGGTCAATGGCATGGCTGTGGCTGTTGGGTTGGGTTGGGAGGGGCAGCACCATGGCCGCCCCCAGGGGGACACAGCATGGCTGTGGGGGGCTGTAGAGAGGGGAGGGGTCTGTGGGGTGGGGCGGCTGCAGCCTGGCTTGGGGCGAGGAGGACAGTCGGGGGGGACTGTGGAGGGGCTCGGCCACACTGGGGCCTGGGGGCTGGTGGGGAGGGGCAGTGGGGTGGCAGCCGGCCATGGCTCTTGGGGCATCTCAGGTGGGGGGCCCCAGCGGGGGACGGGGGGTCTGGCAGTGCCCCCGGGGAGAGAAGGGGAGACCTGCCCCCCAGGGAGCTGCTCCCGGTGCAGCCTGTGTGGGGCAGGGGGGCCCAGGCTGCTCCCAGCGGGGGGCTGCGAGTCCCTGCCCCGGGCAGAGAGAAGTTGCAGCAGCTCCCCGGGTTTGGGGGGCAGCGACACGTGGGGAGCAGGGGGGGGAGCAGAAGGGGGCCGGGGGCTCTGAGCCGCTCCGCCCGGCCCCGAGCTCTGGAGAGCCCCCGGCCCCGCCCCTGCTGTCCCCCCCCACAGCCTCCGCTCCCGGCGCCCCCGGCCCATGCTCCAGGCAGCGCGGTCAGGGGGCAGGGAGCAGGGGAGGGGTGGGGTAGAGGGCAGGGGAGTTCGGGGGGTGGTCAGGGGCTGGGGGACGGATGGGGTCGGGGCGGTGAGAGGCGGGGAACAGGGGGTTGAATGCGGGCAGGAGGTCCCGGGGCGGTCAGGGAGAAGGGGTGGTTGGATGGGGCAGAGGGTCCCGGGGGCAGGCAGGAAGGAGAGGGGGGTTGGATGGGGCGGTGGGGGTCTGTTAGGGGCAGGGGGATCTGGGGGCAGTCAGGGGACAGAGAGCGGGGGGGGGGTTTGATGGGGCAAGGGTCCTGGGGGGCCCCGCAGGGAACAGAGGGGTTGGATGGGGCCGGAGGCCCGGGGCGGCCATCAGGAGGCGATAAGCGGGGGTCAGATGGGGGCGGGGGCCGGGCCATGTCTTGCTGTTTGAGGAGGCCCAGCCTCCCCTAACTGTCCCTCCGTACAATTTCTGAAACCCGATCCGGCATCAGGCCAAAAGTTTGCCTGCCCCTGGCTTAGGGCCTGATTTATTAGATGACAGGAACATGGTCTAACACAGAGCTTGTAGGTGCAGAGAACAGGACCCCTCAGCCGGGTCCATTTTGGGGGGGGCAGTGAGTCAGACAACCACTTCTGCCCTTCACTCCATGTCTCCAGCCAGCCCCCAACTGAAACTCCCCCCAGCCGCTCCTCCTCTGGGCTTTGTCCCTGTCCCAGGGCAGGAGGGCACCCGATTCCTTTGTTCTCCAACCCTTTAGCTCTCACCTCACAGGGGGGAAGGGCCCAGGGCATCAGGTGCCAGGAAAGAGGGTGTCGGCCATTCTCTGTGTCCAGACCCCTGCACACACCTGCCCTCCAGAGCTCTGCAACGATCATACACCCTTACCCCACCCCCTAGATCCTTAAGAACTGCATAGGGGAAACTGAGGCACCCCCACACTATTCAGAGGAAACATTAAGAACAGTCCAACTTCGTCACATCTCTCCCCACTTCGAGATCGAACTGAGTGGGGTCACTTTAGCCGGTGACCTGGGGAAGTTCGAAGCCACCAACGTTCCCATGGATGCCCCAGCATCTCTCCCATTCCTTGGTAGGAGTTACACCAGGCCCTTCCAGTTTCACACCCTCCCTTAGGTCGGGGGTGGTCGACAGCACTCGCAGGCCGCATGTGGGAAGGTTTATGCAGCCCGTGCCCTTTGGCCACCCCAAAACCCCAGGGGGTCAAACTGGGATTGGGTCTTCTCCCCAACAAGCTGGCCAAACACAGATACTTGGTTATAGGACTGTTTAACTTTCTTAACAGCTTTCACTCCATCTGAGACCTTCTCAAAGCTATCCACGCTGGATCTTTCAAGAGGAAAGTCAGTGGCTTCATTCACAACAGAAAATTTCTGGCTGTTAGGAACTGAAACTTTCTTGATTAAATCACTTTCACACCTGCAGTTGCAGTAAACTCCTTGCCAAGACTCCATGAGGATTCCTTTCCCTAGAGCTTTTCTATGCAACAATTCACTCCTCACAGAAATTCTGTCCTTACCCTCTTCACCTAGGGCTTCCTCTAGAGGAACACTTTCCTGAGCAACAACAGACTCTTTCTGGGTCTCCCTTACATCCAGAATTACCTCTGGCCCATCAGGCGGATTCCTACACAATCCCCTTTCAGGCAAACTGACAGACTTCCTAGAGAAAAGGTCAGAAGCCTTCTCCTTCCCTTTGCCACACACAAGTTCAGGAATCTTTTCCTTCTTGCTACAGGTTTCCACACCCTCAGTAGGTGACACAATCACACACCTTCATGCTCTCCTTGTGCCCTGGCTAGGATCTCACCCTGACTGGACAGAGTTGCTCCACCCTTTCCCAACAACACACTAGCAACAGGCAAAATACAAGCACCAGAATTGTCTGGTCTCTGGGATTTTACATAGACCCTAACTGGATGCGACCTAGTTACAGGGCCATTCTCCCGAGCAGACACAAACTTAGGACCGTTCCCTTCCTGGGCTTTAGCTGAACCCAGAACCAGCTCTGAGACAACTGCACGACCCTCAACCATCACAGGCTGAAAGGCCCCTTCTGTCTGCTCCACAGACAAAGAAGAGCCGGACACACTTTCTCCTTTCCCAGACAGACAGCTTGGGATCTCATTCCCCTTGTCCCAGCACACAAGGCTGGTCACAGACAACTGCTTGGAGATCAGGGTAGCTCCCTCCATAGGCAAGTCAATACCCCTGACAGACAGAGACCCATTTCCTTCACTGTCCCAATTCTCCACCCAGCTGACAAGTAAGGTCCAGGGACACTCATCTTCCACTCTCCTCGCCTTCCCACCCTGCTGACTAGACACAGCCATCAGCTCACAAGGCTGCCTAGGCTCATCCAGACTTTCCTTACCAAGCACCTTGCCACTCCCCACAGATCCCCTGCCCTGCCTGTGTCTCCCCCCCTCAGCTGGGGTCTCAGCTCCCACTGTGCTCAGCGCTGCCCTTGCTGTCCCAGTGGGGGTAGGCAGCGAGCTCCCTGCTTTCCTCACAGCATCAGAGCCAGCCTGAGCCCCCTCTCCAGTGTGCAAGGGGGCGGGGAGCCCCAGGGGTCTGGTTACAGGCAGGCAGGTAGCCTGAGCCTAGCCGCTCCTCCCCCCTGCCAGCCAGGTCATCTGCATTTTCACTGACCCTTTCCCTCTCCACCAATTGCTTCCCTGGATTCAAATTCAAACCCTTGGCCATTACAGGAGCAGGGCCTGGATCCTGACCCAAAGAGACACAGTCACCCCACAACAGGGTTTCGCAGCCGATATCCCGGAGAACCCCAACGACCAGCCAGCCCGACCCCTCCTGGGTCTGCACAGGGATCTGGGCCATAGGCAGGGCGAGGGGCTTCGTCCCTGGGACCCTCACCCAGCTCACACAGCCCCTCAGCCTCTGAGGCTGCACCACCCAGGGCCTGACACCAGTTCTCTCTGTCCCAGGATCTCGCCACCCCAGGAATGTCTCCCCATTGACCATCACCTTCCGCTCCCACTGGAGGTCCGAGGGGCCTGGCCCAAGGAAACTCCACACAGACATATAGGTTGGGACCAGGAGTGGGAGCCTGTCCACCTCCCCACCCACCTGGCTGATGGAGTCTACGGCCTTGGGACCCAGCAAGGGAGCTAGACACCGGGGCTTTTCTGCAGGGTCCCCCTGGTTCAAATCGCCAGCCTGCTCAAAGGCAGTGAGGTGCCATCCACACCCCCCCCCCCCTCCTTAACCGGGGCAGCAATTTAGTCTCAAGGTTCCCTGCGGAACTGGCCCCCCAGGGTCTATCCCCACTCACCCCTGGGGGGGCCCCTAGGCCTCTCCGCTCCCCCACCGCCAGTTCATGCTGCTGCTGCTTCTGCAGCTCTTTCTCGGGCTCTCGCTGTCTCTCACAGTCCTCTTGCTCTCTCGGACTCAGCTCCAACCCATCCATCTCCGATCCCCTGATGGGGAACCCGATTGTGAAGACCCTCGTCTGGTCGGGGACAGGAGTCTTGGCGATGCCTGGCTACCACTCCAGCTGCTCCCAGATCCTGCTATAGCCCCATTTGGGGTCAGGAATCTGTCCCTGAGAGCGGTCATCCTCCTCCAGCTGCAAGATGAACTGTGCCTTGGTGAACTTTCCAATGCTCAACCCTCTCTTTCTGCACAGGGTTACAATGTCCTTCTTAAGGAGATGGTGACAGGCCATCACTCCACTCTTCCCAAGTTGTTGTGGACTCACAGGCCTGTGTGCTCTCAGCTCCCCACAGTTTCCAGGGAGAACCCCTAGTGTGCCAGCCCTTCTCGAGGTCACCACTTCTTTGCCAGGGTCGAGCTGCAGACTCCTCCGCCCCTGGGACCACTCGCTGCAATCCCCCGGGGGACCCTGTTACTGCAAAAGTCCTTCTCTCTGGTCACACACTTCCAGGAGTTAACCGCCCCCTGAAACCGTCTCTCTCTGAATCTTCAACACGCCTGGTCCCCGTCAATCCCCCTTCGTTTTACTGCTCCCCAGTCACTTACTGCAGGAAGCGCCGTCCACGGGGTGCAGTACATCCCACCGCTACCACCAATTGTCACGGAGTCCCCGGGCGATGCTCTGGAACTGCTCCCCATGAAGCCAGTCAGGACTCTGGGGAAGTCTCCTTTCTGTGAGCAGCCTGTCTTCAGGACACACAGCTCACACAGCTTCCACCTTCCTGGGTCGGACCTCGGAGCATTCAGCATGCTCTGCCCCTCCTTGCGCTTCCCTCAGCTAGTCCGCCCAGGCGGGCTCCTGGGGAAGCCAGAGGGTCCTGCCCCCCAACTTCGCAGTCAGACGTGACTCTCAGCCAGCCAGTAAAACAGAGATTTATTAGATGACAGGAACATGGTCTAAAACAGAGCTTGCAGGTGCAGAGAACAGGACCCCTCAGCTGGGTCCATTTTGGGGGGCAGTGAGCCAGACAACCACGTCTGCCCTTCACTCCATGTCTCCAGCCAGCCCACAACTGAAACTCCCTCCAGCCCCTCCTCCTCTGGGCTTTGTTCCTTTCCTGGGCCAGGAGGTCACCTGATTCCTTTGTTCTCCAACCCTTTAGCTCTCACCTTGCAGGGGGGAAGGGCCCAGGTCATCAGTTGTCAGGAAACAGGGTGTCGGCCATTCTCTGTGTCCAGACCCCTGCACACACCTGCCCTCCAGAGCTCTGCAATGATCATACACCCTTACCCCACCACCTAGATACTTAAGAACTGCCTAGGGGAAACTGAGGCAACCCCACACTATTCAGAGGAAACATTAAGAGCATTCCCACTTCGTCATACACTCTCAGCAAATTTGCGGATGATACTAAACTGGGAGGAGTGGTAGATACGCTGGAGGGCAGGGATAGGATACAGAGGGACCTAGACAAATTGGAGGATTGGGCCAAAAGAAATCTGATGAGGTTCAATAAGGATAAGTGCAGGGTCCTGCACATAGGACGGAAGAACCCAATGCACAGCTACAGACTAGGGACCGAATGCCTAGGCAGCAGTTCTGTGGAAAAGGACCTAGGGGTGACAGTGGACGAGAAGCTGGATATGAGTCAGCAGTGTGCCCTTGTTGCCAAGAAGGCCAATGGCATTTTGGGGTGTATAAGTAGGGGCATAGCGAGCAGATCGAGGGACGTGATCGTTCCCCTCTATTCGACATTGGTGAGGCCTCATCTGGAGTACTGTGTCCAGTTTTGGGCCCCACACTACAAGAAGGATGTGGATAAATTGGAGAGAGTCCAGCGAAGGGCAACAAAAATGATTAGGGGTCTGGAACACATGACTTATGAGGAGAGGCTGAGGGAACTGGGATTGTTTAGCCTGCGGAAGAGAAGAATGAGGGGGGATTTGATAGCTGCTTTCAACTACCTGAGAGGTAGTTCCAGAGAGGATGGTTCTAGACTATTCTCAGTAGTAGAAGAGGACAGGACAAGGAGTAATGGTCTCAAGTTGCAGTGGGGGAGGTTTAGGTTGGATATTAGGAAAAGCTTTTTCACTAGGAGGGGGGTGAAACACTGGAATGCGTTACCTAGGGAGGTGGTAGAATCTCCTTCCTTAGAAGTTTTTAAGGTCAGGCTTGACAAAGCCCTCGCTGGGATGATTTAATTGGGGATTGGTCCTGCTTTGAGCAGGGGGTTGGACTAGATGGCCTCCAGAGGTCCCTTCCAACCCTGATATTCTATGATTCTATGAACATGCCTGGAATATGCTTTATGCTAAATGCCCCATGTAATATATCATTAGAAAGCTTAAAATCTACGAAGTGTGTACTATTAGGGGCAGATCGGGGGCATCCCAGGTGCTGGGGGAGGAGGCCCGGGACACCACTGGTGCTGGGGGAGGGAGCTGCAGTGCACAGCCTGGGAGTGGGACCCCTGCTGGTCCTGGGGGGGTGGGCACAGTTCCCATTGGCCAGGAAACTCAGCCAATGGGAGCTGCGGGGGGCAGGGCCTGCAGGCACAGGCAGAGTGGTGTGGAGACCCCCCCCCCCAACCCCTCTGCCACCTAGGAGCTGCAGGGCTATGCCGGTGGGAGCTGGGGAGCCCCCCATCCCGAGGTAAGCCGCCCCACATCCCTCAACCCTCTGCCCCAGCCCCCTCCCACACTCCTGTCAAGGTTTCTTCCCCACTCTGAATTCTAGGGTACAGATGTGGGGACCTGCATGCAAACCTCCTAAGCTTACTTTTACCAGCTTAGGTTAAAACTTCCCCAAGGTACAAACTATTTTACCCTTTTGCCTCTGAACTTCCACTGCCACCACCAAACTTTATCTGGGTTCCTGAGAAAACGTAGTTTGGACACGTCTTTCCCCCCCAGATCCTCCCAAAGCTTGCACCCCACTTCCTGGGGAAGGTTTGGTAAAAATCCTCACCAATTTGCATAGGTGACCACAGACCCAAATCCTTGGATCTGAGAACAATGAAAAAGCATTCAGTTTTCTTACAAGAAGACTTTTAATAGAAATAAAAAGGAATCACCTCTGTAAAATCAGGATGGTAGATATCTTACAGGGTAATTAGATTCAAACATAGAGAATCCCTCTAGGCAAAACCTTAAGTTACAAAAAAGACACACAGACAGGAATAGTCATTCTATTCAGCACAGCTATTTTCTCAGCCATTTAAAGAAATCATAATCTCACACCTACCTAGCTAGATAACTTACTAAGTTCTAAGACTCCATTCCTGTTCTGTCTCCGGCAAAAGCATCACACAGACAGACACAGACCCTTTGTTTTTCTCCCTCCTCCCAGCTTTTGAAAGTATCTTGTCTCCTCATTGGTCATTTTGGTCAGGTGCCAGCGAGGTTACCTTTAGCTTCTTAACCCTTTACAGGTGAGAGGATTTTTCCTCTGGCCAGGAGGGATTTTAAAGGGGTTTACCCTTCCCTTTATATTTATGACAACTCGCGACTGCGCCATACAGGAGGCCTGTGATGTGTAGGGGGCCAGATGAGATGATCTAAGAGTCTCTTCTGGCCTTCAAGTCTCCAAATCTCTGCAAAACCGAGTGCGGCACATTGAGCATCCTCTGATGGTTCCACGTGTGGCCTGCGTGAACCCTTGCACGACCACTGAGTGTGTGGGGGTGACCCAGGGGGAGCAGCTCAAACACGCACAGGAGCCGGCTCGGGGCAGGACATGAGCCCTGCAGGGCAGGGGTGGGGGTGGCAGTGACATCACAAGGGCCTTTTGCAGCACTCAGCTGATTGGTGAAAGGAGGTTGGGAGGCGGTGACCTCACAGAAAGTCCACGACAACGGCCAGGGAGGACAGACTGCAGGGCAGGGGGATCTCAGAGACCCCCGGGGCTTTGCTGCAGGGAGTCTCCTTCTTGAGGTGTCTCCTTGAGGACTGAGAGAGAATTCAGGGTCTCGTATAAGACTTGTCTGGTAGGCAGCACAGGGCGAAAGTGTTTTTGGCCATAGCAGGTGCCTTGTCGCAAGAATGACGTCCATCCCCCTTCCAAAGAAGCCCCAAATGAGCTGTTACCAGAATTGCCCTTCACCTTGGGGTACGCCCATTTGTTAGGGTTACTCTTCTGGTGGGGGGAGATTCTGCAGTTCTGTCAATGTGCTGCTTTTGTCACTTGTGTTTTCCTATGGATCGCTACTCCTTCCTTCTGCAAGTTCCCTCCCAATGGAGCTCCCCTGCAGGACCTCGGTTCCCCAGGGCTGGGGTCTTCCAGCCCCCAAATGTGATGAACATGAACAGACACACAGGCACACACACATGAAGTTAGCATGTAAGAGAGGACTGGGTCATCAGCACTCGCAAGCTGACCTCTGATGTGTCCCGGGACTCAGTGGGCTGGATTGAACAGCAATTTAATGCTGGTCCCCTCATATGTCCTTGGACTCAGCGGGCTGGGCTGAGCAACACCTTAATCTGCCACCCTCCTCTGCCCCCAGGTTCAGCACCTCCCTATCCCCATCTTCACCCCACAACCATTCTGCTAGTAACCCACTTGCTGAGCAAACCCCCAAGGATTTTTGGGGCTGCAGGGATCTTTAGCTTGGGTACAAGGAGCGTTGCTGCAGAGTGAATGGAGAAGCCAAAAACACCCATGGAGGTGGGGTGGGGGGCTAGCAAACTATAACTGATCACAGGAGGCAGGGTCAGGAAGCTATTCCTAGAGAGAGACAGAGGCACAGAAAGAGACAGATGGATCTCAGCACTCCTTGAAGCTGGAATCGATCAGGGTTCCCAGGTGGCCTTGGTAGCGGAGGGACTGGAGCGCTGGAGCCAGGCAGAGCCCCCAGCACAGTCAGGAAAAGCGAATGAGGAGGACTTGTGGCACCTTAGAGACGAACATATTTATCTCAGCATAAGCTTTCATGGGCTAAAGCCCACTTCATCAGATGCATGCAGGGGAAAATACAGCAGGAAGATATAGATATAGTGATACAGAGAAGATGAGAAAATGGGGGTTGCCATAACAACCCTTAACGAGACCAATTGATGAAGGTGGGCTGTTAGCAGCAGGAGAAACAGAATTTTGTTGTGATAATCAGGCTAATCTGGGGGGACTAAAACTGCAGGGCAGAGAGAGCAGTAAGTGTTGGGGGGTCCCGATCCAGTCCCCCAGCTTCTAGCCGCCCACCCCCTTCAGGCTGCCATTGCTGGGAGCTCCCTCCATCTGCAGCTTCAACTTGTAAAGATTGTAGATAAAACCTGTACAGCTGTGTGCCTTTGGGCAAAAAGTTACACACAGGTACATGAAATCCATGCAAAAGAAACCACAGTGGGTAAAACCAGGGAACAAAAGCCTGAGCAGCCAAAACCCCAGCCAGCTGTTGCTCCCACGAAGAGGGAACTGTTCCAATATCTCATCCTTCACATTTCTCCTAGGAACTACCAGGGGCCAATTGAAAAGTGTGAAAATATTTTTTCAAAGAAAAAACATCCACAACTTGATTCCATTTTATTTACAGCATCATTATTCGTACTCGCCTGGCTTGCCTTCTCTGGCAGAAGAGAGGCAGACAGACGAGGATGAGGACCACCAGCTGTGCCCCCACAAGACGGGGCTCTGGGCCAATCCTCCAGATATCTGAGACCCACATCCTTCCCCAGATCAACCGCCTGCAAAGTGGACCAGACCCACATCCCTCCCCAGAATGACCATCCGTGACCTGGACAGCGCCCCCAGCTCAGCCAGGAAGGAGAACTCTTGAAACTTTCTTTGGCTTTTCATCTCCCTGTTCTTCCCCTTATTGTTTGGGCTGAAAATACCTGGCCGTGGGAAGCAAAGAGGCAGGCCCTGGATTCTACCTCTCGGGAGCCCACAGCTCACCCCCAGACGGTCGCCGACGGTCTGGTGAGACGCTAGAAGGGCCATTTGCAAGTGGTTCAATTTTCCAGCTCGATTTGGCTGTTGGTTTCTGGCCCAAAATGCGGAGGCCTGACAGCGTCAGCACTGGGCAAATGTGGCTCGTTGCTGGAAGAGTCTGATTCTCCCGTCGTCTTCTCCCTTCCCAGGGATCCTCTGCGTCTCTCAGCAGCTCCTGGGGTCCCCAGCCGCTGTCCCCCCAGCCCGGTGGCAGACTGACGGCAGGGCAAGAAAGCTGAGCCGAACCCTCTTTGCTGTTGGCCTCCGGGACATCGCAATCAGCTTGTGCAGAAACACACACAGACCCCACCCGGAGCACATCGCACGTCACACACACAACACGTCCTGCATCGCACATCACACACACAAAACATTGCACGTCACGCACACACAACACGCCTCACGTTGCACGTTGCATGTTGCATGTCGCACACGCAAACAGAAGACATCGCACCCCACACTTCACATGTGCGTCTTCTTGTTTGCCGTGTTGAGTGTGTGTGTGATGTTGTGTTTGTGGTGTCATGTGACATGGTGTGTGTGTGTGTGTGTGATGTGTTTTGTGTAGTCTTGGGTGTGTCGTGTTGTGTGTCATGTTGTATGTGTTTGTGCCTATCTGTGTGATGTGTTGTGTGTCGTGTTGTGTGTTTGTATGTGTGTGACATGGTGTGTGTGTGTGGTGTGTTTGTGGTGTCATGTGGCGTGTGGGGGGGTGTGTCTGACATGTTGTATGTCATGTTGTGTGTGTTTTTGTCTGTGTGACGTGTTGTGTGTTGTGTTGTGTGTGTGTGATGTGTTGTGTTTCATGTTGTGCGTGTGAGAGACCTGTTTGTGTGTGTGTGATGTGTTGTGTTTGTGACGCATTGTGTGTTTGTGCGATGTGCGACGTGTTGTGTGTGCGATGTGCGACGTGCAACATCTGTGTGCGACATGCAACGTTTTTGTGTGTAACGTGCGACACGCGACGTGTTGTGTGTTCGAAGTGTGGCATGCAATGTGCGACGTGTGCCGTGCTGAGTGTGCATGCGACGTGTGACGCGTTGTGTGTCCGACATTCAATGTGTTGTGTGTGTGACGTGCGATGCGCGATGTGTTGTGTGTGCAGGTGTGACTTGTAACATGTGGCGTGCGATGTGTTGTGTGTGTCCCTACGATGTGCGACGTGCGATGTGTTGTATGTGTGACGTGTTGTGTGTCATGTTGTGTGTTACATGTTGTGTTGTGTGTGACTGTGTGAGATGGGTTCTGTGTCATCTTGTGTGTGTGTGAGAGAAGTGTTTGTGTTTGTGATGTGTTGTGTGTCATATTGTGTGTCATGTGTGTGTTTGTGTGTGACGTGTTTCTGTGTGTGTGTCGTGCGACTTGCATACATGTGTGCATGCGATGTGTTCTGTGTATCCGTGCAACGTGCGACGTGTTGTGTGGGACATACGATTTGTTTCTGTGTGTGTTGTATTGTGTGTGTGTCATGTTGTGTTATATGTGTGTGTGTGACGGGTTGTGTGCCGTGTGTGTGTCATGTGTGGTCTAGAGTGTTGTATGGATTGTGTGTGGTTGTGTGTTTGTGGTGACATGTGACGTGGTGTGTGGGTGTGGGTGTGTGAGACGTGTGTTGTGTAGTGTTGTGTGTGTGTGTGTGACATACTGTGTGTGTGTCTTTGTGGTGTGGTGTGTGTGTGATGTGTTGTGTGTGATGTGTGTTTGTGTTGTATTGTGGGCCGTTTTGTGTCATGTTCAGTGTGTGTATGGTGTTGTGTGTGTGGTGTCATGTTACGTGTTTTGTGTGAAGCGTGTGTCATGTTGTGTGTCGTTTTGTGTGTGTTGGTGTGTGTGTGACGTGTTGTGTGTGTGAGACGCATTGTGTGACGTGTTGTGTGTGTGTGACGTGCTGTGTGTCGTGTTGCGTGTCTTTCTGTATGTGTGACATGTTTGTAGTTTTTTCTGTCTGGGTGATGTGGTGTGTGTCGTGTTGTGCGTGTGTGAGACGCGTTTGTGAGTGTGAGGTGCGAGGTGCTGTGCGTGCGACGCGCAAGGTGTTGTGTGTGTCTGTGCTGTGTGCGATGTGCATCATGCAACAGGCGACGCGTAGTGTGTGTGTGCGTGCAACGTGCAATGTTTTGTATGTGTGCGTGCTACATGCAGCATGCTGTGCGTGTGACGTGCGACGTGTGTGTGTGACGTGCTACACGTGACATGTTG
Organism: Caretta caretta; assembly: GCF_965140235.1. NCBI lineage: Eukaryota > Metazoa > Chordata > Testudines > Cheloniidae > Caretta > Caretta caretta. Next base: position 10,475,440 of record NC_134209.1, read on the forward strand.
TGCGTGTGGCGTACAATGTGTTGTGTCTGTGCGTGTGACACACACCACATCACACACAACACGTCTCATGACACCACAACCACACAACACACACTCAACATGACACACAAAACGGCACACAACTCAACACACACAACACAACACACAACATGTCACACAAAACGGCACACAACTCAACACACACAACACAACACACAACATGTCACACAACACTACACACACACACCACACACACACACACACAACACGAAACACAACACAGCACACACACACTGAACACAACACTCTGGCCGACACACAGCACACACACAAGACATCACACACACACAGACGTGTCTCACACACACACGTGGGCAAACGTGGTTGGTTGCCGTCAGGGTCTGCGTCTCCCTGTGGGTCCAGGGGCCTGGCTGCAGCTCCCGCCCCAGCCCTCCCCCCGGGGGCGTTGGCTGCTGCCCCTTCCCGTGTCCCGGCCCCTCCGGCCTGGGTGTGTGGCTGGTGGCTGGGCTGTGGAAACGCCTGTGGGATGCGGCTTCCTTCGAGTTCCCAAAGGGTTGGTTGGACTCGGGCCCGAGTCTCCTTTCCCGTGCGAGAGATCCCGGCGTCACCTTTCCACCACGTCCTTGCCAAGGCTCCCTGCGCAGCTGAGCCGGGAGGGTTTTTTCACCTGTGTTTTTCTCCACCATCCTGCCTGCAGAGGGAGAGCTGCATTCGGGTCTCACTGTGGTGTGTCGGTCAAGGGGTCGGATTCTCACTCGGGGCGGGAGAGAGTGCGGAGAAGACCTTGGAAAGGTGAAGTCGGGGGCAGGACTTTTCAGGTGCCTGTTTTTGTGGGGGTTTGTTGAATGTTGTTTTTTGCTGAAATGGAGAGAAAGGTTGTTGGCTTTTCAGCCTGAAGACTTGTTCTGTCCAGCAGCCCAAACTGCCAGCCTTGTTTCACCTCTTTAATGTTGGACAATGTTGCTGGCACCCAGTGCCAAGAGGCTAAACAACAGCTGGGGTTGGTTCGCTACCCGGTGTGCGTCACCCAATAATCACAACAGGGTGGAGAACAGAAGTTTATTTGCAGCTGCAAAAAGGTCCCAAGGACACCTGGGCCTAGTGCGAGGGGGCTTCATTGACTCTCGTGGTCTTCCATCCCCTCGAGTTACCTAGTGGCCATGCCTCAGTGTACCCAACAACTCCCTCCTTTGAGAACACTCAACAGCCTTGGCTCTGAGTTTGCTCACTTGGGCTACTTATTTCTTTACAATAGGACTTTGCATAAACACTCTGTGATAGCCCTGAAGAGAAGGACTTATTAACTTTTGCAAAAGGGCCCTAACACATGAGACTGCACAGCATAATACCAGTAATACAAGCAATACAGGAAAGAAAAGTTTCAATAACAGGCTAAATAAACCACCAAGCCAAGACGACAAACCCCAGCCTGAAAACAAGGTTTGCAACCAATCGCTCCCTGGGGCAGTGTAGGCAACCTGTGCTCCGGCTCGGGCATGGGCCTCAGCCTGTACCACCTTTTCATAGATCTCATAACTGCTATCATTGACATATACACAACAGCGGGGCCCGACGAGGGCACAAACCCCTCCTTGGGATGCCAAGAGATAGTCCAAAGCCAGCCTGTTTTGGAGGGAAAACGTCCTGAGCTGCTGAACCTCTTTATTTAATGTTTTTACTGCTGACCCTAAATCACTAACCGAGCCTTCTAACTCTAAGGCCACCTTCTCAAGTACCATTTGCAGGCTTACAGTATAGCGGCCTATGCCTGCCATGGCTGGCCCGGTAAACAGTGGCGCTATTCCCAGTACAGAGCACCCTACAAGCTTCTCGGTTGTGAGGGGATTCTTCATCTTGCCCTCCAATGCCGTAGTCAGTCGCCGCAGGGTCTTTTCTCGTGACTCAACAGAGGTGTCTCGGGCATTTCTAATCTTTCCTTTGGGCAGCGTGGCAGTTATGGAAAGATGAGGAACTCCACGAGCTATATAACAGCTACCTGTCCAGTTGGCTGGCAGCACCTTGTAAGCCTTTCGGCCACATACAAAATAGTGACCCTGTAGGGCCCAATAAGGGCTGTTTCTTAAGGGGATTCCTGGGCTATTTAAGGCTGCTTTTCCAGTTCATATGCCCCTAGGGGGGCATCCCATCCTCCTGATTGGGTACAAGTGGGGGCATTTCTAACTGTGCCGTTCAAATTACACTCGCCATAGGGACCAGTACAAACCCACCATTGGCTTGCTACGTTGGAGAAATTAACTGGATGGCAAGTTATATTTCCAAACCCTTTTTTTGTGGTAAGATTATTTGTAAGAGTTTCCCCAAAAGGAGAGGAACCATTACACCCACACTGCTGGCCTCCCCTGTTGGTCTTTATCCAATACCCATCAGCCCACTGTGTAAATAACACAGGAGCTTTTTCCCACAGGACGCCCATAGTGATCAGATTGGCTTTGGGTAAAACATAACACTCCCTCAGTGAGTACTGCAACCGAATACTCCTGGTCCTGAGAGGTGGTTGTAAAGGGGTCTTGTTCCAGATCGGCAAGTCCATTCTTTCCTGCTCTTTGGGGGTGGCTTATTCTGCTAGGGTCAGGGGCAGCATGTCAAGGGGCATTCCCGTGTTGGGGGACAGTGGAGTCGGAGCACATACCCAGCAATCAGTCTGGTTTGTTAAAGTAGCAACATGGTGCGCAAGCAAAACAAAGGAGTTATGCTCCCGATATGCACAGTTTGGAAATACCAATAGAGAGAATAACAATGTTACCCAATTAATTATCACCAGAGTCTTCCCAACCCAGGGTCTCCAGTACCTGGGTGGGCCCATTTAGCATTAAGGTGCCCGCTATTTGTGTCTCTTAAACAGTAGCTTTAGCCCGAGATCGTCACTAGATGAGGAGTCAGCAGGTTGGACGGTCCACTGTTCTGCTGAATAGGGGGCGGGTACTGCCTTCAGACGAGAGTGATGGATCCAGTTCTTGTGTCCCTCGGTCTTTGCCGCTGTATGGGAGACCAGCAGGCTGGTATAGGGTCCTTTCCACTTTTCCTGGAGAGGCTCGTCTTTCCAGGTGCGAACAAGTTCGAGGGGAGAGGCTGGGAATCTTGGTATACCTGTGAAGAGACAAGAGAACAGCAGACAGGGAACACATATACTGTGACAAAAAACCATTACGCAACTCCCATTCCCCAGACAGAACCGGGGTGCCATTCATAGGCCATGCCCTTCCAAACATAATTTCAAAGGGACTAAGCCCTAATCTACCCTTTGGGAGAACACGGATACGAAGTAGGACGAGGGGCAAAGCATCAGGCCATCGCAGTGAGGCTTCTTGGCACACTTTTGAGAGATGCCGTTTAAGGGTCTGATTGATAAGCTCCACTACCCCACTGGCTTGCGGTCTCCAGGGCGTATGGAGTTTCCAGGGGATCTGTAAAGCATGTGAGATGCTTTGAATGATTTTTGACGTGAAATGTGTCCCGTTGTCAGATTCCATCCACTGGGGGAGTCCAAAGCGAGGAATGATCTCCTTAACAAACTTGAGGGCCACTGTTCTGGCAGTGCAATTACGGCATGGGAAGGCTTCTGACCATCCGCTGAACCGATCCACTATGACAAGGAGATATTTGAACCCTGGGGTCCGGGGAAACTCAGTAAAGTCTATTTGCCACACTTGTCCGGGGCCTGGAGTGGGTTCCAGGGCAGCTGGTGGCACAGGATGTCCCGGTCGGGGGTTAGTCTTTTGGCAGACTAAGCAGTCCGCTTGTACCTGGGCAGCCAGGGGTTGGAGTCCGGAAGTGATAAAGTATTTTCCCATTAGCTGGATAAGTGCTTCCCTGCCAGCATGAGTGGTTTGATGTAGTTTCTGCAGCACCGGCCGGATCAGGCCCTTTGGTAAGAGGACCTTCCCTTCTGGGGAATGGAGCCATCCCTCCTTTTCCCGGAGACCGAGTTTGTCAGTTAGCTGTCTCTCCTCCCCAGAGTACTGAGGGGTTGGAAGCTCCCCTCCTGATGGGATAAGGGCATGCATATGGGCGTTCTCAGCCTGAGGGGATGGCAGGGTGGCAGCATGCTTAGCCTCTCTATCTGCCCGGGCGTTACCTCTGGCCACATCTTGATCCTCCCTTTGATGGGCTTTACAGTGTACCACCGCCACTTCCGAGGGAAGTTGTACGGCTTCTAGGAGCCGGAGGATTTGGGGCCCATACTTGACTGGGGAGCCTTAGGCTGTCAGCATTCCCCTTTGCTTCCATAGGCCAGCATGAGCATGCAGCACACCAAAAGCATACTTTGAATCAGTAAAAATGTTGACCCGCTTTCCTTTTGACAGTTCAAGTGCACGGGTCAGGGCTATTAGTTCGGCCAGCTGGGCAGAGGTCCCAGCAGGCAAACCTTCAGCTTCCACAGTGTCATGGAGGGTCACAACAGCATAACCCGCCCTCCTTTGCCCATCTATTACAGTACTGCTACCATCAGTGTACCACTCATAATCTGCGTTTGGGACATGTGCATCCTTTAAATCCGGACGGCTGGAGTACTGGGCGTCTATGATCTCTAAACAGTCATGTTCCTGTTCCTCTGTTTCTGGCAAGAGGGTGTCTGGGTTAAGGGAGGGGCAAGGCTGTAAGGTGACTTCAGAGTTCTCTAACAGCTTAGCCTGGTACCGAGCAATGGAGCCTGGGTGAGCCAAAGCCCTGCCTTTGCAGCCAATAAGGCTCGGACCATATGGGGAGTATAGATTTGCATAACCCCTCCCAATGTTAGCTTCTCCGCTTCCTCAAGCACGAGGGCAAGTAGCTGCGACCGCCCATAAACATGCCGGCCAGCCCTTTGCAACCTGATCCAGTTGCTTAGAAAAATAAGCCACGGGACGTCTCCATGCTCCTAACAGCTGTGTGAGCACTCCTAGGGCCACCCCCTTTCGTTCATGTACATACAACTGAAACGGCTTCGAGAGATCTGGCAGGCCCAGTACCAGAGCTTCCATCAATTTTCTTTTCAGGATTTTAAATGCCCTGTCAGCCTCTGGGGTCCAATAGAAGGGGTCATGATCTGCTCCTTTTACACTGTCGTACAGCGGTTTAGCCCACAGTCCAAACTCTGGGATCCATATCCTGCAAAAGCCTGCCATACCCAGAAATGCCCTGAGCCGCTTACGATTACTTGGGGTAGGAACTTGACAGATAGCTTCCTTTCTTTTTTTTTTTTTTTCGCTTGAAAGCTGTCGCTCCCCTTGCCTTAGCTGTAACCTGATTCCTCTTCACCTCAGACAACAGGGTTCTCAGGAGGATATTACAGTCATCTCAATCCGGCTTGTGACTACCGAGGCACCCCTCAAAGACTGAAATAAACCAGCTTGGGTTCATGGAGAATTCCCCAGCCTGTGTTTTAAAAGCTGCTAGGTCTATTGGATTGAATGGCACATGGGTGTAAACTTGCATAGTGGTAGCCTGACGTCCGTCTGCCCCTGGGCAAGCCACAACAGTCTCGGTAATCAAAGGATAGAGTCCCACCGAGGGGGCAATCTCTGTAACCCGAGGCATCCTACCCTTATAAGGTGGGGGTTGGGGGCCGAAGGGGACATCGGCTCTGCCATTACAGTGGGGGTGGGGGTCTGGGGACTAACATTAGCTACTACCGAACCAGTCGGAGTCAAATTACAGCTCTGCAGAATTACAGCTCTGTTCTGTTTCTTCAAGCCATAAACGTTTGTGCATACAAATGTTCATTCCATTTACCCATTCACTGACAAATCAAAACTAATTGGAGGATCATGTTGTAATTAATTGACCCTCCTGGTGGCCACCACTCCTGGTCCTCTGGTTGATATTGAGGCCAGTCAACTGTACAGAATCGTTTTCTTATTGGCTCTTAGTCATCGGATCCGCACCAAATACCTTCCAGATTGCTAGAATGCATTCTAGGAGCGTACACCGTGCCCTAACCCCCGAGCTCTGTCCCTGTCCCATACCTACAGGGTAACTCTGGGCATCCCCAGGATCCAACAGAGCATAGAATCCGGATTTCAAAAGGTTCCTACCTTATCCAAGGGACCGGTTCCTCACCGTCGTCCGCAGCTGCTCCTCCCCCATGTCCAAGGGACCGGTTCCTCACCATCATCCACAACTACTTCTCCACTATATGAGTGCGTTGCACCGTCGTGCCCTCTGGGGTCGATCAAATCGCGTCTCCTCCGAGGCCCCCGATGAACTCCCCCGAAGGAGATTCCACCACCTCCCTAGGGAACGCATTCTAGTGTTTCACCATCCTCCTAGTGAAAAAGGTTTTCCTAATATCCAACCTAAACCTCCCGCACTGCAATATGAGATCATTACTCCTTGTCCTGTCATCTGCTATCACTGAGAACAGTCTAGATCCATCCTCTTTGGAACCCCCTTTCAGGTAGTTGAAAGCAGCTATCAAATCTCCCCTCAGTCTTCTCTTCTGCAGACTAAACAATCCCAGTTCCCTCAGCCTCTCCTCATAAGTCATGTGTTCCTGTCCCCTACTCATTTTTGTTGCCCTCCACTGGACTCTTTCCAATTTTTCCACCTTCTTCTTGTAGTGTGGGGCTCCAAACTGGACACAGTACTCCAGATCTCCAGAGTAGATATGTGGACAGAGTTGGCAATGGGTTTGTTGGAAGGATCGGTTCGTGGGTTAGTGTTTTTGCTGTGTGGTTGCTGGTGAGTATTTGCTTCAGGTTGGGGGGGCTGTCTGTAAGCGAGGTCTGGCCTGTCTCCCAAGATCTGTGAGAGTGATGGGTCGTACTTCAGAATAGGTTGCAGATCCTTGATGCTGCGCTGGAGAGGTTTCAGTTGGGGGCTGAAGGTGACAGCGGGGGGCGTTCTGTTCCTTTCTTTGTTGGGCCTGTCCTGGAGTAGGTGACCTCTGGGTATTCTTCCCTTCAGCAGGTAGTTTTAAGATCACTTGATAGAGATCCTGTTGGTGTTTGTCTCTGTCCGAGGGGTTGGAGCAAATGCGGTTGTACCGTAGAGCTTGGCTGCAGACAATGGATTGTGTGGTGTGGTCTGGATGAAAGCTGGAGGCTCACTCTCACAGATCTTGCGAGACAGGCCAGCCCTTGCTTACAGACAGCCCCCCAACCTGAAGCAAATACTCACCAGCAACCACACACCACACAACAGAACCACTAACCCAGGAACCTATCCTTGCAACAAAGCCCGTTGCCAACTGTGCCCACATATCTGTTCAGGGGACACCATCATAGAGCCTAATCACATCAGCCACACTATCAGAGGCTCGATCACCTGCACATCTACCGATGTGATATATGCCATCATGTGCCAGCAATGCCTCTCTGCCATGTACATTGGTCAAACTGGACAGTCTGTACGTAAAAGAATCAATGGACACAAATCAGACGTCAAGAATTATAACATTCAAAAACCAGTCGGAGAACACATCAATCTCTTTGGTCACTCGATTACAGACCTAAAAGTTGCAATTCTTCAACTAAAAAACTTCAAAAACAGACTCCAGCCAGAGACTGCTGAATTGGAATTAATTTGCAAACTGGATACAATTTACTGAGGCTTGAATAGAGGCTGGGAGTGGAAGGGTCATTTCACAAAGTAAAATTATTTCCCCATGTTTATTTCTCCTCACCCCCACCCCCCACTGTTCCTCAGACTTTCTTGTCAGCTGCTGGAAATGGCCCACCTTGATTATCACTACAAAAGGTTTCCCCCCCTCCCCGTTCTCCTGCTGGTAATAGCTCACCTTAAGTGATCACTCTCGTTACCGTGTGTATGGTAACACCCATTGTTTCATGTTCTCTCTGTATATAAATCTCCCTACTGTATTTTCACACACACACGCGCCGACACACGATACTGACACACATGAAACCGACAAACACATGACACAGACAACGACTGACAGACACACACAAGACACACGACGTCTCACACACACACACAACTTCTCTCACATAGGCCCACACATGACATGCCCACACAACACACACCCACACATGCCCACACAACGCACGCAGAACACACGCCCACACATACGACACATGCACAACACACAACACACCACACGACACGCCCCCCCCACAAAACACAACACAACACATGACCACACCCACACACCACACACAACACAACACACGCCCACGCCGAAAGACACACACCACACACAACTCACACCCACGCCGACACACCCACCCACCCACACCCACCCGCCGACTCACGACGACTCACACACTGCGAGACGGCAAACACACTGACACACACGACGTCTCACACGCCCACGACACGACACCGACATGTCACACGACACACAAGATGGAAGAGGACACGACACCGAAATCACACCCCGGAGACGACCCCCCGCGGGGGCGAGAGCGGAGCGGGGACGGTCGGGGGAACTCGGTCTCTGGGCGGCGCGTGGGGCCGGTGTGGGCGGGAGGGAAGAGGGCGGCAGGGCCGAGGGCGAGATTCCCAGCCCCCGTCGAGCGCTGTGGAGCGAGGGCTCCGGCTCGGCTCTCGCAGTGGCTCTGGCGAGGAATGGTGCCGGAGCTCTCGCCGGAGGGGAACGCGGCCGGAGGGGCCTGAGCCGCTTGGGCCTCTTTCCAAGGAGGCGGAACCAGGCCTCCGCTCTCTGCCCGCTGCAAAGCCGGCTGCCAGGTCGGCGCTTCCAGTTCCTCGTCCGCACTCGCCGTCTTCTCATGTGTTCGCCAACTCGCTCTCTCCTCTGCTCTCCTGGTGCCGTCTCCCTTTGTAGGACACGGGTAGGTGTGCATTCCCACAGGTGAGGTCTCGGGAGCCATGGAGAAGTCGGAGCGGAGGAAAATCATGCAGGGCAGTAGAAAGGCTGCTGAAAGTACCTGAAGAGACAAAGGGAATGAGAAGGGGGAAGTCCAGACTAAGACAGGAGTCTAGTCTGTAAAGAGAAACCACGGGAAGTCTAAGCTACAGAAACTCTTCAAGTTGCCAAAAAATATTTAGGATGGGAAATTACTTCTTGAATCCAGTCTCTTTAAGATCTTAGGCTTAGTATGTGTGTGTATTTGTATTTGCTTAGTAATCTGCCTTCTTCTGTTTGCTATCCCTTATAATCACTGAAAATCTACCTTTTCTAGTGAAACTATTTTTTCTTTATTATTATTTTTATTAAACTCAGTTTGTGCAACGGGTGCTCCGTGAGGAAATGATTTGTGTGTTACTCCAAGGGGCCGCCCGGTGTCACTGTTGCTCCATGAGGGAAATGCTTTGTGCTATACCTGGTTTAGCCACCCACTGTCACTGTTGGGCCAGGAGGGAAATGATTTGTGCAATACCTGAATTGGCCACGCAGTGTCACCATTGCTCCGTGAGGAAATGCTTTCTGCATTACTCCAAGTGGCCACCGGTGTCACTGTTGGTCCAGGAGGGAAATGGTTTGTGCATGACCTGAATTGGCCACACACATCACTGTTGCTCCGGGGGGGGATTGTTTGTTTGTTACTCCTGAGTGGCCACGTTGTGTCACTGTTTCTCCATGAGGGGAATGCTTTGTGCCTTACTCTGTGTGGCCACCCAAGACAACACACACATCACACACAAAACATCACACACACACACACAACGCGACACCGACACACACAGAGAGAACACGTCACACATACAGAAAAACGTCTCTCACACACACACAACACAGGACACCGACACACACAAACAACATGACACACAAATAAAATGACACACAAAACAGCACACAACACGACACACAAAAATCACACACAATACACGACACCGACACATACACACACACACACGAGGCACAAAACAGCAGACAACGTGACACAGAAATCACACAGGACCCCGACACCCACACACAATACAACACACAACACCTCACATGACACACAAAACGGCACACGTGACACACACACAACACGATGCACAAAACATCGCACACAAAATATCACACACCCACACACAACACGACACACACACAGACAACACGACACAAGACACACAAAACGGCACACGACACGAGACACAAAAATCTCACACAACACGACACCGAGACACACCACATGCCCACAAAACGGCACACAAACGACACACACCGTCACATGCACACAACACGGCATACAACATGGCACACACACACTCAACATGGACCACAACACGCACACATAAACACATCTCACACACACAAAAAGACACACAAGTCACACACACAACACGTCACACGACACATGCAACATGACACACACAACACGCCACACAGCAGAAGGTTTCATCGAGGAGGAGGATGTCCCGGGGTCCCCGGGCGATGCTCTGGGACTGCTCCCCAGGAAGCCAGGCAGGACTCTGGGGAAGTCTCCTCTCGGGGAGCAGCCTGTCTGCAGGACACACAGCTCCCCCGGCTCCACCTTCCTGGCTCTGACCTCGGAGCCTTCAGCCTCCTCTGCCCCTCCCTGCGCTTCCCACAGCCAGTCCGCCCAGGCGGGGTCCTGGGGGGGGCAGAGGGTCCTGCCCCCCAACTCCGCAGTCAGACGGGACTCTCAGCCAGCCAGGAAAACAGAGGTTTATTAGACGACAGGGACATGGTCTAACACAGAGCTTGTAGGTGCAGAGAACAGGACCCCTCAGCCGGGTCCATTTTGGGGGGCAGTGAGCCAGACAACCCCGTCTGCCCTTCACTCCATGTCTCCAGCCAGCCCCCAACTGAAACTCCCCCCAGCCCCTCCTCCTCTGGGCTTTGTCCCTGTCCTCGGCCAGGAGGGGACCCCATTCCTTTGTTCCCTTCAGCTCTCACCTCACAGGGGGGAAGGGCCCAGGGCATCAGGTGCCAGGAAAGAGGGTGTCGGCCATTCTCTGTGTCCAGACCCCTGCACACACCTGCCCTCCAGAGCTCTGCAATGATCATACACCCTTACCCCACCCCCTAGATCCTTAAGAACTGCATAGGGAAAACTGAGGCACCCCCACACAATTCAGAGGAAACATGAAGTCCCGCTTCATCACAGATGACTCCAGGAGGTGAGTTGCTTGCTATCCTACCATGTTTTTCTCTGTCTCTCCTCTAGTATGTTGGCCATCACACACACTCTCTGTCTCTGTCTCTCTCTCCTCTCCTCCCCTGGTGCCAACGATGACCAGGCCCCGGGTGCCTGGGCCCCAGTTCCCCGCCTGTGCTCCATCTCTTCCTGTATCTGCCTCGCCCCTTCTCCCAGCCCACACTGCCCACCGCTGCCTGGATGATTTCCCCCTCTCCTCCATTGCACCCCCCTCTGTGGGGTCCCTGCCACTCACCGTCTGCCTCCTCTCCTCCACCCCCTCCCCCGCTTCCCCACGGGTCACTCTGGGGCCGGTTTTCTTCACCATCTTCGTGCATGATCTGGAGGATGAGATGGATTGCACCCTCAGCAAGTTCGCAGATGACACTAAGCTGGGGGGAGAGGGAGATACGCTGGAGGGTCGGGATAGGGTTCAGAGTGACCCAGACCAATTAGAGGATTGGGCCAAAAGAAATCTCATAAGGTTCAGCAAGGACAAGTGCTGAGCCCTGCACTTAGGAGAGAAGAATCCCATGCACTGCCCCAAGTATGTGAATCCCATGCACCGCCCCGAACCGACCCTCCCGGAGCATCCTCAATTCCATGACACAGCTGTTCTGGGGTGGGCAGGAAGTGCTGGGAAGGAGGGTGGGGAGTTGCTCAGTGGGGGTGTGTCTCTCTGGGTGGGGTCTGTGTGTGTTTATGCACAAGCTGATTGTGATGTCACGGAGGCCAACAGCAAAGAGTGTTCGGCGTCAGCATTCTTGCCCTGCCGTCAGTCTGCCAACTGGCTTGGTTGACAACGGCTGGTGACCCAAGGAGCTGCTGAGAGACGCGGACCATCCCTCTGTCAGCAACTTCTTGAATCAGCTATTTCCACAGGTGTTTGAGGAACAAAAGGATGAGTTTTTACAGAAGGTAATTCCCAGATTCTTTCCCTGCTCATTAGATCGCACACGACAGGTCGGTGCCTCCTTCTCCTCGGGACGGGTGGGGGCGGGTGTGGCAACAGGCAGGTCTCAGCGTTCCCTTTTGATTTGAAAGTGGCCATCTCTCAGGTCTCCTCCTGCTTCAGCCTGTCAGGTTCTTTGGAGGCAGATTTAGGTGATTTTATCTCTCAGCAGACTAGTCGGGGGGAATTTCCAGGGATAGAACCAAAAGGGAAGATAACAAAACTCGTGTAGAATTTAGATTGAGATCTCCATCAATAGTCTTTCCCTTGGAGTTGCCCCTAATGCACTCCTTGCCTTCAAGTTGGGAATAGAAACCCTTTGTCTCCTGTCATGACTGCCAAAGAAATGTGTATTGAGAGAATATCGATCTCAGAATTTACAGGATTCAAATGCACAAAAATGAGCTCAAATAATGCAGAAGAAATAAATCTTAGGTATTGAAAGTGATACAGCTCCACTCCCATCCCCTGGCTGTCATCTTGGTAGTTCTCTCAGAAAAAATCTCCTGGCGATAGATCTCAAAACTCTCGACAAATTCTACTCTACCCCCTTGGGCTAGAGAAAAGAGATGTGTCGATCCCCCCCGCCCCACAATTCCTTTCCAGGAAAGGGGTTTCAATCAACTGTCGCCTACATTTGTCATGGGTCTCGCTGTGATTTCTTTGTCCTTGTTTTGGAGGCCTAACTTCTGACTGGATGTTGGAAATAATATGGGTCATTCTTCATTTCAAGTTGACTGATTCTTTCCCCCATGCTAATACATTCCAGATTTTCAAATAGTTGAGAAGAAGTCAAGAAATTTGCAGCTGCTAATTCATCCTTCCAGACCCTCAAACCCTCGAGATGACAATCTTTTCTTCCTTTTCCTGGCTTCTCTGGGAACAGAGCTTTCTTGGTTTGCAGCTTGGCCCGATCTGTTCCCAGAGTCCCAACATTCTGTGCACAAAGGAGTGGGGTTAAGAAGGAAGCATTTTTGCAACTAGGCCCAGGCAAAGAACATAGAAACTGACCTTTTGCTCTTTCTATCCCGAGCCTCTGTTTGCCAGGTGCCAGGAATGAGCAACAGGAATGGATCGCTTGATGATTCCCTATTCATTCCTTCTGGGGCACTCAGCACTGGCTACTGTCAGAAGACAGCGTACTGGGCTCAATGGACCTTTGGTGTGACCCAGTCTGGGCGGTCTTGTGTTGCTTACCTTCTTGGTTGCAGCAACCAGTCCTGGCTATTAGAGGAGCAGATGGCTTCAAAAGACCACTCTCGTGGATCTGGGAATCCTGGGCAAACTAATTCCCTTCCTTTCGAGAAGGACAGAAAAACCCATTTCCTCCTTCTTTCTATTCCAGGCTTCGTTCCTTTTTCCAAAGACTCGCCTCTTGGGAGCACAGAGAGATCCACGTGCACAAAGTGCTCGTCCAACCTGCAGCCATTGAGGCATGCTCTGGCCTCAGCCCCCAAGAACAGGCCTTGCCAGAGAAGCCCCAAGGAAGAAAATGCTCATGGACCATCATGAAAAGACTCTGTGTCTGTTGCCAATCCCACAACTCGATGGCAGAGAGCAGTGAGGAGAGAACAGCTTCCTCTCCAAGAAGGTGGATGCACTTGTCCCTGAAGAAGAAAGCAGCGGAGACCCAGGTGGAGGCAGAGGAGGTGAAGCTGCAGGAGACAACACACAAAGTCAAAGCGGATCTTACAGGTGAGATGGTTCAATCCACATGGTTCGCGAGCAGCATGTGAGGAACACTCACACCAGTCACTCGACAAGCCTCGACATCAGGGCCATCTCATGGGACAGTGATGGGTACCTCCGGCTCTGGAATCCATATAGAGGGTGGCAGAGGTCCATGGCTGAGGTGGGGAGAGCTGACAATGTCAGGTCACCCCCCTCTGGAGATCTGGCACGGTGGGGTGGGGACTACTAACATTGTTCCAGGCTGGAAGGAGAAGAGAGAGGCTGGACGTTGGAGGAAATCCTTTCTTTTCTCCTGGATTGGGTCCCTTTCCTCAGGAAAATGCTCCAGAGGTCTCAGCAGGTCACAGCTGGGAACTGTACCAGAGCTGAGTCATTCCTTCTTGGGGGGTTCAATGCAAAAGGAGGCCAGGTGCCCATCACTGACAGGAAAGGGGTGCAAGGGGAGGGGAAGAGTAGAGGACACCATTGAAAAGAAACTGGCCCCGAGGGAAGAGGAAGCCTCGTGTGGTTAAAGCCTCCAGCTAGGAGTCAGGAGAGCAGAGTTCTCTGCTGAGCTCTGCCAACAACCTTCAGTCTGACCCTGGGCAATTCGCTTCAGGGCTCTGGGCCCAACTTCCATCCTCTGTAAACCGGGGGGAAGACATGGAAAAGCAAAATGTTAAGAATGTTTCTTTCTGCTGCAGGGACGAAGAAGGAGCCGTCTGACACGAAGGGGAAGTGGGAAAAAGGAAGCCCAGAAGAGGAGGAAGAAGAGCGCACTCCCAGCCCCTCATTAACAAGCAGCTCCCATATGACGATGGTAATGATGCTGTGTGGCCGTGCTCATGGAAAGCATTCCTTGCTGTGTGTAGGAATATCTACCAGGGGCTGAAAAGAAACACTCGTCAAGGGTGATCAACTCCAGCCAGCCTTTATCTGGGTTGCTTGAACGAGGCCCGCTTTGACAAAGGGGTTTAGACACCTAAAGAAGTCCAGAGGTGCTTTGTGGGACTGGCAGAAGTGCCTGACTCAGGTGCCCAATTCTCATGCACTTTCCATGGCACACAGGCACGACTGAAAATCAGACCAGGCCCATCCCTGCTGGTCGGGGGAACCCACATATCTCCTGGCTGTGGGGTTCTGGCCCATCTCGTGGCACCAGGACCACTTTGAGACACAGAGAAAAGGAGTCTGCTCGAGAGCCTTAGCTAACAGCCTCTTGGCTTTTCGCTCCTGTGGTCGAGGCTCCTGCACTAAGCTCCAGAGGTCCCAGGTTCCCTCTCGCCTGCCAACATCTGGGCTCTGTCCGAGTTACAAAAGCCTCTAGACACCTTTGTAACTCTTCCTCTTCGGGACAGAGCACCCTGCAGCGCATACAAAAGGCTGCAATTCTGGGAGCTTCTGACCCGCCGGGGGTCTGGAGTATGGAGGCGAGTGTGCCACTCCGCTGTGCTCTACTGCATCCTAGGATATCAGGGTTGGAAGGGACCTCAAGAGGTCATCCAGTCCACCCCCTTGCTCAAAGCAGGACCAAACCCCAATTTTTACCCGAGATCTCGAAATGGTCCCCTCAAGGATTGAACTCACAACCCTGGGTTTAGCGAATGCTCAAACCACTGAGCTACCCCTCAGCTGTTGGCAACCAGGACAGACGGTGCTAATCCAGCGCCATGCAGGCCAGCTGCAATAATCCCCAGGGGTTGCCCTGAGACCCCAGGGCAAAGGCCTCCAGCACCCCAGGCCCTGGGTTGAGGTGACCCTGGAACCAGGCCCCCTGGAGTAACATTGTGCCCAGTGAGTTCTCACCCCCAGGGCTCTGGCCCCAGAGGCCCACGCTTTGGGCTTCTCCTCAGCCAGGCAAACTTGCTTCTTCAGTCTCAGTTACTTTCTGTCCTGACGGCGATTCCTGCCTGTTTTCTGGCAGCCCCACAGGCTGCTAGGTGAGAAGGAAGAGGGTGTTTCCGTTTGGGCCCTATTCTCAGTCCCTTCCTCGCAGACACTGTGGGCTGCCAGAGTTGCTGAGCCAATCTCCTCAGGCGCTCGGGGTGGGATGGGACATGGGGCAGGTTCTCCAGTGACCCCTCGGCGACACTCAAGGAGCAACTCGAATGGGCTTTGCAGGACATTGAGGCTTTCTCAGCAAAAGCGGGGTTTCCTGCGAGGAGGGGCTAGCGAGGGAGGAAACGGGGTGGCCCTTGGGGTCCCAGTACTGCCCGAGAGGCTCCCGTCTCTTCTCAGGGGAGGGGGCCAGAGAGGGGACAAAAGGCTAAGGAAACCTTAGCACCTGGGGAGGCTTTTGAAGAAAAGGGCTCAGCCGGAGTCTCCACGCTCCCTCGACACTGCCAGCCTCCCCCGGGGACAGACTGTTCCAGGGCAGCTGCCCGAGGGAAATACTCAATCCCAACAGGCTTTGTCCCTGTTCTTTGCAGACCCCCAGGGAGCACCCTTCCTCAGCCCCGCTCCATGCCCTGCTGATGGCAGCCGTGAAGGGTCTGACAACACCCACCCTGCAGAGATTTAGAGCCGCAGAGGAAGAGCTGAGGGCCATCGTAGCTCTCCACGGAGACAAGATGGAGAGAGTAAGAGACTCCCCCAAGATGGGCAACCGAGGTCAGAGGAGGCTTGCAGGGCTGCCAGAAGGGTTTCCCTGGGAGGAGGCCACTCATTGATAAATCCATCCCTCAACTTTCTGGCATTCTTCCAGGTTGGAGACATCGTGGGAGGGATCTTAATCTGGCTCGACAACAGCTGTGATCCCAGAGCCAGAAGAGCAGTGCTCAGGGCCATGGCCTTGCTGGCTCGCTCCCACCCCCAGGACGTGGTTCTAACCTGTGTGGCTCACACGCTCTCATCACACAGGTAGGGAGCTGCTTTGTTATTTCTCCTCAGTCCAGTCGTTCTCCTCCTGCTCCTACTGATAGGCCACAGGCCAGGAGGGGTCCGTGGGGCTCACACAGTTGGAGGGAGTTTCCTACTGTGCAGAGAGCTGTCCACGCTTACGAAGAGGAGATGGCCAGGCCCAGCCACTGAGGAGCCAACCCCTCCTCCTACACTCCCCGGGATGGAGACATGCCACTTTTCTGGAGAATTCCAACATTGTCCTGATTTCTATGGGTTACCCCACTTCCTCTCAGATCCAGTACAGGGCCAATCAATGATTTGGGGGCTCACTCAACATCCCTGGCTCATGAGGTCTGGCTGCTCCTTACTGCAGGAGAGAAGGCAGAGATGGAAAAGGCCCATGAGGCCCATCTGTCTATCCCCTGGAGACCAGTGCAGGATTCTTACCTGTCGTCAGACCCCCCCAGTTATTCCATGGCTGAGGAATTGGTGACAAAATGCACTCATCCTTATGGAGCGGTGGGGCAGAGGTCAATCTCTTAAAACAGACATTTCCAGCCCTTATTGATGCAAAATAAAATAAAATCAAATCAACAAAAAAATCATCCCCACATGACCAGAGCCTAAATGCAGTGCAGCGAGCAGACAGCTAGCATGAATAGCTCTGAGAAGGGGGAGTGCCTCTTTCCACCTCAATAGATTGTTAACTTTCAGTCCTGCTGGTTATTGCTGATCACTTGGAAGGGTCAGCCAGCTGAGGGGTTTGTAACACAACTCCCATGTGTTCCTCGGGGCCATGAAACCCAACTGAACCCTAGCCAGAGGTCAAAAGTCCAGCTTTCCTTGGCATCTTCTGCAATGCAGTTCTGCACTGACCTGAGTGAAATTTGTGTCACACTGCAGAGCAAATTGAAGAGCGGCAGGAAAGAAATGGAACTTCTTACCCAATTCAGTTATCAGAGGAATACAGTGTTGGTTTTCAGATTTCTTTGAGTGTTTGATTTGTAAACCTTTCTGAATTTCAGAATCAGGTCTGAATTTCTTGGAACAGCCACAGTGCTTTCCAGGGGCTGTGCTAGGAAGTTACAGAAACTCGGCAGCATTGGCACAGAAGTTCAGTCAAGCTTCCGGAAGACCTTGCTTCCAGGTCATTTGCTCTTGAGTTGTCCAACCTAGTTCTCAATGTCCTAGGGCTTGACCACCACGTCCGACCTTCCTCACCAAACTTGGATGTCAAATGACTGGAAGTCTTTTGGATCCATCTGCAGTCTTCCTCTGCAGATGCCTGTGGGGACAAGCAGGACTTAGATCCGCAAGAATGGATGAGGGGGATTTCAGTCCTACTTTCCTTCCATCTCTGTCACATTGGGCTTTACAATCTCCTCTTCCAAGCTCTTGAATCTTCTCAGATCAGGGCATGTGCTGACTCACTCTCTGACCCTGTCCACCACACTGCAGTAGAATTGAGCTGCTAAGAGACACTTGGCCAAACGCTGGGTCTCCGTTATAGCCCCAAACAGCCAGAGGAACTCCAATGATGTCAGGCAAGTTTCTCGGGATTGACCCAAGTGTAACAGAGCAGAATTTTGCACAGTCTGCGGGTCACAGTTTGGTGGTCATTCTGTGGTCAGTACATGCTCACTGTCTTGGAAAGAGTGGGTTAGCTTTAGAAACAAGAACCCATTCGGGGAAAGGAATAAATTCAACTTTCTCTGAAGGGACTTGCCCTGCCTTAGCCTCCCTGCACCAGTGGCTGTCTCCTCTGGTATTCCAAGCCTCTCCCTGGGGAAGGCAAGAGATGGCCAAGCAGGAAAGCTCTGACGTGTGTTTCTGAATTTGCAGATGTGCCATTGAGTTGTGGAAGGCCTTGGGTGAAGAACCACAGCTCACCAGGGAGGTGCTGCAGCAGCTGCTGGACAAGCTCCAGCAGAGACGCCGGGAGGAGAAGAGCAGCCATGTGTCTCTGGCTGTAAGTGAGATTTGAGATGTCACCTTGCGAACCCGCCACCACAGGGAAGATGGTGCATCTGTGTGTGTGTGCGAGTTTCACCTCTTCTTACCTTCAGGCCATGGCTCCACCACACATTGAAGCCGACCTAACTTAAATGGGCAGACAGCCGCCACAGCGATTCCATCCCTGGTGTGTGTCCGCACTTTGCTGCTCTTGTCGGCAGTGCCCGTCCTCACCAGAAGGGCTTGTTTTGATTGTAGGGTCAGGGTGGGGCATTGTGGGAAGGCTCCTGAAAGCCAGTTGAGGAAAGCGACGTGGTGTCTGCACGGACGCTGCATCGACCTGACTGCATCGACCTGGACTCTCTGCCACGTGTGGAGGTGGAGTGACGAATTTGGCACCGAGGGGCGGTTCTGATGATGGGAAGGAAATTCCATCCTTAGGGGGATGCAGAGTGAGCGGCCTTGCGTTAACCTCACTCTGGAGTGTAGACCAGGCCTTGGTGTGTCCTCGCCACTTCCAATCAAACCAAAGAGGGGTCAGTAAAGTTTCCCCCAGGTCAAAGTTACACATCTGAGGTGGTTTATCTGCTGGTACCCTGGCTCAGTTGTCTTCTGCTCCAGATGGCCCTTTAGTGAACAGGTGCAGTTCAGGTGTCTCTTGGAAGTCTCCAGCTTTCTGGCTCTGTAAATTGTGGCTAGAAATCTTCCCAACATGGCATCCTGAGAAGTCCAGTACTTTTGACTGGGCCAGAAACACTGGGCCTAGGAGAACGGATCTCCTCAGGATGGTTTCAGCCCTTCCAGTCATGGCTGGAAAGCCAAAGCACAGGCTCTGCACCAGAAAGAGAAATAATGGGGAATAACGTCATCCAGACTCTTCTCATCTTTCCATCCTGCTTCCGTTCCAGGAATGGGGGAAGGTTCAGGAGCCTCCAAATGTCCCCACCCCTCTCAGAAGCCAATACTCTTTTGTAATACGCTGGAGAGGAAAGGAGACATGACAAAGGGACAATAGCGAATGGCAATGGGGACAGGTGGCAGATTGGGAGAGCTGAGTGAAATTCTTTCCCCCCTCCAGGCAATGAAGACCATTTATGAGCTCCTTTTCCTATGGGGATACCGAGAAGCCATCCTGCAAATGTATCCCCAGCTGCTCATTCTCTGCGTCAGGCAAGTGCAGTACGTGATGGATCAGCACTTGCCAGGGACCTACATGGCCAGGCAGACATCCAGCCCCGAGGAGGGATGCAGCTGCCTCAGTCTCCTAAGGTAATGCCTGAAAGGAAAAGGAAGAACAGATTTGTTGGGCTAAACACATGGGGGCTGTTCACGGCCATCAGTTGTTCGGGTGCTGTCGTTAGCCCAGGCTCAGATGGGAGCAGGTCTCTCTTGAGGGAAAAGGGTTGAGAGCCGTGCATTCTTGTGAGTCACACTCGCTCATCTGACGCCGTCCACAGCCCAGCTGCTTTCCCTACACACTCAGGCAGCAGCCATGTTTGTGCATCCATCCACGTCTGCCACCCGCCAAAGGGTCAGTGCTTTCATCAGTGCCTGCTGAGCAAATCCGTGGGCCTCTCTCCCCGAACGCGGACAGACCCACACCGGCAGCACATGGGGACAGGCCCCGCAGGACGTCAGCCTCACAGGCAGACAGGAGGAAGAGGGACCAGTTCATCTGGTTCTGTGGGCACAGTTAGGGGCTTCCATCTGCACGGGAAAGAGAGAGCGCCAGAAGACACCTCAGGTGGCGTAAACTGATGGAGCTTTGCTCGATTCCACCAACAAAGGATCTGGACCCACATGCCCGCTTGAGTCCTGTTACCTGTCACAGTAAAGAATCAAGTATTCAACCATTGGGAGTGATGACACCAACCATTTGAAGAAGCTACAGTGTCCCTAACTGGTTCCAAAGTCAGTGAAACTGCAGTGTAGACAGGGTATCACACTGGATCGATCCTTGGGGAGGCTAGCTACTGCTGAGCATGCTGGGTGTCTCAGGACTTGTGCAGATTTGCCATGCTTGGGGCTGATCTCATTGCTTGACACTCTTTTTTGTTTGTTTGTTTTTGTCTTTAGCACCTCAGTGGAGGCTGTGAAGACGCTTTTCTCCATGCCCGGCTACTGGAAGGAATTTGCCAGCATCCAGTTTCATCGGGGTTGGGACATGATAGCCTCCCGATATCACTACTCGCAGGGGGTTGGCCTGATTGCAAGGTAGGAGCTCAACGTTTCCTCTTCTTTGGGTCTCTCTTGGGAATGGGATTTCCGTGTGAAATAGTCCTCAGTTCCAGGCTGCCAGCTCAGCCCAGCAACTGGAGCTGAACGCTCTCTCCCCCTTGAGAATCAAAAGGGACTTTCTGTTCCATGTTCCAGAGCCATGATCGAGTTTGAGAACCCTCAGCTCCCTGCAGTTTTCAGAGAGGCAATCACCATCGTCCAGAGTGGGAAGGAGGAGGAGCAGAGAACTATCGCCCTGGCTTTCTGCACTGAGGTGAGATTCATGAGTTGACAGGCAGAAGTGGGCTTTCTGGAGAGCAGCTCAGGACAGCAAGCTCTAGGCTACATTGTCAGCAGCTTAGCAGCCCTACCGCCAGCTAGCTCCTCTCCGCACATGGATGGATGCGGGGCATGGCAAAGAGAGGGAGGGAGAGACAGGGTGAGATTGCTCCTGGCTGGATGTGCCCAGATGGGGTTATGGGACAAGAAGCCATATTTCTCCAGTGCCCCAAGGCCATGCTTCTCTCCTCACCTTTTCCTGGGGTTCTGCTTTTCTTCTGCCCCACGGCTCTCTCCATGGCACTCAATGAGGTCTGGAGATTCCCCTTTCCCTGGGGGCTTATTTGTGACTTGTGCATTAGTCTAAATTTGGGGAAGGAACCAACTGAAACAGCAGCAATTGGCTCCCTACTGACCAGAGACTTTGCATAGGAGGAAGTGGCCCTTTGGGAAAGACGACTGTCCAGGGAACAGACCCCACAATAAGACCTCTGCTCCTCAACCTGATCTTCATTTGGCTCTTGCCAGTTTCTCCAGAGTCCTTCCATTGACACCATCCTGACAAGATCAGCCCTCCAGGCACAGCTCATGGACTGGACCAAAGATGCAAATTCCATCATACGGAGGCTCAGTCTGCGAGGCCTTGGCAGTATTGTGTTCCAGCCAGAAAAGGTGAGAGCCGGGGATTGCCCAGGGGACCCAGGAAGCCAATGTCCATCAAATAGCTCAGAAATGAGAGGGAGAGCCACACACAAGCCTTGTTGTTTAAAACACAGCCCTCAAATGGTGGAGGTGCTTTCAGAACAAATCAAGGCATGCCATGCTCCCTGCTCCCGTGAGCTGAGCCCTGATTGCAGATGGGATGCAATGGGGGAGGCGGGGTGAGCAAAGACAAAGGTGACAGTGAGCAACTGGCACAGAGTGACAGGAGAATGACTTTCTGCCCCGTTGGGGGGCTGTGCCCTCCGTGGTTTATCATCGGTGGCAGTGGTCCATCATGTGCTCCAGGTTGTCACCTGGGATAGTAATGAGCTGCCTTCTTCATTCCGGCAGGTGCAATTCTTACGGGCCCAGCTGCCAGCAATCCTGGCCATGTTTTGTGACAGGGATGGAAGGCGTGTCATGGAGGCCATGCATAAAGCTGCAGACATCATCCACCTCCTCAACAGGGAGGGGCTTGGCTCCATCTCCCAGGACATTGCTGTCAGCCTTCGCCCCTTCATTGATGACGTAAGGCTTGGAACCCGCAGAAGAAGCCCATTCCCCCGCTCCAGCTGTCTGTGATGCCCTTGTCTCTCTCTCCCCATCCCCTTCCTCCCGCCCCTCAGGCCTGCCATGGAGCCGCCAAGGAGTGCCCCCGCCATGGGTGGGGAATCTCCTGCTGAGCCACCTCCCTGTCAGAGCTCTTCTCTCCAAAGCTCAGCCTCAGTGCCATGCTCCCAGCCCCTGCTGCAGCCTGGCCTGGGGGAGAGGGGGCCTGGCACTGGGCAGATGACCAGCTGCCTGGAGGACACAGGCCCCCAAAGAGGTGGAGATTCTCAGCAGGAAAGAGGTGGGTCGGGAATGGCCCGGCTCTCAGGGGCACCCAAGAGCCAAAGAAATGCTGTCTTTTGGAGCAGCCAGTCCCTGCCAGGCTCCAGCAGCTGCTTCTCCCCTTCCCCACACCAGTCTCCAGCAGCCTGCCTGCCCTCTCCCCTCATCTTCTCGGGTTCTAGGATTCTGTGCTCTCCAGACAGAAACTGCCTCTGGGACACCCTGGGCTGCACTGTCCCGCACAGGGTCTCAGGCCCTGCACAAGATGTCGATGGCGCTGGCCTGGTGGCCTCCCTGCTCCCGCCAGCCCAGGTAGTTCACACAGGGGGACCGGAGCAGCGTGTGCATTACCACCCAGTGGCGTTCTGCTCTGATGCTGCCTGGCTTTAACCGGGGGTCCCCCCCCCTGTGTGTCATTGCCAGGAGAAGGGCAGTGTGCGCTCAGCTGCCATTGTACTGCTTGGCAACGTGGTGAGCAGGGTGCAGGACCCCGACAAACCCTTTGTGCAGCAGGAAATCATCCACTGCTTGCTCCCCCTGCTGCTGCATCTTGAAGACCAGGAGGAGAGTGTGAAACTGGTAAGTGCCACGGTCATTATTGCCTGAAGAGCAAAGAGCCAGTATCTCCTGGGGCCCCCACTCCAGTCATCGCCAGAGCCCCTTGCCCAAGCAGAGTCTTCTCCTCCCTGCTTCACTCCATGCTGGAGCCAAGTGCCTCATCCATCCTCACAGCACACAGCACAATTGGGAAGAAAAGCCTTCTTCTGGGAAAGAGGTGGGGCATAGCGTAGCGGATCTGGGAGTACTGCTGCTGGCCCCGGCACGACCCAGGGCCTGCGTCCCCCTGAAGTGCAGGGCCCCCCAAAGCACGGGGCCCTGGGCAACCACCCCAAACCATCCAAAGGACAGGACGGCTCTGGCTCTCTCCAGCCAACTCTCCCTTTCCTCTCCTCAGCACACTCCTGTGGAGAACAAATGACAGGAATCTCCACTGGCAGGAAAAGCAGGAGAACAAGGGACAGGGAAGGTTCCATGTCCCCCAGACTATCCCTCTCTCAGGGAGAACCCTCTTGGTCTCCTCTTCTCTTGCAGTCATGTAAACTGACGCTCTTCCGCTGTGCAGTGTTCCTCAGGTGGGCTCATTTGAAGACCCTCTCCCACAGCTTGGCCTGGGATGGCTCCTCACAGCTCTTGAAGTGTGTCTGGATCTGCTTGGTAGGTGAATTCCTTGTGCCTTGAGAGTGGTGAATGGGGACTTGAGGAAGACCTTTCTAACTCCACACCCTGAGTACCCATCTGCTTCGGTCGGGCTGCAGGACTCCGTTCCAGGCTCTCTGCTGGCTCATTTCAGCAGGAGTTACAATCCGTTCACATTGTTGATATTTTTCTCCACAATTCTCCGACCTTCAAACTTTGTCTTTTCAAATGAAAGCTGAGGTTCTGGAGAACACAATAGGAACTTCAGAGGGGTGCTGCTCTGGTGTATGGGTTCATATTGGCGGTTGCCAGGGCCTGGCTATATGCATTGTCTTTCCTGGACTATTTGCTGTGGGAAGAACATGTCATTTGTATATTGTGCATTTCTTCCTTCTTTCTTCCTAGATGCAGAACAACGAGAGCCACATCCCCAAATTCCTGTTCCAGGCCTTACAGTACCTGGAAAGCTCACAGACAACAATAAGACATTCAGCAGCCCGATTCATTGGTAAGCAGAGCAAATTCACTTGATCTTTTCTCAATGCTTCCTTCAGAGCCCTTTTCTGGACGGCTGCTCTGTTCCCTCCAACAGCACCAGAATCCTAAAACGGGGTGTGTGTGTGTGTGCATGTGTGTGTGAATAAACATGTATTCCAAGATGAAGGGAGCAACTTAGCTGAATCGACTGCACCAACTTCCCCCGCCCACAACACTTCTTTGGCTGAGCCTAGGGGAAACCAGCAGGATGTGAATTCAATCTCCTTTGGAAATCAGCCTCTCAGTAACTTCTGGGCCTCTGATGCTTTCTGGAATATGCTTTGTGAACAGATGTAAGGAATGTCTGGAATTTCCCAAAGGTGTCTTGGGAGAATGGCTGCATCATGAGCAGTTTTCAGGAAAGGATCTGAAAAGCCATGAGAGCCATTGTATTCATTGCAAAAAGAAAAGGAGTTCTTGTGGCACCTTAGAGACTAACCAATTTATTTGAGCATGAGCTTCATTTCCACGGTATGCATCCGATGAAGTGAGCTGTAGCTCACGAAAGCTTATGCTCAAATGAATTGGTTAGTCTCTAAGGTGCCACAAGTCCTCCTTTTCTTTTTGCAAAGACAGACTGACACGGCTGTTACTCTGAAACCTGTCATTGTATTCATTGTTTGTCTAGGAAATACTATCCACCATTATTGTGATTTGTTGTCTGAAACAGTGAATGAAGATGGAATCTCCCGCCTGTATGAAGGTAAGGAAATCCCTCTGTGTGTTTGGGCCTCTGTGGGAAGCACAGGGGTGCAGCACAGGGCCTGAACACAGCTTTGAATGTGTCCCTCTCAGTCTAAGGACAGCGTTGAAGGAAGAAGGATGGTCACGCCAGCTTTCATCGTGGTCCCACAATCTGTGTATGGGAGCAGGGGAATTCCATCCTGAGCTCCTAGTGTAGACATAGCCTTAGAGCTGTGTGAGGAGACTATCTTCATCAAGGTCAGAAAGTCTCTAAAGGAAGGCCTGACCCAACTGAAAACGGCTGTTGGTATTAAGGATGATGATGATGACGATTCCCCTCTGTAGGGAAAGATTCATCACCTGCCCTCCCTGGAATGGAGTGATTGCAGGCCAGGGACCTTCACTCCGAGATTGGTTATCAGCTCCTAGGAAATCCCATGAGGGCACATGGGTGACACTTTTCCCTGTGAGCTCTTCAGGAATGAAGGCACAGGGCCACAAAGGATTTCAGGAGACGTTAGGAGCCGAAATCCCTTTGTGGATCTCGGCCTAAATGTTGTATGGTTTAATGTGGCTGCCGCTGTCACTTTCCTGTTCCATCCAAAGAACAAGTGCCCCCAACCGTCTGTGTGTGCGTGTGTGTGGAGGAGTGTCTGCCAGCAGAGGGGGAAGTTAGGCAAGAATGGGGTCTCCTCTCTGTCCAGGGCTATTTTGGGAGGAGCGGAGTTGTTGTTCTTGTGCCCTTAGACTCTTGGGGAGCTAACAGCAGGGGGCAATGGCCATCGGAAGTGGAGGTTTCCTAGGTACCAGTCACATCAGCATCACAGGGTTTTCAACCCATTTCCTCTTGGTTTCAGCTTTTCACGAAGTGCCTTTGAAATCAGACAGGACCACGTGGTACATCCTCAACAGATATTATAAATGGTTGCAGAAGCTTGGAAATCTCGTGTCGGGTTCTGCATTTGACTAGGGAACCGGGACCGACACAGACGAGCTCTTTGTCCTGCGATGGTAAATACAACAGACGCTTCTCAACTTTTTGGTGTCCCTGGCCTCTGTTTGCCAGAAGCTGGGAATGCGGGACAGGGGACTGATCACTAGATGATTGCCTGTCCCTTCATTCCCTCTGGGGCACCTGGCATTGGCCACTGTCAGAAGACAGGATACTGGGCTAGATGGACCTTTGCTGTGGCCTTTCTTATGTCCTTATGTTTGGAACCGGGGCTGAACAACGAGGTGGATATCAGCAGATGACCCAAATTATGTCGATTAGTCGGGCCTAGAGAAGACTTGGAAGAAGTTGAAAGGGATCAAAGAAAGCCATGTCACTGGGCAGCCCCATGGCAGATGAAAACCAGCGCTGACCAAGGCAGGGCCATACACATGGAAAGCAGTGAGGTGAACGACTCCTCCATAGCGCTGGTGTCAGAGGCCAAAGCACGGCTGGTTGGACCCAGTGGTTGGAGCAGTGGCTCTGGGGCCTTGTGCTCAGAGTGGTGGAGGCCGAGCCGAGGGGAGCCAAGGGTTGGAGCCGGAGTCAGGAGTCAAGAGCAGGATTGGAACAGTCTGGGGAATAGGGCAAGGGCCGGATTAACGATCCCCGGCCAATGGGAGTTGCGGGGAGGCAGAGCCTACAGGGAAGATCAGCCCCCGGGACAGAGGTTCCCAGTGTGGTGCTCGTCGTAGTGACGTGGCTGGCGGGGATGAGGAATGGCAACGTGCGGAGCCTCCTCGCCCCCACCCCAGCCAGGCAGAGCCGGCCCGGCCGCAACGCAGCACGCAGGGGTTTAGTGGCTGCAGCCTGGGCCCCCCTTAGCCCTACTCCTTTCCTGAGTGCACCATTGCCCCACTTCTGCCCCATTCCCACACACTGGTACAGGGCAGAATCCCGGAGCTGATCTCTGAAATCTCTCTCACTAGAAGGAAGTCACTGCAAAGGCAGGACAACCCCACCTTTGGGCACCATGGAGGACATCTCATCCCACTGCACAGATCCCTACATTCACAGAGCTTCTCGCATGTGGTTCCCTCACTCATCAGAGCCAGGTGGAGAGAGGAGAAATTCTCCCAGACTCCCTTTTACCATTGCCAGCCCACAGGGTAGCAGAGGTTGCGGGGGCTTGGGTGCTCTCTTTAAGAAATGCCAGCTCTCAGGGAAGTTGCCAATGAGCATCAGCAAAGTAGGGTGGGGTTGTGCTGTGGAAAACTACCCTGCTTGAAGGTTTTGTTCTTCTCATTTGGGTTCCTGCCCTTTCTCCCTCTTCCAGACATCGAGAGGCCAACAGGAGCCAATTGAGCCCACCACTGATCCCATCTCTTGTGAGATGGCAAAGCAGCTTTGCATGGGAAGGAGGAGACAGAAGAGGCCGAGCAGCATGTGCCGGGCTGAACCAGCCACACAGAACCCCATAGTCTAGGTGGAGAAAGCCAAGCCCCACCCAAGCCCTGCCGGACATGCTCCAACTGGAGCACCAGTGTGTAAGCGAGCAGCTCAGACCGCTGAAAATGGAGAATGCACACTGTAGACTCCAGACCAGAAACAGCTCAAGCCCCTGACTGCAGAGCTCTGAGGCGCCGAGACCCGGCCACGTCCCTGGGGGCCTGCAGACATGCAAGGGAGTTCGGAGACTCTGGGAGTTTCCCACGCCGGGAACCCAGAGACCCCCAGCCCATGGCCTAGAGACATCTCCAAGGAAGTAACCTGGGTGAACTAGCCATTGTCATCCGCAGTGCTGGATCCCCACTGACTCAATGGCAAACACATTGGCCACGGACGAGGCCCTGGGCGAGGAGCCGGTGGAGTAACGAGGGCCTGGGTCCACCTGCCCTGGCTGCCATCCATCCTTTGGTGGCTGCCCACGTCCCCATTGACCCACTAGACTGCACAGCCCCAAGAGGAGGGGCAACCATCT
Source organism: Caretta caretta (assembly GCF_965140235.1). Classification (NCBI taxonomy): domain Eukaryota; kingdom Metazoa; phylum Chordata; order Testudines; family Cheloniidae; genus Caretta; species Caretta caretta. Next base: position 10,503,228 of record NC_134209.1, read on the forward strand.
TGCCTCTGAACTCTCAGCCAAACAGCCCTGCAGTGAAGGGCAGCTACACTGACTCCGGCCGTTGGGCCACACAGCATTGAGGGAGAGAGTAACCATATTGTCCGTTGCTATCGGGTGTATTTGGTCGCTTGGCCACACAGCCCCGACGGAGCGGGCGGCCGCACGGACTCTGGTCGCTGGGCCACACAGCCCCGACGGAGTGGGCGACCGCACGGACTTTGGTCGCTGGGCCACACAGCCCCGATGGAGCGGGTGGCCGCACGGACTCTGGTCGCTGGGCCACACAGCCCCGACGGAGAGGGCGGCCGCACGGACTCTGGTCGCTGGGTCACACAGCCCCGACGGAGCGGGCGGCCGCACGGACTTTCGTCGCTGGGCCACACAGCCCCGATGGAGCGGGCGGCTGCACGGACTCTGGTCGCTGGGCCACACAGCCCCGATGGAGCAGGCGGCCGCATGGACTCTGGTCGCTGGGCCACACAGCCCCGACGGAGAGGGCGGCCACACGGACTCTGGTCGCTGGGACACACAGCCCCGACGGAGCGGGCGGCCGCACGGACTTTGGTCGCTGGGCCACACAGCCCCGACGGAGCGGGCGGCCGCACGGACTCTGGTCGCTGGGCCACAGAGCCCCGACGGAGCGGGTGGCCGCACGGACTCTGGTCGCTGGGCCACACAGCCCTGGACAGAGAGGGCGGCCGCACGGACTCTGGTCGCTGGGCCACACAGCCCCGGCGGAGAGGGCGGCCGCACGGACTCTGGTCGCTGGGCCACACAGCCCCGACGGAGCGGGCGGCCGCACGGACTTTGGTCGCTGGGCCACACAGCCCCGATGGAGCGGGCGGCCGCACGGACTCTGGTCGCTGGGCCATACAGCCCCGACGGAGAGGGCGGCTGCACGGACTCTGGTCGCTGGGCCACACAGCCCCGACGGAGCGGGCGGCCGCATGGACTTTGGTCGCTGGGCCACACAGCCCCGACGGAGCGGGCGGCCGCACAGACTCTGGTCGCTGGGCCACACAGCCCCGACGGAGAGGGCGGCCGCACGGACTCTGGTCGCTGGGCCACACAGCCCCGACGGAGAGGGCGGCCGCACGGGCTCTGGGTGTTGGGACACACACACTGCGTGGGAGGGCAGCCATTTTGACAATGGGCATTTGGCCAAACTACCCTGAGGCTTAGGGAAGTTATTTGATGTCAGCCATGGGACCTTGCCCCTTCACTCCTCAGACATCGCTCATCTGTCACCATGAGACCGACCCCATGACAGAAGACTTTTGGGGTCAAGATGCAAACGGGAGTCGAAACAAGGAGTTGCATGTGACCCCTCTAAGAGATCCTCCCACTCCTTTACCAATCTGGGGGTGTTTCATCTCCATGCACCTGCCTCAGGAATGGATTTGAGCAATTGGGGAATGTTCTGGGGCAGAGTGACCCATTCGGAAGTGGGTCACGTGACCCTCCAAGAGCTCCTCCCACTTGGGGTGGCCTCAGCCCCTTAGGACCCACCAGAGAGGGGATTTCACCAAACAGGGTAAGTGCCATGGTGGGGTGACCTGCCCGCAAGAGGGGTCCATCACCCCTCCATGAAATCCCCGCACCGTCCTCTGCTAATCAGTCAGGGTTTCGCACACACGCTTTAGGCCATCCCAGAAGGGAAACGTAACGATCAGACTAGGCAGTGCCCGAAGGTCTAGGCCAGAAGCCGCCGATCTCTGGAGCTCCATGTTTGCGAGCCTGGCAGCATCGTCCGGGAAGTCGCAACACAACACTGCGGGGAAGAGCCCGTCTCGTTCCAAGGATGTCTTTTGAAGAAACCGTGGCCTAGACCTTCGGGCTATACCTGTTCTGGATTGGTACACATTTCCCTTCTGAGATGGCCTAAGGTGGGAGTGAAACCCTCGCCAACTGCTAGAGGGTGGTGTGGGGACATTTTAGAGGGACCACAGGATCCTGTTGCGGGCAGGTCACTCCACTGCAGCACTTCCCTTATTTGGTCAAATCCCCTCTCGGGGTGGTCCTACGGGGCTGACGCCCACTTCAATTGGTAGAGGACACAGGGAGGAGTTCTCAGAGGGGATATACAACCCACTTCTGTGTGGGTCACCCTGCCCCGCAACGTTCCCTGATTGGTCAAATCCAGTCTCCGGGTGTGTAAAATGCTGGTTGCCCCTGCCAAATTTTCCTAAAAGAAGGGAACAAAGGCATGTACCTTCTGGGTTATCTGTCAGGTGGCCATCTTGGACTTGGGAAAAGAAGCTGGTGACCTTTAGCCATTTCCTCTATTAGTTTGGGTTGGGGAGCACACTCCCACGCACGGATTGAATCCGCATAGATAGGGTCTAACATCCAGGCAGAGACGACGCAAAGAGGGATAGGGAGGGTTTTTAGTTAGGTCTACTCACCTGTTCCTGTGTCCATCATGGAGTCCCTCCCTGACGTCCAATGTCAAGAGAGCAGCAGCCGTCCATCGCTGTCCCTGCAAGAGAAGGGAGAGAGAACATCAACCTGACCTCCTGGGTGTAATTGTTTGGGAGACTGGAGCACTTCCAGAGTTCAAGTTTTGTTAATCCCCCCCTTCTCTAGCCTAGCCTAGTCCTTTTCCCTCTCGTAAATAAAGTCTTGTTTGTGTGCTTACCACTGCCTGGCGTTATTTTCTTGTGCTAAGGCAAGCTCTGACAGACTGGCTTTACAAAGGGGACCATGTGGGAAGAATTTACTGTAAGATTCCCTGCATCTTCTGAATGGGGTTTGGGTTCTGCCCTTTTGAAAGGAAGGAAAAATCTTTCCAGGTGATCCTAGGGGGCTGAAACCCACTGGGATTACTTAGTAATCTGTCCTCTTCACTACCATGTTTGTGACCCTCTGTGTCATAGGGAAGTAGCCCATGGCTCATTATGCATCTTTGGATTTAAAATGGACACGTGTGGTGTACAGACAAAGAAGGACAACTTTTCAAGTCCACTGTGCACAGAAATGGGATGGACACTTCAAGGATTGAATACAATGCTTTGATCTTCCATCTGTTCATTAAAGAAAGACAAAGGTGCAGATTTGGGAGGCTCGGCACTGACTTCCCCAGGATCATTCCTCTCCGCGTAATTCCCATGATAAATCTCCTCTCAAGGAAGAGCCTGAGGAAGTGTGATCAGGGGAACTACCCAGAGCACCAGATAAATCAGGGCCCTGAGCTGAGAAAAACCAAGCCTTGGAAAGAGGCCCAAGCAGCTCAGCCGTCTTGTCCTCTGCCGTCTTGTGTGTGTGTGCGACGTGCTGTGTGTTCCACGTGCAACGTGTCAGTGTCGCGTGTGTGTGTCTCAATGTCATGTGTGCCATTTTGTGTCATGTGCCATTTTGTATCATGTGTCATGTGGTGTGCGTCATGCGTGTGTGACATGTAGTGTGTGCGTGCGTGTGACGTGTTGTGCGAGTGCATGTGCGTTGTGTGACATCTGCGTGACATGATACGTGAGACATGCAACAAACTGTGTGTGCGACTTTGTGTGTGTGTGACGTACGTGCAACGTGCTGTGTGTCATTCAGTGTGTGTGAGACGTGTTGTGGGTCGTGTTGTGTGTCGTGTTGAGTGTGAGACGTGTTGTGTGTCATGTTGAGTGTGTGAGTGTGACATGTTGCGGGTTGTGTTGTGTTGAGTGTGTATGACATGTTGTGCGTCGTGTGTGTGATGTTTTGTGTGTGACGCTTTCCATGTCTTGTGTGTGTGTCTGTGTGGTGTGTTATTTTTGTGTGTCGTGTTGTGTGCCGTTTTGTGTCATCGTGTGTGTGTGACGTGTGTGCGTCCACGCGTTCGACGTATTGTGCGTGTCCGTGTGGGAAGTGCGAAGTGGGATGGGTCAACTTGCCGCCCCCTTCCCCAACACTTTAGCCCCCTGTCGTAAACATGACCCTACCCCCTCCCCAGGGTGCTACTGACACTAAAACGACCTAAAAGACACCCGACTTATCACTATTGGCTGCACCCCATTGCCACCCGCACTTCTATGCTGCTGCTGGCCAAACCCTCCCCCAAAATCTAAACCCCACCCCCTACCCGGAACCCAACTGGAACCCTGACCCCATAACCTGCCCCCCAGCTCGAAACCCCTGAACCAAAACTGTAGCCCAACCCTCACCCCAACCCTCACCTCCAGCTCTGAACCCAGCCCCCCGAAGCCTGACACCGCTTTAAGCCAGAGCCCAGTTCCCCATTCCCACCCTGGGGAACAACAGTGCAAACCACACCCTCCTGCCCCCCGCCCAGGAATCCTGCTTCTTACCACCCCTTCTTTGGAAATGAACCTTTTCTTCACTTGCATCCCACACACCTTCATTCTCCTTTGAGGGGTTATTTAGTGACAGGGGTCTACACAAGGCAACTCTTTGCTATCACAGCGTAACAGGACACAGAGAAGTGAAAACAGTGCAAACAACATTCCACGAGTTTTCAGGAGGTTTAAACACCCAATACATTTGAACATTTAACAGTCGCTTTGATCTCTACTAACACACACATCCATTGGCCTGAATACACTCTGACACAAGCTGCTCTTTCAGCGTCACGCCTTGTACAAACATTACTGCAATAGCGTGTAGGGCAGCGTGACCCCCGGGGGTCGGTGAGCTGGTTTCAGGGCGTCCGCAGGACCCCGCAGCTTCGCCTCCCCGCCTGTTCCACCCACCGCCTGTGCTTCCCCGGAGGGATCTGCAGACTGTCAATGCTGCCCGGAGCTTCCCTTCCCTGCCAGGCCTGAGCAACCAGCGCTTGTAACCAGGCCACTCACAGCCTCCCCGCGGGGAGCGTATGGACACAAACCGGCTGGAGAGCAGTTAAGGCAGGAATCCCTGGAGACTCAGGGAGCACCTTCAGCGGATGAGGGTGACACACCCCGCAGGAGCTGAATTTCCCACTCGGGTCTAAGTCGTGCCATGTGGATGGGGCAGCACGGTTGGGAGGCTCTGTTTGCTGCGGTGGATCCACTGGGGGTTGATGTCGTGGGGGTCGAGGGAAGACCCACTAAATTGACAGCAGAGCGCTCTCCGGTCGCCGTTGGGACTGCGCCGGGAACGGCAGGAGGAAGGTAAGTCGACCGAAGAGCATCTCCCGTCGACTCAGCCCAGTGTAGACACAGCAGGAAGTCGACCGAAGCGACGTCAAATCCAGCTCTGTTATTCACGCAGCGGGAGCAGCGTAACTTAGGACGACTTCCTGCGGTAGGATAGAGTCATAAATAGAAAGGGAAGGCTAACCACCTTTAAATCCCTCCTGGCCAGAGGAAAAAATCCTCTCACCTGTAAAGGGTTAAGAAGCTCGGATAACCTCGCTGGCACCTGACCAAAATGACCAATGAGGAGATAAGATACTTTCAAAAGTTGGCGGGGGGAGGGAGAAACAAAGGGTCTGGGTCTGTCTGTGTGATGCTTTTGCCGGGGACAGAACAGGAATGGCGTCTTAGAACTTAGTAAGTAATCAAGCTAGATATGCGTTCGATTCTGATTCCTTTAAATGGATGAGAAAATAAGCTGCGCTGAATGGAATGGATATTCCTGTCTGTGTGTCTTTTTGTAACTTAAGGTTTTGCTTAGAGGGATTCATAGAATCATAGAATCATAGAATCATAGAATATAAGGGTTGGAAGGGACCCCAGAAGGTCATCTAGTCCAACCCCCTGCTCAAAGCAGGACCAATTCCCAGTTAAATCATCCCAGCCAGGGCTTTGTCAAGCCTGACCTTAAAAACCTCTAAGGAAGGAGATTCTACCACCTCCCTAGGTAACGCATTCCAGTGTTTCACCACCCTCATAGTGAAAAAGTTTTTCCTAATATCCAATCTAAACCTCCCCCACTGCAGCTTGAGACCATTACTCCTCGTTCTGTCATCTGATACCATTGAGAACAGTCTAGAGCCATCCTCTTTGGAACCCCCTTTCAGGTAGTTGAAAGCAGCTATCAAATCCCCCCTCATTCTTCTCTTCTGCAGGCTAAACAATCCCAGCTCCCTCAGCCTCTCCTCATAACTCATGTGTTCCAGATCCCTAATCATTTTTGTTGCCCTTCGCTGGACTCTCTCCAATTTATCCACATCCTTCTTGAAGTGTGGGGCCCAAAACTGGACACAGTACTCCAGATGAGGCCTCACCAATGTCGAATAGAGGGGAACGATCACGTCCCTCGATCTGCTCGCTATGCCCCTACTTATACATCCCAAAATGCCATTGGCCTTCTTGGCAACAAGGGCACACTGCTGACTCATATCCAGCTTCTCGTCCACTGTCACCCCTAGGTCCTTTTCCGCAGAACTGCTGCCTAGCCATTCGGTCCCTAGTCTGTAGCTGTGCATTGGGTTCTTCCGTCCTAAGTGCAAGACCCTGCACTTATCCTTCTTGAACCTCATCAGATTTCTTTTGGCCCAATCCTCCAATTTGTCTAGGTCCTTCTGTATCCTATCCCTCCCCTCCAGTGTATCTACCACTCCTCCCAGTTTAGTATCATCCGCAAATTTGCTGAGAGTGCAATCCACACCATCCTCCAGATCATTTATGAAGATATTGAACAAAACCGGCCCCAGGACCGACCCTTGGGGCACTCCACTTGATACCGGCTGCCAACTAGACATGGAGCCATTGATCACTACCCGTTGAGCCCGACAATCTAGCCAGCTTTCTACCCACCTTGTAGTGCATTCATCCAGCCCATACTTCCTTAACTTGCTGACAAGAATACTGTGGGAGACCGTGTCAAAAGCTTTGCTAAAGTCAAGAAACAATACATCCACTGCTTTCCCTTCATCCACAGAACCAGTAATCTCATAATAGAAGGCGATTAGATTAGTCAGGCATGACCTTCCCTTGGTGAATCCATGCTGTCTGTTCCTGATCACTTTCCTCTCATGCAAGTGCTTCAGGATTGATTCTTTGAGGACCTGCTCCATGATTTTTCCAGGGACTGAAGTGAGGCTGACTGGCCTGTAGTTCCCAGGATCCTCCTTCTTCCCTTTTTTAAAGATTGGCACTACATTAGCCTTTTTCCAGTCATCCGGGACTTCCCCGGTTCGCCACGAGTTTTCAAAGATAATGGCCAATGGCTCTGCAATCACAGCCGCCAGTTCCTTCACCACTCTCGGATGCAACTCGTCCAGCCCCATGGACTTGTGCACATCCAGCTTTTCTAAAAAGTCCCTAACCACCTCTATCTCCACAGAGGGCTGGCCATCTCTTCCCCATTTTGTGATGCCCAGCGTAGCAGTCTGGGAGCTGACCTTGTTAGTGAAAACAGAGGCAAAAAAAGCATTGAGTACATTAGCTTTTTCCACATCCTCTGTCACTAGTTTGCCTCCCTCATTCAGTATTCTCGGTGTTTTGAATCTAATTACCCTGTAAGGTACCTTGTAAGGTATCTACCATCCTGATTTTACAGAGGTGATTCTTTTTACTTTTTCTTCTATTAAAATTCTTCTTTTAAGAAACTGAATGTTTTTTATTGTTCTTAAGATCCAAGGGTGTGGGTCTGTGTTCACCTATGCAAATTGGTGAGGATTTTTACCAAACCTTCCCCAGGAAGGGGGGAGCAATGTTTTGGTGAGAATTTTTGGGGGAAAGACATTTCCAAATGGCTCTTTCCTAATAAAAAACCCGGTTAGACTTTTGGTGGCAGCAGCGAAAGTCCAAGGGCAAAAGGTAAAATAGTTTGTACCTTGGGGAAGTTTTAACCTAAGCTGGTAAAAGTAAGCTGAGAAGGTTTTCATGCAGGTCCCCACATCTGTACCCTAGCGTTCAGAGTGGGGAAGGAACCTTGACAGATAGACACAGTGTGAGGCCTGAGTTTCCCCTGCAGTCTGGATGCTCAAACACCGGCTTGGCAACACAAGTCAGCAAGCTCAGGCCACATAGAGACAGGCTCAGTGTGCAGCGTGGACAGACCCGCAGACAACCCCAGTATTGTCAAAAGAGGAAATCCTGCCTGTGTTTTGACTTGCTGGTAGAAGAGCCGAGTGACATTGGAGCTCACCGAGCTTCACTGACCAATGCAGCGCTCCAGCACCTGAGCTCTCGGGCTCCCTGCTGAAAGAAAAGCTGAAGGAGCGACCAAGGTCAAAGAGAGGTGCTCGTCTTTGGCCAAGGGCAGGGAGTCCCACCCTCAAAGCGAGAACATTTCTCTCTTTGTCTGTCTGTGTTGGGGCAGGAGTGATAACACATCTCCTGCATTGGCTATTTCAGAGAGTAGTTTCTGACTGTCTTCTCAAAGACAGGGTGCGAAACAGGCCACAAACCTGACTGAGTGGAAACAAGAACGATGCAGCTCGACTGAGCCAGCTGAGAATTGAGATGTGCCCCTGTGCTCGAGTGAGGGAATGACCTGTGAGGGGACTGGAAACCTGACCGGCCAATTCTTAACTTGCATCTCTCAGCCTCTTTCCTCTGAGTGCCGTCACGGTAGCTTCAATACTCCAGCACCGGGTGCCCTGCCAGCTCTGGGCCCGACAAGCTTTCCTTGGGATTGGATTCTGGAGAGCAGGGGGGCAGGGAAGCAACAGGTGCATGTGGCTCTGTGGTGAGGTTTTCCTTGCAAGATGTGTGTGTGAGTCTGTGTGTGTCGGAAGCACTGAGTGTGGCTCTCCCTGAACCCACAGAGGGCGAGGGTGGCGGGAGCGAGACAGTAGAAGTATAAAGGGGCAAGGACGGGCAGAACGATGATGACTGTGTTGTGTTTCATTCCTCAGATGTGGGGCCACCACCTTTCTCTTTAGCCTTGTCGTATCCCAGGGGTAAAACTCGCCATTTGTCCAGCTACAAGGGCGTGTTTGTGTTCATTCCTGCGAGCCACACAGGGGTCTGATGTTGCTGCTTCCAATCCTCTGGCTCTGCCGGGAGAAGGGGCAATAAGAGCCATAACTGAGCTGAGGGAGGGAGATGAAATAAGATGGGTCCCAAAGATTGATCCCTGAGGAACTCCACTGGTAACCTCCCTCCTGCCTGACAGTTCACCTTTCAGCAGGACCCGCTATAATCTCCCTGTTAACCATTTCCCTATCCATCTTTCAATTTTCATATTGATCCCCATCTTTGCCAGTTTAACTAATAATTCCCCATGTGGCACCATATCAAACATCTTCCTGAAATCTTGGTCAATTAGATCCACTGCGTTTCCTTTGTCTAAAAAATCTGTTACTTTCTCTAAGAAGGAGATCAGGTTGGTTTGGCATGATCTACCTTTTGTAAAACCATCTTGTATTTTGTCCCATTTACCATTGACCTCAATGTCCTTAACTACTTTCCCCTTCAAAATTTTTTCCAAGACCTTGCATACTACAGATGTCGAACTAACAGGCCTGTAGTTACCCGGATCACTTCCCCCCCCCTTAAAAATAGCAACTATGTTTGCAATTCTCCAATCAAACGGTACAACCCCTGAGTCGACAGATTCATTACAAATTCTTGCTAATGGGCTTGCAATTTCATGTGCCAGTTCCTTTAATATTCTTGGATGAAGATTATCTGGGCCCCCCGATTTAGTCCCATTAAGCTGTTTGAGTTTCGCCTCTACCTCAGATATGGAAATATCTACCTCCATCTCCTCCTTCCCATTTGTCATGCTACCATTATCCCTAAGATCCTCATTAGCCTTATTAAAGACTGAGGCAAAGTATTTGTTTCGATATTGGGCCATGCCCAGATTATCCTTGACCTCCACTCCATCCTCAGTGCTGAGCGGTCCCACTTCTTCTTTCTTGGTTTTCTTCTTATTGACATGGTGATAGAACCTTTTACGATTGGTTTTAATTCTCTTTGCAAGGTCCTTCTCACTTTATCCCTTCATGTTCTGTCCTCAAGAAGGTAGCTTTCCTTGCTGATCCCTCCCATTTTCCACTCCCTGTATTCTTTCTCCTTTTTCTTAATCAGCTCTCCGAGATGCTTGCTCATCCAGCTTGGTCTACAATTCCTGCCTATGAATTTTCCCCCCTTTCTTGGGATGCAGGCTTCTGATAGCTTCTGCAGCTTTGATTTAAAGTAATCCCAGGCCTCCTCTGCCTTTAGATCCCTAAAGTTCTTCAGTCCAATCCACTTGCCTAACTCATTTCCTTAATTTTTCAGTCAGCCCTTTTGAAATGAAAAACCCTAGTTGCAGATTTATTTTTTGGTGATCCTTCCGTTCAGTTTGAACTGAATTAGCTCATGATTGCTCAAACCAAGATTGTCCCCTCCAACCATTTCTTCTAGGAGGTCCTCACTTCTCACCCAAACCAAATCTAGAATGGCACCCCCTCTTGTCGGTTCAGCAACTACTTGTTGAAGGAATCCATCAGCTATCGCATCTAGGAACATCTGAGCCCGATTATTATTACTAGCACTCGTCCTCCAATCTAGATCTGGGAAGTTAACGTCTCCCGTGATCACGCAGTTTCCATTCGTATTTACTTCATTAAAAACATTAAAGAGGGCTCGATCCATATCCACATTAGATCCCGGCGTTCTCTAGCAGACTCCAAGTACTATCCCAGGGGAGTCTCGAGTAGTTCTCTTCCCCAGCGTCATTTTTGCCCAGACGGACTCTGTCTTCTCCATTCCATCGCTGATTTCTTTACTTCTACCTCCTCATTGATAGACAATGCTACTCCACCACCTTTACCTTTATTTCAGTCTTTCCTAAACAGCACATACCCTTCAATACCCGTAGTCCAGTCATGACGACTATTCCACCCTGTTTCTGTTATCCTGAGAATATCTGGTTTCACTTCCTGCACCAGTACCTCTAGTTCCTCCATTTTGTTACCAAGGCTCCTCGCATTAGTGTACAAACATCTTCATTTTTGCTGTTTGGCCTCCCTCACCTTCTTTACCCAATGAGGCATGGTCATTCTACAGCCAGTAGAACCTATTAGACTGGTATCCACACTGCCTTCCTCCTTATAGCCATTCTCCTACCCTGGCTGTATCCTTTCTTACTTTGTTTTCTTCCCTCTCAAGGCTAAAATACGGCGTGGAGATTACCTGGACATCCCCTAACCAACCATCTCCCCCAGATTCCGAGTTTAAAGCTCTCTTAATCAGTTGTGCCAGCCTCCATCCTAGAAGTCTATTTCTTTCCCTACTCAGATGAAGTCCATCCTGAGAGAACTGTCCTCTGTCCATGAATGCCTCCCAGTGGCCATACATCCCAAAGCCCTCCTTCTAGCACCACTGCCTGAGCCATCTGTTGACAGTCACAATCTTGTCACGCCTTTGTTGCCCTTCTCCAGGAACAGGCAAAATCCCACTACAGATCACCTGAGCCTCGATTTCCTTAAGCGTCTTCCCCAGCCTAGCACAGTCTCCCTTAATCCTTTCCAGCGAGAATCTAGCTGTATCATTTGTTCCCACATGAAGGATAATTAGGGGATTCTTTCCCGTTCCCTTTAGGATCCTTTTCAACCTCAGATCTACATCCCGTATCTTAGCACCTGAAAGACAGCACACCCTTCTATTCTCTGGATCAGCTCTGGTTACAGGCCTGTCTTGTCTTCTCAGTAAAGAGTCCCCGATCACATAGCCCTGCCTTTCCCTGGTGATGATGCTGTTCTCCAGTCTATCCCCTGTTCCCTCTGGCTGCAAGTTCTTTCCATTCCTATTCTCCCTTGTAATCCTCTTCTACCCATCCTGTATCCTCCTGGGGCTCATATTTGGTGTAGTCTCCATTGACTCTTCCCCTTTTCCTATAGGACTAGCCACTCTTCTCTTCCTCCTTGCCCCTCCACCTTCAGTGACTACCTGTTGAGCCCCTTCTTCATTTTCCAACTCTCAAATCCTATTCCTGAGCTCTATTTCTCCTTCACGAGCCCGTCTTTTCCTCTGCCTGGTTCTTGTAGTCAAATGCTTTCACTGACCACTTCCCTCACCCAGCAGTCTCCCCTCAGAATTCCTCAGTCCTGCTTCCATCTGCAAGTCTGAGCTTTTCCCTTCAGATACCTCATGTCTTTGCTCCATCATCTGCTCAAACCCCTTTCTAAACTCAACCAGACTTTCCACCTGCATCTCCAAACCTCAGATCTTCTCCTCCATCAGCTCAAGCAGACGGCATTTCATGCAGACAAAACTCTTACCAGGTCCCCCCTCCAGGATCATGGACATACGGCAGCTTCCACAGCCAGTCATCTCCATTGTGTCTTCCACGACATGAGTCACTCCCACCACTGCCTCCGTGTCTGTCATCACCTTCCCACCTAAATCCTGTTCACCTGGGAAACACCCAAACCCCACCCCCCACAGCAACAACAAACCCCAAACAAGCACCACAAGACAAACTCCCCCTCAGACTCCCCTGTTTACAGCCCTGTTTGCTGGCTCCTGTGCCACGGCCTGACTGGCTGGCTCCCTTCATAGGACCCCGAGTCAGAGAAGCCCCGGCCCCAAATCAGGGATCAACTTCTCCCCCAGCACAAAGCCACCACAAGCCTCGACACGTACACATAATCCCAACACACAACCGAATACCAACACCTTCTCCCCCACACCATTCACAGCTGTTGGTGGGTCTTGGGGAAACCCTGGTGGACCAGCGGGGGCGGGTGTCTGATGGGGTGGGTGGGGCGGCAGGGGGCGGGGAGGGGGCCCAGCTGGGAGGTGGAGGGGTCTGTGTGGTGCGAGCTGTGGGAGGGTAGGGGATGGACTGGTGCTGTGGGAGGAGGAAAGGGGGGTTGTGGACAGGGGGCAATTGGGTTGTCGGGATGGGGACTGGGTCTGGGAGGGATGTGGGGGAGGGAGAGGCTATAGGGGACCTGGATCGGGGACTTGGGTCAATGGCATGGCTGCGGCTTTTGGGTTGGGTTGGGTTGGGAGGGGAGGGGAAGGGCAGCACCATGGCAGCACCCAAGGGGACACAGCATGGCTGTGGGGGGCTGTAGGGAGAGGAGGGGTCTGTGGGGTGGGGTGTCTCAGCTGGGTGGGGTGGCTGCGACATGTGGGGAGCGGGGGGGGCAGAAGGGGGGCCGGGGGCTCTGAGCCGTTCTGGAGAGCCCCCGGCCGTGCCCCTGCCGTCCCCCGCAGCCTCCGCTCCCGTCGCCGCCGGCCCATGCTCCGGGCAGCGGGGCAACGAGCCTGGCCGACCCCGGGGCTCTGTGCGGCGCGGCCCGGCGGCCGGTCCTGGGGCTCCAGGCAGCGCGGTCAGGGGGCAGGGAGCAGGGGAGGGGTGGGATAGAGGGCAGGGGAGTTCGGGGGGGTCAGGGGCTGGGGGGTGGATGGGGTCGGGGTGGTGAGAGGGCGGGGAACAGGGGGTTGAATGGCAGCAGGAGGTCCCGGGGCGGTCAGGGAGAAGGGGTGGTTGGATGGGGCAGAAGGTCCGGGTGGCAGACAGGAAGGAGGGGGGGGTTGGATGGGGCAGTGTGGGGCTGTTAGGGGCAGGGGGATCTGGAGCCCCTCAGGGAACAGAGGGGTTGGATGGGGCCGGAGGCCCGGGGCGGCCATCCGGGGGCGAGAAGCGGGGGTCAGATGGGGGCGGGGGCCGGGCCATGTCTTGCTGTTTGAGGAGGCCCAGCCTCCCCTAACTGTCCCTCCGTACAATTTCTGAAACCCGATTTGGCATCAGGCCAAAGTTTGCCTGCCCCTGGGTTAGGGCCTGATTCATGCAAAGACCCATTGGGAGTGTGTGAACATTGCCCCATTTCTGAAACTGGAAACAACCCCCTGCACAGGGCTGGGAAAACAGAGCAGAGCACTGGAGCCTGAACCGCCTCGTCAGAGACTGCGATGAAATCCTCTCAGGCATTGGCATCCTGACAGTAGGATTATCTGGCTGTGTCGACTCTCTCCTCCGGCCCTGAGCGACCAGCACCCCAGCCAATGCCTGAGATGACGGGGCGTCCAGGATTTCCAGGTTTATGGATCTTGGGTAGCAGATAGAAGACCCCTGGTCGGGGTTCCAGGGGCGGGTCTGTGCAGATTTGTTCTTGTGCTTTTTCAGGGAGTTTCTTGAGCAGATGGTGCAGTTTCTCTTCGTCACCCTGAGTGGGATCAGAGGGGAATGGGCTGGAGAATGTGGAGTTGGAGAGCTGCCGAGCAGCCTCTTGTTCATATTCCGACCTATTCATGATGACGACAGCACCTCCTTTGTCAGCCTTTTCCATTCGGATGTCAGAGTTGTTCCTGAGGCCGTGGACGGTGTTGTGTTCTGCACGGCTGAGGTTATGGGCCAAGTGATGCTGCTTTTCCACCACTTCAGTCCGTGCTTGTCGGGTGAAGCACTTGAGTCCAGTCTGGTGTTTCGACCTTCAGGAGGATTCCACGCAGAATCCTTCTTTTTGTCGTGTTGGTAGGAAGGTCTCTGTGGATTAGTGTGTTGTTCAGAGGTGTGTTGGAAAAATTCCTTCAGTCGGAGACGTGGAAAGTAGGATTCCAGGTCACCGCAGAACTGTATCATGTTGGTGGGGGTGGAGGGGCAGAAGGAGAGGCCACACACGATACCCACTTCCTGGACACTACAGTGTTAATAAGCGATGGTCACATAAATACCACCCTATCCTGGACCGCTATACTTACCTACATGCCTCCAGCTTTCATCGAGACCACATCACACGATCCGTTCTCTACAGCCAAGCTCTAAGATACAACCGCATTTGCTCCAATCCCTCAGACAAAGAAAAACACCTTGGGGTCAATTGGGGTCAATTGTGGCCTTGGGGTCAATTCCCTGCCCCCCACAGCATCAATTTTCTCCAGACTCCCAAGGGAAGTGGGGCTTAGTCCATCCCTTGATGAGATGCCTTTCTCGAGTCTGCTTTGGTCCAAAACTCGCGACTGCGCCATGCAGGAGGCCTGTGATATGTAGGGGGCCAGATGAGATGATCTAAGAGTCTCTTCTGGCCTTCAAGTCTCCAAATCTCTGCAAAACCGAGTGCGGCACATTGAGCATCCTCTGATGGTTCCACGTGTGGCCTGCGTGAACCCTTGCACGACCACTGAGTGTGTGGGGGTGACCCAGGGGGAGCAGCTCAAACACGCACAGGAGCCGGCTCGGGGCAGGACATGAGCCCTGCAGGGCAGGGGTGGGGGTGGCAGTGACATCACAAGGGCCTTTTGCAGCACTCAGCTGATTGGTGAAAGGCGGTTGGGAGGCGGTGACCTCACAGAGAGTCCACGACAACGGCCAGGGAGGACAGGCTGCAGGGCAGGGGGATCTCAGAGACCCCCGGGGCTTTGCTGCAGGGAGTCTCCTTCTTGAGGTGTCTCCTTGAGGACTGAGAGAGAATTCAGGGTCTCGTATGTGAGCGCGAGGTGGAGCCTCTCTGGAGTTTTCTCCTTTCCCGCTGCTCATTGAGCGAGAAGACAGACGTCCCTGTGGAGAAGGGAAGAGCCCCAGAGAGGTTTGGTACCGAGGCAGCCTGATCCGCCCGGTGCTGGCCAAATTCTCGGCACGGAAAACAGGAGGTTAAGGTGGGACAATTTTCCCCCAGCTTGGCCTTTGTCCCTTCGAGTCCTTGGGGTTGTTGGTCTGTAGCTCATTGCAGGTCCCTTTATTCTGATCATTCAGTGTGTGAAACTCCAGACTGATGGTTCGTTTGAAAGTGAGGACACCCGGGTCCTGTTCCCAACTCTATCCCGACAGGTTGTGTGATGGAAGACGAGGCCCTTCGCCTTTCTCAGCCTTTGTTTCTCCCTCTGTCAGTTGGGGAGAACAATCCTCTCACACCTGCCTCCCGGTGGGGGGCGGCTAGGGAGCTGTGGGGACCTGTTTGAGAGCGTCACTCGGAGCAGTGTATCGTAGGAGGTGTCCTGTCGGGTTGAGTCATTCCAGAGGATGATGGCGGGCAGCAGAACCCCGTTTTCCCAACCTGGTGTGACATAGCTTTGCATGGGAACCGAACCAAGGGCGCACACAGGTCCAGAAGCCGGCGATTTCTCCTTTGGCCGCTAGATGGCGCTGCAGGCTCCCACGTCCCCCTTCTCCTGGTCAGCGCAATGGGGGTTAGTCTCCCCAAAAAGAACGCCCGTCTCGCTTTGAACGTCCCTTGACGTGCACCCTGTGGGCTGTCGGGATACGTGTCCAGAAGTAGCAGGGCTTGTTTCATGGTCTCCACAACGACAACCTTTCTTCCTTTCTAGACGTGACGACCTTTTTGGTCAAGATCCTTGATTATTCGGGGACTTATCCCGGAAGACCCAAAGTATTTGGGACATAAGACTTGTCTGGAAGGGCGCACAGGGCGAAAGTGTTTTTGCCCATAGCAGGTGCCTTGTCGCAAGAATGACGTCCATCCCCCTTCCAAACATGTTTTGTGTAATGTTGTGTGTGTGATGTGTTGTGTGTCATGTTATGTGTGTTTGTGTCTGTCTGTGTGACGTGTTGTGTGTCGTGTTGTGTGTGTTTGTCTGTGCGTGTGAGACGTGTTGTGTGTCTTGTGTGTGTGTGCATGAGACATTGTGTGTGTGATGTGTTGTGTGTGTGTTTGTATGTGTGACAGGTTTTTGTGTGTGTCGTGCGGCGTGCAATGTGCGACATGCTTACATGAGTGTGTGTGACAATGTGCAACATGTTTTGTGGGACGTGTGATGTGTTTCTGTGTGTGTCGTGTTGTGTGTGTTTCTGTGTGAGTCGTTTTCTGTGTCATGTTGTGTGTGTCGTGATATGTGTGTGTGTGTGACGGGTTGTGTGTGTGTGTGTGATGTCTTGTGTGTGGTGTTGTGTGTCGACTAGAGTGTTGTGTGGATTGTGTGTGTGGTATTGTGTTTGTGGTGACATGTGATGTGGTGTGTGTGTGAGACGTGTGTTGTGTGTGTGACATTGTGTGTCGTGTTTGTGTCTGTCTGTGTGACATGTTGGGTCATGTTGTGTGCCATGTTGAGTGTGTGGGTGGTGTTGTGTTTTTGGTGTCATATGATGTGTTGTGCGTGACGTGGTGTGTGTCATGTGTGTGTTTGTGTCTGTCTGTGTGACGTATTCTGTGTTGTGTGTGTGACATGTGTGTAGTGTTTTGTGTCTGTGTGACATGGCGTGTGTCGTGTTGTGTGGTGTGAGATGTGTTTTTGAGTGTGACGTGCGACGTGCTGTGCGTGCGTGCAACGGGCCGCGTGTTGTGTGTGTCCGTGCTATGTGCAATGTGCATCATGCGACATGCGACGTGTTGTGTATGTGCCTGTGACATGCGATGATTTGTGTGTGATGTGCAACACGTGACATCTTGTGTGTGTTACGTGCGACATGTTGTGTGTCCGTGCTACACACGACGTGTTGTGTATGACATACGACGTGCTGTGTGTGTGCGTGTGACACGCGTGGGACATGTGTGAAGTGCGACTTGCTGGGAGTGACGTGATGTGCGACGTGTTGTGTGTGCCACGTTCAACGTTTTGTGTGTATGTGTGCAACGTGCAACGTGTTGTGTGTGTCTGATGTGCGACGTGTTGTGTGTCTATGTCCAATGTGTGACAAGCGATGTGCGACGTGTTGTGTGTGCGGCGTGTGGCATGAGGCGTACGATGTGTTGTTTCTGTACGTGCGACACACACCATGTCACACACAAAATGTCTCATGACACACAACACGACACACAACCCATCACCACACACAACACACCACTCACCAAACAGACACACACACAACATGTCACACAACACTCTAGATGACACACACATCACGTCACAAAACACCACACACACACCACACCACACACAACACGAAACACAACACATCACACACACACACGGAACACAACACTCTGGACGACACACAGCACACACACAACACGTCGCACACACACAAACGCGTCTCACACACACGTGTTGTGTGTCATGCTGTGTGTTTGTGTGATGTTGTGTGTGTGAGATGTGCGATGCGCAATGTACTGTGCGTGCGACGTGCTGTGCGTGGGAGGTGAGATGTGTTGTCTCTGTGCGTGCGACACACACCACACCAACGGCACACAACACAAAACAAACACACAACATTGCACACAACACATCACACACACAACACACCACACAGACACACGCACACAACACGTCCCACACACACTGAATACAACACTCTAGACGACAGACAACACATGCACAACACATCACACGCACACAAACACGTCTCACACACACAAGTATTGTGTGTCGTGCTGTGTGTGTGGGACGTGTTGTGTGTGTGAGATATGCGAAACGCGACGTGCTGTGTGTTTGATTTGCGATATGCGATGTGCCGTGTGGGCGTGCGACATGTGACATGTAACGAACGACATTGTGTGTGATGCACAGCACTTTGTGTGTGTGATGTGCGACGTGTTGTGTGTGTGAGACGTGTGACGTGAGCTGTGTGGTGTGCGTGACTGTGACGTGCGACATGCGACATGCTGTGTGTGCATGCGAATTGTGATGTGCGGTGCATGACATGCGTCGTGCGGCGTGTTGTGTGCGACATGTGACCTTTGTATGTGAGGTGCGACGTGTGACATGTTCTGTGTGTGTGTCTGTGTGGTGTGTTGTGTGATCTGTTGTCTGTCGTCTTGTGTGTGTTGTGTGCCATTTTGTGTGTCGTGTTAAGTGTGTGTGTGGTGTTGTGTCTGTGGTGTCATGTGACGTGTTTTGTGTGATGTGGTGTGTGTGGTGTTTTCTGTCTGTGAGACGGGTTGTGTGTCGTGTTTTGTGTGTGTGTGAGACGTGTTTGTGTGTGCGACGTGCGACGTGCTGTGTGCGCGACGTGCGATATGTTCTGTGGGTGTGGCGTGCGAGGAGTTGTGGGTGCGAGATTCGACATTTTGTGTGTGAAGTGCGACGTGCTGTGTGCCCGGGCCCGTCCCCTCAGTTGCAGTCTCAAGTCTTCAGTGTCCTTCTTGCTGGCAGTGTCGGTGGGGGGAGGAGAAAGGCCAAGCGTGGGCCCCGGGTTTGGGTTTGGTTTTTGCCCCCTCAGCCCGTGTGCTTGGGAAGCCCCAGTCCAGGCGTGTCTGGGGGGGGGGGGAAGCGTGGGGGGGGCATTGCTCAATCTCCCAGCCCGGTGCAGCAATTCCCTTGCTGTGGCCTCAGGCAGGGGAATCACTGAGTGGGAGCTTCCTTGCTGGGCAACGGCTGTGGATGGGCTGTTTCACACCCCACCCGGGGGTTGCTGACCTTCCTTGCTGGTACCTCCTAATCTTTCCCCGGATACATGGAAACCATGCCGTGCAAGGTAACAACACAATTCAATACAAGGTGAGGAATATGGGGGTTACAGGGCACCTAGAGGAGTAGGGTTTTATGTTTCCATTTTGCATAATGAAAGACAAGGGATAACCATGTATTAAATGGATTGATGTAGGATAGGATTTGACCATGTTCTGCCCGCCACCCTTTCTGAGAGCAGGAAGGAACGGCCTCGTGGGCCATTGGTAAAGGTGCATCAGCCAGATTCTGATGTCTGTGAAAAGGCCTCACAAATGTCCAGATGGTCAAGAAGACGTGAGAGACTTGGAAACAGCAGGAGACAATCAGAAAACATCCACCGTATCCGACGCTAAACATGTTAGCAGCATTGATGACCTCAACGGCGAGGCAGGCACCCTGAATGCACGACAAAGAAGATCTAAGGATGGGAAGCCAACAAAACCATCAAACAATAACAGCGGAAAACCCGGAGATTAATCCCACTTGAGGACTAACGATTACAGAATGACATTGCAAAATCCATAGACGAAAGTGGGAATTGACAAGTCTAAAGCTGGGGTGTTTTGCCATCAGACTCTGGGTTCAGTCCTGCAAAGCCTCAGAGCATGGGATCGCGACCGACGGAGCTCAGCTCCTCGCTTGTGTTCAGTCTAACTGGCCATTAAATTGACAAGAGCTACAGCAAACTGGTAACTGTAAGACCATCTGCAGGACGTGTGAGTGTGTGTGTGTGTGTGTGTGTGTGTGTGATTAAATGCGTATGCTAAGAGTTGTATTTTCAAGAAATGTGGTGTATTGCCTTTTCCCCTGAAAAGATCCCGTGTGCTTCTTCTAAGCATAAGACGCTCCCCCAAGGTGTAGAGTGTCACAAACACATCTCATGACTCTGCCCCCAACAACTGGAACTAAGACAAGAATGTGGAAGAAACAAGAAGAATTGTGTTAATGGTTTATTTACAGTAACTGGAAAGCAGGAAAGTAAAAGGAGCTGAGAAGGAGCTTTCATAACCACAGCGTAGGGCAAGGGGACCCAGAGATTTTGAGAACAGTTTTCATAATGGCACTAAAGTCACAGAAGTGGCCAGGAAGTAACCCAGGGAATTAAGGAATTACCATCTCACTTGAAGAAAAGGAGTACTTGTGGCACCTTAGAGACTAGGAAATTTCTTTGAGCATAAGCTTTCGTGAGCTACAGCTCACTTCATTGGATGCATTCTGTGGAAAATACAGTAGGGAGATTTATATACAGAGAGAACATGAAACAATGGGTGTTACCATACACACGGTAACGAGAGTGATCACTTAAGGTGAGCTATTACCAGCAGGAGAACGGGGGGGGGGGGGGGGGGAACCTTTTGTAGTGATAATCAAGGTGGGCCATTTCCAGCAGCTGACAAGAAAGTCTGAGGAACAGTGGGGGGTGGGGGTGAGGAGAAATAAACATGGGGAAATAATTTTACTTTGTGAAATGACCCTTCCACTCCCAGCCTCTATTCAAGCCTCAGTTAATTGTATCCAGTTTGCAAATTAATTCCAATTCAGCAGTCTGGTTGGAGTCTGTTTTTGAAGTTTTTTAGTTAAAGATTTGCAACTTTTAGGTCTGTAATCGAGTGACCAAAGAGATTGAAGTGTTCTCCGACTGGTTTTTGAATGTTATAATTCTTGACGTCTGATTTGTGTCCATTGATTCTTTTACGTAGAGACTGTCCAGTTTGACCAATGTACATGTCAGAGGGGCGTTGCTGGCACATGATGGCATCGATCACATTGGTGGATGTGCAGGTGAAGGAGCCTCTGATAGTGTGGCTGATGTTATTAGGCCCTGTGATGGTGTCCCCTGAATAGATATGTGGATACAGTTGGCAACGGGCTTTGTTGCAAGGATAGGTTCCTGGGTTAGTGGTTCTGTTGTGTGGTGTGTGGTTGCTGGTGAGTATTTGCTTCAGGTTGGGGGGCTGTCTGTAAGCAAGGGCTGGCTTGTCTCGCAAGATCTGTGAGAGTGATGGGCCGTCGTTCAGGATAGGTTGTAGATCCTTGATGATGAGCTGGAGAGGTTTTAGTTGGGGGCTGAAGGTGATGGCTAGTGGCATTCTGTTATTTTCTTTGTTGGGCCTGTCCTGTAGTAGGTGACTTCTGGGTACTCTTCTGGCTCTGTCAATCTGTTTCTTCACTTCCGCAGGTGGGTATTGTAGTTGTAAGAATGCTTGATAGAGATCCTGGAGGTGTTTGTCTGTGTCTGAGGGGTTGGAGCAAATGCGGTTGTATCGTAGAGCTCGGCTGTAGACGATGGATCGTGTGGTGTGCCTCCAGCTTTCATCCAGACCACACCACACAATCCATTGTCTGCAGCCGAGCTCTACGGTACAACCTCATTTGCTCCAACCCCTCGGACAGAGACAAACACCGACAGGATCTCTATCAAGTGATCTTAAAACTACCTGCTGAAGGGAAGAATACCGAGAGGTCACCTACTCCAGGACAGGCCCAACAAAGAAAGGAACAGAACGCCACCAGCCGTCACCTTCAGCCTCCAACTGAAACCTCTCCAGCGCAGCATCAAGGATCTGCAACCTATTCTGAAGGACGACCCATCACTCTCACAGATCTTGGGAGACAGGCCAGACCTCGCTTACAGACAGCCTCCCCAACCTGAAGCAAATACTCACCAGCAACCACACAACAAAAACACTAACCCACGAACCGATGCTTCCAACAAACCCATTGCCAACTCTGTCCACATATCTACTCTGGAGATCTGGAGTACTGTGTCCAGTTTGGAGCCCCACACTACAAGAAGAAGGTGGAAAAATTGGAAAGAGTCCAGTGGAGGGCAACAAAAATGAGTAGGGGACAGGAACACATGACTTATGAGGAGAGGCTGAGGGAACTGGGATTGTTTAGTCTGCAGAAGAGAAGACTGAGGGGGGATTTGATAGCTGCTTTCAACTACCTGAAAGGGGGTTCCAAAGAGGATGGATCTAGACTGTTCTCAGTGATAGCAGATGACAGGACAAGGAGTAATGGTCTCATATTGCAGTGGGGGAAGTTTAGGTTGGATATTAGGAAAAACTTTTTCACGAGGAGGATGGTGAAACACTAGAATGCGTTCCCTAGGGAGGTGGTGGAATCTCCTTCCTTAGAAGTTTTTAAGGTCAGGCTTGACAAAGCCCTGGCTGGGATGATTTGGTTGGGGATTGGTCCTGCTTTGAGCAGGAGAGTTGTTGGGGACACTGGGGCATGGCCACTAGGTAACTCGAGGGGATGGAAGACCACGAGTGTCGATGAAGCCCCCTCGCACTAGGCCCAGGTGTCCTTGGACCCCCCTCCTGCCTGGAGGCACTCGCAGCAGCTCTGCGTACTAGGCCCACGTGTCCTTGGCCCCCCCACCTGGAGGCACTCGCAGCAGTTATGTTGAGGATCTGCAACAATATGTTGCAGAGTCAGACCGCCTGAAACTAAACAAAGCCAAACAGGGCAGATATGGAAGAACAATGCTGAATAAAGCAGCTTTATGTATAGTTTAACAAATGATACAGAGAACAAGGGAACTAGCTGGGAAGTGGATTGGCTGGCTATATGGATACTTAGGGCAGCTTGCTATTGGATAGGTATGCTGGGAAAAAGGATGTATAAAAGCCTGTGTAACTTCCTGCTCTGTGTGCAGGATCTGAGATCTTATTCTCCCTGGACCTTTTTGCAGCTGCAAATAAACTTTTCTCCTTCTCCACCCCGTTGTGATTATTGGGTGAAGCACACCGGGTAACAAACCAACCCCAGCTGTTGTTTAACCTCTCGGCACTGGGTGCTGGCAACAGCTTTTGGCATCCCTGGGTGGGCGATGAGGCTGCTATTTAGCCTTGCCCGGACCCCTCCTGGAGGTCGAGGATTGCGGCGAGAACCGACGCCCAGCGTGCACTGGTGAGTTCATCGGGGGCCTTGGAGGAGACGCGATTTGATCGACCCCGGAGGGCACGACGGTGCAACGCACTCATATAGTGGAGAAGTAGTTGTGGATGATGGTGAGGAACCAGTCCCTTGGACATGGGGGAGGAGCAACTGCGGACGACGGTGAGGAACCGGTCCCTTGGATAAGGTAGGAACTTTTTGAAATCCGGATTGTATGCTCTGTTGGAACCTGGGGACACCCAGAGTTACCCTGTAGGTATGGGACTGGGACAGAGCTCGGGAGTGAGGGCACGGTGTACGCCCCTAGAGTGCACTCTAGCAAACTGGAAGGTATTTGGTGCGGATCCAACGACTAAGAGCCAATTAAAACGATTCTGTACAGTTGACTGGCCTCAATATCAACTAGAGGACCAGGAGTGGTGGCCATCAGGAGGGTCAATTAATTACAACACGATCCTTCAGTTACTCCTGTTCTGTCAGAGAACAAGGAAATGGAATGAATATATGTATGCGCATTTGTTTCTGACTTTATGTACTCGACGAGATATTTTACAGCACTGTAATCTGACTCCGACTGGTTCGGTAGCAGCTAATGTTAGTCCCCAGACCCCCACCCCCACTGTAATGGCAGAGCCGGTGTCCCCTTCGGCCCCTACACCCACACCTTGTAAGTCCCCAATGGTTGGCCTTTACCCCTTAATCACCGAAACTAAAGTCGCCCGGTCTGGATTGCAAAGGCGTACGGCCATGACTATGCAGGTTTATACTCATGTGCCCTTTAATCCTGTGGATTTGGCTGCTTTCAAAGCACAGGCAGGAGAGTTTTCCACCAACCCAAGCAGGTTTATATCAGTCTTCGAGGGGTGCCTCAGCAGTCACAAGCCGGACTGGGATGATTGTAACGTCCTCCTGCGAACCCTATTGTCTGAGGTTGAAAGACAACAGGTTGTGTCCAAGGCAAGGGAGGAGACGCAGAGACGGTACTACCGGGATCGTATTAATGTCCCTGACCCGGATGCACAAGTCCCCCGAGCAGACCCCAGGTGGGATCCAAATGATCCTGGGGATATGACCCGCCTTACCTCCTATAAGGGGTTGCTTTTGCATGGACTCCATCACTCGGCTGTCCGACATAATAATTGGGCAAAGCCATATGAAGTAATGCAGGATTTAAAAGAAAGCCCAGGGGCCTTTCTACAGCGTATTCGGGACACCATTCGACAGAACACTAATGCAGACCCCGATGATCAGGCAACTGAGTCAATTATTAAGGGAATTTTTACGAGCAGAGCAGCCCCTGATATTAAGAGAAAGTTACAAAAAAAGGGGGATTTAATGGGTATGACCATGGCACAAATTTTAGAGACTGCAAACCGAGCTTATAGTCTGAGAGAGACAGAGAAGGAGAGAAAGCAAGTGAGATTGATGGTAACAGCAGTACAGGCCGGCACTAAGAGAAGTGGCCGGGGAGGAAGGGGCCGTGGACGCGACCATCCGGGCCTGCAGGAGAGACGACTGGGTCGCTACCAGTGTGCCCTGTGTCAACAGGAGGGACACTGGAAAAATGAGTGCCCAAAGAGGAAAGAAAAGGGAGGTGCCCCTATGATGGCGATGGTGGAGCAGGAATAGGGGTGTCAGGGGAGACGGACCACCCTACCCCCGGAACCCCGAGTAAAGATGCGGGTGGGAAGCTCAGAAATAGATTTTTTAGTGGACTCTGGAGCGGCCCGAACTGCCGTAAATCAGCCTCTTCAGTTGCCAGTAGCAGATTCCCTTACCGTGGTGGGAGCCACAGGCAGGGACACCAAGTGCCCAGTGTATGCCCCAGCGGAATGTGCTTTGGGAGACAGGACTATATCCCACAAGCTGGTATACCTCCCTGAGTGTCCAACACCTCTGCTGGGACGGGATCTACTTTGTCGCCTCGGTGCCACCCTGCATTTTACTGAGGACGAAATAACCCTTACCTTACCCCCTGAGAATGCCTGGATCATGACCCTTGCAGTTGAGCCCTCAGCCATGTAAGCCCCAGAATGGAGTCCGTGGGAAGACCAGGTGTACCCCCTCGTGTGGGCATCAGGGATTCCAGGAAAGGCCACCCACCAGACCCCTATTACTATTCAGCTCATACCAGGGAAAGGCCCAGTGCAAGTAAAACAGTATCCAATCAAGAGGGAAGCCAGAGAAGGTTTACAGGAAACTATAGATCGATTCCTAATGTATGGTATTCTCCGGGAATGTCAGTCAGCCTGGAACACTCCCATTCTACCCGTACAGAAGGCTGATGGCACGTATCGGCTGGTACAGGACCTAAGGGCAGTCAATGAAGGGGTTAAGACTCTGCACCCTCTTGTCCCTAACCCGTACACATTATTGGCTTCTATAGGGGGACAGTATACCCATTTTTCAGTCCTTGATCTGAAAGATGCTTTCTTTACCATCCCAGTTGCCACCCCATCACAGGAGATCTTCTCCTTCGAGTGGGAGGACCGAAAAAGGGTTAAAAAGCAACTTTGCTGGACAGTGTTGGCCCAGGGATTTAAAAACTCTCCCACCCTTTTTGGCCAGGCTCTGGCCAGGGACCTACAGGAGTGGGATAATGAGGAGGCTCTCCTTCTGCAGTATGTAGATGATTTGTTAATTGCCACTGTGGGCCAAAAACCCTGCCTTAAAGCCACCGTGAGCCTCCTGAATTTTATTGGACTCCGGGGATATCGTGTAGCACGGAGTAAGGTTCAAATTGCCCTCCCAGAGGTACAGTACTTCGGGTTTCACATACGGCAAGGGGAGCGTCAGCTTTCAAGCGAAAGAAAGGAAGCTATCTGTCAAGTTCCTACCCCAAGTAACCGTAAGCGGCTCAGGGCATTTTTGGGTATGGCAGGCTTTTGCAGGATATGGATCCCAGAGTTTGGACTGTGGGCTAAACCCCTGTACGACTGTGTAAAAGGAGCAGATCATGACCCCTTCTATTGGACCCCAGAGGCTGACAGGGCATTTAAAATCCTGAAAAGAAAATTGATGGAAGCCCCGGCTCTGGGCCTGCCAGATCTCTCTAAGCCGTTTCAGTTGTATGTACATGAACGAAGGGGGATGGCCCTAGGAGTGCTTACACAGCTGTTAGGAGCATGGAAGCGTCCTGTGGCTTATTTTTCTAAGCAATTGGATCAGGTTGCAAAGGGTTGGCCGGCATGTTTACGGGCGGTCGCAGCTACTGCCCTATTGCTTGAGGAAGCCGAGAAGCTAACATTGGGAGGGGTTATGCAAATCTATACTCCCCATATGGTCCGAGCCTTATTGGCTGCAAAGGGAGGGCTTTGGCTCACCCAGGCTCGGATTGCTCGGTACCAGGCTAAGCTGTTAGAGAACTCTGAATGCACCCTACAGCCTTGCCCCTCCCTTAACCCAGCCACCCTCTTGCCAGAAACAGAGGAACAGAAACATGACAGTTTAGAGATCATAGACGCCCAGTACTCCAGCCGTCCGGATTTAAAGGATGCACCCGTCCCAAATGCAGATTATGAGTGGAACACTGATGGTAGCAGTACTGTAATAGATGGGCAAAGGAGGGCGGGTTATGCTGTTGTGACCCTCCATGACACTGTGGAAGCTGAAGGTTTGCCTGCTGGGACCTCTGCCCAGCTGGCCGAACTAATAGCCCTGACCCGTGCACTTGAACTGTCAAAAGGAAAGCGGGTCAACATTTTTACTGATTCAAAGTATGCTTTTGGTGTGCTGCATGCTCATGCTGGCCTATGGAAGCAAAGGGGAATGCTGGCAGCCCAAGGCTCCCCAGTCAAGTACGGGCCCCAAATCCTCCGGCTCCTAGAAGCCGTACAACTTCCCTTGGAAGTGGCAGTGGTAAATGTAAAGCCCATCAAAGGGAGGATCAAGATGTGGCCAGAGGTAACGCCCGGGCAGATAGAGAGGCTAAGCATGCTGCCACCCTGCCATCCCCTCAGGCTGAGAACGCCCATATGCATGTCCTTAGCCCATCAGGAGGGGAGCTTCCAACCCCTCAGTACTCTGGGGAGGAGAGACAGCTAACTGACAAACTCGGTCTCCGGGAAAAGGAGGGATGGCTCCATTCCCCAGAAGGGAAGGTCCTCTTACCAAAGGGCCCAATCCGGCCAGTGCTTCAGAAACTACATCAAACCACTCATGCTGGCAGGGAAGCACTTATCCAGCTAATGGGAAAATACTTTATCACTTCCAGACTCCAACCCCTGGCTGCCCAGGTACAAGCGGACTGCTTAGTCTGCCAAAAGAATAACCCCCGACCGGGACATCCTGTGCCACCAGCTGCCCTAGAACCCACTCCGGACCCCGGAAAAGTGTGGCAAATAGACTTTACTGAGTTTCCCCGGAGCCAAGGGTTCAAATATCTCCTTGTTATAGTGGATCGGTTCAGCGAATGGCCAGAAGCCTTCCCATGCCGTAACTGCACTGCCAGGACAGTGGCCCTCAAGTTTGTTAAGGAGATCATTCCTCGCTTTGGACTCCCCCGGTGGATGGAATCTGACAACGGGACACACTTCAAGTCAAAAATCATTCAAAGCATCTCACATGCCTTACAGATCCCCTGGAAACTCCATACGCCCTGGAGACCGCAAGCCAGTGGGGTAGTGGAGCTTATCAATCAGACCCTTAAACGGCATCTCTCAAAAGTGTGCCAAGAAACCTCACTGCGATGGCCTGATGCTTTGCCTCTCGTCCTACTCCATATCCACATTCTCCCAAAGGGTAGATTAGGGCTCAGTCCCTTTGAAATTATGTTTGGAAGGGCATGGCCTCTGAATGGCACCCCGGTTCTGTCAGGAGAATGGGAGTTGGGTAATGGTTTTTTGTCACAGTATATGTGTTCCCTGTCTGCTGTTCTCTTGTCTCTTCACAGGTATACCAAGGATTCCCAGCCTCTCCCCTTGGACTCTCCCGTCCACTCCTTACAGCCCGGTGACTCCGTGCTTGTTCGCACCTGGAAAGACAAGCCTCTCCAGGAAAAGTGGAAAGGACCCTATACCGTCCTGCTGGTCTCCCATACAGCGGCAAAGATCGAGGGACACAAGAACCGGATCCATCACTCTCGTCTGAAGGCAGTACCCGCCCCCTCGTCAGCGGAACAGTGGACCGTCCAATCTGCTGACTCCTCATCTAGTGACGATCTCGGGCTAAAGCTACTGTTTAAGAGACACAAATAGCGGACACCTTAATGCTAAATGGGCCCACCCAGGTACTGGAGACCCTGGGTTGGGAAGACTCGGGTGATAATTAATTGGGTAACATTGTTATTCTCTCTATTGGTATTTCCAAACTGTGCATATCGGGAGCATAACTCCTTTGTTTCGCTTGCGCACCATGTTGCTACTTTAACAAACCAGACGGATTTGCTGGGTATGTGCTCCGACTCCACTGTCCCCCAAAAACGGGAATGCCCCTTGACATGCTGCCCCTGACCCTAGCAGAATTAGCCACCCCCAAAGAGCAGGAAAGAACGGACTCGCCGTTCTGGAACAAGACCTCTTTACAGCCAGCCACCTATCAGGACCAGGAGTATTCAGTTGCAGTACTCACTGAGGGAGTGTTATGTTTTACCCGAAACCAATCTGATCACTATGGGCGTCCTGTGGGAAAAAGCTCCTGTGTTATTACAGTGGGCTGATGGGTACTGGATAAAGACCAAGAGGGGAGGCCAGCAATGTGGGTGTAATGGTTCCTCCCCTTTTAGGGAAACTCTGACAAATAATCTTACCTCAAAAGAAGGGTTTGGAAATATAACTTGCCGTCCAGTTAACATCTCCAACGTAGCAAGCCAATGGTGGGTTTGTAGTGGTCCCTATGGTGAGTGTAATTTGAATGGCACAATTAGAAACGCCCCCACTTGTACCCAATCAGGAGGATGGGATGCCCCCTTAGGGGCATATGAACTGTTTGGAAAAGCAGCCAAAGCAGCCTTAAATATCCCAGGAATCCCCTTAAGAAACAGTCCTTACTGGGCCCTACAGGGTCACTATTTTGTATGTGGCTGAAAGGCTTACAAGGTGCTGCCAGCCAACTGGACAGGTAGCTGTTATATAGCTCGTGGAGTTCTTCATCTTTCCATAACTGCCACGCTGCCCAAAGGAAAGATTAGAAATGCCCGAGACACCTCTGTTGAGTCATGAGAAAAGACCCTGCGGCGACTGACTACGGCATTGGAGGGCACTATGAAGAATCCCCTCACAACCGAGAAGCTGGTAGGGTGCTCTGTACTGGGAATAGCGCCACTGTTTACCGGGCCAGCCATGGCAGGCATAGGCCGCTATACTGTAAGCCTGCAAATGGTACTTGAGAAAGTGGCCTTAGAGTTAGAGGACTCGGTTAGTGATTTAGGGTCAGCAGTAAAAACATTAAATAAAGAGGTTCAGCAGCTCAGGACGTTTTCCCTCCAAAACAGGCTGGCTTTGGACTATCTCTTGGCATCCCAAGGAGGGGTTTGTGCCCTCGTCGGGCCCCGCTGTTGTGTATATGTCAATGATAGCAGTTATGAGATCTATGAAAAGGTGGTACAGGCTGAGGCCGATGCCCGAGCCGGAGCACAGGTTCCCTACACTGCCCCAGAGAGCGATTGGTTGCAAACCTTGTTTTCAGGCTGGGGTTTGTCGTCTTGGCTGGGTGGTTTATTTAGCCTGCTATTGAGACTTCTCTTTCCTGTATTGCTTGTATTACTGGTATTATGCTGTGCAGTCTCATGGGTTAGGGCCCTTTTGCAAAAGTTAATAAGTCATTCTCTTCAGGGCTATCACAGAGTGCTTATGCAAAGTCCTATTGTAAAGAAATAAGTAGCCCAAGTGAGAAAACTCAGAGCCAAGGTTGTTGAGTGTTCTCAAAGGAGGGAGTTGTTGGGGACACTGGGGCGTGGCCACTAAGTAACTCGTGGGGATGGAAGACCAGGAGTGTCGATGAAGCCCAAGTGTCCTTGCCCCACACCCCCACCCCCACCCCCCGCCTGGAGGCACTCGAAGCAGCTATGCTGAGGATCTGGAAGAACAATGCTGAATAAAGCAGCTTTATGTATGTTTTAACAGATGGTACAGAGAACAAGGGAACTAGCTGCGAACTGGATTGGCTGGCTATATGGATACTTAGGGCAGCTTGCTATTGGATAAGTATGCTGAAGAAAGAATGTATAAAAGCCTGTGTAACTTCCTGCTCTGTGTGCAGGATCTGAGATTCTATTCTCCCTGTACCTTTTTGAAGCTTCAAAAAGCTTCTCCACCCCGTTGTGATTATTGAGTAAAGCATACCAGGTAACGAACCCCTGCTGTTGTTTTGCCTCTCAGCACTGGGTGCCAGAAACACGCCCTTCCAGACAAGTCTTATGTCCCAAATACTTTGGGTCTTCTGGGTTAAGTCCCTGAATAATCAAGGATCTTGACCAAAAATGGAGTCACGTCTAAAAAAGAAGAAAGATTGTCGTTGTGTAGACCATGAAACAAGCCCTGCAACTTTTGGACACGTATCCCAACAGTCCACAGGGTGCACATCAAGGAACATTCAAAACGAGAAGGGCGTTTTTTTGGGGAGACTAACCCCCATTGCGCTAACCAGGAGAAGCTGGAAGTGGGAGCCTGCAGCGCCATCTAGCAGCCAAAGGAGAAATCGTCGGCTTCTGGACCTGTGTGCACCGTTGGTTCGGTTCATATGCAAAGCTGTGTCAGGCCGGGTTGGGAAAATGGGGTTCTGCTGCACGACATCATCCTCTGGAATGACTCAACCCGACAGGACACCTCCTACGATACACTGCTCCGAGTGACGCTCTCAAAGAGGTCCCCACAGCTCCCCAGCCTCCCCCAACGAGGAGGCAGGTGTGAGAGGATTGTTCTCCCCAACTGACAGAGGGAGAAACAAAGGCTGAGAAAGGTGAAGGGCCTTGTCTTCCATCACACAACCTGTCGGGATAGACTTGGGAACAGGATCCAGGTGTCCTGACTTTCAGTCTGGAGTTTCACACACTGAATGATCAGAATAAAGTGACCTGGAATGAGCTACAGACCAACAACCATTCACACTGATTCTTCAGCAAGTCTTTTAGAAGCACGAGAACACCAGCGAGAACCAGGAACGGCTCAGAGACAATCAGCAGCGAGAAGGAGAACAATTCACCAAGCAGATGATTGGTTCTGGCTTATTTGCTGGGCCTTACAAGAGAACAACAAAGTCCTGAATCTCCTCCCTGCCACGAGACCCCCTGCTCAGCCAATCAGCGTGGAGACTCTGGCGGTGCGCTGAGGGTTCCCCAGATGGCCCAGGGATGGCTCAGGTCACCGGTGAAGATCACTCTCAGAGCACGCTTCCTGCCCCATCTCTTTGGGAGGCCTCCCACCATGAGGGCGACAGAGCAGCCCCCTCCTCGCCAGTGGAGATAGTGAAGCAGGAAAAGGGAAACCAAAAAAGACAAACCCCAAGGACTCGAAGGGACAAAGGCCTAGCTGGCGGAAAATTGTCCCACCTTAATCTCCTGTTTTCCGTGCCGAGAATTTGGCCAGCACCAGGCGGATCAGGCTGCCAGGCTACGAAACCTCTCTGGGGCTCTTCCCTTCTCCACAGGGACGTCTGTCTTCTCGCTCAATGAGCAGTGGGAAAGGAGAAAACTCCAGAGAGGCTCCACCTCGCGCTCACATACGAGACCCTGAATTCTCTCTCAGTCCTCAAGGAGACACCTCAGGAAGGAGACTCCCTGCAGCAAAGCCCCGGGGGTCTCTGAGATCCCCCTGCCCTGCAGCCTGTCCTCCCTGGCCGTTGTCGTGGACTCTCTGTGAGGTCACCGCCTCCCAACCGCCTTTCACCAATCAGCTGAGTGCTGCAAAAGGCCCTTGTGATGTCACTGCTACCCCCACCCCTGCCCTGCAGGGCTCATGTCCTGCCCCGAGCCGGCTCCTGTGCGTGTTTGAGATGTTCCCCCTGGGTCACCCCCACACACTCAGTGGTCGTGCAAGGGTTCACGCAGGGCACACGTGGAATCATCAGGGGATGCTCAATGTGCCGCACTCGGTTTTGCAGAGATTTGGAGACTTGAAGGCCAGAAGAGACTCTTAGATCATCTCATCTGGCCCCCTACACATCACAGGCCTCCTGCATGGCGCAGTAGCGAGTTTTGGACCAAAGCAGACTCCAGAAAGGCATCTCATCAAGGGATGGAGGAAGCACCACTTCCCTGGGGAGTCTGGAGGAAATTGATGCTGTGGGGGGCAGGGAATTGACCCCAAGGCCACACGTGTGAGTCTGTATCATAACACACATGCACAACAGCACTGTGCGAAGTATGTACACGTCACCTTAACTCTGATGTTTCCTAACGTTTAAAGGCCTGGCCTCCAGGGTGTTCTTTGTGCTTCTAGATCGATTTTGGGGAGAAATGCAATCATTTAGCTCAGAGTGGGAGCCGTGTTAGTCTGTATCAGCAAAAAAACAAAAACAAAACGAGGAGTAGTTCTGGCACCTTAGAGACTTACACATGTATTTGGGCACATTTGATGGTGTGGCTGATGTGATTAGGTCCGAGGATGGTGTCCCTAGACTAGATATGTGGACAGAGTTGGCAATGGGTTTGTTGCAAGGATCAGTTCCTGGGTTCGTGTTTTTGTTGTGTGTTTGCTGGTGAGTATTTGCTTCAGTTTGGGGGGCTGTCCGTAAGCGAGGACTGGCCTGTCTCCCAAGATCTGTGAGAGTGAGGGATCATCCTTCAGAATAGATTGTAGATCCTTGATCCTGCCCTGGAGATCTTTTAGTTGGGGGCTGAAGCTGATGGCTGGTGGCGTTCTGTTCCTTTCTTTGTTGGGCCTGTCCTGGAATCGGTGACTTCTAGGTATTCTTCCTTTCAGCAGGTGGGGATTGTAGTTTGAAGAATGCTTGATAGAGATCCTGGAGATGTTTGTCACTGTCTGAGGGATTGGAGCAAATGCGGTTGTATCTTAGAGCTTGGCTGTAGACAACGGATTGTGTGATGTGGTCTGGATGAAAGCTGGAGGCATGTAGGTAAATATAGCAGTCCAGGATAGGGTGGTGTTTATGTGACCATCGCTTATTAACACTGTAGTGTCCAGTTAGTGGGTATCTTGTGTGGCCTCTTCTTCTGCCCCTCCATCCCCACCAACATGATACAGTTCTGCGATGACCTGGAATGCGACTTTCCACGTCTCCGACAGAAGGAATATTTCCAACACACCTCTGAACAACACACTAATCCACAGAGACCTTCCTACCAACACGACAAAAAGAAGGATTCTGCCTGAAGGTCGAAACAGCAGACTGGACTTCAACTCGAGTGCTTCAGCCAACAAGCACGGGCTGAAGTGGTCGAAAAGCAGCATCACTTGGCCCATAACCTCAGCCGTGCGGAACACAACACCGTCCACGGCCTCAGGAACAACTCTGACATCCGAATCAAAAAGGCTGACAAAGGAGGTGCTGTCGTCTTCATGAATAGGTCGGAATATGAACAAGAGGCTGCTTGGCAGCTCTCCAACTCCACATTCTCCAGCCCATGCCCCTCTGATCCCACTCAGGGTGACCAAGAGAAACTGCACCATCTGCTCAAGAAACTCCCCGAAAAAGCACAAGAACAAATCTGCACAGACCCGCCCCTGGAACCTCGACCAGGGGTCTTCTATCTGCTACCCAAGATCCATAAACCGGGAAATCCTGGACGCCCCGTCATCTCAGGCATTGGCTGGGGTGCTGGTCGCGCAGGGCCGGAGGAGAGAGTCGACACAGCCAGATACTCCTGCTGTCAGGATGCCAATGCCTGAGAGGATTTCATCGCAGTCTCTGACGAGGGGTTCAGGCTCCAGTGCTCTGCTCTGTTTTCCCAGCCCTGTGCAGGGGGTTGTTTCCAGTTTCAGAAATGGGGCAATGTTCACACACTCCCAATGGGTCTTTGCATGAATCAGGCCCTAAGCCAGGGGCAGGCAAACTTTGGCCTGATGCTGGATCGGGTTTCAGAAATTGTACGGAGGGACAGTTAGGCGAGGCTGGGCCTCCTCAAACAGCAAGGCATGGCCCGGCCCCCGCCCCCATCTGACCCCTGCTTCTCGCCCCCGGACAGCCGCCCCGGGCCTCCAGCCCCATCCAACCCTTCTGTTCCCTGAGGGGCCCCCCAGGACCCTTGCCCCATCCACCCCCCCTCTCTCTGTCCCCTGACTGCCCCCAGATCCCCCCGCCCCTAACAGCCCCCCACCACCCCATCCAACCCCCCTCTCCTTCCTGCCTGCCCCCCGGACCATCTGCCCCATCCAACCACCCCTTCTCCCTGGCCACCCCGGGACCTCCTGCCCGTATTCAAGCCCCTGTTCCCCGCTTCTCACCGCCCCGACCCCATCTGCCCCCCAGCCCCTGACCACTCCCAAACTCCCCTGCCCTCTACCGCACCCCTCCCCTGCTCCCTGCCCCCTGCCCGCACTGCCTGGAGCATGGGCCGGCGGCGCCGGGAGCGGAGGCTGTGGGGGGGGATAGCAGGGGCGGGGCCGGGGGCTCTCCAGAGCTCGGGGCCGGGCGGAGCGGCTCAGAGCCCCCGGCCCCCCTTCTGCTCCCCCCCTGCTCCCACGTGTCGCTGCCCCCCAAACCCGGGGAGCTGCCGCAGCTTCCCTCTGCCCGGGGCAGGGACTCGCAGCCCCCCGCTGGGAGCAGCCTGGGCCCCCCTGCCCCACACAGGCTGCACCGGGAGCAGCTCCCTGGGGGGCAGGTCTCCCCTTCTCTCCCCGGAGGCACTGCCAGACCCCCCGTCCCCCGCTGGGGCCCCCCACCTGAGATGCCCCAAGAGCGACCCACAGCCATGGCCGGCTGCCACCCCACTGCCCCTCCCCACCAGGCCCCAGTGTGGCCGAGCCCCTCCACAGTCCCCCCCGACTGTCCTCCTCGCCCCAAGCCAGGCTGCAGCCGCCCCACCCCACAGACCCCTCCCCTCCCTATAGCCCCCCACAGCCATGCTGTGTCCCCCTGGGGGCGGCCATGGTGCTGCCCCTCCCAATCCAACCCAACCCAACAGCCACAGCCATGCCATTGACCCAAGTCCCCGATCCAAGTCCCCTATAGCTCTCCCTCCCCCACATCCCTCCCAGACCCAGTCCCCATCCCCCTGTCCACAACCCCCCTCTCCTCCTCCCACAGCACCAATCCATCCCCTACCCTCCCACAGCTTCCACCACACAGACCCCTCCACCTCCCAGCTGGGCCCCCTCCCCACCCCCTGCTGCCCCACCCACCCCATCAGACACCCCCCCCCCGCTGGTGCACCAGGGTTTCCCCAAGACCCACGAACAGCTGTGAATGGTGTGGGGGAGAAGGTGTTGGTATTCGGTTGTGTATTGGGATTATGTGTACGTGTCGAGGCTTGTGGGGGCTTTGTGCTGGGGGAGAAGCTGAGCCCTGATTGTTTAGCCTAACTAAAAGAAGGCTGAGGGGAGATAGGATTGCTCTCTATAAATATATCGGAGGGATAAATACCGGAAAGGGAGAAGAATTAAAAATTAAGCTCAGTACCAATGTGGACACAAGAACAAATGGCTATAAACTGGTCACTGGGAAGTTTAGACTTGAAATTAGATGAAGGTTTCGAACCATCAGAGGAGTGAAGTTTTGGAATAGCCTTCCAAGGGAAGCAGTGGGAGCAAAAGACCTATCTGGCTTTAAGATTAAACTCGATAAGTTTATGGAGGAGATGGGATGATGGGATAACATGATTTTGGCACTTAACTGATCTTTAAATATTCATGGTTAATAGGCCCAATGGCCTGTGATGGGATGTTAGATGGGGTGGGATCTGAGTTACTCCAGATAATTCTTTCCTGGGTATCTGGCTGGTGAATCTTGCCCAAATGCTCAGGGTTTAGCTGTCGCCATAATTGGGGTCGGGAAGGAATTTTCCTCCAGGGCAGATTGGAAGAGGCCCTGGACATTTTTCACCTTCCTCTGTAGCATGGGGCACGGGTCACTTGCTGGAGGATTCTCTGCTCCTTGAGGTCTTCAAACCCTGATTTGAGGACTTCAATGGCTCAGACATAGGTGAGAGGTTTTTCGCAGGAGTGGGTGGGTGAGATTCTGTGGCTTGCGTTGTGCAGGAGGTCAGACCAGGACTGTTCTGGTCTATTCCTGCCTGAAATCAGCTTCAGACATCAGAATCTGGCTGATGCCTCTTTACCAATGGCCCACGAGGCCATTCCTTCCTGCTCTCAGAAAGGGTGGCGGGCAGAATATGATCACATCCTACCATACATCAATCCATTTAATACATGATTATCCCTTCTCTTTCATTATGCAAAATGCAAACATCAAATCCTCCTCCTCTAGGTGCCCTGTAACCCCCATATTCCTCATCTTGTCTTGAATTGTGATATTACACATAAACCAGGCCATGCAAGGGATCAGGGGAAAGGTGAGGAGCTGTCAAAAGTCACTCTTCTCTCTGTCTAGATCTGTGTCTCCTCAATGCTTATGAAATTACAAGAATTGTTCGGTGTTCACTGAAACATGCTGTAAGTTGTGGGATCAGCCAAAAATGAGCTTCCCCAGAGGTACCAGCAAGGAAGGTCAGCAACCCCCGGCTGGGGTGTGAAACAGCCCATCAATAGCCATTGCCCAGCAAGGAAGCTCCCATTCAATGATTCACCTGCTAGAAAATCACAGGAACAACACGGATCCACACAGCGGAGTTAGGTGCCTAAACTCCCCGTACGGCGCATGGGCCACACAGGGACCTTACAATACAACTCCCGAAAGCCAGCTCACAGGGCAGGGAGCCAGCCAAGCCCTTGAATGGGAGAGACTGAGGAGTGGGAGGTGTCCGAGCCCGACCCGTCCCTACAGCACTCACCTGGGCTGTGTCCAGCTGCCTAGCGTAGCTCGGGGCGTGAGTACCAACCTCAGGGCAGAGTGTTACACACCAGGGCACACACCCCATGGGGACTGGGAGCTCGATAGTTTGCTTTCACCCACCAAGAGCCAACTCCCCAGGCACGGCAACAGCCTGAAGAGGGAGTCCCAGACACTCCCCTTGGGCCCTCTGCTCTGTCCTGCCACCGAGGCAAGCCTGCCTTTGGGCTCGATCTGTGGCTCAGGGAGGCCTGAGCATGAGCTGGTGCTGCCAGCATAGAATCATAGAATATCAGGGTTGGAAGGGAGCTCAGGAGGTCATCTAGTCCAACCCCCTGCTCAAAGCAGGACCAATCCCCAATTAAATCATCCCAGCCAGGGCTTTGTCAAGCCTGACGTTAAAAACTTCTAAGGAAGGAGATTCTACCACCTCCCTAGGCAACGCATTCCAGAGTTTCACCACCCTCCTAGTGAAGAAGTTTTTCCTAATATCCAACCTAAACCTCCCCCACTGCAACTTGAGACCATTACTCCTTGTCCTGTCCTTTTCTACCACTGAGAATAGTCTAGAACCATCCTCTCTGGAACCACCTCTCAGGTAGTTGAAAGCAGCTATCAAATCCCCCCTCATTCTTCTCTTCCGCAGACTAAACAATCCCAGTTCCCTCAGCCTCTCCTCATAAGTCATGTGTTCCAGACCCTTGATCATTTTTGTTCTCCTTCGCTGGACTCTCTCCAATTTCTCCACATCCTTCTTGTAGTGTGGGGCCCAAAACTGGACACAGTACTCCAGATGAGGCCTCACCAATGTCGAATAGAGGGGAACGAACACGTTCCTCGATCTGCTCGCGATGTCCCTACTTATACATCCCAAAATGCCATTGGCCTTCTTGGCAACAAGGGCACACTGCTGACTCATATCCAGCTTCTCGTCCACTGTCACCCCTAGGTCCTTTTCTGCAGAACTGCTGCCTAGCCATTCGGTCCCTAGTCTGTAGCGGTGCATTGGGTTCTTCCGTCCTAAGTGCAGTACCCTGCACTTATCCTTGTTGAACCTCATCAGATTTCTTTTGGCCCAATCCTCCAATTTGTCTAGGTCCCTCTGTATCCTATCCCTGCCCTCCAGCATATCTACCACTCCTATCAGTTTAGTATCATCTGCAAATTTGCTGAGAGTGCAAACCACACCATCCTCCAGATCATTTATGAAGATATTGAACAAAACCGGCCCCAGGACCGACTCCTGGGGCACTCCACTTGACGCCGGCTGCCAACTAGACATGGAGCCATTGATCACTACCCGTTGAGCCCGACAATCTAGCCAACTTTCTCCCCACCTTATAGTGCATTCATCCAGCCCAGACTTCTTTAACTTGGTGACAAGAATACTGTGGGAGACCGTGTCAAAAGCTTTGCTAAAGTCAAGAAACAATACATCCACTGCTTTCCCTTCATCCACAGAACCAGTAATCTCATCATAGAAGGCGATTAGATTTGTCAGGCATGACCTTCCCTTGGTGAATCCATGCTGATTGTTCCTGATCACTTTCCTCTCATGTAAGTGCTTCAGGATTGATTCCTTGAGGACCTGCTCCATGAGGAGGCATCACCTCCCACTGCCTGCAAGGGAGGAAGGATTGAACCAGGGTCCCCATGTTTCAGGTCAGTGTGTGAAGCACGGTGGTGTGGTGGGGCTCTCTCCCGCGCTCCTGTGGAAGTTGGTTCCCTGAGGCTAAATAAGGAAAGAGCTCGGGCCAGGGGGATTGGATCACCGGGGTTTCCTAATTCCGACCTCTCCAGTGGGTTCCTGCTCTACTGGACAGTGTCATCCAAATAAGATTGTTAGAAATCAATCATGAAAAGATGCGGAACGACAGAAATCCAGGGGGTTTCAGGACAGGGAGACCAATTCAGGCAATCAGAACAGCAGATAAGACAAATTTTGAGCTCCTATGAGGCTCCAAGCAGACATGTTATAGAGACGAAACTGGCCAGGAATTCTTGGAAACTGGGTCAACACTTATCAAAGTATCCGTTTGCATTAGGATGAGGGGGTTTGGGGGGAGGGTGTAAACTATTTCCCTGAATCAAGTTTCCGCTCAGTCCACCATGTCAGCGAGAGAAGAGCTGCGGTCCCTGGGCAATGGGCCCCCTGGGGCCTTTAACACCACAGCCCTGGGGAGGGGGTGCTGAGATGGACCATCCAGTGAGGAAGACAAGTCCTTCTACCATCCACCACACCCTCTTTTGGAATGGCTGCTGATGGCTCACCCCATCTGTGGGAACTGTTATCCCCTCTGCCACCCTCTATCTGGGGGTTTTCTCTTCTGTGCCTATCTGGCAGGGCAGCCCCCCTGTCTGAACCCCTGATCCGCTCCCAGTTTTGTCCCTCTGTCCATCCCTCCCCTCCAATTTCCCCCCTTCAGAGGGATTTTCCTTGCCTTTCGTTGCAGGGAGCAGATGCTGGTGATGAGTGAGGGCAGCAACTTGCAGATGTCACTGAGCAGGTGATAAGAACAGAAGAGCAAAGAACGGCCAGACGGGGTCAGACCAAAGGTCCATCTAGCCCAGTGTCCATCTGCTGACAGTGGCCCAGAGGGAATGAACAGACAGGAATCATGCCGGGATCCATCCCTTGTCGCCCCATCCCCAGCTTCTGACAAACAGAGGTTAGGGACACCATCCCTGCCCATTCTGGCTAATCGCCATCGATGTACCGAGCCTCCAGGAATCTCTCTAGTTCCCTGTCGAACCTTTTGATCCCAGGACCCTGCTCAGGAATGTAGAAAGTTCTGATAAAGAAGCAGCTTCTGATACCGGGGAGCTCCTCTTCCTCCTCCCCTCCCGTGGGGATGAGCAGCCCCCCCAGCTGTCTCTCTGCCCTGGCCCCCTATACCTCATCACCCCTTCAGCCTCCCTCCAAATGTTCCCTTCCCCCCATCACCCCTTCAGCCCCCCTTCAGCCTCCCCCAACTGCCCTGGTCCCCTTCCCCTCATCGCTCCCCTCAACCTTCCCCCCGTCCCAGGCTCCTCCCCAGCTGCCCTTTCAGTCTTCCCCCCCTACAACCAACTGCCCTCCTTCAGTCTTACCCCCAAACCCCTCACCTAGCTGCCCCACCTGACCCCTTTTAGCCTCCCTCCCCCGCAACTGCCCCTTCACCCCCTCACCCACTCCCCTCCCTCTGCCTCTCCCCAAATTCCCAGCTCCACCACGCTGAGGTTCCCTTCCCCACGACCATCCACTTCCTTCCCATGGGGAACAGGAAATGCTTTTGAAAAAACCTTTTGTAAAGTAAAAAGTAAAACAATCCAAGCAAGCCCCTCCCTTGCTTTGTGCTGGGTGCCCAGCTGGGGGTTTGTGTGTGGTGTTCGGCTGAGGAGGGGTTGTTCTGAGCACACTCCCTTCAGGGAAGGGGTGGAGTTGGCCAAAGGGGCACGTTGAATCCTTAGCAGAGAATTCCTTTCTCCACGATGTTAGCTGAGCGTTGCTGTTCAATGTCACCTGACGAATGCAGCATTTGAAACAATCTGAGGGTAAATCCCTTCCCCTCTCAGTTGCTGGAGTTCTCGCACCCTCTGCTCTTGGGTGTGAGCTCATCACAGGACACGGCGTCTTATTTCCAGAGCATCTTGGAGATCAGACGGAGGAACCTGCATCCCAAATCCCTCATCCTCAACGCCACCCCAGAGCCCACACCCCCAGCCGGACCCCTCACACCCTTGCACCCCAACCCTCTGCCCTAGCCCTGAGCCCCTCATCCCTGGCCCCACCCAACAGCCCACACCCCAACCCTCTGCCCCACCTGAGCCCCCTCCCACACTCCGAACCCTTCAGCCTACCACACACCGTCCATGTGCAGAATGAATTTTGGATTGAGCAGCAATGTACAGGGGAGGGGTCACCCCTCATCTCCATATTGGTGCACAGAACAACATTCATTCCGCACTGTTACCCCCAAATCTCTGTCAGGAATAATAAGGAGGTGACATATACAACAGGTCCGACTCCTACCAGCATCTATCAACTGGGAGCATTAGAAATCTCTGTGCCTCCCACCCATGTTGCACTGAAATAAAGGATAGAAAGAATATAACCTTAAACAGAAAGA
This sequence comes from Caretta caretta, assembly GCF_965140235.1. Classification (NCBI taxonomy): domain Eukaryota; kingdom Metazoa; phylum Chordata; order Testudines; family Cheloniidae; genus Caretta; species Caretta caretta. The sequence goes on from NC_134209.1 coordinate 10,544,170, forward strand.
TTTATTAAGGGATAGATACAGCTGGGGGAAGATTCACTGTGGGGAACACTACAAATACCTCCCCATAGATTCCAGCAAGGGGCATAAAGCCCAGACCCTTAAACTGTCCTTTGGTTAAACTAATAAATGCCCAAAAAATAATGACTCTCTCTCTCCAAGCTGCAGAAGGAGGACACCGACAACGGATGGTCCGTCTCGGGATCTCTGGAGCATCGGAGGATCTGGCTCTCTACTGCCGAAGCAGGAGATCAACAGATCTGGGCTGACAGCAAAGCCTCCACTGGGGCCTTTGGTGGATGACGGGAGTCAGGTAAGTATCCGAGTCCTTGACAGATGTGAGTAGCCGGAGTCTTGATCCGATGCCGCGCAAAGAACCTGGCCCTGGCTGCCTCCATGGTGGACAGCGCCTGCGTCACCCCCGACCCTCCCTCGTGCGCTCGCCGTGGCGCACATTCCTGAGGCGCACGCTGACGGGCCCTGCCCCACCGGGCCCAGCCAGTTCTCTGCCCCTCCGGTTCCGTCAGGGACACAGAGTTTTGGCGGGAAAATGCCAGGAAGAAAGGGTACCAAGATGGAGTTCAAACCCTTCCAATCGTGTGCGCCATCTTGAATTTCTAAACTCCATTTTTAATTTCAGTAACATTCAAAACAGAATATGACCATGTACCAAAATCGCCTTACAGCACACGGACATAACAAATTAGAGAAAACACTGCTCCTGACTTTCAACCTGTCTGTCACATCTTGAATTTCATACATTGACCGATGAGAATAAACGGCTCTCAGGTGACCTACAGACCAACAGTTGTTCATAGGAATTATTCAGCAAGTATTTTAGATGACCTGGAACATTGGAGGAAATCATCAACTGCTAAGAGACAATAAATGGAGAGAAGCATCAAGATGAATCCCATACGTTGGATTGGTTGTGTCTTATTTCCCTGATTTGAAAAGAGACCAAAAGGACCTGAGTCTCCTCGCTGTGGATAGCCCCCTGCTCGGCCAGTCAGCATTGAGACGCTGAGGGGCGGGAGGCTGACAGGTCTCACCAGATGTCTCAAAGGATGGCTCAGGTCACCATCAGAGGGGATCACTCTCAGATCTGGACCCACCCCTTTGAGAGGACCTCCCGCAATGTGAGCAACCCCCCCTTCGTCGCCCGCACCCCACACACACCCCTCCTTGGTAGAGGGAGGGAAGCAGGGAAAAGGGGAAAAAGAAGCAAGAGGAGAGGAGAAAGGAGGGAGGGAGGAAAAGGGAAACCAAAAAGGATAAACCCCCAGGTCCCCAGTGATTCCAAGGGTCACAGTCCGAGGTAGGAAATCAAATTCTGCCCCCTTAAGCCAGTGTTTTCTGTGCCGAGAATTCTGCCTGCAGCAGGTGCATCAGACCCAACAGGTTCCAAACCTCTCGGAGCCTCTGCCCTTGTCCAAGGGACGTTCGTTTTCTGGCACAACCAGGGGTAGGAAAGGAGAAAACTCCACAGAGGATCCTCCTCATGCTCACAGACGGGAATCCTAATTCTCTCCCCGTCCTCGAGGGGAGACCTGGAGAAGGAGACGTGCGGCTGCAAAGCCGGGGGGGTCTCCGAGACTGCCCTGGCCCTGCACCTCGGCCCTGCCCGGCTGATGTCGGGGTCTCTCTGTGAGGTCACCCCCTCCCCACCACCTTTGCCCAATGGGCTGAGTTCCTCCAAAAGGCCTTGGTGATGTCACTGCCCCACCCACCCCTCCCCTCCAAGCTGATGTCCTGCCCCTGCCCAGCCTCTTTGGAGGTTGGAGTTGTTGCCCCTGGATCTCGGGTTGCCAACTTCCGCACCCAACAAAACTGAACACCCTTGTGCCCCCCTTCGCCGAGGTCCCGGCCCGCTCACAGCATCACCATCTCCCTCCCCTCCATCGCTCCCTCTCCCCAACCCTCCCTCACTCGCTCATTGTCACCGCGCTGAGGAGGGCTGGGGAGGGCCCCTTTTCAACTGGGTGTTGTTGGGACGCACCTGGGAAGGAGGGCTGCCTGCCAAGCACCTTTAGGAGGAGGCGTCCCTCCCTGTCAGAAAATCATCTCCCTCCCTCAGCTCAGGGATGGCCTGAATTGCCCCTTCTCCCGGCAGAGCCAGAGGATTGGAAGCCTCACTCATTGCCACACTCAGTGCTTCCGACACACACAGACTCACACACACATCTTGCAAGGAAAACCTCACCACGGAGCCACATGCACCTGTTGCTTCCCTGCCCCCTGCTCTCCAGAATCCAATCCCAAGGAAAGCTTGTCGGGCCCAGAGCTGGCAGGGCGCCCGGTGCTGGAGTATTGAAGCTACCGTGACGGCACTCAGAGGAAAGATGCGGAGAGAGTGCAAGTTAAGAATTGGCCGGTCAGGTTTCCGGTCCCCTCACAGGTCATTCCCTCACTCGAGCAAAGGGGCACATCTCAATTCTCAGCTGGCTCAGTCGAGCTGCATCGTTCTTGTTTCCACTCAGTCAGGTTTGAGGCCTGTTTCGCACCCTGTCTTTGAGAAGACAGTCAGAAACTACTCTCTGAAACAGCCAATGCAGGAGGACGTGTTATCACTCCTGCCCCGACACAGACAGACAAAGAGAGAAATGTTCTCGCTTTGAGGGTGGGACTCCCTGCCCTGGGCCAAAGACAAGCACCTCTCTTTGACCTTGGTCGCTCCTTCAGCTTTTCTTTCAGCAGGGAGCCCGAGAGCTCAGGTGCTGGAGCGCTGCGTTGGTCAGTGAAGCTCGGTGAGCTCCAATGTCACTCGGCTCTTCTACCAGCAAGTCAAAACACAGGCAGGATTTCCTCTTTTGACAATACTGGGGCTGTCTGAGGGTCTGTCCACACTGCACACTGAGCCTGTCTCTATGTGGCCTGGGCTTGCTGACTTGTGTTGCCAAGCCGGTGTTTGAGCATCCAGACTGCAGGGGAAACTCAGGCCTCACACTGTGTCTATCTGTCAAGGTTCCTTCCCCACTCTGAACGCCAGGGTGCAGATGTGGGGACCTGCATGAAAACCTTCTCAGCTTACTTTTACCCGCTTAGGTTAAAACTTCCCCAAGGTACAAACTATTTTACCTTTTGCCCTTGGACTTTCGCTGCTACCACCAAAAGTCTAACCGGGTTTTTTATTAGGAAAGAGCCGTTTGGAAACGTCTTTCCCCAAAAAATCCTCACCAAAACATCGCACCCCCCTTCCTGGGGAAGGTTTTGTGAAAATCCTCATCAATTTGCATTCAGTTTCTTAAAAGAAGAATTTTAATAGAAGAAAAAGTAAAAAGAATCACCTCTGTAAAATCAGGATGGTAGATACCTTACAGGGTAATTAGATTCAAAACACCTAGAATCCCTCTAGGCAAAACCTTAAGTTACAAAAAGATACAAAAACAGGAATATCCATTCCATTCAGCACAGCTTATTTTCTCACCCATTTAAAGGAATCAGAATCTAACGCATATCTAGCTTGATTACTTACTAAGTTCTAAGACGCCATTCCTGTTCTGTCCCCGGCAAAAGCATCACACAGACCATCACACAGATCCAGACCCTTTGTTTCTCCCTCCCCCCAGCTTTTGAAAGAATCTTGTTTCCTCATTGGTCATTTTGGTCAGGTGTCAGCGAGGTTCTCCTAGCTTCTTAACTCTTTACAGGTGAGAGGATTTTTCCTCTGGCCAGGAGGGATTTAAAGGTGGTTAGCCTTCCCTTTCTATTTATGACTCTATCCTACCGCAGGAAGTCGTCCTAAGTTACGCTGCTCCTGTTGCGTGAATAACAGAGCTGGATTTGACGTCGCTTCGGTCGACTTACTGCTGTGTCTACACTGGGCTGGGTCGACGGGAGACGCTCTTCGGTCGACTTCCCTTCCTCCTGCTGTTCCCGGCACAGTCCCAACGGCGACCGGAGAGCGCTCTGCTGTCAATTTAGTGGGTCTTCACTCGACCCCCACGACATCAACCCCCAGTGGATCCACCGCAGCAAACAGAGCCTCCCAACCGTGCTGCCCCATCCACACGGCACGACTTAGACCCGAGTGGGAAATTCAGCTCCTGTGGGGTGTGTCACCCTCATCCGCTGAAGATGCTCCCCGAGTCTCCAGGGATTCCTGCTCTAACTGCTCTCCAGCCGGTTTGTGTCCATACGCTCCCCGCGGGGAGGCTGTGAGTGGCCTGGTTAGAAGCGCTGGTTGCTCAGGCCTGGCAGGGAAGGGAAGCTCCGGGCAGCATTGACAGTCTGGAGATCCCTCCGGGGAAGCACAGGCGGTGGGTGGAACAGGCGGGGAGGCGAAGCTGCGGGGTCCTGCGGACGCCCTGAAACCAGCTCACAGACCCCCGGGGGTCACGCTGCCCTACATGCTGTTGCAGTAATGTTTGTACAAGGTGTGACGCTGAAATAGCAGCTTGTGTCAGAGTGTATTCAGGCCAACGGATGTGTGTGTTAGTAGAGATCAAAGCGACTGTTAAATGTTCAACTGTATTGGGTGTTTAAACCTCCTGAAAACTCGTGGAATGTTGTTTGCACTGTTTTCACGTCTCTGTGTCCTGTTACGCTGTGATAGCAAAGATTTGCCTTGTGTAGACCCCTGTCACTAAATAACCCCTCAAAGGAGAATGAAGGTGTGTGGGATGCAAGTGAAGAAAAGGTTCATTTCCAAAGAAGGGGTGATAAGAAGCAGGATTCCTGGGCGGGGGGCAGGAGGGTGTGGTTTGCACTGTTGTTGCCCAGGGTGGGAATGGGGAACTGGGCTCTGGCTTAAAGCGGTGTCAGGCTTCGAGGGGCTGGGTTCAGAGCTGGAGGTTCGGGTTGGGGTGAGGGTTGGGCTACAGTTTTGGTTCAGGGGTTTCGAGTTGGGGGGCAGGTTATGGGGTCAGGGTTCCAGTTGGGTTCCGGGTAGGGGGTGGGGTTTAGATTTTGGGGGGAGGGTTTGGCCAGCAGCAGCATAGAAGTGCGGGTGGCAATGGGGTGCAGCCAATAGTGATCAGTCGGGGGTCTTTTAGGTCGTTTTAGTGTCAGTAGCACCCTGGGGAGGGGGGAGGGTCATGTTTACGACAGGGGGCTAAAGTGTTGGGGAAGAGGGCGGCAAGTTGACCCATCCCACTTCGCACTTCCCACACGGACACGCACAATACGTCGAACGCGTGGACGCACACACGTCACACACACACGATGACACAAAACGGCACACAACACGACACAAAAATAACACACCACACAGACACACACACAAGACATGGAAAGCGTCACACACAAAACATCACACACACGACGCACAACATGTCATACACACTCAACACAACACGACCCGCAACATGTCGCACTCACACACTCAACATGACACACAACACGTCTCACACTCAACACGACACACAACACGACCCACAACACGTCTCACACACACTGAATGACACACAGCACGTTGCACGTACGTCACACACACACAAAGTCGCACACAGTTTGTTGCATGTCTCACGTATCATGTCACGCAGATGTCACACAACGCACATGCACTCGCACAACACGTCACACGCACATGATGCACACCACATGACACATGATACAAAATGGCACATGACACAAAATGGCACACATGACATTGAGACACACACAGACGACACTGACACGTTGCACGTGGAACACACAGCACGTCGCACACACACACACAAGACGGCAGAGGACAAGACGGCTGAGCTGCTTGGGCCTCTTTCCAAGGCTTGGTTTTTCTCAGCTCAGGGCCCTGATTTATCTGGTGCTCTGGGTAGTTCCCCTGATCACACTTCCTCAGGCTCTTCCTTGAGAGGAGATTTATCATGGGAATTACGCGGAGAGGAATGATCCTGGGGAAGTCAGTGCCGAGCCTCCCAAATCTGCACCTTTGTCTTTCTTTAATGAACAGATGGAAGATCAAAGCATTGTATTCAATCCTTGAAGTGTCCATCCCATTTCTGTGCACAGTGGACTTGAAAAGTTGTCCTTCTTCGTCTGTACACCACACGTGTCCATTTTAAATCCAAAGATGCATAATGAGCCATGGGCTACTTCCCTATGACACAGAGGGTCACAAACATGGTAGTGAAGAGGACAGATTACTAAGTAATCCCAGTGGGTTTCAGCCCCCTAGGATCACCTGGAAAGATTTTTCCTTCCTTTCAAAAGGGCAGAACCCAAACCCCATTCAGAAGATGCAGGGAATCTTACAGTAAATTCTTCCCACATGGTCCCCTTTGTAAAGCCAGTCTGTCAGAGCTTGCCTTAGCACAAGAAAATAACGCCAGGCAGTGGTAAGCACACAAACAAGACTTTATTTACGAGAGGGAAAAGGACTAGGCTAGGCTAGAGAAGGGGGGGATTAACAAAACTTGAACTCTGGAAGTGCTCCAGTCTCCCAAACAATTACACCCAGGAGGTCAGGCTGATGTTCTCTCTCCCCTCTCTTGCAGGGACAGCGATGGACGGCTGCTGCTCTCTTGACATTGGACGTCAGGGAGGGACTCCATGATGGACACAGGAACGGGTGAGTAGACCTAACTAAAAACCCTCCCTATCCCTCTTTGCGTCGTCTCTGCCTGGATGTTAGACCCTATCTACGCGGATTCAATCCGTGCGTGGGAGTGTGCTCCCCAACCCAAACTAATAGAGGAAATGGCTAAAGGTCACCAGCTTCTTTTCCCAAGTCCAAGATGGCCACCTGACAGATAACCCAAAAGGTACATGCCTTTGTTCCCTTCTTTTAGGAAAATTTGGCAGGGGCAACCAGCATTTTACACACCCGGAGACTGGATTTGACCAATCAGGGAACGTTGCGGGGCAGGGTGACCCACGCAGAAGGGGGTTGTATATCCCCTCTGAGAACTCCTCCCTGTGTCCTCTACCAATTGAAGTGGGCGTCAGCCCCGTAGGACCACCCCGAGAGGGGATTTGACCAAATAAGGGAAGTGCTGCAGTGGAGTGACCTGCCCGCAACAGGATCCTGTGGTCCCTCTAAAATGTCCCCACACCACCCTCTAGCAGTTGGCGAGGGTTTCACTCCCACCTTAGGCCATCTCAGAAGGGAAATGTGTACCAATCCAGAACAGGTATAGCCCGAAGGTCTAGGCCACGGTTTCTTCAAAAGACATCCTTGGAACGAGACGGGCTCTTCCCCGCAGTGTTGTGTTGCGACTTCCCGGACGATGCTGCCAGGCTCGCAAACATGGAGCTCCAGAGATCGGCGGCTTCTGGCCTAGACCTTCGGGCACTGCCTAGTCTGATCGTTACGTTTCCCTTCTGGGATGGCCTAAAGCGTGTGTGCGAAACCCTGACTGATTAGCAGAGGACGGTGCGGGGATTTCATGGAGGGGTGATGGACCCCTCTTGCGGGCAGGTCACCCCACCATGGCACTTACCCTGTTTGGTGAAATCCCCTCTCTGGTGGGTCCTAAGGGGCTGAGGCCCACCCCAAGTGGGAGGAGCTCTTGGAGGGTCACGTGACCCACTTCCGAATGGGTCACTCTGCCCCAGAACATTCCCCAATTGCTCAAATCCATTCCTGAGGCAGGTGCATGGAGATAAAACACCCCCAGATTGGTAAAGGAGTGGGAGGATCTCTTAGAGGGGTCACATGCAACTCCTTGTTTCGACTCCCGTTTGCATCTTGTCCCATGGCTGACATCAAATAACTTCCCTAAGCCTCAGGGTAGTTTGGCCAAATGCCCATTGTCAAAATGGCTGCCCTCCCACGCAGTGTGTGTGTCCCAACACCCAGAGCCCGTGCGGCCGCCCTCTCCGTTGGGGCTGTGTGGCCCAGCGACCAGAGTCCGTGCGGCCGCCCTCTCTGTCCAGGGCTGTGTGGCCCAGCGACCAGAGTCCGTGCGGCCGCCCGCTCCGTCGGGGCTCTGTGGCCCAGCGACCAGAGTCCGTGCGGCCGCCCACTCCGTCGGGGCTGTGTGGCCCAGCGACCAAAGTCCGTGCAGCCGCCCGCTCCATCGGGGCTGTGTGGCCCAGCGACCAGAGTCCGTGCGGCCGCCCTCTCCGTCGGGGCTGTGTGGCCCAGCGACCAAAGTCCGTGCGGCCGCCCGCTCCGTCGGGGCTGTGTGGCCCAGCGACCAGAGTCCGTGTGGCCGCCCGCTCCGTCGGGGCTGTGTGGCCCAGCGACCAGAGTCCGTGCGGCCGCCCGCTCCTTCGGGGCTGTGTGGCCCAGCGACCAAAGTCCGTGCGGCCGCCCGCTCCGTCGGGGCTGTGTGGCCCAGCGACCAGAGTCCGTGCGGCCGCCCGCTCCATCGGGGCTGTGTGGCCCAGCAACCAAAGTCCGTGCGGCCGCCCGCTCCGTCGGGGCTGTGTGGCCCAGCGACCAGAGTCCGTGCAGCCGCCCGCTCCTTCGGGGCTGTGTGGCCCAGCGACCAAAGTCCGTGCGGCCGCCCGCTCCGTCGGGGCTGTGTGGCCCAGCGACCAGAGTCCGTGCGGCCGCCCTCTCCGTCGGGGCTGTGTGGCCCAGCGACCAGAGTCCGTGCGGCCGCCCGCTCTGTCAGGGCTGTGTGGCCCAGCGACCAGAGTCCGTGCGGCCGCCCGCTCCGTCGGGGCTGTGTGTCCCAGCGACCAGAGTCCGTGCGGCCGCCCTCTCCGTCGGGGCTGTGTGGCCCAGCGACCAGAGTCCGTGCAGCCCTCCTCTCCGTCGGGGCTGTGTGGCCCAGCGACCAGAGTCCGTGCGGCCGCCCTCTCCGTCGGGGCTGTGTGTCCCAGCGACCAGAGTCCGTGCGGCCGCCCGCTCCGTCGGGGCTGTGTGTCCCAGCGACCAGAGTCCGTGCGGCCGCCCTCTCCATCGGGGCTGTGTGGCCCAGCGACCAGAATCCGTGCGGCCGCCCGCTCCATCGGGGCTGTGTGGCCCAGCGACCAGAATCCGTGCGGCCGCCCGCTCCATCGGGGCTGTGTGGCCCAGCGACCAGAGTCCGTGCGGCCGCCCGCTCCATCGGGGCTGTGTGGCTCAACGCTTAGAGTCCATATGTCTATCCTGTCTCTTATGCCCGTGTGGCCCGATAGCAACGGACAATATGGTTACTCTCTCCCTTAATGCTGTGTGGCCCAACGGCCGGAGTCAGTGTAGCTGCCCTTCACTGCAGGGCTGTTTGGCTGAGAGTTCAGAGGCAAGATGGTTGCCCCTCCTCTTGGGGCTGTGCAGTCTAGTGGGTCAATGGGGACGTGGGCAGCCACCAAAGGATGGATGGCAGCCAGGGCAGGTGGACCCAGGCCCTCGTTACTCCACCGGCTCCTCGCCCAGGGCCTCGTCCGTGGCCAATGTGTTTGCCATTGAGTCAGTGGGGATCCAGCACTGCGGATGACAATGGCTAGTTCACCCAGGTTACTTCCTTGGAGATGTCTCTAGGCCATGGGCTGGGGGTCTCTGGGTTCCCGGCCTGGGAAACTCCCAGAGTCTCCGATCTCCCTTGCATGTCTGCAGACCCCCAGGGACGTGGCTGGGTCTCGGCGCCTCAGAGCTCTGCAGTCAGGGGCTTGAGCTGTTTCTGGTCTGGAGCCTACAGTGTGCATCCTCCATTTTCAGCGGTCTGAGCTGCTCGCTTACACACTGGTGCTCCAGTTGGAGCATGTCCGGCAGGGCTGGGGTGGGGCTTGGCTTTCTCCACCTAGACTATGGGGTTCTGTGTGGCTGGTTCAGCCCGGCACATGCTGCTCGGCCTCTTCTGTCTCCTCCTTCCCATGCAAAGCTGCTTTGCCATCTCACAAGAGATGGGATCAGTGGTGGGCTCAATTGGCTCCTGTTGGCCTCTCGATGTCTGGAAGAGAGAGAAAGGGCAGGAACCCAAATGAGAAGAACAAAACCTTCAAGCAGGGTAGTTTTCCACAGCACAACCCCACCCTACTTTGCTGATGCTCATTGGCAACTTCCCTGAGAGCTGGCATTTCTTAAAGAGAGCACCCAACCCCCCGCAACCTCTGCTACCCTGTGGGCTGGCAATGGTAAAAGGGAGTCTGGGAGAATTTCTCCTCTCTCCACCTGGCTCTGATGAGTGAGGGAACCACATGCGAGAAGCTGTGTGAATGTAGGGCTCTGTGCAGTGGGATGAGATGTCCTCCATGGTGCCCAAAGGTGGGGTTGTCCTGCCTTTGCAGTGACTTCCTTCTAGTGAGAGAGATTTCAGAGATCAGCTCCGGGATTCTGCCCTGTACCAGTGTGTGGGAATGGGGCAGAAGTGGGGCAATGGTGCACTCAGGAAAGGAGTAGGGCTAAGGGGGGCCCAGGCTGCAGCCACTAAACCCCTGTGTGCTGCGTTGCGGCCGGGCCGGCTCTGCCTGGCTGGGGTGGGGGCGAGGAGGCTCCGCACGTTGCCATTCCTCATCCCCGCCAGCCACATCACCACGACGAGCACCACACTGGGAACCTCTGTCCCGGGGGCTGATCTTCCCTGTAGGCTCTGCCTCCCCGCAGCTCCCATTGGCCGGGGATCGTTAATCCGGCCCTTGCCCTATTCCCCAGCCTGTTCCAATCCTGCTCTTGACTCCTGACTCCGGCTCCAACCCTTGGCTCCCCTCGGCTCGGCCTCCACCACTCTGAGCACAAGGCCCCAGAGCCACTGCTCCAACCACTGGGTCCAACCAGCCGTGCTTTGGCCTCTGACACCAGCGCTATGGAGGAGTCGTTCACCTCACTGCTTTCCATGTGTATGGCCCTGCCTTGGTCAGCGCTGGTTTTCATCTGCCATGGTGCTGCCCAGTGACATGGCTTTCTTTGATCCCTTTCAACTTCTTCCAAGTCTTCTCTAGGCCCGACTAATCGACATAATTTTGGGTCATCTGCTGATATCCACCTCGTTGTTCAGCCCCGGTTCCAAACATAAGGACATAAGAAAGGCCACAGCAAAGGTCCATCTAGCCCAGTATCCTGTCTTCTGACAGTGGCCAATGCCAGGTGCCCCAGAGGTAATGAAGGGACAGGCAATCATCTAGTCATCAGTCCCCTGTCCCGCATTCCCAGCTTCTGGCAAACAGAGGCCAGGGACACCAAAAAGTTGAGAAGCGTCTGTTGTATTTACCATAGCAGGACAAAGAGCTCGTCTGTGTCGGTCCCGGTTCCCTAGTCAAATGCAGAACCCGACACGAGATTTCCAAGCTTCTGCAACCATTTATAATATCTGTTGAGGATGTACCATGTGGTCCTGTCTGATTTCAAAGGCACTTCGTGAAAAGCTGAAACCAAGAGGAAATGGGTTGAAAACCCCGTGATGCTGATGTGACTGGTACCTAGGAAACCTCCACTTCCGATGGCCAACGCCCCCTGCTATTAGCTCCCCAAGAGTCTAAGGGCACAAGAACAACAACTCCGCTCCTCCCAAAATAGCCCTGGACAGAGAGGAGACCCCATTCTTGCAAAGCTTCCCCCTCTGCTGGCAGACACTCCTCCACACACCCGTACACACAGACGGTTGGGGGCACTTGTTCTTTGGATGGAACAGGAAAGTGACAGCGGCAGCCATATTAAACCATACAACATTTAGGCCGAGATCCACAAAAGGATTTCGGCTCCTAACGTCTCCTGAAATCCTTTGTGGCCCTGTGCCTTCATTCCTGAAGAGCTCACAGGGAAAAGTGTTACCCATGTGCCCTCATGGGATTTCCTAGGAGCTGATAACCAATCTCGGAGTGAAGGTCCCTGGCCTGCAATCACTCCATTCCAGGGAGGGCAGGTGATGAATCTTTCCCTACAGAGGGGAATCGTCATCATCATCATCCTTAATACCAACAGCCGTTTTCAGTTGGGTCAGGCCTTCCTTTAGAGACTTTCTGACCTTGATGAAGACAGTCTCCCCACACAGCTCTAAGGCTATGTCTACACTAGGAGCTCAGGATGGAATTCCCCTGCTCCCATACACAGATTGTGGGACCACGATGAAAGCTGGCGTGACCATCCTTCTTCCTTCAATGCTGTCCTTAGACTGAGAGGGACACATTCAAAGCTGTGTTCAGGCCCTGTGCTGCACCCCTGTGCTTCCCACAGAGGGCCAAACACACAGAGGTATTTCCTTACCTTCATACAGGCGGGAGATGCCATCTTCATTCACTGTTTCAGACAACAAATCACAGTAATGGTGGATAGTATTTCCTAGACAAACAATGAATACAATGGCTCTCATGGCTTTTCAGATCCTTTCCTGAAAACTGCTAATGATGCAGCCATTCTCCCAAGACACCTTTGGGAAATTCCAGACATTCCTTACATCTGTACACAAAGCATATTCGAGAAATCATCAGATGCCCAGAAGTTACTGAGAGGCTGATTTCCAAAGGAGATTGAATTCACATCCTGCTGGTTTCCCCTAGGCGCAGCCAAAGAATTGTTGTGGGCGGGGGAAGTTGGTGCAGTCGATTCAGCTAAGTTGCTCCCTTCATCTTGGAATACATGTTAATTCACACACACATGCACACACACACACATCCCGTTTTAGGATTCTGGTGCTGTTGGAGGGAACAGAGCAGCCGTCCAGAAAAGGGCTCTGAAGGAAGCATTGAGAAAAGATCAAGTGAATTTGCTCTGCTTACCAATGAATCGGGCTGCTGAATGTCTTATTGTTGTCTGTGAGCTTTCCAGATACTGTAAGGCCTGGAACAGGAATTTGGGGATGTGGCTCTCGTTGTTCTGCATCTAGGAAGAAAGAAGGAAGAAATGCACAATATACAAATGACATGTTCTTCCCACAGCGAATAGTCCAGGAAAGCCAATGCATATAGCCAGGCCCTGGCAACCGCCAATATGAACCCATACACCAGAGCAGCACCCCTCTGAAGTTCCTATTGTGTTCTCCAGAACCTCAGCTTTCATTTGAAAAGACAAAAGTTTGAAGGTCGGAGAATTGTGGAGAAAAATGTCAACAATGTGAACGGATTGTAACTCCTGCTGAAATGAGCCAGCAGAGAGCCTGGAACAGAGTCCTGCAGCCCGACCGAAGCGGATGGGTACTCAGGGTGTGGAGTTAGAAAGGTCTTCCTCAAGTCCCCATTCACCCCTCTCAAGGCACAAGGAATTCACCTACCAAGCAGATCCAGACACACTTCAAGAGCTGTGAGGAGCCATCCCAGGCCAAGCTGTGGGAGAGGGTCTTCAAATGAGCCCACCTGAGGAACACTGCGCAGCGGAAGAGCGTCAGTTTACATGACTGCAAGAGAAGAGGAGACCAAGAGGGTTCTCCCTGAGAGAGGGATAGTTTGGGGGACATGGAACCTTCCCCGTCCCTTGTTCTCCTGCTTTTCCTGCCAGTGGAGATTCCTGTCATTTGTTCTCCACAGGAGTGTGCTGAGGAGAGGAAAGGGAGAGTTGGCTGGAGAGAGCCAGAGCCGTCCTGTCCTTTGGATGGTTTGGGGTGGTTGCCCAGGGCCCCGTGCTTTGGGGGGCCCTGCACTTCATGGGGACGCAGGCCCTGGGCTGTGCCGGGGCCAGCAGCAGTACTCCCGGCTCCGCTACGCTATGCCCCACCTCTTTCCCAGAAGAAGGCTTTTCTTCCCAATTGTGCTGTGTGCTGTGAGGATGGATGAGGCGCTTGGCTCCAGCATGGAGTGAAGCAGGGAGGAGAAGACTCTGCTTGGGCAAGGGGCTCTGGCGATGACTGGAGTGGGGGCCCCAGGAGATACTGGCTCTTTGCTCTTCAGGCAATAATGACCGTGGCACTTACCAGTTTCACACTCTCGTCCTGGTCTTCAAGATGCAGCAGCAGGGGGAGCAAGCAGTGGATGATTTCCTGCTGCACGAAGGGTTTGTCGGGGTCCTGCACCCTGCTCACCACGTTGCCAAGCAGTACAATGGCAGCTGAGCGCACACTGCCCTTCTCCTGGCAATGACACACAGGGGGTGGGGACCCCCGGTTAAAGCCAGGCAGCATCAGAGCAGAACGCCACTGGGTGGTAATGCACACGCTGCTCCGGTCCCCCTGTGTGAACTACCTGGGCTGGCGGGAGCAGGGAGGCCACCAGGCCAGCGCCATGGACATCTTGTGCAGGGCCTGAGACCCTGTGCGGGACAGTGCAGCCCAGGGTGTCCCAGAGGCAGTTTCTGTCTGGAGAGCACAGAATCCTAGAACCCGAGAAGATGAGGGGAGAGGGCAGGCAGGCTGCTGGAGACTGGTGTGGGGAAGGGGAGAAGCAGCTGCTGGAGCCTGGCAGGGACTGGCTGCTCCAAAAGACAGCATTTCTTTGGCTCTTGGGTGCCCCTGAGAGCCGGGCCATTCCCGACCCACCTCTTTCCTGCTGAGAATCTCCACCTCTTTGGGGGCCTGTGTTCTCCAGGCAGCTGGTCATCTGCCCAGTGCCAGGCCCCCTCTCCCCCAGGCCAGGCTGCAGCAGGGGCTGGGAGCATGGCACTGAGGCTGAGCTTTGGAGAGAAGAGCTCTGACAGGGAGGTGGCTCAGCAGGAGATTCCCCACCCATGGCGGGGGCACTCCTTGGCGGCTCCATGGCAGGCCTGAGGGGCGGGAGGAAGGGGATGGGGAGAGAGAGACTAGGGCATCACAGACAGCTGGAGCGGGGGAATGGGCTTCTTCTGCGGGTTCCAAGCCTTACGTCATCAATGAAGGGGCGAAGGCTGACAGCAATGTCCTGGGAGATGGAGCCAAGCCCCTCCCTGTTGAGGAGGTGGATGATGTCTGCAGCTTTATGCATGGCCTCCATGACACGCCTTCCATCCCTGTTACAAAACATGACCAGGATTGCTGGCAGCTGGGCCCGTAAGAATTGCACCTGCCGGAATGAAGAAGGCAGCTCATTACTATCCCAGGTGACAACCTGGAGCACATGATGGACCACTGCCACCGATGATAAACCACGGAGGGCACAGCCCCCCAACGGGGCAGAAAGTCATTCTCCTGTCACTCTGTGCCAGTTGCTCACTGTCACCTTTGTCTTTGCTCACCCCGCCTCCCCCATTGCATCCTATCTGCAATCAGGGCTCAGCTCACGGGAGCAGGGAGCATGGCATGCCTTGATTTGTTCTGAAAGCACCTCCACCATTTGAGGGCTGTGTTTTAAACAACAAGGCTTGTGTGTGGCTCTCCCTCTCATTTCTGAGCTATTTGATGGACATTGGCTTCCTGGGTCCCCTGGGCAATCCCCGGCTCTCACCTTTTCTGGCTGGAACACAATACTGCCAAGGCCTCGCAGACTGAGCCTCCGTATGATGGAATTTGCATCTTTGGTCCAGTCCATGAGCTGTGCCTGGAGGGCTGATCTTGTCAGGATGGTGTCAATGGAAGGACTCTGGAGAAACTGGCAAGAGCCAAATGAAGATCAGGTTGAGGAGCAGAGGTCTTATTGTGGGGTCTGTTCCCTGGACAGTCGTCTTTACCAAAGGGCCACTTCCTCCTATGCAAAGTCTCTGGTGAGTAGGGAGCCAATTGCTGCTGTTTCAGTTGGTTCCTTCCCCAAATTTAGACTAATGCAGAAGTCACAAATAAGCCCCCAGGGAAAGGGGAATCTCCAGACCTCATTGAGTGCCATGGAGAGAGCCGTGGGGCAGAAGAAAAGCAGAACCCCAGGAAAAGGTGAGGCGAGAAGCATGGCCTTGGGGCACTGGAGAAACATGGCTTCTTGTCCCATAACCCCATCTAGGCACATCCAGCCAGGAGCAATCTCACCCTGTCTCTCCCTCCCTCTCTTTGCCATGCCCCGCTACCATCCATGTGCGGAGAGGAGCTAGCTGGCGGTAGGGCTGCTAAGCTGCTGACAATGTAGCCTAGAGCTTCCTGTCCTGAGCTGCTCTCCAGAAAGCCCACTTCTGCCTGTCAACTCATGAATCTCACTTCAGTGCAGAAAGCCAGGGCGATAGTTCTCTGCTCCTCCTCCTTCCCACTCTGGACGATGGTGATTGCCTCTCTGAAAACTGCAGGGAGCTGAGGGTTCTCAAACTCGATCATGGCTCTGGAACATGGAACAGAAAGTCCCTTTTGATTCTCAAGGGGGAGAGAGCGTTCAGCTCCAGTTGCTGGGCTGAGCTGGCAGCCTGGAACTGAGGACTATTTCACACGGAAATCCCATTCCCAAGAGAGACCCAAAGAAGAGGAAACGTTGAGCTCCTACCTTGCAATCAGGCCAACCCCCTGCGAGTAGTGATATCGGGAGGCTATCATGTCCCAACCCCGATGAAACTGGATGCTGGCAAATTCCTTCCAGTAGCCGGGCATGGAGAAAAGCGTCTTCACAGCCTCCACTGAGGTGCTAAAGACAAAAACAAACAAACAAACAGAGTGTCAAGCAATGAGATCAGCCCCAAGCATGGCAAATCTGCACAAGTCCTGAGACACCCAGCATGCTCAGCAGTAGCTAGCCTCCCCAAGGATCGATCCAGTGTGATACCCTGTCTACACTGCAGTTTCACTGACTTTGGAACCAGTTAGGGACACTGTAGCTTCTTCAAATGGTTGGTGTCATCACTCCCAATGGTTGAATACTTGATTCTTTACTGTGACAGGTAACAGGACTCAAGCGGGCATGTGGGTCCAGATCCTTTGTTGGTGGAATCGAGCAAAGCTCCATCAGTTTACGCCACCTGAGGTGTCTTCTGGCGCTCTCTCTTTCCCGTGCAGATGGAAGCCCCTAACTGTGCCCACAGAACCAGATGAACTGGTCCCTCTTCCTCCTGTCTGCCTGTGAGGCTGACGTCCTGCGGGGCCTGTCCCCATGTGGTGCCGGTGTGGCTCTGTCCGCGTTCGGGGAGAGAGGCCCACGGATTTGCTCAGCAGGCACTGATGAACGCACTGACCCTTTGGCGGGCGGCAGACGTGGATGGATGCACAAACATGGCTGCTGCCTGAGTGTGTAGGGAAAGCAGCTGGGCTGTGGGCGGCGTCAGATGAGCGAGTGTGACTCACAAGAACGCACGGCTCTCAACCCTTTTCCCTCAAGAGAGACCTGCTCCCAACTGAGCCTGGGCTAACAACAGCACCCGAACAACTGATGGCCGTGAACAGCCCCCATGTGTTTAGCCCAACAAATCTGTTCTTCCTTTTCCTTTCAGGCATTACCTTAGGAGACTGAGGCAGCTGCATCCCTCCTCGGGGCTGGATGTCTGCCTGGCCATGTAGGTCCCTGGCAAGTGCTGATCCATCACGTACTGCACTTGCCTGACGCAGAGAATGAGCAGCTGGGGATACATTTGCAGGATGGCTTCTCGGTATCCCCGTAGGAAAAGGAGCTCATAAATGGTCTTCATTGCCTGGAGGGGGGAAAGAATTTCACTCAGCTCTCCCAATCTGCCACCTGTCCCCATTGCCATTCGCTATTGTCCCTTTGTCATGTCTCCTTTCCTCTCCAGCGTATTACAAAAGAGTATTGGCTTCTGAGAGGGGTGGGGACATTTGGAGGCTCCTGAACCTTCCCCCATTCCTGGAACGGAAGCAGGATGGAAAGATGAGAAGAGTCTGGATGACGTTATTCCCCATTATTTCTCTTTCTGGTGCAGAGCCTGTGCTTTGGCTTTCCAGCCATGACTGGAAGGGCTGAAACCATCCTGAGGAGATCCGTTCTCCTAGGCCCAGTGTTTCTGGCCCAGTCAAAAGTACTGGACTTCTCAGGATGCCATGTTGGGAAGATTTCTAGCCACAGTTTACAGAGCCAGATACTTGGAGACTTCCAAGAGACACCTGAACTGCACCTGTTCACTAAAGGGCCATCTGGAGCAGAAGACAACTGAGCCAGGGTACCAGCAGATAAACCACCTCAGATGTGTAACTTTGACCTGGGGGAAACTTTACTGACCCCTCTTTGGTTTGATTGGAAGTGGCGAGGACACACCAAGGCCTGGTCTACACTCCAGAGTGAGGTCAACGCAAGGCCGCTCACTCTGCATCCCCCTAAGGATGGAATTTCCTTCCCATCGTCAGAACTGCCCCTCGGTGCCAAATTCGTCACTCCACCTCCACACGTGGCAGAGAGTCCAGGTCGATGCAGTCAGGTCGATGCAGCGTCCGTGCAGACACCACGTCGCTTTCCTCAACTGGCTTTCAGGAGCCTTCCCACAATGCCCCACCCTGACCCTACAATCAAGACAAGTCCTTCTGGTGAGGACGGGCACTTCCGACACGAGCAGCAAAGTGCGGACACACACCAGGGATGGAATCGCTGTGGCGGCTGTCTGCCCATTTAAGTTAGGTCGGCTTCAATGTGTGGTGGAGCCATGGCCTGAAGGTAAGAAGCGGTAAAACTCGCACACACACACAGATGCACCATCTTCCCTGTGGTGGCGGGTTCGCAAGGTGACATCTCAAATCTCACTTACAGCCAGAGACACATGGCTGCTCGTCTCCTCCCGGCGTCTCTGCTGGAGCTTGTCCAGCAGCTGCTGCAGCACCTCCCTGGTGAGCTGTGGTTCTTCACCCAAGGCCTTCCACAACTCAATGGCACATCTGCAAATTCAGAAACACACGTCAGAGCTTTCCTGCTTGGCCATCTCTTGCCCTCCCCAGGGAGAGGCTTGGAATACCAGAGGAGACAGCCACTGGTGCAGGGAGGCTAAGGCAGGGCAAGTCCCTTCAGAGAAAGTTGAATTTATTCCTTTCCCCGAATGGGTTCTTGTTTCTAAAGCTAACCCACTCTTTCCAAGACAGTGAGCATGTACTGACCACAGAATGACCACCAAACTGTGACCCGCAGACTGTGCAAAATTCTGCTCTGTTACACTTGGGTCAGTCCCGAGAAACTTGCCTGACATCATTGGAGTTCCTCTGGCTGTTTGGGGCTATAACGGAGACCCAGCGTTTGGCCAAGTGTCTCTTAGCAGCTCAATTCTACTGCAGTGTGGTGGACAGGGTCAGAGAGTGAGTCAGCACATGCCCTGATCTGAGAAGATTCAAGAGCTTGGAAGAGGAGATTGTAAAGCCCAATGTGACAGAGATGGAAGGAAAGTAGGACTGAAATCCCCCTCCTCCATTCTTGCGGATCTAAGTCCTGCTTCTCCCCACAGGCATCTGCAGAGGAAGACTGCAGATGGATCCAAAACACTTCCAGTCATTTGACGTCCAAGTTTGGTGAGGAAGGTCGGACGTGGTGGTCAAGCCCTAGGACATTGAGAACTAGGTTGGACAACTCAAGAGCAAATGGCCTGGAAGCAAGGTCTTCCGGAAGCTTGACTGAACTTCTGTGCCAATGCTGCCGAGTTTCTGTAACTTCTGAGCACAGCCCCTGGAAAGCACTGTGGCTGTTCCAAGAAATTCAGACCTGATTCTGAAATTCAGAAAGGTTTACAAATCAAACACTCAAAGAAATCTGAAAACCAACACTGTATTCCTCTGATAACTGAATTGGGTAAGAAGTTCCATTTCTTTCCTGCCGCTCTTCAATTTGCTCTGCAGTGTGACACAAATTTCACTCAGGTCAGTGCAGAACTGCATTGCAGAAGATGCCAAGGAAAGCTGGACTTTTGACCTCTGGCTAGGGTTCAGTTGGGTTTCATGGCCCCGAGGAACACATGGGAGTTGTGTTACAAACCCCTCAGCTGGCTGACCCTTCCAAGTGATCAGCAATAACCAGCAGGACTGAAAGTTAACAATCTATTGAGGTGGAAAGAGGCACTCCCCCCTCTCAGAGCTATTAATGCTAGCTGTCTGCTCGCTGCACTGCATTTAGGCTCTGGTCATGTGGGGATGATTTTTTTGTTGATTTGATTTTATTTTATTTTGCATCAATAAGGGCTGGAAATGTCTGTTTTAAGAGATTGACCTCTGCCCCACCGTTCCATAAGGATGAGTGCATTTTGTCACCAATTCCTCAGCCATGGAATAACTGGGGGGTCTGACGACAGGTAAGAATCCTGCACTGGTCTCCAGGGGATAGACAGATGGGCCTCATGGGCCTTTTCCGTCTCTGCCTTCTCTCCTGCAGTAAGGAGCAGCCAGACCTCATGAGCCAGGGATGTTGAGTGAGCCCCCAAATCATTGATTGGCCCTGTACTGGATCTGAGAGGAAGTGGGGTGACCCATAGAAATCAGGACAATGCTGGAATTCTCCAGAAAAGTGGCATGTCTCCATCCCGGGGAGTGTAGGAGGACGGGTTGGCTCCTTAGTGGCTGGGCCTGGCCATCTCCTCTTAGGAAGCGTGGACAGCTCTCTGCACAACAGGAAACTCCCTCCAACTGTGTGAGCCCCACGGACCCCTCCCGGCCTGTGGCCTGTCAGTAGGAGCAGGAGGAGAACGACTGGACTGAGGAGATAACAAAGCAGCTCCCTACCTGTGTGATGAGAGCGTGTGAGCCACACAGGTTAGAACCACGTCCTGGGGGTGGGAGCGAGCCAGCAAGGCCATGGCCCTGAGCACTGCTCTTCTGGCTCTGGGATCACAGCTGTTGTCGAGCCAGATTAAGATCCCTCCCACGATGTCTCCAACCTGGAAGAATGCCAGAAAGTTGAGGGATGGATTTCTCAATGAGTGGCCTCCTCCCAGGGAAGCCCTCCTGGCAGCCCTGCAAGCCTCCTCTGACCTCGGTTGCCCATCTTGGCTGCTCCCTAAGAGGCTTTGACAAGTCCAGGAATCCCAGTCTTCCTGAGGTCTGGGTTAGCACCTTCAAGCTCAAAAACACGCACAAAACCTTAGAGTGGGCACAGTCCTAACTCCCCTGATGTCCCAGGGCCTTCCCTGCCGTAGCAAACGGCTCTCAGTCCCGCTCTCAAGGGCTTCCCTCCAGGAGCCTTTCCTCCATCTCTGCAACTTCCTTTTAGCTCTTTCTTGCACAATCCGTTCCTCCAGACCAGTGGTTCTCAACCTAGTTTCCATTGTGGGACACATCCAATCCGACCTGTTTGTCCCTGAGGATGTCCCAAAGGGGCGCAGCTCTGTGCTGACCGGGCCACAGGTTGAGAAGCACTGCTCCAGACCCAGCTGGTTCTACCGATGTATCCCAGAGCCCATGGCAGAGATGGGAGGCAGGGCTAGTTGGGTGGGGCTAGCCAGCTCCCGGCCCCAGTCTCCTAAGTCCCCAGTCTCTAATCTCGGATTCATGCTATGGCACTTAGAAGAGCAGTGCAGACAAGGTGACTTGGGCTGGAGCCCAGGCTCTGAAGCCACCCTCCTCCCCAGGCTTCAGAGATCAAGTTCCAGCCCCAGCCCAGAAGAGTCTGCATTGCTGTTGTGGCCCCTCAGTGCCAGCCCTGGGAGCCCAAGTCCATAGGGCCAGGCTTTCAGGCTCCTGCTGCAGAGTTTGCAACACAGGGAGACAGACCCTAAAGGGACAAGCCACCCCCTAGGACTCTTCCGTGAGGAATTGGTCATTGCTCTTTCCTCTCTCGAACAAGGAGCAGGAGCTCCAAGGCGGGGGGCTGGATTCTGTTGACCTGTTCTGCTAGCAGGAGTTAGAGCCCTGCACAAATCAATCTGCTGATTGAGGGGCCATTTGTTAACTTCCCGCTGGGACCTGTTGGAAAGAAGGAACTCGGGCAGAGACAGGGATGACCTGCAGGAAACCCTAGGAACAGGCAGGTTGGGGAGGAAGTTCAGGCTGAGGATTCTGTTCATTGATTAGTCTCAGCGTTTCCAGGAAAGCCAAAGCCCAGGAAGGGAATAAGTCTGCACTTCCGCGCCACGTGCAGGCGGTCTTTGGAGAAGGGCTTGAATGTCGCCTATCCCCGCGGCCAAGCGATGAATGACAAGGGGCTGAGCCAACCTTCCAATCCCATGCCAGTGTCCCAGGAATGGTTTCCGAGGAGAGGAACTTCTCCCATCCCCCTCTCTGCGCAGCATCCCCCTGCCCCATTGCGGGAGTCTCTTACTCTCTCCATCTTGTCTCCGTGGAGAGATACGATGGCCCTCAGCTCTTCCTCTGCGGCTCTAAATCTCTGCAGGGTGGGTGTTGTCAGACCCTTCACGGCTGCCATCAGCAGGGCATGGAGCGGGGCTGAGGAAGGGTGCTCCCTGGGGGTCTGCAAAGAACAGGGTCAAAGCCTGTTGGGATTGAGTATTTCCCTCGGGCAGCTGCCCTGGAACAATCTGTCCCCGGGGGAGGCTGGCAGTGCCGAGGGAGCGTGGAGACTCCGGCTGAGCCCTTTTCTTCAAAAGCCTCCCCAGGTGCTAAGGTTTCCTCAGCCTTTTGTCCCCTTTCTGGCCCCCTCTCCTGAGAAGAGACGGGAGCCTCTCAGGCAGTGCTGGGACCCCAAGGGCCACCCCGTTTCCTCCCTCGCTAGCCCCTCCTCGCAGGAAACCCCGCTTTTGCTGAGAAAGCGTCAATGTCCTGCAAAGCCCATTCGAGTTGCTCCTTGAGTGTCGCCGAGGGGTCACTGGAGAATCTGCCCCATGTCCCATCACACCCCGAGCGCCTGAGGAGATTGGCTCAGCAACTCTGAAAGCCAACAGTGTCTGCGAGGAAGGGACTGAGAATAGGGCCCAAACGGAAACACCCTCTTCCTTCCCCACCTCGCAGCCTGTGGGGCTGCCAGAAAACAGGCAGGAATCGCCGTCAGGACAGAAAGTAACTGAGACTGAAGAAGCAAGTTTGCCTGGCTGAAGAGAAGTCCAAAGCGTGGACCTCCGGGGCCAGAGCCCTGGGGGTGAGAACTCACTGGGCACAATGTTACTCCAGGGGGCCTGGTTCCAGGGTCACCTCAACCCAGGACCTGGGGTGCTG
Organism: Caretta caretta; assembly: GCF_965140235.1. Lineage (NCBI taxonomy): Eukaryota > Metazoa > Chordata > Testudines > Cheloniidae > Caretta > Caretta caretta. The sequence goes on from NC_134209.1 coordinate 10,566,741, forward strand.
GAGGCCTTTGCCCTGGGGTCTCAGGGCACCCCCTGGGGATTACTGCAGCTGGCCTGCATGGCGCTGGATTAGCACCGTCTGTCCTGGTTGCCAACAGCTGAGGGGTAGCTCAGTGGTTTGAGCATTTCACTAAACCCGGGGTAGTGAGTTCAATCCTTGAGGGGACCATTTCGAGATCTAGGGTAAAAATTGGGGTTTGGTCCTGCTTTGAGCAAGGGAGTGGACTGGATGACCTCTTGAGGTCCCTTCCAACCCTGATATCCTAGGATGCAGTAGAGCACGGCGGAGTGGCACACTCGCATCCATACTCCAAACCCCCGGCGGGTTAGAAGCTCCCAGAATTGCAGCCTTTTGTATGCGCTGCAGGGTGCTCTGTCCCGAAGAGGAAGAGTTACAAAGGTGTCTAGAGGCTTTTGTAACTCGGACAGAGCCCAGATGTTGGCAGGCGAGAGGGAACCTGGGACCTCTGGAGCTTAGTGCAGGAGCCTCGACCACAGGAGCGAAAAGCCAAGAGGCTGTTAGCTAAGGCTCTAGAGCAGACTCCTTTTCTCTGTGTCTCAAAGTGGTCCTGGTGCCACGAGATGGGCCAGAACCCCACAGCCAGGACATATGTGGGTTCCCCCGACCAGGGCAGGGATGGGCCTGGTCTGATTTTCAGCCGTGCCTGTGTGCCATGGAAAGTGCATCAGAATCGGGCATCTGAGTCAGGCACTTCTGCCAGTCCCACAAAGCACCTCTGGACTTCTTTAGGTGTCTAAACCCCTTTGTCAAAGCGGGCCTCGTTCAAGCGACCCAGAGAAAGACTGGCTGGAGTTGATCACCCTTGACGAGTGTTTCTTTTCAGCCCCTGGGAGATATTCCTACACACAGCAAGAAATGCTTTCCATGAGCACGACCACACAGCACCATTACCATCGTCATATGGGAGCTGCTTGTTAATGAGGGGCTGGGAGTGTGCTCTTCTTCCTGTTCTTCTGGGCTTCCTTTTTCCCACTTCCCCTTCGTGTCAGACGGCTCCTTCTTCGTCCCTGCAGCAGAAAGAAATATTCTTAACATTTTGCTTTTCCATGTCTTCCCCCTGGTTTACAGAGGATGGAAGTTGGGCCCAGAGCCCTGAAGCGAATTGCCCAGGGTCAGACTGAAGGTTGTTGGCAGAGCTCAGCAGAGAACTCTGCTCTCCTGACTCCTAGCTGGAGGCTTTAACCACATGAGGCTTCCTCTTCCCTCGGGGCCAGTTTCTTTTCAATGGTGTCCTCTACTCTTCCCCTCCCCTTGCACCCCTTTCCTGTCAGTGATGGGCACCTGGCCTCCTTTTGCATTGAACCCCCCAAGAAGGAATGACTCAGCTCTGGTACGGTTCCCAGCTGTGACCTGCTGAGACCTCTGGAGCATTTTCTTGAGGAAAAGGACCCAATCCAGGAGAAAAGAAAGGATTTCCTCCAACGTCCAGCCTCTCTCTTCTCCTTCCAGCCTGGAACAATGTTCGTAGTCCCCACCCCACCGTGCCAGATCCCCAGAGGGGGGTGACCTGACATTGTCAGCTCTCCCCACCTCAGCCATGGACCTCTGCCACCCTCTATATGGATTCCAGAGCCGGAGGTACCCATCACTGTCCCATGAGATGGCCCTGATGTCGAGGCTTGTCCAGTGACTGGTGTGAGTGTTCCTCACATGCTCCTCGCGAACCATGTGGATTGAACCATCTCACCTGTAAGATCCGCTTTGACTTTGTGTGTTGTCTCCTGCAGCTTCACCTCCTCTGCCTCCACCTGGGTCTCCGCTGCTTTCTTCTTCAGGGACAAGTGCGTCCACCTTCTTGGAGAGGAAGCTGTTCTCTCCTCACTGCTCTCTGCCATCGAGTTGTGGGATTGGCAACAGACACAGAGTCTTTTCATGATGGTCCATGAGCATTTTCTTCCCTGGGGCTTCTCTGGCAAGGCCTGTTCTTGGGGGCTGAGGCCAGAGCATGCCTCAATGGCTGCAGGTTGGACGAGCACTTTGTGCACGTGGATCTCTCTGTGCTCCCGAGAGGCGAGTCTTTGGAAAAAGGAACGAAGCCTGGAATAGAAAGAAGGAGGAAATGGGTTTTTCTGTCCTTCTCGAAAGGAAGGGAATTAGTTTGCCCAGGATTCCCAGATCCACGAGAGTGGTCTTTTGAAGCCATCTGCTCCTCTCATAGCCAGGACTGGTTGCTGCAACCAAGAAGGTAAGCAACACAAGACCGCCCAGACTGGGTCACACCAAAGGTCCATTGAGCCCAGTACGCTGTCTTCTGACAGTAGCCAGTGCTGAGTGCCCCAGAAGGAATGAATAGGGAATCATCAAGCGATCCATTCCTGTTGCTCATTCCTGGCACCTGGCAAACAGAGGCTAGGGATAGAAAGAGCAAAAGGTCAGTTTCTATGTTCTTTGGTCATTGCCTGGGCCTAGCTGCAAAAATGCTTCCTTCTTAACCCCACTCCTTTGTGCACAGAATGTTGGGACTCTGGGAACAGATCGGGCCAAGCTGCAAACCAAGAAAGCTCTGTTCCCAGAGAAGCCAGGAAAAGGAAGAAAAGATTTGTCATCTCGAGGGTTTGAGGGTCTGGAAGGATGAATTAGCAGCTGCAAATATGTTGACTTCTTCTCAACTATTTGAAAATCTGGAATGTATTAGCATGGGGGAAAGAATCAGTCAACTTGAAATGAAGAATGACCCATATTATTTCCAACATCCAGTCAGAAGTTAGGCCTCCAAAACAAGGACAAAGAAATCACAGCGAGACCCATGACAAATGTAGGCGACAGTTGATTGAAACCCCTTTCCTGGAAAGGAATTGTGGGGCGGGGGGGGGGGATCGACACATCTCTTTTCTCTAGCCCAAGGGGGTAGAGTAGAATTTGTCGAGAGTTTTGAGATCTATCGCCATGAGATTCTTTCTGAGAGAACTACCAAGATGACAGCCAGGGGATGGGAGTGGAGCTGTATCACTTTCAATATCTAAGATTAATTTCTTCTGCATTATTTGAGCTCATTTATGTGCATTTCAATCCTGTAAATTCTGAGATCGATATTCTCTCAATACACATTTCTTTGGCAGTCATGACAGGAGACAAAGGGTTTCTATTCCCAACTTGAAGGCAAGGAGGGCATTAGGGGCAACTCCAAGGGAAAGACGATTGATGGAGATCTCAATCTAAATTCTACACGAGTTTTGTTTTCTTCCCTTTTGGTTCGATCCCTGGAAATTCCCCCCGACTAGTCTGCTGAAAGATAAAATCACCTAAATCTGCCTCCAAAGAACCTGACAGGCTGAAGCAGGAGGAGACCTGAGAGATGGCCACTTTCAAATCAAAAGGGAACGCTGAGACCTGCTGTGACGAAGTGGGACTGTTCTTAATGTTTCCTCTGAATAGTGTGGGGGTGCCTCAGTTTCCCCTATGCAGTTCTTAAGTATCTAGGGGGTGGAGTAAGGGTGTATGATCATTGCAGAGCCCTAGAGGGCAGGTGTGTGCAGGAGTCTGGACACAGAGAATGGCCGACACCCTGTTTCCTGGCAACTGATGGCCTGGGCCCTTCCCCCCTGCAAGGTGAGAGCTGAAGGGTCCGAGAACAAAGGAATCAGGTGACCACCTGGCCCGGGAAAGGAACAAAGCCCAGAGGAGGAGGGGCTGGAGGGAGTTTTCAGTTTGGGGCTGGCTGGGACAGGGAGTGAAGTGCAGACGTGGTTGTCTGGCTCACTGCCCCCCAAAATGGACCCAGCTGAGGGGTCCCGTTCTCTGCACCTGCAAGCTCTGTTTTAGACCATGTTCCTGTCGTCTAATAAACCTTCTGTTTTACTGGCTGGCTGAGAGTCACGTCTGACTGCGAAGTTGGGGTGCAGGACCCTCTGGCTTCCCTAGGAGCCCCGCCTGAGCGGACTCGCTGGGGGGAAGCGCACGGAGGGGCAGAGGATGCTGAATGCTCCGAGGTCAGACCCAGGAAGGTGGAAGCTGTGTGAGCTGTGTGTCCTGAAGACAGGCTGCTCACAGAAAGGCGACTACCCCAGAGTCCTGACTGGCTTCATGGGGAGCAGTTCCAGAGCATCGCCCAGGGACTCCGTGACACCTGCCTGTTGCCACACCCGCCCCCACCCGTCCCGAGGAGAAGGAGGCGCCGACCTGTCGTGTGCGATCTAATGAGCAGGGAAAGAATCTGGGAATTACCTTCTGTAAAAACTCATCCTTTTGTTCCTCAAACACCTGTGGAAATAGCTGATTCAAGAAGTTGCTGACAGAGGGATGGTCCGCGTCTCTCAGCAGCTCCTTGGGTCACCAGCCGTTGTCAACCAAGCCAGTTGGCAGACTGACGGCAGGGCAAGAATGCTGACGCCCAACACTCTTTGCTGTTGGCCTCCGTGACATCACAATCAGCTTGTGCATAAACACACACAGACCCCACCCAGAGAGACACACCCCCACTGAGCAACTCCCCACCCTCCTTCCCAGCACTTCCTGCCCACCCCAGAACAGCTGTTTCATGGAATTGAGGATGCTCCGGGAGGGTCGGTTCGGGGCGGTGCATGGGATTCACATACTTGGGGCAGTGCATGGGATTCTTCTCTCCTCAGTGCAGGGCTCAGCACTTGTCCTTGCTGAACCTCATCAGATTTCTTTTGGCCCAATCCTCTAATTGGTCTGGGTCACTCTGAACCCTATCCCGACCCTCCAGCGTATCTCCCTCTCCGCCCAGCTTAGTGTCATCTGCGAACTTGCTGAGGGTGCAATCCATCCCATCCTCCAGATCATGCACGAAGATGGTGAAGAAAACCGGCCCCAGAGTGACCCGTGGGGAAGCGGGGGAGGGGGTGGAGGAGAGGAGGCAGACGGTGAGTGGCAGGGACCCCACAGAGGGGGGTGCAGTGGAGGAGAGGGGGAAATCATCCAGGCAGCGGTGGGCAGTGTGGGCTGGGAGAAGGGGCGAGGCAGATACAGGAAGAGATGGAGCACAGGCGGGGAACTGGGGCCCAGGCACCCAGGGCCTGGTCATTGTTGGCACCTGGAGAGGAGAGGAGAGGAGAGGAGACGGAGACAGAGACAGAGAGAGAGTGTCTGTGATGGCCAACATACTAGAGGAGAGACAGAGAAAAACATGGTAGGATAGCAAGCAACTCACCTCCTGGAGTCATCTGTGATTAAGCGGGACTTCATGTTTCCTCTGAATCGTGTGGGGGTGCCTCAGTTTCCCCTGTGCAGTTCTTAAGGATCTAGGGGGTGGGGTAAGGGTGTATGATCGTTGCAGAGCTCTGGAGGGCAGGTGTGTGCAGGGGTCTGGACACAGAGAATGGCCGACACCCTCTTTCCTGGCACCTGATGCCCTGGGCCCTTCCCCCCTGTGAGGTGAGAGCTGAAGGGAACAAAGGAATCGGGTGCCCTCCTGGCCGGGGACAGGGACAAAGCCCAGAGGAGGAGGGGCTGGGGGGAGTTTCAGTTGGGGGCTGGCTGGAGACATGGAGTGAAGGGCATACGGGGTTGTCTGGCTCACTGCCCCCCAAAAATGGACCCAGCTGAGGGGTCCTGTTCTCTGCACCTACAAGCTTGTGTTAGACCATGTCCCTGTCGTCTAATAAACCTCTGTTTTCCTGGCTGGCTGAGAGTCCCGTCTGACTGCGGAGTTGGGGGGCAGGACCCTCTGCCCCCCCCAGGACCCCGCCTGGGCGGACTGGCTGTGGGAAGCGCAGGGAGGGGCAGAGGAGGCTGAAGGCTCCGAGGTCAGAGCCAGGAAGGTGGAGCCGGGGGAGCTGTGTGTCCTGCAGACAGGCTGCTCCCCGAGAGGAGACTTCCCCAGAGTCCTGCCTGGCTTCCTGGGGAGCAGTCCCAGAGCATCGCCCGGGGACCCCGGGACATCCTCCTCCTCGATGAAACCTTCTGCTGGGTGACGTGTTGTGTGTGTCGTGTTGCATGTGTCGTGTGACGTGTTGTGTGTGTGACTTGTGTGTCGTTTTGTGTGTGGGAGACGTGTTTATGTGTGCGTGTTGTGGTCCATGTTGAGTGTGTGTGTGCCATGTTGTATGCTGTGTTGTGTGCATGTGACGGTGTGTGCCATGTTGTGTGCCGTTTTGTGTGCATGTTGTGTGTGTCGGTGTCATGTGTTGTGTGAGATTTTTGTGTCTCGTGTCGTGTGCCGTTTTGTGCGTCTTGTGTCGTGTTGTCTGTGTGTGTGTCATGTGTGTGGGTGTGTGATATTTTGTGAGCGATGTTTTGTGCATCATGTTGTGTGTGTGTGTCACGTGTGCCATTTTGTGTGTCATGTGAGGTGTTGTGTGTCGTATTGTGTGTCGGTGTCGTGTGTGATTTCTGTGTCACGTTGTCTGCCGTTTTGTGCCTCGTCTTGTGTGTGTGTGTGTATGTGTCGGTGTCGTGTATTGTGTGTGATTTTTGTGTGTCGTGTTGTGTGCTGTTTTGTGTGTCATTTTATTTGTGTGTCATGTTGTTTGTGTGTGTCGGTGTCCTGTGTTGTGTGTGTGTGAGAGACGTGTTTCTGTATGTGTGACGTGTTCTCTCTGTGAGTGTCGGTGTCGTGTTGTGTGTGTGTGTGTGAGTGTCGTCTGTCGTTTTTTGTGTGTGTGATGTTTTGTGTGTGATGTGTGTGTTGTCTTGGGTGGCCACACAGGGTAATGCACAAAGCATTCCCCTCATGGAGGAAGAGTGACACAATGTGGCCACTCAGGAGTAACACACAAACAATCCCCCCCCCCCCCGGAGCAACAGTGATGTGTGTGGCCAACTCAGGGTACTGCACAAACCATTTCCCTCACAGAGCAACAGTGACACCAGGTGGCCAAATCAGATAATGCACAAACCATTTCCCGCACAGAGCAACAGTGGCACCGGGTGGCTAATCCAGGTACTGCACAAAGCATTTTCCTCACGGAGCAACAGTGACACTCGGTGGTCACTCAGGGTAATGCACAAATAATTTCACTAACGGAGCAACAGTGACACCAGGTGGCCAGTCAGTGAAATGCACAAATCATTTCCCTCCTGGACCAACAGTGACAGTGGGTGGCCAATTCAGGTCATGCTCAAATCATTTCCCTCATGGAGCAAGAGTGACACCGGGCGGCCCCTTGGAGTAACACACAAATCATTTCCTCCCGGAGCACCCGTTGCACAAACTGAGTTTAATAATAATAATAATAATAAACAATAAATAGTTTCATTAGAAAAGGTAGATTTTCAGTGATTATAAGGGATAGCAAACAGAAGAAGGCAGATTGCTAAGCAAATACAAATACACACACATACTAAGCCTAAGATCTTAAAGAGACTGGATTCAAGAAGTAATTTCCCATCCTAAATATCTTTGGGCAAATTGAAGAGTTTCTAAAAAGAAAAGGAGTACTTGTGGCACCTTAGAGACTAACCAATTTATTTGAGCATGAGCTTTCGTGAGCTACAGCTCACTTCATCACTTCATCAAGAGTTTCTGTAGTTTAGACTTCCCGTTGTTTCTCTTTACAGACTAGACTCCTGTCTTAGTCTGGACTTCCCCCTTCTTATTTCCTTTGTCTCTTCAGGTACTTTCAGCAGCCTTTCTACTTCCCTGCATGATTTTCGTCCGCTCCGACTTTTCCATAGCTCCCGAGACCTCACCTGTGGGAATGCACACCTACCCGTGTCCTACAAAGGGAGACGGCACCAGGAGAGCAGAGGAGAGAGAGACTGAGAAAGTTGGCCAACACACAAGAGAAGAGAGAAGAATATGGGAGGAAGGCAAGCAACTCACCAGCTGGAGTCATCCTCCTAGATGCCACCTTCTCCTGCGAAGGAGACACCGTTCCTGGCGAGAGAAATGAGCAGCCCCTGAAAATGGGGACCTTGTCTCTCTCCTAACCACAGCTGGTCAGGAACCTTTTCTTACAAACCCAGCCCCAGCTAATGGGAAGTCCCTACCTGGAGCCAGGCGGGCCGTGAGCAAAGCCTTAACCAAACCAGACACTTATCTCACTGACATTCGCGACTGCTCCGCTGCCAACCGGATGAATCCTGGCTGCATCAACAGCGTTCGCGGGCTCACCACTCTCGCTCGCTTTCCATCCAATGAGGGGAGTCAACTGTTTGTACTGAACCCAGACCAAGGAGGAAAAACAAAGAAGTTACCATCTCAGTGGGCCACATCGTGTAGGCTATCATTATACAATGCTCCATTGGTGCTGGAAATCTTGCCTTCATCCGCGCATCGGCCCCATGCAATGAACCGAGACAGAGTTAACCGCGACAGTCACCGTTCCACGCTCACACCCACTGCCCGGCATGATTTTCCTCCGCTCTGACTTCTCCATGGCTCCCGAGACCTCACCTGTGGGAATGCACACCTACCCGTGTCCTATGAAGGGACACGGCACGGGGAGAGAAGAGGAGAGAAGAGAGAGAGAGACTTGGCGAACACACGAGAGAAGACAGAGAAATATGAGAGCAAGGCAAGCCACTCACCACGTGGAGTCATCCTCTTGGATCCAACCTTCAGCTGCAGAGGAGACACCATTCCTGACCAGAGAAACGAGCAGCCTCTGAAAATGGGACCTTTTCTCCCTCATAACCACAGCTGATCAGGAACCTTTTCTTACTGTCAAAGTTTGACTCAGACTCACAGTTTATCAGACCACTCTGTTTTATTAGCAAAGCTGCTCTGCTAATACATTTAGAAGTGAGCCCCCCGAGTGGGGCTTGTGTCTCTTAATTTATACAGCTTGCTGGAGAACAAGTTACTGAGAAGTTACAGACAAAAGAAGAACAAGATTTTAGTCACCACCCTTCGAGATCCCTGAGACCAGTCACGTATCTTCAATTACCTGCCACCCTTAACAATCTCCTTTAACAGCTTCCAGTTAACTTAACTAATTGCCCTTCACACCTTCCATTCTGATGCCTGCTTCTTAGATGTGCTGGCTCTATTTTAATTGCTTCTCCATTCAATAGTAACTGTCCCTACGTGTGCTCCCTCAGATACTTTGTAACATGTTTTGGCATGCCCTCTCATATACAATGTATCCAGCATGTCCCCTTATACAACATTATACTTATACAATGTTATACTTCCACAATCCCTCCTTTTGGTCAAGGCTACGCCCATGACCAATGACTTACTGGATTCCATACGTCCATCGTTCTTTTTCATTACTTTCACTGGTGACATTTAACAACATTAGATTAGCACTCTGGTTAGGGGTAACCCGATGGATGGTGTGTCTTGTGCAGTTTTGGATACAACAAGAAATCAATTGAAAACACACAAAGATTATTAGAATTCCAAATAGGATAGTCAGGATTCCTTGAAACAACCACTTTCCCAGACTAGAGAAATTGAATAAGTTACTTATCCATTTCCACAAGGAACTTGGTTCTTCGTGGGGAAGGCATGCAATTTGCTCCAGATGGCTAGCACGATTTATTACCTCATTCGTATTATCAGGTATGTATACACAGCTTTCTGTTCCAATTAGAGCACAGGTCCCTCCTTTGGCTGCCAGTATTATATCTAATGCCCGACGGTTTTGGAGGGCCACTTGTCGGACCGCTCCTGCTTCTTTGGCTAGAGCTTTTAAGCTCTCTCCTGTTTCATTGGCCATGATCTCAACCACCGCTTGTAACCTTAAAAGCCTTTTTGCATGGTGGATTACCCCCCCTACTGGGACTAAAGAAATGCCAACAGCTTCTTCCCAAGTTAGGGGGCTTATGTTATCCACATACCATTTAGCATCTGGCAAGTCCCTCCTTTTTCGCCTGAAATTACGGAGGCGATTTCGTGGGAGGGATTGAAGCACCCAGAATTGTGGAAAAAGCTGAGCAGGATAACAGATACCTGACCAATTTGCTGGTAACACAGCGAAAGCATTTTCCCCACAAACCCAATGGTGTCCCATTAAAGCTGGGAAGGTTTGACTGCAACCCTTTGACATGTAAGAATTTACGAAGGAGGAATAGTATCCCCCAAAGGGCACAGGATGATTTTCACTGGGAGAAGAGGTAGCATTCACAGGACATTTGTAGATGGTGCTGTTTTTCTCAGGGAGGCTGTAGGGGGAGCAAGAGATTGAATCTTTGGTTTTGTCCCAGGTTGAGAGGAAGTTTATCTTTCCATACCCGGTTCGCCATTCTCCAACCTTGTTTGAATAGTCCCATACACCATGGGACACGATGTATTGGAGACAGCTGCTCCTCCCTACATTCAGCCCTGTCCCATTACACACCCAGCACCAGTGGCCCTTTCCTTTCACCACACGTATAAGTTTAGGAACATATGTTTTTCCCAGCCCCCAAGGGTCATTTTCCTTCCATGTCCTTTTAAGTGGATAGGGTTCTCCAGCGAGCTCTGAGGAATTCAAAGGGATTGCCATGGTGGGGATACTAGCTTGTGAGTGAGCTGGGATGTGGCTGCAGACCCAGCAATTAGAAATATTCAGGATCTGGGCTATCTGCACCTGTTGTTGGATGAAAGAATTGTCACTGTCTCTCTGGATTCCCCAGACCCTCAGGACACAGGAGCTGAGGATTAAGCTTCTCAAAGGACATGTTGGAAGCAGGACCCTTTCTGGTTCCGACAACCCCTTTCGAGGGAACCGCAGTCACGCTTTTATGTCCACCAGGCAGCAGACGCTAGGCTCACTGCTGCTTCTTGTTTGTTGGGTCCTGCTGCCTGCTTACCCTCTGCTTCTGGCAACCCTTACGAGAGCGCAGATTGTAAGGGGTTGCAGGCTGTTCCTCTTTGTCTTCTGGGGTTGAAGCTGGTTCGGCGTGGTCTTGCAGAGGTGCTTGGTCCCCGTGAGGTGGCGCTGGCTTACACTGTGAGGCGTGGATCCATGCAGTGATGCCGGATAATTTCACTGCTGTCTGGGTGGTGAGCAGTACCTGGCATGGACCCTCCCACCGGGGTTCCAAGGCGGGCTTCCGAAGGTGGTGCCGCAGGCAGACCCACTCACCAGGCTCAGGGGTGTGGCAGGCAGCAGAGGTGGGTTCCCTCGGCCAAGCTGCTCCCACCTGCCAATGGAAGGAGCTCACCGCTTGCATTAACCCTTTGCAGTACTGGAGGAGCGTGCTATGAGTTAGGTTTAGGTCTGGAGCTGGGGTAATAGTAGCCATTGTTCGCATAGGGCGTCCCATGATGATTTCAAATGGACTCAATTTGTGTCTCTGGGACGGGGATGACCGAATTTCCATAAGGCCAGTGGTAAAGCAGCTGGCCAGTTTAACCCTGCGGAACTACAGATTTTTGCCAGCTTATTTTTAAGCACACCATTTCGCCTTTCCACTGCCCCTGCACTCTGTGGATGGTAAGGGCAGTGCAACAGGGGGGTGACATGTAATACCTGGTTTAGACGTTGAACAATTTTTCCAGTAAAATGTGTTCCCCGGTCACTAGACAAAGAGGCAGGAATTCCCTTGGTAGGGATAATGTGGTTTAACAGACATTTTGCAATGGACAATGAATCAGCTTTGCGACAGGGAAAGGCTTCAATCCAACCCGAAAACAGACATAGTAAAACTAAAATGAATTCATATTTCTGACACTTTGGCATTTGTACAAAACCAAGTTGCCAGTGTAGGAAAGGTGCTTGAGGCAAACCCCGGAACCCTTGTGTTACTTTTACAGATTTGCCGACATTGTGGCTTTGACAAGTAACACAAGCGGCACAGTGGCGGGTTGCAAAGGAGCTGAAATGGGGAGCCCACCACCCCGCCTTTCTCATAGCAGAGACCATCCCCTCCTTGCCGATATGTGAAACACCATGTAGCAGGGCGGCTAGAGACGGGTAGAGTGAGAGGGGGGCTACAAAGGTACCGGTGGGCAATCGCCAAAGGGAATCAGAATGCAAAGAGCAACCCAAAGCACTCCAGGAGTCTCTCTCTGTTTCTGGGGCAGAATCCTGGAGCTGAGCGAGATGAGACAGGGATGGTGGCGTTACAGAGACAGAGAGGGGACCAAGAAACGCTTCTGGTGAAGGTTTTATAGTGGCGGCATGTTTTGCAGCAGCATCAGCAAGTGCATTACCTTTTGCCACCTCGGTGTCTGCCGCTGAGTGGCCAGTACACTTAACAATTGCCAAGGCAGACGGTAGTAAAACTGCCTACAGGAGGGCGGCAATGTAGGGGCCATTCTTGATAGGGGTACCAGTAGAGGTAAGAAAACCTCGAGCCTGCCAGAGGGTGCCAAAGTCATGCACAACCCCAAAGGCATCCCGAGAATCAGTAAAAATAGTGGCAGAGAGCCCCTCGGCTAGAAAGCAGGCACGGATTAGAGCAATCAGTTCAGCCACCTGGGCAGAGGTCACAGAGGGTAAGGGCGCAGCTTCTATGGTCTCAGAGAGAGAGACCACAGCGTACCCTGCAAGAAGGTGGCCTTGGTCATTTCTATAACAGGACCCATCAGTGAATAATACCAGGTCAGAGTTAGGGAGAGGTACATCTGAAAGGTCGGGGCGCGGGACAGTGACAGCGGAGACAGTTGCAAGGCAGTCATGGGGTTCACCATCACTAGGTAAAGGAAGGAGGGTAGCAGGGTTTAACCGGGAGCAGCGCTTAATAGTGATATGTGAGGCTGAAAGCAGCAAAAGTTCATACCTAGTGAGGCGAGCAGAGGAGAAGTGAGCAGTAAATAGTACAGCCAAGTTTGCATAGCAAGTCCTGTCCCAGAAGGTTTGCAGGGGTGGAATCAGAGAAGAGGAATGCATGCTCCTCAGAGAGGGGACCGACCTGAACAGACAAAGGTTTTGAGAGGGGAAAAGAGGTAGGAATCCCTGTAATGCCAACAGCAGACACAGATTTTCCAGATCGGGGAACCTCAGGCAAGTCAGTGGTGTGGACTGTAGAAAGGGAAGCTCCAGTATCAACAAGGAAAGGGAGAGAGAGATCATTTACAGTCAGGACACATTCTCCAGTAGGGGACAGAGGTAATAAGGGAGCTAAAACTTTGTGAGGTTCCCCAGCATCCCGTCATTGTTGGGGTGAAAAATAGGGTTGGGGATCAGCTGGAGTAACCAGCGGGGGGTTCACTTGATTTCCCATACAATTATTAGGTCGTCTTGGACACTCTTTTTTCCAGTGTCCAGGCTGTTTACAGTAGTTACAAACCCCAGTTAATCCAGCCCCCCACCCCCTTCCGCAATCCCGCCCCTGTCCCCGATGTGGTCTGCTTAGTCCTGAATTATGCTGTATCTGCAGAGCCATTAACTTTTGCAGGGACTGTTCCTCCTTTCCTTTTAAAGTGCGGTGGCAATGCTCCGCTACTGCCAGCAATTTGTCCATGGTTTTAGTCTCCCATCCCACACTTATTCGTTTGAACATGATGCCTGTGGCAGGGAGAAGACCATCAACAAATGCATGTGTCAAGGCCCCCTGCCCATTTACACTGGGCTCTTGTATTCCTGAATGTTGTAGGAAAATATCAGTTAGCCGGGACCTATAGTCGCCTGGGCTTTCTCCTTGCCCTTGCTTACAGCAACGTATTGCTGTCCAGTTTGTTTTAGGAGACCACACTTTGGGAATGGCTTGATGCAGGCGCTTCCAAAGAGCCATACACCGGTCTCTGGATGCCGAATCTGGGCCAGTACTTTTTATGGTTGAGTGGCATGCCTCAGCTGGCCAGTCTGCGGCAGCCAACCATTTTTCATAATAACTGGCAGGAGCTAACAATTTACACAGTTGGAGGAGATCTGTCTCAGAGGGTTCATAGGTTTCACAGATTAACAGAAACTCCTCAGCAAATTTGACAGAGTTTTCCTGTGGTTTGGAAAAACTTTTAACTATAGATAAAAGTTCCGTACGAGTCCAGGGCTTATAATCCCACATGGACTCACTTTCTCCCATCTTAAGGACTTGTAAGGGTGCCACAACAGTTTGATCAGAGTCTCTCATTAACCTCCCATCAGGTTCTCTTTTCCAAGAAGAGATGTCAAGAGAATCTTTGCAGTCTGCTTTGGATTTCTTCTTCATAATATTTTGCAGAGCTGCGAGGCCAATGAGGGTATCTTCTTCACTTTCATTATCTGTAGTCACTGAAGATTTTTCCTTTTCTGATTTCTTATTTGCGCAGGAGTATGGTGGGGGTCGGGTTTGATCTGGATCATTGCACAGGACTGGGCAAAGGGGAGCGCTCGGACTAGTGGTGGGAGAGACTGCATCCAATTGAACTGTTAGTTTTTGGATAGAATTTTTAAGAGAGGTGAGTTTTGACTCAGTCCATCTATGATTTGCCTCTTCCCACCACTGCATGAAGCAGTCTACTTCTCCTCTCTCCAATTTGGTTTTTGGGAGGACGAGTTTGCTTTTTAAAGCGTCCACTCGATCCTTGTCCCAAGAACCTAACAGTGGCCACTGTAATTTGGGGTTCTCTAGAGCTAATTTGGACCATTTTTCAAGAAACCTACAAGAGTCCGGACCCCTCCTAAAATACATAAAATAAGCTGGAGTTCCCTTAGGGAACTGTTCTACCTTAAACTTCTGATTACCCATCCAGGAGGACTTCACACAGCACTCACACAAGAAGGAAATTCGGGCTCAGCAGAGCGGTGCCCGGTGCAACACACAGAAAGGAGCCCACAGGCTACTGCCTCAACTGCCCTTGCTTTCACACCAGGGGTTATACCCAAGGCGTGGTGCAGCTTCAGCTGTGCAGATTCCACTTATTCAGACCGTGGGGACGGGGATCCCTTGGTCAGCCAGTCTCCGGACAGAGATGGCTCCCAGATTCACACACACACCACGGGGAAGACGGATAGACACAAAGACAAGACAGTCCTCAAACCGGTTAAAGCACAAAAATAATAATTACCTGAGACGTCTGATTCCAGAAGCTGGATCCAAAGACCCCTACCCGAACAGAGTGGGAACCAACAAGTTCAATGGCCTAGACTGCGCTGCTGCTGTGTACCTTTCTGTCTTGTGGAGGATCGCTTGGACTAAGCGTCCAGGCGCCGGCTGCCACAATCGTCCTGCAAGGCAGTCAGGGATCACACAGCCTCAGTGAAGCCGCTTGCCATCTCGGTGGGACCTCCAAATTGTCAAAGTTTGACTCAGACTCACAATTTATCAGACCACTCTGTTTTATTAGCAAAGCTGCTCTGCTAATACATTTAGAAGTGAGCCCCCCGAGTGCGGCTTGTGTCTTTTAATTTATACAGTTTTTTGGAGAACAAGTTACAGAGAAGTTACAGACAAAAGAAGAAACAGATTTTAGTCACCAGCCTTCGAGATCCCTGAGACCAGTCACGTATCTTCAATTGCCTGCCACCTTTAACAATCTCCTTTAACAGCTTCCAGTTAACTTAACTAATTGCCCTTCACACCTTCCATTCTGATGCCTGCTTCTTAGACGTGCTGGCTCTATCTTAATTGCTTCTCCATTCAAAAGCTAACTGTCCCTACATGTGCTCCCTCAGATACTTTGTAACATGTTTTGGCATGCCCTCTCATATACAATGTATCCAGCATGTCCCCTTATATAATGTTATACTTCCACACGCCTTATATGTTATCCATCCAGTCACTGTGCAATGATTATGAGGATTATGCAGTGTGGCACAGGTATCCAGGAAAGGCTTTACATGACACCCTTTGATGATATGGAGATCAGATCCAGGGAATCCTGGGAACCCTATGCACTCCTATGGCCTCTGCCAGTGGGTACCCAAAGGACCCGGGGTCACACCCTCAACTCCCATTCAAGTCATCCAGAGGTTAGTAACTCTCAGCACTTTGCTGTTTCAGGCCCAAATTTTGAACAGCAGCCAGGAAATATCAGAAACCTCACAAGAGAACCTAATCTTAGTTGATTTTTGAGCCCAAAGAATTTCAAATGAGGCTGGATCTGGAATGGGAAATTCTAGGGTGTAATCCAACCCCAAATGGAACTCCAAACCTTCTGGGGCTTCTTTGTCACCAGGTCCTTTCCTTTCATTTTCAGCCCTCGCCATAAAAATCTTCCTTGTCTGGATTTACATGAGGCTGTAAAGAGCTCTTTCTGACCAGAAAGGCTTCTCCATGAGATACAGACACCAAACCTTGTCTTGTCTCTTTTTCTTTTTGGGTTTCTCAGAGCAAGTTTTCTTTTGAGTGGCAAATAGAAAAAAAAAATCCTTTAGACGTCCCCCAGTGATGCATTCGCACCATTAGCAGGCTGGGTTTCTGGTTAAGTTTTGTGCTGTTCCCAGGGGTAATACAGAGGGATTTATAACTAGAGCTGGTTGAACAATAGTAAGTCCATTTCACAAAACAAGTGGGATTTTTTTGTTTTCTTGATTTTTCAACATACAAATGAAAAGTGAAAACACAAAAATATTTTGCTTTTCAAAATCAAAAATGACCATTATTCAATTCTTTGTTTTCCCCATTTCCTTCCGTTTATCCCTCATCCCCGTGCTTTTTTCCCCCTCTTCCACTTTGTGATTGAAAAGGGTGGGGGGGAGGAGGGAAGGAGACAAACAGCAAAGTAACTGAAAAAAAAAATCAGCTTCAGTTTCAAAAAAGTAAACATTTTCTATTTGGGTTGGGGTTATTTTGTTTTGGGGTTTTTTTGTGTTTAAAAAAAAAAGAACCCTGAAAAATTTGAAAATGTCCCATGAAAATAAAAAGGCCATTTTTAATTGAACAAAAGTTGCAAATGAAATGGTGTGACCAGCTCAGCTTATAATGAATAATTTATCATTATTTTTTTCCCCAGATGATACATTTGGAGGGGGAAGGGAGGACTGTGACAATACATCTGAAAGCCATCCTCTACCTGAAGCAGCATGTGTTCCCACCGTGCATAGTCCAGGGAATTCTCTGTGTTTCCTATAAAGCAGGAGGCAAAACAATAATGTTACCTAGATTAGCAAGAAGAGTCATCCCAGGTATCTCCTTTGCAATCAGTCCTTCTAAAACTCCTGGTCTGCCAAGCTGTAACATACCTGGGCTTTCAAGGCGAAATGGGACTGTACCTATTGGGTTCTGGGAGAGTCACCCCGCTCCTGTCCTGAGGGGCTTAAAACAGCCCTGGGCGAAGGCTGTAGGAGGGAAAGAGATGAGAGGTTTTTCGCAGGAGTGGGTGGGTGAGATTCTGTGGCCTGCATTGTGCAGGAGTTCAGACTACATGATCATAATGGTCCCTTCTGACCTTGATATCTATGAATCTATGAAAGGGATTAACAACAGCTGGGCTGATGGGGAAAGCAGCCACAGCCGTAGCCAGGGTAATCAGGGCCCAACTGGCCCTTATAAGAGGGCCATGGGCCAGTAGGAGAAGGTCTTTCTCTCTAGTTTTGAAGGGAGCAGGGCCTGCCTGCAGAAAGGGTAATGGGAATGAGGGCAGGCTGGGGAAAGGCCAGAGGAGCAGGGAAGCTCTAGGCTGGCAACTCCCCAGGTTATCGGGCCTGGTCCAAGGCCCATAGGGGTACTGGGTTGCAGGGAAAGGCAGCAGACCCAAACCCCCTTGCCTGGGGTGACTGGCTCTTACACTGCAATCTGTCCCAGGGTGCAGGGGCTTGATGATGATGATGGGCAGTAGCCCAGACTGAGGCAAGGTGGGGATTAGAGGGCTGGGCGTTCCCCAGAGAAGGGATACCCATAGAGATTGAGGGGGTACTGCCAGGGCGCAGCACCCTGGGTAAAAAGGGCACCGGGGTCTGAGAGGGACACGGGCCTGCAGAGGGTGCTCTGTGCTGGAAAGAGCTAATTCCCAGATGGCCAGCAGGAGGCGCTGCAGGGGTGACTCGTTGCGCCGTCACAGGGACCTGCGCCGACGTTCTTTGTTGGACCAACAGCAAGTGTCCTGTCTCAGAGGAGCAGCCGTGTCCGCCTGTATCCGCAAAAAGAAAAGGAGGACGTGTGGCACCTTAGAGACTAAAAATTTATTTGAGCGTAAGCTTTCGTGAGCTACAGCTCACTTCGTCAGATGTTACGTACCCTGCTGGCATTTTTATTCAGCGTCCGTCAACCCCCCAGGAGTGAGACGCTGAGCACTCCCAATTCCTCTTGACTTGAATGGGAGCTGAGGGTGCTGAGCACCTCACAAAACTGTTCAGCACATCAGAAGGCTGGGTTTAATAGGAATACAAACTTTTCCTGCAGAATCAGAGATTCTGGACTTGATCCGAACTGGCTGTAAATCGGTGTAGCTTCACTGAAGTCAATGGAATTATACTGATTCTCATCAGTGAGAATCGGGCCCTGTTTCTGAGTGTCCAGCTCTAACCTAGCCTTCTTTAATGTCGGCACAGTGTCGTGCTGGGGACTCTGTACAGCCGCAGCAAGGAGGGAAGATGCAGCTCAGTTTTTTAAATCTTTTTTGGAATATCAAACCCGCTTGTCCATTGGGGGGTTCGACGTTCATGAGAAACCTATCGGGCTTAGGGTCTGTCCTGCTCCACAGAGACTAGACAGGCACAGCTACGTCACTGCAGCTCTGCGGGCATAACGCCGTCGTGTAGACGCAGCCTGCGCTGACTGAAGGGTTTTAACATGGACGTCAATAGATTCATACCGCTGTAAAATGGGTGAAAGACATTATTAGGCCCACAATACCTAGATTCTCCCTAGGGCACCCACTTGGCCAACCTAGCTTTTATGGCTCAGGTTTCCTTACAGAAAGACAAACTCTGGGTTTTTTAATTGAACCCCCCTTGAAAGTAAACATGGGGTTTAATTTTCAGAAAAATTCAGTTTGCAAAATCAGACTCTATATGTAACCCCAAAACCTTTCACTAACCTCCAGCTTCATGCGTATTGACCTTCCCAAAAAATAACCTAGCAAAGGTGTGGGGAAAATTTCCATTCAGCTGAAACCTTCCTGGCCTGTTTCTGCCCTGTTTGAATTGGCCTCAGTGGTTCACAGTTATCCAGAGGAAGGAAAAGTGTGGGCCTAGAAGCCCCATTTCAATTCCCCACTGTTCCCACGTACGGCAACAGGAACGGCACAACACATGTCAATACGAAGCTGCATTTTCTGGCTTCCCTTCTATTCTCCATGGACCACGCTCCTCCTAACTAGCACTTTACCTTCAATGTACTGCAGCAGAGATGGGATCTTTACTCCCCACATCGCACCCACTGCTGCATGGATAGTTTGGTGCAGGGCCTTTAGTAACCGCAAGGCAGCACATCCGTGTCCTTCTCTTTCATAAGGGGATGAGGCTACTACCTGTCAATGAGAGAGAAAGAACAGGCCAAGTTTTGTCAGCACAATACCAGGTTGTTCCTGAGGGAGGGAATAGTTCAGAGACTCTCATTGTGGAGACCATCCAAGAGAGTTGTTGCTTCTACTGCAGGGCCTTCCTGAAGAAGAAAGCAGTCTAGCTCGTAGGAGGATGCAGAACAGTGTGTCTCAGGAGAGGGTGGAGAGAGAGAGACCCAGTCATACACATTCCTCAGCCTAAGTCAAGCATCTAGCTACAAAACCAATTTGTATAGTTAACTGTCCCATTCCACAGAAAACCTATTCTCATGGTCTACTCACCAGGAGTCGCGCCAGCAGCCCCTGGGGTGTAGGGAGTTGCACTAGGGAAAGAGACAGAATAGCGTTAATTATGCCAGGCTTTGCAGAGAGTCCTGCTGATGTTCTTCACCGATCCATTTCCAACATGCCCACCAATGTTGAATACAGCTGATAATAATTTGCATTTCCATACTGCTTTCAGTCTGAGCATCTCAAAATGCTCTACAAACATGTATGAATTCCACCTCACAGCACCTCTGTGAGGTTGGCATGAATTACTCCTTCATTTCACAAGTGGGGAAGCTGAGAGAGAAAGATCAAGTGATTTCCCCAAGGTCACATCAGAATTTTGGTGGCGAGCTGGGAACAGAACCCACATTTCCTAGCTCCCTCCCATGGCCGTGTTGTAATCACAAGACCATCCCTCATTCATTTTAGCCTCCTGGTTGCAGATGAGAGAACTGGAGCAGACTGAACCTGTTCATTTCATAGTGCCTGGAGAGAAGAAATGAAAGAGTTTCTGTTATAAACCCCGTCCACTGTAGTCGAGGCAAGCAGCTGCTTCTCCTTCCTGCTGCCTTTTCTCAGCTAGTTCCCTCAGGCATCTGCAGAGAGGCTTCAAAGTACCCGTGTACTGAGCTGGTACCACAGACCCCAGCAGCCTTGGCCATGACACCTGCAGAGAAGAGCGAGACTGCTCAGTACGGAGCTATTTCCGTTCCCCCACCTCCAGTATCCTGCTGTCTGAATCCCTCCCTGTCACCTAGCTTCTCCTTCGATTCCTCACGGACCCTTCCCTAACCTATCACCTCATCTCTCTCTCCCCATTATCTCACTCTACCTGTCCGGTGCCCCCTCACTCTGTCTTTTAAAGACACTATCTTGTTTGGTGAGCAACTGGGCTCTCACCCAGAGATGGATCCTCTTTCCCAGCATTAGAGCATTATGGAGATATTTAGATAGTACCATAAGCTTACCCAGAACTTGACAGACCTATATAAGGCACAGTCCCAGCCCCAATATCTGTTCAAATCCAGGATCACCAACTCTACATTTCAGAAGTATTCATGGGGGATCTAAGGGGAAGTTGCACTCAGACAGTGGAAAGAATGAAGAGACGATCTCTGCAACATGATTCCTTCCAGTTAAGTTGCTTTATATCTTTTCTCTAATGTGAACCGCTTACTCCATCATGAAGGGGTCACATCATCCCTGACATGAATTTGACATGCTGATCCTCCATTATGCTGACTGTGCAGAAAGCTTCCTTGTGGAGGGGTACAAGGAATGTAAGGAAGAACGTCCCTATTTCAAGAAGCAGTAGCAAGAGGTCACTTACTTGGGTCATTCCATTGACTGAGGTGTCCAGACATTGCAGGATGTCAATGCACAGGGTTTGGATCGTGCTTTCTTCCTGAACATCCTGGGTGAGAAGTGTTGTACCCTGCTGTGAGAGAGCCACATAGAACTTATTCGCTCGGAGTAAGACACTGGCAATAGAACCAGTGGCCTTCTCTTACAAAGCCATCTTGAGCATTGACCTCTGCCTGCTTTTATACTGCACTGGAAGTGCACAAACGTCTGAAGGGAAGAGAATGACAGAAACTCCGAACCGGTGGGTCAGATCCCAGGCTTAGGAAAACCCTAAAATGAAGGGAATGATTCACTGGACACAGAAGAGTTCCCCCAACAGTGATCAATTTCTTAACATTTGAAAAACTGTTTCATCTTTTGATCTCTGAGGAAAAACATTCCGCTTCTGCCCAGGGGAAATAAATATGCAGAACCAGGGGGATCCAATCTCTTTGTTCTGATGCCCCAACCAGCTTGGTCATTCTGTGTGTAGTGAGTGTGATTCTATCAATGGGCCTATGATGAGAAAAAGCAGCCTTCTTTAAGGTGTGTGTGTGTGTGTGTGTGTGTGTGTGTGTGTGTGTGTGTGTGTGTGTGTGTGTGTGTGTGTGTGTGTGTGTGTTTGCCACAAGCTCCAACGTTGTAGAAAAGGGGCCAGGCAGAGCTAAGATCTTCAACAGCTTACTGTCAAGTTGAACTGTTTACGTTCATACATATCATGGATTCAGTCTTGGAGCACAAAGTGTCTGGAGCCCGGGGCTGTGTCCATGGATAGAAATATGGATTGAAGATATATTTAAACTCGTCCATGTAGAGTAGAGCATGTAGTGAGTGAAAGATGCAGCAAGCTTTTCCAGGCTCCTGAGACAGTCTGTGATGCAGCCTGCATAACCTGAGTGTTTTGCTGATCGTTTAGGTCTGCTTTGACAGCCGCAGAACGGGGCATCGTTCTGTTTTCTGGAGAGTCTATTTAAAACAAAAAGACGTGCTTCCTTGTACAAGAACATGGCACTGAAAAATGGTGTTTTCTGACTGTTCAATGGCGCGTCAGAGGTTGGAGCCGCACAGATAACTCTGTTGGATGGAAATACCCAGTGTGAGATTCTGGTCTCTGTTACACTAGTATAAACCCAGAGTAACACCACTCAAGTCAGTGGAGTTACCCTGACTTTACGCCAATATAACGGATCCGACTCTGGCTCTGTTCAGTCAGTCCAGCTGTCCTGGAGTCAAAACTCCCACTGAAGTCAAGGGGAGCAATCAGCAGGCAAGAATGGTAGGACCGAGTCCTAAGTGTTAAGAACTCTCCTTACCAGTTTGCTGGTGGACACACTGAACTCGCTGAAAACATATGCTACCAGATCCCATGCTGCACAATTCTCCACCCTTCCTGAACTGAGCAGCGTCCTGATGAAATGAAGAGCTGCCTTTCTCACCTGCAAGGGTAGAGATTACACACAGGACTTCTTGTTAGCCTTTCTGCCTGAAATAGGAGCTAGGATATGATATGAGAGTCCTTATGCTTTTGATTTTGTCTCCTTGGATTAGAAACATGGATACATTTAACACCGGCAGGAGAAGGACATGCCTTCTCTTTTCTGCTGTCTCTCATCTGGATCTGAATGAAAGCTCCACCCAGATATCCATTCATCCCATAACACTGAAAAAATTGAAATAGTTCACTGTTCCACACGCAATCTTACCGTAGCATTCTGATCACTGAGAGAGGATTTCGCTGCCTTCACAATCAGAAGCTTTTTAACTCTTGTCTCAGGCACTGAAAGATAAGGAGAGGTGTACAGTCCTTCCTTGTTCCACACACACTCACTTTCCACATTGGAATTAATTCTGGATTTCAAAGGGCCCTAGTTAAGAATAGTACCAAGCGTCTCTCCTCTACAGAATCAGTAGGGAAAACATAGGACCTGATTCTGGTCTCAGTTGCACCAGTGTAAATCTAAAGTAATTTCATTTCTCTAAATAGTGCCATCCTACTACCATGATGGAAATATTATAAAGTAGTTTGATAGACTGAGGTGACTGAAGTTAATCTGTGTTTACACCGGCATAACAGGACTCAGAATCTAGTCTAGAGTGTATAATACTTACGATTCTCGAGTCAGGAGTACTATTCTATTTTTATCTGATTATTGTTAACATGCATTAGCCCCAAGTTGACTTCTGTATTTGAAGTTGAAAAAGACCTTGACAAATATCTTGGGCTACATTCAGCACTTAGTTGAACCTGTTGATTTCCATGTGTGGCCACCTGGGAGTAACTTAGGGCCGCATTTGGTCCCTTAGTGGATCCCCAAACCACTGGTGACCGTGTGTTCTGGAGCCTCTGTGCCCCGGCTGCAGAGGTGATGAGTCTGTCGCAGCCCTGCCGTGCCTACAAAGCCTTGGTTCTTTAGCTCAGTCTCCAGTAGCTCAAGCTTTTAGCTCTGGATGTCCTCAACTCAACCCTCAGCATGTCGGCCAAGAGGGCAGCTGGCACAGCTGCTCCTTTGTTACTTACAGTCAGCACCAACAATAGCTCTCAGGAGATCTAAAGACGCCACACGAACGGCCTCATGCTCAATCTCCAGCTGCTCGTGTAGAAATGCTAGCAGATCATCAGGAGAAGAACGGGCTGCAAGGGAAGAAATCACATCCTCACTGTCTGCAGAACTCTTCTTCTTACCGTACCTCACAAAGGTAAGGAAGTTACAAAGAAACCACTGTGTCACTCAGAGTCTCTTCCCCTTACCTAGCAGAAGTACACAATGGAAGAGCTCTTTGTGGTTTTCGATGCTGAGCTGCTTAGCTGGAGAACAGATCTGTGGGAAGAAGGGAAATGGTCAAAGAAAAACTGATCAGAAGCAACTGAAAAGAAAAATGTTCAATTAATTTCTAAGCTTCCACTTCCTGCTTGTCCAACGAGAGGCCTGAACCCCAGGGAGATGGTCCTGCGTGCACAGCGAGACTCAAAGACAATGACCAATACATTAGATAAGAGAAGCTGAAGTGTTTTGAGCAGCAGAGCTGACCTAATCAAGACACAGCCACAGTTTTGACTTTACAACTCTGACTCCCCCTGGTAATCGGCTTATGGTGAAATTGCTTTACAAACTGAGCTGGATAGTAGCTAAGAAAATGAGACCGCTCCCTGCTTACTCTTGAGCCTGCAGAAATCAGTAAGGCATGAGGAGGTCCCCAGGCTCTGCACGATCATTCCATCCATTTTTTAGTGTTAATATGCTTCAGATCTGCTGTGCCTAAGCTCAAGGGATCCAAGTAAAACCACCCCTCACCTGGTTGTGCAGAGCACTGCAGATGGCTTGAAACTTCCCTTTAGGTAGAGGGATCTTATATTCACCAGAGACCTCCAAGAGCTGGCTCAGACTCTGCAACAGAGGGCGAAAGTCAGATGGTGGGCACACAAAGGAGCCATATGTCGTGACTGAAGCAGATTCAGGGGATTCCTAGATTCCAAGGCCGGACCAGATTCTTGCCATCATCTAGTCTGACCTCCGGTTGGTATGACACAGGCCATAGACCTTGCCCAGAATAATTCCCAGAGCAGAGCTTTTAGAAAAACATACCAATCCTGATTGAAAAATCGTCAGAATCCGCCTCGGCCCTTGGTAAATGACTCTAATGGTTAATTATCTCACCTTTAAAAATGTACGCCGTATTTCCAGTCTGAAAGTGTCTAGCTTCAGTTTCTAGCCATTGGATCAAGTGACACCTTTCTCTGCTAGACGGAAGAGCCCATTATATAATAGGAGTCCCTCATGTAAGATATTATAGACTGTAATTAAGTCACGCTGTCACAGGATAGGTCCACCCCATCAGGGTGGTATCAGGTTGAGGAGGAATTGAAGTAGATCTGGAGTGGCCCAACTGGCCTAGTCTCCCTAGCCACCACAGCAGTCCGGGTTCCTAGGGCAGCATCGCATAATGGTCGGGATCAGTGCAGCAGCCCTTGGGTGAGGGTCCGCGGCCCAACAGCCTGAGTCACTTGGGCTGCCCTTCTAGGGATGGCAGTGCGGCCTAGTGGCCAAAGTCAATAGACCCACCCTTGGCTGCAGGCCAATGCGGCCTAGTGGCCAGAGTCGACAGAACCACCTTTTGCGGCAGGGAAGTGTTGCCTAGTGGTGAGCCCTTCTCCACTGGGTCCTACCTATTCCACAGGGTCCCAGCCCAGGGCGCAGGGGTATCTGCCACCAACTCAGCGGGGATCCTTCCAAAGCATGCTGAGTCAAGCCCGCTACCTCAACTGGATCAATGCTTCGTTCACCTAGGCTGCTTCCCACCTGTTCTTCCGCAGCTGGGAGTCTCAGGGATTCTGGGGTCTCTCCTCCATCTCTGGCACTGGGTGGCTGGGGGTCAGCTGCAGCCATAGTCCGGCTGGCCTCTGAATCCTGGAGCACTGGCAGTCTCTCTGCAGGAGCCTGCAATGCGCCTCTGCTCCCTTCGGCAGCCATCCCAGCCTGAGCTGAGCGGCTCTCTTTTGTATCCTGGGTCCAGCTGAAGCATGCCGAGCAGAGATGAGGGGGCATGGCCTCCTCGGCCCACAAAGCATGATTAACCCCTGCTGAACCAATGTGGGGTAGGTAAACCCCATCACACACCCTTTTACTTTCTGTGTATTAAACTAAATAGATTTACTTCCTTGATTCTCCCTCTGTAAGGCATATTTTCTAATCCTTTCATCACTGTGAGCCCTTCTGTCAATTTATCAACACCCTTTTTGAATTGTGGGCACTAGAACTGGACACAGGATTCCAACAGTCGTCAGACACGTGCCAGATTTAGAGGTAAAATAACCACTGTGCTCCTCCTTGAGATTCCCCTTTTTATGCATCCCAGCTTTAGCTTTTTGGCCACAGCATGAGTTCATGTTCAGTGCTGGAAATGGCCCACCTGTTGATCACTTTAGATAAGCTATTACCAGCAGGACAGTGGGGTGGGAGGAGGTATTGTTTCATATTCTCTGTGTGTATATAAAGTCTGCTGCAGTTTCCACGGTACACATCTGATGAAGTGAGCTGTGGCTCACGAAAGCTCATGCTCAAATAAATTGGTTAGTCTCTAAGGTGCCACAAGTACTCCTTTTCTTTTTGCGAATACAGACTAACACGGCTGTTCCTCTGAATCCCCCATCATGTATGTGTGGCCTAAATCCCTTGTACCTAGATGCACACATTTACATTCAGCCGTATTTAAAGGCATATTGTTTCTTTGCGCCCAGTTTGCTAAGTGATCTAGATCACTCTGAATCTGTGAGCTGTCCTCTCCATTATTTACCACTCCCCCATTTTTATCTCATCTGCCAACTTTATCAGTGATGATTTTATGTCCTCTGCCAGGTTATTGATTAAAAAAAAGGGGAAAATTTAATTCCTTCCTGCATCTAACACACTTTTCTCCTTTGCTGCTTGAAGCTTCCAGAATGTCTCGGATGCCATCTACATATTTTACTATGTTTACACAGTTGTGTAGTGCCCTGATGCTATCAAACAAGTCCATGATGCATTGGTTCCCTCCAAATCATGGGTATTTCAACCCCCAAAGTGACCACATATTCTGTACTAGAAAGCTTCAACCAACATAGACAGTGAGTAAATATCACTACCAAGAAGTTATAGCTGTCTCATGACTTCATTTACAACTGTGTAGCCCCACTGAAGACAGAATAGGGCCCCTTACTTCTCGCTCATGTGGTACTGAGGGTGGATGAAATAGAGAGACAAGGTGAGTGAGACAATATCTTCAATTAGATTATCACACCCACCTTGTCGCTCCAATATCTTGGACCAACATGGATACAACAGCACTGCATAGAATGGTAGATGAAACAGACAGGCAATGATTTTATATCTATCTAGTTATGCAATGCAAAGCAATGACCCTCAAGCCTCCTTATTATTAATTTTCAACCGTTGACAGTTGGCTTGGTACCGACCAGAGACAACATATGGTAGCCCCTGCTCTGAGGAGCTTATGATCTAAAAGAGAGACACAGAATTGACAGGATGTTTTGTGAAATCACAAGGAGGGAGTATCTTGTTGTGCAAGTGTTTTTTTTTTATCTCCTTCTCCTCCTCCCCAGGAAACAGAGGATGCTTTTCATCAGAGGCAGTTCCCTACAAATCTTGTTGCCTGGGTCACCATGTGTATAAACCCAGAACTTGTGTGCATACTTATTATCTAACAAGTCACTATCTAGACCAGGAAACCCCACTGGCAGCAAATTCCTCCTGCAGTTCACACATGCACACACAGAGACAGTTACCTTCATGAGCGGCACCTCACCTTGGAGACGTGCAAAACATCCATTTCCTCCTTATATTGCTCAAGGAGCCATGAGATCTCTTTAATTATCGGATTTTGCGGCTCCTTTTTGTGTAGCAGGATGCTCATCATGGGACCAAGGGCTTTGATGATGGCCTGCTTGAGTTGCATAGATGAGACACAGAATGTATGTTCCTACGAATTCATTCAATAACTTCCAATAGGCACACCTTTTCTACTTCTAATGAGTGCAATTTCCCTTGTTCCACTGTCGGAACGGTCCTATCCCAATATTTCCTGGTAAAGAACCAGGACTCGTAGGGTTGGTGTCAGGATTATATTCTAATGCAGCTCACAACTAGATCAGGTAAAATATTTCCCCAGATTAGTGTGCATTCGAGGCCAACTCGTCCCTGCTGTAACTCCACTGGGGCTGAATGGACTTATACCAGGAATTAATTTAGCCCACTCTCCCGGGTTCATCTGCACATTAGGTGCACAAAACTAGAATCCATGTACACTGGGTACAGACCGAATTTCCATGATGTGGTGACATTATAAACGTATGGGTTTTCGATGTTTTACATGACAATCTGTTCCATCCAAAAGGACCTACCATTAAATGCCATCATCACAAAGAGTGCCAGACGCACAGAATGTAACATCACAATTTCCGCTAAAGGTTTAGAAAGCCAGCAATTCTCACCTCCAGCTCCTCACAGATCGGCCAGTTGCTGGTCACATGACAATATAAGGGAAGAATTGTATTGCAGAATTGTGATTCACCCATTCTGGGGAATGGGCACTTTCCCCAGTTCGTAAAATATCCATTTACAGCCCTTGAGCATTTTTCCAGAACTGCACGGAAGGAGAGAAGACAGGCAATGTGGAAAGGACATAGTAGTAATGAGAAGTTGCTTTCTCAGAGAAGACACCCAGGCCTATCGTTTACTCCCATTCCATGGCAGCTACTGCTCAGTTCAGGACTAGATGCTGAAATCCCATATCAATTTGGAGCTATTTCTCTTTCCCCCATTCCATTTCTTGTTTCTTAACAGGCTTTTTTCTTTATACATCTCTCCATCTTTTTTCAATTACCATCATTTGAAGACTTGCGTCCTCTGCAGTTATTATTTATTCAACCCGAACGCTGTATGATTTCATCTTGAGTTACAGTTTGTCTGAAAGATGTTCAGTGCCCCTAACTGCCACTGGCTTTCCTGGGATTTGAAGGTAGTGGGGAGCACTTTGCCCTAAAAGTAGGTGTATCTAGTGTCCTTGCTAAAACGAATTAGGGTCCAATCCTGTTCTCCATGAAGTGGATGGCAAAATTCCCATTTCCCTCAAGGGCACAGGATTAACCCCTTACTGAGCATCACCTGAAAAGCAAAGGAAGAGAGAAGTGGAGAAGAAGAGAAGACAGAGAAAGAGGGTGAAAGGAGATGATGATGATGATGAAGAAACTAAGGAGAGAGAATGGGTGGAGGAGTGGGAAACAGGGGATTTTTAAATGTACAGTAATGAAATCTGCTCCCTTCACCTCCTCCCCCAGGAGCCTCCTGGCAGAGGGGCAGCTTCAGCCTTTGTGTCTGTTTATTTTAAACAATATGCGTGAGTCAAAAAGGGCCTGAACTTACAAATGTTCAGCAGCTCCTGCAAAGTAAGGAGCACTCTGAACTTCACTGGGTGCCACGGGGGCCAAGGAATGCAGCACCTGGTGCAATCCAGGGAAGGGAGCACAGTTCAGGGCCTGTTTGCAAACCTGGTCAGTCACTTAAATCTGTACCAAGACCCCCTAAATATCCATTTGGGGCACCTACAGGAAGTGCTGCCACTTACCACCGCAAAATGCTTGTCTCATCCTGCTGTCCTTGACTAACTCCAGCATGGAGATCATGACGTTCAGGATCATTCCCACAAAAGGGATACACTCAAGAGCTGCAGAGAAAGGCCAGAAGAGAAGGAAGACAGACAATCAGCTGCTCTCTGCCTTCTGACAACACACTTAGAAACACTGTGGGGCAGGATGCTATGGGTTCCGAGGCCATTGGCGCTGCGTAAGCAGAGCAGAATGGCTTTAAAGCAGCCATTGAAAGCCAGTGGGGGGTTCACCCTAAAGAGGGGAATCCTCCACAAGTGTACAGCTGGGCCCAATGCCCAACTCACTCCCAGAGTAAGGGGAGAGAGCACTGGGGCGGGATGGGAAGTGGGGTGGAGAAGAACTCCACTAGACCTGATCTTCCACTCATTCCCATCCTTAAGGTACTTCACTCAGGGGCATAAGTTAGAGCTTGCACCTCCGGCTGGATGGCTCATGGTCTGGAGGCCAGAACTAGCAACAGCAGTTAATGTTGTGTTTCTACACGCACACACACACACACACACACACACACACTCAAACAGAGCTCTGTTTAGCAGTAACATTTTTAGGTAGAGAGACAATCCCCTGTCCTTAAATGAAAAACAATAACCTTGAAAGAAAAGAGGGAAATGACCGTACCATAGGCGGATGACAGGTTGCCCAACGTAATGAAAATAAACTCTTCAGGCAGCTCCAGACGATACAGCAGCTCGCACATGACATCACTGAAATAGCAGCGTGCCAGAGTCACTAAGGTGTTGCTAGCTGCCACTTTTAGTTCATTTGTTGCTTCCTAAAAACAAAAACCAAAAGAGAGAGACTGAGGTGACTGAAGCCGGTTGCACTAGCCAGAGTTCTTTACATGAGTCAAGTCCTTATTTCTGTGCACAAGTTGTGAATGAACCAACCCAACTTTCTGAGGGTAGAGTCATTCGTCATAAATATTCCTCGAGTCACTTGGCTAAACAGTTTTCGGCCTTTGAGTTGCTTGCAAGCTGCTTCGTTAGCCTATTCACTGTTAGCTACTTGTGGTGGGTGACTGGTCACCACAGTCACATGATATTTTCCCTGCCCTTCCCTGAGGCGGTAAGTGAGACACAGACTGGGCAGCTTCAAGATATTCCGAGAGCTTTCCTGGAATAAACTGTCCCCAAAAAGGAGGCTGACTTCCTTTGGAACAAGAGAGGGATTTTTCCAGCAGGGGTTTTCCTGCTGGCAAACTATATTCTAAATCCAATGCTGCTTCTTTTGGAGATAGCTCAGATTCTGTCTGTCTTGGGGATTTATACTGCCACTTATCGCTACAGTATCAGAGTGCCTTCCACATAAAATCAGTATCAATAATGAAATCCCGAGTAGACTTCGGGAAAGACTTGCTCCTTAAGACACCATAGGCCTGTCTCTGGGTCTGAGATCATGTGTCTCAGGTCCTGATCCTGCAAAGCACTTAAGCACATGTGTAACTGTCAGCATGTGAGTTGTCCCATCTTATGCATGTGCACAAGTGCTGTCTAGGACCTGGGCTTTGGTCTGGAGGAAGGTGTGGACCTCTAACAGAAGAATACATTTTCATTTTAGTATATAGTTTATCCCCCAAAAAGAGAGTTTGAATGAGTTAAAGCTTTGGATCCTTTGACTGGTATCTCGGGAGAACTAACTTACCTGAGTCTCTCTCATGTGGTTGGAGGCTAGTGTTATTATTTTCTCCAGAAGCCTTCTCTCCAGGCCCTGGGTGTCCTGCTGTAAGACTTTCTCCAGGGCACAGTAAATGTCTACTCTGCTTTGCTGGGGATAAAACATAAAGGAGAAGAATTGGGAAAAGTTTTTCTTGACGAGCAGACAGTAATTTGGCTAATAAGCCCCTGCCCTAATTGGGGGCTTAATTGGCGTAAAACGTGCCCTGCCCTCCACACGCACTGCATTCAGCAGCGCTTCAGAAGCAGCCGAGCAAGTGACATTGTTTAATCTTCCTGGAGAGACAAGAGCCAGAGGAAGCGCCCTGCACTGCCCCCTTCTCCAGTTTCATTTATTCAGCACAAACAATAAAAATGAGCATCTTGCCCTTGCTCTAGCCGCTCCAGGCAGAATTTGCAAATGTGGAATAGAAAATACCCAACTCCTGCAGTGAGTCCTCAGCAGCTCCCAGGGGCAATGAGCTCAGCCGTGAGGTCCACACGGACAGTAGCACGCGCGAAGGTGTCTTTTATGTGGCCCATCAGTGTAGAACTTCACAGATGAGACTAACTATGGAGGAGTTGTAGGATCAGTTGGGACCGAGAAAAAATAAAGCGGGACACAGAGAAATGAAAAGCCTGAGGCGAGAACAAGATTCATTTCAGAAAACTGCAAACTAGCACCTCTGGAGAGGACATAGAAGTAACTGACATAGTGGGAGGGAGAAAAGTGGGAAGCAACAAGTGCCCTGGGGGTGACAGTGGAAAACAAAGTCAACAGGTATATGCAAGGTGTGATGGCTACCACAAAGAGCCAGGTGGGTTGGGTCTTTTACACACAGGGCTCATGGCACAAAGCAGGAAGACAACAGTTCCTCTCTGTTCAGCTGCGCTGTGACTGCATCTGGAGGAGTGCCTTTTCTAGCAACACATTCCCAGAGAGATCAACAAATGGGAAGTCATTCCTGGGAGAGCAAAAAAGAATGCAGGGGGCTGGCAGAAGTGACTTCTGGATAGGGCCCTGCAACCTGACCCAAATCCTAGGGGACCTGACCACAGGCGTCCGGGTCAGGTTGGGTGAGAAAACAACTGGACCCTCTTGGGGTGGGGTCAGGTCGGCTCTCCTCCTTTAGCCCCTGGGATCGGCACAACCGTGACTGCGTGTTCCTGCCAGCCACCACCTCCTTCCTGCGCTGCCTGTGCTCTGGAGCGAGGATGCCGAGGAGTCACAGCATCGCCCTCTCTCTCTGCAGCGCAGACCCAGCGCAGCAGGGGCCGTGTCAGGGGATGGAGCCATTGCTGCTCACAGTGGCCGCTGCACCAGCCCCAGGAGCAGGATGCAGCGGCAGGATCCGGTCTGGGGGGAAGGGTTGGGACCAGGATGGAAAATGATTCAGCCTCTCAGGGTGAGGTGAGTGGGCCGGGGGCCAGTTCAGGTTGGGCCCGAGCAGACCCCTACTTCTGCAGACAGACAGAAAGAGCTGTCTGTGTCCGATGCGGCCAAGGGATGACTCGGAGGGAGAGAGAATAATACCATACAACTACCTGGAGGGTGTGAACACCAAGGAGGGAGAGGAATTTTTTAGGATAATACATTTCGGTAAAACTAGGAGTAACGGGAGTAAGCTAAAAAAGGACATTCAATTTAGACTTTGCTAACAGGAAAAATGCCCCAACTGTGAGACAGGGCTATTAGGTTATGACATAGTCTTCCTAGGAAAGAGGCGGAAGTTCAGTCCTTAGGGGCTTTTCAAATTAGTTTGGCCAAAGCAGTGGAAAATGGCTGCTGGGAATGCTCCTGCATTAGCAGGGAAATGGACTGGATGATCCAATAGGTCTTTTCCATCTCGGTCTCCTGTGAGTCTTGACATCTGTGTGACCTGCATGCCAAGGTCATAACCCACTTTGGAATGTTCAAAGCCAATCAGATCTCTGAATGGGAGAGGTTAGGGGGTCAGACGGGGTCTGCATCAGATCTCTTGATTGGCTAAACGTTCCAGTGGTTCTGCTTTAAAAGGCATGCTTCTGCAAACTGCAATCATAACAGACAGCTCCACTGGGGAGAAGCCCCTTCCATTCATTTTTAAATGTAAGGAGGATTTTTTTAATTGAAAATTGTCACTGAGAACTTATCAATACATAAGCACTACATAATTCAAGTAATTCAAGTAATTAATCAAATGAATTAACATAATTAATCACTCTCCTTACAGTGAGTATAACTCCCATTTTTTCATGTTCTGTGTGTATATAAATCTCCTCACTGTATTTTCCACTGAATGCATCCAATGAAGTGAGCTGTAGCTCACGAAAGCTTATGCTCAAATAAATTGGTTAGTCTCTAAGGTGCCACAAGTCCTCCTTTTCTTTTAATAATTAATCAAGTAATTCAAATAATTAAAGGAGTCGGAGGCCAAGACAAGCAGTTCAGTTGGCCTCCTAGTACTTTAATGGAAACTAAAATGCCTTCTGTGTTGGCCCTTAATAGAGAAATGGACTTTGTCGGATGCAAGTGTTAATCAATGGAAAAAAGGGGTCTGAATATTCCTCCTGGGGGAATTCTGCACTACTGCACATGTGCATAATTAATGAGCCCTGCATATTTTTATTTTTTTGCACAGTAAAAAGCTTCTGCTGAAATGCAGCTGCCGTTCCATCTCTTGCCCACCAAAGGGTGCTGTGGCAATAGAACAAAGCAGCAACTCCCTATCAGCGAAGGAAGAGAGAGAGCCTATCTTCTTCACAGCAGGCCAGGTCAGCAGACAGGGGCTATGGGGAGACAGACAGTGTTGGATGCTGGGGTGGGGTCAGTCAGGGGCTCATAAGGGCTAGTGGGGGAGGACAGACTGGGGCAGGGGCTGAATGGGAGTGGAGGCACAGAGTTAGAGGAGGAGGGAGGTTCAGGGCCCCATAGTGATGGGGGAGGAGGTGCAGAGCTACATAAGGACAGGGGGTGGTTGGTTGGGGGCACAGAGACACATGGGGACAGGGGGAGGGGGTACAGGGACACATTGTTAGGATATAGATGTTCAGGCCTGTCTGTAAAGGCCTATAATCTAAGCATTTAGGTGTATTCTTATCACTTGGCTAGTTATAGAGGTATAAAAGAAAGAATCAAAATCACTGTCTGCCAGTGTAAGGTCTTTCTCTTACTGTGACAGTTTGTGGCCCTGTGCTTAGGCTAAGGCCTTTGGCTAAGCAGCAGAGGCAGCCATAAGCTGGGAAGTGACAGGTCACCTCCTCACATTCCCAACTAGTCACATTGAAATAAGGTGCTATTGGGCTGTTAGGAACACAATCCTGTCCTGATAATGCCTATCGCCTCCAGAGAAAGGGAAGGGCCTAGAAGCTGTAAAAGGAAACTTAGTTTGATAGCATCCTGTCTGGCAAGAACTCACTTATCACTAGCTGGGATGTGAAATCCTCATTTCTGTGTTTGTTCTATCACTGTAGTCCCCATTTCCCCATTGTTTGTCTGTATAATCTCTGCCTGGTTCTGTGATTGTTTCTCTCTGCTGTATAATTAATTTTGCTGGGTGTAAACTAATTAAGGTGGTGGGATATAATTGGTTAAATAATCATGTTACAATATGTTAGGATTGGTTAGTTAAATTTCAGGAAAACGATTGGTTAAGGTAGAGCTAAGCAGAACTCAAGTTTTACTATATAGTCTGCAGTCAATCAGGAAGTGAGGGGGTGGGTGTGTGGGTGGGGGAAATGGGAACAGGGAATGGGGGTGGGGAAATTGGAATCATGTTTGGCTAAGGGCAGGAATGGGAACAGGGACACAGCTGTAAGGCTCTGTGGTGTCAGAGCTGGGAAGGGGGACACTAAGGAAGGAAATTGGAATCATGCTTGCTGGAAGTTCACCCAATAAACATCGAATTGTTTGCACCTTTGGACTTCGGGTATTGTTGCTCTCTGTTCATGCGAGAAGGACCAGGGAAGTAAGTGGGTGAAGGAATAAGCCCCCTAACACACATGGGGATGGGGGGAGTGGGTTTTGAGTGGGGGTGGAGGGACACAAGTGGACAGGGTGTGCAAGGACCCATGGGTGTGCAGGAACACATGGAGACAGGGGCAGATGTGCCTTACTGAATGGGAGAGGTTAGGGGTCAGACAGGGTCTGCATGGGGGGAGCTGCCTCACAATTCCTCCCTGCCCCTCCCAAAAAAACTGTTCCATACTTTTCCCACCCATACCCAGCAACCCTCCAAGTTCACACTCAGGCTCCTTCCCAGCAATTTACTTCCCTCTCCCTCAGCTCCTCCATTACCCTTGACTCTACCAAGCCTTTGCACTGAGCCTAAGGGGTGCAAGAAATATGGTTCTGTATTGAGTTTAAATGAATTATTACTCAGAGTTCTCTATTAACATGCATAGTAAGGAATTGGTTTGTCAAAAAACATTTCCTGAATCCTTTTTGTTGTCTGTATTCATACAGACATACTTGCTGACAGGTATTTTGAAATAAATAACCAAGAATAATTTTAACGGGTGTAATTATATTATATTATTTTGATAAGCAAAATATGCAGAATTTTGCAGCACTTCTAAAATATTGTACGCATCATTTTTATTTTTTTGTTGCAGAATTCCCCCAGTAGAAACTATATAGATAAGGGTACCTTCAATGCTATAATCTCAATAATATGTCATCATGATAAAGGAGTGTTGGCTAGGATTTAGAGCAGGGAGTCAGTTCACTTGGGTTTTATTCACATTCTTTGACTAACTTGCTAAGTGGTGTTGAGCAAGTTACTTAATTCCCTGTGACACAAGTCATCCGTAAATGGGGATAATGCTTCCCATTCTCACAAGGGTGCTGTGAGTCTTAATTCATTAGTATTAGGGAAGTGATTTGAGATTTTTGGACAAAGATGCTAAAGAAGGGCAAAGTATTATTAGAAGAGATTACTACTTGTCCGATCGTGTACTTTTACTGTCTACAGCCCATGTACTCCACTGTGTGTAAAAGGACAGTGCTCTCTTTATAGAGCATTATATCGTCCTGATCTGTAAGAACAGCATTTTGCATGATGAGTTTACGCCTGAGGACAGAAGGGCAAATACTGATTCTACTGATGGTGCGCCAGGCCAAGTTCTACACTGAATTACCCCCGTGCAGTCCCCTGTACCCCCATGAAGTCAGGCAGAATTTGGTGTGGAGACCTGGAAAGCGGATGTAATTTCATGAAACTGCCCTACCTCATCCTTTTGCAGTTTCTCGAGTAGAACTGTCAGAACGATAGCCAGCTTGGTCTCGGCTATAAAGGCAATCCTGAGGGCAATTTTTCCCTTATCTTGGTCATCCCTATGTGCCAGGAGGGAAACAACCTCATTATAAACACCTGAAATTAAATAAAAGGATTCGGCTGGTTACCATTGATAGTAGAAATTGGTGCTGGCCTCTTTGATTCACTATCCAGTAAAGATTCTGCAGGAGCCCAAACACTGTGAGAAGTAGACTTGGGAATCCTGGAAATCCTCTTCCTTCCTCCACATGACCAGGTTTGTTTGCTGAACTACTCAGTGTGCCTGGGGGGAAATCATAATGAAGCAAATTTGCTCCTTTCAAGTAGATCCCCACAGAAAATAATTTTCCTTTCCCTCTTTACTGTCAATTGATGAGTTTTGATAGCATACAGAGTAATAAGTTAACTCTAAGCCAAGAAATAGACCTAAGTTAAGCACCTGCTTAAGAGTTTTGCTTAGTCAGGGCCTCATTTTCAAAAATCCTGAGCACCCAGATGTACCTATTGGCTATGCTGGGAACTTTTGGGGCTCGGTATCTCTTGAAAATCAGGCCAATGTTGTAGACCTCAGTATGAATTTAGAAGCCTAACTTTAGGCACCTTGTTTTGAAGAAAGCCTTTAATCTTATTTTATGGTAGTTTAAATACTTGCAGAGAAGACTCATGGAACGGAGTTCATCCAGTTCATAGAATATCAGGGTTGGAAGGGACCTCAGGAGGTCATCTAGTCCGACCCCCTGCTCAAAGCAGGACCAATCCCCAACTTTTGCCCCAGATCCTTAAATGGCCCCCTCAAGGATTGAACTCATAACCCTGGGTTTAGCAGGCCAATGCTCAAACCACTGAGCTATCCCTCCCCCCTGTACAGTTGCCTGTAGAGGTCATAAAGGAATTCCCCCGCCCCCCCACCCCCATGCACAATTGGCGACGTGTATGCTGTGAGTGGGGTGGGGTGGGTCCCTCCAACCTTCATCTGAAGCATCAGGGATTGACCATAGCAGGAGATGGGACACCTGGTAGGGTGGACCAGTGCTCTAAGATGGTTCAGAGAATCTGTTTCCTTAGCTGTCCTGCTCACATGCTCAAGGTCCAACTGATCTCCAGAGTTGTGGGTGGGAAGGAATTTCCCCCTGGTCGGATTGGCAGGGCCCTTTGAGTGGGAGGATGGGGCACTGATCACCTGCTAGGATAATCTGAGTATATCTGACCTAATCAATTCTCGACCATTGCAAGGGCCTCAGGCATTGGTGGAACCTCAGTCTCTCCTGTCCTCTGCCGATGGCACACAACAGTTTTGTCTCCTAAAGACTGAAATGTTTTCGTCCAAGACAAGTTTTGGGGTTCAGTGTAGGGTTGCTAGGTGAAATTTAGTGGCCTGTGAAATACAGGAAGTCAGACTAGATGACCTAATGGTCCCTTCTGGCCTTAAACTCTAGGAAACAATGAAATAGCTGGTGTATTAAAAAAATCAGGATTTGATCTCCCATGTATCTCTTCGCTCTGGGCAGAAATTCTCCAGGAGACTTAATATTTCACAAGAAATCTGAAATGCCGTGTTTATCTGTCTCCATTGAAACAGCATTCCAAGTATGAAGGAGGAACTAACAAGATTTCCCCTTCCCAGGAAAGACAGCTTGAGGTTAGGTGATTGTCCATCCGTTATGCAAATTGCATCCTTCAGTTGTAACACCCAGATGCAAACGGAATCATAACTGTAACCTACACTGCCCATCCGTGTGGGATGAGGAGCACTAGTGTTGCTAAGAAATGTGACCCCATGCTTTGTTCTCTTGCATTTAAGATATTAGCAGAGCTTCATTTAGACAGCTAGAAGAGAAGTCCTTCTGCATTTTTTGTTCTAATTTCCCCTATCTCTGATGGAGTTGGCTCCATGGATGCAGAAGACACAAAATGTGGACCCATTAACAAACATAAAACAACTGGGAGAAAAGAAGGAAGACCTCCCCCATAACATTCCCTAGAAACTCAGATTCTCAGGAAAGTTTCCAGGTCCAGAGGCTGTAGGCCAACTCCTCAACTGGTGTAAATCAACACAGCTACAAGGAAGTCAACAGAGGGACACTGGTTTACAGCAGCTGAGGTTCTGCTCATACAAATGGAGAACATTACAGCTAATCCGTATGCCTATGCTTTCTAAATGTGTGTGTGAATATAGAATGGATATAGAGAATACAATACTGACCCTTACCTACGTCGGTTACCTCCCGCTCACTCACAAATTTATTCATGTTTTAATCTTTCCTCAACACTTCCTCCAGTCCTTTCTCCGAAGAGCTCCAGTACTGATAGGCAGCTGGCCTCTCAGGCTGTCCTGTCCTGTCCTGTCCAGGATAGCCAGTTCAGATTATGCAAGCACTATTATGACATCCCTGTGATTGTGGCATAGCACATAAACTGCTGCTGGCCAGGTCGGTGCTGTGATGACATGGACAAGATCCTCAAAGGTATTTAGGCTCCTAACTCGCACTGAAATCAATAGATGTGAGGAACCTAAATACATTTCAATATCTGGGCCCATCCATGTACGCAGTCCAATAGGTGGCTAAATTTGCTCCAGTGTAGAATTTCTCATTCGCTCTAAATCATTTTGAATTTTGGTTCCATCCCTCTCTCAGTTTGCCACACTTTCCAAGATTGGTTTTATTGGAAAATCTGCTCCTGGTTGAATTGATAGAAAATAAAAGCACCGAACAAAGAAAGAGAAGAAACTGGCCTTGGAGAATGCACAGTGACGCTTGAGTGTGGGTGGTTGGTTTCCTTTGCTTTTTAATTCGGTTGATTAAAAAGCTTGATGAAATCTTATTGGACTGTATTACAAATATTGATTTTTATATTGTTTTACAATGAATTGAAATTTATTCTTCATTTCCATGTCCCGCCAAACAAATCAACTAAATTATTTTTTGCTGTGTTTAATACAGTGTGGTGTCATATGTATGGCCATAGGTAGAGCCCACACTTGATTTTGGAGATTATGTTGCCTTTAAAGCATTCAGAGTGATGACACTCTTTGCAGTAAACCATGTGGAAAAAGAATTCCAATTACATGTGTCCTTTGCTATGTATAACTGATTTTGTGCCTTACCCTTTCTGAATTTGCCCTTACACGGACATGCTATTCTTTTGTACTCCTCCTTAGTAATTCGTCCATGTTTCCACATTTTGTAGGATTTCTTTTTGATTTTCAGGTCATTACAAAACTTCTGATGGAGCCATTGGCCTCTTACTGTTCTTCCTCTCTTTCCTTTGCATTGGCAGTTGTGCCTTTAATATTGTCTCCTGGAGAAACTGCCAGCTTTCCTGAACTCCTTGAGGCCTTCGACTTTTTCCCCAGGGGTCGCTACCTACCAGTTCTCTGAGGATGTTCAAGTCTGCTTTTGGCAGCCCTTCTCCTGTCATTCTCACTCCTTAGAATCATGAAATCTGTCCTTCATGATCCCTTTCACCCAAATCACCTTCCACCTTCACATTCACCACCAGCTCCTCCCTGCTGGTCAGAATGACGTCTAAAATGGCTGTCCCCCCGCTTACTTCCTCCATTTTCTGAAACAAAGCATTGTCCCCAGTACATTCCAGGAACTTATTGGGTAATTTTGGGATTTACCATATTCCTTTTTCAGCAGCTGTCTGGGTAGGTAAAGTCCCCCATTACGATCAGGATTTGTGTTTTGCATATTTCTGTTTGTTTTAGAAATGCCTCCTCTCCCTCCTCTTCCTGATTTGGAGGTCTGTAATAGACCCCTACCAGGACCTCACCCCTGTTTATTCCCTCTTTTATCTTTACTCAGAGACTTTCAACTGGTCTGCTTCTCACCTCCTTCTGACCTCAGAACAGGTTTACAATGCAATATGTCCTCTCTTTTTTCCTGCCTGTCCTTCCTCAACAAGCTATAGCCCTCTATACCAATAGTCCACTCATGAGAGTTATCCCATCAAGTATCTGTGATGCAGTTAAGCTCAGTTAAGATTTATGTACTAAAACTCCCAGTTCTTACTGTTTATTCCCCATTATTATTACTCCTTCCTTGTGTGTACAGACATCTAAGATGTTAAGCAGATGCCCCCATGGATTTCCCTCTTGTTTCTCCTATAATTCTACTGCAATTTTCCACATCTACTTCTCCCCACACAGCTAGTCCTCTATTAAGGCCACCTTATTTTACCTGGTAGCTTTTTTCACCTGCCCCCTCTGAACTTAGTTTTAAGCTCTTCTCCTAAGGTTGGTGAGTCAGTGCATGAAGAGGTTCTTCTCCTTCTTGGTCAGACGGACCCCATCTCTTCCCAGCAAACCTCCTTCCTGCAATAGCATCCCATGGTAGAGGAAGTCAAACCCTCCCAGAGACCCATCTTCATAACCCTATTCTGTGGGCATGCCTACCATTGAGTGTGTATTGAGCAGAAAGAACACTCAGTGCAGGAGACAAGGGGACTGAGTTAAACTGCAGATGTCAGGTTCACATACTTCCATTTTCTGTGACTAATCTCTTAAGCTAGTGGGGATGGCCACGGTATAAAAATATTTCTGGAGATCAACATGTGATTATTTGTATTGCAGTACAGCCTCACAGTCCCAGTCACAAACCAGGATCCCATTGCGCTAGGAACTGTACAAACAGAGAACAAGATGGTCCTTAACTGTCATTAATTAACACATATTAACAGCACAACAAACAGACAAGAGGATAATAAAGCAAGCAAAAAAAGCCCCCTTTGACCAGATACCAGTAGATAACTAATATAGTGCTACCTATTTCGGGAACTTTCTTCCTGAGACAGGGTCTGATGTGACTCAGCCCCTGTTCCATGCCATTGTGTAAAGTGGGGACTCGTACATTTGCACAAGATGGAAAGTATACAGTGGCACACAGTTGAGGCCTACTCCATTTTTAGTACATAAACAGCAGGCCACTCTGCAAGAAGCTAAGGGCATGGTCAGCACAGAGAGTTTGCCTGTCTCTGTGCTGGTGTTCTGCACCCCTCACTGTCTACACCTGGCTCCATAAAGTCGGGCCTTTCCAAAATGCAGCATCAGGTAGGAGCACAGGTAATTGTAAGAATGCTTGCTCATTGCAGCTGTTAACATCCGGGCAAGGCATCCACATATAAGTCCACTATGGACAGACCAGTGATGGGAAGAGTGTCCATGCATGTGACAAGTAACACCATGAACTATGTAATGCCACAGAACAAATTAAGATCAAGAACAGAACAACAGTATGTGTGGCAAAGCCATGACAAACACTGTGCAGGCATCAAGGAGCTCATAAATTAGGACATCATCCCCCAAACACTGCCTCAGCTTGACTTAAAGCTTGGGCAACAGTAGACCCTCAAAAGGAGGAGGCCACAGCTTTACACCCGTGGTCACTGTGATGTTAACTGGCTGCATTTGACAAGAGCTGGATCATAGGTTGACTTTGAGTGTATTTACAGGGGGCAAGGTTTTCACAACACAAGCCTTGTGCACACACACAAATAGTGTTCTGCAGCAGTGCAAGCTGAGCTGCAGCAATGAACAGCGGGATCCTGCTTGGGCTCGTAATTCATACACTTCTCTCACTAATGAGGATCAGCAGATCAACCCATACTGAATGCAGCTTGACAATATACCATCACTTAAAACACATTACAGTCAGAGAGGATGATAAATATTCCATTTAGACACATTTTGTACAAGGCCCAAAATGACTGAGGGGATGCAAGAAAACAAAGCTGGTAAACACAGAAAATGCATTTGTCATAAATATAAAGGGAAGGGTAAACCCCTTTAAAATCCCTCCTGGCCAGAGGAAAAATCCTCTCACCTGTAAAGGGTTAAGAAGCTAAAGGTAACCTCGTTGGCACCTGACCAAAATGACCAATGAGGAGACAAGATACTTTCAAAAGCAGGGAGGAGGGAGAAAAAACAAAGGGTCTGTGTCTGTCTGTATGCTGCTTGTGCCGGGGATAGAACAGGAATGGAGTCTTAGAACTTTTAGTAAGTAATCTAGCTAGGTATGTGTTAGATTATGATTTCTTTAAATGGCTGAGAAGAGTTGTGCTGAATAGAATGACTATTCTTGTCTGTGTGTCTTTTTTGTAACTTAAGGTTTTGCCTAGAGGGATTCTCTATGTTTTGAATCTAATTACCCTGGAAGGTATCTACCATCCTGATTTTACAGAGGGGATTTCTTTACTTCTATTAAAAGTTTTCTTGTAAGAAAACTGAATGCTTTTTCATTGTTCTAAGATCGAAGGGTGTGGGTCTGTGGTCACCTATGCAAATTGGTGAGGAATTTTTACCAAACCTTCCCCAGAAAGTGGGGTGCAAGGGTTGGGAGGATTTTTGGGGGAAAGACGTGTCCAAACTACATTTCCCAGTAAACCCACTTAAAGTTTGGTGGTGGCAGTGGAAATTCCAAGGGCAAAGGGTAAAATCAATTTGTACCTTGGGGAAGTTTTAACCTAAGCTGGTAAAAGTAAGCTTAGGAGGTTTTCATGCAGGTCCCCACATCTGTACCCTAGAGTTCAGAGTGGGGAAGGAACCTTGACAGCATTACTGAAAAAACAGCTGCAGATTGACTCCTGCTAGCAAGCAGCTTCTGTACAATGTACAGTAAGATATTGGGCTTAACCCAACGCAGGGCTAGGCTGAATTAAAGTCAGTCAAAGTTTTGCCTGAGTAGGGTATGAGGCCCAGCTCCTCAAAGGTCTTTAGACTCCTAACTTCCACTGAAATCAGTGGAAGCTAGGAGCCTAAATACCTGCTCTAGAATTTGACCCAATAACAACAATAATAATAATTTGCATTTATGGAGAGATTTTCTTCTTCAAAGCATTTTACACACATGTTTTCTAACTCTCTGCTTCAAATAAAAGCCATTCTTGACAGACAATTATATTTTTCCGTCACAGCACAGATCAATAGGCGAGTGAAGAGAACACAGTTTCTTAATGGGATTTTAAGCAGGTTCTCGTATGGAAAAAAAATTAAAGATCCAGCACTCAAAAGATGACTCTGCTTAGCTGTGTGCCTTGTGGCTTAAAGCAGAATCCCAAGAACATTACTTCGCTTTTTGAAAGCATTTCTCAATTAATGACAACTCAAAATATCCACTTCCACCTAGTCGTGTGGGTTTGCATAACATGTGTTGTTTGTATTCCCTGTTTTCGATACCTTTGCCTAAAAGATAAAATACATCAGAATCTACTGAGACAATTTGCACTTCTGCACAAAGCCACAACAGCACTAAGAATGTATATATTTGTTAGCAAATAGGATCATTAGGGAGAAGGAAAAGGATAATCTCAGAAAGAGGCTCTCTCTTTCTCCTTCACTTTATTCTATATAGGTTTTTATACTGTTCTCACCAATGAAGTATCTGAGCAGCTTCCTCTAGTACATTAATAATATGACTCACATCTGTCATGGTAATATCTTT
Organism: Caretta caretta; assembly: GCF_965140235.1. NCBI lineage: Eukaryota > Metazoa > Chordata > Testudines > Cheloniidae > Caretta > Caretta caretta. The sequence goes on from NC_134209.1 coordinate 10,610,030, forward strand.
TATTGGACTAACTTCTGTTGGTGAAAGGACTGCACAGAGTTCTCCTTCAGGTCCTTGAATGGTTATTTCTTTCACCAACAGAAGTTGGTCCAACAGAAGATATTACCTCAGCTAGGGTGACCAGATGTCCTAATTTTATAGGGACAGTCCAGATATTCGGGGTTTAGGCGCCTATCAATACCACCCCACCCCCATCACGATTTTTCATACTTAGTATCTGGTCACCCTATCCCTCACCCACCTTGTCTCTCTAATATCCTCGGAATGACATGGGAGTGTGTTCTGCTGTCACAGACTGTCCCCTGAGAAAGCTCTATCTACTGCACAGACAAGCCTCATCCTTAGAGTAGAAAACTTCATGGTGCCTGAGAAATAGGCCCTGTCAGCCACAACCCTAATCCCAGGGATTTACCTGATATTTTAGATATACTGGGCCCTGGCTACTGAGCCCCTGGAAGAGAAGGACTGGAACCTGACTTGATGTGTTCACGTTGCAGAAGTATGTACTCAGTGTCTGAAAGCAAACAACACTTCAATGGTCATTGAATGAGGGGCCTGTGGAAAAAAATAGTACAATTGTGCAATTAAAGACTGTGTCAAAATGCACGTGCATAGTACTCAGACTCCCTGAATCCTGGCGTTTCCGAACTTTCCATTGCTCAGTTTTGCAAACTTACTAATTGTTATTTTAATGCAGATTTTTATATATTTGTTGGGCGTCTAAAGATATAAAAATACAGACATCGATTCATATCATTGTCGTGCAAACATCCCCATTTCATTGTTTGTTTTTAAAGAAAAAAGTACAGGACTAGTGGGTGATGCAGTGCACACTTTCCCAAGCCAGCAGAGTTGCTGGACCCCAAGAGATTCCCCCTCTATTCCTGAGTCAACCTTTGTCAGAAGCAAGCAGACAGAAGGACAAAAGTAGCTCTCCATTTTAATAAAGGCTCTTGTAACTTCCTGGGTAAACTGGTCCCTTCCATTCTTTAGCTGACTATTACTCAGGCTCTTTTCTTACTGGCAAACTTGAATTTTGATTTTTCTACGTCATGTCTAGTCTTTATAGTCTCTCTTGTAAACTTCAATGTGCCAATCCCTGAGAGGACATACTTTCTTGTTTTTTCCTGATTCGGCAATCATAGCTCTGGGGATTGAGCTCCCATTTAAGGTACTTTTAATGATGACCCCCAGGCCTTTATTTCATCTATCAGGATGTTCAAAGAGAGGTGCTACCCTTCACTGAACGCCACTGCTCTGACTTTGGATTCCCTTGTAGAATGTGTGGGGCTGGGGTCGTTGTCTCAGCTGGATTCTTAATCCAGAGGGAAGACGCTCTCTCCTGTTCAATCAAGATCAGGAATGGCACATAGATTTGGGAGAAAAAGTACATTTTACTTTTACTCTATTTTCTTATTTCTCAAAAGGAACAGTACAACAAAGATAAAAACCCCACTGTGAATAATCAATATAGGTATTGATGTATCTTGTCTGAAATGGGACAGCTGCTCTTCTACTCTCGGGATGGATGCCATATCAATAGATAAGATAAAAAGACAGGCCTAACTGAGACACTGAACCCATATTAGGGCCAAATTCTGCTCCTCGGTTACATGAGTACGTCACTCCCCGACTAGGGCCCAAATCTGTGTAAAGAAGAGTAAATCTGGTCCCGAGGGAGTATCGAACAACTTCCAAACTGTTTAAGAAGGGTGTTTGAGTCTAAACTATAAAGACAGTTCCAAATATGGACTGCAGTTCAGGAAAGCAGCCTTATTCATCCGAGCATATGAATGATGTAAGAAAATTCTGAAAATGTGGATCTTAGATCATGGTCATAATTTAAAAAAATTAATTGACACTGCTGGACACCATTCACATTTGAAACATAAAGTAGCTTAAAACTGTCGTAGCTTGAAGTGGTTTGAAACTGCTTCAGGAAATGTGGTCCTCTTACAAGTGTAGATGTGAGGTTGCATATATGGTAAAGCCCTGTATACAGAATACATGCTGATTTTAGTCCTACAAATTTCCTAAACACTATACAGACTATCTAATTGCTTATTTTTAAATCCTAATCAGAGAAAAATTAAAATGATTTGTGCAAATAATTGAATTCTAAGGATTGTGTAACAACAAACACTCTTATTTTCTAGATCTACTGAGAGCTAGCTCTGAGAGAACAAAACAGTATTTTCAGTGTTTATGGTTCTTTACTAAAACAGGTCTATTCTTTATCTAAGAACAGGAAAACAAAAGAATTCACAATATTGTTATCCCTTTTGACCTGAGCAATTAGTGACTATTTTGGGTCTTGTGAGTTGTTTCCATGAGGGGGAGAAATGGATGATGGAGTCAGGTATTTTTTGACACAATCCTGCTTATTTACAAAGAATGTACCCAAAGTTCTATTTCCCTAACGACAGCAGGAATAGTTTCTTGGCTCACAATTCCAAGCCTCTTTCTACCCAGCAGTCTACCCTAAAGCTCTCTCTCTCTCTCTCTCTCTCTCTCTCTCAACTTTTTCTGAGATCACACTACAAATACTTCTCTGGGGCTCCTTTGTGCTTCTGCGGTGTCACACTCCCTCTCTTCCTCCCCCCCCGCTCCGAACCCCATGCCCCTGCATTTGCATTCAGACCCTAGTGAAAGCCCCTTCCACTGTATGGCTCAACTCCTATTCCAGCTTCACTTGATGGTGACTTCTCTTCAGTCAGCCATCTATTCCACAAAAGAGCTTGATTGTTTTTACATTGATCCTAAATAAAGGACAACTGGTATGCCCACCAGCTTCAATAAGGCTTCCCCTTTCCCCAGCATAACTACCTGTTCTCATGTTGTTTTTATAAATCTGTATCTTGTACACGTCCACAAAACCCACAGCATTCTTTTATTTTTACTAACCTGAAACAGGATATTGAATGCATAATTTCAGTTACACCAATGTAAATCTGTGGTAATTCATTAGAATTATTCCATCTTTATCCTGGTGGCAAAATATGTTAGCACGTCACTAGAGAAAACATGACACTTTTTGATAATTGTTATTGTTGCCGGCACCCAGTGCCGAGAGGCTAAACAACAGCTGGGGTTGGTTCGCTACCCGGTTTGCTACACCCAATAATCACAATTCTGCACCCAGAGCAGGAAGTTAAACTGGCTTTTATACATACATCCTTTTTCCCAGCATACCTATCCAATAGCAAGCTGCCCTAAGTATCCATCTAGCCAGCCAATCCAGTTCCCAGCTAGTTCCCTTGTTCTCTGTATCATTTGTTAACCTATACATAAAGCTGCTTTATTCAGGATTGTTCTTCCATATCTGCCTTGTTTGGCCTTGTTTAGTTTCAGGCAGTCTGACTCTGCAACATATTGTTACAGATCCTCAACATAACTGCTGCAAGTGCCTCCAGGTCGGGGGGCCAAGGACACTTGGGCCTAGTGCGAGGGGGCTTCATCGACACTCGTGGTCTTCCATCTCCTCAAGTTACCTAGTGGCCATGCCTCAGTGTCCCCAACAACTCCCTCCTTTGAAAACACTCAACAGCCTTGGCTCTGAGTTTTCTCACTTGGGCTACTTATTTCTTTACAATAGGACTTTGCATAAGCACTTTGTGATAGCCCTGAAAAGAATGACTTATTAACTTTTGCAAAAGGGCCCTAACACATGAGACTGCACAGCATAATACCAGTAATACAAGCAATACAGGAAAGAAAAGTTTCAATAACGGGCTAAATAAACCACCAAGCCAAGATGACAAACCCCAGCCTGAAACAAGGTTTGCAACCAATCGCTCTCTGGGGAAGTATAGGCAACCTGTGCTCCAGCTCGGGCATGGGCCTCAGCCTGGGGACAGTGGAGTTCGAGCACATACCCAGTAATCAGTCTGGTTTGTTAAAATAGTAACATGGTGCACAAGCAAAACAAAGGAGTTATGCTCCCGAAATGCACAGTTTGGAAATAACAATACAGAGAATAACAATGTTACCCAATTAATTATCACCAGAGTCTTCCCCACCCAGGGTCTCCAGTACCTGGGTGGGCCCATTTTAGCGTTAAGATGCCCGCTATTTGTGTCTTTTAAAAAGTAGCTTTAGCCCGAGATCGTCACTAGATGAGGAGTCAGCAGGTTGGACGGTCCACTGTTCTGCTGACAAGGGGGCGGGTACTGCCTTCAGACGAGCGTGATGGATCCAGTTCTTGTGTCCCTCGGTCTTTGCCGTTGTATGGGAGATCAGCAGGACGGTATAGGGTCCTTTCCACTTTTCCTGGAGAGGCTCGTCTTTCCAGGTACGAACAAGCATGGAGTCACCGGCTGTAAGGAGTGGACGGGAGAGTCCAAGAGGAGAGGCTGGGAATCCTTGGTATACCTGTGAAGAGACAAGAGAACAGCAGACAGGGAACACATATACTGAGACAAAAAACCATTACCCAGCTCCCATTCCCCTGACAGAACCGGGGTGCCATTCAGAGGCCATGCCCTTCCAAACATAATTTCAAAGGGATTGAGCCCTAATCTACCCTTTGGGAGAGCGCGGATATGGAGCAGGACAAGGGGCAAAGCATCAGGCCATCGCAGTGAGGCTTCTTGGCACACTTTTGAGAGATGCCGTTTAAGGGTCTGATTGGTCCGCTCCACGACCCCACTGGCTTGCGGTCTCCAGGGCATATGGAGTTTCCAGGGGATCTGTAAGGCATGTGAGATGCTTTGGATGATTTTTGACGTGAAGTGTGTCCCGTTGTCAGATTTCATCCACAGGGGGAGTCCAAAGCGAGGAATGATCTCCTTAACAAACTTGAGGGCCACTGTTCTGGCAGTGCAATTACGGCATGGGAAGGCTTCTGGCCATCTGCCGAACCGATTCACTATAACAAGGAGATATTTGAACCCTTGGTTCCGGGGAAACTCAGTAAAGTCTATTTGCCACACTTGTCCGGGGCCCGGAGTGGGTTCTAGGGCAGCTGGTGGCACAAGATGTCCCGGTCGGGGATTATTCTTTTGGCAGACTAAGCAGTCCGCTTGTACCTGGGCAGCCAGGGGTCGGAGTCCGGAAGTGATAAAGTATGTTCCCATTAGCTGGATAAGTGCTTCCCTGCCAGCATGAGTGGTTTGATGTAGTTTCTGCAGCACCGGCCGGATCAGGCCCTTTGGTAAGAGGACCTTCCCTTCTGGGGAATGGAGCCATCCCTCCTTTTCCCGGAGACCGAGTTTGTCAGTTAGCTGTCTCTCCTCCCCAGAGTACTGAGGGGTTGGAAGCTCCCCTCCTGATGGGATAAGGGCATGCATATGGGCGTTCTCAGCCTGAGGGGATGGCAGGGTGGCAGCATGCTTAGCCTCTCTATCTGCCCGGGCGTTACCTCTGGCCACATCTTGATCTTCCCTTTGATGGGCTTTACAGTGTACCACCGCCACTTCCGAGGGGAGTTGTACAGCTTCTAGGAGCCGGAGGATTTGGGGCCCATACTTGACTGGGGAGCCTTGGGCTGTCAGCATTCCCCTTTGCTTCCATAGGCCAGCATGAGCATGCAGCACACCAAAAGCATACTTTCAATCAGTAAAAATGTTGACCCGCTTTCCTTTTGATAGTTCAAGTGCACGGGTCAGGGCTATTAGTTCGGCAAGCTGGGCAGAGGTCCCAGCAGGCAAACCTTCAGCTTCCACAGTGTCATGGAGGGTCACAACAGTATAACCCGCCCTCCTTTGCCCATCTATTACAGTACTGCTACCATCAGTGTACCACTCATAATCTGCATTTGGGAGGGGTACATCCTTTAAATCCGGACGGCTGGAGTACTGGGCATCTATGATCTCTAAACAGTCTGGTTCCTGTTCCTCTGTTTCTGGCAAGAGGGTGGCTGGGTTAAGGGAGGGGCAAGGCTGTAAGGTGACTTCAGAGTTCTCTCACAGCTTCGCCTGGTACCGAGCAATCCGAGCCTGGGTGAGCCAAAGCCCTCCCTTTGCAGCCAATAAGGCTCGGACCATATGGGGAGTATAGATTTGCATAACCCCTCCCAATGTTAGCTTCTCCGCTTCCTCAAGCACTAGGGCAGTAGCTGCGACCGCCCATAAACATGCCGGCCAACCCTTTGCAACCTGATCCAGTTGCTTAGGAAAATAAGCCACGGGACGTCTCCATGCTCCTAACAGCTGTGTGAGCACTCCTAGGGCCACCCCCTTTCGTTCATGTACATACAACTGAAACGGCTTAGAGAGATCCGGCAGGCCCAGTACTAGGGCTTCCATCAATTTTCTTTTCAGGATTTTAAATGCCCTGTCAGCCTCTGGGGTCAAATAGAAGGGGTCATGATCTGCTCCTTTTACACTGTCGTACAGGGGTTTAGCCCACAGTCCAAACTCTGGGATCCATATCCTGCAAAAGCCTGCCATACCCAGAAATGCCCTGAGCCACTTACGATTACTTGGGGTAGGAACTTGACAGATAGCTTCCTTTTTTTTTTTTTTTCGCTTGAAAGCTGTCGCTCCCCTTGCCTTAGCTGTAACCTGATTCCGCTCTACCTCAGACAACAGGGTTCTCAGGAGGATATTACAGTCGTCTCAGTCCGGCTTGTGACTACTGAGGCACCCCTCAAAGACTGAAATAAACCAGCTTGGGTTCATGGAGAATTCCCCAGCCTGTGTTTTAAAAGCTGCTAGGTCTATTGGATTGAATGGCACATGGGTGTAAACTTGCATAGTGGTAGCCTGACGTCCGTCTGCCCCTGGGCAAGCCACAACAGTCTTGGTAAGCAAAGGATAGAGTCCCACTGAGGGGGCAATCTCTGTAACCCGAGGCATCCTACCCTTATAAGGTGGGGGTTGGGGGCCGAAGGGGACACCGGCTCTGCCATTACAGTGGGGGGGGTCTGGGGACTAACATTAGCTACTACCGAACCAGTCGGAGTCAAATTACAGCTCTGCAGAATTACAGCTCTGTTCTGTTTCTTCAAGCCATAAACGTTTGTGCATACAAATGTTCATTCCATTTACCCATTCACTGACAAAACAAAACTAATTGGAGGATCGTGTTGTAATTAATTGACCCTCCTGGTGGCCACCACTCCTGGTCCTCTAGTTGATATTGAGGCCGGTCAACTGTACAGAATCGTTTCAATTGGCTCTTAGTCATCGGATCCGCACCAAATACCTTCCAGTTTGCTAGAATGCACTCTAGGGGCGTACACCATGCCCTAACCCCCGAGCTCTGTCCCTGTCCCATACCTACAGGGTAACTCTGGGTGTCCCCAGGTTCCAACAGAGCATACAATCCGGATTTCAAGAGGTTCCTACCTTATCCAAGGGATCGGTTCCTCACCGTTGTCCGCAGCTGCTCGTCCCCTATGTCCAAGGGACCGGTTCCTTACCGTCGCCCACAGCTGCTTCTCCACTATATGAGTGCGTTGCACTGTTGTGCCCTCCGGGGTCGATCAAATCGTGTCTCCTCCGAGGCCCCCAATGAACTCACTGGTGCGCGCTGGGCGTCGGTTCTCGTCGCAATCCTTGACCTCCAGGAGGGGTCCGGGCAAGGCTAAATAGCAGCCTCGTCGCCCACCCAGGGAAGCCAAAAGCTGTTGCCAGCACCCAGTGCGGAGAGGCAAAACAACAGCAGGGGTTGGTTCGCTACCTGGTGTGCTTTACCCAATCATCACAACGGGGTGGAGAAGCAGAAAATTTTATTTGCAGCTGCAAAAAGGTCCAGGGAGAATAGAATCTCAAATCCTGCACCCAGAGCAGGAAGTTACACAGGCTTTTATACATCCTTTCTTCAGCATACTTATCCAATAGCAAGCTGCCCTAAGTATCCATATAGCCAGCCAATCCAGTTCCCAGCTAGTTCCCTTGTTTTTTGTATCATTTGTTAACCTATACATAAAGCTGCTTTATTCAGCATTGTTCTTCCATATCTGCCCTGTTCGGCCTTGTTTAGTTTCAGGCAGTCTGACTCTGCAACATATTGTTGCAGATCCTCAGCATAACTGCTGTGAGTGCCTCCAGGCGGGGGGGCCAAGGAGACTTGGGCCTAGTACGCAGAGCTGCTGCGAGTGCCTCCAGGCGGGAGGGGGGGCCAAGGACACCTGGGCCTCATGCGAGGGGGCTTCATCGACACTCGTGGTCTTTCATCCCCTCGAGTTACCTAGTGGCCATGCCCCAGGGTCCCCAACACTAGTGAAACAAAACTGCAGGAACTGAGGGGTGGGGTGTGTGTTTAGTGGCTTGGCAGCCCTGAGCCAATCCCCTGAGCCCCGAGGGCCGGCAGCGCTGGCAGGGCAAGGGCAGGGCTATCCTGCCCTCAAGCCTCTATCTTCATCCAGTGCCCTGCCGGGGCAGCCCCGGAGAGGGGAGCTCAGTCTCAGGGGCACATTCACCCCTTTGCTGTGGGACCCTGTCGGTGCCGCTCATCGTGCTGGCTTCTGGGACACAAGTGCCCATCCTGCAGGGCTGAGCCCCCCCGACAGCTGATTTCACACAAAGACCCTAGCACCCCTCATCGCAAGCAGCTGTTCAGAGATCCCGCTCCCAGTCCAAACCCTGCCAGGGCTGAACCAGCAGAGCGGGTACCTCCGGGGGCAGGTCTCATCCCCAACCCAGGGTGAAGTGCCGGGGGCAATGGCAGATTAGCCACTGAGCCTGTGCCCAGGGGTTGCCAGGCAGGCAGGGCAAGGAAAGCCCCCACATTCTGATCCCACTCCCTGGCGGAAGCCGTGGGGGGAGGCCGTCTGGAACAGGGGCAGGGCCCTGGGGAAGGGGCAGAAAGGGGTGGGGCCACGGGCAGGGCCACAGGCAGAATGGGGGCAGGACCACAGTTGGAAGGGGTGGGGAAGGGCCCTGCACTTGTTCTGGCCCAGGGCCCCAGGAAACCTTAATCGACCTCTGGCTGTGGGGTGGCCCATACAGGGCACTCAGTGCCCCCCTTCCCCGTTAACGCAGGGCCCAGAGCAGACCCCAACCCTTTCACCTCCCCTTAAAATCGTAATGAGCTGCCTCTTTTGAGGCCCCAGGTTTGATCGTTGAGGCCATTGGGCCTGTTGTGGGGACCAGGCCCTGGAGGCTAACACTGACATTTAAAGCACTCACATCCTCATCCCCTACAGGATTTGGCCGACCCCCACCGTGCCTCAGTGTTCTGTTAAATGGGCGCAGAGAAGGCAGAGGCCACCTCCCCGCTCCATCAGAGAGCGGCTGCTCTGCACAGGCCTTGGCACCAGCCACTGGTCTCTGCTCCTCCTGCAGCACATGGCTGGGGGAGGCACCCAAAGCCCTAGAGGGGGCCCCACAAAATCACCTCCTTCTCCCAAAATTCTCTCACCAGGGCAGCAGGGTGCATTTACCAAAGTAACTGTGATGCCCTTGGGGCCAGCACCTCAGACCAGGGGAGCCCAGGACATGGCCAGCCCCACTCTGCAGACTGGGGGCAGCTGGCCCCAAGCTCTCCTGGCTGGCTCCTGGTCCCAGCTAGACTCAGGAGCTGTCACTGGAGTTTCCAGAGCTTGGGTATCTCCAAGGCCAGGCTGACGGTGCCCCTGGGGGGCTGAGGAACCAGCAGCAGCTAGCCCAGCCAGGAGCAGTTGTGGGGAGGGCAGAGTGGCAGGGGGCAGAGATGCTGGCTTGGCCCAGCAATGGGATAAGGACATAGACCATCTGGCCGCGGAGGCCCCATAACTGACTCCTCTGGGACCAGGTCCAGCCCGTGCAGAGCCTGGGGCTGGGACATGTGTGGGGAGGGGGGAAAAGGGGAGAGACAGGGCCTCTCGGCAAGGCAAGATTTGCCCTGCAGTTCTGGGGTTTGTCACCATACAGGGACATCCCTCGGTGGGTCCCTTGGCGACAGCGCCTGGTGGCTGCTCTTTGCCAGGCTCTCCTAGTGCTGCAGTCATTGCTCTATTGCCCTCGTCTCCCATTGGGTCTGGCTGGGGTTTCCTGCCGGTCCTGAGGGAGCAGAGAGGAGAGGAGGGACGGGCCAGGCCTCTCCTCCCCAAGGGAAGTGTGGGCAGAACAGCTGGTAGTGGCCCCTACACCATGGCACGGCTAGCTGTGCCTCAAGCAACCAAGACCCTTAGGCCTGGTCAACACCACAGTTAGGCTGGCATACATTGCCTTGCATTCACCTCGCTGTGCCCAGCTCTACACTCAAATTTGTCTTTGGCCAATGTAATTGCTCCCTTACGGTGATGCAGTAAAACCACCTCTCCAGATGGCATTGGCCTACATCTACCCTAACCATCCTCCAGCAGCTGTCCCGCAATACCCCATTCCCTGCAACAGTGACCGCAGTGGCCATGTTGTAAACTCCACGCAGCACCCCTCGCCCCATGAAGTGACTCCTGCACTGCAGGGAGCCTGGTCTGCTCCCCGAAGTTCCCTAAACCCAAAGCTCATGGTAACTTTACTCTCTGTGAGGCCGTTGTGACGTTGCACTCATATGCTTTATGAAAATATGCTTATGAACAGGAATATAACATGCCTGGAATATGCTTTATGCTAAATGCCCCATGTAATATATCATTAGAAAGCTTAAAATCTACTAAGTGTGTACTACTAGGGGCAGATTGGGGGCATCCCAGGTGCTGGGGGAGGAGGCCCGGGACCCCACTGGTGCTGGGGGAGGGGGCTGCAGTGCTCAGCCTGGGAGTGGGACCCCTGCTGGTCCTGGGGGGTGGGCACAGTTCCCATTGGCCAGGAACCTCAGCCAATGGGAGCTGCGGGGGGCAGGGCCTGCAGGTACGGGCAGAGTGGTGTGGAGACACCCCCCCCCAACCCCTCTGCCACCTAGGAGCTGCAGGGCTATGCTGGTGGGAGCTGGGGAGCCCCCCATCCCGAGGTAAGCCACCCCGCATCCCTCAACACCCTGCCCCAGCCCCCTCCCACACTCCTGTCAAGGTTCCTTCCCCACTCTGAATTCTAGGGTACAGATGTGGGGACCTGCATGAAAACCTCCTAAGCTTACTTTTACCAGCTGAGGTTAAAACTCCCCCAAGGTACAAACTATTTTACCCTTTTGCCCCTGAACTTCCACTGCCACCACCAAACTTTATCTTGGTTCCTGAGAAAACGTAGTTTGGACACGTCTTTCCCCCCCAAATCCTCCCAACGCTTGCACCCCACTTCCTGGGGAAGGTTTGGTAAAAATCTTCACAATTTGCATAGGTGACCACAGACCCAAACCCTTGGATCTGAGAACAATGAAAAAGCATTCCGTTTTCTTACAAGAAGACTTTTAATAGAAGTAAAAACAATCACCCCTGTAAAATCAGGATGGTAGATATCTTACAGGGTAATTAGATTCAAACATAGAGAATCCCTCTAGGCGAAACCTTAAGTTACAAAAAAGACACACAGACAGGAATAGTCATTCTATTCAGCACAGCTCTTTTCTCAGCCATTTAAAGAAATCATAATCTAACACCTACCAAACTAGATTACTTACTAAATTCTAAGACTCCATTCCTGTTCTGTCTCCGGCAAAAGAATCACACAGACAGACACAGACCCTTTGTTTTTCTCCCTCCTCCCAGCTTTTGAAAGTATCTTGTCTCCTCATTGGTCATTTTGGTCAGGTGCCAGCGAGGTTACCTTGAGCTTCTTAACCCTTTACAGGTGAGAGGATTTTTCCTCTGGCCAGGAGGGATTTTAAAGGGGTTTACCCTTCCCTTTATATTTATGACAACTCGCGACTGCGCCATGCAGGAGGCCTGTGATGTGTAGGGGGCCAGATGAGATGATCTAAGAGTCTCTTCTGGCCTTCAAGTCTCCAAATTTCTGCAAAACCGAGTGTGGCACATTGAGCATCCTCTGATGGTTCCACGTGTGGCCTGCGTGAACCCTTGCACGACCACTGAGTGTGTGGGGGTGACCCAGGGGGAGCAGCTCAAACACGCACAGGAGCCGGCTCGGGGCAGGACATGAGCCCTGCAGGGCAGGGGTGGGGGTGGCAGTGACATCACAAGGGCCTTTTGCAGCACTCAGCTGATTGGTGAAAGGCGGTTGGGAGGCGGTGACCTCACAGAGAGTCCACGACAACGGCCAGGGAGGACAGGCTGCAGGGCAGGGGGATCTCAGAGACCCCCGGGGCTTTGCTGCAGGGAGTCTCCTTCTTGAGGTGTCTCCTTGAGGACTGAGAGAGAATTCAGGGTCTCGTATGTGAGCGCAAGGTGGAGCCTCTCTGGAGTTTTCTCCTTTCCCACTGCTCATTGAGCGAGAAGACAGACGTCCCTGTGGAGAAGGGAAGAGCCCCGGAGAGGTTTGGTACCTAGGCAGCCTGATCCACCTGGTGCTGGCCAAATTCTCGGCATGGAAAACAGGAGGTTAAGGTGGGACAATTTTACCCCAGTTAGGCCTTTGTCCCTTCGAGTCCTTGGGGTTTGTCTTTTTTGGTTTTCCTTTTTCTGCTTCCCTCCGTCCACTGGCGAGGAGGGGGCTGCTCTGTAGCCCTCATGGTTGGAGGCCTCCCAAAGAGATGGGACAGAAAGTGTGCTCTGAGAGTGATCCTCACCGGTGATCTGAGCCATCCCTGGGCCATCTGGGGAACCCTCTGCCCACTGCCAGAGTCTCCACGCTGATTGGCTGAGCAGGGGGTCTCGTGGCAGGGAGGAGATTCAGGACTTTGTTGTTCTCGTTTAAGGCCCAGCAAATAAGACAGAACCAATCATCTGCTTGGTGAATTGTTCTCCTTCTCGCTGCTGATTGTCTCTGAGCCGTTCCTGGTTCTCGCTGGTGTTCTCGTGCTTCTAAAACACTTGCTGAAGAATCAGTGTGAATGGTTGTTGGTCTGTAGCTCATTGCAGGTCCCTTTATTCTGATCATTCAGTATGTGAAACTCCAGACTGATCACAGAATCACAGAATATCAGGGTTTGAAGGGACCTCAGGACGTCATCTAGTCCAACCCCCTGCTCAAAGCAGGACCTATCCCCAACTAAATCATCCCAGGCAGGGCTTTGTCAAGCCTGACCTTAAAGACTTCTGAGGCAGGAGATTCCACCACCTCCCTAGGTAACGCATTCCAGTGTTTCACCACCCTCCTAGTGAAAAAGTTTTTCCTAATATCCAACCTAAACCTCCCCCACTGCAACTTGAGACCATTACTCCTCGTTCTGTCATCTGCTACCACTGAGAACAGTCTATATCCATCCTCTTTGGACCCCCCTGGCAGGTAGTTGAAAGTAGCTATCAAATCCCCCTTCCTTCTTCTCTTCCTCAGACTAAACAATCCCAGTTCCCTCATCCTGTCCTCATAAGTCATGTGTTCCAGTCCCCTAATCACTTTTGTTGCCCTCCGCTGGACTCTTTCCAATTTTTACACACCCTTCTTGTAGTGTGGGGCCCAAAACTGGACACAGTACTCCAGATGAGGCCTCACCAGTGTCGAATAGAGGGGAACAATCACGTCCCTCGATCTGCTGGCAATGCCCCTACTTATACATCCCAAAATGCCATTGGCCTTCTTGGCAACAAGGGCACACTGTTGACTCATATCCAGCTTCTCGTCCACTGTAACCCCTAGGTCCTTTTCTGAAGAACTGCTGCCTAGCCATTCGGTCCCTAGTCTGTAGCGGTGCATGGGATTCTACCATCCTAAGTGCAGGACTCTGCACTTCTCCTTGTTGAACCTCATCAGATTTCTTTTGGCCCAATCGTCTAATTTGTCTAGGGCCCTCTGTATCGTATCCCTACCCTCCAGTGTATCTACCTCTCCTCCCAGTTTAGTGTCATCTGCAAACTTGCTGAGGGTGCAATCCACACCATCCTCCAGATCATTAGTGAAGATATTAAACAAAACTGGCCCCAAAGTATTTGGGACATAAGACTTGTCTGGAAGGGCGCACAGGGCTAAAGTGTTTTTTGCCATAGCAGGTGACTTGTCCCAAGAATGACGTCCATCCCCCTTCCAAAAAAGCCACAAATGAGCTGTTACCAGAATTGCCCTTTACCTTGGGGTACGCCCATTTGTTAGGGTTACTCTTCTGGTGGGGGGGGGAGATTCTGCAATTCTGTCAATGTGCTGCTTTTGTCACTTGTGTTTTCCTATGGATCACTACTCCTTCCTTCTGCAAGTTCCCTCCCAATGGAGCTACCCTGCAGGACCTCGGTTCCCCAGGGCTGGGGTCTTCCAGCCCCCAGATGTGATGAACATGAACAGACACACAGGCACACACACATGAACATTGCATGTCAGAGAGGACTGGGTCATCAGCAGTCACAAGCTGACCCCTGATGTGTCCCGGGACTCAGTGGGCTGGATTGAACAACAATTTAAAGCTGGTCCCCTCCTATGTCCTTGGACTCAGCTGGCTGGGCTGAGCAACACCTTAATCTGCCACCCCCCTATGCCCCAGGTTCAGCACATCCCTATCCCCGCCTTCACCCCACAACCATTCTGCTAGTAACCCACTTGATGAGCAAACCCCCGAGGACTTTTGGGGCTGCAGGGATCTTTAGCTTGGGTACAAGGAGCGTTGCTGCAGAGTGAATGGAGAAGCCAAAACCACCCATGGAGGTGGGGTTGGGTGGGCTAGCAAACTATAACTGATCACAGGAGGCAGGGTCAGGAGGCTATGCCTAGAGAGAGACAGAGGCACAGAAAGAGACAGATGGATCTCAGCACTCCTTGAAGCTGGATTCGATCAGAGTTCCCAGGTAGCCTTGGTCGCTGAGGGACCAGAGCGCTGGAGCCAGGCAGAGCCCCCAGCACAATCAGTCAGGAAAAGCGAATGAGGAGGACTTGTGGCACCTTAGAGACGAACCAGTTTATCTGAGCATAAACTTTCATGGGCTAAAGCCCACTTCATCAGATGCATGCAGGGGAAAATACAGCAGGAAGATATAGATATATTGATACAGAGAAGACGAGAAAATAGGGGTCGCCATAGCATCTCTTAACGAGACCAATCGATGAAGGTGGGCTGTTAGCAGCAGGAGAAAAAAACACTTTTGTTGTGATACCTTTATCGATTGGTCTCCTTAAGAGTTAGAATGGCAACCCCCATTTTCTCATGCTCTGTGTGTATATATATCTATATATCTTCCTGCTGTATTTTCCACTGCATGCGTCTGATGAAGTGGGCTTTAGCCCATGAAAGCTTATGCTCAAATAAATTGGTTAGTCTCTAAGGTGCCACAAGTCCTCCTCGTTCTTTCTGCTGAAACAGACTAACACGGCTATCACTCTGAAGCCGCACCAAAGGCTCTTACGTAAATTAAGTTGTCATGGGATAAGAGGGAAGACCCTTTCATGGATTGAGAACTGGTTAAAAGACAGGGAACAAAGGGTAGGAATAAATGGTAAATTTCCAGAATGGAGAGGGGTAACCAGTGGTGTTCCCCACGGGTCAGTCCTAGGACCAATCCTATTCAACTTATACATAAACAATCTGGAGAAAGGGGTAAACAGTGAGGTGGCAAAGTTTGCAGGTGATACTAAGCTGCTCAAGATAGTTAAGACCAAAGCAGACTGTGAAGAACTTCAAAAAGATCTCACAAAACTAAGTGATTGGGCAACAAAATGGCAAATGAAATGTAATGTGGCTAAATATAAAGTAATGCACATTGGAAAAAATAACCCCAACTATACATACAATATGATGGGGGCTAATTTAGCTACAACTAACCAGGAGAAAGATCTTGGAGTCATCGTGGATAATTCTCTGAAGACGTCCATGCAGTGCGCAGCGGCAGTCAAAAAAGCAAACGGGATGTTAGGAATCATTAAAAAAGGGATAGAGAATAAGACGGAGAATATCTTATTGCCCTTATATAAATCCATGGTACGTCCACATCTTGAATACTGCGTACAGATGTGGACCCCTCATCTCAAAAAAGATATACTAGCATTAGAAAAGGTTCAGAAAAGGACAACTAAAATGATTAGGAGTTTGGAACTGGTCCCGTATGAGGAGAGATTAAAGAGGCTAGGACTTTTTGGCTTGGAAAAGAGGAGACTAACGGGGGATATGATAGAGGTCTATAAAATCATGAGTGGTGTGGAGAAGATGAATAAGGAAAAGTTATTTACTTGTTCCCATAATATAAGAACTAGGGGCCACCAAATAAAATTAATGGGCAGCCGGTTTAAAACAAATAAAAGGAAGTTCTTCTTCACTCAGCGCACAGTCAACCTGTGGAACTCCTTCCCTGAGGAGGTTGTGAAGGCTAGGACTATAACGGGGTTTAAAAGAGAACTGGATAATTTCATGGAGGTTGAGTCCATTAATGGCTATTAGCCAGGATGGGTAAGGACTGGTGTCCCTATCCTCTGTTTGTCAGAGAGTGGATCTGGATGGCAGGAGAGAGATCACTTGATCATCACCTGTTAGGTTCACTCCCTCTGGGGCACCTGGCATTGGCCACTGTCGGTAGACAGGATACTGGGCTGGATGGACCTTTGGTCTGACCAGGTTCTTATGTTCTTATGTTCTTGTGTTTTCAAACAACAGGTCTTGGTTTTGTTTTGGTGTTTCTCCTACCTGACCACATTTTCATCAGCACCCTTTGGGAGCTCCCCTTCTTAGGGTGGCTAAAAATCACAACTAAAATTTTTATTTAAATTTTGACAATTAAATATAGGTTTTTTTTTAAAATTTACATCAAATTTCTTATCTACATATTGCTATTTCTTCTCTTCCATTTTATGGTCTTTAATTGTCAAAGTGGATGTTTTCTACTTGTTTGTTTTTTTCGTTTCCTAAGTGTTAATAAAATTTCGGATTTTATGTCAATATTTTTCTACTGAGAAGTTTCACACTTAAAATGCTCATCTGTGCTGAAAAAGACAAGCCCAAGGCCTCATTAATATCCCCTAGTATGAGACTATACAGACGCAGAATTGAAAATCAAGAAGCCTGTGCTCTGCGCCTCCTTGGTCAAGAGCTTTGAGATCTACTGGTGAAAAGTGACGTGGAAGAGTGAGAGGATTTCTGGCCAGGACACTGTACTTCCACAAGTAAAGAGCTGAAATGCTTCAACCATCAGGTTTTGCAGTTTGAAGTCAACAGGGCTTGTGCTCTGAGCATTCTCGAAAACCCCTCCCTTAGATGGCTAAAGGCAGGCTGAAGAGCCTAATATTGGGCTCCACTTTTTGAAAACTTTGGCCAGTATAAAAAAATTGCTATTGTAAATTACTGAGAGTTTAAATAACTTTTTATTGTTAAAACAAAATTGTTTCACTGTTGAAGTGACAGATTTTATGCCACTACATGACAAGTTCTTAATAAAAATACATGGAGTCCCTGACGCTGCAAACACTCACTGAACTTTAAACCACGGGACTGTTTCTCGAGTAAAGCTCTGTGTCTATTTAAGTGTCTGCAGGACCCGGGAATTAATTTTCACTATTTGGATTTTTGCATATAGCAATTTTATAAACCATGAGACCCAGTGGCTGGGAGGTGTGGGGGCTGCAGGCTCTGGGGTGGGGCTGGGGATGAGGAGTTTGGGGTGCAGACAGGGCAGGATTAATGCAGGGGCTCTAGGGGCTGCAGCCCTGGCTAAGGGGGACTCCGCAAAAAGATCTCCAGGCTGCCAGAAGTGCAGATCTTTTGGTGGGGCCCCCTTAGCCCGGGACCCTGGACTGCGGCCACTAACGTCCCTGCGTCCGGCCCTTCCTAGCGGGGAGCAGGGAGGCGGCTTCGTGCACGGCTGTCCCTCCCCCACCGTGCTGGGCTGGATCTGGAGCTGAGAGTGTCTGGAAGCTCCGCCCACCCGCTGCCCTCGCCTGCAGGCTCCACCCCCGCAGCTCCCATTGGCCAGGAACCGCAGCCAATGGGATTTGTGGGGGCGGTGCCTGCCGGCAAGCGCAGGGCAGCACAAGGAGCAACCTTCCCCCCCCGGGGCCGCAGCCAGGGACATCCGTGCCGTGCCGGCAGCTGCAGGGTCACTCCGGGAGGAGCAGCGCAGGGCCAGGGCAGGCAAGGAGCCTGCCTCAACCCCAGTGCGCCCCCAAATGGGAGCTGCCCTAGGCAAGCACCCCGCACCTAGAGCCCCAGCCCTGAGCCCCCTCCTGCACCCTAACTCCCTTTCAAACCCCAGACCCCCACCCCAACTTCCTGCCCTGAGCCCCCTCCCACACCCTAACTCCCTCCCAGACCTCCACTCCCACCCCAACCTCCTGGCCTGAGCCCCCCCCCACATTCCAAACCTCTCATCCCCAGTCCTGCCCCAGAGCCCGCACCCCCAGTCGGCCCCCTCACCACCTTCCGCACCCACCCCCCTGCCTCAACCTGCAGCCCCTCCTGCGCTCTGAACCCTGCATTTTTCACTACAGCCTGGAGACTGGGGGCCACAGAATCGAATAGCCCTGGGCCTAAAGGGGCTGCGCGGGGGCTTGGGCCAGAGGAGTCCCCCAGGCCCTCTCCCCACCAGCAGCACGGTGCTCCGGGGGGAAGGGGCCTCTCTCCCTTGCCGGGTGCTGGGAATAGGGAGCTCCGGGGCCAGGAGAGAGGCCTGCGGCAGCCCTTCATTCCCACCTGGCTCCCCTCCCATCTACCCCTCTCCTCTCCAGGCCCCTGCTGCGTGGCCCTTCATCGCTGGTGTGCGAGCGCACGGCTGAGAGGGAACTTAGACTCCAACCCCCTGCTCGAAGCAGGGCCAAGCCCAACTAAATCATCCCAGCCAGGGCTTGGTCAAGCCGGGCCTTAAACACCTCGAAGGAGGGAGATTCCACCACCTCCCGAGGGAACCCATCCCAGTGCTTCACCACCCTCCTAGTGAACTAGTGTTTCCTAACATCCAACCTCGACCTCCCCCACTGCAACTGGAGACCATTGCTCCTTGTTCTGTCATCTGCCACCACTGAGAACAGGCGAGCTCCATCCTCTTCAGGTCGTTGAAGGCTGCTGTCAAATCCCCCCTCACTCTTCTCTTCTGCAGACTAAATAAGCCCAGTTCCCTCAGCCTCTCCTCATAAATCATGTGCTCCAGCCCCCTAATCATTTTCATGGCCCTCTGTTGGACTCTCTCCAATTTGTCCACATCCTTTCTGTAGTGGGGGGCCCAAAACTGGACACAGTACTCCAGGTGTGTCCTCACCAGTGCCGAAGAGAGGGGAAGAATCATTTCCCTCGATCTGCTGGCAATGCCCCTACTAATGCAGTCCAATAGGCCGTTAGCCTTCTTGCTGTTAGCCTTCATGTCCAGCTTCTCGTCCACTGTAACCCCAGGTCCCTTTCCGCAGAACTGCTGCTAAGCCAGTCGGTCCCCAGCCTGTAGCGGTGCATGGGATTCTTCCGTCCTAAGTGCAGGACTCTGCACTTGTCCTTGTTGAACCTCATCAGATTTCTTTTGGCCCAGTCCTCCAGTTTGTCTATCCAGCATAGGGGTAGGGTCCCACTTTTCATTTCTACTTGATAGCACGTTATTTAATAAAATGGATACATTCAGGAGCAATAATGGTCTCCATGAGGTTTGAAATGCAATGTCCTGAGCTTGGCCTTGGGGTGACGGTTTATTTGTGACTTTCCTGCTGTGAAGGAGGAGGAATAACATGGGTCTGGATTTCTCAGATTCATTCATCTGCAGAGGGGAAGAACGTGAGAATGGGTCTTCATGGGGTGAGATGGGACCTTCAGGGAAGTCTCTTGACGTGTTTCTTTTAAATTACAGAGTCTAGCAGGGCTCTGCTGTTTATTCCCTGCAGGTATCATGCATTCCTAGATCTGGAAGGTTTATCTCAGTGATTCTGAACCCACGGCCCGTGGGCCACTTGCAGCCCAATCAGCACACAGCTGTGGCTCATGTGACATCCTCAGGGGCATTCAGGCAGTATCTGTGTTGTGTGGATGCAGCCCACATAAGGAGGGGGCTCAGGACTGGGGCAGAGGGTTGGAGTGCTGGGGGAGAGGGCTCCAGCTGGGGGTGCTGGCTCTGAGGTGGGGTTGGGATTGAAGGGTTTGGGGTGCAGGAGGGCGCTCAGGACTGGGGCAGAGGGTTGGAGTGCTGGGGGAGAGGGCTCCAGCTGGGGGGTGGGCTCTGGGGTGGGGTTGGGGCTGAGGGGTTTGGGGTGCAGGAGGGGGCTCAGGACTGGGGCAGAGGGTTTGGGTGCGGGGAGTGAGGGCTCCTGGTGGGGGTGCAGGCTCTGGGGTGGATCCAGGGATGAGGGGTACAGGCTGCAGCGGGGAGTGAGGAGTCCTCCCAGCCCTCTCTCTGTGCAGCAGCCCGGGGCCAAGGGAGAGGCACCTCTCCCCGCCTGCACGGCCTTGATAGACTGCTGCACAGCCGCGCGGCTTAGAGGGAACTTAGGTAGCTGCCAGGCAGCATGCAGGAAACACCACTGAGTGGTGCGATCCCCACAGTCATTGACACAAACAGACTGCTCCAGGTGTAACGGCAGTCACACAGCCAGACAGCTTTGGACGGGTTGGGAGACACCCCCAGTGATGCCCTGGATGTATGGCTGGCGGCGGAGGAGGAGGAAATTGGGCAGTTATCTCTGCATGACATTTTCCTGGAGTGGCATCCCTGGGTGGAGTGCCACGTCTGGGCTTGGCCGACTAGCATGGGCTGGAGGGGCAGGAGAGTGCTGCAGAGCTGGGAGGAACGGCTGTGGGAACCAGACGTGGGGAGGTTGAAGTGTAGGTTCCTGGAGACCTGTGCAGCGCTCAGCCCGGAGCCGCAGGGGTGGAGTCCTGACAGGAGAGCTCCCGTCGGCCCCAAGAGGCATGTTACACAGCCCTTCAGGCCAGCCCTTGATGCGGTTGCACCACTCAGGGTGTGACAAGGGGTCTCTCTGTCCCAGAATCTTTCCACCCCGAATGTCTTCCCATTATCCACCCTTCAGCTCCCACGAGAGGTCAGCTGTGTGTGTGAGCCCAAGAGAGTACAATAGCACATGTATCCCGGTGCCTTGCCTGGGAGCCCCTCCGCCACTGTCCCGAGGAGTTGGCTGGGAGTCTGCTTTCCTCCAAATGTTCAGTCAGGTAGTTCACGCTCTGAGGTTGAGCTGCAGGTCGCCTGTCAGCCCCAGAGGCACAAGGAGGTGGCATTCCCTCTGGCTGGGCTCTCACCGAGTTAACCCGTTGAGCATTTCGCCCACTTAGGCCCTGGTTTTCTGCAGACATTACAGGTCAGGTCTCTGAGAGCCCTTGGATGAGGTCTCCCCGCATCAGCCGCTCCCCCCACTTTGGGTTTATCTGAGTCCCTCTTCTGGGGTGCCCCCATCGGTTCCCTTTCCCAGTCCCCTTTGAGTCTCTCTCGATACCCAGAGCGACTGTCCACAAACTCTTCTGCCAACCCGCCTGCACTACGCAGAGCCTGAGGCTTCTTGTCCACTAACCATCTTTTAAGCTAGTGGGGACAGAGCTCATAGAGTTGTTCCAAACCAGCCCGATTATACAAATCCTCCAGGGTAGTGACACCTGCACCCTTACCTCATTTGTGGAGATACTCTCCCCTCAGAATGGTGGCTTCTATATCTGTCACACCCGGGGTCTTCTGCACACCCCAAGAGCTTTTCCTATAACCCCAGGTGCCAAGTCACACTTAATCAGTAAAGCCTTTTTGAACCGTTCATAGCCACCACTATCAGCTCCATCCATTCGGCTGTATGCCTCCGTACCTTTAGGGCCAAGTAAGGGAGTGAGACTGCGGAGTTGTCTGCAGGATCAACCAGGTTCAAATCACATGCCTTCTCAAAGGCTATGAGGTAGGCATCCATATCCCCCCTCCTTATCTGGAACAACCATTTAGGATCTAGGCTCTCTGTGGACTTGGCATCCCAGGGTCTTTCCCCACTTTCCCCTCTGTGGGTCCTCTTGCCCCTCCACTTCTCTAGCTGTCGTTCATGCTTTTCCTGCTTCTCCTCATGCTCTGCCAGCTCCTTCGCCTTCAGCTGCAGCTCCCACCTCTTCTAATCTATCAAAGGGAACCTGAATCATGAGGGCACCCTGCTGGACGGGGAACTGGCTCTTGGGGGCATCCTGCTGCCGCCTCTGTTGCTCTCAGGCCTCACTGGAAAACCCCCCTGGGTCTGGAACCTGTTTCTTGGCCCTTTCATCTGTCTCCAGAAGGCTTAGCCCTCTCCCTGGACAGGGTTTGTCATGCTCTTCCTAGGGAGGTGGCCTAACCAGCGCCGAACGAGGGCCTAGGTTATATGCCCTTTTCTTGTTGTTTCCTTTGACTACCCTTGTTTTACTGCTGCAAGTCACTTATTGCAAAATACTACTGGTGCATTCAGCATCCCACCGCTGTCACCAACTGTCGTGGATCCACGGGATCAGTTCTACACCCCCAGCTTTGGAACAGGCTCTAGGAGGAACCCCATCAGTCTACCAGACCCTCCAGGGGGCCCACTCGGCCTGCAGGATAACCAACACTGCTTCACTGCCTCCTTCGACTGGACCTTTAGCACTGCTGGGTCACAGCTGGATTTCTGTTCAGCAAGTCCTACTGTGGTAGACTACGTCCTGGTAGAGACTTGTCCGCTCCTCAGGGATTAATGCATCTCAGCAAGCATTTGTGGTGACACTCACATCATGTTGTCAAAACAGTCGGGTCCATTAATCAACTGGACTCAGCATAGGACGTCCTTAGGTTGGCACAGAGAACTGAAGGTTAAAGCACCGTTCAAGTCCATTCTGGCTAGCCCAGAGCCCAGCCACGTTGTAGTGAACCCTATTGCTCAAGTTCTGTCTGTCTCTCAGTCTGACCTTCTTGGTCAGACTCCAGGGGAAAGCCCGACTCCTTCCAGCAACAAGCTTTGATCCCCCACCTCACACCTTTCCCATCTTTGTTCTCGAGCTGGGGGATGTTGCTCAGCTTCCCTGTTGTGAAGTGGGGAAATCCATCTCCTCTGGGTCATTGGTTGCTAGGCAACAATGTCTTGGTGATGGGCTTTGCCATTGTCTTCACACTGGGGCTTGCCTCAGTCAGTCTTTTCCCAATGACCCATTTAGTCTCAGCTAGGTAACATACATACCCATGTCTCTTAGCCTGCCCTGAGCGCAAACTGTCCTCTGTCTCCCACTGGCATCAATGCAACATATAGGGGTCATGTAAATAGTACAGAACATTCCCGCTGCGTGATACAGCTCTCTGGTCAGACTGAGCGCTCCGGGGGCAGGGACCTGTCTGTGCTCTTTGTCTGTAGAGCTCCTAGCACCACAGGGCCCCGATCCTGACTGGGGCCTCCAGGCACTGCTGTGCTGTAAACAAACAATACCAGTAATGGACTGATAATAACATGCAAGGGCTTGACCAAAGCTGTCCAACCTTTACCGAGACCCTTTCCACAGCATTCACCGTGGAGAGGAATACAAGGGTGGGAATTACACACACAAACACACCCTCCAGAGTTTGTCCAGCTGTACTCGGAGATGGGTTGGGTGGCTGCACTGGACTGGTGCCCAGGAGAGGCTGCACAGTCCTGGGGGTAGGGGCTGCTTGTGGCCAGGTGGTATTAGAGCACATGGCCATGGTGAAGGGGCAGATCTGGGAGGGAACCTGTCCTGGTTACAGGGTTACCTGCACCTCTGGCCCCTCTCTGGGCTCTCTGAGTGAACCCTTCCAGTGTCCGGGCTTGTGATGGCATGGTGAAGTGTACTATACAGTTCAGCCACTAGGCGGTGCTGTGTGTAACAGACCTTATATAAGCTGACCTCCGCCATGCCGGGCCGAGCATTAGAGGATCTTGTGGCAGGCGCATCTGTGGTGTCTCTCTGAGCCGGAGGCTCTGTAGCCAGGCCAGCTCTAGTACTGGAGCCTGGCCTGCTGGTAGCAGCCCTGGAACTGCCATCTCCCAGGGGTACATGTCAGGCCTTGTACCTGTGTGTCCATGTGTATATATATCTGCCCACTTGAAGTTTCCACTTCATGCATCTGATGAAGTGGGTTCCAGCCCATGAAAGCTTATGCCCAAATAAATTTGTTAGTCTTTAAGGCGCCACAGGATTCCTCATTGTTTTTGCTGAAACAGACTAACATGGCTATCCCCCTCAAACATGTTTAATAGTGAGGGTAATTAACTATTGGCACCATTTACCCAGAGTCTTGGTGGATTTTCCATCACTGACCATTTTTAAATCAAGAGTGGATGATTTTTTAAAAAAAATATCTGCTCTAGTTCGAGCAGGAATTATTGTGGAGCAGGTCCCTGGCCTGTGTTACACAGGAGTCCAGACAAGCTGATCACAACAGTCCCTTCTGGCCTTGGAATCTGTGAACCTGTGAAAACAATGATCAAATCCAGGGCACAACTGAGACTGACTCCATAAGTCGGTGGGTTAACAATGATGATGGTTTGGGTCATCACCTCCTTAAATCATCCAATTAATAGAGGAGATGATCAGATCCTGCGGCTAACATAAGAAAGCAC
The DNA here is from genome assembly GCF_965140235.1 of Caretta caretta. Taxonomy (NCBI): domain Eukaryota; kingdom Metazoa; phylum Chordata; order Testudines; family Cheloniidae; genus Caretta; species Caretta caretta. The sequence continues at coordinate 10,634,326 of NC_134209.1, forward strand.
TGCTTTCCTTTCATCCTGCAGCAGGAGATGGGAGAAGGCGGCTGTTTTGATTTAAGAAATCCTGTTGAGACACCAGAGACACTGGAGCCGAGGTGGGTGGGGGTGGCGAAGGCGAGCGGCCCCTCAAGGGCAGTATTATGAGGCTGGGGAAGTATTATGAGACTGATCTACTTTTTGCCCCCATGATTTGTTCCACTCAGGCTGGGTGGGCCTCCATGGCTTTGGCATGTAAAAGTCTAGCCTCCTGTGGGCTGCAATAGTTTGGTTTAATCTTCGATGTTGGGCTTGATGTGAGCGTGCTGAGTGTGCTGGTGGCCTGTGATATAGAGGAGGTCTGACTGGATGATCTCATGGTCCCTTCTGGCCTAAAACTCTACATGTAGCTGGTGTAGGACATACCTGTCATTTTGGGTTTAGGCTAAGCCTTCCTGGATGCTGTGAACCCCATGATCAACACTCATCCAGAGAACCGGAGCTCCCTCCATTCCTCTGACTCCATTTCTTTCACCAATAATGTCACAGAACATAGTTACTGGTTAGGAATCTGCTTTCTTGGAGCCTTTTATCCAGTTTGGACAATGTGATGTTTTGGGACAGGGTTTGACACATGTTCTTACCCCTTCCACTTATCAATGATGATCAGTTGATAAATTACAGTACTAAGAATCAGGAAGCATTCATTGATTATGTGCAATTACAGGTGTTAATTAGAGCTGAACAAAAGTTTTCATTCAAAAAATATCTTGAGGAAATTTGGCCGGTTTACAAAAAGAGATTTTTTTGTGAAAACATTTGGATTTTCTTGAGAGTTTTTTTTTTTTTTTTTTGCATTATTACAAAATTTTCAACTTAAACCTTTTATTTGGGCGGAGGGGTCCTATTATGTATTGTTTATTGGGTTCTGTTCTATTCTATGTAGCTTCTTACACCACACTCATCAACGTAATATCAGGATTTCTTCTGCTTTACCAATTTTGAGCCCTCATCTTAGTCAAATGGTAGGATTTTCAAAACTGAAAATATTCATTCTGGAAAATTCCAAGTTTTGAGAAGAATAAAAAAATAATGGAAAATATTTAAAAATGAAAAATTAGTCCATTTCGGAAAACAACAGAACAAAAAACGTCTTTGACCAGTGAGAGGTGCTATCCCCACAATGCCATATCTCAGGGACACAGTGTGATTGGGGAGTAGACCCAGAAGAAAGGGTGGAGCTGCCCAGTGAAAGAGCTGGTGAAAGTGTAGATTGGGGCCTCCATACCAGGATGATAAAATGACACCAGGCCCCGCTCATAGTCCAGATACACTCCGATCTTCCCAGGGATCCCAGTCAGGGGCAGGAGGGTCTCTGGGGAGGTGCGAGCCCGGTAATGGCTCCCACACTGATCCACGGCCCAGATCCTCTCCTCAGGAGAAAAGCAGATCCAGCCCTTCCTCCTGACGGATTCTTTGGCCACCCCCACAGCCCAGGTCCTACCACCAGGTTTCCCCGAGGCAAACCCTTCCGAGCCCAGCACGCAGGTTTCACTGTCAAATCTCTCAGGGTTGTCAGGCACGTCCTGCTCAGGCCCCTCCATTTCACAGATCGCCGATTCTCAGAGACCTTGAGGCTGGGATGAGCCGTGTCCGGATCCAGACTCACCATCGCTGCAGAGATGGGGCAGAGCATCAGGGGCAGAGCGCAGCCCAACTGCATAGGTGCTGACTCCGTGGGTGCTACAGGGCTGGAGCACGCACGGGGAAAAATTAGTGGGTGCTCTGCACCCACTGGCAGCCAAGCTCCCCCCCCACCTCACCTCACTTCACCTAACCTCTGCCTCCTCCCCTGAGCATGCTGTGTCCCTGCTTCCCCTAAGTCCCAGTGCTTGCAGCCACAAAACAGCTGTTTTGCGGCATAACAAGCTCTGGGAGGGACGGGGGAGGAGCGGGAACGTGGCGCACTCAGGGGAGGAGGCGAAGCCGGGGAGGGGATTTGGGGAAGGAGTCCAATAGGGGCAGGGAGGGGGCAGAGTTGAGGCGGGGACTTTGGGGAAGGGGTTGGAATGGGGCGGGGCAGGGGTGGAGTCAGGGCAGGGCTGGGGGTAGAGGAGGGGTCGAGCACCCACTGGCACCAGCAGAAGTTGGTGCCTATGCCCATCGAGGCTGTTTCCCATCCTCCCGCCAGCTCTGTCTTGGCTAGGACACTCTCTGATTTCCCGCCTCTAACTCCCAGGGATCTGCTTCTCTGCATTTCACTGCAGCTCTCCTCCCAGGCAATAGGGGCAAATAGTTCCCCTGGAAGAGCTGGGGATGCCTCTAGCTCCCATTGGGCCTGTCTGTAACCTCTACAGAGGCCCCAGTAAGGAACGAGCTCAGGTGTTACACACACGGAGATCATTTCAACCATTAAAAGAACTCAGTAGTCACCCACCACAAAATCTGTGCTCTGGGGCTGCTACCACGTCTCCACAGCTAAGACAGCACCTGAGTTTCCAATCTACACCCGAGTTGGGAGCCCTCTATTCTAATACCCACAAAGTCCTATCAGACTCAAATTTGGTAGATTTGGTCCAGGTCTGAGGTAGAATTTTTCTACCATATTTGAACTGAATTAGCCAAAGGGCTACTGACTGACAACTCCATAAAAACAGAGATTTCACCAGTCCAAAAAGCATTAAGACAATTACCCGCAGCCAGTTAAGGTAATTTACACAGTTTCCTAGAACCCTTCTAGTTCATGAAGTTAATTAATAACAACACAACACATGAGAATTCACCATATGTGTCCAGTAAAACCTCAACTCTGAACCATAATTACCAACGGCTGCAAGCACCTACCCCCCTGAATTGACAGCAGGTAAGTTCCCGGCCTTAGGAGCACTCTGACTTATTGCAGTTACACTGGAGAGCTCGGGACTCCACCCTTAAGTGTGAGCATTTGTTTTATGCAAGTAAACTGGGGACGAATCTGGCATTTTCATTGACCATACTGCTCTTTCCCTGTGATTTCTGGCATGTGCGCGTTTGCTGGGCAGCAGAGTGGTGCAGGAGGTCTGACATTAAAATACCAGCTTCACTTACCTGCATTTTTGCTGACTTTACTCCAGCCTGAAATCAAACACACCAAGAGGTGAGCACTCCCCGGAGCACGGACTGCCGGCAAAGGACACAATGTCATCTGGGGTGGGGGAAAGGGGACACATGGCACTTACCAAGTTCGGCCAGGGATTTCTCTGCAAACAGAGAGACATAGGTATGCAGTCAGTTCTACAACAGCTCCTGGGTTAGGGAATCTGCCTTTAAAGGACCACTTTGCCCTTTCCACTGTGCTCTCCGCTGCGCTCTTCCCGCCCAGGTCTCCTGGCCTGAGCTCCATCCTCATAGAGCTCTTAGTGGCTTTGGGCTCTGTCGATTACACCCCCCTTCTTGGCATCTGACCCTCGCTGGGCTCCTATGGCCCTGCCCTAGCTGGGCTCACCTGTGGTGTAGTGTTCACACTCCCCTTGTGCCAGGCAGCTTGGTGAGGGGCTAGGCCCTGATAACATGGCAGTGAGGGTTTAATGAGCTAACCCTTGGCCCTGGACACTGGATCTCAGCTCATGGGCCCAGCAACATGAGCTGGCTCCTTCTCACTGAGCTTGTGCCTCAAAGTGTCAGAGAGTGCTAGGAGACTTTGGGACTGCGCTGAGCCCCTGTTTCCAGGGCATCAGAATCCCCCCCACCCCTCCATTCCTTTAAATTCAGTAGCAAAAAGGTACGTGGGCCCAGGCAGACCCACCAGTTTTGGATATGGACATTCCCCTGTGTGCAGATTTTAAAGGAAGGGGCTGAAATCAGGCTTATGATGGAAACTGAGCAGCAACCTTATCTATGGAGCAGTTACCCCACTCGATGATTAGTCAGAGCTCCCCGTCCGTTTGATTCCCAGAGCCTCTCCTAACAGATAGTGCAGAGACAAAAGCCAAAGTCTGTCTGACTATGTACAGTGAGAGAAACTTGTTCAAGCCTCCGGAGAGCCCAGACATTTACCTCTCTCGTTCTCCAGCTCAGCGCGCAGAATCTCTGGAAGAGAAAAGGAAGAAAGAGGCGAGGTTTCATCTTGTTGCATTAGCTGGGTTATTCCTACTGTTATTTCAGGGAACTTGTCCCAGGAACTTACCTCTCTCTTTCTCCAGTTCAGATCGCAGGTTTTCTAAAGAAAGAAGAGTCAAAGAGGTGAGATTCTGGGGGGCAATGGTCCCCTCTCATACTAGCAAAGAACTGCCATCATAGATTCACAGAGTTCAGGGCCAGAAGGATTGTAGTCTGACCTCCTGTACATCACAGACCTTAGACCCTCACTCAGTCACCGGTGTACCAGGCCTAAGGTTACACTTTAGTCACGGGTATTTTTAGAGAAAGTTGTGGACAGGTCATGGGCAATAAACAAAAAAATTCCCCACCTGTGACCAGTTCATGATTTATACCATAAGCCCCCTAAGTAAATCTCAGCGGGGCTGCTGCTGGAGGGGGAGCAGGGCCAGTGGCACCAGCTGCCAGGGGCCACTGAGCAGCAGCTGCTTCAGCCGCCCGAGGGACCACTGCTCAGGCGCTCTCTGGGGCCAGCCCCACCGGCTGCTGGTCAGGTGGTCCCCGGGGCCAGCTGCCCTGGGCCACTCCAGCAGTGGCTGGCAGTCAGTGCAGCTGGCCGTGGGGCTGTCGGAATAACTGGCTGACCTGATTTGGAAAAAGACGTTGAAAAACTGGAAAAGATGCAGAAAAGAGCCACAAAAATTATTTGAGGGCTGGACAAAATGCCTGACAGCGAGAGACTGACTTATAATAACGTGATTATTCACACACATAAAGTTAAGCTTGTATCTAGCTGAACTGCGGCCCTGAGCTCTCTGGGCCTCAGTTTCCTGAGTGTAAAGCGGGATAAGAAAGGGTTCCTCGCCTTGTGCGGTAACTGCAGTTCTTCGAGTTGTGTGTTACTCCATGCTCTGTGTATTCACAGCCCGGCGCCTCACATCGGAGATTTTAGGTAGCCGTTTCTGTTCGGCCCACACATCCGCTCTCCCCATCTCCTGCTCCGCATTAGGTCAATGTAGCGCTGTGCAGACAAACTGCCCCCAGTTCCTTCTCCACCACAGAGCTCATAGGTCAGAGCTCCAGAGCAGGGGGGAAGGAGGGCAAATAGTGGAGCACCCACAGGGACACATCTCAGAGAGCGACAGGTACGGCACCAGGTGAGGGACCCTTTCTCCTTCTTGCAGCGGTGTCTCTGTGGCTGTCTCGGCGACTCGGCAGCCGTACCCGTGACGGAGGGGTGGGGTTTCAGAGTCGAGTCTAGTCCTGAGCATCAGACACTGGAATAAAATATAGCAGAGGATGCAGGGGTGCCGGAACTGGGGGGATCAAGGGGCCAGGCCCTCCCCCCACTTTTTGCCAGCTGTAAAGGCAAGTGATGGTGGGGAGAGGAGTGAGCAGCAGGCGGGGTCTTGGGGGGAAGAGGGAGTGATTCTGGGGTTTTGGGGGAAGGGTTGGTGCAAGGTCAGGGGCTTGGGGAGAAGAGGTAGTGTGAGGTCAGGGCCTTGGGGGCAATGGGTGGCGTGAGCACAGGGAGAAAGGGGCGGGGCCTCAGGCGGGGCATGGCATGTGGGGTGCAGCCACAGTTCAGGTGCCTGTGGGCCCCTCACACACTTCTACGGGGCCTCTGCTGAGATGTGGGTGACTGCACGATGTTCAGCAAATGTGTGAGCAGATGTCCACGTTTCTGCTCTGCACATGTCTGTGATCGGAACATTCCTGAGTAAGGCTGTGCAAGTGGAGAGAGATCTCCTGGGGTGAGTTTGAACCGTACAGGAAGGTGGAATGCCATAAGTGTGATAGCAAGGGGTAATGCAGTCTGATATCCATCTCGAGAGTCTTTGTTTAGCGATTGAGGCTCCCTTAGATCTGTCTGCAATGGAGAGAAGTAGTCTGCGAGATTTCCTGAAGGGCTTAATCCTCACCAAATAAAAGGACTCTCCCGACATTGAGAGTGTGTAGTGTCACCTCCCTTTTATCCTGGTGTGGTTTTGGAAAAAAAGTGGGGAGATGGATAAACCGGTTTATGTGGAAGTGTGAAGTTATTTTCACTAGGAATGTGGGGTACAGTCATAATGTAACCTTATCTTCAAAAACAATTGTAAACAGGGGGTATACCAATAGAGCCCCTATCTCTCCCACTCTCCGTGCAGACATATGGCCACTCGGATTGTAGTTTTCATAGAAAGGTGTAGAAGAGAGCAGGAGGCCATGGGTTCGAAGGGAAGTCTTGTAAGAAACCGAAGGGCGTGGTTGAGGTCTCATGACAGTGTAGAACATCTGATTGTGAAGACTGCAAAGAGCTACAAAAGGATCTCACAAAACTGGGTGACTGGGCAACAAAATAGCAGATTAAATTTAATGTTGATAAATGAAAAGTAATGCACATTGGAAAACATAATCCTAACTATACAAGTACAATGATGGGGTCTAAATTAGCTGTTGCCACTCAAGAAAGAGATCTTGGAGTCATTGTGGAGCGTTCTCTGAAAACATGCACTCAATGTGCAGCGGTCGTCACAGAAGCAAATAGAATGTTGGGAATCATCAAGAACGGGATCAATAATATGACAGAAAATATCATATCGCCTCTATATAAATCCATGGTACGTCCACATCTTGAATACTGTGTGTAGATGTGGTTGCCCCACCTCAAAAAAGATACATTGGAATTGGAAAAGGTTCAGAAAAGGGCAACAAAAATGATTAGGGGTATAGAATGGCTTCCGTATGAAGAGAGATTAATAAGACTGGGACTTTTCAGCTTGGAAAAGAGGCAACTAAGGGGGGATATGATAGAGGGCTATGAAATCACGAGTGGTATAGAGAAAGTAAATAAGGAAGTGTTATTTACTCCTTCTCATAATACAAGAACAAGGGGCCACCAAATGAAATTAATAAGTAGTGGGTTTAAAACAAACACAAGAAAGTATTTTTTCATGCAACGCACTGTCAACCTCTGGCACTCCTTTCCAGAGGGTGTTGTGAAGGCCAAGACTATAACGGGGTTCAAAAGGAAGCTAGATAGATTCATGGTGGCTAGGTCCATCAATAGCTTTTTGCCAGGATGGGCAGGAATGGTGTCCCTAGCCTCTGTTTGCCAGAAGCTGGGATTGGGTGACAGGGCATGGATCACTTGAGGATAACCTGTCTGTTCATTCCCTTTGGGGCACCTGCCATTGGCCACTGTTGGAAGGCAGGATACTGGCTAGATGGACCTTTGGTCTGACCCAGTATGGCTGTTCTTATGCTCTTATGTTCACACCAACATCTCAGCAGCTCACCTCTTGGGCACACAGAACACTCCTGCGGACACTCTCAGCAGGAACTTTTCCCAGGATCACAAAGGAGAAATAAGAAAAGGAGTACTTGTGGCACCTTAGAGACTAACCAATTTATTTGATCATGAGCTTTCGTGAGCTACAGCTCACTTCATCAGATGTATACCGTGGAAACTGCAGCAGACTTTATATACACACAGAGAATATGAAACAATACCTCCTCCCACCCCACTGTCCTGCTGGTAATAGCTTATCTAAAGTGATCAACAGGTGGGCCATTTCCAGCACAAATCCAGGTTTTCTCACCCTCCACCCCCCCACACAAATTCACTCTCCTACTGGTGCTAGCCCATCCAAAGTGACAACTCTTTACGTGGGGGGGGGGGTGGAGGGTGAGATAGACTTAAGATAGACTTATTCCCCACAGCCAGAAACAAGAAGTGCTCCCCGTTCTGCTCTGGAGCTGTCCTGGGTCATCACTCTCTCGGAGATGCCTTTCTCCTACATTGGAACACAGGTCTCCTCTATGCCTTTCCTCCAATTTCTCTAATGTCAAAGGTCTTGCTTGAGGAAAGAAAAGAAAGGGCCAGGGTTACACTTACAGACCCCTTGTGGCCATGACAACCGTGATTCCCATGCCGTACTCAACTGGCGATTTGCATGCCAATCACTCACCAGCCTGTTCCTCGTCTCCCCTCTCAGGATACTGGCAAGGTCCATCACCCCAATCGACAGGTTCTCCAACTCAATGCTTCCAACTCTTAGAAATGACCTGCTCTGAGTATGTAAAGACCATGTCTACTCAATAGTGGAAGAGATTCCAGCTCTGATGTGACTGGAAACATGTTACCCCTATATCCTCTCCACTACCACTTGTGGTAGATTGCATCCTAGAACTGAAAATGTCAGGGTTATCGCTACGCTCCCTGGAAGTGCATCTCGCTGCCATCACCGCCTTCCATCGTAAGACGACAACAAGATGATGTCTCAGGGCATGAGTAAACCTTGCCACAAATAAGAACATAAGAATGGCCAGACTGGGTCAGACCAAAGGTCCATCAAGCCCAGTATCCTGTCCTCCAACAGTGGCCAATGGCAGGTGCCCCAAAGACCTCTATCATATCCCTCCTTAGTCACCTCTTTTCCAAGCTGCAAAGTCCCAGCCTGATTACTCTCTCCTCATACGGAAGCCGTTCTATGGGGTGGTGAATGCACCAGTTCCAGAGTTTCACTGCCTTGGTACAAAGGGAAGGTGAGCTTGCTCTTCCCCAGTGATTTATGTAAAACATACATGCAGTGTTCTCTATCATAATCTTTATATGCTTCCCCCGGTCAGTAGGAGGAAATGTGAACAAGCTTCCCTGACTGCTCTGAGTTCCAGTAAGTAGATATGCAATGTGGATTCGAAGGGGAACCATTTGCCTTGACTAATGTTGGTGTCCAGGAGGGCTCCCCATCCCAGTAGGTATGCATCTGTTGTTATTATTAACGCTGGGGGTGGTTGAGTGAAGGGAACTCCTGAGTAGACACTGTGAGGGTCTTTCCACCAGTTGAGGGAGTTTTTGACTGTTGCGGGCATCAATAGAAGTTTGTTTATACTGTGTGTGCTTGGTATGTGCTGAACCACCACTGAAGCCCGTACATGTGGAGTCTCACGTGATTTATTACAAAGGTGCCTGCCACCATGTGTCCCGGTAGTTGAAGACTATTTCTGACCAAGGTTTGAGGGTTGGCCTGTCCTGTTGAGATTAAGTTGTCTCAGCTGTTGAACCTGCATGAGGGAAGGAAGGCTTTGGCCTCTGCTCCATCTAGGTAGGCCCCTATGAATTCCAGATGTTATACCGGAGTTAATATGGTCTTTTGGATGTCTACTTTTAGAGCCAGTTGGAGGAATAGGTCCATAGTCTTTTGTGGGGGCGTCAAAGCATCATCAAAGGAGCATGCCTTGAGCAGGCAATCGTCCAGATACAGGGATATTATCACTCTTTGTTTGCGAAGGAGCACCACAACCATAGAAAGGGCCTTTGAGAACACTCTGGGTGCAGACAACGAAAGTGGTCTTGTCCCAGAGTGAATACTAGAAACCTTCTGTGGATCGCGATATGGAAGTAAGCATCTTGTAGGTCAAGGGTCGAGAACCAGTCCCCATGGTCCAGAGATGGGATTATTGCTGCCAAAGTCACCTTCTTGAAGCGTTGCATCTTTACAAATCTGTTGAGTGATCGTAGATCCAGAATGTGTCTCCAATCACCATTCTTTTTCAGTATCTGGAACTACTTGGAGTTGAAGCCCTTCCCGCTGTGTTGAGTAGGAACTGGTTCTACAGCACCTAGTTCAGAAGATAACTTGTTTCCTGATGTAAAAGCTGCTCATGAGAAGGGTTCCTGAGGAGGGTTGGGGGGGAGCGGTAGGCAGGAGTGAGGGAGGTAAAATGGATCGAATATCCTGTGGAGATGATCTCCAAAACCCACTTGGTCCCAGTTTTGATGAAAAAGAGTAAGGCAGTTGCCAAAGTAGTGGTGATGTTTGTGTTTTTGCAGCAAATTAAAATGGGGGTGGTAACTTGGGTCCTCAAACAACACATCAAAAATTGTGCATAGATGTAGATGACTGTGATGTTGATGACTGTGGGGGAGTTGATCTTCGCTTTTGTATTCATTGTGTTTTCTGTTGGGGTTCATAATGCCTTTGGGGAGGAGAAAATTGATCAGGCTGGGATCTCTGTGTCATCTGTGATTTATTATATCTTCTTTTTTGTGCAGGTGCATAAATTCTCAGTGAATGCAAAGTGGCTCTAGAGTCTTTTAGTATGTGGAGGAATTCATCCATTTTCTCTTCAAATAATTTGGATCTTTCAAATGGAAGGTCCTTCACAGTAGACTGGACTTTCCTTGGAAAGCCAGAAAGGTGAAGCCAGGAAGCTCCGCATGCCCACTGCTGTTGAGATGAAGCGAGCAGCTGTGTCAGAGGTGTTTAGAGAGGTGCCTGCAACAATGTCCTTGCAAGAAGCTGACCCTCAGTAGTGATCACCTGAAACTAATTGGAGATGGTCAATGAAGGTGTTTAATGTAGAATAATTGATATGGTTGTATTTTGCCATAAGAGCTTGGTAATTAGCAATCTTAAATTGCAGGGTCACCTAAGAATATGATTTTCAAGTTGTTTTAAGTTCTGTCATCGGGTGTTGATTTAGCATGGTGCTGTCTGCCACGTTCATTTACAGCATCGATTACAAGGGATTTTGGGAATGGGTGCGAAAATAAAAAGTCCGAGTCTTTAGAGGGAACATAATATCTTTATCCGCTCTCTTGCATGTGGGATGTACTGTGCCACATAGTCTTTGCTGGGTCCAGCGATACCTCGTTAATAGTGAGTGCAATACAGGCTGATGATGAAGGGTGTAGGATGTCGAACAGCTTGTGTTGCAAAACCTTGACTTCTTCCAGTGGAATTTGTAGAGAATCCACTTCTCTTTTGATGAAGTCTTGAAATGGTTTGAAGTCATTTGCCAGAGTTGGTGGGGGAGGCATAACAGCTTCATCAGGAGAGGATGAAGAGATATTCGTCACTGGAGTAATCGCTTTGTCTCATCTCACTGCCTGTTCTCCTCCTGTGGATCAGGAGACCTAGACAGAGAAGCAGTAGGAGATTGCCTTCTCCTATCCTGATGAGCAACACTAGGGGCCCTCAAGAATTGGGGTCTATAGGCCAGTATGGCCACTGGGGTGGTGCAAAGGGCATTGATGGGTGCACCCAAGCGTGTCCATACCAACTGTGTGGGTCATGTCTCTCATGGTGATAAGCTGGTTCTGCAGAGGTTTCTGGGTGATTCGCTCCCTGGTAGTGGGACAGAGAGCCTTCCAAGGAGACTGAGGAGAATCTGTCATCCTCCTCCTCCTCCTCGTCACTTGGAAGAGGTGGAGCTGTCATGGATGCTGTGGGAGACTCCATTGGTGCTGCATGTGTGTCTGGGCACTGAGATGTGGTCAGTACCAAGAATGTGTCGGTGCTGAACCGGGGCCACTCAGGCATCTCTGAAACCAGCAAGTCTTTAGGCAAATGAAATTCCTGTGATACCAGAATAGCAGGTGGCGCCGTTGAGGGAAGCTGAGCAGACGTGGCTCATGTAGAAGGAGCTGACAGGAGTGGGAGTCTTTTGCACTCTGATAAATGGCCGGTAGTGTTGTTCTGGTCTTCTGAAGAGCCAAAGCACTTGGTATCGAGGCCCTAGAGCGCTCTATCGGAGATGAGCTAGAGGAGCTGGTTCTCTCTCTACCACCCCTTTCCCCCCAATGGTACCAAACTCCCATAGCCTGTGCCCCTTGGGTTTTTAGGCTTACTGGTGGTACCAGTAGCTGAGGAGCCAGTCGTCTCGTGGGTACCCCGTTGTAGATCAGTCAGTACCAGGGTGGTGATCTTGTTAGGGATCATTTCTTTGTGGTAGATTCTCTACCCAATGACTTGTAGCCTGATTTTTTGTGGCTTTTTGAGAGGAATCCAAAAATTTCCTCTTCCAAGCTGCCATAGTGTGTTGAGCCGAGGAAGTAGATGGAATCGGCCTCTTTGGGGACTCTTGTATGGGGGTGTGTGTCCCAGGGCCAGGGTCAGAGGCTGATCCGAGTGAACTTTCCATCATTAGTAGTCATAGTTTTAGTTAAAGGTTATTCCTAGCTTTTAATTTCAGGCAGAAAGTACACTCTTAAGGCATGTGTGACTCTCCAAGACAGCAAATGCAGTGGGAATGTACATCACTGACTGGAATTGGTTCTTGGGAGGAGAAACAACACTTAAACCTGGAAGACCCAGGCATACCCTGTCCAGGTTTCACTTCCCCAGAGGGAGGAGACAAGAAAGAACTAAGGACAGGGAGTTCGCTAGTCTATAACAAAATAAAGAGGGGGGATTATTTTATTGTTCCTTTTTTTTTTTTTTTGAAAAAAGGAAACAGAAGGGGAGTATGAACACTAACTGACTGAAATGCAATGAACGAACACTAATCACTCAAAACAGAAAGTAAAATATAGATGAGGTATTCTCAACTCGGAGGCTGCTGAGGCCCTGTCTCAGGTCAAGGTGGTTGAGAAGGAGCTGAGGGCAGTTTGCCCGTGCAACGCTCTATAGCCCTAATGCAGGGCCCAAGACAGGGACAGCATCTGTGGGGGCTGAATAGACGCTGCTACCTAAAATCTCCGATCTGAGGCATAGGGGGCACAAATACACGTTCAGTGAAGTACCCACAGGACACTACTCGAAGAAGAATGATACTTCCTTCCTCCCACCCTTTGTCTTATCTATTTAGCCCTTCAGGCCTTCTGCCATGTGTCTCTGCACGGTCCAGCACAACGGGGCCTCCAGTTCTCTTGTAACATCACCCATAATAATGTAACTCTGCTCAACTCACGAAAGGGCAAACCGCAGAGATTAGAAAATACGGAGCGGTGCAGAGACCTTCCTTCCTGCTGACAGTGAACCAGAGTCAAGAACATGTTGAACTAGATTTGATTCTTTGCAACTAGATGTGTAACCCACTGGCGGTGTGAGTTAAAAGTCCCCCTGTGAGTCCATCCACAGAGAATACAAGATGTTACAGCCCCTAGCAGCGGTGAACTGCACCTTTCAGAGGATCTGGCCTGAGCCAGTTGGAACCCGTTGTTGTCACGCAGAGGCTCATGTCACGCAGTGCTGACTGTGGGGTGCCGGAGACTGTGTTCAGATGACAAGCTATTGTCTTAAGTGTGAGGGGGCTCCTGGTCCTGCTTGAAGGCTAGGGGACCCTGTAGGGAAGTGTCAGTGTGTGATCTGAGGCCTGAGAACAGGAATGGTCCAGCTAGTCCATTGTCCTGTCTTCCAACAGTGGTCAGTGCCAGAGGCTTTAGAGGGAATGAACAGAACAGGCCAATTGTCAAGTGATCCATCCCCTGTCAAGTCCCAGCTTCTGGCAGTCAGAGGTTTAGGGACACCCAGAGCATGGGGTTGAATCCCTGACCATCCTGGCCATTGATGGACCTGTCCTCCAGGAACTTATCTAGTTCTTTTTTGAACCCAGGTCTATTTTTGGCCTTCACAACATCCCCTGGCAACAAGTTCCACAGGTTGACTCTGTATTGTTCAAAGAAGTGCTTCCTTTTGTTTGGGTTAAACCTGCTGCCTAATAATTTTACCCAGTAACCCCTGGTTCTTGTGGTGTGTGAAAGGGTAAATAACCTTTCCTTAATCGCTGTCTCTAAACCACTGATGATTTTATAGAATTCTATCCCCTCCCTGCGTCCTCATCTCTTCTCTAAACTGAACAATCCCAGCCTCATTCATCTCTCCTCCTAGGAAAGCTGTGCCGCATCCCTAGTCATTTTTTGTTGTCTTTTTCCCAGTCTAATATATTTTTTGAGATGGGGTGACCAGATCTGCACACAGTATTCAACGTGCGGGCATACCAGATTTATATAGTGGCAGTATAATATTTTCTGTCTTATTACCGATCCCTTTCCCAATGATTCTGTTCTCTTCTTTGGCTGCCGCTGCACATTGAGTGGATGTTTTCAGAGAACTATCCACAGTGACTCCACGATCTCTTTCCTGAGGTGTAACAGTGAATACAAACTCCATCATTTTGTATGTGTAGTTAGGATTATGCTTTCCAATGTGCATTACTTTGCATTTATCAACACTGAATTTCATCTGACATTTTGTTGCCCAGTCATTTGTGAGATCTCTTTGTAATTCTTTGCAGGGAGCTTTGGACTTAACTGTCTTGAGTAATTTTGTAACATCTGAAAATTTTGTCCCTTCACTGTTTACATCTCCAGCAGCCAGTGTGCAAAGAGCCAGCCTAGACAAGGAGGGGAACAGTTGTGCTGTTCTGCCTTAAACTCACAGACTTTATGGCCAGAAGGGACCATCATGATCATCTAGCCTGACCTCCTGCACATCGCAGGCCACAGAACCTCGCCCACCCACTCCTGTAACAGACCCAGAACCTCTGGCTGAGTCACTGAAGTCCTCAGATCATGATTTTAAAGAGTTCAGGTCACAAAGACTCCGCCATTTACACTAGTTTAAACCTGCAAGTGACCCATGCCCCATGCTGCAGAAGAAAGGGAAAAAACCCACCAAAAAACAAAAAAATCCTTGGGTCTCTGCCAATCTGACCAAGGGGAAAAGTCCTTCCTGACCCCAAATATGGTGATCAGTTAGACCCTGAGCCAGCTTTGTGTCTCTCTGTTTTTGGGTGTTGTTGTAGTAATTGGTCCTGCAAATTTACCCTAATAATGAGCTCAACTGTGAGGCAGGAGTGAAAGCTCACAAAATGTCACAATAAGCTATAACAATGAATGTGGAAGGGAAAGGGTGAAAAGGGGAGGGAGACAGACTGAATTAGTCCACACAAAAATGCCTCCTGATAGAACTCAAAGACTGTGTTAAGATCATGCCTGGTAAACAAGAGAAGTGTGGGATCAGAAATCAGTGAAACAAAAGTTGTCAGAAATTAGGCCTAAATGGTGGACAAAATAATGAGCGGACGGGCTATTCCACCCCTCACTCCATTTTGGGGTTCTTAAAAAAAAAATTTGGCGGGAATATATTTGAAGAGATGCAGGGTACTGCTATTCTGGCTGAAAGAAGGGGAAGGAGTGAGCTTCACCATCATGGCTGCCACTCCTCCCTCCCCTGGAAGCCCAGGCCTTCTTCATCCTAATCCTGAGAGATGTCCTGACCAGACCAGGCCAGAGAGAGGGACCCAGAAGGCAATGCCACGTCCACCAGCTCTGGCTGACTCCTGAACACCACGTGCAATGTGATGTCTGCCCCCACCAATGCGTCCTTTTCCTGCTCTTTATTAGTTCTTCTCCTTCCAGTCTCTCTCCTTTTTCTTTCTGTCTAATAAGAATCTGGCTTAGCTGGCCAAGAATGCTTATTTTGCAGCACTGCTGTGATCCTGCAACCAAAGAGGCAGTTAAAAGCTATGCCCCAAACAGCCCAGTGCTGGTGTGATTTTTCCAGAGTGGCTGATCAGAATATGGGCTGGCTTGCGTTTCTCCGCAGTGAGGCTGCCAGCGAGAGGCAGCACCAGAACAGAAGCTGCATTTTCTCTCTTTGCTACTCTTCTTTCTCGCTGTTTGAAAGAGGTGCCGGCATCAAAGGAAAGGAGCATCATACGCTGGAGAGAGGCAAAGGTGGGACAGCTGGGGTGACTCTTGACTCTGCAGCCAGGGAGAGGAGGAACTGACTCCCTCCCAGTGTCACACAGCATATTGTCGAAATACTTCTTTATTGTGAATGATGATTTACAGTTTAATATATTCCTAAGAGAGTATTTGATGTTATTTCTATTCCATCATTATTCCATACTTTCTATTATGGCTCCATGTCTAGTTGGCAGCTGGTATCTAGCAGAGTGCCCCAAGGGTCGGTCCTGGGGCCGGTTTTGTTCAATATCTTCATTAATGATCTGGAGGATGGCGTGGATTGTACCCTCAGCAAATTTGCAAATGACACTAAACTGGGAGGAGAGGTAGATACCCTGGAGGGTAGGGATAGGATACAGAGGGACCTAGACAAATTAGAGGTTTGGGCCAAAAGAAATCTGATGAGGTTCAACAAGGACAAGTGCAGAGTCCTGCACTTAGGACAGAAGAATCCCATGCACCGCTACAGACTAGGGACCGAATGGCTAGGCAGCAGTTCTGCGGAAAAGGACCTAGGGGTTACAGTGGACGAGAAGCTGGATATGAGTCAACAGTGTGCCCTTGTTGCCAAGAAGACCAATGGCATTTTGGGGTGTATAAGTAGGGGCATTGCCAGCAGATCGAGGGACGTGATCGTTCCCCTCTATTCGACGTTGGTGAGGCCTCATCTGGAGTACTGTGTCCAGTTTTGGGCCCCACACTACAAGAAGGATGTGGAAAAATTGGAAAGAGTCCAGTGGAGGGCAACAAAAATTATTAGGGGACTGGAACATATGACTTTTGAGGAAAGGCTGAGGGAACTGTGATTGTCTAGTCTGCGGAAGAGAAGACTGAGGGGGGATTTGATAGCTGCTTTCAACTACCTGAAAGAGGGTTCCAAAGAGGATGGATCTAGACTGTTCTCAGTGGTAGCGGATGACAGAACAAGGAGTAATGGTCTCAAATTGCAGTGGGGGAGGTTTAGGTTGGATATTAGGAAAATCTTTTTTCACTAGGAGGGTGGTGAAACACTGGAATGCGTTCCCTAGGGAGGTGGTGGAATCTCCTTCCTTAGAAGTTTTTAAGGTCAGGCTTGACAAAGCCCTGGCTGGGATGATTTATTTGGGGATCAGTCCTGCTTTGAGCAGGTGGTTGGACTAGATGACCTTCTGAGGTCCCTTCCAACCCTGATATTCTATGGATCTTTGATTTTATGATTCTAGGGACACCATCATAGGACCTAATCACATCAGCCACACCATCATGGGCTCGTTCTCCTGCACATCTACCAATGTGATGTTTGCCATCATGTGCCAGCAATGCCCCTCTGCCATCTACATTGGCCAAACCGGACAACCTCTATGCAAAAGAATAAATGGACACAAATCAGACGTCAAGAATTATAACATTCAAAAACCAGTCAGAGAACACTTCAACTTCCCTGGTCACTCAATTTCAGATCTAAAAGTCGCAATTCTCCAATAAAAATACTTCAAAAACAGACTCAAACCAGAAACTGCAGAATTGGAATTAATTTGCAAACTGGACACTGTTAAATTAGGCTTGAATAAAGACTGGGAGTGGGTGGGTTATTACACAAAGTAACAACTATTTCCCCATGCTAAGTTTCCCAACTGCTGTTACTCACACCTTCCTGTCAACTCTTTGAAATATGCCATCCTGATTTTCACTACAAAAGGTTTTTTTCCTCCTGCTGACAATATCCCACCTTAATTGATTCGTCTGTTAGAGTTGGTATGGCAACCCCCATTTTTTCATGTTCTCTGTGTGTATATATCTTCCGACTGTATTTTCCAGTGGATGCATCCGATGAAGTGGGTTTTAGCCCATGAAAGCTTATGCCCAAATACATTTGTTAGTCTCTAAGGTGCCACAAGTACTCCTCGTTTTGTTTTGTTTTTGCTGATACAGACTAACACGGCTCCCACTCCGAACTAAATGATTGCATCTCTCCCCACTACAGATCAAGAAGCACAAAGAACACCCTGGAAACCAGGCCTTTAAACGTTAGGAAACATCAGAGTTAAGGTGACGTGTATATACTTCGCGCAGTGCTGTTGTGCATGTGTGTTATGATACAGACTCACAAGTGTGGCCTTGGGGTCAATTCCCTGCCCCCCACAGCATCAATTTCCTCCAGACTCCCAAGGGAAGTGGTGCTTCCTCCATCCCTTGATGAGATGCCTTTCTGGAGTCTGCTTTTGTCCAAAACTCGCTACTGCGCCATGCAGGAGGCCTGTGATTTGTAGGGGGGCCAGATGAGATGATCTAAGAGTCTCTTCTGGCCTTCAAGTCTCCAAATCTCCGCAAAACCGAGTGCGGCACATTGAGCATCCTCTGATGGTTTCACGTGTGGCCTGCGTGAACCCTTGCACGACCACTGAGTGTGTGGGGGTGACCCAGGGGGAGCAGCTCAAACACGCACAGGAGCCGGCTCGGGGCAGGACATGAGCCCTGCAGGGCAGGGGTGGGGGTGGCAGTGACATCACAAGGGCCTTTTGCAGCACTCAGCTGATTGGTGAAAGGAGGTTGGGAGGCGGTGACCTCACAGAGAGTCCACGACAACGGCCAGGGAGGACAGGCTGCAGGGCAGGGGGATCTCAGAGACCCCCGGGGCTTTGCTGCAGGGAGTCTCCTTCTTGAGGTGTCTCCTTGAGGACTGAGAGAGAATTCAGGGTCCTGTATGTGAGCGCGAGGTGGAGCCTCTCTGGAGTTTTCTCCTTTCCCACTGCTCATTGAGCGAGAAGACAGACGTCCCTGTGGAGAAGGGAAGAGCCCCAGAGAGGTTTGGTACCGAGGCAGCCTGATCCGCCCGGTGCTGGCCAAATTCTCGGCACGGAAAACAGAAGGTTAAGGTGGGACAATTTTCCCCCAGCTAGGCCTTTGTCCCTTCGAGTCTTTGGGGTTTGACATTTTTGGTTTCCCTTTTCCTGCTTCCCTCCCTCCACTGGCAAGGAGGGGGCTGCTCTGTCGCCCTCATGGTGGGAGGCCTCCCAAAGAGATGGGACAGGAAGCGTGCTCTGAGAGTGATCCTCACCGGTGACCTGAGCCATCCCTGGGCCATCTGGGGAACCCTCAGCCCACCGCCAGAGTCTCCACGCTGATTGCTGAGCAGGGGGTCTCGTGGCAGGGAGGAGACTCAGGAAGGACTTTGTTGTTCTCTTTTAAGGCCCAGCAAATAAGCCAGAACCAATCATCTGCTTGGTGAATTGTTCTCCTTCTCGCTGCTGATTGTCTCTGAGCCGTTCCTGGTTCTCGCTGGTGTTCTCGTGCTTCTAAAACACTTGCTGAAGAATCAGTGTGAATGGTTGATGGTCTGTAGCTCATTGCAGATCCCTTTATTCTGATCCTTCAGTGTGTGAAACTCCAGACTGATGGTTCGTTTGAAAGTCAGGACACCCGGGTCCTGTTCCCAACTCTATCCCGACAGGTTGTGTGATGGAAGACAAGGCCCTTCACCTTTCTCAGCCTTCGTTTCTCCCTCTGTCAGTTGGGGAGAACAATCCTCTCACACCTACCTCCCGGTGTGGGGAGGGTGGGGAGCTGTGGGGACCTGTTTGAGAGCGTCACTCGGAGCAGTGTATCATAGGAGGTGTCCTGTCGGGTTGAGTCATTCCAGAGGATGATGTTGTGCAGCAGAACCCCGTTTTCCCAACCTGGCGTGACACAGCTTTGCATGTGAACCGAACCAAGGGCGCACACAGGTCCAGAAGCCGGCGATTTCTCCTTTGGCCGCTAGATGGCGCTGCAGCCTCCCACTTCCCCCTTCTCCTGGTCAGCGCAATGGGGGTTAGTCTCCCCAAAAAGAACGCCCGTCTCGCTTTGAACGTCCCTTGACGTGCCCCCTGTGGACTGTCGGGATACGTGTCCAAAAGTTGCAGGGCTTGTTTCATGGTCTACACAACGACAATCTTTCTTCCTTTTTAGACGTGACGACCTTTTTGGTCAAGATCCTTGATTATTCAGGGACTTATCCCAGAAAACCAAAATATTTGGGACATAAGACTTGTCTGGAAGTGCGCACAGGGCTAAAGTGTTTTTGGCCATAGCAGGTGCCTTGTCACAAGAATGACGTCCATCCCCCTTCCAAAGAAGCCCCAAATGAGCTGTTACCAGAATTGCCCTTTACCTTGGGGTACGCCTATTTGTTAGGATTCCTCTTCTGGTGGGGGGAGATTCTGCAATTCTGTCAATGTGCTGCTTTTGTCACTTGAGTTTTCCTATGGATCGCTACTCCTTCCTTCTGCAAGTTCCCTCCCAATGGAGCTACCCTGCAGGACCTCGGTTCCCCAGGGCTGGGGTCTTCCAGCCCCCAAATGTGATGAACATGAACAGACACACAGGCACACACACATGAACATAGCATGTCAGAGAGGACTGGGTCATCAGCACTCACAAGCTGACCCCTGATGTGTCCCGGGACTCAGTGGGCTGGATCGAACAGCAATTTAATGCTGGTCCCCTCACATGTCCTTGGACTCAGAGGGCTGGGCTGAGCAACACCTTAATCTGCCACCCTCCTCTGCCCCCAGGTTCAGCACCTCCCTATCCCCGCCTTCACCCCACAACCATTCTGCTAGTAACCCACTTGATGAGCAAACCCCGAGGACTTTTGGGGCTGCAGGGATATTTAGCTTGGGTACAAGGAGCGTTGCTGCAGAGTGAATGGAGAAGCCAAAAACACCCATGGAGGTGGGGTGGGGGGGCTAGCAAACTATAACTGATCACAGGAGGCAGGGTCAGGAGGCTATTCCTAGAGAGAGACAGAGGCACAGAAAGAGACAGATGGATCTCAGCACTCCTTGAAGCTGGATTCGATCAGGGTTCCCAGGTGGCCTTGGTAGCTGAGGGACCGGAGCGCTGGAGCCAGGCAGAGCCCCCAGCACAATCAGTCAGGAAAAGCGAATGAGGAGGACTTGTGGCACCTTAGAGACGAACATATTTATCTCAGCATAAGCTTTCATGGGCTAAAGCCCACTTCATCAGATGCATGCAGGGGAAATACAGCAGGAAGATATAGATATAGCGATACAGAGAAGACGAGAAAATAGGGGTCGCCATAGCAACTCTTAAAGAGACGAATCAATGAAGGTGTGTGATGTGGTCTGTGTGTGACGTGTGTGTTTGTGTCTGTCTGTGTGACGTGTTGTGTGTCACAAGTGTTTCATGTTGTGTGTGAGACCTGTTTGTGTGTGTGTGACGTGTTGTGTGTGTGACACGTTGTGTGTGTTTGTGCAACATGTGACGTGTTGTCTGTGCGATGCGCGACGTGCAACGTGCAACATGTTGTGTGTGCGACGTGCGACGTTTTTGTCTGTGACGTGCGACACGCGACGTGTTGTGTGTTCTACGTGCGGCGAGGAAAGCGTGACGTGTGATGTGCTGAGTGTGCATGCGACGTGCGACGTGTTGTGTGTCCGACATTCGACATGTTCTGTGTGTTACGTGTGACGCGCAATGTGTTGTGTGCGCAGGTGTGACGTGCAACTTGCAACGTGTGATGTGCAAAGTGTTTGTGCAATGTGCGGCATGCGATGTGTTGTGTGTGTCCATGCAACGTGCAACATGTGATGCGTTGTATGTGTGACGTGTTGTGTGTCACATTGTGTGTGTTACGTGTTGTGTTTCATGTTGTGTGTGTCTGTGTCTGTGTGAGATGGGTTCTTTGTCGTGCTGTGTGTGTCTGAGAGACGTGTTTGTGTGTGTGACGGGCCGACGTGGATGGGATGAAAGAGTGAGGCAGGGCTGAGGGCAAGATTTCCAGCACCAATCGAGCTTTGTGGAGTGATGGCTCCTGCTTGGCTTTTGCAGCTGCTTTCGCAGAGGAATTGTCCAGGAGCCCTAGCCAGATGAGAATATGGCAGGAGTGGACCTGAGCAGCTTGGACATCTTTCAAAGCAGACATGAAGAGTCATCAGCTTTCTGCCTCCCGCATAACTGGCTGTGAGTCAGCGGTCAGTGCTTTCAATTCCTCATATGTACTCCCTGTCGTACTCTTCACAGGCCATGGCCTTCCTTGTTGAGTACGAGGCTCTGGGATTAAGGCTGAGGAAGGGACCAGGGTCTCCTGAGCAAAGTGACGATTTTGGGTGCCATTACAATGGACGCCTTCTACTTGCAGTTGTAAAGTAGGAACGGGAGATGGGTTGAGGGCGGAGCCGTGGGATACGGGAGATGTGAAATGAAGAGACTACGCGACACTGCAGACGGAGATGCTAATATTTTTTGTTCCCCCCCCCCCGCCAGTCTGCTGGGTTTAGTAGGAAGGAAAAAGAAGTCAAGCCTCAGAGTCTACTGCCCTCATGCGATGGAAGGTGAGTGAGAGCAGCGAGCCTGTGACCGTTGTTGATGCCAGGCAAAAGCCCTTCATCTGGGAGCTGAGCAGTCGCCAGTCTCGGTGAGATAAGTGTCTGGTTTGGTGAGGGCTCTCTTCACGCCCCACCTGAGTCCAGGTAGAAAAGCCCTGTAAATTATGGTTCGGTTTGTAAGAAAAGGTTCCTGATCAGCTGTGGTTACGAGGGAGAAAATATCCCCATTTTCAGAAGCTGCTCATTTCTCTGGTCAAGAAGGGTGTCTCCTCCGCAGCAGAAAGTTGGATCCAAGAGGATGACTCCAGGTGGTGAGTGGCTTGCCTTGCTCTCATGTTTCTCTGTCTTCTCTCGTGTGTTCGCCAACTCTCTCTCTCTCTCTCTCTCTCTCTCCTCTCCACTCCTCTCCTGGTGCCAATGATGACCAGGCCCCGGGTGCCTGGGCCCCAGTTCCCCGCCTGTGCTCCATCTCTTCCTGTATCTGCCTCGCCCCTTCTCCCAGCCCACACTGCCCACCGCTGCATGGATGATTTCCCCCTCTCCTCCACTGCACCCCCCTCTGTGGGGTCCCTGCCACTCACCGTCTGCCTCCTCTCCTCCACCCCCTCCCCCGCTTCCCCACGGGTCACTCTGGGGGCCGGTTTTCTTCACCATCTTCATGCATGATCTGGAGGATGGAATGGATTGCACCCTCAGCAAGTTCGCAGATGACACTAAGCTGGGCAGAGAGGGAGATACGCTGGAGGGTCGAGATAGGGTTCAGAGTGACCCAGACAAATTAGAGGATTGGGCCAAAAGAAATCTGATGAGGTTCAGCAAGGAGAAGTGCTGAGCCCTGCACTTAGGAGAGAAGAATCCCATGCACTGCCCCAAGTATGTGAATCCCATGCACCGTCCCGAACCGACCCTCCCGGAGCATCCTCAATTCCATGAAACAGCTGTTCTGGGGTGGGCAGGAAGTGCTGGGAAGGAGGGTGGGGAGTTGCTCAGTGGGGGTGTGTCTCTCTGGGTGGGGTCTGTGTGTGTTTATGCACAAGCTGATTGTGATGTCACGGAGGCCAACAGCAAAGAGTGTTCGGCGTCAGCATTCTTGCCCTGCCGTCAGTCTGCCAACTGGCTTGGTTGACAACGGCTGGTGACCCAAGGAGCTGCTGAGAGACGCGGACCATCCCTCTGTCAGCAACTTCTTGAATCAGCTATTTCCACAGGTGTTTGAGGAACAAAAGGATGAGTTTTTACAGAAGGTAATTCCCAGATTCTTTCCCTGCTCATTAGATCGCACACGACAGGTCGGCGCCTCCTTCTCCTCGGGACGGGTGGGGGCGGGTGTGGCAACAGGCAGGTCTCAGCGTTCCCTTTTGATTTGAAAGTGGCCATCTCTCAGGTCTCCTCCTGCTTCAGCTGGTCAGGTTCTTTGGAGGCAGATTTAGGTGATTTTATCTTTCAGCAGACTAGTCGGGGGGAATTTCCAGGGATCGAACCAAAAGGGAAGATAACAAAACTCGTGTAGAATTTAGATTGAGATCTCCATCAATCGTCTTTCCCTTGGAGTTGCCCCAATGCACTCCTTGCCTTCAAGTTGGGAATAGAAACCCTTTGTCTCCTGTCATGACTGCCAAAGAAATGTGTATTGAGAGAATATCGATCTCAGAATTTACAGGATTGAAATGCACATAAATGAGCTCAAATAATGCAGAAGAAATTAATCTTAAGATACTGAAAGTGATACAGCTCCACTCCCATCCCCTGGCTGTCATCTTGGTAATTCTCTCAGAAAGAATCTCATGGCGATAGATCTCAAAACTCTCTACAAATTCTACTCTACCCCCTTGGGCTAGAGAAAAGAGATGTGTCGATCCCCCCCGCCCCACAATTCCTTTCCAGGAAAGGGGTTTCAATCAACTGTCGCCTACATTTGTCATGGGTCTCGCTGTGATTTCTTTGTCCTTGTTTTGGAGGCCTAACTTCTGACTGGATGTTGGAAATAATATGGGTCATTCTTCATTTCAAGTTGACTGATTCTTTCCCCCATGCTAATACATTCCAGATTTTCAAATAGTTGAGAAGAAGTCAACATATTTGCAGCTGCTAATTCATCCTTCCAGACCCTCAAACCCTCGAGATGACAATCTTTTCTTCCTTTTCCTGGCTTCTCTGGGAACAGAGCTTTCTTGGTTTGCAGCTTGGCCCGATCTGTTCCCAGAGTCCCAACATTCTGTGCACAAAGGAGTGGGGTTAAGAAGGAAGCATTTTTGCAACTAGGCCCAGGCAAAGAACATAGAAACTGACCTTTTGCTCTTTCTATCCCTAGCCTCTGTTTGCCAGGTGCCAGGAATGAGCAACAGGAATGGATCGCTTGATGATTCCCTATTCATTCCTTCTGGGGCACTCAGCACTGGCTACTGTCAGAAGACAGCGTACTGGGCTAAATGGACCTTTGGTTTGACCCAGTCTGGGCCGTCTTGTGTTGCTTACCTTCTTGGTTGCAGCAACCAGTCCTGGCTATTAGAGGAGCAGATGGCTTCAAAAGACCACTCTCGTGGATCTGGGAATCCTGGGCAAACTAATTCCCTTCCTTTCGAGAAGGACAGAAAAACCCATTTCCTCCTTCTTTCTATTCCAGGCTTCGTTCCTTTTTCCAAAGACTCGCCTCTCGGGAGCACAGAGAGATCCATGTGCACAAAGTGCTCGTCCAACCTGCAGCCATTGAGGCATGCTCTGGCCTCAGCCCCCAAGAACAGGCCTTGCCAGAGAAGCCCCAGGGAAGAAAATGCTCATGGACCATCCTGTCAGGCATGAAAAGACTCTGTGTCTGTTGCCAATCCCACAACTCGATGGCAGAGAGCAGTGAGGAGAGAACAGCTTCCTCTCCAAGAAGGTGGACGCACTTGTCCCTGAAGAAGAAAGCAGCGGAGACCCAGGTGGAGGCAGAGGAGGTGAAGCTGCAGGAGACAACACACAAAGTCGAAGTGGATCTTACAGGTGAGATGGTTCAATCCACATGGTTCACGAGGAGCATGTGAGGAACACTCACACCAGTCACTTGACAAGCCTCGACATCAGGGCCATCTCATGGGACAGTGATGGGTACCTCCGGCTCTGGAATCCATAAAGAGGGTGGCAGAGGTCCATGGCTGAGGTAGGGAGAGCTGACAATGTCAGGTCACCCCCCTCTGGGGATCTGGCACGGTGGGTTGGGGACTATTAACATTGTTCCAGGCTGGAAGGAGAAGAGAGAGGCTGGACGTTGGAGGAAATCCTTTCTTTTCTCCTGGATTGGGTCCCTTTCCTCAAGAAAATGCTCCAGAGGTCTCAGCAGGTCACAGCTGGGAACCGTACCAGAGCTGAGTCATTCCTTCTTGGGGGGTTCAATGCAAAAGGAGGCCAGGTGCCCATCACTGACAGGAAAGGGGTGCAAGGGGAGGGGAAGAGTAGAGGACACCATTGAAAAGAAACTGGCCCCGAGGGAAGAGGAAGCCTCGTGTGGTTAAAGCCTCCAGCTAGGAGTCAGGAGAGCGGGGAGTTCTCTGCTGAGCTCTGCCAACAACCTTCAGTCTGACCCTGGGCAATTAGCTTCAGGGCTCTGGGCCCAACTTCCATCCTCTGTAAACCGGGGGGAAGACATGGAAAAGCAAAATGTTAAGAATGTTTCTTTCTGCTGCAGGGACGAAGAAGGAGCCATCTGACACGAAGGGGAAGTGGGAAAAAGGAAGCCCAGAAGAGCAGGAAGAAGAGCGCACTCCCAGCCCCTCATTAACAAGCAGCTCCCATATGACGATGGTAATGGTGCTGTGTGGCCGTGCTCATGGAAAGCATCCCTTGCTGTGTGTAGGAATATCTCCCAGGGGCTGAAAAGAAACACTCGTCAAGGGTGATCAACTCCAGCCAGTCTTTATCTGGGTCGCTTGAACGAGGCCCGCTTTGACAAAGGGGTTTAGGCACCTAAAGAAGTCCAGAGGTGCTTTGTGGGATTGGCAGAAGTGCCTGACTCAGGTGCCCAATTCTCATGCACTTTCCATGGCATACAGGCACGGCTGAAAACCAGACCAGGCCCATCCCTGCCCTGGTCGGGGGAACCCACATATCTCCTGGCTGTGGGGTTCTGGCCCATCTCGTGGCACCAGGAACACTTTGAGACACAGAGAAAAGGAGTCTGCTCTAGAGCCTTAGCTAACAGCCTCTTGGCTTTTCGCTCCTGTGATTGAGGCTCCTGCACTAAGCTCCAGAGGTTCCAGGTTTCCTCCCACCTGCCAACATCTGGGCTCTGTCCGAGTTACAAAAGCCTCTAGACACCTTTGTAACTCTTCCTCTTCGGGACAGAGCACCCTGCAGCGCATACAAAAGGCTGCAATTCTGGGAGCTTCTGACCCGCCGGGGGTCTGGAGTATGGAGGCGAGTGTGCCACTCCGCCGTGCTCTACTGCATCCTAGGATATCAGGGTTGGAAGGGACCTCAAGAGGTCATCCAGTCCACTCCCTTGCTCAAAGCAGAACCAAACCCCAATTTTTACCCTAGATCTCGAAATGGTCCCCTCAAGGATTGAACTCACAACCCCGGGTTTAACAAATGCTCAAACCACTGAGCTACCCCTCAGCTGTTGGCAACCAGGACAGACGGTGCTAATCCAGTGCCATGCAGGCCAGCTGCAGTAATCCCCAGGGGGTGCCCTGAGACCCCAGGGCAAAGGCCTCCAGCACCCCAGGCCCTGGGTTGAGGTGACCCTGGAACCAGGCCCCCTGGAGTAACATTGTGCCCAGTGAGTTCTCACCCCCAGGGCTCTGGCCCCAGAGGCCCACGCTTTGGGCTTCTCCTCAGCCAGGCAAACTTGCTTCTTCAGTCTCAGTTACTTTCTGTCCTGACGGCGATTCCTGCCTGTTTTCTGGCAGCCCCACAGGCTGCTAGGTGGGGAAGGAAGAGGGTGTTTCCGTTTGGGCCCTATTCTCAGTCCCTTCCTCGCAGACACTGTGGGCTGTCAGAATTGCTGAGCCAATCTCCTCAGGCGCTCGGGGTGGGGTGGGACATGGGGCAGATTCTCCAGTGACCCCTCGGCGACACTCAAGGAGCAAATCGAATGGACTTTGCAGGACATTGAGGCTTTCTCAGCAAAAGCGGGGTTTCCTGCGAGGAGGGGCTAGCGAGGGAGGAAACGGGGCGGCCCTTGGGGTCCCAGCACTGCCCGAGAGGCTCCCGTCTCTTCTCAGGGGAGGGGGCCAGAGAGGGGACAAAAGGCTAAGGAAACCTTAGCACCTGGGGAGGCTTTTGAAGAAAAGGGCTCATCCGGAGTCTCCACGCTCCCTCGGCACTGCCAGCCTCCCCCGGGGACAGACTGTTCCAGGGCAGCTGCCCGAGGGAAATACTCAATCCCAACAGGCTTTGTCCCTGTTCTTTCCAGACCCCCAGGGAGCACCCTTCCTCAGCCCCGCTCCATGCCCTGCTGATGGCAGCCGTGAAGGGTCTGACAACACCCACCCTGCAGAGATTTAGAGCCGCAGAGGAAGAGCTGAGGGCCATCGTAGCTCTCCACGGAGACAAGATGGAGAGAGTAAGAGACTCCCGCAATGGGGCAGGGGGATGCTGCGCAGAGAGGGGGATGGGAGAAGTTCCTCTCCTCGGAAACCATTCCTGGGACACTGGCATGGGATTGGAAGGTTGGCTCAGCCCCTTGCCATTCATCGCTTGGCCACGGGGATAGGCGACATTCAAGCCCTTCTCCAAAGACCGCCTGCACGTGGCGCGGAAGTGCAGACTTAGTCCCTTCCTGGGCTTTGGCTTTCCTGGAAACGCTGAGACTAATCCATGAACAGAATCCTCAGCCTGAACTTCCTCCCCAACCTGCCTGTTCCTAGGGTTTCCTGCAGGTCATCCCTGTCTCTGCCCGAGTTCCTTCTTTCCAACAGGTCCCAGCGGGAAGTTAACAAATGGCCCCTCAATCAGCAGATTGATTTGTGCAGGGCTCTAACTCCTGCTAGCAGAACAGGTCAACAGAATCCAGCCACCCACCTTGGAGCTTCTGCTCCTTGTTCGAGAGAGGAAAGAGCAATGACCAATTCCTCACGGAAGAGTCCTAGGGGGTGGCTTGTCCCTTTAGGGTCTGCTCCCTGTGTTGCAAACTCTGCAGCAGGAGCCTGAAAGCCTGGACCTTTGGACTTGGGCTCCCAGGGCTGGCACTGAGGGGCCAAAACAGCAATGCAGACTCTTCTGGGCTGGGGCTGGAACTTGATCTCTGAAGCCTGGGGAGGAGGGTGGCTTCAGAGCCTGGGCTCCAGCCCAAGTCACCTTGTCTGCACTGCTCTTCTAAGTGCCATAGCATGAATCCGAGGTTAGAGACTGGGGACTTAGGAGACTGGGGCCGGGAGCTGGCTAGCCCCACCCAACTAGCCCTGCCTCCCATCTCTGCCATGGGCTCTGGGATACATCGGTAGAACCAGCTGGGTCTGGAGCAGTGCTTCTCAACCTGTGGCCCGGTCAGCACAGAGCTGCGCCCCTTTGGGACATCCTCAGGGACAAACAGGTCGGATTGGATGTGTCCCACAATGGAACCTAGGTTGAGAACCACTGGTCTCGAGGAACGGATTGTGCAAGAAAGAGCTAAAAGGAAGTTGCAGAGATGGAGGAAAGGCTCCTGGAGGGAAGCCCTTGAGAGCGGGGCTGAGAGCCGTTTGCTACGGCAGGGAAGGCCCTGGGACATCAGGAGAGTTAGGACTGTGCGCACTCTAAGGTTTTGTGCGTGTTTTTGAGCTTGAAGGTGCTAACCCAGACCTCAGGAAGACTGGGGTTCCTGGACTTGTCAAAGCCTCTTAGGGAGCAGCCAAGATAGGCAACCGAGGTCAGAGGAGGCTTGCAGGGCTGCCAGGAGGGCTTCCCTGGGAGGAGGCCACTCATTGATAAATCCATCCCTCAACTTTCTGGCATTCTTCCAGGTTGGAGACGTCGTGGGAGGGATCTTAATCTGGCTTGACAACAGCTGTGATCCCAGAGCCAGAAGAGCAGTGCTCAGGGCCATGGCCTTGCTGGCTCGCTCCCACCCCCAGGACGTGGTTCTAACCTGTGTGGCTCACACGCTCTCATCGCACAGGTAGGGAGCTGCTTTGTTATCTCCTCAGTCCAGTAGTTCTCTTCCTGCTCCTACTGACAGGCCACAGGCCGGGAGGGGTCCGTGGGGCTCACACAGTTGGAGGGAGTTTCCTGCTGTGCAGAGAGCTGTCCACGCTTACGAAGAAGAGATGGCCAGGCCCAGCCACTGAGGAGCCAACCCCTCCTCCTACACTCCCCGGGATGGAGACATGCCACTTTTCTGGAGAATTCCAACATTGTCCTGATTTCTATGGGTCACCCCACTTCCTCTCAGATCCAGTACAGGGCCAATCAATGATTTGGGGGCTCACTCAACATCCCTGGCTCATGAGGTCTGGCTGCTCCTTACTGCAGGAGAGAAGGCAGAGATGGAAAAGGCCCATGAGGCCCACCTGTCTATCCCCTGGAGACCAGTGCAGGATTCTTACCTGTCGTCAGACCCCCCAGTTATTCCATGGCTGAGGAATTGGTGACAAAATGCACTCATCCTTATGGAGCGGTGGGGCAGAGGTCAATCTCTTAAGACAGACATTTCCAGCCCTTATTGATCCAAAAGAAAAGAAAATCAAATCAACAAAAAAATCATCCCCACATGACCAGATCCTAAATGCAGTGCAGCAAGCAGACAGCCAGCATTAATAGCTCTGAGAAGGGGGAGTGCCTCTTTCCACCTCAATAGATTGTTAACTTTCAGTCCTGCTGGTTATTGCTGATCACTTGGAAGGGTCAGCCAGCTGAGGGGTTTGTAACACAACCCCCATGTGCCTCGGGGCCATGAAACCCAACTGAACCCTAGCCAGAGGTCAAAAGTCCAGCTTTCCTTGGCATCTTCTGCAATGCAGTTCTGCACAGACCTGAGAGAAATTTGTGTCACACTGCAGAGCAAATTGAAGAGCAGCAGGAAAGAAATGGAACTTCTTACCCAATTCAGTTATCAGAGGAATACAGTGTTGGTTTTCAGATTTCTTTGAGTGTTTGATTTGTAAACCTTTCTGAATTTCAGAATCAGGTCTGAATTTCTTGGAACAGCCACAGTGCTTTCCAGGGGCTGTGCTCAGAAGTGACAGAAACTCGGCAGCATTGGCACAGAAGTTCAGTCAAGCTTCCGGAAGACCTTGCTTCCAGGCCATTTGCCCTTGAGTTGTCCAACCTAGGTCTCAATGTCCTAGGGCTTCACCACCACGTCCGACCTTCCTCACCAAACTTGGAAGTCAAATGACTGGAAGTCTTTTGGATCCATCTGCAGTCTCCCTCTGCAGATGCCTCTGGGGACAAGCAGGACTTAGATCCGCAAGAATGGAGGAGGGGGATTTCAGTCCTACTTTCCTTCCATCTCTGTCACATAGGGCTTTACAATCTCCTCTTCCAAGCTCTTGAATCTTCTCAGATCAGGGCATGTGCTGACTCACTCTCTGACCCTGTCCACCACACTGCAGTAGAATTGAGCTGCTAAGAGACACTTGGCCAAACGCTGGGTCTCCGTTATAGCCCCAAACAGCCAGAGGAACTCCAATGATGTCAGGCAAGTTTCTCGGGACTGACCCAAGTGTAACAGAGCAGAATTTTGCAGTCTGCGGGTCACAGTTTGGTGGTCATTCAGTGGTCAGTACATGCTCACTGTCTTGGAAAGAGTGGGTTAGCTTTAGAAACAGGAACCCATTCGGGGAAAGGAATAAATACAACTTTCTCTGAAGGGACTTGCCCTGCCTTAGCCTCCCTGCACCAGTGGCTGTCTTCTCTGGTATTCCAAGCCTCTCCCTGGGGAAGGCAAGAGATGGCCAAGCAGGAAAGCTCTGACGTGTGTTTCTGAATTTGCAGATGTGCCATTGAGTTGTGGAAGGCCTTGGGTGAAGAACCACAGCTCACCAGGGAGGTGCTGCAGCAGCTGCTGGACAAGCTCCAGCAGCGACGCCAGGAGGAGACGAGCAGCCATGTGTCTCTGGCTGTAAGTGAGGTTTGAGATGTCACCTTGCGAACCCGCCACCACAGGGAAGATGGTACATCTGTGTGTGTGTGCGAGTTTCACCTCTTCTTACCTTCAGGCCATGGCTCCACCACACATTGAAGCCGACCTAACTTAAATGGGCAGACAGCCGCCACAGCGATTCCATCCCTGGTGTGTGTCCGCACTTTGCTGCTCGTGTCGGCAGTGCCCGTCCTCCCCAGAAGGGCTTGTCTTGATTGTAGGGTCAGGGTGGGGCATTGTGGGAAGGCTCCTGAAAGCCAGTTGAGGAAAGCGACGCGGTGTCTGGTCTGACGCTGCATCGACCTGACTGCATCGACCTGGACTCTCTGCCACGTGTGGAGGTGGAGTGACGAATTTGGCACCAAGGGGCAGTTCTGACGATGGGAAGGAAATTCCATCCTTAGGGGGATGCAGAGTGAGCGGCCTTGCGTTGACCTCACTCTGGAGTGTAGACCAGGCCTTAGTGTGTCCTCGCCACTTCCAATCAAACCAAAGAGGGGTAGTAAAGTTTCCCCCAGCTCAAAGTTACACATCTGAAGTGGTTTATCTGCTGGTACCCTGGCTCAGTTGTCTTCTGCTCCAGATGGCCCTTTAGTGAGCAGGTGCAGTTCAGGTGTCTCTTGGAAGTCTCCAAGTATCTGGCTCTGTAAACTGTGGCTAGAAATCTTCCCAACATGGCATCCTGAGAAGTCCAGTACTTTTGACTGGGCCAGAAACACTGGGCCTAAGAGAACGGATCTCCTCAGGATGGTTTCAGCCCTTCCAGTCATGGCTGGAAAGCCAAAGCACAGGCTCTGCACCAGAAAGAGAAATAATGGGGAATAACAGGTTTCAGAGGAACAGCCGTGTTAGTCTGTATTCGCAAAAAGAAAGGGAGTACTTGTGGCACCTTAGAGACTAACCAATTTATTTGAGCATGAGCTTTCGTGAGCTACAGCTCACTTCATCAGATGTATACCGTGGAAACTGCAGCAGACTTTATATACACACAGAGAATATGAAAAAATACCTCCTCCCACCCCACTGTCCTGCTGGTAATAGCTTATCTAAAGTGAGACTGGGAGTGGCTAAGTCATTATGCAAGGTAGCCTGTTTCCTCTTGTTTTTCCCTACCCCCCCCCCCCCCCAGATGTTCTGGTTTAACTTGGATTTAAACTTGGAGAGTGGTCAGTTTAGATGAGCTATTACCAGCAGGAGAGTGAGTTTGTGTGTGTATGGGGGTGGGGGGGATGTGAGAAAACCTGGATCTATGCAGGAAATAGCCCGACTTGATTATGTAAAGAGTTGTCACTTTGGATGGGCTAGCACCAGCAGGAGAGTGAATTTGTGTGGGGGGGTGGAGGGTGAGAAAACCTGGATTTGTGCTGGAAATGGCCCACCTGTTGATCACTTTAGATAAGCTATTACCAGCAGGACAGTGGGGTGGGAGGAGGTATTGTTTCATATTCTCTGTGTGTATATAAAGTCTGCTGCAGTTTCCACGGTATACATCTGATGAAGTGAGCTGTAGCTCACGAAAGCTCATGCTCAAATAAATTGGTTAGTCTCTAAGGTGCCACAAGTACTCCTTTTCTTAATGGGGAATAACGTCATCCAGACTCTTCTCATCTTTCCATCCTGCTTCCGTTCCAGGAATGGGGGAAGGTTCAGGAGCCTCCAAATGTCCCCACCCCTCTCAGAAGCCAATACTGTTTTGTAATACGCTGGAGAGGAAAGGAGACATGACAAAGGGACAATAGCGAATGGCAATGGGGACAGGTGGCAGATTGGGAGAGCTGAGTGAAATTCTTTCCCCCCTCCAGGCAATGAAGACCATTTATGAGCTCCTTTTCCTACGGGGATACCGAGAAGCCATCCTGCAAATGTATCCCCAGCTGCTCATTCTCTGCGTCAGGCAAGTGCAGTACGTGATGGATCAGCACTTGCCAGGGACCTACATGGCCAGGCAGACATCCAGCCCCGAGGAGGGATGCAGCTGCCTCAGTCTCCTAAGGTAATGCCTGAAAGGAAAAGGAAGAACAGATTTGTTGGGCTAAACACATGGGGGCTGTTCACGGCCATCAGTTGTTCAGGTGCTGTCGTTAGCCCAGGCTCAGTTGGGAGCAGGTCTCTCTTGAGGGAAAAGGGTTGAGAGCCGTGCGTTCTTGTGAGTCACACTCGCTCATCTGACGCCGTCCACAGCCCAGCTGCTTTCCCTCCACACTCAGGCAGCAGCCATGTTTGTGCATCCATCCATGTCTGCCACCCGCCAAAGGGTCAGTGCGTTCATCAGTGCCTGCTGAGCAAATCCGTGGGCCTCTCTCCCCGAACGCGGACAGAGCCACACCGGCAACACATGGGGACAGGCCCCGCAGGACGTCAGCCTCACAGGCAGACAGGAGGAAGAGGGACCAGTTCATCTGGTTCTGTGGGCACAGTTAGGGGCTTCCATCTGCACGGGAAAGAGAGAGCGCCAGAAGACACCTCAGGTGGCGTAAACTGATGGAGCTTTGCTCGATTCCACCAACAAAGGATCTGGACCCACATGCCCGCTTGAGTCCTGTTACCTGTCACAGTAAAGAATCAAGTATTCAACCATTGTGAGTGATGACACCAACCATTTGAAGAAGCTACAGTGTCCCTAACTGGTTCCAAAGTCGGTGAAACTGCAGTGTAGACAGGGTATCACACTGGATCGATCCTTGGGGAGGCTAGCTACTGCTGAGCATGCTGGGTGTCTCAGGACTTGTGCAGATTTGCCATGCTTGGGGCTGATCTCATTGCTTCACACTCTGTTTGTTTGTTTGTTTTTGTCTTTAGCACCTCAGTGGAGGCTGTGAAGACGCTTTTCTCCATGCCCGGCTACTGGAAGGAATTTGCCAGCATCCACTTTCATCGGGGTTGGGACATGATAGCCTCCCGATATCACTACTCGCAGGGGGTTGGCCTGATTGCAAGGTAGGAGCTCAACGTTTCCTCTTTTTGGGTCTCTCTTGGGAATGGGATTTCCGTGTGAAATAGTCCTCAGTTCCAGGCTGCCAGCTCAGCCCAGCAACTGGAGCTGAACGCTCTCTCCCCCTTGAGAATCAAAAGGGACTTTCTGTTCCATGTTCCAGAGCCATGATCGAGTTTGAGAACCCTCAGCTCCCTGCAGTTTTCAGAGAGGCAATCACCATCGTCCAGAGTGGGAAGGAGGAGGAGCAGAGAACTATCGCCCTGGCTTTCTGCACTGAGGTGAGATTCATGAGTTGACAGGCAGAAGTGGGCTTTCTGGAGAGCAGCTCAGGACAGCAAGCTCTAGGCTACATTGTCAGCAGCTTAGCAGCCCTACCGCCAGCTAGCTCCTCTCCGCACATGGATGGATGCGGGGCATGGCAAAGAGAGGGAGGGAGAGACAGGGTGAGATTGCTCCTGGCTGGATGTGCCTAGATGGGGTTATGGGACAAGAAGCCATGTTTCTCCAGTGCCCCAAGGCCATGCTTCTCTCCTCACCTTTTCCTGGGGTTCTGCTTTTCTTCTGCCCCACGGCTCTCTCCATGGCACTCAATGAGGTCTGGAGATTCCCCTTTCCCTGGGGGCTTATTTGTGACTTGTGCATTAGTCTAAATTTGGGGAAGGAACCAACTGAAACAGCAGCAATTGGCTCCCTACTCACCAGAGACTTTGCATAGGAGGAAGTGGCCCTTTGGGAAAGACGACTGTCCAGGGAACAGACCCCACAATAAAACCTCTGCTCCTCAACCTGATCTTCATTTGGCTCTTGCCAGTTTCTCCAGAGTCCTTCCATTGACACCATCCTGACAAGATCCAGGCACAGCTCATGGACTGGACCAAAGATGCAAATTCCATCATACGGAGGCTCAGTCTGCGAGGCCTTGGCAGTATTGTGTTCCAGCCAGAAAAGGTGAGAGCCGGGGATTGCCCAGGGGACCCAGGAAGCCAATGTCCATCAAATAGCTCAGAAATGAGAGGGAGAGCCACACACAAGCCTTCTTGTTTAAAACACAGCCCTCAAATGGTGGAGGTGCTTTCAGAACAAATCAAGGCATGCCATGCTCCCTGCTCCCGTGAGCTGAGCCCTGATTGCAGATAGGATGCAATGGGGGAGGCGGGGTGAGCAAAGACAAAGGTGACAGTGAGCAACTGGCACAGAGTGACAGGAGAATGACTTTCTGCCCCGTTGGGGGGCTGTGCCCTCCGTGGTTTATCATCGGTGGCAGTGGTCCATCATGTGCTCCAGGTTGTCACCTGGGATAGTAATGAGCTGCCTTCTTCATTCCGGCAGGTGCAATTCTTACGGGCCCAGCTGCCAGCAATCCTGGCCATGTTTTGTAACAGGGATGGAAGGCGTGTCATGGAGGCCATGCATAAAGCTGCAGACATCATCCACCTCCTCAACAGGGAGGGGCTTGGCTCCATCTCCCAGGACATTGCTGTCAGCCTTCGCCCCTTCATTGATGACGTAAGGCTTGGAACCCGCAGAAGAAGCCCATTCCCCCACTCCAGCTGTCTGTGATGCCCTTGTCTCTCTCTCCCCATCCCCTTCCTCCCGCCCCTCAGGCCTGCCATGGAGCCGCCAAGGAGTGCCCCCGCCATGGGTGGGGAATCTCCTGCTGAGCCACCTCCCTGTCAGAGCTCTTCTCTCCAAAGCTCAGCCTCAGTGCCATGCTCCCAGCCCCTGCTGCAGCCTGGCCTGGGGGAGAGGGGGCCTGGCACTGGGCAGATGACCAGTTGCCTGGAGAACACAGGCCCCCAAAGAGGTGGAGATTCTCAGCAGGAAAGAGGTGGGTCGGGAATGGCCCGGCTCTCAGGGGCACCCAAGAGCCAAAGAAATGCTGTCTTTTGGAGCAGCCAGTCCCTGCCAGGCTCCAGCAGCTGCTTCTCCCCTTCCCCACACCAGTCTCCAGCAGCCTGCCTGCCCTCTCCCCTCATCTTCTCGGGTTCTAGGATTCTGTGCTCTCCAGACAGAAACTGCCTCTGGGACGCCCTGGGCTGTGCTGTCCCGCACAGGGTCTCAGGCCCTGCACAAGATGTCCATGGCGCTGGCCTGGTGGCCTCCCTGCTCCCGCCAGCCCAGGTAGTTCACACAGGGGGACCGGAGCAGCGTGTGCATTACCACCCAGTGGCGTTCTGCTCTGATGCTGCCTGGCTTTAACCGGGGGTCCCCACCCCCTGTGTGTCATTGCCAGGAGAAGGGCAGTGTGCGCTCAGCTGCCATTGTACTGCTTGGCAACGTGGTGAGCAGGGTGCAGGACCCCGACAAACCCTTCGTGCAGCAGGAAATCATCCACTGCTTGCTCCCCCTGCTGCTGCATCTTGAAGACCAGGAGGAGAGTGTGAAACTGGTAAGTGCCACGGTCATTATTGCCTGAAGAGCAAAGAGCCAGTATCTCCTGGGGCCCCCACTCCAGTCATCGCCAGAGCCCCTTGCCCAAGCAGAGTCTTCTCCTCCCTGCTTCACTCCATGCTGGAGCCAAGTGCCTCATCCATCCTCACAGCACAATTGGGAAGAAAAGCCTTCTTCTGGGAAAGAGGTGGGAAATAGCGTAGCGGATCCGGGAGTACTGCTGCTGGCCCCGGCACGGCCCAGGGCCTGCGTCCCCCTGAAGTGCAGGGCCCCCCAAAGCACGGGGCCCTGGGCAACCACCCCAAACCATCCAAAGGACAGGACGGCTCTGGCTCTCTCCAGCCAACTCTCCCTTTCCTCTCCTCAGCACACACCTGTGGAGAACAAATGACAAGAATCTCCACTGGCAGGAAAAGCAGGAGAACAAGGGATGGGGAAGGTTCCATGTCCCCCAAACTATCCCTCTCTCAGGGAGAACCCTCTTGGTCTCCTCTTCTCTTGCAGTCATGTAAACTGACGCTCTTCCGCTGCGCAGTGTTCCTCAGGTGGGCTCATTTGAAGACCCTCTCCCACAGCTTGGCCTGGGATGGCTCCTCACAGCTCTTGAAGTGTGTCTGGATCTGCTTGGTAGGTGAATTCCTTGTGCCTTGAGAGTGGTGAATGGGGACTTGAGGAAGACCTTTCTAACTCCACACCCTGAGTACCCATCCGCTTCGGTCGGGCTGCAGGACTCTGTTCCAGGCTCTCTGCTGGCTCATTTCGGCAGGACTTACAATCCATTCACATTGTTGACATTTTTCTCCACAATTCTCCGACCTTCAAACTTTTGTCTTTTCTAATGAAAGCTGAGGTTCTGGAGAACACAATAGGGACTTCAGAGGGGTGCTGCTCTGGTGTATGGGTTCATATTGGCGGTTGCCATGGCCTGGTTATATGCTTTGTCTTTCCTGGACTATTCGCTGTGGGAAGAACATGTCATTTGTATATTGTGCATTTCTTCCTTCTTTCTTCCTAGATGCAGAACAACGAGAGCCACATCCCCAAATTCCTGTTCCAGGCCTTACAGTACCTGGAAAGCTCACAGACAACAATAAGACATTCAGCAGCCCGATTCATTGGTAAGCAGAGCAAATTCACTTGATCTTTTCTCAATGCTTCCGTCAGAGCCCTTTTCTGGACGGCTGCTCTGTTCCCTCCAACAGCACCAGAATCCTAAAACGGGGTGTGTGTGTGTGTGCATGTGTGTGTGAATTAACATGTATTCCAAGATGAAGGGAGCAACTTAGCTGAATCGACTGCACCAACTTCCCCCGCCCACAACAATTCTTTGGCTGCGCCTAGGGGAAACCAGCAGGATGTGAATTCAATCTCCTTTGGAAATCAGCCTCTCAGTAACTTCTGGGCATCTGATGATTTCTCGAATATGCTTTGTGTACAGATGTAAGGAATGTCTGGAATTTCCCAAAGGTGTCTTGGGAGAATGGCTGCATCATGAGCAGTTTTCAGGAAAGGATCTGAAAAGCCATGAGAGCCATTGTATTCATTGTTTGTCTAGGGAATACTATCCACCATTACTGTGATTTGTTGTCTGAAACAGTGAATGAAGATGGCATCTCCCGCCTGTATGAAGGTAAGGAAATACCTCTGTGTGTTTGGGCCTCTGTGGGAAGCACAGGGGTGCAGCACAGGGCCTGAACACAGCTTTGAATGTGTCCCTCTCAGTCTAAGGACAGCGTTGAAGGAAGAAGGATGGTCACGCCAGCTTTCATTGTGGTCCCACAATCTGTGTATGGGAGCAGGGGAATTCCATCCCGAGCTCCTAGTGTAGACATAGCCTTAGAGCTGTGTGGGGAGACTGTCTTCATCAAGGTCAGAAAGTCTCTAAAGGAAGGCCTGACCCAACTGAAAAGGGCTGTTGGTATTAAGGATGATGATGATGATGACGATTCCCCTCTGTAGGGAAAGATTCATCACCTGCCCTCCCTGGAATGGAGTGATTGCAGGCCAGGGACCTTCACTCCGAGATTGGTTATCAGCTCCTAGGAAATCCCATGAGGGCACATGGGTGACACTTTTCCCTGTGAGCTCTTCAGGAATGAAGGCACAGGGCCACAAAGCATTTCAGGAGACGTTAGGAGCCGAAATCCCTTTGTGGATCTCGGCCTAAATGGTGTATGGTTTAATGTGGCTGCCGCTGTCACTTTCCTGTTCCATCCAAAGAACAAGTGCCCCCAACCGTCTGTGTGTACGGGTGTGTGGAGGAGTGTCTGCCAGCAGAGGGGGAAGTTAGGCAAGAATGGGGTCTCCTCTCTGTCCAGGGCTATTTTGGGAGGAGCGGAGTTGTTGTTCTTGTGCCCTTAGACTCTTGGGGAGCTAACAGCAGGGGCAATGGCCATCGGAAGTGGAGGTTTCCTAGGTACCAGTCACATCAGCATCACGGGGTGTTCAACCCATTTCCTCTTGGTTTCAGCTTTTCACGAAGTGCCTTTGAAATCAGACAGGACCACGTGGTACATCCTCAACAGATATTATAAATGGTTGCAGAAGCTTGGAAATCTCGTGTCGGGTTCTGCATTTGACTAGGGAACCGGGACCGACACAGACGAGCTCTTTGTCCTGCTATGGTAAATACAACAGACGCTTCTCAACTTTTTGGTGTCCCTGGCCTCTGTTTGCCAGAAGCTGGGAATGGGGGACAGGGGACTGATCACTAGATGATTGCCTGTCCCTTCATTCCCTCTGGGGCACCTGGCATTGGCCACTGTCGGAAGACAGGGTACTGGGCTAGATGGACCTTTGTTGTGGCCTTTCTTATGTCCTTATGTTTGGAACCGGGACTGAACAACGAGGTGGATAACAGCAGATGACCCAAAATTATGTTCATTAGTCGGGCCTAGAGAAGACTTGGAAGAAGCTCAAAGGGATCTAAGAAAGCCATGTCACTGGGCAGCACCATGGCAGATGAAAACCAGCACTGACCAAGGCAGGGCCATACACATGGAAAGCAGTGAGGTGAACGACTCCTCCATATCGCTGGTGTCAGAGGCCAAAGCACGGCTGGTTGGACCCAGTGGTTGGAGCAGTGGCTCTGGGGCCTTGTGCTCAGAGTGGTGGAGGCCGAGCCGAGGGGAGCCAAGGGTTGGAGCCGGAGTCAGGAGTCAAGAGCAGGATTGGAACAGGCTGGGGAATAGGGCAAGGGCCGGATTAACGATCCCCGGCCAATGGGAGCTGCGGGGAGGCAGAGCCTACAGGCAGGATCAGCCCCCGGGACAGAGGTTCCCAGTGTGGTGCTCGTCGTGGTGACGTGGCTGGCGGGGATGAGGAACGGCAGCGTGAGGAGCCTCCTCACCCCCACCCCAGCCAGGCAGAGCCGGCCCGGCCGCAACGCAGCACGCAGGGGTTTAGTGGCTGCAGCCTGGGCCCCCCTTAGCCCTACTCCTTTCCTGAGTGCACCATTGCCCCACTTCTGCCCCATTCCCACACACTGGTACAGGGCAGAACCCCGGAGCTGATCTCTGAAATCTCTCTCACTAGAAGGAAGTCACTGCAAAGGCAGGACAACCCCACCTTTGGGCACCATGGAGGACATCTCATCCCACTGCACAGAGCCCTACATTCACACAGCTTCTTGCATGTGGTTCCCTCACTCATCAGAGCCAGGTGGAGAGAGGAAAAATTCTCCCAGACTCCCTTTTACCATTGCCAGCCCACAGGGTATCAGAGGTTGCAGGTGGTTGCGTGCTCTCTTTAAGAAATGCCAGCTCTCAGGGAAGTTGCCAATGAGCATCAGCAAAGTGGGGTGGGGTTGTGCTGTGGAAAACTACCCTGCT
Organism: Caretta caretta; assembly: GCF_965140235.1. Classification (NCBI taxonomy): domain Eukaryota; kingdom Metazoa; phylum Chordata; order Testudines; family Cheloniidae; genus Caretta; species Caretta caretta. The sequence goes on from NC_134209.1 coordinate 10,674,341, forward strand.
TGAAGGTTTTGTTCTTCTCATTTGGGTTCCTGCCCTTTCTCCCTCTTCCAGACATCGAGAGGCCAACAGGAGCCAATTGAGCCCACCACTGATCCCATCTCTTGTGAGATGGCAAAGCAGCTTTGCATGGGAAGGAGGAGACAGAAGAGGCCAAGCAGCATGTGCCGGGCTGAATCAGCCACACAGAACCCCATAGTCTAGGTGGAGAAAGCCAAGCCCCTCCCCAGGCCTGCCGGACATGCTCCAACTGGAGCACCAGTGTGTAAGCGAGCAGCTCAGACCGCTGAAAATGGAGGATGCACACTGTAGGCTCCAGTCCAGAAGCAGCTGAAGCCCCTGACTGCAGAGCTCTGAGGCGCCGAGACCCAGCCACGTCCCCGGGGGCCTGCAGACATGCAAGGGAGATCGGAGACTCTGGGAGTTTCCCACGCCAGGAACCCAGAGACCCCCAGCCCATGGCCTAGAGACATCTCCAAGGAAGTAACCTGGGTGAACTAGCCATTGTCATCCGCAGTGCTGGATCCCCACTGACTCAATGGCACTGAAGGGCAGCTATACTGACTCCGGCCGTTGGGCCACACAGCATTGAGGGAGAGAGTAGCCATATTGTCCGTTGCCATCGGGCCACACGGGCGTAAGAGACAGGATAGACATATGGACTCTAAGCGTTGAGCCACACAGCCCCGACGGAGAGGGCGGCCGCACGGACTTTGGTCGCTGGGCCACACAGCCCCGACGGAGTGGGCGGCTGCACGGACTCTGGTCGCTGGGCCACACAGCCCTGACGGAGAGGGCGGCCGCACGGACTCTGGTCGCTGGGCCACACAGCCCCGACGGAGCGGGCGGCCGCACGGACTCTGGTCGCTGGGCCACACAGCCCCGACGGAGCGGGCGGCCGCACGGACTCTGGTCGCTGGGCCACACAGCCCCGACGGAGAGGGCGGCCGCACGGACTCTGGTCGCTGGGCCACACAGCCCCGACGGAGAGGGCGGCCGCACGGACTCTGGTCGCTGGGCCACACACTACCCTGAGGCTTAGGGAAGTTATTTAATGTCAGCCATGGGACCTCGCCCCTTCACTCCTCAGACATCGCTCATCTGTCACCATGAGACCGACCCCATGACAGAAGACTTTTGGGGTCAAGATGCAAACAGGAGTCGAAGCAAGGAGTGGCATGTGACCCCTCTAAGAGATCCTCCCACTCCTTTACCAATCTGGGGGTGTTTTATCTCCATGCACCTGCCTCAGGAATGGATTTGAGCAATTGGGGAATGTTCTGGGGCAGAGTGACCCATCCGGAAGTGGGTCACGTGACCCTCCAAGAGCTCCTCCCACTTGGGGTGGCCTCAGCCCCTTAGGACCCACCAGAGAGGGGATTTCACCAAACATTGTAAGTGCTCTGGTGGGGTGACCTGCCCGCAAGAGGGGTCCATCACCCCTCCATGAAATCCCCGCACCGTCCTCTGCTAATCAGTCAGGGTTTCACACACACTCTTTCGGCCATCCCAGAAGGGAAACGTAATGATCAGAATAGGCAGTGCCCGAAGGTCTAGGCCAGAAGCCGCCGATCTCTGGAGCTCCATGTTTGCGAGGCTGGCAGCATCGTCCTGGAAGTCGCAAGACAACACTGCGGGGAAGACCTCGTCTCGTTCCAAGGATGTCTTTTGAAGAAACCGTGGCCTAGACCTTCGGGCTATACCTGTTCTGGATTGGTACACGTTTCCCTTCTGAGATGGCGTAAAGTGGGAGTGAAACCCTCGCCAACTGCTAGAGGGTGGTGTGGGGACGTTTTAGAGGGACCACGGGATCCTGTTGCGGGCAGGTCACTCCACTGCAGCACTTCCCTTCTTTGGTCAAATCCCCTCTCGGGGTGGTCCTACGGGGCTGACGCCCACTTCAATTGGTAGAGGACACAGGGAGGAGTTCTCAGAGGGGATATACAACCCCCTTCTGCGTGGGTCACCCTGCCCCGCAACCTTCCCTGATTGGTCAAATCCAGTCTCCAGGTGTGTAAAATGCTGGTTGCCCCTGCCAAATTTTCCTAAAAGAAGGGAAGAAAGACATGTACTTTTGGGTTATCTGTCAGGTGGCCATCTTGGACTTGGGAAAAGAAGCTGGTGACCTTTAGCCATTTCCTCTATTAGTTTGGGTTGGGGAGCACACTCCCACGCACGGATTGAATCCGCATAGATAGGGTCTAACATCCAGGCAGAGACGACGCAAAGAGGGATAGGGAGGGTTTTTAGTTAGGTCTACTCACCCGTTCCTGTGTCCATCATGGAGTCCCTCTCTGACGTCCAATGTCAAGAGAGCAGCAGCCGTCCATCGCTGTCTCTGCAAGAGAAGGGAGAGAGAACATCAACCTGACCTCCTGGGTGTAATTGTTTGGGAGACTGGAGCACTTCCAGAGTTCAAGTTTTGTTAATCCACCCCTTCTCTAGCCTAGCCTAGTCCTTTTCCCTCTCGTAAATAAAATCTTGTTTGTGTGCTTGCCACTGCCTGGCGTTATTTTCTTGTGCTAAGGCAAGCTCTGACAGACTGGCTTTACAGAGGGGACCATGTGGGAAGAATTTACTGTCAGATTCCCTGCAGCTTGTGAATGGGGTTTGGGTTCTGCCCTTTTGAAAGGAAGGAAAAATCCTTCCAGGTGATCCTACGGGGCTGAAACCCACTGGGATTACTTAGTAATCTGTCCTCTTCACTACCATGCTTGTGACCCTCTGTGTCTAAGCCCTGGTCTACACTAGGACTTTAGATCGAATTTAGCAGCGTTAAATCGATTTAAACCTGCACCCGTCCACACAATGAAGCCCTTTATTTCGACTTAAAGGGCTCTTAAAATCGATTTCCTTACTCCACCCCTGACAAGTGGATTAGCGCTTAAATCGACGTTGCCGGCTCGAATTTGGGGTACTGTGGACACAATTCGATGGTATTGGCCTCCGGGAGCTATCCCAGAGTGCTCCATTCTGACCGCTCTGGACAGCGCTCTCAACTCAGATGCACTGGCCAGGTAGACAGGAAAAGAACCGCGAACTTTTGAATCTCATTTCCTGTTTGGCCAGCGTGGCAAGCTGCAGGTGACCATGCAGAGCTCATCAGCAGAGGTGACCATGATGGAGTCCCAGAATCGCAAAAGAGCTCCAGCATGGACTGAACGGGAGGTACGGGATCTGATCGCTGTTTGGGGAGAGGAATCCGTGCTATCAGAACTCCGTTCCAGTTTTCGAAATGCCAAAACCTTTCTGAAAATCTCCCAGGGCATGAAGGACAGAGGCCATAACAGGGACCCGAAGCAGTGCCGCGTGAAACTGAAGGAGCTGAGGCAAGCCTACCAGAAAACCAGAGAGGCGAACGGCCGCTCTGGGTCAGAGCCCCAAACATGCCGCTTCTATGATGAGCTGCATGCCATTTTAGGGGGTTCAGCCACCACTACCCCAGCCGTGTTGTTTGACTCCTTCAATGGAGATGGAGGCAATACAGAAGTAGGTTTTGGGGACGAAGAAGATGATGAGGAGGAGGTTGTAGATAGCTCACAGCAAGCAAGCGGAGAAACCGGTTTTCCCGACAGCCAGGAACTGTTTCTCACCCTAGACCTGGAGCCAGTACCCCCCGAACCCACCCAAGGCTGCCTCCTGGACTCAGCAGGCGGAGAAGGGACCTCTGGTGAGTGTACCTTTTAAAATGCTATACATGGTTTAAAAGCAAGCATGTGAAAGGATTACTTTGCCCTGGCATTTGCGGTTCTGCCTTTGCAAAAGGTTTCTGGGGAGGGCAGCCTTATTTCGTCCTTCATGGTAGGACACTTTACCACTCCAGGCCAGCAACACGTACTGGGGAATCACTGTAGAACAAAGCATTGCAGTGTATGTTTGCTGGTATTCAACCAAAATCCGTTCACGCGGTGGGAGGAGGCAAAATGCGACCTTGTAACGAAAGCACATGTGCTATGTATGTAATGTTAACTTTCAAGGTTTACCCTGAAAGAGTGTAGCCACTGTTTTATAAAATGTGTCTTTTTAAATACCGCTGTCCCTTTTTTTTTCTCCACCAGCTGCATGTGTTTCAATGATCACAGGATCTTCTCCTTCCCAGAGGCTAGTGAAGCTTAGAAAGAAAAAAAAACGCACTCGCGATGAAATGTTCTCCGAGCTCATGCTGTCCTCCCACACTGACAGAGCACAGACGAATGCGTGGAGGCAAATAATGTCAGAGTGCAGGAAAGCACAAAATGACCGGGAGGAGAGGTGGAGGGCTGAAGAGAGTAAGTGGCGGGCTGAAGAGAGTAAGTGGCGGGCTGAAGACAGGGCTGAAGCTCAAAGGTGGCGGCAGCGTGATGAGAGGAGGCAGGATTCAATGCTGAGGCTGCTGCAGGACCAAACCAGTATGCTCCAGTGTATGGTTGAGCTGCAGCAAAGGCAGCTGGAGCACAGACTGCCACTGCAGCCCCTCTGTAACCAACCGCCCTCCTCCCCAAGTTCCATAGCCTCCACACCCAGACGCCCAAGAACACGGTGGGGAGGCCTCCGGCCAACCAGCCACTCCCCCACAGAGGATTGCCCAAAAAAAAGAAGGCTGTCATTCAATAAATTTTAAAGTTGTAAACTTTTAAAGTGCTGTGCTTAAAGTGCTGTGTGGCATTTTCCTTCCCTCCTCCACCACCCCTCCTGGGATACCTTGGTAGTCATCCCCCTATTTGTGTGATGAATGAATAACGAATGCATGACTGTGAAGCAGCAATGACTTTATTGGCTCTGCAAGCAATGATTAAAGGGAGGAGGGGCGGGTGGTTAGCTTACAGGGAAGTAGAGTGAACCAAGGGGCGGGGGGGTTCATCAAGGAGAAACAAACAGAACTTTTACACCGTAGCCTGGCCAGTCATGAAACTGTTTTTCAAAGCTTCTCTGATGCGTACCGCGCCCTCCTGTGCTCTTCTAACCGCCCTGGTGTCTGGCTGCGCGTAACCAGCAGCCAGGCGATTTGCCTCAACCTCCCACCCCGCCATAAACGTCTCCCCCTTACTCTCACAGATATTGTGGAGCACACAGCAAGCAGTAATAACAGTGGGAATATTGGTTTCGCTGAGGTCTAAGCGAGTCAATAAACTGCGCCAGCGCGCCTTTAAACGTCCAAATGCACATTCTACCACCATTCTGCACTTGCTCAGCCTGTAGTTGAACAGCTCCTGACCACTGTCCAGGCTGCCTGTGTACGGCTTCATGAGCCATGGCGTTAAGGGGTAGGCTGGGTCCCCAAGGATAACTATAGGCATTTCAACATCCCCAACAGTTATTTTCTGGTCTGGGAATAAAGTCCCTTCCTGCAGCTTTTGAAACAGACCAGAGTTCCTGAAGATGCGAGCATCATGCACCTTTCCCGGCCATCCCACGTTGATGTTGGTGAAACGTCCCTTGTGATCCACCAGTGCTTGCAGCACTATTGAAAAGTACCCCTTGTGGTTTATGTATTCGCCGGCTTGGTGCTTTGGTGCCAAGATAGGGATATGGGTTCCGTCTACGGCCCCACCACAGTTAGGGAATCCCATTGCAGCAAAGCCATCCACTATGACCTGCACATTTCCCAGGGTCACTACCCTTGATATCAGCAGATCTTTGATTGCGTGGGCTATTTGCATCACAGCAGCCCCCACAGTAGATTTGCCCACTCCAAATTGATTCCCAACTGACTGGTAGCTGTCTGGCGTTGCAAGCTTCCACAGGGCTATTGCCACTTGCTTCTCAACTGTGAGGGCTGCTCTCATCTTGGTATTCATGCGCTTCAGGGCAGGGGAAAGCGAGTCACAAAGTTCCATGAAAGTGCCCTTACACACGCAAAAGTTTCGCAGCCACTGGGAATCGTCCCAGACCTGCAACACTATGCGGTCCCACCAGTCTGTGCTTGTTTCCCAGGCCCAGAATTGGCATTGCACCGAACGAACCTGCCCCATTAGCACCATGATGCCCACATTGCCAGGGCCCGTGCTTTGAGAGAAATCTGTGTCCATGTCCTGATCACTCACGTGACCGCATTGACGTCGCCTCCTCGCCCAGTATCGCTTTGCCAGGTTCTGGTGCTGCATATACTGCTGGAAAAGGCGTGTGGTGTTTAATGTGCTCTTAATTGCCAAAGTGAGCTGAGCGGCCTCCATGCTTGCCTTGGTATGGCGTCCACACAGAAAAAAGGCGCGGAACAATTGTCTGCCGTTGCTCTGACGGAGGGAGGGGCGACTGACGACATGGCTTACAGGGTTGGCTTATAGGGAATTAAAATCAACAAGGGGGGTGGCTTTAAATTAAGGAGTATTTCAGGCAGGACTTCACTGAGGGTCCCAATAAGAAATGGTGCATCTAAGTAATTGTTCTTATTGGAACAAGCAGGTTGGTCTGGCCTCTGATTGAGCTGCCAGTGGAAACTTGATTCAGGGAAATAATTTACACCCTCCCCCCAAACCCCCTCATCATAATACAAATGAAATACTTTTATAAGTGTTTACCCAGTTTCCAAGAATTCCTGGCCAGTTTCCGTCTCTATAACATGTCTGATTGGAGCCTCATAGGAGCTCAAAATTTGTCATATCTGCTGTTCTGATTGCCTGAATTGGTCTCCCTGTCCTGAAACCCCCTGGATTTCTGTCGTTCCACATCTTTTCATGATTGATTTCCTAACAATGTTATTTGGATGACACTGTCCAGTAGAGCAGGAACCCACCGGAGAGGTCGGAATTAGGAAACCCCGGTGATCCAATCCCCCGGCCCGAGCTCTTTCCTTATTTAGCCTCAGGGAACCAACTTCCACAGGAGCGCGGGAGAGAGCCCCACCACACCACCGTGCTTCACACACTGACCTGAAACATGGGGACCCTGGTTCAATCCTTCCTCCCCTGCAGGCAGTGGGGGGTGATGCTGGCAGCACCAGCTCCTGCTCAGGCCTCCCTGAGCCACAGATCGAGCCCAAAGGCAGGCTTGCCTCTGTGGCAGGACAGAGCAGAGGGCCCAAGGGGAGTGTCTGGGACTCCCTCTTCAGGCTGTTGCCGTGCCTGCGGAGTGGACGCTTGGTGGGTGAAATCAAACTATCGAGCTCCCAGTCCCAATGGGGTGTGTGTCCTGGTGTGTAACACTCTGCCCTGAGGTTGGTACTCACGCCCCGAGCTACGCGAGGCAGCTGGACACAGCCCAGGTGAATGCTGTGAGAGAAGGGTCGGGCTAGGACACCTCCCCCTTGTCAGTCTCTCCCATTCAAGGGCTTGGCTGGCTCCCTGCCCTGCGAGCTGGATTTCGTGTGTTGTATTGTACGGTGCCTGTGTGGCCCATGCACTGTAGGGGGAGTTTCGGCACCTAACTCCGCTGTGTGGATCCGTGTTGTTCCTGTGATTTTCTAGCTGTCTAAACCCATGGCCTGTGACACTCAGCATTGCCACACCTCCGTCCCGTCCTGGGCTGCGCCCTGTGTCACCAGTCAGCTCTCTGCAGAGCACAGCTGAGCGATTCCTGATTGACAGGGGTGTGTCCAGGAGAAGAGACAGAGCACAGACTGGAAAGTGACACCTCTCAGCAAAGCCCAAACGCTGCTCCTCGAGGCTCGCTATTGCCTGTGGGTGCTGGAGGGGGACACTGTGATGGGATCCCCCTCAGGTGCAGCCTGGGACCAAGGGACCGCTGTGCCCCCTGAACCCTCTCCAGCCTGGGCTGTCTCTCCCAATGCCCTGCTAGTGACCAGCAGCAACCCCGCCAGGTGCTGTTATCACCCAGCTTGATCGCATGAATGCTCCCCGAGCCACTCCTGAGTCACACAGGGCAGGCACCAGCCGGATCCCCCCAGCTCCCAGCCCTGTATCTCAGGAGTAGGCTCTCTATAGTATGAATTGCTTCCCCACTTCAGCAATGGAAAGTGGCTCGACACCAGACTTTGATGACTGAGGAATTTACCATCCACTTCAGGGAAACTCACTGCTCAAGTTAAACAGGTCAACAAGTTTACTGGCAACAAAATAGAGATTTTCAGTGGTATTAAGTGAAAGGCAAAAAATCCGAGTTAGTTACCAAAGGAAATAAACACCTAGGCACACAGTGTGAACTCCCAACCCTCCTAGACTGGGCAACAACGAGATGAAGCCGTTTTTCTCACCCTCCTGGATTTTGCAGTCCAGAGCACCCAGATTTCTCCCTTGGAATCTGGGCCAGTCCCCTCAGTTGCAGTCTCAAGTCTTCAGTGTCCTTCTTGCTTGCAGTTTCGGTGGGGGAAGGAGCAAGGCCAAGCATGGGCCCCGGGTTTGGGTTTAGTTTTTGCACCCTCAGCCCGTGTGCTTGGGAAGCCCCAGTCCAGGCATGTCTGGGGTGGGGGCGGGGCATTGCTCAATCTCCCAGCAAGGTGGAGCAATTCCCTTGCTGTGGCCTCAGGCAGGGGAATCATAGAATGGAAGCTTCCTTGCTGGGCAATGGCTCTTGATGGGCTGTTTCACACCCCACCCGGGGGTTGCTGACCTTCCTTGCTGGTATCTCCTAACCTTTCCCCGTATACATGGAAACCATGCCATGCAAGGTAACATCACAATTCAATACAAGATGAGGAATATGGGGGTTACAGGGCACCTAGAGGAGTAGGATTTTATGTTTTCATTTTGCATAATGAAAGAGGAGGGATAATCATGTATTAAATGTATTGATGCAGGATAGGATTTGACCATATTCTGCCAGCCACCCTTTCTGAGAGCAGGAAGGAACGGCCTCGTGGGCCATTGGTAAAGGTGCATCAGCCAGATTCTGATGTCTGTGAAAAGGCCTCACAAATGTCCAGATGGTCAAGAAGACGTGAGAGACTTGGAAACAGCAGGAGACAATCAGAAAACATCCACCGTATCCGACGCTAAACATGTTAGCAGCATTGATGACCTCAGCGGCAAGGCAGGCACCCTGAATGCACGACAAAGAAGAGCTAAGGATGGGAAGCCAACAAAACCACCAAATGATAACAGCGGAAAACCCGGAGGTTAACCCCATTTAAGGACTAACGATTATAGAATGACATTGCAAAATCCATAGACGAAAGTGGGAATTGACAAGTCTAAAGCTGGGGTGTTTTGCCATAAGACTCTGGGTTCAGTCCTGCAAAGCCTCGGAGCATGGGATTGCGACCGACAGAGCCCAGCTCCTCGCTTGTGTTCAGTCTAATATTAGATTGACAACAGCTACAGCAAACTGGTAACTGTAAAACCATCTGCAGGATGTGTGTGTGTGTGTCTGTGTGATTAAATGCGTATGCTTACAGTTGTATTTTCAATAAATGCGGCATATTGCCTTTTCCCCTGAAAAGATCCCATGTGCTTCTTATCACCATAACACGCTCCCCCAAGGTGTAGAGTGTCACAAACACATCTCATGACTCTGCCCCCAACAACTGGAACATGAATGTGGAAGAAACGAGAAGAATTGTGTAAATGGTTTATTTACAGTAACTGGAAAGCAGGAAAGTAAAAGGAGCTGAGAAGGGGCTTTCATAAGCACAACATATGGCAAGGAGACCCAGAGATTTTGAGAACACTTTTCTTAATGGCACTAAAGTCACAGAAATGGCCAGGAAGTAACCCAGAGAATTAAGGAATTACCAGCTCACTTGAATAAATCTCTCTGTCCCGCTCACTGTCCGTTCCTTCTCCTTTTGCTTTGTTGTTGGTCCAGGAGTAGCTTTTTTTTCCCCTGCCCAAGAGCATGATTGGCTTTCGATTGCCCCATCCTCTTCTGGGAGCATGTGCAGAGAACTAAAAAAGCTTTCAAAGACTGGGCTCTTTCACTTTTGATTTTCCTTCCACTCTCTGTTGGCCTGAGTCTTTGCTGCCCTTTTGCTGCTGCTTTCAGGTTGTTGGTTTGCGGTCCATGGGGTCTGTGGTGTCCCGGTTTGGGTGGGTTATTGGAGGAGGGGGAGGACTAGTCTATGGCAACAGCTTGCGATTTGCCTTGCCTGCCCGGCTTGCGCTTTTGGCTTCACTTTTGGGTTTTGATTTTTTCCTTCCACTATCATCAGTTCACCACGTAACTGTCCAGTGCCTGGCTCGGAGCTGGAGGCAGGAGGAGACAGACGAGAGAGAGATTTCAGCATTACCAGGTAGGGACCACGGCTCCAGGAGGCCCCAACCAACACTGTGGGGTTTTTAATTCATAGATTCATAGATATTAAGGTCAGAAGGGACAATCATGATCATCTAGTCTGACCTCCTGCACAATGCAAGCCACAGTATCTCACTCCTGCGAAAAACCTCTCACCTATGTCTGAGCCATTGAAGTCCTCAAATCAGGATTTGAAGACCTCAAAGAGCAGAGAATCCTCCAGCAAGTGACCCGTGCCCCATGCTACAGAGGAAGGCAAAAAATGTCCAGGGCCTCTTCCAATCTGCCCTGGAGGAAAATTCCTTCCTGACCCCAATTATGGCGACAGCTAAACCCTGAGCATTTGGGCAAGATTCACCAGCCAGATACCCAGGAAAGAATTCTCTGTGGTAACTCAGATCCCAACCCATCTAACATCCCATCACAGGCTATTGGGCCCATTAACCATGAATATTTACAGATCAATTAATTGCCAAAATTATGTTATCCCATCATACCATCTCCTCCATAAACTTACCAAGTTTAATCTTAAAGCCAGATAGGTCTTTTGCCCCCACTGCTTCCCTTGGAAGGCTATTCCAAAACTTCACTCCTCTGATGGTTAGAAACCTTCATCTAATTTCAAGTCTAAACTTCCCAGTGACCAGTTTATATCTATTTGTTCTTGTGTCCACATTGGTACTGAGCTTAAATTTTAATTCCTCTCTCTCTCCGGTATTTATCCCTCTGATATATTTATAGAGAGCAATCCTATCTCCCCTCAGCCTTCTTTTAGTTAGGCTAAACAAGCCAAGCTCCTTGAGTCTCCTTTCATAAGACAGGTTTTCCATTCCTCGGATCATCCTAGTAGCCCTTCTCTGTACCTCTTCCAGTTTGAATTCAACATGGGAGACCAGAACTGCACACAGTATTCCAGGTGAGGTCTCAACAGTGCCTTGTAGAACGGCACTAAAACCTCCTTATCTTGACTGGAAATACCTGGAAATACCTCGCCTAATGCATCCCAAGACAGCATTCGCTTTTTTCACGGCCATATCACATTGGCAGCTCATAGTCATCCTATGATCAACCAATACTCCAAGGTCCTTCTCCTCCTCCGTTACTTCTAATTGATGTGTCCCCAGTTTATAACTCAAATCCTTGTTATTAATCCCTAAATGCATGATCTTACACTTCTCACGATTCAATTTCATCCTATTACTATTACTCCAGTTTACAAGGTCATCCAAATCTTCCTGTCCGATATCCCGGTCTCTCTCTAAATTAGCAATACCTCCCAGCTTTGGATCATCGGCAAACTTGATTAGCACATTCCCACTTTTTGTGCCGAGATCAGCAATAAAAAGATGAAATAAGATTGGTCCCAAAGATTGATCCCTGAGGAACTCCACTGGTAACCTCCCTCCAGCCTGACAGTTCACCTTTCAGCAGGACCCGCTATAATCTCCCTGTTAACCATTTCCCTATCCATCTTTCATTTTTCATATTGATCCCCATCTTTGCCAGTTTAACTAATAATTCCCCATGTGGCACCGTATCAAACGCCTTCCTGAAATCTAGGTCAATTAGATCCACTGTGTTTCCTTTGTCTAAAAAATCTGTTACTTTCTCAAAGAAGGAGATCAGGTTGGTTTGGCATGATCTACCTTTTGTAAAACCATCTTGTATTTTGTCCCATTTACCATTGACCTCAATGTCTTTAACTATTTTCTCCTTCAATTTTTTTTCTAAGACCTTGCATACTACAGATGTTGAACTAACAGGGCTGTAGTTACCCGGATCACGTTTTTTCCCCCTTTCTTAAAAATAGCAACTATGTTCGCAATTCTCCAATCGTACGGCACAACCCCTGAGTTTACAAATTCATTAAAAATTCTTGCTAATGGGCTTGCAATTTCATGTGCCAGTTCCTTTAATATTCTTGGATGAAGATTATCTGGGACCCCCGATTTAGTCCCATTAAGCTGTTCGAGTTTCGCTTCTACCTCAGATATGGTAATATCTACCTCCATCTCCTCCTTCCCATTTGTCATGCTACCATTATCCCTAAGATCCTCATTAGCCTTATTAAGGACTGAGGCAAAGTATTTGTTTCGATATTGGGCCATGCCTAGATTATCCTTGACCTCCACTCCAACCTCAGTGCTTAGCGGTCCCACTTCTTCTTTCTTGGTTTTCTTCTGATTGACATGGCTATAGAACCTTTTTCGATTGGTTTTAATTCTCTTTGCAAGGTCCTTCTCACTTTATCCCTTCATGTTCTGACCTCAAGAAGGTAGCTTTCCTTGCTGATCCCCCCCATCTTCTACTCCCTGTATGCTTTCTCCTTTTTCTTAATCACCTCTCCGAGATGCTTGCTCATTCAGCTTGGTCTACAACTCCTGCCTATGAATTTTCCCCCCTTTCTTGGGATGCAGGCTTCTGATAGCTTCTGCAGCTCTGATTTAAAGTAATCCTAGGCCTCCTCTGCCTTTAGATCCCTAAAGTTCTTCAGTCCAATCCACTTGCCTAACTCATTTCCTTCATTTTTCAAAGTCAGCCCTTTTGAAATGAAAAACCCTAGTTGCAGATTTATTTTTTGTTGATCCTTCCATTCAGTTTGAACTGAATTAGCTCATGATCGCTCGAACCAAGATTGTCCCCTACAACCATTTCTTCTAGGAGGTCCTCACTTCTCACCCAAACCAAATCTAGAATGGCACCCACTCTTGTCGGTTCAACAACTACTTGATGAAGGAATCCATCTAAAAGCATCTAGGAATATCTGAGCCCGATTATTATGACTATCACTCGTCCTCCAGTCTAGATCTGGGATTTTAATGTCTCCCATGATCAAGCAGTTTCCATTTGTATTTACTTCATTAAAAACATTAAAGAGGGCTCGATCCATATCCACATTAGATCCCGGCGGTCTCTAGCACACTCCAAGCACTATCCCAGGGGAGGCTCGAGTAGTTTTCTTCCCCAATGTCCTTTTTGCCCAGACGGACTCTGTCTTCTCCATTCCATCGCTGATTTCTTTACATTCTACCTCCTCATTTATAGACAATGCTACTCCACCACCTTTACCTTTATTTCGGTCTTTCCTAAACAGCACATACCCTGCAATACCCGTAGTCCAGTCACGACGACTATTTCACCCTGTTTCTGTTATCCCGAGAATATCTGGTTTCACTTCCTGCACCAGTACCTCTAGTTCCTCCATTTTGTTACCAAGGCTCCTCACATTGGTGTACAAACATCTTCATTTTTGCTGTTTGGCCTCCCTCACGTTCTTTACCCAATGAGGCACGGTCATTCTACAGCCAGTAGAACCTATTAGACTGGTATCCACACTGCCCTTCCTCCTTATAGCCATTCTCCTACCCACGGCTGTATCCTTTCTTACTTTCTTTTCTTCCCTCTCAAGGCTAAAATCCGGCGTGGACATTACCTGGACGTCCCCCAACCAACCATCTCCCCCAGATTCCTAGTTTTAAGCTCTCTGAATCAATTGTGCCAGCCTCTATCCTAGAAGTCTATTTCCTTCCCTACTCAGATGAAGTCCATCCCGAGAGAACTGTCCTCTGTCCAGGAATGCCTCCCAGTGGCCATACATCCCAAAGCCCTCCTTCTAGCACCACTGCCTGAGCCATCTGTTGACAGTCACAATCTTGTCACGCCTTTGTTGCCCTTCTCCAGGAACAGGCAAAATCCCACTACAGATCACCTGAGCCTCGATTTCCTTAAGCGTCTTCCCCAGCCTAGCACAGTCTCCCTTAATCCTTTCCAGCGAGAATCTAGCTGTATCATTTGTTCCCACATGAAGGATAATTAGGGGATTCTTTCCCGTTCCCTTTAGGATCCTTTTCAACCTCAGATCTACATCCCGTATCTTAGCACCTGAAAGACAGCACACCCTTCTATTCTCTGGATCAGCTCTGGTTACAGGCCTGTCTTGTCTTCTCAGTAAAGAGTCCCCAATCACGTAGCCCTGCCTTTCCCTGGTGATGATGCTTTTCTCCAGTCTATCCCCTCTTCCCTCTGGCTGCAAGTTCTTTCCATTCCTATTCTCCCTTGTAATCCTCTTCAACCCATCCTGTATCCTCCTGGGGCTCATATTTGGTGTAGTCTCCATTGACTCTTCCCCTTTTCCTATAGGACTAGCCACTCTTCTCTTCCTCCTTGCCCCTCCACCTTCAGTGACTAGCTGTTGAGCCCCTTCTTCATTTTCCAACTCTCAAATCCTATTCCTGAGCTCTATTTCTCCTTCACGAGCCCGTCTTTTCCTCTGCCTGGTTCTTGTAGTCAAATGCTTTCACTGACCACTTCCCTCACCCAGCAGTCTCCCCTCAGAATTCCTCAGTCCTGCTTCCATCTGCAAGTCTGAGCTTTTCCCTTCAGATACCTCATGTCTTTGCTCCATCATCTGCTCAAACCCCTTTCTAAACTCAACCAGACTTTCCACCTGCATCTCCAAACCTCACATCTTCTCCTCCATCAGCTCAAGCAGACGGCATTTCATGCAGACAAAACTCTTACCAGGTCCCCCCTCCAGGATCATGGACATACGGCAGCTTCCACAGCCAGTCATCTCCATTGTGTCTTCCACGACATGAGTCACTCCCACCGCTGCCTCTGTGTCTGTCATCGCCTTCCCACCTAAATCCTGTTCACCTGGGAAACACCCAAACCCCACCCCCCACAGCAACAACAAACCCCAAACAAGCACCACAAGACAAACTCCCCCTCAGACTCCCCTGTTTACAGCCCTGTTTGCTGGCTCCTGTGCCACGGCCTGACTGGCTGGCTCCCTTCATAGGACCCCGAGTTAGAGAAGCCCTGGCCCCAAATCAGGGATCAACTTCTCTCCCAGCACAAAGCCCCCACAAGCCTCGACACGTACACATAATCCCAACACACAACCGAATACCAACACCTTCTCCCCCACACCATTCACAGCTGTTGGTGGGTCTTGGGGAAACCCTGGTGGACCAGCGGGGGCGGGTGTCTGATGGGGTGGGTGGGGTGGCAGGGGGCGGGGAGGGGGCCCAGCTGGGAGGTGGAGGGGTCTGTGTGGTGCGAGCTGTGGGAGGGTAGGGGATGGACTGGTGCTGTGGGAGGAGGAGAGGGGGGTTGTGGACAGGGGGCGATTGGGTTGTAGGGATGGGGACTGGGTCTGGCAGGGATGTGGGGGAGGGAGAGGCTATAGGGGACCTGGATCGGGGACTTGGGTCAATGGCATGGCTGCGGCTGTTGGGTTGGGTTGGGTTGGGAGGGGCAGCACCATGGCCGCCCCCAGGGGGACACAGCATGGCTGTGGGGGGCTGTAGGAGGGGAGGGGTCTGTGGGGTGGGGTGTCTCAGCTGGGTGGGGTGGCTGCGACATGTGGGGAGCGGGAGGGCAGAAGGGGGGCCGGGGGCTCTGAGCCGTTCTGGAGAGCCCCCGGCCGTGCCCCTGCCGTCCCCCGCCCCCCGCAGCCTCCGCTCCCGGCGCCGCCGGCCCATGCTCCGGGCAGCGGGGCAACGAGCCTGGCCGACCCCGGGGCTCTGTGCGGTGCGGCCCGGCGGCTGGTCCTGGGGCTCCAGGCAGCGCGGTCAGGGGGCAGGGAGCAGGGGAGGGGTGGGGTAGAGGGCAGGGGAGTTCGGGGGGTCAGGGGCTGGGGGGTGGATGGGGTCAGGGCAGTGAGAGGGCGGAGAACAGGGGGTTGAATGGTGGCAGGAGGTCCCGGGGCGGTCAGGGAGAAGGGGTGGTTGGATGGGGCAGAAGGTCCGGGTGGCAGACAGGAAGGAGGGGGGGGTTGGATGGGGCAGTGTGGGGCTGTTAGGGGCAGGGGGATCTGGAGCCCCTCAGGGAACAGAGGGGTTGGATGGGGCCGGAGGCCCGGGGCGGCCGTCCGGGGGCGAGAAACAGGGGTCAGATGGGGGCGGGGGCCGGGCCATGTCTTGCTGTTGGAGGAGGCCCAGCCTCCCCTAACTGTCCCTCCGTACAATTTCTGAAACCCGATTTGGCATCAGGCCAAAGTTTGCCTGCCCCTGGCTTAGGGCCTGATTCATGCAAAGACCCATTGGGAGTGTGTGAACATTGCCCCATTTCTGAAACTGGAAACAACCCCCTGTACAGGGCTGGGAAAACAGAGCAGAGCTCTGGAGCCTGAACCCCCTCGTCAGAGACTGCGATGAAATCCTCTCAGCATTGGCATCCTGACAGCAGGAGTATCTGGCTGTGTCGACTCTCTCCTCAGGCCCTGAGCGACCAGCACCCCAGCCAATGCCTGAGATGACGGGGCGTCCAGGATTTCCCGGTTTATGGATCTTGGGTAGCAGATAGAAGACCCCTGGTCGGGGTTCTAGGGGTGGGTCTGTGCAGATTTGTTCTTGTGCTTTTTCAGGGAGTTTCTTGAGCAGATGGTGCAGTTTCTCTTGGTCACCCTGAGTGGGATCAGAGGGGAATGGGCTGGAGAATGTGGAGTTGGAGAGCTGCCGAGCAGCCTCTTGTTCATATTCCGACCTATTCATGATGACGACAGCACCTCCTTTGTCAGCCTTTTTGATTCGGATGCCAGAGTTGTTCCTGAGGCCGTGGACGGTGTTGTGTTCTGCACGGCTGAGGTTATGGGCCAAGTGATGCTGCTTTTCCACCACTTCAGCCCGTGCTTGTCGGCTGAGGCACTCAAGTTGAAGTCCAGTCTGGCTGTTTCGACCTTCAGGCAGAATCCTTCTTTTTGTCGTGTTGGTCGGAAGATCTCTGTGGATTAGTGTGTTGTTCAGAGGTGTGTTGGAAATATTCCTTCCGTCGGAGACGTGGAAAGTCGGATTCCAAGTCACCGCAGAACTGTATCATGTTGGTAGGGGTGGAGGGGCAGAAGGAGAGGCCACAAAAGACACTCACTTCCTGGACACTAGAGTGGTAATAAGTGATGGTCACATAAACACCACCCTATCCTGGACCGCTATGCTTACCTACATGCCTCCAGCTTTCATACAGACCACATCACACGATCCGTTGTCTACAGCCAAGTTCTAAGATACAACCGCATTTGCTCCAATCCCTCAGACAGAGACAAACACCGACAGGATCTCTATCAAGCATTTGTCAAGGTTCCTCCCCGACTCTGAACTCTAGGGTACATATGTGGGGACCTGCATGAAAACCTCCTAAGCTTACTTTCACCAACTTAGGTTAAAACTTCCCCAAGGTACAAATAAATTTTATCCTTTGTCCCTGGATCTCCACTGCCACCACCAAACTCTAACTGGGTTTACTGGGAAACGTAGTTTGGACACGTCTTTCCCCCCAAAATCCTGCCAACCCTTGCACCCCACTTCCTGGGAAAGGTTTGGTAAAAATCCTCACCAATTTGCATAGGTGACCACAGACCCAAACCCTTGGATCTGAGAATGATGAAAAAGCATTCAGTTTTCTTACAAGAAGACTTTTAATAGAAGTAAAGAAATCCCCTCTGTAAAATCAGGATGGTAGATATCTTACAGGGTAATTAGATTCAAAACATAGAGAATCCCTCTAGGCAAAACCTTAAGTTACAAAAAGGACACACGGACAGGAATAGTCATTCTATTCAGCACAGTTCCTTTCTCAGCCATTTAAAGAAATCATAATCTAACACCTACCTAGCTAGATTACTTACTAAAAGTTCTAAGACTCCATTCCTGTTCTGTCTCCGGCAAAAGCATCACACAGACAGACACAGACCCTTTGTTTTTCTCCCTCCTCCCAGCTTTTGAAAGTATCTTGTCTCCTCATTGGTCATTTTGGTCAGGTGCCAGCGAGGTTACCTTTAGCTTCTTAACCCTTTACAGGTGAGAGGATTTTTCCTCTGGCCAGGAGGGATTTTAAAGGGGTTTACCCTTACCTTTATATTTATGACAGCATTCTTCAAACTACAATCCCCACCTGCTGAAAGGAAGAATACCCAGAAGTCACCTACTCCAGGACAGGCCCAACAAAGAAAGGAACAGAACGCCACCAGCCATCAGCTTCAGCCCCCAACTAAAAGATCTCCAGGGCAGGATCAAGGATCTACAATCTATTCTGAAGGACGATCCCTCAATCTCACAGATCTTGGGAGACAGGCCAGTCCTCGCTTACAGACAGCCCCCAAACCTGAAGCAAATACTCGCCAGCAACCACACAACAAAAACACTAACCCAGGAACCTATCCTTGCAACAAACCCATTGCACATATCTAGTCTAGGGACACCATCCTCGGACCTAATCACATCAGCCACACCATCAAATGTGCCCAAATCCATTTGTTTGTCTCTAAGGTGCCAGAACTACTCCTCGTTTTGTTTTTGTTTTTTGCTGATACAGACTAACACGGCTCCCATTCTGAACTAAATGATTGCATCTCTCCCCAAAATCAATCTATAAACACAAAGAACACCCTGGAGACCAGGCCTGTAAACGTTAGGAAACATCAGAGTTAATGTGACGTGTACATACTTCGCGCAGTGCTGTTGTGCATGTGTGTTATGATACAGACTCACAAGTGTGGCCTTGAGGTCAATTCCCTGCCCCCCACAGCATCAATTTCCTCCAGACTCCCAAGGGAAGTGGTGCTTCCTCCATCCCTTGATGAGATGCCTTTCTGGAGTCTGCTTTGGTCCAAAACTCGCGACTGCGCCATGCAGGAGGCCTGTGATGTGTAGGGGGCCAGATGAGATGATCTAAGAGTCTCTTCTGGCCTTCAAGTCTCCAAATCTCTGCAAAACCGCATGTGGCACATTGAGCATCCTCTGATGGTTCCACGTGTGGCCTGCGTGAACCCTTGCACGACCACTGAGTGTGTGGGAGTGACCCAGGGGGAGCAGCTCAAACACACACAGGAGCCGGCTCGGGGCAGGACATGAGCCCTGCAGGGCAGGGGTGGGGGTGGCAGTGACATCACAAGGGCCTTTTGCAGCACTCATCTGATTGGTGAAAGGCGGTTGGGAGGCGGTGACCTCACAGAGAGTCCACGACAACGGCCAGGGAGGACAGGCTGCAGGGCAGGGGGATCTCAGAGACTCCCGGGGCTTTGCTGCAGGGAGTCTCCTTCTGGAGGTGTCTCCTTGAGGACTGAGAGAGAATTCAGGGTCTCGTATGTGAGCGCGAGGTGGAGCCTCTCTGGAGTTTTCTCCCTTCCCACTGCTCATTGAGCGAGAAGACAGACGTCCCTGTGGAGAAGGGAAGAGTCCCGGAGAGGTTTGGTACCGAGGCAGCCTGATCCACCCGGTGCTGGCCAAATTCTCGACACGGAAAACAGAAGGTTAAGGTGGGACAATTTTCCCCCAGCTAGGCCTTTGTCCCTTCGAGTCCTGGGGGTTTGTCTTTTTTGGTTTCCCTTTTCCTGCTTCCCTCCCTCCACTGGCGAGGAGGGGGCTGCTCTGTAGCCCTCATGGTGGGAGGCCTCCCAAAGAGATGGGACAGGAAGTGTGCTCTGAGAGTGATCCTCACCGGTGACCTGAGCCATCCCTGGGCCATCTGGGGAACCCTGAGCCCACCACCAGAGTCTCCACGCTGATTGGCTGAGCAGGGGGTCTCGTGGCAGGGAGGAGATTCAGGACTTTGTTGTTCTTGTTCAAGGCCCAGCAAATGAGCCAGAAAAATTATTTGCTTGGTGAATTGTTCTCCTTCTCGCTGCTGATTGTCTCTGAGCCGTTCCTGGTTCTCGCTGCTGTTCTCCTTCTTCTAAAAGACTTGCTGAAGAATCAGTGTGAATGGTTGTTGGTCTGTAGCTCATTCCAGGTCCGTTTATTCAGTGTGTGAAACTCCAGACTGATGGTACGTTTGAAAATCAGGACACCCGGGTCCTGTTCCCAACTCTATCCCGACAGGTTGTGTGATGGAAGACAAGGCCCTTCGCCTTTCTCAGCCTTCGCTTCTCCCTCTGTCAGTTGGGGAGAACAATCCTCTCACACCTGCCTCCCAGTGCGGGGAGGCTGGGTGTAACTCATTCGGCCAAGCATCCGAAGTTGGTGCTTTGCCGTTCCTAGATTGAGCTGGAGGCACGGGGAAGATGGGGCAGGGAAACAGAGGGACCCTGGGGATTCTGTGAGGTCATTAAACCAGAGCAGAAGTTAGTGTGGGGGACAGATCTCCTGTACCCCTTCCCTACAGGGACATGCGGGTAATGTGAATGGAGGAGGTGGGGGACCAAGTCACCCTGAGGATCCTGCAAAATTAATACAACCAGAGCAGGAGAGAGTGGGGTATAGACACCCCGAACTCTCTCTCTTCTCCAGAATGACCCTGATTACCAGAACTGGGGGACTCCTCAGAGAGCAGAAGAGAGCTGGAGAGGATAGACCTGTGCAATATGGACTATATGGTGGATAGAAAATTGGTCCTCGAGCCGGTTTTGTTCAATATCTTCATAAATGATCTGGAGGATGGTGTGGATTGCACCCTCAGCAAGTTTGCAGATGACACTAAACTGGGAGGAGAGGTAGATACGCTGAAGGGTAGGGATACGATACAGAGGGACCTAGACAAATTGGAGGATTGGGCCAAAAGAAATCTGATGAGGTTCAACAAGGACAAGTGCAGAGTCCTGCACTTAGGACGGAAGAATCCCATGCATCGCTACAGACTAGGGACCGAATGGCTAGGCAGCAGTTCTGCAGAAAAGGACCTAGGGGTTACAGTGGACGAGAAGCTGGATCTGAGTCAACAGTGTGCCCTTGTTGCCAAGAAGGCCAATGGCATTTTGGGATGTATATGTAGGGGCATTGCCAGAAGATCGAGGGACGTGATCGTTCCCCTCTATTCGACATTGGTGAGGCCTCATCTGGAGTCCTGTGTCCAATTTTGGGCCCCACACTACAAGAAGGATGTGGACAAATTGGAAAGCATCCAGCGGAGGGCAACAAAAATGATTAGGGGACTGGAACACATGACTTATGAGGAGAGGCTGAGGGAACTGGGATTGTTTAGTCTGTGGAAGAGAAGAATGAGGGGGGATTTGATAGCTGCTTTCAACTACTTGAAAGGGGGTTCCAGAGAGGATGGTTCTAGACTATTCTCAGTGGTGGCAGATGACAGAACAAGGAGTAATGGTCTCAAATTGCAGTGGAGGAGGTTTAGGTTGGATATTAGGAAAAAAATTTTCACTAGGAGGATGGTGAAACACTGGAATGCGTTCCCTAGGGAGTTGGTGGAATCTCCTTCCTTAGAAGTTTTTAAGGTCAGGCTTGACAAAGCCCTGGCTAGGATGATTTAGTTGGGGATTGGTCCTGCTTTGAGCAGGGGGTTGGACTAGATGACCTCCTGAGGTCCCTTCCAACCCTGATATTCTATGATTCTATTAATATCCAGAGTACTCCCTCTGGGGTTGTGCCACCCTGCACTCCCTACAGGGAACATACAAGAACAAGCAGCAGTGAGGTGATCCTTGAAGGTTGTGAGCTCTCTATAGTGGGGGGTCTTTAGTGTACAAAGACTCAACAGATGGAGTGTGGGCCCCCTGTGGGTTTGGCTTCCCTCCTGAAAGGAGCTGGGAGGGTGTAGGACCCAGCAGCATAAGTGGGAACCCCATTTCTCAGGGGAGGGAGGGCCCAGTAGCAAGGGGAGGACCCAGTGGTCTACCTGCAATGGGGTCTTGGTGAGATTTCAGAGAGAGGCTGCTGCTGACCCTCAGCTGTGTTTCAGGGTTTCACATTATCCAGACGATATACGGCTGTGATCTCCGGGAAGACAACACCACTTGGGGGTTTTACCAGGATTCATATGACGGACGCGACTTTCTTACCTTCGATAAGGAGACCGTGACTTGGGTAGCAGCAGACATTGGGGCTCAGATCTCCAAGAGGAGATGGGATGCTGAAGTACTTGACAACCAGCGGTGGAAACGCTACCTGGAGGAGGAATGTATTCCCTGGCTAAGGAGTTCTCTAGAGTACGGGAAGGAGACTCTGCAGAGGAAAGGTAAGTTGGGGGACAAGCCCCACCCAAGAGGTCAATACAAGTTACATCTCCATTCCCCAGCCCCAGTTCCAAAATGGAGCAGGGGAGTAAGGGGCAATTCAGCGAACCTTGCACCAGGGATGGGTGGGGAAAGAACCCCTTCCCCACCAGCGCTGCTGGAAAAAAAGATAAGAAATTGAAAATGTTAAAAGCAGCTCACTGTAGAGAAGCTGATCAAATGAGCCCAAATTTGCAGCACACATTCTAGCTCTTCCCCTGGTGTGACACAGTAGTTATCAAGGCAATCTGCCAATGTGTGTGCATGTTAGAGTAATTTACTTAATTATGGAAGAGCCACCGCTTCTCTGGACACCAGCTTCATTCACCATGTAATTCTTCCTCATTCACTGTCTGCACCATCATATTTTCTTATGTTACCCCCAGCCCCTGTGTTCCACCAATGACGGTAGCTTTGTTCTTGTTGCCTTTGTCCAAACTTCTCCCACAGTCATTTATGTGCTTTCTTCCATGCCATCCCCTACATGTGGAATTGCCCTCCCCATACTAATCTGGAAGAAGGCACCCCTTGACCTTAAAGTTTTCCCCCTCAAGACCTACCTTTGCTGCAACACCCTCTTACTTATTCCTTGATTCTTTTATCAATAAGACATCTGATAATCACACTCAAATTTATCAGAGCTTTTTCAGTAAAGATTAATCAGCACAAACATAGAAGGGAAGAGGTTAAATGCTTTACCACTCCGACTCAGGAGGACAGTTGCAGCGTAGTCTGCTTCAAAATGTTAACTCGCTATTACCCACATATGTACCTTGTGTGTTACCATGTACACACATTTCCCAGATTAGTTAGCATCATTACACACCCTAATCTTTCCCTTCCCAAACAGTTTGCACTTGCTGTTCAAAGTTACTTGAAATTTGTACCCAGTTTTTTGCAACATACTAGTTACTTATTTCTCTCAGGAACCTCAGCAGAACATTATCTTGTCAATTGCCATCTTTACAAATGCCAAGAAGTAAAAGCCATACACAGCAGTCTAATGTATATTTCAGTGCCAACGGGCTGGGAAACTGATTTTTCAACATAAGAGTAAATGCATTTGAAATCCATAATATTGGGGTAAATAGATTTGGTAACAACCTACAAGAAATTAGCCAATTAATATTAGTTAATTTGAGGGGCAATTTAGCACTGTCACTTTTTGTTTAATGGGCCCTTTCCATCTTTAATTGGTCATTTTATCTAGTTCATTTTTTTGCTCCCTGGCCAGGGCAAGATTCTTCTCTCTTTCATATCCAGGGACTGAGAGGAGATGGGCACAAACCTAGCACATGATTGACACCTGTATCTGGAGTTTAGTGAAGCCTTTCAAGGTACTTGTGTCACTGTGGTTGGGAGCAGAGGCCAGGTCAGGGACCTGGATTGGGGGTTCACCGTTGCTGATGCTGTGAATTGGGCACAGGAATTCTCTAACATGGTGGCTCTCTCTCATCAGAGGGATTCCGTCTCATGGACTTTCGTCCTCTCCCACTCCTGGGGTCTCAGAATTTCATGCTGCAAAGCTCCAGCAAAGGCTGCCTGGATTAGAGCTTGAAAATAACTAACTTCAGTTTCTTCTTTTTCCCAGTGCGCCCAACAGCTAGAGTGAGCGACAGGTCATCTCATGACGGCCTCACCACCCTCTCCTGTAAGGTCAGTGGGTTCTACCCCCGGGACATCACCGTGACCTGGCTGAGAAATGGGGAGAGCAGACAGCATGAGACCTACTCTGAAGGCATCCTACCCAGTGGGGACGGGACCTACCAGACCTGGGTGACAATGGAGATTGATCCCAAGATCAAAGGCCATTATTCATGTCACGTGGAGCATGAAAGCCTGTCAGAGCCACTCTCCGTCTCCTGGGGTAAGGCATTTGTGTGTGTGTCTCTTTTTTCCTTGTGGGAGAGGGGGAATCCATTAAACTCAACCCCTGAAAAATTCTCATTTGGATTTCTAGGCTGAAGCTGGAATTTCCTCAGGGTCTGTGAGGCCCTGTCCCCTTTGGCCCTGTCCCTCTGCATCAAGTTCTTGTGCTAGAGTTGGGACCCACAGTGCCTGGGGCTCATGCCTTGCTCTCCAGTTTGCTGCCTCTGGGGCTGTTCGATACATCTCAGCAATACACTGTCTCTGAAGGGAGAAGATTAGTAATCGGACATTAAGGCCTGAAGGGACCATTCTAATCATCTGATCTGAGCTCCTGCATAGCCCAGGGCAGGGGGGAATCACACCAGGGACCCCAGCATCCAGTCTGGTCATCTGTGAGCAAACTAGAGCTCATCCTTCAGAAAGAGATGCCCATTCCAGATGTAAAGTCTCCAAGGGATGGAGAATTTACCACATCCCAGGGGAAGCTCAAATCTGCCCCTTATTTCCAGACAGAATTGGTCTTGCTTCAGCTTGCAGCCCGGTGTCAGAGAAAAACACAGTTCTCACTCTCAGGTTGGGTGCAGCAAGTCAGATACATTTTATTATCTCAAGCAATTGCACAGAGGGAGAGAGTGCCCTAGGACACAGGGTTTCCCACACCTAGGCAGGTCTCTCTACAGATAAACAATTAGAGCAAGTATTTATACCTTTATTACAGACAATAATAAGCAACAGCTGCATATTGTTTATACATATTCCTTCATGATATCTCATTTTGCTCAATTTCTCTTATAGTCTACGTTCTATTCTTATCTAATACAAGGTCACAACAGCCTCTTTCACAGTTCTTTTCCACTCGCTTTGCACTATCCCCACTTCTACAAATCTTGCGTTATTAAAGCTAGAGTTAGCCTGACTTCTGTTCATTTCAGAGGCCTGCATCCAAATTCCCTTTATATACTTCCACATCGGTCTCAACTTCATGCACTTGTGGTCCTGCCATGAGTGCAGGGGACGGGACTAGATGACCTCTCGAGGTCCCTTCCGGTCCTCTGATTCAGCAGGTTCTCAGAAACATGGCTCTACGGGCCCTTCATTCTTGCCCATGTGGCCAGAGAGAGAGGTTTAATGTTGGGAGCAGCTTGTTTCTGTGTGCAGTGATGCTGGAAGGAAGGGTATGGCCTTGGAATGGAGCGAGGAGGCAGATTAGAGCCCTGCATCACGGGGGAGAGACTCCTATGCCCCTAGCACAAGAAAGTCTAGGAATAATTTATTACAGATGGAGCTCCCTTCCAGCCATCTTTTTGCTTGGTTAAATGGGATGTGGAAAAATGCAGCATTTGGAAGTGCAAACAATTTCTGAGAGGGCAACCTGCACCGGGACTCTCGTCAGCAGACGGTTTCACATCACGATCCTGCTGCCACGTCCCCTGCCAATTTTTGTGTCATAACCCACATTTCCTTATTCTCTTCGAAATATTTTTCTTTCTGCTGTTTTATTATGTGGATCTTTCAGACAACAGGAGAAGCTGATTAATGAAACTGAAAGTGTGTACAGAACTCGGGGTTTAACAGGTTTATATAAACCAAAAACAGTATTAATATTTCTATCCTCCCCTCTTTACTTCCTGCCCCCTCAAAAAACACGCATTGTGTCTGTAACTCCATTCATGGCAGAGAAATCCAGAGATTTGAAGTCAGTTTCCAGTTTGGCACCAGATTCCCACAGTGGGACTGTTCCATTAGTCATGAAAGTCAGCGTTGTCAAGGGGGGTTAGGGGCTGGGAGCCAGGACTCCTGGGTTCTGTCTCTGGAAGGGGAGTTGGGGTTAGGGGGGTTAGAGCAGGAGGGGCTGAGAGCCAGGATTCCTGGGGTCTATTCCTGGCTCTTGCACTGCCTCACTGTGTGATCTTCAGCAAGTCTCCCCCCTTTCCCGTGTAGGGACGATACTGACATCCATGCTCTCCCACAGTTCTGAGGATTGGTTAATGTTATAAAAGTCTTTGAGTTTAAGTGCTAAATATTTATTATGACTGGAAGTGGTGGAGACTGTATCCAGGACTTCCTATGGTGGGGTGCAATGCATGGTGGCTGCAGTGGAAGGGGTGGAGGGTTGCAGGACTCAGCCCTAACTTGGGGAGCTGACTGACGGATCCCTGCAGTGGGATGAAAGGGGGATTTTAGTGGTGCGGGGGAAGGAGATTTTTCCCCATTGATCATTCTTTCCATTCCATTTCAGAACCAAATAACAATCTGATTCCCACTGTGGCTGGAGTTATCACTGCAGCTGTCCTGATTGGTGTTATAATCGGAGTAGTCGTCTGGAAAAAGAAACGCCCAGGTAAAGAGCCTGGGATGGGGGGATTCTCTGGACTTGCCGGGCCCTGCACACCCGCCTAAGGGCAACAGCAGTTCAGGAGCCTGTGTCAGTCCGGTGTAACTGCCCCATTGCGGGACTGAGCTAATGACCCCCAATGGGAGCTGCTGGAGGGCCAGACCCAGAAACTGGGTGCGGGTTACAGTTTATATGAGGCTAGGTTTTCCATAGAGCTCAGCACCCAGTGCACCGAGGTCTGTGGAAACTGTCTCATTGTGTCTTTCTCTCCTGCCAATTGTGAGCGCCTGGGACCTTGAGTCCATTACTGAGCACCAGGGGGCTGTGCTGGGCCAGGGGCCCGGTTTCTGAGCTGTGGACACAGATCAGAGTCGGTTCCTGCCTTGGGAGCTGCGTTCACTGAAATTTGCCTTCTCTCTGCAGGGAAGAAGGGAGATGGCTATGCTGTAGCTCAGGGTAAGTGACAAGAGACCCATCACCTCTTTTCAAGTGGCTATCTCTGAACGGCCATCAGTATTTGCTTGTGGATTTTAGCCTGGAGCCACTGACAGGAGATCCTCGCTCCCACTCATAGGCCTTGTCTACACTGAGGATTTTAGGGAAATCTCCAACTATTGCTCTAGTACCATAGAATCGTAGGACTGGAAGGGACCTTGAGAGGACACCTCGTCCTGTTTCCTGCACTCATGGCAGGACTAGGTATTATCTAGACCATCCCTGAGTAACCTGCTCTTAAAACCCTCCAATGAGGGAGATTCCACAACCTCTCTAGGCAATTTATTCCAGTGCTTAACCACCTCTTCCAGTCCTCTCTCCCATCTTTCATGACTTTTCAGAGCTATTGACTCAGATATCTCCTCTCTCAGTTCCTTGACTATTCTAGGATGCTCTTCATCAGGCCTTGGTGACTTGAAGACCTCTAACTTGTCTAAATAATTTTTGACTTGTTCTTTCCCTATTTTAGCCTCAGATTCTACCTCAATTTCACTGGTGTTCACAATGTCAGACATCCAATCGCTATGACACGTTTGGGTGAAAACTGAAACAAAAAAATCATTTAGCCCTTTTCCCATTTTCACATGTTCTGTTATTGTCTTTCCTTCCTCATTGACTAATGGGCCTACCCTGTCCTTAGTCTTCCTCTTGCTTCTAATGTATTTGTAGAATGTTTTCTTGTTACCTTTTGTGTCTCTAGCTAGTTTGATCTCATTATGCACCTTGGCCTTTCTAATTTTGCCTCTACATACTTGTGTTATTTGTTTACAGTTTTTCTTTGTAGT
Organism: Caretta caretta; assembly: GCF_965140235.1. Taxonomy (NCBI): domain Eukaryota; kingdom Metazoa; phylum Chordata; order Testudines; family Cheloniidae; genus Caretta; species Caretta caretta. The sequence continues at coordinate 10,701,870 of NC_134209.1, forward strand.
TTGATCTAGCTTCCACTTTGTGTCGGACTCTCTTTTGATTTTTAGATCATTGAAGATCTCCTGGTTAAGCCAGCGTGGTCTCTTGCCATCCTTCATTTCTTTCCTGTGCAGTGGAATAATTTGCACTTGTGCTCTTGATAATGTCTCCTTGAGAACTTTTCAACTCTCCTGAACTGTTTTTCCCCTTAGACTTGCTTCCCATGGGATCTTACCTTAGCAAACTCAGGGAATTGCTAAAGTCTGCCTTCTTGAAATCCATTATTTTATTGTGTTGTTTTCCCTCCTACCATTCTTTAGAATCATGAATTCTGTCATTTCATGATCACATTCACCCAAGCTTCCTTCCACTTTCAATTCTCAACCAGTTCCTCCCTATTTGTCAAACCAAATCTAGAACAGCCTCTCCCCTAATAGCTTTCTCCACATTCTGAAAGAAAAATTGTCTCCAATACATTCCAAGAACTTGTTGGATAATCTGTGCCCTGCTGTGTTGTTTTCCCAGCAGAGGTCTTCTTCAGTAGTGTAGAGTGGCTGTAGACACATGTTCTCTAACCTTGCTCCGAGGAAGTCCTAGATGATACAAGGGTTAAAAACACCTGAACCCCATCTCCTCAATTGCTCCACCCCTGCTCTCTCTGGTGGAACTGCATGGCTTGCGGGCATGGGTCCCAATTTTAGTAGTGTAGACAAGGCGATAGTCAGGAATGTATACGGTGGTTTTGGGCTGAATTATTATCCCCCTAGAGCTGTGCTGTGTGTGGCTGAGTGTGACCCTGAAGGTGTCTGACCTGCTTTTAATGTTACACTTTTGACTTACCTGAAAGTTGGTTTGGTGCTTGTGAAATCTGGGCCTGATCCAAAGCCTGTTGAAGCCAATGGGAGTCTTTCCACTGACTTCAGATCAGCACCACTCTGTCGCCTCGATTACAACAAGTTCAAATCCCCTCCTCAATTGTCTCCTGTAATTAGCTTTACCAACAGGACCAAGACTAAAAATTATGGGAAATATTTACATATGTTATTGACTGCATCTGAGGCCCTCTAATGTCTGGTATGAAGAGCCAGTATAAAGTGCACAGATCTGCCGGGCCCTGCTAGGGTGTAGTCATCCAGCTCTCTCTCTATGCTCTCAGGGGTCCCCCAGCAGGTAACGGAGGGGGTTTGAGAAGTGCCAACAAAACCTCCGCAGAGCACCACCCTACCTCCTGCAGCTGGCCCTCAGTCGTGCCTCCTTCCCTCCTCCTCGTTACTCCAGAACAACAGAAATTCACATGCAAGAGCTTTGTTAATGGGGAGTTAAGGTGGCAGGTGCTCAGCCCTGCCCTGGGCTCCCTGTGTCCTTTCAGAATGGGAGTGTTTAATTCCCAGAAGTCAAAGGTTTGCAAACCAGGATATGCAGAGATATTATGGCCAAATTCACAGCCATAAAAAACGCATCACAGACCATGAAATCTATAGAGATTTCACCGGGGAGACCAGCATTTCTCTAACTGGGGGTCCAGACCCAGAAGAGGGTTGTGGGGGGCGGAGGGGGTTTGCAAGGTTATTGGAGGGGATCACAGTATTGCCACCCTTACTTCTGTGCTGCCTTCGGAGCTGGGGAGCCAGAGAACGGTGGCTGCTGGCCAGGCACCCAGCCCTGAAGGCAGTGCCCCCCCAGCAGCACCCTAAACGTAAGGGTGGCAATGCCGTGACCCGTTGACAATAACCTTGCTGCCCCCCTCCCCCCAGCCCCTTTTTGGTCAGGACCCTACAGGTACAACACTGTGAAATTTCAGATTTAAATAGCTGAAATGATGAAAATAACAATTTTTTACATCCTGTGACTGAAATTGACCAAAACCGACCGTGAATTTGGTAAGGTCTTAATTATGTTGCTTCCCACGCAACTCAAACTCTGCCCCAGTGGGTCTGGGAATAGGAACAGGAAGTAGACCAGCACCATGCCAAACCAAACTTGCCCTTGTCTGTGTGCCCAGCACCGCCCCAAATCTGCATTCCTCTTCATACCGTCCACATTGTTCGGTGCAGCGCCATTGATTAAGGCGGGAATTGCTGTTCATTGGCGGGGGGAGGGTAACATATGTGGTCTGCGTGAGGGACCCCTCTGGGCACAGACCAAAGGAGGCAGAGTTGAGGTTGTTTAGCAGGAGTATCCTTAGCCCAGCATCTCCTGCTTTGCCCGCCGTTGAATGTTGAGTAGTCTGGGCTCCCGTTCTGACAAGGCATGAAGAGCACAGAGCAGTGCTGTCCCCCTACAATGGTGACGTTTTTCGCACGTGAATAATGGAAATCCTGGGCAGCTGCCCTGTAGACTGATCTGTGCACCAACCAGCTCACTGCTCGGGAAGAGTCAGGTGATGACTGTTCCCTTTGGATAGGAGTCCCCGTATCTAACAACTACGCTGAAACCCTGTCCTGTGAGAGACGCTAATATACTCTCTCTTCTCCTCCTCCTCTGCACAGCAAACGACCAAGGATCTAGTGGCTCTGACCTATCTGCCCAGGGTAAGTGAGGGGGGCTCTAGCCTAGGGGTTCACTGCTCTCACTGAGGCCTCTGGAGAGAGAGACCCAGTCCAAGTCATTGGACCCTGAGTGTCCCTGGCCCGTCCCCTCTAGCAAACCAGCCCCAAGGAGCAGAACAGGGGAGTTTGGGATCTCTTATTTCCCTTTTATTCACACTGGGGGTGCAGGAACAGGTTTGCAGCCAAATCCCCCTTGTTTTCGCTGCGATGACTTTAGGTGTGAAAGACGCTAGTGAGAGGGATTTCTCTGTGGCTGCTGGTACAGCGTGGGCTGAGCTCAGCTTTTGCAAGGATAACTCCAGCTGCTTCAGAGAACAGTCTCCAGTGAACTGCAGGGAGGAAGCAGCAGGGACAGAGCCCAGCCCTTGGGGCTCCAGGAACCCGGGTCTCTGACCCTGGAGCTACAAGCTTTGTCAGCGGGGCTAGAGATTTTGTCCACTGAACCCTGCAGCCACTAGGGCGACCGCCCCGACCACAGCCTGCACTGTCATTGCAAAACATGATGGCAGGTTCCCTTTGACAGATGTTGCCTGTGTTTAACTTCTGCAGCTTAACTGAGCCTGGTGGAGTCCGTGCCACGGCCTGAGGGGACCCCCGAGAGAAAGACGGATGAGCTCTGCTCTGTCTCCCTACAAGAACCAGTCAACCCCTCCCTAGCTTTTCTCTGGCAATTGGAGGGTCCCGTGTGGGATTTCTGGCCTCGTCTCTCTGCTCACTGAACCATGTTTTGCTTTTCAGGTGTCATAGTTTTCTGTAATAATGTTTTATTTGCACAAAATAATTTCCAACATTTTAATGGATAAAAACTCTGTTAGTCAGAGTTCAGTGTTTGCCCCATTCAGTGTGGGCACGCCATCCTCTGGCTGCGCGGTGCGGTGAGCTAGGTCTGTCAGCAGTAACTGCTTGTGCATCTGTGGTGGGGACAGCTTTTTTTTCTGTCGAATTTCATGATTATAACACGGTAAATGGCCGGGTCTACTCGCAGCTGGTCGCACTGTTGCCATCATCAGCTGAGGACGTCTGTTGGACAGGAATAAGTGTCTGCATTTAGTTTGTAAGTGCCTCTAATGTCCTTTTCACCATTCATAGAGCCATAGAAATGCTGGGCTAGAAGGGCCCTCAATAGATCATCAAGTCCAGCCCCGATCTCAGGCAGCACCAAGTTAACCTAGACCATCCCTGACAGGTGTTTGTCCAACCTGTCCTTAAAAACCTCCAACGACGGGGATTCCACATCCTCTCTAGGCAACCTGTGTGACGAAGTGGGGTATTTTCCTAACGTTGCGTATGTATACTGTGTGCCTCAGTTTCCCCCGTGTGCTGCATGTCTAACCCAGGTGGGAGGTGGGGTGTCTGCTGTTGTAGAGGACCAAGTGTGACCCAGTCTAGCAGCCTGGATCCCAGACCATGGCCTGGGCACTTTGTAACTTAGCGACTGATGACCTGAAGGCCCATCCCAACTTGGAGCCAGCCAGTTATGGGCAGCGGAGAGAACAAAGAGCTGAAGAGAGAGTCACCTGGAGACCTGTTTGCCCGGGAAAGAAGACAGATGGAAGTGGGGCCTTGGAGGTGATATGGGGTGGGCCGCAGAAAGGAGGATTCACTTCTGGTCTGGGAACAAAGAGCGGCCTGAGCCCACCTGGATGGGGACAGACCCTGATGAACGCCCCTGAGAAGGTCTTGTAATCTGCTCCAGACGTACAATAAACCCTTCTGTGCTGCGCTGGCTGAGAATCGCTGCAGGCTCAAGAGAGGCAGGCATGCTGGAGGCTCAGACGGGCGGTACTGGGAGGCGGAGGAGAAGCCTACAGCTTAAACCCTGAGCAAAGAGTGTGACCTCATGTAGGCTCAATACTCTGAAAGGCCGGTTCCCATACGGAGCCAAGAGGGCACTGGCCTGTGAGTCTGTGACAACCTGTCCCACACTGAACTGTCCTTAGAGCTAGAGAGTTTTCCTAATGTCTAACCTAAATCCCCCATCTCCTACTGTCAGTGCACCTGGAGAACACTCGATCACCGTCCTCTTCAGAGCAGCCCTTAATGCCGGGGTAGATCATTATTTTTTGTCAAGGTCCAAATTTCTTGGTCAAGATATAGCCATGGTCCAGACTCAAGAGAAATATTTCTCACACCACAACTGCCCCTGTTCAACGAACACCTGCAGTGCTGTGAAATGTGCCCAGGGCCTATATTGTTTCTATTCTTAGTGCATTAAATGAAAAATAAAATCAAGCCATGGTATAGCCTGAAAATAACCTCCAAGAAAGATAACAAGGAGTCTGGTGGCACCTTAAAGACTAACCGATTTGTTTGGGCATAAGCTTTCATGGGCCCATGAAAGCTTATGGCCAAATAAATCGGTTAGTCTTCTTGGAGACCCCAGGGCATGGCCACTAGTTAAGTCGAGGGGATGGAAGGCCATAAGGGTCGAGGAAGTCTCCCTGCTGAAGGCCGAAGGGCTTCTTCTCAACCCCCCTTAATAGAATTCAGGCCTGGCTGGTTTGAGTAAGCTCTTTTGCTCTTAAAACAATGTTGCAGCCGCAGATAATGCCTCAGAGTGTAAGGTTTGCTGACGCCAAGTTAAAGATAATAGGAGAGAGAACTACAAGGCCAGGCAGGACGTGCTGGTTGTTTAAGTTGCTAGGAATGCTTGTTAGCGGTTGCAGGAAGTAAACATTGTTGAAACCCAGATAAGGAAGGCAGAGTATTTGTGTAAAATTTTAATTGGCTGATGTGTAGTGCAGTAGCATTAAGGGATATAAAAGTGTGTGTAATGACCTGCTCTGGGTGCAGGATTTGAGATTCTATTCTCCCTACACTTTGTTTGCAGCTGCAAATAAACTTTTCTGCTTCTCCACCCCGTTGTGATTATTGAGTGACGCACACCGGGTAACGAACCCCTGCTGTTGTTTGGCCTCTGGGCACTGGGTGCTGGCAACAGTCTTTAAGGTGCCATCGGACTCCTCATTGTTTTTGGGGATACAGGCTAACACGGCTCCCCCCGATACTTGTCTCCAAGAAAGATGTAATTTATCTGAACCGTTGAGAAAGTGTTTAGAAAAATGTCAAATAGATGCAACTATTAGCATTAAAAATACTTTCAGGCAACAGGTTTAAGTTTTGTGTGAGTTTTGTCAAATACGGTTATTGTAGGCGTATCTGCACAGAGAGAGAGAAACAGATTCAAAACTTTTTCAGCCGTTTGTGGTTTATTTACCATCAGTATCAGAGTTTGAAAGAAACACTTAGTACACCTGAACTCTTCATCATTTATGATTCAAGCCTTTCCACTAACAAACTCCCACCCACCACCACTCCCAGATCCTTCTCAGCACCGCTGCTGCCGAGCCAGTTTGCCTCATTCTGTATTTGTGCATCTGGTTTTCCTTCCCTACGTGGCGCACCTCACATTGGTCTTTGTTGAATTTCATTTTGTCGTCTGTTGCCCAGTTCTCCAGTTTATCCAAGTCCCTCTGAATTTTAGCTCTATCCTCCAAAGTGCTGGCAACCTCCTTCCCCCCACCCCGCAGCTTTGTGTCATCTTCAGCATTGATCAGTCTGCTCTCTGTACCTACATCCAGGTCATTAATAACGATGTTAAACGCTGGAGCCAGAACAGATCCCTGGGGAACCCCACTTAAGACCACCTCTTTTGCCCTCACAGTTTACAGCTCTCTCCTCCCCCTCGGGGTGCAGTGACCCTCTACGGGTTAACAGGACCTTTTTCCAGTGAAAGAGCCTTTATGACACTGTGAATATTCTGAAACATGTACATGTATTTGTTAGCAATCAGCAGCTGATCAGCAGAATGCACTCACCGAGCATCTAATGCTCACCACTCCCAATAAAGCAGACAGACCTCTCCTAATGGCCAGTCAGCGTTGTGTCATCTGGGGCTCTGGCTTCTCCACAGTCTGGTCATGCAAGGGATAAAAATCCGAGCCATTCCAGTCTTGAGCCGAATCCCCGAGTTACGTTCCAATGAGCTTGTTTTCTCACCCTCCGGATCGAGTTAAAATGAGAGTTCTTCTTACAATACCTTCTTCGCCAAGTGTTTTACTCAAAGCATGACTAGACGTCTCACCAATCATAACCCCTCACGGGCTAAAGCAATTTCTCTAGCAACAGCAAAAGCAACTTATCAGCAGAAGCAACTTTTAACTCAGACTCCCACGGGCGCCTAGTCAGAGCCTTGCAGACACGCCAGGGCAGCGGGTCCGTCCTCCCTCCCGGTCCAGTCGCTCTGTGACGTTCCTGGGTCTGTCCCGGGGAGTGATGCTGCAGCTGCCCCGGCATTCCTTGTCCCTGCGCTCAGGAGCACAGCAGGGGAGCTGCCTTGTTCCTTCCCCCGTCCTGGGGCTGCCTGGACCCACCGCAGGCTGGGGAGGGTGGCAGGTGAGAGGCACAGATGGCCTGGAGACTCCTCAAGGGACCCCCACAGACTGGGCCAAGCCCCTCTGCCTGTCCCATGCAGCCTGCAGGGCTTGCTGGGTTTAACTCTCACCTCCGGGGTGAGACTGGATCGTACCACAGTGTAACGGGGACGTGCTGGTGGCTCCTCCCTGGGGAATTTGGGTGCTTGGTGCCCAGGGTTCATCTCTCCTGGTGGCAGAGAGCACAGGAGCAGCCAGTGCAAACTGTATAGCCTTCCCCTCTGCTCATGGGTGGCTGGGCTTAAAGATGCCTCTGAACCAGGCACCTTCACCCAAAAGGGAGCTGATTCCTGGCCCATCGCAGGGCGTGAGCTGGCATCAAACAGCTCACTCTGGGCAGGGCCTTGTACCCTTACTACCCCTATTTCTCCAGAGTTGAAAGGTCAAAAATCCCCCTCAAATCTTCCTTTAAGAGATGATTAGCGTCTGAGCTGCGTGGACAGCGATTTGCACTAGTTGGTGTGGGGATGGGGGGGCCTGGTGTTGGTTGGGGAGCTCCCTGTCCATCTCCCCCACCCCGGAGCCCACTCCAGGCTCATCCATACCCCCCTGCGGTCTCCCAGGAGCTGGGGCTGCCTCCTCTCAGCTCTTGCAGCTGCTGTGATCCAGTGTAGCTTCACTCTGTTGTGGCCGTGAGGATGACTGTGCCGGTGTCAGGCAGCCAGGGGCTCTGGGTGAGGGAGCGGCTGACAGGGGATGTTTGATCTAGAACAGGAGTTCTCCAACTTCACTGCACCATGACCCCTTTCTGACAACAAAAACTACGACATGTCCCCAGGAGGGGGGGACGAAGTCCAAGCCCGCCTGAGCCCCACTGCTCTGGGTCCCCACTGCTTCAGCCCCAGGCAGGGGTCCTGTAACCTGAGTCCATTCACCGAAGCCCTCAGGCATGTCTAAGCCAGCCTGGTGCCCCACTAAAATGGGTTCGCAGCCCACTTTGGGGTCCCAACCCACAGTTTGAGACCCATTGATCTAGAAAGTTAAAATGTTTTTACTGGTACCTAAGTAGCAGCTGCCCTTAATGATTTTATAAAAGAGAATGTTTTACATAGTCTGTTCTGATATGTCCGTAGTAGCCATTAAATACAAGAAACCATGTAAAAATAATCTTCTAAAATAACTTAATGAAATTTCAAAATTGTTATATTTTCTAAAATTATTATTTTTTTAATTCTCTCTAATTGGCAGTTTAAAAAATATTTGTTTTCATTCTGAATTGGATCAAAAGCAAATTTCAATATGTTAAAATTCCCCCTAAAATAGAAATTCCAGGATCTGACCAGCTCCCCCCATAATTCCTGCCTCCCAGCCCCCATTATAACACGGATTTTGCCTTCATTATCACAGCCAATGCTGGTCAAACTGTAATGCAACTAAGACAGTTTAATAGCGCCTGACGAAGAAACCAGGGATAGTCTGTTCTGTGTTTGTACAGCGCCGAGCGCAGCGGGACCCTGGTTCATGCCCATGGCCCCGATGGTAAACACAGGATAAAGGACAGTTCTGTGGGCAGAGGGATCTGGAGTGCGGGGAGGGGGGTGTGACGCGTCCTGGAGCCAGCAGAGGGCAGCAGCGACCTCCTGGCAGACCTGTCCTCCAGCTCCTGTCTCCGGGGTCCTGAGTCCTGGTTCTGTCCCCAGCCTGTGCTGGAAAATGCACAAAGAGCAGGACTGACCTGCCTCTCCCGCAGTGTGATCCTCACACAGAGACTCCAGCTCCGGCCCAACAGCACTCACAGGGCAGCTGAATTTTCTGGGGGAAAATTGGCTAAATATAGGGTTCACAACCAATCATTTCTTAAAATGTCCCCTCGTGTCTCACTTTCCTAATCTAGCCTTTCTCAAAGGCCAGGTGAGCTGATCAGAATGGGGCCTTCTGTCCTTAACAGCACAGGATCTGGGGAAAGGTGCAAAGTTGAAATGTTAGTAACCACTTAAAAGCGGCCAAGAGTCCTGTGGCACCTCGTAGTCTAACAGACGTCCTGGAGCATGAGCTTCCGTGGGCGAATACCCCCGTCGTCGGAGGCACGGAGTGGAAATTTCCAGAGTCGGGTGTAAATATGAAGCAAGAATCAGGCTAGGGATAACAAGGCTGCACTTGCGCAAGTCTCTTCATGAGGTTGATGGATTTCCACTCCATGCGGCTAAATGCAGGGCCTCGCAGGGTGTCAAGTATCATACTTTAGCCGTAGGGAGTGGAACTCCAGAGTCCTTATTAGCCTCCTTCAAATCCCTCCAAGGTGTCTGCAAAAAACCTGACGATGGTGAGGGTGCTGGTGTCCTGTCATCACAGCTTATCGTGCTGACCAGTGTTGTCTCATTGCTTCCTTGGGCTCCTCTGTCTGTCTCCATCTAGTGTTTCTTGTATTCGTGTCACGCCCCCTCTCCACCCGGTCACCTTCTTTTACGCCAGTCTGCTTACAGGTTTTGATGGACAGGTCTGGGTTCTTCTGGGTCCCGCCACCCATCCAGCAGGGTGTATCTTCTTTGTGTTTCCCTGTGAATGTATTTGGCGATGCCTCCTCCACCCTCACTCCTTCCTGGCAGGGTCCCCAGGGCGGCTTGGGAGGAAAATGCCAACCCCAGGGTAACCCCCACTTACCTGCCAGAAAGTTGGAGACTCCCAAGAAATCACACAAATACATAGAATATACTCAACACAGTAATTATATAAACCGGAGACAAATATAACATAACAGGGTGAAACACTATTCTTCGTGCCCATGCTGACAATACCCGTGACTTTCCCCAGTCACGTGACCTGATGTAGCCAATGTAAGATCAGTGTCCCGTTGGTACGTGTGCTTTGTTGGGGCCCTTGATGACCTATGCCCACGATATCTTCCCTGCAGTGGTTTAGCAGGGTGGCTGACTGGGCTCAGTACAGCCCAAAGGACTCACAAGTGGGAGGAGGTGGTCAGGCCCTCCACAGGTTTACTATGCAGCCGGTGATAAAATCCCGAAACCCATACTCTCTGTCCTGAGGACACAGTTCAGGGAGTAGGGGGTCCCCAAAACAAATTCCTGGACTGACGAACTAAAAGATGGTGCACTCACAAACTCCATGAATGATCCTCAGGTTCAGAGATGACTCTGGACCCCTTGGTCACAGCAGAGGGGCTGATCTCTGCTGGCAGGGAGCCTCTTCAGGCAGGAATCAGGTGGCTTTGTCCCGGGATTTCAACTCACCACACGGGTGCAGGGCTCAAGGTGCAGATTACAGAACTGGACTAAACTCCAAACTGTCGTCTCCTAGCCCAGCGTCCAGGCACACTCCCGGCAGGCCAGCCCTGGACTAGCCGCCAGAGCAGAGCTGGCCCTGTGATGACTGGTCTCCCCTAGGGAGCTGGGGGCGAACTCAGCCTGGCTGGGGAAGTTTCCCAGCAAAACTCTACAAACTGGGAGTCATCAGTGGAGAGGGAAAAGCCCAGCGGAGGGATCTTGCTGTCAACTAGAGGCCAGTTCTTGGGGGAACCCTGCATGAGGGCCTGGGACTTCCCCAGCTGACCACACAGCCAGGCCTGCCCTTGCCCTGCCTGGCTCCAGACTGACTCCAAAAATGGCTTCTCCCCTTTCCTGAGCTCCCTGGGAAGGGCCTCTCTGAGTCTGCCTTGGCTCCCACTCCCTGCCAGGGACAGTGCCCCTCCCGGAGCTGCCAGCAGGCAGAGCCTCAGGTCATCTCCTTGGGGGTTACACTGGTAAACAAACAAACAAACAAACAAACCACAAAGCAGAAAGCAAACCCATGACCTAGAGGGGAAGTGAAGGCATCTGTATGAAATCACTCTGTCACTGGGAGTCCTGAGGAAGTGGAACCGCACAGGACAGTTTGGGAAGAGCCAAAGGGAACGTTTGCTGGAGACCAGGGATGGGAAGAACTTGGAAGACTCAGCCCACAACACAGGGCAACAGGGAAACAGCCGGGGCAGAGACAGGGTGAATCCACTCACCGGAGCAGAGGGGTTGGAAAAACCAAAGAATCCCCACTGGGACAGATCCAGTATGCTTGGTGAGTGTGGGAAAAGCTTTGCTGGGACTTCAGCCCATATTACTCCGCACAGCAGACAATCCACACGGGAGAAAAACGCTATCGATGTGCCGAGTACAGGGAAAGCTTCGGTCGGAGCTCCCAGCTTCTTTCACATCAGAGACAGCACACCGGGGGGAGACCCTGTGGATGCCCTGCCTGTGGGAAACGCTTCTCTCGCAGCACCGCCCTCATTAACCATCAGGGAATCCACAGAGGATTGAAGCCCTACAAATCCCCCAGTATGGGACGAGCTTTGCCCGGCACTCACAGCTTGTTGTACATCAGAGAATCCACACGGGAGAACAACCCTGTGGAGAAAGCTTCCAGTACAGTTCAAACCTTCTCACACATAAGAGAAAACACACGGGAGAGAAACCTTAAAGATGCCCTGAGTGTGGGAAAAGCTGCAGTGACAGCTTTAATAGGCATTGGAGGGTGACACTGGAGAGAAGCCCCTCAAATGCTGTGATATTTGGAAAAGCTTCAGGAAGAGCTCAGACCTTATTGCACATCAGAGAAAACACACAGGAGAGAAACCCTATAAATGCCTCCCTGAACTGTGGTAAAAAATTTCATTATAGCTCAGACCTGATTAAACATCAGAATCATAGAATCATAGAATATCAGGGTTGGAAGAGACCTCAGGAGGGCATCTCGTCCAACCCCCTGCTCAAAGCAGGACCAACACCAACTAAATCATCCCAAACAGGGCTTTGTCAAGCCGCACCTTAAAAACCTCTAAGGAGGGAGATTCCACCACCTTCCTAGGTAACCCATTCCAGTGCTTCACCACCCTCCTAGTGAACCTAGATCTCCCCCCCTGCAACTTGAGACCATTGCTCCTTGTTCTGTCTTCTGCCACCACTGAGAAGAGCCGAGCTCCATCCTCTTTGGATCCCCCCTTCAGGTAGTTGAAGGCTGCTCTCAAATCCCCCCTCACTCTTCTCTTCTGCAGACTAAATAACCCCAGTTCCCTCAGCCTCTCTTCATAAGTCATGTGCCCCAGCCCCCTAGTTATTTCCGTTGGCATCTGCTGGACTCTCTCCAATTTACCCACCTCCTTTCTGTAGTGGGGTCCCCAAAAACTGGGCACAATACTTCAGATGTGGCCTCACCAGTGCTGAATAGAGGAGAATAATAATTTCCCTCCATCTGCTGGCAATGCTCCTACTAATTCAGCCCAATATGCTGTTGGCCTTCTTGGCAACAAGGGCACACTGCTGACTCATCTCCAGCTTCTCATCCACTGTGATCTCCAGGTCCTTTTCTGCAGACCTGCTGCCTAGCCAGTTGGTCCCCAGCCTGTAGCAGTGCATGGGATTCTTCCATCCTAAGTGCAGGACTTTGCACTTTTCCTTGTTGAAGCTCATCAGATTTCTTTCAGCCCAATCCTCCAATATGCCTAGGTCACTGTGGACCCTATCCCTACCCTCCATCACATCTACCTCTCCCCCCAGTTCAGTGTCATCCACAAACTTGCTGAGGGTGCAATGCAACCCAACATCCAGACAGATCATTAATGAAAATGTTGGACAAAACCAGGCCCAGGACCAACCCCTGGGGCACTCCGCTTGATACCGGCTGCCAAGTAGACACTGAGCCATTGATCACTACCCATTGAGCCCGATAATCTAGACAGCTTTCTGTCCACCTTATAATCCATTCATCCTACCCATACTTCTTATATTGTTGGCAAGAATACAGTGGGAGACCGTATCAAAAGCTTTGCGAAAGTCAAGGTATATCACGTTCACTGCTTTCCCCATATCCACAGAGCCAGTTATCTCATCCTAGAAAGCAATCAGGTTGGTCAGGCATGATTTGCTCTTGGTGAAGCCATGTTGACTGTTCCTGATCAGCTTCCTCTCCTCCAAGTGCTTCAAAATGGAGTCCTTGAGGACCTGCTCCATGATTTTTCCAGGGACTGAGGTGAGGCTGACCAGTCTGTAGTTCCCCGTATTCTCCTTCTTCCCTTTAAAAAGATGGGCACTATATTTGCCTTTTTCCAGTCATCCAGGACCTCCCCCGATCGCCAGAAGTTTTCAAAGATAATGGCCAATGGCTCTGCAATCACATCAACCAACTCCTTTAGCACTCTCGGATGCAGCGCATCCGGCACCATGGGCTTGTGCACGTCCAGCTTTTCTAAATAGTCCTTAACCTGTTCTTTCACCACTGGCGGCTGCTCACCTCTTCCCCAAGGGAGCTGACCTTGTCTGTGAAGACCGAGGCAAAAAAAGCATTGAGTACTTCAGCTTTTTCCACATCATTTCTCACTAGGTTGCCTCCCCATTCAGTAAGGGTCCCACACTTTCCCTGCCCTTCTTCTGCTTGCTCACATACCTGTAGAAGCCCTTCCTGTTGCCCTTCACATCCCTCGCTAGTTGCAAATCCAATTGTGCTTTGGACTTCCTGTTAAGTCAATCTGGTCGCCTGACATATTTGCTATTCTTTCTGCACACAGGCAAGAAATCCTAAAAGTGCCCTGACTAGGGATTCGTCAAGTGAATATCATCTTTGCCATTTCCCATGAACCTCAGAGCATCAGGCCAGGCTGGAGTGGCTGTTTAATGAGGATATGCAATGGTTATAAAGTAGAGAATAAATCACATTCCTGGAACAGAGTCGTGTAGGGCAAGAGGCTGAGATAAGATTCTCACATTGTGATGGGATTTGTTTATGATTTTTCAAGAACCTCTGACTATCCTCTGATCAACTCCTCCATTAACACAGTTTGTCAGTTCAGGCCATAGTCGAGGAGCACTTGCTAACACTAAGCTCCGACATAGCAGCATCCACAAATAATGGTCTCTATCATCTCCCCTTGGCTTGGAGATGCTGTTCCTTCCTGGCAGACAAACATCTGGCCTCAGGTACTTACAACTTTGTCACCCCTCAGCGGGGCTGCAGCAGTGTGATCTGCCTGGCCATGAAACCATCAATGCCGGGGGACCTTCAGCTGGTACAGAACGCTGCAGTGCATCTCCTCTGCAACACAAGCTCCTGTGAGCATATCATGCCTGTCCTCCACTCCCTGCAAGGCCTGCCCACCGAATGTCAAATTATGTTCAAGATCTTGGTCCTTGTCTCCTGGGTGCTCCATGGGCTCAGCCAAGGTTATATAAAAACTTCCTAAAGCTCTGTGATGAAGACCACAGACAGCAACTTGCATTGCAACTCAAGCACCATGAAACAGGTCACAATGACTGTAATGTTTATTTGTGCGGGAGAGAGAACTGTCTTTGTGGCCGGTCTCAGGTGGTGCAATGAACTCCCCCAGGAACTAAGGATCGTCACCAACCTGACCATCATTTACTCCTAGTGCTTGGACTTTGCTTTCTCTAGTATAAATACATATCACCACGTTCACTTATCGCAACAAACATAGCAGAACTCTTCCCCTGCACACGCTTCTCCCCCAGAAAGGATGAAAGAACAAAAAACATGGGACAGAAGGTTGCTTATCACACTACTGAAAGGTGATCAGATACTGTGGGGAGGAACATGGTATGAGCACCGATAGAGAAGAAATGAGATTTCTGCTGCCATGCAGCTACAACCTTAGTATCTTATTCTCTGTGACTTTTCATTTAGACTTGACAGTAAATTATTTAATAAAATGGATACATTCAGGAGCAATAATCGTCTCCAGTAGGTTTGAAATGCAATGTCCTGACCTAGGCTTAGTGGGGATGATGGTTTACTTGTGACTTTCTTGCTTTGCACGAGGAGAAATAACATGGGTCTGAGTTTCTCAGGATCATTCATCTGCAGAGGAGAAGAATGCAAAAATGGGCCTTCCTGGGGTGAGACGGGACCTTCAGGAAAGTCTCTTGACATGTTTCTTTTAAATTACAGGATCTAGGAGGGCTCTTCTGTTTATTCCCTACAGGTACCATGCATTCCTAGATCTAGACGGGTTATCTAGATGACCGAGGTGCTGATTGTTACCCATAGAGTTACACACTGCCACTGCCATGGGTCTGTAGTTCTCCTTTATGATACATGTCTCCTCTACAAAGCCCTGGATTAAGAATGTGAAATCCATGACCCCATTTCTTATACCTACTCCACAGGGTTGGGGGGTTAGTCCGCAGACATTTAGAATCCAGATGAATTAACTCCAATACATTTATTTTCTGATTAGCTTTCTACTTCCTTTTTTTATACAGGCACTTATCAGAAAAAATGTCAAAATGTTCACTTCAGAGTCATGACAGAGAAAAGACATTGAATCTAATTCCCTGGTATCTCAAAATACCTGATCAACCTAAAATGGAATAAAAATGATAATTAGACAGGAGACAAAACTGGCTACAAATAATAATTTCTCACCCTAAATATTGTCACAGGCAGATTATAGAAACTCTTGAAAGCCAGCGGCATCTGTCTGCAGCCTGAGATTTCAGGTAGTATTGCTCACAAGCTAGATGCCCTTCCAGCCTGGGCTCAACCCTTCTCCCCCCAGTTCAGTTCTTGCTTCCAGGTGCTTTTCAGTGTCTCTTTGGGTGGGGAGGCAGAGGAAAACCACGAGGAGGTCACTCCCCTGCCTTATATAGCTCTTGTGTATGGTGGGAACCTTTTGTCTTCCAGTGGAAAAACACTGGCATTCAAAAGGGAGGGGAGGGTCCAGTACCAGGTGACTCGGACCCAGGTCTCTGCAGGGCTATGGCAGCCATTACTTTCAAGCTGTCTGGAGCATCCACAGGAAGACTAAGCCTTTCACAGTCCATTGTCTTTGCTAATGGGCCATCAGCCTGTCTGGCTTGTCACTGTTGTACCTGCAGGTCTAGTTGTGGGTGACACCCAAAGTAACCCATTGGAAATACAGCTATGTGGTCAATATTTCTAACTTCAGATACAGAAATGATACAGTCACACAAACTGGATAATCACATTCAACAAATCGTAACCTTTTCAATGATATCTTCCATGAGCCATTCTGCATAAAGTACATCTCAGTTATGCCAGATCCATATCATAAGCATATTTCCATAAAGAATATGGAGTGTAACATTACACAATCAATCTGGTTTACATTTGCACATATCCCCAATATGGAACACTGGCTGTTGGCATTTATTCCGTGATATTAATCATTTCTATGATTTCGAGGATAGGATGAAAATTTAAAATGATCTGGACAAACTGGAGAAATGGTCAGCGGTAAACAGGATGAAATTCAATAAAGACAAATGCAAAGGACTCCTCTTTGGAAGGAACAATCAGCCATACACATACAGAATGGGAAATGACTGCCTAGGAAGGAATGCTGCGGAAAGGGATCTAGGGGTCATAGTGGACCACAAGCTAAATATGAGTCAGCAGCGTGACACTGTTGCAAAAAAAGGGAACGTCATTCTGGGCTGTATTAGTAGGAGTGTCGTAAGCAAGACCCCAGAAGTAATTCTTCCACTCTACTCTGTGCAGATTAGGCCTCAACTGGAGCATCGTGTCCAGTTCTGGGCACTACATTGCAGGAAAGATGTGGACAAATTGGAAATGGTCCAGAGAACAGTGACAAAAATGATTAAAGGTCTAGAAAACATGAGCTGTGAGGGAAGATTGAAAGAATTGGGTTTGTTTAGTCTGAAAAAGAGAAGACTGAGAGGGGACATGAGAACAGTTTTCAAGTGCATAAAAGGTTGTTACAAGGAGGAGGGAAAAAATTATTCTCCTTAACCTCTGATGATAAGACAAGAAGCAATGGGCTTAAATTGCAGCAAGGGAGGTTTAGGTTGGACATTAGGAAAAATTCCCTAACTGTCAGGGTGGTGAAGCACTGGAATAAATTGCCTAGGGAGGTTGTGGAATCTCCATCATTGGAGATTTTTAAGAGCAGGTTAGACAAACGCCTGTCGGGGATGTTATAGATGGTGCTGGACCTGCCATGAGTGCAGGGGACTGGACTTGATGACCTCTCGAGGTCCCTTCCAGTGCTATGATTCTATGATTCTATATATTAATGATATAATATTAGCTATATAATATAAATAATAACTTTACTTCCTGGAAAAACAACGAGGATCCTTGCGGCACCTTAAAGACTAACACATTTATTAGAGCATAAGCTTTTGTGGGCTTCAGCCCACTTCTTTGGATACAGAAATGCAAGCTGGAGTTTGGCAGGGGAATAAATATATGCTTACAGAGATGGGTGTGAAGCATTACTGTGCAGAGGCCAATACAATCAGGGGGGATGTGGCCCATTACTAACTGTTGATGAGAAGCTGTGAATACCAGAAAAGGGAGAAAATCTTTTGTAGTGAGCCAGCCATTCCCAGTCTTTATTCAGGCCGAGTGCGATACAATCAAACTTGCCAATGTATTCCAGCTCAGCAGTTTCACACAGAAGTCTGGTTTTGAAGGGTTTTTTTTAAGAATGGCAACTTTCAAGTTTGTCACTGAGTGTCCAGGGAGTTTGAAGTGCTCTCCCACCGGTTTGTGAAAGTTCCCATTCTTGATGTCAGATTTGTCTCCATTTATTCTTTTGCATAGAGACTGTCCGGTTTGGCCAATGTACGTGGCAGAGGGGCATTGCTGGCACATGATGGCATATATGACATCAGGTGAATGAGCCCCTGATGGTGTGGCTGATGTGGTTAGGTCCTGTGATGATGTCACTTGAGTAGATATAGGGACAGAGTTGGCAACGGGGTTTATTGCAGGGGATGGTTCTTGGATTGGTGTTTCTGTGGTGTGGTGTGTAGTTGCTGGTGAGTATTTGCCTCAAGTTGTGGGGCTGTCTGTAAGCGAGGACAGGCCAAGGTTTTTGAGAGTGAGGGATCGTCTTCCAGGATAGGTTGTAGATCCTTGATGACGCACTGGGAGAGGTTTTAGCTGGAGGCTGAAGGTGATGGCTCGTGGCGTTCTGTTATTTTCCTTGTTGGGCCTGTCCTGTAGTAGGTGATTTCTGGGTACCTATCTGGCTCTGTCAATCTGTTTCCTCACTTCCCCAGGTAGGTATTGTAGTTTTAAGTATGCTTGAAAGAGATCCTGAAGGTGTCTGTCCCTGTCTGAGGGATTGGAGCAAATCTGGTTGTATCTTAGGGTTTGGTTGTGGATGATGGATCGTGCTCTGTGTTCTGGATGAAAGCCGGAGGCATGTAGGTAAGCATAGCGGTCAGTAAGTTTCTAGTAACAAGGGTGGTGTTTATGTGTCCATCACTTGTTTGCATGGTAGTGTCCAGGAAGTGGATCTCTTGTGTGGATTGGTCCAGGCTGAGGTTGATGGTGGGATGGAAATTGTTGAAGTCCCAGGGGAATTTTTCAAGGGCCTCCTTCCTGTGGGTCCATATGATGACATCATCAACGTAGCGCAAGTAGATTAGGGGCGTTAGGGGACGAGAGATGAGGAAGCGTTGTTCTAAGTCAGCCATAAAAATGTTGGCATCCTGTGGGGCCATGCGGGTACCCATAGCAGTGCCGCTGATTTGAATGGACAAATCGTCCCCAAATGTGAAATAGTTATGGGTGACGACAAAGTCACAAAGTTCAGCCACCAGGCTTGCCGTGACATTAGCGGAGATACTGTTCCTGACGGCTTCTCGTCCATCTTTGTGTGGAATGATGGTGTGGAGGCTTCTACATCCATAGTGGCCAGGATGGTGTTTTCAGGAAGATCACCGATGGATTGTAGTTTCCTCAGGAAGTCAGTGGTGTCTCGAAGGTAGCTGGGAGTGCTGGTAGCGTAGGGCCTGAGGAGGGAGTCTACATAGCCAGACAATCCTGCTGTCAGGGTGCCAATGCCTGAGATGATGGGGCGTCCAGGATTTCCAGGTTTATGGATCTTGGGAAGCGGATAGAATACCCCTGGTCGGGGCTCTAGGGGTGTGTCTGTGTGGATTTGTTCCTGTGTATCTTTAGGGAGTTTCTTGAGCAGATGGTGTAGTCTCTTTTGGTACTCCTCAGTGGGATCAGAGGATAGTGGCCTGTAAAATGTGTTTGTTGTCTTGTGGCCTCCTGTTCAGAATCCAATCTGTTCATGATGACGACATCACCTCCTTGGTTACTTCCTGGCTCTCCCATAACCCCACAGCTCCCCAACTCAGGGCCATCCCTCCCACATCCTCTCTTCTTCACCTTGTCACGCTGCAGATATCCTGGGTTCCCCACATCCCTGATTAAAAATCTGGCACAGCAGTCACTCTCCTGTCCAGGAAGGAGGGGTTGGGTAAGAGCCTGGGGGTGTCAGGGAGGGCAGCAGCTTTGGGACTGGCAGACCCCTGCCGGGGAGCAGAGCTGAGGTGAGGAGGGGCCATTGGTGCAGAGTCACTTTCCTGCCCAGCCCCAGCTCTTTCCCAAACGTCTCTCCCCTCACCTGGAGTCTGCAGCTCAGGAGCTGGTGTTGGCAGAGCCTGGGGCTGCCCGAGGGGCTGGTTCCAGCCCCCGCCCGGAGAACCTCCCCCCGGCCGGGCACAGAGGGGCGCTAGGGAAGGGCGCTCCCTGCTCACACCCCACGGGGGAGCAGCAGCGGCTCAGCCCGGTTCCTGGATCACATTAAAGCAGAAGTTCTCAACCCGCAGCCCGTGGGCTGCTTGTGGCCCAGTCTACACACGACGGCGACCCATGTGACATCCCCGGGCCATACAGGTAATACTGTATACAGCCCACAATGGGAAATGGGTTGAAAACCAGGGCAATAAAGGCAGCAGGGGTGGCCTCTGACCCAGGAAGTTCAACCTCTGATCTGCTGAGCAGCACGAGGGATGGGCTCCTACGAGGCTCGTCCCAAGACTGCTCCCTGGCACCATTTGCTACCAGTAGCAGATATTGGCACCTAGATCCTCCCTTTTGCTCTGCTGTCAGCATTTGCTACATCCCACCCACCCATCCCCGTCTCCTGGACTTCAGACAGCAAATCCTCACAGAGCGGGGTCTGCCTCTCCCAAGTTGCTGCCCATCACCTTTGTCCATCTCCTGGCGCTCATGATGTGGTGCCGGGGGCTGGCAATAGCCGCTGGGTGCCATAATACGCAGACACACGGCGGGACTAAGGGACAGGGCCGTTGTTCGTGTGGTGGGTGCCGGAGATTTCAAGTCCACATGCATCTGCAGGGCCCCCAGCTGCCATTAACTGTGTTCAGTGTCGTGGGACTGATGGAGGAATGAGCTGGATCAGCTTGGCAAAGAAGGGAGTTGGGCACGGATCTGCCGTCTCCCATGAACAACAGACCTCCTTCCGCTGGGCAAGGGGGCAGCACCTTGCGGGTTAAACCTCCAGCACAGGGCAGAGCCGGCATGTTTATTGTAACAGCAGCTAGGGAAAGAGGAAAAGCAACAGAGAAAGTCCTTTGGCTCACAGGGTGATCTGTGTCCTAAGCCTTTAGCTCCCTTTACAGCTTCAAGCAATCACTCTCATGGGAGGCAACTAGCCCAGAGGAGGCTACAGAGACATTTCATGATGCATAGAGATAAGGCATTTGTGGTGACATTGTTAACCTCATGGGTTCAGACCAAATATTGCAAAAGTCCATTAATTTGGCAGTGTTGTTTGTGCTTCGGGTGTTCAATTCTCTTCTCTAAGGGGCGGACAGCGCTGTATTTTGGCATGACACACACGGCAACGGCTGGCAGGACAGGGGGTGTTTCCCCTCCACTCCTGCACCAGCTCTGGGGCACCATCTTCCTAAATAGCAACACTACAAATCTTCCTGGTTTACCCACTGCCTTTCTGAACAAGACCCTTCCCTGCCTCTCTGGAACACACCTCAAGGTAAAATCCTCCAATACGAGAACACCCAAACTCCCTCCCAGATACCGCACGCCAAACCTCCTGCTGCACCTTAACCCCCGTCCCGTCCCTGGCCCCATCCCGGAGCCCACCCCACCCGCTGGAGCTGCACCCCCTCCCACACTCCAATCCCCTGCCCTGGCCCTGAGCCTGCTCTTCTACTCCAAGCCTCCAGGAGCCCCACAACATCTAATAGCCCACAGGAGAATTAATCTGGCTCTTTCTGCACTCTGTTATTTGTTAATTTTTTTCAATCAATTGGTGTTATTTATTTTTTAAGTGTCCAACTCTACTAAAAAAAAGTCAGTCTGGAATATTTCCATCAATATGTAACGTTCTCCAGAGCATCAATTCCTAATAAAATCAAAACTGCAACATATTTCAGTCCTTTCTTTGCTTACAGCACATTCATTTCCCACCCTTCCACCTTGGTGGATTCACGGCACCTTCACGCCCCTATTTCCTTTCCTGTTTCGGGGGTTACACAGTGGCATCTTCTCTGCCTGTTCCAGAAAATCTCTCCCCGTCCGCCACCCACCCAACAGCGCGGATCTCCCTGAAGCACCTGGCACAGAGCTGTCCATCTGCAGCTCCCCAGCGTATAGTCCAGAGCTGCTGGCTCCTCTCCAGGGAAAGGTTCCTGCGCCAGGGAAGCAGAGGGTGAGGTGGGTCTCTCAGAACCACAGAAGGAACCACAAACACCTGAGTGTCCACACTCGCCTTGGGAGCAAAGGTTCCCATCTTCATTGCAGAAAACAAAGCAGAAGCCCCTGTCACCACCGACCTGTCCAGGCCACCCCACGTGAATACCGGTGACCTTGCCAGGTCGACCAACCAGGCCTTGCAGCACCATGAAGAAATAGCCCAGGCCTTTGATAAGCTGTAAGAGCTGGTGCCGGGGGCAAGGATTAGGCACATGAGTCCCACAATGCCACTCAGGAGCCTCAGACAGGCAAAGCCATCAGGAAGTTCCTGTGCATGGAGAACCTTCACGCCCCCGCCGAGCAGCACCCCTCTGGAGCAGCACACGCATCCCCAGCTGTCGATCCAGCTGCACTGCACTGGTTAGCTACACGCCTGAGCCTCTCGCATGTGGGAAGCTCCCGCCTGGCGCTGGCCACGTGCAGGGACATCCTTAGGGAAAACAGCACCCTGGGCAAACCTGTATTTTGGCACCCCCGTCTGCAGATGCCTGCCAAGGCTCCCCTTCTCCCCCCAGCCCACCCTGCCTCTACCCCCCCATTGCCCCCAACTCCCTTCTGTGACCTCGCACTCCAGGCCCACCCTGCTTCTTGCCTCTTAACCAGAGCACGTCCCTGACCACGGCACCCACCCGGAGGGCCGGTCTTGCCCCGCAGTGACTCACGTCTGGATGCCACGGTGACGGGCCCCAGGGGAAACCCCACAGCGGTCACGTTGACTCCCCCAGCCAGTGCCCCAGGGACCCCTCGTCTGGTCGCTGAGCAGGACAGCCAAGACGATGGAGCAGGCGTTCGGCCGCGCTCCGACAGGGCGAGGGGGCTCTGGGGCCGGCGTCCCTCTCCTGCACCTCCCAACCTCTCCCACTCAGCCCCGCATCCAGCTCCTCTGCCAGAGCCCAGAGGGTCGCAGCCCAAGGGGGGCGCTGTGACAGGAGGGCACCAGAGGGCTGTGTTGACCAGGGCGCACGGTAACCTGAGAGCCCCAGAAAGGGGGGGAAGGAACCGGACGTGGCTAGATAGACTCACACTGGTGTGGGGATACCGGGAGGGGGCAGTGACATGCGGGCTCCAGAAGGGCAGATTTCTCCCACCCCAATGCTGAGCATCACCAATGGTCAAGTGCCCCTCCCCCGGCCCAGAGCAGGGGGTGATTGGGGGAGGGGGCGGTTAACACGCTCCAGCGCAATGGAGGGAGCTAGGGTGGGTGGTGATGGTGGAAGGTTGACTCCCGAAATCTCCCCAACCCCCTGCACTAGCCTGTCCCTTTGGGCTGAGTAAGAAAAAGGGGGAGCCCCTGAGAGCTGGGGAGCATGGGGACCTGTCGGGTCAGAGTGTGGCCTGCAGCAGGGGACCCTGAAAACTGGGAGAATTGCAGCAGGAGGCTGAGAACTGGGAGGCTTGGACCTGTGGGGCAGAGGGAAGGGGCCTCCTGGGAGCTGTGTGGACATGGCCGGGGGCTGGGAGCTCTGGGTATAGGGAGGAGTCCCCCTGGCTCTGGGGGCACAGAGAGGGGCCTCCTGGGAGTTGGGTGGGCTGGGACCTAGAGGCACGGGGGGGGCCCTGGAAGCTGAGTGGGTGTGAGCTGGAGCACAGGGAGAGGTCCCCTGGGAGCGGGGGTGGGCTAGAAGCTGGGGGACTGGATCGGGACCCTCCAAAATTTACTGGTCTCTCTGCCCGGCAGTTTTAGTTCCCAGTCCCTTCCCTTCCCCTCCCCTCGCTTCCCAACCTGGAAGAGTCTGGCAACTTCCCGCTCCTGTTGGCTGGCCACATTCATCTTCCATTGGGCCCATGGAAAGAGGAACGGCAGGGCTGGGACCATCTGGGGTGGTGGTGGGAGGGGAAGGGGGGTGTGGCGGGTTCACTTGTAGAGCCCCCCTTGGGACTGTCACTTGATTCCTGAGCTACCACGGAGCCTAACCCTTCTGCCAGCCTGGGCACCCCTTGACTCTGCCTTGCTGAGCCAGACCCTGCAGGCCCCCTCTAGCACAGACCCAGAGATAGGGCCACACCCTCTGCCAAATACACACACGGAGATTCACTCAGCCCTGGGGCGGCTCAGTTAACAGGGTCTTGCCCCAGCACCCAGTGCAGTGCCTTCCCGGGAGCCTGAACCCCAGATAAACTCGTCTCACCCTGTCTAAGTTGTACGCAGTGTGAGTTCATATTATTCGCCCTCTTTCTCCTTGTAAAGAGAGATCTGCACAGACTGCTCTCCCCCCAGGGACCAATGACTTACACTGGGATTATTAATGAACAAAAGTGATTTTATTAAGTATAAAAGGTAGGATTTCAGTGTTTATAAGAGATAACAGACAGAACAAAGGAAGTTACTAAGTAAAATAAAACAAACACAAGGCTAAACCTAATACACTAAGAAACTGGCTCCATGTAATATCTCACCCTCAAAGATGTTCCAATGAGCTTTTTTTCCACAGACTGGACGCATTTCTAGTCCGGTCCCAATCCTTCCCCCTGTTTAGTTTATGTTAGTTCCAGCAGACATCCTGGATGGTGAGCAGGGGCTTTCTGCTGACTGGCCGCAGCTTCCCTCCTGTTTCACCCCCTTATACAGATTTGGCAAAAGGCGGGAGTCCTTATTTCAGCTTGACCCTCCCAGTTCCTTATGGAAAAGTACCTGGTTTAAGATGGATTCCAGTATCAGGTGACATGGTCACACGTCCCTGTGAGACCCCAGTCTCCATAGATTATGGGCTAGCCCACACATCCGCAGGAAGGCTTACAGGAAAACAAAACCATTCACAACTAGTTCTAGTTAACTGGAGCCATCCAGTTCCTGAAATACCATTAATGGCCCTCCCTTCGCCTGACGACATTAGTAATCCACATTTACACCTCATATTTCTAACTTCAGACATGGAAATGACACATGCAGACAAATAGGATGAACTCATTCAGTCGATGAGAACTTTTTCAATGATCTGTCACAAGAGGCAGTTTGCATAAAGCATATTCCAGTTACGTCATATTCATACTCGTGAGCACATTTCCGTACAGAATACGGAGTGCAACGTCACAGGGAGACCCGGCTCGCAGGGGCAGAGGGCAGGGGCAGAACTTGGAGCCAGGCTGGGAGGGACACCCTGGGAGTGGGGAGCAGGGGGGCTCTGCTCAGGAGCAGGGAAGCAGACGCTCTTGCCACGCCAGGCTGCACCCCGCAGGCAGCCTCTGCACCACGGTGCCCCCTGGCTACAGCACTCTCGGCAGGGGCCCACACTGCCCTGCCCTAAGACTGGCCCTGGCCACATGCTTCTTGGGGCCAAGGGGAACTCTCGTGTCAGGACTCCACCCCTGCAGCTCCGGGCTGAGCGCTGCACAGGTCTCCAGGAACCTACACTTCAACCTCCCCACGTCCGGTTCCCATAGCCGTTCCTCCCAGCTCTGCAGCACTCTCCTACTCCTCCAGCCCATGCTAGTCGGCCAAGCCCAGACGTGGCACTCCACCCAGGGAAGCCACTCCAGGAAAATGTCATGCAGAGGTAACTGCCCAATTTCCTCCTCCTCCGCCACCAGCCATACATCCAGGGCATCACTGGGGGTGCCTCCCAACCAGTCCAAAGCTGTCTGGCTGTGTGACTGCCATGACACGTGGAGCAGCCTGTTTGTATCAATGACTGTGGGGATCGCACCACTCAGTGGTGTTTCCTGCATGCTGCCTGGCAGCTACCTAAGTTTCCTCTAAGCTGCGCGGCTGTGCAGCAGGCTATCAAGGCCGTGCAGGCGGGGAGAGGTGCCTCTCCCTTGGCCCCGGGCTGCTGCACAGAGAGAGGGCTGGGGGGACTCCTCACTCCCCGCTGCAGCCTGTACCCCTCATCCCTGGATCCACCCCAGAGCCTGCACCCCCACCAGAAGCCCTCACTCCGTGCACCCCAACCCTCTGTCCCAGTCCTGAGACCCCTCCTGCACCCCAAACTCCTCAGTCCTAACCCCACCCCAGAGCCCACACCCCCAGAACGCTAACCCTCTGCCCCAGTCCTGAGCCCCCTCCTTATGTGGGCTGCATCCACACAACACAGATACTACCTGAAAGCCCCTGAGGATGTCACATGAGCCACAGCTGTGTGCTGATTGGGCTGCAAGTGGCCCACAGGCCACGGGTTCAGAACCACTGAGCTAAACCTTCCAGATCTAGGAATGCATGATACCTGCAGGGAATAAACAGCAGAGCCCTGCTAGACTCTGTAATTTAAAAGAAATATGTCAAGAGACTTCCCTGACGGTCCCATCTCACCCCATGAAGGCCCATTCTCACATTCTTCCCCTCGGCAGATGAATGAATCTGAGAAATCCAGACCCATGTTATTCCTCCTCCTTCACAGCAGGAAAGTCACAAATAAACCGTCACCCCAAGGCCAAGCTCAGGACATTGCATTTCAAACCTCATCGAGACCATTACTGCTCCTGAATGTGTCCATTTTATTAAATAACGTGCTATCGAGTAGAAATGAAAAGTTGGACCCTACCCCTATGCTGGATAGACAAACTGGAGGACTGGGCCAAAGGAAATCTGATGAGGTTCAACAAGGACAAGTGCAGAGTCCTGCACTTAGGACGGAAGAATCCCATGCACCGCTACAGGCTGGGGACCGACTGGCTAAGCAGCAGTTCTGCAGAAAAGGACCTGGGGATTACAGTGGACGAGAAGCTGGACATGAAGGCTAACAGCAAGAAGGCTAACGGCCTATTGGGCTGCATTAGTAGGAGCATTGCCAGCAGATCGAGGGAAATGATTCTTCCCCTCTCTTCGGCACTGGTGAGGACACACCTGGAGTACTGTGTCCAGTTTTGGGCCCCCCACTACAGAAAGGATGTGGACAAATTGGAGAGAGTCCAACAGAGGGCAGCAGACATGATTAGGGGGCTGAAGCACATGACTTATGAGGAGAGGCTGAGGGAACTGGGGTTATTTAGTCTGCAGAAGAGAAGAGTGAGGGGGGATTTGAGAGCAGCCTTCAACGACTTGAAGAGGATGGAGCTCGCCTGTTCTCAGTGGTGGCAGATGACAGAACAAGGAGCAATGGTCTCCAGTTGCAGTGGGGAAGGTCGAGGTTGGATGTTAGGAAACACTAGTTCACTAGGAGGGTGGTGAAGCACTGGGATGGGTTCCCTCGGGAGGTGGTGGAATCTCCCTCCTTCGAGGTGTTTCAGGCCCGGCTTGACCAAGCCCTGGCTGGGATGATTTAGTTGGGCTTGGCCCTGCTTCGAGCAGGGGGTTGGAGTCTCAGTTCCCTCTCAGCCGCGCGCTCGCACACCAGCGATGAAGGGCCACGCAGCAGGGGCCTGGAGAGGAGAGGGGTAGATGGGAGGGGAGCCAGCTGGGGATGAAGGGCTGCCAGGCCTCTCTCCTGGCCTCAGAGCTCCCTCTTGCCAGCGCCTGGCACGGGGAGAGAGGCCCCTTCTCCCCGGAGCACCGTGCTGCTGGTGGGGAGAGGGCTTGGGGGAGTCCTCTGGCCCGAGCCCCCGCGCAGCATCTTTGGGCCCAGGGCTATTCGAGTTTGTGGCCCCCAGGCTCCAGGCTGTGGTGAAAAATGCAGGGTTCAGAGCGCAGGAGGGGCTGCAGGTTGAGGCAGGGGGGTGGGTGTGGAAGGTGGTGAGGGGGCCGACTGGGGGTGCGGGCTCTGGGGCAGGGCTGGGGATGAGAGGTTTGGAATGTGGGAGGGGGCTCAGGGCAGGAAGTTGGGGTGGGGGTCTGGGAGGAGTTAGGGTGTGGGAGGGGGCTCAGGAAGGAGGTTGGGGTGGGGTGGGCTCTGAGAGGGAGTTAGGGTGCAGGAGGGGGCTCAGGGCGGGAGGTTTGGGTGGGGGTGGGGCTCTGGGAGAGAGTTAGGGTGTGGGAGGGGGTTCAAGGCAGGAGTGTTGGGGTAGGGGTGGGGGTCTGGGAGGGAGTTAGGGTGAGGGAGGGGGCTCAGGGCAGGAAGTGGGGGTGGGGGTCTGGGAGGGAGTTAGGGTGTGGGAGGGGGCTCAGGGCAGGAGGTTGGTGAGGGAGTGGGGGTCTGGGAGAGAGTTAGGGTGCAGGAGGGGGCTCAGGGCAGGAGGTTGGTGAGGGAGTGGGGGTCTGGTAGGGAGTTAGGGTGCAGGAGGGGGCTCAGGGCAGGAGGTTGGGGTGGGGGTCTGGGAGAGAGTTAGGGTGCGGGAGGGGGCTCAGGCAGGAGGTTGGGTTGGGGGTCTGGGAGGGAGTTAGGGTGCGGGAGGGGGCTCAGGGCAGGAGGTTAGGGTGGGGGTCCGGGAGAGAGTTAGGGTGCGGGAGGGGGCTCAGGGCAGGAGGTTGGGGTGAGAGTGGGGGTCTGGGAGGGAGTTAGGGTGTGGGAGGGGGCTCAGGGCAGGAGATTGGGGTGGGGGTCTGGGAGGGAGTTAGGGTGCGGGAGGGGGCTCAGGGCAGGAGGTTGGGGTGGGGGTCTGGGGTTTGAAAGGGAGTTAGGGTGCAGGAGGTGGCTCAGGGCTGGGGCGTGAGGTGCGGGGTGCTTGCCTGGGGCAGCTCCCATTTGGGGGCGCACTGGGGTTGAGGCAGGCTCCTTGCCTGCCCTGGCCCTGCGCTGCTCCTCCCGGAGTGACCCTGCAGCTGCCGGCACGGCACGGATGTCCCTGGCTGCGGCCCCGGGGGGGGGGAAGGTTGCTCCTTGCGCTGCCCTGCGTCTGCCTGCAGGCACCGCCCCCACAGATCCCATTGGCTGTGGTTCCCGGCCAATGGGAGCTGCGGGGGTGGAGCCTGCAGGCGAGGGCAGCGGGTGGGCGGAGCTTCCAGGCGCTCACAGCTCCAGCTCCAGCCCAGCACGGTGGGGCAGGGACAGCAGTGCACGAAGCCGCCTCCCTGCTCCCCGCTAGGAAGGGCCGGACGCAGGGACGTTAGTGGCCGCAGTCCAGGGTCCCGGGCTAAGGGGGCCCCACCAAAAGATCTGCACTTCTGGCAGCCTGGAGATCTTTTTGCGGAGTCCCCCTTAGCCAGGGCTGCAGCCCCTAGAGCCCCTGCATTAATCCTGCCCTGTCTGCACCCCAAACTCCTCATCCCCAGCCCCACCCCAGAGCCCGCAGCCCCCACACCTCCCAGCCACTGGGTCTCATGGTTTATAAAATTGCTGTATGCAAAAATCCAAATATTGAAAATTAATTCCCGGGTCCTGCAGACACTTAAACAGACACAGAACTTTACTCTAGAAACAGTCCCGTGGTTTAAAGTTCAGTGAGCGTTTGCAGCATCAGGGACTCCGTGTATTTTTATTAAGAACTTGTCATGTAGTGGCATAAAATCTGTCACTTCAACAGTGAAACAATTTTGTTTTAACAATAAAAAGTTATTTAAACTCTCAGTAATTTACAATAGCAATTTTTTTATACCGGCCAAAGTTTGCAAAAAGTGGAGCCCAAAATTAGGCTCTTCAGCCTGCCTTTAGCCACCTAAGGGAGGGGTTTTCAAGCATGCTCAGGGCACAAGTCCTATTGAGTTCAACCTGCAAATCCTGATGGTTGAAACATTTCAGCTCTTTACCTGTGGAAGTACAGTGTCCTGGCCAGAAATCCTCCATGTCGCTTTTCACTAGCAGATCTCAAAGCTCTTGACCAAGGAGGCGCAGAGCACAGGCTTCTTGATTTTCAATTCTGCGTCTGTATAGTCTCATACTAGGGGATATTAATGAGGCCTTGGGCTTGTCTTTTTCAGCACAGATGAGCATTTTAAGTGTGAAACTTCTTAGTAGAAAAATATCGACATAAAATCTGAAATCTTATTAACACTTAGGAAACTAAAAAAACAAACAAGTAGAAAACATCCACTTTGACAATTTAAGACCATAAAATGGAAGAGAAGAACTAACAATATGTAGATAAGAAATTTGATGTAAATTTTCTAAAAAACCCTATATTTAAATGTCATAATTGAAATAAAAATTTTAGTTGTGATTTTTAGCCACCCTAAGAAGGGGAGCTCCCAAAGGGTGCTGATGAAAATGTGGACAGGTAGGAGAAACACCAAAACAAAACCAAGACCCGTTGTTTGAAAACACAAGAACATAAGAATGTAAGAATGGCCATATTGGGTCAGACCAAAGGTCCATCCAGCCCAGTATCCTGCCTACCAACAGTGGCCAATGCCAGGTGCCCCAGGGGGAGTGAACCTAACAGGTAATGATCAAGTGATCTCTCTCCTGCCATCCATCTCCACCCTCTGACAAACAGAGGATAGGGACACCAGTTCTTACCCATCCTGGCTAATAGTCATTAATGGACTTAACCTCCATGAATTTATCCAGTTCTCTTTTAAACCCTGTTATAGTCCTAGCCTTCACAACCTCCTCAGGCAAGGAGTTCCACAGGTTGACTGTGCACTGAGTGAAGAAGAACTTCCTTTTATTTGTTTTAAACCTGCTACCCACTAATTTCATTTGGTGGCCCCTAGTTCTTATATTATGGGAACAAGTAAATAACTTTTCCTTATTCACTTTCTCCACACCATTCCTGATTTTATAGATCTCTATCATGTCCCCCCTTCGTCTCCTCTTTTCCAAGCCAAAAAGTCCTAGCCTCTTTAATCTCTCCTCATATGGGACCCGTTCCAAACTCCAAATCATTTTAGTTGTCCTTTTCTGAACCTTTTCTAATGCCAGTAAATCTTTATTGAGAAGAGGGGACCACATCTGTACGCAGTATTCAAGATGTGGACGTACCATGGATTTATATAAGGGCAATAAGATATTCTCCGTCTTATTCTCTATCCCTTTTATAATGATTCCTAACATCCTGTTTGCTTTTTTGACTGCCGCTGCCCACTGTGTGGACGTCTTCAGAGAACTATCCACGATGACTCCAAGATCTTTCTCCTGGTTAGTTGTAGCTAAATTAGCCCCCATCATATTGTATGTATAGTTGGGGTTATTTTTTCCAATGTGCGTTACTTTACATTTATCCACATTACATTTCATTTGCCATTTTGTTGCCCAATCACTTAGTTTTGTGAAATCTTTTTGAAGTTCTTCACAGTCTGCTTTGGTCTTAACTATCTTGAGCAGCTTAGTATCACCTGCAAACTTTGCCACCTCACTGTTTACCCCTTTCTCCAGATTGTTGATGTATAAGTTGAATAGGATTGGTCCTAGGACTGACCCGTGGGGAACACCACTGGTTACCCCTCTCCATTCTGGAAATTTACCATTTATTCCTACCCTTTGTTCCCTGTCTTTTAACCAGTTCTCAATCCATGAAAGGATCTTCCCTCTTATCCCATGACAACTTAATTTACGTAAGAGCCTTTGGTGCGGCTTCAGAGTGATAGCCGTGTTAGTCTGTTTCAGCAGAGAGAACAAGGAGGACTTGTGGCACCTTAGAGACTCACCAATTTATTTCAGCATAAGCTTTCATGGGCTAAAGCCCACTTCATCAGACGCATGCAAAGGAAAATACAGCAGGAAGATATATAGATATATATACACAGAGAAGATGAGAAAATGGGGGTCGCCATTCTAACTCTTAACGAGACCAATCGATTAAGGTATCACAACAAAAGTGTTTTTTTTTCTCCTGCTGCTAATAGCCCAATTAATTGATTGGTCTCCTTAAGAGTTGCTATGGCAACCCCCATTTTCTCATCTTCTCTGTATCTATATATCTATAACTTCCTGCTGTATTTTCCACTGCATGCATCTGATGAAGTGGGCTTTAGCCCATGAAAGCTTATGCTCAAATAAATTGGTTCGTCTCTAAGGTGCCACAAGTCCTCCTCATTGGCTTTTCCTGACTGATTGTGCTGGGGGCTCTGCCTGGCTCCAGCGCT
This sequence comes from Caretta caretta, assembly GCF_965140235.1. Taxonomy (NCBI): domain Eukaryota; kingdom Metazoa; phylum Chordata; order Testudines; family Cheloniidae; genus Caretta; species Caretta caretta. Next base: position 10,733,067 of record NC_134209.1, read on the forward strand.
CCGGTCCCTCAGTGACCAAGGCCACCTGGGAACCCTGATCGATTCCAGCTTCAAGGCGTGCTGAGATCCATCTGTCTCTTTCTTTGCCTCTGTCTCTCTCTAGGTATAGCCTCCTGACCCTGCCTTTTGTGATCAGTTATACTTTGCTAGCCCTAACTTTTGTCATCAAATGTAAGTTACATTTAATCTTGGAACGGTTTTCTTTGTTTGGCTCAACCTTGTAAGGTTACTACCTGGGAATAAATAACTTTCATGGTTAAGCTGATTGCTCTCCCCCTTACCGCCCCCCATGGGTGTTTTTGGCTTCTCCATTCACTCTGCAGCAACACTCCTTGTACCAAAGCTAAAGATCCCTGCAGCGCCAAAAATCCTGTGGGGTTTGCTCATCAAGTGGGTTACTAGCAGAATGGTTGTGGTGTGAAGGTGGGGATAGGGATGTGCTGAACCTGGGGCATAGGGGGGTGGCAGATTAAGTTGTTGCTCAGCCTAGCCCCGTGAGACCAAGGACATACGAGGGTAACAGCTTTAAATTGCCGTTCAATCCAGTTGACTCAGTCCAGAGACACATCAGGGGTCAGCTTGTGAGTGCTGATTCCCCAGTCCTCTCAGACATGCTATGTTCATGTGTGTGTGTGTTTGTGTGTGTGTGTGTGTTTCTGTTCATCAGATTTGGGGGCTGGAAGACCCCAGCCCTGGGGAACCGAGGTCCTGCAGGGTAGCTCCATTGGGAGGGAACTTGCAGAAGGAAGGAGTAGCGCTCCATAGGAAAACACAAGTGACAAAAGCAGCACATTGACAGAATTGCAGAATCTCCCCCCACCAGAAGAGTAACCCTAACAAATGGGCGTACCCCAAGGTAAAGGGCAATTCTGGTAACAGCTCATTTGGAGCTTGTTTGGAAGGGGGATGGACGTCATTCTTGTGACAAGGCACGTGCTATGGCCAAAAACACTTTAGCCCTGTGCGCCCTTCCAGACAAGTCTTATGTCCCAAATACTTTGGGTCTTAGCTTTTTAACCCTTTAGAGGTGAAAGGGTTTTTCCTCTGGCCAGGAGGGATTTCAAGGTGGTTAGCTTTCCCTTTATATTTATGACAGTCCACAAGGTGCACATCAAGGAACGTTCAAAGCGAGAAGGGCGTTCTTTTTGGGGAGACTAACCCGCATTGCACTGACCAGGAGAAGGGGGAAGTGGGAGCCTGCAGCGCCATCTAGCGGCCAAAGGAGAAATCGCCGGCTTCTGGACCTCTGTGCGCTCTTGGTTCGGTTCACATGCAAAGCTGTGTCACGCCAGGTTGGGAAAACGGGGTTCTGCTGCACGACATCATCCTCTGGAATGACTCAACCCGATAGGACACCTCCTACGATACACTGCTCCGAGTGACGCTCTCAAACAGGTCCCCACAGCTCCCCAGCCTCCCCCCACCGGGAGGCAGGTGTGAGAGGATTGTTCTCCCCAACTGACAGAGGGAGAAACGAAGGCTGAGAAAGGCGAAGGGCCTTGTCTTCCATCAAACAACCTGTTGGGATAGAGTTGGGAACAGGACCCGGGTGTCCTGACTTTCAAACGAACCATCAGTCTGGAGTTTCAAACACTGAAGGATCAGAATAAAGGGACCTACAATGAGCTACAGACCAACAACCATTCACACTGATTCTTCAGCAAGTGTTTTAGAAGCAGGAGAACAACAGCGAGAACCAGGAACGGCAGAGACAATCAGCAGCGAGAAGGAGAACAATTCACGAAGCAGACGATTGGTTCTGGCTTATTTGCTGGGCCTTAAAAGAGAACAACAAAGTCCTGAATCTCCTCCCTGCCACGAGACCCCTGCTCAGCCAATCAGCGTGGAGACTCTGGCGGTGGGCTGAGGGTTCTCCAGATGGCCCAGGGATGGCTCAGGTCACCGGTGAGGATCACTCTCAGAGCACGCTTCCTGTCCCATCTCTTTGGGAGGCCTCCCACCATGAGGGCTACAGAGTACCCCCTCCTTGCCAGTGGAGGGAGGGAAGCAGGAAAAGGGAAATCAAAAAAGTCAAACCCCAAGGACTCGAAGGGACAAAGGCCAAGCTGGGGGAAAATTGTCCCACCTTAACCTCCTGTGATGTGTAGGGGGCCAGATGAGATGATCTAAGAGTCTCTTCTGGACTTCAAGTCTCCAAATCTCTGCAAAACCGAGTGCGGCACATTGAGCATCCTCTGATGGTTCCACGTGTGGCCTGCGTGAACCCTTGCACGACCACTGAGTGTGTGGGGGTGACCCAGGGGGAGCAGCTCAAACACGCACAGGAGCCGGCTCGGGGCAGGACATGAGCCCTGCAGGGCAGGGGTGGGGGTGGCAGTCACATCACAAGGGCCTTTTGCAGCACTCAGCTGATTGGTGAAAGGAGGTTGGGAGGCGGTGACCTCACAGAGAGTCCACGACAATGGCCAGGGAGGACAGGCTGCAGGGCAGGGGGATCTCAGAGACCCCCGGGGCTTTGCTGCAGGGAGTCTCCTTCTTGAGGTGTCTCCTTGAGGACTGAGAGAGAATTCAGGGTCTCGTATGTGAGCGCGAGGTGGAGCCTCTCTGGAGTTTTCTCCTTTCCCACTGCTCATTGAGCGAGAAGACAGACGTCCCTGTGGAGAAGTAAGAGACCCAGAGAAGTTTAGTACCGAGGCAGCCTGATCCGCCCGGTGCTGGCCAAATTCTCGGCAAGGAAAACAGGAGGTTAAGGTGGGATAATTTTCCCCCAGCTTGGCCTTTGTCCCTTCGAGTCCTTGGGGTTTGACTTTTTTGGTTTCCCTTTTCCTGCTTCCCTCCCTCCACTGGCAAGGAGGGGGTACTCTGTAGCCCTCATGGTGGGAGGCCTCCCAAAGAGATGGGACAGGAAGCGTGCTCTGAGAGTGATCCTCACCAGTGACCTGAGCCATCCCTGGGCCATCTGGGGAACCCTCAGCCCACTGCCAGAGTCTCCACGCTGATTGGCTGAGCAGGGGGTCTCGTGGCAGGGAGGAGACTCAGGGCTTTGTTGTTCTCGTTTAAGGCCCAGCAAATAAGCCAGAACCAATCATCTGCTTGGTGAATTTTTCTCCTTCTTGCTGCTGATTGTCTCTGAGCCGTTCCTGGTTCTCGCTGTTGTTCTCCTGCTTCTAAAACACTTGCTGAAGAATCAATGTGAATGGTTGTTGGTCTGTAGCTCATTGCAGGTCCCTTTATTCTGATTATTCAGTGTGTGAAACTCCAGACTGATGGTTCGTTTGAAAGTCAGGACACCCGGGTCCTGTTCCCAACTCTATCCTGACAGGTTGTGTGATGGAAGACAAGGCCCTTCGCCTTTCTCAGCCTTTGTTTCTCCCTCTGTCAGTTGGGGAGAACAATCCTCTCACACCTGCCTCCCGGTGGGGGGAGGCTGGGGAGCTGTGGGGACCTGTTTGAGAGCGTCACTCGGAGCAGTGTATCGTAGGGGGTGTCCTGTCGGGTTGAGTCATTCCAGAGGATGATGTCGTGCAGCAGAACCCCGTTTTCCCAACCTGGCGTGACACAGCTTTGCATGTGAACCGAACCAAGGGCGCACACAGGTCCAGAAGCCAGCGATTCCTCCTTTGGCCGCTAGATGGCGCTGCAGGCTCCCACTTCCCCCTTCTCCTGGTCAGCGCAATGGGGGTTAGTCTCCCCAAAAAGAACGCCCGTCTCGCTTTGAACGTTCCTTGATGTGCACCCGGTGGACTGTCGGGATACGTGTCCAAAACTTGCAGGGCTTGTTTCATGGTCTCCACAACGACAATCTTTCTTCCTTTTTAGACGTGACGACCTTTTTGGTCAAGATCCTTGATTATTCGGGGACTTATCCCGGAAGACCCAAAGTATTTGGGACATAAGACTTGTGTGGAAGGGCGCACAGGGCTAAATTGTTTTTGGCCATAGCAGGTGCCTTGTCGCAAGAATGACGTCCATCCCCCTTCCAAAGAAGCCCCAAATGAGCTGTTACCAGAATTGCCCTTTACCTTGGGGTACGCCCATTTGTTAGGATTACTCTTCTGGTGCGGGGAGATTCTGCAATTCTGTCAATGTGCTGCTTTTGTCACTTGTGTTTTCCTATGGAGCGCTACTCCTTCCTTCTGCAAGTTCCCTCCTAATGGAGCTACCCTGCAGGACCTCGGTTCCCCAGGGCTGGGGTCTTCCAGCCCCCAAACCTGATGAACACACGCACACACACATGAGCATAGCATGTCTGAGAGGACTGGGTAATCAGCACTCACAAGCTGACCCCTGATGTGTCCCTGGACTCAGTCGGCTGGATTGAACAGCAATTTAAAGCTGTTACCCTCATATGTCCCTGGTCTCATGGGGCTGGGCTGAGCAACACCTTAATCTGCCACCCTCCTATGCCCCCAGGTTCAGCACCTCCCTATCCCCACCTTCACACCACAACCATTCTGCTAGTAACCCACTTGATGAGCAAACCCACAGGATTTTTGGGGCTGCAGGGATCTTTAGCTTGGGTACAAGGAGCTTTGCTGCAGAGTGAATGGAGAAGCCAAAAACACCCATGGGGTGAGGAGTAAGGGGGAGAGCAATCAGCTTAACCATGAAATTTATTTATTTCCAGGTAGTAACCTTACAAGGGGAGCCAAACAAAGAAAACCGTTCCAAGATTAAATCTAACTTCAATTTGATTGCAAAAGTTAGGGCTAGCAAACGATAACTGATCACATAAGGCAGGGTCAGGAGGCCATACCTAGAGAGATACAGAGGCACAGAAAGAGACAGATGGATCTCAGCACTCCTTGAAGCTGGAATCGATCAGGGTTCCCAGGTGGCCTTGGTCGCTGAGGGACCGGAGCGCTGGAGACAGGCAGAGCCCCCAGCACAATCAGTCAGGAAAAGATAATGAGGAGGACTTGTGGCACCTTAGAGGCGAACCAATTTATCTGAGCATAAGCTTTCATGGGCTAAAGCCCACTTCATCAGATGCATGCAGTGGAAAACACAGCAGGAAGATATAGATATAGATATATCGATGCAGAGAAGACAAGAAAATGGGGGTTGCCCTACCAACTCTTAACGAGACCAATCGATAAAGGTGGGCTGTTAGCAGCAGATGAAAAAAACACTTTTGTTGTGATACCTTAATTGATTGGTCTCGTTAAGAGTTAGAATGGCAACCCCCATTTTCTCATGTTCTCTGTGTATATATATCTATATATCTTCCTGCTGTATTTTCCACTGCATGCATCTGATGAAGTGGGCTTTAGCCCATAAAAGCTTATGCTCAAATAAATCTGTTCGTCTCTAAGGTGCCACAAGTCCTCCTCGTTCTTTCTGCTGAAACAGACTAACACGGCTATCACTCTGAAGCCGCACCAAAGGCTCTTACGTAAATTGAGTTGTCATGGGATAAGAGGGAAGATCCTTTCATGGATTGAGAACTGGTTAAAAGACAGGGAACAAAGGGTAGGAATAAATGGTAAATTTCCAGAATGGAGAGGGGTAACCAGTGGTGTTCCCCATGGGTCAGTCCTAGGACCAATCCTATTCAACTTATACATAAACAATCTGGAGAAAGGGGTAAACAGTGAGGTGGCAAAGTTTGCAGGTGATACTAAACTGCTCAAGATAGTTAAGACCAAAGCAGACTGTGAAGAACTTCAAAAAGATCTCACAAAACTAAGTGATTGGGCAACAAAATGGCAAATGACATGTAATGTGGATAAATGTAAAGTAACGCACATTGGAAAAAATAACCCCAACTATACATACAGTGATGGCTATAACTAATCAGGAGAAAGATCTTGGAGTCATCGTGGATAATTCTCTGAAGACGTCCACGCAGTGCGCAGCGGCAGTCAAAAAAGCAAACGGTATGATAGGAATCATTAAAAAAGGGATACAGAATAAGACGGAGAATATCTTATTGCCCTTAAATAAATCCATGGTACGTCCACATCTTGAATACTGCGTACAGATGTGGACCCCTCATCTCAAAAAAGATATACTGGCAGTAGAAAAGGTTCAGAAAAGGACAACTAAAATGATTAGGAGTTTGGAACTGGTCCCGTATGAGGAGAGATTAAAGAGGCTAGGACTTTCCGTCTTGGAAAAGAGGAGACTAAGGGGGGATATGATAGAGGTCTATAAAATCATGAGTGGTGTGGAGAAGGTGAATAAGGAAAAGTTATTTACTTGTTCCCATAATATAAGAACTAGGGGCCACCAAATGAAATTAATGGGCAGCAGGTTTAAAACAAATAAAAGGAAGTTCTTCTTCACTCAGCGCACAGTCAACCTGTGGAACTCCTTCCCTGAGGAGGTTGTGAAGGCTAGGACTGTAACAGGGTTTAAAAGAGAACTGGATAATTTCATGGAGGTTAAGTCCATTAATGGCTATTAGCCAGGATGGCTAAGGACTGGTGTCCCTATCCTCTGTTTGTCAGAGAGTGGAGCTGGATGGCAGGAGAGAGATCACTTGATCATTACCTGTTAGGTTCACTCCCTCTGGGGCACCTGGCATTGGCCACTATCGGTAGACAGGATACTGGGCTGGATGGACCTTTGGTCTGACCGAGTGTGGCCATTCTAATGTTCTTGTGTTTTCAAACAACAGGTCTTGGTTTTGTTTTGGTGTTTCTCCTACCTGACCACATTTTCATCAGCACCCTTTGGGAGCTCCCCTTCTTAGGGTGGCTAAAAATCACAACTAAAATGTTTATTTAAATTATGACATTTAAATATAGGGTTTTTTTAAAATTTACATCAAATTTCTTATCTACATATTGCTAGTTCTTCTCTTCCATTTTATGGTCTTTAATTGTCAAAGTGGATGTTTTCTACTTGTTTGTTTTTTTCGTTTCCTAAGTGTTAATAAGATTTCGGATTTTATGTCAATATTTTTCTACTAAGAAGTTTCACACTTAAAATGCTCATCTGTGCTGAAAAAGACAAGCCCAAGGCCTCATTAATATCCCCTAGTATGAGACTATACAGACGCAGAATTGAAAATCAAGAAGCCTGTGCTCTGCACCTCCTTGGTCAAGAGCTTTGAGATCTACTAGTGAAAAGCGACGTGGAAGAGCAAGAGGATTTCTGGCCAGGACACTGTACTTCCACAAGTAAAGAGCTGAAATGCTTCAACCATCAGGTTTTGCAGTTTGAAGTCAATAGGGCTTGTGCTCTGAGCATTCTCGAAAACCCCTCCCTTAGGTGGCTAAAGGCAGGCTGAAGAGCCTAATATTGGGCTCCACTTTTTGAAAACTTTGGCCGGTATAAAAAAATTGCTATTGTAAATTACTGAGAGTTTAAATGACTTTTTATTGTTAAAACAAAATTGTTTCACTGTTGAAGTGACAGATTTTATGCCACCACATGACAAGTTCTTAATAAAAATACACGGAGTCCCTGACGCTGGAAACGCTCACTGAACTTTAAACCATGGGACTGTTTCTCGAGTAAAGTTCTGTGTCTATTTAAGTGTCTGCAGGACCCGGGAATTAATTTTCAATATTTGGATTTTTGCATATAGCAATTTTATAAATCATGAGACCCAGTGGCTGGGAGGTGTGGGGGCTGCGGGCTCTGGGGTGGGGCTGGGGATGAGGAGTTTGGGGTGCAGACAGGGCAGGATTAATGCAGGGGCTCTAGGGGCTGCAGCCCTGGGCTAAGGGGGACTCCGCAAAAAGATCTCCAGGCTGCCAGAAGTGCAGATCTTTTGGTGGGGCCCCCTTAGCCCGGGACCCTGGACTGCGGCCACTGACGTCCCTGCGTCCGGCCCTTCCTAGCGGGGAGCAGGGAGGTGGCTTCGTGCACGGCTGTCCCTCCCCCACCGTGCTGGGCTGGAGCTGGAGCTGTGAGTGCCTGGAAGCTCCGCCCACCCGCTGCCCTCGCCTGCAGGCTCCACCCCCGCAGCTCCCATTGGCCGGAAACCGCAGCCAATGGGATCTGTGGGGGCGGTGCCTGCAGGCAGACGCAGGGCAGCGCAAGGAGCAACCTTCCCCCCCAAGGGGCCGCAGCCAGGGACATCCGTGCCGTGCCGGCAGCTGCAGGGTCACTCCGGGAGGAGCAGCGCAGGGCCAGGGCAGGCAAGGAGCCTGCCTCAACCCCAGTGCACCCCCAAATGGGAGCTGCCCCAGGAAAGCACCCTGCACCTCACGCCCCAGCCCTGAGCCCCCTCCTGCACCCTAACTCCCTCCCAGACCCCCACTCCAACCTCCTACCATGAGCCCTCTCCCACATTCCAAACCCCTGATCCCCAGCCTTGCCCCAGAGCCTGCACCCCCAGTCGGCCCTCTCACCACCTTCCGCACCCACCTCCCTGCCTCAACCTGCAGCCCGTCCTGCGCTCTGAACCCTGCATTTTTCACCACAGCCTGGAGCCTGGGGGCCCACAAAATCGAATAGCCCTGACCCCAACGAGGCTGCGCGGGGGCTCAGGCCAGAGGACTCCCCCAAACCCTCTCCCCACCAGCAGCACGGTGCTCCGGGGGGAAGGGGCTTCTCTCCCTTGCCGGGTGCTGGCAAGAGGGAGCTCTGGGGCCAGGAGAGCGGCCTGTGGCAGCCCTTCATCCCCAGCTGGCTCCCCTCCCAGCTACCCCTCTCCTCTCCAGGCCCCTGCTGCATGGCCCTTCATCGCTGGTGTGCGAGCGCGCGGCTGAGAGGGAACTGAGACTCCAGCCCCCTGCTCGAAGCAGGGCCAAGCCCAACTAAATCCTCCCAGCCAGGGCTTGGTCAAGCCGGGCCTTAAACACCTCGAAGGAAGGAGATTCCACCACCTCCCGAGGGAACCCATCCCAGTGCTTCACCACCCTCCTAGTGAAATAGTGTTTCCTAACATCCAACCTCGACCTCCCCCACTGCAACTGGAGACCATTGCTCCTTGTTCTGTCCTCTGCCACCACTGAGAACAGGCGAGCTCCATCCTCTTCAGGTCGTTGAAGGCTGCTCTCAAATCCCCCCTCACCCTTCTCTTCTGCAGACTAAATAAGCCCAGTTCCCTCAGCCTCTCCTCATAAGTCATGTGCTCCAGCCCCCTAATCATTTCCATTGCCCTCTGTTGGACTCTCTCCAATTTGTCCACGTCCTTTCTGTAGTGGGGGGCCCAAAACTGGACACAATACTCCAGGTGTGGCCTCACCAGTGCCAAAGAGAGGGGAAGAATCATTTCCCTCGATCTGCTGGCAATGCCCCTACTAATGCAGCCCAATAGGCCGTTAGCCTCCTTGCTGTCAGCCTTCATGTCCAGCTTCTCGTCCACTGTAACCCCAGGTCCTTTTCTGCAGAACTGCTGCCGAACCATTCGGTCCCTAGTCCGTAGCGGTGCATGGGATTCTTCCATCCTAAGTGCAGGACTCTGCACTGGTCCTTGTTGAACCTCATCAGATTTCTTTTGGCTCAGTCCTCCAGTTTGTCTATCCAGCATAGGGGTAGGGTCCCACTTTTCATTTCTACTTGATAGCACATTATTTAATAAAATGGATACATTCAGGAGCAATAATGGTCTCCATGAGATTTGAAATGCAATGTCCTGAGCTTGGCCTTGGGGTGACAGTTTATTTGTGACTTTTCTGCTGTGAAGGAGGAGGAATAACATGGGTCTGGATTTCTCAGATTCATTCATCTGCAGAGGGGAAGAATGTGAGAATGGGCCTTCATGGGGTGAGATGGGACCTTCAGGGAAGTCTCTTGACGTGTTTCTTTTAAATTACAGAGTCTAGCAGGGCTCTGCTGTTTATTCCCTGCAGGTATCATGCATTCCTAGATCTGGAAGGTTTAGCTCAGTGGTTCTGAACCCGCGGCCCGTGGGCCACTTGCAGCCCAATCCGCACACAGCTGTGGCTCATGTGACATCCTCAGGGGCATTCAGGTAGTATCTGTGTTGTGTGGATGCAGCCCAAATAAGGAGGGGGCTCAGGATTGGGGCAGAGGTTTGGAGTGCTGGGCGTGCAGGCTCTGGGGTGGGGTTGGGGCTGAGGGGTTTGGCGTGCAGGACGTTCCCTCAGGACTGGGGCAGAGGGTTGGGGTATGGGGAGTGAGGGCTCCTGCTAGGGGTGCAGGCTCTGGGGTGGAGCCAGGGATGAGGGGTGCAGGCTGCAGTGGGGAGTGAGGAGTCTCCCCAGCCCTCTCTCTGTGCAGCAGCCCAGGGCCAAGGGAGAGGCACCTCTCCCCGCCTGCACGGCCTTGATAGCCTGCTGCACAACCGCGCGGCTTAGAGGGAACTTAGGTAGCTGCCAGGCAGCATGAAGGAAACACCACTGAATGGTGCGATCCCCACAGTCATTGATACAAACAGGCTGCGCCAGGTGTCACAGCAGTCACACAGCCAGACAGCTTTGGACGGGTTGGGAGACACCCCCAGTGATGCCCTGGATGTATGGCTGGAGGAGGAGGAGGAGGAAATTGGGCAGTTACCTCTGCATGACATTTTCCTGGAGTGGCTTCCCTGGGTGGAGTGCCACGTCTGGGCTTGGCCGACTAGCATGGGCTGGAGGGGCAGGAGAGTGCTGCAGAGCTGGGAGGAACGGCTGTGGGAACCGGACGTGGGGAGGTTGAAGTGTAGGTTCCTGGAGACCTGTGCAGCGCTCAGCCCGGAGCTGCAGGGGTGGAGTCCTGACATGAGAGCTCCCGTCGGCCCCAAGAGGCATGTTACACAGCCCTTCAGGCCAGCCCTTGATGCGGTTGCACCACTCAGGGTGTGACAAGGGGTCTCTCTGTCCCAGAATCTTTCCACCCCGAATGTCTTCCCATTATCCACCCCTTCAGCTCCCACGAGAGGTCAGCTGTGTGTGAGCCCAAGGGAGTACAATAGCACATGTATCCCGGTGCCTTGTCTGGGAGCCCCTCCGTCACTGTCCCGAGGAATTGGCTGGGAGTCTGCTATCCTCCAAATGTTCAGTCAGGTAGTTCACGCTCTGAGGTTGAGCTACAGGTCACCTGTCAGCCCCAGAGGCACAAGGAGGTGGCATTCCCTCTGGCTGGGCTCTCACCGAGTTAACCCGTTGAGCATTTCGCCCACTTAGGCCCTGGTTTTCTGCAGACATTACAGGTCAGGTCTCTGAGAGCCCTTGGATGAGGTGTCTCTGCATCAGCCGCTCCCCCCACTTTGGGTTTATCTGAGTCCCTCTTCTGGGGTGCCCCCATCGGTTCCCTTTCCCAGTCCCCTTTGAGTCTCTCTCGATACCCAGAGCGACTGTCCACAAACTCTTCTGCCAACCCGCCTGCACTACGCAGAGCCTGAGGCTTCTTGTCCACTAACCATCTTTTAAGCTAGTGGGGACAGAGCTCATAGAGTTGTTCCAAACCAGCCCGATTATACAAATCCTCCAGGGTAGTGACACCTGCACCCTAACCTCATTTGTGGAGATACTCTCCCCTCAGAATGGTGGCTTCTATATCTGTCACACCCGGGGTCTTCTGCACACCCCAAGAGCTTTTCCTATAACCCCAGTGCCAAGTCATACTTAATCAGTAAAGCCTTTTTGAACCGTTCATAGCCACCACTATCAGCTCCATCCACTCGGCTGTATGCCTCCGTACCTTTAGGGCCAAGTAAGGGAGTGAGACTGCGGAGTTGTCTGCAGGATCAACCAGGTTCAAATCACATGCCTTCTCAAAGGCTATGAGGTAGGCATCCATATCCCCCCACCTTATCTGGAACAACCATTTAGGATCTAGGCTCTCTGTGGACTTGGCATCCCAGGGTCTTTCCCCACTTTCCCCTCTGTGGGTCCTCTTGCCCCTCCACTTCTCTAGTTGTAGTTCATGCTTTTCCTGCTTCTCCTCATGCTCTGCCAGCTCCTTCGCCTTCAGCTGCAGCTCCCACCTCTTCTAATCTATCAAAGGGAACCTGAATCATGAGGGCACCCTGCTGGACGGGGAACTGGCTCTTGGGGGCATCCTGCTGCCACCTCTGTTGCTCTCAGGCCTCACTGGAAAACCCACCTGGGTCTGGAACCTGTTTCTTGGCCCTTTCATCTGTCTCCAGAAGGCTTAGCCCTCTCCCTGGACAGGGTTTGTCATGCTCTTCCTAGGGAGGTGGCCTAACCAGCGCCGAACGAGGGCCTAGGTTATATGCCCTTTTCTTGTTGTTTCCTTTGACTACCCTTGTTTTACTGCTGCAAGTCACTTATTGCAAAATACTACTGGTGCATTCAGCATCCCACCGCTGTCACCAACTGTCGTGGATCCACGGGATCAGTTCTACACCCCCAGCTTTGGAACAGGCTCTAGGAGGAACCCCATCAGTCTACCAGACCCTCCAGGGGGCCCACTTGGCCTGCAGGATAAGCAACACCGCTTCACTGCCTCCTTCGACTGGACCTTTAGCACTGCTGGGTCACAGCTGGATTTCTGTTCAGCAAGTCCTACTGTGGTAGACTACGTCCTGGTAGAGACTTGTCCGCTCCTCAGGGATTAATGCACCTCAGCAAGCATTTGTGGTGACACTCACATCATGTTGTCAAAACAGTCGGGTCCATTAATCAACTGGACTCAGCATAGGACGTCCTTAGGTTGGCACAGAGAACTGACGGTTAAAGCACCGTTCAAGTCCATTCTGGCTAGCCCAGAGCCCAGCCACGTTGTAGTGAACCCCATTGCTCAAGTTCTGTCTGTCTCTCAGTCTGACCTTCTTGGTCAGACTCCAGGGGAAAGCCCGACTCCTTCCAGCAACGAGCTTTGATCCCCCACCTCACACCTTTCCCATCCTTGTTCTCGAGCTGGGGGATGTTGCTCAGCTTCCCTGTTGTGAAGTGAGGAAATCCACCTCCTCTGGGTCATTGGTTGCTAGGCAACAATGTCTTGGTGATGGGCTTTGCCATTGTCTTCACACTGGGGCTTGCCTCAGTCAGTCTTTTCCCAATGACCCATTTAGTCTCAGCTAGGTAACATACATACCCATGTCTCTTAGCCTGCCCTGAGCGCAAACTGTCCTCTGTCTCCCACTGGCATCAATGCAACATATAGGGGCCATGTAAATAGTACAGAACATTCCCGCTGCGTGATACAGCTCTCTGGTCAGACTGAGCGCTCCGGGGGCAGGGACCTGTCTGTGCTCTTTGTCTGTAGAGCTCCTAGCACCACAGGGCCCCGATCCTGACTGGGGCCTCCAGGCACTGCTGTGCTGTAAACAAACAATACCAGTAATGGACTGATAATAACATGCAAGGGCTTGACCAAAGCTGTCCAACCTTTACCGAGACCCTTTCCACAGCATTCACCGTGGGGTGGAATACAAGGGTGGGAATTACACACACAAACACACCCTCCAGAGTTTGTCCAGCTGTACTCGGAGATGGGTTGGGTGGCTGCACTGGACTGGTGCCCAGGAGAGGCTGCACAGTCCTGGGGGTAGGGGCTGCTTGTGGCCAGGTGGTATTAGAGCACATGGCCATGGTGAAGGGGCAGATCTGGGAGGGAACCTGTCCTGGTTACAGGGTTACCTGCACCTCTGGCCCCTCTCTGGGCTCTCTGAGTGAACCCTTCCAGTGTCCGGGCTTGTGATGGCATGGTGAAGTGTACTATACAGTTCAGCCACTAGGCGGTGCTGTGTGTAACAGACCTTATATAAGCTGACCTCCGCCATGCCGGGCCGAGCATTAGAGGATCTTGTGGCCGGCGCCTCTGTGGTGTCTCTCTGAGCCGGAGGCTCTGTAGCCAGGCCAGCTCTAGTCCTGGAGCCTGGCCTGCTGGTAGCAGCCCTGGAACTGCCATCTCCCAGGGGTACATGTCAGGCCTTGTACCTGTGTGTCCATGTGTATATATATCTGCCCACTTGAAGTTTCCACTTCATGAATCTGATGAAGTGGGTTCCAGCCCATGAAAGCTTATGCCCAAATAAATTTGTTAGTCTTTAAGGCGCCACAGGATTCCTCATTGTTTTTGCTGAAACAGACTAACATGGCTATCTCCCTCAAACATGTTTAATAGTGAGGGTAATTAACTATTGGCACCATTTACCCAGGGTTGTGGTGGATTTTCCATCACTGACCATTTTTAAACCAAGAGTGGATGATTTTTTAAAAAAAATATCTGCTCTAGTTCGAGCAGGAATTCTTGTGGGGCAGGTCCCTGGCCTGTGTTACACAGGAGTCCAGACAAGCTGATCACAACAGTCCCTTCTGGCCTTGGAATCTGTGAACCTGTGAAAACAATGATCAAATCTAGGGCACAACTGAGACTGACTCCATAAGTCGGTGGGTTAACAATAATGTTGGTTTGGGTCATCAGCTCCTTAAATCATCCAATTAATAGAGGAGATGATCAGATCCTGCAGCTAACATAAGAAAGCACTGCTTTCCTTTCATCCTGCAGCAGGAGATGGGAGAAGGCAGCTGTTTTGATTTAAGGAAATCCTGTTGAGACCCCAGAGACACTGGAACCGAGGTGGGTGGGGGTGGAGAAGGCTAGCGCCCCCTCAAGGGCAGTATTATGAGGCTGGGGAAGTATTATGAGACTGATCTAGTTTTTGCCCCCATGATTTGTTCTGCTCAGGCTGGGTGGGGGCTCCATGGCTTTGGCATGTAAAAGTCTAGCCTCCTGTGGGCTGCAATAGTTTGGTTTAATCTTCAATGTTGGGCTTGATGTGAGCGTGCTGGGTGTGTTGGTGGCCTGTGATATAGAGGAGGTCTGACTGGTTGATCTCATGGTCCCTTCTGGCCTAAAACTCTACATGTAGCTGGTGTAGGACATACCTGTCATTTTGGGTTTAGGTTAAGCCTTCCTGGATGCTGTGAACCCCATGATCAACACTCATCCAGAGAACCGGAGCTCCCTCCATTCCTCTGACTCCATTTCTTTCACCAATAATGTCACAGAACATAGTTACTGGTTAGGAATCTGCTTTCTTGGAGCCTTTTATCCAGTTTGGACAATGTGATGTTTTGGGACAGGGTTTGACACATGTTCTTACCCCTTCCACTTATCAATGATGATCAGTTGATAAATTACAGTACTAAGAATCAGGAAGCATTCATTGATTATGTGCAATTACAGGTGTTAATTAGAGCTGAACAAAAGTTTTCATTCAAAAAATATCTTGAGGAAATTTGGCCGGTTTACAAAAAGAGATTTTTTTGTGAAAACATTTGGATTTTCTTGAGAGTTTTTTTTTTTTTTTTTTGCATTATTACAAAATTTTCAACTTAAACCTTTTATTTGGGCGGAGGGGTCCTATTATGTATTGTTTATTGGGTTCTGTTCTATTCTATGTAGCTTCTTACACCACACTCATCAACGTAATATCAGGATTTCTTCTGCTTTACCAATTTTGAGCCCTCATCTTAGTCAAATGGTAGGATTTTCAAAACTGAAAATATTCATTCTGGAAAATTCCAAGTTTTGAGAAGAATAAAAAAATAATGGAAAATATTTAAAAATGAAAAATTAGTCCATTTCGGAAAACAACAGAACAAAAAACGTCTTTGACCAGTGAGAGGTGCTATCCCCACAATGCCATATCTCAGGGACACAGTGTGATTGGGGAGTAGACCCAGAAGAAAGGGTGGAGCTGCCCAGTGAAAGAGCTGGTGAAAGTGTAGATTGGGGCCTCCATACCAGGATGATAAAATGACACCAGGCCCCGCTCATAGTCCAGATACACTCCGATCTTCCCAGGGATCCCAGTCAGGGGCAGGAGGGTCTCTGGGGAGGTGCGAGCCCGGTAATGGCTCCCACACTGATCCACGGCCCAGATCCTCTCCTCAGGAGAAAAGCAGATCCAGCCCTTCCTCCTGACGGATTCTTTGGCCACCCCCACAGCCCAGGTCCTACCACCAGGTTTCCCCGAGGCAAACCCTTCCGAGCCCAGCACGCAGGTTTCACTGTCAAATCTCTCAGGGTTGTCAGGCACGTCCTGCTCAGGCCCCTCCATTTCACAGATCGCCGATTCTCAGAGACCTTGAGGCTGGGATGAGCCGTGTCCGGATCCAGACTCACCATCGCTGCAGAGATGGGGCAGAGCATCAGGGGCAGAGCGCAGCCCAACTGCATAGGTGCTGACTCCGTGGGTGCTACAGGGCTGGAGCACGCACGGGGAAAAATTAGTGGGTGCTCTGCACCCACTGGCAGCCAAGCTCCCCCCCCACCTCACCTCACTTCACCTAACCTCTGCCTCCTCCCCTGAGCATGCTGTGTCCCTGCTTCCCCTAAGTCCCAGTGCTTGCAGCCACAAAACAGCTGTTTTGCGGCATAACAAGCTCTGGGAGGGACGGGGGAGGAGCGGGAACGTGGCGCACTCAGGGGAGGAGGCGAAGCCGGGGAGGGGATTTGGGGAAGGAGTCCAATAGGGGCAGGGAGGGGGCAGAGTTGAGGCGGGGACTTTGGGGAAGGGGTTGGAATGGGGCGGGGCAGGGGTGGAGTCAGGGCAGGGCTGGGGGTAGAGGAGGGGTCGAGCACCCACTGGCACCAGCAGAAGTTGGTGCCTATGCCCATCGAGGCTGTTTCCCATCCTCCCGCCAGCTCTGTCTTGGCTAGGACACTCTCTGATTTCCCGCCTCTAACTCCCAGGGATCTGCTTCTCTGCATTTCACTGCAGCTCTCCTCCCAGGCAATAGGGGCAAATAGTTCCCCTGGAAGAGCTGGGGATGCCTCTAGCTCCCATTGGGCCTGTCTGTAACCTCTACAGAGGCCCCAGTAAGGAACGAGCTCAGGTGTTACACACACGGAGATCATTTCAACCATTAAAAGAACTCAGTAGTCACCCACCACAAAATCTGTGCTCTGGGGCTGCTACCACGTCTCCACAGCTAAGACAGCACCTGAGTTTCCAATCTACACCCGAGTTGGGAGCCCTCTATTCTAATACCCACAAAGTCCTATCAGACTCAAATTTGGTAGATTTGGTCCAGGTCTGAGGTAGAATTTTTCTACCATATTTGAACTGAATTAGCCAAAGGGCTACTGACTGACAACTCCATAAAAACAGAGATTTCACCAGTCCAAAAAGCATTAAGACAATTACCCGCAGCCAGTTAAGGTAATTTACACAGTTTCCTAGAACCCTTCTAGTTCATGAAGTTAATTAATAACAACACAACACATGAGAATTCACCATATGTGTCCAGTAAAACCTCAACTCTGAACCATAATTACCAACGGCTGCAAGCACCTACCCCCCTGAATTGACAGCAGGTAAGTTCCCGGCCTTAGGAGCACTCTGACTTATTGCAGTTACACTGGAGAGCTCGGGACTCCACCCTTAAGTGTGAGCATTTGTTTTATGCAAGTAAACTGGGGACGAATCTGGCATTTTCATTGACCATACTGCTCTTTCCCTGTGATTTCTGGCATGTGCGCGTTTGCTGGGCAGCAGAGTGGTGCAGGGGGTCTGACATTAAAATACCAGCTTCACTTACCTGCATTTTTGCTGACTTTACTCCAGCCTGAAATCAAACACACCAAGAGGTGAGCACTCCCCGGAGCACGGACTGCCGGCAAAGGACACAATGTCATCTGGGGTGGGGGAAAGGGGACACATGGCACTTACCAAGTTCGGCCAGGGATTTCTCTGCAAACAGAGAGACATAGGTATGCAGTCAGTTCTACAACAGCTCCTGGGTTAGGGAATCTGCCTTTAAAGGACCACTTTGCCCTTTCCACTGTGCTCTCCGCTGCGCTCTTCCCGCCCAGGTCTCCTGGCCTGAGCTCCATCCTCATAGAGCTCTTAGTGGCTTTGGGCTCTGTCGATTACACCCCCCTTCTTGGCATCTGACCCTCGCTGGGCTCCTATGGCCCTGCCCTAGCTGGGCTCACCTGTGGTGTAGTGTTCACACTCCCCTTGTGCCAGGCAGCTTGGTGAGGGGCTAGGCCCTGATAACATGGCAGTGAGGGTTTAATGAGCTAACCCTTGGCCCTGGACACTGGATCTCAGCTCATGGGCCCAGCAACATGAGCTGGCTCCTTCTCACTGAGCTTGTGCCTCAAAGTGTCAGAGAGTGCTAGGAGACTTTGGGACTGCGCTGAGCCCCTGTTTCCAGGGCATCAGAATCCCCCCCACCCCTCCATTCCTTTAAATTCAGTAGCAAAAAGGTACGTGGGCCCAGGCAGACCCACCAGTTTTGGATATGGACATTCCCCTGTGTGCAGATTTTAAAGGAAGGGGCTGAAATCAGGCTTATGATGGAAACTGAGCAGCAACCTTATCTATGGAGCAGTTACCCCACTCGATGATTAGTCAGAGCTCCCCGTCCGTTTGATTCCCAGAGCCTCTCCTAACAGATAGTGCAGAGACAAAAGCCAAAGTCTGTCTGACTATGTACAGTGAGAGAAACTTGTTCAAGCCTCCGGAGAGCCCAGACATTTACCTCTCTCGTTCTCCAGCTCAGCGCGCAGAATCTCTGGAAGAGAAAAGGAAGAAAGAGGCGAGGTTTCATCTTGTTGCATTAGCTGGGTTATTCCTACTGTTATTTCAGGGAACTTGTCCCAGGAACTTACCTCTCTCTTTCTCCAGTTCAGATCGCAGGTTTTCTAAAGAAAGAAGAGTCAAAGAGGTGAGATTCTGGGGGGCAATGGTCCCCTCTCATACTAGCAAAGAACTGCCATCATAGATTCACAGAGTTCAGGGCCAGAAGGATTGTAGTCTGACCTCCTGTACATCACAGACCTTAGACCCTCACTCAGTCACCGGTGTACCAGGCCTAAGGTTACACTTTAGTCACGGGTATTTTTAGAGAAAGTTGTGGACAGGTCATGGGCAATAAACAAAAAAATTCCCCACCTGTGACCAGTTCATGATTTATACCATAAGCCCCCTAAGTAAATCTCAGCGGGGCTGCTGCTGGAGGGGGAGCAGGGCCAGTGGCACCAGCTGCCAGGGGCCACTGAGCAGCAGCTGCTTCAGCCGCCCGAGGGACCACTGCTCAGGCGCTCTCTGGGGCCAGCCCCACCGGCTGCTGGTCAGGTGGTCCCCGGGGCCAGCTGCCCTGGGCCACTCCAGCAGTGGCTGGCAGTCAGTGCAGCTGGCCGTGGGGCTGTCGGAATAACTGGCTGACCTGATTTGGAAAAAGACGTTGAAAAACTGGAAAAGATGCAGAAAAGAGCCACAAAAATTATTTGAGGGCTGGACAAAATGCCTGACAGCGAGAGACTGACTTATAATAACGTGATTATTCACACACATAAAGTTAAGCTTGTATCTAGCTGAACTGCGGCCCTGAGCTCTCTGGGCCTCAGTTTCCTGAGTGTAAAGCGGGATAAGAAAGGGTTCCTCGCCTTGTGCGGTAACTGCAGTTCTTCGAGTTGTGTGTTACTCCATGCTCTGTGTATTCACAGCCCGGCGCCTCACATCGGAGATTTTAGGTAGCCGTTTCTGTTCGGCCCACACATCCGCTCTCCCCATCTCCTGCTCCGCATTAGGTCAATGTAGCGCTGTGCAGACAAACTGCCCCCAGTTCCTTCTCCACCACAGAGCTCATAGGTCAGAGCTCCAGAGCAGGGGGGAAGGAGGGCAAATAGTGGAGCACCCACAGGGACACATCTCAGAGAGCGACAGGTACGGCACCAGGTGAGGGACCCTTTCTCCTTCTTGCAGCGGTGTCTCTGTGGCTGTCTCGGCGACTCGGCAGTCGTACCCGTGACGGAGGGGTGGGGTTTCAGAGTCGAGTCTAGTCCTGAGCATCAGACACTGGAATAAAATATAGCAGAGGATGCAGGGGTGCCGGAACTGGGGGGATCAAGGGGCCAGGCCCTCCCCCCACTTTTTGCCAGCTGTAAAGGCAAGTGATGGTGGGGAGAGGAGTGAGCAGCAGGCGGGGTCTTGGGGGGAAGAGGGAGTGATTCTGGGGTTTTGGGGGAAGGGTTGGTGCAAGGTCAGGGGCTTGGGGAGAAGAGGTAGTGTGAGGTCAGGGCCTTGGGGGCAATGGGTGGCGTGAGCACAGGGAGAAAGGGGCGGGGCCTCAGGCGGGGCATGGCATGTGGGGTGCAGCCACAGTTCAGGTGCCTGTGGGCCCCTCACACACTTCTACGGGGCCTCTGCTGAGATGTGGGTGACTGCACGATGTTCAGCAAATGTGTGAGCAGATGTCCACGTTTCTGCTCTGCACATGTCTGTGATCGGAACATTCCTGAGTAAGGCTGTGCAAGTGGAGAGAGATCTCCTGGGGTGAGTTTGAACCGTACAGGAAGGTGGAATGCCATAAGTGTGATAGCAAGGGGTAATGCAGTCTGATATCCATCTCGAGAGTCTTTGTTTAGCGATTGAGGCTCCCTTAGATCTGTCTGCAATGGAGAGAAGTAGTCTGCGAGATTTCCTGAAGGGCTTAATCCTCACCAAATAAAAGGACTCTCCCGACATTGAGAGTGTGTAGTGTCACCTCCCTTTTATCCTGGTGTGGTTTTGGAAAAAAAGTGGGGAGATGGATAAACCGGTTTATGTGGAAGTGTGAAGTTATTTTCACTAGGAATGTGGGGTACAGTCATAATGTAACCTTATCTTCAAAAACAATTGTAAACAGGGGGTATACCAATAGAGCCCCTATCTCTCCCACTCTCCGTGCAGACATATGGCCACTCGGATTGTAGTTTTCATAGAAAGGTGTAGAAGAGAGCAGGAGGCCATGGGTTCGAAGGGAAGTCTTGTAAGAAACCGAAGGGCGTGGTTGAGGTCTCATGACAGTGTAGAACATCTGATTGTGAAGACTGCAAAGAGCTACAAAAGGATCTCACAAAACTGGGTGACTGGGCAACAAAATAGCAGATTAAATTTAATGTTGATAAATGAAAAGTAATGCACATTGGAAAACATAATCCTAACTATACAAGTACAATGATGGGGTCTAAATTAGCTGTTGCCACTCAAGAAAGAGATCTTGGAGTCATTGTGGAGCGTTCTCTGAAAACATGCACTCAATGTGCAGCGGTCGTCACAGAAGCAAATAGAATGTTGGGAATCATCAAGAACGGGATCAATAATATGACAGAAAATATCATATCGCCTCTATATAAATCCATGGTACGTCCACATCTTGAATACTGTGTGTAGATGTGGTTGCCCCACCTCAAAAAAGATACATTGGAATTGGAAAAGGTTCAGAAAAGGGCAACAAAAATGATTAGGGGTATAGAATGGCTTCCGTATGAAGAGAGATTAATAAGACTGGGACTTTTCAGCTTGGAAAAGAGGCAACTAAGGGGGGATATGATAGAGGGCTATGAAATCACGAGTGGTATAGAGAAAGTAAATAAGGAAGTGTTATTTACTCCTTCTCATAATACAAGAACAAGGGGCCACCAAATGAAATTAATAAGTAGTGGGTTTAAAACAAACACAAGAAAGTATTTTTTCATGCAACGCACTGTCAACCTCTGGCACTCCTTTCCAGAGGGTGTTGTGAAGGCCAAGACTATAACGGGGTTCAAAAGGAAGCTAGATAGATTCATGGTGGCTAGGTCCATCAATAGCTTTTTGCCAGGATGGGCAGGAATGGTGTCCCTAGCCTCTGTTTGCCAGAAGCTGGGATTGGGTGACAGGGCATGGATCACTTGAGGATAACCTGTCTGTTCATTCCCTTTGGGGCACCTGCCATTGGCCACTGTTGGAAGGCAGGATACTGGCTAGATGGACCTTTGGTCTGACCCAGTATGGCTGTTCTTATGCTCTTATGTTCACACCAACATCTCAGCAGCTCACCTCTTGGGCACACAGAACACTCCTGCGGACACTCTCAGCAGGAACTTTTCCCAGGATCACAAAGGAGAAATAAGAAAAGGAGTACTTGTGGCACCTTAGAGACTAACCAATTTATTTGATCATGAGCTTTCGTGAGCTACAGCTCACTTCATCAGATGTATACCGTGGAAACTGCAGCAGACTTTATATACACACAGAGAATATGAAACAATACCTCCTCCCACCCCACTGTCCTGCTGGTAATAGCTTATCTAAAGTGATCAACAGGTGGGCCATTTCCAGCACAAATCCAGGTTTTCTCACCCTCCACCCCCCCACACAAATTCACTCTCCTACTGGTGCTAGCCCATCCAAAGTGACAACTCTTTACGTGGGGGGGGGGGGTGGAGGGTGAGATAGACTTAAGATAGACTTATTCCCCACAGCCAGAAACAAGAAGTGCTCCCCGTTCTGCTCTGGAGCTGTCCTGGGTCATCACTCTCTCGGAGATGCCTTTCTCCTACATTGGAACACAGGTCTCCTCTATGCCTTTCCTCCAATTTCTCTAATGTCAAAGGTCTTGCTTGAGGAAAGAAAAGAAAGGGCCAGGGTTACACTTACAGACCCCTTGTGGCCATGACAACCGTGATTCCCATGCCGTACTCAACTGGCGATTTGCATGCCAATCACTCACCAGCCTGTTCCTCGTCTCCCCTCTCAGGATACTGGCAAGGTCCATCACCCCAATCGACAGGTTCTCCAACTCAATGCTTCCAACTCTTAGAAATGACCTGCTCTGAGTATGTAAAGACCATGTCTACTCAATAGTGGAAGAGATTCCAGCTCTGATGTGACTGGAAACATGTTACCCCTATATCCTCTCCACTACCACTTGTGGTAGATTGCATCCTAGAACTGAAAATGTCAGGGTTATCGCTACGCTCCCTGGAAGTGCATCTCGCTGCCATCACCGCCTTCCATCGTAAGACGACAACAAGATGATGTCTCAGGGCATGAGTAAACCTTGCCACAAATAAGAACATAAGAATGGCCAGACTGGGTCAGACCAAAGGTCCATCAAGCCCAGTATCCTGTCCTCCAACAGTGGCCAATGGCAGGTGCCCCAAAGACCTCTATCATATCCCTCCTTAGTCACCTCTTTTCCAAGCTGCAAAGTCCCAGCCTGATTACTCTCTCCTCATACGGAAGCCGTTCTATGGGGTGGTGAATGCACCAGTTCCAGAGTTTCACTGCCTTGGTACAAAGGGAAGGTGAGCTTGCTCTTCCCTAGTGATTTATGTAAAACATACATGCAGTGTTCTCTATCATAATCTTTATATGCTTCCCCCGGTCAGTAGGAGGAAATGTGAACAAGCTTCCCTGACTGCTCTGAGTTCCAGTAAGTAGATATGCAATGTGGATTCGAAGGGGAACCATTTGCCTTGACTAATGTTGGTGTCCAGGAGGGCTCCCCATCCCAGTAGGTATGCATCTGTTGTTATTATTAACGCTGGGGGTGGTTGAGTGAAGGGAACTCCTGAGTAGACACTGTGAGGGTCTTTCCACCAGTTGAGGGAGTTTTTGACTGTTGCGGGCATCAATAGAAGTTTGTTTATACTGTGTGTGCTTGGTATGTGCTGAACCACCACTGAAGCCCGTACATGTGGAGTCTCACGTGATTTATTACAAAGGTGCCTGCCACCATGTGTCCCGGTAGTTGAAGACTATTTCTGACCAAGGTTTGAGGGTTGGCCTGTCCTGTTGAGATTAAGTTGTCTCAGCTGTTGAACCTGCATGAGGGAAGGAAGGCTTTGGCCTCTGCTCCATCTAGGTAGGCCCCTATGAATTCCAGATGTTATACCGGAGTTAATATGGTCTTTTGGATGTCTACTTTTAGAGCCAGTTGGAGGAATAGGTCCATAGTCTTTTGTGGGGGCGTCAAAGCATCATCAAAGGAGCATGCCTTGAGCAGGCAATCGTCCAGATACAGGGATATTATCACTCTTTGTTTGCGAAGGAGCACCACAACCATAGAAAGGGCCTTTGAGAACACTCTGGGTGCAGACAACGAAAGTGGTCTTGTCCCAGAGTGAATACTAGAAACCTTCTGTGGATCGCGATATGGAAGTAAGCATCTTGTAGGTCAAGGGTCGAGAACCAGTCCCCATGGTCCAGAGATGGGATTATTGCTGCCAAAGTCACCTTCTTGAAGCGTTGCATCTTTACAAATCTGTTGAGTGATCGTAGATCCAGAATGTGTCTCCAATCACCATTCTTTTTCAGTATCTGGAACTACTTGGAGTTGAAGCCCTTCCCGCTGTGTTGAGTAGGAACTGGTTCTACAGCACCTAGTTCAGAAGATAACTTGTTTCCTGATGTAAAAGCTGCTCATGAGAAGGGTTCCTGAGGAGGGTTGGGGGGGAGCGGTAGGCAGGAGTGAGGGAGGTAAAATGGATCGAATATCCTGTGGAGATGATCTCCAAAACCCACTTGGTCCCAGTTTTGATGAAAAAGAGTAAGGCAGTTGCCAAAGTAGTGGTGATGTTTGTGTTTTTGCAGCAAATTAAAATGGGGGTGGTAACTTGGGTCCTCAAACAACACATCAAAAATTGTGCATAGATGTAGATGACTGTGATGTTGATGACTGTGGGGGAGTTGATCTTCGCTTTTGTATTCATTGTGTTTTCTGTTGGGGTTCATAATGCCTTTGGGGAGGAGAAAATTGATCAGGCTGGGATCTCTGTGTCATCTGTGATTTATTATATCTTCTTTTTTGTGCAGGTGCATAAATTCTCAGTGAATGCAAAGTGGCTCTAGAGTCTTTTAGTATGTGGAGGAATTCATCCATTTTCTCTTCAAATAATTTGGATCTTTCAAATGGAAGGTCCTTCACAGTAGACTGGACTTTCCTTGGAAAGCCAGAAAGGTGAAGCCAGGAAGCTCCGCATGCCCACTGCTGTTGAGATGAAGCGAGCAGCTGTGTCAGAGGTGTTTAGAGAGGTGCCTGCAACAATGTCCTTGCAAGAAGCTGACCCTCAGTAGTGATCACCTGAAACTAATTGGAGATGGTCAATGAAGGTGTTTAATGTAGAATAATTGATATGGTTGTATTTTGCCATAAGAGCTTGGTAATTAGCAATCTTAAATTGCAGGGTCACCTAAGAATATGATTTTCAAGTTGTTTTAAGTTCTGTCATCGGGTGTTGATTTAGCATGGTGCTGTCTGCCACGTTCATTTACAGCATCGATTACAAGGGATTTTGGGAATGGGTGCGAAAATAAAAAGTCCGAGTCTTTAGAGGGAACATAATATCTTTATCCGCTCTCTTGCATGTGGGATGTACTGTGCCACATAGTCTTTGCTGGGTCCAGCGATACCTCGTTAATAGTGAGTGCAATACAGGCTGATGATGAAGGGTGTAGGATGTCGAACAGCTTGTGTTGCAAAACCTTGACTTCTTCCAGTGGAATTTGTAGAGAATCCACTTCTCTTTTGATGAAGTCTTGAAATGGTTTGAAGTCATTTGCCAGAGTTGGTGGGGGAGGCATAACAGCTTCATCAGGAGAGGATGAAGAGATATTCGTCACTGGAGTAATCGCTTTGTCTCATCTCACTGCCTGTTCTCCTCCTGTGGATCAGGAGACCTAGACAGAGAAGCAGTAGGAGATTGCCTTCTCCTATCCTGATGAGCAACACTAGGGGCCCTCAAGAATTGGGGTCTATAGGCCAGTATGGCCACTGGGGTGGTGCAAAGGGCATTGATGGGTGCACCCAAGCGTGTCCATACCAACTGTGTGGGTCATGTCTCTCATGGTGATAAGCTGGTTCTGCAGAGGTTTCTGGGTGATTCGCTCCCTGGTAGTGGGACAGAGAGCCTTCCAAGGAGACTGAGGAGAATCTGTCATCCTCCTCCTCCTCCTCGTCACTTGGAAGAGGTGGAGCTGTCATGGATGCTGTGGGAGACTCCATTGGTGCTGCATGTGTGTCTGGGCACTGAGATGTGGTCAGTACCAAGAATGTGTCGGTGCTGAACCGGGGCCACTCAGGCATCTCTGAAACCAGCAAGTCTTTAGGCAAATGAAATTCCTGTGATACCAGAATAGCAGGTGGCGCCGTTGAGGGAAGCTGAGCAGACGTGGCTCATGTAGAAGGAGCTGACAGGAGTGGGAGTCTTTTGCACTCTGATAAATGGCCGGTAGTGTTGTTCTGGTCTTCTGAAGAGCCAAAGCACTTGGTATCGAGGCCCTAGAGCGCTCTATCGGAGATGAGCTAGAGGAGCTGGTTCTCTCTCTACCACCCCTTTCCCCCCAATGGTACCAAACTCCCATAGCCTGTGCCCCTTGGGTTTTTAGGCTTACTGGTGGTACCAGTAGCTGAGGAGCCAGTCGTCTCGTGGGTACCCCGTTGTAGATCAGTCAGTACCAGGGTGGTGATCTTGTTAGGGATCATTTCTTTGTGGTAGATTCTCTACCCAATGACTTGTAGTCTGATTTTTTGTGGCTTTTTGAGAGGAATCCAAAAATTTCCTCTTCCAAGCTGCCATAGTGTGTTGAGCCAAGGAAGTAGATGGAATCGGCCACTTTGGGGACTCTTGTACGGGGGTGTGTGTCCCAGGGCCAGGGTCAGAGGCTGATCCGAGTGAACTTTCCATCATTAGTAGTCATAGTTTTAGTTAAAGGTTATTCCTAGCTTTTAATTTCAGGCAGAAAGTACACTCTTAAGGCACGTGTGACTCTCCAAGACAGCAAATGCAGTGGGAATGTACATCACTGACTGGAATTGGTTCTTGGGAGGAGAAACAACACTTAAACCTGGAAGAGCCAGGCATACCCTGTCCAGGTTTCACTTCCCCAGAGGGAGGAGGCAAGAAAGAACTAAGGACAGGGAGTTCGCTAGTCTTATAACAAAATAAAGAGGGGGGATTAGTTTATTGTTCCTTTTTTTTTTTTTTTTGAAAAAAGGAAACAGAAGGGGAGTATGAACACTAACTGACTGAAATGCAATGAACGAACACTAATCACTCAAAACAGAAAGTAAAATATAGATGAGGTATTCTCAACTCGGAGGCTGCTGAGGCCCTGTCTCAGGTCAAGGTGGTTGAGAAGGAGCTGAGGGCAGTTTGCCCGTGCAACGCTCTATAGCCCTAATACAGGGCCCGAGACAGGGACAGCATCTGTGGGGGCTGAATAGACGCTGCTACCTAAAATCTCCGATCTGAGGCATAGGGGGCACAAATACACGTTCAGTGAAGTACCCACAGGACACTACTCGAAGAAGAATGATACTTCCTTCCTCCCACCCTTTGTCTTATCTATTTAGCCCTTCAGGCCTTCTGCCATGTGTCTCTGCATGGTCCAGCACAACGGGGCCTCCAGTTCTCTTGTAACATCACTCATAATAATGTAACTCTGCTCAACTCACGAAAGGGCAAACCGCAGAGATTAGAAAATACGGAGCGGTGCAGAGACCTTCCTTCCTGCTGACAGTGAACCAGAGTCAAGAACATGTTGAACTAGATTTGATTCTTTGCAACTAGATGTGTAACCCACTGGCGGGGTGAGTTAAAAGTCCCCCTGTGAGTCCATCCACAGAGAATACAAGATGTTACAGCCCCTAGCAGCGGTGAACTGCACCTTTCAGAGGATCTGGCCTGAGCCAGTTGGAACCCGTTGTTGTCACGCAGAGGCTCATGTCACACAGTGCTGACTGTGGGGTGCCGGAGACTGTGTTCAGATGACAAGCTATTGTCTTAAGTGTGAGGGGGCTCCTGGTCCTGCTTGAAGGCTAGGGGACCCTGTAGGGAAGTGTCAGTGTGTGATCTGAGGCCTGAGAACAGGAATGGTCCAGCTAGTCCATTGTCCTGTCTTCCAACAGTGGTCAGTGCCAGAGGCTTTAGAGGGAATGAACAGAACAGGCCAATTGTCAAGTGATCCATCCCCTGTCAAGTCCCAGCTTCTGGCAGTCAGAGGTTTAGGGACACCCAGAGCATGGGGTTGAATCCCTGACCATCCTGGCCATTGATGGACCTGTCCTCCAGGAACTTATCTAGTTCTTTTTTGAACCCAGGTCTATTTTTGGCCTTCACAACATCCCCTGGCAACAAGTTCCACAGGTTGACTCTGTATTGTTCAAAGAAGTGCTTCCTTTTGTTTGGGTTAAACCTGCTGCCTAATAATTTTACCCAGTAACCCCTGGTTCTTGTGGTGTGTGAAAGGGTAAATAACCTTTCCTTAATCGCTGTCTCTAAACCACTGATGATTTTATAGAATTCTATCCCCTCCCTGCGTCCTCATCTCTTCTCTAAACTGAACAATCCCAGCCTCATTCATCTCTCCTCCTAGGAAAGCTGTGCCGCATCCCTAGTCATTTTTTGTTGTCCTTTTCCCAGTCTAATATATTTTTTGAGATGGGGTGACCAGATCTGCACACAGTATTCAACGTGCGGGCATACCAGATTTATATAGTGGCAGTATAATATTTTCTGTCTTATTACCGATCCCTTTCCCAATGATTCTGTTCTCTTCTTTGGCTGCCGCTGCACATTGAGTGGATGTTTTCAGAGAACTATCCACAGTGACTCCACGATCTCTTTCCTGAGGTGTAACCGTGAATACAAACTCCATCATTTTGTATGTGTAGTTAGGATTATGCTTTCCAATGTGCATTACTTTGCATTTATCAACACTGAATTTCATCTGACATTTTGTTGCCCAGTCATTTGTGAGAGCTCTTTGTAATTCTTTGCAGGGAGCTTTGGACTTAACTGTCTTGAGTAATTTTGTAACATCTGAAAATTTTGTCCCTTCACTGTTTACATCTCCAGCAGCCAGTGTGCAAAGAGCCAGCCTAGACAAGGAGGGGAAGAGTTGTGCTGTTCTGCCTTAAACTCACAGACTTTATGGCCAGAAGGGACCATCATGATCATCTAGTCTGACCTCCTGCACATCGCAGGCCACAGAACCTCGCCCACCCACTCCTGTAACAGACCCAGAACCTCTGGCTGAGTCACTGAAGTCCTCAGATCATGATTTTAAAGAGTTCAGGTCACAAAGACTCTGCCATTTACACTAGTTTAAACCTGCAAGTGACCCATGCCCCATGCTGCAGAAGAAAGGGAAAAAAAACACCAAAAAACAAAAAAATCCTTGGGTCTCTGCCAATCTGACCAAGGGGAAAAGTCCTTCCTCAACCCAAATATGGTGATCAGTTAGACCCTGAGCCAGCTTTGTGTCTCTCTGTTTTTGGGTGTTGTTATAGTAATTGGTCCTGCAAATTTACCCTAATTATGAGCTCAACTGTGAGACAGGAGTGAAAGCTCACAAAATGTCACAATAAGCTATAACAATGAATCTGGAGGGGAAAGGGTGAAAAGGGGAGGGAGACAGACTGAATTAGTCCAAACAAAAATGCCTCCTGATAGAACTCAAAGACTGTGTTAAGATCATGCCTGGTAAACAAGAGAAGTGTGGGATCAGAAATCAGTGAAACAAAATTTGTCAGAAATTAGGCCTAAATGGTGGACAAAATAATGAGCGGACGGGCTATTCCACCCCTCACTCCATTTTGGGGTTCTTAAAAAAAAGATTTTGGCGGGAATATATTTGAAGAGATGCAGGGTACTGCTATTCTGGCTGAAAGAAGGGGAAGGAGTGAGCTTCACCATCATGGCTGCCACTCCTCCCTCCCCTGGAAGCCCAGGCCTTCTTCATCCTAATCCTGAGAGATGTCCTGACCAGACCAGGCCAGAGAGAGGGACCCAGAAGGCAATGCCACGTCCACCAGCGCTGGCTGACTCCTGAACACCACCTGCAATGTGATGTCTGCCCCCACCAATGCGTCCTTTTCCTGCTCTTTATTAGTTCTTCTCCTTCCAGTCTCTTTCCTTTTTCTTTCTGTCTAAGAAGAATCTGGCTTAGCTGGCCAAGAATGCTTATTTTGCAGCACTGCTGTGATCCTGCGACCAAAGTGGCAGCTAAAAGCTATGCCCCAAACAGCCCAGTGCTGGTGTGATTTTTCCAGAGTGGCTGATCAGAATATGGGCTGGCTTGTGTGTCTCCGCAGTGAGGCTGCCAGCGAGAGGCAGCACCAGAACAGAAGCTGCATTTTCTCTCTTTGCTACTCTTCTTTCTCGCTGTTTGAAAGAGGTGCCGGCATCAAAGGAAAGGAGCATCATACGCTGGAGAGAGGCAAAGGTGGGACAGCTGGGGTGACTCTTGACTCTTCAGCCAGGGAGAGGAGGAACTGACTCCCTCCCAGGGTCACACAGCATATTGTCGAAAAACTTCTTTATTGTGAATGATGATTTACAGTTTAATATATTCCTAAGAGAGTATTTGATGTTATTTCCATTCCATCATTATTCCATACTTTCTATTATGGCTCCATGTCTAGTTGGCAGCCGGTATCTAGCAGAGTGCATAAAATGGAAGAGACATAAAATGGCAGAGACATAAAATGTCTTAGCAGAGACATAAAATGGAAGAGAAGAACTAGCAATATGTAGATAAGATGTAAATTTTCAAAAAAAAACTATATTTAAATGTCATAATTTAAATAAAAACTTTAGTTGTGATTTTTAGTCACCCTAAGAAGAGGAGCTCCCAAAGGGTGCTGATGAAAATGTGGACAGGTAGGAGAAACACCAAAACAAAACCAAGACCTGTTGTTTGAAAACACAAGAACATAAGAACATAAGAATGGCCATATTGGGTCAGACCAAAGGTCCATCCAGCCCAGTATCCTCTCTACCGACAGTGGCCAATGCCAGGTGCCCCAGAGGGAGTGAACCTAAGAGGTAATGATCAAGTGATCTCTCTCCTGCCATCCATCTCCACCCTCTGACAAACAGAGGATAGGGACACCGTTCCTTACCCATCATCGCTAATAGCCATTAATGGACTTAACCTCCATGAATTTATCCAGTTCTCTTTTAAACCCTGTTACAGTCCTAGCCTTCACAACCTCCTCAGACAAGGAGTTCCACAGGTTGACTGTGCACTGAGTGAAGAAGAACTTCCTTTTATTTGTTTTAAACCTGCTGCCCATTAATTTCATTTGGTGGCCCCCAGCTCTTATATTATGGGAACAAGTAAATAACTTTTCCTTATTCGCTTTCTCCACACCACTCATGATTTTATAGAGCTCTATCATATCCCCCCATATTAGTCTCCTCTTTTCCAAGTCAAATATCCTAGCCTCTTTAATCTCTCCTCATATGGGACCCGTTCCAAACTCCTAATCATTTTAGTTGTCCTTTTCTGAACCTTTTCTAATGCCAGTATATCTTTATTGAGATGAGGAGACCACATCTGCATGCAGTATTCAAGATGTGGGCATACCATGGATTTATATAAGGGCAATAAGATATTCTCCATCTTATTCTCTATCCCTTTTTTAATGATTCCTATCATACCGTTTGCTTTTTTGACTGCTGCTGCCCACTGTGTGGACGTCTTCAGAGAATTATCCACGATGACTCCAAGATCTTTCTCCTGATTAGTTGTAGCTAAATTAGCCCCCATCATATTGTATGTATAGTTGGGGTTATTTTTTCCAATGTGCGTTACTTTACATTTATCCACATTACATTTCATTTGCCATTTTGTTGCCCAATCACTTAGTTTTGTGAGATCTTTTTGAAGTTCTTCACAGTCTGCTTTGGTCTTAACTATCTTGAGCAGTTTCGTATCACCTGCAAACCTTGCCACCTCACTGTTTACCCCTTTCTCCAGATTGTTTATGAATAAGTTGAATAGGATTGGTCCTAGGACTGACCCTTGGGGAACACCACTGGTTACCCCTCTCCATTCTGGAAATTTACCATTTATTCCTTCCCTTTGTTCCCTGTCTTTTAACCAGTTCTCAATCCATTAAAGGATCTTCCCTCTTATCCCATGACAACTTAATTTACGTCAGAGCCTTTGGTGCGGCTTCAGAGTGATCGCCGTGTTAGTTTGTTTCAGCAGAAAGAACGAGGAGGACTTGTGGCACCTTAGAGACGAACAAATTTATTTGAGCATAAGCTTTCATGGGCTAAAGCCCACTTCATCAGACGCATGCAGTGGAAAATACAGCAGTAAGATATATAGATATATATACAGAGAGAAGATGAGAAAATGGGGGTTGCCATTCTCACTCTTAACGAGACCAATCGATTAAGGTATCACAACAAAAGTGTTTTTTCCTTCTGCTGCTAACAGCTCACCTTCATCGATTGGTCTCGTTAAGAGTTGGTATGGCAACCCCCATTTTCTTGTCTTCTCTGTATCGATATATCTATATCTATATCTTCCTGCTGTATTTTCCCCTGCATGCATCTGATGAAGTGGGCTTTAGCCCATGAAAGCTTATGCTCAAATAAATTGGTTAGTTTCTAAGGTGCCACAAGTCCTCCTCATTAGCTTTTCCTGACTGATTGTGCTGGGGGCTCTGCCTGGCTCCAGCGCTCCGGTCCCACAGTTACCAAGGCCACCTGGGAACCCTGATCGATTCCAGCTTCAAGGAGTGCTGAGATCCATCTGTCTCTTTCTGTGCCTCTGTCTCTCTCTAGGTATAGCCTCCTGACCCTGCCTTATGTGATCAGTTATCGTTTGCTAGCCCTAACTTTTGCAATCAAATTGAAGTTAGATTTAATCTTGGAACGGTTTTCTTTGTTTGGCTCCCCTTGTAAGGTTACTACCTGGAAATAAATAACTTTCATGGTTAAGCTGATTGCTCTCTCCCTTACTCCTCACCCCATGGGTGTTTTTGGCTTCTCCATTCACTCTGCAGCAACGCTCCTTGTCCGGAAGCTAAAGATCCCTGCAGCCCCAAAAATCCTGTGGGTTTGCTCATCAAGTGGGTTACTAGCAGAATGGTTGTGGTGTGAAGGTGGGGATAGGGAGGTGCTGAACCTGGGGGCATAGGAGGGTGGCAGATTAAGGTGTTGCTCAGCCCAGCCCCATGAGACCAAGGACATATGAGGGTAACACCTTTAAATTGCTGTTCAATCCAGCCGACTGAGTCCAGGGACACATAAGGGGTCAGCTTGTGAGTGCTGATTACCCAGTCCTCTCAGACATGCTATGCTCATGTGTGTGTGTGTGTGTGTTCATCAGGTTTGGGGGCTGGAAGACCCCAGCCCTGGGGAACCGAGGTCCTGCAGGATAGCTCCATTAGGAGGGAACTTGCAGAAGGAAGGAGTAGCGATCCATAGGAAAACACAAGTGACAAAAGCAGCACATTGACAGAATTGCAGAATCTCCCCCCACCAGAAGAGTAACCCTAACAAATGGGCGTACCCCAAGGTAAAGGGCAAATCTGGTAACAGCTCATTTGGGGCTTGTTTGGAAGGGGGATGGACGTCATTCTTGTGACAAGGCACCTGCTATGGCCAAAAACAATTTAGCCCTGTGCGCCCTTCCAGACAAGTCTTATGTCCCAAATACTTTGGGTCTTCTGGGATAAGGCCCTGAATAATCAAGGATCTTGACCAAAAAGGTTGTTACGTCTAAAAAGGAAGAAAGGTTGTCATTGTGGAGACCA
Organism: Caretta caretta; assembly: GCF_965140235.1. Classification (NCBI taxonomy): domain Eukaryota; kingdom Metazoa; phylum Chordata; order Testudines; family Cheloniidae; genus Caretta; species Caretta caretta. The sequence goes on from NC_134209.1 coordinate 10,766,162, forward strand.
TGAAACAAGTCCTGCAACTTTTGGACACGTATCCCGACAGCCCACAGGGTGCACATCAAGGGACGTTCAAAGCGAGACGGGCGTTCTTTTTGGGGAGACTAACCCCCATTGCGCTTACCAGGAGAAGGGGGAAGTGGGAGGCTGCAGCGCCATCTGGTGGCCAAAGGAGAAATCGCCGGTTTCTGGACCTGTGTGCGCCCTTGGTTCGGTTCACATGCAAAGCTGTGTCACGCCAGGTTGGGAAAACGGGGTTCTGCTGCCCGACATCATCCTATGGAATGACTCAAACCGACAGGACACCTCCTACGATACACTGCTCCGAGTGACGCTCTCAAACAGGTCCCCACAGCTCCCCAGCCTCCCCCCACCGGGAGGCAGGTGCGAGAGGATTGTTCTCCCCAACTGACAGAGGGAGAAGCTAAGGCTGAGAAAGGCGAAGGGCCTTGTCTTTCATCACACAACCTGTCGGGATAGAGCTGGGAACAGGACCTGGGTGTCCTGACTTTCAAACGAACCATCATTCTATGACGAGATAACTGGCTCTGTGGATGAGGGGAAAGCAGAGGACGTGTTGTTTCTTGACTTGAGCAAAGCTTTTGACACTGTCTCCCACAGTATTCTTGCCAGCCAGTATTCTTGCCAGCCAGTTAAAGACGTATGGGCTGGATGAATGGACTATAAGGTGGATGGAAAGCTGGCTAGATTGTCAGGCTCAATGGGTAGTGATCAATGGCTCCATGTCTAGTTGGCAGCTGGTATCTAGTGGAGTGCCCCAAGGGTACGTCCTGGGGTCAGTTTTGTTCAGTATCTTCATTAATGATTTGGAGGATGGCATGGATTGCACCCTCAGCAAGTTTGCAGGTGACACAAAACTGGGAGGAGAGCTAGATACACTGGAGGGTAGGGATAGGATACAGAGGGCCCTAGACAAATTAGAGGATTGGGCTAAAAGAAATCTGATGAGGTTCAACAAGGACAAGTCCTGCACTTAGGACAGAAGAATCCCATGCACCGCTACAGACTAGGGACCGAATGGCTAGGCAGCAGTTCTTTAGAAAAGGACGTAGGGGTTACAGTGGACTAGAAGCTGGATATGAGTCAATAGTGTGCCCTTGTTGCCAAGAAGGCCAATGACATTTTGGGATGTATAAGCAGGGGCATTGCCAGCAGATGGAGGGACATGATCGTTCCCCTCTATTCGACACTGGTGAGGCCTCATCTGGAGTACTGTGTCCAGTTTTTGGCCCCATGCTACAAGAAGGATGTGGATAAATTGGAGAGAGGGCAACAAAAATGAATAGGGGACTGGAACACATGACTTATGAGGAGAGGCTGAGAGAACTGGGATTGTTTACTCTGCGGAAGAGAAGAATGAGGGGGGATTTGATAGCTGTTTTCAACTACCTGAAAGGGGGTTCCAAAGAGGATGGATCTAGACTGTTCTCAGTGGTAGCAGATGACAGAACAAGGAGTAATGATCTCAAGTTGCAGTGGGGGAGGTTTAGGTTGGATATTAGGAAAAACTTTTTCACTAGGAGGGTGGTGAAACACTGGAATGCGTTCCCTAGGGAGGTGGTGGAATCTCCTTCCTTAGAAGTCTTTAAGGTCAGGCTTGACAAACCCCTGGCTGGGATGATTTAGTTGGGGATAGGTCCTGCTTTGAGCAGGGGGTTGGACTAGATGACCTCCTGAGGTCCCTTCCAACCCTGATATTCTGTGATTCTATGATCAGTCTGGAGTTTCCCACACTGAATGATCAGAATACAGTGACCTGCAATGAGCTACAGACCAACAACCATTCGCACTGATTCTTCAGCAAGTGTTTTAGAAGCACGAGAACACCAGCGAGAACCAGGAATGGCTCAGAGACAATCAGCAGCGAGAAGGAGAACAATTCACCAAGCAGATGATTGGTTCTGGCTTATTTGCTGGGCCTTAAAGGAGAACAACAAAGTCCTGAGTCTCCTGCCACGAGACCCCCTGCTCAGCCAATCAGCGTGGAGACTCTGGCGTTGGACTGAGGGTTCCCCAGGTGGCCCAGGGATGGCTCAGGTCACCGGTGAGGATCACTCTCAGAGCACGCTTCCTGTCCCATCTCTTTGGGAGGCCTCCCACCAGGAGGGCTACAGAGCAGCCCCCTCCTCGAAAGTGGACGGAGGGAAGCAGGAAAAGGGAAACCAAAAAAGACAAACCCCAAGAACTCGAAGGGACAAAGGCCTAGCTGGGGGAAAATTGTCCCACCTTAACCTCCTCTTTTCCATTCCAAGAATTTGGCCAGCACCGGGCGGATCAGGCTGCCTCGGTACCAAACCTCTCTGGGGCTCTTCCCTTCTCCACAGGGACGTCTGTCTTCTCGCTCAATGAGCAGTGGGAAAGGAGAAAACTCCAGAGAGGCTCCACCTCGCGCTCACATACGAGACCCTGAATTCTCTCTCAGTCCTCAAGGAGACACCTCAAGAAGGAGACTCCCTGCAGCAAAGCCCCGGGGGTCTCTGAGATCCCCCTGCCCTGCAGCCTGTCCTCCCTGGCCGTTGTCGTGGACTCTCTGTGAGGTCACCGCCTCCCAACCTCCTTTCACCAATCAGCTGAGTGCTGCAAAAGGCCCTTGTGATGTCACTGCCACCCCCACCCCTGCCCTGCAGGGCTCATGTCCTGCCCCGTGCCGGCTCCTGTGCGTGTTTGAGCTGCTCCCCCTGGGTCACCCCCACACACTCAGTGGTCGTGCAAGGGTTCACGCAGGCCACACGTGGAACCATCAGAGAATGCTCAATGTGCTGCACTCGGTTTTGCAGAGATTTGGAGACTTGAAGGCCAGAAGAGACTCTTAGATCATCTCATCTGGCCCCCTACACATCACAGGCCTCCTGCATGGCGCAGTCGCGAGTTGTCATTAATATAAAGGGAAGGGTAAACCCCTTTAAAATCCCTCCTGGCCAGAGGAAAAATCCTCCCACTTGTAAAGGGTTAAGAAGCTAAAGGTAACCTCGCTGGCACCTGACCAAAATGACCAATGAGGAGACAAGATACTTTCAAAAGCTGGGAGGAGGGAGAAAAACAAAGGGTCTGTGTCTGTCTGTGTGATGCTTTTGCCGGAGACAGAACAGGAATGGAGTCTTAGAACTTAGTAAGTAATCTAGCTAGGTAGGTGTTAGATTATGATTTCTTTAAATGGCTGAGAAAATAGCTGTGCTGAATAGAATGACTATTCCTGTCTGTGTGTCTTTTTTGTAACTTAAGGTTTTGCGTAGAGGGATTCTCTCTGTTTCAATCTAATTACCCTGTAAGATATCTACCATCCTGCTTTTACAGAGGTGATTCCTTTTTACTTCTATTAAAAGTCTTCTTGTAAGAAAACTGAATGCTTTTTCATTGTTCTAAGATCCAAGGATTTGGGTCTGTGGTCACCTATGCAAATTGGTGAGGATTTTTACCAAACCTTCCCCAGGAAGTGGGGTGCAAGCGTTGGGAGGATTTGGGGGGAAAGACGTGTCCAAACTACGTTTTCTCAGGAACCAAGATAAAGTTTGGTGGTGGCAGTGGAAGTTCAGGGGCAAAAGGGTAAAATAGTTTGTACCTTGGGGAAGTTTTAACCTAAGCTGGTAAAAGTAAGCTTAGGAGGTTTTCATGCAGGTCCCCACATCTGTACCCTAGAATTCAGAGTGGGGAAGAAACCTTGACAGGAGTGTGGGAGGGGGCTGGGGCAGAGGGTTGAGGGATGTGGGGCGGCTTACCTCGGGATGGGGGGCTCCCCAGCTCCCACCGGCATAGCCCTGCAGCTCCTAGGTGGCAGAGGGGTTGGGGGGGGGTCTCCACACCACTCTGCCTGTGCCTGCAGGCCCTGCCCCCCGCAGCTCCCATTGCCTGAGGTTCCTGGCCAATGGGAACTGTGCCCACCCCCCAGGACCAGCAGGGGTCCCACTCCTAGGCTGCACACTGCAGCCCCCTCCCCCAGCACCAGTGGGGTCCCGGGCCTCCTCCCCCAGCACCTGGGATGCCCCCGATCTGCCCCTAGTAGTACACACTTAGTAGATTACAAGCTTTCTAATGATATGTTACATGGGGCATTTAGCATAAAGCATATTCCAGGCATGTTATATTCCTGTTCATAAGCATATTTTCATAAAGCATATGAGTGCAATGTCACAACGGCCTCACAGAGTGTAAAGTTACCATGAGCTTTGGGTTTAGGGAACCCCGGGAAGCAGACCAGGCTCCCTGCAGTGCAGGAATCACTTCATGGGGCGAGGGGTGCTGCGTGGAGTTTACAACATGGCCACTGTGGTCACTGTTGCAGGGAATGGGGTATTGCGGGACAGCTGCTGGAGGATGGTTAGGGTAGATGTAGGCCAATGCCATCTGGAGAGGTGGTTTTACTGCATCACCGTAAGGGAGCAATTACATTGGCCAAAGAGAAATTTGAGTGCAGAGCTGGGCACAGCGAGTTGAATGCAAGGCTATGTATGCCAGCCGAACTGTGGTGTTGACAGGCCTAAGGGGCTTGGTTGCTTGAGGCACAGCTAGCCATGCCATGGTGTAGGGGCCACTACCAGCTGTTCTCCCCACACTACCCTTGGGGAGGAGAGGCCTGGCCCGTCCCTCCTCTCCTCACTGCTCCCTCAGGACCGGCAGGAAACCCCAGCCAGACCCAATGGGAGACGAGGGCAATAGAGCAATGACTGCAGCACTAGGAGAGCCTGGCAAAGAGCAGCCACCAGGGGCTGTCGCCAAGGAACCCACCGAGGGATGTCCCTGTATGGTGACAAACCCCAGAACTGCAGGGCAAATCTTGCCTTGTCGAGAGGCCCTGTCTCTCCCCCTTTCCCCCCTCCCCACACATGTCCCAGCCCCAGGCTCTGCACGGGCTGGACCTGGTTCCAGAGGAGGCAGTTATGGGGCCTCCGCGGCCAGATGGTCTATGTCCTTATCCCATTGCTGGGCCAAGCCAGCATCTCTGCCCCCTGCCACCCTGCCCTCCCCACAACTGCTCCTGGCTGGGCTAGCTGCTGCTGGTTCCTCGGCCCCCCAGGGGCACCGTCAGCCTGGCCTTGGAGATACCCAAGCTCTGGAAACGCCAGTGACAGCTCCTGAGTCTAGCTGGGACCAGGAGCCAGCCAGGAGAGCTTGGGGCCACCTGCTCCCAGTCTGCAGAGTGGGGCTGGCCATGTCCTGGGCTCCCCTGGTCTGAGGTGCTGGCTCCAAGGGCATCACAGTTACTTTGGTAAATGCACCCTGCTGCCCTGGTGAGCGAATTTTGGGAGAAGGAGGTGATTTTGTGGGGCCCCCTCTAGGGCTTTGGGTGCCTCCCCCAGCCATGTGCTGCAGGAGGAGCAGAGACCAGTGGCTGGTGCCAAGGCCTGTGCAGAGCAGCCGCTCTCTGATGGAGCGGGGAGGTGGCCTCTGCCTTCTCTGCGCCCATTTAACAGAACACTGAGGCACGGTGGGGGTCGGCCAAATCCTGTAGGGGATGAGGATGTGAGTGCTTTAAATGTCAGTGTTAGCCTCCAGGGCCTGGTCCCCACAACAGGCCCAATGGCCTCAACGATCAAACCTGGGGCCTCAAAAGATGCAGCTCATTATGATTTTAAGGGGAGCTGAAAGGGTTGGGGTCTGCTCTGGGCCCTGCCTTAACGGGGAAGGGGGCACTGAGTGCCCTGTATGGGCCACCCCACAGCCAGAGGCCGATTAAGGTTTCCTGGGGCCCTGGGCCAGAACAAGTGCAGGGCCCTTCCCCACCCCTTCCAACTGTGGTCCTGCCCCCATTCTGCCTGTGGCCCTGCCCGTGGCCCCACCCCTTTCTGCCCCTTCCCCAGGGCCCTGCCCCTGTTCCAGACGGCCTCCCCCCACCCCCGCTTGCCCCATATTGGAGAAGCTGAGGCCGGGGCAGGCAGCAAGAGGTTTTCCAGCCCCGGGGCTGCAGCACGGGGTGGGCTCAGGGGGCACTAGGGGCTTCTCCGGCCCTCCCCCCACGGCTTCCGCCAGGGAGTGGGATCAGAATGTGGGGGCTTTCCTCGCCCTGCCTGCCTGGCAACCCCTGGGCACAGGCTCAGTGGCTAATCTGCCATTGCCCCCGGCACTTCACCCTGGGTTGGGGATGAGACCTGCCCCCGGAGGTACCCGCTCTGCTGGTTCAGCCCTGGCAGGGTTTGGACTGGGAGCGGGATCTCTGAACAGCTGCTTGCCATGAGGGGTGCTAGGGTCTTTGTGTGAAATCAGCTGTCGGGGGGCTCAGCCCTGCAGGATGGGCACTTGTGTCCCAGAAGCCAGCACGATGAGCGGCACCGACAGGGTCCCACAGCAAAGGGGTGAATGTGCCCCTGAGACTGAGCTCCCCTCTCCGGGGCTGCCCCGGCAGGGCACTGGATGAAGATAGAGGCTTGAGGGCAGGATAGCCCTGCCCTTGCCCTGCCAGCGCTGCCGGCCCTCGGGGCTCAGGGGATTGGCTCAGGGCTGCCAAGCCACTAAACACACACCCCACCCCTCAGTTCCTGCAGTTTTGTTTCACTAGTGTTGGGGACCCTGGGGCATGGCCACTAGGTAACTCGAGGGGATGGAAGACCACGAGTGTCGATGAAGCCCCCTCGCACGAGGCCCAGGTGTCCTTGCCCCCCCCCTCCCGCCTGGAGGCACTCGCAGCAGCTCTGCGTAGTAGGCCCAAGTGTCCTTGGCCCCCCGGCCTGGAGGCACTCGCAGCAGTTATGCTGAGGATCTGCAACAATATGGTGCAGAGTCAGACTGCCTGAAACTAAACAAGGCCGAACAGGGCAGATATGGAAGAACAATGCTGAATAAAGCAGCTTTATGTCTAGGTTAACAAATGATACAGAGAACAAGGGAACTAGCTGGGAACGGGATTGGCTGGCTAGATGGATACTTAGGGTATGCTGGGAAAAAGAATGTATAAAAGCCTGTGTAACTTCCTTCTCTGGGTGCAGGATTTGAGATTCTATTCTCCCTGGATCTTTTTGCAGCTGCAAATAAACTTTTCTGCTTCTCCACCCCGTTGTGATGATTGGGTGTAGCACACCAGGTAGCGAACCAACCCCAGCTGTTGTTTAGCCTCTTGGCACTGCATGCCGGCAACAATAACAATTATCAAAAAGTGTCATGTTTTCTCTAGTGACGTGCTAACATATTTTGCCACCAGGATAAATATGGAATAATTCTAATGAATTACCACAGATTTACATTGGTGTAACTGAAATTATGCATTCAATATCCTGTTTCAGGTTAGTAAAAATAAAAGAATGCTGTGGGTTTTGCGGACGTGTACAAGATACAGATTTATAAAAACAACATGAAAACAGGTAGTTATGCTGGGGAAAGCGGAAGCCTTTTTGAAGCTGGTGAGCATACCAGTTGTCCTTTCTTCAGAATCAATGTAAAAACAATCAAGCTCTTTTGTGGAATAGATGGCTGACTTAATAGAAGTCAACATCAAGTAAAGCTGGAATAGGAGTTGAGCCATACAGTGGAAGGGGCTTTCACTAGGGTCTGAATGCAAATGCAGGAGGATGGGATTCGGGGTGGGGGGGGGGAGGAAGAGAGGGAGTGTGACACTGCAGAAGCACAAAGGAGCCCCAGAGAAGTTTTTGTAGTGTGATCTCAGAAAAAGTTGAGAGAGAGAGAGAGAGAGCGCTTTAGGGTAGACTGCTGGATAGAAAGAGGCTTGGAATTGTGAGCCAAGAAACTATTCCTGCTGTCGTTAGGGAATAGAACTTTGGGTACATTCTTTGTAAATAAGCAGGATTGTGTCAAAAAAATACCTGACTCCATCATCCATTTCTCCCCCTAATGGAAACAACTCACAAGACCCAAAATAGTCACTAATTGCTCAGGTCAAAAGGGATAACAATATTGTGAATGCTTTTGTTTTCCTGTTCTTAGATAAAGAATAGACCTGCTTCAGTAAAGAACCATAAACACTGAAAATACTGTTTTGTTCTCTCAGAGCTAGCTCTCAGTAGATCTAGAAAATAAGAGTGTTTGTTGTTACACAATCCTTAGAATTCAATTATTTGCACAAATCATTTTAATTTTTCTCTGATTAGGATTTAAAAATAAGCAATTAGATAGTCTGTATAGTGTTTAGGAAATTTGTAGGATTAAAATCAGCATGTATTCTGTATACATGGCTTTACCATATATGCAACCTCACATCTACACTTGTAAGAGGACCACATTTCCTGAAGCAGTTTCAAACCACTTCAAGCTAGGACAGTTTTAAGCTACTTTATGTTTTAAATGTGAATGGTGTCCAGCTGTGTCAATTAATTTTTTTAAATTATGACCATGATCTAAGATCCACATTTTCAGAATTTTCTTACATCATTCATATGCTCGGATGAATAAGGCTGCTTTCCTGAACTGCGGTCCATATTTGGAACTGTCTTTATAGTTTAGACTCAACCACGCTTCTTAAACAGTTTGGAAGTTGTTCGATACTCCCTCGGGACCAGATTTAATCTTCTTTACACAGATTTGTGCCCTAGTCGGGGAGCGACGTACTCATGTAACTGAGGAGCAGAATTTGGCCCTAATATGGGTTCAGTGTCTCAGTCAGGCCTGTCTTTTTATCTTATCTATTGATATGGCATCCATCCCGAGAGTAGAAGAGCAGCTGTCCCATTTCAGACAAGATACATCAATACCTATATTGATTATTCACAATGGGGTTTTTATCTTTGTTGTACTGTTCCTTTTGAGAAATAAGAAAATAGAGTAAAAGTAAAATGTACTTTTTCTCCCAAATCTATGTGCCATTCCTGATCTTGATTGAACAGGAGAGAGCGTCTTCCCTCTGAATTAAGAATCCAGCTGAGACAACTACCCCAGCCCCACACATTCTACAAGGGAATCCAAAGTCAGAGCAGTGGCATTCAGTGAAGGGTAGCACCTCTCTTTGAACATCCTGATAGATGAAATAAAGGACTGGGAGTCATCATTAAAAGTACCTTAAATGGGAGCTCAATCCCCAGAGCTATGATTGCCGAACCAGGAAAAAACAAGAAAGTATGTCCTCTCAGGGATTGGCACATTCAAGTTTACAAGAGAGACGATAAAGACTGGCCATGACGTAGAAAAATCAAAATTCAAGTTTGCCAGTAAGAAAAGAGCCTGAGTAATAGTCAGCTAAAGAATGGAAGGGACCAGTTTACCCAGGAAGTTACAAGAGCCTTTATTAAAATGGAGAGCTACTTTTGTCCTTCTGTCTGCTTGCTTCTGGCAAAGGTTGACTCAGGAATAGAGGGGGAATCTCTTGGGGTCCAGCAACTCTGCTGGCTTGGGAAAGTGTGCACTGCATCACCCACTCCTCCCTGTGTGAGACAATCTCTGGGCCTCTGTTTCAACAGTTCAAAACCCTTAAAAATATCTTTCTTTACAGCTCAATACAGAAATTGCCAGAACCTAGTCCTGTACTTTTTTCTTTAAAAACAAACAATGAAATGGGGATGTTTGCAAGACAATGATATGAATCGATGTCTGTATTTTTATATCTTTAGACGCCCAACAAATATATAAATATCTGCATTAAAATAACAATTAGTAAGTTTGCAAAACTGAGCAATGGAAAGTTCGGAAACGCTAGGATTCAGGGAGTCTGAGTACTGTGCACGTGCATTTTGACACAGTCTTTAATTGCACAATTGTACTATTTTTTTCCACAGTCCCCTCATTCAGTGACCATTGAAGTGTTGTTGGGCCTAAGGTGGGAGTGAAACCCTCGCCAACTGCTAAAGGGTGGTGTGGGGACGTTTTAGAGGGACCACGGGATCCTGTTGCGGGCAGGTCACTCCACTGCAGCATTTCCCTTCTTTGGTCAAATCCCCTCTCGGGGTGGTCCTACGGGGCTGACGCCCACTTCAATTGGTAGAGGACACAGGGAGGAGTTCTCAGAGGGGATATACAACCCCCTTCTGCGTGGGTCACCCTGCCCCGCAACGTCCCCTGATTGGTCAAATCCAGTCTTTGGGTGTGTAAAATGCTGCTTGCCCCTGCCAAATTTTCCTAAAAGAAGGGAAGAAAGGCATGTACCTTTTGGGTTATCTGTCAGGTGGCCATCTTGGACTTGGGAAAAGAAGCTGGTGACCTTTAGCCATTGGCTATATTAGTTTGGGTTGGGAAGCACACTCCCACGCGTGGATTGAATCCGCGTAGATAGGGTCTAACATCCAGGCAGAGACGACGCAAAGAGGGATAGGGAGGGTTTTTAGTGAGGTCTACTCACCTATTCCTGTGTCCATCATGGAGTCCCTCCCTGACGTCCAATGTCAAGAGAGCAGCAGCCATCCATCGCTGTCCCTGCAAGAGAAGGGAGAGAGAACATCAGCATGATCTCCTGGGTGTAATTGTTGGGGAGACTGGAGCACTTCCAGAGTTCAAGTTTTGTTAATCCCCCCCTTCTCTAGCCTAGCCTAGTCCTTTTCCCTCTCGTAAATAAAGTCTTGTTTGTGTGTTTACCACTGCCTGGCGTTATTTTCTTGTGCTAAGGCATTCTCTGACGGACTGGCTTTACAAAGAGGACCATGTGGGAAGAATGTATTGTAAGGTTCCCTGCAGCTTGTGAATGGGGTTTGGGTTCTGCCATTTTTAAAGGAAGGAAAAATCCTTCCAGGTGATCCTACGGGGCTGAAACCCACTGTGATTACTTAGTAATCTGTCCTCTTCACTACCATGTTTGTGACCCTCTGTGTCATAGGGAAGTAGCCCATGGCTCATTATGCATCTTTTGATTTAAAATGGACACGTATGGTGTACAGACAAAGAAGGACAACTTTTCAAGTCCAGTGTGCACAGAAATGGGATGGACACTTCAAGGATTGAATACAATGCTTTGATCTTCCATCTGTTCATTAAAGAAAGACAAAGGTGCAGATTTGGGAGGCTCATCACTGACTTCCCCAGGATCATTCCTCTCCGCGTAATTCCCATGATAAATCTCCTCTCAAGGAAGAGCCTGAGGAAGTGTGATCAGGGGAACTACCCAGAGCACCAGATAAATCAGGGCCCTGAGCTGAGAAAAACCAAGCCTCAGCCAGTTCACATTAATTCAGCTGTCCTCAGCACAGACACCCGTGAAGCACCCGAGGATTCCTTGAAAGGCTTTGAGAGGCTTGGCTCTGCAGAGCGAGAGATGAAGCCTATTACTGCAGGGAAATCAATGACAGAGCACTGTCCACACCAGCACTTAGGTCGGTGTAACTTGTCTCACTCGGGGGGTGGCTTCTTCACTCCCCTGAGCGACATACGTTCTACCGACACAAGGGGGAGTGTAGATGCAGCCTTAGCAGAGAAGCGATTTAGAAAACAGGTTTTGTTTTGGAGGAAATGCAGGAACCCCGGGTTTGTAATAACCCAAAGGAGAGTCCGACCCCACCAGTCACCTTCCCCACTTTGCACTTGGCCCTGGGATAGTTGTTTTCTCTCAGCCTCTGCCCACTATCATGCCATGTGAAGGGGAAGGAGCCATGCACCTGTCTAGGGTGCTTCTGACATCCGAGAGGGGAGAAAGGAAAAAAGAGGCTCAGTCCCACATGCTACTCACACAGGGGGTGGGAACTTTTGTGGTCATTTCAATAGACTCAAGGGGCTCCAAAAGAGTCAAAGGTGCTCACGTGTCCCTGTCCCTGTCCAACATTAAAGAGGTGAAACAAGGCTGGCAGTTTGGGCTGCTGGACAGAACAAGCCTTCAGGCCGAAAAGCCAACAACCTTTCTCTCCATTTCAGCAAAAAACAACATTCAACAAACCCCCACAAAAACAGGCACCTGAAAAGTCCTGCCCCCGACTTCACCTTTCCAAGGTCTTCTCCGCACTCTCTCCCGCCCCGAGTGAGAATCCGACCCCTTGACCGACACACCACAGTGAGACCCGAATGCAGCTCTCCCTCTGCAGGCAGGATGGTGGAGAAAAACACAGGTGAAAAACCCTCCCGGCTCAGCTGCGCAGGGAGCCTTGGCAAGGACGTGGTGGAAAGGTGACGCCGGGATCTCTCGCATGGGAAAGGAGACTCGTGCCCGAGTCCAACCAACCCTTTGGGAACTCGAAGGAAGCCGCATCCCACAGGCGTTTCCACAGACCAGCCACCAGCCCCACACCCAGGCCGGAGGGGCCGGGACACGGGAAGGGGCAGCAGCCAACGCCCCCGGGGGGAGGGCTGGGGCGGGAGCTGCAGCCAGGCCCCTGGACCCGCAGGGAGACGCAGACCCTGACGGCAACCAGCCACTTTTGCCCACGTGTGTGTGTGAGACACGTTTGTGTGTGTGTGATGTCTTGTGTGTGTGCTGTGTGTCGTCCAGAGTCATGTGTTCAGTGTGTGTGTGATGTGTTGTGTTTTGTGGTGTCTCGTGTGTGTGTAGTGTTGTGTGTCATGTTGTGTGTCATCTAGAGTGTTGTGTGACGTGTTGAGTGTCATGTTCTGTGTGTGTCTGTGTGGGGAGTGGTGTGTTGTGCATGTGTGTGATGTGTTGTGTGCATGTGTTGAGTTTTGTGCCGTTTTGTGTGTCATGTTGAATGTGTTGTGTGTGGTTGTGGTGTCATGAGACGTGTTGTGTGTGACATGGTGTGTGTCGCACGCACAGACACAACCCATCACATGGCGCACACAGAACATGTCGCATGTCACACACATGTTGCACGCACACACACAGCACATCGCATGTCACACGCACAACACATCGTGTGTAGCACGCACACACAACACGTGGCACATCACATAGACAACACGTAGCACGTTGTACATTGCACACACACACATAACACATCTCCTGTCGCACAATGCACATCGCACATAGCACGGACACACACAAGACTTTGCACGTCGCACTCACAACACATCGCATGTCAAACGTCATACACACAGCACATCGCACTTCACACACACAACACGTTGCGCGTCGCACGCACAGCATGTTGCACTTCACACTCACAAATACGTCTCACACACGCACAACACAACACACACCACGTCACACAGACAGAAAATGCTACATGTCACACACACACAAAGACACACAACACATCACACACACTCAACACAACACTCTAGACGACACACAACACGCACAGAATGCAACACACAACACGACACACACACACTACACACACCACGTCACGCAAAACATGTAACATGACACCACACACACACACCACATACACACTGAACACGACACAGAAAATGGCCCACAACACAACACACACACACAACATTACACACAACACATCACACACACCACACCACAAACACACACACACAACACGCCGCACATCACACCGCACGTTGAACAGACACGAAACACTACACACGTCACACACACAATACCACACACAACATCACACAGACAGACACAAACACACACAACATGACACACACCACATCTCACACACACACACCACGTCACCCACAACACATCATGACACCCAAAACACAACACCACACACACACTCAACACGGCACACAACATGACACACAACACGTCACACAGAGAGACACAAAGAAACATGACACAGAACACGTCACACACACACAACACTACACAAAACACGTCTCACACACATACACCACGTCACATGTCACCACAAACACACCACCACACACACAATCCACACAACACTCTAGACGACACACAACACACACATAACACGACACACAACATGTCAAACACAGACACAACCCGTCACACACACACACACACATCACAATACACACAACATGATATACAAAATGACTCACACAGACAGACAGAAAGAAACATGACACACAACACATCACACACACACAACACTACACAAAACACTTCTCACACACACACACCACGTCACATTTCACCACAAACACACTACCACACACACAATCCACACAACACTCTAGACAACACACAACACACACATAACACAACAGACAACCCGTCACACACAGAAACAACCCATCACACACACACATATCACAATGCACACAACACGACACACAAAACGACTCACACACACAACACGACACACACAGAAACACATTGCACGTCCCACACAACACGTCACAGTTTGCATGTTGCACGGATACACAGAACACGTCGCACACATGCATGTCGCACGTTGCACGTCGCACGACACACACACAAAAGCATGTCTCTCAAACACACACAGCGCAACACACAACACATCACAAACACAAAAACATCTCATGCACACACACACAAGACACACAACCTGTCTCACACGACACACACAATATGACACACAACACGTCACACAAACACTACACGACACACATGTCAGACACACACAAACACACACAACATGACACAGAACATGTCACACAGACAGATACAAACACACACAACATGACACAGAACATGACACACACACAGAACACTACACAAAACACATCACACACATGCCACATCATATGACACTACAAACACAGCACCACACACACAATGCACACAACTCTAGATGACACAAAACACGACACACAACACATCACACACACACAACACGGCACACACACACAAAAGTCTCACACACAACACGACACACAACCCGTCTCACACACACACAACACAACACAACACACACACAACATGACACATACAGAAACAAATCGCATGTCCCGCACAACACGTCACACGTTGCATGGATACACACAACACATCGCAAGCACACATGCACGCAAGTCGCACAACACACACAGAGAAATACGTCACACACACAAACACAAACAATGCGACACACAACACAACACACAACATGTCACAAACACAAACATGTATCTCACACACAAAAAACACGACACAGAACCCGTCTCACACAGACACACAGACATACACTACACGAAAAACAACGTGTAACACACACAACATGACACACAACACCTCACATATACAACACATCGCATGTCGCTTGTCGCACGTCGCACTGACACACACAACTCATCGCACGTCGCACAAATACTTCGCACATCACACGTAGCATGTCACACATCACACCTACACACATAACCCGTCACACAACGCACGTCACACACAAACATGTCGAATGTCAGACACACAACACATCGCAAGCACACTCGGCACACTGGACGTCGAACACAATACGTCGCGTGTCGCACGTCACACACAAAAATGTTGCACGTTCCACACACATGTTGCACGTCGCGCATCGCACATACATGTTGCACGTGGCATGTCGCACAAACACACACACAACGCAAGCAGGTCTCTCGTAAACAAACACCATGAAACACAACACGTCACACACACACAACACGACACAACACATCACACAGACAGACACAAACACACACAACATGACACACATGTCACACACAAACCCCCACACACCACGTCACACACAACACGTCACATGACACCACAAACACAACACCACACACACACACTCAACACATCACACAACACGTCACACACACAATACGACACACAACATGTCACACAGATAGACACAAACACACACAAGACATCACACACACAACACTACACAAAACACATCTCAAAAACACACACGCACACGCCATGTCACATGACACCACAAACACAACATCACACACACACTCAACACGGCAAACAAGAAGACGCACATGTGAAGTGCGACGTGCGACGTCTTCTGTTTGCGTGTGCTACGTGCAACATGCAACGTGCAACGTTTTTTGTGTCTGAAGTGTGATGTGCAACGTGTTGTGTGTCCGACGTGCCATGTTTTGTGTGTGTGATGTGCGACGCAGGACGCATTGTGTCTGTGACGTGCGATGTGCTCCGGGTGGGGTCTGTGTGTGTTTCTGCACAAGCTGATTGCGATGTCCCGGAGGCCAACAGCAAAGAGGGTTCGGCGTCAGCATTCTTGCCCTGCCGTCAGTCTGCCACCGGGCTGGGGGGACAGCGGCTGGGGACCCCAGGAGCTGCTGAGAGACGCGGAGGATCCCTGGGAAGGGAGAAGACGACGGGAGAATCAGACTCTTCCAGCAACGAGCCACATTTGCCCAGTGCTGACGCTGTCAGGCCTCCGCATTTTGGGCCAGAAACCAACAGCCAAATCGAGCTGGAAAATTGAAGCACTTGCAAATGGCCCTTCTAGCGTCTTACCAGACAGTCGGCGACCCTCTGGGGGTGAGCTGTGGGCTCCCGAGAGGTAGAATCCAGGGCCTGCCTCTTCGCTTCCCACGGCCAGGTATTTTCAGCCCCCAACAATGAGGGGAAGAACAGGGAGATGAAAAGCCAAAGAAAGTTTCAAGAGTTCTCCTTCCTGGCTGAGCTGGGGGCGCTGCCCAGGTCACGGATGGTCACTCTGGGGAGGGATGTGGGTCTGGTCCACTTTGAAGGCGGTTGATCTGGGGAAGGATGTGGGTCTCAGATATCTGGAGGATTGGCCCAGAGCCCCGTCTTGTGGGGGCACAGCTGGTGGTCCTCATCCTCGTCTGTCTGCCTCTCTTCTGCCAGAGAAGGCAAGCCAGGCGAGTATGAATAATGATGCTGTAAATAAAATGGAATCAAGTTATGGATGTTTTTTCTCTGAAAAAATATTTTCACACTTTTCAATCGGCCCCTGGTAGTTCCTAGGAGAAATGTGAAGGATGAGATCTTGGAACAGTTCCCTCTTCGTGGGAGCAACAGCTGGCTGGGGTTTTGGCTGCTCAGGCTTTTGTTCCCTGGTTTTACCCACTGTGGTTTCTTTTGCATGGATTTCATGTACCTGTGTGTAAGTTTTTGCCCAAAGGCACCCAGCTGTACAGGTTTTATCTACAATCTTTACAAGTTGAAGTTGCAGATGGAGGGGGCTCCCAGCAATGGCAGCCTTAAGGGGGTGGGCGGCTAGAAGCTGGGGGACTGGATCGGGACCCCCCAACACTTACTGCTCTCTCTGCCCTGCAGTTTTAGTCCCCCCAGATTAGCCTGATTATCACAACAAAATTTTGTTTCTCCTGCTGCTAACAGCCCATCTTCATCGATTGGTCTCGTTAAGGGTTGTTATGGCAACCCCCATTTTCTCGTCTTCTCTGTATCACTATATCTATATCTTCCTGCTGTATTTTCCCATGCATGCATCTGATGAAGTGGGCTTTAGCCCATGAAAGCTTATGCTCAGATAAATTGGTTCGTCTCTAAGGTGCCACAAGTCCTCCTCATTCGCTTTTCCTGACTGATTGTGCTGGGGGCTCTGCCTGGCTCCAGCGCTCCGGTCCCTCAGCTACCAAGGCCACCTGGGAACCCTGATCGATTCCAGGTTCAAGGAGTGCTGAGATCCATCTGTCTCTTTCTGTGCCTCTGTCTCTCTCTAGGAATAGCCTCCTAACCCTGCCTCCTGTGATCAGTTATAGTTTGCTAGCCCCCCACCCCACCTCCATGGGTGTTTTTGGCTTCTCCATTCACTCTGCAGCAACGCTCCTTGTACCCAAGCTAAAGATCCCTGCAGCCCCAAAAATCCTCGGGGGTTTGCTCAGCAAGTGGGTTACTAGAAGAATGGTTGTGGGGTGAAGGCGGGGATAGGGAGGTGTTGAACCTGGGGGCAGAGGAGGGTGGTAGATTAAGGTGTTGCTCAGCCCAGCCCGCTGAGTCCAAGGACGTATGAGGGGACCAGCTTTAAATTGCTGTTCGATCCAGCCCACTGAGTCCCGGGACACATCAGGGGTCAGCTTGCGAGTGCTGATGACCCAGTCCTCTCTGACATGCTATGTTCATGTGTGTGTGCCTGTGTGTCTGTTCATGTTCATCACATTTGGGGGCTGGAAGACCCCAGCCCTGCGGAACCGAGGTCCTGCAGGGTAGCTCCATTGGGAGGGAACTTGCAGAAGGAAGGAGTAGCGATCCATAGGAAAACACAAGTGACACAAGCAGCACATTGACAGAATTGCAGAATCTCCCCCCACCAGAAGAGTAACCCTAACAAATGGGCGTACCCCAAGGTGAAGGGCAATTCTGGTAACAGCTCATTTGGGGCTTGTTTGGAAGGGGGATGGACGTCATTCTTGCGACAAGGCACCTGCTATGGCCAAAAACACTTTCGCCCTGTGCGCCCTTCCAGACAAGTCTTATGTCCCAAATACTTTGGGTCTTCCGGGACAAGTCCCCGAATAATAAAGGATCTTGACCAAAAAGGTCGTCACGTCTAAAAAGGAAGGAAGGTTGTCGTTGTGGAGACCATGAAACAAGCCCTGCAACTTTTGGACACGTATCCCGACAGTCCACAGGGTGCACATCAAGGAACGTTCAAAGCGAGACGGGCGTTCTTTTTGGGGAGACTAACCCCCATTGCACTGACCAGGAGAAGGGGGAAGTGGGAGGCTGCAGCGCCATCTAGCGGCCAAAGGAGAAATCGCCGGCTTCTGGACCTGTGTGCGCCCTTGGTTCGGTTCACATGCAAAGCTGTGTCACGCCAGGTTGGGAAAACGGGGTTCTGCTGCCCGACATCATCCTCTGGAATGACTCAACCCAACAGGACACCTCCTACGATACACTGCTCCGAGTGATGTTCTCAAACAGGTCACCACAGATCCCCAGTCTCCCCCCACCGGGAGGCAGGTGTGAGAGGATTGTTCTCCCCAACTGACAGAGGGAGAAACAAAGGCTGAGAAAGGCGAAGGGCCTTGTCTTCCATCACACAACCTGTCGGGATAGAGTTGGGAACAGGACCCGGGTGTCCTGACTTTCAAATGAACCATCAGTCTGGAGTTTCACATACTGAATGATCAGAATAAAGGGATCTGCAATGAGCTACAGACCAACAACCATTCACATTGATTCTTCAGCAAGTGTTTTAGAAGCAGGAGAACAACAGCGAGAACCAGGAACGGCTCAGAGACAATCAGCAGCGAGAAGGAGAACAATTCACCAAGCAGATGATTGGTTCTGGCTTATTTGCTGGGCCTTAAACGAGAACAACAAAGTCCTGAATCTCCTCCCTGCCACGAGACCCCCTGCTCAGCCAATCAGCGTGGAGACTCTGGCGGTGGGCTGAGGGTTCCCCAGATGGCCCAGGGATGGCTCAGGTCACCGGTGAGGATCACTCTCAGAGCACGCTTCCTGTCCCATCTCTTTGGGAGGCCTCCCACCAGGAGGGCTACAGAGCAGCCCCCTCCTTGCCAGTGGAGGGAGGGAAGCAGGAAAAGGGAAACCAAAAAAGACAAACCCCAAGGACTCGAAGGGACAAAGGCCAAGCTGGGGGGAAATTGTCCCACCTTAACCTCCTGTTTTCCGTGCTGAGAATTTGGCCAGCACCGGGCGGATCAGGCTGCCTCGGTACCAAACCTCTCTGGGGCTCTTCCCTTCTCCACAGGGACATCTGTCTTCTCGCTCAATGAGCAGTGGGAAAGGAGAAAACTCCAGAGAGGCTCCACCTCGCGCTCACATACGAGACCCTGAATTCTCTCTCAGTCCTCAAGGAGACACCTCAAGAAGGAGACTCCCTGCAGCAAAGCCCCGGGGGTCTCTGAGATCCCCCTGCCCTGCAGCCTGTCCTCCCTGGCCGTTGTCGTGGACTCTCTGTGAGGTCACCGCCTCCCAACCTCCTTTCACCAATCAGCTGAGTGCTGCAAAAGGCCCTTGTGATGTCACTGCCACCCCCACCCCTACCCTGCAGGGCTCATGTCCTGCCCCGAGCCGGCTCCTGTGCGTGTTTGAGCTGCTCCCCCTGGGTCACCCCCACACACTCAGTGGTCGTGCAAGGGTTCACGCAGGCCACACGTGGAACCATCAGAGGATGCTCAATGTGCCGCACTCGGTTTTGCAGAGATTTGGAGACTTGAAGGCCAGAAGAGACTCTTAGATCATCTCATCTGGCCCCCTACACATCACAGGCCTCCTGTATGGCGCAGTAGTGAGTTGTCATAAATATAAAGGGAAGGGTAAACCCCTTTAAAATCCCTCCTGGCCAGAGGAAAAATCCTCTCACCTGTAAAGGGTTAAGAAGCTAAAGGTAACCTCACTGGCACCTGACCAAAATGACCAATGAGGAGACAAGATACTTTCAAAAGCTGGGAGGAGGGAGAAAAACAAAGGGTCTGTGTCTGTCTGTGTGATGCTTTTGCCGGAGACAGAACAGGAATGGAGTCTTAGAACTTTTAGTAAGTAATCTAGCTAGGTAGGTGTTAGATTATGATTTCTTTAAATGGCTGAGAAAAGAGCTGTGCTGAATAGAATGACTATTCCTGTCTGTGCGTCTTTTTTGTAACTTAAGGTTTTGCCTAGAGGGATTCTCTATGTTTGAATCTAATTACCCTGTAAGATATCTACCATCCTGATTTTACAGAGGTGATTCTTTTTACTTCTATTAAAAGTCTTCTTGTAAGAAAACTGAATGCTTTTTCATTGTTCTAAGATCCAAGGATTTGGGTCTGAGGTCACCTATGCAAATTGGTGAGGATTTTTACCAAACCTTCCCCAGGAAGTGGGGTGCAAGGGTTGGGAGGATTGGGGGGGGGAAAGACGTGTCCAAATTACGTTTCCTCAGGAACCCAGATAAAGTTTGGTGGTGGCAGTGGAAGTTCAGGGGCAAAGGGTAAAATTAATTTGTACCTTGGGGAAGTTTTAACCTAAGCTGGTAAAAGTAAGCTTAGGAGGTTTTCATGCAGGTCCCCACATCTGTACCCTAGAGTTCAGAGTGGGGAAGGAACCTTGACAGGAGTGTGGGAGGGGGCTGGGGCAGGGTGTTGAGGGATGCGGGGCGGCTTACCTCGGGATGGGGGGCTCCCCAGCTCCCACCGGCATAGCCCTGCAGCTCCTAGATGGCAGAGGGGTTGGTGGGGGGTGGTGTCTCCACACCACTCTGCCTGTGCCTGCAGGCCAATGGGAGGCGAGGGCAATAGAGCAATGACTGCAGCACTAGGAGAGCCTGGCAAAGAGCAGCCACCAGGGGCTGTCGCCAAGGGAACCACCGAGGGATGTCCCTGTATGTTGTTGTTGGGGACACTGGGCATGGCCACTAGGTAACTCGAGGGGATGGAAGACCACGAGTGTCGATGAAGCCCCCTCGCACTAGGTCCCCCCACCTGGAAGCACTCGCAGCAGTTATGCTGAGGTTCTGCAACAATATGTTGCAGTCAGACTGTCTGAAACTAAACAAGGCCAGACGGGGAAGATATGGCAGAACAATGCTGAATAAAGCAGCTTTATATATATATATATATGATTTAACAGATGGTACAAAGAAAAAGGGAACTAGCTGGTATCTGGATTGGCTGGCTATATGGACACTTAGGGCAGCTTGCTATTGGACAAGTATGCTGAAGAAATGATGTATAAAAGTCTGTGTAACTTCCTGCTCTGTTTACAGGATTTGAGGTGAATATCTCCCTGTACCATATTGAAGCTTCAAATAAACTTTTCTGCTTCTCCACCCCATTGTGATTATTGGCTGACGCACACCAGGCAACGAACAATGCTGTTGCTTGCCTCGGGTGCTCTGTGCCGGCAACAGCTTTTGGCGTCCCTGGGTGGGCGACGAGGCTGCTATTTAGCCTTGCCCGGACCCCTCCCGGCGGTCGAAAATTGCAGCGACAACCGACGCCCAGCGCACACCAGTGAGTTCATCGGTGGCCTCGGAGGAGACGCGATTTGATCGACCCTGGAGGGCACAACAGTGCAACGCACTCATATAGTGGAGAAGCAGCTATGGCGATGGTGAGGAACCGGTCCCTTGGACATAGGGGAGGAGCAGCTACGGGTGACAGTGGGGAACCAGTCCCTTGGATAAGGTAGGAACCTTTTGAAATCCTGATAGTATGCTCTGTTGGAACCTGGGGACGCCCAGAGATACCCTGTAGGTATGGGACAGGGACAGAGCTCGGGGGTTAGGGCACAGTGTACGCCCCTAGAATGCATTCTAGCAAACTGGAAAGTGTTTGGATCAGATCCAATGACAAAAAGCAAATTGAAAAGGTTTTGTACAATAGACTGGCCTGAATATCGGCTAGAGAACCAGGAACGGTGGCCACCGGGAGGGTCAATTAATTATAATACAATCCTCCATTAGTTTTGTTTTGTCAGTGAATGGGTAAATGGAATGAACATCTGTATGCACAAGCGTTTATGGCTTTAAGAAACAGAACAGAGCTGTAATTCTGCAGAGCTGTAATTTGACTCCGATAGGATTGGTAGTACCTCATGTTAGCCCCCAGAAACGCCCCCCCGCCCACTGTTGTAATGGCAGATTCGGTGTCCCCTTCGGCCCCTACATCCCCACCTTATAAGGGTAGGATGCCTCGGGTTACAGAGATTGACCCCTCGGTGGGACTCTATCCTTTGATTACCGAGACTGTTGTGGCTCGTCCAGGGGCAAACGGACACCAGGCTACCACTATGCAAGTTTACACCTAGACCTAGCAGCTTTTAAAACACAGGCTGGGGAATTCTCCACAAACCCAAGCCGGTTTATTTCAGTCTTTGAGGGGTGCCTCAGTAGTCACAAGCCGGATTGGGATGACTGTAATATCCTCTTGAGAACCCTGTTGTCTGAGGTGGAGCGGAATCAGGTTATAGCTAAGGCAAGGGGAGCGTCAGCTTTTAAGCAAAAGAAAGGAAGCTATCTGTCAAGTCCCTACCCCAAGCACTCGTAAACGGCTCAGAGCTTTTCTGGGTATGGCAGGCTATTGCATGATCTGGATCCCAGAGTTTGCTGGGCTAAACCGTTATATGACTGTGTCAAGGGAACGGATCACGACCCCTTTCACTGGTTCCCAGAAGCCGACAGGGCATTTAAAATCCTAAAAATGGAAGCTCCAGCCCTGGGTCTGCCGGAACTCTAACGAAAAGGTGTGGCCCTGGGAGTGCTAACCCAATTGTTGGGGACCTGGAAACGTCCCGTGGCTTATTTTTCTAAGCAACTGGATCAGGTTGCAAAGGATTGGCTGGCATGTTTACGGGCAGTCGCAGCTACTGCCCTAGTGCTTGAGGAAGCTGAGAAGCTAACATTGGGAGGGGTTATGCAAATCTATACTCCCCATATGGTCCAAGCCCTGCTAGACACCAAGGGTGGGCTCTGGCTCACCCAGGCTCGGATTGCTCGGTACCAGGCTAAGCTGTTAGAGAACTCTGAAGTCACCTTACAGCCTTGCCCCTCCCTTAACCCAGCCACCCTCTTGCCAGAAACAGAGGAACAGAAACATGACTGTTTAGAGATCATAGATGCCCAATATTCCAGCCGCCAGGACTTTAAGGATCAGCCGCTCCCAAAGGCAAATTATGAGTGGTACACTGATGGTAGCAGCATTGTCATGGAGGGGCAAAGGAGGGCAGGTTATGCTGTCGTGACCCTCCATGATAGCTTGGAGGCCGAGAGGTTGCCTGCTGGGACCTCTGCCCAGCTTGCCGAACTAGTGGCCCTGACCCGTGCACTTGAACTGTCAAAAGGGAAGTGAGTCAATATTTTTACTGATTCCAAATATGCTTTTGGGGTGCTGCATGCTCATGCTGGCCTGTGGAAGCAGAGGGGAACGCTGACAGCTCAAGGCTCTCCAGTAAAGTACGGGCCCCGAGTTCTCCGGCTTCTAGAGGCCGTATGACTCCCCTCGGAAGTGGCGGTGGTACACTGTAAAGCCCATCAGAGGGAGGATCGAGATGTGGCCAGGGGTAACGCTAGGGCAGACAGAGAGGCTAAGCATGCTGCCACCCTGATGTCCCCCCAGACTGAGAATGCCCGTATGCTGCCCTTATCCCATCAGTGGGGGAGCTTCCGACTCCTCAGTACTCTAGTGAAGAAAAAAAACTAGCTGACAAACTTGGTCTTCAGGAAAAGAAGGGATGGCTCCATTCCCCGGAAGGGAAGGTCCTTCTACCAAAGGGCCTGATCTGGCCAGTATTGCAGAAACTGCACCAGACCACTCATGCTGGCAGGGAAGCACTTATCCAACTGATGGAAAAATACTTTATCACTTCTGGACTGCAACCCCTGGCTGCCCAGGTACAAGCTGACTGTTTAGTCTGCTAAAAGAATAACCCCCGACCAGGACATCCAGTGCCACCAGCTGCCCTGGAACCCACTCCAGGCCACAGACGGGTGTGGCAAATCGACTTTACCAAGTTTCCCCGGACCCAAGGGCTCAAATATCTCCTTGTCATAGTGGATCGGTTCGGCGGATGGCCAGAAGCCTTCCCCTGCCATAATTGCACTGCTAGAACAGTGGCCCTCAAGTTTGTTAAGGAGATCATTCCTCGCTTTGGACTCCCCCAGTAGATGGAATCTGACAGTGGGACACGCTTCACATCAAAAATCATTCAAAGCATCTCACATGCCTTACAGATCCCCTGGAAACTCCATACGCCCTGGAGACCGCAAGTCAGTGGGGTAGTGGAGCGGACCAATCAGACCCTTAAACGGCATCTCTCAAAAAGTCTCACTGCGATGGCCTGATGCTTTGCCCCTCGTCCTGCTCTGTGTCCATGCTCTCCCGAAGGGTAGATTAGGGCTCGGTCCCTTTGAAATTATGTTTGGAAGGGCATGGCCTATGAATGGGACACCGGTTCTGGCAGGGGAATGGGAAATGGGGTGTGTTTTTTTGTCTCAGTACATGTGCTCTCTGTCTGCTGTTCTCTCTTTTCTCCACAGGTATACCAAAGACTTCCAGCCTCTTCCATTGGATACCCCTGTCCACTCCTTGCAGCCAGGTGCCTCTTTGCTTGTTCGTACCTGGAAGGACGAGCCTCTCCAAGAGAAGGGGAAGGAACCCCACACCGTCCTGCTGGTTTTCCACACGGCGGCAAAGGTCAAGGGACACAAAAACTGGAACCATTACTCTCGCCTGAAGGTGGTGTCTACTCCTCCACCAGCGGAACAGTTGACCGTCCAGCCCATCACCACGTCACCCTCCGACAATCTTGGACTCAAATTATTGTTTAAAAAGACATAAACAAAACATTTGTTTATACTGATTTGTAGGCCCTCGGACGTGCCCAGTATAGACTAGATGCCTCTATGTATTCCTTTTGGTTGGCCAATATTACCCTTGCCCCCTCTTGTCTGAGGTTTGTAAATGCTATCCACGTTGGGGAAAACCTCACCAATGGAGAACTTAAATGTAATGACAGTGTGGAAATCTCTTTTGCTTATGGGCACATGAAACTACCGATGGGGTGGTTCCTCATATGTGGGAGATGTGCATATGCCTATGTCCCGGCCAATAGTTCTGGAGGCCCCTGCTCTCTCGGCCGCGTGGCCCCCCCTGATTTTTCCATATCCCCGCAGCTGTCTGCCCGACATAAAAGGGATGCCATTCCCCTCGATTCCACCTGTAAGTCAGAGGTAACCTTCTTCTCAGAGGCTGAAGCAGCGGCTCTGGCCTTTTCCTTCGTTGGCATCCCTGGGCTAGTGGTGCATAATTATCATGCAGTAGAGCACCTTGCCTGCACGGTGGCAAAAGCTATCAATTTAACCTCCACTGTCCTAGCCCACCTCTCACATGAGTTAGGGGAGGTACGTCAGGGGATGCTACAGAACAGACTGGCAGTGGATGATTTGCTTCTACGCCATGGTCACATATGCCGGGAGTTTGCAGGCATGTGTTGCTTTAACATAACAGATGCAGGATCCTCCATAGAGGCTGATTTACAACGCCTGCAGCAACTGGCAAGAGACATTCATCAGCAAACTGGGGAGGACTGGCTAGGCTCTTTATTTTCTGGCTGGGGCCTTTCCCCATGGCTAAGTGGGTTGTTTAGTCTGTTGTTTAAACTTCTTTTCCCTGTATTAATAGTGTTATTCCTGCTGTGCTGTATGTGGGCCTGTGTAAAGACACTTGTTTTGCGCAGTGTGGGGATCTTAATTTTATGCGTAGCCTGTTAGTGAGCAGATAAAGGTGAGAAAACTCAGGTATGGGAATGAGTATTCTCAAAGGAGGGAATTGTTGGGGTCCCAGGGCATGGCCACTAGGTAAGTCGAGGGGCTGGAAGGCCATGAGTGTCGAGGAAGTCTCTTTGCTCAACCCCCCTTCACAGAATTCAGTCCTGGCTGGCCTGAGAAAGCCCTTGCACTCCCAACATAATGCTGCAGCTGCAGATAGAGCTGTTTTGTGTAGGTTTTGCTGGTGCCACGTTAGGATAACGGCAGGAATCAGCTACAAGGCCATAACCGCTTATTTGCCTCATTAATCGCAAGGCTAAGCAGGCTGTGATGTTGTTTTGAATTGCTAAAATGCTCGTTAAAAGTTGCCGGAAAAAGTATTGTTGTAACCCATATAAGGCAAAGCAGTTTTACTTGGCTGATGTGTAATGTAATAGAGATAAGGAGTATAAAGGTATGTGACTCTGCCTGCTCAGTGTGCAGGATTTGAGATTCTGTACTCCCTGTACCTTCCTTGGAGCTCCAAATAAACTTTTATGCTTCTCCACCCCGTTGTGTTTATTGGGTGACGCACACCGGCAGCGAACCCCTGTTGTTGCTCGCCTCTGGCACTGGGTGCCGGCAACACCTGCTTTCCAGTTACTGTAAATAAACCATTAAAACAATTCTTGTTTCTTCCACATTCATGTCCTAGTTCCAGTTGTTGGGGGCAGAGTCATGGGATGTGTTTGTGACACTCTACACCTTGGGGGAGTGTGCTATGCTGATAAGAAGCACACGGGATCTTTTCAGGGGAAAAGGCAATACGCCGCATTTATTGAAAATACAACTGTAAGCATATATATTTAACCACATACACACACATCCTGCAGATGGTCTTACAGTTACCAGTTTCCTGTAGCTCTTGTCAATCTAATGGCCAGTTAGATTGAACACAAGCGAGGAGCTGGGCTTTGTCGGTCGCGATCCCATGCTCCGAGGCTTTGCAGGACGGAACCCAGAGTCTGATGGCAAAACACCCCAGCTTTAGACTTGTCAATTCCCACTTTCGTCGATGGATTTTGCAATGTCATTCTGTAATCGTTAGTCCTTAAGTGGGGTTAATCTCCGGGTTTTCCGCCGTTATCATTTGGTGGTTTTGTTGGCTTCCCAGCGTTAGCTCTTCTTTGTCTTGCATTCAGGGTGCCTGCCTCGCCGTTGAGGTCATCAGTGCTGCTAACATGTTTAGCGTCGGATACGGTGGATGTTTTCTGATTGTCTCCTGCTGTTTCCAGATCTCTCACTTCTTCTTGACCATCTGGACATTTGTGATGGTTTTTCACCTTTATTTTGAACGATGCACACATTTCTCACTCACACCAAACAATTTCAGGGAGACTTTCAGACAGGATAAGATTTTAGAAAGGATGATATGGTTTCTAAAGGGAATACAAAAGAACCTTAGGCAACTTAGTTTCCAATGCAGAGAAGAAACACAACTTGATTTGTAATGCAGATAAGAAACAAGACCTTGGAGCAAATACCGTAATGAAACCTTATCCTAAAACAAATGGTGATCAGGACTGTTCTGGTCTATTCCTGCCTGAAATCAGCTTCAGACATCAGAATCTGGCTGATGCACCTTTACCAATGGCCCACGAGGTCGTTCCTTCCTGCTCTCAGAAAGGGTGGCGGGCAGAACATGGTCAAATCCTATCCTACATCAATCCATTTAATACATGGTTATCCCTTCTCTTTCATTATGCAAAATGCAAACATCAAATCCTCCTCCTCTAGGTGCCCTGTAACCCCCATATTCCTCACCTTGGATTGAATTGTGTTGTTACCTTGCACGGCATGGTTTCCATGTATCCGGGGAAAGATTAGGAGGTACCAGCAAGGAAGGTCAGCAACCCCCGGGTGGGGTGTGAAACAGCCCATCAACAGCCGTTGCCCAGCAAGGAAGCTCCCACTCAATAATTCCCTGCCTGAGGCCCCAGCAAGGGAATTGCTGCACCGTGCTGGGAGATTGAGCAATGCCCCCCCCACGCTTCCGCCCCCCCCCCCCCCCCAGACACGCCTGGACTGGGGCTTCCCAAGCACACGGGCTGAGGGGGCAAAACCCAAACCCAAACCCGGGGCCCACGCTTGGCCTTTCTCCTCCCCCCACCGACACTGCCAGCAAGAAGGACACTGAAGACTTGAGACTGCAACTGAGGGGACTGGCCCGGACACACAACACGTCACACTTCACACACACAAAACGTCAAATGTCGCACCCACAACTCCTCACACGTTGCACGCACACAGCACGTTGCACGTCGCACACACAAACACGTCTCACGCACACAAAACACGACACACAACCCATCTCACAGACACAAAACACTACACACACCACATCCTACAAAACACGTCACATGATACCACACGCACACTTAACACGATACACAAAATGGCACACAACACGACACACAACAGATCACACAACACACTACACAGACACACACTCACAGAACATGTCGCACTTCGCACCTCACACACAAAGGTCGCACATCACACACAACACGACGCACGATGCATGTCGTACACCGCACATCGCAATTCGCATGCACACACAGCATGTCACATGTTGCACTCACACACACAACACGTCTTACATCACACGTTGCACGTCTCATGCACACAACACATCGCACGTCGCACATCACACACACAAAGCCCCGTGCATCACACACATGTCATTCGTCGCATGTCACATGTCGCACGCCCACACAGCACATCGCACATCACAATTCAAACACACAGCACGTCGCGTTTTGCATATCTCACACACACAACACGTCACACACACACAGCAGGACACACAACACTGGTGTGTGTGAGATGTGTTTGTGTGTGTGTGATGTGTTGTGCATGTGTTGTCTGTCTAGAGTGTTGTATTCAGTGTGTGTGGGACGTGTTGTGTGTTCTGTTGTGTGTGTGTGTCTGAGTGGTGTGTTGTATGTGTGATGTGTTGTGTGCCGTTTGTGTGGTGTCTGTCGCACGCACAGAGACATGTCTCGCGTCACATGCCACACCCCGCATGCCGCACAGAGAACACGTGACACATCACACACACAACAGTCACCCGTCAGACACAACATGTCGCACGTCACACATACAACACATCGCACGCTGCACTTCATACACACAAAACGTCGAACCTAGCACACACAACACAGCACACGTCACACACACACGTGCACATGTCGCACGCACACCACGTCGCACGCTCACACAGCAAGTCACACCCACAGTACATTGCGCATCGCACATCTCACACACACAGCACGACGCACAACACATGTGTGTGAGATGTGTTTGTGTTGTGTGTGTGCTGTGTGTGTCCAGAGTGTTGTGTGCAGTGTGTGTGTGATGTGTTGTTTTTCGTGTTGTGTGTGTGTGGTGTGTTATGTGTGTAGTGTTGTGTGTCATGTTGTGTGTGTCATCTAGAGTGTTGTGTGACGTGTTGCGTGTCGTGTTGTGTGTGTGTCTGTGTGGTGACTGGTGTGTTGTGTGTGTGATGTGTTGTATGTCGTGTTGTGTGTCATCAGACGTGTTTTGTGTGACTTGGTGTGTGTCGCACGCACAAAAACAACACATTGCACGCCGCACGCCACACACATGTCCCACGCGTGTCACACGAACACACACACAGCATGTTGTATGTCACATGCACAACACGTCGCACGTGACACACACAATGTCACATATTGCACATCACACACACAAAACATCGGACGTCGCACGCACATACACAAAACGTCGCTTGTCGCATGATGCACATTGCACATCGCACGGACACACACAACACGCTGCACGTCGCATGCACACACAGCATGTCGCACGTCACACTCACAAACACGTCTCACACACACACAACACGACATGCACCAAGTCACACAGACACAAAACACTACACACAACATGTCATACACACAACATGTCACACAGACAGACACAAACACACATGACACACACCACATCACTCACAACACATCACATGACACCAAAAACACAACACCGCACACACACTCAACACGTCACACAACACGTCACACAGACAGACACAAACATGACACACAACATCACACATACACACAACACTACACAAAACACGTCTCACACACACACGTCACATGTCACCACAAACACAACACCACACACACAATCCACACAACACTCTAGGCGACACACAAAATGACACACAACACGTCACACACACATATCACGGCACACACAACACGACACACAAAACAACTCACACACAAACACACACAACACAACACACACAGAAACACATTGCACGTCCCACACCTATTGCACGTTGCATATTGCACGGATACACATAACACGTCGCACACACTCATGTATGCATGTCACATGTTGCACGTCAAACGACACACACACAAAAACATGTCACACACAAACACACACACAATGCGACACACAACCTGTCACACATGTCACACACACAAAAATGTCTCATGCACACAAACACAAGATACACAACCTGTCTCACACACAAACACACACATAACATGACACACACAACACACAAAACGTCACACACAAACATGACACACAACACATCACACACACAAACACACATGACACCCAACACGTCACACACACACACGTCATATGACACTACAAACACAACACCACACACACAATCTACACAACTCTACAAACACCACGTCACACACACACAACACAACACACACACACACAAACGTCTCACACACACACAAAACACGATACACAACTCGTCTCACACACAAACATAACATGACAAACAGCACAAGACACACACCACGACACACACACAACATGACACACACAGAAACACATTGAATGTCCCACAAAACATGTCGCACGTAGCACAGATACACACAACACATCGCATGCACACAGGCACGCAAGTCGCATGACACACACAGAAACACGTCACACACACAAACACACACAACAGGACACACAACACGACACACACACAACATGTCACACATACACAGAAACGTGTCTCTCTCACACACACACAAAACAACACAGAACACATAAAATATGACACACACAACATGAAACACAACACATAATACACACAACATGACATACAACACGTTACACATACAACACATCACATGTTGCACGTCGCATGGACACACACAACACATCGCACGCTGCAAGCCGCACAAACACTTCACACGTGGCACATCGCACGTCACACCTACACAGACAACATGTCGAGCGTCGCACGTCACACACACAACACGTCGAATGTCGGACACACAACACGTCGCACAGACATATTGCACGTTGCGCGTTGCACCTCGCGCATCACACACAACACGTCACACACACAACGCTACTCAAAACACGTTTGGAAGGAGGATGGACGTCATTCTTGGGACAAGGAACCTGCTATGGCCAAAAACACTTTTGCACAAGTCTTATGTCCCAAATACTTTGGGTCTTCCGGGATAAGTCCCCGAATAATCAAGGATCTTGACCAAAAAGGTCGTCACGTCTAGAAAGGAAGAAAGATTGTCGTTGTGGAGACCATGAAACAAGCCCTGCAACTTTTGGACACGTATCCCGACAGTCCACAGGGTGCACGTCAAGGGACGTTCAAAGCGAGACGGGCGTTCTTTTTGGGGAGACTAACCCCCATTGCGCTGAGCAGGAGAAGGGGGAAGTGGGAGGCTGCAGCGCCATCTAGCGGCCAAAGGAGAAATCGCCGGCTTCTGGACCTGTGTGCGCCCTTGGTTCGGTTCACATGGAAAGCTGTGTCACGCCAGGTTGGGAAAACGGGGTTCTGCTGCACGACATCATCCTCTGGAATGACTCAACCCGACAGGACACCTCCTACGATACACTGCTCCGAGTGACGCTCTCAAACAGGTCCCCACAGCTCCCCAGCCTCCCCCCACCGGGAGGCAGGTGTGAGAGGATTGTTCTCCCCAACTGACAGAGGGAGAAACGAAGGCTGAGAAAGGCGAACGGCCTTGTCTTCCATCACACAACCTGTCGGGATAGAGTTGGGAACAGGACCCGGGTGTCCTGGCTTTCAAACAAACCATCATTCTATGATGAGATAACTGGCTCTGTGGATGAGGGGAAAGCAGTGGACGTGTTGTTCCTTGACTTTAGCAAAGCTTTTGACACGGTCTCCCACAGTATTCTTGCCAGCAAGTTAAAGAAGTATGGGCTGGATGAATGGACTATAAGGTGGATAGAAAGCTGGCTAGATTGTCGGGCTCAACGGGTAGTGATCAATGGCTCCATGTCTAGTTGGCAGCCGGTATCTAGCGGAGTGCCCCAAGGGTCGGTCCTGGGGCCACTTTTGTTCAATATCTTCATTAATGATCTGGAGGATGGTGTGGATTGCACCCTCAGCAAGTTTGCAGATGACACTAAACTGGGAAGAGAAGTAGATACACTAGAGGGTAGGGACAGGATACAGAGGGCCCTAGACAAATTAGAGGATTGGGCCAAAAGAAATCTGATGAGGTTCAACAAGGGCAAGTGCAGAGTCCTGCACTTAGGACGGAACAATCCCATACACCGCTACAGACTAGGGACCGAATGGCTAGGCAGCAGTTCTGCGGAAAAGGACCTGGGGTTCTAATGGACGATAAGCTGGATATGAGTCAGCAGTGTGCCCTTGTTGCCAAGAAGGCCAATGGCATTTTGGGATGTATAAGTAGGGGCATAGCGAGCAGATCGAGGGACGTGATCGTTCCCTCTATTCGACATTGGTGAGGCCTCATCTGGAGTACTGTGTCCAGTTTTGGGCCCCACACTACAAGGAGGATGTGGAAAAATTGGAAAGAGTCCAGTGGAGGGCAATAAAAATGATTGGGGGCTGGAGCACATGACTTATGAGGAGAGGCTGAGGGAACTGGGATTGTTTAGTCTGCGGAAGAGAAGAAGGAGGGGGGATTTGATAGCTGCTTTCAACTACCTGAAAGGGGGTTCCAAAGAGGATGGATCTAGACTGTTGTCAGTGGTAGCTGATGACATTACAAGGAGGAATGGTCTCAAGTTGCAGTGGGGGAGGTTTAGGTTGGATATTAGGAAAATCTTTTTCACTGGGAGGGAGGTGAAACACTGGAATGCGTTCCCTAGGGAGGTGGTGCAATTTCCTTCCTCAGAAGTTTTTAAGGTCAGGCTTGACAAAGCCCTGGCTGGGATGATTTAGTTGGGGATAGGTCCTGCTTTGAGCAGGGGGTTGGGCTAAATGACCTCCTGAGGTCCCTTCCAACCCTGATATTCTATGATTCTATGATCAGTCTGGAGTTTCACACACTGAATGATCAGAATAAAGGGACCTGCAATGAGCTACAGACCAACAACCATTCACACTGATTTTTCAGCAAGTGTTTCAGAAGCACGAGAACACCAGCGTGAACCAGGAACGGCTCAGAGACAATAAGCAGTGAGAAGGAGAACAATTCACCAAGCAGATGATTGGTTCTGGCTTATTTGCTGGGCCTTAAAGGAGAACAACAAAGTCCTGAGTCTCCTTCCTGCCACGAGACCCCCTGCTCAGCCAATCAGCGTGGAGACTCTGGCGTTGGACTGAGGGTTCCCCAGGTGGCCCAGGGATGGCTCAGGTCACCGGTGAGGATCACTCTCAGAGCACGCTTCCTGTCCCATCTCTTTGGGAGGCCTCCCACCATGAGGGCTACAGAGTACCCCCTCCTTGCCAGTGGAGGGAGGGAAGCAGGAAAAGGGAAACCAAAAAAGTCAAACCCCAAGGACTCGAAGGGACAAAGGCCTAGCTGGGCGAAAATTTTCCCACCTTAACCTCCTGTTTTCCGTGCCGAGAATTTGGCCAGCACTGGGCGGATCAGGCTGCCTCGGTACCAAACCTCTCTGGGGCTCTTCCCTTCTCCACAGGGACGTCTGTCTTCTCGCTCAATGAGCAGTGGGAAAGGAGAAAACTCCAGAGAGGCTCCACCTCGCGCTCACATACGAGACCCTGAATTCTCTCTCAGTCCTCAAGGAGACACCTCAAGAAGGAGACTCCCTGCAGCAAAGCCCCGGGGGTCTCTGAGATCCCCCTGCCCTGCAGCCTGTCCTCCCTGGCCGTTGTCGTGGACTCTCTGTGAGGTCACCGCCTCCCAACCGCCTTTCACCAATCAGCTGAGTGCTGCAAAAGGCCCTTGTGATGTGACTGCCACCCCCACCCCTGCCCTGCAGGGCTCATGTCCTGCCCCGAGCCGGCTCCTGTGCGTGTTTGAGCTGCTCCCCCTGGGTCACCCCCACACACTCAGTGGTCGTGCAAGGGTTCACGCAGGCCACACGTGGAACCATCAGAGGATGCTCAATGTGCCGCACTCGGTTTTGCAGAGATTTGGAGACTTGAAGGCCAGAAGAGACTCTTAGATCATCTCATCTGGCCCCCTACACATCACAGGCCTCCTGTATGGCGCAGTAGCGAGTTTTGGACCAAAGCAGACTCCAGAAAGGCATCTCACCAAGGGATGGAGGAAGCACCACTTCCCTCGGGAGTCTGGAGGAAATTGATACTGTGGGGGGCGGGGAATTGACCCCAGGGCCACACGTGTGAGTCTGTATCATAACACACATGCACAACAGCACTGCGCAAAGTATGTACACGTCACCTTAACTCTGATGTTTCCTAACGTTTAAAGGCCTGGTCTCCAGGGTGTTCTTTGTGCTTACAGATCTATTTTGGGGAGAAATGCAATCATTTAGTTCAGAGTGGGAGCCGTGTTAGTCTGTATCAGCAAAAAAACAAGAACAAAACGAGGAGTAGTTCTGGCACCTTAGAGACTAACAAATGTATTTGGGCACATTTGATGGTGTGGCTGACGTGATTAGGTCCGAGGATGGTGTCCCTAGACTAGATATGTGGACAGAGTTGGCAATGGGTTTGTTGCAAGGATAGGTTCCTGGGTTCGTGTTTTTGTTGTGTGTTTGCTGGTGAGTATTTGCTTCAGTTTGGGGGGCTGTCCGTAAGCGAGGACTGGCCTGTCTCCCAAGATCTGTGAGATTGAGGGATCGTCCTTCAGAATAGATTGTAGATCCTTGATCCTGCCCTGGAGATCTTTTAGTTGGGGGCTGAAGCTGATGGCTGGTGGCGTTCTGTTCCTTTCTTTGTTGGGCCTGTCCTGGAATCGGTGACTTCTGGGTATTCTTCCTTTCAGCAGGTGGGGATTGTAGTTTGAAGAATGCTTGATAGAGATCCTGGAGATGTTTGTCGCTGTCTGAGGGATTGGAGCAAATGCGGTTGTATCTTAGAGCTTGGCTGTAGACAACGGATCGTGTGATGTGGTCTGGATGAAAGCTGGAGGCATGTAGGTAAGCATAGCGGTCCAGGATAGGGTGGTGTTTATGTGACCATCGCTTATTAACACTGTAGTGTCCAGTTAGTGGGTATCTTGTGTGGCCTCTTCTTCTGCCCCTCCACCCCCACCAACATGATACAGTTCTGCGATGACCTGGAATGCGACTTTCCACGTCTCCGACAGAAGGAATATTTCCAACACACCTCTGAGCAACACACTAATCCACAAAGACCTTCCGACCAACACGACAAAAAGAAGGATTCTGCCTGAAGGTCGAAACAGCAGACTGGACTTCAACTCGAGTGCTTCAGCCGACAAGCACGGGCTGAAGTGGTGGAAAAGCAGCATCACTTGGCCCATAACCTCAGCCGTGCAGAACACAACACCGTCCACGGCCTCAGGAACAACTCTGACATCGGAATCAAAAAGGCTGACAAAGGAGGTGCTGTCGTCATCATGAATAGGTCGGAATATGAACAAGAGGCTGCTCGGCAGCTCTCCAACTCCACATTCTCCAGCCCATTCCCCTCTGATCCCACTCAGGTGACCAAGAGAAACTGCACCATCTGCTCAAGAAACTCCCTGAAAAAGCACAAGAACAAATCTGCACAGACCCGCCCCTGGAACCCCGACCAGGGGTCTTCTATCTGCTACCCAAGATCCATAAACCGGGAAATCCTGGACGCCCCGTCATCTCAGGCATTGGCTGGGGTGCTGGTCGCTCAGGGCCGGAGGAGAGAGTCGACACAGCCAGATACTCCTGCTGTCTGGATGCCAATGCCTGAGAGGATTTCATCGCAGTCTCTGACGAGGGGGTTCAGGCTCCAGTGCTCTGCTCTGTTTTCCCAGCCCTGTGCAGGGGGTTGTTTCCAGTTTCAGAAATGGGACAATGTTCACACACTCCCAATGGGTCTTTGCATGAATCAGGCCCTAAGCCAGGGGCAGGCAAACTTTGGCCTGATGCCGGATCGGGTTTCAGAAATTGTACGGAGGGACAGTTAGGGGAGGCTGGGCCTCCTCAAACAGCAAGGCATGGCCCAGGCCCCGCCCCCATCTGACCCCCGCTTCTCGCCCCCGGACGGCCGCCCCGGGCCTCCAGCCCCATCCAACCCTTCTGTTCCCTGAGGGGCCCCCCAGGACCCTTGCCCCATCCACCCCCCCCCCGCTCTCTGTCCCCTGACTGCCCCCAGATCCCCCCGCCCCTAACAGACCCCCACCGCCCCATCCAACCCCCCTCTCCTTCCTGCCTGCCCCCCGGACCATCTGCCCCATCCAACCACCCCTTCTCCCTGGCCGCCCCGGGACCTCCTGCCCGTATTCAAGCCCCTGTTCCCCGCCTCTCACCACCCCGACCCCATCTGCCCCCCAGCCCCTGACCACTCCCAAACTCCCCTGCCCTCTACCGCACCCCTCCCCTGCTCCCTGCCCCCTGCCTGCACTGCCTGGAGCATGGGCCGGCGGCGCCGGGAGCGGAGGCTGTGGGGCGGGGGGGCAGCAGGGGCGGGGCCGGGGGCTCTCCAGAGCTCGGGGCCGGGCGGAGCGGCTCAGAGCCCCCGGCCCCCCTTCTGCTCCCCCCCTGCTCCCCACGTGTCGCTGCCCCCCAAACCCGGGGAGCTGCCGCAGTTTCCCTCTGCCCGGGGCAGGGACTCGCAGCCCCCCACTGGGAGCAGCCTGGGCCCCCCTGCCCCGCACAGGCTGCACCGGGAGCAGCTCCCTGGGGGGCAGGTCTCCCCTTCTCTCCCCGGAGGCACTGCCAGACCCCCCGTCCCCCGCTGGGGCCCCCCACCTGAGATGCCCCAAGAGCGACCCACAGCCATGGCCGGCTGCCACCCCACTGCCCCTCCCCACCAGCCCCCAGGCCCCAGTGTGGCCGAGCCCCTCCACAGTCCCCCCAGACTGTCCTCCTCGCCCCAAGCCAGGCTGCAGCCGCCCCACCCCACAGACCCCTCCCCTCTCTACAGCCCCCCACAGCCATGCTGTGTCCCCCTGGGGGCTGCCATGGTGCTGCCCCTCCCAACCCAACCCAACCCAACAGCCACAGCCATGCCATTGACCCAAGTCCCTGATCCAAGTCCCCTATAGCCTCTCCCTCCCCCACATCCCTCCCAGACCCAGTCCCCATCCCGACAACCCAATCGCCCCCTGTCCACAACCCCCCTTTCCTCCTCCCACAGCACCAGTCCATCCCCTACC
This sequence comes from Caretta caretta, assembly GCF_965140235.1. Classification (NCBI taxonomy): domain Eukaryota; kingdom Metazoa; phylum Chordata; order Testudines; family Cheloniidae; genus Caretta; species Caretta caretta. The sequence goes on from NC_134209.1 coordinate 10,803,465, forward strand.
CTCCCACAGCTCGCACCACACAGACCCCTCCACCTCCCAGCTGGGCCCCCTCCCCACCCCCTGCCACCCCACCCACCCCCGTCAGACACCCGCCCCCGCTGGTGCACCAGGGTTTCCCCAAGACCCAACAACAGCTGTGAATGGTGTGGGGGAGAAGGTGTTGGTATTCGGTTGTGTATTGGGATTATGTGTACGTGTCGAGGCTTGTGGGGGCTTTGTGCTGGGGGAGAAACTGAGCCCTGATTGTTTAGCCTAACTAAAAGAAGGCTGAGGGGAGATAGGATTGCTCTCTATAAATATATCGGAGGGATAAATACCGGAGAGGGAGAAGAATTAAAATTTAAGCTCAGTACCAATGTGGACACAAGAACAAATGGCTATAAACTGGTCACTGGGAAGTTTAGACTTGAAATTAGATGAAGGTTTCTAACCATCAGAAGAGTGAAGTTTTGGAATAGCCTTCCAAGGGAAGCAGTGGGGGCAAAAGACCTATCTGGCTTTAAGATCAAACTCGATAAGTTTATGGAGGAGATTGGATGATGGAATAACATGATTTTGGCACTTAATTGATCTTTAAATATTCATGGTTAATAGGCCCAATGGCCTGTGATGGGATGTTAGATGGGCTGGGATCTGAGTTACTACAGATCCTGGGTATCTGGCTGGTGAATCTTGCTCAAATGCTCAGGGTTTAGCTGTCGCCATAATTGGGGTCGGGAAGGAATTTTCCTGCAGGGCAGATTGGAAGAGGCCCTGGACATTTTTCACCTTCCTCTGTAGCATGGGGCACGGGTCACTTGCTGGAGGATTCTCTGCTCCTTGAGGTCTTCAAACCCTGATTTGAGGACTTCAGTGGCTCAGACATAGGTGAGAGGTTTTGCGCAGGAGTGGGTGGGTGAGATTCTGTGGCTTGCGTTGTGCAGGAGGTCAGACTAGATGATCATAATGGTCCCTTCTGACCTTAATATCTATGAATTAAAAACCCCACAGTGTTGGTTGGGGCCTCCTGGAGCCGTGGTCCCTACCTGGAGATGCTGAAATCTCACTCTTGTCTGTCTCCTCCTGCCTCCGGCTCCAAGCCAGGCTCCGGACAGTTACGTGGTGAAGAGTTGAACTGATGATAGGGGAAGGAAAAAATCAAAAACCAAAAGCGAAGGCAAAAGCGCAAGCCGTGCAGGCAAGGCAAATCGCAGGCTGTTGCCATAGACTAGTCCTCCCCCTCCTCCAATAACCAACCCAAACCGGGACACCACAGACCCCATGGACCTCAAACCAACCACCTGGAAGCAGCAGCGAAAGGGCAGCAAGGATACAGGCTGACAGAGAGTGGAAGGAAAATCAAAAGGGAAAGAGCCCCATCTTTGAAAGCTTTTTTAGTTCTCTGCACATGCTCCCAGAAGAGGATGGGGCAACCGACAGCCAATCATGCTCTTGAGCAGGGAAAAAAAAGCTACTTCTGGACCAACAACAAAACAAAAGGAGAAGGAACGGGACAGTGAGCGGGACAGAGAGATTTATTAATGTGAGATGGTAATTCAGTCATTCCCTGGGTTACTTCCTGGCCATTTCTGTCACTTTAGTGCCATTAAGAAAACTGTTCTCAAAATCTCTGGGTCTCCTTGCCCTACGCTGTCGTTATGAAAGCTCCTTCTCAGCTCCTTTTACTTTCCTGCTTTCCACTTACTGTAAATAAACCACTAAAACAATTCTTCTTGTTTCTTCCACATTCATGTCCTAGTTCCAGTTGTTGGGGGCAGAGTCATGAGATGTGTTTGTGACACTCTACACCTTGGGGGAGCATCTTATGCTGATAAGAAGCACATGGGATCTTTTCAGGGGAAAAGGCAGTATGCCGCCTTTATTTGAAATACAACTGTAAGCATATGCATTTCATCATACACACACACACGTCCTGCAGATGGTCTTACAGTTACCAGTTTGCTGTAGCTCTTGTCAATCTAATGGCCAGTTAGATTGAACACAAGCGAGGCGCTGGGCTCTGTCGGTCGCGATCCCATGCTCCGAGGCTTTGCAGGACGGAACCCAGAGTCTGATGGCAAAACACCCCAGCTTTAGACTTGTAAATTCCCACTTTCGTTTACGGATTTTGCAGTGTCATTCTGTAATCGTTAGTTCTTAAATGGGCTTAATCTCCGGGTTTTCTGCTGTTATCATTTGGTGGTTTTGTTGGCTTCCCATCCTTAGCTCTTCTTTGTCTTGCATTCAGGGAGCCTGCCTAGCCTCTGAGGTCATCAATGCTGCTAACATGTTGAGCGTCGAATACAGTGGATGTTTTCTGATTGTCTCCTGCTGTTTCCAAGTCTCTCATGTCTTCTTGACCATCTGGACATTTGTGATGGCTTTCCACCTTTATTTTGAACTATGCACACATTTCTCACTCGCACCAAACAATTTGATGGAGACTTTCAGACAGGATAACATTTTAGAAAGGATGATATGGTTTCTAAAGGGATTACAAAAGAACCTTAGGCAACTTAGTTTCCAATGCAGACAACTTAATTTGTAATGCAGATAAGAAACAAGACCTTAGAGCAAATATCATAATGAAACCTTATCCTAAAACAAAAGGTGACCAGGACTGTTCTGGTCTATTCCTGCCTGAAATCAGCTTCAGACATCAGAAGCTGGCTGATGCCTCTTTACCAATGGCCCACGAGGCCGTTCCTTCCTGCTCTCAGAAAGGGTGGCGGGCAGAATATGGTCACATCCTACCATACATCAATCCATTTAATACATCATTATCCCTTCTCTTTCATTATGCAAAATGCAAACATCAAATCCTCCTTCTCTAGGTGCCCTGTAACCCCCATATTCCTCATCTTGTCTTGAATTGTGATATTACACATAAACCAGGCCATGCAAGGGATCAGGGGAAAGGTGAGGAGCTGTCAAAAGTCACTCTTCTCTCTGTCTAGATCTGTGTCTCCTCAATGCTTATGAAATGACAAGAATTGTTCGGTGTTCACTGAAACATGCTGTAAGTTGTGGGATCAGCCAAAAATTAGCTTCCCCAGAGGTACCAGCAAGGAAGGTCAGCAACCCCCGGGTGGGGTGTGATACAACCCATCAATAGCCATTGCCCAGCAAGGAAGCTCCCATTCAATGATTCACCTGCTAGAAAATCACAGGAACAACACGGATCCACCAAGCGGAGTTAGGTGCCGAAACTCCCCGTACAGCGCATGGGCCACACAGGGACCTTACAATACAACTCCCGAAAGCCAGCTCACAGGGCAGGGAGCCAGCCAAGCCCTTGAATGGGAGAGACTGAGGAGGGGGAGGTGTCCGAGCCCGACCCGTCTCTCACAGCACTCACCTGGGCTGTGTCCAGCTGCCTCGCGTAGCTCGGGGCGTGAGTACCAACCTCAGGGCAGAGTGTTACACACCAGGACACAGCCCATGGGGACTGGGAGCTTGATAGTTTGCTTTCACCCACCAAGAGCCAACTCCCCAGGCACGGCAACAGCCTGAAGAGGGAGTCCCAGACACTCCCCTTGGGCCCTCTGCTCTGTCCTGCCACCGAGACAAGCCTGCCTTTGGGCTCGATCTGTGGCTCAGGGAGGCCTAAGCATGATCTGGTGCTGCCAGCATAGAATCATACAATATCAGGGTTCTATGGGTATCCGAGTCCTTGACAGATGTTAGTAGCCGGAGTCTTGATCCGATGCCACGCAAAGTACCTGGCCGTGGCTGCCTCCATGGTGGACAGCGCCTGCGTCACCCCCGACCCTCCCTCGTACGCTCACATTCCTGAGGCGCACGCTGACGGGCCCTGCCCCACCGGCCCCAGCCAGTTCTCTGCCCCTCCGGTTCCATCAGGGACACAGAGTTTTGGTGGGAAAATGCCATGAAGAAAGGGTACCAAGATGGAGTTCAAACCCTTCCAATCATGTGCGCCATCTTGAATTTCTAAACTCCATTTTTAATTTCAGCAACATTCAAAACAGAATATGACCATATACCAAAATCGCCTTACAGCACACGGACATAACAAATTAGAGGAAACACTGCTCCTGACTTTCAACCTGTCTGTCACATCTTGAACTTCATACATTGACCGATGAGAATAAACGGCTCTCAGGTGACCTACAGACCAACAGTTGTTCATAGGAATTATTCAGCAAGTATTTTAGATGACCTGGAACATTGGAGGAAATCACCAACTGCTAAGAGACAATTAATGGAGAGAAGCAGCAAGAGGAATCCCATACTTTGGATTGGTTGTGTCTTATTTCCCTGATTTGAAAGAGACCAAAAGTACCTGAGTCTCCTCGCTGTCGATAGCCCCCTGCTTGGCCAGTCAGCATTGAGATGCTGAGGGGTGGGAGGCTGAGAGGTCTCACCAGATGTCTCAAAGGATGGCCCCGGTCACCACCAGAGGGGATCACTCTCAGATCCACACCCACCGCTTTGGGAGGACCTCCCGCATTGTGAGCAACCCCCCGTTCCTCGCCCGCACTCCACACACACCCCTCCTTGGTAGAGGGAGGGAAGCAGGGAAAAGGGAAAAAAGAAGCAAGAGAAGAGGAGAAAGGAGGGAGGAAAGAGGAAAAGGGAAACCAAAAAGGATAAACCCCAAGGTCCCCAGTGATTCCAAGGGTCACAGTCCGAGGTAGGAAATCAAATTCTGCCCCCGTAAGCCAGTGTTTTCTGTGCCGAGAATTCTGCCTGCAGCAGGTGCATCAGACCCAACAGGTTCCAAACCTCTCGGAGCCTCTGACCTTGTCCAAGGGACGTTCGTTTTCTGGCACAACCAGGGGTAGGAAAGGAGAAAACTCCACAGAGGATCCTCCTCACGCTCACAGACGGGAATCCTAATTCTCTCCCCGTCCTCGAGGGGAGACCTGGAGAAGGAGACGTGCGGCTGCAAAGCCGGGGGGGGTCTCAGAGACTGCCCTGGCCCTGCACCTCGGCCCTGCCCGGCTGATGTCGGGGTCTCTCTGCGAGGTCACCCCCTCCCCACCACCTTTGCCCAATGGGCTGAGTTCCTCCAAAAGGCCTTGGTGATGTCACTGCCCCACCCACCCCTCCCCTCCAAGCTGATGACTTGCCCCTGCCCAGCCTCTTTGGAGGTTGGAGTTGTTGCCCCTGGATCTAGGGTTGCCAACTTCCGCACCCAACAAAACTGAACACCCTTGTGCCCCCCTTCGCCGAGGTCCCGGCCTGCTCACGCCATCTCCCTCCCCTCCGTCGCTCCCTCTCCCCCACGCTCCCTCACTCGCTCATTGTCACCGCGCTGAGGAGGGCTGGGGAGGGCCCCTTTTCAACTGGGTGTTGTCGGGACGGACCTGGGAAGGAGGGCTGCCTGCCAAGCACCTTTAGGAGGAGGCGTCCCTCCCTGTCAGAAAATCATCTCCCTCCCTCAGCTCAGTGATGGCCTGAATTGCCCCTTCTCCCAGCAGAGCCAGAGGATTGGAAGCAGCAACATCAGACCCCTGTGTGGCTCGCAGGAATGAACACAAACACGCCCTTGTAGCTGGACAGATGGCGAGTTTTACCCCTGGGATATGACAAGGCTCAAGAGAAAGGTGGTGGCCCCACATCTAAGGAATGAAACACAGCACAGTCATCATCGTTACGCCCGTCCTTGCCCCTTTATACTTCCACTGTCTCGCTCCCGCCACCCTCGCCCTCTGTGGGTTCAGTGAGAGCCACACTCAGTGCTTCCGACACACACAGACTCACACACACATCTTGCAAGGAAAACCTCACCACGGAGCCACATGCACCTGTTGCTTCCCTGCCCCCCTGCTCTCCAGAATCCAATCCCAAGGAAAGCTTGTCGGGCCCAGAGCTGGCAGGGCACCCGGTGCTGGAGCATTGAAGCTACCGTGACGGCACTCAGAGGAAAGATGCGGAGAGAGTGCAAGTTAAGAATTGGCCGGTCAGGTTTCCAGTCCCCTCCCAGGTCATTCCCTCACTCGAGCACAGGGGCACATCTCAATGCTCAGCTGGCTCAGTCGAGCTGCATCGTTCTTGTTTCCACTCAGTCAGGTTTGAGGCCTGTTTCGCACCCTGTCTTTGAGAAGACAGTCAGAAACTACTCTCTGAAACAGCCAATGCAGGAGACGTGTTATCACTCCTGCCCCAACACAGACAGACAAAGAGAGAAATGTTCTCGCTTTGAGGGTGGGACTCCCTGCCCTGGGCCAAAGACGAGCACCTCTCTTTGACCTTGGTCGCTCCTTCAGCTTTTCTTTCAGCAGGGAGCCCGAGAGCTCAGGTGCTGGAGCGCTGCGTTGGTCAGTGAAGCTCGGTGAGCTCCAATGTCACTCGGCTCTTCTACCAGCAAGTCAAAACACAGGCAGGATTTCCTGATTTGACAATACTGGGGCTGTCGGAGGGTCTGTCCACGCTGCACACTGAGCCTGTCTCTATGTGGCCTGGGCTTGCTGACTTGTGTTGCCAAGCCGGTGTTTGAGCATCCAGACTGCAGGGGAAACTCAGGCCTCACACTCTGTCTATCTGTCAAGGCTCCTTCCCCACTCTGAACGCTGGGTACAGATGTGGGGACCTGCATGAAAACCTCCTCAGCTTACTTTTACCAGCTTAGGTTAAAACTTCCCCAATGTACAAACTATTTTACCTTTTGCCCTTGGACTTTCGCTGCTACCACCAAAAGTGTAACCGGGTTAGACCCCCAAAAATCCTCACCAAAACATTGCACCCCCCTTCCTGGGGAAGGTTTGGTAAAAATCCTCACCAATTTGCATAGGTGACCACAGACCCAGACCCTTGGATCTTAAGAACAATAAAAAAAAATTCAGTTTCTTAAAAGAAGAATTTTAATAGAAGAAAAAGTAAAAAGAATCACCTCTGTCAACTCAGGATGGTAGATATCTTACAGGGTAATTAGATTCAAAACATCGAGAATCCCTCTAGGCAAAACCTTAAGTTACAAAAAGACACACAGACAGGAATATCCATTCCATTCAGCACAGCTTATTTTCTCACCCATTTAAAGGAATCAGAATCTAACGCATATCTAGCTAGATTACTTACTAAGTTCTAAGACGCCATTCCTGTTCTGTCCCCGGCAAAAGCATCACACAGACAGACACAGACCCTTTGTTTCTCCCTCCCGCCAGCTTTTGAAGTATCTTGTTTCCTCATTGGTCATTTTGGTCAGGTGCCAGCGAGGTTCTCCTAGCTTCTTAACTCTTTACAGGTGAGAGGGTTTTTCCTCTGGCCAGGAGGGATTTAAAGGTGGTTAGCCTTCCCTTTCTATTTATGACTCTATCCTACCGCAGGAAGTCGTCCTAAGTTACACTGCTCCCGCTGCGTGAATAACAGAGCTGGATTTGACGTCGCTTCGGTCGACTTACTGCTGTGTCTACACTGGGCTGGGTCGACGGGAGACGCTCTTCGGTCGACTTCCCTTCCTCCTGCCGTTCCCGGCGCAGTCCCAACGGCGACCGGAGAGCGCTCTGCTGTCAATTTAGTGGGTCTTCACTCGACCCCCACGACATCAACCCCCAGTGGATCCACCGCAGCAAAGAGAGCCTCCCAAACGTGCTGCCCCATCCACATGGCACGACTTAGACCCGAGTGGGAAACTCAGCTCCTGTGGGGTGTGTCACCCTCATCCGCTGAAGATGCTCCCCGAGTCTCCAGGGATTCCTGCCCTAACTGCTCTCCAGCCGGTTTGTGTCCATACGCTCCCCGCGGGGAGGCTGTGAGTGGCCTGGTTACAAGCGCTGGTTGCTCAGGCCTGGTAGGGAAGGGGAGCTCCGGGCAGCATTGACAGTCTGGAGATCCCTCCGGGGAAGCACAGGCGGTGGGTGGAACAGGCGGGGAGGCGAAGCTGCGGGGTCCTGCGGACGCCCTGAAACCAGCTCACAGACCCCCGGGGGTCACGCTGCCCTACACGCTGTTGCAGTAATGTTTGTACAAGGCGTGATGCTGAAAGAGCAGCTTGTGTCAGAGTGTATTCAGGCCAACGGATGTGTGTGTTAGTAGAGATCAAAGCGACTGTTAAATGTTCAAATGTATTGGGTGTTTAAACCTCCTGAAAACTCATGGAATGTTGTTTGCACTGTTTTCACTTCTCTGTGTCCTGTTACGCTGTGATAGCAAAGAGTTGCCTTGTGTAGACCCCTGTCACTAAATAACCCCTCAAAGGAGAATGAAGGTGTGTGGGATGCAAGTGAAGAAAAGGTTCATTTCCAAAGAAGGGGTGGTAAGAAGCAGGATCCCTGGGCGGGGGGCAGGAGGGTGGTTTGCACTGTTGTTGCCCAGGGTGGGAATGGGGAAGTGGGCTCTGGCTTAAAGCGGTGTCAGGCTTCGGGGGGCTGGGTTCAGAGCTGGAGGTTCGGGTTGGGGTGAGGGTTGGGCTACAGTTTTGGTTCAGGGGTTTCGAGTTGGGGGGCAGGTTATGGGGTCAGGGTTCCAGTTGGGTTCCGGGTAGGGGGTAGGGTTTAGATTTTGGGGGGAGGGTTTGGCCAGCAGCAGCAGCATAGAAGTGCGGGTGGCAATGGGGTGCAGCCAATAGTGATCAGTCGGGGGTCTTTTAGGTCGTTTTAGTGTCAGTAGCACCCTGGGGAGGGGGGAGGGTCATGTTTACGACAGGGGGCTAAAGTGTTGGGGAAGGGGGCGGCAAGTTGACCCATCCCACTTCGCACTTCCCACACGGACACGCACAATACGGCGAACGTGCGGACGCACACACGTCACACACACACGATGACACAAAACGGCACACAACGCGACACACAAAGTAACACATGACACAGACACACACACAACACGACATGGAAAGCATCACACACATGACCCACAACATGTCTCACACACACACACACGCTCAACACAACACGACCCACAACATGTCACACTCACACACTCAACGACACACAGCACGTTGCACGTACGTCGCACACACACAACGTCGCACACACAGTTTGTCCCATGTCGCATGTTGCACGTATCACGTCACGCACATGTCGCACTACGCACATGCACAACACGTCACACGCACGCACACACTACATGTCACAGACACAACGCAGACAACACGACACATGACACAAAATGGCACACGACACTAAGACACACACACATGACACTGACACGTTGCACATGGAACACACAGCACGTCGCACACAGGACGTCGTACTTTACATGTCACACGCACAACACGTAGCACACAGCACGTCGAGCGTTCCTCGTGCATCACACATCGCAAGTTGTAGACCCCACGTTTCATGTTATACACACAACACATCGCACACAGCCTGCCGCACGTTGTAGACAGGACGTCACACGTCGCACACACAACACAGTGCGTGTCGCACATAAACAGCACGTCAGGCGTACACTGCACATTGCACACGCACAACACGTCGCACGCGTGCACAACACGACACACAACCAGTCACACACACAAAAATCACACACTAGACTGACACACAACACGTCACACACCAACAAAACACTCAAGACAACACACACACAACCACGTCTCACACACACACACGACACCACATGACACACAATATCTCACACACACAAACACGTCTCTCACACACGCCAACACACACACACAACACACGCCCACACACACACACACACACATGACACATGATGTCGCACACACGCGGACACACACAATGTCTCTCACATGCCGACATACGACGTCTCTCACACACGACACCGACACACACACACGACACACAACGTCTCACGCACACACAACACCGACACACACCACACATGACGACTGACACACACACAACACACGGCCTCTCACACACACACACACACCCAACACATGACATCTCACACACGACGTCTCACACAAACACACGACGTCTCTCACAGACACCCACACACGCCCACAGAACACACGCACAACACACGCCCACACCCACACACACACACTCACCGACACCCGCTGACACACACGACATCTCACACGCCCATGACACGACATACGACACGTCACACACACACACAAGACGGCAGAGGATACGACACCGAAATCCCACCCCGGAGACGACCCCCCGCGGGGGCGAGAGCGGAGCGGGGACGGTCGGGGGAACTCGGTCTCTGGGCGGCGCGTGGGGCCGGTGTGGGCGGGAGGGAAGAGGGCGGCAGGGCCGAGGGCGAGATTCCCAGCCCCCGGCGAGCGCTGGGGAGCGAGGGCTCCGGCTCGGCTCTCGCAGCGGCTCTGGCGAGGAATGGTGCCGGAGCTCTCGCCGGAGGGGAACGCGGCCGGAGGGGCCTGAGCCGCTTGGGCCTCTTTCCAAGGAGGCGGAACCAGGCCTCCGCTCTCTGCCCGCTGCAGACCCGGCTGCCAGGTCGGCGCTTCCAGTTCCTTGTCCGCACTCGCCGTCTTCTCATGTGTTCGCCAACTCGCTCTCTCCTCTGCTCTCCTGGTGCCGTCTCCCTTTGTAGGACACGGGTAGGTGTGCATTCCCACAGGTGAGGTCTCGGGAGCCATGGAGAAGTCGGAGCGGACGAAAATCATGCAGGGCAGTAGAAAGGCTGCTGAAAGTACCTGAAGAGACAAAGGGAATGAGAAGGGGGAAGTCCAGACTAAGACAGGAGTCTAGTCTGTAAAGAGAAACAACGGGAAGTCTAAGCTACAGAAACTCTTCAAGTTGCCAAAAGACATTTAGGATGGGAAATGACTTCTTGAATCCAGTCTCTTTAAGATCTTAGGCTTAGTATGTGTGTGTATTTGTATTTGCTTAGCAATCTGCCTTCTTCCGTTTGCTATCCCTTATAATCACTGAAAATCTGCCTTTTCTAGTGAAACTATTTTTTGTTTATTATTATTATTATTAAACTCAGTTTGTGCAAGGGGTGCTCCGTGAGGAAATGATTTGTGTGTTACTCCAAGGGGCCGCCCGGTGTCACTCTGCTCCATGAGGGAAATGATTTGAGCATGACCTGAATTGGCCACCCACTGTCACTGTTGGTCCAGGAGGGAAATGATTTGTGCATTTCACTGACTGGCCACCTAGTGTCACTGTTGCTCCGTTAGTGAAATTATTTGTGCATTACCCTGAGTGGCCACCGAGTGTCACTGTTGCTCCGTGAGGAAAATGCTTTGTGCAGTACCTGGATTAGCCACCCGGTGTCACTGTTGCTCTGTGCGGGAAATGGTTTGTGCATTATCTGATTTGGCCACCTGGTGTCACTGTTTCTCCATGATGGAAATGGTTTGTGCAGTACCCTGAGTGGCCACCCGGGGACGCTGTTGCTCTGTGAGGGAAATGGTTTGTGCATGACCTGAGTTGGCCACACACATCACTGTTGCTCCGGGGCGGGGGGGGGATTGTTTGTGTGTTACTCCTGAGTGGCCACATTGTGTCACTCTTCCTCCATGAGGGGAATGCTTTGTGCATTACCCTGTGTGGCCACCCAAGACAACACACACATCACACACAAAACATCACACACACAAAAAACGACAGACGACACTCACACACACACACACAACACGACACCGACACACCCAGAGAGAACACGTCACACATACAGAAACACGTCTCTCACACACACACAACACAGGACACCGACACACACAAACAACATGACACACAAATAAAATGACACACAAAACAGCACACAACACGACACACAAAATCACACACAATACACAACACCGACACATACACACACACACACACACAAGACGAGGCACAAAACGGCAGACAACGTGACACAGAAATCACACACGACACCGACACACAATACGACACACAACACCTCACATGACACACAAAATGGCACACGTGACACACACACACAACACGATGCACAAAACATCGCTCACAAAATATCACACACCCACACACAACAAGACACACACACAGACAACACGACACAAGACACACAAAACGGCACACGACACGAGACACAAAGATCTCACACAACACATGACACCGACACACACAACATGCACACAAAACGGCACACAACACGGCACACACCGTCACATGCACACAACACAGCATACAACATGGCACACACACACTCAACATGGACCACAACACGCACACATAAACACGTCTCCCACACACAAAACGACACACAAGTCACACACACAACACGTCACACGACACATGCAACATGACACACACAACACGTCACCCAGCAGAAGGTTTCATCGAGGAGGAGGATGTCCCGGGGTCCCCGGGCGATGCTCTGGGACTGCTCCCCAGGAAGCCAGGCAGGACTCTGGGGAGTCTCCTCTCGGGGAGCAGCCTGTCTGCAGGACACACAGCTCCCCCGGCTCCACCTTCCTGGCTCTGACCTCGGAGCCTTCAGCCTCCTCTGCCCCTCCCTGCGCTTCCCACAGCCAGTCCGCCCAGGCGGGGTCCTGGGGGGGGCAGAGGGTCCTGCCCCCCAACTCCGCAGTCAGACGGGACTCTCAGCCAGCCAGGAAAACAGAGGTTTATTAGACGACAGGGACATGGTCTAACACAGAGCTTGTAGGTGCAGAGAACAGGACCCCTCAGCCGGGTCCATTTTGGGGGGCAGTGAGCCAGACAACCCCGTCTGCCCTTCACTCCATGTCTCCAGCCAGCCCCCAACTGAAACTCCCCCCAGCCCCTCCTCCTCTGGGCTTTGTCCCTGTCCCCGGCCAGGAGGGCACCCGATTCCTTTGTTCTCCAACCCTTTAGCTATCACCTCACAGGGGGGAAGGGCCCAGGCCATCAGGTGCCAGGAAAGAGGGTGTCGGCCATTCTCTGTGTCCAGACCCCTGCACACACCTGCCCTCCAGAGCTCTGCAACGATCATACACCCTTACCCCACCCCCTAGATCCTTAAGAACTGCACAGGGGAAACTGAGGCACCCCCACATGATTCAGAGGAAACATGAAGTCCCGCTTCATCACAGATGACTCCAGGAGGTGAGTTCCTTGCTATCCTACCATGTTTTTCTGTCTCTCCTCTAGTATGTTGGCCATCACACACACTCTGTCTCTGTCTCTGTCTTTGTCTCTCTCTCCTCGTGCCAATGATGACAAGGCCCCGGGAGCCTGGGCCCCAGTTCCCTGCCTGTGCTCCATCTCTTCCTGTATCTGCCTCGCCCCTTCTCCCAGCCCACACTGCCCACCACTGCCTGGATGATTTCCCCCTCTCCTCCATTGCACCCCCCTCTGTGTTGTCCCTGCCACTCACCGTCTGCCTCCTCTCCTCCACCCCCTCCCCCGCTTCCCCACGGGTCACTCTGGGGGCCGGTTTTCTTCACCATCTTCGTGCATGATCTGGAGGATGGGATGGATTGCACCCTCAGCAAGTTCGCAGATGACACTAAGCTGGGCGGAGAGGGAGATACGCTGGAGGGTCGGGATAGGGTTCAGAGTGACCCAGACCAATTAGAGGATTGGGCCAAAAGAAACCTGATGAGGTTCAGCAAGGACAAGTGCTGAGCCCTGCACTGAGGAGAGAAGAATCCCATGCACTGCCCCAAGTATGTGAATCCCATGCACCGCCCCGAACTGACCCTCCCCGAGCATCCTCAATTCCATGAAACAGCTGTTCTGTGGTGGGCAGGAAGTGCTGGGAAGGAGGGTGGGGAGTTGCTCAGTGGGGGTGTGTCTCTCTGGGTGGGGTCTGTGTGTGTTTATGCACAAGCTGATTGTGATGTCACGGAGGCCAACAGCAAAGAGTGTTCGGCGTCAGCATTCTTGCCCTGCCGTCAGTCTGCCAACTGGCTTGGTTGACAACGGCTGGTGACCCAAGGAGCTGCTGAGAGACGCGGACCATCCCTCTGTCAGCAACTTCTTGAATCAGCTATTTCCACAGGTGTTTGAGGAACAAAAGGATGAGTTTTTACAGAAGGTAATTCCCAGATTCTTTCCCTGCTCATTAGATCGCACACGACAGGTCGGCGCCTCCTTCTCCTCGGGACGGGTGGGGGCGGGTGTGGCAACAGGCAGGTCTCAGCGTTCCCTTTTGATTTGAAAGTGGCCATCTCTCAGGTCTCCTCCTGCTTCAGCCTGTCAGGTTCTTTGGAGGCAGATTTAGATGATTTTATCTTTCAGCAGACTAGTCGGGGGGAATTTCCAGGGATCGAACCAAAAGGGAAGAAAACAAAACTCGTGTAGAATTTAGATTGAGATCTCCATCAATCGTCTTTCCCTTGGAGTTGCCCCTAATGCACTCCTTGCCTTCAAGTTGGGAATAGAAACCCTTTGTCTCCTGTCATGACTGCCAAAGAAATGTGTGTTGAGAGAATATCGATCTCAGAATTTACAGGATTGAAATGCCCATAAATGAGCTCAAATAATGCAGAAGAAATGAATCTTAAGATATTGAAAGTGATACAGCTCCACTCCCATCCCCTGGCTGTCATCTTGGTAGTTCTCTCAGAAAGAATCTCATGGCGATAGATCTCAAAACTCTCTACAAATTCTACTCTACCCCCTTGGGCTAGAGAAAAGAGATGTGTCGATCCCCCCCGCCCCGCAATTCCTTTCCAGGAAAGGGGTTTCAATCAACTGTCGCCTACGTTTGTCATGGGTCTCGCTGTGATTTCTTTGTCCTTGTTTTGGAGGCTTAACTTCTGACTGGATCTTGGAAATAATATGGGTCATTCTTCATTTCAAGTTGACTGATTCTTTCCCCCATGCTAATACATTCCAGATTTTCAAATAGTTGAGAAGAAGTCAACATATTTGCAGCTGCTAATTCATCCTTCCAGACCCTCAAACCCTCGAGATGACAATCTTTTCTTCCTTTTCCTGGCTTCTCTGGGAACAGAGCTTTCTTGGTTTGCAGCTTGGCCCGATCTGTTCCCAGAGTCCCAACATTCTGTGCACAAAGGAGTGGGGTTAAGAAGGAAGCATTTTTGCAACTAGGCCCAGGCAATGACCAAAGAACATAGAAACTGACCTTTTGCTCTTTCTATCCCTAGCCTCTGTTTGCCAGGTGCCAGGAATGAGCAACAGGAATGGATCGCTTGATGATTCCCTGTTCATTCCTTCTGGGGCACTCAGCACTGGCTACTGTCAGAAGACAGCGTACTGGGCTAAATGGACCTTTCTTGTGACCCAGTCTGGGCGGTCTTGTGTTGCTTATCTTCTTGGTTGCAGCAACCAGTCCTGGCTATTAGAGGAATCATAGAATCACAGAATATCAGGGTTGGAAGGGACCCCAGAAGGTCATCTAGTCCAACCCCCTGCTCAAAGCAGGACCAATTCCCAGTTAAATCATCCCAGCCAGGGCTTTGTCAAGCCTGACCTTAAAAACCTCTAAGGAAGGAGATTCTACCACCTCCCTAGGTAACGCATCCCAGTGTTTCACCACCCTCTTAGTGAAAAAGTTTTTCCTAATATCCAATCTACACCTCCCACACTGCAACTTGAGACCATTGCTCCTCGTTCTGTCATCTGCTACCATTGAGAACAGTCTAGAGCCATCCTCTTTGGAACCCCCTTTCAGGTAGTTGAAAGCAGCTATCAAATCCCCCCTCATTCTTCTCTTCTGCAGGCTAAACAATCCCAGCTCCCTCAGCCTCTCCTCATAACTCATGTGTTCCAGTCCCCTAATCATTTTTATTGCCCTTCGCTGGACTCTCTCCAATTTATCCACATCCTTCTTGAAGTGTGGGGCCCAACACTGGACACAGTACTCCAGATGAGGCCTCACCAATGTCGAATAGAGGGGAACGATCACGTCCCTCGATCTGCTCGCTATGCCCCTACTTATACATCCCAAAATGCCATTGGCCTTCTTGGCAACAAGGGCACACTGCTGACTCATATCCAGCTTCTCATCCACTGTCACCCCTAGGTCCTTTTCCGCAGAACTGCTGCCTAGCCATTCGGTCCCTAGTCTGTAGCTGTGCATTGGGTTCTTCCGTCCTAAGTGCAGGACCCTGCACTTATCCTTATTGAACCTCATCAGATTGCAGATGGCTTCAAAAGACCACTCTCGTGGATCTGGGAATCCTGGGCAAACTAATTCCCTTCCTTTCGAGAAGGACAGAAAAACCCATTTCCTCCTTCTTTCTATTCCAGGCTTCGTTCCTTTTTCCAAAGACTCACCTCTCGGGAGCACAGAGAGATCCATGTGCACAAAGTGCTCGTCCAACCTGCAGCCATTGAGGCATGCTCTGGCCTCAGCCCCCAAGAACAGGCCTTGCCAGAGAAGCCCCAGGGAAGAAAATGCTCATGGACCATCTTGAAAAGACTCTGTGTCTGTTGCCAATCCCACAACTCGATGGCAGAGAGCAGTGAGGAGAGAACAGCTTCCTCTCCAAGAAGGTGGACACACTTGTCCCTGCAGAAGAAAGCAGCGAAGACCCAGGTGGAGGCAGAGGAGGTGAAGCTGCAGGAGACGACAGACAAAGTTGAAGTGGATCTTACAGGTGAGATGGTTCAATCCACATGGTTCACGAGGAGCATGTGAGGAACACTCACACCAGTCACTCGACAAGCCTTCGACATCAGGGCCATCTCATGGGACAGTGATGGGTACCTCCGGCTCTGGAATCCATTTAGAGGGTGGCAGAGCTCCATGGCTGAGGTGGGGAGAGCTGACAATGTCAGGTCACCCCCCTCTGGGGATCTGACACTGTGGGGTGGGGACTACGAACATTGTTCCAGGCTGGAAGGAGAAGAGAGAGGCTGGACGTTGGAGGAAATCCTTTCTTTTCTCCTGGATTGGGTCCCTTTCCTCAGGAAAATGCTCCAGAGGTCTCAGCAAGTCACAGCTGGGAACCGTTCCACAGCTGAGTCATTCCTTCTTGGGGGGTTCAATGCAAAAGGAGGACAGGTGCCCATCACTGACAGGAAAGGGGTACAAGGGGAGGGGAAGAGTAGACGACCCCATTGAAAAGAAACTGGCCCCGAGGGAAGAGGAAGCCTCGTGTGGTCAAAGCCCCCAGCTAGGAGTCAGGAGAGCAGAGTTCTCTGCTGAGCTCTGCCAACAACCTTCAGTCTGACCCTGGGCAATTCACTTCAGGGCTCTGGGCCCAACTTCCATCCTCTGTAAACCAGGGGGAAGACATGGAAAAGCAAAATGTTAAGAATGTTTCTTTCTGCTGCAGGGACGAAGAAGGAGCCGTCTGACACGAAGGAGAAGTGGGAAAAAGGAAGCCCAGAAGAGCAGGAAGAAGAGCGCACTCCCAGCCCCTCATTAACAAGCAGCTCCCATATGACGATGGTAATGATGCTGTGTGGCCGTGTTCATGGAAAGCATCCCTTGCTGTGTGTAGGAATATCTCCCAGGGGCTGAAAAGAAACACTCGTCAAGGGTGATCAACTCCAGCCAGTCTTTATCTGGGTCGCTTGAACGAGGCCCGCTTTGACTAAGGGGTTTAGGCACCTAAAGAAGTCCAGAGGTGCTTTGTGGGACTGGCAGAAGTGCCTGACTCAGATGCCCGATTCTGATGCACTTTCCATGGCACACAGGCACGGCTGAAAACCAGACCAGGCCCATCCCTGCCCTGGTCGGGGGAACCCACATATCTCCTGGCTGTGGGGTTCTGGCCCATCTCGTGGCACCAGGACCACTTCGAGACACAGAGAAAAGGAGTCTGCTCTAGAGCCTTAGCTAACAGCCTCTTGGCTTTTCACTCCTGTGGTCGAGGCTCCTGCACTAAGCTCCAGAGGTCCCAGGTTCCCTCTTGCCTGCCAACATCTGGGCTCTGTCCGAGTTACAAAAGCCTCTAGACACCTTTGTAACTCTTCCTCTTCGGGACAGAGCACCCTGCAGCGCATACAAAAGGCTGCAATTCTGGGAGCTTCTGACCCGCCGGGGGTCTGGAGTATGGAGGCGAGTGTGCCACTCCGCTGTGCTCTACTGCATCCCAGGATATCAGGGTTGGAAGGGACCTCAAGAGGTCATCCAGTCCACTCCCTTGCTCAAAGCAGGACCAAACCCATTTTTTACCCTAGATCTCGAAATGGTCCCCTCAAGGATTGAACTCACTACCCCGGGTTTAGTGAAATGCTCAAACCACTGAGCTACCCCTCAGCTGTTGGCAACCAGGAAAGACGGTGCTAATCCAGCGCCATGCAGGCCAGCTGCAGTAATCCCCAGGGGGTGCCCTGAGACCCCAGGGCAAAGGCCTCCAGCACCCCAGGCCCTGGGTTGAGGTGACCCTGGAACCAGGCCCCCTGGAGTAACATTGTGCCCAGTGAGTTCTCACCCCCAGGGCTCTGGCCCCGGAGGCCCACACTTTGGGCTTCTCTTCAGCCAGGTAAACTTGCTTCTTCAGTCTCAGCTACTTTCTGTCCTGACGGCAATTCCTGCCTGTTTTCTGGCAGCCCCACAGGCTGCTAGGTGGGGAAGGAAGAGGGCGTTTCCGTTTGGGCCCTATTCTCAGTCCCTTCCTCGCAGACACTGTGGGCTGTCAGAGTTGCTGAGCCAATCTCCTCAGGCGCTCGGGGTGGGATGGGACATGGGGCAGGTTCTCCAGTGAACCCTTGGCGACACTCAAGGAGCAACTTGAATGGGATTTGCAGGACATTGACGCTTTCTCAGCAAAAGCGGGGTTTCCTGCGAGGAGGGGCTAGCGAGGGAGGAAACGGGGTGGCCCTTGGGGTCCCAGCACTGCCCGAGAGGCTCCCGTCTCTTCTCAGGGGAGGGGGCCAGAGAGGGGACAAAAGGCTAAGGAAACCTTAGCACCTGGGGAGGCTTTTGAAGAAAAGGGCTCAGCCGGAGTCTCCACGCTCCCTCGGCACTGCCAGCCTCCCCCGGGGACAGACTGTTCCAGGGCAGCTGCCCGAGGGAAATACTCAATCCCAACAGGCTTTGACCCTGTTCTTTCCAGACCCCCAGGGAGCACCCTTCCTCAGCCCCGCTCCATGCCCTGCTGATGGCAGCCGTGAAGGGTCTGACAACACCCACCCAGCAGAGATTTAGAGCCGCAGAGGAAGAGCTGAGGGCCATCGTATCTCTCCACGGAGACAAGATGGAGAGAGTAAGAGACTCCCGCAATGGGGCAGGGGGATACTGCGCAGAGAGGGGGATGGGAGAAGTTCCTCTCCTCGGAAACCATTCCTGGGACACTGGCATGGGATTGGAAAGTTGGCTCAGCCCCTTGCCATTCATCGCTTGGCCACGGGGATAGGCGACATTCAAGCCCTTCTTCAAAGACCGCCTGCACGTGGCGCGGAAGTGCAGACTTATTCCCTTCCTGGGCTTTGGCTTTCCTGAAAACTCTGAGACTAATCAATGAACAGAATCCTCAGCCTGAACTTCCTCCCCAACCTGCCTGTTCCTAGGGTTTCCTGCAGGTCATCCCTCTCTCTGCCCGAGTTCCCTCTTTCCAACAGGTCCCAGCGGGAAGTTAACAAATGGCCCCTCAATCAGCAGATTGATTTGTGCAGGGCTCTAACTCCTGCTAGCAGAACAGGTCAACAGAATCCAGCCACCCACCTTGGAGCTTCTGCTCCTTGTTCGAGAGAGGAAAGAGCAATGACCAGTTCCTCACGGAAGAGTCCTAGGGGGTGGCTTGTCCCTTTAGGGTCTGTCTCCCTGTGTTGCAAACTCTGCAGCAGGAGCCTGAAAGCCTGGCCCTATGGACTTGGGCTCCCAGGGCTGGCACTGAGGGGCCACAACAGCAATGCAGACTCTTCTGGGCTGGGGCTGCAACTTGATCTCTGAAGCCTGGGGAGGAGGGTGGCTTCAGAGCCTGGGCTCCAGCCCAAGTCACCTTGTCTGCACTGCTCTTCTAAGTGCCATAGCATGAATCCGAGGTTAGAGACTGGGGACTTAGGAGACTGGGGCCGGGAGCTGGCTAGCCCCACCCAACTAGCCCTGCCTCCCATCTCTGCCATGGGCTCTGGGATACATCGGTCGAACCAGCTGGGTCTGGAGCAGTGCTTCTCAACCTGTGGCCCGGTCAGCACAGAGCTGCGCCCCTTTGGGACATCCTCAGGGACAAACAGGTCGGATTGGATGTGTCCCACAATGGAACCTAGGTTGAGAACCACTGGTCTGGAGGAACGGATTGTGCAAGAAAGAGCTAAAAGGAAGTTGCAGAGATGGAGGAAAGGCTCCTGGAGGGAAGCCCTTGAGAGCGGGGCTGAGAGCCGTTTGCTACGGCAGGGAAGGCTCTGGGACATCAGGAGAGTTAGGACTGTGCGCACTCTAAGGTTTTGTGCGTGTTTTTGAGCTTGAAGGTGCTAACCCAGACCTCAGGAAGACTGGGGTTCCTGGACTTGTCAAAGGCTCTTAGGGAGCAGCCAAGATGGGCAACCGAGGTCAGAGGAGGCTTGCAGGGCTGCCAGGAGGGCTTCCCTGGGAGGAGGCCACTCATTGATAAATCCATCCCTCAACTTTCTGGCATTCTTCCAGGTTGGAGACGTCGTGGGAGGGATCTTAATCTGGCTTGACAACAGCTGTGATCCCAGAGCCAGAAGAGCAGTGCTCAGGGCCATGGCCTTGCTGGCTCGCTCCCACCCCCAGGACGTGGTTCTAACCTGTGTGGCTCACACGCTCTCATCGCACAGGTAGGGAGCTGCTTTGTTATCTCCTCAGTCCAGTCGTTCTCTTCCTGCTCCTACTGAGAGGCCACAGGCTGGGAGGGGTCCGTGGGGCTCACACAGTTGGAGGGAGTTTCCTGCTGTGCAGAGAGATGTCCACGCTTACGAAGAAGAGATGGCCAGGTCCAGCCACTGAGGAGCCAACCCCTCCTCCTACACTCCCCGGGATGGAGACATGCCACTTTTCTGGAGAATTCCAACATTGTCCTGATTTCTATGGGTCACCCCACTTCCTCTCAGATCCAGTACAGGGCCAATCAATGATTTGGGGGCTCACTCAACATCCCTGGCTCATGAGGTCTGGCTGCTTCTTACTGCAGGAGAGAAGGCAGAGATGGAAAAGGCCCATGAGGCCCACCTGTCTATCCCCTGGAGACCAGTGCAGGATTCTTACCTGTCGTCAGACCCCCCAGTTATTCCATGGCTGAGGAATTGGTGACAAAATGCACTCATCCTTATGGAGCGGTGGGGCAGAGGTCAATCTCTTAAGACAGACATTTCCAGCCCTTATTGATCCAAAAGAAAATAAAATCAAATCAACAAAAAAATCCCCACATGACCAGATCCTAAATGCAGTGCAGCAAGCAGACAGCCAGCATTAATAGCTCTGAGAAGGGGGAGTGCCTCTTTCCACCTCAATAGATTGTTAACTTTCAGTCCTGCTGGTTATTGCTGATCACTTGGAAGGGTCAGCCAGCTGAGGGGTTTGTAACACAACCCCCATGTGCCTCGGGGCCATGAAACCCAACTGAACCCTAGCCAGAGGTCAAAAGTCCAGCTTTCCTTGGCATCTTCTGCAATGCAGTTCTGCACAGACCTGAGAGAAATTTGTGTCACACTGCAGAGCAAATTGAAGAGCGGCAGGAAAGAAATGGAACTTCTTACCCAATTCAGTTATCAGAGGAATACAGTGTTGGTTTTCAGATTTCTTTGAGTGTTTTGATTTGTAAACCTTTCTGAATTTCAGAATCAGGTCTGAATTTCTTGGAACAGCCACAGTGCTTTCCAGGGGCTGTGCTCAGAAGTTACAGAAACTCGGCAGCATTGGCACAGAAGTTCAGTCAAGCTTCCGGAAGACCTTGCTTCCAGGCCATTTGCCCTTGAGTTGTCCAACCTAGGTCTCAATGTCCTAGGGCTTCACCACCACGTCCAACCTTCCTCACCAAACTTGGAAGTCAAATGACTGGAAGTCTTTTGGATCCATCTGCAGTCTTCCTCTGCAGATGCCTGTGGGGACAAGCAGGACTTAGATCCGCAAGAATGGAGGAGGGGGATTTCAGTCCTACTTTCCTTCCATCTCTGTCACATGGGGCTTTACAATCTCCTCTTCCAAGCTCTTGAATCTTCTCAGATCAGGGCATGTGCTGACTCACTCTCTGACCCTGTCCACCACACTGCAGTAGAATTGAGCTGCTAAGAGACACTTGGCCAAACGCTGAGTCTCCGTTATAGCCCCAAACAGCCAGAGGAACTCCAATGATGTCAGGCAAGTTTCTCGGGACTGACCCAAGTGTAACAGAGCAGAATTTTGCAGTCTGCGGGTCACAGTTTGGTGGTCATTCTGTGGTCAGTTCATGGTCACTGTCTTGGAAAGAGTGGGTTAGCTTTAGAAACAAGAACCCATTCGGGGAAAGGAATAAATTCAACTTTCTCTGAAGGGACTTGCCCTGCCTTAGCCTCCCTGCACCAGTGGCTGTCTCCTCTGGTATTCCAAGCCTCTCCCTGGGGAGGGCAAGAGATGGCCAAGCAGGAAAGCTCTGACGTGTGTTTCTGAATTTGCAGATGTGCCATTGAGTTGTGGAAGGCCTTGGGTGAAGAACCACAGCTCACCAGGGAGGTGCTGCAGCAGCTGCTGGACAAGCTCCAGCAGAGACGCCAGGAGGAGAAGAGCAGCCATGTGTCTCTGGCTGTAAGTGAGATTTGAGATGTCACCTTGCGAACCCGCCACCACAGGGAAGATGGTGCATCTGTGTGTGTGTGCGAGTTTCACCTCTTCTTACCTTCAGGCCATGGCTCCACCACACATTGAAGCCGACCTAACTTAAATGGGCAGACAGCCGCCACAGCAATTCCATCCCTGGTGTGTGTCCGCACTTTGCTGCTCGTGTCGGCAGTGCCCGTCCTCCCCAGAAGGGCTTGTCTTGATTGTAGGGTCAGGGTGGGGCATTGTGGGAAGGCTCCTGAAAGCCAGTTGAGGAAAGCGACGCGGTGTCTGGTCTGACGCTGCATCGACCTGACTGCATCGACCTGGACTCTGCCACGTGTGGAGGTGGAGTGACGAATTTGGCACCGAGGGGCAGTTCTGACGATGGGAAGGAAATTCCATCCTTAGGGGGATGCAGAGTGAGCGGCCTTGCGTTGACCTCACTCTGGAGTGTAGACCAGGCCTTAGTGTGTCCTCGCCACTTCCAATCAAACCAAAGAGGGGTAGTAAAGTTTCCCCCAGGTCAAAGTTACACATCTGAAGTGGTTTATCTGCTGGTACCCTGGCTCAGTTGTCTTCTGCTCCAGATGGCCCTTTAGTGAACAGGTGCAGTTCAGGTGTCTCTTGGAAGTCTCCAGGTTTCTGGCTCTGTAAACTGTGGCTAGAAATCTTCCCAACACGGCATCCTGAGAAGTCCAGTACTTTTGACTGGGCCAGAAACACTGGGCCTAGGAGAACGGATCTCCTCAGGATGGTTTCAGCCCTTCCAGTCATGGCTGGAAAGCCAAAGCACAGGCTCTGCACCAGAAAGAGAAATAATGGGGAATAACGTCATCCAGACTCTTCTCATCTTTCCATCCTGCTTCCGTTCCAGGAATGGGGGAAGGTTCAGGAGCCTCCAAATGTCCCCACCCCTCTCAGAAGCCAATACTCTTTTGTAATACGCTGGAGAGGAAAGGAGACATGACAAAGGGACAATAGCGAATGGCAATGGGGACAGGTGGCAGATTGGGAGAGCTGAGTGAAATTCTTTCCCCCCTCCAGGCAATGAAGACCATTTATGAGCTCCTTTTCCTACGGGGATACCGAGAAGCCATCCTGCAAATGTATCCCCAGCTGCTCATTCTCTGCGTCAGGCAAGTGCAGTACGTGATGGATCAGCACTTGCCAGGGACCTACATGGCCAGGCAGACATCCAGCCCCGAGGAGGGATGCAGCTGCCTCAGTCTCCTAAGGTAATGCCTGAAAGGAAAAGGAAGAACAGATTTGTTGGGCTAAACACATGGGGGCTGTTCACGGCCATCAGTTGTTCGGGTGCTGTTGTTAGCCCAGGCTCAGTTGGGAGCAGGTCTCTCTTGAGGGAAAAGGGTTGAGAGCCGTGCATTCTTGTGAGTCACACTCGCTCATCTGACGCCGTCCACAGCCCAGCTGCTTTCCCTACACACTCAGGCAGCAGCCATGTTTGTGCATCCATCCACGTCTGCCACCCGCCAAAGGGTCAGTGCTTTCATCAGTGCCTGCTGAGCAAATCCGTGGGCCTCTCTCCCCGAACGCGGACAGACCCACACCGGCACCACATGGGGACAGGCCCCGCAGGACGTCAGCCTCACAGGCAGACAGGAGGAAGAGGGACCAGTTCATCTGGTTCTGTGGGCACAGTTAGGGGCTTCCATCTGCACGGGAAAGAGAGAGCGCCAGAAGACACCTCAGGTGGCGTAAACTGATGGAGCTTTGCTCGATTCCACCAACAAAGGATCTGGACCCACATGCCCGCTTGAGTCCTGTTACCTGTCACAGTAAAGAATCAAGTATTCAACCATTGGGAGTGATGACACCAACCATCTGAAGAAGCTACAGTGTCCCTAACTGGTTCCAAAGTCAGTGAAACTGCAGTGTAGACAGGGTATCACACTGGATCGATCCTTGGGGAGGCTAGCTACTGCTGAGCATGCTGGGTGTCTCAGGACTTGTGCAGATTTGCCATGCTTGGGGCTGATCTCATTGCTTGACACTCTTTTTTGTTTGTTTGTTTTTGTCTTTAGCACCTCAGTGGAGGCTGTGAAGACGCTTTTCTCCATGCCCGGCTACTGGAAGGAATTTGCCAGCATCCACTTTCATCGGGGTTGGGACATGATAGCCTCCCGATATCACTACTCGCAGGGGGTTGGCCTGATTGCAAGGTAGGAGCTCAACGTTTCCTCTTCTTTGGGTCTCTCTTGGGAATGGGATTTCCGTGTGAAATAGTCCTCAGTTCCAGGCTGCCAGCTCAGCCCAGCAACTGGAGCTGAACGCTCTCTCCCCCTTGAGAATCAAAAGGGACTTTCTGTTCCATGTTCCAGAGCCATGATCGAGTTTGAGAACCCTCAGCTCCCTGCAGTTTTCAGAGAGGCAATCACCATCGTCCAGAGTGGGAAGGAGGAGGAGCAGAGAACTATCGCCCTGGCTTTCTGCACTGAGGTGAGATTCATGAGTTGACAGGCAGAAGTGGGCTTTCTGGAGAGCAGCTCAGGACAGCAAGCTCTAGGCTACATTGTCAGCAGCTTAGCAGCCCTACCGCCAGCTAGCTCCTCTCCGCACATGGATGGATGCGGGGCATGGCAAAGAGAGGGAGGGAGAGACAGGGTGAGATTGCTCCTGGCTGGATGTGCCTAGATGGGGTTATGGGACAAGAAGCCATGTTTCTCCAGTGCCCCAAGGCCATGCTTCTCTCCTCACCTTTTCCTGGGGTTCTGCTTTTCTTCTGCCCCACGGCTCTCTCCATGGCACTCAATGAGGTCTGGAGATTCCCCTTTCCCTGGGGGCTTATTTGTGACTTGTGCATTAGTCTAAATTTGGGGAAGGAACCAACTGAAACAGCAGCAATTGGCTCCCTACTCACCAGAGACTTTGCATAGGAGGAAGTGGCCCTTTGGGAAAGACGACTGTCCAGGGAACAGACCCCACAATAAGACCTCTGCTCCTCAACCTGATCTTCATTTGGCTCTTGCCAGTTTCTCCAGAGTCCTTCCATTGACACCATCCTGACAAGATCAGCCCTCCAGGCACAGCTCATGGACTGGACCAAAGATGCAAATTCCATCATACGGAGGCTCAGTCTGCGAGGCCTTGGCAGTATTGTGTTCCAGCCAGAAAAGGTGAGAGCCGGGGATTGCCCAGGGGACCCAGGAAGCCAATGTCCATCAAATAGCTCAGAAATGAGAGGGAGAGCCACACACAAGCCTTCTTGTTTAAAACACAGCCCTCAAATGGTGGAGGTGCTTTCAGAACAAATCAAGGCATGCCATGCTCCCTGCTCCCGTGAGCTGAGCCCTGATTGCAGATAGGATGCAATGGGGGAGGCGGGGTGAGCAAAGACAAAGGTGACAGTGAGCAACTGGCACAGAGTGACAGGAGAATGACTTTCTGCCCCGTTGGGGGGCTGTGCCCTCCGTGGTTTATCATCGGTGGCAGTGGTCCATCATGTGCTCCAGGTTGTCACCTGGGATAGTAATGAGCTGCCTTCTTCATTCCGGCAGGTGCAATTCTTACGGGCCCAGCTGCCAGCAATCCTGGCCATGTTTTGTAACAGGGATGGAAGGCGTGTCATGGAGGCCATGCATAAAGCTGCAGACATCATCCACCTCCTCAACAGGGAGGGGCTTGGCTCCATCTCCCAGGACATTGCTGTCAGCCTTCGCCCCTTCATTGATGACGTAAGGCTTGGAACCCGCAGAAGAAGCCCATTCCCCCGCTCCAGCTGTCTGTGATGCCCTTGTCTCTCTCTCCCCATCCCCTTCCTCCCGCCCCTCAGGCCTGCCATGGAGCCGCCAAGGAGTGCCCCCGCCATGGGTGGGGAATCTCCTGCTGAGCCACCTCCCTGTCAGAGCTCTTCTCTCCAAAGCTCAGCCTCAGTGCCATGCTCCCAGCCCCTGCTGCAGCCTGGCCTGGGGGAGAGGGGGCCTGGCACTGGGCAGATGACCAGCTGCCTGGAGAACACAGGCCCCCAAAGAGGTGGAGATTCTCAGCAGGAAAGAGGTGGGTCGGGAATGGCCCGGCTCTCAGGGGCACCCAAGAGCCAAAGAAATGCTGTCTTTTGGAGCAGCCAGTCCCTGCCAGGCTCCAGCAGCTGCTTCTCCCCTTCCCCACACCAGTCTCCAGCAGCCTGCCTGCCCTCTCCCCTCATCTTCTCGGGTTCTAGGATTCTGTGCTCTCCAGACAGAAACTGCCTCTGGGACGCCCTGGGCTGTGCTGTCCTGCACAGGGTCTCAGGCCCTGCACAAGATGTCCATGGCGCTGGCCTGGTGGCCTCCCTGCTCCCGCCAGCCCAGGTAGTTCACACAGGGGGACCGGAGCAGCGTGTGCATTACCACCCAGTGGCGTTCTGCTCTGATGCTGCCTGGCTTTAACCGGGGGTCCCCACCCCCTGTGTGTCATTGCCAGGAGAAGGGCAGTGTGCGCTCAGCTGCCATTGTACTGCTTGGCAACGTGGTGAGCAGGGTGCAGGACCCCGACAAACCCTTCGTGCAGCAGGAAATCATCCACTGCTTGCTCCCCCTGCTGCTGCATCTTGAAGACCAGGAGGAGAGTGTGAAACTGGTAAGTGCCACGGTCATTATTGCCTGAAGAGCAAAGAGCCAGTATCTCCTGGGGCCCCCACTCCAGTCATCGCCAGAGCCCCTTGCCCAAGCAGAGTCTTCTCCTCCCTGCTTCACTCCATGCTGGAGCCAAGTGCCTCATCCATCCTCACAGCACAATTGGGAAGAAAAGCCTTCTTCTGGGAAAGAGGTAGGAAATAGCGTAGCGGATCCGGGAGTACTGCTGCTGGCCCCGGCACGGCCCAGGGCCTGCGTCCCCCTGAAGTGCAGGGCCCCCCAAAGCACGGGGCCCTGGGCAACCACCCCAAACCATCCAAAGGACAGGACGGCTCTGGCTCTCCCCAGCCAACTCTCCCTTTCCTCTCCTCAGCACACTCCTGTGGAGAACAAATGACAAGAATCTCCACTGGCAGGAAAAGCAGGAGAACAAGGGATGGGGAAGGTTCCATGTCCCCCAAACTATCCCTCTCTCAGGGAGAACCCTCTTGGTCTCCTCTTCTCTTGCAGTCATGTAAACTGACGCTCTTCCGCTGCGCAGTGTTCCTCAGGTGGGCTCATTTGAAGACCCTCTCCCACAGCTTGGCCTGGGATGGCTCCTCACAGCTCTTGAAGTGTGTCTGGATCTGCTTGGTAGGTGAATTCCTTGTGCCTTGAGAGTGCTGAATGGGGACTTGAGGAAGACCTTTCTAACTCCACACCCTGAGTACCCATCCGCTTCGGTCGGGCTGCAGGACTCTGTTCCAGGCTCTCTGCTGGCTCATTTCGGCAGGACTTACAATCCATTCACATTGTTGACATTTTTCTCCACAATTCTCCGACCTTCAAACTTTTGTCTTTTCTAATGAAAGCTGAGGTTCTGGAGAACACAATAGGGACTTCAGAGGGGTGCTGCTCTGGTGTATGGGTTCATATTGGCGGTTGCCATGGCCTGGTTATATGCTTTGTCTTTCCTGGACTATTCGCTGTGGGAAGAACATGTCATTTGTATATTGTGCATTTCTTCCTTCTTTCTTCCTAGATGCAGAACAACGAGAGCCACATCCCCAAATTCCTGTTCCAGGCCTTACAGTACCTGGAAAGCTCACAGACAACAATAAGACATTCAGCAGCCCGATTCATTGGTAAGCAGAGCAAATTCACTTGATCTTTTCTCAATGCTTCCTTCAGAGCCCTTTTCTGGACGGCTGCTCTGTTCCCTCCAACAGCACCAGAATCCTAAAACGGGGTGTGTGTGTGTGTGCATGTGTGTGTGAATTAACATGTATTCCAAGATGAAGGGAGCAACTTAGCTGAATCGACTGCACCAACTTCCCCCGCCCACAACAATTCTTTGGCTGCGCCTAGGGGAAACCAGCAGGATGTGAATTCAATCTCCTTTGGAAATCAGCCTCTCAGTAACTTCTGGGCATCTGATGATTTCTCGAATATGCTTTGTGTACAGATGTAAGGAATGTCTGGAATTTCCCAAAGGTGTCTTGGGAGAATGGCTGCATCATTAGCAGTTTTCAGGAAAGGATCTGAAAAGCCATGAGAGCCATTGTATTCATTGTTTGTCTAGGGAATACTATCCACCATTACTGTGATTTGTTGTCTGAAACAGTGAATGAAGATGGCATCTCCCGCCTGTATGAAGGTAAGGAAATACCTCTGTGTGTTTGGCCCTCTGTGGGAAGCACAGGGGTGCAGCACAGGCCCTGAACACAGCTTTGAATGTGTCCCTCTCAGTCTAAGGACAGCGTTGAAGGAAGAAGGATGGTCACGCCAGCTTTCATTGTGGTCCCACAATCTGTGTATGGGAGCAGGGGAATTCCATCCCGAGCTCCTAGTGTAGACATAGCCTTAGAGCTGTGTGGGGAGACTGTCTTCATCAAGGTCAGAAAGTCTCTAAAGGAAGGCCTGACCCAACTGAAAAGGGCTGTTGGTATTAAGGATGATGATGATGACGATTCCCCTCTGTAGGGAAAGATTCATCACCTGCCCTCCCTGGAATGGAGTGATTGCAGGCCAGGGACCTTCACTCCGAGATTGGTTATCAGCTCCTAGGAAATCCCATGAGGGCACATGGGTAACACTTTTCCCTGTGAGCTCTTCAGGAATGAAGGCACAGGGCCACAAAGGATTTCAGGAGACGTTAGGAGCCGAAATCCCTTTGTGGATCTCGGCCTAAATGTTGTATGGTTTAATGTGGCTGCCGCTGTCACTTTCCTGTTCCATCCAAAGAACAAGTGCCCCCAACCGTCTGTGTGTGCGGGTGTGTGGAGGAGTGTCTGCCAGCAGAGGGGGAAGTTAGGCAAGAATGGGGTCTCCTCTCTGTCCAGGGCTATTTTGGGAGAAGCGGAGTTGTTGTTCTTGTGTCCTTAGACTCTTGGGGAGCTAATAGCAGGGGGCAATGGCCATCGGAAGTGGAGGTTTCCTAGGTACCAGTCACATCAGCATCACGGGGTTTTCAACCCATTTCCTCTTGGTTTCAGCTTTTCACGAAGTGCCTTTGAAATCAGACAGGACCACATGGTACATCCTCAACAGATATTATAAATGGTTGCAGAAGCTTGGAAATCTCGTGTCGGGTTCTGCATTTGACTAGGGAACCGGGACCGACACAGACGAGCTCTTTGTCCTGCTATGGTAAATACAACAGACGCTTCTCAACTTTTTGGTGTCCCTGGCCTCTGTTTGCCAGAAGCTGGGAATGCGGGACAGGGGACTGATGACTAGATGATTGCCTGTCCCTTCATTCCCTCTGGGGCACCTGGCATTGGCCACTGTCGGAAGACAGGATACTGGGCTAGATGGACCTTTGCTGTGGCCTTTCTTATGTCCTTATGTTTGGAACCGGGGCTGAACAACAAGGTGGATATCAGCAGATGACCCAAAATTATGTCGATTAGTCGGGCCTAGAGAAGACTTGGAAGAAGTTGAAAGGGATCAAAGAAAGCCATGTCACTGGGCAGCACCATGGCAGATGAAAACCAGCGCTGACCAAGGCAGGGCCATACACATGGAAAGCAGTGAGGTGAACGACTCCTCCATAGCGCTGGTGTCAGAGGCCAAAGCACGGCTGGTTGGACCCAGTGGTTGGAGCAGTGGCTCTGGGGCCTTGTGCTCAGAGTGGTGGAGGCCGAGCCGAGGGGAGCCAAGGGTTGGAGCCGGAGTCAGGAGTCAAGAGCAGGATTGGAACAGGCTGGGGAATAGGGCAAGGGCCGGATTAACGATCCCCGGCCAATGGGAGCTGCGGGGAGGCAGAGCCTACAGAGAAGATCAGCCCCCGGGACAGAGGTTCCCAGTGTGGTGCTCGTCGTGGTGACGTGGCTGGCGGGGATGAGGAACGGCAACGTGCGGAGCCTCCTCGCCCCCACCCCAGCCAGGCAGAGCCGGCCCGGCCGCAACGCAGCACACAGGGGTTTAGTGGCTGCAGCCTGGGCCCCCCTTAGCCCTACTCCTTTCCTGAGTGCACCATTGCCCCACTTCTGCCCCATTCCCACACACTGGTACAGGGCAGAATCCCGGAGCTGATCTCTGAAATCTCTCTCACTAGAAGGAAGTCACTGCAAAGGCAGGACAACCCCACCTTTGGGCACCATGGAGGACATCTCATCCCACTGCACAGAGCCCTACATTCACACAGCTTCTCGCATGTGGTTCCCTCACTCATCAGAGCCAGGTGGAGAGAGGAGAAATTCTCCCAGACTCCCTTTTACCATTGCCAGCCCACAGGGTAGCAGAGGTTGCGGGGGGTTGGGTGCTCTCTTTAAGAAATGCCAGCTCTCAGGGAAGTTGCCAATGAGCATCAGCAAAGTAGGGTGGGGTTGTGCTGTGGAAAACTACCCTGCTTGAAGGTTTTGTTCTTCTCATTTGGGTTCCTGCCCTTTCTCTCTCTTCCAGACATCGAGAGGCCAACAGGAGCCAATTGAGCCCACCACTGATCCCATCTCTTGTGAGATGGCAAAGCAGCTTTGCATGGGAAGGAGGAGACAGAAGAGGCCGAGCAGCATGTGCCGGGCTGAACCAGCCACACAGAACCCCATAGTCTAGGTGGAGAAAGCCAAGCCCCTCCCCAGCCCTTCCGGACATGCTCCAACTGGAGCACCAGTGTGTAAGCGAGCAGCTCAGACCGCTGAAAATGGAGAATGCACACTGTAGGCTCCAGACCAGAAACAGCTCAAGCCCCTGACTGCAGAGCTCTGAGGCGCCGAGACCCAGCCACGTCCCTGGGGGCCTGCAGACATGCAAGGGAGTTCGGAGACTCTGGGAGTTTCCCACGCCGGGAACCCAGAGACCCCCAGCCCATGGCCTAGAGACATCTCCAAGGAAGTAACCTGGGTGAACTAGCCATTGTCATCTGCAGTGCTGGATCCCCACTGACTCAATGGCAAACACATTGGCCATGGACGAGGCCCTGGGCGAGGAGCCGGTGGAGTAACGAGGGCCTGGGTCCCCCTGCCCTGGCTGCCATCCATCCTTTGGTGGCTGCCCACGTCCCCATTGACCCACTAGACTGCACAGCCCCAAGAGGAGGGGCAACCATCTTGCCTCTGAACTCTCAGCCAAACAGCCCTGCAGTGAAGGGCAGCTACACTGACTCCGGCCGTTGGGCCACACAGCATTGAGGGAGAGAGTAACCATATTGTCCGTTGCTATCGGGCCACACGGGCATAAGAGACAGGATAGACATATGGACTCTAAGCGTTGAGCCACACAGCCCCGACGGAGAGGGCAGCCGCACGGACTCTGGTCGCTGGGCCACACAGCCCCGACGGAGCGGGCGGCCGCACGGACTCTGGTCGCTGGGCCACACAGCCCCGACGGAGCGGGCGGCCGCACGGACTCTGGTCGCTGGGCCACACAACCCCGACGGAGCGGGCGGCCGCACGGACTTTGGTCGCTTGGCCACACAGCCCCGACGGAGAGGGCGGCCGCACGGACTCTGGTCGCTGGGCCACACAGCCCCGACGGAGCGGGCGGCCGCACGGACTCTGGTCGCTGGGCCACACAGCCCCGACGGAGCAGGCGGCCGCACGGACTCTGGTCGCTGGGACACACAGCCCCGACGGAGCGGGCGGCCGCACGGACTCTGGTCGCTGGGCCACACAGCCCCGACGGAGCGGGCAGCCGCACGGACTCTGGTCGCTGGGCCACGCAGCCCCTACGGAGCGGGCGGCCGCACGGACTCTGGTCGCTGGGCCACACAGCCCCGACGGAGCGGGCGGCCGCACGGACTCTGGTCGCTGGGCCACACAGCCCCGAAGGAGAGGGCGGCCGCACGGACTCTGGTCGCTGGGCCACACAGCCCCGACGGAGAGGGCGGCCACACGGACTCTGGGTGTTGGGACACACACACTGCGTGGGAGGGCAGCCATTTTGACAATGGGCATTTGGCCAAACTACCCTGAGGCTTAGGGAAGTTATTTGATGTCAGCCATGGGACCTTGCCCCTTCACTCCTCAGACATCGCTCATCTGTCACCATGAGACCGACCCCATGACAGAAGACTTTTGGGGTCAAGATGCAAACGGGAGTCGAAACAAGGAGTTGCATGTGACCCCTCTAAGAGATCCTCCCACTCCTTTACCAATCTGGGGGTGTTTTATCTCCATGCACCTGCCTCAGGAATGGATTTGAGCAATTGGGGAATGTTCTGGGGCAGAGTGACCCATTCGGAAGTGGGTCACGTGACCCTCCAAGAGCTCCTCCCACTTGGGGTGGGCCTCAGCCCCTTAGGACCCACCAGAGAGGGGATTTCACCAAACAGGGTAAGTGCCATGGTGGGGTGACCTGCCCGCAAGAGGGGTCCATCACCCCTCCATGAAATCCCCGCACCATCCTCTGCTAATCAGTCAGGGTTTCGCACACACGCTTTAGGCCATCCCAGAAGGGAAACGTAACGATCAGACTAGGCAGTGCCCGAAGGTCTAGGCCACAAGGCGCCGATCTCTGGAGCTCCATGTTTGCGAGGCTGGCAGCATCGTCCGGGAAGTCGCAACACAACACTGCGGGGAAGAGCCCGTCTCGTTCCAAGGATGTCTTTTGAAGAAACCGTGGCCTAGACCTTCGGGCTATACCTGTTCTGGATTGGTACACATTTCCCTTCTGAGATGGCCTAAGGTGGGAGTGAAACCCTCGCCAACTGCTAGAGGGTGGTGTGGGGACATTTTAGAGGGACCAAAGGATCCTGTTGTGGGCAGGTCACTCCACTGCAGCACTTCCCTTCTTTGGTCAAATCCCCTCTCGGGGTGGTCCTATGGGGCTGACGCCCACTTCAATTGGTAGAGGACACAGGGAGGAGTTCTCAGAGGGGATATACAACCCCCTTCTGCGTGGGTCACCCTGCCCCGCAACGTTCCCTGATTGGTCAAATCCAGTCTCCGGGTGTGTAAAATGCTGGTTGCCCCTGCCAAATTTTCCTAAAAGAAGGGAACAAAGGCATGTACCTTTTGGGTTATCTGTCAGGTGGCCATCTTGGACTTGGGAAAAGAAGCTGGTGACCTTTAGCCATTTCCTCTATTAGTTTGGGTTGGGGAGCACACTCCCACGCACGGATTGAATCCGCGTAGATAGGGTCTAACATCCAGGCAGAGACGACGCAAAGAGGGATAGGGAGGGTTTTTAGTTAGGTCTACTCACCCGTTCCTGTGTCCATCATGGAGTCCCTCCCTGACGTCCAATGTCAAGAGAGCAGCAGCTGTCCATCGCTGTCCCTGCAAGAGAAGGGAGAGAGAACATCAACCTGACCTCCTGGGTGTAATTGTTTGGGAGACTGGAGCACTTCCAGAGTTCAAGTTTTGTTAATCCACCCCTTCTCTAGCCTAGCCTAGTCCTTTTCCCTCTCGTAAATAAAGTCTTGTTTGTGTGCTTACCACTGCCTGGCGTTATTTTCTTGTGCTAAGGCAAGCTCTGACAGACTGGCTTTACAAAGGGGACCATGTGGGAAGAATTTACTGTAAGATTCCCTGCATCTTCTGAATGGGGTTTGGGTTCTGCCCTTTTGAAAGGAAGGAAAAATCTTTCCAGGTGATCCTAGGGGGCTGAAACCCACTGGGATTACTTAGTAATCTGTCCTCTTCACTACCATGTTTGTGACCCTCTGTGTCATAGGGAAGTAGCCCATGGCTCATTATGCATCTTTGGATTTAAAATGGACACGTGTGGTGTACAGATGAAGAAGGACAACTTTTCAAGTCCAGTGTGCACAGAAATGGGATGGACACTTCAAGGATTGAATACAATGCTTTGATCTTCCATCTGTTCATTAAAGAAAGACAAAGGTGCAGATTTGGGAGGCTCGGCACTGAGTTCCCCAGGATCATTCCTCTCCGCGTAATTCCCATGATAAATCTCCTCTCAAGGAAGAGCCTGAGGAAGTGTGATCAGGGGAACTACCCAGAGCACCAGATAAATCAGGGCCCTGAGCTGAGAAAAACCAAGCCTTGGAAAGAGGCCCAAGCAGCTCAGCCGTCTTGTCCTCTGCCGTCTTGTGTGTGTGTGCGACGTGCTGTGTGTTCCACGTGCAACGTGTCAGTGTCGTGTGTGTGTGTCTCAATGACATGTGTGCCATTTTGTATCATGTGTCATGTGGTGTGCGTCATGTGTGTGTGACATGTAGTGTGTGCGTGCGTGTGACGTGTTGTGCGAGTGCATGTGCGTTGTGTGACATCTGCGTGACATGATACGTGAGACATGCAACAAACTGTGTGCGACTTTGTGTGTGTGTGACATACGTGCAACGTGCTGTGTGTCATTCAGTGTGTGTGAGACGTGTTGTGGGTCATGTTGTGTGTCGTGTTGAGTGTGAGATGTGTTGTGTGTCATGTTGAGTGTGTGAGTGTGACATGTTGCGGGTCGTGTTGTGTTGAGTGTGTATGACATGTTGTGCGTCGTGTGTGTGATGTTTTGTGTGTGACGCTTTCCATGTCTTGTGTGTGTGTCTGTGTGGTGTGTTATTTTTGTGTGTCGTGTTGTGTGCCGTTTTGTGTCATCGTGTGTGTGTGACGTGTGTGCGTCCACGCGTTCGACGTATTGTGCGTGTCCGTGTGGGAAGTGCGAAG
Organism: Caretta caretta; assembly: GCF_965140235.1. Taxonomy (NCBI): domain Eukaryota; kingdom Metazoa; phylum Chordata; order Testudines; family Cheloniidae; genus Caretta; species Caretta caretta. The sequence goes on from NC_134209.1 coordinate 10,838,479, forward strand.
TGGGATGGGTCAACTTGCCGCCCCCTTCCCCAACACTCTAGCCCCCTGTCGTAAACATGACCCTACCCCCTCCCCAGGGTGCTACTGACACTAAAACGACCTAAAAGACCCCCGACTTATCACTATTGGCTGCACCCCATTGCCACCCGCACTTCTATGCTGCTGCTGGCCAAACCCTCCCCCCAAAATCTAAACCCCACCCCCTACCCGGAACCCAACTGGAACCCTGACCCCATAACCTGCCCCCCAACTCGAAACCCCTGAACCAAAACTGTAGCCCAACCCTCACCCCAACCCGAACCTCCAGCTCTGAACCCAGCCCCCCGAAGCCTGACACCGCTTTAAGCCAGAGCCCAGTTCCCCATTCCCACCCTGGGCAACAACAGTGCAAACCACCCTCCTGCCCCCCGCCCAGGAATCCTGCTTCTTACCACCCCTTCTTTGGAAATGAACCTTTTCTTCACTTGCATCTCACACACCTTCATTCTCCTTTGAGGGCTTATTTAGTGACAGGGGTCTACACAAGGCAACTCTTTGCTATCACAGCGTAACAGGACACAGAGAAGTGAAAACAGTGCAAACAACATTCCACGAGTTTTCAGGAGGTTTAAACACCCAATACATTTGAACATTTAACAGTCGCTTTGATCTCTACTAACACACACATCCATTGGCCTGAATACACTCTGACACAAGCTGCTCTTTCAGCGTCACGCCTTGTACAAACATTACTGCAACAGCGTGTAGGGCAGCGTGACCCCCGGGGGTCTGTGAGCTGGTTTCAGGGCATCCGCAGGACCCCGCAGCTTCGCCTCCCCACCTGTTCCACCCACCGCCTGTGCTTCCCCGGAGGGATCTCCAGACTGTCAATGCTGCCCGGAGCTTCCCTTCCCTGCCAGGCCTGAGCAACCAGCGCTTGTAACCAGGCCACGCACAGCCTCCCCGCGGGGAGCGTATGGACACAAACCGGCTGGAGAGCAGTTAGGGCAGGAATCCCTGGAGACTCGGGGAGCACCTTCAGCGGATGAGGGTGACACACCCCACAGGAGCTGAATTTCCCACTCGGGTCTAAGTCGTGCCATGTGGATGGGGCAGCACGGTTGGGAGGCTCTGTTTGCTGCGGTGGATCCACTGGGGGTTGATGTCATGGGGGTCGAGTGAAGACCCACTAAATTGACAGCAGAGCGCTCTCCGGTCGCCGTTGGGACTGTGCCGGGAACGGCAGGAGGAAGGTAAGTCGACCGAAGAGCATCTCCCGTCGACCCAGCCCAGTGTAGACACAGCAGGAAGTCGACCGAAGCAACGTCAAATCCAGCTCTGTTATTCACGCAGCGGGAGCAGCGTAACTTAGGACGACTTCCTGCGGTAGGATAGAGTCATAAATAGAAAGGGAAGGCTAACCACCTTTAAATCCCTCCTGGCCAGAGGAAAAAATCCTCTCACCTGTAAAGGGTTAAGAAGCTCGGATAACCTCGCTGGCACCTGACCAAAATGACCAATGAGGAGATAAGATACTTTCAAAAGTTGGCGGGGGGAGGGAGAAAAAAGGGTCTGGGTCTGTCTGTGTGATGCTTTTGCCGGGGACAGAACAGGAATGGCGTCTTAGAACTTAGTAAGTAATCAAGCTAGATATGCGTTAGATTCTGATTCCTTTAAATGGATGAGAAAATAAGCTGCGCTGAATGGAATGGATATTCCTGTCTGTGTGTCTTTTTGTAACTTAAGGTTTTGCCTAGAGGGATTCTCGGTGTTTTGAATCTAATTACCCTGTAAGGTACCCTGTAAGGTATCTACCATCCTGATTTTACAGAGGTGATTCTTTTTACTTTTTCTTCTATTAAAATTCTTCTTTTAAGAAACTGAATGTTTTTTATTGTTCTTAAGATCCAAGGGTGTGGGTCTGTGGTCACCTATGCAAATTGGTGAGGATTTTTACCAAACCTTCCCCAGGAAGGGGGGAGCAATGTTTTGGTGAGAATTTTTGGGGGAAAGACCTTTCCAAACGGCTCTTTCCTAATAAAAAACCCGGTTAGACTTTTGGTGGCAGCAGCGAAAGTCCAAGGGCAAAAGGTAAAATAGTTTGTACCTTGGGGAAGTTTTAACCTAAGCTGGTAAAAGTAAGCTGAGAAGGTTTTCATGCAGGTCCCCACATCTGTACCCTAGCGTTCAGAGTGGGGAAGGAACCTTGACAGATAGACACAGTGTGAGGCCTGAGTTTCCCCTGCAGTCTGGATGCTCAAACACCGGCTTGCCAACACAAGTCAGCAAGCCCAGGCCACATAGAGACAGGCTCAGTGTGCAGCGTGGACAGACCCTCCGACAGCCCCAGTATTGTCAAATGAGGAAATCCTGCCTGTGTTTTGACTTGCTGGTAGAAGAGCCGAGTGACATTGGAGCTCACCGAGCTTCACTGACCAACGCAGCGCTCCAGCACCTGAGCTCTCGGGCTCTCTGCTGAAAGAAAAGCTGAAGGAGCGACCAAGGTCAAAGAGAGGTGCTCGTCTTTGGCCAAGGGCAGGGAGTCCCACCCTCAAAGCGAGAACATTTCTCTCTTTGTCTGTCTGTGTTGGGGCAGGAGTGATAACACGTCTCCTGCATTGGCTATTTCAGAGAGTAGTTTCTGACTGTCTTCTCAAAGACAGGGTGCGAAACAGGCCTCAAACCTGACTGAGTGGAAACAAGAACGATGCAGCTCGACTGAGCCAGCTGAGAATTGAGATGTGCCCCTGTGCTCGAGTGAGGGAATGACCTGTGAGGGGACTGGAAACCTGACCGGCCAATACTTAACTTGCATCTCTCAGCCTCTTTCCTCTGAGTGCCGTCACGGTAGCTTCAATACTCCAGCACCGGGTGCCCTGCCAGCTCTGGGCCTGACAAGCTTTCCTTGGGATTGGATTCTAGAGAGCAGGGGGGCAGGGAAGCAACAGGTGCTTGTGGCTCCGTGGTGAGGTTTTCCTTGCAAGATGTGTGTGTGAGTCTGTGTGTGTCGGAAGCACTGAGTGTGGCTCTCCCTGAACCCACAGAGGGTGAGGGTGGCGGGAGCGAGACAGTAGAAGTATAAAGGGGCAAGGACGGGCAGAACGATGATGACTGTGTTGTGTTTCATTCCTTAGATGTGGGGCCACCACCTTTCTCTTTAGCCTTGTCGTATCCCAGGGGTAAAACTCGCCATTTGTCCAGCTACAAGGGCGTGTTTGTGTTCATTCCTGCGAGCCACACAGGGGTCTGATGTTGCTGCTTCCAATCCTCTGGCTCTGCCGGGAGAAGGGGCAATTCAGGCCATAACTGAGCTGAGGGAGGGAGATGAAATAAGATGGGTCCCAAAGATTGATCCCTGAGGAACTCCACTGGTAACCTCCCTCCTGCCTGACAGTTCACCTTTCAGCAGGACCCGCTATAATCTCCCTGTTAACCATTTCCCTATCCATCTTTCAATTTTCATATTGATCCCCATCTTTGCCAGTTTAACTAATAATTCCCCATGTGGCACCATATCAAACGTCTTCCTGAAATCTTGGTCAATTAGATCCACTGCGTTTCCTTTGTCTAAAAAATCTGTTACTTTCTCAAAGAAGGAGATCAGGTTGGTTTGGCATGATCTACCTTTTGTAAAACCATCTTGTATTTTGTCCCATTTACCATTGACCTCAATGTCCTTAACTACTTTCCCCTTCAAAATTTTTTCCAAGACCTTGCATACTACAGATGTCGAACTAACAGGCCTGTAGTTACCCGGATCACTTCCCCCCCCCCTTAAAAATAGCAACTATGTTTGCAATTCTCCAATCAAACGGTACAACCCCTGAGTCCACAGATTCATTACAAATTCTTGCTAATGGGCTTGCAATTTCATGTGCCAGTTCCTTTAATATTCTTGGATGAAGATTATCTGGGCCCCCCGATTTAGTCCCATTAAGCTGTTTGAGTTTCGCCTCCACCTCAGATATGGTAATATCTACCTCCATCTCCTCCTTCCCATTTGTCATGCTACCATTATCCCTAAGATCCTCATTAGCCTTATTAAAGACTGAGGCAAAGTATTTGTTTAGATATTGGGCCATGCCCAGATTATCCTTGACCTCCACTCCATCCTCAGTGCTGAGCGGTCCCACTTCTTCTTTCTTGGTTTTCTTCTTATTGACATGGTGATAGAACCTTTTACGATTGGTTTTAATTCTCTTTGCAAGGTCCTTCTCACTTTATCCCTTCATGTTCTGACCTCAAGAAGGTAGCTTTCCTTGCTGATCCCTCCCATTTTCCACTCCCTGTATTCTTTCTCCTTTTTCTTAATCAGCTCTCCGAGATGCTTGCTCATCCAGCTTGGTCTACAACTCCTGCCTATGAATTTTCCCCCCTTTCTTGGGATGCAGGCTTCTGATAGCTTCTGCAGCTTTGATTTAAAGTAATCCCAGGCCTCCTCTGCCTTTAGATCCCTAAAGTTCTTCAGTCCAATCCACTTGCCTAACTCATTTCCTTAATTTTTCAGTCAGCCCTTTTGAAATGAAAAACCCTAGTTGCAGATTTATTTTTTGGTGATCCTTCCGTTCAGTTTGAACTGAATTAGCTCATGATTGCTCGAACCAAGATTGTCCCCTCCAACCATTTCTTCTAGGAGGTCCTCACTTCTCACCCAAACCAAATCTAGAATGGCACCCCCTCTTGTCGGTTCAGCAACTACTTGTTGAAGGAATCCATCAGCTATCGCATCTAGGAACATCTGAGCCCGATTATTATTACTAGCACTCGTCCTCCAATCTAGATCTGGGAAGTTAACGTCTCCCATGATCACGCAGTTTCCATTCGTATTTACTTAATTAAAAACATTAAAGAGGGCTCGATCCATATCCACATTAGATCCCGGCGTTCTCTAGCAGACTCCAAGTACTATCCCAGGGGAGTCTCGAGTAGTTCTCTTCCCCAGCGTCATTTTTGCCCAGACGGACTCTGTCTTATCCATTCCATCGCTGATTTCTTTACATTCTACCTCCTCATTGATAGACAATGCTACTCCACCACCTTTACCTTTATTTCAGTCTTTCCTAAACAGCACATACCCTTCAATACCCGTAGTCCAGTCATGACGACTATTCCACCCTGTTTCTGTTATCCTGAGAATATCTGGTTTCACTTCCTGCACCAGTTCCTCTAGTTCCTCCATTTTGTTACCAAGGCTCCTCGCATTAGTGTACAAACATCTTCATTTTTGCTGTTTGGCCTCCCTCACCTTCTTTACCCAATGAGGCATGGTCATTCTACAGCCAGCAGAACCTACTAGACTGGTATCCACACTGACCTTCCTCCTTATAGCCATTCCCCTACCCATGGCTGTATCCTTTCTTACTTTGTTTTCTTCCCTCTCAAGGCTAAAATCCGGCATGGAGATTACCTGGACATCCCCTAACCAACCATCTCCCCCAGATTCCGAGTTTAAAGCTCTCTTAATCAGTTGTGCCAGCCTCCATCCTAGAAGTCTATTTCTTTCCCTACTCAGATGAAGTCCATCCTGAGAGAACTGTCCTCTGTCCAGGAATGCCTCCCAGTGGCCATTCATCCCAAAGCCCTCCTTCTAGCACCACTGCCTGAGCCATCTGTTGACAGTCACAATCTTGTCACGCCTTTGTTGCCCTTCTCCAGGAACAGGCAAAATCCCACTACAGATCACCTGAGCCTCGATTTCCTTAAGCGTCTTCCCCAGCCTAGCACAGTCTCCCTTAATCCTTTCCAGCGAGAATCTAGCTGTATCATTTGTTCCCACATGAAGGATAATTAGGGGATTCTTTCCCGTTCCCTTTAGGATCCTTTTCAACCTCAGATCTACATCCCGTATCTTAGCACCTGAAAGACAGCACACCCTTCTATTCTCTGGATCAGCTCTGGTTACAGGCCTGTCTTGTCTTCTCAGTAAAGAGTCCCCGATCACATAGCCCTGCCTTTCCCTGGTGATGATGCTGTTCTCCAGTCTATCCCCTGTTCCCTCTGGCTGCAAGTTCTTTCCATTCCTATTCTCCCTTGTAATCCTCTTCTACCCATCCTGTATCCTCCTGGGGCTCATATTTGGTGTAGTCTCCATTGACTCTTCCCCTTTTTCTATAGGACTAGCCACTCTTCTCTTCCTCCTTGCCCCTCCACCTTCAGTGACTACCTGTTGAGCCCCTTCTTCATTTTCCAACTCTCAATCCTATTCCTGAGCTCTATTTCTCCTTCACGAGCCCGTCTTTTCCTCTGCCTGGTTCTTGTAGTCAAATGCTTTCACTGACCACTTCCCTCACCCAGCAGTCTCCCCTCAGAATTTCTCAGTCCTGCTTCCATCTGCAAGTCAGAGCTTTTCCCTTCAGATGCCTCATGTCTTTGCTCCATCATCTGCTCAAACCTCTTTCTAAACTCAACCAGACTTTCCACCTGCATCTCCAAACCTCAGATCTTCTCCTCCATCAGCTCAAGCAGACGGCATTTCATGCAGACAAAACTCTTACCAGGTCCCCCCTCCAGGATCATGGACATACGGCAGCTTCCACAGCCAGTCATCTCCATTGTGTCTTCCACGACATGAGTCACTCCCACCGCTGCCTCCGTGTCTGTCATCGCCTTCCCACCTAAATCCTGTTCACCTGGGAAACACCCAAACCCCACCCCCCACAGCAACAACAAACCCCAAACAAGCACCACAAGACAAACTCCCCCTCAGACCCCCCTGTTTACAGCCCTGTTTGCTGGCTCCTGTGCCACGGCCTGACTGGCTGGCTCCCTTCATAGGACCCCGAGTCAGAGAAGCCCCGGCCCCAAATCAGGGATCAACTTCTCTCCCAGCACAAAGCCCCCACAAGCCTCGACACGTACACATAATCCCAATACACAACCAAATACCAACACCTTCTCCCCCACACCATTCACAGCTGTTGGTGGGTCTTGGGGAAACCCTGGTGGACCAGCGGGGGGGGGGTGTCTGACGGGGTGGGTGGGGTGGCAGGGGGCGGGGAGGGGGCCCAGCTGGGAGGTGGAGGGGTCTGTGTGGTGGGAGCTGTGGGAGGGTAGGGGATGGACTGGTGCTGTGGGAGGAGGAAAGGGGGGTTGTGGACAGGGGGCGATTGGGTTGTCGGGATGGGGACTGGGTCTGGCAGGGATGTGGGGGAGGGAGAGGCTATAGGGGACCTGGATCGGGGACTTGGGTCAATGGCATGGCTGCGGCTGTTGGGTTGGGTTGGGAGGGGAGGGGCAGCACCATGGCAGCCCCCAGGGGGACACAGCATGGCTGTGGGGGGCTGTAGGGAGGGGAGGGGTCTGTGGGGTGGGGTGTCTCAGCTGGGTGGGGTGTCTGTGACATGTGGGGAGCGGGGGGGGGCAGAAGGGGGGCCGGGGGCTCTGAGCCGTTCTGGAGAGCCCCCGGCCGTGCCCCTGCCGTCCCCCGCCCCCCGCAGCCTCCGCTCCCGGCGCCGCCGGCCCATGCTCCGGGCAGCGGGGCAACGAGCCTGGCCGACCCCGGGGCTCTGTGCGGTGCGGCCCGGCGGCTGGTCCTGGGGCTCCAGGCAGCGCGGTCAGGGGGCAGGGAGCAGGGGAGGGGTGGGGTAGAGGGCAGGGGAGTTCGGGGGGGTCAGGGGCTGGGGAATAGATGGGGTCGGGGTGGTGAGAGGGCGGGGAACAGGGGGTTGAATGGCGGCAGGAGGTCCCGGGGCGGTCAGGGAGAAGGGGTGGTTGGATGGGGCAGAGGGTCCGGGGGGCAGACAGGAAGGAGAGGGGGTTTGGATGGGGCGGTGGGGGGCTGTTAGGGGCGGGGGGATCTGGGGGCAGTCAGGGGACAGAGAGCGGGGGGGTTGATGGGGCAAGGGTCCTGGGGGGCCCCTCAGGGAACAGAGGGGTTGGATGGGGCTGGAGGCCCGGGGCGGCCGTCCGGGGGCGAGAAGCAGGGGTCGGATGGGGGCGGGGGCTGGGCCATGCCTTGCTGTTTGAGGAGGCCCAGCCTCCCCTAACTGTCCCTCCGTACAATTTCTGAAACCCGATCCGGCATCAGGCCAAAAGTTTGCCTGCCCCTGGGTTAGGGCCTGATTCATGCAAAGACCCATTGGGAGTGTGTGAACATTGCCCCATTTCTGAAACTGGAAACAACCCCCTGCACAGGGCTGGGAAAACAGAGCAGAGCGCTGGAGCCTGAACCCCCTCGTCAGAGACTGCGATGAAATCCTCTCAGGCATTGGCATCCTGACAGCAGGAGTATCTGGCTGTGTCGACTCTCTCCTCCGGCCCTGAGCGACCAGCACCCCAGCCAATGCCTGAGATGACGGGGCGTCCAGGATTTCCAGGTTTATGGATCTTGGGTAGCAGATAGAAGACCCCTGGTCGGGGTTCCAGGGGCGGGTCTGTGCAGATTTGTTCTTGTGCTTTTTCAGGGAGTTTCTTGAGCAGATGGTGCAGTGTCTCTTGGTCACCCTGAGTGGGATCAGAGGGCAATGGGCTGGAGAATGTGGAGTTGGAGAGCTGCCGAGCAGCCTCTTGTTCATATTCCGACCTATTCATGATGACGACAGCACCTCCTTTGTCAGCCTTTTCCATTCTGATGTCAGAGTTGTTCCTGAGGCCGTGGACGGTGTTGTGTTCTGCACGGCTGAGGTTATGGGCCAAGTGATGCTGCTTTTCCACCACTTCAGTCCGTGCTTGTCGGCTGAGGCACTCAAGTTGAAGTCCAGTCTGGCTGTTTCGACCTTCAGGCAGAATCCTTCTTTTTGTCGTGTTGGTCGGAAGGTCTCTGTGGATTAGTGTGTTGTTCAGAGGTGTGTTGGAAATATTCCTTCCGTCGGAGACGTGGAAAGTCGGATTCCAAGTCACCGCAGAACTGTATCATGTTGGTGGGGGTGGAGGGGCAGAAGGAGAGGCAACAAAAGACACTCACTTCCTGGACACTAGAGTGCAAATAAGTGATGGTCACATAAACACCACCCTATCCTGGACCGCTATGCTTACCTACATGCCTCCAGCTTTCATACAGACCACATCACACGATCCGTTGTCTACAGCCAAGTTCTAAGATACAACCGCATTTGCTCCAATCCCTCAGACAGAGACAAACACCGACAGGATCTCTATCAAGCATTTGTCAAGGTTCCTCCCCGACTCTGAACTCTAGGGTACAGATGTGGGGACCTGCATGAAAACCTCCTAAGCTTACTTTCACCAACTTAGGTTAAAACTTCCCCAAGGTACAAATTAATTTTATCCTTTGTCCCTGGATCTCCACTGCCACCACCAAACTCTAACTGGGTTTACTGGGAAACGTAGTTTGGACACGTCTTTCCCCCCAAAATCCTGCCAACCCTTGCACCCCACTTCCTGGGAAAGGTTTGGTAAAAATCCTCACCAATTTGCAAAGGTGACCACAGACCCAAACCCTTGGATCTGAGAATGATGAAAAAGCATTCAGTTTTCTTACAAGAAGACTTTTAATAGAAGTAAAGAAATCCCCTCTGTAAAATCAGGATGGTAGATACCTTACAGGGTAATTAGATTCAAAACATAGAGAATCCCTCTAGGCAAAACCTTAAGTTACAAAAAGGACACACAGACAGGAATAGTCATTCCATTCAGCACAGTTCCTTTCTCAGCCATTTAAAGAAATCATAATCTAACACCTACCTAGCTAGATTACTTACTAAAAGTTCTAAGACTCCATTCCTGTTCTTTCCCCGGCAAAAGCATCACACAGACAGACACAGACCCTTTGTTTTTCTCCCTCCTCCCAGCTTTTGAAAGTATCTTGTCTCCTCATTGGTCATTTTGGTCAGGTGCCAGCGAGGTTACCTTTAGCTTCTTAACCCTTTACAGGTGAGAGGATTTTTCCTCTGGCCAGGAGGGATTTTAAAGGGGTTTACCCTTCCCTTTATATTTATGACAGCATTCTTCAAACTACAATCCCCACCTGCTGAAAGGAAGAATACCCAGAAGTCACCTACTCCAGGACAGGCCCAACAAAGAAAGGAACAGAACGCCACCAGCCATCAGCTTCAGCCCCCAACTAAAAGATCTCCAGGGCAGGATCAAGGATCTACAATCTATTCTGAAGGATGATCCCTCACTCTCACAGATCTTGGGAGACAGGCCAGTCCTCGCTTACAGACAGCCCCCCAACCTGAAGCAAATACTCGCCAGCAACCACACAACAAAAACACTAACCCAGGAACCGATCCTTGCAACAAACCCATTGCCAACTCTGTCCACATATCTAGTCTAGGGACACCATCCTCGGACCTAATCACATCAGCCACACCATCAAATGTGCCCAAATACATTTGTTAGTCTCTAAGGTGCCAGAACTACTCCTCGTTTTGTTTTTGTTTTTTGCTGATACAGACTAACACGGCTCCCACTCTGAACTAAATGATTGCATCTCTCCCCAAAATCAATCTAGAAGCACAAAGAACACCCTGGAGGCCAGGCCTGTAAACGTTAGGAAACATCAGAGTTAAGGTGACGTGTACATACTTCGCGCAGTGCTGTTGTGCATGTGTGTTATGATACAGACTCACAAATGTGGCCTAAAGGTCAATTCCCTGCCCCCCACAGCATCAATTTCCTCCAGACTCCCAAGGGAAGTGGTGCTTCCTCCATCCCTTGATGAGATGCCTTTCTGGAGTCTGCTTTGGTCCAAAACTCGCGACTGCGCCATGCAGGAGGCCTGTGATGTGTAGGGGGCCAGATGAGATGATCTAAGAGTCTCTTCTGGCCTTCAAGTCTCCAAATCTCTGCAAAACCGCATGTGGCACATGGAGCATCCTCTGATGGTTCCACGTGTGGCCTGCGTGAACCCTTGCACGACCACTGAGTGTGTGGGGGTGACCCAGGGGGAGCAGCTCAAACACGCACAGGAGCCGGCTCGGGGCAGGACATGAGCCCTGCAGGGCAGGGGTGGGGGTGGCAGTGACATCACAAGGGCCTTTTGCAGCACTCAGCTGATTGGTGAAAGGAGGTTGGGAGGCGGTGACCTCACAGAGAGTCCACGACAACGGCCAGGGAGGACAGGCTGCAGGGCAGGGGGATCTCAGAGACCCCCGGGGCTTTGCTGCAGGGAGTCTCCTTCTTGAGGTGTCTCCTTGAGGACTGAGAGAGAATTCAGGGTCTCGTATGTGAGCGCGAGGTGGAGCCTCTCTGGAGTTTTCTCCTTTCCCACTGCTCATTGAGCGAGAAGACAGACGTCCCTGTGGAGAAGGGAAGAGCCCCGGAGAGGTTTGGTACCGAGGCAGCCTGATCCACCCGGTGCTGGCCAAATTCTCGGCAGGGAAAACAGAAGGTTAAGGTGGGACAATTTTCCCCCAGCTAGGCCTTTGTCCCTTGGAGTCCTTGGGGTTTGTCTTTTTTGGTTTTCCTTTTCCTGCTTCCCTCCGTCCACTGGCGAGGAGGGGGCTGCTCTGTAGCCCTCATGGTGGGAGGCCTCCCAAAGAGATGGGACAGGAAGCGTGCTCTGAGAGTGATCCTCACCGGTGACCTGAGCCATCCCTGGGCCATCTGGGGAACCCTCAGCCCACCGCCAGAGTCTCCACGCTGATTGGCTGAGCAGGGGGTCTAGTGGCAGGGAGGAGATTCAGGACTTTGTTGTTCTCCTTTAAGGCCCAGTAAATAAGCCAGAACCAACCATCTGTTTGGTGAATTGTTCTCCCCCTTGCTGCTGATTGCCTCTGAGCCATTTCTGGTTCTCGCTGGTGCTCTCGTGCTTCTAAAACACTCGCTGAAGAATCAGTGTGAATGGTTGTTGGTCTGTAGCTCATTGCAGGTCCCTTTATTCTGATCCTTCAGTGTGTGAAACTCCAGACTGATGGTTCATTTGAAAGTCAGGACACCCGGGTCCTGTTCCCAACTCTATCCCGACAAGTTGTATGATGGAAGACGAGACCCTTCGCCTTTCTCAGCCTTCGTTTCTCCCTCTGTCAGTTGGAGAGAACAATCCTCTCACCCCTGCCTCCCGGAGGGGGGAGACTGGGGAGCTGTTGGGACCTATTTGAGAGCGTCACTCGGAGCAGTGTATCGTAGGAGGTGTCCTATCGGGTTGAGTCATTCCAGAGGATGATGGCGGGCAGCAGAACCCCGTTTTCCCAACCTGGCGTGACACAGCTTTGCATGTGAACCGAACCAAGGGCGCACACAGGTCCAGAAGCCGGCGATTTCTCCTTTGGCCGCTAGATGGCGCTGCAGGCTCCCACTTCCCCCTTCTCCTGGTCAGCGCAATGGGGGTTAGTCTCCCCAAAAAGAACGCCCGTCTCGCTTTGAACGTCCCTTGACGTGCCCCCTGTGGGCTGTCGGGATACGTGTCCAGAAGTTGCAGGGCTTGTTTCATGGTCTCCACAACGACAACCTTTCTTCCTTTTTAGACGTAACGACCTTTTTGGTCAAGATCCTTGATTATTCAGGGACTTATCCCGGAAGACCCAAAGTATTTGGGACATAAGACTTGTCTGGAAGGGCGCACAGGGCTAAATTGTTTTTGGCCATAGCAGGTGCCTTGTCCCAAGAATGACGTCCATCCCCCTTCCAAAGAAGCCCCAAATGAGCTGTTACCAGAATTGCCCTTTACCTTGGGGTACGCCCATTTGTTAGGATTCCTCTTCTGGTGAGGGGAGATTCTGCAATTCTGTCAATGTGCTGCTTTTGTCACTTGAGTTTTCCTATGGATCGCTACTCCTTCCTTCTGCAAGTTCCTTCCCAATGGAGCTACCCTGCAGGACCTCGGTTCCCCAGGGCTGGGGTCTTCCAGCCCCCAAATGTGATGAACATGAAGAGACACACAGGCACACACACATGAACATAGCATGTCAGAGAGGACTGGGTCATCAGCACTCGCAAGCTGACCCCTGATGTGTCCCGGGACTCAGTGGGCTGGATCGAACAGCAATTTAATGCTGGTCCCCTCACATGTCCTTGGACTCAGCGGGCTGGGCTGAGCAACACCTTAATCTGCCACCCTCCTCTGCCCCCAGGTTCAGCACATCCCTATCCCCGCCTTCACCCCACAACCATTCTGCTAGTAACCCACTTGCTGAGCAAATCCCCGAGGATTTTTGGGGCTGCAGGGATCTTTAGCTTGGGTACAAGGAGCGTTGCTGCAGAGTGAATGGAGAAGCCAAAAACACCCATGGAGGTGGGGTGGGGGGGCTAGCAAACTATAACTGATCACAGGAGGCAGGGTCAGGAGGCTATTCCTAGAGAGAGACAGAGGCACAGAAAGAGACAGATGGATCTCAGCACTCCTTGAAGCTGGAATCGATCAGGGTTCCCAGGTGGCCTTGGTAGCGGAGGGACTGGAGCACTGCAGCCAGGCAGAGCCCCCAGCACAATCAGTCAGGAAAAGCGAATGAGGAGGACTTGTGGCACCTTAGAGACGAACATATTTATCTCAGCATAAGCTTTCATGGGCTAAAGCCCACTTCATCAGATGCATGCAGGGGAAAATACATCAGGAAGATATAGATATAGCGATACAGAGAAGATGAGAAAATGGGGGTTGCCATAACAACCCTTAACGAGACCAATCGATGAAGGTGGGCTGTTAGCAGCAGGAGAAACAAAATTTTGTTGTGATAATCAGGCTAATCTGGACGGACTAAAACTGCAGGGCAGAGAGAGCAGTAAGTGTTGGGGGGTCCCGATACAGTCCCCCAGCTTCTAGCCGCCCACCCCCTTAAGGCTGCCATTGCTGGGAGCTCCCTCCATCTGCAGCTTCAACTTGTAAAGATTGTAGATAAAACCTGTACAGCTGTGTGCCTTTGGGCAAAAAGTTACACACAGGTACATGAAATCCATGCAAAAGAAACCACAGTGGGTAAAACCAGGGAACAAAAGCCTGAGCAGCCAAAACCCCAGCCAGCTGTTGCTCCCACGAAGAGGGAACTGTTCCAATATCTCATCCTTCACATTTCTCATCGGAACTACCAGGGGCCGATTGAAAAGTGTGAAAATATTTTTTCAGAGAAAAAACATCCACAACTTGATTCCATTTTATTGACAGCATCATTGTTCGTACTCGCCTGGCTTGCCTTCTCTGGCAGAAGAGAGGCAGCCAGACGAGGATGAGGACCACCAGCTGTGCCCCCACAAGACTGGGCTCTGGGCCAATCCTCCAGATATCTGAGACCCACATCCTTCCCCAGATCAACCGCCTGCAAAGTGGACCAGACCCACATCCCTCCCCAGAATGACCATCCGTGACCTGGACAGCGCCCCCAGCTCAGCCAGGAAGGAGAACTCTTGAAACTTTCTTTGGCTTTTCATCTCCCTGTTCTTCCCCTCATTGTTGGGGGCTGAAAATACCTGGCCGTGGGAAGCGAAGAGGCAGGCCCTGGATTCTACCTCTCGGGAGCCCACAGCTCACCCCCAGTCAATGAAGGTGGGCTGTTAGCAGCAGGAATAAAAAACACTTTTGTTGTGATACCTTAATCCATTGGTCTCGTTAAGAGTTAGAATGGCAACCCCCATTTTCTCGTCTTCTCTGTATCGCTATATCTATATCTTCCTGCTGTATTTTCCACTGCATGCATCTGATGAAGTGGGCTTTAGCCCATGAAAGTTTATGCTCAGATAAATTGGTTCGTCTCTAAGGTGCCACAAGTCCTCCTCGTTCTTTCTGCTGAAACAGACTAACACGGCTATCACTCTGAAGCCGCACCAAAGGCTCTTACGTAAATTAAGTTGTCATGGGATAAGAGGGAAGATCCTTTCATGGATTGAGAACTGGTTAAAAGACAGGGAACAAAGGGTAGGAATAAATGGTAAATTTCCAGAATGGAGAGGGGTAACCAGTGGTGTTCCCCACGGGTCAGTCCTAGGACCAATCCTATTCAACGTATACATGAACAATCTGAAGAAAGGAGTAAACAGTGAGGTGGCAAAGTTTGCAGGTGATACTAAACTGCTCAAGATAGTTAAGACCAAAGCAGACTGTGAAGAACTTCGAAAAGATCTCACAAAACTAAGTGATTGGGCAACAAAATGGCAAATGAAATGGAATGTGGCTAAATGTAAAGTAATGCACATTGGAAAAAATAACCCCAACTATACATACAATATGATGGGGGGCTAATTTAGCTACAACTAATCAGGAGAAAGATCTTGGAGTCATCGTGGATAATTCTCTGAAGACGTCCACGCAGTGCGCAGCGGCAGTCAAAAAAGCAAATGGGATGTTAGGAATCATTAAAAAAGGGATAGAGAATAAGACGGAGAATATCTTATTGCCCTTATATAAATCCATGGTACGTCCACATCTTGAATACTGCGTACAGATGTGGACCCCTCATCTCAAAAAAGATATACTGGCATTAGAAAAGGTTCGGAAAAGGACAACTAAAATGATTAGGAGTTTGGAACTGGTCCCGTATGAGGAGAGATTAAAGAGGCTAGGACTTTTCAGCTGGGAAAAGAGGAGACTAAGGGGAGATATGATAGAGTTCTATAAAATCTTGAGTGGTGTGGAGAAGGTGAATAAGGAAAAGTTATTTACTTGTTCCCATATTTTAAGAACTAGGGGCCACCAAATGAAATTAATGGACAGCAGGTTTAAAACAAATAAAAGGAAGTTCTTCTTCACTCAGCGCACAGTCAACCTGTGGAACTCCTTGCCTGAGGAGGTTGTGAAGGCTAGGACTATAACAGGGTTTAAAAGGGAATTGGATAATTTCATGGAGGTTAAGTCCATTAATGGCTATTAGCCAGGATGGGTAAGGACTGGTGTCCCTATCCTCTGTTTGTCAGAGAGTAGAGCTGGATGGCAGGAGAGAGATCACTTGATCATTACCTGTTAGGTTCACTCCCTCGGGGGCACCTGGCATTGGCCACTGTCGGTAGAAAGGATACTGGGCTGGATGGACCTTTGGACTGACCCAGTATGGCCATTCTTATGTTTTTATGCTCTTGTGTTTTCAAACAACAGGTCTTGGTTTTGTTTTGGTGTTTCTCCTACCTGACCACATTTTCATCAGCACCCTTTGGGAGCTCCCCTTCTTAGGGTGGCTAAAAATCACAACTGAAATTGTTATTTAAATTATGACATTTAAATATAGGGTTTTTTTGAAAATTTACATCAAATTTCTTATCTACATATTGCTAGTTCTTCTCTTCCATTTTATGGTCTTAAATTGTCAAAGTGGATGTTTTCTACTTGTTTGTTTTTTTCGTTTCCTAAGTGTTAATAAGATTTTGGATTTTATGTCGATATTTTTCTACTAAGAAGTTTCACACTTAAAATGCTCATCTGTGCTGAAAAAGACAAGCCCAAGGCCTCATTAATATCCCGTAGTATGAGACTATACAGACGCAGAATTGAAAATCAAGAAGCCTGTGCTCTGCGCCTCCTTGGTCAAGAGCTTTGAGATCTACGAGTGAATAGGGACGTGGAACAGGGGAGGATTTCTGGCCAGGACACTGTACTTCCACAAGTAAAGAGCTGAAATGCTTCAACCATCAGGATTTGCAGGCTGAAGTCAATAAGACTTGTGCCCTGAGCATTCCCGAAAACCCCTCCCTTAGGTGGCTAAAGGCAGGCGGAAGAGCCTAATTTTGGGCTCCACTTTTTGCAAACTTTGGCCTGTATAAAAAAATTGCTATTGTAAATTACTGAGAGTTTAAATAACTTTTTATTGTTAAAACAAAATTGTTTTACTGTTGAAGTGACAGATTTTATGCTACCACATGACAAGTTCTTAATAAAAATACACGGAGTCCCTGATGCGGCAAATGCTCACTGAACTTCGAACCATGGGACTGTTTCTGTGAGTAAAGTTCTGTGTCTAAGTGTCTGCAGGACCCGGGAATTAATTTTCAATATTTGGATTTTTGCATATAGCAATTTTATAAATCATGAGACCCAGTGGCTGGGAGGTGTGGGGGCTGCGGGCTCTGGGGTGGGGCTGGGGATGAGGAGTTTGGGGTGCAGACAGGGCAGGATTAATGCAGGGGCTCTAGGGGCTGCAGCCCTGGCTAAGGGGAACTCCGCAAAAAGATCTCCAGGCTGCCAGAAGTGCAGATCTTTTGGTGGGGCCCCCTTAGCCCGGGACCCTGGACTGCGGCCACTGACGTCCCTGCGTCCGGCCCTTCTTGCGGGGAGCAGGGAGGCGGCTTCATGCACTGCTGTCCCTCCCCCACTGTGCTGGGCTGGAGCTGGAGCTGTGAGTGCCTGGAAGCTCCGCCCACCCGCTGCCCTCGCCTGCAGGCTCCACCCCTGCAGCTCCCATTGGCCCGGTACCGCAGCCAATGGGATCTGTGGGGGCGGTGCCTGCAGGCAAGCTCAGGGCAGCGCAAGGAGCAACCTTCCCCCCCCCCGGGGCCGCAGCCAGGGACATCCGTGCTGTGCCGGCAGCTGCAGGGTCACTCCGGGAGGAGCAGCGCAGGGCCAGGGCAGGCAAGGAGCCTGCCTCAACCCCAGTGCGCCCCCAAATGGGAGCTGCCCCAGGCAAGCACCCCGCACCTCATGCCCCAGCCCTGAGCCCCCTCCTGCACCCTAACTCCCTTTCAAACCCCATACCCCCACCCCAACACCCCTGCCTTGAACCCCCTCCCACACCCTAACTCTCTCCCAGACCCCCACCCCAACCTCCTGCCCTGAGCCCCCTCCTGCACCCTAACTCCCTCCCAGACCCCAGACCCCCACCCCAACCTCCTGCCCTGAGCCCCCTCCTGCACCCTAACTCTCTCCCAGACCCCCACCCCATCCTCCTGCCCTGAGCCCCCTCCTGCACCCTAACTCCCTCCCAGAGCCCACCCCAACCTCCTTCCTGAGCCCTCTCCCACATCCTAACTCCCTCCCAGACCCCCACCCCCACTTCCTGCCCTGAGCCCCCTCCCGCACCCTAACTCCCTCCCAGACCCCCACCCCCACTTCCTGCCCTGAGCCCCCTCCCGCACCCTAACTCCCTCCCAGACCCCCACCCCAACCTCCTGCCCTGAGCCCCCTCCTGCACCCTAACTCTCTCCCAGACCCCACCCCCACCCCATCCTCCTGCCCTGAGCCCCCTCCTGCACCCTAACTCCCTCCCAGAGCCCACCCCAACCTCCGTCCTGAGCCCTCTCCCACATCCTAACTCCCTCCCAGACCCCCACCCCCACTTCCTGCCCTGAGCCCCCTCCCGCACCCTAACTCCCTCCCAGACCCCCACCCCCACTTCCTGCCCTGAGCCCCCTCCCGCACCCTAACTCCCTCCCAGACCCCCACCCTTACCCCAACACTCCTGCCTTGAACCCCCTCCCACACCCTAAGTCTCTCCCAGAGCCCCACCCCCACCCAAATTTCCTGCCCTGAGCCCCCTCCTGCACCCTAACTCCCTCCCAGAGCCCACCCCAACCTCCTGCCCTGAGCCCCCTCCCACATTCCAAACCTCTCATCCCCAGCCCTGCCCCAGAGCCCGCACCCCCAGTCGGCCCCCTCACCACCTTCCACACCCACCCCCCTGCCTCAACCTGCAGCCCCTCCTGCTCTCTGACCCCTGCATTTTTCACCACAGCCTAGATCCTGGGGGCCACAAAATCGAATAGCCCTGGGCCCAAAGAGGCTGCGCGGGGGCTCAGGCCAGAGGACTCCCCCAAGCCCTCTCCCCACCAGCAGCGCGGTGCTCCGGGGGGAAGGGGCCTCTCTCCCTTGCCGGGCGCTGGCAAGAGGGAGCTCTGGGGGGAAGGGGCCTCTCTCCCTGCTGGCAGCAGCGAGCTCTGGGGCCAGGAGAGAGGCCTGCGGCAGCCCTTCATCCCCAGCTGGCTCCCCTCCCATCTACCTCTCTCCTCTCCAGGCCCCTGCTGCGTGGCCCTTCATCGCTGGTGTGCGAGCGTGCGGCTGAGAGGGAACTTAGACTCCAACCCCCTGCTCGAAGCAGGGCCAAGCCCAACTAAATCATCCCAGCCAGGGCTTGGTCAAGCCGGGCCTTAAACACCTCGAAGGAGGGAGATTCCACCACCTCCCGAGGGAACCCATCCCAGTGCTTCACCACCCTCCTAGTGAACTAGTGTTTCCTAACATCCAACCTCGACCTCCCCCACTGCAACTGGAGACCATTGCTCCTTGTTCTGTCATCTGCCACCGCTGAGAACAGGCGAGCTCCATCCTCTTCAGGTCGTTGAAGGCTGCTCTCAAATCCCCCCTCACTCTTCTCTTCTGCAGACGAAATAAGCCCAGTTCCCTCAGCCTCTCCTCATAAATCATGTGCTCCAGCCCCCTAATCATTTTCATGGCCCTCTGTTGGACTCTCTCCAATTTGTCCACATCCTTTCTGTAGTGGGGGGCCCAAAACTGGACACAGTACTCCAGGTGTGGCCTCACCAGAGCCGAAGAGAGGGGAAGAATCATTTCCCTCGATCTGCTGGCAATGCCCCTACTAATGCAGCCCAATAGGCTGTTAGCCTTCTTGCTGTCAGCCTTCATGTCCAGCTTCTCGTCCACTGTAACCCCAGGTCCTTTTCTGCAGAACTGCTGCTTAGCCAGTCGGTCCCCAGCCTGTAGCTGTGCATGGGATTCTTCCGTCCTAAGTGCAGGACTCTGCACTTCTCCTTGCTGAACCTCATCAGATTTCTTTTGGCCCAGTCCTCCAGTTTGTCTATCCAGCATAGGGGTAGGGTCCAACTTTTCATTTCTACTTGATAGCACGTTATTTAATAAAATGGATACATTCAGGAGCAATAATGGTCTCCATGAGGTTTGAAATGCAATGTCCTGAGCTTGGCCTTGGGGTGACGGTTTATTTGTGACTTTCCTGCTGTGAAGGAGGAGGAATAACGTGGGTCTGGATTTCTCAGATTCATTCATCTGCAGAGGGGAAGAATGTGAGAATGGGCCTTCATGGGGTGAGATGGGACCTTCAGGGACGTCTCTTGACGTGTTTCTTTTAAATTACAGAGTCTAGCAGGGCTCTGCTGTTTATTCCCTGCAGGTATCATGCATTCCTAGATCTGGAAGGTTTATCTCAGTGGTTCTGAACCCACGGCCCGTGGGCCACTTGCAGCCCAATCAGCACACAGCTGTGGCTCATGTGACATCCTCAGGGGCATTCAGGTAGTATCTGTGTTGTGTGGATGCAGCCCACATAAGGAGGGGGCTCAGGACTGGGGCAGAGGGTTGGAGTGCTGGGGGAGAGGGCTCCAGCTGGGGGGTGGGCTCTGGGGTGGGGTTGGGGCTGAGGGGTTTGGGGTGCAGGAAGGGGCTCAGGACTGGGGCAGAGGGTTGGGGTGCGGGGAGTGAGGGCTTCTGGTGGGGGTGCAGGCTCTGGGGTGGATCCAGGGGTGAGGGGTACAGGCTGCAGCGGGGAGTGAGGAGTCCCCCCAGCCCTCTCTCTGTGCAGCAGCCCGGGGCCAAGGGAGAGGCACCTCTCCCCACCTGCACGGCCTTGGTAGCCTGCTGCACAGCCGCGCAGCTTAGAGGGAACTTAGGTAGCTGCCAGGCAGCATGAAGGAAACACCACTGAGTGGTGCGATCCCCACAGTCATTGATACAAACAGGCTGCTCCACGTGTCACGGCAGTCACACAGCCAGACAGCTTTGAACGGGTTGGGAGACACCCCCAGTAATGCCCTGGATGTATGGCTGGCAGAGGAGGAGGAGGAAATTGGGCAGTTACCTCTGCATGACATTTTCCTGGAGTGGCTTCCCTGGGTGGAGTGCCACATCTGGGCTTGGCCGACTAGCATGGGCTGGTGGGGCAGGATCGAGCTGCAGAGCTGGGAGGAACGGCTGTGGAAACCGGACGTGGGGAGGTTGAAGTGTAGGTTCCTGGAGGTCTGTGCAGCGCTCAGCCCGGAGCCGCAGGGGTGGAGTCCTGACACGAGAGTTCCCCTCGGCCCCAAGAAGCATGTGGCCAGGGCCAGTCTTAGGGCAGGGCAGTGTGGGCCCTGCCTAGAGTGCTGTAGCCAGGGGGCACCATGGTGCAGAGGCTGCCTGCGGGGTGCAGCCTGGCGTGGCAAGAGCATGTGCTTCCCTGCCCCTGAGCAGAGCCCCCCTGTTCCCCACCCCCAGGGTGTCCCTCCCAGCCTGGCTCCACGTTCTGCCCCTGCCCTCTGCCCCTGCAAGCCGGGTCTCCCTGTGACGCTGCACTCCCTATTCTGTACGGAAATGTGCTCACGAGTATGAATATGACGTAACTGGAATATGCTTTATGCAAACTGCCTCTTGTGACAGATCATTGAAAAAGTTCTCATCGACTGAATGAGTTCATCCTATTTGTCTGCATGTGTCATTTCCATGTCTGAAGTTAGAAATATGAGGTGTAAACATGGATTACTAATGTCGTCAGACGAAGGGAGGGCCGTTAATGGTATTTCAGGAACCGGATGGCTCCAGTTTAACTAGAACTAGTTGTGAATGGTTTTGTTTTCCTGTAAGCCTTCCTGCGGATGTGTGGGCTAGCCCATAACATATGGAGACTGGGGTCTCACAGGGACATGTGACCATGTCACCTGACACTGGAATCCATCTTAAACCAGGTACTTTTCCATAAGGAACTGGGAGGGTCAAGCTGAAATAAGGACTGCCGCCTTTTGCCAAATCTATATAAGGGGGTGAAACAGGAGGGAAGCTGCAGCCAGTCAGCAGAAAGCCCCTGCTCACCATCCAGGATGTCTGCTGGAACTAACATAAACTAAACAGGGGGAAGGATTGGGACCGGACTAGAAATGCGTCCAGTCTGTGAAAAAAAGATCATTGGAACATCTTTGAGGGTGAGATATTGCATGGAGCCAGTTTCTTAGTGTATTAGGTTTAGCCTTGTGTTTGTTTTATTTTACTTAGTAACTTACTTTGTTCTGTCTGTTATCTCTTAGAAACACTGAAATCCTACCTTTTATACTTAATAAAATCACTTTTGTTCATTAATAATCCCAGTGTAAGTCATTGGTCCCTGCGGGGAGAGCAGTCTGTGTAGATCTCTCTTTAGAAGGAGAAAGAGGGCGAATAATATGAACTCACACTGCGTACAACTTATGCAGGGTGAGAGGAGTTTATCTGGGGTTCAGGCTCCCGGGAAGGCGCTGCACTGGATGCTGGGGCAAGACCCTGTTAACTGAGCCGCCCCAGGGCTGAGTGAATCTCCGTGTCTGTATTCAGCAGAGGGTGTGGCCCTATCTCTGGGTCTGTGCTGGAGGGGGCCTGCAGGGTCTGGGTCAGCAAGGCAGAGTCAAGGGGTGCCCAGGCTGGCAGAAGGGTTAGGCTCCGTGGTAGCTCAGGAATCAAGTGACAGTCCCAAGGGGGGCTCTACAAGTGAACCCGCCACACTCCCCTTCCCCTCCCACCACCACCCCAGATGGTCCCAGCCCTGCCGTTCCTCTTTCCATGGGCCCAATGGAAGATGAATGGGGCCAGCCAATGGGAGCGGGAAGTTGCCAGACTCTTCTAGGTTGGGAAATGAGGGGAGGGGAAGGGAAGGGACTGGGAACTAAAAGTGCAGGGCAGAGAGACAGTAAGTCTTAGGGGGTCCCGATCCAGTCCCCCAGCTTCTAGCCCACCCCCGCTCCCAGGGGACCTCTCCCTGTGCCCCAGCTCACACCCACCCAGCTTCCAGGGCTCCCCCCCCGTGCCTCTAGGTCCCAGCCCACCCAACTCCCAGGAGGCCCCTCTCTGTGCCCCCAGAGCCAGGGGGACTCCTCCCTATACCCAGAGCTCCCAGCCCCCAGCCATGTCCACTGTCAAACTTTGACAATTTGGAGGTCCCACCGAGATGGCAAGCGGCTTCACTGAGGCTGTGTGATCCCTGACTGCCTTGCAGGACGATCGTGGCAGCCGGCGCCTGGACGCTTAGTCCAAGCGATCCTCGACAACACAGAAAGGTACACAGCAGCAGCGCAGTCTAGGCCATTGAACCTGTTGGTTCCCACTCTGTTCGGGTAGGGGTCCTTGGATCCAGCTTCTGGAATCAGACATCTCAGGTAATTATTATTTTTGTGCTTTAACCGATTTGAGGACTGTCTTGTCTTTGTGTCTATCCGTCTTCCCCGTGGTGTGTGTGTGAATCTGGGAGCCATCTCTGTCCGGAGACTGGCTGACCAAGGGATCCCCGTCCCCACGGTCTGAATAAATGGAATCTGCACAGCTGGTGTGAAAGCAAGGGCAGTGGAGGCAGTAGCCTGTGGGCTCCTTTCTGTGTGTTGCACCGGGCACCGCTCTGCTGAGCCCGAATTTCCTTCTTGTGTGAGTGCTGTGTGACTTCCTCCTGGATGGGTAATCAGAAGTCTAAGGTAGAACAGTTCCCTAAGGGAACTCCAGCTTATTTTATGTATTTTAGGAGGGGTCCGGACTCTTGTAGGTTTCTTGAAAAATGGTCCAAATTAGCTCTAGAGAACCCCAAATTACAGCGGCCACTGTTAGGTTCTTGGGACAAGGATCGAGTGGACGCTTTAAAAAGCAAATTCGTCCTCCCAAAAACCAAATTGGAGAGAGGAGAAGTAGACTGCTTCATGCAGTGGTGGGAAGAGGCAAATCGTAGATGGACTGAGTCAAAACCCACCTCTCTTAAAAATTCTATCCAAAAACTAACAGTTCAATTGGATGCAGTCTCTCCCACCACTAGTCGGAGCGCTCCCCTTTGCCCAGTCCTGTGCAATGATCCAGATCAAACCTGACCCCCACCATACTCCTGCGCAAATAAGAAATCAGAGAAGGAAAAATCTTCAGTGAGTACAAACAATGAAAGTGAAAAAGATACCCTCATTGGCCTCGCAGCTCTGCAAAATATTATGAAGAAGAAATCCAAAGCAGACTGCAAAGATTCTCTTGACATCTCTTCTTGGAAAAGAGAACCTGATGGGAGGTTAATGAGAGACTCTGATCAAACTGTTGTGGCACCCTTACGAGTCCTTAAAATGGGAGAAAGTGAGTCCATATGGGATTATAAGCCCTGGACTCGTACGGAACTTTTATCTATAGTTAAAAGTTTTCCCAAACCACAGGAAAACTCTGTCAAATTTGCTGAGGAGTTTCTGTTAATCTGTGAACCCTCTGAGACCTCCTCCAACTGTGTAAATTGTTAGCTCCTGCCAGTTATTATGAAAAATGGTTGGCTGCCGCAGACTGGCCAGCTGAGGCACGCCACTCAACCATAAAAAGTACTGGCCCAGATTTGGCATCCAGAGACCGGTGTATGGCTCTTTGGAAGCGCCTGCATCAAGCCATTCCCAAAGTGTGGTCTCCTAAAACAAACTGGACAGCAATACGTTGCTGTAAGCAAGGGCAAGGGGAAAGCCCAGGCGACTATAGGTCCAGGGTAACTGATATTTTCCTACAACATTCAGGAATACAAGAGCCCGATGTAAATAGGCAGGGGGACTTGGCACATGCATTTGTTGATGGTCTTCTCCCTGCCACAGGCAGCATGTTAAAACGAATAAGTGTGGGATGGGAGACTGAAACCATGGACAAATTGCTGGCAGGAGCAGAGCATTGCCACCACACTTTAAAAGGAAAGGAGGAACAGTCCTCCCAAAAGTTAATGGCTCTGCAGATACAGCATTATTCAGGACTAAGCAGACCACACCGGGGACAGGGACGGGGTTGCGAAGGGGGCGGGGGGCTGGATTAACTGGGGTTTGTAACTACTGTAAACAGCCTGGACACTGGAAAAAAGAGTGTCCAAGACGACCTAATAATTGTATGGGAAATCAAGTGAACCCCCCGCTGGTTCCTCCAGCTGATCCCCAACCCTATTTTTCACCCCAACAATGACGGGATGCTGGGGAACCTCACAAAGTTTTAGCTTCCTTATTACCTCTGTCCCCTACTGGAGAATGTGTCCTGACTGTAAATGATCTCTCTCTCCCTTTCCTTGTTCATACTGGAGCTTCTCTTTCTACAGTCCGCACCACTGACTTGCCTGAGGTTCTCCGATCTGGAAAATCTGTGTCTGCTGTTGGCATTACAGGGATCCCTACCTCTTTTCCCCTCTCAAAACCTTTGTCTGTTCAGGTCGGTCCCCTCTCTGAGGAGCATGCATTCCTCCTCTCTGATTCCACCCCTGCAAACCTTCTGGGATGGGACTTGCTATGCAAACTTGGCTGTACTATTTACTGCTCCCCAGATGGTGTCTATCTGCAAATCCCTCAGTCTTCCTTATGTGATTCTGTAGCCTCCCTGCTGTCTGAAACTTCCCTCTCCACTCCGGTCCCTTGCTGTCCCTTAACTCCGTCCCTAGAGCACCTAATCTCTCAGGTTCCTTCCTCCCTATGGCCATCTCACCCATCTGAAGTGGGCCGATTAAATACTGACCCAGTTCGGATTACTGTAGACAATTCCAAACCTCTGCCTCGCCTGTCTCAGTATCCTTTGAATCCTGAGGCAGAGGCTGGGATTGCTCCAGTTATATCTGCATTAAAAGAACAAGGAATTATTGTCCCTTGTTCCAGCCCCTGTAACACCCCTATCCTCCCAGTTCAAAAGGCTGATGGCAAATCGTGGCGATTTGTTCAAGACCTTCGAGCTATTAACCGTATTGTCAGACCTTCTTTTCCAGTGGTTCCTAACCCTGCTACAATCCTAGCGTCTATTCCTCCAAATGCAACCCACTTTACTGTTGTAGATTTATGCTCCGCTTTCTTCTCTGTCCCAGTTCACTCTGAATCCCAGTATCTCTTTGCCTTCTCCTACAAGGGTCAGCAATATACATGGACTACCCTTCCCCAGGGGTATACAGAGAGTCCATCCTATTTTTCTCAAGCCCTAGCCAGGGATCTCGGTGATCTGGTTTTCCCATCAGGATCCACACTGATCCAATATGTGGATGACTTACTCCTGTGCTCCCCCTCTCTGTCTGCCTCAGAAACTGATTCACTGACACTTCTCACAGCTTTAGCGAACAAGGGTCATAAGGCTTCTCGCACAAAATTGCAGCTCAGCCAAACCTCTGTCACATACCTAGGCTTCCTTCTCTCCCAGGGCTCCCGTACACTCTCTCCAGCCCGGGTACAAGCCATCCTTAGCTTTCCCCAGCCTTGCTCTCCACGCCAGGTCAGAAAATTCTTAGGCATGACAGGGTTCTGTAGGCAATGGATTCCCCAATATGCTTCTCTGGCTAAACCACTCCAAGAACTCACTCGATCCTCTGTACCTAACCCCATGCCATGGCCACTTGAAGCAAATGCTGCTTTCATCTCCCTTAAGCAGAATTTAGCCTCTGCCCCTGCCTTAGGGTTACCTAACTGTGACAAGCCTTTTACCGTTTTCTGTCACGAACAATCTGCTTGTGCCCTCGGGGTTCTTCCTCAGGAGCACGGTGACAGAAATCGCCCGGTGGCTTATTTTTCTGCAACCTTGGACCCTGTAGCTCAGGGTTTACCCCCTTGCCTATGCACTGTAGCTGCTGCAGTGTGCCTGGTCGAGATGTCTGAGTCCCTTGTCCTCCGCTCTCCTCTCACTCTCATGGTTCCCCGTTCTGTGGAAACTCTCCTTCTGCAACGCAACACGGCTCACCTCTCCTCTGCTCGCCTCACTAGGTATGAACTTCTGCTGCTTTCAGCCTCACATATCACTATTAAGCGCTGCTCCCGGTTAAACCCTGCTACCCTCCTTCCTTTACCTAGTGATGGTGAACCCCATGACTGCCTTGCAACTGTCTCCGCTGTCACTGTCCCGCGCCCCGACCTTTCAGATGTACCTCTCCCTAACTCTGACCTGGTATTATTCACTGATGGGGCCTGTTATAGAAATGACCAAGGCCACCTTCTTGCAGGGTACGCTGTGGTCTCTCTCTCTGAGACCATAGAAGCTGCGCCCTTACCCTCTGTGACCTCTGCCCAGGTGGCTGAACTGATTGCTCTAACCTGTGCCTGCTTTCTAGCCGAGGGGCTCTCTGCCACTATTTTTACTGATTCTCGGGATGCCTTTGGGGTTGTGCAGGACTTTGGCACCCTCTGGCAGGCTCGAGGTTTTCTTACCTCTCCTGGTACCCCTATCAAGAATGGCCCCTACATGGCCGCCCTCCTGTAGGCAGTTTTACTACCGTCTGCCTTGGCAATTGTTAAGTGTACTGGCCACTCAGCGGCAGACACCGAGGTGGCAAAAGGTAATGCACTTGCTGATGCTGCTGCAAAACATGCCGCCACTATAAAACCTTCACCAGAAGCGTTTCTTGGTCCCCTCTCTGTCTCTGTAACGCCGCCATCCCTGTCTCATCTCGCTCAGCTCCAGGATTCTGCCCCAGAAACAGAGAGAGACTCCTGGAGTGCTTTGGGTTGCTCTTTGCATTCTGATTCCCTTTGGCGATCGCCCACCGGTACCTTTGTAGCCCCCCTCTCACTCTACCCGTCTCTAGCCGCCCTGCTACATGGTGTTTCGCATGTCGGCAAGGAGGGGATGGTCTCTGCTATGAGTAAGGCGGGGTGGTGGGCTCCCCATTTCAGCTCCTTTGCAACCCGCCACTGTGCCGCTTGTGTTACTTGTCAAAGCCACAATGTAGGCAAATCTGTAAAAGTAACACAAGGGTTCTGGGGTTTGCCTCAAGCACCTTTCCTACACTGGCAACTTGATTTTGTACAAATGCCAAAGTGTCAGAAATATGAATTCATTTTAGTTATAATATGTCTGTTTTTGGGTTGGATTGAAGCCTTTCCCTGTCGCAAAGCTGATTCATTGTCTGTTGCAAAATGTCTGTTACACCACATTATCCCTACCAAGGGAATTCCTGCCACTTTGTCTAGTGACTGGGGAACACATTTTACTGGAAAAATTGTACAACATCTAAACCAGGTATTACATGTCACCCCCCTGTTGCACTGCCCTTACCATCCACAGAGTGCAGGGGCAGTGGAAAGGCGAAATGGTGTGCTTAAAAATAAGCTGGCAAAAATCTGTAGTTCCAAAGGGTTAAACTGGCCAGCTGCTTTACCACTGGCCTTATGGAAATTCGGTCATCCCCGTCCCAGAGACACAAATTGAGCCCATTTGAAATCATCATGGGACGCCCTATGCGAACAATGGCTACTATTACCCCAGCCCCAGACCTAAACCTAACTCACAGCACGCTCCTCCAGTACTGCAAAGGGTTAATGCAAGCGGTGAGCTCCTTCCATTGGCAGGTGGGAGCAGCTTGGCCGAGGGAACCCACCTCTGCTGCCTGTCACACTCTTGAGCCTGGTGAGTGGGTCTGCCTGCGGCACCACCTTTGGAAGCCCGCCTTGGAACCCCGGTGGGAGGGTCCATACCAGGTACTGCTCACCACCCAGACAGCAGTGAAATTATCCAGCATCGCTGCACGGATCCACGCCTCACAGTGTAAGCCAGCGCCACCTCACGGGGACCAAGCACCTCTGCAAGACCACGCCGAACCAGCTTCAACCCCAGAAGACAAAGAGGAACAGCCTGCAACACCTTACAATCTGCGCTCTCGTAAGGGTTGCCAGAAGCAGAGGGTAAGCAGACAGCAGGACCCAACAAACAAGAAGCAGCAGTGAGCCTAGAGCCTGCTGCCTGGTGGACGTAAAACCGTGACTGCGGTTCCCTCGAAAGGGGTTGTCGGAACCAGAAAGGGTCCTGCTTCCAACATGTGTCCTTTGAGAAGCTTAATCCTCAGCTCCTGTGTTCTGAGGGTCTGGGGAATCCAGAGAGACAGTGACAATTCTTTCATCCAACAACAGGTGCAGATAGCCCAGATCCTGAATATTTCTAATTGCTGGGTCTGCAGCCCATCCCAGCTCACTCACAAGCTAGTATCCCCACCATGGCAATCCCTTTGATTTCCTCAGAGCTCGCTGGAGAACCCTATCCACTTAAAAGGACATGGAAGGAAAATGACACTTGGGGGCTGGGAAAAACATATGTTCCTAAACTTATACGTGTGGTGAAAGGAAAGGGCCACTGGTGCTGGGTGTGTAATGGGACAGGGCTGAATG
This sequence comes from Caretta caretta, assembly GCF_965140235.1. Lineage (NCBI taxonomy): Eukaryota > Metazoa > Chordata > Testudines > Cheloniidae > Caretta > Caretta caretta. The sequence continues at coordinate 10,867,291 of NC_134209.1, forward strand.
TAGGGAGGAGCAGCTGTCTCCAATACATTGTGTCCCATGGTGTATGGGACTATTCAAACAAGGTTGGCAATGGCGAACCGGGTCTGGAAAGATAAACTTCCTCTCAACCTGGGACCAAACCAAAGATTCAATCTCTTGCTTCCCCTACAGCCTCCCTGAGAAAAACAGCACCATCTACAAATGTCCTGTGAACCTCTTCTCCCAGTGAAAATCATCCTGTGCCCTTTGGGGGATACTATTCCTCCTTCGTAAATTCTTACATGTCAAAGGGTTGCAGTCAAACCTTCCCAGCTTTAATGGGACACCATTGGGTTTGTGGGGAAAATGCTTACGCTGTGTTACCAGCAAATTGGTCAGGTATCTGTTATCCTGCTCAGCTTTTCCCACAGTTCCGGGTGCTTCAATCCCTCCCACGAAATCGCCTCCGTAATTTCAGGTGAAAAAGGAGGGACTTGCCAGATGCTAAATGGTATGTGGATAACATAAGCCCCCTAACTTGGGAAGAAGCTGTTGGCATTTCTTTAGTCCCAGTAGGGGGGGTAATCCACCATGCAAAAAGGCTTTTAAGGTTACAAGCGGTGGTTGAGATCATGGCCAATGAAACAGGAGAGAGCTTAAAAGCTCTAGCCAAAGAAGCAGGAGCGGTCCGACAAGTGGCCCTCCAAAACCGTTGGGCATTAGATATAATACTGGCAGCCAAAGGAGGGACCTGTGCTCTAATTGGAAAGGAAAGCTGTGTATACATACCTGATAATACTAATGAGGTAATAAATCGTGCTAGCCATCTGGAGCAAATTGCATACCTTCCCACGAAGAACCAAGTTCCTTGTGGAAATGGATAAGTAACTTATTCAATTTCTCTAGTCTGGGAAAGTGGTTGTTTCAAGGAATCCTGACTATCCTATTTGGAATTCTAATAATCTTTGTGTGTTTTCAATTGATTTCTTGTTGTATCCAAAACTGCACAAGACATACCATCCATCAGGTTACCCCTAACCAGAGTGCTAATCTAATGTTGTTAAATATCACCAGTGAAAGTAATGAAAAAGAACGATTGATGTATGGAATCCAGTAAGTCATTGGTCAAGGACGTAGCCTTGACCAAAAGGGGGGATTGTGGAAGTATAACATTGTATAAGTATAACGTTGTATAAGGGGACATGCTGGATACATTGTATATGAGAGGGCATGCGAAAACATGTTACAAAGTATCTGAGGGAGCACACGTAGGGACAGTTACTATTGAATGGAGAAGCAATTAAGATAGAGCCAGCACATCTAAGAAGCAGGCATCAGAATGGAAGGTGTGAAGGGCAATTAGTTAAGTTAACTGGAAGCTGTTAAAGGAGATTGTTAAGGGTGGCAGGTAATTGAAGATACGTGACTGGTCTCAGGGATCTCGAAGGGTGGTGACTAAAATCTTTTTCTTCTTTTGTCTGTAACTTCTCTGTAACTTGTTCTCCAGCAAGCTGTATAAATTAAGAGACACAAGCCCCACTCGGGGGGCTCACTTCTAAATGTATTAGCAGAGCAGCTTTGCTAATAAAACAGAGTGGTCTGATAAATTGTGAGTCTGAGTCAAACTTTGACAGTAAGAAAAGGTTCCTGATCAGCTGTGGTTATGAGGGAGAAAAGGTCCCATTTTCAGAGGCTGCTCATTTCTCTGGTCAGGAACGGTGTCTCCTCTGCAGCTGAAGGTTGGATCCAAGAGGATGACTCCAGGTGGTGAGTGGCTTGCCTTGCTCTCATGTTTCTCTGTCTTCTCTCGTGTGTTCGCCAACTCTCTCTCTCTCTTCTCTCCTCTTCTCTCCTCATGCCGTGTCCCTTCATAGGACACGGGTAGGTGTGCATTCCCACAGGTGAGGTCTCGGGAGCCATGGAGAAGTCGGAGCGGAGGAAAATCATGCCGGGCAGTGGGTGCGAGCGTGGAGCAGTGACTGTCGGGGTTAACTCTGTCTCGGTTCATCACGTGGGGCCGATGCGCGGATGAAGGCAAGATTTCCAGCACCAATGGAGCATTGTATAATGATAGCCTACACGATGTGGCCCACTGAGATGGTAACTTCTTTGTTTTTCCTCCGTGGTCTGGGTTTAGTACAAACAGTTGACTCCCCTCATCGGATGGAAAGCGAGCGAGAGTGGTGAGCCCGTGAACGCTGTTGATGCAGCCAGGAGTCGTCCGGTTGGCAGCGGAGCAGTCGCGAATGTCAGTGAGATAAGTGTCTGGTTTGGTTAAGGTTTTGCTCACGGCCCGCCTGGCTCCAGGTAGGGACTCCCCATTAGCTGGGGCTGGGTTTGTAAGAAAAGGTTCCTGACCAGCTGTGGTTAGGAGAGAGACAAGGTCCCCATTTTCAGGGGCTGCTCATTTCTCTGGCCAGGAACGGTGTCTCCTTCGCAGGAGAAGGTGGCATCTAGGAGGATGACTCCAGCTGGTGAGTTGCTTGCCTTCCTCCCATATTCTTCTCTCTTCTCTTGTGTGTTGGCCAACTTTCTCAGTCTCTCTCTCCTCTGCTCTCCTGGTGCCGTCTCCCTTTGTAGGACCCGGGTAGGTGTGCATTCCCACAGGTGAGGTCTCGGGAGCCATGGAAAAGTCGGAGCGGACGAAAATCATGCAGGGCAGTAGAAAGGCTGCTGAAAGTACCTGAAGAGACAAAGGAAATGAGAAGGGGGAAGTCCAGACTAAGACAGGAGTCTAGTCTGTAAAGAGAAACAACGGGAAGTCTAAGCTACAGAAACTCTTCAAGTTGCCAAAAGACATTTAGGATGGGAAATTACTTCTTGAATCCAGTCTCTTTAAGATCTTAGGCTTAGTATGTGTGTGTATTTGTATTTGCTTAGTAATCTGCCTTCTTCTGTTTGCTATCCCCTATAATCACTGAAAATCTGCCTTTGATAGTGAAACTATTTTTTGTTTATTATTATTATTATTAAACTCAGTTTGTGCAACGGGTGCTCCGTGAGGAAATGATTTGTGTGTTACTCCAAGGGGCCGCAAGGTGTCACTGTTGCTCCGTTAGGGAAATTATTTGTGCATTACCCTGAGTGGCCACAGAGTGTCACTGTTGCTCCATGAGGGAAATGCTTTGTGCAGTACCTGGATTAGCCACCCGGTGTCACTGTTGCTCCACGAGGGAAATGGTTGGTGCATGACCCTGAGTGGTGTGAAGGAAAAGTTAGCCTGGGTGACTCCGTTTTGGTTTGGGGCCCACCATTGTCTAAAAGCAAGCACATCATGCACCAGGAGGAGTGTTTCTTAGCTACTGCATTCCTGTGAAAATCCTCCGCCCCCCCGCCCTTGTCTCCAGCCTGTTTTATCTCCCGCTTTCTGTTCTTTGTCTGTCCCTAACTCCCTGCCTCCTGGCCTTGCTGTGGGCCTCCCATCCTGAGAAGAAAAGTTCCTGGTGCATTGCTTTAGGACCATGTAATGTAGCTGAAGTCACGGTTTAGCACGGGGAATGTTCCTAGCCGGGATAGGTGGTAGATAAGGGAAGGGTTTGTCTCTTGGCTAAGGTTTCCGATGCACAAGGGCAACGTGCCTTGCTAAAAGGTCTATAATCTCTGTATAACCTGCCTGCGGGGTCCCCTCCTGATGAGCAGGGCGGCACCACGCTCGAGCGTAATAAACGTAGTATTTTTGGGAACCTGCCGCTGTGGACTTCGTTCGTGTGCCTCAGCCTAGACTTGAACTGTGCAGGACCAATCGGGTATAATTCGCAGCAGTTCCTGTGCGTGACCTGTCGGGTATAATTCGTAACAGTGGCCACCCACTGTCACTGTTGCTCTGTGCGGGAAATGGTTTGTGCATTATCTGGATTGGCCACCTGGTGTCACTGTTTCTCCATGATGGAAATGGTTTGTGCAGTACCCTGAGGGGCCACCCGGGGTCACTGTTGCTCCGTGAGGGAAATGGTTTGTGCATGACCTGAATTGGCCACACACATCACTGTTGCTCCGGGAGGGAGGGGGGGATTGTTTGTGTGTTATTCCTGAGTGGCCATGTTGTGTCACTCTTCCTCCATGAGGGGAATGCTTTGTGTCTTACCCTGTGTGGCCACCCAAGACAACACACACATCACACACAAAACATCACACACACAAAACACGACAGACGACACTCACACACACACACACACAACACGTCACCGACACACACAGAGAGAACACGTCACACATACAGAAACACATCTCTCACACACACACAACACAGGACACCAACACACACAAACAACATGACACACAAAACAGCACACAACACGACACACAAAAATCACACACAATACATGACACCGACACATAAACACACACACACACGAGACGAGGCACAACACCTCACATGACACACAAAATGGCACACGTGACACACACACACACAACATGATGCACAAAACATCGCACACAAAATATCACAAACTCACACACAACATGACACACACACACACAACACGACACAAGACACACAAAACGACACACGACACGTGACACAAAAATCTCACACAACACATGAGACCGACACACACAACATGCACACAAAACGGCACACAACACGGCACACACCGTCACACGCACACAACACGGCATACAACATGGCACACACACACTCAACATGGACCACAACACGCACACATAAACACGTCTCACACACACAAAACGACACACAAGTCACACACACAACATGTCACACGACACATGCAACACGACACACACAACACGTCACACGACACACGACACAGGCAACACGACACACACAACACGTCACACAGCAGAAAGTTTCATCGAGGAGGAGGATGTCCCGGGGTCCCCGGGCGATGCTCTGGGACTGCTCCCCAGGAAGCCAGGCAGGACTCTGGGGAAGTCTCCTCTCGGGGAGCAGCCTGTCTGCAGGACACACAGCTCCCCCGGCTCCACCTTCCTGGCTCTGACCTCGGAGCCGTCAGCCTCCTCTGCCCCTCCCTGCGCTTCCCACAGCCAGTCCGCCCAGGCGGGGTCCTGGGGGGGCAGAGGGTCCTGCCCCCCAACTCCGCAGTCAGACGGGACTCTCAGCCAGCCAGGAAAACAGAGGTTTATTAGACGACAGGGACATGGTCTAACAAAGAGCTTGTAGGCGCAGAGAACAGGACCCCCTCAGCCGGGTCCATTTTGGGGGGGACAGTGAGCCAGACAACCACGTCTGCCCTTCACTCCATGTCTCCAGCCAGCCCCCAACTGAAACTCCCCCCAGCCCCTCCTCCTCTGGGCTTTGTCCCTGTCCCCGGCCAGGAGGGCACCCGATTCCTTTGTTCTCCAACCCTTTAGCTCTCACCTTGCAGGGGGGAAGGGCCCAGGGTATCAGGTGCCAGGAAAGAGGGTGTCGGCCATTCTCTGTGTCCAGACCCCTGCACACACCTGCCCTCCAGAGCTCTGCAACGATCATACACCCTTACCCCACCCCCTAGATCCTTAAGAACTGCATAGGGGAAACTGAGACACCCCCACGCGATTCAGAGGAAACATGAAGTCCCGCTTCATCACAGATGACTCCAGGAGGTGAGTTCCTTGCTATCCTACCATGTTTTTCTCTGTCTCTCCTCTAGTATGTTGGCCATCACACACACTCTGTCTCTGTCTCTGTCTCCTCTCCTCTCCTGGTGCCAACGATGACCAGGCCCCGGGTGCCTGGGCCCCAGTTCCCTGCCTGTGCTCCATCTCTTCCTGTATCTGCCTCGCCCCTTCTCCCAGCCCACACTGCCCACCGCTGCCTGGATGATTTCCCCCTCTCCTCCACTGCACCCCCCTCTGTGGGGTCCCTGCCACTCACCGTCTGCCTCCTCTCCTCCACCCCCTCCCCCACTTCCCCACAGGTCCCTCTGGGGGCCGGTTTTCTTCACCATCTTTGTGCATGATCTGGAGGATGAGATGGATTGCACCCTCAGCAAGTTCGCAGATGACACCAAGCTGGGCGGAGAGGGAGATACGCGGGAGGGTCGGGATAGGGTTCAGAGTGACCCAGACCAATTAGAGGATTGGGCCAAAAGAAATCTGATGAGGTTCAGCAAGGACAAGTGCTGAGCCCTGCACTGAGGAGAGAAGAATCCCATGCACTGCCCCAAGTAGGCCATGTCCCCGCCCCGAACCGACCCTCCCGGAGCATCCTCAATTCCACGAAACAGCTGTTCTGGGGTGGGCAGGAAGTGCTGGGAAGGAGGGTGGGGAGTTGCTCAGTGGGGGTGTGTCTCTCTGGGTGGGGTCTGTGTGTGTTTATGCACAAGCTGATTGTGATGTCACGGAGGCCAACAGCAAAGAGTGTTCGGCGTCAGCATTCTTGCCCTGCCCTCAGTCTGCCAACTGGCTTGGTTGACAACGGCTGGTGACCCAAGGAGCTGCTGAGAGACGCGGACCATCCCTCTGTCAGCAACTTCTTGAATCAGCTATTTCCACAGGTGTTTGAGGAACAAAAGGATGAGTTTTTACAGAAGGTAATTCCCAGATTCTTTCCCTGCTCATTAGATCGCACACGACAGGTCGGTGCCTCCTTCTCCTCGAGACGGGTGGGGGCGGGTGTGGCAACAGGCAGGTCTCAGCGTTCCCTTTTGATTTGAAAGTGGCCATCTCTCAGGTCTCCTCCTGCTTCAGCCTGTCAGGTTCTTTGGAGGCAGATTTAGATGATTTTATCTTTCAGCAGACTAGTCGGGGGGAATTTCCATGGATCGAACCAAAAGGGAAGATAACAAAACTCGTGTAGAATTTAGATTGAGATCTCCATCAATCGTCTTTCCCTTGGAGTTGCCCCTAATGCACTCCTTGCCTTCAAGTTGGGAATAGAAACCCTTTGTCTCCTGTCATGACTGCCAAAGAAATGTGTGTTGAGAGAATATCGATCTCAGAATTTACAGGATTCAAATGCCCATAAATGAGCTCAAATAATGCAGAAGAAATGAATCTTAGATATTGAAAGTGATACAGCTCCACTCCCATCCCCTGGCTGTCATCTTGGTAGTTCTCTCAGAAAGAATCTCATGGCGATAGATCTCAAAACTCTCTACAAATTCTACTCTACCCCCTTGGGCTAGAGAAAAGAGATGTGTCGATCCCCCCTGCCCCACAATTCCTTTCCAGGAAAGGGGTTTCAATCAACTGTCGCCTACATTTGTCATGGGTCTCGCTGTGATTTCTTTGTCCTTGTTTTGGAGGCCTAACTTCTGACTGGATGTTGGAAATAATATGGGTCCTTCTTCATTTCAAGTTGACTGATTCTTTCCCCCATGCTAATACATTCCAGATTTTCAAATAGTTGAGAAGAAGTCAACATATTTGCAGCTGCTAATTCATCCTTCCTGACCCTCAAACCCTCGAGATGACAATCTTTTCTTCCTTTTCCTGGCTTCTCTGGGAACAGAGCTTTCTTGGTTTGCAGCTTGGCCCGATCTGTTCCCAGAGTCCCAACATTGTGTGCACAAAGGAGTGGGGTTAAGAAGGAAGCATTTTTGCAACTAGGCCCAGGCAAAGAACATAGAAACTGACCTTTTGTTCTTTCTATCCCTAGCCTCTGTTTGCCAGGTGCCAGGAATGAGCAACAGGAATGGATCGCTTGATGATTCCCTATTCATTCCTTCTGGGGCACACACTACTGGCTACTGTCAGAAGACAGCGTACTGGGCTCAATGGACCTTTGGTGTGACCCAGTCTCGGCGGTCTTGTGTTGCATATCTTCTTGGTTGCAGCAACCAGTCCTGGCTATTAGAGGAGCAGATGGCTTCAAAAGACCACTCTCGTGGATCTGGGAATCCTGGGCAAACTAATTCCCTTCCTTTCGAGAAGGACAGAAAAACCCATTTCCTCCTTCTTTCTATTCCAGGCTTCGTTCCTTTTTCCAAAGACTCGCCTCTCGGGAGCACAGAGAGATCCATGTGCACAAAGTGCTCGTCCAACCTGCAGCCATTGAGGCATGCTCTGGCCTCAGCCCCCAAGAACAGGCCTTGCCAGAGAAGCCCCAAGGAAGAAAATGCTCATGGACCATCATGAAAAGACTCTGTGTCTGTTGCCAATCCCACAACTCGATGGCAGAGAGCAGTGAGGAGAGAACAGCTTCCTCTCCAAGAAGGTGGACGCACTTGTCCCTGAAGAAGAAAGCAGCGGAGACCCAGGTGGAGGGAGAGGAGGTGAAGCTGCAGGAGACAACACACAAAGTCAAAGCGGATCTTACAGGTGAGATGGTTCAATCCACATGGTTCGCGAGGAGCATGTGAGGAACACTCACACCAGTCACTTGACAAGCCTCGACATCAGGGCCATCTCATGGGACAGTGATGGGTACCTCCGGCTCTGGAATCCATATAGAGGGTGGCAGAGGTCCATGGCTGAGGTGGGGAGAGCTGACAATGTCAGGTCACCCCCCTCTGGGGATCTGGCACGGTGGGGTGGGGACTACTAACATTGTTCCAGGCTGGAAGGAGAAGAGAGAGGCTGGACGTTGGAGGAAATCCTTTCTTTTCTCCTGGATTGGGTCCCTTTCCTCAAGAAAATGCTCCAGAGGTCTCAGCAGGTCACAGCTGGGAACCGTACCAGAGCTGAGTCATTCCTTCTTGGGGGGTTCAATGCAAAAGGAGGCCAGGTGCCCATCACTGACAGGAAAGGGGTGCAAGGGGAGGGGAAGAGTAGAGGACACCATTGAAAAGAAACTGGCCCCGAGGGAAGAGGAAGCCTCGTGTGGTTAAAGCCTCCAGCTAGGAGTCAGGAGAGCAGAGTTCTCTGCTGAGCTCTGCCAACAACCTTCAGTCTGACCCTGGGCAATTCGCTTCAGGGCTCTGGGCCCAACTTCCATCCTCTGTAAACCGGGGGGAAGACATGGAAAAGCAAAATGTTAAGAATGTTTCTTTCTGCTGCAGGGACGAAGAAGGAGCCGTCTGACACGAAGGGGAAGTGGGAAAAAGGAAGCCCAGAAGAGCAGGAAGAAGAGCGCACTCCCAGCCCCTCATTAACAAGCAGCTCCCATATGACGATGGTAATGGTGCTGTGTGGCCGTGCTCATGGAAAGCATCCCTTGCTGTGTGTAGGAATATCTCCCAGGGGCTGAAAAGAAACACTCGTCAAGGGTGATCAACTCCAGCCAGTCTTTATCTGGGTCGCTTGAACGAGGCCCGCTTTGACAAAGGGGTTTAGACACCTAAAGAAGTCCAGAGGTGCTTTGTGGGATTGGCAGAAGTGCCTGACTCAGGTGCCCAATTCTCATGCACTTTCCATGGCACACAGGCACGGCTGAAAATCAGACCAGGCCCATCCCTGCCCTGGTCGGGGGAACCCACATATCTCCTGGCTGTGGGGTTCTGGCCCATCTCGTGGCACCAGGACCACTTTGAGACACAGAGAAAAGGAGTCTGCTCTAGAGCCTTAGCTAACAGCCTCTTGGCTTTTCGCTCCTGTGGTCGAGGCTCCTGCACTACGCTCCAGAGGTCCCAGGTTTCCTCCCGCCTGCCAACATCTGGGCTCTGTCCGAGTTACAAAAGCCTTTAGACACCTTTGTAACTCTTCCTCTTCGGGACAGAGCACCCTGCAGCGCATACAAAAGGCTGCAATTCTGGGAGCTTCTGACCCGCTGGGGGTCTGGAGTATGGAGGCGAGTGTGCCACTCCGCCGTGCTCTACTGCATCCTAGGATATCAGGGTTGGAAGGGACCTCAAGAGGTCATCCAGTCCACCCCCTTGCTCAAAGCAGGACCAAACCCCAATTTTTACCCTAGATCTCGAAATGGTCCCCTCAAGAATTGAACTCACAACCCCGGGTTTAGCAAATGCTCAAACCACTGAGCTACCCCTCAGCTGTTGGCAACCAGGACAGACGGTGCTAATCCAGCGCCATGCAGGCCAGCTGCAGTAATCGCCAGGGGGTGCCCTGAGACACCAGGGCAAAGGCCTCCAGCACCCCAAGCCCTGGGTTTAGGTGATCCTGGAACCAGGCCCCCTGGAGTAACATTGTGCCCAGTGAGTTCTCACCCCCAGGGCTCTGGCCCCGGAGGCCCAGGCTTTGGGCTTCTCTTCAGCCAGGCAAACTTGCTTCTTCAGTGTCAGTTACTTTCTGTCCTGACGGCGATTCCTGCCTGTTTTCTGGCAGCCCCACAGGCTGCTAGGTGGGGAAGGAAGAGGGTGTTTCCGTTTGGGCCCTATTCTCAGTCCCTTCCTCGCAGACACTGTGGGCTGCCAGAGTTGCTGAGCCAATCTCCTCAGGCGCTCGGGGTGGGATGGGACATGGGGCAGGTTCTCCAGTGACCCCTCGGCGACACTCAAGGAGCAACTCGAATGGGATTTGCAGGACATTGAGGCTTTCTCAGCAAAAGCGGGGTTTCCTGCGAGGAGGGGCTAGCGAGGGAGGAAACGGGGCGGCCCTTGGGGTCCCAGCACTGCCCGAGAGGCTCCCGTCTCTTCTCAGGAGAGGGGGCCAGAGAGGGGACAAAGGTTGAGGAAACCTTAGCACCTGGGGAGGCTTTTGAAGAAAAGGGCTCAGCCGGAGTCTCCACCCTCCCTCGGCACTGCCAGCCTCCCCCGGGGACAGACTGTTCCAGGGCAGCTGCCCGAGGGAAATACTCAATCCCAACAGGCTTTGTCCCTGTTCTTTGCAGACCCCCAGGGAGCACCCTTCCTCAGCCCCGCTCCATGCCCTGCTGATGGCAGCCGTGAAGGGTCTGACAACACCCACCCTGCAGAGATTTAGAGCCGCAGAGGAAGAGCTGAGGGCCATCGTAGCTCTCCACGGAGACAAGATGGAGAGAGTAAGAGACTCCCGCAATTGGGGCAGGGGGATGCTGCGCAGAGAGGGGGATGGGAGAAGTTCCTCTCCTCGGAAACCATTCCTGGGACACTGGCATGGGATTGGAAGGTTGGCTCAGCCCCTTGCCATTCATCGCTTGGCCACGGGGATAGGCGACATTCAAGCCCTTCTCCAAAGACCGCCTGAACGTGGCGCGGAAGTGCAGACTTATTCCCTTCCTGGGCTTTGGCTTTCCTGGAAACTCTGAGACTAATCAATGAACAGAATCCTCAGCCTGAACTTCCTCCCCAACCTGCCTGTTCCTAGGGTTTCCTGCAGGTCATCCCTGTCTCTGCCCGAGTTCCTTCTTTCCAACAGCTCCCAGCGGGAAGTTAACAAATGGCCCCTCAATCAGCAGATTGATTTGTGCAGGGCTCTAACTCCTGCTAGCAGAACAGGTCAACAGAATCCAGCCACCCACCTTGTAGCTTCTGCTCCTTGTTCGAGAGAGGAAAGAGCAATGAGCAATTCCTCACGGAAGAGTCCTAGGGGGTGGCTTGTCCCTTTAGGGTCTGTCTCCCTGTGTTGCAAACTCTGCAGCAGGAGCCTGAAAGCCTGGCCCTATGGACTTGGGCTCCCAGGGCTGGCACTGAGGGGCCAAAACAGCAATGCAGACTCTTCTGGGCTGGGGCTGGAACTTGATCTCTGAAGCCTGGGGAGGAGGGTGGCTTCAGAGCCTGGGCTCCAGCCCAAGTCACCTTGTCTGCACTGCTCTTCTAAGTGCCATAGCATGAAGCCGAGGTTAGAGACTGGGGACTTAAGAGACTGGGGCCGGGAGCTGGCTAGCCCCACCCAACTAGCCCTGCCTCCCATCTCTGCCATGGGCTCTGGGATACATCGGTCGAACCAGCTGGGTCTGGAGCAGTGCTTCTCAACCTGTGGCCCGGTCAGCACAGAGCTGCGCCACTTTGGGACATCCTCAGGGACAAACAGGTCGGATTGGATGTGTCCCACAATGGAACCTAGGTTGAGAATCACTGGTCTGGAGGAACGGACTGTGCAAGAAAGAGCTAAAAGGAAGTTGCAGAGATGGAGGAAAGGCTCCTGGAGGGAAGCCCTTGAGAGCGGGGCTGAGAGCCGTTTGCTACGGCAGGGAAGGCCCTGGGACATCAGGAGAGTTAGGACTGTGCGCACTCTAAGGTTTTGTGCGTGTTTTTGAGCTTGAAGGTGCTAAGCCAGACCTCAGGAAGACTGGGGTTCCTGGACTTGTCAAAGGCTCTTAGGGAGCAGCCAAGATAGGCAACCGAGGTCAGAGGAGGCTTGCAGGGCTGCCAGGAGGGCTTCCCTGGGAGGAGGCCACTCATTGATAAATCCATCCCTCAACTTTCTGGCATTCTTCCAGGTTGGAGACGTCGTGGGAGGGATCTTAATCTGGCTTGACAACAGCTGTGATCCCAGAGCCAGAAGAGCAGTGCTCAGGGCCATGGCCTTGCTGGCTCGCTCCCACCCCCAGGACGTGGTTCTAACCTGTGTGGCTCACACGCTCTCATCGCACAGGTAGGGAGCTGCTTTGTTATCTCCTCAGTCCAGTAGTTCTCTTCCTGCTCCTACTGAGAGGCCACAGGCCGGGAGGGGTCCGTGGGGCTCACACAGTTGGAAGGAGTTTCCTGCTGTGCAGAGAGCTGTCCACGCTTACGAAGAGGAGATGGCCAGGCCCAGCCACTGAGGAGCCAACCCCTCCTCCTACACTCCCCGGGATGGAGACATGCCACTTTTCTGGAGAATTCCAACATTGTCCTGATTTCTATGGGTCACCCCACTTCCTCTCAGATCCAGTACAGGGCCAATCAATGATTTGGGGGCTCACTCAACATCCCTGGCTCATGAGGTCTAGCTGCTCCTTACTGCAGGAGAGAAGGCAGAGATGGAAAAGGCCCATGAGGCCCATCTGTCTATCCCCTGGAGACCAGTGCAGGATTCTTACCTGTCGTCAGACCCCCCAGTTATTCCATGGCTGAGGAATTGGTGACAAAATGCACTCATCCTTATGGAGCGGTGGGGCAGAGGTCAATCTCTTAAGACAGACATTTCCAGCCCTTATTGATCCAAAAGAAAATAAAATCAAATCAACAAAAAAACCATCCCCTAATGACCAGATCCTAAATGCAGTGCAGCAAGCAGACAGCCAGCATTAATAGCTCTGAGAAGGGGGAGTGCCTCTTTCCACCTCAATAGATTGTTAACTTTCAGTCCTGCTGGTTATTGCTGATCACTTGGAAGGGTCAGCCAGCTGAGGGGTTTGTAACACAACCCCCATGTGCCTCGGGGCCATGAAACCCAACTGAACCCTAGCCAGAGGTCAAAAGTCCAGCTTTCCTTGGCATCTTCTGCAATGCAGTTCTGCACAGACCTGAGAGAAATTTGTGTCACACTGCAGAGCAAATTGAAGAGCGGCAGGAAAGAAATGGAACTTCTTACCCAATTCAGTTATCAGAGGAATACAGTGTTGGTTTTCAGATTTCTTTGAGTGTTTGATTTGTAAACCTTTCTGAATTTCAGAATCAGGTCTGAATTTCTTGGAACAGCCACAGTGCTTTCCAGGGGCTGTGCTCAGAAGTTACAGAAACTCGGCAGCATTGGCACAGAAGTTCAGTCAAGCTTCCGGAAGACCTTGCTTCCAGGCCATTTGCCCTTGAGTTGTCCAACCTAGGTCTCAATGTCCTAGGGCTTCACCACCACGTCCGACCTTCCTCACCAAACTTGGAAGTCAAATGACTGGAAGTCTTTTGGATCCATCTGCAGTCTTCCTCTGCAGATGCCTGCGGGGACAAGCAGGACTTAGATCCGCAAGAATGGAGGAGGGGGATTTCAGTCCTACTTTCCTTCCATCTCTGTCACATTGGGCTTTACAATCTCCTCTTCCAAGCTCTTGAATCTTCTCAGATCAAGGCATGTGCTGACTCACTCTCTGACCCTGTCCACCACACTGCAGTAGAATTGAGCTGCTAAGAGACACTTGGCCAAACGCTGGGTCTCCGTTAGACCCCCAAAGAGCCAGAGGAACTCCAATGATGTCAGGCAAGTTTCTCGGGACTGACCCAAGTGTAACAGAGCAGAATTTTGCAGTCTGCGGGTCACAGTTTGGTGGTCATTCTGTGGTCAGTACATGGTCACTGTCTTGGAAAGAGTGGGTTAGCTTTAGAAACAAGAACCCATTAGGGGAAAGGAATAAATACAACTTTCTCTGAAGGGACTTGCCCTGCCTTAGCCTCCCTGCACCAGTGGCTGTCTCCTCTGGTATTCCAAGCCTCTCCCTGGGGAAGGCAAGAGATGGCCAAGCAGGAAAGCTCTGACGTGTGTTTCTGAATTTGCAGATGTGCCATTGAGTTGTGGAAGGCCTTGGGTGAAGAACCACAGCTCACCAGGGAGGTGCTGCAGCAGCTGCTGGACAAGCTCCAGCAGAGACGCCGGGAGGAGACGAGCAGCCATGTGTCTCTGGCTGTAAGTGAGATTTGAGATGTCACCTTGCGAACCCGCCACCACAGGGAAGATGGTGCATCTGTGTGTGTGTGCGAGTTTCACCTCTTCTTACCTTCAGGCCATGGCTCCACCACACATTGAAGCCGACCTAACTTAAATGGGCAGACAGCCGCCACAGCGATTCCATCCCTGGTGTGTGTCCGCACTTTGCTGCTCGTGTCGGCAGTGCCCGTCCTCACCAGAAGGGCTTGTCTTGATTGTAGGGTCAGGGTGGGGCATTGTGGGAAGGCTCCTGAAAGCCAGTTGAGGAAAGCGACGTGGTGTCTGCACGGACGCTGCATCGACCTGACTGCATCGACCTGGACTCTCTGCCACGTGTGGAGGTGGAGTGACGAATTTGGCACCGAGGGGCAGTTCTGACGATGGGAAGGAAATTCCATCCTTAGGGGGATGCAGAGTGAGCGGCCTTGCGTTGACCTAACTCTGGAGTGTAGACCAGGCCTTAGTGTGTCCTCACCACTTCCAATCAAACCAAAGAGGGGTAGTAAAGTTTCCCCCAGGTCAAAGTTACACATCTGAAGTGGTTTATCTGCTGGTACCCTGGCTCAGTTGTCTTCTGCTCCAGATGGCCCTTTAGTGAACAGGTGCAGTTCAGGTGTCTCTTGGAAGTCTCCAAGTATCTGGCTCTGTAAACTGTGGCTAGAAATCTTCCCAACATGGCATCCTGAGAAGTCCAGTACTTTTGACTGGGCCAGAAACACTGGGCCTAGGAGAACGGATCTCCTCAGGATGGTTTCAGCCCTTCCAGTCATGGCTGGAAAGCCAAAGCACAGGCTCTGCACCAGAAAGAGAAATAATGGGGAATAACATCATCCAGACTCTTCTCATCTTTCCATCCTGCTTCCGTTCCAGGAATGGGGGAAGGTTCAGGAGCCTCCAAATGTCCCCACCCCTCTCAGAAGCCAATACTCTTTTGTAATACGCTGGAGAGGAAAGGAGACATGACAAAGGGACAATAGCAAATGGCAATGGGGACAGGTGGCAGATTGGGAGAGCTGAGTGAAATTCTTTCCCCCCTCCAGGCAATGAAGACCATTTATGAGCTCCTTTTCCTACGGGGATACCGAGAAGCCATCCTGCAAATGTATCCCCAGCTGCTCATTCTCTGCGTCAGGCAAGTGCAGTACGTGATGGATCAGCACTTGCCAGGGACCTACATGGCCAGGCAGACATCCAGCCCCGAGGAGGGATGCAGCTGCCTCAGTCTCCTAAGGTAATGACTGAAAGGAAAAGGAAGAACAGATTTGTTGGGCTAAACACATGGGGGCTGTTCACGGCCATCAGTGGTTCGGGTGCTGTCGTTAGCCCAGGCTCAGTTGGGAGCAGGTCTCTCTTGAGGGAAAAGGGTTGAGAGCCGTGCGTTCTTGTGAGTCACACTCGCTCATCTGACGCCGTCCACAGCCCAGCTGCTTTCCCTACACACTCAGGCAGCAGCCATGTTTGTGCATCCATCCACGTCTGCCACCCGCCAAAGGGTCAGTGCTTTCATCAGTGCCTGCTGAGCAAATCCGTGGGCCTCTCTCCCCGAACGCGGACAGACCCACACCGGCAGCACATGGGGACAGGCCCCGCAGGACGTCAGCCTCACAGGCAGACAGGAGGAAGAGGGCCCAGTTCATCTGGTTCTGTGGGCACAGTTAGGGGCTTCCATCTGCACGGGAAAGAGAGAGCGCCAGAAGACACCTCAGGTGGCGTAAACTGATGGAGCTTTGCTCGATTCCACCAACAAAGGATCTGGACCCACATGCCCGCTTGAGTCCTGTTACCTGTCACAGTAAAGAATCAAGTATTCAACCATTGGGAGTGATGACACCAACCATTTGAAGAAGCTACAGTGTCCCTAACTGGTTCCAAAGTCAGTGAAACTGCAGTGTAGACAGGGTATCACACTGGATCGATCCTTGGGGAGGCTAGCTACTGCTGAGCATGCTGGGTGTCTCAGGACTTGTGCAGATTTGCCATGCTTGGGGCGGATCTCATTGCTTGACACTCTGTTTGTTTGTTTGTTTTTGTCGTTAGCACCTCAGTGGAGGCTGTGAAGACGCTTTTCTCCATGCCCGGCTACTGGAAGGAATTTGCCAGCATCCAGTTTCATCGGGGTTGGGACATGATAGCCTCCCGATATCACTACTCGCAGGGGGTTGGCCTGATTGCAAGGTAGGAGCTCAACGTTTCCTCTTCTTTGGGTCTCTCTTGGGAATGGGATTTCCGTGTGAAATAGTCCTCAGTTCCAGGCTGCCAGCTCAGCCCAGCAACTGGAGCTGAACGCTCTCTCCCCCTTGAGAATCAAAAGGGACTTTCTGTTCCATGTTCCAGAGCCATGATCGAGTTTGAGAACCCTCAGCTCCCTGCAGTTTTCAGAGAGGCAATCACCATCGTCCAGAGTGGGAAGGAGGAGGAGCAGAGAACTATCGCCCTGGCTTTCTGCACTGAGGTGAGATTCATTAGTTCACAGGCAGAAGTGGGCTTTCTGGAGAGCAGCTCAGGACAGCAAGCTCTAGGCTACATTGTCAGCAGCTTAGCAGCCCTACCGCCAGCTAGCTCCTCTCCGCACATGGATGGATGCGGGGCATGGCAAAGAGAGGGAGGGAGAGACAGGGTGAGATTGCTCCTGGCTGGATGTGCCCAGATGGGGTTATGGGACAAGAAGCCATGTTTCTCCAGTGCCCCAAGGCCATGCTTCTCGCCTCACCTTTTCCTGGGGTTCTGCTTTTCTTCTGCCCCACGGCTCTCTCCATGGCACTCAATGAGGTCTGGAGATTCCCCTTTCCCTGGGGGCTTATTTGTGACTTGTGCATTAGTCTAAATTTGGGGAAGGAACCAACTGAAACAGCAGCAATTGGCTCCCTACTCACCAGAGACTTTGCATAGGAGGAAGTGGCCCTTTGGTAAAGACGACTGTCCAGGGAACAGACCCCACAATAAGACCTCTGCTCCTCAACCTGATCTTCATTTGGCTCTTGCCAGTTTCTCCAGAGTCCTTCCATTGACACCATCCTGACAAGATCAGCCCTCCAGGCACAGCTCATGGACTGGACCAAAGATGCAAATTCCATCATACAGAGGCTCAGTCTGCGAGGCCTTGGCAGTATTGTGTTCCAGCCAGAAAAGGTGAGAGCCGGGGATTGCCCAGGGGACCCAGGAAGCCAATGTCCATCAAATAGCTCAGAAATGAGAGGGAGAGCCACACACAAGCCTTCTTGTTTAAAACACAGCCCTCAAATGGTGGAGGTGCTTTCGGAACAAATCAAGGCATGCCATGCTCCCTGCTCCCGTGAGCTGAGCCCTGATTGCAGATAGGATGCAATGGGGGAGGCGGGGTGAGCAAAGACAAAGGTGACAGTGAGCAACTGGCACAGAGTGACAGGAGAATGACTTTCTGCCCCGTTGGGGGGCTGTGCCCTCCGTGGTTTATCATCGGTGGCAGTGGTCCATCATGTGCTCCAGGTTGTCACCTGGGATAGTAATGAGCTGCCTTCTTCATTCCGGCAGGTGCAATTCTTACGGGCCCAGCTGCCAGCAATCCTGGCCATGTTTTGTGACAGGGATGGAAGGCGTGTCATGGAGGCCATGCATAAAGCTGCAGACATCATCCACCTCCTCAACAGGGAGGGGCTTGGCTCCATCTCCCAGGACATTGCTGTCAGCCTTCGCCCCTTCATTGATGACGTAAGGCTTGGAACCCGCAGAAGAAGCCCATTCCCCCGCTCCAGCTGTCTGTGATGCCCTTGTCTCTCTCTCCCCATCCCCTTCCTCCCGCCCCTCAGGCCTGCCATGGAGCCTCCAAGGAGTGCCCCCGCCATGGGTGGGGAATCTCCTGCTGAGCCACCTCCCTGTCAGAGCTCTTCTCTCCAAAGCTCAGCCTCAGTGCCATGCTCCCAGCCCCTGCTGCAGCCTGGCCTGGGGGAGAGGGGGCCTGGCACTGGGCAGATGACCAGCTGCCTGGAGAACACAGGCCCCCAAAGAGGTGGAGATTCTCAGCAGGAAAGAGGTGGGTCGGGAATGGCCCGGCTCTCAGGGGCACCCAAGAGCCAAAGAAATGCTGTCTTTTGGAGCAGCCAGTCCCTGCCAGGCTCCAGCAGCTGCTTCTCCCCTTCCCCACACCAGTCTCCAGCAGCCTGCCTGCCCTCTCCCCTCATCTTCTCGGGTTCTAGGATTCTGTGCTCTCCAGACAGAAACTGCCTCTGGGACACCCTGGGCTGCACTGTCCCGCACAGGGTCTCAGGCCCTGCACAAGATGTCGATGGCGCTGGCCTGGTGGCCTCCCTGCTCCCGCCAGCCCAGGTAGTTCACACAGGGGGACCGGAGCAGCGTGTGCATTACCACCCAGTGGCGTTCTGCTCTGATGCTGCCTGGCTTTAACCGGGGGTCCCCACCCCCTGTGTGTCATTGCCAGGAGAAGGGCAGTGTGCGCTCAGCTGCCATTGTACTGCTTGGCAACGTGGTGAGCAGGGTGCAGGACCCCGACAAACCCTTCGTGCAGCAGGAAATCATCCACTGCTTGCTCCCCCTGCTGCTGCATCTTGAAGACCAGGACGAGAGTGTGAAACTGGTAAGTGCCACGGTCATTATTGCCTGAAGAGCAAAGAGCCAGTATCTCCTGGGGCCCCCACTCCAGTCATCGCCAGAGCCCCTTGCCCAAGCAGAGTCTTCTCCTCCCTGCTTCACTCCATGCTGGAGCCAAGCGCCTCATCCATCCTCACAGCACATAGCACAATTGGGAAGAAAAGCCTTCTTCTGGGAAAGAGGTGGGGCATAGCGTAGCGGATCCGGGAGTCCTGCTGCTGGCCCCGGCACGGCCCAGGGCCTGCGTCCCCCTGAAGTGCAGGGCCCCCCAAAGCACGGGGCCCTGGGCAACCACCCCAAACCATCCAAAGGACAGGACGGCTCTGGCTCTCTCCAGCCAACTCTCCCTTTCCTCTCCTCAGCACACTCCTGTGGAGAACAAATGACAGGAATCTCCACTGGCAGGAAAAGCAGGAGAACAAGGGACGGGGAAGGTTCCATGTCCCCCAAACTATCCCTCTCTCAGGGAGAACCCTCTTGGTCTCCTCTTCTCTTGCAGTCATGTAAACTGACGCTCTTCCGCTGCGCAGTGTTCCTCAGGTGGGCTCATTTGAAGACCCTCTCCCACAGCTTGGCCTGGGATGGCTCCTCACAGCTCTTGAAGTGTGTCTGGATCTGCTTGGTAGGTGAATTCCTTGTGCCTTGAGAGTGCTGAATGGGGACTTGAGGAAGACCTTTCTAACTCCACACCCTGAGTACCCATCCGCTTCGGTCGGGCTGCAGGACTCCGTTCCAGGCTCTCTGCTGGCTCATTTCAGCAGGAGTTACAATCCGTTCACATTGTTGACATTTTTCTCCACAATTCTCCGACCTTCAAACTTTTGTCTTTTCAAATGAAAGCTGAGGTTCTAGAGAACACAATAGGAACTTCAGAGGGGTGCTGCTCTGGTGTATGGGTTCATATTGGCGGTTGCCAGGGCCTGGCTATATGCATTGGCTTTCCTGGACTATTCGCTGTGGGAAGAAAATGTCATTTGTATATTGTGCATTTCTTCCTTCTTTCTTCCTAGATGCAGAACAACGAGAGCCACATCCCCAAATTCCTGTTCCAGGCCTTACAGTACCTGGAAAGCTCACAGACAACAATAAGACATTCAGCAGCCCGATTCATTGGTAAGCAGAGCAAATTCACTTGATCTTTTCTCAATGCTTCCTTCAGAGCCCTTTTCTGGACGGCTGCTCTGTTCCCTCCAACAGCACCAGAATCCTAAAACGGGGTGTGTGTGTGTGTGCATGTGTGTGTGAATTAACATGTATTCCAAGATGAAGGGAGCAACTTAGCTGAATCGACTGCACCAACTTCCCCCGCCCACAACAATTCTTTGGCTGCGCCTAGGGGAAACCAGCAGGATGTGAATTCAATCTCCTTTGGAAATCAGCCTCTCAGTAACTTCTGGGCATCTGATGATTTCTCGAATATGCTTTGTGTACAGATGTAAGGAATGTCTGGAATTTCCCAAAGGTGTCTTGGGAGAATGGCTGCATCATTAGCAGTTTTCAGGAAAGGATCTGAAAAGCCATGAGAGCCATTGTATTCATTGTTTGTCTAGGAAATACTATCCACCATTACTGTGATTTGTTGTCTGAAACAGTGAATGAAGATGGCATCTCCCGCCTGTATGAAGGTAAGGAAATACCTCTGTGTGTTTGGGCCTCTGTGGGAAGCACAGGGGTGCAGCACAGGGCCTGAACACAGCTTTGAATGTGTCCCTCTCAGTCTAAGGACAGCATTGAAGGAAGAAGGATGGTCATGCCAATTTTCATCGTGGTCCCACAATCTGTGTATGGGAGCAGGGGAATTCCATCCCAAGCTCCTAGTGTAGACATAGCCTTAGAGCTGTGTGGGGAGACTGTCTTCATCAAGGTCAGAAAGTCTCTAAAGGAAGGCCTGACCCAACTGAAAATGGCTGTTGGTATTAAGGATGATGATGATGACGATTCCCCTCTGTAGGGAAAGATTCATCACCTGCCCTCCCTGGAATGGAGTGATTGCAGGCCAGGGACCTTCACTCCGAGATTGGTTATCAGCTCCTAGGAAATCCCATGAGGGCACATGGGTGACACTTTTCCCTGTGAGCTCTTCAGGAATGAAGGCACAGGGCCACAAAGGATTTCAGGAGACGTTAGGAGCCGAAATCCCTTTGTGGATCTCGGCCTAAATGTTGTATGGTTTAATGTGGCTGCCGCTGTCACTTTCCTGTTCCATCCAAAGAACAAGTGCCCCCAACCGTCTGTGTGTACGGGTGTGTGGAGGAGTGTCTGCCAGCAGAGGGGGAAGCTTTGCAAGAATGGGGTCTCCTCTCTGTCCAGGGCTATTTTGGGAGGAGCGGAGTTGTTGTTCTTGTGCCCTTAGACTCTTGGGGAGCTAACAGCAGGGGGCAATGGCCATCGGAAGTGGAGGTTTCCTAGGTACCAGTCACATCAGCATCACGGGGTTTTCAACCCATTTCCTCTTGGTTTCAGCTTTTCACGAAGTGCCTTTGAAATCAGACAGGACCACATGGTACATCCTCAACAGATATTATAAATGGTTGCAGAAGCTTGGAAATCTCGTGTCGGGTTCTGCATTTGACTAGGGAACCGGGACCGACACAGACGAGCTCTTTGTCCTGCTATGGTAAATACAACAGACGCTTCTCAACTTTTTGGTGTCCCTGGCCTCTGTTTGCCAGAAGCTGGGAATGGGGGACAGGGGACTGATGACTAGATGATTGCCTGTCCCTTCATTCCCTCTGGGGCACCTGGCATTGGCCACTGTCGGAAGACAGGATACTGGGCTAGATGGACCTTTGCTGTGGCCTTTCTTATGTCCTTATGTTTGGAACCGGGGCTGAACAACGAGGTGGATATCAGCAGATGACCCAAAATTATGTCGATTAGTCGGGCCTAGAGAAGACTTGGAAGAAGTTGAAAGGGATCAAAGAAAGCCATGTCACTGGGCAGCACCATGGCAGATGAAAACCAGCGCTGACCAAGGCAGGGCCATACACATGGAAAGCAGTGAGGTGAACGACTCCTCCATAGCGCTGGTGTCAGAGGCCAAAGCACGGCTGGTTGGACCCAGTGGTTGGAGCAGTGGCTCTGGGGCCTTGTGCTCAGAGTGGTGGAGGCCGAGCCGAGGGGAGCCAAGGGTTGGAGCCGGAGTCAGGAGTCAAGAGCAGGATTGGAACAGGCTCGGGAATAGGGCAAGGGCCGGATTAACGATCCCCGGCCAATGGGAGCTGCGGGGAGGCAGAGCCTACAGGCAAGATCAGCCCCCGGGACAGAGGTTCCCGGTGTGGTGCTCGTCGTGGTGACGTGGCTGGCGGGGATGAGGAATGGCAACATGCGGAGCCTCCTCGCCCCCACCCCAGCCAGGCAGAGCCGGCCCGGCCGCAACGCAGCACGCAGGGGTTTAGTGGCTGCAGCCTGGGCCCCCCTTAGCCCTACTCCTTTCCTGAGTGCACCATTGCCCCACTTCTGCCCCATTCCCACACACTGGTACAGGGCAGAACCCCGGAGCTGATCTCTGAAATCTCTCTCACTAGAAGGAAGTCACTGCAAAGGCAGGACAACCCCACCTTTGGGCACCATGGAGGACATCTCATCCCACTGCACAGAGCCCTACATTCACACAGCTTCTCGCATGTGGTTCCCTCACTCATCAGAGCCAGGTGGAGAGCGGAGAAATTCTCCCAGACTCCCTTTTACCATTGCCAGCCCACAGGGTAGCAGAGGTTGCGGGGGGTTGGGTGCTCTCTTTAAGAAATGCCAGCTCTCAGGGAAGTTGCCAATGAGCATCAGCAAAGTGGGGTGGGGTTGTGCTGTGGAAAACTACCCTGCTTGAAGGTTTTGTTCTTCTCATTTGGGTTCCTGCCCTTTCTCTCTCTTCCAGACATCGAGAGGCCAACAGGAGCCAATTGAGCCCACCACTGATCCCATCTCTTGTGAGATGGCAAAGCAGCTTTGCATGGGAAGGAGGAGACAGAAGAGGCCGAGCAGCATGTGCCGGGCTGAACCAGCCACACAGAACCCCATAGTCTAGGTGGAGAAAGCCAAGCCCCACCCCAGCCCTGCCGGACATGCTCCAACTGGACTACCAGTGTGTAAGCGAGCAGCTCAGACCGCTGAAAATGGAGAATGCACACTGTAGGCTCCAGTCCAGAAACAGCTCAAGCCCCTGACTGCAGAGCTCTGAGGCGCCGAGACCCAGCCACGTCCCTGGGGGCCTGCAGACATGCAAGGGAGTTCGGAGACTCTGGGAGTTTCCCACGCCGGGAACCCAGAGACCCCCAGCCCATGGCCTAGAGACATCTCCAAGGAAGTAACCTGGGTGAACTAGCCATTGTCATCCGCAGTGCTGGATCCCCACTGACTCAATGGCAAACACATTGGCCACGGACAAGGCCCTGGGCGAGGAGCCGGTGGAGTAACGAGGGCCTGGGTCCCCCTGCCCTGGCTGCCATCCATCCTTTGGTGGCTGCCCACGTCCCCATTGACCCACTAGACTGCACAGCCCCAAGAGGAGGGGCAACCATCTTGCCTCTGAACTCTCAGCCAAACAGCCCTGCAGTGAAGGGCAGCTACACTGACTCCGGCCGTTGGGCCACACAGCATTGAGGGAGAGAGTAACCATATTGTCCGTTGCTATCGGGCCACACGGGCATAAGAGACAGGATAGACATATGGACTCTAAGCGTTGAGCCACACAGCCCCGACGGAGAGGGCAGCTGCACGGACCCTGGTCGCTGGGCCACACAACCCCAACGGAGCGGGCGGCCGCACGGACTCTGGTCGCTGGGCCATACAGCCCCGACAGAGAGGGCGGCCGCACGGACTCTGGTCGCTGGGCCACACAGCCCTGACGGAGCGGGTGGCCGCACGGACTCTGGTCGCTGGGCCACACAGCCCCGACGGAGCGGGCGGCCGCACAGACTTTGGTCGCTTGGCCACACAGCCCCGACGGAGAGGGCGGCCGCACGGACTCTGGTCGCTGGGCCACACAGCCCCGACGGAGCGGGCGGCCGCACGGACTTTGGTCGCTGGGCCACACAGCTCCGATGGAGCGGGCGGCCGCACGGACTCTGGTCGCTGGGCCACACAGCCCCGACGGAGAGGGCGGCCGCATGGGCTTTGGTCGCTGGGCCACACAGCCCCGATGGAGCGGGCGGCTGCATGGACTCTGGTCGCTGGGCCACACAGCCCCGATGGAGCGGGCGGCCGCACGGACTCTGGTCGCTGGGCCAAACAGCCCCGACGGAGAGGGCGGCCGCACGGACTCTGGTCGCTGGGACACACAGCCCCGACGGAGCGGGCGGCCGCACGGACTCTGGTCGCTGGGCCACACAGCCCCGACGGAGCGGGCGGCCGCACGGACTTTGGTTGCTGGGACACACAGCCCCGACGGAGCGGGCGGCCGCACGGACTTTGGTTGCTGGGCCACACAGCCCTGACGGAGCGGGCGGCCACACGGACTCTGGTCGCTGGGCCACACAGCCCCGACGGAGAGGGCGCCCGCACGGACTTTGGTCGCTGGGCCACACAGCCCCGACGGAGCGGGCGGCCACATGGACTTTGGTCGCTGGGCCACACAGCCCCGACGGAGCGGGCGGCCGCACGGACTTTGGTCGCTGGGCCACACAGCCCCGATGGAGCGGGCGGCTGCACGGACTCTGGTCGCTGGGCCACACAGCCCCGATGGAGCGGGCGGCCGCACGGACTTTGGTCGCTGGGCCACACAGCCCCGATGGAGCGGGCGGCCGCACGGACTCTGGTCGCTGGGCCACACAGCCCCGATGGAGCGGGCGGCCGCACGGACTCTGGTCGCTGGGCCACACAGCCCCGACGGAGAGGGCGGCCGCACGGACTCTGGTCGCTGGGCCACACAGCCCCGACGGAGAGGGCGGCCGCACGGACTCTGGTCGCTGGGACACACAGCCCCGACGGAGCGGGCGGCCGCACGGACTTTGGTCGCTGGGCCACACAGCCCCGACGGAGCGGGCGGCCGCACGGACTCTGGTCGCTGTGC
Organism: Caretta caretta; assembly: GCF_965140235.1. NCBI lineage: Eukaryota > Metazoa > Chordata > Testudines > Cheloniidae > Caretta > Caretta caretta. The sequence goes on from NC_134209.1 coordinate 10,892,120, forward strand.
CACAGAGCCCCGACGGAGCGGGCGGCCGCACGGACTCTGGTCGCTGGGCCACACAGCCCCGACGGAGAGGGCGGCCGCACGGACTCTGGTCGCTGGGCCACACAGCCCCGACGGAGAGGGCGGCCGCACGGGCTCTGGGTGTTGGGACACACACACTGCGTGGGAGGGCAGCCATTTTGACAATGAGCATTTGGCCAAACTACCCTGAGGCTTAGGGAAGTTATTTGATGTCAGCCATGGGACCTTGCCCCTTCACTCCTCAGACATCGCTCATCTGTCACCATGAGACCGACCCCATGACAGAAGACTTTTGGGGTCAAGATGCAAACGGGAGTCGAAACAAGGAGTTGCATGTGACCCCTCTAAGAGATCCTCCCACTCCTTTACCAATCTGGGGGTGTTTTATCTCCATGCACCTGCCTCAGGAATGGATTTGAGCAATTGGGGAATGTTCTGGGGCAGAGTGACCCATTCGGAAGTGGGTCACGTGACCCTCCAAGAGCTCCTCCCACTTGGGGTGGGCCTCAGCCCCTTAGGACCCACCAGAGAGGGGATTTCACCAAACAGGGTAAGTGCCATGGTGGGGTGACCTGCCCGCAAGAGGGGTCCATCACCCCTCCATGAAATCCCCGCACCGTCCTCTGCTAATCAGTCAGGGTTTCGCACACACGCTTTAGGCCATCCCAGAAGGGAAACGTAACAATCAGACTAGGCAGTGCCCGAAGGTCTAGGCCACAAGGCGCCGATCTCTGGAGCTCCATGTTTGTGAGGCTGGCAGCATCGTCCGGGAAGTCGCAACACAACACTGCGGGGAAGAGCCCGTCTCGTTCCAAGGATGTCTTTTGAAGAAACCGTGGCCTAGACCTTCGGGCTATACCTGTTCTGGATTGGTACACATTTCCCTTCTGAGATGGCCTAAGGTGGGAGTGAAACCCTCGCCAACTGCTAGAGGGTGGTGTGGGGACATTTTAGAGGGACCACAGGATCCTGTTGCGGGCAGGTCACTCCACTGCAGCACTTCCCTTATTTGGTCAAATCCCCTCTCGGGGTGGTCCTACGGGGCTGACGCCCACTTCAATTGGTAGAGGACAAAGGGAGGAGTTCTCAGAGGGGATATACAACCCCCTTCTGCGTGGGTCACCCTGCCCCGCAACGTTCCCTGATTGGTCAAATCCAGTCTCCGGGTGTGTAAAATGCTGGTTGCCCCTGCCAAATTTTCCTAAAAGAAGGGAACAAAGGCATGTACCTTTTGGGTTATCTGTCAGGTGGCCATCTTGGACTTGGGAAAAGAAGCTGGTGACCTTTAGCCATTTCCTCTATTAGTTTGGGTTGGGGAGCACACTCCCACGCACGGATTGAATCCGCGTAGATAGGGTCTAACATCCAGGCAGAGACGACGCAAAGAGGGATAGGGAGGGTTTTTAGTTAGGTCTACTCACCCGTTCCTGTGTCCATCATGGAGTCCCTCCCTGACGTCCAATGTCAAGAGAGCAGCAGCCGTCCATCGCTGTCCCTGCAAGAGAAGGGAGAGAGAACATCAACCTGACCTCCTGGGTGTAATTGTTTGGGAGACTGGAGCACTTCCAGAGTTCAAGTTTTGTTAATCCACCCCTTCTCTAGCCTAGCTTAGTCCTTTTCCCTCTCCTAAATAAAGTCTTGTTTGTGTGCTTACCACTGCCTGGCGTTATTTTCTTGTGCTAAGGCAAGCTCTGACAGACTGGCTTTACAAAGGGGACCATGTGGGAAGAATTTACTGTAAGATTCCCTGCATCTTCTGAATGGGGTTTGGGTTCTGCCCTTTTGAAAGGAAGGAAAAATCTTTCCAGGTGATCCTAGGGGGCTGAAACCCACTGGGATTACTTAGTAATCTGTCCTCTTCACTACCATGTTTGTGACCCTCTGTGTCATAGGGAAGTAGCCCCTGGCTCATTATGCATCTTTGGATTTAAAATGGACACGTGTGGTGTACAGACGAAGAAGGACAACTTTTCAAGTCCACTGTGCACAGAAATGGGATGGACACTTCAAGGATTGAATACAATGCTTTGATCTTCCATCTGTTCATTAAAGAAAGACAAAGGTGCAGATTTGGGAGGCTCGGCACTGAGTTCCCCAGGATCATTCCTCTCCGCGTAATTCCCATGATAAATCTCCTCTCAAGGAAGAGCCTGAGGAAGTGTGATCAGGGGAACTACCCAGAGCACCAGATAAATCAGGGCCCTGAGCTGAGAAAAACCAAGCCTTGGAAAGAGGCCCAAGCAGCTCAGCCGTCTTGTCCTCTGCCGTCTTGTGTGTGTGTGCGACTTGCTGTGTGTTCCACGTGCAACGTGTCAGTGTCGTGTGTGTGTGTCTCAATGTCATGTGTGCCATTTTGTGTCATGTGCCATTTTGTATCATGTGTCATGTGGTGTGCGTCATGTGTGTGTGACATGTAGTGTCTGCGTGCGTGTGACGTGTTGTGCGAGTGCATGTGCGTTGTGTGACATCTGCGTGACATGATACGTGAGACATGCAACAAACTGTGTGCGACTTTGTGTGTGTGTGATGTACGTGCAACGTGCTGTGTGTCATTCAGTGTGTGTGAGACGTGTTGTGGGTCGTGTTGTGTGTCGTGTTGAGTGTGAGACGTGTTGTGTGTCATGTTGAGTGTGTGAGTGTGACATGTTGCAGGTCGTGTTGTGTTGAGTGTGTATGACATGTTGTGCGTCGTGTGTGTGATGTTTTGTGTGTGACGCTTTCCATGTCTTCTGTGTGTGTCTGTGTGGTGTGTTATTTTTGTGTGTCGTGTTGTGTGCCGTTTTGTGTCATCGTGTGTGTGTGACGTGTGTGCGTCCACGCGTTCGACGTATTGTGCGTGTCCGTGTGGGAAGTGCGAAGTGGGATGGGTCAACTTGCCGCCCCCTTCCCCAACACTTTAGCCCCCTGTCGTAAACATGACCCTCCCCCCTCCCCAGGGTGCTACTGACACTAAAACGACCTAAAAGACCCCCGACTTATCACTATTGGCTGCACCCCATTGCCACCCGCACTTCTATGCTGCTGCTGGCCAAACCCTCCCCCCAAAATCTAAACCCCACCCCCTACCCGGAACCCAACTGGAACCCTGACCCCATAACCTGCCCCCCAACTCGAAACCCCTGAACCAAAACTGTAGCCCAACCCTCACCCCAACCCTCACCTCCAGCTCTGAACCCAGCCCCCCGAAGCCTGACACCGCTTTAAGCCAGAGCCCAGTTCCCCATTCCCACCCTGGGCAACAACAGTGCAAACCACACCCTCCTGCCCCCCGCCCAGGAATCCTGCTTCTTACCACCCCTTCTTTGGAAATGAACCTTTTCTTCACTTGCATCCCACACACCTTCATTCTCCTTTGAGGGCTTATTTAGTGACAGGGGTCTACACAAGGCAACTCTTTGCTATCACAGCGTAACAGGACACAGAGAAGTGAAAACAGTGCAAACAACATTCCACGAGTTTTCAGGAGGTTTAAACACCCAATACATTTGAACATTTAACAGTCGCTTTGATCTCTACTAACACACACATCCGTTGGCCTGAATACACTCTGACACAAGCTGCTATTTCAGCGTCACACCTTGTACAAACATTACTGCAACAGCGTGTAGGGCAGCGTGACCCCCGGGGGTCTGTGAGCTGGTTTCAGGGCGTCCGCAGGACCCCGCAGCTTCGCCTCCCCGCCTGTTCCACCCACCGCCTGTGCTTCCCCGGAGGGATCTCCAGACTGTCAATGCTGCCCGGAGCTTCCCTTCCCTGCCAGGCCTGAGCAACCAGCGCTTGTAACCAGGCCACTCACAGCCTCCCCGCGGGGAGCGTATGGACACAAACCGGCTGGAGAGCAGTTAGGGCAGGAATCCCTGGAGACTCGGGGAGCACCTTCAGCGGATGAGGGTGACACACCCCACAGGAGCTGAATTTCCCACTCGGGTCTAAGTCGTGCCATGTGGATGGGGCAGCGCAGTTGGGAGGCTCTGTTTGCTGCGGTGGATCCACTGGGGGTTGATGTCGTGGGGGTCGAGTGAAGACCCACTAAATTGACAGCAGAGCGCTCTCCGGTCACCGTTGGGACTGCGCCGGGAACGGCAGGAGGAAGGTAAGTCGACCGAAGATCATCTCCCGTCGACCCAGCCCAGTGTAGACACAGCAGGAAGTCGACCGAAGCGACGTCAAATCCAGCTCTGTTATTCACGCAGCGGGAGCAGCGTAACTTAGGATGACTTCCTGCGGTAGGATAGAGTCATAAATAGAAAGGGAAGGCTAACCACCTTTAAATCCCTCCTGGCCAGAGGAAAAAATCCTCTCACCTGTAAAGGGTTAAGAAGCTCGGATAACCTCGCTGGCACCTGACCAAAATGACCAATGAGGAGATAAGATACTTTCAAAAGTTGGCGGGGGGAGGGAGAAACAAAGGGTCTGGGTCTGTCTGTGTGATGCTTTTGCCGGGGACAGAACAGGAATGGCGTCTTAGAACTTAGTAAGTAATCAAGCTAGATATGCGTTAGATTCTGATTCCTTTAAATGGATGAGAAAATAAGCTGCGCTGAATGGAATGGATATTCCTGTCTGTGTGTCTTTTTGTAACTTAAGGTTTTGCCTAGAGGGATTCTCGGTGTTTTGAATCTAATTACCCTGTGAGGTACCCTGTAAGGTATCTACCATCCTGATTTTACAAAGGTGATTCTTTTTACTTTTTCTTCTATTAAAATTCTTCTTTTAAGAAACTGAATGTTTTTTATTGTTCTTAAGATCCAAGGGTGTGGGTCTGTGGTCAACTATGCAAATTGGTGAGGATTTTTACCAAACCTTCCCCAGGAAGGGGGGAGCAATGTTTTGGTGAGAATTTTTGGGGGAAAGACATTTCCAAACGGCTCTTTCCTAATAAAAAACCCGGTTAGACTTTTGGTGGCAGCAGCGAAAGTCCAAGGGCAAAAGGTAAAATAGTTTGTACCTTGGGGAAGTTTTAACCTAAGCTGGTAAAAGTAAGCTGAGAAGGTTTTCATGCAGGTCCCCACATCTGTACCCTAGCGTTCAGAGTGGGGAAGGAACCTTGACAGATAGACACAGTGTGAGGCCTGAGTTTCCCCTGCAGTCTGAATACTCAAACACCGGCTTGGCAACACAAGTCAGCAAGCCCAGGCCACATAGAGACAGGCTCAGTGTGCAGCGTGGACAGACCCTCCAACAGCCCCAGTATTGTCAAAAGAGGAAATCCTGCCTGTGTTTTGACTTGCTGGTAGAAGAGCCGAGTGACATTGGAGCTCACCGAGCTTCACTGACCAACGCAGCGCTCCAGCACCTGAGCTCTCGGGCTCCCTGCTGAAAGAAAAGCTGAAGGAGCGACCAAGGTCAAAGAGAGGTGCTCGTCTTTGGCCAAGGGCAGGGAGTCCCACCCTCAAAGCGAGAACATTTCTCTCTTTGTCTGTCTGTGTTGGGGCAGGAGTGATAACACGTCTCCTGCATTGGCTATTTCAGAGAGTAGTTTCTGACTGTCTTCTCAAAGACAGGGTGCGAAACAGGCCTCAAACCTGACTGAGTGGAAACAAGAACGATGCAGCTCGACTGAGCCAGCTGAGAATTGAGATGTGCCCCTGTGCTCGAGTGAGGGAATGACCTGTGAGGGGACTGGAAACCTGACCGGCCAATTCTTAACTTGCATCTCTCAGCCTCTTTCCTCTGAGTGCCGTCACGGTAGCTTCAATACTCCAGCACCGGGTGCCCTGCCAGCTCTGGGCCCGACAAGCTTTCCTTGGGGTTGGATTCTGGAGAGCAGGGGGGCAGGGAAGCAACAGGTGCATGTGGCTCCATGGTGAGGTTTTCCTTGCAAGATGTGTGTGTGAGTCTGTGTGTGTCGGAAGCACTGAGTGTGGCTCTCCCTGAACCCACAGAGGGTGAGGGTGGCGGGAGCGAGACAGTAGAAGTATAAAGGGGCAAGGACGGGCAGAACGATGATGACTGTGTTGTGTTTCATTCCTTAGATGTGGGGCCACCACCTTTCTCTTTAGCCTTGTCGTATCCCAGGGGTAAAACTCGCCATTTGTCCAGCTACAAGGGCGTGTTTGTGTTCATTCCTGCGAGCCACACAGGGGTCTGATGTTGCTGCTTCCAATCCTCTGGCTCTGCCGGGAGAAGGGGCAATTCAGGCCATAACTGAGCTGAGGGAGGGAGATGAAATAAGATGGGTCCCAAAGATTGATCCCTGAGGAACTCCACTGGTAACCTCCCTCCTACCTGACAGTTCACCTTTCAGCAGGACCCGCTATAATCTCCCTGTTAACCATTTCCCTATCCATCTTTCAATTTTCATATTGATCCCCATCTTTGCCAGTTTAACTAATAATTCCCCATGTGGCACCATATCAAACATCTTCCTGAAATCTTGGTCAATTAGATCCACTGCGTTTCCTTTGTCTAAAAAATCTGTTACTTTCTCTAAGAAGGAGATCAGGTTGGTTTGGCATGATCTACCTTTTGTAAAACCATCTTGTATTTTGTCCCATTTACCATTGACCTCAATGTCCTTAACTACTTTCCCCTTCAAAATTTTTTCCAAGACCTTGCATACTACAGATGTCGAACTAACAGGCCTGTTGTTACCCGGATCACTTCCCCCCCCCCCTTAAAAATAGCAACTATGTTTGCAATTCTCCAATCAAATGGTACAACCCCTGAGTCGACAGATTCATTACAAATTCTTGCTAATGGGCTTGCAATTTCATGTGCCAGTTCCTTTAATATTCTTGGATGAAGATTATCTGGGCCCCCCGATTTAGTCCCATTAAGCTGTTTGAGTTTCGCCTCTACCTCAGATATGGTAATATCTACCTCCATCTCCTCCTTCCCATTTGTCATGCTACCATTATCCCTAAGATCCTCATTAGCCTTATTAAAGACTGAGGCAAAGTATTTGTTTCGATATTGGGCCATGCCCAGATTATCCTTGACCTCCACTCCATCCTCAGTGCTGAGCGGTCCCACTTCTTCTTTCTTGGTTTTCTTCTTATTGACATGGTGATAGAACCTTTTACGATTGGTTTTAATTCTCTTTGCAAGGTCCTTCTCACTTTATCCCTTCATGTTCTGCCCTCAAGAAGGTAGCTTTCCTTGCTGATCCCTCCCATTTTCCACTCCCTGTATTCTTTCTCCTTTTTCTTAATCACCTCTCCGAGATGCTTGCTCATCCAGCTTGGTCTACAACTCCTGCCTATGAATTTTCCCCCCTTTCTTGGGATGCAGGCTTCTGATAGCTTCTGCAGCTTTGATTTAGGCCTCCTAGGCCTCCTCTGCCTTTAGATCCCTAAAGTTCTTCAGTCCAATCCACTTGCCTAACTCATTTCCTTAATTTTTCAGTCAGCCCTTTTGAAATGAAAAACCCTAGTTGCAGATTTATTTTTTTGGTGATCCTTCCGTTCAGTTTGAACTGAATTAGCTCATGATTGCTCGAACCAAGATTGTCCCCTACAACCATTTCTTCTAGGAGGTCCTCACTTCTCACCCAAACCAAATCTAGAATGGCACCCCCTCTTGTCGGTTCAGCAACTACTTGTGGAAGGAATCCATCAGCTATCGCATCTAGGAACATCTGAGCCCGATTATTATTACTAGCACTCGTCCTCCAATCTAGATCTGGGAAGTTAACGTCTCCCATGATCACGCAGTTTCCATTCGTATTTACTTCATTAAAAACATTAAAGAGGGCTCGATCCATATCCACATTAGATCCCGGCGTTCTCTAGCAGACTCCAAGTACTATCCCAGGGGAGTCTCGAGTAGTTCTCTTCCCCAGCGTCATTTTTGCCCAGACGGACTCTGTCTTATCCATTCCATCGCTGATTTCTTTACATTCTACCTCCTCATTGATAGACAATGCTACTCCACCACCTTTACCTTTATTTCAGTCTTTCCTAAACAGCACATACCCTTCAATACCCGTAGTCCAGTCATGACGACTATTCCACCCTGTTTCTGTTATCCTGAGAATATCTGGTTTCACTTCCTGCACCAGTACCTCTAGTTCCTCCATTTTGTTACCAAGGCTCCTCGCATTAGTGTACAAACATCTTCATTTTTGCTGTTTGGCCTCCCTCACCTTCTTTACCCAATGAGGCATGGTCATTCTACAGCCAGTAGAACCTATTAGACTAGTATCCACACTGCCTTCCTCCTTATAGCCATTCTCCTACCCATGGCTGTATCCTTTCTTACTTTGTTTTCTTCCCTCTCAAGGCTAAAATCCGGCGTGGAGATTACCTGGACATCCCCTAACCAACCATCTCCCCCAGATTCCGAGTTTAAAGCTCTCTTAATCAGTTGTGCCAGCCTCCATCCTAGAAGTCTATTTCTTTCCCTACTCAGATGAAGTCCATCCTGAGAGAACTGTCCTCTGTCCATGAATGCCTCCCAGTGGCCATACATCCCAAAGCCCTCCTTCTAGCACCACTGCCTGAGCCATCTGTTGACAGTCACAATCTTGTCACGCCTTTGTTGCCCTTCTCCAGGAACAGGCAAAATCCCACTACAGATCACCTGAGCCTCGATTTCCTTAAGCGTCTTCCCCAGCCTAGCACAGTCTCCCTTAATCCTTTCCAGCGAGAATCTAGATGTATCATTTGTTCCCACATGAAGGACAATTAGGGGATTCTTTCCCGTTCCCTTTAGGATCCTTTTCAACCTCACATCTACATCCCGTATCTTAGCACCTGGAAGACAGCACACCCTTCTATTCTCTGGATCAGCTCTGGTTACAGGCCTGTCTTGTCTTCTCAGTAAAGAGTCCCCGATCACATAGCCCTGCCTTTCCCTGGTGACGATGCTGTTCTCCAGTCTATCCCCTGTTCCCTCTGGCTGCAAGTTCTTTCCATTCCTATTCTCCCTTGTAATCCTCTTCTACCCATCCTGTATCCTCCTGGGGCTCATATTTGGTGTAGTCTCCATTGACTCTTCCCCTTTTCCTATAGGACTAGCCACTCTTCTCTTCCTCCTTGCCCCTCCACCTTCAGTGACTACCTGTTGAGCCCCTTCTTCATTTTCCAACTCTCAAAACCTATTCCTGAGCTCTATTTCTCCTTCACGAGCCCGTCTTTTCCTCTGCCTGGTTCTTGTAGTCACATGCTTCCACTGACCACTTCCCTCACCCAGCAGTCTCCCCTCAGAATTCCTCAGTCCTGCTTCCATCTGCAAGTCTGAGCTTTTCCCTTCAGATACCTCATGTCTTTGCTCCATCATCTGCTCAAACCCCTTTCTAAACTCAACCAGACTTTCCACCTGCATCTCCAAACCTCAGATCTTCTCCTCCATCAGCTCAAGCAGACGGCATTTCATGCAGACAAAACTCTTACCAGGTCCCCCCTCCAGGATCATGGACATACGGCAGCTTCCACAGCCAGTCATCTCCATTGTGTCTTCCACGACATGAGTCACTCCCACCGCTGCCTCTGTGTCTGTCATCGCCTTCCCACCGAAATCCTGTTCACCTGGGAAACACCCAAACCCCACCCCCCACAGCAACAACAAACCCCAAACAAGCACCACAAGACAAACTCCCCCTCAGACTCCCCTGTTTACAGCCCTGTTTGCTGGCTCCTGTGCCACGGCCTGACTGGCTGGCTCCCTTCATAGGACCCCGAGTCAGAGAAGCCCCAGCCCCGAATCAGGGCTCAGCTTCTCCCCCAGCACAAAGCCCCCACAAGCCTCGACACATACACAAAATCCCAATACACAACCAAATACCAACACCTTCTCCCCCACACCATTCACAGCTGTTGGTGGGTCTTGGGGAAACCCTGGTGCACCAGCGGGGGGGGGTGTCTGATGGGGTGGATGAGGGGGCGGGGGGCGGGGAGGGGGCCCAGCTGGGAGGTGGAGGGGTCTGTGTGGTGGGAGCTGTGGGAGGGTAGGGGATGGATTGGTGCTGTGGGAGGAGGAGAGGGGGGTTGTGGACAGGGGGCGATTGGGTTGTCAGGATGGGGACTGGGTCTGGCAGGGATGTGGGGGAGGGAGAGGCTATAGGGGACCTGGATCGGGGACTTGGGTCAAGGGCATGGCTGCGGCGGTTGGGTTGGGTTGGGAGGGGCAGCACCATGGCAGCCCCCAGGGGGACACAGCATGGCTGTGGGGGGCTGTAGGGAGGGGAGGGGTCTGTGGGGTGGGGTGTCTCAGCTGGGTGGGTGGATGGGGTCGGGGTGGTGAGAGGGCGGGGAACAGGGGGTTGAATGGCAGCAGGAGGTCCTGGGGCGGTCAGGGAGAAGGGCTGGTTGGATGGGGCAGAAGGTCCGGGGGACAGACAGGAAGGAGGGGGGGGTTGGATGGGGCAGTGTGGGGCTGTTAGGGGCAGGGGGATCTGGAGCCCCTCAGGGAACAGAGGGGTTGGATGGGGCCGGAGGCCCGGGGCGGCCGTCCTGGGGCGAGAAGCGGGGGTCAGATGGGGGCGGGGGCCGGGCCATGCCTTGCTCTTTGAGGAGGCCCAGCCTCCCCTAACTGTCCCTCCGTACAATTTCTGAAACCTGATTCGGCATCAGGCCAAAGTTTGCCTGCCCCTGGCTTAGGGCCTGATTCATGCAAAGACCCATTGGGAGTGTGTGAACATTGCCCCATTTCTGAAACTGGAAACAACCCCCTGCACAGGGCTGGGAAAACAGAGCAGAGCTCTGGAGACTGAACCCCCTCGTCAGAGACTGCGATGAAATCCTCTCAGGCATTGGCATCCTGACAGCAGGAGTATCTGGCTGTGTTGACTCTCTCCTCCGGCCCTGAGCGACCAGCACCCCAGCCAATGCCTGAGATGACGGGGCGTCCAGGATTTCCCGGTTTATGGATCTTGGGTAGCAGATAGAAGACCCCTGGTCGGGGTTCCAGTGGTGGGTCTGTGCAGATTTGTTCTTGTGCTTTTTCAGGGAGTTTCTTGAGCAGATGGTGCAGTTTCTCTTGGTCACCCTGAGTGGGATCAGAGGGGCATGGGCTGGAGAATGTGGAGTTGGAGAGCTGCCGAGCAGCCTCTTGTTCATATTCCGACCTATTCATGATGACGACAGCACCTCCTTTGTCAGCCTTTTTGATTCTGATGTCAGAGTTGTTCCTGAGGCCGTGGACGGTGTTGTGTTCTGCACGGCTGAGGTTATGGGCCAAGTGATGCTGCTTTTCCACCACTTCAGTCTGTGCTTGTCGGGTGAAGCACTTGAGTCCAGTCTGGTGTTTCGACCTTCAGGAGGATTCCACGCAGAATCCTTCTTTTTGTCGTGTTGGTAGGAAGGTCTCTGTGGATTAGTGTGTTGTTCAGAGGTGTGTTGGAAAAATTCCTTCAGTCGGAGACGTGGAAAGTAGGATTCCAGGTCACCGCAGAACTGTATCATGTTGGTGGGGGTGGAGGGGCAGAAGGAGAGGCCACACACGATACCCACTTCCTGGACACTACAGTGTTAATAAGCGATGGTCACATAAATACCACCCTATCCTGGATCGCTGTACTTACCTACATGCCTCCAGCTTTCATCCAGACCACATCACACGATCCGTTCTCTACAGCCAAGCTCTAAGATACAACCGCATTTGCTCCAATCCCTCAGACAAAGAAAAACACCTACAGGATCTCCATCAAGCATTCTTCAAACTACAATCCCCACCTGCTGAAAGGAAGAATACCCAGAAGTCACTGACTCCAGGACAGGCCCAACAAAGAAAGGAACAGAACGCCACCAGCCATCAGCTTCAGCCCCCAACTAAAAGATCTCCAGCGCAGGATCAAGGATCTACAATCTATTCTGAAGGATGATCCCTCACTCTCACAGATCTTGGGAGACAGGCTGGTCCTCGCTGACAGACAGCCCCCCAGCCTGAAGCAAATACTCACCAGCAACCACACAACAAAAACACTAACCCAGGAACCGATCCTTGCAACAAACCCATTGCCAACTCTGTCCACATATCTAGTCTAGGGATACCATCCTCGGACCTAATCACATCAGCCACACCATCAAATGTGCCCAAATACATGTGTTAGTCTCTAAGGTGCCAGAACTGCTCCTCGTTTTGTTTTTGTTTTTTTGCTGATACAGACTAACACGGCTCCCACTCTGAACTCAATGATTGCATCTCTCCCCAAAATCAATCTCTAAGCACAAAGAACACCCTGGAGACCAGGCCTTTAAACGTTAGGAAACATCAGAGTTAAGGTGATGTGTACATATTTCGTGCAGTGCTGTTGTGCATGTGTGTTATGATACAGACTCACAAATGTGGCCTTGAGGTCAATTCCCTGCCCCCCACAGCATCAATTTCCTCCAGACTCCCAAGGGAAGTGGTGCTTCCTCCATCCCTTGATGAGATGCCTTTCTGGAGTCTGCTTTGGTCCAAAACTCGCTACTGCGCCATGCAGGAGGCCTGTGATGTGTAGGGAGCCAGATGAGATGATCTAAGAGTCTCTTCTGGCCTTCAAGTCTCCAAATCTCTGCAAAACCAAGTGCGGCCCATTGAGCATCCTCTGATGGTTCCACGTGTGGCCTGCGTGAACCCTTGCACGACCACTGAGTGTGTGGGGGTGACCCAGGGGGAGCAGCTCAGACACGCACAGGAGCCGGCTCGGGGCAGGACATGAGCCCTGCAGGGCAGGGGTGGGGGTGGCAGTGACATCACAAGGGCCTTTTGCAGCACTCAGCTGATTGGTGAAAGGCGGTTGGGAGGCGGTGACCTCACAGAGAGTCCACGACAACGGCCAGGGAGGACAGGCTGCAGGGCAGGGGGATCTCAGAGACCCCCGGGGCTTTGCTGCAGGGAGTCTCCTTCTTGAGGTGTCTCCTTGAGGACTGAGAGAGAATTCAGGGTCTCGTATGTGAGCGCGAGGTGGAGCCTCTCTGGAGTTTTCTCCTTTCCCGCTGCTCATTGAGCGAGAAGACAGACGTCCCTGTGGAGAAGGGAAGAGCCCCAGAGAGGTTTGGTACCGAGGCAGCCTGATCTGCCCGGTGCTGGCCAAATTCTCGGCACGGAAAACAGGAGGATAAGGTAGGACAATTTTCCCCCACCTAGGCCTTTGTCCCTTTGAGTCTTTGGGGTTTGTCTTTTTTGGTTTCCCTTTTCCTGCTTCCCTCTGTCCACTGGCGAGGAGGGGGCTGCTCTGTAGCCCTCATGGTGGGAGGCCTCCCAAAGAGATGGGACAGGAAGCGTGCTCTGAGAGTGATCCTCACCGGTAACCTGAGCCATCCCTGGGCCATCTGGGGAACCCTCAGCCCACCACCAGAGTCTCCACGCTGATTGGCTGAGCAGGGAGTCTCGTGGCAGTGAGGAGACTCAGGACTTTGTTGTTCTCCTTTAAGGCCCAGGAAATAAGCCAGAACCAATCATCTGCTTGGTGAATTGTTCTCCTTCTCACTGCTTATTGTCTCTGAGCCGTTCCTGGTTCTCGCTGGTGTTCTCCTGCTTCTAAAACACTTGCTGAAGAATCAGTGTGAATGGTTGTTGGTCTGTAGCTCATTGCAGGTCCCTTTATTCTGATCATTCAGTATGTGAAACTCCAGACTGATGGTTCATTTGAAAGTCAGGACACCCAGGTCCTGTTCCCAACTCTATCCCGACAGGTTGTGTGATGGAAGACAAGGCCCTTCGCCTTTCTCAGCCTTCGCTTCTCCCTCTGTCAGTTGGGGAGAACAATCCTCTCACACCTGCCTCCCGGTGGGGGGCGGCTGGGGAGCTGTGGGGACCTGTTTGAGAGTGTCACTCGGAGCAGTGTATCGTAGGAGGTGTCCTATCGGGTTGAGTCATTCCAGAGGATGATGTCGTGCAGCAGAACCCCGTTTTCCCAACCTGGCATGACACAGCTTTGCATGGGAACCGAACCAAGAGCGCACACAGGTCCAGAAGCCGGCGATTTCTCCTTTGGCCGCTAGATGGCGCTGCAGGCTCCCACTTCCCCCTTCTCCTGGTCAGCACGATGGGGGTTAGTCTCCCCAAAAAGAACGCCCGTCTCGCTTTGAACGTTCCTTGATGTGCACTCTGTGGACTGTCGGCTTATGTGTCCAAAAGTTGCAGGGCTTGCTTCATGGTCTCCACAACGACAATCTTTCTTCCTTTTTAGACGTGACGACCTTTTTGGTCAAGATCCTTGATTATTCGGGGACTTATCCCGGAAGCCCCAAAGTATTTAGGACATAAGACTTGTCTGGAAGGGCGCACAGGGCTAAATTGTTTTTGGCCATAGCAGGTGCCTTGTCGCAAGAATGACGTCCATCCCCCTTCCAAACAAGCCCCAAGTGAGCTGTTACCAGAATTGCCCTTCACCTTGGGGTACGCCCATTTGTTAGGGTTACTCTTCTGGTGGGGGGAGATTCTGCAATTCTGTCAATGTGCTGCTTGTGTCACTTGTGTTTTCCTATGGATCGCTACTCCTTCCTTCTGCAAGTTCCCTCCCAATGGAGCTACCCTGCAGGACCTCGGTTCCGCAGGGCTGGGGTCTTCCAGCCCCCAAATGTGATGAACATGAACAGACACACAGGCACACACACATGAACATAGCATGTCAGAGAGGACTGGGTCATCAGCACTCACAAGCTGACCCCTGATGTGTCCCGGGACTCAGTGGGCTGGATCGAACAGCAATTTAAAGCTGATCCCCTCATACGTCCTTGGACTCAGCGGGCTGGGCTGAGCAACACCTTCATCTGCCACCCTCCTCTGCCCCCAGGTTCAACACCTCCCTATCCCCGCCTTCACCCCACAACCATTCTTCTAGTAACCCACTTGCTGAGCAAACCCCCGAGGACTTTTGGGGCTGCAGGGATCTTTAGCTTGGGTACAAGGAGCGTTGCTGCAGAGTGAATGGAGAAGCCAAAAACACCCGTGGAGGTGGGGTGGGGGGCTAGCAAACTATAACTGATCACAGGAGGCAGGGTCAGGAGGCTATTCCTAGAGAAAGACAGAGGCACAGAAAGAGACAGATGGATCTCAGCACTCCTTGAAGCTGGAATCGATCAGGGTTCCCAGGTGGCCTTGGTAGCTGAGGGACCGGAGCGCTGGAGCCAGGCAGAGCCCCCAGCACAATCAGTCAGGAAAAGCGAATGAGGAGGACTTGTGGCACCTTAGAGACGAACCAATTTATCTGAGCATAAGCTTTCATGGGCTAAAGCCCACTTCATCAGATGCATGCAGGGGAAAATACGGGAGGAAGATATAGATATAGCGATACAGAGAAGACGAGAAAATGGGGGTTGCCATAGCATCTCTTAACGAGACCAATCGATGAAGGTGGGCTGTTAGCAGCAGGAGAAACAAAATTTTGTTGTGATAATCAGGCTAATCTGGGGGGACTAAAACTGCAGGGCAGAGAGAGCAGTCAGTGTTGGGGGGTCCCGATCCAGTCCCCCAGCTTCTAGCTGCCCACCCCCTTAAGGCTGCCATTGCTGGGAGCCCCCTCCATCTGCAACTTCAACTTGTAAAGATTGCAGATAAAACCTGTACAGCTGTGTGCCTTTGGGCAAAAACTTACACACAGGTACATGAAATCCATGCAAAAGAAACCACAGTGGGTAAAACCAGGGAACAAAAGCCTGAGCAGCCAAAACCCCAGCCAGCTGTTGCTCCCACGAAGAGGGAACTGTTCCAATATCTCATCCTTCACATTTCTCCTAGGAACTACCAGGGGCCGATTGAAAAGTGTGAAAATATTTTTTCAAAGAAAAAACATCCACAACTTGATTCCATTTTATTGACAGCATCATTGTTCGTACTCGCCTGGCTTGCCTTCTCTGGCAGAAGAGAGGCAGACAGACGCGGATGAGGACCACCAGCTGTGCCCCCACAAGACTGGGCTCTGGGCCAATCCTCCAGATATCTGAGACCCACATCCTTCCCCAGATCAACCGCCTTCAAAGTGGACCAGACCCACATCCCTCCCCAGAGTGACCATCCGTGACCTGGACAGTGCCCCCAGCTCAGCCAGGAAGGAGAACTCTTGAAACTTTCTTTGGCTTTTCATCTCCCTGTTCTTCCCCTCATTGTTGGGGCTGAAAATACCTGGCCGTGGGAAGCGAAGAGGCAGGCCCTGGATTCTACCTCTCGGGAGCCCACAGCTCACCCCCAGACGGTCGCCGACGGTCTGGTGAGACGCTAGAAGGGCCATTTGCAAGTGCTTCAATTTTCCAGCTCGATTTGGCTGTTGGTTTCTGGCCCAAAATGCGGAGGCCTGACAGCGTCAGCACTGGGCAAATGTGGCTCGTTGCTGGAAGAGTCGGATTCTCCCGTCGTCTTCTCCCTTCCGAGGGATCCTCCGCGTCTCTCAGCAGCTCCTGGGGTCCCCAGCCACTGTCCCCCCAGCCCGGTGGCAGACTGACGGCAGGGCAAGAGAGCTGACGCCGAACCCTCTTTGCTGTTGGCCTCCGGGACATCGCAATCAGCTTGTGCAGAAACACACACAGACCCCACCCGGAGCACATCGCACGTCACACCCACAACACGTCCTGCGTCGCACATCACACACACAAAACATTGCACGTCACGCACACACAACACGCCTCACATTGCACGTTGCATGTTGCATGTCGCACACGCAAACAGAAGAAATCGCACCTCACACTTCACATGTGCGTCTTCTTGTTTGCCGTGTTGAGTGTGTGTGTGATGTTGTGTTTGTGGTGTCATGTGACATGGTGTGTGTGTGTGTGATGTGTTTTGCGTAGTCTTGGGTGTGTCGTGTTGTGTGTCATGTTGTATGTGTTTGTGCCTATCTGTGTGATGTGTTGTGTGTCGTGTTGTGTGTTTGTGTGTGTGTGACATGGTGTGTGTGTGTGGTGTGTTTGTGGTGTCATGTGGCGTGTGGGGGTGTGTGTCTGACATGAATGTCATGTTGTTTGTGTTTGTGTCTGTGTGACGTGTTGTGTGTTGTGTTGTGTGTGTGTTATGTGTTGTGTTTCATGTTGTGCGTGAGAGACCTGTTTGTGTGTGTGTGATGTGTTGTGTTTGTGACGCATTGTGTGTTTGTTTGTGCGACGTGTGACGTGTTGTGTGTGTGATGTGCGACGTGCAACGTGTTGTGTGTGTGATGTGCGACGTGCAACATGTGAGGGCGACATGCAACGATTTTGTGTGTAATGTGCGACACGTGACGTGTTGTGTGTTCAAAGTGTGGCGTGCAATGCACGACGTGTGCCGTGCTGAGTGTGCGTGCGACGTGCGACGTGTTGTGTGTCCGACATTCGACGTGATGTGTGTGTGACGTGCGATGCGCGATGTGTTGTGTGTGCAGGTGTGACTTGCAACATGTGACGTGTGATGTGTTGTGTGTGTCCGTACGATGTGCGACGTGCGATGTGTTGTATGTGTGACGTGTTGTGTGTCGTGTGTTACATGTTGTGTTGTGTGTGTCTGTGTGAGACGGGTTCTGTGTCGTCTTGTGTGTGTGTGAGAGAGGTGTTTGTGTGTGTGATGTGTTGTGTGTCATGTTGTGTGTCACGTGTGTGTTTGTGTGTGACGTGTTTCTGTATGTGTGTTGTGCGACTTGCATACATGTGTGCATGTGATGTGTTCTGTGTATCCGTGCAACGTGTTGTGTGGGACATGTGATTTGTTTGTGTGTGTTGTATTGTTTGTGTGTCATGTTGTGTTATGTGTGTGTGTGAGACGGGTTGTGTGTCGTGTTGTGTGTGTGAAATGTTTTTGTGTGTATTTGTCTCATGTTGTGTGTGTGTGTCATGTTATGCGTATGTATGTGACGGGTTGTGTGTTGTGTGTGTGTTGTGTGTGGTCTAGAGTGTGGTATGGATTGTGTGTGGTTGTGTGTTTGTGGTGACATGTGACGTGGTGTGTGGGTGTGGGTGTGAGACGTGTTGTGTGTGTGTGTGATGTACTGTGTGTGTGTCTTTGTGGTGTGTGTGTGTGTGTGTGATGTGTTGTGTGTGTTTGTGTTGTATTGTGGGCCATTTTGTGTCGTGTTCAGTGTGTGTATGGTGTTGTGTGTGTGGTGTCATGTTACGTGTTTTGTGTGAAGCGTGTGTCATGTTGTATGTCGTCTTGTGTGTGTTGGTGTGTGTGTGTGTGACGTGTTGTGTGATGTGTTGTGTGTGTGAGACGCGTTGTGTGATGTGTTGTGTGTGTGTGTGTGTGTCTGTGTGAGTGACTGTGATGTGTTGTCTGTCAGGTTGTGTGCCTGTGTTATGTTGTGTGCCGTTTTGTGTGTTGTGCTGTGTATGTGACGTGTTGTGTGTCGTGTTGTGTGTGTTTCTGTATGTGTGACGTGTGTGTAGTTTTTTCTGTCTATGTGATGTGGTGTGTGTCGTGTTGTGCGTGTGTGAGACGCGTTTGTGAGTGTGAGGTGCGAGGTGCTGTGCGAGCGACACGCAATGTGTTGTGTGTGTCCGTGCTATGTGCCATGTGCATCGTGCAACAGGCAACGTGTTGTGTGTGTGTGTGCGACGTGCAATGTTTTGTGTGTGTCCGTGCTACATGCAGCATGCTGTGCGTGCAATGTGCGACGTGTGTGTGAGACGTGCTACACGTGACGTGTTGTGCGTGCGGCATACAATGTGTTGTGTCTGTGTGTGCGACACACACCACATCACACACAACACGTCTCATGACACCACAACCACACAACACACACTCAACATGACACACAAGACAACACACAACACGTCACACAACAGTACACACACACAGCACATACCACACACACACACAACATGAAACACAACACACCACACACACACTGAACACAAGACTCTGCACGACACACAGCACACACACAAGACATCACACACACACAAACGTGTCTCACACACACACGTGGGCAAACGTGGCTGGTTGCCGTCAGGGTCTGCGTCTCCCTGCGGGTCCAGGGGCCTGGCTGCAGCTCCCGCCCCAGCCCTCCCCCCGGGGGCGTTGGCTGCTGCCCCTTCCCGTGTCCCGGCCCCTCCGGCCTGGGTGTGGGGCTGGTGGCTGGTCTGTGGAAACGCCTGTGGGATGCGGCTTCCTTCGAGTTCCCAAAGGGTTGGTTGGACTCGGGCCCGAGTCTCCTTTCCCGTGCGAGAGATCCCGGCGTCACCTTTCCACCACGTCCTTGCCAAGGCTCCCTGCGCAGCTGAGCCGGGAGGGTTTTTTCACCTGTGTTTTTCTCCACCATCCTGCCTGCAGAGGGAGAGCTGCATTCGGGTCTCACTGTGGTGTGTTGGTCAAGGGGTCGGATTCTCACTCGGGGCGGGAGAGAGTGCGGAGAAGACCTTGGAAAGGTGAAGTCGGGGGCAGGACTTTTCAGGTGCCTGTTTTTGTGGGGGTTCGTTGAATGTTGTTTTTTGCTGAAATGGGGAGAAAGGTTGTTGGCTTTTCAGCCTGAAGGCTTGTTCTGTCCAGCAGCCCAAACTGCCAGCCTTGTTTCACCTCTTTAATGTTGGACAGAGTTGCCGGCACCCAGTGCCGAGAGGCTAAACAACAGCAGGGGGGAGGGGTTCATTACCCGGTGTGCGTCAACCAATAATCACAACGGGGTGGAGAAGCAGAAAAGTTTATTTGAAGCTTCAGAAAGGTCCAGGGAGAATAGAATCTCCAATCCTGCACCCAGAGCAGGAAGTTACCCAGGCTTTTATACATCCTTTCTTCAGAATACTTATCCAATAGCAAGCTGCCCTAAGTATCCATCCATCCAGCCAATCCAGTTCCCAGCTAGTTCCCTTGTTTTTTGTATCATTTGTTAACCTAGACATAAAGCTGCTTGATTCAGCATTGTTCTGAAGGGGGGAGGGATAGCTCAGTGGGGGGGGGAGGGATAGCTCAGTGGTTTGAGCTTTGGCCTGCTAAACCCAGGGTTGTAAGTTCAACCCTTGAGGAGGCCATTTAGGGATATGGGGCAAATGGGGATTGGTCCTGCTTTGAGCAGGGGGTTGGACTAGATGACCTCCTAAGGTCCCTTCCAACCCTGATATTCTATGATTCTATGATTCTTCCATATCTGCCCTGTTTGGCCTTGTTTAGTTTCAGGCCGTCTGACTCTGCACCATATTGTTGCAGATCCTCAGCATAACTGCTGCGAGTGCCTCCAGGCGGGGGGGCCAAGGACACTTGGGCCTAGTGCGAGGGGGCTTCATCGACACTCGTGGTCTTCCATCCCCTCGAGTTACCTAGTGGCCATGCCCCAGTGTCCCCAACAACAGGGACAGGGTCACGTTAGCAGCTTTGACTCTTTTGGAGCCCCTTGACTCGACTGAAATGACCACAAAAGTTCCCACCCCCTGTGTGAGTAGCATGTGGGACTGAGCCTCTTTTTTCCTTTCTCCCCTCTCGGATGTCAGAAGCACCCTAGACAGGTGCATGGCTCCTTCCCCTTCACATGGCATGATAGTGGGCACAGGCTGAGAGAAAACAACTATCCCAGGGACAAGTGCAAAGTGGGGAAGGTGACTGATGGGGTCGGACTCTCCTTTGAGTTATTACAAACCCGGGGTTCCTGCATTTCCTCCAAAACAAAACCTGTTTTCTAAGTCGCTTCTCTGCTAAGGCTGCGTCTACACTCCCCCTTGTGTCGGTAGAACGTATGTCGCTCAGGGGTGTGAAGAAGCCACCCCCCGAGTGAGACAAGTTACACCGACCTAAGTGCTGGTGTGGACAGTGCTCTGTCATTGATTTCCCTGCAGTAATAGGCTTCATCTCTCGCTCTGCAGAGCCAAGCCTCTCAAAGCCTTTCAAGGAATCCTCGGGTGCTTCAGGGGTGTCTGTGCTGAGGACAGCTGAATTAATGTGAACTGGCTGAGGCTTGGTTTTTCTCAGCTCAGGGCCCTGATTTATCTGGTGCTCTGGGTAGTTCCCCTGATCACACTTCCTCAGGCTCTTCCTTGAGAGGAGATTTATCATGGGAATTACGCGGAGAGGAATGATCCTGGGGAACTCAGGGCCGAGCCTCCCAAATCTGCACCTTTGTCTTTGTTTAATGAACAGATGGAAGATCAAAGCATTGTATTCAATCCTTGAAGTGTCCATCCCATTTCTGTGCACAGTGGACTTGAAAAGTTGTCCTTCTTCGTCTGTACACCACACGTGTCCATTTTAAATCAAAAGAAGCATAATGAGCCATGGGCTACTTCCCTATGACACAGAGGGTCACAAACATGGTAGTGAAGAGGACAGATTACTAAGTAATCCCAGTGGGTTTCAGCCCCGTAGGATCACCTGGAAGGATTTTTCCTTCCTTTCAAAAGGGCAGAACCCAAACCCTATTCAGAAGATGCAGGGAATCTTACAGTAAATTCTTCCCACATGGTCCCCTTTGTAAAGCCAGTCTGTCAGAGCTTGCCTTAGCACAAGAAAATAATGCCAGGCAGTGGTAAGCACACAAACAAGATTTATTTACGAGAGGGAAAAGGACTAAGCTAGGCTAGAGAAGGGGTGGATTAACAAAACTTGAACTCTGGAAGTGCTCCAGTCTCCCAAACAATTACACCCAAGAGGTCATGTTGATGTTCTCTCTCCCCTCTCTTGCAGGGACAGCGATGGACGGCTGCTGCTCTCTTGACATTGGATGTCAGGGAGGGACTCCATGATGGACACAGGAACGGGTGAGTAGACCTAACTAAAAACCCTCCCTATCCCTCTTTGCGTCGTCTCTGCCTGGATGTTAGACCCTATCTACGCGGATTCAATCCGTGCGTGGGAGTGTGCTTCCCAACCCAAACTAATAGAGGAAATGGCTAAAGGTCACCAGATTCTTTTCCCAAGTTCAAGATGGCCACCTGACAGATAACCCAAAAGGTACATGCCTTTCTTCCCTTCTTTTAGGAAAATTTGGCAGGGGCAAGCAGCATTTTACACACCCAGAGACTGGATTTGACCAATCAGGGTTCGTTGCGGGGCATGGTGACCCACGCAGAAGGGGGTTGTATATCCCCTCTGAGAACTCCTCCCTGTGTCCTCTACCAATTGAAGTGGGCGTCAGCCCCGTAGGACCGCCCCGAGAGGGGATTTGACCAAAGAAGGGAAGTGCTGCAGTGGAGTGACCTGCCCGCAACAGGATCCCGTGGTCCCTCTAAAACGTCCCCACACCACCCTCAAGCAGTTGGCGAGGGTTTCACTCCCACCTTAGGCCATCTCAGAAGGGAAATGTGTACCAATCCAGAACAGGTATAGCCCGAAGGTCTAGGCCACAGTTTCTTCAAAAGACATCCTTGGAATGAGATGGGCTCTTCCCCGCAGTGTTGTGTTGCGACTTCCCGGACGATGCTGCCAGCCACGCAAACATGGAGCTCCAGAGATCGGCGGCTTCTGGCCTAGACCTTCGGGCACTGCCTAGTCTGATCGTTACGTTTCCCTTCTGGGATGGCCTAAAGCGTGTGTGCGAAACCCTGACTGATTAGCAGAGAACGGTGCGGGGATTTCATGGAGGGGTGATGGACCCCTCTTGCGGGCAGGTCACCCCACCATGGCACTTACCCTGTTTGGTGAAATCCCCTCTCTGGTGGGTCCTAAGGGGCTGAGGCCACCCCAAGTGGGAGGAGCTCTTGGAGGGTCACGTGACCCACTTCCGGATGGGTCACTCTACCCCAGAACATTCCCCAATTGCTCAAATCCATTCCTGAGGCAGGTGCATGGAGATAAAACACCCCCAGATTGGTAAAGGAGTGGGAGGATCTCTTAGAGGGGTCACATGCCACTCCTTGTTTCGATTCCTGTTTGCATCTTGACCCCAAAAGTCTTCTGTCATGGGGTCGGTCTCATGGTGACAGATGAGCGATGTCTGAGGAGTGAAGGGGCGAGGTCCCATGGCTGACATCAAATAACTTCCCTAAGCCTCAGGGTAGTTTGGCCAAATGCCCAGTGTCAAAATGACTGCCCTCCCACGCAGTGTGTGTGTCCCAACACCCAGAGTCCGTGCGGACACCCTCTCCGTCGGGGCTGTGTGGTCCAGCGACCAGAGTCCGTGCGGCCGCCCTCTCCGTCGGGGCTGTGTGGCCCAGCGACCAGAGTCCGTGCGGCCGCCCCCTCCGTCGGGCTGTGTAGCCCAGCGACCAGAGTCCGTGCGGCCGCCCTCTCCGTCGGGGCCGTGTGGCCCAGCGACCAGAGTCCGTGCGGCCGCCCGCTCCGTCGGGGCTGTGTGGCCCAGCGACCAGAGTCCGTGCGGCCGTCCTCTCCGTCGGGGCTGTGTGGCCCAGCGACCAGAGTCCGTGCGGCCGCCCTCTCCGTCGGGGCTGTGTGGCCCAGCGACCAGAGTCCGTGCGGCCGCCCGCTCCGTCGGGGCTGTGTGGCCCAGCGACCAGAGTCCGTGCGGCCGCCCCCTCCGTTGGGGCTGTGTGGCCCAGCGACCAGAGTCCGTGCGGCCGCCCCCTCCGTCGGGCTGTGTAGCCCAGCGACCAGAGTCCGTGCGACCGCCCGCTCCGTCGGGGGTGTGTGGCCCAGCGACCAGAGTCCGTGCGGCCGTCCTCTCCGTCAGAGCTGTGTGGCCCAGCGACCAGAGTCCGTGCGGCCGCCCTCTCCGTCGGGGCTGTGTGGCCCAGCGACCAGAGTCCGTGCGGCCCTCCTCTCCGTCGGGGTTGTGTGGCCCAGCGACCAGAGTCCGTGCGGCCCTCCTCTCCGTCGGGGCTGTGTGGCCCAGTGACCAGAGTCCGTGCGGCCGCCCTCTCCGTAGGGGCTGTGTGGCCCAGCGACCAGAGTCCGTGCGGCCCTCCTCTCCGTCGGGGCTGTGTGGCTCAACGCTTAGAGTCCATATGTCTATCCTGTCTCTTACGCCCGTGTGGCCCGATAGCAACGGACAATATGGCTACTCTCTCCCTCAATGCTGTGTGGCCCAACGCCCGGAGTCAGTGTAGCTGCCCTTCACTGCAGGGCTGTTTGGCTGAGAGTTCAGAGGCAAGATGGTTGCCCCTCCTCTTGGGGCTGTGCAGTCTAGTGGGTCAATGGGGACGTGGGCAGCCACCAAAGGATGGATGGCAGCCAGGGCAGGTGGACCCAGGCCCTCGTTACTCCACCGGCTCCTCGCCCAGGGCCTCGTCCGTGGCCAATGTGTTTGCCATTGAGTCAGTGGGGATCCAGCACTGCGGATGACAGTGGCTAGTTCACCCAGGTTACTTCCTTGGAGATGTCTCTAGGCCATGGGCTGGGGGTCTCTGGGTTCCCGGCGTGGGAAACTCCCAGAGTCTCCGATCTCCCTTGCATATCTGCAGGCCCCCGGGGACGTGGGTGGGTCTCGGCACCTCAGAGCTATGCAGTCAGGGGCTTGAGCTGCTTCTGGACTGGAGCCTACAGTGTGCATCCTCCATTTTCAGCGGTCTGCCTAGCGTGAGCTGAGCTGCTCCCTTACACACTGGTGCTCCAGTTGGAGCATGTCCGGCAGGGCTGGGGAGGGGCTTGGCTTTCTCCACCTAGACTTTGGGGTTCTGTGTGGCTGGTTCAGCCCGGCACATGCTGCTCAGCCTCTTCTGTCTCCTCCTTCCCATGCAAAGCTGCTTTGCCATCTCACAAGAGATGGGATCAGTGGTGGGCTCAATTGGCTCCTGTTGGCCTCTCGATGTCTGGAAGAGGGAGAAAGGGCAGGAACCCAAATGAGAAGAACAAAACCTTCAAGCAGGGTAGTTTTCCACAGCACAACCCCACCCTACTTTGCTGATGCTCATTGGCAACTTCCCTGAGAGCTGGCATTTCTTAAAGAGAGCACCCAACCCCCCGCAACCTCTGCTACCCTGTGGGCTGGCAATGGTAAAAGGGAGTCTGGGAGAATTTCTCCTCTCTCCACCTGGCTCTGATGAGTGAGGGAACCACATGCGAGAAGCTGTGTGAATGTAGGGCTCTGTGCAGTGGGATGAGATGTCCTCCATTGTGCCCAAAGGTGGGGTTGTCCTGCCTTTGCAGTGACTTCCTTCTAGTGAGAGAGATTTCAGAGATCAGCTCCGGGGTTCTGCCCTGTACCAGTGTGTGGGAATGGGGCAGAAGTGGGGCAATGGTGCACTCAGGAAAGGAGTAGGGCTAAGGGGGGCCCAGGCTGCAGCCACTAAACCCCTGCGTGCTGCGTTGCGGCCGGGCCGGCTCCGCCTGGCTGGGGTGGGGGTGAGGAGGCTCCGCACGTTGCCGTTCCTAATCCCCGCCAGCCACGTCACCACGACGAGCACCACACCGGGAACCTCTGTCCCGGGGGCTGATCCTGCCTGTAGGCTCTGCCCCCCCGCAGCTCCCATTGGCCGGGGATTGTTAATCCGGCCCTTGCCCTATTCCCCAGCCTGTTCCAATCCTGCTCTTGACTCCTGACTCCAGCTCCAACCCTTGGCTCCCCTCGGCTCGGCCTCCACCACTCTGAGCACGAGGCCCCAGAGCCACTGCTCCAACCACAGGGCCCAACCAGCCGTGCTTTGGCCTCTGACACCAGCGCTATGGAGGAGTCGTTCACCTCACTGCTTTCCATGTGTATGGCCCTGCCTTGGTCAGTGCTGGTTTTCATCTGCCATGGGGCTGCCCAATGACATGGCTTTCTTAGATCCCTTTCAACTTCTTCCAAGTCTTCTCTAGGCCCGACTAATCGACATAATTTTGGGTCATCTGCTGATATCCACCTCCTTGTTCAGCCCCGGTTCCAAACATAAGGACATAAGAAAGGCCACAACAAAGGTCCATCTAGCCCAGTATCCTGTCTTCTGACAGTGGCCAATGCCAGGTGCCCCAGAGGGAATGAAGGGACAGGCAATCATCTAGTCATCAGTCCCCTGTCCCCCATTCCCAGCTTCTGGCAAACAGAGGCCAGGGACACCAAAAAGTTGAGAAGCGTCTGTTGTATTTACCATAGCAGGACAAAGAGCTCGTCTGTGTCGGTCCCGGTTCCCTAGTCAAATGCAGAACCTGACACGAGATTTCCAAGCTTCTGCAACCATTTATAATATCTGTTGAGGATGTACCATGTGGTCCTGTCTGATTTCAAAGGCACTTCGTGAAAAGCTGAAACCAAGAGGAAATGGGTTGAAAACCCCGTGATGCTGATGTGACTGGTACCTAGGAAACCTCCACTTCCGATGGCCATTGCCCCCTGCTATTAGCTCCCCAAGAGTCTAAGGGCACAAGAACAACAACTCCGCTCCTCCCAAAATAGCCCTGGACAGAGAGGAGACCCCATTCTTGCCTAACTTCCCCCTCTGCTGGCAGACACTCCTCCACACACCCGCACACACAGACGGTTGGGGGCACTTGTTCTTTGGATGGAACAGGAAAGTGACAGCGGCAGCCACATTAAACCATACAACATTTAGGCCGAGATCCACAAAGGGATTTCGGCTCCTAACGTCTCCTGAAATCCTTTGTGGCCCTGTGCCTTCATTTCTGAAGAGCTCACAGGGAAAAGTGTTACCCATGTGCCCTCATGGGATTTCCTAGGAGCTGATAACCAATCTCGGAGTGAAGGTCCCTGGCCTGCAATCACTCCATTCCAGGGAGGGCAGGTGATGAATCTTTCCCTACAGAGGGGAACCGTCATCATCATCCTTAATACCAACAGCCCTTTTCAGTTGGGTCAGGCCTTCCTTTAGAGACTTTCTGACCTTGATGAAGACAGTCTCCCCACACAGCTCTAAGGCTATGTCTACACTAGGAGCTTGGGATGGAATTCCCCTGCTCCCATACACAGATTGTGGGACCACGATGAAAGCTGGCGTGACCATCCTTCTTCCTTCAACGCTGTCCTTAGACTGAGAGGGACACATTCAAAGCTGTGTTCAGGCCCTGTGCTGCACCCCTGTGCTTCCCACAGAGGGCCAAACACACAGAGGTATTTCCTTACCTTCATACAGGCGGGAGATGCCATCTTCATTCACTGTTTCAGACAACAAATCACAGTAATGGTGGATAGTATTCCCTAGACAAACAATGAATACAATGACAGGTTTCAGAGTAACAGCCATGTTAGTCTTTCTTTGCAAAAAGAAAAGGAGGACTTGTGGCACATTAGCGACTAACCAATTTATTTGAGCATAAGCTTTTGTGAGCTACAGCTCACTTCATCGGATGCATACCGTGGAAATGAAGCTCATGCTCAAATAAACTGGTTAGTCTCTAAGGTGCCACAAGTACTCCTTTTCTTTTTGCAATGAATACAATGGCTCTCATGGCTTTTCAGAACCTTTCCTGAAAACTGCTAATGATGCAGCCATTCTCCCAAGACACCTTTGGGAAATTCCAGACATTCCTTACATCTGTTCACAAAGCATATTCCAGAAAGCATCAGAGGCCCAGAAGTTACTGAGAGGCTGATTTCCAAAGGAGATTGAATTCACATCCTGCTGGTTTCCCCTAGGCTCAGCCAAAGAAGTGTTGTGGGCGGGGGAAGTTGGTGCAGTCGATTCAGCTAAGTTGCTCCCTTCATCTTGGAATACATGTTTATTCACACACACATGCACACACACACACACCCCGTTTTAGGATTCTGGTGCTGTTGGAGGGAACAGAGCAGCCGTCCAGAAAAGGGCTCTGAAGGAAGCATTGAGAAAAGATCAAGTGAATTTGCTCTGCTTACCAATGAATCGGGCTGCTGAATGTCTTATTGTTGTCTGTGAGCTTTCCAGGTACTGTAAGGCCTGGAACAGGAATTTGGGGATGTGGCTCTCGTTGTTCTGCATCTAGGAAGAAAGAAGGAAGAAATGCACAATATACAAATGACATGTTCTTCCCACAGCAAATAGTCCAGGAAAGCCAATGCATATAGCCAGGCCCTGGGAACCGCCAATATGAACCCATACACCAGAGCAGCACCCCTCTGAAGTTCCTATTGTGTTCTCCAGAACCTCAGCTTTCATTTGAAAAGACAAAAGTTTGAAGGTCGGAGAATTGTGGAGAAAAATGTCAACAATGTGAACGGATTGTAACTCCTGCTGAAATGAGCCAGCAGAGAGCCTGGAATGGAGTCCTGCAGCCCGACCGAAGCAGATGGGTACTCAGGGTGTGGGGTTAGAAAGGTCTTCCTCAAGTCCCCATTCAGCACTCTCAAGGCACAAGGAATTCACCTACCAAGCAGATCCAGACACACTTCAAGAGCTGTGAGGAGCCATCCCAGGCCAAGCTGTGGGAGAGGGTCTTCAAATGAGCCCACCTGAGGAACACTGCGCAGCGGAAGAGCGTCAGTTTACATGACTGCAAGAGAAGAGGAGACCAAGAGGGTTCTCCCTGAGAGAGGGATAGTCTGGGGGACATGGAACCTTCCCCGTCCCTTGTTCTCCTGCTTTTCCTGCCAGTGGAGATTCCTGTCATTTGTTCTCCACAGGAGTGTGCTGAGGAGAGGAAAGGGAGAGTTGGCTGGAGAGAGCCAGAGCCCTCCTGTCCTTTGGATGGTTTGGGGTGGTTGCCCAGGGCCCCGTGCTTTGGGGGGCCCTGCACTTCAGGGGGACGCAGGCCCTGGGCCGTGCCGGGGCCAGCAGCAGTACTCCCGGATCCGCTACGCTATGCCCCACCTCTTTCCCAGAAGAAGGCTTTTCTTCCCAATAGTGCTGTGTGCTGTGAGGATGGATGAGGCGCTTGGCTCCAGCATGGAGTGAAGCAGGGAGGAGAAGACTCTGCTTGGGAAAGGGGCTCTGGCGATGACTGGAGTGGGGGCCCCAGGAGATACTGGCTCTTTGCTCTTCAGGCAATAATGACCGTGGCACTTACCAGTTTCACACTCTCGTCCTGGTCTTCAAGATGCAGCAGCAGGGGGAGCAAGCAGTGGATGATTTCCTGCTGCACGAAGGGTTTGTCGGGGTCCTGCACCCTGCTCACCACGTTGCCAAGCAGTACAATGGCAGCTGAGCGCACACTGCCCTTCTCCTGGCAATGACACACAGGGGGTGGGGACCCCCGGTTAAAGCCAGGCAGCATCAGAGCAGAACGCCACTGAGTGGTGATGCGCCCGCTGCTCCGGTCCCCCTGTGTGAACGACCTGGGCTGGCGGGAGCAGGGAGGCCACCAGGCCAGCGCCATAGACATCTTGTGCAGGCCTGAGACCCTGTGCGGGACAGTGCAGCCCAGGGTGTCCCAGAGGCAGTTTCTGTCTGGAGAGCACAGAATCCTAGAACCCGAGAAGATGAGGGGAGAGGGCAGGCAGGCTGCTGGAGACTGGTGTGGGGAAGGGGAGAAGCAGCTGCTGGAGCCTGGCAGGGACTGGCTGCTCCAAAAGACAGCATTTCTTTGGCTCTTGGGTGCCCCTGAGAGCCGGGCCATTCCCGACCCACCTCTTTCCTGCTGAGAATCTCCACCTCTTTGGGGGCCTGTGTTCTCCAGACAGCTGGTCATCTGCCCAGTGCCAGGCCCCCTCTCCCCCAGGCCAGGCTGCAGCAGGGGCTGGGAGCATGGCACTGAGGCTGAGCTTTGGAGAGAAGAGCTCTGACAGTGGTGGCTCAGCAGGAGATTCCCCACCCATGGCGGGAGCACTCCTTGGAGGCTCCATGGCAGGCCTGAGGGGCGGGAGGAAGGGGATGGGGAGAGAGAGACAAGGGCATCACAGACAGCTGGAGCGGGGGAATGGGCTTCTTCTGCGGGTTCCAAGCCTTACGTCATCAATGAAGGGGCGAAGGCTGACAGCAATGTCCTGGGAGATGGAGCCAAGCCCCTCCCTGTTGAGGAGGTGGATGATGTCTGCAGCTTTATGCATGGCCTCCATGACACGCCTTCCATCCCTGTCACAAAACATGGCCAGGATTGCTGGCAGCTGGGCCCGTAAGAATTGCACCTGCCGGAATGAAGAAGGCAGCTCAATACTATGCCAGGTGACAGCCTGGAGCACATGCTGGACCACTGCCACCGACGAGAAACCACGGAGGGCACAGCCCCCTAACGGGGCAGAAAGTCATTCTCCTGTCACTCTGTGCCAGTTGCTCACTGTCACCTTTGTCTTTGCTCACCCCGCCTCCCCCGTTGCATCCCATCTGCAATCAGGGCTCAGCTCACGGGAGCAGGGAGCATGGCATGCCTTGATTTGTTCCGAAAGCACCTCCACCATTTGAGGGCTGTGTTTTAAACAACAAGGCTTGTGTGTGGCTCTCCCTCTCATTTCTGAGCTATTTGATGGAGATTGGCTTCCTGGGTCCCCTGGGCAATCCCCGGCTCTCACCTTTTCTGGCTGGAACACAATACTGCCAAGGCCTCGCAGACTGAGCCTCCGTATGATGGAATTTGCATCTTTGGTCCAGTCCATGAGCTGTGCCTGGAGGGCTGATCTTGTCAGGATGGTGTCAATGGAAGGACTCTGGAGAAACTGGCAAGAGCCAAATGAAGATCAGGTTGAGGAGCAGAGGTCTTATTGTGGGGTCTGTTCCCTGGACAGTCGTCTTTCCCAAAGGGCCACTTCCTCCTATGCAAAGTCTCTGGTGAGTAGGGAGCCAATTGCTGCTGTTTCAGTTGGTTCCTTCCCCAAATTTAGACTAATGCACAAGTCACAAATAAGTCCCCAGGGAAAGGGGAATCTCCAGACCTCATTGAGTGCCATGGAGAGAGCCGTGGGGCAGAAGAAAAGCAGAACCCCAGGAAAAGGTGAGGAGAGAAGCATGGCCTTGGGGCACTGGAGAAACATGGCTTCTTGTCCCATAACCCCATCTGGGCACATCCAGCCAGGAGCAATCTCACCATGTCTCTCCCTCCCTCTCTTTGCCATGCCCCACATCCATCCATGTGCGGAGAAGAGCTAGCTGGCGGTAGGGCTGCTAAGCTGCTGACAATGTAGCCTAGAGCTTACTGTCCTGAGCTGCTCTCCAGAAAGCCCACTTCTGCCTGTCAACTCATGAATCTCACCTCAGTGCAGAAAGCCAGGGCGATAGTTCTCTGCTCCTCCTCCTTCCCACTCTGGACGATGGTGATTGCCTCTCTGAAAACTGCAGGGAGCTGAGGGTTCTCAAACTCGATCATGGCTCTGGAACATGGAACAGAAAGTCCCTTTTGATTCTCAAGGGGGAGAGAGCGTTCAGCTCCAGTTGCTGGGCTGAGCTGGCAGCCTGGAACTGAGGACTATTTCACACGGAAATCCCATTCCCAAGAGAGACCCAAAGAAGAGGAAACGTTGAGCTCCTACCTTGCAATCAGGCCAACCCCCTGCGAGTAGTGATATCGGGAGGCTATCATGTCCCAACCCCGATGAAAGTGGATGCTGGCAAATTCCTTCCAGTAGCCGGGCATGGAGAAAAGTGTCTTCACAGCCTCCACTGAGGTGCTAAAGACAAAAACAAACAAACAAACAGAGTGTCAAGCAATGAGATCAGCCCCAAGCATGGCAAATCTGCACAAGTCCTGAGACACCCAGCATGCTCAGCAGTAGCTAGCCTCCCCAAGGATCGATCCAGTGTGATACCCTGTCTACACTGCAGTTTCACCGACTTTGGAACCAGTTAGGGACACTGTAGCTTCTTCAAATGGTTGGTGTCATCACTCCCAATGGTTGAATACTTGATTCTTTACTGTGACAGGTAACAGGACTCAAGCGGGCATGTGGGTCCAGATCCTTTGTTGGTGGAATCGAGCAAAGCTCCATCAGTTTACGCCACCTGAGGTGTCTTCTGGCGCTCTCTCTTTCCCGTGCAGATGGAAGCCCCTAACTGTGCCCACAGAACCAGATGAACTGGTCCCTCTTCCTCCTGTCTGCCTGTGAGGCTGACGTCCTGCGGGGCCTGTCCCCATGTGGTGCCGGTGTGGCTCTGTCCGCGTTCGGGGAGAGAGGCCCACGGATTTGCTCAGCAGGCACTGATGAACGCACTGACCCTTTGGCGGGTGGCAGACGTGGATGGATGCACAAACATGGCTGCTGCCTGAGTGTGTAGGGAAAGCAGCTGGGCTGTGGACGGCGTCAGATGAGCGAGTGTGACTCACAAGAATGCACGGCTCTCAACCCTTTTCCCTCAAGAGAGACCTGCTCCCAACTGAGCCTGGGCTAACGACAGCACCCGAACAACTGATGGCCGTGAACAGCCCCCATGTGTTTAGCCCAACAAATCTGTTCTTCCTTTTCCTTTCAGGCATTACCTTAGGAGACTGAGGCAGCTGCATCCCTCCTCGGGGCTGGATGTCTGCCTGGCCATGTAGGTCCCTGGCAAGTGCTGATCCATCACGTACTGCACTTGCCTGACGCAGAGAATGAGCAGCTGGGGATACATTTGCAGGATGGCTTCTCGGTATCCCCGTAGGAAAAGGAGCTCATAAATGGTCTTCATTGCCTGGAGGGGGGAAAGAATTTCACTCAGCTCTCCCAATCTGCCACCTGCCCCCATTGCCATTCGCTATTGTCCCTTTGTCATGTCTCCTTTCCTCTCCAGCGTATTACAAAAGAGTATTGGCTTCTGAGAGGGGTGGGGACATTTGGAGGCTCCTGAACCTTCCCCCATTCCTGGAACGGAAGCAGGATGGAAAGATGAGAAGAGTCTGGATGATGTTATTCCCCATTATTTCTCTTTCTGGTGCAGAGCCTGTGCTTTGGCTTTCCAGCCATGACTGGAAGGGCTGAAACCATCCTGAGGAGATCCGTTCTCCTAGGCCCAGTGTTTCTGGCCCAGTCAAAAGTACTGGACTTCTCAGGATGCCATGTTGGGAAGATTTCTAGCCACAGTTTACAGAGCCAGATACTTGGAGACTTCCAAGAGACACCTGAACTGCACCTGTTCACTAAAGGGCCATCTGGAGCAGAAGACAACTGAGCCAGGGTACCAGCAGATAAACCACTTCAGATGTGTAACTTTGACCTGGGGGAAACTTTACTGACCCCTCTTTGGTTTGATTGGAAGTGGCGAGGACACACTAAGGCCTGGTCTACACTCCAGAGTTAGGTCAACGCAAGGCCGCTCACTCTGCATCCCCCTAAGGATGGAATTTCCTTCCCATCGTCAGAACTGCCCCTCGGTGCCAAATTCGTCACTCCACCTCCACACGTGGCAGAGAGTCCAGGTCGATGAAGTCAGGTCGATGCAGCGTCAGACCAGACACCGCGTCGCTTTCCTCAACTGGCTTTCAGGAGCCTTCCCACAATGCCCCACCCTGACCCTACAATCAAGACAAGCCCTTCTGGGGAGGAAGGGCACTGCCGACACGAGCAGCAAAGTGCGGACACACACCAGGGAGGGAATCGCTGTGGCGGCTGTCTGCCCATTTAAGTTAGGTCGGCTTCAATGTGTGGTGGAGCCATGGCCTGAAGGAAAGAAGAGGTGAAACTCGCACACACACACAGATGCACCATCTTCCCTGTGGTGGCGGGTTCGCAAGGTGACATCTCAAATCTCACTTACAGCCAGAGACACATGGCTGCTCGTCTCCTCCCGGCGTCTCTGCTGGAGCTTGTCCAGCAGCTGCTGCAGCACCTCCCTGGTGAGCTGTGGTTCTTCACCCAAGGCCTTCCACAACTCAATGGCACATCTGCAAATTCAGAAACACACGTCAGAGCTTTCCTGCTTGGCCATCTCTTGCCCTCCCCAGGGAGAGGCTTGGAATACCAGAGGAGACAGCCACTGGTGCAGGGAGGCTAAGGCAGGGCAAGTCCCTTCAGAGAAAGTTGTATTTATTCCTTTCCCCTAATGGGTTCTTGTTTCTAAAGCTAACCCACTCTTTCCAAGACAGTGAGCATGTACTGACCACAGAATGACCACCAAACTGTGACCCGCAGACTGCAAAATTCTGCTCTGTTACACTTGGGTCAGTCCCGAGAAACTTGCCTGACATAATTGGAGTTCCTCTGGCTCTTTGGGGCTATAACGGAGACCCAGCGCTTAGCAGCTCAATTCTACTGCAGTGTGGTGGACAGGGTCAGAGAGTGAGTCAGCACATGCCCTGATCTGAGAAGATTCAAGAGCTTGGAAGAGGAGATTGTAAAGCCCAATGTGACAGAGATGGAAGGAAAGTAGGACTGAAATCCCCCTCCTCCATTCTTGCGGATCTAAGTCCTGCTTGTCCCCACAGGCATCTGCAGAGGAAGACTGCAGATGGATCCAAAAGACTTCCAGTCATTTGACTTCCAAGTTTAGTGAGGAAGGTCTGACGTGGTGGTCAAGCCCTAGGACATTGAGAACTAGGTTGGACAACTCAAGAGCAAATGGCCTGGAAGCAAGGTCTTCCGGAAGCTTGACTGAACTTCTGTGCCAATGCTGCCGAGTTTCTGTAACTTCTGAGCACAGCCCCTGGAAAGCACTGTGGCTGTTTCAAGATATTCAGACTTAATTCAGAAAGGTTTACAAATCAAACACGCAAAGAAATCTGAAAACCAACACTGTATTCCTCTGATAACTGAATTGGGTAAGAAGTTCCATTTCTTTCCTGCTGCTCTTCAATTTGCTCTGCAGTGTGACACAAATTTCACTCAGGTCAGTGCAGAACTGCATTGCAGAAGATGCCAAGGAAAGCTGGACTTTTGACCTCTGGCTAGGGTTCAGTTGGGTTTCATGGCCCCGAGGAACACATGGGAGTTGTGTTACAAACCCCTCAGCTGGCTGACCCTTCCAAGTGATCAGCAATAACCAGCAGGACTGAAAGTTAACAATCTATTGAGGTGGAAAGAGGCACTCCCCCCTCTCAGAGCTATTAATGCTGGCTGTCTGCTCGCTGCACTGCATTTAGGCTCTGGTCATGTGGGGAGGATTTTTTTGTTGATTTTCTTTTCTTTTCTTTTGCATCAATAAGGACTGGAAATGTCTGTTTTAAGAGATTGACCTCTGTCCCACAGCTCCATAAGGATGAGTGCATTTTGTCACCAATTCCTCAGCCATGGAATAACTGGGGGGTCTGATGACAGGTAAGAATCCTGCACTGGTCTCCAGGGGATAGACAGGTGGGCCTCATGGGCCTTTTCCGTCTCTGCCTTCTCTCTTGCAGTAAGGAGCAGCCAGACCTCATGAGTCAGGGATGTTGAGTGAGCCCCCAAATCATTGAATGGCCCTGTACTGGATCTGAGAGGAAGTGGGGTGACCCATAGAAATCAGGACAATGCTGGAATTCTCCAGAAAAGTGGCATGTCTCCATCCCGGGGAGTGTAGGAGGACGGGTTGGCTCCTTAGTGGCTGGGCCTGGCCATCTCTTCTTAGGAAGCGTGGACAGCTCTCTGCACAGCAGGAAACTCCCTCCAACTGTGTGAGCCCCACGGACCCCTCCCGGCCTGTGGCCTGTCACTAGGAGCAGGAAGAGAACAACTGGACTGAGGAGATAACAAAGCAGCTCCCTACCTGTGCGATGAGAGCGTGTGAGCCACACAGGTTAGAACCACGTCCTGGGGGTGGGAGCGAGCCAGCAAGGCCATGGCCCTGAGCACTGCTCTTCTGGCTCTGGGATCACAGCTGTTGTCGAGCCAGATTAAGATCCCTCCCACGATGTCTCCAACCTGGAAGTATGCCAGAAAGTTGAGGGATGGATTTCTCAATGAGTGGCCTCCTCCCAAGGAAGCCCTCCTGGAAGCCCTGCAAGCCTCCTCTGACCTCGGTTGCCTATCTTGGCTGCTCCCTAAGAGGTTTTGACAAGTCCAGGAACCCCAGTCTTCCTGAGGTCTGGGTGAGCACCTTCAAGCTCAAAAACACGCACAAAACCTTAGAGTGGGCACAGTCCTAACTCCCCTGATGTCCCAGGGCCTTCCCTGCCGTAGCAAACGGCTCTCAGCCCCGCTCTCAAGGGCTTCCCTCCAGGAGCCTTTCCTCCCTCCCTGCAACTTCCTTTTAGCTCTTTCTTGCACAATCCGTTCCTCCAGACCAGTGGTTCTCAACCTAGGTTCCACAGTGGGGCACATCCAATCCGACCTGTTTGTCCCTGAGGATGTCCCAAAGGGGCGCAGCTCTGTGCTGACCGGGCCACAGGTTGAGAAGCACTGCTCCAGACCCAGCTGGTTCTACCGATGTA
This sequence comes from Caretta caretta, assembly GCF_965140235.1. Classification (NCBI taxonomy): domain Eukaryota; kingdom Metazoa; phylum Chordata; order Testudines; family Cheloniidae; genus Caretta; species Caretta caretta. Next base: position 10,927,880 of record NC_134209.1, read on the forward strand.
TCCCAGAGCCCATGGCAGAGATGGGAGGCAGGGCTAGTTGGGTGGGGCTAGCCAGCTCCCGGCCCCAGTCTCCTAAGTCCCTAGTCTCTAACCTCGGATTCATGCTATGGCACTTAGAAGAGCAGTGCAGACAAGGTGACTTGGGCTGGAGCCCAGGCTCTGAAGCCACCCTCCTCCTCAGGCTTCAGAGATCAAGTTCCAGCCCCAGCCCAGAAGAGTCTGCATTGCTGTTGTGGCCCCTCAGTGCCAGCCCTGGGAGCCCAAGTCCATAGGGCCAGGCTTTCAGGCTCCTGCTGCAGAGTTTGCAACACAGGGAGACAGACCCTAAAGGGACAAGCCACCCCCTAGGACTCTTCTGTGAGGAATTGGTCATTGCTCTTTCCTCTCTCAAACAAGGAGCAGGAGCTCCAAGGCGGGTGGCTGGATTCTGTTGACCTGTTCTGCTAGCAGGAGTTAGAGCCCTGCACAAATCAATCTGCTGATTGAGGGGCCATTTGTTAACTTCCTGCTGGGACCTGTTGGAAAGAAGGAACTCGGGCAGAGACAGGGATGACCTGCAGGAAACCCTAGGAACAGGCAGGTTGGGGAGGAAGTTCAGGCTGAGGATTCTGTTCATTGATTAGTCTCAGAGTTTCCAGGAAAGCCAAAGCCCAGGAAGGGAATAAGTCTGCACTTCCGCGCCACGTGCAGGCGGTCTTTGGAGAAGGGCTTGAATGTCGCCTATCCCCGTGGCCAAGCGATGAATGGCAAGGGGCTGAGCCAACCTTCCAATCCCATGCCAGTGTCCCAGGAATGGTTTCCGAGGAGAGGAACTTCTCCCATCCCCCTCTCTGCGCAGCATCCCCCTGCCCCATTGCGGGAGTCTCTTACTCTCTCCATCTTGTCTCCGTGGAGAGATACAATGGCCCTCAGCTCTTCCTCTGCGGCTCTAAATCTCTGCAGGGTGGGTGTTGTCAGACCCTTCACGGCTGCCATCAGCAGGGCATGGAGCGGGGCTGAGGAAGGGTGCTCCCTGGGGGTCTGCAAAGAACAGGGTCAAAGCCTGTTGGGATTGAGTATTTCCCTCGGGCAGCTGCCCTGGAACAGTCTGTCCCCGGGGGAGGCTGGCAGTGCCGAAGGAGCATGGAGACTCTGGCTGAGCCCTTTTCTTCAAAAGCCTCCCCAGGTGCTAAGGTTTCCTCAGCCTTTTGTCCCCTCTCTGGCCCCCTCTCCTGAGAAGAGACGGGAGCCTCTCGGGCAGTGCTGGGACCCCAAGGGCCGCCCCGTTTCCTCCCTCGCTAGCCCCTCCTCGCAGGAAACCCCGCTTTTGCTGAGAAAGCCTCAATGTCCTGCAAATCCCATTCAAGTTGCTCCTTGAGTGTCGCCAAGGGTTCACTGGAGAACCTGCCCCATGTCCCATCCCACCCCGAGCGCCTGAGGAGATTGGCTCAGCAACTCTGGCAGCCCACAGTGTCTGCGAGGAAGGGACTGAGAATAGGGCCCAAACGGAAACGCCCTCTTCCTTCCCCCCCTAGCAGCCTGTGGGGCTGCCAGAAAACAGGCAGGAATCGCCGTCAGGACAGAAAGTAACTGAGACTGAAGAAGCAAGTTTGCCTGGCTGAAGAGAAGCCCAAAGCCTGGGCCTCTGGGGCCAGAGCCCTGGGGGTGAGAACTCACTGGGCACAATGTTACTCCAGGGGGCCTGGTTCCAGGGTCACCTCAACCCAGGGCCTGGGGTGCTGGAGGCCTTTGCCCTGGTGTCTCAGGGCAACCCCTGGGGATTATTGCAGCTGGCCTGCATGGCGCTGGATTAGCACCGTCTGTCCTGGTTGCCAACAGCTGAGGGGTAGCTCAGTGGTGTGAGCATTCGCTAAACCCAGGGTTGTGAGTTCAATCCTTGAGGGGACCATTTCGAGATCTCGGGTAAAAATTGGGGTTTGGTCCTGCTTTGAGCAAGGGGGTGGACTGGATGACCTCTTGAGGTCCCTTCCAACCCTGATATTCTAGGATGCAGTAGAGCACAGCGGAGTAGCACACTCGCCTCCATACTCCAGACCCCCGGCGGGTCAGAAGCTCCCAGAATTGCAGCCTTTTGTATGTGCTGCAGGGTGCTCTGTCCCGAAGAGGAAGAGTTACAAAGGTGTCTAGAGGCTTTTGTAACTCGGACAGAGCCCAGATGTTGGCAGGCGGGAGGGAACCTGGGACCTCTGGAGCTTAGTGCAGGAGCCTCGACCACAGGAGCGAAAAGCCAAGAGGCTGTTAGCTAAGGCTCTAGAGCAGACTCCTTTTCTCTGTGTCTCAAAGTGGTCCTGGTGCCACGAGATGGGCCAGAACCCCACAGCCAGGACATATGTGGGTTCCCCCGACCAGGGCAGGGATGGGCCTGGTCTGGTTTTCAGCCGTGCCTGTGTGCCATGGAAAGTGCATCAGAATCAGGCACCTGAGTCAGGCACTTCTGCCAATCCCACAAAGCACCTCTGGACTTCTTTAGGTGTCTAAACCCCTTTGTCAAAGCGGGCCTCGTTCAAGCGACCCAGATAAAGACTGGCTGGAGTTGATCACCCTTGACGAGTGTTTCTTTTCAGCCCCTGGGAGATATTCCTACACACAGCAAGGGATACTTTCCATGAGCACGGCCACACAGCACCATTACCATCGTCATATGGGAGCTGCTTGTTAATGAGGGGCTGGGAGTGCGCTCTTCTTCCTGCTCTTCTGGGCTTCCTTTTTCCCACTTCCCCTTCGTGTCAGACGGCTCCTTCTTCGTCCCTGCAGCAGAAAGAAACATTCTTAACATTTTGCTTTTCCATGTCTTCCCCCCGGTTTACAGAGGATGGAAGTTGGGCCCAGAGCCCTGAAGCGAATTGCCCAGGGTCAGACTGAAGGTTGTTGGCAGAGCTCAGCAGAGAACTCTGCTCTCCTGACTCCTAGCTGGAGGCTTTAACCACACGAGGCTTCCTCTTCCCTCGGGGCCAGTTTCTTTTCAATGGTGTCCTCTACTCTTCCCCTCCCCTTGCACCCCTTTCCTGTCAGTGATGGGCACCTGGCCTCCTTTTGCATTGAACCCCCCAAGAAGGAATGACTCAGCTCTGGTACGGTTCCCAGCTGTGACCTGCTGAGACCTCTGGAGCATTTTCTTGAGGAAAGGGACCCAATCCAGGAGAAAAGAAAGGATTTCCTCCAACGTCCAGCCTCTCTCTTCTCCTTCCAGCCTGGAACAATGTTAGTAGTCCCCACCCCACCGTGCCAGATCCCCAGAGGAGGGTGACCTGACATTGTCAGCTCTCCCCACCTCAGCCATGGACCTCTGCCACCCTCTATATGGATTCCAGAGCCGGAGGTACCCATCACTGTCCCATGAGATGGCCCTGATGTCGAGGCTTGTCGAGTGACTGGTGTGAGTGTTCCTCACATGCTCCTCGTGAACCATGTGGATTGAACCATCTCACCTGTAAGATCCACTTCGACTTTGTCTGTCGTCTCCTGCAGCTTCACCTCCTCTGCCTCCACCTGGGTCTCCGCTGCTTTCTTCTGCAGGGACAAGTGTGTCCACCTTCTTGGAGAGGAAGCTGTTCTCTCCTCACTGCTCTCTGCCATCGAGTTGTGGGATTGGCAACAGACACAGAGTCTTTTCATGATGGTCCATGAGCATTTTCTTCCCTGGGGGTTCTCTGGCAAGGCCTGTTCTTGGGGGCTGAGGCCAGAGCATGCCTCAATGGCTGCAGGTTGGACGAGCACTTTGTGCACATGGATCTCTCTGTGCTCCCGAGAGGCGAGTCTTTGGAAAAAGGAACGAAGCCTGGAATAGAAAGAAGGAGGAAATGGGTTTTTCTGTCCTTCTCGAAAGGAAGGGAATTAGTTTGCCCAGGATTCCCAGATCCACGAGAGTGGTCTTTTGAAGCCATCTGCTCCTCTAATAGCCAGGACTGGTTGCTGCAACCAAGAAGATATGCAACCCAAGACCGCCCAGACTGGGTCAAACCAAAGGTCCATTTAGCCCAGTACGCTGTCTTCTGACAGTAGCCAGTGCTGAGTGTCCCAGAAGGAATGAACAGGGAATCATCAAGCGATCCATTCCTGTTGCTCATTCCTGGCACCTGGCAAACAGAGGCTAGGGATAGAAAGAGCAAAAGGTCAGTTTCTATGTTCTTTGCCTGGGCCTAGTTGCAAAAATGCTTCCTTCTTAACCCCACTCCTTTGTGCACAGAATGTTGGGACTCTGGGAACAGATCGGGCCAAGCTGCAAACCAAGAATCCTCTGTTCCCAGAGAAGCCAGGAAAAGGAAGAAAAGATTGTCATCTCGAGGGTTTGAGGGTCTGGAAGGATGAATTAGCAGCTGCAAATATGTTGACTTCTTCTCAACTATTTGAAAATCTGGAATGTATTAGCATGGGGGAAAGAATCAGTCAACTTGAAATGAAGAATGACCCATATTATTTCCAACATCCAGTCAGAAGTTAGGCCTCCAAAACAAGGACAAAGAAATCACAGCGAGACCCATGACAAATGTAGGCGACAGTTGATTGAAACCCCTTTCCTGGAAAGGAATTGCGTGTGTGTGTGGGGGGGGATCGACACATCTCTTTTCTCTAGCCCAAGGGGGTAGAGTAGAATTTGTAGAGAGTTTTGAGATCTATCGCCAGGAGATTCTTTCTGAGAGAACTACCAAGATGACAGCCAGGGGATGGGAGTGGAGCTGTATCACTTTCAATATCTAAGATTAATTTCTTCTGCACTATTTGAGCTCATTTATGTGCATTTCAATCCTGTAAATTCTGAGATCGATATTCTCTCAACACACATTTCTTTGGCAGTCATGACAGGAGACAAAGGGTTTCTATTCCCAACTTGAAGGCAAGGAGTGCATTAGGGGCGACTCCAAGGGAAAGACTATTGATGGAGATCTCAATCTAAATTCTACACGAGTTTTGTTATCTTCCCTTTTGGTTCTATCCCTGGAAATTCCCCCCGACTAGTCTGCTGAAAGATAAAATCATCTAAATCTGCCTCCAAAGAACCTGACAGGCTGAAGCAGGAGGAGACCTGAGAGATGGCCACTTTCAAATCAAAAGGGAACGCTGAGACCTGCCTGTTGCCACACCCGCCCCCACCCGTCTCGAGGAGAAGGAGGCACCGACCTGTCGTGTGCGATCTAATGAGCAGGGAAAGAATCTGGGAATTACCTTCTGTAAAAACTCATCCTTTTGTTCCTCAAACACCTGTGGAAATAGCTGATTCAAGAAGTTGCTGACAGAGGGATGGTCCGCGTCTCTCAGCAGCTCCTTGGGTCACCAGCCGTTGTCAACCAAGCCAGTTGGCAGACTGACGGCAGGGCAAGAATGCTGACGCCGAACACTCTTTGCTGTTGGCCTCCGTGACATCACAATCAGCTTGTGCATAAACACACACAGACCCCACCCAGAGAGACACACCCCCACTGAGCAACTCCCCACCCTCCTTCCCAGCACTTCCTGCCCACCGCAGAACAGCTGTTTCATGGAATTGAGGATGCTCCGGGAGGGTCGGTTCGGGGCGGTGCATGGGATTCACATACTTGGGGCAGTGCATGGGATTCTTCTCTCCTAAGTGCAGGGCTCAGCACTTGTCCTTGCTGAACCTCATCAGATTTCTTTTGGCCCAATCCTCTAATTGGTCTGGGTCACTCTGAACCCTATCCCGACCCTCCAGCGTATCTCCCCTCCCCCCAGATTAGTGTCATCTGCGAACTTGCTGAGGGTGCAATCCATCCCATCCTCCAGATCATGCACGAAGATGGTGAAGAAAACCGGTCCCCAGAGTGACCCGTGGGGAAGCGGGGGAAGGGGTGGAGGAGAGGAGGCAGACGGTGAGTGGCAGGGACCCCACAGAGGGGGGTGCAGTGGAGGAGAGGGGGAAATCATCCAGGCAGCGGTGGGCAGTGTGGGCTGGGAGAAGGGGCGAGGCAGATACAGGAAGAGATGGAGCACAGGCGGGGCACTGGGGCCAAGGCACCCGGGGCCTGGTCATCGTTGGCACCAGGAGAGGAGAGGAGAGGAGAGGAGAGACAGAGACAGAAACAGAGACAGAGACAGAGACAGAGTGTGTGTGATGGCCAACATACTAGAGGAGAGACAGAGAAAAACATGGTAGGATAGCAAGGAACTCACCTCCTGGAGTCATCTCTGATGAAGCGGGACTTCATGTTTCCTCTGAATTGTGTGGGGGTGCCTCAGTTTCCCCTATGCAGTTCTTAAGGATCTAGGGGGTGGGGTAAGGGTGTATGATCGTTGCAGAGCTCTGGAGGGCAGGTGTGTGCAGGGGTCTGGACACAGAGAATGGCCGACACCCTCTTTCCTGGCACCTGATGCCCTGGGCCCTTCCACCCTGTGAGGTGAGAGCTAAAGGGAACAAAGGAATCGGGTGCCCTCCTGGCCGAGGACAGGGACAAAGCCCAGAGGAGGAGGGGCTGGGGGGAGTTTCAGTTGGGGGCTGGCTGGAGACATGGAGTGAAGGGCAGACGGGGTTGTCTGGCTCACTGCCCCCCAAAATGGACCCGGCTGAGGGGTCCTGTTCTCTGCACCTACAAGCTTGTGTTAGACCATGTCCCTGTCGTCTAATAAACCTCTGTTTTCCTGGCTGGCTGAGAGTCCCGTCTGACTGCGGAGTTGGGGGGCAGGACCCTCTGCCCCCCCCAGGACCCCGCCTGGGCGGACTGGCTGTGGGAAGCGCAGGGAGGGGCAGAGGAGGCTGACGGCTCCGAGGTCAGAGCCAGGAAGGTGGAGCCGGGGGAGCTGTGTGTCCTGCAGACAGGCTGCTCCCCGAGAGGAGACTTCCCCAGAGTCCTGCCTGGCTTCCTGGGGAGCAGTCCCAGAGCATCGCCCGGGGACCCCGGGACATCCTCCTCCTCGATGAAACCTTCTGCTGTGTGACGTGTTGTGTGTGTCGTGTTGCGTGTGACATGTTGTGTGTGTGACTTGTGTGTCGTTTTGTGTGTGTGAGACGTGTTTATGTGTGCGTGTTGTGGTCCATGTTGAGTGTGTGTGTGCCATGTTGTATGCTGTGTTGTGTGCCATGTTGTATGCTGTGTTGTGTGCATGTGACGGTGTGTGCCGTGTTGTGTACTGTTTTGTGTGCATGTTGTGTGTGTCGGTGTCATGTGTTGTGTGAGATTTTTGTGTCTCGTGTTGTGTGCCATTTTGTCTGTCTTGTGTCGTGTTGTCTGTGTGTGTGTCATGTGTGTGGGTGTGTGATATTTTGTGAGCGATGTTTTGTGCATCGTGTTGTGTGTGTGTGTCACGTGTGCCATTTTGTGTGTCATGTGAGGTGTTGTGTGTTGTATTGTGTGTGGGTGTTGGTGTCATGTGTGATTTCTGTGTCACGTTGTCTGCCGTTTTGTGCCTCGTCTCGTGTGTGTGTGTGTATGTGTCGGTGTCGTGCGTTGTGTGTGATTTTTGTGTGTCATGTTGTGTGCTGTTTTGTGTCATTTTATTTGTGTGTCATGTTGTTTGTGTGTGTCGGTGTCCTGTGTTGTTTGTGTGTGAGAGACGTGTTTCTGTATGTGTGACGCGTTCTCTCTGTGTGTGTCGGTGTCATGTTGTGTGTGTGTGTGTGAGTGTCGTCTGTCGTGTTTTGTGTGTGTGATGTTTTGTGTGTGATGTGTGTGTTGTCTTGGGTGGCCACACAGGGTAAGACACAAAGCATTCCCCTCATGGAGGAAGAGTGACACAACGTGGCCACTCAGGAGTAACACACAAACAATCCCCCCCCGCCCCGGAGCAACAGTGATGTGTGTGGCCAACTCAGGTCATGCACAAACCATTTCCCTCATGGAGCAACAGTGTCCCCGGGTGGCCCCTCAGGGTACTGCACAAACCATTTCCATCGTGGAGAAACAGTGACACCAGGTGGCCAATCCAGATAATGCACAAACCATTTCCCGCACAGAGCAACAGTGACACCGGGTGGCTAATCCAGGTACTGCACAAAGCATTTCCCTCACGGAGCAACAGTGACACTCGGTGGCCACTCACGGTAGTGCACAAATAATTTCCTTAACGGAGCAACAGTGACACCGGGTGGCCAGTCAGTGAAATGCACAAATCATTTCCCTCCTGGACCAACAGTGACACCGGGTGGCCACTTGGAGTAATGCAGAAAGCATTTCCCTCACGGAGCAATGGTGACACTGCGTGGCCAATTCAGGTAGTGCACAAATCATTTCCCTCCTGGCCCAACAGTGACAGTGGGTGGCCAATTCGGGTCATGCTCATTTCCCTCATGGAGCAAGAGTGACACCGGGCAGCCCCTTGGAGTAACACACAAATCATTTCCTCCCGGAGCACCCGTTGCACAAACTGAGTTTAATAATAATAATAATAAACAATAAATAGTTTCATTAGAAAAGGTAGATTTTCAGTGATAATAAGGGATAGCAAACAGAAGAAGGCAGATTGCTAAGCAAATACAAATACACACACATACTAAGCCTAAGATCTTAAAGAGACTGGATTCAAGAAGTAATTTCCCATCCTAAATATCTCTGGGCAAATTGAAGAGCTTCTAAAAAGAAAAGGAGTACTTTGGCACCTTAGAGACTAACCAATTTATTTGAGCATGAGCTTTCATGAGCTACAGCTCACTTCATCACTTCATCAAGAGTTTCTGTAGTTTAGACTTCCCGTTGTTTCTCTTTACAGACTAGACTCCTGTCTTAGTCTGGACTTCCCCCTTCTCATTTCCTTTGTCTCTTCAGGTACTTTCAGCAACCTTTCTACTGCCCTGCATGATTTTCCTCCGCTCCGACTTCTCCATGGCTCCCGAGACCTCACCTGTGGGAATGCACACCTACCCGTGTCCTACAAAGGGAGACGGCACCAGGAGAGCAGAGGAGAGAGAGACTGAGAAAGTTGGCCAACACACAAGAGAAGAGAGAAGAATATGGGAGGAAGGCAAGCAACTCACCAGCTGGAGTCATCCTCCTAGATGCCACCTTCTCCTGCGAAGGAGACACCGTTCCTGGCCAGAGAAATGAGCAGCCCCTGAAAATGGGGACCTTGTCTCTCTCCTAACCACAGCTGGTCAGGAACCTTTTCTTACAAACCCAGCCCCAGCTAATGGGGAGTCCCTACCTGGAGCCAGGCAGGCCATGAGCAAAGCCTTAACCAAAGCAGACACTTATCTCACTGACATTCGCGACTGCTCCGCTGCCAACCGGACGAATCCTGGCTGCATCAACAGCGTTCGCGGGCTCACCACTCTCGCTCGCTTTCCATCCAATGAGGGGAGTCAACTGTTTGTACTGAACCCAGACCAAGGAGGAAAAACAAAGAAGTTACCATCTCAGTGGGCCACATCGTGTAGGCTATCATTATACAATGCTCCATTGGTGCTGGAAATCTTGCCTTCATCCGCGCATCGGCCCCACGCAATGAACCGAGACAGAGTTAACCGCGACAGTCACCGTTCCACGCTCACACCCACTGCCCGGCATGATTTTCCTCCGCTCTGACTTCTCCATGGCTCCCGAGACCTCACCTGTGGGAATGCACACCTACCCGTGTCCTGTGAAGGGACATGGCACGGGGAGAGAAGAGGAGAGAAGAGAGAGAGAGAGTTGGCGAACACACGAGAGAAGACCGAGAAACATGGGAGCAAGGCAAGCCACTCACCACGTGGAGTCATCCTCTTGGATCCAACCTTCAGCTGCAGAGGAGACACCGTTCCTGACCAGAGAAACGAGCAGCCTCTGAAAATGGGACCTTTTCTCCCTCATAACCACAGCTGATCAGGAACCTTTTCTTACTGTCAAAGTTTGACTCAGACTCACAATTTATCAGACCACTCTGTTTTATTAGCAAAGCTGCTCTGCTAATACATTTAGAAGTGAGCCCCCTGAGTGGGGCTTGTGTCTCTTAATTTATACAGCTTGCTGGAGAACAAGTTACAGAGAAGTTACAGACAAAAGAAGAACAAGATTTTAGTCACCACCCTTCGAGATCCCTGAGACCAGTCACGTATCTTCAATTACCTGCCACCCTTAACAATCTCCTTTAACAGCTTCCAGTTAACTTAACTAATTGCCCTTCACACCTTCCATTCTGATGCCTGCTTCTTAGATGTGCTGGCTCTATCTTAATTGCTTCTCCATTCATAGTAACTGTCCCTACGTGTGCTCCCTCAGATACTTTGTAACATGTTTTGGCATGCCCTCTCATATACAATGTATCCAGCATGTCCCCTTATACAACGTTATACTTATACAATGTTATACTTCCACAATCCCTCCTTTTGGTCAAGGCTACGCCCTTGACCAATGACTTACTGGATTCCATACGTCAATCGTTCTTTTTCATTACTTTCACTGGTGACATTTAACAACATTAGATTAGCACTCTGGTTAGGGGTAACCTGGTGGATGGTGTATCTTGTGCAGTTTTGGATACAACAAGAAATCAATTGAAAACACACAAAGATTATTAGAATTCCAAATAGGATAGTCAGGATTCCTTGAAACAACCAGTTTCCCAGACTAGAGAAATTGAGTAAGTTACTTATCCATTTCCACAAGGAACTTGGTTCTTCGTGGGGAAGGTATGCAATTTGCTCCAGATGGCTAGAACGATTTATTACCTCATTAGTATTATCAGGTATGTATACACAGCTTTCTGTTCCAATTAGAGCACAGGTCCCTCCTTTGGCTGCCAGTATTATATCTAATGCCTGACGGTTTTGGAGGGCCACTTGTCGGAACGTTCCTGCTTCTTTGGCTAGAGCTTTTAAGCTCTCTCCTGTTTCATTGGCCATGATCTCAACCACCGCTTGTAACCTTAAAAGCCTTTTTGCATGGTGGATTACCCCCCCTACTGGGACTAAAGAAATGCCAACAGCTTCTTCCCAAGTTAGGGGGCTTATGTTATCCACATACCATTTAGCATCTGGCAAGTCCCTCCTTTTTCGCCTGAAATTACGGAGGCGATTTCGTGGGAGGGATTGAAGCACCCAGAATTGTGGGAAAAGCTGAGCAGGATAACAGATACCTGACCAATTTGCTGGTAACACAGCGTAAGCATTTTCCCCACAAACCCAATGATGTCCCATTAAAGCTGGGAAGGTTTGACTGCAACCCTTTGACATGTAAGAATTTACGAAGGAGGAATAGTATCCCCCAAAGGGCACAGGATGATTTTCACTGGGAGAAGAGGTAGCATTCACAGGACATTTGTAGATGATGCTGTTTTTCTCAGGGAGGCTGTAGGGGGAGCAAGAGATTGAATCTTTGGTTTGGTCCCAGGTTGAGAGGAAGTTTATCTTTCCAGACCCGGTTCGCCATTCTCCAACCTTGTTTGAATAGTCCCATACACCATGGGACATGATGTATTGGAGACAGCTGCTCCTCCCTACATTCAGCCCTGTCCCATTACACACCCAGCACCAGTGGCCCTTTCCTTTCACCACACTTATAAGTTTAGGAACATATGTTTTTCCCAGCCCCCAAGTGTCATTTTCCTTCCATGTCCTTTTAAGTGGATAGGGTTCTCCAGCAAGCTCCGAGGAATTCAAAGGGATTGCCATGGTGGGGATACTAGCTTGTGAGTGAGCTGGGATGTGGCTGCAGACCCAGCAATTAGAAATATTCAGGATCTGGGCTATCTGCACCTGTTGTTGGATGAAAGAATTGTCACTGTCTCTCTGGATTCCCCAGACCCTCAGGACACAGGAGCTGAGGATTAAGCTTCTCAAAGGACACATGTTGGAAGCAGGACCCTTTCTGGTTCCGACAACCCCTTTCGAGGGAACCGCAGTCACGGTTTTACGTCCACCAGGCAGCAGGCGCTCGGCTCACTGCTGCTTCTTGTTTGTTGGGTCCTGCTGTCTGCTTACCCTCTGCTTCTGGCAACCCTTACGAGAGCGCAGATTGTAAGGGGTTGCAGGCTGTTCCTCTTTGTCTTCTGGGGTTGAAGCTGGTTCGGCGTGGTCTTGCAGAGGTGCTTGGTCCCCGTGAGGTGGCGCTGGCTTACACTGTGGGGCGTGGATCCATGCAGCGATGCCGGATAGTTTCACTGCTGTCTGGGTGGTGAGCAGTACCTGGTACGGACCCTCCCACCGGGGTTCCAAGGCGGGCTTCCGAAGGTGGTGCCGCAGGCAGACCCACTCACCAGGCTCAGGGGTGTGACAGGCAGCAGAGGTGGGTTCCCTCGGCCAAGCTGCTCCCACCTGCCAATGGAAGGAGCTCACCGCTTGCATTAACCCTTTGCAGTACTGGAGGAGCGTGCTGTGAGTTAGGTTTAGGTCTGGGGCTGGGGTAATAGTAGCCATTGTTCGCACAGGGTGTCCCATGATGATTTCAAATGGACTCAATTTGTGTCTCTGGGACGGGGATGACCGAATTTCCATAAGGGCCAGTGGTAAAGCAGCTGGCCAGTTTAACCCTGCGGAACTACAGATTTTTGCCAGCTTATTTTTAAGCACACCATTTCGCCTTTCCACTGCCCCTGCACTCTGTGGATGGTAAGGGCAGTGCAACAGGGGGGTGACATGTAATACCTGGTTTAGATGTTGTACAATTTTTCCAGTAAAATGTGTTCTCCGGTCACTAGACAAAGTGGCAGGAATTCCCTTGGTAGGGATAATGTGGTTTAACAGACATTTTGCAATGGACAATGAATCAGCTTTGCGACAGGGAAAGGCTTCAATCCAACCCGAAAACGGACATATTATAACTAAAATGAATTCATATTTCTGACACTTTGGCATTTGTACAAAATCAAGTTGCCAGTGTAGGAAAGGTGCTTGAGGCAAACCCCGGAACCCTTGTGTTACTTTTACAGATTTGCCTACATTGTGGCTTTGACAAGTAACACAAGCGGCACAGTGGCGGGTTGCAAAGGAGCTGAAATGGGGAGCCCACCACCCCGCCTTACTCATAGCAGAGACCATCCCCTCCTTGCCGATATGTGAAACACCATGTAGCAGGGCGGCTAGAGACGGGTAGAGTGAGAGGGGGGCTACAAAGGTACCGGTGGGCAATCGCCAAAGGGAATCAGAATGCAAAGAGCAACCCAAAGCACTCCAGGAGTCTCTCTCTGTTTCTGGGGCAGAATCCTGGAGCTGAGCGAGATGAGACAGGGATGGTGGCGTTACAGAGACAGAGAGGGGACCAAGAAACGCTTCTGGTGAAGGTTTTATAGTGGCGGCATGTTTTGCAGCAGCAGCAGCAAGTGCATTACCTTTTGCCACCTCGGTGTCTGCCGCTGAGTGGCCAGTACACTTAACAATTGCCAAGGCAGACGGTAGTAAAACTGCCTACAGGAGGGCAGCAATGTAGGGGCCATTCTTGATAGGGGTACCAGTAGAGGTAAGAAAACCTCGAGCCTGCCAGAGGGTGCCAAAGTCATGCACAACCCCAAAGGCATACCGAGAATCAGTAAAAATAGTGGCAGAGAGCCCCTCGGCTAGAAAGCAGGCACGGATTAGAGCAATCAGTTCAGCCACCTGGGCAGAGGTCACAGAGGGTAAGGGCGCAGCTTCTATGGTCTCAGAGAGAGAGACCACAGCGTACCCTGCAAGAAGGTGGCCTTGGTCATTTCTATAACAGGACCCATCAGTGAATAATACCAGGTCAGAGTTAGGGAGAGGTACATCTGAAAGGTCGGGGCGCGGGACAGTGACAGCGGAGACAGTTGCAAGGCAGTCATGGGGTTCACCATCACTAGGTAAAGGAAGGAGGGTAGCAGGGTTTAACCGGGAGCAGCGCTTAATAGTGATATGTGAGGCTGAAAGCAGCAAAAGTTCATACCTAGTGAGGCGAGCAGAGGAGAAGTGAGCAGTAAATAGTACAGCCAAGTTTGCATAGCAAGTCCCGTCCCAGAAGGTTTGCAGGGGTGGAATCAGAGAAGAGGAATGCATGCTCCTCAGAGAGGGGACCGACCTGAACAGACAAAGGTTTTGAGAGGGGAAAAGAGGTAGGAATCCCTGTAATGCCAACAGCAGACACAGATTTTCCAGATCGGGGAACCTCAGGCAAGTCAGTGGTGTGGACTGTAGAAAGGGAAGCTCCAGTATCAACAAGGAAAGGGAGAGAGAGATCATTTACAGTCAGGACACATTCTCCAGTAGGGGACAGAGGTAATAAGGGAGCTAAAACTTTGTGAGGTTCCCCAGCATCCCGTCATTGTTGGGGTGAAAAATAGGGTTGGGGATCAGCTGGAGGAACCAGCGGGGGGTTCACTTGATTTCCCATACAATTATTAGGTCGTCTTGGACACTCTTTTTTCCAGTGTCCAGGCTGTTTACAGTAGTTACAAACCCCAGTTAATCCAGCCCCCCACCCCCTTCCGCAATCCCGCCCCTGTCCCCGATGTGGTCTGCTTAGTCCTGAATTATGCTGTATCTGCAGAGCCATTAACTTTTGCAGGGACTGTTCCTCCTTTCCTTTTAAAGTGCAGTGGCAATGCTCCGCTACTGCCAGCAATTTGTCCATGGTTTCAGTCTCCCATCCCACACTTATTCGTTTGAACATGATGCCTGTGGCAGGGAGAAGACCATCAACAAATGCATGTGTCAAGGCCCCCTGCCCATTTACATTGGGCTCTTGTATTCCTGAATGTTGTAGGAAAATATCAGTTAGCCGGGACCTATAGTCGCCTGGGCTTTCTCCTTGCCCTTGCTTACAGCAACGTATTGCTGTCCAGTTTGTTTTAGGAGACCACACTTTGGGAATGGCTTGATGCAGGCGCTTCCAAAGAGCCATACACCGGTCTCTGGATGCCGAATCTGGGCCAGTACTTTTTATGGTTGAGTGGCGTGCCTCAGCTGGCCAGTCTGCGGCAGCCAACCATTTTTCATAATAACTGGCAGGAGCTAACAATTTACACAGTTGGAGGAGATCTGTCTCCGAGGGTTCATAGGTTTCACAGATTAACAGAAACTCCTCAGCAAATTTGACAGTTTTCCTGTGGTTTGGGAAAACTTTTAACTATAGATAAAAGTTCCGTACGAGTCCAGGGCTTATAATCCCATATGGACTCACTTTCTCCCATCTTAAGGACTCGTAAGGGTGCCACAACAGTTTGATCAGAGTCTCTCATTAACCTCCCATCAGGTTCTCTTTTCCAAGAAGAGATGTCAAGAGAATCTTTGCAGTCTGCTTTGGATTTCTTCTTCATAATATTTTGCAGAGCTGCGAGGCCAATGAGGGTATCTTCTTCACTTTCATTATCTGTAGTCACTGAAGATTTTTCCTTTTCTGATTTCTTATTTGCGCAGGAGTATGGTGGGGGTCGGGTTTGATCTGGATCATTGCACAGGACTGGGCAAAGGGGAGTGCTCGGACTCGTGGTGGGAGAGACTGCATCCAATTGAACTGTTAGTTTTTGGATAGAATTTTTAAGAGAGGTGAGTTTTGACTCAGTCCATCTATGATTTGCCTCTTCCCACCACTGCATGAAGCAGTCTACTTCTCCTCTCTCCAATTTGGTTTTTGGGAGGACGAGTTTGCTTTTTAAAGCGTCCACTCGATCCTTATCCCAAGAACCTAACAGTGGCCACTGTAATTTGGGGTTCTCTAGAGCTAATTTGGACCATTTTTCAAGAAACCTACAAGAGTCCGGACCCCTCCTAAAATACATAAAATAAGCTGGAGTTCCCTTAGGGAACTGTTCTACCTTAAACTTCTGATTACCCATCCAGGAGGACTTCACACAGCACTCACACAAGAAGGAAATTCGGGCTCAGCAGAGCGGTGCCCGGTGCAACACACAGAAAGGAGCCCACAGGCTACTGCCTCAACTGCCCTTGCTTTCACACCAGGGGTTATACCCAAGGCGTGGTGCAGCTTCAGCTGTGCAGATTCCACTTATTCAGACCGTGGGGACGGGGATCCCTTGGTCAGCCAGTCTCCGGACAGAGATGGCTCCCAGATTCACACACACACCACGGGGAAGACGGATAGACACAAAGACAAGACAGTCCTCAAACCGGTTAAAGCACAAAAATAATAATTACCTGAGACGTCTGATTCCAGAAGCTGGATCCAAAGACCCCTACCCGAACAGAGTGGGAACCAACAAGTTCAATGGCCTAGACTGCGCTGCTGCTGTGTACCTTTCTGTCTTGTGGAGGATCGCTTGGACTAAGCGTCCAGGCGCCGGCTGCCACGATCGTCCTGCAAGGCAGTCAGGGATCACACAGCCTCAGTGAAGCCGCTTGCCATCTCGGTGGGACCTCCAAATTGTCAAAGTTTGACTCAGACTCACAATTTATCAGACCACTCTGTTTTATTAGCAAAGCTGCTCTGCTAATACATTTAGAAGTGAGCCCCCCGAGTGCGGCTTGTGTCTTTTAATTTATACAGTTTTTTGGAGAACAAGTTACAGAGAAGTTACAGACAAAAGAAGAAACAGATTTTAGTCACCAGCCTTCGAGATCCCTGAGACCAGTCACGTATCTTCAATTGCCTGCCACCTTTAACAATCTCCTTTAACAGCTTCCAGTTAACTTAACTAATTGCCCTTCACACCTTCCATTCTGATGCCTGCTTCTTAGACGTGCTGGCTCTATCTTAATTGCTTCTCCATTCAAAAGCTAACTGTCCCTACATGTGCTCCCTCAGATACTTTGTAACATGTTTTGGCATGCCCTCTCATATACAATGTATCCAGCATGTCCCCTTATATAATGTTATACTTCCACACGCCTTATATGTTATCCATCCAGTCACTGTGCAATGATTATGAGGATTATGCAGTGTGGCACAGGTATCCAGGAAAGGCTTTACATGACACCCTTTGATGATATGGAGATCAGATCCAGGGAATCCTGGGAACCCTATGCACTCCTATGGCCTCTGCCAGTGGGTACCCAAAGGACCCGGGGTCACACCCTCAACTCCCATTCAAGTCATCCAGAGGTTAGTAACTCTCAGCACTTTGCTGTTTCAGGCCCAAATTTTGAACAGCAGCCAGGAAATATCAGAAACCTCACAAGAGAACCTAATCTTAGTTGATTTTTGAGCCCAAAGAATTTCAAATGAGGCTGGATCTGGAATGGGAAATTCTAGGGTGTAATCCAACCCCAAATGGAACTCCAAACCTTCTGGGGCTTCTTTGTCACCAGGTCCTTTCCTTTCATTTTCAGCCCTCGCCATAAAAATCTTCCTTGTCTGGATTTACATGAGGCTGTAAAGAGCTCTTTCTGATCAGAAAGGCTTCTCCATGAGATACAGACACCAAACCTTGTCTTGTCTCTTTTTCTTTTTGGGTTTCTCAGAGCAAGTTTTCTTTTGAGTGGCAAATAGAAAAAAAAAATCCTTTAGACGTCCCCCAGTGATGCATTCGCACCATTAGCAGGCTGGGTTTCTGGTTAAGTTTTGTGCTGTTCCCAGGGGTAATACAGAGGGATTTATAACTAGAGCTGGTTGAACAATAGTAAGTCCATTTCACAAAACAAGTGGGATTTTTTTGTTTTCTTGATTTTTCAACATACAAATGAAAAGTGAAAACACAAAAATATTTTGCTTTTCAAAATCAAAAATGACCATTATTCAATTCTTTGTTTTCCCCATTTCCTTCCGTTTATCCCTCATCCCCGTGCTTTTTTCCCCCTCTTCCACTTTGTGATTGAAAAGGGTGGGGGGGAGGAGGGAAGGAGACAAACAGCAAAGTAACTGAAAAAAAAAATCAGCTTCAGTTTCAAAAAAGTAAACATTTTCTATTTGGGTTGGGGTTATTTTGTTTTGGGGTTTTTTTGTGTTTAAAAAAAAAAGAACCCTGAAAAATTTGAAAATGTCCCATGAAAATAAAAAGGCCATTTTTAATTGAACAAAAGTTGCAAATGAAATGGTGTGACCAGCTCAGCTTATAATGAATAATTTATCATTATTTTTTTCCCCAGATGATACATTTGGAGGGGGAAGGGAGGACTGTGACAATACATCTGAAAGCCATCCTCTACCTGAAGCAGCATGTGTTCCCACCGTGCATAGTCCAGGGAATTCTCTGTGTTTCCTATAAAGCAGGAGGCAAAACAATAATGTTACCTAGATTAGCAAGAAGAGTCATCCCAGGTATCTCCTTTGCAATCAGTCCTTCTAAAACTCCTGGTCTGCCAAGCTGTAACATACCTGGGCTTTCAATGCGAAATGGGACTGTACCTATTGGATTCTGGGAGAGTCACCCCGCTCCTGTCCTGAGGGGCTTAAAACAGCCCTGGGCGAAGGCTGTAGGAGGGAAAGAGATGAGAGGTTTTTCGCAGGAGTGGGTGGGTGAGATTCTGTGGCCTGCATTGTGCAGGAGTTCAGACTACATGATCATAATGGTCCCTTCTGACCTTGATATCTATGAATCTATGAAAGGGATTAACAACAGCTGGGCTGATGGGGAAAGCAGCCACAGCCGTAGCCAGGGTAATCAGGGCCCAACTGGCCCTTATAAGAGGGCCATGGGCCAGTAGGAGAAGGTCTTTCTCTCTAGTTTTGAAGGGAGCAGGGCCTGCCTGCAGAAAGGGTAATGGGAATGAGGGCAGGCTGGGGAAAGGCCAGAGGAGCAGGGAAGCTCTAGGCTGGCAACTCCCCAGGTTATCGGGCCTGGTCCAAGGCCCATAGGGGTACTGGGTTGCAGGGAAAGGCAGCAGACCCAAACCCCCTTGCCTGGGGTGACTGGCTCTTACACTGCAATCTGCCCCAGGGTGCAGGGGCTTGATGATGATGATGGGCAGTAGCCCAGACTGAGGCAAGGTGGGGATTAGAGGGCTGGGCGTTCCCCAGAGAAGGGAGACCCATAGAGATTGAGGGGGTACTGCCAGGGCGCAGCACCCTGGGTAAAAAGGGCACCGGGGTCTGAGAGGGACATGGGCCTGCAGAGGGTGCTCTGTGCTGGAAAGAGCTAATTCCCAGATGGCCAGCAGGAGGCGCTGCAGGGGTGACTCGTTGCGCCGTCACAGGGACCTGCGCCGACGTTCTTTGTTGGACCAACAGCAAGTGTCCTGTCTCAGAGGAGCAGCCGTGTCCGCCTGTATCCGCAAAAAGAAAAGGAGGACGTGTGGCACCTTAGAGACTAAAAATTTATTTGAGCGTAAGCTTTCGTGAGCTACAGCTCACTTCGTCAGATGTTACGTACCCTGCTGGCATTTTTATTCAGCGTCCGTCAACCCCCCAGGAGTGAGACGCTGAGCACTCCCAATTCCTCTTGACTTGAATGGGAGCTGAGGGTGCTGAGCACCTCACAAAACTGTTCAGCACATCAGAAGGCTGGGTTTAATAGGAATACAAACTTTTCCTGCAGAATCAGAGATTCTGGACTTGATCCGAACTGGCTGTAAATCGGTGTAGCTTCACTGAAGTCAATGGAATTATACTGATTCTCATCAGTGAGAATCGGGCCCTGTTTCTGAGTGTCCAGCTCTAACCTAGCCTTCTTTAATGTCGGCACAGTGTCGTGCTGGGGACTCTGTACAGCCGCAGCAAGGAGGGAAGATGCAGCTCAGTTTTTTAAATCTTTTTTGGAATATCAAACCCGCTTGTCCATTGGGGGGTTCGACGTTCATGAGAAACCTATCGGGCTTAGGGTCTGTCCTGCTCCACAGAGACTAGACAGGCACAGCTACGTCACTGCAGCTCTGCGGGCATAACGCCGTCGTGTAGACGCAGCCTGCGCTGACTGAAGGGTTTTAACATGGACGTCAATAGATTCATACCGCTGTAAAATGGGTGAAAGACATTATTAGGCCCACAATACCTAGATTCTCCCTAGGGCACCCACTTGGCCAACCTAGCTTTTATGGCTCAGGTTTCCTTACAGAAAGACAAACTCTGGGTTTTTTAATTGAACCCCCCTTGAAAGTAAACATGGGGTTTAATTTTCAGAAAAATTCAGTTTGCAAAATCAGACTCTATATGTAACCCCAAAACCTTTCACTAACCTCCAGCTTCATGCGTATTGACCTTCCCAAAAAATAACCTAGCAAAGGTGTGGGGAAAATTTCCATTCAGCTGAAACCTTCCTGGCCTGTTTCTGCCCTGTTTGAATTGGCCTCAGTGGTTCACAGTTATCCAGAGGAAGGAAAAGTGTGGGCCTAGAAGCCCCATTTCAATTCCCCACTGTTCCCACGTACGGCAACAGGAACGGCACAACACATGTCAATACGAAGCTGCATTTTCTGGCTTCCCTTCTATTCTCCATGGACCACGCTCCTCCTAACTAGCACTTTACCTTCAATGTACTGCAGCAGAGATGGGATCTTTACTCCCCACATCGCACCCACTGCTGCATGGATAGTTTGGTGCAGGGCCTTTAGTAACCGCAAGGCAGCACATCCGTGTCCTTCTCTTTCATAAGGGGATGAGGCTACTACCTGTCAATGAGAGAGAAAGAACAGGCCAAGTTTTGTCAGCACAATACCAGGTTGTTCCTGAGGGAGGGAATAGTTCAGAGACTCTCATTGTGGAGACCATCCAAGAGAGTTGTTGCTTCTACTGCAGGGCCTTCCTGAAGAAGAAAGCAGTCTAGCTCGTAGGAGGATGCAGAACAGTGTGTCTCAGGAGAGGGTGGAGAGAGAGAGACCCAGTCATACACATTCCTCAGCCTAAGTCAAGCATCTAGCTACAAAACCAATTTGTATAGTTAACTGTCCCATTCCACAGAAAACCTATTCTCATGGTCTACTCACCAGGAGTCGCGCCAGCAGCCCCTGGGGTGTAGGGAGTTGCACTAGGGAAAGAGACAGAATAGCGTTAATTATGCCAGGCTTTGCAGAGAGTCCTGCTGATGTTCTTCACCGATCCATTTCCAACATGCCCACCAATGTTGAATACAGCTGATAATAATTTGCATTTCCATACTGCTTTCAGTCTGAGCATCTCAAAATGCTCTACAAACATGTATGAATTCCACCTCACAGCACCTCTGTGAGGTTGGCATGAATTACTCCTTCATTTCACAAGTGGGGAAGCTGAGAGAGAAAGATCAAGTGATTTCCCCAAGGTCACATCAGAATTTTGGTGGCGAGCTGGGAACAGAACCCACATTTCCTAGCTCCCTCCCATGGCCGTGTTGTAATCACAAGACCATCCCTCATTCATTTTAGCCTCCTGGTTGCAGATGAGAGAACTGGAGCAGACTGAACCTGTTCATTTCATAGTGCCTGGAGAGAAGAAATGAAAGAGTTTCTGTTATAAACCCCGTCCACTGTAGTCGAGGCAAGCAGCTGCTTCTCCTTCCTGCTGCCTTTTCTCAGCTAGTTCCCTCAGGCATCTGCAGAGAGGCTTCAAAGTACCCGTGTACTGAGCTGGTACCACAGACCCCAGCAGCCTTGGCCATGACACCTGCAGAGAAGAGCGAGACTGCTCAGTATGGAGCTATTTCCGTTCCCCCACCTCCAGTATCCTGCTGTCTGAATCCCTCCCTGTCACCTAGCTTCTCCTTCGATTCCTCACGGACCCTTCCCTAACCTATCACCTCATCTCTCTCTCCCCATTATCTCACTCTACCTGTCCGGTGCCCCCTCACTCTGTCTTTTAAAGACACTATCTTGTTTGGTGAGCAACTGGGCTCTCACCCAGAGATGGATCCTCTTTCCCAGCATTAGAGCATTATGGAGATATTTAGATAGTACCATAAGCTTACCCAGAACTTGACAGACCTATATAAGGCACAGTCCCAGCCCCAATATCTGTTCAAATCCAGGATCACCAACTCTACATTTCAGAAGTATTCATGGGGGATCTAAGGGGAAGTTGCACTCAGACAATGGAAAGAATGAAGAGATGATCTCTGCAACATGATTCCTTCCAGTTAAGTTGCTTTATATCTTTTCTCTAATGTGAACCGCTTACTCCATGATGAAGGGGTCACATCATCCCTGACATGAACTTGACATGCTGATCCTCCATTATGCTGACTGTGCAGAAAGCTTCCTTGTGGAGGGGTACAAGGAACGTAAGGAAGAACATCCCTATTTCAAGAAGCAGTAGCAAGAGGTCACTTACTTGGGTCATTCCATTGACTGAGGTGTCCAGACATTGCAGGATGTCAATGCACAGGGTTTGGATCGTGCTTTCTTCCTGAACATCCTGGGTGAGAAGTGTTGTACCCTGCTGTGAGATAGCTACATAGAACTTATTCGCTCGGAGTAAGACACTGGCAATAGAACCAGTGGCCTTCTCTTACAAAGCCATCTTGAGCATTGACCTATGCCTGCTTTTATACTGCACTGGAAGTGCACAAACGTCTGAAGGGAAGAGAATGACAGAAACTCCGAACCGGTGGGTCAGATCCCAGGCTTAGGAAAACCCTAAAATGAAGGGAATGATTCACTGGACACAGAAGAGTTCCCCCAACAGTGATCAATTTCTTAACATTTGAAAAACTGTTTCATCTTTTGATCTCTGAGGAAAAACATTCCGCTTCTGCCCAGGGGAAATAAATATGCAGAACCAGGGGGATCCAATCTCTTTGTTCTGATGCCCCAACCAGCTTGGTCATTCTGTGTGTAGTGAGTGTGATTCTATCAATGGGCCTATGATGAGAAAAAGCAGCCTTCTTTAAGAGGTGTGTGTGTGTGTGTGTGTGTGTGTGTGTGTGTGTGTGTGTGTGTGTGTGTGTGTGTGTGTGTGTGTGGCCACAAGCTCCAACGTTGTAGAAAAGGGGCCAGGCAGAGCTAAGATCTTCAACAGCTTACTGTCAAGTTGAACTGTTTACGTTCATACATATCATGGATTCAGTCTTGGAGCACAAAGTGTCTGGAGCCCGGGGCTGTGTCCGTGGATAGAAATACGGATTGAAGATATATTTAAACTAGTCCATGTAGAGTAGAGCATGTAGTGAGTGAAAGATGCAGCAAGCTTTTCCAGGCTCCTGAGACAGTCTGTGATGCAGCCTGCATAACCTGAGTGTTTTGCTGATCGTTTAGGTCTGCTTTGACAGCCGCAGAACTGGGCATCGTTCTGTTTTCTGGAGAGTCTATTTAAAACAAAAAGACGTGCTTCCTTGTACAAGAACATGTCCCTGAAAAATGGTGTTTTCTGACTGTTCAATGACGCGTCAGAGGTTGGAGCCGCACAGATAACTCTGTTGGATGGAAATACCCAGTGTGAGATTCTGGTCTCTGTTACACTAGTATAAACCCAGAGTAACACCACTCAAGTCAGTGGAGTTACCCTGACTTTACGCCAATATAACGGATCCGACTCTGGCTCTGTTCAGTCAGTCCAGCTGTCCTGGAGTCAACACTCCCACTGAAGTCAAGGGGAGCAATCAGCAGGCAAGAATGGTAGGACCGAGTCCTAAGTGTTAAGAACTCTCCTTACCAGTTTGCTGGTGGACACACTGAACTCGCTGAAAACATATGGTACCAGATCCCATGCTGCAGAATTCTCCACCCTTCCTGAACTGAGCAGCGTCCTGATGAAATGAAGAGCTGCCTTCCTCACCTGCAAGGGTAGAGATTACACACAGGACTTCTTGTTAGCCCTTCTGCCTGAAATAGGAGCTAGGATATGATATGAGAGTCCTTATGCTTTTGATTTTGTCTCCTTGGATTAGAAACATGGATACATTTAACACCGGCAGGAGAATGACATGCCTTCTCTTTTCTGCAGTCTCTCATCTGGATCTGAATGAAAGCTCCACCCAGATATCCATTCATCCCATAACACTGAAAAAATTGAAATAGTTCACTGTTCTACACACAATCTTACCATAGCATTCTGATCACTGAGAGTGGATTTCGCTGCCTTCACAATCAGAAGCTTTTTAACTCTTGTCTCAGGCACTGAAAGTTAAGGAGAGGTGTACAGTCCTTCCTTGTTCCACACACACTCACTTTCCACTTTGGAATTAATCCTGGATTTCAAAGGGCCCTAGTTAAGAATAGTACCAAGCGTCTCTCCTCTACAGAATCAGTGGGGAAAACATAGGACCTGATTCTGGTCTCAGTTGCACCAGTGTAAATCTAAAGTAATTTCATTTCTCTAAATAGTGCCATCCTACTGCCATGATGGAAATATTATAAAGGAGTTTGATAGACTGAGGTGACTGAAGTTAATCTGTGTTTACACCGGCATAACAGGACTCAGAATCTAGTCTAGAGTGTATAATACTTACGATTCTCGAGTCAGGAGTATTATTCTATTTTTATCTGATTATTGTTAACATGCATTAGCCCCAAGTTAACTTCTGTATTTGAAGTTGAAAAAGACCTTGACAAATATCTTGGGCTACATTCAGCACTTAGTTGAACCTGTTGATTTCCATGTGTGGCCACCTGGGAGTAACTTAGGGCCGCATTTGGTCCCTTAGTGGATCCCCAAACCACTGGTGACCGTGTGTTCAAGAGCCTCTGTGCCCCGGCTGCAGAGGTGATGAGTCTGTTGCAGCCCTGCCGTGCCTACAAAGCCTTGGTTCTTTAGCTCAGTCTCTAGTAGCTCAAGCTTTTAGCTCTGGATGTCCTCAACTCAACCCTCAGCATGTCGGCCAAGAGGGCAGCTGGCACAGCGGCTCCTGTGTTACTTACAGTCAGCACCAACAATAGCTCTCAGGAGATCTAAAGACGCCACAGGAACGGCCTCATGCTCAATCTCCAGCTGCTCGTGTAGAAATGCTAGCAGATCATCAGGAGAAGAACGGGCTGCAAGGGAAGAAATCACATCCTCACTGTCTGCAGAACTCTTCTTCTTACCGTACCTCACAAAGGTAAGGAAGTTACAAAGAAACCACTGTGTCACTCAGAGTCTCTTCCCCTTACCTAGCAGAAGTACACAATGGAAGAGCTCTTTGTGGTTTTCGATGCTGAGCTGCTTAGCTGGAGAACAGATCTGTGGGAAGAAGGGAAATGGTCAAAGAAAAACTAATCAGAAGCAACTGAAAAGAAAAATGTTCAATTAATTTCTAAGCTTCCACTTCCTCCTTGTCCAACGAGAGGTCTGAACCCCAGGGAGATGGTACTGCGTGCACAGCGAGACTCAAAGACAATGACCAATACATTAGATAAGAGAAGCTGAAGTGTTTTGAGCAGCAGAGCTGACCTAATCAAGACACAGCCACAGTTTTGACTTTACAACTCTGACTCCCCCTGGTAATCGGCTTATGGTGAAATTGCTTTACAAACTGAGCTGGATAGTAGCTAAGAAAATGAGACCGCTCCCTGCTTACTCTTGAGCCTGCAGAAATCAGTAAGGCATGAGGAGGTCCCCAGGCTCTGCACAATCATTCCATCGATTTTTTAGTGTTAATATGCTTCAGATCTGCTGTGCCTAAGCTCAAGGGATCCAAGCAAAACCACCCCTCACCTGGTTGTACAGAGCACTGCAGATGGCTTGAAACTTCCCTTTAGGTAGAGGGATCTTATATTCACCAGAGACCTCCAAAAGCTGGCTCAGACTCTGCAACAGAGGGCAAAAGTCAGATGGTGAGCACAGAAAGGAGCCATATGTAGTGACTGAAGCAGAATCAGGGGATTCCTAGATTCCAGGCCGGACCGGATTCTTGCCATCATCTAGTCTGACCTCCGGTTGGTATGAAACAGGCCATAGACCTTGCTCAGAATAATTCCCAGAGCAGAGCTTTTAGAAAAACATACCAATCCTGATTGAAAAATCGTCAGAATCCGCCTCGGCCCTTGGTAAATGACTCTAATGGTTAATTATCTCACCATTAAAAATGTACGCCGTATTTCCAGTCTGAAAGTGTCTAGCTTCAGTTTCTAGCTATTGGATCAAGTGACACCTTTCTCTGCTAGACGGAAGAGCCCATTATATAATAGGAGTCCCTCCTGTAAGATATTATAGACTGTAATTAAGTCACCCTGTCACAGGATAGGTCCACCCCGTCAGGGTGGTATCAGGTTGAGGAGGAATTGAAGTAGATCTGGAGCGGCCCAACTGGCCTAGTCTCCCTAGCCACCACAGCAGTCCGGGCTCCTAGGGCAGCATCGCATAATGGTCGGGATCAGTGCAGCAGCCCTTGGGTGAGGGTCCGCGGCCCAACAGCCTGAGTCACTTGGGCTGCCCTTCTAGGGATGGCAGTGCGGCCCAGTGGCCAAAGTCAATAGACCCACCCTTGGCTGCAGGGCAATGTGCCCTAGTGGCCAAAGTCAATAGACCCACCCTTGGCTGCAGGGCAATGCAGCCTAGAGGCCAGCGTCCATAGAACCACCTTTTGCGGCAGGGAAGTGTTGCCTAGTGGTGAGCCCTTCTCTACTGGGTCCTACCTATTCCACAGGGTCCCAGCCCAGGGCGCAGGGGTATCTGCCACCAACTCAGTGGGGATCCTTGCATCAGGAATTAATTTAGCCCACTCTCCTGTGTTCATCTGCACATTAGGTGCACAAAACTAGAATCCATGTACACTGGGTACAGACCGAATTTCCATGATGTGGTGACATTATAAACGTATGGGTTTTTGATGTTTTACATGACAATCTGTTCCATCCAAAAGGACCTACCATTAAATGCCATCATCACAAAGAGTGCCAGATGCACAGAATGTAACATCACAATTTCCGCTAAAGGTTTAGAAAGCCAGCAATTCTCACCTCCAGCTCCTCACAGATCAGCCAGTTGCTGGTCACATGACAATATAAGGGAAGAATTGTATTGCAGAATTGTGATTCACCCATTCTGGGGAATGGGCACTTTCCCCAGTTCGTAAAATATCCATTTACTGCCCTTGAACATTTTTCTAGAACTGCACGGAAGGAGAGAAGACAGGCAATGTGGAAAGGACACAGTAGTAATGAGGAGAAGTTGCTTTCTCAGAGAAGACACCCAGGCCTATCGTTTACTCCCATTCCATGGCAGCTACTGCTCAGTTCAGGACTAGATGCTGAAATCCCATATCAATTTGGAGCTATTTCTCTTTCCCTCATTCCATTTCTTGTTTCTTAACAGGCTTTTTTCTTTGTACATCTCTCCATCTTTTTTCAATTACCATCATTTGAAGACTTGCGTCCTCTGCAGTTATTATTTATTCAACCCGAACGCTGTATGATTTCATCTTGCGTTACAGTTTGTCTGAAAGATGTTCAGTGCCCCTAACTGCCACTGGCTTTCCTGGGATTTGAAGGTAGTGGGGAGCACTTTGCCCTAAAAGTAGGTGTATCTAGTGTCCTTGCTAAGACGAATTAGGGTCCAATCCTGTTCTCCATGAAGTGGATGGCAAAATTCCCATTTCCCTCAAGGGCACAGGATTAACCCCTTACTGAGCATCACCTGAAAAGCAAAGGAAGAGAGAAGTGGAGAAGAAGAGAAGACAGAGAAAGAGGGTGAAAGGAGATGATGATGATGATGAAGAAACTAAGGAGAGAGAATGGGTGGAGGAGTGGGAAACAGGGGATTTTTAAATGTACAGTAATGAAATCTGCTCCCTTCACCTCCTCCCCCAGGAGCCTCCTGGCAGAGGGGCAGCTTCAGCCTTTGTGTCTGTTTATTTTAAACAATATGCGTGAGTCATAAAGGGCCTGAACTTACAAATGTTCAGCACCTCCTGCAAAGTAAGGAGCACTCTGAACTTCACTGGGTGCCACGGGGGCCAAGGAACGCAGCACCTGGTGCAATCCAGGGAAGGGAGCACAGTTCAGGGCCTGTTTGCAAACCTGGTCAGTCACTTAAATCTGTACCAAGACCCCCTAAATATCCATTTGGGGCACCTACAGGAAGTGCTGGCACTTACCACCGCAAAATGCTTGTCTCATCCTGCTGTCCTTGACTAACTCCAGCATGGAGATCATGACGTTCAGGATCATTCCCACAAAAGGGATACACTCAAGAGCTGCAGAGAAAGGCCAGAAGAGAAGGAAGACAGACAATCAGCTGCTCTCTGCCTTCTGACAACACACTTAGAAACACTGTGGGGCAGGATGCTATGGGTTCCGAGGCCATTGGTGCTGCGTAAGCAGAGCAGAATGGCTTTAAAGCAGCCATTGAAAGCCAGTGGGGGGTTCACCCTGAAGAGGGGAATCCTCCACAAGTGTACAGCTGTGCCCCACGCCCAACTCACTCCCAGAGTAAGGGGAGAGAGCACTGGGGCGGGATGGGAAGTGGGGTGGAGAAGAGCTCCACTAGACCTGATCTTCCACTCATTCCCATCCTTAAAGTACTTCACTCAGGGGCATAAGTTAGAGCTTGCACCTCCGGCTGGATGGCTCATGGTCTGGAGGCCAGAACTAGCAACGACAGTTAATGTTGTGTTTCTACACGCACACACACACACACACACACACACATATACACACTCAAACAGAGCTCTGTTTAGCAGTAACATTTTTAGGTAGAGAGACAATCCCCTGTCCTTAAATGAAAAACAATAACCTTGAAAGAAAAGAGGGAAGTGACCGTACCATAGGCGGATGACAGGTTGCCCAACGTAATGAAAATAAACTCTTCAGGCAGCTCCAGACGATACAGCAGCTCGCACATGACATCATTGAAATAGCAGCGTGCCAGAGTCACTAAGGTGTTGCTAGCTGCCACTTTTAGTTCATTTGTTGCTTCCTAAAAACAAAAACCAAAAGAGAGAGACTGAGGTGACTGAAGCCGGTTGCACTAGCCAGAGTTCTTTACATGAGTCAAGTCCTTATTTCTGTGCACAAGTTGTGAATGAACCAACCCAACTTTCTGAGGGTAGAGTCATTCGTCATAAATATTCCTCGAGTCACTTGGCTAAACAGTTTTCGGCCTTTGAGTTGCTTGCAAGCTGCTTCGTTAGCCTATTCACTGTTAACTACTTGTGGTGGGTGACTGGTCACCACAGTCACATGATATTTTCCCTGCCCTTCCCTGAGGCGGTAAGTGAGACACAGACTGGGCAGCTTCAAGATATTCCGAGAGCTTTCCTGGAATAAACTGTCCCCAAAAAGGAGGCTGACTTCCTTTGGAACAAGAGAGGGATTTTTCCAGCAGGGGTTTTCCTGCTGGCAAACTATATTCTAAATCCAATGCTGCTTCTTTTGGAGATAGCTCAGATTCTGTCTGTCTTGGGGCTTTATACTGCCACTTATCGCTACAGTATCAGAGCACCTTCCACATAAAATCAGTATCAATAATGAAATCCCGAGTAGACTTCGGGAAAGACTTGCTCCTTAAGACACCATAGGCCTGTCTCTGGGTCTGAGATCATGTGTCTCAGGTCCTGATCCTGCAAAACAATTAAGCACATGTGTAACTCTCAGCATGTGAGTTGTCCCATCTTATGCATGTGCACAAGTGCTGTCTAGGACCTGGGCTTTGGTCTGGAGGAAGGTGTGGACCTCTAACAGAAGAATACATTTTCATTTTAGTATATAGTTTATCCCCCAAAAAGAGAGTTTGAATGAGTTAAAGCTTTGGATCCTTGGACTGATATCTCGGGAGAACTAACTTACCTGAGTGTCTCTCATGTGGTTGGAGGCTAGTGTTATTATTTTCTCCAGAAGCCTTCTCTCCAGGCCCTGGGTGTCCTGCTGTAAGACTTTCTCCAGGGCACAGTAAATGTCTACTCTGCTTTGCTGGGGACAAAACATAAAGGAGAAGAATTGGGAAAAGTTTTTCTTGATGACCATACAGTAATTTGGCTTATAAGCGCCTGCCCTAATTGGCAGCTTAATTGGCATAAAACGTGCCCTGCCCTCCACACGCACCGCATTCAGCAGCGCTTCAGAAGCAGCCGAGCAAGTGACATCGTTTAATCTTCCTGGAGAGACAAGAGCCAGAGGAAGCGCCCTTCACTGCCCCCTTATCCAGTTTCATTTATTCAGCACAAACAATAAAAATGAGCACCTTGCCCTTGCTCTAGCCGCTCCAGGCAGAATTTGTAAATGTGGAATAGAAAATACCCAACTCCTGCAGTAAGTCCTCAGCAGCTCCCCGGGGCAATGAGCTCAGCCGTGAGGTCCACACGGACAGTAGCATGCGCGAAGGTGTGTTTTATGCGGCCCATCAGTGTAGAACTTCACAGATGAGACTAACTATGGAGGAGTTGTAGGATCAGTTGGGACCGAGAAAAAATAAAGCGGGACACAGAGAAATGAAAAGCCTGAGGAGAGAACAAGATTCATTTCAGAAAACTGCAAACTAGCACCTCTGGAGAGGACGTAGAAGTAACTGACATAGTGGGAGGGAGAAAAGTGGGAAGCAACAAGTGCCCTGGGGGTGACAGTGGAAAACAAAGTCAACAGGTATATGCAAGGTGTGATGGCTACCACAAAGAGCCAGGTGGTTTGGGTCTTTTACACACAGGGCTCATGGCACAAAGCAGGAAGACAACAGTTCCTGTCTGTTCAGCTGAGCTGTGACTGCATCTGGAGGAGTGCCTTTTCTAGCACCACATTCCCAGAGAGATCAACAAATGGGAAGTCATTCCTGGGAGAGCAAAAAAGAATGCAGGGGGCTGGCAGAAGTGACTTCTGGATAGAGCCCTGCAACCTGACCCAAATCCTAGGGGACCGGACCACAGGCGTCCGGGTCAGGTTGGGTGAGAAAACAACTGGACCCTCTTGGGGTGGGGTCAGGTCGGCTCTCCTCCTTTAGCCCCTGGGATCAGCACAACCGTGACTGCGTGTTCCTGCCAGCCACCACCTCCTTCCTGCACTGCACGCGCTGAGGAGCGAGGATGCCGAGGAGTCACAGCATCGCCCTCTCTCTGCAGCACAGACCCAGCGCAGCAGGAGCCGTGTCAGAGGATGGAGCCATTGCTGCTCACAGTGGCCGCTGCACCAGCCCCAGGAGCAGGATGCAGCGGCAGGATCCGGTCTGGGGGGAAGGGTTGGGACCAGGATGGAAAATGATTCAGCCTCTCAGGGTGAGGTGAGTGGGCCAGGGGCCAGTTCAGGTTGGGCCCGAGCAGACCCCTACTTCTGCAGACAGACGGAAAGAGCTGTCTGTGTCCGATGCGGCCAAGGGATGACTCGGAGGGAGAGAGGATAATACCATACAACTACCTGGAGGGTGTGAACACCAAGGAGGGAGAGGAATTTTTTAGGATAATACATTTCGGTAAAAGTAGGAGTAATGGGAGTAAGCTAAAAAAGGACATTCAATTTAGACTTTGCTAACAGGAAAAATGCCCCAACTGTGAGACAGGGCTATTAGGTTATGACATAGTCTTCCTAGGAAAGAGGCGGAAGTTCAGTCCTTCGGGGCTTTTCAAATTAGTTTGGCCAAAACAGTGGAAAATGGCTGCTGGGAATGCTCCTGCATTAGCAGGGAAATGGAGTGGATGATCCAATAGGTCTTTTCCATCTCGGTCTCCTGTGAGTCTCGACATCTGTGTGACCTGCATGCCAAGGTCATAACCCACTTTGGAATGTTCAAAGCCAATCAGATCTCTGAATGGGAGAGGTCAGGGGTCAGACGGGGCCTGCATCAGATCTCTTGCTTGGCTAAACGTTCCAGTGGTTCTGCTTTAAAAGGCATGCTTCTGCAAACTGCAATCATAACAGACAGCTCCGCTGGGGAGAAGCCCCTTCCATTCATTTTTAAATGTAAGGAGGATTTTTTTAATTGAAAATTGTCACTGAGAACTTATCAATACATAAGCACTACATAATTCAAGTAATTCAAGTAATTAATCAAATGAATTAACATAATTAATCACTCTCCTTACAGTGAGTATGATAACTCCCATTTTTTCATGTTCTGTGTGTATATAAATCTCCTCACTGTATTTTCCAGTGAATGCATCCAATGAAGTGAGCTGTAGCTCACGAAAGCTTATGCTCAAATAAATTGGTTAGTCTCTAAAGTGCCACAAGTCCTCCTTTTCTTTTTATAATTAATCAAGTAATTCAAATAATTAAAGGAGTCGGAGGCCAAGACAAGCAGTTCAGTTGGCCTCCTAGTACTTTAATGGAAACTAAAATGCCTTCTGTCTTGGCCCTTAATAGAGAAATGGACTTTGTTGAATGCAAGTATTAATCAATGGAAAAAAGGGGTCTGAATATTCCTCCTGGGGGAATTCTGCACTACTGCACATGTGCATAATTAATGAGCCCTGCATATTTTTATTTTTTTGCACAGTAAAAAGCTTCTGCTGAAATGCACCTGCCGTTCCATCTCTTGCACACCAAAGGGTGCTGTGGCAATAGAACAAAGCAGCAACTCCC
This sequence comes from Caretta caretta, assembly GCF_965140235.1. Lineage (NCBI taxonomy): Eukaryota > Metazoa > Chordata > Testudines > Cheloniidae > Caretta > Caretta caretta. The sequence goes on from NC_134209.1 coordinate 10,959,906, forward strand.
TATCAGCGAAGGAAGAGAGAGAGCCTGTCTTCTTCACAGCAGGCCAGGTCAGGAGACAGGGGCTATGGGGAGACAGACAGTGTTGGATGCTGGGGTGGGGTCAGTCAGGGGCTCATAAGGGCTAGTGGGGGAGGACAGACTGGGGCAGGGGCTGAATGGGAGTGGAGGCACAGAGTTAGAGGAGGAGGGAGGATCAGGGCCTCATAGTGATGGGGGAGGAGGTGCAGAGCTACATAAGGACAGGGGGTGGTTGGCTGGGGGCACAGAGACACATAGGGACAGGGGGAGGGGGTACAGGGACACATTGTTAGGATATAGATGTTCAGGCCTGTCTGCAAAGGCCTATAATCTAATCATTTAGGTGTATTCTTATCACTTGGCTAGTTATAGAGGTATAAAAGAAAGAATCAAAATCACTGTCTGCCAGTGTAAGGTCCTTCTCTTACTGTGACAGTCTGAGGCCCTGTTCTTAGGCTAAGGCCTTTGGCTAAGCAGCAGAGGCAGCCATAAGCTGGGAAGTGACAGGTCACCTCCTCACATTCCCAACTAGTCACATTGAAATAAGGTGCTATTGGGCTGTTAGGAACACAATCCTGTCCTGATAATGCCTATCGCCTCCAGACAAAGGGAAGGGCCTAGAAGCTGTCAAAGGAAACTTAGTTTGATAGCATCCTGTCTGGCAAGAACTCACTTATCACTAGCTGGGATGTGAAATCCTCATTTCTGTGTTTGTTCTATCACTGTAGTCCCCATTTCCCCATTGTTTGTCTGTATAATCTCTGTCTGGTTCTGTGATTGTTTCTCTCTGCTGTATAATTAATTTTGCTGGGTGTAAACTAATTAAGGTGGTGGGATATAATTGGTTAAATAATCCTGTTACAATATGTTAGGAATGGTTAGTTAAATTTCAGGAAAATGATTGGTTAAGGTATAGCTAAGCAGAACTCAAGTTTTACTATATAGTCTGCAGTCAATCAGGAAGTGAGGGGGTGGGTGTGTGGGTGGGGGAAATGGGAACAGGGAATGGGGGTGGGGAAATTGGAATCATGTTTGGCTAAGGGCAGGAATGGGAACAGGGACACAGGTGTAAGGCTCTGTGGTGTCAGAGCTGGGAAGGAGGATACTAAGGAAGGAAACTGGAATCATGCTTGCTGGAAGTTCACCCAATAAACATCGAATTGTTTGCACCTTTGGACTTCGGGTATTGTTGCTCTCTGTTCATGCGAGAAGGACCAGGGAAGTAAGTGGGTGAAGGAATAAGCCCCCTAACACACATGGGGATGGGGGGAGTGGGTTTCTGAGTGGGGGTGGAGGGACACATGTGAACAGGGGGTGCAAGGACCCATGGGTGTGCAGGAACACATGGAGACAGGGGCAGATGTGCCTTACTGAATGGGAGAGGTTAGGGGTCAGACAGGGTCTGCATGGGGGGAGCTGCCTAACAATTCCTCCCCGCCCCTCCCCAAAAAACTGTTCCATACTTTTCCCACCCATACCCAGCAATGCTCCAAGTTCACACCCAGGCTCCTTCCCAGCAATTTACTTCCCTCTCCCTCAGCTCCTCCATTACCCTTGACTCTACCAAGCCTTTGCACTGCGCCTAAGGGGTGCAAGAAATATGGTTCTGTATTGAGTTTAAATGAATTATTACTCAGAGTTCTCTATTAACATGCATAGTAAGGAATTGGTTTGTCAAAAAACATTTCCTGAATCCTTTTGGTTGTCTGTATTCATACAGACATACTTGCTGACAGGTATTTTGAAATAAGTAACCAAAAATAATGTTAACAGGTGTAATTATATTGTATTATTTTGACAAACAAAATATGCAGAATTTTGCAGCACTTCTAAAATATTGTACGCATCATTTTTATTTTTTTGTTGCAGAATTCCCCCAGTAGAAACTATATAGATAAGGGTCCCTTCAATGCTATAATCTCAATAATATGTCATCATAATAAAGGAGTGCTGGCTAGGATTTAGAGCAGGGAGTCAGTTCACCTGGGTTTTATTCACATTCTTTGACTAACTTGCTAAATGGTGTTGAGCAAATTACTTACTGTGACACAAGTCATCCGTAAATGGGGATAATGCTTCCCATTCTCACAAGGGTGCTATGAGTCTTAATTCATTAGTATTAGGGAAGTGCTTTGAGATTTTTGGACGAAGATGCTAAAGAAGGGCAAAGTATTATTAGAAGAGATTACTGCTAGTCTGATCGTGTACTTTTACTGTCTACAGCCCATGTACTCCACTGTGTGTAAAAGGACAATGCTCTCTTTATAGAGCATTATATCATCCTGATCTGTAAGAACAGCATTTTGCATGATGAATTTACGCCTGAGGACAGAAGGGCGAATACTGATTCTACTGATGGTGCGCCAGGCCAAGTTCTACACTGAATTACCCCCGTGCAGTCCCCTGTACCCCCATGAAGTCAGGCAGAATTTGGTGTGGAGGCCTGGAAAGTGGATGTAATTTCATGAAACTGCCCTACCTCATCCTTTTGCAGTTTCTCAAGCAGAACTGTCAGAACGATAGCCAGCTTGGTCTCGGCTATAAAGGCAATCCTGAGGGCAATTTTGCCCTTATCTTGGTTATCCATATGTGCCAGGAGGGAAACAACCTCATTATAAACACCTGAAATTAAATAAAAGGATTCGGCTGGTTACCACTGATAGTAGAAATTGGTGCTGGCCTCTTTAATTCACTATCCAGTAAAGATTCTTTAGGAGCCCAAACACTGTGAGAAGTAGACCTGGGAATCCTGCAAATCCTCTTCCTTCCTCCTCATGACCAGGTTTGTTTGCTGAACTACCCAGTGTGCTTGGGGGGAAATCATAATGAAGCAAATTTGCTCCTTTCAAGTAGATCCCCACGTAAAATAATCTTCCTTTCCCTCTTTACTGTCAATTGATGAGTTTTGATAGCATACAGAGTAATAATTTAACTCTAAGCCAAGAAATAGAGCTAAAGCTAAGCACATGCTTAAGAGTTTTGCTTAGTCAGAGCCTCATTTTCAAAAATCCTGAACACCCAGATGTACCTATTGCCTATGCTGGGAACTTTTGGGGCTTGGTATCTCTTGAAAATCAGGCCAATGTTGTAGACCTCAGTATGAATTTAGAAGCCTAACTTTAGGCCCCTTGTTTTGAAGAAAGCCTTTAATCTTATTTTATGGTAGTTTAAATACTTGCAGAGAAGACTCATGGAACGGAGTTCATCCAGTTCATAGAATATCAGGGTTGGAAGGGACCTCAGGAGATCATCTAGTCCGACCCCCTGCTCAAAGCAGGACCAATCCCCAACTTTTGGACCAGATCCCTAAATGGCCCCCTCAAGGATTGAACTCACAACCCTGGGTTTAGCAGGCCAATGCTCAAACCACTGAGCTATCCCTCCCCCCTGTACAGTTGCCTGTAGAGGTCATAAAGCAATTCCCTCCCCCCCACCCTCATCCACAATTGGCGAGGTGTATGCTGTGAGTGGGGTGGGGTGGGTCCCTCCAACCTTCATCCAAAGCATCAGGGATTGACCATAGCAGGAGATGGGACACCGGGTAGGGTGGACCACTGCTAAAGATGGTTCAGAGAATCTGTTTCCTTAGCTGTCCTGCTCACATGTTCAGGGTCCAACTGATCTCCAGAGTTGTGGGTGGGAAGGAATTTCCCCCTGGTCGGATTGGCAGGGCCCTTTGAGTGGGAGGATGGGGCACTGATCACCTGCTAGGATAATCTGAGTATTACTGACCTAATCAATTCTCGACCATTGCAAGGGCCTCAGGCATTGGTGGAACCTCAGACTCTCCTGTCCTCTGCCGATGGCACACAACAGTTTTGTCTCCTAAAGACTGACATGTTTTCGTCCAAGACAAGTTTTGGGGTTCAGTGTAGGGTTGCTAGGTGAAATTTAGTGGCCTGTGAAATACAGGAAGTCAGACTAGATGATCTAATGGTCCCTTCTGGCCTTAAACTCTAGGAAACAATGAAATAGCTGGTGTATTAAAAAAATCAGGATTTGATCTCCCATGTATCTCTTCGCTCTGGGCAGAAATTCTCCAGGAGACTTAATATTTCACAAGAAATCTGAAATGCCGTGTTTATCTGTCTCCATTGAAACAGCATTCCAAGCATGAAGGAGGAACTAACAAGATTTCCCCTTCCCAGGAAAGACTGCTTGAGGTTAGGTGATTGCCCATCCGTTATGCAAATTGCATCCTTCAGTTGTAACACCCAGATGCAAACGGAATCATAACTGTAACCTACACTGCCCATCCGTGTGGGATGAGGAGCACTAGTGTTGCTAAGAAATGTGACCCCATGCTTTGTTCTCTTGCATTTAAGATATTAGCAGAGCTTCATTTAGACAGCTAGAAGAGAAGTCCTTCTGCATTTTTTGTTCTAATTTCCCCTATCTCTGATGGAGTTGGCTCCATGGATGCAGAAGACACAAAATGAGGACCCATTAACAAACATAAAACAACTGGGAGAAAAGAAGGAAGACCTCCCCCATAACATTCCCTAGAAACTCAGATTCTCAGGAAAGTTTCCAGGTCCAGAGGCTGTAGGCCAACTCCTCAAATGGTGTAAATCAACACAGCTACAAGGAAGTCAACAGAGGGACACTGGTTTACAGCAGCTGAGGTTCTGCTCATACAAATGGAGAACATTACAGCTAATCCGTATGCCTATGCTTTCTAAATGTGTGTGTGAATATAGAATGGATATAGAGAATACAATACTGACCCTTACCTCCGTCGGTTACCTCCCGCTCACTCACAAATTTATTCATGTTTTAATCTTTCCTCAACACTTCCTCCAGTCCTTTCTCCAAAGAGCTCCAGTACTGATAAGCAGCTGGCCTCTCAGGCTGTCCTGTCCTGTCCAGGATAGCCAGTTCAGATTATGCAAGCACTATTATGACATCCCTGTGATTGTGGCATAGCACATAAACTGCTGCTGCCCAGGTCGGTGCTGTGATGACATGGACAAGATCCTCAAAGGTATTTAGGCTCCTAACTCACACTGAAATCAATAGATGTGAGGAACCTGAATACATTTCAATATCTGGGCCCATCCATGTACGCAGTCCAATAGGTGGCTAAATTTGCTCCAGTGTAGAATTTCTCATTCGCTCTAAATCATTTTGAATTTTGGTTCCATCCCTCTCTCAGTTTGTCACACTTTCCAAGATTGGTTTTATTGAAAAATCTGCTCCTGGTTGAATTGATAGAAAATAAAAGCACCGAACAAAGAAAGAGAAGAAACTGCCTTGGAGAATGCACAGTGACACTTGAGTGTGGTTGGTTGGTTGGAATGCACAGTGACACTTGAGTGTGGGTGGTTGGTTTCCTTTGCTTTTTAATTCGGTTGATTAAAAAGCTTGATGAAATCTTATTGGACTGCATTACAAATATTGATTTTGATATTGTTTTACAATGAATTGAAATTTATTCTTAATTTCCATGTCCCGCCAAACAAATCAACTAAACTATTTTTTGTTGTGTTTAATACAGTGTGGTGTCATATGTATGGCCATAGGTAGAGCCCACACTTGATTTGGGAGATTACGTTATGTTTAAAGCATTCAGAGTGATGACACTCTTTGCAGTAAACCATATGGAAAAAGAATTCCAATTACATGTGTCCTTTGCTATGTATAACAGATTTTGTGCCTTACCCTTTCTGATTTTGCCCTTACACGGACATGCTATTCTTTTGTACTCCTCCTTAGTAATTCGTCCATGTTTCCCCATTTTGTAGGATTTCTTTTTGATTTTCAGGTCATTACAAAACTTCTGATGGAGCCATTGGCCTCTTACTATTCTTCCTCTCTTTCCTTTGCATTGGGGTGACAGTGGACTAGAAGCTGGATATGAGTCAGCAGTGTGCCCTTGTTGCCAAGAAGGCCAATGGCATTTTGGGATGTATAAGTAGGGGCATAGCGAGCAGATCAAGGGACGTGATCGTTCCCCTCTATTCGACATTGGTGAGGCCTCATCTGGAGTACTGTGTCCAGTTTTGGGCCCCACACTTCAAGAAGGATGTGGATAAATTGGAGAGAGTCCAGCGAAGGGCAACAAAAATGATTAGGGGTCTGGAACACATGACTTATGAGGAGAGGCTGAGGGAGCTGGGATTGTTTAGCCTGCAGAAGAGAAGAATGAGGGGGGATTTGATAGCTGCTTTCAACTACCTGAAAGGGGGTTCCAAAGAGGATGGCTCTAGACTGTTCTCAGTGGTAGCAGATGACAGAACGAGGAGTAATGGTCTCAAGTTGCAGTGGAGGAGGTTTAGATTGGATATTAGGAAAAACTTTTTCACTAAGAGGGTGGTGAAACACTGGAATGCGTTACCTAGGGAGGTGGTAGAATCTCCTTCCTTAGAGGTTTTTAAGGTCAGGCTTGACAAAGCCCTGGCTGGGATGATTTAACTGGGATTTGGTCCTGCTTCGAGCAGGGGGTTGGACTAGATGACCTTCTGGGGTCCCTTCCAACCCTTATATTCTATGATTCTATGATTCTATATAGGTTTTTATACTGTTCTCACCAATGAAGTATCTGAGCAGCTTCCTCTAGTACATTAATAATATGACTCACATCTGTCATGGTAATATCTTTTATGGGACTAACTTCTGTTGGTGAAAGGACTGCACAGAGTTCTCCTTCAGGTCCTTGAATGGTTATTTCTTTCACAAACAGAAGTTGGTCCAACAGAAGATATTACCTCAGCTAGGGTGACCAGATGTCCTAATTTTATAGGGACAGTCCAGATATTTGGGGTTTAGGCGCCTATCAATCCCACCCCACCCCCATCACGATTTTTCATACTTACTATCTGGTCACCCTATCCCTCACCCACCTTGTCTCTCTAATATCCTCGGAATGACATGGGAGTGTGTTCTCCTGTCACAGACTGTCCCCTGAGAAAGCTCTATCTACTGCACAGACAAGCCTCATCCTTAGAGTAGAAAACTTCATGGTGCCTGAGAAATAGGCCCTGTCAGCCACAACCCTCATCCTAGGGATTTACCTGATATTTTAGATATACTGGGCCCTGGCCACTGAGCCCCTGGAAGAGAAGGACTGCGACCTGGAACCTGACTTGATGTGTTCACGTTGCAGAAGTATGTACACAGTGTCTGAAGGCAAACAACACTTCAATGGTCATTGAATGAGGGGCCTGTGGAAAAAAATAGTACAATTGTGCAATTAAAGACTGTGTCAAAATGCACGTGCACAGTACTCAGACTCCCTGAATCCTGGCATTTCCGAACTTTCCATTGCTCAGTTTTGCAAACTTACTAATTGTTATTTTAATGCAGATTTTTATATATTTGTTGGGCGTCTAAAGATATAAAAATACAGACATCGATTCATATCATTGTCGTGCAAACATCCCCATTTCATTGTTTGTTTTTAAAGAAAAAAGTACAGGACTAGGTTCTGGCAATTTCTGTATTGAGCTGTAAAGAAAGATATTTTTAAGGGTTTTGAACTGTCGAAACTGAGGCCCAGAGATTGTCTCACACAGGGAGGAGTGGGTGATGCAGTGCATACTTTCCCAAGCCAGCAGAATTGCTGGACCCCAAGAGATTCCCCCTCTATTCCTGAGTCAACCTTTGCCAGAAGCAAGCAGACAGAAGGACAAAAGTAGCTCTCCATTTTAATAAAGGCTCTTGTAACTTCCTGGGTAAACTGGTCCCTTCCATTCTTTAGCTGACTATTACTCAGGCTCTTTTCTTACTGGCAAACTTGAATTTTGATTTTTCTACATCATGGCCAGTCTTTATCGTCTCTCTTGTAAACTTGAATATGCCAATCCCTGAGAGGACATACTTTCTTGTTTTTTCCTGGTTCGGCAATCATAGCTCTGGGGATTGAGCTCCCATTTAAGGTACTTTTAATGATGACCCCCAGTCCTTTATTTCATCTATCAGGATGTTCAAAGAGAGCAGCTACCCTTTACTGAACGCCACTGCTCTGACTTGTAGAATGTGTGGGGCTGGGTTAGTTGTCTCAGCTGGATTCTTAATCCAGAGGGAAGACGCTCTCTCCTGTTCAATCAAGATCAGGAATGGCACATAGATTTGGGAGAAAAAGTACATTTTACTTTTACTCTATTTTCTTATTTCTCAAAAGGAACAGTACAACAAAGATAAAAACCCCATTGTGAATAATCCATATAGGTATTGATGTATCTTGTCTGAAATGGGACAGCTGCTTTTCTACTGTCGGGATGGATGCCATATCAATAGATAAGATAAAAAGACAGGCCTAACTGAGAGACTGTACATGTATTAGGGCCAAACTCTGCTCCTCCGTTACATGAGTACGTTGCTCCCTCACTAGGGCCCAAATCTGTGTAGAGAAGAGTAAATCTGGTCCCGAAGGAGTATCGAACAACTTCCAAACTGTTTAAGAAGGGTGGTTGAGTCTAAACTATAAAGACAGTTCCAAATATGGACCGCAGTTCAGGAAAGCAGCCTTATTCATCTGAGCATATGAATGATGTAAGAAAATTCTGAAAATGTGGATCTTAGATCATGGTCATAATTTAAAAAAATTAATTGACACAGCTGGACACCATTCACATTTGAAACATAAAGTAGCTGTCCTAGCTTGAAGTGGTTTGAAACTGTCCTAGCTTGAAGTGGTTTGAAACTGCTTCAAGAAATGTGGTCCTCTTACAAGTGTAGATGTGAGGTTACATATATGGTAAAGCCATGTATACAGAATACATGCTGATTTTAATCCTACAAATTTCCTAAACACTATACAGAATATCTAATTGCTTATTTTTAAATCCTAATAAGAGAAAAATTAAAATGATTTGTGCAAATAATTGAATTCTAAGGATTGTGTAACAACAAACACTCTTATTTTCTAGATCTACTGAGAGCTAGCTCTGAGAGAACAAAACAGTATTTTCAGCGTTTATGGTTCTTTACTGAAGCAGGTCTATTCTTTATCTAAGAACAGGAAAACAAAAGAATTCACAATATTGTTATCCCTTTTGACCTGAGCAATTAGTGACTATTTTGGGTCTTGTGAGTTGTTTCCATTCGGGGGAGAAATGGATGATGGAGTCAGGTATTTTTTTGACACAATCCTGCTTATTTACAAAGAATGTACCCAAAGTTCTATTTCCCTAACGACAGCAGGAATAGTTTCTTGGCTCACAATTCCAAGCCTCTTTCTATCCAGCAGTCTACCCTAAAGCTCTCTCTCTCTCTCTCTCTCTCAACTTTTTCTGAGATCACAGTACAAATCCTTCTCTGGGGTTCCTTTGTGCTTCTGCGGTGTCACACTCCCTCTCTTCCTCCCCCCCGCCCCGAACCCCATCCCCCTGCATTTGCATTCAGACCCTAGTGAAAGCCCCTTCCACTGTATGGCTCAACTCCTATTCCAGCTTTACTTGATGGTGACTTCTATTAAGTCAGCCATCTATTCCACAAAAGAGCTTGATTGTTTTTACATTGATCCTGAATAAAGGACAACTGGTATGCCCACCAACTTCAATAAGGCTTCCCCTTTCCGCAGCGTAACTACCTGTTTTCTTGTTGTTTTTATAAAACTGTATTTTGTACACGTCCGCAAAACCCACAGCATTCTTTTATTTTTACTAACCTGAAACAGGATATTGAATGCATAATTTCAATTACACCAATTTAAATCTGTGGTAATTCATTAGAATTATTCCATCTTTATCCTGGTGGCAACATATGTTAGCACGTCACGAGAGAAAACATGACACTTTTTGATAATTGTTATTGTTGTCGCCAGCACCCAGTGCCGACAGGCAAAACAACAGCTGGGGTTGGTTCGCTACCCGGTGTGCGTCACCCAATAATCACAACGGGGTGGAGAAGCGGAAAAGTTTATTTGCAGCTGTAAAAAGGTCCAGGGAGAATAGAATCTCAAATCCTGCACCCAGAGCAGGAAGTTACACAGGCTTTTATACATCCTTTCTTCAGCATACTTATCCAATAGCAAGCTGCCCTAAGTATCCATCTAGCCAGCCAATCCAGTTCCCAGCTAGTTCCCTTGTTCTCTGTATCATTTGTTAACCTATACATAAAGCTGCTTTATTCAGCATTGTTCTTCCATATCTGCCCTGTTCGGCCTTGTTTAGTTTCAGGCATTCTGACTCTGCACCATATTGTTGCAGATCCTCAGCATAACTGCTGCGAGTGCCTCCAGGCCGGGGGTCCAAGGACACTTGGGCCTAGTACGCAGAGCTGCTGCGAGTGCCTCCAGGCGGGAGGGGGGGCAAGGACACCTGGGCCTCGTGCGAGGGGGCTTCATCGACACTCGTGGTCTTCCCTCCCCTCGAGTTACCTAGTGGCCATGCCCCAGGGTCCCCAACACTAGTGAAACAAAACTGCAGGAACTGAGGGGTGGGGTGTGTGTTTAGTGGCTTGGCAGCCCTGAGCCAATCCCCTGAGCCCCGAGGGCCGGCAGCGCTGGCAGGGCAAGGGCAGGGCTATCCTGCCCTCAAGCCTCTATCTTCATCCAGTGCCCTGCCGGGGCAGCCCCGGAGAGGGGAGCTCAGTCTCGGGGGAACATTCACCCCTTTGCTGTGGGACCCTGTCGGTGCTGCTCATCGTGCTGGCTTCTGGGACACAAGTGCCCATCCTGCAGGGCTGAGCCCCCCCGACAGCTGATTTCACACAAAGACCCTAGCACCCCTCATCGCAAGCAGCTGTTCAGAGATCCCGCTCCCAGTCCAAACCCTGCCAGGGCTGAACCAGCAGAGCGGGTACCTCCGGGGGCAGGTCTCATCCCCAACCCAGGGTGAAGTGCCGGGGGCAATGGCAGATTAGCCACTGAGCCTGTGCCCAGGGGTTGCCAGGCAGGCAGGGCGAGGAAAGCCCCCACATTCTGATCCCACTCCCTGGCGGAAGCCGTGGGGGGAGGGCCGGAGAAGCCCCTAGTGCCCCCTGAGCCTGCCCCGTGCTGCAGCCCCGGGACTGGAAAACCTCTTGCTGCCTGCCCCGGCCTCAGCTTCTCCAATATGGGGCAAGCGGGGGTGGGGGGAGGCCGTCTGGAACAGGGGCAGGGCCCTGGGGAAGGGGCAGAAAGGGGTGGGGCCACGGGCAGGGCCACAGGCAGAATGGGGGCAGGACCACAGTTGGAAGGGGTGGGGAAGGGCCCCACACTTGTTCTGGCCCAGGGCCCCAGGAAACCTTAATCGGCCTCTGGCTATGGGGTGGCCCATACAGGGCACTCAGTGCCCCCCTTCCCCGTTAAGGCAGGGTCCAGAGCAGACCCCAACCCTTTCAGCTCCCCTTAAAATCATAATGAGCTGCCTCTTTTGAGGCCGCAGGTTTGATCGTTGAGGCCATTGGGCCTGTTGTGGGGACCAGGCCCTGGAGGCTAACACTGACATTTAAAGCACTCACATCCTCATCCCCTACAGGATTTGGCCGACCCCCACCGTGCCTCAGTGTTCTGTTAAATGGGCGCAGAGAAGGCAGAGGCCACCTCCCCGCTCCATCAGAGAGCGGCTGCTCTGCACAGGCCTTGGCACCAGCCACTGGTCTCTGCTACTCCTGCAGCACATGGCTGGGGGAGGCACCCAAAGCCCGAGAGGGGGCCCCACAAAATCACCTCCTTCTCCCAAAATTCTCTCACCAGGGCAGCAGGGTGCATTTACCAAAGTAACTGTGATGCCCTTGGGGCCAGCACCTCAGACCAGGGGAGCCCAGGGCATGGCCAGCCCCACTCTGCAGACTGGGGGCAGCTGGCCCCAAGCTCTCCTGGCTGGCTCCTGGTCCCAGCTAGACTCAGGAGCTGTCACTGGAGTTTCCAGAGCTTGGGTATCTCCAAGGCCAGGCTGACGGTGCCCCTGGGGGGCTGAGGAACCAGCAGCAGCTAGCCCACCAAGGAGCAGTTGTGGGGAGGGCAGAGTGGCAGGGGGCAGAGATGCTGGCTTGGCCCAACAGTGGGATAAGGACATAGACCGTCTGGCCACGGAGGCCCCATAACTGACTCCTCTGGGACCAGGTCCAGCCCGTGCAGAGCCTGGGGCTGGGACATGTGTGGGGAGGGGGGAAAGGGGGAGAGACAGGGCCTCTCAGCAAGGCAAGATTTGCCCTGCAGTTCTGGGGTTTGTCACCATACAGGGACATCCCTCGGTGGGTCCCTTGGCGACAGCCCCTGGTGGCTGCTCTTTGCCAGGCTCTCCTATTGCTGCAGTCATTGCTCTATTGCCCTCGTCTCCCATTGGGTCTGGCTGGGTTTCCTGCCGGTCCTGAGGGAGCAGAGAGGAGAGGAGGGACGGGCCAGGCCTCTCCTCCCCAAGGGTAGTGTGGGCAGAACAGCTGGTAGTGGCCCCTACACCATGGCATGGCTAGCTGTGCCTCAAGCAACCAAGCCCCTTAGGCCTGTCAACACCACAGTTCGGCTGGCATACATTGCCTTGCATTCACCTCGCTGTGCCCAGCTCTGCACTCAAATTTCTCTTTGGCCAATGTAATTGCTCCCTTACGGTGATGCAGTAAAACCACCTCTCCAGATGGCATTGGCCTACATCTACCCTAACCATCCTCCAGCAGCTGTCCCGCAATACCCCATTCCCTGCAACAGTGACCGCAGTGGCCATGTTGTAAACTCCACGCAGCACCCCTCGCCCCATGAAGTGATTCCTGCACTGCAGGGAGCCTGGTCTGCTTCCCGGGGTTCCCTAAACCCACAGCTCATGGTAACTTTACTCTCTGTGAGGCCGTTGTGACGTTGCACTCATATGCTTTATGAAAATATGCTTATGAACAGGAACATAACATGCCTGGAATATGCTTTATGCTAAATGCCCCATGTAACATATCATTAGAAAGCTTGTAATCTACTAAGTGTGTACTACGAGGGGCAGATCGGGGGCATCCCAGGTGCTGGGGGAGGAGGCCCGGGATCCCACTGGTGCTGGGGGAGGGGGCTGCAGTGCGCAGCCTGGGAGTGGGACCCCTGCTGGTCCTGGGGGGTGGGCACAGTTCCCATTGGCCAGGAACCTCAGCCAATGGGAGCTGCGGGGGGCAGGGCCTGCAGGCACAGGCAGAGTGGTGTGGAGACACCCCCCCCCAACCCCTCTGCCACCTAGGAGCTGCAGGGCTATGCTGGTGGGAGCTGGGGAGACCCCATCCCGAGGTAAGCCGCCCCGCATCCCTCAACCCCCTCCTGCATGAAAACCTCCTAAGCTTACTTTTACCAGCTTAGGTTAAAACTTCCCCAAGGTACAAACTATTTTACCCTTTTGCCTCTGAACTTCCACTGCCACCACCAAACTTTATATGGGTTCCTGAGAAAACGTAGTTTGGACACATCTTTCCCCCCCAAATCCTCCCAACCCTTGCACCCAACTTCCTGGGGAAGGTTTGGTAAAAATCTTCACCAATTTGCATAGGTGACCACAGACCCAAACCCTTGGATCTGAGAACAATGAAAAAGCATTCCGTTTTCTTACAAGAAGACTTTTAATAGAAGTAAAAAGGAATCACCTCTGTAAAATCAGGATGGTAGATATCTTACAGGGTAATTAGATTCAAACATAGAGAATCCCTCTACGCAAAACCTTAAGTCACAAAAAAGACACACAGACAGGAATAGTCATTCTATTCAGCACAGCTATTTTCTCAGCCATTTAAAGAAATCATAATCTAACACCTACCTAGCTAGATTACTTACTAAGTTCTAAGACTCCATTCCTGTTCTGTCTCCGGCAAAAGCATCACACAGACAGACACAGACCCTTTGTTTTTCTCCCTCCTCCCAGCTTTTGAAAGTATCTTGTCTCCTCATTGGTCATTTTGGTCAGGTGCCAGTGAGGTTACCTTTAGCTTCTTAACCCTTTACAGGTGAGAGGATTTTTCCTCTGGCCAGGAGGGATTTTAAAGGGGTTTACCCTTCCCTTTATATTTATGACAACTCGCGACTGCGCCATACAGGAGGCCTGTGATATGTAGGGGGCCAGATGAGATGATCTAAGAGTCTCTTCTGGCCTTCAAGTCTCCAAATTTCTGCAAAACCGAGTGCGGCACATTGAGCATCCCCTGATGGTTCCACGTGTGGCCTGCGTGAACCCTTGCACGACCACTGAGTGTGTGGGGGTGACCTAGGGGGAGCAGCTCAAACACGCACAGGAGCCGGCTCGGGGCAGGACATGAGCCCTGCAGGGCAGGGGTGGGGGTGGCAGTGACATCACAAGGGCCTTTTGCAGCACTCAGCTGATTGGTGAAAGGCGGTTGGGAGGCGGTGACCTCACAGAGAGTCCACGACAACGGCCAGGGAGGACAGGCTGCAGGGCAGGGGGATCTCAGAGACCCCCGGGGCTTTGCTGCAGGGAGTCTCCTTCTGGAGGTGTCTCCTTGAGGACTGAGAGAGAATTCAGGGTCTCGTATGTGAGCGCGAGGTGGAGCCTCTCTGGAATTTTCTCTTTTCCCACTGCTCATTGAGCGAGAAGACAGACGTCCCTGTGGAGAAGGGAAGAGCCCCAGAGAGGTTTGGTACCGAGGCAGCCTGATCCGCCCGGTGCTGGCCAAATTCTCGGCACGGAAAACAGGAGGTTAAGGTGGGACAATTTTCCCCCAGCTAGGCCTTTGTCCCTTCGAGTCATTGGGGTTGTTGGTCTGTAGCTCATTGCAGGTCCCTTTATTCTGATCATTCAGTGTGTGAAACTCCAGACTGATGGTTCGTTTGAAAGTCAGGACACCCGGGTCCTGTTCCCAACTCTATCCCGACAGGTTGTGTGATGGAAGACAAGGCCCTTCGCCTTTCTCAGCCTTCGCTTCTCCCTCTGTCAGTTGGGGAGAACAATCCTCTTACACCTGCCTCCCAGTGCGGGGAGGCTGGGGCGCTGTGGGGACCTGTTTGAGAGCGTCACTCGGAGCAGTGTATCGTAGGAGGTGTCCTGTCGGGTTGAGTCATTCCAGAGGATGATGTCGGGCAGCAGAACCCCGTTTTCCCAACCTGGCGTGACACAGCTTTGCATGGGAACCGAACCAAGGGCGCACACAGGTCTAGAAGCCGGCGATTTCTCCTTTGGCCGCTAGATGGCACTGCAGGCTCCCACTTCCCCCTTCTCCTGGTCAGCGCAATGGGGGTTAGTCTCCCCAAAAAGAACGCCCGTCTCGCTTTGAACGTCCCTTGATGTGCACCCTGTGGGCTGTCGGGATACGTGTCCAAAAGTTGCAGGGCTTGTTTCATGGTCTCCACAACGACAATCTTTCTTCCTTTTTAGACGTGACGACCTTTTTGGTCAAGATCCTTGATTATTCGGGGACTTATCCCGGAAGACCCAAAGTATTTGGGACATAAGACTTGTCTGGAAGGGCGCACAGGGCGAAAGTGTTTTTGGCCATAGCAGGTGCCTTGTCGCCAGGATGACGTCCATCCCCCTTCAAAACGTGTTTTGTGTAATGTTGTGTGTGTGATGTGTTGTGTGTCATGTTATGTGTGTTTGTCTGTCTGTGTGACGAGTTGTGTGTCGTGTTGTGTGTGTGTGTGTGTGTGAGATGTGTTGTGTGTCATGTTGTGCAACGTGTTGAGTGTGTGTTTGTGTGTGGTGAGGTGTTTGTGGTGTCATGTGATGTGTTGTGTGTGACGTGGTGTGTGTGGGTGTGTGTGTGACATATTGTGTGTCATGTTGTGTGTGTCGTGTTGTGTGTGTGATGTGTTGTGTGTCGCGTTCTGTGTGTGCTTGTCCGACGTGCGACGTATTGTGTGTTTGATTCGCGATGTGCGATGTGCTGTGTGCGCGTGCGACGTGCGACATGTTGTGTGTCCGACATTCGACGTGTTGTGTGTGTGACGTGCAATGTGCGATGTGCCATGTGCTAAGTGTTTGTGCAGCTTGAGGCATGTGATGTGTTGTGTGTGTCCATGCAACGTGTGACATGCGATGTGTTGTATGTGTAACGTGTTGTATGTCATGTTGTGTGTGTTGTGTTTCATGTTATGTTTGTCGTATTGTATGTGTTCTGTGTCGTCTTGTGTCTGAGAGAAACGTTTTTGTATATGTGTGACATGTTGTGTGTGTTTGATGTGTTTTGTGTCTTGTTGTGTGTCGCGTTGTGTGTTTTTGTGTGTATGATGTTTTTCTGTGTGTGTGTCGTGCGATGTGTTGTATGTATCTATGCAACATGTGACGTACTGTGTGGGACATTAAATGTGTGTGTCGTGTTTTGTGTGTGTGTGAGACGTTTTGTGTGTGTGTGACATGTGTGTCATTTTGTGTGTCAATTAGAGTTGTGTAGATTGTGTGTGTGGTGTTTGTTGTGTCATATGACATGGTGTGTGTTTGTGAGATGTGTTTTGTGTAGTGTTCTGTGTGCGTGACAAGCTCTGTGTCATGTGTGTTTGTGTCTGTCTGTGTGGCATGTTGTGTGTCGTTTTGTGTGCGTGACGTGTTGTGTGTGTCGTGTTATGTGTGTGTATGTGTGAGATGGGTTGTGTGTCGTGTGTGTGTGCATGAGACATTGTGTGTGTGATGTGTTGTGTGTGTTTGTGTGTGTGACAGGTTTTTGTGTGTGTCATGCGGCGTGCAATGTGCGACATGCTTACATGAGTGTGTGTGACAATGTGCAACATGTTTTGTGGGACGTGTGATGTGTTTCTGTGTGTGTCGTGTTGTGTGTGTTTCTGTGTGAGTCGTTTTCTGTGTCATGTGTGTGTCGTGATATGTGTGTGTGTGACGGGTTGTGTGTGTGTGTGTGATGTCTTGTGTGTGGTGTTGTGTGTCGTCTAGAGTGTTGTGTGGATTGTGTGTGTGGTATTGTGTTTGTGGTGACATGTGACGTGGTGTGTGTGTGAGACGTGTTTTGTGTAGTGTGTGTGTGACATTGTGTGTCGTGTTTGTGTCTGTCTGTGTGACGTGTTGTGTCATGTTGTATGCCATGTTGAGTGTGTGTGTGGTGTTGTGTTTTTGGTGTTATGTGATGTGTTGTGCGTGAGGTGGTGTGTGTCGTGTGTGTTTGTGTCTGTCTGTGTGATGTATTCTGTGTTGTGTGTGTGACGTGTGTAGTGTTTTGTGTCTGTGTGACATGGCGTGTGTCGTGTTGTGTGGTGTGAGATGTGTTTTTGAGTGTGACGTGCGACGTGCTGTGCGTGCGTGCAACGGGCAGCGTGTTGTGTGTGTCCGTGCTATGTGCAATGTGCATCATGCGACATGCGACGTGTTGTGTATGTGCCTGTGACATGCGATGTTTTGTGTGTGATGTGCAACACGTGACATCTTGTGTGTGTTACGTGCGACGTGTTGTGTGTCCGTGCTACACGCGACGTGTTGTGCATGACATACGACGTGCTGTGTGTGCGCGTGTGACACGCGGGGGACATGTGTGAAGTGCGACTTGCTGGGAGTGACGTGACGTGCGACGTGTTGTGTGTGCCACGTTCGACGTTTTGTGTGTATGTGTGCAACGTGCAACGTGTTGTGTGTGTCTGATGTGCGACGTGTTGTGTGTCTATGTCCAATGTGTGACAAGCGATGTGCGACGTGTTGTGTGTGCGGCGTGTGGCGTGCGGCGTACGATGTGTTGTTTCTGTACGTGTGACACACACCATGTCACACACAAAACGTCTCATGACACACAACACGACACAAAACCCATCACACACACACAACACACCACTCACCACACAGACACACACACAACACGTCACACAACACTCTAGATGACACACACAACACGTCACAAAAGACCACACACACACCAAACCACACACAACACGAAACACAACACATCACACACACGGAACACAACACTCTGGACGACACACAGCACACACACAACACATCGCACACACACAAACACGTCTCACACATGTGTTGTGTGTCGTGCTGTGTGTTTGTGTGATGTTGTCTGTGTGACATGTGCGATGCGCAATGTACTGTGTGTGTGATGTGCTATGTGAGCGTGCAACGTGCTGTGCGTCCGAGGTGAGATGTGTTGTCTCTGTGCGTGCGACACACACCACACCAACGGCACACAACACAAAACAAACACACAACATTGCACACAACACATCACACACACAACACACCACACAGACACACACACACAACACAACACACAACACGTCCCCCACACACTGAATACAACACTCTATACGACAGACAACACATGCACAACACATCACACGCACACAAACACGTCTCACACACACCAGTGTTGTGTGTCGTGCTGTGTGTGTGGGACGTGTTGTGTGTGTGAGATATGCGAAACGCGAAGTGCTGTGTGTTTGATTTGCGATATGCGATGTGCTGTGTGGGCGTGCGACACGTGACATGTGACGAACGACGTTGTGTGTGATGCACAGCACTTTGTGTGTGTGATGTGCGACGTGCGACGTGTTGTGTGTGTGAGACGTGTGACGTGAGCTGTGTGGTGTGCATGACTGTGACGTGCGACATGCGACATGCTGTGTGTGCATGCGAATTGTGATGTGCGGTGTACGACATGCGGCGTGCGGCGTGTTGTGTGTGACATGTGACCTTTGTGTGTGAGGTGCGATGTGTGACATGTTCTGTGTGTGTGTCTGTGTGGTGTGTTGTGTGATCTGTTGTCTGTCGTCTTGTGTGTGTTGTGTGCCATTTTGTGTGTCGTGTTAAGTGTGTGTGTGGTGTTGTGTCTGTGGTGTCATGTGACGTGTTTTGTGTGATGTGGTGTGTGTCGTGTTTTCTGTCTGTGAGACGGGTTGTGTGTCGTGTTTTGTGTGTGTGTGAGACGTGTTTGTGTGTGCGACGTGCGACGTGCTGTGTGCGCGACGTGCGATATGTTCTGTGGGTGTGACGTGCGAGGAGTTGTGGGTGCGAGATTCGACATTTTGTGTATGTGAAGTGCGACGTGTTGTGTGCCCGGGCCCGTCCCCTCAGTTGCAGTCTCAAGTCTTCAGTGTCCTTCTTGCTGGCAGTGTCGGTGGGGGGAGGAGAAAGGCCAAGCGTGGGCCCCGGGTTTGGGTTTGGGTTTTGCCCCCTCAGCCCGTGTGCTTGGGAAGCCCCAGTCCAGGCGTGTCTGGGGGGGGGCGGAAGCGTGGGGGGGGCATTGCTCAATCTCCCAGCACGGTGCAGCAATTCCCTTGCTGTGGCCTCAGGCAGGGGAATCACTGAGTGGGAGCTTCCTTGCTGGGCAACGGCTGTGGATGGGCTGTTTCACACCCCACCCGGGGGTTGCTCACCTTCCTTGCTGGTATCTCCTAATCTTTCCCCGGATACATGGAAACCATGCCGTGCAAGGTAACAACACAATTCAATACAAGGTGAGGAATATGGGGGTTACAGGGCACCTAGAGGAGGAGGATTTGATGTTTGCATTTTGCATAATGAAAGAGAAGGGATAACCATGTATTAAATGGATTGATGTAGGATAGGATTTGACCATGTTCTGCCCGCCACCCTTTCTGAGAGCAGGAAGGAACGGCCTCATGGGCCATTGGTAAAGGTGCATCAGCCAGATTCTGATGTCTGTGAAAAGGCCTCACAAATGTCCAGATGGTCAAGAAGACGTGAGAGACTTGGAAACAGCAGGAGACAATCAGAAAACATCCACCGTATCCGACGCTAAACATGTTAGCAGCATTTATGACCTCAACGGCGAGGCAGGCACCCTGAATGCAAGACAAAGAAGATCTAAGGATGGGAAGCCAACAAAACCATCAAACAATAACAGCGGAAAACCCGGAGATTAATCCCACTTGAGGACTAACGATTACAGAATGACATTGCAAAATCCATAGACAAAAGTTGGAATTGACAAGTCTAAAGCTGGGGTGTTTTGCCATCAGACTCTGGGTTCAGTCCTGCAAAGCCTCAGAGCATGGGTTTGCGACCGACGGAGCTCAGCTCCTCGCTTGTGTTCAGTCTAACTGGCCGTTAGATTGACAAGAGCTACAGCAAACTGGTAACTGTAAGACCATCTGCAGGACGTGTGTGTGTGTGTGTGTGTGTGTGATTAAATGCGTATGCTAAGAGTTGTATTTTCAAGAAATGCGGTGTTTTGCCTTTTCCCCTGAAAAGATCCCGTGTGCTTCTTCTAAGCATAAGACGCTCCCCCAAGGTGTAGAGTGTCACAAACACATCTCATGACTCTGCCCACAACAACTGGAACTTAGACAAGAATGTGGAAGAAACAAGAAGAATTGTGTTAATGGTTTATTTACAGTAACTGGAAAGCAGGAAAGTAAAAGGAGCTGAGAAGGAGCTTTCATAACCACAGCGTAGGGCAAGGGGACCCAGAGATTTTGAGAACAGTTTTCATAATGGCACTAAAGTCACAGAAGTGGCCAGGAAGTAACGCAGGGAATTAAGGAATTACCATCTCACTTGAAGAAAAGGAGTACTTGTGGCACCTTAGAGACTAGCAAATTTCTTTGAGCATAAGCTTTCGTGAGCTACACCTCACTTCATTGGATGCATTCAGTGGAAAATACAGTAGGGAGATTTATATACAGAGAGAACATGAAACAATGGGTGTTACCATACACACGGTAACGAGAGTGATCACTTAAGGTGAGCTATTACCAGCAGGAGAACGGGGGGGAAAAACCTTTTGTAGTGATAATCAAGGTTGGCCATTTCCAGCAGCTGACAAGAAAGTCTGAGGAACAGTGGGGGGTGGGGGTGAGGAGAAATAAACATGGGGAAATAATTTTACTTTGTGAAATGACCCTTCCACTCCCAGCCTCTATTCAAGCCTCAGTTAATTGTATCCAGTTTGCAAATTAATTCCAATTCAGCAGTCTCTGGTTGGAGTCTGTTTTTGAAGTTTTTTAGTTGAAGAATTGCAACTTTTAGGTCTGTAATCGAGTGACCAAAGAGATGGAAGTGTTCTCCGACTGGTTTTTGAATGTTATAATTCTTGACGTCTGATTTGTGTCCATTGATTCTTTTACGTACAGACTGTCCAGTTTGACCAATGTACATGGCAGAGAGGCATTGCTGGCACATGATGGCATATATCACATCGGTAGATGTGCAGGTGAACGAGCCTCTGATAGTGTGACTAATGTGATTAGGCTCTATGATGGTGTCCCCTGAACAGATATGTGGGCACAGTTGGCAACGGGCTTTGTTGCAAGGATAGGTTCCTGGGTTAGTGGTTCTGTTGTGTGGTGTGTGGTTGCTGGTGAGTATTTGCTTCAGGTTGGGGGGCTGTCTGTAAGCAAGGGCTGGCCTGTCTCGCAAGATCTGTGAGAGTGATGGGCCGTCGTTCAGGATAGGTTGTAGATCCTTGATGATGAGCTGGAGAGGTTTTAGTTGGGGGCTGAAGGTGATGGCTAGTGGCATTCTGTTATTTTCTTTGTTGGGCCTGTCCTGTAGTAGGTGACTTCTGGGTACTCTTCTGGCTCTGTCAATCTGTTTCTTCACTTCCGCAGGTGGGTATTGTAGTTGTAAGAATGCTTGATAGAGATCCTGGAGGTGTTTGTCTGTGTCTGAGGGGTTGGAGCAAATGCGGTTGTATCGTAGAGCTCGGCTGTAGACGATGGATCGTGTGGTGAGCCTCCAGCTTTCATCCAGACCACACCACACGATCCCTTGTCTACAGCCAAGCTCTTCGGTACAACCTCATTTGCTCCAACCCCTCGGACAGAGACAAACACCTACAGGATCTCTATCAAGTGATCTTAAAACTACCTGCTGAAGGGAAGAATACCCAGAGGTCACCTACTCCAGGACAGGCCCAACAAAGAAAGGAACAGAACGCCCCCAGCCGTCACCTTCAGCCCCAACTGAAACCTCTCCAGCGCAGCATCAAGGATCTGCAACCTATTCTGAAGGACGACCCATCACTCTCACAGATCTTGGGAGACAGGCCAGTCCTCGCTTACAGACAGCCCCCCAACCTGAAGCAAATACTCACCAGCAACCACACAACAAAAACACTAACCCACGAACCGATCCTTCCAACAAACCCATTGCCAACTCTGTCCACATATCTATTCTGGAGATCTGGAGTACTGTGTCCAGTTTGGGGCCCCACACTACAAGAAGGAGGTGGAAAAATTGGAAAGAGTCCAGCAGAGGGCAACAAAAATGATTAGGGGACTGGAACACATGACTTATGAGGAGAAGCTGAGGGAACTGGGATTCTTTCGTCTGCAGAAGAGAAGACTGAGGGGGATTTGATAGCTGCTTTCAACTACCTGAAAGGTGGTTCCAAAGAGGATGGATCTAGACTGTTCTCAGTGGTAGCTGATGACAGAACAAGGAGTAATGGTCTCATATTGCAGTGGGGGAGGTTTAGGTTGGATATTAGGAAAAACTTTTTCACTGGGAGGGTGGTGAAACACTGGAATGCGTTACCTAGGGAGGTGGTGGAATCTCCTTCCTTAGAAGTTTTTAAGGTCAGGCTTGACAAAGCCCTGGCTGGGATGATTTAGTTGGGGATTGGTCCTGCTTTGAGCAGGGGAGTTGTTGGGGACACTGGGGCATGGCCACTAGGTAACTCGAGGGGATGGAAGACCACGAGTGTCAATGAAGCCCCCTCGCACTAGGCCCAGGTGTCCTTGCCCACCCCCCCCCGCCACCTGGAGGCACTCGCAGCAGCTCTGCATACTAGGTCCAAGTGTCCTTGCCCCCCCCGGCCTGGAGGCACTCGCAGCAGTTATGCTGAGGATCTGCAACAATATGTTGCAGAGTCAGACTGCCTGAAACTAAACAAGGACGAACAGGGCAGATATGGAAGAACAATGCTGAATAAAGCAGCTTTATGTATAGGTTAACAAATGATACAGAGAACAAGGGAACTAGCTGGGAACTGGATTGGCTGGCTATATGGATACTTAGGGCAGCTTGCTATTGGATAGGTATGCTGGGAAAAAGGATGTATTAAAGCCTGTGTAACTTCCTGCTGTGGGTGCAGAATATGAGATCTTATTCTCCCTGTACCTTTTTGCAGCTGCAAATAAACTTTTCTGCTTCTCCACCCCGTTGTGATTATTGTGTGTAGCACACCGGGTAGCAAACCAACCTCAGCTGTTGTTTAGCCTCTTGGCACTGGGTGCCGGCAACAGGTTGGACTACATGACCTCCTGAGGTCCCTTCCAACCCTGATATTCTATGATTCTATGATTCTAGGCACACCATCCTAGGACCTAATCACATCAGCCACACCATCATGGGCTCATTCTCCTGCACGTCTACCAATGTGATGTTTGCCATCATTTGCCAGCAATGCCCCTCTGCCATGTACATTGGCCAAACCGGATAATCTCTATGCAAAAGAATAAATGGACACAAATCAGACGTCAAGAATTATAACATTCATAAACCAGTCGGAGAACGCTTCAACCTCCCTGGTCACTCAATTTCAGATCTAAAAGTCTCAATTCTCCAATAAAAATACTTCAAACCCAGACTCCAGCCAGAAACTGCAGAATTGGAATTAATTTGCAAACTGGACACTGTTAAATTAGGCTTGAATAAAGACTGGGAGTGGGTGGGTTATTACACAAAGTAAAAACTATTTCCCCATGCTAAGTTCCCCACTACTGTTACTCACATCTTCCTCTCAACTCTTTGAAATGGGCCATCCTGATTTTCACTACAAAGGTTTTTTTCCTCCTGCTGAGAATAGCCCACCTTAATTGATTTGTCTGTTAGAGTTGGTATGGCAACCCCCATTCTTTCACGTTCTCTGTGTATATATATCTTCCGACTGTATTTTCCAGTGGATGCATCCGATGAAGAGGGTTTTAGCCCACGAAAGCTTATGCCCAAATACATTTGTTAGTTTCTAAGGTGCCACAAGTACTCCTCGTTTTCTTTTGTTTTTTGCTGATACAGACTAACACGGCCCCCACTCTGAACTAAATCATTACATCTCTCCCCAGAATCAATCTGTAAGCACAAAGAACACCCTGGAGACCAGGCCTTTAAACGTTAGGAAACATCAGAGTTAAGGTGACGTGTACATACTTCGCGCATTGCTGTTGTGCATGTGTGTTATGATACAGACTCACAAGTGTGGCCTTGAGGTCAATTCCCTGCCCCCCACAGCATCAATTTCCTCCAGACTCCCAAGGGATGTGGTGCTTCCTCCATCCCTTGATGAGATGCCTTTCTCGAGTCTGCTTTGGTCCAAAACTCGCTACTGCGCCATGCAGGAGGCTTGTGATGTGTAGGGGGGCCAGATGAGATGATCTAAGAGTCTCTTCTGGCCTTCAAGTCTCCAAATCACTGCAAAACCGAGTGTGGCACATTGAGCATCCTCTGATGGTTCCACGTGTGGCCTGCGTGAACCCTTGCACGACCACTGAGTGTGTGGGGGTGACCCAGGGGGAGCAGCTCAAACACGCACAGGAGCCGGCTCGGGGCAGGACATGAGCCCTGCAGGGCAGGGGTGGGGGTGGCAGTGACATCACAAGGGCCTTTTGCAGCACTCAGCTGATTGGTGAAAGGCGGTTGGGAGGCGGTGACCTCACAGAGAGTCCACGACAACGGCCAGGGAGGACAGGCTGCAGGGCAGGGGGATCTCAGAGACCCCCGGGGCTTTGCTGCAGGGAGTCTCCTTCTTGAGGTGTCTCCTTGAGGACTGAGAGAGAATTCAGGGTCTCGTATGTGAGGGCGAGGTGGAGCCTCTCTGGAGTTTTCTTCTTTCCCACTGCTCATTGAGCGAGAAGACAGACGTCCCTGTGGAGAAGGGAAGAGCCCCAGAGCAGTTTGGTACCGAGGCAGCCTGATCCACCTGGTGCTGGCCAAATTCTCGGCACGGAAAACAGGAGGTTAAGGTGGGACAATTTTCCGCCAGCTAGGCCTTTGTCCCTTCGAGTCTTTGGGGTTTGTCTTTTTTGGTTTCTCTTTTCCTGCTTCCCTCCCTCCACTGGCAAGGAGGGGGCTGCTCTGTAGCCCTCATGGTGGGAGGCCTCCCAAAGAGATGGGACAGGGAGCGTGCTCTGAGAGTGATCCTCACCGGTGACCTGAGCCATCCCTGGGCCATCTGGGGAACCCTCAGCCCACCGCCAGAGTCTCCACGCTGATTGGCTGAGCAGGGGGTCTCGTGGCAGGGTGGAGATTCAGGACTTTGTTGTTCTCCTTTAAGGCCCAGCAAATAAGCCAGAACCAATCATCTGCTTGGTGAATTGTTCTCCTTCTCGTTGCTGATTGTCTCTGAGCCGTTCCTGGTTCTCGCTGGTGTTCTCCTGCTTCTAAAACACTTGCTGAAGAATCGCTGTGAATGGTTGTTGGTCTGTAATTCATTCCAGGTCACTTTATTCTGATCATTCAGTGTGTGAAACTCCAGACTGAAAGTCAGGACACCCAGATCCTGTTCCCAAGTCTATCCCGACAGGTTTTGTGATGGAAGATAAGGCCCTTCGCCTTTCTCAGCCTTTGTTTCTCCCTCTGTCAGTTGGGGAGAACAATCCTCTCACACCTGCCTCCCGGTGGGGGGAGGCTGGGGAGCTGTGGGGACCTGTTTGAGAGCGTCACTCGGAGCAGTGTATCGTAGGAGGTGTCCTGTCGGTTTGAGTCATTCCAGAGGATGATGTCGTGCAGCAGAACCCCGTTTTCTCAACCTGGCCTGACACAGCTTTGCATGTGAACCAAACCAATGGTGCACACAGGTCCAGAAGCCGGCAATTTCTCCTTTGGCTGCTAGATGGCACTGCAGGCTCCCACTTCCCCCTTGTCCTGGTCAGCGCAATGGGGATTAGTCTCCCCAAAAAAAACGCCCTTCTTGTTTTGAATGTTCCTTGATGTGCACCCTGTGGACTGTCGGGATACGTGTCCAAAAGTTGCAGGGCTTGTTTCATGGTCTCCACAACGACAATCTTTCTTCTTTTTTAGACTTGACTCCATTTTTGGTCAAGATCCTTTTTTATTCAGGGACTTATCCCAGAAGACCCAAAGTATTTGGGACATAAGACTTGTCTGGAAGGGCGTGTTGCTGGCACCCAGTGCTGAGACACATGATACTGCACAGCATAATACCATTAATACAAGCAATACAGGAAAGAGAAGTCTCAATAACAGGCTAAATAAACCACCAAGCCAAAACGACAAACCCCAGCCTGAAAACAAGGTTTGCAACCAATCACTCTCAGGGGCAGTATAGGCAACCTGTGCTCCGGCTCGGGCCTGGGCCTCAGCCTGTACCACCTTTTCATAGATCTCATAACTGCTATCATTGACATATACGGAACATCGGGGCCCGACGAGGGCACGGGGCCTGACGAGGGCACAGACCCCTCCTTGGGATGTCAAGAGGTAGTCCAAAGCCAGCCTGTTTTGGAGGGAAAACGTCCTGAGCTGCTGTACCTCTTTATTTAATGTTTTTACTGCTGATCCTAAATCACTAACCAAGTCCTCTAACTCTAAGGCCACTTTCTCAAGTACCATTTGCAGCCTTACAGTATAGCGGCCTATGCCTGCCATGGCTGGCCCAGTAAACAGTGGCGCTATTCCCAGTACAGAGCACCCTACAAGCTTCTCGGTTGTGAGGGGATTCTTCATCTTGCCCTCCAATGCCGTAGTCAGTCGCCGCAGGGTCTTTTCTCGTGACTCAACAGAGGTGTCTCGGGCATTTCTAATCTTTCCTTTGGGCAGCGTGGCAGTTATGGAAAGATGAGGAACTCCACGAGCTATATAACAGCTACCTGTCCAGTTGGCTGGCAGCATCTTGTAAGCCTTTCGGCCACATACAAAATAGTGACCCTGTAGGGCCCAGTAAAGACTGTTTCTTAAGGGGATTCCTGAGATATTTAAGGCTGCTTTGGCTGCTTTTCCAAACAGTTCATGTGCCCCTAAGGGGGCATCCCATCCTCCTGATTGGGTACAAGTGGGGGCATCTCTAACTGTGCCGTTCAAATTACACTCGCCATAGGGACCACTACAAACCCACCATTGGCTTGCTACATTGGAGATATTAACTGGACGGCAAGTTATATTTCCAAACCCCTCTTTTGAGGTAAGATTATTTGTAAGAGTTTCCCTAAAAGGGGAGGAACCATTACACCCACACTGCTGGCCTCCCCTGTTGGTCTTTATCCAATACCCATCAGCCCACTGTGTAAATAACACAGGAGCTTTTTCCCACAGGACACCCATAGTGATCAGATTGGCTTCGGGTAAAACATAACACTCCCTCAGTGAGTACTGCAACTGAATACTCCTGGTCCTGATAGGTGGCTTGCTGTAAAGAGGTCTTGTTCCAGAACGGCGAGTCCGTTCTTTCCTGCTCTTTGGTGGCGGCTAATTTTGCTAGGGTCAGGGGCAGCATGTCAAGGGGCATTCCCGTTTTGGGGGACAGTGGAGTCGGAGCACATACCCAGCAATCAGTCTGGTTTGTTAAAGTAGCAACATGGTGCGCAAGCAAAACAAAGGAGTTATGCTCCCGATATGCACAGTTTGGAAATACCAATACAGAGAATAACAATGTTACCCAATTAATTATCACCAGAGTCTTCCCAACCCAGGGTCTCCAGTACCTGGGTGGGCCCATTTTAGTGTTAAGATGCCCGCTATTTGTGTCTCTTAAACAGTAGCTTTAGCTCGAGATTGTCACTAGATGAGGAGTCAGCAGGTTGGACGGTCCACTGTTCTGCTGACAAGGGGGCGGGTACTGCCTTCAGACGAGAGTGATGGATCCAGTTCTTGTGTCCCTTGACCTTTGCCGCTGTATGGGAGATCAGCAGGACAGTATAGGGTCCTTTCCACTTTTCCTGGAGAGACTCGTCTTTCCAGGTACGAACAAGCACGGAGTCACCGGCTGTAAGGAGTGGACGGGAGAGTCCAAGGGGAGAGGCTGGGAATCCTTGGTATACCTGTGAAGAGACAAGAGAACAGCAGACAGGGAACACACATACTGTGACAAAAAACCATTACCCAGCTCCCATTCCCCTGACAGAACCGGGGTGCCATTCAGAGGCCATGCCCTTCCAAACATAATTTCAAAGGGACTGAGCCCTAATCTACCTTTTGGAAGAACGCGGATATGGAGTAGGACGAGGGGCAAAGCATCAGGCCATCGCAGTGAGGCTTCTTGGCACACTTTTGAGAGATGCCGTTTAAGGGTCTGATTGATAAGCTCCACTACCCCACTGGCTTGCGGTCTCCAGGGCGTATGGAGTTTCCAGGGGATCTGTAAGGCATGTGAGATGTTTTGGATGATTTTTGACGTGAAGTGTGTCCCGTTGTCAGATTCCATCCACCGGGGGAGTCCAAAGTGAGGAATGATCTCCTGAACAAACTTGAGGGCCACTGTTCTGGCAGTGCAATTACGGCATGGGAAGGCTTCTGGCCATCTGTCGAACCGATCCACTATGACAAGGAGATATTTGAACCCTTGGGTCCAGGGAAACTCAGTAAAATCTATTTGCCACACTTGTCCGGGGCCCGGAGTGGGTCTAGGGCAGCTGGTGGCACAGGATGTCCCGTTCGGGGGTTAGTCTTTTGGCAGACTAAGCAGTCCGCTTGTACCTGGGCAGCCAGGGGTCGGAGTCCGGAAGTGATAAAGTATTTTCCTATTAGTTGGATAAGTGCTTCCCTGCCAGCATGAGTGGTTTGATGTAGTTTCTGCAGCACTAGCCGGATTAGGCCCTTTGGTAAGAGGACCTTCCCTTCTGGGGAATGGAGCCATCCCTCCTTTTCCCGGAGACCGAGTTTGTCAGTTAGCTGTCTCTCCTCCCCAGAGTACTGAGGGGTTGGAAGCTCCCCTACTGATGGGATAAGGGCATGCATATGGGCGTTCTCAGCCTGAGGGGATGGCAGGGTGGCAGCATGCTTAGCCTCTCTATCTGCCCGGGCGTTACCTCTGGCCACATCTTGATCCTCCCTTTGATGGGCTTTACAGTGTACCACCGCCACTTCCGAGGGAAGTTGTACGGCTTCTAGGAGCCGGAGGATTTGGGGCCCATACTTGACTGGGGAGCCTTGGGCTGTCAGCATTCCGCTTTGCTTCCATAGGCCAGCATGAGCATGCAGCACCCCAAAAGCATACTTTGAATCAGTAAAAATGTTGACCCGCTTTCCTTTTGACAGTTCAAGTGCACGGGTCAGGGCTATTAGTTCGGCCAGCTGGGCAGAGGTCCCAGCAGGCAAACCTTCAGCTTCCACAGTGTCATGGAGGTCACAACAGCATAACCCACCCTTCTTTGCCCATTTATTACAGTACTGCTACCATCAGTGTTCCACTCATAATCTGCATTTGGGAGGGGTACATCCTTTAAATCCGGACGGCTGGAGTACTGGGCATCTATGATCTCTAAACAGTCATGTTCCTGTTCCTCTGTTTCTGGCAAGAGGGTGGCTGGGTTAAGGGAGGGGCAAGGCTGTAAGGTGACTTCAGAGTTCTCTAACAGCTTAGCCTGGTACCGAGCAATCCGAGCCTGGGTGAGCCAAAGCCCTGCCTTTGCAGCCAATAAGGCTCGGACCATATGGGGAGTATAGATTTGCATAACCCCTCCCAATGTTAGCTTCTCGGCTTCCTCAAGCACTAGGGCAAGTAGCTGCGACCGCCCGTAAACATGCCGGCCAATCCTTTGCAGCCTGATCCAGTTGCTTAGAAAAATAAGCCACGGGACGTCTCCATGCTCCTAACAGCTGTGTGAGCACTCCTAGGGCCACCCCCTTTCGTTCGTGTACATACAACTGAAACGGCTTAGAGAGATCCGGCAGGCCCAGAGCCGGGGCTTCCATCAATTTTCTTTTCAGGATTTTAAATGTCCTGTCAGCCTCTGGGGTCCAATAGAAGGGGTCATGATCTGCTCCTTTTACACTGTCGTACAGGGGTTTAGCCCACAGTCCAAACTCTGGGATCCATATCCTGCAAAAGCCTGCCATACCCAGAAATGCCCTGAGCCGCTTACGATTACTTGGGGTAGGAACTTGACAGATAGCTTCCTTTCTTTTTTTTTTTTTTTTGCTTGAAAGCTGACGCTCCCCTTGCCTTAGCTGTAACCTGATTCCTCTTCACCTCAGACAACAGGGTTCTCAGGAGGATATTACAGTCGTCTCAATCCGGCTTGTGACTACTGAGGCACCCCTCAAAGACTGAAATAAACCAGCTTGGGTTCATGGAGAATTCCCCAGCCTGTCTTTTAAAAGCTGCTAGGTCTATTGGATTGAATGGCACATGGGTGTAAACTTGCATAGCGGTAGCCTGACGTCCGTCTGCCCCTGGGCAAGCCACAACAGTCTTGGTAAGCAAAGGATAGAGTCCCACTGAGGGGGCAATCTCTGTAAGCCGAGGCATCCTACCCTTATAAGGTGGGGGTGTGGGGGCCGAAGGGGACACCGGCTCTGCCATTACAGTGGGGGTGGGGGTCTGGGGACAAACATTAGCTACAACCGAACCAGTCGGAGTCAAATTACAGCTCTGCAGAATTACAGCTCTGTTCTGTTTCTTCAAGCCATAAATGCTTGCGCATACAAATGTTCATTCCATTTACCCATTCACTGACAAAACAAAACTAATTGGAGGATCGTGTTGGAATTAATTGACCCTCCTGGTGGCCACCACTCCTGGTCCTCTAGTTGATATTGAGGCCAGTCAACTGTACAGAATCGTTTTAATTGGCTCTTAGTCATCGGATCCGCACCAAATACCTTCCAGTTTGCTAGAATGCATTCTAGGGGCGTACACTGTGCCCTAACCCCCGAGCTCTGTCCCTGTCCCATACCTACAGGGTAACTCTGGGCATCCCCAGGTTCCAACAGAGCATACAATCCGGATTTCAAGAGGTTCCTACCTTATCCAAGGGATCGGTTCCTCACCGTTGTCCGCAGCTGCTCGTCCCCTATGTCCAAGGGACCGGTTCCTCACCGTCGCCCACAGCTGCTTCTCCACTATATGAGTGCGTTGCACTGTTGTGCCCTCCGGGGTCGATCAAATCGTGTCTCCTCCGAGGCCCCCGATGAACTCACCGGTGCGTGCTGGGCGTCGGTTCTCGCCGCAATCCTTGACCTCCAGGAGGGGTCCGGGCAAGGCTAAATAGCAGCCTCATCACCCACCCAGGGAAGCCAAAAGCTGTTGCCAGCACCCAGTGCGGAGAGGCAAAACAACAGCAGGGGTTGGTTCGCTACACGGTGTGCTTCACCCAATCATCACAACGGGGTGGAGAAGCAGAAAATTTTATTTGCAGCTGCAAAAAAGGTCCAAGGAGAATAGAATCTCAAATCCTGCACCCAGAGCAGGAAGTTACACAGGCTTTTATACATCCTTTCTTCAGCATACTTATCCAATAGCAAGCTGCCCTAAGTATCCATATAGCCAGCCAATCCAGTTCCCAGCTAGTTCCCTTGTTTTTTGTATCATTTGTTAACCTATACATAAAGCTGCTTTATTCAGCATTGTTCTTCCATATCTGCCCTGTTCGGCCTTGTTTAGTTTCAGGCAGTCTGACTCTGCAACATATTGTTGCAGATCCTCAGCATAACTGCTGTGTGTGCCTCCAGGCTGGGGGGGCAAGGACACTTGGGCCTAGTATGCAGAGCTGCTGCGAGTGCCTCCAGGTGGGAGGGGGAGCCAAGGACACCTGGGCCTCGTGTGAGGGGGCTTAATCGACACTCGTGGTCTTCCATCCCCTCGAGTTACCTAGTGGCCATGCCCCAGGGTCCCCAACACTAGTGAAACAAAACTGCAGGAACTGAGGGGTGGGGTGTGTGTTTAGTGGCTTGGCAGCCCTGAGCCAATCCCCTGAGCCCCGAGGGCCGGCAGCGCTGGCAGGGCAAGGGCAGGGCTATCCTGCCCTCGAGCCTCTATCTTCATCCAGTGCCCTGCCGGGGCAGCCCCGGAGAGGGGAGCTCAGTCTCAGGGGCACATTCACCCCTTTGCTGTGGGACCCTGTCGGTGCCGCTCGTCGTGCTGGCTTCTGGGACACAAGTGCCCATCCTGCAGGGCTGAGCCCCCCCGACAGCTGATTTCACACAAAGACCCTAGCACCCCTCATCGCAAGCAGCTGTTCAGAGATCCCGCTCCCAGTCCAAACCCTGCCAGGGCTGAACCAGCAGAGCGGGTACCTCCGGGGGCAGGTCTCATCCCCAACCCAGGGTGAAGTGCCGGGGGCAATGGCAGATTAGCCACTGAGCCTGTGCCCAGGGGTTGCCAGGCAGGCAGGGCTAGGAAAGCCCCCACATTCTGATCCCACTCCCTGGCGGAAGCCGTGCGGGGAGGGCTGGAGAAGCCCCTAGTGCCCCCTGAGCCCTCCCCGTGCTGCAGCCCCGGGACTGGAAAACCTCTTGCTGCCTGCCCCGGCTTGAGCTTCTCCAATATGGGGCAAGCAGGGGTGGGGGGAGGCCGTCTGGAACAGGGGCAGGGCCCTGGGGAAGGGGCAGAAAGGGGTGGGGCCATGGGCAGGGCCACAGGCAGAATGGGGGCAGGACCACAGTTGGAAGGGGTGGGGAAGGGCCCCGCACTTGTTCTGGCCCAGGGCCCCAGGAAACCTTAATCGACCTCTGGCTGTGGGGTGGCCCATACAGGGCACTCAGTGCCCCCCTTCCCAGTTAAGGCAGGGCCCAGAGCAGACCCCAACCCTTTCAGCTCCCCTTAAAATCATAATGAGCTGCCTCTTTTGAGGCCGCAGGTTTGATCGTTGAGGCCATTGGGCCTGTTGTGGGGACCAGGCCCTGGAGGCTAACACTGACATTTAAAGCACTCACATCCTCATCCCCGACAGGATTTGGCCGACCCCCACCGTGCCTCAGTGTTCTGTTAAATGGGCGCAGAGAAGGCAGAGGCCACCTCCCCGCTCCATCAGAGAGCGACTACTCTGCACAGGCCCTGGCACCAGCCACTGGTCTCTGCTACTCCTGCAGCACATGGCTGGGGGAGGCACCCAAAGCCCTAGAGGGGGCCCCACAAAATCACCTCCTTCTCCCAAAATTCTCTCACCAGGGCAGCAGGGTGCATTTACCAAAGTAACTGTGATGCCCTTGGGGCCAGCACCTCAGACCAGGGGAGCCCAGGGCATGGCCAGCCCCACTCTGCAGACTGGGGGCAGCTGGCCCCAAGCTCTCCTGCCTGGCTCCTGGTCCCAGCTAGACTCAGGAGCTGTCACTGGAGTTTCCAGAGCTTGGGTATCTCCAAGGCCAGGCTGACGGTGCACCTGAGGGGCCGAGGAACCAGCAGCAGCTAGCCCAGTCAGGAGCAGTTGTGGGGAGGGCAGGGTGGCAGGGGGCAGAGATGCTGGCTTGGCCCAGCAATGGGATAAGGACATAGACCATCTGGCCGCGGAGGCCCCATAACCGACTCCTCTGGGACCAGGTCCAGCCCGTGCAGAGCCTGGGGCTGGGACATGTGTGGGGAGGGGGGAAAGGGGGAGAGACAGGGCCTCTCGGCAAGGCAAGATTTGCCCTGCAGTTCTGGGGTTTGTCACCATACAGGGACATCCCTCGGTGGGTCCCTTGGCGACAGCCCCTGGTGGCTGCTCTTTGCCAGGCTCTCCTAGTGCTGCAGTCATTGCTCTATTGCCCTCGTCTCCCATTGGGTCTGGCTGGGTTTCCTGCCGGTCCTGAGGGAGCAGCGAGGAGAGGAGGGACGGGCCAGGCCTCTCCTCCCCAAGGGTAGTGTGGGCAGAACAGCTGGTAGTGGCCCCTACACCATGGCATGGCTAGCTGTGCCTCAAGCAACCAAGCCCCTTAGGCCTGTCAACACCACTGTTCGGCTGGCATACATTGCCTTGCATTCACCTCGCTGTGCCCAGCTCTGCACTCAAATTTGTCTTTGGCCAATGTAATTGCTCCCTTACGGTGATGCAGTAAAACCACCTCTCCAGATGGCATTGGCCTACATCTACCCTAACCATCCTCCAGCAGCTGTCCCGCAATACCCCATTCCCTGCAACAGTGACCACAGTGGCCATGTTGTAAACTCCACGCAGCACCCCTCGCCCCATGAAGTGATTCCTGCACTGCAGGGAGCCTGGTCTGCTCCCCGGGGTTCCCTAAACCCACAGCTCATGGTAACTTTACTCTCTGTGAGGCCGTTGTGACGTTGCACTCATATGCTTTATGAAAATATGCTTATGAACAGGAATATAACATGCCTGGAATATGCTTTATGCTAAATGCCCCATGTAACATATCATTAGAAAGCTTAAAATCTACTAAGTGTGTACTACTAAGTGTGTACTACAAAGGGGCAGATTGGGGGCATCCCAGGTGCTGGGGGAGGAGGCCCGGGACCCCACTGGTGCTGGGGGAGGGGGCGGGCTGCAGTGCGCAGCCTGGGAGTGGGACCCCTGCTGGTCCTGGGGGGTGGGCACAGTTCCCATTGGCCAGGAACCTCAGCCAATGGGAGCTGCGGGGGGCAGGGCCTGCAGGCACAGGCAGAGTGGTGTGGAGGCACCCCCCCCTCCAACCCCTCTGCCACCTAGGAGCTGCAGGGCTGTGCCGGTGGGAGCTGGGAGCCCCCCATCCCGAGGTAAGCCACCCCGCATCCCTCAACACCCTGCCCCAGCCCCCTCCCACACTCCTGTCAAGGTTCCTTCCCCACTCTGAATTCTAGGGTACAGATGTGGGGACCTGCATGCAAACCTCCTAAGCTTACTAACCCTAACCCTAAGACTCCATTCCTATTCTGTCCCCAGCACAAGCAGTATACAGACAGACACAGACCCTTTGCTTTTTCTCCCTCCTCCCAGCTTTTGAAAGTATCTTGTCTCCTCATTGGTCATTTTGGTCAGGTGCCAACGAGGTTACCTTTAGCTTCTTAACCCTTTACAGGTGAGAGGATTTTTCCTCTGGCCAGGAGGGATTTTAAAGGGGTTTACCCTTCCCTTTATATTTATGACAATGCATTTTCTGTATTTACCAGCTTTGTTTTCTTGCATCCTCAGTCATTTTGGGCCTTGTACAAAATGTGTCTAAATGGAATATTTATCATCCTCTCTGACTGTAATGTGTTTTAAGTGATGGTATATTGTCAAGCTGCATTCAGTATGGGTTGATCTGTTGATCCTCATGAGTGAGAGAAGTGTATGAATTACGAGCCCAAGCAGGATCCCGCTGCTCATTGCTGCAGCTCAGCTTGCACTGCTGCAGAACACTATTTGTGTGTGTGCACAAGGCTTGTGTTGTGAAAACCTTGCCCCCTGTAAATACACTCAAAGTCAACCTATGATCCAGCTCTTGTCAAATGCAGCCAGTTAACATCACAGTGACCACGGGTGTAAAGCTGTGGCCTCCTCCTTTTGAGGGTCTACTGTTGCCCAAGCTTTAAGTCAAGCTGAGGCAGTGTTTGGGGGATGATGTCCTAATTTATGAGCTCCTTGATGCCTGCACAGTGTTTGTCATGGCTTTGCCACATATACTGTTGTTCTGTTCTTGATCTTAATTTGTTCTGTGGCATTACATAGTTCATGGTGTTACTTGTCACATGCATGAACACTCTTCCCATCACTGGTCTGTCCGTAGTGGACTTATATGTGGATGCCTTGCCCGGATGTTAACAGCTGCAATGAGCAAGCATTCTTACAATTACCTGTGCTCCTAGCTGATGCCGCATTTTGGAAAGGCCCGACTTTATGGAGCCAGGTGTAGACAGTGAGGGATGCAGAACACCAGCACAGAGACAGGCAAACTCTCTGTGCTGACCATGCCCTTAGCTTCTTGCAGAGTGGCCTGCTGTTTATGCACTAAAAATGGAGTAGGCCTCAACTGTGTGCCACTGTATACTTTCCATCTTGTGCAAATGTACTAGTCCCCACTTTACACAATGGCATGGAACAGGGGCTGAGTCACATCAGACCCTGACTCAGGAAGAAAGTTCCCGAAATAGGTAGCACTGTATTAGTTATCTGCTGGTATCTGGTCAAAGGGGGCTTTTTTGCTTGCTTTATTATCCTCTTGTCTGTTTGTTGTGCTGTTAAGATGTGTTAATTAATGACAGTTAAGGACCATCTTGTTCTCTGTTTGTACAGTTCCTAGCGCAATGGGATCCTGGTTTGTGACTGGGACTGTGAGGCTGTACTGCAATACAAATAATCACATGCTGATCTCCAGAAATATTTTTATACTGTGGCCATCCCCACTAGCTTAAGAGATTAGTCACGGAAAATGGAAGTATGTGAACCTGACATCTGCAGTTTAACTCAGTCCCCTTGTCTCCTGCACTGAGTGTTCTTTCTGCTCAATACACACTCAATGGTAGGCATGCCCACAGAATAGGGTTATGAAGATGGGTCTCTGGGAGGGTTTGACTTCCTCTACCATGGGATGCTATTGCAGGAAGGAGGTTTGCTGGGAAGAGATGGGGTCCGTCTGACCAAGAAGGAGAAGAACCTCTTCATGCACTGACTCACCAACCTTAGGAGAAGAGCTTAAAACTAAGTTCAGAGGGGGCAGGTGAAAAAAGCCACCAGGTAAAAAAAGGTGGCCTTAATAGAGGACTAGCTGTGTGGGGAGAAGTAGATGTGGAAAATTGCAGTAGAATTATAGGAGAAACAAGAGGCAAATCCATGGGGGCATCTGCTTAACATCTTAGATGTCTGTACACACAAGCAAGGAGGAATAATAATGGGGAATAAACAGTAAGAACTGGGAGTTTTAGTACATAAATCTTAACTGAGCTTAACTGCATCATGGATACTTGATGGGATAACTCTCATGAGTGGACTATTGGTATAGAGGGCTATAGCTTGTTGAGGAAGGACAGGCAGGAAAAAAAAGAGAGGACATATTGCATTGTAAACCTGTTCTGAGGTCCAGAAGGAGGTGAGAAGCAGACCAGTTGAAAGTCTCTGAGTAAAGATAAAAGAGGGGTGAAGTCCTGGTAGGGGTCTATTACAGACCTCCAAATCAGGAAGAGGAGGGAGAGGAGGCATTTCTAGAACAAACAACAGAAATATGCAAAACACAAATCCTGATCGTAATGGGGGACTTTACCTACCCAGACAGCTGCTGAAAAAGGAATATGGTAAAACCCCAAATTACCCAATAAGTTCCTGGAATGTACTGGGGACAATGCTTTGTTTCAGAAAATGGAGGAAGTAAGCGGGAGGACAGCCATTTTAGACGTGATTCTGACCAGCAGGGAGGAGCTGGTGGTGAATGTGAAGGTGGAAGGTGATTTGGGTGAAAGGGATCATGAAGGACAGATTTCATGATTCTAAGGAGTGAGAATGACAGGAGAAGGGCTGCCAAAAGCAGACTTGAACATCCTCAGAGAATTGGTAGGTAGCGATCCCTGGGGAAAAAGTCGAAGGCCTAAAGGAGTTCAGGAAAGCTGGCAGTTTCTCCAGGAGACAATATTAAAGGCACAACTGCCAATGCAAAGGAAAGAGAGGAAGAACAGTAAGAGGCCAATGGCTCCATCAGAAGTTTTGTAATGACCTGAAAATCAAAAAGAAATCCTACAAAATGTGGAAACATGGACAAATTACTAAGGAGGAGTACAAAAGAATAGCATGTCCGTGTAAGGGCAAATTCAGAAAGGGTAAGGCACAAAATCAGTTATACATAGCAAAGGACACATGTAATTGGAATTCTTTTTCCACATGGTATACTGCAAAGAGTGTCATCACTCTGAATGCTTTAAAGGCAACATAATCTCCAAAATCAAGTGTGGGCTCTACCTATGGCCATAAATACGACACCACACTGTATTAAACACAACAAAAAATAATTTAGTTGATTTGTTTGGCGGGACATGGAAATGAAGAATAAATTTCAATTCATTGTAAAACAATATCAAAATCAATATTCGTAATTCCTGACTAATCTAATCGCCTTTTATGATGAGATTACTGGTTCTGTGGATGAAGGGAAAGCAGTGGATGTATTATTTCTTGACTTTAGCAAAGCTTTTGACACGGTCTCCCACAGTATTCTCGTCAGCAAGTTAAGGAAGTATGGGCTGGATGAATGCACTTTCAGGTGGGTAGAAAGCTGGCTAGATTGTCGGGCTCAACGGGTAGTGATCAATGGCTCCATGTCTAGTTGGCAGCCGGTGTCAAGTGGAGTGCCCCAGGGGTCGGTCCTGGGGCCGGTTTTGTTCAATATCTTCATAAATGATCTGGAGGATGGTGTAGATTGCACTCTCAGCAAATTTGCGGATGATACTAAACTGGGAGGAGTGGTAGATACGCTGGAGGGGAGGGATAGGATACAGAAGGATCTAGACAAATTGGAGGATTTGGCCAAAAGAAATCTGATGAGGTTCAATAAGGATAAGTGCAGGGTCCTGCACTTAGGACGGAAGAACCCAATGCATAGCTACAGACTAGGGACTGAATGGCTAGGCAGCAGTTCTGTGGAAAAGGACCTAGGGGTGACAGTGGATGAGAAGCTGGATATGAGTCAGCAGTGTGCCCTTGTTGCCAAGAAGGCCAATGGCATTTTGGGATGTATAAGTAGGGGCATAGCGAGCAGATCGAGGGACGTGATCGTTCCCCTCTATTCGACATTGGTGAGGCCTCATCTGGAGTACTGTGTCCAGTTTTGGGCCCCACACTACAAGAAGGATGTGGATAAATTGGAGAGAGTCCAGCGAAGGGCAACAAAAATGATTAGGGGTCTAGAACACATGACTTATGAGGAGAGGCTGAGGGAGCTGGGATTGTTTAGTCTGCAGAAGAGAAGAATGAGGGGGGATTTGATAGCTGCTTTCAACTACCTGAAAGGGGGTTCCAAAGAGGATGGCTCTAGACTGTTCTCAATGGTAGCAGATGACAGAACGAGGAGTAATGGTCTCAAGTTGCAGTGGGGGAGGATATTAGGTTGGATATTTAGGTTGGATATTAGGAAAAACTTTTTCACTATGAGGGTGGTGAAACACTGGAATGCGTTACCTAGGGAGGTGGTAGAATCTCCTTCCTTAGAGGTTTTTAAGGTCAGGCTTGACAAAGCCCTGGCTGGGATGATTTAACTGGGAATTGGTCCTGCTTCGAGCAGGGGGTTGGACTAGATGACCTTCTGGGGTCCCTTCAAACCCTGATATTCTATGATTCTATGATTCTAATACAGTCCAATAAGATTTCATCAAGCTTTTTAATCAACCGAATTAAAAAGCAAAGGAAACCAACCACCCACACTCAAGTGTCACTGTGCATTCTCCAAGGCAGTTTCTTCTCTTTCTTTGTTCGGTGCTTTTATTTTCTATCAATTCAACCAGGAGCAGACTTTCCGATAAAACCAATCTTGGAAAGTGTGGCAAACTGAGAGAGGGACGGAACCAAAATTCAAAATGATTTAGAGCAAATGAGAAATTCTACACTGGAACAAATTTAGCCACCTATTGGACTGCGTACATGGATAGGTCCAGATATTGAAACGTATTTAGGTTCCTCACATCTATTGATTTCAGTGCGAGTTAGGAACCTAAATACCTTTGAGGATCTTGTCCATGTCATCACAGCACCGACCTGGCCAGCAGCAGTTTATGTGCTATGCCACAGTCACAGGGATGTCATAATAGTGCTTGCATAATCTGAACTGGCTATCCTGGACAGGACAGGACAGCCTGAGAGGCCAGCTGCCTATCAGTACTGGAGCTCTTTGGAGAAAGGACTGGAGGAAGTGTTGAGGAAAGATTAAAACATGAATAAATTTGTGAGTGAGCGGGAGGTAACCGACAGAGGTAAGGGTCAGCATTGTATTCTCTATATCCATTCTGTATTCACACACACACATTTAGAAAGCATAGGCATACAGATTAGCTGTAATGTTCTCCATTTGTATGAGCAGAATCTCAGCTGCTGTACACCAGTGTCCCTCTGTTGACTTCCTTGTAGCTGTGTTGATTTACACCAGTTGAGGAGTTGGCCTACAGCCTCTGGACCTGGAAACTTTCCTGAGAATCTGAGTTTCTAGGGAATGTTATGGGGGAGGTCTTCCTTCTTTTCTCCCAGTTGTTTTATGTTTGCTATGGGTCCTCATTTTGTGTCTTCTGGATCCATGGAGCCAACTCCATCAGAGATAGGGGAAATTAGAACAAAAAATGCAGAAGGACTTCTCCTCTAGCTGTCGAAATGAAGCTCTGCTAATATCTTAAATGCAAGAGAACAAAGCATGGGGTCACATTTCTTAGCAACACTAGTGCTCCTCATCCCACACATATGGGTAGTGTAGGTTACAGTTATGATTCCATTTGCATTTGGGTGTTACAACTGAAGGATGCAATTTGCATAACAGATGGGCAATCACCTAACCTCAAGCTGTCTTTCCTGGGAAGGGGAAATCTTGTTAGTTCCTCCTTCATGCTTGGAATGCTGTTACAATGGAGACAGATAAACACGGCATTTCAGATTTCTTGTGAAATATTAAGTCTCCTGGAGAATTTCTGCCCAGAGCGAAGAGATACATGGGAGATCAAATCCTCATTTT
Source organism: Caretta caretta (assembly GCF_965140235.1). Taxonomy (NCBI): domain Eukaryota; kingdom Metazoa; phylum Chordata; order Testudines; family Cheloniidae; genus Caretta; species Caretta caretta. The sequence continues at coordinate 11,000,156 of NC_134209.1, forward strand.
TGTAATACACCAACTATTTCATTGTTTCCCAGAGTTTAAGGCCAGAAGGTACCATTAGATCATCTAGTCTGACTTCCTGTATTTCACAGGCCACTAAATTTCACCTAGCAACCCTACACTGAACCCCAAAACTTGTCTTGGATGAAAACATTTCAGTCTTTAGGAGACAAAACTGGTGTGTGCCATCGGCAGAGGACAGGAGAGACTGAGGTTCCACCAATGCCTGAGGCCCTTGCCATGGTCGAGAATTGATTAGGTCAGATATACTCAGATTATCCTAGCAGGTGATCAGTGCCCCATCCTCCCACTCAAAGGTCCCTGCCAATCCGACCAGGGGGAAATTTCTTCCCACCCACAACTCTGGAGATCAGTTGGACCCTGAGAATGTGAGCAGGACAGCTAAGGAAACAGATTCTCTGAACCATCTTAGAGCACTGGTCCACCCTACCAGGTATCCCATCCCCTGCTATGGTCAATCCCTGATGCTTCAGATGAAGGTTGGAGGGACCCACCCCACCCCACTCACAGCATACACCTCGCCAATTGTGCATGGGGGTGGGGGGGGCGGGGGAATTCCTTTATGACCTGTACAGGCAACTGTACAGGGGGGAGGGATAGCTCAGGGGTTGAAGCATTGGCCTGCTAAACCCAGGGTTGTGAGTTCAATCTTTGAGGGGGCCATTTAAGGATCTGGGGCAAAAGTTGGGGATTGGTCCTGCCTTGAGCAGGGGGTCGGACTAGATGACCTCCTGAGGTCCCTTCCAACCCTGATATTCTATGAACTGGATGAACTCCGTTCCATGAGTCTTCTCTGCAAGTATTTAAACTACCATAAAATAAGATTAAAGGCTTCCTTCAAAACAAGGTGCCTAAAGTTAGGCTTCTAAATTCATACTGAGGTCTACAACATTGGCCTGATTTTCAAGAGATACCGAGCCCCAAAAGTTCCCAGCATAGCCAATAGGTACATCTGGGTGCTCAGGATTTTTGAAAATGAGGCCCTGACTAAGCAAAACTCTTAAGCATGTGCTTAACTTTAGCTCTATGTCTTGGCTTAGAGTTAAATTATTACTCTGTATGCTATCAAAACTCATCAATTGACAGTAAAGAGGGAAAGGAAGATTATTTTCCGTGGGGATCTACTTGAAAGGAGCAAATTTGCTTCATTATGATTTCCCCCCAGGCACACTGGGTAGTTCAGCAAACAAACCTGGTCATGAGGAGGAAGGAAGAGGATTTCCAGGATTCCCAGGTCTACTTCTCACAGTGTTTGGGCTCCTGCAGCATCTTTACTGGATAGTGAATTAAAGAGGCCAGCACCAATTTCTACTATCAGTGGTAACCAGCCGAATCCTTATATTTAATTTCAGGTGTTTATAATGAGGTTGTTTCCCTCCTGGCATATACGGATGACCAAGATAAGGGCAAAATTGCCCTCAGGATTGCCTTTATAGCCGAGACCAAACTGGCTATCGTTCTGACAGTTCTGCTCGAGAAACTACAAAAGGATGAGGTAGGGCAGTTTCATGAAATTACATCCGCTTTCCAGGTGTCCACACCAAATTCTGCCTGACTTCATGGGGGTACAGGGGACTGCACGGGGGTAATTCAGTGTAGAACTTGGCCTGGCGCACCATCAGTAGAATCAGTATTCGCCCTTCTGTCCTCAGGCGTAAACTCATTGTGCAAAATGCTGTTCTTACAGATCAGGATAATATAATGCTCTATAAAGAGAGCATTGTCCTTTTACACACAGTGGAGTACATGGGCTGTAGACAGTAAATGTACACGATCGGACTAGCAGTAATCTCTTCTAATAATACTTCGCCCTTCTTTAGCATCTTTGTCCAAAAATCTCAAAGCACTTCCCTAATACTAATGAATTAAGACTCACAGCACCCTTGTGAGAATGGGAAGCATTATCCTCATTTACGGATGACTTGTGTCACAGAGAATTAAGTAACTTGCTCAACACCACTTAGCAAGTTAGTCAAAGAATGTGAATAAAACCCAAGTGAACTGACTCCCTCCTCTAAATCCTAGCCAACACTCCTTTATTATGATGACATAGTATTGAGATTATAGCATTGAAGGGACCCTTATCTATATATTTTCTACGGGGGGAATTCTGCAACAAAAAAATAAAAATGATGTGTACAATATTTTAGATGTTCTGCAAAATTCTGCATATTTTGTTTGTCAAAATAATACAATATAATTACACCTGTTAAAATTATTTTTGGTTATTTATTTCAAAATACCTGTCAGCAAGTATGTCTGTATGAATACAGACAACAAAAAGGATTCAGGAAATGTTTTTTGACAAACCAATTCCTTACTATGCATGTTAATAGAGAACTCTGAGTAATAATTCATTTAAACTCAATACAGAACCATATTTCTTGCACCCCTTAGGTGCAGTGCAAAGGCTTGGTAGAGTCAGGGGTAATGGAGGAGCTGAGGGAGAGGGAAGTAAATTGCTGGGAAGGAGCCTGGGTGTGAACTTGGAGCGTTGCTGGGTATGGGTGGGAAAAAGTATGGAACAGTTTTTTTGGGAGGGGCGGGGAGGAATTGTTCGGCAGCTTCCCCCATGCAGACCCTGTCTGACCCCTAACCTCTCCCATTCAGTAAGGCACATCTGCCCCTGTCTCCATGTGTTCCTGCACACCCATGGGTCCTTGCACCCCCTGTCCACATGTGTCCCTCCACCCCCACTCAGAAACCCACTCCCCCCATCCCCATGTGTGTTAGGGGGCTTATTCCTTCACCCACTTACTTCCCTGGTCCTTCTCGCATGAACAGAGAGCAACAATACCCGAAGTCCAAAGGTGCAAACAATTCGATGTTTATTGGGTGAACTTCCAGCAAGCATGATTCCAGTTTCCTTCCTTAGTGTCCCCCTTCCCAGCTCTGACACCACAGAGCCTTACAGCTGTGTCCCTGTTCCCATTCCTGCCCTTAGCCAAACATGATTCCAATTTCCCCACCCCCATTCCCTGTTCCCATTTCCCCCACCCACACACCCACCCCCTCACTTCCTGATTGACTGCAGACTATATAGTAAAACTTGAGTTCTGCTTAGCTATACCTTAACCAATCGTTTTCCTGAAATTTAACTAACCAATCCTAACATATTGTAACATGATTATTTAACCAATTATATCCCACCACCTTAATTAGTTTACACCCAGCAAAATTAATTATACAGCAGAGAGAAACAATCACAGAACCAGGCAGAGATTATACAGACAAACAATGGGGAAATGGGGACTACAGTGATAGAACAAACACAGAAATGAGGATTTCACATCCCAGCTAGTGATAAGTGAGTTCTTGCCAGACAGGATGCTATCAAACTAAGTTTCCTTTTACATCTCCTAGGCCCTTCCCTTTCTCTGGAGGCGATAGGCATTATCAGGACAGGATTGTGTTCCTAACAGCCCAATAGCACCTTCTTTCAATGTGACTAGTTGGGAATGTGAGGAGGTGACCTGTCACTTCCCAGCTTATGGCTGCGTCTGCTGCTTAGCCAAAGGCCTTAGCCTAAGCACAGGGCCTCAGACTGTCACAGTAAGAGAAAGACCTTACACTGGCAGACAGTGATTTTGATTCTTTCTTTTATACCTCTATAACTAGCCAAGTGATAAGAATACACCTAAATGCTTAGATTATAGGCCTTTACAGACAGGCCTGAACATCTATATCCTAACAATGTGTCCCTGTACCCTCTCTCCCTGTCCCCATGTGTCTCTGTGCCCCCAGCCAACCACCCTCTGTCCTTATGTAGCTCTGCACCTCCTCCCTCATCACTATGGGGCCCTGAACCTCCCTCCTCCTCTAACTCTGTGCTTCCACTCCCATTCAGCCCCTGCCCCAGTCTGTCCTCCCCCACTAGCCCTTATGAGCCCCTGACTGACCCCACCCCAGCATCCCACACTGTCTGTCTCTCCATAGCCCCTGTCTGCTGACCTGGCCTGCTGTGAAGAAGACAGGCTCTCTCTCTTCCTTCGCTGATAGGGAGTTGCTGTTTTGTTCTATTGCCACAGCACCCTTTGGTGGGCAAGAGATGGAACGGCAGCAGCATTTCAGCAGAAGCTTTTTACTGTGCAAATAAATAAAAATATGCGGGGCTCATTAATTATGCACATGTGCAGTAGTGCAGAATTCCCCCAGGGGGAATATTCAGACCCCTTTTTTCCATTGATTAACACTTGCATCCGACAAAGTCCATTTCTCTATTAAGGGCCAACGAAGAAGGCATTTTAGTTTCCATTAAAGTACTAGGAGGCCAACTGAACTGCTTGTCTTGGCCTCCGACTCCTTTAATTATTTGAATTACTTGATTAATTATAAAAAGAAAAGGAGGTCTTGTGGCACCTTAGAGACTAACCAATTTATTTGAGCATAAGCTTTCGTGAGCTACAGCTCACTTCATTGGATGCATTCAGTGGAAAATACAGTGAGGAGATTTATATACACACAGAACATGAAAAAATGGGAGTTATCATACTCACTGTAAGGAGAGTGATTAATTATGTTAATTCATTTGATTAATTACTTGAATTACTTGAATTATGTAGTGCTTATGTATTGATAAGTTATCAGTGACATTTTTCAATTAAAAAAATCCTCCTTACATTTAAAAATGAATGGAAGGGGCTTCTCCCCAGCGGAGCTGTCTGTTATGATTGCAGTTTGCAGAAGCATGCCTTTTAAAGCAGAACCACTGGAACGTTTAGCCAATCAAGAGATCTGATGCAGACCCCGTCTGACCCCTAACCTCTCCCATTCAGAGATCTGATGGGCTTTGAACCTTCCAAAGTGGGTTATGACCTTGGCATGCAGGTCACACAGATGTCTAGACTCACAGGAGACCGAGACGGAAAAGACCTATTGGATCATCCAGTCCATTTCCCTGCTAATGCAGGAGCATTCCCAGCAGCCATTTTCCACTGTTTTGGCCAAACTAATTTGAAAAGCCCCTAAGGACTGAACTTCCACCTCTTTCCTAGGAAGACTATGTCATAACCTAATAGCCCTGTCTCACAGTTGGGGCATTTTTCCTGTTAGCAAAGTCTAAATTGAATGTCCTTTTTTAGCTTACTCCCATTACTCCTACTTTTACCGAAATGTATTATCCTAAAAAATTCCTCTCCCTCCTTGGTGTTCACACCCTCCAGGTAGTTGTATGGTATTATTCTCTCTCCCTCCGAGTCATCCCTTGGCCGCATCGGACACAGACAGCTCTTTCCGTCTGTCTGCAGAAGTAGGGGTCTGCTCGGGCCCAACCTGAACTGGCCCCCGGCCCACTCACCTCACCCTGAGAGGCTGAATCATTTTCCATCCTGGTCCCAACCCTTCCCCCCAAACCGGATCCTGCCTCTGCATCCTGCTCCTGGGGCTGGTGCAGCGGCCACTGTGAGCAGCAATGGCTCCATCCTCTGACACGGCCCCTGCTGCGCTGGGTCTGTGCTGCAGAGAGAGAGGGCGATGCTGTGACTCCTCGGCATCCTCGCTCCACAGCGCGTGCAGCGCGGGAAGGAGGTGGTGGCTGGCAGGAACACGCAGTCACGGTTGTGCCGATCCCAAGGGCTAAAGGAAGAGAGCCGACCTGACCCCACCCCAAGAGGGTCCAGTTGTTTTCTCACCCAACCTGACCCGGACGCCTGTGGTCAGGTCCCCTAGGATTTGGGTCAGGTTGCAAGGCTCTATCCAGAGGTCACTTCTGCCAGCCCCCTGCATTCTTTTTTGCTCTCCCAGGAATGACTTCCCATTTGTTGATCTCTCTGGGAATGTGGTGCTAGAAAAGGCACTCCTCCAGATGCAGTCACAGCGCAGCTGAACAGACAGGAACTGTTGTCTTCCTGCTTTGTGCCATGAGCCCTGTGTGTAAAAGACCCAACCCACCTGGCTCTTTGTGGTAGCCATCACACCTTGCATATACCTGTTGACTTTGTTTTCCACTGTCACCCCCAGGGCACTTGTTGCTTCCCACTTTTCTCCCTCCCACTATGTCAGTTACTTCTACGTCCTCTCCAGAGGTGCTAGTTTGCAGTTTTCTGAAATGAATCTTGTTCTCGCTTCAGGCTTTTCATTTCTCTGTGTCCCGCTTTATTTTTTCTGGGTCCCAACTGATCCTACAACTCCTCCATAGTTAGTCTCATCTGTGAAGTTCTACACTGATGGGCCGCATAAAAGACACCTTCAAGCGTGCTACTGTCTGTGTGGACCTCACGGCTGAGCTCATTGCCCCTGGGAGCTGCTGAGGACTTACTGCAGGAGTTGGGTAGTGAAGGGCAATTCTTCTGGCTCTTGTCTCTCCAGGAAGATTAAACAATTTCACTTGCTTGGCTGCTTCTGAAGCGCTGCTAAATGCAGTGCGTGTGGAGGGTTTTACAACAATTAAGCCTCCAATTAGGGCAGGGGCTTATTAGCCAAATTACTGTATGGTCGTCAAGAAAAACTTTTCCCAATTCTTCTCCTTTATGTTTTGTCCCCAGCAAAGCAGAGTAGACATTTACTGTGCCCTGGAGAAAGTCTTACAGCAGGACACCCAGGGCCTGGAGAGAAGGCTTCTGGAGAAAATAATAACACTAGCCTCCAACCACATGAGAGAGACTCAGGTAAGTTAGTTCTCCCAAGATACCAGTCAAAGGATCCAAAGCTTTAACTCATTCAAACTCTCTTTTTGGGGGATAAACTATATACTAAAATGAAAATGTATTCTTCTGTTAGAGGTCCACACCTTCCTCCAGACCAAAGCCCAGGTCCTAGACAGCACTTGTGCACATGCATAAGATGGGACAACTCACATGCTGACAGTTACACATGTGCTTAAGTGCTTTGCAGGATCAGGACCTGAGACACATGATCTCAGACCCAGAGACAGGCCTATGGTGTCTTAAGGAGCAAGTCTTTCCCGAAGTCTACTCGGGATTTCATTATTGATACTGATTTTATGTGGAAGGCACTCTGATACTGCAGTGATAAGTGGCAGTATAAAGCCCCAAGACAGACAGAATCTGAGCTATCTCCAAAAGAAGCAGCATTGGATTTAGAATATAGTTTGCCAGCAGGAAAACCCCTGCTGGAAAAATCCCTCTCTTGTTCCAAAGGAAGTCAGCCTCCTTTTTGGGGACAGTTTATTCCAGGAAAGCTCTCGGAATATCTTGAAGCTGCCCAGTCTGTGTCTCACTTACCGCCTCAGGGAAGGGCAGGGAAAATATCATGTGACTGTGGCGACCAGTCACCCACCACAAGTAGCTAACAGTGAATAGGCTAACGAAGCAGCTTGCAAGCAACTCAAAGGCCGAAAACTGTTTAGCCAAGTGACTCGAGGAATATTTATGACGAATGACTCTACCCTCAGAAAGTTGGGTTGGTTCATTCACAACTTGTGCACAGAAATAAGGACTTGACTCATGTAAAGAACTCTGGCTAGTGCAACCGGCTTCAGTCACCTCAGTCTCTCTCTTTTGGTTTTTGTTTTTAGGAAGCAACAAATGAACTAAAAGTGGCAGCTAGCAACACCTTAGTGACTCTGGCACGCTGCTATTTCAATGATGTCATGTGCGAGCTGCTGTATCGTCTGGAGCTGCCTGAAGAGTTTATTTTCATTACGTTGGGCAACCTGTCATCCGCCTATGGTACGGTCACTTCCCTCTTTTCTTTCAAGGTTATTGTTTTTCATTTAAGGACAGGGGATTGTCTCTCTACCTAAAAATGTTACCGCTAAACAGAGCTCTGTTTGAGTGTGTGTGTGTGTGTGTGTGTAGAAACACAAGATTAACTGCTGTTGCTAGTTCTGGCCTCCAGACCATGAGCCATCCAGCCGGAGGTGCAAGCTCTAACTTATGCCCCTGAGTGAAGTACCTTAAGGATGGGAATGAGTGGAAGATCAGGTCTAGTGGAGCTCTTCTCCACCCCACTTCCCATCCCGCCCCAGTGCTCTCTCCCCTTACTCTGGGAGTGAGTTGGGCATGGGGCACAGCTGTACACTTGTGGAGGATTCCCCTCTTCAGGGTGAACCCCCCACTGACTTTCAATGGCTGCTTTAAAGCCATTCTGCTCTGCTTACGCAGCGCCAATGGCCTCGGAACCCATAGCATCCTGCCCCACGGTGTTTCTAAGTGTGTTGTCAGAAGGCAGAGAGCAGCTGATTGTCTGTCTTCCTTCTCTTCTGGCCTTTCTCTGCAGCTCTTGAGTGTATCCCTTTTGTGGGAATGATCCTGAACGTCATGATCTCCATGCTGGAGTTAGTCAAGGACAGCAGGATGAGACAAGCATTTTGTGGTAGTAAGTGCCAGCACTTCCTGTAGGTGCCCCAACTGGATATTTAGGGGGTCTTGGTACAGATTTAAGTGACTGACCAAGTTTGCAAACAGGCCCTGAACTGTGCTCCCTTTCCTGGATTGCACCAGGTGCTGCGTTCCTTGGCCCCCGTGGCACTCAGTGAAGTTGAGAGTGCTCCTTACTTTGCAGGAGGTGCTGAGCATTTGTAAGTTCAGGCCCTTTATGACTCACGCATATCATTTAAAATGAACAGACACAAAGGCTGAAGCTGCCCCTCTGCCAGGAGGCTCCTGGGGGAGGAGGTGAAGGGAGCAGATTTCATTACTGTACATTTAAAAATCCCCTGTTTCCCACTCCTCCACCCATTCTCTCTCCTTAGTTTCTTCATCATCATCATCTCCTTTCACCCTCTTTCTCTGTCTTCTCTTCTTCTTCACTTCTCTCTTCCTTTGCTTTTCAGGTGATGCTCAGTAAGGGGTTAATCCTGTGCCCTTGAGGGAAATGGGAATTTTGCCATCCACTTCATGGAGAACAGGATTGGGCCCTAATTCGTCTTAGCAAGGACACTAGATACACCTACTTTTAGGGCAAAGTGCTCCCCACTACCTTCAAATCCCAGGAAAGCCAATGGCAGTTAGGGGCACTAAACATCTTTCAGACAAACTGTAACTCAAGATGAAATCATACAGCGTTCGGGTTGAATAAATAATAACTGCAGAGGACGCGAGTCTTCAAATGATGGTAACTGAAAAAAGATGGAGAGATGTACAAAGAAAAAGGCCTGTTAAGAAACAAGAAATGGAATGGGAGAAAGAGAAATAGCTCCAAATTGATATGGGATTTCAGCATCTAGTCCTGCACTGAGCAGTAGCTGCCATGGAATTGGAGTAAACAATAGGCCTGGGTGTCTTCTCTGAGAAAGCAACTTCTCCTCATTACTACTGTGTCCTTTTCGCATTGCCTGTCTTCTCTCCTTCCTTGCAGTTCTGGAAAAAATGCTCAAGGGCAGTAAATGGATATTTTACGAACTGGGGGAAGTGCCCATTCCCCAGAATGGGTGAATCACAATTCTGCAATACAATTCTTCCCTTATATTGTCATGTGACCAGCAACTGGCTGATCTGTGAGGAGCTGGAGGTGAGAATTGCTGGCTTTCTAAACCTTTAGCGGAAATTGTGATGTTACATTCTGTGCGTCTGGCACTCTTTGTGATGATGGCATTTGATGGTAGGTCCTTTTGGATGGAACAGATTGTCATGTAAAACATCGAAAACCCATACGTTTATAATGTCACCACATCATGGAAATTCGGTCTGTACCCAGTGTACATGGATTCTAGTTTTGTGCACCTAATGTGCAGATGAACCCGGGATAGTGGGCTAAATTAATTCCTGGTCTAAGTCCATTCAGCCCCAGTGGAGTTACAGCAGGGATGAGTTGGCCTCGAATGCATACTAATCTGGGGAAATATTTTACCTGGTCTACTTGTGAGGTGCATTAGAATATAATCCTGACACCAACCCTACGAGTCGTGGTTCTTTACCAGGAGCCGCAAAATCCAATATTTAAAGAGATCTCATGGCTCCTTGAGCAATATAAGGAGGAAATGGATGTTTTGCACGTCATGAGGTGCTGCTCATGAAGGTAACTGTCTCTGTGTGTGCATGTGTTAACTGCAGGAGGAATTTGCTGCCAGTGGGGTTTCCTGGTCTAAATAGTGATTTGTTAGATAATAAATATGCACACAAGTTCTGGGTTTATACACATGGTGACCCAGGCAACAAGGTTTGTAGGGAACTGCCTCTGATGAAAAGCATCCTCTGTTTCCTGGGGAGGAGGAGAAGGAGATAAAAAATAAAACACCTGCACAACAAGATACTCCCTCCTTGTGATTTCCCAAAACATCCTGTCAACTCTGTGTCTCTCTTTTAGATCATAAGCTCCTCAGAGCAGGGGCTACCATATGTTGTCTCTGGTCGGTACCAAGCCAACTGTCAATGGTTGAAAATTAATAAGGAGGCTTGAGGGTCATTGCTTTGCATTGCATAACTAGATAGATATAAAATCATTTCCTGTCTGTTTCATCTACCGTTCTATGCAGTGCTGTTGTAGCCATGTTGGTCAAAGATATTGGAGCGACAAGGTGGGTGTGATAATCTAATTGAAGATATTGTCTCACTCACCTTGTCTCTCTATTTCATCCACCCTCATCATCTCTATTTCATCCATGTTTCTCCTTGTCTCTCTATTTCATCCACCCTCATCATCTCTATTTCATCCATGTTTCTCCAGTGCCCCAAGGCCATGCTTCTCTCCTCACCTTTTCATGGGTTTCTGCTTTTCTTCTGCCCCATGGCTCTCTCCATGGCACTCAATGAGGTCTGGAGATTCCCCTTTCCCTGGGGGCTTATTTGTGACTTGTGCATTCGTCGAAATTTGGGGAAGGAACCAACTGAAAAAGCAGCAATTGGCTCCCTACTCACCAGAGACTTTGCATAGGGGGAAGTGGCCCTTTGGTAAAGACAACTGTCCAGGGAACAGACCCCACAATAAGACCTCTGCTCCTCAACCTGATCTTCATTTGGCTCTTGCCAGTTTCTCCAGAGTCCTTCCATTGACACCATCCTGACAAGATCAGCCCTCCGGGCACAGCTCATGGACTGGACCAAAGATGCAAATTCCATCATACGGAGGCTCAGTCTGCGAGGCCTTGGCAGTATTGTGTTCCAGCCAGAAAAGGTGAGAGCCGGGGATTGCCCAGGGGACCCAGGAAGCCAATGTCCATCAAATAGCTCAGAAATGAGAGGGAGAGCCACACACAAGCCTTCTTGTTTAAAACACAGCCCTCAAATGGTGGAGGTGCTTTCGGAGCAAATCAAGGCATGCCATGCTCCCTGCTCCCGTGAGCTGAGCCCTGATTGCAGATGGGATGCAATGGGGGAGGCGGGGCGAGCAAAGACAAAGGTGAGAGTGAGCAACTGGCACAGAGTGACAGGAGAATGACTTTCTGCCCCGTTAGGGGGCTGTGCCCTCAGTGGTTTCTCGTCGGTGGCAGTGGTCCAGCATGTGCTCCAGGTTGTCACCTGGGATAGTAATGAGCTGCCTTCTTCATTCCGGCAGGTGCAATTCTTACGGGCCCAGCTGCCAGCAATCCTGGCCATGTTTTGTAACAGGGATGGAAGGCGTGTCATGGAGGCCATGCATAAAGCTGCAGACATCATCTACCTCCTCAACAGGGAGGGGCTTGGCTCCATCTCCCAGGACATTGCTGTCAGCCTTCGCCCCTTCATTGATGACGTAAGGCTTGGAACCCCCAGAAGAAGCCCATTCCCCCGCTCCAGCTGTCTGTGATGCCCTTGTCTCTCTCTCCCCATCCCCTTCCTCCCGCCCCTCAGGCCTGCCATGGAGCCGCCAAGGAGTGCCCCCGCCATGGGTGGGGAATCTCCTGCTGAGCCACCTCCCTGTCAGAGCTCTTCTCTCCAAAGCTCAGCCTCAGTGCCATGCTCCCAGCCCCTGCTGCAGCCTGGCCTGGGGGAGAGGGGGCCTGGCACTGGGCAGATGACCAGCTGCCTGGAGAACACAGGCCCCCAGAGAGGTGGAGATTCTCAGCAGGAAAGAGGTGGGTCGGGAATGGCCCGGCTCTCAGGGGCACCCAAGAGCAAAAGAAATGCTGTCTTTTGGAGCAGCCAGTCCCTGCCAGGCTCCAGCAGCTGCTTCTCCCCTTCCCCACACCAGTCTCCAGCAGCCTTCCTGCCCTCTCCCCTCATCTTCTCGGGTTCTAGGATTCTGTGCTCTCCAGACAGAAAATGCCTCTGGGACACCCTGGGCTGCACTGTCCCGCACAGGGTCTCAGGCCCTGCACAAGATGTCCATGGCGCTGGCCTGGTGGCTCCCTGCTCCCGCCAGCCCAGGTCGTTCACACAGGGGAACCGGAGCAGCGTGCGCATCACCACTCAGTGGCGTTCTGCTCTGACGCTGCCTGGCTTTAACCGGGGGTCCCCCCCCCCCGTGTGTCATTGCCAGGAGAAGGGCAGTGTGCGCTCAGCTGCCATTGTACTGCTTGGCAACGTGGTGAGCAGGGTGCAGGACCCCGACAAACCCTTCGTGCAGCAGGAAATCATCCACTGCTTGCTCCCCCTGCTGCTGCATCTTGAAGACCAGGAGGAGAGTGTGAAACTGGTAAGTGCCACGGTCATTATTGCCTGAAGAGCAAAGAGCCAGTATCTCCTGGGGCCCCCACTCCAGTCATCGCCAGAGCCCCTTGCCCAAGCAGAGTCTTCTCCTCCCTGCTTCACTCCATGCTGGAGCCAAGCGCCTCATCCATCCTCACAGCACACAGCACAATTGGGAAGAAAAGCCTTCTTCTGGGAAAGAGGTGGGGCATAGTGTAGCGGAGCCGGGAGTCCTGCTGCTGGCCCCGGCACGGCCCAGGGCCTGCGTCTCCCTGAAGTGCAGGGCCCCCCAAAGCACGGGGCCCTGGGCAACCACCCCAAACCATCCAAAGGACAGGACGGCTCTGGCTCTCTCCAGCCAACTCTCCCTTTCCTCTCCTCAGCACACTCCTGTGGAGAACAAATGACAGGAATCTCCACTGGCAGGAAAAGCAGGAGAACAAGGGACGGGGAAGGTTCCATGTCCCCCAGACTATCCCTCTCTCAGGGAGAACCCTCTTGGTCTCCTCTTCTCTTGCAGTCATGTAAACTGACGCTCTTCCGCTGCGCAGTGTTCCTCAGGTGGGCTCATTTGAAGACCCTCTCCCACAGCTTGGCCTGGGATGGCTCCTCACAGCTCTTGAAGTGTGTCTGGATCTGCTTGGTAGGTGAATTCCTTGTGCCTTGAGAGTGGTGAATGGGGACTTGAGGAAGACCTTTCTAACTCCACACCCTGAGTACCCATCCGCTTCGGTCGGGCTGCAGGACTCCGTTCCAGGCTCTCTGCTGGCTCATTTCGGCAGGAGTTAAAATCCGTTCACATTGTTGACATTTTTCTCCACAATTCTCCGACCTTCAAACTTTGTCTTTTCAAATGAAAGCTGAGGTTCTGGAGAACACAATAGGAACTTCAGAGGGGTGCTGCTCTGGTGTATGGGTTCATATTGGCGGTTGCCAGGGCCTGGCTATATGCATTGGCTTTCCTGGACTATTTGCTGTGGGAAGAACATGTCATTTGTATATTGTGCATTTCTTCCTTCTTTCTTCCTAGATGCAGAACAACGAGAGCCACATCCCCAAATTCCTGTTCCAGGCCTTACAGTACCTGGAAAGCTCACAGACAACAATAAGACATTCAGCAGCCCGATTCATTGGTAAGCAGAGCAAATTCACTTGATCTTTTCTCAATGCTTCCTTCAGAGCCCTTTTCTGGACGGCTGCTCTGTTCCCTCCAACAGCACCAGAATCCTAAAACGGGGTGTGTGTGTGTGTGTGCATGTGTGTGTGAATAAACATGTATTCCAAGATGAAGGGAGCAACTTAGCTGAATCGACTGCACCAACTTCCCCCGCCCACAACACTTCTTTGGCTGAGCCTAGGGGAAACCAGCAGGATGTGAATTCAATCTCCTTTGGAAGTCAGCCTCTCAGTAACTTCTTGGCCTCTGATGCTTTCTGGAATATGCTTTGTGAACAGATGTAAGGAATGTCTGGAATTTCCCAAAGGTGTCTTGGGAGAATGGCTGCATCATTAGCAGTTTTCAGGAAAGGATCTGAAAAGCCATGAGAGCCATTGTATTCATTGCAAAAAGAAAAGGAGTACTTGTGGCACCTTAGAGACTAACCGATTTATTTGAGCATGAGCTTCATTTCCACGGTATGCATCCGATGAAGTGAGCTGTAGCTCACGAAAGCTTATGCTCAAATGAATTGGTTAGTCTCTAAGGTGCCACAAGTACTCCTTTTCTTTTTGCAAAGACAGACTAACACGGCTGTTACTCTGAAACCTGTCATTGTATTCATTGTTTGTCTAGGAAATACTATCCACCATTACTGTGATTTGTTGTCTGAAACAGTGAATGAAGATGGAATCTCCCGCCTGTATGAAGGTAAGGAAATACCTCTGTGTGTTTGGGCCTCTGTGGGAAGCACAGGGGTGCAGCACAGGGCCTGAACACAGCTTTGAATGTGTCCCTCTCACTCTAAGGACAGCGTTGAAGGAAGAAGGATGGTCACGCCAGCTTTCATCGTGGTCCCACAATCTGTGTATGGGAGCAGGGGAATTCCATCCTGAGCTCCTAGTGTAGACATAGCCTTAGAGCTGTGTGGGGAGACTGTCTTCATCAAGGTCAGAAAGTCTCTAAAGGAAGGCCTGACCCAACTGAAAAGGGCTGTTGGTATTAAGGATGATGATGATGATGATGACGATTCCCCTCTGTAGGGAAAGATTCATCACCTGCCCTCCCTGGAATGGAGTGATTGCAGGCCAGGGACCTTCACTCCGAGATTGGTTATCAGCTCCTAGGAAATCCCATGAGGGCACATGGGTAACACTTTTCCCTGTGAGCTCTTCAGGAATGAAGGCACAGGGCCACAAAGGATTTCAGGAGACGTTAGGAGCCGAAATCCCTTTGTGGATCTCGGCCTAAATGTTGTATGGTTTAATGTGGCTGCCGCTGTCACTTTCCTGTTCCATCCAAAGAACAAGTGCCCCCAACCGTCTGTGTGTGCGTGTGTGTGGAGGAGTGTCTGCCAGCAGAGGGGGAAGTTAGGCAAGAATGGGGTCTCCTCTCTGTCCAGGGCTATTTTGGGAGGAGCGGAGTTGTTGTTCTTGTGCCCTTAGACTCTTGGGGAGCTAACAGCAGGGGGCAATGGCCATCGGAAGTGGAGGTTTCCTAGGTACCAGTCACATCAGCATCACGGGGTTTTCAACCCATTTCCTCTTGGTTTCAGCTTTTCACGAAGTGCCTTTGAAATCAGACAAGGAGACAAGGTGTGGTGCTCGTCGTGGTGACGTGGCTGGCGGGGATGAGGAATGGCAACGTGCGGAGCCTCCTCGCCCCCACCCCAGCCAGGCAGAGCCGGCCCGGCCGCAACGCAGCACGCAGGGGTTTAGTGGCTGCAGCCTGGGCCCCCCTTAGCCCTACTCCTTTCCTGAGTGCACCATTGCCCCACTTCTGCCCCATTCCCACACACTGGTACAGGGCAGAACCCCGGAGCTGATCTCTGAAATCTCTCTCACTCGAAGGAAGTCACTGCAAAGGCAGGACAACCCCACCTTTGGGCACCATGGAGGACATCTCATCCCACTGCACAGAGCCCTACATTCACACAGCTTCTCGCATGTGGTTCCCTCACTCATCAGAGCCAGGTGGAGAGAGGAAAAATTCTCCCAGACTCCCTTTTACCATTGCCAGCCCACAGGGTAGCAGAGGTTGCGGGGGGTTGGGTGCTCTCTTTAAGAAATGCCAGCTCTCAGGGAAGTTGCCAATGAGCATCAGCAAAGTGGGGTGGGGTTGTGCTGTGGAAAACTACCCTGCTTGAAAGTTTTGTTCTTCTCATTTGGGTTCCTGCCCTTTCTCCCTCTTCCAGACATCGAGAGGCCAACAGGAGCCAATTGAGCCCACCACTGATCCCATCTCTTGTGAGATGGCAAAGCAACTTTGCATGGGAAGGAGGAGACAGAAGAGGCCGAGCAGCATGTGCCAGGCTGAACCAGCCACACAGAACTCCATAGTCTAGGTGGAGAAAGCCAAGCCCCGCCCCAGTCCTGCCGGACATGCTCCAACTGGAGCACCAGTGTGTAAGCGAGCAGCTCAGACGGATGAAAATGGAGGATGCACACTGTAGGCTCCAGTCCAGAAGCAGCTCAAGCCCCTGACTGCAGAGCTCTGAGCTGCCGAGACCCAGCCACGTCCCTGGGGGCCTGCAGACATGCAAGGGAGATCGGAGACTCTGGGAGTTTCCCACGCCGGGAACCCAGAGACCCCCAGCCCATGGCCTAGAGACATCTCCAAGGAAGTAACCTGGGTGAACTAGCCATTGTCATCCGCAGTGCTGGATCCCCACTGACTCAATGGCACTGAAGGGCAGCTATACAGACTCCGGCCGTTGGGCCACACAGCATTGAGGGAGAGAGTAGCCATATTGTCCGTTGCCATCGGGCCACACGGGCATAAGAGACAGGATAGACATATGGACAATGAGCGTTGAGCCACACAGCCCCGACGGAGAGGGCAGCCGCACGGACCCTGGTCGCTGGGCCACACAGCCCCGACGGAGAGGAGGGCCGCACGGACTCTGGTCGCTGGGCCACACAGCCCCGACGGAGATGGCGGCCGCACGGACTCTGGTCGCTGGGCCACACAGCCCCGACGGAGAGGGCGGCCGCACGGGCTCTGGGTGTTGGGACACACACACTGCGTGGGAGGGCAGCCATTTTGACAATGGGCATTTGGCCAAACTACCCTGAGGCTTAGGGAAGTTATTTGATGTCAGCCATGGGACCTCGCCCCTTCACTCCTCAGACATCGCTCATCTGTCACCATGAGACCGACCCCATGACAGAAGACTTTTGGGGTCAAGATGCAAACAGGAGTCGAAGCAAGGAGTGGCATGTGACCCCTCTAAGAGATCCTCCCACTCCTTTACCAATCTGGGGGTGTTTTATCTCCATCCACCTGCCTCAGGAATGGATTTGAGCAATTGGGGAATGTTCTGGGGCAGAGTGACCCATCCGGAAGTGGGTCACGTGACCCTCCAAGAGCTCCTCCCACTTGGGGTGGGCCTCAGCCCCTTAGGACCCACCAGAGAGGGGATTTCACCAAACATTGTAAGTGCCCTGGTGGGGTGACCTGCCCGCAAGAGGGGTCCATCACCCCTCCATGAAATCCCCGCACCGTCCTCTGCAAATCAGTCAGGGTTTCGCACACACGCTTTAGGCCATCCCAGAAGGGAAACGTAACGATCAGAATAGGCAGTGCCCGAAGGTCTAGGCCAGAAGCCGCCGATCTCTGGAGCTCCATGTTTGCGAGGCTGGCAGCATCGTCCTGGAAGTCGCAACACAACACTGCGGAGAAGAGCCCGTCTCGTTCCAAGGATGTCTTTTGAAGAAACCGTGGCCTAGACCTTCGGGCTATACCTGTTCTGGATTGGTACACGTTTCCCTTCTGAGATGGCGTAAAGTGGGAGTGAAACCCTCGCCAACTGCTAGAGGGTGGTGTGGGGACGTTTTAGAGGGACCACGGGATCCTGTTGCGGGCAGGTCACTCCACTGCAGCACTTCCCTTCTTTGGTCAAATCCCCTCTCGGGGTGGTCCTATGGGGCTGACGCCCACTTCAATTGGTAGAGGACACAGGGAGGAGTTCTCAGAGGGGATATACAACCCCCTTCTGCGTGGGTCACCCTGCCCCGCAACGTTCCCTGATTGGTCAAATCCAGTCTCCGGGTGTGTAAAATGCTGGTTGCCCCTGCCAAATTTTCCTAAAAGAAGGGAAGAAAGGCATGTACCTTTTGGGTTATCTGTCAGGTGGCCATCTTGGACTTGGGAAAAGAAGCTGGTGACCTTTAGCCATTTCCTCTATTAGTTTGGGTTGGGGAGCACACTCCCACGCACGGATTGAATCCGCGTAGATAGTGTCTAACATCCAGGCAGAGACGACGCAAAGAGGGATAGGGAGGGTTTTTAGTTAGGTCTACTCACCCGTTCCTGTGTCCATTATGGAGTCCCTCCCTGACGTCCAATGTCAAGAGAGCAGCAGCCGTCCATCGCTGTCCGTGCAAGAGAAGGGAGAGACAACATCAACATGACCTCCTGGGTATAATTGTTTGGGAGACTGGAGCACTTCCAGAGTTCAAGTTTTGTTAATCCCCCCCTTCTCTAGCCTAGCCTAGTCCTTTTCCCTCTCGTAAATAAAGTCTTGTTTGTGTGCTTGCCACTGCCTGGCATTATTTTCTTGTGCTAAGGCAAGCTCTGACAGACTGGCTTTACAGAGGGGACCATGTGGGAAGAATTTACTGTCAGATTCCCTGCAGCTTCTGAATGGGGTTTGGGTTCTGCCCTTTTGAAAGGAAGGAAAATCCTTCCAGGTGATCCTACGGGGCTGAAACCCACTGGGATTACTTAGTAATCTGTCCTCTTCACTACCATGTTTGTGACCCTCTGTGTCATAGGGAAGTAGCCCATGGCTCATTATGCATCTTTGGATTTAAAATGGACACGTGTGGTGTACAGAGGAAGAAGGACAACTTTTCAAGTCCAGTGTGCACAGAAATGGGATGGACACTTCAAGGATTGAATACAATGCTTTGATCTTCCATCTGTTCATTAAACAAAGACAAAGGTGCAGATTTGGGAGGCTCGGCACTGCCTTCCCCAGGATCATTCCTCTCCGCGTAATTCCCATGATAAATCTCCTCTCAAGGAGGAGCCTGAGGAAGTGTGATCAGGGGAACTACCCAGAGCACCAGATAAATCAGGGCCCTGAGCTGAGAAAAACCAAGCCTTGGAAAGAGGCCCAAGCAGCTCAGCCGTCTTGTCCTCTGCCGTCTTGTGTGTGTGTCGCGTGTCGGTGTCGCGTGTGATTTCGGTGTCGTGTTGTCTGCCGTCTTCTGTGTCGTGTGACATGTCGTATGTCGTGTCGTGGGCGTGTGAGACGTCGTGTGTGTGTGAGATGTTGTGTGTCGTGTGTGTCGGTGTCGTGTATGTATGTGAGATGTGTGTCGTGTGTGTGAGATGTGTGTGTGCAAGACGTGTGTGTCATGTGTGTCAGTGTCGTGCGTCGTGTGTCATGTGTGTGCCGGCGTGTTTGAGACGTCGTGAGTCGGCGGGTGTCGGTGTGTGGTGTGTGTGTGGGGGCATGTGTTGTGTGTGTGCAGGCGTGTGTTGTGCGTGTGTGGGCATGTGGTGTGTGGGCGTGTGTGTGAGACGTCATGTGTGTGTGTGAGATGTTGTGTGTCGTGTGTGTGTGTGTGCGTCAGTCGTCCTGTGTGGTGTGTGTCAGTGTAGTGTGCGTCGGTGTCATGTGTGTCAGTGTCGTGTGTCGGCATGTGGGTATGGTCCGTGTGTGTCGGCACGTGTGTGTGTGACGTCGTGTGTGTGTGTCGGCATGTGAGAGACATCGTGTGTTGGCATGCGTGTGTGTGTGTGGGTGTATGTTATGTTTGTTGGCGTGTGTGAGAGACGTCGTGTCCCGTGAGTGAGCGCGTGAGTGTGTTTCGTCACGTATGAGAGCCGTCGTGTGCCTTGCATGTGTGTGTCGGCGTGTGTGAGAGACGTGTTTCTGTGTGTGAGGCGTTGTGTGTCGTGGTGTTGTGTGTGTGTGAGACGTGGTTGTGTGTGTGTTTTCTTGAGTGTTTTGTTGGTGTGTGATGTGTTGTGTGTCAGTGTTGTGTGTGATTTTTGTGTGTGTAACGGGTTGTGTGTCGTGTTGTGCGTGTGCGACGCGCACTGTGTTGTGTGTGCGACGTGTGACGTGCTGTCTACAACGTGCGACAGGCTGTGTGTGATGTGTTGTGTGTATAACATGCAACGTGGGGTCTACAACCTGCGACGTGCGATGCACGAGCAACACTCGACGTGCTGTGTGCTGCGTGTTGTGCGTGTGACATGTAAAGTGCAACATGTTGTGCGTGACGTGACGTGCTGTGTGTTCAACGTGCAACATGTCAGTGTCGTGTGTGTGTGTCTCAGTGTCGTGTGTGTCTCAATGTCATGTGTGCCATTTTGTGTCATGTGTCGTGTTGTGTGCGTCGTATGTCTGTGACGTAGTGTGTGCGTGCACACGACGTGTTGTGCATGTGCATGTGCGTAGTGTGACGTGTGTGATGTGAATCGTGCGACAAGCGACAAACTGTGTGCAACGTGCTGTGTGTCGTTGAATGTATGTGAGGCGTGCTGTAGGTCGTGTTGAGTGTGAGACGTGTTGTGGGTCGCACTGAGTGTGTGAGTGTGACATGTGGGTCGTGTTGTGTTGAGTGTGACATGTGGGTCATTTTGTGTTGAGTGTGTGTGTGTGTGAGATGTTGTGTGTCGTGTGTGTGATGTTTTGTGTGTGATGCTTTCCGTGTCATGTTGTGTGTGTGTCTGTGTCGTGTGTTATTTTTGTGTGCCGTTTTGTGTCATCGTGTGTGTGTGACGTGTGTGCGTCCGCGCGTTGGACGTATTGTGTGTGTCCGTGTGGGAAGTGCGAAGTGGGATGGGTCAACTTGCTGCCCCCTTCCCCAACACTTTAGCCCCCTGTCGTAAACATGACCCTCCCCCCTCCCCAGGGTGCTACTGACACTAAAACGACCTAAAAGACCCCCGACTGATCACTATTGGCTGCACCCCATTGCCACCCGCACTTCTATGCTGCTGCTGGCCAAACCCTCCCCCCAAAATCTAAACCCCACCCCCTACCCGGAACCCAACTGGAACCCTGACCCCATAACCTGCCCCCCAACTCGAAACCCCTGAACCAAAACTGTAGCCCAACCCTCACCCCAACCCTCACCTCTAGCTCTGAACCCAGCCCCCCGAAGCCTGACACCGCTTTAAGCCAGAGCCCAGTTCCCCATTCCCACCCTGGGCAACAACAGTGCAAACCACCCTCCTGCCCTCCACCCAGGAATCCTGCTTCTTATCACCCCTTCTTTGGAAATGAACCTTTTCTTCACTTGCATCCCACACACCTTCATTCTCCTTTGAGGGCTTATTTAGTGACAGGGGTCTACACAAGGCAACTCTTTGCTATCACAGCATAACAGGACACAGAGAAGTGAAAACAGTGCAAACAACATTCCACGAGTTTTCAGGAGGTTTAAACACCCAATACATTTGAACATTTAACAGTCGCTTTGATCTCTACTAACACACACATCCATTGGCCTGAATACACTCTGACACAAGCTGCTCTTTCAGCGTCACACCTTGTACAAACATTACTGCAACAGCGTGTAGGGCAGCGTGACCCCCGGGGGTCTGTGAGCTGGTTTCAGGGCGTCCGCAGGACCCCGCAGCTTGGCCTCCCCGCCTGTTCCACCCACCGCCTGTGCTTCCCTGGAGGGATCTCCAGACTGTCAATGCTGCCCGGAGCTTCCCTTCCCTGCCAGGCCTGAGCAACCAGCGCTTGTAACCAGGCCACTCACAGCCTCCCTGCGGGGAGCGTATGGACACAAACCGGCTGGAGAGCAGTTAGGGCAGGAATCCCTGGAGACTCGGGGAGCATCTTCAGCGGATGAGGGTGACACACCCCACAGGAGCTGAATTTCCCACTCGGGTCTAAGTCGTGCCATGTGGATGGGGCAGCACGTTTGGGAGGCTCTGTTTGCTGCAGTGGATCCAGTGGGGGTCGATGTCGTGGGGGTCGAGTGAAGACCCACTAAATTGACAGCAGAGCGCTCTCCGGTCACCGTTGGGACTGCGCCGGGAACGGCAGGAGGAAGGGAAGTCGACCGAAGAGCATCTCCTGTCAACTCAGCCCAGTGTAGACACAGCAGTAAGTCGACCAAAGCTACATCAAATCCAGTTCTGTTATTCATGCAGCAGGAGCAGCGTAACTTAGGACAACTTACTGCGGTAGGATAGAGTCATAAATAGAAAGGGAAGGCTAACCACCTTTAAATCCCTCCTGGCCAGAGGAAAAATCCTCTCACCTGTAAAGAGTTAAGAAGCTAGGAGAACCTCGCTGGCACCTGACCAAAATGACCAATGAGGAAACAAGATTCTTTCAAAAGCTGGGGGGAGGGAGAAACAAAGGGTCTGGATCTGTCTGTGTGATGCTTTTGCCGGGGACAGAACAGGAATGGCGTCTTAGAACTTAGTAAGTAATCTAGCTAGATATGCGTTAGATTCTGATTCCTTTAAATGGGTGAGAAAATAAGCTGTGCTGAATGGAATGGATATTCCTGTTATTGTATCTTTTTGTAACTTAAGGTTTTGCCTAGAGGGATTCTTGGTGTTTTGAATCTAATTTCCCTGTAAAGTATCTACCATCCTGATTTTACAGAGGTGATTCTTTTTACTTTTTCTTCTATTAAAATTCTTCTTTTAAGAAACTGAATGCAAATTGATGAGGATTTTCACAAACCTTCCCCAGGAAGGGGGGTGCGATGTTTTGGTGAGGATTTTGTGGGGAAAGACATTTCCAAACGGCTCTTTCCTAATAAAAAACCCGGTTAGAATTTTGGTGGTAGCAGCGAAAGTCCAAGGGCAAAAGGTAAAATAGTTTGTACATGGGTAAGTTTTAACCTAAGCTGATAAAAGTAAGCTGAGGAGGTTTTCATGCAGGTCCCCACATCTGTACCCTGGCGTTCAGAGTGGGGAAGGAACCTTGACAGATAGACACAGTGTGAGGCCTGAGTTTCCCCTGCAGTCTGGATGCTCAAACACCGGCTTGGCAACACAAGTCAACAAGCCCAGGCCACATAGAGACAGGCTCAGTGTGCAGTGTGGACAGACCCGCAGACAACCCCAGTATTGTCAAATGAGGAAATCCTGCCTGTGTTTTGACTTGCTGGTAGAAGAGCCGAGTGACATTGGAGCTCACCGAGCTTCACTGACCAACGCAGCGCTCCAGCACCTGAGCTCTCGGGCTCCCTGCTGAAAGAAAAGCTGAAGGAGCGACCAAGGTCAAAGAGAGGTGCTCGTCTTTGGCCCAGGGCAGGGAGCCCCACCCTCAAAGCGAGAACATTTCTCTCTTTGTCCGTCCGAGTTGGGGCAGGAGCGATAACACGTCCTCCTGCATTGGCTATTTCAGAGAGTAGTTTCTGACTGTCTTCTCAAAGACAGGGTGCGAAACAGGCCTCAAACCTGACTGAGTGGAAACAAGAACGATGCAGCTCGACTGAGCCAGCTGAGAATTGAGATGTGCCCCTTTGCTCGAGTGAGGGAATGACCTGGGAGGGGACTGGAAACCTGACCGGCCAATTCTTAACTTGCACTCTCTCCGCATCTTTCCTCTGAGTGCCGTCACGGTAGCTTCAATGCTCCAGCACCGGGTGCCCTGCCAGCTCTGGGCCCGACAAGCTTTCCTTGGGATTGGATTCTGGAGAGCAGGGGGCAGGGAAGCAACAGGTGCATGTGGCTCCGTGGTGAGGTTTTCCTTGCAAGATGTGTGTGTGAGTCTGTGTGTGTTGGAAGCACTGAGTGTGGCTCTCTCACTGAACCCACAGAGGGCGAGGGTGGCGGGAGCGAGACAGTCGAAGTATAAAGGGGCAAGGACGGGCGTAACGATGATGACTGTGTTGTGTTTCATTCCTCAGATGTGGGGCCACCACCTTTCTCTTGAGCCTTTTCGTATCCCAGGGGTAAAACTCGCCATCTGTCCAGCTACAAGGGCGTGTTTGTGTTCATTCCTGCGAGCCACACAGGGGTCTGAGGTTGCTGCTTCCAATCCTCTGGCTCTGCCGGGAGAAGGGGCAATTCAGGCCATCCCTGAGCTGAGGGAGGGAGATGATTTTCTGACAGGGAGGGACGCCTCCTCCTAAAGGTGCTTGGCAGGCAGCCCTCCTTCCCAGGTCCGTCCCGACAACACCCAGTTGAAAAGGGGCCCTCCCCATCCCTCCTCAGCACGGTGACGATGAGCGAGTGAGGGAGCATGGGGGAGAGGGAGCGACGGAGGGGTGGGACATGGCGATGGCGTGAGCGGGCCAGGACCTCGGCGAAGGGGGGCACAAGGGTGTTCAGTTTTGTTGGGTGCGGAAGTTGGCAACTCGAGATCCAGGGGCAACAACTCCAACCTCCAAAGAGGCTGGGCAGGGGCAGGACATCAGCTTGGAGGGGAGGGGTGGGTGGGGCAGTGACATCACCAAGGCCTTTTGCAGGAACTCAGCCCATTGGGCAAAGGTGGTGGGGAGGGGGTGACCTCACAGAGAGACCCCGACATCAGCCGGGCAGGGCCGAGGTGCAGGGCCAGGGCAGTCTCGGAGACACCCCCCCCCCCCAGGCTTTGCAGCCGCACGTCTCCTTCTCCAGGTCTCCCCTCGAGGACGGGGAGAGAATTAGGATTCCCGTCTGTGAGCATGAGGAGGAGCCTCTGTGGAGTTTTCTCCTTTCCTACCCCTGGTTGTGCCAGAAAACGAACGTCCCTTGGACAAGGTCAGAGGCTCCGAGAGGTTTGGAACCTGTTGGGTCTGATGCACCTGCTGCAGGCAGAATTCTCGGCACAGAAAACACTGGCTTAAGGGGGCAGAATTTGATTTCCTACCTCGGACTTTGACCCTTGGAATCACTGGGGACCTTGGGGTTTATCCTTTTTGGTTTCCCTTTTCCTCCCTCCCTCCTTTCTCCTCTCCTCTTGCTTCTTTTTCCCCTTTTCCCTGCTTCCCTCCCGCTACCAAGGAGGGGTGTGTGTGGGGTGTGGGCGAGGAAGGGGGGGTTGCTCACAATGCGGGAGGTCCTCCCAAAGCGGTGGGTGTGGATCTGAGAGTGATCCCCTCTGATGGTGACCAGGGCCATCCTTTGAGACATCTGGTGAGACCTCTCAGCCTCCCACCCCTCAGCATCTCAATGCTGACTGGCCGAGCAGGGGGCTATCGACAGCGAGGAGACTCAGGTCCTTTTGGTCTCTTAGGTATGGGATTCCTCTTGCTGCTTCTCTCCATTAATTGTCTCTTAGCAGTTGATGATTTCCTCCAATGTTCCAGGTCATCTAAAATACTTGCTGAATAATTCCGATGAACAACTGTTGGTCTGTAGGTCACCTGAGAGCCGTTTATTCTCATCGGTCAATGTATGAAATTCAAGATGTGACAGACAGGTTGAAAGTCAGGAGCAGTGTTTCCTCTAATTTGTTATGTCCGTGTGCTGTAAGGCGATTTTGGTACATGGTCATATTCTGTTTTGAATGTTGCTGAAATTGAAAATGGAGTTTAGAAATTCAAGATGGTGCACACGATTGGAAGGGTTTGAACTCCATCTTGGTACCCTTTCTTCCTGGCATTTTCCCACCAAAACTCTGTGTCCCTGACGGAACCGGAGGGGCAGAGAACTGGCTGGGCCCAGTGGGGCAGGGCCCATCAGCGTGCGCCTCAGGAATGTGCGCCACGGCGAGCGTACGAGGGAGGGTCGGGGGTGACCCAGGCGCTGTCCACCATGGAGGCAGCCACGGCCAGGTTCTTTGCGCGGCATCGGATCAAGACTCCGGCTACTAACATCTGTCAAGGACTCGGATACTTACCTGACTCCCGTCATCCACCAAACGCCCCAGTGGAGGCTTTGCTGTCGGCCCAGATCTGTTGATCTCCTGCTTCGGCAGTAGAGAGCCAGATCCTCCGATGCTCCAGAGATCCTGAGACGGACCATCCGTTGTCGGTGTCCTTCTTCTGCAGCTTGGAAAGAGGGAGTCATTATTTTTCGGGCATTTATTAGTTTAACCAAAGGACAGTTTAAGGGTCTGGGCGTTATGCCCCTTGCTGGAATCTATGGGGAGGTATTTGTAGTGTTCCCCACAGTGAATCTTCCCCCAGTTGTATCTATCCCTTAATAAATCATCTTCCTGTTTAAGGTTATATTCTTTCTATCCTTTATTTCAGTGCAACATGGGTGGGAGGCACAGAGATTTCTAATGCTCCCAGTTGATAGATTCTGGTAGGAGTCGGACCTGTTGAAAATGTCACCTCCTTATTATTCCTGACAGAGATTTGGGGGTAACAGTGCGGAATGAATGTTGTTCTGTGCACCAATATGGAGATGAGGGGTGACCCCTCCCCTGTACATTGCTGCTCAATCCAAAATTTATTCTGCACATGGACGGTGTGTGGTAGGCTGAAGGGTTCGGCGTGTGGGAGGGGGCTCAGGTGGGGCAGAGGGTTGGGGTGTGGGCTGTTGGGTGGGGCCAGGGATGAGGGGCTCAGGGCTAGGGCAGAGGGTTGGGGTGCAAGAGTGTGAGGGGTCCGGCTGGGGGTGCGGGCTCTGGGGTGGGGTTCAGAATGAGGGGTTTGGGGTCCAGGTTCCTCTGTCTAATCTCCAAGATGCTCTGGAAATAAGACACCGTGTCCTGTGATGAGTTCACACCCAAGAGCAGAGGGTGTGAGAACTCCAGCAACTGAGAGGGCAAGGGATTTACCATCACACAGGGTGTGTGCTCAGAACAACCCCTCCTCAGCCAAACACACACAAACCCAGCACAAAGCAAGGGAGGGGCTTGCTTCGATTGTTTTACTTTTTACTTTTACAAAAGGTTTTTTCAAAAGCATTTCCTGTTCCCCATGGGAAGGAAGTGGATGGTCCTGGGGAAGGGAACCACAGCGTGGTGGGGCTGGGAATTTGGGAAGAGGCAGAGGGAGGGGAGTGCGTGAGCGGGTGAAGGGGCAGTTGCGGGGGAGGGAAGCTAAAGGGGGAATGTGGGGCAGCTAGATGAGGGGTTTGGGGGTAAGGCTGAAGGAGGGCAGTTGGTTGTAGGGGGGGAAGACTGAAAGGGCAGCTGGGGAGGAGCCTGGGATGGGGGGAAGGCTGAGGGGGGTGATGAGGGGAAGGGGACCAGGGCAGCTGGGGGAGGCTGAAGGGGGGCTGAAGAGGTGATGGGGGGAAGGGAATATTTGGAGGGAGGCTGAAGGGGTGATGAGGTATAGGGGCCGAGGCAGAGAGACAGCTGGGGGGCCTGCTCATCCCCACGGGAGGGGAGGAGGAAGAGGAGCTCCCCGGTGTCAGAAGCTGCTTCTTTATTAGAACTTTCTACGTTCCTGAGCAGGATCCTGGGATCAAAAGGTTCGACAGGGAACTAGAGAGATTCCTGGTGGCTCGGTCCATCGATGGCGATTAGCCAGGATGGGCAGGATGGTGTCCCTAACCTCTGTTTGTCAGAAGCTGGGAATGGGGCGACAAGGGATTGATCCCGGCATGATTCCTGTCTGTTCATTCCCTCTGGGGCACCTGGCACTGGCCACTGTCAGCAGATGGACACTGGGCTAGATGGACCTTTGGTCTGACCCCGTCTGGCCGTTCTTTGCTCTTCTGTTCTTATCACCTGCTCAGTGACATCTGCAAGTTGCTGCCCTCACTCATCACCAGCATCTGCTCCCTGCAACGAAAGGCAGGGAAAATCTCCCTGAAGGGGGGAAATTGGAGGGGAGGGATGGGCAGAGGGACAAAACTGGGAGCAGATCAGGCGTTCAGACAGGGGGGCTGCCCTGCCAGATAGGCGCAGAAGAGAAAACCCCGAGATAGAGGGTGGCAGAGGGGATAACAGTTCCCACAGATGGGGTGAGCCATCAGCAGCCGTTCCAAAAGAGGGTGTGGTGGATGGTCGAAGGACTTGTGTTCCTCACTGGATGGTCCCTCTCAGCACCCCGTCCCCAGGGCTGTGGTGTGAAAGGCCCCGGGGAGCTCAATGCCCAGGGACCGCAGCTCTTCTCTCGCTGACATGGTGGACTGAGCTGCCAGTGGAAACTCGATTCAGGGAAACAGATACTTTGATAAGTGTTAACCCAGTTTCCAAGAATTCTTGGCCAGTTTCCGTCTCTATAACATGTCTGCTTGGAGCCTCATAGGAGCTCCAAATGTGTCCTATCTGCTGTTCTGATTGCCTGAATTGGTCTCCCTGTCCTGAAACCCCCTGGATTTCTGTCGTTCTGCATCTTTCATGATTGATTTCTAACAATGTTATTTGGATGACACTGTCCAGTGGAGCAGGAACCCACCGGAGAGGTCAGAATTAGGAAACCCCGGTGATGCAATCCCCCTGGCCCGAGCTCTTTCATTATTTAGCCGCGGGGAACCAACTTCCACAGGAGCGCGGGAGACAGCCCCACCACACCACCGTGCTTCACACACTGACCTGAAACATGGGGACCCTGGTTCAATCCTTCCTCCCTTGCAGGCAGTGGGGGGTGATGCTGGCAGCCCCAGCTCCTGCTCAGGCCTCCCTGAGCCACAGATCGAGCCCAAAGGCAGGCTTGCCTCGGTGGCAGGACAGAGCAGAGGGCCCAAGGGGAGTGTCTGGGACTCCCTCTTCAGGCTGTTGCCCTGCCTGGGGAGTTGGCTCTTGGTGGGTGAAATCAAACTATCGAGCTCCTAATCCCCATGGGGTGTGTGCCCTGGTGTGTAACACTCTGCCCTGAGGTTGGTACTCACGCCCCGAGCTACGCGAGGCAGCTGGACACAGCCCAGGTGAGTGCTGTGAGAGAAGGGTGGGGCTAGGACACCTCCCACTCCTCAGTCTCTCCCATTCAAGGGCTTGGCTGGCTCCCTGCCCTGTGAGCTGGCTTTCGTGTGTTGTATTGTACGGTGCCTGTGTGGCCCATGCGTTGTACGGGGAGTTTCGGCACCTAACTCCGCTGTGTGGATCCGTGTTGTTCCTGTGATTTTCTAGCTGTCTGAACCCATGGCCTGTGACGCTCAGCATTGCCACACCTCCGTCCCGTCCTGGGCTGCGCCCTGTGTCACCAGTCAGCTCTCTGCAGAGCACAGCTGAGCGATTCCTGATTGACAGGGGTGTGTCCAGGACAAGAGACAGAGCACAGACTGGAAAGTGACACCTCACAGCAAAGCCCAAATGCTCCTCCTAGAGGCTCGCTATTCCCTGTGGGTGCTGGAGGGGGACACTGTGATGGGATCCCCCTGAGGTGCAGCCTGGGACCAAGGGACCGCTGTGCCCCCTGAACCCTCTCCAGCCTGGGCTGTCTCTCCCAATGCCCTGCTAGTGACCAGCAGCAACCCCGCCAGGTGCTGTTGTCACCCAGCTTGATCGCATGAATGCTCCCCGAGCCACTCCTGAGTCACACAGGGAGGCACCAGCCGGATCCCCCCAGCTCCCAGCCCTGTATCTCAGGAGTAGGCTCTCTATCGTATGAATTGCTTCCCCACTTCAGCAGTGGAAAGTGGCTCTATGCCAGCCTTTGATAACTGAGGAATTTACCATCCACTTCAGGGAAACTCACTGGTCAAGTTAAACAAGCCAACACGTTTATTGGCTACAAAATAGAGATTTTAAGTGGTATGAAGTGAACGGCAAAAAATCCAAGTTAGTTACCAAAGGAAATAAACACCTAAGTGCACAGTCTGAACTCTCAACCCTCCTAGACTGGGCAACAACGAGACAAAGCCGTTTTTCTCCCCCTCCTGGATTTTGCAGTCCTTAGCACCCAGATTTCTCCCTTGGAATCTGGGCCAGTCCCCTCAGTTGGAGTCTCAAGTCTTCAGTGTCCTTCTTGCTTGCAGTGTCGGTGGGGGAAGGAGAAAGGCCAAGCATGGGCCCCGGGGTTTGGGTTTGGTTTTTGTACCCTCAGCCCGTGTGCTTGGGAAGCCCCAGTCCAGGTATGTCTGGGGTGGGGGCGGGGCATTGCTCAATCTCCCAGCAAGGTGGAGCAATTCCCTTTTTCTGGCCTCATGCAGGTGAATCATTGAATGGGAGCTTCCTTGCTGGGCAATGGCTCTTGATGGGTTGTATCACACCCCACCCGGGGATTGCTGACCTTCCTTGCTGGTACCTCTGGGGAAGCTCATTTTGGGCTGATTCCACAACTTACAGCATGTTTCAGTGAAAACCGTCCAATTCTTCTCATTTCATAGGCATTGAGGAGACACAGATCTAGACAGAGAGAAGAGTGACTTTTGGCAGTTCCTCACCTTTCCCCTGATCCCCTGCATGGCATGGTTTACGTGTAACATCACAATTCAATCCAAGATGAGGAATATGGGGGTTACAGGGCACCTAGAGGAGTAGGATTCGATGTTTGCATTTTGCATAATGAAAGAGAAGGGATAATCATGTATTAAATGGATTGATGTATGATAGGATTTGACCATATTCTGCCAGCCACCCTTTCTGAGAGCAGGAAGGAACGGCCTCGTGTGCCATTGGTAAAGAGGCATCAGCCAGCTTCTGATGTCTGAAGCTGATTTCAGGCAGGAATAGACCAGAACAGTCCTGGTCACCTTTTGTTTTAGGATAAGGTTTCATTATGGTATTTGCTCTAAGGTCTTGTTTCTTATCTGCATTACAAATTAAGTTTTAAAAAGAAAAGGAGTACTTGTGGCACCTTAGAGACTAACCAATTTATTTGAGCATAAGCTTTCGTGAGCTACAGCTCACTGTAGCTCACGAAAGCTTATGCTCAAATAAATTGGTTAGTCTCTAAGGTGCCACAAGTCCTCCTTTTCTTTTTGCGAATACAGACTAACATGGCTGTTACTCTGAAACCTGAAATTAAGTTGTGTTTCTTCTCTGCATTGCAAACTAAGTTGCCTAAGGTTCTTTTGTAATCCCTTTAGAAATCATATCATCCTTTCTAAAATGTTATCCTGTCTGAAAGTCTCCATCAAATTGTTTGGTGTGAGTGAGAAATGTGTGCATAGTTCAAAATAAAGGTGAAAAGCCATCACAAATGTCCAGATGGTCAAGAAGAAGTGAGAGACTTGGAAACAGCAGGAGACAATCAGAAAACAGCCACTGTATCCGACGCTAAACATGTTAGCAGCATTGATGACCTCAAAGGCGAGGCAGGCACCCTGAATGCAAGACAACAAAGAAGAGCTAAGGATGGGAAGCCAACAAAACCACCAAATGATAATAGCAGAAAACCCGGAGATTAACCCCACTTAAGGACTAACGATTACAGAATGACATTGCAAAATCCATCGACGAAAGTGGGAATTTACAAGTCTAAAGCTGGGGTGTTTTGCCATCAGACTCTGGGTTCAGTGCTGCAAAGCCTCGGAGCATGGGATCGCGACCAACAGAGCCCAGCTCCTCGCTTGTGTTCAATCTAACTGGCCATTAGATTGACAAGAGCTACAGCAAACTGGTAACTGTAAGACCATCTGCAGGACGTGTGTGTGTGTGTGATTAAATGTGTATGCTAAGAGTTGTATTTTCAACAAACGCGGCGTATTGCCTTTTCCCCTGAAAAGATCCCGTGTGCTACTTATCAGCATAGCACACTCCCTCAAAGTGTAGAGTGTCACAAACACATCTCATGACTCTGCCCCAGACAACTGGAACTAGGACATGAATTTGGAAGAAACAAGAAGAATTGTGTTAATGGTTTATTTACAGTAACTGGAAAGCAGGAAAGTAAAAGGAGCTGAGAAGAAGCTTTCATAACCACAGCGTAGGGCAAGGGGACCAAAGATTTTGAGAACAGTTTTCTCAATGGCACTAAAGCAACACAAATGGCCAGGAAGTAACCCAGGGAATTAATGAATTACCATCTCACTTGAAGAAAAGGAGTACTTGTGGCACCTTAGAGACTAGGAAATTTCTTTGAGCATAAGCTTTCGTGAGCTACAGCTCACTTCATTGGATGCATTCAGTGGAAAATACAGTGGGGAGATTTATATACAGAGAGAACACGAAACAATGGGTTTTACCATACACACGGTAACGAGAGTGATCACTTAAGGTGAGCTATTACCAGCCGGAGAACGGGGGTGGGGGGGGGACCTTTTGTAGTGATAATCAAGGTGGGCCATTTCTAGCAGTTGACAAGAAAGTCTGAGGAATAGTGGGGGGTGGGGGTGGGGAGGAATAAACATGGGGAAATAGTTTTACTTTGTGAAATGACCTATCCACTCCCAGCCTCTATTCAAGCATCAGTTAATTGTGTCCAGTTTGCAAATTAATTCCAATTCAGCAGTCTCTGGTTGGAGTTTGTTTTTGAAGTTTTTTAGTTGAAGAATTGCAACTTTTAGGTCTGTAATCGAGTGACCAAAGAGATGGAAGTGTTCTCCGACTGGTTTTTGAATGTTATAATTCTTGACGTCTGATTTGTGTCCATTGATCCTTTTACATAGAGACTGTCCAGTTTGACCAATGTACATGGCAGAGGGGCATTGCTGGCACATGATGGCATATATCACATTGGTGGATGTGTAGGTGAACGAGCCTCTGATAGTGTGGCTGATGTGATTAGGCTCTATGATGATGTCCCCTGAATAGATATGTGGACAGAGTTGGCAACGGGCTTTGTTGGAAGGATAGGTTCCTGGGTTAGTGGTTCTGTTGTGTGGTGTGTGGTTGCTGGTGAGTATTTGGTTCAGATTGGTGGGGCTGTCTGTAAGCAAGGACTGGCCTGTCTCGCAAGATCTGTGAGAGTGATGGGTCGTCCTTCAGGATAGGTTGTAGATCCTTGATGATGCGTGGGAGAGGTTTTAGTTGGGGGCTGAAGGTGACAGCTAGTGGCGTTCTGTTATTTTCTTTGTTGGGCCTGTCCTGTAGTAGGTGACTTCTGGGTACTCTTCTGGCTCTGTCAATCTGTTTCTTCACTTCAGCAGGTGGGTAGTGTAGTTGTCAGAATGCTTGATAGAGATCCTGTAGGTGTTTGTCTGTGTCTGAGGGGTTGGAGCAAATGCGGTTGTATCACAGAGCTCGGCTGTAGACGATGGATCGTGTGGTGAGCCTCCAGCTTTCATCCAGACCACACCACACGATCCCTTGTCTACAGCCAAGCTCTATGGTACAACCTCATTTGCTCCAACCCCTCGGACAGAGACAAACACCTACAGGATCTCTATCAAGCGATCTTAAAACTACCTGCTGAAGGGAAGAATACCCAGAAGTCACCTACTCCAGGACAGGCCCAACAAAGAAAGGAACAGAATGCCACCAGCCGTCACCTTCAGCCCCCAACTGAAACCTCTCCAGCACAGTATCAAGGATCTGCAACCTATTCTGAAGGATGATCCCTCATTCTCACAGATCTTGGGAAACAGGCCAGTCCTTGCTTACAGACAGCCCCCCAACCTGAAGCAAATACTCACCAGCAACCACACAACAAAAACACTAACCCACGAACCGATCCTTCCAACAAACCCATTGCCAACTCTGTCCACATATCTATTCTGGAGATCTGGAGTACTGTGTCCAGTTTGGGGCCCCACACTACAAGAAGGAGGTGGAAAAATTGGAAAGAGTCCAGCAGAGGGCAACAAAAATGATTAGGGGACTGGAACACATGACTTATGAGGAGAGGCTGAGGGAACTGGGATTGTTTAGTCTGCAGAAGAGAAGACTGAGGGGGATTTGATAGCTGCTTTCAACTACCTGAAAGGTGGTTCCAAAGAGGATGGATCTAGACTGTTCTCAGTGATAGCAGATGACAGGACAAGGAGTAATGGTCTCATATTGCAGTGGGGGAAGTTTAGGTTGGATATTAGGAAAAACTTTTTCACTAGGAGGGTGGTGAAACACTGGAATGCGTTACCTAGGGAGGTGGTGGAATCTCCTTCCTTAGAAGTTTTTAAGGTCAGGCTTGACAAAGCCCTGGCTGGGATGATTTAGTTGGGGATTGGTCCTGCTTTGAGCAGGGGAGTTGTTGGGGACACTGGGGCATGGCCACTAGGTAACTCGAGGGGATGGAAGACCACGAGTGTCGATGAAGCCCCCTCGCACTAGGCCCAGGTGTCCTTGCCCCCCCAGCCCCCGCCTCGCCTGGAGGCACTCGCAGCAGCTCTGCACACTAGGTCCAAGTGTCCTTGCCCCCCCGCCCCCCGCCTGGAGGCACTCGCAGCAGTTATGCTGAGGATCTGCAACAATATGTTGCAGAGTCAGACTGCCTGAAACTAAACAAGGACGAACAGGGCAGATATGGAAGAACAATGCTGAATAAAGCAGCTTTATGTATAGGTTAACAAATGATACAGAGAACAAGGGAACTAGCTGGGAACTGGATTGGCTGGCTATATGGATACTTAGGGCAGCTTGCTATTGGATAGGTATGCTGGGAAAAAGGATGTATAAAAGCCTGTGTAACTTCCTGCTCTGGGTGCAGGATATGAGATCTTATTCTCCCTGTACCTTTTTGCAGCTGCAAATAAACTTTTCTGCTTCTCCACCCCGTTGTGATTATTGGGTGTAGCACACTGGGTAGCGAACCAACCTCAGCTGTTGTTTAGCCTCTCGGCACTGGGTGCCGGTAACAGGTTGGACGAGATGACCTCCTGAGGTCCCTTCCAACCCTGATATTCTATGAATCTATGATTCTATGATTCTAGGCACACCATCCTAGGACCTAATCACATCAGCCACACCATCATGGGCTCATTCTCCTGCACGTCTACCAATGTGATGTTTGCCATCATTTGCCAGCAATGCCCCTCTGCCATGTACATTGGCCAAACCGGATAATCTCTATGCAAAAGAATAAATGGACACAAATCAGACGTCAAGAATTATAACATTCATAAACCAGTCGGAGAACACTTCAACCTCCCTGGTCACTCAATTTCAGATCTAAAATTAGCAATTCTCCAATAAAAATACTTCAAAACCAGACTCCAGCCAGAAACTGCAGAATTGGAATTAATTTGCAAACTGGACACTGTTAAATTAGGCTTGAATAAAGATTGGGAGTGGGTGGGTTATTACACAAGGTAAAAACTATTTCCCCATGCTAAGTTCCCCACTACTGTTACTCACATCTTCCTCTCAACTCTTTGAAAAGGGCCATCCTGATTTTCACTACAAAAGGTTTTTTTCCTCCTGCTGAGAATAGCCCACCTTAATTGATTTAGTTGTCTGTCTGTTGTCTGTCTGTCAGTTGATTGTCTGTCAGTTGATTGTCTGTCTGTTGATTGTCTGTTAGAGTTGGTATGGCAACCCCCATTTTTTCACGTTCTCTGTGTATATATATCTTCCGACTGTATTTTCCAGTGGATGCATCCGATGAAGTGGGTTTTAGCCCACGAAAGCTTATGCCCAAATACATTTGTTAGTCTCTAAGGTGCCACAAGTACTCCTCGTTTTGTTTTGTTGTTTGCTGATACAGACTAACACGGCTCCCACTCTGAACTAAATCATTACATCTCTCCCCAGAATCAGTCTATAAGCACAAAGAACACCCTGGAGACCAGGCCTTTAAACGTTAGGAAACATCAGAGTTAAGGTGACGTGTACATACTTCGCGCAGTGCTGTTGTGCATGTGTGTTATGATACAGACTCACAAGTGTGGCCTTGAGGTCAATTCCCTGCCCCCCACAGCATCAATTTCCTCCAGACTCCCAAGCGAAGTGGTGCTTCCTCCATCCCTTGGTGAGATGCCTTTCTCGAGTCTGCTTTGGTCCAAAACTCGCGACTGCGCCATGCAGGAGGCCTGTGATGTGTAGGGGGCCAGATGAGATGATCTAAGAGTCTCTTCTGGCCTTCAAGTCTCCAAATCTCTGCAAAACCAAGTGCGGCACATTGAGCATCCTCTGATGGTTCCACGTGTGGCCTGCGTGAACCCTTGCACGACCACTGAGTGTGTGGGGATGACCCAGGGGGAGCAGCTCAAACACACACAGGAGCCGGCTCGGGGCAGGACATGAGCCCTGCAGGGCAGGGGTGGGGGTGGCAGTGACATCACAAGGGGTTTTTGCAGCACTCAGCTGATTGGTGAAAGGAGGTTGGGAGGCGGTGACCTCACAGAGAGTCCACGACAACGGCCAGGGAGGACAGGCTGCAGGGCAGGGGGATCTCAGAGACCCCCGGGGCTTTGCTGCAGGGAGTCTCCTTCTTGAGGTGTCTCCTTGAGGACTGAGAGAGAATTCAGGGTCTCGTATGTGAGCACGAGGTGGAGCCTCTCTGGAGTTTTCTCCTTTCCCACTGCTCATTGAGCGAGAAGACAGACGTCCCTGTGGAGAAGGGAAGAGCCCCAGAGAGGTTTGGTACCGAGGCAGCCTGATCCACCCGGTGCTGGCCAAATTCTCGGCAGGGAAAACAGAAGGTTAAGGTGG
Source organism: Caretta caretta (assembly GCF_965140235.1). Taxonomy (NCBI): domain Eukaryota; kingdom Metazoa; phylum Chordata; order Testudines; family Cheloniidae; genus Caretta; species Caretta caretta. Next base: position 11,036,010 of record NC_134209.1, read on the forward strand.
GACAATTTTCCCCAAGCTAGGCCTTTGTCCCTTCGAGTCCTTGGGGTTTCTCTTTTTTGGTTTTCCTTTTCCTGCTTCCCTCCATCCACTGGCGAGGAGGGGACTGCTCTGTAACCTTCATGGTGGGAGGCCTCCCAAAGAGATGGGACAGGAAGCGTGCTCTGAGAGTGATCCTCACCGGTGACCTGAGCCGTCCCTGGGCCATCTGGGGAACCCTCAGCCCACCGCCAGAGTCTCCACGCTGATTGGCTGAGCAGGGGGTCTCATGGCAGGGAGGAGACTCAGGACTTTGTTGTTCTCCTTTAAGGCCCAGCAAATAAGCCAGAACCAGTCATCTGCTTGGTGAATTGTTCTCCTTCTCGCTGCTGATTGTCTCTGAGCCGTTCCTGGTTCTCGCTGGTGTTCTCGTGCTTCTAAAACACTTGCTGAAGAATCAGTGCGAATGGTTGTTGGTCTTTAGCTCATTGCAGATCCCTTTATTCTGATCATTCAGTATGTGAAACTCCAGACTGATCATAGAATCATAGAATATCAGGGTTGGAAGGGACCTCAGCAGGTCATCTAGTCCAACCCCCTGTTCAAAGCAGGACCTATCCCCAACTAAATCATCCCAGCCAGGGCTTTGTCAAGCCTGACCTTAAAGACTTCTGAGGAAGGAGATTCCACCACCTCCCTAGGTAACGCATTCCAGTGTTTCACCAACCTCCTCGTAAAAAAGTTTTTCCTAATATCCAACCTAAACCTCCCCCACTGCAACTTGAGACCATTACTCCTTGTTCTGTCATCTGCTACCACTGAGAACAGTCTAGATCCATCCTCTTTGGACCCCCCTGGCAGGTAGTTGAAAACAGCTATCAAATCCCCCCTCCTTCTTCTCTTCCGCAGACTAAACAATCCCAGTTCCCTCATCTTCTCCTCATAAGTCATGTGTTCCTGTCCCCTAATCATTTTTGTTGCCCTCCGCTGGACTCTTTTCAATTTTTACACACCCTTCTTGTAGTGTGGGGCCCAAAATTGGACACAGTACTCCAGATGAGGCCTCACCAGTGTCGAATAGAGGGGAACGATCACGTCCCTCGATCTGCTGGCAATGCCCCTACTTATACATCCCAAAATGCCATTGGCCTTCTTGGCAACAAGGGCACACTGTTGACTCATATCCAGCTTCTAGTCCACTGTAACCCCTAGGTCCTTTTCTGAAGAACTGCTGCCTAGCCATTCGGTCCCTAGTCTGTAGCGGTGCATGGGATTCTACCATCCTAAGTGCAGGACTCTGCACTTGCCGTTGTTGAACCTCATCAGATTTCTTTTGGACCAATCCTCCAATTTGTTTAGGGCCCTCTGTATCGTATCCCTACCCTGCAGTGTATCTGCCTCTCCTCCCAGTTTAGTGTCATCTGCAAACTTGCTGAGGGTGCAGTCCACGCCATCCTCCAGATCATTAATGAAGATATTAAACAAAACTGGCCCCAAAGTATTTGGGACCTAAAGTATTTGGGACATAAGACTTGTCTGGAAGGGCGCACAGGGCTAAAGTGTTTTTTGCCATAGCAGGTGACTTGTCCCAAGAATGACGTCAATCACCCTTCCAAAGAAGCCCCAAATGAGCTGTTACCAGAATTGCCCTTTACCTTGGGGTACACCCATTTGTTAGGGTTACTCTTCTGGTGGGGGGAGATTCTGCAATTCTGTCAATGTGCTGCTTTTGTCACTTGTGTTTTCCTGTGGATCGCCACTCCTTCCTTCTGCAAGTTCCCTCCCAATGGAGCTACCCTGCAGGACCTCGGTTCCCCAGGGCTGGGGTCTTCCAGCCCCCAGATGTGATGAACATGAACAGACACACAGGCACACAGACATGAACATAGCATGTCAGAGAGGACTGGGTCATCAGCACTCGCAAGCTGACCCCTGATGTGTCCCAGGACTCAGTGGGCTGGATTGAACGGCAATTTAAAGCCGGTCCCCTCCTATGTCCTTGGACTCAGCTGGCTCGGCTGAGCAACACCTTAATCTGCCACCCCCCTATGCCCCAGGTTCAGCACATCCCTATCTCCACCTTCACACCACAACCATTCTGCTAGTAACCCACTTGATGAGCAAACCCCGAGGACTTTTGGGGCTGCAGGGATCTTTAGCTTGGGTACAAGGAGTGTTGCTGCCGAGTGAATGGAGAAACCAAAACCACCCATGGAGGTGGGGGGGGCTAGCAAACTATAACTGATCACAGGAGGCAGGGTCAGGAGGCTATACCTAGAGAGAGACAGAGGCACAGAAAGAGACAGATGGATCTCAGCACTCCTTGAAGCTGGAATCGATCAGGGTTCCCAGGTGGCCTTGGTCGCTGAGGGACCAGAGCGCTGGAGCCAGGCAGAGCCCCCAGCACAATCAGTCAGGAAAAGCTAATGAGGAGGACTTGTGGCACCTTAGAGACGAACCAATTTATCTCAGCATAAACTTTCATGGGCTAAAGCCCACTTCATCAGATGCATGCAGGGGAAAATACAGCAGGAAGATATAGATATATTGATACAGAGAAGACGAGAAAATAGGGGTCGCCATAGCATCTCTTAACGAGACCAATCGATGAAGGTGGGCTGTTAGCAGCAGGAGAAAAAACACTTTTGTTGTGATACCTTAATCGATTGGTCTCCTTAAGAGTTAGAATGGCAACCCCCATTTTCTCATGCTCTGTGTGTATATATATCTATATATCTTCCTGCTGTATTTTCCACTGCATGCGTCTGATGAAGTGGGCTTTAGCCCATGAAAGCTTATGCTCAAATAAATTTGTTCGTCTCTAAGGTGCCACAAGTCCTCCTCGTTCTTTCTTCTGAAACAGACTAACACGGCTATCACTCTGAAGCCGCACCAAAGGCTCTTATGTAAATTGAGTTGTCATGGGATAAGAGGGAAGATCCTTTCATGGATTGAGAACTGGTTAAAAGACAGGGAACAAAGGGTAGGAATAAATGGTAAATTTCCAGAATGGAGAGGGGTAACCAGTGGTGTTCCCCACGGGTCAGTCCTAGGACCAATCCTATTCAACTTATACATCAACAATCTGGAGAAAGGGGTAAACAGTGAGGTGGCAAAGTTTGCAGGTGATACTAAACTGCTCAAGATAGTTAAGACCAAAGCAGACTGTGAAGAACTTCAAAAAGATCTCACAAAACTAAGTGATTGGGCAACAAAATGGCAAATGAAATGTAATGTGGCTAAATGTAAAGTAATGCACATTGGAAAAAATAACCCCAACTATACATACAATATGATGGGGGTCTAATTTAGCTACAACTAATCAGGAGAAAGATCTTGGAGTCATCGTGGATAATTCTCTGAAGACGTCCACACAGTGCGCAGCGGCAGTCAAAAAAGCAAACAGGATGTTAGCAATCATTAAAAAAGGGATAGAGAATAAGACGGAGAATATCTTATTGCCCTTATATAAATCCATGGTACGTCCACATCTTGAATACTGCATACAGATGTGGACCCCTCATCTCAAAAAAGATATACTGGCAGTAGAAAAGGTTCAGAAAAGGACAACTAAAATGATTAGGAGTTTGGAACTGGTCCCGTATGAGGAGAGATTAAAGAGGCTAGGACTTTCTGTCTTGGAAAAGAGGAGACTAAGGGGGGATATGATAGAGGTCTATAAAATCATGAGTGGTGTGGAGAAGGTGAATAAGGAAAAGTTATTTACTTGTTCCCATAATATAAGAACTAGGGGCCACCAAATGAAATTAATGGGCAGCCGGTTTAAAACAAATAAAAGGAAGTTCTTCTTCACTCAGCGCACAGTCAACCTGTGGAACTCCTTGCCTGAGGAGGTTGTGAAGGCTAGGACTATAACAGGGTTTAAAAGAGAACTGGATAATTTCATGGAGGTTAAGTCCATTAATGGCTATTAGCCAGCATGGGTAAGGACTGGTGTCCCTATCCTCTGTTTGTCAGAGAGTGGAGCTGGATGGCAGGAGAGAGATCACTTGATCATTACTTGTTAGGTTCACTCCCTCTGGGGCACCTGGCACTGGCCACTGTCGGTAGACAGGATACTGGGCTGGATGGACCTTTGGACTGACCCAGTATGGCCATTCTTATGTTCTTATGTTCTTGTGTTTTCAAACAACAGGTCTTGGTTTTGTTTTGGTGTTTCTCCTACCTGACCACATTTTCATCAGCACCCTTTGGGAGCTCCCCTTCTTAGGGTGGCTAAAAATCACAACTAATTTTTTTATTTAAATTATGACATTTAAATATAGGGTTTTTTTGAAAATTTACATCAAATTTCTTATCTACATATTGCTAGTTCTTCTCTTCCATTTTATGGTCTTAAATTGTCAAAGTGGATGTTTTCTACTTGTTTGTTTTTTTCGTTTCCTAAGTGTTAATAAGATTTTGGATTTTATGTCGATATTTTTCTACTAAGAAGTTTCACACTTAAAATGCTCATCTGTGCTGAAAAAGACAAGCCCAAGGCCTCATTAATATCCCCTAGTATGAGACTATACAGACGCAGAATTGAAAATCAAGAAGCCTGTGCTCTGCGCCTCCTTGGTCAAGAGCTTTGAGATCTGCTAGTGAAAAGCGACGTGGACGAGCGGGAGGATTTCTGGCCAGGACACTGTACTTCCACAAGTAAAGAGCTGAATGCTTCAACCATCAGGATTTGCAGTTTGAAGTCAATAGGACTTGTGCCCCGAGCATTCTCGAAAACCCCTCTCTTAGGTGGCTAAAGGAAGGCTGAAGAGCCTAATTTTGGGCTCCACTTTTTGGAAACTTTGGCCGGTATAAAAAAATTGCTATTGTAAATTCCTGAGAGTTTAAATAACTTTTTATTGTTAAAACAAAATTGTTTCACTGTTGAAGTGACAGATTTTATGCCACCACATGACAAGTTCTTAATAAAAATACACGGAGTCCCTGACGCTGCAAACGCTCACTGAACTTTAAACCACGGGACTGTTTCTAGAGTAAAGTTCTGTGTCTGTTTAAGTGTCTGCAGGATCCGGGAATTAATTTTCACTGTTTGGATTTTTGCATATAGCAATTTTGTAAATCATGAGACCCAGTGGCTGGGAGGTGTGGGGGCTGCGGGCTCTGGGGTGGGGCTGGGGATGAGGAGTTTGGGGTGCAGACAGGGCAGGATTAATGCAGGGGCTCTAGGGGCTGCAGCCCTGGGCTAAGGGGGACTCCGCAAAAAGATCTCCAGGCTGCCAGAAGTGCAGATCTTTTCGTGGGGCCCCCTTAGCCCGGGACCCTGGACTGCGGCCACTAACGTCCCTGCGTCCGGCCCTTCCTAGCGGGGAGCAGGGAGGCAGCTTCGTGCACGGCTGTCCCTCCCCCACCGTGCTGGGCTGGATCTGGAGCTGTGAGTGCCTGGAAGCTCCGCCCACCCGCTGCCCTCGCCTGCAGGCTCCACCCCCGCAGCTCCCATTGGCCCGGTACCGCAGCCAATGGGATCTGTGGGGGCGGTGCCTGCAGGCAGACGCAGGGCAGCACAAGGAGCAACCTTCCCCCCCTGGGGCCGCAGCCAGGGACATCCGTGCCGTGCCGGCAGCTGCAGGGTCACTCCGGGAGGAGCAGCGCAGGGCCAGGGCAGGCAAGGAGCCTGCCTCAACCCCAGTGCGCCCCCAAATGGGAGCTGCCCCAGGCAAGCACCCCGCACCTCACGCCCCAGCCCTGAGCCCCCTCCTGCACCCTAACTCCCTTTCAAACCCCATACCCCCACCCCAACCTCCTGCCCTGAGCCCCCTCCTGCACCCTAACTCCCTCCCAGACCCCCACCCCAACCTCCTGCCCTGAGCCCCCTCCTGCACCCTAACTCTCTCCCAGACCCCACACCCCCACCCCAACCTCCTGCCCTGAGCCACCTCCTGCACCCTAACTCTCTCCCAGACCCCCACTCCCACCGCAACCTCCTGCCCTGAGCCCCCTCCTGCACCCTAACTCTCTCCCAGACCCCCACTCCCACCCCAACCTCCTGCCCTGAGCCCCCTCCTGCACCCTAACTCCCCCCAGACCCCACCCCAACCTCCTGCCCTGAGCCCCCTCCCACATTCCAAACCTCTCATCCCCAGCCCTGCCCCAGAGCCCGCACCCCCAGTCGGCCCCCTCACCACCTTCCGCACCCACCCCCCTGTCTCAACCTGCAGCCCCTCCTGCGCTCTGAACCCTGCATTTTTCACCACAGCCTGGAGCCTGGGGGCCACAGAATCGAATAGCCCTGGGCCCAAAGAGGCTGCGTGGGGGCTCAGGCCAGAGGACTCCCCCAAGCCCTCTCCCCACCAGCAGCACGGTGCTCTGGGGGGAAGGGGCCTCTCTCCCCCGCCGGGCGCTGGCAAGAGGGAGCTCTGGGGCCAGGAGAGAGGCCTGTGGCAGCCCTTCATCCCCAGCTGGCTCCCCTCCCGTCTACCCCTCTCCTCTCCAGGCCCCTGCTGCGTGGCCCTTCATCGCTGGTGTGCGAGCGCGCGGCTGAGAGGGAACTGAGACTCCAACCTAACCTGCCGAGAGTGCTGTAGCCAGGGGGCACCGTGGTGCAGAGGCTGCCTGCGGGGTGCAGCCTGGCGTGGCAAGAGCGTCTGCTTCCCTGCTCCTGAGCAGAGCCCCCCTGCTCCCCACCCCCAGGGTGTCCCTCCCAGCCTGGCTCCACGTTCTGCCCCTGCCCTCTGCCCCTGCGAGCCGGGTCTCCCTGTGACGCTGCACTCCCTATTCTGTACGGAAATGTGCTCAGGAGTATGAATATGACGTAACTGGAAAATGCTTTATGCAAACTGCCTCTTGTGACAGATCATTGAAAAAGTTCTCATCAACTGAATGAGTTCATCCTATTTGTCTGCATGTGTCATTTCCATGTCTGAAGTTAGAAATATGAGGTATAAACGTGGATTACTAATGTCGTGAGACGAAGGGAGGGCCATTAATGGTATTTCAGGAACTGGATGGCTCCGTTAACTAGAACTAGTTGTAAATGGTTTTGTTTTCCTGTAAGCCTTCCTGCGGATGTGTGGGCTAGCCCATAAAGTGTGGAGACTGGGGTCTCACAGGGACATGTGACCATGTCACCTGATACTGGAATCCATCTTAAACCAGGTACTTTTCCATAAGGAACTGGGAGGGTCAAGCTGAAATAAGGACTGCCGCCTTTTGCCAAATCTATATAAGGGGGTGAAACAGGAGAGAAGCTGCGGCCAGTCAGCAGAAAGCCCCTGCTCACCATCCAGGATGTCTGCTGGAACTAACATAAACTAAACGGGGAAGGATTGGGACCGGACTAGAAATGCGTCCAGTCTGTGAAAAAAAGCTCATTGGAACATCTTTGAGGGTGAGATATTACATGGAGCCAGTTTCTTAGTGTATTAGGTTTAGCCTTGTGTTTGTTTTATTTTACTTAGTAACTTACTTTGTTCTGTCTGTTATCTCTTAGAAACACTGAAATCCTACCTTTTATACTTAATAAAATCACTTTTGTTCATTAATAATCCCAGTGTAAGTCATTGGTCCCTGGGGGGAGAGCAGTGTGTGCAGATCTCTCTTTACAAGGAGAAAGAGGGCGAATAATATGAACTCACACTGCATACAACTTAGACAGGGTGAGAGGAGTTTATCTGGGGTTCAGGCTCCCGGGAAGGCGCTGCACTGGGTGCTGGGGCAAGACCCTGTTAACTGAGCCGCCCCAGGGCTGAGTGAATCTCCGTGTCTGTATTCGGCAGAGGGTGTGGCCCTATCTCTGGGTCTGTGCTGGAGGGGGCCTGCAGGGTCTGGCTCAGCAAGGCAGAGTCAAGGGGTGCCCAGGCTGGCAGAAGGGTTAGGCTCCGTGATAGCTCAGGACATCAAGTGACAGTCCCAAGGGGGGCTCTACAAGTGAACCTGCCACACTCCCCTTCCCCTCCCACCACCACCCCAGATGGTCCCAGCCCTGCCGTTCCTCTTTCCATGGGCCCAATGGAAGATGAATGGGGCCAGCCAACGGGAGCGGGAAGTTGCCAGACTCTTCCAGGTTGGGAAGCGAGGGGAGGGGAAGGGAAGGGACTGGGAACTAAAACTGCAGGGTAGAGAGACCAGTAAATCTTAGGGGGTCCCGATCCAGTCCCCCAGCTTCTAGCCCACCCCCGCTCCCAGGGGACCTCTCCCTGTGCCCCAGCTCACACCCACCCAGCTTCCAGGCCCCCCCCCCGTGCCTCTAGGTCCCAGCCCACCCAACTCCCAGGAGGCCCCTCTCTGTGCCCCCAGAGCCAGGGGGACTCCTCCCTATACCCAGAGCTCCCAGCCCCCGGCCATGTCCACACAGCTCCCAGGAGGCCCCTTCCCTCTGCCCCACAGGTCCAAGCCTCCCAGTTCTCAGCCTCCTGCTGCAATTCTCCCCAGTTTTCAGGGTCCCTGCTGCAGGCCACACTCTGACCCGACAGGTCCCCATGCTCCCCAGCTCTCAGGGGCTCCCCCTTTTTCTTACTCAGCCCAAAGGGACAGGCTAGTGCAGGGGGTTGGGGAGATTTCGGGAGTCAACCTTCCACCATCACCACCCACCCTAGCTCCCTCCATTGCGCTGGAGCGTGTTAACCGCCCCCTCCCCCAATCACCCCCTGCTCTGGGCCGGGGGAGGGGCACTTGACCATTGGTGATGCTCAGCATTGGGGTGGGAGAAATCTGCCCTTCTGGAGCCCGCATGTCATTGCCCCCTCCCGGTATCCCCACACCAGTGTGAGTCTATCCAGCCACGTCCGGTTCCTTCCCCCCCGTTCTGGGGCTCTCAGGTCACCGTGTGCCCCGGCCACCACAGCCCTCTGGTGCCCTCCTGTCACAGTGCCCCCCTTGGGCTGCGACCCTCTGGGCTCTGGCAGAGGAGCTGGATGCGGGGCTGAGTGGGAGAGGTTGGGAGGTGCAGGAGAGGGACGCCGGCCCCAGAGCCCCCTCGCCCTGTCGGAGCGCGGCCGAACGCCTGCTCCATCGTCTTGGCTGTCCTGCTCAGCGACCAGACGAGGGGTCCCTGGGGCACTGGCTGGGGGAGTCAACGTGACCGCTGTGGGGTTTCCCCTGGGGCCCGTCACCGTGGCATCCAGACGTGAGTCACTGCGGGGCAAGACCGGCCCTCCGGGTGGGTGCCGTGGTCAGGGAGGTGCTGTGGTTAAGAGGCAAGAAGCAGGGTGGGCCTGGAGTGCGAGGTCACGGAAGGGAGTTGGGGCAATGGGGGGTAGAGGCAGGGTGGGCTGGGGGGAGAAGGGGAGCCTTGGAAAGCATCTGCAGACGGGGGTGCCAAAATACAGGTTGCCCAGGGTGCTGTTTTCCCTAAGGATGGCCCTGCACGTGGCCAGCGCCAGGCGGGAGCTCCCCACATGCGAGAGGCTCAGGCGTGTAGCTAACCAGTGCAGTGCAGCTGGATCGACGGCTGGGGACGCGTGTGCTGCTCCAGAGGGGTGCTGCTCGGCGGGGGCGTGAAGTTTGCCTTGTGCAGACCCCTGTCACTAAATAAGCCCTCAAAGGAGAATGAAGATGTGTGGGATGCAAGTGAAGAAAAGGTTCATTTCCAAAGAAGGGGTGGTAAGAAGCAGGATTCCTGGGCGGGGGGCAGGAGGGTGTGGTTTGCACTGTTGTTGCCCAGGGTGGGAATGGGGAACTGGGCTCTGGCTTAAAGCGGTGTCAGGCTTCGGGGGGCTGGGTTCAGAGCTGGAGGTGAGGGTTGGGGTGAGGGTTGGGCTACAGTTTTGGTTCAGGGGTTTCGAGTTGGGGGGCAGGTTATGGGGTCAGGGTTCCAGTTGGGTTCCGGGTAGGGGGTGGGGTTTAGATTTTGGGGGGAGGGTTTGGCCAGCAGCAGCATAGAAGTGCGGGTGGCAATGGGATGCAGCCAATAGTGATAAGTCGGGGGTCTTTTAGGTCGTTTTAGTGTCAGTAGCACCCTGGGGAGGGGGTAGGGTCATGTTTACGACAGGGGGCTAAAGTGCTGGGGAAGGGGGCGGCAAGTTGACCCATCCCACTTCGCACTTCCCACACGGACACGCACAATACGTCGAACGTGCGGACGCACACACGTCACACACACACGATGACACAAAACGGCACACAGCACGACACACAAAAATAACACACCACACAGACACACACACAAGACGACATGGAAAGCATCACACACAAAACATCACACAGACGACCCAAAACATGTCACACACACTCAACACAACACGACCCACAACACGTCACACTCACACACTCAACACGACCCACAACACGTCTCACACACACACAACGTCACGCACAGTTTGTCGCTTGTCGCACGTATCACATCACGCACATGTCGCACTACGCACATGCACACGTACAACATGTCACGCGCATGCACACACTACATGTCACAGACACGACGCACACAACACGAAACATGACACAAAATGGCACACGACACAAAATGGCACACATGACATTGAGACACACACACACTGAGACACACATGCACAACACTGACACGTTGCACGTGGAACACACAGCACGTCGCACACACAGCACGTTGCACGTCACGCACAACACGTCACACTTTACATGTCACACGCACAACACGTAGCACACAGCACGTCGAGTGTTGCTCGTGCATCGCACGTCGCAGGTTGTAGACCCCACGTTACATGTTATACACACAACACATTGCACACAGCCTGTCGCACGTTGTAGACAGCACGACACATGTCGCACACACAACACAGTGCGTGTCGCAGGCACGTTGCACATCACCCGTCGCACGTAAACAGCACGTCACGCGTACACTGCACGTCGCACACGCACAACACGACACACAACCCGTCACACACACAAAAATCACACACAACACTGACACACAACACGTCACACACCAACAAAACACTCAAGACAACACACACACAACCACATCTAACACACACATGACACCACATGACACACATCTCTCACACACACCGACACACACACTTGCGCGCTCGTGCACGGCACACGATGTCTCTCACACACGCCAACACACACACAACACATGATGTCGCACACATGCCGACACACAACGTCTCTCACATGCTGACACACAATGTCTCACACACAACATCCCACACACACACACACACGACGTCTCTCACTCACGCCCACACAACACACACAACACACACCCGCACACATGGCACATGCACAACACGCCCACACAACACAACACACACCCACGCACACACACACACACAACACATGCCCACACTCACACACGCCCACACATACAGCCGCCGACACCCGCCGACTCAGAACATCTCACACACGCCGGTGCACACACACACGCCAACACACATGACGTCTCACACACACGACACACGACACTGACACACACGATACACGACGTCTCACGCGCCCACGACACGACACCGACACGCGACACACACACAAGACGGCAGAGGACACGACACCGAAATCCCACCCCGGAGATGACCCCCTGCGGGGCGAGAGCGGAGCGGGGACGGTCGGGGGAACTCGGTCTCTGGGCGGCGCGTGGGGCCGGTGTGGGCGGGAGGGAAGAGGGCGGCAGGGCCGAGGGCGAGATTCCCAGCCCCCGTCGAGCGCTGGGGAGCGAGGGCTCCGGCTCGGCTCTCGCAGCGGCTCTGGCGAGGAATGGTGCCGGAGCTCTCGCCGGAGGGGAACGCGGCCGGAGGGGCCTGAGCCGCTTGGGCCTCTTTCCAAGGAGGCGGAACCAGGCCTCCGCTCTCTGCCCGCTGCAGACCCGGCTGCCAGGTCGGCGCTTCCAGTTCCTCGTCCGCACTCGCCGTCTTCTCGTGTGTTCGCCAACTCGCTCTCTCCTCTGCTCTCCTGGTGCCGTCTCCCTTTGTAGGACACGGGTAGGTGTGCATTCCCACAGGTGAGGTCTCGGGAGCCATGGAGAAGTCGGAGTGGAGGAAAATCATGCAGGGCAGTAGAAAGGCTGCTGAAAGTACCTGAAGAGACAAAGGGAATGAGAAGGGGGAAGTCCAGACTAAGACAGGAGTCTAGTCTGTAAAGAGAAACAACGGGAAGTCTAAGCTACAGAAACTCTTCAAGTTGCCCAAAGACATTTAGGATGGGAAATGACTTCTTGAATCCAGTCTCTTTAAGATCTTAGGCTTAGTATGTGTGTGTATTTGTATTTGCTTAGTAATCTGCCTTCTTCTGTTTGCTATCCCTTATAATCACTGAAAATCTACCTTTTCTAGTGAAACTATTTTTTGTTTATTATTATTATTATTAAACTCAGTTTGTGCAACGGGTGCTCCGTGAGGAAATGATTTGTGTGTTACTCCAAGGGGCCGCCCGGTGTCACTGTTGCTCCATAAGGGAAATGCTTTGTGCTATACCTGGTTTAGCCACCCACTGTCACTGTTGGGCCAGGAGGGAAATGATTTGTGCAATACCTGAATTGGCCACACACATCACTGTTGCTCCGGGGTGGGGGGTGGGGGATTGTTTGTGTGTTACTCCTGAGTGGCCACGTTGTGTCACTGTTTCTCCATGAGGGGAATGCTTTGTGCCTTACCCTGTGTGGCCACCCAAGACAACACATACATCACACACAAAACATCACACACACAAAACACGACAGACGACACTCACACACACACACACAACACAACACCGACACTCACAGAGAGAACACGTCACACATACAGAAAAACGTCTCTCACACACACACAACACAGGACACCGACACACACAAACAACATGACACACAAATAAAATGACACACAAAACAGCACACAACACGACACACAAAAATCACACACAATACACGACACCGACACATACACACACACACACAAGACGAGGCACAAAACGGCAGACAACGTGACACAGAAATCACACACGACACCGACACACAATACGACACACAACACCTCACATGACACACAAAATGGCACACGTGACACACACACACAACACGATGCACAAAACATCGCTCACAAAATATCACACACCCACACACATGACACACACACAGACAACACGACACAAGACACACAAAACGGCACACGACACGAGACACAAAAATCTCACACAACACATGACACCGACACACACAACATGCACACAAAACGGCACACAACACGGCACACACCGTCACATGCACACAACACAGCATACAACATGGCACACACACACTCAACATGGACCACAACACGCACACATAAACACGTCTCACACACACAAAACGACACACAAGTCACACACACAACACGTCACACGACACATGCAACACGACACACACAACACGTCACACAGCAGAAGGTTTCATCGAGGCGGAGGATGTCCCGGGGTCCCCGGGCGATGCTCTGGGACTGCTCCCCAGGAAGCCAGGCAGGACTCTGGGGAGTCTCCTCTCGGGGAGCAGCCTGTCTGCAGGACACACAGCTCCCCCGGCTCCACCTTCCTGGCTCTGACCTCGGAGCCTTCAGCCTCCTCTGCCCCTCCCTGCGCTTCCCACAGCCAGTCCGCCCAGGCGGGGTCCTGGGGGGGGCAGAGGGTCCTGCCCCCCAACTCCGCAGTCAGACGGGACTCTCAGCCAGCCAGGAAAACAGAGGTTTATTAGACGACAGGGACATGGTCTAACACAAGCTTGTAGGTGCAGAGAACAGGACCCCTCAGCCGGGTCCATTTTGGGGGGGGCAGTGAGCCAGACAACCCCGTCTGCCCTTCACTCCATGTCTCCAGCCAGCCCCCAACTGAAACTCCCCCCAGCTCCTCCTCCTCTGGGCTTTGTCCCTCTCCCCGGCCAGGAGGGCACCCGATTCCTTTGTTCTCCAACCCTTTAGCTCTCACCTCGCAGGGGGGAAGGGCCCAGGGCATCAGGTGCCAGGAAAGAGGGTGTCGGCCATTCTCTGTGTCCAGACCCCTGCACACACCTGCCCTCCAGAGCTCTGCAACGATCATACACCCTTACCCCACCCCCTAGATCCTTAAGAACTGCATAGGGGAAACTGAGGCACCCGCACACAATTCAGAGGAAACATGAAGTCCCGCTTCATCACAGATGACTCCAGGAGGTGAGTTCCTTTCTATCCTACCATGTTTTTCTGTCTCTCCTCTAGTATGTTGGCCATCACACACACTCTGTCTCTGTCTCTGTCTTTGTCTCTCTCTCCTCTCCTCTCCTGGTGCCAATGATGACGAGGCCCTGGGTGCCTGGGCCCCAGTTCCCTGCCTGTGCTCCATCTCTTCCTGTATCTGCCTCGCCCCTTCTCCCAGCCCACACTGCCCACCGCTGCCTGGATGATTTCCCCCTCTCCTCCACTGCACCCCCCTCTGTGGGGTCCCTGCCACTCACCGTCTGCCTCCTCTCCTCCACCCCCTCCCCCGCTTCCCCACGGGTCACTCTGGGGCCGGTTTTCTTCACCATCTTCGTGCATGATCTGGAGGATGGGATGGATTGCACCCTCAGCAAGTTCGCAGATGACACCAAGCTGGGCGGAGAGGGAGATACGCTGGAGGGTCGGGACAGGGTTCAGAGTGACCCAGACAAATGAGAGGATTGGGCCAAAAGAAATCTGATGAGGTTCAGCAAGGACAAGTGCTGAGCCCTGCACTGAGGAGAGAAGAATCCCATGCACTGCCCCAAGTAGGCCATGTCCCCGCCCCGAACCGACCCTCCCGGAGCATCCTCAATTCCATGAAACAGCTGTTCTGGGGTGGGCAGGAAGTGCTGGGAAGGAGGGTGGGGAGTTGCTCAGTGGGGGTGTGTCTCTCTGGGTGGGGTCTGTGTGTGTTTATGCACAAGCTGATTGTGATGTCACGGAGGCCAACAGCAAAGAGTGTTGGGCGTCAGCATTCTTGCCCTGCCGTCAGTCTGCCAACTGGCTTGGTTGACAACGGCTGGTGACCCAAGGAGCTGCTGAGAGACGCGGACCATCCCTCTGTCAGCAACTTCTTGAATCAGCTATTTCCACAGGTGTTTGAGGAACAAAAGGATGAGTTTTTACAGAAGGTAATTCCCAGATTCTTTCCCTGCTCATTAGATCGCACACGACAGGTCGGTGCCTCCTTCTCCTCGGGACGGGTGGGGGCGGGTGTGGCAACAGGCAGGTCTCAGCGTTCCCTTTTGATTTGAAAGTGGCCATCTCTCAGGTCTCCTCCTGCTTCAGCCAGTCAGGTTCTTTGGAGGCAGATTTAGGTGATTTTATCTTTCGGCAGACTAGTCGGGGGCAATTTCCAGGGATAGAACCAAAAGGGAAGAAAACAAAACTCGTGTAGAATTTAGATTGAGATCTCCATCAATAGTCTTTCCCTTGGAGTTGCCCCGAATGCACTCCTTGCCTTCAAGTTGGGAAGAGAAACCCTTTGTCTCCTGTCATGACTGCCAAAGAAATGTGTATTGAGAGAATATCGATCTCAGAATTTACAGGATTGAAATGCACATAAATGAGCTCAAATAATGCAGAAGAAATGAATCTTAGATATTGAAAGTGATACAGCTCCACTCCCATCCCCTGGCTGTCATCTTGGTAGTTCTCTCAGAAAGAATCTCATGGTGATAGATCTCAAAACTCTCTACAAATTCTACTCTACCCCCTTGGGCTAGAGAAAAGAGATGTGTCGATCCCCCCCGCCCCACAATTCCTTTCCAGGAAAGGGGTTTCAATCAACTGTCGCCTACATTTGTCATGGGTCTCGCTGTGATTTCTTTGTCCTTGTTTTGGAGGCCTAACTTCTGACTGGATGTTGGAAATAATATGGGTCATTCTTCATTTCAAGTTGACTGATTCTTTCCCCCATGCTAATACATTCCAGATTTTCAAATAGTTGAGAAGAAGTCAACATATTTGCAGCTGCTAATTCATCCTTCCAGACCCTCAAACCCTCGAGATGACAATCTTTTCTTCCTTTTCCTGGCTTCTCTGGGAACAGAGCTTTCTTGGTTTGCAGCTTGGCCCGATCTGTTCCCAGAGTCCCAACATTCTGTGCACAAAGGAGTGGGGTTAAGAAGGAAGCATTTTTGCAACTAGGCCCAGGCAAAGAACATAGAAACTGACCTTTTGCTCTTTCTATCCCTAGCCTCTGTTTGCCAGGTGCCAGGAATGAGCAACAGGAATGGATTGCTTGATGATTCCCTGTTCATTCCTTCTGGGGCACTCAGCACTGGCTACTGTCAGAAGACAGCGTACTGGGCTAAATGGACCTTTGGTTTGACCCAGTCTGGGCGGTCTTGTGTTGCATATCTTCTTGGTTGCAGCAACCAGTCCTGGCTATTAGAGGAGCAGATGGCTTCAAAAGACCACTCTCGTGGATCTGGGAATCCTGGGCAAACTAATTCCTTTCCTTTCGAGAAGGACAGAAAAACCCATTTCCTCCTTCTTTCTATTCCAGGCTTCATTCCTTTTTCCAAAGACTCGCCTCTCGGGAGCACAGAGAGATCCATGTGCACAAAGTGCTCGTCCAACCTGCAGCCATTGAGGCATGCTCTGGCCTCAGCCCCCAAGAACAGGCCTTGCCAGAGAAGCCCCAGGGAAGAAAATGCTCATGGACCATCATGAAAAGACTCTGTGTCTGTTGCCAATCCCACACTGCCAGCCTCCCCCGGGGACAGACTGTTCCAGGGCAGCTGCCCGAGGGAAATACTCAATCCCAACAGGCTTTGACCCTGTTCTTTGCAGACCCCCAGGGAGCACCCTTCCTCAGCCCTGCTCCATGCCCTGCTGATGGCAGCCGTGAAGGGTCTGACAACACCCACCCTGCAGAGATTTAGAGCCGCAGAGGAAGAGCTGAGGGCCATCGTAGCTCTCCACGGAGACAAGATGGAGAGAGTAAGAGACTCCCGCAATGGGGCAGGGGGATGCTGCGCAGAGAGGGGGATGGGAGAAGTTCCTCTCCTCGGAAACCATTCCTGGGACACTGGCATGGGATTGGAAGGTTGGCTCAGCCCCTTGCCATTCATCGCTTGGCCACGGGGATAGGCGACATTCAAGCCCTTCTCCAAAGACCGCCTGCACGTGGCGCGGAAGTGCAGACTTAGTCCCTTCCTGGGCTTTGGCTTTCCTGGAAACTCTGAGACTAATCAATGAACAGAATCCTCAGCCTGAACTTCCTCCCCAACCTGCCTGTTCCTAGGGTTTCCTGCAGGTCATCCCTGTCTCTGCCCGAGTTCCTTCTTTCCAACAGGTCCCAGCGGGAAGTTAACAAATGGCCCCTCAATCAGCAGATTGATTTGTGCAGGGCTCTAACTCCTGCTAGCAGAACAGGTCAACAGAATCCAGCCACCCGCCTTGTATCTCCGGCTCCTTGTTCGAGAGAGGAAAGAGCAATGACCAATTCCTCACGGAAGAGTCCTAGGGGGTGGCTTGTCCCTTTAGGGTCTGCTCCCTGTGTTGCAAACTCTGCAGCAGGAGCCTGAAAGCCTGGCCCTATGGACTTGGGCTCCCAGGGCTGGCACTGAGGGGCCAAAACAGCAATGCAGACTCTTCTGGGCTGGGGCTGGAACTTGATCTCTGAAACCTGGGGAGGAGGGTGGCTTCAGAGCCTGGGCTCCAGCCCAAGTCACCTTGTCTGCACTGCTCTTCTAAGTGCCATAGCATGAAGCCGAGGTTAGAGACTGGGGACTTAGGAGACTGGGGCCGGGAGCTGGCTAGCCCCACCCAACTATCCCTGCCTCCCATCTCTGCCATGGGCTCTGGGATACATCGGTAGAACCAGCTGGGTCTGGAGCAGTGCTTCTCAACCTGTGGCCCGGTCAGCACAGAGCTGCGCCCCTTTGGGACATCCTCAGGGACAAACAGGTCGGATTGGATGTGTCCCACAATGGAACCTAGGTTGAGAACCACTGGTCTGGAGGAACGGATTGTGCAAGAAAGAGCTAAAAGGAAGTTGCAGAGATGGAGGAAAGGCTCCTGGAGGGAAGCCCTTGAGAGCGGGGCTGAGAGCCGTTTGCTACGGCAGGGAAGGCCCTGGGACATCAGGAGAGTTAGGACTGTGCGCACTCTAAGGTTTTGTGCGTGTTTTTGAGCTTGAAGGTGCTAACCCAGACCTCAGGAAGACTGGGGTTCCTGGACTTGTCAAAGGCTCTTAGGGAGCAGCCAAGATAGGCAACCGAGGTCAGAGGAGGCTTGCAGGGCTGCCAGGAGGGTTTCCCTGGGAGGAGGCCACTCATTGATAAATCCATCCCTCAACTTTCTGGCATTCTTCCAGGTTGGAGACGTCGTGGGAGGGATCTTAATCTGGCTCGACAACAGCTGTGATCCCAGAGCCAGAAGAGCAGTGCTCAGGGCCATGGCCTTGCTGGCTCGCTCCCACCCCCAGGACGTGGTTCTAACCTGTGTGGCTCACACGCTCTCATCGCACAGGTAGGGAGCTGCTTTGTTATCTCCTCAGTCCAGTAGTTCTCCTCCTGCTCCTACTGAGAGGCCACAGGCTGGGAGGGGTCCGTGGGGCTCACACAGTTGGAGGGAGTTTCCTGCTGTGCAGAGAGCTGTCCACGCTTCCTAAGAGGAGATGGCCAGGCCCAGCCACTAAGGAGCCAACCCCTCCTCCTACACTCTCCGGGATGGAGACATGCCACTTTTCTGGAGAATTCCAACATTGTCCTGATTTCTATGGGTCACCCCACTTCCTCTCAGATCCAGTACAGGGCCAATCAATGATTTGGGGGCTCACTCAACATCCCTGGCTCATGAGGTCTGGCTGCTCCTTACTGCAGGAGAGAAGGCAGAGATGGAAAAGGCCCATGAGGCCCATCTGTCTATCCCCTGGAGACCAGTGCAGGATTCTTACCTGTCGTCAGACCCCCCAGTTATTCCATGGCTGAGGAATTGGTGACAAAATGCACTCATCCTTATGGAGCGGTGGGGCAGAGGTCAATCTCTTAAGACAGACATTTCCAGCCCTTATTGATCCAAAAGAAAAGAAAAGAAAATCAACAAAAAAACCATCCCCTAATGACCACATCCTAAATGCAGTGCAGCAAGCAGACAGCCAGCATTAATAGCTCTGAGAAGGGGGAGTGCCTCTTTCCACCTCAATAGATTGTTAACTTTCAGTCCTGCTGGTTATTGCTGATCACTTGGAAGGGTCAGCCAGCTGAGGGGTTTGTAACACAACCCCCATGTGCCTCGGGGCCATGAAAGCCAACTGAACCCTAGCCAGAGGTCAAAAGTCCAGCTTTCCTTGGCATCTTCTGCAATGCAGTTCTGCACAGACCTGAGAGAAATTTGTGTCACACTGCAGAGCAAATTGAAGAGCGGCAGGAAAGAAATGGAACTTCTTACCCAATTCAGTTATCAGAGGAATACAGTGTTGGTTTTCAGATTTCTTTGAGTGTTTGATTTGTAAACCTTTCTGAATTTCAGAATCAGGTCTGAATTTCTTGGAACAGCCACAGTGCTTTCCAGGGGCTGTGCTCAGAAGTTACAGAAACTCGGCAGCATTGGCACAGAAGTTCAGTCAAGCTTCCGGAAGACCTTGCTTCCAGGGCATTTGCCCTTGAGTTGTCCAACCTAGGTCTCAATGTCCTAGGGCTTCACCACCACGTCCGACCTTCCTCACCAAACTTGGAAGTCAAATGACTGGAAGTCTTTTGGATCCATCTGCAGTCTTCCTCTGCAGATGCCTGCGGGGACAAGCAGGACTTAGATCCGCAAGAATGGAGGAGGGGGATTTCAGTCCTACTTTCCTTCCATCTCTGTCACATTGGGCTTTACAATCTCCTCTTCCAAGCTCTTGAATCTTCTCAGATCAGGGCATGTGCTGACTCACTCTCTGACCCTGTCCACCACACTGCAGTAGAATTGAGCTGCTAAGAGACACTTGGCCAAACGCTGGGTCTCCGTTAGACCCCCAAAGAGCCAGAGTAACTCCAATGATGTCAGGCAAGTTTCTCGGGACTGACCCAAGTGTAACAGAGCAGAATTTTGCAGTCTGCGGGTCACAGTTTGGTGGTCATTCTGTGGTCAGTACATGGTCACTGTCTTGGAAAGAGTGGGTTAGCTTTAGAAACAAGAACCCATTAGGGGAAAGGAATAAATACAACTTTCTCTGAAGGGACTTGCCCTGCCTTAGCCTCCCTGCACCAGTGGCTGTCTCCTCTGGTATTCCAAGCCTCTCCCTGGGGAAGGCAAGAGATGGCCAAGCAGAAAAGCTCTGACGTGTGTTTCTGAATTTGCAGATGTGCCATTGAGTTGTGGAAGGCCTTGGGTGAAGAACCACAGCTCACCAGGGAGGTGCTGCAGCAGCTGCTGGACAAGCTCCAGCAGAGACGCCGGGAGGAGACGAGCAGCCATGTGTCTCTGGCTGTAAGTGAGATTTGAGATGTCACCTTGCGAACCCGCCACCACAGGGAAGATGGTGCATCTGTGTGTGTGTGCGAGTTTCACCTCTTCTTACCTTCAGGCCATGGCTCCACCACACATTGAAGCCGACCTAACTTAAATGGGCAGACAGCCGCCACAGCGATTCCATCCCTGGTGTGTGTCCGCACTTTGCTGCTCGTGTCAGCAGTGCCCGTCCTCACCAGAAGGGCTTGTCTTGATTGTAGGGTCAGGGTGGGGCATTGTGGGAAGGCTCCTGAAAGCCAGTTGAGGAAAGCGACGTGGTGTCTGCACGGACGCTGCATCGACCTGACTGCATCGACCTGGACTCTCTGCCACGTGTGGAGGTGGAGTGACGAATTTGGCACCGAGGGGCAGTTCTGACGATGAGAAGGAAATTCCATCCTTAGGGGGATGCAGAGTGAGCGGCCTTGTGTTGACCTAACTCTGGAGTGTAGACCAGGCCTTAGTGTGTCCTCGCCACTTCCAATCAAACCAAAGAGGGGTAGTAAAGTTTCCCCCAGGTCAAAGTTACACATCTGAAGTGGTTTATCTGCTGGTACCCTGGCTCAGTTGTCTTCTGCTCCAGATGGCCCTTTAGTGAACAGGTGCAGTTCAGGTGTCTCTTGGAAGTCTCCAAGTATCTGGCTCTGTAAACTGTGGCTAGAAATCTTCCCAACATGGCATCCTGAGAAGTCCAGTACTTTTGACTGGGCCAGAAACACTGGGCCTAGGAGAACGGATCTCCTCAGGATGGTTTCAGCCCTTCCAGTCATGGCTGGAAAGCCAAAGCTGCAGTGGGGGAGGTTTAGATTGGATATTAGGAAAAACTTTTTCACTAAGAGGGTGGTGAAACACTGGAATGCGTTACCTAGGGAGGTGGTAGAATCTCCTTCCTTAGAGGTTTTTAAGGTCAGGCTTGACAAAGCCCTGGCTGGGATGATTTAACTGGGAATTGGTCCTGCTTCGAGCAGGGGGTTGGACTAGATGACCTTCTGGGGTCCCTTCCAACCCTTATATTCTATGATTCTATGATTCTATGATTCTCTGCACCAGAAAGAGAAATAATGGGGAATAACGTCATCCAGACTCTTCTCATCTTTCCATCCTGCTTCCGTTCCAGGAATGGGGGAAGGTTCAGGAGCCTCCAAATGTCCCCACCCCTCTCAGAAGCCAATACTCTTTTGTAATACGCTGGAGAGGAAAGGAGACATGACAAAGGGACAATAGCGAATGGCAATGGGGACAGGTGGCAGATTGGGAGAGCTGAGTGAAATTCTTTCCCCCCTCCAGGCAATGAAGACCATTTATGAGCTCCTTTTCCTACGGGGATACCGAGAAGCCATCCTGCAAATGTATCCCCAGCTGCTCATTCTCTGCGTCAGGCAAGTGCAGTACGTGATGGATCAGCACTTGCCAGGGACCTACATGGCCAGGCAGACATCCAGCCCCGAGGAGGGATGCAGCTGCCTCAGTCTCCTAAGGTAATGCCTGAAACGAAAAGGAAGAACAGATTTGTTGGGCTAAACACATGGGGGCTGCTCACGGCCATCAGTTGTTCGGGTGCTGTCGTTAGCCCAGGCTCAGTTGGGAGCAGGTCTCTCTTGAGGGAAAAGGGTTGAGAGCCGTGCATTCTTGTGAGTCACACTCACTCATCTGACACCGCCCACAGGCCAGCTGCTTTCCCTACACACTCAGGCAGCAGCCATGTTTGTGCATCCATCCACGTCTGCCACCCGCCAAAGGGTCAGTGCGTTCATCAGTGCCTGCTGAGCAAATCCGTGGGCCTCTCTCCCCGAACGCGGACAGAGCCACACCGGCAGCAGATGGGGACAGGCCCCGCAGGACGTCAGCCTCACAGGCAGACAGGAGGAAGAGGGACCAGTTCATCTGGTTCTGTGGGCACAGTTAGGGGCTTCCATCTGCACGGGAAAGAGAGAGCGCCAGAAGACACCTCAGGTGGCGTAAACTGATGGAGCTTTGCTCGATTCCACCAACAAAGGATCTGGACCCACATGCCCGCTTGAGTCCTGTTACCTGTCACAGTAAAGAATCAAGTATTCAACCATTGTGAGTGATGACACCAACCATTTGAAGAAGCTACAGTGTCCCTAACTGGTTCCAAAGTCGGTGAAACTGCAGTGTAGACAGGGTATCACACTGGATCGATCCTTGGGGAGGCTAGCTACTGCTGAGCATGCTGGGTGTCTCAGGACTTGTGCAGATTTGCCATGCTTGGGGCGGATCTCATTGCTTGACACTCTGTTTGTTTGTTTGTTTTTGTCTTTAGCACCTCAGTGGAGGCTGTGAAGACGCTTTTCTCCATGCCCGGCTACTGGAAGGAATTTGCCAGCATCCACTTTCATCGGGGTTGGGACATGATAGCCTCCCGATATCACTACTCGCAGGGGGTTGGCCTGATTGCAAGGTAGGAGCTCAACGTTTCCTCTTCTTTGGGTCTCTCTTGGGAATGGGATTTCCGTGTGAAATAGTCCTCAGTTCCAGGCTGCCAGCTCAGCCCAGCAACTGGAGCTGAACGCTCTCTCCCCCTTGAGAATCAAAAGGGACTTTCTGTTCCATGTTCCAGAGCCATGATCGAGTTTGAGAACCCTCAGCTCCCTGCAGTTTTCAGAGAGGCAATCACCATCGTCCAGAGTGGGAAGGAGGAGGAGCAGAGAACTATCGCCCTGGCTTTCTGCACTGAGGTGAGATTCATGAGTTGACAGGCAGAAGTGGGCTTTCTGGAGAGCAGCTCAGGACAGGAAGCTCGAGGCTACATTGTCAGCAGCTTAGCAGCCCTACCGCCAGCTAGCTCCTCTCCGCACATGGATGGATGCAGGGCATGGCAAAGAGAGGGAGGGAGAGACATGGTGAGATTGCTCCTGGCTGGATGTGCCTAGATGGGGTTATGGGACAAGAAGCCATGTTTCTCCAGTGCCCCAAGGCCATGCTTCTCGCCTCACCTTTTCCTGGGGTTCTGCTTTTCTTCTGCCCCACGGCTCTCTCCATGGCAGTCAATGAGGTCTGGAGATTCCCCTTTCCCTGGGGGCTTATTTGTGACTTGTGCATTCGTCTAAATTTGGGGAAGGAACCAACTGAAACAGCAGCAATTGGCTCCCTACTCACCAGAGACTTTGCATAGGAGGAAGTGGCCCTTTGGTAAAGACGACTGTCCAGGGAACAGACCCCACAATAAGACCTCTGCTCCTCAACCTGATCTTCATTTGGCTCTTGCCAGTTTCTCCAGAGTCCTTCCATTGACACCATCCTGACAAGATCAGCCCTCCAGGCACAGCTCATGGACTGGACCAAAGATGCAAATTCCATCATACGGAGGCTCAGTCTGCGAGGCCTTGGCAGTATTGTGTTCCAGCCAGAAAAGGTGAGAGCCGGGGATTGCCCAGGGGACCCAGGAAGCCAATGTCCATCAAATAGCTCAGAAATGAGAGGGAGAGCCACACACAAGCCTTGTTGTTTAAAACACAGCCCTGAAATGGTGGAGGTGCTTTCAGAACAAATCAAGGCATGCCATGCTCCCTGCTCCCGTGAGCTGAGCCCTGATTGCAGATAGGATGCAATGGGGGAGGCGGGGTGAGCAAAGACAAAGGTGACAGTGAGCAACTGGCACAGAGTGACAGGAGAATGACTTTCTGCCCCGTTGGGGGGCTGTGCCCTCCGTGGTTTATCATCGGTGGCAGTGGTCCATCATGTGCTCCAGGTTGTCACCTGGGATAGTAATGAGCTGCCTTCTTCATTCCGGCAGGTGCAATTCTTACGGGCCCAGCTGCCAGCAATCCTGGCCATGTTTTGTGACAGGGATGGAAGGCGTGTCATGGAGGCCATGCATAAAGCTGCAGACATCATCCACCTCCTCAACAGGGAGGGGCTTGGCTCCATCTCCCAGGACATTGCTGTCAGCCTTCGCCCCTTCATTGATGACGTAAGGCTTGGAACCCGCAGAAGAAGCCCATTCCCCCGCTCCAGCTGTCTGTGATGCCCTTGTCTCTCTCTCCCCATCCCCTTCCTCCCGCCCCTCAGGCCTGCCATGGAGCCTCCAAGGAGTGCCCCCGCCATGGGTGGGGAATCTCCTGCTGAGCCACCTCCCTGTCAGAGCTCTTCTCTCCAAAGCTCAGCCTCAGTGCCATGCTCCCAGCCCCTGCTGCAGCCTGGCCTGGGGGAGAGGGGGCCTGGCACTGGGCAGATGACCAGCTGCCTGGAGAACACAGGCCCCCAAAGAGGTGGAGATTCTCAGCAGGAAAGAGGTGGGTCGGGAATGGCCCGGCTCTCAGGGGCACCCAAGAGCCAAAGAAATGCTGTCTTTTGGAGCAGCCAGTCCCTGCCAGGCTCCAGCAGCTGCTTCTCCCCTTCCCCACACCAGTCTCCAGCAGCCTGCCTGCCCTCTCCCCTCATCTTCTCGGGTTCTAGGATTCTGTGCTCTCCAGACAGAAACTGCCTCTGGGACACCCTGGGCTGCACTGTCCCGCACAGGGTCTCAGGCCCTGCACAAGATGTCCATGGCGCTGGCCTGGTGGCCTCCCTGCTCCCGCCAGCCCAGGTCGTTCACACAGGGGGACCGGAGCAGCGTGTGCATTACCACCCAGTGGCGTTCTGCTCTGATGCTGCCTGGCTTTAACCGGGGGTCCCCACCCCCTGTGTGTCATTGCCAGGAGAAGGGCAGTGTGCGCTCAGCTGCCATTGTACTGCTTGGCAACGTGGTGAGCAGGGTGCAGGACCCCGACAAACCCTTCGTGCAGCAGGAAATCATCCACTGCTTGCTCCCCCTGCTGCTGCATCTTGAAGACCAGGAGGAGAGTGTGAA
This sequence comes from Caretta caretta, assembly GCF_965140235.1. Lineage (NCBI taxonomy): Eukaryota > Metazoa > Chordata > Testudines > Cheloniidae > Caretta > Caretta caretta. Next base: position 11,061,081 of record NC_134209.1, read on the forward strand.
ACTGGTAAGTGCCACGGTCATTATTGCCTGAAGAGCAAAGAGCCAGTATCTCCTGGGGCCCCCACTCCAGTCATCGCCAGAGCCCCTTGCCCAAGCAGAGTCTTCTCCTCCCTGCTTCACTCCATGCTGGAGCCAAGCGCCTCATCCATCCTCACAGCACATAGCACAAATGGGAAGAAAAGCCTTCTTCTGGGAAAGAGGTGGGGCATAGCGTAGCGGATCCGGGAGTACTGCTGCTGGCCCCGGCACGGCCCAGGGCCTGCGTCCCCCTGAAGTGCAGGGCCCCCCAAAGCACGGGGCCCTGGGCAACCACCCCAAACCATCCAAAGGACAGGACGGCTCTGGCTCTCTCCAGCCAACTCTCCCTTTCCTCTCCTCAGCACACTCCTGTGGAGAACAAATGACAGGAATCTCCACTGGCAGGAAAAGCAGGAGAACAAGGGACGGGGAAGGTTCCATGTCCCCCAAACTATCCCTCTCTCAGGGAGAACCCTCTTGGTCTCCTCTTCTCTTGCAGTCATGTAAACTGACGCTCTTCCGCTGCGCAGTGTTCCTCAGGTGGGCTCATTTGAAGACCCTCTCCCACAGCTTGGCCTGGGATGGCTCCTCACAGCTCTTGAAGTGTGTCTGGATCTGCTTGGTAGGTGAATTCCTTGTGCCTTGAGAGTGCTGAATGGGGACTTGAGGAAGACCTTTCTAACTCCACACCCTGAGTACCCATCCGCTTCGGTCGGGCTGCAGGACTCCGTTCCAGGCTCTCTGCTGGCTCATTTCAGCAGGAGTTACAATCCGTTCACATTGTTGACATTTTTCTCCACAATTCTCCGACCTTCAAACTTTTGTCTTTTCAAATGAAAGCTGAGGTTCTGGAGAACACAATAGGAACTTCAGAGGGGTGCTGCTCTGGTGTATGGGTTCATATTGGCGGTTGCCAGGGCCTGGCTATATGCATTGGCTTTCCTGGACTATTCGCTGTGGGAAGAACATGTCATTTGTATATTGTGCATTTCTTCCTTCTTTCTTCCTAGATGCAGAACAACGAGAGCCACATCCCCAAATTCCTGTTCCAGGCCTTACAGTACCTGGAAAGCTCACAGACAACAATAAGACATTCAGCAGCCCGATTCATTGGTAAGCAGAGCAAATTCACTTGATCTTTTCTCAATGCTTCCTTCAGAGCCCTTTTCTGGACGGCTGCTCTGTTCCCTCCAACAGCACCAGAATCCTAAAACGGGGTGTGTGTGTGTGTGCATGTGTGTGTGAATTAACATGTATTCCAAGATGAAGGGAGCAACTTATCTGAATCGACTGCACCAACTTCCCCCGCCCACAACAATTCTTTGGCTGCGCCTAGGGGAAACCAGCAGGATGTGAATTCAATCTCCTTTGGAAATCAGCCTCTCAGTAACTTCTGGGCATCTGATGATTTCTCGAATATGCTTTGTGTACAGATGTAAGGAATGTCTGGAATTTCCCAAAGGTGTCTTGGGAGAATGGCTGCATCATTAGCAGTTTTCAGGAAAGGATCTGAAAAGCCATGAGAGCCATTGTATTCATTGTTTGTCTAGGAAATACTATCCACCATTACTGTGATTTGTTGTCTGAAACAGTGAATGAAGATGGCATCTCCCGCCTGTATGAAGGTAAGGAAATACCTCTGTGTGTTTGGGCCTCTGTGGGAAGCACAGGGGTGCAGCACAGGGCCTGAACACAGCTTTGAATGTGTCCCTCTCAGTCTAAGGACAGCATTGAAGGAAGAAGGATGGTCACGCCAATTTTCATCGTGGTCCCACAATCTGTGTATGGGAGCAGGGGAATTCCATCCCAAGCTCCTAGTGTAGACATAGCCTTAGAGCTGTGTGGGGAGACTGTCTTCATCAAGGTCAGAAAGTCTCTAAAGGAAGGCCTGACCCAACTGAAAATGGCTGTTGGTATTAAGGATGATGATGATGACGATTCCCCTCTGTAGGGAAAGATTCATCACCTGCCCTCCCTGGAATGGAGTGATTGCAGGCCAGGGACCTTCACTCCGAGATTGGTTATCAGCTCCTAGGAAATCCCATGAGGGCACATGGGTGACACTTTTCCCTGTGAGCTCTTCAGGAATGAAGGCACAGGGCCACAAAGGATTTCAGGAGACGTTAGGAGCCGAAATCCCTTTGTGGATCTCGGCCTAAATGTTGTATGGTTTAATGTGGCTGCCGCTGTCACTTTCCTGTTCCATCCAAAGAACAAGTGCCCCCAACCGTCTGTGTGTGCGGGTGTGTGGAGGAGTGTCTGCCAGCAGAGGGGGAAGCTTTGCAAGAATGGGGTCTCCTCTCTGTCCAGGGCTATTTTGGGAGGAGCAGAGTTGTTGTTCTTGTGCCCTTAGACTCTTGGGGAGCTAATAGCAGGGGGCAATGGCCATCGGAAGTGGAGGTTTCCTAGGTACCAGTCACATCAGCATCACGGGGTTTTCAACCCATTTCCTCTTGGTTTCAGCTTTTCACGAAGTGCCTTTGAAATCAGACAGGACCACGTGGTACATCCTCAACAGATATTATAAATGGTTGCAGAAGCTTGGAAATCTCGTGTCGGGTTCTGCATTTGACTAGGGAACCGGGACCGACACAGACGAGCTCTTTGTCCTGCTATGGTAAATACAACAGACGCTTCTCAACTTTTTGGTGTCCCTGGCCTCTGTTTGCCAGAAGCTGGGAATGCGGGACAGGGGACTGATGACTAGATGATTGCCTGTCCCTTCATTCCCTCTGGGGCACCTGGCATTGGCCACTGTCGGAAGACAGGATACTGGGCTAGATGGACCTTTGCTGTGGCCTTTCTTATGTCCTTATGTTTGGAACCGGGGCTGAACAACGAGGTGGATATCAGCAGATGACCCAAAATTATGTCGATTAGTCGGGCCTAGAGAAGACTTGGAAGAAGTTGAAAGGGATCAAAGAAAGCCATGTCACTGGGCAGCACCATGGCAGATGAAAACCAGCGCTGACCAAGGCAGGGCCATACACATGGAAAGCAGTGAGGTGAACGACTCCTCCATAGCGCTGGTGTCAGAGGCCAAAGCACGGCTGGTTGGACCCAGTGGTTGGAGCAGTGGCTCTGGGGCCTTGTGCTCAGAGTGGTGGAGGCCGAGCCGAGGGGAGCCAAGGGTTGGAGCCGGAGTCAGGAGTCAAGAGCAGGATTGGAACAGGCTGGGGAATAGGGCAAGGGCCGGATTAACGATCCCCGGCCAATGGGAGCTGCGGGGAGGCAGAGCCTACAGGGAAGATCAGCCCCCGGGACAGAGGTTCCCAGTGTGGTGCTCGTCGTGGTGACGTGGCTGGTGGGGATGAGGAATGGCAACATGCGGAGCCTCCTCGCCCCCACCCCAGCCAGGCAGAGCCGGCCCGGCCGCAACGCAGCACGCAGGGGTTTAGTGGCTGCAGCCTGGGCCCCCCTTAGCCCTACTCCTTTCCTGAGTGCACCATTGCCCCACTTCTGCCCCATTCCCACACACTGGTACAGGGCAGAATCCCGGAGCTGATCTCTGAAATCTCTCTCACTAGAAGGAAGTCACTGCAAAGGCAGGACAACCCCACCTTTGGGCACCATGGAGGACATCTCATCCCACTGCACAGAGCCCTACATTCACACAGCTTCTCGCATGTGGTTCCCTCACTCATCAGAGCCAGGTGGAGAGCGGAGAAATTCTCCCAGACTCCCTTTTACCATTGCCAGCCCACAGGGTAGCAGAGGTTGCGGGGGGTTGGGTGCTCTCTTTAAGAAATGCCAGCTCTCAGGGAAGTTGCCAATGAGCATCAGCAAAGTGGGGTGGGGTTGTGCTGTGGAAAACTACCCTGCTTGAAGGTTTTGTTCTTCTCATTTGGGTTCCTGCCCTTTCTCTCTCTTCCAGACATCGAGAGGCCAACAGGAGCCAATTGAGCCCACCACTGATCCCATCTCTTGTGAGATGGCAAAGCAGCTTTGCATGGGAAGGAGGAGACAGAAGAGGCCGAGCAGCATGTGCCGGGCTGAACCAGCCACACAGAACCCCATAGTCTAGGTGGAGAAAGCCAAGCCCCACCCCAGCCCTGCCGGACATGCTCCAACTGGACTACCAGTGTGTAAGCGAGCAGCTCAGACCGCTGAAAATGGAGAATGCACACTGTAGGCTCCAGTCCAGAAACAGCTCAAGCCCCTGACTGCAGAGCTCTGAGGCGCCGAGACCCAGCCACGTCCCTGGGGGCCTGCAGACATGCAAGGGAGTTCGGAGACTCTGGGAGTTTCCCACGCCGGGAACCCAGAGACCCCCAGCCCATGGCCTAGAGACATCTCCAAGGAAGTAACCTGGGTGAACTAGCCATTGTCATCCGCAGTGCTGGATCCCCACTGACGCAATGGCAAACACATTGGCCACGGACAAGGCCCTGGGCGAGGAGCCGGTGGAGTAACGAGGGCCTGGGTCCCCCTGCCCTGGCTGCCATCCATCCTTTGGTGGCTGCCCACGTCCCCATTGACCCACTAGACTGCACAGCCCCAAGAGGAGGGGCAACCATCTTGCCTCTGAACTCTCAGCCAAACAGCCCTGCAGTGAAGGGCAGCTACACTGACTCCGGCCGTTGGGCCACACAGCATTGAGGGAGAGAGTAACCATATTGTCCGTTGCTATCGGGCCACACGGGCATAAGAGACAGGATAGACATATGGACTCTAAGCGTTGAGCCACACAGCCCCGACGGAGAGGGCAGCTGCACGGACCCTGGTCGCTGGGCCACACAGCCCCAACGGAGCGGGCGGCCGCACGGACTCTGGTCGTTGGGCCATATAGCCCCGACAGAGAGGGCGGCCGCACGGACTGTGGTCGCTGGGCCACACGGCCCCGACGGAGAGGGCGGCCGCACGGACTCTGGTCGCTGGGCCACACAGCCCCGACGGAGCGGGCGGCCGCACGGACTCTGGTCGCTGGGCCACACAGCCCCGACGGAGCGGGCGGCCGCACAGACTTTGGTCGCTTGGCCACACAGCCCCGACGGAGAGGGCGGCCGCACGGACTCTGGTCGCTGGGCCACACAGCCCCGACGGAGCGGGCGGCCGCACGGACTTTCGTCGCTGGGCCACACAGCTCCGATGGAGCGGGCGGCCGCACGGACTCTGGTCGCTGGGCCACACAGCCCCGACGGAGAGGGCGGCCGCACGGACTTTGGTCGCTGGGCCACACAGCCCCGATGGAGCGGGCGGCCGCACGGACTCTGGTCGCTGGGCCACACAGCCCCGACGGAGAGGGCGGCCGCACGGACTCTGGTCGCTGGGACACACAGCCCCGACGGAGCGGGCGGCCGCACGGACTCTGGTCGCTGGGCCACACAGCCCCGACGGAGCGGGCGGCCGCACGGACTTTGGTTGCTGGGCCACACAGCCCCGACGGAGCGGGCGGCCGCACGGACTTTGGTTGCTGGGACACACAGCCCCGACGGAGCGGGCGGCCGCACGGACTTTGGTTGCTGGGCCACACAGCCCTGACGGAGCGGGCGGCCGCACGGACTCTGGTCGCTGGGCCACACAGCCCCGACGGAGAGGGCGCCCGCACGGACTTTGGTCGCTGGGCCACACAGCCCCAACGGAGCGGGCGGCCGCACGGACTCTGGTCGCTGGGCCACACAGCCCCGACGGAGAGGGCGCCCGCACGGACTTTGGTCGCTGGGCCACACAGCCCCGACGGAGAGGGCGCCCGCACGGACTCTGGTCGCTGGGACACACAGCCCCGACGGAGCGGGCGGCCACACGGACTTTGGTCGCTGGGCCACACAGCCCCGATGGAGCGGACGGCCGTACGGACTCTGGTCGCTGGGCCACACAGCCCCGACGGAGCGGGCGGCCGCACGGACTTTGGTCGCTGGGCCACACAGACCCGACGGAGCGGGCGGCCGCACGGACTCTGGTCGCTGGGCCACACAGCCCCGACGGAGCGGGCGGCCGCACGGACTCTGGTCGCTGGGCCACACAGCCCCGATGGAGCAGGCGGCCGCACGGACTTTGGTCGCTGGGCCACACAGCCCCGATGGAGCAGGCGGCCGCACGGACTCTGGTCGCTGGGCCACACAGCCCCGACGGAGAGGGCGGCCGCACGGACTCTGGTCGCTGGGCCACACAGCCCCGACGGAGAGGGCGGCCGCACGGACTCTGGTCGCTGGGACACACAGCCCCGACGGAGCGGGCGGCCGCACGGACTTTGGTCGCTGGGCCACACAGCCCCGACGGAGCGGGCGGCCGCACGGACTCTGGTCGCTGTGCCACAGAGCCCCGACGGAGCGGGCGGCCGCACGGACTCTGGTCGCTGGGCCACACAGCCCCGACGGAGAGGGCGGCCGCACGGACTCTGGTCGCTGGGCCACACAGCCCCGACGGAGAGGGCAGCCGCACGGGCTCTGGGTGTTGGGACACACACACTGCGTGGGAGGGCAGCCATTTTGACAATGAGCATTTGGCCAAACTACCCTGAGGCTTAGGGAAGTTATTTGATGTCAGCCATGGGACCTTGCCCCTTCACTCCTCAGACATCGCTCATCTGTCACCATGAGACCGACCCCATGACAGAAGACTTTTGGGGTCAAGATGCAAACGGGAGTCGAAACAAGGAGTTGCATGTGACCCCTCTAAGAGATCCTCCCACTCCTTTACCAATCTGGGGGTGTTTTATCTCCATGCACCTGCCTCAGGAATGGATTTGAGCAATTGGGGAATGTTCTGGGGCAGAGTGACCCATTCGGAAGTGGGTCACGTGACCCTCCAAGAGCTCCTCCCACTTGGGGTGGGCCTCAGCCCCTTAGGACCCACCAGAGAGGGGATTTCACCAAACAGGGTAAGTGCCATGGTGGGATGACCTGCCCGCAAGAGGGGTCCATCACCCCTCCATGAAATCCCCGCACCGTCCTCTGCTAATCAGTCAGGGTTTCGCACACACGCTTTAGGCCATCCCAGAAGGGAAACGTAACAATCAGACTAGGCAGTGCCCGAAGGTCTAGGCCACAAGGCGCCGATCTCTGGAGCTCCATGTTTGTGAGGCTGGCAGCATCGTCCGGGAAGTCGCAACACAACACTGCGGGGAAGAGCCCGTCTCGTTCCAAGGATGTCTTTTGAAGAAACCGTGGCCTAGACCTTCGGGCTATACCTGTTCTGGATTGGTACACATTTCCCTTCTGAGATGGCCTAAGGTGGGAGTGAAACCCTCGCCAACTGCTAGAGGGTGGTGTGGGGACATTTTAGAGGGACCACAGGATCCTGTTGCGGGCAGGTCACTCCACTGCAGCACTTCCCTTATTTGGTCAAATCCCCTCTCGGGGTGGTCCTACGGGGCTGACGCCCACTTCAATTGGTAGAGGACAAAGGGAGGAGTTCTCAGAGGGGATATACAACCCCCTTCTGCGTGGGTCACCCTGCCCCGCAACGTTCCCTGATTGGTCAAATCCAGTCTCCGGGTGTGTAAAATGCTGGTTGCCCCTGCCAAATTTTCCTAAAAGAAGGGAACAAAGGCATGTACCTTTTGGGTTATCTGTCAGGTGGCCATCTTGGACTTGGGAAAAGAAGCTGGTGACCTTTAGCCATTTCCTCTATTAGTTTGGGTTGGGGAGCACACTCCCACGCACGGATTGAATCCGCGTAGATAGGGTCTAACATCCAGGCAGAGACGACGCAAAGAGGGATAGGGAGGGTTTTTAGTTCGGTCTACTCACCCGTTCCTGTGTCCATCATGGAGTCCCTCCCTGACGTCCAATGTCAAGAGAGCAGCAGCCGTCCATCGCTGTCCCTGCAAGAGAAGGGAGAGAGAACATCAACCTGACCTCCTGGGTGTAATTGTTTGGGAGACTGGAGCACTTCCAGAGTTCAAGTTTTGTTAATCCACCCCTTCTCTAGCCTAGCTTAGTCCTTTTCCCTCTCCTAAATAAAGTCTTGTTTGTGTGCTTACCACTGCCTGGCGTTATTTTCTTGTGCTAAGGCAAGCTCTGACAGACTGGCTTTACAAAGGGGACCATGTGGGAAGAATTTACTGTAAGATTCCCTGCATCTTCTGAATGGGGTTTGGGTTCTGCCCTTTTGAAAGGAAGGAAAAATCTTTCCAGGTGATCCTAGGGGGCTGAAACCCACTGGGATTACTTAGTAATCTGTCCTCTTCACTACCATGTTTGTGACCCTCTGTGTCATAGGGAAGTAGCCCCTGGCTCATTATGCATCTTTGGATTTAAAATGGACACGTGTGGTGTACAGACGAAGAAGGACAACTTTTCAAGTCCACTGTGCACAGAAATGGGATGGACACTTCAAGGATTGAATACAATGCTTTGATCTTCCATCTGTTCATTAAAGAAAGACAAAGGTGCAGATTTGGGAGGCTCGGCACTGAGTTCCCCAGGATCATTCCTCTCCGCGTAATTCCCATGATAAATCTCCTCTCAAGGAAGAGCCTGAGGAAGTGTGATCAGGGGAACTACCCAGAGCACCAGTTAAATCAGGGCCCTGAGCTGAGAAAAACCAAGCCTTGGAAAGAGGCCCAAGCAGCTCAGCCGTCTTGTCCTCTGCCGTCTTGTGTGTGTGTGCGACTTGCTGTGTGTTCCACGTGCAACGTGTCAGTGTCGTGTGTGTGTGTCTCAATGTCATGTGTGCCATTTTGTTTCATGTGCCATTTTGTATCATGTGTCATGTGGTGTGCGTCATGTGTGTGTGACATGTAGTGTCTGCGTGCGTGTGACGTGTTGTGCGAGTGCATGTGCGTTGTGTGACATCTGCGTGACATGATACGTGAGACATGCAACAAACTGTGTGCGACTTTGTGTGTGTGTGACGTACGTGCAACGTGCTGTGTGTCATTCAGTGTGTGTGAGACGTGTTGTGGGTCGTGTTGTGTGTCGTGTTGAGTGTGAGACGTGTTGTGTGTCATGTTGAGTGTGTGAGTGTGACATGTTGCAGGTCGTGTTGTGTTGAATGTGTATGACATGTTGTGCGTCGTGTGTGTGATGTTTTGTGTGTGACGCTTTCCATGTCTTCTGTGTGTGTCTGTGTGGTGTGTTATTTTTGTGTGTCGTGTTGTGTGCCGTTTTGTGTCATCGTGTGTGTGTGACGTGTGTGCGTCCACGCGTTCGACGTATTGTGCGTGTCCGTGTGGGAAGTGCGAAGTGGGATGGGTCAACTTGCCGCCCCCTTCCCCAACACTTTAGCCCCCTGTCGTAAACATGACCCTCCCCCCTCCCCAGGGTGCTACTGACACTAAAACGACCTAAAAGACCCCCGACTTATCACTATTGGCTGCACCCCATTGCCACCCGCACTTCTATGCTGCTGCTGGCCAAACCCTCCCCCCAAAATCTAAACCCCACCCCCTACCCGGAACCCAACTGGAACCCTGACCCCATAACCTGCCCCCCAACTCGAAACCCCTGAACCAAAACTGTAGCCCAACCCTCACCCCAACCCTCACCTCCAGCTCTGAACCCAGCCCCCCGAAGCCTGACACCGCTTTAAGCCAGAGCCCAGTTCCCCATTCCCACCCTGGGCAACAACAGTGCAAACCACACCCTCCTGCCCCCCGCCCAGGAATCCTGCTTCTTACCACCCCTTCTTTGGAAATGAACCTTTTCTTCACTTGCATCCCACACACCTTCATTCTCCTTTGAGGGCTTATTTAGTGACAGGGGTCTACACAAGGCAACTCTTTGCTATCACAGCGTAACAGGACACAGAGAAGTGAAAACAGTGCAAACAACATTCCACGAGTTTTCAGGAGGTTTAAACACCCAATACATTTGAACATTTAACAGTCGCTTTGATCTCTACTAACACACACATCCGTTGGCCTGAATACACTCTGACACAAGCTGCTATTTCAGCGTCACACCTTGTACAAACATTACTGCAACAGCGTGTAGGGCAGCGTGACCCCCGGGGGTCTGTGAGCTGGTTTCAGGGCGTCCGCAGGACCCCGCAGCTTCGCCTCCCCGCCTGTTCCACCCACCGCCTGTGCTTCCCCGGAGGGATCTCCAGACTGTCAATGCTGCCCGGAGCTTCCCTTCCCTGCCAGGCCTGAGCAACCAGCGCTTGTAACCAGGCCACTCACAGCCTCCCCGCGGGGAGCGTATGGACACAAACTGGCTGGAGAGCAGTTAGGGCAGGAATCCCTGGAGACTCGGGGAGCACCTTCAGCGGATGAGGGTGACACACCCCACAGGAGCTGAATTTCCCACTCGGGTCTAAGTCGTGCCATGTGGATGGGGCAGCACGGTTGGGAGGCTCTGTTTGCTGCGGTGGATCCACTGGGGGTTGATGTCGTGGGGGTCGAGTGAAGACCCACTAAATTGACAGCAGAGCGCTCTCCGGTCACCGTTGGGACTGCGCCGGGAACGGCAGGAGGAAGGTAAGTCGACCGAAGATCATCTCCCGTCGACCCAGCCCAGTGTAGACACAGCAGGAAGTCGACCGAAGCGACGTCAAATCCAGCTCTGTTATTCACGCAGCGGGAGCAGCGTAACTTAGGACGACTTCCTGCGGTAGGATAGAGTCATAAATAGAAAGGGAAGGCTAACCACCTTTAAATCCCTCCTGGCCAGAGGAAAAAATCCTCTCACCTGTAAAGGGTTAAGAAGCTCGGATAACCTCGCTGGCACCTGACCAAAATGACCAATGAGGAGATAAGATACTTTCAAAAGTTGGCGGGGGGAGGGAGAAACAAAGGGTCTGGGTCTGTCTGTGTGATGCTTTTGCCGGGGACAGAACAGGAATGGCGTCTTAGAACTTAGTAAGTAATCAAGCTAGATATGCGTTAGATTCTGATTCCTTTAAATGGATGAGAAAATAAGCTGCGCTGAATGGAATGGATATTCCTGTCTGTGTGTCTTTTTGTAACTTAAGGTTTTGCCTAGAGGGATTCTCGGTGTTTTGAATCTAATTACCCTGTAAGGTACCCTGTAAGGTATCTACCATCCTGATTTTACAAAGGTGATTCTTTTTACTTTTTCTTCTATTAAAATTCTTCTTTTAAGAAACTGAATGTTTTTTATTGTTCTTAAGATCCAAGGGTGTGGGTCTGTGGTCACCTATGCAAATTGGTGAGGATTTTTACCAAACCTTCCCCAGGAAGGGGGGAGCAATGTTTTGGTGAGAATTTTTGGGGGAAAGACATTTCCAAACGGCTCTTTCCTAATAAAAAACCCGGTTAGACTTTTGGTGGCAGCAGCGAAAGTCCAAGGGCAAAAGGTAAAATAGTTTGTACCTTGGGGAAGTTTTAACCTAAGCTGGTAAAAGTAAGCTGAGAAGGTTTTCATGCAGGTCCCCACATCTGTACCCTAGCATTCAGAGTGGGGAAGGAACCTTGACAGATAGACACAGTGTGAGGCCTGAGTTTCCCCTGCAGTCTGAATACTCAAACACCGGCTTGGCAACACAAGTCAGCAAGCCCAGGCCACATAGAGACAGGCTCAGTGTGCAGCGTGGACAGACCCTCCGACAGCCCCAGTATTGTCAAAAGAGGAAATCCTGCCTGTGTTTTGACTTGCTGGTAGAAGAGCCGAGTGACATTGGAGCTCACCGAGCTTCACTGACCAACGCAGCGCTCCAGCACCTGAGCTCTCGGGCTCCCTGCTGAAAGAAAAGCTGAAGGAGCGACCAAGGTCAAAGAGAGGTGCTCGTCTTTGGCCCAGGGCAGGGAGTCCCACCCTCAAAGCGAGAACATTTCTCTCTTTGTCTGTCTGTGTTGGGGCAGGAGTGATAACACGTCTCCTGCATTGGCTATTTCAGAGAGTAGTTTCTGACTGTCTTCTCAAAGACAGGGTGCGAAACAGGCCTCAAACCTGACTGAGTGGAAACAAGAACGATGCAGCTCGACTGAGCCAGCTGAGAATTGAGATGTGCCCCTGTGCTCGAGTGAGGGAATGACCTGTGAGGGGACTGGAAACCTGACCGGCCAATTCTTAACTTGCATCTCTCAGCCTCTTTCCTCTGAGTGCCGTCACGGTAGCTTCAATACTCCAGCACCGGGTGCCCTGCCAGCTCTGGGCCCGACAAGCTTTCCTTGGGATTGGATTGTGGAGAGCAGGGGGGCAGGGAAGCAACAGGTGCATGTGGCTCCGTGGTGAGGTTTTCCTTGCAAGATGTGTGTGTGAGTCTGTGTGTGTCGGAAGCACTGAGTGTGGCTCTCCCTGAACCCACAGAGGGCGAGGGTGGCGGGAGCGAGACAGTAGAAGTATAAAGGGGCAAGGACGGGCAGAACGATGATGACTGTGTTGTGTTTCATTCCTTAGATGTGGGGCCACCACCTTTCTCTTTAGCCTTGTCGTATCCCAGGGGTAAAACTCGCCATTTGTCCAGCTACAAGGGCGTGTTTGTGTTCATTCCTGCGAGCCACACAGGGGTCTGATGTTGCTGCTTCCAATCCTCTGGCTCTGCCGGGAGAAGGGGCAATTCAGGCCATAACTGAGCTGAGGGAGGGAGATGAAATAAGATGGGTCCCAAAGATTGATCCCTGAGGAACTCCACTGGTAACCTCCCTCCTGCCTGACAGTTCACCTTTCAGCAGGACCCGCTATAATCTCCCTGTTAACCATTTCCCTATCCATCTTTCAATTTTCATATTGATCCCCATCTTTGCCAGTTTAACTAATAATTCCCCATGTGGCACCATATCAAACATCTTCCTGAAATCTTGGTCAATTAGATCCACTGCGTTTCCTTTGTCTAAAAAATCTGTTACTTTCTCTAAGAAGGAGATCAGGTTGGTTTGGCATGATCTACCTTTTGTAAAACCATCTTGTATTTTGTCCCATTTACCATTGACCTCAATGTCCTTAACTACTTTCCCCTTCAAAATTTTTTCCAAGACCTTGCATACTACAGATGTCGAACTAACAGGCCTGTTGTTACCCGGATCACTTCCCCCCGCCTTAAAAATAGCAACTATGTTTGCAATTCTCCAATCAAACGGTACAACCCCTGAGTCGACAGATTCATTACAAATTCTTGCTAATGGGCTTGCAATTTCATGTGCCAGTTCCTTTAATATTCTTGGATGAAGATTATCTGGGACCCCCGATTTAGTCCCATTCAGCTGTTTGAGTTTCGCCTCTACCTCAGATATGGTAATATCTACCTCCATCTCCTCCTTCCCATTTGTCATGCTACCATTATCCCTAAGATCCTCATTAGCCTTATTAAAGACTGAGGCAAAGTATTTGTTTCGATATTGGGCCATGCCCAGATTATCCTTGACCTCCACTCCATCCTCAGTGCTGAGCGGTCCCACTTCTTCTTTCTTGGTTTTCTTCTTATTGACATGGTGATAGAACCTTTTACGATTGGTTTTAATTCTCTTTGCAAGGTCCTTCTCACTTTATCCCTTCATGTTCTGCCCTCAAGAAGGTAGCTTTCCTTGCTGATCCCTCCCATTTTCCACTCCCTGTATTCTTTCTCCTTTTTCTTAATCACCTCTCCGAGATGCTTGCTCATCCAGCTTGGTCTACAACTCCTGCCTATGAATTTTCCCCCCTTTCTTGGGATGCAGGCTTCTGATAGCTTCTGCAGCTTTGATTTAAAGTAATCCCAGGCCTCCTCTGCCTTTAAATCCCTAAAGTTCTTCAGTCCAATCCACTTGCCTAACTCATTTCCTTAATTTTTCAGTCAGCCCTTTTGAAATGAAAAACCCTAGTTGCAGATTTATTTTTTTGGTGATCCTTCCGTTCAGTTTGAACTGAATTAGCTCATGATTGCTCGAACCAAGATTGTCCCCTACAACCATTTCTTCTAGGAGGTCCTCACTTCTCACCCAAACCAAATCTAGAATGGCACCCCCTCTTGTCGGTTCAGCAACTACTTGTGGAAGGAATCCATCAGCTATCGCATCTAGGAACATCTGAGCCCGATTATTATTACTAGCACTCGTCCTCCAATCTAGATCTGGGAAGTTAACGTCTCCCATGATCACGCAGTTTCCATTCGTATTTACTTCATTAAAAACATTAAAGAGGGCTCGATCCATATCCACATTAGATCCCGGCGTTCTCTAGCAGACTCCAAGTACTATCCCAGGGGAGTCTCGAGTAGTTCTCTTCCCCAGCGTCATTTTTGCCCAGACGGACTCTGTCTTATCCATTCCATCGCTGATTTCTTTACATTCTACCTCCTCATTGATAGACAATGCTACTCCACCACCTTTACCTTTATTTCAGTCTTTCCTAAACAGCACATACCCTTCAATACCCGTAGTCCAGTCATGACGACTATTCCACCCTGTTTCTGTTATCCTGAGAATATCTGGTTTCACTTCCTGCACCAGTACCTCTAGTTCCTCCATTTTGTTACCAAGGCTCCTCGCATTAGTGTACAAACATCTTCATTTTTGCTGTTTGGCCTCCCTCACCTTCTTTACCCAATGAGGCATGGTCATTCTACAGCCAGTAGAACCTATTAGACTAGTATCCACACTGCCTTCCTCCTTATAGCCATTCTCCTACCCATGGCTGTATCCTTTCTTACTTTGTTTTCTTCCCTCTCAAGGCTAAAATCCGGCGTGGAGATTACCTGGACATCCCCTAACCAACCATCTCCCCCAGATTCCGAGTTTAAAGCTCTCTTAATCAGTTGTGCCAGCCTCCATCCTAGAAGTCTATTTCTTTCCCTACTCAGATGAAGTCCATCCTGAGAGAACTGTCCTCTGTCCATGAATGCCTCCCAGTGGCCATACATCCCAAAGCCCTCCTTCTAGCACCACTGCCTGAGCCATCTGTTGACAGTCACAATCTTGTCACGCCTTTGTTGCCCTTCTCCAGGAACAGGCAAAATCCCACTACAGATCACCTGAGCCTCGATTTCCTTAAGCGTCTTCCCCAGCCTAGCACAGTCTCCCTTAATCCTTTCCAGCGAGAGTCTAGATGTATCATTTGTTCCCACATGAAGGACAATTAGGGGATTCTTTCCCGTTCCCTTTAGGATCCTTTTCAACCTCACATCTACATCCCGTATCTTAGCACCTGGAAGACAGCACACCCTTCTATTCTCTGGATCAGCTCTGGTTACAGGCCTGTCTTGTCTTCTCAGTAAAGAGTCCCCGATCACATAGCCCTGCCTTTCCCTGGTGACGATGCTGTTCTCCAGTCTATCCCCTGTTCCCTCTGGCTGCAAGTTCTTTCCATTCCTATTCTCCCTTGTAATCCTCTTCTACCCATCCTGTATCCTCCTGGGGCTCATATTTGGTGTAGTCTCCATTGACTCTTCCCCTTTTCCTATAGGACTAGCCACTCTTCTCTTCCTCCTTGCCCCTCCACCTTCAGTGACTACCTGTTGAGCCCCTTCTTCATTTTCCAACTCTCAAAACCTATTCCTGAGCTCTATTTTTCCTTCACGAGCCCGTCTTTTCCTCTGCCTGGTTCTTGTAGTCACATGCTTCCACTGACCACTTCCCTCACCCAGCAGTCTCCCCTCAGAATTCCTCAGTCCTGCTTCCATCTGCAAGTCTGAGCTTTTCCCTTCAGATACCTCATGTCTTTGCTCCATCATCTGCTCAAACCCCTTTCTAAACTCAACCAGACTTTCCACCTGCATCTCCAAACCTCAGATCTTCTCCTCCATCAGCTCAAGCAGACGGCATTTCATGCAGACAAAACTCTTACCAGGTCCCCCCTCCAGGATCATGGACATACGGCAGCTTCCACAGCCAGTCATCTCCATTGTGTCTTCCACGACATGAGTCACTCCCA
This sequence comes from Caretta caretta, assembly GCF_965140235.1. NCBI lineage: Eukaryota > Metazoa > Chordata > Testudines > Cheloniidae > Caretta > Caretta caretta. The sequence goes on from NC_134209.1 coordinate 11,076,791, forward strand.
CCGCTGCCTCTGTGTCTGTCATCACCTTCCCACCTAAATCCTGTTCACCTGGGAAACACCCAAACCCCACCCCCCACAGCAACAACAAACCCCAAACAAGCACCACAAGACAAACTCCCCCTCAGACTCCCCTGTTTACAGCCCTGTTTGCTGGCTCCTGTGCCACGGCCTGACTGGCTGGCTCCCTTCATAGGACCCCGAGTCAGAGAAGCCCCGGCCCCAAATCAGGGCTCAGCTTCTCCCCCAGCACAAAGCCCCCACAAGCCTCGACACGTACACAAAATCCCAACACACAACCAAATACCAACACCTTCTCCCCCACACCATTCACAGCTGTTGGTGGGTCTTGGGGAAACCCTGGTGCACCAGCGGGGGCGGGTGTCTGATGGGGTGGGTGAGGCAGCGGGGGGCGGGGAGGGGGCCCAGCTGGGAGGTGGAGGGGTCTGTGTGGTGCGAGCTGTGGGAGGGTAGGGGATGGATTGGTGCTGTGGGAGGAGGAAAGGGGGGTTGTGGACAGGGGGCGATTGGGTTGTCGGGATGGGGACTGGGTCTGGCAGGGATGTGGGGGAGGGAGAGGCTATAGGGGACCTGGATCGGGGACTTGGGTCAATGGCATGGCTGCGGCTGTTGGGTTGGGTTGGGTTGGGAGGGGCAGCACCATGGCAGCCCCCAGGGGGACACAGCATGGCTGTGGGGGGCTGTAGGGAGGGGAGGGGTCTGTGGGGTGGGGTGTCTCAGCTGGGTGGGTGGATGGGGTCGGGGTGGTGAGAGGGCGGGGAACAGGGGGTTGAATGGCAGCAGGAGGTCCTGGGGCGGTCAGGGAGAAGGGCTGGTTGGATGGGGCAGAAGGTCCGGGGGACAGACAGGAAGGAGGGGGGGGTTGGATGGGGCAGTGTGGGGCTGTTAGGGGCAGGGGGATCTGGAGCCCCTCAGGGAACAGAGGGGTTGGATGGGGCCGGAGGCCCGGGGCGGCCGTCCTGGGGCGAGAAGCGGGGGTCAGATGGGGGCGGGGGCCGGGCCATGCCTTGCTCTTTGAGGAGGCCCAGCCTCCCCTAACTGTCCCTCCGTACAATTTCTGAAACCTGATTCGGCATCAGGCCAAAGTTTGCCTGCCCCTGGCTTAGGGCCTGATTCATGCAAAGACCCATTGGGAGTGTGTGAACATTGCCCCATTTCTGAAACTGGAAACAACCCCCTGCACAGGGCTGGGAAAACAGAGCAGAGCACTGGAGCCTGAACCCCCTCGTCAGAGACTGCGATGAAATCCTCTCAGGCCTGGGCATCCAGACAGCAGGAGTATCTGGCTGTGTCGACTCTCTCCTCCGGCCCTGAGCGACCAGCACCCCAGCCAATGCCTGAGATGACGGGGCGTCCAGGATTTCCCGGTTTATGGATCTTGGGTAGCAGATAGAAGACCCCTGGTCGGGGTTCCAGTGGTGGGTCTGTGCAGATTTGTTCTTGTGCTTTTTCAGGGAGTTTCTTGAGCAGATGGTGCAGTTTCTCTTGGTCACCCTGAGTGGGATCAGAGGGGCATGGGCTGGAGAATGTGGAGTTGGAGAGCTGCCGAGCAGCCTCTTGTTCATATTCCGACCTATTCATGATGACGACAGCACCTCCTTTGTCAGCCTTTTTGATTCTGATGTCAGAGTTGTTCCTGAGGCCGTGGACGGTGTTGTGTTCTGCACGGCTGAGGTTATGGGCCAAGTGATGCTGCTTTTCCACCACTTCAGTCCGTGCTTGTCGGGTGAAGCACTTGAGTCCAGTCTGGTGTTTCGACCTTCAGGAGGATTCCACGCAGAATCCTTCTTTTTGTCGTGTTGGTAGGAAGGTCTCTGTGGATTAGTGTGTTGTTGAGAGGTGTGTTGGAAAAATTCCTTCAGTCGGAGACGTGGAAAGTAGGATTCCAGGTCACCGCAGAACTGTATCATGTTGGTGGGGGTGGAGGGGCAGAAGGAGAGGCCACACACGATACCCACTTCCTGGACACTACAGTGTTAATAAGCGATGGTCACATAAATACCACCCTATCCTGGACCGCTGTACTTACCTACATGCCTCCAGCTTTCATCCAGACCACATCACACGATCCGTTCTCTACAGCCAAGCTCTAAGATACAACCGCATTTGCTCCAATCCCTCAGACAAAGAAAAACACCTACAGGATCTCCATCAAGCATTCTTCAAACTACAATCCCCACCTGCTGAAAGGAAGAATACCCAGAACGCCACCAGCCATCAGCTTCAGCCCCCAACTAAAAGATCTCCAGCGCAGGATCAAGGATCTACAATCTATTCTGAAGGATGATCCCTCACTCTCACAGATCTTGGGAGACAGGCTGGTCCTCGCTGACAGACAGCCCCCCAGCCTGAAGCAAATACTCACCAGCAACCACACAACAAAAACACTAACCCAGGAACCGATCCTTGCAACAAACCCATTGCCAACTCTGTCCACATATCTAGTCTAGGGATACCATCCTCGGACCTAATCACATCAGCCACACCATCAAATGTGCCCAAATACATGTGTTAGTCTCTAAGGTGCCAGAACTGCTCCTCGTTTTGTTTTTGTTTTTTTGCTGATACAGACTAACACGGCTCCCACTCTGAACTCAATGATTGCATCTCTCCCCAAAATCAATCTCTAAGCACAAAGAACACCCTGGAGACCAGGCCTTTAAACGTTAGGAAACATCAGAGTTAAGGTGATGTGTACATATTTCGTGCAGTGCTGTTGTGCATGTGTGTTATGATACAGACTCACAAATGTGGCCTTGAGGTCAATTCCCTGCCCCCCACAGCATCAATTTCCTCCAGACTCCCAAGGGAAGTGGTGCTTCCTCCATCCCTTGATGAGATGCCTTTCTGGAGTCTGCTTTGGTCCAAAACTCGCTACTGCGCCATGCAGGAGGCCTGTGATGTGTAGGGAGCCAGATGAGATGATCTAAGAGTCTCTTCTGGCCTTCAAGTCTCCAAATCTCTGCAAAACCAAGTGCGGCCCATTGAGCATCCTCTGATGTTTCCACGTGTGGCCTGCGTGAACCCTTGCACGACCACTGAGTGTGTGGGGGTGACCCAGGGGGAGCAGCTCAGACACGCACAGGAGCCGGCTCGGGGCAGGACATGAGCCCTGCAGGGCAGGGGTGGGGGTGGCAGTGACATCACAAGGGCCTTTTGCAGCACTCAGCTGATTGGTGAAAGGCGGTTGGGAGGCGGTGACCTCACAGAGAGTCCACGACAATGGCCAGGGAGGACAGGCTGCAGGGCAGGGGGATCTCAGAGACCCCCGGGGCTTTGCTGCAGGGAGTCTCCTTCTTGAGGTGTCTCCTTGAGGACTGAGAGAGAATTCAGGGTCTCGTATGTGAGCGCGAGGTGGAGCCTCTCTGGAGTTTTCTCCTTTCCCGCTCCTCATTGAGCGAGAAGACAGACGTCCCTGTGGAGAAGGGAAGAGCCCCAGAGAGGTTTGGTACCGAGGCAGCCTGATCTGCCCGGTGCTGGCCAAATTCTCGGCACGGAAAACAGGAGGATAAGGTAGGACAATTTTCCCCCACCTAGGCCTTTGTCCCTTCGAGTCTTTGGGGTTTGTCTTTTTTGGTTTCCCTTTTCCTGCTTCCCTCTGTCCACTGGCGAGGAGGGGGCTGCTCTGTAGCCCTCATGGTGGGAGGCCTCCCAAAGAGATGGGACAGGAAGCGTGCTCTGAGAGTGATCCTCACCGGTAACCTGAGCCATCCCTGGGCCATCTGGGGAACCCTCAGCCCACCGCCAGAGTCTCCACGCTGATTGGCTGAGCAGGGAGTCTCGTGGCAGTGAGGAGACTCAGGACTTTGTTGTTCTCCTTTAAGGCCCAGGAAATAAGCCAGAACCAATCATCTGCTTGGTGAATTGTTCTCCTTCTCGCTGCTGATTGTCTCTGAGCCGTTCCTGGTTCTCGCTGGTGTTCTCCTGCTTCTAAAACACTTGCTGAAGAATCAGTGTGAATGGTTGTTGGTCTGTAGCTCATTGCAGGTCCCTTTATTCTGATCATTCAGTATGTGAAACTCCAGACTGATGGTTCATTTGAAAGTCAGGATACCCGGGTCCTGTTCCCAACTCTATCCCGACAGGTTGTGTGATGGAAGACGAGGCCCTTCGCCTTTCTCAGCCTTCGCTTCTCCCTCTGTCAGTTGGGGAGAACAATCCTCTCACACCTGCCTCCCGGTGGGGGGCGGCTGGGGAGCTGTGGGGACCTGTTTGAGAGTGTCACTCGGAGCAGTGTATCGTAGGAGGTGTCCTATCGGGTTGAGTCATTCCAGAGGATGATGTCGTGCAGCAGAACCCCGTTTTCCCAACCTGGCATGACACAGCTTTGCATGGGAACCGAACCAAGAGCGCACACAGGTCCAGAAGCCGGCGATTTCTCCTTTGGCCGCTAGATGGCGCTGCAGGCTCCCACTTCCCCCTTCTCCTGGTCAGCACGATGGGGGTTAGTCTCCCCAAAAAGAACGCCCGTCTCGCTTTGAACGTTCCTTGATGTGCACTCTGTGGACTGTCGGCTTACGTGTCCAAAAGTTGCAGGGCTTGCTTCATGGTCTCCACAACGACAATCTTTCTTCCTTTTTAGACGTGACGACCTTTTTGGTCAAGATCCTTGATTATTCGGGGACTTATCCCGGAAGACCCAAAGTATTTAGGACATAAGACTTGTCTGGAAGGGCGCACAGGGCTAAATTGTTTTTGGCCATAGCAGGTGCCTTGTCGCAAGAATGACGTCCATCCCCCTTCCAAAGAAGCCCCAAATGAGCTGTTACCAGAATTGCCCTTCACCTTGGGGTACGCCCATTTGTTAGGGTTACTCTTCTGGTGGGGGGAGATTCTGCAATTCTGTCAATGTGCTGCTTGTGTCACTTGTGTTTTCCTATGGATCGCTACTCCTTCCTTCTGCAAGTTCCCTCCCAATGGAGCTACCCTGCAGGACCTCGGTTCCGCAGGGCTGGGGTCTTCCAGCCCCCAAATGTGATGAACATGAACAGACACACAGGCACACACACATGAACATAGCATGTCAGAGAGGACTGGGTCATCAGCACTCACAAGCTGACCCCTGATGTGTCCCGGGACTCAGTGGGCTGGATCGAACAGCAATTTAAAGCTGATCCCCTCATACGTCCTTGGACTCAGCGGGCTGGGCTGAGCAACACCTTCATCTGCCACCCTCCTCTGCCCCCAGGTTCAACACCTCCCTATCCCCGCCTTCACCCCACAACCATTCTTCTAGTAACCCACTTGCTGAGCAAACCCCCGAGGACTTTTGGGGCTGCAGGGATCTTTAGCTTGGGTACAAGGAGCGTTGCTGCAGAGTGAATGGAGAAGCCAAAAACACCCATGGAGGTGGGGTGGGGGGCTAGCAAACTATAACTGATCACAGGAGGCAGGGTCAGGAGGCTATTCCTAGAGAGAGACAGAGGCACAGAAAGAGACAGATGGATCTCAGCACTCCTTGAAGCTGGAATTGATCAGGGTTCCCAGGTGGCCTTGGTCGCTGAGGGACCGGAGCGCTGGAGCCAGGCAGAGCCCCCAGCACAATCAGTCAGGAAAAGCAAATGAGGAGGACTTGTGGCACCTTAGAGACAAACCAATTTATCTGAGCATAAGCTTTCATGGGCTAAAGCCCACTTCATCAGATGCATGCAGGGGAAAATACGGGAGGAAGATATAGATATAGCGATACAGAGAAGACGAGAAAATGGGGGTTGCCATAGCATCTCTTAACGAGACCAATCGATGAAGGTGGGCTGTTAGCAGCAGGAGAAACAGAATTTTGTTGTGATAATCAGGCTAATCTGGGGGGACTAAAACTGCAGGGCAGAGAGAGCAGTCAGTGTTGGGGGGTCCCGATCCAGTCCCCCAGCTTCTAGCTGCCCACCCCCTTAAGGCTGCCATTGCTGGGAGCCCCCTCCATCTGCAACTTCAACTTGTAAAGATTGCAGATAAAACCTGTACAGCTGTGTGCCTTTGGGCAAAAACTTACACACAGGTACATGAAATCCATGCAAAAGAAACCACAGTGGGTAAAACCAGGGAACAAAAGCCTGAGCAGCTAAAACCCCAGCCAGCTGTTGCTCCCACGAAGAGGGAACTGTTCCAATATCTCATCCTTCACATTTCTCCTAGGAACTACCAGGGGCCGATTGAAAAGTGTGTAAATATTTTTTCAAAGAAAAAACATCCACAACTTGATTCCATTTTATTGACAGCATCATTGTTCGTACTCGCCTGGCTTGCCTTCTCTGGCAGAAGAGAGGCAGACAGACGCGGATGAGGACCACCAGCTGTGCCCCCACAAGACTGGGCTCTGGGCCAATCCTCCAGATATCTGAGACCCACATCCTTCCCCAGATCAACCGCCTTCAAAGTGGACCAGACCCACATCCCTCCCCAGAGTGACCATCCGTGACCTGGACAGTGCCCCCAGCTCAGCCAGGAAGGAGAACTCTTGAAACTTTCTTTGGCTTTTCATCTCCCTGTTCTTCCCCTCATTGTTGGGGGCTGAAAATACCTGGCCGTGGGAAGCGAAGAGGCAGGCCCTGGATTCTACCTCTCGGGAGCCCACAGCTCACCCCCAGAGGGTCGCCGACGGTCTGGTGAGACGCTAGAAGGGCCATTTGCAAGTGCTTCAATTTTCCAGCTCGATTTGGCTGTTGGTTTCTGGCCCAAAATGCGGAGGCCTGACAGCGTCAGCACTGGGCAAATGTGGCTCGTTGCTGGAAGAGTCGGATTCTCCCGTCGTCTTCTCCCTTCCGAGGGATCCTCCGCGTCTCTCAGCAGCTCCTGGGGTCCCCAGCCGCTGTCCCCCCAGCCCGGTGGCAGACTGACGGCAGGGCAAGAAAGCTGACGCCGAACCCTCTTTGCTGTTGGCCTCCGGGACATCGCAATCAGCTTGTGCAGAAACACACACAGACCCCACCCGGAGCACATCGCACGTCACACCCACAACACGTCCTGCGTCGCACATCACACACACAAAACATTGCACGTCACATACACACAACACGCCTCACATTGCACGTTGCATGTTGCATGTCGCACACGCAAACAGAAGACATCGCACCTCACACTTCACATGTGCGTCTTCTTGTTTGCCGTGTTGAGTGTGTGTGTGATGTTGTGTTTGTGGTGTCATGTGACATGGTGTGTGTGTGTGTGTGTGTGATGTGTTTTGCGTAGTCTTGGGTGTGTCGTGTTGTGTGTCATGTTGTATGTGTTTGTGCCTATCTGTGTGATGTGTTGTGTGTTGTGTTGTGTGTTTGTGTGTGTGTGACATGGTGTGTGTGTGTGGTGTGTTTGTGGTGTCATGTGGCGTGTGGGGGTGTGTGTCTGACATGAATGTCATGTTGTTTGTGTTTGTGTCTGTGTGACGTGTTGTGTGTTGTGTTGTGTGTGTGTTATGTGTTGTGTTTCATGTTGTGCGTGAGAGACCTGTTTGTGTGTGTGTGATGTGTTGTGTTTGTGACGCATTGTGTGTTTGTTTGTGCGACGTGTGACGTGTTGTGTGTGTGATGTGCGACGTGCAACATGTGAGGGCGACATGCAACGATTTTGTGTGTAATGTGCGACACGTGACGTGTTGTGTGTTCAAAGTGTGGCGTGCAATGCACGACGTGTGCCGTGCTGAGTGTGCGTGCGACGTGCGACGTGTTGTGTGTCCGACATTCGACGTGATGTGTGTGTGACGTGCGATGCGCGATGTGTTGTGTGTGCAGGTGTGACTTGCAACATGTGACGTGTGATGTGTTGTGTGTGTCCGTACGATGTGCGACGTGCGATGTGTTGTATGTGTGACGTGTTGTGTGTCGTGTGTTACATGTTGTGTTGTGTGTGTCTGTGTGAGACGGGTTCTGTGTCGTCTTGTGTGTGTGTGAGAGAGGTGTTTGTGTGTGTGATGTGTTGTGTGTCATGTTGTGTGTCACGTGTGTGTTTGTGTGTGACGTGTTTCTGTATGTGTGTTGTGCGACTTGCATACATGTGTGCATGTGATGTGTTCTGTGTATCCGTGCAACGTGTTGTGTGGGACATGTGATTTGTTTGTATGTGTTGTATTGTTTGTGTGTCATGTTGTGTTATGTGTGTGTGTGAGACGGGTTGTGTGTCGTGTTGTGTGTGTGAAATGTTTTTGTGTGTATTTGTCTCATGTTGTGTGTGTGTGTCGTGTTATGCGTATGTATGTGACGGGTTGTGTGTTGTGTGTGTGTTGTGTGTGGTCTAGAGTGTGGTATGGATTGTGTGTGGTTGTGTGTTTGTGGTGACATGTGACGTGGTGTGTGGGTGTGGGTGTGTGAGACGTGTTGTGTGTGTGTGTGATGTACTGTGTGTGTGTCTTTGTGGGGTGTGTGTGTGTGTGTGATGTGTTGTGTGTGATGTGTGTTTGTGTTGTATTGTGGGCCATTTTCTGTCGTGTTCAGTGTGTGTATGGTGTTGTGTGTGTGGTGTCATGTTACGTGTTTTGTGTGAAGCGTGTGTCATGTTGTATGTCGTCTTGTGTGTGTTGGTGTGTGTGTGTGTGACGTGTTGTGTGATGTGTTGTGTGTGTGAGACGCGTTGTGTGATGTGTTGTGTGTGTGTGTGTGTGTGTCTGTGTGAGTGACTGTGATGTGTTGTCTGTCAGGTTGTGTGCCTGTGTTATGTTGTGTGCCGTTTTGTGTGTTGTGCTGTGTATGTGACGTGTTGTGTGTCGTGTTGTGTGTGTTTCTGTATGTGTGATGTGTGTGTAGTTTTTTCTGTCTATGTGATGTGGTGTGTGTCGTGTTGTGCATGTGTGAGACGCGTTTGTGAGTGTGAGGTGCGAGGTGCTGTGCGAGCGACACACAATGTGTTGTGTGTGTCCGTGCTATGTGCCATGTGCATCGTGCAACAGGCAACGTGTTGTGTGTGTGCGTGCGACGTGCAATGTTTTGTGTGTGTGCGTGCTACATGCAGCATGCTGTGCGTGCAATGTGCGACGTGTGTGTGAGACGTGCTACACGTGACGTGTTGTGCGTGCGGCATACAATGTGTTGTGTCTGTGTGTGCGACACACACCACATCACACACAACACGTCTCATGACACCACAACCACACAACACACACTCAACATGACACACAAGACAACACACAACACGTCACACAACAGTACACACACACAGCACATACCACACACACACACAACACGAAACACAACACACCACACACACACTGAACACAAGACTCTGCACGACACACAGCACACACACAAGACATCACACACACACAAACGTGTCTCACACACACACGTGGGCAAACGTGGCTGGTTGCCGTCAGGGTCTGCGTCTCCCTGCGGGTCCAGGGGCCTGGCTGCAGCTCCCGCCCCAGCCCTCCCCCCGGGGGCGTTGGCTGCTGCCCCTTCCCGTGTCCCGGCCCCTCCGGCCTGGGTGTGGGGCTGGTGGCTGGTCTGTGGAAACGCCTGTGGGATGCGGCTTCCTTCGAGTTCCCAAAGGGTTGGTTGGACTCGGGCCCGAGTCTCCTTTCCCGTGCGAGAGATCCCGGCGTCACCTTTCCACCACGTCCTTGCCAAGGCTCCCTGCGCAGCTGAGCCGGGAGGGTTTTTTCACCTGTGTTTTTCTCCACCATCCTGCCTGCAGAGGGAGAGCTGCATTCGGGTCTCACTGTGGTGTGTTGGTCAAGGGGTCGGATTCTCACTCGGGGCGGGAGAGAGTGCGGAGAAGACCTTGGAAAGGTGAAGTCGGGGGCAGGACTTTTCAGGTGCCTGTTTTTGTGGGGGTTCGTTGAATGTTGTTTTTTGCTGAAATGGGGAGAAAGGTTGTTGGCTTTTCAGCCTGAAGGCTTGTTCTGTCCAGCAGCCCAAACTGCCAGCCTTGTTTCACCTCTTTAATGTTGGACAGAGTTGCCGGCACCCAGTGCCGAGAGGCTAAACAACAGCAGGGGGGAGGGGTTCATTACCCGGTGTGCGTCAACCAATAATCACAACGGGGTGGAGAAGCAGAAAAGTTTATTTGAAGCTTCAGAAAGGTCCAGGGAGAATAGAATCTCCAATCCTGCACCCAGAGCAGGAAGTTACCCAGGCTTTTATACATCCTTTCTTCAGCATCCTTATCCAATAGCAAGCTGCCCTAAGTATCCATCTAGCCAGCCAATCCAGTTCCCAGCTAGTTCCCTTGTTTTTTGTATCATTTGTTAACCTAGACATAAAGCTGCTTGATTCAGCATTGTTCTGAAGGGGGGAGGGATAGCTCAGTGGGGGGGGGAGGGATAGCTCAGTGGTTTGAGCTTTGGCCTGCTAAACCCAGGGTTGTAAGTTCAACCCTTGAGGAGGCCATTTAGGGATATGGGGCAAATGGGGATTGGTCCTGCTTTGAGCAGGGGGTTGGACTAGATGACCTCCTAAGGTCCCTTCCAACCCTGATATTCTATGATTCTATGATTCTTCCATATCTGCCCTGTTTGGCCTTGTTTAGTTTCAGGCCGTCTGACTCTGCACCATATTGTTGCAGATCCTCAGCATAACTGCTGCGAGTGCCTCCAGGCGGGGGGGCCAAGGACACTTGGGCCTAGTGCGAGGGGGCTTCATCGACACTCGTGGTCTTCCATCCCCTCGAGTTACCTAGTGGCCATGCCCCAGTGTCCCCAACAACAGGGACAGGGTCACGTTAGCAGCTTTGACTCTTTTGGAGCCCCTTGACTCGACTGAAATGACCACAAAAGTTCCCACCCCCTGTGTGAGTAGCATGTGGGACTGAGCCTCTTTTTTCCTTTCTCCCCTCTCGGATGTCAGAAGCACCCTAGACAGGTGCATGGCTCCTTCCCCTTCACATGGCATGATAGTGGGCACAGGCTGAGAGAAAACAACTATCCCAGGGACAAGTGCAAAGTGGGGAAGGTGACTGATGGGGTCGGACTCTCCTTTGAGTTATTACAAACCCGGGGTTCCTGCATTTCCTCCAAAACAAAACCTGTTTTCTAAGTCGCTTCTCTGCTAAGGCTGCGTCTACACTCCCCCTTGTGTCGGTAGAACGTATGTCGCTCAGGGGTGTGAAGAAGCCACCCCCCGAGTGAGACAAGTTACACCGACCTAAGTGCTGGTGTGGACAGTGCTCTGTCATTGATTTCCCTGCAGTAATAGGCTTCATCTCTCGCTCTGCAGAGCCAAGCCTCTCAAAGCCTTTCAAGGAATCCTCGGGTGCTTCAGGGGTGTCTGTGCTGAGGACAGCTGAATTAATGTGAACTGGCTGAGGCTTGGTTTTTCTCAGCTCAGGGCCCTGATTTATCTGGTGCTCTGGGTAGTTCCCCTGATCACACTTCCTCAGGCTCTTCCTTGAGAGGAGATTTATCATGGGAATTACGCGGAGAGGAATGATCCTGGGGAACTCAGTGCCGAGCCTCCCAAATCTGCACCTTTGTCTTTCTTTAATGAACAGATGGAAGATCAAAGCATTGTATTCAATCCTTGAAGTGTCCATCCCATTTCTGTGCACAGTGGACTTGAAAAGTTGTCCTTCTTCGTCTGTACACCACACGTGTCCATTTTAAATCAAAAGAAGCATAATGAGCCATGGGCTACTTCCCTATGACACAGAGGGTCACAAACATGGTAGTGAAGAGGACAGATTACTAAGTAATCCCAGTGGGTTTCAGCCCCGTAGGATCACCTGGAAGGATTTTTCCTTCCTTTCAAAAGGGCAGAACCCAAACCCTATTCAGAAGATGCAGGGAATCTTACAGTAAATTCTTCCCACATGGTCCCCTTTGTAAAGCCAGTCTGTCAGAGCTTGCCTTAGCACAAGAAAATAATGCCAGGCAGTGGTAAGCACACAAACAAGATTTATTTACGAGAGGGAAAAGGACTAGGCTAGGCTAGAGAAGGGGTGGATTAACAAAACTTGAACTCTGGAAGTGCTCCAGTCTCGCAAACAATTACACCCAAGAGGTCATGTTGATGTTCTCTCTCCCCTCTCTTGCAGGGACAGCGATGGACGGCTGCTGCTCTCTTGACATTGGATGTCAGGGAGGGACTCCATGATGGACACAGGAACGGGTGAGTAGACCTAACTAAAAACCCTCCCTATCCCTCTTTGCGTCGTCTCTGCCTGGATGTTAGACCCTATCTACGCGGATTCAATCCGTGCGTGGGAGTGTGCTTCCCAACCCAAACTAATAGAGGAAATGGCTAAAGGTCACCAGATTCTTTTCCCAAGTTCAAGATGGCCACCTGACAGATAACCCAAAAAGTACATGCCTTTCTTCCCTTCTTTTAGGAAAATTTGGCAGGGGCAAGCAGCATTTTACACACCCAGAGACTGGATTTGACCAATCAGGGTTCGTTGCGGGGCAGGGTGACCCACGCAGAAGGGGGTTGTATATCCCCTCTGAGAACTCCTCCCTGTGTCCTCTACCAATTGAAGTGGGTGTCAGCCCCGTAGGACCGCCCCAAGAGGGGATTTGACCAAAGAAGGGAAGTGCTGCAGTGGAGTGACCTGCCCGCAACAGGATCCCGTGGTCCCTCTAAAACGTCCCCACACCACCCTCTAGCAGTTGGCGAGGGTTTCACTCCCACCTTAGGCCATCTCAGAAGGGAAATGTGTACCAATCCAGAACAGGTATAGCCCGAAGGTCTAGGCCACAGTTTCTTCAAAAGACATCCTTGGAATGAGATGGGCTCTTCCCCGCAGTGTTGTGTTGCGACTTCCCGGACGATGCTGCCAGCCACGCAAACATGGAGCTCCAGAGATCGGCGGCTTCTGGCCTAGACCTTCGGGCACTGCCTAGTCTGATCGTTACGTTTCCCTTCTGGGATGGCCTAAAGCGTGTGTGCGAAACCCTGACTGATTACCAGAGAACGGTGCGGGGATTTCATGGAGGGGTGATGGACCCCTCTTGCGGGCAGGTCACCCCACCATGGCACTTACCCTGTTTGGTGAAATCCCCTCTCTGGTGGGTCCTAAGGGGCTGAGGCCACCCCAAGTGGGAGGAGCTCTTGGAGGGTCACGTGACCCACTTCCGGATGGGTCACTCTACCCCAGAACATTCCCCAATTGCTCAAATCCATTCCTGAGGCAGGTGCATGGAGATAAAACACCCCCAGATTGGTAAAGGAGTGGGAGGATCTCTTAGAGGGGTCACATGCCACTCCTTGTTTCGACTCCCGTTTGCATCTTGACCCCAAAAGTCTTCTGTCATGGGGTCGGTCTCATGGTGACAGATGAGCGATGTCTGAGGAGTGAAGGGGCGAGGTCCCATGGCTGACATCAAATAACTTCCCTAAGCCTCAGGGTAGTTTGGCCAAATGCCCAGTGTCAAAATGACTGCCCTCCCACGCAGTGTGTGTGTCCCAACACCCAGAGTCCGTGCGGCCGCCCGCTCCGTCGGGGCTGTGTGGCCCAGCGACCAGAGTCCGTGCGGTCGCCCTCTCCGTCGGGGCTGTGTGGCCCAGCGACCAGAGTCCGTGCGGCCGCCCGCTCCGTCGGGGCTGTGTGGCCCAGCGACAAGAGTCCGTGCGGCCGCCCCCTCCGTTGGGGCTGTGTGGCCCAGCGACCAGAGTCCGTGAGGCCGCCCCCTCCGTCGGGCTGTGTAGCCCAGCGACCAGAGTCCGTGCGGCCGCCCGCTCCGTCGGGGCTGTGTGGCCCAGCGACCAGAGTCCGTGCGGCCGTCCTCTCCGTCGGGGCTGTGTGGCCCAGCGACCAGAGTCCGTGCGGCCGCCCTCTCCATCGGGGCTGTGTGGCCCAGCGACCAGAGTCCGTGCGGCCGCCCGCTCCGTCGGGGCTGTGTGGCCCAGCGACCAGAGTCCGTGCGGCCGCCCCCTCCGTTGGGGCTGTGTGGCCCAGCGACCAGAGTCCGTGCGGCCGCCCCCTCCGTCGGGCTGTGTAGCCCAGCGACCAGAGTCCGTGCGGCCGCCCGCTCCGTCGGGGGTGTGTGGCCCAGCGACCAGAGTCCGTGCGGCCGTCCTCTCCGTCGGAGCTGTGTGGCCCAGCGACCAGAGTCCGTGCGGCCGCCCTCTCCGTCGGGGCTGTGTGGCCCAGCGACCAGAGTCCGTGCGGCCCTCCTCTCCGTCGGGGTTGTGTGGCCCAGTGACCAGAGTCCGTGCGGCCCTCCTCTCCGTCGGGGCTGTGTGGCCCAGCGACCAGAGTCCGTGCGGCCGCCCTCTCCGTAGGGGCTGTGTGGCCCAGCGACCAGAGTCCGTGCGGCCCTCCTCTCCGTCGGGGCTGTGTGGCTCAACGCTTAGAGTCCATATGTCTATCCTGTCTCTTACGCCCGTGTGGCCCGATAGCAACGGACAATATGGTTACTCTCTCCCTCAATGCTGTGTGGCCCAACGCCCGGAGTCAGTGTAGCTGCCCTTCACTGCAGGGCTGTTTGGCTGAGAGTTCAGAGGCAAGATGGTTGCCCCTCCTCTTGGGGCTGTGCAGTCTAGTGGGTCAATGGGTACGTTGGAAGCCACCAAAGGATGGATGGCAGCCAGGGCAGGTGGACCCAGGCCCTCGTTACTCCACCGGCTCCTCGCCCAGGGCCTCGTCCGTGGCCAATGTGTTTGCCATTGAGTCAGTGGGGATCCAGCACTGTGGATGACAGTGGCTAGTTCACCCAGGTTACTTCCTTGGAGATGTCTCTAGGCCATGGGCTGGGGGTCTCTGGGTTCCCGGCGTGGGAAACTCCCAGAGTCTCCGATCTCCCTTGCATGTCTGCAGGCCCCCGGGGACGTGGCTGGGTCTCGGCACCTCAGAGCTCTGCAGTCAGGGGCTTGAGCTACTTCTGGACTGGAGCCTACAGTGTGCATCCTCCATTTTCAGCGGTCTGCCTAGCGTGAGCTGAGCTGCTCCCTTACACACTGGTGCTCCAGTTGGAGCATGTCCGGCAGGGCTGGGGAGGGGCTTGGCTTTCTCCACCTAGACTTTGGGGTTCTGTGTGGCTGGTTCAGCCCGGCACATGCTGCTCAGCCTCTTCTGTCTCCTCCTTCCCATGCAAAGCTGCTTTGCCATCTCACAAGAGATGGGATCAGTGGTGGGCTCAGTTGGCTCCTGTTGGCCTCTCGATGTCTGGAAGAGGGAGAAAGGGCAGGAACCCAAATGAGAAGAACAAAACCTTCAAGCAGGGTGGTTTTCCACAGCACAACCCCACCCTACTTTGCTGATGCTCATTGGCAACTTCCCTGAGAGCTGGCATTTCTTAAAGAGAGCACCCAACCCCCCACAACCTCTGCTACCCTGTGGGCTGGCAATGGTAAAAGGGAGTCTGGGAGAATTTCTCCGCTCTCCACCTGGCTCTGATGAGTGAGGGAACCACATGCGAGAAGCTGTGTGAATGTAGGGCTCTGTGCAGTGGGATGAGATGTCCTCCATGGTGCCCAAAGGTGGGGTTGTCCTGCCTTTGCAGTGACTTCCTTCTAGTGAGAGAGATTTCAGAGATCAGCTCCGGGGTTCTGCCCTGTACCAGTGTGTGGGAATGGGGCAGAAGTGGGGCAATGGTGCACTCAGGAAAGGAGTAGGGCTAAGGGGGGCCCAGGCTGCAGCCACTAAACCCCTGCGTGCTGCGTTGCGGCCGGGCCGGCTCCGCCTGGCTGGGGTGGGGGTGAGGAGGCTCCGCACGTTGCCGTTCCTAATCCCCGCCAGCCACGTCACCACGACGAGCACCACACCGGGAACCTCTGTCCCGGGGGCTGATCCTGCCTGTAGGCTCTGCCCCCCCGCAGCTCCCATTGGCCGGGGATTGTTAATCCGGCCCTTGCCCTATTCCCCAGCCTGTTCCAATCCTGCTCTTGACTCCTGACTCCGGCTCCAACCCTTGGCTCCCCTCGGCTCGGCCTCCACCACTCTGAGCACGAGGCCCCAGAGCCACTGCTCCAACCACTGGGCCCAACCAGCCGTGCTTTGGCCTCTGACACCAGCGCTATGGAGGAGTCGTTCACCTCACTGCTTTCCATGTGTATGGCCCTGCCTTGGTCAGTGCTGGTTTTCATCTGCCATGGTGCTGCCCAGTGACATGGCTTTCTTAGATCCCTTTGAGCTTCTTCCAAGTCTTCTCTAGGCCCGACTAATGAACATAATTTTGGGTCATCTGCTGTTATCCACCTCGTTGTTCAGTCCCGGTTCCAAACATAAGGACATAAGAAAGGCCACAACAAAGGTCCATCTAGCCCAGTACCCTGTCTTCCGACAGTGGCCAATGCCAGGTGCCCCAGAGGGAATGAAGGGACAGGCAATCATCTAGTCATCAGTCCCCTGTCCCGCATTCCCAGCTTCTGGCAAACAGAGGCCAGGGACACCAAAAAGTTGAGAAGCGTCTGTTGTATTTACCATAGCAGGACAAAGAGCTCGTCTGTGTCGGTCCCGGTTCCCTAGTCAAATGCAGAACCCGACACGAGATTTCCAAGCTTCTGCAACCATTTATAATATCTGTTGAGGATGTACCATGTGGTCCTGTCTGATTTCAAAGGCACTTCGTGAAAAGCTGAAACCAAGAGGAAATGGGTTGAAAACCCCGTGATGCTGATGTGACTGGTACCTAGGAAACCTCCACTTCCGATGGCCATTGCCCCCTGCTATTAGCTCCCCAAGAGTCTAAGGGCACAAGAACAACAACTCTGCTCCTCCCAAAATAGCCCTGGACAGAGAGGAGACCCCATTCTTGACTAACTTCCCCCTCTGCTGGCAGACACTCCTCCACACACCCGCACACACAGACGGTTGGGGGCACTTGTTCTTTGGATGGAACAGGAAAGTGACAGCGGCAGCCACATTAAACCATACAACATTTAGGCCGAGATCCACAAAGGGATTTCGGCTCCTAACGTCTCCTGAAATCCTTTGTGGCCCTGTGCCTTCATTTCTGAAGAGCTCACAGGGAAAAGTGTTACCCATGTGCCCTCATGGGATTTCCTAGGAGCTGATAACCAATCTCGGAGTGAAGGTCCCTGGCCTGCAATCACTCCATTCCAGGGAGGGCAGGTGATGAATCTTTCCCTACAGAGGGGAACCGTCATCATCATCATCCTTAATACCAACAGCCCTTTTCAGTTGGGTCAGGCCTTCCTTTAGAGACTTTCTGACCTTGATGAAGACAGTCTCCCCACACAGCTCTAAGGCTATGTCTACACTAGGAGCTTGGGATGGAATTCCCCTGCTCCCATACACAGATTGTGGGACCACGATGAAAGCTGGCGTGACCATCCTTCTTCCTTCAACGCTGTCCTTAGACTGAGAGGGACACATTCAAAGCTGTGTTCAGGCCCTGTGCTGCACCCCTGTGCTTCCCACAGAGGGCCAAACACACAGAGGTATTTCCTTACCTTCATACAGGCGGGAGATGCCATCTTCATTCACTGTTTCAGACAACAAATCACAGTAATGGTGGATAGTATTTCCTAGACAAACAATGAATACAATGACAGGTTTCAGAGTAACAGCCATGTTAGTCTTTCTTTGCAAAAAGAAAAGGAGGACTTGTGGCACATTAGCGACTAACCAATTTATTTGAGCATAAGCTTTTGTGAGCTATAGCTCACTTCATCGGATGCATACCGTGGAAATGAAGCTCATGCTCAAATAAACTGGTTAGTCTCTAAGGTGCCACAAGTACTCCTTTTCTTTTTGCAATGAATACAATGGCTCTCATGGCTTTTCAGAACCTTTCCTGAAAACTGCTCATGATGCAGCCATTCTCCCAAGACACCTTTGGGAAATTCCAGACATTCCTTACATCTGTTCACAAAGCATATTCCAGAAAGCATCAGAGGCCCAGAAGTTACTGAGAGGCTGATTTCCAAAGGAGATTGAATTCACATCCTGCTGGTTTCCCCTAGGCTCAGCCAAAGAAGTGTTGTGGGCGGGGGAAGTTGGTGCAGTCGATTCAGCTAAGTTGCTCCCTTCATCTTGGAATACATGTTTATTCACACACACATGCACACACACACACACCCCGTTTTAGGATTCTGGTGCTGTTGGAGGGAACAGAGCAGCCGTCCAGAAAAGGGCTCTGAAGGAAGCATTGAGAAAAGATCAAGTGAATTTGCTCTGCTTACCAATGAATCGGGCTGCTGAATGTCTTATTGTTGTCTGTGAGCTTTCCAGGTACTGTAAGGCCTGGAACAGGAATTTGGGGATGTGGCTCTCGTTGTTCTGCATCTAGGAAGAAAGAAGGAAGAAATGCACAATATACAAATGACATGTTCTTCCCACAGCAAATAGTCCAGGAAAGCCAATGCATATAGCCAGGCCCTGGCAACCGCCAATATGAACCCATACACCAGAGCAGCACCCCTCTGAAGTTCCTATTGTGTTCTCCAGAACCTCAGCTTTCATTTGAAAAGACAAAAGTTTGAAGGTCGGAGAATTGTGGAGAAAAATGTCAACAATGTGAACGGATTGTAACTCCTGCTGAAATGAGCCAGCAGAGAGCCTGGAATGGAGTCCTGCAGCCCGACCGAAGCAGATGGGTACTCAGGGTGTGGAGTTAGAAAGGTCTTCCTCAAGTCCCCATTCAGCACTCTCAAGGCACAAGGAATTCACCTACCAAGCAGATCCAGACACACTTCAAGAGCTGTGAGGAGCCATCCCAGGCCAAGCTGTGGGAGAGGGTCTTCAAATGAGCCCACCTGAGGAACACTGCGCAGCGGAAGAGCGTCAGTTTACATGACTGCAAGAGAAGAGGAGACCAAGAGGGTTCTCCCTGAGAGAGGGATAGTCTGGGGGACATGGAACCTTCCCCGTCCCTTGTTCTCCTGCTTTTCCTGCCAGTGGAGATTCCTGTCATTTGTTCTCCACAGGAGTGTGCTGAGGAGAGGAAAGGGAGAGTTGGCTGGAGAGAGCCAGAGCCGTCCTGTCCTTTGGATGGTTTGGGGTGGTTGCCCAGGGCCCCGTGCTTTGGGGGGCCCTGCACTTCAGGGGGACGCAGGCCCTGGGCCGTGCCGGGGCCAGCAGCAGGACTCCCGGATCCGCTACGCTATGCCCCACCTCTTTCCCAGAAGAAGGCTTTTCTTCCCAATAGTGCTGTGTGCTGTGAGGATGGATGAGGCGCTTGGCTCCAGCATGGAGTGAAGCAGGGAGGAGAAGACTCTGCTTGGGCAAGGGGCTCTGGCGATGACTGGAGTGGGGGCCCCAGGAGATACTGGCTCTTTGCTCTTCAGGCAATAATGACCGTGGCACTTACCAGTTTCACACTCTCCTCCTGGTCTTCAAGATGCAGCAGCAGGGGGAGCAAGCAGTGGATGATTTCCTGCTGCACGAAGGGTTTGTCGGGGTCCTGCACCCTGCTCACCACGTTGCCAAGCAGTACAATGGCAGCTGAGCGCACACTGCCCTTCTCCTGGCAATGACACACAGGGGGTGGGGACCCCCGGTTAAAGCCAGGCAGCATCAGAGCAGAACGCCACTGAGTGGTGATGCGCCCGCTGCTCCGGTCCCCCTGTGTGAACGACCTGGGCTGGCGGGAGCAGGGAGGCCACCAGGCCAGCGCCATAGACATCTTGTGCAGGCCTGAGACCCTGTGCGGGACAGTGCAGCCCAGGGTGTCCCAGAGGCAGTTTCTGTCTGGAGAGCACAGAATCCTAGAACCCGAGAAGATGAGGGGAGAGGGCGGGAAGGCTGCTGGAGACTGGTGTGGGGAAGGGGAGAAGCAGCTGCTGGAGCCTGGCAGGGACTGGCTGCTCCAAAAGACAGCATTTCTTTGGCTCTTGGGTGCCCCTGAGAGCCGGGCCATTCCCGACCCACCTCTTTCCTGCTGAGAATCTCCACCTCTTTGGGGGCCTGTGTTCTCCAGACAGCTGGTCATCTGCCCAGTGCCAGGCCCCCTCTCCCGCAGGCCAGGCTGCAGCAGGGGCTGGGAGCATGGCACTGAGGCTGAGCTTTGGAGAGAAGAGCTCTGACAGTGGTGGCTCAGCAGGAGATTCCCCACCCATGGCGGGAGCACTCCTTGGAGGCTCCATGGCAGGCCTGAGGGGTGGGAGGAAGGGGATGGGGAGAGAGAGACAAGGGCATCACAGACAGCTGGAGCGGGGGAATGGGCTTCTTCTGCGGGTTCCAAGCCTTACGTCATCAATGAAGGGGCGAAGGCTGACAGCAATGTCCTGGGAGATGGAGCCAAGCCCCTCCCTGTTGAGGAGGTGGATGATGTCTGCAGCTTTATGCATGGCCTCCATGACACGCCTTCCATCCCTGTTACAAAACATGGCCAGGATTGCTGGCAGCTGGGCCCGTAAGAATTGCACCTGCCGGAATGAAGAAGGCAGCTCAATACTATGCCAGGTGACAGCCTGGAGCACATGCTGGACCACTGCCACCGACGAGAAACCACGGAGGGCACAGCCCCCTAACGGGGCAGAAAGTCATTCTCCTGTCACTCTGTGCCAGTTGCTCACTGTCACCTTTGTCTTTGCTCACCCCGCCTCCCCCGTTGCATCCCATCTGCAATCAGGGCTCAGCTCACGGGAGCAGGGAGCATGGCATGCCTTGATTTGTTCCGAAAGCACCTCCACCATTTGAGGGCTGTGTTTTAAACAACAAGGCTTGTGTGTGGCTCTCCCTCTCATTTCTGAGCTATTTGATGGAGATTGGCTTCCTGGGTCCCCTGGGCAATCCCCGGCTCTCACCTTTTCTGGCTGGAACACAATACTGCCAAGGCCTCGCAGACTGAGCCTCCGTATGATGGAATTTGCATCTTTGGTCCAGTCCATGAGCTGTGCCTGGAGGGCTGATCTTGTCAGGATGGTGTCAATGGAAGGACTCTGGAGAAACTGGCAAGAGCCAAATGAAGATCAGGTTGAGGAGCAGAGGTCTTACTGTGGGGTCTGTTCCCTGGACAGTCGTCTTTCCCAAAGGGCCACTTCCTCCTATGCAAAGTCTCTGGTGAGTAGGGAGCCAATTGCTGCTGTTTCAGTTGGTTCCTTCCCCAAATTTAGACTAATGCACAAGTCACAAATAAGTCCCCAGGGAAAGGGGAATCTCCAGACC
The DNA here is from genome assembly GCF_965140235.1 of Caretta caretta. Taxonomy (NCBI): domain Eukaryota; kingdom Metazoa; phylum Chordata; order Testudines; family Cheloniidae; genus Caretta; species Caretta caretta. The sequence continues at coordinate 11,097,737 of NC_134209.1, forward strand.
TCATTGAGTGCCATGGAGAGAGCCGTGGGGCAGAAGAAAAGCAGAACCCCAGGAAAAGGTGAGGAGAGAAGCATGGCCTTGGGGCACTGGAGAAACATGGCTTCTTGTCCCATAACCCCATCTGGGCACATCCAGCCAGGAGCAATCTCACCATGTCTCTCCCTCCCTCTCTTTGCCATGCCCCGCATCCATCCATGTGCGGAGAAGAGCTAGCTGGCGGTAGGGCTGCTAAGCTGCTGACAATGTAGCCTAGAGCTTACTGTCCTGAGCTGCTCTCCAGAAAGCCCACTTCTGCCTGTCAACTCATGAATCTCACCTCAGTGCAGAAAGCCAGGGCGATAGTTCTCTGCTCCTCCTCCTTCCCACTCTGGACGATGGTGATTGCCTCTCTGAAAACTGCAGGGAGCTGAGGGTTCTCAAACTCGATCATGGCTCTGGAACATGGAACAGAAAGTCCCTTTTGATTCTCAAGGGGGAGAGAGCGTTCAGCTCCAGTTGCTGGGCTGAGCTGGCAGCCTGGAACTGAGGACTATTTCACACGGAAATCCCATTCCCAAGAGAGACCCAAAGAAGAGGAAACGTTGAGCTCCTACCTTGCAATCAGGCCAACCCCCTGCGAGTAGTGATATCGGGAGGCTATCATGTCCCAACCCCGATGAAACTGGATGCTGGCAAATTCCTTCCAGTAGCCGGGCATGGAGAAAAGCGTCTTCACAGCCTCCACTGAGGTGCTAAAGACAAAAACAAACAAACAAACAGAGTGTCAAGCAATGAGATCAGCCCCAAGCATGGCAAATCTGCACAAGTCCTGAGACACCCAGCATGCTCAGCAGTAGCTAGCCTCCCCAAGGATCGATCCAGTGTGATACCCTGTCTACACTGCAGTTTCACTGACTTTGGAACCAGTTAGGGACACTGTAGCTTCTTCAAATGGTTGGTGTCATCACTCCCAATGGTTGAATACTTGATTCTTTACTGTGACAGGTAACAGGACTCAAGCGGGCATGTGGGTCCAGATCCTTTGTTGGTGGAATCGAGCAAAGCTCCATCAGTTTACGCCACCTGAGGTGTCTTCTGGCGCTCTCTCTTTCCCATGCAGATGGAAGCCCCTAACTGTGCCCACAGAACCAGATGAACTGGTCCCTCTTCCTCCTGTCTGCCTGTGAGGCTGACGTCCTGCGGGGCCTGTCCCCATGTGGTGCCGGTGTGGCTCTGTCCGCGTTCGGGGAGAGAGGCCCACGGATTTGCTCAGCAGGCACTGATGAACGCACTGACCCTTTGGCGGGTGGCAGACGTGGATGGATGCACAAACATGGCTGCTGCCTGAGTGTGTAGGGAAAGCAGCTGGGCTGTGGACGGCGTCAGATGAGCGAGTGTGACTCACAAGAACGCACGGCTCTCAACCCTTTTCCCTCAAGAGAGACCTGCTCCCAACTGAGCCTGGGCTAACGACAGCACCCGAACAACTGATGGCCGTGAACAGCCCCCATGTGTTTAGCCCAACAAATCTGTTCTTCCTTTTCCTTTCAGGCATTACCTTAGGAGACTGAGGCAGCTGCATCCCTCCTCGGGGCTGGATGTCTGCCTGGCCATGTAGGTCTCTGGCAAGTGCTGATCCATCACGAACTGCACTTGCCTGACGCAGAGAATGAGCAGCTGGGGATACATTTGCAGGATGGCTTCTCGGTATCCCCGTAGGAAAAGGAGCTCATAAATGGTCTTCATTGCCTGGAGGGGGGAAAGAATTTCACTCAGCTCTCCCAATCTGCCACCTGTCCCCATTGCCATTCGCTATTGTCCCTTTGTCATGTCTCCTTTCCTCTCCAGCGTATTACAAAAGAGTATTGGCTTCTGAGAGGGGTGGGGACATTTGGAGGCTCCTGAACCTTCCCCCATTCCTGGAACGGAAGCAGGATGGAAAGATGAGAAGAGTCTGGATGATGTTATTCCCCATTATTTCTCTTTCTGGTGCAGAGCCTGTGCTTTGGCTTTCCAGCCATGACTGGAAGGGCTGAAACCATCCTGAGGAGATCCGTTCTCCTAGGCCCAGTGTTTCTGGCCCAGTCAAAAGTACTGGACTTCTCAGGATGCCATGTTGGGAAGATTTCTAGCCACAGTTTACAGAGCCAGATACTTGGAGACTTCCAAGAGACACCTGAACTGCACCTGTTCACTAAAGGGCCATCTGGAGCAGAAGACAACTGAGCCAGGGTACCAGCAGATAAACCACTTCAGATGTGTAACTTTGACCTGGGGGAAACTTTACTACCCCTCTTTGGTTTGATTGGAAGTGGTGAGGACACACTAAGGCCTGGTCTACACTCCAGAGTTAGATCAACGCAAGGCCGCTCACTCTGCATCCCCCTAAGGATGGAATTTCCTTCCCATCGTCAGAACTGCCCCTCGGTGCCAAATTCGTCACTCCACCTCCACACGTGGCAGAGAGTCCAGGTCGATGCAGTCAGGTCGATGCAGCGTCCGTGCAGACACCACGTCGCTTTCCTCAACTGGCTTTCAGGAGCCTTCCCACAATGCCCCACCCTGACCCTACAATCAAGACAAGCCCTTCTGGTGAGGACGGGCACTGCCGACACGAGCAGCAAAGTGCGGACACACACCAGGGATGGAATCACTGTGGCGGCTGTCTGCCCATTTAAGTTAGGTCGGCTTCAATGTGTGGTGGAGCCATGGCCTGAAGGTAAGAAGAGGTGAAACTCGCACACACACACAGATGCACCATCTTCCCTGTGGTGGCGGGTTCGCAAGGTGACATCTCAAATCTCACTTACAGCCAGAGACACATGGCTGCTCTTCTCCTCCCGGCGTCTCTGCTGGAGCTTGTCCAGCAGCTGCTGCAGCACCTCCCTGGTGAGCTGTGGTTCTTCACCCAAGGCCTTCCACAACTCAATGGCACATCTGCAAATTCAGAAACACACGTCAGAGCTTTCCTGCTTGGCCATCTCTTGCCTTCCCCAGGGAGAGGCTTGGAATACCAGAGAAGACAGCCACTGGTGCAGGGAGGCTAAGGCAGGGCAAGTCCCTTCAGAGAAAGTTGTATTTATTCCTTTCCCCTAATGGGTTCTTGTTTCTAAAGCTAACCCACTCTTTCCAAGACAGTGACCATGTACTGACCACAGAATGACCACCAAACTGTGACCCGCAGACTGCAAAATTCTGCTCTGTTACACTTGGGTCAGTCCCGAGAAACTTGCCTGACATCATTGGAGTTCCTCTGGCTGTTTGGGGCTATAACGGAGACCCAGCGTTTGGCCAAGTGTCTCTTAGCAGCTCAATTCTACTGCAGTGTGGTGGACAGGGTCAGAGAGTGAGTCAGCACATGCCTTGATCTGAGAAGATTCAAGAGCTTGGAAGAGGAGATTGTAAAGCCCAATGTGACAGAGATGGAAGGAAAGTAGGACTGAAATCCCCCTCCTCCATTCTTGTGGATCTAAGTCCTGCTTGTCCCCGCAGGCATCTGCAGAGGAAGACTGCAGATGGATCCAAAAGACTTCCAGTCATTTGACTTCCAAGTTTGGTGAGGAAGGTCGGACGTGGTGGTGAAGCCCTAGGACATTGAGACCTAGGTTGGACAACTCAAGGGCAAATGGCCTGGAAGCAAGGTCTTCCGGAAGCTTGACTGAACTTCTGTGCCAATGCTGCCGAGTTTCTGTCACTTCTGAGCACAGCCCCTGGAAAGCACTGTGGCTGTTCCAAGAAATTCAGACCTGATTCTGAAATTCAGAAAGGTTTACAAATCAAACACTCAAAGAAATCTGAAAACCAACACTGTATTCCTCTGATAACTGAATTGGGTAAGAAGTTCCATTTCTTTCCTGCCGCTCTTCAATTTGCTCTGCAGTGTGACACAAATTTCTCTCAGGTCTGTGCAGAACTGCATTGCAGAAGATGCCAAGGAAAGCTGGACTTTTGACCTCTGGCTAGGGTTCAGTTGGCTTTCATGGCCCCGAGGCACATGGGGGTTGTGTTACAAACCCCTCAGCTGGCTGACCCTTCCAAGTGATCAGCAATAACCAGCAGGACTGAAAGTTAACAATCTATTGAGGTGGAAAGAGGCACTCCCCCTTCTCAGAGCTATTAATGCTGGCTGTCTGCTTGCTGCACTGCATTTAGGATGTGGTCATTAGGGGATGGTTTTTTTGTTGATTTTCTTTTCTTTTCTTTTGGATCAATAAGGGCTGGAAATGTCTGTCTTAAGAGATTGACCTCTGCCCCACCGCTCCATAAGGATGAGTGCATTTTGTCACCAATTCCTCAGCCATGGAATAACTGGGGGGTCTGACGACAGGTAAGAATCCTGCACTGGTCTCCAGGGGATAGACAGATGGGCCTCATGGGCCTTTTCCATCTCTGCCTTCTCTCCTGCAGTAAGGAGCAGCTAGACCTCATGAGCCAGGGATGTTGAGTGAGCCCCCAAATCATTGATTGGCCCTGTACTGGATCTGAGAGGAAGTGGGGTGACCCATAGAAATCAGGACAATGTTGGAATTCTCCAGAAAAGTGGCATGTCTCCATCCCGGGGAGTGTAGGAGGAGGGGTTGGCTCCTCAGTGGCTGGGCCTGGCCATCTCCTCTTAGGAAGCGTGGACAGCTCTCTGCACAGCAGGAAACTCCCTCCAACTGTGTGAGCCCCACGGACCCCTCCCGGCCTGTGGCCTGTCAGTAGGAGCAGGAAGAGAACTACTGGACTGAGGAGATAACAAAGCAGCTCCCTACCTGTGCGATGAGAGCGTGTGAGCCACACAGGTTAGAACCACGTCCTGGGGGTGGGAGCGAGCCAGCAAGGCCATGGCCCTGAGCACTGCTCTTCTGGCTCTGGGATCACAGCTGTTGTTGAGCCAGATTAAGATCCCTCCCACGACGTCTCCAACCTGGATGAATGCCAGAAAGTTGAGGGATGGATTTATCAATGAGTGGCCTCCTCCCAGGGAAACCCTCCTGGCAGCCCTGCAAGCCTCCTCTGACCTCGGTTGCCTATCTTGGCTGCTCCCTAAGAGCCTTTGACAAGTCCAGGAACCCCAGTCTTCCTGAGGTCTGGGTTAGCACCTTCAAGCTCAAAAACACGCACAAAACCTTAGAGTGGGCACAGTCCTAACTCTCCTGATGTCCCAGGGCCTTCCCTGCCGTAGCAAACGGCTCTCAGCCCCGCTCTCAAGGGCTTCCCTCCAGGAGCCTTTCCTCCATCTCTGCAACTTCCTTTTAGCTCTTTCTTGCACAATCCGCTCCTCCAGACCAGTGGTTCTCAACGTAGGTTCCATTGTGGGGCACATCCAATCCGACCTGTTTGTCCCAGAGGATGTCCCAAAGGGGCGCAGCTCTGTGCTGACCGGGCCACAGGTTGAGAAGCACTGCTCCAGACCCAGCTGGTTCGACCGATGTATCCCAGAGCCCATGGCAGAGATGGGAGGCAGGGCTAGTTGGGTGGGGCTAGCCAGCTCCCGGCCCCAGTCTCCTAAGTCCCCAGTCTCTAACCTCGGATTCATGCTATGGCACTTAGAAGAGCAGTGCAGACAAGGTGACTTGGGCTGGAGCCCAGGCTCTGAAGCCACCCTCCTCCCCAGGCTTCAGAGATCAAGTTCCAGCCCCAGCCCAGAAGAGTCTGCATTGCTGTTGTGGCCCCTCAGTGCCAGCCCTGGGTGCCCAAGTCCATAGGGCCAGGCTTTCAGGCTCCTGCTGCAGAGTTTGCAACACAGGGAGCAGACCCTAAAGGGACAAGCCACCCCCTAGGACTCTTCTGTGAGGAATTGGTCATTGCTCTTTCCTCTCTTGAACAAGGAGCAGAAGCTACAAGGTGGGTGGCTGGATTCTGTTGACCTGTTCTGCTAGCAGGAGTTAGAGCCCTGCACAAATCAATCTGCTGATTGAGGGGCCATTTGTTAACTTCCCGCTGGGACCTGTTGGAAAGAAGGAACTCGGGCAGAGACAGGGATGACCTGCAGGAAACCCTAGGAACAGGCAGGTTGGGGAGGAAGTTCAGGCTGAGGATTTTGTTCATTGATTAGTCTCAGCGTTTCCAGGAAAGGCAAAGCCCAGGAAGGGACTAAGTCTGCACTTCCGCGCCACGTGCAGGCGGTCTTTGGAGAAGGGCTTGAATGTCGCCTATCCCCGTGGCCAAGCGATGAATGGCAAGGGGCTGAGCCAACCTTCCAATCCCATGCCAGTGTCCCAGGAATGGTTTCCGAGGAGAGGAACTTCTCCCATCCCCCTCTCTGCGCAGCATCCCCCTGCCCCATTGCGGGAGTCTCTTACTCTCTCCATCTTGTCTCCGTGGAGAGATACGATGGCCCTCAGCTCTTCCTCTGCGGCTCTAAATCTCTGCAGGGTGGGTGTTGTCAGACCCTTCACGGCTGCCATCAGCAGGGCATGGAGCGGGGCTGAGGAAGGGTGCTCCCTGGGGGTCTGGAAAGAACAGGGACAAAGCCTGTTGGGATTGAGTATTTCCCTCGGGCAGCTGCCCTGGAACAGTCTGTCCCCGGGGGAGGCTGGCAGTGCCGAGGGAGCGTGGAGACTCCGGCTGAGCCCTTTTCTTCAAAAGCCTCCCCAGGTGCTAAGGTTTCCTTAGCCTTTTGTCCCCTCTCTGGCCCCCTCCCCTGAGAAGAGATGGGAGCCTCTCGGGCAGTGCTGGGACCCCAAGGGCCACCCCATTTCCTCCCTCGCTAGCCCCTCCTCGCAGGAAACCCCGCTTTTGCTGAGAAAGCCTCAATGTCCTGCAAAGCCCATTCGAGTTGCTCCTTGAGTGTCGCCGAGGGGTCACTGGAGAACCTGCCCCATGTCCCATCCCACCCCGAGCGCCTGAGGAGATTGGCTCAGCAACTCTGGCAGCCCACAGTGTCTGCGAGGAAGGGACTGAGAATAGGGCCCAAACGGAAACACCCTCTTCCTTCTCACCTAGCAGCCTGTGGGGCTGCCAGAAAACAGGCAGGAATCGCCGTCAGGACACAAAGTAACTGAGACTGAAGAAGCAAGTTTGCCTGGCTGAAGAGAAGCCCAAAGCGTGGGCCTCCGGGGCCAGAGCCCTGGGGGTGAGAACTCACTGGGCACAATGTTACTCCAGGGGGCCTGGTTCCAGGGTCACCTCAACCCAGGGCCTGGTGTGCTGGAGGCCTTTGCCCTGGGGTCTCAGGGTACCCCCTGGGGATTACTGCAGCTGGCCTGCATGGCGCTGGATTAGCACCGTCTGTCCTGGTTGCCAACAGCTGAGGGGTAGCTCAGTGGTTTGAGCATTTGCTAAACCCGGGGTTGTGAGTTCAATCCTTGAAGGGGCCATTTCGAGATCTAGGGTAAAAATTGGGGTTTGGTCCTGCTTTGAGCAAGGGAGTGGACTGGATGAACTCTTGAGGTCCCTTCCAACCCTGATATCCTAGGATGCAGTAGAGCACGGCGGAGTGGCACACTCGCCTCCATACTCCAGACCCCCGGCGGGTCAGAAGCTCCCAGAATTGCAGCCTTTTGTATGCGCTGCAGGGTGCTCTGTCCCGAAGAGGAAGAGTTACAAAGGTGTCTAGAGGCTTTTGTAACTCGGACAGAGCCCAGATGTTGGCAGGTGGGAGGAAACCTGGGACCTCTGGAGCTTAGTGCAGGAGCCTCGACCACAGGAGCGAAAAGCCAAGAGGCTGTTAGCTAAGGCTCTAGAGCAGACTCCTTTTCTCTGTGTCTCAAAGTGGTCCTGGTGCCACGAGATGGGCCAGAACCCCACAGCCAGGAGATATGTGGGTTCCCCCGACCAGGGCAGGGATGGGCCTGGTCTGATTTTCAGCCGTGCCTGTGTGCCATGGAAAGTGCATCAGAATCGGGCATCTGAGTCAGGCACTTCTGCCAATCCCACAAAGCACCTCTGGACTTCTTTAGGTGCCTAAACCCCTTTGTCAAAGCGGGCCTCGTTCAAGCGACCCAGATAAAGACTGGCTGGAGTTGATCACCCTTGACGAGTGTTTCTTTTCAGCCCCTGGGAGATATTCCTACACACAGCAAGGGATGCTTTCCATGAGCACGGCCACACAGCACCATTACCATCGTCATATGGGAGCTGCTTGTTAATGAGGGGCTGGGAGTGCACTCTTCTTCCTGCTCTTCCTTTTTCCCACTTCCCCTTCGTGTCAGACGGCTCCTTCTTCGTCCCTGCAGCAGAAAGAAACATTCTTAACATTTTGCTTTTCCATGTCTTCCCCCCGGTTTACAGAGGATGGAAGTTGGGCCCAGAGCCCTGAAGCGAATTGCCCAGGGTCAGACTGAAGGTTGTTGGCAGAGCTCAGCAGAGAACTCTGCTCTCCTGACTCCTAGCTGGAGGCTTTAATCACACGAGGCTTCCTCTTCCCTCGGAGCCAGTTTCTTTTCAATGGTGTCCTCTACTCTTCCCCTCCCCTTGCACCCCTTTCCTGTCAGTGATGGGCACCTGGCCTCCTTTTGCATTGAACCCCCCAAGAAGGAATGACTCAGCTCTGGTACGGTTCCCAGCTGTGACCTGCTGAGACCTCTGGAGCATTTTCTTGAGGAAAGGGACCCAATCCAGGAGAAAAGAAAGGATTTCCTCCAACGTCCAGCCTCTCTCTTCTCCTTCCAGCCTGGAACAATGTTAGTAGTCCCCACCCCACCGTGCCAGATCCCCAGAGGGGGGTGACCTGACATTGTCAGCTCTCCCCTCCTCAGCCATGGACCTCTGCCACCCTCTATATGGATTCCAGAGCCGGAGGTACCCATCACTGTCCCATGAGATGGCCCTGATGTCGAGGCTTGTCAAGTGACTGGTGTGAGTGTTCCTCACATGCTCCTCGCGAACCATGTGGATTGAACCATCTCACCTGTAAGATCCGCTTTGACTTTGTGTGTTGTCTCCTGCAGCTTCACCTCCTCTGCCTCCACCCGGGTCTCCGCTGCTTTCTTCTTCAGGGACAAGTGCGTCCACCTTCTTGGAGAGGAAGCTGTTCTCTCCTCACTGCTCTCTGCCATCGAGTTGTGGGATTGGCAACAGACACAGAGTCTTTTCATGATGGTCCATGAGCATTTTCTTCCTTGGGGCTTCTCTGGCAAGGCCTGTTCTTGGGGGCTGAGGCCAGAGCATGCCTCAATGGCTGCAGGTTGGACGAGCACTTTGTGCACGTGGATCTCTCTGTGCTCCCGAGAGGCAAGTCTTTGGAAAAAGGAACGAAGCCTGGAATAGAAAGAAGGAGGAAATGGGTTTTTCTGTCCTTCTCGAAAGGAAGGGAATTAGTTTGCCCAGGATTCCCAGATCCACGAGAGTGGGCTTTTGAAGCCATCTGCTCCTCTAATAGCCAGGACTGGTTGCTGCAACCAAGAAGGTAAGCAACACAAGACCGCCCAGACTGGGTCACAACAAAGGTCCATTGAGCCCAGTACGCTGTCTTCTGACAGTAGCCAGTGCTGAGTGCCCCAGAAGGAATGAATAGGGAATCATCAAGCGATCCATTCCTGTTGCTCATTCCTGGCACCTGGCAAACAGAGGCTAGGGATAGAAAGAGCAAAAGGTCAGTTTCTATGTTCTTTGCCTGGGCCTAGTTGCAAAAATGCTTCCTTCTTAACCCCACTCCTTTGTGCACAGAATGTTGGGACTCTGGGAACAGATCGGGCCAAGCTGCAAACCAAGAAAGCTCTGTTCCCAGAGAAGCCAGGAAAAGGAAGAAAAGATTGTCATCTCAAGGGTTTGAGGGTCTGGAAGGATGAATTAGCAGCTGCAAATATGTTGACTTCTTCTCAACTATTTGAAAATCTGGAATGTATTAGCATGGGGGAAAGAATCAGTCAACTTGAAATGAAGAATGACCCATATTATTTCCAACATCCAGTCAGAAGTTAGGCCTCCAAAACAAGGACAAAGAAATCACAGCGAGACCCATGACAAATGTAGGCGACAGTTGATTGAAACCCCTTTCCTGGAAAGGAATTGTGGGGTGGGGGGGATCGACACATCTCTTTTCTCTAGCCCAAGGGGGTAGAGTAGAATTTGTAGAGAGTTTTGAGATCTATCGCCATGAGATTCTTTCTGAGAGAGCTACCAAGATGACAGCCAGGGGATGGGAGTGGAGCTGTATCACTTTCAGTATCTTAAGATTAATTTCTTCTGCATTATTTGAGCTCATTTATGTGCATTTCAATCATGTGAATTCTGAGATCGATATTCTCTCAATACACATTTCTTTGGCCGTCATGACAGGAGACAAAGGGTTTCTATTCCCAACTTGAAGGCAAGGAGGGCATTAGGGGCAACTCCAAGGGAAAGACGATTGATGGAGATCTCAATCTAAATTCTACACGAGTTTTGTTTTCTTCCCTTTTGGTTCGATCCCTGGAAATTCCCCCCGACTAGTCTGCTGAAAGATAAAATCATCTAAATCTGCCTCCAAAGAACCTGACCGGCTGAAGCAGGAGGAGACCTGAGAGATGGCCACTTTCAAATCAAAAGGGAACGCTGAGACCTGCCTGTTGCCACACCCGCCCCACCCGTCCCGAGGAGAAGGAGGCGCCGACCTGTCGTGTGCGATCTAATGAGCAGGGAAAGAATCTGGGAATTACCTTCTGTAAAAACTCATCCTTTTGTTCCTCAAACACCTGTGGAAATAGCTGATTCAAGAAGTTGCTGACAGAGGGATGGTCCGCGTCTCTCAGCAGCTCCTTGGGTCACCAGCCGTTGTCAACCAAGCCAGTTGGCAGACTGACGGCAGGGCAAGAATGCTGACGCCCAACACTCTTTGCTGTTGGCCTCCGTGACATCACAATCAGCTTGTGCATAAACACACACAGACCCCACCCAGAGAGACACACCCCCACTGAGCAACTCCCCACCCTCCTTCCCAGCACTTCCTGCCCACCCCAGAACAGCTGTTTCATGGAATTGAGGATGCTCCGGGAGGGTCAGTTCGGGGCGGTGCATGGGATTCACATACTTGGGGCAGTGCATGGGATTCTTCTCTCCTAAGTGCAGGGCTCAGCACTTGTCCTTGCTGAACCTCATCAGATTTCTTTTGGCCCAATCCTCTATCCCGACCCTCCAGCGTATCTCCCTCTCCCCCCAGCTTAGTGTCATCTGCAAACTTGCTGAGGGTGCAATCCATCTCATCCTCCAGATCATGCACGAAGATGGTGAAGAAAACCGGCCCCAGAGTGACCCGTGGGGAAGCGGGGGAGGGGGTGGAAGAGAGGAGGCAGACGGTGAGTGGCAGGGACCCCACAGAGGGGGGTGCAATGGAGGAGAGGGGGAAATCATCCAGGCAGCGGTGGGCAGTGTGGGCTGGGAGAAGGGGCGAGGCAGATACAGGAAGAGATGGAGCACAGGCAGGGAACTGGGGCCCAGGCACCCGGGGCCTGGTCATCGTTGGCACCAGGAGAGGAGGAGAGAGAGACAGAGACAGAGACAGAGACAGAGTGTGTGTGATGGCCAACATACTAGAGGAGAGACAGAGAAAAACATGGTAGGATAGCAAGCAACTCACCTCCTGGAGTCATCTGTGATGAAGCGGGACTTCATGTTTCCTCTGAATTGTGTGGGGGTGCCTCAGGTTCCCCTATGCAGTTCTTAAGGATCTAGGGGGTTGGGTAAGGGTGTATGATCGTTGCAGAGCTCTGGAGGGCAGGTGTGTGCAGGGGTCTGGACACAGAGAATGGCCGACACCCTCTTTCCTGGCACCTGATGCCCTGGGCCCTTCCCCCCTGCGAGGTGAGAGCTAAAGGGTTGGAGAACAAAGGAATCGGGTGACCTCCCGGCCGGGGACAGGGACAAAGCCCAGAGGAGGAGGGGCTGGGGGGAGTTTCAGTTGGGGGCTGGCTGGAGACATGGAGTGAAGGGCAGACGGGGTTGTCTGGCTCACTGACCCCCAAAATGGACCCTGTTCTCTGCACCTACAAGCTTGTGTTAGACCATGTCCCTGTCGTCTAATAAACCTCTGTTTTCCTGGCTGGCTGAGAGTCCCGTCTGACTGCGGAGTTGGGGGGCAGGACCCTCTGCCCCCCCCAGGACCCCGCCTGGGCGGACTGGCTGTGGGAAGCGCACGGAGGGGCAGGGGAGGCTGAAGGCTCCGAGGTCAGAGCCAGGAAGGTGGAGCCGGGGGAGCTGTGTGTCCTGCAGACAGGCTGCTCCCCGAGAGAAGACTCCCCCAGAGTCCTGCCTGGCTTCCTGGGGAGCAGTCCCAGAGCATCGCCCGGGGACCCCGGGACATCCTCCTCCTCGATGAAACCTTCTGCTGTGTGCCGTGTTGTGTGCTGTTTTGTGGGCATGTTGTGTGTGTCGGTGTCATGTGGTGTGTGAGATTTTTGTGTCTCGTGTCGTGTGCCGTTTTGTTTGTCGTGTGTCGGTGTCGTGTTGTCTGTGTGTGTGTCGTGTTGTGTGTGGGTGTGTGATATTTTGTGTGCGATATTTTGTGCATCGTGTTGTGTGTGTGTCACGTGTGCCGTTTTGTGCGTCATGTGAGGTGCTGTGTGTCGTATTGTGTGTGGGTGTCGGTGTCGTCTGTGATTTCTGTGTCACGTTTTCTGCCCTTTTGTGCATCGTCTCGTGTGTGTGTGTGTTTATGTGTCGGTGTCATGTGTTGTGTGTGATTTTTGTGTGTCGTCTTGTGTGCTGTTTTGTGTGTCATTTTATGTGTGTGTCATGTTGTTTGTGTGTGTCGGTGTCCTGTGTTGTGTGTGTGTGAGAGACGTGTTTCTGTATGTGTGACGTGTTCTCTCTGTGTGTGTCGTCTGTCGTGTTGTGTGTGGGTGTGTGATATTTTGTGTGCGATATTTTGTGCATCGTGTTGTGTGTGTGTCACGTGTGCCGTTTTGTGCGTCATGTGAGGTGCTGTGTGTCGTATTGTGTGTGGGTGTCGGTGTCGTCTGTGATTTCTGTGTCACGTTTTCTGCCCTTTTGTGCATCGTCTCGTGTCGTCTGTCGTGTTGTGTGTGTGTGATGTTTTGTGTGTGATGTGTGTGTTGTCTTGGGTGGCTACACAGGGTAATGCACAAAGCATTCCCCTCATATAGGAAGAGTGACACAATGTGGCCACTCAGGAGTAACACACAAACAATCCTCCCCCGGAGCAACAGTGATGTGTGTGGCCAATTCAGGTCATGCACAAACCATTTCCATCATGGAGCAACAGTGACAGTGGGTGGCCACTGTTACGAATTCTACCTTTCAGGTCACGCACACAAGCTGCTGCGAATTATACCCGCTAGGTCACGCACAGTTCGAGTCTAGGCTGAGGCACACGAACAAGTCCACAACGGCAGGTTCCCAAAAATTAGCCAATAGACAAACCCTTCCCTTATCTACCACCTATCCCGGCTAGGTACATTCCCCGTGCTAAACCGTGACTTCAGCTACATTACATGGTCCTAAAGCAATTCACCAGGAACTTTTCTTATCAGGATGGGAGGCCCACAGCAAGGCCAGGAGGCAGGGAGTTAGGAACAGACAAAGAACAGAAACCGGGAGATAAAACAGGCTGGAGACAAGGGCGGGGGGGGGGGGGGGGGGGCGGAGGATTTTCACAGGAATGCAGTATCTAAGAAACACTCCTCCTGGTGCATGATGTGCTTGCTTTTAGACAATGGTGGGCCCCAAACCAAAATGGAGTCACCCAGGCTAACTTTTCCTTCACACCACTCAGGGTCATGCACCAACAATTTCCCTCGTGGAGCAACAGTGACACCGGGTGGCTAATCCAGGTATTGCACACAACATTTCCCTCATGGAGCAACAGTGACACTCGGTGGCCACTCTGGGTAATGCACAAATAATTTCCCTAACGGAGCAACAGTGACACCGGGTGGCCAGTCAGTGTAATGCACAAATCATTTCCCTCCTGCACCAACAGTGACAGTGGGTGGCCAATTCAGGTCATGCTCAAATCATTTCCCTCATGGAGCAACAGTGACACCGGGCGGCCCCTTGGAGTAATGCACAAAGCTTTTCCTCCCAGAGCACCCGCTGCACAAATTGAGTTTATTAATAATAATAATAATAAACAAAAAATAGTTTCACAAGAAAAGGCAGATTTTCAGTGATTATAAGGGATAGCAAACAGAAGAAGGCAGATTGCTAAGCAAATACAAATACACACACATACTAAGCCTAAGATCTTAAAGAGACTGGATTCAAGAAGTCATTTCCCATCCTAAATGTCTTTTGGCAACTTGAAGAGTTTCTGAACGTTAGACTTCCCGTTGTTTCTCTTTACAGACTAGACTCCTGTCTTAGTCTGGACTTCCCCCTTCTCATTTCCTTTGTCTCTTCAGGTACTTTCAGCAGCCTTTCTACTGCCCTGCATGATTTTCCTCCGCTCCGACTTCTCCATGGCTCCCGAGACCTCACCTGTGGGAATGCACACCTACCCGTGTCCTACAAAGGGAGACGGCACCAGGAGAGCAGAGGAGAGAGCGAGTTGGCGAACACACGAGAAGACGGCGAGTGCGGACGAGGAACTGGAAGCGCCGACCTGGCAGCCGGGTCTGCAGCGGGCAGAGAGCGGAGGCCTGGTTCCGCCTCCTTGGAAAGAGGCCCAAGCGGCTCAGGCCCCTCCGGCCGCGTTCCCCTCCGGCGAGAGCTCCGGCACCATTCCTCGCCAGAGCCGCTGCGAGAGCCGAGCCGGAGCCCTCGCTCCCCAGCGCTCGACGGGGGCTGGGAATCTCGCCCTCGGCCCTGCCGCCCTCTTCCCTCCCGCCCACACCGGCCCCACGCGCCGCCCAGAGACCGAGTTCCCCCGACCGTCCCCGCTCCGCTCTCGCCCCCGCGGGGGTTCGTCTCCGGGGTGGGATTTCGGTGTCGTGTCCTCTTCCGTCTTGTGTGTCGTGTGACGTGTTGGTGTCGTGTCGTGGGCGTGTGAGACGTCGTGTGTGTCAGTGTGTTTGCCGTCTCGCTGTTTGTGAGTCGTCGTGAGTCGGCGGGTGTGTGTGTGTGTGTGTGTGTGTGGGCGTGGGTGTGAGTTGTGTGTGGTGTGTGTCTTTCGGCGTGGGCGTGTGTTGTGTTGTATGTGGTGTGTGGGCGTGGTCGTGTGTTGTGTTGTGTGTTGTGTTGTGTTTTGTGTGGGGGGCATGTCGTGTGGTGTGTTGTGTGTTGTGCATGTGTCGTGTGTGTGGGCGTGTGTTCTGCGTGCGTTGTGTGGGCGTGTGTGTGTGTGTGTTGTGTGGGCGTGTCATGTGTGGGCCTATGTGAGAGAAGTTGTGTGTGTGTGTGAGACGTCATGTGTGTGTGTGTGTGAGACGTCATGTGTGTGTGTGTGTGTCAGTCGTTGTCTGTGTCGTGTGTTTGTCGGTTTCATGTGTGTCAGTATCGTGTGTCGGCGTGTGTGTGTGTGTCGGCATGTGTGCGACATTATGTGTCGTGTGTTTGTGTGTGGACGTGTGTGAGAGCCGTCAAGTGCCTTGCATGTGTGTCGGCGTGTGTGAGAGACGTGTCTCTGTGTGTGAGACGTTGTGTGTCGTGTGCGTGTGAGACGTGGTTGTGTGTGTGTTGTCTTGAGTGTTTTGTTCAGTGTGTGATGTGTTATGTGTGATTTGTGTGTGTGTGACGGGTTGTGTGTCGTGTTGTGCGCGCGTGCGACGTCTCCCATGATCACGCAGTTTCCATGAGTATTTACTTCATTAAAAACATTAAAGAGGGCTCGATCCATATCCACATGAGATCCCGGCGGTCTCCAGCAGACTCCAAGCACTATCCCAGGGGAGGCTCGAGTCGTTTTCTTCCCCAATGTCATTTTTGCCCAGACGGACTCTGTCTTATCCATTCCATCGCTGATTTCTTTACATTCGACCTCCTCATTGATAGACAATCCTACTCCACCACCTTGACCTTTATTTCGGTCTTTCCTAAAGAGCACATACCCTTCAACACCCGTAGTCCAGTCATGACGACTATTCCACCCTGTTTCTGTTATCCCGAGAATATCTGGTTTCACTTCCTGCACCAGTACCTCTAGTTCCTCCATTTTGTTACCAAGGCTCCTCGCATTGGTGCACAAACATCTTCATTTTTGCTGTTTGGCCTCCCTCACCTTCTTTACCCAATGAGGCACGGTCATTCTACAGCCAGCAGAACCTACTAGACTGGTGTCCACACTGCCCTTCCTCCTTATAGCCATTCCCCTACCCACGGCTGTATCCTTTCTTACTTTGTTTTCTTCCCTCTCAAGGCTAAAATCCGGCATGGAGATTACCTGGACATTCCCCAACCAATCATCTCCCCCAGATTCCTAGATTAAAGCTCTCTTAATCAGTTGTGCCAGCCTCCATCCTAGAAGTCTGTTTCCTTCCCTACTCAGATGAAGTCCATCCCGAGAGAACTGTCCTCTGTCCAGGAATGCCTCCCAGTGGCCATTCATCCCAAAGCCCTCCTTCTAGCACCACTGCCTGAGCCATCTGTTGATAGTCATAATCTTGTCACGCCTTTGTTGACCTTCTCCAGGAATAGGCAAAATCCCACCACAGATCACCTGAGCCTCGATTTCCTTAAGCGTCTTCCCCAGCCAAGCAGTGTCTCCCTTAATCCTTTCCAGCGAGAATCTAGCTGTATCATTTGTTCCCACATGAAGGATAATTAGGGGATTCTTTCCCGTTCCCTTTAGGATCCTTTTCAACCTCAGATCTACATCCCGTATCTTAGCACCTGGAAGACAGCACACCCTTCTATTCTCTGGATCAGCTCTGGTTACTGGCCTGTCTAGTCTTCTCAGTAAAGAGTCCCCGATCACATAGCCCTGCCTTTCCCTGGTGATGATGCTATTCTCCAGTCTATCCCCTCTTCCCTCTGGCTGCAAGTTCTTTCCATTCCTATTCTCCCTTGTAATCCTCTTCAACCCATCCTGTATCCTCCTGGGGCTCATATTTGGTGTAGTCTCCATTGACTCTTCCCCTTTTCCTATAGGACTAGCCACTCTTCTCTTCCTCCTTGCCCCTCCACCTTCAGTGACTACCTGTTGAGCCCCTTCTTCATTTTCCAACTCTCAAAACCTATTCCTGAGCTCTATTTCTCCTTCACGAGCCCGTCTTTTCCTCTGCCTGGTTCTTGTAGTCACATGCTTCCACTGACCACTTCCCTCACCCAGCAGTCTCCCCTCAGAATTCCCCAGTCCTGCTTCCATCTGCAAGTGAGAACTTTTCCCTTCAGATACCTCATGTCTTTGCTCCATCATCTGCTCAAACCCCTTTCTAAACTCAACCAGACTTTCCACCTGCATCTCCAAACCTCAGATCTTCTCCTCCATCAGCTCGAGCAGACGGCATTTCATGCAGACAAAACTCTTCCCAGGTCCCCCCTCCAGGATCATGGACATACGGCAGCTTCCACAGCCAGTCATCTCCATTGTGTCTTCCACGACATGAGTCACTCCCACCGCTGCCTCTGTGTCTGTCATCGCCTTCCCACCTAAATCCTGTTCACCTGGGAAACACCCAAACCCCACCCCCCACAGCAACAACAAACCCCAAACAAGCACCACAAGACAAACTCCCCCTCAGACTCCCCTGTTTACAGCCCTGTTTGCTGGCTCCGGTGCCACGGCCTGACTGGCTGGCTCCCTTCATAGGACCCCGAGTCAGAGAAGCCCCGGCCCCAAATCAGGGATCAACTTCTCTCCCAGCACAAAGCCACCACAAGCCTCGACACGTACACAAAATCCCAATACACAACCAAATACCAACACCTTCTCCCCCACACCATTCACAGCTGTTGGTGGGTCTTGGGGAAACCCTGGTGCACCAGCGGGGGGGCGGGTGTCTGACGGGGTGGTTGGGGTGGCAGGGGGCGGGAAGGGGCCCAGCTGGGAGGTGGAGGGGTCTGTGTGGTGGGAGCTGTGGGAGGGTAGGGGATGGATTGGTGCTGTGGGAGGAGGAGAGGGGGGTTGTGGACAGGGGGCAATTGGGTTGTCGGGATGGGGACTGGGTCTGGGAGGGATGTGGGGGAGGGAGAGGCAATAGGGGACCTGGATCGGGGACTTGGGTCAATGGCATGGCTGTGGCTGTTGGGTTGGGTTGGGAGGGGCAGCACCATGGCAGCCCCCAGGGGGACACAGCATGGCTATGGGGGGCTGTAGGGAGGGGAGGCGTCTGTGGGGTGGGGTGTCTCAGCTGGGTGGGGTGGCTGCGACACGTGGGGAGCGGGGGGCAGAAGGAGTGGTCGGGGGCTCTGAGCCGCTCCGCCCGGCCCCGAGCTCCGGAGAGCCCCCGGCTGCTCCCCTGCCTCCCCCCCCCCCCCCGCAGCCTCCGCTCCCGGTGTCGCCGGCCCATGCTCCGGGCAGCGGGGCGACGAGCCCGGCCGGCCCCGGGTCTCTGTGCGGCGCGGCCCGGCGGCTGGTCCTGGGGCAGCCGCCCCCAGCCACCGGGGCTCCAGGCAGCGCGGTCAGGGGGCAGGGAGCAGGGGAGGGGTGGGGTAGAGGGCAGGGGAGTTCACGGGGGGTCAGGGGCTGGGGGGTGGATGGGGTCAGGGCGGAGAGAGGGCGGGGAACAGGGGGATGAATGGGGGCAGGAGGTCCCGGGGCGGTCAGGGAGAAGGGCTGGTTGGATGGGGCAGAAGGTCCGGGGGACAGACAGGAAGGGGGGGGGTTAGATGGGGCAGTGTGGGGCTGTTAGGGGCAGGGGGATCTGGAGCCCCTCAGGGAACAGAGGGGTTGGATGGGGCCGGAGGCCCGGGGCGGCCGTCCAGGGGCGAGAAGCGGGGGTCAGATGGGGGCGGGGGCCGGGCCATGTCTTGCTGTTTGAGGAGGCCCAGCCTCCCCTAACTGTCCCTCCGTACAATTTCTGAAACCCGATTCGGCATCAGGCCAAAGTTTGCCTGCCCCTGGCTTAGGGCCTGATTTATGCAAAGACCCATTGGGAGTGTGTGAACATTGCCCCATTTCTGAAACTGGAAACAAACCCCTGCACAGGGCTGGGAAAACAGAGCAGAGCTCTGGAGCCTGAACCCCCTCGTCAGAGACTGCGATGAAATCCTCTCAGGCATTGGCATCCAGACAGCAGGAGTATCTGGCTGTGTCGACTCTCTCCTCCGGCCCTGAGCAACCAGCACCCCTAGCCAATGCCTGAGATGACGGGGCGTCCAGCATTTCCAGGTTCCTACCTTATCCAAGGGACCGGTTCCTCACCGTCGTCCGCAGCTGCTCCTCCCCCATGTCCAAGGGACCGGTTCCTCACCATCATCCACAACTACTTCTCCACTATATGAGTGCGTTGCACCGTCGTGCCCTCTGGGGTCGATCAAATCGCGTCTCCTCCGAGGCCCCCGATGAACTCACCAGTGCACGCTGGTTCTCGCCGCAATCCTCGACCTCCAGGAGGGGTCCGGGCAAGGCTAAATAGCAGCCTCATCGCCCACCCAGGGATGCCAAAAGCTGTTGCCAGCACCCAGTGCTGAGAGGTTAAACAACAGCTGGGGTTGGTTCGTTACCCGGTGTGCTTCACCCAATAATCACAACGGGGTGGAGAAGGAGAAAAGTTTATTTGCAGCTGCAAAAAGGTCCAGGGAGAATAAGATCTCAGATCCTGCACACAGCAGGAAGTTACACAGGCTTTTATACATCCTTTTTCCCAGCATACCTATCCAATAGGAAGCTGCCCTAAGTATCCATATAGCCAGCCAATCCAGTTCCCAGCTAGTTCCCTTGTTCTCTGTATCATTTGTTAAACTATACATAAAGCTGCTTTATTCAGCATTGTTCTTCCATATCTGCCCTGTTTGGCTTTGTTTAGTTTCAGGCGGTCTGACTCTGCAACATATTGTTGCAGATCCTCAACATAACTGCTGCGAGTGCCTCCAGGCGGGGGGGCCAAGGACACTTGGGCCTAGTACGCAGAGCTGCTGCGAGTGCCTCCAGGCAGGAGGGGGGGCCAAGGACACCTGGGCCTAGTGCGAGGGGGCTTCATCGACACTCGTGGTCTTCCATCCCCTCGAGTTACCTAGTGGCCATGCCCCAGTGTCCCCAACAACTCCCCTGCTCAAAGCAGGACCAATCCCCAACTAAATCATCCCAGCCAGGGCTTTGTCAAGCCTGACCTTAAAAACTTCTAAGGAAGGAGATTCCACCACCTCCCTAGGGAACGCATTCTAGTGTTTCACCATCCTCCTAGTGAAAAAGTTTTTCCTAATATCCAACCTAAACCTCCCCCACTGCAATATGAGATCATTACTCCTTGTCCTGTCATCTGCTATCACTGAGAACAGTCTAGATCCATCCTCTTTGGAACCCCCTTTCAGGTAGTTGAAAGCAGCTATCAAATCCCCCCTCAGTCTTCTCTTCTGCAGGCTAAACAATCCCAGTTCCCTCAGCCTCTCCTCATAAGTCATGTGTTCCTGTCCCCTACTCATTTTTGTTGCCCTCCACTGGACTCTTTCCAATTTTTCCACCTTCTTCTTGTAGTGTGGGGCTCCAAACTGGACACAGTACTCCAGATCTCCAGAGTAGATATGTGGACAGAGTTGGCAATGGGTTTGTTGGAAGGATCGGTTCGTGGGTTAGTGTTTTTGTTGTGTGGTTGCTGGTGAGTATTTGCTTCAGGTTGGGGGGGCTGTCTGTAAGCGAGGACTGGCCTGTCTCCCAAGATCTGTGAGAGTGATGGGTCGTCCTTCAGAATAGGTTGCAGATCCTTGATGCTGCGCTGGAGAGGTTTCAGTTGGGGGCTGAAGGTGACGGCTGGGGGCGTTCTGTTCCTTTCTTTGTTGGGCCTGTCCTGGAGTAGGTGACCTCTGGGTATTCTTCCCTTCAGCAGGTAGTTTTTAAGATCACTTGATAGAGATCCTGTAGGTGTTTGTCTCTGTGCGAGGGGTTGGAGCAAATGAGGTTGTACCGTAGAGCTCGGCTGTAGACAAGGGATTGTGTGGTGTGGTCTGGATGAAAGCTGGAGGCTCACCACACGATCCATCGTCTACAGCCGAGCTCTGCAATACAACCGCATTTGCTCCAACCCCTCAGATACAGACAAACACCTACAGGATCTCTATCAAGCATTCTTACAACTACAATACCCACCTGCGGAAGTGAAGAAACAGATTGACAGAGCCAGAAGAGTACCCAGAAGTCACCTACTACAGGACAGGCCCAACAAAGAAAATAACAGAATGCCACTAGCCATCACCTTCAGCCCCCAACTGAAACCTCTCCAGCTCATCATCAAGGATCTACAACCTATCCTGAACGACGGCCCATCACTCTCACAGATCTTGCGAGACAGGCCAGCCCTTGTTTACAGACAGCCCCCCCAACCAGAGACTGCTGAATTGGAATTAATTTGCAAACTGGATACAATTAACTGAGGCTTGAATAGAGGCTGGGAGTGGAAGGGTCATTTCACAAAGTAAAATTATTTCCCCATGTTTATTTCTCCTCACCCCCACCCCCCACTGTTCCTCAGACTTTCTTGTCAGCTGCTGGAAATGGCCCACCTTGATTATCACTACAAAAGTTCCCCCCCCACCCGTTCTCCTGCTGGTAATAGCTCACCTTAAGTGATCACTCTCGTTACCGTGTGTATGGTAACACCCATTGTTTCATGTTCTCTCTGTATATAAATCTCCCCACTGTATTTTCCACTGAATGCATCCAATGAAGTGAGCTGTAGCTCACGAAAGCTTATGCTCAAAGAAATTTCCTAGTCTCTAAGGTGCCACAAGTACTCCTTTTCTTCAAGTGAGATGGTAATTCCTTAATTCCCTGGGTTACTTCCTGGCCACTTCTGTGACTTTAGTGCCATTATGAAAACTGTTCTCAAAATCTCTGGGTCCCCTTGCCCTACGCTGTGGTTATGAAAGCTCCTTCTCAGCTCCTTTTACTTTCCTGCTTTCCAGTTACTGTAAATAAACCAATAACACAATTCTTCTTGTTTCTTCCACATTCTTGTCCTAGTTCCAGTTGTTTGGGGAAGAGTCATGAGATGTGTTTGTGACACTCTACACCTTGGGGGAGCGTCTTATGCTTAGAAGAAGCACACGGGATCTTTTCAGGGGAAAAGGCAATACACCGCATTTCTTGAAAATACAACTCTTAGCATACGCATTTAATCACACACACAAACACACACACACACACGTCCTGCAGATGGTCTTACAGTTACCAGTTTGCTGTAGCTCTTGTCAATCTAACGGCCAGTTAGACTGAACACAAGCGAGGAGCTGGGCTCCGTCGGTCGCAAACCCATGCTCTGAGGCTTTGCAGGACTGAACCCAGAGTCTTATGGCAAAACACCCCAGCTTTAGATTTGTAAATTCCAACTTTCATCTATGGATTTTGCAATGTCATTCTGTAATCGTTAGTCTTCAAGTGGGATTAATCCGGGTTTTCCGCTGTTATTGTTTGGTGGTTTTGTTGGCCTCCCATCCTTAGATCTTTGTCTTGCATTCAGGGTGCCTGCCTCGCCGTTGAGGTCATAAATGCTGCTAACATGTTTAGCGTCGGATACGGTGGATGTTTTCTGACTGTCTCCTGCTGTTTCCAAGTCTTCACGTCTTCTTGACCATCTGGACATTTGTGAGGCCTTTTCACAGACATCAGAATCTGGCTGATGCACCTTTACCAATGGCCCATGAGGCCGTTCCTTCCTGCTCTCAGAAAGGGTGGCGGGCAGAACATGGTCAAATCCTATCCTACATCAATCCATTTAATACATGGTTATCCCTTCTCTTTCATTATGCAAAATGCAAACATCAAATCCTCCTCTTCTAGGTGCCCTGTAACCCCCATATTCCTCACCTTGGATTGAATTGTGTTGTTACCTTGCACGGCATGCTTTCCATGTATCCGGGGAAAGATTAGGAGGTACCAGCAAGGAAGGTCAGCAACCCCCGGGTGGGGTGTGAAACAGCCCATCCACAGCCGTTGCCCAGCAAGGAAGCTCCCACTCAGTGATTCCCCTGCCTGAGGCCACAGCAAGGGAATTGCTGCACCGGGCTGGGAGATTGAGCAATGCCCCCCCCACGCTTCCCCCCCCCAGACACGCCTGGACTGGGGCTTCCCAAGCACACGGGCTGAGGGGGCAAAACCCAAACCCAAACCCGGGGCCCACGCTTGGCCTTTCTCCTCCCCCCACCGACACTGCCAGCAAGAAGGACACTGAAGACTTGAGACTGCAACTGAGGGGACGGGCCCGGGCACACAGCACGTCGTACGTCACACACACAAAATGTCGAATCTCGCACCCACAACTCCTCGCACGTCACACCCACAGAACATATCGCACGTCGCGCACACAGCACGTCGCACGTCAGACACACAAACACGTCTCACACACACACAAAACACGACACACAACCCGTCTCACAGACAGAAAACACCACACACACCACATCACACAAAACACGTCACATGACACCACAGACACAACACCACACACACACTTAACACGACACACAAAATGGCACACAACACACACAAGACGACAGACAACAGATCACACAACACACCACACAGACACACACACAGAACATGTCACACATCGCGCCTCACATACAAAGGTCACATGTCGCACACAACACGCCGCACGACGCATGTCGTACACCGCACATCACAATTCGCATGCACACACAGCATGTCGCATGATGCATGTCGCACGTCACAGTCACGCACACCACACAGCTCACGTCACACGTCTCACACACACAACACGTCGCACGTCGCACATCACACACACAAAGTGCTGTGCATCACACACAACGTCGTTCGTCACATGTCACATGTCGCACGCCCACACAGCACATCGCATATCGCAAATCAAACACACAGCACGTCGCGTTTCGCATATCTCACACACACAACACGTCCCACACACACAGCACGACACACAACACTTGTGTGTGTGAGACGTATTTGTGTGCGTGTGATGTGTTGTGCATGTGTTGTCTGTCGTCTAGAGTGTTGTATTCAGTGTGTGTGGGACGTGTTGTGTGTTGTGTTGTGTGTGTGTGTCTGTGTGGTGTGTTGTGTGCAATGTTGTGTGTTTGTTTTGTGTTGTGTGCCGTTGGTGTGGTGTGTGTCGCACGCACAGAGACAACACATCTCACCTCACACGCACAGCACGTTGCACGCTCACATAGCACGACACACACACAGTACATTGCGCATCGCACATCTCACACACACAACATCACACAAACACACAGCATGACACACAACACGTGTGTGTGAGACATGTTTGTGTGTGTGCGATGTGTTGTGTGTGTGCTGTGTGTCGTCCAGAGTGTTGTGTTCCGTGTGTGTGTGATGTGTTGTGTGTGGTGTGGTGTGTGTGTGGTGTTTTGTGACGTGTTGTGTGTGTCATCTAGAGTGTTGTGTGACGTGTTGTGTGTGTGTCTGTGTGGTGAGTGGTGTGTTGTGTGTGTGTGTGATGGGTTGTGTGTCGTGTTGTGTGTCATGAGACATTTTGTGTGTGACACGGTGTGTGTCGCACGTACAGAAACAACACATCGTATGCCGCACGCCACACGCCGCACACACAACACGTCGCACGTCGCTTGTCACACATTGAACATAGACACACAACACGTCGCACATCAGACACACAACATGTTGCACGTTGCACACATACACACAAAACGTCGAACGTGGCACACACAACACGTCGCACGTCACGTCACTCCCAGCAAGTCGCACTTCACACATGTCCCACGCGTGTCACACGCGCACACACAGCACGTCATATGTCATGCACAACACGTCGCGTGTAGCACGGACACACAACACGTCGCACGTAACACACACAAGATGTCACGTGTTGCACATCACACACAAAACATCGCATGTCACAGGCACGTACACAACACGTCGCATGTCGCATGATGCACATTGCACAGACACACACAACACGCGGCCCGTTGCACGCACGCACAGCACGTCGCACGTCACACTCAAAAACACATCTCACACCGCACAACACGACACACGCCATGTCACACAGACACAAAACACTACACACACGTCACACACACAACACAGAATACGTCACACAGACAGACACAAACACACACATGACACACACCACGTCACGCACAACACATCACATGACACCAAAAACACAACACCACACACACACTCAACATGGCACACAACATGACAAAACACGTCACACAGAGAGACACAAACACGACACACAATGTCACACACACAACACACGTCTCACACACACACCACGTCACATGTCACCACAAACACAATACCACACACACAATCCACACAACACTCTAGTCGACACACAACACCACACACAAGACATCACACATACACACACACAACCCGTCACACACACACATATCATGACACACACATGACACAGAAAACGACTCACACAGAAACACACACAACACGACACACACAGAAACACATCACACGTCCTACAAAACATGTTGCACATTGTCACACACACTCATGTAAGCATGTCGCACATTGCACGCCGCATGACACACACAAAAACCTGTCACACACACAAACACACACACAACACATCACACACACAATGTCTCATGCACACACACACAAAATACACAACCCGTCTCACACATACACACACATAACACGACACACACAACACGTCACACACACAACACGACACACAACACGACACACAGACAGACACAAACACACATGACACAGAACTTGTCACGCACACAGAACACTACACAAAACACATCTCACAAACACACACCATGTCATATGACACAACAAACACCACACACACAATCTACACAACTCTAGATGACACACAAAATGACACACATGTCACACGCACACAAAACGTCTCACACACACACAAAACACGACACACAACCCGTCTCACACACGAACATAACATGACAAACAGAACACGACACACACCATGAAACACACAGAAACACATTTAATGTCCCACACAATACGTCACATGTTGCATAGATACATACAACACATCGCACGACACACACACAGAAACACATCATACACACAAAAACACACAACGCGACACACAACAAGACACAAAACACATCAAACACACACAACATGTCACACATATACAAAAACGTTTCTCTCACACACAAGACGACACAGAACACATACAATACGACAAACATAACATGAAACACAACACGACATACAACACGTTACACATACAACACATCGCATGTCACATGTTGCATGGACACACACAACACATCACATGCCTCAAGCTGCACAAACACTTAGCACATAGCACATCGCACGTTGCACGTCACACACACAACACGTCAAATGTCGGACATACAACATGTCGCACGTCGCACGCGCACACAGCACATCGCACATCGCGAATCAAACACACAATACGTCGCACGTCGGACAAGCACACACACAACGCGACACACAACACATCACACACACAACACGACTCACACAACATGACACACAATATGTCACACACACCACGTCACACACAACACATCACATGACACCACAAACACCTCACCACACTCAAACACACACTCAACACGTTGCACATGACACACAACACATCTCACACACACACACACACAACATGACACACAACACGTCACACAGACAGACAAACACACATAACATGACACACAACACATCACACACACAACATTACACAAAACACGTTTTGAAGGGGGATGGACGTCATTCTTGCGACAAGGCACCTGCTAATGCCAAAAACACTTTCGCCCTGTGCGCCCTTCCAGACAAGTCTTATGTCCCAAATACTTTGGGTCTTCCGGGATAAATCCCCGAATAATCAAGGATCTTGACCAAAAAGGTCGTTACGTCTAAAAAGGAAGAAAGATTGTCGTTGTGTACACCATGAAGCAAGCCCTGCAACTTTTGGACACGTATCCCGACAGCCCACAGGGTGCACGTCAAGGGACGTTCAAAGCGAGACGGGCGTTCTTTTTGGGGAGACTAACCCCCATTGCGCTGACCAGGAGAAGGGGGAAGTGGGAGCCTGCAGCGCCATCTAGCGGCCAAAGGAGAAATCGCCGGCTTCTGGACCTGTGTGCGCCCTTGGTTCGGTTCACAAGGAAAGCTGTGTCACGCCAGGTTGGGAAAACGGGCTTCTGCTGCACGACATCATCCTCTGGAATGACTCAACCCGACAGGACACCTCCTACGATACACTGCTCCGAGTGACGCTCTCAAACAGGTCACCACAGCTCCCCAGGCAGGTGTGAGAGGATTGTTCTCCCCAGCTGACAGAGGGAGAAACGAAGGCTGAGAAAGGCGAAGGGCCTTGTCTTCCATCACACAACCTGTCGGGATAGAGTTGGGAACAGGACCTGGGTGTCCTGACTTTCAAACGAACCATCAGTCTGGAGTTTCACACACTGAATGATCAGAATAAATGGATCTGCAATGAGCTACAGACCAACAACCATACACATTGATTCTTCAGCAAGTGTTTTAGAAGCAGGAGAACAACAGCGAGAACCAGGAACGGCTCAGAGACAATCAGCAGCAAGAAGGAGAACAATTCACCAAGCAGATGATTGGTTCTGGCTTATTTGCTGGGCCTTAAATGAGAACAACAAAGTCCTGAATTTCCACCCTGCCACGAGACCCCCTGCTCAGCCAATCAGCGTGGAGACTCTGGCGGTGGGCTGAGGGTTCCCCAGATGGCCCAGGGATGGCTCAGGTCACCGGTGAGGATCACTCTCAGAGCACGCTTCCTGTCCCATCTCTTTGGGAGGCCTCCCACCATGAGGGCTACAGAGTACCCCCTCCTTGCCAGTGGGGGGAGGTAAGCAGGAAAAGGGAAACCAAAAAAGTCAAACCCCAAGGACTCGAAGGGACAAAGGCCAAGCTGGGGGGAAATTGTCCAACCTTAACCTCCTGTTTTCCGTGCCGAGAATTTGGCCAGCACCGGGTGGATCAGGCTGCCTCGGTACTAAACCTCTCTGGGGCTCTTCCCTTCTCCACAGGGACGTCTGTCTTCTCGCTCAATGAGCAGTGGGAAAGGAGAAAACTCCAGAGAGGCTCCACCTCGCGCTCACATACGAGACCCTGAATTCTCTCTCAGTCCTCAAGGAGACACCTCAGGAAGGAGACTCCCTGCAGCAAAGCCCCGGGGGTCTCTGAGATCCCCCTGCCCTGCAGCCTGTCCTCCCTGGCCGTTGTCGTGGTCTCTCTGTGAGGTCACCGCCTCCCAACCGCCTTTCACCAATCAGCTGAGTGCTGCAAAAGGCCCTTGTGATGTCACTGCCACCCCCACCCCTGCCCTGCAGGGCTCATGTCCTGCCCGAGCCGGCTCCTGTGCGTGTTTGAGCTGCTCCCCCTGGGTCACCCCCACACACTCAGTGGTCGTGCAAGGGTTCACGCACGCCACACGTGGAACCATCAGAGGATGCTCAATGTGCCGCACTCGGTTTTGCAGAGATTTGGAGACTTGAAGGCCAGAAGAGACTCTTAGATCATCTCATCTGGCCCCCCGCACACCACAGGCCTCCTGCATGGCGCAGTCGCGAGTTGTCATAAATATAAAGGGAAGGATAAACCCCTTTAAAATCCCTCCTGGCCAGAGGAAAAATCCTCTCACCTGTAAAGGGTTAAGAAGTGAGGAGAAAGATACTTTTGAAAGATACTTTCAAAAGCTGGGAGGAGGGAGAAAAACAAAGGGTCTGTGTCTGTCTGTGTGATGCTTTTGCCGGAGACAGAACAGGAATGGAGTTTTAGAACTTAGTAAGTAATCTAGCTAGGTAGGTGTTAGATTATGATTTCTTTAAATGGCTGAGAAAATAGCTGTGCTGAATAGAATGACTATTCCTGTCTGTGTGTCTTTTTTGTAACTTAAGGTTTTGCCTGGAGGGATTCTCTATGTTTGAATCTAATTACCCTGTAAGATATCTACCATCCTGATTTTACAGAGGTGATTCCTTTTTACTTCTATTAAAAGTCTTCTTGTAAGAAAATGGAATGCTTTTTCATTGTTCTCAGATCCAAGGGTTTGGGTCTGTGGTCACCTATGCAAATTGGTGAAGATTTTTACCAAACCTTCCCCAGGAAGTTGGGTGCAAGGGTTGGGGGGATTTGGGGGGGAAAGACGTGTCCAAACTACGTTTTCTCAGGAACCCAGATAAAGTTTGGTGGTGGCAGTGGAAGTTCAGGGGCAAAATGGGTAAAATAGTTTGTACCTTGGGGAAGTTTTAACCTAAGCTGGTAAAAGTAAGCTTGGGAGGTTTTCATGCAGGAGGGGGTTGAGGGATGCGGGTCGGCTTACCTCGGGATGGGGGGCTCCCCAGATCCCACCAGCATAGCTCTGCAGCTCCTAGGTGGCAGAGGGGTTGGGGGGGGGGGTCTCCACACCACTCTGCCTGTGCCTGCAGGCCCTGCCCCCCGCAGCTCCCATTGGCTGAGGTTTCTGGCCAATGGGAACTGTGCCCACCCCCCAGGACCAGCAGGGGTCCCACTCCCAGGCTGCGCACTGCAGCCCCCTCCCCCAGCACTAGTGGGGTCCCGGGCCTCCTCCCCCAGCACCTGGGTTGTCCCCGATCTGCCCCTAGTAGTACACACTTAGTAGATTACAAGCTTTCTAATGATATGTTACATGGGGCATTTAGCATAAAGCATATTCCAGGCATGTTATATTCCTGTTCATAAGCATATTTTCATAAAGCATATGAGTGCAACGTCACAACGGCCTCACAGAGAGTAAAGTTACCGTGAGCTTTGGGTTTAGGGAACCCCGGGGAGCAGACCAGGCTCCCTGCAGTGCAGGAATCACTTCATGGGGCGAGGGGTGCTGCGTGGAGTTTACAACATGGCCACTGTGGTCACTGTTGCAGGGAATGGGGTATTGCGGGACAGCTGCTGGAGGATGGTTAGGGTAGATGTAGGCCAATGCCATCTGGAGAGGTGGTTTTACTGCATCACCGTAAGGGAGCAATTACATTGGCCAAAGAGAAATTTGAGTGCAGAGCTGGGCACAGCGAGGTGAATGCAAGGCAATGTATGCCAGCCGAACTGTGGTGTTGACAGGCCTAAGGGGCTTCGTTGCTTGAGGCACAGCTAGCCGTGCCATGGTGTAGGGGCCACTACCAGCTGTTCTGCCCACACTACCCTTCGGGAGGAGAGGCCTGGCCCGTCCCTCCTCTCCTCTCTGCTCCCTCAGGACCGGCAGGAAACCCCAGCCAGACCCAATGGGAGACGAGGGCAATAGAGCAATGACTGCAGCACTAGGAGAGCCTGGCAAAGAGCAGCCACCAGGGGCGGTCGCCAAGGGACCCACCGAGGGATGTTCCTGTATGGTGACAAACCCCAGAACTGCAGGGCAAATCTTGCCTTGCCGAGAGGCCCTGTCTCTCCCCCTTTCCCCCCTCCCCACACATGTCCCAGCCCCAGGCTCTGCACGGGCTGGACCTGGTCCCAGAGGAGTCGGTTATGGGGCCTCCGCGGCCAGATGGTCTATGTCCTTATCCCATTGCTGGGCCAAGCCAGCATCTCTGCCCCCTGCCACCCTGCCCTCCCCACAACTGCTCCTGACTGGGCTAGCTGCTGCTGGTTCCTCGGCCCCTCAGGTACACCGTCAGCCTGGCCTTGGAGATACCCAAGCTCTGGAAACTCCAGTGACAGCTCCTGAGTCTAGCTGGGACCAGGAGCCAGCCAGGAGAGCTTGGGGCCAGCTGCCCCTAGTCTGCAGAGTGGGGCTGGCCATGCCCTGGGCTCCCCTGGTCTGAGGTGCTGGCCCCAAGGGCATCACAGTGACTTTGGTAAATGCACCCTGCTGCCCTGGTGAGAGAATTTTGGGAGAAGGAGGAGATTTTGTGGGGCCCCCTCTAGGGCTTTGGGTGCCTCCCCCAGCCATGTGCTGCAGGAGTAGCAGAGACCAGTGGCTGGTGCCAAGGCCTGTGCAGAGTAGTCGCTCTCTGATGGAGCGGGGAGGTGGCCTCTGCCTTCTCTGCGCCCATTTAACAGAACACTGAGGCACGGTGGGGGGCGGCCAAATCCTGTAGGGGATGAGGATGTGAGTGCTTTAAATGTCAGTGTTAGCCTCCAGGGCCTGGTCCCCACAACAGGCCCAATGGCCTCAACGATCAAACCTGGGGCCTCAAAAGAGGCAGCTCATTATGATTTTAAGGGGAGCTGAAAGGGTTGGGGTCTGCTCTGGACCCTGCCTTAACGGGGAAGGGGGGCACTGAGTGCCCTGTATGGGCCACCCCACAGCCAGAGATCGATTAAGGTTTCCTGGGGCCCTGGGCCAGAACAAGTGCGGGGCCCTTCCCCACCCCTTCCAACTGTGGTCCTGCCCCCATTCTGCCTGTGGCCCTGCCCATGGCCCCACCCCTTTCTGCCCCTTCCCCAGGGCCCTGCCCCTGTTCCAGGCGACCTCCCCCCACCCCCGCTTGCCCCATATTGGAGAAGCTGAGGCCGGGGCAGGCAGCAAGAGGTTTTCCAGCCCCGGGGCTGCAGCACGGGGTGGGCTCAGGGGGCACTAGGGGCTTCTCCGGCCCTCCCCCCACGGCTTCCGCCAGGGAGTGGGATCAGAATGTGGGGGCTTTCCTCGCCCTGCCTGCCTGGCAACCCCTGGGCACAGGCTCAGTGGCTAATCTGCCATTGCCCCCGGCACTTCACCCTGGGTTGGGGATGAGACCTGCCCCCGGAGGTACCCACTCTGCTGGTTCAGCCCTGGCAGGGTTTGGACTGGGAGCGGGATCTCTGAACAGCTGCTTGCGATGAGGGGTGCTAGGGTCTTTGTGTGAAATCAGCTGTCGGGGGGGCTCAGCCCTGCAGGATGGGCACTTGTGTCCCAGAAGCCAGCACGATGAGCGGCACCGACAGGGTCCCACAGCAAAGGGGTGAATGTGCCCCTGACACTGAGCTCCCCTCTCCGGGGCTGCCCCGGCAGGGCACTGGATGAAGATAGAGGCTCGAGGGCAGGATAGCCCTGCCCTTGACCTGCCAGCGCTGCCGGCCCTCGGGGCTCAGGGGATTGGCTCAGGGCTGCCAAGCCACTAAACACACACCCCACCCCTCAGTTCCTGCAGTTTTGTTTCACTAGTGTTGGGGACCCTGGGGCATGGCCACTAGGTAACTCGAGGGGATGGAAGACCACGAGTGTCGATGAAGCCCCCTCGCACGAGGCCCAGGTGTCCTTGCCCCCCACTCCCGCCTGGAGGCACTCGCAGCAGCTCTGCGTAGTAGGCCCAAGTGTCCTTGGCCCCCCGGCCTGGAGGCACTCGCAGCAGTTATGCTGAGAATCTGCAACAATATGGTGCAGAGTCAGACTGCCTGAAACTAAACAAGGCCAAACCGGGCATATATGGAAGAACAATGCTGAATAAAGCAGCTTTATGTATAGGTTAACAAATGATACAGAGAACAAGGGAACTAGCTGGGAACGGGATTGGCTGGCTAGATGGATACTTAGGGTATGCTGGGAAAAAGGTGTATAAAAGCCTGTGTAACTTCCTTCTCTGGGTGCAGGATTTGAGATTCTATTCTCCCTGGATCTTTTTGCAGCTGCAAATAAACTTTTCTGCTTCTCCACCCCGTTGTGATGATTGGGTGTAGCACACCAGGTAGCGAACCAACCCCAGCTGTTGTTTAGCCTCTCGGCACTGCATGCCGGCAACAATAACAATTATCAAAAAGTGTCATGTTTTCTCTAGTGACGTGCTAACATATTTTGCCACCAGGATAAATATGGAATAATTCTAATGAATTACCACAGATTTACATTGGTGTAACTGAAATTATGCATTCAATATCCTGTTTCAGGTTAGTAAAAATAAAAGAATGCTGTGGGTTTTGCGGACGTGTACAAGATACAGATTTATAAAAACAACATGAAAACAGGTAGTTATGCTGGGGAAAGCGGAAGCCTTTTTGAAGCTGGTGACCATACCAGTTGTCCTTTATTCAGAATCAATGTAAAAACAATCAAGCTCTTTTGTGGAATAGATGGCTGACTTAATAGAAGTCAACATCAAGTAAAGCTGGAGTAGGAGTTGAGCCATACAGTGGAAGGGGCTTTCACTCGGGTCTGAATGCAAATGCAGGAGGATGGGATTCGGGGCGGGGGGGGGGAGGAAGAGAGGGAGTGTGACACCGCAGAAGCACAAAGGAGCCCCAGAGAAGTTTTTGAAGTGTGATCTCAGAAAAAGTTGAGAGAGAGAGAGAGAGAGCTTTAGGGTAGACTGCTGGATAGAAAGAGGCTTGGAATTGTGAGCCAAGAAACTATTCCTGCTGTCGTTAGGGAAATAGAACTTTGGGTACATTCTTTGTAAATAAGCAGGATTGTGTCAAAAAAATACCTGACTCCATCATCCATTTCCCCTCCTCATGGAAACAACTC
The DNA here is from genome assembly GCF_965140235.1 of Caretta caretta. NCBI lineage: Eukaryota > Metazoa > Chordata > Testudines > Cheloniidae > Caretta > Caretta caretta. The sequence continues at coordinate 11,130,970 of NC_134209.1, forward strand.
ACAAGACCCAAAATAGTCACTAATTGCTCAGGTCAAAAGGGATAATAATATTGTGAATTCTTTTGTTTTCCTGTTCTTAGATAAAGAATAGACCTGCTTCAGTAAAGAACCATAAACACTGAAAATACTGTTTTGTTCTCTCAGAGCTCGCTCTCAGTAGATCTAGAAAATAAGAGGTTTCAGAGGAACAGCCGTGTTAGTCTGTATTCGCAAAAAGAAAAGGAGTACTTGTGGCACCTTAGAGACTAACCAATTTATTTGAGCATGAGCTTTCGTGAGCTACAGCTCACTGTGAGCTGTAGCTCACGAAAGCTCATGCTCAAATAAATTGGTTAGTCTCTAAGGTGCCACAAGTACTCCTTTTCTTTTTAGAAAATAAGAGTGTTTGTTGTTACACAACAGCCCCACACATTCTACAAGGGAATCCAAAGTCAGAGCAGTGGCGTTCAGTGAAGGGGAGCTGCTCTCTTTGAACATCCTGATAGATGAAATAAAGGACTGGGGGTCATCATTAAAAGTACCTTAAATGGGAGCTCAATCCCCAGAACTATGATTGCCGAACCAGAAAAAAACAAGAAAGTATGTCCTCTCAGGGACTGGCACATTCAAGTTTACAAGAGAGACGATAAAGACTGGCCATGACGTAGAAAAATCAAAATTCAAGTTTGCCAGTAAGAAAAGAGCCTGAGTAATAGTCAGCTAAAGAATGGAAGGGACAATTTACCCAGGAAGTTACAAGAGCCTTTATTAAAATGGAGAGCTACTTTTGTCCTTCTGTCTGCTTGCTTCTGGCAAAGGTTGACTCAGGAATAGAGGGGGAATCTCTTGGGGTCCAGCAACTCTGCTGGCTTGGGAAAGTGTGCACTGCATCACCCACTCCTCCCTGTGTGAGACAATCTCTGGGCCTCTGTTTCGACAGTTCAAAACCCTTAAAAATATCTTTCTTTACAGCTCAATACAGAAATTGCCAGAACCTAGTCCTGTACTTTTTTCTTTAAAAACAAACAATGAAATGGGGATGTTTGCACGACAATGATATGAATCGATGTCTGTATTTTTATATCTTTAGACGCCCAACAAATATATAAAAATCTGCATTAAAATAACAATTAGTAAGTTTGTAAAACTGAGCAATGGAAAGTTCGGAAATGCCAGGATTCAGGGAGTCTGAGTACTGTGCACGTGCATTTTGACACAGTCTTTAATTGCACAATTGTACTATTTTTTTCCACAGGCCCCTCATTCATTGACCATTGAAGTGCTGTTTGCCTTCAGACACTGTGTACATACTTCTGCAACGTGAACACATCAAGTCAGGTTCCAGGTCGCAGTCCTTCTCTTCCAGGGGCTCAGTAGCCAGGGCCCAGTATATCTAAAATATCAGGTAAATCCCTGGGATTAGGATTGTGGCTGACAGGGCCTATTTCTCAGGCACCATGAAGTTTTCTACTCTAAGGATGAGGCTTGTCTGTGCAGTAGATAGAGCTTTCTCAGGGGACAGTCTGTGACAGGAGAACACACTCCCATGTCATTCCGAGGATATTAGAAAGACAAGGTGGGTGAGGGATAGGGTGACCAGATAGTAAGTATGAAAAATCGTGATGGGGGTGGGGTGGGATTGATAGGCGCCTAAACCCCGAATATCTGGACTGTCCCTATAAAATTAGGACATCTGGTCACCCTAGCTGAGGTAATATCTTCTGTTGGACCAACTTCTGTTGGTGAAAGAAATAACCATTCAAGGACCTGAAGGAGAACTCTGTGCAGTCCTTTCACCAACAGAAGTTAGTCCAATAAAAGATATTACCATGACAGATGTGCGTCATATTATTAATGTACTAGAGGAAGCTGCTCAGATACTTCATTGGTGAGAACAATATAAAAACCTATATAGAATAAAGTGAAGGAGAAAGAGAGAGCCTCTTTCTGAGATTATCCTTTTCCTTCTCCCTAATGATCCTATTTGCTAACAAATATATACATTCTTAGTGCTGTTGTGGCTTTGTGCAGAAGTGTGAATTGTCTCAGTAGATTCTGATGTATTTTATCTTTTAGGCAAAGATATCGAAAACAGGGAATACAAACAACACGTTATGCAAACCCACACCACTAGGTGGAAGCGGATATTTTGAGTTGTCACATTAATTGAGAAATGCTTTCAAAAAGCGAAGTAATGTTCTTGGAATTCTGCTTTAAGCCACAAGGCACACAGCTAAGCAGAGTCATCTTTTGAGTGCTGGATCTTTAATTTTTTTTCCATACGAGAACCTGCTTAAAATCCCATTAAGAAACTGTGTTCTCTTCACTCGCCTATTGATCTGTGCTGTGACGGAAAAATATAATTGTCTGTCAAGAATGGCTTTTATTTGAAGCAGAGAGTTAGAAAACATGTGTGTAAAATGTTTTGAAGAAGAAAATCTCTCTAGAAATGCAAATTATTATTATTGTTGTTATTGGGTCAAATTCTACAGCAAGTATTTAGGCTCCTAGCTTCCACTGATTTCAGTGGAAGTTCGGAGCCTAAAGACCTTTGAGGAGCTGGGCCTCATACCCTACTCAGGCAAAACTTTGACTGACTTTAATTCAGCCTAGCCCTGCGTTGGATTAAGCCCAATATCTTACTGTAAATTGTACAGAAGCTTCTTGCTAGCAGGAGTCAATCTGCAGCTGTTTTTTCAGTAATGCTGTCAAGGTTCCTTCCCCACTCTGAACTCTAGGGTACAGATGTGAGGACCTGCATGAAAACCTCCTAAGCTTACTTTTACCAGCTTAGGTTAAAACTTCCCCAAGGTACAAATTCATTTTACCCTTTGCCCTTGGAATTTCCACTCCCACCACCAAACTTTAACTGGGTTTACTGGGAAACGTCATTTGGACATGTCTTTCCCCCCAAAATCCTCCCAACCCTTGCACCGCACTTCCTGGAGAAGGTTTGGTAAAATCCTCACCAATTTGCATAGGTGACCACAGACCCACACCCTTGGATCTTAGAACAATGAAAAGGCATTCAGTTTTCTTACAAGAAGACGTTTAATAGAAGTAAAGGAATCACTTCTGTAAAATCAGGATGGTAGATACCTTACAGGATAATTAGATTCAAAACATAGAGAATCCCTCTAGGCAAAACCTAAAGTTACAAAAAAGACACACAGACAAGAATAGGTTTCAGAGGAACAGCCGTGTTAGTCTGTATTCGCAAAAAGAAAAGGAGTACTTGTGGCACCTTAGAGACTAACCAATTTATTTGAGCATGAGCTTTCGTGAGCCACAGCTGATGAAGTGAGCTGTGGCTCACGAAAGCTCATGCTCAAATAAATTGGTTAGTCTCTAAGGTGCCACAAGTACTCCTTTTCTTTTTACAGACAAGAATAGTCATTCTATTCAGCACAGTTCCTTTCTCAGCCATTTAAAGAAATCATAATCTAACACATACCTAGCTAGATTACTTACTAAATGTTCTAAGACTCCATTCCTATTCTGTCCCCAGCACAAGCAGTATACAGACAGACACAGACCCTTTGTTTTTTCTCCCTCCTCCCAGCTTTTGAAAGTATCTTGTCTCCTCATTGTTCATTTTGGTCAGGTGCCAACGAGGTTACCTTTAGCTTCTTAACCCTGTACAGGTGAGAGGATTTTTCCTCTGGCCAGGAGGAATTTTAAAGGGGTTTACCCTTCCCTTTATATTTATGACAAATGCATTTTCTGTATTTACCAGCTTTGTTTTCTTGCATCCTCAGTCATTTTGGGCCTTGTACAAAATGTGTCTAAATGGAATATTTATCATCCTCTCTGACTGTAATGTGTTTTAAGTGATGATATATTGTCAAGCTGCATTCAGTATGGGTTGATCTGTTGATCCTCATTAGTGAGAGAAGTGTATGAATTACGAGCCCGAGCAGGCTCCCGCTGCTCATTGCTGCAGCTCAGCTTGCACTGCTGCAGAACACTATTTGTGTGTGTGCACAAGGCTTGTGTTGTGAAAACCTTGCCCCCTGTAAATACACTCAAAAGTCAACCTCTGATCCAGCTCTTGTCAAATGCAGCCAGTTAACATCACAGTGACCACGGGTGTAAAGCTGTGGCCTCCTCCTTTTGAGGGTCTACTGTTGCCCAATCTCTAAGACAAGCTGAGGCAGTGTTTGGGGGATGATGTCCTAATTTATGAGCTCCTTGATGCCTGCACAGTGTTTGTCATGGCTTTGCCACACATACTGTTGTTCTGTTCTTGATCTTAATTTGTTCTGTGGCATTACATAGTTCATGGTGTTACTTGTCACATGCATGAACACTCTTCCCATCACTGGTCCATCCGTAGTGGACTTATATGTGGATGCCTTGCCCGGATGTTAACATCTGCAATGAGCAAGCATTCTTACAATTACCTGTGCTCCTAGCTGATGCTGCATTTTGGAAAGGCCTGACTTTATGGAGCCAGGTGTAGACAGTGAGGGGTGCAGAACACCAGCACAGAGACAGGCAAACTCTCTGTGCTGACCATGCCCTTAGCTTCTTGCAGAGTGGCCTGCTGTTTATGTACTAAAAATGGAGTAGGCCTCAACTGTGTGCCACTGTATACTTTCCATCTTGTGCAAATGTACTAGTCCCCACTTTACACAATGGCATGGAACAGGGGCTGAGTCACATCAGACCCTGACTCAGGAAGAAAGTTCCCGAAATAGGTAGCACTAAATTAGTTATCTGCTGGTATCTGGTCAAAGGGGGCTTTTTGCTTGCTTTATTATCCTCTTGTCTGTTTGTTGTGCTGTTAAGATGTGTTAATTAATGACAGTTAAGGCCCATCTTGTTCTCTGTTTGTACAGTTCCTAGCGCAATGGGATCCTGGTTTGTGACTGGGACTGTGAGGCTGTACTGCAATACAAATAATCACATGCTGATCTCCAGAAATATTTTTATACCGTGGCCATCCCCACTAGCTTAAGAGATTAGTCACGGAAAATGGAAGTATGTGAACCTGACATCTGCAGTTTAACTCAGTCCCCTTGTCTCCTGCACTGAGTGTTCTTTCTGCTCAATACACACTCAATGGTAGGCATGCCCACAGAATAGGGTTATGAAGATGGGTCTCTGGGAGGGTTTGACTTCCTCTACCATGGGATGCTATTGCAGGAAGGAGGTTTGCTGGGAAGAGATGGGGTCCGTCTGACCAAGAAGGAGAAGAACCTCTTCATGCACTGACTCACCAACCTTAGGAGAAGAGCTTAAAACTAAGTTCAGAGGGGGCAGGTGAAAAAAGCCACCAGGTAAAAAAAGTGGCCTTAATAGAGGACTAGCTGTGTGGGGAGAAGTAGATGTGGAAAATTGCAGTAGAATTATAGGAGAAACAAGAGGGAAATCCATGGGGGCATCTGCTTAACATCTTAGATGTCTGTACACACAAGCAAGGAGGAATAATAATGGGGAGTAAACAGTAAGAACTGGGAGTTTTAGTACACAAATCTTAACTGAGCTTAACTGCATCACGGATACTTGATGGGATAAATCTCATGACTGGCCTATTGGTATAGAGGGCTATAGCTTGTTGAGGAAGGACAGGCAGGAAAAGAGAGAGGACATATTGCATTGTAAACCTGTTCTGAGGTCAGAAGGAGGTGAGAAGCAGACCAGTTGAAAGTCTCTGAGTAAAGATAAAAGAGGGAATAAACAGGGGTGAGGTCCTGGTAGGGATCTATTACAGACCACCATATCAGGAAGAGGAGGGAGAGGAGGCATTTCTAGAACAAACAACAGAAATATGCAAAACACAAATCCTGATTGTGTAATGGGGGACTTTACCTACCCAGACAGCTGCTGAAAAAGGAATATGGTAAAACCCAAAATTACCCAATAAGTTCCTGGAATGTACTGGGGACAATGCTTTGTTTCAGAAAATGGAGGAAGTAAGCGGGGGGACAGCCATTTTAGACGTGATTCTGACCAGCAGGGAGGAGCTGGTGGTGAATGTGAAGGTGGAAGGTGATTTGGGTGAAAGGGATCATGAAGGACAGATTTCATGATTCTAAGGAGTGAGAATGACAGGAGAAGGGCTGCCAAAAGCAGACTTGAACATCCTCAGAGAACTGGTAGGTAGCGACCCCTGGGGAAAAAGTCGAAGGCCTAAAGGAGTTCAGGAAAGCTGGCAGTTTCTCCAGGAGACAATATTAAAGGCACAACTGCCAATGCAAAGGAAAGAGAGGAAGAACAGTAAGAGGCCAATGGCTCCATCAGAAGTTTTGTAATGACCTGAAAATCAAAAAGAAATCCTACAAAATGGGGAAACATGGACGAATTACTAAGGAGGAGTACAAAAGAATAGCATGTCCATGTAAGGGCAAATTCAGAAAGGGTAAGGCACAAAATCAGTTATACATAGCAAAGGACACATGTAATTGGAATTCTTTTTCCACATGGTATACTGCAAAGAGTGTCATCACTCTGAATGCTTTAAAGGCAACATAATCTCCAAAATCAAGTGTGGGCTCTACCTATGGCCATAAATATGACACCACACTGTATTAAACACAACAAAAAATAATTTAGTTGATTTGTTTGATGGGACATGGAAATGAAGAATAAATTTCAATTCATTGTAAAACAATATCAAAATCAATATTCGTAATACAGTCCAATAAGATTTCATCAAGCTTTTTAATCAACCGAATTAAAAAGCAAAGGAAACCAACCACCCACACTCAAGCATCACTGTGCATTCTCCAAGGCCAGTTTCTTCTCTTTCTTTGTTCGGTGCTTTTATTTTCTATCAATTCAACCAGGAGCAGATTTTCCAATAAAACCAATCTTGGAAAGTGTGGCAAACTGAGAGAGGGATGGAACCAAAATTCAAAATGATTTAGAGCGAATGAGAAATTCTACACTGGAGCAAATTTAGCCACCTATTGGACTGCGTACATGGATGGGCCCAGATATTGAAACGTATTTAGGTTCCTCACATCTATTGATTTCAGTGCGAGTTAGGAGCCTAAATACCTTTGAGGATCTTGTCCATGTCATCACAGCACCGACCTGGCCAGCAGCAGTTTATGTGCTATGCCACAGTCACAGGGATGTCATAATAGTGCTTGCATAATCTGAACTGGCTACCCTGGACAGGACAGGACAGCCTGAGAGGCCAGATGCTTATCAGTACTGGAGCTCTTTGGAGAAAGGACTGGAGGAAGTGTTGAGGAAAGATTAAAACATGAATAAATTTGTGAGTGAGCGGGAGGTAACCGACAGAGGTAAGGGTCAGCATTGTATTCTCTATATCCATTCTATATTCACACACACACATTTAGAAAGCATAGGCATATATATTAGCTGTAATGTTCTCCATTTGTATGAGCAGAACCTCAGCTGCTGTAAACCAGTGTCCCTCTGTTGACTTCCTTGTAGCTGAGTTGATTTACACCAGTTGAGGAGTTGGCCTACAGCCTCTGGACTTGGAAACTTTCTTGAGAATCTGAGTTTCTAGGGCATGTTACGGGGGAGGTCTTCCTTCTTTTCTCCCAGTTGTTTTATGTTTGTTATGGGTCCTCATTTTGTGTCTTCTGCATCCATGGAGCCAACTCCATCAGAGATAGGGGAAATTAGAACAAAAAATGCAGAAGGACTTCTCCTCTAGCTGTCTAAATGAAGCTCTGCTAATATCTTAAATGGAAGAGAACAAAGCATGGGGTCACATTTCTTAGCAACACTAGTGCTCCTCATCCCACACGGATGGGCAGTGTAGGTTACAGTTATGATTCCGTTTGCATCTGGGTGTTACAACTGAAGGATGCAATTTGCATAACGGATGGACAATCACCTAACCTCAAGCTGTCTTTCCTGGGAAGGGGAAATCTTGTTAGTTCCTCCTTCATGCTTGGAATGCTGTTTCAATGGAGACAGATAAACACGGCATTTCGGATTTCTTGTGAAATATTAAGTCTCCTGGAGAATTTCTGCCCAGAGCGAAGAGATACATGGGAGATCAAATCCTGATTTTTTTAATACACCAGCTATTTCATTGTTTCCTAGAGTTTAAGGCCAGAAGGGACCATTAGATCATATAGTCTGACTTCCTGTATTTCACAGGCCACTAAATTTCACCTAGCAACCCTACACTGAACCCCAAAACTTGTCTTGGACGAAAACATTTCAGTCTTTAGGAGACAAAACTGGTGTGTGCCATCGGCAGAGGACAGGAGAGACTGAGGTTCCACCAATGCCTGAGGCCCTTGCAATGGTCGAGAATTGATTAGGTCAGATATACTCAGATTATCCTAGCAGGTGATCAGTGCCCCATCCTCCCACTCAAAGGTCCCTGCCAATCCGACCAGGGGGAAATTCCTTCCCACCCACAACTCTGGAGATCAGTTGGACCCTGAGCATGTGAGCAGGACAGCTAAGGAAACAGATTCTCTGAACCATCTTAGAGCACTGGTCCACCGTACCAGGTGTCCCATCTCCTGCTATGGTCAATCCCTGATGCTTCAGATGAAGGTTGGAGGGACCCACCCCACCCCACTCACAGCATACACCTCGCCAATTGTGCATGGGGGTTGGGGGGGCGGGGGAATTCCTTTGTGACCTCTACAGGCAACTGTACAGGGGGGAGGGATAGCTCAGTGGGGTTTGAGCATTGGCCTGCTAAACCCAGGGTTGTGAGTTCAATCCTTGAGGGGGCCATTTAGGGATCTGGTCCAAAAGTTGGGGATTGGTCCTGCTTTGAGCAGGGGGTCGGACTAGATGATCTCCTGAGGTCCCTTCCAACCCTGATATTCTATGAACTGGATGAACTCCGTTCCATGAGTCTTCTCTGCAAGTATTTAAACTACCATAAAATAAGATTAAAGGCTTTCTTCAAAACAAGGGGCCTAAAGTTAGGCTTCTAAATTCATACTGAGGTCTACAACATTGTCCTGATTTTCAAGAGATACCGAGCCCCAGAAGTTCCCAGCATAGGCAATAGATACATCTGGGTGCTCAGGATTTTTGAAAATGAGGCTCTGACTTAGCAAAACTCTTAAGCATGTGCTTAACTTTAGCTCTATTTCTTGGCTTAGAGTTAAATTATTACTCTGTATGCTATCAAAACTCATCAATTGACAGTAAAGAGGGAAAGGAAGATTATTTTCCGTGGGGATCTACTTGAAAGGAGCAAATTTTTTTCATTATGATTTCCCCCCAAGCACACTGGGTAGTTCAGCAAACAAACCTGGTCATGAGGAGGAAGGAAGAGGATTTCCAGGATTCCCAGGTCTACTTCTCACAGTGTTTGGGCTCCTGCAGAATCTTTACTGGATAGTGAATTAAAGAGGCCAGCACCAATTTCTACTATCAGTGGTAACCAGCCGAATCCTTATATTTAATTTCAGGTGTTTATAATGAGGTTGTTTCCCTCCTGGCACATATGGATGACCAAGATAAGGGCAAAATTGCCCTCAGGATTGCCTTTATAGCTGAGACCAAGCTGGCTATCGTTCTGACAGTTCTGCTTGAGAAACTGCAAAAGGATGAGGTAGGGCAGTTTCATGAAATTACATCCGCTTTCCAGGTGTCCACACCAAATTCTGCCTGACTTCATGGGGGTACAGGGGACTGCACGGGGGTAATTCAGTGTAGAACTTGGCCTGGCGCACCATCAGTAGAATCAGTATTCGCCTTTCTGTCCTCAGGCGTCAATTCATCATGCAAAATGCTGTTCTTACAGATCAGGATGATATAATGCTCTATAAAGAGAGCATTGTCCCTTTACACACAGTGGAGTACATGGGCTGTAGACAGTAAAAGTACACGATCGGACTAGCAGTAATCTCTTCTAATAATACTTTGCCCTTCTTTAGCATCTTCGTCCAAAAATCTCAAAGCACTTCCCTAATACTAATGAATTAAGACTCATAACACCCTTGTGAGAATGGGAAGCATTATCCCCATTTACGGATGACTTGTGTCACAGGGAATTAAGTAATTTGCTCAACACCACTTAGCAAGTTAGTCAAAGAATGTGAATAAAACCCAGGTGAACTGACTCCCTGCTCTAAATCCTAGCCAACACTCCTTTATTATGATGACATATTATTGAGATTATAGCATTGAAGGGACCCTTATCTATATAGTTTCTACTGGGGGAATTCTTCAACAAAAAAATAAAAATGATGCGTACAATATTTTAGAAGTGCTGAAAAATTCTGCATATTTTGTTTGTCAAAATAATACAATATAATTACACCCGTTAACATTATTTTTGGTTATTTATTTCAAAATACCTGTCAGCAAGTATGTCTGTATGAATACAGACAACAAAAAGGATTCAGGAAATGTTTTTTGACAAACCAATTCCTTACTATGCATGTTAATAGAGAACTCTGAGTAATAATTCATTTAAACTCAATACAGAACCATATTTCTTGCACCCCTTAGGCGCAGTGCAAAGGCTTGGTAGAGTCAAGGGTAATGGAGGAGCTGAGGGAGAGGGAAGTAAATTGCTGGGAAGGAGCCTGGGTGTGAACTTGGAGCGTTGCTGGGTATGGGTGGCAAAAGTATGGAACAGTTTTTTTGGGAGGGGCGGGGAGGAATTGTTAGGCAGCTCCCCCCATGCAGACCCTGTCTGACCCCTAACCTCTCCCATTCAGTAAGGCACATCTGCCCCTGTCTCCATGTGTTCCTGCACACCCATGGGTCCTTGCACCCCCTGTTCACATGTGTCCCTCCACCCCCACTCAGAAACCCACTCCCCCCATCCCCATGTGTGTTAGGGGGCTTATTCCTTCACCCACTTACTTCCCTGGTCCTTCTCGCATGAACAGAGAGCAACAATACCCGAAGTCCAAAGGTGCAAACAATTTGATGTTTATTGGCTGAACTTCCAGCAAGCATGATTCCAGTTTCCTTCCTTAGTGTCCCCCTTCCCAGCTCTGACACCACAGAGCCTTACAGCTGTGTCCCTGTTCCCATTCCTGCCCTTAGCCAAACATGATTCCAATTTCCCCACCCCCATTCCCTGTTCCCATTTCCCCCACCCACACACCCACCCCCTCACTTCCTGATTGACTGCAGACTATATAGTAAAACTTGAGTTCTGCTTAGCTATACCTTAACCAATCGTTTTCCTGAAATTTAACTAACCATTCCTAACATATTGTAACATGATTATTTAACCAATTATATCCCACCACCTTAATTAGTTTACACCCAGCAAAATTAATTATACAGCAGAGAGAAACAATCACAGAACCAGGCAGAGATTATACAGACAAACAATGGGGAAATGGGGACTACAGTGATAGAACAAACACAGAAATGAGGATTTCACATCCCAGCTAGTGATAAGTGAGTTCTTGCCAGACAGGATGCTATCAAATTAAGTTTCCTTTTACAGCTTCTAGGCCCTTCCCTTTCTCTGGAGGCGATAGGCATTATCAGGACAGGATTGTGTTCCTAACAGCCCAATAGCACCTTATTTCAATGTGACTAGTTGGGAATGTGAGGAGGTGACCTGTCACTTCCCAGCTTATGGCTGCATCTGCTGCTTAGCCAAAGGCCTTAGCCTAAGCACAGGGCCTCAGACTGTCACAGTAAGAGAAAGACCTTACACTGGCAGACAGTGATTTTGATGCTTTCTTTTATACCTCTATAACTAGCCAAGTGATAAGAATACACCTAAATGCTTAGATTATAGGCCTTTACAGACAGGCCTGAACATCTATATCCTAACAATGTGTCCCTGTACCACCCCCCCCCCCGTCCCCATGTGTCTCTGTGCCCCCAGCCAACCACCCCCTGTCCTTATGTAGCTCTGCACCTCCTCCCCCATCACTGTGGGGCCCTGAACCTCCCTCCTCCTCTAACTCTGTGCCTCCACTCCCATTCAGCCCCTGCCCAGTCTGTCCTCCCCCACTAGCCCTTATGAGCCCCTGACTGACCCCACCCCAGCATCCAACACTGTCTGTCTCCCCATAGCCCCTGTCTGCTGACCCGGCCTTCTGTGAAGAAGACAGGCTCTCTCTCTTCCTTCGCTGATAGGGAGTTGCTGCTTTGTTCTATTGCCACAGCACCCTTTGGTGGGCAAGGGATGGAACAGCAGCTGCATTTCAGCAGAAGCTTTTTACTGTGCAAAAAAATAAAAATATGCGGGGCTCATTAATTATGCACATGTGCAGTAGTGCAGAATTCCCCCAGGAGGAATATTCAGACCCCTTTTTTCCATTGATTAACACTTGCATCCGACAAAGTCCATTTCTCTATTAAGGGCCAAGACGGAAGGCATTTTAGTTTCCATTAAAGTACTAGGAGGCCAACTGAACTGCTTGTCTTGGCCTCCGACTCCTTTAATTATTTGAATTACTTGATTAATTATAAAAAGAAAAGGAGGACTTGTGGCACCTTAGAGACTAACCAATTTATTTGAACATAAGCTTTCGTGAGCTACAGCTCACTTCATCGGATGCATTCAGTGGAAAATACAGTGAGGAGATTTATATACACACAGAACATGAAAAAATGGGAGTTATCATACTCACTGTAAGAAGAGTGATTAATTATGTTAATTCATTTGATTAATTACTTGAATTACTTAATTATGTAGTGCTTATGTATTGATAAGTTCTCAGTGACAATTTTCAATTAAAAAAATCCTCCTTACATTTAAAAATGAATGGAAGGGGCTTCTCCCCAGCGGAGCTGTCTGTTATGATTGCAGTTTGCAGAAGCATGCCTTTTAAAGCAGAACCACTGGAACGTTTAGCCAATCAAGAGATCTGATGCAGACCCCGTCTGACCCCTAACCTCTCCCATTCAGAGATCTGATTGGCTTTGAACATTCCAAAGTGGGTTATGACCTTGGCATGCAGGTCACACAGATGTCGAGACTCACAGGAGACCGAGATGGAAAAGACCTATTGGATCATCCACTCCATTTCCCTGCTAATGCAGGAGCATTCCCAGCAGCCATTTTCCACTGTTTTGGCCAAACTAATTTGAAAAGCCCCGAAGGACTGAACTTCCGCCTCTTTCCTAGGAAGACTATGTCATAACCTAATAGCCCTGTCTCACAGTTGGGGCATTTTTCCTGTTAGCAAAGTCTAAATTGAATGTCCTTTTTTAGCTTACTCCCATTACTCCTACTTTTACCGAAATGTATTATCCTAAAAAATTCCTCTCCCTCCTTGGTGTTCACACCCTCCAGGTAGTTGTATGGTATTATCCTCTCTCCCTCCGAGTCATCCCTTGGCCGCATCGGACACAGACAACTCTTTCCGTCTGTCTGCAGAAGTAGGGGTCTGCTCGGGCCCAACCTGAACTGGCCCCCGGCCCACTCACCTCACCCTGAGAGGCTGAATCATTTTCCATCCTGGTCCAAATCCTTCCCCCCAGACCGGATCCTGCCTCTGCATCCTGCTCATGGGGCTGGTGCAGCGGCCACTGTGAGCAGCAATGGCTCCATCCTCTGACACGACCCCTGCTGCGCTGGGTCTGCGCTGAAGAGAGAGAGGGCGATGCTGTGACTCCTCGGCATCCTTGCTCCACAGCGCGGGCAGCGCAGGAAGGAGGTGGGGCTGGCAGGAACACGCAATCACGGTTGTGCCGATCCCAGGGGCTAAAGGAGGAGAGCCGACCTGACCCCACCCCAAGAGGGTCCAGTTGTTTTCTCACCCAACCTGACCCGGATGCCTGTGGTCAGGTCCCCTAGGATTTGGGTCAGGTTGCAGGGCTCTATCCAGAAGTCACTTCTGCCAGTCCCCTGCATTCTTTTTTGCTCTCCCAGGAATGACTTCCCATTTGTTGATCTCTCTGGGAATGTGGTGCTAGAAAAGGCACTCCTCCAGATGCAGTCACAGCACAGCTGAACAGACAGGAACTGTTGTCTTCCTGCTTTGTGCCATGAGCCCTGTGTGTAAAAGACCCAACCCACCTGGCTCTTTGTGGTAGCCATCACACCTTGCATATACCTGTTGACTTTGTTTTCCACCATCACCCCCAGGGCACTTGTTGCTTCCCACTTTTCTCCCTCCCACTATGTCAGTTACTTCTATGTCCTCTCCAGAGGTGCTAGTTTGCAGTTTTCTGAAATGAATCTTGTTCTCTCCTCAGGCTTTTCATTTCTCTGTGTCCTGCTTTATTTTTTCTCGGTCCCAACTGATCCTACAACTCCTCCATAGTTAGTCTCATCTGTGAAGTTCTACACTGATGGGCCGCATAAAAGACACCTTCGCGCGTGGTACTGTCCGTGTGGACCTCACGGCTGAGCTCATTGCCCCGGGGAGCTGCTGAGGACTTACTGCAGGAGTTGGGTATTTTCTATTCCACATTTACAAATTCTGCCTGGAGCGGCTAGAGCAAGGGCAAGGTGCTCATTTTTATTGTTTGTGCTGAATAAATGAAACTGGATAAGGGGGCAGTGAAGGGCGCTTCCTCTGGCTCTTGTCTCTCCAGGAAGATTAAACGATGTCACTTGCTCGGCTGCTTCTGAAGCGCTGCTGAATGCGGTGCGTGTGGAGGGCAGGGCACATTTTATGCCAATTAAGCTGCCAATTAGGGCAGGGGCTTATTAGCCAAATTACTGTATGGTCGTCAAGAAAAACTTTTCCCAATTCTTCTCCTTTATGTTTTGTCCCCAGCAAAGCAGAGTAGACATTTACTGTACCCTGGAGAAAGTCTTACAGCAGGACACCCAGGGCCTGGAGAGAAGGCTTCTGGAGAAAATAATAACACTAGCCTCCAACCACATGAGAGACACTCAGGTAAGTTAGTTCTCCCGAGATATCAGTCCAAAGATCCAAAGCTTTAACTCATTCAAACTCTCTTTTTGGGGGATAAACTATATACTAAAATGAAAATGTATTCTTCTGTTAGAGGTCCACACCTTCCTCCAGACCAAAGCCCAGGTCCTAGACAGCACTTGTGCACATGCATAAGATGGGACAACTCACATGCTGACAGTTACACATGTGCTTAAGTGCTTTGCAGGATCAGGACCTGAGACACATGATCTCAGACCCAGAGACAGGCCTATGGTGTCTTAAGGAGCAAGTCTTATCGGGATTTCATTATTGATACTGATTTTATGTGGAAGGCACTCTGATACTGTAGCGATAAGTGGCAGTATAAAGCCCCAAGACAGACAGAATCTGAGCTATCTCCAAAAGAAGCAGCATTGGATTTAGAATATAGTTTGCCAGCAGGAAAACCCCTGCTGGAAAAATCACTCTCTTGTTCCAAAGGAAGTCAGCCTCCTTTTTGGGGACAGTTTATTCCAGGAAAGCTCTCGGAATATCTTGAAGCTGCCCAGTCTGTGTCTCACTTACCGCCTCAGGGAAGGGCAGGGAAAATATCATGTGACTGTGGTGACCAGTCACCCACCACAAGTAGCTAACAATGAATAGGCTAACGAAGCAGCTTGCAAGCAACTCAAAGGCCGAAAACTGTTTAGCCAAGTGACTCGAGGAATATTTATGACGAATGACTCGACCCTCAGAAAGTTGGGTTGGTTCACTCACAACTTGTGCACAGAAATAAGGACTTGACTCATGTAAAGAACTCTGGCTAGTGCAACCGGCTTCAGTCACCTCAGTCTCTCTCTTTTGGTTTTTGTTTTTAGGAAGCAACAAATGAACTAAAAGTGGCAGCTAGCAACACCTTAGTGACTCTGGCACGCTGCTATTTCAATGATGTCATGTGCGAGCTGCTGTATTGTCTGGAGCTGCCTGAAGAGTTTATTTTCATTACGTTGGGCAACCTGTCATCCGCCTATGGTACGGTCACTTCCCTCTTTTCTTTCAAGGTTATTGTTTTTCATTTAAGGACAGGGGATTGTTTCTCTACCTAAAAATGTTACCGCTAAACAGAGCTCTGTTTGAGTGTGTGTGTGTGTGTGTGTGTGTGTGTAGAAACACAAGATTAACTGTCGTTGCTAGTTCTGGCCTCCAGACCATGAGCCATCCAGCCGGAGGTGCAAGCTCTAACTTATGCCCCTGAGTGAAGTACTTTAAGGATGGGAATGAGTGGAAGATCAGGTCTAGTGGAGCTCTTCTCCACCCCACTTCCCATCCCGCCCCAGTGCTCTCTCCCCTTACTCTGGGAGTGAGTTGGGCATGGGGCACAGCTGTACACTTGTGGAGGATTCCCCTCTTCAGGGTGAACCCCCCACTGGCTTTCAATGGCTGCTTTAAAGCCTTTCTGCTCTGCTTACGCAGCACCAATGGCCTTGGAACCCATAGCATCCTGCCCCACGGTGTTTCTAAGTGAGTTGTCAGAAGGCAGAGAGCAGCTGATTGTCTGTCTTCCTTCTCTTCTGGCCTTTCTCTGCAGCTCTTGAGTGTATCCCTTTTGTGGGAATGATCCTGAACGTCATGATCTCCATGCTAGAGTTAGTCAAGGACAGCAGGATGAGACAAGCATTTTGTGGTGGTAAGTGCCAGCACTTCCTGTAGGTGCCCCAAATGGATATTTAGGGGGTCTTGGTACAGATTTAAGTGACTGACCAAGTTTGCAAACAGGCCCTGAACTGTGCTCCCTTCCCTGGATTGCACCAGCTGCTGCGTTCCTTGGCCCCCGTGGCACTCAGTGAAGTTGAGAGTGCTCCTTACTTTGCAGGAGGTGCTGAGCATTTGTAAGTTCAGGCCCTTTATGACTCACGCATATCGTTTAAAATAAACAGACACAAAGGCTGAAGCTGCCCCTCTGCCAGGAGGCTCCTGGGGGAGGAGGTGAAGGGAGCAGATTTCATTACTGTACATTTAAAAATCCCCTGTTTCCCACTCCTCCACCCATTCTCTCTCCTTAGTTTCTTCATTATCATCATCTCCTTTCACCCTCTTTCTCTGTCTTCTCTTCTTCTCCACTTCTCTCTTCCTTTGCTTTTCAGGTGATGCTCAGTAAGGGGTTAATCCTGTGCCCTTGAGGGAAATGGGACTTTTGCCATCCACTTCATGGAGAACAGGATTGGACCCTAATTTGTCTTAGCAAGGACACTAGATACACCTACTTTTAGGGCAAAGTGCTCCCCACTACCTTCAAATCCCAGGAAAGCCAATGGCAGTTAGGGGCACTAAACATCTTTCAGACAAACTGTAACTCAAGATGAAATCATACAGCGTTCGGGTTGAATAAATAATAACTGCAGAGGACGCGAGTCTTCAAATGATGGTAACTGAAAAAAGATGGAGAGATGTACAAAGAAAAAAGCCTGTTAAGAAACAAGAAATGGAATGGGGGAAAGAGAAATAGCTCCAAATTGATATGGGATTTCAGCATCTAGTCCTGCACTGAGCAGTAGCTGCCATGGAATGGGAGTAAACGATAGGCCTGGGTGTCTTCTCTGAGAAAGCAACTTCTCATTACTACTATGTCCTTTCCACATTGCCTGTCTTCTCTCCTTCCTTGCAGTTCTGGAAAAATGCTCAAGGGCAGTAAATGGATATTTTACGAACTGGGGAAAATGCCCATTCCCCAGAATGGGTGAATCACAATTCTGCAATGCAATTCTTCCCTTATATTGTCATGTGACCAGCAACTGGCTGATCTGTGAGGAGCTGGAGGTGAGAATTGCTGGCTTTCTAAACCTTTAGCGGAAATTGTGATGTTACATTCTGTGCGTCTGGCACTCTTTGTGATGATGGCATTTAATGGTAGGTCCTTTTGGATGGAACAGATTGTCATGTAAAACATCGAAAACCCATACGTTTATAATGTCACCACATCATGGAAATTTGGTCTGTACCCAGTGTACATGGATTCTAGTTTTGTGCACCTAATGTGCAGATGAACCCGGGAGAGTGGGCTAAATTAATTCCTGGTCTAAGTCCATTCAGCCCCAGTGGAGTTACAACAGAGATGAGTTGGCCTCGAATGCATACTAATCTGGGGAAATATTTTACCTGGTCTACTTGTGAGGTGCATTAGAATATAATCCTGACACCAACCCTACGAGTCCCGGTTCTTTACCAGGAAATATTGGGATAGGACCGTTCTGACAGTGGAACAAGGGAAATTGCACTCATTAGAAGTAGAATAGGTGTGCCTATTGGAAGTTATTGAATGAATTCGTAGAAACATAAATTCTGTGTCTCATCAATGCAGCTCAAGCAGGCCATCATCAAAGCCCTTGGTCCCATGATGAGCCTCCTGCTACACAGAAAGGAGCCGCAAAATCCGATATTTAAAGAGATCTCATGGCTCCTTGAGCAATATAAGGAGGAAATGGATGTTTTGCACGTCACCAAGGTGAGGTGCCGCTCATGAAGGTAACTGTCTCTGTGTGTGCATGTGTGAACTGCAGGAGGAATTTGCTGCCAGTGGGGTTTCCTGGTCTAGATAGTGACTTGTTAGATAATAAATATGCACACAAGTTCTGGGTTTATACACATGGTGACCCAGGCAACAAGATTTGTAGGGAACTGCCTCTGATGAAAAGCATCCTCTGTTTCCTGGGGAGGAGGAGAAGGAGATGAAAAACAAAACACCTGCACAACAAGATACTCCCTCCTTGTGATTTCCCAAAACATCCTGTCAACTCTGTGTCTCTCTTTTAGATCATAAGCTCCTTGGGGTACCATAGGCCCCAATCACAACGGGGTGGAGAAGCAGAAAAGTTTATTTGCAGCTGTAAAAAAGTCCAGGGAGAATAGAATCTCAAATCCTGCACCCAGAGCAGGAAGTTACACAGGCTTTTATACATCCTTTCTCCAGCATACTTATCCAATAGCAAGCTGCCCTAAGTATCCATCTAGCCAGTCAATCCAGTTCCCAGCTAGTTCCCTTGTTCTCTGTATCATTTGTTAAACTATACATAAAGCTGCTTTATTCAGCATTGTTCTTCCATATCTGCCCTGTTTGGCCTTGTTTAGTTTCAGGCAGTCTGACTCTGCAACATATTGTTGCAGATCCTCAGCATAACTGCTGTGAGTGCCTCCAGGCGGGGGGGCCAAGGACACTTGGGCCTAGTACGCAGAGCTGCTGCGAGTGCCTCCAGGCGGGAGGGGGGGCAAGGACACCTGGGCCTCGTGCGAGGGGGCTTCATCGACACTCGTGGTCTTCCATCCCCTTGAGTTACCTAGTGGCCATGCCCCAGGGTCCCCAACACTCGTGAAACAAAACTGCAGGAACTGAGGGGTGGGGTGTGTCTTTAGTAGCTTGGCAGCCCTGAGCCAATCCCCTGAGCCCCGAGGGCCGGCAGCTCTGGCAGGGCAAGGGCAGGGCTATCCTGTCCTCGAGCCTCTATCTTCATCCAGTGCCCTGCCGGGGCAGCCCCGGAGAGGGGAGCTCAGTCTCAGGGGCACATTCACCCCTTTGCTGTGGGACCCTGTCGGTGCCGCTCGTCGTGCTGGCTTCTGGGACACAAGTGCCCATCCTGCAGGGCTGAGCCCCCCCGACAGCTGATTTCACACAAAGACCCTAGCACCCCTCATCGCAAGCAGCTGTTCAGAGATCCTGCTCCCAGTCCAAACCCTGCCAGGGCTGAACCAGCAGAGCGGGTACCTCCGGGGGCAGGTCTCATCCCCAACCCAGGGTGAAGTGCCGGGGGCAATGGCAGATTAGCCACTGAGCCTGTGCCCGGGGGTTGCCAGGCAGGCAGGGCAAGGAAAGCCCCCACATTCTGATCCCACTCCCTGGCGGAAGCCGTGGGGGGAGGGCCGGAGAAGCCTCTAGTGCCCCCTGAGCCCGCCCTGTGCTGCAGCCCTGGGACGGGCCAGGCCTCTCCTCCCCAAAGGTAGTGTGGGCAGAACAGCTGGTAGTGGCCCCTACACCATGGCATGGCTAGCTGTGCCTCAAGCAACCAAGCCCCTTAGGCCTGTCAACACCACAGTTCGGCTGGCATACATTGCCTTGCATTCACCTCGCTGTGCCCAGCTCTGCACTCAAATTTCTCTTTGGCCAATGTAATTGCTCCCTTATGGTGATGCAGTAAAACCACCTCTCCAGATGGCATTGGCCTACATCTACCCTAACCATCCTCCAGCAGCTGTCCCGCAATACCCCATTCCCTGCAACAGTGACCACAGTGGCCATGTTGTAAACTCCATGCAGCACCCCTCGCCCCATGAAGTGATTCCTGCACTGCAGGGAGCCTGGTCTGCTCCCCGGGGTTCCCTAAACCCAAAGCTCATCGTAACTTTACTCTCTGTGAGGCTGTTGTGACGTTGCACTCATATGCTTTATGAAAATATGCTTATGAACAGGAATATAACATGCCTGGAATATGCTTTATGCTAAATGCCCCATGTAATATATCATTAGAAAGCTTAAAATCTACTAAGTGTGTACTACTAGGGGCGGATCGGGGGCATCCCAGGTGCTGGGGGAGGACGCCCGGGACCCCACGGGTGCTGGGGGAGTGGGCTGCAGTGCACAGCCTGGGAGTGGGACCCCTGCTGGTCCTGGGGGGTGGGCACAGTTCCCATTGGCCAGGAACCTCAGCCAATGGGAGCTGCGGGGGGCAGGGCCTGCAGACACGGGCAGAGTGGTGTGGAGACACCCCCCCCCCTCCAACCCCTCTGCCACCTAGGAGCTGCAGGGCTATGCTGGTGGGAGCTGGGGAGCCCCCCATCCCGAGGTAAGCCGCCCTGCATCCCTCAACCCCCTGCCCCAGCCCCCTCCCACACTCCTGTCAAGGTTTCTTCCCCACTCTGAATTCTAGGGTACAGATGTGGGGACCTGCATGAAAACCTCCTAAGCTTACTTTTACCAGCTTTGGTTAAAACTTCCCCAAGGTACAAACTATTTTACCCTTTTGCCCCTGAACTTCCACTGCCACCACCAAACTTTATCTGGGTTCCTGAGAAAACGCAGTTTGGACATGTCTTTCCCCCCCAAATCCTCCCAAACCTTGCACCCCACTTCCTGGGGAAGGTTTGGTAAAAATCCTCACCAATTTGCATAGGTGACCACAGACCCAAATCCTTGGATCTTAGAACAATGAAAAAGCATTCAGTTTTCTTACAAGAAGACTTTTAATAGAAGTAAAAAGAATCACCTCTGTAAAATCAGGATGGTAGATATCTTACAGGGTAATTAGATTCAAACATAGAGAATCCCTCTACGCAAAACCTTAAGTTACAAAAAAGACACACAGACAGGAATAGTCATTCCATTCAGCACAGCTCTTTTCTCAGCCATTTAAAGAAATCATAATCTGACACATACCTAGCTAGATGATTTACTAAGTTCTAAGACTCCATTCCTGTTCTGTCTCCAGCAAAAGCATCACACAGACAGACACAGACCCTTTGTTTTTCTCCCTCCTCCCAGCTTTTGAAAGTATCTTGTCTCCTCATTGGTCATTTTGGTCTGGTGCCAGTGAGGTTACCTATAGCTTCTTAACCCTTTTACAGGTGAGAGGATTTTTCCTCTGACCAGGAGGGATTTTAAAGGGGTTTACCCTTTCCTTTATATTTATGACAACTCGCGACTACGCCATACAGGAGGCCTGTGATGTGTAGGGGGGCCAGATGAGATGATCTAAGAGTCTCTTCTGGCCTTCAAGTCTCCAAATCTCTGCAAAACCGAGTGCGGCACATTGAGCATCCTCTGATGGTTCCACGTGTGGCCTGCGTGAACCCTTGCACGACCACTGAGTGTGTGGGGGTGACCCAGGGGGAGCAGCTCAAACACGCACAGGAGCCGGCTCGGGGCAGGACATGAGCCCTGCAGGGCAGGGGTGGGGGTGGCAGTGACATCACAAGGGCATTTTGCAGCACTCAGCTGATTGGTGAAAGGCGGTTGGGAGGCGGTGACCTCACAGAGAGTCCACGACAACGGCCAGGGAGGACAGGCTGCAGGGCAGGGGGATCTCAGAGACCCCCGGGGCTTTGCTGCAGGGAGTCTCCTTCTTGAGGTGTCTCCTTGAGGACTGAGAGAGAATTCAGGGTCTCGTATGTGAGCGCGAGGTGGAGCCTCTCTGGAGTTTTCTCCTTTCCCACTGCTCATTGAGCGAGAAGACAGACGTCCCTGTGGAGAAGGGAAGAGCCCCGGAGAGGTTTGGTACCGAGGCAGCCTGATCCACCTGGTGCTAGCCAAATTTTCGGCACGGAAAACAGGAGGTTAAGGTGGGACAAATTTCCCCCAGCTAGGCCTTTGTCCCTTCGAGTCCTTGGGGTTTGTCTTTTTTGGTTTCCCTTTTCCTACTTCCCTCCCTCCACTGGCGAGGAAGGGGCTGCTCTGTAGCCCTCATGGTGGGAGGCCTCCCAAAGAGATGGGACAGGAAGCGTGCTCTGAGAGTGATCCTCACCGGTGACCTGAGCCATCCCTGGGCCATCTGGGGAACCCTCAGCCCATCGCCAGAGTCTCCACGCTGATTGGAGTTAAGGAAGTATGGGCTGGATGAATGCACTACAAGGTGGGTAGGAAGCTGGCTAGATTGTCGGGCTCAACGGGTAGTGATCAATGGCTCCATGTCTAGTTGGCAGCCGGTATCAAGTGGAGTGCCCCAAGGGTCGGTCCTGGGGCCGGTTTTGTTCAATATCTTCATAAATGATCTGGAGGATGGTGTGGATTGCACTCTCAGCAAATTTGCGGATGATACTAAACTGGGAGGAGTGGTAGATACGCTGGAGGGGAGGGATAGGATACAGAAGGACCTAGACAAATTGGAGGATTGGGCCAAAAGAAATCTGATGAGGTTCAATAAGGATAAGTGCAGGGTCCTGCACTTAGGACGGAAGAACCCAATGCACAGCTACAGACTAGGGACCGAATGGCTAGGCAGCAGTTCTGCGGAAAAGGACCTAGGGGTGACAGTGGACGAGAAGCTGGATATGAGTCAGCAGTGTGCCCTTGTTGCCAAGAAGGCCAATGGCATTTTGGGATGTATAAGTAGGGGCATAGCGAGCAGATCGAGGGACGTGATCGTTCCCCTCTATTCAACATTGGTGAGGCCTCATCTGGAGTACTGTGTCCAGTTTTGGGCCCCACACTTCAAGAAGGATGTGGATAAATTGGAGAGAGTCCAGCGAAGGGCAACAAAAATGATTAGGGGTCTGGAACACATGAGTTATGAGGAGAGGCTGAGGGAGCTGGGATTGTTTAGCCTGCAGAAGAGAAGAATGAGGGGGGATTTGATAGCTGCTTTCAACTACCTGAAAGGGGGTTCCAAAGAGGATGGCTCTAGACTGTTCTCAATGGTATCAGATGACAGAACGAGGAGTAATGGTCTCAAGCTGCAGTGGGGGAGGTTTAGATTGGATATTAGGAAAAACTTTTTCACTATGAGGGTGGTGAAACACTGGAATGCGTTACCTAGGGAGGTGGTAGAATCTCCTTCCTTAGAGGTTTTTAAGGTCAGGCTTGACAAAGCCCTGGCTGGGATGATTTAACTGGGAATTGGTCCTGCTTTGAGCAGGGGGTTGGACTAGATGACCTTCTGGGGTCCCTTCCAACCCTTATATTCTATATTCTATGGCTGAGCAGGGGGTCTCGTGGCAGGGAGCAGACTCATGACTTTGTTGTTCTCCTTTAAGGCCCAGCAAATAAGCCAGAACCAATCATCTGCTTGGTGAATTGTTCTCCTTCTCGCTGCTGATTGTCTCTGAGCCGTTCCTGGTTCTCGCTGGTGTTCTCCTGCTTCTAAAACACTTGCTGAAGAATCAGTGTGAATGGTTGTTGGTCTGTAGCTCATTGCAGGTGACTTTATTCTGATCATTCAGTGTGTGAAACTCCAGACTGATGGTTCGTTTGAAAGTCAGGACACCCGGGTCCTGCTCCCAGCTCTATCCCGACAGGTTGTGTGATGGAAGACAAGGCCCTTCATCTTTCTCAGCCTTTGTTTCTCCCTCTGTCAGTTGGGGAGAACAATCCTCTCACACCTGCCTCCCGGTGGGGGGAGGCTGGGGAGCTGTGGGGACCTGTTTGAGAGCGTCACTCGGATCAGTGTATCGTAGGAGGTGTCCTATCGGGTTGAGTCATTCCAGAGGATGATGTCGTGCAGCAGAACCCCATTTTCCCAACCTGGCGTGACACAGCTTTGCATGTGAACCGAACCAAGGGCGCACACAGGTCCAGAAGCCGGCGATTTCTCCTTTGGCCACTAGATGGTGCTGCAGCCTCCCACTTCCCCCTTCTCCTGGTCAGCGCAATGGGGGTTAGTCTCCCCAAAAAGAACGCCCGTCTCGCTTTGAACGTTCCATGATGTGCACCCTGTGGACTGTCGGGATACGTGTCCAAAAGTTGCAGGGCTTGTTTCATGGTCTCCACAACGACAATCTTTCTTCCTTTTTAGACGTGACGACCTTTTTGGTCAAGATCCTTGATTATTCGGGGACTTATCCCGGAAGACCCAAAGTATTTGGGACATAAGACTTGTCTGGAAGGGCGCACAGGGCTAAATTGTTTTTGGCCATAGCAAGTTACTTGTCCGAAGAATGACGTCAATCCCCCTTCCAAACAAGCCCCAAATGAGCTGTTACCAGAATTGCCCTTTACCTTGGGGTACGCCCATTTGTTAGGGTTACTCTTCTGGTGGAGGGAGATTCTGCAATTCTGTCAATGTGCTGCTTTTGTCACTTGTGTTTTCCTATGGATCGCTACTCTTTCCTTCTGCAAGTTCCCTACCAATGGAGCTACCCTGCAGGACCTCGGTTCCCCAGGGCTGGGGTCTTCCAGCCCCCACATGTGATGAACACACACACACATATATGAACATAGCATGTCTGAGAGGATTGGGTAATCAGCACTCACAAGCTGACCCCTTATGTGTCCCTGGACTCTGTTGGCTGGATTGAACAGTGATTTATAGCTGTTACCATCATATGTCCTTGGTCTCACGGGGCTGGGCTGAGCATCACCTTAATCTGCCACCCTCCTATGCCCCAGGTTCAGCACCTCCCTATCCCCACCTGCACACCACAACCATTCTGCTAGTAACCCACTTGATGAGCAAACCCCACCGGATTTTTGGGTCTGCAGGGATCTTTAGCTTCCGGACAAGGAGCGTTGCTGCAGAGTGAATGGAGAAGCCAAAAACACCAATGGGGTGAGGAGTAAGGGGGAGAGCAATCAGCTTAACCATGAAAGTTATTTATTTCCAGGTAGTAACCTTACAAGGGGAGCCAAAAAAAGAAAACCGTTCCAAGATTAAATCTAACTTCAATTTGATTACAAACGTTAGGGCTAGCAAACGATAACTGATCACATAAGGCAGGGTCAGGAGGCTATACCTAGAGAGAGACAGAGGCACAGAAAGAGAAAGATGGATCTCAGCACTTCTCGAAGCTGGAATCGATCAGGGTTCCCAGGTGGCCTTGGTCGCTGAGGGACCGGAGCGCTGGAGCCAGGCAGAGCCCCCAGCACAATCAGTGAGGAAAAGCTAATGAGGACGACTTGTGGCAGCTTAGAGACTAACCAATTTATCTGAGCATAAACTTTCATGGGCTAAAGCCCACTTCATCAGATGCATGCAGTGGAAAAGACAGCAGGAAGATATAGATATAGATATATCGATACAGAGAAGATGAGAAAATGGGGGTTGCCATACCAACTCTTAACAAGACCAGTCGATGAAGGTGGGCTGTTAGCAGCAGGAATAAAAAACACTTTTGTTGTGATACCTTAATCGATTGGTCTTGTTCAGACTTAGAATGGCAACCCCCATTTTCTCATGTTCTCTGTGTATATATATCTATATATCTTCCTGCTGTATTTTCCACTGCATGCGTCTGATGAAGTGGGCTTTAGCCCATGAAAGCTTATGCTGAAATAAATTGGTTAGTCTCTAAGGTGCCACAAGTCCTCCTCGTTCTTTCTGCTGAAACAGACTAACACGGCTATCACTCTGAAGCCGCACCAAAGGCTCTTACGTAAATTAAGTTGTCATGGGATAAGAGGGAAGATCCTTTCATGGATTGAGAACTGGTTAAAAGACAGGGAACAAAGGGTAGGAATAAATGGTAAATTTCCAGAATGGAGAGGGGTAACCAGTGGTGTTCCCCACGGGTCAGTCCTAGGACCAATCCTATTCAACTTATTCATAAAGGATCTGGAGAAAGGAGTAAACAGTGAGGTGGCAAAGTTTGCAGGTGATACTAAACTGCTCAAGATAGTTAAGACCAAAGCAGACTGTGAAGAACTTCAAAAAGATCTCACAAACCTAAGTGATTGGGCAACAAAATGGCAAATGAAATGTAATGTGGATAAATGTAAAGTAACGCACATTGGAAAAAATAACCCCAACTATACATACAATATGATGGGGGCTAATTTAGCTACAACTAATCAGGAGAAAGATCTTGGAGTCATCGTGGATAATTCTCTGAAGACGTCCACGCAGTGCGCAGCGGCAGTCAAAAAAGCAAACGGGATGTTAGGAATCATTAAAAAAGGGATAGAGAATAAGACGGAGAATATCTTATTGCCCTTATATAAATCCATGGTGCGTCCACATCTTGAATACTGCGTACAGATGTGGACCCCTCATCTCAAAAAAGATATACTAGCATTAGAAAAGGTTCAGAAAAGGACAACTAAAATGATTAGGAGTTTGGAACTGGTTCCATATGAGGAGAGATTAAAGAGGCTAGGACTTTCCGTCTTGGAAAAGAGGAGACTAAGGGGGGATATGATAGAGGTCTGTAAAATCATGAGTGGTGTGGAGAAGGTGAATAAGGAAAAGTTATTTACTTGTTCCCATAATATAAGAACTAGGGGCCACCAAATGAAATTAATGGGCAGCCGGTTTAAAACAAATAAAAGGAAGTTCTTCTTCACTCAGCGCACAGTCAACCTGTGGAACTCCTTCCCTGAGGAGGTTGTGAAGGCTAGGACTGTAACAGGGTTTAAAAGAGAACTGGATAATTTCATGGAGGTTAAGTCCATTAATGGCTATTAGCCAGGATGGGTAAGGACTGGTGTCCCTATCCTCTGTTTGTCAGAGAGTGGAGCTGGATGGCAGGAGAGAGATCACTTGATCATTACCTGTTAGGTTCACTCCCTCTGGGGCACCTGGCATTGGCCACTGTCGGTAGACAGGATACTGGGCTGGATGGACCTTTGGTCTGACCCAGTATGGCCATTCTTATGTTCTTATGTTCTTGTGTTTTCAAACAACAGGTCTTGGTTTTGTTTTGGTGTTTCTCCTACCTGACCACATTTTCATCAGCACCCTTTGGGAGCTCCCCTTCTTAGGGTGGCTAAAAATCACAACTAAAATTTTTATTTAAATTATGACATTTAAATATAGGGTTTTTTAAAAAATTTACATCAAATTTCTTATCTACATATTGCTATTTCTTCTCTTCCATTTTATGGTCTTTAATTGTCAAAGTGGATGTTTTCTACTTGTTTGTTTTTTTCGTTTCCTAAGTGTTAATAAGATTTCGGATTTTATGTCAATATTTTTCTCCTAAGAAGTTTCACACTTAAAATGCTCATCTGTGCTGAAAAAGACACAGGCCTCATTAATATCCCCTAGTATGAGACTATACAGACGCAGAATTGAAAATCAAGAAGCCTGTGCTCTGCGCCTCCTTGGTCAAGAGCTTTGAGATCTACTAGTGAAAAGCGACGTGGAAGAGCAAGAGGATTTCTGGCCAGGACACTGTGCTTCCACAAGTAAAGAGCTGAAATGCTTCAACCATCAGGTTTTGCAGTTTGAAGTCAATAGGGCTTGTGCTCTGAGCATTCTCGAAAACCCCTCTCTTAGGTGGCTAAAGGCAGGCTGAAGAGCCTAATATTGGGCTCCACTTTTTGAAAACTTTGGCTGGTATAAAAAAATTGCTATTGTAAATTACTGAGAGTTTAAATAACTTTTTATCGTTAAAACAAAATTGTTTCACTGTTGAAGTGACAGATTTTATGCCACTACATGACAAGTTCTTAATAAAAATACACGGAGTCCCTGACACTGCAAACGCTCACTGAACTTTAAACCACGGGACTGTTTCTAGAGTAAAGTTCTGTGTCTATTTAAGTGTCTGCAGGACCCGGGAATTAATTTTCACTATTTGGATTTTTGCATATAGCAATTTTATAAATCATGAGACCCAGTGGCTGGGAGGTGTGGGGGCTGCGGGCTCTGGGGTGGGGCTGGGGATGAGGAGTTTGGGGTGCAGACAGGGCAGGATTAATGCAGGGGCTCTAGGGGCTGCAGCCCTGGGCTAAGGGGGACTCTGCCAAAAGATCTCCAGGCTGCCAGAAGTGCAGATCTTTTGGTGGGGTCCCCTTAGCCTGGGACCCTGGACTGCGGCCACTAACGTCCCTGCGTCCGGCCCTTCCTAGCGGGGAGCAGGGAGGCGGCTTCGTGCACGGCTGTCCCTCCCGCACCGTGCTGGGCTGGAGCTGGAGCTGTGAGTGCCTGGAAGCTCCGCCCACCCGCTGCCCTCGCCTGCAGGCTCCACCCCCGCAGCTCCCATTGGCCCGGT
This sequence comes from Caretta caretta, assembly GCF_965140235.1. Taxonomy (NCBI): domain Eukaryota; kingdom Metazoa; phylum Chordata; order Testudines; family Cheloniidae; genus Caretta; species Caretta caretta. The sequence goes on from NC_134209.1 coordinate 11,159,292, forward strand.
ACTGCAGCCAATGGGATCTGTGGGGGCGGTGCCTGCAGGCAGACGCAGGACAGCGCAAGGAGCAACCTTCCCCCCCCGGGGCCGCAGCCAGGGACATCCGTGCCGTGCCGGCAGCTGCAGGGTCACTCCGGGAGGAGCAGCGCAGGGCCAGGGCAGGCAAGGAGCCTGCCTCAACCCCAGTGCGCCCCCAAATGGGAGCTGCCCCAGGCAAGCACCCCGCACCTCACGCCCCAGCCCTGAGCCCCCTCCTGCACCCTAACTCCCTTTCAAACCCCATACCCCCACCCCAACCTCCTGCCCTGAGCCCCCTCCTGCACCCTAACTCTCTCCCAGACCCCCACCCCAACCTCCTGCCCTGAGCCCCCTCCCGCACCCTAACTCCCTCCCAGACCCCCACCCCAACCTCCTGCCCTGAGCCCCCTCCCGCACCCTAACTCTCTCCCAGACCCCCACCCCAACCTCCTGCCCTGAGCCCCCTCCCACACCCTAACTCTCTCCCAGACCCCCACCCCACCCCAAACTCCTGCCCTGAGCTCCCTCCCGCACCCTAACTCCCTCCCAGACACCCACCCCAACCTCCTGCCCTGAGCCCCCTCCTGCAACCTAACTCCCTCTCAGACCCCCACCCCCACCTCCTGCCCTGAGCCCCCTCCTGCACCCTAACTCTCTCCCAGACCCCCACCCCACCCCAAACTCCTGCCCTGAGCTCCCTCCCGCACCCTAACTCCCTCCCAGACACCCACCCCAACCTCCTGCCCTGAGCCCCCTCCTGCAACCTAACTCCCTCTCAGACCCCCACCCCCACCTCCTGCCCTGAGCCCCCTCCTGCACCCTAACTCCCTCCCAGACCCCCACTCCCACCCCAACCTCCTGCCCTGAGCCCCCTCCCACATTCCAAACCTCTCATGCCCAGCCCTGCCCCAGAGCCCGCACCCCCAGTCGGGCCCCTCACCACCATCCACACCCACCCCCCTGCCTCAACCTGCAGCCCCTCCTGTGCTCTGAACCCTGCATTTTTCACCACAGCCTGGAGCCTGGGGGGCCCACAAACTCGAATAGCCCTGGGCCCAAAGAGGCTGCGCGGGGGCTCGGGCCAGAGGACTCCCCCAAGCCCTCTCCCCACCAGCAGCACGGTGCTCCGGGGGGAAGGGGCCTCTCTCCCTTGCTGGGCGCTGGCAAGAGGGAGCTCTGGGGCCAGGAGAGAGGCCTGTGGCAGCCCTTCATCCCCAGCTGGCTCCCCTCCCGTCTACCCCTCTCCTCTCCAGACCCCTGCTGCGTGGCCCTTCATCGCTGGTGTGCGAGCGCGCGGCTGAGAGGGAACTTAGACTCCAACCCCCTGCTCGAAGCAGGGCCAAGCCCAACTAAATCATCCCAGCCAGGGCTTGGTCAAGCCGGGCCTTAAACACCTCGAAGGAGGGAGATTCCACCACCTCCCGAGGGAACCCATCCCAGTGCTTCACCACCCTCCTAGTGAACTAGTGTTTCCTAACATCCAACCTCGACCTCCCCCACTGCAACTGGAGACCATTGCTCCTTGTTCTGTCCTCTGCCACCACTGAGAACAGGCGAGCTCCATCCTCTTCAGGTCGTTGAAGGCTGCTCTCAAATCCCCCCTCACTCTTCTCTTCTGCAGACTAAATAAGCCCAGTTCCCTCAGCCTCTCCTCATAAATCATGTGCTCCAGCCCCCTAATCATTTTCATTGCCCTCTGTTGGACTCTCTCCAATTTGTCCACATCCTTTCTGTAGTGGGGGGCCCAAAACTGGACACAGTACTCCAGGTTTGGCCTCACCAGTGCCGAAGAGAGGGGAAGAATCATTTCCCTCGATCTGCTGGCAATGCTCCTACTAATGCAGCCCAATAGGCCGTTAGCCTTCTTGCTGTTAGCCTTCATGTCCAGCTTCTCGTCCACTGTAACCCCAGGTCCTTTTCTGCAGAACTGCTGCTAAGCCAGTCGGTCCCCAGCCTGTAGCGGTGCATGGGATTCTTCCGTCCTAAGTGCAGGACTCTGCACTTCTCCTTGCTGAACCTCATCAGATTTCTTTTGGCCCAGTCCTCCAGTTTGTCTATCCAGCATAGGGGTAGGGTCCAACTTTTCATTTCTACTTGATAGCATGTTATTTAATAAAATGGATACATTCAGGAGCAATAACGGTCTGAGGGCTTTGGGGTGCAGGAGGGGGCTCAGGACTGGGGCAGAGGGTTGGAGTGCTTAGGGAGAGGGTTCCAGCTGCGGGGGTGGGCTCTGGGGTGGGGTTGGGACTGAGGGGTTTGGGGTGCAGGAGGGAGCTCAGAACTGGGGCAGAGGGTTGGGGTGCAGGGAGTGAGGGCTCCTGCTTGGGGTGCAGGCTGTGGGGTGGATCCAGGGATGAGACGTACAGGCTGCAGCGGGGAGTGAGGAGCCCTCTCTCTGTGCAGCAGCCCGGGGCCAAGGGAGAGGCACCTCTCCCCGCCTGCACGGCCTTGATAGCCTGCTGCACAGCCGCACGGCTTAGAGGGAACTTAGGTAGCTGCCAGGCAGCATGGAGGAAACACCACTGCGTGGTGCGATCCCCACAGTCATTGATACAAACAGGCTGCTCCACGTGTCATGGAAGTCACACAGCTTTGGACGGGTTGGGAGACACCCCCAGTGATGCCCTGGATGTATGGCTGGCGGAGGAGGAGGAGGAAATTGGGCAGTTACCTCTGCATGACATTTTCCTGGAGTGGCTTCCCTGGGTGGAGTGCCATGTCTGGGCTTGGCCGACTAGCATGGGCTGGAGGGGCAGGAGAGTGCTGCAGAGCTGGGAGGAATGGCTGTGGGAACTGGACGTGGGGAGGTTGAAGTGTAGGTTCCTGGAGACCTGTGCAGCGCTCAGCCTGGAGCTGCAGGGGTGGAGTCCTGACACGAGAGTTCCCCTCGGCCCCAAGAAGCATGTGGCCAGGGCCAGTCTTAGGGCAGGGCAGTGTGGGCCCCTGCCGAGAGTGCTGTAGCCAGGGGGCACCGTGGTGCAGAGGCTGCCTGCGGGGTGCAGCCTGGCGTGGCAAGAGCGTCTGCTTCCCTGCTCCTGAGCAGACCCCCCTACTCCCCACTCCCAGGGTGTCCCTCCCAGCCTGGCTCCACGTTCTGCCCCTGCCCTCTGCCACTTCGAGCCGGGTCTCCCTGTGACGTTGCACTTCGTATTCTGTACGGAAATGTGCTCACGAGTATGAATATGACGTAACTGGAATATGCTTTATGCAAACTGCCTCTTGTGACAGATCATTGAAAAAGTTCTCATCAACTGAATGAGTTCATCCTATTTGTATGCATGTGTCATTTCCATGTCTGAAGTTAGAAATATGAGGTATAAACGTGGATTACTAATGTAGTCAGACGAAGGGAGGGCCATTAATGGTATTTCAGGAACTGGATGGCTCCAGTTAACTAGAACTAGTTGTGAATGGATTTGTTTTCCTGTAAGCCTTTCTGCGGATGTGTGGGCTAGCCCATAAAGTATGGAGACTGGGGTGTCACAGGGACATGTGACCATGTCACCTGATACTGGAATCCATCTTAAACCAGGTTGTCATAAATATAAAGGGAAGGGTAAACCCCTTTGAAATCCCTCCTGGCCAGGGGAAAGCTCCTCTCACCTGTAAAGGGTTAAGAAGCAAAAGGTAACCTCGCTGGCACCTGGCCAAAATGACCAATGAGGAGACAAGATACTTTCAAAAGCTGGGAGGAGGGAGAGAAACACAGGGTCTGTGTGTCTGTCTATATGCTGGTTTCTGCAGGGGATAGACCAGGAATGGAGTCTTAGAACTTTTAGTAAGTAATCTAGCTAGGTATGTGTTAGATTATGATTTCTTTAAATGGTTGAGAAAAGAATTGTGCTGAATAGAATAACTATTTCTGTCTGTGTATCTTTTTTTGTAACTTAAGGTTTTGCCTAGAGGGGTTCTCTGTGTTTTTGAATCTAATTACCCTGTAAGATATCTACCATCCTGATTTTACAGGGGGGATTTCTTTATTTCTATTTACTTCTATTTTTTATTAAAAGTCTTCTTGTAAAAAACTGAATGCTTTTTCATTGTTCTCAGATCCAAGGGTTTGGGTCTGTGGTCACCTATGCAAATTGGTGAGGCTTTTTATCCAACATTTCCCAGGAAAGGGGGGGTGCAAGTGTTGGGAGGATTGTTCATTGTTCTTAAGATCCAAGGGTCTGGGTCTGTAGTCACCTAGGCAAATTGGTGAGGCTTTTTACCAAACCTTGTCCAGGAAGTGGGGTGCAAGGTTTTGGGAAGTATTTTGGGGGGAAAGACGCGTCCAAACAGCTCTTCCCCAGTAACCAGTATTAGTTTGGTGGTGGTAGCGGCCAGTCCAAGGACAACGGGTGGAATATTTTGTACCTTGGGGAAGTTTTGACCTAAGCTGGTAAAGATAAGCTTAGGAGGTTTTTCATGCAGGTCCCCACATCTGTACCCTAGAGTTCAGAGTGGGGGAGGGACCTTGACATGGTAGCATAGTGGTGGGATTAACCTGAAATCATTTTGAGATCCAGTTGAGATTTTTTTGAACTAGAAATACAGATTTTAAAAAGGATTTTTTTTTCCTTTGGAAAGGAAGTCCAGAAAGCAGCTGAAACTGAAAGCAGCTTGTTTTTTCTCTGCTTTGTGGCCAAGCAGAGACAGAAGGGGATTATCTTTGTGAATTGCAGGTTTTCTTTGCCTGGAGGCAGGGTACTTAACTCCTGCAGGGAAATTCACAGTCTCCCAACCCAGAGGTTTTTTTTCTTTTCTTCCTAAAAGTAAATAGGGGGTGTGTGTTCTACCCATTTGCTTTTTCTTTGGGCTGGGTAAGCAGGTTTCCAAGTAGTTGGAGGTTTTTTGCTTTAATTTGGGCCCAGAGCAGAGACAAGGGAATTGTCTTTTTCTGTAGGCTGACAATCACTATCAGAGAATAGGTATTCTATTCCAGCACAGCAAAATTTTACAGCCAAGTTTTGTTTGTTTATTTCTAAACCTCGGTTGTAAAGTTAGTTAAAAACAGAGAGGTTAGAATGACCAAATCCGCAGCTCGACTACAGCTGGAATTAGCCAAATTTCAGGCTGAGGAAAAACAAAGGGAACATGAAAGACAGATAGAACTCATGCGGCTGAAGAAGGAGGAGAAGGAAGAAGAGAGGAGGCATGTGGAGGAGGAGAAGGAAAAAGAGAGGAAGCATGTGGAGGAGGTGGAGAGGATAAAGGCCCGGCAGACTATACCAACAAACCCTAGCAATCCTTCTCCAGGTACCACTTCCCATCCCAGAAAGTTCCCCACCTACAAGGCAGGTGATGATACTGAGGCCTTCTTAGAAAACTTCGAAAGGGCCTGCCTTGGGTACAACATCTCTACTGACCAATACATGGTAGAGCTGAGGCCGCAGCTCAGTGGACCCTTAGCTGAGGTGGCAGCTGAAATGCCTAAAGAACACATGAACAAGTATGAACTGTTTAAATCCAAGGCGAGAGTCAGAATGGGGATAACACCCGAGCAGTCTCGTCGGAGGTTCAGAGCACTAAGGTGGAAACCAGACATGTCATTTACCCGACATGCCTACCACATTGTGAAACATTGGGATGCCTGGATATCAGGAGCGAGTGTTGAATCTCCAGTAAATTTGCCCTTCTTAATGCAAATGGAACAATTCTTAGAGGGGGTTCCTGAGGAAATAGAAAGATACATCCTAGATGGGAAACCCAAAACTGTAATCGAGGCAGGAGAGATTGGAGCCAGATGGGTGGAGGTGGCAGAGAAGAAGAAAACTGGTCGCAGTTGGAGCGGAGACCAGAAGGGACCACCCCAGACCACACCCTATTACCGGGAGCCGTCCAAAGCCCCACCTACCTCCCAAAGAACCCTCCAGACCCCTTATCGTCCCACCACCCCGTTCTCCAGCAACCCTCCTCGCCCCAGTGACCCGTCAGCTGGACGATGTTTTACATGTAACGAGCTGGGGCATGTAAAGGCCAACTGCCCCAAGAACTCCAACAGATTACAGTTCATTGCACCGGAATCACACCAGAGGTCTGCAGGCCCAGATACCTCCCAGATACCCTTGGAGCGGAGGGAAACTGTGAGTGTGGGCGGGAAGAAGGTCACCGCGTGGAGGGATACCGGAGCACAAGTGTCAGCTATCCATGCTTCCTTAGTGGACCCCAATTTAATCAACCCAGAGATCCAAGTGACGATTCAACCCTTCAAGTCCAACTCTTTCAATTTGCCTACAGCCAAGTTGCCTGTCCAGTACCAGGGCTGGTCAGAAACGTGGACTTTTGCAGTCTATGATGATTATCCCATCCCCATGCTGTTGGGGGAAGACTTGGCCAATCATGTGAAGCAGGCCAAGAGGGTGGGAACGGTCACCCGCAGCCAGGCTAAACAAGCCGTGAGGCCTAGCTCTGTTCCGGAAACTTCTATCAGGACCCGGTCAGAGGTGATGGACCCGGACCCCAGGCCAATGTCTGCAACAGCAGTAGTGGATCCAGTCCCAGAGACCCAGACGGAACCAGTCCCAGAACCGGAACCAGCCGAACAACCAACACCAGACCCCGTGTCAGCACTGAATCCAGTACTTGCAACCTCAACATCAGAGGGCCCCACCGACTCTGAACTGGCAGCAGCCGATAACCCTACACAAGAGGCTCAGCCGGAGCCTGAATCCCAACACAGTGCACCAGCGGAGAGCGGTTCACAGTCAACAAAACAGCTCCATCCCCTATATCGCTTCCAGAGGGACCAAGCCTAGGTCCACAATCCAATGAGGGACTGATGTCTCCAGCATCAAGGGAACAGTTCCAGACCGAACAGGAAGCAGATGAAAGCCTCCAGAGAGCTTGGACGGCGGCACGGAGCAACCCACCGCCTCTCAACTCTTCTAATCGATCCAGGTTTGTTATAGAAAGAGGACTTTTATACAAGGAAACTCTTTCTGGTGGACACCAGGAAGACTGGCATCCTCAGAGACAGTTGGTAGTTCCAACTAAATACCGGGCCAAGCTCTTGAGCTTAGCCCATGATCACCCTAGTGGCCATGCTGGGGTGAACAGGATCAAAGACCGTTTGGGGAGGTCATTCCACTGGGAGGGAATGGGCAAGGATGTTTCTACCTATGTCCAGTCTTGTGAGGTGTGCCAAAGAGTGGGAAAACCCCAAGACCAGGTCAAAGCCCCTCTCCAGCCACTCCCTATCATTGAAGTTCCATTTCAGCGAGTAGCTGTGGATATTCTGGGTCCTTTTCCGAAAAAGACACCCAGAGGAAAGCAGTACATACTGACTTTCATGGATTTTGCCACCCGATGGCCGGAAGCAGTAGCTCTAAGCAACACCAGGGCTAAAAGTGTGTGCCAGGCACTAGCAGACATTGTTGCCAGGGTAGGTTGGCCCTCCGACATCCTCACAGATGCAGGGACTAATTTCCTGGCAGGAACTATGAAAAACCTTTGGGAAGCTCATGGGGTAAATCACTTGGTTGCCACTCCTTACCACCATCAAACAAATGGCATGGTGGAGAAGTTTAATGGAACTTTGGGGGCCATGATACGTAAATTCGTAAATGAGCACTCCAATGATTGGGACCTAGTGTTGCAGCAGTTGCTCTTTGCCTACAGAGCTGCACCACATCCCAGTTTAGGGTTTTCCCCATTTGAACTTGTATATGGCCGTGAGGTTAAGGGGCCATTGCAGTTGGTGAAGCAGCAATGGGAGGGATTTACACCTTCTCCAGGAGCTAACATTCTGGACTTTGTAACCAACCTACAAAACACCCTCCGAACCTCTTTAGCCCTTGCTAGAGAAAACTTACAGGATGCTCAAAAAGAGCAAAAAGCCTGGTATGGTAAACATGCCAGAGAGCGTTCCTTCAAAGTAGGAGACCAGGTCATGGTCTTAAAGGCGCTCCAGGCCCATAAAATGGAAGCATCGTGGGAAGGGCCATTCACGGTCCAGGAGTGCCTGGGAGCTGTTAATTATCTCATAGCATTCCCCACCTCCAACCGAAAGCCTAAGGTGTACCATATTAATTCTCTAAAGCCCTTTTATTCCAGAGAATTAAAGGTTTGTCAGTTTACAGCCCAGGGAGGAGAGGACGCTGAGTGGCCTGAAGGTGTCTACTACGAAGGGAAATGTGCTGGTGGTGTGGAAGAGGTGAACCTCTCCATGACCCTTGGGCGTATGCAGCGACAGCAGATCCAGGAGCTGTGCACGAGCTACGCGCCAACGTTCTCAGCCACCCCAGGACTGACTGAATGGGCATACCACTCCATTGACACAGGTAATGCTCACCCAATTAGGGTCCAACCTTACCGGGTGTCTCCTCAAGCTAAAACTGCTATAGAACGGGAGATCCAGGATATGTTACAGATGGGTGTAATCCGCCCCTCTGAAAGTGCATGGGCATCTCCAGTGGTTCTAGTTCCCAAACCAGATGGGAAAATACGTTTTTGCATGGACTACCGTAAGCTAAATGCTGTAACTCGCCCAGACAACTATCCAATGCCACGCACAGATGAACTATTAGAGAAACTGGGACGGGCCCAGTTCATCTCTACCTTGGACTTAACCAAGGGGTACTGGCAGGTACCGCTAGATGAATCTGCCAAGGAAAGGTCAGCCTTCATCACACATCTCGGGCTGTATGAATTTAATGTACTCCCTTTCGGGCTGCGAAATGCACCCGCCACTTTCCAAAGGCTTGTAGATGGTCTCCTAGCGGGATTAGGAGAATATGCAGTCGCCTACCTTGATGATGTGGCCATATTTTCGGATTCCTGGGCAGACCACCTGGAACATCTACAGAAAGTCCTTGAGGGCATAAAGGAGGCAGGACTAACTGTTAAGGCTAAGAAGTGTCAAATAGGCCTAAACAGAGTGACTTACCTTGGACACCAGGTGGGTCAAGGAACTATCAGCCCCCTACAGGCCAAAAAGAAAAGGAGTACTTGTGGCACCTTAGAGACTAACCAATTTATTTGAGCATGAGCTTTCGTGAGCTACAGCTTCATCATCTGATGAAGTGAGCTGTAGCTCACGAAAGCTCATGCTCAAATAAATTGGTTAGTCTCTAAGGTGCCACAAGTAGTCTGTATTCGCAAAAAGAAAAGGAGTAACACGGCTGTTCCTCTGAAACCTACAGGCCAAAGTGGATGCTATCCAAAAGTGGCCTGTCCCAAAGTCAAAGAAACAGGTTCAATCCTTCTTAGGCTTGGCTGGTTATTACAGACGATTTGTACCGCACTACAGCCAAATCGCTGCCCCACTGACAGACCTAACCAAAAAGAAACAGCCAAATGCTGTTCAGTGGACCGAAAAGTGTCAGAAGGCCTTTAACAAGCTTAAAGCGACACTCATGTCTGACCCTGTACTAAGGGCCCCAGACTTTGACAAACCGTTCCTAGTAACCACAGATGCATCCGAGCGTGGTGTGGGAGCAGTTTTAATGCAGAAAGGACCTGATCAAGAATTCCACCCTGTAGTGTTTCTCAGCAAAAAACTGTCTGAGAGGGAAAGCAACTGGTCAGTCACTGAAAAAGAATGTTACACCATTGTCTACGCTCTGGAAAAGCTACGCCCATATGTTTGGGGACGGCGTTTCCACCTGCAAACCGACCATGCTACACTGAAGTGGCTTCACACCGTCAAGGAAACTAACAAAAAACTTCTTCGGTGGAGTTTAGCTCTCCAAGATTTTGATTTTGACATCCAACACATCTCAGGAGCTTGTAACAAAGTGGCTGATGCACTCTCATGTGAAAGTTTCCCAGAATCAACTGGTTAAAATCGTCCTTGAGATGTGGAAAATATTGTTAGTCTTTATGTACTTGGTAGTATATTTAGAGATGCATGTGTCTTATTAACTCTGTTTTTCCTAGAGCTCCAGGAAGAAATCCCAGCCAGAGTTTCACCCTAGCTGAGATTTGGGGGGCGTGTCATAAATATAAAGGGAAGGGTAAACCCCTTTGAAATCCCTCCTGGCCAGGGGAAAGCTCCTCTCACCTGTAAAGGGTTAAGAAGCTAAAGGTAACCTCGCTGGCACCTGACCAAAATGACCAATGAGGAGACAAGATACTTTCAAAAGCTGAGGGGAGGGAGAGAAACAAAGGGTCTATAATCTGTCTGTATGCTGGTCTTTGTCGGGGATAGACCAGGAATGGAGTCTTAGAACTTTTAGTAAGTAATCTAGCTAGGTATGTGTTAGATTATGATTTCTTTAAATGGCTGAGAAAAGAATTGTGCTGAATAGAATAACTATTTCTGTCTGTGTATCTTTTTTTGTAACTTAAGGTTTTGCCTAGAGGGGTTCTCTGTGTTTTTGAATCTAATTACCCTGTAAGATATCTACCATCCTGATTTTACAGGGGGGATTTCTTTATTTCTATTTACTTCTATTTTTATTAAAAGTCTTCTTGTAAGAAAACTGAATGCTTTTTCATTGTTCTCAGATCCAAGGGTTTGGGTCTGTGGTCACCTATGCAAATTGGTGAGGCTTTTTATCCAACATTTCCCAGGAAAGGGGGGGTGCAAGTGTTGGGAGGATTGTTCATTGTTCTTAAGATCCAAGGGTCTGGGTCTGTAGTCACCTAGGCAAATTGGTGAGGCTTTTTACCAAACCTTGTCCAGGAAGTGGGGTGCAAGGTTTTGGGAAGTATTTTGGGGGGAAAGACGCATCCAAACAGCTCTTCCCCAGTAACCAGTATTAGTTTGGTGGTGGTAGCGGCCAGTCCAAGGACAACGGGTGGAATATTTTGTACCTTGGGGAAGTTTTGACCTAAGCTGGTAAAGATAAGCTGAGGAGGTTTTTCATGTAGGTCCCCACATCTGTACCCTAGAATTCAGAGTGGGGGAGGAACCTTGACACGGGGTCAGACCAAAGGTCCATCTGGACTGTGTCCGTCTGCCGACAGTGGCCAGTGCCAGGTGCCCCAGAGGGAATGAACAGACAGGAATCATGCCGGGATCCATCCCTTGTCGCCCCATTCCCAGCTTCTGACAAACAGAGGTTAGGGACACCATCCCTGCCCATCTTGGCAAATCGCCATCGATGGACCAAGCCGCCAGGAATCTCTCTAGTTCCCTGTCGAACCTTTTGATCCCAGGACCCTGCTCAGGAACAGTGAAGTACCAAGTTCTAAGAAAGAAACAGCTTCTGATACCAGGGCAGCTCCTCTTCCTACTCCCCTCCCATGGGGATGAGCAGCCCCCCCAACTGTCTCTCTGCCCCAGGCCTCCTTCTCTCATCACCCCTTCAGCCTCCTTCCAAATATCCCCTTCCTCCCATCACCTCTTCAGCCCCCCATCACTCCCTTCAGCCTCCCCCAACTGCCCCAGTCCCCCTCCCCTCATCGTCCCCTCAACCTTCCCCCCCTTCCCAGGCTCCTCCCTAGCTGCCCTTTCAGTCTTCCCCTCCTACAACCAACTGCCCTCCTTCAGCCTTCCCCCCGAACCCCTTATCCAGCTGTCCCACCTGACCCCCTTTAGCCTCCCTCCCGTGCAACTGCCCCTTCACCCCCTCCCCCACTCCCCTCCCTCTGCCTCTCCCCAAATCCCAGCTCTACCATGCTGAGGTTCCCTTCCCCACAACCATCTGCTTCCTTCCCATGGGGAACAGGGGCAGGAAATGCTTTTTGAAAAACCTGCTGCCAAATAAAAAGTAAAACAAGCCAAGCAAGCCCCTCCCTTGCTTTGTGCTGGGCGCCCAGCTCTCTCTCTCTCTCTGTGTGTGTGTGTGTGTGTGTGTGTCGTGGGGGGGGCAGGGGTTGTTCTGAGCACACTCCCTTCAGGGAAGGGGTGGAGTTGGCCAAAGGGGCACCTTAAATCCTTAGCAGAGAATTCCTTTCTCCACGATGTTAGCTGAGCGTTGCTGTTAAATGTCAGCTGATGAATGCAGCATTTGAAACAATCTGATGGTAAATCCCTTCCCCTCTCAGTTGCTGGAGTTCTCGCACCCTCTGCTCTTGGGAGGTCCCCACGTGATGTGGTGTCTTATTTCCATAGTGTCTTGTAGATTAGACGGGACCTCAGTTTCCATGGTAAAAAATGAAGTGTAACTCCTTCCCTTCCCCCATCTGACTTAGGAAAAATAAATCCTGTCCCCTCCCGCAGCCCCAAACCAGCCCCACAGGAGGTACTGCGGCCAGGAGAGAGGTGCCTCGCCCCTGGCCCTGAGGTGCTGTGGTAAGAGAGGGCTCGGGTGGGGGGGGAGTCCTCTCTGCCTGGGGCAACCTGCACCCCAAACCCCTCATCCCCAACCCCACCCTGAACCCCACACCCCCAGACGGAGCCCTAACCCCGTCCCCCCCGCACCCCAACCCTCTGCCCCATCACCATCTCCAGAGGGGATCACTCTCAGATCCACACCCACCTCTTTGGGAGGACCCCCAACAATGAGAGCAACCCCCCACACACACCCCTCCTTGGACGGGGGAGGGAAGCAGGGAAAAGGGGGAAAAGAAGCAAGAGAAGAGGAGAAAAGAGCAAAAGGGAAACCAAAAAGGATAAACCCCAAGGTCCCCAGTGATTCCAAGGGTCACAGTCCGAGGTAGGAAATCAAATTCTGCCCCCTTAAGCCAGTGTTTTCTGTGCCGAGAATTCTGCCTGCAACAGGTGCATCAGACCCAACAGGTTCCAAACCTCTCGGAGCCTCTGCCCTTGTCCAAGGGACGTTCGTTTTCTGGCACAACCAGGGGTAGGAAAGGAGAAAACTCCACAGAGGCTCCTCCTCATGCTCACAGACGGGAATCCTAATTCTCTCCCCGTCCTCGAGGGGAGACCTGGAGAAGGAGACGTGCAGCTGCAAAGCCGGGGGGGGGGGGTCTCAGCGACTGCCCTGGCCCTGCACCTTGGCCCTGCCCGGCTGATGTCGGGGTCTCTCGGTGAGGTCACCCCCTCCCCACCACCTTTGCCCAATGGGCTGAGTTCCTGCAAAAGGCCTTGGTGATGTCACTGCCCCCCCACCCCTCCCCTCCAAGCTGATGTCCTGCCCCTGCCCAGCCTTTTTGGAGGTTGGAGCTATTGCCCCTGGATCTCGGGTTGCCAACTTTCGCACCCAACAAAACTGAACACCCTTGTGCCCCCCTTGCCATGGTCCCGGCCCGCTCACGCCATCTCCCTCCCCTCCATCGCTCCCTCTCCCCCACGCTCCCTCACTCGCTCATTGTCACCGCGCTGAGGAGGGCTGGGGAGGGCCCCTTTTCAACTGGGTGTTGTCGGGACGGACCTGGGAAGGAGGGATGCCTGCCAAGCACCTTTAGGAGGAGGGGTCCCTCTCTGTCAGAAAATCATCTCCCTCCCTCAGCTCAGGGATGGCCTGAATTGCCCCTTCTCCCGGCAGAGCCAGAGGATTGGAAGCAGCAACATCAGACCCCTGTGTGGCTCGCAGGAATGAACACAAACACGCCCTTGTAGCTGGACAGATGGCGAGTTTTACCCCTGGGATACGACAAGGCTAAAGAGAAAGGTGGTAGCCCCACATCTAATGAATGAAACACAGCACAGTCATCATCGTTACGCCCGTCCTTGCCCCTTTATACTTCGACTGTCTCGCTCCCACCACCCTCGCCCTCTGTGGGTTCAGGGAGAGCCACACTCAGTGCTTCCGACACACACAGACTCACACACACATCTTGCAAGGAAAACCTCACCACGGAGCCACATGCACCTGTTGCTTCCCTGCCCCCCTGCTCTCCAGAATCCAATCCCAAGGAAAGCTTGTCGGGCCCAGAGCTGGCAGGGCGCCCGGTGCTGGAGTATTGAAGCTACCGTGACGGCACTCAGAGGAAAGAGGCTGAGAGAGTGCAAGTTAAGAATTGGCCGGTCAGGTTTCCAGTCCCCTCACAGGTCATTCCCTCACTCGAGCACAGGGGCACATCTCAATTCTCAGCTGGCTCAGTCGAGCTGCATCGTTCTTGTTTCCACTCAGTCAGGTTTGAGGCCTGTTTCGCACCCTGTCTTTGAGAAGACAGTCAGAAACTACTCTCTGAAATAGCCAATGCAGGAGACGTGTTATCACTCCTGCCCCAACACAGACAGACAAAGAGAGAAATGTTCTCGCTTTGAGGGTGGGACTCCCTGCCCTTGGCCAAAGACGAGCACCTCTCTTTGACCTTGGTCGCTCCTTCAGCTTTTCTTTCAACAGGGAGCCCGAGAGCTCAGGTGCTGGAGCGCTGCGTTCGTCAGTGAAGCTCGGTGAACTCCAATGTCACTTGGCTCTTCTACCAGCAAGTCAAAACAGAGGCAGGATTTCCTCTTTTGACAATACTGGGGCTGTCGGAGGGTCTGTCCACGCTGCACACTGAGCCTGTCTCTATGTGGCCTGGGCTTGCTGACTTGTGTTGCCAAGCCGGTGTTTGAGCATCCACACTGCAGGGGAAACTCAGGCCTCACACTGTGTCTATCTGTCAAGGTTCCTTCCCCACTCTGAACGCTAGGGTACAGATGTGGGGACCTGCATGAAAACCTTCTCAGCTTACTTTTACCAGCTTAGGTTAAAACTTCCCCAAGGTACAAACTATTTTACCTTTTGCCCTTGGACTTTCGCTGCTGCCACCAAAAGTCTAACCGGGTTTTTTATTAGGAAAGAGCTGTTTGGAAACGTCTTTCCCCCAAAAATTCTCACCAAAACATTGCTCCCCCCTTCCTGGGGAAGGTTTGGTAAAAATCCTCACCAATTTGCATAGGTGACCACAGACCCACACCCTTGGATCTTAAGAACAATAAAAAACATTCAGTTTCTTAAAAGAAGAATTTTAATAGAAGAAAAAGTAAAAAGAATCACCTCTGTAAAATCAGGATGGTAGATACCTTACAGGGTACCTTACAGGGTAATTAGATTCAAAACACCGAGAATCCCTCTAGGCAAAACCTTAAGTTACAAAAAGACACACAGACAGGAATATCCATTCCATTCAGCGCAGCTTATTTTCTCATCCATTTAAAGGAATCAGAATCGAACGCATATCTAGCTTGATTACTTACTAAGTTCTAAGACGCCATTCCTGTTCTGTCCCCGGCAAAAGCATCACACAGACAGACCCAGACCCTTTGTTTCTCCCTCCCCCCGCCAACTTTTGAAAGTATCTTATCTCCTCATTGGTCATTTTGGTCAGGTGCCAGCGAGGTTATCCGAGCTTCTTAACCCTTTACAGGTGAGAGGATTTTTCCTCTGGCCAGGAGGGATTTAAAGGTGGTTAGCCTTCCCTTTCTATTTATGACTCTATCCTACCGCAGGAAGTCGTCCTAAGTTACGCTGCTCCCGGTGCGTGAATAACAGAGCTGGATTTGACGTCGCTTCGGTCGACTTCCTGCTGTGTCTACACTGGGCTGGGTCGACGGGAGATGCTCTTCGGTCGACTTCCCTTCCCACCGCAGCAAAAAGAGCCTCCCAACCGTGCTGCCCCATCCACATGGCACGACTTAGACCCGAGTGGGAAATTCAGCTCCTGTGGGGTGTGTCACCCTCATCCGCTGAAGGTGCTCCCCGAGTCTCCAGGGATTCCTGCCCTAACTGCTCTCCAGCCGGTTTGTGTCCATACGCTCCCCGCGGGGAGGCTGTGAGTGGCCTGGTTACAAGCGCTGGTTGCTCAGGCCTGGCAGGGAAGGGAAGCTCTGGGCAGCATTGACAGTCTGGAGATCCCTCCGGGGAAGCACAGGCGGTGGGTGGAACAGGCGGGGAGGCCAAGCTGCGGGGTCCTGCGGACGCCCTGAAACCAGCTCACAGATCCCCGGGGGTCACGCTGCCCTACACGCTGTTGCAGTAATGTTTGTACAAGGCGTGACGCTGAAATAGCAGCTTGTGTCAGAGTGTATTCAGGCCAATGGATGTGTGTGTTAGTAGAGATCAAAGCGACTGTTAAATGTTCAAATGTATTGGGTGTTTAAACCTCCTGAAAACTCGTGGAATGTTGTTTGCACTGTTTTCACTTCTCTGTGTCCTGTTACGCTGTGATAGCAAAGAGTTGCCTTGTGTGGACCCCTGTCACTAAATAAGCCCTCAAAGGAGAATGAAGGTGTGTGGGATGCAAGTGAAGAAAAGGTTCATTTCCAAAGAAGGGGTGATAAGAAGCAGGATTCCTGGGCAGGGGGCAGGAGGGTGTGGTTTGCACTGTTGTTGCCCAGGGTGGGAATGGGGAAGTGGGCTCTGGCTTAAAGCGGTGTCAGGCTTCGGGGGGCTGGGTTCAGAGCTGGAGGTGAGGGTTGGGGTGAGGGTTGGGCTACAGTTTTGGTTCAGGGGTTTCGTGTTGGGGGGCAGGATATGGGGTCAGGGTTCCAGTTGGGTTCCGGGTAGGGGGTGGGGTTTAGATTTTGGGGGGAGGGTTTGGCCAGCAGCAGCATAGAAGTGCGGGTGGCAATGGGGTGCAGCCAATAGTGATAAGTCGGGGGTCTTTTAGGTCGTTTTAGTGTCAGTAGCACCCTGGGGAGGGGGTAGGGTCATGTTTACGACAGGGGGCTAAAGTGTTGGGGAAGGGGGCGGCAAGTTGACCCATCCCACTTCGCACTTCCCACACGGACACGCACAATACGTCGAACGCGTGGACGCACACACGTCACACACACACGATGACACAAAACGGCACACAACATGACACACAAAAATAACACACCACACAGACACACACACAAGATGACATGGAAAGCGTCACACACAAAACATCACACACACAACGCACAACATGTCATACACACTCAACACAACACGACCCGCAACATGTCACACTCACACACTCAACATGACACACAACACGTCTCACACTCAACACGACACACAACACGACCCACAACACGTCTCACACACACTGAATGACACACAGCACGTTGCACATACGTCACACATACACAAAGTCGCACACAGTTTGTTGCATGTCTCACGTATCATGTCACGCAGATGTCACACTACGCACATGCACTCGCACAACACGTCACACGCACGCACACACTACATGTCACACACACATGACGCACACCACATGACACATGATACAAAATGGCACATGACACAAAATGGCACACATGACATTGAGACACACACACACGACACTGACACGTTGCACATGGAACACACAGCACGTCGCACACACACACAAGACGGCAGAGGACAAGACGGCTGAGCTGCTTGGGCCTCTTTCCAAGGCTTGGTTTTTCTCAGCTCAGGGCCCTGATTTATCTGGTGCTCTGGGTAGTTCCCCTGATCACACTTCCTCAGGCTCTTCCTTGAGAGGAGATTTATCATGGGAATTACGCGGAGAGGAATGATCCTGGGGAAGTCAGTGCCGAGCCTCCCAAATCTGCACCTTTGTCGTTCTTTAATGAACAGATGGAAGATCAAAGCATTGTATTCAATCCTTGAAGTGTCCATCCCATTTCTGTGCACAGTGGACTTGAAAAGTTGTCCTTCTTTGTCTGTACACCACACGTGTCCATTTTAAATCCAAAGATGCATAATGAGCCATGGGCTACTTCCCTATGACACAGAGGGTCACAAACATGGTAGTGAAGAGGACAGATTACTAAGTAATCCCAGTGGGTTTCAGCCCCCTAGGATCACCTGGAAAGATTTTTCCTTCCTTTCAAAAGGGCAGAACCCAAACCCCATTCAGAAGATGCAGGGAATCTTACAGTAAATTCTTCCCACATGGTCCCCTTTGTAAAGCCAGTCTGTCAGAGCTTGCCTTAGCACAAGAAAATAACGCCAGGCAGTGGTAAGCACACAAACAAGACTTTATTTACGAGAGGGAAAAGGACTAGGCTAGGCTAGAGAAGGGGTGGATTAAAAAAACTTGAACTCTGGAAGTGCTCCAGTCTCCCAAACAATTACACCCAGGAGGTCAGGTTGATGTTCTCTCTCCCTTCTCTTGCAGGGACAGCGATGGACGGCTGCTGCTCTCTTGACATTGGACGTCAGGGAGGGACTCCATGATGGACACAGGAACGGGTGAGTAGACCTAACTAAAAACCCTCCCTATCCCTCTTTGCGTCGTCTCTGCCTGGATGTTAGACCCTATCTACGCGGATTCAATCCGTGCGTGGGAGTGTGCTCCCCAACCCAAACTAATAGAGGAAATGGCTAAAGGTCACCAGCTTCTTTTCCCAAGTCCAAGATGGCCACCTGACAGATAACCCAAAAGGTACATGCCTTTGTTCCCTTCTTTTAGGAAAATTTGGCAGGGGCAACCAGCATTTTACACACCCAGAGACTGGATTTGACCAATCAGGGAACGTTGCGGGGCAGGGTGACCCACGCAGAAGGGGGTTGTATATCCCCTCTGAGAACTCCTCCCTGTGTCCTCTACCAATTGAAGTGGGCGTCAGCCCCGTAGGACCACCCCGAGAGGGGATTTGACCAAATAAGGGAAGTGCTGCAGTGGAGTGACCTGCCCGCAACAGATTCCTGTGGTCCCTCTAAAATGTCCCCACACCACCCTCTAGCAGTTGGCGAGGGTTTCACTCCCACCTTAGGCCATCTCAGAAGGGAAATGTGTACCAATCCAGAACAGGTATAGCCCGAAGGTCTAGGCCACGGTTTCTTCAAAAGACATCCTTGGAACAAGACGGGCTCTTCCCCGCAGTGTTGTGTTGCGACTTCCCGGACGATGCTGCCAGCCTCGCAAACATGGAGCTCCAGAGATCGGCGCCTTGTGGCCTAGACCTTCGGGCACTGCCTAGTCTGATTGTTACGTTTCCCTTCTGGGATGGCCTAAAGCGTGTGTGCGAAACCCTGACTGATAAGCAGAGGACGGTGCGGGGATTTCATGGAGGGGTGATGGACCCCTCTTGCGGGCAGGTCACCCCACCATGGCACTTACCCTGTTTGGTGAAATCCCCTCTCTGGTGGGTCCTAAGGGGCTGAGGCCCACCCCAAGTGGGAGGAGCTCTTGGAGGGTCACGTGACCCACTTCCGAATGGGTCACTCTGCCCCAGAACATTCCCCAATTGCTCAAATCCATTCCTGAGGCAGGTGCATGGAGATGAAACACCCCCAGATTGGTAAAGGAGTGGGAGGATCTCTTAGAGGGGTCACATGCAACTCCTTGTTTCGACACCCGTTTGCATCTTGACCCCAAAAGTCTTCTGTCATGGGGTCGGTCTCATGGTGACAGATGAGCGATGTCTGAGGAGTGAAGGGGCAAGGTCCCATGGCTGACATCAAATAACTTCCCTAAGCCTCAGGGTAGTTTGGCCAAATGCCCATTGTCAAAATGGCTGCCCTCCCACGCAGTGTGTGTGTCCCAACACCCAGAGCCCGTGCGGCCACCCTCTCCGTCGGGGCTGTGTGGCCCAGCGACCAGAGTCCGTGCGGCCGCCCTCTCCGTCGGGGCTGTGTGGCCCAGCGACCAGAGTCCGTGCGGCCGCCCTCTCCGTCGGGGCTGTGTGGCCCAGCGACCAGAGTCCGTGCGGCCGCCCTCTCTCTCCAGGGCTGTGTGGCCCAGCGACCAGAGTCCGTGCGGCCGCCCGCTCTGTCGGGGCTGTGTGGCCCAGCGACCAGAGTCCGTGAGGCCGCCCTCTCCGTCGGGGCTGTGTGGCCCAGCGACCAGAGTCCGTGCGGCCGCCCGCTCCGTCGGGGCTGTGTGGCCCAGCGACCAAAGTCCGTGCGGCCGCCCGTTCCGTCGGGGCTGTGTGGCCCAGCGACCAGAGTCTGTGCGGCCGCCCGCTCCGTCGGGGCTGTGTGGCCCAGCGACCAAAGTCTGTGCGGCCGCCCTCTCCGTCGGGGCTGTGTGGCCCAGCGACCAGAGTCCGTGCGGCCGCCCTCTCCGTCGGGGCTGTGTGGCCCAGCGACCAGAGTCCGTGCAGCCGCCCGCTCCGTCGGGGCTGTGTGGCCCAGCGACCAGAGTCCGTGTGGCCGCCCTCTCCGTCGGGGCTGTGTGGCCCAGCGACCAGAGTCTGTGCGGCCGCCCGCTCCGTCGGGGCTGTGTGGCCCAGCGACCAGAGTCCGTGCAGCCGCCCGCTCCGTCTGGGCTGTGTGGCCCAGCGACCAGAGTCCGTGCGGCCGCCCTCTCCGTCGGGGCTCTGTGGCCCAGAGACCAGAGTCCGTGCGGCCGCCCGCTCCGTCGGGGCTGTGTGGCCCAGCGACCAGAGTCCGTGTGGCCGCCCTCTCCATCGGGGCTGTGTGGCCCAGCGACCAGGGTCCGTGCAGCTGCCCTCTCCGTCGGGGCTGTGTGGCTCAACGCTTAGAGTCCATATGTCTATCCTGTCTCTTATGCCCGTGTGGCCCGATAGCAACGGACAATATGGTTACTCTCTCCCTCAATGCTGTGTGGCCCAACGCCCGGAGTCAGTGTAGCTGCCCTTCACTGCAGGGCTGTTTGGCTGAGACTTCAGAGGCAAGATGGTTGCCCCTCCTCTTGGGGCTGTGCAGTCTAGTGGGTCAATGGGGACGTGGGCAGCCACCAAAGGATGGATGGCAGCCAGGGCAGGGGGACCCAGGCCCTCCTTACTCCACCGGCTCCTCGCCCAGGGTCTCGTCCGTAGCCAATGTGTTTGCCATTGAGTCAGTGGGGATCCAGCACTGCGGATGACAATGGCTAGTTCACCCAGGTTACTTCCTTGGAGATGTCTCTAGGCCATGGGCTGGGCGTCTCTGGGTTCCCGGCGTGGGAAACTCCCAGAGTCTCCGAACTCCCTTGCATGTCTGCAGGCCCCCAGGGACGTGGCTGGGTCTCGGCACCTCAGAGCTCTGCAGTCAGGGGCTTGAGCTGTTTCTGGTCTGGAGCCTACAGTGTGCATCCTCCATTTTCATCGGTCTGAGCTGCTCGCTTACACACTGGTGCTCCAGTTGGAGCATGTCCGGCAGGGCTGGGGAGGGGCTTGGCTTTCTCCACCTAGACTATGGGGTTCTGTGTGGCTGGTTCAGCCCGGCACATGCTGCTCAGCCTCTTCTGTCTCCTCCTTCCCATGCAAAGCTGCTTTGCCATCTCACAAGAGATGGGATCAGTGGTGGGCTCAATTGGCTCCTGTTGGCCTCTCGATGTCTGGAAGAGAGAGAAAGGGCAGGAACCCAAATGAGAAGAACAAAACCTTCAAGCAGGGTCGTTTTCCACAGCACAACCCCACCCTACTTTGCTGATGCTCATTGGCAACTTCCCTGAGAGCTGGCATTTCTTAAAGAGAGCACCCAACCCCCCGCAACCTCTGCTACCCTGTGGGCTGGCAATGGTAAAAGGGAGTCTGGGAGAATTTCTCCTCTCTCCACCTGGCTCTGATTAGTGAGGGAACCACATGCGAGAAGCTGTGTGAATGTAGGGCTCTGTGCAGTGGGATGAGATGTCCTCCATGGTGCCCAAAGGTGGGGTTGTCCTGCCTTTGCAGTGACTTCCTTCTTGTGAGAGAGATTTCAGAGATCAGCTCTGGGATTCTGCCCTGTACCAGTGTGTGGGAATGGGGCAGAAGTGGGGCAATGGTGCACTCAGGAAAGGAGTAGGGCTAAGGGGGGCCCAGGCTGCAGACACTAAACCCCTGCGTGCTGCGTTGCGGCCGGGCCGGCTCTGCCTGGCTGGGGTGGGGGCGAGGAGGCTCCGCACGTTGCCATTCCTCATCCCCGCCAGCCACGTCACCACGACGAGCACCACACTGGGAACCTCTGTCCCGGGGGCTGATCTTCCCTGTAGGCTCTGCCTCCCCGCAGCTCCCATTGGCCGGGGATCGTTAATCCGGCCCTTGCCCTATTCCCCAGCCTGTTCCAATCCTGCTCTTGATTCCTGACTCCGGCTCCAACCCTTGGCTCCCCTCGGCTCGGCCTCCACCACTCTGAGCACGAGGCCCCAGAGCCACTGCTCCAACCACTGGGTCCAACCAGCCGTGCTTTGGCCTCTGACACCAGCGATATGGAGGAGTCGTTCACCTCACTGCTTTCCATGTGTATGGCCCTGCCTTGGTCAGCGCTGGTTTTCATCTGCCATGGGGCTGCCCAGTGACATGGCTTTCTTTGATCCCTTTCAACTTCTTCCAAGTCTTCTCTAGGCCCGACTAATTGACATAATTTTGGGTCATCTGCTGATATCCACCTCGTTGTTCAGCCCCGGTTCCAAACATAAGGACATAAGAAAGGCCACAGCAAAGGTCCATCTAGCCCTGTATCCTGTCTTCCGACAGTGGCCAATGCCAGGTGCCCCAGAGGGAATGAAGGGACAGGCAATCATCTAGTCATCAGTCCCCTGTCCCGCATTCCCAGCTTCTGGCAAACAGAGGCCAGGGACACCAAAAAGTTGAGAAGCGTCTGTTGTATTTACCATAGCAGGACAAAGAGCTCGTCTGTGTCGGTCCCGGTTCCCTAGTCAAATGCAGAACCTGACACGAGATTTCCAAGCTTCTGCAACCATTTATAATATCTGTTGAGGATGTACCACGTGGTCCTGTCTGATTTCAAAGGCACTTCGTGAAAAGCTGAAACCAAGAGGAAATGGGTTGAAAACCCCGTGATGCTGATGTGACTGGTACCTAGGAAACCTCCACTTCCGATGGCCATTGCCCCCTGCTATTAGCTCCCAAAGAGTCTAGGGGCACAAGAACAACAACTCCGCTCCTCCCAAAATAGCCCTGGACAGAGAGGAGACCCCATTCTTGCAAAGCTTCCCCCTCTGCTGGCAGACACTCCTCCACACACCCGTACACACAGACAGTTGGGGGCACTTGTTCTTTGGATGGAACAGGAAAGTGACAGCGGCAGCCACATTAAACCATACACCATTTAGGCCGAGATCCACAAAGGGATTTCGGCTCCTAACGTCTCCTGAAATCCTTTGTGGCCCTGTGCCTTCATTCCTGAAGAGCTCACAGGGAAAAGTGTTACCCATGTGCCCTCATGGGATTTCCTAGGAGCTGATAACCAATCTCGGAGTGAAGGTCCCTGGCCTGCAATCACTCCATTCCAGGGAGGGCAGGTGATGAATCTTTCCCTACAGAGGGGAATCGTCATCATCATCATCCTTAATACCAACAGCCGTTTTCAGTTGGGTCAGGCCTTCCTTTAGAGACTTTCTGACCTTGATGAAGACAGTCTCCCCACACAGCTCTAAGGCTATGTCTACACTAGGAGCTTGGGATGGAATTCCCCTGCTCCCATGCACAGATTGTGGGACCACGATGAAAGCTGGCGTGACCATCCTTCTTCCTTCAATGCTGTCCTTAGACTGAGAGGGACACATTCAAAGCTGTGTTCAGGCCCTGTGCTGCACCCCTGTGCTTCCCACAGAGGCCCAAACACACAGAGGTATTTCCTTACCTTCATACAGGCGGGAGATGCCATCTTCATTCACTGTTTCAGACAACAAATCACAGTAATGGTGGATAGTATTTCCTAGACAAACAATGAATACAATGACAGGTTTCAGAGTAACAGCCGTGTTAGTCTGTCTTTGCAAAAAGAAAAGGAGGACTTGTGGCACCTTAGCGACTAACCAATTCATTTGAGCATAAGCTTTCGTGAGCTACAGCTCACTTCATCGGATGCATACCGTGGAAATGAAGCTCATGCTCAAATAAATTGGTTAGTCTCTAAGGTGCCACAAGTACTCCTTTTCTTTTTGCAATGAATACAATGGCTCTCATAGCTTTTCAGAACCTTTCCTGAAAACTGCTAATGATGCAGCCATTCTCCCAAGACACCTTTGGGAAATTCCAGACATTCCTTTACATCTGTTCACAAAGCATATTCGAGAAATCATCAGATGCCCAGAAGTTACTGAGAGGCTGATTTCCAAAGGAGATTGAATTCACATCCTGCTGGTTTCCCCTAGGCGCAGCCAAAGAATTGTTGTGGGCGGGGGAAGTTGGTGCAGTCGATTCAGCTAAGTTGCTCCCTTCATCTTGGAATACATGTTAATTCACACACACATGCACACACACACACACCCCATTTTAGGATTCTGGTGCTGTTGGAGGAAACAGAGCAGCCGTCCAGAAAAGGGCTCTGAAGGAAGCATTGAGAAAAGATCAAGTGAATTTGCTCTGCTTACCAATGAATCGGGCTGCTGAATGTCTTATTGTTGTCTGTGAGCTTTCCAGGTACTGTAAGGCCTGGAACAGGAATTTGGGGATGTGGCTCTCGTTGTTCTGCATCTAGGAAGAAAGAAGGAAGAAATGCACAATATACAAATGACATGTTCTTCCCACAGCGAATAGTCCAGGAAAGCCAATGCATATAGCCAGGCCCTGGCAACCGCCAATATGAATCCATACACCAGAGCAGCACCCCTCTGAAGTTCCTATTGTGTTCTCCAGAACCTCAGTTTTCATTTGAAAAGACAAAAGTTTGAAGGTCGGAGAATTGTGGAGAAAAATGTCAACAATGTGAACGGATTGTAACTCCTGCTGAAATGAGCCAGCAGAGAGCCTGGAACGGAGTCCTGCAGCCCGACCGAAGCGGATGGGTACTCAGGGTGTGGAGTTAGAAAGGTCTTCCTCAAGTCCCCATTCAGCACTCTCAAGGCACAAGGAATTCACCTACCAAGCAGATCCAGACACACTTCAAGAGCTGTGAGGAGCCATCCCAGGCCAAGCTGTGGGAGAGGGTCTTCAAATGAGCCCACCTGAGGAACACTGCGCAGCGGAAGAGCGTCAGTTTACATGACTGCAAGAGAAGAGGAGACCAAGAGGGTTCTCCCTGAGAGAGGGATAGTCTGGGGGACATGGAACCTTCCCCGTCCCTTGTTCTCCTGCTTTTCCTGCCAGTGGAGATTCCTGTCATTTGTTCTCCACAGGAGTGTGCTGAGGAGAGGAAAGGGAGAGTTGGCTGGAGAGAGCCAGAGCCGTCCTGTCCTTTGGATGGTTTGGGGTGGTTGCCCAGGGCCCCGTGCTTTGGGGGGCCCTGCACTTCAGAGGGACACAGGCCCTGGGCCGTGCCGGGGCCAGTAGCAGGACTCCCGGATCCGCTACGCTATTCCCCGCATCTTTCCCAGAAGAAGGCTTTTCTTCCCAATTGTGCTGTGTGCTGTGAGGATGGATGAGGCGCTTGGCTCCAGCATGGAGTGAAGCAGGGAGGAGAAGACTCTGCTTGGGCAAGGGGCTCTGGCGATGACTGGAGTGGGGGCCCCAGGAGATACTGGCTCTTTGCTCTTCAGGCAATAATGACCGTGGCACTTACCAGTTTCACACTCTCGTCCTCGTCTTCAAGATGCAGCAGCAGGGGGAGCAAGCAGTGGATGATTTCCTGCTGCACGAAGGGTTTGTCGGGGTCCTGCACCCTGCTCACCACGTTGCCAAGCAGTACAATGGCAGCTGAGCGCACACTGCCCTTCTCCTGGCAATGACACACAGGGGGTGGGGACCCCCGGTTAAAGCCAGGCAGCATCAGAGCAGAACGCCACTGGGTGGTGATGCGCACGCTGCTCCGGTCCCCCTGTGTGAACGACCTGGGCTGGCGGGAGCAGGGAGGCCACCAGGCCAGCACCATCGACATCTTGTGCAGGGCCTGAGACCCTGTGCGGGACAGTGCAGCCCAGGGTGTCCCAGAGGCAGTTTCTGTCTGGAGAGCACAGAATCCTAGAACCCGAGAAGATGAGGGGAGAGGGCAGGCAGGCTGCTGGAGACTGGTGTGGGGAAGGGGAGAAGCAGCTGCTGGAGCCTGGCAGGGACTGGCTGCTCCAAAAGACAGCATTTCTTTGGCTCTTGGGTGCCCCTGAGAGTCGGGCCATTCCCGACCCACCTCTTTCCTGCTGAGAATCTCCACCTCTTTGGGGGCCTGTGTTCTCCAGGCAGCTGGTCATCTGCCCAGTGCCAGGCCCCCTCTCCCCCAGGCCAGGCTGCAGCAGGGGCTGGGAGCATGGCACTGAGGCTGAGCTTTGGAGAGAAGAGCTCTGACAGGGAGGTGGCTCAGCAGGAGATTCCCCACCCATGGCGGGGGCACTCCTTGGCGGCTCCATGGCAGGCCTGAGGGGCGGGAGGAAGGGGATGGGGAGAGAGAGACAAGGGCATCACAGACAGCTGGAGCGGGGGAATGGGCTTCTTCTGTGGGTTCCAAGCCTTACGTCATCAATGAAGGGGCGAAGGCTGACAGCAATGTCCTGGGAGATGGAGCCAAGCCCCTCCCTGTTGAGGAGGTGGATGATGTCTGCAGCTTTATGCATGGCCTCCATGACACGCCTTCCATCCCTGTTACAAAACATGGCCAGGATTGCTGGCAGCTGGGCCCGTAAGAATTGCACCTGCCGGAATGAAGAAGGCAGCTCATTACTATCCCAGGTGACAACCTGGAGCACATGATGGACCACTGCCACCGATGATAAACCACGGAGGGCACAGCCCTCCAACGGGGCAGAAAGTCATTCTCCTGTCACTCTGTGCCAGTTGCTCACTGTCACCTTTGTCTTTG
This sequence comes from Caretta caretta, assembly GCF_965140235.1. Taxonomy (NCBI): domain Eukaryota; kingdom Metazoa; phylum Chordata; order Testudines; family Cheloniidae; genus Caretta; species Caretta caretta. The sequence goes on from NC_134209.1 coordinate 11,185,592, forward strand.
CTCACCCCGCCTCCCCCATTGCATCCCATCTGCAATCAGGGCTCAGCTCACGGGAGCAGGGAGCATGGCATGCCTTGATTTGTTCTGAAAGCACCTCCACCATTTGAGGGCTGTGTTTTAAACAAGAAGGCTTGTGTGTGGCTCTCCCTCTCATTTCTGAGCTATTTGATGGACATTGGCTTCCTGGGTCCCCTGGGCAATCCCCGGCTCTCACCTTTTCTGGCTGGAACACGATACTGCCAAGGCCTCGCAGACTGAGCCTCCGTATGATGGAATTTGCATCTTTGGTCCAGTCCATGAGCTGTGCCTGGAGGGCTGATCTTGTCAGGATGGTGTCAATGGAAGGACTCTGGAGAAACTGGCAAGAGCCAAATGAAGATCAGGTTGAGGAGCAGAGGTCTTATTGTGGGGTCTGTTCCCTGGACAGTCGTCTTTCCCAAAGGGCCACTTCCTCCTATGCAAAGTCTCTGGTGAGTAGGGAGCCAATTGCTGCTGTTTCAGTTGGTTCCTTCCCCAAATTTAGACTAATGCACAAGTCACAAATAAGCCCCCAGGGAAAGGGGAATCTCCAGACCTCATTGAGTGCCATGGAGAGAGCCGTGGGGCAGAAGAAAAGCAGAACCCCAGGAAAAGGTGAGGAGAGAAGCATGGCCTTGGGGCACTGGAGAAACATGGCTTCTTGTCCCATAACCCCATCTATGCACATCCAGCCAGGAGCAATCTCACCCTGTCTCTCCCTCCCTCTCTTTGCCATGCCCCGCATCCATCCATATGCGGAGAGGAGCTAGCTGGCGGTAGGGCTGCTAAGCTGCTGACAATGTAGCCTAGAGCTTGCTGTCCTGAGCTGCTCTCCAGAAAGCCCACTTCTGCCTGTCAACTCATGAATCTCACCTCAGTGCAGAAAGCCAGGGCGATAGTTCTCTGCTCCTCCTCCTTCCCACTCTGGACGATGGTGATTGCCTCTCTGAAAACTGCAGGGAGCTGAGGGTTCTCAAACTCGATCATGGCTCTGGAACATGGAACAGAAAGTCCCTTTTGATTCTCAAGGGGGAGAGAGTGTTCAGCTCCAGTTGCTGGGCTGAGCTGGCAGCCTGGAACTGAGGACTATTTCACACGGAAATCCCATTCCCAAGAGAGACCCAAAGAAGAGGAAACGTTGAGCTCCTACCTTGCAATCAGGCCAACCCCCTGCGAGTAGTGATATCGGGAGGCTATCATGTCCCAACCCCGATGAAACTGGATGCTGGCAAATTCCTTCCAGTAGCCAGGCATGGAGAAAAGCGTCTTCACAGCCTCCACTGAGGTGCTAAAGACAAAAACAAACAAACAAACAGAGTGTCAAGCAATGAGATCAGCCCCAAGCATGGCAAATCTGCACAAGTCCTGAGACACCCAGCATGCTCAGCAGTAGCTAGCCTCCCCAAGGATCGATCCAGTGTGATACCCTGTCTACACTGCAGTTTCACTGACTTTGGAACCAGTTAGGGACACTGTAGCTTCTTCAAATGGTTGGTGTCATCACTCCCAATGGTTGAATACTTGATTCTTTACTGTGACAGGTAACAGGACTCAAGCAGGCATGTGGGTCCAGATCCTTTGTTGGTGGAATCGAGCAAAGCTCCATCAGTTTACGCCACCTGAGGTGTCTTCTGGCGCTCTCTCTTTCCCGTGCAGATGGAAGCCCCTAACTGTGCCCACAGAACCAGATGAACTGGTCCCTCTTCCTCCTGTCTGCCTGTGAGGCTGACGTCCTGCGGGGCCTGTCCCCAGGTGCTGCCGGTGTGGCTCTGTCCGCGTTCGGGGAGAGAGGCCCACGGATTTGCTCAGCAGGCACTGATGAACGCACTGACCCTTTGGCGGGGGGCAGACGTGGATGGATGCACAAACATGGCTGCTGCCTGAGTGTGTAGGGAAAGCAGCTGGGCTGTGGACGGCGTCAGATGAGCGAGTGTGACTCACAAGAACGCACGGCTCTCAACCCTTTTCCCTCAAGAGAGACCTGCTCCCAACTGAGCCTGGGCTAACGACAGCACCCGAACAACTGATGGCCGTGAACAGCCCCCATGTGTTTAGCCCAACAAATCTGTTCTTCCTTTTCCTTTCAGTCATTACCTTAGGAGACTGAGGCAGCTGCATCCCTCCTCGGGGCTGGATGTCTGCCTGGCCATGTAGGTCCCTGGCAAGTGCTGATCCATCACGTACTGCACTTGCCTGACGCAGAGAATGAGCAGCTGGGGATACATTTGCAGGATGGCTTCTCGGTATCCCCGTAGGAAAAGGAGCTCATAAATGGTCTTCATTGCCTGGAGGGGGGAAAGAATTTCACTCAGATCTCCCAATCTGCCACCTGTCCCCATTGCCATTCGCTATTGTCCCTTTGTCATGTCTCCTTTCCTCTCCAGCGTATTACAAAAGAGTATTGGCTTCTGAGAGGGGTGGGGACATTTGGAGGCTCCTGAACCTTCCCCCATTCCTGGAACGGAAGCAGGATGGAAAGATGAGAAGAGTCTGGATGACGTTATTCCCCATTAAGAAAAGGAGTACTTGTGGCACCTTAGAGACTAACCAATTTATTTGAGCATGAGCTTTCGTGAGCTACAGCTCACTTCATCAGATGTATACCGTGGAAACTGCAGCAGACTTTATATACTCACAGAGAATATGAAACAATACCTCCTCCCACCCCACTGTCCTGCTGGTAATAGCTTATCTAAAGTGATCAACAGGTGGGCCATTTCCAGCACAAATCCAGGTTTTCTCACCCTCCACCCCCCCACACAAATTCACTCTCCTGCTGGTGCTAGCCCATCCAAAGTGACAACTCTTTACATAATCAAGTCGGGCTATTTCCTGCATAGATCCAGGTTTTCTCACATCCCCCCCACCCCCATACACACACAAACTCACTCTCCTGCTGGTAATAGCTCATCTAAACTGACCACTCTCCAAGTTTAAATCCAAGTTAAACCAGAACATCTGGGGGGGGGGGGTAGGAAAAAACAAGAGGAAACAGGCTACCTTGCATAATGACTTAGCCACTCCCAGTCTCACTTTAGATAAGCTATTACCAGCAGGACAGTGGGGTGGGAGGAGGTATTGTTTCATATTCTCTGTGTGTATTTAAAGTCTGCTGCAGTTTCCACGGTATACATCTGATGAAGTGAGCTGTAGCTCACGAAAACTCATGCTCAAATAAATTGGTTAGTCTCTAAGGTGCCACAAGTACTCCTTTTCTTTTTGCGAATACAGACTAACACGGCTGTTCCTCTGAAACCTGTTATTCCCCATTATTTCTCTTTCTGGTGCAGAGCCTGTGCTTTGGCTTTCCAGCCATGACTGGAAGGGCTGAAACCATCCTGAGGAGATCCGTTCTCCTAGGCCCAGTGTTTCTGGCCCAGTCAAAAGTACTGGACTTCTCAGGATGCCATGTTGGGAAGATTTCTAGCCACAGTTTACAGAGCCAGAAACCTGGAGACTTCCAAGAGACACCTGAACTGCACCTGTTCACTAAAGGGCCATCTGGAGTAGAAGACAACTGAGCCAGGGTACCAGCAGATAAACCACTTCAGATGTGTAACTTTGACCTGGGGGAAACTTTACTACCCCTCTTTGGTTTGATTGGAAGTGGCGAGGACACACTAAGGCCTGGTCTACACTCCAGAGTGAGGTCAACGCAAGGCCGCTCACTCTGCATCCCCCTAAGGATGGAATTTCCTTCCCATCGTCAGAACTGCCCCTCGGTGCCAAATTCGTCACTCCACCTCCACATGTGGCAGAGAGTCCAGGTCAATGCAGTCAGGTCGATGCAGCGTCAGACCAGACACCGCGTCGCTTTCCTCAACTGGCTTTCAGGAGCCTTCCCACAATGCCCCACCCTGACCCTACAATCAAGACAAGCCCTTCTGGGGAGGATGGGCACTGCCGACACGAGCAGCAAAGTGCGGACACACACCAGGGATGGAATCGCTGTGGCGGCTGTCTGCCCATTTAAGTTAGGTCGGCTTCAATGTGTGGTGGAGCCATGGCCTGAAGGTAAGAAGAGGTGAAACTCGCACACACACACAGATGCACCATCTTCCCTGTGGTGGCGGGTTCGCAAGGTGACATCTCAAATCTCACTTACAGCCAGAGACACATGGCTGCTCTTCTCCTCCTGGCGTCTCTGCTGGAGCTTGTCCAGCAGCTGCTGCAGCACCTCCCTGGTGAGCTGTGGTTCTTCACCCAAGGCCTTCCACAACTCAATGGCACATCTGCAAATTCAGAAACACACGTCAGAGCTTTCCTGCTTGGCCATCTCTTGCCCTCCCCAGGGAGAGGCTTGGAATACCAGAGGAGACAGCCACTGGTGCAGGGAGGCTAAGGCAGGGCAAGTCCCTTCAGAGAAAGTTGTATTTATTCCTTTCCCCGAATGGGTTCTTGTTTCTAAAGCTAACCCACTCTTTCCAAGACAGTGACCATGTACTGACCACAGAATGACCACCAAACTGTGACCCGCAGACTGCAAAATTCTGCTCTGTTACACTTGGGTCAGTCCCGAGAAACTTGCCTGACATCATTGGAGTTCCTCTGGCTGTTTGGGGCTATAACGGAGACCCAGCGTTTGGCCAAGTGTCTCTTAGCAGCTCAATTCTACTGCAGTGTGGTGGACAGGGTCAGAGAGTGAGTCAGCACATGCCCTGATCTGAGAAGATTCAAGAGCTTGGAAGAGGAGATTGTAAAGCCCCATGTGACAGAGATGGAAGGAAAGTAGGACTGAAATCCCCCTCCTCCATTCTTGCGGATCTAAGTCCTGCTTGTCCCCACAGGCATCTGCAGAGGAAGACTGCAGATGGATCCAAAAGACTTCCAGTCATTTGACTTCCAAGTTTGGTGAGGAAGGTCGGACGTGGTGGTGAAGCCCTAGGACATTGAGACCTAGGTTGGACAACTCAAGGGCAAATGGCCTGGAAGCAAGGTCTTCCGGAAGCTTGACTGAACTTCTGTGCCAATGCTGCCGAGTTTCTGTAACTTCTGAGCACAGCCCCTGGAAAGCACTGTGGCTGTTCCAAGAAATTCAGACCTGATTCTGAAATTCAGAAAGGTTTACAAATCAAACACTCAAAGAAATCTGAAAACCAACACTGTATTCCTCTGATAACTGAATTGGGTAAGAAGTTCCATTTCTTTCCTGCCGCTCTTCAATTTGCTCTGCAGTGTGACACAAATTTCTCTCAGGTCTGTGCAGAACTGCATTGCAGAAGATGCCAAGGAAAGCTGGACTTTTGACCTCTGGCTAGGGTTCAGTTGGGTTTCATGGCCCCGAGGCACATGGGGGTTGTGTTACAAACCCCTCAGCTGGCTGACCCTTCCAAGTGATCAGCAATAACCAGCAGGACTGAAAGTTAACAATCTATTGAGGTGGAAAGAGGCACTCCCCCTTCTCAGAGCTATTAATGCTGGCTGTCTGCTTGCTGCACTGCATTTAGGATCTGGTCATGTGGGGATGATTTTTTTGTTGATTTTCTTTTCTTTTCTTTTGGATCAATAAGGGCTGGAAATGTCTGTCTTAAGAGATTGACCTCTGCCCCACCGTTCCATAAGGATGAGTGCATTTTGTCACCAATTCCTCAGCCATGGAATAACTGGGGGGTCTGACGACAGGTAAGAATCCTGCACTGGTCTCCAGGGGATAGACAGGTGGGCCTCATGGGCCTTTTCCATCTCTGCCTTCTCTCCTGCAGTAAGGAGCAGCCAGACCTCATGAGCCAGGGATGTTGAGTGAGCCCCCAAATCATTGATTGGCCCTGTACTGGATCTGAGAGGAAGTGGGGTGACCCATAGAAATCAGGACAATGTTGGAATTCTCCAGAAAAGTGGCATGTCTCCATCCCGGGGAGTTTAGGAGGAGGGGTTGGCTCCTCAGTGGCTGGGCCTGGCCATCTCTTCTTCGTAAGCGTGGACAGCTCTCTGCACAGCAGGAAACTCCCTCCAACTGTGTGAGCCCCACGGACCCCTCCCGGCCTGTGGCCTGTCAGTAGGAGCAGGAAGAGAACTACTGGACTGAGGAGATAACAAAGCAGCTCCCTACCTGTGCGATGAGAGCGTGTGAGCCACACAGGTTAGAACCACGTCCTGGGGGTGGGAGCGAGCCAGCAAGGCCATGGCCCTGAGCACTGCTCTTCTGGCTCTGGGATCACAGCTGTTGTCAAGCCAGATTAAGATCCCTCCCACGACGTCTCCAACCTGGAAGAATGCCAGAAAGTTGAGGGATGGATTTATCAATGAGTGGCCTCCTCCCAGGGAAGCCCTCCTGGCAGCCCTGCAAGCCTCCTCTGACCTCGGTTGCCTATCTTGGCTGCTCCCTAAGAGCCTTTGACAAGTCCAGGAACCCCAGTCTTCCTGAGGTCTGGGTTAGCACCTTCAAGCTCAAAAACACGCACAAAACCTTAGAGTGGGCACAGTCCTAACTCTCCTGATGTCCCAGGGCCTTCCCTGCCGTAGCAAACGGCTCTCAGCCCCGCTCTCAAGGGCTTCCCTCCAGGAGCCTTTCCTCCATCTCTGCAACTTCCTTTTAGCTCTTTCTTGCACAATCCGCTCCTCCAGACCAGTGGTTCTCAACCTAGGTTCCATTGTGGGACACATCCAATCCGACCTGTTTGTCCCTGAGGATGTCCCAAAGGGGCGCAGCTCTGTGCTGACCGGGCCACAGGTTGAGAAGCACTGCTCCAGACCCAGCTGGTTCTACCGATGTATCCCAGAGCCCATGGCAGAGATGGGAGGCAGGGCTAGTTGGGTGGGGCTAGCCAGCTCCCGGCCCCAGTCTCTTAAGTCCCCAGTCTCTAACCTCGGATTCATGCTATGGCACTTAGAAGAGCAGTGCAGACAAGGTGACTTGGGCTGGAGCCCAGGCTCTGAAGCCACCCTCCGCCCCAGGCTTCAGAGATCAAGTTCCAGCCCCAGCCCAGAAGAGTCTGCATTGCTGTTTTGGCCCCACAGTGCCAGCCCTGGGAGCCCAAGTCCATAGGGCCAGACTTTCAGGCTCCTGCTGCAGAGTTTGCAACACAGGGAGACAGACCCTAAAGGGACAAGCCACCCCCTAGGACTCTTCTGTGAGGAATTGGTCATTGCTCTTTCCTCTCTCGAACAAGGAGCAGAAGCTACAAGGTGGGTGGCTGGATTCTGTTGACCTGTTCTGCTAGCAGGAGTTAGAGCCCTGCACAAATCAATCTGCTGATTGAGGGGCCATTTGTTAACTTCCTGCTGGGACCTGTTGGAAAGAAGGAACTCGGGCAGAGACAAGGATGACCTGCAGGAAACCCTAGGAACAGGCAGGTTGGGGAGGAAGTTCAGGCTGAGGATTCTGTTCATGGATTAGTCTCAGAGTTTCTAGGAAAGCCAAAGCCCAGGAAGGGAATAAGTCTGCACTTCCGCGCCACGTGCAGGCGGTCTTTGGAGAAGGGCTTGAATGTCGCCTATCCCCGTGGCCAAGCGATGAATGGCAAGGGGCTGAGCCAACCTTCCAATCCCATGCCAGTGTCCCAGGAATGGTTTCCGAGGAGAGGAACTTCTCCCATCCCCCTCTCTGCGCAGCATCCCCCTGCCCCATTGCGGGAGTCTCTTACTCTCTCCATCTTGTCTCCGTGGAGAGATACGATGGCCCTCAGCTCTTCCTCTGCGGCTCTAAATCTCTGCAGGGTGGGTGTTGTCAGACCCTTCACGGCTGCCATCAGCAGGGCATGGAGCGGGGCTGAGGAAGGGTGCTCCCTGGGGGTCTGCAAAGAACAGGGACAAAGCCTGTTGGGATTGAGTATTTCCCTCGGGCAGCTGCCCTGGAACAGTCTGTCCCCGGGGGAGGCTGGCAGTGCCGAGGGAGCGTGGAGACTCCGGCTGAGCCCTTTTCTTCAAAAGCCTCCCCAGGTGCTAAGGTTTCCTCAGCCTTTTGTCCCCTCTCTGGCCCCCTCCCCTGAGAAGAGATGGGAGCCTCTCGGGCAGTGCTGGGACCCCAAGGGCCACCCCATTTCCTCCCTTGCTAGCCCCTCCTCGCAGGAAACCCCGCTTTTGCTGAGAAAGCCTCAATGTCCTGCAAAGTCCATTCGAGTTGCTCCTTGAGTGTCGCCAAGGGGTCACTGGAGAATCTGCCCCATGTCCCATCCCACCCCGAGCGCCTGAGGAGATTGGCTCAGCAATTCTGACAGCCCACAGTGTCTGCGAGGAAGGGACTGAGAATAGGGCCCAAACGGAAACACCCTCTTCCTTCTCACCTAGCAGCCTGTGGGGCTGCCAGAAAACAGGCAGGAATCGCCGTCAGGACAGAAAGTAACTGAGACTGAAGAAGCAAGTTTGCCTGGCTGAGGAGAAGCCCAAAGCGTGGGCCTCTGGGGCCAGAGCCCTGGGGGTGAGAACTCACTGGGCACAATGTTACTCCAGGGGGCCTGGTTCCAGGGTCACCTAAACCCAGGGCTTGGGGTGCTGGAGGCCTTTGCCCTGGTGTCTCAGGGCACCCCCTGGGGATTATTGCAGCTGGCCTGCATGGCGCTGGATTAGCACCGTCTGTCCTGGTTGCCAACAGCTGAGGGGTAGCTCAGTGGTTTGAGCATTCGCTAAACCCAGGGTTGTGAGTTCAATCCTTGAGGGGACCATTTCGAGATCTCGGGTAAAAATTGGGGTTTGGTCCTGCTTTGAGGAAGGGGGTGGACTGGATGACCTCTTGAGGTCCCTTCCAACCCTGATATCCTAGGATGCAGTAGAGCACAGCGGAGTGGCATACTCGCCTCCATACTCCAGACCCCTGGCGGGTCAGAAGCTCCCAGAATTGCAGCCTTTTGTATGCGCTGCAGGGTGCTCTGTCCTGAAGAGGAAGAGTTACAAAGGTGTCTAGAGGCTTTTGTAACTCGGACAGAGCCCAGATGTTGGCAGGCGAGAGGGAACCTGGGACCTCTGGAGCTTAGTGCAGGAGCCTCGACCACAGGAGCGAAAAGCCAAGAGGCTGTTAGCTAAGGCTCTCGAGCAGACTCCTTTTCTCTGTGTCTCAAAGTGGTCCTGGTGCCACGAGATGGGCCAGAACCCCACAGCCAGGAGATATGTGGGTTCCCCCGACCAGGGCAGGGATGGGCCTGGTCTGATTTTCAGTCGTGCCTGTGTGCCATGGAAAGTGCATCAGAATTGGGCACCTGAGTCAGGCACTTCTGCCAGTCCCACAAAGCACCTCTGGACTTCTTTAGGTGTCTAAACCCCTTTGTCAAAGCGGGCCTCATTCAAGCAACCCAGATAAAGGCTGGCTGGAGTTGATCACCCTTGATGAGTGTTTCTTTTCAGCCCCTGGTAGATATTCCTACACACAGCAAGGGATGCTTTCCATGAGCACGGCCACACAGCATCGTTACCATCGTCATATGGGAGCTGCTTGTTAATGAGGGGCTGGGAGTGCGCTCTTCTTCCTGCTCTTCTGGGCTTCCTTTTTCCCACTTCCCCTTCGTGTCAGATGGCTCCTTCTTCATCCCTGCAGCAGAAAGAAACATTCTTAACATTTTGTTGACAGAGGATGGAAGTTGGGCCCAGAGCCCTGAAGCAAATTGCCCAGGGTCAGACTGAAGGTTGTTGGCAGAGCTCAGCAGAGAACTCCCCGCTCTCCTGACTCCTAGCTGGGGGCTTTGACCACACGAGGCTTCCTCTTCCCTCGCGGCCAGTTTCTTTTCAATGGGGTCGTCTACTCTTCCCCTCCCCTTGTACCTCTTTCCTGTCAGTGATGGGCACCTGTCCTCCTTTTGCATTGAACCCCCCAAGAAGGAATGACTCAGCTCTGGTACAGTTCCCAGCTGTGACCTGCTGAGACCTCTGGAGCATTTTCCTGAGGAAAGGGACCCAATCCAGGAGAAAAGAAAGGATTTCCTCCAACGTCCAGCCTCTCTCTTCTCCTTCCAGCCTGGAACAATGTTCGTAGTCCCCACCCCACCGTGCCAGATCCCCAGAGGGGGGTGACCTGACATTGTCAGCTCTCCCCACCTCAGCCATGGACCTCTGCCACCCTCTAAATGGATTCCAGAGCCGGAGGTACCCATCACTGTCCCATGAGATGGCCCTGATGTCGAAGGCTTGTCGAGTGACTGGTGTGAGTGTTCCTCACATGCTCCTCGTGAACCATGTGGATTGAACCATCTCACCTGTAAGATCCACTTCGACTTTGTCTGTCGTCTCCTGCAGCTTCACCTCCTCTCCCTCCACCTGGGTCTCCGCTGCTTTCTTCTTCAGGGACAAGTGTGTCCACCTTCTTGGAGAGGAAGCTGTTCTCTCCTCACTGCTCTCTGCCATCGAGTTGTGGGATTGGCAACAGACACAGAGTCTTTTCATGATGGTCCATGAGCATTTTCTTCCTTGGGGCTTCTCTGGCAAGGCCTGTTCTTGGGGGCTGAGGCCAGAGCATGCCTCAATGGCTGCAGGTTGGACGAGCACTTTGTGCACATGGATCTCTCTGTGCTCCCGAGAGGTGAGTCTTTGGAAAAAGGAACGAAGCCTGGAATAGAAAGAAGGAGGAAATGGGTTTTTCTGTCCTTCTCGAAAGGAAGGGAATTAGTTTGCCCAGGATTCCCAGATCCACGAGAGTGGTCTTTTGAAGCCATCTGCTCCTCTAATAGCCAGGACTGGTTGCTGCAACCAAGAAGATATGCAACACAAGACCGCCCAGACTGGGTAAACCAAAGGTCCACTGAGCCCAGTACGCTGTCTTCTGACAGTGGCCAGTGCTGAGTGCCCCAGAAGGAATGAACAGGGAATCATCAAGCGATCCATTCCTGTTGCTCATTCCTGGCACCTGGCAAACAGAGGCTAGGGATAGAAAGAGCAAAAGGTCAGTTTCTATGTTCTTTGGTCATTGCCTGGGCCTAGTTGCAAAAATGCTTCCTTCTTAACCCCACTCCTTTGTGCACAGAATGTTGGGACTCTGGGAACAGATTGGGCCAAGCTGCAAACCAAGAAAGCTCTGTTCCCAGAGAAGCCAGGAAAAGGAAGAAAAGATTGTCATCTCGAGGGTTTGAGGGTCTGGAAGGATGAATTAGCAGCTGCAAATATGTTGACTTCTTCTCAACTATTTGAAAATCTGGAATGTATTAGCATGGGGGAAAGAATCAGTCGACTTGAAATGAAGAATGACCCATATTATTTCCAACATCCAGTCAGAAGTTAGGCCTCCAAAACAAGGACAAAGAAATCACAGCGAGACCAATGACAAATGTAGGTGACAGTTGATTGAAACCCCTTTCCTGGAAAGGAATTGCGTGTGTGTGTGTGGGGGGGGGGGAATCGACACATCTCTTTTCTCTAGCCCAAGGGGGTAGAGTAGAATTTGTAGAGCGTTTTGAGATCTATCGCCATGAGATTCTTTCTGAGAGAACTACCAAGATGACAGCCAGGGGATGGGAGTGGAGCTGTATCACTTTCAATATCTTAAGATTAATTTCTTCTGCATTATTTGAGCTCATTTATGTGCATTTCAATCCTGTAAATTCTGAGATCGATATTCTCTCAATACACATTTCTTTGGCAGTCATGACAGGAGACAAAGGGTTTCTATTCCCAACTTGAAGGCAAGGAGTGCATTAGGGGCAACTCCAAGGGAAAGACTATTGATGGAGATCTCAATCTAAATTCTACACGAGTTTTGTTATCTTCCCTTTTGGTTCGATCCCTGGAAATTCCCCCCGACTAGTCTGCTGAAAGATAAAATCGTCTAAATCTGCCTCCAAAGAACCTGACAGGCTGAAGCAGGAGGAGACCTGAGAGATGGCCACTTTCAAATCAAAAGGGAACGCTGAGACCTGCCTGTTGCCACACCCGCCCCCACCCGTCCCGAGGAGAAGGAGGCACCGACCTGTCGTGTGCGATCTAATGAGCAGGGAAAGAATCTGGGAATTACCTTCTGTAAAAACTCATCCTTTTGTTCCTCAAACACCTGTGGAAATAACTGATTCAAGAAGTTGCTGACAGAGGGATGGTCCGTGTCTCTCAGCAGCTCCTTGGGTCACCAGCCGTTGTCAACCAAGCCAGTTGGCAGACTGACGGCAGGGCAAGAATGCTGATGCCCAACACTCTTTGCTGTTGGCCTCCGTGACATCACAATCAGCTTGTGCATAAACACACACAGACCCCACCCAGAGAGACACACCCCCACTGAGCAACTCCCCACCCTCCTTCCCAGCACTTCCTGCCCACCGCAGAACAGCTGTTTCATGGAATTGAGGATGCTCCGGGAGGGTCGGTTCGGGGCAGGGACATGGCATACTTGGGGCAGTGCATGGGATTCTTCTCTCCTAAGTGCAGGGCTCAGCACTTGTCCTTGCTGAACCTCATCAGATTTCTTTTGGCCCAATCCTCTAATTGGTCTGGGTCACTCTGAACCCTATCCCGACCCTCCAGCGTATCTCCCTCTCCCCCCAGCTTAGTGTCATCTGCGAACTTGCTGAGGGTGCAATCCATCTCATCCTCCAGATCATGCACGAAGATGGTGAAGAAAACCGGCCCCCAGAGTGACCCGTGGGGAAGCGGGGGAGGGGGTGGAGGAGAGGAGGCAGACGGTGAGTGGCAGGGACCCCACAGAGGGGGGTGCAGTGGAGGAGAGGGGGAAATCATCCAGGCAGCGGTGGGCAGTGTGGGCTGGGAGAAGGGGCGAGGCAGATACAGGAAGAGATGGAGCACAGGCGGGGAACTGGGGCCCAGGCACCCGGGGCCTGGTCATCGTTGGCACAAGGAGAGGAGAGGAGAGGAGAGGAGAGAGAGACAGAGACAGAGACAGAGTGTGTGTGATGGCCAACATACTAGAGGAGAGACAGAGAAAAACATGGTAGGATAGCAAGCAACTCACCTCCTGGAGTCATCTGTGATGAAGCGGGACTTCATGTTTCCTCTGAATTGTGTGGGGGTGCCTCTGTTTCCCCTATGCAGTTCTTAAGGATCTAGGTGGTGGGGTAAGGGTGTATGATCATTGCAGAGCTCTGGAGGGCAGGTGTGTGCAGGGGTCTGGACACAGAGAATGGCCGACACCCTCTTTCCTGGCACCTGATGCCCTGGGCCCTTCCCCCCTGCAAGGTGAGAGCTAAAGGGTTGGAGAACAAAGGAATCGGGTGACCTCCTGGCCGGGGAGAGGGACAAAGCCCAGAGGAGGAGGGGCTGGGGGGAGTTTCAGTTGGGGGCTGGCTGGAGACATGGAGTGAAGGGCAGACGGGGTTGTCTGGCTCACTGCCCCCCAAAATGGACCCGGCTGAGGGGTCCGGTTCTCTGCACCTACAAGCTCTGTGTTAGACCATGTCCCTGTCGTCTAATAAACCTCTGTTTTCCTGGCTGGCTGAGAGTCCCGTCTGACTGCGGAGTTGGGGGGCAGGACCCTCTGCCCCCCCCAGGACCCCGCCTGGGCAGACTGGCTGTGGGAAGCGCAGGGAGGGGCAGAGGAGGCTGAAGGCTCCGAGGTCAGAGCCAGGAAGGTGGAGCCGGGGGAGCTGTATGTCCTGCAGACAGGCTGCTCCCCGAGAGGAGACTTCCCCAGAGTCCTGCCTGGCTTCCTGGGGAGCAGTCCCAGAGCATCGCCCGGGGACCCAGGGACATCCTCCTCCTCGATGAAACCTTCTGCCGTGTGACGTGTTGATGTGTGTCGTGTTGCGTGTGTCATGTGACGTGTTGTGAGTGTGACTTGTGTGTCGTTTTGTGTGTGTGAGACGTGTTTATGTGTGCGTGTTGTGGTCCATGTTGAGTGTGTATGTGCCATGTTGTATGCCGTGTTGTGTGCATGTGATGGTGTGTGCCGTGTTGTGTGCATGTGACGGTGTGTGCTGTGTTGTGTGCCGTTTTGTGTGCATGTTGTGTGTGTCAGTGTCATGTGTTGTGTGAGATATTTGTGTCTCATGTTGTGTGTCGTGTGTCGTGTTGTCTGTGTGTGTGTCGTGTTGTGTGTGGGTGAGTCATATTTTGTGTGCGATGTTTTGTGCATTGTGTTGTGTGTGTGTGTGTCACGTGTGCCGTTTTGTGTGTCATGTGAGGGGTTGTGTGTTGTATTGTGTGTGGGTGTCGGTGTCGTGTGTGATTTCTGTGTCACGTTGTCTGCCGTTTTGTGCGTCTCGTGTGTGTGTGTGTATGTGTCGGTGTCGTGTATTGTGTGTGATTTTTGTGTGTCGTGTTGTGTGCTGTTTTGTGTGTCATTTTATTTGTGTGTCATGTTGTTTGTGTGTGTCGGTGTCCTGTGTTGTGTGTGTGTGAGAGACGTGTTTCTGTATGTGTGACGTGTTCTCTCTGTGTGTGTCGGTGTCGTGTTTTGTGTGTGTGATGTTTTGTGTGTGATGTGTATGTTGTCTTGGGTGGCCACACAGGGTAATGCACAAAGCATTCCCCTCATGGAGGAAGAGTGACACAACGTGGCCACTCAGGAGTAACACACAAACAATCCCCCCCTCCCCGGAGCAACAGTGATGTGTGTGGCCAATTCAGGTCATGCACAAACCATTTCCCTCACAGAGCAACAGTGACAGTGGGTGGCCACTGTTACGAATTATACCCGATAGGTCACGCACAGGAACTGCTGCGAATTCTACCCGATTGGTCCCGCACAGTTCGAGTCTAGGCTGAGGCACACGAACGAAGTCCACAACGGCAGGGTTCCCAAAAATACTAAGTTTATTACGCTCGAGCGTGGTGCCCCCCTGCTCATCAGGAGAGGACCCTGCATGCAGGTTATACAAAGATTATAGACCTTTTAGCAAGGCACGTTGCCCTCGTGCATCGGAAACTTTAGACAATAGACAAACCCTTCCCTTATCTACCACCTATCCCGGCTAGGTACATTCCCCGTGCTAAACCGTGACTTCAGCTACATTACATGGTCCTAAAGCAATGCACCAGGAACTTTTCTTATCAGGATGGGAGACCCACAGCAAGGCCAGGAGGCAGGGAGTTAGGAACAGACAAAGAACAGAAACCGGGAGATAAAACAGGCTGGAGACAAGGGCGGGGGGCGGAGGATTTTCACAGGAATGCAGTATCTAAGAAACACTCCTCCTGGTGCATGATTTGCTTGCTTTTAGACAATGGTGGGCCCCAAACCAAAACGGAGTCACATATGCTAACTTTTCCTTCACACCACTCAGGGTAATGCACCAACAATTTCCCTTGTGGAGCAACAGTGACAGTGGGTGGCCAATTCAGGTCATGCTCAAATCATTTCCCTCATGGAGCAACAGTGACACCGGGCGGCCCCTTGGAGTAATACACAAGTCATTTCCTCCCAGAGCACCCGTTGCACAAACTGAGTTTAATAAAAATAATAATAAACAAAAAATAGTTTCACTATCAAAGGTAGATTTTCAGTGATTATAAGGGATAGCAAACAGAAGAAGGCAGATTGCTAAGCAAATACAAATACACACACATACTAAGCCTAAGATCTTAAAGAGACTGGATTCAAGAAGTAATTTCCCATCCTAAATGTCTTTTGGCAACTTGAAGAGTTTCTGAACGTTAGACTTCCTGTTGTTTCTCTTTACAGACTAGACTCCTGTCTTAGTCTGGACTTCCCCCTTCTCATTCCCTTTGTCTCTTCAGGTACTTTCAGCAGCCTTTCTACTGCCCTGCATGATTTTCCTCCGCTCCGACTTCTCCATGGCTCCCGAGACCTCACCTGTGGGAATGCACACCTACCCGTGTCCTAGGAAGGGAGACGGCACCAGGAGAGCAGAGGAGAGAGAGCGAGTTGGCGAACACACGAGAAGACGGCGAGTGCGGACGAGGAACTGGAAGTGCCGACCTGGCAGCCGGGTCTGCAGCGGGCAGAGAGCGGAGTCCTGGTTCCGCCTCCTTGGAAAGAGGCCCAAGCGGCTCAGGCCCCTCCGGCCGCGTTCCCCTCCGGCGAGAGCTCCGGCACCATTCCTCGCCAGAGCCGCTGCGAGAGCGGAGCCAGAGCCCTCGCTCTCCAGCGCTCGACGGGGGCTGGGAATCTCGCCCTCGGCCCTGCCGCCCTCTTCCCTCCCGCCCACACCGGCCCCACGCGCCGCCCAGAGACCGAGTTCCCCCGACCGTCCCCGCTCCGCTCTCGCCCCCGCGGGGGGTCGTCTCCGGGGTGTGATTTCGGTGTCGTGTCGTCTGCCGTCTTGTGTGTCGTGTGACGTGTCGTATGTCGTGTCGTGGGTGTGTGAGATGTCGTGTGTGTCAGTGCCGTGTGTGAGAGCCGCCGTGTGCTGTGCGTGTGTGCGTGAGTGTGTGTCGGCGTGTGTGAGAGACGTGATTGTGTGTGTGAGACGTTGTTTGTCATGTGGTGTCGTGTGTGTGTGAGACATGGTTGTGTGTTTTCTTGAGTGTTTTGTTGAGTGTGTGATGTGTTGTGTGTCCGTGTTGCTGTGATTTTTGTGTGTGTGACAGGTTGTGTGTCATGTTGTGCATGTGCGCGTGCGACGTGCAGTGTAGCCATGACATGCTGTATACGTGCAACGCGCAACGCGCAACGTGCCTGCGATGCGCACTGTGTTGTGTGTGCAACATGTGACGTGCTGTCTACAACGTGCAACAGGCTGTGTGTGATGTGTTGTGCATGTGACATGTAAAGTGTGACGTGCAACATGCTGTGTGTTCCACGTGCAACGTGTCAGTGTCATATGTGTGTCTCAATGTCGTGTGCCATTTTGTGTCATGTGCCATTTTGTGTCGTGTGCCATTTTGTGTCACGTGTCATGTTGTGTGCGTCGTGTCTGTGACATGTCGTGTGTGTGCGTGCGACGTGTTGTGCATGTGCATGTGCATAGTGAGACAAGTGCGTGATGTGATATGTGCGACATGCGACAAACTGTGTGTGCGAAGTTGTGTGTATGCGACGTACGTGCAACATGCTGTGTGTCTTTGAGTGTGTGTGAGACGTGTTGTGAGATGTGTTGTGGGTCATGTTGAGTGTGTGAGTGTGACGTGTTGTGTGTTGTGTTGTGTTGAGTGTGTTTTTGTGACATGTTGTGGGTCATGTTGTGTTGAGTGTGACATGTTGTGGGTCGTGTTGTGTTGAGTGTGTGTGTGTGACATGTTGTGGGTCGTGTGTGTGATGTTTTGTGTATGATGTTTTCTGTGTCGTGTTGTGTGTGTGTTTGCATCATGTGTATTTTTGTTTGTCTTGTTGTGTGCCGTTTTGTGTCATCGTGTGTGTGTGACGTGTGTGCGTCCACGCCTTCGACGTATTGTGCGTGTCCGTGTGGGAAGTGCGAAGTGGGATGGGTCAACTTGCCACCCCCTTCCCCAACACTTTAGCCCCCTGTCATAAACATGACCCTACCCCCACCCCAGGGTGCTACTGACACTAAAACGACCTAAAAGACCCCCGACTTATCACTATTGGCTGCACCCCATTGCCAGCTGCACTTCTATGCTGCTGCTGGCCAAACCCTCCCCCCAAAATCTAAACCCCACCCGCTACCCGGAACCCAACTGGAACCCTGACCCCATAACCTGCCCCCCAACTCGAAACCCCTGAACCAAAACTGTAGCCCAACCCTCACCCCAACCCGAACCTCCAGCTCTGAACCCAGCCCCTCGAAGCCTGACACCGCTTTAAGCCAGAGTCCAGTTCCCCATTCCCACCCTGGGCAACAACAGTGCAAACCACCCTCCTGCCCCCCGCCCAGGGATCCTGCTTCTTACCACCCCTTCTTTGGAAATGAACCTTTTCTTCACTTGCATCCCACACACCTTCATTCTCCTTTGAGGGGTTATTTAGTGACAGGGGTCTACACAAGGCAACTCTTTGCTATTACAGCATAACAGGATACAGAGAAGTGAAAACAGTGCAAACAACATTCCACGAGTTTTCAGGAGGTTTAAACACCCAATACATTTGAACATTTAACATTCGCTTTGATCTCTACTAACACACACATCCATGGTTGGGAGGCTCTGTTTGCTGCGGTGGATCCACTGGGGGTTGATGTCATGGGGGTTGAGTGAAAACCCACTAAATTGACAGCAGAGCGCTCTCCGGTTGCCGTTGGGACTGCGCCAGGAACGGCAGGAAAAAGGTAAATTGACCGAAGAGCGTCTCCCATCGACCCAGCCCAGTGTGGACAGAGCAGTAAGTCGACCGAAGCGACGTCAAATCCAGCTCTGTTATTCACGCAGCGGGAGCAGCGTAACTTAGGACGACTTCCTGCGGTAGGATAGAGTCATAAATAGAAAGGGAAGGCTAACCACCTTTAAATCCCTCCTGGCCAGAGGAAAAACCCTCTCACCTCTAAAGGGTTAAGAAGCTAGGAGAACCTCGCTGGCACCTGATCAAAATGACCAATGAGGAGACAAGTTACTTTCAAAAGCTGGGGGGAGGGAGAAACAAAGGGTCTGGGTCTGTCTGTGTGATGCTTTTGCCGGGGACAGAACAGGAATGGAGTCTTAGAACTTAGTAAGTAATCAAGCTAGATATGCGTTAGATTCTGATTCCTTTAAATGGGTGAGAAAATAAGCTGTGCTGAATGGAATGGATATTCCTGTCTGTGTGTCTTTGTGTAACTTAAGGTTTTGCCTAGAGGGATTCTCTATGTTTTCAATCTAATTAACCTGTAAGATATTTACCATCCTGAGTTTACAAAAGTGATTCTTTTTACTTTTTCCACTATTGAAATTCTTCTTTTAAAAAATGGAATGCTTTTTTGTTGTTCTTAAGATCCAAGGGTCTGGATCTGTGGTCACCTATGCAAATTGGTGAAGATTTTTACCAAACCTTCCCCAGGAAGGGGGGTGCAATGTTTTGGTGAGGATTTTTGGGGGTCTAACCCGGTTAGACTTTTGGTGGTAGCAGCGAAAGTCCAAGGGCAAAAGGTAAAATAGTTTGTACCTTGGGGAAGTTTTAACCTAAGCTGGTAAAAGTAAGCTGAGGAGGTTTTCATGCAGGTCCCCACATCTGTACCCTGGCGTTCAGAGTGGGGAAGGAACCTTGACAGATAGACACAGTGTGAGGCCTGAGTTTCCCCTGCAGTCTGGATGCTCAAACACCGGCTTGGCAACACAAGTCAGCAAGCCCAGGCCACATAGAGACAGGCTCAGTGTGCAGCGTGGACAGACCCTCAGACAACCCCAGTATTGTCAAATGAGGAAATCCTGCCTGTGTTTTGACTTGCTGGTAGAAGAGCCGAGTGACATTGGAGCTCACCGAGCTTCACTGACCAACGCAGCGCTCCAGCACCTGAGCTCTCGGGCTCCCTGCTGAAAGAAAAGCTGAAGGAGCGACCAAGGTCAAGGAGAGGTGCTCGTCTTTGGCCCAGGGCAGGGAGCCCCACCCTCAAAGCGAGAACATTTCTCTCTTTGTCCGTCTGAGTTGGGGCAGGAGCGATAACACGACCTCCTGCATTGGCTATTTCAGAGAGTAGTTTCTGACTGTCTTCTCAAAGACAGGGTGCGAAACAGGCCTCAAACCTGACTGAGTGGAAACAAGAACGATGCAGCTCGACTGAGCCAGCTGAGACTTGAGATGTGCCCCTTTGCTCGAGTGAGGGAATGACCTGGGAGGGGACTGGAAACCTGACCGGCCAATTCTTAACTTGCACTCTCTCAGCATCTTTCCTCTGAGTGCCGTCACGGTAGCTTCAATACTCCAGCACCGGGCGCCCGCCAGCTCTGGGCCCGACAAGCTTTCCTTGGGATTGGATTCTGGAGAGCAGGGGGGCAGGGAAGCAACAGGTGCATGTGGCTCCGTGGTGAGGTTTTCCTTGCAAGATGTGTGTGTGAGTCTGTGTGTGTCGGAAGCACTGAGTGTGGCTCTCTCACTGAACCCACAGAGGGCGAGGGTGGCGGGAGCGAGACAGTAGAAGTATAAAGGGGCAAGGACGGGCGTAACGATGATGACTGTGTTGTGTTTCATTCCTTAGATGTGGGGCCACCACCTTTCTCTTGAGCCTTGTCGTATCCCAGGGGTAAAACTCACCATCTGTCCAGCTACAAGGGCGTGTTTGTGTTCATTCCTGCGAGCCACACAGGGGTCTGATGTTGCTGCTTCCAATCCTCTGGCTCTGCCGGGAGAAGGGGCAATTCAGGCCATCCCTGAGCTGAGGGAAGGAGATGATTTTCTGACAGGGAGGGACGCCTCCTCCTAAAGGTGCTTGGCAGGCAGCCGTCCTTCCCAGGTGTGTCCCGACAACACCCAGTTGAAAAGGGGCCCTCCCCAGCCCTCCTCAGCGCGGTGACAATGAGCAAGTGAGGGAGGGTGGGGGAGAGGGAGCGACGGAGGGGAGGGACATGGCGATGGCATGAGCGGGCCAGGACCTCGGCAAAGGGGGGCACAAGGGTGTTCAGTTTTGTTGGGTGTGGAAGTTGGCAACCTGAGATCCAGGGGCAACAACTCCAACATCCACAGAGGCTGGGCAGGGGCAGGACATCAGCTTGGAGGGGAGGGGTGGGTGGGGCAGTGACATCACCAAGGCCTTTTGCAGGAACTCAGCCCATTGGGCAAAGGTGGTGGGGAGGGGGTGACCTCGCAGAGAGACCCCGACATCAGCCGGGCAGGGCCAAGGTGCACGGCCAGGGCAGTCTCTGAGACCCCCCCGGCTTTGCTGCCGCACGTCTCCTTTTCCACGTCTCCTCTCGAGGATGGGGAGAGAATTAGGATTCCCGTCTGTGAGCATGAGGAGGAGCCTCTGTGGAGTTTTCTCCTTTCCTACCCCTGGTTGTGCCAGAAAACGAACGTCTCTTGGACAAGGTCAGAGGCTCCGAGAGGTTTGGAACCTGTTGGGTCTGATGCACCTGCTGCAGGCAGAATTCTCGGCACAGAAAACACTGGCTTAAGGGGGCAGAATTTGATTTCCTACCTCGGACTTTGACCCTTGGAATCACTGGGGACCTTGGGGTTTATCCTTTTTGGTTTCCCTTTTCCTCCCTCCCTCCTTTCTCCTCTCCTCTTGCTTCTTTTTCCCCTTTTCCCTGCTTCCCTCCTGCTACCAAGGAGGGGTGTGTGTGGGGTGTGGGCGAGGAAGGGGGGGTTGCTCGCATTGCGGGAGGTCCTCACAAAGGGGTGGGTCTGGATCTGAGAGTGATCCCCTCTGATGGTGACCAGGGCCCTCCTTTGATACATCTGGTGAGACCTCTCAGCCTCCCACCCCTCAGCATCTCAATGCTGACTGGCCGAGCAGGGGGCTATCGACAGCGAGGAGACTCAGGTCCTTTTGGTCTCTTTCAAATCAGGGAAATAAGACACAACCAATCCAAAGTATGGGATTCCTCTTGCTGCTTCTCTCCATTAATTGTCTCTTAGCAGTTCATGATTTCCTCCAGTGTTCCAGGTCATCTAAAATACTTGCTGAATAATTCCTATGAACAACTGTTGGTCTGTAGGTCACCTGAGAACCCTTTATTCTCATCGGTGAATGTATGAAATTCAAGATGTGACAGACAGGTTGAAAGTCAGGAGCAGTGTTTGTTCTAATTTGTTATGTCCGTGTGCTGTAAGGCGATTTTGGTGCATGGTCATATTCTGTGATGAATGTTGCTGCAATTAAAAATGGAGTTTAGAAATTCAAGATGGCGCACACGATTGGAAGGGTTTGAACTCCATCTTGGTACTCTTTCTTCCTGGCATTTTTCCGCCAAAACTCTGTGTCCGTGACGGAACCGGAGGGGCAGAGAACTGGCTGGGCCCAGTGGGGCAGGGCCCGTCAGCATGCGCCTCAGGAATGTGCGCCACGGCGAGCGTACGAGGGAGGGTCGGGGGTGACCCAGGCGCTGTCCACCATGGAGGCAGCCACGGCCAGGTTTTTTGCGCGGCATCGGATCAAGACTCCGGCTACTAACATCTGTCAAGGACTCGGATACTTACCTGACTCCTGTCATCCACCAAAGGCCCCAGTGCAGGCTTTGCTGTTGGCCCAGATCTGTTGATCTCCTGCTTCGGCAGTAGAGAGCCAGATCCTCCGATGCTCCAGAGATCCTGAGATGGACCATCCGTTGTCGGGGTCCTCCTTCTGCAGCTTGGAGAGAGAGAGTCATTATTTTTTGGGCATTTATTAGTTTAACCAAAGGACAGTTTAAGGGTCTGGGCTTTATGCCCCTTGCTGGAATCTATGGGTAGGTATTTGTAGTGTTCCCCATTGTGAATCTTCCCCCAGTTGTATCTATCCCTTAATAAATCTTCTTTCTGTTTAAGGTTATATTCTTTCTATCCTTTATTTCAGTGCAACATGGGTGGGAGGCACAGAGATTTCTAATGCTCCCAGTTGATAGATGCTGGTAGGAGTCGGACCTGTTGTATATGTCACCTCCTTATTATTCCTGACAGAGATTTGGGGGTAACAGTGCAGAATGAATGTTGTTCTGTGCACCAATATGGAAATGAGGGGTGACCCCTCCCCTGTACATTGCTGCTCAATCCAAAATTCATTCTGCACATGGACGGTGTGTGGTAGGCTGAGGGTTCGGAGTGTGGGAGGGGGCTCAGGTGGGGCAGAGGGTTGGGGTGTGGGCTGTTGGGTGGGGCCAGGGATGAGGGGCTCAGGGCTAGGGCAGAGGGTTGGGGTGCAAGAGTGTGAGGGGTCCAGCTGGGGGTGCGGGCTCTGGGGTGGGGATGAGGATGAGGGATTTGGGATGCAGGTTCCTCCGTCTAATCTCCAAGATGCTCTGGAAATAAGACGCTGTGTCCTGTGATGAGCTCACACCCAAGAGCAGAGGGTGTGAGAACTCCAGCAACTGAGAGAGCAAGGGATTTACCGTCAGATTGTTTCAAATGCTGCATTCGTCAGGTGACATGTAACAGCAATGCTCAGCTAACATCGTGGAGAAAGGAATTCTCTGCTAAGGATTCAACGTGCTCCTTTGGCCAACTCCACCCCTTCCCTGAAGGGAGTGTGCTCAGAACAACCCCTCCTCAGCCGAACACACACAAACCCCGAGCTGGGCACCCAGCACAAAGCAAGGGAGGGGCTTGCTTCGATTGTTTTTCTTTTTACTTTACAAAAGGTTTTTTTCAAAAGCATTTCCTGTTCCCCACGGGAAGGAAGTGGACGGTTGTGGGGAAGGGAACCACAGCGTGGTGGGGCTGGGAATTTGGGGAGAGGCAGAGGGAGGGGAGTGGGTGAGGGGGTAAAGGGGCAGTTGCGGGGGAGGGAGGCTAAAGGGGGTCAGGTGGGGCAGCTAGGTGACGAGTTTGGGGGTAAGACTGAAGGAGGGCAGTTGGTTGTAGGGGGGGAAGACTGAAAGGGCAGCTGGGGAGGAGCCTGGGACGGGGGGAAGGTTGAGGGGGGCGATGAGAGGAAGGGGACCAGGGCAGTTGGGGGAGGCTGAAGGGGGGCTGAAGAGGTGATGGGGGGAAGGGAACATTTGGAGGGAGGCTGAAGGGGTGATGAGGTATAGGGGGCCGGGGCAGAGAGACAGCTGGGGGGGCTGCTCATCCCCACGGGAGGGGAGGAGGAAGATGAGCTCCCCTGGTATCAGAAGCTGCTTCTTTATTAGAACTTTCTACGTTCCTGAGCAGGGTCCTGGGATCAAAAGGTTCGACAGGGAACTAGAGAGATTCCTGGCAGCTCGGTCCATCGATGGCGATTAGCCAAGATGGGCAGGGATGGTGTCCCTAACCTCTGTTTGTCAGAAGCTGGGAATGGGGCGACAAGGGATGGATCCCGGCATGATTCCTGTCTGTTCATTCCCTCTGGGGCACCTGGCACTGGCCACTGTCAGCAGACGGACACTGGGCTAGATGGACCTTTGGTCTGACCCCGTCTGGCCGTTCTTTGCTCTTCTGTTCTTATCACCTGCTCAGTGACATCTGCAAGTTGCTGCCCTCACTCACCACCAGCATCTGCTCCCTGAAACCAAAGGCAGGGAAAATCCCCCTGAACGGGGGAAATTGGAGGGGAGGGCTTGGCAGAGAGACAAAACTGGGAGCGGATCAGGGGGTCAGACAGGGGGGCTGCTCTGCCAGACAGGTGCAGAAGAGAAAACCCCCAGATAGAGGGTGGCAGAGGGGATAACAGTTCCCACAGATGGGGGGAGCCATCAGCAGCCGTTCCAAAAGAGGGTGTGGTGGATGGTAGATTGACTTGTGTTCCTCACTGGATGGTCCCTCTCAGCACCCCCTCCCCAGGGCTGTGGTGTTCAAGGCCCCGGGGGGCCCAATGCCCAGGGACCGCAGCTCTTCTCTTGCTGACATGGTGGACTGAGCTGCCAGTGGAAACTTGATTCAGGGAAATAGTTTACACCCTCCCCCCAAACCCCCTCAGCATAATGCAAACAGATACTTTGATAAGTGTTAACCCAGTTTCCAAGAATTCCTGGCCAGTTTTGAGGGCTGGAAGGCATTCTTTTTGGGGAGTGTCACCCCTGCACACACCCCCACACACTCAGTGGTAGTACAAGGGTTCAAGCAGGCGTTCTTTTTGGGGAGACTAACCCTCATTGCGCTGACCAGGAGAAGGGGGAAGTGGGAGCCTGCAGCGCCATCTAGCGGCCAAAGGAGAAATCGCCGGCTTCTGGACCTGTGTGCGCCCTTGGTTTGGTTCACATGCAAAGCTGTGTCACGCCAGGTTGGGAAAACGGGGTTCTGCTGCACGACATCATCCTCTGGAATGACTCAACCCGACAGGACATCTCCTGCGATACACTGCTCCGAGTGACGCTCTCAAACAGGTCCCCACAGCTCCACAGCCTCCCCCCACCGGGAGGCAGGTGTGAGAGGATTGTTCTCCCCAACTGACAGAGGGAGAAACAAAGGCTGAGAAAGGCGAAGGGCCTTGTCTTCCATCACACAACCTGTCGGGACAGAGTTGGGAACAGGACCCGGGTGTCCTGACTTTCAAATGAACCATCAGTCTGGAGTTTCACACACTGAAGGATCAGAATAAAGGGACCTGCAATGAGCTACAGACCAACAACCATTCACAGCAATTCTTCAGCAAGTGTTTTAGCAGCACGAGAACACCAGCGAGAACCAGGAACGGCTCAGAGACAATCAGCAGCGAGAAGGAGAACAATTCACTAAACCAGATGATTGGTTCTGGCTTATTTGCTGGGCCTTAAATGAGAACAACAAAGTCCTGAGTCTCCTCCCTGCCACGAGATCCCCTGCTCAGCCAATCAGCGTGGAGACTCTGGCGGTGGGCTGAGGGTTCCCCAGATGGCCCAGGGATGGCTCAGGTCACCGGTGAGGATCACTCTCAGAGCACGCTCCCTGTCCCATCTCTTTGGGAGGCCTCCCACCATGAGGGCGACAGAGCAGCCCCCTCCTTGCCAGTGGAGGGAGGGAAGCAGGAAAAGGGAAACCAAAAAAGACAAACCCCAAGGACTCAAAGGGACAAAGGCCAAGCTGGGGGAAAATTGTCCCACCTTAACCTCCTGTTTTCCGTGCCGAGAATTTGGCCAGCACCGGGCGGATCAGGCTGCCTCGGTACCAAACCTCTCTGGGGCTCTTCCCTTCTCCACAGGGACGTCTGTCTTCTCGCTCAATGAGCAGTGGGAAAGGAGAAAACTCCAGAGAGGCTCCACCTCGCGCTCCCATACGAGACCCTGAATTCTCTCTCAGTCCTCAAGGAGACACCTCAAGAAGGAGACTCCCTGCAGCAAAGCCCCGGGGGTCTCTGAGATCCCCCTGCCCTGCAGCCTGTCCTCCCTGGCCGTTGTCGTGGACTCTCTGTGAGGTCACCGCCTCCCAACCTCCTTTCACCAATCAGCTGAGTGCTGCAAAAACCCCTTGTGATGTCACTGCCACCCCCACCCCTGCCCTGCAGGGCTCATGTCCTGCCCCGAGCCGGCTCCTGTGTGTGTTTGAGCTGCTCCCCCGGGTCACCCCCACACACTCAGTGGTCGTGCAAGGGTTCATGCAAGCCTCACGTGGAACCATCAGAGGATGCTCAATGTGCCGCACTCGGTTTTGCAGAGATTTGGAGACTTGAAGGCCAGAAGAGACTGTTAGATCATCTCATCCGGCCCCCTACACATCAGAGGCCTCCTGCATGGTGCAGTAGCGAGTTTTGGACCAAAGCAGACTCGAGAAAGGCATCTCATCAAGGGATGGAGGAAGCACCACTTCCCTTGGGAGTCTGGAGGAAATTGATGCTGTGGGGGGCAGGGAATTGTCCCCAAGGCCACACTTGTGAGTCTGTATCATAACACACATGCACAACAGCACTGCGCAAAGTATGTACACGTCACCTTAACTCTGATGTTTCCTAACGTTTAAAGGCTTGGTCTCCAGGGTGTTCTTTGTGCTTCTAGATCGATTGTGGGGAGAGATGCAATCGTTTAGTTCAGAGTGGGAGCCGTGTTAGTCTGTATCAGCAAAAAACAAAAACAAAACGAGGAGTAGTTCTGGCACCTTAGAGACTAACACATGTATTTGGGCACATTTGATGGTGTGGCTGATGTGATTAGGTCCTAGGATGGTGTCCCTAGACTAGATATGTGGACAGAGTTGGCAAGGGGTTTGTTGCAAGGATAGGTTCCTGGGTTAGTGTTTTTGTTGTGGGGTTGCTGGTGAGTATTTGCTTCAGGTTGGGGGGCTGTCTGTAAGCAAGGACTGGCCTGTCTCCCAAGATCTGTGAGAGTGAGGGATCGTCCTTCAGAATAGGTTGTAGATCCTTGATCCTGCCCTGGAGATCTTTTAGTTGGGGGCTGAAGGTGACGGCTGGTGGCGTTCTGTTCCTTTCTTTGTTGGGCCTGTCCTGGAGTAGGTGACTTCTGGGTATTATTCCTTTCAGCAGGTGGGTATTGTAGTTTGAAGAATGCTGTCATAAATATAAAGGGAAGGGTAAACCCCTTTAAAATCCCTCCTGGCCAGAGGAAAAATCCTCTCACCTGTAAAGGGTTAAGAAGCTAAAGGTAACCTCGCTGGCACCTGACCAAAATGACCAATGAGGAGACAAGATACTTTCAAAAGCTGGGAGGAGGGAGAGAAACAAAGGGTCTGTGTCTGTCTGTATGCTGCTTTTGCCGGGGATAGAACAAGTGTAACCCTTCTGCCCATCAGAGTTGGCAGCAACAAGGGCCGGGTTCAATATCTAGGGGATCCATTCCAATAACACAATGCAAACCGGCTCGAGCCCCCACCCAGTGACCTGGGACAAATATATACCACCCCCGCTGGGCGCCTCCAAGAGGCAATACTTCCCCTCTCGCAAGCACATAGTCTGAGTGTAGCAAAAGCCTTTTAATAACAGAGAGAAACAATGTGGCATTATGCTGGGGAAACACCACCAACAGGATTCATAACACAACCCATGAGCAAAAAAACCCACCCCAAGCAAATTGGGGCATGCCCTTTTCCCTTTGGTTCTTGAGTCCAGCAACCCCAAATCACCCAAAGTCCCAAAAGTCCAATGCCCCAAAAAGTCTCTGTCCCTGGTCAGGGCAGCCCCAGAGTTCGAAAGTTTATCTGCGGAGCTTTACCTCCCAACCTGGGTGGAAATGGGACGGGGGTAAGAGGCACCTTACATGATCTGAAGCTGACCGCCCCATAGCTCCATAGCGGCGCTCTGCTCAGCCAGCCGCCCCACGAACTCCTTCGCTCAGCTCCGCTCCGCTCAGCCAGCCGCCCCACGAACTCCTTCGCTCAGCTGCGCTCCGCTCCGCCAGCTGCCCCACGAACTCCTTCGCTCAGCTGCGCTCCGCTCCGCCAGCTGCCCCACAAACTCCTTCGCTCAGCTCCACGGCCCACAAGCAGCTCCTGCCATCCACAAACTGCTCCGCGTCGAACTGCTTCACCAGCCGGTCCTCAAGGCACTCCAGCCATCCCGCAAACTGCTCCACAATATATCTTCAGGCTCCCCCGCTACTTAACACAACACTCAGTGATTTCAGCTCTTAGGTGAATTCAGCTTGTAGTAGGGGAGCCCCAGTGCTGGTGCACTGTCAGCCCAAAATGAGCTCAGCAGCCTATAACTAGACTTCTAATGAAATCAAAATTAGCTCTGATATTCCACAGTGAAGAGAGGAGGAAGTGCAATTCACATGTGGGGCCCATACCACGAAATATTAATACTTGTCCCCAGCCTCTCTCTATTCACACAGTTTTGGAACCCATGACCCTTGCCTAGCGAGTGCTACTTAGTTGATGGTGAATCCCTCCATCATAACAAAAGGCCACATACAGTTCCAAGCACAGTTCCCATAATCAGGGTAATAACAATTTATTCTTTCTGCCCCAATAACAGAGACACTGGGGATCCCACAGCAGCCAAAGTGACCATTTGGGCAGCTATGGTCTCATTCTAGGCGTGGTGGGTGTGCCTATGCAAATGAGATTGGCCCCTGAAGTTCTTTTCCACAACTTGCCACACCTCACCACCAGATGTCAGGGTGGAGCGCATCCTGACACTGCTTACACAAGAATGGAGTCTTAGAACTTTTAGTAAGTAATCTAGCTAGGTATGTGTTAGATTATGATTTCTTTAAATGGCTGAGAAAGGAACTGTGCTGAATAGAATGACTATTCCGGTCTGTGTGTCCTTTTTGTAACTTAAGGTTTTGCCTAGAGGGATTCTCTATGTTTTGAATCTAATTACCCTGTAAGGTATCTACCATCCTGATTTTACAGAGGGGATTTCTTTACTTCTACTAAAAGTCTTCTTGTAAGAAAACTGAATGCATTTTCATTGTTCTCAGATCCAAGGGTTTGGGTCTGTGGTCACCTATGCAAATTGGTGAGGATTTTTACCAAACCTTTCCCAGGAAGTGGGGTGCAAGGGTTGGGAGGATTTTGGGGGGAAAGACGTGTCCAAACTACGTTTCCCAGTAAACCCAGTTAGAGTTTGGTGGTGGCAGTGGAGATCCAGGGACAAAGGATAAAATTAATTTGTACCTTGGGGAAGTTTTAACCTAAGTTGGTGAAAGTAAGCTTAGGAGGTTTTCATGCAGGTCCCCACATCTGTACCCTAGAGTTCAGAGTGGGGGAGGAACCTTGATAAATGCTTGATAGAGATCCTATCGGTGTTTGTCTCTGTCTGAGGGATTGGAGCAAATGCGGTTGTATCTTAGAGCTTGGCTGTAGACAACAGATCGTGTGATGTGGTCTGTATGAAAGCTGGAGGCATGTAGGTAAGTATAGCGGTCCAGGAGAGGATGGTGTTTATGTGACCATCGCTTATTAGCATTGTAGTGTCCAGGAAGTGGGTGTCTTGTGTGGCCTCTCCTTCTGCCCCTCCACCCCCACCAACATGATACAGTTCTGCGGTGACTTGGAATGCGACTTTCCACGTCTCCGACGGAAGGACTATTTCCAACACACCTCTGAACAACACACTAATCCACAGAGACCTTCCGACCAACACGACAAAAAGAAGGATTCTGCCTGAAGGTCGAAACAGCAGACTGGACTTCAACTTGAGTGCTTCAGCTGACAAGCACGGGCTGAAGTGGTCGAAAAGCAGCATCACTTGGCCCATAACCTCAGCCGTGCGGAACACAACATCGTCCACAGCCTCAGGAACAACTCTGACATCCCAATCAAAAAGGCTGACAAAGGAGGTGCTGTCGTCTTCATGAATAGGTTGGAATATGAACAAGAGGCTGCTCGGCAGCTCTCCAACTCCACATTCTCCAGCCCATTCCCCTCTGATCCCACTCAGGGTGACCAAGAGAAACTGCACCATCTGCTCAAGAAACTCCCTGAAAAAGCACAAGAACAAATCTGCACAGACCTGCCCCTGGAACCCCAACCAGGGGTCTTCTATCTGCTACCCAAGATCCATAAACTGGGAAATCCTGGACGCCCCGTCATCTCAGGCATTGGCTGGGGTGCTGGTCACTCAGGGCTGGAGGAGAGGGTCGACACAGCCAGATATTCCTGTTGTCTGGATGCCAATGCCTGAGAGGATTTCATCGCAGTCTCTGACGAGGGGGTTCAGGCTCCAGTGCTCTGCTCTGTTTTCCCAGCCCTGTGCAGGGGGCTGTTTCCAGTTTCAGAAATGGGGCAATGTTGACACACTCCCAACGGGTCTTTGCATAAATCAGGCCCTAAGCCAGGGGCAGGAAACTTTTGGCCTGATGCCGGATCGGGTTTCAGAAATTGTACGGAGGGACAGTTAGGGGAGGCTGTGCCTCCTCAAACAGCAAGGCATGGCCTGGCCCCCGCCCCCATCCGACCCCCACTTCTCGCCACTGGACGGCTGCCCCGGGCCTCCGGCCCCATCCAATCCCTCTGTTCCCTGAGGGGCCCTGGATCCCCCCACCCCTAACAGCCCCGCACCACCCAATCCAACCCCCCCTCTCCTTCCTGCCTGCCCCCCAGGACCCCTGCCCCATCCAACCACCCATTCTCCCTGTACTCTGACCACCCTGGAACTCCCACCCCTGCCTGCCCCCCACTGTCCCATCCACCCCCTCCTCTGCTTCCTGCCTGCCCCCCGGACCTTCTGCCCCATCCAACCGCCCCTTCTCCCTGACCGCCCCGGGACCTCCTGCCCGCATTCAACCTCCTGTTCCCCACCTCTCACCACCCCGACCCCATCCACCCCCCAGCCCCTGACCCCCCCCAAACTCCCCTGCCCTCTACCCCACCCCTCCCCTACTCCCTGCCCCCTGCCCACGTTGCCTGGAGCATGGGCCGGCGGCGCCGGGAGCGGAGGCTGTGGGGGGGGGACAGCAGGGGCGGGGCCGGGGGCTCTCCAGAGCTCGGGGCCGAGCGGAGCGGCTCAGAGCCCCCGGCCCCCTTCTGCTCCCCCCCTGCTCCCCACGTGTCGCTGCCCCCCAAACCCGGGGAGCTGCAACAGCTTCCCTCTGCCCGGGGCAGGGACTCGCAGCCCCCCGCTGGGAGCAGCCTGGGCCCCCCTGCCCCGCACAGGCTGCCCCGGGAGCAGCTCCCTGGGGGCAGGTCTCCCCTTCTCTCCCCGGGGGCACTGCCAGACCCCCCGTCCCCTGCTGGGGCCCCCCACCTGAGATGCCCCAAGAGCAACCCACAACCATGGCCGGCTGCCACCCCACTGCCCCTCCCCACCAGGCCCCAGTGTGGCCAAGCGCCTCCACAGTCCCCCCCCGACTGTCCTCCTCGCCCCAAGCCAGGCTGCAGCCGCCCCACCCCACAGACCCCTCCCCTCCCTACAGCCCCCCACAGCCATGCTGTGTCCCCCTGGGGGCGGCCATGGTGCTGCCCCTCCCAACCCAACCGCCCAGCCATGCCATTGACCCTGATCCAAGTCCCCTACAGCCTCTCCCTCCCCCACAACCCTCCCAGACCCAGTCTCCATCCCTACAACCCAATCGCCCCCTGTCCACAACCCCCCTCTCCTCCTCCCACAGCTTGCACCACACAGACACTTCCACCTCCCAGCTGGGCCCCCTCCCCTGCCAACCCACCCACCCCCGCTGGTGCGCCAGGGTTTCCCCAAGACTGACCAACAGCTGTGAATTAAAAACCCCACAGTGTTTGTTGGGGCCTCCTGGAGCTGTGGTCCCTACCTGGAGATGCTGAAATCTCACTCTTGTCTCTCTCCTCCTGCCTCCAGCTCTGAGCCAGGCTCTGGACAATTACGTGGTGAAGAGATGAACTGATGATAGTGGAAGGAAAAAATCAAAAACCAAAAGTGAAGCCAAAAGCGCAAGCCAGGCAGGCAAGGCAAATCGCAAGCTGTTGCCATAGACTAGTCCTCCCCCTCCTCCAATAACCCACCCAAACCGGGACACCACAGACCCCATGGACCTCAAACCAACCACCTGGAAGCAGCAGCGAAAGGGCAGCAAGGACACAGGCCAAGAGAGAGTCGAAGGAAAATCAAAACGGAAAGAGCCCAGTCTTTGAAAGCTTTTTTAGTTCTCGGCACCTGCTCCCATAAGAGGTTGGGGCGACTGACAGCCAGTCATGCTCTCAAGCAGGGAAAGAAAAGCTACTCCTAAAACAACAGCAAAGCAAAAGGAGAAGGAACGGGACAGTGAGTGGGACAGAGAGATTTATTCAAGTGAGCTGGTAATTCCTTAATTCCCTGGGTTACTTCCTGGCCATTTCTGTGACTTTAGTGCCATTAAGAAAACTGTTCTCAGAATCTCTGGGTCTCCTTGCCCTACGCTGTCGTTATGAGAGCTCCTTCTCAGCTCCTTTTACTTTCCTGCTTTCCAGTTACTGTAAATAAACCATTAACACAATTCTTCTTGTTTCTTCCACATTCATGTCCTAGTTCCAGTTGTTGGGGGCAGAGTCATGAGATGTGTTTGTGACACTCTACACCTTGGGGGAGCGTGCTATGCTGATAAGAAGCACACGGGATCTTTTCAGGGGGAAAAGCAATATGCGCATTTATTGAAAATACAACTGTAAGCATACACATTTAACCACACACACACGTCCTGCAGATGGTCTTACAGTTACCAGTTTCCTGTAGCTCTTGTCAATCTAATGGCCAGTTAGATTGAACACAAGAACCTGGGCTCCATCGGTCGCGATCCCATGCTCCGAGGCTTTGCAGGGCTGAACCCAGAGTCTGATGGCAAAACACCCCAGCTTTAGTCTTGTAAATTCCCACTTTCGTCGATGGATTTTGCAATGTCATTCTGTAATCGTTAGTCTTTAAATGGGGTTAATCTCCGGGTTTTCCGCTGTTATCATTTGGTGGTTTTGTTGGCTTCCCATCCTTAGCTCTTCTTTGTTGTCTTGCATTCAGGGTGCCTGCCTCGCCGCTGAGGTCATCAGTGCTGCTAACATGTTTAGCATCGGATACAGTGGATGTTTTCTGATTGTCTCCTGCTGTTTCCAAGTCTCTCATGTCTTCTTGACCATCTGGACATTTGTGATGGCTTTCCACCTTTATTTTGAACTATGAACACATTTCTCACTCACACCAAACAATTTGATGGAGACTTTCAGACAGGACAACATTTTAGAAAGGATGATATGGTTACTAAAGGGATTACAAAAGAACCTTAGGCAACTTAGTTTCCAATGCACACAAGAAACACAACTTAATTTGTAATGCAGATAAGAAACAAGACCTTAGAGCAAATACCATAATGAAACCTTATCCTAAAACAAAAGGTGACCAGGACTGTTCTGGTCTATTCCTGCCTGAAATCAGCTTCAGACATCAGAATCTGGCTGATGCCTCTTTACCAATGGCACACGAGGCCGTTCCTTCCAGCTCTCAGAAAGGGTGGCTGGCAGAACATGGTCAAATCCTATCCTACATCAATCCATTTAATTATCCCTTATGATTATCCCCATGATTATCCCTTATCTTTCATTATGCAAAATGCAAACATAAAATGCAACTCCTCTAGGTGCCCTGTAACCCCCATATTGATAGAATCATAGAATATCAGCGTTGGAAGGGATCTCAGGAGGTCATCTAGTCCAACCCCCTGCTCAAAGCAGGACCAATCCCCAACTAAATCATCCCAGCCAGGGCTTTGTCAAGCCAGGCCTTAAAAATATCTAAGGAAGGAGATTCTACCACCTCCCTAGGTAACGCATTCCAGTGTTTCACCACCCTCCTAGTGAAAAGTTTTTCCTAATATCCAACCTAAACCTCCCCCACTGCAACTTGAGACCATTACTCCTCGTTCTGTCATCTGCTACCACTGAGAACAGTCTAGATCCATCCTCTTTGGAATCCCCTTTCAGGTAGTTGAAAGCAGCTATCAAATCCCCCCTCATTCTTCTCTTCCGCAGACTAAACAATCCTAGTTCCCTCAGCCTCTCCTCATAAATAATGTGTTCCAGTCCGCTAATCATGTTTGTTGCCCTCCACTGGACGTTTTCCAATTTTTCCACAGCCTTCTTGTAGGGTGGCGCCCAAAACTGGACACAGTACTCCAGATGAGGCCAAGCCCTTGAATGGGAGAGACTGACGAGGGGGAGGTGTCCGAGCCCGACCCTTCTCTCATAGCACTCACCTGGGCTGTGTCCAGCTGCCTAGCGTAGCTCGGGGCGTGAGTACCAACCTCAGGGCAGAGTGTTACACACCAGGGCACACACCCCATGGGGACTGGGAGCTCAATATTTTGGTTTCACCCACCAAGGGCCAACTCCCCAGGCACGGCAGCAGTCTGAAGAGGGAGTCCCAGACACTCCCCTTGGGCCCTCTGCTCTGTCCTGCCACCGAGGCAAGCCTGCCTTTGGGCTCGATCTGTGGCTCAGGGAGGCCTGAGCAGGAGCTGGGGCTGCCAGCATCATCCCCCACTGTCTGCAAGGGAGGAAGGATTGAACCAGGGTCCCCATGTTTCAGGTCAGTGTGTGAAGCACGGTGGTGTGGTGGGGCTCTCTCCCGCGCTCCTGTGGAAGTTGGTTCCCTGAGGCTAAATAAGGAAAGAGCTCGGGCCGGGGGATTGGATCACCGGGGTTTCCTAATTCTGACCTCTCCGGTGGGTTCCTGCTCCACTGGACAGTGTCATCCAAATAACATTGTTAGAAATCAGTCCTGAAAAGATGCAGAACAACAGAAATCCAGGGGGTTTCAGGACAGGGAGACCAATTCAGGCAATCAGAACAGCAGATATGACAGATTTTGAGCTCCTATGAGGCTCCAAGCAGACATTTTATAGAGACGGAAACTGGCCAGGAATTCTTTGAAACTGGGTGAACACTTACAAAAGTATCCATTTGTTTTGGTTGCAGGGAGCAGATGCTGGTGGTGAGTGAGGGCAGCAGCTTGCAGATGTCACTGAGCATGTGGTAAGAACATTAGACCATAAGAACGGCCAGACGGGGTCAGACCAAAGGTCCATCTAGCCCAGTATCCATCTGCCGACAGTGGCCAGTGCCGTGTGCCCCTGA
Organism: Caretta caretta; assembly: GCF_965140235.1. NCBI lineage: Eukaryota > Metazoa > Chordata > Testudines > Cheloniidae > Caretta > Caretta caretta. The sequence goes on from NC_134209.1 coordinate 11,220,237, forward strand.
GGGAATGAACAGACAGAAATCATGCCGTGATCCATCCCTTGTCGCCCCATCCCCAGCTTCTGACAAACAGAGGTTAGGGACACCATCACTGCCCATCCTGGCTAATCGCCATCAATGGACCGAGCCGCCAGGAATCTCTCTAGTTCCCTGTTGAACCTTTTGATCCCAGGACTCTGCTCAGGAACAGTGATGTACCAAGCTGTAATAAAGAAACAGCTTCTGATACAAGGGCAGCTCCTCTTCCTCCTCCCCTCCCGTGGGGATGAGCAGCCCTCCCGCAACTGTCTCGCTGCCCCTGGCCCCCTAGACCTCATCACCCCTTCAGCCTCCCTCCAAATGTCCCCTTCCCCCCAACACCTCTTCAGCCCCCTTCAGCGTCCCCCAACTGCCCCAGTCCCCTTCCCCTCATCGCCACCCTCAACCTTCCCCCTGCCTCCCAGACTCCTCCCCAGCTGCCCTTTCAGTCTTCCCCTCCTACAACCAACTGCCCTCCTTCAGCCTTACCCCCGAACTCCTCACCCAGCTGCCCCATCTGACCCCCTTTAGTCTCCCTCCCCCACAACTGCCCCTTCACCCCCTCAGCCACTCCCCTCCCTCTGCCTCTCCCCAAATTCCCAGCTCCACCACACTGAGGTTCCCTTCCCCACAACCATCTGCTTCCTTCCCATGGGGAACAGAGGCAGGAAATGCTTTTGAAAAAAACTTTTGTGAAGTAAAAAGTAAAACAAGCCAAGCAAGCCCCTCCCTTGCTTTGTGCTGGGTGCCCAGCTGTGGGTTTGTGTGTGTTCTGGTGAGGAGGGGTTGTTCTGAGCACACTCCCTTCAAGGAAGGGGTGGAGTTGGCCAAAGGGGCACGTTGAATCCTTAGCAGAGAATTCCTTTCTCCACTATGTTAGCTGAGCGTTGATGTTAAATGTCAGCCGACAAATGCAGCATTTGAAACAATCTGACGGTAAATCCCTTGCTCTCTCAGTTGCTGGAGTTCTCACACCTTCTGCTCTTGTGAGCTTACCACATGACACGGTGTCTTATTTCCATAGCATCTTGGAGATTAGAAGGAACCGAAGTTGATGAGGTAAAAAATGAAGCATAACCCCTTCCCTTCCCGCTTTTGACTTAGGAAAAAGAAATCCCATCCCCTCCCCCAGTCCCAACCCGGCCCCACCAGAGCTGCTGCGGCCATGAGAGAGGTGCCTCTTACATGGCCCTGAGCAGCTACGGTGAGAGAGGGCTGGGGGGAGTCCTCTCTTTTTGGGGCAACCTGCACCCTAAACCCCTCATCCCCAGCCCCACCTCAGAGCCCGCACCCTCACCAGGACCCCTCACACCCTTGCACCACAACTGTCTGCCCTAGCCCTGAGCCCCTCATCCCTGGCCCCACACAACAGCCCACACCCCAACCCTCTGCCCCACCTGAGCCTCCTCCCACACTCCAAAACCTTCGGCCTCACCCTGCCACACACCGTCCATGTGGAGAATGAATTTTGCGATCTGCACCAAGAGACAGGTGAGGGGTCACACCTCACTTCCATATCGGTACACAGAACAACATTCATTCCGTACACAGACAGAACAAACTAGAGGAAACACTGCTCCTGACTTTCAACCAATCCGTCACATCTTGAATTTCATACATTGACCGATGAGAATAAACGGCTCTCAGGTGACCTACAGACCAACAGTTGTTCACAGGAATTATTCAGCAAGTATTTTAGAAGACCTAGAACACTGGAGAAAATCATGAACTGCTAAGAGACAATTAATGGAGCGAAGCAGCAAGAGGAATCCCATACTTTGGATTGGTTGTGTCTTATTTCCCTGATTTGAAAAGAGACCAAAAGGACCTGAATCTCCTCGCTGTGGATAGCCCCCTACTAGTCCAATCAGCATTGAGACACTGAGCGGTGGGAGGCTGCGAGGTCTCACCAGATGTCTCAAAGGACGGCCCAGGTCACCATCAGAGTGGATCACTCTCAGATCCGGACCCACCCCTTTGTGAGGACCTCCCGCAATGAGAGCAACCCCCCCTCCCTCGCCCACACTCCACACACACCGCTCCTTGGTAGAGGGAGGAAAGCAGGGAAAAGGGAAAAAAGAAGCAAGAGACGAGGAGAAAGGAGGGAGGAAAGAGGAAAAGGGAAATAAAAAAGGATAAACCCCAAGGTCCCCAGTGATTCCAAGGGTCAAAGTCCGAGGTAGGAAATCAAATTCTGCCCCCTTAAGCCAGTGTTTTCTGTGCCGAGAATTCTGCCTGCAGCAGGTGCATCAGACCTAACAGGTTCCAAACCTCTCGGAGCCTCTGACCTTGTCCAGGGGAAGTTCGTTTTCTGGCACAACCAGTGGTAGGAGAGGAGAAAACTCCACAGAGGCTCCTCCACATACTCACAGACGTGAATCTGAATTCTCTCCCCGTCCTCGAGGGGAGACCTGGAGAAGGAGATGTGCGGCACCAAAGCCGGGGGGGTCTCAGTGACTGCCCTGGCCCTGCACCTCGGCCCTGCCCGGCTGATGTCGGGGTCTCTCTGCGAGGTCACCCCCTCCCCACCACCTTTGCCCAATGGGCTGAGTTCCTGCAAAAGGCCTTGGTGATGTCACTGCCCCACCCACCCCTCCCCTCCAAGCTGATGTCCTGCCCCTGCCCAGCCTCTTTGGAGGTTGGAGTTGTTGCCCCTGGATCTCGGGTTGCCAACTTTTGCACCCAACAAAACTGAACACCCTTACGCCCCCCTTCGCCGAGGTCCTGGCCCGCTCACACCATCTCCCTCCCCTCCGTCGCTCCCTCTCCCCCACGCTCCCTCACTCGCTCATTGTCACCACGCTGAGAAGGGCTGGGGAGGGCCCCTTTTCAATTGAGTGTTGTCGGGATGGACCTGTGAAGGAGGGCTACCTGCCAAGCACCTTTAGGAGGAGGCGTCCCTCCCTGTCAGAAAATCATCTCCCTCCCTCAGCTCAGTGATGGCCTGAATTGCTCCTTATCCCGGGGCAGAGGATTCAAAGCAGCAACATCAAACCCCTGTGTAACTAGCAGGAATGAACACAATGGACACACTTACACCCCTGCACAGCAGTGGGTGTGCCCGGGAGGCTGTTCTGAGGAAACAATTTGAAGTGATAATTCAGTGAGAAGAGAATCATAGTGAAGCGAAGGGACCATCCATCAGGTACTTGTGGCTGAGTGGTTAAGGGGATGGACTAGAAGTCCCTTGGGGCCCTCCCACGTAGGTTTGAATCCTGCCACCTATGGAAACCTTGAACCATTGTCATTTCTGTAGTCCTAGGGCCGGAGCATCCAGGTGCCAATGGGAGGTAGATCTGGTCTCACTCTTAAGCTGGCTGTACTTAAAAAGCTCCCATAGCAGTTTGGAGTAGAGAGTTGCTGCAGTGACTGGAGGGGATTTCCCATTGCTCTAGCTACACTGACAGAATACAGAGACTGAATTCCCACCCTGCCTTCATAGGCGCTTTCTGCAGTTTAATTGTTCTGCAGCCAGCGTCCCACTAGAAATGCTGTTGTGGGACATTCCCAGACCTGGACGTTTACGAACGAGAGAATTTGAAGAGCAAACCCAGCTCCTCCCAGCAGGAGGGATTTAGGTGTTTTGTCCCTGTCACTTAATTCTTTTCAGTAGTACAGACCTCCCGTGTCAAGCCAGGCAACGAACTTGGGGAAAGATTACAGGACTCAGAGACCTTAGAAACAGTGAAATGACAGCAAGCACATCACTCAAGTTGGCCTAGTAATTAAAGCAAAGGTCTGCTAATCTGATGCCATTCTTGTTGCCCCTTTATTCTTCTGCTGTCTTGCTCTGACCACTGTCACCCTCTGTGGGTTCAGGGAGAGCCACACTCAGTGCTTCCTACACACAAAGACTCACACACACATCTTGCAAGGAAAACCTCACCAAGAAGTCAGATGCACCTGTTGCTTCCCTGCCCCCCTGCTCTCCAGAATCCAATCCCAAGGAAAGCTTGTCGGGCCCAGAGCTGGCAGGGCGTCCGGTGCTGGAGTACTGAAGCTACAGTGACGGCACTCAGAGAAAAGATGCTGAGAGAGTGCAAGTTAAGAATTGGCCGGTCAGGTTTCCAGTCCCCTCACAGGTCATTCCCTCACTCGAGCAAAGGGGCACATCTCAATTCTCAGCAGGCTCAGTCTAGCTGCATCGTTCTTGTTTCCACTCAGTCAGGTTTGAGGCCTGTTTCGCACCCTGTCTTTGAGAAGACAGTCAGAAACTACTCTCTGAAACAGCCAATGCAGGAGGACGTGTTATCACTCCTGCCCCAACTCAGATGGACAAAGAGAGAAATGTTCTCGCTTTAAGGGTGGGACTCCCTGCCCTGGGCCAAAGACGAGCACCTCTCTTTGACCTTGGTCGCTCCTTCAGCTTTTCTTTCAGCAGGGAGCCCGAGAGCTCAGGTGCTGGAGCGCTGCATTTGTCAATGAAGGTCGGTGAGTTCTGTCATAAATATAAAGGGAAGGGTAAAGACCTTTAAAATCCCTCTCACCTGTAAAGGGTTAAGAAGCTAGGATAACCTCTCTGGCACCTGACCAAAATGACCAATGAGGAGACAAGATACTTTCAAAAGCTGGGGGGAGGGAGAAGCAAAGCCTCTCTCTGTCTCTCTGTGATGCTTTTGCCGGGCACAGAACAGGAATGGAGTCTTAGAACTTAGGAAGTAATCAAGCTAGATATGCGTTAGAGTCTGATTTCTTTAAATGGCTGAGAAAATAAGCTGTGCTGAATGGAATGGATATTCCTGTCTTTGTGTCTTTTTGTAGCTTAAGGTTTTGTCTAGAGGGATTCTCTATGTTTTGAATCTCATTACCCTGTAAGGTATTTACCATCCTGATTTTACAGAGGTGATTCTTTTACTTTTTCTTCTATTAAAATTCTTCTTTTAAGAACCTGATTGCTTTTTCATTGTTCTTAATATCCAAGGGTTTGGGTCTGTGGTCACCTATGCAAATTGGTGATGATTTTTATCAAACCTTCCCTTGAAGGGGGGGGTAACGTTTGGGAGGATTTTGTGGGGGGAAAGACGTTTCCAAATGGACTCTTTCCTTATAATAATACCAGTTAGACGTTTGGTGGTGGCAGCAAAAAAGTCCAAGGGAAAAAGGTAAAATAGTTTGTACCTTGGGGAAGTTTTAACCTAAGCTGGCAAAAGTAAGCTTAGGAGGTTTTCATGCAGGTCCCCACATCTGTACCCTAGAGTTCAGAGTGGGGAAGGAACCTTGACATGGCAGCAGAGCAGTGGGATGAACTTGAAATCATTTTGAGATCAATTTGAGATTTTTTTAAACAAGAAGCACAGATTTGAAAAGGAATTTTTTTTCCCTTTGGACTGTTGGAAAGCAGGTTTTAAACTGAAAGCAGTTAGAGGGTTTTTTTTCTCTGCTTTGGGGCCAGAGCAGAGACAAAAGGGAATTGTCTTTTGTGAGCTGCAGTTTTCTCTACCTAAAGGCAGGGTAGTTAACCTCCTGCAGGGAAATTCACAAGTTTTCACAGACGGGAAGTTGTTTTTTTCCTAAGAGCAACTAGAGGGATTTTCTGCCTGTTCGCCTGGAGACAAAGGTGTTAGGTTTTTTTTTTAAGGATTTCTCTGTAGGCTGACAATCACTATCAGAGAACATGGGTATCCAGACAGCACAGCAACATTTTACAAGCCAAGTTTTTGTTTTTTTTGGTTTTCTTTCTAACTCTCGGGTGTAAAGTTAGTTAAAAACAGAGCGGTAAGGATGACAGACTCCAAGATTCAACAAAATCTGGAATTAGCCAGATTTGAGGCTGAGGAAAAACAAAAGGGATATGAAAGATAGATAGAACTCATATGGAAAGAAATGGAGGCAAGGGAAAAAGAAAGGGAGGCTGCCCACAGGAGGGAAATGGAAGCCAGGGACAAAGAAATGGAGGCAAGGGCCAAAGAAATGGAGGAGAAGGAAAAAGAGAGGAAGCATGCACTGGAGGAGGAGAAGGCAAACGCTCAGCAGAATATACCAACAAACCCTAGCAATCCTTCTGCAGGTACCACTTCCCATCCCAGAAAGTTCCCCACCTACAAGGCAGGCGATGATACCAAGGCCTTCTTAGAAAACTTCGAAAGGGCCTGCCTTGGGTACAACATCTCTACAGACCAATACATGGTAGAGCTGAGGACGCAGCTCAGTGGACCCTTAGCTGAGGTGGCGGCTGAAATGCCTAAGGAACAAATGAACCAGTATGAACTGTTTAAAACCAAGGCGAGAGTCAGAATGGGGCTAACACCCGAGCATTCCCGTCGGCGGTTCAGAGCTGTAAGATGGAAACCAGACGTGTCATTTACCCGACATGCCTACCACATTGTGAAACATTGGGATGCCTGGATATCAGGAGCAAGTGTTAAATCTCCAGAAGATTTTCCCTTCCTAATGCAAATGGAGCAGTTCTTAGAGGGTCTTCCTGAGGAAATAGAAAGATACATCCTAGATGGGAAGCCCAAAACTGTAATTGAGGCAGGGGAGATTGGAGCCAAATAGGTGGAGGCGGCAGAGAAGAAAAAAACTGGTCGCAGTTGGAGCGAAATCCAGAAGGGACAATCTCAGACCACACCCTATTGCCGGGGGCCGCCCAAGGCCCCACCTACCCCCAAAGGAACCCTCCAGCCACCTTATCGTCCCACCACACCGTTCTCCAGCAACCCCCCTCACCCCAGTGACCCATCAGCTGGACGATGTTTTAAATGTAACGAGCTGGGGCATGTAAAGGCCAACTGCCCCAAGAACCCCAACAGATTACAGTTCATTACACCGGAATCACACCAGAGGTCCTCAGGCCCAGATACCTCCCAGATACCCTTGGAGCAGAGGGAAACTGTGAGTGTGGGCGGGAAGAAGGTCACCGCGTGGAGGGACACCGGAGCACAAGTGTCGGCTATCCATGCTTCCTTAGTGGACCCCAATTTAATCAACCCAAAGATCCAAGTGACGATTCAACCCTTCAAGTCCAACTCTTTCGATTTGCCTACAGCCAAGTTGCCTGTCCAGTACAAGGGCTGGTCAGGAATGTGGACTTTCGCAGTCTATGATGATTATCCCATTCCCATGGGGGAAGACTTGGCCAATCATGTGAAGTGAGCCAAGAGGGTGGGAATGGTCACCCGCAGCCAGGCTAAACAAGCTGTCATGCCTAGCTCTGTTCCGGAAACTTCTATCAGGACCTGGTCAGAGGTGATGGACCCGGACCCCAGGCCAATGTCTGCAACAGCAGTGGCGGATCCAGTCCCAGAGACCCAGACGGATCCAGTCCCAGAACCGGAACCGGCGGAACAACTAGCACCAGACCCATTGCTAGCACTGAATCCAGTACTTGCAACCCCAACACCAGAGGGCCCCACCGAACCTGAACCGGCAGCAGACCATAACCCTACACAAGAGGCTCAGCCGGAGCCTGAACCCCAACATAGTGCACCAGCGGAGAGCGGTTCACAGTCAATGGAAACATCCCCATCCCCTACATCGCTTCCAGAGGGACCAAGCCTAGGTCCACAATCGAAAGAGGAACTGATGTCTCCAGCATCAAGGGAACAGTTCCAGATTGAACAGGAAGCAGATGAAAGCCCCCAAAAAGCTTGGACAGCGGCACAGAGCAAACCACCGCCTCTCAGCTCTTCTAATCGATCCAGGTTTGTTGTAGAAAGAGGACTTTTATCCAAGGAAACTCTTTCTGGTGGACACCAGGAAGACTGGCATCCTCAGAGACAGGTGGTAGTTCCAACTAAGTACCGAGCTAAGCTCTTGAGCTCAGCCCACGATCACCCTAGTGGCCATGCTGCGGTGAACAGGACCAAACACCATTTGAGGGGGTCATTCCACTGGGAGGGAATGGGCAAGGATGTTTCTACCTATGTCTGGTCTTGTAAAGTATGCCAAAGAGTGGGAAAACCCCAAGACCAGGTCAAAGCCCCTCTCCAGCCACTCCCCATCATTGAAGTTCCATTTCAGAGAGTAGCTGTGGATATTCTGGGTCCTTTTCCGAAAAAGACACAAAGAGGAAAGCAGAACATACTGACTTTCATGGATTTTGCCCCCCGATGGCCAGAAGCAATAGCTCTAAGCAACACCAGGGCTAAAAGTGTGTGCCAGGCACTAGCAGACATTTTTGCCAGGGTAGGTTGGCCCTCCGACATCCTCACAGATGCAGGGACTAATTTCCTGGCAGAAACTATGGAAAGCCTCTGGGAAGCTCATGGGGTAAATCACTTGGTTGCCCCTCCTTACCACCATCAAACAAATGGCATAGTGGAGAAGTTTAATGGAACTTTGAGGGCCATGATATGTAAATTCGTAAATGAGCACTCCAATGATTGGGACCTAGTGTTGCAGCAGTTGCTCTTTGCCTACAGAGCTGTACCACATCCCAGTTTAGGGTTTTCCCCATTTGAACTTGTACATGGCCGTGAGGTTAAGGGGCCATTACAGTTGGGTGAAGCAGCAATGGGAGGGATTTACACCTTCTCCAGGAACTAACATTCTGGACTTTGTAACCAACCTACAAAACACCCTCCGAACCTCTCTAGCCCTTGCTAAAGAAAACCTACAGGATGCTCAAAAAGAGCAAAAAGCTTGGTATGATAAACATGCCAGAGAGCATTCCTTCGAAGTAGGGGACCAGGTCATGGTCTTAAAGGTGCTCCAGGCCCATAAAATGGAAGCATCATGGGAAGGGCCATTCACTGTCCAGGAGCACTTGGGAGCTGTTAATTATCTCATTCCCCACCTCCAACCAAAAGCCTAAGGTATACCATATTAATTCTCTAAAGCCCTTTTATTCCAGAGAATTAAAGGTTTGTCAGTTTACAGCCCAGGGAGGAGACAACGCTGAGTGGCCTGAAGGTGTCTACTACGAAGGGAAAAGTTCTGGTGGCGTGGAAGAGGTGAACCTCTCCATGACCCTTGGGCGTATGCAGCGATAGCAGATCAAGGAGCTGTGCACTAGCTACGTGCCGACGTTCTCAGCCACCCCAGGACTGACTGAACGGGCATACCACTCCATTGACACAGGTAATGCTCACCCAATTAAAGTCCAACCTTACCGGGTGTCTCCTCAAGCTAAAACTGCTATAGACCGGGAGATCCAGGATATGTTACAGATGGGTGTAATCCGCCCCTCTGGAAGTGCATGGGCATCTCCAGTGGTTCTAGTTCCCAAACCAGATGGGGAGATATGTTTTTGCATGGACTACCATAAGCTAAATGCTGTAACTCGCCCAGACAACTATCCAATGCCATGCACAGATGAACTACTAGAGAAACTGGGAAGGGCCCAGTTCATCTCTACCTTGGACTTAACCAAGGGGTACTGGCAGGTACCACTAGATGAATCCGCCAAGGAAAGGTCAGCCTTCACCACCCATGTTGGGCTGTATGAATTTAATGTACTCCCTTTTGGGCTGCAGAATGCACCCGCCACCTTCCAAAGACTTGTAGATGGTCTCCTAGTGGGATTAGGAGAATATGCAGTCGCCTACCTTGACGATGTGGCCATATTTTTGGATTCCTGGGCAGAACACCTGGAACATCTACAAAAAGTCCTTGAGCGCATAAGGGAGGCAGGACTAACTGTTAAGGCTAAGAAGTGTCAAATAGGCCTAAACAGAGAGACTTACCTTGGACACCAGGTGGATCAAGGAACTATCAACCCCCTACAGGCCAAAGTGGATGCTATCCAAAAGAGACCTGTCCCAAGGTCAAAGAAACAGGTTCAATCCTTCTTAGGCTTGGCCAGTTATTACAGACGATTTGTACCGCAAAACAGCCAAATCGCTGCCCCACTGACAGACCTAACCAAAAAGAAATAGCCAAATGCCGTTCAGTGGACCGAAGAGTGTCAGAAGGCCTTTAACCAGCTTAAAGTGACACTCATGTCTGACCCTGTACTAAGGGCCCCAGACTTTGACAAACCGTTCCTAGTAACCACAGATGCGTCCGAGCGTGGTGTGGGAGCAGTTTTAATGCCGGAAGGACCGGATCAAGAATTCCACCGTGTAGTGTTTCTCAGCAAGAAGCTGTCTGAGAGGGAAAGCAACTGGTCAGTCAATGAAAAAGAATGTTACGCCATTGTCTACGCCCTGGAAAAGCTACACCCATATGTTTGTGGATGGCGTTTCCACCTGCAAACCAACCATGCTGCGCTACGGTGGCTTCATACCGCCATGGGAAATAACAAAAAACTTATTTGGTGGAGTTTAGCTCTCCAAGATTTTGATTTCGACATCCAACACATCTCAGGAGCTTCTAACAAAGTGGCTGATGCACTCTCCCGTGAAAGTTTCCCAGAATCAACTGGTTAATTGTCCTTGAGATATGGAAAATATTGTTAGTCTTTGTATACTTGGTAGTATATTTAGAGATGCATGTGTCTTATTAACTCTGTTTTTCCCTAGAGCTCCAGGAAGAAATCCCAGCCAGCGTTTCACCCTAGCTGATATTTGGGGGGCGTGTCATAAATATAAAGGGAAGGGTAAAGACCTTTAAAATCCCTCTCACCTGTAAAGGGTTAAGAAGCTAGGATAACCTCTCTGGCACCTGACCAAAATGACCAATAAGGAGACAAGATACTTTCAAAACCTGGGGGGAGGGAGAAACAAAGCTTCTCTCTCTGTCTGTGTGATTCTTTTGCCAGGGACAGAACAAGAATGGAGTCTTAGAACTTAGTAAGTAATCTAGCTAGATATGCGTTAGAGTCTGATTTCTTTAAATGGCTGAGAAAATAAGCTGTGCTGAATGGAATGGATATTCCTGTCTTTGTGTCTTTTTGTAACTTAAGGTTTTGTCTAGAGGGATTCTCTATGTTTTGAATCTCATTACCCTGTAAGGTATTTACCATCCTGATTTTACAGAGGTGATTCTTTTTACTTTTTCTTCTATTAAAATTCTTCTTTTAAGAAACTGAATGCTTTTTCATTGTTCTTAAGATCCAAAGGTTTGGGTCTGTGGTCACCTATGCAAATTGGTGAGGATTTTTATCAAACCTTCCCCAGAAAGGGGGGTGTAACGTTCGGGCGGATTTTGGGGGGAAAGACATTTCCAAACGGACTCTTTCCTAATAATAATATCGGTTAGACTTTGGTGATGGCAGTGAAAGTCCAAGGGCAAAAAGTAAAATAGTTTCTACCATGGGGAAGTTTTAACCTAAGCTGGTAAAAGTAAGCTTAGGAGGTTTTCATGCAGGTCCCCATATCTGTACCCTAGAGTTCAGAGTGGGGAAGGAACCTTGACAAGCTCCAATGTCACTCGGTTCTTCTACCAGCAAGTCAAAACACAGGAAGGCTTTCCTCATTTGACAGTACTGGGGTTGTCGGAGGGTCTGTCCACACTGAGCCTGTCTCTATGTGGCCTGGGTTTGCTGACTGGTGTTCCCAAGCCAGTGTTTGAGCATCCAGACTGCAGTGGAAACTCAGGCCTCAGACGGTGTCTATCCTACCGCAGTAAGTTGTCCTAAGTTACACTGCTCCAGCTACGTGAATAACAGAGCTGGATTTGACATAGCTTAGGTGAACTTACTGCTGTGTCTACACTGGGCTGAGTCGATGGGAGACGCTCTTAGGTTGACTTACTTTCCTCCTGTTGTTCCCTGCACTTAAGACGGAAGAATCCCATGCACTACTACAGGCTGGGGACTGACTGGCTAAGTGGCAGTTCTGCAGAAAGGGACCTGGGGATTACAGTGGATGAGAAGCTGGATATGAGTCAGCAGTGTGCCCTTGTTGCAAAGAAGGTTAACGGCATATAGGGCTGCATTAGTAGGAGCATTGCCAGCAGATGGAGGGAAGTGATTCTTCCCCTCTCTTCGGCACTGGTGAGGCGAAAATCTGGAGTATTGCGAGCCGTTTCGGTCCCCCCCTACAGAAAGGACGTGGACAAACTGGAGAGAGTCCAGCAGAGGGCAACAAAAATGATTAGGGGCACATGACGGATGAGGAAAGGCTGAGGGAACTGGGATTAGTTAGTCTGCAGAAGAGAAGAGCGAGGGGAGATTTGAGAGCAGCCTTCAATTACCTGAAGGGGGGTTCCAAAAAGGATGGAGCTTGGCTGTTCTCAGTGGTGGTAAAAGACAGAACAAGAAGCAATGGTCTCAAGTTGCAATGGGGGAGATCTAGGTTCACTAGGAGGGTGGTGAAGCACTGGAATGGGTTACCTAGGGAGGTGGTGGAATCTCCATCCTTAGAGGTTTTTAAGGCCCAGCTTGACAAAGCCCTGGCTGGGATAATTTAGTGGGTGTTGGTCCTGCTTTGAGCAGGGGGTCGGACTAGATGCCCTCCTGAGGTCTCTTCCAACCCTAATCTTCTATAATTGTATGATTCTATCAGTCCTTTGTCCATCCCCTCAGTCGGCACTGACTTCCCCTCTGGCCAGTGGGCGCTCAACTCCCGCTATGCCCCAGGCCCCCCCACTCCACACCTTCCCCCAAGCACCGCCCACCTTTTCCTGCCCCCCCCATCAACCCCTTCCTCTAAACCTCTGCCCATTCTCTTCCTGCCCCTGATCCACCCCCACCCCGCTTCTATCCCACCCTTTCCCCCAAATCCCCACCCTGCCTCTTTCCCGTCTCCTCCCCCAAGTATGCCATGTCCCCGTGTTATACTTAGAAAATGAAAACCAGCAGGATATTATTTAGGGGATAAGGCGATATGCCATGTTTATTGTGAATACAGAAAGAATTAAAGTAAGCGATCAGTTATAGCTATAACATTCCATTCTCTCACACATTCATTCACTCATACATAGAGTCCTGCAAGGTTGTTATAGTTACCAGCCTGGAGGTTGCTCGTGCCAAGTTACTGGCCGGGTGGCCTGGACACAAGGATGGAGCCAAGTCTTGTCAGATGCGCATCCAATGCTCCTGGAGGGTGGTTGCAGTACCAGACTCAAAGTTCTCAGTTTTTAGAGTCTGTCTTTATAGGAGTTCATCCTCATTCAAATCCATAGGGTTTGCTTTGTCATGCTGTTTTCACATTTGAAGTGATACTCAATCACTGTTCTCATGTTTAAAATGATAGTCCATCATGCAGATGGCACAGCAGTGACAGCTTGTTGTTATCTTGTTCTTCGGTTCTCTGGCCCCTCCGTCCTTGGGGTAATTGGGGGTGTTTCCGGTTTGCCCTACGGGGTCATCTGGTAATCTCCATCCTGCACATTCTTTGGCCGAATGTTCCTGGGTAGTTATTATTTGTTAGGCTGGCACTTCAACCTTTTAGTACTCATTCGAACATACATTTACAATCACACCCTATTTCACTTAACGTAACTATTTTCAAATCATTGGGGCATGAGAGACTCCAATGAATCTATCCATGCCACTGGTCACACATGAAAAGAAAACAAGCAAGATAGGAATGTAAAAGTGGAGGAACAACAAATCTTGTTCCTGAATTCAGAAAAAACATTTGTAACGTTATCATCATATCACTTTTAGGACAAACTCTTTGTTGCTGAATGTTTTTCTTCAATTAGCACACACCTTGCAAACTAACAGGCCTGCTTCATTTAGCAGAAACTCCGCAGGCTGAGAAAACAGGCTGAGAGACATATTTCTTTCTAATAATACAAGCCAAATCCAGGGTCTGTACTGGACCATATTTTCCCGAAAATAATTAATGTATTAATTACTTTTAATTCAACATAATCCCCCTTTTTGACAATAAGATTATTAATCACTAGTAAAAAGAAATACTTGTGGCACCTTAGACACTAACAAATTTATTTGAGCATAAGCTTTCGTGAGCTACAGCTCACTTCATCGGATGCTGTAGTTCACGAAAGCTTATGCTCAAATAAGTTTGTTAGTTTCTAAGGTGCCACAAGTCCGCCTTCTCTTTTTGCGAATACAGACTAACACGGCTGCTACTCTGAAACCTGTTAATCACTAGCGTCACTTCTTATTTAATCTGTTTAATAGAAAGTACGGGGAGACAATTTGGGCCCATGGCTCTCGTCTTGCACACATTCCAAACATCCCAGTTAGACAAATACAATTCAAAACCAAAACAATTAGTAGGGGATGTCGCATTACAGATAGTTTGCCAGTAGTTGTGGGAGACCATCCAGAAAATATGTAAACTGTTATCTGTCTTTCTGCAGTGGCAATTCTTAACATGTCCCCGTTTGCATGCATAACCTGGATTGTTCGGTTTCCCACATTGCCTTTTGTCTATTCTAGGAACTGTGTTACCTCTTTACCTTTTAACAGGTGATTGGTGAATTCCTGCCATTCAATGCCAAGATTGACAGAGAACTCAGCTAAATCAGTGCTTACAGTAAGCGGAGACTTTTCTGGCTGTGCCAAATAGTAGGTGTGATTATTGGTAAACACAGCATTTACATTGCATTTACATTTGTCCACTGGTGGGTTGCTAATACTTCCATCCTCCCAAAACACCTCCTCCCAGGAATTAACACATACACGTTGCTTATTATATAGTACTTTGGTTTCATTGTTTAATTCATCCCACATACACGATCCTAGTGAAATGTCTTTAGTACAAGGCTCTGGAGCAACAGGTAGGGACAAGCACACCCACTTTTGAGGAGTCCACTCGGTATAACCTCTCGTGTCCAAGAGCTTCCCTCCCTCCCAGCCCACTGGCTTGAGATCCGGGGTAGCCAGAACTATCCAATGTGCAATATGGGGAGTGGGCTAACTTTCCATATCTTTGCTTCCAGAGACTGTTGATGTGCAATCCTGACAACAATTTCTCAAATTAAAAGGTCTGGTTTTACCATGCTAGAAACATACTTGACAATATGAGTAGATGCAGTATCAAACAATGACCTTTTTTCTTTGCTTCAACAAGTGTATTAAAACCTTGGTGTTTCCTGATATTACTCAAAACTTTTTGTGTTCCAGTGTGGACAAAGCAAGTATCTGCATTTCAGTACATCCCATGGCTATGCATAGTTTTGCATTTTTACCTGTTTCTTATGCAGCAGCCAGGTGGTAGCACTAAGCCATTACTATAGGCTCCATCTAGCTTTTAAATTACCAAGACCTTTTCAGACTAGATCCACATTAGCATGTATCTGTTTCTGTATCAGGCTATCCTGTAGCTGGGACACAGAGCTTAATTTATTTTTAATTGCTTTTAAATCCACAGAATTCATGAGTCCTGCTCCCACACCAAAACTCCCCAGCACTGTATCCATAAGATCTCTTTCGGCCCTAGTGAGAGGGGAATGCTGGTGTGTTCTTATCCATGCTGAAAGAATGGAAAGGGAGTAAGGTATACATTTGAGCTCTATGTTAGAAACATTTAACCTTGTCCAATCCATGTTAATTTTTATGTTTACCAGAAGGGGGCTTACTAAAACTTTCATCAGTGTGGTCTGGACCTTGAACAGTGCAGGTTTCTTCATGGACCTTGGTGTGTTTCTCATAAATACATACTCCTTTTCCCACTTCCATGCACAATCATCTGGGAATGCCCCTGTGTGTGTGTGTATGCGGGCAGTATACCACAATAACTGTTACCAAGGTTCCTGATTTTACAAACCCATCCCAAATCTAGGGGAGTAAGGGCTAGTATGCAATTGTGGTGTTGTCTCCAAAATAGCCTTCAGTTTGTATCCCCACCATCCAATTACTTTCCCTCCTGGTGGGGACTGAGATGTTTACCTGTAATCCCAATTCTCCCTCCCCCACATAAACATGAGTGCTTCCTAGGGGTTTTAAAGTAATGCTGGTATTCAGATCAAGCCACCTTATCTGGATGTCCAGATCATGGAAGGGAATCCATGGGGTGTTTTCTGATCCTGAGCCATTTCCCAACAGTGTAACAGCTAGGATCATTCAGCCTTCTCCCAGGGGTCCTGGAACATGGGTGTCATTGTAGCACTGCTAGTGGGCCTCCTCTGCTGCGACTGCGTACGCGAGTAAATTAATCCAAATCAAGGACCACCAAACCACCTGTGGCTTCATTCCTCATGCTGACTGGAATGTCATTTCTCACAGCTCTCCTGAAGAACCGAAAGTGCAATCTGGACCGGCTGGAGAACGCGCACCCTCAGCAGGGGGAGTAGTAGCAGCACAATCCAGTGTTCAGGAATCCTGTGAGAATGATAATAAAAACACACCACGGCCACAGGGCCTGGTATCCAGTCAGCATTGGGGCATTGTGCCTAAAACATAATTGTGACAGTATTAATTCAAGCAAACAATTTAATCTGTGAAACGTGAACCCACTTCAATTTACCATCCTTATCAATGATGGTAAATGATAATGAGAGGGCTGAGGTGACCAACTATGGAGTAGGGACCACTCCACTTTGACTCCAGTGTGTGATCCCTTTTGCTCAATTTTAAATATATTACCCGATCTCCTGCTTCCCACAGTTGAGAGTCCCCAGCTTTTTGCTGATCCATTCTTTTGTTCATTAGCTCAATTCACCCTGTACTATAGGGTGCTTTTATCTTCCTGCAGCTGCTTCAGCCACTGCCAGTGCTCATGAGTCCCAGTTAGGTTGTCCTCTGTCAATTCCACAGTTTGCTCTGGGTCGATAACCAATTTCATACCTTGCCCAAAGAGATTTTGATACAGCTGGATACAGTGGACCTATCACTGCTATGAATGGCAGCTTCTCAGGCCAATTTCTGCCAGTGTTATCTACGACCTTTCTCAGTGCTTTGATAGCGCAGTTCATTCTTTCCACTTAGCCAGAAGATTGAGGCCTGTAGGGTATGTGGAATTTGTGAGTAATTCCCAGAGCACAACTCCCCTACAAATGTCCCTCCATTATCAGAGTCGATGACCTCGAGAGTTTCATATCTGCATACCACTTCTGAAAACAGCTCCTTGGCAGCCGTTCAAGCACTGTTGTTCCTTGTGGGGAAGGCTTCAACCTACCCTGAAAATGAATCTATAACCACAAGTAAATACCTTCCTTATTTCTGGACAACTTATCAATGAAATCAATTTGGATTCTATGCCATGGGCCCAGTCGTTTGATGGTGGAGCATCTGAGGTTGGTGTGGGGGTCAAGCTTTATTCCTGGCACATTGTACACAATTCCTAACCCAGGTCTCTCCATCATCTCTCATGCACTTCCATTCTGCTACTTGCTTTAACCTTTTCAGCGTCCCTTCTACTCCATGCATAAACTGGTGAGCTATGCTCACTAGCTCTTGTCTTTCAACTCTCCCGGGGGTGCGGAGAGTATCCTGAGCCTTATGTTCCTGTTTTCTGCTTACCACCGCTACTCCTTCATAATCTTTGTCTATTGCATCAGCATGGTTGTTCCAAATAGTCTCAGCTGCTGAGCCCGTACCGTGTGCCTTTACATGTCTGATCTTTAGTTGATCAGGGTGGGTGGTAACCCAAGCATAAATCCATTTCCACTGCTCTACACATGCTATCTCTTTTCCATCTGAGGATTTCCAATAATTTCTTTGCAAGTCAAACATCCAGTGTTGTGCCCCATTCACACAATAATTACTGTCAGCAATAATATACACAGTCTTAGGGGAGTTCTCATACTGTTTTAAAATTGATAATACAGCATGTAGTTTGGCGTGTTGTGCTGAGCCGTGATCCAAATATCCTTTGATTACTTCTTCTTCTAAATTTATGGCAGCATATTTAATTCTTTTCTTGCCCTGGATTACTATGGAACTGCCAGTGAAGCAGATACATTTCTCCTGGCCCACTGTATTCAATTCTTTGAGAGGGGGTGCCGTACATATGACCTTCTCCCCCTTCATCCGCTGTAATGGCTGCCACCTGTCTAGTGGCAAAGCCCAATTTCTGTCTCAGACTCTTAATTAGTGACTCGCAGTGGTTATGATTTGTGGGTGTTCTACCCTGCTCCAGTGTTAATTTCTTTACCATGCCTTGGAGCACATGATTCTCTCTTGCAATTCTTTCAGAGGCTTCAGCCTGATCTGCCAGGAATTTTTCTCTTTCTCTGCATTCCCGGAGCGCCTCTTTTACTATTTCTGCTGGCTCTGTGTATTCGTAGACAGCACCTTCCAATTGTCTGCTCCCTTTTCCGTTTGGTTTAGCTTTTCCTGTAGAGATGCCTTTTCCTCTTTACAGGAAGCTAAGCGGAGGTAAGAATCATTATATGCCTCCCACAATAGCCAAATTGCTGCTGCAACTCTTTTGGCAGCACTAGAGGGTTTGTACACGAGGATATACTAAGCCAATCTATCCTATAGGTCTGAAATGGTGCAGACATCAGCAAGGGCTTGTTCAGCCAAGGACTGTGCCCAAATTTTTGAAGGATTTGCTTAAAAGGGGTGATCTCCTAAGCAAAAGATGAGGTTGGGGCCACCTCCAGTTCTATTTCCCCTTCAGGCAAAATTTTACCCTGCCTTTTCTTGAACATTTTTCAAAAGCTTGTTCAAACTTTCCTGTCACACCTGACAGTTCAGCGAGTGACACAACCTAGATTTTGAAACCATAGCTTATCAAATTTTCCCATCACACCTGACACAGGTCAGCGAGTGACACAGCCTAGATTCTGGGCTCATCACTGTGACGCAGCCTGGACACCGCCTAGGTTCTGCAAAACTTTCTCATCACCCCTGACATAGTTCAGCAAGTGACACAACCTGGATTCTGAAGCCGTAGCTGAATAATATTTACCTCTGCCTATATATATACTTCAAGGTCAGGAGTTGGACAGACTCCTATATCCTTCAGAATTTGTCAATATGAGCTCCATAGTACTTTTTACTTGTATATATCTTTTACCTCTTCATATTTATTTATATATATATATATATATATATATATATCCTTCAAGACCTAGGGGGCCATATTTCTTTCTAATAATACAAGCCAAATCCAGGGTCTGTATCGGACCATATTTTCCCAGAAATAATGAATGTATTATTACTTTTAATCCAACACCTGCTCCTCCCCTATCCGCCCGGAGCATCCTGAATTCCATGAAACAGCTGTTTTGCAGTGGGCAGAAAGTGCTGGGAGGGAGTGGGAGGAGTTGCTCAGTGGGGCCGCCAGAGGGCGAGATGCACACGTCGGCAGGCGAGGACAGAAATTAGCTGCCAGTGGGTGGTAAGCACCAACTAATTTTTCCTTGTGGGTGCTCCAAGCCCGGAGCACCCATGCAGTCGGCTTATTATCCCCCTCCCCCAAATCAAAATTCCTAGAGATTTTGGGTGAGTCTCTCAGTGTTGTTCATGTTACTAACTTTTCTGGGTGCATGTCTCTCTGTGGGTGTCTGTGTGTATTTATGCATAAGTTTATTGTGATGTCATGTATGCCAACAGCAAAGAGTGTTCAGCGTCAGCATTCTTGCCCTGCCTTCAGTCTGTCAACTTGCTTGGTTGACAACAACTGGTGAACTAAGGAGCTGCTGAGAGACGCGGACAATCCGTCTGCCAACAACTTCTTGAATCAGCCATTTCCACAGCTGTTCGAGGAAAAAAAAAAAAGGATGAGTTTTTACAGAAGGTAATTCCCAGATTCTTTTCCTGCTCATTAGATCACACATGACAGGTCAGTGCCTCCTTCTCCTAGGGACGGGTGGGGGCTCGTGTTGCAACAGTCAGTTCTCAACATTCCGTTTTGATTTGAATGTGGGCATCTCTCAGTTCTCCTTCTGCTTCAGCCCTTCAGGCTCTTGGAGGCAGATTTAGACGATTTTATCTTTCAGCAGACTAGTAGGGGTGAATTTCCATGGATATAACCGAAAGGGAAGATGATAAAACTCGTGTAGAATTTAGATTGATATCTCCAACAATAGTATTTCCCTTGGAGTGGCCCCAATGCACTCCTTGCCTTCAAGTTGTGAATATAAATCTTTTGTCTCATGTAATGATTGTCTAATGTATGTGTACTGAAACAATTATTATCTCAGAATTTACATGATTGAAATACACATAAATGAGCTCAAATAATGCAGAAGAAATGAATCTTAAGATATTGAAAGTGATATCGCTCCTCTCGCATCCCTGGCTGTAATCTTGATAGCTCTCTCAGAAATAATCTCATGGAGATGATCTCAAAACTCTCTACAAATTCTACTATACCGCCATTGGGCAATATAAAATCAATGTGTAAATTCCCCCCTGCAATTCCTTTCCAGGAAAGGGGATGAAATGAACTGGTAGCCTACATCTGTCATGGGTCTCGGTGTGATTTCTTTGTAATTGTTTTGGTGGCCTAACTTCTGACTGGATGTTATAAATAGTATGGGAAATTCTTCATTTAAAGTTTACTGATTCTTTTCCCCATGCTAATAAATTACAGATTTTGAAATAGTTGAGAATAAGTAAACATATTTGCAGATGCTAATTCATCCTTCCAGACCCTCAAACCTTCTAGATGACAATCTTTTCTTCCTTTTCCTGGCTTCTCTGGGAACAGAGCTTTCTTGGTTTTCAGCTTGGCCCTATCTGTTCCCAGAGTCCCAACATTCTGTGCACAAAGGAGTGGGGTTAAAAATGAAGCATTTTTGCAACTAGGCCCAGGTAATGACCAAAGAACATACAAATTGACCTTTGCTGTTTCCATGTCTGCCCATTGACAGAGGAGGCGTGAGATCCATGGGGTAAGAGTCAGGCTAGGAAATGTAGCCAGCGACTGTGCGAGGATGGGAGGAATTACAGATATGGTGGATGGAGGTTTCCTGTTAGAGAAGAAAAGGGGAGAACCTGTGATGTGCTCTGTCCAAGAAAGGTTATGAGAAAGGGGGAACAGGGATCCTGGTGCCTCTCTGCAAGGAAACCTCAAACAAAGCATCTCCTCTTGGACAGGAGCAGCAACGTTCACACTAGCAGTAAAAGACAAATTTAGGTTCATAAATTCATAGTTTCAAAGGCTCTAAGGCCAGCCCTGATCATCTAATCTGACCTTCTGCATAACACAGGCCCTAGAACTTCCCCAGAAGAATACCTCTTTCACCATGGTCCCATGCGTCTTCACCTTCAGCTGGGTCTAATCATGGGGGTAGAGCTCAGCAGTAGAGTGTTTGACTGCAGATCAAGTGGTCCTTAGTTCACATCCTAGTACCCCCTATGAAGTCTTGGCTAATAAGCAGCAGGTTTCAAACAAACCAGAGAAAGTATTTTTTCACACAATGCACAGTTAACCTGTTGGACTCTTTGCCGGAGGATGTTGTGAAAACCAAGACTATAACAGAGTTCAAAAATGAACTAGATAAATTCATGCAGAAGAGGTCCATGAATGGCTATTAGCCAGGATGGGTAGGGATGGTGTCCCTAGCCTCTGTTTGCCAGGAGCCGGGAATGAGCGACAGGAATGGATCACTCGATGATTCCCTGTTCATTCCCTCTGGCACACTAGCTACTGTCGGAAGACAGGCTACTGGGCTAGATGGACCTTTGGTTTGACACAGTATGGGCAGTCTTGTGTTGCTTATGTTCTTGGTTGTAGGAACCAGTCCTGGCTATTAGAGGAGCAGATGGCTTCAAAAGGCCACTCTTGTGGATCTGGGAATCCTGGGCAAACTAATTCCCTTCCTTTAGAGAGAGACAGAAACACCCATTTCCTCCTTTCTATTCCAGGCTTCGTTCCTTTTTCCAAAAGACTCGCATCTAGGGAGCACAGAGAGATCCATGTGCACAAAGTGCTCATCCAACCTGCAGCCATTGAGGCATGCTCTGGCCTCAGCCCCCAAGAACAGGCCTTGCCAGAAAAGCCCCGAAGAAAATGCTCATGGACCATCCTGTCAGGCATGAAAAGATTCTGTGTCTGTTGCCAATCCCACAACGCGATGGCAGAGCAATGGAGAAGGTGGACGCACTTGTCCCTGAAGAAGAAAGCAGCTGAGAACCAAGTGGAGGCAGAGGAGGTGAAGCTGCAGGAGATGACAGACAAAGTCAAAGTGGATCTTACAGGTGAGATGGTTCAATCCACATGGTTTGCAAAGAGCATGTGAGGAATACTCACACCAGTCACTCTACAAGCCTGAGACATCAGGGGCTTCTCATGGGACAGTGATGGGTACCTCAGACTCTGGAATCCATTTAGTGCCGGATCGCCTGGGTGAGGGTGGCAGAGGTCCATCGCTGAGGTAGGGAGAGCTGACAATGTCAGGTCACCCCGCTCTGGGGATCTGGCACTGTGGGGTGGGGAGTACAAACATTGCTCCAGGCTAGAAGGAGAAGAGAGAGGCTGGATGTTGGAGGAAATCATTTCTTTTCTCCTGGATCGGGTCCCTTTCATCAGGAAAATGCTCCAGAGGTCTCAGCAGGTCACAGCTGGGAACCGTACAAGAGCTGAGTCATTCCTTCTTGGGGGGTTCAATGCAAAAGGAGGCCTGGTGCCCATCACTGACAGGAAAGGGGTGCAAGGGGAGGGGAAGAGTAGATGACACCATTGAAAAGAAACTGGCCCCTAGGGAAGAGGAAGCCTCGTGTGGTCAAAGCCCCCAGCTAGGAGTCAGGAGGTCGGAGTTCTCTGCTGAGCTCTGCCAACAACCTTCAGTCTGACCCTGGGCAATTCGCTTCAGGGCTCTGTGCCCAACTTCCATCCTCTGTAAACCAGGGAGAAGACATGGAAAAGCAAAATGTTAAGAATGTTTCTTTCTGTTCTAGGGACGAAGAAGTAGCCGTCTGAGTGGAAGGGGAAGTGGAAGAAAGGATGTCCAGAAGAGCAGGAAGAAGAGCGCACTCCCAGCCCCTCATTAACAAGCAGCTCCCATATGACGATGGTAATGACGCTGTGTGGTTGTGCTCATGGAAAGCATCCCCTGCTGTGTGTGAATATCTCCCGGAGCTGATATCTCTTACAGAACTACCTGCCCCTTGCTCAGGGGGCTGAAAAGAAACACTCGTCTAGGGTGATCAACTCTAGGCAGTCTTTATCTGGGTTGCTTGAACGAGGCCCGGTTTGACAAAGCGGTTTAGGCACCTGAAGAAGTACAGAGGTGCTTTGTGGGACTGGCAGAAGTGCCTGACTCAGGTGCCTAATTCTGATGCACTTTCCATGGCACACAGACACAGATGAAAATCATACAAGGTCCATCCCAGCACTTGTAGGGGTAACCCACATATCTCCTGGCTGTGGTGTTTTGGCCCATCTCGTGGCATCAGGACCACTTCGAGATACAGAGAAAAGGAGTCTGCTCTAGAGCCTTAGCTAACAGCCTCTTGGCTTTTCGCTCATGTGGTCGAGGCTCCTGCACTAAGCTCCAGAGGTCCCAGGTTCCATCCCGCCTGCCAACATCTGGGCTCCATCCGAGTTAGAAAGGCACCTACACACCTTTGTAACTCTTGCTGTTAGGGACAGAGCACCCTGCAGCGCATACAAAAGTCTGCAATTCTGGGAGCTTCTGACACTCCGGGGGGCTGGAGTATGTATGCGAGTGTGCCACGCTGGTGTGCTCTACTGCGTCCTTAGCTGCTGGCATCCAGGACAGACAGTGCTAATCCAGCGCCATGCAGGCCAGCTGCAGTAATCCCCAGGGGGTGCCCTGAGACACCAGGGCAAAGGCCTCCAGCACCCCAGGCCCTGGGTTGAGGTGACACTGGAACCAGGCCCCCTGGAGTAACATTGTGCCCAGTGAGTTCTCACCCACAGGGCTCTGGCCCCAGAGGCCCACGCTTTGGGCTTCTCCTCAGCCAGGCAAACTTGCTCCTTCAGTCTCAGTTACTTTCTGTCCTGACGGCGATTCCTGCCTGTTCTCTGGCAGCCCCACAGACTGCGAGGTGGGGAAGGAAGAGGGCGTTTCCGTTTGGGCCCTATTCTCAGTCCCTTCCTCGCAGACACTATGGGCTGCCAGAGTTGAGGAGCCAATCTCCACAGGCGCTCGGGCTGGGATGGGACATGGGGCAGGTTCTCCAGTGACCCCTCGGTGACACTCAAGGAGCAACTCGAATGGGCTCTGCAGGACATTGAGGCTTTCTCAGCAAAAGCAGGGTTTCCTGCGAGGAGGGGCTAGAGAGGGAGGAAACGGGGTGGCCCTTGGGACCCCAGCACTGCCCAAGAGGCTCCAGTCTCTTCTCAGGAGAGGGGACCAGAAAGCGGGTGAAAGGCTAAGGGAACCTTGGTACCTGTGGAGGCTTTTGAAGAAAAGGGCTCAATCGGAGTCTCCAGGCTCCCTCAGCGTTGCCAGCCTCCCCCAGGGACAGACTGTTCCAGGGAGCTGCCTGAGAGAAATACTCAGTCCCAACAGGCTTTGTCCCTGTTCATTGCAGACCCCCAGGGAGCACCCTTCCTCAGTCCCGCTCCAAGCCCTACTGACGACAGCTGTGAAGGGTCTGACACCACCAACCCTGGAGAGATTTAGAGCAGCAAAAGAAGAGCTGAGGGCCATCGTATGTCTCCACGGAGACAAGATGGAGAGAGTAAAAGACTCCCGCAGTGGGGCAGGGGGATGCTGCGCAGAGAGGGGGATGGGAGAAGTTCCTCTCCTAGGAAATCATTCCTGGGACACTGGCATGGTATTGGAAGGTTGGCTCCGCCCCTTGCCATTCATCGCTTGGCCGCGAGGATCGGCAGCATCAGGTTTTTCAAGTGTTCTCTGCCCGCTGGAGCTCTGACACTTCCCTGAGGACCGCCCAGCCACACTGAAGGTGTGCAACAGCCCCAGCCCTGGCAAGGCAGCACCTACATAGTCTGCCCATGGGCCTCCACATTCGGCTCCAGGACCAGACATGCTTTCCTCAGACCTGCCGCAAAGCCTTGTTTTTCCCGCTGAAGTATCAGGAAGAATTTGGCTTGACACTTTTCTCTCTCTCTCTCTCCCTCCCAAGCTTTCATCCTCTTGCCCATCCCCACTGGATTTGAGTGCCTCCCCTGTGAATTAGATTGGCCTAGGGAGGTTTCTGGCAGTCTTCATTTCTACATCCCCTGGGTAGGAGGCTCTCAGCGTCATTTACTCCCCTTGATTAAGGGCTCAGCACCGCCCTCCTGGAACGTAGGAATTCTGCCCAGTTGACACATGGGGAATCTGAAGGCCAGACACCTCCTTGAACTGCACAAGCCTGCGCAACTTCTCGAGAAAGGAATCAGGGTTCATATTCTTTCAACGTTGCCTTTAATCGCTCGGCCTGGAAATAGGTGACATTCAAGTCCTTCTCCAAAGACCGCCTGCACGTGGCGCGGAAGTGCAGACTTATTCCCTTCCTGGGCTTTGGCTTTCCTGGAAACTCTGAGACTAATCCATGAACAGAATCCTCAGCCTGAACTTCCTCCCCAACCTGCCTGTTCCTAGGGTTTCCTGCAGGTCATCCCTGTCTCTGCCCAAGTTCCTTCTTTCCAACAGCTCCCAGCGGGAAGTTAACAAATGGCCCCTCAATCAGCAGACTGATTTGTGCAGGGCTCTGACTCCTGCTAGCAGAACAGGTCAACAGAATCCAGCCACCCGCCTTGTAGCTCCTGCTCCTTGTTTGAGAGAGGAAAGAGCAATGACCAATTCCTCACGGAAGAGTCCTAGGGGGTGGCTTGTCCCTTTAGGGTCTGTCTACCTGTGTTGCAAGCTCTGCAGCAGGAGCCTGAAAGCCTGGCCCTATGGACTTGGGCTCTCAGGGCTGGCACTGTGGGGCCAAAACAGCAATGCAGACTCTTCTGGGCTGGGGCTGGAACTTGATCTCTGAAGCCTGGGGAGGAGGGTGGCTTTAGAGCCTGGGCTCCAGCCCAAGTCACCTTGTCTACACTGCTCTTCTAAGTGCCATAGCATGAACCCGAGGTTAGAGACCCGGCTTTAAGATTTGTTATGGCAGGTTTTAAAATCCCACAGTATAGAGGGCTGGGGCCTGGAACTGGCTAGCCCCATACAACTAGCCCTGCCTGCCATCTCTGCGATGGGCTCTGGGATACATCAGTAGAACCAGCTGGGTCTGGATCAGTGGTTCTCAACCTGTGGCCCAATCAGCACAGAGCATGCCCCATGGGACATCCTCAGGGCCAAAGAGGTAGGATTGGATGTGGCCCACATAACACATGGTGGGCCAACGTATGTCCCAGGCCCTGGGACATCAGGGAAGTTTGGGCTGGGCCCTCTCTAAGGTTTTAGGGAAGGCTTTTGTGTGTTTTTCTGACCTTTAAGGTGCTCAACCAGACCTCAGGAAGAGTGGGGTTCCTGGACTTGTCAAAGCCTCTTTCTTGAGATTATGGAGGAGCCAAGATGGGCAACCGAGGTCAGAGGTGGCTTGCAGGGCTGCCAAGAGGCATCCCTGGGAGGAAGCGACTCATTGATAAATGCATCCCTGAACTTTCTGGCATTCTTCAAGGTTGGAGACGTCGTGGGAGGTATCTTAATCTGGCTCGACCACAGCTGTGATCCCAGAGTCAGAAAAGCAGCTCTGTGGGCCATGGCCTTGCTGGCTCGCTCCCACCCCCAGGACGTGGTTCTAACCTGTGTGGCTCACACGCTCTCATCCCACAGGTAGGGAGCTGCTCTGTTATCACCTCAGTACAGTATTTCTCTTCCTGCTCCTACTGAGAGGCCACAGGCCGGGAAGGGTCCGTGGGGCTCACACAGTTGGAGGGAGTTTCCTGCTGTGCAGAGAGCTGTCCATGCTTCCTAAGAGGAGATGGCCAGGCCCAGCCACTGTGGAGCCAGCCCCTCCTCCTGCACTCCCCGGGATGGAGACATGTCAGTTTTCTGGAGAATTCCAGCATTGTCCTGATTTCTATGTGTCACACCACTTCCTCTCAGACCCAGTAAAGGGCCAATAAATGAGGTTGGGGCTCACTCAACATCCCTGGCTCATGAGTTCTGGCGGCTTCTTCTTGCAGGAGAGAAGGCAGAGATGGAAAAGGCCCATGAGGCCAATCTGTCTATCCCCTGGAGACCAGTACAGGATTGTTACCTGCCGTCAGATCCCCAGTTATTCCATGGCTGAGCAATTGGTGACAAAATGCACTCATCCTTATGGAGCTGTGCAGCAGAGGTATATCTCAAGAGAGAAATTTCCAGCCCTTATTGTTGTGGGGGGGAAAAATAATCATACCGACATGACCAGAGCATAAACGCAGTGCAGCCTGTCTGAGTCTGCAGACAACCGGCAATAATAGCTCTGAGAGGGGGGACTGCCTCTTTCCATCTCAATAGATTGTTAACTCTCAGTCCTGCTGGTTATTGCTGATCACTTTGCAGAGAGTCAGCCAGCTGAGGGGTTGAAACACCATGTGCCTAGGGGCCGTGAAACCCAGCTGGACCATAGCCAGAGTTCAAAAGTCCAGCTTTCCTCAGCATCTTCTGCAATGCAGTTCTGCAGTGACGGAAGACAAATCTGTGTCACACTGGAGAGCAAATTGAAGAGCAGCAGAAACGAAATTGAATTTCTTACCCAATTCAGTTACCAGAGGAATACAGTGTTGGTTTTAAGATTTCTTTGAGTGTTTGATTTGTAAACCTTTCAGGTCTGAATTTCTTGAAACAGTCACAGTGCTTTCCAGGGGCTGCGCTCAGAAGCTATAGAATCTCAGCAGCACTGGCACAGAAGTTCAGTCAAGCTTCCTGAAGACCTTGCTTCCAGGCCATTTGCTCTTGAGTTGTCCAACCTAGTACTCAATGTCCCCAGGGCTTGACCACCATGTCCAACCTTCCTCACCGAACTTGGAAGTCAAATGACTGCAAGTTTTTTGTATCCATCTGCAGTCTTCCTCTGTAGATGCCTGAGGGGACCAGCAGTACTTAGATCAGCAAGAATGGAGTGAAGAGAGGAGGGGGATTTTAATACTAGTTTCCTTCCATCTCTGTCACACTGAGCAGTGCAATCTCCCCTTCCAAGCTCCTGAATCCTCTATCAGAGCATGTTCTGATTCAGTGTCTGACCCTGTCCACCACACTGCAGTAGGATTGAGCTGCGAAGAGACACTTGACCAAACACTGGGTCTCGTTACACCCAGAAATAGTCAGAGTAACTCCAGTGAGGTCAGGCAAGTTCCTTGGGACTGACCCTAGCATAACAGAGCAGAATTTTGCACAGTCTGGTGGTCACTCTGTGGTCAGTACATGCTCACTGTCTTGGAAACAGTGGTGCTAGCTTCAGGAACAATAACCCATTAGGGGAAAAGAATAAATACAACGTTCTCTAAAGGGACTTGCCCTGCCTCAGCCTCCCTGCACCAATTAGTGTCTCCTCTGAGAGACGCGTTTCCTGCCTACATTCCAAGCCTCTCCCTGGGGAAGGCAAGAGGTGGCCAAGCAGGGAAGGTCTGACTTCTGTTTCTGAAGAGCGGCAATGTGTCTCTGGCTGTAAGTGAGATTTGAGAAGTCACTTTGTGAACCCGCCACCGCAGGGAGGATGGTGTGTGTGTGTGTGTGTGTGCGCTCCACTACACAATGAAGCCGACCTACCTTACCTCGGCATACAGTCGCCACAGCAATTCCATCCTTGGTGTGTGTCCGCACTTTGCTGCTTGTGTCAGCAGTGCACGTCCTCACCAGAAGCGCTTGTCTTGATTGTAGGGTCAGGTTGGGGCATTGTGGGAAGGCTCCTGAAAGCCAGTTGACGTAAACGACGCGGTGTCTACACTGACGCTGCATCAACCTAACTGCATCGACCTGGACTCTCTGCCACGTGTGGAGATGGAGTTATGAATTTGGAACCCAGGGGCAGTTCTGCTGACTGAAAGGAAATTCCATAGTTAGGGTGATGCAGAGTGAGCGGCCTTGCGTTGCACTAACTCTGGAGGGTAGACCAGGCCTTTGTGTGTCCTCGCCACTTCCAATCAAACCAAAGAGGTGTCAGTAAAGTTTCCCCCAGGTCAAAGTTACACATCTGAAGTGGTTTATCTGATGGTATGCTGGCTCAGTTGTCTTCTGCTCCAGATGGCCCTTTAGTGAGCAGATGCAGCGCGGGTGTCTCTTGGAAGTATCCAGGTTTCTGGCTCTGTAAACTGTGGCTAGAAATCTTCCCAGCATGGAATCATGAGAAGACCAGTACTTTTGACCGGGCCAGAAACACTGGGTCTATGAGAACGGATCTCCTCAGGATGGTTTCACCCTTCCAGTCATGGCTGGAAAGCCAAAGCACAGGCGCTGCACCAGAAAGAGAAATCATGGGGAATAACCTCATCCAGACTCTTCTCATCTTTCCATCCTGTTTCCGTTCCAGGAATGGGGGAAGGTTCAGGAGCCTCCAAATGTCCCCACCCCTCTCAGAAGCCAATACTCTTTTGTAATACGCTGGAGAGGAAAGGAGACATGACAAAAGGACAATAGCAAATGGCAATGGGGGCAGGTGGCTGATTGGGAGAACTGAGTGAAATTCTTTCCCCCCTCCAGGCAATGAAGGCCATTTATGAGCTCCTTTTCCTACGGGGATACCGAGAAGCCATCCTGCAAATATATCCCCAGCTGCTCATTCTCTGCGTCAGGCAAGTGCAGTACGTGATGGATCTGCACTTGCCAGGGACCTACATGGCCAGGCAGACATCCAGCCCTGAGGAGGGATCCAGCTGCCTCAGCCCCCTAAGGTAATGACTGAAAGGAAAAGGAAGAACAGATTTGTTCGGCTAAACACATGGGGGCTGTTCACATCAGTTGTTCGGGTGCTGTAGTTAGCCCAGACTCAGTTCGGAGCAGGTCTCTTTTGAGGGAAAAGGGTTGAGAGCCATGCGTTCTTGTGAGTCTCACTCGCTCATCTGATTCCGTCCACAGACCAACTGCTTTCACTACACAGTCAGGCAGCAGTCATGTTTGTGCATCCATACACATGTGCCACCTGCCAAAGTGTCAGCACTTTTATCCGTGCCTGCTGAGCAAATCCGTGGGCCTCTGTCCCAGAACGCGGAGAGAGCCACACCGGCAGCACCTGGGGACAGGCCCCGCAGGACGTCAGCCTCACAGGCAGACAGGAGAAAGAGGGAGCAGTTCAACTGGTTCTGTAGGCACAGTTAGGGGCTTCCATCTACATGGGAAAAAGACAGAGCGCCAGAAGTCACCTCAGGTAGCGTAAACTGATATAGCTTTGCTCGCTGACACCAACTAAGGATCTGGCCCCACATGCCTGCTTGAGTCCTGTTACCTGTCACAGTAAAGAATCAAGTATTCAACCATAGTGCATGATGCCACCAACCACCTGAAGAAGCTACAGCGTCACTAACTGGTTACAAACTCAGTTAAACTGCAGTGTAGACAGGGTATCACACTGGATCTATCCTTGGGGAGGCTAGCTACTGCTGACCATGCTGTGCGTCCCAGGTCTTGTGCAGATTTGAGAACCCGCAGCTCCCTGCACTTTTCAGAGAGGCAATCGCCATCGTCCAGAGTGAGAAGGACGAGGAGCAGAGAACTATCGCCCTGGCTTTCTGCACTGAGGTGAGATTTGTGAGTTGACAGGCACAAGTGGGCTTTCTGGAGAGCAGCTCACGGCAGTAAGCTCTGGGGTACATTGTCAGCAGCTTAGCAGCCCTACTGCCAGCTAGCTCCTCTCCGCACATGAATGGTTGTGGGGCATGACAAAGAGAGGGAGGGAGAGACAGTGAGATTGCTCCTGGCTGGATGTGCCTAAATGGGATTATGTGACAAGAAGCGATGTTCCACCAGTGCCCCAAGGCCATACTTCTCTCCTCACCTTTTCCTGGGGTTCTGCTTTTCTTCTGCCCCACGGCTCTCCCAATGGCACTCAATAAGGCCTGGAGATTCCCCTTTCCCTGGGGGCTTATTTGTGACTTGTGCATTAGTCTAACTTTGGCGAATGAATCAACTGAAACAGCAGCAAATGGCTGCCTACACACCAGAGACTTTGTAGAGGAGTAAGTGGCCATTTGGTAAAATGACTGTCCAGGGAACAGACCCCCACAACAAGACCTCTGCTCCTCAACCTGATGCTGATTTGGCTCTTTCCAGTTTCTCTAGAGTCCTTCCATTGACACCATCCTGACAAATTCAGACCTCCAGGCACAGCTCATGGAATGGACCAAAGACGCAAATCCTATCATACGGAGGCTCAGTCTGCGAGGCCTTGGCAGTATTGTGCTCCAGCCAGAAAAGGTGAGAGCCGGGGATTGCCCAGGGGACCCAGGAAGCCAATGTCCATCAAATAGCTCAGAAATTAAAGGGAGAGCCACACACAAGCCTTCTTGTTTAAAACACAGCACTCAAATGGTAGAGGTGCTTTCGGAGCAAATCAAGGCATGCCGTGCTCCCTGCTCCCATGAGCTGAGCCCTGATTACAGATGGGATGCACTGGGGGAGGCACGGTGAGCAAAGACAAAGGTTTCAGAGAGCAGCTGGCACAGAGTGACAGAAGAATGACTTTCTGTCCCCGTTTTGCCCCATGTGCCCTCCATGGTTTCTCATAGGTGGGAGTGGGATGGTCCAGCATGTGCTCCAGGCTGTCATCCTGGATAGCAGTGAGCTGTCTTCTTCATTCCTGCAGGCGCAATTGTTACAAGTCCAGCTGCCAGAAATCATGGCCATGTTTTGTGATAGGGATGGAGGGCATGCCATGGAGACCATGCATAAAGCTGCAGACATCATCTACCTCCTCAACAGGGAGGAGCTTGGCTCCATCTCCCAGGACATTGCAGTCAGCCTTCGCCCCTTCGTTGATGTCGTAAGGCTTGGAACCCTCAGAAGAAGCCCATTCCCCTGCTCCAGCTGTCTGTGATGCCCTTGTCTCTCTCTCCCCATCCCCTTCCTCCCGCCCCTCAAGCTTGCCATGGAGCCTCCAAGGAGTGCCCCCGCCATGGGTGGAGAATCTCCTGCTGAGCCACCCTCCCTGTCAGAGCTCTTCTCGCCAAAGCTCAGCCTCAGTGCCATGCTCCCAGCCCCTGCTGCAGCCTGGCCTGGGGGAGAGGGGGCCTGGCACTGGGCAGATGACCAGCTGCCTGGAGAACACAGGCCCCCAAAGAGGTGGAGATTCTCAGCAGGAAAGAGGTGGGTCGGGAATGGCCCAGCTCTCAGGGGCACCCAAGAGCCAAAGAAATGCTGTCTTTTGGAGCAGCCAGTCCCTGCCAGGCTCCAGCAGCTGCTTCTCCCCTTCCCCACACCAGTCTCCAGCAGCCTGCCTGCCCTCTCCCCTCATCTTCTCGGGTTCTAGGATTCTGTGCTCTCCAGACAGAAACTGCCTCTGGGACGCCCTGGGCTGCACTGTCCCGCACAGGGTCTCAGGCCCTGCACAAGATGTCCATGGCGCTGGCCTGGTGGCCTCCCTGCTCCCGCCAGCCCAGGTAGTTCACACAGGGGGACCGGAGCAGCGTGCGCATCACCACTCAGTGGCGTTCTGCTCTGATGCTGCCTGGCTTTAACCGGGGGTCCCCACCCCCTGTGTGTCATTGCCAGGAGAAGGGCAGTGTGCGCTCAGCTGCCATTGTACTGCTTGGCAACGTGGTGAGCAGGGTGCAGGACCCCGACAAACCCTTCGTGCAGCAGGAAATCATCCACTGCTTGCTCCCCCTGCTGCTGCATCTTGAAGACCAGGATGAGAGTGTGAAACTGGTAAGTGCCACAGTCATTATTGCCTTAAGAGCAAAGAGCCAGTATCCCCTGGGGCCCCCACTCCATTCATCGCCAGAGCCCCTTGCCCAAGTGGAGTCTTCTCCTCCCTGCTTCACTCCATGCTGGAGCCAAGTGCCTCATCCATCCTCACAGCACAATTTGGAAGAAAACCTTCTTCTGGGAAAGAGTCCTGACTCTCTTTTGCAAAGACAGGCCTCAGGCCTTTGGACAGCTGCATCCCAAGGCTCACAACAAGAGGCAGCAAAGGAAAAGGAGCATAGATCTGTATGTGCCCCTTTGGCTCAGGGAGCTGATATATGCCCACAGACTTCTGGGAAGTAGGTGCAGCTGCCTTGTCTTCCCTGGAGATCCAGAGAGAACTTCTCCAGCTCCTATCTTCCCAACATTCACTGGACATTACCCTCTTTCCTTGGGCCAACTGGGATGTGGAAGGAAGCCTGATCTGGGGACTCCTTTGGTCAGACTCTTTGGGATCCCAAAGCTGACTCACGGTCTCCTACAGTATGTTTGCGCAGAAGGACTGAGCTGTGAAGATCTCTTGTGACTCTTTCCAGGGCCATCCATAGAAGGGCACAGGGCCCCGGACAAACCCCACATTCCACCCCAGGCCCCACCCCTACCACACCTCTTCCTGGCCCTGCTCCGCTCCCCGCCCCACCCCCATTCCTCCCCTTCCCGCAAGCCCCCAGCCCCTCCTCTCCCGAGCGACAGTGGGAGCCAGCGAGGCAGGGTGTAGCGTACCGGAGCCGGGAGTACTGCTGCTGGCCCCGGCACGGCCCAGGGCCTGCGTCCCCCTGAGGTGTGGGGCCCTCAAAGTGTGGGACCCTGGGGAACCGCCACAAACCATCCAAAGGACGGGAAGGCTCTGGTTCTCTCCAGCCAACTCTCCCTTTCCTCTCTTCAGCACACTCCTGTGGAGAACAAATGACAGGAATCTCCACTGGCAGGAAAAGCAGGAGAACAAGGGGCGGGGAAGGTTCCATGTCCCCCAGACTATCCCTCTCTCAGGGAGAACCCTCTTGGTCTCCTCTTCTCTTGCAGCCATGTAAACTGACGCTCTTCCGCTGAATGTTCCTTGGGTGGGCTCATTTGAAGACGCTCTTCCGCAGCATGGTCTGGGATGGCTCCTCACAGCTCTTGAAGTTTGTCTGGATCTGCTTGGTAGGTGAATTCCTTGTGCCTTGAGAGTGCTGAATGGGGACTTGAGGGAGACCTTTCTAACCCCACACCCTGAGTACCCATCCGCTTCGGTTGGGTTGCAGGACTCCTTCCCAGGCTCTCTGCTCGCTCATTTCGGCGGGAGTTACAATCCGTTCGCATTGTTGACATTTTTCTCCACAATTCTCCGAACTCCAAACTTTTGTCTTTTCAAATGAAAGCTGAGGTTCTGGAAAACACAATAGGAACTTCAGAGAGAGGTGCTGCTCTGGTGTATGGGTTCATATTGGCGGTTGCCATGGCCTGGTTATATGCTCTGGCTTTCCTGGACTATTCGCTCTGAGAAGAACATGTCATTTCTATATTGTGCATTTCTTCCTTCTTTCTTCCTAGATGCAGAACAACGAAAGCCAAATCCCCAAATTCCTGTTCCAGGGTTACAGTACCTGGAAAGCTCACAGACAATAATAAGACATTCTGCAGCCCGATTCATTGGTAAGCAGAGCAAATTCACTTGATCTTTTCTCAATGCTTCCTTCAAAGGCCTTTTCTAGACGGCTGCTCTGTTCCCTCCAACAGCACCAGAATCCTAAAACTCTGTGTGTGTGTGTGTGTGTGTGTGTAAATTAACATGTATTCCAAGATGAAGGGAGCAACTTTACTGCATTGACTGCACCAACTTCCCCCGCCCACAACAACTCTTTGGCTGCGGCTAGGGGAATCCAGCATGATGTGAATTCAATCTACTTTGGAAATCAGACTCTCAGTAACTTCTGGGCGTCTGATGCTTTCTCAAATGTGCTTTGTGAACAGATGTAAGGAATGTATGGAATTTCCCAAGGGCTGTCTTGGGGGAATGGCTGCATCATTAGAAGTTTTCAGCGAAGTATCTGAAAAGCCATGCGAGCCATTGTATGTCTAGGAAATACTATCCACCATTACTGCGATTTGTTTTCTGAAACAGTGAATGAATATCGCATCTCCCGCCTGTATGAAGTTAAGGAAATACCTCTGTGTGTTTGTGCCTCTGTGGGAAGTACAGGGGTGCACCACAGGACCTGAACACAGCTTTGAATGTGTCCCTCTCAGTCTAAGGACAGCACTGAAGGAAGAAGGATGGTCACGCGAGCTTTCATCGAGGTCCCACAATCTGTGCACGGGAGCAGGGGAATTCCATCCCGAGCTCCTAGTGTAGACGTAGCATTAGAGCTGTGTGGGGTGACTGTCTTCATCAAGGTCAGAAAGTCTCTAAAGGAAGGCCTGACCGAATTGAAAAGGGCTCTTGTTATTCAGGATGATGATGCTAATGACGATTCCCCTCTGTAGGGAAAGATTCATCACCTGCCCTCCCTGGAATGGAGTGATTGCAGGCCAGGGAACTTCACTCCGAGATTGGTTATCAGCTCCTAGGAAATCCCATGAGGGCACATGGGAAACACTTTTCCCTGTGAGCTCTTCAGGAATGAAGGCACAGGGCCACAAAGGATTTCAGGAGATGTTAGGAGCCTAAATCCCTTTGTGGATCTCGGCCTAAATGTTGGACGGTTTAACGTGGCTGCTGCTGTCACTTTCCTGTTCCATCCAAAGAACAAGTGTGTGTGTGTGTGTGCGCGCGCATGGCCGCGCGTGTGCCGGCAGAGGGGGAAGTTAGGCAAGAATGGGGTCTCCTCTCTGTCCAGGGCTATTTTGGGAGGAGCGGAGTTGTTCCTCTTGTGCCCTTAGACTCTTGGAGAGCTAATAGCAGGGGGCAATGGCCATTGGAAGTGGAGGTTTCCTAGGTACCAGTCACATCAGCATCACGGGGTTTTCAACCCATTTCCTCTTGGTTTCAGCTTTTCACGAAGTGCCTTTGAAATTGGACAGGACCATGTGGTACATCCTCAACAGATATTATAAATGGTTGCAGAAGCTTGGAAATCTCGTGTCGGGTTCTGCATTTGACTAGGGAACCGGGACCGACACAGACGAGCTCTTTGTCCTGCTATGGTAAATACAACAGACGCTTCTCAACTTTTTGGTGTCCCGAGCCTCTGTTTGCCAGAAGCTGGGAATGGGGGACAGGGGATTGATCACTAGATGATTGCCTGTCCCTTCATTCCCTCTGGGGCACCTGGCATTGGCCACTGTCGGAAGACAGGATACTGGGCTAGACTGACCTTTGGTCTGACCCAGTGTGGCCTTTATGTTTGGAACCGGGGCTGAACAACGAGGTGGATATCAGCAGATGACCCAAAATTATGTCGATTAGTCAGGCCTAGAGAAGACTTGGAAGAAGTTCAAAGGGATCGAAGAAAGCCATATCACTGGGCAGCACAACTGCAGATGAAAACCAGCGCTGACCAAGGCAGGGCCATACACATGAAAAGCAGTGAGGTGAACGACTCCTATATATCGATGGTGTCAGAAACCAAAGCACGGCTGGTTGGGCCCAGTGGTTGGAGCAGTGGCTCTGGGGCCTAGTGGTCAGAGAGGTGGAGGTCGAGCCGAGGGGAGCCAAGGGTTGGAGCCGGAGTCAGGAGTCAAGAGCAGAATTGGAACAGGCTGGGGAGTAGGGCAAGGCCCGGATTAAAGATTCCCGGCCAATGGGAGCTGTGTGGGAGTGGAGCCTACAGGCAAGATCAGCCCCCGGGACACAGGTTCCCAGTGCGGTGCTTGTCGCGGCGACGTGACTGGTGGGGGCCCGGCCAGAACGCAGCACACTGGGGCTTTAGTGACTGCAGCCTGGGCCCCCCTTAGCCCTACTCCTTTCCTGAGTGCACCATTGCCCCACTTCTGCCCCATTCCCACACACTGGTACAGGGCAGAACCCTGGAGCTGATCTCTGAAATCTCTCTCACTAGAAGGAAGTCACTGCAAAGGCAGGACAACCCCACCTTTGGGCACCATGGAGGACATCTCATCCCACTGCACAGAGCCCTACATTCACACAGCTTCTCGCATGTGATTCCCTCACTCATCAGAGCCAGGTGGAGAGAGGAGAAATTCTCCCAGACTCCCTTTAACCATTGCCAGCCCACAGGATAGCGAAGGTTGCATGGGGTTGGGTGCTCTCTTTAAGAAATGCCAGCTCTCAGGGAAGTTGCAAATGAGCATTAGCACAGGGGGGTGGGGTTGTGCCGTGGAAAACTACCCTGCTTGAAGGTTTTGTTCTTCTCATTTGTGTTGCTGCCCTTTCTCCCTCTTCCAGACATCGAGAGGCCAACAGGAGCCAACTGAGTCCACCACTGATCCCATCTCTTGTGAGACAGCAAAGCAGCTGTTGCATGGGAAGGAGGAGACGGAAGAGGCCGAGCAGCATGTGCTGGGCTGTCCCAGACACACATAACCCCATCGTTTAGGCGGAGGAAGCCAAGCCCCTCCCCAGCCCTGCCAGACATGCTCCAACTAGAGAACCAGTGTGAAAGGAGCAGCTCAGCTCAGGCTAGGCAGGCTGTCGAAAATGGAGGATACACATTGTAGGCTCCAGTCCAGAAGCAGCTCAAGCCCCTGACTGCAGAGCCCCAAGGCTCCAAGACCCAGCTGCGTCCCCGGGTGCCTGCAGACATGCAAGGGAGATCGGAGGCTCTGGGAGTTTCCCACGCCGGGAGCCCAGAGACCCCCAGCCCGTGGCCTAGAGACATCTCATAGGAAGTAACCTGGGTGAACTAGCTATTGTCATGCCGAGTGTTGGATTCCCACTGACTCAATGGCAAACACATTGGCCACGGACAAGGCCCTGGGCTAGGACCCAGTGGAGTAACGAGGGCCTGGGTCCCCCTGCCGTGGCCGCCATCCATCCTTGGGTGGCTGCCCATGTCCCCAGTGTGCCACTAGACTGCACAGCCCCAAGAGGAGGGGCAACCATCTTGTCTCTGAACTCTCAGCCAAACAGCCCTGCACTGAAGGACAGCTATATTGCCTCTGGCCCTTGGGCCAGAAAGCACTGAGGGAGAGAGCAGCCATATTGTCTGTAGCCATCGGGCCACAGAGGCATGAGAGACAGGACAGCCATGTGGATTCCAGCTCTTGAACCACAAAGCCCCGACGGAGAG
This sequence comes from Caretta caretta, assembly GCF_965140235.1. Lineage (NCBI taxonomy): Eukaryota > Metazoa > Chordata > Testudines > Cheloniidae > Caretta > Caretta caretta. Next base: position 11,257,802 of record NC_134209.1, read on the forward strand.
GGCGGCTGCATGGACTCTCTAGCTGTTGCGCCACACTGCGCCGAGTGGTAGGGCAGCCATTTTGACACTGGCAATTAGGCCAAACCACCCTGAGGCCAAGCGGCAGTTATTTGATTTCAACCATGGGACCTCACCCCTTCATCCCTAAGGCATCACTCATCTGTCACCATGAGACTGACCCCATGACATAAGACTTTTGTGGTCAAGATGCAAACTTGAGTGGAAGCACGGAGTTGCACTTGACCCTTCTAAGAGCTCCTCCCACTCCTCTACCAATCTGGGTGTGTTTTATCTCCATCGATCTGCCTCAGGAACAGATATGAGCAATGAGGGAAGTTCTTGGGCAGAGTGACCCATCTACTAATTGGTCAGGGTTTTGCACACACCCTTTAGGCCATCCCAGAAGGGAAACGTAACAATCAGAATAGGTCGTGCCGGAAGGGCTAGGCCAAAAGCCACCGATCTCTGGAGCTCCATGTTTGCGTGGCTGGCAGCAACGCCCTGGAAGCCGCAACACAACAGTGTGTGGGAAAGGCCATCTCATTCCAAGGATGTATTTTGCAGAAATCATGGCCTAGACCTTCGGGCTATACCTGCTCTGATTGGTACACGTTTCCCTTCTGAGATGGCCTAAGGTGGGAGTGAAACCCTCGCCAACTGCTACAGGGTGGTGTGGGGACGTTTTAGAGGGACCACAGGATCCTGTTGCGGGCAGGTCACTCCACTGCAGCACTTCCCTTCTTTGGTCAAATCCCCTCTCAGGGCGGTCCTATGAGGCTGACGCCCACTTCAATTGGTAGAGGACACAGGGAGGAGTTCTCAGAGGGGATATACAACCCCCTTCTGCGTGGGTCACCCTGCCCCGCAACGTCCCCTGATTGGTCAAATCCAGTCTCCGGGTGTGTAAAATGCTGCTTGCCCCTGCCAAATTTTACTAAAAGAAGGGAAGAAAGGCACATACCTTTTGGGTTATCTGTCAGGTGGCCATCTTGGACTTGGGAAAAGAAGCTGGTAACCTTTAGCCATTGGCTATATTCGTTTGGGTTGGGGAGCACACTCCCACGCACGGATTGAATCCGCGTAGATAGGGTCTAACATCCAGGCAGAGACGACGCAAAGAGGGATAGGGAGGGTTTTTAGTTAGGTCTACTCACCCGTTCCTGTGTCCATCATGGAGTCCCTCCCTGACGTCCAATGTCAAGAGAGCAGCAGCCGTCCATCGCTGTCCCTGCAAGAGAAGGGAGAGAGAACATCAACCTGACCTCCTGGGTGTAATTGTTTGGGAGACTGGAGCACTTCCAGAGTTCAAGTTTTGTTAATCCACCCCTTCTCTAGCCTAGCCTAGTCCTTTTCCCTCTCGTAAATAAATCTTGTTTGTGTGCTTGCCACTGCCTGGCGTTATTTTCCCGTGCTAAGGCAAGCTCTGACAGACTGGCTTTACAGAGGGGACCATGTGGGCTTTGCTGTTATGGTCCCTGTCCCCCAGAGACGCCCCCGAAACACCGGGCCACCGGGCCCCCCCCGTCCTCCAGAGTCTCTACGTCACCCCGCCCCACTTCAGCCACTTCCCAGCCCAGATTTGCCCCCCCAGGTCCACCCCAGCGCCCCGCCCCCCGCCGGCCGCAATCTCTGCTCCCCGGCCTCGCAGCCGTTAGCCTCGGCCACAATGAAACGCCCCGACTTCCATCCGGGAACCGCCCGCACGGGAGCTGTGAGGGCGGGGCTGGGAGAGCGTCCAATCAGAGGCGCGCTGCTGTGTGGCGCGGCCAACAGGAGCCTACGCTGCGCTGGCGCGGCGCGAGCGGGGGAAGCCGAGCCCCGCCCCCGGCGGCTGCGCGGTTGGCGAAGAGCCCGCCCAAGTGGTGCGCGTGGGGCCGCCACCTGCTCCGCGCGCTCCTGCCGGCGGGCGGCGCCGCTGGGCAGCTGTGACCGTCCGCGCGCCGCGGGGCTGGCGGGCTGCGCGCGCGGCTCTGTGGCAGCGGCCGGCCCGGCCTCCGGCTACTGGGCGTAGGGGTGGCTGCGGGGCCGGCTCCTGGGGGCGGGAGCCCCGCCTTGGAACCTGCACCCCCAGCCCAGCGCCCCCCAGCGCCCCATCCCCCTGCCCCGCCCTGGAACCTGCACCCCCAGCCCAGCGCCCCCCAGCGCCCCATCCCCCGGCCCCGCCTTGCAACCTGCACCCCCAGCCCAGCGCCCCCCAGCGCCCCATCCCCCGGCCCCGCCTTGGAACCTGCACCCCCAGCCCAGCGCCCCCCAGCGCCCCATCCCCCAGCCCCGCCTTGCAACCTGCACCCCCAGCCCAGCGCCCCCCAGCGCCCCATCCCCCGGCCCCGCCTTGGAACCTGCACCCCCAGCCCAGCGCCCCCCAGCGCCCCATCCCCCGGCCCCGCCTTGCAACCTGCACCCCCAGCCCAGCGCCCCCCAGCGCCCCATCCCCCGGCCCCGCCTTGCAACCTGCACCCCCAGCCCAGCGCCCCCCAGCGCCCCATCCCCCGGCCCCGCCTTGGAACCTGCACCCCCAGCCCAGCGCCCCATCCCCCGATCCCTCCCTGGAACCTGCACCCCCAGTCCAGCGCCCCCCAGCGCCCCATCCCCCGGCCCCGCCTTGGAACCTGCACCCCCAGCCCAGCGCCCCCCAGCGCCCCATCCCCCGGCCCCGCCTTGCAACCTGCACCCCCAGCCCAGCGCCCCCCAGCGCCCCATCCCCCTGCCCCGCCCTGGAACCTGCACCCCCAGCCCAGCGCCCCCCAGCGCCCCATCCCCCGGCCCCGCCTTGGAACCTGCACCCCCAGCCCAGCGCCCCATCCCCCGGCCCCGCCTTGCAACCTGCACCCCCAGCCCAGCGCCCCCCAGCGCCCCAGCCCCGCCTTGCAACCTGCACCCCCAGCCCAGCGCCCCCCAGCGCCCCATCCCCCGGCCCCGCCTTGCAACCTGCACCCCCAGCCCAGCGCCCCATCCCCCAGCCCCGCCTTGCAACCTGCACCCCCAGCCCAGCGCCCCCCAGCGCCCCATCCCCCGGCCCCGCCTTGGAACCTGCACCCCCAGCCCAGCGCCCCCCAGCGCCCCATCCCCCGGCCCCGCCTTGCAACCTGCACCCCCAGCCCAGCGCCCCCCAGCGCCCCATCCCCCGGCCCCGCCTTGCAACCTGCACCCCCAGCCCAGCGCCCCCCAGCGCCCCATCCCCGGCCCCGCCTTGGAACCTGCACCCCCAGCCCAGCGCCCCCCAGCGCCCCATCCCCCTGCCCCGCCCTGGAACCTGCACCCCCAGCCCAGCGCCCCCCAGCGCCCCATCCCCCGCCCCCTCCTTGGAACCTGCACCCCCAGCCCAGCGCCCCCCAGCGCCCCATACCCCGCCCCCTCCTTGCAACCTGCACCCCCAGCCCAGCGCCCCCCAGCGCCCCGGCCCCGCCTTGGAACCTGCACCCCCAGCCCAGCGCCCCCCAGCGCCCCATCCCCCGGCCCCGCCTTGGAACCTGCACCCCCAGCCCAGCGCCCCCCAGCGCCCCATTCCCCGGCCCCGCCTTGGAACCTGCACCCCCAGCCCAGCGCCCCCCAGCGCCCCATCCCCCGGCCCCGCCTTGGAACCTGCACCCCCAGCCCAGCGCCCCCCAGCGCCCCATCCCCCGCCCCCGCCTTGGAACCTGCACCCCCAGGCCAGAGCCCCCCAGCGCCCCATCCCCCGGCCCCGCCTTGGAACCTGCACCCCCAGCCCAGAGCCCCCCAGCGCCCCATCCCTCGGCCCCGCCTTGGAACCTGCACCCCCAGCCCAGCGCCCCCCAGCGCCCCATCCCCCGGTCCCGCCTTGGAACCTGCACCCCCAGCCCAGCGCCCCCCAGCGCCCCATCCCCCGGCCCCGCCTTGGAACCTGCACCCCCAGCCCAGCGCCCCCCAGCGCCCCATCCCCTGCCCCCTCCTTGGAACCTGCACCCCCAGCCCAGCGCCCCCCAGCGCCCCATCCCCCGGCCCCGCCTTGGAACCTGCACCCCCAGCCCAGTGCCCCCCAGCGCCCCATCCCCCGGCCCCGCCTTGGAACCTGCACCCCCAGCCCAGCGCCCCCCAGCGCCCCATCCCCTGTCCCCTCCTTGGAACCTGCACCCCCAGCCCAGTGCCCCTCAGCGCCCCATCCCCCGGCCCCGCCTTGGAACCTGCACCCCCAGCCCAGTGCCCCCCAGCACCCCCATCCCCCGGCCCCGCCTTGGAACCTGTACCCCCAGCCCAGTGCCCCCCAGCGCCCATCCCCTGGACCAGCGCCCCTGCCCCCTCCTTGGAACCTGCACCCCTAGCCCAGTGCCCCCCAGCGCCCCTCCCCTGGCCCAGCCCAGCGCCCCCGCCCCCTCCTTGGTAACCTGCACCCCCATCCCACCGCCCCCCAGCGCCCAACCCCTGGCCCAGCCCAGCGCCCCCGGCCCCTCCTTAGACCTGCACCCACAGCCCGGCGCCCCCCAGCGCCCCATCCCCCGCCCCCTCCTTGGAACCTGCACCCCCAGGCCAGTGCCCCCCAGCGCCCAACCCCTGGCCCAGCCCAGCTCCCCCGGCCCCTCCTTGGAACCTGCACCCCCAGCCCAGTGCCCCCCAGCGCCCCATCCCCTGGCCCAGCCCAGCGCCCCCAGCCCCTCCTTGGAACCTGCACCCCCAGGCCCCTGCACTCCTGGCCCAGCGGCCCCCTGCACCCCTCATCCCTTGCCTAACCCGGCGCCCCCGGTCCCTCCTTGGGACCTGCACCCCAGCCCCCTTCACTCCTGGCCCAGTGCCCCCCTGCACCCCTCATCCCTGGCCTGGCCCAGCCCAGCGCCCCTGGCCCCTCCCTGGAACCTACACCCCCTGGGCCCCTGTACCCCATCCCCTTGCCTAGCCCAGACTGAAGAGTACTGCACTTGCTGAAATCTGTCAGTTTGTACTTTTACAATCACTTTACTATTTTGGAAGTATTTCTCTATCCACTTGCTGTGTGGCACATAGGTGGAAAGAAATACTTCAAAATAGTAAAGTGATTGTAAAACTACAAATTGACAGAGATTTAGACAAGTGCAGTACCTGAAGGAATCTACCTCTCTGAAACTAACAAGGCCTCAGGCTGGCTGTCCTAAATTGGTCAAATGGATAATGAAATGCACACAAATTACCTTTTTTCATTTGTAAAGTTAGTTCGAAGAAGAACTGACAAGGAGCATTGAAAACTGGGAAACAGAACAAAGCTGTAACTTCCTGATCAAGGGTCAGGGTTTCCTGGACTACATGGCAAATCAGTGGGAACAGCACAAACTTGAAAAGGAACAAGAGAGTGAGTGTTTTAAGTTCGGGGGGGAGGAGACCAGAGATTGGTGTTACGCTACAGTAGAACATCAGAGTTACAAACTGATCGGAGGTATGCAATCAGGCAGCAGCAGACACAAAGCACAGTACTGCGTTAAACATCAATTACTTAAAAGAAAAAAGGGAATCTGAAGGAACAAAATGGACACCGTGTAGAATCAAGCATGTGGGTTTATTACGCACAGCACTGGCAGAGTGTCACTTTGCTTATCAGGCTCAGAGACACTGCCAAACAATTGATTACAGTGGATTATATGGATTTTCCATGGGCAGAGGGAAGTGACTGAGTGGGTGGTCCCGAGCCCCCGGTTAGGTCTAGCAACAAGACAGGCATAGTAGCCAATAGTCTAAGATTACATAATGTTTCCGCCCATGGTTTCAGGTTTACATATGACATATTGTCAGTACACAGTGTTTTCCGTTAAACAATGTATAAAGTGTATTAGTGTAAAATATATATGTTGAATTTTGATTTGGGGTCCATAGGAATGAAGTGGCCCTTCAGATTGTCCAACAGGTACATACCTGGGGATTAAAGCAAAAGACATTGAAAAGTACATGGCAATAGAAATTGCCTTTCAGTTGCTCATTATGCTTCTAAAGGCAGACACTGGTATTTGGGAGGGAGGATGTCATATTTCATACTGACCTGCTTGAACCTCTTCCATGAACTCAAGGTTGGTGTGGGGGGAGAGCATAGCTATCTTCTCTTGCAGAGGAGTGGACCCAGACACAGTACCCCTTTCATTCCTTTGGTCTGTTTGCAGCTTCAGATAAGAGTGCCAATTACTGCTCCCCATCTGGCTTTTTGCTGACCATGCTTATTTTAGTAAAAAGCAAAGTTGTCTCTTGTTTGTTCTGAGCTAATATTGTTCATGGTTTGTTAGGCCTCTCGGCCTCTTGGCCAAACTCTGGACTTTGGGCCTGTAGAAAGAGCTGACATAGCCTATATAAGGTTTTTACATAAACTGCACGTGAATTTTGGCTCTTCAGAATCTTTAAAAAAAATAAAATAAAAAATGACAAGGTAAGGAAACTGTTTCTGTGCTTGTTTCATTTAAATTAAGAGGGTTAAAAGCAGCCTTTTTCTTCTGCATAGTGAAGTTTCAAAGCTATATTAAGTCACTGTTCAGTTGTAAACTTTTGAAAGAACCACCATAACTTTTTGTTCAGAGTTACAAACAACCTCCATTCTCAAAGTGCACATAACTGAGGTTCAACTGTACTTTCAATGAATGTTAACAATTCTTCACACTAGCTATCTCAGAGGTCTTCACAAAGTAATGAGTGATGGAGGGGCTTTGGTGGGGTAACATCTAGCCAAATACGGTGAGACAGGCAAACATCTGTACAAATGGCATGTTGTTGGTGCTGTTAGAATAAAAATTAGGCACTCCTTGCTCCTTTGAATGTTTAATTTAGTTCTGTTGATGGGAAGTGTGGGCCCTGGTAGACTGGGTGCTTCTGCTGCCACCATATCGGCTTCAGACCAACAGGTTATTTGAAAAGCCCCTTGTTTAACCGTGAAGCACCTTTGTAGTCAACTGCTGTTCAGGGATTCAAGTCATTTACGAATGTGATCCAATTGTTAAGTAAAGAATTAGGGTCGGATTTTCAAGAGCTCTTCCCTCATTGAAGTCAATGGGTTTTTCCCAATTAATGTCAATGGGAGCACAGCTGGGCTACTACTCAGTGCTTCTGCAGATCTCACCCCTCCATCTTTATAAAAATGATTTTCATCTCTGTAAAGGGTGGTGGTATTTGTTAGACAACATGTTGGAAAAATTCTTAACTAATATTAAAGCCAAACAGGAAAACGAGACAGCTCATTTTACTCAGGGTTTAATTTCTCTATACTCCACATACACAAATAATCCAAAAATGTGCAAGTGTCCTGAGAGTACTAGTTGGTTTTTATTAACATTTCAGATTGGGTGTATCTACACTGCAGTGTAAACCTGGGCTCAGACTCAGATTTGGGCCCACACAGCATTTTGTCCCCACACGCTCATCTGACTCAGGCCAGCAAGCCATCAAGAACGAAGCCATAGGACCAGGCAAAGGGGGGATGAGTCTGATCCAGAGGGCCAGTGGCGCTCTGGTCCAAATTCCATCATTTTGCAGGGTGGATGCGGTTTGGGCACAGGCCCCTGGACTTGTGCTCTGAGAGTCCGTCAGTGCTATCCCACAGTTCTGTGGGGCAATGTTTGTTTGGCTAGTCTTGGGATAGAAAGTCCATCAACTCCCAGCAAACGGAACGCCCTGGTTCAAGTATGGCTGCTCGGCATTTAACCCTTCCATTTTATTCCGACTGAACTGTGAACAGTCTCCTGCATTTGTTATGGCCGGCAAGAACAAGTCCTGTGCCAAGCGCGCTGCTGCCTGGTCACAGGACCAGTCAGATTCCGGCAAGTCTCTGGTTCGACTTGAGTAAGAGTATCAGAAATGGCCATGTGTACCAAAAACCAGCAGGGAAGCTGGAAGCATGAGGGATTCAGTGGACCAGTGACCAATGCGGAGAGCAGATCAAGCGGCTATGGGAAAGCCAGGGATGAGAACGGTACCTCTGGGAACTCTCTTTGACCAGGTGCTGGGAAGTGTGTCAGGCTCCGAGCCCCCTGTGGTTCATGATAGCCTGGTCCGTTGGGATGGTGACCTTCTGACCTCTGAATCTAATATAGCCCTGGAGAGGAGCCAGCAGCCCCTGGATGGGCTAGCAGAGCGATTCAGGTCCTTGCACCAGTCCCTGAGGAGGCTTTGTAGCCAAAGCAGCTGTGGCATACCCTGGCTCCATGTTTGAAGGAGCTGTTTGATGACCCCCTGAAGGAGCAGCCTGCCACAGAAGAGACAGCAGTGGCCCTGGAGTCTGGTAAGTTTCTGACTCCAAGTTAATATATGGATGGGAGGGATTTCTGGCTTATGACCCAACGCTATCATTATTACCAGCAGCGGGGTTAGCAGCAGCATATTGCTGCGAACAGTGAAATGTACACCAGGGCCATGGCATCACTTCCACTCCATGGGATTCAGAACTGAGACTGGGAAATGCAACCAACAGCTAAACAAGCAATTCTAATGAAATTTTTACTGGATATTTGCACAGTTACAAAGATGTGCTGGGGTGTTAAAAGTAGAAGCTTTATATTGCCTTCCCTTTTAGTGCACCGTGCCCTAGAAATTGGCCACACCAAAGCATAATGAATTAACTGGACAAAATACACCCAGGGGGTTTATATGCAGTCCAGATCTGTGCTGGCCTACATGGGGTGCTCTGCAGTTCTTTGTTACCAAAATATGCTTTGTGATACATTCCCTATTATGAGTCTCAGCAGTCCCTGTGGGGGTGGGTGTCTGTGTATGGTTTGTGTAAGCAGTACTGAGAGTCCATATTGTCAGGTGTGTTTGCATGTAGTCCATACTGAGATATAGAATCATAGAATCATAGAATATAAGGGTTGGAAGGGACCCCAGAAGGTCATCTAGTCCAACCCCCTGCTCGAAGCAGGACCAATTCCCAGTTAAATCATCCCAGCCAGGGCTTTGTCAAGCCTGACCTTAAAAACCTCTAAGGAAGGAGATTCTACCACCTCCCTAGGTAACGCATTCCAGTGTTTCACCACCCTCTTAGTGAAAAAGTTTTTCCTAATATCCAGTCTAAACCTCCCCCACTGCAACTTGAGACCATTACTCCTCGTTCTGTCATCTGCTACCATTGAGAACAGTCTAGAGCCATCCTCTTTGGAACCCCCTTTCAGGTAGTTGAAAGCAGCTATCAAATCCCCCCTCATTCTTCTCTTCTGCAGGCTAAACAATCCCAGCTCCCTCAGCCTCTCCTCATAAGTCATGTGTTCCAGACCCCGAATCATTTTTGTTGCCCTTCGCTGGACTCTCTCCAATTTATCCACATCCTTCTTGAAGTGTGGGGCCCAAAACTGGACACACTACTCCAGATGAGGCCTCACCAATGTCGAATAGAGGGGAACGATCACGTCCCTCGATCTGCTCGCTATGCCCCTACTTATACATCCCAAAATGCCATTGGCCTTCTTGGCAACAAGGGCACACTGCTGACTCATATCCAGCTTCTCGTCCACTGTCACCCCTAGGTCCTTTTCTGCAGAACTGCTGCCTAGCCATTCGGTCCCTATACTCCAAGCCGGCTGTATGTTAAGCCGTAGCTGGACCAGGGCAAATACACAAATGCACAGAGCTTTCAGTAGCTCACAGGGAGGCTGTAATCCACGTGGAAGCTAGTGCCGCATCCTGTCCCTCCCTTCTCTGCCCCCCTCACACCGCCATGAATTCTGATACCATCCTGGGTGCTGATAGTTGCAAATTTTTCTCAGAGTAGGAACTCCAGATAGGTAGTCCAGTTTGGCCAGGGTGTACTTTGCAGGCCCTCCTCTGTAAGTCACCAGCCCAGCCCACTCCATTCATGGCTGTGCTGCTCAATTAGCATAAGCTTGAAACGCTTTTTAGCATAAGCTGCTGGCTTTCAAACAGTATCTTGGAATAGAATATCCCTTTGCCATTCATAAATCTATAGAATTATGTCCTCAATGTTGAAAGTCTGAAAGGACTGTGAAACAACAGGTAGTAAACCATGGCAAGTATCGCCAGGTTTCTGGGCCCCTACCACACACACTCCAAGGCTGAAATAGTATGCAATTTTTAAAGATATATCACTGTAAATTTCATCTTACCATTGTGTGTGAAGGTTTTAACCTCTGCTTAGCTATCAGCTGTGTCCAAGAAGTATCTGGAAACTTTACTGTTGCTCTCAAAAATATACTGAAGCAACATTTTAATAAAATATTAATTTTTGGTCTTCTGCTGCTGTAGTGTACCTTTTTCAGAAATACTGAGACAATAATGAACTGTTTCACTTCTGTTTTGAGGCCCTTCCTGCTCTGCACACCAGCCAGTCTGTCAGGAGCCTTGGGTGTCGCACTGTGACAATGCTGTCAAAGTGGAAGCATGCCTTCAATGACTATATGGTGGACATCCTGGACTGGGCCAGCCAGTAGCTACAGTACAAAAGGGAAAAGTATTCACAGCAAGTTGAAAGATGGCGAGAAGCTGCAGTGCACGAGGATGTTCTTGAGCAGAAACATCACTTGAGGGAGGAGGGTAGAGTGCAACAGAAGGACCTGTTTGAGAGACTGCTTGCATTAATGGCCACACAAGTGCAGACTCCTTTGCCAGCCCTATATCATGAATCCCTTCAGCGCTACCATGTCCTTCAGTCCAAGAAGCCGTTAGACAATTCTATGGTTGGGTTATCCATGCAAGCAGGACTGAATGCTAGTTGGTCTGGGAAAATGTACTCCGTGCAGTCCTCCACTCCTGTGCAGCGGCACCAAGTGCAAACAAAATGCACTAGAAGGGGAAAGGAGAAGAGGGGGGCAGGGTAAGCCCAGAAATGGGGGGGGCTTCAAATTTTTGGTTTTTTGCATGGGTTTCACTGTTTGTGATTTGTGCCCTGTTTTTGTTTGTGCACTTCCTTTTATTTTTCTTTTGTATTGTCATTTTCTAATACAGCCATTTTAACAAAGGCTTTGAATTCATTTGCAAAAGCTTATTACCATCACTGCATCACTTCACTATAACAAGGGCATTTCAAAGAATAAAAACAAAGAAATGCTAAAGCATAACTGGGAAGTCGTATCCAAAGAAATGTCTCCATATATCTTTTCAGTTCCATAAGGGAAAAAACTCATTTAGGCATTTCACCCCACCCATAGTAGCAGTCATCTCATCATAATTAAAAAAAAAAAATAACTCACTGTCCCGTCTTCCGCTCCCCTTCCCCCAGCATGCAGCATTAGTACGTCATTTATTAGTGTTCATTAATTCATAAAGTGTTCAATAATTCATAAACTATTCATCTTTGAGTGCTTGCTCATGTCGATTCCATTGTAGGTGGGCATGTGCCCACATGCGCGGTCGTCGGAGACTTTTGCCTTCGCAGTATCCGCAGGGCTGGCTGTAGCACCCTCTGGAGTTCCATGCTCATGCCATGGTATATCAGGCGCCACCAGCCCTCTGCCCCCTCAGTTCCTTCTTCCCGCCCGTGGTGGTCAGTCGGAGCGCCTTTGTCCCTTGCTTCACATGCGGTCAGCCATTTCCCTTCTACCAGCACCAAACTGGTTAGCAGTGGACCTGTATCAGACTGGGGTAGCCAACTTCCAAACAGCAATAGCAGCCTGCATCTGGACTGGCATGGCCTCCTTCACATGGGTGTCCTGACTATGGAGAGACTGGGCAATTGGCTCAAAGCTCGAGAAACGTCACTTTCTTCACATGAAAGTTCTGCACCCTCAGCGGGTCCGTCCAAGTCTGTGATCCCAAGAGGGTTTGTTCTTGTGGCTGTACCGCAGAAGCGCCAGTCTACAGAGGGGGCATCGTGAGCTAGATTGAGAGTCATGAGTGTTAGAGAGCTTATTCCTTCACTCTCCCATTTCCCTGGTCCTTCTCACATGAACAGAGAGCAACAATACCAGAAGTCCAAAGGTGCAAGCAATTCGATGTTTATTGGGGTGAACTTCCAGCAAGCATGATTCCAGTTTCCTTTCTTAGTGTCCTCCTTCCCAGCTCTGACACCACAGAGCCTTACACCTGTGTCCCTGTTCCCATTCCTGCCCTTAGCCAAACATGATTCCAACTTCCTTACTCCCATTCCCCCCTTTTAGCAAAACATGATTCCAATTTTCTTACCCCCATTTCCTGCTCCCATTTCCCACACCCACATGCCTATGCCCACCCCCACCCACCTCCTCATTGACTACAGATTATATAGTAAAACTTGAGTGCTGTTTAGCTATACCTTAACCAATCATTTTCCTGAAATTTAACTAACCAATCCTAACATATTGTAACATGATTATGTAACCAATTATATCCCACCACCTTAATTAGTTTACACCCAGCAAAATTAATTATACAGCAGACAGGAACAATCACAGAACCAGACAGAGATTATACAGACAAACAATAGCAAAGTGGGAACTACAATGACAAGACAACACAGAAGTGAGGATTTCACATCCCAGCTATTGATAAGTGAGTTCTTGCCAGACAGGATGCTATCAAACTAAGTTTCCTTTTACATTTTCTAGGTACTTCCCTTTCTCTGGAGGTGATAGGAATACAATCCTGTCCTGATAGTGCCTAACAGTCCAATAGCACCTTATTTCAATGTGACTAGTTTGGAATGTGAGGATGTGACCGTTCGCTTCCCAGCTTATGGCTGCCTCTGCTGCTTAGCCAAAGGCCTGAGCCTAAGCACAGGGCCACAAACTGTCACAGTAAGAGAAGGCCCTTACACTGGCAGACAGTGGTTTTGATTCTTTCTTTTATACCTCTATCACTAGCCAAGTGATAAGAATACACCTAAATTCTTAGAGTATAGGCCTTTACAGACAGGCCTGAATATCTATATCCTAACAATGAGCAGCACCAGCTAGTTGGATTCTGCCATGTTTCTATCATTGTCCTCTGCCAGGTGGATTTCGTGGGTCTCAAAAAGCCACCAAAATGTCCACCAGCATCTCATGGATGCTCTGCCTGCTTCCCAACAGGAGTGAAAGCGTGAGCAGGATGTGTTAGTGGGTTGCAACAACATCTTGTCGTGCCATGTGGGATGGACAGTCAAGTTTTTTTCATAGTGCACCATGAACCAAGGGCCTAGAGCAGTTACAGCTGGGGAAGGTGCTAGGAAGCCTGAGTTAGGCTGGCTTGACTTGAGTCTGCACAGCACACTGTGGATGCGTGAGTGTGCATATGAGGCCCAGAGTCTCAGAAACTGTAAACCAAGGGTGACTAATCAATGTGTGCACTCTGGCTCAGGCTTAGAAACATGGAGCCTATGGGATCAGGTGCCACAGACTCAGGCTGACATTGCTGTGTAGACACACTCATAGTCAAGTCACAATTGGAAAATTTTAGTGAGTTAGTGCACTCCTTCAATATGCCCTGTGGTGAGATAAAACTCAAGTCTTTTGTGTTGCAGGTAATGAAAAAGAAAGATTCTGCATCTCTGAATAGACCAAGAAAAAGGCACGCTGGTGCAATCTGTCAAACTCCCCTTAAGACAAGGAAGGCAAGTGTATGGTCTTTTGAAAGAAGTATTGACAAGGACAAGTATCCATAGGAAAAGGGGTATTATGGGTTTCCCTTTTCCTGGCTTCTTCCCTTAATATTTCATAACTTGTAGGTCAGTTCTGGGTCAAATCACCTTACTTCAGCTCGTTCTCTCCCAGCCAATCAGGTTACTTGTCTCCTTGCTTATTCTGAAAGATGAAGGAAAAATGCACTGGCTCAATTTTTTTTCTAGTTGCTGTTAAAATTAGTATATTCTGTTGTAATTATAGTATAATTGACCAATGCTTACATTTAAAAAGTTGCAAAAGTATTTGAAAATGTGAGTAGGACTCCATTGTTCATGGAAGAAAATCATAAAAATTCATTCCTCCTTCATTAGGAGATAAAAATAAGTTTGAAAAAGTCTTTGTAAAAGTGAGACCCTATACCAAGGGCAGAATTGGAGTTCGCTCTTAGCAACTTTGAACCAGCAGATATTACTGTTTTCTCCTGATAGCACTGCAAAGCTGGCACAACTATGGGAAAGCGAGTTGATAGCAGCAAGGGCCGGGTTCAGTACACAGGGGTTCCCTCTCATCAAAGCAAATGCAAAACTGGCTCGAGCCCCCACCCAGTGACCTGGGAAAATCTTACACACCCCCTGGGCGCCTCAAAGAGGCAATACTTCCCCTCTCGCAAGCACAGAATCTTGGTGTAGTAGAGAATCTTTAATAACATGAGGTAAACAACATCAGCATTAAATTGGGGAAACACCACAACTAGTGTTCATTAACCAAACCATGAGCAAAGACCCACCCCAGAAAATTGGGCCACATCCTTTCCCTTGGGTTCTTGAGTCCCAGAACCCAAACGTCTCTTGAGTCCAGCAATCCACAAATCACCCAAAGTCCAAAAAGTCCAGCCCCAGAGTTCAAAAGTTCATCTGCAGAGTGTTACTCCCCAGTCTGGCTAAAATGTGCCTGTGTGTGGGGGAAAGAGGTAAGGGGCACCTTACGTGTCCTGAAGCTGACTGCCCCACAGGGCTCTGCTCCACCACGACCAGCTCCACTCTGCACAGCTCGCCATCTCACGAACACTCTACCAGCCTATCCACGAACAGCACAGCTGCACTCTAGATCTTCTGGCTCCCCACTACTTGACACAGTGCTCAGTGATTTCATCTCATAGTAGTGGGAGCCTTAGTGCTGGTGCACCATAAGGCCAAAGTGAATGCAGCACAGTACCTGTAGCAAGATTCTTAATAGACCCAAAATTAGCTCTGACATTCCATAGTAGAGAGAGACAGAGGTGCAATTGGTGCTTAAGGCCCTCAAAAAGGGGCCCACACCACCAGGTACTAATACCTATCTCAAGTCTCTCTCAATTCACAGAGTTTTGGACCCCATGTCCCTTGCCTAGCGAGTGCTACTCAGTTGATGGTGAGTCCCTCCATCATAACAAAAGGCCAAGTACAGTTCCAAGCACAGTTCCCATAATCAGGATAATAACAATTTATTCTTCCTGCCCCAATAACAGAGACACTGGGGATCCCACAACAGCCAAAGTGACCATTTGGGCAGTTATGGCCTCATTCTAGGCGGGGTGGGTGTGCCTATGCAAATGAGATCAGCCCCTGAAGTTCTTTTCCACAATTTGCCACACCTCACCACCAGATGTCAGGGTGGAGCTCATCCTGACTCTGCTTACATATGGTAACACCCATTGTTTCATGTTCTCTGTGCATATAGAATCTTTTTGTAGGGTGGGGCCCAAACTGGACACAGTACTCCACATGAGGCCTCACCAATGCCGAATAGAGGGGAATGATCATGTCCCTCTGCCTCCATTGCTCCTACTTTTACAGCCAAAAATGCCGTTAGTCTTCTTGGCAACAAGGGCGCACTGTTGACTCATATCTAGCTTCTCATCCACTGTAACCCCTAAGTTCTTTTCTGCAGAACTGCTGCCTAGCCACTCGGTCCCTAGTCTGTAGCGATGCATGGGATTCTTCCATCCTAAGTGCAGGACTCTGCACTTGTCCTTGTTGAACCTAATCAGATTTCTTTTGGACCAATCCTCTAATTTGTCTAGGTCCCTCTGTATCCTATCCCTACCCTCCAGCGTATCTACCACTCCTCCCAGTTTAGTGTCATCTGCAAACTTGCTGAGGGTGCAATCCACACCATCCTCCAGATCACTTATGAAGATATTGAACAAAACCGGCCCGAGGACCGACCCTTGGGGCATTCCACTTGATACCGGCTGCCAACTAGACATGGAGCCATTGATCACTACCCATTGAGCCCAACAATCTAGCCAGCTTTCTATCCACCTTATAGTCCATTCATCTGGCCCATACTTCTTTAACTTGTTGGCAAGAATACTGTGGGAGACCGTGTCAAAAGCTTTGCTAAAGTCAAGTAACAACACGTCCACTGCTTTCCCCTCATCCACAGAGCCAGTTATCTCATCATAGAAGGCAATTAGATTAGTCAGGCATGACTTGCCCTTGGTGAATCCATGCTGACTGTTCCTGATCACCTTCCTCTCCTCCAAGTGCTTCAGAATGGATTCCTTGAGTACCTGCTCCATGATTTTTCCTGGGACCGAGGTGAGGCTGATTGGCCTGTAGTTCCCCGGATCCTCCTCCTTCCCTTTTTTAAAGATGGGCACTACATTAGCCTTTTTCCAGTAATCCGGGACCTCCCCTGATCGCCATGAATTTTCAAAGATAATGACCAATGGCTCTGCAATCACATCAGCCAACTCCCTCAGCACCCTTGGATGCATTAGGTCTGGACCCATAGGCTTGTGCATGTCCAGATTTTCTAAATAGTCCTGAACCTATTCTTTCACCACTGAGGGCTGCTCACCTGCTCCCCATGCTGTGTTGCCCAGTGCAGCAGTCTGGGAGTTCCCCTTGTCTGTGAAGACGGAGGCAAAAAAATGCATTGAGTACTTCAGCTTTTTCCGCATCATCTGTCAGTATGTTGCCTCCTCCATTCAGTAAGGGTCCCACACTTTTCCTGACCTCCTTCTTGTTGCTATCATACCTGTAAAAACCCTTTTTCTTACCCTTCACATCCCTTGCTAGCTGCAACTCCAATTGTGCTTTGGCCTTCCTTATTACACCCCTGCATGCTCTAGCAATATCTTTATACTCCTCTGTCCAAATTTCCACTTCTTGTAAGATTTCTTCTTCTTCAAGAGGTGTCCCTGTGGGTGTGCCCCTGCGCTGTTGTTCAGAGATTTTTACAGCAGTATCTGTATCGGCCGCACATGCGCAGAGCCTGCCTCACATACCAGCTTGTCTTAATAGTGGGCATGTCCAACTGAACTCCTCAGTTCCTTCTCTACCATTCTCTGCCAGAGTCAGACCTACCACAGACTCGTTAAAACTTTTTCGCTTACGCATTCTACATCCTTTTTCCCCTTAGTTTAGCACTCTAGTTACTAGATAAGTTCATCCCTTAAAAAAAAAAATTGTTCCCGCCAACGCTAATATGCCTGGTTCCCCAGGATTTAACCGGTGCACTACATGCAGGGACGCCGTTCCTATCTCGGATGGTCACTCCCGGTGTATAAAATGTCTGGGGGAGTCCCACATTCCTCAAAAATGTGCCCATTGTTCCAAATATAAATCCAGGGCACGTAAAGACAGAGAACTCCGCCTGAAAATGATTCTTGGGCAGAAGTCACTCGGACCTGCTTCTGACCCAGGTACGGGCTCCTCAGTGAACCACAGCCCTCCCGCCTCCAAAAATGATAAAAAACGAAAACGCCTGCCTCCCTCACCCAGAAGGGACACATTGCAAGCAGAAATGCCGCTGAGCAGGTCTATTTCTTCTATGCAGACCTTCCCCCGGCATCGCGCTAATTCCGCCTGTGGCTGCGGTGACAGCACAAGCTCCCGGTGCCAAGGCTTCAGGCTTCAAGTTGCCTGCCTCTCTCATGGCACTGTCCGGCACTGCAGTGGACATGATGCCGGCACAGAGGACCTTGCCGGAACAGACCCGGGCTGCGCTAACCTTCCTGGCATCACCGACCTCCGCGCGCAGGATGAGGCTATACTGCCTCCCCCACCAACACTGTCGGATGATTTCTTAAAATTTCAAGACCTCTTCAAAAGAGCCACCAATGAGTTGAGGATTAATCTGGAGGAAGTTTTCTGAAAACCAACATAAGTTGACTGACATCCTGCAACGTTCCTCAACATCCAAGATTGCCTTACCTATAAATCCAGCCATTATGGATCCTGCCAAAACCATATGGCAGACACCGGCTAGTAGCACAACTAACTACCTGTAAGCAAGCTAACTGGAAACATTTTATTCCTTCTAAAGAGTCTGAGTTCCTTTTTACCCACCCAGCACCAAACTCACTGGTAGTAGAGGTAGCTAACCAAAAGAACAAACACTAGTTCCCAGGTCTACCCCAACTGATAAAGACAGTAAAAGGCTGGACCTGCTTGGTCGTAAAGTGTATGCTTTGTCCACAGTACAATTCCGGATATCTAATTATGCGGCCATTCTGGCAAAACATGACCACAGAAATTATGAGAATCTCATGGACTTTAATGATGACATTCCAAGGGGGGTGGGGAACACCATCAGTTTAAAACCATAGTCTCTGACGGACAAATCATCTCCCATACCACACTACAAGCTGCACTTGATGTTGCTAAGACAGCTGCGAGGTCCACTGCTACAGCAGTCGTGATGCATCAAACTTCATGGCTTTTATCGTCTTCTTTTCCTTGCGAGGTTCAGAATACCGTAGAAGATCTCCCTTTTGATGGTGAAAAACTATTTGCCAGTAACACCAGCGATGTGCTTCACTCCATGAAGGACTCGAGAGCGACATTACGGTCTCTCGGTATCCAAATCCCTGTAAATAGGAGGAGACAATATAGATACCAACCTTATCAACATCCATGCTACCCAGCGTATACTCAACAAAGTCATAGACCACATGAACAACAATGTCCGTGACCAAGAGGTCAACGTCGCCGCACCAGTTCATTGGCTCCATGTCAACCCCCTTCCGCTAATAAGCAAATTTGAAGATGTAACTGATGGTATAGAAAACATCATCCCTAATTCAGTGCCCATCCCCCCCCCGCCCCCGTCCCTTTTCAGGGACCCCTCTCACAAACAACTGCTCCCCCAAGAGGTGCATCACCTCCTCCAAATAGGAGCACTACAGCCAGCGCCTGACCAACACAGAGGAAAAGGGTTTTACGCCCATTACTTCTTAACACACAAGAAAACTGGGGGATGGCGACCCATTCTCGACCTCAGATGTCTCAATAAATTCATTAAATAAAATTTAAAAAAAAATGGTGACTCTTGCAACCATAATTCCAGCACTGGAGCGGGGAGATTGGGTTTTCAGCCCTCGACCTTCAGGATGCTTATGTTCTTGTGAGCATACACCCAGCCCACAGTCGTTTTATTCGCTTCATTCTGGGCTCACAACACTACCAGTACGGGGTCCTACCTTTCAGCCTCTCAACTGCACCTCATGTCTTTTCCAAACTCCTTGCAGTCATAACAGCTCATCTCAGAAGGCAGAGAATCATAATTTTTACTTACCTCGACAACTGCCTTTCAAAGCCCAGGACCTTCCAAGAAGCCATTCAGTCCACACAACGGACAGTCCAGTGTTTCCATGCTCTTGGCCTGCGAATGAACAAAGAAAATCTTCACTCACTCCCACCCAACAACTGGAGTTCATAGCAGCACATTTCGACTCACACAAAAGAATAGCATCTCTCCCATGCCACCTTTTTAACACTATCAACCGTTTCATTCCCAAGCTGTGCAACAGTCCACAAGTGGCTGCACGAGCTTGCCTACAACTCCAAGGTCACATGGCTTCTTGCACTTTTGTAGTCAGGAACGCTCGCCTCTTTATGAGGTATTTCCAAAGCTGGATTCCACTGTCTACAGACCAAATGTCCATGGTCTGAACAAACTTTTATACATACCTCCCAGACTCTAGGACTCCCTCCACTGGTGGACATTGCTTCACAATCTTTGCTACGGGTCCTCATTCTGCAGGACATCCCATTTTCTACATGCACCACCTGCCTTTATAACTGGACAAGATTTACACACTGGTGGGCTGTCACAAACACCGCTCCTTTTTTTCTGTGCCTCTCCTACTAATCCTCAACTATCTATTAGAGATTAAATTCTCTGGACTCTCCCTGAGTCCCATCAAACTCCATGTGGCCACAATTACAATGTTCTATGATGTCATTGACGATAAGACTATCTTTGCTCATCCCATTACTAAGCAATTCCTTAAGGGACCCCAAACCTATACCCAGACATCAAACCGCCTAATCCATCTTGGGACCTCCCCTTAGTCTTAACATGCCTAACCCAAAAACATTTGAACCATTAGCCACATGTTCCCTCCTACATCTCTCTATGAAAACTGCATTTCTGGTAGTGATTGCCTGTGTGAGACGCGCAGGAGAAATTGCAGCACTCATGGTAGATCTGCCATGCACCATATTTTTAAGGACAAAGTCACCCTACGCTTACTCCCCGAAATTCTCCGAAGGTGCACTCATTTTTCCATGTCAATGAGCCTATCCATCTCCCTACCTTTTCCAAACCACATGCGAATTCCTTTGAATCTACGATGCACACTTTGGACATGCACAGAGCTTTGTCCTTCTACTTCGACAGGACTAAAACCTTTAGGCATTCCGACAAGCTATTCATCCCCATTGTGAAATGCTCTAAGGGCTCACTTCTCTCTAACTACTGACTTTCCAACTGGATCTTGAGTTGCATTTGTCTCTGTTATCAACTACAGAATGTGGTGACTCCTACCTTTATCAAGACTCACTCCACCAGATCCATGGCGGCCTCAGTGGGCTTTTGAAAATACATTTGCAAAACGTTATGCTCTTACACAGGGACCCATCACCGATACACATGTGGGCAGAGTTGTTCTATCTACTGCCTTCCTTCCAGATCCGAAGTCCCTATCTCCTTGAGAGAGACTGCTTTTCAGTCACCTACAGTGGAGCACCCACAGGGACACCTCTTGAAGAAGAAGAGGAGGTTACTTCTTCTGATGTTCTTTGAGGTGAGTGTCCCTGTGGCTGCTCCACTCCCCACTCTCCTCCCCTCTACTTTGGAGCTGGGGTAGCCTCCATTGTAGAGAAGGAACTGAGGAGTTCGGCCGCGCATGCGCACTATTAAGACAAGACTGGGATATGAGGCAGGCTTCACACATGCGCGGCCTATACAGGCACTGCTGTAAAAATCTCCGAACAATGGCACAGGGGCACACCAACACCTACAGTGGAGAACCCACAGGGACACCCATCTCAACGTTACTGCACAGGCGAGTAACCTCCTCTTTTTGAGTTTGAGCTCACCGAAGATTTCACTGTTAAGCGAAGCTGGTTGCCTGCCATATTGGCTATTCTTTCTGCACTTCGGGATGGTTTGTTCCTGCACCCTCAGTAAGGCTTCTTTAAAACACAGCCAGCTCTCCTGGACTCCTTTTCCCCCTCATATTAGCCTCCCAGGGGATCCTGCCCATCAGTTCCCTGAGGGAGTCAAAGTCTGCTTTTCTCAAGTCCAGGGTCCGTATTCTGCTACTCTCCTTTCTTCCTTTTGTCAGGATCCTGAACTCAACCATCTCATGGTCACTGCTGCCTAGGTTGCCACCCACTTCTCCTTCCCCTACCAATTCTTCCCTGGTTGTGAGCAGCAGGTCAAGAGGAGCACGGCCCCTAGTCTGTTGCTCCAGCACTTGTACCAGGAAGTTGACCCCAAACACTCTCCAAAAACTTCCTGGATTGTCTGTGAGGTGCTGTGAGGCATCTCTCTCAGCAGATGTCAGGGTGATTGAAGTCCCCCATGAGAACCAGGGCCTGTGATCCAGAAACATCTGTTAGTTGTCTGAAGAAAGCCTCGTCTACCTCATCCTTCTGATCCGGTGGTCGATAGCACATGCCCACCATGACATCACCCTTGTTGCTCTAGCCTCAAAACTTAACCCAAAGACTCTCAACAGGCTTTTCTCCAGTTTCAAACTGGAGCTCTGAGCAGTCCTACTGCTCTCTTACATACAATGCAACTCCTGCACCTTTTCTCCCCCGCTTGTCCTTCCTAAACAATTTATACCCATCCTTGACAGCACTCCAGTCATGTGAGTTACCCCACCAAGTCTCTGTTATTCCAATCACATCATAGTTCCTTGACTGTGCCAGGACTTCCAATTCTTCCTGCTTGTTTCCCAGGCTTCTTGCGTTCGTGTACATGCACCTAAGATAACTAGCCGATGGCCCTGCTTTCTCGGTATGAATCAGGAGGCTTCCCATCTTGTACCCTCCTCCTTGTGTTTCCTCCCCGTATCCCACTCCCCCACTTACCTCTAGGCTTAGGTAACCATCCCCTGGCGAACCTAGTTTAAAGCCCTCCTAGAATCATAGAATCATAGAATATGAGGGTTGGAAGGGACCCCAGAAGGTCATCTAGTCCAACCCCCTGCTCAAAGCAGGACCAATTCCCAGTTAAATCATCCCAGCCAGGGCTTTGTCAAGCCTGACCTTAAAAACCTCTAAGGAAGGAGATTCCACCACCTCCCCAGGTAATGCATTCCAGTGTTTCACCACCCTCATAGTGAAAAAGTTTTTCCTAATATCCAATCTAAACCTCCCCCCACTGCAACTTGAGACCATTACTCCTCGTTCTGTCATCTGCTACCATTGAGAACAGTCTAGAGCCATCCTCTTTGGAACCCCCTTTCAGGTAGTTGAAAGCAGCTATCAGATCCCCCCTCATTCTTCTCTTCTGCAGACTAAACAATCCCAGCTCCCTCAGCCTCTCCTCATAAGTCATGTGTTCTAGACCCCTAATCATTTTTGTTGCCCTTCGCTGGACTCTCTCCAATTTATCCACATCCTTCTTGTAGTGTGGGGCCCAAAACTGGACACAGTACTCCAGATGCGGCCTCACCAATGTCGAATAGAGGGGAACGATCACGTCCCTCGATCTGCTCGCTATACCCCTACTTATACATCCCAAAATGCCATTGGCCTTCTTGGCAACAAGGGCACACTGCTGACTCATATCCAGCTTCTCATCCACTGTCAACCCTAGGTCCTTTTCCGCAGAACTGCTGCCTAGCCATTCGGCCCCTAGTCTGTAGCGGTGCATTGGATTCTTCCGTCCTAAGTGCAGGACCCTGCACTTATCCTTATTGAACCTCATCAGATTTCTTTTGGCCCAATCCTCCAATTTGTCTAGGTCCTTCTGTATCCTATCCCTGCCCTCCAGCGTATCTACCACTCCTGCTAGTTTAGTATCATCCGCAAATTTGCTGAGAGTGCAATCTACACCATCCTCCAGATCATTTATGAAGATATTGAACAAAACCGGCCCCAGGACCAACCCCTGGGGCACTCCACTTGACACCGGCTGCCAACTAGACATGGAGCCATTGATCACTACCCGTTGAGCCCGACAATCTAGCCAGCTTTCTACCCACCTTATAGTGCATTCATCCAGCCCATACTTCCTTAACTTGCTGACAAGAATACTGTGGGAGACCGTGTCAAAAGCTTTGCTAAAGTCAAGAAACAATACATCCACTGCTTTCCCTTCATCCACAGAACCAGTAATCTCATCATAGAAGGCGATTAGATTAGTCAGGCATGACCTTCCCTTGGTGAATCCATGCTGGCTGTTCCTGATCACTTTCCTCTCATGCAAGTGCTTCAGGATTGATTCTTTGAGGACCTGCTCCATGATTTTTCCAGGGACTGAGGTGAGGCTGACTGGCCTGTAGTTCCCAGGATCCTCCTTCTTCCCTTTTTTAAAGATTGGCACTACATTAGCTTTTTTCCAGTCATCCGGGACTTCCCCCGTTCGCCACGAGTTTTCAAAGATAATGGCCAATGGCTCTGAAATCACAGCCGCCAGTTCCTTCAGCACTCTCGGATGCAACTCGTCCGGCCCCATGGACTTGTGCTCGTCCAGCTTTTCTAAATAGTCCCTAACCACCTCTATCTCCACAGAGGGCTGGCCATCTCTTCCCCATTTTGTGATGCCCAGCGCAGCAGTCTGGGAGCTGACCTTGTTAGTGAAGACAGAGGCAAAAAAAGCATTGAGTACATTAGCTTTTCCCACATCCTCTGTCACTAGGTTGCCTCCCTCATTCAGTAAGGGGCCCACACTTTCCTTGGCTCCTCACTAGGTTAGCAAGCCAGTCTGCAAAAATGCTCTTCCCTCTCTTCGTTAGGTGGATAACATCTCTTCCTAGCAATCCTCCTTCCCGGAACAGCATCCCACGGCCGAAAAATCCAAAACCCTCTCTCCGACACTGCCTGTGTAACCACAAATTCTCCTCCACAATTTGACAGTCCCTACCTGGGCCTTTTCCCTCAACAGGGAGGATGGATGAGAACACGACTTGTGCCTCAAACTCCTTTATCCTTCTTCCCAGAGCCACGTAGTCTGCAGTGATCCGCTCAAGGTCATTCTTGGCAGTGTCACTGGTGCCCACGTGGAGAAGCAGGAAGGGGTAGCGGTCCGAGGGCTTGATCTGTGTTGGCAGACGTTCCATCACATCCTGGATTCTAGCTCCAGGAAAGCAGCATACTTCTCCGTCCCCCTTAGGAGGGAGTCCCCGACCACCACCACCTGTCTCCTCCTCCTAGGAGTGGTGATCATGGAATCCCCATCCCTAGGACAGTGCATCCCATGCCTTCTGGCTAATGGGGGTCTCCTTCTGATACCTTCCCTCAGAGGGCTCTTCCAAATCCTTCTCTGCAGTAGTATCTGTGGAGAGAACCTCAACACAGTTTCGCACCTCTGTCTGCATTGGGGGTACATGGGTTCTCCTCTTTCTTCTTCTGGAGGTCACCTGCTGCCAATACTCTTCCCCATTCTGCACCGCACTTTATGATTCTTCAGCATGTTTTGCTTCTAGAACCAAACACTGACTTCTATCCAGAACATCTTCATATTCTCTGATGGAATGCAGGGTTGATACCTGGTTCTCTAGTCCTCTAACCTTCTCTTCCAATATGCAGACCAGCGTACACTTCATACAGACAAAGTCGCTTCTGTCCTCTGGGAGAAAGACAAACATGGCACAATCTGAGCAGGTCACAACAGCTGATCGCTCACTATCCATGTCTTCCTTCTAAGAGGCTCCTCAGATGTTGTATGATTAACTTTCCAGTGTGTTTTTGTGTAGACATGTCCTAACTCCACCAGGGAGTCAACCACAGAGCCAGGGCCTCTGCTGGGTACTCGGGGAGGTAGATACCCCACTCTGCTCACCATTTCCTTCGTTAGTGCCTAGTACTCTTTAGGCCATGCAGCATGCTCCAGTCTCATTGGTTTTATTTTCTGCAGAATCTTGGCTGCAGGACACAAAACTGTTCTCAGGTTCTGTCACTGGCTGTGCCCATCCTGGCAGTTCCAAGAGGACCCAATCCCTCCCTTGCACCTTTTTTTGGTCTGGCAGGGAGCGTTAATGGGACATTAGTCACCAGCTGATGAGTGTGAGAGAGGAGAGAGTGCAGGAGCCCCTACAGCAGAGTATGCCACAGCCCTATAGTGAGAACACACTCCTGGGAGGTAGGACTGGGAACCCTGTTCAAATCCTTTCGTCCCTCTTCCGGGGAGGAGGGAATTGGGCCTGGGTCGTCCATATCCTAGCTGGGTGCTCTACCCACTGGGCACCTGCCAGCTGTTGCTCAGGGCCCAGTCCAGTGGGTGCCCTGTAAGCACACCTACGGAATTGGGCGAGCTAGGCAGCTGAATGCCTATTTCCCCTGGTTTGCGAATCACTCTGGGGCTTTTAGGTGGGAGAGGGACATCCAGACACCTGCAGGGAGGCAGCAGCATGCATGCCCAGAGGCAGACATTTCAGTGCTTAGGGCCTTTTGAAAACCTGGGTGCTGAGTGAGTTTAGAAACCACTAGGGCTGGGTAGGAGTTTTATGGATTGTAGTGGGGGGCGCCTAGGTAGCTTTGTGGATTCCCCCTACCAACCCTAATGTGGCTGGGGGAGGATTTCCTCAGTGCAGGCATCATAAAGCCATTCTATGAGGGCCCCCCTCACAAACCCTGGCATGGTGAACAAGCTTGGGGCAGGGCTGGGCTTCCAGGCAAAGATGTGGCCTGTAGGGCAGCCTGCAGAGGCTGCCATAGCTTATGCAGGTCCTGTCTGCATTATGTCACAGGTCTCTCCAGCTCCTGGAGCACCCCATGCTCTGGGGTGCCCGGGTGGTTTCAAGCCACCTTTCCCTCTGGAACCTGTGAGTTCTGTGCTACACCTTTTAGAGACAGAGCCCAGAATCTCATCCGTGCTCTCCTGAGATCTCCAGCACAGTTCTCTAGAGTCGAGGGCTTTGGATAGTGTAAATAAGCTTCAGTAAATATCGGAGCGGTTGGATGCTTAGATGAACACCACCCACCTTCTGATCACCCAGCTAGACTCCTACCCTGGTGGGTTAGACAGGAAATGTTGCAAGGGAATCTCTAGGCATTTGAATAAGTCTTGACAGGATATCCATATTTTACATTTGTGTCAGTCCAAAAATCCCCAATGCTCAGAGCATTTCATTTGCTTTATTCCAATTCCTTCTTCTGAGAATATTTAACTTTGCCTCATTTGAATACAGTTGTACCCGAAGGTCTGAAACTCACATTTAGCCTTGGCAAGATGGAATGTGTATTAGCCAAAGACCATTTCCTACAGTACATTATTAAAATACAGAGACATGAAGTTGCTAATTATTCACAGGGCATTTTAGTGGGTTGGGTGTCTTATTAGTGAGCCTCTAATAGGAGTGCTGAGTCACTGGGAGAAAATTGCAGAGCTATTTGCATATCTTCTAAAAGGGATCTCTTTGTTAACACCAGGTTGCTGATTAATAAACATGGAAGATAATAAAGATCCTAGTGTGGGGCCTCTGGGAGCGATATGTATTTAGAAGTTCAGCTCCTATTGAGAGGGGACTGCTTCTGCCTTCTGGTTAGTGAAATAACCTTCTGATGTGTATAAAAAGATCTTCTACACTTTCCACAGTATGCATCCGATGAAGTGAGCTGTAGCTCACGAAAGTTTATGCTCAAATAAATTGGTTAGTCTCTAAGGTGCTACAAGTACTCCTTTTCTTTTTGAGAATACAGACTAACACAGCTGTTAACTCTGAAATCTTCTGATGTAATCAGTTAAGGCAAAATTCCACCATTGGAAGTGCTCATGTGTCTCCCTCTTGCAGATAATAGGAGCCACATGCAAGCATCTGATTTCAGAATTTGGCCCTTAGGGCGGAGAGGCATGAGGTATGTAGTCTGATACTGCAAGATAAGCCGACACTGGTGTTATCAGGAGTTATGGAGTTACCACCATTGCTTCCAGCAGGCCTGCCAAATTAAATAAGCAACTGAAAATAACTCCAGCCATGCTTTGGCTGGCTCACAGTCCGACGGCCAGATCGGACTCCTGGCACTCACCTCACCCCACACGGAAGGTTAGCTACAAGAAGTCACTCGGTTCTCTGACTCAGTCTCCTGCTTTAATGAGCCCATATTCCTCTGGGAAATCATCCTAGGGTTTAAAGATTAGATTGCGAGCTCCTTGGAGCAGAGAATGTTTGGAAAGTGCCTGGCCATCAATAAATAAGGAGAGGTTTGAAGTGAGTACAAATGTTGGAGGTGTTGCTGGGAAATGTTGAATTCATGAACGAGTAAGAGGGTGTAAACTGAAATAATCTCACATCGCGTGTGAGCACCAAGCTTCCGGACAGAGACGTAACTGCTGCTGACCACATCCTTAAGAGAGAGGGTTGAATACTGGGGATAAAATAGATCAAATAAGTTATACTATGTCTTGTTCCATTATCCATCAAACAGATTTCGATCAGCTCTGGAGCAGGTTCTCTGAGAAGCGGTGCTGAGAGGGGAGCTCTCTTGCAGTCCCACTTGGCTGACTGAGGTCTTTTTTCCAATGATGAGTCAGACTGCTAATCAGCCATGCCATGGCAGCAGCAGCACAGTTAGGTCTCCTCTAGAAAGGCAGCCAAAAGGGGAGGAAGGCGTGGGTCCCTGACCCCCAGAATGGGACTGAGATGCAATGGGGAAGCAGGTTGCATCTCATAAAGAGGGGTGGGTACACTCACTGCGTGGAAGAATCCTAAGGACACATGGTCTGGGTTTTAACCAGGCCTCAACTTTATTAGTCAAATTACATCCAAAGTCCCTGTTGGGGGGCAGCCCAGCACAGTCACCTGCGCCCCACTGATCTGTTGCCAGTTCTGGAAGTGCTCCCACCACAGGGGGAGCCAATCGTCACACTAGGAGGTTCTCTGGGCATCACCTGTTTGCTAACATCCCTCCCCCCTTCAGGGGCTGAAGCAAGAGTGATAAACAATTAAATCAAATCCTTGCATACAATATTATTGTCTTATAAGAGTGCACAGAGTGAGGTCTTTTCTGAAAGCTAATGCATCCCATGAAGTGAGCTGGAGCTCACGAAAGCTTATGCTCAAATAAAGTGGTTAGTCTCTAAGGTGCCACAAGTACTCCTTTTCTTTTTGCGGATACAAACTAACACAGCTGCTACTCTGAAACTCTGGTGATGAATATTCTTGTGAAATGTCTATATTAACACCATGTAAGGAATTATGGAGACTCGTTAATATTAGGCTGTCCGGTCTACATGGACTGTAAGGAATGTCACAGCTCTCTATCAGTCTGCTATGTAAATGAAGCATGGTGGAATCAGAAACAACAGAAGCCCCAGAATGATGGCGTCTCATAGGCTTCATGCTGCTTGTTAGCGAAGGGAGAATTTCCTTTAGGCCATCTGGTGGGACTTTTTGGAGCAGGGGTATCTAAGCTCTATCTCTGTTCTCTCCATGAAGTGTCAAGCAGCCATGCTGTGCAGCTGAATGATAATTGTGAAGTATTTAGAGGTCATAAATTATTTTACAGTGTATGCAGAGATCCCTTTACCCACCACTGACATGCAGCCACCTTGGGAGATAATATAACAGCTGTTTAATTACTCAAAAGGTAAAACATGACAACTCATCCAAGAGAAACTGGGAAGATTTTAGCAAGAGAATGCAGAAGAGTCTTGAGTTCTTCCTTTCCAGCTCTTCACTGTGCTATCCTTGGGTGAGTTATTGAAACTCTCTTTCCTTGGCTTTATTCTTAGAGTCTGGGTGACTTCTTGCTTATGGTGGGGCTGGAAATGCTGGCAGGACATCCTGTCCTAAGGTATTGGGGCCCCTTTGCAGGCTCGAAGCCAGAGGTGCAGCAGGACATGACAAATATTGGGGAAAGGAAAGATTCCCAAGCATTTTAGACCCTTTGAAAAGGTTTCCATATGGAGAAGGCCAATAGCGCTGACTAGAGACTGAGACTAAAAACTATAGACTAGGGCTGTCGATTAATCACAGGTAAGTCACGTGATTAACTCAAAAAATTAATCGTGATTAAAAAATTTTAATTGCGATGAATCGCATTTTTAATTGCACTGTTAAACGATAGAATACCAATTGAAATGTATTAAATATTTTGGATGTTTTTCTACATTTTCGTATATATTGTATTCTGTATTGTAACTGAAATCTGAAAGTATATTATTTTTTATTATAAATATTTGCACTGTAAAAATGATAAAAGAAATAGTATTTTTCAGTTCACCTCATACAAGTACTATAGTGCAATCATAGAATCATAGATTAGGGTTGGAAGGGACCTCAGGAGGTCATTTAGTCCAACCCCCTGCTCAAAGCAGGACCAACCCCAACTAAATCATCCCAGCCAGTCAAACCAGGGCTTAAAAACCTTTAAGGAAGGAGATTCTACCACCTCCGTAGGTAACCCATTCAAGTGCTTCACCACTCTCCTAGTGAAATAGTTTTTCCTAATATCCAGCCTATACCTCCCCCACTGCAACTCGAGACCATTGCTCCTTGTTCTGTCATCTGCCACCACCGAGAACAGCTGAGCGCCATCCTCTTTGGAACCCCCCTTTAGGTAGCTGAGGGCTGCTATCAAATCCGCCCTCACTCTTCTCTTCTGCAGACTAAATAAGTCCAATTCCCTCAGCCTCTTGTCATAAGTCTTGTGTCCCAGCCCCCTAATCATTTTTGTTGCGCTCCGCTGGACTCTCTCCAATTTGTCCACATCCTTTCTGTAGTGGGGGGCCCAAAACTAGATGCAATACTCAAGATGAGGCCTCACCAGTGCCGAAGAGAGGGGAAGAATCACTTCCCTCGATCTGCTGGCAATGCTCCTACTAATGCAGCCCAATATGCCATTAGCCTTCTTGGCAACAAGGGCACATTGTTGACTCATATCCAGATTCTCATCTACTGTAATCCCCAGGTCCTTTTCTGCAGAACTGTTGTTCAGCCAGTCGTTCCCCAGCCTTTAGCAGTACATGGGATTCTTCCATCCTAAGTGCAGGACTCTGCACTTGTCCTTGTTGAACCTCATCAGATTTCTTTTGGCCCACTCCTCCAATTTGTCTAGGTCACTCTGGACCCTATCCCTACCCTCTATCGTATCTACCTCTCCCCCCAGTTTAGTGTCATCCACAAACTTGCTGAGGGTACAATCCATCCCGTCATCCAGATAATTAATCACAGAATCATAGAATATCATGGTTCGAAGGAACCTCAAGAGGTCATCTAGTCCAACCACCTGCTCAAAGCAGGACCAATCCCCAACTAAATCACCCCAGCCAGGGCAGCTTGGTCAAGCCTGACCTTAAAAACCTCTAAGGAAGGAGATTCCACCACCTCCATTCCAGTGCTTCACCATTAATGAAGATGTTGAACAAATCTAGCCCCAGGACTGACCCCTGGGGCACTCCACTTGATACCAGCTGCCAACTAGACATTGAGCTGTTGATCTCCACCCATTGAGCCCGACGATGTAGCCAGCTTTCTATCCACCTTATAGTCTAATCTTCCAATCCAGACTTCTTTAACTTGCTGGCAAGAATACTGTGGGAGACCCTATCAAAAGCTTTGCTAAAGTCAAGGTATATCATGTCCACCGCTTTCCCCATATCCACAGAGCCAGTTATCTCATCATAGAAGACAATCAGGTTGGTCAGGCATGACTTAACCAGTCTGTAGTTCCCCAGATTCTCCTTCTTCCCTTTTTAAAGATGGGCACTATATTGGCCTTTTTCCAATCATCCGGGACCTCCCTTGATTGCCACGAGTTTTCAAAGATAATGGCCAACGGCTCTGCAATCACATCCGCCAACTCCTTTAGCACCCTCCAGCTTTTCTAAATAGTCCTGAATCTGTTCTTTCACCACTGAGGGCTGCTCACCTCCTCCCCATACTGTGCTCCCAGTGCAGCAGTCCGGGAGCTCACCTGGTCTGTGAAGACCAAGTTAAGAAAAGCATTGAGTATTTCAGCTTTTTTCACATCATCTGTCACTAGGTTGCCTCCCCCATTCAGTAAGGGCCGCACACTTTCCCTGACCTCCTTCTTGTTGCTAACATACCTGTAGACACCCTTCTTGTTACCCTTCACACCCCTTGCTAGCTGCAACTCCAATTGTGCTTTGGCCTTCCTGATTTCACCCCTGCATGCTCTAGCAATATTTTTATACTCCTCCCTAGTCATCTGCCTAAGTTTCCACATCTTGTAAGTTTCCACTTCCTTTTTGTGTTTAAGCTCACCGAAGATTTCTCTGTTAAGCAAAGCTGGTCACCTGCCATATTTGCTATTCTTTCTGCACATCAGGATGGTTTGTTCCTGTGCCCTCCAATAAGGATTCTATAAAATACAGCCAGCTTTCCTGGACTCCTTTTCCCACTCATATTAGCCTCCTAGGGGATCCTGCCCATCAGTTCCCTGAGGGAGTCAAAGTCTGCTTTTCTCAAGTCCAGGGTCCGTATTCTGCTGCTGTCCTTTCTTCCTTTTGTCAGGATCCTGAACTCTACCATCTCATGGCCACTGCTGACCAGGTTGCCACCCACTTCTACTTCCCCTCCCAATTCTTCCCTGTTTCTGAGCAACAGGTCAAAAGAACGGCCCCTGGTTGGTTCCTCCAATAGTTGCACCAGGAAGTTGTCCCCAGTACTCTCCAAAAACTTCCTGGATTGTCTGTGAAGTGTTGTATTGCTCTCCCAGCAGATGTCAGGGTGATTGAAGTCCCCCATTAGACCCAGGGCCTGTGATCCAGAAACATCTGTTAGTTGTCCGAAGAAAGCCTCGTCTACCTCATCCTTCTGGTCTGGTGGTCTATAGCAGATGCCCACCACGACATCACCCTTGTTGCTCTTGCCTCTCAACTTAACCCAAAGACTCTCAACAGGCTTTTCTCCAGTTTCATACTGGAACTCTGAGCAATCATACTTCTCTCTTACATACAGTGCAACTCCCCCACCTTTTCTCCCCTGCCTGTCCTTCCTGAACAGTTTATAACCATCCATGACAGCACTCCAGTCATGTGAGTTACCCCACCAAGTCTCTGTTATTCCAATCACATCATAGTTCCTTGACTGTGCCAGGACTTCCAATTCTTCCTGCTTGTTTCCTAGGCTTCTTGAGTTCGTGTACAGGCACCTAAGAAAACTAGCTGATTGCCCTACTTTCTCAGTATGAAATAGGAGACCTCCCCTGTTGCAATCTGTTTGTAGTTAAAGTGAATCTTACAAATGTAGGTTTTTTTGTTACATTACTGCACTCTAAAACAAAACAATGTAAAACTTCAGAACCTACAAGTCCTCTCAGTCCTACTTCTTGTTCAGCCAATCTCTCAGACAAACAAGCTTGTTTACATTCACAGGAGATAATGCTGCCCTCTTCTTGTTTACATTGTCACCAGAAAGTGACAACAGGCATTTGCATGGCACTTTTGTAGCCGGCATTGCAAGGTATTTACGTGCAAATACGCTAAACATTTATTTGCCCCTTCGTGCTTCAGCCACCATTCCAGAGGACATGCTTCCATGTTAATTACGCTCGTTAAAGAAAATGTGTTAATTAAATTTGTGACTGAACTCCGGGGGGGAGAACTATATGTCCCCTGCTCTCTTTTATCCTCATTCTGTCACGTATTTCATGGTATAGCAGTCTCAGATGTAAGCAAATGTACGCAGATGTAAATGTAAGCAGATGTAAATGTAAGCAAATGTAAGCAGATGTAAGCAGATGTAAGCATGGTATAGCAGTCTCAGATGTATAGCAGTCTCAGATGTAAGCAAACCCAGACCTCTCCCCCGCTTCCCTTCTCTACCACCTTCCTGGGCCACTAGTGGGGACCTCAGCGGCCCAAGAGCAGGGGCAAGGGGTGGCATCTTAGCCCCCCTGCCAAGAAAAGCCCAGGACCCACCATACTAACATCGGCCATCTTGGCACAGTACCTTCTTTGTGTTTTGTCAAAATCTGCAGTGAATTCTTTCACTGCAGATTTTGACAAAACACAAAGAAGGTACTGTGCCAAGATGGCCGATGTTAGTATGGTGGGTCCTGGGCTTTTCTTGGCAGGGGGGCTAAGATGCCACCCCTTGCCCCTGCTCTTGGGCCGCTGAGGTCCCCACTAGTGGCCCAGGAAGGTGGTAGAGAAGGGAAGCGGGGGAGGGGTCTGGGTTTGCTCCTCACTTTGAGCCCCAGCCCCTCTCAACACCTACAGGTTCTTACCCTCTTCCCCCTTGAGTGGGGAACCTTCCGTCCTTAGATGCTGAGGGAGGAAGTCTTCCTCCCCTGCTGGCGTAGGGTCTCCCTTACTTCGGTTCTCTGGTCTCTCAAATCTTACAACACACCTCCAAACTCCAGTCCTCTCTCCTTCCTCCTCCTCTCCTGACTGCCTGAAGCAGGGGGTTTTATTAGGTTCCTGACAGGAATTAATTGACTACAAGTGCTCCAATTAACCTGTAGCAACCCTCCCTAGTCTACAGGGACCCACGCCTTAATTAGTCTAGGGCTTATATATTTCCCCTCTACCACTCTACCACTGCTCCCTGGCCCTCCTGTATCACAGTACCAATGTGAGATTTCTAAAGATAGCTACAGCACTCGATCCAAGGCTTAAGAATCTGAAGTGCCTTCCAAAATCTGAGAGGGACGAGGTGTGGAGCAACACTCCAATGCAGAAACTACAGAACCCAAACCACCAAAAAAGAAAATCAACCTTCTGCTGGTGGCATCTGACTCAGATAATGAAAATGAACATGCCTCGGTCCTCACTGCTTTGGATTGTTATCGAGCAGAACCCGTCATCAGCATTGATGCATGCCCCCTGGAATGGTACTTGAAGGGACATATGAATCTTTAGCACATCTGGCAAGTAAATATCTTGCTACGCCGGCTACAACAGTGCAATGAGAACATCTGTTCTCACTTTCAGATGACATTATAAACAAGAAGCGGGCAGCATTATCTCTTGCAAATGTAAACAAACTTCTTTGTCTGAGCGATTGGCTGAACAAGAAGTAGGACTGAGTGCACTTGCAGCCTCTAAAATTGTACACTGTTTTATTTTTGAATGCAGTTCTTTACTACATAATTCTAAATTTTAAGTTCAACTTTCATGATAAAGAGATTGCACTGCAGTACTATACTTGTATTAGGTGAGTTGAAAAATACTATTTATTTTGTTTTTTTATAGTGTAAATACTTGTAATAAAAATAAATATAAAGTGTGCTTTACACTTTGTATTCTGTATTCTAATTGAAATCAATATATTTGAAAATGTAGAAAACATCCAAAAATATTTAAATAAATGATATTATATTATTGTTTAACAGTGCAATTAATCGTCATTAATTTTTTTAATCGCTTGACAGCCAAACTATAGACGTTTTAAATCATTTTGTAGCATGGCTAGAACCCTATTGAGAGGCTTTCTCTGTGTCCAGCTCTATGGCTTTTAGAGCCATAGCTATCAAGTCTGGTTTAATTTCTGTAGAGCCCTTTTGTGCATTTCCAGAAGGTTGGGTTCAAACATCCATAGAAGGAAGTGGAGGAAGGTTCTGATTTCATCAGATTTCCTCCCTCCTATTGTCAGTAATGCTTCCTCTCCCACTCCCATAAAAGGTTTTCTGCAGAGGTCCTGTCACACCAAGACCGTGAATCATTCTCTTCAGCTGTGCTTGTACATTTACCATCCTATATAGCCAGAAAGACTGGATCCGGGATGTTGAGATTCAACTATATACAAACTGCTCTCACTCCCAGGTCCCTTGGCTCCTATTATTTATTCACCCAGTGCTGATTTATATAATCATAGAATATCAGGGTTTGAAGGGACCTCAGAAGGCCCTGGGGTTTTTTCGCCTTCCTCTGCAGCATGTGGCACGAGTCACTTGCTGGAGGATTCTCTGCACCTTGAAGTCTTTAAACCATGATTTGAGGACTTCAATAGCTCAGACATAGGTGAGAGGTTTTTCGCAGGAGTGGGTGGGTGAGATTCGGTAGCCTGCATTGTGCAGGAGGTTAGACTAGATGATCATAATGGTCCCTTCTGACCTTAATATATATGAATCTAGTCCAACCCACTGCTGAAAGCAGGACCAATCCCCAACTAAATCATCCCAGCCAGGGCTTTGTCAAGCCGGGCCTTAAAAACCTCTAAGGATGGAGATTCCACCACCTCCCTAGGTAACGCATTCCAGTGCTTCACCACCCTCCTGGTGAAATAGTTTCTCTCCATCTATACCACAGGCAGATATTCACTCTCGCGGTCCTTATCTGTTAGCTGAAATTCATCTACTAGTTAGTCAGTCATCCCAGTGCCTCAGTAACAAAACTGGGATTCTCAAAGGATCTTAAGGGAGTTAAGTGCCCATATCCCATTGGAAAGAAGCTAATAGGATTAGGGCAGCCAGTGTGCAACTCCTTGGAGAATCCCAGGGGATAATAGTAACCAGCTCCCTGTCAAGGTGCTGCAGTTGCCAGGAACTAGCTGGAGAACAAACTGGGACTCATTGTCCCCTGGCAGCAAAATGCCATACATCTCCCAGCACTCCTGAGGCAGCGCAAGTCTCTCTCTTGACAGCCGCATGCCCGGCCATTTGCCATTTCCAGAGCGCTCTGAGCCGCAACTCTGCCAGGTCACAGTGTTTAATGTGCAGAGCTGATTCTCGGGTGTTCAGGACACACCTCGGATTGAGAAGCCCCTCTGAAGCAGAGAGACCGGGAGAGCTGCCTGCGTCACTCTGCCAGTCACCGCCGTTAGGTTACAGGCCAGCCAGAACCCTGATCAGTCAGAAACGTCGCTTAAGAAAGAGATGGGAAACTGAAGAGAGCTACAAATGTATTGCACCAGCTTCATGGCTGCCCAACTGGCTGGGCCTTCAGTTCTGCTCTGATTACCAGGTCTGCCTCTCTGAGGTGCAGGCTGCCCAGTGGCTTTTGGGAAATGACTCCTGGGTTCTATCAGTGCACAGCGGCTGCAGCAGATGTCAGCGCAAAGCAGTTCTGATGCTCACAAGCCAGTGGGTTCGTTAATGTCCATCTCAGATGTCTGGCAATTGGAATTGTCAACTAGTTCTAGTCTTGTAGGACAAAAATAAGTGTTGTAATATTTATGCCTCCACACAGTGCCACTGCGTTGATACACAACAGTGCCGAGTCTTGACAGGTTGTCACAGTGTCATCCATCCATGGTGTTTACAGGGCTCTAATCAGCTCACCAGCTATTAGCGCTGTCTCACAATATCATGATGCAATGCACACCTGAAGTAAGCTCTGCTTCATTTAATTGTCCTGGTGACAGAGCCATGGAGATAGGCACTGTGCTGTGAATGGCAGACTGGATTTTAACTCTTTCATTGACCCTTCCATGCCTCATTTTCTGATGTTTGCTGGCTGCCACTGGCAACGCAAACAAGATTATTCAGTTAGGCGACATCTTTACTACAGCCAGATCAACGCTCTGGCAATCAACGCAGGGGTGGTCAATTTAACAGGTCTAGTGAAGACCCGCCAAATCGACCACAGATCACTCTCCAGTCAACCCTGGTACTCCACCCTGAACGAGGAGAGTAAGGTAGGTCAACGGGAGTGTGTCTCCCATCGACCCGCTGCGGTGTAGACACTGCAGTAAGTCGACATAAGCTATGTCAACTCCAGTTCTGTTATTCATATAACTGGAGTAGCGTAACTTAGATTGACTTACTGCGGTAGTGTAGCCATAGCCTTAGCTTTGAAGGGCTGCTCCTTAGAAATAGGCTGAATTTCTTTCTGTGGGCTCGCTATATTGTGCTATAGTGACACACACTCCACAAGCAGTCCCACTGAAGAAAACACGACCCCTTATAGATTAAGATACTGCTAAGTGGGAGTAAGTGTGGCAGAATCAGGCTCTATGTATTTGCTACAAATACACTGTTAAACCTGGAACAGTCTTACATACATGCCAAGGTGTTAGATGCCTTAGAAATATCTATGATAGCTCTCTCCAGCTGGTAGAATCTTTCAACATGGAAGACGTTTGGAAAATCCAACCGCTGGACCCATCATAGAGCATTAGGCTTATGTAGCCTGACCACCCCCTTCCCAAATTGGCCATCTTTTGGCCATCACTGGTGATGACTGGTGAACCTTAAGGAAGGCCCTGAATTACAGGAAAAGAATTAATCCTGGCTGTATGGTCACCCAAAGGTATTTTCGTATGTCAAAGGGAAGAAAGAATCCTGGTGTGAGAATCCGGCATAAAACCTGTTGTAATAAAACAAGTATCTAGACTCAGGGTAAAATGTTCACAAGCATCTAGGAGCCTAAGACCCACTGTTAAATGGGAAGAAGCTTTGATAGCCCAACCACGTCTAATGTAATTGCCCACTGTGTTATCACAACAAGGCAGACTGTGGTGTGCTGGCAAGCTATACAAGCACAGAAGCCTCATGCTGCACAGCACAAGCTAGGCGAGGCCATTTTTATATGAAACCCCACACCCTGCTCTGTCCTAACACTCAACAAGACATGTATGGAAGTGGTGTGTCATCATCCCACCGAGACTTGGGGCTCTTGCACAATAGCCACCTGTGCAGCTCATTCTTTGTTTGGATGTACTGAGGAGGTTCTCTTATGGCAGATTCAAGAGCTTAACAAGGGGTTCTGTGTGTGTGGCACGTTGAAAGAGGTCGCAGCCCAGCTTAGCGATGGCTCTGCAAATGTCTGAAGGTGAAAGAAAGGACAGTTCTTGCTGTGGCTGAAGGGTCTTTGGAAAGAGCTGGCTGCTCCATGGCTAGTTTTATGGAAGGGTGGTCACTCACACAGGGCAATGACACTCATGTGCACTCAGGACAAGGGGAGAGACTAGTCATTCTGCACCAGCACTCTGGAGACCTTGTGTCCCAAGCAGATCCCATGCCTTGTGATTCCTCCAAGCTGAGCATGTGTTGGGCTCACAGGTAGAGAGACGAGGCCCAGAGGAGGTGACTGTGAATGAAGTAGTTCATGACTCCTGGGGGTTGTTGCTCAAGCAAAGGTATAGTAGCCAGGGAGAAGCTAGCCTAGGAAAGGGAGGGAAACCAGGTCACCCAGGTGGTTCGGTTGAGTGGGGATGATGGAGTGCATACCCTCTCTGCTCCTGCCTGCATGGTACCTCTAGTGTTAGCATATTCAGCCAGAACGTTCCGGGTGTTCAGAGCACCCCTTTGAGAGCTCTCTGATCACATGAACTATCATGTCAGTATCATAAAAAGAACCCAGAGTCTTTGAGCTTCTTGGAGGTCAGAGCAGTGATAGGCCTGGGTCAGCTTCAGAGATTCCAGGGGGCTTCAGATAAGCACCCACAAGTGTGCCTGTGTATTCAAACTTTTGGAGGGAATCTGTCAGTCTCTGTTTGTCCATCTGTTTGACGTTTATACAAGGTGATGGACACAGAATAGAATCCAACAAGTCTTAGTTCCATTACAAGGGCCAAAATAGGGAGGCTATTTTTTTTCTAGAGAACGTTAATTAAGCTAATAGATGGGCCCCTCTTTAAACAGCACAGTATTGCCAAGCAGCTGCCTAGAGAAGTCTGGCTGTTCATCCTTTGGACTGTGTGCATGTTCTTGCCACTGATCTAAAGATAGGGCCAGGAGCTGCTGACGGTACATACACAGTGACTGACCCAGGCCGCCTGCTTGGACAGACAAAGCACTCTTAAGTGTGTACAAGGGCCCTCCATGGCTCTTCCTCTTGCAGCACCATGAGTCATGTTGGCCACGTGAGCGGAACTCAGTTACAACTGAGACGGATTCTTATTCACTCCACAGAGACCTCTTGCTGTGATTGGCATTTAATTCATCTTCATTAGGAAGCCAAGGAATCCTTAGGGCTGGCATGGTGACTGCATTGTAATCAGCCAGCCTGCCTCTCGCTCAAGTTACCCATTCCAGTTAAAGCTCCCATCGCACTGCCTTTCATGAGACCTTTTTAAAAAGCCTGAAAACAGTAAGAAAATGGGGAAAACCCCCTTCAGTGTGTAATTCAATTGGTTTAATGCATTAACAACAGAATAACATGGTCCTTCCCGAGTGAGGGCTACAGCAAGGGCTAAATGTGATCTGTACCCTGCCTACAGCAATGGGGCCCTGATCACAGTGCAACTGTGATACACCTAAAAAGGGGTCAGACTGGATAGGGCAAGTCACACGTGCAAGAAGGGATGGCCCATTTTGGATCCAGAGTCCAGTCCCCTTGCAGTTCAGACCCCAGCTTGGGGTTTGCCCATTAGAAAGAGGTGCCATTTGCAAATTTCAGATTTGAGTCCGTGGTCAGATTTTGGGATGCCTCCCCACTTGGGGTTCTTTGGATCTCTGGATCTGCTTGGCTCTTTGATTCTGGTTCATTGCTACCTGCAGACGTGAGCCATCTGAAAAAGGTGGGATATCTGCAGGGTCTGGGGCCATTTGAGCCATCCCTGGTTACAGCCATGCAGACCTGTAGCCTAGCCATTGGAAGCTGAATGCTGCTACAAGTTCACGAATTCACACACATTGTATGCATTGACATCCCATAATGTTCTCTTCCGTGATTGCTTGGGATTCTTCCCAAGTCATAATGACCGCTCTCTGCACTTGTCCTGCCCTATAAGGGTGCCACCATCCCACATAGGAAGTTCTGCTGGATCATTCTGAATTTGGGCAGTCCTGTTCCCTTCATCCACCAGATTATTTTGGCGTGAGTGAAGGAGCAGAAGAACTCCCAGCTGAGCATTCCCGAAGAGGGTTTGGCCTTGCACGTGGAGGGACACGCCCCTGAGGACCTGGTGTAACGCCGACAGATCCTGGTCGTCGGCAGGCGGGATCAAACCGGGGACCTCTGGAACTTACTGCATGAGCCTCTACTGCATGATCTAAAAGCCAACTGCTTGTTAGCTAAGGCTGTAGAACAGTCTCATTTCACTCTCTTGAAGTTGTCTCGGGGCCACTAGATGGGCCAGAAGGCCACACCCAGGAGGTGTGTGGGTTACAGTGGCACCAGAATGCAAGCAGCGTGCCAAAAACTTCGCAGGAAACAAAAAAGTGTGTCTCATGTTCAGTTTGCAGTGCCTGCACTGGGGTCAATGTTCAGGCTTACAAGCATGCCACCTGCCTTGGTGCCACCCAGAAAGCAGGGCACTACCGACTTTCGGTATGAAAGGAAGGGCAGCCCCACTCTCAAAAGCCACTGCGGAGCTGTTCCACCTCTGCCTCCGACTGCCAAGGGCTCGGAGGGCCCTGTGCTGCATGGAGGGCCCCATGTGTGTCTCACTCCTGGCTCACTCCCGCCTCAGCCTGGAGAAGCAGCTGCTGGATTTGGACTCCCAACAGAAACATAACATCAATCAAGAGAGGCGAACCAGAGCATCAGTAGGAAGATGCAAATCAGCCTCTCTCTGCCTTCCTCCTACCTTCCCTCGTGTACATGACTCAGACCCTGGTAGTGTGGTAGGCGGCAGAGCCATGTGGTCAGGAGCCTCCCTGCCCCCTTCTTTCAAAGCCCCCTCTTTAGATTTAAGGAAGTTTTCCTTGTTTGTGTTTGGTTTCCTGGTGATGCCTTTAATGTCACAAAGGCATCATCTCTGACCTCAGCCCTGCTGCATCACTGCTTGGGAGATAAAAAACCCATCATCATATATGGGCAGCGGCAGACCTTTGCTTTGTCGCTGCTGAACCGGCCGGCGTTATTTCTCATGTCTGAGACACGGCATTTCATAGAATCATAGAATCATAGAATCATAGAATATAAGGGTTGGAAGGGACCCCAGAAGGTCATCTAGTCCAACCCCCTGCTCAAAGCAGGACCAATTCCCAGTTAAATCATCCCAGCCAGGGCTTTGTCAAGCCTGACCTTAAAAACCTCTAAGGAAGGAGATTCTACCACCTCCCTAGGTAATGCATTCCAGTGTTTCACCACCCTCATAGTGAAAAAGTTTTTCCTAATATCCAATCTAAACCTCCCCCACTGTAACTTGAGACCATTACTCCTCGTTCTGTCATCTGATACCATTGAGAACAGTCTAGAGCCATCCTCTTTGGAACCCCCTTTCAGGTAGTTGAAAACAGCTATCAAATCCCCCCTCATTCTTCTCTTCTGCAGGCTAAACAATCCCAGCTCCCTCAGCCTCTCCTCATAACTCATATGTTCCAGACCCCTAATCATTTTTGTTGCCCTTCGCTGGACTCTCTCCAATTTATCCACATCCTTCTTGAAGCGTGGGGCCCAAAACTGGACACAGTACTCCAGATGAGGCCTCACCAATGTCGAATAGAGGGGAACGATCACGTCCCTCGATCTGCTCGCTATGCCCCTACTTATACATCCCAAAATGCCATTGGCCTTCTTGGCAACAAGGGCACACTGCTGACTCATATCCAGCTTCTCGTCCACTGTCACCCCTAGGTCCTTTTCCGCAGAACTGCTGCCTAGCCATTCGGTCCCTAGTCTGTAGCTGTGCATTGGGTTCTTCCGTCCTAAGTGCAGGACCCTGCACTTATCCTTATTGAACCTCATCAGATTTCTTTTGGCCCAATCCTCCAATTTGTCTAGGTCCTTCTGTATCCTATCCCTCCCCTCCAGCGTATCTACCACTCCTCCCAGTTTAGTATCATCCGCAAATTTGCTGAGAGTGCAATCCACACCATCCTCCAGATCATTTATGAAGATATTGAACAAAACCGGCCCCAGGACCGACCCTTGGGGCACTCCACTTGATACCGGCTGCCAACTAGACATGGAGCCATTGATCACTACCCGTTGAACCCGACAATCTAGCCAGCTTTCTACCCACCTTGTAGTGCATTCATCCAGCCCATACTTCCTTAACTTGCTGACAAGAATACTGTGGGAGACCGTGTCAAAAGCTTTGCTAAATTTCTTCCCTGCTGGACCAGTGTTTCTCTCGGTGTGGTGCAGTAAACAGTGCAAGCTCTTCTGAGATCTGACCTGCATCACACTCTATCTGTGAAGGATGCTGAATCCCCCACCATGGTAACAAGGCTCCTGGCTTGATGAAAGGAAGAGCTCTAGCACCGGCCGCATTTCAGAGCAGTGCACTTGAGAGCAGACCTTGCAGCTCGCAAGGAAGCAATGAGAAGAGACATAAAAGGGTCTGGCCCAGGGGAGCTGGTGGTGATTATGTTCTCAGAGCTTCATTTTGATTAGCTATGGCATCTTGCGCCCTCACCCGGATCACATACTGACTGTGTGTGGGTTTCATCTCTGAAGAAGAGTTTGATTTGTCTTTTCATGCTTTTCCATCTTTTTGTGCTTTCACAATATGTTATTAGGCAATTTTCTACGTATAGGGTGAATCTCACCAGTCTTGAAAGCACAATGGAAAGTGTTATTTTGAGAGCTGCTTGAAGTTTTTCATTTTCAATGAAAAAAAGGGCTTGTTCATAGAAACAAAAAAGTTTTCATGGAAAATCTCCATTTTTCTTGATATCTTCTTGCTTTTTGTTGAAAACTAAAAGCCCAAAAATGTTCAAGGGCAATTGTTTGTGAGGAAATCAATAGTTCTTACAACCAGCGTTAGTTATTTTGTTATAAACCAGTAAAGATGATCTGAACTTCAAAACAACCTGTAATTCAACACATGGTCATGA
The DNA here is from genome assembly GCF_965140235.1 of Caretta caretta. Lineage (NCBI taxonomy): Eukaryota > Metazoa > Chordata > Testudines > Cheloniidae > Caretta > Caretta caretta. The sequence continues at coordinate 11,300,250 of NC_134209.1, forward strand.
CTCGCCTTGTCCATTAATCACGTTGAAAATGCACTCAGTTACCTGAATTGTCAGCCAGATAGACAGTGCCCCCAAACAATGTCAGTTTAGACTAATCAAGGAGTAAATAGATTTAATATAGAGATTGGGCCAGCCCTAATCCTTGGAGCCAAACACCTCTGAAGTTTGGGAAACTCTGTGTCTGGATTTCTTAGCTCAGGCCTTCTCTGATTGGAAGGAAAGCTATGTACCATCTTTTTCTTATGACCTGCCACTTCACAATGCTCATGTATGTGCTGCTAGCTGAAATGTATTGTTACCCTAGTGGTCTGTCTGTGCAAAGAAAACATTCCCTTTTCCTGGGCTTTGATGTTTGACCCACTGAATATTGAAAAGATTCTTGTGATTTTTAGAAGGAATGTGGGCCTTGGTATTGGGTGAATGCTGACCAAGTGTAATGATCAGGTCCAAGGCTGACCAGGTCCAAGAATAATGTAGGTTTGGAAATTTACATGCCCAGATCTGCTACATCAGATCCAGATGCCAGGATTCAGATTTAGATCTGTTTCCCTGCTGGTTAAAAAAGATCCAGAGGTTATAGGACATTTGGTAACTTGCAAATCTCCCTAACAAAAATGTTACTTTAAGGAACACACTGCTGTGCATTTATTGTGCAGGTCTCCTTGTTCCACAGAAATGAATTGTAGCTTGAATGTCAGGCTGTGGTTTTCATCATTGTACCATGAGGGGGCAGTGTTGCTTCCTGCATGCTCTTCCGTTTGCTTGACTGGGCATTTTGTATCCAAACCATTTCTGATGCTAAAGAGATTATCTGAGCATATGTGCAGCCTCCCCAACAATATTGTGTGCTGTAATACAGTACGCTCTTCTTCCTATGAACGGGAATGCAGAGCGTGGTTTTTACTGGAAAAAAGAAAAGGAGGACTTGTGGCACCTTAGAGACGAACCAATTTATTTGAGCATGAGCTTTCGTGAGCTACAGCTCACTTCATCAGATGTATACCGTGGAAACTGCAGCAGACTTTATATACACACAGAGAATATGAAACAATACCTCCTCCCACCCCACTGTCCTGCTGGTAATAGCTTATCTAAAGTGATCAACAGGTGGGCCATTTCCAGCACAAATCCAGGTTTTCTCACCCTCCACCCCCCCACACAAATTCACTCTCCTGCTGGTGCTAGCCCATCCAAAGTGACAACTCTTTACATAATCAAGTCGGGCTATTTCCTGCATAGATCCAGGTTTTCTCACATCCCCCCCACCCCCATACACACACAAACTCACTCTCCTGCTGGTAATAGCTCATCTAAACTGACCACTCTCCAAGTTTAAATCCAAGTTAAACCAGAACATCTGGGGGGGGGGGGTAGGAAAAAACAAGAGGAAACAGGCTACCTTGCATAATGACTTAGCCACTCCCAGTCTCTATTTAAGCCTAAATTAATAGTATCCAATTTGCAAATGAATTCCAATTCAGCAGTTTCTCGCTGGAGTCTGGATTTGAAGTTTTTTTGTTTTAAGATAGCGACCTTCATGTCTGTGATTGCGTGACCAGAGAGATTGAAGTGTTCTCCGACTGGTTTATGAATGTTATAATTCTTGACATCTGATTTGTGTCCATTTATTCTTTTACGTAGAGACTGTCCAGTTTGACCAATGTACATGGCAGAGGGGCATTGCTGGCACATGATGGCATATATCACATTGGTGGATGTGCAGGTGAACGAGCCTCTGATAGTGTGGCTGATGTTATTAGGCCCTGTGATGGTGTCCCCTGAATAGATATGTGGGCACAATTGGCAACGGGCTTTGTTGCAAGGATAAGTTCCTGGGTTAGTGGTTCTGTTGTGTGGTATGTGGTTGTTGGTGAGTATTTGCTTCAGGTTGCGGGGCTGTCTGTAGGCAAGGACTGGCCTGTCTCCCAAGACTTGTGAGAGTGTTGGGTCATCCTTTAGGATAGGTTGTAGATCCTTAATAATGCGTTGGAGGGGTTTTAGTTGGGGGCTGAAGGTGACCGCTAGTGGCGTTCTGTTATTTTCTTTGTTAGGCCTGTCCTGTAGTAGGTAACTTCTGGGAACTCTTCTGGCTCTATCAATCTGTTTCTTTACTTCTGCAGGTGGGTATTGTAGTTGTAAGAAAGCTTGACAGAGATCTTGTAGGTGTTTGTCTCTGTCTGAGGGGTTGGAGCAAATGCGGTTGTATCGCAGAGCTTGGCTGTAGACGATGGATTGTGTGGTGTGGTCAGGGTGAAAGCTGGAGGCATGTAGGTAGGAATAGCGGTCAGTAGGTTTCCGGTATAGGGTGGTGTTTATGTGGCCATTGTTTATTAGCACTGTAGTGTCCAGGAAGTGGATCTCTTGTGTGGACTGGACCAGGCTGAGGTTGGTGGTGGGATGGAAATTGTTGAAATCATGGTGGAATTCCTCAAGGGCTTCTTTTCCATGGGTCCAGATGATGAAGATGTCATCAATATAGCGCAAGTAGAGTAGGGGCTTTAGGGGACGAGAGCTGAGGAAGCGTTGTTCTAAATCAGCCATAAAAATGTTGGCATACTGTGGGGCCATGCGGGTACCCATAGCAGTGCCGCTGATCTGAAGGTATACATTGTCCCCAAATGTGAAATAGTTATGGGTAAGGACAAAGTCACAAAGTTCAGCCACCAGGTTAGCCGTGACATTATCGGGGATAGTGTTCTTGACGGCTTGTAATCCATCTTTGTGTGGAATGTTGGTGTAGAGGGCTTCTACATCCATAGTAGCCAGGATGGTGTTATCAGGAAGATCACCGATGGATTGAAGTTTCCTCAGGAAGTCAGTGGTGTCTCGAAGGTAGCTGGGAGTGCTGGTAGCGTAGGGCCTGAGGAGGGAGTCTACATAGCCAGACAATCCTGCTGTCAGGGTGCCAATGCCTGAGATGATGGGGCGCCCAGGATTTCCAGGTTTATGGATCTTGGGTAGTAGATAGAATATCCCAGGTCGGGGTTCCAGGGGTGTGTCTGTGCGGATTTGATCTTGTGCTTTTTTAGGAAGTTTCTTGAGCAAATGCTGTAGTTGCTCTACACCAACATTCCACACAAAGATGTGTGACCTAGCCGTGACCTGGGCAAACTGGGATGAGGAATCTCCTTACATGTGCTTTCCCAGAGCTTTCCCTGCGCAGCTCCGATGCACCAACGTTTCAAAGCATTGTGTGTCTGTGTTGTGCTTGCGGGGGAGGGGCGAGGTGGTAGTTGTTTTGATTACACCGTGATGTTGTGTTCGACAGCTACTTGAAACAGTGACAGATTAGCAGGTTGCGGGCCCGCTAGCAGTGCAAGGAGGGCGGTATGGCCCAGTTCGCCCCCCCCCCCCGGAGGAAAGGGCTGGGGGCAGTGCAGCCATGCCGGAGGAGCTGTGCCCAGTGGCCCCACGTCCTGCTCCTTTCGCCGCCGTAGTTCTGAAGGCGCAGTGGGAGGAGGGTAGAGCCCCCTCCCAGGTAAGGGAGGTGGATCATAGAAAAGGGACGGGAAGAGCGTGGGGGCCCCAGGCTGGGGGTGGGGTGGGGAGGAGTCATGTGGAGGGTCATGTGAGGAGGTCACATGCCCCCCCCCGGGTCCCTTGTACCGGTAAGAAGTGGATTCCACTTGCACCACTGGGGCACACTCAGGAGTGAGTCACCAAACCCTAACAACAAACCGAGTGTGAATACAAGCAAAATGAAAACGTTGTTCTCCTGACTCTTAGGAGAATCAGAAATGAGCAAAGTTTCCCCACAGGGTGCAAAGAATGCAGACTCAGACATCCTCTCTCAAATCCCAATGATTGGCTGCCCCGATGGTGGTGTCGTCAAGCAGACATGTAGGTCTTGTCGATACACTGAAGTTGGATCGATTGTACTTGTATGGTTACACAGGTAGAGTTCTATCCACAAAACCCTCCATGTGGACACCCTTATTTCAGCACAAGGGGCTGGTTGGTTGTTTTGTTTTGTTTTTGTTTTAGCTCTAACTTCTTCCTAAGTGCCGTAAGCTGAAAAAATAGCAGGGGAAAAACAGAATAAGTCTGTCAAAACGGGGAGTTACACTGGTATAACTACAGTGCTAGCCATTTATAAGAATCAACTGCATATAGTGATCAAAACCATTGAGACAAAATCATTCCTGTACTAACCTATATTCCACTTGTAAGAATCAACTGCTTATAAGAATCAAATAATCCGGGACGGATGTGATTGTTATAAAAGGAGAGCACTGTCCCAAAAAAACATAGACAAGGCTTTGTAGTGTATTACAACTTGTAACGAGGTTGCAAAGAATGCTCACAGTAAGCCAATAGCCTGCAATATTGGTTCTCAGTTAACTCTCATAAATATGGCTTTTCATTATTAGGGCTAGACGTACCTATAGAAAGGGCAGGGTTCCCAAACTGGTACGCTAGAAACTCAAAAAAAAAAAATCGTTCCGTTTCAACGGAACAGTGGGCATGTGCACTGTGTCACTCTAGCTTGAAAAGCAAACTCCCCTCTCCTGGCCACTTTCAGCCACGATGGCAGCTAATGCTCACCTACCAGGCTGCCTTTGTAGCTGTATTGAGCGATATATTGCATGCTGCGGCTGTGCAGATGGGGCGCAATCCTGTCAGCTGGTGTTTCTACCAGGCCTGTCATTCACCTTGTGCCAAATGGCACAGACCATGTTTCTGAGGGGAACTTGTGAAGTCCCATATCACACAGCCTGGGTGCCTCCTGGCTGGGAGGACACAGGCACATGTGCCAGCTCAGAGAGGCTGCAAAACCTGCAGCTGCGGGGGGTGGGAAGCCTCACATCAAAAGCCCCCCCCCGGAAGCTCTTGCAGAGCTAGAGCTCCTTCTGCCTCCCTGCCCTGCAGAGGGTGGGGGCATGGACCGGTGGGAAATTACCTCCTGTCTCTGCAGGGGAGTTGGGGGTGGGAGAGTCAGGTAGGTCTGGTGGGTAACAGCCTGGCTAGCCTACAGAACTAAGGAGAGCCGGCTGGCGGCAAGCCAAGCCTCTTCCTTGCGGGAGAGCTCCTGAGCAGATTGCCCAGCATTGCAGGCGTCGGGGTTCCTTTCCATCGATACCGCACAGAACCGGCTCGAGCCCCCATCCAGTGACCTGGGAAAATTACACCCCTGAGCACCTCTGAGAGGCAATACTTACCCATTCGCAAGCACAGAGTCTGAGTGTAGAGAAGAACCTTTTAATAAAAGGAGGGAAGTCACCTGACATTAACTAGGGAAAATGCCAAAAGCATGATTCATAATCATAAACCTGTGAGCAGGATGCCCACCCCAGAGTGTGTGGGGCACAGCCTTCCGCCTCGTGTTCTTGAGTCCTACAACTACGGTTCCTTTCTGTACCCCACTCTCAGCGGTTGTCCTTGGTCAGGGAGGACCCAGGGTTCAGAGGTGCATAGGTGTGAGTTCACCTCCCACCTGGGGAAGAAGGCACCTGGCTCGCTCTGCCATCTGATCACTTGCTTTGGCTAGCGCCCCACCAGCCGCTGCTTCTCACCACTGGCCGCCCCGCCAGCCACTGCTCCTTGCCACTGGCCGCCCCGCCAGCTGCTGCTCCTCCCCGCCCCACCAGCCACTGCTCCTTGCCGCCTGGCTGCCCCACCAGCCGCTACTCCTTGCCGCCCCACCAGCCACTGCTCCTCGCCGCCTGGCCACCCTGCCAGCCACTGCTCCTCGCCGCCCCGCCAGCCGCTGCTCCTCGCCACCTGGCCACCCTGCCCTGACCTTACACACACGCACACACACACCAACGCCCTCCTTCCCTATTACACACACACATCTCACCAGCGCCCCCTTGTCTTATTACAATCACCACACACCCACCCCACCACCAGAGTCCCCTGTGCATTTCTACACACACACCCTACCTGAACCCCCCTGGCCTTTTATACACACACTCCCCACCTGAACCCCCCCTGGCCTTTTATACACACACTCCCCACCTGAACCCCCCTGCCCTTTTATACACACACACACCCCACCTGAACCCTCCTGCCCTTTTATACACACACACACACACCATCTGACCCCCACCCCCGTCCTTTTTCCCGCATGCCATCTTCTCTTTAATGGTCCCTTTTTACGTTTTCTCCCAGAGCTGCTAAAATGTTTTGTGTTTTTCTAAATTTCAGTTTTGTACAAAGGAGGCAAAGTGACCTTGGACTCACGTTCAACATTCATTCAGATTCAAATTGGCAGGAACTTTGAACTTAAATTAGACAAGTTAAACAGTCAAGCCATTGGCTGTAGATCAGCAGCACATATCAAAATATATCAAGATGTAATTTATGACATATTAAATTGCTTCTTGTAATTCGAGTAACTTGAAAGCCTGTCATAAAGATGGATGTTTCACTGTGTTTCTTCTGATGCACTGTCTAAAGACATGCCATGGTTAGAAGGAACATTTTAATCCACATTTTAGGCTTCCGTAGCCATTTATTTTACTATATTGTTTAGAAATACTTCAGCCTATTAAGGCCTAAAATAAACATGCCCAAAAGGAGAAATTTGCATGTGATATTTTAAACACCAGGTTTTAAAGAAGCTGGTATCTGAACCAATAACATCTGGGAACCACTGATTGTAGTCAAAACATTTTAAATATACCAGACTATGTTGTAGAAACACAAAGCTGGTAATGACAGCTTACTGTAATAATGCATACTCTAGATTCAATCTAAAATATAAATACCTCACTACCTTCGCTCTGGTCATGGCTTATGTCCCACTGTGATGATAGGTGCAATGTGGCCAAGCTACAGTTGCCATGGGAACCACCATCCTGCCTTTTCTGCATTTAAACATCTTACCCTTTGGGTGCGCTTATCCCCTGGCAATGAACATGGTGTAACCACCTAGGTCGAGGCGCTGGCGAGAGGAGATAGAACGTTGCCGTACCTGCATTTGTGTTTGGTTTGCACTGAAAGGCCTTTGAGAGCCGAGACTGGTTTGGAGGGACTTGTTCTCAGCCTAGAGAAGAGAGACGGCCTGTGGGAGCTATGCCACTTGGTACAGGCTGCTTATGGACAACAGCTTAAACTGGAGGGCTCCGGAGATGCATCAGGTGTTTGCTATAAGAGCTGTGCCTGGTTTAACAGCTACTGAGAAAGGTTAGGGGCTAGAGGACAGGGACCAGATGTCAATGATGAGCGCGGGGAAGAATTACAGGAGCTACTAGCAGGGACGCAGAATTAGTTATTCTGGTTATTGCTTATTTATTATTTTAGTCTGGGGCTTTCCCGGAGGGGTAGACAGGTTGGATGGAAGTGGCACTATTCCAGGGGTTCTCAGGACACATTTTTGGGTGGCTTCGGAGTGCGGCCACCAACTCTTGCTGGCGGCTCCTCTCACACTTTTCCCTAAAATACTTATTAGCTTTAGGAAAAACAAATACATAGGCACAGATACATGTCCAAGTCATTGCCATTTATTTATTGCTAGCTAGTAAGTCTGTTGTGACAAGTGATATTAACAAACATACAAGTATCACTTGTCACAGCAGACTTACTCAGCCCTGGCAAGCCTGGGGACGAATTAAGCCCCTGATGGGGGGTTGGAGGAGGCAGCAGGGGCCAGGGACAATGGGGATGGGTGGGTGGGGGGCCAGGGAAGCAACGGGAGCTGGAGCCTGAAGCCCTACGGCCAGGGGCGGGGCCTGGGGATGGAGCCCAAAGCCATGTGGCTGGAGCCTGGGACCTGCTGCCATGCAGCCATAGTCTGGGGGTGGAGCCTGAAGCCCCAGAGCCAGAGCCTGCCACCCTGCCACCCCAGGGCTGAAGCCCAAATCCTGGGCCCCACTGCCCCAGGGAAGGTGGGGAAATCATGGGCTGCCTGCTCCTCCAGCGTTGTGCTTCCAGGGGGGGCAGGGCCCACCCCCTGCTGGTGGCCCCAGCAACCAACACCAAGGCGGTGAATCCAGGAGCAACAGGGAGAGGAGGGGCCGCTACGTTGCCCCCTCAATCACAGTTCAGGAGGCTGAAAAGCCCCTGGTGGCCACATGTGGCTGCCTTTGAGAAATACTGCACTATGCCCAAATAAATCTGTTAGTCTTTAAGGTGCCACCGGACTCCTCGTTGTTTTTGTGGATACAGACTGACATAGCTACCCCCTGATACTGCACTATTCAGTCTATTACACTGGTCCTGGAAGACTCACTTCACTTTTGCTTGTGATTCTAAGTAGCTTTTTGCACATAGCTTTGTTGACACAAAGCAAATCACACCTACTATGGGTGAACCCAAGTGAGGGTAGCTAGTGGCCGATACCAGTAGAAATTGGGTGCCCAAACTGTGTCCCGATCCCAGAACTGGCAGGCATAGCTGAAAAGACACACCAATATCAACATGGAACCAATGGTGGGGAGAGCACCATGTTGCAGAATGGACTTGCAGCTGAGATTTCACAGTGTTATCCTGGTGGTTGTTAATGGCTGCCATCCAGTGACTCTTGGATCCAAAGACAATCGCAGACCTGGTGAAACCCCCTTTGTCAAGTTAAATGGATGGCACGCTCCCTTTATGTAGTGAGATGACTGGAACAGTAGAAGCCACTGCCCAAGGCAATGGGCCACATGGCAAGGCTGAGCAAAAATTGACTCAGGTATATTAACAAGGGCTTCCCTTTGACTGGTTGGACAATACAGGGGCTAGGATACTGGTTGCAGCTGTGTGTATCCGTGTATGGGTATGTCTTCACTACCTGCCGGATGGGCGGGCGGCGATCGATCCAGCGGGGATCGATTTATCGCATCTAGTCTAGATGCGATAAATGGACCCCCCGAGCGCTCTCCCGCCAACTCCTGTATTCCTGCGCCGCGAGAGGTGCAGGTGGAGTTGACGGGGGAGTGGCAGCAGTCAGCTCACCACAGTGAAGCCACCACGGTAAGTCGATCTAAGTATGTCGACTTCAGCTCCGTTATTCACGTAGCTGAAGTTGCGTAACTTCAGAAGTTGCGTGACAAAAAGCTGGCAGATCGGAAGAGAAGCAGAGGCGAGTGTGGTCCTGAGTGGAAGCCCAGGGATGGAGTTTCTGGGACGCCGAACTCTTTGGAGTCATAGCATTTAAGACCAGAAGGGACCCCCAGACCAGCCATTGTATTTGTCTCTGTGCCAGTACGAAAAGTGAGGCAGCTCAGAAGAATGAGAAATATTCAGCCCACCCCTTCTTCCCCTCCCTAAACTTGACATGTAGCTTGTGTTTTGTGCTTTGTTCTACAAAGCCCTGGGGCCACAGGCAAAGGGTGAAATGGCAGGAATGGTATTGCCAGCAGCCAGACCCTCAGACAGGCATTCAGGAAGTCGTATTTTGATCATTATTTGCATGGTGAAGTTCTAAGTTAAGGTCATGGCTCCCTTGCCACCCTCTCCCCCACCAACCTTAACTCTGCCCTCTTTGTCTGGTGCCCCATCCCATCCCCGGCAGAGATTAGGGATTGTATCCTTCCCTAGTATGGAGAAGACTGTTTGGAAAGTGCACAAGGGAAGCCCTTAGGTCTTGACTTTACTGAGATAAAGGCAGAGTTGAGCGACCATGAGCTAGTGAAGCCCAAACTATACTCAGCCACATGGCCCTTGCTAAACCAGCCCTCAAGGACTTCCCAGATGTTAACACCTTTTCACCCTCACTTCAAGGAGTCCCTCTGGGACTCCTTGGTTAGCTCTGACTGAGCCTTGTGGTGCACTGTGATGCATGCCAACCTGCTGCTCGAACTCCGAGCAATAGCACACAGCCCGGGGTGAATGCCAGAGCAGACATGGGGTTCTTCTGGGCAAAGGCGTTAGAAAGGGGAGAAACTCTTTTATATTCCCCTTTTTTCCAGTCATAGCTGGAGGAATGTCAGCAGGTGGAGGGGTCAGTGGCAGCCATAAGCATGTTTTCTAAAACTCAGACTTTCTGTGATTTTAGAGCCAAGAGGGGCCATTCTGATCATCTCCCTGGCCTTCCTGCATGGTCAGACCAGCAAATGGGGATCCTGATCCCACTAGCTGCAGCCACACCCTCCTCAGACGGGACAGAGTGAGCTGGGACCACTTATTGCAGCTAATCCACACCTCAGCCCATCTACACCTGGCCTAGGGAGAGTCACTGAGAGCACAAGAGGAGGAATGATGGACTCTGAGGAGCACACCTATGAGCTGAGGACAATACGGGGAGTGTTGGGGAGTTCCCGTCTCTGTACTCCACTTCAGGGGCTCTGTACAACCCTCTGCCCCACAGGAGTATCACAGGGGTGTGAAGTGGCCCCTTTCGCTCAGTGAGACGGTCTCAGATGAGTCAGAACTCCCCCAGGGAGCTGAAGACAGCCTGGCACAAGTGCTTGAGATATATATAATGTTCCCCTCGTCTCAGTGGGTGTTCTCCTCTCTACCTCAGCCTCTACTGTGGAATACTAATTTGCAAGACAAGCTTCCTCTGCATGTGGATTTTAGAGCTATCTGAAGAACACAATCAGCCCCTTACTGAGGGAAGGATTTGCCCCACAAAGTGCATCCTTTTCCTCTGTTGTGTCTTGCCACTACTCAAGATAATCTCACAGTGCATGTGCCACTGAGAGTCTTTTGAAAGTTGGAAGCAGCTCACTGGGGGGGGGGGGGGCTGTCTGTTGGAAATCTCTTGATCAAATGCCCCTGCATTTGTGCAACAAATCCCAGAGCTGCCATTGGATCACAGCACCTTTTAAGGCGATGAGGAATTCAGGGCACTTTGAAACCCATAAGCAGCTTACCTGGGGGAGTGGAGGGCCCCTGTATTTCAGGACCCTCGAACAAGTAACCCCAAATTTGCATCACGAATACTACCCAAATCCCAGTTGTGCACCAGGGCACACCTCTCCATCACTCAGCTGCCAGCCCCACCCTCCCACTTGTCACCCTAGCCTCCGGCAAGCTTGGCGGGGCTATGAGCAGGCGGGCAGGAGGTGGCTGTGAGGAGGGTGTGTACCAGCTGGGGGAAGGAAGGGACAGAAGATGGAGATGAAGAGTCCTTACCCCAAATCTGGGCCTAGGGTCTGGGGAAGGGTCTCCACACATCCATGTGCAGCACATGAGGCTAAGCCGTGTGAAGTGGACCTTTCATCCCAATGTCAGGTTCTCGGTTCAATGAGAACACCCCAGTGGAGATGAATGGACTGCTGTGCTGGTCTGTCTGGTGCCGTTTGCACAGCAGCAGCTAGTACCTCCCAGCTCATTCAGCCCACTTCACCATCCAGGCTTCACATCTCTGACACAGCACTGTTCACCACCTGTCCCCGGGCAGATGATGTGAGGGGTGTAAGTTGTGGGGTGCTAGGCTCAAAACATGCCACTCACATTTCCAAAAGGAGCCTCACTGTGGTTCCAGCCAGCAGGCATGGGCAGGATGTATGCAGCAAACAGCTCTCCAAGGACAGGATTTTAATTCATGGGCCTTTACTTCAAAGGAATGTATAAATCTTGCCGTTTCTTTCTGCATAATACCTCTGAGGTTATCCATTCACACAGCTACCCCTCTCATCACCTCATGTCTCAGTTAGTGCCACATCCTTCTCTCTGCCCTTGACAAATGCAATCTTTCCCCATTCATATATATACAGAAGGTTGCTGCAAACATCATTTCCCTGTCCTGGTGTTGTGACTATGTCACGCCTCTCTTTGCATTCTTTCACTGATTCCCTCTTTTCTATCTTACCAAATATAAGGAGCTCTCCTTTGCCTTCAAACACCTTGACAACCTCAGGTGCGCTGAGCTGACCATTATTGTCTCATTGTTTCCTTGTGTTCCTCTGTTGATCAGTGTGTATCCATCTGTTATCTCTTATCTTACACTTAGGCTGTAAGTCACCTCCTTTTGTTCTGTGTTTGTACAGCGCCTAGCATGACTGATGTGGTCAGATGTTGATAGATGGTTGGCTGCGTGTGTGTAACGGCCCCAGCCCTGCACAGATAGATGGCACCGCAGACCTTGAGCGAAACACCCAAGATCCGTTAAGGTATGAAGGCACCCAGCCAGGTTTATTGTCGACAAAGCATGGTACTAGTATCCCGCAGACTCTACCAGACCACTAATACATGTGTCAGGGTTCCTTCCCCACTCTGAATTCTGGGGTACAGATGTGGAGACCCACATGCAAGACCCCCTAAGCTTATTTTTACCAGCTTAAGTTAAAAACTTTCCCACGGCACAAACTCCACCTTGTCCTTGAACAGTATGCTGCCACCACCAAGTGATTTAGACAAAGAATCAGGGAAAGAATCACTCAATGCTTTTTTTGCCTCTGTCTTCATGAACAAGGTCAGCTCCCAGACTACTGCACTGGGCAGCACAGCATGGGGAGGAGGTGACCAGCCCTCTTTGTGGAGAAAGAAGTGGTTCGGGACTATTTAGAAAAGCTGGACGAGCACAAGTCCATGGGGCCGGATGCGCTGCATCCGAGAGTGTTAAAGGAGTTGGCGGATGTGATTGCAGAGTCATTGGCCATTATCTTTGAAAACTCATGGCGATCGGGGGAAGTCCCGGACGACTGGAAAAAGGCTAATGTAGTGCCCATCTTTAAAAAAGGGAAGAAGGAGGATCCTGGGAACTACAGGCCAGTCAGCCTCCCCTCAGTCCCTGGAAAAATCATGGAGCAGGTCCTCAAGGAATCCATTCTGAAGCACTTGGAGGAGAGGAAGGTGATCAGGAAGAGTCAGCATGGATTCACCAAGGGCAAGTCATGCCTGACTAATCTAATTGCCTTCTATGACGAGATAACTGGCTCTGTGGATGAGGGGAAAGCAGTAGACGTGTTGTTCCTTGACTTTAGCAAAGCTTTTGACACGGTCTCCCACAGTATTCTTGCCAGCAAGTTAAAGAAGTATGGGCCAGATGAATGGACTATAAGGTGGATAGAAAGCTGGCTAGATTGTCGGGCTCAACGGGTAGTGATCAATGGCTCCATGTGTAGTTGGCAGCCGGTATCAAGTGGAATGCCCCAAGGGTCGGTCCTCGGGCCGGTTTTGTTCAATATCTTCATAAGTGATCTGGAGGATGGTGTTGATTGCACCCTCAGCAAGTTTGCAGATGACACTAAACTGGGAGGAGTGGTAGATACGCTGGAGGGTAGGGATAGGATACAGAGGGACCTAGACAAATTAGAGGATTGGTCCAAAAGAAATCTGATGAGGTTCAACAAGGACAAATGCAGAGTCCTGCACTTAGGACGGAAGAACCCCATGCACCGCTACAGATTAGGGACCGAATGGCTCGGCATCAGTTCTGCAGAAAAGAACCTAGGGTTTAAAGTGGACGAGAAGCTGGATATGAGTCAACAGTATGCCCTTGTAGCCAAGAAGGCCAATGGCATTTTGGGCTGTATAAGTAGGGGCATTGACAGCAGATCGAGGGACGTGATCGTTCCCCTCTATTCAACATTGGTGAGGCCTCATCTGGAGTACTGTGTCCAGTTTTGGGCCCCACCCTACAAGAAGGATGTGGAAAAATTGGAAAATGTCCAGCGGAGGGCAACAAAAGTGATTAGGGGACTGGATCACATGACTTATGAGGAGAGGCTGAGGGAACTGGGATTGTTTAGTCTGCGGAAGAGAAGAATGAGGGGGGATTTGATAGCTGCTTTCAACTACCTGAAAGGGGGTTCCAAAGAGGATGGATCTAGAGTGTTCTCAGTGGTAGCTGATGACAGAACAAGGAGTAATGGTCTCAAGTTGCAGTGGGGGAGGTTTAGGTTGGATATTATGAAAAACTTTTTCACTAGGAGGGTGGTGAAACACTGGAATGCATTACCTAGGGAGGTGGTGGAATCTCCTTCCTTAGATATTTTTAAGGTCAGGCTTGACAAAGCCCTGGCTGGGATGATTTAGTTGGGGATTGGTCCTGCTTTGAGCGGGGGGTTGGACTAGATGACCTCCTGAGGTCCCTTCCAACCCTGATATTCTATGATTCTATGAAAGGACCACTTGGAGTCCTATTCCACCAAAATATTCCCCGAAGCCATACACCCCCTTTCCTGGGGAGGCTTGAGAATAATATCCTAAACAATTGGTTACAAAGTGAACACAGACTCAAATCCCTGGATCTTTGGACACTGAAAAACATCAATCAGTTCTTAAAAGAAGAATTTTCTTTAAAAAAATAGAAAAGATAAAAATCCCCTCTGTAAAATCAGGTGGGAAGATAACTTTACAGGGTAACAAAAGATGCACAAAACACAGAGGAAACCCCTCTAGCCTTAGTTTCAATGTTACAACAAAACAGGGATAAACCTCCCCCCAGCAAAGGGAAAATTCACAAGTTGAGAAAACAAAGATAAACTAATATGCCTTGCCTGGCTTGTACTTACAATTTCTGTAATATGAGAGACTGGTTCAGAATGGTTTGGAGGACATGGATTGATGTCCGGTCCCTCTTAGTCCCAAGAGCAAACGAACACAGAAACAGAGAACGCAAAACAAAGCCTCTCTCCCCTCCCCCTCCCCCAGATTTGAAAGTATCTTTTGTCCCCATTGGTTCCTTTGGTCAGGTGCCAACCAGGTTATTTGAGCTTCTTAACCCCTTACAGGTAAGGAGGAATTTTAGGCTACCCTTATGGTTATGACAACATGTATGCCCGTAACAATGGACCAGCTCAGTGAACGGCGTGACTTTCCATTCCTCCCTAGGCAGACAAAGACATGCCCTTTGAGATACATCTTTATACCCCAATACAAACAAGTTAGTACTGCCCCTCTGACATAGTTAGGTACGGGCCCCCTGACGTGGCTAGTTATCACCCATCACCTTGTACATGTTGGTTCGATCAAAACATCTCTATTACATACTGTCATCCTAACCTCATCTTTTAGGAGAGGTCAGTGTGTTTCTGTTATACTTGGAGAATGTTTTTGTACCATCCTTGATATCAGGATGTTCTGGTACCACTTGATATCGGGATGTGTTTGTGTGAGTACTCTGTGCCTAGCACTTTGTATGAATGTATATTTCTGCAATATTAGCCCTGTTCTTGCCAGATTCTGTGAGCAGGTCCTGCCTTATACCAGGCCTCTGATACAAGGGCTTATGTCTCAGGCTCTCTTTCTACTACAACAGGGTCCCAGTACATGACTGTTACGGTGTTATGGTAATACAAATTAATAATAAATATTCATGACTCTGATGTGAGGTGTGCTTGTTGCCCAACAAAGAGTAGTAGCCCTGCAACGTATGCATGAGTCACTCTGTAGCTCATCATCCAGACTTGAGCCACTCTCACCAAAAATATCTTGAACTATTGCTTTCCCAGCGGGGAAGTTGATGCAAAATGTGAGCCAGATTGGAGCTTGAGCATATGACATTAGTTTGGGGTGGATCAGTGCAATAGTTTGAGCCCACTGTGTGCTCAATAATGTTATCAGAACCAGAAATGTCTGACGTCATGTGATTTTTTTTATGGGCACTGTATCTCAGGTACTCCTTATCAAGTGGCCACGTATTGGTTCCACTATAATCGTAGCTCACGGATAGAGTCATAATGGATGAGCAGAAAGAAACAAAGAACTGCTTTAGTAGTGCAAGGACTTGCATGCTACAATATAAATATTCTAACCCTTGATTAAATGCCGTTAGCATATGAGGGCCACCTCAGTCACCCATGCAGAGATCGATCAGCCCAATTTTTAGAAAAGATGCTCAGCTGAAGAGGGAGGCCTAAATTTTGCCATTCAAGGTGCATTATCCCAACTCAGCTGAGATAAACCCTCATCATTACAGTGCACCCTCATGCACTGTAAGTGTACCTCACCTGCAGCCTAACGGCACCTCAGAAAGACCTGAGGGAGTTCATACCTGTCCGCATGAGCGGGGAAGGAAATGGCTTTCTTGTCCTGTGGAAAGTGTGGGGTTTTCAGAGGTTTTCTTATTCTTTAGACAAGACCTTTCAAAGACTTTCATGAAAAACCTACTGCGAAAGACCTATCCCAGAATAGCCAGTGGCCTCTCCTTGGGTGGTGCACCTCCGCATTGCTACAGTGCGGTACACATGGCAGAGACTCCACCTCCCAATGGGAGGTAGGTGCCTAAATCCCTTGGAGGACCTGGCCTCAGTGACTGTAACAACAGGTCATATCCTGAGACATGCTGGCACCAGCGGTTCCCCTTGACTTCCTGGGGAACTGCAGTTGCTCAGCACTCTCAGGAGTGTGTCGAAAACAATGAGAAATCCTCACCAATTATGACCTCATGCCCCCGTATAAAATACACTCAACTAGAAGTTATGGGCTAGCTGCAGGAATCACTGGGTGGGGTTTTCTGGCCTGAGTTATCAGGAAGTCAGGCTGGATGATCATAATGATCCCTTCCGGCTTTAAACTCTCTGACAACGTAGATGGCAGGCACTGTATAAAGCAGAGCCACACGATCATTGTTGCAACTAATAATAAATCAATATATGCCACTAGAGGCATTCCTTTAATTGGTAGGCAGATAGGATGTCATGCCAGATATTTCTATCCAGATATTTCTATCCAGTCCCAGATATTTCTATCCAGATATTTCTATGCAGATTACTCTAGAGAGAGGTCCATAAAGGAGAATTTTGTCCCAGTGGGAAAAAAAAAGAAGTGACTTGACCCTGCCTTTTCCTTGGGTGAGCTGTTCATTCTTATAAACATAAGAAAGGGCCAAAGCCGCGTGCGTTTGTCACTATGGAGGAGAGGTAAATGGAATAGAAGAGCAACCTGCAGATAATTTTGCCTAAGGGACCAAGAGGATGTGAGAGGTTACTTACCTTTTTTTTTTGACTCACCGTGGGCTAATTAAGAAATCAGCATAATACTGTGAACTATTGAATGGTTAATGGAAGGGCAGCTAATGGTTATGATTTGTAATGTTAATCAATTAAGGAATTAATCTTTCATGAATTTAATTGGGAATGGTGCCTGAATCAGTGCATGGTAGGATGATTTCTGGAATATGAGTTATGGTTGTTTCTTTGTGACTCACGTGTAGTTAATGGAGAGAAAGTACAATATTGCAGAGCTAATGCAGAATGGAACAGAGATGTAATGATCGCAGCTAGGAATGTTAATTGATTCATTCATTGAGAAGGTGCATGTGTTTGAATGGTATGTGATGTGATGTTTCCATAGCTGTATTTGGTTTTGTTAATATAGGGCTAAATCCTGTCAGATTCTGCTCTCAGTTACTGTGGTGTAAATCCTGAGAAAATCCATTAACTTGGTGGCACTACTCAAAGATCGACACTGTTATAAACGAGAGCAGAATCCAGCCATAAATAAACACTGCAAGATTCGGGCCACAATCCTTTGCAACTGTGGCTGTCTATAAAGACTGTGTATGGATTATAGGAGTTTCCTTTCATATCTTGCCATTTCCATTCTGCTGGGGTTTGGTCTGGGCAGAGTTGCGGGACAGAATCTCACCAGACATACATGGAATGCTGTTGAGAGGGCTGCAGGGTATTTTCCCTGATCATATTTTCCTGGGCTTTTAGAAGCTCTGTCCTTATTAAAGGATATAGGATCATCTTCTTTCTGAAATCCCTGGGAGATGTTCAGTATGATACACTTCCCCAGGATAATTGTGTGTGTGACTGGATTATGCCGATCAATACAGGCCAAATCTTGCTGTGATTTACGCCAGTGGCTCTCAACCTTTCCAGACTACCGTACCCCTTTCAGGAATCTGGTTTCTCTTGCGTACCCCCAAGTTTCACCTCGCTTAAAAACTACTTGCTGACAAAATCAGTCATAAAAATACAGACATGTCACAGCACACTGTTACTGACAAATTGCTGACTTTCTCATTTTTACCATATAATTACAAAATAAATCAATTGGAATATAAATATTGTACTTACATTTCAGTGTGATACTTGTGCACGTTGTCCAAAGCTCTGCCTCGTTACCTGGGGCTGAAGAATGTAACTTAGCTTCATCGGGGGGCCCTCTCTCCCCAAAAGATGACAGCCACAAACAAAAATTAGCATGGGGAAAGAATTTTTAGTTTGTGTAATGACTCATCCACTACCAGTCTTTATTCAAGTCTAATTTAATGGTGTCCAGTTTGCAGATTAATTCCAGTTCTGCTGTTTCTCGTTGGAGTCACGTGCCAGCAATGCCCCTCTGCCAAACCGGACAGTCTCTACACAAAAGAATAAATGGACACAAATCAGACGTCAAGAATTACAACATTCAAAAACCAGTCAGAGAACACTTCAACTACAGACCTAAAAGTTGCAACTATTCAACAAAAAAACTTCAAAAACAGACACCAACTAGAAACAGCAGAACTGGAATTGATCTGCAAACTGGATAGCATTACACGTACTAAAAACTATTTCCCCATGCTAATTTCCCCCCTACTGTTACTCACATCTTCTTGTGAACTGTTTGAAATGGGCCATCCTGATTATCACCACAAAAGTTTTTTTTTCTCCTGCTGATAATAGCCCACCTTAGTCGATTGGTCTCGTTAAGAGTTGGTATGGCAACCCCCATTTTTTCATGTTCTCTGTATCTTCCTACTGTATATATCTTCCTACTGTATTTTCCACTGCATGCATCTGATGAAGTGGACTTTAGCCCACGAAAGATAATGCTCAAATAAACTAACACGGCTACCACTCTGAAACCTAACAGAAATTATTGGCTATTAAATGGCATCAGGGCTACAATTATACATTGAACTCAAAGACCTTATGAAGCTTCCTGAGAAAAGGATCTGTTTGAAGTCAGAAAGGTAACAGTCACAATACATTTAATATTCTTGCCTAACTCAACAATTTGATCCACAGATGTTGACCCAACTGCGTATTTAGAGGATTGGTGCTTATACTTGTAAGCTTTTTACATTTTTTAGCTTCAGCACCTATGTCACATCCTCTAAAGCAACCCAACATTTATAACGGAAAATAATTCTGTATTGGCCCCTAGTTTTGCACCATCTTCCATTAATAGTCTGAATCATAACCTTTTGTTTAACCTTTTAAAATTGTAAATACAGTAGCACGACAAGATTCTAACCATTTTAATCTAGGCCAAATTACAGGCCAGGCGGTATCTCTTTAACTTTGTTATAAATTGGGCCCTAAACAAATTATATTTTGTCATCTGAAATCAATTGCAGTAGCTCTGGTTTTCCTTTTAGTCAGATGAAGGGCAGATGGCACTGGTTAGATCACTGATCTCATCTGTTTACACCAAACAGCTGTATCATTTGTTTGATAAATAGGGCGTTAATTTTAAACTTCAGCTCTGAATCACAGCTTTCTATGGCCTTCTGGGAGATTTCACAAGAAAAAGCCATCAGAGGACAAAACAGGAACAGTACATCACTGCTCAGCCTTTGAAATAAAACAGGGTGAATTCAAAGCTTCCTTCTCTCCTGGCTACCATCTTTAGTACGATGTCCCTAGGCACACTCTGGGGCAAGCCTTCAGAGACAGCTCATTATAATCAGAGCAAGCAAGCCCAGGAAAGTGCATGTTTCTCCACCACAAAGCTTGATGAACAAGAATTTCAGGCAGTGGCAGGGTCTGGGCTCCCACAGTGCTGAGCTGTCCTGGTCCAATTTGTCCTCTCATGCCATGTATGTACTGTGCCAGCAGCTGTTAGCCAGTCTTGTGACCGACTTGCCCTGGGTTATGTTAAACAGCAATGGATAACTGAAGGGCAAGTTTCTCTCCCAGACCCTTCCCTTTAAGGAGGCATGCTGTTGTTAGGATATAGATATTCAGGCCTGTCTGTAAAGGCCTATACTCTAAGAATTTAGGTGTATTCTTATCACTTGGCTAGTGATAGAGGTATAAAAGAAAGAAAGAATCAAAACCACTGTCTGCCAGTGTAAGGGCCTTCTCTTACTGTGACAGTTTGTGGCCCTGTGCTTAGGCTCAGGCCTTTGGCTAAGCAGCAGAGGCAGCCATAAGCTGGGAAGCGAACGGTCACATCCTCACATTCCAAACTAGTCACATTGAAATAAGGTGCTATTGGGCTGTTAGGCACTATCAGGACAGGATTGTATTCCTATCACCTCCAGAGAAAGGGAAGTGCCTAGAAAATGTAAAAGGAAACTTAGTTTGATAGCATCCTGTCTGGCAAGAACTCACTTATCAATAGCTGGGATGTGAAATCCTCACTTCTGTATTGTTTTGTCATTATAGTTCCCACTTTGCTGTTGTTTGTCTGTATAATCTCTGTCTGGTTCTGTGATTGTTCCTGTCTGCTGTATAATTAATTTTGCTGGGTGTAAACTAATTGAGGTGGTGGGATATAATTGGTTACATAATCATGTTACAATATGTTAGGATTGGTTAGTTAAATTTCAGGAAAATGATTGGTTAAGGTATAGCTAAGCAGAACTCAAGTTTTACTATATAATCTGTAGTCAATGAGGAAGTGACTGGGTGTGGGTGGGCATGTGGGTGTGTGAGATGGGAACAGGGAATGGGGGTAAGAAAATTGGAATCATGTTTTGCTAAAGGGGGAGATGGGAACAGGGAATGGGAGTAAGGAAGTTGGAATCATGTTTGGCTAAGGGCAGGAATGGGAACAGGGACACAGGTGTAAGGCTCTGTGGTGTCAGAGCTGGGAAGGGGGACACTAAGGAAGGAAACTGGAATCATGCTTGCTGGAAGTTCACCCCAATAAACATCGAATGGTTTGCACCTTTGGACTTCGGGTATTGTTGCTCTCTGTTCATGCGAGAAGGACCAGGGAAGTAAGTGGGTGAAGGAATAAGCCCCCTAACAGCTGTCTCTGAAGCTAGTCATTGTTTTAAGAACTAGCTAAAGGCCCATATCAATCAATCCCATGCTACTTGCCAAGTCACATTCTCCATTTCAGTGGTATCTACCTGCTACACAATGTTGTGTGTTGCTGCTCTTGTGCTTTTCTACCTAATGTGGGTGAGCTGCAAGTGGAGTTCACTTTTTCTAAGGCCCTGAGCGTTTAAGTCAGGAGTGGTTCGTCTGTACCAATGTACTGGTTAAGGAAACTCACGCATGAAGTAAGCAAGCTGCCTTCCGGATTTGAGAGCCACATAATTAGCAGGGGATCCCTACTTAGCCTCAGGTCTGGGAGGCAAAGGGCCTGTTGTCTGTCCCCCTGCTATACCCTTTTCCCCAGGGCATTCTCTGGCCTCCTCCAGTCCACAGGGCTTGTGTTTCCACTGCACAGTAGCTCAGGGGTGACCAGTCCTGATAAGGAGAAGGAAAGAAATACAGGATATGGTCAGGAGGCCTGCTTCTTTGTAACCTTCCATGGACGATCGCTTTCCAGGCCAGGAGACATTCTGTCTAGAGCGTCCCAGGGCCGGCTCAGAGTCACGCACAGGCAAGGCGAGCCTGGCATTTCACTGGAACAACTGGCGTGGAAACAAATATTTACCTTCTTTGAGCAATTGTTACTTGTCTCTCCTGAGAATCTTTGTCCCAGCTGCGCCACCTTCTTCACAAAGACTCTGAGCTCCTCCTACAGAGCTGGAGATGACCCCAGGACTCTGTACCACAATCCACTCCTGCTCCCTGGCAACAAGGAATCCTGCTCAGACTTCACTGGTTGGTTTCCCTCCACCAACACCTTTACAGTTTGTGCAGCAACACTATTTACAATATCCCTCGTTTCTCTGGCCCATCTCCCAGAGCCCAAGAGGTCTCCCTTCCTGGAGAGCCCCCTGTGGGCTCAACTAGCCCTACTCCTCTCCTCTTGCCCGTTCTTCCTGTGCCTTTTTTAGCAGTCCTCAGCTGATGGGCTAATTAATCCTTTAGTTCACCCAACCTGCTATCCTGCTTTGCTAATTACATTTCATACCCAAATTAGCCCTCCCTGCAGGAGCCAATTAGTTCCAGAGCAATCAGAGTGCAGGCTCACCTCCCCAGCCTCACAGCACGGTTTCTCTTTCCACACACCCTCCCCTCTTCAGAGGAGGCGCTGAACTCTTTGTGCTCATGCTGGCCCCAGGGTGGTTATCCATCTTCCTCCTGAAACAGGAGCATTTGATGGGTGGGGAACATCCCCCTAATTCTGTTTCCCCTCAGACCTTTGCACCATGGGAAGCCCACTTGCCTGCTCTCCTTGCTCTCTCCTCTTTGGCTTGGAGTTGAGCCTGGTGCTGTCCCCCATTTTTCTCCGTAACTAGGGATCCTGGTTCTCCCAGCCCCAGGATTCCTCCTCTTGCTGTTCTGGAGGCCAGGGTTCCTGGGACTCTCTGACTCTTCGCAATAAGTGAGGGTAACTTTTTCCCTGTAAACCTTGTTCTGAAGCACCTTATTCTCCCCTACCTTTAGCTAGGGAGGTCTCGTTTTCCTCCTGGCTTATTTCTTTTGCTCTAGGATATTCTGGTTCTCCCATTGTATGCCCTTTTCTCTCCTTTTCCATTAGACCTGCTTTCTGCTAGGGGGGGAGCCTGGACCTGCATTTTTATT
Source organism: Caretta caretta (assembly GCF_965140235.1). NCBI lineage: Eukaryota > Metazoa > Chordata > Testudines > Cheloniidae > Caretta > Caretta caretta. The sequence goes on from NC_134209.1 coordinate 11,322,656, forward strand.
TATTTTATTTATTAACTACAAACAGAGATTTTAAGTGATTATAAGTCAAAAGACCACAAGTCAGATTTGGTCAAATGAAATAAAAGCAAAACGCATTCTAAGTTGATCTTAACACTTTCAGTGCCTTTATAAACTTAGGTGCATCTCACCACAGGCTGGCTGGTTGCCCTTCAGCCAGGCTCTCCCTTTTGATCAGTGCTTCAGTCACTTGGTGTGGTGGCTGTAGATGGAGGTGGAAGAGAGAGCCAGCATGGCAAAAGTCTCTCCCTTTTATCATGTTCTTTCTTCCCTATTGGCTTTGCCCCCCCTCCCCCTTCAGGGTCAGGTGAGCATTACCTCATCGCAGTCCCAAACTGACCAAGAGAAGGGGGGTGACTCACTCAAGAGTCCAACAGATCCTGTGTTGCTGCCTAGACCAGTGTCCTTTGTTCCTGTGAGCCTGGGCTGGGTTTGTCCCATATCTGCCCTGATGAGGTGTGAACTGCCCCTCTGTTCCTGAAGAGTTTTGCCTGGGCTTGTTTTAAGACCTGAGGACACATTTTCAGCTTCATAACTATATACATGAAATTACAATCTCTAACATTATTATAACATTACTATAACAACAATACTCAGTGCATCATGAGCCGCCCAAAGAAACCCAACATGACAAGCTTTGCATTTGATACCACACAGTCATATTATAAGGATGAACATGGGGTGCAGGATGTTCCCCTGAGGTACGGAGTGTCACACCCTTGTATTGTCAGCCCTTCTCCCTAAAAGGAGACGAGATCTACCTTCCTGGAGATCTCTCTGATTGTGGGCTTGGCTAGCACTGCTCTTCTCCCTTTGCATTTCCTTCCTGTGTCTTTTTTAGCAGTGCACAGCTGATGGGCTAATTAATCCGGTAGCTCACCCAACCTGCTATGGGGATTAGCTAATTACATTTCATACCCCAATCAGACCTCTCTGGGGAGCCAATTAGTGCCAGAGTGATCAGAGTGCAGCCTCACTTTGTTAACTCCCTGCACTCCATCACAGACTCCAGCGAAACCCAGCCACTGTGACTATGCATATGTCATTGGATGTTCTTTCCTTTAGCTACAGAAATCAATTTCTTGGGCTCAATTTCTTAGGCTTTTTGTCATTAATTAACATTGCACAGCCTCTGTCTTCCTGATAATGCCTGTGAAAGGTCAGGAATATGTAGGGACTTAAGAACCATTAATGCACTTGTATTTATGTCTCCAGGCAAGGTGCAATATACTGCCTACTGCAGTAATGAAACTTTATATGGTTAAAGCATATGTTAACATTATTAAAGTAACTGGTGAATTGGCCAGTTCTTTAGCAGCACAGAAATACTTTAAATATTTGCCTTCATTTAATAATCTGAAAGAATATGAGCACTGCATAGATTATTGCTCTGAGACACCTGGGAGTTGTGTCCTGATGGTTTCATGCTGAACTGGACGACAATCAAGTACAAATATGAACTGCACATTTTTAATCCTTGTTTCATACCACATATTATCTATCATTCTTCTTTAACAATTGAAGTGCTAATATGCACGTTTACAGCTGCCATTCTGTTGTGAAGGTCCCTCTTCCAAGAATTCATATGGAGAAAAAAATTGCTGCTTTTTTCTCAATTGCTTCTAAAAATATGTTCTTCCTGGCAATTTGCATTTCCCTGGCGGTCAGAGCCGTGCCGTTAGAGGTGTGTCTTTTATGATGTGGACAATAATGGAGAATAATATAAGAGACTATTTAGTAGACACAGACCAAATCCCAAAGCCTGAACCTTTACCCCTTCACATTTATGGAGGAATGGCAGGTTCAGACTGGAATCCCTGCATATGAGTGTACCCGGGCAGTTTTGTTCATGCATCCGAATCAAGAAGGGTTCGATTGTGGTCTCACTGTTGCTGAAATTATGATTGTCCCAACATGGCAGAAATCTCAGGAGCTCTGCTGTTTTCCTGAGCTTTCTACTATTTGAGGTCAAATTTTCAGAAAGACAGCACCACTGAATTGGAACCCAAATCCTAGACCTGATTGGGCCTCAAAACTCTTCAGGGTCTTCTGAGAAAGGATTTAGTTGGGGATTTAGGATTTAGTTGGGGTTAGTCCTGCTTTGAGCAGGGGGTTGGACTAGATGACCTCCTGAGGTCCCTTCCAACCCTGATATTCTATGATTCTATGAAAAGAGGCATCACTAGGAAGGTGAAGCAGTAAAGCAAGCAGGAAGAGAAAGGATGCAATGTGTGTGGAAAGGCTAAAAGAGGACACCCAGATTTTAATCTGCAGTCAAAGCTCTAGTCCTGAGCTATATGCCCCTCGACTAATGGGGGAACATGACTTCTTTCATTTGGTCAGCAATCATCATCATGTTTGTATTACGCCTCTGGCGTTTAGGGCAGTGACGAAGCTCCTCTACTCCTATCTGTTTCTGGAATGTCTTTCAATGGTTCCCCATCTGTGCCCCAGGTTTTTCAGCTCGGCTTCCACAGCTCTTTGCCATGTCATTTTCGGGTGGCCTCGTTTTCACTTGCCTTCAGGTGTCCATCTTATTGCTACTCTGGTGATGGAATCAGTTTCCATCCGAAGCACATGGCCAATCTATCTCCAACACCTCTTGGCAATGATGGTGCTCAGATCCGCTTTGCTGCACTGTGTCAATTGATCTTGGATTGAGATTGTTCTGGGCCAAAAGATACGGAGGATTTTTCTGAGGCAGGTTGTATGGAATGAAGACAGTTTGGACATGTCAGACTTTCTCATTCCCCAGCATTCTGCACTCTAAAGTAGTGTTGAAAGTACGCAGCTCTGATAAATCTTGAGTTTGGTTTTGGTGTTGTATTTTGAGGCTTTCCAGACTGCATTTAAGCTCCTGAAGGTGTTCCTGGCTTTATTGATTTTGTTCCACATGTCCTGGGTTCCACCGTCCTGGCTGATGGTGCTGCCCAAGTATGTGAATGTTTCTACATTGGTAAGAACATAATTCTCTATCCGTACTGGTGATGGTGGGGCAATATTAAAGGTCACGAGATCTGTCTTATTGTGGTTGATTTTCAGTCCAGTTTGCTGGCTGAATGCGTTGAGTCGAGTTGTGTTTTCTTGTATATGGTGTTGGGTATGTGATAGGAGAGCAACATCATCTGCGAAGTCCAGGTCTTCAAGGGATGAGAAGAGTGTCCAGTTAATGCCTCTTGGCATGTCTTCTGTTGGACGGCGCATTACCCAGTTGATGGCAATGGTGAAGAGGATTGCAGACATGACACGTTCTCCTGTTTTGACTTCAAACTGAGCTCACTGTGATCAACACTGCATGTAAAGTTGAAATAGAAGCTTTTGATGATGGTCAGCAATGTTCAACCCAAAAACTACTTCAACACTGAGCAACGCGTTTGCATAGCACAGAGGGCCAAATCTCTGTCCCACTGACATCTCATTGCTTAAAGCAGGGATTCTCAAACTGGGGGTTGGGACCCCTCAGGGGGTTGCGAGGTTATTTCATGGGGGGTCACAAGCTGTCAGCCACCACTCCAAACCCCACTTTGCATCCAGCATTTACAATGGTGTTAAATATATAAAAATGTTTTCAATTTATAAGGGGGTCGCACTCAGAGGCTTGCTATGTGAAAGGGGTCACCTGTACAAAAGTTTGAGAACTACTGGCTTAAAGAATTGTAGCTCTTAGTGCTCTGCTCTTAGCTATGCCCTTGTGCTGGAATACTCCCTTTTATTCACACCCTACACACTACCCTAATAATCTTTGTACAAGTTATTCCTTGTAAGGTATAATTTGAAAACACATAATTTACTGGTCAGCATTGTCCTGTTAAAATATGTCTGGCAACATTGTATGTGAAGTTATAAGATTCCTCTTTATGATGTTATTTACATATGTTCTAAACCCCACAGTGCTGCCTATGCAGACATCAGTAAACAGGTCTGTCCTAAAGAAAGGAATGTCTTCTTGCCTTAATTTGCATTTAAGCAGTAAACAGAGTCATCATCAAGCAAGTAAAAACAAAGAAAGCTGAAACAAGTGAAAGAAGCCATCAGGGAACATCCTTCCACATAGACTCTTTGTCTCCTGGTTCTCAGCTGGCAATATTTTTCAAGAGGGGGACTGAAACTAAAGAGGGACAACCACCCCAAGAGACACCCTATCTCTCTACTTGCCCATCACATTTTCCACAGCTGAGAAAAGGAAACAACCACTGGATTTTGGGGAAGGGGTCCTGACTTGATGAGTTTGGTCAGTAATTTTGCTGGAAGCATGTGGTGAGAAATTTTGCTTGAATCTACTATAGTTGGGGGGAGGGATAGCTCAGTGGTTTGAGCATTGGCCTGCTAAACCCAGGGTTGTGAATTCAATCCTTGAGGGGGCCATTTAGGGATCCAGGGCAAAAATTGGGGGTTGGTCCTGCTTTGAGCAGTGGGTTGGACTAGATGACCTCCTGAGGTCCCTTCTAACCCTGACATTCTATGATAGTTTGTTAAGTGAGGCACTAGTAAATGTTTTATCTTTATTTTTCTTGTAACCATTTCTGACTTTTATGCATCATTACTTGTACTCACTCAAAATCTATCTCTTTGAAGTTAATAAACTTGTTTTATTGTTTCATCTAATCCAGAGTGTTTAATTTAAAATGTTGGGGTAACTTCCCTTAAAAGAATAATGAACATAATATTTCTGGACTCTCTGCGAGAGGGCTGGAAAGTGCAAGACACACATTTCTGGTGGTAAGTCTGGGACTGGGAGTGTGTTGGGATCACTGCAGTATCACCGAGGTTGGTGAAAGCCAGGATGGTAATTAAGCTTCCCTCATAGTAGGAAGTAAGATGCCCTCCTTCAAGGCATCTTTGTAAATGTATAGCAGCTTAAGTTCCAGAATTCCTTTGAGAGAATTCTATCCATAGGCCTGGATTCATTTCCTCCATGACCTTGATTGTTTCCTCGGATTGCAAGGAAGAGGCCAGCTTTGCCTGCTACTCTTCTGGGATTTATGGGAGGTTATCACGGGGTACCCACTGACCACAGGGGGCATCTCCCCTGTCTGCTCTGGGGAATTAGCCCTCTTCCAGGTCCAATGAATCTCCTTGCAGTTTCTCAGCCTGCTGTCCTCTCTCACTCTGTGGCCACTCTCTGCTTCCAAGTCATTAAGGTGGGTTTCCTGCAGGAAGATAATCTCTGCTTTTATTGTTTTTAGATGAGTAATAATTCTTTTTCTTTTTATCGGGTGATTCACCCCACGATGGTCCAGGAAATACAATTTATAATATTAGCCATAAAGAGTGCTTAGGTCAAATATTTCTTTATTAGGTGCCTGAAGAGTGACCTTGCTTGGGCCATTGTTAGTTCCAGATCTAGGAAAGGTATATTTGGGTCCCTCCTCACTGCTCGGGACATGAGGGGGAGGGGAGAGGTGATGGCAGACCAGGAAAGGTAAAAATAGGTATAATGTGGGAAACAGAAAAACTGAGAAAAAGAGATGAAGCCATCAGTATTGACCAAAGATCACTTTAAAATACATAAGTCTTATCCAAATGGAAATAGGACCTATGTGCTGGAGGTGTACAAGGTGGTGACCTCATCACTCACTCCCCTCCTATCCCCTCCCCAAAACAACCAATTGGGGTATAACAGGATTCCCTTTAGCTTTATAAAGAGGAAAGTGTAATATGAAGGTCGGGCTCAGGGCATGGTATCTGCACTATTCACAATGACCAGAACAGGAGGAAGAAGGCTGGCGTCTACAGAACAAGTCTAGAGTGGATATATAAGGAAGTGATGAAAATTGTTTAAATAACCTTATTCTAGCATACCTGGATCAACTGCAGATACGGGTTCATTTGCAGAACATTTCTGCCTAAATTTTGCCTTCTAGAGCCTTGTCCATGCTGGATTATAGTGTGAACACCATTGCCCAATACTTGGTGGAGTGGTCCTGTCTGAGACCTCCCACTGGCCTGTTTAATGGGTAGTTCAGCTTGGGCCCCCAAGGTATCCTATTGAATTTGGGATTTTCTTTGGGTCCCCATGGTATCCCATGGAGTTTGAGATTTCATTGTGGTCTCCCTGATGTCTGACAAGGATGGCGGCCTTCGTCCCCGGGTTGGAGTTCGCCTGCTCATCACTCACTGCCCGGTAAGCTGCCTGCACCTTGCCCATCAGGAATGGTGCTATGCGGGCTGCCCATGTCAACTCCTCCGAGTCCGCTGCCTTTGCCACCCACTCAAATGTGGGGAAGAAGCCTTGGGGTCATCTTCTGGTCTGAGCTTCACGAGGCATGGAGCCAACCATCCCCCAGACCCATCACTAACTGTGTTACTGGCCCAACCATTCCTGTATCCACTCCTGTTATTTGGAGTGGACTTTTTGCCACCTCTGCTGTGCAGCAAACTGGGCCTCCTGCTGTGTCTGTTGGTTTTCTATCAACTGCATCAGCAGGGCCTGGGTCTGCTGCTGCTGTATAGAGGCCACCTGCTGCCGCTGTCATGCCACTAACCTGTGGATCACTTCCTCCGCCTTTCCCCTCGTTCCATACCCCTGCCCCAGTCTCCTTGTTATTGCCAACACCAGCCAAAAGTGATCATTTGAGCAAAGCAGTCCCATCATGCTGATCACCTAGGCAGGGTGGGTGTGACTTCAGCTCCTGAAGTCCTCTTCCACAGCTCACCACTAGATGTCATTGGAGAACTCATTCAGACCCTGCTTACACAATCTTAACCCATTCTTTGGGCTCAGGTTCTGGGCCATCCCGCCTAGAGGTCCCTCGCTCTCCTGCTCCTGGCAGCTTCCCAGCCTCACTCAGCTCTGCTCTCTTTCTGGAGCTGCTTCCCTGAGCTCTCCTGGCTCCAGGGACCCACCACAGGAGCTAGCTTCACCCCAGTGTGGCTTTCCCTTCCCCAGAGTCAGCTTGTCTCAGTCCATCACCCAGCTGCCCACTAGCAGCCCTTTGTAGGCCCAGGGGCAGCCTCGTCCTCTTTAATTATCTGGATTGGGCTCCCCTGCTTTGGTCCAGGGGATCTGGGCTCAGTCTGTCCCCTGTGGTGGAAGCTCTGCAGCCAGTCCATATACCTACCATGTACAAGAAGTGTATGCTAGTTGGTACCATTGGTGGAGTCACACCACTGGGGAATGGCACAGTCTGTGTAGATGAGGCCACAGGAAAGAGCAGAAAGTGCCAAGGTTTTTTGTTGTGCTAGGATCAGGACAGAGTTATTCCAGGAGTGCATGGTGCATTAGCTCGGAGAATACGGCTGTAAATCTGAAGAGATTTGCTTTTGCTCTTAAGGGTCCATTTGTGCTCCAAGTCTGCCCATAATACCAGAGAGATGTAAATCAGAATAGATCAGGCTAATGTATTATTAATTTGTTAATCATTCTCTTTGTAACAGGATACTCACCATGGTCATGTGACCTTTTTCTCCTTGAATCGGTTGATGTAGCTGTGGCCTGGGAATAAAGTGCCATTCTCTCCAACACTCCTGTGTGTTACTCCTCCTAACCAATGTTCTGGGGCCCAGGGTTCAAGCTGCTGGAGACCATGAAAAGGTCTGGTAAAGGGGGGAGTTTATGTATTTTCCAGAAGATGCATCTTTCAGTTAGAAACAAAGCCAAGTCATCCCTTTGTAGGTCACGACTACTTTCCACATTCCTGGCTTTGATTTGACACCAAAGTAACTCTGAGAATCTGCAGGATGCATGAGAAAGTGAAACCTTAGATTCAGCACAAACAGCCAATCTGAAAACAAATATTTATCTTGTTTCAGCTACTGTCACCCATCTCCCTGGATAACTCTGCGACCAGCATCCGTCATTGCCCACAGCAAGGGCTTTTCAGATTCTTTCTGCAGAGCCATCCCATGGCGTGATGCGTGTCTCATTCATTGTATGGTCTTGTCTTAATCTTCCTGTATCTACACTGCTCAATTTCTTTGCCTCTGTTTCAGAGACTCGCTCTTTCAATCTTTAAAGTGGCACTGTCAACTTAGATAGCACACTTTGCTCTGAATATTCTTTTTACCTCCTATACAGTTACAAGTGACACCAAAGATGGCTGTCACTGAAAGGGCTCAGAGAAAAGCATATTTTTCTCAATTTTTCCAGTTAGTTTACTTGGCACATTTGATAGCACTTTGTGAATTGTTGTTTTTACCGTTCCCCCTTCCCATTCGGTTAATTTCTCCTGTTGTTTGTGTGGGTTCTGGACACCCAGTCCATGGAAGAAAAATGTGAAAACATGATTGTGAAACAATAAAAATGGACAGGGGTCCTCAGTGGAAGACATAGGACCTGAAACTGCTTTTATTTATTTATTTGTTTGCTTTTAATGAACTAGATTTCAAGTTGAGGTATCCCTTTAACATGCACCAGTCTCTGCCTTGAATTTGAAGGGTGATGTATCTGTCAGGATTTAGGACCAATAATGCAGTAAATTTCTCCATGCAAGGTGCACTCTTGTGCAATGTATCAACTACTACGTTAATTACACTTTATGTAGTAAAGAGAATATGGGAACATTAGTAAAGTAATTGGTGAACCAGCCAGTCCTATTAGTACCACAGAAACCTTTTAAGAGTTGACTTTGCTTTCATTAAGTAATCTTAAAGGATATGACCATTGCATAGATTATTACTTTAAGGCAGCCTGGCGCTATGCCCTTACAGTTAATTTCACGTTGAAATGAACGACATTCAAATACTATGATGTGCTACTGTGTAAGTTTTTTCCAGCTATTGTTATTTGATATGCCCACTATATTATATGTCTGCAGTATTGTTGCAGTCATGTTGGTCCCAGGACATCAGAAAGACAAGGTGGGTGAGTGTCTTTCTGTCTGAAGAAAGTGAGTGTTGGAAGAAGAGCTCTCTCTAAGCACGAAAGCTTGTCTCTTTGACCAAGAGAAGTTGGTCCAAGAAACGATTTTCCCTCACCCACCATATCTCACTATATTATAGCGATGCAATAGTAGCTGTAGGTGTCAGAGTAGCAGCTGTGTTCGTCTCTAAGGTGCCACAAGTACTCCTTTTCTTTTTGCGGATACAGACTAACCAATTTATTTGAGCATAAGCTTTCGTGAGCTACAGCTAGTTGCAGTTAAGGCTGAAAATAGTACTTCCATTCTGTAACACAATGTTTAGTCACTGATAACTCTATTAAATACTTACCTTTAGGGTGACACATCTCCTGCTTGAATTGTTTTATGAAAATCTAAAGAAAACCCATTTAGTCATTTTTGAGTTATCGTAGCCAATCTTCCCTCCCCCCTCCCCCACCCCCAAAGCATTTTTAAGCCACTAAAAATAACAGATCAGGCACTTTGTTGCAATGGTGTAACTCATAAACCAGTTTTGTTTTCAGGTTTCAAGCCAGCTCGTTTGCTACATTACTTTCTGTACTGGTTTCATTCCGCACAAGAGCGTCACATCCTGAATGTTTGTGCAATGGTTTGTAGGGTAGTGTTTGACTCTAGCTGCCACCGTAGTTCTGAGCATGAGAACATGGTAAGGGGGAGATTTTAGTTCCACCGCAGTCAGGATTGTGCTCCCTGAGGTGCATGCATTGCCCTGGTAAGATCAGATGATATGAGAACACTGGTAAAATAACATTGCACCGGTACGATGTGATAACACGAAGGCTGTGTTGTTACAACCCATATTCTTCATAGAAATATTGTCATGATATGAATATGGCATAACAAAGATACGTTTTATGCAAGATGGGTCATGTGAAAAGGTTTTGTGAATGTGAAAATCATTGAGAAGGTTATGATTTGCTGAATGTGATTATCCAATTTGTAGGCCTGTATCATTTCTGTATCTGAGGTTAGGAATATTGACTATGTAACAATTACAACTGTGTGTGTATTTGGGGGAACGCCCACCAGACAGTAGGCAATCAGCCTGAACAAGCCATTTAAGAAGGACAATAGAACTTTGAAGATACTAATCTCCCACCCTCCTAAGGAGCTTCCTGGGTTGTTGCTTTGACACTGCAGGGTCATCTGCTGATGTCACCTGGTACGGAGTACCACCGTGGACACTGCTGATATTTTTCCACTGGAAACAAAGGGTTCCCACCTTATGTAAATTCTATTTAAGGCTGGGGAGTAAATCAGTCAGGACTCATCTCCATTGCCTCCCAGTCCAAGAAGGAAGATTGTTAAAAACACCTGAAGGGAAAGGCAGGGGTTGAGTCCAGACTGAGATAGGCTTCCAGTCTGTAAAGAGAAATAACTGGAACTCTAAGCTACAGAAACTCTTCAACTTGCCTAAAACAACATTTAGGGTGAGAAATTACATTTTGTAACCTGTTTCTTGAGTGTATTAAGCTTTGTTTGTGTGTTTTGTTTTATTTGCTCAGTAATCTGCTTTGTTCTATTTGCTATCCCTTATAATCACTTAAAATTTACCTTTTGTAGTTAATAAACTTATTTCTTGTTTATTTCAAAACCCAGTTGGTGCCATTCATATCTGGGTCGGGGGGGGGGGAGCAAAAAGCTGTGCATATCTCTCTCGACATTGAAGGAGAGGGAAAATTTTTATGAGCTTGCACTGTGCACTTTCTATACAGCACAAGACAATATTATTTTGGATTTATACCCTCAAAGGAGATTGGCACATGAGTGCTGGACAATCCCCGACCTGATTCCTCCCACACAGCTGATCTCAGTGTCTCTATGTCCATTTGCAGCTGAGTACATCCCTACCTCTGTGTGTGTGCTGGAGAAGGCTTGAGGACCTGGCACAACTAGGACAGGGTAAGGAAACCCAGGCTGGTGGAACTGGCGGAACCAGTGGGACCCCAGCACATCAGGTGGCATCCCAGATGGGGGCGTCCAACCCGTCACAAAGGCATCATGAGATTTGTCCAAACCAGTATCAGTGTGGAAAAGTCTCCCCCCTTTTTTGTACTTTTATTCCACTAAGACTGTCAGTTAGTTCAGCAGTGCACTGTTTCATGTTTAAACACTGTGGGTAGAATCCTGGCCCCACTGAGGTCAATGGCAAAACTCCCATTGACTTCAATAGGGCCAGGATTTCACCCCACGTTTCTGTACAGTTGTAAATGTATGTGGCTTTTTTATATTGTAAGTGGAGTTGACCAAGATGCCTATCGTTAAGGTGAACAAATAAGCCCATTCTGAAGGGTCTTTTCAATCCCTCATGCCTTTACCAAATGTTTGTGCTGAAATTTTCATGTTTCTCCATAGCCTAGGAATGATTTTTTTTTTCATATTGAGGGGGAAATGGTTTTGCCATTTTCAACACTTAAAAAAATGAACTTTTGCCTGCATGCTCCCCACTGCCCCCAATAGCACCAGCTGCTCAGCAACATGGAAGAACTTGGAATTTGATGGGATGTAGTTCCTAGGTCACAGACACCTCTGGTAAAAAAACACTTTGCTTTTGCTGACTTCGGTTGTTTTTTAAATGTGCTTTGGCACATGTGCCCTGGTTTTTGTCATATGATAGCAGAGTGCAGTATTGTTACTACCAGCCAGAAATCCATTGGCTAAGAACGTAAGAATGGCCAGACTGAGTCAGACCAAAGGTCCATCTAGCCCAGTATCCTCTCTTCTGACAGTGGCCAATGCCAGGTGCCCCAGAGGGAGTGACCAGAACAGGCTCTGGGCATATGCTGGCTTCTCTTCAGAGCAGTGGGATCTAGTGGATAAGGTACTGGACTAGACTCACAACACCTGTGTTCTCTTCTCAGCTCTGCCAATGGCCTACTGGGTGACCATGCACAAGTCGCCATGCCTCCATTTGTAAAATGAAGTTAATGCCACTCATCTCTTTTGTACAATGCTTTGAGATCTACAGATGGAAAGCACTACAGATTATGATTTATGTATGAGAAAGCAAAGTGGGATTTTTTTTTTTAAGATGTAGGGTCATATTGACTATGATTTGTGATGGTGTGTAAGTAATGAGTCATGCTTTAATCCCCCCATACAGTATAGGGAAGGTGCCTTCTATAGGAGCATTATCTTTTTTGATTATATGGTGCAGGACGGAACATTCAAGTGTTATCTAGCAGACAGTTCAGCAAGATGGATTTCCTCGGTTTATTATCTTTCTCTTTAAAAACCTAGGCAATTCCATTAAAAATGTTATTAAATAGTTAAGGTTATAAAGTAAAGGATGATAAATCTACAAATGCCAAAGTTAAGATTACCCATGCAACCTTAAAAGCGGCAAAGAGTCCTATGGGACCTTATAGATGAACAGACGTATTGGAGCATAAGCTTTCGTGGGTGAATACCCACTTCGTCGGATGCATGGGATCCGACCCATGCAACCTTACTTTGGACTCTTTGTGTATATACTTTCCAATGCGGTCTTTTATTTCATGATCACACACATTTTTTTCTACAGTCCCTCTGCCTCATTCAGTGTAGAAGTCGGAGAGCGTTTAGCAAATGAGGCAGCTGTGTGTGGGTTTCCTTCCCAAAGCTTGCCCCACAATGAAAACATGATCTGGTGTTTTCTGAGCTCATGTCTTTTCATTTCATGCTCAATATCCCCGCCTCGATCTGGGTATCTGAAATTAAATTTAGCTGTGTTCTGACCTGTTGCCTGAATAGATTTTATCTAAATACCCCCACTTATTTAGCATATACAAGAAAACACTCCCATCCAGCCAATCGTTTGTCTCCTGCTGGTCTGGACGTGTTTTCTTCATCTTCCTCTGTGCAATATGGAAGGCTTCAGAAGCAGCCATATATAGCCTGGCAGAGCTGCTGACAGCAAAGCTAGGCTTAGGCAGTATGAGCTATGCAGTCTCCCTGGCTCATAGCCATTGTGGAGGTGTTACTAAAATCCATTAACCCCGCTTGAATGTCAACTGGCTCATGAGTCATGTAGGGACCTTTTTTTCCCCTGTGGGGCAGCGAATACAGATGCAGTTCCTCGCTCCCAAACTCCAACAAAATAAGCTCTGTTTTGCCCTCAGATCAACTTTAAAAATCTATTTAAATAGAGAAAAAGACAGGATGAAGCTATGTCTCATCATAGTATCTGAATGTGATGCAGAAGTGTCTGGGTTCTGGAACGTGCTCCCAATGTGGACACCCGGGAAGTGATATCAAAACACACGTTGCTGTCAGGCTTTGCCAGGGAAAACAATGTGATGCTCACTTTGAAAGGAATTAATCTGTAGCATCTCCAGTATGACAGACCCTTCTGGTTGATTCCTGACTATATGACCCAGACCTGAATCTCTGCTGTCACTAACTATAGCAACTAGGGCTGGTGGGAAATTTTCCTTCAAAATTGCTGTGTGGCCTAGTGGCCAGAATCAATAGAGTTGGTGAGCTGGGCCACCCCCACCCCCCCTCCCCACAGGGGGAAACAGCCAGGGAAGGGGAACCTGGGCCCTCTCTGTCCACCGGGCCCTCCCCGTCCACCAGGATCTTGCTGAAACACGCCAAGCTGGTCTCCAGTTCTACAGCTGACTCCCCACAAAGTTTTCCTGGCTCACTTCCTATCCATTCTTCTGTGGTTTGCCATCTTGGGGTCCCCACAGTCTCTCCTCCTTCTGTGGCATCCCAAGCCTGGGGGTCATAGGTCATCACCAACTGGCTGGCCTCCATGTCCTGGAGTGCAGGCATTTCTTCCACAAGAGCCTGCAGCTCTCCAGCAGTCAGCTGTTTCCTTTTATAGCCTGGTTCCAGCTGCAGCATGCCCAGCAGAGCTGAGGGAGTGTGGCCTTCTTGACCCAAAGAGAAGGATTAACCCTTGAAGACCCAATGTGGGGCAAGTATACCTCATCACAGAGGGGGAGAAGAATAATTAAATTTTGTTTTCTGCATGAATTTTATGTTACTGGAATGTAGATTCACTCCTCTACTATCTGAGCACAGGGTTACACGCCATAAACTTTAAAATTGTTTTGTCAAGTGTGAAGAAATTTTCCACACAGAAGCTATTTTGTACTTTAGAATTATCATAGAATATCAGGGTTGGAAGGGACCTCAGGAGGTCGTCTAGTCCAACCCCCTGCTCAAAGCAGGACCAGCCCCAACTAAATCATCCCAGCCAGGCTTTGTCAAGTCGGGCCTTAAAAACCTCTAAGGAAGGAGATTCCACCACCTCCCTAGGTAACTCATTCCAGTGCTTCACCATCCTCCTAGTGAAAAAGTTTTTCCTAATATCCAACCTAAACCTCCCCCACTGCAACTTGAGACCATTACTCCTTGTTCTGTTATCCGCTACCACTGAGAATAGTCTAGATCCATCCTCTCTGGAACCACCTCTCAGGTAGTTGAAAGCAGCTATCAAATCCCCTCTCATTCTTCTCTTCTGCAGACTAAACAATCCCAGTTCCTGCAGCCTCTCCTCATAAGTCATGAGTTCCAGTCCCCTAATCATTTTTGTTGCCCTCCACTGGACTCTCTCCAATTTATCCACATCCTTCTTGTAGTGTGGGGCCCAAAACTGGACACAGTACTCTGGAGGAGGCCTCACCAATGTCGAATAGAGGGGGACGATCACGTCCCTCGATCTGCTTGCTATGCCCCTACTTATACAGCCCAAAATATCATTGGCCTTCTTGGCAACAAGGGCACACTGTTGACTCATATCCAACTTCTCGTCCACTGTCACCCCTAGGTCCTTTTCTGCAGAACTGCTGCCTATCCATTCGGTCCCTAGTCTGTAGCTGTGCATTGGGTTCTTCTGTCCTAAGTGCAGGACTCTGCACTTGTCCTTGTTGAAACTCAGATTTCTTTTAGCCCAATCCTCTCATTTGTCTAGGTCCCTCTGTATCCCCTCCCTACCCTCCGTAATATCTACCACTCCTCCCAGTTTAGTGTCATCTGCAAACTTGCTGAGGGTGCAGTCCACACCATCCTCCAGATCATTAATGAAGATATTGAACAAAACCAGCCCCAGGACCCACCCTTGGAGCACTCCGCTTGATACCGGCTGCCAACTAGACATGGAGCCATTGATCACTACCCATTGAGTCCGACAATCTAGCCAACTTTCTATCCACCTTATAGTCCATTCATCCAGTCCATGCTTCTTTAACTTGATGGCAAGAATACTGTGGGAAACAGTATCAAAAGCTTTGCTAAAGTCAAGGAATAACACATCCACTGCTTTCCCCTCATTCACAGAGACAGTTATCTCGTCTTAGAAGGCAATTAGGTTAGTCAGGCATGACTTGTCCTTGGTGAATCCATGCTGACTATTCCTGATCACTTTTCTCTCTTCATATATAATTATGGAGTAAACCAGAAAATAATGTCAGGATTCCCTTTCACTAGCCTACTGGATTTCTTGGTATTCCATTCTTGATCAATGCTTTGGAGCCAGTGATTTTCCAACCAATTTGTAAAATTAATCTATTTTACAATTATCCCTTTTCTAAAGAACAAAAGAGGCCAAGGGTCTAAAGTGCACAAGATTCTTAAAAGTTTAAAAATGCCAAGGAGCAAAAAACTCCTGATCTAAAAATATTGGTATTGTACAAACTTGTAAGGACGCTGCGAGGTTTCAACATACACTGAGGAGTCACTCTCTGAGAGACAGAGAGAGAGACTGATGGACAAAAAACCTTTATTCACATAAAATCACTTGAAAAACTATTCAAATGCTATAAAATTACCATATAGACACAAAAGGAAATGACAAAAATAAAGCAAAACCTGTCTCAAGTGACCATTAAACATGAATCACTACAGCAGCAGCATCACCAGGTTCTCTCAAAAGATAGTCAACACACCAAGTCCACCAATAGTGTCCAGGTTACAAGTCAATTGACAAAAGGTGTAATCAATCTGCATCCGGGCCAGAATCAGTGTGCAGAACAGCCCTAGCACATCACACGGCTCTTCCCCGGACATTCTGTTCTGGTGAGATTTCAAAATGGCTACTTTTGCTGGACCCAGGCAGGAAACTGGATGAATGTGTAGGGGCATATCACTCCCAGAACAAACGAGTCCCAAACTGCTGAAAAGCTGCTGCAGAAAAACAAAAAGAGGAATCAAATGGGGGCGACGTAGGAAAAAATGAAACACTGTGTCTGAAGCCGAACAGGCAGGGCTCTGTGCAGACGCCTTGGGGGTAATATGGTTCACAAAATGATTAGTTGCTACGATGCTATGCAGGAGTCTCCACTACAAATCTCTGGAGCGCATAGGAAGAGGAAGTTTCCTCCACGATGGGGACATAGAATCACCCAGCAACAGAGGCATCCCCCAGGCTGTATCAGAGAGATCAGAGAGGGTGGCATATTGCCATGCCTTGACACACATATGGTAGAGCTGCTTCTTGGTACTGGTTGCAAAAGGAACTTCCACCAAACCCTTCCTGGACAGCAGTGTGCCTAGCTGCAAGGAGATCTTATCCACAGACGGAGAGACAACTAGCGAGGGGAACACAGCATTCCCTCCTGGAGAAACAATTCTGCAAAGAATGAGCAGCCCACCGAGGGAGCACCACCTGGAATGCAGAGAGGACCTTATCTGGGTTCTGGTCTGAACAGCCAGAGCTGTTGCCAACTTCCAGCTTGAACAACTAGGAACAATCAGGAGCAACAGCTTGGTCAGCCCAGGCTGAAGGGCAGAAAACAGGCGCCTGGAGGAGAGAGATCCAGCAGGAAAATGTGGGTTAAAAACCAGCAGCTCTTCAAGAGCCATAAACTGGAAAGTACCTGGTTTGGACGTGCACTTCGCAGAAGTCACCAAGTGGTACAGAATGGAGGCAAATCTAGGCTCTGTAATTGACTAGGTGCCAACAAAAGTAGGCGAGAGTCAAAGCCCGTCCCCCAGGGCCACAGAGGCGAGAGAAGGCAGGGGACTTCCAAGCCAGTGGGGAGTCAGAGTACAGCAACTACTGAACAGACCAGAGGCAAAATGCCGCCCCCTGCTGACCAAATCTATGATCCCCAGCCACCTTCATCTAATGGCAGGACCAGTAAAGCAGGGAGCAACCAGTAGGAACTATTCAAAACAAAAATTGATTCACATGCCTCTGAATCCAAGGGAGAGGGTCCAGACACACTACCCAGCACCACAACATTGAGATCACAAGGTTGTGGCAGTCAAAACCTGTCCCCAAAAAGAGAGTCCAGGAAGGAATCTGCACCATTTCTACAGGCACCACTTGCTTAGCCCCCTCCCAATTCCTTAGCATGTACTGTTCAGAGCCAAAAATGACCCAACACCTTATTCCAGAGGTGCCTCACTGCAGTTATTGGGGCAATAAAGCAGGATCACTACATTGCCAAGAGCCCAGTAAGAGTGAATTGCTCTTAGCCCAGTTAATGCAAGCAGAAGACACTTGTAATCAAATGCAAAGTGCCTACCCATCACTGTCAGACATGATAAAAACTGAGATAGCAGCAGCATGGGCTGACAGATGAACTGGGAAAGGATCGAGCACCCCTGGCACAGAAAGGTCAGTCACACAGCTTCTGCCGATGTGCAGGAAAGGCTCCAAACCAAGATCATACAGCATCCCAGACAGGGGACACCCCTAAGGAATGTGTCTGTGAGCTGGCAAGCAGCGGCTAAGACCCCAATTAACCTTTGATACAATAAAGAAATATATGAGGAGAACACAGGTCCAATCCTGGAAGTTTCTAACGTTTTTAAAAGATAACTATGGTGAACTCTATCCAGGGCCGACTGATCCATTGAAACAAGTCCCAGATTACACGGGGCTTGGCTACACTTGCAAGTTAAAGCACATAAAAGCAGCTGCAGGCGTCCTAACTCCTAATGTGTCCACACTGGCAAGGCACGTAGAGCGCACGGCCTCCACACCTTGGTCTGTTAGTGCGCTCTGATCGGCCTCCAGAAGTGTCCCACAACGCCTGTGCTAGCCACTCTGGTCATCACTTTGAAATCTACTGCCCTTCCCTCAGGTGACCAACCGTCAGATCCACCCTTTAAATTCCCTGGGAATTTTGAAAATCCCTTTCCTATTTGCTCAGCCAGGCGTGGAGTGCTCTCAGCGAATCTTTCCAGGTGACCATGCCTCCACACGCCAGGCGAGCCCCAGTATGCAGCAATGGCGAGGTGCTGGATCTCATCAGGGTGTGTCAGAGAGTCCAGATGTCCTTCAGCAGGTTCGCTAAGCCCTTGGATAAAATCCTATAATAGAGCAGAGAAGGGAAATGGATCTCTGGTTCTGTAAGCCAGAGATCCCCTTTTTCTTGTGCAGCAAGGTGATCACTGCCCTGTGGCAAGTGAGGGGCAGCTCTTTCTCCAGGAGACACTCCAGCACCACTAGAAAAAAGTCAAGACTGATAAAATTCAGATAGCAGCCCACCGATGCCTGGGGCCTTGCCTGCAGAGAGCTGCTGGACTGCAACAGAGAACTCCTGCAGACAGAGGGGAATCCAGGGACTGCTGCTCCTCACCAGTCAGACAGAGTAACCCTTGGGGCAGCTCTTCCATTGCCAGCACATCCCAGGCTTCAGGTGAGTTCAGAGTATTGTGAAATGGAACAGCTGCTTTCTGGATCCCAGCAGGGTCAGCCATCAGAGGACCATCCGGGAGCCGGAGGCAACAAATCTTCTGATGGTCTGTAGACTTTTGCTCTAACCCCAAAAAAGAACCTTGGGGGAGCTTCAGTTTCAAGCAGCTGAGTAAAACGAGCCCACCCAAGGCTCCTCGCACCTTCACGTCCAAAAAGCAGGTCCGGAGCTGGTACTTCTCAGCTAAGGTTTGGTGAATCTGCCCTGGGTTTAAAGACCTCCTGCTATCATATATGATTGACAGGGCTTGAGGGGTGAGGATAGCCATGCCCCCAAGGCCTCTCCAGGGGTGCTGGAACAATTTATGCAGTGGGGGTACTAAAAGCCATTGAACCAAACTGTAAACCCTGTATATAATGAAAAGATGGGACCCCCCACTTGGTAAGCCAACTCCCATCTTTTCATGTGCTGTATATATATACTGCTTACTGTATTTTTCACTCCATGCATCTGATGAAGTGGGTTTTAGCCCACGAAAGTTTATGCCCAAATGTCAAGGTTCCTTCCCCACTCTGAAATCTAGGGTACAGATGTGGGGACCTGCATGAAAACCTCCTAAGCTTACTTTTACCAGCTTAGGTTAAAACTTCCCCAAGGTACAAATTAATTTTACCCTTTGCCCTTGGAATTTCCACTGCCACCACCAAACTTTAACTGGGTTTACTGGGAAACATAGTTTGGACACATCTTTCCCCCCCAAATCCTCCCAACCCTTGTACCCCACTTCCTGAGGAAGGTTTGGTAAAAATCCTCACCAATTTGCATAGGTGACCACAGACCCAAACCCTTGGATATTAGAACAATGAAAAAGCATTCAGTTTTCTTACAAGAAGACTTTTAATAGAAGTAAAGGAATCACCTCTGTAAAATCAGGATGGTAGATACCTTACAAGGTAATTAGATTCAAAACATAGAATCATAGAATCATAGAATCATAGAATATAAGGGTTGGAAGGGACCCCAGAAGGTCATCTAGTCCAACCCCCTGCTCAAAGCAGGACCAATTCCCAGTTAAATCATCCCAGCCAGGGCTTTGTCAAGCCTGACCTTAAAAACCTCTAAGGAAGGAGATTCTACCACCTCCCTAGGTAACGCATTCCAGTGTTTCACCACCCTCATAGTGAAAAAGTTTTTCCTAATATCCAATCTAAACCTCCCCCACTGTAACTTGAGACCATTACTCCTCGTTCTGTCATCTGATACCATTGAGAACAGTCTAGAGCCATCCTCTTTGGAACCCCCTTTCAGGTAGTTGAAAACAGCTATCAAATCCCCCCTCATTCTTCTCTTCTGCAGGCTAAACAATCCCAGCTCCCTCAGCCTCTCCTCATAACTCATATGTTCCAGACCCCTAATCATTTTTGTTGCCCTTCGCTGGACTCTCTCCAATTTATCCACATCCTTCTTGTGGTGTGGGGCCCAAAACTGGACACAGTACTCCAGATGAGGCCTCACCAATGTCGAATAGAGGGGAACGATCACGTCCCTCGATCTGCTCGCTATGCCCCTACTTATACATCCCAAAATGCCATTGGCCTTCTTGGCAACAAGGGCACACTGCTGACTCATATCCAGCTTCTCGTCCACTGTCACCCCTAGGTCCTTTTCCGCAGAACGGCTGCCTAGCCATTCGGTCCCTAGTCTGTAGCTGTGCATTGGGTTCTTCCGTCCTAAGTGCAGGACCCTGCACTTATCCTTATTGAACCTCATCAGATTTCTTTTGGCCCAATCCTCCAATTTGTCTAGGTCCCTCTGTATCCTATCCCTCCCCTCCAGCGTATCTACCACTCCTCCCAGTTTAGTATCATCCGCAAATTTGCTGAGAGTGCAATCCACACCATCCTCCAGATCATTTATGAAGATATTGAACAAAACCGGCCCCAGGACCGACCCTTGGGGCACACCACTTGATACCGGCTGCCAACTAGACATGGAGCCATTGATCACTACCCGTTGAGCCCGACAATCTAGCCAGCTTTCTACCCACCTTGTAGTGCATTCATCCAGCCCATACTTCCTTAACTTGCTGACAAGAATACTGTGGGAGACCGTGTCAAAAGCTTTGCTAAAGTCAAGAAACAATACATCCACTGCTTTCCCTTCATCCACAGAACCAGTAATCTCATCATAAAAGGCGATTAGATTAGTCAGGCATGACCTTCCCTTGGTGAATCCATGCTGGCTGTTCCTGATCACTTTCCTCTCATGCAAGTGCTTCAGGATTGATTCTTTGAGGACCTGCTCCATGATTTTTCCAGGGACTGAAGTGAGGCTCACTGGCCTGTAGTTCCCAGGATCCTCCTTCTTCCCTTTTTTAAAGATTGGCACTACATTAGCCTTTTTCCAGTCATCCGGGACTTCCCCGGTTCGCCACGAGTTTTCAAAGATAATGGCCAATGGCTCTGCAATCACAGCCGCCAGTTCCTTCAGCACTCTCGGATGCAACTCGTCCGGCCCCATGGACTTGTGCACGTCCAGCTTTTCTAAAAAGTCCCTAACCACCTCTATCTCCACAGAGTGCTGGCCATCTCTTCCCCATTTTGTGATGCCCAGCGTAGCAGTCTGGGAGCTGACCTTGTTAGTGAAAACAGAGGCAAAAAAAGCATTGAGTACATTAGCTTTTTCCACATCCTCTGTCACTAGTTTGCCTCCCTCATTCAGTAAGGGGCCCACACATTCCTTGGCTTTCTTCTTGTTGCCAACATACCTGAAGAAACCCTTCTTGTTACTCTTGACATCTCTGGCTAGCTGCAGCTCCAGGTGCGATTTGGCCCTCCTGATAACATTCCTACATGCCCTAGCAATATTTTTATACTCTTCCCTGGTCATATGTCCAACCTTCCACTTCTTGTAAGCTTCTTTTTTATGTTTAAGATCCGCTAAGATTTCACCATTAAGCCAAGCTGGTCGCCTGCCATATTTACTATTCTTTCGACTCATCGGGATGGTTTGTCCCTGTAACCTCAACAGGGATTCCTTGAAATACAGCCAGCTCTCCTGGACTCCTTTCCCCTTCAAGAGAGAATCCCTCTAGGCAAAACCTTAAGTTACAAAAAAGACACAATGACAGGAATAGTCATTCTATTCAGCACAGCTCTTTTCTCAGCCATTTAAAGAAATCATAATCTAACCCATACCTAGTTAGATTACTTACTAAAAGTTCTAAGACTCTATTCCTGTTCTGTCCCCGGCAAAAGCAGCATTCAGACAGACACAGACCCTTTGTTTCTTTCCCTCCTCCCAGCTTTTGAAAGTATCTTGTCTCCTCATTGGTCATTTTGGTCAGGTGCCAGTGAGGTTACCTTTAGCTTCTTAACCCTTTACAGGTGAGAGGATTTTTCCTCTGGCCAGGAGGGATTTTAAAGGGGTTTACCCTTCCCTTTATATTTATGACACCAAATAAATGTGTTAATCTCTAAGGTGCCACAAGGACTCCTCGTTGTTTTTCCTGTATATAATGGAAACCACTTCAAGCCAGGGGGTACAGCAGCACCCTCCACACCTATAGTTTCATCATCTATGGGCTTCTCTGCAACCTCCTCAGTGTGGGTTCACAAGCATACCCCATCGTAAGCACAATTTTGGAAATCAGAACACCTTGACTGCAATTCACCCCAGTGCAGAGCATCTGCACAAGGCCCTAGTTCAGGTAATAAATAGTATTTAGATAGCTTTGCGGCCTCTATGCTGGATTGAATTCCATCTTTCTGTACATAAGAACATAAGAGCAGCCATACTGGGTCAGACCAAAGGTCCATCTAGCCCCGTATCCTGTCTTCTGACAGTGGCCAGTGCCAGGTGCCCCAGAGGGAATGATCAGAACAGGAAATCATCAAGTGATCCGTCCCCTGTCGCCCATTCCCAGCTTCTGGCAAACACAGGCTAGGGACACCATCCCTCCCATCCTGGCTAATAGCCATTGATGGACCTATCCTCCATGAATTTATCTAGTTCTGTTTTGAACCCTGTTATGGTCTTGGCCTTCACAACATCCTCTGGCAAGGAGTTCCACAGGTTGACTGTGCGTTGTGTGAAGAAATACTTCCTTTTGTTTGTTTTAAACCTGCTGCCTATTAATTTCATTTAGTGACCCCTAGTTCTTGTGTTATGAGGAGTAAATAACACTGTAATTTAATTATGAGAAGGAGTAAATAACACTGAATGTAATTTTTTCAAAGCAAGATATAGGTACTGAGCTGAAGGCTGCTCTCAGTTACACTCTATCAGCCTCAGTGAGGCTGCCTATATGTGATGCTGTATGGAATATGTGGAACACTTTGTTACATTATTGATACCAATATGATAAAATTGCAAGGAATCTGATCAGATATGCCACGTGAGGTATTTGTGAAAAATGTTATAATTTGCCAAGTATGATGATCTTGTTTATAAGTTTGTATCACCTTTGTATTGTGCATTACAGATATGTAGGGTATATCTGTATTTCCAAACATGTGCTGGGTTTCTGGGTGACACCCCCAGGCAGACTGGCATCAGCACTGCCCAGCCTGTTCGATGGCCCATCAAAGGTCATCAGCTGTACAATGACCCCATTGAATGGTGTCAGGGGATACACCTTATGAGTCAGCAGGCCATGTAGGGGCCTGCCTATGGGGCAGAACTCTACAGCTTTTCCATGCCATGTGCTGTGAAGCTTGTGTTTGGGACGCAGGAAGTACATGCCACAGGGCAAAAGCATGGGTGGCATGTGAACCCCTGGCTGAGGGAGGCTAGTCCCAGCCCCACCCCGTCTGTCTGAGGCCCCGCCCCTTCTTCCCCTGCCAGAGCCCCGCCCCCGCCCACCTCGGGCACCAGCCCAGTTGTACCCCAGGCTAGCCGCCTGGTCCCAGAGCACGGGAGGGCATGTGGCCACAGTCCCCCCAGCCCCGGAGCACCAGGAAGGCAGGCGGTACACAGCCCCAGCCTCCCCAACTCTGGAGGGCCAAAAGGCGCGGCGGGCGGCACATGGACACAGCCTCCCCAGCCTCACCCAGAGCACTGCGGGGCTGGAGCAGGAATGGAGCCGCTGCATGCAGGGAGCAGGGGGGTGGGGCCATGCTTGGCTGTCTGGGGAGGCACAGCCTCTGCTA
Organism: Caretta caretta; assembly: GCF_965140235.1. Taxonomy (NCBI): domain Eukaryota; kingdom Metazoa; phylum Chordata; order Testudines; family Cheloniidae; genus Caretta; species Caretta caretta. The sequence goes on from NC_134209.1 coordinate 11,346,239, forward strand.
CCCGCCACCCATGGGAAAAAGGAATATAAAGGGCAGCTGCATCATCTCCATTTTTGTCTTCATTCCTGCTTCTTACCTCTGGAGTAACTTTTCTACAAACAAAGCTCTGAACAAAGGACTGAATGACCCGTCCAAGCTGTGAATGTGGTCCAGGGGGACTTTTAAGCCAGCAAACGCACCCCTTTGGGGTCAGAAGAACATGTTCTACAGTGAGCAGAGTTTTTAAATAACTTCTCATTGAACTGGACTTAGGTGCTGATTGGGAGCCAGAGAACTGGAATGAAATAAAGGGGGCTGTGTGATTTCTTTTTTAGCTTCTTGATAACCAGTGTGGGGGATCAGAAGCACAGTTTATGAGTGGTTGGTGAGTTTAACTTCAGTGTTAACCACCAGTTTTGGGAGTGTCTGCACTCCGTTTTGCAGTGTGTCCTGACCTTGGCATTTTCAGGGAGGGCTGCCCCAGGCACCCCGAGTCACACCAAGTATAAAAAAGCAGCATTGGACCCATGGTGTAGCTATCATTATGGCAGTGGTACGCTGATGTAGCACAAAGGTTTCCTTTTAATCCATTCCACGGAGTGGGACTCTCGGTCCATGCACTGTTCTATTGGATGGGAGAGCAGGAGTTGTCACTGAGGATAATTGGTTAAACATGGCAAATGTCTGAGAGCAATGCTTGTAAATTATAGCTAGAGCTGGCCAATTTTTTTTTATGACTAGATTTTTCACCAAAAACGCGTTTTTCAGTGTTCTGAAATTTCATGTATTCGGGTCAAATTTGATGAATAGTTTTGGCTGAGAAAAAAATAAAATTTGGTCTTTTGTGTGCTTTTACCCTGTGCTATCCAGATTTCACGGGGGAGACCAGCATTTCTCACACTGAGGGGCCCTGACCCAAAAGGGAGTTGCAGGAGGGTCGCAAGGTTATTTTAACAAATTTATTTGAGCATAAGCTTTCGTGAGCTCCAGCTCACTTTATCGGATGCATTCACTGGAAAATACCACTGAATTTTCCACTGAATGCATCCGATGAAGTGAGCTGGAGCTCACGAAAGCTTATGCTCAAAGAAATTTGTTAGTCTCTAAGGTGCTACAAGTCCTCCTTTTCTTCTTGCGAATACAGACTAACACAGCTGCTACTCTGAAACCTGTCAAAAGTTATTTTAGGAAGGATTGTGGCATTGCCTTCTGCGCTGCCGTCAGAGCTGGGTGGCCAGAGAGCAGCGGCTGTCGCTCAGGTGGCACCCAGCTCTGAGGGCAGGGCAGAAGTAAGGGTGGCAATCCCACACCACAGTCTTACTTCCAAGTCTTTCCCCTTGCAGGATAGCCCAAAAACCAAACCAAGGGGAATTAACACAAACAGTCCGAGTTAGTGTGATGGGGGTATATCAAATCATGCCCTCCCTTCCGTTGGGGAGGGACCACCAAGCAGTTGTGGGAAAAGATCCTGCCTTCCCTCAGGAGCTGCGAGTTAAACGTCTTTTCTCCTCCCCCCTCTGCACAGAGGGGAGCAGTTTGGCCTCCTGGTAACTCCTCCATCAGCCTATCATGTCATGTAGCTGTGGTGGGATGGGGCTGCCTGAGCCAGAGCAGCTCCTTGCGCTTTGTTGCTCAGGGTGGGGTTTGTGTACCCCCTGTACCGAAAGAGCCCCCCATTTGCTCAATAGTTCAGTATTCCACACAGGCTGTGTTCTGCTGAGAGTATTTGTGCTCAGTGTGTAACAGGATTCAGTGCTTACTAGGAATGTAGGCGTTAACTTGCCATCTTAGACCAGCTGTCTGTCTGCTTTGGTTTGCACACTCCAAAAGGGGCCGATACCTCATGCTTTAGAGGCAGTGTGAAACCTGTCATGGACAGTGATTCACTATCAGGCCTATGGGGATGGTTTCTTCCTATTCCTGCCCAGATAGTGTGAACGCCGGCAGGTAGTGTAAGCCCATGGACATGGCTCTGGACTGGGAGTCAGGTGCATTTCCTGGCTCTTTCATTGACTTTGTGTGAGAGTGTGGGCCAGTTACTGCACCTCTAGGTCTCAGTGTCCCTCTTTCTAAAATGGAGATACTGATACAGCTGCACGTTTGCAAAACACTGGAGATCTATGGATGGTAAAAGCTAAGTATGAATATTTCCCAAAACATGAGCATTTGCAATCATCCTATGTTTGTACTCTGTTTACTGCCCCTGTGGATGTTCTAAATACCATATAAACGTCTTATCTGACTCTAAACCCTGCTAATTCTTGACCTCAATGATGTGGGCAGTGGACCAAATATAAATCAATCTTTCAGCATTTTTAATTGTATTGTTTATCTTCTTCAAGCATTACAAGAGATTGGAGCACATGATGTCCTTCCTTATGCCATTCTTTGCTTTATATACCTCTATATTGTTATATTTTATTCCTTTCTCTCTAAACCAAATAGCACCAATCTTTTAAATCTGTCTTTGCTAATCATGCTGGCCTCTCTGAGTGCAGATCTGATGAACCTTGTTCTGCGTTTGTCCTGTCCGCTTTCTGTGTGTCAAATGGACACCTTTACAAGTAGATGTAGTAGTACTTTGTCATCACTTGAAGAAAAGATAGAGAAGAAAAATCCCCTGGCATTTTTAAACCCAGCTATTACTGAAAGTATTGCAGGGCAATGGGAAATGTTGTGCAGGACTGTTTAAATCATTTACCTTGTCAAAGGCACAGTTCCAAGAATACTGTGAAGGTTCATTGCTCTCTGGCTGCAGTCTGGGAAATTAACCAGGTTGTAATCTCTTCCTTCTCAAGTGCAGGGGAACTGTCTGCATGGATAATGCAAATCCCTTGGTGCAAGGACTAGTCTTCCATTGATGCTGCAAGCTGCTCAGTCACGTTTGTGATTGCTCAGACTTCTCAGGGCGACATTTGCATTCCCAGGGTGCCACGAGGACTGGATGAATGAAACTCCTGTAATTACTACAACATGACTTCACTGAAACCATATTAGTATTTGCATTTCATCAGCAGCCAACTAATGGAATAGTTGCTACGGTGACTGTTGCCATGGTAGCACACAATCCCCCCCAGACCTCTTATTCCTATTCTAGCACTAGACATGAATGAAGTTAACTTGTCAGAAGAAATCATAAGCTTAGGGCAAAAACAAGTGATTAAGATGAAAATGCCATTTTGCCTCACAAGCCTGTCCTGTAGGTCTTTCTCAGATGGCCTAGGCTGTGTGACTGTATAATTCCAGCCCCTCAAACTTGGCTGCCTCAAATGCATTGGAGCTATTCCCTTCGGCAGTCTCAGCACATACAGCCAAGTCCCGGGAGCACCTGAAATTGTCTTCGGGGTCCCACTGCAGTGAATGACACACTGATTAATGAAAGTAAATTGGCGCAGGATCGAGCCCTTTGACTTCAGTGGGACTGCAGGTGATCAGCACATCTCCAGACTTGACCCTTGGCCTACATGAATTTCCTGTTCTTGAGGTGAAATACACATGTATTTCCCCTGGGTTTAAGGCCAGAAGAGGCCATTAGATCATCTAGTCTGACGTCCTGCATAGCACAGACAACAGACGCCCACCGAGTGATTTCTACATCACACCCCAAATGTTCTGGCCAAGTCGAATTGTATGTTTTAGAAAAACATCCAGGCTTTAAAGATACCATGTAATGGAGAACCCACCACATCCCTTGGCAATTTGTTCCAGTGGATAATTATCCTCACAGTTAAAGATTTGCCCCCATCAGCACGAATGACTCATCTTGTTTTGCTTTAGTCCTCTCATAATTTGTAATCCCTCTGTTTGATCATCACTAAATTCCCTCCTATCCAGACACAACAAACAAACAATCTCTTCTGGATTCCTTCTTCATGAGCTGCCACATAATGTGGGAAATGCATCTTAAAAACTCAAGTTCCTCTCTGGTCTCTATGCATATTAAGCAGAGCTAGCCACAGTCACTTGGGATGGTTTGGAGAAGCAATGCAATACCCTGACTGTCCCTCCACAAACATGCCATTCTACACAAGTCTGGCGCTAGCAGTGTGAGGGAGAACTTAGTGTTTTACCAGCTCTTCGTTCTGCCACCAGTTTTCTTCTGCTGCAGAACTGAAGTCCTGCAGTGAAATCCTGGCCTTACAAAATTCAGTAGGAGTGAACTTCAGGAAGGCCAGGATTTCACTCCTGGTGTGAGTGCTAGGGTCCACAGAAGGAACTATTCTTCACCCAAAGAGACAGGAGAGCCTCCTGGGGCATTTCAGGAGATTTCCCCTTCAGTTATTTAACTACAGAATCCAGCGATATCAAGTAACAAAAGTGCTCAAGTCCCTCCACTTGACAGGGATGGGGGATGTCTCCAAAGAAACATAGTAAAATGAAGGACTAACAAACAGAACAGAATTCACTCCCCCCAGTCCTTGGGGGCTTTTAGTGGTGTATCCCCTTCCATTTGTTTATCCCCCTTTCTGACTCATTCTAGCCATTCCCATCCACCTCATCCCTGTGCATTTTTCTTCCTTTGAGAAGCACCATCTCCTCTCCTCCATTCATGCTCCTTTTCTATTTTCCACCCCTTGTTTTGTCCCAGGATATGCTGTCTCTTCCCTTTCCCTTCCCTCTGTCCCCTGCCTCAAGAGATCTCTCTATCACCCTTACTCTCACCTGGAGTCCGCTCACTTCAAAGTCCTCCCCCCACTCACACTAATACTTCATCCTTTTGAGTACTCTGCGCTAGTCCCATCATCACGGGAAGGTAGGTTTCCAGTCTATAGAGGTAGGAATTGGGTCAGAGAGATTAAATAATCTGGCCAAAGTCACAGGGAAGTCAGCCTCAGAGCTGGGATTACTGTACAATGGCCCCAGGCTCATGCTTAGTCCATATGGTTGAGCTGCCTCTTGTACTGTTGAGCTATCTTCTTTGCAGCAAGAGGCCACATTAGTTTCTCCTCTGCAGACAGTGGCAGCTGGGGGGAGATGGGGAGGGGAAGAGTTTGCAGAGGTCTGACCATCATCAATGATGGCTGCAGATTGATCTGGGGCTCTCCTCAGAACGGAAGGGACCACAGCTGTGTGTTTTGCAGCTATGAATGTCAGATCTCAGCTCTAAATGGGGAACCATGAATAACTGGTGAGTTTCAGGGGGGGAAATATCACACTGACAGACTTTCAACACTAGTAATTGGTTGCCATTTTCTGGGTGATCTGTGCAAGGAAAAAGGCTAGAGACTCACTTTAAAAAATGACTGCTGGGATTTTCCTGAACATTTAGAGGAGCCCAAAGTAAGGGTGGTGGTGGGCTTCACAGGATCTGTTGTGGGGATACTGTGGAAATATACTCCGGTGATGTTTTGGGGATCACTCAGACCGGTAAGGGGTTCTGTCGTTACCTGCCCTATAACCTTGGGTGCCTTTATGCTGTGCAGCTGTGGCTCAGAGGCCTGACACCAGCAGCATACCCACAAGCACAAGGTCTCACCCTGGCTTCCACCAGCCTAGTTAGTCCTTGAAGGGTGACTCCAACAGCCCTTCCAGTCTCAAGTCTTCCCCAAAACCGCCCAGCTCAAGAACGTAAATTCAAAAACCAATCAAACAAAAAAAAAGCAGCCCACAGGACAAGCAACAAAGAACTGCCTCAAAACTCAAGCCTAGTTGGTCAAAACAAATGGAAAGTTGCTTGGTTTAAACAGACCTGGCTCAATCAAACCTCCCTTTGAAAAGGCTTCCTGCCTCCCTTTTTTAAATCTGGTTGCATAGTGACTCATGATTATTCAGAAGTGGGGGAAATTCCCTCTTGAGTTGATGGCCAGGATGTCTCAATGTCTTCCCATTAACTGTAATAGTCCACCATTGTCTTTTCCTGGGTTGGAAAATGGATGGGTATTTTAAGCTGTTTTCCATGTAAACTACTTGGGTGGTAGCCCCTCCCTGCCTGATTAGCAAAGTTGTCCACAGTTACAATTTTCTGTATGGTTTCAGAGTAACAGCCCTGTTAGTCTGTCTTTGCAAAAAGAAAAGGAGGACTTGTGGCACCTTAGAGACTAACCAATTTATTTGAGCATAAGCTTTCGTGAGCTACAGCTCACTTCAGCTCACAAAAGCTTATGCTCAAATAAATTGGTTAGTCTCTGATGAAGTGAGCTGTAGCTCATGAAAGCTCATGCTCAAATAAATTGGTTAGTCTCTAAGGTGCCACAAGTCCTCCTTTTCTTTTTGCAATTTCCTGTATATACACACATTTACATTCAGACCCACAGTCTGGATACATTACATATTTCATAATGACTATCCAGTTCAGACCATTACAACCTTTCATAAAAGACCTTAACCAACATATTTTTATAGCACAATGACATAGTATACAATCAGCTGGTTTAATTGCTTATTCTGGAGGTTTAAACCTTCTGTTCTCCCCTTGAGGTGCTTGGACTGTCCAATGTTCCCTCTAATTTTTTCCATCCATGTGTGGAATGAATTTTGTTATGTGGACCAATATCGAGGTAATGTGCAGATGTGCACCACCAGTAGAGACAAAAGACATAGCTATAATGTATATTTTTAAAAACTTACCATAGGGATAATTACTCCAGCCAGGACAGGTTAGGCATTTCAGAACTCACCACTCAAGGAATTAAATTTAAGGATAAGAGAGAAATACAATTATGAAATGCATAAACCAGACAAAACACTAAAATAACAGCACTCTGAAAGAATAAAATTACAGAGAATATATGTGCACTGTAGGATGTGCCAAGTAACAACAACAACAACACAAGTATGTGTTGGGAGGTGAATGTGAAAGAGACAGAGTATGTGTGTGTGTGAGAGATCGTGTGTGTGTCAGAGACTCTGTGTGTGTGTGAGAGAGAGACAGAGTGTGTGTGACAGTGTGTTTGTGTGTTTGTCAGAGACAGACTCTGTCTGTGTGTGTGTGTGTGTGAGTCACAGAGACAGAGCGTGTCAGGAGCTGGCTGCTGGGGAAGTCGATGACAGACCATGCGCTGTCTCTTGAAGCACAGCGGCACTCATCACAAGGCTCATTCAGACTGCAGCCAGCCGCTCTGTCCTGCTCCTGAGCCCTGCCCCCCGCACTCTGCGGAGATGGGGTCCATGGGTGGGGGAGAGGGATACCCTGACATCAGCGGCCCCTCTCCCCCCTCCGCTCTGCACGGCCAGCAGGAGGGTCCCAGGAGCAGCTGGCCAGGGGCTCCCAGGTAGAGGGCAGGAGCAACATGGCTGCAGAGCAGTGGGCGGAGGAGCACCTGAACACACATCGCCGGATGTGCGCGGCACTTGATTGACTCTTGGCCACAAGTCCATGATCATGTAGTTAGACTACACCCCAATGAGTACACACAAGTGGACAGAGTTAAGGCTGACAGTTGCCTCTGCAAATCTGACATTTCATAGAATCATATAAAATCACGTTGCCATGAGGAAAAAATGTAATGTTTAGACAAGCCCTAAAATAGGTGCTCTAGCTCAACCAGCAGTTACATATTATAATGGGCTTTTCCAGCCTTAAAATCTATAAAAATCTCATCAGACCTGGATAGCAGATCAGACAATTCCACCATGTAATTCCTTCTTCAGTCAGGGTTGGAAGGGCCCTCAGGAGGTCATTTAGTCCAACCCACTGCTCAAAGCAAGACCAACACCCACTAAATCATCCCAACCAGGGCTTTGTCAAGCCTGAGCTGAAAAACCTCTAAGGAAGGAGATTCTACCACCTCCCTAGGAAACCCATTCCAGTGCTTCACCACCCTCCTAGTGAAATAGTGTTTCCTAATATCCAATCTAGACCTCTCCCACTGCAACTGGAGACCATTGCTTCTTGTTCTGTCATCTGACACCACTGAGAGCAGCCTAGATCCATCCTCTTTGGAAACCCCCTTCAGGTAGTTGAAGGCTGCTCTCAAATCCCCCCTCACTCTTCTCTTCAGCAGACTAAATAAGCCCAGTTCCCTCAGCCTCTCCTCATCCGTCATGTGCCCCAGCCCCCTAATCATTTTTGTTGCCCTTCGCTGGGCGCTCTCCAATTTGTCCACCTCCTTTCTGTAATGGGGGGCCCAAAACGGGACACAATACTCCTGATGTGGCCTGACCAGTTCTGAATAGAGGGGAATAATCACTTCCCTCGATCTGCTGGCAATGCTCCTACTAATGTAGCCCAATATGCCGTTAGCCTTCTTGGCAACAAGGGCACACTGCTGACTCATCTCCAGCTTCTCGTCCACTGTAATCCCCAGGTCTTTTTCTGCAGAACTACCGCTTAGCCAGTCGGTCCCCTGCCTCTGACAGTGCTTGGGATTCTTCTATCTCTGCACTTGTCCTTGTTGAACCTCATCAGATTTCTTTTGGCCCAACCCTCCAATTTGTCTAGGACCCTCTGTATCCTATCCCTGCCCTCCAGCGTATCTCCCTCTCCCCCCAGCTTAGTGTCATCTGCGAACTTGCTGAGGGTGCAATCCACCCCATCCTCCAGATCATTCATGAAGAAGTTGAAGAAAACCGACCCCTGGGGCACTCCGCTTGATACCGGCTGCCAACTAGACATGGAGCCGTTGATCACTACCTTATATCTGAGGGCTGAACTTTGCAACATTAGTGTAGTTTTTGGTAGGTTACATTCATTTCTAGCCAGGCACTTTGCCTTGTGTTTAATGCCCAACGGGGTTGAGCTGAGGCTGCCAGGCTAGGATATTGGCTGTTACTGGGGATGGCAGCTGGAGAACGAGAGACGGAGATGGCCCCATATGCACATGATAGAGCTTTATTGATTGTCAGCTCAGCCCGGCAGCATCACTTCAGCACACCTGCTGCTGGCCGATTATGTGTACGATTCATCCATCAGGGTGACGTTCAGATTCATCTCCTGGATGATTCACCACATAATTTATTTGTACTTTTCTACGCTGAATGTTATCTCAGGGAAAATCAAGCCATTCACACATTCACGGTTAATGGGGGGCTATTAGATTATTATCCAGCCCTGCAGTGGATCTACTCTCTAATTATGACAGTGACTACGTAGTTAGTGGCTGAGGTTAAATCAATTTTGGCTTTAAAATTTATTTCACACAAGGCAATTATTCCAAATCAGTGACCTATTCTAAACACATAACACGTAATCCCTCCAGGGCACTGATGCAAAAACATAATCCTTAGTATGAGTAGGTGAGATGTCCTTAAAATTTATTTTTGCCCAGTAGGAGATTAATGCGTGGTTACTTTTCACTTGTGAAAGGAGTGACTGAATACAGCAATTGATACATCTCACTATACATGTTATTCAGCACTAAGGTCTGTCACTAGATACAGTTCAGATCCAAGTAAGATCGACAGTCATAACAAAACTCACTTGGTTACACTGAAGATCACACCTAGAAACATCATTCAAACTGTTAAATATGGGAACATATATAAACCAAAATTACATCCCTGGGGTGGGACACATAGAAAGAATGCCATGCTTTGTGTTGTTACAGAAGGTGAATAACAAGTAAAGAAAATAATCACAGAATATCAGGGTTGGAAGGGACCTCAGGAGGTCTAGTCTAACCCCCTGCTCAAAGCAGGACCAATCCCCAATTTTTGGCCCAGATCCCTAAATGGCCCCCTCAAGGATTGAACTCACAACCCTGGCATATTGTGTCTGGGCAGCACAAAAGCAGATTGCATGCATTAAGGAGAAGAGTAAGGTAACATTTGTAAAAAAATAACTAGGGTTTTCATTTGGCATTTGATTGTCCTCTGCAATAGGAAGACTTTAATTTTGACCTCTTTGTAGCGCAGAAAAAGGAAAAGAACTGCTTTGGGATTGTTGTGTAGTGTTTGTTATTCTGTGGGGTACTCTCATAGCTGGTAACTGAGTGATTGTGCAGATCCATGGGAGACAAATCTGACCCTCCCATGGAAGAAAAATTCTGTGAGTCTCAGTTTGGAAGGGTTTTCTTATGCAGGAAATCAATCATCTAGGAGAGAATCTGACCCATAATTAAAAAACATAGGGCTAAATCCTGCATACCTTATCCAGTGAGTTCATTGGGAATCTGTATGTACTGCTGGATTTGATTCTCAAAGTCCATGCTAAGAGGCATCAAAATTAGTTTGAAAAAATCATCTTTTTGCTACTGTTGGTCAAAAAGCATTCAAAACTACATTTTTGTCGTTTAAGATGGGGCATTTTTTAGCTTTTTAAATAATTTCGTACCTGGGTTGCTTCACAGTTTAACTCTGATGCAAAGTAAAATAGCTCTTCACACTCAGTTTATACTGGTGTAACTATTTCTATTAGGGGTGTGATTTTTTTTAAATCAAGATAGTTATACTTGCAGAACCCCTATTGTGGGTGCAGTTATACAGGTGCCTTGTACCAGTATATTTCCCATTAGGGAATGTCTTACACCTGTATAAACACATCTATACCCATTTATACTGCATAACTGCATCCACACGAGAAGGGGTTGTAGCATTTTAACTGTACTAGCATAGTTGAAATGATACCACTTTTGTGTGTAGACAAGGCCGTGGTTAAAACCAAGAGCCTGAAGTGTCTCCTGTTTTTACCCCTTTAATCATCTCTGACATTTTGTATTCAGTGACCCTGGAATGTAAACACTCTGCCATTGCTCTGATAATGCTCGCCCCAGGGTTCCTGGTTTGCAGTGCATCATGCAGGGTTATGTCCTATGTCCTGTAGGGACCCTCATCTTTAATATAAAAAAGCATCCCTCCGAAGCTACAGGTTTCTGCATGCAGTGCTTCCTCTTGAACTGAGCAGGAAAGTGATCAGACCAAGATGGAGCATTGTGTGCTAGGACCTATAGAATCTGGAAGCTATAATCCCCACATAAGGACTCGTCTACACACAGTTTTTGTACTGCTTTAACTATATCAATTTAGAAGGCAATACAGTTAAAGTGGCACAAGCCTTGAACGTGGCCCCAGTTACATGGACGCAAAAGTACTTCTAGAGATACAATTAATTCCTGCAAATTGACTGAAATAAGTACTTTTATGATGGAATAAATTCATTGACCTGAACATGTTGCACTGATTGAACTGTCCATTTGTGAAGCAGAACAAAAACTGAGTGTAGAACCAGCTCTAACCTGAGAGTCTGCAATCTTCTCCATTCCACGCTAGCTAGGGGTGGGCTCCTGCTTGCCTGGGAGGTTAGCACCTGAACGTTAATAACACAAGGTGACAGAGCGGATGTCATGCCAACCTATCTTTACACACCAACCCTCTCCACCACTTTTTTACAGGCCAGGCAGCAGGTTCTGATTCCAGCCATTTTAGAGTAAAGCAGCCTGATCCAAAGCCCACTGAAGTAAATAGAAAGCCCTCTCTCCCCCATTGTCAGTGGACTTTTGAGTGGGCCATGAAAACATAAGCCTCTATCTCTTGAGCTACAGGACTAAGTCAGTCAGCTAGCAGTTGTAGCAGGCTCATTAAGTTCTCTTCTATGGACCAGCCACAAGAAGGGGACAAAGACCCTAGTCTCTTAGTGCAATAGAAATCTATGTGATGAAAAGTCCCATAGAGGGTCTGTATAATGAAGGCTTTGGACATGCACTGGCCATGGCAGAAGTAATTTAGTAGTACTGTGGCATCTGCAGACCATAGGGATCTGCAGATGAGCGGGGGGTTGGACTAGATGACCTCCTGAGGTCCCTTCCAACCCTGATATTCTATGATTCTATGGATCCTTTCTTAGTTTCAGCCTGCATGGGATCCTTCACTCTAAATTTCAACAGCTTTCACTTCAAAACCATGATAAATTGTTTCAGTGCAAACAAATCACAGACTGGCAACGAGTCCATCTTGAGAAGATCCAGGTATGGTTGACTGTTAGCAAACCCTTCGGGGATGAACTGAAGTTTCAAGCTTAAAAAGAAATTCAAAATCAAGTGCATTTGGAATGGGTGGAGGTTTCATAATGAGCCTTCTACAGCCCTACTATACAGGCATCTAACGGTAACACTACCCCTTAATTTATTTTTCCTTGGGAAAATGGGTTCTAAGAAGCAGGATACATTTTGTTGGCCGTGTTCCTCTCATCTACAAGTGTTACCTCTTGTGAGCACTGTAACAGACTGGGCAGCCAGTGCATCACAAGCGTTGCTTTGCAAAAGCCATAGAAATAATGCTTTTCAATGTAAACCTTCAACAAGCACTGAACTCACCTATACAGTTGCAAAGAGATACACGCGCACCCTGAAATAATGCAGAACCAAACTGAACAGACGTTCCATGCATGCTAGGCACCTTTGATGGAAAATGGTTGCTTAGATGCATGGCTTGCCACAACCATCTATATTTAAAACACGGATAACAAAGGAAGATTCCTTTCTCTTTTCCCCTCCAATTTACCTCTCTGAAAACAACCACCGGGGCAGTTCACCCCCATCAATGTGTAATTCAGACCTAGCTCCCATCCTAAGCTCTCTCTCCCACATGCACTCCCTGCTTCTTAATCAGAGTGGCCAGCAGCCTACACACAGACTCACCTGAGAGGAGAAGTGGAAGTATCCTTTGTTCCTTATACAGTCCATATGTCATGGAGATGTTCTAACTGGAGCTGTGTGGGAACTGAATTTTTTTTCCACAGGAAATTCCACAATTTTGACATTTTTTGATTCCAAACCAGAATGAAAACCAACAACAACAAAAATTTCATGAAAGAAAATTCTGGGGAAAGAACATTTCAGGTCAATTGAAAAGTGTTCTTCAGATTTTATATTTTATTGTTTAAGATTTACATTATGCTAGATTACATCAAAAAATGAAAAGTTGTTTTGAAATGGAAAAACAAAATGTTCTCTTCTAAAAAGATTGAAACGGAATGTTTTGACCTTATCCAAATGCTCCATTCTGGTTCCCTCCTCCCCACCCCCCAAAAGAAACTTCATCAAAATCAACCCGTTTCTGCAAAACGTTTCAGTCTCCACCAAACAGCATGTGCCAACTGAAAAAGGTTCTGTCGGAAAATTTCCAACCTGCTCTAACTACAATTCTTACTGCAGCTTGTAGCTTTTGCCATGTCAATGAGCTTGGGGCTTTGGGTACATCCCCCCAACCCCCTCTCCTTTGGTCTGTGTGTGATGTCACCTCTATTTGTCAGCGGGTTTATAGCAGCAGGAGCATCAAACCCACTCTGTGGCAAGGGCCCTTGGCCTTTCCCTGTAGAGTCCAGGAGCTGAGGCTGGTGATGGGCTCTTGTCCAGCTGCAGACAGACCTCCTTCGGGAGCAATGTTGAACGGTGCCTTTAAAGACAACTAATGACTTTTGAAAGTAAGTGAATTTATGAGTCCTCCATCCCACAACCCATTTACTATGCCAACCCCCCCCCCCGGCCACTGCCACCAGCAGGTGACTTTTCCCTCTTTCCTCAGCAGTTTGGGAATTCCCTCCTGCCCACTTGGGCATTAATCTCTTTCCCCTGTACTTGGGAATTTGTCCTCCTGGGGGGGTAATTTCTATCCCTCCTTTTGGGGAATCCTTCTCACAGACACACTCCCCCTCCCCATTTTAGGGAATCCCTCCCCTTTCTCTCCCCCGCCCCTTTGAGCGTTCTCCTTCCCCCACTTTGGATAATCTCTTCCCCTCTCCCACTTTGTGGACTGCTCCCTCACTCTGGGCATTCCCACCTGGGGAAGGGACGCTGCAGGGAAGGATGCCAGCAGGGAGAGAGCAGGAGTCCAGGGGTGCAGTTCAGTGCAGGGAGGCCAGGGCATGTACATCACCACTCAGGTGGGAGTGGGGTGGCAGCAGCTGATTGATATGGGGAGAAGGAGGGGCTTAGGTGCCTGAGGCCAATCAGGCACGAGCTCCCTCCTCAGCTCCACTCACTCGGGTGATATGCTCTCAGGCTGGCCGCTGTGGCCAGGTCCCTGTGTGATGGACCGGGTGAGCTGCAGGTGCAGGAGGACAGTCATGGGGGACATATGGCATATGTTTGACACACCTGACTGCTGGGCACCTCCCACACTCATTAGCTAAAGCCCTCCTGAGGGTGTGGGACTCCCCCTCCAGTCACAGAGCTCTTGTGAAAACCAGGAGCCTTCCTTTCCATCCCCTCCTTGGAGCTATGGACTCAGCCCTTCTCCCACATGGCACCACCTCTCAGCTCGAACCAGCCTTCCACAGATGTTAATCTCATGGCTTAATGCATCACTGCAAGGAGCTCAGATACTACGGTCATGAGGCTGGGATAAGAACCTGAATACAATAGCGCAGAGAGAGTATTCAGTGGCATCACTCTTCCTCCCAGTTCGGTACCATCCACAAACGTTATAAGTAGGAAGTTATGCAAATCATGTAGGAATATACTGAATAGAACAGGACTCAGTGGGGCCCCATTTGATATGTCCTTTCAGCTTCACTGTGAACCATTGATAACTACTCTGAGTATGCTTTCCAACCAGTTGTGCACCCACCTTATAGTAGGTTCGTCTCGGCTATATCTCTCTAGTTTGCTTATGAGAAGGTCATGCGAGGCGGTATCAAAAGCCTTGTTAAAGTTGAGATATACCACATCTACTATTACCCCCATCCCCATCTGAGCTTGTTACCCTGTCAAAGAAGGGTACTAGGTTGGTTTGACATGATTTGCTCTTGACAAATCCACGGTGACTGTTATAGATCATTTTACTATCTTCCAAGTGCTTACAGGCTGATTGTTTGATGATTTGCTCCATTATCTTTCCAGGTACCATATTTAAGCTGACTTGTCTATAATTCCCTAGGTTGTCCTTATTCCCCTTCTTGTAGATAGGTTCTGAATTTGTCCTTTTCCAGTCTCTGGCATCTCTCCCAGCCTCCACGAGTTTTCAAAGATAATCGATAATGGCTCAGACATCTCTTCAGACAGTTCCTTAAGGTATTTCTAGGAGGAATTTCATCAGGCCTTGCCAACTTGAAGACGTCTAACTTGTCTAAACAACTTGTAACCCCTTGGGGTTTAGAAAGCATGGCCCATTTAAATCTTTTTCCTAAGGGAGGAGGGGGAGCAGTGAGAGAAAGGAGGGAAACTCCGGGGGGGCTCTGGAGCTGGAGAGAGAGAGAAGGGCTGCAGCCCGCAGGCCCTCGCAGGGTGAAGCAGCAGAGGACCTCCCTGACGCCTGGGAAGGACAGGGCGGCTGATCGGGGACACGCCAGGACAGGAGCCAGGAGCAGCACTGTGCCAGGGTGGGAATCGCCCGAGAAGGACAGGGCGGAGCTGGACCCAGTATCACGGCTGCCCAAAGCTGCATGGGGCTGTAAGTCCTGGGGCTGGTGACTCTGCACTGGGAATACGGAGGGAGGCTGTAGCTAGTTAAGTGGGGAGGTGGTCGCTCTGTGTGGCTTTGCAGAGAGCGGCGGAAGAGGGCACCGGGGGGGGTTTGTTGGGGAAAGTTCACTGGCGCCGAAGATGACCAGGAGCACCCAAGACTCAGCATTGAACTGGAACTTTGCTCAGGCCTCCTGAACTCTGTGTGCAAACACATGGCTCGGCGTCTGCCCTGGCAGCCTGTGCTACCACTGGGCCTGGGTTTGGATGCAACCCTGTTCTACTGCTCCCCCTATACTTCCCCTGGTTGTTTTTCTCCTCTCGTCCCTCTGTAAATAAATATTTCCCTTTGTTATATCCATTGTACTTTTCCTGTGGGTGGGTGTGTTTACTCGGGGGGGTTTGGAACAGGTGCCCCTGGGGTGGAAGGGACTTTCCCTGGTGCATTCCCGCATGCGCCCTCTTGGCCAAGATGGAGTCTGCTCTGCAGGCAGCTCTGGCCAAGAGATGGCGCGTGCAGGAATGCAGCAGGAAAAATTCCCTCCACCACAAGGCAGCAGTGATACTGGGTCCAGCTCCACCCTGTCCTTCTTGGGTGATTCCCCCCCGGCACCGTGCTCCTCCTGGCTCCTGTCCTGGGGTTTCCCCAATCGGCTGCCCTGTCCTTCCCAGGCTTCAGGGAGGTCCTCTGCTGCTTCACCCTGTGAGGGCCTGCGGGCTGCAGCCCTTCACTCTCTCTCCAGCTCCAGAGGCCCCCCGGAGTTTCCCTCCTTTCTCTCACTGTTCCCCCTCCCCGCTTAGGAAAAAGTTTTAAAGGGGCCATGCTTTCTAAACCCCAGGGGGTTACACTCTAAAGTTACAAACTCTTAACTTTTTTGTTTCCTATTTTAGCCTCAGATGCTACCCCATTTACTAGGTTCACTACGTTAGTTGTCCAATCACTGCTAACTTTTTTAGTGAAAACCAAAAAGACATTTAACACTTTGGCCATGGCTGCATTTTTTGTTATTGTCTTTGCCTCCACATTGAGTAATGGTCTTTCCTGTTCTTGGTCTTCCTCTTGCTTCTAATGTATTTGTAGAATGTTTTCTTGTTACCCTTTATGTCCCTAGCTAGTTTCTAGTTTTGTGCCTTGGCCTTTCTAATTTGTCCCTGCAAGGTTCCTCCCCCACTCTGAACTCTAGGGTACAGATGTGGGGACCTGCATGAAAAACCTCCTAAGCTTATCTTTACCAGCTTAGGTCAAAACTTCCCCAAGGTACAAAATATTACACCCGTTATCCTTGGACTGGCCGCTACCACCACCAAACTAATACTGGTTACTGGGGAAGAGCTGTTTGGACGCGTCTTTCCCCCCAAAATACTTCCCAAAACCTTGCACCCCACTTCCTGGACAAGGTTTGGTAAAAAGCCTCACCAATTTGCCTAGGTGACTACAGACCCAGACCCTTGGATCTTAAGAGCAATGAACAATCCTCCCAACACTTGCACCCCCCCTTTCCTGGGAAATGTTGGATAAAAAGCCTCACCAATTTGCATAGGTGACCACAGACCCAAACCCTTGGATCTGAGAACAATGAAAAAGCATTCAGTTTTTTACAAGAAGACTTTTAATAAAAAATAGAAGTAAATAGAAATAAAGAAATCCCCCCTGTAAAATCAGGATGGTAGATATCTTACAGGGTAATTAGATTCAAAAACATAGAGAACCCCTCTAGGCAAAACCTTAAGTTACAAAAAAGATACACAGACAGAAATAGTTATTCTATTCAGCACAATTCTTTTCTCAGCCATTTAAAGAAATCATAATCTAACCCATACCTAGCTAGATTACTTACTAAAAGTTCTAAGACTCCATTCCTGTTCTGTCCCTGACAAGAGCAGCATACAGACAGACACAGACCCTTTGTTTCTCTCCCTCCTCCCAGCTTTTGAAAGTATCTTGTCTCCTCATTGGTCATTTTGGTCAGGTGCCAGCGAGGTTACCTTTAGCTTCTTAACCCTTTACAGGTGAGAGGAGCTTTCCCCTGGCCAGGAGGGATTTCAAAGGGGTTTACCCTTCCCTTTATATTTATGACAGGCCATGCTTTCTAAACCCCAGGGGGTTACACTCTAAAGTTACAAACTCTTAACTTTTTTGTTTCCTATTTTAGCCTCAGATGCTACCCCATTTACTAGGTTCACTACGTTAGTTGTCCAATCACTGCTAACTTTTTTAGTGAAAACCAAAAAGACATTTAACACTTTGGCCATGGCTGCATTTTTTGTTATTGTCTTTGCCTCCACATTGAGTAATGGTCTTTCCTGTTCTTGGTCTTCCTCTTGCTTCTAATGTATTTGTAGAATGTTTTCTTGTTACCCTTTATGTCCCTAGCTAGTTTCTAGTTTTGTGCCTTGGCCTTTCTAATTTGTCCCTACATGCTTGTGTGATTTTTTATATAATCCTTTGTAATTTAATCTAGTTTCCACTTTTTATGTGACTCTTTGAGTTTCAGGTTGTTGGTGATCTCCTGGTGAACACAGCATGGTGCTATCTTTCCTATTCATTGGGACAGTTCGCTTTTGTGCCTTTAATAATGTCTCTTTAAAAAATGGCCAACTTTCCTGAACTCTTTTTTCCCCGTGATTTGCTTCCCATAGGATTTTACCTACCAATTCTCTGAGTTTGCTAAAGCCTGCTTTCTTGAAGTCCATTGTCTTTATTCCGCTGTTTCCCCTCCTACCATTCCTTAGAATCATGAACTCTGTCATTTCATGATCACTTTCACCCAAGCTGCCGTCCACCTTCAAAATTCTCAACTCCCTGTTTATCAGAATCAAATCTAGACCAGCCTTTCCCCCAGTCGCTTTCTCCACCTTCTATCATAAAGTGTTGTCTCCAGTGCATTCCAAGAACGTGTGGGGTAATCTGTGCCCTGCTGGGTTATTTTCCCAGTAGATGCCTGGGTAGCTGAGGTCCCCCTTCACCACCACGACTTGTGCTTTGGATGATTGTGTTAGTTGTTCAAAAAAAAAGACTCATTTATCTCTCCTTCCTGGCTAGGTGGTCTGCCGTAGACCCCCGCCATGACATCAGCCTTGTTTCCCCCCTTTTATCCTGGCCCAGAGACTTTCAGCGGGTCTGCCTCCCACGTCTGTCTCAACTGTGGGGCAAGTCTATACATCTTTGATATACAAGGCAACACCTTTCCCTTGTTTTCTTGCCTTTGCTTCCCAAACAAGCTGCGCCCCCCTACACCAGTATTCCATGTGAATTATCCCAGCAAGTTTTTGGGATGCCAATTATGTTATACTTGTGATTATTCACTAGGATTTCTAGTTCTTTCTCTTTATTCTGCATTAGTTTACAAACACCTAAGATGTTGATTAGCTTTCGCCTCTGTATTCCTTCTTGTCCCTCCTTTGTCCCTGCGGTGATTGCTCATGTTCCCCAAGTTTCCCCTTCACCCAGGTCTCCATGTTTTGGACTTACCTGTGGGCTTTTGTCTCCTGCCCCCAGGGCTGTAACCAGGGCAGGGGGAGTAGGGCAGACCCAGGGATGGAAAAATCAGATCCCTCCTGCCCTCTTGGCTACCTTCCCACTAGGGCTTCAAAGACTCTGCCAAGCCGTCCAGGGACCCTCAAGGTCTCCCCCTACCTCCCCCCAAGGCTCCCCTCTGGACTTCCCAGGTCCCCCTCCCCAACTCCCCACATGGGCCTGTGGTCACCACCCCTCAGCTCCCCTGTACCTTTCCCAAGCTACCCTTGCCCTTGTCCCTCTCTCCCAAGGCGGGTCCTGGCTTCCCCAGCTCTCAGACCCCAAGGTGGCCCCGGAGCTGGAGCTGCCTGAGCAGGAAGTACAGCCAGCTGCCTCCAGCCCCTGCAGTGGGCATAGCGCCCCCACCCCCTCTAGAAGCTGGGGGATCCCCGGCGCAACAAGCCCCTTAGCCTGGCACAGAGCGATGCTCCCGCAGCAGCAAAGGTCTGCAGGGGGGGAAGCTCTGGGGGCAGCTCATGGTCTGGGCTGGTGCTCGGGTTGCCAGGAGTCTGGCACACCCGGCCCCCAGCTGAAAAGGGACCCTGGTGGCTCCAGTCAGCACTGCTGACCGGGCTGTTAAAAGTCCGGTTGGTGCAGAGCTGGCGGGCTCCCTCCAGTTGCTAGGTGGAGGGGCAGCCCCAGGGCTTCCATGTCTGCCCCTGCCCTGAGTGCTGGCTCTGAAGTGCCCGTTGGCCAATGGGAGGTGCAGGAGTGGTGCCTGCCGGCAGGGGCAGCATGCAAAGCCCTCGGCTGCCCTTCCTCCTCCTAGGAACTGGAGGGACATGTCGCCACTTCCCGGGAGCTACCTGAGCTCAGTGCCACCCGGAGCCCGCACCCCGAAACCCCTCTCACACCCAAACCCCCTGCCCTAGCTCAGAACTCCCTCCCAGACCCAAACTCCCTCTTGGAGCATGTACCCCTCTTGCCCCAGCCCAGAGCCCCCTCCTCCACCCCAAACCCCTCACCCCCCGGCCCCACCCCAAAGCCAGCCCCCCCCACCCCCCAGCTGGAGCCCTCAGCCCTCCCGCATCCCAACCCCCTGCCTCAGCCCAGGGAAAATGAGCCAGTTTGTGATGCTCCCAGATGAGACAAAGTTCACCGCAAGCCCAAAGCATGTCAATCCCATGGTGCAGGCACCTTGCCCTGCCGAGCACCAAGCCAGAAAACAAGCCAGGCCCTTCAATGACAAAGCTACTGAAAGACAAGCAACCGGCTACTTAATTTAAATGAACAGGCCCATTACGTACACAAAGAAGCCAATATAGCTTGCTGGAGCAGAAGCCCCCGCCGGGAAAGCCCCCAAACAAGCAACCGGCTACTTAATTTAAATGAATAGCTCGTTCATTATAACAAGGAAACCAATGTACGCTTTGCTGGGAGCTGCCTTGGCAAGTGGCGCGTGTGCGATGGAGTGAGTGGGGCTGGGGCCTTGGGAAGGGGCAGGGCTGGGGGCAGGACAAAGGTGTTCGGTTTTCTGCGATGAGAAAGTTGGCAATGGCAACCCTAGCTGGTGCTCAGGGATTGGGACTTGGAAATGGGGCTCAGCTCTGAGCCATCACAGCTCCCCAGAGTCACTTTTATCCCTGTGGGGGCCCAGCTGGGGAATTCTCAGGGCAGCAGGAAGCGGAGGGGCTGGGATAAACGTGCCTTAGCCGGGCTCTGCGCGCCTTGGCCCTGCTCGGCTGCGGCTCACTGCGCAAAGGGCGAGGGGCCTGGCCCTGGAGCCCATGATTGGGCCCTCCCTGCAGTGACCCCGGCCAGCCCAGCCACCAAGGAGCCAGGCCTGGGCTGCCAGGAGCTGGGATCCCTGCTTGGCAATCCTACATGTTGCCACCAGGACACCCCCCGGCAATGCAACCAGAGCTCCCGGCTCCGATTCCCGCAGAGAGCTACCCCGGATGCTGGAAGGCAACAGCACCACCTGCAGCCAGCCCTGATCCCTGAGTCTGGCTGAAACCGCCCTGCTCCTTGTCAGCCAGGTCACCTGCACCGCTGCAGGAGTGCGGAGTCTGGGGTATCCCACCTGGAAGGAAACTGCTTCAGACGTTCTTATAGCCCATGAATCGCACTGTGGGAGGGGAAGGGAGCGAGAAATAAGCACAGCCACAAAAATGCAGAGTCTTGGTTTTGAATCATAAAATGGAGTTAAGGTATTCAGAACAGGGGGTGCTAAGAACGTAAATCCCGGCGCTTCCTGCCAACAGTCAGAGATGTGTATTCACTCTCACAGCAATCACAGTTCGGTGTGAAGTTAGTCATTCCCTCCCCTCCCCGCAGCTGAGGATTTCTATGGAAGCCCAGACTGCACATCTGACTGATTGCAACTGCCTGGGAGCACACAGTAGGAGGGGGAAACCTGCAGCCCACGCCACAGATATCCCATTATTACTTCTTTAGTTTACACTAACTCCTAAGCGGTGAGTGGATAGTGAGTGAGTCTTTGTGTCTCTCCAGTACAGAAGCAGTGCAAATGACCAGACATTTGGCTGTAACTTGTGGGAACAGTGACACACACAAAGAAGAAGCATCTGTGCATAAAAATCAGGACATATGTTGTTAAGCATCTTCAAAAACTAGCGCAATGTTGAGAATTGTGGGTGTGTTTTTTTCTAATGATGAAAAAACAGTAGGGGGCACAAAAGTACTTGATTGCCCCAGGTGCTTAAATGCCTAGTTACGGCTCTGCGCATCAAAGCCTGCCTCACAAGGTGAGTCTGAATCTGAAGATACTCTTCCCCTTCCTGGATAGGTGGATTCCATCTCTGCTCAGCAATCCTTCTTCTCAGAACAGCATCCTGTGGTCAACAGACAAAGCCCTCCTGGAGACATCATCCGTGTAGCCATGCATTCACTTTCAGGGTGTGTCTGTCTCTGCCTGGGACCCCCAGCTCCTTCACCCTCATTCTCAGAGCCCTGTAGTCACTTCTGATCTGCTCAGGGTCATACCTCGCAGGATCATTAGTGCCTACATGGATGAGCAGCATGGGGTAATAGTCAGAGGGCCGGATGATCCTTGGCAATCTCTCTGTAATGTCTCTGAGACGGCTTCTGGCAGGCAGCACACCTCTCAGGGTGCCATGTCAGGCTGGCAGATGGATTCTTTCATCCCCCTTAGAAGGAGATCACTGATGACCACCACCCTTAATTTCCTCTTGGGAGTGGTGGCCGCGACCCTCCCAGCCTTGCGGGTACATGGCTTCTCCTCCTCCACCTTTGGGGGAAGATCCCTCTTTGCCAGGGCAGCATCCCTGTCTGTTATTTCTGTGGATAAAATGTTTCTCTCACTGCTTTATCCAAAAGCTGGTATATATTAGTTAACGGGTATCAGCAGAATGGCCATACATTGTAAATTGCAACCAGTGGCACGGATCCCGTGACAATGAACAATCTGACTAATCAAAAGATGACAGACATCTTCTCTTGGGGCGGGGGAGGGGGAGGGGAGGGCAATAAGTTACCATGCCAGTAGGAGGTAAAGAGTCGGGGCAAAGTAAGCCATTCTATTGTCACTGCATTTGTATTGCGGTAGCTCTAAGGAGTCCCAGGCGTGGGCTGGGGTCCCATGGTGCTAGGCATGCACAGAACAAAAGGCTGATCCCTGCACTACTCTCAGGAAGAGAGAGGAAGTGGAGACAAGTTTTTAAGACACCTTCTGGGTGATGAAGAAGCACAGCTAATCTGGAGAGCCAGCTTTAAAGGCCCACTGATGCTGCCCGCATTCCCTGCTTCTCCAACACCTGCCCTTGAGAGCTGGGGGGTGACTGCGTATCCCACGCTGCGCTCGCCAGGGAGAAGTGCCGCTCTGCACAGCACACTAGTGGAGCCTGGGCCTAAATGGCATGCCTGAACCCTCAGCTGAGAAACACCCATTTGCCTCTCTCAGTGTCCGCATTTCTCTTTCCTTTTAAGAGTTCATCCCCTCCTGCTGGGAGTCTCAAACCCAATACTATTAATTCTTCTGCGGTATCAACAACACCAAGAGCCTCGGGGGTGCATCTGGGTCATATTGGCAAGATTTCTCTGGACCCAGGAGGGCTAGAAACGTTCTCACATGGCTCCAGGAGCTGAGTTTTATGAAAGAGGAGTTTGCAAGGCGGGCTAAAATCATGCGAGTTGGCAGCACTGTTTACATTGACTGGGGACTATCACGTGCTCTGTGTTTGTACAGCACCTAGCACAACGGGGCCCTAATCTGGCTGCAGCCTTGCGATGCCACTGCAATAAATCCCACAAACCATGGGCTGTGCGGGGGCTTTTAAGCCACAGCCCGTGACAAGAGGGTTAGGAGAGCTCCCCAGTGGCAGTGCATCTGAGTGTGCTCACAGACGCTGTACAAGCACGGGAGAAGGACAACAGCTGCCGGCCAGAAGGAGAGAGTCAGGAGGGAGCAGCCTGCAGCAGAGATGATTACAGCACTCGGCAGCAAAGGCTGAGGTCTGGCAGCAGTTCAGTTAACAGCAAGGAGGTGGCAGGAAAGCAATTTAAAGCCATCAATCAGTGAATTGCAATATGCTGGCAATCCATCGGCGGGCCAGAGAGCTGTCAGGCTGGACACTAGGCTTCATTCCTCATTTCCCAGCCTTTGCCACACTAGGAACATTTCTCACAGGTTTCTCCTTGGTGCTGCACTTGTTCAGCTCCCCTGACGTTAGTAGCCCCTTTGGGAGCTCTCCTGGCAGCCCGTGGCGGGATGCTCACACAGGTTTATCCAAGGCCAGAAAATGGGAAGAAACTAATGGCCGAATCCTGCTCAGCTGACTCAGGCTAGTAGACTCGTCCATCTACATGGGGCTGTCGTCTTGTGGGAGGAATGGGATTTGGCCAGGATGTCCCCACTAAAAAAAACCCAAACCTCAATCTGGAAAAGAGATCCTGGAGGCCAAATTCAGGCTGCTAGGTAAGAGATCAAAGTGCAAGACCTCCAAAGTAGCATTCTCTGAAATGCTCCCAGTTCCATGTGCCGGGCCAGTTAGACAGGCAAAGTTACTGTCACAATGCCTGGATGAGATGATAGTGTTGGGAGGAGGGATTTAGGCCTGTTAGGAATTGGGCAACCTTTTGCGAAAGGAAAAGGAAGGATGGGCTCCACCAAAACCAAAATAGAACCCACCACACTAGCGTTGAACTTCAAAAAAGGGAAACTGCACAAAAATGAGGAAGCTAGTTAAATGGAAATGAAAAGGAACAGTCATAAGAGCGAAATGCCTGCAAGCTGCATGGAGACCTAAAAAACACCATGAATAGAGGCTACACTAATTGTCTACCTCAAATAAAAGAAAGTACTAAGAGGACCAAAACATAAAAAAGGCCACAATGGCTAAACAAACTAGTAAAAGGGATGGCTAGAGATAAAAAGACATCTTCTAAAAAATGGAAATCAAATCCTACTGAGGAAAATAGAAAGGAGCATAAATTCTGGCAAGTCAAATATAAAAGTATAATTAGACAGGCCAAAAAAGAATTTGAAGAGCAATGAGTAAATGATAAAAAAAAACCTGCTGCTAGTTTGTGTAAGTACATCAAAAATGGGAAGCTTGCCAAACAACCAGCGGGGGCACTGGATAACCAAAGTGCTAAAGGAGCGCTCAAGGAAGACAAGGCCATTACGGAGAAGCTAAATGAATTCTTTGCATCAGTCTTCACTGCAGAGGATGTGAAGGAGATTCTCACACCTGAGCCATTCTTTTTAGGTGAAATCTAAGGAACTGTCCCAGATTGGGGTGTTGCTAAAGGAAGTTTTGTAACAGATTGATCAATTAAACAGTAATAAGTCACCAGGCCCAGATGGTATTCGCCCAAAAGCAATGAAATCAGCCTCTGTACCAGATGACTGGAGGATAGGTAATATAACATCAATCGTTTAAAAAGACTCTGGGGCAATACTTGCAATTACAGGCCAGTAAGCCTAAGTTCAATACTAGGTAAATTGATTGAAACCATAGTAAAGAACACAGACACATAGGTGAACATGATTTGTTAGGTAAGAGTCAACATGGTTTTTGTAAAGGGAAATCATGCCTCACCAGTCTTTTAGAATTCTTTGAGGGGTCAACAAACATGTGGACAAGGGTGATCCAGCAGATATCGTGTATTCAGATAAGAGGGAAGGTCCTCTAATGGATCAGTAACTGGTTAATAGCAAACAAAGGGTAGCAATAAATGGCCAGCTCTCACAGTGGAGAGAGGTAAATAGCAGTACCCCAAGGATCTGTACTGGGACCAGTGCTGTTCAATGTATTCATAAATTACCTGGCATGTCACTATTATCGCATGCAGCTATGCATGAGTATTGTACAGTGCTAACTAATGCTACTCACTTTTGTCTCCCCCATGACCACCCCCTGCAAGATGTCTGTGCTGGTCAACATATTCATGAATGATCTGGGAAAAGGGGAAACAGGGAGGTGGTAAAGTTTGCAGATGATACAAAATTACTCAAGATAGCTGTGGACTTAACTGACTCTATTCGACATTGGTGAGGCCTCATCTGGAGTACTGTGTCCAGTTTTGGGCCCCACACTTCAAGAAGGATGTGGATAAATTGGAGAGAGTCCAGCGAAGGGCAACAAAAATGATTCGGGGTCTGGAACACATGAGTTATGAGGAGAGGCTGAGGGAGCTGGGATTGTTTAGCCTGCAGAAGAGAAGAATGAGGGGGGATTTGATAGCTGCTTTCAACTACCTGAAAGGGGGTTCCAAAGAAGATGGCTCTAGACTGTTCTCAATGGTAGCAGATGACAGAACGAGGAGTAATGGTCTCAAGTTGCAGTGGGGGAGGTTTAGATTGGATATTAGGAAAAACTTTTTCACTAAGAGGGTGGTGAAACACTGGAATGCGTTACCTAGGGAGGTGGTAGAATCTCCTTCCTTAGAGGTTTTTAAGGTCAGGCTTGACAAAGCCCTGGCTGGGATGATTTAACTGGGAATTGGTCCTGCTTCGAGCAGGGGGTTGGACTAGATGACCTTCTGGGGTCCCTTCCAACCCTTATATTCTATGATTCTATGACTCCCAAGAGTTACAAAGGGATCTCTCAAAACTGGGTGACTGGGCAACAAAATGGCCGATGAAAGTCAGTGTGGATAAATGCAAAGTAATGCACAATGGAAAACAATCTCAACTATACCTACAAAATGATGGGGTGTAAATTAGCTGTTACCACTCGAGAAGGGTCTTGCAGTCAAAATGGACAGTTCTGTGAAAACCTCTGCTCAGTGTGCAGCAGCCGTCAATGTTAGGAACCGTTAGGAAAGGGATTCATAATATGAAAGAAATCAGAGTCACTACATAAATCCATGGTACGTGTAAACCTTATATACAGCATATAGTTTTGGTGGCTCCATCTCAAATTGGAAAAGGTGCAGAGACGGGCAACACAAATCGTTGGGGGACGGGGCAGCTTCCGTATGAGGAGAGATGATTGTTCAGCTTGGAAAAGAGACGCCTGAGGGAGGAAGCGAGGGAGGTCTACAACACCGTGCCTGGTGTGGAGAGAGTGAATCGGGACGTGTCATTCACCCATTCACATAACATGAGGACTGAAATTAATAAGCACCAGGTTTAAAACAAACAAGGAAATACTGATTCACACAATGCACAGTCAACTTATGGAACTCATTGTCATGTGATGTTGTGAAGGCCAAAGTATAACTAGATTCAAAAAAGAATTAGATGCATTGATGGAGGGTAGGTCCAAGATGGTCAGAGAGGCAACCCCCTATTCCTTGGTGTCCCTAATCCTCTGACTGCCAGAAGCTGGGAATGGAGAACAGGGGATAGATCACTCGGTGATTGCCCTGTTCTGTTCATTCCCTCTGATGCATCTGGCACCAGCTACTTTTGGAAGACAGCATACTGGGCTAGATGGATCATTGGTCTGACCCCATATGGGCCATTCTTTTGTTCCCTAAAAGGAAAGCCATTGTCAGAGGGAAGATTCCAAACCGGCAAAACTGCTGTTTTCACAGCAGTGCTCTGCTTTTTTAAGGTAATGTAGCGATCGATATATCCAGTACTGTGCAGAGAGGGAAGTTTCACATGCCCTTCATTCAGTTGGAGTGAACTCCTATGGCAGATGGGTGTGAGCAAATCAATTTTAAGTGCCTGGTTGCAGCCAATCATTCAGCCAGCAAGGAATAGTGACAGTTTTCACAGGAAATGCTGCAAGTGAACAGTAGAATTGTTCTATAAAAATACACATTCCCAGGCTTATCTTACTAAGTCACACACCAGTAATAAGGAAAGGAGGCATGGGGCAGTGAAGCCAGGTGCTCCTGAAGACATGACACTCACCGCCTGCTTCTTCTGCGGGGGAGAGATTGACCACTGGCTTGAAATTGTGCTTGTGAAGGAAGTGCTGCAGCTCCTCCGATGAGGAGCTCAATTGCCCAAAGAGATTTATTTTTCATTCATTGCAGTGAATCAGTTGATCCAGCCTCAGCCAGTCACAAATGCCTTCATCTGTAAATGACAGTGAGAAATGCCTAATCTTCCAAGATGAATCTAACAGATGCTTCTTCCAGGAAATGAAGTAAAGGTTTCAGCTTTGCTCCCATGATTATGAGTCAGGTATGAGTCATAGCTCCCTCGGAGGGCAGATGGATGTGCATTGCTGATAAACAAATGAAGAGCACAAAGCTTGGGATTAAAGGTTTTCACCAGAAGGAGACGATAAAAAAAAAAAAGCAACATACCGTGAACCCTGTTCTGTGACCGACAGAATGCACTAGGTGGAATTTACAGAGATGTCATCTTTTCCCTGTGAACTTCCACTATGTCAGTAATAATCCCTAACCAACACACGAAAACACCCACTTTAACTGAAGCAGAGTATATCTGTATTTACATTATCTTGCCTTCTCCAAGACAGTGTTGCACTTACCTAAGCATATAATGTATTTTTATAACTTTGACTTTATTGTGCATCTGGACATAGTGACTTAGAGTCAGATTCACTTCTGACCGACCGCATGTTATCGTAGAATGACAGGTAATATAGCAACTCTATGGACTAATCATGTTAAAACATTGAGAAGTACTGTTATCATCCAAAACATTTCCCCTGTAAAATACACCAAATTAAAAAGTCACCAATATTCAAGGTAGAAATGTGATACAAATGTATAACAGGGAGCGTAGTTAGTCACTGGAACAACTTGCCAAGGGATGTGGTGGATTCTCCATCACATCCATCAACACTGGATATCCTTGTAAAAGAAATAAGCTAGTTAAGTCACAAGTTACCGGGTACAATGCGGGAATCATGGAGTGACATTCTCTGGCCTGTGTTCTGCAGGAGGTCACATCAGATGTACATAATGGTCCCTTCTGGCCTTAAAAATCGATGAATCTCTGGAAAAAGAGCAACTCCACCACATACAATTTGTCTATAAAACAAACTACAGGAGACCAGGCCCCATCTATTTAGACCGTGGTGTTTGAGTCAAACACTCAGAGATGGCTGAGCTGCTATCCTGCTGGAGTCTAGACTTCCACAAAAGGGTGTTCTGAATTAGGGAGTGCTGGTGATGGGAGCAGTATATTAGCATTAATTGTGCTTGATTTGATGTAGCTCATCCTGTCCTAGTGTAGCTAGACATTGATTTCCACATCATGACATGTTTACCATTTGGAGGTTAAGCCAGTGATTTGCAGCCCCTGTTTGCTCCCTAGAACCTAGATCTAATAGAATACGGCCATGTCTTATAGAAATCAGGCATGGCTTACTCTTGCAACTCTACATCTTACGGAAAGCAAATGTGGTCATCTGTTCTTCTTAGCTTCCTCTGAGCTGATCCTGTGCTCAGTGATTCTGTTGCTCAAGAATGCATTGTGTACCTAACCCATTACTCTTCAATTGGCAGATGACAGTTTGTATTTATTTGTACCACACTAGCACCAACTGTGCAAACATATAGCAAGAGCAAGTCCTTGCCCCATCTGTAAGAGCTCCTAATGTAAACATTCACCCTAGGCAGCCCCGAGACAGTCTCCTCCCCCGCTCACCTGTGGGCACTACATCTTTTTGGACAGGTATGTATAATACGGGTAGTTTTTTCACTGTCGCCATCCTGGAGAGGGCCCGCGAGTGGCTTTTTTTGCCTTGGTCAGCAAACCTCAAGGCTGATTTGAGCAACTGCAAATGCTGCTCATGGGGCACCGGCTTGAAGTGCAGCGTTTCCAGTGTCTGCCTTGCTCTGTAGCGCGCTGTGAGAGCTGAGGTGAAGCACATTACGACGCCAGCGCCCTGGATGAACCATACCTGGTTAAACACCAGCCTGCTGGGATGCGTCGTGGGCCCTTCCTCTGCTTCGCTCCCAGTTCTTCAATAGCCCGGTGGCCGAGGGGATTTGGGCAGCTTTCTGCATGAAGCAGGAGGATAAGGGATGAAAAGGTACAGCTCAATGACAGCCGGCAGACAGGGCCCAATCATCCTCCCATGCTCCTGTGCCGAGGCAGCCGGAGTGTGTCTGCCTGGCCTGCTACAGCCCTGTCCCTGGGTGACCCCAAGCAGGCAGGTCTGCGTGGGCCGGGGCACAGCCTGCTCTCCCCGGGCCAGAGCAAGAGACACGTGGGCTGCCCTGGGGTGCGGTTCGCACATATTGGCTCTTTTCTAACAGTGCAGTAAGCGCGTACTCCCCCCAGCACTCACAGGGTCAATGGAAATGCCCCCACTTATGCCAGGCCTGAATTTGACCCCCTACGCCTGCTCCTGGCCTCTGCAATTATAAAACCTCCAGCCGCTGCACTTCACATGCTGCACTTCATCCCTCCCCTGCCCCATGCCCCCCTCATGCCCAGTGAAGCACTGGTTCCCTGCATCCTTACGCTGCAACTCCAGACCAACCTGGCCCTTTGAACAGGAGCTGGGAGGGAGCTCGGGCAATCTGGTTTACACCTAAGCATGCTCTGTGGACGAGAAGAAAAGCTTACGGGTGTGTTGAGACTATTCAGAACTTTTGCATTTAACTTGGATGTACAGACTATAAAGCCAGAAGGGACTATCAGATCATCTTGTCTGTCCTCCTGTATAAGGCAGGCCAGAAAATTCATCCTGACTAAAGCATTTCTTCCAGAAATGCATCCAGTCTTTGATCTGAAGATTTCAAGAGATGGAATCGCCACCACACCCGGTAGTTTGTGCTAATGGTTGATCACCTTCACTGTTAAAAATGTGGGCCTTATTTCTAATTTGACTTCCAGCCATTGATTGTTGTTCTCCCTTCTCCGATAGATTAAAGAGCCCTGTAGTAGCCGGTATTTTCTCCCTGGGAGTGACGGAAACAAATGTTCCTAACAAGCGTATGCTTACAATCCTCTGCTTTTGCCTCCAAACTGGCCTGGTACAACGTAGGCCTCGCTGAGCAGCACTCTCAGAAAGATCTTGGGAGAAGCAGTGAAGCAGGCTGGAAAAGTTCTTCAGAAACAGAAAAGTCCAGAAGTATTCTAGCCGAAAGCAACTTCCCAAGGCTGATATTGTACTTCAAGATGGTGAATAATTGACCTCAGCAGAGGGGGAAAATATCATCTGTTCTTCCCTCCGGCAAGCTCCAGTGCCCTGGGAGATCGCTCTTCTGAGTCATTCTGAACGCACTTTTCTAAACACTACTGTCTAACTTAGTCACATAGTTCTTCTTTCACTTAGACTTTTAAACAACTGCTTCTGTTCATGTCCTGCAGTTACAGAGCCTTCACTCTGTTGTTCTGAATCAGCAATCAGCTTAGTCTCTTTTGGCTCAAGCAAGTCACAGTCCTTGTACTCTTTGTTTTATTTATTTATTTTTCAGGCTAGCAGCTGATGCACCAGAGTGTTAATAAAGCCAGGCTGGGATTTGACTTTTGCAGTCACCAGTGTATTATTTTAATCTGCTGAGGTTTATAAGATTTATGGCAAAAGTGAGCAATGTAAATTTTTTTAGAAAAATAACATGAACACAAAATAGATAACTCGTTCTATTCTTTCCATTTCCTCCTATTGGACATTTGGTTTCTAATACATATAGCTGAAGCACCGGTAACTGTAACAAAAATAAAAGACAAAGCAGCATCTTGCTTTATAACCGGTAGAACTGTCTGTCTCTACGGTTTTTCCACTGCACCCATTGCTGAATTATCTAAGTACTTCCCAGGTACATGATATCTGAATGGCCAGTTCCTACTGCATTCATGGAGCTTCCTGCTCTCTTGCTCGCTCGCTCTCTCTATAAACTGGGTAAGACTATTTTTGGAAGGAGGGTCTTGCAGCATGCCCTGTAAGTAAATTAGTCTCATTTTGTTTGGGAGCTAATTCCACAGCCAGAACCCTTCTACCAAGAGCTCTCGGCGTCTGGGTCTCACATACTTCATCCTGGGCTCTGTATGATACATTATCTTGACAGCCATCTTGACAGGTCACAGATGGAGATGTGGTCGTGGATGTAGTTGGGTTTCACCCATTGCTGGGGCTGATGTTCAGAACCAAGGTCTTGAACTGGAAATGGAAGCTAAGTGGTAGCCAGCGGGGGCGATGTATTCCAGGAGTTCCTGCAATGCCTCCACCTCACTTCCAGATGTGGGGAGTTGCAGGGATCTAATCCAGAGGTGGTGAATCAGTGATCACTGTATCCAGTCCTCATCCAAGGGGAAGGGGAAACATTTCCTAGGCAAATGAAGCTGGAAGCTGGTTTTAATTCCAAAGGTTGTTCAGCTCTGAGGCTCCCTTTTAGACAGTAGTGTACACATCTGTACCATGTATGTTCCAGGGTACTGCAGACAGGGACAGGAGGATAGATCGACCATGGGGCTACATGCAATGCATCCATCTTACAGGGTATTTGGTCAGACATGTGAGGCAGGGAACTGCTCATCTGCCTGCCTGGATGATCACAGCTGACAGCTGTCGAGGAGTGGGGAGGAAAGGGAGAGCAGTATGATATGAAGAGGAGGGGAGATGGGTCTGCAAAAAATGCGCTGATGGATTTGCTTATATCATCCCAATTCCAAATATTCATGTGATGAATTAAAACCTGAAATTGTGTTTAGCAAACCCTGACTGCCATGGCAAATTAACAACGTCATTTGTTTCAAATGGCAGATCCTACAAACTCTAAGTGGTGCTTCTTATAAAATGTGGAATAAATAGGATGTTGTATCAGCTGAAACATCTGATGACTGCTGATGATCTTCCCAGTCTGTCTGCCAAAAAAATCCTGAACTAAACACTCCAAACTCTCTGACAGTGTAATTCTGCATGAGCCTGGAGCCTATGGCATCCTCCTACACAGCGTCAATTACTGACACTACATTCCTTACAGCTGGTGAGGTTATCAAGTGTAACACCGGTTTATAATCCAGGGCAGGAGCTCTGAACAATGTAGTCACCTTCATACAGAAATGAACTTCAGTCCTTCAGAATATGTGCTCTGGAAATGGAGTGGCCGTTTGCGGGCTAGAAATGATGACCATTGACTAGTAAATGAAACTAGTGAAATAAGAATTTGTGATTATTCCTCTGAGAACATTCTTCCCTGTTAACCTCTAAGTCAGTCTTCCCTGGACACAACAGCAATCAAACCAGCAGATGTTTCCTAGCTCACCATTTCCAAACCTGCCCCTCCAGCAAAGAGGGGATGTTCTCTCCTGTTCCTCCTCAGTGCTTGCAAACTTTCTCCCTGTTTCTCACACAGCTTGCCAGGCAATCCCCTTGTCCCTGGGTTTTCAGCCGGCCCCAAGAAAACCCCTCAGACCACATAGCTTAGCTCAGCTCAGGCTTTGCCAGAGTTTGGCTTTGTGACAGAGTGCAGGGCAACATCAGCTGGGCCAGCTCTCTGGTCACTGCAGCTCTAATTACGCCAGAGCAGACCTAATGTGAGGTGTCATTGGAAAAGTTATGATTTGCTGAATATGATTATCTGATTTGTATGCATGTATCATTTTTGTAACTGAAGTTATAAATATTGCCTAGGGATCTGTATTTCAAAAGTGGTTACACCCACTAGGCAAAATGCTTCCAGTCGAGACAGCTGGTTGGGAAGGTCCTATTCAGGGTAATGGGCCATTAGGAAAAACAACAGGCCGTAGGAGAAGCTTATCTCCCAGCTAGTGAGCCTCCCTGAGAAAGCTCCAGACAGCCTGAAGTGGTTGCTATGACCCAGCAGGGCATGCAAAGGCACGTGAGCAGACCACATGACACTGATCTCCTTTTTGGGTACTTGTATCTTTACACAAACTAAGGTGGGAACTGTTTTTGGAACAAAGGGTTCCTGACATATGCTAAAGTTATATAAGGCAGGGAGTGACATCATCTGGTGTTCTTCACTCCTCCACAACTCCACACCTGAGAGAAGCTCCAAAAGAAAAGAACTTGGAACAAAGGTGGGGATCCTAAGCTGCAAAGCAAGTGCAACTTGTGCCTTGAGAAGCTGCAAGCCTGCTGGTATGATCAGTCAGAGTGAGAAATTGCTAATGCATATCCAATCTTTCTAGTATTTTAGGCTTAGTTTGTGGTTTTGTTTATTTACTAGGTAATCTGCTTTGATCTATTTGCTATCACTTATAATCGCTTAAAATCTATCTTGTAGATAATAAACTTGTTTTATGTTTTAATCTCAATCAGTGTGTCTTCGACTGAAGTGTCTGAGGAAAATTTCAGCTTGCACATTCCTCTCCACATTGAGGGAGATACAAACTGAGTAATAAATTCATACTGGTGGGGTTTTGACCAGGGCAGGACGGTACTCCTCTGGGGTCCTAGGTGGGAAGCTGGGGGTTATTTTGGCTGTAGCCTCTCTATTGTTGGTTCCTGCGGTGGCTGGTCAAAGCCTGAATGCAACTGCAACTAGGTGTATCTCTGCCTATGTGGATGCTGGTGGGAGTGTAGGACGGGGAGCTGTCTATAGCCTGTCACAGCAGCACAGTGCCAAGAGGGAACCCCGGCTGGTGAGTCAGAGGGCTCAGAGGTACCCCAGTTCCAGGTAGCACCCCAGGTGGGACCCATAACAGGGATCTACAAACATCCTGCTCCAACAACTATTTCAGTATTTATCCACAGTGACACAGCTTCAGCCAGAGAGATGGAGGGAGCCCCACATCAGACTATCCTAGAGCCCAGTGGTTAGAGCCCTCCCCATATCAAATCCTTCCTACCCCTCAGACAGACAGAAGGGAATTGGAACCGGTCACCCACATCCCAGTTGGTACCACCTTTCCTCCTACGGGACTTGAGGCAGTTGGTGTGCTCTGAGTTTGTGGATTGCACTGGGGTTTAGGTGGAGGATTGGTGTCTGAATGCCTAGCGGGAAGCAGCACTGCACATGCCCAGAGGGAGAAACTTAGCCATCTGGGGAACATTTACAGTGGATGTTTAGGTGCTCAGTGAGTTTAGGCACCTACAGGATTTGGTGGAAGCCACATGGGGCTTTTACAGATCAAAGGGAGCCTAGAACTGAGACTTAGGCCCCTGAATCTGGGGTTTAGGTCTGTATGGGATGGTCCAATGACCAGCTGGCCTAGTGGTCATTCTTGCAGCATAGTTGTCCCAGAGGGAGCCCCAGCAGCAGCCTCAATCACCCCAGTGTTTGATTGCTCCCCCACAGGTTCATAGAATCATAGGGCTAGAAGGGACCTTGAGAGGTCATCTAGTCCAGTCCCCTGAACTCATGACAGAACTAAGTATTATCTAGACCATCCCTGACAGGAATTTGTCTAACCTGCTCTTAAAAATCTCCAATGATGGAGATTCCACAACCTACCTAGGCAATTTATTCCAGTGCTTAACCACCCTGACAGGAACTTTTTCCTAATGTCCAACCTAAACGGTCCTTGCTACAATTTAAGCCCATTGCTTCTTGTCCTGTCCTCAGAGATTAAGAAGAACAATTTTTATCGCTCCTCCTTGTAACAACCTTTTATGTACTTGAAAACTGTTATCATGTCCCTTCTCAGTCTTCTCTTCTCCAGACTAAACAAACCCAGTTTCTTCAATCTTCCTTCATAGGTCATGTTTTCTAGACCTTTAATCATTTTTGTTGCTCTTCTCTGGACTTTTTCCAATTTATCCACATCCTTCCTGAAATGTTGTGCCCAGAACTGGACACAATACTCCAGTTGAGGCTTAATCAGCACAGAGTAGAGCAGAGGAATTACTTCTTCTGTCTTGTTTACAATACTCCTGTTAATGCATCCCAGAATGATGTTCACTCTTTTTGCGACAGTGTTACACTGTTGACTCATATTTAGCTTGTGATCCACTATGACCCCCAGATCCCTTTCCGCAGTACTCCTTCCTAGGCAGTCACTTCCCATTTTGTAGGTGTGCAACTGATTGTTCCTTCCTAAATGGAGTACTTTGCAATTGTCCTTATTGAATTTCATCCTATTTACTTCAGACCATTTCTTTAGTTTGTCCAGATCATTTTGAATTTTAATCCTACCCTCCAAAGCACTTGCAACCCCTCCCAGCTTGGTATCATCCACTTTATAAGTGTACTCTCTATGCCAATACAGATGAGCATGGCAGGGGCAACGTTGGGAGACCCAGGACCACTCACTCCACCGCCTCCCAACCCAGGGCCCGGGGGCTTATCAAACCACCCAGCTCAATTATTGAGCTACCCACTTCCTACCACTTCGGAGTTCCTCAGTTTAGGATACCCACAGCAGCTGGTTTATCAGACTCTCCTCAGTCTCTTAGTGTTCTGTTCAAGCAATCTGTTTTCGGGCTTTCAGCTCCTAGAGAAGTGGGGGAAGATATCCAAACCCCTGCAGCTAGAGCAGCCTTCACAAACCTGTAGCTGCTCCTGACACAGCTCTCAGCATCAGCTTTGTTTCCTGATGCAGCATAAAACTTCTTCCCCCTTTCTGGGGCTACAGTGTCCTTTTAAACTGTTCCTTCACTGGGAACATGCCCTGCACCTGTTCAGGGGTGGGGCCCCTCTCACCCCGTATTGCTCTACTGCCAGCCCTGGTTCAGTGTGTGGCCTGCAGACCCCACCACAAAGCACCTAAATTCTTTGGTGGATCTGCCCCCAAATCCTTAGTCCATAAAGAGACTACACTGAGAGACCACAAATAAGTATGCTGGATAGCATGACCAGATGTCCTGGCATTATGGGCTTTGTCTCATATATGCAACTATACCTCCCCGTCATCTCCCAAAAAAGTGTCCTGATTTTTCACACTTGCTATCTGGTCACCCTAACGCTAGAGGAGAACATTTAAAATCTCTTCCTATCATTATAATCTAGCATGTGTGAACACATGTGCCTCAAACCATTCTAATTAAAAGTTTGTATTGCAGCCTTCCAAGCAAAGCTCTGCGTCTTCTCCCTGGTGATACAGCTTGAGTTCCAGTGCTTTTGGCATAAGATTAGTAAGAGCCTGATAAGCAGGCTGGTGTGATGGGGCTCAGTGTGTAATTGGAGGGAAGGAGGTACAAGCCAGTATTTGCCAAAGGATGGCAACTTCATTTGTTCTAAAACAGTGTGAGGTGTTTTAGTTAAAGGCTGGGCTCTGATGCATTCGAGAAGGTTTCATTGTGCTTATAATAGCGAGATCAGTTTTGTAGCTCATTTAAAATGACACATACAATAGGTGCCTCTTTTGCAAGAATGAATCACCTAAGTCTGAAAACAAGAGTATTTCTAGATTCTTGGTAAAGATTAAAAGGAGAAAAGAACTTTCCTGGCCTCCTGTCCTACAAGATGTTCAGCAGGAATGCACTCGTTCAAAACCCTTCATAAGGTGGTTAGGTGTGGAGTTATAGGCCAGCTGCTGTACATCAGCATAGATCCAAGGAAGTCAATGGAGATATACTGATTTACACCATCAGATGATCTAGCCCTTGTGACGTATCATTCTAGTTTTATACCCCTCAACTTATGAAAATATGCTTATGATATTAATATGACATAACTGAGATATACTTTATGCAAGATCGCTCGTGTGAGATATCATTGGAAAGGTTATGATTTACTGAATGCGATTATCCAATTTGTATGCCTGTATGGGACTAGTTTGTATAAGTAGGGGCATAGCGAGCAGATCGAGGGACGTGATCATTCCCCTCTATTCGACATTGGTGAGGCCTCATCTGGAGTACTGTGTCCAGTTTTGGGCCCCACACTTCAAGAAGGATGTGGATAAATTGGAGAGAGTCCAGCGAAGGGCAACAAAAATGATTCGGGGTCTGGAACACATGAGTTATGAGGAGAGGCTGAGGGAGCTGGGATTGTTTAGCCTGCAGAAGAGAAGAATGAGGGGGGATTTGATAGCTGCTTTCAACTACCTGAAAGGGGGTTCCAAAGAGGATGGCTCTAGACTGTTCTCAATGGTAGCAGATGACAGAACGAGGAGTAATGGTCTCAAGTTGCAGTGGGGGAGGTTTAGATTGGGTATTAGGAAAAACTTTTTCACTAAGAGGGTGGTGAAACACTGGAATGCGTTACCTAGGGAGGTGGTAGAATCTCCTTCCTTAGAGGTTTTTAAGGTCAGGCTTGACAAAGCCCTGGCTGGGATGATTTAACTGGGAATTGGTCCTGCTTCGAGCAGGGGGTTGGACTAGATGACCTTCTGGGGTCCCTTCCAACCCTGATATTCTATGATTCTATGATCATTTTTGTATCTGAAGCTGGGAATATTGACTATTCTGTATTTCAGCTATGCTACTCTGGGTGATGCCCCCTGCTAACACTTCAGGTACAACAATGAAAAATCCCGACAGTGCTGAAGGCCCATCAGCAAGAGACAATGGGCTGTAAAAGAGCTTAGTCTTCCTGTGAACATGTGGGTCAGCCTGTGAAGAATTGCTACAGGAGCCCTACAGAGGCATGTGACCATGTCACCTGATTCTGGAACCCATCTTGAATTCTGTACTTTTCCACAAGAAGCTGGCAGGAAGGGGTCAAACTAGGAAACCAAGGACTCCTGCCTTATGCAAATCCTATTTAAGGATGGGGAGTGAGGTAATCCAGGTAATCAGTTCTCCCCTGCTACCCCATCCAAGATGACGGCTGGAAACAACTAAGACTGAACTGGGGGAAAGAACTGGACCCAGGCTGGAAGGGCATCTGGCCTGTGAAGAAGATTATTAGAACCACATTTAGGGTGAGAACTTACATGTAACTCACATCTAACCATTAAGCTTAGTATGTATGCTCTGTTTTATTTTCTTAGTAATCTGCCTTGTTCTGTCTGCTACCTTCTTGACTACTTAAAATACACCTGTTATAGTTATTAAATTTATTTCTTGTTTACAATATAACCCAGTTTATGAGATTTTTACCGGGGGTGGGGGTGAGAAGTTGTGCATACCCTCCTCCGCATTGAGGGAAGAGGCGAATTTCATATAATTCTGGGTTTGTACTCCAAGGAGGGGTGGATATCTGGGTGCTGTTGCAGGCCCCTTAAGCTGAGCCTTCCATAGCGGATCTCTGTCTCTCCGTGCAGCTGGGTGTGGCCCTGCCTATGTGCTTGGCTGGAAAAGGCTGGGGACTGTTAGAGGGCTGTCCCTTCACCCTCCCACTTCCCTGGTTCTTGTTACGCTGCCAGCAAGCAGCAAAAGACCAGAAGTCTGAAGCACAAACAATGAGATGTTTATTGGGGTTTGTTTCCAACCAAACATATTCCGAAGCCCTTCACACCAGTCGGGCTTATCGCTATACACTGGTAGAGTCTGTTCCCCAGTGGCCCCCTTCCCAGCTCTGATGCCGCAGAGCATTTACCCCGCGTCCCCCTTCCCAGCTCTGACACCACAGAGCCTTGCCTGGGTCCCTGTTCCCCATTCCCTATTCCCTGTTCCCATTCCCCCCACTTAGCAAGCATGATTACAATTCCCCCTTCCACTTATAGAATCATAGAATCATAGAATATAAGGGTTGGAAGGGACCCCAGAAGGTCATCTAGTCCAACCCCCTGCTCGAAGCAGGACCAATTCCCAGTTAAATCATCCCAGCCAGGGCTTTGTCAAGCCTGACCTTAAAAACCTCTAAGGAAGGAGATTCTACCACCTCCCTAGGTAACGCATTCCAGTGTTTCACCACCCTCTTAGTGAAAAAGTTTTTCCTAATATCCAATCTAAACCTCCCCCACTGCAGCTTGAGACCATTACTCCTCGTCCTGTCATCTGCTACCATTGAGAACAGTCTAGAGCCATCCTCTTTGGAACCCCCTTTCAGGTAGTTGAAAGCAGCTATCAAATCCCCCCTCATTCTTCTCTTCTGCAGGCTAAACAATCCCAGCTCCCTCAGCCTCTCCTCATAACTCATGTGTTCCAGACCCCTAA
This sequence comes from Caretta caretta, assembly GCF_965140235.1. Taxonomy (NCBI): domain Eukaryota; kingdom Metazoa; phylum Chordata; order Testudines; family Cheloniidae; genus Caretta; species Caretta caretta. The sequence goes on from NC_134209.1 coordinate 11,385,265, forward strand.
TCATTTTTGTTGCCCTTCGCTGGACTCTCTCCAATTTATCCACATCCTTCTTGAAGTGTGGGGCCCAAAACTGGACACAGTACTCCAGATGAGGCCTCACCAATGTCGAATAGAGGGGAACGATCACGTCCCTCGATCTGCTCGCTATGCCCCTACTTATACATCCCAAAATGCCATTGGCCTTCTTGGCAACAAGGGCACACTGCTGACTCATATCCAGCTTCTCGTCCACTGTCACCCCTAGGTCCTTTTCCGCAGAACTGCTGCCTAGCCATTCGGTCCCTAGTCTGTAGCTGTGCATTGGGTTCTTCCGTCCTAAGTGCAGGACCCTGCACTTATCCTTATTGAACCTCATCAGATTTCTTTTGGCCCAATCCTCCAATTTGTCTAGGTCCTTCTGTATCCTATCCCTCCCCTCCAGCGTATCTACCACTCCTCCCAGTTTAGTATCATCCGCACTTCCTGTTTGACCCTAGTTTATATAGTAATATTCTCAGCTATATCTTAACCAATCATTTTACTGAAATCTATCTAATACTAACATACTGTAAAATAATTCTCTAACCAATTATATCCCACTACCTTAATTAACTTACACCTAGCAAAATTAATTATACAGCAGACAGAAACCATTAGAGAACCAGACAGATTAACAATAGAAAAGTGGGGGCCATAAAGATAAAACAATACAGACATGAGGGTTTCACAACCATTGATAAGTGTTTTCTTGCCTTAAGATCTGTTACTTTCTCTGGAGGCGATAGGCACTATCAGGACAGGATCGTCTTCCTAACAGCCCAATAGCACCTTATTTCAATGGGACTAGTTTGGAACGTGAGGATGTGACCGCTCACTTCCCAGCTTACGGCTGCCTCTGTTGCTTAGCCAAAGGCCTTAGCCTAAGAACAAGGCCTCAGACTATCCTAGAGAGAGAAGGCCCATACACCGGCAGACAGTGATTTTGATTCTTTGTTTTGTGCCTCGATATCTAGCTAAGTGATAAAAATACACCTAAATTCTTAGAGTACAGGCCTTTACAAGCAGGCCTGTGTATCTATATCCTAACAGGGAGCCTAGCCCAGCAAGACCAGGTAAAAGGGGGCCCAGCTGGCAGAATAGGTTGACTCAGTGGCGTCTCAGCACACCAGGTGATATCCCATGGAGTCCAACCCATCACAGCCCTAGAGTATGTAAAAGTCCAGAACCAACTTAGAAAGTTGACACCCGGTTTTATGAAGAGGTGTAATCCAACTACATGAGGAAAATGGTGAAGGACACTTACAGCTAATTTTAAAATTCCACCCATACAATTCAGTTAGCAGGACACTGAGTGACAACATACTCAACCAGTGAAACAAAATATGCATTTCATCACCCAAACTCTCACATTGACTGAATGTACTTTTCGGCCAGGACTCTGTAACCCAGCAATTATTGAATACTTCCGGGTTTTATAAACGAATCCTTTCATGTGTGTCACATACTACATTAGTGTCTTAGGCAAAAGTGAGAGCTTATTGTCATCATCTTCATGTTGAGCAAACTGAACTCGAAGAGGAATCCCAACTGATAACACAATAATTAAGTCCAACAATTCAAAATCTATTGTCTTACAAAGCAGGATGCTACTTGGAATAGAGAGAAGCATCTGACTAAGCAGTAAGATTTGAATAATTGCTAACAAAATAGAAAGATGGGGCTTCATTTCACATGCCTCATTTATTTGCAATGCCTTATTCACATGTGTTCTGTGCCAAGGTGTTCGAAGCACCACAGGCCGGCAGAGGTACTCTGAAAAACAAGGCCCACACGCAGCTAAGCAGCGAGTTATTGGCTTTATTGAAGGTTAGTGACACACCCGCAACGGGGACTCCAAGCGTTGCTGTCACGGAGGCGGAGAACCCAGCACACCGGAGCTTTGCCTGGGACGGAGTCCAACGAAGGGGCAACCAGCGAGCCATAATAAGCAGTACACAGAAACAGTTCATGAATATGTAATTAGATACTTTCCTAAGGGGCTTTCCGCTACCTGGCAACGGGCCATGCAAGGCAGACAAAACCGGCCTAAAACCGGTAAGAGTTGGTTCTCCATGTCCTACAGTGACCGGGCGGCCTCGAAAAAGCGGAAGTTCCCTAGCTAGGCCGTAACAAAGTCTTCCGCAGTCCCTTACAACATGCCTTAGTTATTCTTCAGACCTGAAAAAGAGCTCTGTGTAGGTCAAAAGCTTGTCCCTCTCACCAATAGAAGTTGGTCCAATAAAAGAGTCTACCTCCCCCACCTTGCCTCTCTTATTCACACATATTCAGGGTCACAAGATTCACACACATTCTCTTCATTCAAACTGTATTTTCTTTTTAAAATACGGGTTAGAGAGTAGGTCTGACTTGTCTAAATAATTTCTGTTGATTATCTCTTATCTGAATAAACTGTATTGTTGGTGAGTGAGGGATGTGACCTCTAATACTGTCTGGAGGCTGAGTTATAATTTTGTGATAGGTTGCTGAGGCTAGATGATATTGAAATATACCAGGTACATCCATACGGGGTACTGTCAGAATTCTCTACTGGAAGGTCCCTTCTAGAACTGGTGCAGGTAACTTGTCAACTCTTGACTCAAACCGAAGAGGCTATTCTCTACTCCAATATACTAGTTGTATGCCATTAACATCAAGGGTAACCCTGATGTAACAGAGTGTAGATTCAGGCCCACTGATTGAATATACAATGCACTATAATGTGCATACATATCAGACAAAAGATAAAAAGCAAAACTGAATGCTCTGTAGAACCAGTATGGTTTAGCAGATATGTTATTTAAGGCTATTCATTATTTCACTAAGTGCATGGATATTTCCATTTTTCTAAAAAGTATCAAATTTTCTCCATCAGAAATTCTATCCTACTCTAGCTACAAATAACAATGTTTCTTATCTTTACAGCTCTATTTTGATATCTTTAAGAAATTTAGTCTGATCTCAGCAAGGAATTAGCTAAATACAGATCCATCTCCACAGCACTGACCAGTACTGAATTCACTTAGAAAGCAAGGACCCCAAAACAATTGATGTCCTGGAGCTGGCTGCTGGACCCTGCTCTGCCAATGTGCTCACAGAGTTAAATGCTGTGATCCCGAGGAACAGTGTAATGCACCACAAATTTGTGGCGACAGGAAGTCAGGCAGCTAGAGAAATGAGAGCTTTGATGTTGTAAATGTTGTAAGGCAAGCAGCAGTGTTTACTCTCAGCCCAGAATATACACTGTGGACCTTCATGCTCATTCAAAGTGACACGGACAAGGTTATTATATTTTGCATTTGGTTGTTATAGCATCTGATTTATTTTTTTTAATCTCTTGTTCTGGAGCTTTAGGATGTTACCTGCTGACCCTTCATTTCAATACAAATAACGCCCTTTTCCTGGTATTATTCACAATGTCATTGTAATTTAGGTTCTGAAAATGATAATGGTGCATTATACTAACTCTGACTTGTTAGCTGATGCAAGATAAAAAATTATAAAGAAGGGCTGGTGAATCATCTGCTCTAAAACACTGACAAATACACAGGACGCTTGCAGACAGAAACTGTGTGGTACAATGCATGTAGAAATAGGAACAATGTTTTCCCATTTTTGTCTGTTTGCCTCAAAGGAAGTCTAAAGCCAGGTGGCTCACGGCCTTTATGTCCCACGACCCAGTCACCATGGACTTGCACCTCAACTTGTGACAGCACCCTGTCTCCTCCAAGCATAGTCTTGCTGACCTCTGAGTTTGCCTACATGAGATTAAAGTAGACATGTAATGCAAGTTATTCTAGGCAGCTGTCGTAAACATACAGCTAAGGGTAGCATAAAATCCCTCCTTTACCTGTAAGGGGTTAAGAAGCTCAGATAACCTGGTTGCACCTGACCAAAAGGACCAATAAGGGAAGAAGATCCTTTCAAATCTGTGGGGGGAGGTTTTGTTTGTGCTCTCTTTGTTGTTCTCTCCAGGACAGAGAGAGACCAGGGCACGAAAAACACATCTCCTAAAACCCTACCTGAAGTAAGCATCTAAGATTACAAATTGTAAGGAATAGCAAGGAAATGTGTTAAATTATCTTTTGTTTTAGCTTGTGAATTTTCCCTATGCTAAGAGGGAGGTTTATTCCTGTGTTTTGTAACTCTAAAGTTTTGTCTAGAGGGGAATCCTCTGTGTTTTAAATCTTATTACCCTGTAAAATTACCTTCATCCTGATTTTACAGAGGTGCTTCTTTTACATTTTTATTTATAAGGTTTATTTAAGGTTTTTACATTTTTATTTATAAGGTTTATTTAAGGTTTTTAAGAACCTGATTGGTTTTTAGTGTCCTAAAAACCCAAAGGTCTGGTCTGTGCTCACCTTCTTTACCTATTTGGTTGATATATTATTCTCAAGCCTCCCCAGAAAAAGGGGTGAAGGGACTTGGGGGGATATTTTGGGGAAACAGGAACTCCAAGTGGTCCTTTTCCTGAATCTTTGTCTAACTTACTCGATGGTGGCCACAATACCGTCCAAGGACAAGGAAGAATGTGTGCCTTGGGGAAGTTTTTAACCTAAGCTGGTAGAAATAAGCTTAAAGGGTCTTTCATGTGGGTCCCCACATCTGTACCCTAGAGTTCAGAGTGGGGAGGGAACCCTGACAGCAGCTTCTTGACTGTTGACTCCCTCTAGTATTGCAGATCACTGTCCTGGATCAGAAAGAAATGTCACATGTGGTATAGGTGTGTTGGAGTTCAGGGCAAGAGAGTAGTTTAATGCTTTCCTCTAAAGCCTCCAATGAAGAGAAGATATCCGACTCTTGGATTCAGGCTAGACTGACCATTGCTATGTTCACCTATGGCACATTTTCTATTCCTGTGGGTTAAAGACACAGACATGAAATAGCTTGGTGCCTTGCACTAATTACTCTGTTTTAGGGCCAGCTGCTGAATTAGGAAGAGCTAAAAGCGGCATAATGTTGCAGCCCTTTATCCTGCTTCATTGACAACTCCCCACCACTCCCATTTCTCACCATCCCTCAGCTAGAGCCAGTCAAAGTTTTTCAAATGAAAAATTTATCCTACTGAAAAATGGGGTTTAGTTGAAATTATTTTTTCCTGGGAAAATGTCTTTTTTAAAAATCTGTCAACTGGAAATTTTGAAACAAAATAAAGTGAACATTTTGCATTTTGTTTCATTTTAGTTTTCAAAGCCCCCCAAAGTTTCAGTTGGATATTTAGTATTTCCCTCCCACCCCTCTGTTTTTGGTTTTGTTTGACTTTCCCCTTTTTTCAATTGGAAAGTTAAAAAACTTGAGAAAGTTGGGGGGAAATGCTCTCCTTTTTATTTACCACACTACAAAAAAGGTGTGTGTGGGGGGGGAGGGGGGGATTTAAAAGGTATAAGAAAATGGGATGGGTGAGGAACTTGATCACATTTTATTTTTCTCAGCTGGAAAACTGTGAAAGAATATTTTTGAAAAAGTGCAAGAAAGCACTACAGGAACTCCTTGCTTAAAGTTGTAGTTCTGGTCCTGAAAAACGTGACTTTAAGTGAAATGATGTTAAGCAAATCCGATTTCCCCATAAGAATTAATTTAAATAGGAGGGGTTAGATTCCAGGGAAATTTTTTCACCAGACAAAAGACTATATATATATACATATATATCTATAATCTCTCTCTCTCTCTCTCTCTCTCTCTATGTGTGTGTGTGTGTATACACACACACACACAGAGAGAGAGTATAAGTTTTAAACAAACAATTTAATACTGTACACAGCAATGATGATTGTGAAGCTTGGTGGAGGTGGTAAAGTCAGAGGGTGGGGTATTTCCCAGGGAATGCCTTGCTGCTAAATGATGAACTAGCACTCGGCTGAGCCCTCAAGGGTTAACACATTGTTGTTAATATAGCCTCACACGCTACAAGGCAGCACAAATGGAGGGAGGGGAGACAGCATGGCAGACAGAGACACACACCGTGTGTGTGTGTGAGAGAGAGAGAGATGTGCATTGCCCCTTTAAGTACGTTGACCACATTCTAAGTACATTGCCTTTTTAAGTAGATCAGCAAATTGAGACAGCAGCTGCTCCCAGCAAGCTCCCTCTGTCCTGTGCCCTGTCGTGTCCCCCCCACCATCCTGCTCTATGGAGATGGGGTAAGCAAGGGGCAGGAGCAGGGGGGAGGGGGACACCCTGACATTAGCCCCCTTCTTCCCGCCCCCACACATGCACCCCCGCACAGCAAGCAGGAGGCTCCGGGGAACAGCTCCAAGGCAGAGGGCAGGAGCAGCACATGGCAGTGGGGGGAGGGACACCTGAACTGCCGGCAATTGATAGCCTGCTGGACGGCTGCCACACAGGGAACTTAGGAGAGCTGGGAGCCGATAGGGGGCTGCCGGTCCACCCTGGTTCCAAGCCCCCACCAGCTGGCTCCAATGGGCTGCTCTTCCTGCAAGCAGTGGACAAAGTAGGTGGCTGCCAAATGACATTATAAGGGAGCATTGCACAACTTTAAACGAGCATGTTCTCTAATTGATCAGCAACGAAACAACGTTAACCGGGACGACTTTAAGTGAGGAGTTACTGTACTTTTAAGAAATTTGTTTTATTCCATTTCAATATTTCCCCAAAAAATATTCAAAACATTTGAAAAAAATTGTTTTGTTTTATTTTTTTAAACTGGCTTTTGTTCTCATTGTTTTCATCTTTATAGATTAGCTAATCCAGGAAGAGGTCAGTATAATATAGAGGGCTTCTTACTTATATCGCTAAAATCTCATATATATCACTCAATCAGTTTAGTATATCAAAAAGGCCAAGAGGTGACTTGATTATACTGTCTAACTACCTTAATGGAGATAAAATACCACGCACTAAAGGGTTTTTTAACCTAACAGAGAAATACATGCAAATCAATTACTAGAAATGAAGCCAGGCAAGTTCAAATTAGAAAGAAGGTGGACATTTTTAACAGTGACAGTGGTCAGCCACTGGGACAATCAAGGGAAGTGTTGGATTTTCCATTGTTTGAAGTCTTTATATCAAGACTGGATGCCTTTTCAGGAAGATATGCTTTAGTCAAACACAATGTCTTAGGCTGATTACAGGGGTAATTGGGTGAAATTCTCCAGCCTATCTTGTACAGGAGGTCAGACTACATGATAGAATGGTCCCTTTTGGCCTTAAATGCTATGGATTTGTGAAAGTGGGAGAGCAGGGAGCACAGCTTTCGTGATTTGTTGAGCTCAGCTGCGAAGGGAGGGATGTTATGCAAGAGGAAATGGGAAACAAAGGCCAAAGAGGCAAGCAAATAAGGATGACAACAACAAAAGCAAACCAGACAGATGAGCAGCAAGGAAATCAATGAGAAAAGAACACAAATATCATTTGGTGCAAGGAAACAGCAGGTGAAAGCAGGAGCTTAGATACACACAATGAAAATGGAAATGGCCCAAAGAAAGAGACTTGAATGATCAAATGTATTTGAACAGAATGGGGCTAAAATAACCGCATTTACCTGCGAGTGCATGCTGAGACTCTCTGAATCATGCCATAGATGCAAAGCAAAAGGCTGGGTTTGGTTTTGTTTTGGCAGGGGGAGGGGGGGTGTTAAGCATTTTATTTTCTGGATTTTATTCAGAGCTCACAACACAGGGCAAAACTCAGAGCTGGAACTAATTCTGGTCTCCCAGGCTGCAACGTTTGCCCTTTCCAGGGACTCTGGGGGAGTTGTACTGCAGTACTGCTCAGGAACTAGGTGCATCTCCCAGACGGAGGCTCAGGGCCCAGTTCCACAGCGATGTGAATGGGAGTCACAGTGGAGGTATAACCTGGTCAGATAGCGGGTGCACAGGCTGTGTAAGTGGGAAAGACATGATGACACTTCGGCTGCTTCGGTAGGTGCTTGAAGCCAGTGTAACTGCCATGTCACAGCAGGGAAAGCCAATTACAGGGGACATAAGACAAAGCTACCAAGTCTCCATGCTCACTGCAGAGAGCTCTCACTGTTGCATGGCAGCAGAAAGACCATCTGGTTCCTCCTATGAATTGCTCTCATCCATTTCCAGCTGGTTCCAATAGAAACACATGCAAGGAGGCAGCCAGCTGCTGCCTGGGGGATACCAGGTGTCCGGGACCTCTTCTGCCAGACATCCACAGATGTAGGCAGTGAGCAGAGAGGCAGGGCATCATGGGGTTGGTGGAGAGGAGAGTTGACAGAGGCTTGTGGGGTGTGGAGTGGAGGGTAAGAGAAAGTCAACGTGGGGTAGGGTGAACTCTTGTTGCAGGTGGTGAAAGGAGCAAGACCTGGGAAGTGGGGCACTTCAGAGATGGAGGGGGCTTTGAATTTATGCGTGGGAGCTTTTTTGAATATTGTTACTCCTGAGCCACTGACTGCCAAGTAGGCAGGAGATGTCAGGGAAGCTGATGGAGTCATAGATCCATAGTTGCCAGGGGGCAGGCCACTTGCCCTGGGGCCATGCTGCTTCTGTTGGCCCAGCAGGGAATGCCGATTCCCACAATGGGTGGCCCTAACCTGTGAGCAGGATCTCTTCCTTGCTATCTGAGCCCAAGGAGAGGGAGACTTGTCTGGGGGACCAGGATGGTGCCAAGGCAGCCTGTCTACCCTGATCCTGTCGGCTCTGGCCGCAGACCTCCACTGAGGACCCGTATGAGGGTGATGGCTCTTGGTGCCACGATCCCGGTGACCAGCAGCGGTGTTCGGCAGATCAGCGATGGTACCCCAGCAATCAACACCTTACGCTTAGAGAGCAGTGCCACTCCGTAGATTGGGAGCAGGAGTAAGAAGACCGACGTGTCAGAGACCGTCAATGCGCGTGAACTGTACTGGCGGTCTGGCGACAGGGCTCTGGGGACTGGTGTCTCCACCCTCGGAACGGTGCCGTGAGATGGGAGAGCAGCTCGGGCGCTCCCGGCACCGGGGCCTTGGGGACTAGTGTCGCACCCCTGGTGGTCTGCGCCAGACCACTGCCGATAGACGCCTAGAGCCTGAGGAACGGTGCCTAGACTCCGGGGACCGATGCCAGGAACTCTGGCGGGTAAGCCGACCCGCGTCTAGGGGCTGGGGGCGCTGCTCAGACGAGTGCTAACAGGGCACCCGCTGTGGCGAGGAGCGGTGCTGCACTGATGGAGATCACTGTAAGGGTCCCAAGGCAGGCATACCCCTTGAATGGGGCACGTCAGCGGCCGGCCTGGGCCGCACAGGAAGGGACAGTATGTCCTTAGCAGTCTGAAAGGCCTGCTGTGTGGATGGCACTGCCAGATGCTGAGTGCCTTTGCCGCTTCCCAGGGTGACGGATGGGTCTTGGAGTGGGCTCGGCTGCTCAGTGGGAGTCAGAGCCTGGCCGCCGTCCGGAGGGGAAGAGCTGCTCCATGCGGGTCTTTGCTCTCTTCCGGACCTCTTCTTCCCTTTACAGGATGTAGGAGAACATCTCCTCCTGGCCTTTCTTCGCTTATTATCCGGTACCGGGGATGGGGACTGGCGCCAGTCTGAGGTCGGCGCTGGCAGCATGCTCTGCACTGAGGCTACGGTGCTCGGAGCAGAATCCGATCTGGTCGGCTCTGAGGCCGGTGCAAGGGCCAACCCCATAAGGAGTGCTCGGAGACGAATGTCCCACTCCTTTTCGGTGCACGGTCTGAAGCTCTTGCAAATGCGACACTACTCGCTAATGTGGGTTTCCCCTAAACACTTTGGGCAGCTTCTCTGGGGATCACTGACTGGCACGGGTTTCTTGTAACAGTCACAAGGGACTGGAGCTAAGTTCCATTTGGGACTAACAAACTTTTACTCACTCTAATGCTAAGGGAACTATAAAACGATCAAAGTTTTTAATAGCCATATACAAAAAGTTGGCAAGTAGACACAGTTGAGAGAAGTAAGGTTGCTGAGGCAAGGAGATGTTCCAGTACCATCAATGGTGGTAAGAAGGAACTGAGAGAGGGGGCAGCCGGGCGCCCCTTATACCAGTGCAAACACGCGCCACGCAGAGGGTGCCAGAGCCGGTCCTCTAGGGACACCACTGAAGGAAAGACTTCCGGGAACTGGTGCATGTGGCGAGCACGTACACCTGCAACGGAATGGACTTGAGTAAGCACTCGAAGAAGACCAATGATTGTTTCCTTCTAAGTACTGGCATTTTGTGAGCTCTACGTAGAACTGCATTTTTACTGCGTCATAGTGGTTTGCAGCCCTATTCTTACAGCGGTGCCTCTCCACAGTAGTTTAATAACCCAGACTGATTACAGAGCTGTTCTTCATATTCCTTTAGATTGCGCAGGGGTTTCAGTAAGAAGCAGTGAACATTTCCATGGTTCAGGAAGTTCTCTTGACATTTGACAACTGAAAGGAAATTGCATTTTCTCCCAGCTGTAAAAGTGCTACAGTGATGGAGAAGGAGAAATTATACACAGTCCTAACTCAGATGAATCAAAGGAAGGAGCCTGAAGAGTCCATGTGAAAAGCCAGGCTGGGAGAACGCTCCCAATGCCCAGATTCTGATGAGAAGGTCCTCGTGCTAAATTAGAGGTAAATTAGAGGTAAATTAGATCCACTGCGTTTCCTTTGTCTAAAAAATCTGTTACCTTCTCAAAGAAGGAGATCAGGTTGGTTTGACATGATCTACCTTTTGTAAAACCATGTTGTATTTTGTCCCATTTACCATTGACCTCAATGTTCTTAACTACTTTCTCCCTCAAAATTTTTTCCAAGACCTTGCATACCACAGATGTCAAACTAACACGTCTGTAGTTACCCGGATCACTTTTTTCCCCTTTCTTAAAAATAGGAAATATGTTAGCAATTCTCCACTCATACGGTACAACCCCTGAGTTTACAGATTCATTAAAAAAAATTGCTAATGGGCTTGCAATTTCATGTGCCAGTTCCTTTAATATTCTTGGATGAAGATTATCTGGGCTCCCCGATTTAGTCCCATTAAGCTGTTCGAGTTTGGCTTCTACCTCAGATGTGGTAATATCTACCTCCATATCCTCATTCCCATTTGTCATGCTACCATTATCCCTAATATCCTCATTAGCCTTATTAAAGACTGAGGCAAAGTATTTGTTTAGATATTGGGCCATGCCTAGATTATCCTTGACCTCCACTCCATCCTCATTGTTTAGCGGTCCCACTTCTTCTTTCTTTGTTTTCTTCTTATTTATACGACTATAGAACCTTTCACCATTGGTTTTAATTCCCTTTGCAAGGTCCAACTCTGCATGGCTTTTGGCCTGTCTCACTTTATCCCGACATGTTCTGACCTCAGTAAGGTAGCTTTCCTTGCTGATGGTGTGGTTCATCCGACAAATGGTTCGTAACTGAAGATTTATCCTGCAAGTCAGGGAGAAAATCTGTTGGGCCCCCCCAAGGATAAGTGCAGGCTTGTCTTTTGTTCGATATGGACACGAATGACCTTCTTGAAACTCAGGTTGAAGAGTATGTGTATGCTGACGACATCTGTGTTGCTGACTCTGGAAAGCACTTCCACAGGATTGAAGGGAATCTCAGTCAAGATATGGATAGTTTGACCACTTACTTCCAGCAAAGGAGACAGTGGCAATCAATTACCAACTGACTCTTCTCTATCTGTGTACAAGGTCAGTTACTCCAACAAGGTGTCACATAATTGGGAGTAAAACTTGACTGTTGCCTGACATACCAGCGGTCACAATTCAGGGCAGCTGCATCTGTATTCCCCTTCCATGGTCTGCTGAGGACTCCCACACTCAGGCATCTGGCTTCCCAGTCAGCACCTTTCTGGGGGGAAACACGCCCCCCTCTTTCTCTCTCCTCTCCCCATCCCCGGGGTATTTTCAGGCTGCACCATTTCCTGCCTGCACTGTAATTCCCCGGCCAGTCAGATGGCCTAAGCAGGCCTGCTTTGCTTTCCCCTCAGAGGCTGTTAACAGCATGATTGCTATAGTTAAATTACTGCACAGCTCTATCTAAGCAAGCTCTGTCTAATCGATTCTGAAGGCAAAAGCATTACAGAGAAGACACATTAAAAACAACAAAAACTTATGCACATGCTAATAAGCTCACCAGAGATCACCCCCTGACTTCAATAAGGGCTGTGGTGGGAGAACAGTCCTTCAATCCCCATCAAAGGAGTTTTCTGTGGTCACAAGTTCATAACAGCTGTCAGCTCAGAACAGACACCCTCCTGAATCTGTGATTTTTCTCCTTTGCACTGTTTGAGTCTTTGAGCTGTAGAGACCATAAGTAGATAAACAATCATACAATGGGGTTCTCCTCAAGGTAGCTTCAAAAGGTTGGGTCCAGAGGTTGGAAATTTGCATTCCCCAGGTATTTCAGGGGAACCCCCTTAACTTTATTTATCCCAAAAGTTCCTTATCTGGCCCATTTTTTAAAAATAGCCCTTGGAAGCTCACATTTCAGCGTTTTACATTAGTCATATCCCCCTCCTAGAGACGTTACATACACTCCCACAATAATACATATACCTTTGCATTTGTAACACAATGACCTCCTAACATACTCAAGCTTAAGTCAATAAGGTTTAATATTTCAATCAGGTTTGTCCAGGCAATGGCCATGTCTGTCATACCAGCCTCATCTGGAACACCTGAAAATGAAGATCTCTTCCTGTACCGCCCTGATACAAAAACTGTCGGGAGCCTCCGGGGAGCAGACGCTTTGGCCCTTCATACATCTGCCCTGGCCCTGGCCCTTGTTGACATGAAGCTGAATTTGGCCACTCATATTAGTGGCTGCTTGAATTATACACTAACCTCCAGGCTGCATGTGCTACCACATGGAGCTCCACCAGACCTTCTACGGGGTGCCATTACTGGCAAGTCTGCTTGGAGTGCACCAACCGATGATGTTTGGCTGACTGTTGCCCAGTTCTCAGACAGGAAACAACAAGCTATGCCCACTCAAAGGTCTGCTTGCTTTCAAGGGAGGAATCCCACCCCTGCAGACTGGGGTGTGACACCACGGCTGATCTCCGCACCCCTTTGCTACAGTACCTCATGCACTCCTGGACAAGAGCACTCCTGGCCCTTTATAGATTCATAGATTCCAAGGCCAGAAGGGATCATATAGTATGACCCTGTCTATAGCACAGGACAGAGACCTGCCCTGAAATAATTCGTAGAGCAGATCTGTTAGAAAATCCTCCCATCTAGATTTAAACATTGTCAGTGATGGAGAATCCACCAGATTTGGTAAATGGTTCCAGTGGTTAATTACCCTCCCTGTTAAAAAAGAGAGTGAGAGTGACTGTATGGCCCGGTGAGTCAGGCACTCACCTGGAAGGGAGGAGGTATGTGTTAGGATATAGATATTCAGGCCTGTCTGTAAAGGCCTATACTCTAAGAATTTAGGTGTATTCTTAGCACTTGGCTAGTTCTAGAGGTATAAAAGAAAGAATCAAAATCACTGTCTACCGGTGTAAGGGCCTTCTCTTAATGTGACAGTCTGAGGCCCTGTTCTTAGGCTCAGGCCTTTGGCTAAGCAGCAGAGGCAGCCATAAGCTGGGAAGCGAACGGTCACATCCTCACATTCCAAACTAGTCACTTTGAAATAAGGTGCTATTGGGCTGTTAGAAATATAATCCTGTCCTGATAGTGCCTATCGCCTCCAGAGAAAGGGAAGTGCCTAGAAAATGAAAAAGGAAATGTCGTTTGATAGCATCCTGTCTGGCAAGAACTCACTTATCAATAGCTGGGATGTGAAATCCTCATTTCTGTGTTGTTCTATCACTGTAGTCCCCATTTCCCTATTGTTTGTCTGCATAATCTCTGTCTGGTTCTGTGATTGTTCCTGTCTGCTGTATAATTAATTTTGCTGGGTGTAAACTAATTAAGGTGGTGGGATATAATTGGTTACATTATCATGTACCAATATGTTAGGATTGGTTAGTTAAATTTCAGTAAAATGATAGCTAAGCAGAACTCAAGTTTTACTATATAGTCTGCAGTCAATCAGGAAGTGTGTGGGTGGTGTGTGGGGGGGAAATGGGAACAGGGAATGGGGGTGGGGAAATTGGAATCATGTTTTGCTAAAGGGGGAAATGGGAACAGGGAACGGGGTTAAGGAAATTGGAATCATGTTTGGCTAAGGGTAGGAATGGGAACAGGGACACAGGTATAAGGCTCTGTGGTGTCAGAGCTGGGAAGGAGGACACTAAGGAAGGAAACTGGAATCATGCTTGCTGGAAGTTCACCCCAATAAACATCGAATTGTTTGCACCTTTGGACTTCGGGTATTGTTGCTCTCTGTTCATGCGAGAAGGACCAGGGAAGTAAGTGGGTGAAGGAATAAGCCCCCTAAGCCTCCTTGGGGGAAGGGATAGCTCAGTGGTTTGAGCATTGGCCTGCTAAAGCCAGGGTTGTGAGTTCAATCCTTGAGGGGGCCACTTAGAGATCTGGGGCAAAAATTGGAGATTGGTCCTGCTTTGAGCAGGGGGTTGGACTAGATGACCTCCTGAGGTCCCTTCCAACCCTGAGATTCTATGATTCTAACAGTATGGATTCAATTTCCTCCTCTGAATCCACACCGCCTAGGTGAGAGCCTTAAGCACCACATCATAGAGTTTTGTCTGGTCCACGCTAAAAAGTTAGGTCAACCCAGCTACATCAATCAGGGAGCCGGATTATCTGTGCGGGTGGGAGAACTCTCGTCCACACGGCAGTGCTGCAGGGAACAGCTACAGCCCTGCCACGATGCTGCTGGAGCATTTCGAGTGCAGACAAGACCCGAGTCTCCCTTTTTGGCCCAATATATTTAAGTATTTATACAAAGTAGAACACCTTCAATAGGCAGGATCAAGAGCAACCGACCCCGGAATAACCTGGTGGTTCAGCTAATTTCCCGGGAGAGAGGAAATCTGAGTGCAAGTCCCTGGCCTGCTGTGCGGCTTCACACCGGGGTCTCCTCCGTACAAGGCCAGTGTCCTAACCTCTGGGCTAACGGTTATAAAACGGGGAGGGGTCATTTTTCCATGCTAGCACACTTTCTCCAAGTCAAAACTAATGGGGCAAATCTGCAACTAGTTTCAGTTTAACTGAATAGTCATCTGCAAAATTTTGCCCAGTTCTCAGCTGGTTCCTCTACCAGCCCAAGGGATCCTCTGACCTACGCTGACCACTAATATCATCCAGGGGCCAACACCACAGCTGTAGTGGGTTTAGCAAAGGGGTATCCTGACCATGTCCACTTTCCTCTTGCCACAGCGTCTTTTCTCTACTGTGCTGCAGGGCGAAGGAGCAACCTCAGAGCTCGGTGGGCTGGAGGCCAGAGGAAGATGATCCTTCTGGGGTGGACAGGCTGGCTTTTGGGGCTGGATTGCACTGCAGGCGCAGCACAAAGCTCTGAAAGGGAGAAAACGAAGCAGGAAGTGTAGTGAACATCTCCAGAAAGCTCCCTGGTTTACTGATGTGTATCATGTCAGATCAAGGGCAGTTTTGATTTAACACACCTTCAGCCTTTTCTTAGAGACTCCCCTGACCTCATGGGATGAGCTAACAGCTCTATAAGAGCTCTTCAGCTATAGCTTTTCTGATCCTGTAGAAGGCATTTTATGTTTTCCCCCAGTTTAAAAGTCCCATTTAGAGTCCTTTATTCCATAACAGACCTGGATGCAAGATAGCCCACAAACAAAGCCATGACCTATGGCTTCTGCAACACTGCCTCTCTGCATGCTCCGTAAAGATCTCTTTTCTACAACTCTGTCTGCCAGTTGCATCACTTATTGCTAATGAAATGTGGGAGCAGGGATTTGTCTGTAAGAAGCTGCAGGCAGAGCAATTAGCAGTGTGACCCACAGCATGCAGCCTGAAGCCCCCAGCCGGACACCTGGGCTTTGCAGACAGTAATCTAGTGGAACCAGTGGAGGCAGGAACTGGACCTGTGCACGGAAGTCATCCATTTAATTTCATGTACCATGTGCTGGGTAATAACATGACAGGCCTCCATGCTTGTAAAATTAAAGTGGTTCTTTATGAAGAGAACTATTTCAGAGGTGCTGCATTTGGGCGTCCTCCAAATTCTTCCCTCCTGCAACTTGCGCTCTTCCCTCCAAGTTCCACGCAGGTTGCGATATCACCATGCAGGAGGAAGAGAGCAGGAAAGTAAAGCTTTTATTTTATCTCATCAAAGAACAGGGAGAAGTAGGAGCCAGTCTGGAGCTCACCATAGCCTCAGCAATAGAAGCTGTGTTGGGAGTGCAAGAAGGCAGGAGGGTGGCCAGGCTGCTACTAGTCAGGCACAGGCCTCCCTCCATGTGACTCTGGCCGCCATGCGTGCACAGTGAAGATCTCTTACCTGCCTGCGCCATCATTTATTGCTAACAAAACAGTAACCATAGTCCTTACAGCTGCACTTTTAAATTCAATCTATAATTCTTCTTGTATTTTCCATAGATTAGTGCTGTTCTTTTCAATCTTGCAGCTTTGAGACTGAGACACACGCACACCCCATTATTGCTCTTTGGTATTGTTTGAATCTGCTCTATTCAATTTTATATGGCTCAGCTCCCATTAATGAAATTGTAGCTGGCTTCTTAGCCCTGGTAATAGCTGAAGCAGTACACAGCTCACCTCATGGTGGGTTACCTAAAATATTAAAGAGTGATTCACTATTACTCATAGCCTTGTCAGTTCATAATTTTTAAATAACTCCCCTTTCAGTGCTTTTTAAAAGCAAATCTGTATTATTCATAACACTGCTAAATTGATCATGATTTCTATGATTCCATGTGGAGGAGTCAGCTTGATAGAATTACACTTGCCAAACGCCTTTTCAGATTAGTCCAGAATCAAAGCAACTTAAAAAAAACAACCCAACACTTTGTGTGTCCATATAGAATGTAGGAACATTGACGTCTTTGTTGAAATAAGATGGTGAAAATGTGAATGGAATTGCCCATAATACTTATTAGGAGGATGGAAAATAACAGATGGAAGTTGTGATTACAGGCAACAGAAATAGGAAACCACTGCCATGTCATCTGCGGGGGCTCCTATTAGCTGTTATTAGCCTTTATCCAGGAAACAATTTGTATCCACTGAAATCCTCATAAAATTGGATTTCTGCCAGTAAGCCAATCACTCTCTTCTTCCTTATGGCTTAGGGGACCAAAGCATGCCACAGCGTCTTTCTCTGCACAATCAAGGCTCCGTTTCCTGGGTACTGCAGGCTAGGTTTGGTTGATGTCCCTGCCATTCCATGCAATCACATGAGCTTCCAACTACACAAAAGCCCAGTTGATTTTTTTCATCTTTTTCTATTTTCATTTGCGCTTAGATTTAACAGACGCACTGCTCTGCTATGCATATCACATGCCATTTTCTTGCTCTCTCTTGAGAAGCTGAAGCAGAAATGAGACAGCCTGGATTTCTCTCCCATGGAAAGGAGCTAAGAATTTGTTACCCAGGACCAGTGCTTAATTTGTAATGAAAGAGGTGCTAGGGCTCAAGCGATTGGGTGCCGGGGTTCCAGCAATATTTTACTTTCCTAACTGACACAGCATGCCCAGAGGTGCTCGGGCTATGAACTGCCAAGCCCAGAGGTGCCAGGGCTCTACCCTGCCAAGCCCTGGCACAAATTAAGCACTGCTCAGGACACGAGTGGCCTCTTCTGCCAACCCCCACCATGGCTGGCATGGGCTGGTACAAACCAACCTTGTTTTCTATCTCCTAGAGTATGAATAGAGTAATGGCGGGTTTCTCTCTTCTGTTTCTTACTCTTTACTTTGAAAGTTGCCTGAATACTATTCTCCAAAACTTGCTGTGCTCACCAGGGAGGCTCAGGTTTGAGAGGACATCATTACATCTGGTTAAAAAATTTCTATGAGCTATTTTCCCATGACAAAGGGGAACAAGCTATATACCAATATCACTGCATCCGAACTCGGGGTTGGACTGGTAGACATACACTGGTAAAAAATCATGCCCTAAGTGAAATGGTGAATTCAGTACAGAAGCTGTGTGTAGAGCATGGCAAGGACTTCCATTTGAGCACGTATTGCTTATATTACAGTAGCATGTAGGGGCTCCAGCATAGATTATGGCAGATGCCGTGTATTCCCTACCCCAAAGAACTTACATTCTAAATAGTCATAGGAGCAGAACCAGAGGCACAGAGAGAAATGAGTTGGTTAAAGTCACACAGAGCAGGTCAGAGTTGGGAGTGGACCACAGGTCTCCTGCCTCCCGGCCTCTCCACTAGACCATGATGCCTAATTTAGGATGCCCCCTAATCTAAGGCCACTGAAGTCAATGCAAAAACTCCCCGTGTCTTGAACAGTCTCAGGAGCTGGCCATGGAAGTGGTTTCTCAAAAGCCAATTAAATATTCTCCACCATTTTCATACTCAGTGCTATGTTTTCCAACCTTAACTCTGAGCCACACCATATTGGCTTGTCAGGTCTCTCCAGTTAGCTTGGATTGTTAAATCAGATTCCGAGACAGCCATACATGCCATCTCCACCTGCACCAGCATCTTGTTAGTAGGAAAAACGATGGTACACAGAGGTGTTTGAGCCTGTGCCTACCAGTCATACACTCCTCTCTGACATGACATAAGGCTCTGCATTTTGCGGGACTCCTGGCTGGGGACATCTTCACGTTTATGACATCAGAACTCACTGCTTTACACTGCATTGAATCGGTTCAGCTCAGTTTCCAGTCGGGCCTAATACTTGGTTTTAACTTCGAGGAGAATCTGAGTTCTTCTTTTGGAGGGTTATTTTGGTGTTGTTGCTGCATGTGAAAGGCAGTGGGGTCATAAACATCCCTGGGCTACCTTTGAACGGTTATTTATTCTTTCCCAAAGCCAAAGTAAAGCAGTGTGATTTAGCAGGGAGACAAAACATACAATGAGTCTTTTTAATGAATTGCAAATGCTTCTGAGAGATAAATAGCCACAGACAGAACTGCACATGCAATAGTAGGTTTAAATATCATCAGGATTATAACACAGGCCAACTAAAACCAGAGATGGCACTCCATCCCTACTGCACTGGGTTGTGGACGAGAAAAGAGACAACGTATATAAAGGCAGGGAGTTAACGGGGCTTTGAAATCCCTGGCCTTTGTCAGTTTGTCTCAGAACCTGAACTTCATGTCTTTTCTGCATTCAGCATCCTCATATCGTGCAGATAGGAAGAGAAAAACCTTTCACGTGCACTTGGAAAACTCCGGCGTTATGTCTCAGCTAGACCAGAATGCATGTGACGAACAGGTTCTGGTCCACTGGTTTTGTTCCAAGTGATGTATCTGTGCCATTAGGCAGCTGTTTTCACCACATATTATATATCAGGATCTCTTAATTAGACAACTTGATAAATCAAGTATTTTGTATTCAAGAATCCGGAAACCTTCTCTTGTGTAATCACGTAACTAGTCTTTGTGCTTTCTTCTGCGTTAAGAACATTAGTGGTAGTCTTGCCCGGTCGCTGAGTGCTGGGGCTTCTTGTACCACATGCAGGAGACCTAGGCTGGATTGCTGGCATCTCAGGAGCATGTACAGTCTTTAGGAAGTGGGCGAGAGGAAGGGGTGGGCTTTGAATTGCTCTGCATTGTCCCTTCTGGTCGTGGTGGGAGCGGCATTTGCAGGTTCTGAAGGGAACAGCCTCCAGCCCTCCCTGGCAGAATAATTCTGGGCATGACATGGGGGACTTGATGGTGAGAAGAAGCCTGGTGTACCAGGTGTAGGAGTCAGGCCATCCAGGCCCCGTTCCTGACTGTGCTGCTCTTCTCAGTGAGGCACCCAGAGTGCCCATTTAACACATAAGTTATGGTTATTGAAACATTCAGTCGCTCTCGCACAGCAGTAACCAGAGCCTGGTATTCCCTGCAGTGCAGGCCCACACTTCCAAAATGGAGGATGCCATTGGTCTCTGCAGCTACCCCCTGGACTCTTGCAGATCAACAGTAGAAGCTGCCACACACATGCTCTGTGACCCCAGTGGGCAAGTCCTGTCATTTCTCTGTGCCTCACTTTCTCCTTCGGTCCGTGGAGATGATATGTATGGTGCTAGTCAGCTTTGTATGAGATTTATGCGTGTGACAGTAAAAAAATACATTATAGAATAATACTAATATTCCTCCAGCACGAGCATCCTGATCTGACCCCAGCGTCACTCCCCTTTGGGACCTGCTCAGGAGGAGACATCAGTGATGCACATTCGGGGCGTATTCTGAATGTAACTTGCTTTACGTGCACACAACCAACACTCTTAGAATGTAGGTGATCAAACAGCATGCAGGGAATCTCTTCTTCCAGGCGTCTCAGTCCAATAGCGCTGCTTGGTTCCCAGCACTCTGCCCAAATAGCCCAGCAAATCTGCCTCAAGAATTAACTCCACTCAGAGCAAATTGTGCTGCTCCTCACAAGGTTCCCCTTCCAAAGACCACTACCTGTAACAGAACCTTGCTTAACCACCACTAAGGGCAAGGCAACGTGTCTTCCTAAGACTGTGCATTTGCTCACACACGAAGAAAAATAATTTGGAAGGTCATGCAAAATAGCGCTACCTTGCAGTGATCTTGCAGGAACAATAATATTTACCTACCAGTACCTCAGAGGGAAGTTTAAGGGTTGATTGATGAATGCTTTTATGTGCTTTGAAATCCTTAAGTAGAAAGTGACAACGATATGTCCAATATATCAATGGGATGCTTCTGGAAGCTTGCAACAGCCTTGGTGTTGGGACAGGGAATTTTTCTGTCTTCATCAGCAGTGCACCAGGTAAACTTAGGGCCTCATTCTCATTTACATTCTGGTTCCTTTCCACTGCTCTGGCAGATTTTCACGCTTTTCTCTGCAACCACGAGGGCCAGAAATATATTATTAAATGAAAACTGAGTCTCTCAAATAATTGGAAGATTCCAGGAGCTGGGGGGTTAAAAACATTAAATATCATGAGAAAATCACAAACATTGGCAAAACTGGCATTATTATTCTTTAGTGTTTGCATTGCAGTAGCAGCTCGTAGCCTCAGCTGAGATCAGAGCCGCGTTGTATGGGGTGCTGTGTACAGACATAGAATAAGAGACCACCCTTGCCCCTAAGAGTTTGGTCATCTAATCTGACCTCCTGCATCTCACAGGCCATTAAACTTCACCCAAATACTCCTACGTTGAGCCCAATGACTTCAGTGAAAGCATTTCTGTCTTCAGGAGACTAACTGGTGGGTGCCACAGGGAGATGCACCCCATGGCCCTGTGATGACAGGGAAGTGGCTAGGGGGATGTGCACACAGCAAGCCAGCAGGAGAGTCAGGAGCAGAATGCAGTTCTCCTGGCTCAGTGCCCTAGCCAAGGGACCAAACAACTGGGGGGCACCTTTTTCAGTTGTTACTACATTGGCTGAATCCCCCAGACTGAGGAAGTCTCCACCCAGCGTGCTTTCATCCCATCCCATTCAAGGATTATGTTTGGGTCCATACCATCCCAGCCAAATTCTCCATGGCACTTCTGCCCCGGGGGGCTGCTCTTGCAGGAAAGTGATCTAATATTCTGCTTTCCTGATTCTTGCCCATTTTTTGAATGCTAGTTTTGTGTTTGGCTGGATTTAACTCACAGTTCGCGCCCGGACTGTAAGTGCTTGAAAATGCTCTCTGTGGCATTTAACTTTCCCAAAGGCTCCCATTTAGCCCTGGTCACAGAGTAAGGCTGCTTGGGGTGGAGAGCAGAGCTCAGACCCTGACATGGGCAGGGGTCAGTGCTGCAGGGTGGAAATCCAAAGGCGGAGCATATTCAAAAGCTGCTTGCAGTTCCACCTGTGGTACCTTTCTCCTTCCATTGCCTCGGGTTGGTTTTTAACCCATTCGCTGCTGGGGGAAACCCACACAGCGAATCACTGCTTTTGACATTTGACAGCGATCACATTGGCCCAAAGGCTCTTCGTAACTTACCGTCCTTCAGGGGGGAGATTCTTCCGCAGCTGCCCAGTCTGAGTGCCGGGTGAGCCAAGTGCGAGGAAGTAAGTGGATAATTCTCTCCCTGCAGCCCTCGCCCCCACACAAGGTGGGTTCAGTGCATCATAGGAGGTGATTTTAGCCACAACAAACCCTGTGCCTTGGCAGGGGGTTAGACTCAGCGACCCTGGCAGGACCGTCTGACCCTGGGGTTCGAGGGTTCTATGATTGCCTGCATGGCCTCCTTAGATCCTCATTTGCCCGTAAGGCTCTGTCTTCTCTGCACACTTCCCCTGAGTTTTTACCCAAGTGTTGCCCCTAATCCCCCCTCCTGCCCACACACAAAACCCTCTCACCCGAGCAGGGATGACCTTAGGGAAAATGGCATCCTGGGCAAACTTGTATTTTGCTGCCCCTGGCCCCCATGGGCTCCCTACCCTCCCTACACCCCTAACCCCTGCACTCCACTGCCTCCCTTTGCCCCTAAGACCTGCACTCCCCTCCTGTGCCCCAACCCCTAACCCCCGCCCCCTGCACCTCTAATCCCTGCATCCCTCTCCTGCGCCCACATGGGAAACCTGACCTGGATGCACTGGAGTATCTGGCTTTGCTACTCGCTCCCCCCACCCAGACCATTGCTCCTCCATTCCCCCCTAGGGGGCTGGGAGTGGGGAACAAGGAGCAACATCAGGGCTCCCCGCAGCCAGGTCCCTTTCTCCACCTGGGCAGAGAGCAGCAGCTCTGGGTGTCTCCCAGCCCTACCCAGGTGGGGGAGTGACCTGGCTGCAGGGAGCTCTGGTGTGTGTGTTGGGTGGGCTGTGTGTGTGTGTGAGAGAGAGAGAGAGAGAGCATGAGTGTGTGTCTGTGTGTGTCATAGACTGTGTGTGTGCACAGGTGCGAGACAGTGAGTGTGTGAGAGATTGTGTGTCTGTGAGAGACAATGTGTGTTGGTGCTTGGTGGAGTGTGTGAGCGACAGCGTGTGTATTGGGGTGTGTCAGAGACTCTGTGTGTGAGAGAGAGACTGGGGGGGGGGGGTGTGCCTGAAGGAGTGTGAGAGCGCGCTGTCTCTTTAAGAAACCACTCTGAGTCAGGAGCCTGCAGTTTGAGTCCTGCTCTGGACTCAGAGAGACAGCAGCACAGACCAATTCCCCCCCTCCCATCACCCCAGCTCAGCGGAGACCAGGTACATGGGTCGGGGGAGGGGAACACCCCAACATCAGCCTCCCCCCCCGACTCTGCACAGCAGACAGGACACTCCCGGCCCCAAGCGGTGTTGGGGGAATGAACAGGAGCAGGAGGCGGATGGGCACCCTTGCTCTGGAGGAGTCTCCTGGCTGGCCGTCCAGCTGCCTCCCTGCAGCTCGGGTCCCGCTGCCCTCTCCAGACGCTGCTGCTCACCTGCCTGTCTGCCTCCGTCAGCCCAGCTGGCACCCAGCTGGGACTCAGGCAAACCCTACACATGGTGCCCTCTTTGGCGGGTCATCTTGGGCCACCGCCTGGGCCACCCAGCCCCAAGGCTGGCCCCGCACCTGAGTGGCATGGTGTTTCACTCCCAGGTTAGCTGGTTCATCCCAGGATAGATGCTAAAGCCCGAGTGAGGCTCGTACTTGGGCTGGAAATGTACCCACTTTGCAGTGAGGATGCAGGCCGAACCACCGATCGTCCTCCAATGCCTTCCCACAATCCCCCTCAACCCATGTTCCACAATAACAGAAAAATTATCCCATAGTTCTCTGGGAAAGGATCTCAGAGGGCCCCAGTTTGTTGTAGCACAAAGAACCATGGGTCTGGCCCCAGCTGTCCAAGTGCTGCCCCAGCGCGGACAGTAACTCGAGTGTGGCTGCTCACAGCTGGGCGAGGCCAGCCTGGGCCTTGTCACCCTGGTTAACTTTGCAGTGAAGACATACCCTACGTGGACTTAGTTAATAAGAAAGCAGCCAGTTACTGAACTCCTCTATCCAGTCACATAACAGGTACATCATGGTGCAGTGGTCACTCAGACTCCCTTGCAAGGCTGTTAAAGTGTCTCAGTTCCACTCACAGTGATTGCCTTCACGGTGAAAGGATAGAGGTCTTCACATCAGCAGGGCCTGATGAATACTCAAGGAGCTGACTGAGGAGATATCGGAGCTATGCACAATTATCTTTGCAAACTCATGGAAGACGGGAGAGATTCCAGGGGACTGGAAAAGGGCAAATATAGTGTCCATCTATAAAAAGGGGAATAGGGACAACCCAGTAATTACAGGCCAGTCAGTTTAACTTCAGTACCCAGATAGATAATGGAGCAAATAATCAAGCAATCAATTTGCAAACATCTAGAAGATCATAAGGTGATAACTAACAGTCAGCATGGATTTGTCAAGAACAAATCGTGTCAAAACAAGCCTTGTGGGTAGGGGAGAAGGAGCAGATGTGGTATACCATGACTTTAGTATGGCTTCTGATACTGTCTCATATGACCTTCTCATACACAAACTAGGCAAATACAACCTAGATGGAGCTACTATAAGGTGGGTGCAGAACTGGTTGGAAAACTGTTCCAAGAGAGTAGTTATAAGGATATGTCTACACTACAAATCTATCGATTTTAGAAATTGATTTATACAGTCGATTACATATGTCCCCACTAAGCGCATTAAGTCAACGGAGTGGCTGGCGTTGACTTACGGAGCATTGCACTGTGGGTAGCTATCCCACAGTTCCCGCAGTCTCTGTCGCCCATTGGAATTCTGGCTTAAGCTCCTAATGCCTGATGGGGCAAAAACATTGTCGAGGGTGGTTTTGGGTTCATGTCGTCAGTCACCCCTCCCTCCGTGAAAGCAATGGCAGACAATCGTTTCTCGCCTTTTTTCCATGCGGGCACCATACTGCTTTCAGCAGACGGTGCAATAGGTCTGCAAACCGTCGTCATCAAACGACCACTTCCACTGCCACTCTGCTCTCCTGCTCTTGTCTCGATAGCGAATTTCTCCATGTTGTCTCTCATGGGCTCCCGGGTACTTGTGTTCTTCCTCAGGAAATGTGCACAGTGCTAACTGTCATGCTCCACCGCTTCCTCTGCCACTCTGCTCTCCTGCTTTCATGAATCCACCTCACAGGTCCTCTCGTCATTCTCTATAAATATCTATTCTCGTGGCATCCATCGTCAGCCGCGGCTTTCGCTGCAACTCTGCTCTCCTGCAGACGCCATACCACGGCAGGCATGGAGCCCACTCAGATCACTGCAGCAGTTATGAGCATTGTAAACCCCTCGCGCATTATCCTGCAGAATGTGCAGAACCAGAACCTGCAAAAGCAGGAGAGGAGGTGACGGCAACGCAGTGACGAGAGTGATGAGGACATGGACACAGACTTCTCTCAAAGCACGGGCCCCGGCAATTTGGACATCCTGGTGGCAATGGGTAATGGGCAATCTGATGAGGTTCAATAAGGATAAGTGCAGGGTCCTGCACTTAGGACGGAAGAACCCAATGCACAGCTACAGACTAGGGACCGAATGGCTAGGCAGCAGTTCTGCGGAAAAGGACCTGGGGTGACAGTGGACGAGAAGCTGGATATGAGTCAGCAGTGTGCCCTTGTTGCCAAGAAGGCCAATGGCATTTTGGGATGTATAAGTAGGGGCATAGCAAGCAGATCGAGGGACGTGATCGTTCCCCTCTATTCGACATTGGTGAGGCCTCATCTGGAGTGCTGTGTCCAGTTTTGGGCCCCACACTACAAGAAGGATGTGGATAAATTGGAGAGAGTCCAGCGAAGGGCAACAAAAATGATTAGGGGTCTGGAACACATGAGTTATGAGGAGAGGCTGAGGGAGCTGGGATTGTTTAGCCTGCAGAAGAGAAGAATGAGGGGGGATTTGATAGCTGCTTTCAACTACCTGAAAGGGGGTTCCAAAGAGGATGGCTCTAGACTGTTCTCAATGGTAGCAGATGACAGAACGAGGAGTAATGGTCTCAAGTTGCAGTGGGGGAGGTTTAGATTGGATATTAGGAAAAACTTTTTCACTAAGAGGGTGGTGAAACACTGGAATGCGTTACCTAGGGAGGTGGTAGAATCTCCTTCCTTAGAGGTTTTTAAGGTCAGGCTTGACAAAGCCCTGGCTGGGATGATTTAACTGGGAATTGGTCCTGCTTCGAGCAGGGGGTTGGACTAGATGACCTTCTGGGGTCCCTTCCAACCCTTATATTCTATGATTCTATGATTCTATGGGGCAGGCTCCTGCCATGGAACGCCGATTCTGGGCCCAGGAAACAAGCACAGAGTGGTGGGACCGCATAGTGTTGCAGGTCTGGGACGATTCCCAGTGGCTGCGAAACTTCCACACGTGTAAGGGCACTTTCATGGAACTTTGTGACTCGCTTTCCCCTGCCCTGAGGCACAAGAATACCAAGATGAGAGCAGCCCCCACAGTTCACAAGCGAGTGGCGATAGCCCTGTGTAAGCTTGCAATGCCAGACAGCAACCGGTCAGTCGGGAATCAATTTGGAGTGGGCAAATCTACTGTGGGGGCTGCTGTGATCCAAGTAGCCAACACAATCACTGAGCTGCAGCTATCAAGGATAGTGACTCTGGGAAATGTGCAGGTCATAGTGGATGGCTTTGCTGCAATGGGATTTCCTGACTGTGGTGGGGCGATAGACAGAACCGATATCCCTATCTTGGGATAGGACCACCTTGGCACATAAACCGCAAGGGGTACTTTTCAATGGTGCTGCAAGCACTGGTGGATCACCCAAGGGACGTTTCACCAACATCAACATGGGATGGCTGGGAAAGATACATGACACTCGCATCTTCAGGAACTCCGGTCTGTTTGAACAGCTGCAGGAAGGGACTTACTTCACAGACCAGAAAATAACTGTTGGGGATGTCGAAATGCCTATAGTTATCCTTGGGGACCCAGCCTACCCCTTAATGCCATGGCTCATGAAGCCATACACAGGCACCCTAGACAGTAGTCAGGAGCTGTTCAACTATAGGCTGAGCAAGTGCAGAATGGTGGTAGAATGTGCATTTGGACGTTTAAAAGCGTGCTGGTGCAGTTTACTGACTCAGTTAGACCTAAGCAAAACCAATATTCCCATTGTTATTGCTGGTTGCTGTGTGCTCCACAATCTCTTGTGAGAGTAAGGGGGAAACGTTTATGGTGGGGTGGGAGGTTGAGGCAAATCGCCTGGCCGCTGATTACATGCAGCCAGACCCCAGGGCAATTAGAAGAGCACAGCAGGGCACGGTGCGCATCAGAGAAGCTTTGAAAACCAGTTTCATGACTGGCCAGGCTACGGTATGACAGTTCTGTTTGTTTCTCCTTGATGCAAACCCTCCCCCTTGGTTCACTCTACTTCCCTGTAAGCCAGCTGCCCTCCTCCCTTTGATCACCACTTGCAGAGGCAATAAAGCCATTGTTGTTTCAAAATCATGCATTCTTTATTAATTCATCACACAAATAGGGGGATAACTG
Source organism: Caretta caretta (assembly GCF_965140235.1). NCBI lineage: Eukaryota > Metazoa > Chordata > Testudines > Cheloniidae > Caretta > Caretta caretta. Next base: position 11,412,641 of record NC_134209.1, read on the forward strand.
CCAAAGTAGCTCGGGAGGGGTGGGGGAAGAGGGAAGCATCGGGTGGGGTGGTGGATGAGGGGAGGAGGGAAGGACAAGGCCACACTGCACTTCAAAACTTATTGAATGCCAGCCTTCTGTTGCTTGGGCAGTCCTCTGGGGTGGAGTGGTTGGGTGCCTGGAGCCTCGCCCCTCCCCCCCGCATTCTTGGGCATCTGGGTGAGGAAGCTATGAAACTTGGGGAGGAGGGTAGGTGGTTTACACAGGGGCTGCAGCAGCGGTCTGTGCTCCTGCTGCCTTTCCTGCAGCTCCAACAGACACCGGAGCATATCAGTTTGATCCCCCAGTAGCCTCAGCATTGCATCCTGCCTCCTCTCATCACACTGCTGCCACCTCTCCTCTTGCTCCCGCAACCTCTCATCTTGCTCGTCCCTCCTGTCCTCACATTCATTTTCTGCTTTCCTGAACTCTGCCATTGTTTGCCTCCACGCATTCTGCTGAGGTCTTTCAGTGCGGGAGGACTGCATGAGCTCAGAGAACATTTAATCGCGAGTGTGTTTTTTTCACCTTCTTATCTGCGCTAGCCTCTGGGACAGAGATGATAGGGGGAGTGTTGAAAGATTTTCAGCTGCAGGAGGAAAAAAAGGGAGAGTAGTATTTAAAAAGACACTTTTTAGAGAACAATGGGTAGACTCTTTCACAGTGAACCAAGCTGTTAACATGACATAGTACATGTGCTTTCGGTACAAGGTTGCATTTTGCCTCTTATATTGAGGGCCTGCCGGTTTGGTGTGAGAGATCACACTGCTAAATTTGACCTAAACTCATAGTGTAGACCAGGGCTAAGTGATTCACAGTCAAGCTGGAGGGGCATATCAAGTGGGGTACCACAGGGATCAGTTCTGGGTCTGGTTCTGTTCAATATCTTCATCAATGATTTAGATAATGACATAGAGAATGTTTGTGAATCATACCAAGCTGGGAAGGGGCTTGCAAGTGCTTAGGAAGTAACAATAAACTGTACACATACAAATGGGAAATGACTGCCTAGGAAAGAGTACTCTGGAAATGGATCTGGGGGTCATAGTGGATCACAAGCTAAATATGAGTCAACAGTGTACCACTGTTGCAAAAAGAGCTAACATTGGCTGTATCAGAAGAAGTGTTGTAAGCAAGACACAAGCAATTCTTCCACTCTACTTTGTGTTGATTAGGCCTCAACTGGAGTTTTGTGTCCAGTTCTGGGCACCACATTCCAGGAAAGATGTGGACAAACTGGAGAAAGTCCAGAGTAGAGTGACAACAATGATTAAAATTCTAGAAAACATGACCTATGAGGAAAGATTGAAAAAAAATTGTGTGTTTAGTCTGGAAAACACTGGGGGGACATGATAACAGTTTTCAAGTACATAAAAGGTTGTTATAAGGAGGAGGGAGAAAAAATTTTGTTCTTAACCTCTGAGGATAGGACAAGAAGCAATGGGCTTAAATTGCAGCAAGGGAGGTTTAGGTTGGACATTAGGAAAAACTTCCTAACTGTCAGAGTAGTTAATCACTGGAACAAATTGCCTAGAGAGGCTTGTTTTCCATCTGAATTGAGAAATCGGGTCCTCTCATCCTGGACAGCATTGTTTGGCACGTCTATACTCTGAGGCTGTCACTAATTATATTTTTCCTGCATGCTCCCAAGTTTAAAGTGATGAGCAAAAATGTCCAGTTAGAATTTGAGGGCAAATCTAGCATGGTTTTGTTAATACACAGCAGTGTGGAACACGGTTACTAAGCACATGCAATTTATGGCATATGTCTATGCTACGCTCCTTACCTTGGCTACTACATATATACTCTAGCCAACTGCTGATCTCTCCCACCATCACTATGTCATTGCTTGGTAAAGGCCACAGAATTATTTACAGTCCACTTAACTCCCAGTATTTACAGCTCTAGCCTCAGATCTTTCACCTCTCTTTGTGCTTCTGAGGTTAGGTCCTGAGCAATGCTTTCCATCCCTTAATGGTGTTTGTAGAATGAATATATTGATTAGTTACCATTTACAGATGTGGTTCATTCGATTGTTAATAGGAAATGTCTGCATTTGAGCCCTCCAGAATGTTTTCTGAGTTGTTTATGTCTACTAAAGAATCTCTGACCTACAAAGTCTGGGGCCAAAAATGTTTATGGAGACAATTGTTTCCCAGACAAAGGTTTCATAAATTAACCAGGAAGGAACTAAAGGGAAACAGCAGCAGGACTGTACCATGAATGATTGATACCATCTAAGAGTTTGGAAAAATTTGCACCAGAAGGGACTCTGTCTTCATTCTGAAAGTGTTTCCTATACAAGAGCGGGTGATCAGGAGGAATGGAACAGACCCAAAAGAAAACCGACAGCAGCCTTCTCCAGCATCATCCACCCTGAAGGGAAAAAGATCATGAGTCAGACCCAAAAAAGCATCAGATTTAAAAAAAATGAAATAGGGTTTGAGGTCTCCTGTGTGACTTTTCAATCCCCCCCGACCAGCCTGAGCATGTGCCTGTGACAATTATGCTGTTGCCACCTCTCACAAATGAGGCAATTTTATCCCCTACTGCAGGAGCTCTCTCATTAAAGTACCAACAGCCTCGCAGCCCAATTGAGCCAGACAATACAAATGCATAATAAGAGACAGTCATTGGTGGAAGACCCTACAGCCAAGAGCATGGTGTGTTGGTGGGTTTGTGATACGGGCGTTGCATGAAAAACCCACAAAACTCATCTCACCGATAGGGTTCACCAAACATCCATTAGATGGGAACAGACTTTTAACCCCTGCAGAGCTGGGCAGGATTCAGGCTGCTGACCTGCTGTGGAAAGGTTCTGTAGCTCATTAGCAACGCTCTGAGGTGTCCAGCCCCTTACAGGTGCTAATGTTCACCTTGGGAATGATACATTTATCTGAGGGCATGGCTACACTTGCAGATGTGGAGCGCTGTGAGTTAACCCAGCCCTTGCAGAGCGCAGTAGGGAAAGCGCTGCAGTCTGTTCATACTGTCAGCTGCAAGCGCACTGGCGTGGCCACATTTGCAGCACTTGCAGCGGCATTGAGAGCAGTGCATTATGGGCAGCTGTCCCACAGAGCACCTCTTCCCATTCTGGCGCTGTGGCTAGTGGGAAGAGGCCGAGGAGTGCGGGGCGTCCTGTGTCCTGTCCCAATGCCCCGTGATGCATCGATTCGCATCCCAGCAATCCCTGTGCTTCCGCCCACATTTGGCGCCATCTTGCAACGTTTTTTGTACTGCGCGCTCTGTCTTCCCGCTCGGTCTGTGGGAATGGAGCCCGAACTGCTGAGGAGTATGCTGACGGGTCGAGCCAGCACGTCACGTTTGGCAGTCGAGTTATTCCTTATGATCCAAAGTGACAGTGAGGGCTCCGACAATGATATCGACTCGAGTAACGCATATGACACGAGTTTGCTTGTGGCATTCACGGACATACTCACCACCGTGGAATGCTGCTTTTGGGCTCGGGAAACAAGCACTGAGTGGTGGGATCACATCGTCATGCACGTCTGGGATGACGAGCAGTGACTGCAGAACTTTTGGATGGGAAAAGCCACTTTCATGGGACTGTGTGATGAGCTCACCCCAACCCTGCGGCGCAAGGACACGAGATTGGGAGCTGCCCTGATGGTGGAGAAGCGGGTGGCTATTGCAATCTGGAAGCTGGCAACTTCAGACAGACTAACCAGTTTGGAGTGGGGAAGTCGACTGTTGGAATCGTGTTGATGCAAGTTTGCAGGGCCATTAATCGCATCCTGCTTAGAAGAACCATGACTCTGGGTAACGTGCATGACACTGTGGCTGGCTTTGCACAAATGTGTTTCCCTAACTGTGGAGGGGCGATAGATGGCACACATATTGCAATTCTGGAACCAGCCCACCTAGCCTCCGAGTACGTTAATAGGAAGGGGTATTTCTCTATGGTTCTCCAGGTGCTCGTGGATCACCATGGGTGTTTCATTGACATTAACGCAGGCTGGCCCGGAAAGATGCATGACGCAAGCATCTTCCGGAACACTGGCCTGTTCAGGAAGCTGCAAGCCGGGACTTTTTTCCCAGACCAGAAGATCAACATAGGGGAAGTCGAAATGCCCACTGTGATCCTTGGAGACCCCGCTTACCCTTTAATGCCGTGGCTCAAGAAACCCTACACAGGAAGCCCTGACAGCAGCAAGAAGTGGTTCAACAACAGGCTGAGCCGGTGCAGAATGACTGTGGAGTGTGCTTTTGGCCATTTAAAGGCCAGCTGGTGCTCTCTGTATGGGAAGCTGGACCTGGCCAATGACAGCATCCCCACTGTTATATCCGCGTGCTGTACCCTCCATAACATTCGTGAAGGGAAGGGTGAACGATTCGCTCAGGCATGGAACTCGGAGGTTCAACACCTGGAGGCTGAATTTGAACAGCCAGAGAGCAGGGCTATTAGGGGGCCCCGTGTGGGGCTGCAAGGATTAGGGATGCCTTGAGGGAGCAATTTGAGGCTGAAAGCCACCAATAATGTCTGGTGCCCTGCATGGGAGTGAAGTGCAGTGGTTCCAATGTTAGTAGGAATCTGTGTTTGCTACACTGACTTGCAGCGCCTGTTTCTTTCCTGGGCTAAGGTATCTTTTACTTTATGCAATAATAAAGAATGTTTTCAAAGCCAAAAAATCCATTTATTGAAAAGAAAATTCATTTATTGAAAAGAAACACAACTGCTTGGGAAACAGAAAGGGCAAGGGGGAGGGGTGGGGAACGGTACAATCACAGATTTGCATATGTCCTGTTGTCATACTCAGCCTTCCTGTCTGGAGTACTGTGCAACGAGTGCTACACTTCTGGATGGCTATACTGCATGGTGATGGGGGTTGAGTGCAGAGGGTCAGGGTCATAGTTTTCAGGGCTGGGTGGTGAAGCTACAGGTGTTGGAGGCAGCTGGTGGCGGTAAGAATCCGGATGTTGGGGAAAGTGGGTTGGAGGTGACATGGGGCCACAAGGGAAAGGGTTTTGGGACAAGGGCTGCAGGAGGGGGGTCAGGCACGGTAGTGTTCTGCCTGCATGGCTACGAGCACCTGGATCTAGTCCGCTTGGCGCTCTGTTATGCTCATCAGTCGATCCGTGCTTTGCTGCCGGAGCACCGCGCCTTTGTGCCGGAGCTCCTCATTCTGCTGGTGGATCCTCCTTTCACTGTCCCAGCACTCCTGCACTTTTCGATTTTCATTACTTGAATGCTGGATTACTTCATGCAACGTCTTCCTTGCTTCTACGTGGCCTCTTTCTGATGTTTTGGAGTCTTTCGGCCGGTGATAACATGGACGGTTGAGATCTCAAGGTTGCATCTGTAAAGGCAAAATGCAACACTTAACAGAGGCAGCATTATTCACACCAGACAGAGCAATGTTTCCCCTGTACTTAAGGGCAAGCACAGTCTACACAACAGCATAATTTGCCCATCCCAAAACGAGCACACATAACCCACAGGAGCCCCAAAATGGGGAGTAAGCACAGGGTCAAGCGTGACTGATTGTTTCACGGCTGTACTATCCTCTGGGTTTCTGTGCCTTGGGGAGAGCCAACAGCGGCAGGGGGCCCCTATACTGAACACTGTCCCCACATTTTCCACAGGAGTTCATCCTGGAAGATATCTCACTGCTGAGGATGACCTGGGAAGCAAGGGAGGGTCTTCTACTGCAATGCGGATTCTGCCCTGGCCCATATGCAGCTTGCCTGTGTGCAGCAGTGGTCCCCCCGCCCCTCATGGCACAGTGGCGCGGACAAGTTAGCCTTACTGGGACAAGGAACACAGTGGCTCTTCTGAGAAACCCACACAAGCTCATTGCCCAAGTTCTGGATGAGACCTTTGAAGAGAGATTGCTGAGGCCAATTACCACGATGTGAGGGAGCACATCAACGCCCTATTCCGCATCTAGGCATGCATGCAGCCCTAACCCTCCTCGCCCCAACAGCCTGCACTGAATAACTTCCTTCCCAAAATAAAAGCCTCTTACCAGGAACCTTCTCTGGTGTTTGTCCTTCCCCAAGCACCAGCTTCCGCGACTGGCTACTTTCCTCCTGGCTTGAGAACAGCTCCTGGCTGCATGCATCTAGGGATTCCGGGGTGTCTTCCTCTGCCTCAGCACCCTCGCTCCCGCTTTGCTTCTCCTCCTCCCGCCTTGTTGAACTGGGCTCTGAAGTGTCCATGGTGATACTCGGAGTGGAGGTGGGGTCGGCCCCAAGTATCACATCCAGCTCTTTGTAGAAATGGCAGGTCATGGGGGCAGCACCGGAGCGGCTGTTTGCCTCGCGGGCTTTGCGGTGGGCATTCCGCAGCTCCTTCACTTTAACCCTGCACTGCAGTGCATCCCGGTCATGGCCCCTTTCCATCATGCCCCTTGATATCTGCCCAAAGGTATCATAATTCCTACGGCTGGAGGGCAGCTGGGACTGGACAGCTTCCTCCCCCCAAACACCGGTGAGGTCCAGCACCTCGCCACTGCTCCATACTGGGGATCGCCTGGCGTGTGGAGGCATGGTCACCTGGAAAGATTCGCTGAGAGCACTCCACGCCTGGCTGAGCAAACAAGAAGGGGATTTTCAAAATTCCCAGAGAATTTAAAGGGCGGGTCTGGCAGTTGATCACCTCAGGGCAAGGCAGTAGAGTTCAAAGTGATGACCAGAGTGGCTAGCACAGGCGTTGTGGGACACTTCTGGAGGCCGATCAGAGCGCACTATAGGACCAGGGCGTCCACGCTGGCGACTCGGCACTCCAGCGGGGGCGCAGCGAGCGTTATTCCTCTCGCCGAGGTGGAGTACCAGGAGCAGACCAGCCGCGGAGTCAGTGTGCTCTACGTGCCTTGCCAGTGTGGACGGGGAGTGAGCTAGTCGCCTGGGGCTCCTTTAATGCCCTGTAACTCGCAAGTGTAGCCAAGCCCTAATATGAGGAGTGCCTGTCAAAAGTGTGTCACAGTGGCTGAGAGTCACAGTCGCTGTCAAGCTGGAGGCAGGCGTTCTAGTCCCAGCTTTCTCAGAGGAGCGAAGGTGCAAACTCTGACGGAGTGTTTCAGCGAAACAGGTGAATGAGAATTATCAGCAGCCTCACCCAGCATGAAAACTTAGCTGACAATAAGGGCTCTGAAGGGCACAGGAACATTAACAACAGTCAGAAGAAGAGGCTACGACTGGAACTCACAGTGCAGAGACTTGCAGTTTAGCACACCTTTAACTCGGCTAGAGGATGTTGTGTGCTCAAACCTATTTTCCTCCCCAAAAATCACATGAAGGCTCACCTTTCAGTGTTATTGTGAGGCAGCCTGCAGCAGGGCCCAGAATCACATTACTTGCGATAAATTAATGAGAGTTGTCAGTGCTTCTATATTGTAGACTGTGACTCGAAGTACGACAAAACAAACACCGAAGTTGAGTCTGGCTGAGAGTTGCACACAGGAAGCCATTTGCAGCACATTACAACAACTACTTTATTGACCCTACAATTTGTGGACAACAGACACCCTTATTTTCACACACCACTAGTGAAAGGACTTTCAACAAGAAAAACAATCTTACAACACTTCTAACCCCTTCTAATCGCCTTCTAACCACATAATCCCAACTGGAAAACATGAACAAAATCTAAATCAAATCATCTCACCATAAAAAGTAAATTAATCAAACCAAAAAAAGTCAAAGGCATGCAGCAATTTCACCCCAAAAAGAGAGAGATTGCTGAAACTCCACAAAGTCCAAGGGTCTTTGCTGTTGCTATTGATTTTACAGAGAACACGTTCAGATACTACAGAGGGGGTAGCAGCAAAGAGCCCAAAAATGGACTAGATAGATTAGATTAGATTAGATTAGATTAGATTAGATATGCCTACATGCTATGGAGATCTTTAGACTGGTAAATACTATGACGCTCCCAGGGTTGTGAGGCACCTCACCAACTGCCCTGAGTGTGAGGGAGCCTCGTCTGGGCCTGCTGTGGATCGGCTCCCTAAAACCACCAGCCTCTGGCAGCACAAGCCCTGCCCACCAGGCCTCCGCAGGCCTCACTTTCTCAGTATGGGTAGCAAAGGAGACTCACCAACCTCCGAGTCCTTGGAGAGCTCCTTGCAGTGGAACAGAAAGGAACGGCACACACTGGCTTGTAAGATTCAGCTCAGGACCAGCACCGTGCACAATAGCACAGCACTGAGATATATTGATAGTGAAAACAAGAATAAATTTATTATCAAAGAACAGAGATTCCAGGGATGGTGAGTAAAAGCTATTGGAAATACATGGTGACAGGTAAAACAACATCATGGCATGCTTTCTCAAGAACGAACCTAACTCACAGTTTAACCTCCTTTCTAAAGAAGTTTATCTCACCCACAGTTCTCTCCAGCGTTTTCAACCAAGTATGGTTGAGACCCCTCTTTCATGACATAAAGTCGCTGTCTGTTTACTTCCTAGGTGAAGTACGGCAGGGTATCTTCTTTGTCTCCCAAATATTATATAGCAAACCTTTGATGTGCACTTCAAGACAGAGTTCTCCCCCAGTCCCCGCCTCTCTGCTGTTTGCTTGTTCCTGATACTTTTCTCCCTTTACAGTTTTTACAATCCTTCATTGGCATTCAGTTCAGACTGCTGATAGCACACCCATTGCAAAGTATACAACACTTAATACTGACATGTAAACAGCCATCTAGATACACATTTCTTGTCTGACAGGAAACCTGGTTTTCATCTTTGCTGGTCTAGACACAGACCTTATAATTTTCAGTGTATATACATAACTCCTTGCACAACATCCAGATGTGTGTTTCGCAAGTATGTTGATGATGCCGGCTTTTATTTAAGACCTCACACAATATGCTTTGGTAAACTAGTATGCACATACCAGACTAAGGAGATTCCCATAACCCCATGAACCTCTTCTGTGCCCTTTGCCAGCTGGCAGTGAGAGATTCCTGGGTCACAGATGGATAGATATGTGAATGTGTGGATATATAGATAGATCGATAGATGGAAAGCAATAGTTATCTATGACTCTTGTTACAGCAGTCACAAAAACTTAATTGAACATTGGGCTGCTCCATTCCAACCATGCTAAGAGTTGGCGGGCACTTACAAGAGTCTGATACCTGTGCAAATTTAGAACCCAGTCCTGTTCCCTGTGAAGTCAATGGGACTTTTGCCACTGACTCCAGTGGGAACAGGAGCCGGCCCTAGGTCAGCAAATATTTCTGTTTGCTGCAGGTGAAAGATAGGGTTGATTTTTGTGGCCATTGGAAACGGATCCTAGTGCTATCCCTGTCCCCAGTGTCCTAATAACTGTTTGCCACACTAGAGAAAATCTTTGCAGGTCTTTGAAAGAAGATCCCTTTATTTCAATATGCCAGTGTAAACTGCTGTCTCTGAAAGGAATGATTAGCTGGGCCAAATGATGAGGAGAATTCCAAATGGAAACATTTCACCTCCCTGTGAAATACTGTCCTTCTTTATTTCACACAGTTCTTTTATATATGGTTCCGCAAGACAGTGGGTTTTATCTCCAGACATATTTTTATTTTAGTAATTGACTGCTGCAGTAGAGCCATTGTGTAAATTAGCAATAAAAAACAGATGATCCCTCCCTCCCTCCGTTTGTTCCTTTTACCGCTGTAACAAACCTTTTCGGTGCACTGACTAACATCCCACTGACGGAACCGATCAATCCATCTTTCTGATGCACTTTGGGGAAATGTATTTCACGGGCCCAGGGGAGGTCCTTTGGCTAGTGCAGCATAAGGATTTTGCTTTTGCTAAATAAAGGTATTAATAAAAAAAATTACTTTCAGAAGGAGCCCTGTGACAAGGACGACTTGCTTTTTTTAATCAGGAAGCAAAAGAGAAAAGTTCAAACACACTCCATAACGTAGTGCTTGTGTGGGAAGTATTGTTAGGAGAGACTGACCCAAATCCGACCCATTGTTCTTACGAGAACGGACCCTGCCAGTGAAGAAAAAATAATGGTTCCTCTCTGTTCTTTCCTTTTGACAGGTTAAACACCCATTAACCACGCCTTTATCATTATAATGCTACCACGATAGTTATACCGGTATAATTCTGCATGCGGGTACTGGTATTCCAGAATACGAGGGCCTTGTTCAGGTTTAGTTTTACTACTTTCAAAGCAACATAAGCTGGCACAATTCAAATCCAGATCTTTTTTTGCTCATCTCCTTTGAAAAACAGTGTTATCTCAGTATGAAAGGGACATTGTCAGGTTTAATTTTGGCTCAAAAAGTTACTTTTCTAAAAACAAGCCTAAGACAAGTAGAAATATTCCCATATTTTAATAAATTCAAATAAAACAGTTTATTTAAAACAAATAAACATTCCCCTGCTAAAAAAAACACCAAAGGTGAGGGGGAAAGAAAAGACGGAAAGGGACAAAGGGGAATGGGAACAGTGAAAAATAAGAGAAAAAGAACAACCCGCCCCCAATTATACACTGAAGAAAATAACTGGAAAAAAAAGGGTCCATTTTGAACCCAGAGGAGGAAAAACTGAAAATTTTTCACAAAATCGTTTTCTCCATCTTTCAGTCCGCTCTGTCCTGACTTGTCATGCCGTGACAGGGACACTAGCGACTGTGTTCCACTAACTGGGGGTTGAGGTCCAAAAGTACAGCAAGATTCCAGGGAGCAAAAGAAAGGTGGGATTTTATGGTTCAACCAACGTCATGTTAAGTGAATTTTACTCCAAAATATAGTAGTCTCTGCAGCAGACTCAGTTCCTCCAGAAGCCTGTGATAAATAATCATTTAACAAAGATGCTCAATATTGATCAGACTTTTAAATTTAACCATGTCGTCTGCAATTCCACACTGTGGATTTTTTTTTTTTTTTTTTTTTTGGAATCCACCTCTTGCCTTAGAATTGTGCTCCAGATCCTCAGGTTTCACTAAAAAAATTTCTAGCCCTCGTCACTGCAACTAGGGATATAAATATCATTTAAAAAGTTAACAGTTTAAACTATTAAAATATTTTGTTTAAATGGTTAACCAATTAAAGGGCTTGCCAGCGCAGCTGGGGCTGGGCCTGGGGCTGCTCTGGCAGGGGCCGGCGTGGCTGGGTTGGGGCTGCTCTGGCAGGGGCTGGTGTGTCTGGGGCTGGAGCTGAGGCTGCTCTGGCCGGCACGGATGGGGCTGCTCCGACTGGTGCGGGGCCGCTGGGGTTGGATAATGATTAAAGCAGGTTAACCGGTAAGACGAATGCTTATCGGTTAACTGGTTAACATTTTACATCCCTAACTGCAACAATAAATTTGTCATCACCATCTCTGAAATGTAATCAGAATGTGAACAGAAACATTGTCATCTTCCCAAGTCTGCAGACAGCCTGAAAAATTAGCTGTAAGAAGACCGTGAATTGGGAGTTAGGGGTACTCCTCCAAGCCATCCACAGAATAAGCTCTGCCCACTGGAGTTGCTGATTTCGTAGATTGTGCAGATGTGCAATATATGATCATTCATTCCAGCTAGGCTCCTCTAGCTCCTTGGCATGGCTCCTCCTTGTTTGGGCTCAAATACATCCATGGCTTTGCCAGGCTCTTCATTTGGGCTCAAATGCCCAACTGGGGTCCTTGTTTGAAGAAAAAAACATGGCAGTGCTCTCGCAGAGATGTGAAAATGAACAGCTACTCACAGCAGACTGTGTAGATCTTCAATATTTCCTCTTAAAGTGTCATCATAAGGCAACTGAGTGAGCACCCATTTTGATGGATGGGCAGGTCCCACACCAGAGCTATTGTTCCAGGCTATCTTCAGATTCAGGCAGCCATTGTTGTATTAGGTCAGGTTTTCAAGGCTTTCCTCATAAGCCATATGGCTACAAACTGGCTTCTGGAAGAAATATGAGAGCTGAGATTCCGGAGAAGAAGGCAGATTGGGGAGACATTCCTCTGCACCCTGGCCAATGCAAGGGCTGGCTGTCAGCCAGGCAAACTGCCCAGAATTCTCAATGGGTTGTTAACTATGAAACCTACAAATGACAGTGCATATGACAATCTTATTAACTGTTTCAGGGCCTGTCTTTTTAGCAGAAATGCCCAACCAACATGCTTATTCTGCAACTTCAGACCCCCTCCTATGCTTTCTTGGCTGCCCAAACCCCTAGATGTTGCCTTGACAGCTGCCAGAAATGCCAGCTTCTCCCTTTGCCCCCAAATCTCAACAGCGTCAACACTGCAGCTGTGCATTCTCAGTACAACATTCTGTAGCAACTTGAACGCAGAAAGCACAAGGGCCGTGTGAAAGAAGTGGAATTTAAATCTATCTCGGGAACATTGTCCCGATTGTGATGCAAGGTGGGTGAGGTAATATCTTTCATTGGACTGCCTTCGGTTCATGAAGGAGACAAGTGTTCAAGCCACACAGAGCTCTTCCTCACCTCATACTCACTTTCTGTTCAACTCCTTAGATACCGCCATTTTAAAGGGAAGCTGCCTCAGAATTCCCAGCTGCCCCACCCCAGTGCCACAGAAACCTGCTTGCTTGCTGCAGAGCTTGCTCTGGGCCTCTGTGAGGCTTTGAATCTAAGTTCCTGCTCTGGGAAGACAGATAACCCATCTGTGGTGCAGGATGTTGTACTTCTCCATGCACAACAGAAACCCCCTTTCTTCAGAACACTGCTGGAATCATTGTCAGATGAATACAAACAAGTTTGCATTTTACCTGCCGCATCTTTGCTATCTCCAGACTATGGATCGATTGAAGATTTCCTTGACCTGCCTATAATCTCTCTGTAGGCCTCCTCCTACTTCCTCCGCTGCAGAAGGGAGCTGCAGTTATACTCACTAATGATCGCTAACGCCTTTGACATCAAACCCCTGAGTTTGTAGCTCATTTATTTTTCTTTGGGCTTTAGCCATGGCAAATAACCCAGTGGGTCACTCCCTGCCTGCTGCAACGTGACACTGCAGTTATGGGTGGGGAATCCAGAAGTGCAATGAGCCAGACGGTGCTGCGGATTTACATGGAACACATCCTGTATTAGCTGAAGTCCCTAGATTGCTTATGAAGGTTCACTCTAATACAACACTGCTCTATTGCTCTGTGTTCATTACTGATGAGCACTGCACTCCAGGGAGGTAGGGAGAGGGCACACGCATCCATATATTTCCTCTCTTGTGATTGACTGTATTTCTGCTTAGCAACAAACCCTTGTGACACTGACCGTTCTATACCACAGAATCCCAAGTTCCTCTGTGCACATGGGGAAATGTTCTCGGTCAGTTGTAATTAACCCACAGATGGCAACAACAAGAGCAATTATATGTTCATCTCAGTGAACTGCAGAATCAATTACACATACAGGGATGTTGTTGGCCTGACTTGCCTCACAAGCTGTGGTGTCATGAGATGGGAGGATAGATGCAGATCACAGAAAATACACATTCTAGCGTAAACAACTCCCCTTTTTCTTCTTATGTCATTTGTGCTTTGAAAACACGTGCAGGGGAAATTTTCCTCTCACTCCAGTGCAAAGCCAGAATAACTCATAGGCAGTGAAAGGCGTTACTCTGGATTTACAGTGGTATAGCTGAGATCAGAAACTGGCCCAAGAAATGTACATGTGAACACACAGCCCTACCTTCCCTCACATCAAGGTGACTAACAGGGCCCAAGTTGGATGACAGTTAAAAATAAACTGAAAAAACTCATTCATATATTTTTTTTAAATGGTCTCGTGTATGTGTTCATTGTAAGTCCTGCTTAACGAGGTCTCCTTTCAATACTATCAAAGGATATTGAACTCTCTTTGATACTTAGGAACTACGTGGCACATTAGAGAACACTTTAAATGAAAATTAATGTTAAGAATAGGCTTTTCAAATCAGAGGGCCACACCTTGAGGTGCTGGGGATCTGGCCATGAGCATCTGCAACACACAGTTGGTTTCAGAAAGAACAGACCCAGAGAAAAGCGGGGAGAGACATTACGGAGCATTCATACTACCAACCTACTATATTCCTGTGGATGTAGCCACCAGGACGGGAAAATATTTGAGTGTGCTTCCAAACAGTGTCAATGTTACCCTCAGGACAGACAGGCCGACAAGACAGCCTCTCTAGAGAGTGTATCGCTAACAGGGTTGGTAATAGTTTGGTTTGCCGTATTATTATGGGTGTAACCGGTAGCAATGCCTATGGTTAAGATTACTCAACACTTCCCATTATAAAATCTCATTTGCAGTAACTGACTTCAGTGGGAGTTAGGTGCCTAAATACCTTTGAGATTCTGGGCCCTAGGACTTTGCCAAGCTTAACTATTCAGCCTGGAATTTCCCATGCTGAGTGTCTGTCTCTGGGTGGTTTTTTTTAAAAACGTTCAGCAAAAATATTAGTGTATCATTCAGAAAAATCTTTTTTTGGGGGGGGCGGGGGGCACAGCAAAGGTGTGTCAGCATTTAGAACAGTATATATGGGTTGTACTATATTCTGCAAAGTCTTTGGGAGGCAGGGACGGGAAGAGAAGGGGCAGAAAAAGGTGGAAGACACAATGGAGCATATAGACCTATGATTTAATTGGATCGGTCCTGCTTTGAGCAGAGGGTTGGACTAGATGACCTCCTGAGGTCCCTTCCAACCCTGATATTCTATTCTATGATTCTATGAAAAGCCTGGAGAGAGCAAACCAAATAGGGGGCAAAAGTATAACAAGATCCAAAGGCTGGAAGCTGAAGCTAGACAGATTTGGACTAGAAATATACGTAATAGGCTAATTAACCACTGGAACAATTTACCAAGGGTGGTGATGGATTCTCCATCACTAGCAAGTTTTAAATCAAGTCTCTGGAGAAGTCCTATGGGCTGTGCAAAGCAGAAGGTCAGCCTAGATAATCTGAATGGTACCTTGACTTTATAACCTATGAAGCAATGGCATTCGGCCGGGGAGTCAACCTGGTGGCAGGGCGGTGCCTTTTGCCATCCTTGTGAAAATCTGCCCAAACTTGACCAAGTTATGAACCTCTGAAAATCTCACTTTGCACATGCTCAATAGAGACCTGTGAAAGTTTAGCATAATTTTTGACCGGAAAGGGAAGTAGGCCCAATGCTTATACGTGTATCCCAGACAAAAAAACACACTGAGGTGCAGTTAAGGCTGAGAGCACATCTCAGGAACCTAAGGGACATCGTGATTGCCCAGGGCTGCAGGGTCTGAGCAGCATTTTACTTACAAAATGGCCTTATTGGCTTCTGGAGGCCACTCTGGCACTACCTTCTGTGCTCTCACTGTTCCTCCGGCTGGTGTCCAGGCAGCACAGAGGAGGAGGAGGAGGAAGAACAGCCTGGCTTGAATGCAGAGAGGGGAGGAGCAGGGGGAGGACAAGGGTAGGCAATGAGAGAGAGGAGGTATGGGGGAAGAGAAGTAGAAGGGGACTGGAGATGGACAGATAGGGACAGAAGGGTCTGCATTGACTAGAGCAGGCTCCACTCCCTGGCTAAACTACATCTCCCATAATGCACTGTGGTCTCCCGTCTTAGTGAAAAACATGAAAAAGGTCTAATGCCTCTTTCAGGGTCAGTGTAATCTAAGCTGAGGCCACAAACACTAACATGTTTGGCTTGAGAACAATTCCAACATCCCTGTAATGTTTCTTTACTGTTAAGTCCCTGAGATGAGCTGTCAGCTTTAACTCCATCAGTGTGATTTTTGTCTGGGATACATGTTGTGTCTTGTCCATATCAGTGTAGTATAGACCTGTTCTTTGAAAAGGGGCCTCAATTTTTTTCTAGTGCAATTTTCTGGCCGCAAATGCACCTAAAACTTTACCCTCCTAATTGATTGTGAGTGCAAATAAGACTATCTAGTCATTTAACTGTGCCAGGTACCTGCATGTCTAAAAGGCAATGAATGAGGGGCACAAAAGCCTTTTAAAGACCTTTCAAAAATTCAGGCCTTCGAGGTGTACACCCCCACACACATACACATACACTTGAATCCCATTAAACTGAAGGACTAAAGTCCCACTGAATTCAACGGAAGCCAAATTGACCCAATACAGGTAACCCCAGGTGCAGCCCTTGAAAAGGAGCTTCTGAAAATGGCAGAGACTGTCAGAAAAGGGTGGGCTCCCCCCGGTGAATGTGAGCCTGATACCGCTTGATGGGGTTGAGTAGGTGGTACCATATAGCGAGGCTGTCACCCTAAATAACAGCAGCTGCTCTATAAATAAAAAGGTGTTTGTTTAGGGGATGGAATGGGGAGCCCACAAAAACTATGAAAGCTGGAACTGCATGTAACTTCTTCAGTGCCAAACTCCAAACCACGTGCTTCCATCGCAAGAGAATTCTTTATCCAGAATGATCCATGTCTGCCAAGCAACGGGGGTAACACAGACTCTCCAGTGAATTCCCAGCCGGAACATAACAACTTTAAAGGGACTTTAAAACATGAAGGGAAAGCCACATCCTTGTCTACTGACCTGCCACGCCCCATAGCAGCTGGCAGTGTCCTAAATGCTTAGGGCTAAGCTCTGCAGTGCTTTCCCAGGCACAATGGCTGGGGACCTCAATGTGCAGGATGTGTTCGAAAGCCCTACTCTGCTTTACCTGCTGGGATGTCATCAGCTGACACAGGGAATCAGGAACTCAGGTCCTGCCAGGTAGTAAAAAGACTTCCAGTGGCCCTTTAGCCAGAGCCCAAGTAATATGGGCATAGCTGTACAGCATTCGAAACCAGGTCCCAGTCAGATTATTGAGGGGTTGGCTTCCATGGTGAGGAGACCCTTCTTGCAGCAATCTAGGGGGTACATTAGGCCCATTACTGTTATTTTATGGTATTCTGTAACAATTTAACCTAATTACTACAGTTCTCATAACAACAGTGGGTGAGGAATCCTTATATTTGTGACCATTGAGAGACCTGAGGTCATTGATATGAGGGTAAAGACATAGAATCATAGAAGATTAAGGTTGGAAGTGACCTCAGGAGGTCATCTAGTCATCTAGTCCAATCTCCAGCTTAGTGTCATCCGCAAAGTTGCTGAGGGTGCAATCCATCCCATCCTCCAGATCATTAATGAAGATTTTGAACAAAACCGGCCCCAAAACCGATCCCTGGAGCACTCTGCTTGATACCGGCTGCCAACGAGACATTGAACCATTGATCACTACCCATTGAGCCTAATGATCTAGCCAGCTTTCTATCCATCTTATAGTCCATTCATGCAACCAATACTTTTGTAACTTGCTGGCAAGAATATGTGGGAGACGGTATCAAAAGCTTTGCTAAAGTCAAGGTATATCACGTCCACCGCTTTCCCCTCATCCACAGAGCCAGTTACCGATCCATGAGAGACCTTCCCTCTTATCCCATGATGGCTTACTTTACTTAAGAGCCTTTGGTGAGGGACCTTGTCAAAGTCTTTCTGAAAGTCCAAGTACACTATATCCACTGGATCCCCCTTGTCCACATGCCTGTTGACTCCCTCAAAGAATTCTAATAGATTGGTGAGACATGATTTCCCTTTCCCCAATTTGTGTTGACTCTTTCCCGACAAATTGTAGCTAGGTCCTACTGTGCCCATATACCCCAGGGATCAGAGTGTAGTACAGCTCCCCCCGTGCCCAGTCCACACAGGGTATGAGTCTGTTGCTCTCTCCAGCCAGGTAGTCGTAGCTCAAAGTAGTTCATGTTTTTTGCTTTGGATATCCCTGGTTCAACCTCTCATGTGTCAGCCAAGGTGGGGCTACAAGAGACCCCCATTCTCTAGGGATGGGGCACAGAGGAGGACCTATCACACATATTGACCAAGGGGTTACACCTGCAATGGCTCGCACAGCGCTACAAGGAACGGAAGAGGTCTGTAGCTTGGAATCCCATTTTCCCCAGGGACTGGGGAAGGCCGCAGGGAATCCAGGCAGCATTAATCTTTTGCCCTAGCACCAGAGAGAGAAAAGCCACAGGCTGAGACGGGCTGAGAGGGAGATTGACTGGTTTTATTTGGCTTCCAAGGGAGACTGAAGGCAGGATCCCTGTAGCCCTCCCACAGGACTGGGCTCTGATGCCATAGCTAGCTAGCAGGTGAGCAGCACCTGGCACGGTGGTACACAGCTAACATTGGCTGGCAGGCCAGCTGGTGATGCTGCTGGGCTCAGGCAGGGAAGATGCCCCTGGGTTTTTGTTGATTTTTCACCTCTTCAGCTGAAGTCACAACACGACTCAAGGGAGTGTAGGGAGGAGGTGGTGGCTGGGACGCATGGAGCTCCAGGTCAACAGACCTGAAGGATTTATGGTAGAGGAAGGGACAGCATTTTGGTGGGCTCAGACCCACAGTAGTTTGCCCCATTCCTTACTGACCACTCCTGGCACCACAGCTACCAGGACAGGGTATTATTATTTGCCAGCCAAATAACACTTCCAGGAGTCAGGGGTAGGAACCAGGGGTAGAACAGCGCATTGGAATTTTCTTTTTCTTTCCAGTGCTTATACCACTGCTGCCTCCTTGTGCCGGTATTCACTTTTCTCCCACCAAATCCACTTTAGAATCATAGAATTTCAGAGCTGGAAGGGACCTCAGGAGGTCATCTAGTCCAACCCCCTGCTCAAAGCAGGACCAATCCCCAATTTTTGCCCCAATCCCTAAATGGCCGCCTCAAAGATTGAACTCACAACCCTGGGTTTAGCAGGCCAGTGCTCAAACCACTGAGCTATCCCTCCCACTTTCTTCTAAACCCTCTAGAAACAGGGGAGAAGTCTCTTCAGTTTCCTTTCAAACCGTTTTAGAGCAATTTCAGTGTATATGCCCAACAGTGCTAGAAATGAATTCTCTTCTTAATGCGGGATAAACATCCAGTTCAGGTAAGTATATCAAGCTGAAGGGCAATTGATATCCTGGAAAACTGGCAATGCAGTGTGTTTTCCATTGAGCACCAGTGAAACTGGACACACCACATCAGAAGGAAAGAGAAATTATCGGAATTCAGCTGCTTAGCACATGATCAAATCATTTACAAAAGTTCCCATGGGAGTCTTTCCATTGACTTCAATGGGAGTAGGATCATGCCCCAAATGAGCGCATCTCCTGGATACAAGCGTCATATTGTGCGGAGGAAGCTTCGCCTTCAGTTGACGTGAAACCACAAATGCCTTGGATCTCAGATCCTGCTTCCTCTCTGGAGCCTCAGGCGCAAGAAATTGGGAGAGAGAGGAGCATCTGGACAGGTGTTCCCTTTATGAGAGCTGAAGCCTCAAAGGTAAAATTGAGTCTAGTTAATGTTCAAAAGACATGGAGCTAAAAATCAGACCTGTAAATTTGCCAATACAGCACAGCCCTTAGACCTAGAACAGTGTCACTGGTAAAAAGCTGCAAACAGCAGTCTGAAGCCAGCAAAATGGAAAGGGCTGAAGTTTGAAAGTTGCCCTAAGATGTCTGTCTGCAGACAGATTCAATGAAATACCCAAACAGACACAGTTTAAAAACCCTTAAAAAGAACTTAAATCGTTAAGGACCCGATTCTACATCCTTTCTCATATTTGGTACCTTACTTCCAAAGACTCCTGTTGATTTCAGTGTGACTCATGACAGAGGGCAGTGCTACTAGCTGGAGTGAAGGGATTCGAATCTGGCCCTAAGGATATGGCCCAGATTTTTCAAAAGTGCTCAGCACTCAGAAGTCTCCATTGAGAACAATGGGGCCCGACTGGGAGCTGGGATCTCTTGACAATCTGGCCCTGTGTGTAGCCATCTCCTGTACACTAAACACATCTTCAGACAGAGCAGAATTCGGGGTTCTCTGTGGAATATGATTATTAACAATCCCCCCACTTGTCTCGAGGAACAGCGAGGAGGAACCCTAAGGAAATCAGTGGGTGCCAGGGCCACGCACTCGTTAGAAGTTTGGTGTGAGGTCAGATAGGAAGGTCCCAAAGCCACCCCCTTCCTTTCTGATTTCTGGGTCTGAATGACCTGTCATCCTTCGGTTCCTCTTCCCTGCAGGCATTTTGTCTTCAGCTGTCTCAGCCTTACAAGGAAGCAATTGTAGATATTGCTTTAGCAATAGTAATAAAAGAGAGGAGAGTGAGTTGTTAGGGTTCCGGACATTTCCAGCCCCGTCTATCACATTAGTTTGTTCATCTACCCAAGAATGGCAGACGGTGAGCCAGAGGCCAGCCACTGACATCCCAGGGAACAGCTGCACTTTAATACACTCCCTGGATGAGCAGTTGCTCCAGGCCTGCTTTGTGCAGCTTTCCCACTGAGCCCACAGGGCTCCAACAGCGGGCTCAAGGCTTGCCTGCTGCCGGGAACACGGCATGCCCCTATGAATCAGCCGTGGCCGCAGAACTCTTCTGTTCGGTCAGCTCTTCCAGAGACCCCAGACTGACACGCCTGATGGCACCAAAGAAACTACGGTCAGAGGCCTGGTTTCAAACAGCCCACGTGCCTGAGGTATCCAAGGACAGCAAGAACCTGGAAGCAGCAGCCGCAGAGTAAATACAGGTGCTCCCTTGGCTCTTGTTTGGTGCCGAAGAGACGCGGACGCCATGGATCTGGTGGGTCATCAGCACCAGAAGGGAGCTGGATTGTGGTAGGTCAGTATGGCAGTGTCTCAGCTCCAGCTGATTTGGTTCTCCCAGAGTCCTCTCCCTGGGCACCGAGGACCCTGGTGGACCCAGGCACTGTGCAGGTTCCAGAGGCGACTGCCCTCGAGACATGGCAGCTTCCTGAGAAGCTGCTTTGTCCAAACTAGGAAATAAAACTGCAAGAAGAGTACCGTTCACAGCACTCCAAGCCAATTAAATGTAGCAGGGGAATCAGAACATCTGACTGATCGCGGCCTGGGCATGCTGAACATTTCAATTACATTGCTAAAATCGATGATTGATCCCCCAGTCGCTCCATTTTCTCTGTGTGCCCAGGGCGAGGAGGAGGAAGGGGAGTCAGGGTTCTGTCGGAGCAGCCCTTTGCTATACTGTATGATTGCTGTATGGCCTGTGGTTAGATGGCACAGAGCCTGTCACCTCTAAGTCCCAGCCAGGCAGAGCAGCAGAGACTGGAAGCCATGATGGCCTGATGGTTTGTGGTGCTGAATGTGAGCTGAGTCTCAGTTCAGTTCCTAATGGACAGCTGCTCACACCATCATAGCCGCTGCTATCTCAACAGAGAGGCTAAGGGCTGAACTGGCATAGAGAATAAACTGAAGCCCTGAGACCCGGCAGGTGCCCCAAGACCCCCCTCTCTGCAGGGCAAAAGACTGTAGCCCCATCACCCTGCTGCAAGGTCGAGGCCCCAAGCCCCAGGCAGGCACGCCCGGCTCTCGAACTTCCAAAGATTATCGTCTGCGGCTTGGAGAGTCAGTAAGTTTGGCCAATATCCTATGGAGGCTGCCTAACCCCACAACAGAGCAAAGATTTTTCCAGCACCTGGAGAAAAGTATACACGAGGGACAGTGCCATCCTCCCTTTGCCTGCCTCTGCCCCGCATCTCTACACAAGGAAGCAAGATCATCTGGAATGCAAAGAGATCTCCATTGAGACTTTGGGAGGTGCTGGACCTAACTGGAAGTTAGCATGCACTGCTGTGAAGTTTTGGGTGAGACAAATCCTCTTGCTTTAAAATAATTAGCCTGGCAAAGTTTAGGATTTAGATTGTGGTTTTGCTATTTTATTTCCTTTTGTCACCAAGTGACAAAGTGACAAACAGCAAGAGATGTTAAGAGTAACAAGAAGGGTTTCTTCAGGTATGTTAGCAACAAGAAGAAAGTCAAGGAAAGTGTGGGCCCCTTACTGAATGAGGGAGGCAACCTCATGACAGAGGATGTGGAAAAAGCTAATGTACTCAATGCTTTTTTTGCCTCTGTCTTCACGAACAAGGTCAGCTCCCAGACTACTGCACTGGGCAGCACAGCATGGGGAGGAGGTGACCAGCCCTCTTTGTGGAGAAAGAAGTGGTTTGGGACTATTTAGAAAAGCTGGACGAGCACAAGTCCATGGGGCCGGATGCGTTGCATCCGAGAGTGCGAAAGGAGTTGGCGGATGTGATTGCAGAGCCATTGGCTATCTTTGAGTTATCTTTGAAAACTCCTGGCGATCGGGGGAGGTCCCAGATGACTGGAAAAAGGCTAATGTAGTGCCCATCTTTAAAAAAGGGAAGGAGGAGGATCCTGGGAACTACAGGCCAGTCAGCCTCACCTCAGTCCCTGGAAAAATCATGGAGCAGGTCCTCAAGGAATCAATTCTGAAGCACTTAGAGGAGAGGAAAGTGATCAGGAACAGTCAGCATAGATTCACCAAGGGCAAGTCATGCCTGACTAATCTAATTGCCTTCTATGACGAGATAACTGGCTCTTTGGATGAAGGGGAAGCAGTGGACGTGTTGTTCCTTGACTTTAGCAAAGCTTTTGACACGGTCTCCCACAGTATTCTTGCCAGCAAGTTAAAGAAGTATGGGCTGGATCAATGGACTATAAGGTGGATAGAAAGCTGGCTAGATTGTCGGGCTCAACGGGTAGTGATCAATGGCTCCATGTCTAGTTGGCAGCCGGTATCAAGTGGAGTGCCCCAGGGGTCGGTCTTGGGGCCGGTTTTGTTCAATATCTTCATAAATGATCTGGAGGATGGTGTGGATTGCACCCTCAGCAAGTTTGCAGATGACACTAAACTGGGAGGAGTGGTAGATACACTGGAGGGTAGGGATAGGATACAGAGGGACCTAGACAAATTGGAGGATTGGGCCAAAAGAAGTCTGATGAGGTTCAACAAGGACAAGTGCAGAGTCCTTCACTTAGGATGGAAGAATCCAATGCACCGCTACAGACTAGGGACTGAATGGCTCGGCAGCAGTTCGGCAGAAAAGGACCTAGTGGTTACAGTGGACGAGAAGTTGGATATGAGTCAACAGTGTGCCCTTTTTGTCAAGAAGACCAATGGCATTTTGGGCTGTATAAGTAGGGGCATTGCCAGCAGATCGAGGGACGTGATCGTTCCCCTCTATTCGACATTGATGAGGCCTCATCTGGAGTACTGTGTCCAGTTTTGGGCCCCACACTACAAGAAGGATGTGGAAAAATTGGAAAATGTCCAGCGGAGGGCAACAAAAGTGATTAGGGGACTGGAACACATGACTTATGAGGAGAGGCTGAGGGAACTGGGGATGTTTAGTCTTCAGAAGAGAAGAATGAGGAGGGATTTGATAGCTGCTTTCAACTACCTGAAAGGGGGTTCCAAAGAGGATGGCTCTAGACTGTTCTCAGTGGTAGCAGATGACAGGACAAGTAGTAATGGTCTCAAGTTGCAGTGGGGGAAATTTAGGTTGGATATTAGGAAAAACTTTTTCACTAGGAGGGTGGTGAAACACTGGAATGTGTTGCCTAGGGAGGTGGTGGAATCTCCTTCCCTAGAAGTTTTTAAGATCAGGCTTGATAAAGCCCTGGCTGGGATGATTTAATTCGGGATTGGTCCTGCTTTGAGCAGGGGGTTGGACTAGATGACCTCCTGAGGTCCCTTCCAACTCTGATTCTATGATTCTAAGTCTAATCTTCTAAGCCAATACCACTTAACCACTTAAAATCGATCTTTCTCAGCTTATTTTGATGTTTAAGCTAAACCAGTGAGTTTGTCTAAAGTGCTTGGTTGGACCTGCTTAGATAATAGAGCAGTGGTTCTCAACCTATTTACCATTGTGGGCCGCATCCAAAACTACTAGTGTGATCCATGAAGGGCGGGGGAGTAGCTCCCTTTGATGGACACCCAGCCAGCTAGTTAGCTGTAAAATCCCTCTTGGTCTGTTCTCTGCTTGCTTTACCTGTAAAGGGTTAACAAGCCCACAGGTAAAAGAAAAGGAGTGGGCACCTGACCAAAAGAGCCAATGGGAAGGTAGAACTTTTTAAAATTGGGAAAGAAACTTTCCCTTTGTGTATTGTTCTCTGGGCTGCAGGGAAGGAGCAGCAATGCTGTGTAAGGCTTGAACCAGGTATGAAAATTCATCTTCCATACCTAGAAGAAATTATTTGGATAGGGAATGTTTAGTTAGACACAATCAGGTTTATTTTTTATTTTGGCTTGTGGATCTCCTCTGTGCTAACCTCTAATGCTTTTGATTGCTTGTAACCTTTAACCTGAACCCCCAAGAAAGCTATTTAGGATGCTTAATTTTTGTAATTGTTTCTTTTAAGATCTAGCAAAAAGCCTAAGTTCCAGATGTAATTTTCCCCTTTTTGTTTTTAATAAAATTTGCATTTTTTTAAGAACAGGATTGGATTTTTGGTGTCCTAAGAGGTTTGTGCATGTTCTTTGATTAGCTGGTAGCCACAGCTAATTTCCTTTGTTTTCTTTCTCAGCTCTTCCCCAGAGGGGGAGTGAAAGGACTTGAGGGTACCCCACAGGGAGGAATTCCCAAGTGCACCTTCCTGGGTTCAAAGGTTGGGGTTTTTTTGGCATTTGGGTGGTGGCAGCATTCACCAAACCTCGGTCAGAGAAAAGCTGTAACCTTGGGAGTGTAATACAAGCCTGGAATGGCACGTATTAATTTTTTAAAACCTTGTGGACCCCACTTCTGCACTCAGAGTGACAGAGTGGGGATTCAGCCTTGACAACTAGTATGGCCCTGAGGATGTCAAATGGGCCAAAGCTGTGTGCTGATTGAGCCATAAGTGGCCCATGGGCTGCACATTGAGGACCACTGTTATAGAGGCTGGGGCATGTCCACTACCCATTGAAGAAGTGGCAAATTAATTAATGAGCTTGCATTGATCAAGAAGGTCTTGAGCAGTTTAAGACGCACATTTCTGGGGTGCAAGGCTGGGGCTGGGGGAATTTGTGGGTGTCTCCTTGTATGCAGTTCATGAGTGGCTTGGGAGAGTCTTCATGCAATTTAGCTGGGTGTGTCTCTGCACACTGGCGGCTGAGTGAACAGAGCCTGGAGGGGCTTGTTGTTCACTGGCATAGCAGTGTAGCAGACAGCCTGGGCAGGAGAGTTAAAAGGGGGCACAGAAATTCCACAGTTCAGACATGCCACCCTGGGGCATGTCACAATCATGTTCACCCGGTACGCCATATAACCTCCGGAATCGGTGACTTCCCTCTACTAGTCTGATCTACTTAACCAGAGTTTGCACCTGTGTACCCAGGGTACAAATGGCAGCATTTCACACCTACCTTGCCCTGCTGTCAATGTGGTGGTGGCGGACAGCTGACCCTGGTGTCAGGGAAGTGCTTTCCCACTGGAGTTGTTGAGCTGTACTGCTGAGCTGTTCTTTTCTAGTTCAAGTCAGTTAACAAAAGCACAGAAGACAGCACTCCAAGTACAGAGAGGGAATGAATGTTGTTAGTGTACATAATGGCTTTGCTATCCACCTAACTGACATAAGTCTTAGGATCGATTTCCACAACACAAACACCAGGCCCTGGTCTACACCATGAGTTTAGGTCGGATTTAGCAGCGTTAGATCGATTTAACCCTGCACCCGTCCACACAACGAAGCCATTTTTGTCGACTTAATTGGCTCTTAAAATCGATTTCTGTACTCCTCCCCGACGAGGGGATTAATACTGAAATCGACATCCCGGGCTCAAATTTGGGTTAGTGTGGGCGCAATTCGATGGTATTGGCCTCCGGGAGCTATCCCACAGTGCTCCATTGTGACCGCTCTGGACACACTCTGAACTCGGATGCACTGGCCAGGTAGACAGGAAAAGCCCCGTGAACTTTTGAATTTCATTTCCTGTCTGGCCAGTTTGGCAAGCTGATCAGCACAGGTGACCATGCAGATCTCATCAGCAGAGGTGACCATGGAGTCCCAGAATCGCAAAAGAGCTCCAGCATGGACCAAACGAGAGGTACGGGATCTGATCGCTGTATGGGGAGACGAATCCATGCTATCAGATCTCTGTTCCAAAAGACAAAATGCCAAAATATTTGAAAAAATCTCCAAGGGCATGAAGGACAGAGGCTATCACAGGGACCCACAGCAGTGCCGCGTGAAACTAAAGGAGCTGAGGCAAGCCTACCAAAAAACCCAAGAGGCAAACGCCCACTCGGGGTCAGAGCCCCAGACATGCCGCTTCTAGGATGAGCTGCATGCCATTCTAGGGGGTGCCCCTACCACAGCCCCACCCCTGTACGTGGACTTCTGCAAGGGGGGAATCTCGCACAACAGGGATGAGGATTTTGGGGAAGCGGAAGATGATGATGAGGGGGATGCTGAAGATAGCGCACACCAGGCAAATGGAGAAACCGTTCTCCCCGACAGCCAGGAACTGTTTATCACCCTGGAGACAGTACCCTCCCAACCCGGGCTCCCGGACCTTGAAGGTGGAGAAGGCACCTCTGGTGAGTGTACCTTTGTAAATACAATACACGGTTTAAAAGCAAGCGTGATTAATGATAACTTCGCCCTGAAGACTTGGGATGCATTCACAGCCAGTACAGCTACTGGAAAAGTCTGTTAACGTGTCTGGGAATGGAGCGGAAATCCTCCAGGGACTTCTCAGTGAAGCTATCCTGGAGGTAATCCCAAAGCCTTTGCAAAAGGATTCTGGGGAGGGAAGCCTTATTGGTAGGAGACTTTACCATGGCAGGCCAGTAGCACAGAGTCTGAAATCATTGCATAAGAAAGCATGGCAGCGTGTAGTCCCGGTGTTTGCTGGCATTCAAGCAACATCTGTTCTTTATCTCTCTGTGTTTTCTATCTGTGTTAAGGAGAGAGATATCATTCATGGTCACCTGGTTGAAATAGGGGAATTTTATTCAGGGGACATTCAGAGGTGACTGTTCCTGCTGGGCTGTTTGTCTGGGGCTGAAAAGAAATCATCCCCACTGTTAGGGGTGAAGCGATCATCCCAGAGAACTGAGTGTGTGTGGGGGGAGGGTGGTTAGTTGGGTTTGTGCTGCACGTTAACCCAAAAACATCAGCCCCTCCTTTTAAATGGCCAGTTGGTCTTTTTTTCTATTTTAATCTCCCTTTTTTTCCTCCCGCAGCTGCCAATGTTTCAATGCTGCGACTAGCATCTCTGTCCCAGAGGCTAGTGCAGATAAGAAGGCAAAAAAACCGCACTCGCGATAAAATGTTCTCTGAGCTCATGCAGTCCACCCAAACTGAAAGAGCCCCAGCAGAATGTGTGGAGGCAGACAATGGCAGAGTCCAGGAAAACACAAAATGAACACGAGGACAGGAGGGACGCGCGAGAGGATAGATGGCTGGAGCAACAGGACAGGGGGCAGCAGCATGATGAAAGGAGGCAGGATGCAATGCTGAGGCTACTGGAGGATCAAACTCATATGCTCTGGCGTATGGTTGAGGTGCAGGAAAGGCACAAACCGCCACTGCAGCCCCTGTGTAATCAACCGCCCTCCCCCCAAGTTCCATGGCCTCCTCACCCAGACGCCCAAGAACGCGGAGGGGGGGCTCCAGGCACCCAACTACTCCACCCCAGTGGACTGCCCAAGCAACAGAAGGCTGACATTCAATAAGTGGTAGATACGCTGGAGGGCAGGGATAGGATACAGAGGGACCTAGACAAATTGGAGGATTGGGCCAAAAGAAATCTGATGAGGTTCAATAAGTGCAGGGTCCTGCACTTAGGACGGAAGAACCCAATGAACTGCTACAGACTAGGGACCGAATGGCTAGGCAGCAGTTCTGCGGAAAAGGACCTAGGGGTGACAGTGGACGAGAAGCTGGATATGAGTCAGCAGTGTGCCCTTGTTGCCAAGAAGGCCAATGGCATTTTGGGATGTATAAGTAGGGGCATAGCGAGCAGATCGAGGGACGTGATCGTCCCCCTCTATTCGACATTGGTGAGGCCTCATCTGGAGTACTGTGTCCAGTTTTGGGCCCCACACTACAAGAAGGATGTGGATAAATTGGAAAGAGTCCAGCGAAGGGCAACAAAAATGATTAGGGGTCTGGAACACATGACTTATGAGGAGAGGCTGAGGGAACTGGGATTGTTTAGTCTGCAGAAGAGAAGAATGAGGGGGGATTTGATAGCTGCTTTCAACTACCTGAGAGGTGGTTCCAGAGAGGATGGTTCTAGACTATTCTCAGTGGTAGAAGAGGACAGGACAAGGAGTAATGGTCTCAAGTTGCAGTGGGGGAGTTTTAGGTTGGATATTAGGAAAAACTTTTTCACTAGGAGGGTGGTGAAACACTGGAATGCATTACCTAGGGAGGTGGTGGAATCTCCTTCCTTAGAAGTTTTTAAGGTCAGGCTTGACAAAGCCCTGGCTGGGATGATTTAATTCGGGATTGGTCCTGCTTTGAGCAGGGGGTTGGACTAGATGACCTCCTGAGGTCTCTTCCAACCCTGATATTCTATGATTCTATGATTCTAAGTTTTGAAGTGCAGTGTAGCCTTGTCCTTCCCTCCTCTCCTCCAGTGATTGCGTTGGCTACTTGGATCACAGCAGCCCCCACAGTAGATTTGCCCACTCCAAACTGATTCCCGACTGACCGGTAGCTGTCTGGCGTTGCAAGCTTCCACAGGGCTATCGCTACTCGCTTGTGAACTGTGAGGGCTCCTCTCATCTTGGTATTCTTGCGCTTCAGGACAGGGGAAAGCAAGTCACAAAGTTCCATGAAAGTGCCCTTACGCATGTGGAAGTTTCGCAGCCACTGGGAATCGTCCCAGACCTGCAACACTATGCGGTCCCACCAATCTGTGCTTGTTTCCTGGGCCCAGAATCGGCGTTCCACGGCCTGAGCCTGCCCCATTGCCACCAGGATGGCCAAATTGCCCGGGCCCATGCTTTGAGAGAAGTCTGTGTCCATGTCCTCATCAGTCTCGTCACTGCACTGCCGTCGCCTCCTCGCCTGCTTTTACAGGTTCTGGTTTTGCATATACTGCAGGATAACGTGCGAGGGGTTAACTGCTGCGGTGATCTGAGCAGGCTCCATGCTTGTGCGGCATCTGCTCTGTGGCGTCTGCAGGAGAGCAGAGTGGCAGCAGAAGCGGTCGTTCAGTGACGATGGTTTGCAGATCTACTGCACTGTCTGCTGCTGGGACACAACAGCTGAGCGGGCTGCACGCTTGGCGTGTTATGGCGAGACAAGAGGAGCCGAGCAGAGTTGCAGCAAAAGTGGCCCTGCGAGACCACCAGGCAAGCAGGAGAGCAGAGTGGCAGTGGAAGGGGTGGATGACGACCTGCAAGGTGGATTCATGAGAGCAGGAGAGCAGAGTGGAAGCGGGAGCCCATGAGAGACGACATGGAGAAATTCACTATCTAGACAAGAGCAGGAGAGCAGAGTGGCAGCGGAAGAGGTCGTTTGATGACGACGGTTTGCAGACCCACTGCACCATCTGCTGAAAGCAGTATGGGGCCCGCACGGAAAAAAGGCGCGAAACGATTGTCTGCCGTTGCTTTCACGGAGGGAGGGGTGACTGGCAACATGAACCCAAAACCACCCGCGACAATGTTTTTGCCCCATCAGGCATTGGGAGCTTAACCCAGAATTCCAATGGGCGGCGGAGACTGCGGGAACTGTGGGATAGCTACCCACAGTGTAACGCTCCGAAAGTCAACACTAGCCTCGGTCCTGTGGACGCACTCCGCCGACTTAATGCGCTTAGTGGGGACACACACGATTGACTGTATAAAATCGCTTTCTAAAAAATCGACTTCTATAAATTCGACCTAATTTCGTAGTGCAGACACACCCCAGGATTCCTCATTTGTTTCTCTAGAAATTATGCCAGGGAGAAAACTGACCCTGCACTGTACCATCCCTGCTATCACTGAAGAGCTGTTGCTGTTGCCAGTGAGTAAGCCTGTGCTGGGGTTTCACCCACAAGGCAGTGCAGGGATTAGAGATGGGTTACCTAGTCTGGCCCCGGGTGCTCCAGGCAGGCCATTTCTGAGCGCTGTACCCTGTTTAGTTTGGTGTGTCAATCGACAGCACTTCCATCTCTTCTCTGTGAAGGCTGGAGAATGAAATTGTTATAGTTTTCCAACTTCTAAAAGTGAGATGTTCTCTCCTCAGCTAAGGGTTAAGAAGGGAATGTGAAAATTATGTATCATAACTAAAGGCCTTGAAATAGACACAGTACTGAATTCCCCCTCAGGGCTCTGCTAATACTCATCAAGAGCTCATGCTTGCCCTTGGTGGTTAGGATCATAAGAGTCCCTCAAGTGAATTGCAGCCTTGTGCTCTCTCCGGGGCCACCAGTTGTCCTCTCCATATTCATTTCTGTGTACTGGGATGAACACCCTTGCAAACGAGATGCCTTCAAGCTGGTATTTTCAGAGAGAGAATTTAAATGGTTGTCAATTAAACCTTAAAAATAAAAAAGTGAAACTAATGGAAAGGCCAAAGGGCTGGAAGACAGATGAGGAAAGGTGTGCAGTAAAACCAGTGCTGCTCTTGGTAATGGAGGGAGAAGTGACCAATGCACCATGGGTAAATGGAGGTTACCCACATTCCTCACATCGACGGGCAAAAGCCACGCATGACACACCCCTAATTTATTAGACTATTTGGAAGGAACACTTCCCTCTCCCAGTCACTGTAGGGAATACTTAGGGCATGCAGCTGTGCTGCCCGTAAGAGTAACGATCGTTCCTGTCCTACAGTTTATTGAAGACCCAGAAAACGGACTGCTCACTGAAAGACAAAATTGACATCACTGGAGACCATTGGCTTTGTTGGAACCAGGATTAGAGGATGAAAAGAACTGTAAACAATGTGTATTACATACAAAAGAAGCTACATTAAAAGGACGTTGGGGCTGCAAAGGCAAGCACTCCAAAGTTAGGATATACCAGGATTTTTTCCCCTTGTGTGTATCCCTTTGCAGTCTGTAATTATATGGTCACATTCTATTTTTTCCACAGGAGCCCTGCCTCCTTCAGGGCACAGAATGGACAGTGCCTGCTGGATGAGGAAGTTACCCAGTGTTTCTTGTTTCCTTATCTTTTGGTGTACGGTTCCAGACTTTCTTACCATCTGCCATGGGCTATGTTGGTGGCCACCCAGGAATACGCTGAACATTGAAGCTATTTATGCAAAATAATACCCAGCTTCACTGTTTCCTTGTCTCTCAACCCAGCCCTGTTTGTCTGGTTATCCACCTATTATATCTTCTCTCATTCCTACATCTGAGCTCCCTGGGGCAGAGGCTACCTTTGTTATTATTTGTACCATTCCTAGCACAAAGGGAGTCCTGATAGGCACCTCTACGCTCTGCCCAATATTAATATAATAATATTTTTCTGCACAGCATCCAAACTCTGCACCCAGTACAGAACTGTGTCCTCATGGACTTCTCTAGGGTTCTTATCCACTGGAATCTGAGCACCTCAGAAATGTTTGCCATGAGACAGCAGAGTGCTTGTATCCCCACTTTCAAGATGGGATACTGAGGCATACAGAGTGTCTCACCCCCCCTCCAAAAAAACCCCCAAAACCAACCCGTTTGCAGAATGTCCAGTAATGGGGGCTCCTGGTTTTTTTAGAAGAGCTGAGCATTCGCAGCTCCCATTGATGGCAGCTGCAGGTGTGTGCGCTCGGCCCTTCTGCGAATCACTCCTGCTTTCAGAAGGGAGCTGTTACCGTGACTGACGGGCGTTAGGTCACTGTGTGTCCACCGGCAGGAAGAGGTTGAAGACCGGCTGCATAACCAGCTCTCAGGACGAGCAGAGGCTGGGATTTGGGGGCAGGGGTGGGTGAAGGAGGGGGCGGGCGGGTACACAGGGCCAGGTGGCGGGCAGCAGGCCAGGGGGTTGGGGGTGGGTGGCTGATGTGGAGAACGACGGGGTAAATGCTGAGTCTTTTTTTGTTTACACAACAAAGATATCACAAAAAAGATCACAGGAGCCCCCCTGGATCCTAGCTCTTCCCTTTTAAAGGGAGAATTAGATCAACAGTGTGTCAAATGGATACATCACAAGATCTATGATACTGCTTTTCATTTCCTTCGGTACAGTGTGGGTCTTTGCTATCCAAAGCCACGGCTGGGAGTCATGTGTTTCACAATCAGAATCAAGAAAGCACAGAGAGATCCTGTGAGACAGGTCAGGAAGTGGGCTCTGAGCTAAATAGCAGCCTTCAGTTAGGCTCCCTGCCCCAATATATAGCAAATTCTTCGAGTGACCATTAGACTGGACATTTTAACTACCTAACTCTCGGATGGTAAGCATGATATTGGGTGCTGGGGTAGCTTGTTCTGCCTTTAGAATCTGATGATGTGTTTTCTGAGCCACATCTTCCATTTTATTCAAATCTGCTTCCCTTGTCTGACTCACCGCACATTTATTTCTCGGTAGACTTAGTTTAGGAGCTGGTCCTGCAAATGCTCACCCACATGTTTAACTTGACTCCCGCTGACGTCAGCGGGACTACGCACGTGCACAGTGTTATGCATGAGGATGAGGAAAAGGGTGGAAATTTGTACCTTCAGGTTTGTCAGATTCATTCACAGTAATACAATATAGCGCAGGCTCTGCCTGCGTGGCCCAATCTAACCCCCAATGAATCAGACCAAGTGGCAGAGCTGAGTACTGGGGTTTCGCTAATTGCACCATGCTGGGAAAATTCTGCTTTCCTTGCTTCTCCGGCTCACACTCCCAGCTTCTGGATGTACTCCTGCTAAGCTGGGCGTTGGGATAACATGGCTAAGGTAAAAGGTAAAGGACTGTTAAGGGAGGGGTAGCTCAGTGGTTTGAGCGTCAGCCTGCTAAACCCAGGGTTGTGAGTTCAATCCTTGAGGGGGCCATTTAGGGATCAGGGCAAAAACTGGGGATTGGTCCTGCTTTGAGCAGAGGCTTGGACTAGATGACCTCCTGAGGTCCTTGATATTCTATGAATACACTTGGGTGCAAGTCATGCCCTTTCCCCCTACCCATGCTCTTATGTAACCAAGTGCATTGCCACAGTGCTATTGCTGTGCAGGTTCTGACGGGTGGGATGACAGTCCAGGCATTCCAGATATATACTGGTGCTTAGCTATTTCTTTGAATAGTCACTAGAGATATGCCAGAGGTGACCGGGCAATGGAAAACCACAACTCAGGAAAAGTTAACAAGGTTTTGTGAGGTGGCAGGACCGAACATTGTACATCCCACCTTGCACACCGGGGTCCCAGCTGCTTGTGGATACAGACAGCTGTAAAGTATTAATGGGTCAGTGTCTGACTGTAATGGAAGCTGGTCTATCTGCTGACCAGCGCAGGCAAATCTGGGTGGTTCAAGTTACATTCTGGAAACCTTCATAGGAACCTAATTCAGAGGCCTATTTCCAGCGGTGCTGTGCTGAATGCTTGCAACACCCTTTGAAGTCAGTGGAAACCAAGCCCAGGCTCTTTGCATATGAGGCTACCTTTTTAGGTGCCTAAAATCAAAATGGATGTAGGGTGCTGAACTTTAGTAATGAAAGGCAGAATCTTGAAAGGGGCTAGGCTGGTGCTCTGTGGGAGCAAAAAGGGCTCTGGGGGTATGTCTACATTTCAGACTAAGGTTTGGGCTCTGACTCAGGCTTGACCCCAATTCCCCCTTCTGTTCACACACAAATCAGTCTGTGTCAGCAACCACTGAGGACCCAGTCCTAGGCCGCTGCGAAGGGCGTGGATCAAAGCCCAAGTTCTGCTGCAATTCAGGTCCGCATCTAGAGTACTGCGTCCAGTTTTGGTCCCCCTACTACAGAGGGGATGTGGACAACTTGGAGATAGTCCAGCGGAGGGCAACAAAAATGATTAGAGGGCTGGGGCACATGACTTACAGGGAGATGCTGAGGGGATTGTTTAGTCTGCAGAAGAGAAGAGTGAGGGGGGATTTGAGAGCAGCCTTCAACTACCTGAGGGTGGGTTCCAAAGAGGGTGGGTCTAGACTGTTCTCAGTGGCAGCGGATGACAGAACAAGGAGTAATGGTCCCAAGTTGCAGTGGGGGAGGTCTAGGTTGGATATTAGGAAACACTATTTCACTAAGAGGGTGGTGAAGCACCGGAATGGGTTACCTAGGGATGTGGTGGAATCTGCATCCTTAGAAGTTTTTAAGGTCAGGCTTGACAAAGCCCTGGCTGGGATGATTTAGTTGGGGATTGGTCCTGCTTTGAGCAGGGGGTTGGACTAGATGACCTCCCGAGGTCTCTTCCAACCCTGATATTCTATGATTCTACCCTCTGGAAGACCTTTGTGTACCCCCAGGGATACATGTACCCCTGGTTGAGAACCACTGGTCCAATTTATTGGAGGGGATAGAGGGTTTGTCTTTTCTTTTCTCTTTATCTCCACCATCCTCCTTGCCTTAATCAAAGAAAGAAACAGGGACATTAAATGCAACCCCTCCTCCTACATTCATGCAACAGAGTGTGAATCTGTGTTTCTATAGCAACATGGCTGCATTCTTGCACATCAGCATTACTTTCATGTCTTGATTACAATGGAAGAATAGGGAAGAGCCTGCTGCCACATGCCATTCACCGCAAACGCTGCAAGTAGGCCAGATTCTGCTCTCGGGGTACCAGTGTAAATCTGGAGCAGTGGCCATTATTGGCATTGCTCCAAGATCTGAATCTGGTCTGATACCTTCAGCAGAGTTTAGTCTGTGCAGTATCCTTATACTGTGCAATATGGAGCCACCCTTGCTATGAAACCCTAGCATTTTCGTTTTCGAGCATCCTTGTGTTCAGGCGTGCCACCTGGATGTTACATGAATGTGAGGTATTTGCTCTGAACAATATTGTTGTAAACAGATATATTTTGCAAGATGGTTTTAGTAGAAGTAGACAACAAAGGGCTCAGCTTTACCAAACAGATTGCGTGTGTGTGCACGCACGTGTGTCCTTTGGTGATTGTTAGCTGTATTCTTTTATTCAGACCCTAATGGAAGGAAGTCCATTTCACTCAGGATGTAAACAGCACACCAGATGTTACTACAAAGTTACGGCAATTAGTTAAACTAACCAATCATGCTGCCAAAGCAATTAAAAATGAGTCTTTGGTTTTGTAAGCTTGTTATTTTCCTACACAAGCAAAGGCTCAGTATTTGCCAAGGGGCTGGGGGCTATTGTTGGGCAGAAAGGGAAGGTGATAGATGTATGTTTTGAAAAGCTACTGTTCAAATGTCATCCTCATCCCTGGGCGACTTCACTGTAACTATTAACCCTTTGGCATCACTAGGTCAATTTCAACCCCCTCCTATTGCCTAGGGTTTCCCTCGCTGCTCAAAAGGGATGGGTGGACGAGGAGAAAGAGAGGAAGGACAACTCACCAACCCTTTTTTTTTTTAATTCTTCCCATTATTTGCTGCTCAGTCATTCTTTTTTTGGTCAATACCTGACCAAGTGCACCCCACAGCATTACAATTCACTGTGGTTTCCAACCAACACTTCTGAAATGAAATAAGCCTCAATAAGCCTCACTGCAAAAAGTGAATGAAGCTGTTGTGATGTTTTTGTCACACAGCGTGCGATGATGGGGAGTGAGAAGGCATGGTTATGCAGAGGGCTCCTTTATGTCTTGCCCATGAAAAGATCTGAGCAGTTTCCCTTCCTACTTAGTACGATAGCAGGGGACCTTTGTGGATAAATTTGACAATAGGACCCCAAGGTTATGAATCCACCTCCCCTTTCTGTATTTCTGTGGCCTTGTAATGGGGCTTACAGACCCCACGCTAAGGCCGAGGCAGAGGGAAGGCTGGAGCAGTACTGGGCACACTCCTGAGGAAAGGACCAGTATAGCGGAATCTCCAGGAGCCCAGGGAGGATGAGAGAAGAGAGAAGCCATTTCCTAAGAGAGGAGGAAGACAGCTCTGCAGTGGCAGAAGAAACAAAATGAAATTCAGCAAAGACAAATGTGAGGTGCTACACTTAGGAAAGAGAAGCCAAATGTACAGGTACAGAATGGGGGATAACTGGCTGGCAACAACACCGCTGAGAAGGATCTGGGAGTTGTGGTGGATCACAACCTCAACGTGAGTCAGCAGTTTGATGCTGGTGCAAAAAACGCAAATGCAAGTTGAGGTTGCATTAACAGAGGCATAGCATGCAGGTCAGGGGTGGTGATCGTCCTGCTCTACTCACTGCTGGTTAGGCCTCAGCTGGAACACTGCTTCCAATTTTAGTCACCAATGTATAGAAAGGATGTAGAGAAACTGGGAAGAATCCAAAGGCAAACGACAAAGATGATCAGACAAATGGAATGCTAGCCATATGCACAAAGGCTGAAGGAACTGGGTATGTTTAGTTTGGACAAGAGGAGATTAAGACAGGATAACAGTCTTCAGATACTTGAAAGGCTGCCATGAAAAAATAGAAAAAAGTTGTTCTCTCTTGCCACCGAGGACAGGGCAAATGGTGATGGGTTCAACCTACCCCACAGCAAATTTAGATGAAATCTCAGGAAAAACTTCCTAACTGTATGAGCAGTAGGACAACGGAACAGACACCTCGGGATGTCCTGGAAGCTCCTTCACTGGAGGTTTTCAAAAGGAGTCTGGAGCCATCTGTCTTGGATGGTTTAGACACAACAAATCCTGCAGCTTGGCAGGGGCTTAGACTACTTGACCCTTGCAGTCCCTTCTAGCCCTGTGAGTCTATGATTCTATAAAAAGCTGCTACTGAGAGTGCCTGACTGTGAGTCTCCCCCCACTTTTGTGACACTCCCCTAGGGAGAGGTAGAACCAGGGCCAACAGCACACAAGGGTTGCAGGCATTGGCCTGGGACGGTGGGAATTCAAGGCAAGAACTGTAACTCAGCTGAGACCACACCGAAGGTTGAGACGCATGGTGTGATAGGAAGTGGCTCAGGGAAACATGAATATGAGCAAGCCGAACCCAGGCCATCCCATGCTGCTACACTGTCTGGGCCCTGGCCTGGCCAGTGGAACCAGAGGGCCTGGATCCCCCTACCCACCCCAGAGCCCTGACTCCTGGCCCCAAGAAGGGCAGGACTAGGGCTTACCGGCAAAGAACTCAGTCCAGCAGGACCCACAGAGCAAAGGATACACTGAACTGTAATAAGTACTGAAATTCTGCTACAGGCTTGCATGGCACATGCAGAAGCTGAGGAATCTAAGCATTTATTTCTGGAGAAAAGGAAGTTTCTAGTCCTCCTGGTTGCAAAGAAAACCTTCCAGCTGTGAACTGAATGTAGCTGATACAGTGATGCCTGAGTGTGTAGACCACCTGAAATGATGCCATGAAGGAGTGAGCCACATGGGGAATTCATCTCCTTGGAGTGTTAACACAGAAGCTCTGTCATGATGCATTAATTTCAGTGTTAACTATTTCACTTCTGATCATTGTAGTGGATAGCATGGGGAAGGGCCCTCGTTCAGTCTGGATGGCCCTGCCCCTAGGATGAGTTTGACACCCTGTCCTAGGTTCCCAGAGCAGACACACATGCAGACTCAGAATGTGAGGGTTGACATTCCTCGCTGCTCTCTGACGTTTGATACCAGTCAGCTCTGTGTTCTTGGGGAACCAGGGCACAGCATCTAGCCTGTCTGACTCATGAAAGACACCCCCCGTCCCCACCAGCCTCTGTTTGAACCAAAACTGATCAGAGAAAAGACTTGCAGAGAGCAGTGAAGGGCATTGGGAGACACATCTAGACCCCTCCTGACAAGAGTGACAAGATTAAGGCATCTCTATTAGCATACAGAATGGAGAACAGAGACAACTCCCCTAGCCTCATCTGCATGAAAGATGGGACAAGGAGGCATTTCCATTAGCATACAGAACGGAGAACAGAGATTCCAACGCAAGAACCACGCTGAACTCTGGGACCAGAAAAGCCGGGAAGCACGGCATCATGGGGGATCTCTGCTCCAGATGTTAATGAACCTACACCTGCACACACCCAGCTCAGCAGTTATCAGACCAATTCTAGTAATGAATCCTTGATTGATATCCAAAATACTGAAGCAGCCTAATTGCATTGTAAGCTCCCTGGAAGGAACATCGTCCATAGCCAAGAGTGATCAACTCCTATTGTCTAGTCTAAAGAAAACCCTTGTGTGATCAGTTTACCCATAAACAAATCTAGAGTTCTCCCTTGAACCATTGTATTTTCTCTACAAAAACTCCTACCTATGCCCAAGTAAGTGGTCTGATGCTTGGATCTAAACTCTGCATCAGTTCCACTGGGACTCTATCTTCTCCTGACTGACCGTGCTGGGGGCTCTGCCTGTCTCCAGCCCTCAGGACCCTGAGCTACCACCATCCCCTGGGAACCCCAGCCAATTCAAGCCTCATGGAGTGAGTGAGATCCCAGCTCGCTCTCTCTCTCTCTGTTTTCTTTTCTACCTCAGGTATTAACCTTTAACAATGTAACTGTTATGTTGGTTTAGGCTCTCCTTGTGTAGTTATCATTATTATTCAATAAATAACTTTTATGGTTCAGCTGGTTGCTTCTCTCTAACTCTCTGAACTTTATTCTTATGTGTCTTTAGCTTCCCCATTTACTCTGCAGCAACGATTCTTTTACCTAAGCTAAAGATCCCTGTAGCGCCCAAAAATACTCTGGGGTTTGCTCATGAAGTGGGTTACTGCCAGTATAATTGTGACGTGAAAGTGGGGATAGGTACGTGCTAAACCTGTGACATATAAGGGTGACAGCTTGAAAGTGCTCATTGACCCAGTCCTCTCAGACTTGCTCTGTTAATATGTGTGTGTGTGTGTGTGTGTGTGTGTGTGTGTGTGTTCATCAGATTTGGGGGCTGGTTGACCCCAGCCCTGGGGAACCGAAGTCCTGCAGGGTAGCCCCATTGGGAAGGGACTTGCAGAAGGAAGAAGTAGCGATCCATAGGAAAACACAAGTGACACAAGCAGCACATTGACAGAATTACAGAAGAGTAACCCTAATAAATGAGCGTACCCCAAAGTAACAGGCACGTCTGGTAACACACTGCTTTCTGTCTTCTGTGGAGGCAGCATGGCACAGTGGAGGGATCAGAGAGCTGGTGCTCAGGAAAGACGGGTCCTGTAACCAGAATGAGACTGTGGGGACATCATGTTCACTTTCCCCGTCTGTGCTTTGGCTAGGCTAGAGCTCCCCCATGTTCTTAAGGAGTTTGGAGATCCATGAATCACAAGTGCTATGTCACATGCAGTGGATGGTGTGTCTTGGTGATGGTTTCAATCGTCCCTCTCAAACGGGCCCAGAGACCAGCCATGGGCAGCAGTGTCTTGTTCCTGGGAGCACTCACTCACAGGGTGAGTGAGTGCTTCCCCTCTCCAATGCCAGGATGAGTCCACAAGGAGCCACAGCAGGGCCCATTGCCAGCGTGGCACGAGTGAGATGGGACCACATGTGGCCCAATGCCTGCCGAAGAGCCAGGGTCTGAATGGGCACAAAGAGCTGTCAATGCTTGTGGGGCCCCTCTAGACTCATCTCCCAGGACAGCAGTTGATTGTTACATTTGGGTCTGTTGTGAGGAAGCTGGTGTGGTCATTGCCGATGCAATACCACTCACCATGAGGGCAAGCAGGACTTCTGTATCTCGTTTGTTCAAGATGACACTTTTCACAGACACCCGTGATAAATGAAGGGGGGTGGGGGTAGCTCCCTTTTGTGGCCACCCAGCCAGCCAGTTAGCTATACAATTCCTCGGAGTGGCTGTTCTCTACTTGCTTTACCTGTGAAGAGTTAATAAGCCGACAGGTAAAAGGAAAGGAGTGGGCACCTGACCAAAAGAGCCAATGGGAGGGCTAGACCTTTTTAAAATTGGAAAAAACCCTCCCTTTTGTCTGTGTGTTGTGGTTCTCCGGGGAAGAGGGGAACAGGAAGCAGTTATGTTGCGAGAAGCTTTAAGCCAGATATGGAAAATCATCAGATCATATCTAGAACTACTTTTAACAACCTAAATATGTAAGAAGATCAGGAACGTTTAGAAAGACGTGTTTAGGGTTATTGCTTTTATCTCTTATTGGCTTGTGGATTCCTCCGTGCTAACCCCAGATGCTTTTGTTTTGCTTGTAACCTTTAAGCTGAACCTCAAGAGAGCTATCTTGATGCTTAAATTTGGTAATTGTTTCTTTTAAAATCTAGCAAAAGCCTAAGTTCCAGATGTATTTTCTTTCTTTTTGGTTTTAATAAAATTTACGTTTTTTAAGAACAGGATTGGGTTTTTGTGTCCCCAAAAGGTTTGTGCGTATTTTGCTAAATTAGCTGGTGGCAACAGCTGTTTTCCTTTGGTTTTTTTTTCCAGCTCTTCCCAGGAAGTGGGGAGAAAGGGCTTGAGGGTACCCCACAGGGAGGAACTCCCAAATGTTCCTTCCTGGGTTCTCAAAAGGGTGGTGGGTTTTTTTGCACATGGGTGGTGGCAGCATTTACCCATCCAAGGTCAGAGAGAAGCTGTGACCTTGGGAGGTTAATACCAGGCTGGTGTGGTCAGTATTAATTTTTAAAATCCTTGCGGACCCCCACCTTCTGCACTCGAAGTGCCAGAGTGGGGAATCAGCCTTGACACCACCAAATTCATTACATGTTAAAATGGACTGTGTGAAACCACTATGTGTCCCAGGACCAACACTTCAACAACGATGTACTCCCAGTCCTTGTCAGTGAAGCTCAACAAGCAGTTCACCAAGTGAAGGAAGGAAAAGCCCCAGGTAAAGACGGACTGACAATTGAAATGATAAGAGCTGGAGGCCAAGACCTCTGGGAAACCCTCACTCAGAGGTTTAGCTGTTACTTGGAAATGCAGAAGATACCATCTAGCTGGAAGGAGTCCAACACCATCCTGCTGTACAAGAAGGGCGATCGTGAAGATCTAAGGAACTAGCATCCAATATGCCTGCTCTCACATGTCTACAAGCTGTTCCTCAAAATAATAACAAACTGACTCTCACGGAGTCTGGATGAGCAGCAGCCGAGAGTGCAGGCAGGCTTTCAGAGGAATTTCAGCACAGTGGACCATATTTTCACAATAAGCCAGCTATTGGAATGCTCCAGGGAATACAGATTTCCTTTATGTATTGCCTTCCTCGACTATGAAAAAGCGTTCAACAGCGTAGAGATCAATGCAGAGTTGAAAGCTCTTGCAGAGCAGGGAATCAACACAAACTATATCAAACTATTAAAGGAAGCAAATTCTGATGACACTACAAATCTAACTTTATTTGATACCCTCCCCCCTTCGCATCCCAGTTAAGAAAAGTGTGAAACAAGGAGACACAGTTTCACCGAAACTCTTCACAGCCTGCCTCGAAATGGTAATGAGGCAGATGATTGGAAGGGTGGAATCAACATCAATGGAGAGCAGTGAAACCATCTCAGATTCGTGGACGATATTGTGTTGATCACTGAAAATACTATCAAACTACAGAAAATGCTGCGAGAACTCAACACAAAAAGCAGCCAAGTTGGACTGAAAATTAACCACCCCAAAACAAAATATATGCAGTCTGGAAAAGGCTA
The DNA here is from genome assembly GCF_965140235.1 of Caretta caretta. NCBI lineage: Eukaryota > Metazoa > Chordata > Testudines > Cheloniidae > Caretta > Caretta caretta. The sequence continues at coordinate 11,453,962 of NC_134209.1, forward strand.
AAGCAGTACCCATCTTTAAAAAAGGGAAGAAGGAGGATCCTGGGAACTACAGGCCAGTCAGCCTCACCTCAGTCCCTGGAAAAATCATGGAGCAGGTCCTCAAGGAATCAATTCTGAAGCACTTAGAGGAGAGGAAAGTGATCAGGAACAGTCAGCATGGATTCACCAAAGGCAAGTCATACCTGACTAATCTAATTGCCTTCTATGACGAGATAACTGGCTCTGTGGATGAGGGGAAAGCAGTGGACGTGTTGTTCCTTGACTTTAGCAAAGCTTTTGACATGGTCTCCCACAGTATTCTTGCCAGCAAGTTAAAGAAGTATGGACTGGATGAATGGACTATAAGGTGGACAGAAAGCTGGCTAGATCGTCGGGCTCAGCGGGTAGGGATCAATGGCTCCATGTCTAGTTGGCAGCCGGTATCAAGCGGAGTGCCTCAAGGGTCGGTCCTGGGGCTGGTTTTGTTCAATATCTTCATTAATGATCTGGAGGATGCCATGGATTGCAGGATGTCGTTGTTGAGAGTAAAATGTGATAGACTGGGCATATAGTGAGGCTCACTGACAATTGATGGACTGCAGCTGTCTCTGAGTGGTACCCTCGGGAACTGAAATGACTGCTCGGCTGACCTCCAAAGAGATGGGAAGATTTTGTCATGAAAAGACATGGCCGCACATGGAGAAGGAAGGCCAGGATACGAGAAGAATGGAAGACGTGTTGTGATCAGCATAATCTATATGAGGGCTCAAGGTGATCACGGTGATGTGAAACCTCAGGCCAGTTTAGAAGCTTTGTCTTCCATATGTCTAACTCATTAGTGTGACAGCATATTGTAGGGTACCTTTAGAGCCAGCCCCATGTGCAGATCTCAGTTGGTCCTTTAATCCAACTCTCCAGAGAGTCTTCCCAATGACTTCAGTGAGAGTTGGATCACACCCTTAGCATTTGATTTATCCGCCATTGAAGTCTACAGGATTACATCATTAACTACAACGGACGCAGGACTAGGCCCTTAGTGAAGACAGAACTTAATACGGTGTTGGTTGTAAGCTAGTTCGGCAGCTAGAGAATTACAGCTGTGTTCCTAGCATTCTAACCTGCATTTTTGTTCGGAGGCTTGGCTAATTAGGATTGTGGATTTCATTGGGAAAAAAAAGTCCTGTACTTTCAGCCTAATCAAAATTATGCCCAGCACCTCAAGTGTTAATGTTGACGCATAAGGATGCAGATAATTAACTGCTCTTTCAGGAAAAAAAGAGAATCTTGATCACGTGACACTTGAAACCGGTGCAAGGAATAGGTCTTTGGTCTTTTTAAGGGGCTCTTTTCTTGAGAAAAAATCACAGCCAAGCTACAGGACTTGCAGCACAGAAAGAACTGCTTACATTTATTTGAATCCCAGTTCAATCAGGCCAGTAAAATAATGCTTTTCTTTTGCAATTACATACATGCTTCAGTTATCTTACAACTCCAGACCTCCAGAAAACATACACTGATTCCTAAGACTTGTGTGTATCAATTGTAATGCTTCCAATCAACAGCTCCAAGGGCACAGAATTTGTGGGATTGTCAACATAGGGTCTATAGTACATAACTCATGATAATGTATGTTTTCAGACAGTACAAACAGGAAATGTTAATAAGGGCAAGAGAATAAGATTTCTTTATTAGTTTATCTAAGTACCTGAAATCTTCCCTTTTCACCTCCTTTACAACCCTCCATAACTCTCAATTCACCTGTTTTTTGTTTGTTTTACAGTTCCTTAGTAGGCTCTGTCTCAGTGCAGTAGCTTGGAGGGTGCATTTATCTGTACTGAGCAGCATTTATGTTAGCATAAATCCTTCATCACTTCAGCATACTGAAAATCGCAAGATACCCCATTTAGAGACAGGCTACATTGTTTGCTACCGAGCTGATAAATCAGCAAACCTGCCCTGGTTTTCAATCCATGAACAGTGTTGACCCTAGAGTCATGTGAAGCAAAATGCTGAACTCAGATCCTAAAGCAGAGCCTGCCAAGTGGGGCCTCAATCCCGAGGGCAGCCTCTGGGTGCTACCTGGGGTTGCTTGGAAGGGCTTCATTCCCATGGAAAAAATGGTCTTTGTGTCTTTCATGGACTCTTCACACTTGAAAGGAAGAAGCAGAGCAGATGAAATGATGATACTGGCGTGTGACATGCACCTGTTGAGGTGCTGATATATGGGACCTGAAGAGATTTGTTCAAACAATAACCAGGCCAAACTCAGGGATAGATTTTGGCAGAGGCTGGCCAAAAGCCCAGAAACCCTCCTCTGGTCCAAGAGCTGCAGAAGAGCATTCTGGGCACATGGTCCATGTAGAGCACTTGCCCCTATGCATCTTTTGTGAGCCTCACAGGGATAACCTGCACGGAGCAGAGCCAGGGAGGGGCGGGCTTTGCTGTGGCTCCTCGCAGCCAGAAGACAGGAAAGCCCTGCAGCCAGAGCCATGGCTTGGCTCTAAATCTCTGGTCATTAACAACAGACTAAAGGGGCTGGTTTGAGGTTTAGTGTCACGTTGTGGCACTTCCCTCTGCTCCCCATCATGGGCACACGTGTATAGACTGGGTGGCCTGGGGCAAGCGGGATATATCACCAGCCCTCCAGAAGGTTACTGCCCATGGGGCTCTGCTGCCCGAGCTCACTGGTGTCTCACTTGTTCTGCCTGGTTTGACTAGAAGGGAAGGAGAGTCACTCTCTTCTCTCGCCCCAGTGGCTGGGCTTCTGGGCTCCCTGTCCATCTCACCGGGGAAGGGGAAGAACTGCCAGTGACTCCCACGCCCTTGACCAGTGGGATGAAGAGCTCAGGACCCAGCAGCCAACTCTAGCCTTCCAAACTCTGATTAACTGACCCGTGCTAACAGAAGGTTGATTATATCCCCTGGGGCTGTCCGGACAGAGGCTCCACACTGCAGCACCACTGGACTGGGACTCTGGGCTCTAGCCCTGTGAAGTCCAGAGCCCAGCAGTGGTCACTAATGCAGATGCCCTTCCTCTGCAGCTCTGTACCAGGAGTTCACAGACTACGAGCCAGGGCCCCGCTATTATGGGATAGGCTTGCGAATGTTTTTTTAAAGAAATGAGTCTTTTTACTGGCCTTGTGGTATTTGAGCCTTTTGGGTTCATGTTATCAAGCTTTGCCCTTCAATCATGAAGACTTGGGTTTGTTTGTTTTTTAACGAAAGCTGGTCACAGGATTCCAGGAGCTGGGGCTTTAAGCAACACGCGAGAAATTGAAAGACTCACAATCCAATCTTGAGAGCTGGCAGCACTGCTGTTGATTATCCAAACCTCAGTCTATGAAAAGCTTAGGTGCCCCTCATGGCCTTTGTAAATGTGGTGGTTTGCTGTGTTTTTAACACATTCCTATCTTGCATCCTCAGTGTCTGTAACATACCCTCCTAAATCCCGTTCTTTTTGCCCTAGGTTCCTTCTTCTGGTACTTGGTATCTTCCTTTACTTCTTCTCAGCTTGAAACCTTTTCTCTCAAAGAACTGAAAATGGGTAAGAGCAATAATAAACCTATCCCTCTCCAGCTGAGCTTTCAGAGACTTCTTCACCTCTCCTCAATGGCTCTTTAGCCTCTCCTTTTAAACCTTGTCACTCAAATCACGGGCACATTCACATTGGAGGGGAGGAACTCTTCTTCGACTCCACTAATTGCCTCTGCAGCCAGGATGCTGGGGACAAGAGCTGAGTCAGAGCCAGAGGGAGCTCTGCAGGGAAGACAGACCCAGTGAGGGGCGTGGGAGGGTCACAGATCTGCATCATTGACTGTGATGTCTCATTCTGGTGACACGTGGATTTTGGTGACACATCTCATTCTGGTGACACGGGGACAGACCGGATTTTGTGGCTGGCGCTTGTAAGAATGCCATCGAGTTTTTTTCCAATCTGACCCGTGTTGTTAGGTGTTGTACATGCACTTAGTGAGAGACAGTCACTACCTTAAAGGATTTATAATCTGAACAGACAAGGCAGACATAGGGGGAAGAGAGACAGAGGTCCAGGGAGAGGAAGTGATTATTTCGGGGCAGGTTTCTGGCCTGTATCATACAGGAGGTCAGAGTAGATGATCACAGTGGTCCCTGCTGTCCTTGGAATCTGTGACCTTGCACAAGGTTATGCAGCAGGTCAGTAACAGAACAAAGAAGTCTAGACTCCCGGTCTCACACCCTATCCATGGAACCACACTGCCAACTCAGCGCAAAGATCAGCTTGACAATCAGCTGCTACTCAGCTGCCAGTAACTTTTTAATAAATCATTTTAATTATTGTATAGTTCTGCTTAAATTGTCCCTTCCCAGTGGGTCCTTTTGGACCAAAGATGCCGTGGTTTTATGAGCAGTTAAGGTGCCAATTGAGTAGTTCCATTAAAACCATACCATGTGTAGATTGGTCCTTCTGAGAGGTCAGTGGAAGTGCAGGAGAAACTTGTATTGATTTTGTTGAGCCCCCAGCTGCAAAGGATACAGGATACAAAAAATGTGTCTGTGATCTCCTAAACTCCCACATCTTGCCATGTTAAGAAATAGGTGCTAATGAGCAATAATGGAAAGGTTAATGATGTACACATAACTCCTCCGCGGGAGAGGGTATTATCCGTGAGACTCATGAAGGTTACGAGACACTAAAACAATTGGAGGCTAAGAGGGAGCCAGGAAGAAAAGCAATGCGATTTTCCCTGCATAGGATTTTCTGAATGGAACATTCAGCAAATTTCAGTGGTCAGAAATCTACCTCCCGTAGAGCTGTCAAACGTCATGCCCCTTTGCGCTCAACTGCTGTCAACGACGTTTGTCTCTGATCATGTGCAAAGACAGGCCCTTAGCACTTCCTAACAGGACTGGGTGGAAGGTTCAAGGAAGCGGTGTCACGTGGGAGCCAATGAACCCCCGGGCTGAAAATGGAAGAGTATGCTGCAGGGAATAGGGGGGTTCACAAAAATAGTGTGTTCAGGCTCCTAACTTCCACTGAGATCAATGGGCATTAGGACCCTAAACCCCTTTGAGAATCTGGGTCACAGTTCCTGCCCCACAGCGATTGCAGCCTTCCTTACACAAGTGCAGCAAACAGCAGAGCAGACCAGGGAAGGAAGGGAGATGTGATGGTTTCCACAGCTGATGAGTACGTGGAGATTTTCAAAGGTGCTCAGTATTAGCCTAGCTCAAGGCTCCCATTGATGTCAGGGGGAGCAGAGTAAGGCCCCTTGGAAGCCCTAGCCTTGTGCTTTGTTTGCATACTGAGCTTGTTAGCTCTTTTTCTTTCAGGCTAAGATGAGGGGAAAGCAGGTGTTGAGGACTCTGGAGAGGCACAAGAGGGGAGGCCGAAGAGGGATTTGAGGGAGGTATCGCAGTGTATTGGGAGAGCCAGGTTGGTCCAGCTATAGAGGGCAGTGTGGGGATGAAGGTGACAGAGAGAACTCCAAGGCAGAAGAGTGGGCAAGGTGCGGGAAGGGGAGCAGGTACAGGCAGGCTCCACAGGGCAGGCAGGGGCAGTGCTGTGCGGTGCTCTGAAGATGAGAACAAGGAGACTGAACTTGCTGCAGAAATAAACTGAGTGCACAAAGGGATTCCACATCCCCCCTCTTTCTAGCTAACTCTCTTCCCTAGCTCTCTGTGCATGTCCAGTGCCATCGTGCCAGCAGTGACTCATGGTCCCCGAGGTAGGAAAGCCCCTGGTTTTGCTGCAGTGTGCTGGATGGACTCGGAGAGAGGAGGGGGGATGATGGGCTGGAGGGGGGCTGAGATGAAGAAGAACAGTGACGTGATCCGGGTTCACATCACTGGGAGCAGAGAGGGCAGGGAGGGTGTTAGAAACATCCCAGAGGGTGGAGAGACCTGCGCTGGTGAGAAGGCTGGTGTGGGTGGAAAAGGAAAAGGAGGAGCCAATGATAGCCCCACAGTGAGCGCTTGGGTTGGTAGGGAGAAGAGGGTTGGAGGACGGCTGAGGACATTGAGGAGAGGGGCTGCAGAGAGAGGAAGAGCTGGGAGCTGGCATAGGGCAGAGAGGTGGATCAGCGAGGGGGACGTGGGTGAGGTTACCCAGCAGGTGATGGAGCAAGGGCAGAACCATGCTGGACAGCTACAAGAAAGGGGAGAGGAGCGTGCAGCTGCTCTGAGGAGAGACCAATCAACAAGGGGTGGTGAAACTCAGGGCCACAGGCAGAGCAGGACACAGCACACAGGTCCTGAGAGGAAAGGGTGGGCAGATCTGCACTGACCCAGCCCCCCATGTCCACTGTGCAATCTCAGTCCACCAGTGACTGCGTGGAGCTGGGGTCACGACACCTGGCTGCGGTCAGGGTGCTGCACGTCTTTGTGTCTGCTGGGTCTCCAGGTCCCTTGCTGGCACACCAAGAACATTGATTGCTGCTTGGGGCGTCTGCCAGCACTCCGCGAGCTCCCCGGTGAGCCGGGGGAGAGCGCTGTTCTGAGGAGTCATGGGACACATGCACCTCCCTCTCTCCAGAGCCAGGTGGGGTCCCCACCCCCGTTCCTCCGCTGAGTATTCTCCTCGTGCTCTGGCATCATCCAGATCACCCCTGACAAGCCCGGCCACCCCTGTGTTCAGTGTGTGCGGGCACGCTGCATGCTGGCCAGCTCCTGGACAAGCAACACAACCCCACTGGGCAGCACTGCTTCCGCTGGGCCCTGCTCCACGCGCTCCCTGGGCTCCGGCAGTGACCGGGCAGCTTCTGGATCGGCTGTGTGCGATTCAGCGCGGGTGACAGGAGGCTGCTCTGCACACTGAGCTAACCTTGCCCCCGCAGGGCTGGAGTGCAATTAGCTCTGCCGGGACATTGCAGCCTTGTAATGGTGGAATTGATTAAATGACTGTGCGGCCTCAATTACTGCCTACCCTGGCTGTGGCTTTGAGGTCACCGACCCTCCTTTTGAGTCATGCTATTTCCTGCCCTCTCCCTTTGCTGCTTGGAGAATTATGAAGGGCTATTAAGCTGCTGACCCTTTCCTTCTTTTTCCGGTCTCTGATGTTTCAGCCCAGGGGTGGGCTAAGCAGTCACTGCTGAGGACACAGCCTCAGGGGACAGAGCAGGAAATGTTGCACGCTCTCCTTGGGTTTATTCGCCGAGTCTGCCGGGCATGGACTTTGGTGCAATCAGAAATCATGAAAGGAGAAAGCAGAAGTCCTTTTGTTTCGAAGAAGGCACTTGTGGGCTGTATCATAATAACAGCAACTAGCGCTCAGCTTCGGCAGATCGCAACGTGCTGTCTGAAGAAGGGTTGGTGTCATTATTCCCATTTACAGATGGGGAAACCGAAGCACAGGGTGGTGAAGTGACTTATTCAGGGTCACCCAGCAGGGCCAGAGTCGGGAACGGAGTCCAGGTCTACCAAGTCCCAGCCTAGTGTTCCACCCACTAGACCACACTGCTCTGGAGAGAAGCCTCCGGACAGAGGTATGAAAACCTACTCTGACAGCTGTTGAACTCTCCAACGGGCCAGCCCCTGCCGTGCAACTCCACTGGCCAATCGGCAGCTGCAAAGGCTTGGCCCTCTCCAGGGCCGGGCAGCGTCATGGACAGCCTGGCTCTTGTTGGAGGTGGCGTGCAGCCATGCTGCTGGAGAGGGGCTCAGGAAGACAGCCTCTGCAGGCTACCTGCTGTGTGTGGGAACGTCCTGCAGCCCCCTCCCAATGGTCCCCGGCAAATCCAACCATCTCCGTACGTTGCTGGGGGCGAGAGGCATGGCCTTGCCTCTGCACTGCCCATCCTCACCCCCGGTGGAGTAAGCAGCACCTCCGGGGCGCAGGAAGGCCGCAACCCCTGTGCCTCCCGGAGTACGAAGCTTGTGATGTGGCTGGCTCTTATGTAGAAGGGGCACGTCATGGGGAAGGGCCTTGCCTCCCTCCATGCCCTGCCCCAGTGCACCCACTCAGAGACAGTGCGCGAGCTGCCCCATGCTGGGAGGAAAAAGCATTCTGACTCACGTGCAGAGCAATTCCTCTCGGTACCCCGCTCTCCCATGGCCCCACAGCTCAACTGCAGCCCCGTCCCCCTTCACCAGGGGCTGGCTTCTCCCCTCCACCATGAATTGGGACCACCGGGCTCTGGCACATCTTTGGGGGCAAATCATTCCTCCCAGATATTTCTCTCTCCCTATGCCCACGCAGTACCACCCTGGGGTGCACTCCCTCCCTGGGCCCCACAGCTGTGGTTCCCACCCCAGGTGCAGACTCCAAGCTCCTGCCGTTCAAGATATCAGTGAAACGCCCTGGTTTCCCACTGCCTACTGGACCAGGCAGAGCTGCAGGGAGTGCAGAGTGGGGAGCTGAAGTCAATTCATTTGAACATTCAGTCCAGGCCTTGTAGGAACCTTTCTGCTGTGTCCACCCAGCTGTAGCCCCCCACTTACAAAGGGCCTGGTCCAAAGCTAAGGGAAGTCAATGGGAGCTTCAGCTGAGGCAGGATTTGGTGTGTTCCACAACGTTCCCATCTGTTTCCAGTCTACACGGAGTGTGGCTCAGGCCCAGAGAGGGAGCTGATGCCTGGGAACCCAAGACACCCCTGCAAGAGGGACCCAAAATTGTCAGCTGTTTGGGCGGGGACCATCTTTTTCTTTTGCATTTGTGGAGCACCTGGAACAGTGGAGTGCTGGGCTGGGGCTCCTAGGCGCTACTGCAATACAAATTATGATTAATAATAGTCACTATAATGTCTGTCCCAGACCCGTAAAACCCTGTGGGAGGACAACATCCTGCCTCACAGCAAAACATGTAAAAGCTTTAAGGGAGACAGACCTGCAACACTGTGAAATGTATCATCATCGGACCCAAGCCAATCCCACTGGCAGCCTTTTGGTTTTCCCCGGCCACTACTCTCCCTCCTCGTCTCCTAGGTGGGGCAGTAGGCAGCTCCTTTCCAAGAGACAGTTCCTCTGAGCCAATGAATTTTCATATTGGTGCAGAAGGAAAAACCCCCATTCTGTGATGCTCTCCCAGACGGTCAGTAACAGCTAACGGGCAGGGGTCGATTCCATTACCATGGGAGAATAAACCAGCACCTCCGGCCTGAGGCTGACCTTGATACCCAGTGGTGGGGGAGAGAGCACAGTTTAAGTTCATTGTCTTTTCAAATGGGATTTTTCACTTTTTAATTTTATTTACACAGCACATGTGAAAAATAAATCGGGGGGGTTGGGGGGGAGAACACGTGCAAAGCTCTTGCCCCAGCCTTGACTTTCCCCTGGGGAGATGAATGAGCTCTCCACATAGGAGGATTTTCCATTTTAGACCAATAAACCTTCTCAAATGAGGCCCTTCTTGGCCAGTGCCACATTTTAGCCCATAGGCCAGTCTGCTGCAGAAACTAAGCCAAACTCCTGCTCTGGGTAACTGCTGATGTCAATGTATCTCCACCCCGGCTGAATTTGGCTCTGCATTTAGCCACTGTGGGTAACATTTTCAAAGACACCAAAGTGCCTTAGGAGCCTGAGCTCCATGGGACTTCAGCCCGGTCTACATCCAGAAATGATACCGCTTTCATTAGAACGGTGCAGGTAAAGTGGAATAGCCCCCTAGTTTGGGCACACACCAATATAAATGAACTTGAATCAGTATCGTCAATTCCTGTATGGGAAAGGCTATCAGCTACACGGGTATGAGACAACTAACCTGTAAACCGGCAGCCACACTAGGGGTTGAACAAAAATCAAACCTCTAACCCAAACGGTTCTAGTGTTTACACATCTGTGCACAGACCAGGCCTTAGGCTTTTAAGTCACTTAAGTGTTTTTGTACACGTCTGTCATTACAAACTGCAGGCCTGCTTCTGTCCCCATAGAAGCCAATGGCAAAGTTCCAATGGGAACAAGAAAAAGCCCAAAGTAGATGCTTAAGCATGTGCAAGCAACCGAGTTTTGTCTAAAAGCAGATTGTTTGTCCCTCGCAAAATCTGCCATCCAAATTGGGGGGAAAGGAAACAGATGAACTCTCGGTGAGTTCATTCAAGAGTGGAGTGCTTGGCTTGTTTCACCCACGTAATTGTTACTGGGGCATTGAGTGACAGAATGTAATGCTAAAAGACAAAACCACAATATTACTTGTGGGTGAACACATCTGACAAAGCAATCACTCTATATTTGACCTCTCAGTCCTCACCTTCAAAAGAAACCAGCACAACACCTTCAAAAGACAAGCCTGGGACTGTAAATTCATAACCTTGCTAGCCACAAAAAATCATGTTCCAGTTACAACTTAAAGTTGTGCTGATTTGACAAATGCTTTATTGAAAACTATTTATCTAGCATCTGTGTAATTCACAGTCGTTCACATAAATGCATGGGATTTTTTTCTCCCACCCACTTAACTTACTTGACTTTGAGAACATTACCAGATTTGCCATTCTGTAAAAAATGTGACAGAGGATGATGCTTCTAAATCTTAAATGTAACCTGCTGTATGATAAAGCTGAGACAACTAATAAAAGGCAGGAAATGATGGAGTCAGACTCTTTGGTGTCTTACATTAGCTAACTTCTAACATCTCGTGCAGAGGATAGATTACATACCACGGTTAATAGTTTATCATTTCATATGGGAGTTCCTTCAGAACTCTTGGGTGACACCAGCTGGTTCTGGTGACTTATTACTCTTTAGTTTATCAATTTGTTCCAAAACCTGCTCTATTGACATCTCGGTCTGGGACAGTTCCTCAAATTTGTCACCCAAAAAGAATAGCTCTGATGTGGGTATTTCCCCCACATCCTCTGCAGTGAAGACCAATGCAAAGAATTTATTTAGCTCTGCAATGACCTTCTCTTCCTTGACTAAGTCTTTATCACTTTTGCAGTCTAGGGCCCCACTGGGTTTTGTGGCAGGCTTCCTGCTTCTGATGTACTTCACTTTTTTTTTTACTGTTAGATTTTGCTTCGCAAATTCTTTCTTGGCCCTGCTTCACGATACTTTTACCTTTTAGTTGCCGGAGTTTGTGCTCCTTCCTGTTTTTCTCATTAGGAATTGACTTCCAATTTTAAAAGATGCCTTTTTGTGTTGAACAACCTCCCTTCCTCTGTGCTTTAGCCACAGGGGCATTCTTTTGGTTCTTCAGCTGTGTTTTTGATTTGGGATATACATTTAGTCTGAGCCTCTATAATGGTGTTTTTAAAGTTTCCATGCAGTTTGCAGGCATTTCACCTTTGTGACTGTTCCTTTTAACTAGCTTCCTCATTTTTGTGTCATTCCCCTTTTTAAAGTTAAATGTTACTGGGCTTCTTTGGAATTCCCCCCACCCCCCGGATGCTAAATGTAATACCATTATGGCCACTATTACTGGGTGGTGCAACTATAGTCACCTCTCTAAGCAGATCCTGTGCGCCACTTAGGACTAAATCAAGAAATGCCTCTCCCCCTGTGGATTCAGACTAGCTGCTCCAAAAGCTGCCATTAATGCTGTCTGGAAATCTCTCGTCATTCCCTGAGGTGACATTTACCCAGTCAATATGAGGATAGTTGACATCACCCATTACTGCATTTTTTGTAGCCTCTCTAACTTCCTTTAGCATTTTACAGTCACTGTGACCAGCCTAGCTAGGTGCTATACTCTTATTATTCCTCCTACTGCTACACTCTTATTATTCAAGCACGGAATCTCCATCCAGAGAGATTCTGTGCTGCTGTTTGATTCATTTAGGATTTTAACCTTATTTGACTCTATGCATTTTTTAACATATGGCATCACTCCCTCACATCATAACCTACTCTGTCATGCCTATGTATTGTGTACCCTGTACAAAAGTATCAGTTTTTACAAAGAGCTACAGAAGCAATCCTAGCAATTACAGGGTGGTGAGCCTAACTTCAGCACTGGGCAAATTGGTAGACACTATAGTAATGAACAGAATTATCAGACATATAGACAAACGATTGGTTGGGGAAGAGTCAACGGCTTTTCTAAAGGGAAATCATGCTTCAATAATCTATTAGAATTCTTTGAGAGAGTCAACAAGTATGTGGGTATGGGTGATCCAGTCAAGTGCACTTGGATTTTCAGGTTTCAGAGTAACAGCCGTGTTAGTCTGTAGTCACAAAAAGAAAAGGAGTTTTTGTGGCACCTTAGAGACTAACCAATTTATTTGAGCATAAGCTTTTGTGAGCTACAGCTCACTTCATCGGATGCATACTGTGGAAAGTATAGAAGATCTTTTTATACACACAAACCATGAAAAAATGGGTGCTTACCACTACAAAAGGTTTTCTTTCCCCCCACACCCCACTCTCCTGCTGGTAATAGCTTATCTAAAGTGATCATTCTCCTTACAATGTGTATGATAATCAAGGTGGGCCATTTCCAGCACAAATCCAGGGTTTAACAAGAATGTCGGAGAGAGGGGGTAGGAAAAAACAAGGGGAAATAGGTTACCTTGCATAATGACTTAGCCACTCCCACTCTCTATTCAAGCCTAAGTTAATTGTATCCAATTTGCAAATGAATTCCAATTCAACAGTCTCTCGCTGGAGTCTGGTTTTTAAGTTTTTCTGTTGTAATATCGCAACTTTCATGTCTGTAATCGCGTGACCAGAGAGATTGAAGTGTTCTCCGACTGGTTTATGAATGTTATAATTCTTGACATCTGATTTGTGTCCATTTATTCTTTTCTGTAGAGACTGTCCAGTTTGAGCAATGTACATGGCAGAGGGGCATTGCTGGCACATGATGGCATATATCACACTGGCGGATGTGCAGGTGAACGAGCCTCTGATAGTGTGGCTGATGTGGGGACAATGTATACCTTCAAATCAGCGGCATTGCTATGGGTACCCGCATGGCCCCACAATATGCCAGCATTTTTATGGCTGACTTTTCTTTTTGGATTTTCAGAAAGCCTTTGACAAGGTCCCTCACCAAAGGCTCTTAAGCAAACTAAGTAACTGTGGAATAAGAGGGAAGTTCCTCTCATGGCTCAGTAACTGGTTAAAAGACAGGAAACAAAAGGTAGGGATAAATGGTCCACGTTAACAATGGAGATACGTGAACTGCAGGGTCCTCCAAGGATCTGTGCCAATGGCAGATTTAGAGCTAGTGGGACCCTGTGCTCAGCTTCATTTTTGGGACACCACCCAGCCAAGAAAAGAACATTCTCTCTTATCTCCCCCTTCCCTGGTTTTCATTCTTAGATGCTTCCCTGACCCACTGATCATTACATGCAGTTCAAAGCAAATACAACTTATTAAACAGCAACTAATAAAAAAAATGAGGACAGAATGGGAACGGGCAAAGGAAAACACACAACCCGCCTCTGTGGGCATGGGGACACCACAAACAGCCGTCTCTGTGACACAAGGGAAGTTCACAGTCTGTCCCTCAGACGTCCCAGACCGCTGCCCAGACCCTGGCTGTGCTGCAGGGACACTGCGGGTCGGACACTCGCTCTGCCGGTGGCCACGCGCTCTCAGGCTCGAGGGGGCAGGACCCTTCTTCCCCCCGTCAGCCCCTCCATCAGGGATATGATCCCCCTCCCAGTCTGGCCTGCAAGGCTTCTTGGCTGGGGGCGTCTCCCTACGCTGGGCCTGCTGCCCGGGGTCTCCCTTAATCTCCCCAGCTGCTCCCCACACTCGGCTCCGGACAGCTCCGGCCCCAGCCCCTGCCCCCGCCCCAACTCCACGACTCTGCTCGGTGTTGCAGCTGCTCTGCCTGGAGCTCGGCTCTCTGGCCCCTCTGGCTCTGGCTGGCGCGGCTCTGCTCCCCAGCCCAGCCCGAGCTCCTGATCTCCCCTTCGCTCAGCCCTGGCCCTGCTCCTGCCCCACAGCCCCAGCTCACACCGAGGACGGGACCCTGGGCTCCTGACTCCCTCGTTGGCCAGCCTGCCCTGTCAATCGGACTGACCCGGAGCCCTGATCTGGCCCCTCCCCATTGGCCCCGGGGACTGTCAATCTCAGAGTCTTGATTTCTCATCAGCCCTTCCCCGTTTTTTGTGGTTCTGCTCGGCCTTGAGCAGGTGGGTGCCGGTCCACGCCGGGGGATTGTGTTTGGATCCCATCCCGTATTCCACCCCCAGCTCTGCTCCCTGCCCCCCCACTGCCCTTCCAACGCGTGACCGGGGCCACAGTCTGCACCAGGGATCTCATGCAGGGCAGCCGCTTCTCCCTGGGGGAGAGGTGACTTTGTCACACCGGCTCCAGCTTCACCTCCCTCCCCGTGCCACTCTCATGGGGGCTCAGCCCAGCCTGGGAGAGAGCCTTAAAGCTCAGGCATGCAGCTCATTGCAGACTCCAGCTCACACACACAGTGTGGTGGGGGAAGAACGTTTCCCCCAGCCCAGCCCGGTTCGCCCAGACAGACAGACTGACAACACCGCCCGCTCCCCTGCAATCACTGCCTGTAACACCACCACCTGCCTGGCCCTGGGCATGGGGACCGGGGGCACTGGGTCATCAACCCCCGCCAGCCCCTTTTCAGCCAGGGCTGCATCCTGTGGGTAGGCCCTGCTTCAGCTCCCAGCCCAGCCCTGCAGGTGGCAGGTAGCAAGTGAGCAGGGGGTGGGGGGCTGTAGTGTCCAGCTTTAAGGAATTGGAAAGTTGGCAACCCTACTTGGAGAAGGCCAACCAAAACCCCCCACTAAACTTCAGTAAGGGGCCAGCAGTCCCCGTACATCTGGAACTTGTTGCCATGGGATGTTGTGGAGGCCAAAACTATAATGCGGTTGAAAAAGGAACTAGATAAGTTCATGGAGGATGGGTCCATCAATGGCTATTAGCTGAGATGTCAGGGATGCATGGGGCAACCCTAAACCCCATGTATGGGACAACCCTAAACCTCTGACTGCCAGAAGCTGGGAGTGGAAGACAGGGATTACTGGATACAGGATACTGGGCAAGAATGGTATGGTCTGATCCATGATGGCAGCTCTTATGTTCTTACTTACATCCCTCCTTGGCCCAAACTGCCCCGCATCCATCTCAGGCACATGGATGCCAATGGCAAGGAACCTGGTAAGGTTCTGCTGGGGCAGGCAGATGGGTGGGGAAGCCAGATTGGAGGTTTCAAGGGGTATCTTTACCCAGGTGTCTTCACCCAGGGCTTTGTACAGAGGAAAGGAATTGAGCCATTGATTGCAGCTTGAGTGCTCCACTGAGGAGCAAGCTTGAGTTCAGGGGCAGTAGCTGCCCGCTGTACCCTCCATGCCTTGTTGCTAAGACACAACAGTGTAAGCTAAGAATATGCAGGCAGCCTTACTGGTAAGGGGATAGATATCACTGTCTCTCCTCTGATGATATTTCAGACCCTTCATATCCTGTGCGCATATGATGCACATTCAGAGTCACGGTGCCTGGTGAGCCTTGCACTTCACTGCATCTGCAGCAGGAAACTTGGTCTCAAAGGCTGAATTTGGAAAAGCTGGCGCCTAAGCCATGGCCATGTAATGTGTATGCACAAGAATAAATAGGCCATTCCACCAGAAATACGCATCTCTAGGTGCCAAACTCCCCTTGCACATGCCATTATTCAAGTGACATTTCATAGAATCATAGAATCATAGAATATAAGGGTTGGAAGGGACCTCAGGAGGTCATCTAGTCCAACCCCCTGCTCGAAGCAGGACCAATTCCCAGGTAAATCATCCCAGCCAGGGCTTTGTCAAGCCTGACCTTAAAAACCTCTAAGGAAGGAGATTCTACCACCTCCCTAGGTAACGCATTCCAGTGTTTCACCACCCTCTTAGTGAAAAAGTTTTTCCTAATATCCAGTCTAAACCTCCCCCACTGCAGCTTGAGACCATTACTCCTCGTTCTGTCATCTGATACCATTGAGAACAGTCTAGAGCCATCCTCTTTGGAACCCCCTTTCAGGTAGTTGAAAGCAGCTATCAAATCCCCCCTCATTCTTCTCTTCTGCAGGCTAAACAATCCCAGCTCCCTCAGCCTCTCCTCATAACTCATGTGTTCCAGACCCCTAATCATTTTTGTTGCCCTTCGCTGGACTCTCTCCAATTTATCCACATCCTTCTTGAAGTGTGGGGCCCAAAACTGGACACAGTACTCCAGATGAGGCCTCACCAATGTCGAATAGAGGGGAACGATCACGTCCCTCGATCTGCTCGCTATGCCCCTACTTATACATCCCAAAATGCCATTGGCCTTCTTGGCAACAAGGGCACACTGCTGACTCATATCCAGCTTCTCGTCCACTGTCACCCCTAGGTCCTTTTCCGTAGAACTGCTGCCTAGCCATTCAGTCCCTAGTCTGTAGCTGTGCATTGGGTTCTTCCGTCCTAAGTGCAGGACCCTGCACTTATCCTTATTGAACTTATCCTTATTGAACTTATCCTTATTGAACCTGTTTATTTATTTATTGTGGGTTCAGCTGTTGACATTGCTTATTCATGAACAATAAATAATTCACAGCATTGTTACAAGGAGACATCTCACGTTGTCCTGTAAATCATACCCAATGGATCTTATTGGCTATTTCTTAGCACAGTTGGGTTACAGGGTGGAAATACAGGTGTTGAGAGGTATGCTAGTTCAGAGCTCATTGAGACTCTTTGAGAGGCTCATCCATTGGAAGCTCTTTGGGACAAGGGCCATCATTTTGTTTTGTGTGTGTACAGCATCTGGCGCGGTGGGGTCCTGGGCCGTGATGGGTGTTTCTAGGTGCAATACTAATAAATAATAATAATTAATAATAATAGAGAGGCTTTTCTGCTCTACTCTGTTCATTTCATTGTTACCTCATCCACCCTCACCCCATTTGTCTGTTACATTCACCTGCTGTAGCCATTCTGTCACGTAGAATGTCTTTGTTACACATCTGTACAGTCCCTAATTCAATGGGGCCCGGATCTTTGACTGGGGTTTCGAGGTGCTACGGAATGCTACTAGATGCATTCCAGTTCTGTATGCACCACATTACCAGTGCAGTGAGTCTGATATGCCAGGGTGCTTCATGTATCCCTGTGCTCCGTGGCTCAACTCCCTATAGCTTCATTGGGACAGTCACTTTTCAGAATAGAACTGCACTTTCTTTGCACAGTTAAACCCCAGGGCTGTAAACCCTTAGATATTTTTTCTGTTTATGAGAGGAGTAAGGAACGTCTGTGACCGAGAAGAACAATTATTCGTGTCTGCAATAATCAAATTGAATCCAGTGTCCGTTTATAATGTCCTTGGCCAAAAATGTCTCCTGCCCTGTGCACCCCTTCACTGCTGCCCTCCATCCTGCAGAGGACTGCAAGCCAGTGCTCCTTTATCTCTGGGCTGTGTAATGTACCTTGGGACCCTTCTACATGCAAGGGGCTGCTGAGGTGCAAAGTGTTTATTTGTTTAGACAGTAGTGAAACAGAAAAATATTTTTTTCCATTTGCAAGTCAAAAACTTTGGGGAGGAGAAAAGAACATTCTCAGGAGTAGAGCCACCACATGCTGCTTGCTATGTTAGAAAAACAACAAGGAGTCTGGTGGCACCTTAAAGACTAACAGATTTATTTGAGCATAAGCTTTCATGGGGGTTCTGAAGAAGTGGGGTTTTTACCCACGAAAGCTTATGCCCAAGTAAATCTGTTAGTCTTTAAGGTGCCACCAGACTCCTTGTTGTTTTTGTGGATAAAGAAACACGGCTACCCCCTGATACTTGACACTATGTTAGAAAAGCAGCATTGAGTCACACAATTTTGCCTCTAAATACATTCTGCTCTCCGCAGGCTGCCTTTCCAGTTATAATCTCCCTGCTGCCCTTACACACTAGTCATACCATATCTTCGGCATCCTGCAGAAGTTCTGTGTCATGTTTCAGGTGAGTCAGAATTTCTCTCTGTCATTCACCTGAGTCAAAAGCAGCTCTGTAGCTCAGCACTTGTCTGGTGACTCAGAGGGAGAGATTTTATTCCCTTGTAAAAAATCCAAAACACAATTGTCAGTGAATTTGGAGAGGCAAGTAAGTGACACATGTGCATTCTTGGAGTAAATAACTTTCAGGCACTTGTTTTGATACATTTGTTTTGCAGATAGAATTATCCTGTTGCATTGGACATCTTTTTAAATGCACAGATCTTTTGACAACTAAACAACTAAGGCTCAGGCCCTCAAAAGTATTTTGGTGCCTACTTCTCATTGACTAAAATCCTTGGAGGATCTGGGCCTAAATTCTGTTGGTTTCAGATTACAAATTATTATGCTGAAGTTCACTTTGGAACTGTGCTCCATGTGTGTGTCTATTAAAGACGGTCTACTGCGTATTAGAGACGTTGCTAATAGGGGAAATTTAATGCAACTTTAAAAAAGTCATCTTGACCCATATCCAGTCGAGCACATAGACTCTAGTGCAAACAGACTAAGGAACGTGCAAACACCTTGTGGCCTATGCATGAAACGAGAGTATTAATACTCCAGGGGAGGTTCTCATATGTAAAGACAAATCTTCATATCGGATAGATAGATATAATGTAAAGGGTGCTTTGGGTGGGCAGCTGGTCTGACTTACAGGAGTGTCAATCAAGAGTAATGTCTTTGAAGTCAATAGCAGAATGCTTCATGAAGTCCACTACAGACTTGGTATGGAGTTCTAGTTTACCAGTGTTTAGTTCCTATATTCCTATATTTAGTGTTTATTAGTGTTTAGTTCCTATATTAATGGGACCTTGTAATAGTCCTCACTCTGGGTCTGGTTGTGGACTTTGGCCTAGTGGTCACAGTCACAGGCCCTCACTGCCAAGGGGGTTGTGGAGAGGGAAGCCCAGACCCTTCGACTCCACCAGGTTCTGATTCAGGACCCTTTGGGCTACCAGTGGTCTGTCAACCAAGGCTGTCCTCCCTGGGTTTCTTCCTCCTCCCCTGGGTAAGCTTAGTCCAAGGCTTTCCCCTGTTGGGGAAGTCATAAGAACATAAGAATGGCAATACTAGATCAGACCAAAGGTCCATCCAGCCCAGTATCCTATCTACCAACATTGGCCAATGCCAGGTGCCCCAGAAGGAGTGAACCTAACAGGTAATGATCTAGTGATCTCTCTCCTGCCATCCATCTCCACCCTCTGACAAACAGAGGCTAGGGACACCATTCCTTACCCATCCTGGGTAATAGCCACGAATGGACTTAACCTCCATGAATTTATCCAATTCTCTTTTAAACCCTTTTATAGTCCTAGCCTTCACAACCTCCTCAGGCAAGGAGTTCCACAGGTTGACTGTGCACTGCGTGAAGAAGAACTTCCTTTTATTTGTTTAAAACCTGCTGCCCGTTAATTTCATTTGGTGGCCCCTAGTTCTTATATTATGGGAACAAGTAAATAACTTTTCCTTCTTCACTTTCTCCACACCACTCATGATTTTATAGACCTCTATCATATCCCCCCTTAGTCTCATCTTTTCCAAGCTGAAAAGTTTAATCTCTTTAATCTCTCCTCATATGGGACCCGTTCCAAACCCCTAATCATTTTAGTTGCCCTTTTCTGAACCTTTTCTAATGCCAGTATATCTTTTTTGAGATGAGGAGACCACATCTGTATGCAGTATTCAAGATGTGGGCGTACCATGGATTTATATAAGGGCAATAGGATATTCTCCATGTTATTCTCGATCCCTTTTTTAATGATTCCTAACATCCCGTTTGCTTTTTTGACTGCCGCTGCACACTGCGTGGACGTCTTCAGAGATGACTCTAAGATCTTTCTCCTGATTAGTTGTAGCCAAATTAGCCCCCATCATATTGTATGTATAATTGGGATTATTTTTTCCAATGTGCATTACTTTACATATATCCACATTCAATTTCATTTGCCATTTTGTTGCCCAATCACTTAGTTTTGTGAGATCTTTTTGAAGTTCTTCACACTCTGCTTTGGTCTTAACTATCTTGAGCAGTTTAGTATCATCTGCAAACTTTGCCACCTCACTGTTTATCCCTTTCTCCAGATCGTTTATGAATAAATTGAATAGGATTGGTCCTAGGACTGACCCTTCGGGAACACCACTAGTTCCCCCATTCCATTCTGAAAATTTACCATTTATTCCTACGCTTTGTTCCCTGTCTTTTAACCAGTTCTCAATCCATGAAAGGATCTTCCCTCTTATCTCATGACAACTTAATTTACATAAGAGCCTTTGGTGAGGGACCTTGTCAAAGGCTTTCTGGAAATCTAAGAACACTATGTCCACTGGATCCCCCTTGTCCACATGTTTGTTGACCCCCTCAAAGAACTCTAATAGATTAGTAAGACATGATCTCCCTTTAGAGAAACCATGTTGACTTTTGCACAACAATTTATGTTCTTCTATGTGTCTGACAATTTTATTTTTTACCATTGTTTCAACTAATTTGCCCGGTACAGACGTTAGACGTACCGGTCTGTAATTGCCGGGATCACCTCTAGAGCCCTTCTTAAATATCGGTGTTACGTTAGCTATCTTCCAGTCACTGGGTACAGAAACTGATTTAAAGGACAGGTTACAAACCATAGTTAAGAGTTCCGCAATTTCACATTTGAGTTCTTTCAGAACTCTTGGGTGAATGCCAGCTGGGCCCAGTGACTTGCTACTGTTAGTTAATTCCAAAACCTCCTCTAGTGACGCTTCAACCTGTGACAATTCCTCAGATTTGTCACCTACAAAAGACGGCTCAGGTTTGGGAATCTCCTTAACATCCTCAGCCTTGAAGACTGAAGCAAAGAATTCCTTTAGTTTCTTTGCAATGACTTTTTCGTCTTTATGTGCTCCTTTTGTATCTCAAGTGTCCAGGGGCCCCATGGGTTGTTTAGCAGGCTTCCTGCTTCTGATGTACGTTAAAAAACATTTTGTTATTAGCTTTTGAGTTTTTGGCTAGCTGTTCTTCAAACTCCTTTTTGGCTTTTCTTTTTACATTTTTACATTTAATTTGGCAGTGTTTATGCTCCTTTCTATTTGTCTCACAAGGATTTGACTTCCACTTTTTAAAAGATGCCTCTTTATCTTTCACTGCTTCTTTTACATGGTTGTTAAGCCACGGTGGCTCTTTTTTAGTTCTTTTACTGTCCAAACCAAAATAAGTAAGGGGGGCTACCAGTGTCCAGAGTCAACAGGTGGGGTTGCGGGGGATATTTCCCTCTCTGACTGTATCTGGGGTGGGTCCTTCCTTCCCTGAGGGAGAGCCCCTTTCAACTTCCTTCTGCACTGTTGGAGCAGTAGGCTGCAGGTCTTCTCACCTCCATTTCTGCCATCCAAATGAGCTAATTCCCTGTCTTTTAATTCCTCCAGCAGATGGAGCATTTGCAGCAGGTGTGGCAGGGTGGGGCTGATTGAGCCCAAAATAATCCCTTAACCCCTTGTTGCCCAGTGTGGGGGTTGTACATCCCATCATAGACCTACAGACAACCCTAACCACTGGTCTTAGTCTCCACTTGTTCATAGTCATGCTGCATTCTTGTAACTGTAACTTCATGGACCTTTATGAAGTTACTCTGGATTTACTACAGTGTGAAGGGAGAATCAGACCTTGCCCACAGAATCCAGTGTAACTGAGATCAGAATCAGGCCTTCTGAATATCACAAAGTGAATAAAACTCAGTCCTAGAGGGTCCCACAATCTCTGGTGGGTCTTGAGCACAGCTTCCAGGAGTGGCCTGCTCTCCGGAGTCCTGTCACTCAGCAAGCAGAGCACCAAGGGAATGCAGGGATTGTGCCCCTGCAGTGCATTTTGCTCATGCTACTTCCTGTTTGTGCTATTTTCTTGCCTTGCTATAAATTGGAAGTGACGATGTGACCTGAGGATCCCAGAAGATGCTGCCCTGGCAAAGCTGGTAGACAACCACTCACTTCCACCTTCCTGACTTCCTGTCTCTACTGTGTGGGTAGCTCATTACAATCCCCTGAGACTGCAGCAGCAATCCATGGTGCTGTTTGCTTCCCAGACCATTAATAGCCCTTGCACCACACTCCCATGGGTGCACACCTGTGGACTGCTGCCCTGACCTGAGCGAGGGCATTGTTGTTCTCGGTCATACCATGCTCCACTCCGCATCCCACTTGGATGTTGTGTTAGGAGGTTGTGGGGGCTAGAGTTCGGTGTCACTGAATAGGTTATCAGAGACACACTCTGTTCCCATAGCAGGTTGCTAGCTGAGGCTGTGTTTAAAGTTACCTTTGCAGCACGGGCATGGCCATACTTGGCTTCTATGATTATGGGAGCCAGGGGCACTGGTGAGTTTCTGCACAGCTCTGGGGAGAGGCCTTGAAGGTCAGAGAAATCTGTGTACCTGCCTGTTGACCTGTCTCTGTCTCCTTCTCTTGGTTTATTTCCTTCTGTGACTGCTACCTGTTTGTTTCTGTAACAATCCCTGGAACTCATGGACCAGATACTGGGTCCCTGCTTCATTTGCTGTGTGCTGCAGGGCTGTGCTCACAGAACAGCTGTGGATTTCCTGGGATGGGGGAATCTCTCAGTGGTGGAATGATGACATAGCCAGCTGTGTACCACACGCTTTTATCCCCCCATTCTTAGTGGGTCTTTCAGGAGTATTCTGGAGGTGGGATGGGGTGTGGCTGGAATACACTGAGCTCCAGTGATCCTGGATCCACAGGGGTTTGTTCCAGCTGGGGTAAGCTACAGAAGCCTTGAGGTGTCTCTAATTTGAGCTATCAGGATGAAGGCTGGGGTGGGAAGGTGGTAGAAATCCAGTTGTGCTCCTCCCCCCCCAAGTGCGCTGAGCAGAGGTTCAAATGTGGAATTCTCTATGTCTTCAAGATTGACATTTTCTGAACCTTCTTAACTGAAAATGAGGAACCAAAGGATGGGTCCAGACACTGACAGGGAATCCCACCCATGTGTCACCAGCTCTCAAGCCCACCCCTTCCAAAGGGAGAACTGGCCGCTTAGGACATTCTCATGAAAGCTTCATTGGGGCTTGGCTCTTTTCTCACTTTTCTCTCTTCATTATCAGATTACTACCGCAGGGAAAGCCTGCCTGGGCAGGTGACTCATCTTTACTGGAGAAATCTTTTGTTCTTCCAGACAGTGGGACCCAGGTGAAGAGCAGGGAAAGGAATGGGCACTTGGGTCTTGTCAACACACACACAGTTGTACCCCTTTAATTACAGCCATACAGTCTTACAATGGGCTGTGGGAACCAGAGCCTGAAGTGAGCTATTGCATATTGGCCATTTTTAAAGAAGCAGCCCCCTGTCATGGGGGTGGGGGTTCTACTCATTGTTGGATGGTGCCTCCTGTGGCCGTTCTGGGGATTAGCTCTTCCAAGCAAACATCCCTTCCTGCGGTTGTACTCCATCACTTGCTCTCTCTACAGCCCCTCTCTTGTTCCAGGAGCTGCAGCTTCCTCTTCATGACTCAGCCCTCTGGCCAGGTCACTAAGTGGCTTCTCCTTCCAGAGTGGTCTTAAGGTCTCTCTACACAAGCAGAATCAGGCAGTCCTTACACCCACTGCCTTGACTGGGTAATGCCCACAGTGACTCCGACAGTCTCCATATCCACTGCCCTTAGCAGTACCACTCTGCAGTGGCTGGCAGGGAGGGAACCCAGGCCTGCCCTCTGCTCTGTGTTCCAGTCCAGGGCCCTGTAGTGAGCAGTG
This sequence comes from Caretta caretta, assembly GCF_965140235.1. Taxonomy (NCBI): domain Eukaryota; kingdom Metazoa; phylum Chordata; order Testudines; family Cheloniidae; genus Caretta; species Caretta caretta. The sequence continues at coordinate 11,477,486 of NC_134209.1, forward strand.
AAGGTGTGCATTGACCCCATCTTACTGCTCTGACCCCTGAACTCCTTCCCGCTGGGCTTCCCCCTTACCTCAGGGAGAGGGACTGCGGGCTTCCTCCCTGCTGTGCCCCCTCCCCCCAATGTTGCTGGCCTCCGGGCTTTATAGAAGCCCCATCTGTTCCCACACAGGTAAGCTTCCTTCTAATTATCTCCCTCAACACCAGCCTCAATCTCTGCTTACTTGGCTGATTGGGCCCTCCCCATCAACGCTCAGCACAATTCTTTGACCAAAAGCATATTCCTAGGTAACAGTCACAGGAACAATTTAATTGCTTTATATCAACATCCATTACACAGAACGAGTGCCTCGTGCGCTTCCTCTCAGGTTGGATGTTCTAAAGGACAGGAATACAGGAGCATAAGAGTATGACCCTAAGAGTCGCTCAATGCCATCTGGAAAAGGGCCCTGTAAACTTCTGTGAGTCTAACACACTCACTACACTAACACACTGCTGTCAGAGGTGTTGTCAGATGTTTGGCTGTGTGGGTTCCCTCTGTATGCCATCCTAGCTCTGCGCAGACAGCAGGCACAGCAGTCCTCAAGCAATCCGCCCAATGACCACAAGATCTGTTAATGTACGAAGGCACCCAGCCAGGTTTATTGTCGATGAAGCATGGTACTAGTGTCCCACAGACTCTACCAGATCACTAAAACATGTATGCCCGTAACAATGGACCAGCTCAGTGAACGGTGGGACTTTCCGTTCCTCCCTCGGCGAGACAGAGACATTCCCTTTGAGGCTTCATTTTATACATCAGTACAAACAAATTACATATTGCCCTTCTGACATGGTTAGTTACTGCCCCTGACATGGGTTTTACCACACGTTACCTTGTACATGTTGGTTCGATCAACACATCTCTATTTATCACACTGTCATTCTGACCTTATCTTTAGGAGGAGTCAGTGTGTTCCTGTTATCTTTGGGGGGGAGGTGTTATACCATACTTGGTATCGGGGTGTTCTGGTACCATCCTTCTGGAAGGTGTTTGCATGAGTGTCCTGTGCCTAGCACTTCTTAGGAATGTGTGTTTTTGCAATCCCAGCCCAGTTCTTGCCAGGTTCTTTGACCTCACAGCCTGTCTCTTGCTAGCTTTTGCTTTATGTTAGCAAGGCTTGACCACTACTTTAGTTCAGGCCTCAGGCCTTACACCAGGCCTCTGATGCAAGGGCTTATGTCTCAGGCTCTCTTCCTACTACACGAGGATGTATCTGTAAAGAGTGGGGTGTGTAATATCAAATGAAAGCTGGTGACAGATGGATGGATGGTGTGTAAAAAGTTATGGATATGTGTGCTGGAAATACATTCTTAAAATACGTTTTGGGGGCAGACTTGATAAACAACCTTGTCCCAGATAAAGGAGTGTTGCTTTACTCGTTTGCCCGTGTCTACAATGTACATTGAGCAGAGACAATGCCAGAAACAATGGGCAGCTCATTTGCATCAGAGGTAAACACCAGTGATGATGATGATGGTGAGGAAACAGCCTGGCTTCAGCGCACTGGAGCACAGACAGCAGGGAAGAAGAACTTCACCTGGGCGTACACTGCAAAGGAAGACATCTGAGAGGTTTGCTGGGCCATGAGAAGAAGGGGAGAGAACCTGTTTGTTACCCATCACTGAGGGAACAAAGGCGTCAGCGCTCTTTGCATCTATGAATGGTGGATCCCCAGCCATGTGGGTTAGTGACGGTGAAAAGTAACAGTAGGTGAGAACTGTTGCTGACAACACTTGGAGCCTGCTAAGGTTCCATGTAGACTTTTAGAAGCAATGCTATTCTTTTGTCTGATTTGTAACCACTTCCTGTTTCTGTTATCCCTGATTAGTATCATTTAAATCTGTTTTTTATTAATAAATGTATTGTAAATTCAGCTCGGTGCTGTAACATTCAAGTGAGGTGGGTGTTCTCAGCTGAGCTGACAGGCTGGTGTGTATTATGCCTCTTTGGAGACAGCAGACTTGGTATTTCTGAGGGTGCCCAGAGATGGGGATAGTTGCTGCAGAGAAACACTCTTCTGGGGGGCTGGGAACTGGGGGTCCCAAGAGTTCCCCACAAGGCAAGGCAAGGCAAGGCCTGGCAGAGTCCTGAGGAGTTTGCTGGGCTGGCTAACAGAGTGGAGTGGCAGGGAGCTGACACACAATTTAGCAGCAGCAAATCTCTCTCCCACTGAAGCAGGAGGGTAACAAGGTGACCTACAGTTCTGGACACCCCAAGAAAGTGTCACAGAGATGGAGCAAGCCATTGATACAGCTAGGCCAGTATCCAGCATCCTGCAGGCAGCAGAATCCAGAGTGTCAATGGAAGCAATAGCCAACGACCTGGTGTGAGCTATACCAAGTGTTGCACTTGGTGTGTGAGACGCGAAAGCCATGAGCTTTCCAACCCCACCTGACTCCCAGATCACAAGGCCAGAAGGGGCTCCTGTGCCCATCTAGTCTGCCCTCCAGCTCCAGCACAGCACAGGCCACAGAACTGCCGCGTACTAATTCTTGTTAGAACTAGAGCAGCCGTTTAGAAAAACATCCAGTCTGCCAGTGATGGAGAATCCAGCCCAGCCCTAGGTAAATTGTTCCAATGGCTAATTGCTCTCACTGTTAAAAATCGACATCTTATTTCCAGTCTGAATTAGTCTAGCTTCAACTTCCAGCCATTGACCTTCCTATCCCTTTGTCTGCTAGACGGAAGAGCCCATTATTATTTGTCTCCATAAACATTTCGCTCTCAGCGAGCTGGAGCGTGACTCTAGCCTGCTGAAGTTGAACTGTTTGTATATGCCCTGCTGACATGCCTTGGGCTAAAAGTGGATTTCTGGTTGCCAACTCTTGCAACTGTATCACGAGTCTCATGATATTCGGTGGTTTTCTTCAAACCCCAGTTCTTGGAATCATGTGACCCGGGGGGACGCACCGCTTTAAAAAATGTCCATCTGTTGCGGAGAAAAGCTTGCCAGGCTTGAGGGCTCAAAACCCAGAAGGCCATAAAATGAATCTCAGATGTATTGGTTTTTACACATCTTGTGATTTCTGAGCCAGCCTCATGGTTGTGTGGGGACCTGGCCCATGATTTTTGAATGCCTGGGGTGGCAATACTGGGCTTTTGAACTGTATTTGCAATCGAGACTTGGTTCAGGGAGTTGTGCCCTTTGCCCATCACCAGCTAGAGAAAGAAAGACCCAAAGTGGGGTCACTGACTGTCTCCCGGCCAGAGGGCACAGAGCTAGGCAATGAGCCATTAGGCATCTGGGCTCCAGAAGGAGCCTGAAAGAGCTCTGTAGGGGAGAGAGAGCAGAAAGGCACAATGCTCCTGCAGGGAGCAAGGCAGCCTCAGCTGAGAAAAGTCTTGAGGGAGGACAGTGAAGGGAGTTAAGGGATCTTAGCACTGCCCTGCGGAGGGGCAGGAGAACCCTTGCTTTACAAGTGATTAGAGCTTATGGTGCTGGAGTTTTGAAACCTCGGAAGGGGAGGAGCCTGGAGAGATGTCTTGGCCAGAAGGCCGTGCCACAACTTTGTCCTTGGCATAGTGCCACCTTCAGGAGCCATGTGGGGAGCACAAGCAGATGGAGCCAATTGCCCCCACTCCCAGCGGGCATTGCGGGTATATCAGTTTAGGGAGGCCAGCGTTCTACTCTCCAGCCAAGACCTCCTGGCTGTTCCTCCCCTCTCAGGGTCCCAGGTGAGCCAAACCACAGTCCGCAGTCAGCAAATGAGGTTCATAAAGGAAAAGAAAGAAAAACCTGTAGGCAGCTTCTATCAGGATACTGGATACTCTTGTACTCCAGCAGCCTGTTCCCTTACCAGGGCTACCCCCAGCTGAGCGCACTGCCCTCCTTTTAAGCCTCCTCCAGTCCTGGCATGGTTTGCAGGTGCGAAGGGGCAGCTCCTTAACCCCTTCCATGGCAGTGCAGGGTTTATACATCCTGTCCCAGAGCACAAAGACAAAGGAGAAGCCGGTGCAATGCAGGAGTGCTATCAGCACAGCTCAGTTCAATGCCAACTCTCCGGGAGCAGAAGTCTGAAGTAGAATTTGGCCTGATATCATGTGGGAAGTTTTGCCAAAGACCTTTATTAGAAAATAGTTTTGCTTTGCTTATATTTGCAGCCTCCTGCTGTGGGATGGTGCCCCCCTGCCTTCACCTTCATTTGTCCTCTCTCCTCACATGCTTTGACTTAAATATACTCTTGTACATGCTTCTCTTGGGTTATACGATCCTCTGGACCAAATAGAAACTCTGGTTTAGTTTTCTTGTTTGTCCCTATTTCTCTGCTACATGTAAATTTTGTTATTGCCTTTGAAGAAAACCCAATAAAAAGTTAATTACGAAAAATTCTTCTCTAAAAAGCTGTCATGGTTTTTATTGTCTTAGTGGTTTAAGAGGTAAAGGAAGGGGAGAGACAGAAATAAAGAGGTAGGATGAATATGAAGTAATGAAACAAAGAATGTAAATTAAAGTAAGAATGAAAGAGAAAAAAGAAGAGTGGTAAAGGGAAAAATAATCTCGGGAAATAAGAAATGTTCCCAGAAAATAATAGGATCATTACTCAGGGCATGTTACTATTTCCAAATGTAAGTGGATAAAAAGGGAAGAGGCTAAGCAGAACAGTAAAACATGATAAAGCACAGATGGCACAAAAGGCCAGTGAAGGAGACAGGACTGCCTCCAAGAGATATCAAGGGCAATTTATTAACAGAAGTAGACCTGGCTTTAAAAATGGAATTTTGCCTGGGTGTTCTCAGGGGAAGACAAAGGACAGATGGCAATATACACATTGATTCCCCTGGGGGAGATGGAAAAATACTGATGGAAATCATAATTATGCCAGAGCAGGTGATGAAGAAATGAGCACATCTGAAGACAGACACAACTCAAGGAGCAGATGGGCTGCGATTCAGCACGTGGGAGTAGCTGGCAAAGAAAGAAAGACAATCTTCAGTGCCTATAGTCATCAGTTCGCTGGAAACAATGGGAGGTTGCAATGGACAGGAAAAAAAATCACGTGACATGGGCCAGATTCTAATCTTAGTTCACACAGAAGTAAATGTGGAGAGCTGAATCTGGTCTTATTCATTTTAAAGATGAGCTATGAAGGGGGGAAAGCCCCTTTTTATGCTCTCTCAATGTACAGTATAAAGATATTTTTTTACTTTAGAAATAGCAGGAATGTCATGTTAGTTAACAGAGATGGTCAGAAAATCTTTAATGTTTTCCAAGAAAAATTCAGATAAAAATGGTATTTTATTCCAACTTAAAAGCTTCATGGATTCCAAGACCAGAAGGAATCACTGTGATAATCTAGCCTGCCCTCCTATATAGCACAGATCAGAAAACTGCCCCAAAATAATTCATGGAGAAAGTCTTTTAGAAAAACATCCAACCTGGATTTATTGCCAGGGATGGAGAATCTACCACAACCCTTGCTAAATTGTTAATTGTCTAGCTTCAGCTTCCAGCCTTTGGATCATGTTAGTCCTTTCTCTGCTAGATTGAAGAGCCCAGTATTAAATATGTGTTCCCCATGTAGACACTTACAGACTGCGATCCAGTTATCCCTTAACCTTCTCTCTGTTAGACTGAAAGAGCTCAACTGATCCAGTTTATCACTAGGAGGCAGGTTTTCTAATCCTTTAACCATTTCCTGTGGCTCTTCTCTGACCCCACTCCAAGTTACCAACACCCTCCTTGAATAGTAGAACTGGGCACAGGATTCCAGCAGCGGTCAAATCAATGCCAAATACAGAGGCAAAATAACCCCTCTACCATGGGTGACAGGTGTCACAGGCCAGGGGAGGCTAAGCTCCCCTAACCTAAGCCATGGCCACACCCATGGCCCAGCCCGAGGCCCCCCCTCTGGGTGTCTCTCCCCTGAAGCCACCGGGCACTCAGCTCAGGCTGGCAGCCTGGAACCAGGGCGCTCGGCCGGCCAGGGGGCAGTTCGGGCCAAGGGGCGGCTCGGGGCCAGCCAGCAGCCCGGGAGTCGGGCCAATGTTCGGGGCGGCTGGACAGCCGCCAGGTGGTTGGGGATCCTCTGGCCGTGAGGGTGCGGAGCAGCTCGGGGCTCTGGTGGGTGAGGGGAGTCAGAAGGGGCTGGGCTTGGGGTCTAATCTCCCGGAAGGGGGAATTCACATACTGTCCATGCTCTCTACTTATACTCAAGATTGGCCTGTTTATACATCCCAGGATCACATTTGCCCTTTTGGCCACAGTGTCTTACTGGGAGCTCATGTTCAGCTGATTATGCACCACGACCCCCAAATCATTTTCAGAGTCCCTGCTTCCCACTTTAGAGCCCCCCGTTCAGCCATAGCAAACCCACACTTTGTTCTTGCATCCAGCTTGCCAATTTTTTGTGGGATGTTTCAGTTTTTCTATGAATAAAACCAGACCGTTGTTCAGGTTTCAGGTTTTCGGTTTCAGTTTCCCCCTTTCTAAAGGGAAAGAGTGTGTGGGGGGGAGTTGAGGGGAGGAGAAAGGAGAGAATCACCTCCACCACCAAACAAAACCCACTGAAAATCCCAAGCTGAGCATTTTCATTTTTTGGTTTTCAGGGACTCATTACAGGGAATGGCTGAAAGGCACATTTCCCTGCTGCGTGGGTCGAAAGGCTTTTTTTTTTTTTTGATAGGAAAATTTTTTTGGATGAAAAATGGCACCCAGTTCTAGCAAAGACTAACAGCCGTGCGGTGGTCTGCACCTGTGCAAGGCACTGCCGTTCCAGCTGCCTGGACATAGCTGAGGGGAGGGGTTCGACCCAGTCAGGGACTGCAGGGGGAACGCCTAGAAAGTGACCCTTGAACGACAGCTAGTCACGCCTAACAAACGTGATATTCTTTAACAGAAGGGTGGTTACAACAAAGCCACAGATACAATCGGCTGGTGCGAGAGCACTGTGCCAACTGAGTGAAGACACAGGGAGAGCTCCCCGGGAGGAATAGAGATACATGCTTGCCAGGACCCAGCAGAGGGAGTGGAAGCAATTGGGCAGGGAGGAGGTAATGTGTGGAGCTAAGCCGGGATGGAACTGGGACAGGTCTGGTTCTCTAAATACCAGAAGGGAGGGTAGCAAGATGAAGGGAATGGCTGACAGTAGAGACCAGGCTGGGAGGTTCAGAGTAAGGCTTTGTCGACACTGGAACCTGAATGACAGAACTTTTGTCGTTCAGGGGTGTGAAAGAAACCCCGCCACCCCCCTTCATCCCTGAACAATAAAAGTTTTGCTGAGAAAAAGCACCATTGTGAACAGCTCTTTCCCGCCGACAAACACCGGCTACACCGCGCGCCCTTTAGTGGCACAGCTGTGTTGCTAAAGGGTGCGTAGTGTAGACATGGCCTTAGAGCAAAGGTGGGTGGCAGGGTGCTACACTCACACAGGGGTTGCAGAGTGCCATTTAAAGTGGGGGGGCATAGATTTGGCCCCTCACCTGACCCTCCTCTTCCACTCTTATGCATCCCACGCTCACCCCCTCTGAATCAGAGTGAACGGTGCTGTGAACCGGCATGCAGGGTTGCGGTGCCAATCAGGTTTGGGTCTAGCCAAAACCTGTTCGGGCCGTGGCCCCAAGGGGCCTCACACGGCCTGGGAATGAGTCACCTGTCAAGCACCTTACACAGGCGGGTTGCTTGAGACAAATTGCAGTTCTGCTTCTCCTTTTTCGACCATATATCTGCCCCCTTCTGGAGATGCCAGGGTTTCACGCCCTTGGCCTGTGGATTCTTCAGAATAGAATCATAGAATCATAGAATATCAGGGTTGGAAGGGACCCCAGAAGGTCATCTAGTCCAACCCCCTGCTCAAAGCAGGACCAATTCCCAGTTAAATCATCCCAGCCAGGGCTTTGTCAAGCCTGACCTTAAAAACCTCTAAGGAAGGAGATTCTACCACCTCCCTAGGTAACGCATTCCAGTGTTTCACCACCCTCTTAGTGAAAAAGTTTTTCCTAATATCCAATCTAAACCTCCCCCACTGCAACTTGAGACCATTACTCCTCGTTCTGTCATCTGCTACCATTGAGAACAGTCTAGAGCCATCCTCTTTGGAACCCCCTTTCAGGTAGTTGAAAGCAGCTATCAAATCCCCCCTCATTCTTCTCTTCTGCAGGCTAAACAATCCCAGCTCCCTCAGCCTCTCCTCATAAGTCATGTGTTCCAGACCCCTAATCATTTTTGTTGCCCTTCGCTGGACTCTCTCCAATTTATCCACATCCTTCTTGAAGTGTGGGGCCCAAAACTGGACACAGTACTCCAGATGAGGCCTCACCAATGTCGAATAGAGGGGAACAATCACGTCCCTCGATCTGCTCGCTATGCCCCTACTTATACATCCCAAAATGCCATTGGCCTTCTTGGCAACAAGGGCACACTGCTGACTCATATCCAGCTTCTCGTCCACTGTCACCCCTAGGTCCTTTTCCGCAGAACTGCTGCCTAGCCATTCGGTCCCTAGTCTGTAGCTGTGCATTGGGTTCTTCCATCCTAAGTGCAGGACCCTGCACTTATCCTTATTGAACCTCATCAGATTTCTTTTGGCCCAATCCTCCAATTTGTCTAGGTCTTTCTGTATCCTATCCCTCCCCTCCAGCGTATCTACCACTCCTCCCAGTTTAGTATCATCCGCAAATTTGCTGAGAGTGCAATCCACACCATCCTCCAGATCATTAATGAAGATATTGAACAAAACCGGCCCCAGGACCGACCCTTGGGGTACTCCACTTGATACCGGCTGCCAACTAGATATGGAGCCATTTATCACTACCCGTTGAGCCCGACAATCTAGCCAGCTTTCTACCCACCTTGTAGTGCATTCATCCAGCCCATACTTCCTTAACTTGCTGACAAGAATACTGTGGGAGACCGTGTCAAAAGCTTTGCTAAAGTCAAGAAACAATACATCCACTGCTTTCCCTTCATCCACAGAACCAGTAATCTCATCATAAAAGGCGATTAGATTAGTCAGGCATGACCTTCCCTTGGTGAATCCATGCTGGCTGTTCCTGATCACTTTCCTCTCATGCAAGTGCTTCAGGATTGATTCTTTGAGGACCTGCTCCATGATTTTTCCAGGGACTGAAGTGAGGCTGACTGGCCTGTAGTTCCCAGGATCCTCCTTCTTCCCTTTTTTAAAGATTGGCACTACATTAGCCTTTTTCCAGTCATCCGGGACTTCCCCGGTTCGCCACGAGTTTTCAAAGATAATGGCCAATGGCTCTGCAATCACAGCCGCCAATTCCTTCAGCACTCTCGGATGCAACTCGTCCGGCCCCATGGACTTGTGCACGTCCAGCTTTTCTAAATAGTCCCTAACCACCTCTATCTCCACAGAGGGCTGGCCATCTCTTCCCCATTTTGTGATGCCCAGCGTAGCAGTCTGGGAGCTGACCTTGTTCGTGAAAACAGAGGCAAAAAAAGCATTGAGTACATTAGCTTTTTCCACATCCTCTGTCACTAGTTTGCCTCCCTCATTCAGTAAGGGGCCCACACATTCCTTGGCTTTCTTCTTGTTGCCAACATACCTGAAGAAACCCTTCTTGTTACTCTTGACATCTCTGGCTAGCTGCAGCTCCAGGTGCGATTTGGCCCTCCTGATAACATTCCTACATGCCCGAGCAATATTTTTATACTCTTCCCTTGTCATATGTCCAACCTTCCACTTCTTGTAAGCTTCTTTTTTATGTTTAAGATCCGCTAAGATTTCACCATTAAGCCAAGCTGGTCGCCTGCCATATTTACTATTCTTTCGACTCATCGGGATGGTTTGTCCCTGTAACCTCAACAGGGATTCCTTGAAATACAGCCAGCTCTCCTGGACTCCTTTCCCCTTCAAGTTAGTCCCCCAGGGGATCCTGGCCATCCGTTCCCTGAGGGAGTCGAAGTCTGCTTTCCTGAAGTCCAGGGTCCGTATCGTGCTGCTTACCTTTCTTCCCTGTGTCAGGATTCTGAACTCAACCAACTCATGGTCACTGCCTCCCATGGATCTCATGGGATCTGTGCAGGCCAAGAGGTACCCTGGTGCCAAGAGAAACAGAGTCCTTTAACACAGGCGCAGGGTGTATGCCCTTCCCGTGCTATCCCCGGGGGCTCGTGGTGAGGGGGCAAAGCAGAGGAGCCTGCTGGCTCCACCCACCCACCCTGCCCCCTCCAACTTTGTGAGTCTGGAGCCCCACAGAGCAAGAGGCAAGTAAAGGAGCATGACCCAAAGGCAGAGCAGCCCAGGCCTGTGGGGTCCAGTCCCTAGGACATGCAGATGTGGTGGGGAAGGAGGGCCGCAGTCTCCGCCTGTAGCTGAAAATAAAACATCTCTTCAGGACAGGCCCAGTCCTGCACTCTTTGTGCTCCATCAGTGGGGGCTACTCAGGTGAGGAAGCGCTACTGAGACAAGTGATAATCAGCTCAGCTGTGGCTGCAGGCTCCAGGGATGAGGGATGAAAGCAGGGATCAGCAGAGGGTTGCCGGGCAGGTGTTCACCTAGCAACGAAGCGACAAAGCCAGAAAGGAACAGAGGCTCTTTGGTTTTATTCATGTTTTCCAGCACATACAAAGCCCCAGCCTCACGACAGGAGCGCAGAGTTTGGGGCCCAGCTCAGAAGACGAATGTACAATGCACAGCACACAGCTGGTCCCAGACCGCCGTCCCATCCTGGAGGATCTCTATGTCCCTGGCAAGCAGGTGTGTTTCTGAGGACCTGGGAGGGCCATGAGCTGACAGCTCCTGCACACATAAATGATGAGATTCAAAGGCATCAGGGCCCTCATGTCCCTTGGGAATTTTGCCTTGTTCATCAAAAGAGCTGCTGTGACACTCTCAGCTCCCCCGACTCTCCTGGGCGCACAGGACAGTCAGCCCCTCGCAGGAGGTATGGCACGTGGCCTCATTTCCTAACCTGAGTGCAGGGGACGTCTGATCCCATGGGGCCATGATGGAGCTGCGTGGTGATGATCACTGGACGGCCCAGGTAGCATTAGAAGAGTCTCCTCCTGGTGTGGAGAGGCCAGCTGGTGACTGCCCAGCTGAGTGTGCAGATGTCGCTGCTGCCGGGGTCCCAGCGTGTGAGATCCTGGAAGCGGGGGGAGAGCAAGACCGCACAGTCCTGACAACTAGTTGGTGCACATGGTGCTGGATGACAGGGTTAAAATCACTCTGTTTGCCACAGGCTTCCGGCCAGGGCTGCTGGCCACTGCACGCTGCTGCGCGGGGCGAAGGGACGACCCGTGCCATGCAGCCAGGCTCTGAGACAGAGGAGAGAGAGTGCACTATGATATCTCCCCTCCCACGAAGGTAAGTTGAAATGCATGCAGTGCACTGGAAGGGGAGGGCATAGACACTGTCAGCTTCAAGGGCCAGATACTCCATGGAGCTCAGTGCTCCACCGTTCCTGTGCCCCTCAGTGGGACCGGCAAGGTGCCGAGAACTACAGAACATCTGCCCGCACATTGAGGCCTCTCAGGGGGTGCTGAGCTGTCCTGACTTCACATTTCGGATGCTTGCCCTCTGGATTTCCCAGCCTGGACTGTGCATTAATGCTGGGTTTGCACAGAACATATTAAACAGTATTTGACTGCCGGAAGGAGTTGTCAGACACTGTGTTCATCTAAGATGCCCAGTAGTAGCAGGACGCCCAGTCCACACAGGCAAAGCAAGAGTTAAAGGGGGCTGGAAAGGCCAGTTAGGCTACTTGGCTGCACGTTGCAGGGGAACCAAGCTTAATGAAAGATGAAGACCAGCTGGGGAAGGGGCTGCAGATGCTCCTTGGGACTAAAGGGCAGAGAGATGGGAGGGGTCAAGGAGGAAGCCCAGGGTGGGTGTTGCTCCTGGGATCTTCTCCTAAGCAGAGCTGCCTGTCAGGGGGCCATGAGAGACACCGGCATGCACTGGAGTGGACCAGGTGGTGGTGGTGAGCCCTGATGATAGGGCAGGATCTGGACTCCAGGGGAGAACCCTCTGCTGAGGAACAGAGCAATGGAAAACTTACCGGGCACTGCTTTTAGGTGCTTTTCCCTTCTCCACTTTTGACATGTAAGTTTCCCTCGTTTTGCACACTCATGGAATGCCAAATTTGATGCAAGTTCCACTAACTTTCTAATTTGCATTGTCTGAGCAATGTACAGCCAGCATACATGCTGATTTCCGTGAGAGTCACGTATTTACACTAGGACTGAATTTGGCCCTGGCAGTTGCACTAGAAAAAGATAAGTAAGATTTGCGGCGAAGCGGAAGTATCACAATGGGATTGTGTTAAGATTTATCCCAAAGAGGAAAACGTTGGGCCAGTAAAGTGAAAACAACAAATAAACCCAAGTCTCCAAAACTTCCTAGGGGAGCGGCAAGTGCAACCTACTCCTGGCGGAGGAGCTCAGACCGGCAGTTTGGCGGGTGGGGAGTGGGAAGGAGATCGGAAAAGGGGTTATATAGCCCAGGTGCTCAGACACTTCTCATCCCGGCAAAAGCATGAAGAGAAAACCCTACTGTGCTCTTCCAGGGAGTCCTGTGATGACTCATGCACAGTTGCCTTGGTAACGGTGACATCAGTAGGGGGGAATTACCTGTTTAGCACCGACATTTCTCCCGCCTGAGCTTTGGGGTGAATGCAGAATGTTTTGTAAGTGCAAAGCATCACGCTTTGCCCCTGGAATAGTTCTGCTGCCCTGTGCCCTGTCAGGACAGATTGCTACTGGTCATCTCTGGATGCGCAATGAACTGAGTGTACGTAAAACCGCTCAGCTCTGCCCACAAGCACCTGTCTCTTCAGTAGGAACCTTCCCCTAACACCCACTGGCTGGCACCTTCTGAGCCACTCGCTTCCGGATGAGAGGAATGCTGAAGGAATGCTGCATGTGTTTTAGCTTACAAGAAGAAAGCTAGCAACTTCTTCAGAGAAAGACCAGCATTGCAGATTGGACGCTGGCTGTCGGCAAAGGAGAAATAACTTGAATAGCCAATATGTTGCCTGCTCTCTTCGTTGTGTGCCTGATTGAGAACTCTCACTGAGGCAATTGCCCCTTGTGGGCCCAAGCAGTTGGCCAATTTTTAGGGCTTTGCCAGCTTGTTTCTGTTAGCAGGAGAAATGGATGATTCGAGTCAGGTATTTCTTTGATGCATTCCTGTTTTTCTGCAGTGAATGAACACACAGTCCCGTTTCCCCAAACACAGGAGGAACAAACACCGGCAGGCCATTTCCTTGCTCAGAAATCCAAGTCTGCCTTTCCAGCCAGTCCTGTGCCCATAGAATCATAGAATATCAGGGTTGGAAGGGACCTCAGGAGATCATCTAGTCCAACCCCCTGCTCAAAGCAGGACCAATCCCCAATTTTTGCCCCAGATCCCTAAATGGCAAGGACTGAACTCACAACTCTGGGTTTAGCAGAGCAATGCTCAAACCACTGAGCTATCCCTCCCCCAAAGGAAGCTCTGTCTCTGAGCTTCCTCCCAGGACCACACTCACCGCGTCATCTTTGGCTATCTGCTGGCTTTCTGCCTCTTACACACATAGCTGTAACCAATCAAGCCCCCAGCCTCTGTGTCTGCAACTAGTGTCAGGGAAAACCCTTCAGACCACATGGCTTACCTCTGCTCAGCCTTTGCCATGTGGCACATTGCCTTGGGTGGTGACTGCCATGTTCCAGCTATCTCTACATAAAGGAGCATTTAATTGCTCCTTTCAATTTTCCTGAAAGAAGGGTGTTTAGTGCAACTAATCAGCTTTAACAAAGTCTGTGATTGTCTATAGATCAAAGACTCGCTTGAAAGCAGCCATTAACACTTTCCAGCATAAGATCACAACGTTGAAACCACATCCTCTACTCCTGCCCTCTAACTGCAAATTAAAAGATTTTATCACAGGAATCTCCTTGTCTGATGGCAGCTATAGGTCTCTGCAACCCCTGTCTCCAGCTCTAGCAGGAGCCCACCCCAACACTTGCCCACTCCACCACACCCCATTGCTCCACTGTTTGTGGCTCCAGCAGACGGTAGTGGAGAGGAGACTTCCCTGACCACACTCCTGCTTTGAAAGCTGTACTCCCTGATTGTCAAAGAAATTGGCTTCATCCCCAGGAAACTGATGGGTAGTGCACTGTCAGAATGCCATTCCAGACTAGATTACCTGGTGCCACTTTAACCACAACAGATGATTTAGCCAATGAGATGGGATTTTCATGATTGCACAGAGAAAATGTTCTTCCAGTGAGTCACAGAATGCAGGAGGTTGAGTACAGCTTTGTTGAGGTTGATGCAGTTACACTGCAAGAGAACCCGACCCATTCAAGCCTTATGTTTAATGTTTGGCATTCTACATAATCTGTTATTTGACTAAGTGGTTGGTAATGATTCTATCTGTGCCTGTCACAGAGCAACAAGCTCTCAAAGTTCCTCCTACTGGGACTGTTGTCTATGGACCCATCACCTGATCTTGGAGGTGTAACACACTGCTGGGAATACCCAGAGCTGGGATTCACTGTTACCTCTCTGCCTGAGCACCTGTGAGTTTTGCTGGTGATTAGTCTGCGTCAGCTCCGTGCCAGACTAAGCTGTCCTCTTCACCAGCAAACTTCTCACGGCTCTCCCAGCCCATATCTTGCCTAGCAGGTAACAATCAGTGAACCCCAGCCTCTGAGCTCCTCAGAGATCATAGAATATTAGGGGTCGAAGAGACCTCAGGAGGTCATCTAGTCCAACCCCCTGCTCAAAGTAGGACCAACACCAACTAAATCATCCCAGCCAGGGCTTTGTCAAGCTGGGCCTTAAAAACCTCTAAGGAAGGAGATTCCACCACCTCCCTAGGTAACGCATTCCAATGCTTCACCACCCTCCTAGTGAACTAGTGTTTCCTAATATCCAACCTAGACCTCCCCCACTGCAACTTGAGACCATTGCTCCTTGTTCTGTCATCTGCTACCACTGAGAACAGTCTAGATCCATCCTCTTTGGAACCCCCTTTCAGGTAGTTGAAGGCTGCTATCAAATCCCCCCTCACTCTTCTCTTCTGCAGACTAAACAAATCCAGTTCCCTCAGCCTCTCCTCATAAGTCATGTGCTCCAGCGAAAGCTCATGCTCAAATAAATTGGTTAGTCTCTAAGGTGCCACAAGTACTCCTTTTCTTTTTGCGAATACAGACTAACACGGCTGTTCCTCTGAAACTAATCATTTTTGTTCCCCTCCGCTGGACTCTCTCCAGTTTGTCCACATCCCTTCTATAGTGGGGGGGGGGACCAAAATTGGATGCAGATGTTGTTCTGCAATGCACAGCATCTACCATGGTGCATTCCCAGACTATATTAAGTTTCCTGCTCTTCTAAAGAGTCAATACATGGCGTTTTATCAATTTGAATGGGTTAAATACACACTTCCCTTCAAACACAGGTCTGAGCTAGTGTATGGAAAAAGTAAAATAAGTTTGTTAACAAAAGACTGTGGATGAGGTGATACCAAGTAAAAGATAAAGGTAGAGATGGTTACAAGCAAATTAAAGTGGAAAAGCATACATCTAAAAGTTTAAAACTTAAACTAGCAAGATACAGTCTTTGTTCAAGATGGCTTCTTTCACCCCAGTCTCCTTTCCAGCTTTGATTGGCCACAGAGATCAAATTACTTGGCTCTTTTGTCTCTTAAGGAGAAGGATCTAGAGGAAGTCTCTCTCTGTTCCTGATGTTCCCAAATGGATTGTCTTTTGTTTTGAAAGATAGGAAGACCTCCTGGGGATTCAGTCTTTGGGATGTAGAACCCATATTAATTCTCTGTCTCTTGAGTTCAGGTTCAAGATAACTGTTAGCCATAAAGAAAGCTAACAGGGTAAATCAGCCAATATGTAAATTGAAGTAAACCTACTTTGCTTAGGCTAGGCTGTCCTTGCCTTTGTCTTACGCATGTTCTAATAACACTATCTAGAGGGAATTCATAACTTCACATATAAGGTTTACACATGCGCTTTACAATCACATTAGTAACCAGCGTGTTATTAGCTTTCTCGTGCTATCTCCCAAGGCCTATTTTGGTACAAATATTCTTGCAATAGTGTGTAAAGTGTGAATACTGAGGTGCCTAGGGTCACAGGACAGTTTATAGTTTGGGGTAAAATATGATTGATTTGCTCAGTGTGCTGACAGGACTTCCAATGGAAGTTAGGAAGCTGTAACAGCAAGCAGGAAAACACAGATCTTTGGGTTATTAGGCTTTGCTGTGATTAATGGCTGTTTCATTAGTGCGAGGCCCTTGCAGGAGTAGTCTTGCTCAGGCTGGGGTTTTAGTTAAAATAAGGTAGGCCTGAGGACACAAGCCCAGGTCACAATTGATGCCTTCTCATTCTGTGCAAGTGATAGCAAGGGGGCAGGTACATGGCAAGTTACTTGAGTTAGAGAGAGTTTGGGGGGATTTTGCAAAATGGCATCTAGGCTGTTTGACTGCCATGATGCACAGGGATTATTACGAAATTATTAATGCAGGTTGTTAATTAGAGGTGTGATTATAAATACCAGGAAAATGACATCTGGATAATAGGCAAATATTAATCTTGGTATGGTCACGGAAATTGATCAAATGAGACATCTTCTGTATATTGATTTTTTTCTAGGATTTCAATTATATTTGTCTGTATTAACTAAAGCGCACAAAATTTCTGTGTGTGCTTCACCAGATTTTATCTTCTCAATTAATTGCAAGCAGCCCCCTGAAAAATAATCTGTTATTTGTGACAAGTGCATGTTGGGCCGCAATAAATAATTCTACGATTGCAATAATCATTCAGGCGAGGGTTATTCTTTGCACCCCAGGTTAATTGAAAGGCTACACTGTGCATTCAGGGGCAATAGGATTTAGGAATCCTTGCCGTATGCTTCTTTGAGAAATATGTTTCGGAAACAGTCAAACATATTACCACTGAGACTACAAACCTTAGGTTGCAGAGTCAACACTCCTTGGAGACGAACGGGATGCAACTGCGTGTCTCAGCATAGCAGCAATTTACAGTTAGAAGGTTTAATTTCCCTCCACCACAAAGGATAGAAACATGTATATTTTTAAATGAACAATTACATTCTGCAATGTGTGGGATGGGCTGCTAGAGAAGTGCTGACGTGACCTGCCAGCCCCATACAGCTTCTGGGTGGCAGTGTCTAAAGGTCCATCTGTTCTCCATTAGAGAGAGCCATCAGTGCAACATGGCTCGGTGGCAGGATGCATCTTACTCTGCTTGTGTTGGATGAGCTCCCTGGGCCTGAGTAGCAAACATCAATTCTCCTTTGCTTTCTCCATTAAATGAATTCCTGAATATGCCGCAATCAAGCTTGTGCAGCCAGACTTCAGAGTCCTACACAACAGAGTGTTGTTTTGAGAAACCTAAATAGAGGTTAGCTTCGTCAATGACAACACATAGGGGAAAGTTCGCGCATCGCTCCCAGCACCATGACCTGTCCCTCATCCTATGGCACTGCTTGGAACACGGTTTGGCTCCCCCCTGCACTTCCGGTTTGGTGGCATGGCTCTGTCCGTCAGGGATGTCGTTTTTATTGACACCGCTGTGCTGGAGAAATCTGCAGTGGAGATTCAGTTACCCCCATATCACCACACTGATACCAGTGTAGCTTCCACCCACTCCCTGGCGGGTTTTACATGGCTTAACTATGACGAGTAAAATTAAGTGTAAAAATGTCATAAGAAAAGCCAAAGAGGAGTTTGAAGAACAGCTAGCCAAAAACTCAAAAGCTAATAACAAAATATTTAAGTACATCAGAAGCAGGAAGCCTGCTAAACAACCAGTGGGGCCCCTGGATGCTCGAGATACAAAAGGAGCACTTAAAGACGATAAACTCATTTCAGAGAAACTAAATGAATTCTTTGCTTCAGTCTTCACGGCTGAGGATGTTGGGGAGATTCCAAACCTGAGCCGTCTTTTGTAGGTGATAAATCTGAGGAATTGTCACAGATTGAAGTGTCACTAGAGGAGGTTTTGGAATTAACTAACAGTAACGAATCACCGGGCCCAGCTGGCATTCACCCAAGAGTTCTGAAAGAACTCAAATGTGAAATTGCGGAACTCTTAAGTATGGTTTGTAACCTGTCCTTTAAATCAGCTACTGTACCCAGTGACTGGAAGATAGCTAATGTCACACCAATATTTAAGAAGGGCTCTAGAGGTGATCCCGGCAATTACAGACCGGTACGTCTAACGTCTGTACCGGGCAAATGAGTTGAAACAACGGTAAAGAATAAAATTGTCATAAAGAACATAAATTGTTGTGCAAAAGTCAACATGGTTTCTGGAAAGGGGGATCATGTCTTACTAATCTATTAGAGTTCTTTGAGGGGGTCAACAAACATGTGGACAAGGGGGATCCAGTGGACATAGTGTACTTAGATTTCCAGAAAGCCTTTCACAAGGTCCCTCACCAAAGGCTCTTACGTAAATTAAGTTGTCATGGGATAAGAGGGAAGATCCTTTCATGGACTGAGAACTGGTTAAAAGACAGGGAACAAAGGGTAGGAATAAATGGTAAATTTTCAGAATGGAGAGGGGTAACTAGTGGTGTTCCCCAAGGGTCAGTCCTAGGACCAATCCTATCCAACTTATTCATAAATGATCTGGAGAAAGGGATAAACAGTGAGGTGGCAAAGTTTGCAGACGATACTAAACTGTTCAAGATAGTTAAGACCAAAGCAGACTGTGAAGAACTTCAAAAAGCTCTCACAAAACTAAGTGATTGGGCAACAAAATGGCAAATGAAATGGAATGTGGATAAATGTAAAGTAATGCACATTGGAAAAAATAACCCCAACTATACATACAATATGATGGGGGCTAATTTAGCTACAACTAATCAGGAAAAAGATCTTGGGGTCATTGTGGATACTTCTCTGAAGACATCCACGCAGTGTGCAGCGGCAGTCAAAAAAACAAACAGGATGTTAGTAATCATTAAAAAAGGGATAGAGAATAAGATGGAGAATATCTTATTGCCCTTATATAAATCCATGGTACGCCCACATCTTTTGAATACTGCATACAGATGTGGTCTCCTCATCTCAAAAAAGATATACTAGCATTAGAAAAGGTTCAGAGAAGGGCAACTAAAACGATTAGCAGTTTGGAATGGGTCCCATATGAGGAGAGATTAAAGAGGCCAGGACTTTTCAGCTTGGAAAAGAGGAGACTAAGGGGGGATATGACTGAGGTATATAAAATCATAAGTAGTGTGGAGAAAGTGAATAAGGAAAAATTATTTACTTGTTCCCATAATATAAGAACTAGGAGTCACCAAATGAAATTAATGGGCAGTAGGTTTAAAACAAATAAAAGGAAGTTCTTCTTCACAC
Source organism: Caretta caretta (assembly GCF_965140235.1). Lineage (NCBI taxonomy): Eukaryota > Metazoa > Chordata > Testudines > Cheloniidae > Caretta > Caretta caretta. The sequence continues at coordinate 11,496,820 of NC_134209.1, forward strand.
AGTGCACAGTCAACCTGTGGAACTCCTTGCCTGAGGAGGTTGTGAAGGCTAGGACTATAACAGGGTTTAAAAGAGAACTAGATACATTCATGGAGGTTAAGTCCATTAATGGCCATTAGCCAGGATGGGTAAGGAATGGTGTCCCTAGCCTCTGTTTGTCAAAAGGTGGGGATGGATGGCAGGAGAGAGATCACTTGATCATTACCTGTTAGGTTCATTCCCTCTGGGGCACCTGGCATTGGCCACTGTCAGCAGACAGGATACTGGGCTGGATAAACCTTTGGTCTGACCCAGTATGGCCATTCTTATGTTCTTATGGGTATAACTAGGGGACAATTTCCTGGCGCAAGTGCTGGAGGAGCCAACTAGGGGGGGCGCTTTTCTTGACCTGCTGCTCACAAACCGGGTAGAATTAGTGGGGGAAGCAAAAGTGGATGGGAATCTGGGAGGCAGTGACCATGAGTTGGTTGAGTTCAGGATCCTGACACAGGGAAGAAAGGTAAGCAGCACGATACGGACCCTGGACTTCAGGAAAGCAGACTTCGACTCCCTCAGGGAACGGATGGCCAGGATCCCCTGGGGGACTAACTTGAAGGGGAAAGGAGTCCAGGAGAGCTGGCTGTATTTCAAGGAATCCCTGTTGAGGTTACAGGGACAAACCATCCCGATGAGTCGAAAGAATAGTAAATATGGCAGGCGACCAGCTTGGCTTAATGGTGAAATCTTAGCGGATCTTAAACATAAAAAAGAAACTTACAAGAAGTGGAAAGTTGGACATATGACCAGGGAAGAGTATAAAAATATTGCTCGGGCATGTAGGAATGTTATCAGGAGGGCCAAATCGCACCTGGAGCTGCAGCTAGCCAGAGATGTCAAGAGTAACAAGAAGGGTTTCTTCAGGTATGTTGGCAACAAGAAGAAAGCCAAGGAATGTGTGGGCCCCTTACTGAATGAGGGAGGCAAACTAGTGACAGAGGATGTGGAAAAAGCTAATGTACTCAATGCTTTTTTTGCCTCTGTTTTCACTAACAAGGTTAGCTCCCAGACTGCTACGCTGGGCATCACAAAATGGGGAAGAGATGGACAGCCCTCTGTGGAGATAGAGGTGGTTAGGGACTATTTAGAAAAGCTGGACGTGCACAAGTCCATGGGGCTGGACGAGTTGCATCCGAGAGTGCTGAAGGAACTGGCGGCTGTGATTGCAGAGCCATTGGCCATTATCTTTGAAAACTCGTGGCGAACCGGGGAAGTCCCGGATGACTGGAAAAAGGCTAATGTAGTGCCAATCTTTAAAAAAGGGAAGAAGGAGGATCCTGGGAACTACAGGCCAGTCAGCCTCACTTCAGTCCCTGGAAAAATCATGGAGCAGGTCCTCAAAGAATCAATCCTGAAGCACTTGCATGAGAGGAAAGTGATCAGGAACAGCCAGCATGGATTCACCAAGGGAAGGTCATGCCTGACTAATCTAATCGCCTTCTATGATGAGATTACTGGTTCTGTGGATGAAGGGAAAGCAGTGGATGTATTGTTTCTTGACTTTAGCAAAGCTTTTGACACGGTCTCCCACAGTATTCTTGTCAGCAAGTTAAGGAAGTATGGGCTGGATGAATGCACTACAAGGTGGGTAGAAAGCTGGCTAGATTGTCGGGCTCAACGGGTAGTTATCAATGGCTCCATGTCTAGTTGGCAGCCGGTATCAAGTGGAGTGCCCCAAGGGTCGGTCCTGGGGCCGGTTTTGTTCAATATCTTCATAAATGATCTGGAGGATGGTGTGGATTGCACTCTCAGCAAATTTGCGGATGATACTAAACTGGGAGGAGTGGTAGATACGCTGGAGGGGAGGGATAGGATACAGAAGGACCTAGACAAATTGGAGGATTGGGCCAAAAGAAATCTGATGAGGTTCAACAAGGATAAGTGCAGGGTCCTGCACTTAGGACGGAAGAACCCAATGCACAGCTACAGACTAGGGACCGAATGGCTAGGCAGCAGTTCTGCGGAAAAGGACCTAGGGGTGACAGTGGACGAGAAGCTGGATATGAGTCAGCAGTGTGCCCTTGTTGCCAAGAAGGCCAATGGCATTTTGGGATGTATAAGTAGGGGCATAGCGAGCAGATCGAGGGACGTGATCGTTCCCCTCTATTCGACATTGGTGAGGCCTCATCTGGAGTACTGTGTCCAGTTTTGGGCCCCACACTTCAAGAAGGATGTGGATAAATTGGAGAGAGTCCAGCGAAGGGCAACAAAAATGATTAGGGGTCTGGAACACATGAGTTATGAGGAGAGGCTGAGGGAGCTGGGATTGTTTAGCCTCCAGAAGAGAAGAATGAGGGGGGATTTGATAGCTGCTTTCAACTACCTGAAAGGGGGTTCCAAAGAGGATGGCTCTAGACTGTTCTCAATGGTATCAGATGACAGAACGAGGAGTAATGGTCTCAAGCTGCAGTGGGGGAGGTTTAGATTGGATATTAGGAAAAACTTTTTCACTAAGAGGGTGGTGAAACACTGGAATGCGTTACCTAGGGAGGTGGTAGAATCTCCTTCCTTAGAGGTTTTTAAGGTCAGGCTTGACAAAGCCCTGGCTGGGATGATTTAACTGGGAATTGGTCCTGCTTTGAGCAGGGGGTTGGACTAGATGACCTTCTGGGGTCCCTTCCAACCCTTATATTCTATGATTCTATGATTCTATGATTCTATAACTATGTTGGCAAACCCCTCCCACTGTAAACCAAGCTTGTGATGTTACATGTTTATTTCCAAATCCAATACAGTGAGTATTTGATTTGGAAATAAAATTGATTGCATGGAATAGGATTTTAATACCTATAAGGCAATGCAAAAATGCTGTGTGAGCAGCGTTGACAGATGTTTGGCTGCATGTGTGTGTTCTCCCTGTGTGCTGTCCCAGCTCTGTGCAGGTAGCTGGCACTGCAGACCTTGAGTGAACCGCCCAATGACCACTAGATCCGTTAAGGTATGAAGGCACCCAGCCAGGTTGATTGTCGATGAAGCATAGTACTAGTATCCTGTAGACTCTACTGGGCCACTAATACATGTATGCCTGTGACAAGGAACCAGCTCAGTGAACGGCGGGACTTTCCATTCCTCCCTAGGCCAGACAGAGACACTCCCTTTGAGGCTCCATTTTATACATCAATACAAACAACTTATGTATTCCCCCTCTGACGTAGCCAGTTACCACCCATCACCTTGTACATCTCTATCCATCATGCTGTCATCCTGACCTTATCTTTCAGATGGGTCAGCGTGTTCCTGTTCTCTTTGGGGGATGTGCTCGTATAGAAGTGTTCTGGTACCACCCTTCTGGAGTGTGTTTGCATGAGTGCTCTGTGCCTAGCACCTCTTAGGAATGTGTGTTTCTGCAATATCAGCCCTGTTCTTCCCAGATACTGTGAGCAGGGCCTGCCTCTAGCTCACAGCCTGACTTTGCTTTATATCAACAAAGTTTTGACCACTACTTTAGCCCAGGCCTCAGGCCTCTGATACAAGGGCTTATGTCTCAGGCTCTCTTCCTACCACAGGCAGCAGGTCACACTACCATTTACCCAACCCTCCCGGTGCTGTAGCTATACATGGGCTCCAGCACTTTCTCCTGCCCATTGTGCGGGAAGGCTCTGGCCGTCTCATCCATTCTCGGTCCTCCATTGAACATTGATATGTTTTCCTCTGCCCCCACGGCAGCTCTGCTCCAGTTTGTGTGCTAGCTGACACCATGGGGACGTCTGCACTGGAATAAAAGGCCAGCGGCCCAGCTGTGGCTGGCCCAGGTCAGTTGACTCGGCTCGTGGGGTCTGTGGGGCTAAAACTTGCTCTGTAGATGTTTGGGCTCATGGACCCTCCCTGCTCACAGAGTCCCTGAGATTGGGCTCCAGCTGGTGCCTGAATGTCTACACAGCATTCTTACAGCCCGCAGCCCGAGTCCCGCGTGCCCAAGTCAGCTGACCTGGGCCAGCCGCAGGTGGTTAGGTGCTGTGTAGACGTACCCCAGATGGGACTGTTGAGTTTCCACGGTCTCTGCCATGCTGAGCTAAGATAAGTGAGGGGAGATACATTTGTCTTCACTGGCACAGCACCGTCCTGCTGACAGCTTCAGTTTCAACAAATTCGCATTTCTTATGAGAAAAAGATTCAACAGAAAACTCCCATCACAGTTCTTTCTCCCCAGACTCTTATTCCCACCAGGGCCAATTAACAGAGAATACTGTTAGCAAGATACAGGTGGCCATTGACTGTTACAGGCTTCTCACACCATGCTGGTGCACAGGACAGAAACGAGTCTCTTCCGTCATCCTGTCATTAGCTGCTGCCTGCATCCGCTCAGTGCTGATTGACTGGCCTGCCCCTCCCTGCTGAAGGTTCTTGTTAAGGTTTCTCTTGGGCGCCTTTGTGTCCTCACACCAGTTAGTTTCCACTTGACTGCTTCATGGAGAGTCTGTGTTGGCATCTGGAGAATGTGCATCAAATATCCACCAGAAACAGAAGGAAATGCTGGGCACATGAGCTGCTGGCTGTTGATTTCATGGGTCTCTTCGCTGGTGGTGAAGTCTTTCCAACCAACGCCCAAAAACTTTTGCAGGTACATAGAGGGAAAACTCGATCGATGTATGTGAAACTAACATTTTAATAGATCTCCAGCCTTTGCAGCCGTACGTTAACACCAAGATTATGTCTGAGCTGAAAATTCTCAGTTTTGTCCCCGTGCTGTCTATCTTTGATTTCCATACGTTGTTGAGTTTAGTGAATGCTGTGGATGTCTTTCCAATCCTTGATGTCACTTCTTTCTTGAGGTCTCCGTTGGCTAGCATGGCGCTGCTTATGTAAATGACTTGTTCTACTGCTTGATGTTTTTGCCTTTTTCTTCTTAGTGTAGGCGCAGCAGGCCTCAGGTGGCATGGGACCAGGATTCATCACTGAATTTGGTCTGCTGGTTGGATCATTAGCTTCCCCGGCCCAGGCTGGGTACTGGCAGGGAGTGCGGCGTGAACACTGATCCATAGACCCCTTTTGTGATGTTCCTAATGTGATGTTCCTGCTTGATGTCTGGTTTCAAGATGTTTATTCTGATGTAACTGATCTAGAGGCCCGTTGGCCTGCTATTTTTGCCAAGGTGTCTGTCTTTTGTTTGTAGCTTTTGGGGGTGTTGCTCAATAGCACAATATAATAAGCAAAGCCTAGGTCTTCCAGGCATCTGCCATCTGCCCATGCTGAGCCAGTGTTTGTGTTGCTAAAATGCTTCATTATCCATTCGATGACAATGCCAAACAGCAGAGATAGAATGCAGCCCGGTTTCACACCAGTCTCCATATTGAACCACTCTGTTTGATTGGCCACCCTTCCAGCACAATCTGCATTGCTATGCATAGCCCTGATGGTGTTCATGACTTTTGCTAGAATTCTATAAGACTGAAGAATGTTTCACAATGTATGGCTATGCAGGCTGTCAAATGCTTCTTGACAAATCCGTGAACTTGATGATGAGGGGAGCCTGCCCATTCTGTGCGTTCTCCTATGCTGGCCCTTAGTGTGACGATCTGATCTACACGAGATCTCTTGGGCCTGAATTCAGCCTGTTCTTCCCTAAGCTTTGCATCCATTGCCTCTTTCATACTGTGTAATATCATGCTACAGAAGACTTTTCCCACAACAGAGAGTACTGTGACTCCTCTCCTGAGATCGCCACCCTTTTGGGGCATTCTGACAATGTATTCCATGTTTGCACTGGGCCTCTTTTCCCCAGACTTCACTGAACAGCGCTATCAGTTTCAGTACAGTGGCAGTGTCAAGTGGTTTTGACATTTCTGCTGTGATCTGATCATCTCCCGCTTCTTGTTTCTCAGGTTCTTGACTGCAGCCTGGACTCCTGACATCTCTGTTGGAGAGATGATGATATCAAGTTGATTAGCTTCGCATGTTTCATCAAACTCTGGTGCTGAGGTAGAGCCGGGCCTGTTGAGGACTTCTTTGAAATGCCCTGCCCATCTGTTGTTCTGTTTTACCTCAGTTGTAAGCATTTTTCTATCTTTAATTTTTATTGGCCCATTTCCTGTTTTTGAAGCACCCACACAGGGTTTTAGTCGCTTGGTAAATGACTCTAGTTTCCTATCAGAGCAGCAGCTTCATCTGGTAGGTCTTCAACATAGCTCCATCTCTCTTTCCTTGGCATTGCTTTTCACTGCTTTGTCTGCTGCTTCCAGTATTTTGTCGGTTTTAGCATTCAGGAGTTTTCCTTTCAGTTACTTTCTTTCCTCAATACGATGCCACCTCTCTTGGCTTATCCAGTTCTTCTTCTGTCTATGCTGATATCCCACTGCAACTGCTGCAGCTTGAATCACATTGTCTCTGAGCACTGCTTATTTCAATTCAGTTCCAGTCAGGGTCACCCCTTCCTCTTCCCCTGGCAGTGACTCCAGCCTGTTTCTGATTCAAGTTGGAAGGTCTCACAGTGCTCTTTTGTTTTCAGTTCTGATGTGTTGATTTTCTCTGCAGCTTTCGGTTTCAAGTTGATCTTTGTCAGTTTTTATTTGTTTGGCAATGCAAAGATCTGCTGCTCTATATCCCCTTGTGTCTTGGACAGCTGACCATTTCTTGAGCTGATACGGATGGGATCAATCTGGTGTTTTGTTTTGCCATCTGGTGAACCATTTATTTGTCTGTCTTTGAAGGAACAGGGTGCTTGCAGAACTAGGGCAGACACCAAGAACAACTCCGTGAGTCTCTCTTGCCATTTTGGCTAATGATTCCCGTCCCATGCTCCCCCACTGGTTTTTCCCTTCCTTGGTTGGAAAAGTTGCTCGTGGCAAGGAGTAAATGATGTTTTGGTATTCTAGCAGTCACACTTTGGTGGCAATGTAGAACGTGGGTGTGTCTGTGTATGCGTTCCTTTGTTTATGCATTTCTATACAAGGTCCAGGTGCTTGTATCGAAATGCAAAAGCAAAGGCGCACTCGCGCACCCACAAAGATACCTTCATAGCCACAGATGTATTTCACCTTCCTCTGCCAGTCTGGTGACCTGCTGAGTATGTGATGCAGTCAGAGAAGGAGACAGAGGGTGATCATGAAAGCCCCACACTTCTGTAAAGAGCGGGGCAGAGAAGGGAAGCTCTCAGCAGCACCACTGTGCTGACATGGCATCAGCCAGAAGAGCTTGTTTGTCTGCCGTTTAGCTCTGCGGCTGGCTGGCTGCAGACAAGGGAGCTATTTTAGCTTTCAGATGAACTCACAGATGGAAAAATTCAAACCCCAGGAGTAGATGGCAGAAAGCTTGGATTTTTTTTGCATGTTGAGCAGAATCAGGGAACAAAGAAAAAGGGTAAAAGGATGAGTGTCAAGCCCCTACCAAGGACCAGCCTCTTAAGAGCGGCCAGACTGGGTCAGACCAATGGTTCCATCTGGCCCAGTGTCTTGTCTTCTGACAGTGGCCAATGCCAGGTGCCCCAGAGGGAATGAACAGAACAGGGCAATTATTGAGTGATCCATTGTCCAGTCCCATCGTCTGGCAGTCAGTGGTTTAGGGACACCCAGACCATGATGTTGCCTCGCTGACCATCTTGGCTAATAGCCATTGATGGACCTACCCTCCATGAACTTATCTAATTCTTTTTCGATCCGCTAGCAATGCTCCTACTTATACAGCCCAAAATGCCGTTAGCCTTCTTGGCAACAAGGGCACACCGTTGACTCATATCCAGCTTCTTGTCCACTTAACCCTTAGGCCCTTTTCTGCAGAACTGCTGCCTAGCCGCTCAGTCCTTAGTCTGTAGCAGTGCATGGGATTCTTCCGTCCTAAGTGCAGGACTCTGCACTTGTCCTTGTTGAACCTCATCAGATTTCTTTTGGCCCAATCCTCTAATTTGTCTAGGTCCCTCTGTATCCTATCCCTGCCCTCCAGCATATCTACCACTCCTCCCAGTTTAGTGTCATCTGCAAACTTGCTGAGGGTGCAATCCACACCATCCTCCAGATCATTAATGCAGCAGCTCATTAAGCCATGTGACTAACATCTGTCATATGTGGTTTGTTCTCTGTCTCTCCCACCTTATCCCCAGGGGGAGAACTGTGTGGTCTGTGTAGTCTTTTGTTTTGGCTTTTATAATAGGTCCACACTGCTTTGTATTAGTGTTAGCAAAGGCAGGTCAGAGACATGTCCCTGACACTTGGAGTGGAAGGTGGGAAGGTCTGTGCTGGTCCCTCGTTCCTGGGGGAGTTCAGTCCCCAGAAAGGTCTGTCACCTGCACAGACAAGATTGACCCAGACGGTGGAAAATTCCATTGTGCTTGAGGAGCAGAGCTGTTGACCAGGGGCCTCCTCCTTGGCTCTTCTCACTTCCCTGGGCCCAGGCCATTCAGCAGCTGTGAAGATGAAGATAAAGACCAAGACCTTGGACTTGACTTAATACAAAAACCTTCTAGTTCTTTCACCGGGTCTCCACTTGCCATGAGGAACACAGAGTGAAAGCACCATGAGGGAACAAATGTGATGACCAGAAAGGAAGCATCTCAGAGGCATTCCTTCTTCTGGACTTTGCATTGCCCCATCCTCCATCTTGGTTTCTGTCATAAATGCTGGGCTCTGAACACAGCGAGTTTTGTTTTAAAATTTAAAAAAATCTTGTTGAGAACAAAAGGGGGGTGGGATGTTTGAGAAACAAAGTCGCCTTAGCCATGTCAGTTCACAGTGCTGAAAGCAGCAGAGTGGAGCTAGTAACAAATCCCAGCCCTTCTGCAGATCACTTCTAGCAGAGTCTTGCTTGTAAAAGATGAACGCAGGGTTCTGCACTTAGGACGGAAGAACCCAATACACAACTACAGACTAGGGACCAAATGGCTCAGCAGCAGTTCTGCAGAAAAGGACGTAGGGATTACAGTGGATGAGAAGCTGGATATGAGTCAACAGTGTGCCCTTGTTGCCAAGAAGGCCAATGGCATTTTGGGATGTATAAGTAGGGGTATTGCCAGCAGATCGAGGGACGTGATCGTTCCCCTCTATTCGACATTGGTGAGGCCTCATCTGGAGTACTGTGTCCAGTTTTGGGCCCCACACTACAAGAAGGATGTGGAAAAATTGGAAAGAGTCCAGCGGAGGGCAACAAAAATGATTAGGGGACTGGATCACATGACTTATAAGGAGAGGCTGAGGGAACTGGGGATGTTCAGTCTTCAGAAGAGAAGAATGAGGAGGGATTTGATAGCTGCTTTCAACTACCTGAAAGGGGGTTCCAAAGAGGATGGATCTAGACTGTTCTCAGTGGTAGCAGATGACAGAACAAGGACTAATGGTCTCAAGTTGCAGTGAGGGAGGTTTAGGTTGGATATTAGGAAAAACTTTTTCCCTAGGAGGGTGGTGAAACACTGGACTGTGTTACCTAGGGAGGTGGTGGAATCTCCTTCCCTAGAAGTTTTTAAGGTCAGGCTTGACAAAGCCCTGGCTGGGATGATTTAGTCGGGGATCGGTCCTGCTTTGAGCAGGGGGTTGGACTAGATGACCTCCTGAGGTCCCTTCCAACCCTGATATTCTATGATTCTAACCCATACAGAGGAGGACTAGCTGCAAGTAGGAAGCATTTGTGGAGGCTTCCTCTGACTGGGCTCAATTCTGCACCCGCCCCCATGTTATGTTCTACCTTTCCCCTGTGAGTAGTGGGGCTGATCTCAGTGGGCAAGTTGTGGAGGAAGGCACCATGAAACTCAGGGGAGGGGGGGCAGACTCTGCCCATATGCGAGGAGGATTTTCCACATATTCTATAATCCTGGCTACATTTTATTTTCCTGCTGGCACAGCAGCTGCCTTCGCAGAACCTTTCCTTCCCCCAGGACACTGGCTTCCACCCTAGTGGATCCTCGTATGCGGGGGAAAGAGACTCTCCTGGCGACGCCCATGGCATGCGGCTTTCTTGCTGGTGTAGGTGGGAGCGCCACACACAGAATGTGGCCACTGGGGGATTGTGGCTGGCCCCGGCACTCCCGTTCGAAACCTGTCCGGTCACCTCCTCCCACCTGCACAGAGCAGCCTCTTCCACGTCGGCAGGAGGAGCTTGTGTTTCCAGACCAGCAGGTCCCGTGGTCAATCCCAGCAGCTCATCTACCCGGGGCCAAGTTACGTTTATGAATTATAAGACGTGTCCCTGCTTTTCCTCTGACTGAGGCAGCTTGTTCTCTTGGCTGTGATGCCATCTGACAACAGACCTGAGGGGACTTCACTGGCTTTGTGTTACTGTTTCTTTTTTACTTTTATTTTCTATTTCCTTCTGTTTCTCCCACTCCCCCACCCCCACCCACTTTCTCAGCTGCAGTGTCTTGCAGAAATCCAAGCACGTGCAGAGGGCTGCAAGGTTTGTGCTCCATGTTTTCAGAGCCGCAGCAAATCTGTTCCTTCCTCAGCTTGCTTGTGCTCTAAACAACTCCTGGCAGGGCTCAGGGTGGCAGGTTACAATTTCCCAGTGGCCACAAACTCCTTGTTCTCTTTAGAGTTTCTGCTCTGTCAGTAGTTGAAGTGTAATTTCCCCTTGTGATATTGATTTTACTAAACACCCACTTATGCGGGGGTCCCATCCTGCAGTCTTTACATCAGCTCCCATGGAGATTAAGAACTGCCGGTTCTGGCCTTGAGTATGTTGAGGGGGAGAGGGGCACAGCATGTGTCTGTCTGTCTGTCCTGCAAAAGACCTGCATTTAGGGACAGGTTCTTCGATTAATTTTGCTGAGGCCAGCACAGGCTGGGTGGTGTGCGGAGGTCACTTGCTCTATCACCTGGAAAGTTGCCATCACTCCTTGCAGATTGAGCTAGGAGATTACATGGGCATCATGCTGAATTTAAAGCATGAAATTGCCCTCCTCGCCAGAGGAATGGAGCAGTAAGGGCAATGGCCGTTGAGTGGGTGAGAGAGAACCAGGCCTTCCTTCCACTCCTCCAGCCCGTGAATTGGGAGAATGACAACTGGATTGAAAGTCTAGTGCTACTATTCAAAATCACATGGGCTCTCGTTGTAACCACACCAGATTCCTACCCCTTCCTGGTTACCCAGTACTCTGGTGCCCACTGCAGTGCTGGATACAGGCCTGCTGTGTGGCATCTGGAGGTGGGTTCAGATCTGAACTCCCCCAGAGTCTGGCAGGTGGGATCCTGGTGGGCTAGGACTGCCCATTAGAGAGAGCGGCCTGCACTGGGGAGTAGAGCTGATTGGAATGCAAACAGCTTTCATGACAAACGTCAAAGCTCTTTCCATTTGGCAGTGTTTGTAATGGGCTCATTTTTCATTTTTTAAGAAATTTTTATCAAAAAAAAGTTAATGATCTATTTTGTTGATTGAAACCCAGGTTTGGATACGGATACACTTCAACAATCACACTGTTAACAATGTCAATAACATTTGCATTTAAAAAAACTGAGGATGTGAGCTTTTCCCAAAATGTGAAAAGTTTTGGAAGTCAGTGGGTTTTGTCACAAACTTGTTTTTTTTTTATTTTAAAGGCCTTTTCATTAACCTTCAGCCGGCTCTGCTGCCATGGCTTCATCCAGATCTGAACTGCCCTAAAGCTTGTTGGGATTCGTACACCTCTCTCAGCGTGGTCCTTATCGTAACTTCACCTTCTAGCTACCGACGCACACCTGGTTTTGTAAAGCTATGGTTTTTTCTATTCACGTCCCATTTTGCTGAATGCCCAAAGATTGTGTGTGGTGGGGGAAGGGATTCAGAGAATTGGTTCTGATTTGGCCCCATCTCAGATAACCTAATCCTGCCTAGTTCCCAACTCGCTGAGCATGGCATTTCAGTGAAATTAAATTGCATTTATATGGGACGCAATTACATTCCTGTCATTTCCAACTGCATTGCAATTGGACATTCTATTTTTATACCAAGGTAAATCTTCCCTGTCAGTATTTTGACCTTGACAACTCATCCCCAGCTCCTGCAGATTGGACGATATGGCCCAATGTTACGCTCATTGCTGAGATTAGTAGTGTAAACACGTGGGCTTTTGTTCTGAATGATAAATTAATGGACAAAGTCATGGCCCAGCTTCCTTTCTGGCATTACTGTATGTATAAAGCAGTTGATTGTATACGTATGTGTACATATTATATCCAAAAACATTACATTAAGAGCATTATTGTGGCTGCAAAATCAAACAATCAAAAGTTAGGTAATGCCAAAATTAAGGTTCCCAGTACCTCCATACTGGAGAAAACAAAAGAATAGCTGTTCATTCAGTGTGCACTGTCTATCCTGTGTTTCCACAATATAGTTTGGAAAAGTTATAAACAACTGAAAATAAGGGATTATATTGGGAAATGCTACTGGCTCTGCCTATAGTAAGTTTCCCCCTTTCTTTATGATTCAGCCAGTAGATTCAATTAAAGTGAAATTGGTTCTTTCTCAGAATTCTACATTTCTAAAACCACGAGGAGCTCTCCAAGCCTGGCACAGAAGGGAAGAGACCGGCTTACATAACAATAATAGCTGCAAGGACTTGTTTTTATTTAACGTTTTTTAAAATGGAAACATTGTAAGTTTCATTATTTTCTGAGACAGACCTCTCAGTGTGATGGAAGCAGCTCCCTTGGAACAGTTAGAGTTGTATGTCTACATTACAGCAGCAGCTAGGAATGTAGGAATATTTATGCCAGAAGAAATTTAAGTCTTCTCCTTCTTAATGGTACAGCAGAAGAAAATGCCCAAATCAATTTTTCTTCACCTTTTTTGTTCGAATATTGGTAATGGAACATAGAACTTTTCAGTCGAGGTGGCTTGCTGAAATCTGGGATAATAGCAAACGAACAATATTGCCATTTTGATGATTAATAGCCTCTGGGAAATTGGTTCAAAGCTCTGTTTAGATCCTGATGAGTTGGTGGACTTTACAATAACTACTGCTGCAGAGGCCTAGAAAAAAGCAAATGTCATGCCAATACGTAAAAAGGATAAATGCACTGACCTGAGTAACTATAGGCCAGTTAGCCTGACACTGATCATGGGCAAGTCATGGAACGGCTGATATGGGATGCAGTCAGTAAAGAATGAAAGGACAGTAGTATAATCAGTGCAAATCAACATGCCTTTATAGAAAACTTGTCAGATTCGTGATCTCAAAAAAAAAAAAAAGTTTGATTCATACAGGTAACTGTAGTGGCATGCGATACTTAGATTTCTGTAAGGCGTTTAATTTAGTCCTGCATGACATTCTGATAAAAAGATTAGCACCATATAAAACCCGTGCAGCCCAAATTAAATAATTAAAAATTGGTTAACTGACAGATCACAAAAAGTAACTGTAAATGGGAAAGTCTCATCCAACGGGGGTATTTCTAGTGGGTCCCTCAGGGATCTGTTTTCGGTCCAAGGCTAATCAACCTTCATTAATGATCTGGGAGCAAATATAAAATCATTACGGGTAATATTTATATGACACAAACACTGGTGAAGTGATAAATGTTGCTGCGGACAAGTGAATTATACAGATTGACCCCGACCACTTAGTAAACTGGGCTGGTTTGAACTGTACCTGTGTTTTAATACAGCCAAACGTGTGGTCATATGTCTGGGAACAAAGAACCTAGACCACACTACAAGATGGGGAACTGTCCTAGAATGCAGTGACATTGAAAAAGACTTGGGGCAACAGTAGATGACCACCTGAATGTGAATGCCCAGTGTGATGCTATACCAAAGGGCATGTCTTACACTGCCCCTTGTGAATATAATCCTCTTCAAAGAGAACTATGTTAATCCACATAGGAACCTTTTAGTGCATACCTGCAGAGTCCACAAGGGGGAATTACAGCACCAACAGTTTGGTGTGCACCGCTATTCACACCCCGTAGTGTGAACTGTGGGGCAGTGTAGACATGGCCTAAGAGGGTAAATGGGATCCTTGAATGTAAAGCGGTGGTATTAATTCTGTATATGACATTGACACCACTACTGGAATGGGGTGTCCTGTTTTGATGGCCACACTTCAAAAGGGTGCCAAAAAGAGGTACCTGAATACTTAGAGGTCTGGAAAACCTGCCAATGGTGAGAGATTGAAGAAACACAGTCTATGTAATTTCATCAAGAGAAGGCGACTTGATTCCAGTCTGCGCATGCCTGTGTGGGGAGCAGGTTTCTGAGAGCTCAGGCGGCTCTTTAATCCAGCAGAATGAGATCCAACGGCTGGCAGTTGAAGCAAGACCAATTCAGACTGGAAGTCGGGTGCACATTTTTAACAGTGAAAGTAATTAACCGTTGGAAAAACTTGCCAAGAACTGTGGTGGAGTCCCCATTGCTCAAAGTTTTTTAATCTAGAGTGGGTGTTTTCCCCTCAGAGATACACTCTAGCGCTCACAGAATGTATGGACTTGAGGCATTAACCCCGGGGGTGAAATTTTCTGACCCATCTCAGGCAGGACGTGAGACTAGATAATCAGAAGGGTCCCTGCTGCCTTTCCAATGGCTCTGTCTAAAGCCAGAGGCAGCATGTCCTTTGGCTGTCACAGTGCAACGGGTATGGTTGCCAGATGTCCAGTTTTCAACCAGAATGCCAGGTCAAATAGGGACCCTGGTGGCTCCAGGCAGAACTGCTGACCGGGCCGTTAAAAGTCCGGTCCATGGTGCAGTGGGGCTAAAGCAGTCTCCCTGCTTGCTCTGTCTCTGTGTGGCTCCCAGAAGCAGCAGCATGTCCGCCCTCCAGATCCTACACTTAGGGACAGCCAGTGGCCTCTGCACACTGCCCGGTCTGTGGGGGTGGAGCTTGTGGATAGGACAGTGCACAGAGCTGCCTGGCCATGCCTCCACATAGGAGTCAGAGAGGGGACATGTCGCTGCTTCTGGGAGCTGCCTGAGGTAAGCGCCACCCAGAGCCTGCACCCCTGACCTCCTCCCGTCCCCAAATCCCCTGTGCCAGCCCTGATCCCCCTTCCATCCTCCAAACCCCTTGGTCCCAGCCCAGAGCACCATCCCAGAGTCTGCACCCCCAGCTAGAGCCCTCACAACCCCTGGCACCCCAACCCCCTGCCCCATCCCGTAGCCCCCCATTCCACAACCTGAACCCCTCATTTCTGGCCCCACCCCAGAACTGGTGCCCAGAGCCCGTACCCCCTTCCACACCCCAACCCCCTGCATCAGCCCAGTGAAAATGAGCGAGTGAGTGAGGGTGGGGAGAGCAAGTGATGGGGGGGTGGAGTGAGTGGGGGCAGAGCCTCCTAGAAGGGGCGTGACAAGAGCGTTCGGTTTTGTGCGAGTAGAAAGTTGGCAACCCTAGCGACAGGCCCCTTTACGGGGAAATGGGTGCAGGTCTCTTGGGACGGTAGCTGCTTCCCCATGGGGCCTGGTAGAAGGCCCCTGGCGTCTGTCCAAGTGGCGGTTAGGGTGAGGAGGAAGACGAGGCAGGAGCTGGTGAGGGAGGGTGCCCTGGAGTGAGCTGCATGGACTCCCACAGAGCAGGAGCTGGGAGCTGCTCGGAGAGGGGCTGGCCCAGAGAAGGAACGGGCGGGAGTTGGTGGGGAGGACTGAGTGGAGCTCAGGAACCCCCGTGGAAGGCTGGTGTGGCGGCTCTAGGTAACGGGAAGGAGCCGGCTCAGCCACAGACAGGCCAAACCCCAAGGAAGAGGGTGGCTTTGTAGGAGTCCAGAAGGGGTAGGACCCCCAGGTGAAGGAGGCAGGGGAGTGGCTTGCTGCACGGACCCTGCTGGCAGGAGCCCGAGGTGGTGGTGGAAGGGTTGTAAGATGCTTGGAGGCTGGCCAGTGGGCTAGAGGCCCTGGACTAGGGCTCCAGGATCATGGAACAGGGATGGTTACCTCTTGGGCAGTAGGAGGGGGTTCCTAGCACAAGGCCCACAGAATTGGTGAGTTGTCTGCCTTTTAATGTGTATTGCTTTGGGGTTGCTGAACCGTTTCACTTTGAGAGGCCTGCAAATGGATGCACTTACGTTAATGACGCCTGGACCAGGAGCGGCGGAAGCACCCTACAAGTGGGAGGGCCACATGCTCCCAAACTGTGGTCCCTCCCTGTGAGCCACCTCCCCGAGACCCCACCCCTGCACCGCTCCTTCTCCCTGAGCCCCTGCCCTTGTACCGCCCCTTCCCCTAAGACGACACCCCCTGCTCGCTCCTCTTCAGCCTCCCCCCTCATTGCTTGTCCTTACGGCTGGAAATGTGGGGCATGACCCCCCTGCCCCCTCTGTTCCGGCGCCCTGGCCTGGAGGCAGGGCTTTGATTAGACTCCGAGGGACATCATTCCTTCCCTGGGCAGCTGAGATGGCCACTGGTCTGGGCTGTGACAGAAAGGAGGGGCCACTCAGTCAATGCTGGGGGCTGAGGAAGAAAAACCTGAGCCAGGGCCCTCCCGTCACACTGCTTCAGAGACAAAGTGGGCCCTGTGACTAGTCTGTGTGTGACTCTGCAGATTTCATACCATGCCAGATCAAGGCTGTCTTTAACGAAACACGTCTTCCCGGATGCTGTCTGAAAGATGATCCTTTCAAACAGTCATTGATGGAGGGCCAGCTCCGATGTGATCTTGTATTGTGGGTTTGGGGGGTACTTCTGGGGTATTGTACATGCTCGGTAACTTGCATTCACAGTAAAACATAAGTAAACTATGTGGAGTGAGGCTGAACGTGGATTTGGATTTTATCTTTGAGTGACATTTCCCTCTTCTCTTGATCTGACCACACATTCACCGTCATGCGGACGTGATGCTGAGGCACGACAGCTTGAGCGACGGCCTTGCCATCAGACTACTAAATTTATTTGTGGAGAGTTTCAGTTGCCCGTTGTATGTCAGTTTCCCTGGGATTGGGTGTGGGTGCTGGTTCAATTTCAATTTCCTTGTAATACAGTTTAAAAATCTTTTCTCTCAGTGCTGTAACAGTGCTTGGACCTGCATTTTCACTGACCTGGAAAAGGGTTTCTCCCAGCCATCTCAATGGGAATGCAAGATATTATTAACATCTCCTTACCAGCTGTTTACAGCTAACAAGCTGTCAGTGCAAATACACTGAAGGCATAATAGCTCCAAAGGAGCCAAGCTGTTTGAAATGTCATGGTTTCATATAAGCTCAGCCCTCCCACCTGGAGTGGATCTCTTTTGGGTTGTTTTAAAGGGCTCCA
Source organism: Caretta caretta (assembly GCF_965140235.1). Lineage (NCBI taxonomy): Eukaryota > Metazoa > Chordata > Testudines > Cheloniidae > Caretta > Caretta caretta. The sequence goes on from NC_134209.1 coordinate 11,513,929, forward strand.
AAAAGGAAACAGTAACTGACTTTCACTTTAAGTTTTGTCAAAACAAGAAAATGGCCCAGTTTGACTTTCCATGTTTTTTTAAACCAATTTAGTTCAACTGGGGCAAAAGGGTGTGCAGAAGCAGGCTACAAGGACAAATGCACAGAACGCCACTTAGGAAGGAACAATCAGTTGCACACATGCGAAATGGGAAATGACGGCCTAGGAAGCAGTACTGTGGAAAGGGATCTGGGGGTCATAGTGGATCACAAGCTAAATATGAGTCAACAGTGTAACACTGTCGCAAAAAGAGTAAACATCATTCTGGGATGTGTTAGCAGGAGTGTTGTCAGCAAGACACGAGAAGTAATTCTTCCGCACTACTCGGCGCTGATTAGGCCTCAACTGAAGTATTGTGTCCAGTTCTGGGCACCACATTTCAGGAAAGATGTGGACAAATTGGAGAAAATCTAGAGGAGAGCAACAAAAATGATTAAAGATCATGATTAAAGAAAACATGACCTATGATGGAAGATTGGGTTTGTTTAGTCTGGGAAGAGAAGACTGAGAGGGGACATGTTAACAGTTTTCAAGGACATAAAAGATTGTTACAAGAAGGAGGGAGAAAAATTGTTCTCCTTAACCTCTGAGGATAGGACATGAAACAATGGGCTTAAATTGCAGCAAGGGCGAGTTAGGTCGGACATTAAGAAAAACTTCCTGTCAGGGTGGTAAGCACTGGAATAAATTGCCTAGGGAGATTGTGGAATCTCCATCATTGGAAGTTTTTAAGAGCAGGTTAGACAAACGCCTGTCAGTTATTGTCTAATTATTATGTAGTCCTGCCTTGAGTGAATAGGACTGGACTAAATGACCTCTGGAGATCCCTTCCAATACTAGACTTCTATGATTCTATTTTTGTTTGGCTTGAACCTGCTCCCAGTTGACCCAATTTGGGGGAAGAGTCAACACTGCTTTTGTAAAGGGAAAGCATGCATCACCAATGTATTAGAATTCTTTGAGGGGGGTCAATAAACATGTGAATGAGGATGATCCATTCACTATCGTATACTTGGACTTTCAGGCAGCCTTTGTCCTCACCAAAGCTCTTAAGCAAAGTAAGCTGTCATGGGATAAGAGAGATGGTCCTCTTATAGGTCAGTAACAGGTTAAAAGACAGAAAACAAAGGGTAGTCAGTTTTCAGACAGGAGAGAGGTAAATAGCAGGGTCCTCCAGGGACCTTTAAGGGGACCAGTGCTGTTCAATACAGTCATAAATGACCTGGGATGTCATCATCGAATGCAGATATGCATGGGTATTGCACAGTGCTGACTAATGCTATGCAGACTTGTATCCTCCATGACCACTCCCCGCAAGACATCCACCATGCTTTTGATGGTCATAGAATCATAGAATATCAGGGTTGGAAGGGACCTCAGGAGGTCATCTAGTCCAACCCCCTGCTCAAAGCAGGACCAATCCCCAATTTTTACCCCAGATCCCTAAATGGCCCCCTCAAGGATTGAACTCACAACCCTGGGTTTAGCAGGCCAATGCTCAAACCACTGCGCTATCCCTCCCCCGCATATGGTCCTGGCTGTCATTCCTTCCCACACGCTCCTTGCCCTTGTGCCAGCCCCCGGTTTGGTGCGGGGCCCCAGAGTTAGGTGGGCCATGCTGCTGGTCTGTTTATAGCTCATGCCAGCAGTTGAATCCCAAAGAGCATGGCACTCAGAATGTGAATGCAGGCCATCTGGGTGAACGTCAGCCAGGAGGAAGCCCCAGAACAGCAGGACACAGCGGTGTGTCCCACCAGAGTGGATTGCAGACTTATTGGCCCTGAGTGGGTGAAAGCGAATCATGGGAAAGTGGAGATTGGGTGCTAAAGAGCTGATCCAGCTCCCACTGGTGTCAGTGGGCATCTTCTCATTCATGTCCTTCAGAGCCAGCCCATGCCCAAACCCTTCAGCCCAAGCCCAAACAGAGTGGGGATGGCGGAGGCTGATAAACCAGCTCAGACCCAAAACACAAATGTGGGTTGAGTTCAAACTGATTCAGACAAAATAAGAACGAGAAATGCAGGTGTATAGGTGCTAGGGTTGTTTTCATAGCCTGATATGCCCAGAGAATTTAACACCAATTATTTTCCTGGATCCACAACTGCAGGCATGAAGGTTTGTACTTTGTAAACATCCTGCAGAATCTGATCCACTCTTATGCTGGATCCAGTCTAGATTTTTTGCCATATCTAGACACAATGCATTGCAAATTGAGGGTCCAATTTGTAATTCAAGTTTGAAGAGAAAAGACAATTGACTTACTGCCTATCAAATCATATGTAGAACATTAATGCTAGATAGCGGGGAAATGTACCAGGTGGCAGACAAAATTCTGTGTCGTAATTTCTCTGGAACTCACCTCTGTTCAGGGGCCTAGCATCTCTGTTCAGTGTTCCCCTATAGTAAGGGACTACATGGCACATGGGCCATGTTTTTGCTCCTGCCTAGGGATGAAACCTTGAGAGAGAAACAAGAAGGAAAGAAATTAGAAAAGGAAAAGGAGGAAGGAGAGAGTGGATGTTTTGCTGCCGGATTTTTGCCTGTCATATCAAGGACCCAACTTGGCCCCTGTGAGATCCTTGGCCATGTAAAAGGTGAGGTAGCTGTTTGCCCACATTCAGCCAGAATACATTGCTTTTCACATCATAGGACCACATGCGTCAACATTTCCCCAGATGGAATGCAGGCAACTGTAACAAGGCTGTCTATTTATAAGTCAGATGTAATTATACAGAACTATCCAAAAAGTATTCAGCCGCTAGTATTAGGAAACCATCTGATCCACATAATAAACAGAAGACATAGCCTGGCCACTGGCCACCCCATCTCTCTGAGCAATTACTGAGTGTCTGTTAGTCTTGAGGACTGTAGATGAGTAAGATCTGCTGGATTGCAACACACTAAAGTGAGTATTTCTTCTGGATGCAGCTCAATACCGATGGTGTTTATCTCCATTCATGTTCAAGTTTATGAGCCCTCTTGGGGCAGGACAAAGGGACAAATATTTTCAAACAGGTTTCAGGGAGACAGAGAACAAACCCCACGCACCACTAGTTAGTAACATTGCTTAATATGCTATTGGAAGGTGTCCATGTACTTTGGTGGTGAGGGTGGTATAAGAACCTCTACAGAATAGACTGGCAGCTGCCAATTAGCGGTGCCTCAGAAGACTCTTCCTGTCTAGGTGGTAAGCTCTTTGGGGGCCGGGGCATGCTTTCCTTGACGTTTGGACACCACCTAGCACACACTGCCAGAGACAAATAAATAGAAATGATAGGGCTCACTTCCAACTCCGGCATGTAAGTTTCATGTCGCCTCCACCATGATAAGCAGCTGAATTCATCTTGCCATAAACCTCTCAAACCTGTTTACATTGTTACTGCTTTTGATCCGAACAGCTGGTCAATGTTTGGGGCCTTGCCAGTTGTTTCAGCTAGGAAGAGAAATTGATGATGGAGTCATGCATGTGTTTGTTGCAATCCTGTTTTATTTGCAAAGAATGGACAAAGTCCTGTATCCCTGAAGGGAATCAAACCAGCGATAGTTTCTCTGCTCACAGCCCCAGGCCGCTGCCAGCTAGCACTCAGTCCAAAAGTGCACTCTCTCCATGTTTTTTCCCTCAGGGTCATGCTACCAGGGCTTCTGGGGCTTCCTTGTACCTTCTCTGTGTATTCTTGAAATGGTTTCCCTCCTTCTCTCTTTCACACACAGACACAGACCTGCAATCAAATCACTTCCCCACCACTGCATTTACACTAAGCCAACCATGAAACCCTCCAACCATATAGTTCAGATTCTTGAGCAGCCTTGCATGTGTCCTCTGTTTTGAGTGGTGGCTTTCATTGTTTCAGTTATCTCTAAAGAAAGGGGCATTTAATTGTTCCCCCATTTAGCCTGAATGGAAGGCGAGTGTTGCATTGACCAGTTTTCCAACCCTGAGCATAACAATGTAGTTTGATGGACTATTAAAGTATGGAGGTGCTGAGTGCAACTCCATAGTTACAGCTGAGTTGAGTTTTGCCTTTACAGCAGGGGTTCAACCTCTCTTATGCAGGAAAAATTTAGTTGATGCACCCTAAGATTACAGCACTAACTCTTTGCATACACTTCCTAAGAAGTGGAATTTATAACAACTAGCTTGAGTTCAAACGAACTTATAAAGTTCCTTTAAAAAGTTCAGCGTTCATTGTTGGATCTTATTTTGTCCCAAATAATTTTATGAATGGAATAACACAAACTCTTCAAATTTCTTATGTAGTTAAAAGCATTGGCATCTTCTGCATAGCTTACATCTGAAACAAATTAAGTTGTAACTAAGTTACATTGCTAACAATGAGAACTTGTCAAAAAAATTTCTGTGGAATGGGTTTTTGTTGAAAAATGCACTTTAGTCAAAGTTAAAATGTTTCACTTTCAATGTGTGTCAACTGTGTTTTGATAACGTCAAACTGTTTTGATTAAGGCAAAATGAAACATTTTTACCTTATTTTGATATTTCTTTAGACTTTTATATTATATCAAAATATTATTTTGATATTATATTTATATATAATATATTTTATACACACACACACACAATGTTATAGATATATTGAAGATTTTATATTATAATAGAATGTTTTGACATTATCAAAAAATGTCTTTGCCTTGTCAAAATGAAACATTTCAACCTGACTGGTATGGGTAAAGTGAATAAGGAAGTGTTATTTATCAAGAGTTGCCAACTTTCTAATTACACAAAACCAAACACCCTCGTACCGCCCCTTCCCTGAGGCCCCAACACTGCCCTGCCCCTTCACACTCCATCCCCCCTCCCTCCATTGCTCTCTCCCCCACCCTCACTCACTTTCACTGGGATGGGGCAGGGAGGTTGGGGTGCAGGAGGAGGTGAGGGCTCTGGGGTGGGGCTGGGAATGAGGGCGTTGGGTTGCAGAAGGGGGCTCAGGGATGGGACAGGGGGTTGGAGCACGGGAGGGGGTGCAGGCTCCGGGAGGGAATTTGGGTGTGGGCTCAGGGCTAGGGTAGAGGTGTGGGGTCTGTGAGGTTGTTAGGGTGCGGGAGAGGGTTCCAACCTGGGGCAGGAGGTTTGGGGTGCAGGGTCTGGGAGGGGGCTCAGTGCTGGGGCAGATTTTGGGGTGTGGGAGGGAGTTCAGGGTCTGAGAGGGAGTTTGGGTACAGGAGGTGGTTCCAACCTGGGAGTTCAGGGTCTGAGAGGGAGTTTGGGTACAGGAGGTGGTTCCAACCTGGGGCAGGGGGTTTGGATTGCGGGCTCCATCCAAATGGCACTTACCTCAGGTGGCTCCCGGTCGGTGGCACAGCGGGGCTAATGCAGGCTCCCTGCATGCCCTGGCTCTGCACTGCTCTCAGAAGCGGCTGGCATGTCCAGCCCCTAAGTAGAGACACAGCCAGGCAGGTCTGTGTGGTGTGCGCTGCCCACAGGCGTCGCCCCTGCAGCTCCCATTGGCCACAGTTCCCAGCCAATGGGAGCTGTGGAGCCAGTGTTTGGGGCAGGGGCAGCACACGCAGCTTCCCTGGTACCACTGGGCCTACGGGCCAGACATGCCAGCCACTTCTGGGGAGCTGCGCAGAGCCAGGGCAAGAAGGGAGCCTACCTTAGCCCCACTGCACCTTTGACCAGACATTTAACATCCCGGTCAGCAGTGCTGACTGGAGCCGCCAGGGTCCCCTTTCAACCAGGCATTCCGGTCAAAAAACGGATGCCCGGCAACCCTATATTTATTCCTTCATGTAATACAAGAACCAGGGGTCACCCAATGACATTAATAGGTAGCAGGTTTAAAACAAACATAGGAAAGTACTTCTTCACACAGCATAGAATATCAGGCTTGGAAGGGACCTCAGGAGGTCAAATAGTCCAACCCCCTGCTCAAAGCAGCACCAACCCCCAATTTTTTTTTGCCCCAGATCCCTAAATGGCCCCCTCAAGGCTTGAATTCACAACCCTGGATTTAGCAGGCCAATGCTCAAACCACTGAGCTATCCCTCCTCCTGTAGACCTTATTGCCAGTAGATGTTGCAAAGGTCAAAAGTATAACTGGGTTCAAAAAAGAGCTAGATACATTTCATAGAATCATAGAATCATAGAATATCAGGGTTGGAAGGGACCCCAGAAGGTCATCTAGTCCAACCCCCTGCTCAAAGCAGGACCAATTCCCAGTTAAATCATCCCAGTCAGGGCTTTGTCAAGCCTGACCTTAAAAACCTCTAAGGAAGGAGATTCTACCACCTCCCTAGGTAACGCATTCCAGTGTTTCACCACCCTCATAGTGAAAAAGTTTTTCCTAATATCCAATCTAAACCTCCCCCACTGCAACTTGAGACCATTACTCCTCGTTCTGTCATCTGCTACCATTGAGAACAGTCTACAGCCATCCTCTTTGGAACCCCCTTTCAGGTAGTTGAAAGCAGCTATCAAATCCCCCCTCATTCTTCTCTTCTGCAGGCTAAACAATCCCAGCTCCCTCAGCCTCTCCTCATAACTCATGTGTTCCAGTCCCCTAATCATTTTTGTTGCCCTTCGCTGGACTCTCTCCAATTTATCCACATCCTTCTTGTAGTGTGGGGCCCAAAACTGGACACAGTACTCCAGATGAGGCCTCACCAATGTCGAATAGAGGGGAACGATCACGTCCCTCGATCTGCTCGCTATGCCCCTACTTATACATCCCAAAATGCCATTGGCCTTCTTGGCAACAAGGGCACACTGCTGACTCATATCCAGCTTCTCGTCCACTGTCACCCCTAGGTCCTTTTCCGCAGAACTGCTGCCTAGCCATTCGGTCCCTAGTCTGTAGCTGTGCATTGGGTTCTTCCGTCCTAAGTGCAGGACCCTGCACTTATCCTTATTGAACCTCATCAGATTTCTTTTGGCCCAATCCTCCAATTTGTCTAGGTCTTTCTGTATCCTATCCCTCCCCTCCAGCGTATCTACCACTCCTCCCAGTTTAGTATCATCCGCATTTATGGTGGATAGGTCCAGCAATGGCTATTAGCCAAGGTGGTCAGGAAGGCAACCCCATGCTCTAGGTGTTCCTAAACCACTGACTGCCAGAAGCTGGTATTGAATGACAGGGGATGGGATGGATCACTTGATCATTGCCCTGTTCTGTTTATTCCCTCTGAAGCATCTGGCACAGGCCACTGTCAGAAGACAGGGACCTGGGCTAGTTGGACCATTGGTCTGACCCGGTGGGGCTAATGTTCTTATGACATTATAAAAAAAAAAACAGAACATTTTTGGTAGAGTGGAATCAGAATTACTCAGAAGTTTCATTTCATGGGAACTTTCAGCTTTTCATTCCAATGCTGAATAAGAACAAACGTCAAACTGTCTTGCTTGCAGAACGGTATTCCCGTTTCCAACCAGCTCTACCAACAATTGTTGTACCTCCGTGTTAGACAAATGGACAGTGCTAAGGCACAGCACAGGACACTTTGTTGAGACCATGGTGACATCAGAGGTGAGTCAACCAACCCTTCCTCTCTCGCTAATTTGAATGAGGATTATGTGGCTGCCAGCTGTCCACTGGATCAGTGTGTTTGATCACTGCTCTTAACCATGGCAGAACGCAGGCAAACACAGGGTCAAATTCACCAGTGTGGCACTGCTCCAGGGACATGAAAGAGCTGTGTACCTGTCTTACCTGGCCAGTGTTTGCAGGCTGGTTCACGTTGCACCTGATGGGCACAGAGCACCCGTAGCATGAATCTGCCTTAAAGGTTGATTTAAAGAACTAGATTTAAGGTGGATACTACTATGTATCTTCAGTTCTCTGGAGACATTGCATGGAAACCTTCTCACAAGGGAGAGTGGGGCTCCTGAGCTAGCTTTGCATTCTCCAGTCCAAGGGCTGGTAGATGATGGCCGCAGCCTTACGGCGGTGCTCCCTCAAGCTAGTGATTTATGGCCCTATGAGGTTATTACAGCAGCTGGGGACTTGAGGACTCTCCAGCTATAGGCCCTAATCAGGGGCTAGGTGGAGCTCAGAGAATCACAGACTGTAGGGCAGGACTATGCTGATCCTATCATTCTTACGGATTCCTCTATGCCATGGGTATCCCAAGGCAGCTGGCCAAATCTGCTTTGTGTGGCTGGAGGAGGCTTATCAGGCCAGTGAATCTGACCCTACGTGTGTGTGGCAGATGTGAAGGAATCTCAGTGAGTCCAGTGTAAGAGGGGCAGCATTGCCCATTACACTCAGGATGGTGATTGAATAAACAGCCTTGGCAAGGCAAAAGAGCATTGCAGAAACCATGGAGTCCATTGTAATACACACATCGTAGGTGGGATAGTGGGGCCAAAAGCTGACTGCAGTCACAAGAGGAGGCAAGTTTCTTGCCACTCAGATCCCCACGGCATACTCACAAAATGTCCCAGACTTTCCCCTAGTCTATTACATTTCCACAGCTGGAACTCTCTGCAAAGTGGCTGTTGGAGCAGGAAGGCAGGAAAAGTGTCCCTAGCTGGGCTCTCCCAAGGAACACAGCGGAAACTGAACACAGTGCTATGGTCTAGCACTAGGGACTGGTACAAATGCCCACCCGTACCTATGTTCTGTGCTATGAATATATTTGGACATCCCAGGGGAAGTCTGTGACTTCCCTAGGGATTTGTCACCTATCTTGTAAGGGGCCTGTCAGGAAATCCCTCATCATTCCCTCCCCCATTTCCATAGCTGTTTATTGATTAGTGCTTTTTTGCACCACCAAAAAAAGCGTTTTACGGCATCTGTCTGTCGTTCAATGCAGACTTGTCTCACCCAGAGGGAAGCCCCTGCCAAAAGAGTCAGAGGAGACACAGGGCTTGTCTACACGCAGGGTCACGTGGAGTTAACTTACGGTGTGATTTCCAGATTGATTTAGTTAGACAGCAGTGTGGGTGCTCTTCTTTTGATTTAACCCTGGCTTGATTTGGATTAGCTTAAATCAATTAGGAACAGCTCTAAGCCAAACCAATAGTACCCACTCTCAAACTGAAATCAGTGTGTCCACATGGTGGGGAGGGTTGCACTGGTTTATTTTAAATGGACACAGCTCCTAGGGTGAGTAGTGTGGCCTGTCCCTGTCCTCTCTGGGGGTGACTCTTGCAGGGGGTGCAGTCGGTGACATGGAATATCCCTTCCTTTGCTCCGTGCAGTGTCCTTTGGGATCGCTGGGCTCCTCCACAGTGAAATGACAAATCCTTATTCCTGTAGTCGGCTGCTGATTTCTGTCCGAGCTGCGGTGACAAAGTGCTTGATCTCACGACTCCTACACATTTCTGTGGCTTGCCACTTGGGAATGGCTGTGGGAACCCTGCTCTGAAGTTAGCTTTGAGCTTGTAATAGTGTGTGCCCGACCCTTCCAGCTACCCTTCCTCCTCCTACAATGGAACGGTTACATTCCCTTCCCTGGCTCGCCAAGGGCCGCTCACTCATTGCTACTCTTTGCCGCGGTGGGTGCATTTGGGTTCCAGTCTCACCCCACAGAGACTTCTGTGAAGTCCAGGAAAGAGAGCTTCATTCCCAAGCTTTCCCCAAGGTGCCTGTGGGCCACCCTAGCTCAGTCCCAAGGAGCTAGGAGGAGTTGGCTGGGACCGGGTGTAATGATGCTGCCTCTGGTGGGACACTTCTAAGAGTATCAATTCAGGACAAATTGCTTAGAGCAGGGCAGTTACAGCCCAAGGCTGGGGTTTCTCCACTTCTAAGGCAACCAAAGCAGCCAGACAGAGAAGACTTTGGTTTTACCCCACTGGTTAACCATAAGTCATACAAGCAATTCCCGTAGACACTCCAGTTTCCCAGTATCACCACCAGTGCCACTCGTTATGGGGATGAATGGTTATGAAAACCAATACCCCAGTAAAAGAAAAAAGGTTCTCTAGAAGATCCCAAAGGACCAAGCCCCAGACCCAGGTCAATATACAGATCAGATCTTACCCACAAATCCCACTGTTGCCAATCCTTTAGAATCTAAAATCTAAAGGTTTATTCATAAAAGGAAAAAGACATAAACGAGAGCTAGAATTGGTTCAATGGAATTAATGACATACAGTAATGGCAAAGTTCTTGGTTCAGGCTTGTAGCAGTGATGGAATAAACTGCAGGTTCAAATCAAGACTCTGGAGAACATCCACAGCTGGGATGGGTCATTCAGCCCTTTGTTTAAAGCTTCAGTTTGTAGTAAAGTTACTCCAGAGGTCAGAAGCAGGACTGAAGACAAGATGGAGGCGTTTCCAGGGCCTTTTATAGTTTCTGCCCATGGAAGGACACCCCTTTGTTCTTACTGTGGAAAATCAGAGCAGCAAGATGGAGTCTGGAGTCACATGGGCAAGTCAAATGTCCATGCATGACTCAGTTTGCCGGGAGATGCCATTGTTTACATGTTAGTTTGAACATTCCCAGGAAAGCTTGGATGTGGATTGGCGTCTCCCAAAGTCCATTGTCAGTTAAGTGTTTCTTGATTGGGCACTGACTGAGAATAGTCCTTTCTCAAGAAGCTGACCAAATGCTTCACTGAGGCTACTTGGAATCAAATACATTTGAGATACAAGTACATAGCCCATATTCATAACTTCAAATACAAAAATGATACACACATACAGACAGCATAATCATAACCATTAAATCATAACCTTGTCATAGACACCTCACACGACAACCTTTGTACAATATTTGCTGCAACTATATAACAATGGTTGCAACAATGATCTATACGGTCACAGTTTATGTCAATAATGTCACACCGGGTGTCAAGTGGGAGGCAGGAACTGGGCGGGACTGGGCCATGAACACACTCATGTTTGTTGGAATGTTTCTGCAGTCAGCTGGGATCAGACAGTTGAATGGATTCATATTTAGTTTCATGGCCAATCTCTGCCACCCATGCAGGAACGTCAGTGTGTAGGGCTGTGCTCCCCCTGTGCCATGCTGGCACATTTGACCTGCCCTTCTCTATAACACGAGCCCCTGAACTTACCCAGGGCTCTGGTTTGGTAAGAGGGCAGCATTTGTTTGTAGACTGGGTTTGCTCTGAGTCTCTGGCAGGGAGTGGGAACCTTTCCCTGTGTCCAGAGAGCAGAAGGCCTGTCTACACAAGCTCCAAAAAGATTTTGTGGAGGTATCTTTCTGGAAAGCAGGTCTAGTCTCTAAGGCATCACACTGTTTATCAGGGGTCTGATGCATCAGGACATTGCTAACAAGCTACAGCTTCCTTCGCCTCTAGTCACCAGTCTGAATCCAGCCGAGCTGGGTAGGGACTACAAATCATTCCCATCTGATGGATACCAGGTGGCTCCTTACTGAGATGAATCATAGAATATCAGGGTGGGAAGGGACTTCAGGAAGTCATCTAGTCCAACCCCCTGCTCAAAGCAGGACCAATCCCCAATTTTTGCCCCAGATCCCTAAATGGCCCCCTCAAGGATTGAACTCACAACCCTGGGTTTAGCAGGCCAATGCTCAAACCACTGAGCTGTCCCTCCCACAATGAGTTGAGATGAGTTTGGTGGGTCTCTGTTCCAGCTTTCACAAACTCAGCACCACAGTCCACACTAACTGGGAGACTCAGCAGAGAGTCCAAGAGCTGGCTGGGCCATGGAGACTGAACAGGGCCTGTCGTGGGCAATGCATGACTCCCACATTTGGGGAGAGTGGGTGTGAATGCCAGAAGTGTGGGGTGGCCACCAGAGCCCAGCCATGGGCCCTGCCTACCTGCTGCTCGCAGCTCTTCACCCCCTCCCCCAAAGTCTCACCCGCCGCCTTCACCCCGAGCTGCAGTTGGGGTGAGGGTTATCTGGGGGGAAGACGTGCAGTGAGGGTGGGACCTCGGGGGAAAGAGGTAGGGTGGGACCTCGGGGGAGGGGAAGAGGCGGAGCGGGAAGAGGAGCGGCGCGGGTGGGGTCGGTGGGGGGGAGAGGCGGAGCGGGAAGGGGAGAGGCGGAGCGGGAAGAGGAGCGGCGTGGGTGGAGTCGGTGGGGGGGAAGAGGCGGAGCGGGAAGAGGAGCGGCGCGGGTGGGGTCGGCGGGGGGAGAGGTGGAGCGGGAAGGGGAGAAGCGGAGCGGGAAGAGGAGCGGCGTGGATGGGGTCGGCGGGGGAGAGGCGGAGCGGGAAGGGAGAGGCGGAGCGGGAAGAGGAGCGGCGTGGGTGGGGTCGGTGGAGGGGAAGAGGCGGAGCGGGAAGAGGAGCGGCGTGGATGGGGTCGGCTGGGGGGAAGAGGCAGAGCGGGAAGAGGATGAGCGGGAAGGAGGCCTTGGGGCAGAGCATGAGCGGGGCTACAGCCCAGATGCCCTTTCATCAGCAGCACTCCAAAGGCGGTGGCCAGCGCACCTCCAGAGGCAGGTGCACCGCAGCCTCTTCTACCCACTGTCCATCGGCCCTGTGGCCCCAAGAGTAAACTTCCTCCAGTCAGACTCATTGCTCACACTTCTAAACTTAATCCAGAGACACTCAGGTTTTTCTGCAGTTTCATACTGGAGCTCTGAGCAGTCATACTGCTCCCTTACATACAGTGCAACTCCCCCACCTTTTCTGCCCTGCCTGTCCTCCCTGAACAGTTTATATCCATCCATGACAGTACTCCAGTCATGCGAGTTATCCCACCAAGTCTCTGTTATTCCAATCACGTCATAATTCCTTGACTGTGCCAGGACTTCCAGTTCTCCCTGCTTGTTTCCCAGGCTTCTTGCATTTGTGTATAGGCACTTGAGGCTGATCATCCCGCTTTCTCAGTATGAGGCAGAAGCCCTCCCCCTCACGCTTTCCTGCTCGTGCTTCCTCCCAGAATCCCACTTCCCCACTTACCTCAGTGCTTTGCTCTCCTTCCCCCAGTGAACCTAGTTTAAAGCCCTCCTCACTAGGTTAGCCAGCCTGCTTGCAAAGATGCTCTTCCCTCTCTTCATTAGGTGGAACCCGTCTCTGCCTAGCACTCCTTCTTCTTGGAACACCATCCCATGGTCAAAGAATCCAAAACCTTCTCTCCGACACCACCTGCGTAGCCATTTCTTGACTTCCATGATTCGACGGTCTCTACCTAGGCCTTTTCCTTCCACAAGGAGTTTGGACAAGAACACCACTTGTGCCTCAAACTCCTTTATCCTTCTTCCCAGAGCCACGTAGTTTGCAGTGATCTGCTCAAGGTCATTCTTGGCAGTATCATTGGTGCCTACTTGGAGAAGCAGGAAGGGGTAGCGATCTGAGGGCTTGATGAGTCTCGGCAGTCTCTCCGTCACATCATGAATCCTAGCTCCTGGCAAGCAGTAGAGTTCTTGGTTTTCCCAGTCGAGATGGCAGATAGATGACTCAGTCCCCCTGAGGAGGGAGTCCCCAACCACCACCACCTGCCTCTTTCTCTTGGGAGTGGTGGTCGTGGAACCCCCATCCCTAGGACAGTGCATCTCATGCCTTCCAATCAGAGGAGTCTCCTTTTGTTCCTTTCCCTCAGATGTATCATCTACTCTATTCTCCACATTAGTGCCTGTGGAGGGAACATGAAAATGGTTGCTTACCTGTATCCGCATTGCTGGTACATGGAAGCTCCCCTTTCTTCTTCTGGAGGTCACATGCTGCCAAATTTCTTCACCATCCTTCTGTCCCCGTTGCGCAGCCTGCTCTGAATCTTCCGAATGTTGTGTCTGTAGAAGCATATCCTGACATCTGTCCAGGAAATCTTCAGTTTCTCTTATGCAACGCAGGGTCGATACTTGTTTCCCCAGACCTTGAACCTTCTCTTCCAATATGGAGACCTGCTTGCACTTTGTACAGACAAAGTCGCTTCTCTCCTGTGGAAGAAAGACAGACGTGGCATAACCTGTGCAGGTCACAACCGCTGATCGCTCACCATCCGTATTACCTTCTACAAGCTTCCTCAGCTGTTGCAGTACCTACTCAGAGAAGCTTGTAAGATGAAAGCCTCAGTGGGCTCTCCCCAGGCGAACTCCCTCTGTTAGCCTCTCCGCTGTTCACCGCTCAGCTGGTTCGCAACTGGCTGCCTTTTTATAACAATCAGGCCCACTCAAGGCTCACCTGGAACAAAGCTCTCCCAATTCACACTTTTCAAACAATCAAGCACACGGTCAAACTGACAAACTGTCCCCGCAACAGACACTCAGATACTCACCAACACAGCCCCCCTAACGCAGCCGTTAGCATACCTCCTCTTGGACAGATCCCAGGCAAACTGCCTCTGTTAGCCTCTCCGCTGTTCGCTGCCAGGTAGGATAATATGAAGTGTCACTGAGGTTATCTGGTACTTTTCTTCTGAGCTGGAGCTGTGAAGTCTTTTAGACTCAGTCTAGAGAACCTTAGGGCAAGAATCACTCTTGTGATTTTTATTGCAAGTCTTGCACTATTTGGTGGCTTTTATGAAAGCCCCAGCTCCTGGAGTCCTGTGATTACATGAGACTCACAGCTATTTTTTATTTAAAAAATACACTTCTAGCCCTCATGTTTCAAGAAAAGCTAGAAGATATGAACTCTGAAGACTCAAACAAGAAGGCAAATAAAAAGAACCTCAGGTACATTCTTTTAAAGATTTTTAAGTCAGTCTCGTGATTTCTGTGGTTCTGACTCATGACTTTTGAATGCGTGGCATTGGCAAAGCTGAGATTTTCAAAAATGGCTGCCAAATGTAGCCTCCTTGCTCCATATCTAGTGACTGAAATAAGTGCCCTGATTTAAGTGCTGAGCACTTAGCACCTCCCTGAGAGCAATGGGAATAACAGGTGGTTCAGCACTTTCCAAAAGCACCTGGAAAACCCAGTTTGGAACATCATGGCCATAATGTTTAGCTGACGTCTAATTTTTAGCTGGGTTGAAATGCCACCACTTTCCATGAAAAGCCCCATGTCAAGGGAGTTGCAGTGGCTTCAGTACAAGCCTTTCATTTGCACCTAGGCCACTGGGAAAACTTACAGAGCGTCCAGCTTTCTATGAACCTGCATGCAGGTTTTCTGCTGGTGTGAATTATTTTCCACTGCTCCATTCCCTTGGGGAAACGGTGGGGGGTGCCGTTATCCTGGGCACATCCTTCCTGCTGTAAGAGTGGTGTATAAAATAACTAGACAAGACTGGGGAGGTGTGAAGTTATTCAGGATCAGTGGGTGCCCTGAGAACTGTAGATGGCAATGAACCTGAAAGGAAATCTGACTGCCTGTCCTCGGTCTGCCATCACACTAATCGCTGGGCGATCTCCAGCTGACGGCCACACTGGGTGCCAGCCAAGATGCTTCCTCCTATTCTCCTGGCGATGGGGAATTCCAATTTGAATGGGAAGCTCCCACAGGAGCCCAAAGCGAACGCTGTTCTCAGCATAGTGGGCTTGTCTGCTGGAGATATTCACAGCTCCCCCGAGGAAAAGAGCCTCGCTTGCCCCCTTGTGCCTTGTTCTCTGGAAGGCCTCCTTCCTCATGAGCTAAAAGGAAGGAAACCCCATCCACCCTGGGTTCCTTGGTCTGACTCTGATGTCACATGCTGACGCATCTCCGGCATTCCTCCCTCCTGCTGCCGGCCTCCACAAGCAGCCAGTGTTAGCTCTGTGGTGAATGTGGTGCCGTACTCCAAGGCAGGAAGCATGGTGTGCAGGGTCTGAATGCAGTTATCACTTGCCTTTTGATTAATGGCACATCACTGTTGTCGACAAGAGGGATAGAGAAAGGAAATTGAGGACCAGGAGACCTTGAATTTTTACTCAAGAGCATCCTGGCCCCTGAAGATTAGCTGTTCCACCGTACTCAGAGACAGGCTAATGCTGCTTTTGAGTTATGGTAGCATTAGGAGTTGACAGGTTTCAGAAGAACAGCCGTGTTAGTCTGTATTCGCAAAAAGAAAAGGAGGACTTGTGGCACCTTAGAGACTAACCAATTTATTTGAGCATGAGCTTTCATGAGCTACAGCTCACTTCATTGATGAAGTGAGCTGTAGCTCACGAAAGCTCATGCTCAAATAAATTGCAAAAAGAAAAGGAGTACTTGTGGCACCTTAGAGACTAACCAATTTATTTGAGCATGAGCTTTCGTGAGCTACAGCTCACTTCATCAATGAAGTGAGCTGTAGCTCACGAAAGCTCATGCTCAAATAAATTGGTTAGTCTCTAAGGTGCCACAAGTACTCCTTTTCTTTTTGCGAATACAGACTAACACGGCTGTTCCTCTGAAACCTGTCAACTCCTAATGTTACCATAACTCAAAAGCAGCATTAGCCTGTCTCTGAAATCTGTCAAATAAATTGGTTAGTCTCTAAGGTGCCACAAGTACTCCTTTTCTTATTAGGAGTTGACACACCCTGCATTTTGCAGTGATTCATTCAGCACTTTTGCGAGCTGGCAGAAGCTTCTGAGTAGAGCTGCTTGAAAGTTTTCATCCCAACTTTTTTTTAATGAAAAGTTCCTCCTCTTGCCATGTTGGGACTGGGGTGATTTTGATATTTCCTTTTGAAATGCCTCTTTGAAACATAGTGCATTGTCTTTAATACAAACACACCTTTCAAAGGACAAAATCAGAACAAAATGTTTCAATATTATCAAACCAAAATACATGGGAGATTCCCCCAATGTTTGTTTTCATTCAGTTTCATTCAGTTTTGGAACAGAAAAAAATGCAGAATTTCCCAAAAACGGGAGATTTGGTTCCCTCCCAGCTCTGTTTCCAGACTTGGCCACCTACCTCCCTTCAGTCGGAGATGTGTTCCTCATCTCTTTGGTCTCCTGTGTACTCCTGACATCCCTTGCCTCTCTAGCTACTTGGGTAGGGGCCAGCAGCGACGAGCCATCAATCAGAAATACGGCCTTGGGTGCTGCCACTCAGCTCCTTTCTCCTGTTAGCGCACCTCCGTCTCCTCTCCAGCGAGCCTGGTCTCCCGGCATCTCAAGGAGCAGAAGCCCTGCCTGAGCTTGTTCCAGTCTGAGAGCATGTCCAGCCAGGGCAGAGCAGCCCCCTGACTCTCCCCTAGACTGTACTGCTTTGCTCTTAAAGCCCCTACATGGCAGACCTGCCGGCCTTCTGCTAGCCGGGCAATTCCTGATGACTATCCATCTCTGCCCCATTAAGGGTTATTACACGCACCGTCGGCAAGGCTTGACCATGCTCCCTTTGCACAGAGCCCTGGTTTAGGAGCAGCTTGGAGGGGCCGTGCCCCAGGGGGACAGTGCCTTGGGGGGCACAGCCACACCCAGAGCTGCCCGTTGCACATGGTGGCACTCACCAAGAAACAAGGTAGGAAGCAAGCCAGAAGGATTTAGATCTAGCTCGGCACCATAGGCACAGATGGGGAAAAACGAGGCCCAGAGAGACTAAGTGACTTGGCCAAAGTTATTGGTAGAGGCATAGGCGCCGACTTCCCCTGTTTTCTGTGGGTGCTCGACTCCCCCACTCTGCCCCCGGCCCCGCCCCCATTCCACCCCTTCCTTGAGGCCCCACCCCTGCCCCACCCCTTCCCCGCCCCCATTCCAACTCCTTCCCCAAATCTCCACCCCAGCCCTGCCTCTTCCCCACCTCTTCCCCTCAGTGCGCCATGTTCCCGCGCCTCTCCCCCATCCCAGAGCGTGCAAACAGCTGTTTGGCGGCAGCTGGGCGGGAAACGCTGGAGGTAGCCCTAGGAGCAGGGATGCAGCGTGCTCGGGGGGGAGGAGGAGATGGGGTGGGGAGAGGGGCACTTGGCTGCTGGTGGATGCAGAGCACCCACTAATTTTTCCCCATGGGTGCTTCAGCTCCGGAGCACCTACGGAGTCAGCGCCTATGGGTAGAGGTGGGACTTGCAAACAGATCTCCTGAATTCTAAGCCGGCACCTTAATCACAGTCCTGGCATTTGCGACGCTGGCAGATCAGGCACCAAGACTTAATTCATTGCTGGAAATCCGTCTGTTTCATCTCTGTGTTTGAATGGTTAGAATGGGTATTGGGCTTATAACAATGTGTGTAGTGTTTAGACTTCATGAAATGCGTGTAAGTTGCTGTGTGCATTAATGCCACTTATACTATCCTTGTCACATGCTATAAAGTAATATTTAAGTTTTGCCTTTGGTAACTGTAAGAAGTTTGCTCTGAAAACTGTGAACTCAGTCAGGAGGGATTGTCTCCTGCCCATCAAGAAGGCCCATCAAACTAAATGGGCCATTATGGGACATCACAATACAGAGACTATTAATTGCCCCCTCGCATCCATGAAGGGGCTATGTGCCAAAGGGCTCGTCCCATCAGCTTGAATTCTGGAAGTTGGAAATAATAGCTACAGAACAGAAGCAGAGATCCCAAGGGTCAACAGAGATTAGCCCTAAAAGACATTCAGAGCTGACAGATTGCTACAACTCTGTCACCTTTTGGAACCATAGGCTGTAACTAATTTGTGTGTATATGTTTGCCTGCTTTAATGTGTAAATAACTCTCTTGTTTCTTGTCTCAGTTAATAAACCCTGAGATTGTTTACTATAGGTTGTCTTTGGGGTGAGATCTGACATAAAAATTGACCTGGGGTAAGTGACTGGTCTCTTGGCACTGGGAGCAACCTGAATATTTTGTGATCTTTGGTGTATGGCAACCAACAATCAGTATGTCCAGCTGGCCTGGGTGGGAAGATAGACTGGAGTGCCCAAGGGGATTGTCTGTGACCCCATGGTAAGATTGTTACAGAGCTTTAGGAGTTCACACCTGTTACTGGGATGGTGAAATCTAATTATAGAACTCCAGTTTGGGGTTTGTGCCCTGCTTCTTGACAGTCTGCCCTATGGTTGGCACTCCCGGTCGTGAGCCCCTTCAGCCAGCGTGACAGAACTATCATCACTTAATGGGCAGCAGGTTTAAAATAAATAAAAGGAAGTTCTTCTTCACACAGTGCACAGTCAACCTGTGGAACTCCTTGCCTGAGGAGGGTGTGAAGGCTAGGACTATAACAGGGTTTAAAAGAGAACTGGATAAATTCATGGAGGTTAAGTCTGTTAATGGCCATTCCTCAGGATGGGTAAGGAATGGTGTCCCTAGGCTCTGTTTGTCAGAGGGTGGGGATGGATGGCAGGAGAGAGATCACTTGATCATTACCTGTTAGGTTCACTCCCTCTAGGGCACCTGGCATTGGCCACTGTCGGTAGACAGGATACTGGGCTGGATGGACCATTGGTCTGACCCAGTCTGGCCATTCGTATGTTCTTATCACTATGGCAGTGGTTAGGGGCCAGCTGAGGTCCAGGCCCCATTGTGCTGTGCACTGTCAGACAATAAGAGTTTACAAATGGAATATACCAGACCCAGGGCAGGAGAAATGGATGGAACACTCATGTACCATCATGGATTGCACAGGTCATGTTAGACGAGTGATGCTTTTTAGGAAAAGAAATTAAGACTTTCCAAAAGATTCCTTACCAGAAAAGAGCCTGTCAGATTAATGTCAACATCTCAAACCTTCTTCCAGCTCCAGAGGGAGTGTGAGAAATTTTCAGGCAGAAAGGGGCAGTTCAGAAAGATAGGCTGAGATGTCAAAACTGAGCTTTAAGTGGAAATGGTCACAGTCCCTTGGAGTCACTATTGGAGTCACTAACGAATACTGTCACAATATAGTGCCCCCCCAAGGGGGTCCCCTGGGTAAATACCAGCCTCATATGCTGCTAATGCTTTTGTATGTATTGGAAAGAATGTCGGGAAGGGTTAAAGGTAGGAATGCGGAACGAAAGGTTTCTTTACAGGCTGCGAAAGGCCGAAGGGGGAGGAAAGAAGAAAAGAACGGGTTAACTTGATGTTCCAGCTAAACGCCAGCCCCAGGCCACTGCCCACACTCACTCTGCTACCTGCCAAGACAGAAGGGGGTCGGGGGGAAGTCTACTCCCCCCGCCCCCCATCTGTGAGAAAGGAGAGTTGTTGAATGAAATGCAGGGGCCACGAAAAGGAGCGAGACGGCGAAGGCCAAGAAGGGAAAAACATAACTGGCTCACGGTCCTGAAACCAGTGTGTTTTGGGAAAGCTGAAGAAGTCAGGGAAGGCTGGTTTGGACTGGTACATAGAGCATGGGGAACAAAGATCTCTGAAGGAGACGCCCCCAAGAGACCCCAGGACTTAAACCCCCCCCCAGGAGCTGGGGCAAATCGGAGATCAACAGCAGACCCTGGATGACCCATGCATGGGACAAGAACTCCCATCCACCCCTTTTCTTCTTCTTCTTATGTTACACCCAGGCTTGGCCAGCCTCAGGTAGTGCTCCCCGCCTCAGTTGCCAAAATGTTGTGGGCCAGCCCTGCCCATGAGGGAAGGAACTAGGACATACAGGTCTCACTGCTGCGCACCTGCTCACAGGAGGAGGC
This sequence comes from Caretta caretta, assembly GCF_965140235.1. Taxonomy (NCBI): domain Eukaryota; kingdom Metazoa; phylum Chordata; order Testudines; family Cheloniidae; genus Caretta; species Caretta caretta. Next base: position 11,534,246 of record NC_134209.1, read on the forward strand.
CTACCTCCTTTACTTGAGTGAAATGTGCCTTCGATTTTACATGAGTCCCCACCTTGCCACAAGGACCACAATTGACAATAGACTTCCCTGGGCATCTTGCCAGGAATTCTGGATCCAGGCTGGAGTTTTGCTGTTTCTGGGTATTGGAACAGACATGAGACACTCCACTGAACTGACTCGGCTTGGCTGTGTCTCATCATGTAGATTGTCAGCTCCTCGGGGAACATACCGCCCTTTCGTTCTTTGTGTGTCCTGCACCTGGCACAATAGGGCCCCAGCTGCTCATCCCAATTACAAGTCAAACAATACTAATCCTGCCAGGAAATCTCTTTACACCCGTGTAATCCATTTGCACCTGCATAAATCCAGAGTTGCTCCACTGAAGTCAACGAGTTACTGTAGACGCTCACTAGTGTGAGAGCAGGTTGTGATCCAGAGAATCTGAGCCAGATTCTCAGCCGGGGGTGTTGTTTCTGCACTTGGCAGAACTGGCCTGCCTGAATTCTCTTGTGTTTGCAAAGTAGTTGTTCGGGGCTGACACACACATTCCGAACTTGACTCTCCTCTCTGTCCTCCCAGTTCAGACAGAGCTGGGGCCACAGGCGGCCAGCTCCAGGGGAGGGGGCCGCTGGACTGAAGGCAGCTGAACCATCTGCACATTAGCAAAGAGTTCTCCTGCACAGGAAAATGCTCCTAATATCCATCTGGCCACACTGCTTGGCTTACATGATGCAGAGTGTCCTCACCAGACCAGAGAGGCTGGCCCTACTGGTGGGGAAGAGCTCAGCATTGGCCTGACTCTGCTCCCAGGAAAATCAATGGAAACACACCTGCTTTGCGTCAGTGGGAGCAGAATCAGGCCAGTGTGGAGAGATCTGGGAAATCCGACCGTCAAGAAGGACCAATCAGGCAGAACCAGGCTCTAAGAGGAAACAGATTCCCCCTGCTCTGAGCACCACTGTATCTGGCTGATAGTTATGTGATTCACCCAAGGATGAAACTCCATGTTTAAGGGACAAGTGATTGTCCCTGATATGACAAAGAGCTGAGCCATTCCCCACAGAAATCAGGGGACTGGGGAGAAGGAGCTTGACTGTGATTAGGATGGCTGATACCTTTCAGGGTAAAATAAGGTCTGATCTGAACACAGGATTTTTATTGTAGGGTTAAGTTACCTGGAACATTATTTTTATGGCAAAACTCAGCTCATCCTGGTTTTAGTGTATGACTAGAAGTGTCAGCAGCACAAGATAGGCCAAAACTGGCCCATGTCAAAACATTTCCATGTCCTCATCCCAAAAAGGCATCTCGCTCGGGCCAAACCTTTGAAAGGTCTCAATTTTGCCTTCTTCCTGTTCTACTCCTCTCATGGTACGACTCTGCTACCTACCCCAATAAAGGAGAACTAACAACTTAAAATGCCCTTGTCAAAAATGTTAAGTAACACTTAACTTTCAAACACCTGAACAGCAAATGTAACTTTTCTTGTCTGCACAGTAAACACTGGCATTTTTATCTGTTTGAATAATCAAAGTGGTACTTTCCGTGCCTTCTTGGTTGCAAATATTTGAACTGCTTCCTGCTGAAGGTCCACAGTCTGGGCCAGCTCATGCTCTATTGAGATGGTTGCAAGGCCGACCAGCCTCTCCTGTGTCATTGTGGAGCGTAGACGTGTTTTTATTAACTTCAGCTTGGAGAAGCTGCGTTCTCCACTGGCAACTGCTACAGGAAGTGTTAGAAGTATGTGCAGAGCAACAAAAGCATTTGGAAAGAGGGTGGTCATCTTATTTGTGAACATATATTCCAGAACAGCCTTTGGAGTTGATCCTGCTGAAATGTATCTTGAAAGGGCTTTCAGTTCATCACCTAAATCACTCGCATCAATATCGCGCATGTCATCATGTGTCAACACTGTCTCTAGTGCCCTGCATTGCTGGTGTAGGTCTTCTTCAGGTATAGTGAGGAGTTTTGGAATATCATACAACATCCCAAATATACTGCTGTGTTCCTTGAGCTGCATAAAATGTTCTTCAACTGACTGTATTGCACAATCTAGCACCTGGTTAAATACCGATAATTCAACTTTGAATTGTTGTTTGGGGTCTCTTATGGGATTATCCCATGCCTCGTAATCAAAATGTCTTCTTCTTCGGTGACTCTTGTATTCTTGAATGGGTGGGAAAATAGCTTCAGTGTGAAGTTCCTCTGCCAATTTCTGTGCACTCTTCAGAACATTTTGAAATTCCTCATCTGACCAGTAAGACCGTAGGTATGACTTTGTTTTGTCCGGTTGTTCCATTGGTCCAGATCTATGAAGGTCAACACCTTGGAGTCTCTTGCTTACAACATCTGTTTCAAACAGTATGTCATGCCACAACGCTAAGCCACACAGAAATTTGAAGTTATGTATGTTTCTGGTGATTCCATTTCCCTCTGCCACTGTTCTCCCACAAACAGTTCCTGTCATAGCATTATCCTCCATAATGGCAACTATGGCATCATCTAGCTTCCCAATGTGGTGTTTGATAGGCTTTATTGCCTCCACTCGACTTTCCCATCGTGTGGCACTCAGTGGTTTCAGTGTCAGAGAGGATGTTCCCAGATGTTGCTTCAAAATTTGCCATCGATGAGTTGATGCAGAGAAAAATACAGAGATGCTTTGAATTACATTACAAAATTCAGCAGCCTCACTAGAGGCTGATGCTGCATCACTGACCACCAAGTTCAATGAATGAGAACTGCATGGGACAAAAAAAGTTCGAGGGTTTAACTCTTGGATCCGTGTCTGCTCTCCTCTGTTCTTTCCTCTCATGTTAGCGCCATTATCATAGCCCTGACCTCTCATGTCAGCTATCGCAATTCCCGTATCTTCCAGCTTTTTAAGAAGCACATTTGTCATACCAGCTCCTGTAGTATCATCAATGTCAATAAACTCTAGAAAATGCTCTCTGACAGTCACCATTGCAGGGACATTTTCACTACGTTCTGTTGTTGTTACAAAACGCACCATTAAAGTCATTTGTTCTGTATGGCTGATGTCAGGTGTGCAGTCCAGAATAACAGAGTAATATCTTGCTGACTTCAGATCTGCCATAATCTTCTCTTTGACTTTTGTTGCCAGTATCTGTATGATCTCATTTTGAATGGTTTTTCCAAGGTAGTGGTGTGTGCACATTTCTTGGGTAATGACTCTTCGTAGATGCTCCTGGAGTACAGCATCAAACTCAGCCATCAGCTCCACTATTTTAAGAAAGTTTCCATTGTTTGGCGCATACAGCAGATCTGAAGTGCCCAACAATGGAAATAATGGAAATAATGCCTCTTTCTTACCCACATCCAGCCCTTCTCCCTGTCATTATTACTCCAGCTGGGAGCCAGCCAATGTGCTTCCCTTCCCCCTTTATTCAATGGTAAAGTTAATTTCTTTTTTCATTCTCAGGTATTTCAGGAACACTGAGGGAGCCCTCTGGTGGCCAAGTTGAGAAGTGTAAATAGTTACAGGTGTGAGCCGCTGACTCAGTACCCTAGTGGATAGTGTGCCTGGTTCTTAGTGCAACGTCCTGAGTTCAAATTCTGTTAACATTGTGTCTTTGTTTAAAATTACTAGCAGCTTTTCATCATCAGTGCAGTTTGAGATTAATCCAGGCCTGCCACTGCGCACATTTTAAAGACAAGACAAAGGAAATATCTGACCCAAACCATTTCTGGAAACAAAGAAAGCAAGACAAAAATTATCCAAGACAAAGAAGAGAATAGTTGGAATGCAGGGCCTCAGTCAGACATGGTGTAAAATGGTTCAACTCATTAACGCCACTGAAGTTGCACCCATCTACATCAGATCTGAATTTGGCCCATGATATCAAGATCATCAGGCTTGATGGAAGGGGTTAACCATTCAGATAAACGTGGCCTAGTCAGGGTTCCCTTCCTTATTTCAGCACCAGCTCCTCTCCAGGGGTTTGTGACCTCCAAGTGCATGGGTTGTTAAATGACCATAATCAGTTCCTCTCACAGCTGCTTTCATAGACTTCATTCTATGTGAGAACCAATCAGTTTCAAACTTAGTTTATTTCCCTATGAAGTGTTTTGGATCCAGTAAACAACATATTCTATGTGTATATTTTATGTACAATTAAACTCTTAGGCCTGATCTACCACCAAGAGTATGTCTACACTGCACATTTAACTTGGACCTTTACCTGGGTTTTAGCTCAACTCCCCCTTCCCCTTCATGAATAATCACTCATAAAATCCTGATACCCAGATTTGGAGCCCAAATCTGAAAGCCCAGGCAAGCTTACCCGGCTGGGGCTGTGGTTCAGTGACAGGCTCTGGTTTAACATAAGCTGGAACTGCCCACTTTGCCATAAGGATGCAGGTAAAATCACTCATGTGCTGATAGCCCTCCAATAGATTCCCACAGTTCTCCCGGCAGGACAGACAAGTTCTCCCACAGTTGACTGGGAAAGAATTTTAGAGCATTTCAGCACAGAGAGACGGGGCTATGCAGCCAGTCACACACAGGTAAGCACAGAAACAATGAGGACACAACACCGCAGGTAAGGCTTTGCTTCCACCTGGGCTAGGCCAACCTGAGTGCCAGTCACCCAAGTTACTTGTGCAGTGCAGTGCTTCTAGCTGCATTGTTGTAAATAAAGGTATGATTTTAAATGGATGTAATTCAACTGGTGAACATGTGTGGGTGCCCTTATATCAGTTTAAACCATAAAGGTTAACTTAAATGTCCAAGCACATGCTAAACGAACATAACCAGTTTTAAACCTGCTATGTGTCCACCAAGGGGTTTCCACCAGTTTAAATACATTGTTAATAAAACCAGTTTAAGTTAAACTGGTGCAACATCTGCGGGTAGCAAAAGCCTTAAAGCCAGTAACTAACGGCTTTCCAAATGAGAGCTAGACGATCCCATTGCTGTAGCTATAATGTGAAACGTTCCCCCAACAGAGTGCAATAGTGAGGAGAAGCATGCTGTTCCCCCAGCACCAAGCTGCATAGTTATTTGGATTCAGACCCCTCCTTCCACCTCATACTGCAGGGTGGGATGTGTAGCCTGAATGGAGAGGCTATTATTGGACATTGACCGCCCTGACACATCATAGCTTCACCCAGGACGTGCAATCTAATTTACAGGCAAGGTTCGCTTTGTCAGAGTTCAAAGGCTTCCACTGGATAGGAGGCTGAGCGAAGGAGTCAGAGATTCACTGACTCACCACTTCCTCGCCCCACAAACCTGTCAGAGGGTTTCACTGGTCCATGGCATCTCTGACGCCTCCAGCACAAAGGTTGATCCTGTTGTCCCCGGCCTATCTGACCAGAGCTGAACTCTGGATCTCTCTAGGCTTGTGTGCCTAGGATTAAATCCCATCTTTCTGCTATATCTGTTTTTGAGATAGAAATCAGTGGTTTTGTCTCATAACCTTCCCACTTCAACCTTAACACAACATTGAGCAGAGGAATTAATAAAAAAACAAAGAGCTCCTCTCCTGGGTCCTGTATAAGTCATAGACATTGGATTCCGCCCTTGGGTGGAATATTGAAATCGGAGGTAGTGAGATGTTTCCCTCCCCTTTCCTTGGTTTAATACACATGTTCCCTAGCAACTGGAAGTGCGTGTCTGCGACATCATCACGAGCTCGTTTGCTGCGCCCCATGTCACAGTGATGGATTCATTTGGCATTCTCTCGACTGGCCTGGGCACGTCTCCAGGGGCCAGCCCAAAGTGGTGCAGAACCACTGAGTGGACGTGCGGGGACAGCTCCCCTGCTGGTGTGAATTGTCCTAGCTCTGCCGAGGGCAGCAGTGCTATCTCAAGTCGCACCAGCTGAGGAGCTGGTTTCAAAGCTGCTCTTTGCTGCAAAGGAGAGTGACTCTCTTACTCGGTGTCTGTGTAGGACCCAGCCAAGTCTATGCTGGAGCCCCCAGACACCACTATAATAACGTCTACAAAGAGCTGGAAACCAAATAGAGAGGAGGACAAATTATCAGATGAAATTTGGTAGTCCACTGCAGGTGAGAAATTGTGGAGCTAGTCTACAGAGATATACCTTTGGTTTCCGGTCCTTGAACTGAGGGGTAAAAAATATGTTCATCCTAATTGTGGATGAGTTACAGCATCTGGCTAAGAAAGGACATGGAGAGCTAATAAGGGGCTCACCACTACAGAGGAGAGGGGTATATGGATTGATTGTGTAAATATATAATAGCTCTGCCACTGTTCTCCAAGCAAGAAGTCACTTTATCAACCTAGGCAAGTGCTGACATGAAAGTGGCCCCTTGAAACATAAGAGGACATAGGTCTGGGGACCCTCTGTGCTATGTAGGTTATCTATAGGCTGCTGTATGGCAGATTTCCACCTGCTCAGTAGGTGTTTGTCTGCATATGTGATGTATGCATCTGAGCACATCTGACTTCGAAAATACAGACCTGGCTTTCCCCCTCCATAGAAATCTTTTATCATGAACAGACTCCTGCACATTTTTATTTTTCCCCCATTTCATTTCTATAGTTCAAGATAAATATTAATGGATCTAAATGCATATAAAGTCAGGTGCATAATTACATGCACCGAAATGAGTAGCCAGTTGCATGAACCTGTGCCTGCCAGTATTGCCGTTTACACACGCACTGGGTATTTGTGCGTTCAAATGGTGAGTTTCCTTCATAACTGTCCATTTGCTCGTGGAAACACCCAATTCTGTCATGCACTCATGTATCCAATTTGGACACATACTTGCACAGGTATTTTTATGTGTGTAACTGCATGGCTGACTTCTTGGAACTGAGGTCCAACCCCACAAATGGTTATTAACTGCATACGGATACAGAAATGCAGGTGAGAGAGAGAAGAGGAGATAAAGAATTGTAACAACATTATAGGAAGCAAATAACAGCGTCTAACGGTCCATGAGCTAAACAGGCAAAGCAATCATGAGAAAATAGAGCTGACCAGCTTTTCTGTACAATTTTTAAAGGGTTTTTGACCAAAACAAAATTTTTCACCAAATATTTTTTGTGGTCAAAATGTTTCATTTTTTAGCAAATGAGAAAAATGTATTCTCATTTCCCCCCATCTCGCCTCTCCCCCTTTTTCTACTGAGAGTCAGAGTAAAAAAAAGCAGGAAAGAGGCGTTTTCGCCATTGGAGGGCTCCATTTTTCAAAAACTTTGGGACGAAAATTATTTTCAAAACCCAAACCTTTGTTTCCTCCAGCATTGTTCATAAAGCACACTTAGCCCAGTTTGACCAGCTCTCAAAAAAAGTAAATGTAGCTCCTGTCAGGACTGAATATCATTTGCCAAAGGATCCCCTGACCAGGAGAAGGAAGGAGGGAGAGGAGATGAAAGGAGGGGAGGAGCAACAGAGAAGTGTTATTGAAGAGCCAGGGAAGGGGGATAGACTCCAAGAATGAATCTCTGCAGCGGGTTCCATGTGAGCAGCACAGGGCCCCGCGCCCATCCACGGCAGGACAGCGTAGCCAGGCAGTTATGTTCCACAGCAGGATAAAGCAACACATTTCAGAGAGAAGACTGGACCGGAATCTACAACCTGGCAGGAGAGTGGGCTGCTGGCCCTGCTCCAACCCCCATTGAAATGAATGGGAATGGGTATCTTTTCATCGACTTCACTGGGCGTTGGAGCTGGTGGAATGCTGCCAGTCTAGAGCCTTGTTTCAGAAGAGCAATGCAAGAAGTAGCCATTCAGCCCCCTCCTCCATCTCCTGCCCCCATTCATTAAAAAAATGACCTCTGGAGACTGCCTGCAAAGGCAGGGGTCAGGGAGAAGGGACAGGTTTAGCTTTCAGCATTTCAACATCCTTTGTCATTGTCGGTGCAGTGTTAACAGCTCTATTATAGCCATTCTCGGAGGCTTCCATCTGGGTAATTATAGAGTGCGCTCTTCCTAATGTACAGGGTTTAAGGGATTCTTCTGCCATGAGCAGTGATGAGTGAAGATCAGAGAGGTTGGAATCTGGGCTAGGTTGAAAGAGGCATCCCAAAGTTGGCCACTTACCCGCATGAGCTGAAACTTTGCTCCCCATCCCAGCAAACTTTACAACTGGATTAAGTTTAGAAGTGTGTGCAACAAGAGTGATGTAGTGGTGGGGTCTGCTATAGACCACCGGACCGGGGGGATGAGGTAGATGAGGCTTTCTTCCGGCAGCTCACGGAAGCTACTAGATCGCATGCCCTGATTCTCATGGGTGACTTTAATTTTCCTGATATCTGCTGGGAGAGCAATACAGCGGTGCATAGACAATCCAGGAAGTTTTTGGAAAGCGTAGGGGACAATTTCCTGGCGCAAGTGCTAGAGAAGCCAACTGGGGGGGGCGCTTTTCTTGACCTGCTGCTCACAAACCGGGTAGAATTAGTGGGGGAAGCAAAAGTGGATGGGAATCTGGGAGGCAGTGACCATGAGTTGGTTGAGTTCAGGATCCTGACGCAGGGAAGAAAGGTAAGCAGCAGGATACGGACCCTGGACTTCAGGAAAGCAGACTTCGACTCCCTCAGGGAACGGATGGCCAGGATCCCCTGGGGGACTAACTTGAAGGGGAAAGGAGTCCAGGAGAGCTGGCTGTATTTCAAGGAATCCCTGTTGAGGTTACAGGGACAAACCCCCGATGAGTCGAAAGAATAGTAAATATGGCAGGCGACCAGCTTGGCTTAATGGTGAAATCCTAGCGGATCTTAAACATAAAAAAGAGGCTTACAAGAAGTGGAAGGTTGGACATATGACCAGGGAAGAGTATAAAAATATTGCTCGGGCATGTAGGAATGATATCAGGAGGGCCAAATCGCACCTAGAGCTGCAGCTAGCCAGAGATGTCAAGAGTAACAAGAAGGGTTTCTTCAGGTATGTTGGCAACAAGAAGAAAGCCAAGGAAAGTGTGGGCGCCTTACTGAATGAGGGAGGCAACCTAGTGACAGAGGATGTGGAAAAAGCTAATGTACTCAATGCTTTTTTTGCCTCTGTTTTCACTAACAAGGTCAGCTCCCAGACTGCTGCGCTGGGCATCACAAAATGGGGAAGAGATGGCCAGCCCTCTGTGGAGATAGAGGTGGTTAGGGACTATTTAGAAAAGCTGGACATGCACAAGTCCATGGGGCCGGACGAGTTGCATCCGAGAGTGCTGAAGGAATTGGCGGCTGTGATTGCAGAGCCATTGGCCATTATCTTTGAAAACTCGTGGCGAACGGGGGAAGTCCCGGATGACTGGAAAAAGGCTAATGTAGTGCCAATCTTTTAAAAAGGGAAGAAGGAGGATCCTGGGAACTACAGGCCAGTCAGCCTCACCTCAGTCCCTGGAAAAATCATGGAGCAGGTCCTCAAAGAATCAATCCTGAAGCACTTGCATGAGAGGAAAGTGATCAGGAACAGCCAGCATGGATTCACCAAGGGAAGGTCATGCCTGACTAATCTAATCGCCTTTTATGATGAGATTACTGGTTCTATGGATGAAGGGAAAGCAGTGGATGTATTGTTTCTTGACTTTAGCAAAGCTTTTGACACGGTCTCCCACAGTATTCTTGTCAGCAAGTTAAGGAAGTATGGGCTGGAAGAATGCACTCTAAGGTGGGTAGAAAGCTGGCTAGATTGTCGGGCTCAACGGGTAGTTATCAATGGCTCCATGTCTAGTTGGCAGCCGGTATCAAGTGGAGTGCCCCAAGGGTCGGTCCTGGGGCCGGTTTTGTTCAATATCTTCATAAATGATCTGGAGGATGGTGTGGATTGCACTCTCAGCAAATTTGCGGATGATACTAAACTAGGAGGCGTGGTAGATACGCTGGAGGGGAGGGATAGGATACAGAAGGACCTAGACAAATTGGAGGATTGGGCCAAAAGAAATCTGATGAGGTTCAATAAGGATAAGTGCAGGGTCCTGCACTTAGGACGGAAGAACCCAATGCACAGCTACAGACTAGGGACCGAATGGCTAGGCAGCAGTTCTGCAGAAAAGGACCTAGGGGTGACAGTGGACGAGAAGCTGGATATGAGTCAGCAGTGTGCCCTTGTTGCCAAGAAGGCCAATGGCATTTTGGGATGTATAAGTAGGGGCATAGCGAGCAGATCGAGGGACGTGATCGTTCCCCTCTATTCGACATTGGTGAGGCCTCATCTGGAGTAGTGTGTCCAGTTTTGGGCCCCACACTTCAAGAAGGATGTGGATAAATTGGAGAGAGTCCAGCGAAGGGCAACAAAAATGATTAGGGGTCTGGAACACATGAGTTATGAGGAGAGGCTGAGGGAGCTGGGATTGTTTAGCCTGCAGAAGAGAAGAATGAGGGGGGATTTAATAGCTGCTTTCAACTACCTGAAAGGGGGTTCCAAAGAGGATGGCTCTAGACTGTTCTCAATGGTAGCAGATGACAGAACGAGGAGTAATGGTCTCAAGCTGCAGTGGGGGAGGTTTAGATTGGATATTAGGAAAAACTTTTTCACTAAGAGGGTGGTGAAACACTGGAATGCGTTCCCTAGGGAGGTGGTAGAATCTCCTTCCTTAGAGGTTTTTAAGGTCAGGCTTGACAAAGCCCTGGCTGGGATGATTTAACTGGGAATTGGTCCTGCTTCGAGCAGGGGGTTGGACTAGATGACCTTCAGGGGTCCCTTCCAACCCTTATATTCTATTATTCTATGATTCTATGATTCTTCCTCCTCATGCAGCCTGCCCCGGTAAGCCCCATTCTCTCCGTTTCAGTGCCCTCTTCTCAAGGAGGGAGACACTTGGGGGTTTCTACCACCTCCAGCATTGGGTCTTGTCTTCAGCCAGTAGCACACTCCTCTGTCTTGGATGAGGGGGGTCCAGTAACACTCTCTCTTCCTATGAATTGTAGAAAGTTGATGTTCCAGAAAGCTATCACCCTGAGAACCTGAGCCTTGCTAGAATGAGTTTAGTCAATCCTCTAAAGGACTCTCTAAAGTTCTTACTTGGTGTCCAAAGTTCTTCTGCACAGTGCTGTGTTTCATTTGCTGTTTGCACTTGGTATCATCTGGATGTTTGTTTCTTCAAATCCAAATTGTTTTATGTGAATATTTAACCATATTTACTTCACCTACGACAACATTTTCCCAAACACCTACATGACTTCTCAATGAGATGTACGCATTTGGGGCCAGATTATTAGGTGCCGAGCTCCCATTGAAATCAAGGGGAAACCTTTGGTTGTCATTTATTCTGGTGCAAAATAAGTGGAAAGTGCTACTATTCTGACTTGTGTTCCCCCCAATTTGCACTCCCTTTGCACAAGAGTAAATGACAACACAAGGGGCGAGGCAGTGAAAAATCAAGCCCTAATTCCTTCCTCCTTACCACATAGGAGGCTGGAGGTATCATTAAATATAAGTATCTCTTTGTTTGCTAGACTTCATTTTTAGGTTCAAACCTATATTCAGCAAGTTAATGGCAACAGAAACCGATGAAGTGAGCTGTAGCTCACAAAAGCTTAAGCTCAAATAAATTTGTTAGTCTCTAAGGTGCTACAAGTCGTCCTTTTCTTTTTGAGAACCCCTATAATGTCCAGAAAAAGCATTGTCTTTCTCTGTGGAGTTGGTTTTTCTGGAATGTTACAGGCTCACAACTCTCTTTCTCCTGCAGGCTGTTTGGACTGGTTTTCTATTTTGGGATCTTTCATCCTGTTTCACTGTGTTGGGGTAATTTGGGTGGAGGAGATTCTTGGAATAGTGCCACAATCACGAACATGCAGGATTTGATTTGCAAAGGTTAATTCAGATTGTGTTGGGTTTTAGTTCATGTCACCAGCTGACTGTTTGGGGAATGGCTGTTCCTCTCACCAATCCCAGAATTCCATGCAAACTAGGCTATTCATGGAGAAACTGGAGTATGTGTGATTTGTGACTCTCTAGGCAGGTAGAAGAAACAGCAGCATGTAACTAAGGTGACCAAATGAACCCCACTAACAACTGATGAGCTAGCAAATAGTCTAAGTGAACAGCTCACAGGCCGAAATTTGTTTGCATAAACTATTCATCCAACAGGTCTGGCTAGCGAATGCATAGGCAAAAATCTTCAGATAATTTATAAACAGTAAAAAGGGCAAAATTCACTGGCTAAGTTATAGATAATGAAGAGTTCTCTTTCTGTCTCTCTAAATGATTATGGCTCAGTCCATGTTATATGCATTTCCTGACGTCTGAGAGCTTGACTTTGCAACCTTATTAACATAGCTTTTTTGTACATATGTGTGTGTCGGTTTGTCATCTTCAAGTGTTCAGAATCCTGAGTTGAGCCCCAAAATATCACAACTGGTTTAAAAAAGTCATTTAAAAAAAACCCCAGTACATTTGGGGTTCTTTTTGTTTTCCTGGTCTTTTCTGGGCCTTTAGGGTGCACCTAAGGCCAAGCTTTCAAAGCTTTTCTCCGCACCCAGGATGGCAACAATTTGATTATTTTTTTTAATGAAAGCTGAGTTTCTCAGCAGATAACATGCTTCCAAGAGCTGCAGCTTCACGAACAGCAAATATCATGAGACTTGTGAGAAACTCATGAGTTGGCAGCCCTGCTGTGTGTGTGTGTGTGTGTGTGTGTGTGTGTGTTTGTGTACATATATATTATATATACACATATTAAATATGCACACATGTACATGGGAGTAGTTTGTGATCACGGGGCCCACAAATTTACCCTAATTGTGAGCTCAACTGAGACGTGAGTGAAAGTTTATAGAACATCACATTAGCCTAGAAAAATAAAGGGTGATGAGAAAAGATGCAAAAGGGAGACAGATGGACTGAATTAGTCCAAACAAAAAAGCCTCCTGCTATAACACAAAAACTGGGTTAAGATCATGCAAGGTAAACAAGAGACGTGTGGAACCGGAAATCAATGGACCAAAATTGGTGTCTTGGATATTGGGTCTAACTGGTTTACAAAATAATGAGGGGGACGGGCTATTCTGCCCAGCACCCCTCAGGCGTCTTTCAAAGAAAAAAAATTGCCTGCCAACAACTGCTTCACCATCCTGACTGCCACTCCCACTCCCCCTGGGGCCCTAGGATCCATCCTCATGCTGTTGGGCCTTCGTCATTCCAATCCTGGGAGATGTCCTGACCAGACTGGGCCAGAAGGAGGGACCCAGATGCCATTGTCACCTCTGCTGGCTTCAGTTAAATTCCAGACCCCACCTGGGATGCGAGACTTGGTCCCCCTCCAGCCTTCATGTCGCCTTTCTCTTCCCCCTCCTGTCCTTCTCCTTTTGTGTTCTGTCTAATAAGAGTCTGCCTAGCCAGCCAAGACTGCGTATTTTGCAACACTGTTGTGAATCTGTGAACCAAAGAGGCTGTTAAAAGAAATGCTCTAAGCAGCCTGATGCTGGTACAAATTTGCTAGGTCTCAGCGTGGATAATGAGTCCGTGTGCCATGCCTTGGTTTCCCAGCAGTGAGCTTGGAAGTGAAAGTCAACAACAGACACACAAGCGGCTTTATTTATTTGTTTGTTTGTTTTACTGTTTACTGGTTTTTGCTCTCCCCTCCTGTGTGCTTGTTTTGTTTTGTATTCTAGGAAACTGCATCTGATGTTACCAGCTCCAGCCCAGACCAGCTAACTTTTCCTCCTTTCCCTAACAGGACAGTTGTTACCCTCTGAGAGACCAGGGTTCAAACCAGGGGTTCCTCCTTTTCAAGACTCTCCCCAGCCAAAGGGGAAGGGAGCGAGGAATGGTGTTAAAATGACAGCCTCACGTAATACTTGACATTTCAGATCCAGGACTGTTTTGTCTTCTTTTCTGTGTCTTTAATAAAAGGTAAAAAGGATTTTTAAGGGTGTGTTTGCCCTGGTGCTAAGCAGGCTGAGGTCTCTGTACACCAAACCCTGAACCCGGTTTAAAACTCTTTAATGTTGGCCAGTGACAGGGTCACATTAACACCTTTGACTCTTTGGGCCCACTTATTCCACCAAAATTAACTTAACAAAGTATGCGCATGTAAAAAATAGTATCCAGTAAATATTTGCCGAATGTAAAATTCCCCTTTAAACAATTTTCAGAACCCTTTAGAAAAGCCGTTGCTGGCTTGAGTGAGCTTGCCGGAGAGTGACTTCAGCAATGATGCCTCAAACTTTCGAACAAATGTATTTGTTCGTCTCGAAGGTGCCACAAGGGCTCCTCGGTTTTTTTGCTGATACAGACTAACACGGCTCCCACTCTGAAACCTGTCAAACTTTAGAAGCTCTTTTTAAATTGGCAGGAAAATAAGAAACAAAGATGAACCGATAAACAATCAACCATCACTTGAAAAAAGTTGAGCACCTGCATTAGGCTTTGTTCCCTGAGGCATAATTATGACTGGCCTATACAAAGGAGGAAGATTACCCAGTGCCAAAATTACTGTGTTTAGAATAACCTGTTTCAGATAGAGCTGCATTATGTGACTCCTACTTTCTCTTTAAGATGTAAATTGAACACTCTTTTCCCAGCTGCTTGGGTGTAGCTAGCATATGCTACAACATGGAATCTTTAATTTCTCGGTGAAATTTTTCAGAAAGTAAACAGTTGGGCATTCCCCCTCCTTTGGGTGTTTTGTAGCACACTGCTACACATTGAACTGTGGAATAGTGTTCAGGTAACTTGGGCAAAATACTAGAAAAGATAATGAAGGTGATAAATCCTGCTCTCATTGAAGGGTGAACTAAATTATAGGCTTTTCCTTCCGCTCTGAGCATTGTGATTATATTATATGTATACACAAATACACACATTATGGAGCAGAGGTAGTCACTCCATAGGAAGCTTTTAGCTGAGTTTCCACTTTAAACCCTGTTTTGTCTTGCATTCTAAATCTAGACGGTCTTATTGGACTTCAAATTGGTAGGTTAGTGCTGAGGCTTGGGCAGAATTTGCACTTAATTGGACAAGGGATTCCTGATGATGGCTTGATAAAAATAGAGATACTCACCTGAGTTCCGAAAGTCTTTGGGTGTTTCCTTTGCTACCTCGTAAGGGAGGAGAGAGAGATTAACCAAACTTTACTGAGCTCCCCTTCCTGAGATCCAGGGCCCAGGGCCCAATAGTTCATGTCAAGATTACAGAAGCTCTGAATATTTTCTTTAACAACATCACCAGAGAATGTCAGCTACAGTGAACCTAGCATGGGCTCATGATGCCTGCTAGCGAGCTATGCCCCCAGGTGCCAACCCCTCTCCCTTGTGGAATGGACCTCAGAATGTAACCAGCCATGCTCATACTGAGGATTACCTTACCCCATGAATAGATCCATTGAAATCAGCTGGAATACTGGTAGAGTCAAAAACTACTCATTGTGAATAGCAGCATCATGACATTGCCCTAGGGAGGTTTGTCCATAGAATGAAAGAGGATTTGGGAGCATGGATTGTATGGGGTCAGCCAGCTCCTCCTGCAGTGGTCAGGGGCATGGGGCACGAGCCAGAAGGAGGCAGTACGTCCTCAACGTCTGCCTCCTGTGGCCAGTGGTAGGGAAGAGGGCTGGCTGACAGCCGGAGTGACTGGAAGGCCCCAGAGCATGAAGCAAATCCATCTAGCAGAGAGTTTTACAATGGAGCTGCCCGTCCCAGAGGGAAGAAAATTCAAAGGGTGAATGTTCTTCTCCATCCAAGCTCTCCAGGGATCAGGGAAGAGCAGGCAGCTCTCTCCCTGCTCAGCCCTCACCATCCACTAAAAGGGCCTATTCTCCTGTAAAACAAATGGTCCTGACCCCCTTTTCTCCCCGCACAGCAGCCAGGTGGGGATACCCCAGGGCTAAGTCCACAGTAGACTGTGCAGGTGCCGTTTGGGAAAACAAGGGAAGGGGGTTCCTGGAGAGTCTTGCCGTTCCCCCCAGCGGCCCTTCGCCCTGCTCGAGCACCACAGCCTTCAGCGTAACCAGCCAAAGATTTTGCAACAGAGATGAGAGCCAATATGCAAAAAAGTATGCAAATTAGCAGTGACCAACATTTCCTAACCCATGGCCCGGAAAATCAGTGAGGAAATTCCAAGTGACATCAATGGGCCTTGGATCAGACCCCTCAATCCCTCCATACCCACCTACCTGTCCTTGTTCCTGCATGGCTACAGCTCCAGCTCAGCCCAGGGAAAGTTGTGGGAGCTCAGCAGCTCGGAAAATCAGGCCACTCTCACCCAGTTCCTGGCGAGGGATTGAAATGCCTGACTTTCGGCACGCTACTTGAAAAGTTTTGGCCTCTGTCTTCATGAAACAGAGTGAATTAATCATAGAATCATAGAATCATAGAATATAAGGGTTGGAAGGGACCCCAGAAGGTCATCTAGTCCAACCCCCTGCTCGAAGCAGGACCAATTCCCAGTTAAATCATCCCAGCCAGGGCTTTGTCAAGCCTGACCTTAAAAACCTCTAAGGAAGGAGATTCTACCACCTCCCTAGGTAACGCATTCCAGTGTTTCACCACCCTCATAGTGAAAAAGTTTTTCCTAATATCCAATCTAAACCTCCCCCACTGTAACTTGAGACCATTACTCCTCGTTCTGTCATCTGCTACCATTGAGAACAGTCTAGAGCCATCCTCTTTGGAACCCCCTTTCAGGTAGTTGAAAACAGCTATCAAATCCCCCCTCATTCTTCTCTTCTGCAGGCTAAACAATCCCAGCTCCCTCAGCCTCTCCTCATAACTCATATGTTCCAGACCCCTAATCATTTTTGTTGCCCTTCGCTGGACTCTCTCCAAATTATCCACATCCTTCTTGAAGTATGGGGCCCAAAACTGGACACAGTACTCCAGATGAGGCCTCACCAATGTCGAATAGAGGGGAACGATCACGTCTCTCGATCTGCTCGCTATGCCCCTACTTATACATCCCAAAATGCCATTGGCCTTCTTGGCAACAAGGGCACACTGCTGACTCATATCCAGCTTCTCGTCCACTGTCACCCCTAGGTCCTTTTCCGCAGAACTGCTGCCTAGCCATTCGGTCCCTAGTCTGTAGCTGTGCATTGGGTTCTTCCGTCCTAAGTGCAGGACCCTGCACTTATCCTTATTGAACCTCATCAGATTTCTTTTGGCCCAATCCTCCAATTTGTCTAGGTCCTTCTGTATCCTATCCCTCCCCTCCAGTGTATCTACCACTCCTCCCAGTTTAGTATCATCCGCAAATTTGCTGAGAGTGCAATCCACACCATCCTCCAGATCATTTATGAAGATATTGAACAAAACCGGCCCCAGGACCGACCCTTGGGGCACTCCACTTGATACCGGCTGCCAACTAGACATGGAGCCATTGATCACTACCCGTTGAGCCCGACAATCTAGCCAGTTGTGCTGCATGTTATCAAAGAATGCCTAAGTCCTTGTTCTCATGCAGTGAGGACAGCTTTATCTTCTACCAGCTATTTATTGGCTTAGGCTAACTCAGTGAATAAACATCAAAGCTCATCTGTTCAGATGATCCTCACTGGGTTGATAAGTTGTCAGGTAACCAAGAATGAGAAAAGACCATTTCCCAGCAGCTATATTCACCCCTGTGTAGTAAAGATCCTCAGCAAGGCGTGACTGTTGGCAAAGAGGCCTGGGTCACACTGGGGCAGGGCTCCAGTAATTAAGTTCGTGGATACAATTAGAAACGGCAGGAATCTCATTATATCCACTAATCACCAAGTATAGGCAGTAGCTTGCACAAGGCTACTCACTCATAGCTCATGAGTGCCTGAACTCCAGCTAAGCATCCACTCAGATGGGTGGCAGCTCAGCCGATGTCGTCCCCTTCCCAGTCACACCACAGATCTCCGTGGAGTGGAGGAAGTCCTCTCTGGTGACATTAGTGTGCAAGAACCTTAAGGAAAGCTCCATTTATTACTTCCCCACTCCCCTTTTTCCTTCCCAGCTGTTTCCTCTGCACTCACAGACTGTGAACAGCTGATGTGCTTCGCAAGGGTCTCCTTTATTTCTTGCCCCGTGAGCTGATTTTGAATAGTTTACTTGTATACTGTACATTAGTGGTACCTTATTATAGATTAATCAGCAACTCCTCAGCAGCAGTGTCAACAAAATGCACCAGGAATCTCAGGCAGGATTCCACTGGTCAGAGCTGAGTCAGCCTGATATCTCTGTGGCCACAGCATGATGAGCCCCAGCATCCAAGAGCAAACCTTTGGCCTTCCACTGAATCTGTTGAGTCTTCTCAGCTTGTGTGACTGATTTGGCTAAGCCGACAGCAAATATCAGATCCTCCACTAGCACCCTACAGGAACACCTTACCCACTCCATACATTTCTTTCGTGCTCTGATTTGCTGTGGCCTGAGAACATCCAGAACTATATGGTTCTTTGAGGTCTTTTTCACCCTTACTGTACCCTCCATTTGAGGACCATGATCTCCTCCTTGTTCTCCAAAAAACACAAGGCACAGTCAGTGGATTCTCTTGTACACATCAGAGCAAGCTGTCCAAGACTAAGGTATCATTTCTCCATTGTCTCTTAAGCACTGAGAGAAGGAAACATACCACAGCTTTGGTGATCGGGGGAGGTCCCAGATGACTGGAAAAAGGCTAATGTAGTGCCCATCTTTAAAAAAGGGAAGAAGGAGGATCCTGGGAACTACAGGCCAGTCAGCCTCACCTCAGTCACTGGAAAAATCATGGAGCAGGTCCTCAAGGAATCAATTCTGAAGCACTTAGAGGAGAGAAAAGTGATCAGGAACAGTCAGCATGGATTCATCAAGGGCAAGTCATGCCCGACTAACCTAATTGCCTTCCATGACGAGATAACTGGCTCTGTGGATGAGGGGAAAGCAGTGGACATGTTATTCCTTGACTTTAGCAAAGCATTTGACACGGTCTCCCACAGTATTCTTGCCAGCAAGCTGAAAAAGTATGGGCTGGATTAATGGACTATAAGGTGGATAGAAAGCTGGCTAGATCGTCGGGCTCAACGGGTAGTGATCAATGGCTCCATGTCTAGTTGGCAGCCGGTATCAAGTGGAGTGCCTCAAGGGTCAGTCCTGGGGCTGGTTTTGTTCAATATCTTCATGAATGATCTGGAGGATGGCATGGATTGCACCCTCAGCAAGTTTGCAGATGACACTTAAATACTGGGAGGAGAGGTAGATATGCTGGAGGGTAGGGATAGGATACCGAGGGCCCTAGACAAATCAGAGGATTGGGCCAAAAGAAATCTGATGAGGTTCAACAAGGACAAGTGCAGAGTCCTGCACTTGGGACGGAAGAATCCAATGCACCGCTACAGACTAGGGACCGAATGGCTCGGCAGCAGTTCTGCAGAAAAGGACCTAGGGGTTACAGTGGACGAGAAGCTGGATATGAGTCAATGGTGTGCCCTTGTTGCCAAGGAGACTAACGGCATTTTAGGCTGTATAAGTAAGAGCATTGCCAGCAGATCAAGGGACGTGATCGTTCCCCTCTATTCGACATTGGTGAGGCCTCATCTAGAGTACTGTGTCCAGTTTTGGGCTGCACACTACAAAAGGGATGTGGACAAATTGGAGAGAGTCCAGCAGAGAGCAACTAAAATGATAAGGGGGTTGTGGCACATGACTTATGAGGAGAGTGAGGGAACTGGGATTATTTAGTCTGCAGAAGAGTAGAATGAGGGGGGATTTGATAGCTGCTTTCAACTACCTGAAAGGGGGTTCCAAAAAGGATGGATCTAGATGTTTGCAGTGGTAGCAGATGAGAGAACAAGGAGTAATAGTCTCAAGTTGCAGTGTGCGAGGTTAGGTTGGATATTAGGAAAAACTTTTTCACCAGGAGGAGGGTGAAGTACTGAAATGCGTTACCTGGTGGAACCTCCTTCCTTTGAGGTTTTTAAGGTCAGGCTTGATAAAGCCCTGGCTGGGATGATTTAGTGGGGGATCGGTCCTGCTTTGAGCAGGGGGTTGGACTAGATGACCTTCTGAGGTCCCTTCCAACCCTGATATTCTATGATTCTATATGTGCATCACAGGGGCCTGATCCCACTCCCATTGAAGCCAGTGGAAAGACTTGAATAGTGGGAACTATCCCGGGTCTTTTGTCATGAAGGGCTGGATTTTCAGTTATTGAAGATTGAGGAGAAGTAAATAGGTAAATAATGAGGCAGCAGAAGAAAGGAGCACCCAAGAGTATATTACTGTGAGAACCAATGTCACAGAGAACGTTGGATGCCTTCTGAGGCCCATGCTGCAACAGGTGGCAGGCCTCGTGGGTAGTCTGGTACTGACTGCTGCCTGTCTTAACCATTTTTACAGGGAGGTGGCATTTTGCTAAAGGCAACATCAAAAACGTGCAGGTCGGAAACAGCCACATTTTCAATTTTCAATTGAGAGAACAAAACCACGTTGCCAAACCACTTCCCTTTGAAAACAAAAAGAGTGGCAAACTTTTCCTTTTAAACCAAACACAAAAGCCAGTTAGATCCAACCAGATTTTAATTTTCACTTGAGAAACCAGCAAGTAATAAACAAAATGACTCTTTTGTAAAAAGGTGCTGATATAGTTTTAATCGTTTTTTAAAAAGTGTCTGTTTTGAATACCAGGTGTGAACAAAGCTAAATTTCTTGTTGAAATTCCTAAGCAATGGCCTGCGGAAGCACACTGAAAACAGCTTATAGTTGCAAAGTGAGGTCTGTGTATGACAAGGCTGCTGGTCAGGGACCATGGTACTTTCTACCATCAGGTAAAGATTGTCTGCGCAGAGCTTTCTTGGGGGCTGGTCCACGATTGTGGAAGGAACTTCCTCAGGAACTAAGGATCATCACCAACCTCCCCACCTTCCGCTCCGAGAGCAGGACGTACTTCTCCAATCTGCCTCCTCTAACATAAACACAAAGCAGCGTGAATATTTTAACAGAACAAAAATGAAAGGAAAATCTATGAAAACCAAACAGATGAGTTGACAACAGAGAGACTGAACCACACATGACAGCTAACTCAGTGCATAACGGGAAATCATTCAGATACCATGCTGGGAGTGGGGTAAGAACCTACTGAGAAGAGAAGTGAATTCTTTATCATGGAAATGTATTTTCTGCAGGGGAAAAGTGTCAACAAATGTAATTGGACCCAAATTAGCTTCCTAACAAAAATTTATGAAAGAGGGTTTTTAATTATTTTTATAAATTCAATTTTCCGGTGTTTTTCAATTTAACACTTTTTAATCAAACAACAGCAAATTCTCCAAAAGGAAGGTTAGTTTTTAATTTATTTCTTGTCCTCCTGAAGTGTCCCATGGAGGCATGTGCGGGGGAGTTCCTATCTTTCCCACATCCGTTGAGTCAGGCTCTCTGTCTCTGGATTCAGAAGGTTATGTTCACAAGAAAATGAGCTAAAAGCAGAGAGTTAGATTTTATTTTTTTAATAAAGCCTTGAGTTCTGATTGCGCTGAAGTCAGTGGGAGCTGCTGGCTTTTTTGGACTTTTGGAAGTTAGTCCACTTATTTAGGTGCCTGAATAAGGATTCCTGAGCCTATACGTTGGATAATATTTTTTAATCTTGTCCTAATTGCTTTTGTTTGTGTTCAGATGAGGAACTTAGATGTACTATTAAGGCACTCAGATCTAATGATATGGCTCCAGGACTGTCAACCCCAAGCACTCAAGAAGAAAGCCAAGGAAAGTGTGGGCCCCTTAATGAATGAGGGAGGCAACCTAGTGACAGAGGATGTGGAAAAAGCTAATGTACTCAATGCTTTTTTTGCCTCTGTCTTCACTAACAAGGTCAGCTCCCAGACTGCTGCGCTGGGCATCACAAAATGGGGAAGAGATGGCCAGCCCTCTGTGGAGAAAGAGGTGGTTAGGGACTATTTAGAAAAGCTGGACGTGCACCAGTCCATGGGGCCGGACGAGTTGCATCCGAGAGTGCTAAAGGAACTGGCGGCTGTGATTTCAGAGCCATTGGCCATTGTCTTTGAAAACTCGTGGCGAACGGGGGAAGTCCCGGATGACTGGAAAAAAGCTAATGTAATGCCAATCTTTAAAAAAGGGAAGAAGGAGGATCCTGGGAACTACAGGCCAGTCAGCCTCACTTCCGTCCCTGGAAAAATCATGGAGCAGGTCCTCAAAGAATCAATCCTGAAGCACTTACATGAGAGGAAAGTGATCAGGAACAGTCAGCATGGATTCACCAAGGGAAAGTCATGCCTGACTAATCTAATCGCCTTCTATGATGAGATTACTGGTTCTGTGGATGAAGGGAAAGCAGTGGATGTATTGTTTCTTGACTTTAGCAAAGCTTTTGACACGGTCTCCCACAGTATTCTTGTCAGCAAGTTAAAGAAGTACGGGCTGGATGAATGCACTATAAGGTGGGTAGAAAGTTGGCTAGATTGTCGGGCTCAACGGGTAGTTATCAATGGCTCCATGTCTAGTTGGCAGCCGGTTTCAAGTGGAGTGCCCCAGGGGTCGGTCCTGGGGCCGGTTTTGTTCAATATCTTCATAAATGATCTGGAGGATGGTGTGGATTCCACTCTCAGCAAATTTGCGGATGATACTAAACTGGAAGGAGTGGTAGATACGCTGGAGGGCAGGGATAGGATACAGAGGAACCTAGACAAATTGGAGGATTGGGCCAAAAGAAATCTGATGAGGTTCAATAAGGATAAGTGCAGGGTCCTGCACTTAGGACGGAAGAACCCAATGCACAGCTACAGACTAGGGACCGAATGGCTAGGCAGCAGTTCTGCGGAAAAGGACCTAGGGGTGACAGTGGACGAGAAGCTGGATATGAGTCAGCAGTGTGCCCTTGTTGCCAAGAAGGCCAATGGCATTTTGGGATGTATAAGTAGGGGCATAGCGAGCAGATCGAGGGACGTGATCGTCCCCCTCTATTCGACGTTGGTGAGGCCTCATCTGGAGTACTGTGTCCAGTTTTGGGCCCCACTCTACAAGAAGGATGTGGATAAATTGGAAAGAGTCCAGTGAAGGGCAACAAAAATGATTAGGGGTCTGGAACACATGACTTATGAGGAGAGGCTGAGGGGGGAGGGATAGCTCAGTGGTTTGAGCATTGGCCTGCTAAACCCAGGGTTGTGAGTTCAATCCTTGAGGGGGCCATTTAGGGATCTGGGGCAAAAATTGGGGATTGGTCCTGCTTCAAGCAGGGGGTTGGACTAGATGACCTCCTGAGGTCCCTTCCAACCCTAACCTTCTTTGATCTGTTTGGTATCACTTAAAATCTATCCTTTGATCTTTGATCTGATCTTTGATCTTTGATCTTTGAACTGGGATTGTTTAGTCTGCAGAAGAGAAGAATGAGGGGGGATCTGATAGCTGCTTTCAACTACCTGAGAGGTGGTTCCAGAGAGGATGGTTCTAGACTATTCTCAGTGGTAGAAGAGGACAGGACAAGGAGTAATGGTCTCAAGTTGCAGTGGGGGAGGTTTAGGTTGGATATTAGGAAAATCTTTTTCACTAGGAGGGTGGTGAAACACTGGAATGTGTTGCCTAGGAGGGGGTGGAATCTCCTTCCTTAGAAGTTTTTAAGGTCAGGCTTGACAAAGCCCTGGCTGGGATGATTTAATTGGGGATTGGTCCTGCTTTTGAGCAGGGGGTTGGACTAGATGACCTCCTGAGGTCCCTTCCAACCCTGATATTCTATGATTCTATGATCATGAGATTGGCTTTAAAATTGAGAGATCTTTAAAAAATAATAAAACTAAGTAGAATTCCCTCATTTACCTTCTGGGCTTTCAGGCTGCCCATGGGCCACGTGTTCAAGCATTTCTATGCAACTATGAGGACTAGAAATTTACTTTTCTCAGTCAGTTACTTTTCTTAGTGTCTCATTTAATCTCAGGACTCCAGGAGCTCGGGGCTTTAAGGAAAACGACAAATATTGCAAGATGCATCAAGGTTGGCAATATTTCTGCTCAAGGCCTTAGCTATGTGCTTTTCACTGGTTTACCTTAACCCAGGCAATGAAGGGTTAATAGATTCTGGGTGAGATACTCTACAATCCACTGAGTCGCTCTCACATTCTTAACGGCTAGTGTCACTGGAAGGTGAAAGCTGTTTGCGGCTCCTGCCTCTGTTACACGAGCTAGAACTAGTTCTTGTGACTTTCACAAGAGAATTTGGTTTCGCCGGCTGCTAGGGAGAGCTCTCTGGATGCAGGTAACACTGCGGCATGAAACTCCAACTCTGGCATCTTCTTTCTAACCTCCCACTGAGTGGGAGCTTTCTTGGGGACATCAGTGTTGGCCCTGCCTCTTGCTCTCATGCTATGGGAAAGAAGGGGTTCCAAGTGGGGCCTGTGGCAAAGGGCGAGACATTCAGAGGAGAGAGATCTGGGCCTGGATTTCATACCCCGGGCTCTGGAGCATTCAGCCCCAGGGGTTTCTGGTAAGCCGGTATAGATAGGGGGAGACCCAGGGTTGGATTCCAAGTACCCCACACACACGCGCACACATATCCAGGTCTCAGGGAGGAATCAGGAGCTTGGCGTGCAACCTCAGCCTTTGTTTAAAAGAAAAAATAAGTTTTTGGCCCTTAGGGTTGTGGAGAAAACCGTGAGAGTGTGAAGCGAGCGCACCCCCTGAAGCACCAACAAGCAAAGGGGGAGAGAACCCCCCCAACTCTATCATTTTCAAATGATCTCATGATCTTTGAGCCAGTCTCATGACTTTTGGTGGCCATGACACCTAAATGATGGAGGTTGGCAGACCTGTTGCAGGGAAGTAACACTGTAAAATGAGGGGAAAGCCCAGCCCAGGATCCCATCTTCTGACAGGGGCCAGCGCCTGGTGCTTCAAAGGGAATGAACAGAACAGGTCATGATCCACTGCTCCATCCCGTCAGCCAGTCCCAGCTTCTGGCAGACAAACACTAAAGACACCCAGAGCATGCAGTTGTGTCCCTCACCATCTTGACTAATAGCCATTGATGGACCTGTCCTCCATGAACTTATCTAATTCTCTTTTGAACCCAGTTATACTTTTGGCCTTCACAACATCCCCTGATTGACTATATGTTGTGTGAAGTACTTCTTTTAGTTTCTTTGTTTTAAACTTGTTGCCTATTCATTTCCTTGGGTGACCCCTGGCTCTTGTGTTAAGTGAAGGAGTAAATAACACTTCCTTATCTACTTTCTCCACACCAGTCATGATTTTATAGACCTCTATCATATCCCCACCGAGTCGTCTCTTTTCCAAGCTGAAAAGTCCCCGTCTTATTAACGTTTCATCATGTGGAAGCTCTTCCATCCCCCTAATCATTTGTGTTGCCCTTCTCTGTACCTTTTCCAATTCTAATACCTTTTTTGAGATGGTGCGACCAGAACTGCACTCAGTATTCAAGCTGTGGGCAAACCATGGATTTACATAGTGGCATAATGTTTTATTTATTTTCATTTTATTCTCTCTCACTTTCCCAATGGTTCCTAACGTCTTGCTCGCTTTTTTGACTGCTGCTGCACATTGAGTGGATGTTTTCAGAGAACTATTCACTGTGGCTCCAAGGTCTCTTTCTTGAGTGGTAACAGCTCATTTAGATCTCATCAGTTTGTAGGTGTAATAGGGATTATGTTTTCCAGTGAGCATTACTTCGCTTTTATCAACACTGAATTTCATCTGCCATTTTGTTGCCCAGTCATCCAGTTTTGTGAGATCCCTTTGTAACTCCTCACAGTCTGCTTTGGACATAACTATCATGAGGAATTTTGTATTGTCTGCAAATTTTGCCACTTTTTTCCAGATAATTTATGAATATGTTGAACAGCACTGGTCCCAGTACAGATCCCTGGGGGACCCCACTATTTACCTCTCTCCAGTCTGAAAACTGACCATTTATTCCTGCCCTTTGTTTCCGATCTTTTAACCAGTTACTGAACCATGAGAGGACCTTCCCTCTTATCCCCACGACTGCTTACTTTGCTTAACAGCCTTTGGTGAGGGACTTTGTCAAAGGCTTTCTGAAAGTCCAGGTGCACTATATTGACTGGATCACCCTAGTCCACACGTTTATTGACCCTCCTCCAAGAATTCTAATAGATTGGTGAGGCATGATTTCTCTTTACAAACGCTGGGTTGACTCTTCCGCAACAAACTGTGTTCATCTACGAGTCTGATAATTGTTCTTTACTATCATTTCAATCAACTTGCCTGGTACTGAAGTTAGGCTTACCAGCCTGTAATTGCTGAAATCACCTCTGGAGACTTTTTAAAAAATTGGTGTTACATTAGCTACCATCCAAGCATCTGGTACAGAAGCTGATTTAAGTGATAGGTTACATACCACTGTTAGTAGTTCTGCAATTTCACATTTGAGTTCCAGTAGCCAAATGTGTATGTCCTATGTTGTTCATGCCAAGCAGCCATTTTCCTCTCTTTATTTTGGTCATTTATTTTAGCTCTCCTGAGTGTAATGGAGCTACAGCCAGTGGAATGTCACAGATCCTAGAGAGCACACCGACATTGTGAAGCAGCCAACACATACCCACTCCTCACAGAGTCGAACACGTTTGTGCTCTTTTATACTTAATCTTAGAAAGCCCAGGAGAGCACAGACCACCCCAAATAATAAACATCTGAAACCTTGCCAGCTCACCCTCCCATCGTGAGCCTGTGGGGACCCACCTGGATGCAGGCAGGCAGCTGTTACATGGTAAGTGTCTGCCCCTCATGGCCTGGACAAAATGGACACCTGAGCAGATCAGCCCTGCCATTTTAAAACTTTCCACTTTCCCCGCCCCCATGTCAGGTGGCCATCCCTGCCAGCTTCCCCTCATGAGCACAGATCCCTGTCAGGTGCCTTTGTTGCCAAGGTGACCATCCCCTAGACAGTCTTTCTGGGCAGGGACTAGTCTTTTGTCTAAAGTGAATAGATTTCCAACAATTGGGTACTTAGAGTCAAGGACCCTCTGTTGCTCTTCTTTTACCATGAGCCTCTCAACCCAAGGGGGCAGAGAGACCCCAGAGAAGACAGAAGGCTGCACATTCAATGCAGTAGTTTGCAGCGTAACCCAGACACGAGGGTTCATGTTCTCACACCGAATTCACAAATGGTATAGACATATTCCCAATGCATCACATAGAGTCACACTGGTGTAATGGAGCAGAGAACCAAACCTAGGGGCCTAGATCCCCTGAGACAACGAACCTTGCTGGAATCCATCACCCATCTTGTATCTAATTGCCATTTAAAGAACATGTATTTGTGTATTGTTTCTGTATAAGAGACTAACTCTACAGGGAAGGAAACAATCTTGTGCTACCCCTGGGGTATTTCCCATTTCTCATTTCCCTGATTATATAAATGAAAATTATAACACATTTGGAATGCATATTAGAATGGATAATTTCCTTGCAGATCAAATGGGAAGGCATTAAAACAATGAGAAGAAAGAAATGTATTTATATATATGTGAGACCTATGTTTTAAAACAAAAAGGACTGCCATGGATTTTGGCATTTCAGTTTCTTCCATACAAGTATGCATTCCTAATCAGGCAGATAAAGCCTAAGGGCTTTTTAATTAGCAGTTTCTGAGAGGCAAACCAGCTTATAGGAGGTTCTGTCTTGCGTAATATCTAATAGAAAGTTCAGAGCTCCTCCCAAATGCATATGAGTGTCTTCTCTCCCTGCCTTGGCTAAAACATTGTTGACAATAGCAGGTTCATCATAATTAGGAGCATGTTAACTAGGGCGAGCAATTCTGAACCAATTCGGGCGTCTAACTCTCTCCAGCTACTATTAGAATGTATGTCTTGGGCAATCAGCTGCAATGG
Source organism: Caretta caretta (assembly GCF_965140235.1). Taxonomy (NCBI): domain Eukaryota; kingdom Metazoa; phylum Chordata; order Testudines; family Cheloniidae; genus Caretta; species Caretta caretta. The sequence goes on from NC_134209.1 coordinate 11,561,919, forward strand.
TGTTATTTTCTAATTGAATCCACAACTCCCTACACAAGAGATGTAAACAAATTGGTTAGAAAATGTGTGGGGCCTAGTGACGTTCTAGCTGCTTCTAATCCTTAGTCTTGGTGAGGCCGTCAGCCCTCCTGCACCACTACGGTCAATGGGAACTTTGCTGTTGGCTTCTGCGGGTCCAGGAGCCGGTCTGCTTAGGAAGAGAAATCACATCAGCTTTTCTGCAGACCCTTTGATTAAGCAGCTGTTTATGGTCTTTCCCATTCTGTGGGTGAGGATGACAGTCAGATATACAGCCTTAGTCATTTATATGGGAACATCTGCCAGCCGCCCGAAATGACTGAGATGGAATGAGCACAAAAATAGGTACACCGCTGTGATCAATCGTTTCAGCCAATCACGGCTCAGCTCCCGCTGGCATGAGAGAATCGTTTGTGCTGTCAAAGGTGCTTCGAAAACAAATTTAAAAATAAATTCCAGTGGCAGAAAATGGAACATATGAAAACAAGAAGAAATGAATGGCGAATGAAATCCTGGGTCCATTGAAGTTGATGGCAAAACTCCCATTGACCTTTGGTGAGGCTAGGCCTTCACCCGAAAACTCCTCAGAAGCTGTTAGGGTCCTGGACCCAAGGAAAGTGCCAAACTCTGTGGTGATAGCAGCAGCGTTTAGTCACACTGGATTGGCCATACCTGGCCCTTGTTTCTTGTCCAGTTAAGTGTGCTGCCTTTAGGAGTGGAAATATACCCAGTGGAAGGCCCCACGTCCCCCACTGCACCAGTCGTGCTTACAGGTGAATTCAGGCACATTGTTTAGTGTTAGTATTTACCAGTTCTGTTGTGGAGTGCCTCGAGCCCCACTGAGAATAGGTCCCCATTGTGCTAGGCGCTGTACAGAGAGCCCCTGTCCCAAAGAGCTAATCAATGTGACAAGCGCTGCCTTCCCAGCTGGATGGCGCTGTGACACTGGACCAGATGCAGAAGACCTTTGCTCACACTTGTGGGCAGTTTCTCTGACAGACAGCACCACTGAAGCTGATAGATCTGCTCTCATGAGCAAGTGTTCACCAGTGTGAGTAAGGGACTAATTATCTGGCCCCCGGTGTTTTACTAGACTCACGTGCAAGGCGGCAGGGCAGGAGAAAGAAGAACACAGCAATAAAGCGTGCCCTGGCACAAGCAGCATGGAGTGAGGTGCTGCAGTCAATGGCTGGGGTGTGCAGAAAGCCATACATGTGGGTTATGACTCTTGCAGGGCCAGGAGACATATCTTCATGGCTCTGATATGTGGAAATGGACTCTGAGTGCTCTGTCACTAGAAGCCTTTCATTTAATACAGTGAGACTTAGTCATAAAGTAAAGAAGATGCAGGTTTATTGGACATATCCGGCTTTGCGGTTCACCACGCTGTGTCCCAGATCCTGTAAAACCCCAGGTGCATTCTTTGGGAGCTGTCTCTGCTTGGACGGGTTCCCAAGTCCAGGCCTCGAAAAGGACTCTTTGCTGCAGACTGTGGACACTACAGTGACTGCAGGGCAAATGGTGTGACAGATATCTCCCAGCCACTCTTGCATGGCAGCTCTCTTTAACCATAAACAGGACTTGCACGGCTTTGTGACAGCAGTGCCATGACAAAAACCCAATAACTGGGCTCATGCTAAGGCCTGGCAAAGAGATATGAGTACATCTGACCCTGTGTATTATGTAGCACTCACTGGGCCAGGGAGGGATCAGGGCCCTGTTGTGCTAGGCACTGTACACACCTCTGGGCAGGGAGACAGTCCCTACCCCAAAGAGCGTACAATGTAAGCTTTCATTTGTACGACCCGTAAATCCACTTCATAACAAACTGACATTTTCTCCATGGATTTTACAGAAGCTCTGCTCTGAGTGATCTGAGCTGGGTGGGCAATGAATAATCTTGGTCTGTCCGTCTGTCTGTTGCTACCGTCACCAGAATATTGAAGCACTTCCCCGGTAAATTAGATCTGTGTGGCATGGTCCCTAGTGGATTTCATGAGTCTTCTGCTCTTCTCCCCTCCCTGGCAGCAAAGGCTCTGCTTGGGGGATTGTACGTGTATACATTGTTTTCACCCACTGCAGTTTCTCCCCCATTAGTTGGCTCTGGTGAGACTGCTTTGGCAAAAAGGAGGGTCTTGCAACACTCCTGGAAAGTGGTCAGATTTTAGATTAGTGCAAATCCATTGGAAGGTCATTCCACAGCTCAGCCCCTTTAACAGCAAGTGCCTTGTCCCTAGCCTTCACATACTTCCTCTTGGACTTTATAAGGTGCTCTACCCCAGAGGAGCAAGGCTGTCTTGCTGGATCATGGAGGGAGATGTGATCACCGATGTAACTATGTCCTGCCCCACTAGCGGCTTTCAAGATCAGGTCCAAGGCTTGGAGGTGGCAGTGGAACTGGGCTGGGAGCAATGGAGAGATGGAAGCACCGGAGTAATGGAGAGGGAAAGGCTGCCCCGTTTGGCATGTGCTGGGGCCTTCAGACCCAGGTACAGCAAGTTGGAGTGCTCCAGTCTGGAGGTGACAAATGCCTGGATTGCAGTGACCAGATCTTTGCCCAGGAGGAGTTGGAAAAAGTCACTTTTGAAAAGTGATACTCCCTTGACTTATGGGTGAAGTGTTGAGTGAGAAGGGACCCAGAGGCGATTTGCTGAATGCAGGTAGTCGCCCTTGATGGAAGAGAGAACCATGACCTGGCCCATTCTTCCAAGTGTTTTCCCCTTTCAGACAGCATCACTTCAGTCTCATCTGGGGTTGAGTGTGAGCTGGCTGGTGGTCACCCAGGGCATGCTCTCTGCTAGGCATTGTGACATCAGAGTAATGGCACAGATTGCCGTGGTGGCATTGTTTGCCATGGAGCATTTGGCACCTCACACCTCTCCAAGAGAGGTGGGGAGATGTTGAAGAGGAGAGGGACTGGATAGATCTCTCTGGGACCCTGCAGGTGAGGGCCATCAGGGAAGGGGAGCAGTCGCCTATCATCGCTCTGGGTCTGTTGGAGTGGAATAACTAACTGAAGCCATTGCAGTACTGTGCCTTCTCCAGCCAGCAATATCTCATGTAACTGGGGCAGCAGGGCACTGGAGTAACTTGTGTTGACAGCTGCAGAGAGGTCAAGTAGTATCAGCCTTGAGATGTGGCCTCCATCCATTACCATGAGATATTCATGTACGGCATGGAGCTGCCCCCGAAGCCTGGGATTTTGTTCACTCGTAATCTCAATCTGATCTCCTCAGCAAGGACTCTCTCGAGACAGCATTGGTTTTAGTAGGAGTGCATAACAATGTTTCTAAAAGTGGAGGAAAGAGCTTTTATAATTAGCTGCTTTCATCGCAAACCATTAGATTAGATTAGAACAAAACTAATATTTTCGCACTCAGCTAATTCTGTGGGGGAATGACCAGGCAAAAACGGTATTTGGATAGTTGGTTCCCTTCATTACTTGTGCTGCTAGCCAAATGAGGCAGTATTCTGTCAAATCCTTATGCTTCCTGAATTTCAATTGTTTATTATTATTATTTTGTTCCATTTTTTCTTTGTATGACTGTTCTAAGTTTGAGCCCTGCTGCCCAATCTTTGTTCTGACTCATAATGTACTTAAATGAAAATTATTTATCTTTGCTTTCATAGATTTATATTATAAATACAAAGATTTTAAACCCAGAAGGGACCATTATGATCATCTAATTCTAACCTCCTTTATACTCAGGCCCTAGAATTTCACCCAGTAATTCCTGCATCAGGCCCATAACTTGTGGTTGAGCTAGAGGTTGTTTCGTTTTGCTTTTTGAAAAAGACATCTCATCTTGATCTAGACATCAAATGATGGAGACTCAACCACATCCCTTGGTAAATTGTTCCAACTGTTAATTACCCTTATTGTTAAAAATCTGTTCCTTATTTCTAGCCTGAGTTTATCTAACTTTGGCTTCCAGCCGTAGCCTCTTGTCATGTCTTTGTCCGATAAATTAAAGAGCCACCTGCCCTCTTAAATTTTCTTTCCCTTGTAGCTATTTGTGGATTTGCTCATGTCAGCTCTCAGATTTTTCTTTGACAAGCTGAGTAGATCGGGCTGCCTACACCTTCCAGGGTGAGGCCGGTTCCCCCCAACCTCACGGCAGTCTTTGGCTCTTTTCAGAGCCCTTTCATCTGGGCTAATGAGTAATTTGTTACCTTAATAAAAATATTCTAATGCAAAACTGTGGAGAACTAAATTCCATGCAGCTAAAGAGTTTGCATGTGTTGTTCACATGGGCAATGAACATTATGATACCTGTGCCAATCCAATTCTACCTAAACCAGGGGTTCTCGGGACACATTTTTGGTGGCCTCAGAGTGCGGCCACCAATTCTCGCTGGCGGCTCCTCTCACACTTTTTCCTAAAATACTTAATTAGCTTTAGGACAAACAAATAAATAGGCACAGACACATGTCCAAATCATTGTCATTTATTTATTGCTAGCTAGTAAGTCTGTTCTGACAAGTGATATTAACAAACATACAAGTATCACTTGTCACAGCAGACTTACTCAGCCCTGGCAAGCCTGGGGACAAATTAAGCCCCAGATGGGGGGATTGGGGGAGGTAGCAGGGGCCAGGGACAATGGGGATGGGTGGGTGGGGGGCCAGGGAAGCAACGGGAGCTGGAGCCTGAAGCCCTATCGCCAGGGGACGGGGCCTGGGGATGGAGCCCAAAGCCATGTGGCTGGAGCCTGGGACCAGCTGCCACACAGCCATAGTCTGGGGATGGAGCCTGAAGCCCCAGAGCCAGAGCCTGCCACCCCAGGGCTGAAGCCCAAAGCCTGAGCCCCACTGCCCCAGGGAAGGTGGGGAAATCATGGGCTACCTGCTCCTCCAGCGTTGTGCTTCCAGAGGGGGCAGGGCCCAACCCCTGCCAGTGGCCCCAGCAACCAACACCAAGGCGGTGAATCCAGGAGCAACAGGGAGGGGAGGTGCTGCTATTTTGCCCCCTCAATCACAGTCCAGGAGGCAGAGGCCGCAAGAAAAGCCCCTGATGGCCACATGTGGCCACCATGGCTGCATTTGAGAAACACTGACCTAAACAATCTACTGAGCGGGCAGAGAACAAGGCAGTGACTCAGACTGGGCCAGGAGAAGTGAAGACTCTGTAATGGAATCCAGTGAAAGGGAGAAGGAGCAAAAGGAAACATTGGAGGTTTAGAAGAGATCTAAGTCTGTGAATTATTCTAACAACTCTGTGTCAGGAAACATATCCATGAAACCAAAGAGAAATAAAGTAAATCACACTTCAGAGTCATCACCTATAGACATCTAGATTGGTGACATTAATATTTCAGGTACTGCCACTTTCCTAAAAGAACCATCAATGCCTGGAAGCAGAACAGCAACTCGAACAGTGTCGCTTAGTCTGACAGGTTGCTTAGCCTGATTCAGCTGATCCACACAAAGCCATGTGCACGATCGGCCACACGAGCCTGTGCCAGGGCAGGGGAAGTCCATAGGAAAACATCGCTCGTTTGAGAGACAAGGACCTGGGTGGGAACAGAAGAACCGAAGTGTCCCAGATGTTTAAGCATTGAGGAGGAGCTGATGCAATGCAACCACACTCAGCACGGTTCCTTATTCTTCTGGCTCATGTGAGTGGTTCCTCAATGCATGAGCAATGCCATCAGTCAGAGGGGACACCACCCAACAGTTCTCCACCCTTCCCATGCCCTGAGCACTCCCAGCCAACCGTGGGAAAGTTCTGACATGCTGAAGAGCTACAGCCAATCTTCCTGCAGCAACACCTCCCTATCAGCTGGAAGGCAAGTGACACCACCCTCAGCAACTGGGTGGAAAGAAATCGAGTATGTAATGAGTCATTCATCTGCCAAAGCCTAGTGTAAGAATGCTACAAAGCCGCCTCGGGCTGCTGCTTGCTTGCACTTCCACTTAACCATCCCCAAATACATGGCTAAAAATGGAGCACATTTACATCAGCCTTCTCTGAAATTTCATGCAGGAATTAAGGTACTGTGTGTGTGTGCGCATGTGGGTGTGTGTGTTGTGTCTCAGAGTCACTGATAGCCTGGATTAACCTCAGAAGAATCGGTGCTTTGATTCTCATGAGCACCCAGAAATCCAGATGCTTTTTGGGGGATGTCAAGGTTCCTTCCCCACTCTGAACTCTAGGGTACAGATGTGGGGACCTGCATGGAAACCTCCTTAGCTTATTTTTACCAGCTTAGGTTAAAACTTTCCCAAGGTACAAACTATTTTCCTTCTTCTCTTAGACTTTATTGCTTCCACCACCAAGTGTCTAACAGATATATACCCAGGAAAGAGCCCGCTTGCAAACATCTTTCCCCCCAAAATCCTCCCCAAACCCTGCACCCCCTTTTCTGGGGAAGGCTTGATAAAAATCCTCACCAATTTGCATAGGTGAACAGAGACCCAAACCCTTGGATCTTAAGAACAATGAAAAAGCAATCAGGTTCTTAAAAGAAGAATTTTAATGAAAGAAAAAGTGAAAGAATCACCTCTGTAAAATCAGGATGGTAAATACCTTACAGGGTAATTAGATTCAAAACATAGAGAATCCCTCTAGGCAAAACCTTAAGTTACATAAAGACACAAAAACAGGAATATCCATTCCATTCAGCACAGCTTATTTTCTCAGCCATTTAAACAAACAGATTCTAACGCATATCTAGCTAGATTACTTACTAAGTTCTAAGACTCCATTCCTTTCTGTTCCCAGCAAATGCATCACACTCACACAGACACACACACACACACACACAGAGCCTTTGTTTCTCTCCCCCTCCAGCTTTGAAAGTATCTTGTCTCCATTTTGGTCAGGTGCCAGCAAGGTTATCCTAGCTTCTTAACCCTTTACAGGTGAAAGGGTTTTTCCTCTGACCAGGAGGGATTTTAAAGGGGTTTACCCTTCCCTTTATATTTATGACAGGGGACCTTTCCCAATGCCCTGGGTGTGCAGTGGAGCAGAGGTTATTGTGTAAGTTTGGCACTACCAGCAAAAGACCCCTTGCAAACTCAGCACAAGGGACACTGCAAATATTGTCTTAGGGTGCAGGCATGAGCCCTGCTACACACCTATGCAGAGAGGCAAAGGGGCATAAAGAGACCCATTATTCCTCTGTGTGAACTACCTGTATCACAGAAACTTGCACACAGGGAAAGCAACTGATGCCAGGCGGCTGTTCCCCCTCCTGCACAGCTGGGCAGCAGGAACAAGCAGTGAATGGAGGTTTGGCTCTGACCCACACTGTGCAACAGCCAGCACCCACAGCCTGAGCAGAGGAGCAAACCCTCTACACCAGGCAAAGGACCAGTGCCAATCACTCCCACAGGAAGCAGGGACCAGTGGAGACTCCCAGTCCCAGTCCAGTTCCTGCCTGGAGCTAGTGCAGAAAGGGTGGGGGCAGCCCAGCAGGGAGCCAGAGCCACCCGCCCCCAACAAGTTAGAACAGCACGGGGCAGCTCTAACTCACCCCACTGGCACGGGGCCCCTGGTGCTCAGGGTTGGAGCGTGGCTGAGCTCCACACCACCAAGTCTCCATCCCATGCAAGCCCTGCCCAGAAGACATCCCATGCTCCCTCTCACATGGGGGCAGAGGGTGACTGACACAGGACACAGAGGACCCAGCACGTTCAGAGAGCCCCCTGTGCAGGGGAGCTTTTTGCTGGCTGTCTCTGGCTACACCATGCTTCTGGCCCATCGCAAAGTGGCCTTAGCAACTCTGCTGGGAATATGGCCCATGGTATCTCCCCAGGAGGAGCATGCTGTGTGTTCCATGGGCCTGTTTCTGGCCCACCTACACAAGCCATGGGGCGGGGGCACCTGTGCAACCTGCTATGGGACTGACCCTTCTCCTCCCCAGCCCCAGCTGACCTCGATGCACCTCATGGGTCCCTGTCACCTCCAGAGTTCTGTGGAAACCGGCCAAACGGGGTCAGCTGCTGTGACATGCAGGGGCCACGATGGAGATCACTTCTCATTAGAGATCTCTGCCCCCTGCGAGCTGCCCGCAGGCCTCGCTAGTGTGCACAGGGCTCGCACCACTGGGCTCCAGCCAGGCCCCACTCCCAAACCTAGCCTCGGTATTTGGGTCTTGGCTCAAACCTTTCAGAGGGCTTGTCTAACCTTCTCCCTTTCCTGAGAAGCCCTGCCCTGTCCCCAGGGCCAGACCCCACTCAGCCGTCTTGCCACCCCGCACCCATGGCTCGCTTTTTCCTTGGTGTCTATGGACTGCCCTTCTCTCCCCGCACATGACACGGTTCTAGCAGTACAGTGAGGAGTAGCAGGTAGGCAGCCTCCTTCCACCAGGCCAGTATCAGGGCTGGGCGAGCAGGCTCAGTTTCAGGGTTCAGATCTCTGCATGGCTGAGTTTGACTGTCATTGCAGCCCTCGTCCAGGACCGCTGGCACTCTCCCACAAATGACCCCCTTCTGCAGAGCATTTCCCCCCTTCTTCTCCCCTCCCCCATCACACCACGACTCTCTTCGGAAATGGGCCCATGTGTCTCAGGTGATCTGCCCCAGGGGTGTATTCAGAGCCATGTCTGCAGACATCACTCACAAAAAAGAGATTTTACTCCTCTCAGCACCGCAGGGTTGATTCTGGTCTGGGAGCACGAGCTGGATTCTGCCCTGCTCCGTGACCCATCAGCAGGATTGGGAGACTCTGTGTCGCTGGCAATGATGCGTGAGGCAGAGAGCACCCAGCCTGCCTCTCAGATCCTAGGATGAGCAGTGAGTTAGTGACCAGTGCAAAGCTGGGACACAAGAACCACAGATCATTAATGATCTCGATGATGCGATGGATTGCATCCTCAGTAAGTTCGTGGATGACACTAAACTGGGAGGAGAGGTAGATACGAAGGAGAGTAGGGATAGGATACAGAGGGCCCTAGACAAATTAGAGGATTGGGTCAAAAGAAATCTGATGAGGTTCAACAAGGACAAGTGCAGAGTCCTGCACTTAGGGCAGAAGAATCCCATGCACCGCTACAGACTAGGGACCGAATGGCTCGGCAGCAGTTCTGCAGAAAAGGACCTAGGGGTGACAGTGGACGAGAAGCTGGATATGAGTCAGCAGTGTGCCCTTGTTGCCAAGAAGGCCAATGGCATTTTGGGATGTATAAGTAGGGGCATTGCCAGCAGATCGAGGGACGTGATCGTTCCCCTCTATTCGACATTGGTGAGGCCTCATCTGGAGTACTGTGTCCAGTTTTGGGCCCCACACTACAAGAAGAATGTGAAAAAATTGGAAAACGTCCAGCGGAGGGCAACAAAAATGATTAGTGGCCTGGAACACATGACTTATGAGGAGAGGCTGAGGGAACTGGGATTGTCTAGTCTGTGGAAGAGAAGAATGAGGGGGGATTTGATAGCTGCTTTCAACTACCTGAAAGGGGGTTCCAAAGAGGATGGATCTAGACTGTTCTCAGTGGTAGCTGATGACAGAACAAGGAGTAATGGTCTCAAATTGCAGTGGGGGAGGTTTAGGTTGGATATTAGGAAAAACTTTTTCACTAGGAGGGTGGTGAAACACTGGAATGCGTTACCCAGGGAGGTTGTGGAATCTCCTTCCTTAGAAGTTTTTAAGGTCAGGCTTGACAAAGCCCTGGCTGGGATGATTTAGTTGGGGATTGGTCCTGCTTTGAGCAGGGGATTGGACTAGATGACCTTATGAGGTCCTTCCAACCCTGATATTCTATGATTCCATGATTCTATGATTCAGTGTTGGTGTCCTGGAGGCAGGAGAGGGAGTGACCTGCAAACTCCCTTCCCCTCCTGCACGGGCCTATTCTGGATTGGGTGCACCTATCCCCAACTCCCCACAGGGATCCTGAGAGGCAACTGAGAGGCCACTGTCAGCATCTGAGCTCTCTGGAGACCCGCCCAAACCCTGGACAGGATTTTCCTATCTTGCAGCAGTAGGATCAGGAGATGGCGCTGTCCAACTACTCCCACTGCCTAGGGTTCCCTTGCTAGGGGCACAGGGCCACGTCAGACCATGACAATCATGGAGCTGTTGTTAGGGGACTCTTCCCACAGCCACATGATGGGAATGGAGAGTTGAGCTCCTCTCCAGAGGGGGTGAGGGCTGCCCACCCTGGTCCTTAATATTTACCAGTCTGTTAGGGGAAGGGTGCTCATAGTGGGGGAAGAGATGCTCTGAGCAGGGGGTGACCAGAAATGGGTAATCCAGGCAGCTGGGAGATTAATATTAATTGACCATTGACCCTAGGGATCCAGCTCTCTGACTGGCAGCGATATTCCAGCTCTCTGGGAAATGCACACCCCACTCAGATATCCTGCCAGCTGCCTCGAGCCTGCACTCTGACCCCAGACTTCGTTCTGTGGTGCTTTGGGGAGCTGCCCCAGAGTGCACTGTCAGCAATACTGGGAAAATGCAGCAGCCAGTACCACAGCAGTAGGATTCCCCTCAGCAGCAGCTAGTGGAGGATGGGCGAGTGGGAAGGAAGCAGCGTGGAGAAAAGGGACAGCTGCCCCGGCTTGATCTGAACCTGGCTACAGAGCAGAGCTGGGATGGCACAGCATGGAAATTGCCCTTCTTCTCTGCACTCCATCCTGCTTTTTGAAAAAGCTGAATAACAGATTCATAGGGGAAGAGCCTCAGCTGGAGTGTCACTAATTGCCTGGTGTTAGGGCTTGTCTATGGCGCCGTAGCTGTGCCGGCATTAAGCCTGCTACAATTTACAGAGGCGGGAGCGGTTTTTCCATTGCTGTAGGAAAACCAACTCCCCAAGAGACAGTACCTAGGCTGACAGAAGCATTCTTCCATTGACCTGGCTGTGGCTGCACCAGGAGTCAGGTCGGCATAACTACAGGCATTCCGGGATGTGGCTTTTTCACCCACCTGTGCACCATAGCTATGGCAACCTAAATTCTACAATTAGACTGGGCCCAAGTCTTTCTGTGCCTTAACTTCTCACCTAGTGAATAGAGGTAACAGCACCTCCCTGCCTCCAAGTGATGCTGTGAGGAGAAAGCTGTGGTCTGGAAAGATGGCCTCTTACTAACCCTCGTTTGGTTCAGCTGCTGTGCCACCCAAGGGAAGCTAAGAGAGGGTGAAAGACCAAGCACAGGGTGAGAAGATTTCTGCTCTCGAGGGCTCTTTAAGCTAGCAGGCAAAGGCAAAACAAGAGCGAGTAGAAGTTGAAGTCAGCAAAGGTCAAAATGGAACAAAGTTGGGAAATCATAGAATATCAGGGTTGGAAGGGACCTCAGAAATGTTTAACCAGGACAATAATGAATCTCTGGAAGTGACTGCCAAGGGGTGTGGTGGGTTCTCCCTCAGTTGGAGTCTTTAACGCAAGATTGGGTGTCCCTTTCAGCCCCAAGTTATTGAGCTTGATTCAGGAATCACAGGGCAATTTCGCCAGCTTGTGCTATACAGTGTTCAAACTAGACAGACATAATGGTCCCTTCTGGCTTTAAATCCTCTGAATCTGTCTGTGGTGACTGCACAGAGCTCAGGCATGCAACTGAAGGCATCTTTGCTCTCGCAACTTAGTACTTCAAGTTTTCAAAAATCTGGAAATTTTAGGTAAAATCCCCTTTTCTGAGTTAGACCATTGTAAGAATTGCCTTCTATGACGAGATAACTGGCTCTGTGGATGAGGGGAAAGCAGTGGACGTGTTGTTCCTACACTTTAGCAAAGCTTTTGACACGGTCTCCCACAGTATTCTTGCCAGCAAGTTAAAGAAGTATGGGCTGGATGAATGGACTATAAGGTGGATAGAAAGTTGGCTAGATTGTCGGGCTCAACGGGTAGTGATTGTTAGGGGGCTTATTCCTTCACCCACTTACTTCCCTGGTCCTTCTCGCATGAACAGAGAGCAACAATACCCGAAGTCCAAAGGTGCAAACAATTCGATGTTTATTGGGGTGAACTTCCAGCAAGCATGATTCCAGTTTCCTTCCTTAGTATCCTCCTTCCCAGCTCTGACACCACAGAGCCTTACACCTGTGTCCCTGTTCCCATTCCTACCCTTAGCCAAACATGATTCCAACTTCCTTACTCCCATTCCCTGTTCCCATCTCCCCCTTTAGCAAAACATGATTCCAATTTTCTTACCCCCATTCCCTGTTCCCATCTCCCCCTTTAGCAAAACATGATTCCAATTTTCTTACCCCCATTCCCTGTTCCCATCTCACACACCCACATGCCCACCCACACCCACGCCCCTTCCTCATTGACTACAGATTATATAGTAAAACTTGAGTTCTGCTTAGCTATACCTTAACCAATCATTTTCCTGAAATTTAACTAACCAATCCTAACATATTGTAACATGATTATGTAACCAATTATATCCCACCACCTCAATTAGTTTACACCCAGCAAAATTAATTATACAGCAGACAGGAACAATCACAGAACCAGACAGAGATTATACAGACAAACAACAGCAAAGTGGGAACTATAATGACAAAACAATACAGAAGTGAGGATTTCACATCCCAGCTATTGATAAGTGAGTTCTTGCCAGACAGGATGCTATCAAACTAAGTTTCCTTTTACATTTTCTAGGCACTTCCCTTTCTCTGGAGGTGATAGGAATACAATCCTATCCTGATAGTGCCTAACAGCCCAATAGCACCTTATTTCAATGTGACTAGTTTGGAATGTGAGGATGTGACCGTTCGCTTCCCAGCTTATGGCTGCCTCTGCTGCTTAGCCAAAGGCCTGAGCCTAAGCACAGGGCCACAAACTGTCACAGTAAGAGAAGGCCCTTACACTGGCAGACAGTGGTTTTGATTCTTTCTTTCTTTTATACCTCTAGAACTAGCCAAGTGATAAGAATACACCTAAATTCTTAGAGTATAGGCCTTTACAGACAGGCCTGAATATCTATATCCTAACAGTGATCAATGGCTCCATGTCTAGTTGGCAGCTGGTATCAAGTGGAGTGCCCCAAGGGTCGGTCCTGGGGCCGGTTTTGTTCAATATCTTCATAAATGATCTGGAGGATGGTGTGGATTGCACCCTCAGCAAGTTTGCAGATGACACTAAACTGGGAGGAGAGGTAGATACACTGGAGGGTAGGGATAGGATACAGAGGGCCCTAGACAAATTAGAGGATTGGGTCAAAAGAAATCTGATGAGGTTCAGCAAGGACAAGTGCAGAGTCCTGCACTTAGGGCGGAAGAATCCCATGCACCGCTACAGACTAGGGATCGAATGGCTCGGCAGCAGTTCTGCAGAAAAGGACCTAGGGGTGACAGTGGACGAGAAGCTGGATATGAGTCAACAGTGTGTCCTTGTTGCCAAGAAGGCCAATGGCATTTTGGGATGCACATGTAGGGATATTGCCAGCAGATCGAGGGATGTGATCGTTCCCCTCTATTCGACATTGGTGAGGCCTCATCTGGAGTACTGTGTCCAGTTTTGGGCCCCACACTACAAGAAGGATGTGGAAAAATTGGAAAGAGTCCAGCGGAGGGCAACAAACATGATTAGGGGCCTGGAACACATGACTTATGAGGAGAGGCTGAGGGAACTGGGATTGTTTAGTCTGTGGAAGAGAAGAATGAGGGGGAATTTGATAGCTGCTTTCAACTACCTGAAAGGGGGTTCCAAAGAGGATGGATCTAGACTGTTCTCAGTGGTAGCTGATGACAGAACAAGGAGTAATGGTCTCAAGTTGCAGTGGGGGCGGTTTAGGTTGGATATTAGGAAAAACTTTTTCACTAGGAGGGTGGTGAAACACGGGAATGCGATACCTAGGGAGGTGGTGGAATCTCCTTCCTTAGATATTTTTAAGGTCATGCTTGACAAAGCCCTGGCTGGGATGATTTAGTTGGGGATTGGTCCTGCTTTGAGCAGGGAGTTTGACTAGATGACCTCCTGAGGTCCCTTCCAACCCTGAGATTCGATGATTCTAAGATGAGGTGTTAGTCTGCACACACATTAGTCAAAAACAGCTCCATTTTCTTTGCCTGATTATGCAGATACAAGGCCTTTTGATATGCAGAGCTCATCTAAACTAACCCAGACCTCTGTAGATTTGCCTATTACTCCATCTCGCAGCTCATAGCTTTGCCTTGGAAGGCTCCCATCCAACTACTAGCCAGGCCCAACCATGCTTAGTTTATTAGATCTGAGCTCACTGCCCAGGCAATGTGGCTGCTGACTGAACCCTCATGCTCTCAGGGCTGTGGCTCTCACCTGGGCGTGCTAATTCCATGGTACTTCTCCTGGGTAATGCACCCTGCAGCTTGGAAACACTAACTTCTTCCTCCATTCCTTCTGGTGTCTCTTTACTTGCCCTTTCTGCTCCCGTCAGAGTTCCTGCCCAGCTACTAATCCCCTGCTGTTGGCCAGTGATCCATGTCACGCCAAAGGACAAGTACACACACAGAACATCCCTCCCAACTGTGGAAACAAGACTCCCTTGAAGAGCCCCTGCAGACCTGTCAAGTTCCTCAGGTTTTGCTCGTGGAGGCTTTCAAGCTCAATAACCTCTTTGCAAACTCTTGCCAACCTCTCAGCAATTTCCTGCAATTGTCAGTCCAGCTTTCATCACTTCTTTCCCTCCAGCCGCTACTTCTTTTATCTGCAGATGGGCAGCTTCATTAGTAAACATGCATTGAATCATGGTTCCTAGGACACAGAAGAACCAAGGAAGTGCTGGGAGCTATAACCGTGCTCTGCCCAAGTAGGCAAGGCCCTCATACCAGGTGGTTTACTCAGTGGTTAATTGCACACCACCTTGCCTCTTGTTGCCTTTTCACAGAGCTGACATCAATCTGTGCAGTCAGAGCGCCCCTCTTTCTCAACTAGCATTGAGTGCCTCAGGCCAGGTGCTGTAAATCAGGGAGATCAGGTGCTGTCAATCAGACAGTAGATTCTCTCTGACAGCCTTATGGGAAGCTTGCACATTTTGCTCTGAGTCAAACTTCAGAGAATGGTGGGATGCCGCTAACCACTAGTGAGTCAGGGCAGCTGGGTGGTGGAATGAGGAAGAGAGAATGGACATGCAGCAGGGGAAGAGACATGCCAGCAGGGACACTCCAAGGAAGAAAAGCTGAATCAAAAGTTAGCCACTGCACCTGGAGAGTGGAAGCTTTATCTGACAAACAAGGGCAGGTGGTGGAAGTGCACAGACCTTCTCAAGCACACACAGCTAACCAGTCACATGATGACATGGTGACAAGTGTGGAATTAGTCCCCGGTTCTCCCCACTGGGGTCTTGGCCTCCTGCTATTTTCAAGTGCACTGTTTTCACACAGGTGTAACTCCACTGACTTCAGTAGCAAAACTCCTGAACTCTACTCTTCTTTCTCTCATCTGTTCTAGGCCCTCAGATCATGTCCACCCCCATGGCATCTGAATTACACTGGGGTGGTTGGTAATGTACATACTGCCCAGATTTGCAATGAGCAAGATCCAAAATCCCTACATGGTAACTTCCCCTCTGTATATAATAACAGCCCTTCAACTGGCTTTTGAGGAGACCAGGATTAGCACATTGAAGTACAGTGCAGCTAATTTAAACTAATGAATGCCCTCTGGGTTGGAATTCATTAGATGAGTTTAATTGTTAGTCAAGGACATGCAGAGAGGTTTGGGGGCTTGTTTTTTCTCTCTTTGTTTTTCATTTATTTTTGTGGCATATTTTATATTTGATGCCTTTTCTCTCACACACACACACAATGACTCGCCTGGGCTGTGTCCCTTTTGTGCTTTGTCAATTGCACAGATAGGCTACTTTCCATCTCTTCGCGGAGTGTAAAACCCAAAGGTCAATAGTCTTCAGTGCCATCTACCTACAATATCTAACCCCTGTAATCTATCAGGATTTCTAAAGTGCCTGACTCCATAGTAGCTGGTATGTATTACCCAGAGACACCAATTACTACTGCACTACAGTCGTTCAGTGTCTACTGCAAGGGACACATTGGACCGACTAGCTGACTCCCACGGCCAACAAAAATGTGGTTACCTCTGCCACCCACCCCCGACTTCAGATGCTCATCCAAACCCTACTTCTTATACAGTTAATTTTACATATTCCCTTGTTGGCTCTTATACTTTCTTTGTGACTGATGGATCCACTAATCTTGCAGATTCCCCAAACAGTTCCTCAGTGTTGGTCCAGTCTAGTTATCTGGGAGAGCGCTGACAAAACATTGTGGTATATTATCGTTCATTTAAGCTCTGACTTCATGTGCCTTGTCCTCACTGTTCTTTTTCTTTTTTCGTTCTTTTAATTTTTTGGTGCTGTGCTGTTCTAGTCCTGTCTCTGTGTTGATCTGCCATTTACCCCATCCATTGTTTTGGGCATTTAAAAAAAGATTCCCTCCATTTTGCTGACTTTATTTTGATTTGAAGACCTGGGCAGTTCATTCGCAATCATTCCAAGTTTTGGAGGACTCAATGCAATTAATTTACCCTGTATAAGATCAACTCTAAGAAAATCTGAATTTGGCTTGAGCATTTCTTTTAGAGTGGAGCTGGAACCAAAATCTGGTTTTGAATTTTGCACTCAACCCTCACAACATAATTGGCCAAATGAAAACCTGGGATCCGAACTCCCTGTGTGTGAAAATGCAGACAAAAATGTGCAGTTCTGACCTATTTCCAGTTTAGTTTCTTTCTCCTACTGATGTCTGTTCTCCCACTGACTGCAGTTTTATGGTTGTGAGATCATAGAATCATGGAATCATAGAATATCAGGGTTGGAAGGGACCTCAGGAGGTCATCTAGTCCAACCCCCTGCTCAAAGCAGGACCAATCCCCCAACTAAATCATCCCAGCCAGGGCTTTATCAAGCCTGACCTTAAAAATATCTTTTTAAGGAAGGAGATTCCACCACCTCCCTAGGTATCGCATTCCAGTGTTTCACCATCCTCCTAGTAAAAAAGTTTTTCCTAATATCCAACCTAGACCTCCCCCACTGCAACTTGAGACCATTACTCCTTGTTCTGTCATCTGCTACCACTAAGAACAGTCTAGATCCATCCTCTTTGGAACTCCCTTTCAGGTAGTTGAAAGCAGCTATCAAATCCCCCCTCATTCTCCTCTTCCACAGACTAAACAATCCCAGTTCCCTCAGCCTCTCCTCATAACTCATGTGTTCCAGGCCACTAATCATTTTTGTTGCCCTCCGCTGGACTCTTTCCAATTTTTCCACATCCTTCTTGAAGTGTGGGGCCCAAAACTGGACACAGTACTCTAGATGAGGCTCACCAATGTCGAATAGACGAGAATGATCACGTCCCTCGATCTGCTGGCAATGCCCCTATATGTGCATCCCAAAATGCCATTGGCCTTCTTGGCAACAAGGGCACACTGTTGATTCATATCCAGCTTCTCGTCCACTGTAACCCCTTGGTCCTTTTCTGCAGAACTGCTGCCGAGCCATTCGGTCCCTAGTCTGTAGCGGTGCATGGGATTCTTCCGTCCTAAGTGCAGGATTCTGCACTTGTCCTTGTTGAAACTCATCATATTTCTTTTGACCCAATCTTCTAATTTGTCTAGGGCCCTCTGTATCCTATCCCTACCCTCCAGCGTATCTACCTCTCCCCCCAGTTTAGTGTTATCCGCAAACTTGCTGAGGGTGGAATCCATCCCATCATCCAGATCATTAATGAAGATGTTAAACAAAATCAGCTCCAGGACTGACCCTTGGGGCACTCTGCTTGATACCGGCTGCCAACTAGACATGGAGCCATTGATCACTACCTGTTGAGCCCGACAATCTAGCCAACTTTCTATCCACCTTATAGTCCATTCATCCAGCCCATACTTCTTTAACTTGCTGGCAAGAATACTGTGGAAGACCATATCAAAAGCTTTGCTAAAGTCAAGGTATATCACATTCACTGCTTTCCCCATATGCGCAGAGCCAGTTATCTCATCATAGAAGGCAATCAGGTTGGTCAGGCATGACTTGCCCTCGGTGAATCCATGTTGACTGTTCCTGATCACCTTCCTCTCCTCCAAGTGCTTCAGAATGGTTTCCTTGAGGACCTGCTCCATGATTTTTCCTGGGATTGAGGTGAGGCTGATTGGTCTGTAGTTCCCTAGATTCTCCTTCTTCCCTTTTTTAAAGAAATTTTCTGTTGATGGGTATTGGAGTACATCAGCTTCAAATTCACTTGCTGGAACACTAGTAGAGATTATTCACTAGAAAATTCACGGAGAATGAACACGAGTCCCCAACGCTATCAAATATATCAGTTTAAAAATGTGAACCAGTATCCACATCACAACCTCACCCTATCCATATACATAAAGGAGCCTGACTGTCCTCTCCCAGACTGAGTTTGCAGGGCTGCTCTTCGAAAAACAAAAACTTTTAACTTTGAAATGGAACAAGTTTAATGTGGAGTTGCTGAGAGACAACAGACAAGAAACTTCATGGTGCTAATTCCCACTGAAATCCATAGGACCCTTCCACATGTTTTGGGCCCTTAGAGAGTCACTTTCCAAAGTCTGGCCGCCCTTTAAGAAATTAGTTGGATCCAAATTGCGTTTAAGTCACTTCATTGAATTTTGCCAGTTGATTGAGCTCTTGCATCAGATGGAATGAGAACAGCAGTGCACTTGTGACAGGACCCAAAAGGTTATGGGGCCCCAATAGACGTGGCAGTGTTCCAGCACTTCACCTGGCATTCAGGGTTGCAACACCACTCATTCGAATTTGGCCCCTCCACCAAGCCCGCCTGGCCATATCTGAGTCAGTAGCATTGCGACCGGGCGTGCAGTGCCAAGTGCAGCTCAGGTTTGGCCCAGCCACCGCTCTGTCATGGTGGAGGGGCAGCTGGTCCAAACATGAGAGACCCCCCAACCCTGTGTCACTCAGACTTGGCCCATACCATTGGAGTGCAGAGCAGGTGACGGGAGTAATCGGCGATGCTGTGCAGCTGGGATGGGGAGTAGCTGCCTGGGGCGGGAATGGGACACTGAGATACGGGGGTGCTGGGCAGTGGCCAGGAAATTCCCAGGTGTGGTGGGTGGGTGGGCAAGTTACTGGTGGGAGATGGTGGGGGCTCTGGGGTGAGGAGTTGGGGGGTAGGAGATGGTGGCAGCGGAGGAGTGAGAAGTTTGGGGTGGGTGGCTGATGATGGGGGTTGCAGGGTGAGGAGTTGGGGGGTAGGAGATGCTGGGGGCTGTGGGGTGAGCAATTGGGATGGGAGGGAGATGCTGGGGTGTCAGGGTGAGGAGTTGGGGGGTGGGAGATGGAGGCAGCACTGTGGTGAGGAGTTGGGGGTGTGTGAGAGACGATGGGGGCAGTGGGGTGAGAAGTTGGGGGTGGGTAGGAGATGGCGGGGGCTGCAGAGTGAGGAGTTGGGGGTAGGAAATGGTGGGGGCTGCCAAGTGAGGAGTTGGGGGGGGAGGAGACGATGGGGGCGGTGGCCTGAGGAGTTGGTGGTTAGGAGACAGCAGGGCAGTGGGCTGAGGAGATGGGGGGTGAGAGATGGTGGGGTTGGTGGGGTTAGGAGTTGGGGGGTGGGAGATGGTGGGGGGGTGGGCTGAGGAGTTGGGGGTGGGAGATGGTGGGGGCAGTGGGCCGAGGAGTTGGGGGATGGGAGATGATGTGGTGAGGAGTCGGGGGGTAGGAGACGGTGTGGGTGGCGGGGTTAGGAGTCGGGGGGTAGGAGATGGTTGGGGCTGTGGGGTTAGGAGTAGGGGGTAGGAGATGGTGGGGGCGGTGGGGTTAGGAGTTGGGGGGTAGGAGACAATGGGGGCGGTGGGCTGAGGAGTTGGGCGGTGGGGGCAGCAGGCTGAGGAGTCGGGGGGGTAGGAGATGGTGGGGGTAGAAGATGGTGGGGGCGGTGGGGTTAGGAGTCGGGGGGTAGGAGACGGTGGGGGCGGCAGGGTTAGGAGTCGGGGGGTAGGAGACGGTGGGGGTGGTGGGGTTAGGAGTCGGGGGGTAGGAGACGATGGGGGCGGTGGGCTGAGGAGTTGGGCGGTGGGGGCAGCAGGCTGAGGAGTCGGGGGGGTAGGAGATGGTGGGGGTGGTGGGGTTAGGAGTTGGGGGTAGAAGATGGTGGGGGCGGTGGGGTTAGGAGTTGGGGGTAGGAGATGGTGGGGGCGGTGGGGTTAGGAGTCGGGGGGTAGGAGATGGTGGGGGCGGTGGGGTTAGGAGTCGGGGGGTAGGAGATGGTGGGGGCGGCGGGGTTAGGAGTTGGGGGTAGAAGATGGTGGGGGCGGTGGGGTTAGGAGTCGGGGGTAGGAGATGGTGGGGGTGACGGGGTAAGGAGTCGGGGGGTAGGAGATGGTGGGGGCGGTGGGGTTAGGAGTCAGGGGGTAGGAGATGGTGGGGGCGACGGGGTAAGGAGTCGGGGGGTAGGAGATGGTGGGGGCAGCGGGGTTAGGAGTTGGGGGTAGAAGATGGTGGGGGCGGTGGGGTTAGGAGTCGGGGGTAGGAGATGGTGGGGGTGACGGGGTTAGGAGTCAGGGGGTAGGAGACAGTGGGGGCGGCGGGGTTAGGAGTCGGGGGGTAGGAGATGGTGGGGGCGGTGGGGTTAGGAGTCGGGGGGTAGGAGATGGTGGGGGCGGCGGGGTTAGGAGTTGGGGGTAGAAGATGGTGGGGGCGGCGGGGTTAGGAGTTGGGGGTAGGAGATGGTGGGGGCGGTGGGGTTAGGAGTCAGGGGGTAGGAGACGGTGGGGGCGGTGGGGTTAGGAGTCAGGGGGTAGGAGATTGTGGGGGCGGTGGGGTTAGGAGTCGGGGGGTAGGAGACGGTGGGGGCGGTGGGGTTAGGAGTCGGGGGGTAGGAGATGGTGGGGGCGGCAGGGTTAGGAGTTGGGGGTAGAAGCCGGTGGGGGCGGTGGGGTTAGGAGTCAGGGGGTAGGAGATGGTGGGGGCGGTGGGGTTAGGAGTCAGGGGGTAGGAGATGGTGGGGGCGGTGGGGTTAGGAGTCAGGGGGTAGGAGATGGTGGGGGCGGTGGAGTTAGGAGTTGGGGGTAGAAGACGGTGGGGGCGGTGGGATTAGGAGTCAGGGGGTAGGAGATCGTGGGGGCGGTGGGGTTAGGAGTCGGGGGGTAGGAGATGGTGGGGGCGGTGGAGTTAGGAGTTGGGGGTAGAAGACGGTGGGGGCGGTGGGATTAGGAGTCAGGGGGTAGGAGACGGTGGGAGCGGCGGGGTTAGGAGTCGGGGGGTAGGAGATGGTGGGGGCGGCGGGGTTAGGAGTTGGGGGTAGAAGACGGTGGGGGTGGTGGGGTTAGGAGTCAGGGGGTAGGAGATCGTGGGGGCGGTGGGGCTAGTAGTCGGGGGGTAGGAGACCGTGGGGGCGGTGGGCTGAGGAGTTGGGCAGTGGGGGCAGTGGGCTGAGGAGTCGGGGGGTAGGAGATGATGGGGTGGGGTAGGCTGAGGGCTGTGGTGGTGGTGGAGAGCACAGTTTTACATTTCGGAATCAGGAAGGGGCCCCTAACTATTGTTGCACCAGGACCCTCGCGGGCCATTGTTACACTCCCCGCATTGTCCTCGCAGAATATGCAGCCCTGGGCTGGCCCCAAGCTGGACTTTTCCCTTGGAGGAGAGGATGATTTCAGAGAAAATATCTCAAGGCTTGCCCACACAGCCGCACAGCTACAGCGCTGGAGCTGGGTCGCTCCAGTCCCCACACTTCCTGTCCTAGTGGCAGGAGTGTTTCCACCGGTGGGTAGCACCCATCCCCAAGCAGCGGGAGCTCAGGCGAGGGAGGCATTCTTCCATTGACTCCACCATGTCTACACTGCGGGGGCAGGGGAAAGCCGAGCCACGGCACTCAGGGGATGGATTTTTCACACCCCTCTGTGACTTTGCTATGTCAATCTCAAGACTAAATGTAGAGCAGGCCTCAGCCCCATCTCCAGCCTTTCCCTCTGCCCCGTGAGGCCCTGAGCCTTGTACCTGAACTGCAGCCAGGTGGTCAGTTGGAGGCCAGCAGGCTACTTTCCTGTGAAATCAGGCAACGCTTTGTGAAGTGTTTTCAGCAGGCCCAACATTTCCATGGAAGAAGTTCACAGACTTGACTAACTCTTGGTTCTGACGCGAATGGCTGTTTGGCCACACAAGAGATTAGCCAAAACCCACGCAGCCTCTTAGCAGTTTCATTTCTCTCTGTGTGAGTTTCTCTCTTTCTTTCCTTGCGCTCTGGGTGAACATCAAGCAGCCCCCAAGAGATACCATCTTTTCGTAGTCTGGCCTATTCAGTTAAGTGGCTCATCACTTTAATCCTTTTAATGTCAAGTGGTCACCGCCCACTTCTGCTCCAGTGCAAACGTGTGTGTTGGTGAGTTGGGAATACTTCATTTCTGTTCTCTACCTATGATACTTATCATAGCACCTCAGTATCTGAGCCCCTCACAATCTTTAATCTACCGATCCTCGTAACACCCCTGTGGGGCAGAGCAGGGCTGTTATTCCCATTGTACAGATGGGAACTGGGGCACAGAGAGACAAGGGACTTACCCAAGGTTACATAGGGAGCATGAGCTAGGATTTGAACCTCGATCTCCTAAGTGAATGCCCTAACCCACCTTCCTCTGCTAGTTGATGCAAACTCAGAGACCCACAGAGAAAATAAACAAACTGGGAAATGGCACAGAAAGTTCCACAACCCCCCCGATCAGCGTGTATGTTTATCCACGAGAGCTCAGGAGAAGGGCTCTAGGGCATTCCCTTCCACTAGTCATAGGTCAGAGAAGAAATAAGCTAAACTCTGCAAGCCAGGCACTGAGCCTCTAGGTCCCCCTGGTGAGGTGTTACTCACCTAAGTAAACTCCTGAAGTCCATGGGAGTTCTTTTCACTCGTGTAAGCAAGGGGTTCGCTCTGGCCCTCGATTCTCTCTCTGACACCTATCTCAGTGGTGTCCATAAGGGAGGAGACGTTCTTGCCAGACAGGTGGTGCAGGTGTAAAACTGTTCCAAGGAGTTTCAGGTTTGCTCTGTAAGATTTAATAAATTATATCTATTTAGGCACAACCCTTTTCTTCCACTGTATTCTGTTCTCCCAGGGTCTTTGGATGGCCAGGTACATGGCTTGCCCCAATTGCTGGACAATCTCTTCAAAAGGAATTAGCTCTCACCATTTTCCGATGGAACTACTGTTATAAAGCCAAAATGTTCATGGGAACTGTGGTGGGGCAGTGCCCCCACCCCCAGGCCAGATTGGGCTACAGCAGGCCAGAGCGGCTGCGCAGATGGGTAGCCAATCAGGGAGGGCCTGTTAGAGAGCCAATCAGGGCTGAGAAAGAGGCAGCCAATCAGGGCCAGGCTAGGCCCTATATAAAGGCTGCCCAGGCGTGAGGCAGGCAGGCAGTCTCTCCCAGGTCTTCAGAGGGTGAAGGTCTGTCTCCTGTGTGAGGAGACTAGCACCAGGGCAGGGCAGGGCAGGGCAGGGCAGGGGGAGCAGAAGGGAACCCCAGCCTGGTACCTGCCAGGCTGCAGGCCCTGAGGAAAGGGCCTAGCTGGTGCAAAGAGGCCGAAGGGGAAATGGCCTAGGAAGAGAGATGGACAAAGGGAGAGAAAGAGGGCAGGCAGGAAGGCTACCGCCAAAGGGTCCCTGGGTCAGGACCCAGAGTAGAGGGCAGGTCTGGGACCCCCCTGCACTTACACCTGGCTGTCAGGAGTGGCCATCACAGACTGCACCAGACTCCTGCCAAAAGGGGCTAGACTTTGGGGTGTGGTTGGCCATTGTGGTTGGGGCAAAGAGAAGAACTGCTGATAACACCCCCACCCCTGGAAGGGGGTGAGCGTGGACTAGGGGGCACTGCCGGAGAGCAGTGTCCTGAAGAGGATGCTGAGAGAAGGGAGCAATGTGGGTCCAGATGCCAACAGAGGGCGAGAGACAGATGGGACACCACCAGTGGAGGGCGCTCCACATGGACTGAGCTAATTCCCAGAGTGACCAACAGGAGGTGCCGCGGTGGTGAGTCCCAACCCTGTCACAGGAACTGAAGGTCAGGTGCCTATATCCATAGTTAGGCACCTCATTTTCAGAGGTAATCATGGCACCCAGAAAATATTCCGCATTTCTGAAAAACCCAGGACCCTTTCATTCAGGTGCCTAACTATGGATTTAGGTGCCTGACTTTAGACACCCAGGGGAGAGAATATTGCCATACAATCACCTGGAACTGGATGGAGTTTCTAAGGTAGCAAGGATGCTGATGACAGACTTGAGCTCTGGCTTTCCCCAAATGCTGGGGAAGTAGGGGTGGCATGCTGCTGCTCCAAGGGATGTGGCTGGTGGCACTCAAAGACCATGCTGCCTTCTCCACCAGCCAGAGTAAAGGACTGTAGGTGGTGCATTCTCCCTAACAGTGCTACCCGAGACATTCCATCTGTATTTGCCCTGCGCTGAGGGTCTGCACTTATCACGCACTACAGTGTACTTTGTACTTACTTTGTGCCTTTCCCGCCCTCCACACACACACAAGCAGTAGACGTGTTTGGAAAATGGGATTTCAATCCAGCAGGAAATTCCCCTCTTTCAACACTTGTTTTCAGCCCACAATGGATTGGAAATCAGACTATCAAAAATGTCCACAGAACAAAAAGTTCCAGAAAACGTCAGCATTTCTGAATTCAATTTTTTTTTAAATTTCTATTGAAAAATGAGCAATATTTCAAACCGACAACAGATCAGTTCAGAATAAAGCATTTTGTTGGGCATTTCCCTGCTGGAAAAAGTGAACTTCAGTTTTGACAAAACCCCACATGTTGCCAGGAATCATTTTCAGTCAAAACATTTCAAACAGCTTTGACGAACGTCTCTCCTCCATCAGCCTATGGCGTTGGCAGCAGCTACTCGGTGGCTAAAATAGAGATTCTGCTCCTTCTTCTTTGCACTTCTTGAGTGCCCCCCAGCCAAGGATCTCCTAACACATCCTGGTCGTTAATGAATGAAGCCTCATAGCACCTCTGAATTGGGATCGATAGCATTTCCTCCATTTTAACAGATGGTGAAATAGAGGCACAGAAAAGTTGCATGACTTGCCCAGCATCACACAGGAAGTTTGTAGTAGCACCAAAGACAAATCCTCCAACTCCAAGACACGCTTTAGCCACGAGATTTTTCCTTGTTTGGGTTGATGGCTGAAAAAAGAGTGACAATTAGAGCTCGTCTAAATACAAACGCTGGACTGCTTTAACTATACCAGTGTAATTAAAGCCGTACAACTCTTCTTATGCGTCTGCAGTTATAGGAGTATAAAGGTGCCTTCTAACAGTACAGTTATTCCCATAGGGGAAGGGGAATGAAATGAGCGACAGCAGTACAAGGCACTTTTATACCAGTGTACCGGCATCCACACTAGGGGCTGCCCCAGTATAACAATATCAATAAAGAAGAAGAAAATCACGCCCCTAATGGACAGTTATACCACTACAAAATCTGTGTGTAGAGCAGATCTTAGACAAAAGCTGAAGAGATCTATTTTAAATTAGCATGTAAAGTTTGGAGTTTGTATTTTATTCAGAGATTATGTAAATTTATCTGAACCTCTTTGATTCAGACATGGGGTTAGGAATATAACAAGAGCAGGCACTCTTGTGTCATCATGTTATCTCCCCTTTCAGTCTCAGCCAAAACCAGGATCTACAAGAGCACTTGGTAGTGGCCAGTTTTTCAAGGGCCATCTACCCACCCGCCCTATTCTATGTGGATGGAATTTGCAGCATAAAGATATAATGGTGATACGTGTTTGGGAGACCTGGCTTGGATGCACAGATGGACAAGATACCAGAGCAGTAATTTTCAGAGCTCGATGGGAAATGTTTTTCCCATTCCACAAAAATCTGAGATATCAAAAAATGCTCCTCTCCCAAATCAGGAGAAACAGCTGAAATCTCAAACATTTTCGCAAACCAAAAACCTGGGGGAAAAAAATAGTTCCAGTCAATTGAAACACTTTGTTTTCATTAATATCAAAATGCTTTGGTTTGATTTTGACCTTTTTTCTTTTAAATTTTTTTACTATAAGTAGCTAGATTTTCTAAACAAAGTCATTTTGAACTGGAAAATCAGAATTTTTTTGTTAAAAAATGTCAAAATAAAATGTTTCAACAACTTGGAAACTTTTTTCTCAAAAACTTTGAGTTGAAAGAATTCATCAGAACCGACCCTCTCCCATGAAAAGTTCCTGTTTTGACAAATGGCATTTCCAACAACAAGAACAAAAATTGTTGGAAAATTCCTGAGCAGCATTACTAATTTTAGGCAGAAATACAACAATTTAGGAAGTTAGTGCCAGATTTTCAAAAGAGCATGTTCTACACAACGCTGGTCAAGTTTTCAAATGAGCGCAGGACAATGGGGGCACGTTGGATCTTTACAAAATCTGGACATAAGTGTCATAATGAGAGCTGTTGGGTACCGAGTTTTTGAAAAACCTGGCCCTTATTTAAATGGCAAAATGGGAGCTGAGATCTTTGAAATCTGGCCCTGATTGTAGATACTGAGCACTTTAATATCTGGCCCTTATGTATCTGCAGGTACCAATCTTTTCATAGTCAGATTTGCATCCACAATTAGCTGTGCCAAAACATAGGTGCAAATTTTGCCCATGAAAAGGGGAGACTTTCCCTTTTAAAAAATCCCTCCCCACAGTTTAAAAGAAGAGAGAAATTTTCTCAACTTGTCAATCCCTCTCCCCAGAAGCTGAGGCTTGATCTGGTTTTGTCTACATTTTGAACAAAGTTTTGAGTCAATTCTCATTATATCCAAACTGCTCCACCTATTCTTACCACCAGCCAAGGGCATTGTGAGTTAAATCCTGGCCTTGAGTTTCAGTTGTTTACAAAACAACCCAAAGTATAGTCCAGCTGCCTGGATGACCAGGAACTTATTTAGCAAAATGAAAACTATAAAAAAATCAATAAAATGTGTTATGTTGTTCTCCAGACTTTCAGTACTATTCCACACCGCACAAAGATTTATTCCTAGAAATCCCCAGGCCACAGCATCCGTCTTGCCTGAACCATTTTGCACGTCAAGACTCTGAGAAATAGCTGGAGAACAATTTCTAACAAAAATAATTCCCAAAGACATTTGTTAGTCCAGAAGACCTAACTCTAAGCTTCAAACTGCCTGCATTGGCATGTCATACATCAGATCTTTACGCTCACCCACGCCGAGGATGACTCATGTAAAATCTGTAGTGGAAAGTATTATTTTCAGGCTGATTCAAGAGTATCAGAAACAACAGAAAGTAAAATAAAAATTTAAGACTATTAAGAGTTAGTCAGTAGAATCTCGTTAACACTGCAAGAAAATGGGTTCTTTCTGAAGGAATTGCAGGACTGTATGGCTCAGTCAGTCAGGAAATATGATCTGATTGTTTCAATGGTTTAAAAAGTCCTACTTTTCCCATGGTAGTTTTATTTAGTGGTTTGTTCATATTTTTCTATTTCCTTTTCTACAAAGGGAAATATTCATACCTGCGGAATATGCTTGTCATAAATATAAAGGGAAGGGTAAACCCCTTTGAAATCCCTCCTGGCCAGGGGAAAGCTCCTCTCACCTGTAAAGGGTTAAGAAGCTAAAGGTAACCTCGCTGGCACCTGACCAAAATGACCAATGAGGAGACAAGATACTTTCAAAAGCTGGGAGGAGGGAGAGAAACAAAGGGTCTGTGTCTGTCTGTATGCTGGTCTTTGTCGGGGATAGACCAGGAATGGAGTCTTAGAACTTTTAGTAAGTAATCTAGCTAGGTATGTGTTAGATTATGATTTCTTTAAATGGCTGAGAAAAGAATTGTGCTGAATAGAATAACTATTTCTGTCTGTGTATCTTTTTTGTAACTTAAGGTTTTGCCTAGAGGGGTTCTCTATGTTTTTGAATCTAATTACCCTGTAAGATATCTACCATCCTGATTTTACAGGGGGAATTTCTTCATTTCTATTTACTTCTATTTTTATTAAAAGTCTTCTTGTAAGAAACTGAATGCTTTTTCATTGTTCTCAGATCCAAGGGTTTGGGTCTGTGGTCACCTATGCAAATTGGCGAGGCTTTTTATCCAACATTTCCCAGGAAAGGGGGGGTGCAAGTGTTGGGAGGATTGTTCATTGTTCTTAAGATCCAAGGGTCTGGGTCTGTAGTCACCTAGGCAAATTGGTGAGGCTTTTTACCAAACCTTGTCCAGGAAGTGGGGTGCAAGGTTTTGGGAAGTATTTTGGGGGGAAGGACGCGTCCAAACAGCTCTTCCCCAGTAACCAGTATTAGTTTGGTGGTGGTAGCGACCAGTCCAAGGACAACGGGTGGAATACTTTGTACCTTGGGGAAGTTTTGACCTAAGCTGGTAAAGATAAGCTTAGGAGGTTTTTCATGCAGGTCCCCACATCTGTACCCTAGAGTTCAGAGTGGAGGAGGAACCTTGACAATGCTATACTGCAGGGCCTATTATACTTTCATAGTGCTGCTAGGAAAATGGTCTAGTGCTTAAAGCAGTAGACTGAGTTCAGGTCCTTAACATTTTAGTCCCAACTCTGCTATTGATTTGCTGTGTGACCTTGGTTGGTGTCAGGGTTCCTTCCTCACTCTGAACTCTAGGGTACAGATGTGGGGCCCTGAATGAAAGCCCCCAAAGCTTATTTCTACCAGCTTAGGTTAAACCCTGGTACGCTGCCACCACCAAGCAACTTAACAAAGAATCAGGGAAGAGACCACTTGGAGACATCTTTCCCCCAAAATATCCCCCCAAGCCCTATACACCCCCTTTCCTGGGGAGGCTTGAGAAGAATATCCTAACCAATTGGTTCCAAAATGATCAAAGACCCAAACCCCTGGATCTTGGAACTATGGAAAACTCAGTCAGGTTCTTAAAAGAAGAATTTTATTTAAAAAAAAAAGAAAGGTAAAAATCATCTCTGTAAAATCAGGATGGAAAATACTTTACAGGGTATTCAGATTCAAAACACAGAGGATCCCCCTCTGGGCAAAACCTTAAAGTTACAGAAAACAGGAATAAACTTCCCTCTTAACACAGGGAAAATTCACATAAAACAAAAGATAAACTAATCCGCCTTGCCTGGCTTACCTATACTGGTTGCAATATTGGAGACTTGGATTAGGATGGGTTGGAGAAGATGGATTTCTGTCCCCGCTCAGTTCCAAGAGAGAATGGCCACAGAAACAAAGAACCCAAACAAACCCTCCCCTGCCCCCCCCCCCAGATTTGAAAGTATCTTTTGTCCCCATTGGTTCCTTTGGTCAGGTGCCAAACAGGTTATTTGAGCTTCTTAATCCCTTAGGGGTAAGAAGGAATTTTAGGCTACCCTTATGGTTATGACAGTGGGGTATGACACTTACTCTCTCTGTGCTTCGGTTTACCCAACAGTACACTGACAATAATATTTACCTAACTCCAATGGCTGTTGTGCAATTTCATTGGTTAACGTCCTCACAGCAATTCCAGATCTTTGATTGAGAGGTTCAGGTATGTACAACGACATCGCACGAGTATTGTACAAATAAAATGTGAAATCCCAAAGAGCATGGCAACAAAGTTTATTAATCAAAAGGCTCTCCATAAAACCAGATTTCTAACTGCAGTGACTCATATATTTCTAGTGCACTTTTTCTAAGGGCAGTAGTGAGTGAGTGTTCATCAGAGTGTTGGACACACTCAAATGATCTCCCCTATAATATAACAGTAAATACTGCTGGATGGTAGCACTGATGGTTTGCAGGTATACTTTTTGTCCCTTAATGACCTCAGCCAGATCTTCAACATGTTTTAAGGCAATGGGCATATCAAGGGCTTGCCCCAGCCAGGCAACCTGCAGATGGAGTTTGCCTCAGGTTTTACCAACAAAAAATTCACAGTGAACTCAAAATAGCCACCATGGATGTTACAGTCCATAACATAAACACTAGTGCTTTGCAGACACCCAAGGCCAGGACACCCAAGGCCACTGCTGTCACGACTAGGTCTGTGACTGGGTTAGGTCACATGGATTAGGGCAGGGAGAGCATGTCTTCCCTGTCCTGGCTTCATCCGGAGCTGGCCCCTAGCAGAAAAAGCCTTTATCTGGCCTGCTGGGCCCTGATTGGCCTTCACCTGTTTCAAGCCTATCTAGACACTGGAGGACCAACTCTTGCTGCTTCTGCCTGCAGCTGATCCTGGGAGGCCTCTCTAGGGAAATTCTGGAGGTCTGAACTCTCTCCTCATCCCTGACAGCAGTACTCCTTTTTAGGGCAGGGTGTGCCAAAGTGGTGGGGCTTCTAGCAACTGGCAGCAAATGCCTGGTACCACATCACATAATACCTTTCCCTTCTACTTTAGATGGAGTACCTTAGGTTAGGTATTGGTCCTCCTACTCCTCACCACAAGCCAGAAATTCATTTTTCTTTGTCTTTTAGGGTGATCTGTAGCTGTTATTCCAGTAATAGACCAATTCCAAAGCAATCTTATATCAAGCAATGCTTATCAGGAAAGTGAGAGAAAATCAAAATGTAAAAAGAACAAAATCCTATTGTCTAATAAAATCTAGTCAATAGAGGAGGGAATTGCCTCACAAGGTAAGTTAAATCTTTCACCTTCAAGAGACTTTTTTCTGTGGATTGAGGAAAACAACAAGAAAAAACAAATGTAAGATCCCCATGAGTGAGTACAGTGTGTGTTTCCTCTGTAGCAGGTTGCAGAGTCTGAGAGAACTAAATGGCTGCTGAACTTTCTCTTATAGAGAGAGGTGAAATATGCAGGAGTTAAAAATGGATCATACCTTGTCTATACTAGAAGGGTTTTGCCAGCCCAGTAATATCAGTATAGCAAGACCAGCAAGACTGTCTAATGTAGAAGCAATTATTCCAGTGTTCCTGCATCCACACTAGGGCTTATACCAACATAGCTAGGTTGGTAAAGCACCACAACCACCAACAGAGCTATACCAGTACACTTGTAAGCGTAGACTGCAGTCTCTAAGGTATGTGTGCCTCACTTCATACAGGATTACCCTCAGATTCTCTCTGTGCTGTGATTGCTTGAAGCAGAACGTGTGACGTACTTTTAAGAAGCAGTGGGGTGCAATACATGCTTATCAAGGCATTTTTAACCCAGGCTCTCTCATGCATAGACAATATTTTTTAAATTATAGTGCTGGGAAATGTGCCACTCATTTGGGGGACTAAGGAAATAAAATAATTCAAAGCTAATAACCATGTGACTTTTCCTCCCAGTTGTTTTGCTGTAATCTTAGGAAAACGGATCAGTTTTGACATACATAGTTTACATTTTATGTGATGCCACATTTGATACGTGCACTGAAAACCAACAATGGAATATGTTTCACCACACATAAAATGAATGAGAAATATTAATATATTCTTCCTTTTCTGGGTTAGTCGATAAGGCCAAGGTTTAAAGTTATTTTCTATATGCTCCATATTTTGACACCTAAATAAGTGGCCTCGTTTTCCAAAAAGTGCTGAGCACCCAGCAGCTCCCACTGGAAATCAAATCACTTAATTTAGATGTCTAAATATGGATTCAGGAGCTTAATGTTAAGCTCCCACATTTAAAGAACTGGGCTTTATTGTTTAGTCTAAGTCATGTTGTTGTTCCCCATTTCTGAGCAGGAAGGGGCTGGGCAGTGCAATGCCATGTGAGTATTGTTCTATGATTTATCAGTATGAGATTTAATAGGGAATACATTGTTCAGGAGTTTGTGTGAGCATGCTACTCACCGGCCCTTACACTTCTTTTGAAAGCTTTGTGTAAGGTTTCCACTTTGACTACAATGCAAGTCAGGCAGCATTAAAAACCACATTGTGTTTTGAACGCTCAGACGGTGCTGGTTAGCTGACCAGAGAACATCCGGTAGCTATACCGGACGAAGCACTGAACAAGAATTCTGAGAATTCTATTCAAGAAGACGGATGTTTGGTGAATACAATCACTATTTATTTATACGACTCCCTTCTCACTCGACTTGGTTGCTCTTCATTCACAGAAAACGCGACTCTCCCTCTATATGGAGTAACTTATTAGACATTAGAACCCTGCAGTAATATTGCATTTCCACTGCTTAGATCAGTGACAATCCCATCACAATAGTTAGCGTTATCTTGTCGTGTTTATGATGATTCTAATCAGAGCTGAGCTGCCTCCAGCAATACAAGTTTAGCTGGATCGTCTTTGCTCCTTGCAGAACATTTATTATGCCAGGGCAATGTCAATGAAATATATGAGGGGGTGACTCCCTTTTCTATCACCTCTGAAGAAGGGACAAATATAAAGCGTTCCAGAGTCAATCAGAGCCACAGTGATCGGTTAAAACAGGGAGTGAGAACTTGAACAGTTACAGTGGACACCTGTCACAGGGAGAGACTGGCCTTTTCAGAGGGAGCAGGGCCAGTGCATTCATCAGCTAACTCCAGTTAGCCTTAAAAGGGGGCACCTGGGCCCTAGGACAAGAAAGCTGGTGAGTCAGAGCTGCCTGGGTCCGTCAGAAAAAGTGGCCAGGGAGAGCTGCCTGGGAGTGAGGAAAGGGCAGATGAGAGCTGGCAGAGACCAAGGGACTGGAGAGGTCCCTGAAGGAAGCTGCCTGGAGATGGTTCCTAGAGAAGGCTGAAAAGCAGCAAGAGGGGTTTTCTGGCTGGTGTCCCCAAGCCAGAGAGCCTGGGACAAAGGGTTGAAGGCCAGGGATCAGCAGAGGGAGTTGCCTGCTGACTTCTCAGCCCAAGAGCCCAGGGCTGAAGGCAAGGGAGCAGTGGAGGACGTCTCCACACCAGGGCGCTGGACCCAAGGGAACAATGACAGGGCCAGGTGGGCGGTGAGGGATGCTCTCTGGTGGAAGATGTTCTCCCACAGAGAGGCTGTGGGGCTCCTGTTGGGAAGAGCATGGTTGCACTCCAGCTCCAGCTGGAGGGCTGGGGTGGCTGTCCTGGCAAAAGGACAGGTGAGGGCCAAGAAGAGCCCAGTTGTGGCTTCACCTCCCTCTGCTCCGAAATTTAAGCTCAGATGCTGAGGATTCCCTTTGGACTGTCACCTTTTCCTCTCCTCCCTTCTCCAGCAAGGATCAGCAGCAGCCAGGGGCTGGGAGGACGGAGAGGCACACGCACAGCCAGGCTGGGGAGGAGGGAAAGTTAAAGGAAAATAAAGGAAGGTGGCGTTTGCTTTTCCTGCCCATTCACAACATTCCTGTGTCAACAGGAGGAAACTGACACGAATACAATGGGAGGAGGGGGATGTACCTGGAGCAGAAAAGCAGCAATCAGGGCTGCAGAATGCGAGGGAGGGAGTGACCTCTTAGCTGGGGAGGAAAATGGACTGGCACTTGACAAGGCTGGAGTAGCTGAAAACTTTTATTTAGGGAAAAGGGACATGATTCTTTTTCTTGTGGATCCAACTATCTCCAGGGCTCTCTCTCAAGCTGGTAGGATTTTGAAGGAGAGGCAGTTCTAAACCGTGCACAGTTGACTGGGATTTTAAAGGTCCCTTCAAGAAGGCAGCACCTTCTTCCTCACCCTTGGGAAAGACCTTTTAAAAACTGCCTTAAATAATTCAAAACAAGAGCCACTGTTGAAATAAGACTTGGCTCGTTATGGCTCCAGCTCCACTGTTGAATCATAAAATATCAGGGTTGGAAGGGACCTCAGGAGGGCATCTAGTCCAACCCCCTGCTCAAAGCAGGACCAATCCCCAACTAAATCATCCCAGCCAGGGCTTTGTCAATCCTGACCTTAAAAACCTCTAAGGAAGGAGATTCCACCACCTCCCTAGGTAACGCATTCCAGTGCTTCACCATCCTCCTTGTGAAATAGTGTTTCCTAATATCCAACCTAGACCTTCCCCACTGCAACTTGAGACCATTGCTCCTTGTTCTGTCATCTGCCACCACTGAGAACAGCCTAGCTCAGAGGTGGGCAAACTATGGCCCACAGGCCACATCTGCCCCGCGGGACCATCCTGCCCGGCCCCTGATCTCCTGGCCGGGAGATCACGCTGCAGCCTTTCCCCTCCCCTCCCCTGTTAGGATACAGACTTGGCAGTGAGATACTGCTGTGTGCATGTCAAAAGGCTACAGGGGAAGCATTTTACATGATGGCTGGGATGCCATGAGCCAAAATCCATTTGAATGTCTAAGTCCAGCCCCGATCCAGGCCCTTGCCTGCCACTGCTCTGGGTCTCAAATAGCCTTTCTGGATAGGGTCCAGAGTGACCTAGATAAACTGGAGGATTGGGCCAAAAGAAATCTGATGAGGTTCAACAAGGACCAGTGCAGAGTCCTGCACTTAGGACAGAAGAATCCCATGCACCGCTACAGGCTGGGGACCGACTGGCTAAGCAGCAGTTCTGCAGAAAAGGACCTGGGGATTACAGTGGACGAGAAGCTGGGGATGAGTCAGCAGTGTGCCCTTGTTGCCAAGAAGGCCAACGGCATATTGGGCTGCATTAGTAGGAGCATTGCCAGGAGATCGAGGGAAGAGATTACTCCCCTTTCTTCGGCACTGGTGAGGCCACACCTGGAGCATTGTGTCCAGTTTTGGTTCCCCCACTACAGAAGGGATGTGGACAAATTGGAGAGAGTCCAGCGGAGGGCAATGAAAATGATTAGGGGTCTGGGGCACATGACGGATGAGGAGAGGCTGAGGGAACTGGCCTGATTTAGTCTGCAGAAGAGTGAGGGGCGATTTGATAGCTGCTTTCAACTACCTGAAAGGGGGTTCCAAAGAGGATGGACTAGCCCAGGGGTGGCCAAACTTTTTGGCCCAAGGACCACATCAGGGTGCGAAACTGTATGGAGGGCCGGGTAGGGAAGGCTGTGCCTCCCCAAACAGCCTGGCCCCCACCTCCATCCGCCCCCTTCCTGCCCCTGACTGCCCCCCTCAGAACCCCCAACCCATCCAACCCCCCCTGCTCCCGTACAGAGTCATTTCAGGGAACCCAAGAGACAGTGCTTGGGAGAGAAATGACACCTTTCTAAGGATCCATTGCTACGATAGTCACGATCTGCCAGACAAAGAACTGCCTAGCTGAGCTTCCAGGTGATGCTATTGAAATACTACTTACACTTGACATCGCAACAGGCAGTCAAAAGGAGCTCCAGGCTCAGAGGCTGGGATGGTTAGGTCACCAAGCTCGCAGAAGATGTCAGCAGGAAGACATTCATAGAATCATAGAATATCAGGGTTGGAAGGGACCTCAGGAGGTCATCTAGTCCAACCCCCCCAACACTGTTTAACATCACTACAAAAAAAGGCAGGGGAGGGACAGGGAAAATGGAGACAGTGACATGACACCTCCCCCAGGTATCAGAAGAGACTTTGGAAACCTGAACTGTAAATAGAAAGTGGCTAGATTGTGCCAGATGTTGCTCTCTTGAGTAAGAGCCATAACAAACAGTCCATTTCCTCTCTAGCTGAGAGAAGAGACACACTAACCTATGAACTCAAACATTTGTTTTCCTCAAATATATGTATATATTTACACAAGATCCTGCTGCTTTTGACTACATGCTTCTACAAATGGCCCATTTGATTCCTGGCCAGAGTTACGTATGTGCTTATTTATGCAAATACACAATAAATCCATCCAGGTGCAGACAACAGGAAATTCCATACCAGTAACAGAATCTTCATTAATCCAGAGAACTGTGCTTGTCCCTCTGTTAATTACTCCAAATTTGCTAATGCACTAGGGCCCTAAGAGCCTGTTCATCATTCATGTGCATTTTATCCCCTGAAGAAAAAAGTCAACAGTAACCAGGAACAGTGCCTATGAAAACAGACTGAGTTTGCCTAGGTGCTGGGAGGCTCAGGTTTCAGAATCTGTTCATGGTTGGCACCTTTACAAACAGATCAGTTATAGCTAGAATTCTTTGTGGCTGATCAGCCTGGCTCATTGTTACTTTGGGTACATATT
Organism: Caretta caretta; assembly: GCF_965140235.1. Classification (NCBI taxonomy): domain Eukaryota; kingdom Metazoa; phylum Chordata; order Testudines; family Cheloniidae; genus Caretta; species Caretta caretta. The sequence continues at coordinate 11,597,759 of NC_134209.1, forward strand.
ATTGTGTGTCTTTTCCAGAAGGTTTTTGAGTTGTGTTTATTGTTTGAGGTTGCTGATGTGTGCCTGGAAAGAGTTAATGAGGCTGGGAAGGGACCAATTAACCTGACAGGCTACCCCTGACTGAGGATGGATCCCAGCTGAGCAGGAGCAGGCAGGGCTGGTATAAAGCCAAGCAGTGAGGGAGGAAAGGGGGTTGCAATGTAGAAGCGAGCAGTTGCTCTCTGGGTGGGGGAGAGTGGAAGCCCTGGGATCCTGGCCTGTGGGAAGGGTATACCCAGAGAGGAGGTAGAGTGGAAGCCCGATAGAGGGGGAGTAGGAAAAGGCCTAGGAAAATGGTAGCAAGGTTTGAGGTGGTGCAGACCTTGGCTGTAGATTTGAGGGTTCCTGAGCTGGAACCTGGGACAGTGCAAGGCCCCGCGTTCCCCTATCAGCCACTGGAGGATTGGCACTATCTGGGCAGTGAATTGGAAGACTGCCCGAGACAGTTTGTGTGGAGAGACTTTGATACCGGAAAGCTTGGAACCACCTAGCAACCTGGTATGGAACCACATAGCAACCTGGCCAGAGGGCCAACCCCCAAAGAGGAAGCCATGCAACTCCTGGAGCGTGGGAACAGCCACAGCATGAGAAGGGGGTATTGGACTGGGTGGAGCTCTTCTCCCAGAACAAGGAGGTGCCCCAGAGGTGAGTAGAGAACCCCAGCACATGATGAAAGAATAGTATGGATGGTGGGTCATAGCTATGGTTCAATCTACTTGATAAGAATAATGGGTTTCTTATCATGGATCTGATCCAAACCCTATTGAAGTCAGTGAGATTAAGCATGTGCTTAAGTGCTTTTCTGAATCAAGGACTTGGGTTTTAAAAATATTTATAAATAGAATAGAAAGGTCACCTGATTATTAAAGTAAATGAGTGAGCAGTGCTCGTCAAGCCAAGCTCTCTGTGGCGCTCTGTGTCCCGTAGGCCTTGATTTCAGCAACGTATTTAAATACATGCATTAATCTTGGTCTAAGATTTGTCAGTACACAATCCTACAATGCCAGCCGTGGGCCGAGCTGGCCTTTCCAACACAATCCGTTTGTAGTTCAGCATGCCCAGAGAAGGCTCAGCATGGTATGTATAGAAATTGGAGGAGACAATATTAGAACCATTAAAATGAGCCAATAAATGTGACACTTCAATCATTCTGAATGAATGATCGGTTCTGAAGGGAATCCGCCATCTGAGCTGCATGGCCGGGGTTCTATGCAGTTGAAGTAATGTGTTTCTTGAAACTCTTCATTCGACTACAGCATCCCTCAGCAGCTTTGATTCTGGCACTTTTCTTACTGGATAAATAATGTTAAATGTCTATGGTGAGATGTTCAAAAACACCCAGTATTGGCTTCACTTCTCCAACTGATGCCACTAGTCCATTCCCATTGAAGTAATCTTTGTTTTTCCTTTGGTAAATGTAAAAAATGTTTGCTCTGAAACTGTGAACCCAGTCAGGAGGGGTCATCTCCTAGCCATCAAACTAAATGGCCATTGTGGGACATCATAATACAGAGACTCTATTAATTGCCTCCTCACACCCATGAAGGGGCTATGTGCCAAAGGGCTCGTCCCATCAGCTTGAATTCTGGAACAAGGAAATAAAAATAGCTGACTGAAAATTTTTCATTTTTTACTATTTGGACTGTGACAGGGCTGGAGCTATGAACAGAGGCAGAGATCCCCAGCCTCAACCTAGGTTAGCCCGAAAAGGCATTCAGAGCTGACAAGTTGCTACAACTCTGTCCCCTTTTGAAACTCCAGACTAACTCATCTGTGTATATGTTTGCCCTAACTTAACCTTGTAATAGCTCTCATTTCTTGTTTCCGTTAAGAAGTCCTTAGATAGTTTACTAGAGGATTGGCTACAAGTCTTGTCTTTGGTGTGAGATCTGAGATACAAATTGACCTGGGGTAAGGGACTGGTCTCTTGGGCCTGGGAGCAACCTGAATGTTTTGTGATCTTTGGTGTATGGCAACCAACAATCAGCACACCCAGCTAGCCTGGGTGGGAAGATAGACTGGAGTGCCCAAGGGGATTGTCTGCGTCTCCATGGTAAGATGGTTACAGTGACCTCAGAGTTCACATTGGTTACTGGGATGGTGAAATCTAATTATAGACCATACACCCAGTTTGGGGTGTCTGCCCTGCTTGTGGACAGTCTGCCCTGGGGTCGTGAGCCCCTCCAGGCAGTGTGACACCTCCCATAGGTCCTAAATATTACGCTCTGTAACTAAGCCCTTTGCCAACACGCTGCATTCTGAGCTGTGTGTAAGCTAGCATAGGGCCCCCCTCTCCCCTCACTGATGGCAGGGGCAGTTCTGCCACTCACTTCAATTAGGATTAGATTAAGGCAATTGGAGCCCTAGGCACACCATGCCATGAGGTCTCCATGGCCCCGCTCCCTGTTTGAAATGGTAGCAGCAGGGCTCCCTCGCGGAGCAGCAGTGGCGGCTTCTCCCCAAACAAACAGCAGGAGGCATCCTGTCTTCCCCCTGGAGAGGGAGTAGCAGCTGCAGAGGAGGCCCAACGCTTACCCCAGCAGCCAGGATGGATGTGTTGGGATGAGCTGGGCCTGCTGCAATCTTCCTCTCCTCCTACACGTACAGTCCTCTGCTGGGCTGATGCTGGAAGGTCCCCCAAAACTGTGGGTCTTGGAGCTAATGCACGTCCTCTTCTCAGAGCTATTGTTTCAGACTGCCTGAAGACTCAGTCAAATGTTGCAGCATTGGTTACACACAAGGCAGCTGCCCCATCTCAGAGCTATTGTCTAAGGCAGCCTGCACACTCAGGCCGATGTTGCTACATCAGTTACACTAGGAACAGTTCCCCCTTTCTGAGCTATTGTCTCAGGCTCTCTGCAGACTCAGGGAAGTTTATTGGCATATAATTATATCAGTATAGTGTGACAGGGCAAGGCCAGATGGCTATAGAAAAGTAGTGGGAGATAGATAAATTAGCTCTAGGCTAAACAAATCCCTGGTACCAGGATAAGTGAAATGGCAGCTGCTCTAGGTCAGTTAAGACACCTGGGGCCAATTAAAAACTTTCCAGAAGGCAGGGAGAACGCTAGGTTGATTGGGACACCTGAAGCCAATCAGGGGCTGGCTGAAACTAGTTAAAAGCCTCCCAGTCAGTCAGGTGGGTGTGGATGCCAGGAGCTGTGGGAGGAAGTTGTGCTGTTGGAAAGACTGAGCACTACACACCATATCAGGCACAAGGAAGGAGGCCCTGAGGTAAGGGTGAAGTGGAGCTTGAGGAAGTGTGGGGCTGCTGTGGGGAAGTAGCCCAGGGAATTGTACGTGTCAGGTTTCTAAAAGGTCAGCTACCATAGCTGATACTATTAGGGTCCTGGGGCTGGAGCCCAGAGTAGAGGGCGGGTTCGGGCTCCCTCCTTTGCCTCCCCCCCACCCCCCGATTAATCACCGAAACTGGGAGACAACAGAGACTGTGCAAGGGAGGACAGCTTCTCCTCACCTCCCTTGCTGGCTTATGATGAAAATGGCTCAGTAGACTGTGACCCTTGTCTCTAGAGAGAGAAGGGTTACATGGAGGGTCACAGTGAGCCTCTGAGGCTAGCGAAATCCGCCAGCAAATGCGGGACCCACGGAGACAAGGACAGAGCTTTGTCACAACAGTTATACTGGTGTAACTCCCCATCTGGACACTCTTACCTTAGCATAAGAGTGCATTTTTCCAGTTTAGCTTATCTTGCTTTGGAAGTAATATAAGCTAAACCTAAAAAAGGCACTCTTATTCTGGACAGGACTCTAGCAGGACAATTATACTGTTAGAATTATGCCAATACATTTCCATGTGTAGAAAGACATTGCACTGGTCACGTTTTCAAACTTTTCTTTGCAGTCACAAGGACTACAAACACACTTGAAAAAAAGAAAGCTGAGATTCTGATGTAATTATATAGCTCCAAGAGCCTGGGCTCCAATCACAGGCCAGTCATGTCTCTGCCTTAATCTGGCCCTGCCACCCACAGGAGTAGGACAAGGCCCATGTGACCACGTAACACGTGTATTTGAGAAATGTACCAGCCTTTTCTGTGGCCGTTTTTGTGTTCAAAGCAACGTCCCCACATTAATTAACCAAGCAAGACAAATGGAGCAAGCGCCAGATCAGTGGGAGTTCTTTCTACATAGTGTGTTTGATAACAGGTCAGAGAGTTTAAGACCAGAAGGAACCACCAGATCATCTAGTGTGACCTCCTGCAGAACAGAGCCACCAGCATTGCACACTAAACCCAACAACTGAAATAAGACCAAAGTGTTCCAGCCCTCTGGAGACTAGACTATCATGTGTCATAGGCAAACACCAGGAGGGACTTAAGTGCACCAGTGCCTGAGGCCCCCCACAATCGCAGGGAAATGATTAAGTGAGACCTTGCTAATCCTGGCAAGTGACCTGTACCCACATGCTGCATCCAGATCCTTGTGTATAAAATTCCCATCCTGCTCTGTATTGACAATGCATCCTACCTTTGTATCATTAGCAAACTTCATTAGCACACTCCTACTTCCTGTCTCACTATCACTAATACAAATATTGATTAAGATTGGTCCCAAGACTGATCCTTGAGCTCCTCCCTCCAGTCTAATAACGCCTTCTCAGCACAACCCGATGCCTTCTCCCTTTAGGCAAGTCCTAGCTGTCTCTTTGCTGTAAGTACCATATACTGGGTGGCTTTTTCAGGGCAGTTGAAAATTTCAGTCTGGCTGAAGAGTATTTTCTTCATCACAAGTACCTGTGTGTGTCATTGAACACAGAGAGACAAAGGTGGGTGAGATGTATGGTGACCAGACAGGGGGTGGGGAGAAGCCTATATAAGAAAGACCCAAAAATCGGGACTGTCCCTATAAAATCGGGACATCTGGTCACCCTAGTGAAGTGATATCTTTTACAGGACCAACTTCAGTTGGTGAGAGAACCAAGCTTTCCTCTTCCTCATGTACTTTTCCCAGAGCTGAAGAAGTGCTCTGTGTGGCTCAGAAGCTTGTCTGTCTCTCACCAACAGAAGTTGGTCCAATGAAAGATATTACCTCCCCCACCTTGTCTCTCTAATATCCTGGGGCTGACATGGCCACCAATATGGTGCATCATTCAATACAGCAATATCCCAGATGCGCTTGTATGCCATTCTGCTTTACATTCTTATACCTCTCTATGCAATTGCTCCGTTTTACAGAAATCTTGTCCATCCCAATAAACTTTGAAATATTTGCCTTCCTGTTTAGCAGGATGTAAGACAACAGTGAAGGCAATTAATTCATCAAAGGAAGCTTTGTCTCTTTCACTCCTCCAGCCCTACTCTCTGATGTCTGCATTTTCTAATTTCCCTTCTCTTTGTTAAGAAAAAAATGAGAGGCTATTATTACTGGGTGCTTCTCCAGCAGCTCCCAGGATTAATGCCCAGCAGTTGCAGTAAATGTCTATAGGTTCTCTGGGGGATTTCATTGTCTCTCTAAGGGTATGTCTCTACTACCCACCGTATTGGCGGGCAGCGATCGATCCAGCAGGAGTCAATTTATCGTGTCTAGTCTAGACGCAGTAAATCGACCCCTGAGCGCTCTCCCGTCAACTCTTGTACTCCAGCGCCACGAGAGGCGCCGGCAGAGTTGACGGGGGAGTGGCAGCAGTTGACTCACCGTGGTGAGTAGGTCCAAGTACGTTATTCATGTAGCTGAATTTGCATAACCTAGATCGATTTCCCCCCCCTCCCCTCCCAGTGTAGACCAGGCCTCAACAGCTGCATATGTAGGAGCTGCCCTGGGACTCCCCGAATCCTGTAAAGCTGACCTGATCAGCATGCTGCCACTGATGTGCTTAAGACCCTGTATTAGAGAGAAACAGAGCTGTATGTAGATACATATGGTTTGATTTTAATGAATCAGTTTTTCCAGTGGATCTGTGCATGACACACTAAGTAATAGTGCTAGAGGGATTACCTGGGGGGAAGGTCAGGAGGGTTAAAATTTAGGAGCTGCCTTTCCTCTCTCCTTATTCCAAGAGGTTCACTTTTAATGCAGCATTTGTGGGGATCCTTGAGATTTGCAGTTCTAGCCAGACTAACGAATCTGGCCTAAGCGGACATCTAGGCACCTAAATGCAGTGGCCAGACTCTCAAACGGGCTCTGTGCCCAGCAGCCCCCACCGAGAACAATGAAGCATAGTGCTAGAGCTGGGGAGCGCAATGGTTTTCCTGTCCCAGGAAAATTTTCAAGTGTTTGAAATCAGATCAGAACAAAAAGCCAAAATCTCAACAACTTTTGCAAACAAAACAGATTCCGCCCCCACCCCCAAGTTTGGCTCAATAGAAACTTTTTATTTTGATTTGACTTGACTTTTTTTCCTAACACCTCCTAAACAAAAAAAACCCTGTTTCATTTTGATTTCACTTTTTTTTTTTGTCCCCCCCACCCCTCCTCTCCATGGTCTGGAAACTTGTTAAACTAGTTCTATTTTGCAGTTTCAGTTTAGACCAATCAATATTTTTCAGAGGAAAAACCACATTGTTGAGAAATCCCTGACCAGCTCTAACTAATGCCTTTCATCCAGAGATCTCAAAGCACCTGACAAAGGAGATCAGAATCATTATCCCCACTTTACAGATGGGGAAACTGAGGCACAGAGGGGCTGTGACTTATCAAAGATCACCCAGCTAGCCTATGGCAGAGTTGGGAATTTGACCCTGGTCTCCTTAGTCCAGAATAGCCTACCCACTGGGCCACACAACCAACCTTACTGGAAGACAATTGTGGGTCCTGGGTGCTTTTGAAAAGTCAACTACTGCATTTAGGTGCCTAGAGTGGAACGGAGCTCTCTGAAAAATCTGGCCACTAAGAAACGAACTCCTTAGATAAAAGGCTTTGGGCCAAACTCATCTTACTCACCCCAGCCAAGTGGCAGCAGGTGTGAATTTGGCCCAGTAATGTCTATTCCGACAAATGCTAAACACAAGAAAAGGCTGCTTCTGCCCATGCTGCAGGGCCATCCATCTGAGCAAACAAGGTGGACACACTATTTCAATTCCCTGCTTTATCACAGACTTCTTGTGTGATCTTGGGCAAGTCTCTTAGCCGCTCTATTAAAAGGGGATAATAGCACTGCTCTGCCCCGGGGCATTGTGAGGCTGGACCATGGGATGCTTGGATGCTACAGTAATGGGGGTGGCATAAGTACCATCACTAGATAAGGGTCTTTCCGAAATACTGGAGTTGTTTTCTTTTGCAGGCATTTGTTTTAAAAGCAAAATTTAGCATGAGAATAAAATGCTTAATTGATTTTTGCCTTTGAATGCCCCTAGCAGACACTGCTGTAAACATTGTGCCAAGATATTGGTTGGATTGTGTTGCTATTTCTATTTTTCTTTTCTTTTTTAAAATAAAAAATACCTGTCCAATATCTTCTCTCAGTAGCTTGAATGAATTATCGCTGTGTGTGAAGAGAGTGCCCCATCACACCTTGATCTGAGGCGGCGGGGAGGGGTGGGGCGTGAATGCAATGTCTTTGCTTGCAGGAGGTTTCCTATTAGTGGCAGAAGAAGATACTCGGCTGGGCTTGACTTTGCTCTCACGTGGCTTTATCAATGCAGCTCCAGTCAAGTTTTTCAGCCACGTGAGCAGGATTAGAATCAGAGTGGCTGTCTTCACATGCTGAACACAACTGCATAATCTGAGGCAGCATTCAGGTTGTCTGAGTGAGAGGACAATGCCACAGGGCAGGACTTTTCCTTTTGATCTGAGTTGTGTGAACCTGGGGCTGCTTCCCTCAATCCTTCAAAATCTCATTAATCAAGAACCGGGGCTGGAGATTTCCCCACAGCTCCATTCATGAGGGGTGACTGCACCACACGGCTGGGGCAGGGTTAAGGATGAAGGCCAGGAAGTGAACTAGCTGTGAGAGGGGAAACGGTGTGATGCGCAGTGGGGCGGGGACCCACAGTAGCTAGAGAGGTGGAGAGAGCAGGAATGCTACAGTCAGAGGCAGGCTTCGCCCTCTCCCTACTTCCCATACGTCAAGGCAAACCTTCCTCTCTCTGTCCCCTTGCCTCCTGCTCTTCACTGCCCCACTCCTCTCTCTCCCCTAGCCAGGCCAGGTTGTCCCCTCCACTGTGCACAGTGTTGCCAGCACTTGCAATTTGATCATGGGCTTTGCAATATCGGGTGTTCTGCTTAATGCCCCTGCTCCTGGAGTCATGAGAACCGCAGCCCTCCTTAGTGAAGCAGAAGTAAGTTTATAGCCTGCATGGCGGCAGAGACTGGCTTGAGGGCATGATGTGAGTTTACTCTAAAGGCTCAGCCTGACCTGACCAGACCCACTCACATGCCATGAGTTCAGGGTGAGCTGCCATTGCCTCTCTACACTCGCTCTGCAATGAGCCTCTATAAGTCAGCTGGGACCCACAGTTAAGGCCACTCTTAACACTGTTCCAGCTCAGCCTGTTATCCAGACACCCCTGGGTATAGGGCAAAACCCTGCTTAAATGAGATGTGGCTGGGGGTGTGACAAAGTGGGAATGTTTTCTCTGAATACAGTATGAGTGTGTCTCAGTTTCCCCTATTTATTTCTTAAGTAGCTAGGTGGTGGGATAAGGGTGTGTGCTTGTTGCAGAGACCTAGGGGCCCAGTGTGATGCTGTCTGCACAGAGAATGGCCGACACCCTGTCTCCTGGCAACTGATGGCTTGGGCCCCTTCTCTGCAAGGTGCCAACTGAAGGTGTTGGAGAACTAGGGTGACCAGATGTCCCGATGTTATACGGACAGTCCCAATTTTGGGGTCTTTTTCTTACATAGGCTCCTATTCCCTCCCGCCCCCACCACCTCCTGTCCCAATTTTTCACATTTGCTGTCTGGTCACCCTATGGAGAACAAAGAGATCAGGTGGTCTCCTGGCCCAGGAAAGAGACAAAGGCCAGAGGAGGGGCTGGAGTGGGGTTCAGTTTAGAGCTGGCTAGGGAAACAGAGGAAGGCCTAGAACCGGGGTCTGGGCTCCCTACCCCACAAGATGGACCTGACTGAGGGGTCCTGTTTTCTGTACCTACAAGCTCTGTTTTGGACTGTATTCCTGTCATCTAATAAACCACCTGTTTTACTGGCTGGGTGAGAGTCACAGTGAATCGCAGGAAGTGGGGGGTGCATAGCCCTGACTCCCCCACACCCTGTGACAGGGGGATTGGGTTGCTGTGTGTGTGTGGGAGAGGAGGGGGTGCCAATTTTTTGCATGTCAAAAGTGGTAACCCTGGGGTCATGACCACAGGGCTCCCTCCATGAAGACAATATTTTTGCCCTCTCTCTGATCCCAGCCTACCAGTAAAGTTGCTAAACAGTTCAGGTCCCCTTCTGGGGGTGTATCACAGTTCAGTGTTCAGTAAATTACTTATCTTCTTTGGCGTCTTCAGTCCCCTCCTTGAGGTTAGCTTAATCTCACTCCTCAGACTCCAGGCAGCAACTGACTGCAGCTCCTTTTATAATAGCCTGGTGGGTCCGGATTGGCTGCTTCCCTGCTGCCTCTCCCTGATTGCGGCTTCCTTGCCCCCACTCTAGGCTGCTTGGAAGACTCATATCTACTGCTTCTTTCTGGGACAGGGTGTGGTGGGAGATGGGTCTCTGGACCTGGTTCACCCTGTCACAACCCTAAGAAGAGTGGAGCCGGAGTTGCATTTAGATTCACTGGGTTATCTAAAGTGTAAGCCCCCATGTGGAAAGGGTTTATCTCTGCCCCATAGTGACTAAGCAAATATTAGCAGCAATCCCCCATAATTCTCAAGCTGCTCACTAGGAGGCCATATGGTGTGGGATTCAACTTCTCGCTGAGATGTTAATGATCATAATCCTATTTCCCTGGCCCTATTATCCTATTACAGTACTGCATTATGTCCCATTATCATGCCACTTACATAATACTGGTCTTATTATCCTATTATTACATGTGATCATGAACATCTTGTTATATTTCTGAACTACTATTCCCCTTCTACTATTGTTACTTGTGCATAAACAGGAGTAGCAGTGAATACGCACAGGGAATGGGAGTCGGACTTTCAAAGTGAGGTACATGCCCATTCTTCACACAGGCATCAAGAAAGATATTTATGTGCATGCATGGCCAGCAAGGCCTCCAGCTGGTTATGTGTGTATGCAAAGACCATATTTTGCATGCATGCAAGGTATTTGGCTGCATAAGAGACCCAAGAGCAAATGCCTGCCGGCAACTGCGCAACTTTGAAAATCTGGTCCTGTATGTCTAAGTGGTGTCAAAACTTCTCACCTTGAATGGCCAGTGAATGGGACTGTTAAAAATTAGACCCCTCAGCAAGTAAAAGGGGAAAATACATTTAAACGCTTGTTAGGAATGCGGGGCAAAAAGGGGTGCAGAAAGAGGGGACTCCATGCAGTGATGTCATCTGAAGTTTGGCATATTTGCAAAGAGAGCCTTCTATAACATGAAAAGAACCAGATAATCCCATGACATCCACTAGGCAGTTTGCTGGTGCCAATCTCTTCTGTGTGGAAGACACTCAGATGCCACAGCAGTGGGCAACCCAGAGACTCCAAGCAGGAAACTCTTCTCTTTTTTGTGAATCTGTCCCGAAGTGCTAAAAGTCCCCGCTGTTTGGAAAACAGAAATCTACTCAATAGTGTGACATCCAGAAAAGACTGATCATTTCTAGTGTCACTCACAACTGAACTCCACCAGTAGCAAAGCAAAAGGAAATAGAAGCTATGTAAAGTAACAAGTAAATAAATTCTTTACTTTAGTCTTCACGGCTGAGGATGTTGGGGAGATTCCCAAATCTGAGCTGTCTTTTGTAGGTGACAAATCTGAGGAATTGTCACAGATTGAAGTGTCACTAGAGAAGGTTTTGGAATTAATTGATAAACTGAACGGTAACAAGTCACCAGAACCAGCTGAAAGAAAGAACTCAAATGTGAAATTGCGGAACTCTTAACTATGGTTTGTAACCTGTCCTTTAAATCAGTTTCTGTACCCAGTGACTGGAAGATAGCTAATGTCACACCAATATTTAAGAAGGGCTCTAGAGGTGATCCCGGTAATAACAGACCAGTATGTCTAACGTCAGTACCGGGCAAATTAGTTGAAACAATAGTAAAGAATAATATTGTCAGACACATAGATGAACATAAATTGTTGTGCAAAAGTCAACATGGTTTCTCTAAAGGGAGATCATGTCTTACTAATCTATTAGAGTTCTTTGAGGGGGTCAACAAACGTGGACAAGGGGGGGTCCAGTGGACATAGTGTACTTAGATTTCCAGAAAGCCTTTGACAAGGTCCCTCACCAAAGGCTCTTATGTAAATTAAGTTGTCATAGGATAAGAAGGAAGATCCTTTCATGGACTGAGAACTGGTTAAAAGACAGGGAACAAAGGGTAGGAATAAATGGTAAATTTCCAGAATGGAGAGGGGTAACTAGTGGTGTTCCCCAAAGGTCAGTCCTAGGACCAATCCTATTCAACTTATTCATAAATGATCTGGAGAAAGGGGTAAACAGTGAGATGGCAAAGTTTGCAGATGATACTAAACTGCTCAAGATAGTTAAGACCAAAGCAGACTGTGAAGAACTTCAAAAAGATTTCGCAAAAGTAAGTGTTTGGGCAACAAAATGGCAAATGAAATTGAATGTGGATAAATGTAAAGTAATGCACATTGGAAAAAATAACCCCAACTATACATACAATATGATGGGGGCTAATTTAGCTACAACTAATCAGGAGAAAGATCTTGGAGTCATCGTGGATAGTTCTCTGAAGACGTCTACGCAGTGTGCAGTGACAGTTAAAAAAGGAAATGGGATGTTAGGAATCATTAAAAAAGGGATAGAAAATAAGACAGGGAATATCTTATTGCCCTTATATAAATCCATGGTACGCCCACATCTTGAATACTGCATACAGATGTGGTCTCCTCATCTCAGTAAAGATATACTGGCATTAGAAAAGGTTCAAAGAAAGGCAACTAAAATGATTAGGGGTTTGGAATGGGTCCCATATGAGGAGAGATTAAAGAAGCCAGGACTTTTCAGCTTGGAAAAGAGGAGACTAAAGGGGGATATGATAGTGGTATATCAAATCATGAGCAGTGTGGAGAAGGTGAATAAGGAAAAATTATTTACTTGTTCCCATAATATAAGAACGAGGGATCACCAAATGGGAATTTTGCCTACGTAAGGGAAGACTGGTAATAAACTCAGCATTTCTATCATCCTGTAATTTACATGGGGCGAGATGGCGTAGGTTGTATTCATTCGGTTCATTCTGTCTTGGCCTGTTAACAGTCTCACATGAAAAGTTGTTCGTGTTTGAATTCTGATATCTAACAGCTTCCTTAGAGAAATACCAAGAAGTAATTCCATGCCTATGAACTAGGCTTAGTTATATCATCATGTTCCGAGACAAGGGGTCCTGTGCGTGCCATTAGCCATTCCTATGGCTAGTTGAGTAATTGATAAAGCCAAATGAATGATTCTGAATAGTGACTTCATCATTCTTCATGACTGAGCCAGAGAGAATACCACATTCGAGATCAACCTAGAGGGGATTGATTATGGTATGCAAGTACCTAACAGGGATGATTTGGGATCAGCAGGTAGAAAGCTGATCGTTTTAAAGGCTAGAAAGAGACTGTGAAGCTAGAGAATGTGTTTAAGGAAGAGACACAGATGAGGGAACTGGAGAAGCTGTTTCAGCCAAAGGGCTATTAACTAGAGAGTTGGAAGTAGCTAATGCCAATGAATCATTAAACAGAATGGATCTCGGTGTTGGGGAAGGAGACCTGTTTTGGTTTCAGGAAGCCCTGGAATATGAGATGCTTCTCCTTAGGTTACCTCCTATCTCTCTTTCTAATATGAGCCCTTGGGCTCCCTGAGTAAATGAGGTGTAATTAATCAAGCAGCCCTTCTCAGAATTAAGAGATTTCTTGTAAGCAGTGGGCAGGTGACAGGAAGAGCCCACCCCGAGACTCAGTCCGAAACTCGTGAGCGAGAGCAAACGAAAGGCCAAGTCTCAGGCAGACAGTTGGTTTCTAGCCAGGTGGCTGTCTCTGTAAGCAGCACTGCTCTCCTGTTTCATTCTTACGCAATGCAGCTGTGGGAGTCCAGCAAGGGGGAGCCCAGTGTTGATCAAGATACTGGCTGTCCTACAGAGAACACCCTTCGAACAAATAAATGGCAGAGAGGCTATGGGGTCCCATAGAATAGCAGACATGTCAGGTTGGTGCTCCCACAGTGATGTCGCTGCCAGTTTGGATGACATACATGCTGAAAAAACATCCCGCTGATCTTGAAATGCCAAGACCATCGGGGCAGGTTCCGATATGCGCGTGCACATGCCTCCTAAAGTCATTATCTCCATATGATTTGGGGGTTCCTCTTAGGATAACTTCATGCCTCTCACTGTATTGAAGTTTGTTTCACAATGGAAAGAGAACAGTCAGCAATCTGGCGTCAGGGCACGGCTGGAAGTGCTCTGAGTGAGGCTCACTACTAATCCCTGTTCTTCATGCGGAGAGTGTCAAACATACACTGAGCACTTTTCTCCTTAGGGCACCATCCATTGCTTCATTTCTTTGCTCGCAGGTGCAAGAGGCTGCTACTTAAGAAGCAATACGGGATGCGCATGGCCATCTACCAGAAGGCAGAGAACTAGTTTTCAAGAGCACTGGAGGCCTCTGGCTGGACCTGCTGTACGTAAAGCTCTGCACGCAAGCTTTAGCTCAAGTAGGTGGCTTTAGCCAGGGTCCATGGATGCAATTGTACCCACAGAAATCACGCCCTGGTTAATCACTGTGCACTTGGGGCACTGGTATAGGGGCCCCATTTCAGCTTTGGCCTGGCCCACCTCTGTCATGACGGGGGGTGCCCAAGCCAACTGAGTGAGTAGGGCTGTGAACCGATGCACCAGATCACAGCACCACTCGGGTTTGACCTGACTGCCCCCTCCAGGGGTGGCTGGGCTAAACCTGAATGGCGGTGCATTCCTGTGCACCAGGTCTCAACGCCGGGAGTGTGGAGCCAGAACCAGCCCTGTGAGTGTGGGGCAGGCTCACTCTCCAGCTCCTCCATCCACCAGGCCTCCCCTCCATGCTTGATTTAGTTGGGGATTGGTCCTGCTTTGAGCAGGGGGTTGGACTCGATGACCTCCTGAGGACCCTTCCAACTCTGATATTCTATGATTCTATGCTGGGCTGGGATTAGAGGATGCTGCTGTGAGGGGTTGGTACCCCCTTGGTGTGGGGGAGAGGAGGAGGAAGAGAAGGACGCTGGCCTGTGACTTTGGCCCTCCCTACCCCACAAATGTACACTAGACTTTAGTGTAGAGCACCACTGACGGGGAGGCTACATCCAGCCCTGAGCTGCAGGGACTCCTGCTCTGAGTTCTGGAGCTCCCTTGTTCTGCCCCCTGATGCGGCAGAAAATGACCGTCATTAAACTAGCAACACATGTCTAATAAATCAATGCCATGAGACTGTGGGTAGAATGGGAGAGTCCAAATGAGCAGCTGACTTATCAGGGCCTGAGCATCTGCGGTGATGTCATTGCCAATGACTCATCCAGGTCTATCCATCAGACATGCAAATGGAGAGGCCTTGCTGTCCTTCACGGCCCTGAGTAAATATATCGTAGCAACCGCAGATACACCCCAAGAGTTTGATTGTGGCCATTGTGACATGGATGAAATGACCATTTTGTTTTCTGAATGGCAGAGGAACATCACTGGGGAGCTCAGGCAGAGAGACAGCTGCCAGGGACAGGACTGCATGGGAGCATGGGTGGTGGGGACAACCAGTGATTGAGACTGGAGGTGGTGGAAGGTATAGAGTGAGTGGTGATACACAAAGGAAAGAGGGGGAGGGAATGATGGGTAGGGGGTCATCATAGAACAGGCTATTATGGCTCCCTTCTTAAGTGGTATAGCCACTTAATCACTGTCAAGGCTGAATCCCCACTCTGCCACTTCAATTGTAGGAAGTGGTGGCCCGCAAGGATTTCAAAAATTAATACTTGCCACTTGAGGTTTGTATTACACTCCCAAGGTTGCAGCTTCTCTCTGACCTTGGCTTGGTAAATGCTGCTACCACCCACATGCAAAAAAACCCTTTTAACCCAGGAAGAAGCACTTGGTAGTTCCTCCCTGTGGAGTACCCTCAAGCCCTTTCACCCCCCCTCCGGGAAGAGCTGAAAAAGAAACAAAGGAAATTAGCTGTGCCTACCAGCTAATCAAACAACATGCACAAACCTCTTAGGACACCAATAATCCAATCCTGTTCTTAAAAAAGGTAAATTTTATTAAAAACAAAAAGAAAAAATACATCTGGAACTTAGACTTTTGCTAAATTTTAAAAGAGCAATTCCAAAAATTCAACACCTAAAATAGCTTTTTTGGGGTTCATCTTAAAGGTTACAAGCAAACTCATGGAGCAGGTCCTCAAGGAATCCATTTTGAAGCACTTGGAGGAGAGGAAGGTGATCAGGAACAGTCAACATGTATTCACCAAGGGCAAGACATGCCTGACCAACCTGATTGCTTTCTATGATGAGATAACTGGCTCTGTGGATATGGGGAAAGCGGTGGATGTGGTATATCTTGACTTTAGCAAAGCTTTTGATACGGTCTCCCACAGTATTCTTGCCAGCAAGTTAAAAAAGTATGGATTGGATGAATGGACTATAAGGTGGATAGAAAGCTGGCTAGATTGTCAGGCTCAACGGGTAGTGATCAATGGCTCGATGTCTAGTTGGCAGCTGGTATCAAGCGGAGTGCCCCAGGGGCCAGTCCTGGGTCCAGTTTTGTTCAACATCTTTATTGATGATCTGGATGATGGGATTAATTGCACCCTCAGCAAGTTCGCAGATGACACTAAGCTGGGAGGAGAGGTAGATACGCTGGAGGGTAGGGATAGGGTCCAGAATGACCTAGACAAATTGAAGGATTGGACCAAAAGAAATCTGATGAGGTTCAACAAGGACAAGTGCAGAGTCCTGCACTTAGGACAGAAGAATCCCAAGCACCGCTACAGGCTGGGGACCGACTGGCTAAGCAGCAGCTCTGCAGAAAAGGACCTGGGGATTACAGTGGACGAGAAGCTGGATATAAGTCAGCAGGGTGCCCTTGTTGCCAAGAAGGCTAACGACCTATTGGGCTGTTTTAGTAGGAGCATTGCCAGCAGATCGAGGGAATCATAGAATCATAGAATATCAGGGTTGGAAGGGACCCCTGAAGGTCATCTAGTCCAACCCCCTGCTCGAAGCAGGACCAATTCCCAGTTAAATCATCCCAGCCAGGGCTTTGTCAAGCCTGACCTTAAAAACCTCTAAGGAAGGAGATTCTACCACCTCCCTAGGTAACGCATTCCAGTGTTTCACCACCGTCTTAGTGAAAAAGTTTTTCCTAATATCCAATCTAAACCTCCCCCACTGCAACTTGAGACTATTACTCCTCGTTCTGTCATCTGCTACCATTGAGAACAGTCTAGAGCCATCCTCTTTGGAACCCCCTTTCAGGTAGTTGAAAGCAGCTATCAAATCCCCCCTCATTCTTCTCTTCTGCAGGCTAAACAATCCCAGCTCCCTCAGCCTCTCCTCATAAGACATGTGTTCTAGACCCCTAATCATTTTTGTTGCCCTTCGCTGGACTCTCTCCAATTTATCCACATCCTTCTTGTAGTGTGGGGCCCAAAACTGGACACAGTACTCCAGATGAGGCCTCACCAATGTCGAATAGAGGGGAACGATCACGTCCCTCGATCTGCTCGCTATGCCCCTACTTATACATCCCAAAATGCCATTGGCCTTCTTGGCAACAAGGGCACACTGCTGACTCATATCCAGCTTTTCGTCCACTGTCACCCCTAGGTCCTTTTCCGCAGAACTGCTGCCTAGCCATTCGGTCCCTAGTCTGTAGCTTTGCATTGGGTTCTTCCGTCCTAAGTGCAGGACCCTGCACTTATCCTTATTGAACCTCATCAGATTTCTTTTGGCCCAATCCTCCAATTTGTCTAGGTCCTTCTGTATCCTATCCCTCCCCTCCAGCGTATCTACCACTCCTCCCAGTTTAGTATCATCCGCAAATTTGCTGAGAGTGCAATCCACACCATCCTCCAGATCATTTATGAAGATATTGAACAAAACCAGCCCCAGGACCGACCCTTGGGGCACTCCACTTGATACCGGCTGCCAACTAGACATGGAGCCATTGATCACTACCCGTTGAAGTTATTACTCCCCTCTCTTCGGCACTGGTGAGGCCACACCTGGAGTATTGCTTCCAGTTTTGGTCCCCCCCACTACAGAAGGGATGTGGACAAATTGGAGAGTCCAGCAGAGGGCAATGAAAATGATTAGGGGGCTGGGGCACATGACATGTGAGGAGAGGCTGAGGGAACTGGGGTTATTTAGTCTGCAGAAGAGAAGAGTGAGGGGGGATTTGAGCGCAGCCTTGAACTACCTGAAGGGGGCTTCCAAAGAGGATGGAACTAGGCAGTTCTCAGTGGTACCAGATGACAGAACAAGGAGTAATGGTCTCAAGTTGCAGTGGGGGAGGTCTAGGTTGAATATTAGGAAACACTATTTCTCTAGGAGGGTGGGGAAGCACTGGAATGTGTTACCTAGGGAGGTGGTGGAATTTCCATCCTTAGAGGTTTTTAAGGCCCAGCTTGACAAAGCCTTGACAGGGATGAGTTAGTTGGTGTTGGGTCCTGCTTTGAGCCGGGGGTTAGACTAGATGATCTCCTGAGGTCTCTTCCAACCCTAATATTCTATAATTCTATGAAAAGCATCTGGGGTTAGCACAGAGGAGATCCGCAAGCCTTAAAAAATAAACAGAAATAAACCTGATCACTTGTAGCTAAACATTCTGATCTACTTACACCTTTGGATTGTTAAAAGTAGTTCTAGATATTATCTGATGATTTTCATATCCGGTTCAAACTTTACACAGCATTCCTGCTGCCCCGTCTCCCTTCAGCCCAGAGAACAACAGACAAAGGGAAAGTTCTTTCCCAATTTTAAAAAGTTCTACCTTCCCATTGGCTCTTTTGGTCAGGTGCCCACTCCTTTTCTTTTATCTGTGGGCTTGTTAACCCTTTACAGGTAAAGCAAGCAGAGAACAAACCAAGAGGGATTTTACAGCTAACTGGCTGGCTGGGTGTCCATCAAAGGGAGCTACTCCCCCCGCTTTATGTATCACAATTACACACTATAGCAGGCCAGACAAGATTTATTTAAGCCTCAGTTTCAAGCCCAACAGATAGGAACTCATTAAATACTAACAAGCTGGAAGCTATCCAGCAGCAGAATGATCTAAATGCTACACTACATAGCATGACCCCAGCCTACTCTCCTCCAGAACCTAATTACACCCTTAGCCTTTCATTATAGTTATGGGCAAGGGTGGAGATTTCTGAAAGGGTGTGTGTCTAAAGTTAGGCTTTTAAGTCCATATATAGGCACCTAAATCTGGCCAGGAGCTGCTGGGATCTTTTTGACAATGAGGCCACCTAGATCAGTGGTTCTCAGCCAGGGGTACATGTACCCCTGGGGGCATGCAGAGGTCTTCCAGGGGGTACATCAAGTCCTCTAGATATTTGTCTCGTTTTACAACAGGCTACATAAAAATCACTAGCGTAGTCAGAACAAACAAAAATGAATTGTTTTTACTGCTCTATATACCATACACTGAAAGGTAAGTACAATAGTTCTATTCCAGTCGATTTATTTTGGAATGGTACGGTAAAAATGAGAGAGTCAGCCATTTGTCAGTAACAGTGAGCTGTGACACTTCTGTATTTGTACGTCTGATTTTGTTAGCAAGTAGTTTGTAAGTGAGGTGACACCTGGGGGTTGGCAAGACGGCTCAGGCTGCTGAAAGCGGCACAGTCGTCTGGGAAGGCTGAGAGCCCCCGGGGCTAGAGAACTAAATATGGACTTAGAAGGCCACTTTTAGCCCCTCGTTTTTTAAAGCCTAGGCCGAGGCCTTGCCTGCTCCACCACAGCCTGCCTGTGTGACCTTGGCGAGCTCACCTGGCCTTTCTGTGCCTCCGCTCCCCATCTGTACAATGGGAATAACCCTGCCCTACCTCACCGGGGAGCTGTGAGGATAAATATATGCGAGATTGTGAAGTGCTTTGATATTAAGGGGCCACATACGCATGACCGATAGACAACAGCTGACTTACGACCACCCCTGAACTAGTCACACTTTAAACCAAACCTAAGTTTTTGAGACAAGTCCATCCATCACATGCCATTTCTGATCATCATAAACAGCCTCATAGTACGTAGGAATTGATTTAAGCACCATCTCAATGATCTGGCCCCCAATCAAGACAGTGGAAAAGTGTCCTGTTGACTTAATGAGAGTTGGACCAGGTTCTTAAGACTCCTCTGTGGAAAACCACCAGTCTGGATTTTAAACATATTTTATTTTGGTGAAGCTTATCTAATGTGTTGGATTTATTTTTATTTTTTTTTACTAAGGGTCAAATTCTGTTCTCAGTTACTCTGGTGTAAACTCAGGATAACACATCACTGGTGCTACTGGACTTGACTCTGGATTTTACTGAGCGTGGAATTTGACACTTAAGTTAGTGGCTTTGGGCATATTCTCACCTTCATATAGCTACCTTATATGGCCCTCATTACTGTAGTGTCTGAGCACCTCACAATCACTAATGGATTTGACCCCCTGTGAAGCAGAGATTTTTTTTTATTTTTTTTAATCCTTATTTTACAGATGGTGAGTTGAAGCACAGGGTAAATTAAATGACTTGTCCAAGGTCACAGCGGAAATCTATTGAGAGCTAGAAACTGAACCCAGGTCTTCCAGAGTCCCATATCAGCACCCTATCCACTAGAGCAGGGGTGGGCAAATTATGGCCCGGGAACCGCATCCAGCCCTTCAGACATTTTAATCTTGGCTCCGTGAGGCGCCTGGAAGCAACGACATGTCCCCCGTCTGGCTCCTACGCATGTGGCAGCCAGGGAGCTCCACACTCTGCCCCCGCCCCAAGCACCACCCCCGCAGCTCCCATTGGCCAGGAACCATGGCCAATGGGAGCTGCAGGGGCGGCACCTACGGACGGGCCAGCACACAAAGCTGCCTGGCTGTGCTTCCGTGTAGGAGCTGGAGGGGAGACATACCACTGCTTCCGGGAGCTGCTTGAGGTAAGTGCCATCTGGAGGCTGCACCCAGACCCCCTTCCACACCCCAATCCCATGCCCCAGCCCTGATCCCCCTCCTTCCCTCTGCACCCCTCGGTCCCAGCCCAGAGCACCCTCTTGCACCCCTAACCCCTCATCCCCAGCCCCACCCCAGAGCCCACACCCCCAGCCAGAGCCCTCACACCCCCACGTCCCAACCCCCTGCCCCAGCTCGGAGCCCCCTCCCGCACCCTGAACTCCTCATTTCTGGCCCCACCCCATAGCCCACGCTCCCAGCTGGAGCCCTCACCCCCTCCCATACCCCAACCCCCAATTTTGTGAGCATTCTTGGCCTGCCATACAAATTCCATACCCAGATGTGGCCCTCGGGCCAAAAAGTTTGCCCACCCCTGCACTAGAGTATCCTGTCTACCTTAGTGCCTCTACCTCCCTGAATAGCATGAGAGGGAAGGAAGGATGGATAGCTACCCCTGAATGAATGAAATACTCTTAGGGTTAAGACCTGTAGTTTGTCATAGGTGTTCAGATACTATGGTGAGAGGTCCATAAAAGAACATAGGCAGACAGACAAGGTGCAAAAATGGAGGCAGTCATGCTGAAGGTTGTCATTCTAGTTTTAAAAAAAGGAAAAACCTGGCACCTAATATCTTATTTTAATGAATATTAATTTTTGCCCGGGAAATTGAAAAGTCGAATAAACAACCTTCATTTTAAAATGACAATAGTCTAAACTTTGAACAGACGTTAGCCAGCCGTGTAACACCACACAGTAGATAGTCACCCTTTTAACCAGCCCAGGAGGAGTCGTTCACGGTGCTGAGTTGGCCAGAGTAACATAAACACGAGGGTTGGGCAGGGAAAGGGAATTCCAGTTCACGGAGGATTTAGATATTTTGAAATCTGGTTGTGTTCTGATGTGAAAAGAGAACCAAAAATGTCAACGTTGTCTCTGCAAGGGAACGGAGCCCAGGCTCTGGGGCTGTGTGCCTAGCAGGCTGTCCCTGAACCACAGTTCTTGGGGCCCCCGGCTTCCAAGGAGCAGTGAGCTTGGGAGCCCGGGCTTCCAGGCAGCCAGCTCCCCATCCGCCTGCTGAGAGAACTGAGGAGGTGCCCCGGATCTCACAAGTTTGGGAACAGGGGCTCTGAGGCTGCCATGGAGCCGGTCAGGCCAGCTGGTTTGGAACCTTGCTGGCTTTCCATCAGGACACCAATGAAATTGAACCATCTCCATGAAACATTCCAGTTTCAACAAACCTGCATTCTCCCCCGGAAAACCGCGCTGGCAGTGGCTGTGCGACCGGGTCTCATAAACACCCCTGAGACAGGCCTTTGAGATCAGAGCCATGGCCCTGACAGACAGACACACAGCTCAGAGGGACGCTTACAAAACCTGCGCGACTTTCCATAGGCACATGAGTTCTGTGGAGGCAAGTCCCCTCCCCTGCACCGGTCCCTGGACCTGGGTTGGTGCTGGGGGGACCCCAGGGGTGTTCTGTCTCCTCCAGGCTGTGAGTGGCAGCAGTGTGGCTCTATGGCAGGGATCTCAAACTCAAATCACCAAGAGGACCACACAAGGGCTGTACATTGGCCCAAGGACCACATCACTGACACCTTTTCATACAAGGATACAAAAGTATAGTCAAAAATGAAAAAAATGAAGGGTATTATAGCATGCTATTAAAAGTCAATGTATTAACTTTTAAAAACTGTAATACAAAAAGTCAGTGCTAATTTTGACAGTCATTTCATTTTTGGCCACTTAGCTGGCAGCGTTTTGCATCAACCAGAGCATCAATATTAGGTTTGATATCCTGAGACAAAACGAATCTCAGTGTTGCTTGCAAATGCTCATCAGTGAGCCTTGATCTTAACACAGATTTGTTAATCTTCATGGAAGAGAAAAACTGTTCACATATATATGTACTTCCAAACATTGCCGTTACCCTTGCGGAAGCAGAGAATAACATGGGAAATCTTTCTTGTGAAAGAAACCCGTAGAATTCTGGAATTCCAACATCTATATACTTCTGCTTCAAAATGGTATCACACTGAAGCTCCACGAACTCCATCTGTATTTGTATTTGGTTTTGTGTTGGTATTATGTGTACGTGTCGAGGCTTGTGGGGGCTTTGTACTGGGAGAGAAGCTGAGCCCTGATTAGGGGGCAGGGCTTCTCTGACTAGGGGTCCTAGAAAGGGAGCCAGCCAGTCAGGCCGTGGCACAGGAGCCAGCAAACAGGGCTGTAAACAGGGGAGTGGGAGTTTGCAAGGGGAGTTTGGGGGGAAGACTAAGAGAACCAGGCAGAGGGACAGACAGGCTAGTGAAGGGAGTGTGTGGTGTTCCGGCAGTGTTGTGGTGCTTGTTGGGAGTTTGTTGTTGCTGTGGGGGGTGGGGTTTGGGTGTGGTTTGTGTTTCCCAGATTAACAGGATTTAGGTGGGAAGGCGATGACAGACACAGAGGCAGCAGTGGGAGTGACCCATGTCGTGGAAGACACAATGAAGATGACTGGATGTGGAAGCTGCGGCATGTACATGATCCTGGAGGGAGGACCTGGAAAGAGTTTTGTCTGCTAATGAAATGCCGTCTGCTAGAGCTGATGGAAGAGAAGATCTGAGGATTGGAGATGCAAGTGGAAAGTCTGGTTGAGTTTAGAAGGGGGTTTGAGCAGATTATGGAGCAAAGACATGAGGCGGCTGAAGGGAAAAGCTCAGACTTGCAGATGGAAGCAGGACCGAAGAACTCTGAGGGGAGACAGCTGGGTGAGGAAAGTGGTCAGTGGAAGCATGTGACTAAGAGAACCAGGCAGAGGAAAAGACGAGCTAGTGAAGGAGAAATAGAGCTCAGGAACAGGTTTGAGGAGTTGGAAAATGAAGAAGGGGCACAGCAGGTGGTCACTGAAGGTGGAGGGGCAAGGAAGAAGAGAAGAGCAGCTAGTCCTATAGGAAAAGGGGAAGGGTCAATGGAGACAACACCAAATATGAGGCCCAGGAGGATATAGGATGGGTTGAAGAGGATTACAAGGGAGAATAGGAATGGAAAGGACTTGCAGCCAAAGGGAACAGGGAATAGACCAGAGAATCGCACCGTCACCAGGAAAAGGCAGGTCTACGTGATCGGGGACTCCTTACTGAGAAGAATAGACAGGCCTGTAACCAGAGCTGATCCAGAGAACAGAAGGGTGTGCTGTCTACCAGGTGCTAAGATATGGGTTGTGGACCTGAGGTTGAAGAGGATCCTAAAGGGAGCAGGAAAGAATCCACTGATCGTCCTTCGTGTGGGAACAAATGATACCAATAGATTCTCGTGGGAACGTATCAAGGAAAACTATGCCAGGCTGGGGAAGACGCTTAAGGAAATCGAGGCTCAGGTGATCTTCAGTGGGATTCTGCCTGTTCCTAGAGAAGAGCAACAAAGGTGTGACAAGATTATGACTATCAACAGATGGCTCAGGCAGTGGTGCTATAAGGAGGGTTTTGGGATGTATGGCCACTGGGAGGCATTCATGGACAGAGAACAGTTCTCTCGGGATGGACTTCACCTGAGTAGGGAAGGAAATAGACTTCTAGGATGGAGGCCGGCACAACTGATTCAGAGAGCTTTAAACTAGGAATTTGGGGGAGATGGTTGAGAGATGTCCAGATAATCTCCATGCTGGATTTTAACATTGAGAGAGAAGAAAACGAAGTAAGAAAGGATACAGCTGTGGGTAGGAGAATGGACATAAGGAGGAAGGGCAGTGTGGATACCAGTCTAATAGGTTCTACTGGCTGCAGAATGACCGTGCCTCATTGGGTAAAGAATGTGAGTGAGGTCAAAGAGCAAAAATGAAGATGTTTGTACACCAATGTGAGGAGCCTAGGTAACAAAATGGAGGAACTAGAGCTACTGGTGCAGGAAGTGAAACCAGATATTCTAGGGATAACAGGAACAGGGTGGAATAGTCATCATGACTGGACTAGGGGTATTGAAGGGTATGTGCTGTTTAGGAAAGACAGAAATAAAGGCAAAGGTGGTGGAGTAGCATTGTCTATCAATGAGGAGGTAGACTGTAAAGAAATAAGAAGCGATGGAATGGATAAGACCGAGTCTGTCTGGGCAAAGATCACATTGGGGAAGAAAACTACTCGAGCTTCCCCTGGGATAGTGCTTGGGGTGTGCTATAGACCGCCGGGATCCGATCTGGATATGGATAGAGGCCTCTTTAATGTCTTTAATAAAGTAAATACTAATGGGAATTGTGTGATCATGGGAGACTTTTACTTCCCAGATACAGACTGGAGGACAAGTGCTAGTAATAATAATAATCGGGCTCAGATTTTCCTAGATGTGATAGCTGGTGGATTCCTTCATCAAGTAGTTGCTGAACCGACAAGAGAGGATGCCATTTTAGATTTGGTTTTGGTGAGTAGTGAGGACCTCCTAGAAGAAATGGTTGTAGGGGATAATCTTGGTTTAAATGGTCATGAGCTAATTCAGTTCAAACTGAACGGAAGGATAAACAAAATAAATCTGCCACTAGGGTTTTTGATTTCAAAAGGATTGACTTTCAAAAATTAAGGAAATTAGTTAGGGAAGTGGATTGGACTGAAGAATTTATGGATCTAAAGGTGGAGGAGGCCCGGGATTACTTCAAGTCAAAGCTGCAGAAGCTATCGGAAGCCTGCATCCCAAGAAAGGGGAAAAAATTCATAGGCAGGAGTTGTAGACCAAGCTGGATGAGCAAGCATCTCAGAGAGGTGATTAAGAAAAAGCAGAAAGCCTACAGGGAGTGGAAGATGGGAGGGATCAGCAAGGAAAGCTACCTTATTGAGGTCAGAACATGTAGCAATAAAGTGAGACAAGCTAAAAGTCAAGTAGAGTTGGACCTTGCAAAGGGAATTAAAACCAATAGTAAAAGGTTCTATAGCCATATAAATAAGAAGAAAACAAAGAAAGAAGTGGGATCGCTAAACACTGAGGTTTGTGTGGAGGATAAGGATAATCAAGGCATGGCCCAAGATCTAAACAAATACTTTGCCTCAGTCTTTAATGAGGATCTTAGGGATAATGGTAGCATGACAAATGGGAAGGAGGATATGGAGGTAGATATTGCCATATCTGAGGTAGAAGCAAAACTTGAACAGCTTAACGGGACTAAATCAGGGGGCCCAGGTAATCTTCATCCAAGAATATTAAAGGAATTGGCACATGAAATTGCAAGCCCATTAGCAAGAATTTTTAATGAATCTGTAAATTCAGGGGTTGTACCGTATGACTGGAGAATTGCTAACATAGTTCCTATTTTTAAGAAAGGGGAAAAAAGTGATCCGGGTAACTACAGGCCTGGTAGTTTGACATCTGTAGTATGCAAGGTCTTGGAAAAAATTTTGAAGGAGAAAGTAGTTAAGGACATTGAGGTCAATGGTAAATGGGACAAAATACAACGTGGTTTTACAAGAAGTAGATCGTGCCAAACCAACCTGATCTCCTCCTTTGAGAAAGTAACAGATTTTTTAGACAAAGGGAATGCAGTGGATCTAATTTACCTAGATTTCGGTAAGGCGTTTGATATGGTGCCACATGGGGAATTAGTTAAATTGGAAAAGATGGGGATCAATATGAAAATTGAAAGGTGGATAAGCAATTGGTTAAAGGGGAGACTACAGCGGGTCCTGCTGAAAGGTGAACTGTCAGGCTGGAGGGGGTTGCCAGTGGAGTTCCTCAGGGATCGGTTTTGGGACCAATCTTATTTAATCTTTTTATCACTGACCTTGGCACAAAAAGCGGGAGTGTGCTAATAAAGTTTGCAGATGACACAAAGCTGGGAGGTATTGCCAATTCAGAGAAGAACCGGGCTATCATACAGGAAGATCTCGATGACCTTGTAAACTGGAGTAATAGTAATAGGGTGAAATTTAATAGTGAGAAGTGTAAGGTCATGCATTTAGGGATTAGTAACAAGAACTTTAGTTATAAGCTGGGGACATATCACTTGGAAGTAACAGAGGAGGAGAAGGACCTTGGACTCTGATATGGCCGTGAAAAAAGCTAATGCGGTCTTGGGATGCATCAGGCAAGATATTTCCTGTAAAGATAAGGAGGTGTTACTACCATTATACAAGGCACTGGTGAGACCTCACCTGGAATACTGTCTGCAGTTCTCGTCTCCCATGTTTAAGAAGGATGAATTCAAACTGGAACAGGTACAGAGAAGGGCTACTAGGAGCGGAGATATGATTGCTCTCTATAAATATATCAGAGGGATAAATACCATGGAGGGAGAGAAATTATTTAAGCTCAGTACCAATGTGGACACAAGAAGAAATGGATATAAACTGGCCATCAGGAAGTTTAGACTTGAAATTAGACAAAGGTTTCTAACCATCAGAGGAGTGAAGTTCTGGTACAGCCTTCCAAGGGAAGCAGTGGGGGCAAAAGACCTATCTGGCTTCAAGATTAAGCTTGATAAATTTATGGAGGAGATGGTATAATGTGATTTTGGCAATTAATTGATTGTTGACTATTTGTGGTAAATAGGCCCCATGGCCTCTAATGGGATCATAGAATATCACAGTTGGAAGGGACTGCAGGAGATCATCTTGTCCAATCCCCTGCTCAAAGCAGGACCAATCCCCAATTTTTGGCCCAGATCCCTAAATGGCTCCCTCAAGGATTGAACTCACAACCCTGGGTTTATCAGGCCAACGCTCAAACCACTGAGCTATCCCTCCCCCCTGTCTTCCGGGCTGTTAGATGGGATGGGATCTGAGTTATGACAGAGAATTCTTTCCTGGATATCTGGCTGGTGAATCTTGCCCACATGCTCAGGGTTTAGCTGATCACCATATTTGGGGTCGGGAAGGAATTTTCCTCCAGGGTAGATTGGCAGAGGCCCTGAGGGGTTTTTTACCTTCCTCTACAGCATGGAGCACAGGTCACTTGCTGGAGGTTTCTCTGCATCTTGAAGTCTTTAAACCATGATTTGAGGACTTCAGTAGCTCAGACATAGGTGAGACGTTTTTCGCAGGAGTGGGTGGGTGAGATTTTGTGGCCTGCGCTGTGCAGGAGGTCAGACTAGATGATCATAATGGTCCCTTCTGACCTCAAAGTCTATGAGTCCTCTGCAACGTTGTCAATTTCCACAGCAAATGGTGTAGAAAAAAGTTGAAAATGTGGTTCAAGTGCCTTGAAATCTTTAAACCGCACATCAAACTGTTTGTGTAAGTTAGAAATGATATCTGCATATTCTTTCAAGGATTTGGGTTCAACTTTTCCTAAGGAATTCAGAGTCAAGAAATTGACCAAATTGCCAGCAGTCAGCTGTTTCCCCATAAAGTAAGCTTGACTTTGAATGACTTAACACTGTCATGCATCTGTGTTATCACGTGTTTTCTACCCTGAAGCTTCAAGTTCAGTGCATTCTAGTGATCAGTTACATCTGTTAGAAAAGCAAGGTTGCAGATAAAAGTGGAATCAGCAAGCTGTGGAACCTTCGTTTTTCATTTTCATGAGGGAATCAATCTCCTCTCTAAGTGCAAAAAAACCCTTCAAAACATTTCCACGACTCAGCCATCTAACTTGAGTGTGATACAGAAGTTCCCCATATTCGCTGTCCATACTTGCTAGACAAGAAGTGACCTGTCTGTGATTCAGCCCTCATGCATGTATAAAATTAACGCTTTTAACAATTACATCCATAACTTCCTTCATTTGTAGACTTTTACTACACAGGGCTTCTTGGTGCAAAATGCAATGTATGCTGGTGAAGCTAATGCCTGGTCTATTGAGGCTGTTCCGTTTGGTCTTCAATCATCCAACCACGCCAACGTTTTCAGAGCACGCTGATGGCCACCGTCTGTAGCCAAAGATACGAGTTTGTTCCATGGCAGTGCACGTTTTTCAATGCACTCTTCCAGTCCTTGAAATAGGTCACGTCCCATTGTGGGACCCTTCAGTGGCATTAAGTCTAGCAATTCTTCAGTTCTATTCAAATTGCAGTCCACACCTCTAATGAATACTGTGCGGTATCTGATACATCTGTATTCTCATCAAGAGCAATTGAAAACGCTTTGAAGTCTTTTGCCATTTGAATCAATTGTTTTTGCACATTATCTGCTAAATCCGTTATCCTGCTGGCAACTGTACTGGCAGACAAGCTTCTGCCTTCAAAAACTTTCTTCCTATCAGGACATAAAATTTCGCTGGCCTTCACAAGACATTCTTTTACGAATAGGCCTTCTGTAAAAGGGCGCGATGATTTACCTGTCACTTCACTTATCACAAAACTTGCTCTTATTGAATCTTCTCTAGACTGGTTAATCTCCGAAAAGAAATTTCTTTGCTTGGCAAATGCTGCTTTAAGTTGCTGAACTTTTTCCTGTTGGATTTTTCCAGAGAATGCATCATATTTTTCACAGTGCATCGTGCCAACATATGTTATACTCCTTGAGAACAGCCATCGTTTGCTGACAAATAAGGCAATGAATTTTATCTTTTACCTCTGAGAAAAAATATAAATTCTCCTATTTGTCTTGGAAAACTCTTTTTCTTTTTTTCCATGAGTGTTCTTTTTTATTACGCAGAAGTCATTGCCGAGGGGTTTTAATAAACTATAAACACTCAGCAATGCACTTCACTCAAATGACAAAACACGCCTTTACTTTTAGAATTACTTCAGTTAAAGCCCCCACCTCTGCCCCTGGCCCCACCCCCCACTCCACCCCTTCCATGAGGCCCTGCCTTTTCCCACCCCTTCCCTGCCCCTATTCCAACCCCTTCCCCAAATCCCCACCCTGGCCTCTTCTCCGCCTCCTCCCCTGAGCGCGCCACCTTCGCGTTTCTCCCCGCTCCCTCCTGGAAAGTCCTAAGGGCTGCCAAACAGCTGTTTGTCGGCGGGAAGCGCTGGGAGGTAGGCAGAGGAGCAGGGCCGGCAGCGGGCTGAGCCCCCGGCAGGCAGCAGTTTGCCATTAAAAATCAGCTTGTGTGCCATCTTTGGCACCCATGCCATAGGTTGCCAATCCCTGATCTAGTCTAATCCCCTGCTCAAAGCAGGACCAA
The DNA here is from genome assembly GCF_965140235.1 of Caretta caretta. Classification (NCBI taxonomy): domain Eukaryota; kingdom Metazoa; phylum Chordata; order Testudines; family Cheloniidae; genus Caretta; species Caretta caretta. Next base: position 11,627,021 of record NC_134209.1, read on the forward strand.
TTCCCAATTTTTGCCCCCCATCCCTAAATGTCCCCCTTGAGGATTGAGCTCACAACCCTGGGTTTATCAGGCCAATGCTCAGACCACTGAGCTATCCCTCCCCCCTCCTCTGCCTACTTCACAGCTAGATCTACATGCATACAACAGCTCTGGCAAACCTGGCGGCATTTGCTGGCTTTGACTTCTGGCCTCTTCTGCCAAAGGAAAATGGAGGGGGAAAACAGAGAAGAACCAGCAGAACAAGACTTTCCCAGTTCTGTGTTTTCATAATTAGGACACCTATTGACATGATTTCGGGGGGGGACATGATACTAGAATGATTAGATTTTTAGAGCAATAAATTGTTAGGGTGGATTCCCTTCAAGTTTGGTCCAGCCTGTGCTGCAGAGATCACAATCATAACCCTCTTTGGCCCACCTGGCTCAGCTCTCTGCCGTAACTCAGACTATAGTTGGAAATGCCCAGCCAATCCATCCAGCAATCTGACTGTCTGGACATCTCTAATTGCTTCACGGTTTTTCTTTCCTAGCTGCATAAATATTATGCATTGAAATGTTATGTATCTAAAGTACAGAGCTGCACGATTTGGACCAAATGACTCCACTTGGCTGCTAATGGTATTCATTGATCATTCCCAGCTGCTGTTTGTTTCTTTGAGTTGCTCCAGTGGGAAATATAAAAGCCTGAGACTGGATTTACTGCTCAGGACTCCTTGTGTTCAGCTTTCATTTGCTCGGAGGGTGAACAGTGCAGCATCAGCACATAGATGCCAGACAGTCCCTCAGACAGCTTCCCTCCATCCTAAGCCAATAAGTGGGTAAATCTCCTCCCTTCCTGGCCGGGTGGTGATGGCCGGGTGGTGATGCTCAGTTTAGGAAAATCTCTCCCATCTCATTGACATTTGACACTGAAGATGTCCAAGGCACATGAGCTTGCTCTGCATCTCAGATTCTGCAGTGCATGTGGACACATCCTAGGGACAAAACCGAGAACATAAAGTCAATCGCCTGATGATTTGTAGGCACGTCAGTTGGAAACACCGCAAGCCACTGAGTCATTTCTTATCTGATGGTAAAATTCATAGAAAACTTGATGCAAGCCCTTCCCCCCTTCCCCACTGTCCTTCCCTCGCCCAAAGAAATGGAGCAAATTCCAATATTTGCCAAAAGCTTTTAGGGCTAATTCAAGCTGCCTACTCCTAGCCATGGGCGGCGAGTTCTATGGGCCCGTGGTGCCCGGGCACCAGGAATATTCCTGTCCCAGGGGCCCAGCTCCAGCAAAGTTTCCCACCTCCCCCCCCCACACACACACACACTCCCCCGCGCTTCCCCCAGCCCCACCTGCCGCCCCCAGGCGATTTAAAACAGCCCGGGGCTCCCGCCACCCCCAACAGTGCAGCGGGGCTGAGCGGCTTCCCACGCGCCCGTTCCACATGGCTGCTGGCAGGTCCTTGCCGCCCGTGTGAGGGGGTTGTGCCGCTGCCCCCGCCCCCGCTGCCCCCGCCCTCTATCCACTGCGGCCAATGGGAAGCTGCAGGGGCGGTGCCTGGAGACAGCAGCGTGAGGAGACCCCCCCGGCCTGCCCCACCTAGGAGCCACTGCCGGAGGAGGTGCCCCAGGTAAGCATCAAACCCTCCCCCCCCATCCACTTCCAGAGTCTGCACCCACACCACGTCTGCAAACACACCCTTCGGCCCCCAAATTTCCTCCTGCACCCCTCACCCCCTCCTGCACCCCAAACTCCCTCCCCCCAACTCCCTCTTGCACTCCCACCCCTCCCCTGCACCTACTTTTGTCCCCAAACTCCCTCCCAGAGCCTGCACACCCACCCCCTCCTGCACCCCCGCCCCCTGCCCAGAGCCTGCACCCAGCACCCAAACTTGTTCCCAGAGCCTCCACTCCAGACCCCCCCCCCACCCAAACTCCCTCCCAGAGCCGGACCTCTCACTCCTTCTGCACCCAAATTCCCTTCCAGAGCCTGCACCCTGCACCCCTCCTGCACCCCAATCCCCTGCCCCAGCCCAGAGCCTGCGCCCAAACTCCCTCCCAGAGCCTGCACCCCAGACCCCGTCCCCCACCAAACTCCCTCCCAGAGCCCCACCCCTCACACCCCTGCACCCAAACTCCCTCCCAGAGCCTGACCTCTCACCCCTTCTGCACCCAAACTCCCTCTCAGAGCCTGCATCTGCACCCCCTCGTGCACCCCTATCGCCTGAACCCCAGACCCCCTCCCCCACCCAAACTCCCTCCCAGAGCCTTAGGCAGGTGTGTGTGTGGGGGGGGGAGTTTGCAGGGGTGGGGCGTTCTGGGTGTTCTGGGCACCACCAAAATTTCTACAAACCTGCCGCCCCTGCTCTTAGCACTTCCCTCTGGCCCCAGCAGAGCTCCAGAGCTATAGGCCCCAATTTAACTAGCCACTTGAGTACATGTCTATGTTCAAGGCCTGAAGCCTTTGCGCGTACTCCCCTGCTCAGAATTAGGCACATGCTTCAAAGCACCTGTTAGGATATAGATATTCAGGCCTGTCTGTAAAGGCCTATACTCTAAGAATTTAGGTGTATTCTTATCGCTTGGCTAGTTCTAGAGGTATAAAAGAAAGAAATCACTATCTGCTGGTGTAAGGGCCTTCTCTTACTGTGACAGTTTGTGGCCCTGTGCTTAGGCTAAGGCCTTTGGCTAAGCAGCAGAGGCAGCCATAAGCTGGGAAGCGAACGGTCACATCCTCACATTCCAAACTGGTCACATTGAAATAAGGTGCTATTGGGCTGTTAGGCACTATCAGGACAGGATTGTATTCCTATCACCTCCAGAGAAAGGGAAGTGCCTAGAAAATGTAAAAGGAAACTTAGTTTGATAGCATCCTGTCTGGCAAGAACTCACTTATCAATAGCTGGGATGTGAAATCCTCACTTCTGTATTGTTCTATCACTGTAGTCCCCATTTCCCCATTGTTTGTCTGTATAATCTCTGTCTGGTTCTGTGATTGTTCCTGTCTGCTGTATAATTAATTTTGCTGGGTGTAAACTAATTGAGGTGGTGGGATATAATTGGTTACATAATGATGTGCCAATATGTTAGGATTGGTTAGTTAAATTTCAGGAAAATGATTGGTTAAGGTATAGCTAAGCAGAACTCAAGTTTTACTATATAATCTGTAGTCAATGAGGAAGTGACTGGGTGTGGGTGGGGGTGGGCATGTGGGTGTGTGAGATGGGAACAGGGAATGGGGGTAAGAAAATTGGAATCATGTTTTGCTAAAGGGGGAGATGGGAACAGGGAATGGGGGTAAGAAAATTGGAATCATGTTTTGCTAAAGGGGGAAATGGGAACAGGGAATGGGAGTAAGGAAGTTGGAATCATGTTTGGCTAAGGGTAGGAATGGGAACAGGGACACAGGTGTAAAGCTCTGTGGTGTCAGAGCTGGGAAGGAGGATACTAAGGAAGGAAACTGGAATCATGCTTGCTGGAAGTTCACCCCAATAAACATCGAATTGTTTGCACCTTTGGACTTCGGGTATTGTTGCTCTCTGTTCATGCGAGAAGGACCAGGGAAGTAAGTGGGTGAAGGAATAAGCCCCCTAACAGCACCTTGCCGAAACAGGGCCTAATTGATTGAATACAAAAAAGTTTCTGCTGGTCTGAATCTCCACATCAGACCCACGTCTGGACGGAAGAAGAGTGGAGATCGAAGTCCACTGTCTACTCTATCCGCTAATGGCAATGATGTTGCTTGCCTGGCTGAGCATACAGGGCAAGGAGGCATGTGACTGGTTTTAGCTACATCGCACTTCTGTAGGGAATCAGACTGCAGGCACTCAGGCCAGGCACCCAGTCCTCCAGTGATGGAGGCCCTCCGAGTACAATGGGGCCTCCATCACTGTTCAGACCTTCTGGGTCCAATAATGATAATGAATAGTACAGAGCTGGTACCCAGTAAAAACCATCTTTGATTAGCTGACGGAGGTGCTTTTGTGCCAAGAGAATGCGAAGAATAAGATGACTGTGTCTGAAATGAATTAGCTGGCCTGGCTTGGGCTACCAACACTGCTTAGAATGGCAGGGAAGAGGGTGGTTTAGACCATTCTGCATTAATGAATGTGAGGTTTGTGTTACAAGATCAACGGAGTGAAAAATGGAGTTTAAAAAGACTCCCTGGCAAATTTCAGTAGATAGAGAGTAGCTATTGCATTAGAAATAGGTCACACACCAAACAAATGGGCAGATAGTCCTGTGTAAAGTCGAGCAGAAAAAATCGTGAATCATTTCCCCTGCATGAAAGTCAGAATTTCTGCTCCCATCACGAGGGAGAAGAGGCTGAATTATTTCTGCTGCTGCTCGTGTTGAAGTCTATGAGAAGTTTATCATTAACATCAATGGAGGAAAAATCAGACCCGTAGTCACTTCATGCAGTCAGGAGCTGATCTGAGAAGGTGATCCATAGGTATAGTAACGATTCGCTTTCAACTCCTTGCTCCAGGGGCATGGAACTGTGACAATCATCCATATGCCGCTGCTGGGGGGGCATAGAATGAAGCCCTCTGCTAAACTGCCACGTGTCTCTGTGGAAAAGTGATGGATCAGTACAGAGGAGAGAAAAGGAAAAATAAAATGCATCCGTGACAACAGACTCCACCAGCAGCACTCCCATGGGACACTTGCATTAGCATTCAGTGGAAATAATAGAACAACTTGGTAACACTAAAATTACAAAAACAACAAGGAGTCCAGTAGCACCTTAAAGACTAACAGATTTATTTGGGCATCAGCTTTCGTGGGTAAAAACCCCACTTCTTCAGTCTTTAAGGTGCCACCGGACTCCTCGTTGTTTTTGTGGAATCACGGCTCCCCCCGATACTAAAATCACACGTGGTGCTGGAGGATATCTGCAGCCTTGTTAATAGCCCGGCCAGCTTTTAATGGTGGGGGTAGGGGAGATGTATGAAGGAGACAGGAATAACACACTGGTGCTCTCTGCTTAAACAGGCTGCCATCTGGTTTTGTTTGCAAAGGGAAGGGGAAGAGAGAGGAGCAAGGAAAGGAGGCAAAAAATCCTGGCAGCTCAGTGTAGAGAGTACTAATGATTCATAGATTCTAATGCCAGAAGGGACTGTTGAGAACTGCCCAAAATAATTCCTAGAGCAGATCTTTTAGAAAAAACATCCAGTCTTGATTTAAACATTGCCAATGAGGGAGAATCCATCACGACCCTTGGTAAATTGTCCCAGTGGTAATTACTCTCACTATTGAAAATGTACACCTTATTTCCAGTCTGAATTTGTCTAGCTTCAACTTCCAGTCATTGGATCATGTTAGACTTTTCTTGGCTAGACTGAAGAGTCCAGTAGTAAGTATTCTTCACGTAGGTACTTACAGACTGTGATCAAGTCACCCCTTATCCTTCTCTTTGTTAGGCTAAATAGATTGAGCTCCTTGAGTCTAACACTATAAGTTATGGAGTTGTGGCACCTTAGAGACTAACAAATTTATTTGAGCATAAGCTTTCATGAGATACAGCTCACTTCATTGGATGCATGCAGTGGAAAATACAATGGGGAGATTTATATACACAGAGAACATGAAACAATGGGTGTTACCATACACACTGTAACCAGAGTGATCAGGTAAGGTGAGCTATTACCAGCAGGAGAGAAAAAAACGTTTTGCAGTGATAATCAAGGTGGGCCATTTCCAGCAATTGACAAGAACGTGTGAGGCACAGTGGGAGGGGGGAGGGAATAAACATGGGGAAATAGGTTTCAGAGTAGTTTTACTTTGTGTAATGACACCTCCACTCCCAGTCTCTATTCAAGCCTAATTTAATGGTGTCCAGTTTGCAAATTAATTCCAATTCAGCACTCTCTCGTTGGAGTCTGTTTTTGAAGATTTTTTGTTGTAACATTGCCACTTTTAGGTCTATAATCGAGTGACCAGGGAGGTTGAAGTGTTCTCCGACTGTTTTTGAATGTTATAATTCTTGATGTCTGATTTGTGTCCTTTTATTCTTTTACGTAGGGACTAGCCGGTTTGGCCAATGTACCTGCAGAAGGGCATTGCTGGCACATGATGGCATATATCACATTGGTATTTTCCACTGCATGCATCCGATGAAGTGAGCTGTAGCTCACGAAAGCTCATGCTCAAATAAATTTGTTAGTCTCTAAGGTGCCACAAGTCCTCCTGTTCTTTTTGTGGATACAGACTAACACGGCTGCTACTCTGAAAACTATAAGTTATGTTGTCTAATCCTTTAATCGTTCTTGTGGCTCTTCTCTGAACACTCTCCAGTTTATCAACATCCTTCTTGAACTGTGGGCACCAGAACTGGACACAGGATTCCAGCAGTGGCTGCACCAGTCTCAAATACACAGGTAAAATAGCCTCTCTACTCCAACTCGAGATTCCTGTTTATGCATCCAAGAACATATTACCTCTTTTGGTCACAGCGTCCCACTGAGAGCTTATCATGTTCAGGTGATTACTACCTAGCTATGCTAGCATGGGTAAATCTAGTATGTGTATGTGTACCCACTCTGCCGTCACACCCCAGATTGCAGTGCAGTTGTACCCTTAGATTCCCCAGGCCAGAAGGGACCACTGTGATCATCTAGTCTGACCTCCTGCATTGCACAGGCCAAAGAATCTCACTCAGAGAGTCCTTCTGTTTGGGCTAGAGATATTTGGGGAATCCTGAGGACACAAACATGCACGCTGAGCATGGAGGAGGTGCAGTGCACAGCATGACTAGAGCTGGGTAAAATGTTTCCTCCAAAAAGGGGAAGAGAAAAGGGATTTGTCTGGACGAGATTGCAAGGCATTTCACAGGGAACTCACCAAGCTAGGTGAATGAATTTACACACCATTCATTAAGCTGCCCAATGTTGACAAATGCAAAATAATGCACATTGAAAGGAGTCATCTGAATATTCGCACACCTGAACGGATTCCAAATTGACTGTATCAGCTCAAGAAAGATTTGGGCCTCACTGCCAGCCGCTCCTGGGAGAGCAGGTTCAATGTGCAGCCGTGATTAAAAAAGCAAAGAAAACATCAGGCTACATAGGGAATGGGATGGAGAATAATACTGAAAACAGCATAATGCCACTCTATAAATCAAAGGTGCAAGCCCAGCTGAAATGCTGTGCTCAGTTCTGGTCACTCCATCTATTGCAGAAAGAGACAGTGCAAACAACCAGAGCTAGCCCTTGGTGGCTACAGTACGAATGTCAGTTTCACAATGGGAGCTTGGTGAATGTTGCAAAGATATTGCTTAAAAGGGAGGACATGGAGGACAGGTCCATCAATGGCTATTAGCCAGGATGGGCAGGGATGGTGTCCCTAGCCTCTGTTTGCCAGAAGCTGGGAATGAGCGACAGGGGATGGATCACTTGATGATAACCTGTCTGTTCATTACCTTTGAGACACCTGCCATTGACCACTGTCAGAGGACAGGCTACTGGGCTTGATGGACCTTTGGTCTGACCCAGTATGGCCGTTCTTATGTTCTTATGCACTTCAGTGAGTATTGCATTGCTAAGACTGTGTCCTTGACCTTTTGTGTGACTTTGCATTGAGGAAATGACTAAGCAGAGCCAGCATGACATACATCAAAGGAACAATTTCAAGAGCCAGGTGTTATTCGTTTTACAATCTCTCTGCTCCCTGTTCCCTGTCTTTATATGCTCTTGCAGATACTCTGCAGAAAGAGCATGCAGCAACCATCCACTTTGCTTTCAGGTCAACCAAATGCAATAGGAAATATTGCTAATGCAAAATGATTTGCTTCATGTTGGTGAAAATGGAGGAAGCAGCGAATTCAACAAAACCCATTAATGCAGTATTTGACGTCTCTACATGCCACTCAATAGTCTTTGGCATTGCTAACTCAGTGTGTACCCCAGAAGTGATCTTTATTTTTGATGAGTGATACTGAGGCAAAAATCAATGCTTAAAAAAACACCACTGGTTCATCTGAGTCCACTTAATCACGCTTGCCTGACCACCATGGGTACAAACACCAGCATGTAACTCTTTTAATATCCTGGGGGGCATATTTCCCATGGTGACAACAAGGAAGTTTTGTTCTTCATCAGTCCTTTCATTAGCACATTGCTAGAGACTTATCTCTGTGCTACACTATGCTTTCTTTGTTAAAAGAACATTAAGTTTGCAAAAAAAAGTTCGGGCATGCCAGAATTGAGGTAGAAGTGTGCGCAAGCATTCAGATACAGCCTGTAATTACATGATCACACGCTATTCTCCCCACAAGATCCTATCTCGTTCATGACAACAGAGGAATGTTGAGACTCGGGAATCCTGGGTTCCAGGGCAGATTCTGGAGGGGAGTGTGCCCCAGTGGTTACAAATCACACTGCCCTTGTTCTGTCCAAACTGGAGCACTTCTGCTTCTGTTCTCTCCAGTCCGTTCCCGTGCCAGTCCAGTCTCTTTCCTCCACCCCAGCTTCTCAGACCAGTTTTCCCCCTGCTGGGCTCCATGCCGCAGTTCCAGACTCTTCGCCTAGCCAGTCCCGCTGTCCACCCCACCCAGGCTGCTTATCCCAGGTCTGGTTTCCTTGCCCAGACAGTTGCACTCTTCCCCTCCCGGCTCCTTGTCCCAGTCTCCTCCCCATGCTGACCTAGTCTCAGTCTCCCTCCCTCCCTGGGTTCATCCCAGTCCCCACCTCCCCCAGGCTCCTTGTCCCAGTCTCCTTGCCCAGCCAGTCCCAGGTTTCCCTCCCCTGCCACATGCGTCTTGTCCTAATCTACTCCCTCCCCCGGCCTTCCCACCCAATATCTCCTCTCCGTATTCGTCAGCTTCGCTGCCTGGTGACAGCAGCTGGTGTACTAAGACGGTTCCCCTGCTTCCAGTTCCTGTGCCCCGAGCCACAGGAGGCCCTGGCAGACAGGAGGGACAATTGCAGGAAAGGTTCTGTTCAGCCCTTGCAGCCCTGGGCTGGTGCATGCCCAGTGCAGACAGAATCCTCAGGGAGGTTACCCGCCAGACTCTGACAAGCCCCACAGATCAGGCGGAAACTGCGATATTTCAGAGGCTGATAACTTGGCCAAATTTGGCTGTTTTTTTTTAAAAATGGGAACATCAAAAGGCAACAGGGTTATTGGCTCCCTGCCAAAGGTCTCTGCTCCAAAGAGCAGGTGCACTAGAGTTTCTCAATGAAATGGTTGTTACAGTATTTTGCTGACGTTAAAAATTATATTTTCCCTTCATCTCGTTTTCTGAAATGGCTGAACCATCGTAGCTGAAACTTTAAAAACAGAATTCAGCCTGAGCCAGACACCTGGCATGAAAAATTTCCTCCCAAATGGTTAAAGTTTGGCTAAGTTATGAGCACCAGAAAATGGGATTGACGATGGAGAGTGCCAGGCAACCTTAACTACGGTGGAGCTGCCAGCGATAATTAAGAGCACCGTGCATTTCTCTAGCGCCTTCCATGTGAGGATCTCAAAGCACTTTACAAACATGAACAAAAATGAGGTCTCTCAAAGCCCCCCCTGTGAGGGACGCAAGCAGTATTACCCCCATTTAAAGATGGGGACTGAAGGCAGGGGGAAGTTAAGGTCAACGATTTCCAACCTGGCATCCAAATATAGGCATCTAAAGCTAGATTTAGGTTTGTAAATAAATGAGGTCTGATTTTTCAATGGTGCTTATTGGCTTCCCTGGACACTGCAGGAGCTCAGCACTTCTGAAACTTTGGCTACTTTTATTGAGGTGCCAAAGATTTCGCACCAATTCAGCTGCATGGGGGCTAGCGCAGGTGGGAAGCGGAGCGAGGACAAGGCTCAGGTGGCTTTTCATGTCCTCACCACCACATCAGTTAAAGCACAGCTAGTTTAACTGAGCCAGGCATAGCTACTGGAGTCACATCTACACTAGGGCTTCCAATGCAGCTGCTGAATCAGTGGTAAAACAGAGGAAATTTCTTTGGTGTAATTCCCTAGTGCAGGGGTGATGGCGGCCATCTTTGCCAACTGACTGGGGATTGAACCAATGACCTCCGGAGCTAAAAACATGAGCTCCTCCTTTGAGCGAAAGCACTTTACTTAAGGCTTTAACAGACTCCTGCCCCCTGAGGCATGGGCACAGACAGACTGTACCCCGCACTGACCGGTAGCAGAGCCTGCTGTAACAAACATAGCATGTCTGACAACAGGCCTATGCAAAGAGATCTGGAAAGCACATTTACTAGGACTGGTGAGGAGGGAACCAACCAGGCAGTCTCTGTGCACCTTTTCAGTCTGCTGCGAGCTGTCTCAAAGGGGTACCCTAGCTTCTAAGGAGGCCTCTGATTTGCACTAAAAATATTCCTGCCACACTTCAGCCATGGAAGCTTTTTACAAGCCATAAAAATTGGACCCCAGTGAGTGTGGGGAGCATTGTTTCCAAATGTATTATGATCACAAAGGAAAGGCAGGCTTGTTTAAGCAAGGGAGGGAGGTCCAGTGGGTAGGGCAGTAAGCTAGCTGTATGGACACCTGGGTTCACATCTGTGCTCTTCCATAGACTTCCTGTGTGGTGCTGGCAAGGTGACACAGCCTCTCTGTGGAACCATCCTGCCTCGTGTTTGCTATTCGTATCCATAGATTATCTGAGTGTTGTATTGCCACCCAGGTGGCTTTTCAACAGTAAATATGGTAATTTGCACTGCTCTGCATGAAATAACTGGGAAGGTTAAAGAGACAAAGGACCTTTCCATCTCCTTGGAAGCCTAGTCTACTTGCTGCGCTGGCCCCAGTTTAGGATAAGGCCATCCACTGGCAGTGACGAAAAGTCATCCACCTGACAGCAAACCACTGGGCTGCATGCGATCAGCTGGCCACCCTGGTTCTGCCCTTACTGGGCACATTTTACCATCACAAGGACCTATGAATGCAGAAGCTACGAGGTCACTGATTTGGGTGCATTAGGTAGGCGATGCCCAACAGCTCACTAATAGTGGGTGTTGGGTTTCACAATAAGGAGACGCTATTAGTTGTCTCACATGGGGCACCCCAGAACTGAGGCGCCCAAACATACCTATAGGTATATATATAGGGTCCAGAGTGACCTAGACAAATTAGAGGATTGGGCCAAAAGAAATCTGATGAGGTTCATCAAGGACAAGCGAAGGAAGAATCCCATGCACCGCCACAGGCTGGGGACTGACTGGCTAAGCAGCAGTTCTGCAGCAAAGGACCTGGGGATTACAGTGGATGAGAAGCTGGATATGAGTCAGCAGTGTGCCCTTGTTGCCAAGAAGACCAACAACATATTGGGCTGCATTAGTAGGAGCATTGCCAGCAGATTGAGGGAAGTGATTATTCCTCTCTCTTCGGCACTGGTGAGGCCATATCTGGAGTATTGCATCCTGTTTTGGTCCCCCCACTACAGAAGGGATGTGGACAAATTGGTGAGAGTCCAGCAGAGGGCAACGAAAATGATTAGGGGGCTGGGGCACATGACTTACGAGGAGAGGCTGAGGGAACTGGGCTTATTTAGTCTTCAGAAGAGAAGAATGAGGGGGGATTTGATAGCGGCCTTCAACTACCTTAAGGGGGGTTCCAAAGAGGATGGAGCTAGGCTGTTCTCAGTGGTAGCTGACGACACAACAAGGAGTAATGGCCTCAAGTTGCAGTGGGGAAGGTCTAGGTTGGATATTAGGAAATACTATTTCACTAGGAGGGTGGTGAAGCACTGGAATGGGTTACCTAGGGAGGTGGTGGAATCTCCTTCCTTTGAGGTTTTTAAGGACCAGCTTGACAAAGCCCGGGCTGGGATGATTTAGTTGGGGATTGGTCCTGCTTTGAGCAGGGGGTTGGACTAGATGACCTCGAGATCCCTTCCAACCCTGATATTCTATGATTCTATGATTCTATACCAGTGGCCATGTCTGACACTCTTGGCCAAGTGCGAAGTTCAGATGAAAGTATGCACCAGATGATAAAGCCAGCAAGAGGGTGGTCATGTCCCCAGTGGGGTCAAGGGGCTGGGAATGCTGCAAACTGAAGGGGAGACACAGCAAGCACGGCTCTTCATGAGTCACAGGAAGGGAAGGGTGTTGTAGATAAGCCACCAAGGACAGACCCGGTTCTCCCAGCCCTTCCCTCACATTGCACAGGGACCTTCCACAGCTACCTGCCTGCAGCTCAGGAGCCATGAACTGGGTGGAGCTAAGGGGGAGCGTGTGCCTGATTGGGCTAACTGGTGGCTTCTTTCCAGCATCCCCCTTTGCTGCTGATTCCTCAGGGCTGGGCTCTGCTGTTCTCCTGGCCCTCATCCCGAGGGAATCCCACGTCACCAGCCAGCCTGAAAGGAGTGATGGCGTCTTTCCCTGCCCCCTTGTTCCTGCCACTGCAAGGGAGTGACTCCTTCTCTGCCCCCACCCCACAGAAAATTCCCAGTGTGTGTCCCGGAGAAGGGGGGCTTTCTCTGAAGGGGGAATCCCAAAGGGGGGAATTCCCAAAGTGTTGGGGAAAGAGGGAAGAGCCACCCATAGGTGTGGGGGCCCACGGAGGGTGAGTTAGTGGACAGGAAGATGGATGGCTTGTCAGTGCATTTACTTTTCAACAGTGCATTTGAATGCAGCGTTTAACTTAGCTCTGCCGTCGGACAAGCCCATGTCGTTAGCCTCTTGCCACTGAACCCCCCGGTCCCCCTCCCCAGACGACGTGATCATGGGGCCCTCAGGACCGAACGAGTCTGGCACGGCTGGGCTAGCAGGGTTCTGCTGTGATGGAGGCAGCAGAAACAGAGCTGGAAATAGCAAAATGTCCCAACTCCTGCTGATTAACAGCCTCAGTTCCCTGGGGGGCCAAAACTTGGCTGCCAGGCCGGGGGACTGGGCCGCTGTATTGCCCGTGGGCAGGGCAGCGTGGAAAAGCTCACCTGGCTGCATTTTGTGCTGCATTGGGTGCCTGATGCTCCGTGGACAGGTAAGCAGCTCGCCCCCCCATGACTCTCCGTTCTCCGAATGGTGCACGTTCTGTCTCCATCTCCCTTTCGCTGTCACTCCTCTGCTCCCCAACCCCTAGTGCCCTGCCCCAATCCGGTGCTGGCCAGGCACGTGCAGCCGGAGATGGCAGCGCAGCCAAGCTACCTACGGAGCATCACTCCCAGCCGTGTCCAGCGTCTCCTGCTGCTGTGGAGAGGCGTCGGGTGCTGGGTCTCAGTGCCATTAGCCTGGCGATAATGTTATTGGCTCTGTGTTCTCCCTGTCTGCTGCTGGCTCAGCTGCCCCCGAAAGAGGCCGGTCTGCTGCAGCTGACAGATCCCACTGCTTCTGGGAACAGGGGCTGCCCTAGATACCCCTGCCTCCCCTAGTCATTGATGGGATGAGACCATGCTCCTCACTTACACGAGGGCAGGGGGAGCAGAGGTAGCCCAGGTTTGATGGGAGAGAGGGTGGGATGGGAGACAGTCTGGTTTAGAAGGTTGGGGCTTAGGTAAAAATACTGTGCAGGGCAGATTAAAAAACTGCTCAGGCCAGCCCTGGCTAGTGGAGATCAGGGTGATGCTGTGCTGGCGGGTGTCCTCAGGCAGTGGGGGCCTGTTGTGTGTTCACAGCCTGGGGAAAGCCCAGCGAAGCCAACACATCAGCTCTAATCCTATTTGCCATTTGTCAAGTTGCAGTGGGGGAGGTCTAGGTTGGATATTAGGAAAAACTTTTTCACTAGGAGGGTGGTGAAGCACTGGAATGCGTTCCCTAGGGAGGTGGTAGAATCTCCTTCCTTAGAGGTTTTTAAGGTCAGGCTTGACAAAGCCCTGGCTGGGATGATTTAACTGGGAATTGGTCCTGCTTTGAGCAGGGGGTTGGACTAGATGACCTTCTGGGGTCCCTTCCAACCCTGATATTCTATGATTCTATGATTTCCTGGCAGCGGGGGAAGGGAAACTTTTCACCTAGCTCTCAGCTTGGACTCTCTGATTCATCTCACTTCATTCATCCTTCACTCACTCCGTTACCATGCTGGGTTGGGAGCTATGATTGTGGATCAGCTGACAATGGGAGGTTAGGTTACTGTGTGTGTGTGAGATATGCAGCAGTTTGATAGATTAATGACCTTTTCTGCTTCAGCACTATATGGTAAACTGTATTTTGGGGGTATTTTTGTTCTGTCATCTAAGTCAGTTTATTCAGGTAAAACCTAGACATGTAGGAACTGGATAAAAAACACTTTTCTGTTATTTCACACTCCAGATATTTTGCATAAATGCTTCTGTTTGCCAGGCACTCTTCCACATTCCCTTCAATCTCTAGTGGATTCTCTCTCTTTTTTTTTAATAAGGTTGACTCAGGGAGTTACTCAAATTCATATATAGTATAGAGAGACAGTAATGAGAACGTGAGTCATTTTGAGCTTCTGTGACTGGTTATGTGTGTGGTTAAGGCACAAGAATAGGACTCAGAAGATGGGTGTTCAGTCCCTAGCTCTGTCAAAGACTTCTTGTGTGACCTTGGACAAGTCACTTAATCTTCAATTTTCCATCTGCAAAATGGAGATAATAATATTTCCGCTCTCTGGTACTAAAAACCCCTAGTTTATTTACAAAAAGAAAAGGAGTACTTGTGGCACCTTAGAGACTAACCAATTTATTTGAGCATGAGCTTTCGTGAGCCACAGCTCACTTCATCAGATGTTTACCGTGGAAACTGCAGCAGACTTTATATACACACAGAAATCATGAAACAATACCTCCTCCCACCCCACTGTCCTGCTGGTAATAGCTTATCTAAAGTGATCAACAGGTGGGCCATTTCCAGCACAAATCCAGGTTTTCTCACCCTCCACCCCCCCACACAAATTCACTCTCCTGCTGGTGCTAGCCCATCCAAAGTGACAACTCTTTACATAATCAAGTCGGGCTATTTCCTGCATAGATCAAGGTTTTCTCACATCCCCCCCACCCCCATACACACACAAACTCACTCTCCTGCTGGTAATAGCTCATCTAAACTGACCACTCTCCAGGTTTAAATCCAAGTTAAACCAGAACATCTGGGGGGGGGGGGGGGGTAGGAAAAAACAAGAGGAAACAGGCTACCTTGCATAATGACTTAGCCACTCCCAGTCTCTATTTAAGCCTAAATTAATAGTATCCAATTTGCAAATGAATTCCAATTCAGCAGTTTCTCGCTGGAGTCTGGATTTGAAGTTTTTTTGTTTTAAGATAGCGACCTTCATGTCTGTGATTGCGTGACCAGAGAGATTGAAGTGTTCTCCGACTGGTTTATGAATGTTATAATTCTTGACATCTGATTTGTGTCCATTTATTCTTTTACGTAGAGACTGTCCAGTTTGACCAATGTACATGGCAGAGGGGCATTGCTGGCACATGATGGCATATATCACATTGGTGGATGTGCAGGTGAACGAGCCTCTGATAGTGTGGCTGATGTTATTAGGCCCTGTGATGGTGTCCCCTGAATAGATATGTGGGCACAATTGGCAACGGGCTTTGTTGCAAGGATAAGTTCCTGGGTTAGTGGTTCTTTTGTGTGGTATGTGGTTGTTGGTGAGTATTTGCTTCAGGTTGCGGGGCTGTCTGTAGGCAAGGACTGGCCTGTCTCCCAAGACTTGTGAGAGTGTTGGGTCATCCTTTAGGATAGGTTGTAGATCCTTAGTTCTCCTGGTGAAAACATTCCTTAAAAACAGGTTTGATCCTGAAAATAAAATGTCAGTTCTGGTTTTGCTCATCGGTCACGCATTTCAGTGTTGTGTGCCGCATGCCCGAAGATTTGAAGGCTAAGGTGTGTGCACCTTACCCTTTAAATGATGGCTGGGCAAGTGGTGCTACTTTTCCGGCTTTTCATCAAAGTGCCCTGTAAATATCCTTTCAAAAATATACATTCATAAATAGGCCCAATGGCCTGTGATGGGCTATTAGATGGGGTGAGATCCGAGTTACCCAGGAAAGAATTTTCTGTAGTATCTGACTGATAAATCTTGCCCATATGCTCAGGGTTTAGCTGATCGCCATATTTGGGATTGGGAAGGAATTTTCCTCCAGGGCAGATTGGAAGAGGCCCTGGAGGTTTTTCGCCTTCCTCTGTGGCATGGGGCACAGGTCACTTGCTGGAGGATTCTCTGCTCCTTGAAATCTTTAAACTACAATTTGAGGACTTCAATAGCACAGATATAGGTGTGAGGGGGTTTTTTTGTAGGAGTGGTGGGTGAAATTCTGTGGCCTGCGTTGTGCAGGTCAGACTGGATGATCATGGTGGTCCCTTCTGACCTAAATATCTATGAATCTATGAAAAATATAGTTCATGAAAATTTCATCAGAGAGGCCTATAAAATCAAATGCTTTTGAACCAAATGCCATGAAAAAATTCAACGCATATATTTCTTTAAATATCCCCAAATGGGAACAACTTCATAAAAACAAATGGTCTTGCAAACACATTAAACCATGCAATCATAACAAATGTGTCTTAGGGGGTGCGGTGCAACATCATTAGCTAAATGTGCTTCTGTGGAGCAACTGCTATTGACCATACAACATTGCCAGTCTGAGCGTGGAGTTGTCCAAGGACAGACTGATCCTTTTACATTGCTGAGTGGAGAACAATGCACAGAGAGCAATGCTGGAACCTGGCTGAATGATGGACATAACCAACAGCAGGAGCTGCCACGGAAGCCACTTAGCCAGCAAATGGTGTCTCAGCAAGGACCTGAAGCCCCAAAGCCAAAAACCAGACTAGCAAGAACATCAGCTAATGCACTAAAGGGCAAATTCTCTGCTCAAGTCCATCCCCCAGCCCCTACATGATGGACGCAAGGGGCATGTCTGACCTAGCACCATCCTACCCTTCTGAAAGAGGGTGGGCTTTCTCAGAGACGATGCATAACTGTTGATGGCGGGGGGGGGGCACAATTTAAAGGTTCTGTTGGTATGCAGTGGGGTTCAGGGCAGGGGATATGAACTCTGGCAGAAATCTGGGGGAGCATATGACCCTGTGTGACACACACACATCCCCCCATGCATCACCTCTGGGTTTTCTGATCCTTCTTTCTTCCCTATTTATGATGGTGGTTCATCAAAAAGGGATGTGAATTTTGGAGGAAAATAAGATACGTTTTTATCAAAGTAAATACTGTGTTTGCAAGGAAGATCTGGAGGCAAATTTAGTGAGCAGAGGTTACAATCAACTTGAGCCGGAAACGGAGCCAATGGGAACATGTCTGGTTACATCTTTCTGCCACAACAGAGATGCAAATACATAACGCAGCACTTGGAGACAGCCTGTGGATTTGTGACATTCTCCAGAGGATTGTGGAATGAATGGCTGTCACATGGCAGCTAGAATATGGATAACATTCCTCATTTTATTTAGTTGTTTCAGAGCACTCGCTGTGAGAGAACACAACACAATGGAAATTGCTTCAAAATGGACTGAAAATGTGAAAGGGGGAGCTGAAGTGTTTTGCAGCAATGCATACATAGGACTAAGGTGGAGAAACGCTTCTTGACTGCAGCATTCACCTGCCATTTCCTCTTACACCTAAGTAAGTGAAGAGCAAGAAATCCACCCTTTTCATGGCAAGGCCCTGAAAACACAGCACTACTGTAATGCCATGGCTGCAAGATCTCTCAACTACAGCTGTGCGGAGCTGCTTTTGGAAGTGACTGTCAATCCCCAATCTGGCCTGGTTTGCTGGGCAGCTTTTTGGGGCTTGCACATCTTTTAGCAAGCCAGAGCTGGGTTTTAGACTGTGGGCCAAATTTCAGGCAAACCTGGATCTCAGTCTGAAACCAAGCAAAGCTCAGCAGTTTTGGATGAGCTTCCCTTTTAACATTTGGGTTCCCGAAAACCTGAAGCTCCCTGTGGTGCAACCCCACACCGATTGAAACCTGGAAAGAGCTTTGTGTGGAAGCCTGTGGACAGAAACCAGCTTAGACTGTAAGATCTTTGGGGCAGAGAGCATCTCTTAGTGCGTGTCACTGCAGTGCCTGGCATGGCAAGGCCCTGGCCTCACTTGAGGATTCTAGGCACTGCTGTAACAATCACACAAATTACCAGGGATCCCAGCATCACTAACACTGGTGAAGCTGAGCTGATATTAGCAAATACGGAAAATTTCTGCAAACCTGACCCATGCAGATCTGTCCTAAGCTTACGCCTGGGCTATAGTCAAATTTATTTGCATACCTGTTCTTGCCTACACTAAAATTAGCAGCCTGTCCCTCCTCGTTGGGTGCCTCTGTCTTTCCTTTGGGATGCTAATTAGGCTTCTGTTAATTTGGCAGAGGGTGTCACCTGAAGCAATTTCTCTCCATCTGTAAAGAGAGAGAATCTTTGTACCTTGTCTCTAATTTCTCATCTATCGATAGTTTCAAGATCTATAGAATAAGGTTCCGGGATAGACCTAAGAATATCTAGCTCACCCACCTGAGAGCACTGCCACCATCCTTTACAGAGGCCTATATAGAGACAACTGTCATTAAACCATGCCAGGAGTCCCTTGGAGAATGGACTCCTGGTATTGGAGAAAAGGGAGAGAATATTACTGGTCAGGATCAAGTTGCTTGTAGAAACAATGTCTGCACAAGCGGGTTTCCAAGCAAGTATTTGCCTTAACAACACACACTGAGGCAGAATTCCAGCAAACGCGCAGACAGGGCCGCATGCTGAGACTTATCTGCCACTTACAACCCTGTATGGAGGAACAGCCTCCTCCTGAAAGCCAGCAAAATTATCCCACGCAATGCAATGATAAAAGCTTTCCAAGAAATTCTGACCAACCATAGGTTTCATGTTTTCTTTGGTGAGCAGGCCGTACACTCTCATTGACAGCTGACCACTGGAATCGGAGCTAACACTCAGTGGCCTTCCACAAACATCAGCAGGGAAATTTATCTATGTTGATGACATTGCTCTGATGACACAGCCTCGAGATTTGCGTATCATAGAACAAACCCTAACAAAGGACTTCAAAACCATGAAAGAATATTTCTTATATGAGGGGTTAAAACCAAACCCCACTAAGACTGTCATGTCAGTATTTCCTCTAAACAATCACAAGGCTAGGATGAAACTGCGGGTGGATTTCTGGGGCCAGCAGAGAAGACACAATCCCACCCTGAAATATCTCGGTGTGACATTAGACCAAAGCCTCACATACCACCCACCCCCCACTACCTCCACAAGTAGCTGAAAAGTATCATGACAAAACAGAGATGCATGTAAACCTTATTCAGAAACTGGCAGCAACGACCAGGGCAGCCAATGAAAAAATGTGACTGACTCCTTCACTGGCCCTTGTCAACTCTACCACAGACTGCTGCTCACCCATCTGGGGATGCAGCTCCCACACATCACTTGCCAATCCGCAGCTTAACACTGTGGTGCGGATTATTACAGGTACAGTAAAATCAACACTACAAATGTGGCTTCCCATACGGGCACATCTCCACATACCCTAAATTCCCAAGCGATCGTATGCTAGAAGTATCTCTCCCCACCCCCACTCCTGAAGCCATCAATTGGCTTGCCAACCTAGACTTGGACATCTACGTTCGTCTAACATTGCTGTTTTTAAGCCCTACAAAAGAAGAAGATAAAATCATATTAACAAAAATCACGTGAACACAGTTCATACGAGGGTCCCAGCCAGCACAAACCAGCCATAACCATTTTAAAATCAGTGTCAAATATACTTTATGCCCTGTCTACTCTGCAGGTGCAAACATGAGGGATTCAGGAACAACACAGTTCTCCCCCTCACCTAATGGAAGTATGATCCTTGTTTTATTTAGCAGTGCTAAGTTTTCAGCACAATTCTCAAAACATGTTGATGTCCCATCCACACTGCAAAATCAAGCTATGCCTTACCCATGTCAGGGAATGAATGTAACTTGATTCCCTAACACAGCTGCATTGATAATGTAGATAGGATCCTAGGCTAGGTTAACATGGTTTTTAAACAGTATAATCTGGTTATACCTGGCCTGTGCAAGCTGGGCAGAATGTGTTTCCATTGCGTTAGCGAGAATGATTGTGATGGTTTATTATTTTTTAGCAATAATAATGTGCTCTGAAATTCACTCCTGCAGAGAGGATACACCATTAAAAACTTGTCTACATGGGGACGTTATTCTAGAATAAGGTAGGGTTTGAATTTAAAGAGCAATAACTATTCTGAAATAATTCCCTGTATCTTAGACCTGGTCTATAGTTACAACTTAAGCTGATACAGGTAAAGCATTCAGGGATGTGAAAACTCCACCCTCCAGAGCACCATAGGTATGCTGACCTATGTAGACACAGCGGGGCTGCCGGAAGAATGCTTCTGTCGATCTAGCTACTGTCACTCAGGGAGGCGGTGTTCCTTCATCCTTGGAAAAACCCCTTCAGTTGGTGTAGGCTGTGCCCACACTACGGGGTTATGCCAGCATGGCTATGGCACCCTAGCTATGCCGGCATAGACCGTGTAGTGTAGACATGGCCTTACTCCGATTTCAAAGTGGATTAAGCTGACTGAGGAGAAAGCACTCCTCTTCCTGAATAAGAGTGTCCACCCATGGAGCTATTCTGGAATAGCTATTCCTGTCCATTTCCCCTAGTAAACAAGTCCCACTTAAACACTCAGACTCTTTGCCCACAGGTGAATTTCACCCTTGTACCTCACGCATGCTAACACAAGTAAGCCTAGGGCTTAAAGTGAGATTTAAATGGACTTGAGCAGGGACCTCTGAATTTCACCTTAGATGAATTCTGTTCAACCACAATTTAAAACTGGTTCAGTTAACATGGTCTATTGCCATTGTGGGCATTGCCTTGGGGGGCTGCACTTACCTCACCTTTCTCCTTTGACCCTGTCAGCTGGGCTCCTCAGCTAAGGATTTCTCTGTGCATCAGTCATTCACCACCGTCATCTGTCTCTCACTCTCTGTTCTAGCACGGCCCTGTCCCATGGCATGATTCATCTGGAAGTGAACCCAGCAGTAAATCTATTTATTTTCTCTCTAGCCTGGGGCCAGAGAAGGAGGGGGAGAGAACTGAGAGGAAAAGAGGTTACAACATAAAACAGGCACTTGTCTTTTGAACCAAATAACAATCTTTCAGTTCCTGGTTCCTGCTCTGTTTGTTTGTCTGTGGCACTGCATCTGCCCAGGGGTTAGTGTGTCTGGAAATAGCACCTGAAGGGTCCAGTCTGTAGATCCATCACGGCCCATAAGTCGTGCACACTCTTTTCAGCCTGGGCTTTCCCCAGTCAGAGGCACTGATCCGACGCCGTTTGCGATCCCTGGGCAGCTTAGCACCGGGAGGGCCTCTGGGAGTGTCATACCTCTCTGGTATCCCACAGCTGGCAGGACAGGATGCTTTTGGGGGGTTCAAGAGTATTCCCTGCCATCCCCCAGTCTAGGGCTCTGGCTCTCAGCTCCCCACCAGAGAAGCACCCCCAAAGCACCTGGCCTTCTCCCCAGCTGCTGCTGCCCTCCTCATGCATGGCCACCTCCAGGGCAGGCACATGCCTCCATCTTCTTCCTGTCACCACTGCTGTGTTCTGCCCACCACGGGACCAGGCTTATCTGCCCCCCTCATACGGTTCTGGGGAACCAAACAGGTGTAGGGGGGTACCTTGGAGAGATGGGGAAGGAAGCAGACAGTCTGTGGGGAACGGCAGTGACTGGGGGAGAGGGAGGATCAGGACATGACCCAGTGACAGTGCCATCTGTGAGAATGGAGCGACGTACTAGGGTGACTGGTGTCCCTCCTGGGAAGGGGAAGGGGTCAGCCCTGGGAGGCTGAGCAATACTGTGAGGTGTCCCAAGGGAATGGTGCTCTCTGAACTAGCCCTTCTCTGATAATTGGTCCCTGCCCCAGTTTGCAGAGAGCTGGGGCCACAGACCTGACCACGAGAACAGGGTGGAGACAAGCAAATGGCTGCCCATACAGTGAAGACTCCTCTCTAGAGTAAGAACTTGTCCATCACGCAGCTCAGACCCTGTCCCTCCAGGGAAACACAGAGCCAAGTCTTCTGAAGGGCTGGATAAATCTCAGCTCAGGGCTATCCTGGAAGGACACTTTGCTAAGCTGAGTCTCCCTGGGATTTGAAACATGCCCCTCAATGTCAGGGGTGCTGGTGTGAAGCCCTCTGAGCCTGGGTGGCCTGCCTCAGCTCGGGGCAAGGGGGAGACAGCCCCCGGGCAGACTGCATTCCCACTAGATGATCACAGTGGTCCCTTCCGGCCTTGCAATCTGTGAATCGCCGCAGAACCCGCATACGCCTCTAGGTGAGACCACAGGCCAAATGTTCAACCGTGCCTAGGTGACTTAGGAACACATGTCCCGTTTTCCAAAGGGACTTAGGCACATAAGAGCCTAGCCCTCATTGCCAGTCAATGGGACTTAGCAGCCTAAGTCACTTAGGTGCCCGTGAAATGGTTATTCCACATCCCCCTAAGGTGAGCTGGAGCCCAGCCACACGGGTTGGCTCAGGATTTCCAGAGCTAGGATGTTCAGGCCCCCCTTTTTTGGCTTGGGGCCATCTCTCCTCCTGGCCTGAAGCCTGACCGAGTTAATCCTCCCTTCTGAGGAAGGACGCAGCCGGGCACAGTGTTCATCTGTTCTGCCAGCCAGCCTCCCCACTCCCCGACCGCAGCAGTCGAGGCAACCAGGCCAATCTGTCCAGCTGGCTGGGGATGCTGCTGAGCGGACACTCACCACTGCCGTTGCCAGCGCTCAGTCCCCCCATTGCTGCCCTAACAGCATGTGCAGAGCACTTTGGGGCAGTTGACTGGGGGGAGCAATAGCCAGTCGACTTGTTCCTGGGGCGGTGAGCCCCCCTGCAGCGAGGCCCAGGTGCGGCCAGCATGCAGGCTGTGAATAGGCACTTCCTCTCCGAAGCCTCTTCTACTCTAGGCCTTTCCAGACTCATCATTCCCACCAGCCACAGCTCTGCCAGCTGCATTTTGCAAGGTGCCTGGACCGTGACCCCACTGTGGGCGAAGGGAAGAGGCAATGAAACTGGCCCTTTTCCTATTCAGTTCACCTGGGATTTATTACCTAACACCTGGGAGCCCAGCCGTGGACTGGGTGCTGCACAAACAGAGAACAAAAAGCCCCAGTCTAGGGCTCTGGCTCTCAGCGCCCCACCAGAGAAGCACCCCCAAAGCACCTGACCTTCTCCCAGGCTAGCCCCAGTCCTGCTGTCTCCCACAAAGGGCTCCGGCACTGCTGTGGGCATTGCATTGAGCCCGCATGTTATGACACCTCCCCCTCTTGGCAGGCTCCACTCTACGCACAGATACTGTTCGGTGCTGCTTTCTTCTCCCAGCCCCAGCCCCGCTGCAGTGATTGGCAGAAGGAAGGGTGGAACGTGGGGGCAGGGATAGCGAGAGGGTCCAAGTGTAGAGGGCTAGCTGGAGGAGTTGCCCTCTTCCATTCCCTTTGGGTGCTATATATCACCCCTTTCCCTTGCTATACAGCTGTTGGGTATGTGATTCATTACCATGATTTTAACTCAGAGGGCCTCGAGTGTAGCGCAATGGGATGCACCGGGGGCCATCATGGCCCCCTGCTGGTGGCCCCATGGTCCTACTACACCCCACCCCAGGAAAGAAGCAGCAAAGGTAGGTCCTCCAGACCTGCCTAGAGTGGCCTCATGGAAGCAGCCAATCAGAGACCAGCAGGCTCAGATAAAAGGAGCTCCAGGAGTTAGGCAGAGCAGTTCCTGGCTGGGACCAGAGCCATGCCATGCCATGCCATGCCATGCCATGCCATGCCATGCCATGCCATGCCATGCCATGCCATGCCATGCATGCAGCATCCGGAGGCACTCAAGAGGTGAGATGTGTACACACACCCGTCGCAGGTGTGTGTACACACTGGTCACCACTTCCTTAGATCGGCTGTTCCTTTGAAAAGTTTATCCTCGCCCTTTTTTTGGTATTGTTAGTGTGAGTGTTTCAGGGGGTGAGTAACAGCAACAGCAAGAGAAAACGTAGGCAAAGGAAATTGTGGGGGTGGGTGGGGATGGGGGGCGGGGGAAGAGAGGGGCCATAAAATTAAATATGGCAAATGAATTAGTCAGTTAAGGGAGGAGGAGGAGAAAATATAAAACACCCCAGATTCTTAAACGTGGAGTCTCCTGGGTAAAAGGAAAAAGGGTGAAAGCAGTAAAATGGCACGAATGTTCACTCCTGTTCCATCACCAATAAAACGATTAGCAGGAGCAAGACTGAGGGCCCAATCCGAGCAGGGAATTAAATCCAGGGCTCCTAAATCCTAATCATGGGACCATCCCTCCTCTCACTCAAGTTTGTCTTACCCTGGCCCACAGTAGGTGCACATGGGGACACGTGATGGAATTACTGATGGGCTAAATTAGACCAAACCATAACCTGCTACTTCGTCCGGTGTACAGTCAGTCTTTGCAAATTAGAGGCCTGCCCTGTGGTGTTTGCTCCTGGATGGAGAGAGAGCTTTGGGGTAGGGGCATTGGCCAGCCAACCCGAAGCTCTTGGAGATGCTAGTGGAAAGGATCATGTGATGTGCCTGCCTGTCTGTCATGCAACCCAGCCATCCTGCCTTCTCTGGTGGGAGACCTGCCCTGGTAGCTGTGTAAGCATAGCCCCCCATCCCAAGGGGATGCAGATGCAGAGAAGATGCTGATTCATCCCAGAGCAGCACTAACTTCCCCAAAGGGCAGCATGGCACACAGTGCACCTGCTCCCCGGCTCTGTCCCTTTCCTCCGCCACCCCTAGCATCCCCCCCAGGCACCTGGAGAGCTCCAGCCATGGAGCTCATACAGGCTCATGGGGAAGCGAGGATCTGTTGAGGTAATCCAAAGAGTTGCTTCCAACATACTAAAAAGATACACACATATCTTTTCATGAACCAACTTCTGCTGCTGGGGGAGAGAAGCTTTCGAGCCACACAGAGCTTGTCTTCAGCTTGTCTCTCTCTCCAACAGAAGTTGGTGCAATAAAAGGTATTCCCTCGCCCACCTTGCCTCTCCAGTGTCCTGGGACTGACATAGCTACACTCACAGTGACAGAGAAAATGCCAGACTGGAGGAGGCCAAAGAAGTCAGAGGACACTAGGTGACACTGGGTCTATTGTTTGAGATCATGGACACTGCTGAACACAGAGGTTTGTTGATCCAGATGTGGAAAGAGCTGTACTTCAGTGGCTCCATTCAGGGGTGCTGGACCGAGGGGTGCTGGGGATGCGGCCGCACCCCCTGACTTGAAGTGGTTTCCATCACACAGAGGGTTTACAGTTTGGTTCAATGGCTCTCAGCATCTCCACTATACAAACTGTTCCAATGCCCCTGGCTCCATCCCTCCCTTACAAAGCTTGGTTTTGGGAACTACTTTCTGCTCCCTGGGCTCTCCCCTATGGGGTGTGGCAAGGCTAAATTCTGCCACCTTCCTTGCTCAAGCTGCATGCGTGGCTGCTAGGGAGGCTGGCTTGGGCTGCAGGGCTGTCAGTTTGCAAGTGATCCCCAGCTCCACGCCTGAATGGTTCAAGGAAAGCTATGCAAATTCAACCCTGAGATGTAGGCCACTAAACTGTCTGCCTAAAGCACCTCAAGTCTTCACGGGACCCATGGCATTGCTTCCATTTATTAAACTGGAACTCTTCAACTATCCATCTTACCCTATAACTTTACCACGTCTTGCTATCATTTCTTTTCTCTCCTCCCTCTCTAGCCCTGTAAGGGGGCGGGGGGAGGCGATGGGCGCTTTTCCCCTCCACTCCCGCCTGCACTGTCGGAAACAAGGGGAGTTTTGACACTGAGGTCGCACCTACTCTTGGAGCTAGGGGTGTGATTCCCAGCTCGCATAGACATACGCACTCTCGCGCTCACTGAGCCAGCATGCAAAGAATATAGGAGCACAGCCACGGCAGCTGGGCTAGCCACGCGGAGGACACACCCACCTGGCACTAGCCTCTGCTCCTGCTCCCTGCTGCCCGTGCTGCCACGGCTCCTGAGCTAGGGTGTGGCACACCCCTCGCTGAAGAGGAGCAGGGACATGTCCCACTTACACATGGGCCAAGCCAGCTTTGCCGTACAACCCAGGGAGAGCACGGGCCGCTCCTGACTGCCGTGGAAATGCAGTTTTATTCCAGCTTTTCTTGTGAGACGTACGAAGAGCACTGCCAACGGCAGCGGAGAGCAGCTTAGAGCTGGATCCACCAGGACTGTGAAACAGCCTGTGACAAGGGCAGGCGAATACCTTGGAGCCCTGGCAGCTGAGTGTGTGAAAGAGTGAATTGCAGTGCGACAGCCTGGCGCGAGCAGGGCCGGGTAGCAAGAGGCGGTGATTAGCATTCCTTTGCCAGGCTGAGACTGGGGTGGAGACTGTTTGTCACACACATCTGGCGCTCAGTGTTGATCAGCTCCCCCGTCTCAATGGGCATGTGTGAGCAGTGTGCCCTATGCTAGGCTGACAGCAAGCAGTGACCCCACTAAGACACGCAGATTTCCCACCCCAGTGCTTAGCTGAGGAAGTTCACAGCGGGCAGGGGCTGGCTCCTAGATGTGTTCTGTGAGCTCCCATCCTCCTCCTGCTGGATGTTAATTGCCCTCCTCATCCATATGTGTCTATGGCTTGGGACCTTTTCACTAGATCGGCCAACTTGCTTTGCAGAACAGGAAGTTGGCAGAAAAGGAAGGGGGGAAATACAAGACACTGTCCACCTTTTTTAAAGCCCCTGTCTATTTATTTCATTAACTTGTGTCTTAAAAAGGCTGCATGCACAGTGCCCCTTCAGTGCAGCGAAGATGGTCCATTTGTCTGGACACTAGGCTGGGACTTGGGAGACCTGGGTTCAATTCACTGCTCTGCCACACACTCTCTGTGTGACCTTGGTCAATTCACTTAGTCTTGCTACCTCCGTTCTGCCCAGTGGGGATAAACACACTGCCCTGCCTGCAGGGGGTGTGAGGAGAAAGACACTAAGGCTTGCCAGGGGAGCTCCGATACTACGCTGATGGGCTTCAGATCAGTATGACAGAGAGAAAATGCTGGATTGTTTCCCACTCTCTCTCAGCGGGGTTCAGTCGGATTCACACACTATTAAGGGGAAGCCTGGAGACTGGTCAGTTGCAATGGTTGTTGCTGTGGTTACCGGCCCTTATGGAGCCGTTCTCACGTTGGTCCCCGGGCATCCCAAAGATGATTTAGATTGGGTACAGCTAATATAATCCAGCACAGGGAGCCAATGACTGACGAGCCCCTCCACAGCATGGCTGTTGTCAAGGTCAGAGACAGACCTGAACTAGCCAGGTGACGTTTCCCAGCTTACGGGCGGCATGGACAGAGCGATGTATCACTAGACGTGTCCCGGGAAGTCTCCCGCTGGTGCAGCTGCCAGGGTGCTCGCAATGTTGGGAGTGCTAGGCACTGTTACCTCCGTGTCGAACATCTCAGAGCAGGCGAGATGACATCATAGGAAAGAATACCGAAGCCCCCCTGAGCCTTGTCCAAATCAGAGTCTCCCCGGTGGCTGTCCTCAGGACCTGCATTAGGGTGGAACAAGGCTGGGAGATTTTAAAAAGGACAAGCCTAGTGTAGACAGGGCTACGGCAGGACCAGATTCAGACTTCGGCCTAGTCTACACTTAAAAATTAGATCGACCTCGCTATGTCGCTTAGGGTGTGGTTAGATCGACCTAGCTCCCAGCGCGGACTCAGCTATGGCAGTGGAAGCATTCTGCCAGCAGCCTGGCTCGTGCCTCCCGGAGACCTGGACGAAGTAAATCCGTGGAAAACTCCTTCACTCCTTGTAGGAGGCTGCACTACGGCTCCACAGCACAGCTGCCTGGCCGTCGCTGAGCTGCTACTGTGAGCTGCAGTGTGGACATGGCCAGAGCCTGGCTTCTGGGGCAGTCCCTGAGAGGTGAGGCCCTGTCCCTGGAGTGCTGGGCCTCATGCCTCACCTCCTTCTCCAAACCTGCGTCTCCCAAGCCCGGGATGTGCGCTGTCAGTCTGGTGAGAGTGGAGTCTGGGGCTCTTCCCACGGGGGCTCAGCCTTGCCTTCTGCAGTTCTTTCCCGCTGGCCATCAGGGAGGAAGCACAGAGGGTTCGGCTCAGGTTGCGGGGGAAGCTGCACGTGGGGGTGGGAGGGGCTGTCGCCTTATCCGACCAGTTCGCTCACCCTTCTGTGGCCCTGGATAGCCTCCAGCCCTGCCTGTACGGCCCCTTCCCGAGCGCAACAGCCGGGTGAGAAATGTGCTGTAACCACTGCCGTGTGCTGGGACCAGCGAGACCCCACTAATAAGGCAGAAACAAGCTCCCCTGAACTGAAGAAGAAAGTAGCAAGTGACAACATGCATCTCCTAGTCTTGATCAAACCTGCTCTCTCGCCCCTTCTATGTGGGCCTGATCCTGTCCCACTGAAGTCCCTGGCAAACATCCCAGTGAGAGCAGAATTGGGCTCTGTGATGGAAAAGGTACATTTGAAGCTTCCCAAGGCATCCTGTCCAAACCCTCTCTGCTGAACAGTGACTCCACCGATGTGGCCTGTGGGGCATGCATGCTGCTGGGGCTGGTCCCTTTGTTAAAGTGAGGAAGGCATGCAATCGACCCCTTTCCTTTCACAGCGCAGAAGGTTTGTGTGCATTTATCTCAGGGGTGGGCAAACTTTTTGGACCGAGGGCCACGTCTAGGTATGGAAATTGTATGGCGGGCCACAAATGTTCATGAAACTGGGGATTGGGGTGCGGGAAGGGGTGAGGGCTCCAGCTGGGAGTACGGGCTCTGGGGTGGGGCCAGAAATGAGGGGTTGGGGGTGCAGGAGTGTGCTCCGGGCTGGGATTGAGGGGTTCAGAGGGCGAGAGGGGGATCAGGGCTGGGGCAGGGGGTTGGGGCATGGGGCGGGGGGGGGGAAAGAGGGCTCTGGCTGGGGCTGTGGGCTCTGGGTGGGGTCAGAGATTTGGGGTGCAGGAGGGGGCTCTGGGCTGGGAGTGAAGCCAAGGGGTGAGGAGTATAGCAGGGGGACCAGGGCTGGGGCATGGGGTTGGGGTGTGGGGGGTGAGGGCTCTGGCTGGGGATGTGGGATCTGGGGTGGGGATGAGGGGTTGGGAGTGCAGGAGGGTGCTCCAGGCTGGGATCGAGGGATTCAGAGGGCGGGATGGGGATCAGGGCTGGGGCGGGGGCTTGGGGCATGGGGGGCAGGGAAAGAGGGCTCTGGCCGGGGGGATGGGCTCTGGGGTGGGGCCAGAGATGAGGGGTTTGGGGTGCAGGAGGGGGCTCCGGGCTGGGGGGTGGAGCTGAGGGGTGAGAAGTATGGGAGGGGGATCAGGGCTGGGGCATGGGGTTGGGGTGCGGAAGGAGGTCAGGGGTGCAGGCTCCACGTGGCTTTTACCTCAATCATCTCCCAGAAGCAGCGGTATGTCCCCCATCCAGCTCCTACATGGAGGTGCAGCCATGCAGCTCTGCGCGCTGCCCCATCTGCAAGTGCCGCTCCTGCAGCTCCCATTGGCCGTGGTTCCTGGCCAATTGGAGCTGCAGGGGAGCACTTGGGGTGGGAGCAGCATGCAGAGCCCCCCTGGCTGCCCCATGCGTAGGAGCCAGAGGGGGGACATGTCCTTGCTTCCAGGAGCTACGCGGAGCCACGGCACACACAGAACGGGGCAAGCCCCTGATCCCACTCCCAGGCAGGAGCTCAGGGGACGGATTAAAATGTCTGAAGGGCTGGGTGCGGTCCCTGGGCCATAGTTTGCCCACCCCTGGTTTATCTAGTGCATTTTATTTGGGCTTTGAGACTTCAAATGTCATTGATTAGCATCTGGCAAAGTTGATAATATGTGTGGGTGTTAATGAACTGGGTGATAAGACTGCCCATTACACTCATGTATAACTTGCACCATATATCAGAGAGACTTTATAGAATATCAGGGTTGGAAGGGACCTCAGGAGGTCATCTAGTCTAACCCCCTGCTCAAAGCAGGACCAATCCCCCACTAAATCATCCCAGCCAGGGCTTTGTCAAGCCTGACCTTAAAAACCTCTAAAGAAGGAGATTCCACCACCTCCCTAGGTAACGCATTCCAGTTCTTCACCACCCTCCTAGTGAAAAAGTTTTTCCTAATATCCAACCTACGCCTCCCTCACTGCAACTTGAGACCATTGCTCCTTGTTCTGTCATCTGGTACCACTGAGAACAGTCTAGATCCATCCTCTTTGGAACCCTCTTTCAGGTAGTTGAAAGCAGCTATCAAATCCCCCCTCATTCTTCTCTTCTCCAGACTAAACAATCCCAGTTCCCTCAGCCCCTCCTCATAAATCATGTGCTCCAGCCCCCTAAACATTTTTGTTATCCTCCGCTGGACTCTTTCCAATTTTTCCACATCCTTCTAGTAGTGTGGGGCCCAAAACTGGACACAGTACTCCAGATGAGGCCTCACCATTGCCAAATAAAGGGGAATGATCAAAGTCCCTTGATCTGCTGGCAATGCCCCTACTTATACATCCCAAAATGCCATTGGCCTTCTTGGCAACAAGGGCACACTGTTGACTTATATCCAGCTTCTCGTCCACTGTAACCCCTAGGTCCTTTTCTGCAGAACTGCTGCCTAGCCATTCGGCCCCTAGTCTGTAGTGGTGCATGGGATTCTTCCGTCCTAAGTGCAGGACTCTGCACTTGTCCTTGTTGAACCTCATCAGATTTCTTTTGACCTAATCCTCTAATTTGTCTAGGTCCCTCTGTATCCTATCCCTACCCTCCAGCGTATCTACCTCTCCTCCCAGTTTAGTGTCATCT
The DNA here is from genome assembly GCF_965140235.1 of Caretta caretta. Lineage (NCBI taxonomy): Eukaryota > Metazoa > Chordata > Testudines > Cheloniidae > Caretta > Caretta caretta. The sequence goes on from NC_134209.1 coordinate 11,657,736, forward strand.
GCAAACTTGCTGAGGGTGCAATCCACACCATCCTCCAGATCATTAATGAAGATATTGAACAAAACCGGCCCCAGGACCAACCCTTGGGGCACTCTGCTTGATACCGGCTGCCAACTAGACATCAAGCCATTGATCACTACCCAATGATCTAGCCAGCTTTCTATCCACCTAATAGTCCATTGATCCAGCCCATACCTCTTTAACTTGCTGGTAAGAATACTGTGGGAGACCGTATCAAAAACTTTCCTAAAGTCAAGGAACAACATGTCCACTGCTTTCCCCTCATCCACAGAGCCAGTTATCTCGTCATAGAAGGCAATTAGATTAGTCAGGCATGACTTGCCCTTGGTGAATCCATGCTGACTGTTCCTGATCACTTTCCTCTCCTCGAAGTGCTTCAGAATTGATTCCTTGAGGACCTGCTACGGTCCTCAAAGAATGACTTATACTTCAGCTAGACAGCCCTCCTGGGGGGCAAAAGGATCATTTGCTCTCAGTGCCAGTCAGTGCTTGGCCTGTTTGCCCAGGCTACCAGCAGGGCTCAGAGCTTGGTTTTGGCAATGTGCACACATGCTCATTGGAAGCTGATAGACGGCACAGTTTCATTTCCCGTGGCCACCAAACAGCTTATCCGGGGTAGGGATTGTGAGCCCTTCCCCACCTCAGCTGGAGTGCAGTTAAGGAGCTGGTGGTGAAATGGCTCTGCAGCCCGCTCCCTACTTTACATGAGTCTCTGTGCATTATGTTCCCTGCTCTCCTTCAGAGGGATGTATCACACACTTGTATTTCAGCTCACGTGCCTTCCAGCAGACAACGTGTCTTATGATACATGTTTGTTTAATAAAAAGGGGTTTATTTTAAAAAGCCTGAGGACAGCTAGAACTTCCTAGGGAAAAGGCTGCGTCTGGGTTGTGTAATATGGGTGCTTGGAACCAGAGAGCTCATTGCATTAAACATAAACTGCTGGTAAGACAGTGTTGGGTGTAGCTGCACGTCAGAGCTGTTTGAAACTTCATCCATGGCAGACAATTTACACAGGCTTGAGGTTTTGTGCCTTTTCTTGCACCTCAGGGAAATGAGAACCATAGAAGAGCAGGAAGCTCCCACCAGAATGGAGCTGCTAAGGGAAAACACCCAGTGACTTTCCTTCCTCTCACCCATCAGGGTCACCTTCTGGCAGCTTCCCCACAGCCACCGAGCCGGAAGCGGAGCAGAGACTCCTGACACGAGAACTCCCTGGCGTTCCTGGGCCAGCAAACCCATGGCAAGAGCCGTCAGACAAGGGGGAAGAGGGTATTGCACAGCAGTTGATTGCAATTTCTTTTATTTACTACCCCCCTCCCCACTAATAATGAGCCCAGAGTTGGAATATCCCCACATCGAATCACTGGGTCCAGACTGTTGTGGCAAAGAAGGGGGGAAAGCAGAGAAAGTGAAAGGGTAAGTGCTGTTAAAGAGCTGGCTTAGTCAGGCTGGCGAGGGAGTGTTAATATGGCATATGTATCATCGAGGCTCTGGAGGAAAGTCACTAATTATTTGACACTTGCCTGCAAGAGGAAAAGGGAAAATTTGCTTTGGTTATAGACTTTTCTCAACACCAAAAAATGAGATACCCCCTCCCCCTCCCCCGCCCTCCCACACACAATCAATATAGGTTTCAGAGTAGCAGCCGTGTTAGTCTGTATCCGCAAAAAGAAAAGGAGGACTTGTGGTACCTTAGAGACTAACAGCTTATGCTCTAATCAATTTGTTAGTCTCTAAGGTGCCACAAGTCCTCCTTTTCTTTTTACAATCAGTATAGAGACAGAGACTAGCCCCTGCTGTCAAGTCGGCCACTCCCAACTGGGTTTGCACCCGTTACTGCTCTTCCTCCCCCCAGTTCTTCCTGTCCACTCCCTGCAGCACCTAGCACCCGTTGTGGGGTTTCGTGCTCTTTCCCCAGCCAGGGAACAGTGCTGCCTTCTGAATGCAGCTGGATGCTCCTGTCTGACACACACACGCTGGCCTAGAAAGGCAAGCACTTCCATTTTGGGTTCGTGGTCGACATGAATGAATTCCACCCTGCTGATGCTGATGTCCTTGCTGCTGCGTTTCTGGGCAGGAGGCTCCGAATTAGGTTTCTGCTCTTCCCCTTGGTGCAGGCCTGGAACGAATTTCTCAATGTGCCTTGAAGCCTGAGCAGCTGGCCTGCGTCGCTTTGTCCTGCCAGCCTCAGCCCCTGTTTGCAAAGCTCAGGTTCTCTCTCTTCACCGCCCTCCTCCTGGGATATGTTTGCTGGTCTGGTGCCCCTGACCTTCCTCGCCTCCCTCTTCCGCACGGGGGACCTGGGAACAGCCTGCACTTCCAATGTGCACAGGGCCCTGTTCTTAGCGAGTCCACTGAGGTACACGGGGGTAATGCTGGTGTCAGATCAGCCTCAGGCCCACGCTGACTTGAGGCTCTGCTCCCCTGCCTGTTATGGAGCACTGGCCAGTGTGTCAACCGGAAACACCCTCAGGTGCCCTCCAATGTTAGTCTCAGCCCGGAGACATGTCTGCACTGACTGCCCAGACAGTGCTGGGTTGTGGTGGGTATAAGGGAATAGTTTATGTAGGCTACTGGGCACAGACAGACCCTCAAATTCTCTCTGGGTCTAGCTACCAGACAGCTCAAGGTGGTAGGAGCAGAAGGGCAGAGCAGAGGGGCACAGCTGAGTCAGGAAGTGAAGAGAAACCCTCAAGCCAATGAAGATGGCTTCTTCCACTCCCCGGGGTCCTGCTGAAGCTCCTCTGCAAACAAGCTGAGTGCTGCGGCTTCACATCACTGGAGGCACTAGCCAGGCTCAGGAGCAGTAGGCGTCTGAGGGCAACCACAGCCCGTGGCGTGTTTTCTTGGGGTCTGGGCAAAAGCACAACTCAGAAACAGAGCGTGGATCAGAGCCGCTCTGAGCAGTAATGTCCCACACCCAGTACCTGCACCCCTGCATGTAGGGGAGTGAAGGTGCAGGCACAAAGGGCAGCCCAAGGCAGCGGCCATATTGGAGAGAGGGGCTCCAGAAGTGACAGGAGCTGGTAAGTTATGGTCTCACTCGCTGCCTGTGGTCTGTAACGGGAATTGCTAAACTCACTGGGAAGGCGATGATGTTCACTCTGAACAGGTCAGTTTGCCAAAATCAGAGCCCACAGAAAAGTGGGAAAAACAGGTTCTGCATTATCCCTTTCAGAAGGTTCAGTGGTTTCTTTATTAACTCCATGGGTGGGCCATGATTCACCATTAACAGGACAGCCAGCTCAAGCTCTGAGACATAATTGCACAACTTCCTTAAGGCCCAGGGCTGATGGACCTGTCAAGAGGATGACCTTATGGTCTTTTTCAGTACCAGGGTTTGGTAAAGAGCAAAACCAGGACAACAGATTAAAGAGGGCTCTCTCTCAGCTTTCTGTTTGCATAGATAGATAGATAGATAGATAGATAGATAGATAGATAGGCTGTCAAGCGATTAAAAAATTAATCATGATTACCTCGCATGATTAAAAAATGTAATCACGATTAATCGTGCAATTAATTGTGGTGTTAAACAATAATAGAATACCATTTATTTAAATATTTTGGGTGTCTTCTACACTTTCAAATATATCGATTCCAGTTACAACAAAGAATACGAAGTGCACAGTGCTCACTTTATATTTATTTTTTACGACAAATATTTGCATTGTATAAAACAAAAGTGGCATTTGCTGGATCCTGTTGCTGATCATAGCATCGAAGACAGCAGCCCGTTGGAGGCTGCATGCAGCTTTGTGGCAGGCATAAGGGAAAGCTGTCAAAGATCTTTGATCTCTCTACTTGGGGTGACAAGACCCCATGTTACACTTGGACAGGAAATCCAGGGTGTTCGTGAAAGGAAAGGAAGATAAAGGGACAAGGGGCTGGATTTTTAAAGGTATTTATGCATCTAAGATGCAGATAAGCACCTACTGGGATCTTCAAAGCACCGAGGAGCCTAGCTCCCATTGATTTCAGAGTTTTATCTCCCATTATGATCCAGACTAAATTATCTTGTTTTCTTCAGAGGTTGATCATTCTCTCTCTCTCTCTCACACACACACACACACACACTCTTTCTCCTAGCAAACTCCATATGGGCTTGAACTTCCTTCCACTGAAGTCAGTGGGATCTATATATCTATTACATCCCCCAACAACGGTGTGATTAAGCTTGCAAAGTCAAGCACTCAAAGGTGAGGAAAAGCCACGATTAGTTGCCTCCTTAATTCAGCTGGCTTCTGCATGCGCAGTGTGGCACCATCTCTACTTACATGATCACTTACTATTTTTTCCAGAGGACCCCGCCTCCTTTCGGGCACAGTTCCCCTTAATATGGAAACGTTGCAGGGCCTTTGAGGAAGGACACTCAAAAGACACCACACCTTCTGGTGGGAGAAAAAAAAAGTCACACACAGTAACCAAATGACAGGGTGTGCGATTATACTTCTAACTTGGGGGTTGAGATTGTGTCTTAAATTGTGTTTATACAGCACCTGACACTGATTCTGACCGAGCTATTGGAATACAAACATTAAAGAATGCTCACATCCAGCCCCGGAGTGCCGGGCAGGCGGCACGGCCGCAGTGCCCCCAGCCCCAGCCCTGGGCAGGCGAGCAGCATGGCCCCAGCCCCAGGGTCCCCAGCCCTGGGCCGTGTGCGCACTGACCCCAGCCTGCCTGCCCCAGCCTCTTGGCCACAGAAGAGCAGGAAGGGAACTGGAAGCAGGCAGGAGGGGGGGACCTGGGGGCAAAGCATGGGCAGGACCATACCAGGTTGTTTCGGGAGGCACAGCCTTCCCCTGCCTATGCTACCCACTGCCCATGGTCAGGAGACAGACTGCAATAAGAGATAGGGACACACTCGCCCTGGTGTAATCCCAATAAATGTGCAATGGCAGGAAAGAATGAGGCCCTGCCTTTTAATCCAACCCACCAACATGCCGAGAGGTTTAGAAGCAGGTAACACCCAAGCAACAGTGCATTTCATAGACTGTGCCATCCCACACTCACCCATGCTCTGCTGCAATGGTGTAAATCTGGAGTAACTCCATTGACTTCAGTGCAATTGTTCTGGATCTGCAGTGGTGTAAATAAGCGCAGCATCTGAGCCCAAAGGCGCATCAAGCCTCGGATCTGTTGTAATAATTCAGCCTACACATTTACTCAATTGTTAGATCACCTGTAAAAAGTATATGAAAGTTCCTACGGTGGTACAATAACCCAGAATAACAAATGTTAATGACAGTCAATCATGTGGTTTTCAGTGATGAGTGTTACAAACAGGTGCAAGAGAACAAGACAGAGACACTAAATTAGTCCAAACAAAAAGCCACGTTGATATAATTCAAGAACTATTTTGAAACCATGCTTAGTAGAAACAGAAGATGTGGAACTGGAAATTAGTGTCAGATATTAGGCCTAACTGGTGGACAATATAATGAGAGGATGGGCTGTTCCACCCCTCATTCTCCTTTTAAGTCCTTAAAGAAAGAGACTTTGGGGGGCAAGAACAAAAAACAGACGGAGGCTACTGGAGTGAGCTTCTGCCATCCCAACCATTGCCTGGGACCATGGACCTTCTTCCTCCTGATCCTGAAGGGTGTCCTGACCAGACTGAGCCAGAGAGAGGGTCCCAGCTGACATCACCACTCTTCCTGGATCCAGATGAATCCAAACACCACCTGGGATGAAACAGGATTGGACTGTACCAACAGCAGCTCCAGCCCCTCTCAACTAACTTCTCTTTCCCCCCAAAGGACAGTCATTACCATCTCTGATCCCATCCAAGCCTGTCAGATAAGCGGGGGTTCCGTCTAAAACTCCCCCCAGCTAAAGGGAAAGGGAGCGAGGGACGTTGTTAAAATGACAGCCTTATTTAGTACTCTACATTCCAAAGGCTTTAACTTTTTCCTTCTTTTCTGTATCTTTAGTAAAAGGTTAAAAGGACGGGCAAGTCTACACTACAGCCGGGATCAATGCTCTGAGATCGACCCACCGACAGTCGATTTAGCGGGTCTAGTAAAGACCCGCAAAATCGGCCGCAGATCACTCTCCAGTCGAGCCCATACTCTACCCCCGGCAAGAAGAGTAAGGTAAGTCAACGGGAGAGTTTCTCCCATCGACCACCGCGGTGTAGACCCTGCGGTAACTCAACCTCAGGTACGTTGGCTCCAGCTACGTTATTCATGTAGCTGGAGTTGCGTAGCATAGGTCGACTTACCGTGGTAGCGTAGACATAGCCAATGGTTACTGGGGCGTTTGCCATGGAGCGAAGCAGGCTGAGGTCTCTGTATACCAAACGCTGGGCCTTGTTTAACACTGTTTAATGTTGGACAGTGACTGGGCTATGTTAACACCTTTGACCCCTTTATTCCAACTGAAATAATACAGCAGATTCTGCCTCAGCTGGTGCTCTACGGCAGGATGGCGAGCCGAGGACTGGCAGAGTGGGACTATTTCTGTGGGTGGCATGGCTGAAAAGGGGAATGGTTGGGGTGAAGAGAGATGGATGCAAGGCCCTGTGGGTCTAGCAATCAGGCCTGCAGAGCTATCAGACAGCAGCTGTAACCTGCTTGCATTCCACCTCCTGTGGACACAGACCACAGGAAGTTCCGCCTCAAGGGTTTGACAGACAGCAGCTTCATGGCTCCTGATTGGCTCCCGACCCTATATAAAATCAAGCGGCATGGCAGGAAAAATCCAGGCAACAGTGTGGCTCTCTTGTAGCTGCCATCACCGTTCCTGCTCCTGAGTCCCTGGCTTGATTTGGACTTTGCCTCCTGACTTGGACTCTGACCCTTGGTGTCAAGCCTGGCTTGGAACCCGACTGCGAACTCCCCTGTGACTTTCAGCCTCAGGTTTGCCCCTGCCCTGAGCCTTGACCCTGACTGTCCCCGGTAGGGCCCTGACAATGGCTCTCTCAGCTGGACAAATGAGGAGCAGTGCCAGCTGAGGGAGCTTTCATCTTTGCTCTCAAGGTCTCAGCCCCCCACCTGCACTGGTGTAAGGCAGCTCTAGCGTGGACTAAAGGAAAAGCCTTGCTCCGCTGCGGACTGGCTGCTGTGAATGCACCCGGCCAGCGCAGAACAACCAGGGTAAAACAATTGCTTGTTGAAGTACTTGCTGGTCTTGGTCTCTCAGGGCAGGGGAGGCCTTTGTGAAGAGCCACAGAGTCAGATTGTCCCTGGCACTGAGTGGGGCACAAGGAGCCTCCCCCACCCCTCTTTGCATACCCCACACGAAGGGCAGCAATGATCACAGGAGCTGAGGCAGTGCCCCCTGGGGTGCACGTTGCCGCAGAGTAGGGCATGCAGGGCTCTGCTCCTCTTGCAGCCAGCCAGGGGCAGGGAGGAGGGCAAGTTGCACAGTCTGGGGGTGGAGGGGACTCTGTAGTAGTCCCAAAGCAGGGCAAAGACTAACTTCCAGAGTCAGACGGTTCTCAGCCCTGGGGCTTTGCATTCTCCCTGGGCTGGGCCCGAGGTCTTCAAACTAAATCCTTGTTGTTCCGTGACGCAGCTCCCAGGGGCCTCTGCAGCCCCTGCCCTTCCCCCCCCCCCCCCCCCCGCAGACTCCGGGAGCTGGAATAAAGTCTCTGTTACTCCGGAACAGACTGTCCACATGGGGGAGATCTACTGGAATAGCTGGAGCATCCTATTTTTTCCCCACTGGAGCGATGCCAATTTCCTCGTGTAGATAACCTCTTACAGAGCACTAGCTAACACAACCCCCGGTATTAGGGCGATTCATGCCAGAAAGGGTCACCAGCTGAGGCCTAGACAAAGGGGCAAGCAGGTCTGTTAAACTTCCTAGGAGAATTCTCTTTCTCTCCCTAATGAATGGGCTGACCTGGCTCTACACAGGACAATGCAAAAATCCATAAAAAGGTGGGGTTCTGAGCACTCTGTCCCCAACCCAGCATGTGACTAGTCCACCTGGCAGGTAGAATTATTGAGGCTCAGGATACCTATGCTCTATTGATGTCTCTACCACTGGCCTGCTGGGTGACCTTGGGCCTGTTACTTCCCCGCTCTGGGCCTCCATTTCCCCAGCTGTAAAATGGGACTAAGGATACTGGCCTCCTTTGTAAAGCATGTTGAAATTGCCTGAGGCAAAGCTCTAGGTGAGAATTAATGTTGTTACTTGCATTTAGAATCATAGAATCATAGAATATCAGGGTTGGAAGGGACCTCAGGAGGTCATCTAGTCCAACCCCCTGCTCAAAGCAGGACCAATCGCCAACTAAATCATCCCAGCCAGGGCTTTGTCAAGCCTGACCTTAAAAATATCTAAGGAAAGAGATTCCACCACCTCCTTAGGTAACGCATTCCAATGTTTCACCACCCTCCTAGTGAAAAAGTTTTTCCTAATATCCAACCTAAACCTCCCCCACTGCAACTTGAGACCATTACTCCTTGTTCTCTCATCAGCTACCACTAAGAACAGTCTAGATCCATCCTCTTTGGAACCCCCTTTCAGGTAGTTGAAAGCAGCTATCAAATCCCCCCTCATTCTTCTCTTCCGCAGACTAAACAATCCCAGTTCCCTCAGCCTCTCCTCATAAGTCATGTGTTCCAGTCCCCTAATTATTTTTGTTGCCCTCCGCTGGACTCTTTCCAATTTCTCCACATCCTTCTTGTAGTGTGGGGCCCAAAACTGGTCACAGTACTCCAGATGAGGCCTCACCAATGTCGAATAGAGGGGAACGATCACGTCCCTCGATCTGCTGGCAATGCCCCTACTTATACATCCCAAAATGCTGTTAACCTTCTTGGCAACAAGGGCACACTGTTGACTCATATCCAGCTTCTCGTCCACTGTAACCCCTCGGTCCTTTTCTGCAGAACTGCTGCCGAGCCATTCGGTCCCTAGTCTGTAGCGGTGCATGGGATTCTTCCGTCCTAAGTGCAGGACTCTGCACTTGTCCTTGTTGAACCTCATCAGATTTCTTTTGGCCCAATCCTCTAATTTCCATATTGAGAGCAGCACCTTAGGCCAGGGGAGCTGGAACAATGTGTGTAGAGGGGGTGCTGAGAGCCTTGAACCAAACTATAAACCCTGTGTGTGAAGGAAACCCACTTCAAGCCAGGGGGTGTGGCAGCACCCCTCGCACCTGTAGCTCCAGTACCTATGCCTTAGGCTGGTGGATTCAGTGGGCAGGGCTTCCTTGCATGGAGCTTGGCAGAGACCCCACCCTTTCCCAAATCTGATCTCCGCTTGAAGCTTTATCTTTGACTCTGGGTTTAAAAACAAACAAAGTCTGTGGCAATTCAACATGTAAAATCTTGGGCTGAACCCGGCCCACTGTGGGAGCTAACTGCTTTTGCCTTCTGGCTTTTCAGCCTGTCTACACCACAGACCCAATTTTCAAATGAGCTCAGGGCCAGGTTTTCAAGTGCTCAGCCCGATTTTGCTCTGATAGTCCAGTTATTGCTTCAGCTGGTTTCTCTGGCCATGGCCACATCAAACACCGGCTGTTGTTCCAATGCAGATGGCTTCCTGCATCCACCTAATTAGCTGGCTCCCCTAGCTGGTCTCTCTCAGGTAATTTCCATGTCTGTGGTTACTTCCCTCTCATACTCCTGAAACTGACACCAAGGAGAGCATGAAAACACACAAGGGTGACTGCATTGTCCTGCCTCCCGCTCTTCAACTAGATTCTTGCATAATTTTCTTTTACTCTCCTCAGACTAAATTCTTTAGCATTCCCTGTGCTTAACAAGCAAATGTGCCCTAAAGAGAGTCTCTTAAGTCTTTGCTTTCTTTGGGACATTTCTTTACAACATTAGTTGAATGAACTATTCACTCTTCAGGTAAATTACAAGAGAGACTGACTTCTGAGACTGCATGCAACATCAGCCATCAAGATCACAAGTGTGGAGCTAAGTGACGAATGATGCACACAGCTGCAGAGCTGTGATCTCTGCTGCGGGCAGGAAGGATGGGATTGTGGTTAAGGCACTGGCTGGAGAGTGACGCAATTCAGATTCTATTCTTAGCTCTGCCACAGACTTCCTGTGTGACTTTGGGCAATGCACTTAAACCTTCTCAAAGGTTAACATTCTCTACCCAACACCCTTGAGTAACCAGGCCTAGGACTCGGCAAATACACTGGGACCAGGGGAAAGTAAACCTTCGCAAGCTCGGGGGTGGCTGCAGAGCCTACTTCGTTCTAATGACCGGGGAGGGGGCCATGGCCCCTGCCTTGTGTGCAGATAAAGGGATGATCCAGGCAGTAATGGATGCCCAAAACCAGCCCCCTGTGGGCTGCAATGCAAGGGGTGTGCATCCAGCCCCTCCTCCTGCCCTTGCCCATACAGTGGGGCTGTCCCATTGCCTGGGGACTAGATTTCAGGCTTAGAGGAAGAAAAAAATCAAGGCAACTTCCACTGAAAGGAAAACTCACCCTTTGGGTTTGTCTGGTGGAAGTGCAGGAGCCGTTCCCAATGCTTTGCAGAAGCAGTTTGTCTTAGGTGAAGTCTCTATTCTCTTCTATATAGGTTCTTAATAATTAAATTGAGGGTTTCAAAAGAGAGAAAGGCATGCTGACAGCTCCTGCTTGTTCACAATTAACTAGCTTTGTTTTTCAAAATTCCAATTTCTGACAGCACCCCCTTTATTTCACATGCATTACAAAAATAAAACTTGGGCCTAAGTCCAAGATTTTCAAAAATAAGTCCATATTTATACACCTAAATCAGTGGCCTGACTATTCAAAAGTGCTGAGCACCCAACAGCTACCTTCAACAGGTGTTGGATCAGGCCCTCATTGATCATCCAGTATAGTCTGTCCCCTGTGTGGATATTTTTCTGCATGTTCCCAATCATGGGATGAATATCCCACGGGCAGAATAAAAATCAGTAACTATTGTGAACCTTACCTAACGAAGGAAGATTGTGATTGATAGCCAGTGGCCTTAAATGGAGCTTGGAATGACCGAGAAGTAGCTGTTTCACGTATAACAGTAGAAAAATCTCTGAAAGAACCAGCCTAGAAGCCAGGTTTGCCACGAGAAAGGCAAAGATGCTGGGCACTCCCCAAAACCAAACGAAACACAAGGCACAGAATCATAGAATCTTAGAACATCAGGGTTGGAAGGGACCTCAGGAGGTCATCTAGTCCAACCCCCTGCTCAAAGCAGGACCAATCCCCCACTAAATCATCCCAGCCAGGGCTTTGTCAAGTCGGGCCTTAAAACCCTCTAAGGAAGGAGATTCCACCACCTCCCTAGGTAACACATTCCAGTGCTTCACCCACCCCTCCTAGTGAAATAGTGTTTCCTAATATCCAACCTAAACCTCCCCCACTGCAACTTGAGACCATTACTCCTCGTTCTGTCATCTGCCACCACTGAGAACAGCCGAGCTCCATCCTCTTTGGAACCGATGAAGTGAGCTGTAGCTTATGAAAGCTTATGCTCTAATAAAGTGGTTAGTCGCTATGGTGCCACAAGTCCTCCTTTTCTTTTTGCGAATACAGACTAACACGGCTGCTACTCTGAAACAAGTACTCCTGTTCTTTTTATGGATACAGACTACCACGGCTGCTACTCTGAAATCAGTTATCCAGGGGTACTGTATAGGCAATCCCGCCTACCTCCCCACTTTCTCTCACATGTTATCCTAGTAGTGTTATGTGGGCCCCACCAGTATTCTGGAAAATGGCCCCCACCCCACCAATATTTGAGCCAGGGGTGCAACGAGAATTTTGCTAAGAGGGGGCCCAGGTTACCTGCATACCACCCCAAATTTGAGTGGCATTGGGACCTGGTGCATGGATTCACAATGCCACTCAAATTTGGCCCAGCCGCCTCCATCCAAAGTGGTCCTTTGACTCCCACTGAAGCTGCTACCCTCCATTGAAATCTGAAAGGTGCCTCTGCAGTTATCCCATCTGTTAAAGATAAATATTCACACTCACTCAAACTTTAGAAATGCATTATTTAAACTTCAGGGACTATAGCCATCTTGCCAAGTTCCTGAGGCTCTTTCTCCTCCCTGCGGAAATGACTAGTTAATTACAGTCAGATAGTTACCATTTGGGAAGCTCTTGTTCAAAGGTAACTTTTTTTTCAAATGAACTGGTTGTTTATTAGCCACACGGACACTCATGTCAGCTGTCACATCACTATGAAGGTGGCTGGGGTTCTGGAATGGTAAAAAGGGCAAAAGATGCACTTGCTTTTTCAAGTGATCTAGATTTATACCCTAAGATGACAGTAATGTTCCTAGTTGGTGCAGACAATAAGAGCAAAGGGTGTGACATGAAGGAGTTAGTACCAAAGAGCTACAAGACTGGGACTGATCTTTGTTCAGCTGACCCAGTTCTCTAAATGCTCAAAGATGAGGCTCGATGAATTGCTGATTCAGTGTAGTTGCCTGGGTGTGAGTCAGCAATTAGTCTGACCCATGGGTTTGTGTTCTGGTGGGGAGGGAGAATGAATACTCTTCTCTTGTCTCGGGGAATTGAAGCTTTCAGTCAGGACCCATCTATGCTAGTCCGGGGACCAGCTGAGCATGACTATGCCCTGTCCTGGTGACAGCAGTTCTACTCAGTAGTGTAGCCAAGATTGCAATCGTGTTCAAGGCTTTAGTCCGGTTACAGCCCCTGGTAAAGTCTCAGCTATGCTGGTATCTGTCCCAGGGATAAATGCACCAACACTGGATCTCCTTGCATCTGTAGTGTAAGTGGGCCACAAAGCTGTGTCTACACTACACACTTATCCATGCTTCAGAATTAGGCCATGATCCCACAATGTTTTACACACAAGTGGATTGCTGTGCCCATGCAGAGCCCTGTGACAGCCCACAAAATGTAGGCCTGGGCACCTTGTTGTGTAACATGGTTATGGCCAAATCATGCTAGACTGTCTTGTCTTGTCATTGTGGATGGAGACCACGTTGGGAAACCATCTTGTAACCCTGTCGTTATCTGAGCAGTGTAGAACAGACCTGTGTTCGCTAGGAGGGGGTTGATGGCACAGCTGCATTCTCCTACAGCCCAGCCCTGGAACCCACGCTCAGAGCCACCCCCACCCATGGCTACTGGAGTGTGTACTGATCTTGGCTCTGGACAGTGAGGGGCTGGAGGGGAATGGAATAGCAGGAAAAGTAAAAACCTCCCACTTCACTTTTTTCTTTCTATCTCTGCTGCCGTGTTTGGCTTCATAACAGCAGGAGAAGCAGGTAAGGTAGAAGGAGAAACCACACTCATGACTGGAAGGAGAATCTATGATCACGTCTGAGGCCTTCCCCTGAAAAAGACGAGGAGAGAGAATATGCAAAGGGAAGAAACAAGAATGAGGAGCTGTAAAATAGGGAGAAACCCAAACCTCCTCATGCCACAGTTAGGACACAACAGTATTGTCACCTGCTCCCTGGACACGGTACGTTTTGCTGTTACACTACACACATAATCAATGTAAACCACAGCTGTGGTCAAACAATTTCATGACCACTGTTTGTGTGGACAGGAGAAAAACATTTTATACTACTCTTCGACACACAGACTTCCTAAACTTGATCATACTGTATGTTTTTTTCTGTCCACACAGGCAAGGGAAAGAGTATTTCAATATGGGTGGGTTTGTTGTGGACAGAAGATTATCCCTTTAGGTCTGGATAGAGTCATCTTTGCTCAACCCTCTCCTCTCTTCTCCCACCACCATGGTATGTGTTCTTCGGGGAACTTACCTTGCATCGTTGTGCCTCTCAAATGTATAGCCCCCCCTCATTGGATTTTAGCTGGCACAATTACAAGAGGTGTACATTCCTTTTCCTTAATTCAAAGTACATATTGACATTTAATCATACAAATATGCATCTTCTTTGACAATTCATTTCCCCCAAACTCCTTTCCTGATTGCTTTCCTGGCCGTGGCTGTATAAAAGACGACTCTTTGAGTCTATTGTGAAGGAAATGAATCACTTGTCAGGATATATTTCATTAAGCACCATCTGGGCACCCTTTGCAGTGAATATTATCTTTCACACTTTCAGAGTTTTAAAAATCAGGAAATGAGGTGACACACTCACTGGTAATTAAATCACTTCTCTTGCCCTGCAACACACAGGACCTTTGCATGATTTCCAATTGACTCGCTTTTGTTGCATCTTAACACCTTCCCAGACAAAGTTAAACAGAATTCCCTTCTAGTTAATTACCATATAGTTACTCCCTAGAAGGAGACAATTAACCCTTTACTTTCTTTAGGATTTTATAGCAACACAAGCAGAGGATGACCTTTTAACATCTCAGCTAGAGTGCAAGCCTGGATGTATGCAAGGGAATCTTACTGAAAATCCCCACGGTGCAGGTGTTCTAGGGCGAAACACTGCTGGAAATTTTGGAGATATAATTCCTTAGTTCCAACAAGGAACAAGAAAGACTAACTCTTCCAAAAGACTGGACAAAAGTGAAGGTTGTGCCAATTTTTAATCAGGGTAAATGGGATGACCCTGGTAGTTATAGGCCTGTCAGTCTGACATTGATCTTGAGCAAGATAATGGATTGACTGATACAGGACTCAATTAATATTGATATGGGACTTGATTAACAATTAAAGGGGGGTAATATAATTCATGCAAATCAACATGGGCTTATGGAAAAGAGATCCTGTCAAACTAACGACTTATTTTTCTGATGAGATTACAAGTTTGGTTGATAAAGGCAATAGTTTTGATATAATAGACTTAGACTTCTCTGAGGTGTTTGACTTGGTACCACACAACATTTTGATTAAAAAGCTAGAATGATATAAAATTAACCTGGCACACATTAAATTGATTAAAAATTGGCAATGGATAGGTCTCAAAATGTAATTGTAACTGGGGAATTATCACTGAGTGGTTGTGTTTCTACTGGGTCCCGCAGAGATCGGTTCTTGGCTTTACACTGTTTACCAGTGGTTTGGAAGAAAACATAAAATCATCACTGATAAAGTTTGCAGATAACACAAATTGGGAGAGTGGTAAATAATGAAGAGGACAGGTCATCGATTCAGAACAATCTGGAGAATTTAGTAAACTGGATGCAAGCAAAGAATAGGCATTTTAATATGGCTAAATGTAAATGTATATATCTAGGACCAAAGAACGTAGTCCATACTACACAAGGAGGGACTCTGTCCTGGGAAGCAGTGACTGTGTAAAAAATTTGGGGGTTGCGCTGGATAATCACCTGAACAGGAGCTCCCAGTACAATGCTGTGACCAAAAGACCTAACGTGGTCCTGAGATGCACAAACAGGGGAATCTCGAGTGGGAGCAGAGAGGTTATTTCACCTCTGTATTTGGCCCTGGTGCGACCGCTGCTGGAATCCTGGGTCCAGTTCTGGTGCCCGCTATCCGAAAAGGATGTTGATCAATTGGAGAGTGATCAGAGAAGAGCCACAAGACTGATTAAAGGATTAGAAAACCTGCCTTCTAGTGAGAGACTGAAGGAGCTCAATCTGCGTAGCGTAGCCAAAAGAGGGGTAAAGGGTGGCTCAGTTATAGTCTAGAGGGATTTGTCTACACTTATACCACGACAGCGGCTCTGTAGCTGCACCGCTGTCGCTCTTTGGGGTAGACCCTACCTATGCCGACCAGAGGGGTCCTCCAATTGGTGTAGGCAGCCCTCCTCCCACGGAAGTGGTAGCTAGGTCGACAGAAGAATTCTTCCGTCAATCTTGCACTGTCTACATAGGGACTTAGGTCTGCTTAACTATTCTGCTCTGGGGTGTGGATTTTTCACATCCCCGAGCGACGTAGCTGGGTCAACCTAATTTTCTAGTGTAAACCAGCTGTTAATATCTACATAAGGAACAAATATTTGATAATGGGCTTGTCAGTCTAGCAGACAAAAGTATAACACAATCATAAGAACATAAGAACGGCCATACTGGGTCAGACCAATGATCCATCTAGCCCAGTATCCTGTCTTCTGACAGGGGCCAGTGCCAGATGCTTCAGAGGGAATGAACAGAGCAGGTAATCATCAAGTGATCCATCCTGTGGCCCATTCCCAGCTTCTGGCAAACAGAGGCTAGGGACACCATCCCTGTCCATCCTGATAATAGCCATCCTCCATGAACCTATCCCCCATGAACTTATCTAGTTCTTTTTTTAACCCTCTTATAATCTTGGCCTTCACACTATCTCCTGGCAAAGAGTTCCACAGGTTGACTGTGCACTGTGTGAAGAAATACTTTCTTTTGTTTGTTTGAAGCCTGATTATTAATTTCATTGGATGACCCCTAGTTCTTGTGTTATCAGAAGGAGTAAATAACACTTCCTTATTTACTTTCTCCACACCAGTCATTATTTTATAGACCTCTATCATATCCCCCCTTAGACATCTCTTTTCCAAGTTGAAAAGTCCTAGTCTCATTAATCTCTCCTCATACGGCAGCTGTTCCATACCCCTCATCATTTTTTGTCCTTTTCTGAACTTTTTTCAATTTTAATTTATCTTTTTTGTGATGGGGTGACCACATCTGCACGCAGTATTCAAGATGTGGGCGTACCATGGATTTATATAGAGGCAATATGATATATTCTGTTTTATAATCTATTGCTTTCTTAATGAGTCCCACCATTCTGTTCGCTTTTGTGACTCCCGCTGCACATTGAGAGGATGTTTTCAGAGAACTCTCCACAGTGACTCCAAGATCTCTTTCTTGAGTGGTAACAGCTAATTTAGACCCCATAATTGTATATGCATTATTTTGTGCATCACTTTGCATTTATTAACATTGAATTTCATCTGCCATTTTGTTGCCCAATCACCCAGTTTTGTGAGATCGCTTTGTTACTCCTCACAGTCTGCTTTGGACTTAACTATCTTGAGTAGTTTTGTACCATCAGCAAATTTTCCCACCTCTCTGTTTACTCCTTTTTCCAGATCATTTATGAATATGTTGAATAGGACTGGACCCACTACAGACCCCTGGGGGACACCACTATTTACCTCTCTCCAGTCTGAAAACTGACCATTTATTCCTACCCTTTGTTTCCTATCTTTTAACCAGTTACCAATCCATGAGAGGACCTTCCCTCTTATCCCACGACAGCTTACTTTGCATAAGAGCCTTTGGTGTGGGACCTTGTCAAAGGCTTTCTGAAAATCTAAGTACACTATATCCATTGGATCCCCTTTGTCCACCTGCTTGTTGACCCCCTCAAAGAATTCCAATAGATTGGTGAGGCATGATTTCCCTTGTAAAAACCACGTTGACTCTTCCCCAACAAATTATGTTCATGTATATGTCTGACAATTCTGTTCTTTACTATCATTTCAACCAGTTTCCTCGGTACTGAAGTCAGGCTTACCGGCCTATTATTACAGAGATCATCTCTGGAGCCCTTTTTAAAAATTGGCATCACGTTAGCTATCCTCCAGTCATCTGGTACAGAAGCTAATTTAAATGATAGGTTACAGACTACAGTTAGTAGTTCTGCAATTTCACCTTTGAGTTCCTTCAGAACTCTCAGGCGAATACCATCTGCTCCTGGTGACTTATTACTGTTTAGTTTATCAATTTGTTCCAAAACCTCCTCTAATGACACCTCAATCTGGGACAGTTCCTCAGATTTATCACCTAAAAAGAATGGCTCAGGTTTGGGAATCTCCCTCACATTCTTAGCCGTGAAGACCAATGCAAAAAATTCATTTAGTTTCTCTGCAATGGCCTTATCATCCTTGAGTGCTCCTTTAGCATCTAGATCAGGGGTGGGCAAACTTTTTGGCCCGAGGGCCAGATCTGGGTGGGGAAATTGCATGCAGGGCCATGAATGTGGGGCTGGGGCAGGGGGTTGGGGTGCAGGAGGTAGTGTGGGGTGTGGGAGGGGCTGCGGTGTGCAGGAAGGGGCTCAGGGGAAGGGGTTGGGGCAGAGAAGGGATACGAGGGGGCTCAGGGAAGGGGTTTGGGGTGCATGAGGGGGTGCAGAGTGCGGGAAGGGGCTCAGGGCAGGGGGTTGGGGTTCAGGAGAGTGTGGCAGGGGGCTCAGGGCAGGGGGTTGGAGTGTAGGAGGGGTGTGAGGTGCAGCAGGGGGCTCAGGGCAGGGGGTTGGGTGCAGAAGGGGTGTGGCAGGGGGTTGGGGTTCAGGCAGGGTGCGGCAGGGGGCTCAGGGGAGGGAGTTGGGGTGCAGGGTGCAGGAGGGGTTTACCTGGAGCGGCTCCGGGGTGGCAGCAGCGTGCACCAGGGCCAGGGGAGGCTCCCTGCCTGCCTGCCCTGGCCCCACGCCGCTCCCAGAAGCGGCCAGCACCACGTCCCCGTGGCCCCTGGGGGAGGGAAGAGCAGAGGGTTCCGCGTGCTACCCTCCCCTGCAGGTATCTCCCCTGAAGCTCCCATTGGCCGTGGTTCCTCATTCCCGGCCAATGGGAACTGTGGGGGGACGTTACCCACAGGTGAGGGCAGCACGCAGAGCCCTCTGCCCCCCGTCCCCCAGGGGCTGCAGGGACGTGGTGCCGGCCGCTTCCAGGAGCCCGCGGCAACACGGGGGTGGCAATCCTGTGGGCCGGGTCCAAAGCCCTGACGGGCCAGATCTGGCCCATGGGCCATAGTTTGCCCACCCCTGCTCTAGATCATCCAGTGGCCCCACTGGTTGTTTAGCAGGCTTCCTGGTGTATATTTTAAAAATTGCAATTACTTTTGCTGTTCTTCAAATTCTTTTTTGGCTTTTGTGATACAGCATGGCCAGAGGGCAGCAGGAGAGTGATATAGGAGAGCTATCCAGGGGAAGGAGTTGGAGCAGAGTGGTTTGGTGTTGGAGCAGAGAGCAGTTTGGAGGAATTGGAGCAGAGGAGAGTTTGGAGAAGTGCCGTGGCTGGCTAGAAGACCAAGACCCTAGGTAAAGAGACACCTGGCTTGTGCAGAGAGAGGGCAGGAAGCCCCACAAGCTGAAGAGCAGGAGAGGGAAGTAGCCCAGGGGAAGGAAGCACTAGTTCAAGTGGTTTGCCACTATCCCTAGGGCCCCTGGGCTGGGACCCGGAGTAGAGGGCTGGCCCAGGTCCCTCCCTCTCCACTACCCTTCTCTGGGTTACTAGTCGGACAGTAGATACCCTAATTCAGGGGCAGGAAACTGCACCCTGAACCCCCCCCCCCACACACACACACACAAGAAGAGGAAGCGCAGGACCCATCATAATCGTGCCGGCAATTTGCCACACCTTCCTAATTATATTTTTACACTTCATTTGCCAGAGTTTATGCTCCTTTCTATTTTTCTCACTAGGATTTAACTTCCACTTTTTAAAGGATGCCTTTTTGCCTCTCACTGCTTCTTTTACTTTGTTGTTTAACCATGGTGGCTCTTTTTTGGTTCTTTTACTATGTTTTTTAATTTGGGGTATACATTTAAATTCAGCCTTTGTTATGGTGTCTTTAAAAAGTTTCCATGCAGCTTATAATGGCTGGAAGTTGAAGCTAGTCAAATTCAGACTGGAAATAAGGTGTAAATTTGGAACTGTGAGAGCAATTAACCATTGGAACAACTTACCAGGGGTCATGGTGGATTCTTCACCAATGACAATTTTTCAGTCAAGATTGGATGTTTTTTTCTAAAGGATCTGCTCTAGGAATTATTGCGGAGCAAGTCTCTGGTCTGTGTTATTCAGGTCAGACTAGATGATCACAGTGGTCCCTTCTGGCCTTGGAATCTATGAAACATGTAATATTGCTGGAGAGGGCCTTTCGCCAAAGGTGCTGGAAAGCGTTTGCAGCCATAGGCTTGGGTTCGGGCCGTGAGAGCTGGACAAGAAGTTGCAATCCAAACGTGAATCTGTATCTAAACCAGCTCTGTTTTGGCAACTGTTCAGATGTGGGGATTTGGATTAGGCCCATCTCTAAATCTTACAGACAAACTAAAATCATATGTAGAGATTTTAAATGATGATGCACTTGTATGAGCAGGGGCATTTCAACACAATGGCAGCTCCCCTAATTCATTGCTCCTGAAAGGGCCATATTCCTCATGATGTCCTCTTGTGATTTCAAGGGAACAGCCAAGCCCCAGAATCATAGAAGTGTAGGACTGGAAGGGACCTCAGTAGGTCACCTAGTCCAGTCCCCTGCACTCAAGGCAGGACTATATAATAACTAGACCATCCCTGACAGGTGTTTTTGTCTAACCTGCTCTTAAAAACCTCCAGTGATGGAGATTCCACAACCTCCCTGGGCAATTTATTCCAGTGCTTAACCACCCTGACAAGAAGATTTTCCTAATGTCGGACCTAAATCGCCCTTGCTGCAATTAAAGCCCGTTGCTTTTTGTCCTATCCTCAGAGGTTAAGGAGAATAATTTTTCACCCTCCTCCTCGTAACGACCTTTTTTGTACTTGAAAACTTATCCTGGCCACTTTCAGTCTTCTCTTCTCCAGACTAAACAAACCCAATTTTTTCAATCTTCCCTGATAGGTCATGTTTTCTAGACCTTTAATCATTTTTGTTGCTTTTCTCTGGACTTTCTCCAATTTGTCTACATCTTTCCTGGAATGTGGTGCCCAGAACTGGACACAATACTCCAGTTGAGGCCTAATCAGCGTGGAGTAAAGCGGAAGAATTACTTCTCGTGCCTTGCTTACAACACTCCTGTTAATACATCCCAGAATGATGTTTGCTTTTTTTTTCAGTTGCGTTACACTGTTGACTCATAGTTAGCTTGTGGTCCACTATGACCTCCAGATCCCTTTCCGCAGTACTCCTTCCTGGGCAGTCATTTCCCATTTTGTATGTGTGCAACTGATTGTTCCTTCCTAAGTGGGGTACTTTGCATTTGTCCTTACTGAATTTCATCCTATTTACTTCAGACCATTTCTCCAGTGTGTCCAGATCATTTTGAATTTTAATCCTATCCTCCAAAGCACTTGCAGCCCATCCCAGCTTGGTTTTGTCCACAAACTTTAGAAGTGTACTTTCTATGCCGTTAACTAAATCATTGATGAAGACATTGAACAGAACCGGACCCAGAACTGATCCCTGCGGGACCCGACTTGTTATGCCCTTCCAGCGTGACTGTGACCACGGATAACTACTTTCTGGGAACCGTTTTCCAACCAGTTATGCACCCACCTTATAGTAGCTCCATCTAGGTTGCATTTCCCTAGTTTGTTTGCGAGAAGATCATGGGAGACAGTATCAAAAGCTTTACTAAAGTCAAGATATACCATATCTATCATAGAATCATAGAATCATAGAATATAAGGGTTGGAAGGGACCCCAGAAGGTCATCTAGTCCAACCCCCTGCTCGAAGCAGGACCAATTCCCAGTTAAATCATCCCAGCCAGGGCTTTGTCAAGCCTGACCTTAAAAACCTCTAAGGAAGGAGATTCTACCACCTCCCTAGGTAACACATTCCAGTGTTTCACCACCCTCTTAGTGAAAAAGTTTTTCCTAATATCCAATCTAAACCTCCCCCACTGCAACTTGAGACCATTACTCCTCGTTCTGTCATCTGATACCATTGAGAACAGTCTAGAGCCATCCTCTTTGGAACCCCCTTTCAGGTAGTTGAAAGCAGCTATCAAATCCCCCCTCATTCTTCTCTTCTGCAGGCTAAACAATCCCAGCTCCCTCAGCCTCTCCTCATAACGCATGTGTTCCAGACCCCTAATCATTTTTGTTGCCCTTTGCTGGACTCTCTCCAATTTATCCACATCCTTCTTGAAGTGTGGGGCCCAAAACTGGACACAGTACTCCAGATGAGGCCTCACCAATGTCGAATAGAGGGGAACGATCACGTCCCTCGATCTGCTCGCTATGCCCCTACTTATACATCCCAAAATGCCATTGGCCTTCTTGGCAACAAGGGCACACTGCTGACTCATATCCAGCTTCTCGTCCACTGTCACCCCTAGGTCCTTTTCCGCAGAACTGCTGCCTAGCCATTCGGTCCCTAGTCTGTAGCTGTGCATTGGGTTCTTCCGTCCTAAGTGCAGGACCCTGCACTTATCCTTATTGAACCTCAGATTTCTTTTGGCCCAATCCTCCAATTTGTCTAGGTCCTTCTGTATCCTATCCCTCCCCTCCAGCGTATCTACCACTCCTCCCAGTTTAGTATCATCCGCAAATTTGCTGAGAGTGCAATCCACACCATCCTCCAGATCATTTATGAAGATATTGAACAAAACCGGCCCCAGGACCGACCCTTGGGGCACTCCACTTGATACCGGCTGCCAACTAGACATGGAGCCATTGATAACTACCCGTTGAGCCCGACAATCTAGCCAGCTTTCTACCCACCTTGTAGTGCATTCATCCAGCCCATACTTCCTTAACTTGCTGACAAGCAGAATACTGTGGGAGACCGTGTCAAAAGCTTTGCTAAAGTCAAGAAACAATACATCCACTGCTTTCCCTTCATCCACAGAACCAGTAATCTCATCATAGAAGGCGATTAGATTAGTCAGGCATGACCTTCCCTTGGTGAATCCATGCTGGCTGTTCCTGATCACTTTCCTCTCATGCAAGTGCTTCAGGATTGATTCTTTGAGGACCCTTCCCCCCTATCCACAAGGCTTTTTACCCTGTCAAAGAAAGTTATTAGGTTGTCTTTTTTGACATGATTTGTTCCTGACAATTCCATGCTGACTGTTACTTAGCATCTTATTATCTTTTAGATGTTTGCAAACTTATTGTTTAATTATCTGCTACATTATCTTTCTGGGTACAGAAGTTAAGAGCACTGGTCTGTAATTCCCCAGGTTGTCCTTATTCCCCTTTTTATAGATTGACATCATATTTTCCATTTTCCAGTCCTCTGGACTCTCTCCCATCTTCCATGAGTTTGCAAAGATAATTGCTAATGGCTCAGATGCCTCCAGGGATTTCCCTATACCCTCCCACCCTGGATTTCCCCATCACCGCCCCGGGGTCAACTGGTTACATGCAGTGTTGCCAATTTAGTCATTGGTTGGAAATTTTAATTGAAATTGAACCATTAATACACTCTTTAAAAGCATATACAGTATATGATAAAATACTTGTACCTGAAAAAGTATAATGGGTTTGAAAAGTATGAACAAAGACTAGCTTCCTCACACAGATGTTGTTGTATATGACTATGTTGGTGCATTTGTTTCAGCGATATTGGCCAACCTTATAATTTCTAATTATTATTTGTAAGCAAGGTCTGAATGAGCTGTTCCCTGACAGCTAGTGATGAACAGTGTGGGGCAGGCAGAAGTTTCAGGACCAGACTGTATTTACATGAACACACCTACTCAACCTAGGTATCCAGCAGACACAGCTGTGCTGCCCAAGTGATCGATTTTGGCTGGTATTGGGTTACAAATCACTTAACTATTGATTTCAGGGATAATGAAATGTTGTTATCCTTATTCTATGAGTAAAGGGCAGCAGAACAGTTCTTAGCCTATCCTGATTGAGGGGGTCACCCTCAGTGTTTAATTTAATAGAATCATAGAATATCAGGGTTGGAAGAGACTTCAGGAGGTCATCTAGTCCAAACCCCAGCTCAAAGCAGGACAAACACCAGCTAAATCATCCTAGCCAGGGCTTTGTCATGGTAGGCCTTAAAAACCTCCAAGGATGGAGATTCCACCACTTCCCTAGGTAACGCATTCCAGTGCTTCACCACCCTCCTAGTGAAATAGTGTTTCCTAATATCCAACCTAGACCTCCCCCACTTCAATTTGAGACCATCGCTCCTTGTTCTGTCATCTGCCACCACTGAGAACAGCCGAGCTCCATCCTCTTTGGAAACCTCTTCAGGCAGTTGAAGGCTGCTATCAAATCCCCCCTCCCTCTTCTCTTCTGCAGACTTAATAACCCCAGTTCCCTCAGCCTCTCCTCACACTTCATGTGCCCCAGCCCCCTGATCATTTTTGTTGCCCTCCGCTGCACTCTCACCAATTTGTTCACATCCCTTCTGTAGTGGGGGGACCAAAACTGGACGCAAAACTCCAGATGAGGCCTCACCAATGTCGAATAGAGGGGAACGATCACGTCCCTCGATCTGCTCGCTATGCCCCTACTTATACATCCCAAAATGCCATTGGCCTTCTTGGCAACAAGGGCACACTGCTGACTCATCTCCAGCTTCTCATGCACTGTAATCCCCAGGTCCTTTTCTGCAGAACTGCTGCTTAGCCAGTCGGTCCCCAGCCTGTAGCAGTGCATGGGATTCTTCTGTCCTAAGTGCAGGACCCTGCGCTTATCCTTATTGAACCTCATCAGATTTCTTTTGGCCCAATCCTCCAATTTGTCTAGGTCACTCTGGACCCTATCTCGGCCCTCCAGTTTGTGCCAGGGGTGCCAGGGCTGAACCCCGACACCTCTAGGCTTGCCAGTTAATCGTCCCAGGACCTCTGGGCTTGCCGCATCAGTGATGAATGTAAAAAATTTGCTTGAGCCCCAGTACCTAATTGCTGGAATCCCAGCATCTCTTTCACTACAAATTAAGCCCTGGTCACCATCAACTGAACTGCACTCCCTAAGCAGGGGGAGATCCTAGTGGAGAGAGAGAGAGAGAGAGGGTGGGGACATGTGCTTTGCTTGGTGGTGTGGACACTGCCAAAGAGCCACAGGCACTATTTGACCTGCCCCTCTACCCTGTTGGGTCAACTGGGTCAAGAGCTCTGGCCTGATGGTCGGGGACGAGTGGCAGGCGAGCTCCCTCCCACCCGCGCCGCAGGCCATCCGGTGGAGCATGGCTCCACTGCTCTGTCTTGGCATTTACCTTTCTGCCACGCACCCATCTCCGCCGGAGAACTGGCAAGGTTTAGAGGGCAGGGTATTGGAGTGGCTGCAGAGGTGGACGGGACTACTCTGGCGCCTCTCCTTGCGAGGGAGGGCACTGATGCTCAATTAGCTAGTCCTGGCCACGCTCTGGCACCGGCTCAACTCCCTGGTTCCAGCCCCGAGTTTCCTGGCCAACCTCCAGACGCTGGTTCTGGAGTTCTTTTGGCCAGGACTGCACTGGGTCCCTGCAGGGGTTCTCCACCTGCCCCTGGAGGAAGGAGGACAGGGCCTGAAGTGCCTGTACACTCAGGTCCACGTCTTCTGCCTCCAGGCTCCGATATGACCGGCAGTTCCTTTACTTCCATCCGAGAGGTCTTCCGCGAGACCTCTCCGGGCTGCCGGTCTTCTACCAGGACCTCCTCTGGACCTGGAAACTGGTTTTGGTGACCAGGTCCATGGCAGCCACTGAGGGGGCGGATCTCCTCGTGGAGTCCCTGCTACACAAGCCCCAGCTCCGTGTGCAAGTGGCGGAGTCCCCCTCAGTGCGCCAGAGGTTGGTCCTGGCAGAAGTCACCAGAGTCGGAGACCTCCTGGACTACGACCGGGGAGACTTGCTGGATCCCCTGACGCTCGCTCAGCACATGGGGCTCTCCAGACCTCGTACTCCCTGGCGTGTACTTCAGGAGGTGAGGGCAGCCTTACTGCCCACTTCTCGGGCCTACCTCAACCAAGTCCTGCGGGAGGGTAGCCCTCACCCACCCTACACCCCAGGCCCTCTGGCCCTTCTCATCGGGTCCCTGCCCTGTGGACCCACCTGGCCATCCTGCCCCTTCACCGTGAGTCAGCTGCACGAATTGCAGCTGGCTTGTTTCTGGACTACACCAAGGAAACATCTGTACACTCTTGTACTCCACACCCTTCATGTCCTCACCCTCGCGTCCCGCCCCAACACAAAGTGGCGGGACCTCCTACGACCTCTGGAGGGTGAGGAACCCCAGTTGGGCCAGCCTATACTCCACCCTGGTCCCGAAGCCCGCCAGGGATGTCAGTTGGCAGCTGCTTCATGGAGCCGTGAGCATGGGCATGTTCTTGGTGCGGTTCACCCCTATCCCAGACACCTGCCCCTTCTGCACCCTGGCACATGTGTTTCTGGAGTGTGCCAGGTTGCAGCCCCTATTCCAGCTCCTCTTAGATATCCTGTTGCATTTTTGGCTGCACTTTTCCCCTCACCTCCTTATCTATGCACTCCCTATCCATGGCTCCACAAAGTCGCAGGACCTCCTTGTCAACCTCCTCCTAGCACTGGCCAAAGTGGCCATCTAGAAGACCGGGGAGAGGAGGTTGGCTGACGGGGTTTCCTGCAACCGTGGGGCTTATTTCCAATCCTCTGTCCGCTCATGTATCCGGGTGGAGTTCCTCTGGGCGGTGTCCGCTGGCTCCCTTGACACCTTCGAGGAGCAGTGGGCGCTCTCTGGGGTTCTCTGCTCGGTGTCCCCATCAGGTTCCCTTCGTTCAGCCCTGTGACCTCACCCCATCCCTGTTATATCTTTAGCTGTCCCCCATAATTAATTGAGATCCTGGACCTTGTGGATCCTTTACTTAGGCTGGGGGAGGTCCTTTCACACTTCCAGGATCCCAACAGGTCCCCTGTTTAAAGACAGAGCTGATTAGGCTCCACAGAGAGTCTTTTTTGTTTTGTTAAGTGACCACTAGAGCTGAAATCACTGATAATCAGGTCTAAGTGCCGCTGTGGGACAGCATTTCTGTAGAAGAGACGGCCCAGCCTGCACTAGCCGTGAGGTTCTCCCACTGAGAGCTGAAATCACTGAGAGCTCGATGGAACCTCAAGAGACCAACTCGCAGTCTGCAGAGGTCATAGTGGCAGGTGGCAGCAGAAGTTGATGGCTCAGGGCCATCGGCGACAGAGCGGAGGAGTGAACGGTGGTACGACGAACAATAGCGGCCAGAGCGAGTGGCTGGAACGAGTGGTGAGTGGCTGAAAGAACGAGCAAGGGTGGGAGGTGAACTCAAGTGAGAGCACCTCTGAACTCTGGGTCTTCACTGACCCAGGACAACAACTAGGGGTGGGGTGCAGTGGAGGGAGAAGGGAGGGGCACATTAAAGGAACATTTGTTTGTTGGATTATGTTTTAGTAACTTTGCTCCAGAATGCTAGATTTATGACTGGGAAACTTAGATAAATACACATTTCTTAGTAGGGCAAGATTTTTAAAATGCATTATTTGCTAAGGTCGTTATCTCACATCATTGCTATCTCGAGAGGTCGTTATCTTGGGGTGTTTCTGTACTAAATATTTTTATTATTATATTATAATTAATTTTACGTAAGAACATAAGAACAACCATAGTGGGTCAGACCAAAGGTCCATCTAGCCCAGTATCCTGTCTTCCGACAGTGGCCAATGCCAGGTGCCCCAGAGGGAATGAACAGAACAGCTAATCATCAAGTGATCCATCCCCTGTCGCCCATTCCCAGCTTCTGGCAAACAGAGGCTAGGGACACTCAGAGCATGTTGTTGCATCCCTGCCCATCCTGGCTAATAGCCAGGACCAGGACCAGATTGGATGGACCTATCCTCCATGAACTTATCTAGTTCTGTTTTGAACCATGTTATAGTTCTGGCCTTCACAACATCCTCTGGCAAAGAGTTGCAGCTGCAGAAGAAGACCGGCAGCAGAATGGTTACATTGATCTTTTCTCTGATTCTATTGACCATCCAAGAAAGGCAGCACCCCTGTGATCCCTGGCTTCAGCAGATCGGGTGGCATTCCCACTGTGTGCAGGGCCTACACAAAGCTCTAGGCATCATTTGCACTCCAGTGGTTGAAGTTTGATATAAGTGGTGCCTTGTGTGGGCTCTGTGCATGGCACTGAATTTCACTGAGCGATTGCCCAGAACGCACTTTGCTAACGGCATCAGTCTCATTCACTGGAGAGCATGTGACTCGCCTACCGGAGAACAAGACACTACCCCATCTTGAGCATCTCCTCACGTTTTCACTCCTCCTAGTTCAGAGGGCATAACAAGCAGTATTGCAATTCAACCTTTTCTTTGATTACTGATTAAACCCCCATGACCCTGGCTCCAGAGAGACTTCCTGGGGTTACTGGGTGCTGTTGATTTTAAGGGCTCACAGAAAGGTGGACCACAAATACCAACTCCCTAAGCTTTGTGTCTGACCCTAACAAGCCAACAAACTGCCAGTCTCTGTAATTCCCAGATACACTTGCTGCTGTTGCTGGAAGGGGTCTCTGGTCCCTATGGGTGAGTCTACACTCCAATTAAAAGGGTCCCAGCGCTCGGGTTCCAGTATGAGCCCCAACAATATGGCAATGTTACAGCCCCACAGCGCAAGCCCGAGTCAGCTGACACAGGCCAGCCTGGAGTGTTTAATTGCAGTTTAGCCATACCCCCATAGAACTACATTGGCAATATACCAAGGGCCAATGTTCAGCAGGGCTCAGTAACTAGCAGCTCCCAGTGAGAACAGGAGGAATTCCCCCCACGCACACTGAGAACAGTGGATGTTCTCCCCACCACACACACACTGAGAACAAAAAGAAAAGGAGGACTTGTGGCACCTTAGAGACTAACCAATTTATTTGAGCATGAAAACAATGGAGAATGCCTCACTACGCCACTCCCAGGCTGCCACCAAGAGAGACTTCTTCGTCACACACACACACAGGCTGACAGCAATGGAGAATTCCTCACCACCACCCGCCCCCCCCCACACACACTAAGAACAGCGGGAGTGTTGGGAGCTGAGCTCTTTTGGACAGGCGGTCCTAAGTCTCCTAAGATGTCTCACTGACTCTTCTCTGGGACTTGTTCTCAATCACCTTGAAAACAAACTCCAGCCAGCCAGGTTCAAGGAGCTATACAGAACTCATTGTTTGGGCTACGCGCTATGGGGAACACTCAGGACAGACTGCCCACTGCACCCCCACCAAGCTCCATGCTTCTGTCGGATAGCAAGGGCCAGACTGCAGGCCCTGAGTGTGCTGTGATGTCAGCAGAGGACATGCTGGGCAGGCACCATGTGCAGGGAGAGCTTTGACCGGGGAGCAGGGCGCTGGGCTTTACTCTTCTCCCAGCTGTAAAGTGGGGCTGATGAGTGTGACCTCCTGTATAAAGCACTTGGAGTTCTGCTGATGGGGAGAGCTAGTTAAGGCTGAATGATGTGCACGGGTCTGGTGGGGACACACATGGAGCCCCCTGGCTCTCAGTGCCATCCCGAAGGGCAGGGACAGACCCCATCCTTGCTGCTTGGTGTTGCTGATCACTTTAAAGAGAAGAAATCCCAAACTCGCCTGTGTCTAATCAATATAAATACACAGCTATGAACAAAGGATGGGGGGCAAGTAGGGATCTAAATGCTGGGCTTCAACATCCTCATCTTAGTTAGCTGAGTAGTGAAGCGTCTCACTAGAGCAGGGGCTAATATGGGCAGCATAGGCTGGTGCTAGTAGGCCGGATTTTCCCCCTGGAAGAGCAGGAGCTGATGGCAGCAGTGCAGATGCATCAGGATGGGTCTACCCCAACCTTAGCCCTGGGTAAGTGCTGTGGGGATAGCAGCTATTACAGACAAAGTGCTGAGTAGCTGCTGGCATTATAGTACCTATGTCCTCTAACCGTGCTCAGATGAGGTCCATGGCAATCTGGAGGGAAAAGCAGGAGACACCAGTGCCTTGTCGGCACCCATGCTCCCCACTGTTGCTAGCATTGCCAGGGTGAGCCACTGAGTGGCAGTGGGAAACTGTTGGAAATAAAGCCCAGGGTAGAGCAGGCCGGAGGAGCTAGCCTGTCTAAGGCCAGGATAATCCCAAGGAACTTTTCACAGAGCGGATAGGAGCTCTCGCAGTTCCCAATGATCCTATCTCAGTTAATGACCTTATCTGCCCTGGCTCGGCAGGGGAGGGAAGCCCTACATCCCTGTTCAACCTACAGCCCTTTGGATCCAGGTCAGCTAGTGCCACCCTGTTTGCTGCCCAATGCAGCTGTCGAGGCATGAGCCAGGAGTAAGATGCACCCTTAAAAGGGCTCCTCCCGTCTCTGGCATCCACAAGGACTCTGAGTGGCTGTTCCTTCCCCCGCTGCTTCCGGGGCAGAGCAGTGACGCGCTGCCCCTTACTCAAGCACAAAAAAAATCAACTTTTTGTTGGTCTTATGAAGTGCTGCTTATCCAGCAGGTTAAATCACTTCTCCCTTCTCTGCGAATAAGCCACCCTCTGGCTTGCCTGCTGGTGGGAGTGGCAGCCCAGACAGCTGGAGCATCTTTGAGGCAGAGTAGGGGTTTTAACGCTCATCTCTTTGAAGGAAGACGATAAATGGGAGCTGCCTGAGGCGAAAGAAACTTGTTCATTGTCTCAAGTCTATAAAGAAAACTAGAGTAGAGACCGTCTCCAGGGCTGCCGGATTGCTGAACTGAGTCATAAACTGTGCAGGACTAGGAGAGCCCTGCCCGCCTGGTCTGGGGGCCAGCTTCTCACCTGCAGCTGGGCAGGGAGTAAGCTCCATCTCTGGCTCCACACACCAAGGCAGCACTAGTGGGGATGGGGTTTTGCTTGCCATGTGGATGGGATAACATGGTTATAGAGCTGAGCTGCCACACATCTCCCTAATGTGGCTCTTTAACTTGTTATCCCACCTACATGATGAAACTAAACTCATGTCAGGACATGACCAGCATAAGCACGTGCCAGCAAGATGAGACTCAAGGTCTTCTTAAAATCACCCACTCTCCTTGGTGCAGCACCATAGCTGGGAGTACTAGTATGGACAGTGCAAAAGTATCTACCGGCGTTGTTACCGCCATGCCAAGTGTCAGCTGGACTTGCTGAGAGCAAGGTCTCCGGACACTTCTGTAGGGCCTCCAGCACCGTTCACCTGAGCGCTTGCCCCAGAAGTTTCCCAGACCTGAAGACGAGCTCTGTGTAAGCTCCAAAGCTTGTCTCTCTCACCAGCAGAAATTGGTCCGATACAAGATATGACCTCCGCCACCTTGTCTCTCGACAAGGCCATGGGGTAGATGGTCTCTATCTTCTCGAACTCAGGGTGAGGCCCATAGGTTTTCTCGACTCACCCAAGCTCGGGGGTGGGCATCCCAATCACCTGCTTTTCATGGAAGATGTGGATGTTTCTGAAAACTTTTCCCTGCTCGCAAACCCAGGTGCAGATGGGCCTCTGGCTGCCACCGTTTATTGCAGCACCTCTCCTGCGCTCAGAGTAGGACTACTCAAGGCAGGGCTTCTGCAAGAGTCCTGTCTACAGCCAGCGTCCCAAGGCTGTCACCATTGGTGGAGCTGAACTGGGTTAGTGGGGAGTGGGAGAAATGATTGAAAAATGCCCTATTGTAATCGAGGCTAGATCTGGAAGTCACCTTAGTAACTGGTTCTGATTTTGGCAGTATCCACTCCTATGCTCCAATGCAGCAAGGGTCCGTGGGGCTGGCATGGCCCTCAGCCGGCTGATTCCGGGCATGTGGGAGCGGAGAGATGCCCTGCTCCCCTCCCCCACTCCAAAAGCAGAAGGGTTATGGGGTGCTAGTGGCCCCCTCCCTCCTGCAGACACCCCTTCATGTGCTCCTGTCACGGAGTCCCTGGGCGATGCTCTGGAACTGCTCCCCATGAAGTCAGTCAGGACTCTGGGGTAGTCGCCTTTCTGTGAGCAGCCTGTCTTCAGGACACACAGCTCACACAGCTTCCACCTTCCTGGGTCTGACCTCGGAGCATTCAGCATCCTCTGCCTCTCCGTGCGCTTCCCACAGCCAGTCCGCTCAGGCAGGGCTCCTGGGGAAGCCAGAGGGTCCTGCACCCCAACTTCGCAGTCAGACGTGACTCTCAGCCAGCCAGTAAAACAGAAGGTTTATTAGACTACAGGAACATGGTCTAAAACAGAGCTTGCAGGTGCAGAGAACGGGACCCCTCAGCTGGGTCCATTCTGGGGGGCAGTGAGCCAGACAACCACGTCTGCACTTCACTCCATGTCCCAGCCAGCCCCAAACTGAAAAACCCCTCCAGCCCCTCCTCCTCTGGGCTTTGTTCCTTTCCCGGGCCAGTAGGTCACCTGATTCCTTTGTTCTCCAACCCTTCAGCTCTCACCTTGCAGGGGGGGAAGGGCCCAGGCCATCAGTTGCCAGGAAACAGGGTGTCGACCATTCTCTGTGTCCAGACTCCTGCACACACATGCCCTCTAGGGCACTGCAATGATCATACACCCTTACCCCACCACCTAGATACTTAAGAACTGCCTAGGGGAAACTGAGGCACCCCCACACTATTCAGAGGAAACATTAAGAACAGTCCCACTTCGTCACATCTCTCCCCCCTTCGAGATCGAACTGAGCGGGGTCACTTTAGCCGGTGACCTGGGGAAGTTCGAAGCCACCAACGTTCCCATGGATGCCCCAGCATCTCTCCCATTCCTTGGTAGGAGTTACACCAGGCCCTTCCAGTTTCACGCCCTCCCTTAGGTCAGGGGTGGTCGATAGCACTCGCAGGCCGCATGTGGGAAGGTTTATGCAGCCCATGCCCTTTGGCCACCCCAAGAATGTCTCCCCATTGACCATCACCTTCTGCTCCCACTGGAGGTCCGGGGGGCCTGGCCCCAGGAAACTCCACACAGACATATAGGTTGGGGTCAGGAGTGGGAGCCTGTCCACATCCCCAACCATCTGGCTGACGGAGTCTGTGGCCTTGGGACCCAGCAAGGGAGCTAGACACCGGGGCTTTTCCGCAGGGTCCCCTTGGTTCAAATCGCCAGCCTGCTCAAAGGCAGTGAGGTGGGCATCCACACCCCCCCCCTCCTTAACCAGGGGCAGCAATTTAGT
Organism: Caretta caretta; assembly: GCF_965140235.1. Taxonomy (NCBI): domain Eukaryota; kingdom Metazoa; phylum Chordata; order Testudines; family Cheloniidae; genus Caretta; species Caretta caretta. The sequence goes on from NC_134209.1 coordinate 11,690,293, forward strand.
CTCGAGGTTCCCTGCGGAACTGGCCCCCCGGGATCTATCCCCACTCACCCCGGGGAGGTCCCCTAGGCCTCTCCGCTCCCCCACCGCCAGTTCATGCTGCTGCTGCTTCTGCAGCTCTTTCTCGGGCTCTCGCTGTCTCCCACGGTCCTCTTGCTCTCTCAGACTCAGCTCCAATCCCGTCCGTCTTGATCCCCCGATGGGGAACCCGATCGTGAAGACCCTCGTCTGGTCGGGGACAGGAGTCTTGGCGATGCCTGGCTCCCGCTTCAGCTGCTCCCAGATCCTGCTATAGCCCCAGTTGGGGTCAGGAATCTGTTCCTTAGAGCGGTCATCCTCCTCCAGCTGCACGATTAACTCTGCTTTGGTGAACTTTCCAATGCTCAACCCTCTCTTTTTGCACAGGGTGACAATGTCCTTCTTAAGGAGACGGTGACAGGCCATCACTCCGCTCCTCCCAAGTTGTTGTGGACTCACAGGCCCGTGTGTTCTCAGCTCCCCACGGTTTCCAGGGAGAACCCCTAGTGTGCCAGCCCTTCTCGAGGTCACCACCTCTTTGCCAGGGTCGAGCTGCAGACTCCTCCGCCCCTGAGACTGCTCACGGCAGTCCCCAGGGGGACCCCATTACTGCACAGTACTTCTCGCTGGTCACACACTCCCAGGGGTTAACCGCCCCCCGAAACCGCTCCTTTCTGAGCCTTCAGCAGGCCTGGTCCTCGGCAATCCCCCTTCGTGTTACTGCTCCCCAGTCACTTACTGCAGGAAGCGCCATCCACGGGGTGCAGTACATCCCACCGCTGCCACCAGTTGTCACGGAGTCCCTGGGCGATGCTCTGGAACTGCTCCCCATGAAGTCAGTCAGGACTCTGGGGTAGTCGCCTTTCTGTGAGCAGCCTGTCTTCAGGACACACAGCTCACACAGCTTCCATCTTCCTGGGTCTGACCTCGGAGCATTCAGCATCCTCTGCCTCTCCGTGCGCTTCCCACAGCCAGTCCGCTCAGGCGGTGCTCCTGGGGAAGCCAGAGGGTCCTGCACCCCAACTTCGCAGTCAGACATGACTCTCAGCCAGCCAGTAAAACAGAAGGTTTATTAGACTACAGGAACATGGTCTAAAACAGAGCTTGCAGGTGCAGAGAACGGGACCCCTCAGCTGGGTCCATTCTGGGGGGCAGTGAGCCAGACAACCACGTCTGCACTTCACTCCATGTCCCAGCCAGCCCCAAACTGAAAAACCCCTCCAGCCCCTCCTCCTCTGGGCTTTGTTCCTTTCCCGGGCCAGTAGGTCACCTGATTCCTTTGTTCTCCAACCCTTCAGCTCTCACCTTGCAGGGGGGGAAGGGCCCAGGCCATCAGTTGCCAGGAAACAGGGTGTCGGCCATTCTCTGTGTCCAGACTCCTGCACACACATGCCCTCTAGGGCACTGCAATGATCATACACCCTTACCCCACCACCTAGATACTTAAGAACTGCCTAGGGGAAACTGAGGCACCCCCACACTATTCAGAGGAAACATTAAGAACAGTCCCACTTCGTCACAGCTCCATCTTTCCCTTCTCTCCCCTCAGGAGTTTGGACCCTCGCTCTTCCAAACCACGCAGGGGTGAGATATAGCAACATGTTCAAGTTAAAAACTCCCCTGTCAGAGGCAGGCTGAGAGGCTGGGGGTCAGGTTAGGCCGGAGGGGCAGAGGAGGTCCGAGAGTTGGGGTCAGATCAACGCGCCAGCTTGGGTCCATACAAACACAAGGAGCTTTTCAAACAAACTGTTCCTTTTCCCTCTGGCAGCAAAGCCACAGTCCACGTGAAGCAGGGGTCCCCCTGTGTCCTCCTAATGCTCAGCGCTGGGGCAGGTTTCCTCCCCCAACTCCAGGCACAGCTGCCAGGGTCCCACAGCAGCAGTGACTCCCAGCCTCTGGTGCAGACAAGCCGCTCCATTCCCCACTGGGCAGGCAACTCCTTCTGCCTACCTGGGTCACCTTTGAGGAATCCATCAAGCCTGTCAGCCGCACCCAAGTGACCAGCTGTGGCTAGCGCATGTTCTTCAAAGCTGGTTAGAACACTTTTGGGTACAACATAGCAGTCCCTCCTTTCCATTGCCCACCCCCTGCCAAACACACCGGTGGCTTTGCTTTGTAACGTAGTTACCCAGGCCAGCTCAGATGGACGCCACGAGCTGGAGGTTCAAAACTAGATTAGAAACTCCATGACAAAATCCTGTATCTCTAGCTCATAGCTCTAAGGCCTAGACTTCACCACTTCCTAAATGGAAACTAAGTACAATGCCAGTGTCACTTAAGAGCCCGACAGTGACTCATAATTGGGCATAACAGAAATGTCTGCTGAGATCTGATTGATTTACCAGAGTGAGCAGAATCATGGTAACTTGAATTCATAGACTGTTCTTTATACTGGGATTTACCACCGGCCATATTTGGCCCACTCAAACCTCCCCAGTAGCTACTGTGTTATTCTTCACAGTCTGTCCTGAACTGCTGTGTAGTGTTACTGTCTGCTGTTAAAGAGCTGCTGCACTTCACCCCAGAAACGGCTGCATTCCAAAACCTGCATTGTCCCCATTTTCTTGTTTAATGCATGTGCATCTTTCAGCCGAAAGTGTGATTTGGAAGTATTTAAGCTGTGGCTAGTCCACTCCAGTAAACCTGCCCAACTGGAGTCAAGTTTTCTCTCTTCCTCTATTACTAGTATAGGAAAATTGGAATTCTTGTATGAATTTGAGTAATATTGATCAAGTCAGCCACCATTGAACATAACAGACTGCTTATACATACCGCACTGACAAATGAAATGTACTGATCTTATCTATTTTGCTGATATTTATACTGCTGAATATCATTTTCTCTACTAATTTTGATACAGCACAATGATACCTTTCACTTTCTAGAATGTGTATTTTAAAACAGGAACTGACATTTGAAACAGGCTCATCCTACAGCTCCCTGTAAATTTGGGAGCTGAGCAAGCACGTACACACACCCACACACCTTTCTGTGAATCGCCTTGAGGCAATTATGGGAGCCAGTCATACACCATAATTGTCAGGTACAGAGCGAGAACTCCTTGTTTCATGACATTTTAATATAAAACCAGATGTAATTAGTATTTAAGGTGTCCAAGATAGTAACATGCACCTGGATGTACTCCACATGACATCATAGTGTGCACATGCTGGGACTATGTAGTCTACATTTCCTACAAAAAGAAGCAGGATTCCTCAGTGTATTCAAGCGTCAAACATTCCCCTGCACAAAGGCCTACATCTTAGCATCAATTCTTTAACTGAACCTTCCATTGATTTCAGTGGGAGTTTCCTGAGCAGAAAGGTGCAGTTTATGGTCCAAACTAACATTAAATTCTGCTTGTATTTGAATACAATTTTTAAATTATATTGAAATCTGACACTAAATTTTACTTTTTTCTTTTCAAAGCTCAAGATTTAAGGATGGGGCTTTATTGTGGACATCAAGGGAAATGTGACGACCCTCTGTCACTCTTTGTAGGGCAAGGCCTCAAGGTATCTTGTATGTCAGTACCTGTAGTAGTAGACTTCCTCTTTCCTGGCTTCCTCTCACAAAGTTGCACTTTGTGTATGTGACAAAATAACTTCGTCTTACAATGAATTGTAAGGATGTGGGATGGAATACATTCCTTGGGGGTATTAAACACACTGCACCCAAGGCACGTAAACGAATGACTATATTTTATCAATGGAAGCACTCTTATGGCAGCAAATGGTAAATTGCTGAAGGGTAAGACAAACCCAGCTGGCTAGCACAGAAGTCAACAGTGTAGCAGGCAGGAGCTGTCAAAGAGGGAAGTGGGCAGCGGCAGGGAAATGGGGGAAGGGAGCCTATCCACACCATGTGTCTGGGACTTGGGAACCATCTGAGTCCTCTATGGGCCTGACTCCTCACTGCCTTGCGCCATGTGCTGCTATTGGCAGGAGTGTAAATGCTACCAAAACAGAATTCTCCATTCACAGACCTCAGTGATCGCGCTTTACAGCCACTTTGCACAGGTAATCACTGCTGAGCGTGTAGAGAATCACATCCCCTATTAACCTGTCCTTCCAAACGCTGCCCTCTGTGGGAAGGAATGTCTTCATAGAAGCCTGCACACACTACCTTGTTGCCTTCTGGTTGCCACCTACAGATGATATAAGGAGCAAAGCCACATCATTTGGCTAGAGAACTGAACTCTATTCTGAACTCTCCAGCACTATTTACCCAAGAACAATCAGCCCAGGTATGTGAATGCGTACAAAACCCCTCTGCATTGGGTGTGCCTTCGTCTACCATTTCCCTCAGTCCCTGGGACATGCCCCAGCCTAAATCTTACTTGTAGGTTTCAGAGTAACAGCCGTGTTAGTCTGTATTCGCAAAAAGAAAAGGAGTACTTGTGGCACCTTGGTCTCTAAGGTGCCACAAGTACTCCTTTTCTTCTTACTTGTAGGGTGGCCTTTTCCCAAAGCCATCAGAGGGTGGCAGTTTGGTCTTGTTTAGAACCTGGACTTCCAAGCAAACTAACCAGGGCTGGCCAAGGGCCACTTGCTATTTATCATGCCCTGCAGGATTTCACAGGAAATTCTGCATTTTTGACATTTGTTTTCATTCCACATTGGCACAAAAATTAATATGAAATGAAATTTTTTTGGGGGGGGGGAGGAATAATTTTGTTTCAGTCAAAATATTTTGATTCAATTTTAACTTTCACCTTTTTTTACTTTATAATATAATTGTCATGATGCAGAGTCACTTTGAACTGAAAACCTGCTACATCCTGTTCTGAAGAGATGAAGCAGAACATTTCAACCTGATCAAAATGCTCCACTTCTAATGTAAAACACAATTTCATTGACATGCTCCCCCGGAAAGTTTCAATTGCAACAAAATGGCAATTTTTCAACAAAACACTGCTCCCGAGGAAAATTTTCAAGCAGATCCACCCTGCTGGGTTCTGTTCAGGAGCCCCTTGTAAATCAAGCCCCTCCAATGTTTGTCCGGCCCTAGATAAAACCCCATGGGAGGCAGGTGAAAGGAAGAGACAGAATAATGAAGAGAAGGGAAGGGGCGCCATAGGGGATCAATGCCTTAATCTTAGTGGGAAGAAAACAGGAAGTATTTGCATTATGGTGCCATAATTCCAACCCGAGACTCTGGTGAATTGAGCTTTTCTCCAACCTCCACCCCATAATTAACGTATCCATTGGTTAGTCTATAACATGATGTCTCATGATGTGATTAAAGTGGTATTCTAATATTCCAGTATGTCATGATCTCACCATTCCAAATGGGTTCAGGAAATGTCCCAAAATATACAGAAGGAATATGGATAGCCAGGGAAGGTCAGTTACAATAACATTAGTTTTGCATGTACATTTTAAATATAAAAGAGGTTGCGTTTCATTCTCAAACAAAACCTTAAGTGTTTCTCTTTTTTCCTCCTGAAAAGCTGTTGAACTCCTAAGAACATATTGGCAGTCACTGATATTTTATTAATCTGATTTTGGTAATAGCAAGAAAAAACACAGACCTGCCAGATGCATTTCAGTATGTGCGTGGAATGCTCACAGACTCGGTCCACTGGTTTATTTGTTTGAAATAATCATTTCCCCACAGAAGGGGCATGGAAATGGAAGCCTAGTTGTTGCCAGGATCCCAGTCACATGGGTATGAGGAAGGATGCCAGAATACAGCTTTTTGTCCTTTAAAAAAAATCACTAAATCTCACAGTTTAGGCTTCCTTCTAGGTTAAGCTGACATCATTCATCCATGGCATTACAAGCAATGTCAGGAGGAGAGTTCCTATGACAGTCTTGTTCCAAATGAAATTCCCCATCCACTCTCACATTAAAAATAAAAGCCCAGCCATGCAAAGGATCTCTTAGCATCCATTGCTTTTAAAAAAATGATACCCAAATCATTCCTTTCAGGGTCACTATGGTGCAATTCATGCCAGCTCCTCGGGCAATGTGGGGGCTGAATGATTGGGGAGGAAAACATCTTCCCCTCCCCCCAGCACTGCAGACCTGCCAACAGCAGAAAGCTATAAATAGGGACATCTGTGGCAAAAGACAAGGATGATACTGGCCTACTCAGCTGCGATGTATGGGATAGTGAAGCATTATGCAGAAGGAGAGCTATTTCAAGAAAAACAAACAGGGATGGTGCATCCTCCGTGGGGAAGGGAGTGGGTTTTCAACCTGCTTGGCCTTGTACGGGAGGTGATCCCTGCTGAAGGGCTAGGTAGGGAAGCTTACACGTGGGACTCGACACATGGGGCTGCCTGGCGTGGAGGGGCTGTTCTGCAGCTCAAGTGTCTGCCCTTTTCCCACCCACTCACTCACTCACATGGTGCTCTCCACACTAGCTGTGCCCCACAGGCTCGTCCCTACTACAGACCCCTGCACAGGCCCCTGGCCCTATGGGACCCCAGCAGAGGAGCCGTGCCCCGAGGACCCCCAGCAGAGCAGAGGCCCCTGGCCCTATGGGCTCCCAGCAGAGAAGCCAGCCCCTGGCCCTATGGGCCCCCAGCAGAGAAGCCAGCCCCGAGGACCCCCAGCAGAGCAGAGGCCCCTGGCCCTGTGGGCCCCCAGCAGAGGAGCCATGCCCCGAGGACCCCCAGCAGAGCAGCTGGCCCCCGGCCCTGTGGGCCCCCAGCAGAGGAGCCGGCCCCGAGGGCCCCCAGCAGAGGAGCCGGCCCCCGGCCCTGTGGGCCCCCAGCAGAGGAGCCATGCCCCGAGGGCCCCCAGCAGAGGAGCCGGCCCCCGGCCCTGTGGGCCCCCAGCAGAGGAGCCATGCCCCGAGGGCCCCCAGCAGAGGAGCCGGCCCCCGGCCCTGTGGGCCCCCAGCAGAGGAGCTATGCCCCAAGGACCCCCAGCAGAGGAGAGGCCCCTGGCCCTATGGGCCCCCAGCAGAAAAGCCGGCCCTGAGGACTCCCAGCAGAGGAGCCAGCCCCCGGCCCTATGGGCCCCCAGCAGAGGAGCCAGCCCCCGGCCCTATGGGCCCCCAGCAGAGGAGCCAGCCCCCGGCCCTATGGGCCCCCAGCAGAGGAGCCAGCCCCCGGCCCTATGGGCCCCCAGCAGAGGAGCCAGCCCCCGGCCCTATGGGCCCCCAGCAGAGGAGCCATGCCCCGAGGACCCCAAGCAGAGCAGAGGCCCCTGGCCCTGTGGGCCCCCAGCAGAGGAGCCGTGCCCCGAGGACCCCCAGCAGAGGAGCCGGCCCCCGGCCCTGTGGGCCCCCAGCAGAGGAGCCGGCCCCCGGCCCTGTGGGCCCCCAGCAGAGGAGCCGGCCCCGTGGGCCCCCAGCAGAGGAGCCGGCCCCGTGGGCCCCCAGCAGAGGAGCCGGCCCCGTGGGCCCCCAGCAGAGGAGCCGGCCCCGTGGGCCCCCAGCAGAGGAGCCGGCCCCCGGCCCTGTGGGCCCCCAGCAGAGGAGCCGGCCCCGAGGGCCCCCAGCAGAGGAGCCATGCCCCGAGGACCCCCAGCAGAGGAGCCGGCCCCCGGCCCTGTGGGCCCCCAGCAGAGGAGCCGGCCCCGAGGGCCCCCAGCAGAGGAGCCGGCCCCCGGCCCTGTGGGCCCCCAGCAGAGGAGCCATGCCCCGAGGACCCCCAGCAGAGCAGAGGCCCCCGGCCCTGTGGGCCCCCAGCAGAGGAGCCATGCCCCGAGGACCCCCAGCAGAGCAGAGGCCCCTGGCCCCGAGGACCCCCAGCAGAGCAGAGGCCCCTGGCCCTATGGGCCCCCAGCAGAGGAGCTGTGCCCCGCGCCCCCGGGGACAGCGGCCTCACACGGCGCGCGCTCGCTCGCCCGCCCATCCCCCCGCGGCCCCATTCACCAGCCGGAGCAGCGCCGCCCCCTCCGCCCCGCCGGGTTTTGTGAATGGCGGTGACGCGGGGCGGGCGGGCCCCGCGCTCCATTCAGCGGCCGGCGCGCGGCGGCGGGGCGGGGCCGGGCGCTGTAAAGGGCCGGGCCCGAGCGCCTCCGCCAGGGCTCCCGGCCGCGCGGCCCCGCTGCCCGCCCGCGCGCCATGGGGGAGCTGCGCGAGGTGGAGGGCAGCGCGCTGCGGCGGCTGCTGCGGCGCGAGGCGGGCCCCGGGCGCTGCCCGCTGCTGCTGGACTGCCGGCCCTTCCTGGCCCACGGCGCCGGCCACATCCGCGGCGCGCTCAGCGTGCGCTGCAACAGCATCGTGCGGCGCCGCGCCAAGGGCGCCGTCAGCCTGGAGCAGATCCTGCCGGCCGAGGGCGAGGTGCGCGCCCGCCTGCGCGCCGGCCTCTTCCCCGCCGTGGTGCTCTACGACGAGCGCAGCGCCCGCGCCGAGAGCCTGCGGGAGGACAGCACCGTGTGGCTGGTGGTGCGGGCGCTGCGCCGCGACACGGCGCGCGCCGACATCCGCCTGCTCAAAGGTGCGCCCGGGCTGGGGGTGCGTGGGGGGGGTGTGGAGCCCCGTGCATGGAGGTGTGGGGGGGGGAGCCCCGTGCAGCGGGGGGGGGGGGCTGGGTGTGTGTGTGGAGCCCCGTGCATGGAGGTGTGGGGGGGGGAGCCCCGTGCAGCTGGGGGGGGGCCTGGGTGTGTGTGTGGAGCCCCGTGCATGGAGGTGTGGGGGGGGGAGCCCCGTGCAGCTGGGGGGGGGCCTGGGTGTGTGTGTGGAGCCCCGTGCATGGAGGTGTGGGGGGGGAGGCCCCGTGCAGCTGGGGGGGGGGGGCCTGGGTGTGTGTGTGGAGCCCCGTGCATGGAGGTGTGGGGGGGGGGAGCCCCATGCAGCGGGGGGGGGCTGGGTGTGTGTGTGGAGCCCCGTGCATGGAGGTGTGGGGGGGGGAGCCCCATGCAGCGGGGGGGGGCTGGGTGTGTGTGTGGAGCCCCGTGCATGGAGGTGTGTGTGGGGGGGAGCCCCGTGCAGCTGGGGGGGGGGGCTGGGTGTGTGTGTGGAGCTCTGTGCGTGGGGGGGGGTGTGGAGCCTCGTGCATGGAGGTGGGGGGGGAGCCCCGTGCAGCTGGGGGGGGGGCCTGGGGGGAGCTCCGTGCATGGAGGTGCTGGGGGTGCGTGGGGGGGTGTGTGGAGCCCCGTGCATGGAGGTGTGGGGGGGAGCCCCATGCAGCTGGGGGGGGCCTGGGTGTGTGTGTGGAGCTCCGTGCATGGAGGTGTGGGGGGGGAGGCCCCGTGCAGCTGGGGGGGGGGCCTGGGTGTGTGTATGGAGCTCCGTGCATGGAGGTGCTGGGGGCGCATGGGGGGGGGTGTGGAGCCTCGTGCATGGAGGTGGGGGGGCGCTGGGGGTGGAGCCCCGTGCAGCGGGGGGGGGGGGCTGGGGGAGTCGGGGTGAGGGCTGGGGGTGGAGCCCCGTGCATGGAGGTGTGGGGGGGGAGCCCCGTGGAGCTGGGGGGGGTCTGGGTGTGTGTGTGGAGCTCTGTGCGTGGGGGGGTGTGTGGAGCCTCGTGCATGGAGGTGTGGGGGGGGCTGGAGCTGGAGCCCCGTGCAGCGGGGGGGGCTGGAGCCCCGTGCAGCGGGGCGAGGGGGGGGGCCGTGCACACATTGCAAGGCTCGCAGGGGGCTGAGTGTGACCCATGGGCCGTGCTGTATTCGTCGGCTGCGGGACTGGCAGGCAGGCTCCGGGTGCCGTGCGGGGGGGCGGATCCTGCGTTTCCTTTCTTCCGTTCACACGGGCACATTCCATTCATTCTTTCGCCCGCCCAGCCAGCCTGCAGACCTGGGGGGGGGGGGGATCAAAGGACCCCTCCGCCGCCTTCCTTCCCCTTTGGGGGCTGGAGGCTGCCTCGGCAGCACGCCTGTGGCTTAGGGTGGGCCCGCGGACAGCGGGTTTATTGTCTGCTCCAGTTGGTTCCTGCCCGTTTGACCGGCCAGCTGTTGGGGAAATGCTACTGGTGACCTTTGCTTGAACCGCGAAGGCGAGTTGCAGGATTTTTTTTTCGGTTTAGGTTTCCTGGTTTTCTCACCCCCTTGTTAACATTTTACCGGGGGAGGCGGAACCACCGGAGCTGAGTGTTTGTGACAAAGATCAAACGGGATCTAGAAGCGCGCAGCCAAATTCGCTTCTGTTTGCGGGCGGGTGCGGTGGTGTGGCAGCTGGAATGTGCTTTTTGAAGGGAACTCTGCTTTATTCCTGTATAGAACCGTGTTAACGTTCCTGACTGCCTGGAATAATGTGCTGGTCTCAGGACAAAAGAAAACTGTCTGAGCGCAAGGAGGATTTCATTTTCTCCACTCCTCTTTCTGTGGTGTTTTTAGGATAAAGCAATAATGTAATTTAAAAAAAAAAACCCCAAACAACCCTTCTTGAAGGGTTCTGGTGCCCCTGCATGTCCTTTTTTTGGTCTAGAGTTTTGCAGTCAGACTGGGGATGTGCTGATTTTGCTAACTAACAGGGTTTAATGATACGAACAATGCTATAATTAGTCAATTCTCTGTGTCCAGCTTAACTGAACTACTAGGAAAAGAACAGGAGGACTTGCGGCACCTTAGAGACTAACCCATTTCTTTGAGCATAAGCTCTCGTGGGCTAAAACCCACTTCATCGGATGCATGCAGTGGACAATACAATGGGGAGATTTTATAAAATATAAATATAAAATCTCCCCGCTGTATTGTCCACTGTATGCAGCCGATGAAGTGAGCTGTAGCTCACGAAAGCTCATGCTCAAAGAAATGGGTTAGTCTCTAAGGTGCCACAAGTCCTCCTTTTGTTTTTGTGGGTACAGACTGACACGGCCGCTACTCTGACACCTGACCTACTACCTTATTTTTCGAAGTATAGCCTTGACCCTGAGGTCCAAAGGGTCTCTTACAAGCCAAGCACGAGTTTTAGGATAAACCAGATGGGATCCACGTGCACATTTTTAATAAAATTTCAGGAATGTTCTCCATCAAGCTTGATATTTAGAATATATTCTGGTTTCAGAGGAACAGCCGTGTTAGTCTGTATTCGCAAAAAGAAAAGGAGTACTTCATCTGATGAAGTGAGCTGTAGCTCACGAAAGCTCATGCTCAAATAAATTGGTTAGTCTCTAAGGTGCCACAAGTACTCCTTTTCTTTTTGAGAATATATTCTGTTTCTCTGGTGCTCTTCAGCTATGTCCAACTTTAAAGCAGACTGAGATCAGTGGGAGATGGATTGGTAATGACAGAACTACGCAGATCTTTAGACTGGGTAGATGGAACTAATTTGAATCAAATGAAACTTTTTTTTTTTAAAAAAAGTGTCCACATTGGGATGCTGGTGTGGCTGGGTTGCTGAAGGCAGATTTTGCTTGAGCAAAAGTCGTCTGAAGTGTGGTTCACTGTAGTAGAAAGACCACCCAGTTCCAGAGATTTATCAGCTGCTGATTATTTTTTTTATAAACTGTCTGCCTCCAATAGTCACTATTTTAAAAGCAGACCGACAGTAATGACCATTTTTTTAAAATAAATTTTTCTTCTACTTCTGTGTGTGTTTGGGTAAAGTGAGCCGCCAGTGGAATTACATTTTTGTCTTTCGGCTAACAAGTTTGAATCTGTTGGTTTTACGTAGGGATCTGTGTGTGCCATTAGATGATGGTGAGTCCGTTAACAGATTGGTTAAACATAATATTTGACATTTACGTGGTGCTAGGCACAGTAAAAACAGCGGCGCTTTTCTAAGACTAAACACTTACATAGCAATGGCATCTAGTATAAATGTGTTTGGTCTTTTTGCAAACGTGAAATGCTGGCTTGTTTGAATACCATGGCTGACTAGATTCACTTTTACATTTAAAAAAAATTGGGCCTGACTTGGTTTCTTGTCACTTGTTTGACTATGAATTATTCCTTCCTGTAAAACTTGACCCTTTGGTTCTCCAGTCTTAGATTATATGTAAAATCTCAAAGCTTTTTCACAAGAAAGACATGTTACACCTAAGGGTGTTTGTATGGCACTTGACATGGGGGTGAGGGTAAACTTTCTCCTAATGAAGTCAGTGGGAGCAATATCAGACCCCCCATCTGTTATGTTAAATTCACTGTAACCTGTCTTTTTTTAAGTTGTGCATGGGGTTACTGTTTGACCTAATGGGAGTCAGGTGAGCTGACCTGTCGTATCCGCTGTAGAGTGAAACCAGGCTTTAAAGCAGTCGTGCAGCTGGGTTAAGTGGAGTACAAGGAGATCCGAATGTCTTCCCAAACGCAGTGACGCAGTGGCTAAATCACAATTAAGACCCAAGAACCTGCAGCTCCACAGGCTAGACCACCCTGCCTGCCTACAGTTGCTGTAATCAAAGCTATGACATTCTTCTAGACCAGCGACTTCGTATTACTTGTAATCCCGCCTTGGGGTTCTGTCTGTCATGGAGTGCAGTGTTTTAATACACAGGCTGCCTATCAAGAAAAAGGGTTAGGGGAACATCATTCAATAATACGAGCAGCAGAACCTCCGGATGGAGTGAAATGTTAGCATCAGATTGTTAAATCAGGCAGCAAATTGTGTGTGTGGAGGGGGAGGTATCCTTTCTCTCTGGCCTTGATCCTGCAAAAAAATCCCATTGACTTCAGGAGGGGGTGAACAGGGAGGGATTTAAGCGCGTGCACACAAAAAACCTGTTTGAGTGCTTTGCTGAAGCTGGGCCTGTTCCCACTAGGTGCACACAGTCAATGCAAATTTCCAGTTCAGTTTTTTTTACCAGTGCAATCAAACTTTAGAACTAAATCACAACCTTTATTGGGGATGGACGACACAAAGAATTGCACAGCCAAGACGCATAGCTCACAATTAACATGGCTTTAGGGCCAGATTCTGAGTACTTCATTGCTGTCCAGCTTCATTTAGGCTGGAGTGACTGAGAGCTGAATCTCATTGCATGAATGAATGAATCAATGAATGAGTCATTGCAGTCAATGGCAAAACAGCCTTTGATGTCAGTGGGGCCCGGATTTCATGCTGGGCCTGCCCGTTCCTGCCTGGAAGACAGAGGTGCCATCTGGAAGCTGACAGTGGGGAACAACCTGTGGCCTGATGCTATGGTTGTTCAGCTCTGTCCTCTGAGACACACACAGCACCAGTGTCTGTGGGAGTTTCCCCTGGGTGTGATGGCTTCAAGATCCAAGCCCTAGAGACTTAATTAAAATAGTCCTAAAACATGAAAACTCTTCATAGGTATTAAACAAGAAGAGAAACCAGAATTCCGGCAAAAGGTAATCTCACGTGGGAGTCTAGCAGTTGTAAAGAGAAGGTGTTGTGTAACACCCCCACCAGCTCACAATGAATTGTCATCCTACCCTTTTCTGTTATTCCTTCCAGAGCATGAGTGTTTCTATGAAGGCAGCAGCTGCCAGCTCCCCTGTTGTGCGGTGGCTGTTGGACAGTGGATGCTCTTCCATCTTCTTCTTGCAATTCTTTTTCGCTGCTGGTCATGCTACAGAGTCACACCTCAAAGGCAATGAGAAACAGGCAGAACCTGGAATCTAGAGAAATAAGGGTACATGAGGATGTGATGTGTTGATCTCCTCAGAGGCCTGAGACACCTGACGACTAAGCATACCGGAAATCTACCGAGTGCTGTATTTCAGTGAATGCCCTTCTAATATGGGGCAGGATGCTGGAAGGCAAAATGTAGGCCAAGTAATCAGTCTGCTGGGTTTTATAGAAGTTGCCACCAAGGAACAGTAATTGCAAGGCCTGCAAACCCAGAACTGCAGTAGTCTGGCTGGGATGAAACACATCTTGTGGATTAAGATTTCAGCAACTACCTTAGGATTTGTGGACAAAGTGGAGTGCCCCAGCGGTCGGTCCTGGGGCCGGTTTTGTTCAATATCTTCATAAATGATCTGGAGGATGGTGTAGATTGCACTCTCCGCAAATTTGCGGATGATACTAAACTGGGAGGAGTAGTAGATACGCTGGAGGGGAGGGATAGGATACAGAAGGACCTAGACAAATTGGAGGATTGGGCCAAAAGAAATCTGATGAGGTTCAATAAGGATAAGTGCAGGGTCCTGCACTTAGGACAGAAGAATCCAATGCACCGCTACAGACTAGGGGCCGAATGGCTAGGCAGCAGTTCTGCGGAAAAGGACCTAGGGGTGACAGTGGACGAGAAGCTGGATATGAGTCAGCAGTGTGCCCTTGTTGCCAAGAAGGCCAATGGCATTTTGGGATGTATAAGTAGGGGCATAGCGAGCAGATCGAGGGACGTGATCGTTCCCCTCTATTCGACATTGGTGAGGCCTCATCTGGAGTACTGTGTCCAGTTTTGGGCCTCACACTACAAGAAGGATGTGGATAAATTGGAGAGAGTCCAGCGAAGGGCAACAAAAATGATTAGGGGTCTAGAACACATGACTTATGAGGAGAGGCTGAGGGAGCTGGGATTGTTTAGTCTGCAGAAGAGAAGAATGAGGGGGGATGCCGAGACTCATCAAGCCCTCGGATCGCTACCCCTTCCTGCTTCTCCACGTGGGAACCAATGATACTGCCAAGAATGACCTTGAGCGGATCACTGCGGACTACGTGGCTCTGGGAAGAGGGATAAAGGAGTTGGAGGCGCAAGTGGTGTTCTCGTCCATCCTCCCCGTGGAAGGAAAAGGCCTGGGTAGGGACCGTCGAATCGTGGAAGTCAACGAATGGCTACGCAGGTGGTGTCGGAGAGAAGGCTTTGGATTCTTTGACCATGGGATGGTGTTCCATGAAGGAGGAGTGCTGGGCAGAGACGGGCTCCATCTTACAAAGAGAGGGAAGAGCATCTTCGCGAGCAGGCTGGCTAACCTAGTGAGGAGGGCTTTAAACTAGGTTCACCGGGGGAAGGAGACCAAAGCCCTGAGGTAAGTGGGAAAGCGGGATACCGGGAGGAAGCACAGGCAGGAATGTCTGTGAGGGGAGGGCTCCTGCCTCATACTGGGAATGAGGGGCGATCAACAGGTTATCTCAAGTGCTTATATACGAATGCACAAAGCCTTGGAAACAAGCAGGGAGAACTGGAGGTCCTGGTGATGTCAAGGAACTATGACGTGATTGGAATAACAGAGACTTGGTGGGATAACTCACATGACTGGAGCACTGTCATGGATGGATATAAACTGTTCAGGAAGGATAGGCAGGGCAGAAAAGGTGGGGGAGTAGGACTGTATGTAAGGGAGCAGTATGACTGCTCAGAGCTCCGGTACGAAACTGTAGAAAAACCTGAGTGTCTCTGGATTAAGTTTAGAAGTGTGAGCAACAAGAGTGATGTCGTGGTGGGAGTCTGCTATAGACCACCGGACCAGGGGGATGAGGTAGATGAGGCTTTCTTCCGGCAACTCACGGAAGCTACTAGATCGCATGCCCTGATTCTCATGGGTGACTTTAATTTTCCTGATATCTGCTGGGAGAGCAATACAGCGGTGCATAGACAATCCAGGAAGTTTTTGGAAAGCGTAGGGGACAATTTCCTGGCGCAAGTGCTAGAGGAGCCAACTGGGGGGGGCGCTTTTCTTGACCTGCTGCTCACAAACCGGGTAGAATTAGTGGGGGAAGCAAAAGTGGATGGGAATATGGGAGGCAGTGACCATGAGTTGGTTGAGTTCAGGATCCTGACACAGGGAAGAAAGGTAAGCAGCAGGATACGGACCCTGGACTTCAGGAAAGCAGACTTCGACTCCCTCAGGGAACGGATGGCCAGGATCCCCTGGGGGACTAACTTGAAGGGGAAAGGAGTCCAGGAGAGCTGGCTGTATTTCAAGGAATCCCTGTTGAGGTTACAGGGACAAACCATCCCAATGAGTCGAAAGAATAGTAAATATGGCAGGCGACCAGCTTGGCTTAACGGTGAAATCCTAGCGGATCTTAAACATAAAAAAGAAGCTTACAAGAAGTGTAAGGTTGGACATATGACCAGGGAAGAGTATAAAAATATTGCTCGGGCATGTAGGAATGAAATCAGGAGGGCCAAATCTCACCTGGAGCTGCAGCTAGCGAGAGATGTCAAGAGTAACAAGAAGAGTTTCTTCAGGTGTGTTGGCAACAAGAAGAAAGCCAAGGAAAGTGTGGGCCCCTTACTGAATGAGAGAGGCAACCTAGTGACAGAGGATGTGGAAAAAGCTGAAGTACTGAATGCTTTTTTTGCCTCTATTTTCACTAACAAGGTCAGCTCCCAGACTGCTGCGCTGGGCATCACAAAATGGGGAAGAGATGGCCAGCCCTCTGTGGAGATAGAGGTGGTTAGGGACTATTTAGAGAAGCTGGATGTGCACAAGTCCATGGGGCCGGACGAGTTGCATCCGAGAGTGCTGAAGGAATTGGCGGTTGTGATTGCAGAGCCATTGGCCATTATCTTTGAAAACTCGTGGCGAACCGGGGAAGTCCCGGATGACTGGAAAAAGGCTAATGTAGTGCCAATCTTTAAAAAAGGGAAGAAGGAGGATCCTGGGAACTACAGGCCAGTCAGCCTCACCTCAGTCCCTGGAAAAATCATGGAGCAGGTCCTCAAAGAATCAATCCTGAAGCACTTGCATGAGAGGAAGGTGAACAGGAACAGCCAGCATGGATTCACCAAGGGAAGGTCATGCCTGACTAATCTAATTGCCTTTTATGATGAGATTACTGGTTCTGTGGATGAAGGGAAAGCAGTGGATGTATTGTTTCTTGACTTTAGCAAAGCTTTTGACATGGTCTCCCACAGTATTCTTGTCAGCAAGTTAAGGAAGTATGGGCTGGATGAATGCACTATAAGGTGGGTAGAAAGCTGGCTAGATTGTCGGGCTCAACGGGTAGTGATCAATGGCTCCATGTCTAGTTGGCAGCCGGTATCAAGTGGAGTGCCCCAAGGGTCGGTCCTGGGGCCGGTTTTGTTCAATATCTTCATAAATGATCTGGAGGATGGTGTAGATTACACTCTCCGCAAATTTGCGGATGATACTAAACTGGGAGGAGTGGTAGATACGCTGGAGGGGAGGGATAGGATACAGAAGGACCTAGACAAATTGGAGGATTGGGCCAAAAGAAATCTGATGAGGTTCAATAAGGATAAGTGCAGGGTCCTGCACTTAGGACGGAAGAACCCAATGCACAGCTACAGACTAGGGACCGAATGGCTAGGCAGCAGTTCTGCGGAAAAGGACCTAGGGGTGACAGTGGACGAGAAGCTGGATATGAGTCAGCAGTGTGCCCTTGTTGCCAAGAAGGCCAATGGCATTTTGGGATGTATAAGTAGGGGCATAGCGAGCAGATCGAGGGACGTGATCGTTCCCCTCTATTCGACATTGGTGAGGCCTCATCTGGAGTACTGTGTCCAGTTTTGGGCCCCACACTACAAGAAGGATGTGGATAAATTGGAGAGAGTCCAGCGAAGGGCAACAAAAATGATTAGGGGTCTGGAACACATGAGTTATGAGGAGAGGCTGAGGGAGCTGGGATTGTTTAGCCTGCAGAAGAGAAGAACGAGGGGGGATTTGATAGCTGCTTTCAACTACCTGAAAGGGGGTTCCAAAGAGGATGGCTCTAGACTGTTCTCAATGGTAGCAGATGACAGAACGAGGAGTAATGGTCTCAAGTTGCAGTGGGGGAGGTTTAGATTGGATATTAGGAAAAACTTTTTCACTAAGAGGGTGGTGAAACACTGGAATGCGTTACCTAGGGAGGTGGTAGAATCTCCTTCCTTAGAGGTTTTTAAGGTCAGGCTTGACAAAGCCCTGGCTGGGATGATTTAACTGGGAATTGGTCCTGCTTCGAGCAGGGGGTTGGACTAGATGACCTTCAGGGGTCCCTTCCAACCCTGATATTCTATGATTCTATGTCACCGGACTTCCATCAGTAAAACTTAGAAACACCCACCCCAAGTGACAAAAGCTTTTTACCAACAAAAAGCGCTGCTGTGAACAGCAGTTTGTCGGCAGCAGAGTGCTCCTAACACTGCTCATTTGGGGGGGGGGATTTTTTGTTGGCAGGAGAGCTCTCCTGCTGACAGAGCAGCTACACTGCACACCTTTTAATGGCATAGCTGTGTTGCTAAAAGGTACATAGTGTAGACACAGCCCTACTGTGGCTAGATTCCTGCAGTGATGATAAAACAGCTTAGTTACATGCACAATATGGATTTTTAACAGAGGTCAACATTTACAAGGACTCAAAGATCATTTGTCTTTAAAAGAGAGAGAAATATCCCTGGAGGTAAACAGATGACATTTGAGTCCCTGCACTAGAGCCAATCAATAACAGCTCTGTTTTGTCTGTTAGTAGGAAAATATGAAGCCATCTGTGATTGACTATCACATGGACAATTACGAAAACCAACAAGCTGTTTCCACAGCATCATCAGATCTGTGTTTGTGTGGGTTTTCTTTTTTAATATCTGTAAGTGTGATACAGCAAACCCTTAATCACAGGGATAAGCATTGTCTGTCTGATTCCATAAACTGTAAGGCACGGGGGAACTAGGCCAAGAGTTAACTTTTAAAAAGCTCCTTTGAGCAGGGGACTGCAGTGTGGGGAAAGGGAAAGAAGACGACTTGTGATGAGGTAGAACAGCATAGATCCAGAGCTTCTTGACGACGATAAGCATCTGATTCCCCCCACCATCTAAAACCATACCGATCTGCTAGCAAAACCTAACTTGCATAGGTATAAGTGACTACACAAGGTGAATTTCACAGTTGCTCCACACAAGTGTAAATTATAGCATGAGATGCAAGGTAAACAGTCTGATTTCTCTCTCCCCGCCACCCCCCAGTCATTTATATAACTCTTGTTAGATCTGATGCTCAGCACAGGGTTGTGAGTTCATTTGATTTCCTACTTTCAAGTGATATCTTGGACTTGGGGGTGGAGAGGGTAAAAACCTTTACTCCAATGTGGTCCTCTTTCCAAACGGATGGAACTAGTGATCAGTGTGAATGGGAAGATAGGGTAGCAGGCCAATGTAGCTTGAAAAGAGAAGTCTCGGACATTGCAAATGTCACCTCCTTTAGACAGTGTGACAGAAGCTACCCTGTCATGGCCCCACCAGTTTAATTTTGAAAGCTGGCAATAACCTGTTTTCTGCTCTCCATTATCACTTGAGCTAGCATGCAACTGCTTTACTCCAGCTCTGTCCAGCTGGCTTTTCAGTCTCTGGAGTATGGTGCCTTTGAAGATGTGATGTTTTTGGGGTTTTTTGCCCATCAAAATTGTCAGGTTTTTCCCCCTTGGTATAAACAACTCAGAACAATTGCCTTTGCAAGGTTGTTCTTTCTTTTTGGAAACTCTCGCAGATAAGGATGGCAGGACAGTCTCCTATTATCTACTCTGACAAAATCTTGCTGTCCCCCTCCCCTTCCAAGCTAAAAGCTACTTAACGGATCAAGAGGATTTTTCAGCCTGAAGACAGAGCAGCCTTGGGAAGGAGATTCTAGCACCCCTGAAAGAGTGAAGGTACTAGTTTGCTCCTAACCACTTCCCAGAGCTACACTTGCATTTGGGCAAATTTCTTTAAGCAAAATAAAATTATAGACGGGCTGTGAAATCTGGATCTGCCAGCTCGGTGGGGCAGGGGCTGTATTTCTGTGTACGTACCGCACGGAGCACGCTCCTGGAGTCTCTGGAGACTGCCCTAGTGTGAGCGATTAAGAGTGACGATTGATAAATGAGCACTGAGTCTGCCCCGCCCCTTCACCAACTGTCGTTGGTGGGGAGGGCTAGATAGGCTACTGCCGGGGCCACAGTCAGCTACTAATGCCCTACGCCAGAGATCCTCCGCCCCGCACTGACCTCATAGCCCCAGCGGCGTGACCCTCTTTCGAACACAGTTGGAGTCTGCTGGTGACTCCCCTTGGAAGGGTTGGGGTCACGCTCCACTGGTACAGAACCTCTGCCACATCGATGGCAGGCCTGCCGAAAGCATCCCTTGAGAACGGAGGTTGTGACGCACGGTTGGCTGGCATCTGGTTCGGGTCCCTCCCTGACATTCCGCTGCTGTAGCCATGGGAAGTGCAGTGGAGCAAAATTCTGCCCCGCGTGGGATTTTTGTGTCGGGGGGCAGATCCTGGCGGCCAGGCTTGTGCCGAGGGTGTGAATGAGGGCATTGGCAGGGTCTGTGGCTCAGTACGGAGTCTGTGCACAGCTGTGCCTTGGACACAGCTCTGCTGCAGGGAACTGTCTGGCATGTAACGGCAGTCTGGGGCCCTTCCTGCAGCCAGGCTCGTGGGCGTGTGTCTTCTCATGCTCTGTGCGTGGCAAGGGCAGTCTTGTGAGTCCCTGGCAATGTTGCCCTTTGAGTGCATGAACCCACACTCGCATGGAGCCCCATCCTGTGCCACTGACCTCAGTGGGAGCAGATAAGCGTTGGCTTGCCATGGTGCTGCAACCCACAAAATGGAATAATCCAAGACCGATTCTGTACTGGGGGTTACCCTCATACCAGGCACTAGTGTAAGGAGATCAGGAGAGGACCAATGATCTCTGCCCCGCAGGGCAGGGGAGGGGACAAAATTCAACCAGTGTAAATGACAACTTTCCTATGTGCACTGGGGGCTTGCAATGGTGGTTGGAAGGGGGCTGATCCCCCATGAGGACATGGTCTGAGCCCAGCGTGGGTACCAGGATGGTGCTTCTGTTTACTTGCATTATAGAAATGCTGACACGGGGCTGGATTTTGCCAGCATGGTGGTTATTCTTTTCAGAGTAACAGCCGTGTTAGTCTGTCTTTGCAAAAAGAAAAGGAGTACTTGTGGCACCTTAGAGACTAACCCATTTATTTGAGCATGAGCTTTCGTGAGCTACAGCTCACTTCATCGGATGCATACCGTGGAAATGGCAGCAGACATTATATACACACAGAGACCATGAAACAATACCTCCTCCCACCCCACTGTCCTGCTGGTAATAGCTTATCTAAAGTGATCATCAAGGTGGGCCATTTCCAGCACAAATCCAGGTTTTCTCACATCCCCCCCCCCCCACCCCCATACACACACAAACTCACTCTCCTGCTGGTAATAGCTCATCCAAACTGACCACTCTCCAAGTTTAAATCCAAGTTAAACCAGAACATCTGGGGGGGGGGGTAGGAAAAAACAAGGGGAAATAAGCTACCTTGCATAATGACTTAGCCACTCCCAGTCTCTATTTAAGCCTAAATTAATAGTATCCAATTTGCAAATGAATTCCAATTCAGCAGTTTCTCGCTGGAGTCTGGATTTGAAGTTTTTTTGTTTTAAGATAGCGACCTTCATGTCTGTGATTGCGTGACCAGAGAGATTGAAGTGTTCTCCGACTGGTTTTTGAATGTTATAATTCTTGACATCTGATTTGTGTCCATTGATTCTTTACGTAGAGACTGTCCAGTTTGACCAATGTACATGGCAGAGGGGCATTGCTGGCACATGATGGCATATATCACATTGGTGGATGTGCAGGTGAACGAGCCTCTGATAGTGTGGCTGATGTTATTAGGCCCTGTGATGGTGTCCCCTGAACAGATATGTGGACACAGTTGGCAATGGGCTTTGTTGCAAGGATAGGTTCCTGGGTTAGTGGTTCTGTTGTGTGGTATGTGGTTGTTGGTGAGTATTTGCTTCAGGTTGGGGGGCTGTCTGTAGGCAAGGACTGGCCTGTCTCCCAAGATCTGTGAGAGTGATGGGTCGTCCTTCAGGATAGGTTGTAGATCCTTAATAATGCGTTG
The DNA here is from genome assembly GCF_965140235.1 of Caretta caretta. NCBI lineage: Eukaryota > Metazoa > Chordata > Testudines > Cheloniidae > Caretta > Caretta caretta. The sequence goes on from NC_134209.1 coordinate 11,711,894, forward strand.
GAGGGGTTTTAGTTGGGGGCTGAAGGTGACGGCTAGTGGCGTTCTGTTATTTTCTTTGTTAGGCCTGTCCTGTAGTAGGTCACTTCTGGGAATTCTGTAACTTCTGTGCAGGGAGGGGGTAGGTATGCTGGGTGACCGACAGGAAGACACGAGGGGGTCTCTCCTCAGCTGGGATGAGGGACTGCTGGGTGGTGGAAACACACAGTCACGGAGAGCAGAAGTGTATTGCTGAGACAGTGCTCGCCCACCCCACCCCTTGGCTGCTGGATTTCAAGTGAGATGCTGTGTGTGCTGCCCACAAGGGCCACCCGGGGGCTGGGGAAAAGCTAGCCCTGAGCAGGGACGTTGGGAGCCAATGGCCCGATCCTGGAAAGTGCTGAGCTGCTGCAATGCCCTTGTCTTGGTTTTCCTGGAGCTGCTCATGCCTCCGTGGGAGCCCAGAGGAGGGGCAGAGCATAGCCCCTTGCGAGCTCAGATGCTCCTTAAGGTGAGGCGTCATGTACTCCAGGGGGAGCGCGGTCCCTCGGGTAGTGTAGCCGTCCTAGGCGATCCCTCCCCTGTGCACGGGTAGCATTGCCCTGAGAGCCGGACTAGGAGATGGAGACTAGAAATGGCTGACACCATCCCCTGGAGCCGTTTCCTTGCAGTAGTGACATCTAGTGGCAAATGTAGAGCTGCCAGGTCTCTGCATTGTCGGCCCTTAGGCTCTGTAGTTGGCAGGGAATGCAGGCTGCCTCCTATAGACAGATTTGTCTAATGAAATCGCTTTTCCAGACCCTTCATGCCTGTCTCTTTAATTGCAGGAGGCTACGAGAGGTTTTATTCAGAGTACCCAGAATTCTGTGCGAAAACGAAATCCCTGAGCAGCATTTCTCCACCAGCCAGCACAGAGCCGATCGAACTGGGGTGCAGCTCCTGTGGGACCCCCCTGCATGATCAGGTAGCTTCCCCATCCTTCAGCCCTGCTCGGAGCACCATGCACACTGACCTTGGTCCTAGTGTTTAAAGGGTTTTCCCACATGCCATGAAATGTGTAACGCCCTGAGCGTCGGGGGTGGGGGTCACCACATGGCATAACCTGACATGGACAGTGCGTGCGAGGTCCTGCTGTGTGCAGGACAGCATCTTGCTCTTTCAAAGGGTGTCCCCCCGTGCTGTCTGGGGTCCTGGGTGGAAATAGTCCATTCCAACAGGGTTGTGTAGGTAACCCATTTGGGAAGGCCTGCTGTAATGAGTGCCGCTCTCGGCTCTGGGGACTGGTCTGTCATGGCTGTGTGCAGCCTGCCGAGCTGGAGCTGCAGTCTGCTGTTACGTGGGCCTGAATCAAGAGTGACTCTGGCTTCGGTGGAGACGCTTGAGATTCACACCAGAGCTGGAGGGTTTTATTTGCTCACTGGGCACCAGAACCTACATTTCCAGAAGCATGGAGTGATTTTGCATGTCTCTGTTCTTAGTGGCCTGGCATGAGACCCTGGGAACCAGGCCCCTTCAAGGGGCCCTGAGTAGGCCATTCAAACGAAAGATGCCCCAATTCCTGCGTTACTCTTGAAGATGCAGGACTTGCTGGCTTTTGCTGGTAGCTGGTCTCAGCCTCCTCCCCCTTCTGTGCATGACATTCTCCCCTGGCCTCCCAGCGATGTTCCCCCCTGACAGTGACCTTTGTGTTGCTCTCTCCGGAAACAGGGAGGCCCAGTGGAAATCCTTCCTTTCCTCTACCTTGGCAGTGCGTATCACGCAGCCCGGAGGGACATGCTGGACACGCTGGGCATCACGGCCCTCTTGAACGTCTCGTCAGACTGTCCCAATCACTTCGAAGGACACTATCAGTACAAGTGCATCCCAGTGGAGGATAACCACAAGGCTGACATCAGCTCCTGGTTCATGGAAGCAATAGAGTATATAGGTATGTGTGCGCTGCTGGCTAAGCCTGGGAGCTGTGTGGTGGGCGTGGGGGAGGGCAGATACTAGGGTGGGGGAGGGCTGGCTTACTCTCACCCAAGGGGCTTCCCCTCTGGGCTAGGAGAAGTGTGCATTTTCCCAGGGCCCAGTGCCCCATCTAGAACCGTAGCGGGGCAGGCCCCCCGTCTGTTAAACACTGGTTTGGAAAGGTCCCCTTAAAGCACCCACTCACTTTGGGTGCCTGCTGTGGGCCAGCTCTGGGGCCTGCTGTGGGCCAGCTCTGGGGCCTGCCGGAGGGATGAGCACCTGCTGCCCCAGTGGAAGGCAGGGGTGCTCAGAGGTACCTAATGGCAAGCAGCTGTATGGAGCTTCTGACCCTGCTCCCCCATCACCTGGGCTTCAGGGCTGTGGCTGCTGTTCTGTACAGATGTGGCCTCGTCTGACAGCTCCTGTCTCTTGTGCCAGTGGCCCTTTGTCAGCAGGGGGTGCTCCTGAGCTGTCCATGTGAGCTGGGGGAGCTATTCACAACTCCCTCCCTTCTGCCCCCAGACTCGGTGAAGGACTGCCACGGCCGGGTACTGGTGCACTGCCAGGCTGGCATCTCCCGCTCTGCCACCATCTGCTTGGCCTACCTGATGATGAAGAAGCGTGTGAAGCTAGAAGAGGCGTTTGAGTTTGTCAAACAGCGCAGGAGCATTATCTCCCCCAACTTCAGTTTCATGGGGCAGCTGCTGCAGTTTGAGTCCCAAGTGCTGGCCACCTCCTGTGCTGCCGAGGCTGCCAGCCCCCCGGGGCCGCTGAGAGAGCGGGGCAAGACCTCCTCCACGCCAACCTCCCAGTTTGTGTTCAGCTTCCCGGTCTCCATGGGGGTGCACGCGACCCCCAGCAGCCTCCCCTACCTGCACAGCCCCATCACCACCTCGCCCAGCTGTTAGCACATGGCACTAACTACAGCACTGAGGTAGCACCTCCAGCAGGAGGGATGCTGACCTCACAGCCGCTGCCAGCCATGAGCCTGCAATAACTGACTGGCCTCGCTGGCCAGCATTGCCACTCTCCCCTCGACACCGAGCAATAACGGCTGGTCTGCCGCTGGCTTCGAGCTGCCTATGGGGGTCCTTGTTTTCGCGGAGAAACTCCTTACCTCATTGTTTTTTTTTTTTGTTGTTTTTAAGCAGCAAGGCTTGAAGTTGTGAATTCCACAAATCCTGACAATGTGTCTGACCAGTTTTGTTTGGGGAAGAAAATTACAATTTCCCAAAGTGCCTGGTTTTGATTTTTTCCCTAATATTTCTTTAATAAAATCCCCCAAAACAAACACCCAGCAGAAATATTTTTAACCTGGGCAGGAGACTTCTGGTTTTAAAACATGGACTTGCTAAAAACAAAGTTGAGCCCATGAGATTTATTGCAGTGATTGCCTCCGAGTACTGAACTGCAACATTTGTGCTGTCAGTGATTCTATAACCTGTTTGTGTGTTAACTATGAGCACAACAGCATGCAGGTCTCAAAGCAGCTAGAGAACAAATCCTCTTATCACATACCTGCAAGGACTGCTGTACCAGTCTCCTGTGTTGGGGGACAGGGATTAACGTGTGTATTTCCAGGCTGTACACAAGTGAGTTCAGATCACTCAGTCACTGCGCCATGGACTCTTCCGTCCAAGGAACAATCTTTGTGCGTAGTGGGTAGCACCTAGAGGTAGTATCCTGTCTCCTTCCTAGCCCTGCTTGTAGTAATGTATCTTACATCAGAAAAGGGTGGTTTCTTTACTTGGGCGGGGCCAATGCTTATACACCTGCTTTGCACTCCCCACGCTCCTCTGGAACACTGTATATCCTGGCATGAGCTGGTGGGTGCTCTGTGCTGAGGCTCCTGGATGCTTGCTTGGGATCCATCCTCGGGGGATATAAGGGAACAGTGCTAGGCTAGGAAGCCTGGGACCGTGGCATGCTAATCAGTAGTTCATAAGCATCAGTGACAGTAGGGTGCTGCTCTGGCTGCCCCAGAAATGTTATTTCCCAAATCAGAATAGCCTTTTTATCCACTAGAGCAGTGTTTTCTCCATTAGGGAACAATCTTGGCAGCTGTGGCAGGGCAGGGTCACTGTCCTTTCTGGACAAGGGAGTCCTCTCACACTCTGAATGTACAGTGCAGTCGGGTGTCAGTAGGTACCCATCATTTCAAGCCACAAGTCTGCAATGCCCTGCTCCAAACCCGACTCAGGGCCAGTAATGAATCTGGCTGTACGAAGATGCTATCGTGCCTGAGACTGCATTTGCTGGTAATGTGGTTACTAGCTTTTTGTCCCCTTGTCAGTGTCCTTAGATTCACGCTAGCTGCATGCAGATCCTGGTCCCCTTGGCACAACTCCCATTTACTTCACTGAGATCTGGAGCTAACGAGGTACATCTACACTACCCAAAAAAACCCAGGAACCCTGCAGCAGCAAATCTCAGAGCTCGGGTCAGCTGACTCAGGCTTGGGCTAGGGGCTACAAACAGCTGTGTATACATTCTGCCTTGGGCTAGAGCCTGGGCTCTGCAACCTGGGAGCTCTGAGCCTCATTGCCCTAGGTCTGGGTTTTATTTGTTGTGCTGTGTAGAGACCCCCCCGGGCTCCATGGCAGCAAGCCCCAAGCTTCCAGCCCAGCAGATTGAAATAAAAACCACAACCGCAGCTCATGGCACAATTTCCTCCTCTGTGTCTGGGACAGTGGACAACTCTGGCCACTGGGGGTCAGACACTTTTCACTGCAGACAGATCTTCCCTTGCCTTCCTGGCGGTGTTTATTTCTCCATGGGATTTGTGCCTTAGTTCTGTTGGGAACTGTCTCCCCAGAGCGCTGCACCCCTGAGAACCATCAGTTCCCCAGACCCAAATACTGCTGGGCAAGCTGACTCCTGCCCTCTGGTGGGCTGCTTGTGGCAGAAGGAAGCAGTCCTGTTTGCCAAAATGGTATCTCAATAATGCCCCCACCAACCTGTTCTGAGCAGGGGTTTCTCTTTTCTTTTCAGTCCCCCTTAAACATCGCCTTGGCTCCTGACTCAGCCTGGGTTGGAATGTGCTAAAATTACCCATTAAAGGAATACCCTAGTCTGTTAAATGAAGGTAGTTTGGCTCAAATGTTCAACAGAGGCAGCTAAGCTTCACCTCTGAGTTCCAGCTGCTTTTACTTTTACTTTTGCACGTGCCAATGTCTTGCAGTCATAGCTTTGGGTTTTGGAAAATGTGTCCCTTTATATGTGCCACACCAAAACTGGTAACTCGTCCCCAAGCCAAGGCCTCAGTGATCTGATCAGTTAACAGATGGAGCACGCTCACCAGCCTGCATTGAGCAACACTGCATTTCACATCATTCCACTCTTAATGCAAATACACCCTGGAGTCTGTGACCTCTTCCCTGTGAGTAAGGTTCAAAACTGCCATCACCTGCCCTTTTTTTACTACCGTATTAACTGGTCAAAGAAGTTCAGTGTTCGTAGGGGGGGAATCTATGCCCAGATTTGTTTGAAGACCATCTTTTCCAAGAGCAAGAAACCAAACGCAGCCAGGCCTGTTGTGTCACTGGGTCTCTGTCTTCAAAATTTCTTCCATGTGGAGTGTGGTGGAGTTGAGCACCTTGCCCTCGGCGCCCATGCTGCTGATTCCCTAGTCCCGGCCCCTGGAGCAGGGCTGGGAGTGTAGCGAGAAGTGGAGCTTGGTGCCAGTGCCATGGGGGGGATGGATGGATGGGTGTAGCCCCTTGGCATCACAGCAGGTATTGTGAATTCCAGTGCCACCTGGCACCAGGAGGCTTCGGCCCTTCCTGCTCCTGGGGTGTCTTCACTGAGCTTGGGCCCAAAGCAAGCAGGACCTCAGGTTAACACTTTATCCACAAGATGGCAGCTCCAGCTGGTGGTGCTGGATGGTGCTCTGCCCATTTGGGTATGGCTGGCCTGGCCTCAATGCTCCCACTGTCTCATTGCTGGACGGGCACACACAGGGGTGTGGGTTTTTTGCTTTAGTGCTGGCTCCTCAAATGGCCACTGATCTCTTGTCCTGCACTTTAAGTAACAAAATACCGTGGCCCACCATAGGAGAGCATCCTTGCTTTTGATGATCGCACAGAATCTGTGCAGCCGGCTGTCCTCTCTGACCAAGGTGGCCACAGATCCTTCTCCAAGGGTACAGCAAGGAGGCAGCTTTGGATAAAATCTGGAGAGCAATGCAATAATTCCTGGGTCCAGCCCCCTCACTCACAGTGGTCCTGTTGCTACAGATGTCTGTATGTGTGTCAGATGTATATATGTATGTTTTTTTAGAAAGTTGACATGTTTGTTTTTATTTATTGCCTGAGAGATCATTTGGAGAAAAATAAATACATTTTCAACAGTACTGTCTGTTTCATACTCCTACACAGCGCTTTATAACAGCAGATTTCAAAGCACTTTGCAAGGGAGGGTCAGTATTGTCCCTGTTTTACAGATGGGAAACTGAGGCAGGTGAAGGTCACCAAGCAGGTCAGTGGCAGAGCCATGTCTCCTGAATCTGGTGTTCCATCCATGAGGACCAGGATTCCCCTACAGCCGGGGTGGGCAAACTTTTTGGCCTGAGAGCTTCATCCGGGCACAGAAATTGTATGGCAGGCCATGAATGCTCATGAAATTGGTGTGGGGGTGTGCGGGCTCTGGGATGGGGATGAGGGATTACCTGGAGGGTGGGAGGGGGATCAGGGTTGGGGCACTGGAGGGGGTTGGGGTGCAGGCTCCGGGCAGCACTTTCCCCAAGCAGCTCCCAGAAGCAGCGATATGTCCCCCCTCTGGCTCCTATGTGGAGGTGCAGCCAGGCAGCTCTGCACACTGCCCTGTCCACAGGTGCCACCCCTGCAGCTCCCATTGGCTGCAATTTCCAGATAGCGGGGGCTGTGTGCAGAGCCCCCTGGCTTCCCCTATGTGTAGGAGATGGGGGGGGGGGCCTGGAACATGCTGCTGCTTCCGGGAGCCACATGGAGCCATGGAATGCATGGAGTGGGACAAGCCCTGGATCCCATGCCCTGGCAGGATCTCAAGGGCTGGAATAAAACATTTGAAGGGCCAGATGCGGCCCCCAGGCTGTAGTTTGCCCATCCCTGCTCTACAGGATTCAGTGGCTTTCTTGCGGTGAGCTAATGAACAGGAGCAGCCAACAGGGATGTTTTGCAAGGGATTTCTCCAGTTGAAAGAGGCAAGACTGTGCTCCTGGGAGTGAGCTTGGGCGGTTAGTTGATAATTGTGCACTCATTTGCTTACTTGAAGATTTCCGTATGGTCTGTGTGCTGAGCCTACTGGCCAGCTAGCCCAGCTGAGAGCTTCCTACCAAGGCTGTAGCCTGCTTGTAGCGGGGTGAGCACCTGCTCCAGCCCTGAAAGGGTTGGAAAAGCCCTGCAGAGGGCTGGGGCTGGGAGCAAAACCCTGGCTGATTGGGGGAAGTGGCGGCAGCTGGGGGCCATGCCCCAATCAGGGCCCAGCTGACTCTATAAAGGCTTTGAGCCAGAAGTTCCAGGAGAGACTCTCTCTAGTTCAGAGAGAGAGGGACCTGGCTGCAAGGTGCTGAGCAGGGTACCTAGACTGGGAGCAGGGCTGGGGAAGGCCAAGGGAGCTGGGAGGCTCGGGCCTAGGAAAGCCCCAGGCTGTAGGCCTGGGAAGGCCTATTAGGTACTGGGGTTGCAGGGGCAGCCATGGGTAGGCAGAAGCAGCAGGTCTAAATCCCCTCACCTGTGATGAGTGGCTGATACTGCAGTCCCAGGGAGCGGGGACTGAGTGGTGACTGGCAGTAGCTTAAGACTGAGGCAAGGTGGGGATAGTGGGTGGGGGCTCCCCTGGGAGGGGGAGACTCCAAACTGTGGGGGGTAGTACCAGGGGGCAGTACCCAAGATAAGGACACAGGGGCCGGGGCGGTGAGACACCGCCCTGAAGGAGATGCTCTGGAGGCTGGATGCTAATTCCCTGAGATGACCAGCAGGAGGTGCTGCCGGGTGAGTCTGCGCCCGCTTACACTGCTATCCTTTGAACTGTAACCCTTTTAGGATCCCTTGAGAAGGGGGAGAAGGTAACCTGGGGAGCACAGGGGATTAAAAAGCCAGCTCCTAAGAGAGAAGAGGCGCTAGCAGACAGGAATTCTGTGAGGGCGTGTGGAGAGGCAGATACAAACGTACTCTAAACCACCCCCCAGAAACCTGGCACAAGTAAAAGTAACGCAGGCAGAAGTCCAGCAGCAGAGAGCAGGCTATCCAGGTAATCACACTGAATGCAGCAGATACAATTACCCGCCTTGTGGGCAGGTGGCGTGTGTGCATGGTGCAAGCAGCCCCAGGCCCTCAGAAACAGTGCCGGCTCCTGAGGCCCCAGTGGATGAACTGGAGAAGCTTAGGCAGCCCAAGATACATAGACAAGACTTTCTGGGACCTGGTAGAGCAGGTCCCACCCCCCGTCTGGCCGCCCCCGTGCTGTTGAGAAGGATGAAAGTCTCAGGGAAGGAGAGAATCAAGTTGGAGTGAAGGAAATGATCCCAGAGCTGGGACCATTCTAGGGACCCATGATGTCGGTGAGGACACGCCCCCCCCCCGGGAAGGGTACCCTACTTAGTAAGAAGACAGGTAATAGTAATGGGGGATTTAATTATTAGAAATATAGGATAGTTGGGTTTGCGATGACCAGGAGAACCGCCTTGTGAATTGCGTGCCGGGTGCAAAGGTTGCAGGTCTCGAGACATCTAGACAGACATGTTGTCAAGGTTCCTTCCCCACTCTGAACTCTAGGGTACAGATGTGGGGACCTGCATGAAAACCCCCCTAAGCTTATTTTTACCAACTCAGGTTAAAACTTCCCCAAGGTACAAACTATTTTCCTTTTTCCCTTGGACTTTATCGCTGCCACCACCAAGCATCTAACAAATATATAACAGGGAAAGAGCCTGCTTGGAAACGTCTTTCCCCCCAAAATCCTCCCAAACCCCTACACCCCCTTTCCTGGGGAAAGCTTGATAAAAATCCTCACCAATTTGCATAGGTGAACACAGACCCAAACCCTTGGATCTTAAGAACAATGAAAAAGCAATCAGGTTCTTAAAAGAAGAATTTTAATAGAAGAAAAAGTAAAAGAATCACCTCTGTAAAATCAGGATGGTAGATACCTTACAGGGTAATCAGATTCAAAACATAGAGAATCCCTCTAGGCAAAACCTTTAAGTTACAAAAAGACACAAAAACGGGAATATCCATTCCATTCAGCACAGCTTATTTTCTCAGCCATTTAAACAAACAGAATCTAACGCATATCTAGCTAGATTACTTACTAAATTCTAAAACTCCATTCCTTTTCTGTTGCCGGGAAAAGCCACCCACCCCCTTTGTTTCTCCCTCCGTCCAGCTTTTGAAAGTATCTTGTCTCCTCATAGGTCATTTTGGTCAGGTGCCGGCGAGGTTATCCCAGCTTCTTAACCCTTTAGAGGTGAAAGGGTTTTTCCTCTGGCCAGGAGGGATTTTAAAGGGGTTTACCCTTCCCTTTCTATTTATGACACATGTGCAGTGCTGGGAGTAGCCAGTGGTTGTGCTACATCGCCGGTACCTACATGTACGAGAGAGGTCCTGGAGGCCAAATTCAGGCTTCCACGTAAGAGTAAAGTCCATAACCTCTATGGTAGCATTTTCTAAAATGCTTCCAGTTCCATGTGCAAAGCCAGTTAGGCAGAACTAGAGTCTCAATACGTGGATGAGCCAACGGTATACGAAAGAGGGGTGTTGACATAGAGGAGTTTTTAAACTAAGGGCTAGGGAAAAGCCGACAGGTGCAGAGGAATGCATGGTTTGCACAGAGACATCCCTTAGGGGAGGATTGATTAAAAGGGAACTCTCTCTTAGTAAAGAGGGTAAAGACAGGTAGGCACTAGTGAGGGACAGTTAACCAAAAAAGAGTCAATTTAAATATAATGTAAAGATAAGCAATTCACTATTGACACGCTGTACAAATGCTAGCAGTCTAAATATTAAGATAGAGCTTGACATTAAATGAGGCTATTGATATATAATGAGGAGTCCTTGTGGCACCTTAGAGACTAAGGTTAGAACCCACTTCAAGCTTATGCCCAAATAAATTTATTAGTCTCTAAGGTGCCACAAGGACTCCTCATTATTTTTGCTGATAACACGGCTACCGCTCTGAAACATATTGAGATATAGGCATTGCTGAAACCTGGTGCAATGAGGGAAATCCATGAGACATGGTACCAGCGGTACAAAATCTCTCAGAATGACAGTAGGGTGTGCTGGTGGAGGAGTGGTGTGTATATATAGTCACATAGGGTTAAATGACAAATGAATTTCTATGGATAGACAGTCCATGCTTGAACAAGAAGAGTAGAGCAGTAGGAATATGCTGCCGAACACCTGACCAGGCTGGTGATTGTGATATGTTCAGGGAGATTAGAGAGGCTACAAAAACAGAAAAACAATAATACTCGGGGATTTCCCCTATGGAGTGGGAACATGTCACCTCAAGACTGGATACAGAGATAAAAGGTCTAGACCATGTTAATGACAGCTTCTTGGAGCAGCTAGTTCTGGAACCCACAGGGGGAGAGGCAATTCTTGATTTAGCCCTAAGTGGAGCACAGGATCTGGTCCCAGAGGTGAATATAGCTGACCAACTTGTTGATAGTGACCATAATGTAATTAAACGTGACACCGTTGTATGGGGTAACATATAAAACAAACCTACCTACAGTAGCATTTAACTTCAAAAAGAGGAACTGCACAAGTCAGTGAAATGCAAATGAAAAGGACTAGGTACAAAGGTGAAATGCCTGCAAACTGAATGGAGCCTATTTAAAAACACCACATGACAGGCTCAAACTAAATGTGTACCACAAATAAGAGGACCAAAACATGCCCCAACGGCTAAACAGAGTACAACAGGCAGTTTGGGGCAAAAAGGCATCCTTTAAAAAACTGGAAGTCAAATCCCACTGAGGAAAATAGAAAGGAGCATGAACTCTGGCAAGTCAAGTGTTAAAGTACAATTAGGCCAGGAAGGAATGTGAACAGCAATTTGCTAGGGACAACAAATAATTTGCAGCAGGCTTCACTGCAGAAGCTATGGGTGGGGAGCAGGAATCACCACCAGAGTCATTGTTTTTACTGCCAGTTCGGAGGAACTGGCTCAATTTGAGGTGCCAGTAGAAATAGTTTTGGAACAAATTGCCAAACTAAACAGTAGTACGTCACCAGGCCCAGAGGGGATTCACCCAAGAGTTTTGAAGGAACTCAACTATGAAATTGCAGAATTACTAACTGTGGCATGTAACCTATCACTTAAATCGCATGTACCAGACGACTGGCAGCTCGCTAATCAAATGCTGAGCTTTAAAAAAGGCTCCAGAGGCAATCCTGGCAGTTACAGGCTGGTGAGTCTCACTTCAGTACCAGGCTCATTGGGAGACATTATATTAAATAACAAAACCAAACGATCACCTACATCAATGAATGCTACGCTGAAGCAGTGCCAACACGGCTTTTGTAAAGCTTCACCAATCAACTAGAGTCCTTTGAGGGAATCATAGAATCTCAGGGTTGGAAGGGACCTCAGGAGGTCATCTTGTCCAACCCCGTGCTCAAAGCAGGACCGATCCCCAACTAAATCATCCCAGTCAGGGCTTTGTCAAGCCTGACCTTAAAAACTTCTAAGGAAGGAGATTCCACCACCTCCCTAGGGAACGCATTCCAGTGAAAAAGTTTTTCCTAATATCCAACCTAAACCTCCCCCACTGCAACTTGAGACCATTACTCCTTGTTCTGTCATATGCTACCACTGAGAACAGTCTAGATCCATCCTCTTTGGAACCCCCTTTCAGGTAGTTGAAAGCAGCTATCAAATCCCCCCTCGTTCTTCTCTTCCGCAGACTAAACAATCCCAGTTCCCTCAGCCTTTCCTCATAAGTCATGTGTTCCAGTCCCCTAATCATTTTTGTTGCCCTCCGCTGGACGCTTCCCAATTTTTTCACATCCTTCTTGTAGTGTGGGGCCCAAAACTGGACACAGTACTCCAGATAGGCCTCACCAATGTCGAATAGAGGGGAACGATCATGTCCCTCAATCTGCTGGCAATGCCCCTACTTATACATCCCAAAATGCCATTGGCCTTCTTGGCAACAAGGGCACACTGTTGACTCAGATCCAGCTTCTCGTCCACTGTAACCCTAGGTCCTTTTCTGCAGAACTGCTGCCGAGCCATTCGGTCCCTAGTCTGTAGCTGTGCATTGGGTTCTTCCGTCCTAAGTGCAGGACCCTGCACTTATCCTTGTTGAACCTCATCAGATTTCTTTTGGCCCAATCCTTTAATTTGTCTAGGTCCCTCTTTATCCTGTCCCTACCCTCCAGCGTATCTACCTCTCCTCCCAGTTTAGTGTCATCTGCAAACTTGCTGAGGGTGCAATCCACACCATCCTCCAGATCATTTATGAAGATATTGAACAAAACTGGCCTGAGGACCGTCCCTTGGGGCACTCCACTTGATACCGGCTGCCAACTAGACATGGAACCATTGATCACTACCCATTGAGCCTGACAATCTAGCCAACTTTCTATCCACCTTATAGTCCATTCATCCAGCCCATAGTTCTTTAACTTGCTGACAAGAATACTGTGGGAGACCATGTCAAAAGCTTTGCTAAAGTCAAGGAACAACACATCCACCGCTTTCCCCTCATCCACAGAGCCAGTTATCTCGTCATAGAAGGCAATTAGATTAGTCAGGCATGACTTGCCCTTGGTGAATCCATGCTGACTGTTCCTGATCACTTTCCTCTCCTCTAAGTGCTTTAGAATTGATTCCTTGAGGACCTGCTCCATGATTTTTCCAGGGACTGAGGTGAGGCTGACTGGTCTGTAGTTCCCAGGATCCTCCTTCTTCCCTTTTCTAAAGATGGACACTACATTAGCCTTTTTCCAGTCGTCCGGGACTTCCCCCGATCGCCACGAGTTTTCAAAGATAATGGCCAATGGCTCTGCAATCACATCCGCCAACTCCTTTCACACTCTCGGATGCAGCGCATCCGGCCCCATGGACTTGTGCTTGTCCAGCTTTTCTAAATCGTCCCGAACCACTTCTTTCTCCACAGAGGTCTGGTCACCTCCTCTCCATGCTGTGCTGCCCAGTGCAGTAGTCTGGGAGCTGACCTTGTTTGTGAAGACAGTGGCAAAAAAAGCATTGAGTACATTAGCTTTTTCCACATCCTCTGTCACTAGGTTGCCTCCCTCATTCAGTAAGGGGCCCACACTTTCCTTGACTTTCTTCTTGCTGCTAACATACCTGAAGAAACCCTTCTTGTTACTCTTAACATCTCTTGCTAGCTGCAACTCCAGGTGTGATTTGGCCTTCCTGATTTCACTCCTGCATTCCCGAGCAATATTTTTATACTCTTCCCTGGTCATTTGTCCAATCTTCCACTTCTTGTAAGCTTCTTTTTTGTGTTTAAGATCAGCAAAGATTTCACTGTTAAGCCAAGCTTAACAGAATAATAACAACAATAAGCCTGTGGCCGAAGATGAGCCAGGTGGTCTAATGTACTTGGATTTTCAGAAAGCCTTTGAAGAGGTCCTTCTCTAAAGGCGCCTAAGCAAAGTAAACCGTCATGGGCTAAGAGGGAAGGTCTGTCATGGCTCAGTAACTTGTTAGATGCTAGGAAACAAAGGGTATAACTAACACAGTGGAGAGAGAGGTGTCCCCTCCAGAGCTGTACTGGGACCCGTGCTGTTCGACATATACGTAAATGGTCTAGGAAAAGGTGTAAACGGTGAAGTGGCAAAATTTGTAGCCGATAGACAATTACTCAAGATGGTTCAGTCGAAAACTGAGCTCTCACGCACGTGGATGACTGGGCAACAAAAAATGGCAGCTGAACTTACTTCAGCGTTGCTAAGTGCAAAGTAATGCATGCTGGAAAAACTAATCCCAACTCTCCAGAGCTCTTGCTGTCAGCGGGGAGCATTTTCCTGAAAACAGCCACTGGTGAGCAGCAGGCAAACCCGCTACCAGAAAGTTAGGCCCCACTGGGAAAGAGCGAGTGAATAAAAGCAGACAGGAGTGTGCTGCCCCGCTATAAAACCTTGACTACTACCTGCCGGCCTGGTCCCCTCAACTGACGCCCTGTGTTAGAACTGGAAAAGGCGCAAAGCCGTGTGATGCCCGTGCTTGGGGCATGGCCCAGCTGCCGTAGCAGGGCAATTAGGAAGACTGGGAAGAGTCAGCTTAGCAAAGCGATGAGTTCGTGTGTTAGATGCTCGCCACAGGCACATTGGCCAGGCGGGACGGGGCTCCAGGCTGCGCTGCTTCCCCCTTCCCAGCCTGGCCCGGCGCGTGTTTGCATGGCCGTGCGCGTCAGGCCGGCTGGCTGGGCCTGAGGCACCGTTCCCGGGGGTTTAACGCCCGGTTGGTGCTGGAGCTTCTCCAGAGCCAGTGCAATCAGGGGTCAGCTTGGCAGAGGCCTCTTGGGGCAGTGCGGGGGCTGGGCGCTGAGGAGAACGGTGCAAAGGGAGGAACGTGCAAAAATCACGAGTCCAAATGAGACTGGGAGAAATTAGAAACCCTATTGCAAGGCCTCCAAATTAACCCCTTTTGTGCAGGGAGCCTGGGCCATTCCTGGAGGGGGGGAAAGTGGGCACTGGCTGGGGGGAGCTGGCAGGAGCAGTAACCCTGGGCCCGCACTGGGAGCAGGAGGGTCATAGAATCATAGAATATCAGGGTTGGAAGGGACCTCAGGAGGTCATCTAGTCCAACCCCCTGCTTGAAGCAGGACCAATCCCCAATTTTTTGCCCCAGATCCCTAAATGGCCCCCTCAAGGATTGAACTCACAACCCTGGGTTTAGCAGGCCAATGCTCAAACCACTGAGCTATCCCTCCCCCGGTCAGGCTGGAGAAGTCCGCATTTCTGCCTGAGGCCAAAGTGGCTTTCTTCCCTTCAGGCGCCTGTGATCTGGCTCCCATTGAGGGATAGTCGCAGCCCCGATAAAGGTTCACCAGTCAAGCCCTGGATGCTGCACAGACACCCAGCGCTTCAAGCCAGTCCTAGACATCCCAGCTCCCCAGTAACAGCCCTGGTCGGGGGGAGGCCAGGAATGGCTGGGGCAGGGCGCTCGCAGGCGGAGGAACCCTGCGGCAGCACTGTGTAGCAAGGGAATGTCTCTCATGGGGGTGCCAGCACCCTGGTAAATGCTGCAGTATATTTCCAGCACACTGCAGCCACTGATGAATACAGCTTGCCATGCCAGGGACATGGGCATTAGACCTTAGACATGGGTGGGGAAACTGAGGCACAAAGCAGCTTGTCCAAAACCCAGGGGTGGTGGGTGCTCACCCCAATGCCACCTCATAGACAGACACCTGCCCCAACAAGGGCAGCTGAAGCTTAACGCAGCAGAGGGCACACCCCTGGTGCACAGAGCCTGTGTCACTGCAGGAAGCAGACCACATCCCTGGCAGTGCGCTCTCAAATGGGGGAGGGGGCAGTGGGGAGCTGGGTGATGGTTAATGGGCAGAACAAGCAGGTCCCTCTCATTCACTCCTCCCAGGAGTGGTGGAAGGCATCGCCTGCCCTGGGCTCCTAGGCCTGACCAGCCCCAAGCAGTTAAGGGCCACACATCAGGCCACAAACAATCGAGATATTGGACTAAAAATCATGAGTTAAACACCAGTAAGCAGTGCTGGGCTGGTTCATTTGCCTCCTGGTTTCTAAGCCCAGGGTCAATCCTTGCTCTGCACTCACACAACACAGCAGCTGTTTTAAACTGCGAGCAGCGAGATTCCCATAATCACCTGGCTCCAGGAGCTGGTGCTTGGAGAAAAATACCAGCACTGTCACCCACTTCCATGTAGCTTTTTTCTTATCCCCCCCCGCCTTCACACAGCCCCCTGTGTCCCAATCAACTCCAATCCCCCTTGCTCCTGCTGCCAGCTCTGAACCCCTATTTGCCAGGCAGCCCCCTCCAATCCAGCCCAGTCCTTAGCTGCTATGATAAATGAAGAGCGGGGGCGGAGAGGGTCCCTTTTAGGGACATGCAGCCAGCCAGTTAGCTATAACTGGGTGGCTGCTTAACCTGTTAGGGGTTAAAGTTCCCCAGGTAAAGGGAAAGGAGTGGGCACCTGACCAAAAGAGCCAATGGGAGGGCTAGAACTTTTTAAAATGGGGAAAAAACTTCCCTTTGTCTGTGTGTTGTGGTTCTCCGGGAAAGAGGGGAGACACAGAGCAGCGATGCTTTAAGCAGCTTTAAAACAAAAGTATGAAAAAACATCAAATCATACTTCAGCCCTACTTATCTGAAACTCCAAATGTGTAAGTAGATCAGAAATGTCTGTCAGACGTCAAGAATTATAACATTCAAAAACTAGTCACTGAACACTTCAATCTCTCTGGTTCTAACAGTGGCAATTCTTCAACAAAAAAACTTCAAAACCAGACTCCAAGGAGAGACTGCTGAATTGGAATTAATTTGCAAACTGGATACAATTAACTTAGGCTTGAATAGAGACTGGGAGTGGATGGGTCATGACACAAAGTAAAACTATTTCCCCATGTTTATTCCCCCACCGTTCCTCAGATGTTTTTGTCAACTGCTGGAAATGGCCCACCTTGATTATCACTGCAAAAGGTTTCCCCCTCCGCTCTCCTGCTGGTAATAGCTCACCTTAAGTGATCACTCTGGTTACAGTGTGTATGGTAACACCCACTGTTTCATGTTCTGTGTGTATATAAATCTCCTCACTGTATTTTCCACTGCATGCATCCGATGAAGTGAGCTGTAGCTCACGAAAGCTTATGCTCTAACAAATTGGTTAGTCTCTAAGGTGCCACAAATCCTCCTGTTCTTTTTACGGCTGCAGACTGACACGGCTGCTGCTCTGAAACCTGTCTATTCTATGACACTCCAGCTGGCCAGCCCCTGCCTGAAGGCCCGTTGTGCCAGCTGGGATGATGAAATGCTGATGCATAGGGAACAGTTGCAGAGGGTGAGGCTTTCGTAACTCGAACTCTGGCTCACAAGTCAGGGGTCCAGTCTGAGAATCCAGTTGAGCAAGCATCCAATCCTTCGCAATCAGCTCCAGCATTGGCCAGGGGCAGGGGGTGGGAGGGTCTATTTTCCCTGCTAGCGGCCCAGGCCAGAGGCACAGGTGATGAGCACACAGCTGCGTTTTCCCCACCTGCTCCTTGCACGAGGGGAGTAAGAACTGGCCCTACAGGTGGCAGAGGAAACCAGGGACAACTTTCTCAAGGGCTATGGCTGTCTAGCGCTGGAGATTAGCCTGCTTCCCTCCCAAGGATTTAGTCCCCTGGAGGCTGCTGCAGATATCACCCTTCAACTAGGGATGTCAAAGTTTAACCGGTTAACTGATACTCTTGATACTTATCAGTTTCTGTTAATGATTAAACTCCGCCCGGGGTCCCAGCTGCTGCCCCACGCCTGGCATCCAGGCGTGCCCGGGGTCCCAGCTGCTGCCCCACGCCTGGCATCCCGGTGTGCCTGGGGTCCCAGCTGCCATTCCATGTCCAGGGCTCTGCTGCCCGTGGCCGGGGTCCTATCCCTCCGCTGTGCAGAACCCCGGGTTGGGGGGGGGGCAGCAGTGGGGTTGCCAACTTTCTGTTGGCACAAAACTGAACACCCTAGCCCCACCCCTTCCCCAAGGACCCACCCCCCACTCACTACGTTCCCCCTCCCTCAGTGGCTCGCTCTCCCCCACCCTCACTCACTTGCACTGGGCCGGGACCCGGCTGTAGGTAGCAGAGCCCTGGGCATGGGGCCAGCAGCCTCAGTCCCCAGTGGAGCCCCACCTAAAACGTGAGGGTGCTGCAGCACCCCCAGTTCCCCGGTTAAACGTTTAACCATGTAACTGATAGAATTTTAATCAGTTACATGGTTAGTTGTAGTTATTCACACCCCGACCTCCAACAGTAACCCATCGCTGACAAGGAGTGCAGCTGGGCCAGAGCAGACAAGGGCAGAGCTCAGCCCTGCCACAGAAGCCGGCCCTGAGTCATTGGGATGGCCGGTGGAAAGCTGCTTACGACACAGCTGTGAGTAGTTCTGCTACTCCCCCCACGGCCCTTCAGCTGTGGAAAGACCACCACAGCCTCCGAGGTGCCTGATGGGCACCCGTGGAGCTTGGTTTACACTAGTGGTAAGGGAGAAGAGGAATTGATACAGTTAAAGCAGTGCAAAAGGCTACACTGATCATTATTTCAGCTCACACTAGGCTTACTTTAATTTAGCTTAAGTTAATTATGAGTTGGTTTGCGCTAAACGGAAATCACCCATTTGAAACAACTACACAGCTTGTATCAGTTTAACTAAACCGGGGCACGGGTGTGTAGACAACCCTGTAGGCACCAAACTGGAGCGGCCAGCTTAGTCGCTAGCTCAGCCCTGCAAGCGGTGGGATGCGGGAGAGGAAACCAGGGTTGGCAGCCTGGGGAGTGCTGAGACCAATCCTTCGTCTTGTTCACAGGCTACTTTAGAAGCACTGGGCGGAAAAGGGGAGTTAATGGCACATGGAAAACGGCAGCATGATAAGCTGTGGGAAAAGCAGGGGTTATGGCGTCACCTTTATGAACACTCATATGCTGAGCAGCGTGGCCGGAATGGAACAGCATGGAGCCTGCCCGACTGGCTCGTCACCGAACACGGCCTTTCTGTGTGCAGCAGGGCCAGGAGCAGCCTGGGATGTGTCCCTGAGGTTTATTCCCCAGGGACATTGTGCTCCCCCAGCTGCATGGCACATGGGCAGAGCTGTGGTATTTATGTGCTAGGACTGGTAGCTTCTCTGGTTTGGTCCTTCTCGGCTTCCCCGAGCCCTTCTCGGCCGGGAGACGTGCACGGGCCCAGTTACACTCTAGCTGCGAATTCCTGTGCACGTGCCTGAAATTCACTTTCCGCAAAGCTGCGAGGGGAACTGGTGACTGTGGAAACCTTGGGCTCTTTTGCCCACAGCAGTAAGAACCAGCTAGCACTGAAGGTGGAGGGGTAGGTCGGAGCCCTGCACACTTTCCGCCCAGAGGAAAGGCACAGACACCATTGTCAACATGGGCATGTCCACTCCAGGAGCAACACTGGCCCCTGATGCCCCAGCAGGGACTGACCTGTGACTGGTGCCTCGGTGGCCCCTTGTCCACGCCCTGTTGCTGGGCCACCTTACAGGCTTGCAGGAGGGTGGAGAGAAGAGGCTGGGCCCACTCCCCACCCAACGAGGGGAAGCACTGGGGCTGCAGAGCTGCTCTCCCACCGTGTCGTGACATGTGATGGGGTACCTTCCCCCTCCTCCATGGCCAGCTCAGGCCTATCCTTAAGCAGCCACAACATCCTTGTCCCCATTCCACCCTCCCTGCTGCATCAGCTTCCCATGTGTCCATTTGCAAGTCATGACACCACTTGAGCGGAGGCTTTGCAGCGTCTTCTCCAGATTCTGCACTGTGCTTACTGGGGGCATCAGTGGCTGCTGGCTGGTGGACAAAAGGCAGAAGACTGTAGGACTGGGTGCAGAGAGGGGCGATAAAAGACAGTTCCCTATTCTGTAACCGGTGCTCTTCGAGATGTGTTGCTCGTGTCCATTCCACAGTAGTGTGCGTGCTCCCCCTGTGCACCGGTGCTGGAAGTTTTTCCCCAAGCAGTACCCGTAGGGGAGCACCCCTAGCGACCCCTGGAGTGGCACCTCCATGGCCCGGTATAAGGGGCGCTGCGCACTCCCCACACCCTCAGCTCCTTCTTACCGGACAACTCCAACAGAGGGGAAGGAGGGCGGGTTGTGGAAAGGACATGAGCAACGCAGTTGCCTTTTCCGTAGCTGGTGCTCTTTGAGATGTCTTTTCTTTTACTGCTTGCTCATGTGTATTCCGCAATACATGATTCCAAGCTAAATCTGTTGGAGGTGGGTAGGAGTTCACAGACACTCGGGACGGAGCACTGCCCTGCCGAACCCGGCATCCTCCCTGGCCTGGGAGACTATCGCATAACGCGAGATGATGTGTCAACTGACGACCATGTGGCAGCCCTACAAATGTCCTGAATAGGGACATGAGCCAGAAAGGCAGCCCATGAGGCTTGCGCCCTTGTCGAGACAGGTCGAAACAAGTACGGATACAGGAAGTGATCCAGCTGGAGAGCTGTTGAGTGGAGACTGGCCCTTCATGCATTCGGCCGTGGTGATGAACAGCTGTGTAGACTTCCTGAATGGTTTAGTCCATTCTAGGTAAAAAGCCAGGGCCCCTCTCATATCTAGCATGTGGAGGCGGTGCTCCTCACTAGACGTGTGGGGTTGGGGCAGAGGACCGGCAGGGAGATGTCCTGGCCCATATGATAGGCAGAGACTGCCTTAAGGAGGAACGAAGGGTGTGGGTGGACCTGGACCTTATCATAGAATATCAGGGTTGGAAGGGACCTCAGGAAGTCATCTAGTCCAACCCCTGCTCAAAGCAGGACCAATCCCAAACTCCCCCGATCCCTAAATGGCCCCTTCAAGGACTGAGCTCACAACCCTGGGTTTAGCAGGCCAATGCTTAAACCACTGAGCTATCCCCCCCCCGGCAAACACGGTGTACGGGGGTTCGGAGGTCAGGGCCTGGAGCTCTGAGACCATTCTAGCAGATGTGATTGCCACAAGAAAGGCTACTTTCCCGAAGAGGTGGGACCGGGATCATGTAGCAAGGGGCTCAAATGGAGGTCCTGTTAGCCAGGCCAGAACCAAGTTCAGGTCCCACTGAGTGACCAGGGGTCTAACATAAGGAAAGAGGTGGTCCAAGCCCTTAAGGACTCAACTGGTCATGGCATGAGAGAATATTGTGTGGCCCTGTACTGGCGGGTGGAAGGCTGATATAGCTGCCAGATGCACTCTGATGGCGCTAGGCCCTGGGCTCTGAGATGAAGGAGGTAATCCAGAATAAGATGGATCGGGGCAGCCACTGGGAAAACCGAGACCATTTTGCCAGTTAGGCCTGGCATGTGGAGAGCCTCCTGCTCTCCAGGAGGACACACTGGACTCTCTCCAAGCAGGTCTTCTCCTCCTGGCCTAACCATTGAGCAACCATGCCATGCGGTGGAGGGCTGCTAGGTTGGGGTGGAGGCAGCAACTTTGGTCCTGATAGACAAGGTCCGGGTGGGTTGGCAGTGGTCGAGGCCGCACCCTGAGTCTGGCGTGACATACGTGCACACCGACATATGGCCCAGGAGTTGGAGGCATGCCCTGGTGGTCATCACGGGAAACCTTGTGACCACACCGATGAGCTCCCTCAAGGTGTCGAACCTGTCCAGTGGGAGGGAGGCTCTGGCCGATGTTGCGTTGAGAATCGCACCAATGAATGCTATTCGCTGCAATGGGGGGTTGGTGCTGTTTACCAGCAGCCCCAGTGTGGTGCATGTGGACAGGAGGAGCGCTACGTGGTCCTGTACCTGTGATCTGGAACTGCCTTTGACCAGCCAGTCGTCGAGGTAGGGAAAAATCTGGACCCCACGACGCCTGAGATAGGCCGCTACCATAGACATACGCTTTGTGAAGACCTTGGGAGCCGTTAAGAGGCCAAACAGGAGGACGGTGAACTGGTAGTGTTCCTGTCCTACCATGAAGCGGAGTAAACGCCTGTGGCCCTCGAATATGTGAATGTGGAAGTACGCATCCTGGAGATCGAGGGCGGCATACCAGTCTCCGGGATCCAGGGTGGGGATGATGGAGGCCAGAGAGACCATGTGAAACTTGAGCTTTACCATGTACTGGTTCAGGCCTCACAGGTCCAGGGTGGGCCTGAGCCCCGCTTGGCCTTCGGGATAAGGAAATAGTGGGAGTAGAACCCTTTGTATCTGAACTCCGCCGGTACCACCTCCACTGCCCCTAAGTGAAGGAACCGCCTCACCTCTTGCTCGAGCAAGTTCTTGTGAGAGGGGTCCCTGAAGAGGGACAGGTAGGAAGGGCAGGTAGGGTAGAGAGAAACTGGAGGGTAGAGCCCTGGGAGATGGTGTTGAGGACCCATCAGTCCAAGGTCAGCAGCAACCACACTGGGAGGAAAAAGAACGAGGAGTACTTGCGGCACCTTAGAGGCTAACAAATTTATTTGAGCATAAGCTTTTGTGGGCTAAAACCCACTTCATCAGATGCATCCACTGGAAAATACAGTAGGAAGATATATATATATATACACACACAGAGAACATGAAACAATGGGTGTTGTCAAACCAACTGTAACAAGACTAATGAAATAATTTTGGGATCTGGTGCAAAAATTGGCGATTGGTCCTGCTTTGAGCAGGGGGTTGGACGAGATGACCTCCTGCGGTCCCTTCCAATCCCGATATTCTATGATTCTAAGGTAGGCAATTATCAGCAGGAGAAAAAAAAAACTTTGTAGTGAGAATCAGGATGGCCCATTTCCAGCAGTTGACAAGGTGAAAATAACAGTGTGTGTAGGGGGAAATAAACAAGGGGAAACAGTTTTACTGTGTGTAATGACCCATCCACTCCCAGTCTTTATTCAAGCCTAATTTAATTGTATCCAGTTTGCAAATTAATTCCAATTCAGCAGTCTTTCGTTGGAGTCTGTTTTTGAAGTTTTTTTGTTGTTGTAATATTGCGACTTTTAGGTCTGTAATTGAGAGATCTGATGTATCCATTTATTTGTGTCCAAAGAATAAATGGACACAAATCAGATGTCAAGAATTATAACATTCAAAAACCAGTCAGACAACACTTCAACCTCCCTGGTCACTCGATTACAGACCTAAAAATTGCAATATTACAACAAAAAAACCTTCAAAAACAGATTCCAATGAGAGACTGCTGAATTGGAATTAATTTGCAAACTGGACACCATTAAATTAGGCTTGAATAAAGACTGTGAGTGGATGGGTCATTACACACAGTAAAACTATTTCCCCATGTTTATTTTTCCCCCTACTGTTACTCACACCTTCTTGTCAACTGTTGGAAATGGGCCATCCTGATTATCACTACAAAAGGTTTTTTTTTCTCCTGCTGAGAATAGCCCACCTTAATTGATCACGCTCGTTATAGTGGGTATGGCAACATGCATTTGTTCATGTTCTCTGTGTATATATACACATCTTCCTACTGTATTTTCCACTGCAGGCATCCGATGAAGTGGGTTTTAGCCCATGAAAACTTATGATCAAATAAATTTGCTAGTCTCCAAGGTGCCACAAGTCCTCCTCATTCGTTTTGCTGATACGGACTAACACGGCTACCACTCTGAAATCTGGGAGGAAAGTACATAGACGGTTGGAGAAAGGTAGGTCGGGTGGATCCCTGGTACAAATTGGTAAGTCGTCCCTGGGCGTCCCATCAAAACTGACACTTACCCACCTGCTTGTCCTTGGAGGGCCCAGGCCGAGACTGCCACTGTGGGAGCTTCTTATAGTCCCCTGATTTTTTGTAAGGGGGCTCGTATCTGGAGTCGGTGGCCTGACTTGGGGCCTGCTGCAGCTTGAACTTGGTCCTGGCCGGGGCGGGGACATAGAGACCAAGAGTCTTTTAATGTCGTGTGGGAATCCCTGAGACTGTGTAACTTCACGTCTGTTTGTTCCGTGAACAGGGCCTTGGTGTCGAATGGGAGGTCCTGCAGGGAGCTCTGTGCCTCGCTGGACAACCCAGATAACAGGAGCCACGATGCCCTTCTCATGGACACTGCAGAGGCCATAGTTCTTGCAGCCTGTACCCGTGGCATCGGAGGCTGCCTGAAGGGCTACTCTGGTGGCAGCTGTGCCCTCCTCTGCCAGGGCCTTAAACTCCTTCCTATCATGCTCCTGGAGGGAGTCCGCAAACGTTGGCATTGAGCCCCACAAATTGAAGTCATATCT
This sequence comes from Caretta caretta, assembly GCF_965140235.1. NCBI lineage: Eukaryota > Metazoa > Chordata > Testudines > Cheloniidae > Caretta > Caretta caretta. The sequence goes on from NC_134209.1 coordinate 11,735,654, forward strand.
GCCCACCAGGGCTTGGTGGTTTGCCACCCTCAGCTGGAAACTTGAGGACGAATAAATTTTTCTACCGAACAAGGCTAGTCTCCTCGAGTCCTTATTCTTAGGGGAAGGAGTGGGTTAGCCCAGACGCTCCATATGGTTGACTGCCTTGACCACTAGGAAAATCACTGTGCCCCAAAAGTTAACATAAGAACATAAGAATGGCCCTACTGGGTCAGACCAAAGGTCCATCGAGCCCAGTATCCTGTATTCTGACAGTGGCCAATGCCAGGTGCCCCAGAAGGAATGAACAGAACAGGTAAACACCAAGTGATCTATCCCGTTGCTCATTCCCAGCTTCTGGCAAACAGAGGCTAGGGACACTATTCCTGTCCATCCTGGCTAAGAGCCATTGTTGGACCTATCCTCCATGAATTTATCTTTTTTGAACCCTGTTATGGGTCTTGGCCTTCACAACATCCTCTGGCAAGGAGTTCCACAGATTGATTGTGCATTGTGTGAAAAAATACTTCCTTTTATTTGGTTTAAACCTGCTGCCTATTAATTTCATTTGGTGACCCCTAGTTCTTGTGTTATGACAAGTAGTAAACAGCACTTCCTTATCTACTTTCTCTACACCAGTCATGATTTTATAGCCCTCAATCATATCTCCCCTTAGCTGTATCTTTTCCAAGCTGAAAAGTCCGAGTCTTATTAATCTCTCCTCATATGGAAGCTGTTCCATACCCCTAATAATTTTTGTTGCCCTTTTCTGAATCTTTTCCAATTCCACTATTTCTTTTTTGAGATGGGGTGACAACATCTGCACGCAGTATTCAAGATGTGGGCGTACCATGGATTTATATAGATGCAACATGATATTTTCTGTCCTATTATCTATCCCTTTCTTAATTATTCCTTGCATTCTGTTCTCTTTTCTGACTCCCGCTGCACACTGAGTGGATGTTTTCAGAGAACTATCCACAATGACTCCAAGATCTCTTTCTTGAGTGGTAACAACTAATTTAAACCCCATCCTTTTATATGTATAGTTAAGATTATGTTTTCCAACGTGCATTACGTTGCATTTATCAACATTAAATTTCATCTGCCATTTTGTTGCCCAGTGTTAGCCGACGGCCAAGGATGTTTGGTGAGGTGCCAGCTATGCCCGTTTATACCATCCGTGACTTTAACCGCTAGGACGCACTGTCCCTTCGCGGCGGGCAGCCCGGGCTAGGCTGACGGATGCCCCAAGGTCCTAACCACCCGTGACTTTAACTGCTGGAGCTCAGAGCTCCTTCGCAGCGGGCAGTCAATACTGACTGACAGGTGCCCCAATGGCAGCACTAAGAGCCTCTCCACACCCGTGACTTTAACTGCTAGAGCTCAGAGCTCCTTCGCAGCGGGCAGCCAGGATTGACTGACAGGTGCCCCAAGAGTTTGCCCCATGGAGGCGGCACAACTCAACGCTAGGCTCTTAGTACTCTCACCTAATGGCCAGGCTTTAGAGCCAAAACGGCTGAGGTTCTTTAATTGTGTTGGCTGCTTTACAGTAAACCAGAGAAAACAAGTCAGGCTTATGCACAAATGGTTACCAAAATTTATTAAGCTAGATTCTAATCATGTGGTTACAAAATTGCTAGTGCCTACTTATTTAAATGTAGAGATGTTACACACACAAACAAGTTACAAAACTGAAGCCACAATCCCAAAGTATAGAGCTCTATTTCAAAATATGTGTACACTAAAGATAGGAGATCAGGTGTGGGTGCTTCTTACCCTCCTTGCATCTCTCGATTCCAGCGGTGCCAAGCCAGGATCGGTCACTCAATTCCGCAGAAAGACGAATAAGGGACAAGGCTTAGGGACCCTCTTAGCTGCAGAAGCCTTGGGAGGCTGTCACTTATCTGACCAGCAGATAGATAGTGAAAAGCACTCAAAAATCATGGTGCTGTAGGTCCCCTACTTATACCTCTGTACTCCTTTATTCTCTTTCTCCTTTCTTATGCCAAATTGAGGCTGGTCTGTCTGGGTGACGCCAGCTTTCGCAAGAGTAGTTTACACTTGCAAGGGAGAGAAACAGTAAGTTTCGACTACTGGACATTTCTTTTATCAGGGTAAATATTTTCCCACCTAGGATGTTGGTGTGTGTGCATCACACTATTTAGTAGGGGCTAAGAGCCATGTCTGTCACAGGGCCTCTGCCTGCTGTGAGCTTAATCGTTGTATCTGTTCCCAGAGGCACATTGTAGCAGCACACCTGTGCTTTCACAGCTTCAAAGGCTGTGCTGGAATATATGTTAAGTGCCCTGTTCCGGCTTCCTCCTGTGTTTCCAGCAATGCTGGTCTGGGGGGGGGTGGGGGGGGGCTGGCTGTCTGGCTACACCCAGTCACCCAGTTTTGAGAGATCCTTTTGTAGCTCTTCGTGGTCTTCCTGGGTATAACCTATCTTTAGTAATTTTGTATAATTTGCAAATTCTACCGAGGGTCTGGTCTATACACAGATACTGAACCATTCAGGAAGAATAGTCACGGCAGCTAGACATGGAATGGAACACTTGCTGCCCAGAGGTAAGGTTGAGTTTTACTGATTATGTGACCATGGCACAGAAGGGGGTGCACCGATGGAATACTTCTGGAAATTGGAAAGAGTTCTGGACCCCAGAGGTGAATAGGATGAATCTCAGGGAGTTAGTATAGCCAGAGCATTTCAGCCAATGCCACACTATCTTACTGTCCACAGTGTCTGATAGGTGACAAATCACAGTCACAATGTGGCCAGAAAACAAACCTCTCACACCACTAAGTGTAGGTGATGGATGGCTTAACCCTTAGCTGAAGCTGTTCCTGCCAAGATGGGAGGAATCAAAGCTGTATTTACTGAGACCTTGTGAAAGGCTGGGCCAACTGCTCCATTGGACCCAAGTGCTCTACTGGTTCCAAGGCAGGCTTGGTTAAGGTAAGGATGGGTGCCCCAACGTATTTTTAGTACCCATATAGGGATCTGCCAAAGACACTGCCCAGTCCTAGATGCTGTAGTACATGGTGGAGCCAGAAGCAGACCTGAACAGTCTCCTTCCTGGCTTAGAACCAGGAACTGGTTATAACTAAAGGTAGGTAATCCAAAGCACAATAATGTTCTAAGATTTCCTTCTATGAGAGATCGGAGATCAATACACAAAGCCGAATGGCCTGTTGCAAAAAAAATGGTCACCTTTATTAGGTTCCAAAGCTGAAGAAAGTTCTGCAGATGTTAAGAAAAACTGAAATTACCATGCATCACATAACTACTCTAATCAAGTAAAATCAGTAATTAATGGAACCAACACTAAAAACTGCCACCCAAAGATTTAGCGAGACAGAAACAGATGTATCAAAACAATCAGATAATAAGCACTCTCAGGTATACTTGTTCATGTCATGTAAAATGCATAATTGGCATCCCCTGTTGAGTCATGAGGCTCATTCATCTTTCTCCAGAAGTTTTTCAGATATGTCCCAGAGCTGGTAGGTTTTACTTATATCCCATATGTTCAGATTTGTAGGGAACAGTACCTCTCCCTCACTGTTCTGTAGCTTTTCCTTTTTAAAATATCATCAGAGTGCCTTCTGTTGAACTCCTTCAACATCCGTAGTTCTGTCTATGTTAGTGGACTCAAGTCCAGAAACAAAGAATAGCAGAATTCTTGAATTTTAACTCTGTTTGGATGTTGACAGATGGAGAGGAAAAAAGGAGGAAGAGAAAGGAGAGGCAAAGGAGAGCCATACTCAAGAGGAACAAGAACACCGGTTACATTTGTTCTTATGTCACTGCAAAAATCACTCGCTCTACAAACCATGGATTAGGATATGGTGTATGAATCTCTGTTAACTAATTTCTTACCCAGCAAAATTGAAGTATTGTTTTAAAAAGGGCTTGAGACATTAGTCAGATACTTTATGTGCTGGATTTTTGAGCTGTGTGCGCACTTGTACCTGGGTGCACAACAGCAGCAAGGAAGCAGACAAATCTCCTGCAAAAAGTGATCAGATCCCCACAAACACTCTCCCCCAAACCCCAATTCCAGGTCAGTGTCATTGAGCATACAAATAATTAGACTGTGTCTTGTTCGTTGACCTTTATTCCATAATTTGTGTAAATTTGGTTACGGGCAAACTTGGGTGATATTTTGTTAGCAATCGTATGTGAATTCTAGATTAAAATAAGGAATTATGTACACATTGCTCTCCATGAATGTAGGTTTAATAAAGGGATTTTGCCAATATTATAGCAAGCTACAATGGTCAGCAGTTGGCACAAGACTCTAAAATGGAATTGCAGCATCAGGGACAATGTCCTATATGGGCAGCTTCCTTGCAGCATCTGTCAGACCACATGGTTGCATGAAGCTTTGGCATCCAACAAGGCTTCACACTCCCATTGGAAGCAGACACTCTCCCTGCCTGCGATCTCCAGCAGAGAGACTCTTAGGATCTTGCACTGGGACTGAGAGGGAATTCTTTTCTCCAGCAAAAAGAAAAGGAGTACTTGTGGCACCTTAGAGACTAACCAATTTATTTGAGCATGAGCTTTCGTGAGCTACAGCTCACTTCATCAGATGTTTACTGCTGCAGTTTCCACGGTAAACATCTGATGAAGTGAGCTGTAGCTCACGAAAGCTCATGCTCAAATAAATTGGTTAGTCTCTAAGGTGCCACAAGTACTCCTTTTCTTTTTGCGAATACAGACTAACACGGCTGTTCCTCTGAAACCTTTCTCCAGCAGTGGTTCATCTTCAGACATCAAGTGTTTCTTCTGCATTTGCTTCCACTCTCACCAGTGTTGACAGAAAACAGAGCTTTACGATGCTTTTTAAACACAGAATTTTAATTTTAGGTTTATTCCAACTAGTACTGAACAACAAAAGTACAAGTCCATAAGTAAACCAATGAATGAGCTTCTGCCACACACGGTGGTGGTGCTGCTCTGTAGGAAGGGGATTTGGTCACAGGAGGTGTGAACAGGCCGGAGGAGTTTAGAAAGACATTCTTGTTTCTGAGATTCAAAAACAACTGTGTTCCAAAATGGTGAAAATTATATGCAGCGTTTGTAATAGTTTTCAATAGAGCTGGGATGTAGAGATAAGCAGACACAAAAAATCAAAATGAAAGGTATTGTGCTCTTATTTGTTTTACCCTAATAGAATTTGTTTACAGCACTCAGGACTGCAGTATTGTATTTTGGTATTGTACATTAGTTACCTAATTTATCTGTCTCACTGAAACCACCACAGTAATGGAGAGTAAAATCAGCACTTTCACTGTAAGTGGTTGTTCTATTTTTGAGGGTCATGTCACAAAGGGTCCAGAAGTTTCACAATGCGTTGCCTCAAAAGGGTTAATGCTACAGGTTGACAGCCCTGAAGCCTGACCTTTCCCATTTTGCTCACGCAGCGGGCGAGCGGGCTCTGTAAATGTGGAGAGCATTCCAGAAACAGGCCTGCTAGAATCTGAACATCTTGGGCCAGGTTCTTCTGCCCGCTGAGCATGCACCATTCCCACTGCCACTAATGGAAGCTGTGCACCCTCAGCTGATGGGGTGGCCAGGCTCAGGCTCTTCTTCATCTGGGTAACCCAGTTACGTGCCCTGAACTCTGAATTTCTCACATGCTTCCGCTGGGTGTCAAAAGTTCAGACAGGCAGTGTTCTGGGTGTGCTGCGAATGGGTTTGCTCAGAGACCACCATACTGACATTGAGACATAGAATCATAGAATATAAGGGTTGGAAGGGACCCCAGAAGGTCATCTAGTCCAACCCCCTGCTCGAAGCAGGACATTTGCAGCCCTCCTTTTGGAGCAATGAGGATTCTCATCGTTCGGGCCACGTGAGTAGGTAAATGACACAGGTGCTGGGGCTACATTCGAGGCTCAGGCACTGGGTGCTGTTTTAAAGAATTAACAGACATGAAATTGAGTTGCTTGGCTAATGCCTTTTGTAAAAGGCTTTCGCCTTCCCATCACAGCGTTCGGCCTCTCCACCAGAAAGCTGTTTTACTCTCAGGAAAGCAACTCTGAGGGCTGGTCTTCACTATGAGGGGATCAACGTCGCTGCACCTGATGCAGTGGGGGTCTTCATTAGACCCCCTAAATCGACCCGCTAAATCGACAGCAGAGCACGCTCCGGTAGACCCCGGCACTCCAGCTCTCTGAGAAGAGTAAGGGAAGTCGACCAGAGAGCGTGTCCCGTCGACACAGCGCAGTGAAGGCACCGGGGTAAGTCGACCTAAGCTACATCGACTCCAGCTATGTTATTCATGTAGCTAGAGGAGCATAACTTAGGTCGACCTACCCCAGTAGTGAAGACAAGCCCAGAGGGTTGGACATTTGGGGATGGATCCTCAGGTGGTGTCAAGTGCCGTCAGCGGAGCTCTGAAAATGTACAACAGCTGAGGATCCACTACTTATTCTTTTGGCGAGAACCATATTAGGCTTCTGTGATACGTGAATGACTTTTAAAGCAGGTGCACTAGGCATGTGCATTCTTCAACTTTTGGCCCTGAACCGTTACAAAATCAAGTGATTTACAAGACAAAAACCACTGCAAATGATTTCCTCACACAGCACCTTTACTCTGCACAGAACATTAGATACATAACACTGGCAGTTAAAAGATATTGGACCACATTTTTGTCTTCTAGAAGTTCAGAGCTCCAGATGAAACCTAGAGCAGCCATTAGTTCAATTAGTACATTGGAAACCACAAACAACAACAGAATCAGGCATAGGGTTTTTTTTAAAGCTGTGAAGCTTTGAACTTCTACACCCATGTTAACTGTTTCGCTCAACTAAGATGCACAATTGTGTTACCATTTAAAACTATGTCTAATGAGAGATGGCCGGTAATATGCATTTTCACAGCTATCTGAAACTACTGCGGATGGCACATCCCCAACCCTTGATTAACTAAACAACGTAAAAATAAAAAGCCCTCTAAATGAATACAAACTTCAAAGCCTAGTTGTTATCATTTGAATTCTAACACTATTAAACAAATAGCCAAAACACAAACACCCAACTTGAGTCAATGAAATTTAATTAAAAGGGACAGCTGGGTCTTACTTCTGGTTTGGACTGACGAAGCATGTTAGAGTCACAAAACCAAACTCAGAACCATATGTCCAGTGCTGGCACAGGAGACTTAAGCAAAACAAAGAAAAGTTTGATGTTTATTGGAACTGCTGCTTCTAACCTTTTCTCTAGGTATAGTGCAAAAGATGGTGTGCAGTTCAGCGAGTCTGCCTCAAATTCCCAATTTTACAAGTGGTAACATTTGTTCTCCACAAGAATCTCTCTGCAGAATGTCTTCTGTTTTTATATTGAAAATCTCTGTTCAGATTTTTTTTGGATTGCTTTATTCACAGATTTGTGCAAGTAGACAATTCTTTTATTTTGTAAACGAAAGGCAATACACTAACCTGTCACTTCAATACTTTCTGGAGGTAAAAGGCATTAATGCAAGAATTGTAACACGAGCAATTTAACATCACTGGCTGTTATGCACTCGTAAAAGTCTAGCTCTCTCAGCCGTACATTTTCCAATGTCATTGCACAATAAATGCTACAGTGCCTCTCGGTGATGCAGCCTATTCGAAAAGAATCTTAAAATGGTTTCCTTTTCAACTTCCACCATCTTCCTAAAGTTAAAGTGGCAAAAGGAAGTCAAGATTTTGTTTTTGTTAAATTTACACCCTCTGTATTGGACATTTGAAACCATTTTATATTATGCTAAGCAATGCTTGAAAGTAACCTTCCCCTACCCAGTCAAAATAAAAACAGAACATTGTAGGAAGATGATTAGAAAGGACAAAGCTTGGCTTTGTTCTCATATAAACCCAGTCCCCACTAATTGATGTTTAAAACCAATTATACACTGGTGGAAATAAATGTTTGTATCTTTTCTGTACATCACTCATGCGCTTCAATTGTGATGTTGAACCCAACATAACGTAATCCATTTTTGTTGCTTTAAATTAGCCAGTTTCTGGGTGTGTCTTTAAGGAACTGCACTTTATACTCCTGCACACAATCTTCTGGCTTTTTACCCACTAATTTTCATCCCCTCACAAAGTGGATTCTTTTGAATCATATGCCACTGTCACTTGAGAACATTTCACAGTCTGCATTGTACTTCAGCAGTCTTTTTAACCTTTCAGTCATAAAGTGATATTTATCTTTTAGTCAGCAGAGGGCACTGACCTGCTTCACGAAGTTTTACCTAGCACAAGAGGCAGCTTTATGAAGTTCACGAAGCTCACTAATACTTCCCCATGAAAACTGACAGAGAAAGCAGCAAATTGAAACTTGATTTGTTTCCACCCTAAAGTTATGCCTGTAGCAACGTTTGCTCATAAAAGTGCAAAAAACCCCTAAGCTGAAGAACTGGACTTAGCCCCTTCTTGGATAAGAAACTCATATTGCATTGTTAATGATTTTAGCCAACTTGACTTTGTGCAAAATATCTTTAAGAAGGTTCTGGCTCAATTTCAGAATATAAAAGAAGTAAAATAAATAGTTGACTAATATCTCTCTAAACAATAAGTTGAATTTTGTGTGCTGAAAAGAAATTCTGGGTTTAATGCAATTTATCTGTAAATAAAAATAACGAGAACAGTAGTCTGTGAAATTTTAACATATGGAGTTGTACTGGTAATGTTTTCTGCTTGTAGCATAATGTTCCCAAAGTCTAGATCAATGCAATGTTGTTTTACACTTGGTAACTGCGGTGAGAATGAGCCTGAGATATGTTGTAAAAAGGCAGTCCCTTGTAAACATTTCCTCAAAAGGAACAGTAGGAGTTGAGTATGTATCAGTTACTCATATTACACTTGTCAATATAGCAATGCTTTATAAAAGACATACAGCTTATTTCCAGGTTGTCATGAATTTTATAGGATATTGATTTTCTGAAACAAAATGTCATCTAGTCCAAGATTTAAATCATATTTTGCTTCACCACTCGACATTTACTAGGTCTTCTGCTCTGCTGCTGTTGCAGTCTGTGAGGGAGCTTCTGGTTTCATGATCTGGTATGTAATGAGATATTCTGGGTAAGCCTGAAAATAAGCAGAGGAACAAACCATTGCTTTTCTGAAGGATATGGACAGTAAGTTACAATTTCAGCCTTCATATATTTTGCGTTGCTAAAGTATCACAAAGATGTAAGGGTCCATGGACTAGAACCTGGGTCTGCAGAACCTGGGATGGCTAACATTCCCCACAGAGCCACCAGGAGGCTATGGAAAGCTACAGCCAGGAAGCACTGTGGAGGGTAGCTGCAGCAGGAAGCAGCACCCAAGGGAGCCAGAGTGATAGTACCCTGTGGCCCTCTGATTGGCCAAGTGCCCTATTAAACCCCAGGGTTGTCACAGGAAGTTGTCTGGGCAACCACACAAACTTTGGCCTGCTGTGACTCCGGACTTCACCTTGTCACCTGACCTCCCATCTCCAATCACAGCCTGCCTCTGATCCCGACTCTAGGTCACTGAATCTGGCTCTTGTGATTCCTCCGACTCCTGCTCAGCAACTACCATTCCTGATGTGAGACCCCAGTCCAGCCAGACTGCTTGTGCCCAGTCCCTTACAAAAGGGCTTTAGACCATGGAGGCTATTACATGTCTGTTACTGTAACACTGATGTTTCAGTATAAACATCTTCCTCCTCCCATCGGCTCTCCCTCTTTGCTTTTTAGCTTTCTCTTGATATCTGTAGAGATCAATGAGATTCCTCAGTAGGAAAGACTATATAACTGCTCCCTTACCTCTCCCCCTGTTATTCACGGCACCAGAATTCTTGAGCACAGCTACCAAAGAAGGAGAGCAGAGAGGAAAGCAGCAGGAGAACTAGATGTCTATGCCAGTGGGGGCACAGCAGAAAGAGCTCATATTAAGAGCCAGATTTTTCAGTGTTCAGCACTGAGAAAAGACAGTTACCTTTTCCATAACTGGTGTTCTTCGAGATGTGCTGCTCATGTCCATTCCACAGTAGTGTGTGTGCTCCCCATGTGCACTGGTGCCGGAAGTTTTTCCCCTAGCATTACCCGTAGGGGAGCGCCCCTAGCGACCTCCGGAGTGGCACCTCCATGCTGCGGTATAAGGGGAGCTGAGCGCTCCCCCCACCCTCAGTTACTTCTTGCCAGACAACTCCGACAGAGGGGAAGGAGGGCGGGATGTGGAAGGTAACTGTCTTTTTTTCTTCGAGTGATTGCTCATATGTATTCCATAATAGGTGATTCCAAGCTATATCTGTTGGAGGTGGATAGGAGTTCACAAACTCTCGGGACGGAGTCCGGTCCTGCTGAACCCGGCATCTTCCCTGGTCTGGAAGACGATCGCATAATGCGAGGTGAACGTGTGAACTGAAGACCATGTGGCAGCCCTGCAAATGTCCTGAATGGGGACATGGGCTAAAAAGGTAGCCAATGAGGCCTGTGTCCTAGTCGAGTGTGCCCTCACAATTGGCAGCGGAGGGATTCCCGCCAGTTCATAATAGGTATGGATGCACGAGGTGATCCAGTTGGAGAGCCGCTGATTGGAGATCGGCCGACCTTTCATGCGCTTGGCCGAGGCGATGAACAGCTGCGAAGTCTTCCTGAACAGCTTAGTCTGCTCCAGGTAAAAAGCCAGAGCCTGTTTCACATCTAGCGTGTGGAGACAGCGCTCCTCACTGGACGTACTGGGCTTGGGGCAGAGGACCGGCAGGAAAATGTCCTGACCCATGTGGTAGGAGGAGACCACCTTTGGGAGGAACGAGGGGTGTGGGCAGAGCTGGACCATATCCTTATGGAACACCGTGTACGGGGGCTCGGAGGTCCGGGCCCTGAGTTCCGAGACCCACCGAGCTGATCGCTACCAGGATGGCTACTTTCCACGAGAGGTGCAACCAGGAGCACGTAGCTAGTGGCTCAAATGGGTGGCCTGTCAGCTGGGCCAGCACCAAGTTCAGGTCCCACTGCGGGACAGGGGGCCTAGTGTACAGGAAGAGACAATCCAACCCCTTAAGGAATCGGCCAGTCATGGCATGGGAGAACACTGTGTGGCCCTGCACCGCCGGGTGGAAGGCTGATATGGCTGCCAAGTGCACCTTGACGGACGAGGGTACCGGCCCTGGGCTCTAAGGTGAAGGAGGTAGTCCAAAATGAGGTGGATCGGGGCAGCCACAGGGGGAACGCCCCGCTCACCCACCCAGCGGGAAAACCGAGACCATTTTGCCAAGTAGGCTCGGCGTGTGGAGGGTCGCCTGCTTTCCAAGAGGATGTGCTGGACCCCTTCCAAGTATGTCCTTTCCTCCTGGCCTAATCACTGAGCAGCCACGCCACGAGGTGCAGTGCCGCTAGGTTGGGGTGGAGGAGGCGGCCCTGGTCCTGGGAGAGCAGGTTCGGGCAGGACGGTAATGGTCATGGTGGGGCGGCCGCCAGGCTTGTGAGGGTCCCTTACCAATGCTGCCTGGGCCACGACAGGGCAATCATGAAGAAATTGGCCTGACCAGGACAGGAGGAAGGCATTGGAGATAGCACCCCATCCCAGCCACCCCCGGAGCAGAACCGGGGACAGCAATGGTTCTGTCAAGTCATGAACAGGTCCACCTGGGGAGTTCCCCACTCTTGGAAAAGTCTGTGCACCACCTCTGGGTGAAGAAACCACCTGTGCTGAGAGGAGAAGTCCCTGCTCAAGCTATCTGCCCGTGAGTTCCGGGCACCCGGTAGGTGGTAGGCCTGTAGGCAAATGTCGTGGGCCGTACAGAAGTCCCACAGCTGGAGGGCTTCCGGGCAGAGGAACGGGCCCCACCTTGCCTGTTGATGTAAAACATCGAGGCCATGTTGTCCGTGAGGACCCTGACCACCCTGCCCTCCAGGTACGAGCGGAAGGCCATGCACGCCAGCTGGACTGCCCTGAGCTCCTTGACCAGGTCCTGCACAGACCACAGACATTGGGTCTGAACGTCTCTCTCATGGGCTCCCCATTGGACACCAGTTCCAGAGATGAGGCCTACCTCTGAATGGGACCCCGTGGAGCATGTTCCCCGGGGAGGACCACCATCATTTGGAGGCGATCACCAGTTCGGGCACAGTGAGGACCTTGTCCATCCTGTCTCTGGCTTGGGAGAATACTGAGGCCAACCAGAGCTGAAGGGGCCTCATCCTGAGTCTGGTGTGACAAACCACATATGTGCACGCCGACATGTGACCCAAGAGTTGTCACTGGGAACCTTGTGACCGAGGCAATGAGCCCTTTCAGGGTCTCGAACCTGTCCTGTGGGAGGGAGACTCTGGCTGATGTGGCGTCCAGGACCATCCCAATGAACTCTATGCATTGTACTGGGACTAATGCGGGTGTCATTTACCAACAGGCCCAGAGTGGCGCATGTGGACAGGAGGAGAGCCACATGGTTCCATACCTGCGACTAGGAGCTCTCCTTGACCAGCCAGTAGTCCAGACTGGATCCCACGGCTCCTGAGGTAGGCTGCCACCACAGACATACACTTTGTAAATACCCTGGGGGCAGTGGACAGGCCAAACGGGAGGACCGTAAATTGGTAGTGTTCCTGCCCAACCGTGAAACGGAGGAAGCGTCTGTGCCCCTCAAATATATGGATGTGGAAGTACATGTCCTGCAGATCGAGGGTGGCATACCAGTTCCCAGGATCCAGGGAGGGGATGATGGAGGCCAGGGAGACCATGCAGAACTTGAGTTTCACCATGTACTGGTTCAGGCCTCGCAGGTCCAGGATGGGCCTGAGCCTCCCTTTGGCCTTTGGGATAAGGAAGTAGCGGGAGTAGTACCACTTGCATTTGAACTCCGCTGGCACCACTTCCACCGCTCCTAGACCAAGGAGCCACCCCACCTCCTGCTCAAGCAGAGCCTCGTGAAAGGGGTCCCCCTGGAGGGATGGGGGTGAAGGGTGGTTGGGCGGGGTATAGGTAAACTGGAGGGTGTAGCCCCGAGAGATGGTGCTGAGGACCCATCGGTCCAAGGTCAGCTGCGACCACTCCAGGAGGAAAGCACATAACCAGTTGGAGAAGGGAAGCTTTACTGGGGGTGGATCCCTGATGAGAACTGGTAGGTCACCCCTGGGTGTCCTGTCAAAACTGCCACTTCCTTGCCTGTTTGCCTTTGGAGGATCCAGGCTCGGGGGCAGACCGAGACTGTCTCTGCAACCATTTCGTATAGTCCCATGACTTTTTATGGGGGGGCTCATATTTAGAGTGGGTGGCCTGGGTGGGAGCCTGGTGCGGCTTAAACTCAGGTCTAGCTGGAGCCGGAACATAGAGGCCAAGAGAGTCTTAAGCGTAGTGCGGGAGTCCGTCAGGCCATGCAGTTTTATGTCTGTTTCTTCTGCAAACAGAGCCTTGCCATCAAATGGGAGGTCCTGCAGGGAGCTCTGCGCCTCGCTGGACAGCCCGGACAGCAGGAGCCACGATGCCCTTCTCATGGACACTGTGAAGGCCATGGACTGCGTGGCCATGTCCGTCATATCCGACGCTGCCTGCAGGATTGCCCTAGCAACTGCTGTACCCTCCTCCACCAGAGCTTTGAACTCCTTCCTGTTGCACTCCTGGAGGGAGTCCTCGAACTTGGCAGAGAGCCCCATAGATTGAACTCGTACTGGCCCAGGAGAGTCTGATGGTTCGCCACCTGTAACTGGAAGGTCGAGGACGAAGAAATTTTTCTTCCAAAGGAATATAGCCTCCTCAAGTCTTTATTTTTCAGAGTAGGGGCTGGTTGGCCCTGCCATTCATTCCCTGTGGTTGACTGACTCAGCCACCAGGGAGTTAGGGGCACAAAATACTAGCATTCCACTCTCTTAGAGATGGGGGCGAGTGAGGCCGGGTTTGCCACAAGGCATTTGAAATTTTCGCCCCTCCTTCATGGAGTGGCAAGGCCACCCTGCCCGGTTCCGAGGCAGACAGGATGTTAAAGAAGGAGTCCGAGGGCTTCTCCACCTCCTCTGCCTAGAGGTTGAGGTTTGATGCCACCCTTTTCAATAGTTCCTGGTGGGCTTTAAAGTCCTCCTGTGGGACGCAAGGAGGCAGGGCTGTAATCGCCTCATCAGGGGAGGGCGAGGAGATAGGCGCGGTGCTTTGTGTGTCCACCGGCACCGGAGGATCCACCCCCTGGTTGCTCTCCAGGCACGGTGCTGAAGACGTGCGTCCCACCGACACCTTCCTCGGAGGCCAGGAGAGGGAGGCCACCGGCTGTTCAGAAGCTCCGGCCACCGAGCCAACCGCCACTGGGGGCTGCGTTAGGGGCCATGGTGCCCACTGGTACCACTGCGCCAGTCCCGGGGCCCCTTGCCACTGCACCTGCTGTGGCACCAGCGGAGCAGGCTGTTCGGCCTGACTGGCCTGACCCAGCAATGGATGACTACCAAGGGAGGCCGGGCTGACATATGACCTGCCGCTGTCCCTGGACCGGGAGGAGCGGCGATGCCGGGAGTGGTGCTGACCACGAGACCATGACCCTGACGTGGAAGAACGGTAGCACCGGTAGCAGCTGCTCTGTGATCGGCTCCGGCAGGCAGATCCGCGACAGCGAGGCACCGGCGATTGATGTCCGGGGCTATGGGAGCGGTGCCAAGGTGGGGTCCTGGAGTGAGACGAAGAACGAGAACGGTGTCGACATTCGTGTCTCAACTGGCTACGGTAGTCCTGTTGAGACGAGGACCTTTGGCGTCATCTGCCTTGGTCCCGTCGGTATCCACTTCTCGAGGTGGAGCGGTGCCAGGAGTCTATGTCAGACGGAACCCAGCCAGACAGCCTGGTGGGGGTTGACGGCAACCTATGTGGACTATGCACAGGATGGTTGCTGAGCGGCGAATGGCGTCAGGAACATTCCCTCTACCGAGACCGGTACTGAGCCGGGGGAGACTGTGGAGATTCCAGTGGTGGCTTGCCTCTGGACCGCGTGGCCAACACTGATGGTGCTCCAGGTACTGGCATGGACATAATGTCCTGAGGGCATCCGGACATCCAGGGAAGCCTGCTCCGAACGGGCTGGGCTACTCCACTTGACCTGAGTCGGAGGCCAATGGGGACTGAGGACTGCCCAGAATGTGTCTAGTCTCTCCCCCAGTCTTGCTCCGGTGCCATGATGAAGAAGGCCTCTTAGCCTTCTTGGCGTGTCCCGTGGATGGGGAGCCATGCCGACTAGGAGATGGTGCTGGTGGGTCGCTGCGTACTGACACCGCGATACCCGGTGCCGACTCGGAGCGGCACGCCAGAGTCGGGGTCAACACTGACTCCATCAGGATGGCCTGAAGCCTAATGTCTCTTTCTTTCTTGGTCCGAGGCTTAAACGACTTGCAAATCTTGCAGCGATCGTGGAGATGGGTTTCACCCAAACAGATAAACAGTCTGCCTGTGGATCACTCACTGGCACTGGTCGCCTACAAGTGTCTCACAACTTAAAACCCGGGGCCTGGGGCATGCCCTGGCCCGGGCGCACTAACTAAACTAAACTAATCAACTACTAATTGCAGGTACCAACACTGAACGAACAAGAGTCCTGGGGATGAGCTGCAGCAGAGCTGGAGCAGAGCAGTTCCAAAGCAACTTCACTGGCGGTAAGAAGGAACTGAGTGTGGAGGGGAGCATGCAGCACCCCTTCTACCGCACCATGGAGGCGCCACTCCAGGAGTCACTAGGGGCGCTCCCCTACAGGTACTGCTTGGGGAAAAGCTTCCAACACTGGTGCAAGTGGTGAGCACGAACACCTATAGTGGACTACACATGAGCAATCACTTGAAGAACAGTGGGAGCTGCTGGGTGCTGGTCCCTGTGGCACAGCACTGCGCTGGCTGTGTTGCTCCAGGGCACAGCATTCTGGAGCTTCACTGCTTCCTCTGAGCCGTGGACTGTGGGAACAACCTTCCTGCAGGTGCTCACAGTAAACAGGGCACGTCAATGGAAAGTTGCATTCCCAGGGCAAATGTCTTATCTGAACTGGTTTTATTCAAAACAAGTCTTCAGTACTACTTATGCTGGTACAAAAGTAAGACTAAGTTTGGCCACATAAGGAATCACCCAACTCCCTTTTTGCATGGCAATCGTACACTTTGCAGCAACGATCACCGTAACTACTAACTGGCATCTATGGAATAAGACACAGCTCTGCCCACTAACTACCAGAAAAGTCTTTGAAATTAGTCTGCCTTCGCTGCAGCAGAGCCAAGGCCATGGAGAATCAGTGCTACCAGATTATATATACACAAAGGCCAGATTCTCATCTGTGTAGAACTGTGTAGCACCACTGAAGTCAATGGAAGCTATGCTGATTTACACCAGCTGGGGATCTGGCCACCACTATGTATTCAAATGACTTGTAGAGCCCTGACTGGTACATAATTTGGGAACATTATTTGGATGGTTATCAGACAAGCACACAATACTTGGTATATGACATGGCCACACTGACTACAAATTTTGCACATTCCATTATTCTGATACTTTATAATTAAGCCCCTTTGCTTTCAGTTTAAACTGATTTTTACTGAAAAATTCCCAGGTTTCACAAAAGCGATGATTCATTTTTTTCTGATTTTCACCCTACTTTTGTATCATTTAACTATATAAACAATAACTTGCTTTATTAGGAAAATAACACATATCTCATGCAATATATTGTATGATAATACATTAGTCTGGGTGTATGTGCAAAGCTGCCTGTTGACGGAAGGCTGTGTATTATTAGTCTAGAAGATACACACAACAAACAGACACGCATGCAAACTCTGAAGTGCATGCACATCTGAACGTACTGATGAATCTCATGCCCACCACGTACACATTTCAAGGGACTAGCAGATAACAGTTTAAAGATTTAACACACTAAAATGGAAAGAGAACAAAAATCTGTCTCAAAACACGTTTCAGAACATAAGGAATTATTCAAAAATTAAAAAAAAACAAAAACAGGAGAAAAGGATGAAGTTGAGTATGCGCTGCAAATGGTGCGGCCCAATTATTAAATGTAAATATTTATATGCTAATAGTTCTAAGTCTACAATAATAAACTGCTTATTCAAATGAAGTTTTATGTGGGGATTAGAGATATATTGTTTTCTTAAACTCAGAGGTGGCCTTGGGTTTTGAGTTCTGTTTTAGTTCTGCAGCAAAACACACTGATGAGTGGAATTCAAAGCATTAATCTACTGAATACTTTTTTCCTGTCTTTCAGGTCACCAAAATAAACCCTGATATTTACCCAGAAAAATTAATAATAGTGTTTTGCACTGATTTTCACATGTTTTTGTTGTTGTGGTAATAAACACTGATAAATTCACATGCAAAATTAAATAAAATAAAAACTGAAAATGAAAGGCCCAATTTATAATCCACATACCTGCTCTCCTCTGTAGATAACATATTCAGCATATGCAAGTCCATTCACGCTTGGCCTGCCAATTACAGAATGATGTCCTGGAGGGGCATGAGCCATTTTCATTGTACTGAACTGCAGAAAGGATTTTCCAAGAGTGACTCTACAGAAAAGCATTTGTCTAAGAGAGAAATGAACACAACACATGGATCAAATCTTACTGGGAGCAGACGACTACTGTAAACCTTAAGAACGACTTCAATATTTAGGAACTTGTTTAAGTAATCAAAATGCATTTCCCTGAGCCTTCAAATAAGGAAATTAAGAATACATTTTTAAAAATGAAAACCATGAATGAAAGAAAAACCTTCATAAAAAACGGTGCATGTGGACACACATCTGGTAAAATGCAGGCTGTGGTGATCTACTTTATAATTTATTTTAAACTGTTTTGTTGCAGGCAGCTCAAATTCTTATTACCCAATGACTGGTTCAGAGAGGGAGAGAGGCCAAGGCCACTCGCCTATGAACCACTGTAGAGCTTGTTGATATACTTCGTTGACAATCAAGGCCTTGAATAAATGACACACACAAAATCCATGAATATTTGCTCGCTACAAAAACCCTGCTCTTTGGTCAAGCTGCAATAAATCCAGTTCTTGGCACCCAGGTTTGTTCTGCCAGCAGAAGCCACTACATGGAGGCACAAGCAGCTGTAAAGATTGCTTGGCATCCAATCACTATTATTTACCATGATCCACTCAGTTTCAACCCTGATATTTCAAGCCTTATTCATAAGCCACCATTCTCTTTTATTTATACTCCCTGTAAACTCAATGTCTATATGTAATTTTCAAACCCCTTCTGGGGCTTGCTGGGACCCTTTCTGTTCAGCCCTGACAAACTGTAAAAACTGAATTTTCATGCCATGTCCAAGCCCAAGTGGCTAGTCTTTCTCTGAAGCACATCCTGTGCCAGAGCTAAAAAGCATAAAGGAGACAGAAATCGTGTGTTTTCCCTGTGGGCAAATCCATTGGAAACTTACCTGTGACAAATGTAACAGGATCTGTCTTTGTGTGTTGGGCAGCCAGTCCCTCCCCCAATTCCATACACATACTGGTTACTTTTCGAGGAGTTCTCTGCGAAGTAAATTCCAGCTCCAAACATCCCTCCAATGTACGCATGTCTTTCATCAAATCCTTTGTGAATAATGGCATTAATAAAAGGAGACCCTAGAACAGAAAGACACATGGGGGGGGGGGGGGGGCGGTTAGCTTTTGTGCAGGTTGGAGCTCAGACTTACTGTAGACTTTTACTGATAAGAGGTACTTGTTTATGTGTAATATGTAAATTAAATGTTTGAAAATGAATTCAGTCAACTCAAGGGGAAGCTATACCTGATAAAATACTGTAGGGGATGGGATTTATCATTATGTACCAGAATCCTACATATGACTCATGATATTTGTTATTCATTTACTAAATCTCATTACATGCCTTTTCCCCGCCACTCAAATTTCAGTGCAATTTATCTTGTCAAATGTAATCATTCTTCAGCAGTTAATTCCACCTAAGACAGGCAGCTTTTGTCTGATTATCCTGACAACGTTTTGCTACACGAAACCGACTTTTACTGGGGCTTGTGCAATTTGCTTAAGCTATTCAGGAGGCTGTAGTTTGCAAGCATTTCTGAGCAGTTCTCCAGAGTCTTTTGATGTCCTCCTTGTTCTTTCCGTCCTCTCTGGCTCCCTAACCTACCCTGGCATGATGCAGCTCCCCTCCTTTCTCTGACATCCTGCCTCTCTCATGGCAATGCAATGTCATAGAATCATAGAAGATCAGGGTTGGAAGGGACCTCAGGAGGTCATCTAGTCCAAATCCCTGCTCAAAGCAGGACCAATCCCCAACTAAATGTCCTTCCTAAGGGCTGCCAATAGGTCCAGCAAAGTGGCTTGCACTGAATATGGTTTAACAAAGAAATGGCAGGTCTGAAATATAAAAGCGAGGTTACTCACCCTGTGCAACAACTGGAGTTCTTCAAGATGTGTGTCCCTACGGGGACTCCACTTCAGGTGTGCACGCACCCTTGTGCCTTTGATTGGATATTTTTGGTAGCAGTGCTTGTTCAGCCCATGCATGTGCCTTACCCATCCTTGTGCCCTGTTCTGCCCTCAGTTCCTTCTCTACCACAAAGTCCAATAAGAGAACATAAGAACTGACATACTGGGTCAGACCAAAGGTCCATCTAGCCCAGTATCCTGTCTTTTGACAGTAGCCAATGCCAGGTGCCCCAGAGGGAATGAACAGACAGGTAATCAAGTGATTCACCCCTGTTGCTCATTCCCAGCTTCTGGCAACCAGAGGCTAGGGACACCATCCCTGCCCAAAACTCCAAAGCAGAGAGGAAGGAGGCTGGGTAGGAGGGCACATCTCAGTGAACTCCAGTTACTGCACAAGATAACTGCTCCTTCCTCATGGCTGCTCCACTTCAGGTGACTGCCAAGCACTAGTCCCACAGAGAGGAGGGAGCTCTGAAACAGAATCTAGTACTCAAGACAGAACTGCACTGCCAACCGCAGCATCCGATCTAGTGGCATGAACCACAGCATAATTGTTGGAGAAAGTATGTACTGAAGTCCAGGTCGAAGGTCTGCAAATCTCAACAACTGGAACATTCTAAAATAATGTCATAGAAGTAGTCTGTGATCTTGTACAGCGGGCTAACCCTCTGGAACGAGGCTGAATGCGAGCAGGGTCATAACATGAAATAACACACCCAAAGATCCATCTTGAGACCGTCTGGTTGGAAATTGTGGATCCCTTGGATCTGTCTGCAACTGAAACAAACAGTCTAGGGATCTTCTGGAAAGGTTTGGTTCTATCCAGACGAAAAGCTGATGTCCTTAGGCTTCTGACATCTAACCTATGGAAGGCAGATTACTACTGAGTCTGATTTGATTTTGGGAAAAAAAACTGAGATGAATGGTCTGGTTTATAAGAAATTCAGAAGACACCATAGACACCACCTTTGTTTGGATGTGGCTATAATGATTCTTTGAAAAACTCTATAAAGGGGGATCCGCCATTAAATTCCCCAGCTCTTGGACCCTCTGGACGGAAGTGATGGACACCAAGAAGACTGTCTTTGGGGAAAGGTGAACAAGCAAACATGTAGCTAATGGTTTGAAGGAGTGTTCAGGAGTCCCGTTTGTTCAAGATCCTCCCACCATCATCATTACATCAGACACACCACTCTTGGGCTAGGGGGGCACATTTGGGGGTCGCAAAAAAAACAGGGCAAATAGTCATCTCGAGAGCAGTTTCTTCACATCAATCTTCTAGAGTTGAGAGCAATGAGTATCCTTTCACCAGCTGAATGACTGCAGAACCTACTGGGGAACAGGGCTTGTCCAGACTCTGCTTGTTTGGCACATAGACTGTCCGACCCATTCCTGGATGCACTGAAAATATAATCTGGCACACTGAGATACAAAGATGCAAACTGCCATGTGCCCTAGCAGTTGAAGACAATTTTTTACCGGAATATGAGAACTGCGCATAATCCTTGAGATGAGATTCTGCAGGGTGAGAAATCTGTTCATAGGACGGTAAGCCCTGGCTGTTAACACAACTAGAGAAGCTCCTCTGCCGTCTATCTGCTGTGCTGGTGTCAAAACTGACTTTTTGAGAATGAGTCGAAGGCCCAAAATGTGGAATAGCGACCTCATCGCTTGTACTGCTGACAATATCCCTTGATAAGATCAGCCCCGATCAACAAATTGTCAAGAAAGAGAAGACCATTATCATCAGGTGATGAAGGTGGGGATCTATGCCCACGAGGATCTAGGAGAATACCCTTAGGGCAGAGGAAAGGCTGAAAGGGAGCACGTGGTGCCAATAGTGGTCACGTTCGATGATGACGTGAAGAAATCTCTTGTGAGCGGGATGAATTGCCAGATGAAAATACATGTCTTGAAAGCAGAGCTTTGGAACTGTGCTCCAGGTCCGCTCCAGCTCCAGGCAAAAACCTGCAGCTACACTGCTCCGGAGCTGCTCTGCACTCCAGCTCTGGGCTCCGCTCCAAAGCCCTGCTTGAAAGTTGAGAGTCACAAACCAATTCCTGGAATCGAGGGAGGGAACTACAGCTGCAAGGGTTACCACCCTGAATTTCTGCTGTTTCACACAGTTGTTCGTGCATCTGAGATGGAATACTGACCTCCATCCCCATTCTTTTTGGGGACCAGAAAGTACTTGAAGTAGCACCTCTTTCCCCTGAGCTGAACTGGAACTCGTTCCATGGCCCCTAAGCATAGCAGCGAGGCCATTTCCTGTCTCAGCAATTGCCCATGAGATGGGTTTTTGAAAAGGGATAGGGGAAGGGAGGGACAGGGGGATGGAGGTGAAATGATTAGTATAACCAGATGTAATGGCCTCCAACATCCATCTGTTGGATGTTATGGTCTCCCAGCAGGCTGAAACTGGGAGAGGAAGTATTTAAAGGGGAGAAGGAGGATAGGATGGTGCAACAGTGAGTCCTTGTCAAGTGGGCAAGAGTTAGACTCTTGACAAAGCCAACAAAACTGGTGCTTGGACTACGTGGATGGCTGGGATGAAGAAACTGTGGCAACCACTGGCTTCCTTTTTGAATATTTAGGCCTCTTGGCCCGGGTGGCCTATGGAAGGTGGAAAAATGGGCTGAGCAAGATCTCTGTGCTGACTGTGACTTGCTAAACTTTCTTTTATATGTTGGTGTATAGATCCGAAAGGATCTGTGCTTGGCCTTCGGTCATTCAAGGTGTGAATGGAGTCATGTGTAGACTTGAAAAACAATTAAAGGCTGTCACAATGGAGATCTTCAGCATTATTCTGCATCTCCCTAGGAAAGCCTGACAGCTGCAGCCAAGATGCTCACTGCATTATGATCACAGTGGAGATGGACCTGGCTGCAGTACCAGCTGCATCCAAGGAGCCTGAAAGGATATTTTTACCAAAAGCTGATCTTCCTGTATAATAGCTTTAAACTGCTCCTCATGCTCCTCTGGTAGATGTTCAATAAAGGTTTTAAATGTATTGTAGTTCCAATAGTCGTATTTTGACATAAGGGCCTGACGAGTCACTACTCAAAACTGCAACATGGCTAAGGAGTAAGTCTTATAACCAAAGAGGTTAAGTCTCTTCTTGTTCTTGTTGCAAGGGGTAGATTTTGTATTGTGCTGCCCACTGCATTCATTATCCGCCTACACTACCAGGGAGTTTGATGCAGAGTGGGAGAATAAAAACTCAAAATCCCTAGCTGCGACACAGTATTTCTTATCTGCATGCTTGCAAGTAGATGGTGCAGTCGCAGATGATCTTAGCAGATTCCAGTAAAGCTTCATTGACAGAGATGTCTACTTGTGTAGAAGCTGAGGTGTGCAAAATGTCCAGGAGCTTATGATGGGAATCCTGGATCACCTCTAATGGAATATGAAGTATATCAGTGACATCCGCATATCAGTCATCCGCTATCGAAGGTGGAGGAGGCATGACTGCTTCGTCAGGCGATGACGATATATTAGTAAGAGATGTCATCTTCTTGTCAGCCCTTGCCTCCTGGTCCTCAAAGGTCCTCTCTTCTGCTAGAAAAGGTGGGAGTGGGGGCTAAGGAAAATACCTCTTTATGCTCTCTGTGGGAGTGAGTAGATGTTGTCAAATTGCTGACAGTACAGAGTCCAAGGCCACTGGGGAGGTCCAAGGGGGAAAGCATCCACGCTGGTCAAGCCAAGAGAATGGAGCTGGAGGTCTTCTGTCCTCTTGTGTTAGTGCGTATTGGAGAAAAACCCTGACAGAAAAACCCTGTATTGAAATCTGAGTCAGATGAGTCTTCCTCAATATATTCCATGGTAGGTAACAACTGATCATCATGGATGGTAGAGTTCAGTGAGTCAGGTGGCCTGGGAGGAAAATGAGGAGTCAGTGACCGAGTGGGTGTCGGTACAGGTAAACGCTCGGTACCAGACAATAGCAGGCATTCTGGCTCACTGAAACAATGTCGTCTCTTGAATACTTAAACTCCTGTGATATTGATGGTATATGGGTAGCAGCTAGGTGAGATCCTGTAGAGACTGGTTTTGGTACAAATATCTTGGACACTGGAAGCTTGGTTTGAGAGTGACCACGAGCAGACTATGTTGTTATTGCAGAGGTTCAAGATGCTGTCAGTACCACAGTGTGATGGGATGGTGTTGTGCGATGGGGTGTATAAACCCCTCATAGGACAGAAGGGGATTAAGGAGCAATTCTGGGTGAAGGAGGCACCAAACTGCTGCCTGGATACAGGGGAGCAACAGTACCCGATGACCGGGACTAGGGCTGAAAGCCTGGAGGTGGCAATCCCCAGAGATGGACAGCAGCTGGCTGGGACGCAGATTGCAGCAGGAAGTGACCCAGGAAAACTGACTTGAGGCTGACAGAAGACGCCACCAGGTAAGCAGCCAAACCAGCCTCCCAGGTCTCTGCATTGCAACCCAGTGGAGTGGAGGGCCCAGGTTCTCCAACCCTGCCCAAGGCCCGTACCCACTAGATGGAGATGTTATGAAAGAACTGGACTTAACATAAACCTGCACTTGCCATAACCAGCAGCCTTCTTGTGCATTTAGCCATCATGAAGTGAAGGTGAGGATACCACGTAGAGAGGAAGAATTTGGACTTGCTTAGGCAGACAAAAACAGCTGCACAAGCTGCAGTGTTACTAACAAGGATAGATAAAGTAAAATGGCATTAAATGAGAATGGAAGGGAGCTGACCTTGGTCCAGGTGCCTGTGTCTGTAAAACTTCTAGCTGAAGTTGCTTTGCTGATAAGTAGAATAATGAATTATTATTTGCTGTTGCTAGGGAAATTGCTAGCATATTAGGGGTCATTATGAGTTATGTGCTTTGTTTGAAGAAACCTATAAAGAGTTTAGTTAGAGAGAATACTCTGGAGAAGTCTGGATTTTCTATGGGCAAGGAGACACTGAAATCCATCTCCCCAGTGGCTAGAAGGAAAGCCAGCCACTGGAACCCTGCTGCTGCCACTCGACACTATCTCAGCCTTTGTGTAACTATATCTATCTGGGGTGCTCTAGACTATTGCTATTTTTGATGTGTGCTTTGTATTCAATAAAAACAAGGATTTTTGGATGGAAGCACTTGTGTGTGAACCAATCGTTTATCAGACAGAAGTGCTGCGTCCCCCACTGATTTATTTCCTGACGCTGCCTGGAAAACAGAGACTAGTTACCATAGTTTTGGGTTCATATAAACCCAGTGCCACCTCTGACCTGTATCCCCTAGGCAGAGATGCTAACCTGAACTGCACCCATTAGGCAGTGCTGCTGACCCTAACTGCACTCACTGGGGGTGACTGCTGCCTTGGGGTGCTAACCACTAGGCAGGGGACTCTTCCTCCCAATGCATGTTGGTATCAGAAATTCAACTTCAGTGTCTGGTGGTGTAGTCCTCTTTGAGATCTCTAGCGGTCTGGGTACGAAGTAGATGACCTGAGTACCCAATCTCTCTTTGTAGTCAGTCTCTTAGAGGACACCTTAGAGGCCTTCCCGGTACCTGAACCACATGGAGAATCTAAAGAATTCCCCTTGTGACATGAGATATGCAGAGTCTTTTTGTGATTTGGTGGCCAAGATTTTCTAAGACACCCAGTACTCCGATTCTTCTCATCAGCAACCAGAAGCTTAGGTAACACAGCTCTCTGTACTGCGGACTTCTGACACAGAAGCTGTCTGCTGAGACTTTTGGTGACTGATGCCCAGAGGTAAACAGCATAGTTCAGCCTGTATACGTTGAGGCATTCAGTGACAAGGATCTCAAAGTAGATGGGGCACTTGAAGCCCTGTGTATGTGGAGGTTTTCGGTACCCAGGTCAGAAGTTGGTCTTTGGGCTTGTTCCATCATAGAATCTCAGGGTTGGAAGGGACCTCAGGAGATCATCTTCTCAGGAGAAGAATGAGGGGGGATTTGATAGCTGCTTTCAACTACCTGAAAGGGGGTTCCAAAGAGGATGGCTCTAGACTGTTCTCAATGGTAGCAGATGACAGAACGAGGAGTAATGGTCTCAAGTTGCAGTGGGGGAGGTTTAGATTGGATATTAGGAAAAACTTTTTCACTAAGAGGGTGGTGAAACACTGGAATGCGTTACCTAGGGAGGTGGTAGAATCTCCTTCCTTAGAGGTTTTTAAGGTCAGGCTTGACAAAGCCCTGGCTGGGATGATTTAACTGGGAATTGGTCCTGCTTTGAGCAGGGGGTTGGACTGGATGGCCTTCTGGGGTCCCTTCCAACCCTGATATTCTATGATTCTATGATCATCTAGTCCAACCCCCTGCTCAAAGCAGGACCAATCCCCAATTTTTGCCCCGGATCCCTAAATATCCCCCTCAAGGATTGAACTCACAACCCTGGGTTTAGCAGGCCAATGCTCAAACCACTGAGCTAACCCTCCCCCTGTCACTAAATTATCACTAATCTAAACCTTGTTTCCCTATGGTTTTGAGATCTGCTCTTGAATGAGATGCAGAACTTGCACTTGCTGGGGATATGAGTGTCTACCAAATTGACAGAGACACTGAGGATGCCTGTCACTGATAGGGATAGGTTCATGAAAGGAAAGAAAGCTCTTAAAACTAGGGGATCCAGTCAGACACCCAGAGCAAAGTCCAAAAAATCCCGCTTAACAGGGAGAAAAAAGAAGAAAAAAAGAGGGAACCGTGATTCCAAAAACTAACACCACAAACATTAAACACGAACTAGGCTGACGAGGACAGGCACACTCTACACTTCATCTCAGGCTGAAGGAGCCTGAAAAAGAACGGAGGGTGGGTCCTGCATGCGGTTCTATATATCCTCGGAACAGGGCATGAGAATGTGTAGGGCCCATGGAAGGGCCAAACGGGCACTGCTTCTAAAAATCTTTGCTCAAAGGTGCAGGGGCACATGCACACCTGAAGTGAAGCACCCACAGGGACACTTCTTGAAGAAGTGTAACTTTTCTCATCAAAACACACTTGCATACGTTCTGATGGTGGAGAGGAAAGCGAGCAGAAATACAAAAACAATGTACAATGATTAACACTAACATTTCCTCCCCACTCCCCCCTTTTTTTAAAGAAGTCGTGAAGCCTAGAAATAGAGACTAGTTCCTCACCATGAAACAACATACGCTCATTGTGATGGTTGTGATTTTCCTCGGACACCTCCTTCTGTCTGTGACAGAATCTCTCCCTCAACTTCTTGTTCACAACCTTCTGAATCTACAGTGTAAACAAAAAATATGATTCAATTCTAATGAAATGTAATTCTATACAGTATAGGGAAACTGTAGCAAGAGGCATGGACTGTATAACAAATATCTGGGGTGGTTTTGCTTTTAAAACAAAATTGGTAAAAAACATTACAGACAGAGCTGGCAGACCACCTTTAGTCAAGGTAGCCCAACACTTCCTGTTATAAGATCCTGTTTTCAGTTGCTTATTACTTTGCCAAACTTTTACCATTTGGGCTGAAATTTTAGGTTCCTGCCTCAGGCAGAATTTTGTTGGAAAATTTAGGCAAAAACTGTTCAGCCATTTCTGAGAAAAAGTTAGGGGAAAATGTGTTGTTTTGTGTACATGAAACATTCATAATACTATTTTGCTGTGAAGCTCCAGTCTGGTGCTTTCAAGCTTTGAAGCAGGGACTTCAAATTTGGTGGTGGTGATGCAGCTAGGCCTGGTGTCAGGGATGTGCCTTTTGCCATCCCTGGGAAAATCCATCCAAACTGGCCTAGTTATGAGCCTCTGAGAAATCTCAGTTTGCACATGCTCAGTAGAGACTTGAAGAGTCTGGCAGCTAAATACTCTGAAAATTCTATCCATATTGAGCATGCTCCATCCCTTCACAGCTCCTAATGGTGACAGGACTGCACTTGGCTATCCCCAGAGTGACTGAACATGTTCCATCCCAGGAGCTGTAGGGAGCTCCTGTGGGACTGGCCACAGGAACTGAAAGCAGGGCAGCTGTCTCGTCTGTGCTCCCAATACTATCCCTGTTGACATCAAGGCAATATGAAGCAGGTCGAAGTTTGCTTTGTAAAAAAAAAATTGGGGACATTACATTAAAAAACCCTACACAACGTTAAGGCTGCAAAGTCAAGCAATCAGAAGCCAGAATTAAGATTGCCTGTTCCACTTTAATAATTTATCCCCTTTGTGTGTATGCATTATGGTACAGTCTGTAATTACATGGTCACCTCCTGCCTCCTTCACTGCACAGCATGGATGTACAGTCTTAATTTTGGTATTTCTTACCTTCTGAATGCTTGACTGTGCAACTTTGACGTTCTTGTAATGTGGATTTTTGTATGCAATTATATAATGACAGGGCAGCATATCAAAATGATTCCACCTGTTAGCATAATTACCATTTATTTTACTTCTGATTTTCTGAAGTCTTTGAGACTTACCCTGATGACATTATATCTGTTGAAGATCCCTCCAGCATTGCCACCGTCTCTGTGCTCCCGGATTGTACTTTGCATCTGCATAAGAATATCAAATGGAATTCTGAAACATTGACACCTGCTAATAATATTAATGAGCTGGAAAGGGAGTTCATTTAAGCAAGGCCAAAAAATGGGGAACGGTGAATATACTTATAACAGATTACATTCGTGGAGAATGAGCAAAGAAACCCAAAAGTTAAGAGACCTCAAATTTGAATACAGCTATGTTCTTTAATTTGTTAGAGTACAGAAAGTCCCAGTGGAGCACATTGCTCCAGGATATTGGCTGAGAACAAATCCAATGACCCAACTTGTCAATAAAACTCCAAGTAAGAAAATAAGCACATTGGAATTTGCTGTCCAATGAATTTCATTGAATTTCAAAAGTTCCAATTATAATGTTACAAAAAGCAAGAAAGATTTTCTGGAAAGACTATGTTGACATAATAAAGAATGTATAACTAAGGTACATAATCTTCCATTTCTTGGTTACTGGGGGGATCAATACATTGTGATGTTTGTACATTACTATTACCAGCTATCAAGAACTATAATTTCATCTACAGGTAAGTGACTTTTGGTAGACAATTACAGTTAAAGTAACAGAATTTAATAACAGCCCAAATAAATATTGTATTTGACTCTGTTGGCAGTTGACTCTGTCTGTTACGCAAGCTATATGCAATCCTGTATGAACTCTGGATTTCCAAACTCTTGTCTAAGCAAGAAGTAGCTTAAACATTTTCAACTTACTTTAAAAACAAAACAAAAAAACACTAGCACATCACAGAAACAGTTACAATCTAGGGCAATGTTAAGTCAGAAAATCAACATAAACTGTACCAAGTGAGAGGCAAAACAGTCTAATACATGTGAACTTTGCAGTCGATATTCTGACTTTTGCTAGGGCAGCAAGCTGTTAGGGTTGCTAAGCAGACCCTTGGCATCAGTATTTCACTGGTGACAAGGTGATCGGACACAATGAGGTTGTCATACCATGCCTCCTTATTAAACTAAGCAAACAATTTGTTAAAATAGCACCCTAAGTCCCTGATCCTGCATGTCCTAATGTGCTTTCCTACTAACAGGAATGGACAGATCACACACGAAGGTCTAGGGCTCAAGGTCAAAGGTTTTACAATGTAATCTGTTTATTTTTCCATTTAAATAGCTAATACCATAAAGTAGTACACACAAAACCTCCCTCCTCATTTTGATCTGTCATATGAGCCTTTTGAACACTTCTCCAAGAAAATACACTTTGTAAGGGGAGTTAATGACCCAGACCCAAGAGCACATTCAATGGGTGTTTCCAAAAGACTTCAAGAAGCATAAGGAGCTGCCTCTTGAAGCAGTGGATACAAACCACAGGGAAAGGGATGAAGGAGAGTGTAATCCCTTTGGTTCTATTTTAACCTATGTTCCCAAACACCCTAGCTAAAAAAGGGAAAAACTGATGACTTTCATGAAGGTAGGTGCACATACGTGGCCCCGTGGTGCATACACATCGGGACACCAACTACAGGTAAGGGTCACAGCATACAGCATCCATCCTACCCTATCTAAGTTCTTATCCTGGCACTCATCGCCTTAGTATCCAAGTGTCTCTGTGGAGAAGGCAGCACCTGAGCAGGAGATTGTGGCAAGGCAGGGAGAAGCACTGGGTTAGCCTGGCTGGCAGACAGTGGACAGAGCAAGGAAGATCTGAACATGCGCAGTCACCCAGCAACACGAAAGCAGTCGCAGCTCTATGTGCACCATCATCCCCAACAGCAGAAGGGTGTGTCCGGCCCCACCCATCACCTGGTCTCTCTGGGGGCAAGAGGCAATGCCACGTTAAGGGGATCATGGGGCTGTTGTGTGACCTGTCCTACTCTCAACGATGACCCAGGACCCTGGGGAGAAATGGTTGTTCCAGCCTCCACCCACAATTACTCTCAGCTCATTTTTTGGGAGCTGCAGGATTGATTGCTGTCTTTGGGGGTGAGGTGATGCTGATGCCTGGTCTGTCCCCATGGAGCTGTGGGGGCTTGGGTCCTTTCCCCCCACACTACAGAGGACCTTGATGTTGTTTCGCTTGCCAAAAGAGACTGCATAAAAACGGCCCTTTCCTACTGCTCCCTGAGTGCCCTGGGGTCAGATCTTTTTTATTCCTGTTAACTGCTTTGGTGCTGCAGGGCTGGAGTCTCTCTTTGAGCAGCACCAACAGCATGGCTTGTTTATTTTAAGTCAGTGACACACTTGTGGAGCTCTACTAAAGGCAGCGAGGGTTGCAAAGGTATCACCGAGGCCATAATCTGAAAAAAAGTGATGAGCGCAGGTGTACCTGGGTGTGGAATTGGGCCCGCAGAGCACTGGGGATATATAAGAGGAAAAGAACCTAGTTTGACCTTCAGTTCCTAGGTGGAGTTTGAAGATCTGGCCATCAGGGATCACATCTGGATCTGTAATCACTGGGTGGCAGTAAGGTGGAACCCACCAATGCTATTTTGAGAGGATCACTTTGCAGTGGAGAACCACACTGACCTCCAGGACAGACATTAAGCAGCAAACACAAGCCAATTTTTAAAACAAAAATATTTGTATTTATAATACCTCCTCTTCTACTGATTGATACTCCTTATCATCGGGAGCAAGGTCTAGGAGAATAGTCCCTTGGCTCACACAGTGAAAAGTCAAATAAGGACTGGTGCCTGCAAAAGGGAAGAATTTAAGAAGTAAAAATCAACTGTAGGAAACAATACCAGCTGTATTTTTACCCAGCTTTACTATTATTGTTTGTTGAATAACCCCAGAGCAGGAGCAAATGCAATAAAGGACGTAAACAAAGGAAATACAACCTAAATTAGATCAAATGCTTGAAAAGCAGCAGGCATTAAAAGAGAGTATTAAAATAGAATAAAATATTAAAAGAATAAAATTTATGTGGGAAAAGAACTTATCCAGCAATTTCTGCTTTCAAGTGAAGCAGCTGAAGCCTGTGTGATAGAGACAATTCCAACAGTTTGCAATTACAGTGTGATCCATTCAGGAATTAGTTATTAGTAACCAACAGTTGTGTGTGTTAATCTTGGAACAAACCCCTGCACTAGACCGTGACTGACCTTTACGTAGGTACACAAAGAGCTGCTCCCACTGTATGCACTTCATGCTGGAGCCTGCTAGAATGATGGCCTTGTGCTCAGAGCAGCATAGAATCATAGAATATCGGGGTTGGAAGGGACCTCAGGAGGTCATCTAGTCCAACCCCCTGCTCAAAGCAGGACCAACACCAACTGAATCATCCCAGCCAGGGATTTGTCAAGCCTGACCTTAAAAACCTCTAAGGAAGGAGATTCCACCACCTCCCTAGGTAACCCATTCCAGTGCTTCACCACCCTCCTAGTGAAAAAGCTTTTCCTAGCATCCAACCTAAACCTCCCCCATTGAAACTTGAGACCATTACTCGTTGTTCGGGCATCTGCTACCAATGAGAACAGTCTAGATCCATCCACTTTGGAACCCCCTTTCAGGTAGTTGAAAGCAGCTATCAAATCCCCCCTCATTCTTCTCTTCTGCACATTAAACAATCCCAGTTCCCTCAGCCTCTCCTCATAAGTCGAGTGTTCTAGTCCCCTAATCATTTTTGTTGCCCTCCGCTGGACTCTTTCCAATTTTTCCACATCCTTCTTGTAGGGTGGGGCCCAAAACTGGACACAGTACACCAGATGAGGCCTCACCAATGTCGAATAGAGGGGAACAATCACGTCCCTCCATCTGCTCGCAATGCCCCTACTTATAGAGCCCAAAATGACGTTAGCCTTCTTGGCAACAAGGGCACACTGTTGACTGATATCCAGCTTCTTGTCCACTGTAACCCCTAGGTCCTTTTCTGCAGAACTGCTGACTAGCCAGTACGGTGCATGGGATTCTTCCATCCTAAGTGCAGGACTCTGCACTTGTCCTTGTTGAACCTCATCAGATTTGTTTTGGCCCAATCCTTTAATTTGTCTAGGTCCCTCTGTATCCTATCCCTACCCTCCAGCGTATCTACCACTCCTCCAAGTTTAGTGTCCTCTGCAAACTTGCTGAGGGTGCAGTCCACGCCATCTTCCAGATCATTAAAGAAGATATGGAACAAAACCGGCCCCAGGACTCCGCTTGATACCGGCTGCCAACTAGACATGGAGTCATTGATCACTACCCGTTGAGCCCGACGATCTAGCCAGCTTTCTATCCACCTTATAGTCCATTCATCCAGCCCAGTACTTCTTTAACTTGCTGGCAAGAATACTGTGGGAGACCGTGTCAAAAGCTTTGCTAAAGTGAAGGAACAACACGTCTACTGCTTTCCCCTCATCCACAGAGCCAGTTATCTCGTCACAGAAGGCAATTAGATTAGTCAGGCATGACTTGCCCTTGCTGAATCCGTGTTCCTCCCCTCCATGTACCTCTTGGGGTGTGCATTCCCCAGATGAGGTGGAGAGGAGACAAGACAATGGTTCCACCCCATCTTTGCACCACCAGACTGAAAGATTCCTTTGACTCCAGCCATTTTATCTCTACTGCCTAGCCGGAATTTGGTTCAATGCTGCAAGCAGGAACGCATCTTACCACACCTAGACTCTTTAAAGTCACGGTCTAAGACTGGGGGTGGTTTAAGAGCATTCCTTTTACAAGGCAACTGCTGAAAGTCTGCTGAAAATTATTTCAGACAGGTCCAGGTGTACATAACTCGAAGTTAACAGGTAGGGCCAACTGTTTTGACATATTTACCTTGCTGCCCTCCTAGAAGTCTCTCTACACCTTTTATTAGTTTGTGGCGATGTCCATATGCGTTAATGCCAATTTCTTTTAACTCTTCATGCCCCATGTCTGCCAATACATCAAGAGTTATCTGAAAAGAGAAAGGATGACAAAAATTAGTAGCCAAGTCTTCATTACCTCCTAAGGAAAAAATGAAAAAGTCCCATTGTTACAGAAATTATACTGTACCTACACTGCATTCATGCTACGAGTAGAATCCCTCAGTTTATGTATTTTATTTTTATTATGATGACCCTGCAATCTAATAGACTGCCACCTTCCTGTCTGAGGCTGGCCCAGGTAAATACCACAGGGTCTCTCCCCAGGATGAGACAGCAGAGAGCTGCTCTATGCTGGCTGCTGCAGAATGTGTGTAAATAACACAGAACATACCTCTCTCTTCCAAAAACTAACACAGAAATCTAATTTAACATAACAGTTAAAAAGTAAGCTATTTAATTTTCCATACATCTCCCTTCATGGTAAGACTCCACACCAAACTGGGAATAATTTCTAACCATTTAATGAATGCAGTGAAACAATAGTCAAATATTACTAGGAAAATGATTTAGTCTGGATCTGATATTGCTAAAGGAATGATAAAAGGCTAATTTAAAACTGATAGGAGATTTCAAGTGTGCCTATGGGATTTAGGTGCATATGCCCCACTGCAAATCAGTGGGACTTGCATTCCTCTGTTCCTTAGGTGCATCATAACTCTTCCCCTTCAGTGACAGGCCATACTGATATTGGATTTTTAAAAATAATTTCCTGTGCTGAAGTATCATTGATGGAGCTCCACATCAAGGACGATTGTACACAGGTGACTAGTCACTGTATTATCTAGAATGGCTCTGAGGAGGGTTAGATGGCACTCCGGCTAACACACCAATATATTATTTACACTAACACACCCACCATTGCTAGCACTGGTGGACCTGCATGAGTGACAACAGAAATAGTAAAAAAAAATCCCAGACAACAGCTTTCCTGAAAAGATTATTAAGGGGTCAGGATTACTAACGTGGTGCTGTACATCAGCACTATACACATATCAACAGTTTAAAGCACACTGTAGCCAGATTTTACATTTTTGCACAAATACTGATAAATGTATTTCCACCACATACAGCATGGAAATAAAAGTTCTATTTTAGCCTGATAATTTCCCATTCTTTTGCTGTTATGTCCTTATTAAAATGTCTAACACATCCTACATCGATGCCATTACAGATTTTCTAAAACATTCGCTTTGTGTTTATATGGTGCGTGTGTGTCTCCAAACACGATTTGGCTATGTAAAATCATGCTTCAGTAACCCACGGTTCTTAGGAATAATGACTGTCATGATGACAGATCAGGACTATTCACTGGCTGTAATATATTAAGATTCCTCAAAGCATTTGACAAGGCTGCATTTCAAGGTAATAGAGATTACCTGCTAAAGCAGGAAGTAATAAAATAGGATGTTAAATAAAATGTGAAACAGAAAATTGATTTAAGAGCAGGACATAAAGGGCAGTCTAGACACAAACTTTTCATATTGTACAGAAATTCTATGCACAGGTTACTTTTTGGACCTCAGAGATACAGAAAAATTTCATTTAGGAGAGGCATTCAAATACATCTGCTCCCAAATTTACACATTACAATAGAACTGGAGGCTTAATCAACGGGAAACCATACAACTAGATTCAAAAGGAGCTGGAGAGTTAAGATAACTGGATCTGTAAGTAGAAAACAAAGTCCACTGTAGACAAAGATAATATGCTTAATTCAGGAGAGAGGGACTCAACCAAGGGATATGTGATAAACATGTGATAAACATGTGATAAACCCAACATATCGATCAGGCAAAAGATATGAAGATTACTATGAAAGAATCATTGAAAACATCCATCAAGTGCAGAGCAGCACTACAAAAGACTGCAAAAGATACTACCGTACAGCCAGAGGACTAGGATTAACATCAGGGGAGATCCAAAATGAAAAGGTGTCCCTCCCTGGTACCTGTATCACAGGAGGGCTGTTTCCTTGCAGAGATTGTAGTGTATGGGAAACAAAGACAGTTCCAGACATCAAGCATCCAAATAATATGGAATGACTATGAAGATGTACTTATTGGCTTGAAAGGACAACAGTATGAGATGAATTAACAAGTTTTCAAAATGATGAAAGAGACAAGTAAAGCCGATTTGCATTTTTAAAACTCTCACGAGTGGGGGAAAATTGTACAGAACCTAGAAGTAGGGCTGTCAAACAGTTAAAAAAATTCATCCTGATTAATCGTACTGTTAAACAATAATAGAATACCATTTATTTAAATATTTTTGGCTGTTTTCTACATTTTCAAATATATTGATCTCAATTACAACACAGAATACAAAGTGTACAGTGCTCACCTTATATTTATTTTTGCTTACAAACATTTGCACTGTAAAAAACAAAAGAAATAGTATTTTTCAATTCCCTCATTACAACTACTGTAGTGCAATCACTTTACCATGAAAGTTGGACTTAAAATGTAGAACTATATACAAAAAAAAATAACTGCGTTCAAAAATAAAACAATGCAAAACTTTAGGACTGAGTGGACTTGTAGGTTCTAAAGATTCATGCTCCAACCTCCATTCCAGAGGACATGTTGATGACGGGTTCTGCTTGATAATGATCCAAAGCAGTGCAGACTGATGCATGTTCATTTCCATCATCTGAGTCAGATGCTACCAAGAGAAGGCTGATTTTCTTTATAGGTGGTTTGGGTTCTGAAGTTGCTCTTCCAAGACTTCTGAAAGTCTGCTCCACACCTCGTTCCTCTCAGATTTTGGAAGGCACTTCAGATTCTTAAACCTTGAGTCGAGTGCTGTAGCTATCTTTAGAAATCTCACATTGATACCTTCTTTGTGTTTTGTCAAATCTGCAGTGAGTGTTCTTAAAATGAACAACATATGCTGGCTCATCATCCGAGACTGCTATAACATGAAATATATGGCAGAATATAGGTAAAACAGAGCAGGAGACAAACATTTCTCCCACAAGGAGTTCAGTCACAAATTTAATTAACATATTTTTTTTTTAATGAGCATCATCAGCATGGAAGCATGTTCTCTAGAATGGTGGGGGCAGCATGAAGGGGCACACGAATGTTTAGCATGTCTGGCCCATAAATATCTTGCAATGCCCGTACAAAAGTGCCATGTGAACGCTTCTGCTCACTTTCAGGTGACATTGTAAATAAAAAGCAGAAAGCATTATCTCCCGTAAATGTAAACAAACTTGTTTGTCTTAACGATTGGCTGAACAAGAAGTAGGACTAAGTGGACTTCTAGGCTTTAAAGTTTTAATTTTGTTTTTGAGTGAGTTATGTAATGAAAAAAAAATCTACATTTGTAAGTTGCACTTTCATGATAAAGAGCCTGCTTTACAGTTCTTGTATGAGGTGAATTGAAAAATACTATTTTATTTGTTTATCCTTTTTACGGTGCAAATATTTGTAATAAAAATAATACTATAAAGTGAGCACTGTACACTTTGCATTATGCATTGTAATTGAAATCAATATTTGAAAATGTAGAAAAACATCAAAAAATATTTAATAAATTTCATTTGTTATTCTATTGTTTAACAGTGTGATTAAAACTGCAATTAATCGCAATTAATTTTTTTTGAGTTACTTCAAGTGAGGTAACTGCAATTAATCGACAGCCTTACTTAGAAGATAAGCATCTAAAGTAGAACTCTTCAGTGGAAGAGGAAGGTTTTTTAAACAGGAAAAATGAGTTTAAGCAATACTTAAAGATTTGTTTCTAGAGGGTCATGACTAAATGAAACAATCCAAAATTAGATTAAGATAACTAAGGAGAGCAGAACTATTTGGATAGAAAGGTTTTTCCTGGTTCTAAAAAGCCAATATTCCATTTTTCTGATAAATATAAACTTCTATTAAATATATGGAAAGCACACTTCTCCTAGTTAAGGAGAAAAAGGTAGCCAAGAAATATTACAATTCATGCTGAAGTGGAGAAGACGTATACATAATGTCAATGAAAACTAAAGAAAAACAGTCATATCTACAAGAATTGGGAAGCAAAGGACAACTCTTAACACTTCATACAATAGTCTGGAGAATTTTCATAACCAACACATTATGTTTAAAGTGTTTGTGCCCTGACTTATGGCTACAGTTTAATATGTCTTATTTCTCCCCCGCCCCACATTATATCTTAGTTCACACTAGTAAATTATGTGTTTGTCCAAGAAGCTGTTCAGAAAAAGAATTCACAATAGCATTCAAATGCTATTCTCTTCCAAAAACTGACCACAAACATGGTAACTTCTTACAATACATTTTGCATATCCAGAGTAACTGGTAACATACTTTTCCCCCACTATTTACTCTTTAGCCCTACACACCCAAAACAGCTAAGATTATAACCTTAGGAAACTATTTCTTGAATTCTCTAGCGTAGACAAGGCCTGGGTAAAGTAGTTTCTCTTCTGCCTTGCCCATTAAGGGCATTGTTTACTAAGTTCTAATCACTTTCACTTTAATAACTCTGTTCAATGCAATAGGCTTGCACAGGCATCATAGAATTGTAGGACTGGAAGGGACCTCCAGAGGTCATCTAGTCCTGTCCCCTGAACTCATGGCAAGACTAAATATTATCTAGACCAGTGGTTCTTCACCAGAGATGTGTGTACCCCTGGGAGTACACAGATCTTCCAGGGGGTCCATCAGCTCATCAATATATTTGCCTAGTTTTACAACAGGCTACATGGAAAGTACTAGAAATGGCAGTACAAACGACAATTTCATACAGACAATGACTTGTTTATACTGCTCTATATACTTCATCAGTGTTTCTCAATCTGGGGGTGGCGATTTATTTTGTAATTATATGGTAACAATGAGAAAGTAAGTAATTTTTCAGTAAGAGTGTTCTGTGACACTTTTGTAGTTTTTAAGTGAGGTGAAACTTGGGGTACGCAAGACAAATCAGCCTCCTGAAAGGGGTACAGTAGTCCGGAACGGTTGAGAACCACTGATCCAGACCATCCCTGACAGGTGTTTATCTAACCTGATCTTAAAAATCTCCAATGATGGAGATTTCACAACCTCCCTAGGCAATTTATTCCACTGCTTAATCACCCTGACAGGAAGTTTTTCCTAATGTCCAACCTAAATGGTCCTTGCTACAATTTAAGCCCATTGACTCACAGAATCATAGAATATCAGGGTTGGAAGGGACCTCAGGAGGTCATCTACTCCAACCCCCTGCTCAAAGCAGGACCAATCCCCAATTAAATCATCCCAGCCAGGGCTTCGTCAAGCCTGACCTTAAAAACTTCTAAGGAAGGAGATTCTACCACTTCCCTAGGTAACGCATTCCAGTGTTTCACCACCCTCCTAGTGAAAAAGTTTTTCTTAATATCCAACCTAAACCTCCCCCACTGCAACTTGGTTCTTGTCCTATCCTCAGAGGTTAAGAAGAACCATTTTTCTCCCTCTTCCTTGTAAAAAACCTTTAACGGGTTTATGAATGGGAAAGGACACATGTAGCTTAGGGTCTAATTTGTCCTGCAAAACCTTTATTGGTAATAATGCTCAAGACCAAAGGATCAATCGTGACTCAGATCCCGGGATGAATTTGCAGAGCTGGCAGTTGGGAAAAAAAAAATTATTTTACTTGTAAACTGAGCAAACTTGATCCCAGCCTCAAATAACTGTGATGCCATTTATTCAGTCTTTTTCTGAGGAAAACCTCACTTTAAGGTACTAGATAACTCATTTGTAGTTTCCTTTGTTATTTTTGTTTTTGACAGATGTTAAACAGTCATTTTAAAAAAGTTAGGAAATAACAGATGAAATCAAAATTTGCTTGAGTATTTATTGCATTCCCTATAAATGAACATACAAGTGCACCATACATGAGGCTCACTTATTACCTGTTCTGTTTCAAAGATATCCCGCAGGTGTTCAAGCCCAAGGCTTTTCAGGAACTGGCTGATATTCATGTCAAGACCAGCGACTATAATGAAAGAAACAGATCAATGTAGAAGATATCCATCATCTAGCATAATGTCAGCTTGCCCTCAGTTTCAAAACACAGCTCTCTATAGTCCTCAGCCAAATAACCTACCTCAGACCGTACAAAAGCTCAGTAAAAACTGAATGTTAAATACACATTCAAAACAACCGCTTAAAAACAGAAACATCTGATTTCAGTAAAACAGGACAGCAAGTTACACAGGAATACAGATGAAGATGGGTGCATTTTTGCTATACCATCTTTCAGATGCTGATGGACAGCATGTATTTCAAATATTAATCAAAGGATTAAAACTTTAACAACCCCCTCATCTCAGCCATCATGTTTCCCCAAATCACAATTATACCCATCAGAATTTTTGTCCAGCAGCAACAGCGGAAATCTGTTCATTTAGTCAGTGACCCTTGCGCCTTTGGATTCTGAGCTAATCATGAACGAAAAGATAACTACGAGGAACAGTCACTCAAAGAGCAGAGGAAGAAAACAGGAGAAATAGAGAAATTCACATTTTCTTTGAGATGGGAGTATTTTTATATTCAACATCTTCAGGATCAAGTAAAGCAGAATGCAATGCTAAGCACCGTCTTATTGTATTTTTGTAAAGGAACCTTACCCAGCAGAAAAATTACCTTCTCCTTCTTTCCTTTCTGTTCCTGCTGCTCCATCCCCAGCATTTGATGCTCCTCCCACTGCTAGTTCTGCCAGAGGCCCTGTAAGGTTATCAATGCTGCTGGCAGCAGAGAGACAGGAGGGAGTAGATGCTGGTGAGATTAGAGAGGCACTAACTACGGTTGCCTGAGGTTTAAAACAGGTAGGCAAGGCTTCTGGAGGCATTGCATCTATCAGCAAAGCTCTGATATCATCAGCCTGAAAGACAGAAAGCACATTCACATAGGGCTTTATTTTCATTAAAATCACCATCTATTCATTTACTAAGGAAGGAAAAAAATACATATAGTGGATAACCTTATTCCCAGTCCCCATCTAAGTAAAATCCCCAACAATCTCATAACATAAATTTAATCCTGTCATAGGTCATTCATTTTGAAAAAAAAAAACCTAAAAAAAAAAAAAAAAGGGGCAAAAATTGCACCCACTTAACACAACTTTTTAAGACCAGGTCTATTTTCTATTATACGTCAGAGAGTTAATTACATTTTTTCCTCATGGCAGTGTGATTTTATAGATTTGAAGGCCGGAAAAGACCAGTATAATAATCTCATCAGACCTGCATAGCAGATCAGACAATTCCACCACGTAATTCCTTCCTCAATCCTGTAACTGCTGGTTGAGCTAGAGAACCTATTTTAGGGCTTGTCTAAACATTGCAGAGCTTGCAGTGGTGCTGCTGTAAGCTCTCTAATGTACCGCTCTAAACAGACGGGAGAGAGCTCTCCCGTCAGCTTAACTATGCCAGCCCCCTTGAGCGGCAGTAGCTGTCAGCAGTAGAGTATATCCTGCCAACATAGCGCTGCCCACACTGGCAGTTGTCGGTGGTTTATTCACACCCCATAGCACCATAAATTATGACAACATAGGCTGTAGTGTAGTCATAGCCTTAGTTCACAGCAATTGTCCACATGGAGCCTGTGGCCGCGCACTAAAAGTTCACTAGTGTGCTTTAATATACTCCCATTTCAAAGCAGCATAAATCAAAGCACCATACAGAATTTTTAGTACACAGTCATCAGGGTCCACACGGACACTCTGTGCACAGCAGGCTAACACACACCAGCAGTCCCCAGTACAAACCTGCTGAGACCCCACAGGTACATACTTGGGATGGCGAGCCTTTGTCATTGCTCCCTGCTGCCGCACAACTGTGGCTACACCACTATTTTTAGAGCGTTAGCTGGAGATGAGTTACTGTGACTGCGTCTGCACAAGCTGGGAATCACACCAGTAGCTCCAAGTGTAGACATATCATAGAATCTCAGGCTTGGAAGGGACCTCAGGAGGTCATCTAGTCCCACCCCCTGCTCAAAGCAGGACCAATCCCCAATTTTTGCCCCAGATCCCTAAATGGCCCCCTCAAGGATTGAACTCGCAACCCTGGGTTTAGCAGGCCAATGCTCAAACCACTGAGCTATCCCTCCCACCACAGCCAAAGTTTGCAGCAAGCTAGGGTGTGAGTCTATCCTGCACTAAATTGTTGTGCATTAAGTGTCTGTGGACCCTGCTGCTGTGCACTAAAAGTTCCTGGTTTGAAACAGGAAGAGATCAGAGAGCACTAGGGAACTTTTAGCTTGCTGCAAACTAAATGTCCCTTTAGATAAGCCCATAGGAAGACATCCAGTCTTGACTGT
This sequence comes from Caretta caretta, assembly GCF_965140235.1. Taxonomy (NCBI): domain Eukaryota; kingdom Metazoa; phylum Chordata; order Testudines; family Cheloniidae; genus Caretta; species Caretta caretta. Next base: position 11,776,641 of record NC_134209.1, read on the forward strand.
AAAGACTCTGAAAGATGAGGAGTCTACCATTTACTTTGGTAAACTGTTCCAAAGGTTAATTTACCTCACTTTTACAAAAAGCCTGCACCTTATTCATCGTCTGAATTTGTCTAGCTTTAGCTTGCAGCCATTGGATGTCATTATGCCCTTGCTGTTAAATTGAAGAGACCTCTCCTGTCAGAAATCTCTTCCCCGTGTGGATACTTGTAGAGCATGGTCAAGTTACCTCTTGACCTTCTCTTGGAAAAACTTAATTAAGCTTCTTAAGTCTCTCACTGTAAGTCAGGCTGTCCAGATCTCAAATACTTCTTGTAGCTCTTTTCTGAACTCACTCCAATTTTTCAACATTTTAAAATAAATGTGGACAGTAACACTGGACACAATATCCAGTAATGGTCTCACTAATGCGGTGTACAAAGTAAGAGCACCTCCTTACTCTGACTTGATGCTCTCCTGTTTATAAATCCAAGCACTGCATTAGCCCTCTTGGCCATAAGATTGCACTGGGAACTGATGTTCAGCTGGCTTCCACAATGATCCCTAAAGTCCTTTTCAGAGTCACTGGACAGCAACATGTGTGGAGGTGCAGGGGGAACATGTAAAGTGGATTTATTTGGGGAATGGTGTCTAGACCACTCCATGAGTCTGTTTTCTTCCCCAGCTCAGCCTCCTCACCCCCTCCTGTGGCTCAAACTCTCCTACTCCCTCCCCTGTCTATTCCAAACTTCTCTACTTTCCAGTTCTCTGTGTGCCACTCCCCACATAGCAACCATCAATAATGGGGTCACCTGGAATTCATAAACTCCGTGTGCCCTATAAGATATGTGGAAACTATTTTTAACTAATCCTGCCACTAACAAAACCCAACTAGTCAAAGACACGTATTCAGGAAGACCTACAGCTAACAACAAGTTTGGAGGTTCTGGGTCATTCTAGCCACACTGTTTTGGAGTTATGTTGTACCTAAAAAGGGTTAAGAAATTATTTAAGAACTGAGAATACCCTTTTTGGAACACTCATACTTCCTCAAAGTCTGATCTATTTCCCTGAAAAGATTCAAATAAATAAAGTGTGTGCTGGCTAAAGCTCACATCCGTGACATTTCAGGTGGAAAGGTTCAGTTTGGGTAAAATTAAAGTGCTGGGAATTAAACTGATACTTTAAACCTTAACTAAGATACTAGAATCTCATCCTACGATTTGTGCATGGGCTTGCCGCCAACAGAGGGGTTGTACATGGACTTAAAGAAGTCCTGACCACCCTACCCTTTCCAAATCCCAGGGTGGAGAAGGCTGAGGACCACTGGCACAGTGGAGGCACTGAGTGTCATTTAATACATAAAGCAAATTCTTTAGAACAGTTTCTGATGCTTTGCAATATGAACTTACTGTTGCCAGGTCTAAAGGTGTTTGACCCTCTTGGTTCTTCATGGTTGGATCTGCTCCATGAGCCAGTAGCAGAGCACATAGCTGTGTCCTTCCTTTTTGTGCTGCTTCATGCAACGGTGTGAATGCCCATTTATCTGTTGCATTTACACATGTGCTGTATTTAATCAAGAGCGCTGCTATATCCACATGCTGAAAAAAACCCAATACTTTTATCATTAAAGTACAGAGTAGCTGCTACAGGGTATAGCAATGTAGAGGCCATACGATGTGATATTGTTAAGTCACATGAAGAGATAATATGCATGTTCAGAGATCCTCTTCATTTCCCCTCCCTTTATTTACACCCACCTGCCTAGGTCACGACAACTTTCCCTCCAGTCAAAGACTGAAAAGCGTTCCCATCAGCAATGGCCATACGAACAATGATGGACATTCTTTCCTCTTCCTGACTCAGCTTTGTGATTTCAAAGCCGCATAAGGCAGCACAAGGCCATATTTTATTAGCTGAATAAACTACGTTTCTCTAAATATGAAAGTGCTAAGGAAACCCCAACTTCCCAATTCGCTCAAAGGAATCAGTTGTGCGAGTTGCTTTGGATTGCATTTAATCATGTAGTTTAGCTGTACTGTATATTAGCTATTAAGCAGTTCAGCTCCAGAATAATGAGATTAGGTGATTTTCTTTGGTTGATGTTATAGAAAGGGATAATTATGTGGAGTTTTAGATTTGCATTATCTTATTCTAAAAAGAATTCTTTATATTTTCAGACCCTGATCCTGCACATACTTACAAATGTGCTTTACTGTAAGTGTGTGATATCCCTGATATCCAGTGTGTAAGTGTTTGTAGGACGGGGACTTTGCTGAGGAAAGTAAGTGTGTCCACTCCTGAACTGGTTTTATTATTTCTGGAGCTCAGATACCACTGTGAAGTCCCTGGGAGCAGGAAGAACATTCCAGATACTGACAAACGGAACAAGTACCATCTTTCTTCAGATTGCTGTAGCTTGTATGGCCTGACATAGATTTTAAATATGTATGAACAGGGATAAAGGAACATGTTTCATCTGCTGTTTTCGTTCTGCTTAGCAGTTCATTGACTTACACCCAAAGTTAGAAAGCAAACGGTTAAGGATCTACAGAATACCGATTTACAATAAAATATACAAAATAAGAAAACCCAGGGAAGAGAAGCATTATTATTTTCTGTGTTCAAACTATTGTCGTTTATACAGTGTCAGCTAGTGCAGCTTAGTGACTTTTGGCCACATTTTAAGAAATACTCCCATTTGGGCTCCTAAAAAGGTGGTTGGATTTAGTTGCAGCTGAACCCCTTTGAAACGAACCCGTTTGAAAACCTGGCCCTTGAGCATTTATTTCATTATTTGGTACAATGAGCTACAAAAAATACTTTGAACCAAAGTGATGCTGGTACAGTTTCCCTCATCTACATTCATTTCCATAGGTTACGGATGTGGCATTTTAACAGACATGTAATTTGCTTCTGTACCCCACCCTTACAACTATAAACCATTTAAAATCATCATCCAAATTAAAAAAGAAGAAAAGGAAACAAATTATAGGGAAAAATTACTCCCTGTACCACCTTCCTATGAGTGTTTTTACTAACTGGTTTATCATTACATAAAGGCAAAAGCAGTATACTCAGCTAAAAAAACCAGCAGATTGAAGTATGAAAACTTGTTTGAAATAGGCAGCACAGACCCAAACCCAAAGATTCATGATACTGACAGATTTAATCTTTCCCTACGTTTTTTTTTTTTTTTTAAAGTAGCTACCAACCTCTCGCAAAAAGGCTTGGCTTTATCGCTCAAGAAATATTGGTTTAAAAGATGGCTAACCTCACTTCTCCCCTTCTGAACTTGCAGAGCAATTGGTATTTCCCATACTTTTCTGCCACATGGTATAAAAGACACCACCTAATTATGTGGTAAACAAACAGGGTATATCCAACATGAAGATGGGGGAACTAAAGGAAAAGCAATTTTTAACGAAGGAGTTACAAAACGTTGACTATATTAGATAAAAATTCAGGAGCAACCAAGTATTCCGCCCTTCACAGCTGATCTATGCCATGTCACTGAGATTAAGAGGTGCCGATGGCAAATATACAATGAGAACAATTGAAAAAAAAGCTGCTGAAAGAATGTTGAACACAACTCTCGTTAACCACGCAGAAGAGAGGACACTGAATTAGACTGGAATTATGATTTCTTAAAGTGATTATTAGTGTGAAACAATTATTGGCAATTTTCGCTTCCAAATACCCTCCAATTTCCCTTCAGCAGATTAAAACACTTGATGCTGAAGTTGTGGGTGTCAGCGAGGGGTAAACTTGTAGCCCTCTGCGTGAAGAGCAAGACAGAAATCGCAGCACTTATTTTCATTTGGAATCCATGGTCAGTTCAAGGCTCTCTAAGACTCTCTGCCCCAATTTCTGTTCATTTTACTTCAAGGTCATTAGACTTTTGACAAAGCATATTGCCACTCACTTCCACTCCCTGAAAAACATGGAGAGAGTTCCCAGTTCTCCTTCCATGGTTATCAGACTTTTTGGCTAGATAAATATTTTATACTGACTAAAAATGAAACATCTTTGTGTAACTGTGGGAGGCTGGCACTTTTCTCCCTTCTATCCCACTTCTAAAACTAAGTTTTCTAATACAACACTAAATCAGAGACTGTGGACATCTGTAAATGGCAGAGGCAAGAGCTGTCAAAGGCATATAAAAAACCAGCTCTGTCTCTGGTATCCTTTTCTCCTGCTGCCTTCTTTATGTAAGATTTACTGTTTAGCTATTGGAGAAACCAAATTTGTTAAATTTGCTGACAAAATGTCTGAGGGAGCAATAAACAGCAAGGGTTAAGTACTGCTCAGTTCTTAAGAATTTAAAAGAACTATCCTATACAGCTGTGACAAAACACAGTAAATGAAACGCAAGGCTAACAAATGTGATAAATAATCTGTAGTTTAACTATATAAAATGTGTACATTAAAAGCAAAGGATTGACCTCGAAGACAGAGAAAAAGTACTGAGCTGTGATGGATTGTTCTGCAAAGATGGAAAAGAGCTAGTTTACTGAAGTTTGAAAAAAACACCTGCAGCACAAGACTTAAATATTCAAATAATGTTAACAACTTCAAATGATCCTTAGCAAAAGGAAGAATCAGATTAGAGGCTTGCATTCCATTGTTAATCCTTCTCATCATGCCCACATATTGCAACATATCTGGTACAGTATCTGAAATAACGACTGACAAACTGAGGCATAAAATACAGCATCACAACAGCACCACTAAATATATACAATTTGGTAACTTTCATTTTGGTATAAACGTGAAAACAATTTTGGACTCAATTACCGCATTCAAGCCATTTCCCCTCTGATCTCCAGTGCAGCCATTTTTGTCAGTGTTCTAGTTACTGAAATTGCATTTACAATAATGGGAGGAAGCAGAGGAAAACACAACTAGAAGAGGCAAACAAATCTGGCATTAACTTAGTGTCATGTATGTAGTCTTTCATATACTTGGGATTCTTTCAAGAACAGACTTCAAGCAATTGCTTGTAATAGATTTCCTTCTGCAGTCACTCACAAGGTAAAGTGGCATGTAGTGTTTTAGGGAAAGGTCCATCTTACATCTGTGCAGATACTGCACATAAAGATGCTTGATTCTCTGTATGTTAATCCTGCTTTGTGAGAGTGGGAAGGAAGGGAGATCACTAACAGACTACTCATCCTAATAGTGCTGCTCCACAATGAACTTGTGCTTGATCCACAGACACTGCTCTCTCTTCCTTCCCACTCAAACTCTTAATCACCATCTGAATCTTTGCCTATTTCTACAACTGCAGGAGAGATTTCTTTGGTTAAAAACAAGAGGTGCCAAACATTATGCCAACTTGCTACAAATGTTTTGGTTGCCATAATAGCAACTGTTTCAATGGTACTCCAAAATTTCTGTAAGTGACCCTGTATACAGTAGTACCAACTGCATCCCCCTCCTGGTCAAATTCTGGGCTTTTTTATGAAAGCCACTGAGACCCGTGGGAGTAAGATATCGTAGTGACTTGGACCAATAATTCCCTCATGGCTACGGAGGCCAAACTTTGTTCCAGATAAGACAGTCTGTCGCAATAACTTGCTTTAGATGCAACCACTTGAAAGACTTCCCCCTACTTTGTATACTAAAAATATTACAAAATTACGAGAAACTTAGCACTGTAAATCACAAGTATAAATGCTTATACTTACCCCATAGGATGCTGCATTATGTAAGGGGATTAGTCCTCCTTTGTCTTGAGCATTAACGTCAGCACCATGCTCTAGAAGGTATTCAGCTACTTCCAGGTTATTATACCCAGCTACAAAAAGAGAAAAGAAAACAGAGTATCAATAGAACTAACAGAAAAACTGGGAAGGTGGGAAAGCTAAAACTATTTGATTTTTGGAGTTCAAAAGCACCTCTTTTGCAAGCTACTGTCTTCCTGTAATACGTCTAGACAGCTGGCCTAGTAACCAAGGCAATTTGCTGTGAAACTATTTCTATGTCAGTTCCTTATAACATGCTCTGTTTTTTGTTGATTCCATTACATAACTGTGATAAGAGAGTCTAGAAGCTCTGGTAAATTGCTTACCTGCAAGATGTAATGGTGTTGAATTTCTTCCTTGGGTGTCTCTGCAATTGATATTGTCTGGTGTACACAGCTTCTGCACTCTTGCCAGACAACCCTTTTTGGCAGCATCTAGCAAGGCAGCGTCTCCCCGCAGCAAGTCCTGTATATCTGTGTCTCCTTCTTTCACCAGATCTAGAGGAGTGTTACCATCTCTGTTCTTTTTTGTTGGATCCGCTCCATGCTACAAATAACAATTCTACATGTTATTGCCACAAATACATGAGTGCAATACTTAGGTATGTCAGTTCATGGACTGCATTCTGCAGAATAGCACTGGGAATGCTCTCAAAGCTAGTGAGATTCTGGCAATCCATTTTCATGAATTAACAGCCATGTACTTTAGTGGATACCCACTGTACAGAACAGACATTTCGAAAGCTAAACCCAAACTGCTAATCTACAAAGCAACCTTACGGGTCTGAAGAGCCTTGTCTATACTAGAGGGCTGTGGTGCTGTAAACGTACACTGCACTTGTAACTTCTTGCACCTATACATTACACAGCTTGCCATGGTTCACGAGTTTTGCAACTGCATCATTGTAAAGGCAACTGCTTGGAGCAAGGCTCATCCCAGCTGCATTCTGCATGTGGTCATTCTTCACAGTGCTGGCATAATCTAAAAGCACTGGTGTTGTAAAGGCACTTCTGTACAATCTGACAATGCTCCTGTAACCCCTTTGGAAATCCGCTCTGCAGGTTGTGCAGGTTTCCTCCTATACCCTGATAATTCTGTTCTGACCTACTGCAGCTCCTGAGTTTTGTGCTTTACAAGCTGCTGCACTGCAACATAAAGGCTTTCTTGTTCCAAAACTTCAGTATATATTTTTATACAATACAGAATGCTGATTTCTACAATCCACATTTAAAAGTTTTTAGTACAGTTTCTCTAACTGGGGATTACTATTCCCACAAACCTCTACATCTGGGCCCTGTGGAATAGGTACCCAGCGTGCTGGTCCTGGAAGAGATGGAGGAGTGCTGAATGTTGATGCAGTGCAATGGAGCACTCAGAAGAGGATGGCCCACAGGGACGCATTGCATCACTACAACTTAGTGAGTTGCACCATTGTTAATGGCAATAATGTAGCAAAGCCGAGATTCAGGAGAGAAATGTGAATCTACATAAGGGAACGTTTTTACCAAAGGTTAGCTCCCCTTAACTTTCCCACCATTGCTAACAATGGTGCAGTTCCTGTGGTGTCATAACAGTGGGAGAGTTGCAACAGACAAGGTGCTGGCAACTGCCAGCATGTTACCCACTGTGTTGTATAGCAATGTTCAGAGCAGTCTAACAGTTGTTAGCACTAGCAAAACAGCCCTGCTGTTAGCTAAGGTGGGCAATTTGGGGAGGGGGGGGGTAGGGAGGGGGGGAGCTTACCACTCTCCTGCTTCCAAGGCTGTGTCTATTAGACAGCAGTATAGAGTAAGGATGTGAATGGAAGAAGCGGGCAAAGACTGGCTCTAATGCATCCAAGCAGCTTTCGGAGAAAGTGTTCTCTGTGGCACATTGTTTAAAATGTCTATTGCAGTCTTCTGAAAATTACAGCTCTAGATCCCTAATGTGAAAGGTTTCAAAGTGGAACTTTTCTCCTTCTGGAGGACAACAAAACACACATCCATGGGCTCAGATATATGCTGATAGGGCCATACAGAAACAGACAGGGAGAATGTTAATGAGAAACAGACAAAAATTAAGGAACACAAAGACAGCCCTCTTCACCTACAAGCACAGAGAAGCAAAAGAGAGGATGCAGTTCAAAGCAAGGTAATGGAAGAGAAGGTCACATGAGATAAGGCCAACAGCATACCTCCCAAAAATACATTTGAAAAAACAACTTTATTTTTAATATTTTTAAATTCAAGCGGAACAAAGTAAGGGAGATTTCAGGAGGGTGCACATTCCGCATCCCAGCGCACACCAAAACAAAGGCATTATTGCCGGTCAGAGCAGCAGAAACCCTTCGTAACCAGCGGGCTAGGAGCACAAATACCAACCAGTACAAGGCTCAAGGAAATCGTCTCAAATGTACCCAGGACCAACAGATTTAAAGACCAACAGTGCCAATTTTAAGGGTGTGTCACTGGAGCCTTTTAGCTCTTGGATGCAGAAGTCTGATTTACAACAGGTATTATATAACCTCAACCTCCTAGGGACCTTAGGGAGTGCTTCTAAGTTTTCTGTAATGTGTCTATTAAGGAACTGACTTTTGTTGAGGATCCTTTGAGGTTGAGTGCAAGAACGGCTAACTCCCCACTGGAACGAGCCTGGGCTGCAGAGCACTCCAGTGCTGATAAAAGAAAACTGCATTTGAGAGTTTGAGATAACTTCTGTAATCAGATGTCGCTTTAGGGGCCCTCATCAAGCACAGCCCTGGGACCTCTGTGAGGGAGAGCTTGTGGGTTCTACTGCAGCAGGATTTTAAATTGCTGTGGTGGTCCTCCATCAAAGTGAAAAAGTCCTCAGAAAAATTACCAAGATTGAGTAGGAATAGCTTGGCTAAGCAGCAACCATGTAAAAAGGGGTGGAGAGAGCCTGACAACTGCCTACCTTTTAAAAAAAGTATATAAACGCCTATGATGAAAACAATGTGTGGGGTTAATTTTCCTAATAATTTCTTGCAATTTTGTCAAGCTTATTTTAAACATTCTCATTAAGGGTTTTTGTTTAAAGCAGGGGCTGTTAGCTTGAGCACTCCTGCTGATTATCGTGCTTCTTCCAAACTGTCTTAATTTACATTTCCTCTGAGGATTTTCTCATACATAAGATATTTTCTAAAGACCACATTTAATTATTGCTGTATTCTGTACACTTGCACAAATACCAATGAAAGTTTATTCAATTGTAGCAACTATTCCACAAGTAAAAGTTCATTTTTTTGTATCCTTAAACTAATTCCATTTGTTTCAGTTTGTATGAAGTAAATGTTATTTAACTGACGTTATTGAATGTATTAGAGGAATATTTTAGAATAAATTAAAACATTGTCTTGAAAAATCATCTGTACTGATGAATTTTAATAAAAGTGAACATGTTCTGAAAGGCACTTCAAATGACTTCACATTCAATATAGAAAGCGCCAGATATCACAGTAAAATTTAAGATGAAAATGGATTCAAATTAATTCACTGAAAAATAATAAAATGATCTTTGTTTCAGATCTTAAATGTAACAGAACACACCTTTAAAAATACATTTGGTAATTGGAAATGACTTACTTTTAAAAGCAGCTTGCAGATTTCATATTTTCCTTTTGCTGCTGCTTCATGCAACGGGGTAAATTTCCACAGGTCTGCCACATTGACAGAGGCCCCATGCCTCACCAACAGCTCGGCCACCTCATAGTGTCCATATGAACAGGCATTATGCAAGGGTACTAAGCCGCTAATCAAAGAGAAAGAAAGTTTTAATTGTCACAGAAAGTCGAATTCAAATACAAGTTTACAAAGCTCCCGTGGATAAAACAGCCTCAGAGAGAAAAAAAAGACTATTAGCATCTTTTAGTAGCCCCAGTTTCACAGCTTTACATGCCCTTCTATTGAGGTACATATGAAATGAACATCCCTTTTCCAGGCAGCGAATGAAAACAGCTTTTCTTCAGCTCCTGCCAATGATATTTCTAACTGATGATGTTCGACCAATTGTCATTATTAATAATTTCTATAAACAGGCCATATCAATATTGCTAACAATAGCCATATGTTGCAAGAATCACTGCTGTAATGTCGACTTTGGACACTTGGGTGTAAATTTCCAAAAGTGGGTGGCTAAAATCCCATTTGCCACGTGAAGTTTGGGCATTAGTAAGCCATGCATGTGTAATATTGAGGGGAAAAAACTGTACTCAATTCCATTTGAAAGGAGCTTAAAACTTCAAGACATTTAGAATCTGAACCTAACCTTGAAACTCTGTTCATTTTTCTCTTCTTCATAGATGGTTTATATTAATACAGAAAAACAACTTTTTAAAAGTTGACTATTGGTTTCTCTAACTACTGTGACATGTTTTCCCCCTTTTAAATCAAAGTGCCTGGAAAGTCTAGAAATAATAAAGAGGTTGTATAGTATTTCTAGCCTTTCCTGATAGTTTGATTTAAAAGGGGGAAAACATGTTGTAATAGTTAGAGAGAACAATAGTTAACTTTTTAAAAGTTAACTTTCTGTATTAATATAAACCATCTATGAAGAAGAGAAAAATGTACAGCGTTCACCCTGGCTATTTCACATCATACAAGTAAAAAGCTAATTTTAGACCTTCCAAAATATTTGATAAACTGCTATTAAGCAGAAAAAACAAAAACAAAACAGAGAACAGAGGAGAAAAAAACTGCAGAGATTAAAGAAGTGAAGTTATCCCAACTATAATACTATTGTTTAATATTTTGATACCAGTACTATCAGAAAGCTAAACATTGCTGAGAAGACTATTAACTCTCTCCCACAATGAATGTGAGGAGCACTGGTTAATAAGAAATAATAGTGAAAAGTTACCCTTTGTCTTTGGCGTGCACATCTGCCCCATGGTGCAGCAGATACTCTACTACAGATACACGGTTATAACCTGCAGCAAAGTGCAGCGGGGTTGAATGACGTCCCTCCAAATCTCTGCAATTCACATTCTGAGGACTGCAAAGCTGCTGTTGAGATCAAAGAGGAAACAAAACGTTTACTACAGAACTTGATCGCAGTTAGAAACTTGTTTATGTTTTCAACTCATTTCTTCCCCCTTAATTAAAGTAAAAAGTATTCTTTTCTGATAGTGGGACGTTTCATAAACTTGAACATGGGCACTTCCTAATTGTTCATGGCTTCGATTTGACAACTTTCCCCCTATTTTAAGGCAGTATATTTTGAGTTCACCTCTCCAAATCCACAAGTTAGAATACTGGTAAACAGAATCCCCGTCTAGTTGGGTCAAGAGATGAGGCAAGCAGGTATTATTCCCATTTTGCAGATGGGGAATCAGAAAGACATGTTAGTGGCTTGTTTAGGGAGGTCTGTGGTATAGTGGATTAAACAATGGCATCTAGTGGAATGGGGAGTCAGGAGAGCTACGCTCTAATCCTGGCTCTTATCCCAATTTACTGTATGATCTTGAAGAAATCACAACCTTTCTACTTTTGTTAACCCATCTATTAGCCCATCTAATAAGATGCTATTTTCTTACAGAATGTTGCGAGATCTAGCTAAACAATACTTTTAAAGTGCTACATAAAAATGAAAAGTTAAGGCCACTTAGTGGCAGAGGTAAGAACTCTTATCTTAGCCATGTGCTCCTTTGTCTAGGTCGCTTGCTTTGAATGGGGAGGCACCATTACCCCTCTGTCTCCCTCTTCAGACACAAGGTAGTCTGGGAAATGGTGAAATCTTTGTAAGGTCTGGTAGGCTTTAAAAACTCTTGCAAGTTTAGATCAAGCTAAAAGAATTCACAGTGGCCCTAACATCCAAACCTGCCTTAGATCTACAGTAGTCACCATTAAAGAGTAAACATTTACCAACTATAACCACGCAATGTTCTAGTCTATTCTGAAGCATAGGGAAACCCCCACAGTACTGGGACTGAGACTTCTGTCTGGCCAACCTCCGCAGCACAAATTCTACTGGCAAAGTCTATTGTGCATATTCATCTCAAACATTATAAGCCTTAGGCTGAACTGACTCTTCCCTGCCACAAATTCTACACACGTATGAAAAAACTTTTCAATTTTTAACTTAAGTACCAATGAACCCATTTTTTCAGACTTTGTTTGTTCTATAGATCTCAGAGCAATATACAGAACAAATCAAGCTTGAATAAAGTCAGTTCAGCTATTGAGCTGGTTCACACAACATTTTTGATTGGAACACACAGTGTGAGAAGTGTTTGTATGTATGTGTAACACATATACCCAAACCAGACAACATACAAGGCCGAACCAATTTTGCTCAATTTTTCTATGACACCTTGTGTCTGAAACCAACAGTGCAATATTTCAACCACACTTATGTTTGCCAAAGCTACGATAAGCTGAGGGTGTATGGGAGAAGGTGAGATAGAGGGGCAGTGGTAATGCAAGGGGAAATTTTCTTTACCTGTTAATGTTCTTTTTTTGAGATCTTCTGTATCAGTCCAGACACTTGGGGGTTATAGTTTCTCCAATCAACAGACAGAGACAGAAAAAATGGTCACTTACCTTACAGTAACTGTTGTTCTTAGAGATGTGTTGTGTACCTACACATTCACTGTAGGCATATGTGTGCCCAGTGCACTCGAGTCAGAGACTTTTGCCAGCAGTATGGGTGTTCTCCTCTTGCTCCCAGGTGAAGGCATACGAGAGGCATTTCCACCATCTCCCTCTCCGCTCCGTAACACCACTGTGAGCAATGACCGAACCACCAGGAAAGGTGGGAGGGTCGTGGAATGTGTATGTGCACAACAGGTCTTGAAGAACAGTTGTTACAAGGTAAGTAACTGTTTCTTTCTTCCTTCGATTGACTGTGCTCCCATACATTCCAATGTAGGTGACTCATCAGCAGTTCCTTTTCAGGTGGAGGGACTCTGGATCACCAAAATGGAGACTGTAGCACTGACTTGCCAAAGCTGGCATCATAGAGAGAGCTTGTGCAATGGCATAATGAGTAGAAGAGGAACAGACAACCATGTTGCTGCCTGGCATATATCAGCTATTGGAACATTGCCCAGGAAAGCTGAGCTCTGGTGGAGTGAGCTGTTATTCTCGACGGAGGAGAGACTTTAGTAAGCTGGTAGCAGAGTCTGATATAGTCAGAAATCCTGTGAAAGATTCTCTGAGACAAGCCTAGACAAGCGATGATGATGATAACACTCATCTAATGCTGCTGCCTGCACTGGCCAATTGTCCAGGAAAGGGAAAACTGGAATGTCCAAACAACTAATGTGTCGGCTGTTACCACTGAACCATGTGCATGGTATCTGTTTTTTCAGAAAATAACTTAGACTCTGTGATGGGGTGGGACTCACCACGCTAACGCCTCCTGCTGGTTGTCTTGCGGATCAGTTCCACAGGTCGGTACGCTGACTGTTGGTGATCTCTCACCCACCATCATTTCTGCTCCTGGACCCGTGTCGCTCCAAGGATCACGGCATTCTCTTCAGAACACAGCCCTCTGGCTGTGCCACACTCTGTACTCCCCTTTTCCGGGGGGTGCTGGAGGACTTACTAGATGCATTTCTGGGAGAAGACCTAGATTTAGAGGTCTTGCGAGATAATGAACATTTAGAACTCTTTGACCCAGACAGAAATGGGGAAGCATGATGTTTGCTTCCAGACTTATCTTTGGACTCAGAAGAAGCTGGAGCACTCTGAGTCAATCCAGAGGCCCCAGGATCACAACTGGGAGATGGCTCAGACACAGGTCACATTGCCTTCTTTCGTGAGGTGAACCTGCAAGCAACAGTCTCTCTCTGCTTCTTAGTTCAGGTGGGAAAGGAGGTACAAATAAAGCATTTGACCCCCACATGCCCCTCATTCAAACAAATCAGACAACTTTTGTGCCCATCTGTGAAAGGGATAATGGCCCTGCAAGTGGCACACTATCTAAAACCTGGAGATTTTGTCATAGTACTAATAGTACATAGTACTCCAGGTACTAATAGAACTATATCTACATAACTATACTACACTATTCAGTACTTTAATATATGCTACACACTAAAATACACTTACAGTATAACTATAACAACTATGGACAAAGTTTCTAAAGCTTGCTGACCAAAGCTAAGGCTTTAGGGAGCTCCAACTCTTGCCACAGGCAGCGAGAAGGACCTGACAGGAGGGCAGCGGGACGCCCCTTTTATGTCCTTGCCTGAGAGCACAAGGAGAGCAGGGGCAGATGTGTCGTGTAGTGATACTGCTGGCAAAAATCTCCAACTTGACTGCATTGGGAGCATACACGTATAATGCAATGTATATGTGCACCGTCATTTAAAGGATAACACTGAGACTTTTGAGGATGCCATACACTCAGCTATCAAGGTCTGTCATCGGTCAGCCTTCAGTTGAATACTTCGAAAGCAGTATTAAAGAAAAATTTAGACTGATGCTATTCAAAAACCATTAAATAACTGTACTAACTGTAGCAATTGGACCATATCAGGGACTCTGCATTGACATTCTCAGGCATGAGACAGGCACCAGCATTTTATAGGAACTGGTATAGAAGAGCTCAAAAAAGAAAACAGATAAGGAAGCCTTCCCCTTCTCTTTTCTACGGCAGTGAAGATGCTTCAGACCTCCACAGTGAAGTTAATCATTTTATTACAGGTGTGATCATCATTAGACAACTGCCTGCAACACCTTTTGACAAAGGGCACATCTGCAAGCTTATTCCATAAGTTTGACAAAGATGTGGGAAGTAACCTTGCAAATCCTTCTTGTCAGATAGGATGAACTTTACAGGTGTACTTTCTTTCCTGCTGTATAGTCTCTCTGATGCATCCAGAGATAGCAGATCTGAATAGCAATTGACTTTTAAACCCTGGTTCATGATGAAAAGCTCTGAGTCTGCCTGAACTCTGTTGTCCCATCCACACAAATCTGCAGGGCTCGAGTAATGTAGCCATCTCAGGATTGGGACCAAACGTAGGTAGGGCAAATTCTCTGTTTAGGTGAAAGACAGACAATGTCTGGGGCCTGAGTTCTGGCCAAGTCTTTAGCATGACTTTGTCCAAGAAAAATTATATACAGCTGTTTGCAGGAAAGGGATTATGCTCCCTTATCTTCTTGCTGAACATAATGTTATTACTAACAGGATTTAAGGATAGTAGTCACAGAGAAATGCTTCTCAGATGATCCAAAGGGAGAGCCATGGAAACACTTAACACCAGATTCAAGCCCCATGCAGGCTTCGGATAATGAACTACCACTCTCAGTTTATCCACTGCCCTCAGAAACCTGGAAACTTTGGGGTGATAGCCAACTGAGACTACACCAACTGAGCCTCTGAACACTGTGACTATCATGGCCTGAACTCGAATGTACCTGACGCTCAAGCTCAAAGTTACACAAGCTTGCAAGATATCCAGGATGACTGGCACTGTGGCCTCAATTGAGATTGCAAACTGTGCTGGGCCATCATGAACTACTGGACAATATCCCTGGGTACAGAATTAACAAGAGCTGGAGAGAGGGTGGGGACACAGACATCACCATTTCCAGGTACCACTGCCTTCTTAGATCATAGAATATCAGGGTTGGAAGGGATCTCAGGAGGTCATCTAGTCCATTCCCCTGCTCAAAGCAGGACCAATCTCCAATTTTTGCCCCAGATCCCAAAATGGCCCCCCTCAAGGATTAAACTCACAACCCTGGGGTTAGCAGGCCAATGCTCAAAGCACTGAGCTATCCCCCCTCCAGCATACTGGAGCTACAAAAAGCTCCCCTAGATCTGGCAAACTTCTGTAGTACCCTGACTATCACGGATGGGAGAAGGGGTTAAATATACAATAAATCCAAGGTCCAGAGTATTTCCAGGTTTCAGAGTAGCAGCCGTATTAGTCTGTATTTGCAAAAGAAAAGGAATACTTGTGGCACCTTAGAGACTAACAAATTTATTTGAGCATAAGCTTTTGTGAGCTATAGCTCACTTCATCAGATGCATTCAGTGGAAAATACAGTGGGGAGATTTATATACATAGAGAACATGAAACAATGGGTGTAACCATACACACTGTAACCAGAGTGATCACTTAAGGTGAGCTATTACCAGCAGGAGAACGGAGGGGGGGGGGGGGGGGAACCTTTTGTAGTGATAATCAAAGTGAGCCATTTCCAGCAGTTGACAAGAATGTCTGAGGAACAGTGGGGGGTGGTGGGGTTTCCAGGATATCTGTTCGATTTGCTCCTGTTTCCATGAATCTAAGACACTTCTGGTGAGACTCAAGGACTGGCATATCCTGGAGATGGTTCAGTTTGAACAACAGGCATTAGTGACTCCATCCTGAATCCCGAGGAAGGAGGTGACTCTTTTCAAGTCCAAAACTGGACAAAGACTCCTCCACTATTTTGGAGACAATTAAGTAGATCCTTGTGTCCCCCTCTTCTCCCCAGACCAGCTGATTGGCCTGTATCTGTAACTGACATTGCTATAGGGCAACAGAACGACAAAGTCCCTTGATCATCTCACTTTGCCCTTAACTAGGCATACTGGTCTATTATCATGTCCATGACCCATGGTGGGACCCATATGTGGAAGAAATCCCTCAGCCTTCCTGTGACATTGGGACTCTGCGCTCAGGCCCTTGTACCGTCAGACAAACGATTTAAAGCCTGAAAGGGATCCCTGCAGTCTGTTACCTCTTCTTTGGTAACATAAAAAGCTAATCCTTTTGTTAGTCTGCCTTTTTTATTGGACTAGCTAGTAGGTCCTCGTCTCCCTGGATACGTGCCTACTGATCTGAAATTCTGGGGACCTGCTGGGAATCTCTTGGACCTCAATTCTCTGAAGACACTAAGAGCTAGTGGATCTTCTCCAACTTCTTCCTGAAAAAAGTCTGCCTTGAAAAAGGGTATGGCTTCTAGCCTGGTGTTGGAGGTAGAATATGCTACCCACTGTTTTAGCTGCAGGGGTCTCTGGCCCTCTGCTAAGGCTCCCATTGATAGGATTATATCCTGTATGGTGTAATACATGGACAACATATTCGAGTGCATAACTGGGAGAGTGTTGGCCTGCTCAGAGCTCTCATTTCTGGCCTCTGGAAACCTTCCAAGCTTCAGTAGGCACCTCACTGCCCCATGGGAGGTGCATGTCGCATGTACTGAAGCTATAGTAACTATGAAGGACCTTGTCAGGCATACCTCATTTGTCAAGAAGATCTTTGAGAGCTACTTCTCTTTCCAGAGGGATTGCTGTTCTCTTTCCACCTCTGACATGGCAGCACCCATCCCTCAGGCTCTAAAGGAGCACCTCCATGTCTGACACCCAGAGGTCAAAGAGCCTTGTTGGGCTGGTTTTCTGTCTAGGGTGCCCTAGTCTCTACTCCAACATAGAGGTAGAGCCCTGTAAGAGGAGGATAAAAGTTCCCTGGCCCCAGCAAATACCTCCCAAGTACATGCCAACCTCTAACAATGTTGGCTGGTCCCAGTGGCGTACCCAGGTGGAGAAAACAGGGGGAGTGGAGATAAAAAAAGGCGCCACCCGCTTGTACTCACTCGGTGGCGCTCCGGGTCTTTGGTGGCACTTCGGCGTCAGCTCCTTCACTTGGACCCCCCGCCGCCAAAATGCCGCCGAAGACCCGGAGCGAGTGAAGGACCCGACGCGGAAGACCCGAAGTGCGGTCGGATGAATACAAGCGGGTGCCGCTGAAGACCCGGAGCACCGCCTGACCCGCCGCGCGAGTAAAAATTAAAAAGGCCCCACTTCTGCTCGGTGGGAGAGCGGCCGCTGCCCCGCTCCCCCCAGCTACGCTACTGGCTGGTCCCCTCTGTAAGGGGTTCAGCCTTCTCTTAAGATTGGGGAAGCCTATTTCTCACTGCTCGACCTCCTCCTCAGCTAGGCCTTGCAGACTTGAGTGGTGTCTGACTGGACTGACATCTTGAGTGGTATTCTGTGACCAGGACTCAGCTATTTCTTCTCTGCAATGGAATGGATGGGGGCTGCACTCTTCCTGTTGTCTCTGTCCTGGCTTGCTCTTTAAAGACCAGAAGGCAGAGCCCCAAATCTTCGTGAAGTCCGGACTGAACAGCAGGGGAGCCCTACGAGGAGGAATAGGAGGAGGCAGCTGGAGGTGTGGTCCTGTTCCAAGTGACAGCTGTAGAGGTTTCTCTTCTTCAGCGTCTCCGCCCACGTGGAGCCAAGCTGGGCACAGTCAGTTGGGGGCATGGAGAGGGAAGAGCACATTGCTTTCTTTCCTTAGCTCATCCCTTTCACCTCTCAGGGGTAACCCAGAATGGTGGCTGCTCTTTGTCCTTAATCTCCTACCTGCCCCTGTGGGAGCTGGAATTCTGATCTGACGAGGTTTGGTGAGCATCTGCAGGCAGAGCTACACACCAGCAAGATGCTCCCATCCCGCATTTTCTATGAGGACTAAAGTGTTGTTAAGAACAGCTGGAGCAGCTTCTCCTCTCTGCCCCCAGTCTGCTTGGCAATGGTGTGTGTGTGGGAAGCTGATTCCCGGGGCTGCAGCTGCCGGTACACTCCCTGCTCCATGGTGGAGAGCAAATCTTCTGCAGGAAGAAGACTGGTGCTAGACCTGCTCATCAGCTGGCATGGGTATGGTGGAAGGTGCTCAAGGTCCAAGAAAGTTCAATTTGCAGCTCAAACCAAGACATGACTATGAAAGCTACAGGGGGCTTTCCTAGGACCAGTGTCCCTCCTCAAGGCAAGTGCTGCACCTGCCCAAGGAAGGGGCAGAGTTTGGTCTGTCCGTTTTCTACTCCTTTTCTTTATCCTGGGAGCTGCAGATACTGGGGTCCAAGGAGCAGTCATCCTGTTGTGGGGCTCCTGAATCCCTTCCTGCCCTAAAGAGTTGGTGTGGCGCCTCCTACCTCTTCGGGGCTTTCTGAGGGGATACTTGGCCCTGTTCACCCCTCTCAAGTCCAAGCTGCCCTGGCACTTCATGCAGGAGGAGGGTCTGGCAATGCTAGCAGAATTGGAGCCCAGCCCTGGACTGGGGCCTCATTCTCTTGCTAGGGTCTGGATATGCTAGCAAAGGTGTGGGGGTTTCCCTGTTACACATGGGCAAGCCCATCGAGAAAAAATTGGGGCCCCTGTTCATCATGTTTTCTGGGACCCCTCCCCTCCAATTTCACTCCCATTTCACCCTTGTTAAAGACATTTTAGGGCCCCCTTGAGCTTGGGGCCTCAGTATAATTGTCTCCTCTTCTCCCCTTCTCATCAGCCCTGCACGAGGGGCTAAGGCTCACTGGCTTTCAGTGACTCATATGTGCTACTATGGCAGCCACAGACCAAAGTGTGCCATGTGGCTTCCTTTAGATCTCAAGGACCTACTTCTCTCTCTCCTCTGGCAGCCTGCTAGGGGGACACAGTGTGCTCAATCTACTAATGGCTAAGGGATATCTGGACCCTTATATGTGACATTCTCAAAAGCATGTGTGCTTTGTCTCCATCAGATGGCTGGGAGGAACTATAATTCCAAATGTCTGGATTGGTGGAGAACACTGAAAAGAGAAATTCTATTTAAACCATAATTATGGTACGTACCATGTGCCAGATCTGACTTTTGTGGCTGTTCTTTTATCTAAAACAAATTATGTACGGTCACCACACTTACAGGCACTGGCATTAATGAATACTTGCTCACGGACCCTTTGCATTCCACAGTTAATGGAAGAAACAGTGGTTAGGTAGGGAAAACACCGTATAATGATCACATTATTGAGTGTGTGCCTGAACTCTCATGTGCACAAGTGCCCAAGCATGGGAGAGTGGGGTCATTCCACAGGAACAAGGAAAAACAACATTTCTGAACATTTAAATGAAACCAGTGACAGAACCAAGATCACAGAATCATTGAAATGTAGTGCTGGAAGGGACCTTGAGAAGTCATCCAGTCCAGCCCCGTAAGCTGAGGCAGAACCCAGTATTCCTACACTATCCCTGACAGGTGTTTGTCCAACCTGTTCTTAAAAATCTCTAATGATGGGGATTCTACAACCTCTCTTGGGAGCTTATTCCAGAGCTTCATTATCCTTATAGTTAGAAAAATTTCCTAATATCTAACCTAAATCTCTCTCGCTGCAGATTAAGCCCATTACTTCTTGTTCTACCTTCAGTGAACATAGAGAACTACCGATCACAGTCCTCTTTATAACAGCCATTAACACATTTAAAGATTCTTTTCTCAAGACAGCCCCCCCTTCCCTTCTTTTTTTTTTTTTTTAAACTTTTCCTCCTAGGTCAGGTTTTCTAAACCTTTGGTCGTTGTTGCTGCTTTCCTCTGGATTCTCTCCAACTGCTCCACATCTTTCCTGAAGTGTGGTGCCCAGAATAGGACACAGTACTCCAGCTGAGGCCTGAACAGTGCTGAGCAGAGTGGGACAATTACTTCCCGTGCACCAGATTGTTGATTCGTATTCAGTTTGTAGATCACAGATCCTTTTTAGGAATACTACCACCTAGCCAGTTATTCCCCATTTTCTAGTTGTGCCTTTCATTTTTTCTTCGTACATGAAGTACTGCAAAGAACTTATCTTTATTGAATTTCATCTTACTGAATTCAGACGAATTAGCCAATTGTTAGTGTCATTTTGAATTATAATCCTATTCTCCAAAATGCTCAAAACCCAGCTTCATGTCATCTGCAGATTTTGTAAGCATACTCTCTACTCCACTATCCAAGTCATTAATGAAAATATTGAATAATACCAGACCCAGGACTGATCCCTGCAGGACTCCACTATATACATCCTCCCAGTTGGAAAGCAAACAATTGATAACTACTCTTTGAATACGGTCATTCAACCAGTTTTGCACCAATTTTATAGTAACTTCATCTAGATCGCATTTCCCTAATTTACTTATAAAAATTTCAAATGGTCTGAGTCAAAAGCCTTACTAAAATCAAGATACATATCCCATCTATTGCTTCCCCCCATCTACTAGGCCGGTTACCCTGTCAAAGAAGGAAATTAGGTTGTTTTGGCAAGATTTGTTCTTGACAAATCCATGCTGGCTATTTCTTATAATCCAATTATCCTCTAGGTGTTCACAAATGTTCCATGACAGGTTTCAGAGTAGCAGTCGTGTTAGTCTGTATCCGTAAAAAGAAAAGGAGTACTTGTGGCACCTTAGAGACTAACAAATTTATTAGAGCTTGCTGTAGCTCACGAAAGCTTATGTTCTAATAAATTTGTTAGTCTCTAAGGTGCCCCAAGTACTCCTTTTCTTTTTACAAATGTTCCAGTATTTTTCTAGGTATCAAAGTAAGACTGACTGATTTATAATTCCTCAGCTCCTCTTTGTTCCCCTTTTTGAAGATGGGTAAACAATAGAACCTTTCTCCAGCCCTCTGAGACTTCTTCCATCCTCCAAGAGCTCTCACAGATAATTGCTAATGGTTCCAAGGTTGCTTCAGCTAGTCCCTTAAGTACCCTAGAATGAATTTCATCAGGCCTTGTAGAGTTGAATATATTTAACCTATCTAAATATTCTTTAACCTGTTCTTTCCCCATTTTTGGCTGGTGTTTCTTCCCCCTTTTTGTTAATTTTAATTGTGTTGACGATCTGGTCACCATTAACCTTTTTAGTGAACCCTGAGGCAAAACAGGCATTAAACACCTCAGCCTTCTTGATGTCATCAATTATTAGTTCTCCTTCTCCACTAAGTAGAGGACCTACACTTTCCTTTATCTTTCTCTTGCTCCTAATGTATTTAACAAACTTCTTATTGCCTTTTATGTCCCTTGCCAGGTGTAACTCATTTTTTGCCTTAGCCTTTCTGATTTTGTCCCTACATGCTTATGCTATTCTTTTGTATTCCTCCTTAGCAATCTGTCCATTTTTCCACTTTTTGTAGGATTCCCTTTTGATTTTTAGGTCATTGCACCTTCTCCTAGCAGAGAAGATCTTGCTCAGTAATACTTTCCATCCTACAAGTATCACCTAGACAAACCTACCTTCACAGTTTCCAAATCTCCTGCTTTGGACGCTTCTAACAGTCGATAATCCACATCAGAAGTGCGTACAGGTGTACTTTCTACAGAAAAGAAAAGAAACTTTGATAATTACATAGCCCTACACCAAAATACCTAAGATGCCATAATACGGACAAACTCAGCCTCACGCATTTTCTAAATTGACCAAAGAGACTACAGGCACAATTTTTTTAAAGTGCTTAAGCAATTTAGCACAGCTTAAGTCCCATTTTCAAAAATCACTTAGGCAATAAGGTGCAGAGCTGCTGACTTTAGAGACTGGAATAGGATTGTACAGTTTTTTACTCCTGGTAGTATTGGAGAGCCAACACAGCAAAGGGAGAGGGAGCTGGACTCTAGAATCTGGTTTTGGGCAATCATTGTCCAGGGTGCACTCTGATTGGCCAGGTGGGATTTCTTGATGATGTAACAATTGTACACAGTTATATTAATTTAGAAGGAATAATGGGCCAGAGGTGTTAATGTAACTAAGTTACTGCCTAATATTAAACAGTTTTAAACAAGGTCTGGGGTTTGGTGTACAGAGACCTCAGCCTGCTTAGCACCATGGCAAATATACTATTAAAAACCTTTTTAACCTTTTATTAAAGATCTAGAAAAGAAGGAGAAACAGTTAAAACCTTTGAAATGTACAGTATTAAACAGGGCTCTCGTTTTAACATTTTTTGTTTTCTATATCTTTAGTTGGAGAGAGTTTTAGAAAGAAAAAACTCCTTGTTTGACAGTCTCTTAGATGGTATTAAAGATGGTAATAACTGTTCATTTTTAGAAAAAAGAGAAGATGTTAGTTGACATGGGCTCTAACTGTTTTTATTGCTGCTGCTGTTAAAGTTCTTTCATCCCAGGTGGTATCTGGGTTGTAAACTGGCTCCCTCTCTCTCCCCCTGGCCTGGTCTGGTCAGGACATTTCTGAAGATCAGGATAAGGAAGGCCTGGGGTCCCAAGAAATAGAGGAAGTGGCAGCCATGATAGTGAAGCTTGCTTCAGTAGCCTTTGTCTGTTCTTTCAAGTGTGCTTTTTAAAAACTCTTTTGTACTTTCCCCACAAAATTTCGTTCTTTTAAGGACCCAAAAAGTGAGGGGTAGCAAAACACATTTTTTTGAATTATACTGACTTAGATATTTTGTTTAGACTAACAGAGTTATTTTGCATTCCTTTTGTACTGTGCCCTTCAACATTTGCTATTTTTGGTTATCGTAACATTTTATGAATTGTTACATACTTTTTACAGTTAAGCTCACAATCTGGGTAAATTTGTAGGCTCAAGTGTCACAACATCACCAACTACCAAATTGAAAAACAAAATCTCTCTGCCTCTATTTACAGAGTTGGTTTAAGAAAAGTGAATGGGAATGGGGAGGCAATAAAAAAGATGCATTTTAAATATATCTTTCCTCCTTTTTAATGGATAGTTAACAATTACAGGCATTAGCTCCAAACCCAGCCATAAACTGTACCCCTCCCTCACCCATCTTGACCAGATGTTGCTTCCTCTTCTTCCAACTGAGAGCTGTACAGGACTGAGGCACCTGAGTGAGAAAGACAGTCAGTTGGGAAGAGAGGAAGAGGCTGGGTGGAAAGGAGTGGGAGCTCAGATGACCCTGGAAAGTTTATTGTCCTCTGGTCACTTTTGCCTGCTGAATTGGAAACTCTTCAGTATTTCAAGCTTTACAACAAAATATGAGTCGAAAGTGGCATCTGTGCCACAAACATTTCTGGCAACTATACTCTTTTCTCCTATCGTTTTACTGGAGACTATTTTTCAGAGTGGGAGGACACATTACTTAACCCCCCATTCAGTTTAAGGAGCTGAGGAATAATTATTTCTGTAATGTAGCCTAACTGGTGATTCTGAGACTATTTCCTACTTCAGGTCAAAAGGGACAGAGCACTTGGGGATGGGGTCTCTTATATGCCCTGAAACCACAGGCACACTGCCCCAGGGGCTACTATTTCTAGACGGTTCAGAGCTTGCAGTGCCAAGGAGTATGCCCACAAGAAAGCGGGTCTGCAGAGGTAATTCTTGAAGGACAAAAAGAAAGCTTTAAAAATGTGTATAAAACTTTAACTATCATTAAAAAAATTAACCCAACAGACCATACAAGCACCTTCTGCAAGTACACAAACAGAGTGATCTGGTGTCATTAAAACGTCCACAATTCTCACTTTGCTATTTCTAACCAGTTAGTGAAATCAACTGTTTGCAGAAGCGCACAACTAGTACAAATGGACATCTGAATTCCCAGCTAGCTGTGCATGTAAATTGATTTGCCAGTTCAATCTGAGGTTGTATTTCTCATTTGTATACCCTGTTTTCTCTTCCTGACACATCCTGTGATGACAGAGCAGGCAGAAGGTTGCAAAGCACACAGGCAGTAGATATCCCAGCGGCTGTTCTTGGACCCTGCCACAAAGGTAAATTAATCTGCCTCCCCTCTGTCTCTATGAAAGAGAGAGAGAGAGAGAGTGTGTGTGTGTGTGGCGGGGGGTAGAGGAGAAAGGAGAGAGAAATGGACAGCGCTAGCTACGGGGGAAGGTAAAAGGCAGAACCTAGGAACCCACTTGCAAAGGTGGGGAAATGCTCACTAAGAGCAAGGGCAGAGGAAACTCATGAAAACTTAACCCTCTAGGAATGGGATCAGCACCTCTGATATGTCCAGAAAGGCTAAGTCTTTCTTTTGAGCCTACCCAGGAAGCTAGCACCACTGGCAGCCGCCAGCATGGACATTAGTAAATGATGTGCCAAAAGCTGCTGGAAGGGGATGCAGTAGGCTCCCTGCTAGTATCAGCAGCCCTGGGCAGACCACGGCATGAACCGAATTCATTTTTAGAGGGTTCAGATTCTAGCCCTCTCCCTCCAGTCATGATCTTAGTAAGAGTCTATTACCCCATTTCCCTTCCTCTCCCCAACAGCTGCTGGAGTTCACCTGACCACAGCCTCCTCAAAGCTTTGAAGTAGGGAGGCTGCACTGGAGAGTATCTTACTGCTTTGATAGGGTCACAGAACACCACCTGGGACTTGGCTCTTCAGCTGTTGTTTCCTTATCTGCTCTCTGGCCTTCTGCCCTCTAACACCACAATATGGCCCAGGAACTGACTTCAAGCGGGAAATGAAGGTAGGATCACAAAAATCAGAAATACAATCTAATTAAATTTGGAAATGGAAATTAAAAACTCCACCAGATTGAGATTTGATTAAGGAAAGGCTTTGAATATTTGAGAAGCTGACTGAGCAAAGAAACAAAGGTACTTACGCTTTAAGAGAAGATAAACAAACAGCATTTTTTTTTTTTTACAGGCGTTTAGAAAACTTTCTAATCAGCCCATTTTATGACCCTTCATACATTAGAAATTTGCATTTCATGGTCATAATCAAAATCTCAATACCAGTTTGAGTAAAGACAGACCTCCCACCCATGAGGTCATCAGAAAGCTGTTTGAACGGTTGTGATCTCATAGCTGTGAAATATCCCTGCTTGTAAAACATGTGGGGGGGAAAAAATCAAGCATACTCCAAGATAATTTTAACCAATACTTCTCAGTAATGCAATAATGGAGCTAAATAAGAGTCTTTACATCAAGCTAAATTGAATATTTAAAAATATTTCTTCAAACGAATCCTATATAAAATAAATCTGCAGAGATATTTATAGGATTTTTATATATAAACAGGACTAAGACATCTGATTACCTGGAACACAGAACAAAACATGCTCAACAACCCTTTGTTGTTCTGAGGACAACACCAAAGCCCTTGCGTGTATCACGTCAGCCCCAATCTTTGCGTGGGGTTTGCGTGTGTATATGGAGGAGGGAGATAGGTGGGAGTTTTGCCCAAGTGCAAAAATACTGCCTCCTGTGCTGAAAACCAGCGTTGCATGATGTCCGAAAAAATGGCTACTCACTTCTTGTAACTGTTGCTCTTCGAGATGTGTTTTTCACGTCCATTCCAATCAGGTGTGTGCGCGCGCGTGTGTACGTTGGCTGGAAGATTTTTCCCCTAGCAGCATCCGTTGGGCCAGCCTGGACACTCCCTGGAGTCGTGCCTTCATGGCGCCTAATATTGAGCCCTGGGGACCCGCCACCCCCTCAGTTCCTTCTTGCTGGCTGCTCCGGTAGGAGGCTGGGTATTGGAATGGACGTGAACACCAGATCTTGAAGAACAATAATTACGGGAAGTGAGTAATTGCTTTTTCTTCTTCGAGTGCTTGTTCATGTCCATTCCAATCAGGTGACTCCCAAGCCAAATTTAGGAGCTGGGGTTGGAGCTATCCACGGATTGGAGTACTGCTCTTTCAAAGGCCGCATCGTCTCTGGCCTCCACACAGGTTTTGAAACCCGGGAACTGCGACATACCACGGTTCCGGGAACTGGAGTGGCGGGGGGGTTGGGGAGAACCCCCAACAAACTCTATACTAAGACACTAACAATGTTAATAACACTAACGAACTAATTATATACAACCAGATAAAGAACGAACTTGCTGAGCGAGAGTTCCAGCCACCGTCACTGGTGGTAAGAAGGAATGGAGGGGGTGGTGGGTCGCCCAGGCCAACCCGACGGATGCTGCATGCGCACACACCTGATTGGAATGGACATGAACAAGCACTCAAAGAAGAAATTAAAGTTTTCACAGAAAAGACAAATAAGTGCTTACTTTTCAAAATGCTTAATTTTAAAGCTTTGCCTTACCTCTTCTTGAAATTAAATTCCGATAATCTCTTTAACAGTAAGGGAAACATGATTAATCACCCTCTCCAAATTTATTCCCTAAATTTTTATTTCTCTTTCTCACTCTCTCTCTAATACACATATATAAAATCACACAGAGAGAGAGAATATACATATCTAATGTATACATAGGTACGTATCTCCTTTATGTACCCACACTTTACAAGCTTTGGTTTTTAAAATGGTACCCCCTTCATATTGAAGATTTTTTTTTTTTGCTAGAAAACAACAGGCCCATGGTATCATTTAAGTTTTCAATTTTCAAAGGAGACTAAGGGAAATAGGTGCCCAGTTCCTACTGGCTTTCACTGGCTCCTTTCAAATCCCGGCATACAAAAATCATTACCAAGTGTTGTTTAATTTGTACAAATAATAATAATAATAATAATAATAATAATAATAATAATGTAATATATACAGGCATGCAAAAAGGCACATGCACAAAAAGATGGAAGTGCTTAATGAACTACCTGAAAACAGTGATACTCTTCACATATGTTTGCTGTTCTATAATTCATATAAACTTTATGATTTTATAAATCACATCCAGTGAGTTGTTACTGGATAATCAAAGCATCTGAAGTGGGAGTCGATTGCTTTTACAACTATTGATATATTTTTCTGCTCATGCCTTATACCTCAAGACAGCAATAAGAAGAAATATTTAGTGTTTCTAAAGGCACTAGGAGTTTAAGCATCATTTAAATTACTCTGCTCCATATATTAAAACAAGTTTTTTCCTGTTGGATATTTTTTATCATACAAACCAAAAATAATCTGTTTGCAATTGAGAAAAAACAATCTAACCTTTGTGCCCCTTCAGGAATTCTTCTGAATGGTTATTTTAATATGTTGATCTGTGCTCTTTTAACACTTCTGAACTCTTTAAAACTAACTTCCAAAGATAAAAAAACACATCCTTTAGAATTATGTGCTGAATACCCCAAATGACTACAGATAAGATAAGCAGCGAGCATATTTATACAGTTAATGGGAACCATACTTTCATATCTGTAGAGAGGCTCTCTGGAGTGCTGGTTCATACTAGGTATGATGCCCCAGCATGTACTCTGGTAACAACAGACACTGCTAATGTCTGGAGAGATCATCTGTAAGACAGTTAAATGGGGGTGGAGCTGGAGAGCATATGACTCTCACATGCAAAATATACCTACCTACACTTACTCAAGTATTCTTATTTTGAGTCTTCCCACCACCAATATTAAAAGCTTTAGAAAAATCAAAAATGTTAGAAATGGGACTCAAATATCTTTATAGGTAGGGTCCAGTTTCTAGTAGGTATTACATCCCGAGCAGAGGGCAGCTGTAGCTAGCAATCCACAGGTCTGTACTTTGGGACAGAAGAAATAAATAAGAGTAAAATGAGAAATATGCTCTCTGCCATTCTTATTATCTTGTGTCAAGGTTCCTTTACTTTTGCCCTTGGTCTTTCTTGCTGCCACCACCAAGCGTCTAACAAATATATAACAGGGAAAGAGCCCGCTTGGAAACGTCTTTCCCTCCAAAATCCTCTGCAAACCCTACACCCCCTTTCCTGGGGAAGGCTTGATAAAAAATCCTCACCAATTTGCATAGGTGAACACAGACCCAAACCCTTGGATCTTAAGAACAATGAAAGAGCAATCAGGTTCTTAAAAGAAGAATTTTAATGAAAGAAAAAGTGAAAGAATCACCTCTGTAAAATCAGGATGGTAAATACCTTACAGGGTAATCAGATTCAAAACAGAGAATCCCTCTAGGCAAAACCTTAAGTTACAAAAAGACACAAAAACAGGAATATCCATTCCATTCAGCACAGCTTATTTTCTCAGCCATTTAAACAAAACAGAATCTAATGCATATCTAACTAGCTTACTTACTAAGTTCTAAGACTCCATTCCTTTTCTGTTCCTGGCAAAAAACAACACACAGACAGAGAGAAACTTTGTTTCTCCCCCCCTCCAGCTTTGAAAGTATCTTGTCTCCTTATTGGTCATTTTGGTCAGGTGCCAGTGAGGTTATCCTACCTTCTTAACCCTTTACAGGTGAAAGGGTTTTTCCTCTGGCCAGGAAGGCTTTTAAAGGTGTTTTCCCTTACCTTTACATTTATGACACCTTGGGTTATTCAGGTCATTCAACAAATATTGATTTTTTGCAATGTAGCAGGTTACATTTAAATGTCTACTGGGCAGTGTTTTATTACATAAAATAACTGGAGAACTAGAGCAGATCCTTATAAAAGGTATCAAACACAAAGTAAACTGCAGACATTTGTGCGTGTGGTGCGGTAGCAGAGGGAAGACAAAACTTTATATAACACCAAAAGAATCAGTCTCAGAGAAATCACGTTTAAGTTATTACAACTGAGGGGGGAAAAAAGGGAGAAGGTTAAAATATGAAGTCTATTTCTACCCACCACTTAGAATTTGCTGCACTGCTTCATTTCCCATCTGTGCTGCTGTGAAACCTTGTAAGGAGATGATGGAGGGATCAGAGCCGTAATTCAGCAGGAGGCGACAGGTTTGCAAGTGACCTGCCAAAGCAGCCCTATGCAAAGCTGTTTGACCAAGTGTGTCCAGTGCATTCATCTGAAAAATCATTCAGCAATATAAAATTAAGTATCTTTATAATTGCAAGCCTCCACCCCGTCCCAAAACCTTAATATGAAAGAAGAGTAACAAGTAAAATTTCAGCACATGCTAATTTACTTATAAACCCTGCTGCCTTGCCACATTATTAAGACAGAATAACGAAGGATCAATTAAAATATTCCTAATTAAAAAGTAATTAATTATTTCAGATTACATTTCTTAACTCCTTATATAATGCAGTTATTAATTTATGTTGCTCATAAAATGAAACAGGATTACCAGAAAAATCTGTACTTTAAAACTTTATTAAATATTTTGACAAAGTTCACTTGGATAAATTAAATCTTTTTGAAAAAAAGTCACCCTTTAACAAAAGTAACTGAATAAGCAAAACTCTAATACACAGTGGATGATTGGTTAATATATTTACATCTAACCTAAGAATTTCATGCAGGTTCAAGCTGCAAGAAAATTACCATCTGCCATCCTCAGAGGAGAAATAACTCAACATAATCTAATAATAATAATTCAAAAACCCATCTAAAGAGGTCAGATGGAGGAGAATTCTTCAGGGAGAAAAATGCAAGCCTGAAACCTAAATTCAGTTATCACGAATTCAGTCCATCTTGCTACTTGTTAATTCTTTTAATGAAACAGAAATCTAGAGCTTATAAGCAGGCAACAAGGAATTAGGTAATGCAGGAGCTCAGCACAGAACGATGAATAGGCATCTTCAAGTGACCTAATAAAAAGTCTCATCTAATGGAAACCTACCTGTATGACAAGATCTAAAATAATAATCTAATCTAAACATCTGGAGTTTATGCAGAACATTCACAGAGAAAGTAAGAGAATAATAGCCAAGATGCACTTTAAAAAGATTTTAAGTAGAACCTTTGTAGCTAATGGCTGTTCATGGCAAATGTAAATGCAGATATCCAACAGCTTTGGGGTTTTTTTGGTCAATTTAGGAAACACAAACTGTTCTATATTCTTTGGACATTGTCACAGATAACTTGCCATCACCCTCCAACTGTAAGGTTTCCATGCTGTGAGCTGCATGCATCACAGATGTACTTACTATACAGAAGTCCCATCTGACTTTACCAAAATTCTTACCTTGGTAGAATAGAACAAAGTTTTTGCCTCAATTCCTGACTAAAAGCGTGCAGCGGAGGGCAATGAAAATGATGAGGGGGCTGGGGCACATGACTTATGAGGAGAGGCTGAGGGAAATGGGCTTATTTAGTCTGCAGAAGAGTGTGGGGGTAGGGGGGGATTTGATAGCAGCCTTCAACTACCTGAAGGGGGGTTCCAAAGAGCATGGAGCTCGGCTGTTCTCAGTGGTGGCAGATGACAGAACAAGGAGCAATGATCTCAAGTTGCAGTGGGGGAGGTCCAGGTTGGATATTAGGAAACACTATTTCACTGTGTTCCCTAGGGAGGTGTGTGGAATCTCCATCCTTCAAGGGTTTTAAGGCCCAGTTTGACAAAGCCCTGGCTGGGATGATTTAGTGGGGGGCTGGTCCAGCTTTGAGCAGGGGGTTGGACTAGATGACCTCCTGAGGTCTCTTCCAACCCTAATCTTCTATGATTCAATGAGCTACAGAAAGTGAATAGGGAGTTTGCACAACATCCACCTGCAAACAGGTTTGACTCACACCAGTGCTATTAAGTCCCTCCCTTTCATGCTCACTTACCAAAAAGACTTTTATAAAAGACTAGACAAACCATAAACACAAACC
Organism: Caretta caretta; assembly: GCF_965140235.1. Taxonomy (NCBI): domain Eukaryota; kingdom Metazoa; phylum Chordata; order Testudines; family Cheloniidae; genus Caretta; species Caretta caretta. The sequence continues at coordinate 11,807,426 of NC_134209.1, forward strand.
AGGCACTGAAGAATTAAAATCCAGTTTTATTCAACCGAAGTTTTATTTCTGACTTGGAACCCAAGATTACCATAACCACTGACAACAGGTACAACTCCTTTAAGGAGTTTATGGCTGCCCAGGGTTATAGATGGCAAGATTAGCATAAAATTAAACTATGTAGGCAATAATACTGCATTTTGACCAAGGGGATGAACTAGAGCAGAGGCCCTCCCTTTCTCTAATTTCAATACTTTGTGACTGACAGCACAGAATAACAGGATCATAGCAGCTAGATTGTATCCCTCAGCCTCAACACTGCACATGAAAATGATGCACACATGAAAGGGACAATGGCAAAGTCATCAGAACTACCACTGGAGTAACAGAAATGGAATGAAATTTAACAGTACCAAGTGTAAGGTCATGCACTTAAGGACTAGTAAGAATTTCTGCTATAAGCGAATGGCTCATCAGTTGGAAGCTACAGAGGAGGAGCAAGACCTGGGTATATTAGGAAAACTATGAGTCACCAATGGGATGCAGCTGCAAAAAAAGGCAAATGCAATCAAAGGATTTACCAGGTGAGGTTTTTCCAGTAGAAACAGGGAAGTATTAGTACCATTGTAGAAAACACTGGTGAAGACCTCAGATGGAATGCTGTGTACAGTGTTGGTCAGCCATGTTCAAGAAAGATTAATTCTAACTGGAACAAGTGCAGACAAAGGCTACTAGGATAGGGGAATAGAAAGCTTATCTTACAAGAGGAGACACGGTAGCTTGTGTGTCTCGGGATTGGATAAGACCTTGTCTTGTTCCGCCTAGCAAAACAAAAGCTGAGAGTATGATTGCTCTCTGTATACACATCAGTGGGGTAAACACCAGGGAGAGAGAAGTGATGTTTCTGCAAAGGGACAATGTTGGCATAAGAACAAATTGGTATAAACTGACCATTAATTAATTTAGACTGAAAAATTACAGCAGATTTCTATCTATCAGATGCATGAGTTTCTGGAATAGACTTCCAATACGACTAGTGGGGGCAAGAAACCTAGCTGGTTTTAGGATGGAGACTGATCAAGTTTATGAATGAAATTATGTGACCAGGTTGACTGTGACGGAAGACTATTAACAGAATCACAGATTCCAGGGCCAGAAGAGAACACTGTGATCATCCAGTCTGACCTCCTGTATAAGGCAGACCAGAGAACTTCCCCCAAATAATTCCTAGACCATATCTTTTAGAAAATCATCCAATCTTGACTTAAAAATTGCCACTGGTGGAGAATCCACTAAATCCTTTGTAAATTGTTCCAATGGTTAATTACTCTGTTAAAAATATATGATTTATTTGCAGTCTGTATTTACCTAGCTTCAACTTCCAGCTACTGAATCATGTTCAGCCTTTCTGTGCTAGACTGAAGAGCCCATTATTAAATATTTGTTCCCAATGTAGGTACTTATAGACTGTAATCAAGTCACCTCTTAACCTTCTCTTTGTTAAGCTAAATAGATTGAGCTCCTTGATTCTAACACTATAAGTTATGTTGTCTAATCCTTTAATCGTTCAGGTGGCTCTTCTCTGAACACTCTCCAATTTATCAACATCCTTCTTGAATCGTGGGCACCAGAACTGGACACAGGATTCCAGCAGTGGCTGCATCAGTGTTAAATATGCAGGTATAATAGCCTCTCTACTCCAACTCGAGATTCCTGTTTATGCATCCTAAAATCGCATGAGCTCCCAGTGTGACGCTGTGGCCAAAAGGGCTAATGTTCATCTGATTAGCCGCCATGCCCTCCAAATATTTTCCAGAGTCCCTGCTTCCCAGGATAGAGTCCCCCATCTTGTAAGTATAGCCTGCATTCTGTGTTTCTTGATGTATTAAAACATATGTTGTTTGCATGTGCCCAAATGATCCAGATTGTTCTCAGTCTGTACTCCTGTACTCCTCATTATTTACCACTCCCCCAATTAGTGTCATCTATAAACTTTATCAATGATGATTTTGTTTTCTTACAGATCATTAATAAAAATAGCACCAGGCCAAAAACTGATCTCTGTGAGACCCTGTTGGAAACACAACCACTCAATGATTCCTTTGTTCACAATTGCATTTTGAGACCTATCTGTTAACCAATTTTTAAGCCATTTAATATGCGCCATGCTGTCACAGAGGAGGTCCCTTCCAGTACTATATTCCTAACTGTTTTATGTTATATGGCATGCAGATCTTACCTTAGTTCTCAAATAACTAATTTTCCTCACAACCAATCCTTGCAGCAGACAAACATAAGCAATCTGAACAAGTACATGCTCACTTCCTGGACAGAAAGGGGTTGGGGATGATTAGAGAGCAGGTAAGCAGGATGTGAACTAGTTATTATTCTGGGTCCCTACAGCACTATTAGCAGAAGGTACACTTGCTTTCCGTCTTTAAAGGGGCCACTTAAGTTGGGAGTGTGATCTCCTTAAAGCCAATCTGCCTTCAAAGCTATACAGCACTCTCATCCCAAACAATCCCAGGGACAGAACTTTACTTCGGGAACCGTTTTGTACTGTAAACCAAGATACAATCTTTAAGGCTGGAGACTGTGTACTTGTTTGTTCACAACTGAAAGACTTATTTCAAGAAAAGGTTCTACAAGTATCAGATATAAAATACAAGTCTTTAATTCCAGAAAAATATATTGAGACTTACAGTAAGTCCAACCTGATAAGGTAATTCTTTGGGTTACTTGACAATTTCAGGTCTAAAAGAGTGTCCTTTCAAATTCCAACTCTAAGTGAGAAAATATACAGTATCCAAACTACCATTATATATGTGCTAATGGGCCCGCATGATCATTAGAGCTGAACTAGTCAAATAAATGAGATGGTCATCCATGTGGATTCTCCTCCTGAGCACTTTCAAATCAGACAGCTACAGCTCCGAACTGCTTTCCAGACAGTCCTTTGTAAGCGATTCTCTCAACCTACCACACAACAGATTTGACAGCTTTTATGCTATAGAAATCATCCTGGATCCAATCTCCTCACATTTTAGCATGTAAACAGTCACACCTCTGTTCTAACCATGACATTTTAAAACCGTATTTACCTGCCAAAGAAAAGTGTTTTGAGTAAGCATTAAAAACCTACGTTCCTATCAATTGTTTTCCATTGCAGGGATCTCTCTTGCTCCCTTGTTAGTCTCTAAGGAGTCACAAGTACTCCTGTTCTTTTTGCGGATACAGACTAACACGGCTGCTACTCTGAAACCTCTTGCTCTCTGTTATTTCCCTCTGTTCTTTTCATTTCAGTGCCTCCATCATGAGACCATCTGGTAGAGAAAATCAAAATGGATGTGTACTAGCCGGCACTGAAGACATTATTTTCATCATCGCGCTGCTGCTGTCTCACACAGAATAGATTCCAGAGCTTCAGCAATATTTCTTCATACTGCCAGTCAGCTGTGGCAGCTCAACAGTTGGGATCTGCTCAGGGAACATTTTGACAGTGTATCATCAGAATATCAGCTGTCAGTGTCAAATGCTGAAAGTTTGTAAAATCCTCCTAACTCCTCGGGAGAACAGCAGCACAAAGAGCAACAAACTTTTGACTGACCCCGTTGTATCTCAGTAGAAATATCCTCTTATTCTAAAATAGTCTCTTGACAGGATTTATAAAATATTTAACCATCTCAGTTTTTCTCCTACAATTCCTATGTGATGTTTTACACTCATGCATAGTATCTGAGTATCAACACTGTCCCACTGACTCCTTAGAAGTGGGCCATTTCCAGCAGTTAACAAGAATGTCTGACGAACAGTGTGGGGGGGAATAAACATGGAGAAATAGTTTTACTTTGTGTAATGACCCCTCCACTCCCAGTCTCTATTCAAGCCTAAATTAATTGTATCCAGTTTGCAAATTAATTCCAATTCAGCAGTCTCTCCTTGGAGTCTGTTTTTGAAGTTTTTTGGTTGAAGTATTGCCACTTTTAGGTCTGTAATCGAGTGACCAGAGAGATGGAAGTCTTCTCCAACTGGTTTTTGAATGTTATAGTTCTTGACATCTGATTTGTGTCCATTTATTCTTTTACGTAGAGACTGTCCAGTTTGACCAATGTACATGGCAGAGGGGCATTGCTGGCACATGATGGCATATATCACATTGGTAGATGTGCAGGTGAACGAGCCTCTGATAGTGTGGCTGATGTGATTAGGCCCTAGGATGGTGTCCCCTGAATAGATATGTGGACACAGTTGGCAACGGGCTTTGTTGCAAGGATAGGTTCCTGGGTGAGTGGTTCTGTGGTGTGGTTGCTGGTGAGTATTTGCTTCAGGTTGGGGGTCTGTCTGTAAGCAAGGACTGGCCTGTCTCCCAAGATCTGAGAGAGTGATGGGTCATCCTTCAGGATAGGTTGTAGATCCTTGATTATGCGTTGGAGAGGTTTTAGTTGGGGGCTGAAGGTGATGGCTAGTGGTGTTCTGTTATTTTCTTTGTTGGGCCTGTCCTGTAGTAGGTGACTTCTGGGTACTCTTCTGGCTCTGTCAATCTATTTCTTCACTTCAGCAGGTGGGTATTGTAGTTGTAAGAATGCTTGATGGAGATCTTGTAGGTGTTTGTCTCTGTCTGAGGGGTTGGAGCAAAGGCGGTTGTATCGTAGAGCTTGGCTGTAGGCAATGGATCATGTGGTGTGGTCTGGATGAAAGCTGGAGGCATGTAGGTAGGAATAGCGGTCAGTAGGTTTGTGGTGGTGGTGTTTATGTGACCATCGCTTATTAGCACCGTAGTGTCCAGGAAGTGGATCTCTTGTGTGGACTGGTCTTTAGAGAGAAGCTTTTTCTGCTAGGATAGCTCAGCTTACAGGCATATCACTGCAGAAATGTTTTCAATTAAATGAAGCTGCTGTAATATCAGCCAGTGGGCAATCATGTAAAAATATACTATTCTCTCTATTAAAAGTGTTTGTTACAGGGCTATTACACCTGTATTCCCCTTACGTGGTCCACGGAGGGCACCCATTCTCAGCTCCCGCCTCCTCAGCCATCACCTCTCTAGGGTGGAGACCAGCCCCTCTCTCTCTCGACCAAGGGTTTTCCAGGCTGCATGATTCCCTGCTCACACTGATATTCCCAGCATGCCAAACTATCTAAAAGCCAGCATCTGTACTTTGCTTTCTCTCCAGAGGCTATGTCCAGTGTATTGCCCGCAATTACAAGTTACACACAGCACTTTCTAAGCACGCACATTTATTCTTTGATGTAACCACTACAGAGAAATCATATTAAAAAAAAAAGAACCCACATGCACGCTAAAAAGCTTACCAGAGATCACCCCAACTCCAACATCAGGCTCTGGTAGGTGTGAGTCATTCAAAAGCCATAACTGTGTTTTCCCTGTGATTTACAGCTCATAAATCTAAGATTCATAACCAGAGGAAACATGAATAGCTCAATCTTTCCTTTATACAGCTTGGGCCTTTGAGCCCGGCCTCATGTAACGGGTTATCAGCAGACAATGGCCCACACCTCAGGACATAGCTTCAAAAAGTTTGGCATTTGCTAATTTGCATTCACCTCCCCCGAGAGATTCTCCAGGAAAATCCCTTAACACTTTTTGTTCCAAAAGTCCATCCTTGTTTGGCACATTGTTGAACAGTCCTTTGAACCCTCAGGTCTCACATGTGTGACATCTTCCCCCTTAAGAGGCGGTATACAATCCTGGCCCATAAGACATAAACCATTAATTTAATACAATGGACTCCAAAGATACTTAGACTTAATTCAGTAAGGTCTCCCAAAGATATTGTAGGAAATTGCCATACCCATCACAGGGCTCATTTGAACTTCCTGGCAGAAGAAGTCCATGTGACTGAACAGTGTCAATTTACAACCTGTCACCAAGCACGAATAAAGTCTAGCCTTGGATCATTTACCCCCATGGTGACTTGCATACTTTGTGCTTTAAGGGGAAGTAGACAGTTTGGACGGCTGCTCCAGTGGCACCTTTCAGCACAAAGCAGTTCCAACAAACTGCGGCTGTGCATGGTATAATTAATCATATCTGGCATACTTAGCAGCTTATTGTAAGAATATTATGGCAGGAGTGTTTGACTTTTTCCTGCTCTGAGTTTAGATCTGTTGTGTTTCTCAATCCCACAAGGAATGAAGTAGACAAAGATCAACTGGTTATGTAATTCTTGCCAAAATATTTATGGCAAACTCTTCATATATTTTAGCTGATGCTGGACAATATTAGTGGTATTGAGGCTTTTACGACTATTATTTGAAAATAAATAAAGGGTACCTCCATAGATCAACCAGACACGAGGTCTTACTATAAATACAGCCTTCACCTTGCCATTTGTCATTTGATCCTGAGCAGTCAACAACATCAACAATTTTGTAGTTTACCTTGAGTTAAGAATAAAGAGAATTAAATCCCTGCCACCAAAAAGGAAATACAAATGCTAAGGTGGTCCGTTGGAATCTCCTCTCCAACAAGCTGTTTTTAGATCTTGCCCCACACACACGAAACAAAAATGACATTCCTGTACTTTAAAGAAGTTCTATGTTTAATCTACAAAATATATACAGTTAGGGCTCAATCTCATAAGGTACTGATCATTCTTACTCTGATCCAGTACCACTGAGCTGCTCACATGCATAAAATTAAGCACCTGCTTAAATGTTTTCCTGGATTAGGGCTAGAGTGCCTAGCAACTTGCAGGACTGAGCCCTAACTCTGAAATACAATCAGTTTCTCTTCCCCATCGTCACACAAGAAAAAGAACTGTCCCCTGCCCACCCAAATAGCTGCCCAAGTACATTATACCTATGTCCTATATATTTTTTAATGAAACAAACAATTTTACACACATTGCAGCTACTCCCCACAGAGCAGAAGAACTTTCACTTAATGTATAAAATAGTGCCAAGGAAGGCCCTCAAAGGAAGGCCCTGACCCAAGGTACTCTAGTGCTTCCTACACATTTGTCTCCCACCTCCAGATGTGTATGTTTTCAGTGCTTATTTTTGAGCGTTTTAAAAAAAAATTCTATTTTCGATTTAAATTGTCACAGTTGTGAAAAATTATGGGGGGGGAGGGAAAACAGACAATTTTGTAATAGACACTGAGATTAAAAAAAAAGCTTTATAATCATTAAACTACAAATTGTCTACTACATGTCAAAACATACAAAGTAAATATCCTTACATGAAACTCTAAGAAGTTCTCAAGCAGCATTTTTCATACTTTGCCTGTCTGAAAATTCTTGATTACTACTGATGAAAATATTTTTGTTGGTGTGTGTGTTCGGTGAAATCAACGTTCACTGATATTTACGGATAGAGCTCTAATCCTTTCAAACCTAACCATGAGTTATCAAAACTACCGTTCTTAGACGATACCAGAGATCTGTTCCAGGATAGCTATTATTTTAATCTCCCTAATGCTGTTATCTCTCCCCCTCCCCCCCGCCCCGACCCCTCAATAACTGCTGATACTGAACTCTTGAAAAATCTGGCCATAATCCTACGAAATCTCAATCTGCTGCTGTAAGCAACAGATGAGATTCCTGTTTCTAGCATATAGCTATATTATCAGGAGATAATGTGGGAAAATGATTATAATTAACAGCTTGAATGAATGCAAATGCTCTTCTCTAAAAAAAAAAAAAAAATCTCCTTGGAAAAGTCTTAGGCAAGCTACAGCTGTATCAGAATTCTAGAACATGACACACTGTGCCATGGTACAGTCATTAAAATATTTTATGATTCTATTAAACCTCTTTGAAAGTGAGTCAGATACTGAGATCTGCAAATTAGCTCTAAAATGGGCACCTACATTGTAATTCAGTTGTCTTAAAATAAAAAAGATTTGTATTAACTAGATGTTCAATTACATTGCTCTCACCTCCTAGTACTTCAGGAGTGACATTATAGATTGTTATTATAGGCATACTTCTTCATTTCTAGCTACCTGGATGCAGACTCAGCTATAGCTAACTGAACTACCCTAAAAGCAAAAATAAGATTGTTCAAATTTTAACTGATTCATAAAAAAATGCCTTTTATGCAGAAAATGTCTTCGAGAGAAGGTAAGTGGCAAAACGATAATGATCACAATAACAATTTTCTAATTAGTTGCTACAGTCATCCTGAAGGGACAAAGACACACATCTTTGAAAGATGTTTAGAATTGTGGGGCTACGCTTTCATCTTTTCCTGTTCGACTTCCAAAACATGACCTTTAAAACCACAACTCACAGTGAGCTTATAAATGACTTGTGTGGGTAGTGGTCATTATCTACAGCAAAAGGGTGAATTAATAAAAGGAATTTTTTGGATGGGAAAACAAGAAAAGAGTTAATTACTGAAGGCTGAGAACAAAGTTTTCAAAAATCTATAGCTAGACATCTAACTAAAATTGGCCTGATTTGCACAAGTACTGAGAACTCAACAGCCCCTACCAAATGTTAGACATTTTTGAAAATCCAGGGCAAGACTTTTAAAGAAATGGGTGACTAAAGTTAGGTTCCTAAATCTTCATTTAGGCACTTAAGTAAGTGACCTAAATTTCAAGTGCTGAGAACTCAGCATTTCCCACTTATTCAATATAAGCACACTTCTGGGGTCACACAGAAAGTGTGAGGCACAGTAAGGAAAAAGCAGTAGTTCTCCTGACTGCTAGCCATGTGCTTTAACCACAAGACCATCTACCTCCTACTACTTTATTTAGAATATATTTACCTTTGCTCCATGTTTATGCAGAACTTCCATGACATCATTATGAGCTCTTTCAGCTGCAACATGCAAAGGCGTCATGAAGCTAGGTGAAAAATGGCAGACGTTAGTTTTATCATCCAAATACTGTATTACCTAGTCCTTTGGAAACGTAAAATTTGGCTTAAATTTTTGGACACCTACTCTTTGTTTTTCTCATTAACGTTAGCTCCTTTCCTGAGCAACAGTTCTGTAACTTGTTTCCGTTTAGGATGCAGGGAAGTGACAGCACAGTGCTGAAAAACAAAGCAAAAAAATTATCTACTACTTAGACTATGCAATATTTCATGACGCATCATTTTTTGTTTTCATGACTTCATCATTTTTACACACCCCACTGAACATTAGACTGAAGCTTACAAATAGAACCCTACCGAAATGTATTACATTTCTGCCTCAATATAAAATACACCAAACAAAATGTAAGCTAGTTATTAAAGCTAAATCATGCTGCTTTTAAAACAATTTTGATTTTATAACTATTAGTCACACATGAGAAATGGTTAAGTCACTATCTGTAAAAGCAAGACATAGGGACATTAAATGGTGTACTACAAGAAGTGGCTAAAGGCAAAAATCCCACTTTCTGCAGATGGCTTCTGAAGAGTTACATTGCTTCCTTCAATGTAACATGAGTTCTGTGGTAGACTGAGTTAATTGTTTTATTTATTCTTCTATTTTGATGTATACTTAATGTGTTAATCTTAACTGATTGCCATGCTGGTACAGTATGTGTTTGCAGTTACTGCTCAATATCTGGATTTATGAAATAAAGGAAGCTCTAAGGAAAGTAACGCATTCTGCATGGCATAATTTGGTTAAATGTTCCAAGTGAGAGGTATCTTTAGTGGTGTGTCTTGGAAGCAAGGGCCTCCATAACCTCTCTTGCCCAGGGGAAGACAGGAGCAAGTTGCTATAGTCCTTTACTAGGTGCAATATACCTCTTTGTGTGGGTCAACTCCGCTGGCTGCTTTGTGGGGAGGGTTGCAGCGTACTGAGCATGCAGCCTTTGCCATGCGTTCAGGTAGGGCAAGGTGATGGGCCATGCTCCCTCTTACTCCTTTGCACCACTGCATTAGGGCCAGTCACCCCCTGGACTGAAATTTTCAAACATGTCCACTAATTTTAGGCCCCAAATTGAGATGTCAAAGGACTGATTTTCAGAGAAACTAAGCTCCCACAATTCCAAGTAACTGAAAATCATGTACTAAATTCCAGAGTAACGGTTGGAAGAGACCACCACTAGGATGAGAGACCATCTTGGACAAAACTAGTTATTGGTCCCTGTAAGACAGGGCCTATTGATCTCCTGATGTTTCTGAGCCCAGCCACAGGGGTTTTAAACAGCAAGCACAAAAGTCATACTTAATAGTTATGACTCATTGCTGTGAAGAATTCCCTCTTCTAATACTCAAAGTAAAACAACATAGTCACACTGATTTGAACGAGATCATCAATTCCACTCCACTTCACTTTCTATGTCTATGTCAAAGACTGCTGGGATATTGGCTCTGTGTTCTTTGACTTCACTGCTAGCTGAAATGATGAATTGGGAGCAGAGGCTAATTCCAGTGAAGTCACTAACACACAAAAATACACGCAAGTGACACTGTACCTTCACACAGAAGGCCCCCTGCTAGATAATGCCATGACCACAGCGAGCACAAAGTTCAGCATACTGCTGGGGTGCTTTGCATCTTTAACAGTGTTCCATGTCAAAGACCTGAACAAGACTTGAGAACTCATAGGGGGGCCAACTACCACAGGCAAATCCAGAAAACAACTGTCAATGCTGATAAATGCAAAGTAATGCACATTGGAAAACATAATCCGAACTACACATATAAAAGGATGGGGTCTAAATTAGTTGTTACCACTCAAGAAAGAGATCTGGGAGTCACTGTGGATAGTTCTTTGAAATCATCCACTCAATGTGCAGTGGCAGTCAAAAAAGCAAACAGAATGTTGGGAATCATTAAGAAAGGGATACATAATAAGACAGAAAATACTACATTGCCTCTATATAAATCCATGGTATGTCCACATCTTGAATACTGCGTACAGATGTGGTCGCCCCATCTCAAAAAAAGATACATTGGAATTGGAAAAGGTTCAGAAAAGGACAAAAAAATGATTAGGAGTATGGAATGGCTGCCATATTAGGAGAGATTAATAAGACTGGAACTTTTCAACATGGAAAAGAGATGTCTAAGGGGGGATATGACAGAGGTCTATAAAAGCATGACTGGTGTGGAGAAAGTAAATAAGGAAGTGTTATTTACTCCTTCTAATAACACAAGAACTAGGGGTCACCAAATGAAATTAATAGGCAGTAGGTTTGTTTTGAACAAAAGGAAGTATTTTTTCATGCAACGCACAGTCAACCTGTGGCACTCCTTGCCAGAGGATGTTGTGAAGGCCAAGACCATAACAGGGTTCAAAAAAGAACTAGATAAGTTCATGGAGGATAGGTCCATCAATGGCTATTTGCCAGGATGGGCAGGGATGGTTTCCCTAGCCTCTGTTTGCCAGAAGCTGGGAATGGGTGACAGGGGATGGATAGCTTGATGATTATCTGTACTGTTCATTCCCACTGGGGCACCTGGCATTGGCCACTTTTGGAAGACAGGATACCAAGCTAGATGGACCTTTGGTCTGACCCAGCCCTCATCTACACTATGAGTTTATGTCAAATTTAGCAGTTTTAGATCGATTTAACCCTGCACCCATCCACACAACAAAGCCATTTTTGTTGACTTAATGGGCTCTTAAAATAGATTTCTGTACTCCTCCCTGATGAGGGGTTTAGCTCTGAAATTGACATCGCCAGTTCGAATTTGGGTTAGTGTGGACGCAATTCGACGGTATTGGCCTCCAGAAGCTATCCCACAGTGCTCCATTGTGACCACTCTGGACAGCACTCTCAACTTGGATGCACTGGCCAGGTACACAGGAAAAGTCCTGCAAACTTTTGAATTTCATTTCCTGTTTGGCCAGTGTGGCAAGCTGATCGGCACAGGTGACCATGCAGATCTCATCAGCAGAGATGACCATGGAGTCCCAGAATCGCAAAAGAGCTCCAGCATGGACCAAACGGGAGGTAGTGGATCTGATCGCTGTATGGGGAGACGAATCCGTGTTATCAGAACTCTGTTGCAAAAGACGAAATGCCAAAATATTTGAAAAAATCTCCAAGGGCATGAAGGACAGAGGCTATCACAGGTACAGGAAAGGCAAAGACCGCCACTGCAGCCCCTGTAGTAATCAACCGCCGTCCTCCCCAAGTTCTATAGCGTACTCACCCAGACGCCCAAGAACGCGGGAGAGGAGAGGGGCCCCCTCTGGGCACCCAACCACTCCACCCAAGAGGATTGCCCAAGCAACAGAAGGCTGGCATTCAGTAAGTTTTGAAGTGCAGTGTGGCCTTCTTCCCTCCTCCCCCACCCCACCCGGTGCGTCCCTGCTCCCCCACCCCTCCCGGGCTACCTTGGCAGTTCTCCCCCTATTTGTGTGACAAATTAACAGAGAATGCATGAATTTGAAACAACAATGACTTTATTGCCTCTGCAAGTGGTGATCGAAGGGGGGAGGGGAGGGCGGTTGGCTTACAGGGAAGTAGAGTGAACCAAGGGGACGGGTTTTCAACAAGGAGAAACAAACAGAACTGTCACACCGTAGCCTGGTCAGCCATGAAACTGGTTTTCAAAGCTTTTCTGATGCACAGCGCACCCTGCTGTGCTCTTCTAACCAGCCTGGTGTCTGGCTGCGCGTAATCAGTGGCCAGGCGATTCGCCTATAGGCATTTCAACATCACCAACAGTTATTTTCTGGTCTGGAAAGTAAGTCCCTTGCTGCAGCTGTTCATACAGACCAGACTTCCTGAAGATACAAGCGTCATATACCTTTCCCGGCCATCCCACGTTGATGCTGGTGAAATGTCCCTTGTGATCCACCAGTGCTTGCAGCACCATTGAAAAGTGCCCCTTTCGGTTTATGTACTTGCTGCCTTGGTGCTCCGGTCCCAAGATAGGGATATGGGTTCCGTCTATAGCCCCACCACAGTTAGGGAATCGCACTGCAGCAAAGCCATCCACTATGACCTGCACATTTCCCAGAGTCACTATCCTTGATAGCAGCAGCTCAGTGATTGTGTTGGCTACTTGCATCACAGCAGCCCCCACAGTAGATCTGCCCACTCCAAACTGACTCCCGACTTACTGGTTGCTGTCTGGCGTTGCAAGCTTCCACAGGCTATTGCCACTCGCTTGTGAACTGTGAGGGCTGCTCTCATCTTGGTATTCTTGCACTTCAGGATAGGGGAAAGCAAGTCACAAAGTTCCATGAAAGTGCCCTTACACATGTGGAAGTTTCGCAGCCACTGGGAATCATCCCAGACCTGCAACACTATGTGGTCCCACCAATCTGTGCTTGTTTCCCGGGCCCAGAATCGACGTTCCATGGCATGAACCTGCCCCATTGCCACCATAATGGCCAAATTGCCGGGGCCCATGCTTTGAGAGAAGTCTGTGTCCATGTCCTCATCAGTCTCGTCACTGCGCTGCCATAACCTCCTCTTGCAGGTTCTGATTCTGCATATACTGCATGATAATGCACGAGGTATTTACAATGCTCATAACTGCTGCGGTGATCTGAGCGGGCTCCATGCTTGCCGTGGCATGGCATCTGCAGGAGAGCAGAGTTGCAGGGGAAGCGGTGGTTGGATGACCAATTTTGCAGACCTACTGCACTGTCTGCTACCAGGACACAACAGCTGAGCGGGCTACACGCTTGCTGTGGTATGGCGAGAGAAGAGCAGCCAAGCAGTTGCAGCAGAAGTGGCCCTGCGAGACCACCAGGAGAGCAGAGTGGCAGCAGAAGCGGTGGATGACGACGGTCACAGAGAAGACCTGCGAGGTGGATTTCATAGCATCAGGAGAGCAGAGTGGCAGTGGAAGTGGTCGTTTGATGACAACGGTTTGCAGACCTATGGCACCATCTGCTAAAAGCAGTATGGGGCCCGCACGGAAAAAAGGAGAAAAATGACTGTCTGCCGTTGCTTTCATGGAGGGAAGGGTGACTGACGACATGAACCCAAAACCACCAGTGACAATGTTTTTGCCCCATCAGGTATTGGGAGCTTAACCCAGAATTCCAATGGGCGGCGGAGACTGCAGGAACTGTGGGATAGCTACCCACAGTGTAACGCTCCGAAAGTCAACACTAACCTCGGTACTGTGGACGCACTCCACCGACTTAATGCGCTTAGTGGGGACACACACGATTGACTGTATAAAATCGCTTTCTAAAAAATCGACTTCTATAAATTTGACCTAATTTCGTAGTGTAGACATACCCCCAGTATGGCCACTCTTATGTTCTTTTGTAATGCTAGACAGGTCTGAATGTCATCACAACAAATATACGTTGCCAGCAGAGAGTTATACCAATCAGCTGGAGAAGGGAAACAACTGGTTGGTCAGTGAGAGCCAGAAAGCCCCTATATAGCAGGAACAGCATCAAACGTTTCACTGCTGACTTCTGTCAGATGTTGAAAGAATTAAGTATTATTAATAAACTCATCTGTGTGGGAATGTTGGAGAATGATTTTCATCAAGAAGCAAGTCTAATTGGGATTCTGGTGAAAAATTTGATTTAAAAAAGATGAAAGATAGAGGGCAGCCTGCTAACTTATTCCAATCTCCCATAAGCCAGCATGATACATTTCTGTTGCCTGCCTCATCTCAACCTGCTGGCACCCCAAAATATTTTTTGCAACAAGTGTCCATAAAACATAAGACAAAATGGAGAGAAAAAACAAGACAACTGCAGTGATAGCAGAACACAGAGAAACCCTCTAGCAGTTGTCACTACAGGGAAGGTAATCAGGTGGGGAGAACACAAAGGTTCAACATGAAGAAATAAGCAGTAGCTTACTTGAAGGTTTCTGGAGAAATCCTGCATAAAAACTGAATTCAAGGGTGAAAAAAATGTAAAACGTTTCTTCTATAGCAGTGATTTACTTTTAACACATAAGATGCCTGGTGGCACATCCTCAATTTTAGATGAATACATTTTCATAGTCTAGCAATTAAAAAAAAGCTCTTCAACTAGCACTACTTCCACATATATCACAAAAAAATGAACTGACTATATAATCTCACCAGTGCGGTCTCATGTGACTGTGGCTGTTTGAAATTAATGATCTCCAAAGCAAGAGTCTTTTTCACTTTGGCTAGGTCTGCCTCTCTGGCTGCTTGCAGTAAAGAATGTCCTTTGAATTCATCTGTTGGAGAAATAAGACACACTTAATATTCAGTAACACATCTTATTTCAGAAACCTAACTAGAATTAACCAAAGGGGAAAGAAACATGTTCTATATTGCCCTAAATAGTAACATCAGCTATGATGACATAATCCTAAAACCTCTCCTAGTGAAGGCAGAAATATATTCTTGGGGTGAGATAGGAAGGAAGGTTCCAGTTTCCAGGGCAAAACCCTCATCCTCCCACTCCAGCCCCAAAATGAAGAGTGTTATAAGAATCACTAAAAACTCTGTATCCAGCCAGAGGAGGAGTCTTCTAGGACCAGCACTACAGAAGACAGCTACCAGGCCACCTTCCGAGAGCCCTACCGCAATCTCCAGCATAGGGGGCATGCCAGGGTGGGGTTGCATCACACAGCACTACAGAGATTTCAGGCCCAAATTACACCAGTGGACCTTCCAGCCTCCAGATCAATCCAGGACCAAGAGGACACAAAGTTGGCTTAAAGCCACCTTACTTAACCCTCTCCCCCATCTGAGAGTTCGGTATTGCACCTGTTGGAGGTGCAGCATAGAATCTTACCATTATATTGCTCCTTTAACATAAAAATGGCCAAGCATCAGATCCTGCTCACTTTGTTCCTACAAGTAATCCCACTGATGACACTGGGATCACCGGTGAGAGAAGGAGAGCAGGATATATTAATATCCAAATATGTAAAAGTACCCTTTAATAAATGATGAACAAAACCGAAAGTCAGCAGACTTATTCTAACTTATTTCAGAAGTTACTTCTTGTGGAATTAGCAGTTTTCTGTAACTTTATAACTTGTGTTATTGTCTTTCATTGTTATAAGAGTGAGACAAAAACAGATGAGAGAGAAATTTAGACTCAAGGTTAGGACGTAACTTTCCCACCACCGGTTTAGGAGGAATCCTTTTTGTTTGGTTTTCTGACCAGATATCAGAAAAACAAGACTGAGTAATGAAGGCTCTGGTGGAAAGCAGCTCTTTATTTAAGTTACAAATGATGAATCAGAGTTTGGTAACATGATTATGACCAAACTGAATTCTAGAATAGTTATATTTTATATGGTCATACCTAAGTTTAGAACATTGACCATCATGAAGTAATCAAGAGGGTTTGAGAATGAATTCCAAAGAATTAAATACTGTTGCGAGAATTAGCTATAGTATCAGTGGCAACTTCACCCTGTAAGGCCACATGCCAGCATTTTCTATGTCAAACTGATGACATGCTTCAACAGATTAGTCTAATTTTCCAGCCCAGGAAGAACACATATATGAAACTGGATGACAAAACAAATCAAAAGCCTTTTTACTGCTTCACAGCCATCTGTGCCAAAAAGTATTGAACTGGTTCCATCAAAACCATCTTCTCCTGTCTGAGAATAAGCCTGGCATAACGCAGTGAGATTCAGACAGCCCAACAATGCTACCAGGCCTTACAGAATATTGGAAAACAAAGCATCATTGACGCTTCTCCTCTCTTTCCTTGTCATTAATTTGCAAAAGCAAAAAATCAATCACATTATAGTTGGTTAGCACAGGCTAATTTGCAGGGACAGATAAATCTCCAAATGAAGTTGTCTGAAAGTCATGTTTTTGCTTTACAAAGTTAATTAAAATCATCTCCCTGAACTCTGTTCTGCTCTTATTATTATTTAATAATGAAACAATAACTTTTGAGTTTGATTAAAGTAGAGAGGGTAGGGTTCCCAAATTAGAACATATGACTTTACTAAAGGGAAAGAAGGGAAAGTAACTGGAGCTTTTTCAAAATGTGTGGTCTCCATCTGTATTCCACTGAGGGTTACGTGCGTGCGTCATATGCCCGGAGCCAGAACCTTTGAAAGTAGTATCGTTCGGCAGTCCGCACATGCGCCCATGTATTGTCTTGTGGTTTCGCCTGAGGTGATAAAGGGCAGGGTGGACTGCCAGTGTCTCCAGGTCCTTCTCCACCACAGACCTATCAGATTCGCAGCAGAGGGGAAAGAGGTTGGGATTGGAATAAAGATAGGGACCACATACCTCAAAGAACCCCCAGTTACCAGCAAGCAACCTCTCTTTCTTCTTTGAGTGATGGTCCCTATTGCATTCCATTGAGGGTGTCTGACAAGCAGTTCATAGTGAGGAGGAGAATGCGAGGAAGATGACGGAATCATAGAATGGAGGACTGCTGCACTGAATGAGGCGTCTCCTGTGGAATCACATACTAGAGTGTAGTGGAGGAAAAAGTGTGTACCAACTACATGTAGCAGTTTTACATATATCTGCAAGGGACACATCATGACGCACAGCTGTGGTTGATGCTTGCACTCTCATTGAGTGGGCCTATCCCACCTGGTGAGGATTGTCTTGACATCTTATGTAATGCACCTAGAAACCCACTTAAAGATTCACTGGATGGAAATGGCCTGTCCTTTAATTCTCTCCTCTATGGCGACAAATAGCCTGGGAGACTTCCGGAATGGCTCTGTCCTTTGCAGACCTACGCACATCAAAAGAATGAAGTCGCCGTTCTCCATGAAAGATGTGTGGTTTGGGGAAGAAGGTACGTAGATGTAGGAGTTGATTGAGATGGAATCAGAAAACCACTTTTAGTAGCAACTTGGATGCAATCAGAGTGATACATTGTCTTTATGGAATGCAGTGAAGGGGGGAGGGGTCTGCCACCATGGCTCCCAGTTCACCAACCTACCTCGCTGAAGTAATGGCAACAAGGAAAGTGACCTTCATGGAGAGGAGAGAAAGAGCAGGAGGCCAGGGGTTCATTAATGAGGAACACTAGGTTGAGGTCCCATTGGGTAGCGACAGGTTGAATGGGGGGTACTTACAAAAAAAGGCCCTTCCAGAATCAGGCAGTCAAAAGGTGCATAAAAATTGAATGTCCAGCCACTAGAGGGTGGAAAGCGCTAATGGCATCTGCATGAACTCTGATGGAGCTGAGAGCGAGACTCAAGATTTTCAGATAGAGAAAATAGTCTACGAGTATCTGCATGCCCACGGCCTCGGGGACAAGGCCTTGCCGTTGAGCCCAGGAAGTGAAACGTTTCCATTTGGCCTTATAGGAGCATCTCATGGATTCCTTTTGGCTACTGGAGAGGATGTCTTGCACTGCTAATGGGCATTCTCGTGCTAACCAAGGCGTTCAGCCAAAAACCTAGCTTTCAGTGTTGCGTCCGTAGATCTGGGTGCCTGAGTCTGCGGTTGTGCTGTGTCAGCAGTTCCGGGAATGTCTGGAGTGGAAGTGTAGAGTGCTTTGACATGTGGAGAAGAGGGAACCAGAATTGGCAAGACAAGAACAGGGCAATCAAAATGGCCATTGCTCTCTCGACAGAGTTTGTGGAGGGAACACAATAGGAGTGGTATGGAGGAGAAAGCATAGTTCTTTCAGTCCAACTAATTGACAACCAGAGCGTCGCTCTGTGAGTGGGGACCATGTCCCCTCTTCAGCAATACTGGGTGCACCTGGTATTCTGTGAAGCAAAAAGGTCTCTGACAGGCATCCCACAGCAGTCAAAGATGTGCACGATTACTGTGTGAGGCAATTCCTATTCATGGTTGGTAGTAAAATTCCTGCTGAAGGCATCTGCAATCATGTTCTTGGTACCAGGCAGGGAGGTTGCCGATAAAAGGGTATGATATGCTATGCACCATTTCCACAGGCATATTCATGCACAGCGCTGGGAATCTTATGCCTCCTTGTTTGTTTACGTAGTATATTGTGGTGGTGGTGTCTGATGTGACAAGGATGTGGCGACAGTGGATAGCTGGTAAGAACAAGTGACATGCTTTGTGCACTGCCCGAAGTTCTGGTATGTTTATGTGCATCCTGACTTCTCGCATGATCCAGATGCCTTGTGTCATGTGATCTTCCATGTGAGTGCCCCAACCTGCTGTTAGAGGGCTTATTCCCTCACCCTCCTCCTTCTTGCACGAACAGAGAGCAACAATATCCCAAGTCCGAAGGTGCAAACAATTGGATGTTTATTGGGATGAACTTTCAGCAAGCTTAAATTCAAGTCCTTTTTTCCTTATTTTCGAATCCCAATTTACTTCCTGTTTGCCCTGTTTATATAGTAATATTCTTAGCTATACTTTAACCAATCATTCTAATGAAATTTACCTAACCAATCCTAACATGATTAGCTAACCAATTATATCCCACCACCTTAATTAGTTTTACACCAAGCAAAATTAATTATACAGCAGACCGAAACAATTAGAGAACCAGACAGATTAACAATAGAAAAGTGGGAGCCATAAAGATAAACATATAGAATTGAGGGTTCATAGAACCATAGAATATCAGGGTTGGAAGGGACCTCAGGAGGTCATCTAGTCCAACCCCCTGCTCAAAGCAGGACCAATCCCCAACTAAATCATCCCAGACAGGGCTTTGTCAAGCCTGACCTTAAAAACCTCCCTAGGTAACCCATTCTAGTGCTTCAACACCCTCCTAATGAAAAAGTTTTTCCTAATATCCAACCTAAACCTCCCCCACTGCAACTTGAGACCATTACTCCTTGTTCTGTCAACCACTACTCCTTGTTCTGTGGTTTCATAACCACAACTATTGAGAAGTGATTTCTTGCCAGATAGGATGCTATCAAACTAAGTTTTTTTTTTAAAAACCATTTTTATCTGGAGGTGATAGGCATTATCAGGACAGGATTGTATTCCTAACAGCCCAATAGCACCTTATTTCAGTGTGACTAGTTTGAAATGTAAGGATGTGACCATAAGCTTCCCAGCTTATGGCTGTCTCTGCTGCTTAGCCAAAGGCCTTAGCTTAAGAACAGGGCCTTAGATTGTCACAGTGAGAGAAGGCCTTTACACAAGAAAACAGTAATTTTAAGTCTTTCTTTTATGCCTCTTTAACTAGCTAAATGATAAACATATACCTAAATTCTTAAAGTATAGGACTTTACAGACAGGCCTGAATATTTATATCCTAACACCTGCGAGTGACATGTCCATTATGACTGTCACGCTCAGCAAAGATAGGAGGAAGGGCATCTGGAGCAGACTTGAAGCAGGTCTTTCCACCACCAAAGTGAGGAGATGTCTTCCGGCAGGACAATGAGTATAGTGTTCATGAATTGGTGTATGAGAGAATAAATCCTTTGCAGTCATAGCTGTAGACAGCAAAGATGCAGCTCGGCAAATGGCGTGACATATGTGTACGCTGCCATGTGCCCTAGGAGGGAAAGGCAGGTCCTGGCTGAAACCAAAGGGTTAGAGGTTACTATTTGGTCCAGTAGGCTTTGGAATCTGTCCTGTGGCAGATAACTTGTGAAGAAGCCACATCGATGTGAGCTCCTATGAATTCCAGGGACTGAATAAGTCGATTTAAAGTCGATTTTTCAACATTAATGCTTACTCCTAGGGAGGAGTAGAAGCTGAGAAGTTGATACTTGAGCTTCCTCTCTGGACCGCGCTGCTAGCAGCCAGTCATCCAGATAGGGGAAGACAAGGACTCCCTGACACTGGAGATGAGTCACTACCACGGAGAAAATCTTTGTGAAGACTCAAGGAGCAGAAGTAAGTCTGAATGGGAGAACCCTGTGTTCCAAGTGTCAAGGTCCTATTTTGAACCTCAGGAATCTCCCGTGGGTCAGGTCTACAACAATATAGAAGTAGGCGTCTTGCATATCAAGAGCCATAAACCACATACCTTTTTCTAGCAAGGGAATAATCGCTTGCGAATTCAGCAGTTGAGGAGCTGGAGATCCAAAATGGGTCTCCATCCTCCTTCTTCTTGGGTACCAGGAAGTAGTTGGAATAGAACCCTGTGTCCTGAAAGGGTGCAGGAACTGGTTACACTGCTAGTCTCTGCAGGAGGGAGTCCATCTCAAGGGTAAGATTTAGGGCTGTCAAACGATTAACAACATTAATCGTAATTAATTGCACTGTCAAACAATAATAGAATACCATTTATTTAAATATTTTGGGATGTTTTTTCTATATTTTCAAATATATTGATTTCAATTACAACACAGAATACAAAGTGTGCAGTGCTCATTTTATATTTATTTTTATTACAAGTATTTGCACTGTAAAAAACAAAAGAAATAGTATTTTTCAATTCACCTAATACAAGTACTGTAGTGTAACCTCTTTATCATGAAAGTTGAACTTACAAATGTAGAATTATGTACAAAAAAACTCTCCCCCAAGGAGTTAAGTCACAAATTTAATTAAACACATTTTTCTTTAACGATCGTCATCAGCACAGAAGCATGTCCTCTGGAATGGTGACCGAAGCATGAAGGGGCACACAAATGTTTAGCATATCCGGCATGTAAATATCTTGCAATGCCAGCTACAAAAGTGCCATGCAAATGCCTGTTCTCACTTTCTGGTGACATTGTAAATAAGAGGGCAGCATTATCTCCTGTAAATGTAAACAAACTTGTTTGTCTTAGCAATTGGCTGAACAAGAAGTAGGACTGAAGACTTGTAGGCTCAGAAATTTTACATTGTTTTGAGTGCAGTTATGTAAAAAAAAAATTTTGTAAGTTGCACTTTCACAATTAAAGAGTTTGCACTACAGTCTTGTATAAAAATACAATTTCTTTTATCATTTTTAAAGTGCAAATATTTGCAATAAAAAATAATATACACTTTGATTTCCATTACAACACAGAATACAATATATGTGAAAATGTAGAAAAACATCCAAAATATTTAATAAATTTCAATTGGTATTCTATTGTTTAACAGTATGATTAATCACAATTATTGTTTTAACTGCGATTAATTTTTTTGAGTTAATCGCGTGAGTTAACTGCGATTAATTGGCAGCCCTAGTAAGAATACTATCATGAGAGTGATCTCAGCAGGGAGGTTAGGAAGGGATATGGAGGAGATATCATAAACTCGAGGTGTAGCTACGTTGAATGATGTCCGCTTGTCCTTTGCTATAGTTCTCCATGCTGGTAGAAAGAGTTTGAGATGACGCCCAAAAGGGGTTCATGGTAGGAACATTGGTATACAGAGTGGTTGACAGCTCTCTAGCCGCACTCAGAAATACCATTTTCACGACAATTGAGTGTGTTGTGCAGGGGTCTGTGTTGCCCAAACAGGTGGATGGGTTCTGTGCACCTTACGGTGCTTCTGAGGAGGCTCAAAGGCTCATTGGTGATAGAAATGGGCTGTTCTACAGCATCGGCTTTGCAGTGGGCTATAAATTTTTTCTTTTTGGTTCCAAATGCCCACGGATTGTAAGTT
The DNA here is from genome assembly GCF_965140235.1 of Caretta caretta. Classification (NCBI taxonomy): domain Eukaryota; kingdom Metazoa; phylum Chordata; order Testudines; family Cheloniidae; genus Caretta; species Caretta caretta. The sequence continues at coordinate 11,829,697 of NC_134209.1, forward strand.
GGCTCTAGAGACTTTTAGTGAGTGTAAGTAATCATCAGTTTTCTGGTTCAAGAGGTCTGACTCGTCAAATGGAAGGTCCTTGTATTGTGTTTTGTACCTCTCTAGGGAAAGCTGAGGACTGTAACCAGGATTCCCTCTTCATGACACTTCCCATTGCTAACACACGTGAGGATATGTCCGCTGAATCAACTGCAGCTTGAAGTATGGATATGGTGACCAACTTGCTTTCCTGTAAAAATGATTATGATCCTGTTGGGGTAACTTGTCTGTAAATTCTTCCATCCGGCCAGAGTTTATAAAGTCATACTTGGCCATCAGTGCCAAGTAGTCAGAGATCCAGAACTGTAGTCCAGCAGAGAAGACCTTTGACTCATAAGGTTCAGTGCCTTACCCTCCCTGTCTGCCAGGGTGGAGCACTGGTGTTGTTTCGTCCACTCCGACACAGCCTGTACCACCAAGGAGTTAGGTGGAGGGTGTGAAAATAGAAATTCTGCCCCCTTAGGGGGGACGTAGTATCTTCTCTCGGCCCATCTTTTCTCGGCCCCCTTCGGAGTCAGTGTGCATATGGCCAAGGTATGCCACATGTTGCGGTCTGGTTAAAGAATGGCCTCATTGATTGGTAGAGCCACCATTGCCAGTACTGATGTGTGCAGAATGTCTAGTAGATGATGATGATGACTGTCCTGCACCTCTTCTAGTAGGATCTCAAGAGTATTGGCTAGCCTCCGTAGGAGCTCTTGAAACCGTCAGTAGTCTGGTGGGGAGGAAGGTGTTGATGACATGGCAACATTTGGAGACGACAAAGGGAATCTCTCCAGATCCGCCAGTACCATAAGAATCGGGCTAATCGGTGCATCGTCTAACCCCATGTCCGAACGTCTAACCGGACTAAGGTTGTCGGGGCAAGATGGGGAATCCTCCCAAGTTGAACGGGACCACTCTCAAGGTGAATACTGAAGCCATGAGCTCCAATATGACCAACCCAGTTGATCCTGCTGCTGTTGAGCCTGTGCTCAAAGACCTGGGTACTACCTCTGTGGGTAAGACAAAGTGGGAAACTGTCATGGTGCCGTCGGAACCCTTCAGTAGTTGTGCTTCTGAAACAGGAGTGGCAGGCCACGCCAAACATTTGTATCCTCAGAATTGGAGACTTCCACAAATGGCGGTGCCAATGGAGCTGTCAGAATGGGGTGTGTCAGAGTACTGAGTAGCAGGTGACAGAAGTTTCATGCTTCGACCACCATTCCAGAGGACATGCTTCCATGCTGATGACTCTTGTTAAACAAATGTGTTAATTAAATTTGTGACTGAACTCCTTGGGGGACAATTATACGTCTCCTGCTTTTACCCACATTCTGCTATATATTTCGTGTTATGGCAGGCTCGGATGATGACCGATCATATATTGTTCGATTTAAGAATGCCTTCATTGCATATTTGACCAAACACGAAGAAGGTACCAGGATGAGATTTCTAAAGAGAGCTACAGCATTGGACCCAAGGGATAAGAACCTGAAGTGCTTTCCAAAATCTGAGAGGGATGAGGTGTGGGACATGCCGTCAGAAGTCTTACAAGAGCAATACTCTGATTTGGAAACTACAGAACCCGAACCACCTAAAAAGAAAATCAATCTTCTCTTGGTGGCATCTGACTCAGATGATGGAAATGAACATGCATCAGTCTGCACTGCTTTGGATCGTTACTGAACAGAACCCGTCATCAGCATGGAAGCATGTCCTCTGGAATGGTGGTCGAAGCATGAAGGGTCATACAAATATTTAGCATATCTGGCACATAAATACCTTGCAATGCCAGCTACAACAGTGCCATGCAAACATCTGTTCTCATTTTCAAGTGGCCTTGTAAATTAGAAGCAGGCAGCATTATCTCCTGTAAATGTAAACAAACTTATTTGTCTTGGCGATTGGCTGAACAAGAAGTAGGACTGAGTGAATCCGTAGGCTGTAAAGTTTTACCCTGTTTTATTTTTGAGTGTGGTTATGTAAAAAAAACTTCTACATTTGTAAGTCGCACTTTCACGATAAAGAGCACTACAGTACTTGTATGAGGTGAATAGAAAAATACTACTTTTTTGTTTATCTTTTTACAGTGCAAATATTTGTAATAAAAAATATAAAGTGAGCACTGTACACTTTGTATTCTGTGTTGTAATTGAAATCAATATATTTGAAAATGTAGAAAACATCAACAAATATTTAAACAAACAGTATTCTATTATTGTTTAACAGTGAGATGAAAACTGCAATTAATTGCAATTATTTTTTAATCTCACGATTAAGCGCAATTAATTTTGTTAATCATTTGACAAGCTCTAATGAAAAGCATTTTGGGGTCATAGTAGAGAAGCAATGCAAGATAAGCTTCCACTGCAATACTGTGGCAAAGAGGACCAGTGCGATTCTTGGATGTATAAACAGTGAGTAGGAGTGAGGAAGTGATTTTACCTCTGTAGACGGAATTGGTGAGACAGATACTGGAAGACTGTGTTTAGTGCTGGTACCCACATTTTAAAAAGGATGCTGAAAATCTGAAGAGGGTGCAGAGATGAATCACAAATGATTTAAGGGCTGTAAAAAATGCCTTAGTGCGAGAGACGAACAGAGCTCAGTTGCTTAGCTTGTCAACGAGAAGATTCAGAGGAGACTTAACTACAGCGTAGAAGTATCTTCATGGGAAGAAAATACTGAGTACCAAAGGGCCTTTTAATCTACCGGGGGCAGGCATAACAAGAACAAGTGGCTATAAATTCACACCAGCCAAATTCAGATCAGAATTAAAGCACACATTTTTAACAGAGAGAGTGATTGGAACAGACTACCAAGGAAAGTGGTGGATTCTCTATCTCTTTAAGTCTTTAGATCAAGATTGGATGGCTTTCTGGAAGATATGCTTTAGTCAAACCCAAGCGATAGGCAGTGGCGGATTAGCCCCCTGGGGGCCTGGCCAACTGTGGGGCGGGGTCCGGGAAAAATCCCCCTCAGGGCAGCAGAAGCTGGGAGCTCCGGCCACTAGGCCGGCAGGGTGGGAGAAACTGCAGGCCCCAACTCCATGCCCTGGCAGCAACTCTGGGTGGGTGGGGGAATCCCCCCCAACACCCGCAGCCCTGGCAGAAGCCGTGGGATGGGGGAAGCTCCCCCTTCCTTCCAGCGGCCCCAGCCCGACCCAATCCCCATCAGAAGCTGTGGGATGGGGGAAGCCCCTCCCCACCCAGAGGCCCCATCCTCATCAGAAGCCACAGGACAGGGAAAGCCCTAACCAGCAGAGACCTTGTCCCCAGCAGAAGCCGTGGGAAGCCTCCCCTCCCCCAAGCAGAAGAGGTGACACAGGGGAAGCCCCCTCCCCCGCCCCCTCCTCCCTCAGCAGAACCCTGCTTTTGGCAGAAGCCTGGGGGGGGAGGGGAAGAGGAGGCAAGGGGGGAGAAGCTCCAGTGCCCTGACCCTGGTCACCCAGACCCCCGCTGCGGCCAGGGACTGGAGGAGCTCTCATTCCTTGTTGCACCCCAGGGCCATGGTGCAGGGACAGAGCTTCTCAGGTATCGTGGGCGCAGAGGGGAGGGAGGGGGAGAAAGGAGGGAAAGGGGTTGCAGGGCTGCAGTGGAGGGGGAGAATGTGGGGACCTTGGGTGGAACAGGGGTGTGCCTTGGGGAAGGGGCAGAAAGATGTGGGGCTGCAGGTGGAAGGGGCAGAATGGGGGCGGGGCCTCAGGCGGAAGGGGCCTTGCTCTGGCCCAGGGCCCCAGGAAACCTTAATCTGCCTCTGGTTATAGGGATTACTACAGGGGTAACTAAGTGAAATTCCCTGGCCTGTGTTGTGCAGGAGGTCAGACAAGATCTAACAATCCGTTCTGGCCTTAAACGCTATGAATAAAGGCAATTTCATGAAGGAGAACATGTATAGATCTCTACAAGTTTAGAAGTGAGAAATGGACACCTCTATATCCTGTTGTTTTGCATTTCCCATTACTAACAAGGAACTGGGTTGAAAGGTGAGTCAGTTTATATTAAAAATTATTTCACGGTTGAAATACATACAAGTCAGTCTCTCCCTTAGCTCAGGTGTTGGAGCCATATCGACAGCACTCTTGCCATGGCAGTTGACCAGTGTTGGATCTGCACCATGACTAAGCAACAAAGAGCAGACTTCTACACGATTCTTGGAAGCAGCTTCATGTAAGGGGGTAAACTGCCAGAGATCCATAGCATTAACACAGGCTCCATGCTAGGAGTGGGAAAGAAATTTTTATGTTAGTAATAAGAGATAACCATGACAAAGATCACAAGGTTTTCATTTTTATAACTTTAACACTCATTAAGTTATTTTCAAATGAAATGAAAAATAATTGATTTATCTTCATCTACCAAAATCTGAACTTTGCAATGAACTTAATTTTTATTGAGACACCTTTGTTTCAAAAAAATTCCAGTTAACTAAATTCTAATGCTTGTCTGCCGAGATTATGCGGAAAAAACACATACTTAATTCAGTGGTACTGGTGTATGTCTAAAGGCTCAAAGCCCCACACAACTGAAATAATATATTACAGGTGTGAAAATCACAATTTTTTTTTTAAAAAAACAGAAATAAGGCTACAGTCTTAACTATTGTATGATGTAACTATTTCTCTCCGTAATTTTGCAATATTGCAATGCTCATGTTTTCTTCCATTTCTCCACTTACCTTAAGTAACAATTCTGTGACTTCGTAATGTCCATATGAACATGCATTATGAAGAGGTACAAGTCCGCTAGATTAAATAAAACAAAACAAAATTACATATCTAGGAAGCATTTTCAAAGACTTCTGAAGTATTTTCAGGCTGTAAAATTAGCAGATTTCAAAATCAAATGGAATCTTAACCAAATACATTTACATTTATTTTCAGAATAATGCGCTGATTAAGAATAGCATAAAAACATTTTTGAGTAATGTAACATAAGTGTTTAATCTACCATACATTAATGTTAAGAAATAGCACTCACAATTATACCTCTACCCTGATATAACGTGACCCGATATAACATGAATTTGGATATAATGCGGAAAGCAGCGCTCGGGGGGGCGGGGCTTTGCACTCCAGCGGATCAGCGCATCAGGCTCTGACATGCTGTTCTGAGCGGCATGTTAAGGGTGCCGGGCCGGGGCCGAGGGGTTGGATAAGGGGCAGAGGGTCTCAGGGGGCGGTCAGGGGACAGGGAGCAGGGGGGTTGAATGGTTCGGAGGTTCTGGGGGCAGGGCGGTCAGGGGATGGGAGCGTTGGATAGGGCGTGGGAGTCCCGGGGGGCCTGTCAGGGGGCAGGGGTGTGGATAGGGGTCGGGGCAGTTAGGGGACAGGGAGCAGGGGGATTGGGTAGAGGGTGGGGTCCTGGGGATGATTAGGGACGGGGTTGGGTCTCTGGAGGGGGCGGTCAGGAGACAAGGAGCAGGGGGGCTTAGATAGGGGGTGGGCTCTTGGGAGGTGTGGTTAGGGGAGGAGGGTCTCTGGAGGGGGTAGTCAGGGGACGAGGAGCAGAGGGGTTTGGATGGGTCGGGCATTCTGAGGGGTCAGTCAGGGGGCAGGACGTGACTATTAATAACAGAAATACTCGAGGCCAAAGCAAGTTCGTTATAGCTGCTCTGGGCAGGGGGCTGGAAGTGCCCCCACAACCCTAGCCCACACCCCAGCCCTCTGCCCTGACCCCTACACCCCCCCACACACCCCAGCCCTGATCCCTGCACCCCCCACACACACACTACCAGCCCTCTGCCCTGACCCCTGCACCCCCACACATACCCAGCCCCCTCACACCCCATGCCCTGACTCCTGCACCCTCTCTCATGCCCCCAGCCCTCTGACCTGACTCCTGCACCCTCCTCACATGCCCCCAGCCCTGACTCCTGCACCCCACACACATACCCAGCCCCCCCACACCCATGCCCTGACTCTTGCACCCCCCACATTCCCACCCCCACCCCGAGCACCAAACGGGAGCTCCTGCACCACCCCCCACATTCCCACTTGCACCCCTTGCACCAAATGGAAGCTGCCCAAGTAGGCACTCCACATCCAAACCTCCTGCTCCAACCCTGAGCCCGCTCCCGCATTCTAGCTCCTGGCCAAACCCTGCACCGCAACCCCCAGCCTGCTCCTTCACCCCCAGCCCTGTGCTCAGTGCACTCCCACCCTCAGCTCAGTGCAGAGAGAGAGGAAGAGAATGGGCTAGAGCCAGTGAGAAGGTAGGTACCCACTCCAGGTGGGCAGGGCCGGGATCCCAGACCGGCAGTGGGCTGAGTGGAGCCGGCAGCCAGGACTCTGGCTGGCAGGAGCCGGTGGACGGAACCCCAGGCTGGCAGCGGGCTGAGCGACTCAGCCCACTGCCGGTCTGGGGTCCCGGCCACCGGCCCCTCTCAGCCCACTGGCAGTCTGGGGTTCTGGCTGCCGGCTCCTTGCCCGCCAGGGTCCCGGCCGCCGGCCCCGCTCAGCCCACTGCCAGTCTGGGGTTCTGGCTGCCCACCCCTTGCCAGCCGGGGTCCCGGCCGCAGGCCCCCATCAGCCTGCTGCTGGCCTAGGTGAACAGAACCCCAGGCTGACAACAGGTTGAGTGGACCGGCGGCGTAAGATCAGCATTTTAATGTAATTTTAAATGACGCTTCTTAAACATTTTGAAAACCTTGTTTACTTTACATACGACAATAGTTTAGTTAGATAATACACAGACTTATAGAGAGAGACCCTCTAAAAAACGTTAAAATGTATGACTGGCATGCGAAACCCTTACATTAAAGTGAATAAATGAAGACTCGGCACACCGCTTCTGAAAGGTTGCCGACCCCTGTTTTATACTATTGGCCTTCACAACACTCTTGGAAACAAGTTCTAAAGATTGACTGTGTGTTGTGTGAAGCAGTACTTCCGTCTGTTTGTTTTAAATCTGCTGTCTATTAACTTCATTGAGTGACTCGTAGTTCTTGTGTTGCATGAAGGTGTAAGTTAACACTTCCCTATTCATTTTCTCCACCCCATTAGTGTTATTACAGACCTCTATCATAGGACTCAGCCATCTTTTCTAAGATGAAGAAGCCCCAGTCTTCTTAATCTCTCCTTATACAGAAGCTTTTCCATACCCACAATCATTTTTGTTGCCCTTCGCCGTACTTTTTCCAACTCTACTATATCTTATTTGAGAAGGCGTAACCAGAACTGCATGCAGTATTCAAGGTGTGGGTGAACCATGGATTTATATAGAGACAATATTATGTTTTCTTTTCTTATTTTCTATCCCTTTCCCAATGGTTCCTGACATTTTGTTAGCCCTTTTGACTGATGGTGCACATTGGACAGATGTTTTCAGAGAACTATCCAGAATGACTCCAAGATCTTCTTCAGTGGTAATAGCTAATTTAGATCCCACCATAGTGTATATATAGTTGGGATTTTGTTTTCTACTGTGCATTACTTTGCACTTATCAACACTGAATTTCATCTGCCACTTTCTTGCCCACTCACCCAGTTTTTCTGAGATCCCTTTGTAACTCTTTGCAGTCAGCTTTGGACTTAACTAGCCCGAGTAATCTATGAAATATGTTAATTCACCTTAGAAAAGACTGCTCTGCTGTCTTCTCTTCCTATGATGTTTACTGCTGGTAATAGCTGTGAAACTAGGTGCTTGTTTATCTCATCAGTTGTGCACGTGCAAATCTTATGGAGCTGACATGCATATACCTGACAAAATAATCAGGTCACAGAAAAGTGTAACTGAATATGCCTCTTGTCTGTCACACCTTGAGTTCATTTTTTATTGCCAAAATAATACCAGAAGTCCATCAACACTCAAAATTGTGCACAGAATTTCCAATAACACAGCGGACCCATAAAGAACCAAGCAATATAGATTTCAAAATGCACTTATTTAATGAAGGAATAATCCATAAAATAGAAGATCTACATAGCTAAGGAGCACACTATCCCACTTCAATCCTCACTTGGGCTTTTACAAAAGATTATTTACCACAAAAACAAAATTTTGATTCTGGAAACAACTGTGCCCCAATTCTCATCTCCAATTTTAGATTAACTCATTTTCAGATACAGACTGAATTACAACATACAACAGAACAATGATAAAAATAATTCTTAAAATGTAACTAACTAGTGAAACCAGAGAATTAATTAAAAACCAATATACATACCCCTTGTCCTTTGCATGAACATCAGCACCATGCTGAAGCAAAAGCTGGACTATTCGAACTCTGTTATAGCCTGCTGCTAGATGCAAAGGAGTGGACTGCAAAGAGAAACAACAGAAAGTAAGACGGAGGCAGAGTACATAGGCGGTTTGTAATTTATGCAGCCCACAAAATGAGAGGAGCAGCCAAAGTTAATGAACACCATAGCCGATGCATAAAAAAGGATGAGAGTCGTTTAATAAAAGGCAAAGGGTTCGAAACACAGGAGCCAAGTCACCAATCTTATTTTCAAAATGCTGAACACCCTGCAGCTTAGGGTTGCCAACTGTCTAATCACACAAACCCAAACACCCTTGCCCCACCCCTTGCCCTGCCCCATCTCCGAGGCACCACCCCACTCACTTCATCCCCGTTGCCTCTGTCGCTTGCTCTCCCCCACCCTCACTCACTTGCACCAGGCTGAGACGGGGGTTGAGGTGTGGGCTGGGGCCAAGGGGTTTGGAGTTTAGTAGGGGGCTCCAGGCTGAGCCTGGGGCAGGAGGTTAGGGTGCAGGAGGGGGTGAGGGATGTGGGCTCCAGCTGGGTGGCACTTACCTCGGGGGCTCCTGGTTGCTGGCACAGTGGGGCTAAGGCAGTCTCTCTGCCTACCCTGGCCCCATGCCACTCCCGGAAGCGGCCTGCGTGCTGCCCCCGCCCCGACTCCGCAGCGCCCATTGGCCGCAGTTCCCAGCCAATGGGAGCTGCGGAGTTCTCCTGCCCCCGCACCCTGGGGCCGCAAGGGAGCAGGGATGTGCTGGCCGCTTCCGGAAGCGGCGTGGGGCCAGGACAGGCAAGGAGCCTGCCTTAGCCTCACTGCACCGCCAGACTTTTAGCAGCCTAAAATCTCCCGGATTGGCTTCTGTAGCCTCCGGGAGATAGAGCCAGATTCCAGGAGACTCCCGGAGAAACCGGGAGGGTTGGCAACCCTATGCAGCTCCCGCTGACTTCAGCACTTTTGAGAGTCTGGTAACTTATTTAGGAAGTTTCACATAAACTCAGAAGCCTAACTTTAAGATCCTATCTTTGGACATCTTGGCTATAGTTCTTAAATTTAAAAAAATTAAGTTACAGAGAGTCAAATTACTGCCACCAGGTCTGCATGAGTGACTCTGGGAATCCATGAGAAAAGATTTTGGGAGACTGCCACTTCTCCCATATTTTTAAAGAGAGAGATAGCAGTCAACTTTATGGCAACCAAAGGGAAATTAAAGCATCTACTTCCCTCTTCAAGTAGCTGCTCCTTGAGTTAGTAATGAAAGTGTTATGAGAGATGCTAGTATAATTTGGTAACTATAAAGCTCTTCATTGTACTTCAGGTTTTTTAAAAATTCTGTCTTGTAGCTCTGATTCCAAAACATCTCAATCCTGAACGTCCTGCTGCCAGTGCAAACCCAGCATCACCAGAATTGATCTCTTCTCCCACCTCCCTTAACTCTTCCCCCCTCACTCCTTTTTTTTTTAATTGTTCATAATGTCACTATCCCCACAATCCCCAAACACCAGCATATACCTCCACCCCCAATCCACCCTATTACTACTTCCAATCTAACCTTACTTCAAATCATCGTGTCAACACTCTTCTCTGCACCTTGGGTCAGTTGTCATGGAAGGCCTCAGCCCATACAAATGCTGCTGCCAAAAGACACCTTCCCCTCATGTTTCTCATCCTTGCTTTAAAGGCTCTAAAAATATTCTGCTTCTGCTTACATTTGTGATCTTATCTCTTTCCACTCATTGCCTTTACTCAGTATAAACCAGACACTTGGCTGCTCCCTTTGTTTGTTCCTCACACAGCTACATCTTCTTCCGTGATGCACGTTAAGTTTGGAATAGTTTCAAACTTTGTTTCCATTTGATCATATTTCCTTCACTCAAATTACTCCTTAAACAAGGATTCTTCTGAACAGTTTAGGATGATCCACCATACAAGTTATTTTCACTAATTACAAGTGATTCACTGAAAAAAAATCCTTTCCCAACTGACAAAATAGTGCATAATTCAGGATCTTCTGCCCATAAGCAAATACATATTCCTCTGGAATATCTACTCCTTGTTCTCTCTCCCCTTCTTCCCCTCACCAAGCATGATCTCTTGTCATTTGTGCATCCCTATTTAGACTGTAAATTGCTAAAAAGAGGAATTGGTGTCTTGTATGCACCTATCAATCATAGAAATGTAGGACTGGAAGAGACCTCAATAGATCATCTATAGTCCAGTCCCTTGCACTGAGGCAAGACTAAGTATTATCTTCTATACCATCCCTGGGACATGGTGCTGGCCACTTCCGGGAGCGGCACGGGACCCAAGGTGCCACGGGGGTAGCAATCCTGCGGGCTGTAGTTTGCCCACCCCGTTCTAAAAAACCTCCAATGACAGAGACTCCACAACCTCCCTGAGCAATTTATTCCTGTGGTTAACTATCCTTATAATTAGGAAGTTTTTTCCTAATGTCCAACCTAAACCTCCCTTGCTGCAAATTTAAGCACATTATTTCTTGTCCTGTCCTCATGGGTTAAGGAGAATCATTTATCATCCTCCTCTTTTCAACAACCTTTTACATATTTGTGTCCCCGCTCAGTCCTCTCTTCTCCAGACTAAACTCCAATTATTTTTTCAATCTTTCCTTGTAGGTCACTGTTTTCTAGACCTTTAATAATATTTTTGGCTCTCCTCTGGCCTTTCTCCAGTTTGTCCACATCTTTCCCAAAGTGTGGTACCCAGAACTGGACACAACTACTTCGGTTGAGGGCTTACCAATGTGGAGTAGAGCAGAAGAATTACTTCTCATATCTTGCTTACAACACTCCTGCTAATACATCCCAGAATGATGTTCACTTTTTTTGCAACAGTATTACACTGATGACTCATATTTAGTTTGTGATCAACTATAACCCCCCAGATCCTTTTCTGCAGTACTCCTTCCTAAGCAGTTGTTTCCCATTTTGTATTTGTCCAATTAATTAGCCCTTCAGAAGCGTTGTGCTTTGCGTTCATACTTTTGTCTGCAAACTTTGTAAGTGTACTTTCTATGCCATTATCCAAATCATTTATAAATAAACTGACTATCAGATCCAGGACAGATCCCTGCTGGACCTCATTCAGTGTCTCTTTCCAGCTTAATTGCAAACCATTGATAACTAGTCTCTTGAGTATGGTTTTCCAACCAGTTGTGATCCCACTTTATAGTACGTTCGTCAGGGTTATATTTCTCTAATTTGTTTATGAGAAGGTCATGTGAGACAGTATCAAAAGCCTTGGTCTTCCTCTTGCTTCTAATGTATTTGTAAAATGTTTTCTTGTTGCCCTTTATGCCCCTAGCTAGTTTAATCTTGTTTTTTGCCTTGGCCTTTCTAATTTTGTCCCTACATGCTTGTGTTTATTTTATATTCACTCTTTGGGAAGTAATTTGACCTAGTTTCCACTTTTTGTATGACTCTTTTTTGAGTTTCAGGTCATTGAAGATCTCTGTTTAAGCCAGGGGAGTCTCTTACCACACTTCCTATCTTTCCTATGCATTGATATACTTTGCTCTTGAGCCCTTACTAACGTCTCTTTAAAAAACTGCCAACTCGCCTGAACTCTTTTTCTCCCTCAGACTTGCTTCCCATAGGTTCTTATGTATCAATTCTCTGAGTTTGCTAAAGTCTGCCTTCTTGAAATCCATTATCGTTATTCTGCTCTTTTCCCTCCTACCATTCCTTAGAATCATGAACTCCGTCATTTCATAATCACTTTCACCCAAGCTGCCTTCCACCTTCAAATTTTCAACTAGTTTCCCTCTATTTGTCAAAATCAAATCTAGAATAACCTCTCCCCTACTCACTTTCTCCATCTTCTGTTATTTACAAAAAATGTTGCTTCCAATGTATTCCAAGAACTTGTTGGATAATCTGTACCCTGCTGTATTATTTTCCCAACAGATGTTTGGGTAGTTGAAGTCCCCCACCACTGCCAAGTTCTGTGTTACGGATGATTTTACTAGTTTTTTAAAAAAGCTTCATCTTTTCTTTCTGGTTAGGTGGTCTATAGTAGACACCTACCACTGGTCTATAGTAGACATCACCCTTGGTTTTTTTTTTACCTCTTTTATCCTTACCCAGAGGCTTTCAACAGGTCTGCTTCCTGAGTCTATCTTAATATCACTGCAAAGATCTTTGGTTGTAACAGATATACTAAGAGGTTGTCCAGATTTTGATTGTTGGGGTAGCTGTGGGATTTTTATTGGGCGGGAGTGCGGGGGGGGGGGGGCGAGAATAAGGTGTCCTTCGCACCCACAACAGTATGGAGAAAATGAACAGAACAAAAACAATACACAGCACAGGATATCAACACCACCAGTCTCCCTACATAGCCTGAGGACCTTGGCTCTCTAGCCAGCTCCAGAACAATGCTCCTTGGCTAGCACTCCTAGCTAGGACGGGTTGATATTTTTTGTTCAAAATGTTTGTTGGTTTGTTTCTTTTAACGGCTTTCTTTTCACCACCACCCCCAACCCAACTAGTAATTTTTGAAGGAGATGTCTGTTTGAAACATTTGGGGGGTTTTCATTAAAAACAACAAAATTTTGAAAATGAAAAATTTGGCTAGTCAGGTAAAAATTTTCTGTAAAACCAAACATTTTGTCAGAGTGGCCACATTTTTTGTGTTTTCTGGTTTTTCAACAAAAACTCAAATTGTAGAAAAGGAGACAAATGCGTTCTTTTCATTTTTGTAAAAAAAAAATTTTTTTTTACCCAAAAACAAATTCCTGGCTAGCTATACTCCATACTTCTACTGACGCTTCTGTCCTAGTGTTGCCAATGCCCATGAGTTTATCGTGTGGCTTGCAATATCTGATGTGTTGGGGTTTTTCTGAAGCCTTAGACCCTGGAGTCATGTAACTATACCAGAATCTCCAAGAAACTGGAAAAAAATTAACCATAGGGATTCAAAAGCCAGAAGACAAATAAAAGGAACTTCAAATGTATTATTCTTAAAATCATGATTCGAGCCAATCTCATGATTTTTGGGGCCTGTCTCAGGATTTTTCAGCACTTGATAATAGCAATGCTGTTATACACTTTATTTTTAAATTGACAGGTTGAACTGGTGCAACTGACTTCCCACAGCTGTTACTAGCCATCCCAAGTGGATGTATTTGTGCATGACAATCCAGATCAGGTGGGGGGAGGAGGAGAGATCCAGACAGCTACAGATCATCCTCTCATAGTGGTGCTAACTAAATAATGGCCCAATTTTTTAGAAATGCATGTGCAGTTGTGTACACAACGCTCAGTGCAAATATTCAGGCTGGGAAATTTCATACATACATAAAACCTGAATGCATGCAGAAATGCATGTTCATTTTTTAAAACACATGCCAACATTTTTAATTCAGATTCCAAAAAGTCAAACATTTAAAAATTGGGGGAGGAAGTGCAGTGCATCATGCAGAACAAGGGACTGTGCTCCATTTGTAGGAGGGCTGTCTTTCTCTGGCTCTGTGCCCAAAGATTGCAGGTGTCTTGGTACACCATGCTTATGTACATAACCATGAATATACAGCAAACCAGGGTGGATAAAAATCAATGATTTTTTTAAAAAAAATAAAAAAATCTGATTTTTTAAATTTAAAATCAGATTTTTTTTGATAAAATGCTTTTTGAGGAAAAAAACCATCTAAAGATCGTTTTAATTAAGATACATTATAGCTCAAAGATATCTCATCATGGAATAGGGATTATAAATTCTAATTCTATAATATGAGACAATATATTCATGTCATGTTTAAGAAAAGTTTTGTAAATGAGTTCCAATAGTTCATGGATTAGGGACCCAATCTTATGTGGCTCCAGGGGCTTCTGTATAGATTATTTAGGGTAATTTAGGGACTCAGTGCTCAGTCTAGAAAGTACCATCAGAGATGCTTAGTTTTGCAGTTCTCAAACTGTGGATTTGTCTCTCCAGCGATAACATGCTTGTTAACAGCAAAAATGTTTTTAAAAAAATAAATAATATATCGAGGTGAGAAATAACAGACCTCAACCCTATTGTCCCTCTGCAAATGTGTGTACACAGAGTCAATCCCTTACCTCTCTCTAAAAGTACAAAGTTTCAAAAAGATCAATGAATAGATGATTGTTGGGGGCGGAATAGAGCTGGACAAGGAGAAGAAGTCTGGAGATAAATGTGAGAAGGGAGGGACAGGCAGTAGAAACAAAAGTGAAACTGTTTGAGCAGCATATTGCAGAAGTCTTGAGGTCTGAGAGTGGCCTTCACTGATTTGAGATCTACCATACCATTCTTTCACTAGAAGGGAAAACCTATAACGGCAGCAAGCCGTAAGAGAGACCCAGTTTAGGAATATTTTAATGAAGTTCCTCTACCTGTGGGTAAGACAGGCATGCATGCAAAATGCAAACAGTGCAACAAAGAAATGCAATGCCTGGCTGCCTAAATGAAATAACATCTTGAGAAGTGTTCCCTCTCAGGAAGACACTGCATTGAAGATGATGAAAGGAAGCAGGTTGGTCAAGAATGTACTTATGTAGAAATCTATGATTAAATCGAGTCTTCCTAACTAGTGATTTAAATCAATTTGATTTAAATCAAATCCACCCTGTAGCAAACTGTGTACAGTTTGTATAGTTTCCTCCCACAATGTTCAATTCTTTTGCAAACTCTACATTTTAAATGGCAAAACATTTTGCTACTTAAACTCTGCCCAATAATTAAAATAATATCTTTTACCTCACCTAATTAATAAGAACACCATTTTAACTGAGTGCAATTGTCCCACTTTTATTCACTTATAAGAAGTTTAACTACCTTAAAAGCTTTGAATTCAGCAGTGAATTTTGTGTACTTTTCTTCATTTGAAGGAGCAAGTACACCTATAGAAAAGGGTGATGTTATTCCCATCTTCCCTCGGAGTTAGAGCTGGAAATTTGAGAAAGGGTTTAATTTCAGGAGTTTTTGTTTTGTTTTTATTTTTTTTCCCCCACACAATTCAAATATAATTCAAAGACAGTAATATCCTACATAGAAACAGATATTCACCAACATCTAATGAGAGTTGCAAGTCATGTAATATCCTTTGTTTAGCCTTAAGTGTTAACATTTTAACATAATTTAGTGTTAACATTTAAAATATACAGTATTAGAGGTGTTATTTAAGATACTTCCTCTATCATCCAGCCAAACTGCACTCTATTGTTACCGCTTTCTGTGATAAAATGTCAGAAAACACTGTACATTCACATACAGTACGTGTTTTCAGGAATTAATTCAGATTTAGGACTATTACATTACTTTGAGTAGTCTGGAGTAGGTTTTTAATATAGTTCCAATATTTCATTTCAGAAACAATAGTTGCTCTGGATACTAAGCAGTAAATCTGTATGTCTCCCTGAGGACAGAGCTAGCATTGATACTGTTTGAAGTAATACCACTCACATGTTTTAGGAAAAACATCTGCACTTACTGCTTGCTAGATTTTAATTTCTGGATTTTAAACTAGTTATTTAGTTTTGTATGAAACATATACTTGGAGAATTATCTATTTTGTTTTCACAGTTCATTAGTGTTTGAAGTGTAAACAACAAATGTAAAGCTCTTAATTTAGAAGCAATAACCTGAGCCATCCATCTTGTTACAAACTTCAAAAAGATATATGAGAGTAACCTATATTTTCTCTTCTTTAAGTACAAAACAATTCTTCAAAGTTTATGTCCCTGAAATTCTTGGGATGTTATTCTGCTTTTCTGACATTGAGTTCACAGTTTGGACGAAAGTAAGATGCATTAACTTCATGGGGGTCTGCCCCAGAACAGACCACTGTAAAATGCTATGTCATCATGCTTAATGTTTCAGAGCGTACTTCAAGAATGCATATATTGTGCTAATTGTCTCAATTGGTATAGTATAAACACCATTGGAAGGCATCTTGTGGAAACGGCTGAATAGTCCCAATATACCAAAAGGTCTGAACTACCTATGCTATCTGGAGCTGAGATCAGATCTTGGACGGAGACGTGGACTACAGCAGGGTCTGTCAGCCTAGTTTTGATTCAAGTAATTGCCTCAATTTTTATCTGCATACTATTTCTAAAACAATGATGGCCACATTGCAAAGTTCCTTTTCACTCATATTAAGTGGGATTAAAAGGATATTCTCAACAAAGAACTAACTAACTGACCAGGCCTCTTGTCAAGATTCCTTCATTGCTTGAAGGCTTTTTAAAAAAAAGTTATGACTCAAGCAGAGGCCATGTAATCTGCAGCTCTGTGGCTGTGGTATCTGCCACTTAATTTATCCCTTTGCCATAGAAGTGTGCTCCAGTTTTCATGGAAACAAATTTTCCAGCTTTAATGGTTGTTGAAAACATGAACAAAATGAATGCAGTGTTGCCTGCCTGAGGGCTTGTCTAGATGGCAAGTCAACAAACTTACCATCTAGACAAACCCTGAGTTTGTAGACAACTTAAGACAATGGCTTTCAAAAGTGTGAACTGCTTCAATCTTCTTAATCAAGGCCCTGTGGACTCCACAATTCCATGACCACAGAATACCTAATTTTTCCCCCAAGATACCATGGAATTTGCCATTTTGCTGCAGCCATTTGGTTTTCTGGCTCTGCCCTGCTGGGACGTTTCCTGTAGCTGCCTCTTGCTCTCTGGCTTTCCCTTCATGAAATTGCTAATTGGTGCTCTGCACTGTTCGATGGAGCCAGAAGCTTAGTCTGGCGAGCCTAAAGAAGAGCACAGCTGCGAAGCCTGGAAGATGAGCCACTGAAACAGACCAGAAGTATTTCCCTTCCCTGAGACACCTGGGACGGAGGTAATTCTGCACCAGGATGCCTAGAGAACATCTTGGAGCCAAGGCATGGAGCGTGGTGCTAGGATCCCTGGAGAACACATTGAAAATAATCACTATAAAAATAATCAGTGGAGTTTATGCTGATGGGTTCTCAACTATGAGCCACAGCTGCATGTACTTGTGTGGAGATGGAGGAACGGCAACAAAGGAAACTTCATGGCAACTGAATACATTAATTTTGCCATGATTAATTTAAGGGATTTAGTAGTTATTGCCATGGAATTTTGGGATTGTTACCTCAAAATTTTGTCCCAATATGTCATGGTGTACGCAGGGCACTGCTCATATGAGCTCTCAAAGCAGACATCAGAGAACTTCCAAAGGTCTTTTATGCCAGTATGCTGTACTTTGGCAGGTGGTGGCGGTGGGGAGGTTAAACGGCTTATTTATGCTTCATGCAAAGCATGTCTTTTTCATACATTTCAAGGCCTGAAGGGACCATTGTGATCCTGTATAACACAGGCCAGAGAACTTAGCCAAAATAATTCCTTGAGCAAATCTTTTCGACAAAAAGATTGATATTGATTTTAAAATGGTCAGTGATGGAGATTCTACCACGACCCTTGGTAAATTTACATCTTATTTCCAGTGTGAATCTGTCTCACTTCAACTTCCACCCACTGGATCATGTTATACCTTTCTCTGCTAGCTCATTAGTAAATATTTGTTCCTTAACAGCAGGGCCAGCCTTAAGGCTAGGTGATCCTGGCATCTGCCCAGGGCGCCATAGTCAGGGGGTGCCATGGTGAAGAGGCAAGGGGCTCGGGCATCCCCTCACTGCCTGCAGGATGCAGCCTGGTTCAGCAGGAGTGCCCGCCTCCCTGCTCCAGAGTGGAGATCCCCTGCTCTCTGCCCCACATGGTTTCCCAGCCCGGCTCCTAGTCCTGCCTCTGCTCTCTGGAAGCTGGCATGCTCTTCCTCCCCGCCACCCTCTGGGACTGTCCTAGCCCGGCTGTTCCTCCTTCCATGGGCAGCTTGAATGAAAGCAATGCCACCCAGTGGAAGGTGAGCGTGGCATCTCAGCTGGCCAATGGGAGCTGGAAATTGCCAGCCTCTTCCAGTTTGGGAGGGGAACGCAAGGGAGCTAAAACTGCAGGGCAAAGACATCAGTCAGTCTTAGGGGGTCCTGACTCTGTCCCAGCTCCCAGCCCCGCCAGCTCCTGGGGGCCCCTCCCTGTGCCCCCAGGTTCCGGCCCCCCTCCATGCCCACACAGCTCGCAGGAGGCCCCTCCCTCTGCCCCCCTGGTCCCAAACTCCCTGTTCTTAGCCACCCTGCCTCCCCCCCAGTTCTCAGGGTGTCCCTCATATCTTCAAGATCCCCTCCTGAATGCCACACTCTGAACCTCACAGTTCCTTATGCTCCCCAGTTCTCAGGGGCTCCCCCTTTTTCTTGGGAGGTGCAGGAGAGGTACGACTCTGCCCCAAAGCCTGCTCACCCTGTCAGAGTGCAGCAGACCGCCTACTACATCATCGTGGTTGTCCTGCTCAGCGACCAGATGAGGGTCCTCTGGAGCACTGGCAGGGGGAGTCAACATTTCCTATGATGCCCATCACCCTGGCATCCAGCTGTGAGTCACTGCATGGCAGGGCTGGCCCTACAGGTAGGCGACGTGGTTGGGGGATGCTGTGGTTAAGAGGCTGGAGTGCGAGGGTGGGCCTCGAGTGCGAGGTCATGGAAGGGAGCTCGGGGCAATGGGGGACAGGAGGCAGCAGGGTCGGATGAATGGGGGAGACAGCTGGGGCCAGTAGGGGAATGAATGGGGAGACAGCTGGGGCTGGGGCGCCAAAATACAAGTTTGCCCAGGGTGCTATTTTCCCTAAGGCTGGCCCTGCTTAACAGTGTGTGGAAGTATAACATTGTGTAAGTATAGCGTTGTATAAGGGGACATGCTGGATACATTGTATATGAGAGGGCATGCCAAAACATGTTACAAAGTATCTGAGGGAGCACATGTAGGGACAGTTAGCTTTTGAATGGAGAAGCAATTAAGATAGAGCCAGCACATCTAAGAAGCAGGCATCAGAATGGAAGGTGTGAAGGGCAATTAGTTAAGTTAACTGGAAGCTGTTAAAGGAGATTGTTAAGGGTGGCAGGTAATTGAAGATACGTGACTGGTCTCAGGGATCTCGAAGGGTGGTGACTAAAATCTTTTTTCTTCTTTTGTCTGTAACTTCTCTGTAACTTGTTCTCCAAAAACTGTATAAATTAAGAGACACAAGCCCCACTCGGGGGGCTCACTTCTAAATGTATTAGCAGAGCAGCTTTGCTAATAAAACAGAGTGGTCTGATAAATTGTGAGTCTGAGTCAAACTTTGACAAGTGTAATCAAATCATCCCTGAATCTTCTCTGTTAAGCTAATTAGATTGAGGTCTTTGAGTCTACTACTATAACACATATTTTCTAATTCTTCAGTCATTATTGTGGCTCTTCTATAAACCCTCTCCAATTTGTCAACATCCTTCCTGAATTGTGCACATCAGAACTGGATACAGTATTCCACCACTGGTCGCACCAGTGACAAATACAGTGGTAAAATAGTCTCTCTACTCCTACTAGAGATTCCGGTTTATACATCCCAGGAACACATTAGTTCTTTTAACCACACCGTCACTTTGTGAGCTCATACTCCACTGATTAACCTGGGAAGCAGGGACTCTAAAAAAGATGTGGGAGTTGTGGTGGATAGAGTCCCCATCCCGTAAGTATGGCCTACATTCTTTTTTCCACTCTTTGTCTTGAAACAATAGGGTGGATTTAACATTTAACAATACCTACTATACAAGTGCTAATTAATTAAACTAAGGCCTACCAAGATAATATCATACTACAGAACCTGATCATTACACAAATTGCTCGGATCAAGGAAAGAACCAGTAAAATACTTCAGTAAATGGACTACTATGTGAAACTGATGGATTGTTCCAACGGCTTCTGGAGACTAAAAACCAGCTATCATGTCAATGAGTAGCAATACTGTATATCATACTATACCTCTAAGGTATACATCTCAATCTAATGGTCTTACTTTTAGAAAAAGAACTTAATTGTTCTATGAATTCACTGTCTCCCCAATGCTTTGCACTGGAAGCCAAGTGGCCTACAATTAGGAATCCCTAGATAGCACTTACATATGTAACTATAATTCTGTGATGTTATTACTATATACCAGAGGTTTCCAGACCCTTTTTGCTGCATCCACCTTTGGAGATTCATGTCCCATTCGTGCTCCCCTCTGTCTAAGAAGCAGTATTTTTGTGGATGAAGGATCAGGGAGAGGCCATGTCTTCTCACTCCTTGACCCTCCCTTCTTGCTCTTGCCACAGCTGCCAGGCTAGAAGAACTGTAGCAGGAGACCCAGCTACTGAGAGGACAGTCAGGCCCTTACACACTCCTGGGAACCTTGTTGTACTCCTAGGGTTACCACTTTTGAAATGGAAAAACAAAAACAAAAAGCCTGGCACCCCCTCCCCCCGACATGGCAAGCCTGCCACAACTCCAACCCCCAACCACAAGGCAATTCTGCAACCCCCATTTCAACAGCCACTTATAGTATCTAGAGAGAGAACACAATATAGATAATCATAGAATCATAGAATATAAGGGTTGGAAGGGACCCCAGAAGGTCATCTAGTCCAACCCCCTGCTCGAAGCAGGACCAATTCCCAGTTAAATCATCCCAGCCAGGGCTTTGTCAAGCCTGACCTTAAAAACCTCTAAGGAAGGAGATTCTACCACCTCCCTAGGTAACGCATTCCAGTGTTTCACCATCCTCTTAGTGAAAAAGTTTTTCCTAATATCCAATCTAAACCTCTCCCACTGCAGCTTGAGACCATTACTCCTCGTTCTGTCATCTGCTACCATTGAGAACAGTCTAGAGCCATCCTCTTTGGAACCCCCTTTCAGGTAGTTGAAAGCAGCTATCAAATCCCCCCTCATTCTTCTCTTCTGCAGGCTAAACAATCCCAGCTCCCTCAGCCTCTCCTCATAACTCATGTGTTCCAGACCCCTAATCATTTTTGTTGCCCTTCGCTGGACTCTCTCCAATTTATCCACATCCTTCTTGAAGTGTGGGGCCCAAAACTGGACACAGTACTCCAGATGAGGCCTCACCAATGTCGAATAGAGGGGAACGATCACGTCCCTCGATCTGCTCGCTATGCCCCTACTTATACATCCCAAAATGCCATTGGCCTTCTTGGCAACAAGGGCACACTGCTGACTCATATCCAGCTTCTCGTCCACTGTCACCCCTAGGTCCTTTTCCGCAGAACTGCTGCCTAGCCATTCGGTCCCTAGTCTGTAGCTGTGCATTGGGTTCTTCCGTCCTAAGTGCAGGACCCTGCACTTATCCTTATTGAACCTCATCAGATTTCTTTTGGCCCAATCCTCCAATTTGTCTAGGTCCTTCTGTATCCTATCCCTCCCCTCCAGCGTATCTACCACTCCTCCCAGTTTAGTATCATCCGCAAATTTGCTGAGAGTGCAATCCACACCATCCTCCAGATCATTTATGAAGATATTGAACAAAACCGGCCCCAGGACCAACCCTTGGGGCACTCCACTTGATACCGGCTGCCAACTAGACATGGAGCCATTGATAACTACCCGTTGAGCCCGACAATCTAGCCAGCTTTCTACCCACCTTGTAGTGCATTCATCCAGCCCATACTTCCTTAACTTGCTGACAAGAATACTGTGGGAGACCGTGTCAAAAGCTTTGCTAAAGTCAAGAAACAATACATCCACTGCTTTCCCTTCATCCACAGAACCAGTAATAAGATTGATAACATCACACATCTCCTCACTCCCACATGACTCAAACCCTCTCTTACACACACACACACACACGTACAATGCACTTGCATGTTGGTGGGCAGATAGCTGCAGTATTTTCAACAGTTTTGATTTGTGAGCAGTGTGGCCTCCCACCGAGCTAGAGGGGGAGGAACCACCCTCCATGCCCAAGTGGGCAGAGCCAGGCCTGCTCCGCTCCTCCTGCCGGAAGTACATCACTGGGAAAGGAAGTTGGGGCCTCCCGCTCAATTGGAAGATAGACATCGAAGGAGGCAGATGGACCCTGCTCGCTCCCGGCTGTTGACCCTGCTGCTGAGCCCAGCAACACTCTACCCACTGGGGAACCTGCTTCTGCCACAGACCTGCCAGGACTGTCACTTGCCACCTATGCTGAAGAGGTGGAGGATCCCATGCCCTACATACAGGGCTCCTGTTAATACACCCCAGAATGATTTTAGCCTTTTTCACCACTGCATTACACCATTGACTCATATTCAATCTGTGGTCCTTTTCAGCAGTATATTATCCTGATTGTACATATGGGGACATTGAGGCACAGAGAGGGGAAGTGATTTGCCCATGGTCACTTTGCAGGTCAATGGGAGAACAAGGAATAGACCGCAAGTCTCTCAAGTCCCAGTTTGGTGCTGTATCCTCTGGGCCATAACTGCCTCATATATATGATTGCTCTCTATAAATATATCAGAGGGATAAATACCGGAGAGGGAGAGGAATTATTTAAGCTCTGTACCAATGTGGACACAAGAACAAATGGATATAAACTGGTCATTGGGAAGTTTAGACTTGAAATTAGACGAAAGTTTCTAACCATCAGAGGAGTGAAGTTCTGGAATAGCCTTCCAAGGGAAGCAGTGAGGGTATATGGCTTCAAGATTAAACTCGATAAGTTTATGGAGGAGATGGTATGATGGGATAACATGATTTTGGCAATTAATTGATTGGTAAATATTCGTGGTTGATAGGCCCAATGGCCTATGATGGGATGTTAGATGGGGTGGGATCTGAGTTACTACAGAGAATTCTTTCCTGGGTATCTGGCTGGTGAATCTTGCCCACATGCTCAGGGTTCAGCTGATTGCCATATTTAGGGTCGGGAAGGAATTTTCCTCCAGGGCAGACTGGCAGAGGCCCTGGGGGTTTGTCGCCTTCCTCTACAGCATGGAGCACGGGTCACTTGCTGGAGGATTCTCTGCTCCTTGAAGTCTTTAAACCATGATCTGAGGACTTCAGTAGCTCAGACATAGGTGAGAGGTTTATCACCTCAGGAGTGGGTGGGTGAGATTCTGTGGCCTGCATTGTGCAGGAGGTCAGTCTAGATGATCATAATGGTCCCTTCTGACCTTAGTATCTATGAATCTATGGTGCAGGTACACCCCGGGGGGAGGAGAGGAAGTGGCCCAGGGACAGCAGATCTCTGTCAAGCTGTAGTTCTGCCTGAGGCAAGGTCGGCATGTTGTGGCTGGATCCCTGCTGGCCCAGTGGTGCACCACGACACAACTGTTAGGGCCCTGGGCTGGGGTCTGCTGGAGTAGGGTGGACCCAAACCCCATCTGCTACCCCACCCCACCTCTAGGGTGGTAGCCTCCCCTCACCAGGTCCAGTGCCCTGTGCTCTTAGGTTGTCCCCCGAAGCTAGGCCACCTGACCCTGGGGTTTGCTCTGTCTCTGCAGCTAGAGACCGGAACTCATTAACTACTGGAGTTTGCTTTGTCTCTGCCTTAAGAAATCAGGGCTAATTGCCTACTGGCTTTGCTCCGTCTCTGCCACAAGAGACCAGGACTAATTGACTGCTGGGTGTGCTCTGTCTCCGAACCCAGAGACTAGAGCCAATTGACTACGGGGTTAGCTCTGGGTTCTAGTTTCAGGGCCAGAGCAACCCCAGGAGTCCATCAGCCCTGGTCCCTTGGTGCAGAGACAGGGCAAGCCAGCAGTCAATTAGCCCGGATCTTTTAATGCAGAGACAGGGCAACACCAGAAGGCAATTAGCTCTGGGTTCGGGTTGCAGAGCCAGAGCAAACTGCCTACTGGTGTTGCCCTGTCTCTGCATTAAAAGATCCGGGCTAATTGACTGCTGGCTTGCCCTGTCTCTGCACCAAGGGACCAGGGCTGATGGACTCCTGGGGTTGCTCTGGCCCTGAAACTAGAACCCAGAGCTAACTGAATGCAGGGTTTCCTCTTTCTCTGCCTCCAGAGGCCAGAGCTAATCGACTACTGTGTTTGCTTCGCCCCAGCTGAAAGGCCTGGAGCTACTTGTCACCTGTGTGGGCTCTGAGCCCTGCCACACTAAGCTGTGTGCAGCCTCGGCTCGAAGGGCCCAAGGGCTATAAATAGTTGGCTGCTTAGCCCATTAGACGGGTCGGGATGTTAACACCTCACACTAATTTCCCTGATAGTAGGGGGAGGCCCCGACAACATAGTGAGGCGGTGTGGCCTCCTTTTGACCCAGAGGGGGAGGGACAACCACCACACCACTACAATCTGTTATCGCTTGAACTGTGGAAATGGGAACACTGCAGCATCTTTAGCTGGACACACAAACTTTTAACATTACATATCCCAGTGTATTGGGAGAATAATGCAAATCTTTAGACCCACGTAAAAAAACAAACAAACCATGGCAGATTAAATTATTTGTCTGGCAAATCCATAAAAAAAACTGGCCAGGCTGGTGAAATACTAGCCAGGTGATAACCCTACATGCTCCCCATAGAGGCACATACCAATACCATATACCAAGGCATACCAGTCATTTTCTAATGCAGAGGTGGACAAACTACGGCCAATGGGCCACATCTGGCCCACAGGACCCTCCTGCCTGGCCCCTGAGCTCCTGGCCTGGGAGGCTCGCCCCCGGCCCCCTCCCTTACTGTGCCCCCTCCCCCGCAGCCTCAGCTCGTTGTGCTGCCAGCACAATGCTCTGCGCAGCGGGGCTGTGGGCTCTTGCCAGGCAGCGCAGCTGAAGAGCCGCGGCCTGACCCGGTGCTCTGTGCTGCACGGTGGCGTGGCTGGCTCCAGCCGGGCAGCGCGGCTGCCTGTCCTGGTGCTCTGGGCGGTGCGGCTGTCGCGCCGCCCGCCACCAGTGCTCCAGGCTGCATGCTAAGGGGGCAGGGAGCGGGGGGTTGGATAGAGGGCAGGGGAGTTCGGGGTGGTGGTCGGGGGTGTGGATAGGGGTCGGGGCGGTCAGAGGGCGGGGAACGGGGGGGTTGAATGGGGGCAGAGGTTCTGGTGGTGGGAATGAGAGGGGGGATTGGATGGGGCGGTGGGGGGCAGTCAGGGGCAGGGGTTCTGGGGGTGTTTGGATGGGTAGAGGTTCCAGGGGCGGGGCAGTTGGAATGAGAGGAGGGGTTGGATGAGGTGGTGGGGGGCAGTCAGGGGCAGGAAGGTCTGGGGGCCATCAGGGGACAGGGATGGGGGCGTTGGGGGTGGGGGCCGGGCTACGCCTGGCTGTTTGAGGAGCACAGCCTCCCCTAGCCGGCCCTCCATACAATTTCGGAAACCTGATGTAGCCCTCAGACCAAAAAGTTTGTCCTCCCCTAGTCTAATGGCTAGGGTAATTAAAAGGGGTATAACTCCACTTTACAAAACTAAAGTAAAGGCTTATGTAAGATGCTCGTGTTATCTTCAAGTTGTAAGGTTTCTGTAAAGCAGGAAATGCAGGCAGCACGCATTTAAGCGGAGATCATTGTACACAGGGTGGCAATCACTGCCAGCTTCTATACCCCAGATCTGTACTCAAACAGATGTTTTTTCCTTTAACATTTTTGAAAATGAGCTGCTTGGGAGTTGGAGAAGCAGGGCGATGTTTTAAGTAAAGAAATGTACCAGGGACTGAAGTTATTTTCACTTAACCTTCTAATTATCACATTCACACTCCTTACAAAACTGCACATGCAGTAAACTAAGGAAAATCATCTAAGAAATGCAGTAAAAATATAAAATATATAAAAGCACCCCCAAAGACTGCTGATCGTGAGACGGAATACCGTGAGCCCAATCCATACAAAGTCATATGGCATTAATCCATTGGAACACCCACCAGTTACTTCCTGACTATTTTGCATTAAACAAACAGGTATTTGAACTGTGCAAATTAACCATTAGTTGTCCTTACAACCACCAGAGATGCCCTGTGCTCCTGTCACGCCAAAACAAGTCGCTAGCCACTCCCTTTGGTTTGCAAAAGTTCCCCTGAATAAGCTTGTAAAATGGCAGATTCACGATGAATGGTGGCAGTTCGGATGCCACTTTCTCAGTGCATAGCCCTATTCACAAGTACTGAATTAGACACTGTACTCAGTAACATCAAACCCGGAACGACGGCAGGATATAACAATATTTCGCCAGAGTTCCTGAAACACCAGGAAACACCTGAAACCACTAAGGTGTTCCTGAAACCACCTTAATGCCTGTTAAGGGCTATCCAAAATCCTGACACAGGTTGTTAATGAGAATAACCTGCCAAGGATCTGGAGGATGTCAGAAGCGATCACCCTTCTAAAACTTGGAGAGGACCCACACAATGTGGCAAGCTACCAACCAATCTCTCTGTTATCTGTCATCTTGAAAGTCCTGGAGCAGCTTATCCTCCAGCATGTATCTCCAGAGGTAGAGGCAACTCTCAGCGTCGACCAAGCTGGCTTCTGGAAGGGTTGAACCACATGCGACCAAGTCCTAGCCCTCACTACATATATAGGAAATGGGTTTCAACAGAGCTTGAAGACAGGAGTGATTTTCTTGGACCTGACAGCGGCCTTTGATACAATATGGCACACTGATCTTCTGGTAAAACTGTCAAGAGCTCTCCCAGCATGGGTGGTGGACACTGTTGAACTTCTACTTTGTAACAGGCATTTTTGGGTACTGTGATGGGATGCACTGAGAGACACTTCATGTCCCACAAAATCTAAGTTTTCCACAGGAAAATTTCAAATTTGCTGGAAATTTTTAAATTTTCTTTGGAGAATCATTTCCAGCACGGTAAACATCTGATGAAGTGAGCTGTAGCTCACGAAAGCTCATGCTCAAATAAATTGGTTAGTCTCTAAGGTGCCACAAGTACTCCTTTTCTATTTCCAGCTCTGTAGTTCTCCCACTTCCCAGCAGCCTGCTAGGCTGCAAAGAAGCCTGGGCTTCCAGACACCTGACTACCAGGCTTATCAGTAGCCCAGAAAATCTCAGCTTCCAGGCTCCCAGAGATGCCCAGCTTCCAGGCTCTCCAAGCTCCTTGAATGGTAGGATGCCGGGGGATTCCAGGCAGCTGGGGGAGCCTTAGAAATGTGTCCAAAAGGTCAAAACAAAATGTCATTTTTAATTTTTCAAAATAAATTTTGGAATTCTCCTATCACTGGAAATGTTAATGTTCTGTTCCATTTCAGAGTGATTTTTTAATTTCAGAATTTCCTCCTGAACGGGAATTCCGTTTTCCAGCCTGCTCTAGTCAGAATGCCAACACAGGTTCCAAAGTGCTAGAAACACAGGCACTGGAAACAATTATCAGCATGCCAACATATGTACTGAAATACTAGAAACACTGGGACTAGTGCACTGTAGTGCTGGGTGAAAGTAGTATTCAAACACCTGAGCAAGGCACCAAAAGACATAGTGAAGCAAAGGCATGAAAGTGCTAAACATACATAGAATTTAAAATGGAACTCGCACCTTGCTGAAAGGCAGAACACAGAGAAAAAAATGGATAATGCCTTCAAATCTGGTCAGCAAGATAAGGAATTGGAGGATCATCAGAGAGATTCAGCTCTTGACCATGTGAAGCAAAGGTTTTCCTCACAAGAAGGAACTTAACTGGAAGGTTCTAAGAGCAGCAGGTAAACTCAAAATATGGTACACAACATCCAACAGAGGCTAGCTCACACTCCACCCTTGGGGACCAATATATTTCTCAAGAACTCAAGGATTTCTGCCCATCTCACACTGGGGAACCAAGAACATATGTGAGAATCCTAGCAGACAGAATCTTTAGAGAGTAAGTATTTTAAACTTGAGGTTCTTAAACAATTACGAATATGTCCCAGATTATTAATGCCAGTGAACCAATGACTGTTTGAAATAACACCATATTACAACACTAATTCTTCTAAAGCAAACAATTTGAGTTAAAACGCTAACTTGCTATGGATTTACTGTGTTTAACAGTTAAGGAAGACTATTACTAATTACTGTACAGGGCCTGATCCTGCAAACACCTACATATAGCAGAAACTTTGAGCAGTCCCATTAAAGCCAGTTGAATAAAATTCTATGTATGCAAGAGTCTCTGCATGATATGATCCATATGTTTTATCACTGGGAAGTACAGTCATGGGAAAAAAATAAAGAGTATTATGAGTATGATTCAGCAGTTTTTCACATCACCCCCACAACCTAAACTTTCAGTTGACATACCCTTACTATTCTAGTCAGTATTAGCAGGAACAAATCTGGAAAGACGTTCCCATTACGCAGAGACAACGTACAGATTACTGGAAGCAGCACTACCTTGAACAGAAGTAATTTTCTATCTAAATGCATTTTAATTTTGGTTTAGCGGGTTAAAATGCTGGCAACCCAGGGGAAATGCTAGCTCCATGCTAGTCTAAAAGGGATATTACCTTCAATATCAGCAACTGAACTGCTGCTGCAATTTTTTTTAATCATAGCTGAAACGGTCGTCTTTTTTGCTTTCTGCAACAAAAGTCTCAGTACTGCCGTGTTCTACAATAATTGGAATGAATCCTTTGTTTTCCAGTTCACAACCTGTTGGCCTGAAGTCCTAACACCTTTAGTCTACTGTTTTAAAATCTCTATAATTTTAGACAGGGTGAGCCAGCAGAATTCCATGCTGATGTGGTCTCTCTTTGTCACTTAGATTTTGCTAAAGAGAAAATAATTACTTTAAACATTAAAAATTTTGTTCCACAATTAAGGCATTCTCATAAGAAACAGAAGTTTCAAATGGTAGGCTATCAGTTATTATACATTTTTGGTGCTTCTAAATCACTAAGATTTGGCCTAGCTTAATGGACCCGGGATTTTAATATTAAATACAAAAGGTAGTGTGAATAAAAAAAACAGTGGGCAGATTCTTGTGTGTTCCGGAGCTCTTGCTCAGCAGGGGATACAGTCAGGGAGCAAGTTCCAGCTCCCTGGTTTTGAGAGCCAACTCTGACACCCAAAAGAAGTTTCAACTGCTGCTCTAAATTGTGCCACTGACTTAAGGTGGACATTTTACCAATAGAGGATAGCACCCAAATAATTGAAATGGTAGTTATCCCTGCTCTGGCTACATTGAAGGTGGCTTGCAAAGAAAGGGATAGGGGAAAGAGAAGGGGGTTATATCCCTGTTTTGTTCTTCTATGTTTTACAAGGAATTTGAAAAAAGAAAAGGAGTACTTGTGGCACCTTAGAGACTAACCAATTTATTTGAGCATGAGCTTTCTTTTTGCGAATACAGACTAACACGGCTGTTCCTCTGAAAGGAATTTGAAGTGTTTAAGAAAAAAAGGGAGAGGTGTACTGCCTGTTGTTTAAGTAAGAAATATCAAAAGATGAAGCTTGGTCTTTACTGGATTGCTAGAGAGCTCCTTGGAGGTCTCAGGCTTGAATTGTGAGCTCTCAGCTCTTAAATGAAGGAGCAGGTATGCTGAATCCTTAATAAGAACCACTTTGCTCCCTGTTTTTCAGACATTTATATTCAACAGTAAAAAAAACAAGGTGTTTTGAACAGTGAATAAAATCACGTTCTTTTTCTGTTATTCTGGTTCACTTACATCAGGTCTTGGATGTTGTAATCCTACTGGTTCTACAGTTATCCATACAGTCTTTCAGGAAAAACAAGAGAGACAAGATTTGAATTTCCTATGTAGAAACTTAGCAGAATATTTCAGAGCCCGCACACTTTCAGGACTTCCGTATAAATCATAAAGAAAAGGGACTATGCCCAATTTTCTTCTTTGCTGGTCATTTTTAGCTCTGTTATACGGCAATCCTGTGGATTTTATTGTGTACATTAACAACAAAAATACATTTAGGTTTTTGTTTACTGAGGAAGGGAGAAGAGGAAATACTACGTTTTATACACGCAGCTTTCCCACCTTCCCCACAGTCAGCGAGTCTGAACAGATTTATTTCAGAGCAGCAGCCGTGTTAGTCTGTAATCGCAAAAAGAAAAGGAGGACTTGTGGCACCTTAGAGACTAACCAATTTATTTGAGCATAAGCTTTTGTGAGCTACAGCTCACTTCATCGGATGTATTCAGTGGAAAATACAGTGGGGAGATTTATATACATAGAGAACATGAAACAATGGGTGTTACCATACACACTGTAACCAGAGTGATCACTTAACGTGAGCTATTGCCAGCAGGAGAGCGGGGGAGTGGGGGGGGGGCCTTTTGTAGTGATAATCAAGGTGGGCCATCTCCAGCAGTTGACAAGAACGTCTGAGGAACAGTGGGGGGTGAAGGGGGGGAGGGATAAACATGGAGAAATAGTTTTACTTTGTGTAATGACCCCTCCACTCCCAGTCTCTATTCAAGCCTAAGTTAATTGTATCCAGTTTGTAAATTAATTCCAATTCAGCAGTCTCTCCTTGGAGTCTGTTTTTGAAGTTTTTTAGTTGAAGTATTGCCACTTTTAGGTCTGTAATCGAGTGACCAGAGAGATTGAAGTGTTCTCCGACTGGTTTTTGAATGTTATAATTCTTGATGTCTGATTTGTGTCCATTTATTCTTTTACGTAGAGACTGTCCAGTTTGACCAATGTACATGGCAGAGGGGCATTGCTGGCACATGATGGCATATATCACATTGGTAGATGGGAGGGTGAACAAGCCTCTGATCGTGTGGCTGATGTGATTAGGCCCTAGGATGGTGTCCTCTGAACAGATATGTGGACACAGCTGGCAACGGGCTTTGTTGCAAGGATAGGTTCCTGGGTGAGTGGTTCCGTTGTGTGGTTGCTGGTGAGTATTTGCTTCAGGTTGGGGGGCTGTCTGTAAGCAAGGACTGGCCTGTCTCCCAAGATCTGTGAGAGTGATGGGTCATCCTTCAGGATAGGTTGTAGATCCTTGATGATGTGTTGGAGAGGTTTTAGTTGGGGGCTGAAGGTGATGGCTAGTGGCGTTCTGTTATTTTCTTTGTTGGGCCTGTCCTGTAGTAGGTGACTTCTGGGTACTCTTCTGGCTCTGTCAATCTGTTTCTTCACTTTAGCAGGTGGGTATTGTAGTTGTAAGAATGCTTGATAGAGATCTTGTAGGTGTTTGTCTGTATCTGAGGGGTTGGAGCAAAGGCGGTTGTATCGTAGAGCTTGGCTGTAGACGATGGATCGTGTGGTGTGGTCTGGATGAAAGCTGGAGGCATGTAGGTAAGTACAGCGGTCAGTAGATTTAGAAAATGCAAGCAGTGGTGCAAAATTCTGACTCATTTTTCATCATATGTTACAAGTTACATTTATTCAAATCCGAATGGACTGCCTGCAGAGAACAGCAGTAATAACGATAATACTTTGCACTTGTAAAGTGTGTCTTAGAAGCTCCCTCAAAGCATTGTGTGTTTTACCTTCTTTGAATTATGGGATGCACAGTGGGGTTTCTAATCAGAGAAAAGGTCTCAGTTTCATACTTTACATACAGCTGACTACTTTGAAAGATGTCGTGATTCCTGACAAGATGATTATTTGAATTTGGTATACTAAGCAAAAGCTTCTGAGAAGGCAACAAACCTTCTCCTCCGGGGGTTAGAATTTATGCCACAGAGCCTCTTTCCAATCCCAACGGCCTGGGTCTATTTGATGCTGTTCTCTTACAGCCTTCTCTAAAGCCAACTGCATCACTCATGACCGTATATCAGGAATATGTTCCAAGTGCAGGCAGTACACCCTTGCTGCCACTTTATCATACTGATTGACAAGAATGAGAGAACAGCTGGAACTACACTAAAATCTATAGCAGACATTCCTGAAGTTTTACACTATACGTATTTGTTTTTAACTAGCAGCTTGAAAAGTGAGGCTACAGGAAATACTTTGCAATAATGTATCCAGCTGTTGTCTCTTGTCCTATACTTAGATAGTAAGCCCTCCAGGGCAGGGAGCACCTTATTGTACACCTTATTGTGTTTGTATCTGCCTAGCACAATGGGGCTGGGAATGCTGGACACTATCACAATAAAAATAATGAAATGAGTGCTACTTTGAAAAATGTAAATTCCTGATATCAGATAGAGTATAGTTATTTAATATTTATACTGTGGTGTCCAGAGGCTCCAATCAGGATCAGGGCTCCACTGTGCTAAGTGCTGTATAAAGACTCACAGAAATCTAAGTAATGGAATTAGGTTCTCTGTGACTAGACCAGAGTTCATGCAGACATGTTAGTCAGCCACATGGCTTGGGATCCTCAACTATTCAAACTGTACCATTTCCCACTCAATCATTTTATAGCAGTCATGTGCTCTCTAATTGCATGGTTGACCGTTATCCCTTAAGGACAAATTTCTAAATGTAGCTCCATGAAAGCAAGTTGAGTCTTGCTGCTGAATGTAAATGGACTAACAGTAATAAGTGTAAATTCTGAAATGACAGAGCCACACCAGCTACTGAGCTAAAATAATTTCTGTAAATTGTGTTAAGAATAAAAAAAGGGAACTCTTAATGACTACAAGATTTTAAAACTAAGCAAAGAACACACTTCTCACTCAACTGTTAATCTTAATATTGAGATTAGAACTACAAATTAACTTTTGGTCATTGAACCAAATAGCAAAATATAGGACTAAAACAATCCCTATTACACTGTTTTCTGATTGGTAAATCTGTTTTCAAGTTTACCACATAGACTGCATTTGCCAGGGGTAATTTAAATTTAGTTAAATATAATTTAATTGAAACCATATTATCTTCAGAACACAGCTAGCAATATTTAATTGTGCTGTTGAACGGAATAATTTTAGCCTGGTAAAATTAACAACAATTACTACTAAAAGAACCTCCCATGGTGCTTTGCAACCAGTAATACATACTCCCCAAAATGTCCAGATCTGAAAAACATACTGATTTAATTTTAAAATTGAGATCTCTTGTGAGGAGCTGAAAGAGACTGGGGGCAGATGGAAACTGACTAGGTGAAGAAAGAATACTTTTCATCATTCCTTTATTTGCTGTCTGAAGAACAGACAAAGTGAAAAGTCTACAGATAAAAAATACCCCAACAACCAAAACCTTCTCTGCCACTGAATAATTTCAGGAGACAGTACAGCCAGGGTTGTGATACATAGCACAGAATATCCCCAGCTTCACCAAGGGCTTATCTCCTAGTAATGTATGAAAGTGCTCCCCTAGGTCAGTAAGTAATTGTGATTGTGAAGCATCACACCATGGAACACAGAAGTAAAAATCCCCGTGTACAGGACTCTGATGAGATCATGCCAGGAACACTGCATTCATATTAGAGCTATAGACTCAATACTAGACAGATGCTGAAGATCTAGAAGAACAGCTGGGAATGATTATACATTTTTTATTTTAAAATCTTACACGTTTGGCTATGTGAAGACTACGTTATAGGTTATCGTCTACATACCTTTGTGGTGTAAACACCAAGGAAGCAGAGTAAGCACTGGAGTGCCTCCAGAGTTTAGGAAAGTACTAAAGCACTAGTGTTGAACAGCCTAGTGTGAGATGATAAACATTCAAGTTCGTTCCTGATATTTTGGGACCAAATTAATGTAAAGAATGTAAGATACTATTAAAAATATTTTACCAAATCCGCTTTTCCAAACCAAAAATGGCTATTTATGAGGTGTATAATTTAATTCCTTAATAATCCAGGGAAGTAGATCACATTGTTCCACTGCAGAACTAATGCAGCCTTGCAAAAGGGAAAAAAGCAGTGAAGAGATCATTCTTCTTATAGCTAGCTTCAGTGTGCTTCAAAATTGAGCAGTTACCATTCTTGAGAATTTACAGACTGTAGTGAATTTTGTCTGTAAGAAGTAGGTTTCTATTGCAAGGTGCTAATGTAGTTTTATAATTAATGCTATGCTTAGGGGTTATCTGATCAGTCTTTTCTATTTTCTTCTTATTCACTGACATTATGTTTTTTCAAGAGTTACGATACCATGAGGATTCTTAACCAGTGGCACAATCAAGAGGTGGAGGGGGCTGCGAATGCCCCCTGCCCGAAGCATTTTGTACTTGCTCAAAGGTCCATAGGCTATGCAGCCAGGGAAGGCCATGGCCCAACTACTGGGGTTTGGAGCATCACTCAGGCTGCAAGGTCAAAATGCCACTGAAATCTGACTCGGTCTCCCTTCTGCACAGCAAAATGGTGTTGAGACCTGGTGCATGGAGAGTCTGTTCCTCCATGGTGTAGCACAGGGGAGTTTGCCAAGACCTCAACTCCTGGTGGCCCTGGCTCCTGCACTGTGTGGATATGAGAGAGGAAGGATCCCCAGACCAAGGGAGACCCAGAGTCCTAGGGAAGAGGAGGCAGACAACACTGGATTTTGCCTCTCCCCCCAAGTAGTATCTGAATTGGCACCACTGAGCTAGACATTTTGTTTGGTATCCCCCCCTCATCTCGCTGCTCATCAAAGGAATACAATATAACTTAGTTTTAGAAATGGTTTATATGTACATTGCATTGTATGCCTGAATATGTATCTTTGTGCATTATCTCTCTGTGTTTCTCTTTGTATAGGGTTAAACTGATTGCTCTAAGTCCCTACTGATCATCAAAAAACCAGTTATTCTTAGCTACTAATCATTTTCTACGACTGGCAACAACCCTAATGATCGTGATCTCTATCATCTGATGTTCAGGTAGAGTGCCCTCCAATCAGAATGGAAGATTTTTAGGTCAATTCCTTCTCCCTTCTAAATTCTTCCAGCAGACTTCCAAGGCTGAGACACACAGGCATTATTGTACTGCTTATCTTCTTATTTTCTCTAGCACCCACCATCATAACATCCAAATGAATTTACCTTACCCAGGTAAATTAGGTTTGCAAGATGAGTTCCCAAGTGGACTTTGAGCCTTCTGCTTTTCTCTTTTCCCAGGTAAAGAAGATTCTTCTTGGGATTCTTCAACAGGCAGTGATCAATGTCTCCATGTCTAGTTGGCAGCCGGTATCAAGCGGAGTGCCCCAAGGGTTGGTCCTGGGGCCGGTTTTGTTCAATATCTTCATTAACGATCTGGAGGACGGAGTGGACTGCACCCTCAGCAAGTGTTCAGATGACACTAAACTGGGAGGAGTTGTAGATATGCTGGAGGGTAGGGATAGGATACAGAAAGACCTAGACAAATTAGAGGATTGGGCCAAAACAAATCTGATGAGGTTCAACAAGGACAAGTGCA
The DNA here is from genome assembly GCF_965140235.1 of Caretta caretta. Lineage (NCBI taxonomy): Eukaryota > Metazoa > Chordata > Testudines > Cheloniidae > Caretta > Caretta caretta. The sequence continues at coordinate 11,864,940 of NC_134209.1, forward strand.
GAGTCTTGCACTTAGGAAGGAAGAATCCCATTCACTTCTACAGACTAAGGACCAAGTGGCTAGGCAGCAGTTGTGCAGAAAAGGACCTAGGGTTACAGTGGACGAGAAGTTGGATATGAGTCAACAGTGTGCCCTTGTTGCCAAGAAGGCTAACAGCATTTTGGGCTGTATAAGTAGGGGCATTGCCAGCAGATCGAGGGACGTGATCGTTCCCCTCTATTTGACATTGGTGAGGACTCATCTGGAGTACTGTGTCCAGTTTTGGGCCCCACACTACAAGAAAGATGTGGAAAAATTGGAAAGCGTCCAGCGGAGGGCAACAAAAATGATTAGGGGACTGGAATTCTTGACTTATGAGGAGAGGCTGAGGGAACTGGGATTATTTAGCGTGCGGAAGAGAAGAATGAGGGGGGATTTGATAGCTGCTTTCAACTACCTGAAAGGGGGTTCCAAAGGGGATGGATCTAGACTGTTCTCAGTGGTAGCAGATGACAGAACAAGGAGTAATGGTTTCAAGTTGCAGTGGGGAAGGTTTAGGTTGGATATTAGGAAAAAAATTTTCACTAGGAGGGTGTTGAAGCACTGGAATGCGTTCCCTAGGGAGGTGGTGGAATCTCCTTCCTTTGAGGTTTTTAAGGTCAGGCTTGACAAAGCCCTGGCTGGGATGATTTAGTTGGGGATTGGTCCTGCTTTGAGCAGGGGGTTGGACTAGATGACCTCCTGAGGTCCCTTCCAACCCTGATATTCTATGATTCTGTGATCTGATCGCTGTATGGGGAGAAGAATCCATGCAGGCAGAACTCCGTTCCAAAAGAAGAAATGCAAATATATTTGCCAAAATCTCCATGGGCATGATGGACATAGAACCATAGAATATCAGGGTTGGAAGGAGGTCATCTCAGGAGGTCATCTAGTCCAACCCCCTGCTCAAAGCAGGACCAATCCAAAACTAAATCATCCCATGCCATGCCCCATCTTATCCTGAATCATTCTGGTTCTGATGATAGTCCCTTGACTCAGTTCCATCATCTGACAGGGGCCTTCTGGAGGTGTGCCCACACTGGTGTTACCAGGCCACGGAAATACTGCTTCTTCCATCTCTTGGCTGAAATCAATGTGGATAGTAGGTCTAACTAGCATTACCCAGACCCATGGGGGAGTCCGGTCACCTAACTGGACTAGGCTGAAATGAATAGGAGGGAGATACTCAGTGGTAATCAGGCTGCCTTTTAAGAAAGGTCAGTGAAGTCCATGGCAGGAGAACTGTCCTCCACACATGTTCTGAAGGCTGGTCATGTCTGCTGATACAGCCAAATCCAGATGGCAGTGCTTGATTAACATACTGAGCACTAAATGGCAGCTCCGCACAAATCATCTGCTGTAAGTTCTCTCCTCTCAGCCAAGAGATGGGAACTACTCTAGAGAAGCATTGCCAGAGTTTTACTGTGTGAGGGCAATCACCATGAGGAAGCAAACAGCTAAAGGAACATGTCCTTGACAAATCTGTTGCCCTTTTCAAGGATGCTCAAATGCGACAAAGTAAAAGAGACTTTGTGAACTCTAGAGAAAAGGCTAGATAAGCTTTGACATGGCCTTCTAACATTCAAAGAGCATTATTGCATCTCCTTCTGGGCTCTAGGGTGAGAACAGACATTTTCCTGTCCCCGCACCTCCAAAAAACATGAACTGTAATAAATTAGAAGAATACAGGACCATGTCTTCCTGTGTTTGTACTCAGCACATTGCATAACAGGGCTCTGCTTTTGATGGGGCTCTCCGGGCATTACCTTAAGTATTATTACTGCTTAATATTTATAACCTATTATCAAAATTGTTTAACTCTGAAGCAGGAGAGGAAATATGACACAACAGGGATTAAGGAAGCCTCTTAGGCTCAGTCTAGCCTAGGAAAATGACACACATTTAACAAATGGGTCAGATAAAATGTGTTTATTTAACAGGTTTGAAACACCACTTAGCACCTAACATAGACAAAGAGACAACAGTTTTTAAAAACCGTGATAGCAAGTCATGGTCAACCTTAGTTTAGCAAGTGTACTAGCTAACCCAGAACATTTCTTTATTATTATTTGTATTAACCTAGAGCGGAGAAATCATAGCCATGGACTAGTCTTTCCGTAGTCTAGCTATGGCCATAAATCCCTACTCCTAAGAAGTATTTTTTCTGTACATTAGTCGAACACAGACTTCACCTCCTGTCCTAAAAAGAACCCACAGAGTTAAGAAAAAGAGAAACCCTAGCACCTCTAAAAACAACAACAAAGAAATATTTTACTGTCAGAAAGCTAGTCAAAGCAGAGTAAAGATAATGTGACTTGTATTTATAGTGACACTGCAAATATATTGGGCATGTCAAATATTTAAATATACACATACATACCCAACATACCCAAATATTTAAACATACCCTTGGGGCACAGTAAAATATACTGCCTATTGGGTATTTGTTCACAAGTCTTTCACTACATGTGCAATTTTTTTGAAGATAATTTTTATTCTGACAACAGTTAAAACAATGAAACTTCCCTATTGTAACTGTAAATGGAGTACTAATACTATAATATCATTCTTCTAAACAATATTCATTTTAGAATATTCATCTTAACACACAGACCTCAATATAATCCGTGCACTATGTACACTGCAAACAGATGGATGGGCTTACGTGGTATTAATTTAAAAGGTTTGATTTTTACTTGTACAATCAGAAGGAAAAATGCACAACATTGAAAAGGTTCAGTGTTCCCCCTCTCGTGATTTTGTCACAAAACTTGCAATGTTTGTTTTTTTTCTTGAAGTCCCACCTCCTAAACAGCTGATTTAAATAAAGGCTGAAGTTTTCATGTTAAAAGAAAGCTTCTAGCCTTCACAATTGCAGAGAAAAGTGTGACAATGTGGACTGAGAGTTCCCTGAAGGCTCAGAAACCAGAAGGCAAATAAAAAATAAAAAAGAGGTTACTTACTTTGTACAGTAACTGGAGTTCTTTGAGATGTGCACCTCTAGCGGTGTTTCACATCCGGATGCACACATGCCTGTGCATTCCTGATCATAGATTTTGTCAGCAATGTCTGCAGGACTGCACCTGTGCCCCAGGCACTCTTGTGCTCCAGTACAAGTGTTTATAGGGACAGGGTAGACCCACTACCACTTGAGTTCCTTCTCTGTCACAAAAGCAAAAGACTGAGGCAGAGGGGAAGGAGGACAGGAAACAGAGCAACCACAGGGACACACATCTGGAAGAACTCCAGTTACTACACAAGGTAAAGAACCTCTCCTTCTTCTTCAAGCAGCGTCCCTACAGGGCTCCATGTCAGGAGATTACTGAGCAGTACCTCATTTATGAAGGAGAGTGCCGAGGAGCCAGATTCAGTACAGATTGTAAAACAGTATCACCGAAAGCAGTGTCAGCTCTGGAAGCAAGTACGAGAGTGCAGTGCTAGGAAAACATATGCACTGAAGACCATATGTCTGAGATTGGTATGTATGGCAGCAGGGCTACAGAGGTAAATTGTTAATTCCATCAGGGCCCAATCACCTTTGGAGTGGGGTAAACCTCTGAGGCTTCATAGATGCATCCTGCAACCCATTTGGACAGTCTTCCGGTGGAAGATGGATGTCCTTTCATTCTTTCTGCAATCAAGATGAAAAGCCTTGGTGAAGCCTTTGAAGGGCCTAGTCCTATCCAGATAAAAAGCGAGCGCTCATCTTACATCCAGTGCATGGAGACTCATTTCTTCTCTCAAAGAGTGGTACTTGGGGAAAAAACACCGATAAACTGATTTCCTGATTAATGTGGAATTCTGAAGAAACCTTATGTAGGATGCAAGGGGGTGGACAGTGTATGATGGATTAGCCATCAAAGTTACAAGGTCCCCTACCCTCCTGACCAAGGTGATGGTTATAAGAAAAGAGGTCTTAAGCGCCAAATGAAGTAGAGAACAGGTTCAAACTGGGTTCTCCTCAGTGAACTGAGGATAAAGTTGAGGTCCCACAGTGGAGATGGTTCCCTGACAGGAGGAAAGAGGTTGAACAGGCCTTTGATAAACCTCACAGTGGTTGGGTGGGTGAAGACTGAAAATCCCTCGATAGTGGTGTGAAAGGCTGTGAGGGCAGCAAGGGGAATTTTAATTGAACTCAGCAATAATTCTTTAGTTTTTACTTTACAGGTAATCAGAGAGTGTGTGTCAGATGAGACTTGAAAGAAGGTATAGATCGATGACTGTACCAAGTCTGGAAGCATTTCCACTTCTGCATGCAAGTTTTCCTTGTGGGTTTTCTGCTGTGAAGCAATACTGTTTGAACTTCTGGGGAACAGTCCTGACCTATACCAGAAAGCCATTTAGTAGCCATGAAGCACCAAGAAGTTTGGGTGGATGATGGATCTCGACTCCTGAATGAGGGGATTCTCTGTCAGAGGCAGGGGAAGAGGTGGTCCCAGAGACCAACTCTCAGTCATGACAGTGCTATGAGGATGGCTTCTAACTTTTCTTGCCAAAAATTTGTTCAAGACCTTGAGCAGTAACGGAATTAGGGGACAAGCATATAGCAATACATGAAGCCGAGGAATGATATGGACATCTGCCATTGAGTTGTGACCGTGCCCCTCTCCTCAAGCAGAATCACCCGCACTTAGCATTGGATGGTGTCACTAAGAGCTCTATCTGTGCAAGACCCCAGGTAAGAGGTAATTTGGGATAACTTGCTCAGCTCCCACTCATAGTTGATGCTGAAATGCACGCTAAGGAAGTCCACACTGTTCTGTAGTCCTGGTAGATAAGACACTGAGATCTGTATGCAGTGTAATATGCACCAGTCCCGTAGTTTTATAGATTTGGTGCACAAGGACTGGGACGTTCCTCGTTCTCAACGACTGACATACTACATTGCTACTCTGTTGTCTACAATTATTCTGATCAAGTGGCCCTTTATATGGGGTAAGAAGTGCTGGCAAGTGTAGCAAACTGCTCTGAGCTCCATATCAATGTATTAGAAGATCGCTTCCTGAGGAGCTATGAGATTTTGGAAGCGTGCACCCCAGCCAATCAGGAAGGTGTTTATAGTGATAATGCTTGTGGGAGGAGGCTGCAAGAATGGAACTCCCAATGTAGAGAACCAAGGACTCTCTGAGGTATGATTCCCACTTGGACAGACTGTTTGTTGGTGGTGTATGTATACTGTTCCCAGCTAGGCCTGAAGACACAGTGTATTCTTGCTAAGGGTGTCACAAGCATGCAGGTTGCCACATGGCCCAGAAGTTGCAGGCAGGCCCTGGCTGTGGTTTGCGGGCTATTGTATTGTTGAGATGAGGCTGGATTTAGTGGCAAATCTGTCCTGGGGCAAGTATGCTCTGGCATTAGAGGAGTCCAGAGTGGCTGTGATGAAGTCTATTTGTTGGGTGGATGAAAGAGTAAATCTTTTCATATTGAGGCAGAGGTCCAATGAGTGGAACAGAGATGGGGCATCCTGGTTGCTGTCTGTACCTCAAGAAATAAGTGGCCTTTTGGGAGCCAATTGTAAGGAAAAACAATTATTCCCATTGGGCAAAGATGGGCTGTGATGGCTAAGGGGACTTTTGTAAACAACTGTGGGGCAATGGAGAGGCCAAAAGGTAGGATGTGATACTGGCAGTGGTTTCTGCCCACATAAAACATAGGAAGCATCTGTGCAAGCAATGCATGGAGATTTGAAAATAAGCATGGTGGACGTTGAGGGAGACAAACCAATCTCTTGGGTCCAGAGAGGGAATTATGGCTGTTAGGGTTACCATTCTGAACCAGAGGGAATAAACAAAGGTGCTCAATGTCCTGAGGTCCAGAATTGATCTCGACTTCCCCTCCATTTTTCTTCTGAACCAGGAAGTACTGGGAATAGAATATTTATTCGATAAAGTCCACTGGAACAGGTTCAATCGCCCCTAATGTTAGGAAGGATTATACCTCCTGCCTCACAAGACACACATGAGAGGGGTCCCTGAAGAGAGTGCGCGGGGGGGTGGGGGAGGCGGGAGTGCGGGAGATGGAAAGAAGCTGAACTGGATGCAGTAACCTGTAGAAATCATCTCCAGTATCCACCCGTCAAGATGATGAGCTCCCAAGAAGGTAGAAAATAGGAGATGATCCCCATAAGGATATGGGGGGATAGGTGCAGCATAAGATCCAGAGAGGGAGAAAGTTCATGACCCTTGACAAGGGTCAAAATGGTCGCTTTGAGGATGTCACTGACTAGGCAGTTGCTGTAGAGGACAGTCCTTTCTTAGTGAATGTGGGCTTCTTCTTGGGAGGTGTGGCCATTCTCATGGATTGGTAGTGGACAGGGTGAGATCCACTGAGCTGTCTGTGGTCTATGGTCCTTTTTACTTTGCTGCAGGGGTTTAGATGAACAGAGATCATAGTGTCAACCAGGAGTCTCTAAAAGAATGAAGGGACCCATCCGTAGTGTCATTAAAAAAAATTGTGTTCCTCAAAGAGAAGGTCTCAACAGTGTTTGTACCTCCTGGGGCAGACCAAAGAACTGCAGCCAAGATGGCTAGTGCATGACTAGTGCTGTAGCCACGGTGCATGCAACTGCGTCAGCAGCATCGAGCAAGTCTTGGGGAAATGCTTTGACAATTGTTTGCCCTGCTACTATGAGGGCGAGAAATTGTTCTTTCTGATCCTGTGGCAGGTGTTCAATAAAAGATGAAAACTTGGAAACCTTTGTATAATCATATGTTGCCATCAGGGCTTGGTAATTGGCTACCCTGAACTCCAACGAGGCCAAGGAGTAGCTTTTGCTAGAAGGTCTACCCTTTTAGCGCTTTGTTGGTTGGCATCAAACAGATCCAGATTTTGTCTGTTGCATTTGTTAACTCTCTACAAGTAGGGAGTTGGGTGAGAAGAAAATATCCTGAGCCTTTGGGTGGGATGCAGTGTTTTTGTCAGCCCATTTACACGTAGGTAGTATAGTAGCTGGAATTTGCCACACGGAACATAATCACAGAGAATCATTGATGGGGAAGGCAATTTTGCTCTGAGGCAATGTATGAAGGATGTCCAACAGGGAATGCCGTATCTCCTGCAACAGACTATGCAGGGTCTCTGCTACACATTTCGTAAGGCCTTGAAATTGTCAGCATAAGACGGGGGGGAACGGTGAGAGGGACAGAGCCTAACCGCTTCATCAGTGAGGAGGAGGATCTCTGAGAGGGTGATATTTCTTCCTCCTCAGGTAATTCTTGCTTATTTATAAGATTCGCTGTATAGCAGGACCCAAGGATGATGGTTGTTGCTCCTGATGTGCCCCCTTACAACACAGGACCCTGCAGAACTGGTCACCATAAACGGTCCACGGATTCCAACAAGCCCACCATGATGGAGCATAAATGAAGGGGAAAGGACTTCCATGGTTGTCCATGCCAGGTTTGCTAGGTGTATCTCCTGAAAGGAGTTTCCTCTTCATAGTGTACTTCAAGGGAGGGAGGTTGAAAGTTGGAGGAATCTTGTATAAACACCTCTAAATCAGATGAGGTGTCATCTCCCGTGTCAACTGGAGACAGAAATGGCTTCGGGTACCAGTGGTCGAGTCAGTCTAAGGACCTGAAAAGAGCCCTGTAATTGCATGGGTACCAGAAGTCATTATTGTTGGTGTGATGGCACTGGAGCATGTTGTGTCAGTACCAGCTAGAAAGGTCTCTCCGTACCCGCAAAGACTTCTTGAGGGGTTTCTGACAGTGTCAGTACTGGAGGGCAAGTTTTGAAGATGGTAGCAGAGGGTAAGTAGGCTCTAGAAGGTGACATGGTAGGAGTGTGGAATGTCTCTTGGTATCCCTCAGTAATGGTGATTTAGGTTCTTCCGGGATTCCAGGTCCTCATGGGATAGGAGTCTCAAACTGGTACCAAAGTGCCAGACAGGGAACCTCAGAAGACAGTATGTCAGGTGGTACAGGAGACAGTACCCAAGTCTCTGATTGGTGCATCCTTCATGTCTGGCTATTGAAGGTGGTATATCAATAAGGATTTTGACTTGGCCTGGAGTCCCTGAGTTTCCGAGGCACAGAATCTGGTGCTCATGTAAGTGCCGCTCTAGGTGGTTTATCTGACGGCTTCTCAGCGTGCAGCATGGTCTTAAACAGTGCTTTGATCTCAGTACCGGAAGATATCGGTGCCTCAGTAGTACCTGTAACAGACGCAAGGTCTCCCGAGAGTCAGACCAAAGGGGGGGATGGGGACTTCCTCTTTCTTTCTTCTTTGAGGGTCTAGATCAGTGGTTCTCAACCTATTTACCATTGTGGCCACATATGCAGATCTCTGTGTTATGTAGGCTGCATCCACACAATATATAAGAACGGCCATACTGGGTCAGACCAAAGGTCCATCCAGCCCAGTATCCTGTCTGCTGACAGTGGTCAATGCCAAGTGCCCCAAAGGGAGTGAACCTAACACGTAATGATCAAGTAATCTCTCTCCTGCCATCCATCTCCACCCTCTGACAGACAGAGGCTAGGGACACCATTCCTTACCCATCCTGGCTAATAGCCATTAATGGACTTAACCTCAATGAATTTATCTAGTTCTCTTTTAAATCCTGTTATAGTCCTAGCCTTCACAACCTCCTCAGGCAAGGAGTTCCACAGGTTGACTGTGCACTGAGTGAAGAAGAACTTCCTTTTATTTGTTTTAAACCTGCTGCCCATTAATTTCATTTGGTGGCCCCTCGTTCTTATATTATGCGAACAAATAATTAACTTTTCCTTATTCATCTTCTCCACACTGCTCATGATTTGATATACCTATCATATCCCCACCTTAGTCTCCTCTTTTCCAAGCTGAAAAGTCCTAGCCTCTTTAATCTCTCCTCATATGGGACCCATTCCAAACCCTAATCATTTTAGTTGCCCTTTTCTGAACCTTTTCTAATGCCAGTATTTCTTTTTTGAGATGAGGAGACCACATCTGCACGCAGCATTCAAGATGTGGGCATACCATGGATTTATATAAGGGCAATAAGACATTCTTCATCTTATTCTCTATCCCTTTTTTAATGATTCCTAACATCCTGTTTGCTTTTTTGACTGCCGCTGTACACTGCGTGGACATCTTCAGAGAACTATCCACGATGATTCCAAGAGCTCTTTCCTGATTAGCCGTAGCTAAATTAGCCCCCAACATACTGTATGTATAGTTGGGGTTGTTTTTTCCAGTGTGCATTACTTTACATTTATCCACATTCAATTTCATTTGCCATTTTGTTGTCCAATCACTTAGGTTTGTGAGAGCTTTTTGAAGTTCTTCACACTCTGCTTTGGTCTTAAGTATCTTGAGCAGTTTAGTATCATCTGCAAACTTTGCCACCTCACTGTTTACCCCTTTCTCCAGATCGTTTATGAATAAGTTGAATAGGACTGGTCCTAGGACTGACCCTTTGGGAACACCACTAGTTACCCCTCTCCATTCTGGAAATTTACCATTTATTCCTACCCTTTGTTCCCTGTCTTTTAACCAGTTCTCAATCCATGAAAGGATCTTCCTTCTTATCCCATGACAACTTAATTTACGTAAGAGCCTTTGGTGAGGGACCTTGTGAAAGGCTTTCTGAAAATCTAAGTACACTATGTCCACAGGATCTCCCTCGTCCACATATTTGTTGACCCCTTCAAAGAACTCTAATAGATTAGTAAGACAGGATTTCCCTTTACAGAATCCATGTTGACTTTTGCCCAACAATTTATGTTCTTCTATGTGTCTGACAATTTTATTCTCGTTATATATATTAATTATTATATTATAATTATATTCTTATTCTATATATTATCTGTACAGCCCAGAGGACGTCACATGGGCCGCAGGTGTGTGCTGATTGGGCTGCAAGCGGCCTGCAAGTTACAGGTTGAGAATCACTGGTCTAGATGGTTTTGAAGGTCACCCAGGGTCTTTGCTCACTGTCTCAGTAGAGATGGTCACCAGAACTCTCTGGAGAGCCAATGTACAGGGGGAATGAGGGGGGTGTCATCACTCAGATCCCATCAGTCTCGGTGAGTGCTCCACTAACAAGAGTTTTAGCCTGTCTTCCCTAAAATCCTTAGATCTGCTTTTGAAACCCGAGCAGACCTTACATATGGAGGAGATGTAAGACTCTCCCAGGCAGCAAAGGCAGTCTGAAGGTCTGCTGCTGTGAGGGAAAAACCTGTGAGGGTCTGGCAGGATTTGAAGTGTGTGGTCTCAGGCATAACCCTTACTTGAAGCCGCAGGTCCAGGCCTGAAAAAAACAAAGGCCCAAATTGTGCAAAAGGAGGGAAGGGGAAACCTCCTCGTAAAAGAGCACAATCTGTGCTAACAAAATAAAAAAACAATACTGAGAAAAAGAAAAAATTAAGCAAGAAGGGTAGCAAACTGCATAGCTATCTAACAGAAATTGTGATACTCCATCTCAAGCAGCAGGCAACTCAGAAGCAACTGGAATGGTAGGTGGTCCACTTCCTCCCTCTATACTCTTGTACCAGAGCACAGGAGTGTCTGGGACACAGATGCAGACACTGCTGACAAGTCTTCTATCAGGAGTACACAAATGAATGCTCATCCTGAGGTGAAGCACCCATAGGGACACTACTCGAAGAAGAACCCAACATTTATTTTTTTTTTTTACATTTCCTGAATTTTAAGTCAATCTCATGATTGTGGAATGCACAGGGTTGGCAACCTCGAGTATTCTAGGTCAGGAGCTGGCAAAGCAACTTACCAACTCAGCTAGGAAGCTTTCCCCAGGGAGCTAGGGAATAACTCATCTGTTTCTTATACAGTTCACTTTCTGCTTACCTGACCTGCGCATATTACAGCCCAAGCAGTCAGGCAGTGAAGGTGGGAGGAGTGGATGGGAAGAAGAGAGAGATGTAATCTCCCACCATCCCTCACAAGGTCACTCCAGAGCATCACAGCTGCTCTGTGGATGTTGCTAGAGCTTCAGAACTGGAGTAATTTCCATGCCATTGCCCCCCAGGACAAGCACATACTACACTGGGTGGGTTGTTCTCATATCCAGATTGCTGCTACACAGTGGCATATATGGGACCGACCCGAGAGCTGGACTTCTTACTATGCATTTGCTATATAGAATCCATAAATCCTGCTCGACCGCATGTGGCAAAGCATTCCTGTGTCACTATGACAGGGGAGTATGGGTCAGGAAGAAGCAGCCTGACTCAAATACAGACAGGACAATTGCTGGATTTGAGGAAATAGGGGCACTGCGGCAGAGGGAGTAGAGTAGGACAAGAAGCCTGGTGGTGGGAGAATGGGAGCTGGTAGATGTATGGGGGGTGGGGGGGCAGACACTAGGTTGGCAGTAAAAGAGTGGATTAGACTGAAATTGGACGAGGATGGCCCTTGTGCGTGTGCACTATACATACTAATTCTTCTAGACGGTAGGTGTGCTCGGAGAACTAATCAGGGCTGTGTAGTAAAGGGGACTGGTCTCATTTGTTGCAGAGGCTGGAAGGTATGTAGTGAATGAGGCAGGGGGTTGCAAGAAGAGAAAGGATGGCCTCATGGTTAAAGCTATTAAATGCTGCCCTAGGGAACTGGGTTACATCCCTGACTCTGCCACAGAGTTCGTGTGATGCTGGGAAAATACATTAAACCAGGCTTTTCACAGGTGATCCCTGATTGTGTTCCCCATTTTCTGGGTGCCTGACTTGAGACCCTGGGGTCTGATTTGCAGAAATGCGGAGCATGCACAGCTGCAACTGAAGTCAATAAGAGCTGTGCTTGGCATATATAAAGTGTGCATGGCATTTTACAGACTAGATGATTTCCCTACTCCAGAAGGCACAACAGCTAAATTAGACGCATATCATAATTAGATTATAATGCTAACTACTCTGAAAAATCAGGCCCAACATCTCTTAAATTGGGCACCCAAAATTAGTGGATACTTTTTCACCTTAATGTGCTTGTGCCTCAGTTTCCCTCTGTAAAATGGGTATAACATCATCCCTCATCTCACAGGGAGTTGAGAAAATTAATTAGTGTTTGTGAAGGGCACTCAGGTACTACATGGTGATGAACGCCATGGAAAAGTGCCTGAGGAAATTAATAATACTGTCTTCAGAGCAAGGTTTGAACAGTGTGCAGTAAATAAGGCATGGGGCCACACACTGACCTATATGGATTAAACAAAATACAGAGTAGCAATTCATTATGTGTGCACTATCTATCCTTTCCACTGAATAAGGCAGGGGTCCTCTGGAAAAAAAGCATGTGATCAGGTAATCTTAACTCTGGCATTTCCTAACTTTGGAGTGCTTGGATTTGCAACCTTAATAATGTTCTTTTAATGTAACATTTTTTGTAATTTATATATAGAACCACAGGTGTACATGGCATTTTACAGACTAGACAACTACTTCCCTGCTCCAAAAAAGTGTAAATTTAAGTTAGACAGATATAGTATGAAAAATAACAAGCCATGTGGAAAGGGAGGAGCAAGACCCGGAAGACAAGGAGAAAGGGAAACTGCTCACGTGTGTGCGTATGCACTCTGTCTCCCCCTCAGCAGAGTACTCAGGTTCTCTTTCACAAAGAGTGTTTTAGTCAGCTTCAGGTGGAGTACATTTTAAAGGTTATATGGCCACCTCTGTGACCATGAGTGGACACTGTTTCTTAGGAAATTCTTGAGGTGAGGGTAGGCCAAAAGCGTTGCTTTCATAGCATCATTTCTCCTCTTTGCTGGCCCTGTGGAAAGCTCTCTGTATGCAATCTGTGGGAACTAGCTCCCTGAGTCTGTGGTGGGTAAAAGGTAAAGCTACGATTCGAGGTAGTCCCCCTCAAAAGGCAGCAAATATCCATGCTGAAGTTGATGCTGCTTCAAGCAGCGCTATCTGTAGATGAATACTTGCATCCATTTCTATAAGAGGGGTTAGAGATATGAGGTATCCAGCCATCTGGAAGGCACAGATGTGAAGGGACAGATCCTACTTGACTTGTCTCTCTAACCAACAGAATTTCTGAAAAGCATGTATACAAGGGCATATTTTATTATTTGTTTCTTGTGAAATCCTGCTACTATATAATGCTTTCAGTTGTCTTGTCAAGAAATTTACTATGTACAGCTTAGTTACTTGTGTAGTATCCTCCACACACACACACACACACTTACAAATTCTATACATATATACAAACCAATAGTTACACAAACTAGTTTAATGTGTGAGAAGATACTTCTGTGCAATATTGTTGTTTATTCTACTCTATCATAATAAAGCTCATAAATTATAGCTAATCTTTGGTACTGAAGATAACCACAATCTTGGGAGTGCTTTAGCAGATGCGTGTTTTTTTGTTTCATGTATTTTCTCTCTCTCTCTCATGTATTTATTTCTTTAAAAACACTTAGGAAGGTACTAATTCAACAGCCATGAATACTGAAGTTCTCTGTTTATCAAGAGAAAAAGTAATAGGCAGGCCTCAGCAGTGAGACCCTCTCCACAACATCCAGGTAACGTGTTTAAACCTTGACCTGGAGGGACCACCTCTATGGTAATACGATAGTTCATTTCCCCTGCCTGTTCAATCTTTGGCCTTTATGCTGAACAAATACATAAAAGTGGTGAGAGAGGCTAGCAGTGCCAGCTGTGATGCTATTTACGATCGGGACACCTGTCCACTAAGAATTGGACTCTTTAGGATCAACAAATTTCACAATGAAGAACAACTCTGGATCTTCTTTATGGTGCGTAAAAATTATACAGACAAAAAATGGGTAAACTATAAAATTATAGCAAGCATTAATATAAATTCTGACAACAGCTGCTAGAGGAAAAATGTTTGAGAAAACGTAAATAGTAGTTCTAATGCAACCACTCTTAGTATGCAGATTCTAAAATGTAAAGAGCACAATGTATGGAACCTACTGATGTCTTATGTTACACAAAAATAAAAAACAACAAACAAAAGTACAGAGGTTAGTGTAAGTTTTCTCACCTACAATTAAATTTGTGCCTCGCTAGTACAGGTGCATTAAAAATGTTAAAATCAGAGAAATACACAAGAGTTTTTTTTGGAAAAACATTAAGGATTGAAAAACCAGTCTATTATCTAGACAGTAAAACACTAAAAAAAACCCAGTCTGCTAGATCCTCAGTTGGTGTAAATCAGTGTAGGTCAACTGGAGTCAATGTAGCTACTCCGACTTACACCAGGTGACACACTAGCTCACAACAGTCCATGTACCATCAGCTGTAATTATTTGCACCACAGGTTCATCTAAACTTCTTCAGAAGTCCCACAAAATAGTCTTGCACTGTTAAAGGGCCCAAAACCCACACCCTACTAATACAATACTTTCAGCTGAACAACACTGTACTTATAAAAAATGCCTTCTACTTGAATTTCCAATCTGCACACTAATATTGAAAAAAAGAAATATAAAAGTCTCAAAATAGCCTTGTCTGTGGATTCAATTTATTGAATGGATTGAGTGGATTCAATTTATTTAGCAAACTGACTCGATGGTACACATTTTTATGATACTGACTACTATTACAAAAAGGACATAGTCCTAACAATTAACAGAACCATCTTATCCTTATCTGGATGAAAACCACCTGATTTCTTAGAATGCTTTCAGCAACTAGTTCTTTCACTGACAAGAACTGGACAAACACAGAAACCAATGTATTCTCTAAATGTCAGCATTGTTTACTTCTAACTCTGATGTGCGTTCTGAACCTTGGACTTAAATTAAGCTTTTGTGTTAACTCAAGTGCTGTCATACCATTCAAAGATGGCTACTAACCAAATGAGTAACTTTTTCCTTACATCTAATTTTTATTTCATGGCAACACAAATTCTAGACAGTATATTTCTGAGGGATCATTGGTCTTGTTGACCAAAGTCGCAATCCTACCTTTGGCCTCATATCAGTAGTGATGGGGCTCAAATTCTCAACCAGAAATGTGTTGTTGATTTGTGTGTCTTACTACTCAGCTATGACAAAACAGTATTTTATACATATTTAAATAATACTTCATCTAAACAGATCTGTCTTATCTTTTTAAAAACACAAACGGTGAGTTATATCTTTATAATAAACACATAGGGAGTACATCATAGATCCCCATGTATCAGGACAAAATACTGCATTACTGGAGAGAGGTAAATAGTGGTGTCCTCCAGGGGTCTGTACTGGGACGAGTCCTATTCAACATATTCGTAAATGATCTGGAAAAAGGGGTAAACAGTGAGGTGGCAAAATTTGAAGATGATACAAAACTACTCAAGATAGTTAAGTCCCAGGCAGACTGCGAAGAACTACAAAAGGGATCTCACAAAACTGCGTGACTGGTCAACAAAATGGCAGATTACATTCAATGTTGATAAGTAATGTACATTGGAAAGCATAATCCCCAGTATACATATAAAATGATGGGGTCTAAATTAGCTGTTACCACTCAAGAAAGAACTTGGAATCACTGTGGATAGTTCTCTGAAAACATCCACTCAATGTGCAGCGGGAGTCAAAAAAGTAAACAACGTTGGGAATCATTAAGAAAGGGATAGATAATAAGACAGAAAATATCATATTGTCGCTTGAATACTGTGTGCAGATGTGGTCGCCCCATCTCAAAAAAGATATACTAGAACTGGAAAAGGTTCAGAAAAGGGCAACAAAAATGATTCGGGGTGTGGAAGAGCTTCCGTATGAGGAGAGATTAATAAGACTAGGACTTTTCATTTTAGAAAAGAGACGACTAAGGGGGGGGGATACGATTGAGGACTATAAAATCATGATTCTTGTGGAGAAAGTAAATAAGGAAGTGTTATTTACTCCTTCTCATAACACAAGAACTAGAGGTCACCAAATGAAATTAATACACAGCAGGTTTAAAACAAACAAAAGGAAGCATTTTTTCCCCACACAACATACTTATGGAACTCCTTGCCAGAGGAGGTCGTGAAGGCCGAGACTATAACAGAATTCAAAAAAGAACTGTAAGTTCATGGAGGAGAGGTCCATCAATGGTTATTAGCCAGGATGGTCAGGGATGGTGTCCCTAGCCTCTGTTTGCGAGAAGCTGGGAATGGGCAACAGGGGATGGATCACTTGATGATTACCTTTTTTGTTCATTCCCCCTGGGGCACATGGCATTGGCCACTGTTGGAAGACAGGATACTGGACTGGATGGACCCTTGGTCTGACCCAGTATGGCCATTTTCATATGCTTATACTCTTTTTTAATGGGTCTTAAACTTAATTGCTTAAATAGCTTGTTCTACCAAGATTCAGAAGGGTTCAATTATTGACAACAACCCGTAATATTTAAAATACGGATTGTAGAAGTAAAACACTAAATTTTTTAATGTTTCTAGATATTGCAATTTTAATTTTTCTATTAAAAAGTTACTTGTTTCATTTAAGCAAACGTTAATCACATTTCACAAGAGCAGCCGTGTTAGTCTGTATCCGCAAAAAGAAAAGGAGGACTTGTGGCACCTTAGAGACTAACAAATTTATTAGAGCATAAGCTTTCGTGAGCTACAGCTCAAGCTCACAAAGGTTATGCTTAAATAAATTTGTTAGTCTCTAAGGTGCCACAAGTACTCATTTTCTTTTTGTTAATCACATTGATGCCTGTAAAGGTCTGTCGGCATATTTTAACAAACGAAGCAACATTCTAGTAGCAAACAGCAGGCACTCTGCAATGGTAAGGCAAGGAATATTTTCCCTATGAATAAAGTGGACCAGATTCTTGGCTAGTGTAAATCTGCATAACTCCATTGGCTTCAATAGAGCTGTGCCCATTTACCCCAGCTGCAGATCTGGGTCAGCAGTTTTATTACACTTAAAAAAATTTAAAAAAAAATAATAAAAAAAAGAGATTGCATTGAAAATACTTCTAAAAACAGTAAGAATTTAAAATACATGCTTTTCGGTCTGAAATACTTATTTACTGGATCAACTCAAACTCTTCAGAGTGTGATGTACAATTGCATGTGACAGATTTTCTAAGCTACATATATTAAGAAAATTCCAACATATACTTAAAAATAGCCACCAAAGTCTGTAAACCTAGAAAGCTAGACAAATCTGTGTCTGTTAACGTGAATGTCTATCATCATAAATCATGAAACCCTAAGGACATTAAGCATAGAAATTAAGTAGCCAGATGCACATTATGTAATTTACATGAACATATCCTAAAAGTCTTGCCAGCATTCTGCCTTAGTTGTCTATGCTCTTCCGTTCCCCTAATTCCAAATAATCCTTATTTTCTTTCATTCAGCATCCCTAATAAATAAAACTACAGCCAAGCCAAACAATGCAATGTCAAAGTTAAGAAAATTCAGTCAGTGCTAATCTCATTTACACACTGTCAGCTTTAACTGGCAAGGTATTAGGGCCTATGAGAGCCAACTTCCTCTACCGAAGAATCCCCCCCTCTCCCCCAAATGGGATAGCCACACCATGTAATGCAGTGGCTCAAACTTCTGTACTGATGACCCCTTTCACACAGCAAGCCTCTGAGTGTGACCCCCCTTATAAATTAAAAAACACTTTTTTTTATAATTTAACACTATTATAAATGCTGGAGGTGAAGCGGGGTTTGGGGGTGGAGGCTGACAGCTCGTGACCCCCCACATAATAACCTCGTGACCTCCAGTTTGAGAACCCCTAAGTATAATGTAGAGACAGTAAACGATCCTCTGTTCCTTTAGCTATTTTATTAACAGTCTAACATGTTACATTTTGTTCTTATTCTTGAAGACTCTGCCATCTCATTTTCTATACAACACAGTACCTGATATTTAAAAGAAAAGGCAGGCTCAAAATTCATGGTCCACTGGCTCTGTCCATCTGCCACAGCTGCCAGTATCAAGTATGGCAGCATTTAATTTTATGGTGAAAACACATCATTTAGAATTCAGCCGTATCCTCTGTCCTGGTTTATATATCTGCATTTCAGAGTGTTCACATTTACCTCTCTAAAACTGTAAAAATATTAAATAGATATTAACTTACTTTCCGCCCATCACTTGCATGGCAGTTCACATTTAAAGGAGTCAATAAAGCCATTAGTTTTTCTTCATTACCGCTCCTGCAAGGGGAGGGGGGGGGGGGGGGAGACATGTCCCTTTGTAAAAGATTTGATAAGAAGTTTCATATTAATATAGTGTATATTGCTATTCTTCAAAGCAGAGTGTGGAAAATATGTCAATTTGCAAAATATCTCTTAAGTGTTTTAGAACTGCTGATGAAATCCGAATATTCTTTTATTTGCTATTAAATCCACAGTAGATCATGCAAAAAAAATTTCTGAACGTCTATTTCTTCAGCCTTATAATAGGATCTTTCCTTTAGCCAGTTTTACTGATCTGCTGAAAGCCATTTTCTGAATTAGTAGTTAACTTATTCTTCAGATCACATGCCAAATACCACTATATATTGCTAAAAATAACATTTTAAAATGTTATTGAATGGGAAATTACAGTATAAAAATAACTGTTTTACAAGCTGTCAAAGAAAAAGAATAAAATCATTTCTAGAATATTAGACTGAACTTTACACCTTTCGCTCTTGCTTCTCTAGGCTGTGTTTTGGTAGGAAACATTTTGAAAATAAAGCTTTCAGATGGTGAAACAAAAAAGGAAATACTCCAACAACATGTAATTTCCACCTAAAAAGGACAATCATTAAATGGTAAATAGGATTTCTAGCAGCTTAAGGCAAGAACTCAATTAATATTAACCTTATAAGCATCATATTGGGTGATTTCAATTAAATAAATAGACTTTTCTATTTATAACAGACTAAGTCCAAAGAGATTTATTCTAATAAACTGGTTTATCTGCATCATTTCATAGAAGGCAATGCAAAACATTACAGTTTATAAAAGCCCCTTTTCCTCATCTCTTCCCATCACCAAAATATGCTTTGTATTCTAAGCAGCACTTACCTAGCAGCTTCCAGGAGTTCGTCCTTCTTGTATTCACCTAAATGATTGCAAAATATCATGCTGTTAGCATTTGGCAGAACACAGATTAAGAAATGCAATGGGAAGCAAATACAGAATTAAAACAGAGAAGAGGAGAAAAAAAGAGCCCACACCCTGCTGGGTGATGGAGCTGTGACGTTAGCCAGCTTGTGAAGGCAGCATCACCAGTGCCTTGGAGACGGGCAGAAAATTGACACAGCTTCTTATCCAATCCTCAGATGAAATGGCTTTCTTCAGACAACCAATGAATGCTAAATCTTGTGTCCAGAAACACATTCCCTCTGATAACAGTATGCCAGCTGAAGACAATGTCCCCGCCCCCACTTTCCTATTCAGTAGGACACAGTATACTTGTGAAGCATAATAAATTCTGAGACAAAAGCAAGGCATTATGGCTCTTTAAAAGGTACAAATTACCAGTTTCTAAGGCAGTTTATTTTTGAAGTTCAATATTATTATTCAAGGTCCTTACAAACAGCAATGGCTCGTAAAGGCTTAGAAAATTCCCAAAATCAGAACTTCTGAAACCTTTTCTAGACTTCAGGAAAACCATACACTCAAAATATAAAATATACCCCAAAAGGCACAAACTCTCTGAAAGTCGTAGTTTCGAACTTGCATTTAATTGCAGCGAGCATGTTCTTAAATCATAAAAAAAAAAAAAAAAAAAAAAAATCACATGAATGGTTGTGGTACACTTTAAAAATTGAATCTCCTGAATATTTTAAGTGAAAAGAGCACACGGTGAAGATGAGCTGTTCTGGCCCCACCGCAAATGAGATGACATTCAGTGAAGCTCAATCACAACTATACATGTTAATTATAAATCTAAGCAAAGTTATATTCAGAATTAGGAAAATTCACTTTTAAACATCCTCAGCAAACGCTCTGAAAGTAGGACATTCCAGGAACGCTTAATGCAGGGTTTGGAAAATGTCCTAGACTCCTACTAGCCAGAGGATTAAAGCAACCATCCAAAGGCAGATATGAAAAAAATGGGATATAGCATTCTCCTGCATGAGTGAGGTATGAAGGCAAGGCCCTGCTGAAAAGCCTACTACCACCCACATTTATTTATACCAGCCTCTGGTGAAACTCCTGTTAACTTCAATGCGAGCAGTCAGACTTACACTGAGCACCTGCGAAAATCCCACCCTAGGCAGCTGATAAGTAGGAAGATGCCAATCAACATCCCCTAGAAGAGTTGAGTTCTTTTTCTCCCTCCCCAACCCAGATCCTAACTGTTGGGAGAAGAAGTGCTTGGGTCATCTTCCCTTGTGAATAGCTTAGTGTCTATTTCTGCCATCGCTTTTAGCTTTTCCAACCAGCAGCAGAGTGAAACGGACACAGTTCTTTACACTTTCATGGCTGCCTATAGGATTCTGAATAGCAGCAGTGTAATGGACCAAGTTGAGTTAATTACAAAATTAAAATCACCAGCAGGGGCACTGAAGGTGACTGCTTGATTTAGGAAAACAAGATTAGAGTAATTTTTGGAACATTCACAGAAACATGCTTGTAAGGAAGATTTGAACGCTGGAAAAAAAAAACCCAACAAAAAAACAACCAAAGGCTAGGTCTCCCTGCTGCTCTCCAAATTCACCCAGAGAAGTTTCCTAGTTACCACTGGTGAGGGGATTTTTTCAAGCCACAACACAACATATGCCTCATTCTTAGCACAGTGTAAACAAAACACTGGGCATAATTACAGTACTTCTAATCAATGCAGAACCAAAAGCGCTGATTGACTTCCGAATCAAATAATTTACATTTTGTTACACAAATAAAGCAACAATGACGAAAAAAATTCTGGCCACTAGAAAAATGGCTTGATGCTGTTTGTTATTATATCATTTCCAGCAGTGACTCTTAACAGCCCTACTCAAATGGGGGGCCCACCTTGCAGATTGTGCGCTCTTCATCAGTGATGGCACAGCGCCTACCACAAAGGAGCTCCAGTCCTGACTGGATTTATAGTCGTACCCAAAGGTCCCAAAGTTAAATAATATTTTGCTAGATGCTGTTCAAACAAGAGCCCTCTCTCTGTCCCAAAGAGCTTGAATACAATGAAATATTTCTAACAGAAAGAAATCTAGGATTAGGTAGCTTGATTTAACTAAGTACATGAATTATTTTTAATAAAATCAGAGATATTTACAGATAAAAGAGGTCTTGATACCAAAACCAAGACAAGAGAGTCTTAAAATTTGTCACAGCTTTCCTGCACTATGCATTAGGAAAAAAATTCTCTTTAAATGAGTGCAACTTCATTGTTCTAAAAAACGTATCTAATCTGAATGGCATGCTTTGCCATGAACTATGATCCAAAAAAGAAGTAAGCACTTGCTACACCAATTTGTATAAGAAAACCTGGACACAGACTGCACCATTTGGTCCCATGTATATAATGATAAATATGTTTGCAAAGTACTTTTTTGAAGAATATACATACTCATGTTATTAAACACTAAAGTTTAGAATTGAAATACAAAAACTCAGACCATCCGCCTTGCAAATTGATTTTTAAAAATTGTAAGAAATGGACAGACTTGGACCAAACAAACAAATTAACTTTGGGTAGGCTGAGATTTATGGCTTCACACAGTAATGCTCAACCTTCATAAGATTTAGATAGTGGAGCATGAGTTGCTCTTTCAAATTCCTTAGCAATTCTCAGCTTTGGAAGAAAGAAAAATTCCTTCCAAGCACAGTGTCAGTGCCAATGATCTTGACAGCACGTACCAAGGTTGAGAGTATTATAGTAGTTAGATTCTGATAGTAAAGACAGGAATACAACATAGCCTGACAAATACCGTGCTGATCTCCAATAGGGGTCATCTTTACATCATTTCCACCCATACCAGTGGATTCAGCCTTTTGTTTATATGCTTTACGTTGATGTTATGCATTATCACTAGAAAACCCCCAAAACCCAAAGCTTTTATAGCTAAACTCATTGAACCACCTGGTAGCTACCAAACCCCCAAATCGCTTCCCAGGCATTTCCAGACGACAAAAACTGCAGTTCTTTGCCAGGCTATCAAGAGTTCCATTTTCTTCACAGACATCTTCTGTTATATAATTATGGCTTACAATACAAATATCTGAATCATACTGAAATTTTGGGAGGCAGCATAAAGTAAATTGAATTATATTTCAAAATAAATGCAAGGAATAACGGTCCAATCATATTATTTTATTTTGATATTTAATTCAGGCTTTTAATTACTTGAGGCATCCGCAGAATTTTATAATTAAAGCAGAATACAGCACAAGAGTGCCGCAGAAACATGAGCCAGAACTTCCTGAATACAATTTAGTATCCATACCTTGGTGTCCAAAGACCACTATCTAGTGGCAGCATAAAACGGTTTCTTTTTAAATGCCACATCCTAGAGAATATCAACAAAATGAATCAGTCTTCCAGAATATTTCATCGCCAAAACAATTTTAAACTTTTAAGCCAAACAATTAAAACTGCAGCTGCAGAACTGCCTGTATGTATGGGATACGATTGTAGTGCTCTCTGGTGCCTTTTCAGTGAAGATGAGCAATTCTGGCACCTAACAGGTCTTTTCACTTAAAAGAGCATACTGTGAAGATGTGTCCACTCTAAGGGGAAAAATGTTTTGTTTTGTATTTCACTGCTGCTAACGCACTGTAAACATGTTAGCGTGGACAAGGCAGTTGCAGTTTTAACATGTTAGCACTAGCTAATAACTACAAATGCCTTGTCAACATTAGGATTATACCATGAGTTAGTTACCACGTTAGCTTTTTCCACTGAAGAAAAGCTCTTAAATCCAGATAAAGACTAGCAACAGATCAGTTATGGATGAAACCAGGCAATTACAGTCAAAGAAAACAGCAATGAATGATGGAGAAAATACATGGGTTAAAATGTTTTCTAGGAATTGAAAAATTAAGTGGGATTAAAAAAACATTAAATATGTATAATATGTTATTGCAACTATATACCACAACCATGCCATATTACTGAAAGCTTAGGCCACTTTTATGGTCAGATCTAGTCCCATGTATAAATCCCTATTTTAATTTTGTAAACATAAAGATGAGTACACTGTGTAAGACACCAGCTCATTAACATCTGAGAAAAAGGATGAGGAAAAAAAATTCCTGTCAAATATTCAAACCAAAATAAAAAACCAATATCTTTTTTCCTTTATGTTGATTTTAAATTTGAATAGTTTTCTTTAAACTAAATCAAAGTCTGAAATTCCAAATAATTGAAATGTCTGTATTATTGCACATATTTTAATGAGAGTTCATTTTTGAGACATTCAAACAAAGATTCAGAGTTAAGCATGCAGCCATAGGCCACAATCCTGGAATGAGATCCATGCACATATAGCCCAGGGAAATCAATTGCTCTTGTAGATTCAGGACCTTCCCATTTCCCGAATCTGAATTCTCGATTTTCTAATGTTGCAATAAAGATGACTTTGTTTTGTCTTTTAGCAGCATGGAGTTGATCACTTCTGTGTGGTTTGTTACAGACAAGCATATTATTGAGAATATATGATGTGTTGGTATTATAAAAGGATAAGATTTTTCAAACTTAGATGACTAAAGCTGGACTCCTCACTCCACAGTAAAGTGCTTTCCTGAATTAAGGGCTCTATTTACAAGCTTAAGCACACACACAAATTAAATGAGTGCTTAAAGTCCCACTGACTGCCCCAAACAGGAATAATTTCCTGAGCCCTGACCTGATTTAAAGAGGGGCTGAGCACCCAAGAGCGTTTACATGCATCAGTGGGAGTTATTGAATGATAAGCCACTTTTGAAAAATCAGGGGGTGAAAATCATGGTCTCACTGAAATCAATGGGAGTTTTACTTTTGACTTCAAGAGGCCAGGATTTCACCCCGGGTCACTTATTTAGGAGTCTAAACACGGAGTAAGAAGTCTCACTTTAGGCTCCTATTTTGGAAAATCTTGGTCTAAGGTGTTTATCAGTGACAGTTTGGAATGGACACACTATTCAAAAGTGCTGAAGCTACAAAAGAGTTATGCAGATCATTCCTAAATGAGTGATGATAAAACTTTCACACAACTCGTGTATTCGGTATATCATATGTGACAAAGTATTCTAGAAAATTTTCATGACGTTTTTAAAAGATTTATTGGGACTATTGTTTGTGTCTCTCTACCTGTAAATTAGCCTTGGTTACCATCAGTCCAAAAGCACAGAGCTTAGAGAAGACATAAAAATATCTCCAAAAAAACCAGAAAAGGCAATAAACTTTAGAGTCCGATATCGCAGGATCTTGCAGACCTAGATGCAAGTAATGGGCAAATATACATGCAGCATTCTTTTAATGAATGTTAGTTTCTTAAAACAGCTTTCCATAGATTCATAGATATTTAGGTTAGAAGGGACCATTATGATCATCTAGTCTGGACCTCCTGCACAATGCAGGCCACAGAATTTCACCCAGCACTCCTTCAAAAAAACCTCTCACCTATGTCTGAGCTATTGAAGTCCTCAAATCGTGATTTAAAGACTTCAAGGAGCAGAGAATCCTCCAGCAAGTGACCCATGCCCCATGCTACAGAGGAAGGCGAAAAACCTCCAGGGCCTCTTCCAATCTGCCCTGGAGGAAAATTCCTTCCCGATCCCAAATATGGCGATCAGCTAAACCCTGAGCATATGGGCAAGATTCACTAGCCAGATACTACAGAAAATTCTTTTCTGGGTAACTCAGATCCCACCCCATCTAACATCCCATCACAGGCCACTGGGCCTATTTACCATGAATATTTAATTACCGAAACCATGTTATCCCATCATACCATCTCCTCCATAAACTTATCAAGTTTAATCTTAAAGCCAGATAGGTCTTTTGCCCCCACTGCTTCCCTCAGAAGGCTATTCCAAAACTTCACTCCTCTGATGGTTAGAAACCTTTGTCTAATTTCAAATCTAAACTTCCTGGTGGCCAGTTTATATCCATTTGTTCTTGTGTCCACATTGGTATTGACCTTAAATAATTCCTCTCCCGCTCTGGTATTTATCCCTCTGATATATTTATAGAGAGAGCAATCATATCTCCCCTCAACCTTCTTTTAGTTAGGCTAAACAAGCCAAGCTCCTTGAGTCTCCTTTCATAAGACAAGTTTTCCATTCCTCGGATCATCCTAGTAGCCCTTCTCTGTACCTGTTCGTTTGAATTCATCCTTCTTAAACATGGGAGACCAGAACTGCACACAGTATTCCAGGTGAGGTCTCACCAATGCCTTGTATAACGGTACTAAAACCTCCTTATCCCTACTGGAAATACCTCTCCTGAAGCATCCCAAGACCGCATTAGCTTTTTTCACAGCCATATCACATTGGCGGCTCATAGTCATCCTATGATCAACCAATACTCCAAGGCCCTTCTCCTCCTCCGTTACTTCTAATTGATGCGTCCCCAGCTTATAACTAAAATTCTTGTTATTAATCCCTAAATGCATGACCTTACACTTCTTACTATTAAATTTCATCCTATTACTATTACTCCAGTTTACAAGGTCATCCAGATCCTCCTGTAGGATATCCCTGTCCTTCTCTAAATTGGCAATACCTCCCAGCTTTGTATCATCCACAAACTTTACTAGCACACTCCCACTTTTTGTGCCGAGGTCAGTAATAAAAAGATTAAATATGATTGGTCCCAAACCAATCCCTGAGGAACTCCACTGGTAACCTCTCTCCAGCCTGACAGTTCACCTTTCAGTAGGACCCGTTATAGTCTCCCCTTTAACCAATTCCTTATCCACCTTTCAATTTTCATATTGATCCCCATCTTATCCAATTTAACTAATAATTCCCCACGTGGCACGGTATCAAACGCCTTACTGAAATCTAGGTAAATTAGATCCACTGCGTTTCCTTTGTCTAAAAAAATCTGTTACTTTCTCAAAGAAGGAGATCAGGTTGGTTTGGCACGATCTACCTTTTGTAAAACCATCTTGTATTTTGTCCCATTTACCATTGACTTCAACGTCCTTAACTACTTTCTCCCTCAAAATTTTTTCCAAGACCTTGCATACCACAGATGTCAAACTAACACGTCTGTAGTTACCCGGATCACTTTTTTCCCCTTTCTTAAAAATAGGAAATATGTTAGCAATTCTCCACTCATACGGTACAACCCCTGAGTTTACAGATTCATTAAAAAAAAATTGCTAATGGGCTTGCAATTTCATGTGCCAATTCCTTTAATATTCTTGGATGAAGATTATCTGGGCCCCCCAATTTAGTCCCATTAAGCTGTTTGAGTTTCACTTCTACCTCAGATATGGTAATATCTACCTCCATATCCTCATTCCCATTTGTCATGCTACCATTATCCCTAAGAGCCTCTTTAGTCTTATTAAAGACTGAGGCAAAGTATTTGTTTAGATATTGGGCCATGCCTAGATTACCCTTGACCTCCACTCCATCCTCAGTATTTAGCGGTCCCACTTCTTCTTTCTTTGTTTTCTTCTTATTTATCTGGCTATAGAACCTTTTACTACTGGTTTTAATTCCCTTTGCAAGGTCCAACTCTACTTGACTTTTAGCCTGTCTCACTTTATCCCTACATGTTCTGACTTCAATAAGGTAGCTTTCCTTGCTGATCCCTTCCTTCTTCCACTCCCTGTATGCTTTCTGCTTTTTCTGAATCACCTCTTTGAGATGCTTGCTCATCCAGCTTGGTCTACAACTCCTGCCTATGAATTTTTTCCCCTTTCTTGGGATGCAGGCTTCCGATTTGATTTAAAATAATCCCAAGCCTCCTCTACCTTTAGATCCATAAATTCTTCAATCCAATCCACTTCCCTAACTAATTTCCTTAATTTTTGAAAGTCAGCCCTTTTGAAATCAAAAATCCTAGTTGCAGATTTATTTTTTGTTAATCCTTCCGTTCCGTTTGAACTGAATTAGCTCATGATCACTTGAGCCAAGATTGTCCCCTACAACCATTTCTTCTATGAGGTCGTCACTTCTCACCAAAACCAAATCTAAAATGGCATCTCCTCTTGTCGGTTCAGCAACTACTTGATTAAGGAATCCATCAGCTATCGCATCTAGGAAAATCTGAGCCCGATTATTATTACTAGCACTCGTCCTCCAGTCTATATCTGGGAAGTTAAAGTCTCCCATGATCACACAGTTTCCATTAGTATTTACTTTATTAAAAACATTAAAGAGGGCTCTATCCATATCCATATTAGATCCCGGCGGTCTATAGCACACCCCAAGCACTATCCCAGGGGAGGCTCTAATAGTTTTCTTCCCCAATGTAATTTTTGCCCAGACGGACTCTGTCTTATCCATTCCATCGCTTCTTATTTCTTTACATTCTACCTCATCATTGATATACAATGCTCCACCACCTTTACCTTTATTTCGGTCTTTCCTAAACAGCACATACCTTTCAATACCTATAGTCCAGTCATGACTACCATTCCACCATGTTTCTTTTATCCCTAGAATATCTGGTTTCACTTCCTGCACCAGTACCTCTAGTTCCTCCATTTTGTTACCGTTAGGCTCCTCGCATTAGTGTACAAACATTTTCATTTTTGCTGTTTGGCCTCGCTCACATTCTGTACCCTATTAGGCACGGTCATTCTACAGCCAGTAGAACCTATTAGACTGGTATCCACACTGCCCTTCCTCCTTTTATACATTCTCCTACCCATGGCTGTATGCTCTCTTACTTTGTTTTCTTTCCTCTCAGTGCTAAAATCCGGTGGATTATCTGGACATCTCCCAACCATCTCCCGCAGATTCCTAGTTTAAAGCTCTCTGAATCAGTTGTGCCAGTCTCCATCCTAGAAGTCTATTTCCTTCCCTACTCAGATGAAGTCCATCCCGAGAGAACTGTTCTCTGTCCAGGAATGCCTCCTAGTGGCCATACATCCCAAAGCCTTCCTTCTAGCACCACTGCCTGAGCCATCTGTTGATAGTCATAATCTTGTCATGCCTTTGTTGCCCTTCTCCAGGAACAGGCAGAATCCCACTAAAGATCACCTGAGCCTCGATTTCCTTAAGCGTCTTCCCCAGCCTAGCATAGTCTCCCTTAATACTTTCCAATACTTTTACAGCAATTAGTTTTAAACAAATATTCACCTCATTAAAATTGGGAGCAATTAGTGCCCTGACACAGACTACATGAGCTGGCTTTAAAAAAAAAAATCTATTTTTTCCCCCACAAAACCTCAAAGTTTTATTCTCTCTGTAACCTCTTTCAGGGAGAAATGGAAAATAGTCCACTAACATATTTCCATTTTCCCATATGATTATCCCTGCTCTAAAGCAAGCAAAGAGAGTAAAATACAGCATTAAGTCATGACAAGGTGTTTTAATAGTCCAGGAAGCATGAGGTTGTGGTAGTGTTCTAATATTACAGGGCTGAAAACTAGGGCTATCTTTTAATTGCAGTTAACTCACACAATTAACTCAAAGAAATTAATCACAATTAAAAAAATAATCATGATTAATCGCAGTTTTAATCACACTGTTAAATAACAGAATACCAATTAAAATTTATTAAATATTTTTGGATATGTTTTTCTACATTTTCAAATATACTTATTTCCATTACAACACAGTATATGAAGTAGACAGTGCTCACTTTATATTTATTTTTTATTACAAGTATTTGTACTGTAAAAATGGCAAACAAAAAAAATAGTATTTTTCTCATACAAGTACTGTTGTGCAATCTCTTTAATTGTGAAAGTGCAACTTCCAAATGTAGACCTTTTTGTTACATAACTGCACGCAAAAGCAAAACAATATAAAACTTTACAGCCTACAAGTCCACTCAGTACTACTACTTGTTCAGCCAATCCCGAAGACAAACAAGTCTGTTTACATTTACGGGAGATAATGCTGCCTGCTTCTTATTTATAATGTCACCTGAAAGTGAGAACAGGCTTTCGCATGGCACTTCTGTAGCAAGCATTGCAAGGTATTTACCTGCCAGATATGCTAAACAGTCATATGTGTCTACATGCTTCGACCACCATTCCAGAGGACATGCTTCCATGCTGATGATGCTCATCAAAAAAAATAATGCATTAATTAAATTTGTGGCTGACCTCCTTGGGGAGAATTGTATGTCTCCTGCTCTGTTTTACCCGCATTCTGCCATATATTTCATGTTATAGCAGCCTCAGATGATAACCCAGCACATGTTGCGCATTTTAAGAACATTTTCGCTGCAGGTCTGATAAAACACAAAGAAGGTACCAATGTAAGATTTCTAAAGATAGTTAGATTACTTTACCCAAGCTTTAAGAATCTGAAGTGCCTTCCAAAATCTGAGAGGGATGAGGTGTGGAGCATGCATTCAGAAGTCTTAAAAGGAGCAACACTCCAATGCGGAAACTAGAGAACCCCAACCACTGAAAAAGAAAATCAACCTTCTGCTGGTGGCATCTGACTCAGTTGAGGAAAGTGAACATGCATTGGTCCGCACTGCTTTGGATGGTTAGCAAGCAGAACCCGTTATCAGCAGGGCACATGTCCCTTGGAATGGTGGTTGAAGCATGAAGG
The DNA here is from genome assembly GCF_965140235.1 of Caretta caretta. NCBI lineage: Eukaryota > Metazoa > Chordata > Testudines > Cheloniidae > Caretta > Caretta caretta. Next base: position 11,894,483 of record NC_134209.1, read on the forward strand.
GACATATGAATCTTTAGCGCAGCTGGCACATAAATATTTTGCGACCCTGGCTACAAAAGTGCCATGCAAACACTTGTTCTCACCTTCAGGTGATATTGTAAACAAGAAGTGGGCAGCATTATCTCCCGCAAATGTAAACAAACTTGTTTGTCTGAGCAACTGGCTGAACAAGAAGTAGGACTGAGTGGACTTGTAGGCTCTAAAGTTTTATACTGTTTTATTTTTGAATGCAGTCTTTTTTTGTACATAATTCTTCATTTGTAAATTCAACTTTCATGATAAAAAGATTGCACTACAGTACTTGTATCAGGTGAATTGAAAAATACTATTTCTTTTATCTTTTTACAGTGCAAATATTTGTAATAAAAATAAATATAAAGTAATCACTGTACACTTTGTATTCTGTGTTGTAATTGAAATCAATATATTTGAAAATGTAGAAAATATCCAAAACTATCTAAATAAATGTTATTCTATTATTAACAGTGCGATTAATAGCGATTAATTTTTTTTAATCGCTTGAGAACCCTACTGAAAATTTTAAAAATATAACAGCTTGTAAAAAGTGTGTTATGGTAATCATAGAATATCAGGGTTGGAAGGGACCTCAGGAGGTCATCCAGTCCAACCCCCTGCTCAAAGCAAGACCAATCCCCAATTTTTGCCCCAGATCCCTAAATGGCCCCCTCAAGGATTGAACTCACAACCCTGGGTTTAGCAGGCCAATGCTCAAACCACTGAGCTATCCCTCCCCCCAGAGCTCCCTGGTGGTCTAGTGGTTAGGATTCGGCGCTCTCACTGCCGCGGCCCGGGTTTGATTCCTGATCAGGGAACGCGACTTCTTTTGGGGGGAGGGATAGCTCAGTGGTTTGAGCATAGGCCTGCTAAACCCAGGGTTGTGAGTTCAATCCTTGAGAGGGCCATTTAGGGATACTGGGGATTGGTCCTGCTTCAAGAAGGGGGTTGAACTAGATGACCTCCTAAGGTCGCTTCCAACCCTGATATTCTATGAGTTCTATGAGTAATATCCTTTCTCTGTGTGAAAAAGAGTTCTCAGTGAAAGAATGCAAGGAAAAAGTGAGGGGAAGAAAGCAGTAGAGGAAGACATACATAGTATAGAAATGTTTTTTAAATCTGTCTTTTATTACCTCAATTCTTCCTCCCCGTTTAGATTTGAGTTCCTAGATTCCATCATATTTCTTGCCCCATCTGTTTCTCAAAGGCAATTGGGCTGCTACTATAAACTGTTTATTTAATAGGCTAGATCAGGAGTGCAGTAAGCACCCCATTTTAAGCCTTTGTAACCAAAAACTAGCCAAGCCCAACCACGTTTTAAATATTGCAGAAAAATGGCAGATTGCATTTGGAAGAGCAAGTTCGAAACGTTTCCCCTGCCTGCAACAACACCTCCATGGTACCTTAACTTTTAGTCTCCTCTGACAAAGCTAACTAGGGAGAAATTTAAAAGGCTTCTTAATTAAGCGTTTTGAAACTTGATATCAAATATGGCTCAATTAACAGTGAAGTGCTGCTGAGAACAGATTTCAAAAGAAAAATTATGGCCTGGTTTTACCCACAGCTCTGCCAAGTCACTTTGCTGGTAGCCCAGGTACTTTTAATAACCTTTAGTTTCTTATACAGAACCTGAATTTAAGTGCAGTTCAATGCTCCTGATTCAGCTTTAAAGAAACTGAAAGTTAGAAGTCCCCTAAGGCCTGACAGGAAGTAATGCTGGGGAAATCTAGAGGCCCCTTCTGCACACACTGCCAAGAAGAGATTTCTGTAATAGTGTTCTACCATTCTCAGTTACATAACGCATATATGTCATCTACTATGTACAAGAGATGTGGCAATATTATTACTAGTAATGCTCAGATGCAGTTTAAATCCCCCATTTAACATGGACATGGGAATCACCAAAAAGGCCCAACCTGCGCACCAGAATAGGTCTCTGGACAGTCTGTGTCTAAAGGTACAGTGTAGCATATTTCATTATATTTTCAATGTATAGCAGATTTCCATTTCTGATGGATGATTTTCAGAAGCTATTTATTATTTCTTTGTAAATTTCTAATAGTACTATCCAGAGAGGAAAGGAAACAGACTTTGTCCCCAAGGGTTTGCAAACTAAAAATCAACAAAGGAGAACCAGTGAGGCAAAGAGAAGCCCATCAACAGACTGTTAGAGGGGGCTCTTCCTGCACATTACGGAGAAATAATAGAATCAAATCAAACTGCAGAATCATAACTGATAACAGGTTTGGTAACCAATTTAATCTTCACTGCCTTCAACAATGCTACCCTGTCCCAAAATATTGTTTCCTCTAAGATTTTTTCAGGGTTTTTTTTTTTTTTTTCCATTTTTACTAGAAGTTTCTATTTCTTCTCTGAGTAGTTTATGCCACTCACAGTAACACCGTGCTGCAACAGATCAGGCACATATCCCACCCCACTTTTTTTAAAAAAAACTTTCAGTGAGAGAAATGAATACACTTTCCAATCTATCATACCCTATTCTACACATCAAGCTTTTGCTAAAGATGTATTTTCATTGTATTCAATCACTCATTCAAACTGCGATGGGAGGACAAGACAGACAGACGGAATGCCAAGAGAATGAGAAGACACTGATAGAGGTTTGCAACTCAAAATGTACAGTAGGTAGGAGGTGGAGACATGTAGAATCTTTTTGAAAAGTAGCTGCAACCTGAAGAGTTTTAGGGCCAAGTTTTTGACAGCTCAGCACCCAGCTGTCAAAGAGGTGTGCGTTTATTGGGGCAGTGGGGTAGATCTCCATTGTTCTCAATGGAAGCTGTTGGATGTTCAACACTCTTCAAAATCTGGCCACTAATTACTCCTGAGGGAATTCTGCGCCAAAAAACTGTTACTGACTTTTCTGGAGATGATCAGTAGCTGGTATAAATTGTGAGTTTGAGTCCCCAGCCCTTGCTTGATCTTCAGTTGCCTATGATGTAACACAGCATATGGCTGCCTATATTTGTTGACTAATAACTAGAAGTAAAGAGTCAATACTAACTACATTACTATTAGACAGAGGGGGGTTGGGGATTTCCTCCAATGCTCCCCCCTCCCATTCTCCATCCATTGTATTGTAGTTTAAATAAATTACCAAAATAATTGAAACCAGCATGATTATACTGCATTATTTTAACAAATAAAGTATGTAGAATTTTGCAGAATTCTAAAATATTGTGTGCAGAATTTTTAATTTTTGGTGTTGAATTTTTAATTCATGGAACACATTTTGATAGGAAATTTTTTCAGTTCAAAAATTTAGACCAGTTCTAATTACTAAAGCACCATAAGCATTTATAAGGCCATACAGTCCTTTACAGTAAGGACATTACCACTCTGGCAATGTACAGGAGCCTTCAAATTTTTACACCTGTTTTATACCCCTGGGGGAATTCACTAAGGACAATGGGAACAATTCACTAAGCAGGCAGGCTGCTACATTCTGCTCTGCCTGAGGGGACAGAGCCTGCCCCACGCTTACTCCTCAGAAACATCCCAAAGCCCTGACCCTCCACGCTGAGCGTTCTGCAAGAGGGACAGAGTGTCTGTCTCTCTCACATGCACGACTGCCCAGCATCCCCCACCCCCGGCCACCCGCAGTGATTTACGTCTCTACCAGCTGCTCCAGGCGCCCACACCAACCTGTGCGTGACCACCCTTGCAGCTTCCCTTTGCTTCCCCATCAGAAGTCATTTTTCTTCAGGGAAGCAAAGACATCTGCGGGAGCCATGAATTCTGTGCACACCCAGTGATGCAAAATTCCCCCAGGAGTAATTAATGCCTAATGCAATGACAGCTTTCACTCACTTTCTCTTTTTTCCATTTCAATTCCCAGTTTTCATACTGGAAGCCAGGTAACATGAGCCTTCACTATGGTTCCTGCCACTACTTCACTATTGCATATTGTTGACTAACAATGTGTCTAATTTCTAGATTTTTCTTTGTTCACTCCTTCTCTCATTCCCATTTTCTATGGAGTTTATCTTTCTCCATCCTCCCATCCTACCATGAACACACACATTTTCTCTCCATGTGTTTTTTAAAGTAGTCCATCTGGTATGTCCTTCTATAAAGACACACAGGACTAAGCAAACAAATATTCCTATTTAGTTTTTCTGCAGCCTCTGTGCTGGCTGTATGGTTGATGCCCCCCGCCCACCATACGAAGCAAGACACCGATGTTGTACTGAGTCAGAATTCCTCCTGAGAAGATGTCAGAGGTGTGATTGCAGCATGTGTAGACAAGCCTGAGCTAGCGCTGATCGAGCTAGCTTGAGTAACAATAGCTATACAACAAGCCCATCCAAGCCCCTGACTACATTCTTAAGCAGCTCGCCCGTACTGAAGTCGGTACTGCTGCAGCTTCACTGCTACTGTTACTCAAGCTGGCTAGATCAAAGCTAGCTCAGGTCTGGCTACATGTTCTGCAATCACACCTGTTTGCAGTGTAGACATACCCTGAGTTACGCAGGTATTTCTCCTGCTACACGTCCATCAATGCATCAGCTTGCAAGTACTTGATTCTCAACCTCAGCTGGCTGGAATAGTTCCTGAGGAGCTGAGCATCTGTGTACAAGCAATAAACAACTCAGGTTAGCACATCCTCTTGAACAGCCCATTCCTGAGCAGGACTCTCAAGTGGCACAATCAGCTGCTCTCACACAGTAAGGCCAGGTTCTCTAAAAAAGGAAGTGAACACTTTAGGGTTCAACCACAGACATGAGATTTGGAAGCAAAGCAGTAAGCAAAATATATAGCCCTTGGGAAAGTCACACCATGAAAGTCAAGGATGCAGCTGGAATGTTACAGTTTCTGTTCCAGAGTCATCCCAATGAACCAAAAGTTGGAAAAGATATTAAACCATGTGCTTCAGGACTTATTCCGTCTATGAGAGATCAGGATTTGGCTTGAGACCTAAAGGGGGGGTGGGAAGAAGGGTTGGCGGTTATTAACCCACATCCGCTGACTGCATGGTTCTTGCACCTGACTTTAAAGCATCTGGTGCTAGCCCTGTCAGAAGCTAGATACTGGACTTCACGGACCTTGGGTCTCATCCAGTCCAATCATGTTATTTTGGTTAAACAAGAACACACTGTGTAGATAACCAGAAACATCACCGTTCCGCCCCCAGCCCCCACCCTTAACTGAGGTCTTTTGTGAACTCTAACTACTCAGACCTTGGCATCTCCCTGGGAAAATCTGCTTGATAATGGCAGCTATGACCACATGCATATTCTGGATCAATGCCCAAATAACCCTGGTGGATCAGACAGGTAGTGAAGTAATCTCAAGGTAAGCTTCTCATTCATGGCTGTTCACTTTGAATGTAATTTTGGGAGCAGAGGGATGGACAATTACAGCCATGAGAAGGTTTGCGAGTTTTGGAGAGACCTGGATCAAACTAATTGATGAAGGCACTTTTCCGCTTTAAGGTGTACTATCAAACAGGAGTTACTGGCATTTGACAAACACAAATATATAATGTCCTGGAATTATTGTGAAATATGCTACAATATTGTGAAATATGCTACAGTAGTGACAGTCTATTAACAGCAATGTGAATCCACCAATATGTAAGGCTACCAGTAAGTAGAATGCATGGATGATCTGCACATCTCCTCAGAGTAAGAACCGGCACTTGAAATTAGGAATTGAAATTACTTCTCTGTTTTATCCCATCTACGCCAGGGGACTCGCTGTGAACTTGCTTACTTTACTCTTTTCCCACTTGGCTGTTCAATAGTTGGGGAATAAGTGGATGAAGATGACATTAAAAGACTCAGAAACGACCAACAAAACCAAGCCTCTGGCCACGTTCAATAATATGCACCTTAGACTGTGAAAGTGACAAGATGTCCCTCACTGGCAGATGGAACCGAAAAATCTATATTAAGGTTGACCATACAGAGGTCAGTCAGTAGGCAGAGAAATTGTGACCACTGCCCTGTTGAAAGCCAAAAAGGCCGATGAGAGCTGTTTTGCCGATTTGTTCCAATATTTCCACGAGATATTAAGGAGAGCGCGGAGGAGAGAAATAACCCCCATCCCTCCTGAAAACACTATAATCACAGTCGTTCAAAGAGGGGCTGTGAACTTTCAGCACAAACAATCAAGTGTACAGCATGTCAGTGACATAACACTCCCAACCGACACCTGCAGCAAGCAGTGGGAAGATGAGGCGGTGGAGTGGGAGGGGGAGAAGGAGAGGGAGAATAAGCAGATCTCTTATTCCCTACTCTGCCCCTCACCCTTCCTTGTCCAAAAGCATATTTGGCATTCTTGTGTTACAGACTTTTAGGGAGAGGAAGAAGACTATTCAATGGATTATACACTGTTAGGAGGGCTGGCACATACAAAAAGGGGAGTTTGTACTTATTGTATGAGGAATTTTTAACACTGATGTTAAAATATATTTTATGACTATAAACCAGGACTCCTGCTTACTCTATGATTCCATGACCATAGAATTTGCAGAAGAACCCATCCCTTGCCAAGGAATTGTGCTGCAGCATCTCATCTTTCATTTAAAGACCTGTGGCTCTCCTTTTGGTTACAAAAATAATCTTCTAAACAGGAACAGATTGTACACGGATGAAAGAGGCTTTATCTACACTGGAAAAATGACTTGTGAGAGAAAACATGTTAGCTATCTGGTTACAGGGTCTTTGCTTTAAGCATGCAGCTTGCTTCAAAATTGCTGTTTTTTCATAAAAAGCTACATATAGCTGTATGTGGTGAACTTGGGGGATGTGAGACTAGGAATTTAAACAAATTTAAGGGTTGGATTTTTATCTTTACAGGGGAATATATACAACTGGGATAGGTACTATACATGCTTCCCTTTTTTTAATCTTAAAAGTCTATTACTGAAGAGTAATTTTTTCCTGTATATCTGGAGCCATCTCTAGTATTTGAACTTATTGCTTGGGAGAACAGGGTGATCTCCTCAGAACTGCACCTGTGTTGCCACAGCTGCCCTTAACACATAACCCAGCAAGCACAGTAAGAAGCCAATAAGAATTTAGTTAATTCTCTGGTGTGGCTCAGCAGGAGCAGCACCTGAAAAATCTACTCCTATTAAAAGTGAGAGGGAAGACAAATGTTAGTCTCTACTCCCACTTCTGCCGAGAACGTCATCCAAACATCATCAGCAGAGTGATTCACCAAGATCTACATCGTAAAATTGGCCAGAATTAAATCAGTTCCACTTTGCTGTTGTCACAGTTTAAGCACCTTCTTGTCAGAGATTCTCCACAGAGTCTTCCAGATACTTCCAGTTATCAGTGAAATACAGTTGTGTGTCTTTCTTTAATACAGTGACAGAAAAGGTTAAGAAAGACCTTGGTCAAAAACTGAAAAGATCTTCCTTTTTCTCACCAGAGGAGAAATATACATTGGAGATCTCTCTAACTTAGGATGCACGTCACAATGAAACTTCTTAGCAGGGTATTTTGGAAGCTGAAGAAAATCAGAAACAAAACAGACTGCATCATGTCCTCATTACCAAGTTGTTGGAATTGTTAAGAAAAAATACAACTTCATATTTTTATGTAACATTTACAGCAAACTATGGCAAGCAATTTATCATCAAAAGAATGTCAGAACAAAGGTAATAGATTTTGCTATAATGAATAACTGACTATCCTGTGTAGAAAATCTGAACTGTTGATAAATTAGTTCTCTAAAGTATTTTGAAAAATATGATGTTTCCCACAGTAAAAAACAAAAGAAAAAGAACAAAACAGCTTTTCCACATTTATTTTAAAAGCCACAAAACTCAAAAGTAATTTTGCCTCCCAGCTGCAGCTATGATTCATTAAACCTTTCTTCCCTCTGGCTCACTAGCCAAAAAGCATGCAATTAACAAATAGGAAAAGAATTAGGAACAAAATATTTTTTGAAAACAGGCAGTAGCTTAGGTGGTATAACACTAAGTGACTATTTGCTACAGTAGCTAATATTCAATTACCACTGCATATTACCTGGACCCAATATCCCTCTTCATATCTCAAATAAGTTACTTCATAGTTAAAAAGGGAACACAAGGTAAGATGTACTAGATATGCTTGTGTGAGCTCTGTAGGGAAGACTTCGAGAATTTCGTTCACAAGTAATGTTTAGATTCTTTACAACCTATAGATTCTTTTTAAAGAAATATTCTATGAAAGTGGCAGCTCAGAAACTAGTAAAATTTGCTTAATATTTAAATACAGATACCATTTGATGCTTCTGCAGAAATACAGCACATAGTGGCTAATATTACAGTTATATGGGATAAAGGTGTGCTTAAGATCTAGCTGTAAAGGATTATGTTATTCATTCTTCACTGGAGAAAGACTGAAAGACTTTTCTCGTGTCTACAACTGAACTTGCCTCAACATTTTCTGGCCCATGTGACAGTACGTACCACGCTTACTTATTAATATAAATGTTGTTTTGTGTTTGTTAAATGCACAATGGTTTATAGGCTAGATATATATCAGGATAAGGCAACCAATGAATTGTTTTTTAAACTTTATCCTGTATGACAATATACTTCACTGAAAACATAGTATAAATAAAAGCTTAGCTCCTCAGAAAACAGACTGGCAGGAGGAAAGAAAAACAAGCTAATAAATTAAAGACAAAATCCTTTAATTTACTAAGCTGCTGTGATTTAGTTTTGATTCCAAAGAACTGCATTATTAAACATTCCATTTATGCATGAAAAGATTTATCTAATGTTACAGCTGCCCATTCCCAGCATGTGTTACATGCAGATCAATCCATTGGAACCAGTCTCAGATTATTTCCACCATGCTAACACTGTCTATATACAAAACATAAATAATGTATGTTAGCCTTTTTACCATTAAAGCAATCCTCAATCTAGCATAATTTACATGGTTCACTATTCTTGAAAGGTGTCTAAATTTGGCAGAGGGAAACACTATGCCAAAGTGCAAAACAGAAGATGCTTGAAGGAGGAAAAGAGATGAGGAATCCCAAACGAAATACTCTCCGCCACCACCACCCTGCCTCACTTCACAAAGGAAGGAAGGGGTCTCAAACAACAACAAAAAGTCTGAAGCAAGATAAGCCAGGGAAAGAGGGAGAAAAGAAAATCTTATTTTTCATTGTATTTTCTTCAAAAGGCACATCAAGCAATCTTCACCATTGATTGTGTTCAGCCTGAGCTGTCAAGCAGGTATAGGACCTCTGCCCTCTTCTATTTCCTCCTCAGAAAAATTCATCTGAAGCTGTAAAATATAGAAAAATGACAGCAACCATGCAAACCTTGTATGAGAAAACAGTTCCAGCTTGAAGACTAAAAAGGGATGGGCTGTCAGGCATGAATTCTTGAGCAAAGGAAGTTACTTGTTTAACTTAGAATGTCTTCTTTATTTATAAAGCATCTCTGGCAAGCCTTCCCATTGGGAAGTGAGCAATAGTGATGTCCCAGGAAGAGGGGTAACTTCGAGGAAATATACAATAGAAGAACCCCTACTCTTTCAAAAACATCTCTAGCACAGTGGGACCACTCTGTCATCCTCAACATCAGAGGACGTGATTGTATTGTGTCTGGTAAAAGTATGCCTTACCCCCAAGTGGCCACCTTGAAATTTAATCAGCTGACACATCTGAGTTGTATGCCAAAGCAGCAGCAATCCTGAAAGAACAAGTTGGGGTGGCCACACAATTTTTCGAGACATTTTGGTGATAAGAACAAAGGGATTTTTTCTTCCTGGTGAAAATTCTAGTCTCGTCCATCTATGTGCTTATCCACTTGTAGGAGACACGATGTCCTTATCCTTACACACAAATTCAGACATCTTTTTTCTAAAGGCCTCCTATCTATTACAGAAATTTGAAGCTGCTAAGTTCTGTTCACTTCCAAGGGTTATAATTATATCCTAGAAACCACTTTGTAGGAAAACTCCAATGTCCACAGAAGCATATAGGACAAAGCAGCAGCCAGGGAAGTCTTGCAGATCTTGGATTTTAATTCATCTTCTGTGGTTGACATCTCTTTATACCATCCCACCACACTTTGGGGAAGCAGGGGAAAGTCTGTATGGTAGCTGCTGCAGAGTGCCTTCTCAGAGATGCTTCTATTTTTCTATTCATGAAGTTTTTTAGAAAGAAGTCACCCTTAGAGAGCTGAATGGCTCCTTTACCAGCAAGCAAACAATTTAATCTAGTGTACATGTTAATTTGTGCGTGTGTGTGAAAACTCACAGAATGTATGCATAATTTAGGATAGGACCATTCACATATCCTATAAAGAGCCTTGTGTACTTGCACAGTAAATAATAAATCTATCCACGAGATCTGCTAGTATTTATTCCATGTATTTTGTAAAACATTGCCCGTTTAGGTAGTTCCCCTCATTTGGGTTGTCTGACTTATCTATGCTGATAACTTGTAACTCCTCCACCACAGGAGTAACTGTCTCCTTGGAAGACATGGGGAAAAAATTCCCTCTTGCATCTGAACTTCCTCTTCCGTTGAAATAGTCTTCAATGGTCTCTGCTCCCAAACACCTGAGTCAGGCATTCTAGTTCAATGAACCCTACAGTTGCAAGCCAAGCCCTGAGGGGAGAAGAGAACGGAGATTTCCTTTCTGAAGATCAGACATGCTACAGGCTGGAAGGCTAGGGAGACCGAAGCCATTGAACAAAGGACTGTGTTGAAGTTCTGAATGACTAATAACAGCTAATGGTGTTTTTTAATTTGCTCCTAAACCCATTAGGAAAATCCCATCCTTAGATTGTGAACTCTTCAGTGCAGGAACTCAAGGGAAGCACTAGGTGCTTGTACTGTGCCTGAACAATGGACCTTGATTTGGACCCCTAGGCACAGTTGCAATACAAACCAACAGCCCCCACTGAGGAGGAATGCAGAAGGATGGGGCCATGGGGACCCACTTGCAAGTAACAGCTTTTAGTTATAGACTCTGTGGTTACTGGCCTGGCAGAATACAAGCTAATAGTAAGGACAAACAGATGTGTTCAATATCTTCATGAATGATCTGGAGGATGGCGTGGATTGCACCCTCAGCAAGTTTGCAGATGACACTAAATTGGGAGGAGAGGTAGATACGCTGGAGGGTAGGGATGGGATACAGAGGGACCTAGACAAATTAGAGGATTGGGCCAAAAGAAATCTGAGGAGGTTCAACAAGGACAAGTGTCCTGCAAAGTCCTGCACTTAGGATGGAAGAATCCCATGCACCACTACAGACTAGGGACCGAATGGCTAGGCAGCAGTTCTGCAGAAAAGGACCTAGGGTTACAGTGGACGAGAAACTGGATATGAGTCAGCAGTGTGCCCTTGTTGCCAAGACGGCTAATGGCATTTTGGGCTGTATAAGTAGGAGCATTGCCAGCAGATTGAGGGACGTGATCATTCCCCTCTATTCGGCATTGGTGAGGCCTCATCTGGAGTATTGTGTCCAGTTTTGGGCCCCACACTATAAGAAGGATGTGGAAAAATTGGAAAGAGTTCAGTGGAGGGCAACAAAAATGATGAGGGGGCTGGAGCACATGATTTATGAGGAGAGGCTGAGGGAACTGAGATTATTTAGTCTGTAATAATGGCTGAATACTGTAGACCTGGTTACTGGGATGTTTACTGTATGAATATATTGGGTTAGTTTAATACAGGCTGCAAAAGACAAACAAGCATGAAGGAAAAAGAATGACTCAAGATAAAGCCACTTCTCTGCAACCACTTGAGGGTTAAAAGACAATGCCAAGACAGGAAAAGGACAGGAAACAAAAGACGGAGAAGACTATAGCAGTTTTAAGAGGAACTCTCCTTGTCTCGAGAGAGACGAGAGTTGTTGCAGGGAACCAGACTAAGACACAGGCACTCACTGAGATGTCTGAAGAAGGTACGCCTACCTACGTGAGCATCAGGGGATGGAAAACCTTTAGATAAGAGGTAGACTGTTTTAAAATCCTTTTTCTCTACATGCTATTTCTACAGTTAAAATAAACAATATTTTGGTTTTGTCACTGGATAATACTGGTCAGACTCCTGAAAGAACGAACCACAGGTGTTGAATCCAGTTGGACCTGCTGGTTAAGGATAGGGCACTGTAGCCCAGGGCTCAGTTTAGCAATGGGTGAATTGCTGAGTTCCTCCACAGGAGAGGTAAAGGCACAAGGCCTGATACCAGAGGGTGTGCACTCAGAGACCAGAAACAGCACAGGGTTGCAGCTAGCCCTGTAACCATGAAAACTTTAAAACTAAAAAAAGCAAAAACAAACAATGTGGGGCTCCAAAAATCACATTGTTTCAGCCTTCGTGCCAACTAAAGATAGGTAAGTACTTATCCATAATTTGATTTCAGTGTAAATGTATAAAAATGATCAAGTCTGTCTTTTGTAAAGAATAAAGATACAAAAATAGCCACTTGTTCTAGCAGTAACATTCCAAGTTTCAAAACAAAATTAGGTTTCAATTAATATGTCACTTAATATCTGAGTTTACCAAAACATTTAATCCCTCCAAATATGATTCCATCTTACTTCTGTAAAAAATAAAATGTGAAGAAAGTCACATTTATGTTGTTCTCCAAGTAAATGAACTTCCTTCTGCTTAGCTGAGCACATGCCTGTAATGTAAAAGTCATATCGAAGTCTTTTTATTATGCTGACATAACCCTGTTAAAAAAACTAACCATAATTATTTCTACATGACCACTCACCCCAAACTGCTTTCTGTGTATAAGACGCAGAAGGAAGATTAATGTTGGAAAAGGACTTAGCTCCTTGCAAACTCCAGGTTCAAAGTGATTCCAAACAAGGACTTGAAAAGGCCATTCACACCAGTGAGCAGGAAGCTTTCCCAAAAGAGTGCCATCAGTGTCTGCAGAATCATTTCTATCCCTTATAGTTGGGAAGATAAACTTCCCAATATGAACCAAGTGTAGTGATGCATTGTAATGTGCAGTCAGCTCCCTTGCCTCTCATGCAGCCCAGAGCTTCTTCAACAGCTGCAGAGTAAAAACTTACAAGAAGTCTCATAGTTTTCCCTGCTGCTCTTCTGATCAATTTTACTCTTCTGCTGCATGGGAAAGTTATGACCAGTACTGAAGCTATTCGCTAGAAAAGACTCAAAGTGGGGGAAGGGCTGAGGTAGTGGAAGCTCACCACCCTTACTGCAAACAAGAGGCTCCGAGGTGGGAGGAAAAGAAAGACAGGCTGCTTCATGCAGCCAAATTGGGTTGGGGTGACCAGCTTCAGATTCATCAGACACCTACAGGCCAGAAGCAGATAGGAGTCCCTCAAGCAGGACCCTCCCTTTTCCCAGCAGCTGGGGCAGGGAGGTAAGCAGGACGTACATGCAGTGGGTCTGTACTTGGCACAGCCAAACCAGGCCGCCACAGTTGCTACCCTTCCCGCCATGGCAACGCTGCAACACTGGTGCTAGCTCAGTGAGAGCTAGCCGGAGTATATGTACACAGCCAGAGGAATCCCACCCCAGCTCTTAGTATAGCCAGAGCCTGAGGTCACAAGTAGAGAAATCTTCTTTAACAATGCACACAGACACAGAAAGGATGCCTTTCCAGATGTCAGGAACACTGATGCTGATGCTGCCTTGGAAAGTACATAGACACAGCCAAAGCGATTTGGTGTGTCTTAACAGCTGAAGGACCAATAATGCTGTGTCCTCAGGGAAGCCGCATGGCTTTCTTAAGCTGGATGCATGGGAGCTTGGCAGGGGGACACCCCGGATTTGAGGAGGCACTGGGAACTTTAAAAAGGTTGTGCTGGTGGCCAGGAATGGCAGCTGATTTAAAATCACATCTGGAACATTGTTTGGACTGTGCCAGGCACAACCCACCTCACAAGGTGCTAAGGGGAGAATTAATGAGACAAGCTCCAAGAGGACCTTGGGAAAGAATACAAATTGACTACACAGGACCCCTACCACCAGATCACAGGAGAAATCGATTCATGTTGGTGGTAGTGGATGCTTTTAGAAGGTGGGTGGAAGCTTTCCCCACGAAGTATCAAACTGTCCAGGTAACTGCTGAAATACTGGTAAATGAGGTATTCACTTGCTGCGGGGTCCCAAAGGTGACTGACTCAGACCAAGAGGCTGCTTTCCGATCAGACCTGTTAGGGGAGCTACCAGCCCTCACTGGAATCACACAATTGTTCCATATTGCTTATCACCCCCAGGCTGCGGGGCAGATGGAACGCATGAACCGCACCATTAAACGTGAGCTAAGAAAGGGAGTGGAAATGGGAGGAAAAAACTGGTCACAGTTTCTGCCCTTTGTCTTAATGAGAATAAGGGCCCAAGAATCAAAGGGCACAGGATTTTCTCCATACAAGGCTCTCATGGGAAGGCCCACGTAACGGTGGGAAAATCTACTTACCCCAGTACCTGGGGAAGTCACTACACAAGGCTTAACATAAGAATGGATTTTAACTCTAATCGACCATGTAAAACAGGTACAGCAGGCGGTGGCCTGGTGAGATGAGCAAGGAGCAGCAAGAGTCAAAGCATGGTATGACCTGCCCGGGGAGCATGATCTACCCATGGTGGGAGATCTAGTGATGTACAAGATTCCAGGTCAACACCATCCATTCCCAGCTCCTAAATGGAAGGGCCGCTATCTTGTCCTTGACCAGTTACGGCCCAGTCTGCTATTACTGGGTAAAGAGAATGGAAGATGGGAGTGGGTTCACTGCACGCAAATAAAAAGGTACAAACAGGGGATTGGGAAAGGGGACGTGTAAATTTTGTTGTGTGTGTATTACAGGTTAATTCTAAAGGGAGAAAAGGATGAAAATTCCCTGGCCCTGGATGGAACAATTACTAGTGCTAATTACAATTGTCACATTACAAATTCTATTCAGATCCCAGGGTGTGAAGTGTCAAAAGGAGGAAACAAACACATGGACGGTTACACATGCAACCTGTGGTAATAAAGCTAATGAAGACTATGAGAATCTCCCCATAGAAAGATGTACCACTAATACTCCAACAGGAATTTGGCAGCGTTGGTATATGGTTTATGGATTAAATGGGGGAATCCTAACCAGGTGGAGAACGTCCAATTTATCAGGAAATATTGCATGGTACTCCCTGGGTGCTGCAATGATTACTGATCATGGAAAACACAGTTACCCAGCTATGTGGTTTGTTATAGAGGGTCCAAAGAATATAACCCTCTGGTCTCCTGGAACAAATGAACCCTCTGGGGAAAATAGGGCCCCACATTTAGGGTGTGATGTTACCATATGTAACTGCAATGGTACTTCCATGGAAGATAATCCCCAAAGGTGTGATTGTTACGTACATATTACATTGGGCGTAAAATCCCCTTTGGGACGCTGGGTGTACGATGAGTTAACCATTTTACAGACTGTAACCCTACAGGTGATATGGATGCCAAGTTGGAAGAATTCAAATTTAAAGTGGCCACAGGAACTGAGAATATTCCCCGATGAGCAAATGTCTGGGAGCCATTGTGGGAGCAGGTGCAGCCAGCACTTTTTGACGTGTCCTTTCACTCTATTCCAGGGATGGGACGCCCCAAGGCATGGTGGGTGGACCGAATTCATCCTAATGGTAGTATGTACATAAAAGGATTGAAACAACAATTCAATGGGTGGGTGAGGGGACACACCTGGAATCGTCGTCGGAAAAGGGGATTGTGGGCAGCTGGGAACACTATGCTGGGTACATGGAATCTGGGGGACGAGTGGGTAACCGAACAATTAGTGAGCCAAAATGTGAAATTTCAACAACAAATTCATGAATTAATGGCACAGCAACTATCGGCAGTTGCCACAGGGTGGAGGACACAGTGGAGGTAAACTTACAGTTAACTCACTGGGCAGGGGACCCGGTGACATGGATGGGGGATCGCTTCAGAAGACTAACATGGGGAGAAGTGTGTGTAGGTATTAGAAAAATACATTTGCAAAAACATACAATTGCAAAAACATACCCATCTAGCGGGAAAATAACATCCCCCACCTGTGGGGAGAGTTCTTGTGTAATTGTTACTATGATACCATGGGAAGGAAATGCAGATAAGGCAGTCCCCTTGAACCCTGTGGGAGTAACTAGGAAAGGGGGAGCATGTTGGGAGCCACTAGGAAATAGGTGGGAAGGTGGAATGGGGTAAATTGGACTGTCATCACATTGAGTAGTTGTATATCCAGAGGAGGAATATGGACGTGCCCCTCTCCTATGACTATGGAGGAACAGGATCAATGGCCTATTGCAAAGGGGGGGCATTCAGGGGTAATGTGTATGGGGTACGGTATATTCTCTTGGGAATGTATGCAATCCTGCAATATAACACTAAGAGGCAAAATCCTTTCACTATATGACTAAATTATGAACTTCTATACACTGCTACCTGGACTATGGTGCACCAATAGATCAGTGGACTTAATTGTTGTAAACAATTGAACCAGCACCTACTACCCCATGCCATACCAAGTACTTGAATTGGTTTAGACAATACCAAATTTCACTGTGGATATTAAATGGATACACAATATGGACAAAAGTATGCAAAGATTACAAAGCAAATTGCTGCAAGCGCCAACAGTTGGACACACTTACAATACACACTACAGGATGGCGCTGACAAAATTTTAACCCTATCAAAGGAAAAGAAGCAGTGTTCTTGCTGGTGGCCAGGATGTTGGACCATACTGCAGTGGTCAGGACTCTCAGTGTTGCTGTGGATTGATGTATTGCTGATGTATTGTTAACTGTATTTGATGTATTGTTAACTGTATTTGTGTTACGTTGCATATGGAAACAATCAAGGGGGGCACAACCCCCTAGACAACCCGGACCCAACCTTCTCGGGCCTGCTATAATGGGAAATCTGGAACACTAATTGGAATAGGTGTGGTATACCCGTACGAGAGAAGCTGCAGGGCATTGTACTACACAAGGGGCAGTGGGACAGATGGAGCATTCACACCTTCCACCTTGATGCCTGGCCCTATCAGGAAGTGTGTCGCCCTATGTCCTATGCTTTTCCAGGGATACCTTGGCAGGAGGATCCCAAAAGAAAAAAAGGGGTGGAGTGTTAGGATATAGATATCCAGGCCTGCCTGTAAAGGCCTATACTTTAAGAATTTAGGTATATGTTTATCATTTAGCTAGTTACAGAAGTATAAAAGAAAATCTGCTTGCCTTTGGCCAAGCAGCAGAAGCAGCCATAAGCTTGGAAGTGTACGGTCACACCCTCACATTCCAAACTAGTCATACTGAAATAAGGCAACCTGGGGCTGTTAGAAAGGTGATCCGATCTATCACCTCCACAGAAAGGGAAGAGCCTAGAAGATGTAAAAGGAAATTTAGTTTTCTGTTTGGTAAGAACTCACTTATCAATAGGTTTCAGAGTAGCATCTGTGTTAGTCTGTATTCGCAAAAAGAACAGGAGGACTTGTGGCACCTTAGAGACTAACCAATTCATTTCAGCATAAGCTATCGTGAGCTACAGCTCACTTCATCGGATGCATTCAGTGGAAAATATAGTGGGGAGATTTATATACAGAGAGAACATGAAACAATGGGTGTTACCATACACACTGTAACCGGAGTGATCACTTAAGGTGAGCTATTACCAGCAGGAAAGTGGGGGGTGGGGGGGAAACCTTTTGTCGTGATAATCAAGGTGGGCCATTTCCAGCAGTTGACAAGAACGTCTGAGGAACAGTGGGGGTGGGGGGGATAAACATGGGGAAATAGTTTTACTTTGTGTAATGATCCATCCACTCCCAGTCTCTATTCAAGCCTAAGTTAATTGTATCCAGTTTGCAAATTAAGTCCACTTCATCAGTCTCTCCTTGGACGACCCATCACTCTCACAGATCTTGGGAGACAGGCCAGTCCTTGCTTACAGACAGCCCCCTAGCCTGAAGCAAATACTCACCAGCAACCACATACCACACAACAAAACCACTAACCCAGGAACCTATCCTTGCAACAAAGTCCGCTGCCAACTGTGTCCATATATCTATTCAGGGGACACCATCATAGGGCCTAATCACGTCAGCCACACGATCAGAGGCTCGTTCACCTGCCCATCTACCAATGTGATACATGCCATCATGTGCCAGCAATGCCCCTCTGCCATGTACATTGGTCAAACTGGACAGTCTCTACGTAAAAGAATAAATGGACACAAATCAGACGTCAAGAATTATAATATTCAAAAACCAAAAAGAAAAGGAGTACTTGTGGCACCTTAGAGACTAACCAATTTATTTGAGCATAAGCTTTCGTGAGCTACAGAAAGCTTATGCTCAAATAAATTGGTTAGTCTCTAAGGTGCCACAAGTCCTCCTGTTCTTTTTGTGAATACAGACTAACACGGCTGCTACTCTGAAACCATTCAAAAAACAGTTGGAGAACACTTCAATACCTCTGGTCACCCGATTACAGACCTAAAAGTGGCAATTCTTCAACAAAAAAAACTTTAAAAACAGACTCCAAGGAGAGACTGCTGAATTGGAATTAATTTGCAAACTGGATACAATTAACTTAGGCTTGAATAGAGACTGGGAGTGGAGGGTCATTACACAAAGTAAAACTATTTCCCCATGTTTATCTTCCCCCCTCCCCCGTTCCTCAGACGTTCTTATCAACTGCTGGAAATGGCCCAACTTGATTATCACTACAAAAGATGTAGCCCCCCCCCCCCCCCCGCCCCCGCTCTCCAGCTGGTAACAGCTCACCTTAAGCGATCACTCTGGTTACAGTGTGTATGGTAACACCCATTCTTTCATGTTCTCTATGTATATAAATCTCCCCACTGTATTTTCCACTGAATGCATCCAGTGAAGTGAGCTGTAGCTCACGAAAGCTTATGCTCAAATAAATTTGTTAATCTCTAAGGTGCCACAAGTACTCCTTTTCTTTTCACTTAATAGACACAGCTGGGAAACCCTTATGTCTTTATAGATGTCATTGTGAAATCCTCACTTCTGTATTGTTTTGTCATTATAGTTCCCCCTTTACTATTGTTTATTTGCATGGTCTCTGTCTGGTTCTGTGATTGTTTCTGTCTGCTGAAAAATTAATGTTGCTGGGTGTAAACTAATTAAGGTGGTGGGATATAATTGGTTAGCTAATCATGTTACAATGTGTTAGGATTGGTGAGGTAAATTTCAGTAGAAATGATTGCTTAAGGTATAGACTATATAAATTAGGGGCAAACAGGAAGAAAGTTGGGATTCAAAAATAAGGAAAAAGGAACTTGGATTTAAGCGTGCTAGAAATTCACCCCAATAAACACGGAACTGTTTGCACCTTCGGACTTCGGGTAGTGTTGCTCTCTGTTCATGCGAGAGTGAAAGAATAAGCTCTCTAACAACTGTAACGCTGCTTGGGTACATTATTTAGCCTTTTTGAGGTGTCAGAAAATCCCAGTCCGCCGTGATAACTGTCTTTAAAGGTACATGACACGTGGTTTAAGTTTGGAACCAAATGGATAGTTCTTCTTTGTGGTGTCATTTTCTCTACTACCTTGTTTTAACTCCTTGTGACCCGTGGGGTCGTCCTGCAGAGCCTAGTCAAGTACTGAGGCTGTACTTTTTGAGTATGGCCTTCAGTATTCAATTTGAAAAGGCTTGTCTTGAGCCCTCTCCTTGGGCCCTGCAACAGTCTGACAGCTGGCCATCTTCCTAACAAGTGGAGTGAGACTCATCCTGCTTACAAGAAACAGATTTTATCCTGCATTTCTCAAGGTGCTCTGTAGCACGATTCCTTGACCAGATTCCTTACAGGAGAAGGAGATCCCTTCTGCTGACACTGGGATGTTTTTTCTTGGCAACAGGGGTCTCTTTCCTATGTGCTGCTCTTTTTCCTGCCCCCTTTTGATGGCAATGAAAAGGAGGAGGGAGAGGAGCTTGGCAAAAGCTTTACATTTCTTACTGTGGAGACTAGGAGTTGGCAGAGCACTTGCTGTGCCCTTTTCTCCTCCTCGGACACAAAGGGAGAGTTCACTGACGGGCCTCAGTAGACTCCCCTGAAGAGGTGAAGCCTCATGAATACCTTTACACCTAGACTTCTTGCCCAGAAAAGGAGAACTCTGGCTGGTGGACAGAAAAGGAAGGAAGCAGGTTTGTTAGGTTTTTTTTTAACCTGAATTTTGGTGATTTCAAACAACCTAAAAACTAGAAGTTGAAAAACACTTTCTTTTAAAATGTATTTTTTTTATATTAGCACCCTTTACCAAGCAAACTTCCCATTTAATCCAGGGAAAGTTTAAACCCTGGAACCTTGAGCAGTGCTGTGTTCAAGGGAAGCAGGAGGAGGAGAGCGGAATCTGGCTATGACCCAATTGGGTTTGCAGTGCATTCCTGTTGAGTGGTTCCCATGCCTCTGGGGAGCATCTCCCATCCTCCGGCAAGATCAGAATCTGCTTCACTGCTACTGCGCAGCACCTGATCTCCTCCTCGTTTGGCTAGCAGAGGTTGCCCGTCAGGATATTTCCTGGCCTCCTCTCCTGTTAAGCAGAGGTAGCAGGTTCCTTTTCAGGGCTCTAAACTCACACTGGCTCACTGGCAACTAAGCAGGAACGTGAGTGACGTGAGGATGCGTAACTAGCTGGGTGCATTAACACACCAACGGAATGAAGAGGCAAGGAGAGGACTCATAGGCAATGATGCTGAGGTTGCTATGGGGGAGGGGAAGTCCTCCTTTCACACTCTCTCACAAGACCCTATAATGTTAAGATTATCATCACTGAAAGAGTTTAGAGAAAATGCATTGTGTTACTTTGGCTGGTTATTTCATGCTTTGGATAGCACTTTTTTGTATGACCAGTTTCAGTCGAAAGTAAAGTGATTCAGGGAAGGGTGGGGAGGTGGAGTTTACTGGACAATAACTAGACCAACAAGCTTTGGAATACATTTCTGGAACCCTGTATGTAGAGAGCTTCCACCACATTCCATAAGGATACTATGTCAAATGAAAAGGAATCTCCATTACATTCTGTATTTTAAATTTGTGTGAGTGAGCTAAATGAATAAGAACATTAACAGAGAAAGGTTATTATATTGCATACTGATATGAGTATCAAATTTAATGTATAAATTACTGTAGATTATTCCACTCTGTTCTTTCATACATAATAAAATTTGAGTGATAAAGTTTATTATTGAACATTTATTTGCTTCCTTTTGTTTTTTTAGTTGTGGAAAAATACTATCTCCCTTTATCTGCTAGAGACTGGAAATGCTATTGATAAACGAATGTTATGTTTGCAGGAATTTAAGTAGTATTTGCAGGTTTGCTTTCAGAGGAAAGATTGCTTCTGTGTTCAGTCACTGTCATTGGCACTCCAATAACTTTTTAAAACACAACTCATTTCTGCGTCCTGTCATAGACAATATATCTTTGCTTTCCAATGCAGCAGAAGATAAGAGATTAATAGCAAAACCACACATGAAACGGTAAGTATATCACTGAGAAAGTCGTCTCTCTTCACTTATCCAGGGCATCTTTGCCAGATACTATTTTTTGGACTCATAATTGGAGCAAGAAGAGAGAGTTTCTTTCCCATTAAACTATACTTCCCGTAGACTGGATGACTGAGGGAAACAATAATGAAATACAGGATCTTTCACCTCCAGATCACTAGTTCAACTTCAGCCCAGAAAGTCTAACAGTAAAGAAACAGATTGATAGAGCCAGAAGAGTTCCCAGAAGTTACCTACTACAGGACAGGCCTAACAAAGAAAATAACAGAACGCCACTAGCGGTCACCTTCAGCCCCCAACTAAAACCCCTCCAACGCATTATTAAGGATCTACAACCTATCCTAAAGGATGACCCAACACTCTCACAAGTCTTGGGAGACAGGCCAGTCCTTGCCTACAGACAGCCCCGCAACCTGAAGCAAATACTCACCAACAACCACATACCACACAACAGAACCACTAACCCAGGAACTTATCCTTGCAACAAAGCCCGTTGCCAATTGTGCCCACATATCTATTCAGGGGACACCATCACAGGGCCTAATAACATCAGCCACACTATCAGAGGCTCGTTCACCTGCACATCCACCAATGTGATATATGCCATCATGTGCCAGCAATGCCCCTCTGCCATGTACATTGGTCAAACTGGACAGTCTCTACGTAAAAGAATAAATGGACACAAATCAGATGTCAAGAATTATAACATTCATAAACCAGTCGGAGAACACTTCAATCTCTCTGGTCACGCAATCACAGACATGAAGGTCGCTATCTTAAAACAAAAAAACTTCAAATCCAGACTCCAGCGAGAAACTGCTGAATTGGAATTCATTTGCAAATTGGATACTATTAATTTAGGCTTAAATAGAGACTGGGAGTGGCTAAGTCATTATGCAAGGTAGCCTGTTTCCTCTTGTTTTTTCCTACCCCCCCCCCCCCAGATGTTCTGGTTTAACTTGGATTTAAACCTGGAGAATGGTCAGTTTAGATGAGCTATTACCAGCAGGAGAGTGAGTTTGTGTGTGTATGGGGGTGGGGGGGATGTGAGAAAACCTTGATCTATGCAGGAAATAGCCCGACTTGATTATGTAAAGAGTTGTCACTTTGGATGGGCTAGCACCAGCAGGAGAGTGAATTTGTGTGGGGGGGTGGAGGGTGAGAAAACCTGGATTTGTGCTGGAAATGGCCCACCTGTTGATCACTTTAGATAAGCTATTACCAGCAGGACAGTGGGGTGGGAGGAGGTATTGTTTCATGATTTCTGTGTGTATATAAAGTCTGCTGCAGTTTCCACGGTAAACATCTGATGAAGTGAGCTGTAGCTCACGAAAGCTCATGCTCAAATAAATTGGTTAGTCTCTAAGGTGCCACAAGTACTCCTTTTCTTTTTGCGAATACAGACTAACACGGCTGTTCCTCTGAAACCTGTCAATAATAGGGAAGATTCACTCTGCAGTCACACAGTGGGGACACAGATTTGGATTCCCTGAATCCACAAAGTAGGGGCCATAGAAGGGATTCAACTTAGAGAGAGCAAGGATAGTGTTTTCCTGGAAGAAGTGCTTCACTGGTGAATTCCAGAGGCTGGCCTGTTTGGAATGCATTCATTAGTAATTCAGTCCAGTTCCGAGTGGATAGTCGTCTACAATGGCACCTTTGCTGAAACTCTCAACAAAGCTCTGAGGAACTATGATGCGGTGTACCAGGCTTTGAGGCCCCCTCCTGGAGACCTTGCAGTCCTGTCACACCCCACCCCAGAAAAGGAGCAAGAAAAATGGATCCTCCAGGCCTGCCAAGAGAGGCTGAGGGGAAGCAGCCATCAGAGTGCAGCAGGCCAAGTTAAGAGGAGCTGCCGGACCTGAGCAGATCAGTTGCTGGCTGCGACCAGAAGGGAGAGGACAGAGGAACACTCCAGGCAAGGAGGCCTGGAAGAGACCCTGCACAAACAGGGAACCCAAAGACTGTAACCCTAAGGTAATAGGTGAAGCTGATGGGACAGAGTGGGAAGCAGCCCAAGGAATGTACCCACAGCAATTATTAAAGAAAACAGTAGGTCCATCCCTGGATTGGGACCCAGAGTCGTGGGCAGGCCCGGGTCTCCCCAGAGACCGCTGAGGAGGTGTACTAAGCCCCAAGAAGGGGATAAGACTCAGTACTAAATGCCCAGAAAGGGGCTAGAATGTAAACAGGCCCACAGATGGGACTAAAGACCGCAGAGAGGGTTACCCCAGAAGGAGTTCCTTCATATGTTTACACTGTGTGTGACTTCACCGGAGGGCTGAGCCACTGAAGACCTGCCTGACAAGGACGTCTGTTGATGTGACACCATGAGCAGAGAAGGAGTGCAGGTTTGCACACATCCAACTGGAGGGGCTCACAAGAGGTGAGTGCGTACTACCACAGGAACACAGACATGCCCATACAATAGAGGACGTTTGTAACTTAGTAATTATGCAAAAAGAAAAGGAGTACTTGTGGCACCTTAGAGACTAACCAATTTATTTGAGCATGAGCTTTCGTGAGCTACAGCTCACTTCATCAGATGTTTACCGTGGAAACTGCAGCAGACTTTATATACACACAGAGAATATGAAACAATACCTCCTCCCACCCCACTGTCCTGCTGGTAATAGCTTACCTAAAGTGATCAACAGGTGGGCCATTTCCAGCACAAAGCCAGGTTTTCTCACCCTCCACCCCCCCACACAAATTCACTCTCCTGCTGGTGCTAGCCCATCCAAAGTGACAACTCTTTACATAATCAAGTCGGGCTATTTCCTGCATAGATCCAGGTTTTCTCACATCCCCCCCACCCCCATACACACACAAACTCACTCTCCTGCTGGTAATAGTAATTAGTAATTATGAACTTCCCAGGGCAAGAGAAGAAAGGTTATATCAGGGGTTGGCAATCTATGGCACGGGTGCCAAAGACAGCACACGAGATGATTTTTAATGGCACGCTGCTGCCTGCCGGGTCCCAGCCGTTGGCCCCGCTCAGCCCGCTGCCGAACCCAGGCAGACAGCAGCGTGCCATTAAAAATCCTGCCCGCCCCGGCCCGCTCTTCTCCACTCCCCACATCCCCCCGCGGGGGCAGGTTGAAGAAGCTCCCCCTCCCCTGCCTCTTCCCCCAGCATACTGGGTTCCTGCCCCTCCTCCTCTCCCTCCCTGCTGCCAATCAGCTGATGTCCCTTGCGAGGGAGGTGGAGAAGCGGAGCCGCAGAGCGCTCCCTGTTCTGGGAAGGAGGTGGAGAAGAGGTGGGGGGGGGGGGAAATCAGGGCATACACCCTCCAGCCACCTGCCATGAACCACTCTGGGCAGGGGACTGGAAGCACCCCCACAACCCTAGCCCACACCCCCAGCCCTCTGCCCTGATCCCTGCATCCCCCATGACCCCAGCCCTGACTCCAGCACCCCCCACTCATACCCAGCCCCCCCCACACCCCATGCCCCGACTCCTGCACCCTCCTCACACACTTCCAGCCCCCTGCTCTGACTCTTGCACCCCCCACAGTCCCACCCCCACCCTGAGCACCAAACGAGAGCTCCTGCAACCCTCGCACCAAATGGGAGCTGCCCAGGTAAGCACTCCACATCCAAACCTCCTGGCCCAACCCTGAGCCCCCTCCCTCATTCTAGCTCCTGGCCAGACCTTGCATCCCCAGCCCTGTGCTCAGTGCACTCCCACCCTCAGCTCAGTGCAGAGAGAGGAAGAGAATGGGCCAGAGCCAGGGAGAAGGTAGGTACCAACTCTATATGGGCAGGACCGGGATCCCAGACTGGCAGTGGGCTGAGCAGGACCAGCAGACGGAACCCCAGACGAGCAGTGGGCTGAGTGGCAGCTGGCTGAGCCGCTCAGCCCACTGCTGGTCTGGGGTTCTGGCTGCCCGCCCCTTGCCAGCCAGGG
Source organism: Caretta caretta (assembly GCF_965140235.1). NCBI lineage: Eukaryota > Metazoa > Chordata > Testudines > Cheloniidae > Caretta > Caretta caretta. The sequence goes on from NC_134209.1 coordinate 11,919,892, forward strand.
TCCTGGTCGCAGGCCCCCCATCAGCCTGCTGCCAGCCTACGTGAACGGAACCCCGGGCTGGCAGCGGGCTGAGCGGGCCAGTGGCTTAAGATCAGCATTTTAATTTAATTTTAAATGAAGCTTCTTAAACATTTTGAAAACCTTGTTTACTTTACATACAATAGTTTAGTTATATAATATATAGACTTATAGAGAGAGATCCTCTAAAAAACGTTAAAATGTATGACTGGCACGCGAAACCTTCAATTAAAGTGAATAAATGAAGACTCGGCACACCATTTCTGAAAGGTTTCTGGGTTATATGATTCTAAGACAAAAAACATGTCACTGAGAAATGCAGGTTAATGTGCTTAATAAGAAAATATATATAAACATGAGAAAGAATATGGCATGCTGAATAGCTGAATGTATCTGAACTTTTAAAGAGCGCATTTTACAAATTATGATGATACATATTGTGGCAGCACCCATAAGACCCTAACTGGATTGGAGAGTCATGTTACACCGGGCTTCATATGACCCACTCACTACCCAACCCTAGCAGTACAGGACTGTTCTACAATATATTTTCTAAGGCTGTATCCACTCTAGTTTTGAACATTCAGATGAGAGAAGAGAGGCAGCCCTAGAAATGCAATGATTTGCTTACCTTTCCAGTGCCAGGTCACAACAATATCTCAAAAAGAAAAGGAGGACTTGTGGCACCTTAGAGACTAACCAATTTATTTGAGCATGAGCTTTCGTGAGCTACAGCTCACTTCATCGGATGCATTCAGTGGAAATGAATGCATCCGATGAAGTGAGCTGGAGCTCACAAAAGCTTATGCTCAAACAAATTGGTTAGTCTCTAAGGTGCCACAAGTCCTCCTTTTCTTTTTGCGGACACAGACTAACATGGCTGCTACTCTGAAACCTAACAATATCTCAGTTTCTCCTCTGGTACAGTAGTTTAGCTGTCCAGACAGAACCAATTAGTTCTGTCACCCTTCCCCAGATCTAGGTGGTCTCTTAACTCTGTTGATGCAGGAAGTTGAAGGGAGGGGGGCTTCACCCTCATTGGAAGCCTTGACCTTGTGCCCCTAGAACAGGTGTCACATCTAAGTCTAAATCCTACACTAATACTTTTTTGCCCCGGATCTCTTCCTTCTCCAGCCCTAGGGTTCCTGCCTCCTCATGGACTTCTCCACAGCCTCATCTGGACTGAGTGCTTCCCCAGCTCCCATGGCAGAGCATCCCAGACCAGGTCGGACTTCCTTCTGGTTTCTCTCAGCACTTCCCTACTCCCTGCCACTCACTTGTTCTCAGCCTCAGGTATTTAATTATAAAATTCCTACCCGCTCTTTCCAGGAGACCTTGCAGCAGCCCACAATTCTTAGGGTCCCTATGGTGACTACATCTCCTAGAATTCCCTTGGCCTAAAGGATCAGGCCCAGCAAAAGACAGGCTGGCACCACCAGCTTGTACAGAAGTCAACACATTGTATTACAAGGAGACTATTCTATAATGCAACCTGTTCCAGCCAGCAAATTTCTTCCAATATCCTAAGATTTTCTTTTTTCAATTTCATCCGCTCTCCCTCATCTTCATACCACCCTAAAAATAACTTACAAAGGGAAAAATGGATTTGCGCCCTTTGGACACATGATGAAAAGATGTTTTCCTTATTTCTCCCTTCCCCTACCCCCGCCTCAGTTTGGAAATATCAGGAATGTCAAGTCTTGCTTGCCCTTTTTTGGTAGGGGACTTCTTGGCTGAATCATACCAGGATTAGGCATTTTCTCAGTCCCGACTGAATGAAGAGAGGTGCTGAATCTCTAACAAAGAAAGCATTTCTCCAACAAATCATTTTAATCAGTCTACATAAAAATCAATTCCCATATCAAATTTCACTTCCTTGAGTAAGGCCATAAAGCTACTAGGCAGGTTCTTCTGGGGCAGACAAGACTTAAATTTCTAATGTAAAAATTAAGCAGGAAACCAACCAACCACTTTCCTTTCTGTAACAGAACTAAGGGCACAAATTCTTTTTTCATTTTGCAGGACAACTTTAATAATTCATCTCCCTTTTAGGAGTTTACACCCAAATATTTGTAGATGACCATGCATCCCTATAGGGTTCACTCAGTGTAAATAAGAATCAGACCCAGTTTACCTTGTTTGGCTAAAAGTCCTTTACATTACTCTGGCACCGTAAAGGGGTCTTATGCAACTGCTCTTCTGAGAATCCTTTGTGCTACCAGAGCGGCACAAAGAGGCCTTAGTGTTTGAGAATGAAGGCCTCTAATTAAAGAAAAAAAGATATAAAGAACTATGTGCAGTCTTTCAGGCCTTAATCTTTACTTTTTCCTTTTCACAAAATTTACTTCAGTTTATCTACATCTTTATGGTCCTGAGAGATCACTCAATACTTCACTGAAATCACTATTCCAGGAGTAAGTCCACAGAAGTAATAGAAGCAAAGCACTTTGTGGATGTGCTTACCTTAAAGCACAGGAGTATCCCCATTGAATTCAATGAGACTACTTGTATGCTTTGAGTGCTTTGCTGGCTTGGAGCCACAAGGAGGGACTATTGCATTGCTTCACCGCACAGCGATGCCCCTAGATATGCAAACCAAAACTGCACTGGCCTTTTTGTGCTGCCACATTACACTGCAAATCCCACCTAAATTATCACTGTTCACCAGGAGGAAGGCATAATTTGTCTATATTCCCCCAGGTCTCTCTTGTCCTGGTTTACTCTTTTTTTTTTTTTTTTTTTTTTTTACAGAATACATAAACCAACAAATACTGCATGAGTCAGTAGTTTAGAGCATGCTCATCTTTCCTTCTGACAAAGACTGGCTGAACTACAGGAGTACTTTACTATCTGAATAGGATACAAACACGTAGCAGCTACAGAAGCGCTCTCTCTACCATGTACCACTATCCCAGCAAACCTTTACCCCTGAAATTGCCCACATACAAAATGTATAGAGATAATAGTAATGAAGGGACCAGATTTTCAGAAGTGCTCAGCACCCAGCTGCCATCACTGAGAACAAACGCCTGTTGGGTGTTGAGCCTTTTAAAGTTTGCCCAAAATGTCTAAGTACTTCCTTCTACCTTCACTCTGTCTCAAGTCTGCTCCCATCTGCCACTTCTCTCTCTCTCCATCTTTCCCCTGTCTGACTTATTTGGAAGGGCTGGACCTGCTCTTCATTCTTCACAAAACCACTAGATGGGGGAGATGGAAACAAATTTAAGATGGGTCTGCAAAAACTGCTCTCAAAAGATGTAGATGGGTGCTCTGAACCGGAGAGAGAGGACATTTGAGAGAAAAGCAAGGGTAATCAGGGAAAGAGTAAACCAAACTGGGATGAAGAAAGAACTGAAGCAAGGAAAAATGAAGAGGACTGTTAAAGGTAGAGATAATTTGAATATCACATTAGGTCCTGTGAGGTCAAACTATGTTAGATAAATATATCTGTTGTATACAGCAAAATTGGCTAATATTATCAGCATACATACTGAAGCAAGGTATTGTATTACAAGTATTAACTTATTATCCAAATCCATATCCAACTGTTCAGATACTCTTGATTTGTGCTACTAAAACAAAAGCTGATGTAAAGCATGATACTACAGGGAGCAGCTCTCCTACTCTCCCTGATCAGAGGGATTGTGCCAGAGTGGTTCTCCCTGAAATAAATTGCATTTGAAAAGCAAGAGTGTTAAAACCTATTGGTCAAACCACCTTGATATCTTTTGTGCTTTGACATTACAAGTTTGGTTGATAAAGGTAATAGTGTTGATGTAATATACTGAGACTTCTGCAAGGCATTTGACATGGCAACTCACAACATGGTGATTAAAAAACTAGAACAATATGGAAGTAAAATGGCACACATTAAATAGATTAAGAGCTGGCTAAATTGATAGGTCTCAAAATATAATTGTAAATGGGGAATCAGCATTGAATGAGTGTGTTTCTCGTGGAGTCCCACAGAGATCACTATTCAACATTTTTATCAATGATCGGGGGGGTGGGGGGGAGGGCATAAAATCATCTGCAGATGACCCTGATAAAGTTTGCAGATGACACACATATTGGAGGAGTAATAGATAATGAAAAGGAAACCACTGACACAGAACAATCTGGATTGTTTGGTAAACTGGGAGCAAGCAAACGAAGACATCTAGGAACAAAGAATGCAGGTCATACTTACAAGACAGGGGACTCTATGCTGGGAATCAGGGACTCTAAAAAAGATTTGGGGGCATGGTAGATAATCAACTGAACATCAGCTCCCAGTGCAACACTGTAGCCAAAAAGGGCTAATGAGATTGTTTGGTGCATACCAAGGGAATCTCGAGGAGGAGCAAAATGGTTATTTTATGTCTGTATTTGGCACTGGTGCGACCATTGTTGGTATACTGTACCCTGTTCTGGTGTCCATAAATCAAGAACGATATTGAAAAATTTGAGAGGGTTCAGAGAAGAGCCATAAGAAAATTAAGGGTTAGAAAACATGCCTTACGATAGGCTATAGATACAGAGCTCCTGGAGTCTAACAAAGAGAAGGTTTAGGGGTGACTTGGTAACAGTCTATAAGTACCTACATGGGGAACAAATATTTAATAATGGGCCCTTCAGTCTAGCAAAGAAAGGTCTAACACGATCCAATGGCTGGAAGTTGAAGTTAGACAAATTCTGACTGGAAATAGGGCATTAATTTTTTAACAATGAGTGTAATTAGCCATTGGAACAACTTACTGTGGTTATGGTGAATTCTCCATCACTGCCCATTTTTAAATCAAGATGGGGTGCTTTTCCAAAAGATCTGCTCTAGGAATTATTTTGGTTATATTCTCTGGCCTGTATTATACAGGTCAGACTAGATGATCACAATGCTCTCTTCTGGCTTTAGAATCTACGAATATGCAACAGGCATTTGTTTGAAAGTGGTAATATTCTAAGAAGAATACACTCTGTCCTGAAACACCATACTTCAGAATCAGAAGCTGTAGAACTGCAATGAATTTCCCTCAAACCCTCATCCCTTTACAAAAGTAAAATTCTCAGTATGTCAGTATGTACATACTGAACACAAACGAGTGAAACGTGAGCTGAAGCAAATGTTGCAGCCTACAGTAATAACCCATTAACACAGTATTATCTGCATGAAATTAAGCCTTTACGATGTTAAACAGCTTGATCACCTTACGCAATATGATTGACACTGAAAACAGCGTGGCTGGATCAATAGAAGTAAGTACAGTTCAATCATCATCATACATGGAGCCCACAGGAATGAATACTTGAGTCCTTCCTACCCAAGCCAAAGTTAATATTATCCTGTAAGAGTCTAAAAGTTAGGGTTGGATTCCCTGATACGGCTGAGCTATACTCAGCAGAGACTCAAAGAGAGGAGAGGGCCAAAGGTATCTAAGAAATGGTGCAGTCACTTGTTCTGGGCCAGCCCAAATGCTCTACTAGTATATATCCAGACACCCACCGCCCCAACACTCCATTCTATCAGCCAGGGAAAGCCAGACCATAGCAGGTCCTGGCCACATTGGGAACTGAGATGTGGATGGCACAGTCACACCAACAGAATCCTCAGCTAGCCATTTAAGTTTTGTGCTGCTACAGCCGGGAACAGAGTCTGGCACCTATTAATTCTGTATGAGGACAATTAGGCAGGGAATTAGTTTGCCAAAGACCAACTTCTTTTTAACAAGGCTCAGATTCTCAAAGCTGCCTCAGAGATGTCATAGAATCTCAGAAGATTAGGTCTCTTCCAAACCTAAGGAAGTCATCTAGGCCAACCCCCTGTTCAAAGCAGGACCAACCCCAACTAAATCATCCCAGCCAGGGCTTTGTCATGCTAGGCTTTAAAAACCAGTAAGGATGGAGATTCCACCACCTCCCTAGGTAACCCATTCCAGTGTTTCACCACCCTTCTAATGAAATAGTTTTTCCTTATAACCAATCTAGACCTCCCGCACTGACACTTGAGACCATTGCTCCTTGATCTGTCATCTGATACAACTGAGAACAGCCAAGCTCCATCCTCTTTGGAACTCCCCTTCAGGTAGTTGAAGGCTGCCATCAAATTCCCCCTCATTCTTCTCTTCAGCAGACTAAATAAGCCCTGTTCCCTTAGCCTCTCCTCATAAGTCATGTGCCCCAGCCCCCTGATCATTTTCACTGCCCTACGCTGGACTCTCTCCAATATGTCCACATCCTCCTTTCTGTAGTGGGGGGCCCAAAACTGGACGCAATACTCCAGATGTGGACTCACCAGTGCTGAACAGAGGGGAATAATCACTTCCCTCGATCTGCTGACAATGCTCCTACTAATGCAGCCCAATATGCCATTAGCCTTCTTGGCAACAAGAGCACACTGTTAATTCATATCCAGCATCTCGCCCACTATAATCCCCAGGTCCTTCTCTGCAGAACTGCCACTTAGCCAGTCGGTCCCCAGCCTGTAGCGGTGCATGGGATTCTTCCGTCTTAAATGCAGGACTCTGCACTTGTTCTTGTTGAACCTCATCAGATTTCCTTTGGTCCAATCCTCCAATTTGTCTAGGTCACTCGGGACCCTGTCCCTACCCTTCATCATATCTACCTCTCCCCCCAGCGTAGTGTCGTAGTGTCATTTGCGAACTTGCTGAGGGTGCAATCGATCCCATCCTCCAGATCATTCATGAAGATGTTGAACAAAACCAGACCCAGGACTGACCCCTGGGGCACTCCGCTTGATACTGGCTGCTAACTAGACATAGACCCTTTGATCACTACCCATTGAGCCCGACAATCTAGCCAGTTTTCTATCCACCTTATAGTCCATTCATCCAATCCATGCTGCTTTAACTTGCTGGCAAGAATATTGTGGGAGACAGTATCCAAACTTTTGCTAAAGTCAAGGTATATTACGTCCACTGCTTTCCCAATATCCACAGAGCCAGTTATCTCATCATAGAAAGCAATCAGGTTGGTCAGGCATGACTTGCCCTTGGTGAATCCATATTGACTGTTCCCGATCACCTTCCTCTCCTCCAAGTGCTTCAAAATGGATTCCTTGAGGACCTAATCCATGATTTTTCTGGGGACTGAGGTGAGGCTTACTGGTCTATAGTTCCCCAGATTCTCCTTCTCCCCCCCCCCTTTTTTTTTTTTAAAGATGGGCACTATAGTTGCCTTTTTCCAATAATCCGGGACCTCCCCTGATCACCACGAGTTTTCAAAGATAATGGCCAATGGCTCTGCAATCACATCAGTCAACTCCCTCAGCACCCTCGGAGGCACTGCATCCAGACCCATGGACGTGTGCATGTCCAGCTTTTCTAAATAGCCCTTAACCTGTTCTTTCACCACTGAGGGCTACTCACCTCCTCCCCATACTGTGATGCCCAGTGCAGCAGTCTGGGAGCTGACCTTGTCTGTGAAGACCGAGGTTAAAAAAAAAGCATTAAGTACTCCAGCTTTTTCCATATCGTCTGTCACTAGGTTCCCTCCCCCATTCAGTAAGGGTCTCACTTTCCCTGATCATCTTCTTGTTGCTAACATACCTGTAGAAACCCTTCTTGTTACCCTTCACATCCTTTGCTAACTGCAACTCCAATTGTGTTTTGGCCTTTCTGATTACATCCCTACATGCTCGAGCAATATCTTTATACTCCTCCCTAGTCATCTGTCCAAGTTTCCACTTCTTGTAAGTTTCTTTTTTGTGTTTAAGCTCACCGAAGATTTCGCCGGTAAGCCAAACTGGTCGCCTGCCATATTTGCTATTCTTTCTACACATCAGGATGGTTTGTCCCTGCACCCTCAATAAGGCTTCTTTAAAATACAGCCAGCTCTCCTGGACTCCTTTCGCCCTCATATTAGCCTCCCAAGGGATCCTGCCCATCAGTTCCCTGAAGGAGTCAAAGAATGAGTAGTAAGAAGGAGGAACACCAAAAGTTGAAGTGTCTGGTGGTTTGGGTTGCCTTGACCCTTAAGCTCTCAGGAGGCAGAGCAGGAGAGCATGAGGGATGCATGTGCCACCCCTAGAGGACACTGCTAGGGAAAAACCTCTCAACTACCATGCAGGGGCACAAGTGCACTAGGAGTGAGATCCACATGCACAGTTACTGTAGGGTAACAGTTCTCTCTTCCAGTATGTCAGTGTGCATTCCACTGAGGTAACTGGCAAGTGAGTGGAAGTGAGGCATATCAGCTGAATTAGCCAAAACAGTTGAAGTACTGCTCTCCCAGACTTGGCATCTGCTCTGGCTGCTACAGCAAGGGCATAATGTTTCCCAAAAGTCAGTCATTTACTCAAGGTTGCAGCCTTACAGATCTCGGATAGTGGAATGGTTCTAAAGCAGGCAACAGATTTAGCCTGTGCTCTGGTGGACTGTGCCTTGATATTCAGATGGAGAGGCTCATCAGCCAGGTGCTAGCTGGTGGAAATGCATTACGTCATCTATTTGGAAATAATCTGTGCCAAGATGGCTTGGCCTGTGGACATACCAGCAAGGACACAGAGATAGGGAGACGGTCAAAACAACTTGATCGTATTAAGGTAATAAAGTAAAGCTCTGCATACATCCCTCTGGATGCAGCTTCTCTCATGATGTTGAGTGCAGCTTCAGGAAGAAGTCTGCCAACTTAATCAGTTGGTTCCAGTGAAGGCCCAAGACCACATACAGATGAACTTGGGGCATGGTCTCAACTCCACCTTGTCCCTATGGAAGGATGTGTATAGCAGTATGGCCATGAGAGCTTGGAACTGGTTGACTCTGAGCTGTGGAAACGGCCATCAGAAAGACCATCTTGATGGTAAGATGGTGCCTGGAGAGACATCACTGAGGTCCATGAGGAAGTCCAGACCCTAACCAGAGAGGTCTTAAACTTTGATACATTTGGATGTAAAAAAAGAGTGTGACTGTACCAAAGTGTGACACATTGATATTGCTGCCAGGTGGACCTTGAGAGATCTAAATGCTAGTCCCTCTTGCTTCAGACAGGTCTCCACTGGATCAAACTGTTCTGATTCGCACAAAAAAAATACAGAATCTTTTCCACTTCAAGCAATAAGTCTTCCTGTTTAAATGTTTAAAACCTGTTCCAAGCAGTATCTGTCAGCAGTGCTCAATCAGCCAAAACCCAAGTTGTCAGGTGCAATGACTGAGAAATGCCATCAAGCCGAGCATAAGACCTTAAGTGACTTGATCAAAAGGTACAGTTTTGTAGACACTCAGGAGAAGATTGTGTCTTTAAGGCACAGGCCTGCACTGGCAGGAGTGTAGCATCATACTACCCCTTGGGAGTGCCAGGAAGTGCTATGCCTTCCAGAAAGCTTCCTGGCATTAAGCACAAATGTGCACAATGCACTCTCCCTTAGGCAGATGCTGGACAGCGCAGTGTTTATGGAGGCCATAGCCTATCTCCTTAATTTCCCCTTTAGAATGCTTAGCATCCACAAAGACTGCAATCGATTCAGGGTGAGTTCGTTGGATAAGCACACAAACACGCACAAGAACCAGGCACAATTTGGTTCTGAATGAACAACTCAAAGCCAAATTTCACTTTTAAAAATATCCAAAGAGAAAAGCAGCAAACTGTAATATATACACTAACTTTATGTGTAGAGATATCTTATGGTACATTTAAACAAAGTGTTAATAACTGAATCTAAGAGCATAAATAGGGCAATTCCGGTTCTCAACTTGTTTAATTTGTTTGCTGAGTCCATGGGCAAGTGAAGACTGGGAAGGAAAAAATGAGACCATGTGAATTGCTGTTAGTATTTTCATTTAAACAAGTGAGTCTGAACACACTCGTTAGGAAACCCTGCTTTAAACAGCACTGCACAATGACATTTCCTTGACTCTTAACTACCATGTCTCTTGAGCAGAGTGTTCATCACCTGGACAAGCATTTAGGGGGCCAACAATCACAAAGCACAGTCTGAAGCACTCTCTCTTGCAATGGGAGCATTAAGACAACAGGGGAGAGGCTCAAAACAGAGAGAAAGCATCCTCAGAAATTGTCTAAGTAGATTACACAGTGTGCCTACGTGAATCTCCATCTAGACTCCTTGGCGGCCTTGTGACAAATGTCACTCTTTATATGTTTCAGAGTAACAGCCGTGTTAGTCTGTATTCGCAAAAAGAAAAGGAGTACTTGTGGCACCTTAGAGACTAACCAATTTATTTGAGCATGAGCTTTCGTGAGCTACAGCTCATCCGATGAAGTGAGCTGAAGTTCATCCGATGAAGTGAGCTGTAGCTCACGAAAGCTCATGCTCAAATAAATTGGTTAGTCTCTAAGGTGCCACAAGTACTCTTTATATGCCCAATGAAGTTTTGAGGAGGACCACTTTGGGCAAGTGGCAGTTGGACTAAGTTTGGTTAAAAAACAGCTTTCAATTGCCTTACAGCAAGCATTAAAATTGCATCTAGGCCAATCTACACAATTAGATTTTTTTCTAAAACACCAGTCTCAGATGCCAACATAGACACTGGCCAGCGGGAAAGACCTTTTCAAAGATCAAAGAAACTGGATATATTGGGTCAATATGAATTTCAATCTAATGGCTAGTGAATATACAACACCTAAAATGAATTTTAAATCTGACCCAGGAATATTTTCAAGGCAATGTTTTACTGAATGTCTGAATGTTACAATCAAGAAAAAAATTAAATTATACAGTTATTTTAATCCTTAATCAGACTCTTGCCAGGTTCAAAGGATCTTCCAGGAAGGACCAAGTAGTCATACTTAGAGAAACTGTAGCCCAGAAGAAATACAGCTAAGTCAGGTTTCAGAGGAACAGCCGTGTTAGTCTGTATTCGCAAAAAGAAAAGGAGTACTTGTGGCACCTTAGAGACTAACCAATTTATTTGAGCATGAGCTTTCGTGAGCTACAGCTCACTTCATCAGATGTTTACCGTGGAAACTGCAGCAGACTTTATATACACACAGAAATCATGAAACAATACCTCCTCCCACCCCACTGTCCTGCTGGTAATAGCTTATCTAAAGTGATCAACAGGTGGGCCATTTCCAGCACAAATCCAGGTTTTCTCACCCTCCACCCCCCCACACAAATTCACTCTCCTGCTGGTGCTAGCCCATCCAAAGTGACAACTCTTTACATAATCAAGTCGGGCTATTTCCTGCATAGATCAAGGTTTTCTCACATCCCCCTTGACAGCTAAGTCAGTCACTATACTGATGTAAGCCATTCAACTAAGAAATTCTGCAACCTAAATACCTTACTCTTCATGCAACTTAATTTGCAAGTAGCAAAGATAAGGAACCCAAAAGCTTGTTCTAATACAGTGATTAGGATTTATTTGTAATTATTTTTCTGAGATAGCAGGTATAACAATTGTAAAAGAAAAATTTTAATACACAGATATCTAAACATTTCACTCTTGTAACATTTCTTGGAGAAATTTGTCTTCAAATATTTATTTTGTCTGTGTTCATAAAGGACAGCAATTTAACACCTCAGTGATCTCAGGCAGCTCTGCTTATCACAGAGGATCTGGAAAGTATTTAGATTCACAGATTAACTGCCAAGTGTATGGAAAAGTCTGGTCAGAGTAGGGAAACAGTGAGGTAAGGAGTTGTGACAAACCCGTAAATTATAGAAGTAACATTAGGACAATATGGTGCTAAAGCAGAAAAACAAGAGCTCCAGCCTGGGGGTGAACACGTCTCCTGTGTGTCAAAGTGAAAGTGTCTCCTGTAGAAGAGCGCACATAATTCTGGAGTATCCCTGCTAGTTCAGAGTATTTGAAAAAAAAGTAGTTTTATTACTTGAAAGTCAGACTTTTACAGGTGGTATCCCCCTTTATAAGGACTTTGGTGCCCTCAGCTGCCATCGCATAAGTCTATCTCCACTTGAGGTTTCTTGAGTAAGGAGAAGGACAAATGCTAGGTTATACATCTAAGAATAAAGTATGTTGGTCATTGTTACAGGATGGAGAACTGTATCCTGGAAACTAGGAACACTGAAAAGGACTTAAAGTCACGTCAAATAACCAGCTGAAGGAGAGCTCTCAATATAATGCTGCACCTAAAAAGGCTATGTATACACAGCAAATTGGAGATACAATTAAAACTAGCATGGGCATGCCTTACCTGAACTGCTATTTAGCTAGCACGGCTAAAACGAGTAGCGAAGATGCAGCGGCACGGGCTTCAGTCCGAGCTAGCAAGGCAAGTACATACCGGGTTTTGAGCAGGCTTGCACAGCTTGCACTAAAGCCAATGCTGCTGCATCTTTACTGCTATTTTTAGCTGTGCTGGATAGACTAAAGCAAGCAGAGATATGCCTACCCAAACTGTGATCACACTGACCGTGGTGCAGACATAGTCTAATAGGGTTAATGTGATCCTTGGATGTATAAACAATGGACTATGAACAGGACACAGTATTACCTGTTTATACAATATTGCTCAGCCCACTACTGAAATAGTGTGTCCAGTTCTGGTGTCTACATTTTAAAAACAGATGTTGAAAATTTGAAGAGTGTTCAGAAGAGGGCTATGCAAAATATCCAAAGTCCGGAAAACCTGAAATAAGACTTAAGAGTGAGAAACAACCTCAATCTAGTTATTTTATCAAAAGAGGGTAAGGGGTGACTTGATCACATTCTGTAAGTACCTGTATGGGAAGAGGATACCTACTACAAGAGGAGTCTTCAAATAAGAGCTAATAGCTGGAAATTCAAGCTAAACAAATTCAAACTATAAACAAGGTGCACATTTTTAACAGTAAGCATAATTAACCACTAGAATAACTTACTAAAGATGTGGTGGATTCTCCATCACTTAAAGTCCTTAAAGACTGGATGGCCTTCTGAAATATATGCTCAAGCTCACATTCACCAGAATACAAATAAAACCCTGAAGACCAAAACATTCACCTGCTTATTTGGAGAACTACCCTTTAAAATTTTTTAAAAAAAAAGTTATATTGGAAATTGCAGATGGCCCCCCCTTCCCACATCACAAGCATCTAGGTTTCAGCATTGCAGCAGAGAAAACCAATGGCTTCTCTCTCTCTCTGCCTTCTTTTATATAAAGAATCACTTTAGTTTATGGAGACCTCAAAGAACCATCTCAATAAGCTTTCCCAAAATCCTATGACCAGTACTGTGCCTAATGGAGTGATCCAAGTATGCTTCATAGGCAGCCCAAGAAAAATTTAACAAGCCTAACCCTAAGGTTGGCTCTAGCTGTGATGCTAGAGATGCTAAAGGATTTGAATATCATTTGCTAAGCATTAGCCCTTCTGAAACTATTGGAAATTGTTGAAAATCACTGTAGAGGGGGCAGTAACGGAAGAGCACCAGGAAATAAAATTTCCAATACACAGTCTCACTGTGCGCCATTTTCCTCAAACATTAAATATGCTAGCTAAAGTTCACGAATTTATTTATTTTTCCTCTATGTAGAAGAGTAACAGTAATTTTTTAAAAGTAGAATTGCTATCTTGATAGCATAAAGTTTCAGTTTTACCACTGAAAATGTTTTTGTTTTGATAAATATTAACTGCCATCACTATCAGAATGCCAAGTAAACTGTAAGTGCATTTCTAAAATGGTTATCTGGCTGTAGACAGTTATAAAACAAAATGCAACTTTAATGATTGATATTCACTACAGTCCACTGTACTAAAGTGACAGCTGCTCTCAAGGTGCACTAACGAGTTACTATTATGTTCTGCAAATATGTCATCTCTGATGAGCTGAAAAATAATGCTAGTTATAACTATTCAGGCTTGCATTACATTCAAAGCAAAAGGCTTAATTACTACAGTAGTGAGGTGTTGCAATTGAAAGGCACTTTCATTTTCTTCCTCATTGTATATATTTCTTCCAAGGCTAACTGGTGTTCGAGGGAAAAGAGGTCTGTCCAACACTTTCCACAGGGCTTCATGATGAGATTCAAACAGCAAAAGTTAAACCATCTAAGGTCTAACAAACTTTCAGATAAATGAAGTTATTGCAAGGACGATAAGTGTGCAATAAAAAAAGAGAAGAAAGTGATACTCTTTTCTGTTCAAATATTTCAAAAAATTCTATGCTTGAAATTAAGAAAGGCTAAGAAGTAGCATGTGTTTGAAACAAAATAAATTATATTGGCTCCTAAAATATCCCAATCTGAGACTTGCTGCTGTGACTCATCTGCCTTATTGAATGGCCTTAAGATGTCCCTGCAAGTTCAGAACTGCTATATGGGGAGAACAAAGAAATAGGAAATGCAATCAGATAGCCATATTAACAGGATTCACACTTGAAATATTGTGAGAATCTAAATGAAAAAATTGCTTTAAGGCCTTTATGCTCTAGATAAAAGCAGAAGGGCCTATATATGTAAAATTTGGCTGAAGGGCTCGCTCCAGCATGTCCAAGTGAACTGAGACGAAATTCCTGAGGAAGGTATTTCAAATTAGCTAACAGCATGGGTATCTTTACAAAATACTGTAGAGGATGGATCAATTATAGCCTGAAACTAAGACAAAGTCAACTTTCCATTTAATGACAGGTTTCAGAGTAGCAGCCGTGTTAGTCTGTATCCGCAACAAAAAAAAAAAAAAAAAAAAAACACCCAACACAAAACAGGAGTATTTGTGGCACCTTAGAGACTAACAAATTTATTAGAGCATAAGCTTTCGTGGTCTACAGCCCACTTCATCGGATGCACTGAATGGAACATATAGTAAGAAGATGTATATATACACATACCGAGAAGGTGGAATTTGCCATACAAATTCTTAGAGGCTAATTAAATTAGGATGAGCTATTATCAGCAGGAGAAAAAAAAAAACTGTAGTGATAATCAAGATGGCCCATTTAATGAATTTGAGGATCAACTTGACCAAAAGGAAAAACTTAATCAATTTACTTATTCCTGAACAAAATCACTAAAAGATGAACAGATAGTGGTCTGCTATTTGCACATTTTGCATGTTCAAATAAGACAAATTAAGAAAGAATGGTGTACTCAGTCTCTTAGAAAGTGACCAAACAGTTTTGTGAGAGAAGTGACAAGAGTAATATTAACTAACTGTCACACAGTGAACTTGCAAACTTTCCTATAAAGTCAATCTTAAACAGAGAAACTGGATGATTTCTGCCCTCCTCCACCACGAGCCCATCAAACGAGTCAATCCCTACCCTATTAGAAACAGAACCAACTAGGGCAAAGTCCCTAAACTTGTGTAGAAAAGATAATATCTCTTTACAGTTATGTAAGCAATACAATGATGGTATCTGTAAATGCCATCTGTAACAGAACTGAGAACCAAACTATTCTTGGCCAAACTGTCTCTCCTAGGCTTGCTCACAACGCAGCTACCAGAGCAAAGAGTGAACAGAAATGTTTTTCACCAATGAAGGGGAAAAGCATATATTCTCACTGAGGAGTTGCCCCCTGGTTCTTGTTCTATGTATATTGCCTTGAAATTCAGTTAATCCTTACACAAATAGCTACTATGGACTCAGTTACTTTAGTCAATATCTGAACAGGAATCAGGGAACCTCAGCAACTCCAGCAAACATGCATTCACTGTGGTAAAACATCTCAGAAATAGAGAGTTTATCTTTGGGATTACTAACATATGGGAGAGGTCCTTTGAGAGAATGGAATGTACTCTGTTCTTTCAGCTTCAAAAGGATCAGATGACACTCCAGATCATCATTAACTACTATAATACTACTGGTACTGTAACCAAGGTAAGAGGCATGGCTTGTATAGTTGTACAAAGGTTATGATACTACTGACCATTTAAAAAAACAACGAAACACACTGAATATCTGTGGGATTTTTCTAGGGCTATGCTTCCTAGTTTTCATCTTATCTATCCCCCAAAAGATGTCTGATTGTTTTTTAAAGTCTAAATCTGCACTGAGAAACAATTTAACTAGCAATTTCTTATTTGATGTTAGCATTTTCTTGAAAAATTCCCATAGATGTCTAGAGAGATGCTGGTGCAGAGAGGCTCTTTCTGGAACACAGCACACACCACCCAATCACCATCACTCAAGAATACATCGAAATAAAAACTATTAATTTCTATGGAAGGATTTCCACGAGGCTGGAGAGAAAAAGCAAGGGAAAAGAGAAAAATTAACCTACATCACCACCTCTGCTTGCCACCTTAAGAATGATTTTTGGACGAAGTGAATGAATTTCTGTACTCAGCGGGAAATGTTTTTTCTTTTAAGTACAACTTTTATATTGGTAGCATTTCTACATTTCACTGCTCATTTAGACCCCGGTTCTGCAATGAGACTTCTGAGGACAGCCCTCTGTGCCCACATTCTGTCTCACTGACTTCAAAGGGTCTAAATGGGCTTAAAGAGTCAACTACCTCACTGCAAGACTTGGGGCCACAGTGGGTTCACCTTTTTTAACAACTTTTATGAGGGAAGGAAGTCTTAGCCCTGGTCTAGACTACGAGTTTAGGTCGATTTTAGCAGCATTAGATCTATTTAACCCTCCACCCATCCACACAACGAAGCCATTTTTGTCGACTTAATGGGCTCTTAAAATAGATTTCTGTACTCCTCCCTGACGAGGAGATTAGCGCTAAAATCGACATCGCCGTGTTAAATCTGGGTTAGTGTGGACGCAATTAGACGGTATTTGCCATCGGGAGCTATCCCACAGTGCTAAATTGTGACCGCTCTGGACAGTGCTCTCAACTCGGACGCACTGGCCAGGTACACAGGAAAAGCCCCACAAACTTTTGAATTTCATTTCCTGTTTGGCCAGCGTGGCGTGAACACGCAGAACTGATCAGCAGAGATAACCATGGAGTCCCAGAATCGCAAAAGAGCTCCAGCATGGACCGAACAGGAGATATTCGATCTGATCGCTGTATGGTGAGACTAATCCATGCTATCAGAACTCCATTCCAAAAGACGAAATGCCAAAATATTTGAAAAAATCTCCAAGGGCATGAAGGACAGAGGCTATCACAGGGACCCGCAGCAGTGCCATGTGAAACTTAAGGAGCTCAGGCAAACCTACCAAAAAACCCAAGAGGCAAACGCTCGCTCGGGGCCAGAGCCCTAGACATGCCGCTTCTATGATGAGCTGCATGCCATTCTAGGGGGTGCCCATACAACTACCCCACACCTGTACGTGGACTCCTGCAAGGGAGTCTCACGCAACAAGGATGAGGATTTTGCGGAAGAGGAAGATGATGAGGGGGATGCTGAAGATAGCGCACACCAGTGGAGAAACCGTTCTCCCCAACAGCCAGGAACTGTTTATTACCCTGGAGACAGTATTCTCCCAACCCGAGCTCCCAGACCTTGAAGGAGGAGAAGGCACCTCTGGTGAGTGTACCTTTGTAAATATAATACACGGTTTAAAAGCAAGCATGTTAAATGATTAATTTGCCCCGAAGACTTGGGATGCATTCGCGGCCAGTACAGCTACTGGAAAAGTCTGTTAACATGTCTGGGGATGGAGTGGAAATCCTCCAGGGACATCTCAATGAAGCTGTCCTGGAGGTACTCTCAAAGCCTTTGCAAAAGGTTTCTGGGGAGGGCAGCCTTATTGCTTCCTCCATGGTAGGACACTTTACCACAGCAGGCCAGTAGCACGGAGTCTGGAATCATTGCATAAGAAAGCATGGCAGCGTGTGGTCCCGGTGTTTACTGGCATTCAAGCAACATCCGTTCTTTATCTCTCTGTGTGATCCTCAAGAGAGAGATATCATTCATGGTCACCAGGTTGAAATACGGGAATTTTATTAAGAGAACATTCAGAGGTGGCCATTCCTGCTGGGCTGTTTGCCTGTGGCTGAAAAGAAATCATCCCCGCTGTTAGCCATGAGGTGCGGGGAGGGGTGAAGTGATCATCCCAGAGAACTGAGTGTGTGTGGGGGTAGGGGGGTTAGTTGGGTTTGTGCTGCACGTTAACCCAAAAACATCAGCCCCTCCTTTTAAATGGCCAAAGTGTCTTTTTCAATTTTAATCTCCCTTTTTTTCCCTCCCGCAGCTGCAAGTGTTTCAACATTGCGACTAGCATCTCTGTCCCAGAGGCTAGTGCAGATAAGACGGCGAAAAAAACCACACTCGCAATAAAATGTTCTCTGAACTCATGCAGTCAACCCAAACTAAAAGAGCCCAGCAGAATGTGTGCAGGCAGACAATGGCAGAGCTCAGGAAAGCACAAAATGAATGCGAGGACAGGAGAGACATGCGAGACGACAAGTGACAGGAGCAACAGGAGAGGTGGTGGGATCAAGAGGAAAAGTGCCGCAGCATAATGAAAGGAGGCAGGATGCAATGCTGAGGCTTCTGGAGGATCAAACTGATATGTTCTGGCATATGGTTGAGGTGCAGGAAAGACAGACCGCCACTGCAGCCCCTGTGTAACCAACCGCCCTCCTCCCCAAGTTCCATAGCCTCCTCGCCCAGATACCCAAGAACACGGGGGAGGAGGGTGGCCCCCTCTGGGCACCCAACCACTCCACCCCAGAGGGCTGCCCAAGCAACAGAAGGTTGGCATTCAATAAGTTTTGAACTGCAGTGTGGCCTTCTCGTTCCCTCCTCCCCCACCCCTCCCGGGGCTCCTTGGCAGTTATCCCCCTATTTGTGTAACGAATTAAGAAAGAATGCATGAATTTGAAACAAAAATGACTTTATTGCCTCTGCAAGCAGTGATCGAAGGCGGGAGGGGAGAGCGGTTGGCTTACAAGGAAGTAGAGTGAACCAAGGGGGTGGGTTTTCATCAAGGAGAAACAAACAGAACTGTTACACCATAGCCTGGTCAGCCATGAGACTGGATTTCAAAGCTTATCTGATGCGCAGTGCACCCTGCTGCACTCTTCTAACCGCCCTGGTGTCTGGCTGCGTCTAATCAGCGGCCAGGCGATTTGCCTCAACTTCCCACCCCGCCATAAACATCTCCCCCTTACTCTCACAGATACTGTGGAGCACACAGCAAGCAGTAATAACAACGGGAATATTGCTTTCCCTGAGGTCTGACCGAGTCAGTAAACTGCGCCAGCGTGCTTTTAAATGTCCAAATGCACATTCTACCACCATTCTGCACTTACTCAGCTTATAGTTGAACAGTTCCTGACTACTGTCCAGGCCGCCTGTGTATCCCATCCCAGACCTGCAACACTATGTGGTCCCACCAATCTGTGCTCGTTTCCCAGGCCCAGAATTGGCATTCCATGGCATGAGCCTGCCCCATTGCCACCATAATGGCCAAACTGCCGGGACCCGTGCTTTGAGAGACTGACTGTGTCCATGTCCTCATCACTCTTGTCACCGCGCTGCCATCGCCTCCTCACCTGCTTTTGCAGATTCTGCACATACTGCATGATAACGCGCGAGATGTTTACAATGCTCATAACTGCTGCGGTGATCTGAGCAGGCTCCATGCTTGCCGTGGTACGGTATCTGCAAGAGAGCAGAGGGGCAGGGAAAGCGGTGGTCGGATGACCAGTTTTGCAGACCTACTGCACCATCTGCTGCCAGGACACAACAGCTGAGTGGGCTGCACACTTGCCGTGGTATGGCGAGACAAGAGCAGAGCTGCAGCAGAAGCGGCCCTGCGAGACCACCAGGAGAGCAAAGTGGCAGCGGAAGCGGTGGATGACGACGGTCACAGAGAGGACCTGCGAGGTGGATTCACAGCATCAGGAGAGCAGAGTTGCAGTGGAAGTGGTGGTTCTATGACAACGGTTAGCAGTCCTACTACACCATCTGCTGAAAGCAGAATGGTGCCCGCACAGAAAAAAGGCGTGAAACGATTGTCTGCCGTTGCTTTCACAGAGGGAGGGGCGACTGACAACATGTACCCAACAATGTTTTTGCCCCATCAGGCATTGGGAGCTTAAGCCAGAATTCTAATAGGCAGCAGAGACTGTGGGAACTGTGGGATAGTTACCCACAGTGCAACACTCCAAAAGTTGACGCTAGCCTCAGTGCTGTGGACGCACTCCGTCGACTTAATGAGCTTAGTGGGGACACACAAAATCGACTGTATAAAATAGCTTTCTAAAAAATTGACTTCTATAAATTCAACCTAATTTCGTACTGTAGACACACCCTTAGTACTAGAAAAAAGGTTAAATATTGTTAAAACAAGTTGCTACTACGTTACCAGTCCCAATAAACTTTCAGAATTATGAAGAACCTTAGGCTGTCAATTAACTGCAATTAACTCACGTGATTAAGGCAAAAAAAATTGTGATTTAAAAAACTAACTGCAGTTTTAATCACATTGTTAATACCAATTGAAATGCATTCAATACTTTTGGATTTTTTTCTACATTTTCAAATATATTGATTTCAATTACAACACAGAATATCAAGCTTACAGTGCTCACTTTATATTATTTTTTATTCCAAATATTTGCACTGTAAAAAATGATAAAATAGTATTTTTCAGTTCACCTCAGACGAGTACTGTAGTGTAATCTCTATCGTGAAAGTGCAACTAACAAATGTTGATTTTTTTTTGTTACATAACTGCACTCAAAAACAAAACGTAAAACTTTACAGCCTACAAGTCCATTCAGTCCTACTTCTTATTCAGCCAGTCCCAAGACAAACAACTTTGTTTACATTTACGGGAGATAATGCTGCCCACTTATTTATGTCACCTGAAAGTGAGAACAGTCGTTTGCATGGCACTTTTGTAGCTGGCATTGCAAGGTATTTACGTGCCGGATATGCTAAAAATTCGGCCACCATTCCAGAGGACATGCTTACATGCTGATGATACTCGTTAAAAAAATAATGCATTAAATTTTTAACTGAACTCCGTGGGGGAGAATTGTATGTCTCCTACTCTGTTTTACCCACATTATGTCATGTTATAGAAGTCTCGGATGAGGACCCAGCACACGTTGTTCGTTTTAAGAACACTTTGACTACAGATTTGACAAAACGCAAAGAAGGTACCAATTTGAGATTTCTATAGATACCAACAGCGCTCAACCCAAGCTTTAAGAATCTGAAGTGCCTTCCAAAACCTGAGAGGGATGAGGTGTAGTGCATGCTTTCAGAAGTCTTAAAAGAGCAACACACTGATGTGGAAACTACAGAACCCACACCCCAAAACAGAAAATCAGCCTTCTGCTGGTGGCATCTGACTCAGTTTATAAAAATGAACATGCATCAGTCTGCACTGCTTTGGATCGTTATCGAGCAGAATCTATCAGCATGGATGCATTTTCTCTGGAATGGTGGTCGAAGCATGAATCTTTAGCGCATCTGGCATGTAAATATCTTGTGATAACGGCTACAATAGTGCCATGCGAATGCCTGTTCTCATTTTCAGGTGACATTGTAAACAAGAATCAGGCACTATTATCTCCTGCAATGCCAGCTACCAAAGTGTCTTTTGAAGTGCTGTGTGGGTTTCCTTTAAGGATGAGGACTGATAGGTCAGATATAGAATGATCACTTTGTGAAAAGTGTTCACCCACAGGTGATAGAAAAAACATCCTATTATCATTTTCCTGTGAGAGTTCATTCAAAAGCTATAGCACAGTGATTGTCTGGTTTCACCCACATAGCTGCTAATTGGAGCATTTAGTTAACAGCCCACTTCACAGAATCATAGAATATCAGGGTTGGAAGGGACCCCAGAAGATCATCTAGTCCAACCCCCTGCTCAAAACAGGACCAATTCCCAGTTAAATCATCCCAGCCAGGGCTTTGTCAAGCCTGACCTTAAAAACCTTTAAGGAAGGAGATTCTACCACCTCCCTAGGTAACGCATTCCAGTGTTTCACCACCCTCTTAGTGAAAAAGTTTTTCCTAATATCCAATCTAAACCTCCCACACTGCAACTTGAGACCATTACTCCTCGTTCTGTCATCTGCTACAATTGAGAACAGTCTAGAGCCATCCTCTTTGGAACCCCCTTTCAGGTAGTTGAAAGCAGCTATCAAATCCCCCCTCATTCTTCTCTTCTGCAGACTAAACAATCCCAGCTCCCTCAGCCTCTCCTCAGAAGTCATGTGTTCCAGACCCCTAATCATTTTTGTTGCCCTTCGCTGGACTCTCTCCAATTTATCCACATCCTTCTTGTAGTGTGGGGCCCAAAACTGGACACAGTACTCCAGATGAGGCCTCACCAATGTCAAATAGAGGGGAATGATCACGTCCCTCCATCTGCTCGCTATGCCCCTACTTATACATCCCAAAATGCCATTGGCCTTCTTGGCAACAAAGGCACACTGCTGACTCATATCCAGCTTCTCATCCACTGTCACCCCTAGGTCCTTTTCCGCAGAACTGCTGCCTAGCCATTCGGTCCCTAGTCTGTAGCGGTGCATTGGGTTCTTCCGTCCTAAGTGCAGGACCCTGCACTTATCCTTATTGAACCTCATCAGATTTCTTTTGGCCCAATCCTCCAATTTGTCTAGGTCCTTCTGTATCCTATCCCTCCCCTCCAGCGTATCTACCACTCCTCCCAGTTTAGTATCATCCGCAAATTTGCTGAGAGTGCAATCTACACCATCCTTCAGATCATTTATGAAGATAAATTCACCTTGAATGGTCCCTTGAAATGTGTGTTAACTACTTATGCTGAATCTGTTCAAATCTTGTATTTAGCAGAGACACTTCGAGTTAGTTTCCCAGGCCATGTTTACGCTACAAAGTTAAGTCAAATTTATGTAAGTCGACATCAGGCCTCCAATTTAAGCAAGTAAATCTTGTGTGTCCACATTACACTCATTGTGTCAACGGAGCACAACCTCACTGGTAGCGTTTGCATCAACGCACAGAGCACTGCAGTGTGAGCAGCTACCCCATAGTGCATGTAGCTGAATGGAATTTTTGGTGCGGATTGCAATGCCTTATGGGACTAAAACATTGGCGTGGGTGGTTATGGGAACATGGCGTTACCTCCCTTCCTCCTCCCCTGAGATCAACGGCAAACAAACCAAGCCTGTTTCGTGCCTTTTTTTGTAAGCCTGGGTTACCTGCAGACAATAAGCATGGACCCCATTCAGCGCCCTATCCTGCAGTATTTACACAGCTGATACAGGAGCCGCCTCGCAGAACAATGTGATGCCACACAAGCAGCCCTGCTGGAAGACACAGAGCAGGACAATTTGCAGTTGCTGGTGAACATCAGGCATTACCTTGACACGGTTGAGCGCCGTTTCTGGTCCTGGGAAACGAGCATTGACTAGTGGGATCGCATCGTTATGCAGCTATGGGATGACGAGCAGTGGCTGCAGAACTTTTGAATGCGTAAGGTCACTTTCCAGGAACTGTGTGAAGAGCTTTCCCGAGCCCTGAAGCGCAGCAATAGTAAAATGAGAGATGTTCTGACAGTGGAAAAGTGGCAATAACTCTGTAGAAGCTTGCAACACCAAATTGCTATCGGTCAGTGGGGAATCAATTGGAGTAAATTTACCGTGGGATCTGTTGTGGGAGGGCCATCAACAGACTTCTGCTAAAAAGGGTAGTGACTCTAGGCAGCATACAGGACATAGTGGATGATTTTTCTGCGATGGGGTTCCCTAACTGCAGTGGGGCGACAGACGGAATGCATATCCCTATCTTGGCACCAGACCACCTTGCCAAAGAGTACATAAACCGAAAGGGATACTTCTCTATGGTGTTACAAGAGCTGGCAGATCACACAAACAGAGCTGTTTCAACGACATCAACGTGGGATAGTCAGGGAAGATGCATGACGTGCACATCTTTAGAAACAGAAGTCTGTTCAGAAAGCTGCAAGCAGGGACTTCCTTTCCAGACCACAAAATAACCGTTGGTGATGTTGAAATGCCAATCATGAGCCTAGGAGACCCAGCCTACCCCTTGCTCCCATAGCTCACGAAGCCGTATACCAGTAGCCTAGACATCAGTAAGGTGCGGTTCAACCATAGTCTGAGCAAGTGCAGAATGGTGGTGGAAAGTGCCTTTGGATGTTTAAAAGGTCACTGGTGGTTTTTGCTTACTAGGTTAGACCTCAGTGAAAGTAGTATTCCCATTGTTATTTCTGCCTGCTGTGTGCTCCATAATATCTGTGAAGCAAAGGGAGAAAAGTTTCCACCGGGGTGGGCGGTTGAGGCAGATCACCTGGTAGCCAATTTTGAGCAGCCAGATACCAGAGCAATAAGACCACCACATCGAGAGACTGTGCATCTCTGTGAAGCTTTGAAAAACAGTTTCAGCAATGAGTCAGAGTAATGCGACACTTGTGTGTTGTTCCTTACCAAACTGTCCCCTCCATTGCATTTTCTCCCCTGTAAACTCCACCCCCACCACCCACCAGGTGCTGAATGAATGAATAGCCTTTTCTCCTCAATCATTTAGTTTTATTATGCAGACAAACACACAGACAGCAAGGAAAAGTAAGATAACCTGGGGCAAAAGGGCTGATAACACTGTGGGGGGAGAAACAAGGAAAGCTTTCTTACAGATGCACTGCAACAACAATCAAAGGTGTTGGAATGGGTGCCTTCTGGTCCTTGTACCCTCCCCTGGTGTTGAGTGCAAGTGATACAGAACTCCCCAAACCCTGCCCCAATGGACGTTTGAGAGAGGAGGACTGAGGACTGGGTGATGATGGCAGCAAATTCAGCATAGGCTGCAGAGAGACTAGCATCCAGCTGCCTTTCTGGAAGCTCAACCAGACGCCTCGAAATGTCTGACTGCACCTTCATAATCCACAGCATCTCTTCCTGTCCTCCCTGTCCATGTCCAGGTTCTCAGACAGTGTAATCCTCCATGCTCTAAGCTCTGTCTTGTCACTCTCAGAGGTGCACATTAACTCATTGAACATGTCCTCCCAAGTCTTCTTTTTCTGCCTTCTAATCTGGGAAAGTGGCTGTCCCGGTATGGAGGATGCGCCAATGGACAAGGTTTCAGCTGAAAGAAATGCAAAGCACAAGGGTAGGATTGACAGTGCATACACTGTTTCTGGTGCAAGCCACAACGTAATCACAAGTGCTAGCTACTGCTGCTCCAGCCATGGTGAGTAAGGCCATGAGGCATGGGTGAGACATCTTGTGCTGCTGCTTTTGAGAAGACATCGTTGGGATCACAGGTTGGAACTTGTAAAAAGCCCTCTTTCCCACAGCAACCTGGATGGTGCTTGAGGACCGGCATCAGCGTAAAGCCCCCCAAATAGGTTGGTTTGTTTAAAAAAAAAAATTAACAAAAGCGGCCCCGGGTTGAGGAGGGAAGGGAGACAAAGAGGAAGCAACCACTCCCCCATGCTGCTTGCAGTACACAGTGATCCCTTGCAACCACAGCCATGGCACGTTTGGAAAAGCATAGTTGTGTGACCCAGATTTCAACAAGGGGGGAGGAGGGTTGGTTTACTTACTTAACTGTTTCCGGTTCAAGGGCTTGCATTGAAAACTTACCCATTTCTCCCAGCGATACCACTCTCCTGAAGAGAACGGAGGCAAAAAGGAAGCAGATGCTACAAGCATCTGGGTACAGACCTGGTCCTTATGTTGCAATGTTCTGTGCTGCAATGATGTCAGAAGAGTTCATACTTGAGCAGCATGGGAAAGTGTCCTACTGCACTGGATGAAATAAGGAAGCCCTTCCCAGAAACCTTCTGCAAAGGATTACAGAGTACCTCCATGAAAGCTTCCAAGAGATCTCCATGGAGGATTCCCAGGCCCCCCCCCCACACACACACACACAAACAGTTTTTTTTTCCTGAGAGCACCCTCTGCACAACTGGAGTGGCCACCGATACCCAGTACACCTACATTTTTTTTTTTCAGATTAAACATTAAAAATAATAGCATGTAACTCCTACAGTTTGATTGGAAATGTGTACTCACCAGAGGTACATTCCCCGGCATCACACTCTGCTGCCAACTGGTCCTGTGAAGGGATGGGCTCCAGGGTTAAAAACAGTTCTTGGCTTGCCTGCTTCCCATTCCCCTCTTCCTCATCAACAACGTCCTCCTCGTTGTTGCTCAAGGTCGCCCAGGGCTCCTCAGAGAGCTCCACTGAGCATTCTGAGGTAGTAATGGGGTCGCAGCCAAGAATCGCATGCAGCTCCTCACAGAAGTGGCATATCTGTGGGGCAGAACCAGAACAACTGTTCGCCTCCCTTGTCTTCTGGTACGCTTGCTGAAGCTCCTTTATTTTCACACGGCACTGCTGCGTGTCCTTCATGTAGACCTTCTCCCCCATACCCCACACAAACTTGGCATAAATGTCAGCGTTACTTCTGCTGGATTGGAGCTCTCTGCCTGCACAGACAATTCTCCCCACACAGCAATAAGATCCACCACTCTCCTGTGTACTCCATGCTGGAGCATGTTTGCAGCCTTGAGTCTCCATGATCAGCCGTGCAGACGAGCTCTCCATGCTGATCAAACAGGAACTGAAAAATCAGAAGTTCCCAGGGTTTTAACAGGGGATCAGCTGTTTCCTGTGTACCTGGCTGATGTGCAGAGGAATTGAAAGTGCTCTGCAAAGCGTTCACAGCGGAGCACTGTGGGACACCTCCTGGAAGCCAATTCATTTGAATTACACAACACAGTGTCTAAACTATCCCCATGTCAACCTGCGGATGTTGAATCAAGTACTACACTTCTCGCGGAGATGGGAGCACAGAAGTCAACTTTACAGGCCACTTAGATCAGTGGAAGGAGCTAGACAGAGTAGACACATACATAATTAGATCGACTTAACACGGCTTCTGTCTACTTAAGTTTGTAGCATAGACCAGGCCCCAGATCCGAAAAAGAGCTCTGTGTAAGCTCGAAAGTCTGTCTCTCTCACCAATCAAACGTGATCCAATAAAAGATATCACCTCACCTACCTTCTCTCTCTCTAATCTCCTGGGACCAACACAGCTACAACTTATCTGCAAAAAGCATCTTTATGGGCGGTTCTTTCCTTCTTTCTCCCTTCTTCTCATCAGGGGAAAATTTATGTGGATTTTTTAAAATTATATATTATGAACCAGGTTTTTGTTTTGTTTTTAGTGATTGGCAGGTTGAAGAAGAAATAAAATATTATAACATGTAAATTATAGTAAAAAGGCCTACTGACTTTCATGTTTCTTTTTCCATGTAAGAAATCATAACCTGCCATCACATATCCAAGATAAATAACCACCTCTTAGGATGGAATATGAGAAATCTGACGTTTCCCCAGAACGGCTGTCAGTGAGTGACCGGTAATAAAAGTAAGTGAATTTTCCCCCATCAAATTTCAATTCTACAAAATTAGAACTGCACAAAAATATATATAGTATTCAAGAAGTTCATTACCTTCAGTTGACTCTTATAACAGGAAATTTCCAAAAAAATTTCTCCTCCACTTGCTTCTTAAGGCAGTTTTGTATTACTGAACAATTTAATTATGCTGCTTTCATTGTGAATTACATTGAAATCTGATTTTTAAAATGTGCCTGTTAGTGTTTTAATATGCATAATTATAGTCACTACTGAAATACCCACAGAGCAGGTGGAAGGTTTGCCGCAACTCCGCACGGCTGCCTGCCCAGCTCTTACAGTGGCCGGGCTACAGCTCTGAGCCGCCCTGGAAGCTGTGGGGAACCTGGGTCCTTTCCACTTGCCCTGGGCGGGGGGCCCAAGCAGCCACCGGGCAGCTCCATGGATCTCCCCTCTCCCCCCGCCAGGCCAGCACTGAGCCCAGCTGGAGAGCCATGGCAGACCCTCCACCTGTCCGGGGTGGGGCGGGGGAGGTGGAAAGAGAGCTGAGAGCAGGCCCTGGCAGTGTCCCCACCCCTGAGGCTCCCCGCCCAGCTGAGGACAGGTGGAGGGTCCGTGACTCCGTGTGGGCTCTCCACAGCTGACCGCCCATTCGTCTCTCCCCAACCAGACTCCGGAGGGGGGATGCCTCGGAGCCTCAGCCCGTTCCCCAGCGTATAGCCCTGCAAATCCGCAGATACCCGCAGATAATTTTGGCAGATAGCGGATTGGATGCGGATACACATTTGCGTATTCATGCAGGGCTCTATAGGTTGGGGAACAGGCCTCGTGAGGAGATGGGCAGGAGTAAAGGGGGACGGGGACATGCTAAGAGAGAAGCACAGAGTCTGTTGCTATTAGAGCACACTCCTCTTCAGAACCTAGACTATGTTGCCTGTGCAACCTTAATTCAAGTCTCTTGGACATATGCTTTCTGATACAATTTTGATGACATTTTTCCCCCATAGGACGTCTGCCTCATTCGCTGCACGCAATGGACAGTGCTTAAGCAAGCAATCTGGATTGTGTAGTGAATGAGGCTGTCAGCTGGACCCTTATCTCATTTGCTGCAGAAGTTGGAAGACTCAAAGGGACTGTAGGAAGAGAGAATAGTGTCGTGGTTAAGATAATGCATTGTCACACAGGAGAACTCCAGTCCTTCCCAGGCTCTACCACAGAATTTCTGATGCTTGGCAAGTCACTTAAACTAAGCTTTTCACTGGTGGCCACGAATTGCATTCCTCATTTTCTCTGTGCTAAACTTGACACGCATGGTGCCTGATTTGTAGAAGTGCTGAAATGCAAGTTAAGTCAATGGGAGCTGTACTTCGAACATAAAGGGCTATAAAAATACTGCAAAATCAGACTTTAGATGTCTCAGACTGGGCACACACAGTTAATTGAGCCTTTTGACCTTAAACTCTCTGTGCCTCAATTCCTCCAGCTATGAAATGGGGGTAATACTACCTCACAGGGGTGTTGTAAAGATAAATTCATTAGTGTTTGTGAAGCACTCAGATAATACAGTGATAAGCAACTTAGAAAAGCCAGTGAGGAAATTAATAATTTGGTATTCAACACAGGGTTTGAATAGTGTGCAGTAAATAAGACCTGGGGCCATATACTGAACAATACATTGAATAGCTCATTAAGTGAGCAGTGTCTAGTCTGTGCGCCACATGAGGCAAGGGCTCTGTTGGGGAAATAGTACATGACCATGTAAATACAGAATGTACCATAATGCATGGGCACAAGGGGTATGAGTTAAAATTGCACAGGAAACCTCAATATGGCATTTGCTAGTTTTTGAATGCTTGACCTGCCAAGCCAACCAACGCATTTTTTTAAAAAATATAATTCATATTAAGAGCCCCTGCATGTGAGGGTGGCCACTGGGATCATCATTATTTTTGTAGAATGTGACTTTACCAGAGAGGAGGTGGCCTTACTGTCCATTGCCAATGGACTGGAAACTATGTTCATAGCGCCTTTACCTTCCCAAATCCAAGAGCTACAGCTACTGCCCCTTGGTCAAGAACTGTGGTTAGGACAGACCTGTAAAACTAC
Organism: Caretta caretta; assembly: GCF_965140235.1. Lineage (NCBI taxonomy): Eukaryota > Metazoa > Chordata > Testudines > Cheloniidae > Caretta > Caretta caretta. The sequence continues at coordinate 11,949,146 of NC_134209.1, forward strand.
CACCTGCATTCTTAGCCTAGGAAAGAGGCAGAGAGCTATTAGAGAAGCATGCACTGTATTTGATACCATACAAAAGTTACAACTATAGTCAAAAGCCACTCTCAGGCAGTCTAAAAATCTCCATTCAAGTTCTTCTTGCCATCTGCTTCCACATAGGCACTGTGCCCTATCACTGGTCACACAAGAAGAAACTATCTACATATGAAGAAAGAATGCTTTCTCCCAGTTTAGATCCTAGGCTGACCCACTAAGGGCTGTGAGATAAAGAAAATAATGGCCTATTGGTAATTAGTGGAACTTCAAGGGCTACCAAATGAATTATTTAAAAGAGTTCAAGTACATTAGACAATTATATTATCTCCCCTTTTTATATCTGTTTTTAAAGAAAATAATTGGACTGAGCTGTGGGAAGAAAATTCATATTGCCCACCCACCCCCCTCCCGTTTCTCCCCCTGTCCCCCAACGTAACAGAATAATAAAAAACTATGTTATTCACCCACAAGAGGCTAAATGCTAGGAAAATATTCTGTAAAAGATCTGACAAAGTGCCAGAGACGGAAATGTGAGAGTTTAAGTACTGGAACACCATTTAGACCCTCTGCCCACCCGTGTCACAAAAATGACACTCCTAAATTCAGTAAGATTGCTAGTCAGCTTCAACAGCTAAAGCCATAAGTCTGGAACCTAAGAATGAGGGCTCTATTACAACTTACACCTCTGAAGAATTGAAACTTCTATGTTGTTCAAGAATTATAAAATTCAGAGTTCACAGTAATCAAGAAATATAGGACCATCTAAAAGTCAGAACATTAGGAGCAAAAAGTAACTGACTGTGATGTTTCGGAGGTATTAGGGTTGTGAGGCATCTCACAACCACCTGCTCTTAGCATGAGGAATCATCATTTGTGCCTGCAGTTGGTCAGTTTCCCACCACCACCAATTTCTGGCAACACTAGTGCTGCCTTCCAGGCTGCCACAGGCCCCACTGTCTCTTTACAGAATAAGAAGAGGTGCACTCCAACCCCCGAGTCCTGAGAATCTCCCTGGAGTGCCCAGCCCCTGATTCAATACTAGGCACTCACAGAATTATCAGATCCTCTGCTCTCAAAGGAACACTACATCAGAGTTTATCAGTTATACTGTAGAATACCGCTCAGATTAACGCACTGTACTTACATACGTTTACAGAGAAAAGAAGTATACGTTTATGTACCAAAGAACAGAGATTCAAATGATAGCAAGTAGAAATATTGGAAAGAAGGAACACACAAAATAAAACAAGCATACAAGAACCTAAAGTTAACCAATAAGCCGCTGTCATGTCAGAGCAAAAGCACACCTAAAATCCTTCCAACACATTACAGCCAGACTTTGCTGTGATCTTCGGTTCAGGAAAAAATCACATCACACTCTTGCCTCCTCAGTGGAAAGATCCAGAGTCAGTCTCTAGTTATAGCCTAAAAATCTATAGCGTGACCTCATAAACAGGATAACCTCCACTGCTTTGTGCTTTCCTCTCTAGGGTCTTCCATGGAGATTTTATAATCACTTGATTAGCATTTTGTTCAGACTGTAAATGGGTGTCCATTGAGAAGTATACAATACTCAGTGTACATGTAGATAGATGGATAAACATCTCTTGCCTGAAAGAAACCAGTTTCTCACATTTTCTGGTGACCAGCCCCAAGTCACAGATTTTAAGAACATAATCTTCAGTATATATACACATACATCCTTACCTATTACCCCTATATATATTTGACTGTGATTATGAGAACAAATCTGACACAGGCTCTCATTAGAGACCTTATATGACACTTGGGCAAACTAGTATGTAGATACCAAACCCTCTGTGCCCTCTGCCAGCTGGCACTAAGAGGTCGCTGGTTCACACTGAGGTAGAACTATTTCAAGCAGAGTGTGCAATTACCAAGGAAGGCAACTGAACCTAAGAGCCTAAGTGATGCCAAAAGAAAGTCCCTCCCCTTTCCTTGGAGCACAAAAACGAGTAACAGATACAGTGGAAAAAATGAAGGTGGGACCAGAGAGCAAGCAAAAATAGGCAGGCACTCTTGAACAGATGATTTGCACTGTTAAAATGTGTGTGTATTACTAAAAGTTAATTGCTGTACCTCTCTATTCAAGTATGGTAGCAAGAAAGGAATCGCGGAGGCTTAAAAATAAAGGGTTAGCGTTCAAAGTAAAACTAAAATATATACAAAGTATCATAGAATCATAGAATATCAGAGTTGGAAGGGACCTCAGGAGGTCATCTAGTCCAACCCCCTGCTCAAAGCAGGACCAAACCCCAATTAAATCATCCCAGCCTGGGCTTTGTCAAGTCTGACCTTAAAAACCTCTAAGGAAGGAGATTCTACCACCTCCCTAGGTAACGCATTCCAGTGTTTCACCACCCTCCTAGTGAAAAAGTTTTTCCTAATATCCAACCTAAACCTCCCCCACTGCAACTTGAGACCATTACTCCTTGTCCTGTCCTCTTCCACCACTGAGAATACTCTAGAACCATCCTCTCTGGAACCACCTCTCAGGTAGTTGAAAGCAGCTATCAAATCCCCCCTCATTCTTCTCTTCTGCAGACTAAACAATCCCAGTTCCCTCAGCCTCTCCTCAGAAGTCATGTGTTCCGGGTCCCTAATCATTTTTGTTGCCCTTCGCTGGACTCTCTCCAATTTATCCACATCCTTCTTGTAGTGTGGGACCCAAAACTGGACACACTACTCCAGATGAGGCCTCACCAATGTTGAATAGAGGGGGACGATCACGTCCCTCGATCTGCTCGCTATGCCCCTACTTATACATCCCAAAATGCCATTGGCCTTCTTGGCAACAAGGGCACACTGCTGACTCATATCCAGCTTCTCGTCCACCGTCACCCCTGGGTCCTTTTCTGCAGAACTGCTGCCTAGCCATTCGGTCCCTAGTCTGTAGCTGTGCATTGGGTTCTTCCGTCCTAAGTGCAGGACCCTGCACTTATCCTTATTGAACCTCATCAGATTTCTTTTGGCCCAATCCTCCAATTTGTCTAGGTCCCTCTGTATCCTATCCCTGCCCTCCAGCATATCTACCACTCCTCCCAGGTTAGTATCATCCGCAAGTTTGCGGAGAGTGCAATCCACACCATCCTCCAGATCATTTATGAAGATATTGAACAAAACCGGCCCCAGGACCGACCCTTGGGGCACTCCACTTGACACCGGCTGCCAACTAGACATGGAGCCATTGATCACTACCCGTTGAGCCCGACAATCTAGCCAACTTTCTACCCACCTTATAGTGCATTCATCCAGCCTGTACTTCTTTAACTTGCTGACAAGAATACTGTGGGAGACCGTGTCAAAAGCTTTGCTAAACTCAAGAAACAATACATCCACTGCTTTCCCTTCATCCACAGAACCAGTAATCTCATCATAAAAGGCGATTAGATTAGTCAGGCATGACCTTCCCTTGGTGAATCCATGCTGACTGTTCCTGATCACTTTCCTCTCATGTAAGTGCTTCAGGATTGATTCTTTGAGGACCTGCTTCATGATTTTTCCGGGGACTGAGGTGAGGCTGACTGGCCTGTAGTTCCCAGGATCCTCCTCCTTCCCTTTTTTAAAGATTGGCATTACATTAGCCTTTTTCAGTCATCCGGGACTTCCCCCGTTCGCCACGAGTTTTCAAAGATAATAGCCAATGGCTCTGCAATCACAGCCGCCAATTCCTTTAGCACTCTCGGATGCAACTCATCCGGCCCCATGGACTTGTGCACGTCCAGCTTTTCTAAATAGTCCCTTACCACCTCTTTCTCCACAGAGGGCTGGCCATCTACTCCCCATGTTGTGATGCCCAGCGCAGCAGTCTGGGAGCTGACCTTGTTCGTGAAGACAGAGGCAAAAAAAGCATTGAGTACATTAGCTTTTTCCACATCCTCTGTCACTAGGTTGCCTCCCTCATTCATTAAGGGGCCCACACTTTCCTTGGCTTTCTTCTTGTTGCCAACATACCTGAAGAAACCCTTCTTGTTACTCTTGACATCTCTCGCTAGCTGCAGCTCCAGGTGCGATTTGGCCCTCCTGATTTCATTCCTACATGCCCGAGCAATATTTTTATACTCTTCCCTGGTCATATGTCCAACCTTCCACTTCTTGTAAGCTTCTTTTTTATGTTTAAGATCTGCTAGGATTTCACCGTTAAGCCAAGCTGGTCGCCTGCCATATTTACTATTCTTTCGACACATCGAAAGAATAGTAAGTAAGACGCTTACAAAACTCTGGTGCTATTGTAACTAATGGATATGAACGAACACTCACTATATCAAAAGCTGTGCTTCACATGGCTCCATTATACCAAAGAATCTATTTGCCAATCTAACATACACTCAGAATGCACACCAAATGGGACTGACAGAACATATAATACCTGACCAACCTTTATGCAAAGTTTTAACTCTTATAAACATATGCTAAATAATACATGCACCATCACCGGAGATTTCTCCCTCAGTGGCATCCATCGGGCTAGCTCTAGCGCCCTCTTCTGCCATCTGCTCATGCAGCAGTATAAGGGGCCCAGCCAGCCTGTAAGTGTTCTAACTCACCCCGCAGCGCCTCCTGCTGGTCATTCTTGGAAATTAGCTCAATTTCCAGCCCAGAGCATCCTCCGCAGGCCGGTGATCCGCCTTACTACTGGCCCCTGTGTCCCTCCCAGACGCGGTGCCCTTGCCTTGGGTGCTGCCCCCCTGGCAGTACCCCCACTCCCTGGGTCTCCCCACCCCAGGGAACCCTCACCCACTATACCCATGTCTGACAGAGCTTCTGGCTCCCATCCTTTATAAGGGCCAGCTGGGCCCTGATTGGGGCATGGCCCAGATGCGGCTACTTCCCCAACCAGCCCAGCTTCCAGCCCACAGCCCCAGCCCTCTCCAAGGGCTGTTTTAAGCCCCAAAGGGCAGGAGTGGGTAACCACCCCGCTACACAGCTCCACACCCTCTCAGTTCCTTCTTGCCAGCTAACTCTGACAGAGGGACAGGAGGGTGGGTTGTGGGATGGACATGAGCAATGCATCTCAAAGAACAACTGTTATAGAAAGGTTAGTAGCTGTTTTTTCTTCTTCAAGTGCTTGCTCATGTCCATTCCACATTAGGTGACTCCCAAGTAGTACCTAAAGAGATGGGCTTGGAGATCATGGACATGTGAATTGAAATACTGCTCTACCGAACTTCGCATAATCCCTAGCCTGCTGGGTGATGGCACAGTGGAAGGGAAGAGTAGTATCAATGACCAGGTCATTGCTCTGCAGATATCTCGAATCGGGACCTGGTCCAGAAACATTGCTGATGAAGCCTGAGCTCTCATCAAATGGGCTGCCAAGATGGTAGTCAGTGGGGAACCTGCCTGCTCATAGCACGAATGTAGGAAGAGATCCAGGAGGAAATTCTCTGAGCTGAGGCCTACTGGTTTGCTACTGACACAAAGAGCTGTGTGGACTTATGGAATGGCTTGGTTCTTTCAATGTAGAAGGCCAGGTCACATCAAACATCCAGCATGTGTAGACAATGCTCCTCTGTATTCTTGTGTGGTTTTTGGAAGAAAACCGGGAGGAAAATAGCCTGATTACTATGAAACTGCAAGACCACCTTTGGGAGGAATGCTGGGTGGGAGCGCAGTTGAACCTTGTCCTTAAAGAACACCATATATGAGCCTTGATCTCCGAGACCCTCCTGATCAAGGTAATCGCTACCAGAAAGGCAGCCCTTCCAGGAGGGAGATGACAGAGGGCACGATGCCAGTGGCTCAAAGAGAGAGTCTGAGTTTTGACACGACCAGGTTTAGGTCCCGTGGTGCAATGCGTTTATGCATTTGATGGTAAAGCCTCTCTAATCTCTTAAGGAAGCGAATGGACATCTCATGTGAGAAAACCAGTCGACTCTCCACCGAAGATTAGAAAGCTGAGATTGCTGATAGATGCATCTTAAATCTATGAAGTGGCTAGTCCCTGTTGTTTCAGATGCAGCAGGTATTCCAGCACAAACTGAAGGGGCTGATGAGAGGCCTTGTTGGGAAGACCACACCGAGAAATGCTTCTACTTGGCTAGATAAGTTGCTCTAGTAGTTGGTTTCCTACCACCTAACAAGACCCCGTGGACTTGTTCTGAGTAGGCCAGCTCCATCAGATTCAACCCAGACCAACCCAGACACTAAACTGGGAGGAGAGGTAGATATGCTGGAGGGCAGGGATAGGATACAGAGGGACCTAGGCAAACTAGACGATTGGGCCAAAAGAAATCTGATGAGGTTCAACAAGGACAAGTGCAGAGTCCTGCACTTAGGATGGAAGAATCCCATGCACCGCTACAGACTAGGGACCGAATGGCTCGGCAACAGTACAGCAGAAAAGGACCTGGGGATTACAGTGGACGAGAAGCTGGATATGAGTCAGCAGTGTGCCCTTGTTGCCAAGAAGGCCAATGGTATTTTGGGATATATAGGCAGAGGCATTGCCAGCAGATCGAGGGACGTGATCGTTCCCCTCTATTCGACATTGGTGAGGCCTCATCTGGAGTACTGTGTCCAGTTTTGGGCCCCACCCTACAAGAAGGATGTGGAAAAACTGGAAAGAGTCCAGCGGAGGGCAACAAACATGATTAGGGACCCGGAACACATGACTTATGAGGAGAGGCTGAGGGAACTGGGATTGTTTAGTCTGCAGAAGAGAAGAATGAGGGGGGGATTTGATAGCTGCTTTCAACTATCTGAAAGGGGGTTCCAAAGAGAATGGATCTAGAGTGTTCACAGTGGTAGCTGATGACAGAACAAAGAGTAATGGTCTCACGTTGCAGTGGGGGAGGTTTAGGTTGGATATTAGGAAAAACTTTTTCCACTAGGAGGGTGATGAAACACTGGAATACGTTACCTAAGGAGGTGGTGGAATCTCCTTCCTTCGATATTTTTAAGGTCAGGCTTGACAAAGCCCAGGCTGGGATGATTTAGTTGGGGATTGGGTCCTGCTTTGGCACCTTAGAGACTAACCAATTTATTTGAGCATGAGCTTTCGTGAGCTACAGCTCCATATATACATACAGCTCCGATGAAGTGAGCTGTAGCTCATGAAAGCTCATGCTCAAATAAATTGGTTAGTCTCTAAGGTGCCACAAGTACTCCTTTTCTTTCAGAGGAATGGGGGGAAACATGTAGAACAGGAGTTTTGGCAACAGGAGTAGAACGGCGCCAGAGAGGGAGCCCGGACTGCGGCCGCACAGCAATCAAAACTGCTGACATTTCCTATTCTGCTTGGGTGCAAACAGGTCTACATGGGAAAATCCCCATCTCTGGGAGATGGTTCTGGTTACTTCTGGATGAAGGGACCACTTGTGGTGAGAAGAGAAAGACCTGTTGAGGTGATCTGCCAAAGTGTTCTGGGCTCCTGGGATGTGGGAAGCTTCAAGGTGGATAGAGTGTTTCACTCAGAAGTCCCACAGGCAAATGGCCTCCTGACACTGGGTAAATGAATGCACTCCTCCTTGTCTGTTAATGTAAAACATGGCTGCCGATTTGTCCATGAGCACTCATACAACTTTGACCGTGATCTGGAGTAGGAACACCTGGCATGTTAAGTAGACCACTCTGAACTCTGATGTTTATGTGCAAAGACAGCTCTTCCTGGGATCACAGGCCCAGAGTCCTGAGGTGCTCAAGGTGAGTCCCCCAAAATAGGTTGGACGAGTCCAAAATGAGGAATACTGAAGGTGTGTGTGGGTGGGGAGTGATGAAGGGAACGCCTGCACCCACTGATCGGGGATCCTTCACCAGTAGAGGGAGACCGGGTCGGGACTGTAAGCACCGAGTCCAAGTGATGACTGTTTGATGAATACACCGAGGACAGCCTAGCTTAAAGGAGTCTGAGGCATAGCCTTGCGCGCCATACCACATAAGCACATGCGGCCATGTAAATCAAGAGTCTGAGGCAAAAACAGGCTGTCGTGACCAGGTGGGCCTTGACCTTGGATATCAGCGCCGACATTGTCTGGAACGGAGACTCTGGGTAGAATCAAGCACTTCCCCCGATAAACTCTATCCTCTGGATAGGGACGAGAGTCGACTTTTTCTCGTTTATCAATAGGCCCAGGGCACAGAAGGTAGTCAAGGGCAGCATACCAGTCCCCTGGATCCAGGGAGGGAATAATAGAGGCCAGAGACACCATGCAGAACCTCAGCTTCTTGAGATAACAGTTGAGGAGACGCAAGTCTAGGATCGGTCAAAAACCCTCTTTGGCCTTCAGGATTAGGAGATAGCGGGAGTAAAATCCTTTCCCTTTCAGGTTCTGAGGCACCTCCTCCACGGCCTCTACCTTCAGGAGGGCTTGCATCTCCTGGGCTAGAAGTTGCTCATGAGAAGGGTCCCTGAAGAGGGATGGGCCGGGGTGGAGGGGAGAGAGAAAACTAAAGGTGATGAAGAACCACACCAGGCTGAAGTAGAAGAGTTGGCCTAAAAACAAAGGGGGAGGGGGGGCAGGATCCAGTATGGGAACTGATATAATACCCTCAGGTGCCACTTCAAAAAGTTCTGCTGGGGGACTCCCGGATATCTGTGCAATCCCAGTAGTGTGGTTGAGGTGGAGGGGGGGACAGTTGTCTACACTTACAACCCCTGCTCCATTTTTTAAACAGGTCTTGGCGAGGTGGAAGAGCTAAGAAGAAGGCTGGCTTCTGAGGTCTGAAATATTTCCTTGAAGGTGCCGGGAAATAAATGCCCAGGTATCTGATGGTAGCCCTGGAATCTTTCAGACCATGGAGCTTTGAATCCATCTGCTCAGAAAAGAGGGAGGTTTCCTCAAAGGTAAGATCTTGGATGGACTGCTGAACCTCTGGAGACAGCCCCAAGGACTGGAGCCAAACATCTTTCTCATGACCACAGCCGATGCCATTTTTCCGGCCACCGTGTCAGCTGTGTCTACAGCTGCCTGGAAGGAGGACATGGCTATGGTCTTCCCTTCCTCCATCAGAAGGGACTCTTGCCTGGACTCCTGTAGTAAAGAGTCCTTAAACTTTGCCATGAAGTCCCAGATGTTATAATCATACCTCCCAAGCAAGGCCTGCTGGTTGGAGATGCGAAGCTGTAACCCACCAGTAGAATAAATCTTTCTACCAAACAGGTCTAGCTTTTTTGAGATCTTTTGCTTGGGGGTCATGCCTTGCAGCCCTTGCTTGTCTCTTTCTTTGGCCGCCTTGCCTATCTCTTTCATTGGGAGAGGGGTGGAAATATAGGTATTGATACCTCTTGGCAGGAACACAGTACTACTTCTCAACTCTTTTTGAGTGGTATGGCCACCTTTGACAGTGCCGCCGCAGCCGAAATGTCAATCAGGCTGCGTGAGGACTCTAAGCACCTACACCTCTAGCCCCAGCTTAGAAGTCACCCTTCTATTGGGCTCTAAAATTGTTCTGCTGCACCGAGCTGCTCGGTCCCAAGACAGCTTCCTCTTAGGAGGAGGCAGCCTGCAGCGGCAGGAGGCCTTCCTCTTCTTCTGCACCGACCACATCACGCAGGCCTAAGTCGGTACCGGACTCATTCCTGGAGTCCAGGTCGGGTGCTGGATGGTATGGGGGAGGAGCCCTTCTCTCGGACACCACAGAGTATGAATGGCTGGAAGGCAGTCCCAGTGGAAAACCCATGGATTCCAAAACCACCATTGGACCTGCATCAGCCATTGTCCTCCGGGCCAGGCTCTGGGGGAGGGGGCAGCAGTGGCAACCACATTAAGATCCGTTAGGAGGTAGGTCAGGTACTGGTCACAGGCCCTTGATTGGGTGCAGGGCTCCACCTCCAATTCCAAGGACAAGTCAACTTGAGGAGACCATGAGGGACAGTACCCTTCGCTGCTGCCAGCTGGTGCCAAGGGTGCGGGGATTGGTGCTGGACAGCGGAAGTTTTCGTCAACATCAACAGGGCCAGTTTCCCTCTGGTTGGTACCAGAGGACCTGGTGCCAGATAAGAGCTCAGGATAACATGATCCCTTCTGCTTGACTATCTCACTGGTGTCGGGACTTGTCCCAGCAGGGTCAGCGGTACTGGGAGAGTAATCAGGTCGCTGGCCGCCGGAAAGGCCTCTAGAGTGGACGGTACCGCACTCCCGGTGGTGCCACAATGTCCCCCCGCTGTCAATGGATGGTCCTGCACTGGACTCAATGGCAGCTACAAGCAGGGTAGAGTCAACGGTTACATTTATGGAGCGGGGCTAGAGGAGGGGCCCAATGCAGGTCGCACTCCACAGCACTTCCTTTGCTTGTCCTTGCTCGGTTCCAGCAAGCATCCTCTACAGAACCACTGACTGAACACCTTGCCGAAACAAGAGAAGTTGTTCCAGAGTCTGTCACGGGAGATAAGAAAGAACTGAGAGGATGGGGGGGGCCAGTCAGGCTCCTTAAACTAGCGCATGAGCGTACGGCACCAGAGGGCACTTGAGCCAGCCTGATGGATACCACAGAGAGAAAAAATCTCTGGCAACGGTGCACGTGGCACGCAGACACCTAACATGGAATGGACATGAGCAAGCACTCTAAGAAGAAATGAAAATGTATCCCCTCCTCCTGAAGCTTGTTACTTAAAATGAAAGTCAGTTAGGTTGTGCACAAAGTCCTTTCTCCTACTCTCCAAGCCTCAGTAAATTTGCAGTAAAATATCCAGCAGATCTTGCCTTTTTTTCTAATAGTAAATTATCCATTGATGGGATTTCTGTGTACAAATGTGTACATTTTATGTAAACATATCTCAGCCTATAGGCTGTGTATGAACTACTTGTTTACACTAAGAAGGTAACACGTCACATGTCATTGTTTCTGCTCCGAGTGACTGACAAACATTTATAAATAAAAGACTCAAAGAAGATTTCAGAATGGCTGCACAAACACTTGGTGTGACTCTTCATATGAAGATTTATGTACATTCTTTGAAACAAAAAACAAAAAGTCACTCCTATGAGTGTTCACAGAAAACTATCAAAAAGGAATCAAACGCCAAAATAAACTAAAGGCTTATTCATATAAATTCTCATTAACACTTTTTTGTAGTGTTAGCCCAGCTTCACCACTACAAATCTACCTATCCCTAACATAACATCTTTTTTAAAAATAGGTGAGGGTGAGAAAAGCTGAATATATGATTTGAGTAATGCTTTTCTTTTTTAAAAAAAGTGGTATTTTTATTTCCATAATAAGTAGGAAGATCACGGTCCTTGTTCTAACTTGGAGAGTGGATTCAGCTCATGAACAAGAAATTAGTTTTCCCTAATATTCCTTTTATCTGGGGAAAGGGTCTAAGGTATTCAGGTTTGGGCTTTTCATTTCTAGGGGAACCCTCACCTATCAAAGGGCACACTTTCCACTCACTGCGTATTTAACTCCCATTAATAGCTTTGGAAGTTGCACAAATGCACTGATGGGTAATTCATATGTAAGAAGCAACTCAGAATAGCAAGCAGTAGAGTAGGAGAAGTGAAGCTCATTACACGAGCAACTTTAAAATGAATAGTGAATTTTCTCAGTTAATTATATGACAGCATACAAGAAAAATAAAAACATTAACATTTAAAATGGAAATGGGTAGAACAATGCAATAATTAGAGGCTGTTACTTATTGGACTTGTATTGCAATACATCTCCCAGAAGTTCCATTCATTATTAAGGCCCATTGTGCTAGGAACTGTACAAACACTGATAAAAGTCAGTCCCTATCCCAAAGAGTTAATCTAAAAACAGGTTAGCAATTTAAGGAAGAGGTAACTAGAAAGCTTCTTTAAAAGGCTGCAGGATGTGTATAACTTTACCAGTTCTTTAGACATGGGTATTTCATTTTTATAGCAAAACTGGTGTAAAGACAATACAGAAATTTTAGCCCAAAAGGAAGATGTTTGTTGCAGGGTAGGTACATGCCGTCCTGGGTGCCGGGTCTCATATGGCGAGAAGAAGGGGAAAAAACTGCATAGCAGCCTGTTAGGTCCTGTGTTCATGGCCCTAACTATAAAACATGGTAGTGCAGCCTAGTGGCCAGAGTCAATGAAGCAGCCCTTCCACTCAGGGCAGCATGGCCTGATGGCCAGCGTCAGTAAAGCAGCCTTTCTGCTCAAGGCAGTGAGGCCCAATGGCCAGTGACAATAAGCAGTCCTTCCAGCAGGGCAGCGTGGCCTAATGGCCTGAGTCATTAAAGTAACCCACCTCTGTGGGATTGCATGGCTCATTGGCCCGATGGGGAAGTGGGACGCCACTTAGGGGTGTGTGGCACCCAGGGTAGGGGGACTCGGGCCCTCCCTGCTCCTGCGAGTCCCAGCCCAGGGACCTGGCAATGGTGCGGGTGCTCGCCACCAAGTCAGCGGGGATCCTCCCGTGATAAGCTGTCTGGCTCTCCAGTTCACTCACTGGGAAATGTCTAAATCCCCTGGGCTGCTTCCTACCCTTTCTCCCTCGGCGATGCTCCACGGTTCCCCAGGGTCTCTGGGGTCCTCAAGTGGCATAGGTCCTGCCGGCACAGTCCCTTTTCCGGGCTCATCAGGCAGCCTGGAGTCTGCCTAGACCTCTGTGTGCCATAGCTCTGTAATCAGGGCCTGTAGCAGCTCCCTGGAGAGAGCCTGCAGTAGCTCCCTGGAGAGAGCCTGCAGTCTACATCCTCCCACTTCAGCTGCCTGCCCAGGCAGAGTTGGGCTGCTTCCTTTTACACTTTGCCTCCAGGCTAAGCATGCTCAGCAGAGTCAGAAGCTTGGGATTTCCTCAGCCTGCAAAGCACAGTTAACCTTTTTGTGACTGGTGCAAGGCACGTACACCCCATCACAATGATAAAAACCCTTCTTCAGTCAGCTTGGAGAAACCGTTAGAGATGGCTGTATTTTGCTAAGAAAGGCAGAGGAGTTTTAAAAAATTGAGATAATTAACCACTGGCATGAAATGCTTGTGTCACTCCAGGGATGACTTGGTTACTTGCAGAAGGAAGGGAAGCTTGTTTCTGAGTGTAGGTATCAGAACACAATTTCCATCCTCTGGATGGATATACAATTATTTTCAGGAGCCGAATCTGGGTGTTTACTTAACTGACGTTAGAGACATTAAACTGTTTTAGACTCAGTTTCAATTTTAGAGCAAACTTTAGAATGCCATTTCCATCATAAAATTGGTCCCTCATTTGCATTGTGTCTTCTTTGTACACATTTTAAGAAAATGTATTAGAAGAGAAGCTGGAAGTCTTCCCTGAAAGCCTTGCATTACATACCCTTCCCCCAGGTTGAGAGACGGGGTGGTAAATACATTTTCCTAGTCTGGAAGATGAAGAAAATGGAATCACTGTGGCTTCGACAATTGCCGCCACTGTGCTTAATATTGCTGGAAATGCAATCTACATGGAAAGAAAGTATGAAACTCCCATTATTGAGCTAATGGGAGTTTTTTCTTTTCATAAATCTGTCTGAAGTATTTCTTTTATGACTTAGCCAGTGTATTGATGACTTCTCTATTCACTTTTTCTCTTTAATTTGTAGTTCACAAAAAGTTCACCACTGAAGTTTACTCCCAAAGCATGCATCAATGCACAAAATTCATTGGGTAAATAAATGAGTTTGTAAGAGGAATCTCAGTCTCTCAAGCTATGCAGCAGTGACCATTTTACACACATGGACACTTAAACCCTACATGAATAACAGCAATAAATCAACATTGCTTGAATAAGTGAGTGCTCTAAAGGTACAAGCATAATGAAGGTTTGGATGAGTTTTCCAATACACTTGGCATTAGGGTACGTCTACAGGATGAAATTATTCTATTTGAATTTTTGGAAGCGATTTTATACATTCGGTCTTGTGTGTCCCCACTAAAACACGTGAATTTGGCAGAGTGCATCCACAGTACTGAGGCTAGCATCGAATGTCAGAGCGGTGCACTGTGGGTAGCTATCCCACAGTTCCCGCAGTCCCTGCCGCCCACTGGAATTCTGGGTTAAGCTCCCAGTGCATGATGGGGTAAAATCATTCTTGCAGGTGTTTCTGGGTGTGTGTCATCAGTCGCTCCTCCCTCCATGAAAGCTACAGCAGACAATTGTTTTGTGCCTTTTTGGAGTGCAGACGCCATACTGCTTTCGGCAGATGGTGCAGTATGGTGCACCGCTTCTCTCCTGGTACTACGAATCCACCTCGCATTTCCTCTCGTCTTTCTATGTAATCTCTGTAAGTATCTACACTCTCTCTCTTCCTCATCGACCACTTCCGCTGCCAACTCTGCTCAGCCATCATGAACCAAGCAGCACAGCTTCCGCCACCAACTCTGCTCTCCCGCTCTTGCCGTGCTAACATGGAGAAGCTCGGTGTCTGTCCTGGGCTCCCGCCTCCATGAAAGCTACAGAAGACAGCCATTTCCCGCCTTTTTTCGGCTATCGTGAACCGAACAGCACCTCTTCTACTGCCACTCTGCTCTCCTACTTTTCACGCCATTTGTCCAGGATTACCCATGCAGGCGCCATAGCAGATCTCCGCTGCAGTTCTGACCATTGTAAATACCTCGCACATTATCCAGCAATAGATGCAGTACATGCAAAACCGGGCAAGGAAGTGACGACAGCGCGATTACTATACTGATGTAAGACATGGACACAGACGTTCCTAGAAGCACGGCATGTGGTGATTGGGAGATCATGGTGGCGTTGGGCCAGGTTCATGCCGTGGAATGCTGATTCTAGACCCAGGAAACAAGCACAGACTGGTGGGACCGCATAGTGTTGCAGGTATGGGATGATTCCTAGTGGCTGAGAAACTTTAGTATGAGTAGGGCCACTTTCATGGAACTTTGTGACTTCTGTCCCCTGCCCTGAAGCGCAAAGACACCAAAATGAGAGCAGCCCTCACAGTTGAGAAGGAGTGGCGAAAGCCCTGTGGAAGCTTGGAACTCCCGACAGCTACCAGTCAGTCAGGAATCAGTTTGGAGTGGGCAAATCTACTGTGGGGGCTGCTGTGATGTAAGTAGCCAACGCAATCATTGACCAGCTGCTACCAAGGGTAGTGACTTTGGGAAATGTGCAGACCATTGTGGATGGCTTTAATGCGCTGGGGTTCCCTAACTGCAGCAGGACAATAGATGGAACGCATATCCCTATCTTGACCCCGGAACACCGGGGCGCCCAGTATGTAAACTGCAAGGGGTACTTTTCAATGGTGCTGCAAGCACTGGTGGATCACAAGGGACGTTTCACTGACATCAACATTGGATGGCCGGGAAAGGTACAGGATGCTCGCATCTTCAGGAACTCTGGTCTCTTTGAACAGCTGCAGGAAGGGACTTCCCGACCAGAAAATTACTGTTGGGGATGTTGAAATGCCAATAGTTATCCTCAGGGACCCAGCCTACCCCTTAATGACAGGCTCATAAAATCATATACAGGCACCCTGGACAGTAGTAAGGAGCAGTTCAACTATAGGCTGAGCAAGTGCAGAATGGTGGTAAAACTGCTTTTGGACATTTGGAAGTGCACTGGCGCTGTTTACTGACTTGGTTAGATCTCAGCACAACCAATACGCCAATTGTAATTGCTGCTTGTTGTGTGCGTCACAATATCTGAGAGAGTAAGGGGGAGACGTGAACGGTAGGGTGGGAGGTTGAGGAAACTCGCCTGGCAGCCAATTTCACACAGCCAGACAACAGGGAGACTAGAAGAGCGCAGCAGCACGTGCTGCGCATCAGAGAAGCTTTGAAAGCCAGTTTCATGACTGGCCAGGGTATGGTGTGACAGCTGGTTTCTCTTGAAGTTACCTGCCCCCTTCATTCATACATATTTTATATATATTATAGATATGAAAAGAAATAGTCACAATTGTTTAAAAAGCGTTCTTTATTATTTGTTGCACAACACATTGAGAGAAATCAGAAGGTAGACCAGGGAGGAGGGGGGGTATTGGGTTCGGGGGGTGGAGGAGGAGGGAAGGACAAGTCCAGAAAGCAAATCAAAATTTTGGATATGCCATTTTTCTGCTGCTTGTGCAATCCTCTGGGGTTGAGTGTGTGGGTCCCCGCAGCCTCCCTCCCCCCCTGGCCCCGTGTTCTTGGGCATCTGGGTGAGGAGGCTATGGAACTTGGGGAGGAGGGAGGGCAGTTATACAGGGGCTGCACTGGCAGTCTGTGGTCTACTGTCTTTCCCGCATTAGATCCACCATACAGTGGAGCATGTCAGTTTGCTCCCCCGTGGGCTTGACCATAGCATCCTGCCTGATCTCATCACGCACGTCCCTCCTCTCTTTGTGTTCATTTAATGATTTATGGGACTCTGCAATTGTTTGCCTCCACACATTCAGCTGGGCCCTATCAGTGCGGGAGGACTGCATGAGCTCGACGAACATGTCGTCCCGAGTTTGTTTTTTCTGCCTTCTAATCTGGACCAGCCTCTGGGACAGAGTAGATAGGAGCTGCGTTGTAACATTTGCACCTGTGGGAGGAGAAAAAGGGAGGGTAATATTTTAAGATACATTTTAGAGAACAAAGGGGACACTCTTTCTCAGTGAAACAAGCAATTCATAGTACACAGCACATGTTCTTTCTATACAAGGTCGCATTTTGCCTCTTATGCTGAAGTGCCTGACACTTTGGTGTGAGTAAGCCATCACACGTGGCCGGGCAACAGAATTCAGCTTGAAGGCAGACATGGTAAGCCCTAGGGGCACACAGGGTTCTGCTTCTTCCGCATTCATTTCAATGCTTTCAAACTGCCGGGCCCCTTTTCCCATAACAAGCAATGCCTGGTGGGTTTGCCGTCTCAAAGGAGGGCCTGCAAGCTCTCTGGGATGATCGCTTTACACAACACGCCACCTCCCCCCACCGCGTGGCTCCGATGTGGCTCTGAGCAGGGATGAGCCCTTTAAACTAAATGCGAACAGCCCAGCACAGCTGGGTTTTCCCCCACCCCCAGGCTCCGATCAGACTCGTACTCACCAGAAGTGCCTTCTCCAGGGTCATGGTCCAGGAGGCCGCCTTGGGAGTGGGGGGAGGCTATTGGCTCCAGCATTAAGAATAGTTCCTGGCTGGGGGGGGGAAACAGATTCCCCACTTGCCGCCTGTGCCCTGTCCTCCTCTTCGTCCTCCAATAACTCATCCTCGTCACTCCATGCAACTCCCCCCTTGCAGACGTCCACGGACAGTGGTGGGGTAGTGGTGGCATCACCCCACATAATTGCATGTAGGTCACGGCAGAAGCAACATGTATGGGGCTGTGACCCAGAGTGCCCATTCGCCTCTCTGGCTTTTTGGTTCGCTTGCCTGAGCTCCTTGATTTTTGTACAACACTGCTCTGTGTCCCTGGAGTAGCCTCTTTCTGTCATGGCACTGGAGACTTTAGCACACATATTTGCGTTTCTTTTTCTGGAGCATAGTTCTGCCATAACAGATTTGTCTCCCCAACATGCAATGAGATGCAGTACCTCCCATTCGGACCATGCTGGAGCTCGTCTGCAAATCCAGGACTTTGTGGTCTCTTGTGATGGTGGACTCTGCATGATCGCCTGTGATGGTGGACTGTGCTGATGGTGACCAAACAGGAAATGAAATTCAAAAGTTCCCTGGGCTTTTACGGCCTACCTGGCTAGTGCATCGGCGTTGAGAGTGTTGTCCAGAGCGGTCACAAGGGAGCATTCTGGGATAGCTCCCGGAGGCCAATAACGTCGAATTGCATCCACGGTACCCATAACCTGGAACTGCAATCTCGATTTTAGCGCTACTCCACTTGCCGATGTGGAGTACAGAAATTGGATTAAAGAGCCCTTTGAAAACCGGTTTGGTCGTGTGGACGGAATCCGTTTTACTTCATAGAATCATAGAATATCAGAGTTGGAAGGGACCTCAGGAGGTCATCTAATCCACCCCCCTGCTCAAAGCAGGACCAATCCCCAGTTTTTGCCCAGATCCCTAAATGGCCCCCTCAAGGTGATCAATGGCTCCATGTTTAGTTGGCAGCCGGTATCAAGTGGACTGCCCCAAGGGTCAGTGCTCGGGCTGGTTTTGTTCAATATCTTCATAAATGATCTGGAGGATGGTGTGGATTGCACCCTCAGCAAGTTTACAGATGACACTAAACTGGGAGGAGAGGTAGATACGCTGGCGGGTAGGGATAGGATATAGAGGGCGCTAGACAAATTAGAGGATTGGGCCAAAAGAAATCTGAGGAGGTTCAACAAGGACATGTGCAGAGTCCTGCACTTAGGATGGAAGAATCCCATGCACCGCTACAGACTAGGGACCGAATGGCTCGGCAACAGTTCGGCAGAAAAGGACCTAGGGGTTACAGTGGACGAGAAGCTTGATATGAGTCAACAGTGTGACCTTGTTGCCAAGAAGGCCAAGGGCATTTTGGGGTGTATAAGTAGGGGCACTGCCAGCAGATCGAGGGACGTGATCGTTCCCCTCTATTCGACATTGGTGAGGCCTCATCTGGAGTACTGTGTCCAGTTTTGGGCCCCACGCTACAAGAAGGATGTGGAAAAATTGGAAAGAGTCCAGCGAAGGGTAACAAAAATGATTAGGGGACTGGAACACATGACTTATTAGGAGAGGCTGAGGGAACTGGGATTGTTTAGTCTACGGAAGAGAAGAATGAGGGGGGATTTGAGAGCTGCTTTCAACTACCTGACAGGGGGTTCCAAAGAGGATGGATCTAGACTGTTCTCAGTGGTAGCAGATGACAGAACAAGGAGTAATGGTCTCAAGTTGCAGTGGGGGAGGTTTAGGTTGGACATTAGGAAAAATTTTTCACCAGGAGGGTGATGAAACACTGGAATGCGTTACCTAGGGAGGTGGTGGAATCTCCTTCATTAGATATTTTTAAGGTCAGGCTTGACAAAGCCCTGGCCGGGATGATTTAGTTGGGGATTGGTCCTGCTTTGAGCAGGGGGTTGGACTAGATGACCTCCTGAGGTCCCTTCCAACCCTGATATTCTATAATTCTAAGGTTTGAACTCACAACCCTGGGTTTAGCAGGCCAGTGCTCAAACCACTGAGCTATCCCTCCCCACCAATTAACTCGGCTAATTCCAAAATAACCGCGTACTGTACACCAAGCCTGAGTCAACTCTGCTCCCATTAAAGTGAGGAGTTTTACCATTGTCTTTAACAGGAGCAATGTTAATCAAACATTGAGCACCTCCAAAAATATCACCATGTAACATACAAATACTGTAAATGAAGTGTAATCTAGTACTCATCTCACTAAACAATATCGTCTAACACACTTATATCTGATCTCAGAGAGAATGCTACTGCCAAAGGCTATTGTGAAGCTCGAGCCACCAAAATTTTCTGTCAAATCCCTTTAAGACAGTGAACAGAGGAGAGCCCCTAAAGATGTAGCACACTGGAAATACATGGGAAAGCAGAAGTTTAACAGAGAAGATATGCAGATGAATAGTCTCCACAAAACAGTCATTAATAAGAAGTTCTGATTTAGGTGGATTCCAGCTACAACATTTTTAAACCTATTAATTCTGTTGTATACCAGCTGAAGGGTGATGTGTTTCCAGTGTATACAGCTAGGGCACAGATGCACAATATATAACTGAAGGGCCAAAATGTAGCCAAGGGTCACCTTCAGGACAAAGCTGAGGAACTTCAAGCTCTCACTGCTAGTGATAGTAAACAAAAAAAAAAACCTCATTTTATTAATCTACAAAGGAAGAATACAAGAAAATTTGGTTCTATTTATATTTGAAGTTTATATGCAGCTTCGGTGCAGACCTTTAGCTTCCATCAATTTGTCAAGGTATCCCTCAGTACTGCAACAATTGGGCACTCCTGTGCTAGGAGATAAGGAAGAACAATTGCAAGCTCCATACAGCAAACTATGCTTACCGCAGGAAGAGTCTACAGCCTTCCAGAAGGCCACTTCCAGCCCATACACACTTGCTACAACAGACTGTTCTCTTTTTCCAAAGGCACATGAGCTTGATCCAATGCCCACTGAAATCTGCAAAAAGATCCCCATGTACTTAAAATGGATAATGGGGCACGTCATAGTGAGGTCACCTTTGCAAAAGCTCTTCCTAAATTTATTGCTGACACCTGAGGTTGGCCTTAGGGAGAGCCTGAAAAGATGGCATGAATCAGTGGCCCCAAAGCAGAAAATTTTCAGTGTTGCTTGTAATTAAATTTTCCGTTCACATTAATCCCTTCCTAGGTAGTTTATTTTAAAGTTGCCTTGATTCCCACATATATCCTATCTGCATGCAGTGTCTGTAATATCTTACCTTTTATTAACTGACAAAAATCAGATTAACCTGACTAGCACAGTTATCATTAATGTTAACACTACAGGAGTCTCTTTAAATTTGAGGCACAGTAATTAAACTAAGTCATGTTTAAAGAGCTTTGTTCCACAAACACACTCAGTTCACTTCAGATCAGATAATGTATAACAGTGTACTGGGAGAAAAAAGAAAGGGGGGAAAATGTTTACTGACCGAATGTGATGGGAGCTGTATTCTCCCTTCCTAAACACAAACATGCACAAGGAGAGATGTGTTTTGCATTAGCAGATCAACTACACATTAACTGGTCAATACAAAAGAGGAGGGAAGAGTGCAAAGACAAATAAAACACTAGGGAAAAAAATAGCTAGTTGTTGACAATGAGGGTCAACTGCTGAATCTAATCCCCAGCCTAATATGCTTTTATAGCCACATTTATCTCCTTCTAACCTCTATTTCCTAAAAATCACTTAAAACAAAACCAGCACAAAACGTATATGAACTCTGGACATACAACTCTTCCATAGGATACTAATTTTTAATGGTCACTGATATTTTAAAGTAATTAATAAATATTATATATAAAAATATAAGTATATGAAAACATTACATTCGTAAAAAACAATGTGCAAAGTATTCTTTAATGGTTAGGTTAATAGCCCACAGAATTCAGTGTCGCCCATCATTTATATCTAAATGGCTAATGATGAGGAGGAAGAAGAGCAGCACACAAATCCATAGCAAATATTGATTTAAGCTATAAGGTAGCAGGTTACCTTTCTGATCACAGCTACTATTACAGTAATACAAACGTCCTTGATTGTTTTAAGACCTTCACTGTTGAGTAATTGACACCTTTTTTTTTGGGCAGGGGATGGAGGCTGCAATTCAACCCATATGAAGGCTAGTGATAAAAATGCAGTGAATAATGAATGATGTTTTCTAATTACACAATTCTCTCAAATAAGTGAAATAAGCAATTCAAACCTCTGGAAGCATGGCAATTAATGGCAGTTATATCCACTCAATAAGGAACCTGATAACGACACATACATTTTTGCTCCTTCTATGCTGAAGAGGTATATACACAATGAACTATAGAAGACAATTCAATAGAAACTTATGACTCTTACCTGTGAGTACAGCTTTTGCTGAAGGATCTGCCAGGTCCAGTGCTGATTTCCCATCAGTGTTCCGAATGTTTGGATCAGCTCCGTGCTGCAGCAGCACTGTGCAGGGAAAGCAGAAACAATATCTTACCTCAGGGACACACAGATTATTTACTGGTAAGGGTCTCCTCGGCATGGTGTAAGCATAAACACACATTGCACAATTTTCCGTTTGTTTTTTTTTAAATACACTGCAGCAAAGGATCCTCTCTTGAGTAAAGCTAAGTTGGCAACTTAAGGTATAGTAAAGATCACATGACTTAGCATCATAATCATGAAACCTGAATATTTTTTCAATATACAGTTTTCATTCCCTCCTGCAGGCAGCTATCTGGGAAGCTGTGTTCACACTGACTCATACTGTGAAATATGCTAACTGTGGAACCTGCTCTGTCTTTACTACCGCTGTTGCTGCTGCTGCTGCTGCCGCTCCTTTTACTGCTGAATATCCAGATCCTTCTATCTCAGAACAGTAGTAATGCTCAAGTCTTTTAGTGGCTCACCATTTACAGAGAAACCTTACCACAACATACTCTCTGTGTCCAAAATTTGTAACAAGTAGGGTAATGTGTGCTATTCTGGTACCCTGCAATCTGGATGCTCAGAAGTTATTACCCTCCACAATATTTTTTTCTACTGAAACTACTGAGACAAAAATTCAATTACATAAAAATATCTGAAGCAGAGAGCAGTATACAACCATAGGCATGTATGTGGTAATTCACTGTAGCAATATCCTACAAGAGCCTTTGCAAGAAACTGGAAATGGATATTCCACACTTAAGCTATCTTAAACAAAAATAACTACAGTAATACAGTTCGGGCCTTTTGCTTTCAAGACCAAAACATTTCCTAAAGAATGGGATGACAAATAGTGAAGTCCACACACCAACATCAAATATTAAATACCAGGAGACCAATTGTCCACTGCCCTGTATACTGCACAAAGTAAGTAAAATGCTACCAATTCTGAATGACCATTTTATACCCACTTTACACAGGTGTGAATGATAGTAGAGTGTCCAAGACAGTGCAGAATCAGTATCAAGAACACTATAGGTAAGAAGAAAAGCAGGTGTTTGGGGCAGCTCAAGCAACAATGCTCATCGTGAAGCTGCAAGACTACAATGGATTTATGATGAAAAAGTACTGGGAGGTATTTCATCTTGCAACTGATAAAACCCCAAACATTTAACTGACAGGATTCCAGAAAGAGAATATTAAGTGATCCAGCACAAAACCAACTAGTCAGTAATAATCATATCTAACCAGTGAGAGATTCTTCAAAGAAAACACCTGCTTTATTACAGATTGAGCTAGGAGCACCACCTACACTGAAGTCTGTCTGACATGTCCCCATAAGACGACCCTGGTTTTAGTTGTTTATAACTTTGCTAAACTTTAATCATTTAGGCTGAAATTTCCTATGCCAGGCTTCTGCCTCAGTCTTAATTTTTGGGTGAAAGTTTCAACAAAAGTAGTTTGTTTCAAAGAATAAAAGACTGAAGAAAGATGTTGTTTTGCCCATGTTAAAGTCATGCAGCTGTTTTGTTGAAAAGCTCTAGTACTTTCATGCTTTAGAACAGGGACCTGAAATGTGGCAGGGGGCACATGGGTTCTGGTGTCAGAGATGTGCCTTTTGCTGTTCTGGGCAGGAAACTCAAAATTTGGCCACATTATGAGCCTTTGAATAATCTTAGCAAATGCTCAGAAGAAACTTTGTTAGAGTTCCCCTGTAACTGCTGATCCTGGTGGCACCAGGCAGAAAAATGAGGAAAGGGAGACAGTCTGCACTGTCAATGCTCCTTCTACTATGCCCAGGTATCATGGAGGAAAAAAGCAACCTGTCTCAGATGCAGAGGAGACAAGACCTGGACCGAGGGAAGGGAGCAGATTGGTACAAGGAGCCAGGGAAAGGGTATTGAGACTGAGAGATGGAGGGGAGAGAGAGATCAGATGAGGAGGTTGGGGGCAGGGGACTGGAACTCGCTAGGCAGGAAGACTAAGACAAGGAGCTGGGGCAGAGGGAGAGAGATTGGAAAGGGGCTAGAAGGGACAGACAACCAAGACTGGATGAGGACCCCAGAGAAGCCAGGGTTTGGGGATGGCAGGTGCAGGGAAGCAAGTGGAAATCTAACAGGGAGTCTGCTGTGGGAGAAAAGGGCTGGCTGCAAAAGGAGAGTGGGGCTGTGTTTACACTGCCACTTTCAGCGCTAAAACTTTAGTTGTTCAAGGGTGTGAAAAAAAACATACCCCTGAGCGACAAAAGTTTTAGCACTGAAAAGCGCTAGTATAGACAGCACTCCCAGCGATAAAGCTACCGCTGCTTGTTCAGGGTGGTTTCTTTTTTATCGCCGGGAGAGCTCTTTCCCCGGCCATAAAGTATCACTAGACTGCCCACATCACTGCACTGCTGCAGCCATGCTGTAACATGGGCAGTGTAGACATACCCCAAAAGTGTGATGAGAGGAGTCATCGGGGGTAGGGTGGGGTGGGTGTATGGAGATTAGGACTAACTAGATTGGGAGACTGGAACAGAGACAGGCCGGAGGTGACAAATGCAGAAGGGTCTGTGACCACTGGAGTATACTCCCTATTCTCCCCTCTAGAACCTAAAATGGAATACAAAATTTCTGAGTCTGCTCCGCTGCCACCAGACATCTGTGAAACCCACTGGCAAAACGCTTCTCATTGCCCTCTGGTGCCTTAATCATGAAACAATCCTCCTGTATTCTTCTACCTCATTCACCACACACCTTCCAATTTCAGCAACACAAGGCAGGGGTCCTACAGACAATTGCCTCTTTTACTACACAACCCTGATTCATTCCCAGAGCAGGTCCCATCCTGTGCACTGTATGAAGCAGGGGTCCTGTGGGGGGAAAAATTGTTATGCAATCACACAATTAAAGACTGCATCATAATGCAGAATTACTGCAGAGCGAAAATCCCATTTTGTAGCTCCACAATACAGAAATACCACTAGACAGTATCCCCTTCCAAATTTGTATTTAATTCAAACTTTTTTTAAAGTCTGGCAGTCAAAATAAACAGGTATAAACAATACCATTACTTACCCATTAGGCCTTTTTCACAAACTTTTGTTAAACCAGTACAGAACAGTTTTCTTTTAACTGATCCTTTATATAAAAGATGAGAAAAATCAAAATCCTGTAAACTTAACTATCCAAAAGCTTTACATGGAATTCAACTGCATTCACCATCATTATGATTCTTAACTTATATAGATTGCTGGTCTTCACTGATGCCTCACATTTCTTCACGTGACACATAGGATTGTTTTAATTACATTTGTTACTACAGCAATCAGTACAACAGATAGTTAACAAAGATCAGATTCCCTTCTCCCCCCAAAAAAATGAGTTATAAAGTTACATAGAGCATGAATTACAGCTGCTGTTAAGTGCTTCAGGCTACTCCCAACTTGATATAGCAGGATGAACCCTGAAAATAAGGCCGTGTCTACACTCGCACTTATGTCAGCAAAACTTCTGTCACTCAGGGGTGAAAAAACATACGCCCGAGCCACATAACTTCTGCCAGCATAAGCGCCTGTGTGCACAATTATATGTCAGTGGGAGACGCTCTCCCGCGGACACAGCTACCACTGCTTATAAAGCTGGTTTTATTATGTCAACAGAAGAACTCTCTCCCACCAGCATGACGTGGCTATAAGAGCACTCTTACAGTGGCACAGCTGTATCAGTACAGCTGTGCTCCTATAAGCTTGGAAGTGTAGACATGGCCTCACCACTTGATCTAATGCCGCTTGGCATGGTTATTTTCAAAACGACTGAACTTGATCATTTTGCGGTCAAAAATTTGTCTTCCCTTTAAAAAATAGTGAGTAAGTGATTTCACATTTAAATATACTGTATTCTTACCTTTCCAAATTTTCCATGGCAAGACTCAATGAAAGCTTTCCTGAGTAACTACAAGACAACAGTGAGTCAACAGTGTGCCCCTGTTGCCAAGAAGGCCAATGGCATTTTGGGATGTATAAGTAAGAGTATTGCCAGCAGATCGAGGGACGTGATCGTTCCCCTCTATACGACATTGGTGAGGACTCATCTGGAGTACTGTGTCCAGTTTTGGGCGCTACACTACAAGGATGTGAAAAAATTGGAAAGCTTCCAGCGGAGGGAAACAAGAATTATTAGGGGACTGGAACACATGACTTATGAGGAGAGGCTGAAGGAACTGGGATTGTTTAGTCTGCAGAAGAGAAGAATGAGAGGGGATTTGATAGCTGCTTTCAACTACCTGAAAGGGGTTCCAAAGACGATGGATCTAGACTGTTCTCAGTGGTAGAAGATGACAGAACAAGGAGCAATGGTCTCAAGTTGCAGTGGGGGAGGTTTAGGTTGGATATTAGGAAAACTTTTTCACTAGGAGGGTGGTGAAGCACTGGAATGCATTACCTAGGGAGGCGGTGGAATCTCCTTCCTTTGAGGTTTTTAAGGTCAGGCTTGACAAACCCCTGGCTGGAATGATTTAGTTGTGGACTGGTCCTGCTTTGAGCAGGGGGTTGGACTAGATGACCTCCTGAGGTCCCTTCCAACCCTGATATTCTATGATTCTATGATAACAAAAATGGAAGTAGTCTTCCAATTCAGTGGAAGAGAACCTCTATGGGCTTGTCCACACACAGACTTTCATCAAAATAATAATCTGTTTTCATTCACACTTTATTATAAATTGAAGCTAAAGCTATTTAAGACCCACAGCCTGAAATAAAAGAGCCCATGGCCATATTGTGAACTGAATTCCAACCCTATGCTCATTGTACCAGAATGCACCGCCTTGCTGTCCAGAACTGCTGAGCATCCACAACTACTATTTACATCAGCTACAGCTGCAAGCAATCAACACTTCTGCAAATCAGGCACCAGATGTTCCAAGTTGAGCAACCAGAAATAAGGAACCGACTGTGGTTAACTGAAATTTTGATCTAAATGACTCACCCCGCACCACCAAGAAAGTCTGTGGCCCAGCCAGGAACGGAACAAAGTTATACACAATGGATCACTCACAGCATCCCAGAGCTATTTGCAGTCTCAGTACAGGAATACAGCACTGACTCATTCAGAAGGTTATCTTAACTATCAAAGAATTTCCGCAATCCTGCAAAAACCTATGTGGCCATCAGAGAAGTGATTGTTTGGTGCACTGGGCATACTAGCTGAGAGAGCAACTGGTATTTACTCGTCGTGGGCATAAATTCTTATTGTCCTTATTGTCTGCATGTAGAGCCAATATTTGTCATGAGGATTTTGTCTAAGCCAGGTGATGTCTGGAAGTACAGAAGTGGCTACTGGCCAACAAAGTGTTAGTGTTTAGCAAGACACTTGTGATCCAGGAACACCGAAGTCCCTAAAGTTATTGCTCATGTGGTTTTCAGATTACAGTATTTTTTTCCCTTAATTGGGATACATATGAAAGTAATTTTATTCCAAATGAGTTAGTTTTGTTGTTCATAAAACGGATTTAATTAAATCAGTCTTCAGCATATTTTTCTATTATACACTTTTAGCTCCTTTTCATTTTGTTCATTTCTCTTCTTCAAATATCTTAATTTCATTAGTATTGATCTGTGGTCAATGCCTCATGTCCTTCCCGTTCCCATCACCAACCTCCTTTAGTTTACTCTCCGTTTTTTCCTTGGTAGGAGGGAGCAATGGAGGGAGGGGATTCTCTCTCAGGGTACACAGGAAAAAAAAAAGGAGGGGGGGAAAGAAAAAAGGCTTGGTAGCGAATCTCAGAGCCCAGGTCAATGGATTCTGGTTCAGGAGGCTCAAGCTGCAGTGCTAAAAATAGCAGTATAGTTGAGCCTGGACTCCAGATCATCCCCCCCTCACTGGGTTTCAGAGCCTGGACTCCAGCCCGAGGCGTAATGTCCACATTGCTATTTTTTAGCTCCACAACACAAGCCCCAGGAGCCCAAGTAAGTTGATCTGCGCTCAGATTCGTTACCGTGGGTGTCTCTCTTGCTGTGTAGACATTCCCTTAATTATTTTCATCGTATTTCCCCTCTATCCCATCCCTCCCAAAACATCTCTCTCTAGCCACCATATTTCCCCAGCAGCAGACAGAGAAACATCAACCTAATAATCTGGGCCAGTTTCACCCTGAGGTTTGGAAACAGTATGGCAACCACAGCAAGTACTGTGAATATATTTCTAACTGTGATTGGGAAAGGGACTGCAACATGTTCTGATTTCATCCAATACAGAGAATCTGAGCCACTGATCTTTGTTTGCTTAATATTCCTAATGCTAAAATCCAATTTAAACCTATTTCTTTAAAATGTTTCTAATTGGATGAGGCCTTGTATTAAAGAGATTATTTTATTAAAAGAACTTTTTAAAGTGATATCTATCATTAACAGCTAAATATAAAGCAGCAATAATAAATTTAGGTCTGGAAGGGACTAGGAGGTCATCTAGTCCATTCCCCTGCACTGAGGCAGGATTAAGTATACCTAAACCAGTGGTTCTCAACCTATTTACCATTGTGGGCCACATATGCACTCTCTGTGTGATGTGGGCCGCATCTACACAATGTATATACTAACTGTATGGCCCTGAGGATGTCACATGGGCTGTGTGCTAACTGGGGTTGAGAACCACTGACCTAGACCATCCCTGGCAGGTGTTTGTCTAACCTGTTCTTAAAAACCTCCAAGGGCGGGGATTCTGCAACCTCCCTAGGTAGCCTGTTAGAAAGTTTTTCCTTATATCTAACCTAAATCTCCCATGCTGCAAATTAAGCAGATTTCTTCTTGTCCTACACTTGGTGGACCTACAACTGATCACAGTCCTCTTTGTTAACAGCCTTTTACATATTTGAAAACTTACCATGCCATTTGACCCCCCCAAAGTCTTCTCTTCTCTAGGATAAACATGCCCAATTCTTTCCAACCTCTCCCTATAGGTCGTGTTCAAAGCCTTTCTTCACTGTCACTCTCCTCTGGACTCTCCAATTTGTTCACATCTTCGAGAGTGGTGCCCAAAACCAGGACATCATACTCCAGTTAATGCCTCACCAGTACTGAGTATAGCAGAACAATTACCTTCCATGTCTCACATATGAACATCTGTTAATAAATCCCAGAATATTTGTCTTTTTCACCACAACATCACACTGTTAGCTCCAGGAGCTCAATCTATTCAGTTTAACAGAGAGAAACTTAAACGGTGACTTGTCACATTTTGTAAGTCTGTACATGGGGAACAGAAATGTGATAATGGGTTCTTCAGTTTAGCAGACAAAGGTATAACAAGCTCTGATGGCTGGAAATTGAAGGTAGGCAAATTCAGACTGAAAATAAGATTCAAATCTTTAACACTGAGGGTAATTAACCATTAGAACTTACCAAAGGTTGTGGTGAATTCGCCATCACTGGCAATTTTTACATTAAGATAAGATTTTTCTTCTAAAAGACATGCTCTACTTCAAATAGAACTTCCCTCAATTAATTCCTACTGTCTGTGTTACACAGGAGATCAAACTAGATGATCACAGTGGTCCCTTCCAGCTTTATAACGTATCAATCACATTTACAGATAACAGATTGAGATTTTACAAAAAACTAAAATCACTTTACAGCCCAGTGACTATTTCAGCTCTCTCATGCAAACTAGAATTGGTGTCTTCTCCCCTACCCTCCAATGCAATACGGTGACTCAGGGAAACAGCACTGTCAAAATGCAATCTAGCTGTGAAGAAGGTGACATTTTTGCCAAATTCATTTTGAAACACAGTATAAAATTACTCTCTACTACTTTTCTCTAGATTATAATACCTACAAGGTATGCTGTACTTTGTTAACCCAGGACCTGGTAGCACATAAATCTAGGTATTAGCTGTGAACATCACATATTCCCAAACTATATTTAACTGAAGATTTAAAAGCTCATTTCTCTCAGCATTTGAAAGCATCCAAACAATTACACAGCAGTCAAAATGGAATTCACTCTTTTGATGTAGACTAAAAGGTATTTTACCTCCACTATTTCTATACTTAAAACTATTGAAATTTTGATACTTTTTTGTTCCCAGTAGGATGATCCCTTTCCTGAAATTCATTGTTTTGTGTCTCAGCTACACTAATCCTGAATTGACAGGTTACCAAGCCTGAAAGTAAAACTGGCCCAAGGAGAGAAAAGCAAGAATTTAGCCCATTAAAGGGCGGAGGGGGGAGGTCATTACTCAGCACCTGCCTTATTAGTTTACAGAAAAAGGATTAATCTGAACTGGCAGTAACTATGCCATCAAATACTGCTTATAGAAAGCATGAACTGATGTCATATAGCAATGGAACAGGTTCAGTCTGCCAAGAAAGTTGGAATCCTAGTTAAGGGAACTCCAACCCATCAGTCCCCATGCTGTGATGCCCAGTGCAGTAGTCTGGGAGCTGACCTTGTCTGTGAAGACCGAGGCAAAAAAAGCATTCAGTACTTCAGCTTTTTCCACATCCTCTGTCACTGTGTTGCCTCCCCCATCCAGTAAGGGTCCCACACTTTCCCTGATCACCTTCTTGTTGCTACCTTACCTGTAGAAACCCTTCTTGTTACCCTTCACACCCCTTGCTAGCTGCAACTCCAATTGTGCTTTGGCCTTCCTGATTACACCCCTGCATGCTCTAGCAATATTTTTATACTCCTCCCTAGTCATCTGCCCAAGTTTTCACTTCTTGTAAGCTTCTTTTTTGTGTTTAAGCTCACCGAAGATTTCTCTGTTAAACCAAGCTGGTTGCCTGACATATTTGCTGTTCTTTCTGCACATCAGGAGGTTTTGTTCCTGCGTCCTCAATAAGGCTTCTTTAAAATACAGCCAGTTCTCCTGGACTCCTTTTCCCCACATATTAGCCCAAGGGGATCTTGCCCATCAGTACCGTGAGGGAGCGTTTTATTACATTAAAACGGTGGCTCTCAAACTTTTTTTTACTGGTGGCCCCTTTCACATACCAAGCCTCTGAGTGTGACCCCTCCTTATAAATTAAAAACACATTTTTATATATTTAACACCATTATAAATGCTGGAGGCAAAGCAGGATTTGGGGTAGAGGTTGACAGCTTGCAACCCCCCCATGTAATAACCTTGCAACGCTCTGAGGAGTCCCTACTCCCAGTTTGAGAACCCCTGCATTAAAACAAGATTACAAAGGGAGCTTGGATTGGAGAGCTATTTCTGTTCTATATGCTTCTCTAACACCAGGGGTGGGGAAGTGGAATGAGGGCTGTGAATTTTGAAGGTATGAGTGGCCTCCATTTTACCCCTCCCAGAAGACAGCTAGAAATTCTGATTTACAGCATTAGCTAAACAGAGATTTACAGCTCAAGAGTAATAAGAAATACTATACATATCCCGATCTTCAATTATATTGAGGACATCTGCCTCATAGCCCGTAGAGCTAGCTTAGCCTATATTTTACTCAGCAGTAATGCAAGCAACCTATAGGTCTGTATCCTGTAAGACACTGGCTTCAGCAAGTTAGCATAAGTAAAGTAGGCCTTTGACCCTTAGCACTGGGGGGAAGGATAGCTCAGTGGTTTGAGCATTAGCCTGTTAAATCCAAGGTTGGGAGTTCAATCCTTGACGGGGCCCCTTAGGGATCTGGGGCAAAAACTGGGGATTGGTCCTGCTTTGAGCAGGGGGTTGGACTAGATGACATCCTGAGGTCCCTTCAAACCCTGATATTCTATGATTCATAGATCAAATGGCCCAATAGTTCCCATTTCCCCAAAATCTAGGGTAATAGCTTGCTCAATAGAGGGAGCTGGTACATAATGATACCAGACAACCAGAAGAACATTGAACTGATACTGGGCTTAGATATTCTAGGGTAAAATAGCTGGTAGATTTAATAATAGGTGATGTATATGATAATGGCCTAAAAGGCATTAATATGTTATCCTATAAGTTAAGTGTACCCCACTATTATGAAGGTGAGGAAGTTAGATTTGGACATAGAAGACTGGGCATCAGCATGAACATTCATGTTAGTGCCAAGGCCCTATAACACCAATCCACCATAGGGGGGGGAGGGGTGTTATGTGGTCTAGTGCTTTCCTGTCTCTACTGATTGTTTTAATAAAAATAGCCATAGCTTGGCTTTGCCCTCAGTCCGAGTGTCTTTGCCACACATCTCAAGGTTTCCTAAAAGATATTGAAGTTGTCAGTTCTAATTCTATGGAGCCTGATTCTGGGATAAGAACCGTATTACCCTTAACTCCTTAAATTAGTACCAATTGGGAATCAATACAATTATTAACCATCTAAAAGGATCAGGCTACAGCTCCCTTGAAAAAAAATGCCTCTCCTCTTCTGGTAAAGAGAGTGAGCACAGATCCTTTCAGAACCTGAAGTCACTGGAAAACACTGCGTAAAAACACCACCCACACCCACCCCTTTTGCTAGCAGACAACAGTGAGGCAGATACACAATCAGCTTGCATCACCTCACAACAAAGCATTGCCCTGTTTGCTGCAACAAACACAGTGATAAGTTAGAAATGTTTAAGAAGTTTCTGCAGGAATGTCAGAGACTAGTCTCAAAAGAGGATTTTTCCATTGCCCCCACACCATCTTTTCAGTTTTCTATATGCTGCAGATTTTTTACACTGAAAGCATATAACTGCATCATCAAAAATAGTCACGATGGTGTGGGGAGAAATCGCAGTCTTAGAGCATAAAATATATTTCAATAGTTCGTGCTTTTTTCTATAGCCAAAGGGAACAATTTAAAAGGTCCAGAAGGCTTCCCCAAACTAATATTTTAGACTATAAAATACATTAGTACACCATACATAGGAATACACAATGTTTTTTGAAGCTTGTCTTAGACTAGTTTCAGAGTAGCAGCCGTGTTAGTCTGTATCTGCAAAAAGAACGGGAGTACTTGTGGCACCTTAGAGACTAACCAATTTATTTGAGCATAAGCTTTCGTGGGCTTATTTTAAGCCAAGTTATTTGTGCCTCAGTTATTGCAAAGGTTGTCCAAGACAAAGTTTTATCTCAAAAAGCTGTAACTGCAGCCAGAGCTTGTATTTTACAAGGGCTTTAAGTCTGTTCTCTATTGGAGAGGGAAACCACAGAAGAATGGTGGTCAAGCACATCCTTCCACCCAAACCCTCAGAATTTACTTTGGCTACCGCTCCCATTAAACAGCAATTGTATCTTTATCTACCCAACCAATTGACTATAACCATACTTTCAAGTTAAGCACTTTGAATGGAAATGGAGCAATATTAAAAAAATGCAATCTCCAATGCAGGACTAGAGGCTATAAGCTCACCACTTCCTCTTTTTATTTACCTCTCCCTGAAGTGATCCTCAACCTTTCCAGACTACTGTACCCCTTTCAGCAGTCTGATATGTCTTGTGTTTCCCAAGGTTCACCTCACTTAAAAAGTGCTAGCTTACAAAATCAAACATAAAAATACAAAAGCCACAGCACAGTTACTGACAAATTGCTTACTTTCTCATTTTTACCATATAATTATAAAATAAATTGTAGCCCTCAGGTTGAGAAACACTGATACAGTATATAGAGCAGTATAAATAAGTCATTTATGAACTTTTAGTTTGTACTGACTTTGCTAGTGCTTTTCAAACAGCCTGCTGCAAAACTAGGCAAATATCTAGATGAGCTGACGTATCTCCCGGACGACCTCTGCATATTCCAAGGGGTACACATACCCCGGTTGAGAACCACTGCCTTATAGTATATGTCCAGACTAGAGATTTTGTCTTAGAAGTTAAGCGGAGTTAGCTAAAACAATTATGAATGTTAATCTGAACACTACATAAACATCTTTGTCCCAGGACATAACTGTTTCTATAGGCTGTGTCCTAGGGTAAGCTACAGGCACTTGTATTCTGGAACAAACGTCTGTAAACACTAGACTCTGTACCATTTATGTTAGGCAACTCAGGTTAACAAGGGCAAAATCCTCCAAACTAGACATAGTGGCTCAAACAGAGGGCCACAAGACCTCCAGATATCCCACCATGTTGGCAAGAAGACTTTGTTTTGAGAATACCAGAACACAGAAGCACCACTGCCATAATCTGATAGCCTTCCTGCAAAGTTGGGAAGAATAAGCACCACCTGGCTTTCTATGTAGAACACCGTAGTAGTTGTAGTAGAGAGCCCAAGACACGTGCCCTTGTGTCCAAGGCCTGAGCTTACTGAGTCGGCAAGCTTTGCGAAGTCACAAAGTCAGGCGGTGAGCAGACGTCAGACCCCGTGTATTTGCAATACCAAGCCTATTCTTGCCAGAGGCTGTGAGCCTGCTCGCAGGCAGAGCCTGATGTCTGCTCCCAGCCTGACTTTGGCTAACTTTGCTTTATATCAGGAACACCTGCCCACGACTTTAGCTCAGGCCTCTGATACAAGGGCTTATCTCTCAAGCACTTTCTTTCTGTTACCACTTACCTATCTGAAGGGCAGGGTGGTGCAAGGATGCTTTCACAATGCCCCTCTGACAACTCTTAGCTCTCACTGATGTGCAACTTCCTCTCAAATATTCCAAAGACTGAGGCATGAGGCTGCTGCAATGACCTCCCCAGCCTGCTTTGGAAGCATTTGACATTACCCCTATTGACAAAATGCCACCCCATTTGGAGGGGCTGTCCACCAGTATAGGTGTATTAGACCATTCTTTAGAATAGTAACTCTTGTTCATACTGTCCTGTCCCAGCATGTAACGGCTGAGAGCCAGTGACTCCTCATTTTTAGCCAAGTGTATGGGGTTACATATGTTGTTGCAGCTAACGTGCCCATTGATTTGAGGCAATAGTCTCACATAAGGTATGTACAGCCAGTGTTACACTCTGAAATCTGTCAAGGTAGGAACGCTTTGTTTTCTTGGGAGTCCAATACCACACCTATTAACAGGATTCTCTGCAGTAACTGAAATGATTCATTTTGATTTATTGTAAATCCCCGAGTCTGGAAGAGGGTGCATGTATCAAGAATACTTTTGGCAAACAGAGATTGACACGGACTTTATTAACCAGTTGTGAAAAAGGGAAAACAAATGCCTTGTCTCCTGAGGTATACGAACATTGTGATCACTCGGGGGACATTAACAGTCCAATAGGAAGGAACCTGTATTGAAAATGGTTTCAGAGTGGTAGCCGTGTATCAGCAAAAACAACGAGGCGTCCTTGTGGCACCTTAGAGACTAACATTTATTTGAACATAAGCTTTCGTGGGCTAAAACCCACTTCACCAGATGGTGAAAATGTTTATTTCCCCAAGGTGAGCCAGAAGGATGTGCGAACATCTTACAGCAATGTGAAAACACATCTTTCATCTGTCATGTAAACCAGAATTTCTGGGAAAGCTTGGGAATTAGAGAAGCTAAAGTCAACATTCAGAAGCAGAACTTGCGAATTTGTTGAGCTTTCTTAGGTCTGGGATTGGACAAAGACTCCCTCCTTCGGGGGTATCTGGAAATAACTGGAATAAAATCCTCTGCCCTTGAACTTTTCCGGGACCTCCTACACAGCTCCCAATTCCATGAAAGCCTGAAACACTCTGATCTTGATAGACTAATGAGGAGGGTCTCTGAACATGGAGGGAAGAATTGGAAGGAGGAATATTTTTTAACTGAGTTGAGTATCCAGTGTGGATAATTTCTAATGTTCATTTGTCCGATGTCACAGATGACAATTGGTGGAAATACTGACTGTCTCCAGAAGAAAGTGAATTAAAATCTGGGAGGAATGGTTTGCAGTCCTTGAGATGCATGTCAAATCTGAAGCTTGACATTCAAAAATATTGCTGTTGAAGACATCTCCATGCCCGCAGCTCTTGGCTTACTATTCCTTCTCCCATACTGATATGGAAGAGGAGATTACTGATGTTGGTGATAGAACTGGTTCTTCCCCCTCCTTCTACATTTCATGTACAAAAAAGGCAAACTTCTAATACTTAAACAATCTTCTTCTGGGGGCTTTGTAGAAACCCAGTCATCTAGCCACAAACCCAGTCATCTAGCCACATACCTTTATTCTCTAAAACCTCATCTGTCCTGGTGCTGAAAAATCCCTCTTCCTCAAAAGGCATGTCTTCCACCTTAGTTCCAGGTGCAACCCCAAAGATATGAACCTAGCGTATTTACACAGAGAGCAGATACAAGAGTTCTGGCAGCTGTAACTGAAGAGTCAAATATTGTGTGCAAAGGCAGCTTTGCTAGCTGCTGTTCATCAAAGACTATGGCATTAGCCAATTTTTCTGTTCATCTGGTAACATTTTAGTAAAATTAGACATTTTGTCCCGAAGACAGAACTGATAGAGAATGGCCCACTCAGTAAGAGTGACTCAAGCTCAGGGTAGAGGAGGAAGAGACCTTTCTTCTTAAAGCATCAGTTATCATCCTGGTCTGACAGTGTGGAATGCAATCACCCATCTCCGACTCTCTGAATAGCAGCTTCTACCACTAGAGTTAGGTTTCAGGACATATGAAAAGCCATCCTGAGATAAGTGATACATCTTTATCCGCTTTTTTGGACATTGGATAAATTCTTCTCTGCAGCCTAATTAATTCTGCAAGTTGCAACAGACTGTCTGAAAGTTGTAATGATACTCTTCCCAAAGACTGAGCACACAATCAAAAATTGGATGTATTTCTTTCAGAGAGCAAGTAGGTAGTTTCAATGCAGAGGCCACCTTCTGTACTAGTTCTTGGAATGCTACTGTATCTTTATATAGATAAGTGGCTAGTGAAATGTTCATGTTTTTAACAGGCAACTGCTGGACATGTGTTTCAGGGTCCAAATCAGTAAACTCCTGAAAGGCCACTTGCTCTTCATCCTCTGAAAAACTTCTTGTAGACACAACGGAGATTGTACCCCTTCACCAGATAACGGTCAAGCTCCATTATGTGTGGATCTAAGAGAGCCAGTTCCAACACTGCAGTAGCTACCGCCTTCTATCATCTTCCATCTGTTATGGATTCATAATGAAAGGTTGGGGTTACCGGTAAGGCAGCCTGTACCACAGTGGCCTTCTCCATTCCAACTGATAATCCATCTGCAGATCCAGTTCATAATAAGAGTTCTTGGGGGATCAGTTGAGATCCCAAGAGTTTCACTCTGGATGAAGGCTAGAACCAAGGTTGTCCTTGATCTGATTCTCCTTTGGCTTGTCATTCTAATCTAGGATTCAAATACAAAGCTGTAGATGCTAAAGGCCCCAGACCCAGAGAAAAATATCTAGCTGGGGAAGTGAAAAATACTTAAAGTAGGCGACCATCCTTCTCAGGTGAAGAGGGAACACAGACATGCCAGACAATTAAGAGCAGGTTTAAAAAGAATAGAGGTTTGCTACCCCAAACTGTTTGTGGAGGAGTTATTTTTAAAAGTTTTAGACAGAGGCTGAAGTTAACTCACCTTACTAACTGAGGGTGAAGGGCAAAAAGCCTTAAAGTATAAAAGAGTGCAGCCTTGTTCAGACTGCTATCTTTGAGACAGTCACCAACTAAAGAGTTTCAAGGCCCATGAGGAAGGAGAGGAAACAAAAATATTAGAAATTAAAAGCAAGGAGTTGAACCCTGAACACCAGTTCAGAGGATTTTTCACTGAACCTGAACTAAACCCAAACTGAAAACCTCTGAGTTGCACTGAACCCAAATTGAAACAGAACCCAGAAAAAACAAAAACTGGTTCAAATCAAAAGATTCAATAATCAGGTGCTGAGGGACGGTCTCTCCCTGGTCCAACCCTCAAAAAGGGATAGACGCTACACTTCCCAGTAAGCCTTTGGAGGAAATGAAAAGACAGGTCAGAGGCTTAGAGAGGGGTTCTAGGATTGGTAGCTCTCCTATTATGCCCAGGTAAGGACTGCCCATAGAAGGGAACACCTCCCTCCCCTTCCACTTCCTGCTGATTGTTAGCAGCCAGTAACTCAGGCCTCAGACCTGAGGGTGAGGCAGGACGAGAGAGAAATAGGACCTTTGTTTTGACTTGAGGCTGCAAAGCTCCCCTGCTCTTCCACTCTGTTTCTGGTTTTGTTTCCCTGGTGAAGTTCCTTCCTGCTCCCACTCCACTGGCCACCCTGCATTGGCTAAATTACTCTGTTATGCTAGGGAGGTGGCGGCGGGGGGGGGGAAGGAGACAGCAAAGGAAGGAAGGAGTGTCTCTGGGGGACCTGAAAAAAGGAAGAATGAAGGGAGGGGACTGAGGAGGGAGAGAAGGAAGTTCAGTCTGAAGGGGGAAAGGTTCTGTAGCAGTTCTTCTGACTAATGACCCCACTGTCACCTCACCTCAATGGCTGGTTGAGCCCAGAACTTTTCCCCTCTGTCCCCTAGGACAGAGGAGTCTTTTTTCCCAGAATAGACATTGCATATTGCTTGATTTATTATTTATTTATTTAAGGTTTGCAGTTCCACGGTGTAGAATCTTTTATTGTTTAATATAGGCAAAGAAATATTAGTAAAAAAAATTAAGGCCTGTTACTTTCCTTTGCTACTTTTTTGGGTTCCTTTATTTCAAAATTAACTACTTAATGAACTCTCTTACATTCTTAATCTCAAAGAATGTTGAAATGTTTCAGTTGCATTAAATCTTTGAGTTGATTAGCTTAAACAAGTAGAACCAACTAAACACAGTGCATTGCTCAGGCCAGCAGCATGGCCAGAACCAACTGCTAACTCACCCACTGCCCAACCTGAGGCTGTGCCTACCTAGTCTCTCACGTGTGTCCTTGAGGACAAAGAGTAGGATCAACCATTGACAGAGGAAAAATGGACATCATGTGACCTGGAATTTATCCTAACCCAGCTCATAATTTGAAATTGTGATACATTTTTGTAGACAACAATTTTTTGAATGAAATTCTGTTGAATAAGTTCCTAAAGCATACAATGATAAATATTTTCGCTAGGAGGAGTTACAAAGCGAGCATAAGAGCGTATAATATTAATCTACAAGAAATGTATCTGAACTGGTTCAAACAAGAGTGGTTGAACCAGTTACCAAACCATCATTCTAAGTTAGTGTCTGAACTGGAACCAAACTGGAGAGTTAGGAAATATTGATGAACCTGAACAAGAACTGAACCAAAATTTTTAACAGTTCAACTCCCTGATTAAAACAGTCTTGTAGGTTAGACAGAACTTCCAAAGTGCAATGTTTTGTTTTTATTTTTTAAAATCCTTCACCTCTATTATGAAAACAACTTTACCCAAGCTGCAACAAAATTCTACATTTATATATTTTTGTCCTGCATACTGCATTTTGTGTAACATGTAGTTTTACGTTTATTTTTATGCCACTGGAGTTTAGTGATGTAAACTGGAATTCAATTGAAAACACACAAAAACAGCTGTTTTAAAACTGTATTTATTAGTTAGTTAACTAAACTGCCTTGAATGTGCTGGATATGCAAGAAAAAATGTTTATCAAAATATGTTTTGCATTTACAAACTGATTAAACAAAGGAAGTATCTGTAGTTAGTGATCTGAACTGATTGTTTCTGGTCACCAAGTCCTTCAAGATTCAATAGATAATCCTCACACCCCATTTTTATTCAGAGATTTAAAGAGGACAACAAGCTTTCCTGCTTTTTCCAACTCCCCATCCATTTCTAAACTTTGAACGAACTAGTCATTTAATTTAAGTAGCTGAAGAAAATAATTTCTCTGCCCCCGCAGAAGAGGCTACTGCTGACAAAAGCTGGTTTAGCACTTCAACTAAAATCCTAATTTTAAGTGCTTAGCCAGTGATTCCCACTAGTTTAGGGGGGTTAAAACTCTGGCAGCCCATGTTCTGTTCACATTTAAAAAAACGAGTTAGATTGAAGTTTAGGCCTTAATAAAGGTTATTTTAAAATACAGATGGTACTCGATCAATAAAGAAGTCTCTACTAGAAATCTGAGGTGTCATTGTGGGCCACATGGATGGAGAGGAGAAAATATGCATTCAGAAGATAGAGAGCCACAAACCAGTCCAAAAAGATCTAGGGAAGGGAGTGTGGAAGCTAGGATGACCATTTGGAATCTAAAAATGACGGATAAACACATTGAGATTTTGAATGTCAAGGAAGGGTCTCCAACCCCCTTTCTTTGGGGCTGGAAAGTAAATGACAATAGAAGTCTCTTCCTCAGAATACTAAGGGTACTTATTCCAAGAGCTCTGTGTTGCATTAGGGAGCTCACCGCCTGTTCCTGAAGAGACCCATGAGACTGGTGCCTGAAGAGGGTTGAGAAAGGAGGGAAGAGGGTTGTTATTAAATGAATGAATCGGATACCCCTTTACCTCGAGGGCCCACCAGTTATAAGTTTTCCTCATCCAATTGTCTCGGAAGCAGGAAAGAGAGTTCCGAAAGGGATGAACAGAAGCAGAAGCAGCAGCAGAGATCCATGGAGAGTTCTGTCAGACTCAACTCACATCAAAACTAGTTTTTGGAGAAAAGGTCCCTCCTGAAGGGCAGAGTTCGGATCCTTTTCAGGAGGGAAGGAGTACTTGTGGCACCTTAGAGACTAAGGTGCCACAAGTACTCCTTTTCTTTTTGTGGATACAGACTAACACGGCTGCTACTCTGAAACTTTTCAGGAGGAGTGTTTTAGAAAGCCTGTTACCTGGACTTCTCCCGAGTTGCTTGCACCACTAAGGAACAAGGATCTGGTGCCAGAAAAAAAAGATTCAAATCACTTTGTGGGGACTTGATACTTTGTCCACCCTCTTCACGCTGGGTAGAATGGAGACAGGAGTATGCCAGATAACAAGGCTCTTTTTGAGCTGACTAAAGTTAACGGGCATTGCTACTCTACCCAGTGTTGCCATGTGGAGAATGTCTAGTAGTCTGTTTCTCCTGTATCACCTCAGATTGAATGTGAAGGGTCCCTGCAATCCTCTTCAAGAAATCCTGAAGGGTCTTAAATTCATTCTGAGATACAAAAGAGGGTGGTTCAACAGCCTCATTAAAGGGACGAAGACGAGAAGTAGGATGCTCTATGTACTCCGTGCCCTCTAGGATTCGGGGCTGAGTGATTGGGGTTTGCCTCATCTGTAAAAGAGATCTTAGCTGACATACCGAGGAAATGAGTCTTCTGAAGTGGGGATTCATGTCCCAGGGGCTGGTAAGAAAAATGGGGTGGCAGACTCAGGGAAGATATCACAAAAGGTGCCCCTTGAAGTCCACTTGTCTCATGTTCTCCAGTATACTCTTCTCTAGGTTCCCTACCAGATACCCATTGGGCCACACAAGGTGGATAATGGGGGCAAGGGGGAAGACAGCCTTTGGAGCATGCTGATGAAGAGGACAAGGAGGAATAGGTCTCCTCTAGAGGGGGCACTCCTGTCCAAAGTACTGGGTCTACATGAGGTATGATTGTAGCACATAGTTGCTTGGAGACAACATCTCAAAAAATCCAGTATCAGAGACTCAGGGAACAGACCGATAGGTTGGTCAGCCAGTAGCATGAAGAGTCTCAGTTCTGGGATCTCCAGTGCCAGGGAAGGCTCTGTGCTGAGATGGTGCTCTGTGACAGGGTGAAGTGGTCACCACCAAATATGTCTGCCAATGCCAGGGCCAGAGTCACCATGTAGCTATGGTACTGAAGCAGCACAGTCCTTGTGGGATGAAGGAATCATCAGTGCCATGGCACTGGGAAGGAACTCCAGGCCATGGATCTTGATGGAAGCAGAGGAGAAGTTTTAAGCCTCTTACTTGGGGTCAGGGGTGGTGATCTGCATCTAGAATCCTGATTGGCATGGTACTCAGTTCTCCTCTTTAAAAACACAAACAGATGCAGTGTGCTCTGAGAGAGGAACAACTTTTCAAAGTAGAGGCTGAGCCACAACTTCCTGGTGCCGAGATAGGGTGCACTGGATCATTCCCAGGCTTCTCAGGGACAGAGATGGATGTTGCATTAATCTTTCCAGCAACAAGAAATTCAGCCTCACTTCTCTATTCTTGAGGGCCCATCTTAGCAACAGAGCTGCAATCTGGCACATGCCTGTCTCCCAGACAGGCAGATGAGGTAACTGGTGCACCTATCATTAACAGGCATGGCGGAGTCACACAACTGTCAGCTCTTAAAGCCAGGAGACTTGGGAACTCCCCATAATAAAGGAATAACCCCCTCTACTGGGAGTGAGCTATACTTACCCACTCAAAGGCCATGTTGACTCCACCAGCTAAATCAGCACCGCTGCGATCGATGTGGTGGTGTCAATTTAGTGGGTCTGTTGAGAGCTCTCCCATCGACATTTGTACTCCACCTCCCTGAGAGGCAAAAGCTGTGTCAACGGGAGAGCACCTCCCATTGACATAGCACAGTATAGACACCGCAATAAGCCAACCTAAGTTATGTCGACGTCAGTTACATAAGTTACATAACAAATAATGTAACTTAGATTGATTTACAGCGATACTGTAGACCAGCCCAAAGACGGCCAAAAAAGCAGCCAACAGGTAAAAAGAATAAAAACTAAACTAATATTAAACTAAGAATAACTCTAAAAAAGTCCACGTAGTGGAAAGATTTAGGGAATCTGCATAACTTCTGAGCTCTGTGTGAGATTATGAACTCTGTATGTATCTTTACTAAGCTGCAAACTAAATTTTGAAGGTGCAGCACATTGCCTTCTGTTGTCCTTTCACCATCATGTTGGACCTAAATTCCAAAGGGCTGTGATACCAGGCTGATAGAAGACAATCCTAATTTAATTATTCTATTCTAACACAAACATCCTAAACAGACCATCATAGAATATCAGGGTTGGAAGGGACCTCAGGAGGTCATCTACTCCAACCCCCTGCTCAAAGCAGGACCAATCCCCAATTAAATCATCCCAGCCAGGGCTCTGTCAAGCCTGACCTTAAAAACCTCTAAGGAAGGAGATTCCACCACCTCCCTAGGTAATGCATTCCAGTGTTTCACCACCCTCTTAGTGAAAAAGTTTTTCCTAATATCCAACCTAAACCTCCCCCACTGCAACTTGAGACCATTACTCCTTGTCCCATCCTCTTCTACCACTGAGAATAGTCTAGAACCATCCTCTTTGGAACCACCTCTCAGGTAGTTGAAAGCAGCTATCAAATCCCCCCTCATTCTTCTCTTCTGCAGACTAAACAATCCCAGTTCCCTCAGCCTCTCCTCATAACTCGTGTTCCAGACCCCTAATCATTTTTGTTGCCCTTTGCTGGACTCTCTCCAATTTATCCACATCCTTCTTGAAGTGTGGGGCCCAAAACTGGACACACTACTCCAGGTGAGGCCTCACCAATGTCGAATAGAGGGGAATGATCACGTCCCTCGATCTGCTCGCTATGCCCCTACTTATACATCCCAAAATGCCATTGGCCTTCTTGGCAACAAGGGCACACTGTTGACTCATATCCAGCTTCTCGTCCACTGTCACCCCTAGGTCCTTTTCTGCAGAACTGCTGCCTAGCCATTCGGCCCCTAGTCTGTAGCGGTGCATTGGGTTCTTCCGTCCTAAGTGCATGACCCTACACTTATCCTTGTTGAACCTCATCAGATTTCTTTTGGCCCAATCCTCCAATTTGTCTAGGTCCCTCTGTATCCTATCCCTACCTGCCACCGTATCTACCACTCCTCCTAGTTTAGTATCATCCGCAAATTTGCGGAGAGTGCAATCCACACCATCCTCCAGATCATTTATGAAGATATTGAACAAAACCGGCCCCAGACCGACCCTTGGGGCACTCCACTTGATACCGGCTGTCAACTAGACATGGAGCCATTGATCACTTCCCGTTGAGCCCGAAGATCTAGCCAGCTTTCTATCCACCTTATAGTCCATTCATCCAGCTCATACTTCTTTAACTTGCTGACAAGAATACTGTGGGAGAGCGTGTCAAAAGCTTTGCTAAAGTCAAGAAACAATACATCCACTGCTTTC
This sequence comes from Caretta caretta, assembly GCF_965140235.1. Classification (NCBI taxonomy): domain Eukaryota; kingdom Metazoa; phylum Chordata; order Testudines; family Cheloniidae; genus Caretta; species Caretta caretta. Next base: position 11,992,473 of record NC_134209.1, read on the forward strand.
CCTTCATCCACAGAACCAGTAATCTCATCATAGAAGGCGATTTGATTAGTCAGGCATGACCTTCCCTTGGTGAATCCATGCTGACTGTTCCTGATCACTTTCCTCTCGTGTAAGTGCTTCAGGATCGATTCCTTGAGGACCTGCTCCATGATTTTTCCAGGGACTGAGGTGAGGCTGACTGGCCTGTAATTCCCAGGATCCTCCTCTTTCCCTTTTTTAAAGATTGGCACAACATTAGCCTTTTTCCAGTCATCCCGGACTTCCCCCGTTCGCCACGAGTTTTCAATGGCCAATGGCTCTGCAATCAGCCGCCAATTCCTTTAGCACTCTCAGATGCAACGCGTCTGGCCCCATGGACTTGTGCACGTCCAGCTTTTCTAAATAGTCCCTAACCACCTCTTTCTTCACAGAGGGCTGGCCACCTACTCCCCATGCTGTGATGCCCAGCGCAGCAGTCTGGCTCCAATCCATGAGAACTGGTTTGTCAGGGGAGAGGTTGCAAGACAGCAAAATCAGCTGGTAAGGGTCTGGGATCACCTGAGGAGGCTGATCTGGGAGCCACCTCACACAGAGAGACAAGGTGGTTATATACAGGGCAGGAACTGATCTATTCTGCATCTTCAGCCATTCCACCACCTCAAGCAAATGGAAGCTAATGCAGGAATATGAGACAGGGGAACCTTGCCTACCTCATAATTCAGACAGTTGTCCCCTGCCCCACAAATGAAGGGTGGGCAAGACTGAGCAGCATTACATTCAGGCTTACATTCTGTATGATCTGTACTCTATTTCTGGTGCTTAAGGAAAGAGCAATGAGGTTTCAGAATCCTGTCCAAAGTAAGTATCTGAGGTATGTGCTACAACGAACTAAGTTTCCCTTGAAGAGGGGAACTGTGGGCCCAGAATACCAACATGGCTTGAGTTACAAGAGACAGTGCGTTTAAACTACGGTGAAGTCTAAGTTGTCAGCACTGCTAACAGGCTAGGCAGCTTAACCAAGATGTCTCAGCTCTCAGAAGGGGGCACTTGACAGAGGATCTTCACCCTAAGAGTGATAGAGACCCCAAGCTAGGGGCAATGCTTGTACTTGATTCAGACTCCAGAGGCTTAATGTACATTGGATCCAGCAATAGGATCCCCTCAGCAATCTGATGAGACCCCAAAAGCGTGTGCTTGTCTGCATCTTCCGACAATAGTGACCTAGGAAATGGCTATGTTGCATAAGGAACATGGGCACTGCTAGTATTTTGTCTTGCACCAGGAGCAAATCAGAGGAACTGAGCGATGGGTACCCTGCCCTGCCCCTTACACCCAGAGCTATGATATTCTGTAGGCAGGGATGGGCATTAGTGCAGCCACAACTGGTACTGCTATTCAAAAAAGAATCTCATTTCACACACATGGGGCACATATGCACCAAGAGCGGAATCAGTGTAGACAATCACCCAAGCATCATAGCTTGTAAAGACACTATTCTCTTGTCACTGTTGTCAGATAGTATTTCTGTATCACTTTCCTTCAAGGAATGTGAATATTTGTAAAAGCTTGAATGATTGTTGTATTGCTTATGTTTTCCCACAACCATAGCATTACATTTGAAACCAGTCTTGCTCTGTATAAACCCATTTTCATTCTGAGTGCCCTGATCTGTACTGTTTGATCATGTGTAGTTAGCCACCCATGCTCCACAAAGTTCTACTTGGCAGGCGCCAACTATGCTCTCTGAATGGCATCTGGGTCTGACTTGACATTTCAGTCAAAAAAAGATCAGAACAAAATTAGAAATCCACAAAGCCCACAGGGTAGGTGGTAGAAAATGTTTTTTGAAAGCCAGTGACGAAGCTTTAGAATTAAACCCACTTTAAGAGTGCTCAGAACAGTTTAAAACTCATAAACAGTGTCACCAAATTTGACATATCTCCTCTCCAAGTAAAGTGGTTTCTTACACAATGACAATCAGTTCTGCCATCTTTGACCTACTTTAAATTCACCTTGTGGTCATCTGACACTTCCATTCCAGTATATGCCTATTTTCAACAGTTTGTCAATGAGACATTGTGATATTCTGTATCTTTGGGGAGCATGCTGTAACCCCCATATTCCTCATTTTAATATAATCGTGATCTTACATATAAAGCATGCCTTGTAAGGTATCAGGGGAAAGGTCATGGTCTGCTGGAAGTCATTTCTCTATCCATAGATGTGTATCATTAATGCATATGATATGAGAACTGTGTAGTATGGTGGTCACTAAAACATGCTGTAAGTTGGGGGAAATCAGCCAGGTATTGGGTCCTCAGAAGCAACAGCAAGGAAAGTAACCAAATCCCGGGTGGGGTGTCAATAAACTTTCAACAGCCATTGTCCACCAAGGGAGCTCCAATGCAATGACTCGCTTGCATGAAGCCCCACCAGGGAATTGCTCAACCTTGCTGGGAAAGATTCAGCAAGGCCCCCCAGACATTCCTGGACTTATGTTCTACAAGAACATGGACTGAGGGCATAAAACAGGCAGAGTGGACACATACTGGGCCCTTTTCCTGTCCCCACTTCTGCTGCAAACAACCAGGACACTGAGAAGACGACAAGACTCCAACACAGGAGACTGGCCCAGGTTAAGGAACAAACCTGCATATTAAGGACTGCAATATCCAGTAGGGTGAGAAAAACTGCTTAATCTAGTTGCTGCCCAGTCTAATAGGGTTGAGAGTTTAGACTGTGTGCTTATATATTTTATTTTATTTTGGTATCCACGCTGACTTGTTATGCATTGATTTATAATCACTTAAAATCTATCTTTATAGTTAATAAATCTGTTTGGTTTGCAGTGTGTCAGAGGCTCCCCTTGGGATAACAAGCCTGGTACATATCAATTTCTTTGTTAAACTGACAAACTCTCATAAGCTTGCAGCGTCCAGAGGGCATAACTGGACACTGCAAGACAGAGGTTCCTAGGGTTGTGTCTGGGACTGGAAATATGGGCTAGTGTAATTCACTTACAAGTAGCTGGGAGCAGCTTACATGCCAGAGGCTGTGCGTGAACAGCCCAGGAGTGGGGGTTCTCACAGCAGAGCAGGGTAAGGCTGGCTCCCAGAGTTGAGGACTGGAGTAGCCTAGCAGATCACTGGTCCGGACACCACCAGAGTGGAACGTCACAGACATGCAATTCAATTCTTTGGCATATTAACATTTCTATATTTGCCCTTAATGCTTATTATGCACTATTCCCATGTTTAGTCAACTTTTAGATTTTAAAGTTAGTTTTTAAAGCTTAGATTTTAAGTTAGATTTTAAAGCCAAAAATAACCATGCTGTCTTAGTCATGTCTCCTGTATGAGTCAGATCATAGAATTTCCTCCACTTCCACTCCCTAATTTCTATAAATAAGTGGGGATGTTATTTTTATGGTGACTCCTTCCCACTCTCCCTGAATCCACAGATATACCTTTCTAACAAATAGGGTTTAAGTTCTGCAGGAAAAATATGTTGCTGTCACATATTAGCAAGAACTGAAACATTTAGACTATTAGTTCATACTCATAAGACGGGTTTCCTATGGTGAAAAAAAGAGTAATCTTTATTTTGTGATTCCAGCAGACAGATTAAGTGAAAAAAGTAGCACTCGAAGAGCCCTGCTTCCTGTGGAGATCTCTGGTCAGAACACACCCAGTAAAAATCTACCATTAAATTGCTATTATAGATTATGACATCACTGGAACCACAAATTCAGCATGCTATCAGATTTTTTTTAAAGAAAATTTTTAGGGATGTCAAGCGATTAAAAAAATTAAACAGAATACCATTAATTTACATATTTTTGGATGTTTTCTACATTTTCAAATATATTGATTTAAATTACAACATAGAATGCAAAGTGTCCATTTTTTTGTTTATTTTTATTACAAATATCTGCACTGTGAAACAAAAGAAAAAGTATTTTTCAATTCACCTAATACACATACTGTAGTGCAATCTATCAAAGTTGAACTTACAAACGTAGAATTATGTACAAAAAAATAACTGCATTCAAAAATAAAACAATGTAAAACTTTAGAGCCTACAAGTCCACTCAGTCCTACTTCTTGTTCAGCCAGTCACTCAGACAAACAAGTTTTTTTTACATTTGCAGGAGATAATGCTGCCTGCTTCTTGTTTACATGTCACCTGAAAGAGAGAACATGGCCCTGTTGTAACCAGCATCACAAGATATTTATGTGCTAGATGCACTGAAGATTCATGTGTCCCTTCGTGCTTCAACCACCATTCCACGTGTCCATGCTGATGATGGATTCTGCTTGATAACAATCCAAAGCAGTGCGGACCGACGCATGCTCATTTTCATTGTCCGAGTCAGATGCCACCAGCAGAAGGTTGATTTTATTTTTTGGTGGTTTGGGATCTATAGTTTCTGCATCAGAGTGTTGCTCTTTTAAGACTTCTGAAGGCATGCTCCACACCTCATCCCTCTCAGATTTTGGAAGGCACTTTAGATTTTTAAACCTTGGGTTGAGTGATCTATCTAGCTTTGGAAATCTGATATTGGAATCTTCTTTGTGTTACTCATAGACTTTAAGGTCAGAAGGGAACATTATGATCGTCTAGTCTGACCTCCTGCATAATGCAGGCCACAGAATCTCAACAACCCACTCCTGTTTTGTCAGCATGCAGTGAAACTGTTCTTAAATCAAACAACATATGCTGGGTCATCATCCAAGACTACCATAACACGAAACGTGTGGCAGAATGTGGGTAAAACCATGGAGCAGGAGACTTACAATTCTCCTCCAAGGAATTCAGTCACAAATTTATTTAACGCATTTTTTAACAAGCATCACCAGCATGGAAGCATGTAGAGGCATATGACTGTTTAGCATATCTGGCAGGTAAATACCTTACAATGCCGACTACAAAAGTGCCATGCGAACACCTGTTCTCACTTTCAGGTGACATTGCAAGTAAGTGGACACCATTATCTCCCGTAAACGAAAAGAAACTTGTTTGTCTGAGCGACTGGCTGAACAAAAAGTAGGATTGAGTGGACTCGTAGGCTCTAAAGCTTTACTTTATTTTGTTTTTGAGCGGAGTTATGTAAGAAAAAAATCTACATTTGTAAGTCTCACTTTCACAGTAAAGAGACTGCACTATAGTACTAGTATGAGGTGAACTGAAAAATATTATTTCTTTTGTTTGTAATTTTTACAGTGCAAATATTTGTAACCAAAAATAATATAAACTGAGCACTGTACATTTTGTATTCTGTACACTTTGTATTTTGTAACTGAAATCAATACATTTGAAAATGTAGAAAAACCATCAAAAATATTTAATAAATTTCAATTGGTATTACATTAACAGTGCAATTAAAACTGATTAATCACAATTAATTTTTTAATCATGATTAATTTTTGAGTTAATCGCGTGAGTTAACTGATTAATTGACAGCCCTAAAAATGTTATAACCATCGCTGAAGAAAACAGCTTTTTATAGCCTTTGATAATACAAAATAAATGAAGAAAATCTGACATCAGACCAACTATTGCAGATGAATCCTTAATATTCTTTGGACTAATGGGACTTTTTGAACAAAGTCTTGGAATGTGTACAACATGAAAGTTAGGTTTCAGAGTAGCAGCTGTGTTAGTTTGTATTCGCAAAAAGAAAAGGAGTACTTGTGGCACCTTAGAGACTAACCAATTTATTTGAGCATAAGCTTTCTGTAGCTCACGAAAGCTTATGCTCAAATAAATTGGTTAGTCTCTAAGGTGCCACAAGTACTCCTTTTCTTTTAACAAAAAAGTTAGCTACTCTGTAGCTAAAAATAGCAGTATAGACTTTCCCAGTCGGGCTCGAGCCCAGGTTCTGAGACCCTCCCGTTCAGAGCTCCAGCCCAAGTGGGAACATCTACACTGCTATTTTCAGCCCTGCAGTCTAAGCCCCATGAGCCTGAATTAACTGACCCAGGCTCTGAGTGTCAGCACCACACATTTTTCTTTGCAGTGTAGACATACCCAGAGAGGAAAAAGCTAAAGCTAAAAGAGCTGTATTATTGAGGTCCTGACTTCTGCAGATTACAGGGGATTGTATGCCACACTTTCTAGGAGAGCCACTTGGTGCAAGAACTCTTGGATTGCTGAAGTCTCACTATAACAGGGGTGGCCAACCTATGGCTTCGGAGCCACATATGGCTCTTCATAAGTTAATATGCGGCTCCTTGAATAGGCACTGACTCCGGGGCTGGAGCTATAGATGTTAACTTTCCAACATGCCCGGGAGTGCTCAGTGCTCAACCCCTTGATCTGACCCAGTCCCTGCCCCAACTCCAATCCTTCCCCCGAGCCTACCATGTCCTCGCTCTCCTCCACTCCCCACAAGAGCCTCCTGCACACTGCGTAACAGCTGATCATGGCGAACGGCAGGCACTGATTGGTGAGCTGCCGGCAGGCAGGAGGCGCTGCAGGTTGGAGTGGGGGGAGCTGGTGCGGGCTGCTGATATATTAATGTGGCTCTTGGCAACGTACGTTGGTAAATTCTTGCTCCTTCTTACGCTCAGGTTGGCCGCCCCTGCGTTATAACAATGAACCAAGGAGTACCTCAATAGCAACAAACTAGCTTCTTCCTTTTCATTGCTTTGATTTCCTCCAGCATGCAGAAGGGTTCTAGAAGAATCCAAAGATTTCTCAAGAGTTCCTACTGAGACTAATAACGGAGTTCTCTTTACAATAGTTGGCAGCAGTTGTGGAAAGTATTTGGAAAAATGTCTGGTATAGACAAAGCCAAAGATATCAAAGGATGTTGTAACAAGTTACGATGCTCAGTCTCCATTCATAGTATCTGGAGTGGTACAGAAAAAAAGCTGTATACAGAAGTGAAATTCATACAACTTCAGTTGCCTAATCCATAACAAGATTTACATGCATGCAAAGACTATCAATCAAGGTTCGTTTTCAGTATTTTGCTTCAGCAAAAAAAAAAAAAAAGGGGGGGGGGGGGAGCTTTTCCTACATTTTGGCCATAAGCATGCGTGCTCTACACCTACACCCAGCACCACAAACGGTCAGCATTAAGCTAGATGCAATGTTTTATTGGGACTGTACAGAAACAAAAAGGTTGAATTCTTAGTATGCTCATGTTCCCTCATATTTGGTCTTCCATAGCAAACTAGAAACCTTCGTTCTCCCTATCTTAGCTTTGAAAATCACTTCTGTGACTTGACAGTACTCTTCCATGAGTATTTAGTGTTCATTCTTGAATTATAGTAAAATGCTTCTTGCTTGGTTCTTCCCTAAGCAAATGAAATGGTGCTCGATCTTGAATAGCAATACTTAAGAGCAAAATGCTTCTCATTAGCTCTGGGAGCAGAACTCAGACACTAAACATGCATCTTAGTAACAGATGAGCCAACACAAAGATCTATAAATATCATCAACTTGCAATCTAACAGTTTTCTTGTTTCCAATGCTTGAGTCAATTTAAAAAACACACACATTCATTAAATGGTGTTAACACACAAAACCTGACATACATTTGATTACTAAGTAATGAAAACAAATTTTCAATGCCTAATCATCCCAAAAGAAATGGCCAGCACATGTTCACTTTTGCTAAGCATTTGCCATCCTTAGGGATCCTTGGTGTTCCAAGATAGAGAGCACAAAGACGACAAAGGGACACACCAGGTCAGACTACAAGTCATGGGCCAGATTTTCTGAGCTAAACAGGTGCACCTTTCCATTCTGTGCTATACAGATTCTTATACTGTCTTATCACCATGGTAAACAAGCATCTTCCTGTAGCACATTAAGCAACATGACCTACACTTGCCACATATGGTTTGTTCTCTCTCATGTTCTACCTGGGGGAAAGAAATGTTGTTCAGTTAGATGCAAATAATGTCAATGACAATTAAGCAATATCAAAACTATGCAGTAGAAGTGTGCATTTACTATTTTAAAAACTATTTAACAACTGAAATCCAGAGACCATTAGCAATCTTCAGATCTATTGTAATCACTATCCAGTTTTTGCTAGTATTCTAGCTTTCCTATCTTGTTACATTTATTGTGGCTCTGAAAGACCACTGTTAATGACTTTTCCATGTTTCCTGGCTCATTATGCTCTTCAATTACCAGTTTACTCTCCTGCCATATTACAGAAGCAGCATTCGCATGGTAACGATGATATGGACAAAGACATGCAGATGGGAGGAAAGAACAAATATGGCAAGCATCTCCCATTTTAGCTTTTGGATGATGTTCAAAATAAACAAGAGCCAAAATGAAGCATGTGGGGAAAAAGTCAGTAGACAGTTTCTAAAAAGAAAAGTTTCAGCAGATATTGCGGTGTTCAACAATAATTTCTCATATGTTGTGCCAGTGTTCCAGACACTGTCAAATTCTTGCTTTATAATAAAGCATACCTGACTTGTTTAAGTCTAGTACCTGACACTGATTTGTACCAGCCAATTTCTTATATAACAATTATATCAGTAATCAACACTTTGGGTAAAAATAGCTACTGTACAATATACTTAGGCTTGGCAGAATCTATTTTTATGCATGTCAGCATTTTTTGTATAATGTCAGTTGAAGTTTATTTTTAAGCCTTTTCCCCCCATTTAAAAATTTCACAGTTGTGGGAGTGGATCAGAATTATTTAATGACAGCATAAATAAGTTAAATCTTTATACATCATTAAAACAAATGGTCAACATCACATGTCAAAATATACAAAGTAAATATCCTTAAATCATCAAGTCATACCCGTTACGATTCATTCATGAATCCATTCATAACAAGCCTAATTCAAAAGTCTTAAAAAAAAAATCTCTGGATTTTGACTAAAATTCTCAGCATTTTTATTACCTTTCCTATCTGCAAATGTTTATCATCTAAACATCTGTCGGTGTCTTTAGGGTGAAATCAACATTTATCAATAAAAATTAATCCTTCCAAGCCTAAGAATATTGCAGAAATATATTTGCAAGTGGTCTGAATCCTTGCTGTGCCATCAAATATTGCTTAAGGCATGAACAAGACTCCACCAACCTCTCTATCAAAGACTGATATTTGTACGTCCTCTTAACACTCAAGCGTTCTGCCATACATAGAAAATTAAATGATAAATAAATGTATACAAGTCTGCTTTGCAGAGTTATTTACTTACAGGACTTGGAGATGGGGCCCCGTATAAAAATAGGAAGGGACATACTAAAATGGGTAAAACAGACAAGCCAGACACTAAATTATCTACATCTTGATCAAACTACACCAGAATCATTTCACACACATGTAGAAAAGTGTACACCGCAGGTTTCTATGGAATCATTTAAGTCCTTATTATGGCATGAGAAAGACCATGATTCTTGATGTAAAGATTTCAAGTGATGGAAAAATCTACTACATCCCTTGGCAAAATATTCCCAATTACCCTCACTTAAATTTGTTATGTATTCCTGTGCACATCTAGACTCATCTCGTCATGCCATTGCCACCTAAAGGAACTCTCTAGCATCAGGTCTCTTCTTCCTGTGTAGCTATTTATGGACCACGATTAAGTCACCTCTTAACCTTTGTTTTAAGGTCTCAATACACGGCAGGTTTTCCAGTTCTCAAATCATTCTCGTGGCTCTTCTCTGAGCCCTCTCCACATTTTCCACCACCCTCTTTGGAGTGTTGACTGAGAATTGGACACAGGACTCCCATTAGTGGTCTCATTATCCACTGGTAATATAATCTCCCTACTAAATTTTTGTCGGGACTGTCTTTAAGCAAACACTGTAGGTTTTTCAAAATTGGTCCATATAATAAAATGAAGTGCCCTCAGATTAAAACTAAGATCTCAAATTTGTAACCATGATCATTAATATGATGTGGCTACATAATAAAGTTATTTTTTCCCTCCAGATCTGAAATACTGACCACACAATTTCACGGCTTCCTTCAGAAGTAACTTTCAAGCCAGTCTGCACAATTAAAAATAAAGAACTCTGCTTGAAGAAAGTATTACTAAGCAGACTGAAAATATATAAAAATGAAAGATATTACTGAAGAATATTTACTATGATCTACATACATTTAAAATGATTGAAATATTCAATTTTATTTGAAATTGCTTTGGCTCTAGGCTCTTCTACGACGAGATAACTGGCTCTGTGGATGAGGGGAAAGCAGTGGACGTTCCTTGACTTCAGCAAATTTTTTGACACAGTCTCCCACGGTCTTCTTGCCAGCAAGTTAAAGAAGTATGGGCTGGATGAATGGACTATAAAGTGGATAGAAAGCTGGCTACATTGTCGGGCTCAACGGGTAGTGATCAACGGCTCCATGTCTAGTTGGCAGCCAGTATCAAGTGGAGTGCCCCAAGGGTCGGTCCTCGGGCCGGTTTTGTACAATATCTTCATAAATGATCTGGAGGATGGTGTGGATTGCACCCTCAGCAAGTTTGCAGATGACACTAAACTGGGAGGAGAGGTAGATACGCTGGAAGGTAGGGATAGGATGCAGAGGGACCTAGACAAATTAGAGGATTGGGCCAAAAGAAATCTGATGAGATTCAACAAGGAAAAGTGCAGAGTCCTGCACTTAGGACAGAAGAATCCCATGCCCTACTACAGACTAGGGACTAGGCAGCAGTTCTGCAGAAAAGGACCTAGGGGTTACAGTGGACGAGAAGCTGGATATGAGTCAAGTGTGCCCTTGTTGCCAAGAAGGCCAATGGCATTTTGGGATGTATAAGTAGGAGCATTGCCAGCAGATGGAGGGATGTGATCATTCCCCTCTATTCGATATTGGTGAGGCCTCATCTGGAGTACTGTGTCCAGTTTTGGCCCCATACTACAAGAAGGATGTGGAAAAATTGGAAAGAGTCCAGCGAAGGGTAACAAAAATGATTAGGGGACTGGAACACATGACTTATTAGGAGAGGCTGAGGGAACTGGGATTGTTTAGTCTGCGGAAGAGAAGAATGAGGGGGGATTTGAGAGCTGCTTTCAACTACCTGAAAGGGGGTTCCAAAGAGGATGGATCTAGAGTGTTCTCCATGGTAGCAGATGACAGAACGAGGAGTAATGGTCTCAAGTTGCAGTGCGGGAGGTTTAGGTTGGATATTAGGAAAAACTTTTTCACTAGGAGGGTGGTGAAACACTGGAATGCGTTACCTAGGGAGGTGGTGGAATCTCTTTCCTTAGAAGTTTTTACGGTCAGGCTTGACAAAGCCCTGGCTGGGATGATTTAGTTGGGGATTGGTCCTGCTTTAAGCAGGGGGTTGGACTAGATGACCTCCTGAGGTCCCTTCCAACCCTGATATTCTATGAATATCTGCTGTATATGCTGAAAATATATAACTGTTTTGAACAAGTTTGTCTTGTAACTAGTCCCTCAAAGCTTTCAAATAGTAGTAAAATGGTCAGCCTTTCAATTCTTATAACACAGGAAATACCCAACTTCACAGGTTGAAGAATACCACAATACCAGGATCAGCCTCAAAAAGCCATGATGTTATCTGAAGTCAGACCTTCCATTTTATTGGCAGAGTTCTCATGTTATGTTTCTGCCAAAATGGTAAATTAACTCCATTAGACTACTCCTCCATCAAAATTTAGCTCCTGTGCCAGTTTAGCTTTCCAGACCGCAAGCTTAGAAAACACTGTGTTGTGAATCCTGTAAGTCACTAAATTTTAGGTTACCATCTCTTTACTTGCCCACCAGGGGCGTGCGGATGGGGGGGAAAAAATACACCCTTCTTAACAAGGAAGAGAAAAGCAACTGGTCCCTTGTCTATCAAGTGGAATGGAAACAGTCACTACAATTCTGAGCAATACAAGTTCACTGCAATGTTAATGTGTTTAAATTTTTAAGTAAATTGATGTAGTTAATGACAAATACTTACCAATACACACATCTATCTTCCCTTTGATAGCAGCTTCATGCAGAGGAGTGTAGTTCCAATTGTCTCTGGCATTTGGATCTGCACCTTGACATAGTAACAGGCTAACCACCTCAGCATGACCAAAGGAACAAGCATTATGAAGAGGTATTAGCCCTCCATCATCACGAGCGTGAACATTGGCTCCTGTTTGCAGCAAGTGTTCTACTACATCCTTCCTTCCAAAACCTGTGAGATGAAAGAAACCTTTGTTAAATGTTTGTCGACACAGAGTCTAATAAAATATCTATGTTGGGCTAAGAAGTATGTTCTAGAGATAGGAACAACCACGAGAAGTAAATCCATTTTTAAAAGCCTCTGTATTTCAATCGTTTGATCATAAACATGGAATGTTCAGTACAGGTCAAATATATTTCCCACTTGAAAGATGCACTTAGACTGACAAGGGACATATTTACAATAAATTCAGGTAATGAGAAGAATGTCCCCTAAACTCATGTGCTTCCAGAGCCTCTTGCAGAAACAGGTTCTGGAGCACAAAGGTTACTGCCCTTTGGAGCCCTTTCTGAGAAGACCTTGTAGGCATCTCAGCCTTAGCACTCTTCACCTGAAGCCGGTGCAATAATCCCATTCTTTTAGACGGGTCCCCCATCGTGGGCAAGGCCTAAATTAAAGATTCAATGAAATGGTCAGAGTTAAATAGTAAAAACAAACTTTTCCACCTAACCCTAGTGACAAAATAAAAAAACTATTTATAGTCAAGTTTGTTTCTTTAATAGTGGATGAAGGGAGAGAGACTTCAATGACCACTCCAAAGGTCGAGAAACTGAAGGACCATTAAAAGGTGGCAGTGTAGGCAATGGAGGACCTGAGGAAACTGCAATCATAGCTGCCAACTATGGCTCAGAATTGTTCTGAGGTTGGGCACAGGACTCATACAATGGGCTCTGTGAAAACAGTGTCAAAGGGAAAATAGAGGGCCTTAATAATGAATGTTAAAATCCTCAATTAGCACATCTTTCTAGAGCTCATCATTACATCACACATCCCAAAATCATGGACAATCAGAAGGTTAGTTCTCCAAAATCCAAGGCACCAATCCAAGTGCACATACACGGGTAGTATGCCCCAGCAAGAAGATATTAGTTAATATTAGGACCCTCCCAAAGACCTCTTAAGAAGGTAAAAGTCAAAATCCTAACCTTTTCCTCCATTTCTCATTGGGGGGCAACAGGTCTAGAAACCTTTCTCCTGGGTCACATCCTACTCTTTCAAATTTTATGTATTCTGGAATGCCTTTTCAAAGAGCACAACTGACAAAATTTTAATGTGGCTGAAGTCAACACTGACTAATCTAGTTATTGTTGTTAGATCCTCCCTTTCAAATGCAGATTAGGACAAGCAGCTGGACAAAGCAAAGTTCCTTCCTCAACCACCTCAATCTGTAAAATGGAGATCCCACCATCTCCCTCACTCAGTTTTGCCAAGAATTAATGGATTGCATGAAACAATGAAGATTAAGAACAAGAATCTAATTAGCACTTTTTTAAAGTCTTGTTTCCAGTTCTATCAATGAAGCTTTTTAATTCAGGAAACACGTGAGTCAGACTCAGAATCGTTAAAGAGATTATGGGTCTCTAGAGACCCATAGACAAAGAAAAGTGTTTTGGATATACAGCTCGAGTTTAAACTGACTTCAGGGCCCTCTTTCTGATCCAGCAAATGGACAGAATCTTCTGTTCAAGAGAGGGCCCAAAACCTTAGGAAAGGGCTAGAAAGACTCCTGCTGGAGTTGGAGGGGGGGAAGGGTGATCGTTGGTAAGTTTATTAACATGTGTAGGTTCCTTTATTGTTTTTAATGTTTTCTTTGTAATGCTTTCACCTTAAGAATAAATGTGCTTGCATAAAAAGGGTTGTGTTAACGCATAACTGCTGGCAATTACTTTGTTCATTGTCTTTCAAGGGTAAGCAAACACAGATGCCATGCTCATTAGGCAATCTGGCAATAACAGTGTAGACAGGGAACTGTGCAGCTTGGAAATACCCCTGGAGGGGATGGGAGGGAGAAGAGAGAGACAGACGCGCGCGTGCACACACACGCAGGTCTCCACCCAAGAGAGGTGAAAGCTAAGCAGCTGGGAGCCTAGAGTCGGTGTTGCTGCTGCATCACAGAGAGGAATACAGGTTCAGTTGCCCTGAACTGTGAGAGTTTTGTTTAAACCTTAAATCTTTGTGCATCTCCAGATAGAAAGTTGATCCATCTAACAATTTACTCAAATTGAGGCTTTAATTCAAAATCCTCCACTTAAAGACCTTACCCAGATGATCAGGTAAAACATTAAGAAAATTAAACCTTCAACAAGACTTGAAACCAGTGGCTCTCAACCTGTGGCCCTTTACAGCCCTAGCAGCACACAGCTACGGCCCACGTGACATCCTCAGGGCCATACAGGTAGTATACAGGTATAGTGTGTGGATGCAACCAGTGATGAGCTGAAAGAAGCTGAAGAACCAGTTCCTTCAGTCGCTCCGAGCCTTCGGCGGCACTAAAGGACCTGCCACCAAAGGCCCGGAGCGAGAGAAGGACCTGCCGCCGAAGTGCCGCCAAAGGCCCGGAGTGCCGCCGGGTGAGTAAAAATTCACCGGGGGACCTCCCCAGCTGAGAGCTCAGGCGGGACAGACAAGATGGTCCCACGGGCCAGAGTTTGCCCACCCCTTTAACAACTGGTTCTAAACCGGCTTCAAAATTTAACAACCGATTCACACAAACCGGTGCAAACCAGGTCCACCGCACCACTGGATGCGGCCCACATAACACAGAGAGCTGCATATGCGGCCCACAACAGGTTGAAAACCACTGCTTTAAACCAAGTTCATCTTGGCAATTAAGTCAGTGGGAGGGGGTAGCTGCTTAGCACTTCTGAAAGTCTAGTTACTTATTTAGGTGCCTAACTTTCGGCTTTACTATTAAGTCTTGGCCCTCATGTTTTCTGCAGGTAAGAGACTAAAGTCATAAAATACTATAGAATATCCATACCCTTGCATGAAGAAAGAAGAATATGTCTTCCCCAATTAGAGTACTAGCTACATATCAAGTTCTAGTTATATCATGCAGTCAGATAATGCAGTTGTATAATTTCACTTGTCTTACTAAAAAGCAGAAATTTATATCTGGTTTTGACAGGTATCCCAGGTAATGTGGGAGTGTCAAGTTGTTTGGCTCAGCCAATGACACAACTAGTGCAACTTGTGAGCCAACCTAGCTAGGTCTATTTTCTTTTAAATGAATTATAATCTCAGTTTTACTCTGATCACAATTTTCCGTAAAACTTTGGTTTTCAGTTTTCTAGGAAAGATTTTTATTGTACTTTTTATTGTAATTGTACTTTCATTGCATCTTTTACCCTCTCTTCCACATTACAGATTACTTGCTCTTAGATTTGTTAGTCCAAACACTTCTTTAAAAAAGTCTGAGAATATATCATCAAGAAAATGGAAAAGCACAGTTTATCCATATCTGAACACTGTCATTATGTTCGATAAAATAGCAGAAATGCACTGAATAAACGTAATCCCATTTCATTACTTTTTAGAGGACCAAACCTAGTTCACATCAGAACATGTGCACTTCTCCATTTCAAAGCGCTCATCTTATTAAGAAAATGGATGTTATTGTCAGAATGGTTTCCGTGGTAGGTGGGGACTTCAGGCTAGTTTAATTTGTCTTTTCAGTTAAGCATATTTTGAGCCAGATTTTCCCTCACACCAGTTTACATCAACACAACTCCACTGACTTAAATGGAGCTATTCCCAATTCACAACAGTGTAAAAAGAGAATTAAGACCACTGGCTGAAAATAAGTGCATTAACTTCACTGTATCTAGAAACTGAATCAGACATTTTCAGTGCAGCGTACAAGCTTTCCAGTAAAATGCGGTTTGAGGTTTCACTAAATAAATAATTTGAGTTTAAGTTCTATGTTCATGTTCTTGTATTTTCTCATTCTCCACCTCCACACATTTTAAACATGATTTTGTTGTACAAGACCACACTATTCAGAGAAATCAAAAAACAGGCTATAGCTGAAGCACAGAACGCTTCATGTCATTAGAAGTTAATACAATTCATACAGATAAAATATTGAGAACGATCAGAGATGTTTAAAATGAAAGTCTGTTGGATCTATTAAATTTGTCCTTGGGATTTTGCCATCTCACAGGCCCTAATCCTGCAAAGGCGTCCAGTCCATATGGGTATGAGTCTGCGGACGTGGATCCCTTTGCAGGATTAGGGCCTTGGCTTCTAGAAGTGTTTTAGCCTCCGCAAAAAAAGGTATACTTCAAATATTCTTCTTTATCCTCCCACCCCATCAGGTGCATAGGGCATCCAGATGCCACCACTGATTTTGGTTTGGTGCTGGTCTGTTCTGAGTGTCAAACAGATGGATTCGGCTTCTTTCTCCCTTGTTCTGCATAATGCTTCTCTAGGTTGCCCTCTTCTCTTTCCAGCTAGTGTCCACATTATTACTTGATGTGGAAGTCAGGTTGGTGGCATCCTTAAAGCATGTCTTAAATATGTCCATCATTGCCTGACCATGTTTGATGCTTTTGTTTAGTTTGCTCTCCTTAGAATTTCTGATGTTGCAAGATACTTCCCAGTGAACTCTGAAGACCTTTCCCAGGTTTTTACTTTAGAATGACAGGTTTCAGAGTAGCAGCCGTGTTAGTCTGTATTTGCAAAAAGAAAAGGTGTACTTGTGGCACCTTAGAGACTAATAAATTTATTTGAGCATAAGCTTTCGTGAGATATAGCATCCAATGAAGTGAGCTGTAGCTCACGAAAGCTTATGGTCAAATAAATTTGTTAGTCTCTAAGGTGCCACAAGTACTCTTTTTCTTTTTACTTTAGAATGAGTTGATCTTATCCATTTCTGTTGTAGATTCTCATGACTCTGCTCCATAAAGGAGGAGAGACATGAATTAAAAATTCATACTTGTATCACTGTCAGCCATACTACTTTTCCAAATCTTTTCAAGTTTCTGAAAGTTGTTTGCTGCTTTCAATATACACTGCTTGACATACAGCATGGTGACACCATCTTTACACATCTCACTCCCTAGACAGGTAAAGTGCTTCCTACTTCTAGTGTCTCTCCATCTACTCTGTTGCTTTGGGGACATTGATAGCCATATATTTTGTCTTCCCTTTGTTGATGAACCAATAGTTTATCTGCCAAAAGCTGGGTCTTTTTGTCCCTTAAGTGATGTGTTGAACTAAACAGGACAATATCATGAGCACAAAATAAACAAGGGGGTTATCCAGTTGTGCTTCATTGGTCAATAAAATTCCTCAGTTGCCTTCTGCAGTTACTTTCCTCATGACATAGTGGGGACATAATACACCCTTACCTTACTCCTGTTGTCAGTGCAAACCATTTGCTGATGTAACCATCAGACTACATGTTTAACGTTATATAGATCCTTGATGGTGCCAATTATTCTTACTTATATTCCATAATATTTCATAATTTTCCAAAGACTCTCTCTCTGCACACTGTCAAAAGCTTCTGGAAAGCTCTAAACTTTATCACAAGAGGTGCCTGCTGTGATTTTGCACTCCATTATGTTTTATGGAAATATGCTTATGTGTGTGAATATGATGTAAGTGGAATATGCTTTATGCAAAAGGTCTCTTGTAAGGTATCATAAAGGTCATAAGGGGGGTCTCTGTGACCAAACCCGTCACATCTGCCCACTCCAGGATTTCTTCTAAAATAGGTCTGAGATATGGTTCAGAGGTCTAAAACCTGCTTCCGTCTCTAAGCTGGAGATCTGTTTCTTAATATGTTCCAGGATGATGTTGCACATGATTTTTTGCAAGCACTGAGAATAATGATACCTGTCCAGTTATTAAGCCACCCTTCTTTGGCAATTTTACTATCAGGTCTCTTTCCACTTGGTAGGTTCACTACTTCATTCTATATTCCAGACAGAAACCCCAGGAAAAGTCCAGAGAGCTATTTCATCACTTGATTAAGTATCTCTCCAGTAATATACTCTCCAGCTGCTTTCCCATTTTTAGGTTAATGGATAAGAACATAAGAATGGCCAGACTAGGTCAAACAAAAGCTCCATCTAGTTCAGTATCCTGCCTTCCGACAGTGGCCAATGCCAGATGCCCCAAAGGGAATGAACAGAACAGGTAATCAAGTCATCCATCCCCTGTTGCCTTATCTTCCTCTATTAAAGGAAACAATGACAGTTTTTCCAATTTTCCAAGTGAGATCGTTGTCCTTTGGTCTGTTGTACTAATTTAGATTGAATAAGTGGGCCCGAAGAGTGAAGTGTTAACATGACCTCTACCACTGTTTAAAACTGTTCAATGTTGGACACGGTTCAGGGTTTGGTATACAGAAACCTCAGTCTGCAATGGCACACAAACCATTAAAAATCATTTTAACCTTCTATTAAAGCTGCAGAAGAGAAAACAGTTAAAACATTTGAAATATAAAATATTAAATAAGACTTTCATTTTAACAACATCCCTTGCTCCCTTTAGCTGTAGAGTCTTGGGGGGGGGGGGGCAAAGACATCTTGTTTCACTGTCTCAGAGGGTAATAACTGTCCTTTTCTTTGGCAGGGGGAAGGGGGGGAGAAGTTAATGGACTGGAGCTGCTACCATTAAAGTCTGATCCTGTTTCCTAGAAGACAAAAACAAGACAAACATACAGAACACGGGAGAGAAAGAACAGCAAAAGAAGAAAATGCAGCTTCTGTTTCTGGTGTCCCCTTTTACTTGCAATCTTACCAACGGAAAAGACAGGAACAGCATGCAGTTCTTATTAGTCACTCCAAGACCTGGCAAACATCTACCAGCATCAGGCTATTTAAGGCACTGCTTTTAGCTGCCTTTTTCTAGTCACAGTTTTGCAAAATACCGAGTCTTGGCCAGCAAAGCCAGACTCTTACTAGACAGCAGGAAAAAGGAGAGGGGTAAGAAAGAAGGTGAAGAAGGAAGGGAACACACAAGGGGGAGGAGGGGGCTGACTGAGTCTCACATCCAAAGGGGTATTTGGGATCTAGCCAGAGCCAGTGGTGGTGGCAACGTCACCTGGCTCCCTCTCTTGCCTGGTCATCTCATGATTAGGCTAAAGAAGGTCTGGGGTTCCAAGAGATGGTGAGGGTAGCATCCATGGTGAAACTCATTGCTTCCCATCAGCCAGTGTCTGTCCACTCAAAGTGTCTTTTTGAGGACCCCAAAAGAGAGCAGTGGGCAAAACAATGCATCTCATTATTCTGTCCACCAATTAGGCATAACTTCCAACACACCAATTTTGATTCATTAATTTCTGGTCTCATAGGCCTCTTGTTTACCAGGCATGTTCTTAACACAATATTTGAATTAAATCAGTAGACCTTTGTTTAGATTAATTCAGTCTGTCTCCCTTTTGTAATTTTCCCATCAACATTTGTTATTATAGGTTGTGACGTTTTATAAACTTTCACTCACTTTTTACAGATGAGCTCACTATTAGGATAAATTTGTAGGCCCAATTATTATCATAGGTCCTTAGTCACTAGTTGTAGTTTACTGTGGAAAGATTTAAAAAATCCTCAACATTTATTATTGAGAGCAAAGGGATCCAACGCCTAATGAATATTACTAAAGTTAATGAGGAGTACTTCTAAAGAAAGACATTCCCCTTCCTCAACTAGATTCCTTTGTTAAGCTAGTCCCGAGCAGAGGGGCAGCAATGGATACACCTCAACATGTAGTCTCTTTACCTTTTACCCCAGGCCCATTTCATATCTTAAGACTTAAAAAGGAAGTTATCATGAAAATTCACCTGCCCAGGCACAGAGTCTACTCACCCATCCTTACCACAATAGTAAGTGAGATCTATCACCTCTTCCATCAAAACAAGTCACTCATCTCAAATAAAGTGTTGCAATACTGATCTAAAACGGTTCTACTGTTTGGCCTTCTTTGGCATAAAGAGGCAGCCTTAAAAAGTAAGTTAACACTGCTAGAAGTAAACCATCCAAGAAGAACAGAATCACTATAGTGTCTTCATTCCTTTGTGATGGCTCCCTTACAAAAGGGTGGGGGGAGGGAAACAGTAGGTCTCATCTTCAAGCTATTTCGGTTTAGAAGAGAAACTTCTTTTCCTTGATCTTCAGAGAAACAGAATTACAAAGTGTCTTCTGGCAACATTTTTCACTCCTGCTTGTCCAGCACTCCAAGTTCTTCAGACTTTTAGATCCAAGCACAGCAATAGCAGGTAAGAACATGTGATAACCCCTAAAGGTAGGGAAGCACTACCCTTGAATCCTTCCAGTCATAAGAACACCCATACCAGCTCAGACAAAGGTCCATCTAGCCCAGTATCCTGTCTTCCAACAGTGGCCAATGCCAGGTGCCCCAGAGGGAATGACCAGAACAGGTAATCAACAAGTGATCCATCCCCTGTAGTTCATTCCCAGCTTCTGGCAAACAGAGGCTAGGGACACCATCCCTCCCCATACTGGCTAATAGTCATTGATGGAACTATCCTCCATGAATTTATCTAGTTCTTTTTTTTAAAACCCTGTTGCTGGCCTTCACAACATCCTCTGGCAAAGAGTTCCACAGGTTGACTGTGTGCTGTGACACTTCATGACAGAGCAGAAAACAGAGACTTTCCATAAAAAGACTCAGTCACAAAAATTACTGAAGCATTAAATGCATCAAGGAGACACTGCAATAAAACAGTGTAAAATTAACCAGCTCCTCTCAACATTGTTTACTGCCAAACTCCAAGGAATTTCATACAGGAGGCATCTTCAGAGAAACAGAGTATCAAGGTATTTTTCCCTTCTGTGAAGACACCATTTCTGCTGGATTTCTACTCTTCGAAGGGAACTGACTTGGTGAATGTTTAAGAGAGCAAGCATTAAAACTCTGACAAACAGCAAGAACAAGGCCAACGGCAACAAAGTAAATTCTAAATATAGAGGAAGGGTAAGAAGACACCTCCATAAATGGTATTTTTATATCCTATAAGTTGCATCCAAAAGCAAATAACTGCAGTGTGGCAAACTCAAAAACACTGATCACCAAAAAGATATTCTAGAGGGCAGGTGTGTTTGAGCATTACTGCTACAGAAACAGACCAAACCCAAGCCAAGCAATTATACTTTGTAGAGTCTTCAGAGCGAAGACTATAAGGCTATTTTTCCTATGTCTGAAATGAAAACCTCCATTAGTCAATGAATTGAATGAGCCTCACCATGGCCCTCCAGCTTCACGCCAGCCACATCACAACAACGCAAGATGCAATCAGCCAGCCATTTGCCATAGTCTTTTAGTGACAGAACTGCCAAAAAAAATGGTTGTTGAATAGAATAAAGTTGGGTGGACTTTAAGCACTTTAATCCACTTAAAACACAAGCCAGTATTCAGTACCAGATGGATCACTGCTGCCTGTAATTCATTCATATTACATGCTGAAGTCACTGCCTCTACAAAAATGGCCTCCCTCACCTAAGAAGTTTGAGCTCCCAGCTAAAAGTGGCTCAAAAAGCAGCTTTTCCGCTCCACATCACACAAATAATGCATCATGGCCTTAGAATGTTTGTTTCCTTAACATTTTGAAAACCTAATTGTGAAAAGATTCAAATATCAACCTTAACTCTGCCCTACTATCACTGTGTACCATCCTAGCAAGTGAAAGCCCTCATCAGTTTCCATGCAGAACTTCGCTCTGTTAACTATAGGCATTAAAGCAGAGTTCTCTGCACATTATAAAAAAAGATTTCAGCAAGTTCTTGTGTTCTGGGAAACAGATATGTTGAAAAGAAACACCAAAATTGTTAGACAGTGAAGTACCTTAGAGTGACCAAAGCAGCAACATAAACTGGGTACAGCAGTACCTCCTCTGATTGTCTGCTCTCCACATTTTCCCTCAAATCAACCAAGTCAGTAGACAAACTGGCAGCTCTGTGCTGACAGGGGAAAGGAGGCTGCCACGCAAAAGTCACACAATACAGCTCCTTTATGGAAGATGGAGCAAAATAAAGGGCCCCTGCTCAAATGTATATGATACTTTGGGGTCTCTAGATCATTTGTTCTATCCACAATGGCTAAAAGGGAATTCTTTGGGCTGTATACAGAGAACAGGATTTCCAACTCAATTACAAGAGTGAACAGTATAGGTACAGTGGGGGGTTTCAGTTGATGACTGGAAAGTAGTAGTAGATTCACAGATAAGCCCAGAAGGGACCATTGTGATCATCTAATCTGACCGTCTGTATAACAGAGGCCAGAGAACTTCCCTGAATTAGTTTGACTTACAGAACCTCTTTTAGGAAAACATCTAATCTCAAAAAGCAGCGGTATGTGGCCCACACAAGGAGAAGAAGTAGGAGGGAAGAAACCACTTGTAAAAATTTCAAGTTTGTTTTTACATATTATATCTCAGTGAGAACCAGCACACTATTTACCACCAAAACACAGCGTAAGAGTTCCCAAACAAAGGGGATACACATTTTCACAACGTCCCCTAAATCTACTCTAAAGCTTTCATTTAAAAAAACCAACAACAAAAAACGAAGTCTCTAGACCATCTTGCTGCAAAAAAAAATATAACCTTCAAAACATAAGCCTGTCACTAGGCTTACAAATTTTGGCATCTGATTTTAGAAGTTAAACAAAAACCAGAAGGAATAATCTAAGAAACATCCAGTCCTTGCCAGCTGTTCTTTCTCCATCTTCTGACAGCCAGAATCTTCACCCTCCCTACTAATAGAGGCAGAGAACAAAGGCAAATAAAATTCACCAGTCACTGCCACATGCAACTCCTCTTGAATATCTGCTTGTGAAATTCAGCAGCCCACTTAATAGCACCAGGGGAGGAAAATACATATGGCCCCCAGCCAGCCCCTTAACCACCACTGCTGCTCCCCCCACAAATACATACTCCCCTTTCAGGGAGATAAAGTTCCTCAAAAGGTGAGTGGGAAGAAGAGCATCTCCTGTCCATGAAGACACCCATAGTCCCAAAAGAGGCAGCTCCAGAAAGATATGCTCCCTGAGCTTCCTGAATAAGGAAATAAATGTGACTCCTTATTTACCATCCTCCTGACGTGGTGGAAGGACTCCACCATCCAGATACAGCCTAAAAGGTCACTTTTACCCTATTGATTGCTGATGAAAGGAGCTATGTTAAACTCATCTCAAGCCTCTAAAGACAGTTTTGCTGATGTAACAAGCGGATGTATTAAACCTAATCGTTTCAAGTGTATCTTGAGTTTTGCAAATAATTGCTCCAGAGTACACATGTATTTTGCAATCTTTGCACTAGAGAGAGAGAGAAAGGGAAAAAAAGCATTTTGATTCCTAATGTTCTTTTCTCAGGGGCTATTTTTCTTCTCTTTCCCTTATGATAGAGAAAGATTTGTGAACCTAAAAACTTCATAAAGTTAAAAAACACTGATCTCAACGTTTTTTTACCAAAAAACCTGAAGCCAAAAGATTACTATTATAATAAATAATTCTTCTAATTTGTCACTGTTGCTAAAGAAGCAATGTCTGAACATGAACAGTCAACAGACTGTGAATTGGGTGGGTGAACCAAGACCCAGAAAGAAGTGACTGGAGAATGGAGCCTTATCAACAGCCACAGGCAAAATTCATATAAGTGACTGCAGGCTGGAGGTTTTGGCTTTGGTTTTTGTTTTGTTTTTTCGGGGTGGGGGTGGTTCCTTCTCTTTTATGTTAGTCAGCAGTGCCACTGTCCTGAGGCAGCTGCGACACTAAGATCTCTAGTGAAGCCAGCCGCTCAATGCGGACAGAGAGCCCTCTCCCATCAATTTAATTAATCTGCCCCAAAGAATGGCGGTAGCTATGTCGGCAGGAGCAGCTCTCCCACCGTGTCCACACCAGCACTTATGTCAGTGTAACTTATTTTGCTCAGGTTGGAGGGGGGGGGGGGTCACACCCCATAGCAACATAAGTTACACTGACATAAGTGGTAGCGTACCTAGCCAGAGACAAGCTTTGGAGCTTACACAGCTCTTCTTCAGGTCTGGGAAATGTACACAGCAAAATACAAGATGGAACAGATTGTTTAGCATAAGTAGTTAACGCATATTTCAAGGGACCATTCAGGGTGAAGTGGCCCATTAACACCCATCCAGTCATAGGATGGAAAGGAAAGGGGGAGGGGGTTGTTATGTTGTTGTAATAAGCCATAAATCCAGGATCTCTGTGCAGTCCATATTTTTTAGACCTGGTCTCCACTTTACTTTACAGAGCTGAAACTTTCTCGCTCAGGGGTGTGAACCCCCTCCCCCCCCCCGAGCGATGCGAGTTTCAGCGCTGTACAGTGGCAGTGTAGGCAGTGCACCAGCGCTGGGAGCTGCTCCCCTCGTGGAACAGCTCTCCCAGCGCTGGTGCCATGACTACACAGCCACATTAAAGCGGTGCTGCGGCAGCGCTTTAACGTTGGTAGTGAAGACGTACCCTTAGTGTCGAGCAAAGTTACAAATTTAAGCTCCCACACGAGTCTTTTGAAAACGTTGTGTGTGTTTTCTTTGAGGTTGAGGACTGACAGGTCAGACAGATTGATCACATCATGAAAAGCGTTCACCCACAGGTGATGTGGTGTTTTTCCTCTTTTATCATTTTCCTGCGAGTTAATTCAAGAGTGTAGTGACTGTCTGGTTTCAGCCACATAGTTGGTACTGGGGCATTTAGTGCCCAGTCTCCATCAGAAATCAGTTGCCATGGCTGACATTTGCTGACACTTTCAAAGGCAGAACCCCCTAATACAAAAGTTTATCCTAATACCTTCCCAACACATAAAAGAGATCCACTAGTACCTGATGTCATTCTTATCAAATTACGATAATTTACATGGCACCTGAAAAGTGTCTAGTCCAGGGGTTCTCAAACTTCATTGCACCGCAACCCCTTTCTGACAACACAAATTACTACATGACCCCAGGAGGAGGGATTGAAGCCTGAGCCCATCTGAGCCCCGCTGCTCCGGACAAGGAGGCCAAAGCTCGAGCCCTACCTCCCTGGGCAGGGGGGCCCAAAAAACTTCATCTCCAAGCAGGAGGCCTGTAACCTGAGCCGCACCACTCAGGGCTCGAGGCTCAGGCTTTGGCCCTGGGCCCCAGCCAGTCTAACGCCAGCCCTGACGACCCCATTAAAATGTTTGAGAACTGCTGGTCTAGTCTATAGATATACAGAGTTAAGTTTGATGTTGAATCTTCCAACAGTAAGTGTCCTGCACTTCAAGCAAGTTTTTGTTCTTCTATTAGAACATAATATTCTGTTAAAATTGTTTTAAAGGGCAACATTCACAACTTCTCTCACATAAGTTTTGTTCATTTCCCCTCAAAGTAGGAAAGTGTTTTTCATGTTCACAATCCAAGTGACAGATTAAGTTTTGCTTGTAACTTTAGAGACACCTGTGTTTCACCAGTGATGCTCAAGAGTTTATGTATGAAGTATGTTGGTGAAGCTTTTATAAGCTTGAATTCAGGATAAGTAGGACCTAGCAGAGGCCAGGGCTCAGAACCACCATGTCACGCAACGGACACTTGACAAAATTACCATACTTAGTGATGGACATTGTGGGGGTTGTGTCATTCAGTCCTTCAATTTTTTGAAAAATTACCACGGACCTCAAAATTTTTACCACAGACACTTGTGTCCGTATACAGACATGCTGCTGACCCTTGGTTGAGGTCTCATGGAATTATCACTTGAGCTATAGAACTTAAGGAGTTTGCAACCATAAGCCCACATTTCAAGGCTCTGTAGAATTAAACTCTATCTGCATACTCCTTGGGGATAAACTGCTTTTACAAATTCAGTCAATATGAAGCTCATGAGCTATAGTGGCAGCACTTGGGGACTCAAGACATGGGCCCAGCAGAGAACCACTTTTTGACTCTTTACATCGACATATCCAGAATAACCAAGGCAATACCAGTGGGAAAGGAAGCTGGACACACTTTGAAGTCTTTGAGAGAGCATTCCTTAAAAGTGCTGATTTTTCTAAGAAAGTCATTTCAGTGCGGTTAGTCCGAACCACATTTTAAAATGTAAATATTGATCGTTGTGTACACAAACAGATGTTGTATTATTAAATATTTTAAGAGTAATGCCCAGAGGCCACAATGTACAGCACTTAGCACAAAGAAATATAGAATGTGCCAGAGAATTTACAATCTGCACAAGAGCCACGTTCAGTAATCATGTTAGTTAGTGGGCGGAGGCTATGGCTTATTTTGAATATCTTGCATATTTTATTGTTATCCCCTTCCTTATTTGTGTGTTTTTATACACTTGTGTCATTTTCACTAGCCAGGACTATGTTCTTTGGAGCAGAATCTCTCTTTTAGTACATGCCCACATAGCGCACAGCTGAATGGGGTCCAGGCTGATACCCTAGGAACAACTGTACTACAAAGAACATCATCCCCCAAAAGGAAGTTGGAGCCCAACTGTGTTCCGAAAGTGCCCCAATGTTACTTTCTCCCCTAATTATATGCACACTAGTGGATTAACTTCTTGTACAACTAGTAAGGAAGAAAATTTTCATGGCCTATGATTTTTTTTTGTTTCTCATTGATCTTTCCTCCTCTTTTCTTCTTACCCCAGTGAGTTCAAAGTATTATTTTTTGCCCTTGTTTGGGGGGAAGGGGACATTTGAAGAGTCTGCTCTCACTTGCCTCCCCACCTGTAGGTGCTTTGAAGATTCCACCACTAAAGCAACTTTTGTGCTCTAGAGACCCTTCTTAACACAAGGATGGAACTTAGTGTCTTGGACCTTGTGGTGGAAACACTGGAGAGCTACTTCCACACAAGTCCTCTTCAGACAATGTGGAGACAGCATCTCTCCCTTCTCAACAACCAGGAAGGATTACAGGACACAGACACAACATCTCCCCATGCAAGAATAATCAGAAGAGAGTGGCTCACACGGACACCAAGAATATGAGTTTGAAATAAGAGCTTAAGCAGAGAGCAGTTACTGACATCACTGAGGGCCTACCTTAAGAATGTAGTAATGCTTTCTGTTACTAAACTGCCTTCCTTTAAGAAAAGGCCATTGACCTACACCTATTCAGCAGTTTGTTTTGAAGGGCTACAAACTTTTTTTTAAACTAATGTTTAAGTTACAAAGAAAAGTGCCTGTAACATTCACCAGGAAGATAAGGAAAGCACAAAGAGAGTCATCCACTGATAACAAAAACTTCTGTTCTCCAAATCTGTAACACTGCTAACCTGACATTAACACATCCCTGTCAAGACGGGAGCAGACCAAAAATCCTTAAGGTTTTTTTAAAGGGGGGGAGGGTCAGAGGAGGTTTCGGAGTCTCCAAGGCAGCAGTCTGAAGTGCTCTCCCCAAGCTCACGAGCCAGCTTTATCCTAGGGTCTGTTCTAGCCCAGCCCATGGGGGGGATCTCAGCTCCATTCTCATCCAGTGACCTAGCCACCTCCCCAGCCCCACTGCGCAGCAGCTACACTGGGGCAGGTCCCCCGGGCCGGGCCGGGCCGCCCACCGCCACGCAGGGCGCCCCCGCGCACAGCGACCCCCTCCCCCGCCGGGCGGCGGCGCTCACCCGCGGCGAAGTGCAGGGGGGTGGATTTCCTTCCCGCCATGTCCTTGGCGTTCACATTGCCCGTGTCCACCAGGCGCTTGACCCGGGTCACGTCTCCATTGCGACAGGCCTCGAGCAGCTCCCGGAAGGCGCCGCTCCCCGCGCCCGGCCCGGGCGGCTCCGGGCTCTCGGCCGCCGGGCTGGAGGCCGCCGAGGAGGACGACGAAGCGCTGCCGCTGCTGGTGGCCACGCTGCTGCTACTGGGGCCGGAAGCCGGCGGGGGGGCGGCCCCGGCCGCGCTCTCCGGCTGCTCCGGCGACAGGGCGCGCTCCGCGTCCCGGCCGCCGCCCGAAGCGGGGGCCTCGCCCTCTGGCCCGGCCAGGCTGTGCCGCTGCGGGGAGGGCGCGGCGCCCGCAGGGGAGAGGCCGGGGCTGCGCGGCGGGGAGGCCGGCGCGGGGGGCGGCGGGTGATGGTGGTGATGATGCTGGGAGCGACGCGGCGCCGCCATCTTCCACTCCAGCCCTGTCACTGCGGCAACGGAGCGGCGCCCGCCCTCGCTTCCGGTCCGGCGCCTCCAATCGCCACTCAGGGCGCCCGGAAGTGACGTCTGGTGTTGTGGTGAGGAAAGCTTGGGGGGCGGAGGCCGGAGGAGAACAACGCGGGGCGGGGTTTGGCCAGAGCTCTTCGAGCCCGACGGCGGCCTGGCCGCGCCCCCTCCGGCCGCCAGCGGCGATGGGAGGAGACCAGGCCCCGCGCCTCCCGCCGCTGCGCACCCGCCCCGGGCCAGCCCGGGGCGCGCTCACACTCCCACAGGCCTCTGCCCGTCGCACGCTCGCGGCCCCCCGAATCTGCTCCTAGTAGATGAGAAGCAAGTGGGAGGCCAAGCACAGGGTAGGCCTGTGGCGTAAGGGGAGGGGGCAATAACAGGAACTGGGGACCTGGCAGAAGGGCTTGGTGACCTCTTTGTGTCGGTTCTCATCAGGAAGGTTGGTGGTGACGGGACATCTAGCGTAGTGAATGCCGGTGGAAACGAGGTAGGCGCAGAAGCGGCTAAAACAGGGAAAGAACAAATTAAAAATTACTTGGGCAGATTAGCAAAAAGAAAAGGAGGACTTGTGGCACTTTAGAGACTAACCAATTTATTTGAGCATAAGCTTTCGTGAGCTACAGCTCACTTCATCGGATGTAGCTCACGAAAGCTCATGCTCATATAAATTGGTTAGTCTCTAAGGTGCCACAAGTCCTCCTTTTCTTTTTGCGAATACAGACTAACACGGCTGTTACTCTGAAACTTGGGCAAATTAGGTGTCTTGGAGTCCCCAGAGCCTGATGAAATGCATCCTAACTAGAATACTCAGGGAGCTGACTGAGGAGATCGCTGAGCCATTAGCAATTATCTTTGAAAAACCATGGAAGACAGGACAGATTCCAGAGGACCGGACAACAACAAATATACTGCCCATCTATAAAAAGGGCTATAAGAACAGCCCAGGAAATTACAGACCAGTCAGTTTAGCTTCTGTACCCAGAAAGATGATGGGGCAAATTATTAAGCAATCAAATTGCAAACATCTAGAAGATAATAAGGTGAAAAGTTACAGTCAGCATGGATTTGTCAAAAACAAATCAAGAACATAAACATAAGAAATCGTGTCAAAACAACCTCATCGTTTTCTTTGACAGGGTAACAAGTCTCGTGGATGAGGGGAAGCAGTAGACATCGTATATCTTGACCTTAGTAAAGCTTTTGATACTGTCTCCATGACCTGATAAACAAATGCAACCTTGGGAAATGCAACCTAGACAGAGCTATAAGGTGGGTGCAAACCTGGTTGGAAAACCAGAGAGGAGTTGTCAGTGGTTTACAGTCATGCTGGAAGGGCATAATGAGTGGGATCCCACAGGGATCAGGTCTAGGTCTGGTTCTGTTCAATATCTTCATCAGTGATTTAGATAATGGCATACAGTTCACTTACAAAGTTTGCGGACGATACCGAGCTGGGAGAGGGTGCAAGTGCTTTGGAGAATAGGATTAAAATTCACAATGATCTGGACACACTGGAGAAATGGCCTGAAGTAAAAAGGATGAAATTCAATAAAGACAAATGCAAAGTGCTCCATTTAGGAAGGAACAATCCGTTGCACACATACAAAATGGGAAATGACTGCCTAGGAAGGAGTACTGTGGAAAGGGATCCGGGGGTCATAGTGGAGTTGTAACGGAGTAGGGAGTATTAACCTGGTAATGTTGCATGGGAGTTTTACTAGTTTACTGTCTTCTGCTAACATGGGGTGTGCCTCTGTTTCCCTGGGGTACTGCACCAATACTAGATGGAGATGGGAAATAAGGGTGTGACTTCACTGAGGGATGATACTTGACGGCCAGCACGTAACCGATGGCAGCTGCCCTCCATAACCTGAGCCCAGGAGAGGGTTGGGGCCAGGTAACACCCTCTTCCCGGGAAACTGGACAAAGGCTGGAGAAGGGGCTGGGGGAGGCTGCAGGAAGGGGTTTCAGTTTGGAGCTGGCTAGGGAGATGGGGTGTTAGGGGGCTTATTCCTTCACCCACTTACTTCCCTGGTCCTTCTCGCATGAACAGAGAGCAACAATACTCTAAGTCCAAAGGTGCAAACAATTCGATGTTTATTGGGGTGAACTTCCAGCAAGAATGATTCCAGGTTCCTTCCTTAGTGTCCCCCTTCCCAGCTCTGACACCACAGAGCCTTACACCTGTGTCCCTGTTCCCATTCCTGCCCTTAACCAAACATGATTCCAGTTTCCCCACCCCCATTTCCTGTTCCCTTTTCCCCCTTTAGCAAAACATAATTCCAATTTCCCCACCCACACGCTTCCTGATTGACTGCAGACTATATAGTAAAACTTGAGTTCTGCTTAGCTATACTTTAACCAATCATTTTACTGAAATTTAACTAACCAATCCTAACATATTGTAACATGATTATTTAACCAATTATATCCCACCACCTTAATTAGTTTACATCCAGCAAAATTAATTATACAAAAGACAGGAACAATCACAGAACCAGACAGAGATTATGCAGACAAACAATAGGGAAATGGGGACTACAGTGATAGAACAACACAGAAATGAGGATTTCACATCCCAGCTATTAATAAGTGAGTTCTTGCCAGGCAGGATGCTATCAAACTAAGTTTCCTTTTACATCTTTTAGGCACTTCCCTTTCTCTGGAGGCGATAGGCACTATCAGGACAGGATTGTATTTCTAACAGCCCAATAGCACCTTATTTCAATGTGACTAGTTTGGAATGTGAGGAGGTGACCAGTCGCTTCCCAGCTTATGGCTGCCTCTGTTGCTTAGCCAAAGGCCTTAGCCTAAGAACGGGGCCTCAGACTGTCACAGTAAGAGAAGGACCTTACACTGGCAGACAGTGATTTTGATTCTTTCTTTTATACCTCTGTAGCTAGCCAAGTAATAAGAATACACCTAAATTCTTAGAGTATAGGCCTTTACAGACAGGCCTGAATATCTATATCCTAACACGGGGGGCTCCCCACCCACCAAGAGGGACCTGACTGAGGGGTCCTGTTTTCTGTATCTACAAGCTCTGTTTTAGATTGTGTTCCTCTCGTCTAATAAACCTTTCTGTTTTACTGGCTGGCTGAGAGTCACAGTGAGTTGCAGGAAGTGGGGGGTGCAGGGGCCTGACTCCTCCACACTCCGTGACAACTGGTGGAAGCGGTGGGATCTACTGCACCCCATGGATGGCACTTCCTGCAGTAAGTGACTGGGGAGCAGTAAAATGAAGGGGGATTAATGAGAACCAGGCATGCTGAAGGCTCAGAGAGGAGCTACGCTTAACCCCTGGGAGTGTGTGACCAGCAAGAAGGACTGTTGCAGTAAGGGGATCCCCCTGGGGACTGCTGCAAGCGGTTTTAGGGGCGGAGAAGTCTGCAGCTTGACCCTGGGAAAGATGTGGTGACCTGGAGAAAGGCTGGCACAGTAGGGGTTCTTCCTGGAAACCCTGGGGAGCTGAGAGCACACAGGCCTGCGAGTCCACAACAACTTGGGAACAGCGGGGAGATGAATAACCATCTCTTTAAGAGAGATCTTGTAGAGCTGTGCAAGGAGAAAGGGCTTCGCAGAGGGAAGGCCACCAAAGCATTGCTGATTGCCCAGCCGAAGGAGGAGTATAGCTGGGAGGAGCTGATCCCTGTCCCTAAGGGAAGCAGCCTGGAAGATGCAGCGCCAGCACTGGTGTCTGTCCGGGCTGGGAGTGGTCAGACTGCTGCCGAGGGCATTCCAAGGCCCCTCCCACCTATGGCTATGGGAGGGGCTAGAGGCATCCAGGCGAACCCCAGGGACACCATGACCCCCATGGCCAGCAGGGGATCCTCACAGCCAAGCTCCTCATCGCTGGAGCTGAGGCGGTTGGAATGGGAAAGGGAGATAAAACTGAAAGAGCTGGAGGATTGGAAGAAACAGCGGCAGCATGAACGGGAGTTGGCAAAGTTGAGGAGCAGAGAGCCCCCCACTGCAGTGAGTGAAGGACCGAGGACTACATGGAACTTTGATAAGCGCATCCTGTCCCAGTTTAAGGAAGGGGAGGACATAGATGAATTCCTGATGGCCTTTGAGAAGGCCTGCGGGCTGCACAGAGTTGATCTGGCAGACAGGCTCTGGTTTCTTACCCCCTTACTGGACCCCAAAGCCGTAGTGATGTACAACCAAATGGAAGGGGTGGAGGCAGGGGACTATGAACTGTTCAAATAGGCCCTGTTATGCAAGTTTGGAATGACTCCCGAGGCGTACCAGAAAAGTTCCAGAGTCAGCGTAAAACCCCTGAGGACACATATCTGGAACTGATCCTCCAAATGGAGGAATATGTCCACAAGTGAGCAGATGGGTCCCAGACTAAGGAGGACATGGTTAAACTGGTTGTACTGGAACCCCTGTATGAACATTGCCCATCCGACTTGAGGATATGGTTGGTGGACAAAAAGCCAGAGGACCTGCAGAGTGCAGGGCAGCTGGCCAACGATTTTGTGGACAGCCGGTCAGGGGGTGGAACGGAGGAGTCCGAAAAGAATAAGCCCACCACAGTGCAGAGAGAGAGTCACCCTGGGACCCCCCAAAGAGGGAATGTAGAGACCCTCTCTCCAGGGGAACAACCAGCACCAGGACCAACTGACTGGCTCACGGGGACCAATGGACTGAGCAAATCGAACCCTCACAGGGTTAACTGGGTAGGGACCCAGCCGGAGGAGGGGCAGGCTTCCCAGGCACATGGAGCTAGCAGCTTACCAACTGCTCAGGAGGGAGGAGTTTCCCAGACCAGCTTCGCTGGGGGGCTTGATGCTCCGGACTCAAGGTTCTCAGTTTACAGGGTGGGCGCGGGGCTGTCCCTGCGGAGCAAGTGCCTTGTTCCCCTGGAGGTGGATAGAAGGAAGGTCAATGGATATTGGGACACAGGTGCTGAGGTGCCGCTGGCCCAGCTCGAGATGGTGGCTCCAGATCGGGTATTGCCCAATACCTACCTGACGCTGACAGGCATGAGCGGGACTCCATTCAAGGTGCCTGTAGCGAGGGTACATCTGAAATGGGGGGCCATGGAGGGCCCCAAAGACATGGGGGTGCACCATCATTTGCCCACTAAGGTGTTGATGGGGGGTGACCTAGAGGATTGGCTAAGCAACCCCCAGAACGCCTTAGTTGTGAGCCAGAGCCAGCGAGGGGCACTATGCCCTGACATCGGGGAGGGTACCTCACTGGAGGTGCAGGACCCTACCCTGGTGGGGAGGGAGTGCACAGGGACAAGGCTCAGAGGGGCTGTGGCTTCAGACCCAGCCAGTGAGAGGGAGCAGGCCCCCATCCCTTCCCCAGCTGCTGAGTTCCAGGCCGAGTTGCAGAAAGATCCCTCCTTGCAGAAGCTAAGGGACCTGGCTGGCCTCAGTGTAGCACAGACCATGGGGAGAGGTTGCCAGGAGAGGTTCCTGTGGGAGAAGGGATTCCTGTACCAAGAATGGGCTTCCCCAGGGGAAGTGGAGTCATGGGGTCCCCCAGAACTGTCACTGCAAACTACTGTACCTGGCCCATGACATCCCTCTCGCAGGACACCAGGGAATCCGGAGTACCAGGCAGAGGCTGCTACAGAACTTTTACTGGACTGGAGTCTTTAATACTGCCCGGGTCAAGGGGAAAGTGGCTTTGAGACCTTTGCTCATCATAGAGGAGCCTTTTCAGAAGATGGCTGTGGACATAGTGGGGCCTCTCAGAAAGACAACCCAGTCAGGGAAGAAATACATTCTGGTGGTGGTAGATTTCGCTACCCGTTACCCCGAGGCAGTGCCTTTAGCTTCCATTGAAGCAGACACCATGGCAGATGCGCTGCTGACCATTTTCAGCCGAGTGAGGTTCCCCAAGGAAGTCTTGACAGACCAGGGATCCAACTTCATGTCAGCCCTGCTCCAATGCTTGTAGGAGAAATTTGGGCTCCGGCACATCTGGGCCTCAGCATATCACCCCCAGTCCAGTGGCCTGGTGGAGAGGTTCAATTGAACTCTAAGGATGATGCTGAAAACCTTTATGAACCAGCACCCACAGGATTGGGACAAGTATTTACCTCACCTGCTGTTCGCGTACAGGGAAGTGCTCCAGGAATCTACTGGGTTTTCGCCTTTTGAACTGTTATACGGAAGAAGGATAAAGGGGCCCCTGGACCTGATGAGAGACGAAAGGGAGGGGAAAGCCACTCCCAATGGAGAATCAGTGATGGAGTATGTCTTGACCTTCCGAGAAAGACTTGCTGAGCTTGTGGGCTTGGCCAAGGAGAATCTGACCAGAGCCCAGAGGAAGCAGAAGGTCTGGTATAACCGCAGGGCGCGGGCCCACGCCTATGCCACCGGGGACCAGGTGATGGTTCTCCTCCCCCGTGAGAAAAAACAAACTACAAGCTGCCTGTGAAAGCCCTTTCAAGGTTGTCAAGCAACTAAATGAGGTAAACTATGTGGTGGAACTGTCTAACCGGGCACACCGCCACTAGGTGTACCATATTAATATGATGAAGCCATATTATGACAGGGGGAATGTGGTTTTGGCCGTGTGTAGGCATTGGGAGGAGCAGGGAGATGACCCTTCAGTAGATCTATTCCTTGAGACAGGAGCTGGCTCCTCCATGGAAACAGTTCCCCTCTCTGATCAGTTAACACCTGCCCAGCAAGCTGAGATCAGAGGGGTGCTGCATTTGTACCAACAGCTGTTTTCCAACCAGCCTGGACTCGCTAATCTGACTGTCCACCGGATGGAGACAGGATCGCATCATCCTATAAGATGCTCTCCCTTCCGAGACACAGGGAAAACTGCTCAGGACCTGGAAAGAGAGGTCAGTGACATGCTGGCTTTGGGGGTGATCCAGCCATCTTCTAGCCCTTGGGCCTCTCCTGTGGTGTTGGTCCCCAAAAAGGATCGATTGATCTGGTTCTGTGTGGATTATCGGAAGCTTAATGCCATCACCGTGTCTGATACCTACTCCATGCCCAGGCCTGATGAGCTCCTAGAGAAGCTGGGAGGAGCTCACTACCTTACCACTATGGATCTTACAAAGGGCTACTGGCAAGTGCCACTGGATGCAGATGCCAGACTGAAATATGCTTTTATCACCCCTCTGGGGCTCTATGAGTTCCTGGCACTGCTTTTCGGCCTCAAGGGGGCGCCTGCTACCTTCCAGCGCCTGGTGGATCAGCTACTGAGGGGGATGGAGAGTTTTGCTGTGGCATACATTGATGACATCTGTGTCTTTAGCCAGACCTGGGAGGACCATGTGTCCCAGGTTAAACAAGTGCTGGACCGACTCCAGGAGGCTGGGCTGACCATACAAGCTGAGAAGTGCAAGGTGGGGATGGCCAAAGTATCTTACCTTGGCCACCGGGTCGGGAGCGGCTGCCTAAAGCCGGAACCATCCACAAAAGCTTATGCCCAAATAAATGTTAGTCTTTAAGGTGCCACCGGACTCCTCGTTCTTTTTGTGGATACAGACTAACACAGCTACCCCCTGATACTTGATAGTATAGACCAGGGGTCGGCAACCTATGGCACGCGTGCCAAACACGGCACGCAAGCCAATTTTTAATGGCACGCTGCTGTCTGCCGGACCTTGGCATTTATACAGAACAACAAGAGGACCTGCGAGGTGGATTCATGGCACCAGGAGAGCAGAGTTGCAGCAGAAGTGGTGGATGAGGACGATTAGTTGTTCTGTATAAATATCTATTCTCGTGGCATCCGTTGTCATCCACTGCTTCCGCTGCAACTCTGCTCTCCTGCTCACACCACACCACGGCAAGCATGGAGCCCGCTCAGCTCACCGCTGCGGTTGTGAGCATTCTAAACACCTTGCGCATTACACGCAGTATGAGCAGAACCTGCAAAAGCAGGCGAGGAGGCGACGACAGGGCGTTCCGGATAGTGATGAGGACATGGACGCAGACTTCTCTCAAAGCACGGGCCCTGGCATTGTGGGCATCATGGTGGTAATGGGGCAGGTCCATGCTGTGGCATGCCGATTCTGGGCTCGGGAAACAAACACATAATGTTGCCGGTCTGGGATGATTCTCAATGGCTGCAAAACTTTCGCATGCGTAAGGGCACTTTCATGGAACTTTGTGACTTGCTTTCCCCTACCCTGAAGCGCCAGAATACCAAGATGAGAGCAGCCCTCACAGTTCACAAGCGAGTGGCGATAGCCCTGTGTAAGCTTGCAACGCCAGACAGCTACCGGTCAGTCGGGAATCAATTTGGAGTGGGTAAATCTACTGTGAGGGCTGCTGTGATGCAAGTAGCCAACGCAATCATTGAGCTGCTGCTATCAAGGGTAGTGACTCTGGGAAATGTGCAGGTCATAGTGGATGGCTTTTCCACAATGGGGTTCCCTAACTGTGGTGGGGCGATAGACGGAATGCGTATCCCAAACTTGGGACCAGACCACCAAGGCAGCCAGTACATAAACCGAAAGAGGTACTTTTTAATGGTGCTGCAAGCACTGGTGGATCACAAGGGATGTTTCACCGACATCAACATGGGATAGCTGGGAAAGGCGCATGACGCTTGCATCTTCAGGAAATCTGGTCTGTATGAACAGCTGCAGCAAGGGACTTACTTCCCAGACCAGAAAATTATCGTTGGGGATGTTGAAATGCCTATAGTTATCCTTGGGGACCCAGCCTACCCCTTACTGCCATGGCTCATGAAGCCATACACAGGCACCCTGGACAGTAGTCAGGAGCAGTTCAACTATAGGCTGAGCAAGTGCAGAATGGTGGTAGAATGTGCATTTGGACATCTAAAAGTTCGCTGGCACTGTTTACTGACTTGTTTAGACCTCAGCAAAACCAATATTCCCATTTTTAATGCTGCTTGCTGTGTGTTCCACAATATCTGTGAGTAAGGGGGAGACATTTATGGCGGGGTGGGAGGGTAAGGCAAATCACCTGGCGGCTGATTACATGCAGCCAGACATCAGGGCCATTAGAAGAGCACAGCTGGGCACCCTGCACATCAGAGAAGCTTTGAAAACCAGTTCATGACTGGCTAGGCTACGGTTTGACAGTTCTGTTTGTTTCTCCATGATGAAAACCCGCCCCCTTGATTCACTCTACTTCCCTGTAAGCCAACCGACCTCCCACTTTCAGAGGCAATAAAGTCATTATTGTTTCAAAATCATGCATTCTTTATTAATTCATCATACAAATAGGGGGAAAACTTGCAGGTGTAGCCCAGGAGGGGTGAGTGAGGAGGGAAGCACCGGGTGGGGTGGTGGATAAGGGGGGAAGGGAAGGACAAGGCCCCACTACAGTTCAAAACTTATTGAATGCCAGCCTTCTGGTGCTTGGGGAATCCTCTGGGGTGGAGTGGCTGGGTGCCTGTAGCCTTCACCCACCACGTTCTTGTGCGTCTGTGTGAGGAGGATATGGAACTTGGGGAGGAGGGCAGGCGGTTACACAGGGGCTGCAGTGGTGGTCTGTGCTCCTGCTGCCTTTCCTGAAGCTCCACCAGATGCCTAAGCATATTAGTTTGCTCCCCCATTAGGCTCAGCATTGCAACCTGCCTCCTCTCAGCATGCTCCATGGGTAATGAACAGTTCCTGGCTGCTGGGGAGAAAGGATTCTCCGCTTGCCTACTGTGCACTATCCTCAACCACCACCTCCTCCTCCTCATCCACACAATCCTCACCCTGTTGTGTGAGACTCCCCCGTTGCAGGTGTCCCTGGACAGGGGTCGAGTAGTCTTAGGGGGCCCCCCTTAGAATTGCCTGCAGCTCATCATAGAAGCGGCATGTATGGGGCTCATATCAGGGTTGGAAGGGACCTCAGGAGGTCATCTAGTCCAACCCCCTGCTCAAAGCAGGACCAATCCCCAACTAAATAATCCCAGCCAAGGCTTTGTCAAGCCTGACCTTAAAAACTTCTAAGGAAGGAGATTCCACCACCTCCCTAGGTAACGCATTCCAGTGTTTCACCACCCTCCTAGTGAAGAAGGGTGCCCTTGGTGAATCCATGCTGACTCTTCCTGATCACTTTCCTTTCCTCTAAGTGCTTCAGAATTGATTCCTTGAGGACCTGCTCCGTGATTTTTCCAGGGACTGAGGTGAGGCTGACTGGCCTGTAGTTCCCAGGATCCTCCTCCTTCCCTTTTTTAAAGATGGGCACTACATTAGCCTTTTCCAGTCATCCAAGACTTCCCCCGATCGCCATGAGTTTTCAAAGATAATGGCCAATGGCTCTGCAATCACATCCGCCAACTCCTTTAGGACTCTCGGATGCAGCGCATCTGGCCCCATGGACTTGTGATCATCCAGCTTTTGTAAATAGTCCCGAACCATTTCTTTCTCCACATTGGGCTGGTCTCCTCCTCCCCATGCTGTGCTGCCCAGTGCAGTAGTCTGGGAGCTGACCTTGTTTGTGAAGACAGAAGCAAAAAAAGCATCCAGTACCTCCCGTTTGGTCCATTCTGGAGCTCTTTTGCAGTTCTGGGACTCCATGGTCACCTGTGCTGATGAGCTCTGCATGGTCACCTGTGCTGATCAGCTCACCACGCTGGCCAAACAGGAAATGAAATTCAAAAGTTCGTGGAGCTTTTCCTGTCTACCTGGCCAGTGCATCAGAGTTGAGAGTGCTGTCCAGAGCAGTCACAACAGAGGACTCTGGGATAGTTCCTGGAGGCCAATACCATTGAATTGTATCCACACTACCCCAAATTCGACCCAGCGAGGTCGATTTTAGCGCTAAACCCCTCACCGTGGTGTGTTTGATACAAGAGTGGTCTATCTAAAAGATATGCTCTAGCTCCAACAGAAGTTACGGGCTTAGTGCAGGAATCAGCGGGTAAGGGCCCCTGGTATGTGCTAAAGAGGAGGGCAGATGGGATGAGCGTAATAGGGTTTTATCTATGCCAATCGCCCCTGGGGCCCAATGCCTGTAACAGGGCTGCTGGGCTCCAGCTGCCTTGCTCTCATGAAGTGGCAGCTCTTGCCAGCCAGCCCTCACAGGAGAGGGTGCGCTCTGCCGCAGGGAGAGGCAATAGGTAAAGGCAGCAAGCAGACGCCATACTGCTCTCAGCGATGCTCAAAGGCACTGCTTTCTAGGAGCAGTCCACAGCTCAGCAATGGCCGGAGCGTACAGCCCATCAGAGTCTCTCTGCAAAGGCAACGTAACCCAGGAACTGTGGTTACTGCAGAATAATCTCTGTATAGATCCATCAGCACCTGTGGCTCCAAGAACCCGGGCCATGGAGTTTAGTTTGTATTGGTCTCCTCCTGTTTTTGTTTTAAGCCAAAGGGGGCAGCACTAGTTACCTACTGAATTAGAGAACTAAAATAATGGGACTGGAAATCTGGGTGCAGATTCAGGTGCTGGATACATAACAAATGGCACTTGAGTTCACAGGTCCAGCTCACTCACTCAGAGAGAGTAAGAGTGTCCGCATCGAAGGCCTTCAGCCTAGATAAATCCAACCAGGCAAAATGAAATTTGCTGCCTATTCATTTGTCTCAAAAGCGCCTACGGTGTATAGCAGCATAAATCCCCCACTTCCTAGGGGATGTATGCACCTAAATCCTTTAGGGGTCTTGAAAATCTCCCCCTAAGTCTTAAACTATTAAGAGCAATTTACTAATTAATAAAATGATCAGGTGAGATTTTTGTGAAAGTTGGGTAATTAAGCACACAGTCGAACCCCAGAGGCTTCCCATTGACTTGGATTTGTCCCCTGTTGTAGTCAAAGGGAGTTTTGGCTGAGTAAAAGCTTCAGGATTTTCCCACTTTTAAAAAGTTCATTTCTGTCTGCTAGACTGAAAGCTTGTGTAACAGAAGAGACAAGCACTACTTGCACTTACCTTTTTGGTCCATTTAGCTGAACAGTGCTTGCATTTGCAGAGCTGAAGAGAGATTTTTGCATTAAATGGAGTCAGAGTGGACTGTAAAACGTTGTTCACCTACACATTCCTCGCCCTGTTGTCGGAGCCCCCTTGATGTGACATGGCTTTCTGAAGTTAGTGTTGCAATGTGTCAGGAAATGATGCTTCATGATGTAATGATTCTATGATATAACTATCACTACATAGCAGCAGGAAATAACACCATGGTTACTCTGTGTTTTGCCCTCTTGCCAAAAAGGTTTATAGAGTTAAATAGGGAAGGGATTAAACCAATAATGGTCTATGGACATTTAATATAATTCTACAGAAATTGAATTAAATAGAGATACCTTTCCTATGTTTATTTGAACTATCCTATAGAATTCTAACAGATACCATTCCCTAGAACAGTACGACTGATTGAAATCAGTCAGTAGTTCATATTTGATATAGTGCAGGGAAAAGGGGAGGATTAAGAAAATAAAAGCCCTGTCTCTTTAAAAGCCAACAAAGCTGGATTCAGATTAATCCCCTGAGCCAGGGACAATTGACCGGCAACCCAGGATCCTGTCTCCTTGACATTTCAGACTGGTTACTGGGAAGGCAAGAGCACAACGACATTTCTGACAGTTGGCTTTGAAAGATGAAACTGGGAAATAACTCTAGAGCTAGATTTGAGCTGGAGGTGGGTGAGGAAGAGTGGAAGGGAGAGAGATTTTGGCAGATATAGGTAGGTGACCATATGTCCCATTTTGGCCAGGACAGTCCCTTTTTTTAAGCCCTGTCCTGGCCGTCCCAACTTTTTTGGCAAAACTGGGCATTTGTCCTGTTTGCTCTTGCCAACTTGATCAATTGGCAAGAGCAAACAGGACAAATGCCAACTTGTGTCAAAAAAGTGGGGTACGGAGGGGCAATGCCAGCCCCATGCCAGGGGGGAAGCAGGGCTCGGGCGGGGGGGCAGTCAGGGGTCAAGAGATCAGTGACTCCAGCCGCAGCCTCACTCAAGGGGCAGGCAGGGCTTGGGCAAGCAGCAACACCAGCCCCAGTCTTGTATGTGAAAGCAGGCAGGGCTCAGGTAAGCAGTGATTCTAGCCCCGTGCGAGGAAAGAGGGGTAGGGGGCAGGGCACAGGCGAGTGGCTCAGGCCAGCCCCTCATGGTGTCCTGTTTTCCCTTTGGGAAATATGGTCACCCTAGCTATAGGGGACAATAGGAGAGACTATTATACTTTCACCCCAGACAGTACACCTGATCAAATACAGCATTGCTGGCATGCTGGTGTAACCTCAACCTGCATTCTCATATGATAAAGGGTTCCATTACATCTCTATCATTCAAAACCGACCATAGAGTGTAAAGAAACGGGACTGCAGGGAGCATGGCCCAAGGCACCGGAGATGAGAGCCATGCAGCTCAGGGAAAAAGGAAAAAAAACATGAAAGCTAGTTAAGGACACCCCCAGGAAATGTGTGGATTCTTTTCTCTCCCAGTGGGTGGCACCTGGCCCTGCACAGGAGCTGGGCTTGAGTCTCCACTGAGAGAACTCAGGCGCCGATACAGCACAGTGCTTAAACTTGAGCACATGAGTAGTCCTATTAAGTGCTCAGCACTGGAAAATTCAGCTTCTTATTTAGGCACCTAAATATGGAATGAGAAGCTTTAGGCTTCTGTTTTTATCCATATGGTACCACAAATACTGTGACATATTACTGCAATCTCCTTGCCTCTATGGTATTGTACATACTGCAGCCTAGTCCACTTCTCTTTTGATAGAAAGATGGCTCTAATCCTGTACAGTTACATTTCTTCATATAATTAAATATTCAAGTTATGACCAAATTGGTGGTAATCTTATTTAAAGGTGATTTTAATAACATTTGTATCCACTTCTATTCTAAAACTAAAATATTATTTGCCATATAGCTAGTTTGGAGTAATACATATATGACCAGCTGAACTGAAAGGAAGTCCTGGTAAATGCATAAAACAAAGCAGAGTAAGATGAAAAAAATTAAAGAGAGAGATTGTGGGGGGGGGGGCGGGGGGCTGAATAGTAGAAAGTAGAAGAGCATTGTCATACTGAATACAGTACACTGGCGCAATGTACCCACTCTTCCTGAGATAAGGAGGACACATGGCAAAAGTAAACAGCTGCCATTATATGCTTTAGTTCTGTTTGCCAATGTGTATAGCGCTCTTTTAGTCTACTATTTTTGTCTATTGAAGCTAGGAGATTTCTTGATCTGCCAGCACCTTGCGATGAGGCCCTAATAATCAGTAATTGGCGTTGGCCTGGAACGCTGCATCAGAGCATCACAAAAAGAAAAAATGAGGAGTTTTGGGCTAAGGCCTACAGCACTGAATGGCCTACTCCAGATTCATGCTGATTGTGAAAGTGAGCTAATTCCTGTGGCCCCTCTCTGTATCTCCTGTATTGCTGCACATTGGGATGGTATATAAATGGTGAGATCGCAATGATAGAATGTTAACAATTGTCATTTTAGGATGACAGTAGCACACTGACAAAATGCAGCCCCTGTCCCTTCAGCATGGCCCTCTAAGGCACAGCATGAAATAAGAGGTTAATGTGAACAGAAGCAAATGCTGCAGTCTCCACAAGACTCTCTTTATGGTAGGAATTGCAGTAGTGCTTAAAGGCTTCAATTCAGGGAACCTGTGCTAGGTACTAAACACACCTACAGTGAAGAATTAGATCAGTTCATGGAGGGCAGGTCCATCAATGTCTATCAGCCAGGATGGGCAGGGAGGCAACCCCAAGTTTTGGGTATCCCTACCCCCTGACTGCCAAATGCTGGGTCAGGGAATGGATCACTGGATGATTCCTGTCCGTTCATTCCCTCTGGGGCACCTGGCATTGGCCACTGTTGGAAGACAGGACACTGGGCTAGATGGACCATCAGTCTGACCCAGTGTGGCCATTCTTATGTCTTCTCTATAGATCCCAAGGCCAGAAGGGACCATTGTGATCCAGTCTGACCTTCTGGCTATAGAACTTCCCCAAATAATTCCTAGAGACGGTCTTTTAGATAAATATCCTATCTTGATTTAAAAGTTGTCAGTGATGGAGAATCCACCGTGACCCTTGATAAATTGTTCCTATGGTTAATTACTCTCACAGCCATATTGAAGCTATTAAAAAATTTTTAACCCAGTTATGCTTTTGGCCTTCACAACATCCCCTGGCAACGGGTTCCACAGGTTGACTGTGCATTGTGTGAAGAAGTACTTCCTTTTGTTTTGTTTTAAACCCACTGCCTATTAATTTCTTTGGGTGACTCCTAGTTCTTGTGTTATGTGAAGGAGTAAATAATGCTTCCTTATTTACTTTCTCCACACCAGTCATGATTTTATAAAT
The DNA here is from genome assembly GCF_965140235.1 of Caretta caretta. Taxonomy (NCBI): domain Eukaryota; kingdom Metazoa; phylum Chordata; order Testudines; family Cheloniidae; genus Caretta; species Caretta caretta. Next base: position 12,035,723 of record NC_134209.1, read on the forward strand.
TTCTATCATGTCCCCAGCCCACCCACCCACAATGCTGAATCAAGGTATAAACTAACTAAGCTACAGTTTAGGATTTCGCAATATGAGGGGCCTCTAAAAAAGAAAAAAAATGACTCCATTTCAAATTTTATCAAAATCGGTTGATAAATAAAGGAGATATGGGAAAAGGAAGATTCTTTCTAAATATAGACATTTTAATTCAAATATTACAATGTCACGGGGCGAGACCCACCCCTGCGGTGCCTCCTGTCGGTCATCCTGGGAATTAGCTCTTTTGACCCAGAGTACCCTCTGCAGGCTGGTGCCTCGCTGCCACTGGCCCCTGTGTCCTTCCCGGACCCGGTGCCCCTTGTCCTCAGGCGCTGCCCAGTGGCAGTACACCCGCGCTCTGGGTCTCCCCACCCAGGGGAACCCCCACCCACTATCCCCACCTCACCTCAGTGGCTACTGCCAGTCACCATCTAGCCCCCTTTCACTGGGGCCAACTGCAGTCTGTATAAGCCACTCATCACAGGCAAGGGGGGTTTGGACCGGCTGCCTCTGCCTACCCTGGGCTGCACCCTTGCACCCCAGTATCTTTCTGGCCTTTGACAAGGCTGCAGCCTGGGGGTTTTCAAGGCGGGAGCTCCCCAGCTCCCTTGCCCTATTCCCCAGCCTGTTCCCCTCAGGTACTCTGTTCAGCTTCCCAGCAGCCAGGCCTTTCTCCCTCTAGAGACAGAGAGAGACTGTCTACTCCTGGCCCACTGCCCTCTTAAAAGGGCCAGCTGGGCCCTGCTTCTCCATTCAGCCTTCCCCAGCCACAGCCTTACCCCAGGGCTGCTTTTAACCCCTCCCGGCAGGAGTAGGGTGACCACCTCGCTACAGACAAAAATATACACATCTGGCTACACACATACCCTTACTCTACTTTTACCCTTCACTAATTGTTCATTATTGACAGATGGGAGGCCAGGGCTGAGAAAGAAACGATAATTGTACTTGTAAAATTAGTATTTCTACATGTAAGTCTTCCATCAGTCTCCTAAGGCAGCCTTTTGTTGGTCAGCTGCTACTGGTAAAATTCTGACCGTGCCTTCAGAACATTTAAATAAATAAATAATCTCGCTGCCGATAAAATCGGGAAAAATGTGAAGTCGGAGACAGCAGGGTCGTGAAGCCATCCTGCCATGCTCCTACTCGTATGTTAGTGGGGTCTTTCTCCTTTTGGTCTGTACAGACGGACAATTGTGTATTTTAGTGCGCACACCGCTTGCTGCTCCATGCGTTATCCATGCTTCACACGACTGAGTTTGCAGGCGATCATCTTATGGACTTGGGTCGAGTGGACCTTGGGGAGGATAAATTTGTGTTGGCTTCCCTCCGTCAGTTTCAGGAACCTTCACAGTAAATATCAGAAAGTGCGGACGAAGGGATAAATATAGGGTTTTGAGAGAAGTGAAGGAAAATATACATATATATCAAAATATTCTGAGTACTTGGTGAGCAAGTTATTTCAAACTATGTGCATATATGACTTATAGGCTATGACTTATAGGCTATTATGATAGGCTATATATAGGAAAGTGTGGGCTCCTTACTGAATGAGGGAGGCAACCTAGTGACAGAGGATGTGGAAAAAGCTAATGTACTCAATGCTTTTTTTGCCCCTGTCTTCACGAACAAGGTCAGCTCCCAGACTGCTGCACAGGGCAGCACAGCATGGGGAGGAGGTGACCAGCCCTCTGTGGAGAAAGAAGTGGTTCGGGACTATTTAGAAAAGCTGGACGAGCACAAGTCCATGGGGCTGGATGCGCTGCATCCGAGAGTGCTAAAGGAGTTGGCGGATGTGATTGCAGAGACATTGGCCATTATCTTTGAAAACTCATGGTGATCGGGGGAAGTCCCGGACGACTGGAAAAAGGCTAATGTAGTGCCCATCTTTAAAAAAGGGAAGAAGGAGGATCCTGGGAACTACAGGCCAGTCAGCCTCACCTCAGTCCCTGGAAAAATCATGGAGCAGGTCCTCAAGGAATCAATTCTGAAGCACTTAGAGGAGAGGAAAGTGATCAGGAAGAGTCAGCATGGATTCACCAAGGGCAAGTCATGCCTGACTAATCTAATTGCCTTCTATGATGAGATAACTGGCTCTGTGGATGAGGGGAAAGCGGTGGACGTGTTGTTCCTTGACTTTAGCAAAGCTTTTAAGTGAGCTGTAGCTCACGAAAGCTTATGCTCCAATAAATTGGTTAGTCTCTAAGGTGCCACAAGTACTCCTTTTCTTTTGACACTGTCTCCCACAGTATTCTTGCCAGCAAGCTAAAGAAGTATGGGCCGGATGAATGGACTATAAGGTGGATAGAAAGTTGGCTAGATTGTCTGGCTCAAAGGGTAGTGATCAATGGCTCCATGTCTAGTTGGCAGCCAGTATCAAGTGGAGTGCCCCAAGGGTCGGTCCTGAGGCCGGTTTTGTTCAATATCTTCATAAATGATCTGGAGGATGGTGTGGATTGCACCCTCAGCAAGTTTGCAAATGACACTAAACTGGGAGGAGTGGTAGATATGCTGGAGGGTAGGGATAGGATACAGAGCACCCTAGACAAATTAGAGGATTGGGCCAAAAGAAATCTGAGGAGGTTCAACAAGGACAAGTGCAGAGTCCTGCACTTAGGACGGAAGAATCCTATGCACCGCTACAGACTAGGGACCGAATGGCTCGGCAGCAGTTCTGCAGAAAAGGACCTAGGGGTTACAGTGGACGAGAAGCTGGATATGAGTCAACAGTGTGCCCTTGTTGCCAAGAAGGCCAATGACATTTTGGGATGTATAGGTAGGGGCATTGCCAGCAGATCGAGGGACATGATCGTTCCCCTCTATTCGACATTGGTGAGGCCTCATCTGGAGTAGTGTGTCCAGTTTTGGGTCCCACACTACAAGAAGGATGTGGAAAAAATTGGGAAGAGTCTAGTGGAAGGCAACAAAAATGATTAGGGGACTGGAACTCATGACTTACGAGGAGAGGCTGAGGGAACTGGGATTGTTTATTCTGTGGAAGAGAAGAATGAGGGGGGATTTGATAGCTGCTTTCAACTACCTGAAAGGGGGTTCCAAAGAGGATGGATCTAGAGTGTTCTCAGTGGTAGCTGATGACAGAACAAGGAGTAATGGTCTCAAGTTGCAGTGGGGGAGGTTTAGGTTGGATATTAGGAAAGACTTTTTCACTAGGAGGGTAGTGAAACATTGGAATGCGTTACCTAGGGAGGTGGTGGAATCTCCTTCCTTAGATATTTTTAAGGTCAGGCTTGACAAAGCCCTGGCTGGGATGATTTAGTTGGGGATTGGTCCTGCTTTGAACAGGGGGTTGGACAAAATGACCTCCTGAAGTCCCTTCCAACCCTGATATTCTATGATTCTATGAAAGCCAATAATCATTATTTTTCCTTGAATATAGGTTAGTTTTTCCTCAATGCCTGTCTAGAGATTACCAGTCTTTTTTCTAGTAAATCTTTTTTCTCTTTTGCACAAACAGCTTGTTGTCACTCTGTGTGTCCGAGGTGTTTACTCAAGTTTAATTAGTGGCCCTGGGGGAAACAGAGGATAGAGAAGCGAATGCAAAGAGAAATATCAGCCTAGAAAACAGACTGGGATTTTCTGCTCGGCGGCTTTGGAGCGCGCAAGATCATATTTTATTACGGGTCGTGTGCTCTGTACAAATGCTTCTACAGACTTATAAATCACATCATATATGCATAATGCATTGTATTTTTATAGTATGGCAAAAGAAAAATCCCAACAGTTCATTGTTTCGTAGCAAAAATTAAATGGGAATAAACATTTGTAAATATATTTTATATATAGTCTGGATAAACTTTGTATTTCCCTACCAAAATTAATCAAGTGTTTTTTTCATTTATTCATATGAAAAGAAAGATAATTCCCTTGTTCATGGTGTAAAAAAAATTATATATCCTCTCATTTTCCTGTGAGAACATAGAAAAAATAGCACTAAATTTCTCAGAAATATCCTGGTAAAATACAGGTTTTTAGCATATATATATATTAATAAAATATTATTTTTGTATAGATATATAAATCTCAATATTTATAATACAGAATTAATTTTACTGGTTTCAATAAAAACTTTTTGATACTTATTTTAGTACCAATATTAGGTAATTCAGCATAACCGTCTATGAAAACAAAAGAAATCAATTTATTGGAAAAATACAACCCACATACAGTTTTTTGATGGTTTGCTTATTACCTAGGTGTATTTTATATCAATAGAACTAACAGGTGAGCTTTAAGCTTCTGGGTTATCCCCATCCTATATCCTCCATTGCCTCTTGTATTGTCTATTGCCACCTTATGTCTTCTAAGAGTCTCATTGCGTATTCAGACAAGGAATTCCACAATTTAGATGCCAACAGAGAAGACAAATTTCCTGAGAACTCTTCTAGTAAATTGTATTATTTACTGTATTTTTTTATTTTGTATTTTTTATATTGTATTGTTTGTTTCTACTTTATTTACATGCAATTAGTTCAAAAATTTTGTCTAAAATTTATTTCTGTCATGATGTCATTGTTACAGAGAGGGCTGCTGAAAATGAAGATTATTATTTTATTTTTTACAACTTCGCCTTTCTGTATATATGCAAATATGAGGGTTTTGGTTTTATATATCCAATGTCCTTTCTATGAAAATAATAAATTCATTTTTTTATGGCAGGGGGCCTCTTACACTTGACATAGCTTAGGGCCTCAGAATGTAATAATCCGGCGCTGCTCAACCATCTTGGAAAAGAGACAGCTAAACAGCCCCAGTCTCTTTAATCTCTACTCAAGGGGAAGGTGTTCCATACCCCTCATCATTTTGTTGCCCATCTCTCTCTCTCTCTCTTTTCCAAATCTAATATATCAAATTAGATGGAGATGGAACAACCAGAATTGCATGCAGTATTCAAAATATGTGTACCATGGCTTTATATAGTGGCATTATGATATTTACTTCTTATCTATACCTTTCCCAGTGGTTCCCAACATTGGTAGCTTTTTTTGACAGCAGCTGCACATTGAGTGGATGTTTTCAGAGAACTATCTATAGTGACCCCAGGATTTCTCTCTTGAGTGGTAACAGCTACCCCACCGTTTTGTACGTATATCTGGGATTATGTTTTCCTCTGTGCACTACTTATCAACAGTGAATTTCACCTGACATTTTGTTGCCCAGTTTTGTGAGATCCCTTCATAACTCTTCACAGGCGGCTTTGAACTTTACTACCTCGAGTAATTTTGTATCATCTGCAAGCTTTGACACCTAACTTCTTACCCCTTTTTCCAGATCATTTATTGACTAGCACTGGCCCCAGTACAGCTCCCTGGGGGACCCCACCATTTAGCTCTTCACTGTGAAAGCCAGCCATTTATTCCTACCCTTTTGTTTTCTATCTTTTAACCAGTTACTGAATCATGAGTACCTTCCCTCTTATCCCATGACTGCCTACTTTGCTGAAAAGCCTTTTGTGAGGGACCTTGTCAAAGGCTTTCTGAAAGTCCAAGCACACTGTATCCACTGGGTCCCTCTTGTCCACATGCTTGTTGACCCCCTCAAAGAATTCTAGTAGATTGGTGAGGCATGATTTCCCTTCACAGAAGCCATGTTGACTCTTCCCCAACAAATCATGTCCATCTATGTGTCTGACAATTCTGTTCTTTACTATAGTTTCAACCAGTTTGCCCAGTACTGACCTCAGGCTTACTAGCCTGTAATTGCCAGGATCACCTCTGCAGATTTAAAAAATAAAAATGTCACATTAGCTATCCCCTAGTCATCGGTACAAAGGCTGATTTGAATGATAGGTTACATACCACAGTTAGCAGTTCTGCAATTTCACATTTGAGTTCCTTCAGAACTCTCAGGTGAATACCATCTGGTCCTGGTGATTTATTACTGTTGACAGGTTTCAGAGTAGCAATTGTGTTAGTCTGTATTCACAAAAAGAAAAGGAGGACTTGTGGCACTTTAGAGACTAACCAATTTATTTGAGCATAAGCTTTCGTGAGCTACAGCTCACTTTATCGGATGCATTCAGTGGAAAATACAGTGGGGAGATTTATATACATAGAGAACATGAAAAAGTGGGTATTACCATACACACTGTAACCAGAGTGATCACTTAAGGTGAGCTATTACCAGCAGGAGAGTGGGGGGGGGGGGGGGGACTTTTTGTAGTGATAATCAAGGTGGGCCATTTCCAGCAGTTGACAAGAACGTCTGAGGAACAGTGGGGGGTGGGGGTGGGGGATAAACATGGGGAAATAGTTTTACTTTGTGTAATGACCCATCCACTCCCAGTCTCTATTCAAGCCTAAGTTAATTGTATCCAGTTTGCAAATTAAGTCCAATTCAGCAGTCTCTCCTTGGACGACCCATCACTCTCACAGATCTTGGGAGACAGGCCAGTCCTTGCTTACAGACAGCCCCGCAACCTGAAGCAATTACTCACCAGCAACCACACAACAGAACCACTAACCCAGGAACCTATCCTTGCAACAAAGCCCATTGCCAACTCTGTCCACATATCTATTCAGGGGACGCCATCCTAGGGCCTAATCACGTCAGCCACACTATCAGAGGCTCGTTCATCTGCTCATCTACCAATGTGATATATGCCATCATGTGCCAGCAATGCCCCTCTGCCATGTACATTGGTCAAACTGGACAGTCTCTACGTAAAAGAATCAATGGACACAAATCAGACGTCAAGAATTATAACATTCAAAAACCAGTCGGAGAACACTTCCATCTCTCCGGTCACTCGATTACAGACCTAAAAGGGGCAATACTTCAACCAAAAAACTTCAAAAACAGACTCCAAGGAGAGACTGCTGAATTGGAATTAATTTGCAAACTGGATACAATTATCTGAGGCTTGAATAGAGACTGGGAGTGGAGGGGTCATTACACAAAGTAAAACTATTTCCCTGTTGTTTATCCCCCCACCCCCACCCCCCACTGTTCCTCAGACATTCTTGTCAACTGCTGGAAATGGCCCACCTTGATTATCACTACAAAAGGTTCCCCTCCCCGCCCTGCTCTCCTGCTGGTAATAGCTCACCTTAAGTGATCAGTCTCGTTACAGTGTGTATGGTAACACCCATTGTTTCATGTTCTCTATGTATATAAATCTCCCCACTGTATTTTCCACTGAATGCATCCGATGAAGTGAGCTGTAGCTCACGAAAGCTTATTACTGTTGAATTTATCAATTTGAGGTGTCAATAGTGGGGTTTTTGGAACAATCTGGGATGGTTCCTCAGATTTGTCACCTAAAAGGAATGGCTCAGGTGTGGGAATCTCCCTCACATCCTCTACAGGGAAGACTGATGCAAAGAATTTAGCTTCTTGTCAAGGGACTTGTGACACTCGGTGTGCCTGGAGCAGCCCTCCCTGAAAATCGCAAGGTCAAAACTGGGGGTTAACAGTGAAGTTAAATTCACTGCCAGTCACAAACTGTGCTCCTGATCCCCCACATTGGTTATCAAGTTTCAGAGGAACAGCCGTGTTAGTCTGTATTCGCAAAAAGAAAAGGAGTACTTGTGGCACCTTAGAGACTAACCAATTTATTTGAGCATGAGCTTTCGTGAGCTACAGCTCACTTCATCAGATGTTTACCGTGGAAACTGCAGCAGACTTTATATACACACAGAAATCATGAAACAATACCTCCTCCCACCCCACTGTCCTGCTGGTAATAGCTTATCTAAAGTGATCAACAGGTGGGCCATTTCCAGCACAAATCCAGGTTTTCTCACCCTCCACCCCCCCACACAAATTCACTCTCCTGCTGGTGCTAGCCCATCCAAAGTGACAACTCTTTACATAATCAAGTCGGGCTATTTCCTGCATAGATCAAGGTTTTCTCACATCCCCCCCACCCCCATACACACACAAACTCACTCTCCTGCTGGTAATAGCTCATCTAAACTGACCATTCAAGAAGCTGAAAAAGAAATCACACAGCTCCCTCTTTTCATTCCAGTTCTCTGGCTCCCAATCAGCACATAGATCCAGTAAAGTAAGGAGTTATTTAAGAACTCTGCTCACTGTACAAAATGTTCTTCTGACCCCAAAGGGTCAGCCACATTACCAGGTCAATACTAGTTTGGCTCTTACCCCAAATATCACGCTGACAGCCAATCCTTTAGTATCTAAAACTAAAGGTTTATTATAAAAGAAAGAACAAGAAGAGAGGTGTTAAATGGTAAAGCATTCAGATACATACAGAGCCTTCAAAGTCCATATATTAGGTTCTTAGCAGTATTGGTGAGTTTGCTGGCTTGAAAGTCCCCCTGGACAACATCCACAGCTTGGATGGGTCATTCAGTCCTTTGTTCAGAGTTTCAGTTTGTAGAAAAATTACTCCAGAGGTAAGAGGCAGGAATGAAGACACAATGGAGTTGATGCAGCTGTCCTTTATATTCCTTTTGCCATGGGGCTTGTACTTCCTGTGTCCCAAACACAAGCTTCACATAGGGTTGCCAACTTTCTAATGGCACAAAACCAAACATCCTTGCCCTGCCCCCTGCCCTAGGCCCCACCCCTGCCCTGCCCCTTATCCAAGACCCCGCCCCCATCACATCATCTTCCCTTCCTCGGTTGCTTGCTCTCCCCCACCCTCACTCACTTGCTCATTTTCACCAGGATGGGGCAGTGGGTTGGAGTGCAGGGTCTGGGGTGGGCCAGGGATGAGGGGCAGGGGATGCTGGAGAAGGCTCTGGGCTGGGGGCGTGCAGCTGAGGAGTTCAGAGTGTGGGAGGTGGCCCAAACCTGAGGCAGGGGGTTGGTGTGCCTCAGAAATGGGCTGGGGCCAGAAATGAGGGTTCAGGGTGTGGGAGGGGGTCTGGGTTGGGGCAGGGGGTTGGGGTGTGGGAGGGGGTGCAGGGTGTGGGCTTGGAGGGATTTTGGTTGTGAGAGGAGGCTCAGGGCTTGGGCAGGGATCTGGGGTGCAGGAAGAGGTGCAGGGTGCAGGCTCCGAGAGGGAGTTTGGGTGCGGGAGGGGGCTCAGGAAGGGATGCGGGGTGCAGGGTCTGGGAGGGAGCTAAGGGCTGGGGCAGGGGGTTGGGGTACGGGAGGGGGTGAGGGGTGCATGCTCTGGGTGGTGCTTACTTTGGGGGACTCCTTGGAAGCTGCAACATGTCTGTTGGCTCCTAGGTGTAAGGCAACCAGGTGGCTCTGCACAGTGCGCGCTGCTTCCGCCCGCAGGCATTGCCCCCGCAGCTCCCATTGGCTGCAGTTCCTGGTCAATGGGAGCTGTGGAGCAGGCGCTCAGGGCGGGAGTAGCACAATGAGCCCCATGGCTGTCCCTCGGCTTAGGAGTTGAGGGGTATGTCGCCGCGTCCGGGGAGCTGCGCAGAGCCAGGTACGGAGCCTGCCAACCCCTTGAGGGTTCCAGGACTAGCAGATACAAGTCATTAATGATGTCTAGAAATTGTATCCCTGCATCCCATCCTGAGGTGATGTACCTAGTCAATATGGATATATTTGAAATCCCCCATGATTATTATTTAGTTTTCTATGTTTATAGTCTCTCTAATTTCCTTGAGCATTTCCTGACTGCCATCCTCTTCCTGGTCGGGTGGTTGGTAGTATTTCTACTGCTATACTCTTACTGCTCAAGCATAGAATTTCTATCCATAGAGATTCTATGGTGCAGTTTGAGTCATTTAAGATTTTTACTCTATTTGACTCTGCTTTCTTTCACATGCAGTGCCACTTCCCCACCAGCACAATCTACTTGTCATTCTGATATATTTTTGTACCCTGATATTAGTGTCCCATTGATTATCATCATTCCTCCAAGTTTCTGTGGTGCCTATTATATCAATAGCTTCATTTAATACCAGGCACCAAAGTTCACCCATCTTAGTGTTTAGATTTCCTGCATTTGTATACAAGCACTTATAAAATTTGTCAATATTTAGTTGTCTGCCTTCATGTAATGTAACTGAATGAGATTCTTTTTCATTTGACTCCTTCTCTTCAGCTTCTACCTGTACTTTATCAACTTCTATCCTCACCTCCTCACTAAGATACAGAGAATCCCCATTAATCAGTCCTCCCCTAAGGGATGTCTGTCCAAATCATGCACTCCTCTGCACCTGTCAGCTTCCCCCCAGCCCTTAGTTTAAAAACTCCTCTATGCCCTTTGTAATTTTGGTTCCATTTTGATTGAGGTGGAGCCCATCCTTCCTGTACAGGCTCCTCCCATCCCAAAAGGTTCTTCAGTTCCTAATCAACCTAACCCGCTCCTCCCTATGCCATCATCTCATCCACACATTGAGACCCTTCAGTTCATAGAATCACAGAATATCAGGGTTGGAAGGGACCTCAGGAGGTCATCTAGTCCAACCCCCTGCTCAAAGGAGGACCAATCCCCAACTAAATCATCCTAGCCAGGGCTTTGTCAAGCCTGACCTTAAAAACCTCTGAGGAAGGAGATTCCACCACCTCCCTAGGTAACCAATTCCAGTGCTTCACCACCCTCCTAGTGAAAAAGTTTTCCCTGATATCCAACCTAAACTTCCCCTTGAGACCATTGCTTCTTGTTCTGTCATCTGTTACCACTGGGAACAGTCTAGCTCCATCCTCTTTGGAACCACCTTTCAGGTAGTTGAAAGCAGCTATCAAATCCCCCCTCATTCTTCTCTTCTGCAGACTAAATAAACCCAGTTCCCTCAACCTCTCCTCATAAGTCATGTGTTCCAGTCCCCTAATCATTTTTGTTTCCCTTTGCTGGGCTCTTTCCAATTTTTCCACATCCCTCTTGTAGTGTGGGGTCCAAAACTGGACACAGTACTCCAGAGGAGACGTCACCAATGCTCAATAGAGGGGAATGATCATGTCCTTCGATCTGCTGGCAATGCTCCTACTTATATAGCCCAAAATGCCATTAGCCTTCTTGGCAACAAGGGCACACTGTTGACTCATATCCAGCTTCTCGTCCACTGTAACCCCTACATCCTTTTCTGCAGAACTGCTGCCTAGCTACTCGGTCCCTAGTCTGTAGCAGTGCATGGGATTCTTCCATCCTAAGTACAGGACTCTGCACTTGTCCTAGTTGAACCTCCTCAGATTTCTTTTGGCCCAATCTCTAATTTGTCTAGGTCCCTCTGTATCCTATCCCTACCTTCCAGCTTCCCTTACTAATTCTTCCCGGTTTGTGAGCAGCAGGTCAAGAAGAGCTCTTCCCCTAGTTGGTTCCTCCAACACTTGCACCAGGAAGTTGTCCTCTACACTTTCCAAAAACTTCCTGGATTGTCTGTGCACCACTGTATTGCTCTCCCAGCAGATATCAGGGTGATTGAAGTCCCCTATGAGAACCAGGGCCTATGATCTAGTAACCATAGAATCATAGAATATCAGGGTTGGAAGGGACCTCAGGAGGTCATCTAGTCCAACCCCCTGCTCAAAGCAGGACCAATCCCCAACTAAATCATCCCAGCCAGACTAACGTCTGTTAGTTGCCTGAAGAAAGCCTCGTTCACCTCATCCCCCTGGTCCAGTGGTCTATAGCAGACTCCCAGCACGACATCACCCTTGTTGCTCACACTTCTAAACTTAATCCGCAGACTCTCAGGTTTTTCTGCAATTTCATACTGGAGCTCTGAGCAGTCATACTGCTCTCTTACATACAGTGCAACTCCCCCATCTTTTCTGCCCTGCCTGTCCTTCCTGAACAGTTTATATCCATCCATGACATGTCAGTTACTTCAGTCATGTGAATTATCCCACCAAGTCTCTGTTATTCCAATCACATCATAATTCCTTGACTGTGCCAGGACTTCCAGTTCTCCTTGCTTGTTTCCCAGGCTTCTTGCATTTGTGTATAGGCACTTAAGATAACTCACTGATCATCCTGCTTTCTCAGTATGAGGCAGGAGTCCTCCCCTCTTGCGTTTTCCTGCTTGTGCTTCCTCCTGGTATCCCATGTCCCCACTTACTTCAGGGCTTTGGTCTCCTTCCCCCGGTGAACCTAGTTTAAAGCCCTCCTCACTAGGTTAGCCGGCCTGCTTGCGAAGATGCTCTTCCCTCTCTTCGTTAGGTGGAGCCCGTCTCTGCCTAGCACTCCTCCTTCTTGGAACACCATCCCATGGTCAAAGAATCCAAAGTCTTCTCTCCAACACCACCTGCATAGCCATTCGTTGACTTCCACAATGCGACGGTCTCTTCCTGGATCTTTTCCTTCCACAGGGAGGATGGACAAGAACAACATTTGTGCCCCAAACTCCTTTATTCTTCTTCCCAGAGACATGTAGTCTGCAGTGATCTGCTCACGGTCATTCTTTGCAGTATCAAAGAAGTGCTAAAGGAATTGGCGGATGTGATTGCAGAGCCATTGGCCATTATCTCTGAAAACTCATGGCGACCAGGGGAAGTCCCGGAAGACTGGAAAAAGGCTAACATAGTGCCAATCTTTAAAAAAGGGAAGAAGGAGGATCCTGGGTACTACAGGCCAGTCAGCCTCACCTCAGTCCCCGGAAAAATCATGGAGCAGGACCTCAAGGAATCAATTCTGAAGCACTTAGAGGAGAGGAAAGTGATCAGGAACAGTCAACATGGATTCACCAAGGGCAAGTCATGCCTGACTAATCTAATTGCCTTCTATGATGAGATAACTGGTTCTGTGGATGAAGGGAAAGCAGTGGACGTGTTGTTCCTTGACTTTAGCAAAGCTTTTGACACAGTCTCCCACAGTATTCTTGTCAGCAAGTTAAAGAAGTATGGGCTGAATGGAAGCACTACAAGCTGGGTAGAAAGTTGGCTAGATTGTCGGGCTCAACGGGTAGTGATCAATGGCTCCATGTCTAGTTGGCAGCCGGTATCTAGCAGAGTGCCCCAAGGGTCGGTCCTGGAGCCGGTTTTGTTCAATATCTTCATTAATGATCTGGAGGATGGTGTGGATTGCACCCTCAGCAAGTTCGCGGATGACACTAAACTGGGAGGAGTGGTAGATACGCTGGAGGGTAGGGATAGGATACAGAGGGCCCTAGACAAATTGGAGGATTGGGCCAAAAGAAATCTGATGAGGTTCAACAAGGACAAGTGCAGAGTCCTGCACTTAGGACGGAAGAATCCAATGCACCGCTACAGACTAGGGACCAAATGGCTCGGCAGCAGTTCTGCAGAAAAGGACCTAGGGGTTACAGTGGACGAGAAGCTGGATATGAGTCAACAGTGTGCCCTTGTTGCCAAGAAGGCCAATCGCATTTTGGGATGTATAAGTAGGGGCATTGCCTGCAGATCGAGGGACGTGATCGTTCCCCTCTATTCGACATTGGTGAGGCCTCATCTGGAGTACTGTGTCCAGTTTTGGGCCCCACACTACAAGAAGGATGTGGAAAAATTGGAGAGAGTCCAGCGAAGGGCAACAAAAATGATTAGGGGACTGGAACACATGACTTATGAGGAGAGGCTGAGGGAACTGGGATTGTTTAGTCTACAGAAGAGAAGAACGAGGGGGGATTTGATAGCTGCTTTTAACTACCTGAAAGGTGGATCCAAAGAGGATGGATCTAGACTATTCTCAGTGATAGCAGATGTCAGGACAAGGAGTAATGGTCTCAAGTTGCAGTGGGGGAGGTTTAGGTTGGATATTAGGAAAAACTTTTTCACTAGGAGGGTGGTGAAACACTGGAATGCGTTACCTAGGGAGGTGGTGGAATCCCCTTCCTTAGAAGTTTTTAAGGTCAGGCTTGACAAAGCCCTAGCTGGGATGATTTAGTTGGGGATTGGTCCTGCTCTGGGCAGGGGGTTGGACTAGATGACCTCCAGAGGTCCCTTCCAACTCTGATATTCTATGATTCTATGATTCAATGGTGCCCACGTGGAGAAGCAGGAAGGGGTGGCGATCTGAGGGCTTGATGAGTCTTGGCAGTCTCTCCGTCACATCGTGAATCCTAGCTCCTGGCAAGCATCACGCTTCTCGGCTTTCTCAGTCAGGATGGCAGATAGATGACTCAGTCCCCCTTAGGAGGGAGTCCCCGACCACCACCACCCACCTCCTTCTCTTGGGAGTGGTGGTCATGGAACCCCCATCCCTAGGACAGTGCATCTCATGCCTTCCAATCAGTGGAGTCTTCTTCTGCTCCCTTCCCTCAGATGTATCATCTGGTCCACTCTCTGCATTGGTACCTGTGGAGAGAACATGAAAACGGTTGTTCACCTGTATCTGCATTGCTGGTACATGGAAGCTCCCCTTTCTTCTTCTGGAGGTCACATGCTGCCAATTTTCTTCATTGTCCTCCTGTCCCCGCAGTGCCTGCTCTGAATCTTCAGAATGTTGTGTTCGCAGAAGCATATCCTGACGTCTGTCCAGGAAATCTTCAGTTTCTCTTTTGCAATGCAGGGTCGATACTTGTTTCCCCAGACCTTGAACCTTCTCTTCCAATATGGAGACCAACTTCCACTTTGTACAGACAAAGTCGCTTCTCTCCTGTGGAAGAAAGACAGACGTGGCACAACCTGTGCAGGTCACAACAGCCGATCGCTCACCATCCGTATTACCTTCCTTCTACGAGCTTCCTCAGCTGTTGCAGTACCTACTCAGAGAAGCCTGTAAGATGAAAGCCTCAGTGGGCTCTCCCCAGGTGAACTCCCTCTGTTAGCCTCTCTGCTGTTCACCGCTCAGCTGGTTCGCAACTGGCTGCCTTTTTATAACAATCAGGCCCACTCAAGGCCCACCTGGAACAAAGCTCTCCCAATTCACACTTTTCAAACAATCAAGCCACATGATCAGACTGACAAACTGTCCCCGCAACAGACACTCAGATACTCACCCCCCCACCAACTGCCAACGCAGCCCCTCAATGCAGCACTTGGCATAGCTCCTTTCGGACAGACCCCAGGCCAACTCCCTCTGTTAGCTGCTCCGCTGTTTGCCGCCTGTCCAGCTGGCCCTGCGCGTGGAACTGGGAGCATTTCAGATAGTGTTAACATGGACTTTGTAATCTTATGTGGCTGCCTGAATTTGGCCTCGAGGACCTCTCTCCTACCTTTCCCTACGTCATTGGTATCTAAATGTACCACAACCACCAGCTTTTCCCCAGCACTGCACATGTCTGTCTAGATGTCTAAGAGATCCGCAACCTTTGCACCCAGCAGGCAATTCACCAGGCAGTTCTCCTGATCATCACAAACCCAACTATCTATTTCTAATAATCAAATCCCAGATTACTATTACCTGTCTTCTCCTAATAACGGGAGTTCCCTCCCCCAAAGAGGTGTCCTCTGCACAAGAGGATACCATGACATTACCTGGAAGGAGGGTCCCACTATGGGATCATTTCCCTCCACTCCAGTTTGATATTCTCCTTCTCTGAGACTTTCATCCTCCTCAACAGGAGAGAGGCTGCCAGACTGGGGGTGGGACCCACTTTACTGGGTCCCAGAAAGTCTCCTCTGTGCATCTATCTGCCTCCTTTAGCTCCTCCAGCTCAGTCGCTCTGGCCTCAAGAGCCCATAGGCCGTCTCTGAGGGCCAGGAGCTGCTTGCGCCAAATGCATACATACGCCTCCTGCCCACAAGGCAGGTAATCGTACATGCTGCATTCACTGCAATAAACTGGACAGCTCCCACTCTGCTGCTGGACTTCTGACTGCATTATTTTTACTCATGCAGCTTTTTCTTTCTTTGTTTTGGGGGGAAATGTTTATTGGCCTACATTCAGAGAATGTTATCTGTATCTGGTGGTCATGCTCCCACTCTGCACTCCCTTGCAAAACTCCCCTGTTTGCTAGCTCCTCTGGTTGCTTAGGTCTGGAGCTGGCGTTTTAAACCCCTGTGGTCCGTGAGTAGCCCTGCCCCCTTGTTAAGGGATCCTAAAGGGATCAGGAATCAAAGCCTCATTTCAGCAGCTCTCAGCCTTGCCTGGAAGGCCACTAGGCTCAACGCCCTCCAAACAGACCACTCCACTCTATAAATTTCAGTCAAGCAGGCATACAGCAAGCAGCAAGCGAACAACAAACTAATAAGCAAGCAAACTCACTCCAAAGGTCACAGTCATTCCTTCTTCACCCTGAGAGCTGCCTCGCAAAACTCCCCTGTTTGCTGGTCCATTTGCTAGCTCTGCAAACCGTGCAAAGGAAGGGGGAAAGGGATGCAGTCAGTACGCAGGCAGGGCGGTATGGGTGATAGCAGGGACACACCACGTTAACCACAGGGAGTTCTGTGTAGGCTGTGTGTACATATATAAAATATTAACTGAAGACCTGCACTGAGGGGTGGCTGTGGTTTGATGTGGGAGAGGAGGGGGGAGTTCTGCAGCTGGAAGAGGGGGACGGGTAAAGAAAGGGAGGTCGTAATAAAGTGGAAAGCACAAGGACAGGGAAGTGGCGGTCAGGAGATGAGGGAGTGCAGTGGCAGGAGAAGCAGGGGACCATCCACCAGTGGAAAATGCAGCAGTCCCAAGGCAGCCAGCTGTCAAGCATCTTGTGTGGCACTCACATACTTGGCAGGCCTGTCCCACATTCCCACAGTGTGTCTGAAGCCTCAGGCACTGCAGGGAGGAGCTGCAAGTCACCCTAGCAGACACTAGAGGGTGCTGAGGTTGTCAGTTTGGAGCCTAGGGAGGCGGTGGTGGCCATGCTGCGGCAGCAAGCGGCAGAGACCTAGGAAGGAGTACTGAGACTGGGACATAATGGGTCCCCCACACACTCAACAACCTTCCAGGCTTTTAGAGCCAAACGTTCCCTGGCCTACTTTTTTGGCTCGGTCCCTCCAATCATTTCTTCTGAGAGTTGTGTTTAACTTTCACCACTCTCTCACTTCCACTAAAACACCTCAAGGAGGCCTGGAATCATGACATTTCTCGTCAGTCTAGATTCCGAGCAGGTTCCACCTGGTTCTCTTCTACCAGCCCAGATTTCAGGCCCAGTTTGGATAGGTTTTGGCTGGGCATCTAAACTTCTGGGGGGTCTTCTGAGCTGATCATGAGAGCTGGGTCATGTCTGCTGATAGCAAAATAGTGGGAGGGGGAAATGTGCAGAATTCTGGACGGCATCTCTGATGTCATAGTCACCGAATTCCAGAGCCAGGAGGCTTACAAGATGAAATGGTGTCCTCTGAGCCGTGGGAGGTCTACTGAAGATTTTCTTCTCTTAAACTAGAAATTGTTAATTACAAGTTACTGAAAAGAAGAAAATCTTGGGCCCTGTGGTGCCTTTATTTGAAACACATGTTCTGGAAGCAAAACGCTGAGCTTGTGAGTAAGATGCCTTTTGAACATGAAAAAAAAAAACTGTTGGAGGAAAAATTCCCGAATACGTGGTAAGTTCTTGTCAATTCATTGTGTGTGGGAGCTAAGAGAAATCGTTAGAAGAGTGTGACAGTACTGCATGGCACAGGAGGGCAACATTATATACAGTGCAAAGAGCAATAGGGTAACTGGAGAGACTGCAGCACAATAAGGGGACAGCACCATAAATGGTCATCGAGGAAGGGGAAACTAAAGGCTTGTGTTGTAACTAGGGCTGTACGGTCATCCTGTTACCACTGGACTTGATCAGAAACCACTTACATTAATTTTCATAAAAATCAGTCTATGCATCGCTGACGTAGAGCAATCCTTCAGCAAGGCATCGCCCCTGAAAAGGCACATCTGCACATATACTGTCCAAAAGCCCACGGTGCTGATAACCCAAGTAATGGAATGGACTTGCAGGTATAAGTGGCACATCAGGCTCTTCTAGAAAGTGATCAGAAAGGGATAGGAATTAATCAGGCAACTGAAAAAGAAGAAAAAGTGAAATTTTCAGACCAAGTAACGCTGGCTGGGTAGACAAGCATTAGAAGTATTCCTCCAGCATTGCAGGGGATTGAAGCCATAAAGATTGCCTCTCACCGATAAGAGCATAATATTTTTCAGACATCAGGACAAGTTATCTTCCCATGAATCCAAACTGGGCACATGGGCACGAAAAAATGCCAGCTAAGATCTTTGGATTTACTCCTTTGCAATGAAAGGTCAGCAAATCAATTTACTTCAGGGTCTCTATTCTGCTCCAAAAGGCCTGGAAAGGCATGTGCTGAACTTTGATATGGATGAAACAACCTGATGGCTGTTGGTAGCTCACTGTTGATCAAGCAGATGCTGAGGGAGGGTGGAGTGTCTGCAGGCTGGATTGATGTGAACATTGTAACACTTGTTTTGAACAGCTGAAAATAATCTGTTCTGTGAATCTGCTGCGGATGCCCCCACCCTGCCAGATGACACGGCTCCCAAAGCAGATAAAGCCTCAGCCCCCAGTTATGATCACAACTTGTGAACCACTAGATGTATCAGCAACATGAGCCTAAAGATCTTTTAGGACAATGTGGGGGAGGCTGAATACAGCTCCAAATCATCAGTTTACCAAGTCACATCCAGTATGGTTTGTAAAGCCTGGTACAGAGATCGTAGGCAGATGTAAAAGGAGCACACTCCCTGGCACATACAACAGCCTCCCAAAATGACTTGTGAGGGCAAACAAATTAGGTAGTGTTAAGAAAGAGATGGATAAATTTATGAGTGTGATTGTATGTCAGGCTACTTGTGATGGTGTGGGCAGGGCTCAGCAGGCTTGATCATCCCTTCTGGTTCATGTCAGGGTTTGTAAAGTCTCATGCTTCAGGGCTTTAGCTGAGCACCTGCAGGGATCAGGATGGGTTTTTGCCCCTAATGTATTCTGCTGTTTTGTTCTTTTCCTCCAAAGCATCAGGGATGGCCATGGCTGTAGATGGGTGAATTGGCTGGGGTGTGCCAGGGCTCTGAGCATTCTCAGGTGCTTGGCTGTCTGGTTCTTGCTCAAGATCTAACTGATCACCATAGGGGGAGGTCAGGAAGGAATTTTTTCCCATGCTAGATTAGCAGTGAGCTTGGGTTTCTTTGCCTTCCTCTATGCTGTAGGTGTATAGATCAGCACAACTTGAACCTGTGCCTGCAGGGCTCCTTGGTAACCAGCACCCCAACACCATCACCCAGCAACAGCTGCAATGGGGCCACTCCCTTTGACCCACAACCCACAAAGATTCAATGCCACAGGAAGTTCTTTCTCGAGGGATGTGACCAACAATGGTTTTTGCAATCTCTGATTAGCTCCTTGTCCCTATAGAAGCCCATGGGACATACCAGGAAGTTTCCAGGCAACAATATGGGTTTCTAGGTAGGTGCAATGACTGCCCTTCTTTTCTGTTCCTGAGCTTCTGGTATTGACCTTGGTTCTGACTTGGATTCTGACTCCTGATTGGCCCCTGGAATCCCAACACGGACCCCGATACCTGGTTTTGACCCTCAGCCTGATTCCTGGCTCTGACCCTTGGCTGAACTCTTGACCCTGCTAGCACCTCTAACCTCTGGCTTCAGTTCTGGAATCCCAAACTCCTGCTTCCCTTTGCCCAGGATCCTGATAGCAGGCTGTGGTTCATCTGCCAGAATCACCTGGGTCTGTCTCAACTTAATTCCCTGCCATTGCAAGGGGCTAGGGCACTGGTGCACCTGGATCCCTCCTGTTCTCTGCCCAGGGCACGGAACAGGCAAGTCTCCTACAAGCTGCAACACTTTGGGCTCATTGTGGTTGCTGAGTTCAGCAAGCGAGCGCTAGGCGGTGCTGGTGGCCTGTGATACGCAGGAGGTCAGACTAGATGATCTGTAGGTGCCTTTTGACCTCAGGCTCCATGACTGTCTACACACAAATCCACAGTCTAAGAGGCAACACAAATGCCATGTGCACTGTCCCCCTTATCTCCCGTCAGTCTATCCCATTCCCTGAGTGATCAGACTGATGGCAGCTGAGTCACCCTTTCCCCAGGGAAGCCTCTTACACCCCAACTTGTTGGCTGTAGTCCCCAGGCCTGTGAACCCAGCTCTGTAGAGACATGCATCCCCCTGGTCATGGTGGCTGCCTCCCATTCAAGTTCAGTTCCCTCCTGGTTATTAGCTATAGCTGGAGCAGCCTCAGTCTGAGCAGTACACTGCTGTCAGCTATGCTAGGGCTGGGCTGACTTAAGTCCCAGTCTCCAGGACAGACCATTAACTTTTTCATGCCTTGGTCTAGCACAGGGTTTGTACATCACATTACATCGTCCTTTCCTAGTGTCCCAGCAGGGAGGAGAAGATAATGGTGAAGAGGAAGCAGAGAATAAAATCACTGATAAATGAAGCCCATTTCCTCCCTTTCAATCAACACGCTGCTTTCCTGCTGGATATAAGACCTTTCTCCCCTGATCTCTCTGGAGAGCTCAGACGCCGTAACAACCAGGAACTCTATTGTCTGTTACATACTAGCAAATTCCAGTAAGACTATGTGGGGCCACCAGAACTGAGCCAAATGCACTTGGAATGACTAGTGCAGCTCTTGTCGCAGCTACTTCTTACACACCTTAACCCCTTCTTTAAGGATAAAAAGACTACAGTTTATTTTAATCGGTCTTTTTTTGTAAAAAGGTGGGAACGAGAAAATGCTGGAGAAGAAAATCCCCATCATCATTCCTCCCATTGAATAATAAATAAAATGAAGATATACATAATAAAAAGCCCAACCAGGCTCAGAAGTCAATACTAAATTAAAGGGTAGGAAAAGGTCAGCAGCAGATAACAGCAAGATTGTAATAGGGAACACATAAATGCAGGGTTTCATAAGAATGGTCATACTGGGTCAGACCAAAGGTCCATCTAGCCCAGTATCCTATCTTCCACCAATGGCCAATGCCAGGTGCCCTAGAGGGAATGAACAAAACAGGGAATCATCAAGCGCATCCCCTCCCTGTCTCTCATTCCCAGCTTCTGGCAAACAGAGGCTAGGGACACCATCCCTGCCCATCCTGGCTAATAGCTCCATGAATTTATCTAGATCTTTTTTGAACCCTGTTATAGTCTTGGCCTTCACAACATCCTCTGGCAAGGAGTTCCACAGGTTGACTGTGCATTGTGTGAAAAAATACTTGCTTTTGTTTGTTTTAAACCTGCTGCCTATTAATTTCATTTGGTGATCCCTGGTTCTTCTGTTATGAGTAGGGCCATACCAAATTCATGGTCCACACACATGTCGGGCTGTATGAATTTAATGTACTCCCTTTCAGGCTGTGGAATGCACCCGCCACCTTCCAAAGACTTGTAGATGGTCCCCTAGCGGGATTAGGAGAATATGCAGTCGCCTACCTTGACGATGTGGCCATATTTTCGGATTCCTGGGCAGAACACCTGGAACATCTACAAAAAGTCTTCGAGCGCATAAGAGAGGCAAGACTAACTGTTAAGGCTAAGAAGTGTCAAATAGGCCTAAACAGAGTGACTTACCTTGGACACCAGGTGGGTCAAGGAACTATCAACCCCCTACAGGCCAAAGTGGATGCTATCCAAAAGGGACCTGTCCCAAGGTCAAAGAAACAGGTTCAATCCTTCTTAGGCTTGGCCGGTTATTACAGACTATTTGTACTGCAATACAGCCAAATCGCCGCCCCACTGACAGACCTAACCAAAAAGAAACAGCCAAATGCCGTTCAGTGGACCGAAGAGTGTCAGAAAGCCTTTAACCAGCTTAAAGCGACACTCATGTCTGACCCTGTACTAAGGGCTCCAGACTTTGACAAACCGTTCCTAGTAACCACAGATGCGTCTGAGCGTGGTGTGGGAGCAGTTTTAATGCAGGAAGGACCAGATCAAGAATTCCACCCTGTAGTGTTTCTCAGCAAGAAGCTGTCTGAGAGGGAAAGCAACTGGTCAATCAGTGAAAAAGAATGTTACGCCATTGTCTATGCTCTGGAAAAGCTACGCCCATATGTTTGGGGACGGCGTTTCCACCTGCAAACCAACCATGCTGCACTACAGTGGCTTCATACCGCCACGGGAAATAACAAAAAACTTATTCGGTGGAGTTTAGCTCTCCAAGATTTTGATTTCGACATCCAACACATCTCAGAAGCTTCTAACAAAGTGGCTGATGCACTCTCCCGTGAAAGTTTCCCAGAATCAACTGGTTAAAATCATCCTTGAGATGTGGAAAATATTGTTAGTCTTTATGTACTTGGTAGTACATTTAGAGGTGCATGTGTCTTATTAACTCTGTTTTTTCCTAGAGCTCCAGGAAGAAATCCCAGCCAGCGTTTCACCCTAGCTGAGATTTGGGGGGCGTGTCATAAATACGGGAAGGGTAAACACCTTTAAAATCCCTCCTGGCCAGAGGAAAAACCCTTTCACCTGTAAAGGGTTAAGAAGCTAGGATAACCTCGCTGGCATCTGACTACAATGACCAATGAGGAGACAAGATACTTTCAAAGCTGGAGGGGGGAAAAAAAAACAAAGGGTCTGTCTGTGTGATGCTTTTGCTGGGGACAGAACAGGAACGGAGTCTTAGAACTTAGTAAGTAATCTAGCTAGATATGCATTAGATTATGATTTCTTTAAATGGCTGAGGAAATAAGCTGTGTTGAAAGGAATGGATATTCCTGTCTTTGTGTCTTTTTGTAACTTCAGGTTTTTGCCTAGGGGGATTCTCTATGTTTTGAATCTAATTACCCTGTAAGGTATTTACCATCCTAATTTTATAGAGGTGATTCTTTTTTAATTTTTCTTCTATTAAAACTCTTCTTGTAAGAAACTGAATGTTTTTTCATTGTTCTTAAGATCCAAGGGTTTGGGTCTGTGGTCACCTATGCAAATTGGTGAGGAAGTGGGGTGCAAGGGTTGGGAGGATTTTGGGGGGAAAGACGTTTCCAGACAACTCTTTCCCAGTATCTGGATAAACATTTGGTGGTGGCAGCGAAAGGGCAAAGGGTAAAATAGTTTGTACCTTGGGGAAGTTTTAACCCAAGCTAGTAAAAGTAAGCTTAGGAGGTTTTCATGCTGGTCCCCACATTTGTACCCTAGAGTTCAGAGTGGGGAAGGAACCTTGACACCCACCACCAACACTAATAGAGTCTTGTGCAGATAAGTACCTATGGTGATTTCCTGCCCTTTCCCACAGGGCTAGGGAGGAACAGAGCTTCCTCACCCTTGGGATTTCATAGCACAACTGGACTCAGTTAACCCCATCCTCTCCCCTTGTTTCCTTCCTGTGTCTTCTGTTATAGCCTTCAGATGATGGCTAGTTGGTTCACAGCCCCCAGACTGATTAGCTAATTAGCTGCATATTTCCCCAGTCAGCCTTCTCCAGGGGAACTGATTGGTGCCTAAGTGAGCAGAGGGCCCACCTGTTCAATTCTAGCAGCCCCCACTCCCAGATCCCTCCTGCTTTCTCACTAGCTGCTATGTGGGAGACCCTGCTGGCCTTCCTCTCAGAGAGGAGTGAGTGACCCCACCACCACTGGGGTCTCTCCTGGCTGGCTGCTGATGTTGAGGAGGAGGAACAGCTGCTGTTGCTGGACTCTGTGGTAGGAATGCTGTTGTTGCTGGACTGAGTAATTTTGTCATCTCTGCTTGCTGGAAGCTGTGGTCTCCATGAGCAACCACAGTCTGCCTCTTTGTGGCAGTGCTCAGCCATGCCCTGGCATTGGCACCTCGTCTGGGCACAAGCTGCTCGTGCAGGGGATGAGGACGAGCAGCATGGAGGCCGGGAGGAGCCTTTGCAAGGGCTTTCCCAGCCCCTGCCCTACTCGGGATGCTCTGTCAGGGGCTGGGACCTTGCAGCCTCCCCATCACAGCACAGGCAAAGGGTGACTCACGGTACAGCGCTGTGCTAGTGAGTGACTGTCCAACCCACCTCGCAGGGCCCTGTGCTCATTGTCTCAGGGGCACGAATGCCTCCAACTCCCAAGGAGCTGGGAATCATGCTAGGGCCTTCCCAGCCTTGCAGCATCACCAGCAGGAATGATTCGGCAGGCCACATCCTGACCTCTGTGCAGTCCCCACCCCAACTGTCCTGCCACCTTCAGGTCACACACACTGGTGACTCATGTGCAGCCACATCCCCCTCCCCCCATTACCTTTGGGTCCTGCCCCCGGGTGAGCCCCACAGAGCCCTAACCCCATTGCCTGCATTAGATGGCCCAGCTAGCCATCCTGCTGGTGATGTGTGAGCCAGACTAGCCTCTGGTTCCCTCTTCCACTACTGGGCTGAGTCTATGGCTCTGACAGGAGGTTTTGTTTCCCTGTGAACCAGCAGCTCTGACTGTTCCCTCCAAGGGTCATTCTGTGCAGCACAAAGGGGCTGCTCTTTCAGAGGTACTTCTTGCTGCTTACTGCAGCTGGTAACGGAGCTGACCTCTTTCCCCTTCTTTCTGTGATGCCAGGCTTTTGGGAGCACATGGCCCTGGTAGCTCCATATCCCCTCTCAGCAGCTCTACATGGAGGTTCCTTTTAGCGTGAGGAGCCCCTCAGCTTTCAGCAGTTCCAGACTCTGGGAGTGCTTTTGTAGGGCTGGGAGATTGACTCCTATGTAGGGGAGATGTCTAGCTTGCTATCTCAGGGTTTTGTCCTGCTGTCCATCACTGCAGGACCTGAGTGCCTTCCACATAAGGTCCATAGCAATAAGAAAGTCCCTAGTGATGAGCAGCTTAAGTAGGGAGTTAGGTAACAGGTAGGCCCCATTGGCACCCTCACTGGTGGGGACATCAAAGCAGGCATTCCATAACTGATCAGTGGACTCCATATACTTCATGAACCCACCCTGGCCCTGTGCCTAGACGCAAAGAGACGGGTAGTACACACCCTGAGGGACTGGCCTACAGTTTGAAGGGGCTGAAGAGATGGGAACTAATAATGTTGGGGAAAGGGCCCTGATAAGGAGAGTCTGTACAGAAGGAGAAAATAAATAAAATGCTTTAAAAATAATGGACAGCAAGCCCAGGGTCACTTGTCCCTGGAGTGGGGCCTTGAGGGAGTCCCAAGGATCTGGTAGGGAACTCTAACAAAGCTATTCTTAAAAAAATACCTGATTTGGGACCTTCCTGTTGACCAGCTCGGAACTGCAAGAGTCCCTCATCACTCCCCTCCTAGCATCCATCATGTTCACTTGTTGTGTTGGCTTTTAAGAATGATTGGAGCTCTTGGGAGTAGGGATCATCCTTTAGTCTGTGTTTGTGAGGTCTGTGTAGTCTCATGAAATGGAGTCCTGATCTTGATTTAGGCAAGGGAACCACAGGGCTAACCCCATCCAGAGCCAGAAAAGGAGAGATGCTGAGATTGTGGATCACTTAAAAGCTGCCTGGGGAGCCCCAGTCCCTCCACCTG
The DNA here is from genome assembly GCF_965140235.1 of Caretta caretta. NCBI lineage: Eukaryota > Metazoa > Chordata > Testudines > Cheloniidae > Caretta > Caretta caretta. Next base: position 12,060,903 of record NC_134209.1, read on the forward strand.
CCCTGGGAGGGGAGGCCGGGGAGCCTGAGATCAGCCCTTGGCCCATGTCCCTGCCCCCCAGGGTGTGCTGCCCAGGACAGGTGGAGGGTCCAGGGCTCCCCACAGCAGCCTGGGGTCTTTGGGCAGTTCTGACCACAGGCCAGGGAGCAGGGCCTTGGGTGAGGGAAGGGGAGGAGCAGCGTGCTGGGCCGTGGGGTGCGGGTGGGGAAGCCCAAATGTTCTTTGTGCCCAGGGCCCCAGTAAATCTTAATCTGCCTCTGCCTCTCATTCCACTGGCAGGTACAGATCCGGCTGCTGCTGGCAACTTGTGACAAAGAGGCTCTCGAGGGGTCCTTTCAGGGGACGCAGTACTGGGTGCATTATTCCTTGGGGGAGGCCTGGTGCTTCCTTTGCTGGGCAATGGGGCATGTCCAGAGGAACTGCCCCTTGGCTGGCACGAAGGGGCATCTGGGACTCCCAAGACCCGGGAGGGTGCTGGCCCTGTTACTGCCAGCGACCCTGGCCACCCAGTTCCGGGTGCTGCCCTTTCTCCTCCTTCCCCTGCCATCGCCTCTGCTTGGGCTCCAGGGATAGCCCCTCTGTAATGCGGGTGGGCCCCGTCACCACTGTGTACAGTGTATTGTCCCACCTTTGCCTCCCCGACCACTGAAACCATCACTCTTGCCCCCTAGACCTGCCCCCACTGGCCAGCCCTCCACTACCACCTTGGAGGGCTGGGTGCTCATTCAGGGGAAGCACAGCAAGTGGAAGGTGTGGGCCCAGCACCTCCTCCTCGGCATGGAGGGGGAGGAGGCCGCCCGTAAGACCATGACGGGAGGCTGCTGCTGCCCAGCCTTGTGCTGCGCCCCCTGACAAGGCCCAGTGGCTGGGGCTGGCCTGGGATACCATGGCAGCAGAGGCGGCAGTAAAGCCTCCCTCCTGGATCCCCTCCCCGAGGAGGCCTCGGAGGGAGCCCCCCGCCCCTTTGTCATCCATGCTCCCCATAGGCGCCAAGGTAGACGTTGTCTCGGTTGCTGATGGGAAGGACTTGGTGGTGGTGGTGAGGACTTTAGCTCCATTTTCGAGGAGCTCTAAGTCCTGGGTCTGACCCTGGTTACCTAGGGGGAGGGTGAACCTCTGCCAGCAGGCCTCACTCTGGGTGCTGATTTCATTGCACCATCCCCTCCCCTTCCCTAGGCAGCTGTCCCCACTCGGCTCATCCACCTGCCTGGCCACAGACATCACCCTACTCCAGGCCACTGAGCCCATTGTGGTGATGGCTGGTGCTGAGATGGGGCAGCTACTTCCTTTCCCATCTGGAGGCCTGGATTCAGGCAATCCCTCACCTGTTGCCATGGCCATGGGTGCCAAGTCCATCATGGTGCCAAGGACTGAATTTTTTTGAATCTTGCTTTAATCTATCATGGGCCCACTCGTCAAGCATCTGACCGGCCCCCTTCTTGGGCCATCATTTGGTGGCTGTGACAGCCTCTCTTACTGTGGAGAGGCCAGGGCCAGTCTATTGGCATTTCAACAATAGCCTGCTGGAGGACATGGGCTTCATGGCATCCTTCCGGGACTTCTGGCTGGCCTGGCGTGGGCAGGGGTGAGCCTTTCCCTCGGTGCATTGGTGTTGGGGTGTGGGGAAGATGCGCACCCTGCTCTTCTGCTGTAGCTATACATAGGGGACTAGCTGGTGGAGGGACCTGATGATAGAGTAACTGGATTAGGAGGTCTTGGAGCTGGAGAGGCGTCTGGCTGCCAGCCCTGGGGATCCATCCCTCTGTGGCGCGTACAGGGAGCTCTGGGCCCTTGATGACCATAGGACTCGGGGTGCCTTTGTTTGATCCCTCATCCTTCTCCTTTGGGAGATGGATCACAGCTCCCACTTCTTTTATGCCCTGGAGAAAAAAGAAGGGGACCAAGAAGCATGTCACCTGCCTTTTGGCAGGGGATGGCACCCGCATCATGGATCCAGTGATGATGTGGGGGAGGGCCAGGGTCTTCTAGGTCAGCCTTTTCTCCCTGGATCCAACAGATGCAGATGCCTGCAGGGTGCTCTAGGACACACTCCCGATGGTCAGCACGGGTGACTGGGACCAGTTAGAGCTGCCCCTCACTCTGGCCATGTTCTCGGAAGCCCTCCATCTGATGCCCACTAATAAATTTCCGGACATGGACAGGCTGACCATGGAGTTCTACTGCATGTTCTGGGACGTCCTGGGCCCAGACCTTGCTGTCATCTGGGCCAAGTTCTTAGGGAGCGGGTGCTCCCGTTGTCATGCAGGTGACGTGCTTGCCTTGCTGCCTAAGATGCTGTGACCTTCAGAATTGGCATCCCATCTCACTCAGCACAGACTACAAAGTCATAGCAAAGGCCATCTTGCTGTGGCTAGGGTCCGTGCTGGTGAATGTGGTCCACCCTGACCAGACCTACACTGTCCCGGGCCACACCATCTTTGATAACCTTTATTTGGTCCATGACCTCCTCAAGCTTGGATGTAGGGATGATCTGTTTGCTCTCCAGTCCCTGGACCAAGAGAAGGCATTTGACAGGCTGGACCATGGGTATCTCCTGGGCACGCTGTAGGCATTCGACTTCAGGACCCGGTTTGTGGGCTTTCTCCAGTGTTCTACCCTTTCATGGAGTGTTTGGTTAGGCTCAACTGGACCCTGACCAGTCAGCTTCTGGCGAGGGGTGCATCAAGACTGTCCGCTGTCAGACCAGCTTTACACTGTGACCACTGAGCCTTTCCTCCATCGCCTCTGCAGGAGGATGATGGGGCTGGTGCTCCATGAACTGGAGCTCTGGTTGGTCCTGTCAGTGTATGCCAACAACATGCTCCTAGTGGTCCGGGACCCAGACCTGGTGCAAGTGGAGGCCTGCCAAGCTATCTACTTAGCAGCCTCTTCTGCCTAGGTCAACTGGGTCAAGAGCTCTGGCCTGATGGTCGGGGATGGGTAACAGGCAAGCTCCCTCCCACCTGCACTCCAAGCCATCCAGTGGAACGCAGGCCTGCTGCTCTATCTGGATGTTTACCTTTCTTGCACCCATCTCTCCCTGCCAGAGAACTGGCAAGATTTGGAGGGCAGGGTGGCTGAGTGGCTGCGGAGGTGAACAGGACTGCTTCGGTGCCTTTCCCTGTGAGGGAGGGTACTGATGCTTAACCAGCTGGTCCTGTATATGCTCTGGCATTGGCTCAACACCCTGAGCCTGGCTCTGGGTATCCTAGCCTGGCTCCAGAGGCTAATTCTGGAGTTTTTCTGACCCAAGCTGCACTGGGTCTCTGCAGGGGTCCTGCGTCTTCCCCTAGAGGAGTGAGGACAGGGCCTGGTCTGTCTCTGCAGTAAGGTCCATGTCTTCCGCCTCCAGGCCCTGAAAAGACACCCTTATGGTGCAGATAGTCTGGTGTGGAGCATGTTGGCACACGCCTTCCTCCACTACCTCTGAGGGCTCCGATATGACTGGCAGCTCTTTTGTCTCCATCCAAGGGGTCTTCCGCGAGACCTCTCTGAGCTGCCAGTCTTCTACCAGGACCTCCTCCAGACCTGGAAGCTGGTATCAGCAACCAGGTCTGTGGTGGCCACCGAGGCAGCAGATCTCCTCGCGGAGCCCCTGCTACACAACCCCCAACTTGGTGTGCACGTGGCAGAATCCCCCTCGGTGCACCAGAGGCTGATCCTGGCAAGAACCACCAGAATTGGAGACCTCCTGGACTATGACCGGGGGCACTGGGGTGGATCCCCTGGCGCTCAGTCAGATCCTGGGGCTCTCCACCCTTCATAGGGACCGAATGGCTAGGCAGCAGTTCTGCGGAAAAGGACCTAGGGGTGACAGTGGACGAGAAGCTGGATATGAGTCAGCAGTGTGCCCTTGTTGCCAAGAAGGCCAATGGCATTTTGGGATGTATAAGTAGGGGCATAGCGAGCAGATCGAGGGATGTGATCGTTCCCCTCTATTCGACATTGGTGAGGCCTCATCTGGAGTACTGTGTCCAGTTTTGGGCCCCACACTTCAAGAAGGATGTGGATAAATTGGAGAGAGTCCAGCGAAGGGCAACCAAAATGATTAGGGGTCTGGAACACATGAGTTATGAGGAGAGGCTGAGGGAGCTGGGATTGTTTAGCCTGCAGAAGAGAAGAATGAGGGGGGATTTGATAGCTGCTTTCAACTACCTGAAAGGGGGTTCCAAAGAGGATGGCTCTAGATTGTTCTCAATGGTATCAGATGACAGAACGAGGAGTAATGGTCTCAAGCTGCAGTGGGGGAGGTTTAGATTGGATATTAGGAAAAACTTTTTCACTAAGAGGGTGGTGAAACACTGGAATGCGTTACCTAGGGAGGTGGTAGAATCTCCTTCCTTAGAGGTTTTTAAGGTCAGGCTTGACAAAGCCCTGGCTGGGATGATTTAACTGGGAATTGGTCCTGCTTCGAGCAGGGGGTTGGACTAGATGACCTTCTGGGGTCCCTTCCAACCCTTATATTCTATGATTCTATGTCCCCCAATGCATACTCCAGAAGGTGAGGGCAGCCTTACTGCCCACCTCTCAGGTTTTCCTTGAGTGGGTCCTGCAGGAGGGTGCTCTCTGCCCACCTGCTTGGCATCAGGCCCCTGCTCCGCGAGTTTCCCCTGCCCCCACCCCCGCTCCATATTCTGAACCAGCTGTGTGACTTGCTGCCAGTTCGTGTTTGAACTGTGGCTTAGAAACAACTGTACACGCTTATGCTCCACATCTTTCATTCCCTTACCCTCGTGTTCCATCCCAACATCAAGTGTCGGGACCTCTTACCATCTGTGGAGGGTGAGGAACCCTGGTGGGCCAGTTTGTATTCTACTCTGGTCCCACGGCCTGTCGGGAACATCTGCTGGTGGCTCCTTCGTGGGGCTGTGAGCACAGGCATGTACTTTGTGCGGTTCACCCCCCTTTCCCTGACACTTGCCCCTTCTGCAGCGTGAGGTAGACCCTGGCACACATCTACACAGAGTGTACCAGATTATAGTCCCTTTTCCGGCTTCTCCAGAACTTTCTCCATAGGTTATGGCTGCACTTTTCCCTGCAACACACCCTATCTGTGGTCCCACAAAGACACAAGACCTCCTCACCAACCACCTCCTGGTCATCTATAACACCAGGAGGAGGATGCTGGATGGGGAGGTGCTCTGCAACTGTGGGGCCTATTTCTTTTCCTCCCTTCGATCACGCATCCGGGCAGAGTTCCTCTGGGCCATATCCACTAGCTCTCTGGATGTCTGCAAGGAGCAGTGGGCGTTGTCTGGGGTTCTCTGCTCGGTGTCACCTTCATGCTCCCTGCACCCTGTAACCCTCACTCCTGTCTCTGTTTGACATCAGTTGTCCCCCAAACTCACTTGAGCCCCAGGTTCAATAGGGGAGGGGCCTTCAGCTATGGACAGGCTCACACCCGCTCACTCCGAGAACTCAGTAGGGTCCAGCACTCTATCACAGATATATTAAGAGGAGTATTCTAAGTAACACAGGCGGTGATTGTCCTGCTCTACTTGACACTGGTGAGGCCTCAGCTGGAGTACCATGTCCTATTTTGGGCACCTCACTTTGGGAAAGATGTGGACCAATTGGAGAGAGTCAGGAGTGCAACAACAATGATCAAAGGTTTAGAAAACCTGACCTATGAGGAGAGGTTTAAAAAACTGGCCATGTTTACTCTTGAGAAAAGAAGACTGAGGAGAGATTAACTGTCTTCAGATCTGTTAAGGGCTGTTATAATTTTCAGCAAGGCAATTTAGGTTCGATATTAGGAAAAAACTTTCTAATGACAAGGGTAGATAATCTCTGGAATAGGTTTCTGTGAAGATACATGCCCTCAGTCTGGCCGAGAGGAGACTAACAAGCTCTTCTGGGCCTGTTTGGCACTAACAAGGTGCAGCTGCAGGGCTTGTTCTGCCTGGATGGGGGGAAACCTGGCCCAGGAAGGGGTGGTGAAGAGGAGAAAGGCTGTTCCAATCCCAGAGATGGCAGATGAGAGGGAGACAGTTGCAGGCCTCAGCACCCACAGAGGTGCACAGACAACCTGGGGCAGGACACCCCAGAGGAGAGGGCAGAGGTAGGCCCCACTAAGGGACAGTAGACCTGCTGATAGACCCAGTCCAAAAGACTGCCTGAGAGCCAGGCCACCTTTGCCCTTCTTGTCTTTCACTTGGAGTCCCCTGTCTCCTACAGGAGAGGGGGCGGGGGACACCCGTTCTTTTTTGTTTTATTCTGAGAGCCCCTCGTGTGCTATGAACTGGGGGGTGGGCAGACATTGTACATGACTGGCAGTGGGGCCTGGAGAGGACTTGAGGGAGCCCCTGCCACCCAAGCTTTGAAGGGAGATTGTGGAATCCCCCTCACTGGGGGGTTTAAGACCAGGTTGGACAAACACCTGTCAGGGCTGGGCTAGGTAAACTCCATCCCCCAGGCTGAGGCAGGGCTGAGTAGTTGACCTCCTGAGGTCCTGTCCACCCTGACATTTCTATGATTCTGTGACCCCAGTGGGCTGCTGAGGAGTGGGGTAAGCGAGCTAGCAGGGACCAGGAAGCTACAAAATCCTGCCTGCGTTCTGTTAAGACTCCTCTTTTCCCAATGCTGTTGTAGCCATGTCGGTTCCAGGGTGTCAGACAGACAAGGTGGGAGAAGCAATATCTTTTACTGGAACAGCTTCTGTTGGTGAGAGAGACGAGCTTTCGAGCTCCTCCTCAGGTCATTGGAAGTGATGTGTTTCCAGGGAGTATTTCACTTTTGATGACTCAGGATTTATGTCTGTAAAACGTTTCACTGGAAAGTTTCCAACTGGCTCTAGCTGCAAAGCCAACCAGCCAAAAGTCAGGCAATGCCAGCTTCACAGCTGCCCATCTGTGACGGGGGCTGGGCAATGGCAGTTGTGACAGCGCCCTGATTGCTGGCTCACCAACTGAATCATCCCTGGCGGGAGAAAATCTGAGGGGCAAGACTGTGCCTAACCGATAGACTGGGCTGGGCAGGAGAGAGCTACAAAGTTAGTTAACTCATGAGGTGAGAAAGTAGCAAGACACGGGAAGGAAGGGCTCAGAGGGAAGAGAGAGAATAGCAGACTTTTGAGAGTGAGAGCCAGGGCCGGATTAATTCTCCTGTGGGTCCGGGGCTATTAGATTTTGTGGGGCCCTGGTATACAAGTCTGTCATAACCATACAGCTAAGGGTAGCCTAGAATTCCTCCTTACCTATAAGGGGTTAAGAAGCTCAAATAACCTGGTTGGCACCTAACCAAAAGGACCAATGGGGAAAGATGATACTTTCAAATCTGGGGGGTGGGGGGAAGGCTTTGTTCCTGCTCTTTGTTTGTGTGTTCTCTTGAGAAGCACCAAGTCAGAAAACTCCTTTTTCTATAAACCATCCTAAAGTGAGTCTCAATCTTGCAAAAAGAGTAAGTAAATAAGGCAGGGCGCGTTAATTACCTTTTGTTTTCAACTTATGAATTTTCCCTGTGCTAAGGGGGAGGTTTATCCCTGTTTTTTGTAACTTTAAAGTTTTGTTTAGAGGGCAATCCTGTGTTTTGAATCTGATTACCCTGTAAAGTTACCTTCCATCCTGATTTTACAGAGGTGCTTCTTTTACTTTTTTTTCTTTATTATAAAGTTCTGTTTTTTAAGAATCTGGTTTACCTATTTGGTTGGTAGATTATTCTCAAGCCTTCCCAAGAAGAGGGTGTAGGGCTTGGGGGCGGGGATATTTTGGGGGAATAGGAATTCCAAGTGGTCCTTTCCCTGATTCTTTGTCTAAATCACTTGGTGGTGGCAGCGTACCATCCAAGGACAAAGGATTTGTGCCTTGGGGAAGTTTTTAACCTAAGCTGGTAGAAATAAGCTTAGGGGGTCTGTCATGTGGGTCCCCACATCTGTACCCTAGAGTTCAGAATGGGGAGGGAACCCTAACAAGTCTCTTTCCTAATTTAAAACAAAATGATCACAATTATGGCATCAAGGCTGTTAATGCTATGCTAGACTTGCCTTTTAATTAACATAAAGCCATTCTGTGATTACATTTCAGTCTTAGAACATGTAGAATATAGTTAAGTTAATTCAAAATAGCCTACTTCTTACCTTAGAACAGCTGTTATATTAGTTTCTTTCTGGGAGGGAGTTTGGGTGCAGGAGGGGGCTCCAGGCTGGGGCAGGGGGCTGGGGTGCAGGAGAAGGTGAGGGGTGCGGGCTCTAGGAGGGAGTTTGGTGCAGGAGGGGATTCTGACCTGGGACAGGGGGTTGGGGTGTGGGGTCTGGGAGGGAGTTTGGGTGCAGGAGGGGGATTCTGACCTGGGACAGGGGATTGGGGTGCGGGCTCTAGGAGGGAGTTTGGTGCAGGAGGGGGATTCTGACCTGGGACAGGGGATTGGGGTGTGGGGTCTGGGAGGGAGTTTGGGTGCAGGAGGGGGCTCCAGGCTGGGGCAGGGGGCTGGGGTGCAGGAGAAGGTGAGGGGTGTGGGCTCTAGGAGGGAGTTTGGTGCAGGAGGGGATTCTGACCTGGGACAGGGGATTGGGGTGTGGGGTCTGGGAGGGAGTTTGGGTGCAGGAGGGGGATTCTGACCTGGGGCAGGGGGTTGGGGTGTGGGGTCTGGGAGGGAGTTTGGGTGCAGGAGGGGGCTCCAGGCTGGGGCAGGGGGCTGGGGTGCAGGAGAAGGTGAGGGGTGCGGGCTCTAGGAGGGAGTTTGGTGCAGGAGGGGATTCTGACCTGGGGTCGGGGGTTGGGGTACAGGAGGGGGTGTGGGGTCTGGGAGGGAGTTTGGGTGCAGGAGGGGGATTCTGACCTGGGGCAGGGGGTTGGGGTGTGGGGTCTGGGAGGGAGTTTGGGTGCAGGAGGGGGATTCTGACCTGGGGTTGGGGTGTGGGGTCTGGGAGGGAGTTTGGGTGCAGGAGGGGGATTCTGACCTGGGGCAGGGGGTTGGGGTGCAGGAGGAGGTGCGGGGTCTGGGAGCTGCAGGGACAACACACAGAGACTCCTCCCCCACCCCCCCACACACATCAGGGGCTGCAGAGACATGCCATTAGCAGGCCGCTTTTGGGAGCAGCGTGGGGCCATGGCATGCAAGCAGCCTGCCTAAACCTGTTGGAGGGAGGGATAGCTCAGCAGTTTGAGCAGTGGCCTGCTAAACCCAGGGTTGTGAGTTCAATCCTTGAGGGGGGCAATTTAGGGATCTGGGGCAAAAATTGGGGATTGGTCCTGCTTTGAGCAGGGGGTTGGACTAGATGATCTCCTGAGGTCCCTTCCAACCCTGATATTCTATGATTCTGAGCGTTGCTGCACCACTGGACTTTTAGCAGCCTGGAGATCGCAATCAACTGGCAGAGGCTACGGGATCGACCAGTTTATCACAATCAATGGGTTGGTGACCACTGAATTGTGTATAATTATGGATTTATTTTTGTAGGGCTCCCCTTAGCCCGAGGCCCTGGGCTGCAGTCCCTAAAGCCCCTGCGTTAATCCGGCCCTTGTCAGAGCCAGTAGAGATCTCTCCGGAGGAGATACCATCCGCTTCTTCCTCCTTTGCTGAATGAGCTGGGGAGTGAATGCTGTTGTATACAAAGATGCACAAGTTTTGTAATGGTGATGGGGGGAAAACATGGTAAATAAATTGCACAAAGGTTGTGGCTAGAAAAGAGACAGGAGCAGGATGATGTCCTGTCTCACCATGCAGTCTTAATAAACCCCCTTTTTGTGTGCATCCAGTGCACTGAATAAGGCAGGGGTCTTGTGGGGGAAAAAAGTGTGTGATCCTGTAATTAGACTGTATCATAACAGCTATGCATGTAACCCTGTACCTGAGCTCTAGCAGGTGGGAAGCTCACTGCATCCATCTAGTGGTGAAGCCAAGGGGCTGCTTTATAAGCTACACATAAAAGCTCCGCAGAAAGGAGTTCTTTGCCCCCATCTATTGGTCAACAGGGGGAAGTATAGCTGTGGAGACAGTTCATTTGCATATGCTTGCTACCCAGAAATCCTCCAAGTGACACTTTTGGGAGTAACCAGAACTGCACATGAATTCCAAACTGGTGGAGTAGTAGGACTGACCTGCAAGCAGAGGAGGAGAAAGACTTTTCTACTCTGTGGCAAGCAGCATGTCTCCAACAATAAGGACTCTGCTCAAGGGTCTGATGTGCCATTGAATACTCTCCAATGAAGACTTAGCAAAGGATAATGCCGAGGCAATTCTGCGATGAAAGATGGAACAGGGCGGCGGCAGCTCTGCAACAAGAGAAGTCTCTTTGCAGAAGCCTCAGAGGGCAGCAGCAGCTGAACTGAGGGCACTCCAGTAAGGGCATCTCTACCCAGCACAAGTAAAGCTGAGATCACTCTAGCTACGCTGGGTTTGGCACCTGAGCACCAAACCAGATAGCATTTCCCAAGGGACTGGAGACAGGTCTACCTGAGTGCACTCCCAGACTCTTGGACCATGCTACCCAGTGACACCAAACCGTGAGTGGGGTGCAGTGGATGGGGAAGGAGGGGGGAGTAATTTGTTAAAGGATATTTGCTTGCTGGATGTCCACACAGGCAGGTGGGGAACTGAGTTACAGCATTCCTGCAAAGACACCAGGAGAGTGGGGCATGGAGGAGGAATCTGAGTTTTCATTCACTTATCTCTGCTGTTGCTGTGTTTCCCCAGACTGATGATGTGTCCCCTGATGGCTTTCTCTTGTTTCATGCCCAGACTCCATGCTGAGTGGGGAAGATGCCTGTCGAGGGTGCCCAGGAGAGGTGTTTAGCTTTTCACAGGTTTCTGTGTGGGGCCTTGAGCTGGTGGATTTCTTAATTTTAAGAAGAACCCCTAGAGATTTGTTTCTTCTGACAGCCCTGAGCAGATGAGTTACGCGTACAAGGGGCAGAATTAAGGTCACATGAGCAACTGTAAATCTGGCATTTCCTACCTTTCGAGTGCTTGGTTTTGCAACACAAAAAGCATTCTTAAAGTAGGTTTTAAAAATATATTTTCCTATTTTTAAAGAAAAAAGTAGAAACCTTCCATTATGTGTAACTATCCATCCAACAGGAAACTGGCTGCTCAATGCACAGAGTTAAAGGGCTGGTTGCTGTCTGCATCCTGCTGACCTCTCAGCCTGTGCTGTCTTGCCAGCTCCCCAGTGGTCTCGTAGTTATGGTGAATAGTTTGGTGGGGACGAGATGGGCCTGGGGGGGTTCCATAGTTTGGGAACTGTTGTCCATAATGACTTTTTATATTTGGCCTGAGGGGGAGGGCCTGACCCATTTCAGATGGGCCCTTCCACCTGAGGTCTCTGTATACATCTGGGAACAAGGAACGTAGGCTGCCCTTAAGAGATGGGGGCCTCTCTCCTGGGAAGCAGGGACTAAAAAAGATTTGGAGGTCATGGTGGATAATCAGCTGTACATGAGCTCCCAAAGCAATTCTGTGGCCAAATGGTCTAACGCAATCCTGGGATGTATAAACAGGGGAATCTCAAGTAGTAGCAGAGAGTTATTTTACCTCTATTTGGCACTGGTGTGACCACTGTTGGAATCCTGTGTCCAGTTCTGGTGCCCACAATTCAAGAAGGATGTTGAAAAATCGGAGAGGGTTCAGAGAAGAGCCACAAGAATAATTAAAGGATTAGAAAACCTGCCTTCTAGTGATAGCTTGAGGTCCTTGAGTCGAACATAGTTTAACAAAGAGAAGGTTAAGGGGTGACTTGATTATAGTCTTGTGACGGGGCAAGGCCAGATGGCTATAGAAAAGTAGTGGGAGAGAAATATATTAGCTCCAGGCTAAACAAATCCCTGGTACCAGGATAGGTGAAATGGCAGCTGCTCCAGGTCAATTAAGACACCTGGGGCCAATTAAGAACTTTCCAGAAGGCAGGGAGAAGGCTAGGTTGATTGGGACACCTGAAGCCAATCAGGGGCTGACTGAAACTAGTTAAAAGCCTCCCAGCCAGTCAGGTGGGTGTGGATGTCAGGAGCTGTGGGAGGAAGTTGCACTGTTGGAGAGGCTGAGTAGTACACACCATATCAGGCACAAGGAAGGAGGCCCTGAGGTAAGGGTGAAGTGGAGCTGGAGGAAGTGAGGGCTGCTGTGGGAGAAGTAGCCCAGGAAATTGTAAAAAATGTTATGTTTCTAAAAGGTCAGCTACCATAGCTGATACTATTAGGGTCCCTGGGCTGGAGCCCAGAGTAGAGGGTGCACTCGGGCCTCCTCCCCCCCCCAGCCCCTGCACCTTTGCTCCCTGATTAATCACTGAGACTGGGAGAGAACAGAGACTGTGCAAGGAAGGATAACTTCTCCTCACCTCCCTCGCTGGCTTATGAAGAAAATGGCTCAGTAGACTGTGACACTTGTCTCTAGAGAGAGAAGCGTTATGTGCAGGGTCACAGTGAGCCTCTGAGGCTAGCGAAATCCGCCAGGAAACGCGGGACCCATGGAGGCAATGACAGAGCTTTGTCACAGTCTCTAAATACCTACACAGGGAACAAATATTTAATAATGGGCTCTTCGATTTGGCATGATCCAAGGGCTGGAAGTTGAAGCTAGATGAGTTCAGACTGGAAATAAGGTGTCAATTTTTAACAGTGAGTAATTAACCACTGGAACAATTTACCATGGGTTGTGGTGGATTCTCCATCACTAACCATTTTTAAATCCAGATTGGATGCTGTCACGGACTCACAGGACTTGTGCTCTCTTTCAGCTTCGTACAGTCCCTGGGAGGAATCCCCTTCAGTGTAACAGCCTTTCTCAGGGGTCTACTCTCAGGGGTTAAGTCGTAAGCCCCTCCACCTCCTGGGACCGCACCTCTCTGAGCCTCCAGCACACCTGGCTCTGCTGTGGGCCACCTCAGGGAGTCCACTTGCTCTGGACCCTCAGGGCCTCCACTCGCAGAGGGAGCAAGGCAACTCTGTTCTCTACACACTCAGCCAGTGTAAAACAGGAGGGTTTATTGAGAGTCTGAACACAGCACATGAAACTCCTCAGGACCCTCGGGCCTAGCAACCCTCAGCACAGTACATCTAGGTCTCTCCTGCATCCAGGTGGGCTCTGTCTGCTCTCTCAGACCAGTCCAGAAGCCCCATCCTTCCAGCCACGCATCCTATATCGCCTCCCCCAGCTCCTCCCCTGTCCTTTGTCTTCAGTCCCAGGTAAACAAGTCGCCTGGGCCTTCTCTATTCTGTCCTTTGTTCACCACTAGCTGGAACCAGTTGATCAGGTCCCTGGGGTCCTCTCTCCTCAGCCCTTTGTCCTCCCACTGGCCAGAACAGGCTGACTGCCAAGCACAGGTAGGACTCCTGGTCACCAGGTCACCGGTCGCTGGGGTCCCCCATCTCCAGGCAGTTGTTTGGGTGCTTGACACCTAGGCAAGGTCACACCTCGTACTCTGTAACAACAAACCCCCTCTCCCACCACCTTGTTACACATTCAGCACACAGGGAAAACTGAGACCCACACAGTATTCATGCAAAACACTAAAAAAATCCCCCACTTCTTCACAGTTGCTTTTCTAAAAGATCTGCTCGAGAAATTATTTTGGGGAAGCTCTGTGGCCTGCGTTATACAGGGGGTCAGACTAGATGATCACAATGGTCCCTTCTGGCCTTGGAATCTGTGAAAAAGTGTGATTCCTTCTCCTGGCCCTTATGGCTACTGAATGGTTTGTGTTTCATCCCCAGCCCAAATCATCGTTGTGGGAGGTGGGGAGTCCTTGTACAATGTAGCTAACGAAATGGGGAGCTGCCCAGTTTGCCCGGACTCTCCTATAACCTCATAGCCTTAAGTATCTGGGTGCCACTGCTGGGCATGACCACATATTCCAGAGCTATGCTTTACATCCCCTTCCCCCTGCCCTCAGTGCTGGGACCAGCTGGATGCTAGTTAAGCCCCCAGCACTAGTTAGAGCACCCTCTGGGACACTCTAAGCTAAGTTGTGCTGGCTCATAATAACCCCTTACAAGAATCCCCAGCTGCTTTCCAGTCCTTTTGTGCCACTAGAATGGTGCACAGGGGCTGGCTTGGGGGCCAGGGCTGACCCACAGTTTCCAGAACAGACCTGGATATGGCTTCCAGCAGACAGTTCATGAAGAAAGATAATACACAATTCATACTTGCCACACTTTCATGCTTATCCTCTCGTTAGCCATTGGATTGAGGGAAAATTACAATCATCTGTGTTTTACATTGTCATTCAGAGTCTAGCAGCTCTTTGCTAGCATACCCCTCCCTGCCCAAAATATGAATGTAGATAGTGCTGTGAATCTTTCTTCGGGGCCTATGCCTTGGCATCGATTACTGGGCATACTAAAAATTACATCCCAAATGCAGTCTTGAATGCATTGCAAAAAGTCTTGCTATCACCATTTTGTTTAAATTTACTGCTTCATTCCCTTCAATACTTCAATATTTAACAAGTGAGATACACATGAACTCCCTCCCCCAGCTGTACTGAAATGTTCATAGCAGGAGCTCCACTGTGCAGCACTCAGATAACCGCACAAGGATGGATGTCAATGGCGCAGTTGGTTGTTAATGCTCAGATGTTCACTCGTCATTTCTTTCTATTACTTTAAAATACAGAGACAAAACCACTCCAAGTGACTGTAAAATACCTCAATCCATTTAAAATTATGCCTCCAAAGTTGTATTGTTTCCTGGGTACACAAAATATACAGAATGAAAGAATGAGAGTGTGATGTGACATAAAGGTTTAATGGCATGAGTTTGGGATGGGACATTATGCACAAGCAAAAGTCATGAGCTAGAGCTCATCACAATGTGTGCCAATAAAATCAATGTGCCCCAACAAACAGCTATACTATACCACGCTGTCAGACTGACTTTGCTCCACATCCATTACAAGAAAAATAAACTTGTTAAAATGCTTCAGTGAGTTTGAAACCATTTCATTGGGTTGTTTTTCATATCTCTCCACCTGCAAAGCTGAGCTCCACCATGGGTCCAAGGGCACAGAACTCCAAAGGAGAGGAAACTATGGCGAATGCATTTTTAGACCCCTCAAATTGTTTGTGGACAAAGTGTTCCATTTTCAAGTTGTGATTGCTTATGCTCTCGCAAGACTAACAAGTGCTGTTTCCTACTGGAAGAGGATGGGGGTCCTAATTCTCTAGTGGGATAAAGCATTCTCTGCTCTAACACAAATCTGACATCAGGAATCATAACATTCAAAAACCGGTAAGAGAACACTTCAACCTCTCTGGCCACTCAGTAAAAGATTTAAGGGTGGCAATTTTGCAACAGAAAAGCTTCAAAAACAGACTCCAAGGAGAAACTGGTTTCAGAGTACCAGCCGTGTTAGTCTGTATTTGCAAAAAGAAAAGGAGGACTTGTGGCACCTTAGAGACTAACCAATTTATTTGAGCATTAGCTTTCTTGAGCTACAGCTCACTTCATCGGATGCATTACACATATTGAATCTATTTCCTTAAGTTAAGTATCCTCACACCTTCTTGTCAACTGTCTAAATGGGCCATCTTGATTATCACTACAAAAGTTTTTTTCTCCTGCTGATAATAGCTCATCTTAACTAATTAACCTCTCACAGTTTGTATGGTATCTTCCAACTTGTGTGTGTGTGTGTTACTATATGTTCCATTTTATGCATCGGATGAAATGGGCTGTAGCCCATGAAAGCTTATGCTCTAATAAATTTGTTAGTCTCTAAGCTGCCACAAGTACTTCTGTTCTAATTCCCATGGCTCAGAAGATCATCATTTATCATCAAGGTGAGTCCCCCAGGGGTGTAGCCTCCTTGCAGGCTGGTTCTTGCCCAGATTTCTGTGGCTCACAGGTGGACTGTCAATCGGGAACTTGTTTAGGGCTCTCTCTTGCCCAGCTTGCATCTCAGCCAAAGTTTGCCCAAGGCATCTTGCTCTTCCCGTGGAGAGAGCAGACCAGAACACGCGCCTCGTCTTGAGAGCTGGCTTGCTTTCAAACCTCACTTGGTTCCTTTGTAGCTGATGCATTTAGTTGTATTATTCTGTAGTCACATAGTGCCACAAGCGTGCAGAGCATGTTACAAACTGGGATTCCTTTGTAGTCATCAAAGAGGTCCTTGATCTTTCTGGGGAAATGGGGAGGATTGCCAGGGCATATACAACCAGTGCCAAGAGGGGAGGTTCTCTCCCTGAATAGCTAGCATTCACTTCTGTTTCTCTAAATTCAGTACAGCTGCTGGTTGCTTTATTAGCACATGGGGTGAGGCACACCTGCCACACAATGACAAATAGCATGTCAGCCACCATGCTTTGTAACCACTCGAGCAGTGGATCGCTGCAGACCAGATCCGGAAGGGCTCTGAGTTCCTCCGGGGTGGAGCTGAGAGCACTTGGCTCCCTGTGATGTGATTGCTGGCGGGGCCTAAGGATCCCAGTCACTGCAAAGAGCTGAGCGCCCTCAGGCCATACGTGTGCGTGACAGTGAGACAAGGGTGTATCCTTCTATTAAATGACACAGGAAAGATTTCAGCCCATCACAGACCAGAAAATGACATGTAACCCCACAAACAATACTAAAATAAAAAGAAAAGGAGTACTAGTGGCACCTTAGAGACTAACCAATTTATTTGAGCATAAGCTTTCGTAAGCTACAGCTCACTTCATCAGATGCACTCAGTGGAAAATACAGTGAGGAGATTTATATACACACAGAACATGAAAAAATGGGTGTTATCATACACACTGTAAGGAGATTGATCACCAGCAGGAAAGCGGGGGGTGGGGGGGAGAAAACCTTTTGTAGTGATAATCAAGGTGGGCCATTTCCAGCAGTTATGTCCAAGGAGCAGTGGGGAGTGGGGGAAATAAACATGGGGAAATAGTTTTACTTTGTGTAATGACACATCTACTCCCAGTCTCTATTCAAGCCTAAGTTAATTGCATCCAGTTTGCAAATTAATTCCAATTCAGCCGTCTCTCATTGGAGTCTGTTTTTGAAGTCTTTTTGTTCTAATATTGCGACCTTTAGGTCTGAAATCGAGTGACCAGAGAGATTGAAGTGTTCTCCGACTGGTTTATGAATGTTATAATTCTTGACATCTGATTTGTGTCCATTTACTCTTTTACGTAGAGACTGTCCATTTTGACCAATGTACATGGCAGAGGGGAATTCCTGGCACATGATGGCATATATCACATTGGTAGATGCGCAGGTGAACGAGCCTCTGATAGTGTGGCTGATGTGATTAGGCCCTAGGATGGTGTCTCCTGAATAGATATGTGGACACAGTTGGCAACGGGCTTTGTTGCAAGGATAGGTTCCTAGGTTAGTGGTTCTGTTGTGTGGTGTGGGTTGCTGGTGAGTATTTGCTTCAGGTTGGGGGGCTGTCTGTAAGCAAGGACTGGCCTGTCTCCCAAGATCTGTGAGAGTGATGGGTCGTCCTTCAGGATAGGTTGTAGATCCTTGATGATGCGTTGCAGAGGTTTTAGTTGGGGGCTGAAGGTGATGGCTGGTGGCGTTCTGTTATTATCTTTATTGGGCCTGTCCTGTAGTAGGTGACTTCTGGGTACTCTTCTGGCTCTGTCAATTTGTTTCTTCACTTCAGCAGGTAGGTATTGTAGTTGTAAGAATGCTTGATAGAAATCTTGTAGGTGTCTGTCTCTGTCTGAGGGGTTGGAGCAAAGGCGGTTGTATCGTAGAGCTTGGCTGTAGACGATGGATCGTGTGGTGTGGTCTGGGTGAAAGCTGGAGGCATGTAGGTAGGAATAGTGGTCAGTAGGTATAGGGTGGTGTTTATGTGACCATCGCTTATTAGCACCGTAGTGTCCAGGAAGTGGATCTCTTGTGTGGACTGGTGCAGGCTGAGGTTGATGTTGGGATGGAAATTATTGAAATCATGGTGGAATTCCTCAAGGGCTTCTTTTCCATGGGTCCAGATGATGATGTCATCAATGTAGTGCAAGTAGAGTAGGGGTATTAGGGGACGAGAGTTGAGGAAGTGTTGTTCTAAGTCAGCCATAAAAATGTGGGGGTAGCAAGCAGGGCAATTGCCAGGGGCCTCCACGAAGCTACATTGCTCAGGCTTCAGCCCCAGAAATGATTAGGGGTATGGAACGGCTGTCATATGAGGAGAGGTTGAAATGACTGGGACTTTTCAGCTTGGAAAAGAGACGACTAAGGGGGGATATGATAGAGGTCTATAAAATCATGAATAGTGTTGAAAAGTTGCATAAGGAAGTGTTATTTACTCCTTCGCATAACACAATAACTATGGGTCACCAATGAAATGAATAGTCTGAAGATTTAAAACAAACAAAAGAAAATATTTCTTCACAGTCAACCCCTGGAACTCTTTGCCAGGGGATACTGTGAAGGTCAAAACTATAACAGGATTCAAAACAGAACTAGATAAGTTCATGGAGGATAGGTCCATCAATGACTATTAGTCAGGATGGGCAGGGATGCAACCCCATGCTCTGAGTGTCCCTAGTCTCTGTTTGCCAGAGGCTGGGAGTGGACGACAGTGGATGAATCATTCGATGATTACCTGTTCTGTTCATTCCCTCTGAAGCACTTGGCATTGGCCACTGTTGGAAGACAGGATACTGGGCTAGATGGACCATTGGTTTTACTCAGTATGGCCGTTCTGATGTTCTTATATAGAACTGAGATGTATCTGCACCCCCCCCCCCCGTCCTCTGTAACCCAATATACCCCTCTCCCCTCCCAGAGCTGAGATAGAACCCAGGAGTCCTGACAGGGTCTCTCTCTCTGCAGAGTTAGTAACAAAGTAAGAATATACATTATAATTTTAAACCTAAACAGTTTCCCTTAAGTGACTTGCCAAAAGATGTCAGAACCTGTTAGTATTAGAGCTGAGTGGGTCTAATATTTAGTTTTCTTTCTTTTATAAAGGAATTAGATACAATGCTAATACTTTGTTTACACAGTGTTCTACAGCAACTGATTAACACAAATCACAACATTATTTCCATTTTATAGATGGGAAAACTGGTGGGATAGATGGGATTAGACCCCAGGTTACCTAACTCATTGTCTGGGGTGAGTGTTCTTTAATATTCACTTAAAAGCCACTGTCTGAGCAAACATTCCTGAAAGAAAACTTCATTGGCGAGAATAGTTTTGGAAAGTGCGCGCACACAGTGTGGCCAAGTGGCTGAAGATATTCATAGTTTTTTCAAGGGAATATTTACAGAACAATTTTCACCTAGAAAACAGATATTTTGGAGCATTTATGGTGGCTGTTGCTTCAATTTTGGAACGTGTAAATTCCACAAGTTTCCATTTAGGCCAGTGCATTAGCCTGGTAATCTGCATAGGGAGATAGGATTTGCCATCCCGGATCACGCAGCACTTGGTCTATGTCATGTCAGATATCCTGCCTCCAGCAGAGACCAGCAGCAGATGCTCCATGGGAAGGCAATTCCTCCTTTACCACTCTTGCACTTAGCCAGCTGTGCAATGCTGTGTGTAGGGAGAATCATAGAATCATAGAATATCAGGGTTGGAAGGGACCTCAGGAGGTCATCTAGTCCAACCCCCTGCTCAGAGCAAGACCAATCCCCAACAAAATCATCCCAGCCAGGGCTTTGTCAAGCCTGATATTAAAAACCTCTAAGGAAAGAGATTCTACCACCTCCCTAGGTAACCCATTCCAGTGCTTCACCACCCTCCTAGTGAAAACGTTTTTCCTAATATCCAACCTAAACCTCCCCCACTGCAACTTGAGACCATTACTCCTTGTTCTGTCATCTGCTACCACTGAGAACAGTCTAGATCCATCCTCTTTGGAACCCCCCTTCAGGTAGTTGAAAGCAGCTATCAAATCCCCCCTCATTCTTCTCTTCTGCAGACTAAATCATCCCAGTTCCCTCAGTCTCTCCTCATAAGTCATGTGCTCCAGCCCCGTAGTCACTTTTGTTGCCCTCTGCTGGACTCTTTCCAGTTTTTCCACATCCTTCTTGTAGTGTGGGGCCCAAAACTGGACACAGTACTCCAGATGAGGCCTCACCAATGTCGAATAGAGGGGAACGATCACGTCCCTCGATCTGCTGGCAATGCTCCTACTTATACAGCCCAAAATGCCATTGGCCTTCTTGGCAACAAGGGCACACTGTTAACTCGTATCCAGCTTCTCATCCACTGTCACCCCTAGGTCCTTTTCTGCAGAACTGCTGCCTAGCCGCTCAGTCCCTAGTCTGTAGCAGTGCATGGGATTCTTCCATCCTAAGTGCAGGACTCTGCACTTGTCCTTGTTGAACCGCATCAGATTTCTTTTGGCCCAATCCTTCAATTTGTCTAGGTCCCTCTGTATCCTACTTCCCCTGTAACCTCTCACAATTTGCTGATGCCCTGAGACTGAGGGTTGACTGCGACATAATTATGTGTTATTATTGATAAAATTACCTGGTTCTTTATAAATACAGCAACAGTATTTGCCTCTAGGACCTCCTGGCTAATGAATTCCATGGGCTGGCTACACAGTGTGAAGTAGTATTTCCTTTTATTTGCTTTAAGTTTAGCTGCTGTTAGTTTAATTGAATGATTCCTTCTTTGCATTCCATGGGAAATTGTTAATAGGGAAGGAGGGATCTGATTTCGGTAAGGGCCAGATCCCTAAGCCATTTAGCACCCATCAACCCTTAACCAAGGGGGTGGGGCTACTCAGGAAGACCAGGGTTTTAAAAAGCCGGCTCCTAAGCGACCAGAGAAGCTAGCGACCAGGAGCGACTAGCAGGGGAGTTTTGCAAGGGAGTTCTCCAGGTGAAGGAGGATCGATTACGTGACGCACAGTCAGTCTGTGGAACTCCTTCCAGAGGATGTTGTGAAGGCCAAGATATAACAGGGTTAAAAAACGAACTAGATAAGTTCATGGAGGATAGGTCCATCAATGGCTATTAGCCAGTGTGACATTCTATACCTTGGGGGAGCACCCTGTAGCCCCCATATTCCTCATTTATATATAATGGTGATATTGCATCTAGAACACGCTGTGTGAGGTATCGGGGAAAGGTTATGATCTGCTGAAAGTCATTTTTCTATCTATATATGTATATCATCAATGCATATGAAGTTATGAGAATGTGTTGTATGGTTGTCACTAAAATATGCTGTTGGTTTGGGAGGCACCCAGATACTAACTCTCCAGCGACACTGACAAGGGAGGTAACCAACACCCAGATGGGTGCTGAACAGACATAACCAGCCATTGTCCAGCAAGGGAGCTACAATGCAATGACTCACTTGAATTAGGCCACACCAGGGGAATTGCTCAACCTTGCCTGGGGACTCAGCAATGCCCACTGGACATGCCTGGACTTGTGTTCTCCATGCACATGGGAGTGACAGTATAAAACAGAACACAGCGGCCACATGCTTAGCCTTTCTCTTGCCCCCACCTATGCTATAAGCAACAAGGAGACTCACAGAAGACTGAAGACTCCAGCAGAGGAGACTGGCCCAGGTTTCAATGGTGAAACCTGTGTACTATGAACTGCAATATCCAGTGGGGTGAGAAAAACTGCTTAATCTAGTTGTTGCACAGTCTAATAGGGTTGAGAGTTTAGACTGTGTGCTTATATTTTATTTCTTTTGGTAACTAAGGGCTTGTCTACACTGGCAATTAACAGCGCTGCAACTTTCTCATTCAGGGGTTTGAAAAAACAACCCCCTGAGCGCAGCAAGTTGCAGCGCTGTAAAGCGCCTGTGTAAACAGTGCCCCAGCACTGGTAGCCACGCTCCCAGCGCTGGTAGCCACACCCCTCATTGAGGTGGTTTTTTTAGAGCACTGGGAGAGCTCCACGACCACACAGCGTAGACTAGCCCTAACTCTGACTTTTTGCCTATCACTTATAATCACTTAAAATCTATCTTTTGTTGTCAATAAACTTCTTTTACTGTTTATCTTTACTAGTGAGTTTGCTTGAAGTGTTTGGTAATCTGCTCAGGTTTGCAAAGGCTGGTGTATATCCACTTTCCATTGATTAAGTGATGAACCAATTAATAAAGATGGTATATTCCCGAGGTACAAGTCTGGGAGGTGGGGGGATTTGGCTGGTGCCTTTCTCTTGAGATTCACGAGTGACTCTGGGAGCATTCATGCAATCTAGCTGGGTGTGAGGTTCCACATGCTGTTGTGCTGAGTGATAACAGCACATGGAGGGGTTTGCTGCTTGTCACTAGCAAAGCATTTATGAGAGACAGCCCAGGCTGGAGAGTTCAGGGGGCACAGCAGTCCCACAGTCCTAGGCTGCACCCTGTCCTGTCACAGGATCCTGTCACAGCCAGGATGGGCAGGGATGGTGGACCCATAAGGTGGATAGAAAGCTGGCTAGATTGTCAGGTTCAATGGGTAGTGATCAATGGCTCCATGTCTAGTTGGCAGCCTGTATCAAGCGAAGTGCCCCAAGGGTCGGTCCTGGGGCCGGTTTTGTTCAATATCTTCATTAACGATCTGGAGGATGGCGTGGATTGCACCCTCAGCAAGTCTGTAGATTACACTAAACTGGGAGGAGTGGTAGATACGCTGGAAGGTAGGGATAGGATACAGAGGGCCCTAGACAAATTAGAGGATTGGGCCAAAAGAAATCTGATGAGGTTCAACAAGGACAAGTGCAGAGTCCTGCACTTAGGATGGAAGAATCCCATACACAGCTATAGACTAGGGACCGAACAGTTAGGCAGCAGTTCTGCAGAAAAGGACCTAAGGGTTACAGTGGATGAGAAACTGGATATGAGTCAACAGTGTGCCCTTGTTGTCAAGAAGGCTAACAGTATTTTAGGAGCATTGCCAGCAGATCAAGGGATGTGATCATTCCCCTCTATTTGGCATTGGTGAGGCCTCGTCTGGAGTACTGTGTCCAGTTTTGGGTCCCACACTACAAGAAGGATGTGGAAAAATTGGAGAGAGTCCCACGAAGAGCAACAAAAATGATTAAGGGGCTGGAGCACTTGACTTATGAGGAGAGGCTGAGGGGAACTGGGATGATTTAATCTGCAGAAGAGAAGAATGAGGGGGGATTTGATAGCTGCTTTCAGCTACCTGAAAGGGGGTTCCAAAGAGGATGGATCTAGACTGTTCTCCATAGTAGCAGATGACAGAACGAGGAGTAATGGTCTCAAGTTGCAGTGGAGGAGGTTTAGTTTGGATTTTAGGAAAACACTTTTTCACTAGGAAGGTGGTGAAACACTGGAATGCGTTACCTAGGGAGGTGGTAGAATCTCCTTCCTTAGAGGTTTTTAAGGCCAGGCTTGACAAAGCCCTGGCTGGGATGATTTAGTTGGTGTTGGTCCTGCTTTGAGCAGGGGGTTGGACTAGATGACCTCCTGAGGTCCCTTCCAACCCTGATATTCTATGATTCTATGATAAGAAGGATGTGGAAAAATTGGAAAGAGTCCAGCAGAGGGCAACAAAAATGATTAGGGGGCTGGAGCACATGATTTATGAGGAGAGGCTGAGGGGACTGGAATTATTTAGTCTGCTGAAGAGAAGAGTGAGGGGGGATTTGATAGCAGCCTTCAACTACCTGAAAGGGGGTTCCAAAGAGGATGGATCTAGAGTGTTCTCCGTGGTAGCAGACGACAGAACAAGGAGCAATGGTCTCAAGTTGCAGTGGGAGAGGTTTAGTTTGGATATTAGGGAAGAAAATTTCACTAGGAGGGTGGTGAAGCACGGGAATGGGTTACCTAGGGAGGTGGTGGAATCTCTGTCCTTAGAGGTTTTTAAGGTCAGGCTTGACAAAGCCCTGGCTGGGATGATTTAGTTGGGGATTGGTCCTGCTTTGAGCAGGGGGTGGACTAGATGACCTCCTGAGGTCCCTTCCAACCCTGATATTCTATGATTCTATGAATTTGGAGTCACTGTGGATAGTTCTTTGAAAACAGCTGCTCAATGTGCAAGAGGCAGTCAAAAAAGAGAACAGAATGTTGGAAATCATTAAGAAAGGGATCGATAAAAAGACAGTATCATATTGTGTCTATATAAATGCATGGTATGTTCACATCTTAAATACTGCATGCAGATGTGGTTGCCCCATCTCAAAAAAGAAATATTGGAATTGGAAAAGGTTCAGAAAAGGGCAACAAAAATGATTAAGGGTATGGAACAGCTTTTGTATGAGGAGAGATTAATAAGACTGGGACTTCTCAGCTTGGAAAAGAGACTAAGTGGTGATATGATAGAGGTCTATAAAATCATGACAGGTTTGGAAAAAGTAAATAGGGAAGTGTTATTTACTCCTTCTCATAATACAAGAACTATGAGTCACCAAATGAAATTAATAGGCAGCAGGTTTAAAACAAACAAAAGGAAGTATTTTGTCACACAACTCACAGTCAACCTGTGGAACCGGTTACCAGAGGATATTGTGAAGCCCAAGATTATAAGAGGGTTCAAAAAAGAACTAGATAAATTCATGGAGTATAGGTCCATCAATGGCTATTAGCCAGGATGGGCAGGGATGGTGACCCTAGCCTCTGTTTGCCAGAAGCTGGGAATGGGTGACAGCAGATGGATCACTTGATGATTCCCTGTTCTCTTCATTCCCTCTGGGGCACCTGGCATTGGCCACTGTCAGAAGACAGGATACTGGGCTAGATGGACCTTTGGTCTGACCCAGTATGGCCGTTCTTATGTTCATTCTTCCTTTGCAACTTTTCACACTGTCTGTTGCTCTCCCCCATAGCACCTACAGTTACAGAACATTTCTCATAGACTCTAAGGTCAGGAGGGACCATCATGACCATCTAGTCCAGGGATCTCAAACTCAAATCACCACAAGGGCCACATGAGGACTAGTACATTGGCCTGAGGGCCACATCACTGAAATCTTTTCATACAACAATACAAAAGTATAGTCAAAAATGAAAAAAATGAAGAGTAATATAGTATGCTATTAAAAGTCAATGTATTAACTTTTTAAAAACTGTAATGCAAAAAGGGGTTTTAATAAAATATAAACACTCAGCAATGCACCTCACTCAAATGACAAAACACGCATTTACTTTTAAAATTACTAAAATTACTTGCCCTCTGCCCCCAGCTCCGCCCCCACTCCACCCCTTCCCCGCCCCCATTCCAATCCCTTCCCCAAAGTCCCCACTCCAACTCCACCTCTTCCCTGCCCCTATTCCAACCCCTTCCCCAAATCCCTGCCCCAGTCCCACCTCTTCTCCGCCTCCTCCCCTGAGTGTGCTGTGTCCCCGCTCCTCCTCCCTCTCTCCTGGAAAGTCCTAAGCACTGCCAAACAGCTGTTTGGCAGCGGGAAGCGCTGGGAGGCAGGCGGAGGAGAGGGGACGTGGCATGCTCACGGCGGGAGGAGGGGTGCGGGGGGCAGGGGAGCTTGGCTGCCAGTGGAGTTGGCACCTATGGTGGGCCACAGGAAATAACTCCGCGGGCCACATTGAGACCCCATATTGAGACCTCCTGCATATCACAGGCCACAGAACCTCACCCACCTTCTCTTGTAATAGCCCCATGGCCTCTGGCTGAGTTACTAACGTCCTCAAAGCATGCTTTGAAGACTTCAAGTTACAGAGAATCCATCATTTACACTAGTTTAAACCTGCAAGTGGCCCAGGCCCCATGCTGCAGAGAAAGGGGGTGGAAAAAAACCCAAAAACCAGGCTCTCTGCCAATCTGACCCATGTGGAAATTCCTTTCAGACCCCAAGTATGTTGATCAGTTAGACCCTGAGCACGTGGGCAAGACCCACCAGGCAGACACCTGGGAAAGAATTCTCTGTAGTAACTCAGAGCCCTCCCCTTCTAGTGTCCCATCACTAGTCATTGGAGATATTTGCTGCTAGCAGTCACAGGTTGGCTACGTGCCATTGTAGACAGTCTCATCGTACTCTCCCCTCCATAAACTTATCAAGCTCAGTCTTGAAGCCAGTTAGGTGTTTTGCCCCCACTGCTCACCTTGGAAGGTTGTTCCAGAACTTCACTCCTCTGATGGTTAGAAACCTTCATCTAATTTCAAGCCTAAACTTGTTGATGGCCAGTTTATATCCATCTTTTCTTGTGCTTAACTTAAATAAGTCCTCTCCCTCCCTGATATTTATCCCTCTGATGTATTTATAGAGAGCAATCATACCCCTCAGCCTTCTTTTGGTTAGGCTAAACAAGCCAAGTTCTTTGAGTCTCCTCTCATAAGGGAAGTTTTCCATTCCTCTGATCATTGTAGTAGCCCTTCTCTGCACCGGTTCCCATCTGAATTGGAATTTATCTTTCTTAACCATGGGGGACCAGAACTGCACACAGTATTCCAGATGAGGGCTCACCAGTGCCTTGTATAATGGTGCTAACACTTCCCTGTCTTTACTGGGAATACCTCACCTGATGCATCCTAGGACCACATTAGCCTTTTTTCACAGTCGCATCATATTGGCGGCTTATAGTCATCCTGCGATCAACCAATACATCCAGGTCTTTCTCCTCTTCTGTCACTTCCAACTGAAAAGTTCCCAGCTTATAGCAAAAGTTCTTGTTGTTATCCCTAAATACATGATCTTGTACTTTGCACCATTAAATTTCATCCCATTTCTATTACTCCAGTTTACAAGGTCATCCAGATCTTCTTGTCTGATATTCCGGTCCTCCTCCATATTGGCAATATCACCCAAATTTGTGTCATCCACAAATTTTATTAGCACACTCCCAATTTTTGTGCCACGGTCAGTAATAAAAATGTTAATAAGATCAGTCCCAAGACCGATTCCTGAGGAACTCCACTAGCAACGTCCCTCCAGCCTGACAGTTCACCTTTCAGTATGATACATTGTATTCTCCCCTTTTAACCAGTTCCTTTGTGTAGGGATTGTGGCAGAGGAGAGTTTTATAGAACTCACAGTCAACCTGTGGAACTGGTTACTAGGGGATGTTGTGAAGGCCATAAGTATAACAAGGTTCAAAAAAGAGCTAGTAAGTTCATGGAGGGTAGGTCCATCAATGGCTATTAGCCAAGATGGTCAGGGAGGCAACCCCATGCTCTAGGTGTTCCTAAACCTCTGACTGACAGAAGCTGGGACTGGATGACAGGGATCACTTGATCATTGCCCTGTTCTGTTCATTCCCTCTCAAGCATCTGGCACTGGCCACTGCTGTAAGACAGGATGCTGGGTTAGATGGACAATTGGTCTGACTCCATATGGCCATCCTTAAGTTCTTAAGAAGGCATTTGAAGGAGGATAATGAAATGGCTCCTCCCAAGCATGAGGGGCAGGGTGGGGGAATGCACAAAAGTGCTTGTTTGTGAATTTAACAAGTGGCCGATAGAGGCTGACACCATGGGCTGACTGGAGACAAGAGCCGACCTTTTGATACTGAGTGAGAAATGACAGGTAGGTGGGGACAGGCTGTGAAGGGCCTTGAAAGTGATGTTTGATAAGATAGAGAAGAGGAGCCAGTGGGTGGATTCAAAGAGTGGGGTGAGATGATCAAAGCCCGGAGCTAGGAACACGGCCTATGTAGCAGCACTCCGACTGGGTGTGAGTGGGGCAGGAATGCATTTGTCAAGGCCGGAGAACAAGATGTTGCAGGTATTGAGACTTCTGTCTTTCTGGATTTAATTTCATCCCACTCCTAGTTCTATTCCCTCATGTCACTCAGAACAATTTCTCTCTCTCTCTGGAGTTTTACCTTGGGAATACACTTATCATTCAAAAGTCTTAGATGTAGACTGAGGAAGGTAACAGAACCAATGGACAATGTCCCACGCCAGTGACACCTGTGCAACCCCACTGATCTGAAGTTGCAACAGCGAAGTATTGTCTAATTCAAGTTAATGGAGAGTAACTGAGTTGTAGGTGTAACCAAGGGCAGTTCTTCCTTATTTACTAATTGGGTCTGCAATGACACTGACGAGCATTGTTCATGATTCATGCAATCTAATTTATTGCTGCCGGTGCCAACACCATGTGTCCTAAACTTTCGCCTTCATTTGTGTTCTTTTGTGGACTTAAATTAGTGCTCATGAAAAGCTGGAGATATAATTTATTTCTCCCCTCTTGACTCCAGCATATTAATTCTATTTAAAAAGATATGTAAATCATGATCACAGCACCCACGCTAAAGGGAAACCCAGCTAGCATGGAGCATGATAATTATTCTGAATCATCTCTCCAAAGCACTCATTCTTATGCATGCCAAGCTCCCATTAGACATGCTGCAGGGTGACTGCCGCTAATAAAAATGCCTGCGAAGCAAGGAAGGAGACTCTGAGACCAAAACTTCTTATGAACTCATAGGTGCTGGTTTCCATAGAACCCAGGACCTGCTCTTCTTCCAGAATTCAACGAATAGAGTTATTTGGCAACGTTTGTACAACGTGAAATCAGATTCAGACTCCGCATTCGTTATGGTGCATCCCACATAGATTCTGTGGTGCTACGTTCCATCTGTTCTTGGGAATCAAGGGCTCTGGATGGTAGAGGCCTGGATGTCTGCATCAGATGGGCAGCAGGCACCTGCCCATGCAGTGCCTGGATCTGGGATTAGGGCGGAAGGGGCCCAGTGGGACAAGGGTTGGGGAGTAGCTGTCAGGGGCAGGAGGTTTGCTCCTCTTGCTAGACACTTCTGAGCAGAGGATGTTTCTCTGGGGGCCAGTTGTGAAAATAAATTTCCAGTTGGAGGCCATGTAAACCATGGTGTATTCCTCCTGGTGAGAATGGTGGCTCTGCCAGCGGGAGTGATCCAGGATGCAGATTCAAAAGTACTGAGTACCCAAGAGCAATTCTTTCCTCCCTGCATATTTCCTGACTCCCTCACTCCTGCAAATGCCCTTTTCCCCCAATCTTCACTCTTTCTCCCCAAACACCCTTTCCTTCATCCCCCAAATCTCAAATTCTCTCCTTCTGCTCCCCTAACCCTTCTCTCTCCATTTCATGAGAAGACCTAAAGCCACCCCGACTTTCCTCCCTCCCATCTTCATTGTATGACCCTCCTTCTCCTTCCTTACGTGCTGTGGTAAGCACTGCAGTAGTTCACAATTTTGACATATAAGGTATCCTCATTGGCATCTACCTTAGTCCTCACTGAAATGAACGGAGCAGATCACACCTCACACTCTCTGCAAATTCGTGGAGGTGTCTCTGAATTGGTCACATTTTGCAGGGTTTTTTTTTTACCACCATAACCGCTAGAGACTTGCTTTTTAAATCATAGAAAGCTTAGATTCTGGAGACCAACCGAGAGGCCAGGCATCCTTGTAGCTCTTTTCTGAACTCTTTCCTCATTTCAACATCCTTTTTGACGTGTGGACAGCAGAACTGGAGACAGTATTTCAGTGATAACTTCACCAGTGCCATATAAAGTACAACCACCTCCCTACTCCTCTTTGATATTCCCATAGTCAGACATCCAAGGATTGCATTAGTTCTTTTGGCCACATCTTCATGTTCAGGTTGTTCTTCACCATCAGCTGCACTCACACAAGCCCAAGAGAGAAAGAAGGATCTCTGTCTCTCTCTGCTCTTGGCAGGAGAGGGAAAGCTGCTTTGCCCTGCACACCCCCTTGACTCTATCCCCCAGCTAGGGTAGCCCACAGTCAGAGATACAGAGACAGAATTTAGGAATGTTTACACAAGGACGTGATCTTTGTATCCAAAGAACATGACTGCAGTCTGGGTATCAAAAGATACTTAAATCCAGAAAATAAGATGATTCTGGGTTAATCCAGATCAAAACAGCAAGTGTGCAGTACAACTGCACAAAATAAGGGTTCCTTTCCACTTAGGAGATGAAGCTGTTTTTGAATCGACCACCTTGGGGTGATATATGTCCTGTTTGGTGACATTGTTAAATGCACTTCTCATTTTAAAGGGAATGGATTCAAATGCAATTAGAAAAGGCTTTTGCTCATTTGCCTTAATATGACTCATTGCAAATTATTGAATTTTGTGAATTAGCAAATAGGTTAAACCCAGATTCAAAAGCAAATGTAGGAAAAGCTTTCCTATTCAGGAAATATGGACTGACTTCAATGGGACTTATGCACATACTTAACTTTCAGCAAATGCTTAAGATCTTTCCTGAATTGAAAGTGCATTAAACATACTTTGCTCATTTATTTGGTAAGTGCAGTTTAATTATTTAGCATATACTTACATGACATCTGTTTTATACACTGCAGTGTATTTTGTAAGAGCAATGAAGTCCTAGTAATAGGAGACTTCACTGTAGCTCTTTGCTTGTGGAGAATTCTTGTGTGAGGGGATTTAGCAAAGTGCTCAGTTGAAAGGTATTTGTTTTCCTTAACTCTCAGTGGGATTGTTCTTGTCTCCTTCAGGCCTACATTAAAAATGTAATGTGCCAGGTCCTCTGCTGGTTGCAATCTGCATAAGTCAATAGAGCTATACCTATTTACACTGGCTGAAGATTTGGCCCAATACATGGGAAACAATCTTTGAATGAAATCATGTGTCATTTCCAAACCTGAGGACTTCATAGAATCTCAGGGTTGGAAGGGACCTCAGGAGGTCATCTAGTCCAATCCCCTGCTCAAAGCAGGACTAATCCCCAATTTTTGCCCCAGATCCCTACATAGTCCCCTCAAGGATTGAACTCGCAACCCTGGGTTTAGCAGGCCAATGCTCAAACCACTGAGATACCCCTCCCCCCAGACTGCTTCACTTTTGGCTGTGCAGCAAATGGCAAGCCCCTGAACGGCTTTATTTCTTTCATGTGGTGATTCAGATTAATAGATTTTAAAGCCAAGAGGGACCATTATAATCCTCCTGCCTGACCTTCTGCATAGCACAGACCACAGAACCTCACCCAGGAATTTCTTCACCATGCCCATATGTGATGATCTGGGGAATCTGTCCATATACAGCTTACGATACTGGTTGATCCTGGGGGCTGTCTACGTGTATTCATGTCAGACTGCAAGCTCCATTTTGAATGCGGGGGTTCGTTCACTTTCTCTATTGTCCGTCTACCTCCACATCAAGCTGAAATGCCAAGGGATAGAGGCACAAGACTAACAATAAAGGGCTGTTAAATCTGGATGGCCCTCTGTTCACACAGACAAAAGGCTGGCTCCTACCTAGGAGAGCTGGTTTATCCGGAGAAGTCGCCTGGAAACAATGTTATCTGGTAGGGGACTGTGGTCCTCTTTTGCGACTGATCAGTCAGTCACATGATCAAAGACACTGGGAGGTTACAGAAAGGTGGTAGCTGTTCTGCTGTGCATCTTTGGCCATTTTCACCAGCTCAAGCAGAGGGGAGCTGCTGCAGGGAACCCTGCCTACCTGAACACAGATGGTCCCCCAAGGACTCCCAAGGGAAGGGTGAGCTAGAGAGAGGCACATGCCGCTCAGGAGAGTCTGTTTTCCAGTCATCTGTGCTCTCTTGTGCTTTATCTCTTGAGTAGAGAGTAACTGGGTTAGGAACCTTTTGCTAAGCCTGAGTCAACTGGCTTTCAATATCGCTTATCCCTGACTCAGCAGCATAGGTACTGGAACTAGGGATGTGGGGGGGGGGGCAGCAGCACCCCTGGCTTGAAGTGGTTTCCATCACACACAGGGTTTATAGTTTGGTTCAATGGCTCTCAGCACCCCAAGGATCCACACTGTTGCACTGCCCCTGCTCAGCAGCCTGGCAAATGTCCAACAGTGGGAGCTTGACCAGATGACCAGATCTGTGGCTCCATAACTTTTGGTGAGAGCTACAGTGCATTTTCTAGAAAGACATCCAGCCCTGATTTCAAGTGATGGAGAATCCACCACAACACTTGGGAAGCTGTTCCAGTGGTTAATCACCCTCAACTGTTAACAATTTATGCCATATTTCTAGTTTGAATTTGTCTAGCTTCAGCTTCCAGCCATGAAGTCTCATTAGACCTTTGTCTGACAGATTAAAAGAACCCTCTACTCTCAGAAATCTCTCCCCTGGTAGGTATTTGTGGACCATGATTAAGTCACCACTTGACCTTTCTTTAGGAAAAATAAATAGCTTGAGCTTCTTAAGTCTCCCACTATAAAGCAGAATTTCAAATATCAAATCTTATGTTGTGCTTTTCTGCAGCCTGCAGTAATGGCAGAGGTGAAAGTAAGCTGGTATTCCTCGGTATGGTGTACCAATAAGAGCCACTGCGCTGTACCAGGACCGGCTTTCCCAGAGGGCAATTTAAAGCCCTGGGGTAGCAGCGGCCGGGCTGCAGCGGGGATTTAAAGGGCCCCAGAGCTCCAGCCACTGATATTGCCCTGGCCCTTTAAATCCCCGCCTGAGCCCTGCTGCCGAAGCCCTGGGATAGCGGCGGCGGGGCTCTGGCAGGGATTTAAAGGGCCCCGGAGCTCCAGCCCCCCCTACCCTCCCGGGGCCCTTTAAATCCCCACCTGAGCCCTGCTGCCAAAGCCCTGGGGTAGCCACTACCACAGCGAAGCCCCAGGCCCTTTAAAGCTCTGCCAGAGCCCAGATCCCCGGGGTAGCGGTGGCAGCCGGGAGCCCCCAGGTTCTCCTCAGTGATTTAAAGGGCCCGGGGCTCCACTGCAGTAGCGGCAGCTGGAGCCCTGGGCCCTTTAAATCGCCCCTGAGCCCTGGCCCTTTAAATCAAGATTTAAAGAGCCCGGGGATTTAAGGCCCTGTCTCTTCCGGTTGAGGCCACGCCTCTTCTGGTTGAGGCCACGCCCCCTGCTCAGGACTGCGGCATACCGGTAAGTCCTCTAACTTACTTTCACCGCTGAGTAATGGTCTAACTGATGCCCTCTACAGCAGTAATGGCACCTCCCTACTTCAACGTGCTATTCCCCTGCTTGGTGGCACACTTATGACCGAACCCCAAAGGTTTCAAAAATGCCTGGCTTATAGCCTCTGCGCTGAAAAGCTCCTGAATGTTAGAAACTCTGTGTAGTGGACTTGAGTACTGCTAAGCCAGGAAAGGGTGGTCATGTGAATCTGTGATAAAGAGCATGTAAAGGTATTTTTCTCAGAGTGAAGAGTTCATAAGCCACTGGAATTTCAGAACGGCTCTCAGGAAACCTTTATTAAACCAGGGAGCATTTTTGTAATCCTCCAGAAATTTCAAGTTATCCTCTTGCAGGAATATAATGGAGCTTAATAAAAGCCTTCTGCAAAACCCAGCACCCAGAAGGCATTACTGTAGAATGATATGCCTGTCTTTGAAATAAAATGTGCAATTTGCAGGTGAAGAGTAAAGAAAGTTATTTTAATGCATTTTACCTAAAATTCATGGCTCCTTGAGAAGTATTGCCTCCAAAGATATTGTTCACTGTATACATTAATGTTTTGTGTCAGCTGCTGTCTCTTTTCAGTATATGAATGATTAATATATGTTGAAGCCAATGTGAAGCAAGGAGATTCTTTTCTCCAAGAATCAGTCAGCACAGACAATACTGAAGAGGTTTATTTATGGCACCGGGGAGACTGATAAACAACTTCAAAAGTACGATGTTGCAGTGACCAGTTTTATATATATATATATATATATTATTTGCATTTATTTTGTACTTACAGAGACAAACATTGTTTCAGAGAGAGAGAGAGGGAGAGAACACTTAACATGATAACGACAGGAACAGAACATACAGATAGAAACCATCCTGATTACATTAATTATCTATGACTACCCTTAAGGCGAAGGGGTGGGATGGTGGGGGTAGGGGTGAGTGTTCACAGATATCTGGAAAGCTGTGGAGGATTTGTACAGTTCTTTCTTACTGAGAGGCTGAGTTACTGGGCAGACATCTGACCAGTTAAGTTATCCAGTGTTTACAGCTGCTATTGTCCTTGGGCCTCTGGTAGGCCAGCTTGTTAGTTATGTGGGGTTTTGCCTTAGCTGCTAACTGAATTTTTAATTTTTGCCTAACAGTTCCCTCATAGAAGGGACCTCAGGAGGTCATCTAGTCCACCCCCCTGCTCTAAGCAGGACCAATCCCCAATTTTTGCCCCGATCCCTAAATGGCCCCTCAAGGATTGAACTCACAACTCTAGGTTTAGCAGGCCAAAGCTCAAACCACTGAGCTATCCCCCCCGCTGTTTAACAAATCGAATTCCCAGGTGAGGATGTAGTCAATACTTGAATGCTTTGATATACATGACTTGTTTTAGGGTTACCTAAGGGAGGTGGGAGAGGGGATGAGGAGGGGAGTTGGGGGAAAGGGGCAAAGGTAGGAAGCATAGTGAGATTTTTAAGCATGTGTCTGAAATACCCACACATGACCATAGAGGTTAGTAACACAAATACAGAAGCAGCAGCTGCTGTGATTTGTACAATAGTCCACCAGCAGATGGGCTAACCCTTGTCTAACACCAATAATAAAATTCATTTTGTGAACATGGTGTAACTGCACATTCTTGGGACATCCACAAAAACTTTCATAAGATGCTGTGCTCTGTTTCTAAGAACTGAATCCACAAACCCCAAACTAACCTGACTGTGCACCAGTGAGTGTAATTAGGAGGTAACACAGGAACCCTGAATTGTAAATCCGGTTCAGGCATGTACAGAAGATGCTCTGTTAAATCACCATGAAATCTCTGAGCAAAGTTCCTGTTGACAGATATTTGACGCTTTCCAAGAAGAATGTGTCTGAGGATAAAAAAAAATCCAACCCAAATGAAACCAGTTATCAGTGTCTGGCAAGGAGGCCACTAGAGGACTTGTATCTGTCACTCCTGTCACCTGCATCTTCAGTGTTTACGATTGATTAAAGCCGAATGAAGGCTACTGCTGCTCCTGGATGTTCCGATGGCCCGTTGGTTTCAGCTTGGTGCCTGTTTGCACAGCCCCAGCAGTGCCTTAGGGCTGTCCCCAGCCTCCGCTTGCTTCTCTGACCCCACACAGAGACACAAGCTGTCACCACAGAGTCTGCTCGCTGTTCCTGCTGGGGAGCATGCACTCTGCAGCAGCCACGTTCAGCCTGACATGACCACCCAAGCCCAACCTCCCATTCTGGAAAAGCTTGGCCTGATGTGATAGAATGATCTGATAAATCACATCTAAGCCACACAGTTTGAGTTTCAAATAGTCATGATACATCTGTAAACCAAAATCTGTTATCTAACTGTAACATGTATTGGAGGAAAATGATATTCTATAAGCAGAATGAGGTCAAATTTGTCAGATAAATATCTCATTGTGAATCATTCCCTAGGCTTGGCCTGTATCCTTTCCCATCCATACTGCATTAGCTTACTGGAAATCATAGCCACCCTTATGTCTAGGGTTAGGTTGTATTTAAAATACTGAGGTATTTCTTCCTTCATTTTGGCTGCTGCATCTTTCCCTTGTAAGAGAGAGTTATTTAACCCTTTAACCCGGGGGAGGGGGGGAGGCACGTAACCAAAGGGTTGAAAATCTTTTGTAGCACTGCATGCCTTTGATTCTCTAGACTCTGTTGTATAGGAGGTCAGATCAGAAGATCACAATGGTCCCTTCTGGCCTGAGAAGCTATTAATCTCTCCTCTCCTTCTCTTGCCATCTGAGATCCACCCACTTCTACTCCTTCCCCTTGGCCTTTAAACTCCTGCCCTGATTCACACTCCAGATCCTTCCCCTGCATGACCAGCCACTCAACTAGACTGGTTGGAAAATGCCGATTTGCTGGACTGAAATGTTTCATCTGATCTACTGCAGACTTGAGAAGACTTTTGCCTAAACACTGGTAGATTTCTTGCAGGTGTCCAGGGCCCACAGCTCTGGGGTGGAATGAATGGGTTGTTAAAGGACTGGCTGAAACCCACCCATATCAATGGAGGAGCCACAAGGCCAGTGGGAGCCCCTGAGGACTGTAGAGTCGACACCTTGCCATGGGAAGCTCTGGCAGACAGACTTGTGAACTCAGCGTGGGTCTGCAGGAATTGAGCAATGGCCTGAGGGGTGTCAGGGGCTAGAATAAGAGTTGGCTTTTGGGAGCAACACAGAGCTGTCACCTGAGACTGGCGAACCAGAGCCAGAACTGGGTTCCATGGCAGGCTGAGTGGGTGGAGCACTGGTTTGGACTATGATTTAACCCTTATTTCCCTGTGCTAACCTAAGGACTTCCCGATGCTGTGTTCGAGTTGGCTAATAAACACTGCTCTGTTTTGAAAAGGTTGCTTCGTGTCACTGCAAATGCTGGCTGAGGTGCACTGGTCCCTGAACAGTGTCAAAGTCTCTGACCAGGAATCTGTCTCAGCTGGATCACTGAGCAGAGCTCATGGTGTGACGCAGGGCTGTTGGAGCATGGAGGCTCAGTTGTGGAGGTGTTGAGATTGCCTGGCTTGGGGGGCTGGCACATTGAAAGGGTTCCTCCAAGGGACTGTTTACAAGCTGGGGTGTAGCACAGATCCCGTGGAGCTGTGACACCCACTTGGCTGCACATACAAGTGCCTTCTGTAGCTCTTACTGGTGCTTGCCACTATCCCACCTGGCTCCCAGTCAACCTCCTTCAGTTAGCCAGCCGCCCTCTGCACCTGACCTTCCTGGCTGTGCCCCCGCTCCAGATCCCTTGCCCACCCTCTGCTGTTGTGCAGCTGGCAACGCGCAATCTGAGAGTTTAAGGCGTAGCGTGCATAATTGCACTTCCCCTTGAATGTGCTCAAAATGTCCTTGAAGCTGGAAGTACTCCAGCACCTGCCCTGTTTACTTTCTCCTGATCCAAGCACTGAACTCCATGTGAAGTCTCTCTGATTGCTCCCTAAAATACTCTCGGAGTGATGCCTGAGTGGCAGTGAAGGGCTGGAGGAGCAGCCCTGTCATGTTTCATTCGAGCCATGCTGCAGGGTGATACAGGTGAGATGTGATGTGCATACGCAGAGACGTGGAAGGCTCTGCATAGGGAGCAGTTTCTCTCCAAGGATTCTGGGTTCTCTAACACTGTGCCTAGGTTTAGCAGCTGATTTGGAATCCAAGGTAACCCACTGTGATATCTGCCAGCATCTTGCAGAGGCAACACAGAGATTAGCATGCTAAAGGGCTTGACAGTAGCAACTGCCCCAGCTTCTGTCAAGGTGAGATTGAGATTGATCCAGAGATAAAATAAGGATGATGACATCACAGTGTTGCCGGCACCCAGTGCCGAGAGGCAAAACAACAACTTGGTTCACTACCCGGTGTGCTTCACCCAATAATCACAACGAGAAGCCGAAAAGTTTATTTGAAGCTTCAAAAAGGTACAGGGAGAATAGAATCTCAAATCCTGCACATAAAGCAGGAAGTTACACAGACCTTTATACATCCTTTCTTCATCATACTTATCCAATAGCAAGCTGCCCTAAGTATCCATATAGCCAGCCAATCCAGTTACCAGCTAGTTCCCTTGTTCTCTGTTATACATAAAGCTGCTTTATTCAGCATTGTTCTTCCATATCTGCCCTGTTTGGCCTTGTTTAGTTTCAGGCGGTCTGACTCTGCAACATATTGTTGCAGATCCTCAGCATAATTGCTGTGAGTGCCTCCAGGCGGGGGGGCCAAGGACACTTGGGCCTAGTACGCAGAACTGCTGCGAGTGCCTCCAGGCGGGAGGGGGGGCCAAGGACACTTGGGCCTAGTGCGAGGGGGCTTCATCGACACTCGTGGTCTTCCATCCCCTCGAGTTACCTAGTGGCCATGTCCCAGTGTTCCCAACAACAGGAAATGAGGATATCCAGATGTGATATTATAACCCAAACCCTTTCCCTTCCGGGGCCCAACCTGATCCCTTCTGCCCTCTGACCCTCAAGCAGAAGGCTCATCTTATGTTGGGAGGGGAAGAAGCAGCAGGATTTCATGTCATACGCCTAAACTAATAACTGAGAAATAGCACCACAACTAGAAATGATAAAGAAATACATTGGGATGCAAGGAGAAGATAAAATGCAAAGACAGAAAGAGGAAAAATATTTCGTGAAATATGTGAGGGGTTTTAAGGAAAATTGGAGTTTATAAATCAAAATGTCAGTAAAAAACTTCTCAGCACATTTTCCCACAGGAACTATTGGAGAGAGGAGTGTGAAGACCTAGGTATTTATAATGATACTTTATACTGATCTGTGATATAAGAATTATATATTTTATTACAGGTTTTTAGAAAGCAAATATGAGACTTTAAAAAAAGATAAACAGAATTGCTGATATTCTTACATAAGTATGAAAGAGGGAGCAAATACAGAATGTAAAGAATTATAGTTTACACTTTCTAATGGGTATTAATATTGATTTTGTAAAAATCCTGTGAATGAATGTTTAAAAATCAGTTCATCCCTTTTGGCTCATCTTTTCTCAAATAGGCCAATTTTTAATGCAATGTAGATAGTAATTCACTTCACTGTCTTAATTCTTTTATTTTGGTTCTGTAAAAAGTCTGGTTTTGCAACCAAAGTGATCAAATGCATTTATTGGGTGCAGCCATGAAAATTCTAAGCAGGTGTCTGTCTTTATTTAGCTTTGGACACGTCAGGATATGTTCCTAGCACAATGGTCATAGGAACTTGGGGGGCTGGGCCCTAAAATAGCTCTTATATCAGTTTTCTGACATCCGACATGTAGTCATACCAGATTTTAAAGCCAAAAAAGGTTTGTATTGTCAATATATATATATATATATATATATATGTTTTAAATATTTATAACAACCCCTAACAATAGTGAATGGAGAAAATGATTTATATATATATAAATATATAAAACTTAAATTATTAAACTAAAAAGCAGGAAGCAGGAAATTTGTTAAAATCATTTTAAAAATTCTTTAATATTCTTACAAGGTGTGATACAGAAGGGCCAGGGAGCAGTGGGAGAGTGCTAGAGGGGAAATATATAAGCTCAAGGCTAATTAAGGCGTGGGTCCCTATAGACTAGGG
Organism: Caretta caretta; assembly: GCF_965140235.1. Classification (NCBI taxonomy): domain Eukaryota; kingdom Metazoa; phylum Chordata; order Testudines; family Cheloniidae; genus Caretta; species Caretta caretta. Next base: position 12,099,624 of record NC_134209.1, read on the forward strand.
AAGGGGGCTGCAGGTTAATTGGAGGACCTGCAGTCAATTAAGGCCCTGTTAGGAATCTAATAAAACCCTCTGCTTCAGGCAGACAGAAGGAGAAGGACGGACGGACTGACCGACCGACGGATGGACGGACCGACGGACGGACCGACCAACGGACGGACTGACCAACCGACCGGAGCTGTGCTGTGCTGTGTTGCTGTGAGACTTGGAAAGTCAGAGAACTGAAGTAAGAGGGACCCTGCCCCAGTAGGGGAGGGAGACTCCCTTCCCTACCCAAGGGAGAAGAGGGTAAGAACTCGCAAGAGTTGAGAGGGGCTGGGGCTCAGAGTAAGGAGCAAACCCAGACCCCTCCCCCACTTCCCTCCTTTACCACCTTCCTGGGCCACTAGCGAGGCCATCGGCGCCCCAAGAACGGGGCAAGGGTTGGCATTTTAGCTCCCCGCCAAGAAAAGGGCAGGACCCCCCAAGACTAACGTCGGCCATCTTGTCACACAGGGGTAGAGAAAATATCACTAATGAGTTATTGCCTAGAGTTGTGGAGGTCTCAGACAATGGGATGTTTTTACTGCTTTTTTATTTAAAAAACAAAACAAAACCCTACAGCACAAAGGATGGAAGTTTTCCCCCTGTTTGTACATGCTGGTCTCTAGTGCAGACATTAGAGTTGTTTTTCTCTAAACTATGGCAAAAAGGAAACCCTTGATATTTTTGCCATTGACTGTCATGCTGTTGTGAATATGCTGTAGATTAGGGAGCACTGGGTCGCTCCCCAGGCTGGGGTAGCCTGTAATAGGGCTGCAGAACAAGTAGGCCCTGTCCATCATTCTGCCACGATCTGTTAGGCATTTGAGGTAGAGTGTGGGGATGATGGGAGGTTAAGCCAAAATCAATGACAGGAAATGGATCAGCCCCTTCTCAAGGAGTGTTTTGGATGGGCCATCTCTCTTGAGAGCTACATGAGATGGGCACACATGGTACTTATATGTCCAGACCCTCTTGCTGTTGACTGAAGGGCAGAACTGCCCCCAATGAGCAAAGAAAATGATACGTTCTTTGGAAAATGTCAACGCTGGGGCAATACTGCACAACACACACAGACAAGGTACTGCAGGTGATTCCACACAGTTTGAAAAGCTAGAGGAAAACACAATTATTTGCTGTGTATTTGGAATGAAATGTTAAAATAGTCCCTTGACATTTTAAACCATTTTTACATGGATTAATTTAACAAAATTCCACTCCGCCACGGGATACCTCCTCTCAGGGTATGTACATGTTAGCAGTTTAGGACTATACAAGTTGTTAAAAAAATTCACATCCCTAGGCACATTTTTTCAAATCACGTGTCAAACGCTTCACACTCCTTAGCACTGATTGGTCAGGGTGGTGCTAAGAGGGCTGTGCACTGGGGCAAAGTCAGGACTTCTGATGGTAGCATCTCTCCTCCCCTTGACTAATTAGCACTGAGATGGGTCCAGAAATCACAACTCTCTGTCTTCTGAGACCCCACTGACCAGGGCTGTCATAAACATTCAGCTAAGGGTAGCATAAAATCCCTCCTTTACCTGTAAGGGGTTAAGAAGCTCAAATAACTTGGTTGGCACCTGACCAAAGGGACCAATAAGGGAAGAAGATCCTTTCAAATCTGTGGGGGGAGATTTTTGTTTGAGCTTTCTTTGTGATTCTCTCCAGGACCGAGAGAGACCAGGGCAGGAAAAACACAACTTCTAAAACCCTACCTGAAATAAGCATCTAAGTCCATGGGGCTGGATGCACTGCATCCGAGAGTGCTCAAGGAGCTGGCGGCTGTGATTGCAGAGCCACTGAATCAGAGAATATCAGGGTTGGAAGGGACCTCAGGAGGTCATCTAGTCCAACCCCCTGCTCAAAGCAGGAACAATCCCCAATTAAATCATCCCAGCCAGGGCTTTGTCAAGCCTGACCTTAAAAACCTCTAAGGAAGGAGATTCTACCACCTCCCTAGGTAACACATTCCAGTGCTTCACCACCCTCCTAGTGAAAAAGTTTTTCCTAATATCCAACCTAAACCTCCCGCACTGCAACTTGAGACCATTACTCCTTGTTCTGTCGTCTGCTACCACTGAGAACAGTCTAGATCCATCCTCTTTGGAACCCCCCTTTCAGGTAGTTGAAAGCAGCTGTCAAATCCCCCCTCATTCTTCTCTTCTGCAGACTAAATAATCCCAGTTCCTTCAGCCTCGCCTCATAAATTATGTGCTCCAGTCCCCTAATCATTTTTGTTGCCCTCCACTGGACTCTCTCCAAATTTCCACATCCTTCTTGAAGTGTGGGACCCAAAACTGGACACAGTACTCCAGATGAGGCCTCACCAATGCCAAATAGAGGGGAATGATCACGTCCCTCAATCTGCTGGCAATACTTTTACTTATACAGCCCAAAATGCTGTTAGCCTTCTTTGCAACAAGGGCACACTGTTGACTCATATCCAGCTTCTCATCCACTGTAACCCCTAGGTCCTATTCTGCAGAACTGCTGCCTAACCACTAGGTCCCTGGTCTGTAGCGGTGCATGGGATTCTTCCATCCTAAGTGCAGGACTCTGCACTTGTCCTTATTGAACCTCATTTGATTTCTTTTGGCCCAATCCTCTAATTTGTCTAGGGCCCTCTGTATCCTATCCCTACCCTCCAGAGTATCTACCACTCCTCCCAGTTTAGTGTCATCTGCACACTTGCTGAGGGTGCAATCCACGCCATCCTCCAGATCATTAATGAAGATATTGAACAAAACCGGCCCCAGGACCAACTCTTCGGGCACTCCGCTTGGTACTGGCTGCCAACTAGACATGGAGCCATTGATCACTACCCGTTGAGCCCGATGATCTAGCCAGCTTTCTATCCACCTTATAGACCTTTCATCCAGCCCATACTTCTTTAACTTGCTGGCAAGAATACTGTGGGAGACCGTGTCAAAAGCTTTGCTAAAGTCAAGGAACAACACTGCTTTCCCCTCATCCACAGAACCAGTTATCTCATCATAGAAGGCAATTAGATACGTCAGGCATGACTTGCCCTTGGTGAATCCATCCTGTCTGTTCCTGATCACTTTCCTCTCCTCTAAATGCTTCAGAATTGATTCCTTGAGGACCTGCTCCATGATTTTTCCAGGGACTGAGGTGAGACTGACTGGTCTGTAGTTCCCCAGATCCTCCTCCTTCCCTTTTTTAAAGATGGGCACTACATTAGTCTTTTTCCAGTCATCTGGGACCTCCCCCGATCGCCAGGAGTTTTTAAAGATAATGGCCAATGGCTCTGGCTTGTTGGAGTAACACAGTGTAGGCTGGGAACTGTGCAGCCTGGTAAAACCCCTGATCTCTGCCCAAGAGCAATAGCAGCTGAGAGCCATAAGCCTCAGTGGGTGCCCTGGCTGGACCACAGGGGTAGGGGAGAATATAGGTGCAGTTGCCCTGAATTGTGACAATCGGAATCTGGCCCAAGATTTTCCAGGCTCTGGAGAGTCAAAGGGGTTAAAGCTTTTGCGGGCAGCTTCCAGGCAGAGCCGTCCCTTGGGTAGGGCGAATCGGGGCGACCGCTCCGGGCCCCGAGCTTTGGGGGGCCCTGCAGGCCGGTACGATTGGCCAGCACGGTTGGTCCCGAAAGAGACGAATCTGCCCCGGACCATGCACCCCCCCTAGGGATGGCCCTGCCTCCAGGTCAACTAATTCATGTGCCTTGAACAATTTAAACTTAAACTCCAGGTTGAAAATAAGCCACTCTTTATGATTCCACAGCTTTGTGATTTCATTGGTAAGACACTGTTCACGTTCTCCTTCTCTTTTCAATCCACAGACATAACAACAACTAGCAACTCCTAGCCTGCTTTGATTCTCTCCTTTATACAGTACCCGAGGTGAAGAAAAATGTCACCACCTCACTCTACAAGCAATGAATGAAGACGTGGAGCTGAAATCACACAGGACAATCGGGTTGCTGATCTGGTCAGAGTGTAATTTGTAAGAAATTCCTTCAAATGCAGTATTGGATTGCAGCTAAAGTAGATCATTTCCCAGTTGCAGCAAATAAAGTCTGGATAGATCTTCTACCAAAATACCTGTCTTGTGTCATTCCCTGTCGTAAGTATAGTGACTTTGGAAATGTTACGCTTATAAAATGTGTGGCCTTAGTGGAGAGATTTCCAGATCTATTCAGAATGTACGTAACAATGCAGATAGTGTTTTCTTCTTCCTGACATTGAAAACCAGGATTTATTGCTCTCTGCAGAAAATACCAACATTACCTCTTGGGTTCATAACGAATGCTATTCATCTTCACAAAGGTCAATAGCTGCTGGTAATATGGCTTTATGTCACACAAGCCCCACATTTTGATTTACCGAAAGTATTTTAATCTGAATGGGAAAATTTTCAGGATTTCAAGTATCTTGGGGATTTTTTTCAGATTTGTGTGATATTACCTTTGTATATGGCATTCGGGAGCCCATTGCTGTCAGTATTGTAAAATGGATGTTAAAAGACTGGAATGTGCTCAGAAAAAGAGCCACAAGAAAGATCAGAAGTCTGGGAAATCTGTGTTACAGTGAGATGCTTAAAAAGCTCAATCTCTTTAGTTTATTCAACAGAAAGAGGAGCTTTCCACAGCTCGAGGGCAGAGCAAGGTACAGTGAGCTCCAGGGGCTGGAAGATGAAGTTGGTCAAACTGAGACTGGGTGCAGGGAGCACATTTGTATCAGGGTTCTGCTTCGTGCTGGGCAACATTTTTCAGCCACATGTTTGTGGGGAAAATGCAGATTCGGTGGCCGTAAAATGTTCAGGAATTTGTGTCTGGATTGTGACAGTAAAATAATTACATACATTGGAAAAAGCCGAAACATTTTGTTTTGACATTTTTCAAAATGAAATGTTTTGATTTTTTTTTCAGTCCAAAACTATTTTCCTTTAATTTTATTTAAAAAGCAAACATTTTAATTGATCAAAACGGCAATTAAGCATTTTGATTTTGTCAAAACAAAATGTTTCATTCAACCCAACCATTCATTTTTGGTTTGCTCTGAAACAATTTGGCAAACTGAAAAATCTGCTATTACCTCAGCTATGGCTGCAGTGGATTCTCTATCATTTTAAATCAAGATTGGACATCTTTCTAAGAGACATGTTCTAGGTCAATCAACCAATGATTCCAGCCTCTGAAATTCTATGACCTGTATTATGTTTGATGACCATAATGGTCCCTGCTGACCTTAAAGTAGATGCAGATTGGTTTGTTTTAAGGTGTGTTTAATAGCATTACAAAGAATACAGAGTTAAAAAAGAGAAACAACACAAAAAGCTCTGAATTCCCCAAGAGTCTCCTTTTAACCCTGGTCTAATGACATACAGATGCCTACCTGTCTGCTCTGATTCTGTTCATTGGCTTTGCTCAGATTACAATACCCACTGACAATAAATAATAGATTAAAAAATGAATCTCTCTTCCTCTGACACTTAGCTATCACTTCCCATCATGCTGCGTGCATCGTATCTTGTAGTGTGATGCTGCTTTGTCCTGACACACTGCGGCACAATCAGCCATGTGAGTGATGCAACTGGACACAACTGATCAGAAGGCAAAAAGAGATGTTACAATATCACAGCCAGAACAAAGATTTGCTCTTACTGGATAGTGGTTCTAAAGTGAGAGAAACCTGCACTTTACATACTCTGCCTACAAGGTCAAAGTTACCCTTTTTAAAATCTAAACACATCATAAACACCAGCCTATGGCCTTGTTTCTACTGAAATACTTTTAACTCATGATGTGATTCTTTTTTTTAAAACTGATTCGGGTAAAACTGGTTCAAACAAAAGTGGATCCTCTTAATACAATTTAAACCTGATTTATATAGATTTTGGTAAGGAATCAACTTCAGGTAAATGGGTATAAACCTGGTTTAAATCAAGTTAAGGGTGTTCACACTGTATCTTGCACCAGCTTAACTAAATAGGTTTAAAATAATTCATTTAGTTAAAACAGTGCATCTTTGAATATAGATAAGGCCTCAGTCTCCTACCCTGTGTTGGCTGCCTTTTAGGGATGCTACTTTGACCTATTTGTCCCAGACTCTAGCTCCCTTTCCTGAGGGCATCTCCCACTTCCCTTATCTTCAGGGGTGTGTCAATGAGTCACAAATGCCCGAGTGAGTAACCTGCAGCATCAGTGAAAAAGTCAATGACGTGTTTGGAATCTACCTTCTTTCAGCCCATAAGAAAATGTGACCTCTGTGGCAGCCCCTTGGAACCCCCATATTCACTGCTGTCATATAATTATGATGTGTTGTGTACAAAGTCTGCCTTGTGAGGTATCATTTTAAAAGTCTTGATCTGTTAGCACATACCAGTCAACAGGATATTAGTGTTTATCATTGTATAAGAAGTTATGAAGTTTTGCTACGTGTGTGTTACTGGAATATGTTATGAGGTTGGGAACACCCATAACCAGCCTTTCAGGTACAACAGTGGAGCAGCCAGATGCTGCTGATGGCCCATTTAAGGGAATCCACACTCACAAGGGCTATCCTAGGAACTGTATACAGTGGAGACTTCTCAGACATAGCACATAGACAATGGAGACTGCTTGACCCACCCAAGCAAGATGAAAGAAGCAATAAAAGAGGGGAAGTGACATCACCACTTGGCCTCATTTCTCTTCCCCCCCCCCCCACTCAACACCTGGAAAAACATCTGTAGGACAAAGATCTTGAATGGGGGAGGCTGTCACAGGCTGAAGTTACAGGTTTCAGCTTGTGTATTGAAAATATGTGACCTGTTTGTACTATCTATCAGAGTGAGACACTGCTTGATTCAAATCCTGCTTATAGAATTCAGATTGTGTGCTTATTTTTGTTTTCTCTGGTAACCATCTCTATCCTTTATGTCTACCACTTATAATCACTTAAAATCTATCTTTCTGTAGTTAATAAACCTATTTTATGTTTTATCTAAAACAGTGCATTGTGGTTGAAATGCTTGGGAAATCTGCTCAGTGTACAAAAACTGGTGCATGTCCTCTCCACATTGAGGGAGGGATGGACCGGTACAGCTCTAGGGTCATAAGCTGAGGGCTGGGAGGAATTGGCTGGAGCCTCTCTATTGTTAGTTCATGAGAGAACTGGGAGAAGCATTCATATAACTCAGCTGGGTGTGTCCCTGCCTGTGGATGTCTTTAAGTACAGTACCTGAGAGAGGTTTGTGGCTTAGCAACAGCATCACAGTGTGAGAGAAAACCCAGGTTGGAGGAAGAGAGGGCTCAGCGGTACTCCAGTTCCAGGTTGCACCCTGGGAAAACCCGTCACAACCTCCACTTGCATTTCATTCGTGGCTTCCCTTTAAACTAAGCAACATTGCTATAGTGGGTGATGCCCAGTCCGACCATGGTTTTCTACTACTGGGGTTCCAGCCCCTGCAAATAGATCGGAACAACGGGACAGTCTTCACCCATCCATCGTGCCATCAGCATTCTCTCTCTCGGCATATTGTCCTGGCACCTGCCCTCTAGAAGCAGATGCTGTATTTCCACTCATCTGACACATGATGATTCAACACCCCAGCATCTCTTGGTTTACTTATAGACTTGGAAAAAGAAAAGGAGGACTTGTAGCACCTTAGAGACTAACAAATTTATTTGAGCATAAGCTTTTGTGAGCTACAGCTCACTTCGTCGGATGCATTCAGTGGAAAATACAGTGGGGAGATTTATATAGACAGAGAACATGAAACAATGGGTATTACCATACACACTGTAACGAGAGTGATCAGGTAAGGTGAGCTATTACCAGCAGGAGAGCGGGGGGACGGGGAGGGGAACCTTTTGTAGTGATAATCAAGGTGGGCCATTTCCAGCAGTTGACAAGAACGTCTGAGGAACAGCGAGGTGGGGGGGAATAAACATGGGGAAATAGTTTTACTTTGTGGTTCACACATCAGTGCAGTAGGTCTACACTAAAGGCTTCCACTACATCAGTGCAACCACCAGATCTGTGCTTTATTAGACACGGAAACCCCAGACAAGCCAAACATGTTTTTCTTATTTTTTGTCTTCAGTTGTCATGGAGTTTTGATCAGACTGACATTTATCATGCCTGACTAATCTAATCGCCTTCTATGATGAGATTACTGGTTCTGTGGATGAAGGGAAAGCAGTGGATGTATTGTTTCTTGACTTTAGCAAAGCTTTTGACATGGTCTCCCACAGTATTCTTGTCAGCAAGTTAAGGAAGTATGGGCTGGATGAATGCACTATAAGGTGGGTAGAAAGCTGGCTAGATTGTCGGGCTCAACGGGTAGTGATCAATGGCTCCATGTCTAGTTGGCAGCCGGTATCTAGTGGAGTGCCCCAAGGGTCGGTCCTGGGGCCGATTTTGTTCAATATCTTCATAAATGATCTGGAGGATGGTGTGGATTGCACCCTCAGCAAATTTGTGGATGATACTAAACTAGGAGGAGTGTAGATACGGTGGCAGGTAGGGATAGGATACAGAGGGACCTAGACAAATTGGAGGATTGGGCCAAAAGAAATCTGATGAGGTTCAACAAGAATAAGTGCAGGGTCCTGCACTTAGGACGGAAGAATCCCATGCACCGCTACAGACTAGGGACCGAATGGCTAGGCAGCAGTTCTGCAGAAAAGGACCTAAGGGTGACAGTGGACGAGAAGCTGGATATGAGTCAACAGTGTGCCCTTGTTGCCAAGAAGGCCAATGGCATTTTGGGATGTATAAGTAGGGGCATACCCAGCAGATCGAGGGACGTGATCATTCCCCTCTATTCGGCAGTGACCATGAGTTGGTTGAGTTCAGGATCCTGACGCAGGGAAGAAAGGTAAGCAGCAGGATACAGACCCTGGACTTCAGAAAAGCAGACTTCGACTCCCTCAGGGAACGGATGGCCAGGATCCCCTGGGGGACTAACTTGAAGGGGAAAGGAGTCCAGGAGAGCTGGCTGTATTTCAAGGAATCCCTGTTGAGGTTCCAGGGACAAACCATCCAGATGAGTCGAAAGAATAGTAAATATGGCAGGCGACCAGCTTGGCTTAATGGTGAAATCCTAGCGGATCTTAAACATAAAAAAGAAGCTTACAAGAAGTGTAAGGTTGGACATATGACCAGGGAAGAGTATAAAAATATTGCTCGGGCATGTAGGAATGATATCAGGAGGGCCAAACTGCACCTGGAGCTGCAGCTAGCCAAAGATGTTAAGAGTAACAAGAAAGGTTTCTTCAGGTATGTTGGCAACAAGAAGAAAGCCAAGGAAAGTGTGGGCCCCTTACTGAATGAGGGAGGCAACCTAGTGACAGAGGATGTGGAAAAAGCTAATGTACTCAATGCTTTTTTTGCCTCTGTTTTCACTAACAAGGTCAGCTCCCAGACTGCTACGCTGGGCATCACAAAATGGGGAAGAGATGGCCAGCCCTCTGTGGAGATAGAGGTGGTTAGGGACTATTTAGAAAAGCTGGACGTGCACAAGTCCATGGGGCCGGACGAGTTGCATCCGAGAGTGCTGAAGGAATTGGCGGCTGTGATTGCAGAGCCATTGGCCATTATCTTTGAAAACTCGTGGCGAACCGGGGAAGTCCCGGATGACTGGAAAAAGGCTAATGTAGTGCCAATCTTTAAAAAAGGGAAGAAGGAGGATCCTGGGAACTACAGGCCAGTCAGCCTCACCTCAGTCCCTGGAAAAATCATGGAGCAGGTCCTCAAAGAATCAATCCTGAAGCACTTGCATGAGAGGAAAGTGATCAGGAACAGCCAGCATGGATTCACCAAGGGAAGGTCATGCCTGACTAATCTAATCGCCTTTTATGATGAGATTACTGGTTCTGTGGATGAAGGGAAAGCAGTGGATGTATTGTTTCTTGACTTTAGCAAAGCTTTTGACACGGTCTCCCACAGTATTCTTGTCAGCAAGTTAAGGAAGTATGGGCTGGATGAATGCACTATAAGGTGGGTAGAAAGCTGGCTAGATTGTCGGGCTCAACGGGTAGTGATCAATGGCTCCATGTCTAGTTGGCAGCCGGTATCAAGTGGAGTGCCCCAAGGGTCGGTCCTGGGGCCGGTTTTGTTCAATATCTTCATAAATGATCTGGAGGATGGTGTGGATTGCACTCTCAGCAAATTTGCGGATGATACTAAACTGGGAGGAGTGGTAGATACGCTGGAGGGGAGGGATAGGATACAGAAGGACCTAGACAAATTGGAGGATTGGGCCAAAAGAAATCTGATGAGGTTCAATAGGGATAAGTGCAGGGTCCTGCACTTAGGACGGAAGAACCCAATGCACAGCTACAGACTAGGGACCGAATGGCTAGGCAGCAGTTCTGCGGAAAAGGACCCAGGGGTGACAGTGGACGAGAAGCTGGATATGAGTCAGCAGTGTGCCCTTGTTGCCAAGAAGGCCAATGGCATTTTGGGATGTATAAGTAGGGGCATAGCGAGCAGATCGAGGGACGTGATCGTTCCCCTCTATTCGACATTGGTGAGGCCTCATCTGGAGTACTGTGTCCAGTTTTGGGCCCCACACTACAAGCAGGATGTGGATAAATTGGAGAGAGTCCAGCGAAGGGCAACAAAAATGATTAGGGGTCTGGAACACATGACTTATGAGGAGAGGCTGAGGGAGCTGGGATTGTTTAGCCTGCAGAAGAGAAGAATGAGGGGGGATTTGATAGCTGCTTTCAACTACCTGAAAGGGGGTTCCAAAGAGGATGGCTCTAGACTGTTCTCAATGGTAGCAGATGACAGAACGAGGCGTAATGGTCTCAAGTTGCAGTGGGGGAGGTTTAGATTGGATATTAGGAAAAACTTTTTCACTAAGAGGGTGGTGAAACACTGGAATGCGTTACCTAGGGAGGTGGTAGAATCTCCTTCCTTAGAGGTTTTTAAGGTCAGGCTTGACAAAGCCCTGGCTGGGATGATTTAACTGGGAATTGGTCCTGCTTCGAGCAGGGGGTTGGACTAGATGACCTTCTGGGGTCCCTTCCAACCCTGATATTCTATGACATTGGTGAGGCCTCATCTGGAGTAGTGTGTCCAGTTTTGGGCCCCACACTACAAGAAGGATGTGGATAAATTGGAGAGAGTCCAGCGAAGGGCAACAAAAATGATTAGGGGTCTGGAACACATGACTTATGAGGAGAGGCTGAGGGAACTGGGATTGTTTACTCTGCAGAAGAGAAGAATGAGGGGGGATTTGATAGCTGCTTTCAACTACCTGAGAGGTGGTTCCAGAGAGGATGGTTCTAGACTATTCTCAGTGGTGGAAGAGGACAGGACAAGGAGTAATGGTCTCAAGTTGCAGTGGGGGAGGTTTAGGTTGGATATTAGGAAAAACTTTTTCACTAGGAGGGTGGTGAAACACTGGAATGGGTTACCTAGGGAGGTGGTAGAATCTCCTTCCTTAGAAGTTTTTAAGGTCAGGCTTGACAAAGCCCTGGCTGGGATGATTTAATTGGGGATTGGTCCTGCTTTGAGCAGGGGGTTGGACTAGATGACCTCCTGAGGTCCCTTCCAACCCTGATATTCTATGATTCTATGATTATCCAAGTACCACCAGCCCCAACACTGCACAGGATCTGATTCCCAAAGGTGATCAGTCCTTGATGCTGGATATAACATTAGGCAGTTGCCATTCTCACGAAGTCTTGACAAGTTTGTCTAGAAAGATTAAGCAATGCAGTGGCTGATGAGAGACAGTGTCTGTTGAGGTTTATAATGATTGCAGATTTAATTCATCGTTATGGCTGCCTTGTCAACCTTCATGAGTGGCGACTGGTTCTTTCCTTCAGTAGCTGTCCAGGGCCGAAAGAGAAAGTAATAATCTGATTCTCTTCCCTGTCAGACTGGCCTTTCATCTAAAAGGCTGGCCTTGTTACACAGCCCCTTGCTAGGGCTGTCTTTTCAGGATAGATTTTCTTTTTATTCCAGCTGGGCTTTTGGTCTCTTTGCACAGGCATGCAATGAGGTTCTTCAGAGCTCAGCACAGCACCTTCTACACAGAAATCAGACGTAGCTTTCTCTTTGCGTGTGGGGAAGGTGCTGAGGTTATGGTATTTCTGGGACACAGAAACTCAAATCCCTTTTTTAAAAAAAAGATTAGTCTCTAGAAGTGCGTGAGCAAGTCAAGTGCTCTTCCTGCCCTAGATTCAGCACAGCCCCACCAGCACACCCAATCCCTACTTAGACTCATGCAGTGAAACAATCTCAAGGGACAAGACTAACCAGATTCTGCTCCCTGGGTAAAGTGGAAACTCAGAGCTTTCTCTTGATTTTACTTCCTTTTACTGCAGAAAGTGATGCAGAGAAAGACACATCCACTCTGCACCCACTGTGGGGAGGAGGAGGAATGCCATGGGCCTGTGCAGAGGAGAGCTGGCATTAGATGACGATAAACCCATGAGCAACTGCATGTCTGCTTGGGTCACTGGCTAGTGAAGGGTTAAATAAGAGGCAGCGTGGGAAGGAACGGGCCCTGGATGTGAGCAGGAGACCCGAGCACACAGGCCCATGTGAATACATCCATTGGTCTCATCTGCAAAGGCCAGCCTCACCCCCACCCTCCTAGCCCTGTTCCCTGAGTTTTGTTTCCAGATTCAGGCCCAGATGAACCCCTGAACTTTAAAGCAAAATTTACCCCAATTCACTGCCAGCTTTGAGTCAAAGCACATGTGGGAGCCTCCCCAGACATGCCCCTCTCTCACACCCTCCCTGTGCATTGTGCTGACCCTTGGAGGGGGGAGCATGGCCTGCAATCCCCTCTCCTGACACACTGGACCAGGCCGGTTGGCTTTCCTGGGCCCAGCCTTCGGGGTGGAGTGGGGGTTGACAAGGCCAGCCCCCTCGTCCCCCACCCCCATTGAAAGGTACATTGAACAGCACGGGATCATGCTCCTACCAGGCAGTGATTATCCATGGCCCTGCTCCTCTGCCTGCAGGACTCCCAGCTGCTCCAGGCTGGCCCTCCCATGATTCTCAGGGTGTTTATTAGATGTCAGTGCACTCCCCAGGACCAACCTCTCCACCGGCCAGCACCCAGCCCTCCTGCCCCTGGCTCCTCTCCGTGGCTTGGCTTCTGCTGTGGAGTTAAAGTGCTGATAGGAAGTTGAGGCAGTAGCTCACTGGCTTTCGGATGTTGAGTGCTGGTGGCTGAGGAAGCTGTGCTGTCCATCCCTCCATCTATGTCCCTCAGAAAGTGCCCAGCCCAACAGGGCCTTGATCTCAGCGAGAACTTTCCGCATGCACTCCTCAGAAAGTGGCACAGGCTAAGATCAAAGCCCTGTTGGGCTGGGCACTTTCTGAGAGATGTCCCCTGCCCCAGCAAGCTCCCCGTCTAACTGGACAAGAGGCAAACCGAGGCCTGGAGAGGGGAAGCGACTTGCCATAGATCATACAGCAGATCCTTAGCAAAGCCAGGATTAGAATCCAAGTCTCCTGCTCCCTAGACGAGGGCCCTGTCCAGCAACCCTTGCTGTCTCTGCTGCTGCTACTGTTAGCACTAATCCTCATCTTAACTTCTGTAGCTGTTAGGAAGCAGCTGTTTGGAGGGTGTTTTAGCTTCCATTAATGCACTGGTCCTGTGAGAAGATGCAAGAGTGACAGTAGACACTCTGAGGTCCTCTGCAGCCACCTTAGGGTCACTGATTCTTTTAGAATGGAGCCAAAGGTATTTATGGGCTGAATCTGCCTTTGCTGATGATCACTGGGCCTACAAACTATGGGGTTGAACATCTCATAGCAGAAGACCCAGGTCCAGAACGTCTGAGCTGGGCCACCAGAACCCTCAGCATGTGGGATCGAGCACTGTGGAGAACACTGACAAGTTCATCTGTGTAAACTGCAAAACATCTATGTGCTGAGACTGAGGTCAGGATCTAGTGAACATGTGTGCTGTCTATATTGCTGTACAGGTCAGAAACCTGGATCCTGTTACAGGCAGAGTTGGAGTGGCTGGAGACATTCCATATACTCTGTCAGCACCAAATCCTGAGAATAAAGTGATCTGACTTTGTGCACCATGTCACAGTCTGGCAGAGATCTGGCTTTTCTTCAGCCATGTTGCTCTTAACCTCTCCATCAGTTCATGAAGGGGTGCATGCTCTGACCCTACCTGGCACTGCCTACAGGGCGCCCCGGAAATTCGTGGATTCGCAGGGTAAGCCACATCTGGGAACTTCACTACACAACACCAGGTATGACATCATCAATCATGGCTACTCTGGTTGGTGCAATGGTCCACAGTGCACACTTGATGACGATGATGACTGGGCCTACGAGCTCTTTCAGCCAAATGCCTAAAAGCCCATTAATATTCACATTAGCCAGACTGCTTGGCATTGTGTAGACTCCCCTTCTGCACTGCTAGGGGCTGTTGGCCACTGCCTGAGAGAGCAATAATCATTCTTCTTCGCAAGTTCCCAACTGCGTGTTTGAGCAGCATTCCCAGGAAGATGCACTTCTCGGAGGAGTCAGCTTGTAGAGAGACTGTTTCTCTGTACCCATTGTGATGCTGTATGAAATACGGGAGACACTTTATGATATTATTAACACCAATATTATAAAACTGCAAGGAATCTGAGCAGATATACCATGTGATATTATGTGATATACTTTATGATATTATTAACACCAATATTATAAAACTGCAAGGAATCTGAGCAGATATACCATGTGAGGTATCTGCGAAAATGTTAACAAATGTTATAATTTGCTAAATATGATAAGCTTGTTTATATGTTTGTATCCCCTTTGTAGTGGGAGTTATAGATAGGTTGAAATACTTGTGCTGTGTTTCTGGGTGACACCCTCAAACAGACTGGCATCAACACTGTCTAGCCTGTTGTACAATGAACAATGTTGTACAATGAACCCATTGAACAGAGTCAGGGATACAGCTTATGAGTCAGCAAGCCATGTAGGGGCCTGCCTATGGGCAGAACTCTAAGACTTTTCTATGCCATGTGCTGTGAAGCTTGTGTTTGGGACAAAGGAAGTACAAGCCACAGGGCACAAGAGTATAAAAGGCAGCTGCATCTTCTCCATCTTGTCTTCGTTCCTGCTTCCTACCTCTGGAGGGACTTTTCTATAAACAAAACTCTGAACAAAGGACCCATCCGAGCTGTGGATCTGTTCCAGAGGAACTTTCAAGCCAGCAAACTCACCAGTACTGCTAAGAACCTGATATATGGCCTTTGAAGTCTGTATGTATCTGACTGCTTTACCATTTAACAACTCTCTTCTTGTTCTTTCTTTTTCCTTTATAATAAACCTTTAGTTTTAGATGCTAAAGGATTGGCTGGCAGCGTGGGATTTGGGGTGAGATCTAAACTAATATTGACCTAGTAATGTGGCTGACCCTTTGGGGTCAGAATAACATTTTATATAGTGAGTAGAGTTTTTAAATAACCTCTCACGGTACTGGACCCATGTGCCAATTGGGAGCCAGAGAACTATAAGGGGTGGGGTGGAGCAGATGACAGAACAAGGAGCAATGGTCTCAAGTTGCAGTGGGGGGAGGTCTAGGTTGGATATTAGGAAAAACTATTTCACTAGGAGGGCGGTGAAGCACTGGAATGGGTTACCTAGGGAGGTGGTGGAATCTCCTTCCTTAGAGGTTTTTAAGGTCAGGCTTGACAAAGCGCTGGCTGGGATGATTTAGTTGGGGATTGGTCCTGCTTTGAGCAGGGGGTTGGACTAGATGACCGCCTGAGGTCTCTTCCAGCCCTAATCTTCTATGATTCTATGACTGTGTGATTTCTTTTTTCAGCTTCTCGATAGCCAGTGTGGGGGATCAGGAGCACAGTTTATGAGTGGTTGGTGAGTCTAACTTCAGTGTTAACCACCAGTTTTGGGCATATTCTCTGTCCCTTTTGCAGCCTGCCCTGACCTTGGCATTTTCGGGAGGGCTGCCCCAGGCACCCTGGGTCACACCCATGTCCATACCTATCAACTTGCCCAAGCCCAACTATGAGATAGTGTGTGACAAAGCCATAACACAAGGGACAGGACCCACTACAAGTCCCATAACTAGAAGGAATGGAGCTCTACAGAAGGAATGGCGCTCCTACAGGAATGGAGCTCTCTGGAGCACTGGCAGTGAGAAGGGCAAAAAACTGCTCTGTCCGCTTCATGTCCATGGTTATCCACAATTCCACCTAACAGGATTGGTGGGTTTGGTTAGATTTTGTTTATGTTTTAAGTAGAAGACTAATAAAAAACAGTTAACTTGGCAATAAAGAGGGGCATAAAAATTGTGTTGAACATGCCCTGGCTCAGGGGTCACCCGAACTCTACAAGAACTATATTTTGGTGGGATAGTGAAGGTTGGGTCCAGAAAGAGAAGGGTACAGCTCTGTCTCGTGGAGGAGGACTGTGATGTAGGGATTGTGGAGGGACTGTATTGTATGGTGTTTCCACACTGATGGAGGAACGGATGCTCTCTGGAATGATGTCAATGGCACAGAACAGACTCAACTCCTTGACTAGAACAGCATGGGCTCTTATCATCAGGCTAGCAGAGGTGAGCTGAGCAGGCTTTGCAAGGCCCTGACCCACTTTGCTCTGGGCTATGTTGGCTTGCAGAGTTGGACCAGGTGGTTGCTCCAAGCTGAACAGGGTCTCTACCTCATTCAGTGCACGGGATGGATGGTGCTCACTTAATGAACAGCTATTCAACAATTTGCTTTAGTCTGCTTGTTTGCTGTGTGGCCCCAGGCCATATTTACTGACCACTATTCAAACCCTGTTGATTACAGAATTATTAATTTCCTTATGGGCTGTAGTATGGCACTCATCCCTATTGTATGTGAGTGATTCACACTCATTAATGAATGCATCTTCACTATGCCCTTTTGAGGTGAGGTGGTGGTATTATCCCCATTTTACAGATGGGGAAATTGAGGCACAATGAGATCAAGGTCAAACTTTTCTACTGGTTTGGGGTACTCAGGCAACAGCAGTGGAGACACTGGAGTTCCTGTACCTGGTCCCCCAGAAACCTGGAGCAGCAATTGCAGGGAAACTCCTGCATAGGTCCTGCGTCCCCAGGCTGCAGCAAACTCAGTAAAGGTTCAAGTTTTGGAGAACTTAGCTGCCAAACTCAAACAAAGTCTCTACTGAGCATGTGCAAACTGAGATGTTTTCAAGGGCTTATGAATTTGCCACATTTGGATGATTTTTTATGGAAACAGCAAAAGGCACATCCCTGGCACAAATGTGACTCCTGCCAAGTTTTAAGTCCCTGCTCCACAGCATGGGGGTGCTAGAATTCCTCAAAATAAGTTGAAAATTAATTTAACATGATCCAAAATCCAAAATAATGTATTTTCTCTTAACCTTGTTCTCAGAAATGGCTGAAATAAGTGATTAAGGAATGAGTGTTCATGCTCAACAGGTTGTGAGTGCCTGGGGTAGGGTGGGGAAATGTGGCTTCGCTCTCAGATCTGATTCATAGAGTCCAAGGCCAGAAGGGACCACTGTGATCCAAAAGCCCTGGCTGGGATGATTTAATTGGGGATGGGTCCTGCTTTTGAGCAGGGGGTTGGACTAGATGATCTCCTGAGGTCCCTTCCAACCCTGATATTCTATGATTCTATGATCATCTAGTCTGACCTTCTGGATAACACAGGCCAGAGAACTCCCCCAAAATAAGCCCTAGAGCAGATCTTCTAGAAACGCATCCAGCCTTGATTTACTAATGTTCAGTGATGGAGAATCCACCATAATCCCTGGTAAATTGTTTCAGTGGGTAATTACTCTCACTGTTAAAAATGTACACCTTATGTGCAGTCTGAAATTCTCTGGCTTCAACTTCCAGGCATTGGAACGTGTTAGATCTTTCTCTGCTAGCCTGAAGAGCCCAGTATTACATACTTGTTTCCCATTTAGGTACTTATAGACTGTAACCATGTTTAATGACAGGTTTCAGAGCAGCAGCCGTGTTAGTCTGTATCCGCAAAAAAGAACAGGAGGACTTGTGGCACCTTAGAGACGAATTTATTTGAGCATAAAGTGAGCTTGAGCTGTAGCTCATGAAAGCTCATGCTCCAATAAATTTGTTAGTCTCTAAGGTGCCACAAGTCCTCCTGTTCTTTTTGTAACCATGTTGCCTCTTAATCTTCTCTTTGTTCAGCAAAATAGATAGAGCTCCTTGAGTCTATCAGGATAGAGGAAGGTTTTCTAATCCTTTAATGATTCTCATGGCTCTTCTCTGACCCCTCTCCAAATTTATCAACATCCTTCTTGAATTGTGGGCACCAGAACTGGACACAGGATTCCCGCAGCGGTTGCTTCGGTGCCAGTTCCGGAGGTGAAATAACCTGTCTGCTCCTGCTCGAGTCGAGATGGCCTTGTTTATACAGCCCAGGATCACATCAGCTCTTTTGGCCACAGCACCACACTGGGAGCTCATGCTGAGCTGATCATCCACCAGAACCCCCAAATCTTTTTAGAATCCTGGCTTCCCAGGAGAGAGCCCTCCCATCCTGTAAGTATGGCTGATGGTCTTTGTTTCTAAATCTATACAATCACATTTAGGCGCATTAAAACCCACATTGTTTGCTTGCACCCAACTTACCAAATGATCCAGATCGCTCTGAATCAGTGACCTGGCCTCTTCGTTATTTACCACTCCCCCAACTTTTGTGTCATCTGCAAAACTGATCAGTGATGATTTTATGTTTTCTTCTAAATCATTGATAAAAATGTTAAATAGTGTAGGGCCACAAACCAATTCGTGTGGGACCCTGCTGGACATACATCCATTCTGTGGTAATTCCCCATTGAAAATTACATTTTGAGACTGACCTGTTAGTCAGTTTTAAACCCATTTAATGTTTGCCCTGTTAATTTTATATTTTCCTACGTTTTTTTCCTGAACGTGCCATGCCGTTCCAGGTCAAACATCGAGTCTATTACAGGACCGCTGTTACCCCTGGCCATAGGTGTCGTGTGACTGCTGTATGGGGAGGGCAAAGTGCGTGCACACACATGCGCATGCTGAAGCCAGGTGCCTTGGCTCCCTGGCTCTCTCCCCCCGCCTGGAGTGGTACCTGGGCTGCGGGGACGGTCCAGCTCAACGGGGCAGCCCCGGCTGCTGGGGGTGGCCCCTCCAGAGCTGGCTGCCGCAGCAACGTGGCTCCTCTGGTTTGGTTGCAGCCACCTCCCTGCTAGGGCTGCTGCTGCTGCCGAGGGGACGCCACATGCCCAGCTTCTCCCCCCTTCCCCCCCGCCCAATCCTGTATCCCCTTCTCTTCTTCTCCCCCCACTGTCCCCTGCCCCAGCCCACCCCCTTCTCTTCCTCCTGGCCTATCCTTCTCTCTTCCCCCAACTTACCTTCCCCCAGCCCCACCCCAACCCCCTTGCCCTGCCCCCCCCCCCCCCCCCGCCCCCGTGTACAGGAAACAGGCGGGCACGAGGACTCAAGAGGCAGCGGCCCGGAGCCATGCCCCATCAACCAAACCTGTAATCTCACCAAAAAAATTAAGTGATTTGACAAGACCTAATTTACATAAACCCATGTTGATTGGTATTAATTATATTACCCTCCTTTAATTATTTATGGAGCCCTGTATCAGCTGCTCCATTATCTTGCCTGGGATCAGTGTCAGACTGACAGGCCTATAATTACCCAGGTCATCTCTTTTACCCTTTTTAAATATTGGCACAACATTAGCTCCAGGCTTCTGGAGCTTCCCCACCGTTCCAAGACTTATTGAACATCAACATTTATGGTCAAGTGAGCGCCTCTTTTAAAAATCTTGCAGGCCAGTTGTCTGGAACTGCTTATTTAAATATGTCTAAATTTAGTAACTGCTGTTTAACATCCTCCGAGATATTAGTGGAACGAAAGGGTGTAATATATGACATGACTACATCATCTGGGGTTTTTTCCCTCAGAACAGAAATATTTACGGAACATGCCGGCCTTTTCTGCATTGTTACTGATGGTTCTACCATTTTCTAGTAATGGTCCAATACCATTGTTTCAGAGCAGCAGCCGTGTTAGTCTGTATCCGCAAAAAAGAACAGGAGGACTTGTGGCACCTTAGAGACTAACCAATTTATTTGAGCATACCATTGTTAGCATTCTTTTTGATCCTCATATATTTAAGGAGTTTTTTTATTGTCCTTAACTCTGGTCATAGAGTTCTCCTTTTCTCCCTTTGCTTCCCCTATCAATTTTCTACAACTCCTAGCTCAGGGGTGGGCAAACTATGGCCTGGAGGCCAGATCCGGCCCACCAGCCATTTTAAGCCGGCCCTCCAGCTCCCGCTGGGGAGCAGGCTCTGGGGCTTGCCCTGCTCCAGCGCTCCAGTGCTCCAACGCTCCAGCCGGTAGCAGGGTCGGGGGGCCGCTCCACATGGTTCCCGGAAGCAGTGGCATGGCCCCCCCCCGGCATTGCAATAGGAGCTGCGAGGGCGGCGCCTGCAGATGTGGCAGTGTGCAGAGCCCCCTGGCCGCCCCTCCACTCAGGAGCCGGAGAAGGCACTTCCAGGAGAGCTGCTTCTGGGCGAGCTGCTTGTTACTATCAGCTTCCCTTTCGGTTTTTATTTTTTTTAATTTATGAATGCTTTCAATTCCCCTCTAAACCAGGTCAGTTTTGTAACCATACAATCTTCTTTCTTGATTATGTCTCTTTGGGTATCTAGTAAAGTGTTCTGAAACAATTCCCAATTTTCATTCAGATTTTACTGATTAAATTCTTCCTCCCAGCTGATTTGGCTCATAACTGTTTTCAGCTTTGTGAAGTTGGCCCTTTTAAGCACCAAATATGTATATTAGTGGTCTGGACTTTATTCAGTTTGCACATTATAAATGTGATCAGTTCTGTAATCAGTTCCTCTTTATGTGTCAGGACAAGCTCCCGCTGTGTTGGCTGCAACACTTTTTTGAGCTAGGAAATTGTCATCTATAATGTTTAGAAATTTCGACGTTGTTTTAGTATTGGCTGCATGACACCTTGAGCACATGTCACTGAAACGGAAAGTCCCCCCCCCCCCTTTTTTTAGATAGGTGTGTAAGGAGGCAGGTCATTCTGTTCCCAAGTGTCATTTGGTGGTTTGTAGCAGACATCAACTAATACCTCATCATGTGGTTTATCTATTAGAATAGTGAGCATTCCCTAAGCATTCAAGATAATTTTCTTCCAAGTTAACAGTGACACGGAAACAGGTGATGCCATTTTTGGCAGAATGCCACTCCCCCCACCTTTGCCCACTCGATCCTTCCTAATTAGATTATAGCCATTGATCTTAACATTCCCGCCATGGGAATCATCCCACCAGGTGTCAGTCACACCAACTAGATTGAATTTATGATCATAAATGAGTAATCCCGGTTCCTCTTGTTTGTTGCTCAGGCTCCTAGCATTAGTGTATTGGTAATTAAAGAATTTCTTCTGTTCATATGCTTCGGTTCTTTGTTTAATTTTGTTCTAAATGTTTTTACCTTCTCTTTTTGTTATTACTTTAACCCTCTCCTGTCTACTCTAACCAGCTTGTTCATGAGAAGATTGGTCCCCCTTCTCCTGAGAAGGCCACCCAAACTACACAGCCCCCTCTCCCTATAGAAGGTGGATCAATGTTCCACAAAACCAAACTCTGTAACCTATACCCCTTACCTAGCCAGAGCTTCACGTCCAGAATTTTCTTCTTTCTGACTTCCTTTGCTTATGGGACAGAAAGGATCTCAGAGAAGATTGTTTGGACATTATTATTCTTCAGCACACTTCTGAGTTTCATGAAGTCATCTACTGTCTGTGAGAAATCCCATGACACAATGTCATTAGTGCCAGTATGAACCATCACCAATGGATCCTTACCTATCAACTTCAGAAGGCTTCCCGATCTTAGAGTGACATCTCATGTCTTGGCTCCAGGAAGACAAAACACTGTCCTCTTGTCCACCTGTCCCTTGTAGAATGTTCTCTCAATTTTTCTGAGTATTGAATCCCCAGCAAGGATCGTATGTCTTCCTTGGACAGTTGGAGAACTCTTTGTGGGCAAGCTTGATTTTCTTACAAGTTGGGTCAAGCTCCCATCCACTGGTGTGGTCCCATACATCGCTCTGTTCCCTTGGACCACATCCAAGATTCTTTGGATCTTAGGAGATATCTTCCACAGTTTCCACATTGAGAACCTGGTATCACTTGAAAACTTCTAGCTGTGTGGAATTCCTCCTGGTCATCTTCTGTCTAATGTGCACCTGTGCTTCAATTTCCCCTTGGTGACCTGCAGTCACCTTGTGCTGATAGGTTAGTTTGTACCTCAGTTTCCCCTCTGGCTGGGGAACCCTTTGCAAATCTATAAAATTGATCTTTTGTTTTGGGCCTTACTACCCCACAGCATTCAACCTATATAGAATCATAGAAGATTAGGGTTGGAAGAGACCTCAGGAGGGTCATCTAGTCCAACCCCCTGCTCAAAGCAGGACCAACACCAACTAAATCATCCCAGCCAGGGTTTCATCAAGCTGGGCCTTAAAAACCTCTAAGGATGGAGATTTCACCACCTCCCTAGGTAACCCATTCCAGTGCTTCACCTCCCTCCTAGTGAAATAGTTTTTCCTAATATCCAACCCAGACCTCTCCCATTGCAACTTGAGACCATTATTCCTTGTTCTGTCATCTGCCACCGCTAAGAACAGCCAAGCTCCATCCTCTTTCGAACCCCCCTTCAGGTAGCTGAAGGCTGCTATCAAATCCCCACTCAGTCTTCTCTTCTGAAGACTAAATAAGCCCAGTTCCCTCAGCCTCTCTCATAAATCATGTGCCCCAACCCCCTAATCATTTCTGTTGCCCTCCGCTGGACTCTCTCCAATTTGTCCACATCCTTTCTGTAGAGGGGGGCCCAAAACTGGATACAATACTCCAGATGTGGCCTCACCAATGCCAAATAGAGGGGAATAATCACTTCCCACATTCTGCTGGCAATGCTCCTACTAATGTAGCCCAATATGGCGTTAGCCTTCTTGGCAACAAGGACACACTGCTGATTCATATCCAGCTTCTCGTCCACTGTAATCCCCAGGTCCTTTTCTGCAGAACTGCTGCTTAGCCAGTCAGTACCCAGCCTGTAGCAGTGCATGGGATTCTTCCATTCTAAGTGCAGGACTCTGCACTTGTCCTTCTTGAACCTCATCAGATTTCTCTTAGCTCAATCCTTCAATTTGTCTAGGTCACTCTGGACCCTATCGTAACCCTCCAGCATAGAATCATAGAATCATAGAATACCAGGGTTGGAAGGGACCTCAGGAGGTCATCTAGTCCAACCCCCTGCTCAAAGCAGGATCAGTCCCCAACTAAATCATCCCAGCCAGGGCTTTGTCAAGCCTGACCTTAAAAACTTCTAAGGAAGGAGATTCCACCACCTCCCTAGACAATGCATTCCAGTGTTTCACTACTCTCCTCTCTCCTCAGCTTAGTGTCATCCGTGAACTTGCAGAGGGTGCAATACATTCCATCATCCAGATCATTAATGAACAAAACCGGCTCCAGGACCGATCCCTGGGGCACTCCGCTTGATATCGGCTGCCAACTAGACATCGAGTCGTTAATCACTACCCGTTGAGCCCATTGATTGAGCCAGCTTTCTATCCACCTTATAGTCCATTCATCCAATCCATACTTCTTTAACTTGTTGGCAAGAATACTGTGGAAGACAGTATCAAAAGCTTGCTAAAGTCAAGGTATATAACATCCACGGCTTTCCTCATATCCACAGAGCCACTTATCTCATCATAGAAGGCAATCAGGTTGGTCAGGTATGACTTGCCCTTGGTGAATCCATGTTGACTGTTCCTGATCACCTTCCTCTCCTCCAAGTGTTTCAAAATGGATTCCTTGAGGACCTGATCCATGATTTTTCCAGGGCCTGAGGTGAGGCTGACTGGTCTGTAGTTCCGCTGTAGTTCTTCCCTTTTTAAAAGATGGGCACTATATTTGCCTTTTTCCAATCGTCCGGGACCTCCCTGATCACCATGAGTTTTCAAAGATAATGGCCAATGGCTCTGCAATCACATTGACCAACTCCCTCAGCAACCTCAGATGCAGTGCATCCAGACCTATGGACGTGTGCACGTCCAGCTTTTCTAAATAGTCCTTAACCTGTTCTTTCACCACTGAGGGCTGCTTACTTCCTCCCCATACTGTGTTGCCCAGTGCAGCAGTCTGGGAGCTGACCTGGTCTGTGAAGACCGAGGCAAAAAAAAGCATTGAGTCCTTCAGCTTTTACCACATCATCTGTCACTATGTTGCCTCCCCCATTCAGTAAGGGTCCCACACTTTCCCTGACCACCTTCTTGTTGCTAAAATACCTGTAGAAACCCTTCTTGTTACCCTTCACATCCCTTGCTAGCTGCAACTCCATTTGTGCTTTGGCCTTCCTGATTTACACCCCTGCATGCTTGAGCAATATTTTTATACTCCTCCCTAGTCATCTGCCCAAGTTTCCACTTCTTGTAAGCTTCTTTTTTGTGTTTAAGATCAGCAACGATGTCACTGTTAAGCCAAGCTGGTCGCCTGCCATATTTGCTATTCTTTCTGCACATTGGGATGGTTTGTTCCTGTAACCTCAATAAGTCTTCTTTAAAATACAGCCAGCTCTCCTGGACTCCTTTCCCCCCCCCTTTCCCCCCCGCCTCCCAGGGGATCCTGCCCATCAGTTCCCTGAGGGAGTGAAAGTCTGCTTTTCTGAAATCCAGGGTCCGTATTCTGCTGCTCTCCTTTCTTCCTTTTGTTAGGATCCTGAACTTGACCATCTCATGGTCACTGCTGCCCGGATTGCCACCCACTTCTACTTCCCCTACCAATTCTTCCCTGTTTGTTAGCAGCGGGTCAAGAGGAGCATGGCCCCTAGTTGGTTCCTCCAGCACTTGTACCAGGAAGTTGTCCCCAACACTCTCCAAAAACTTCCTGGATGGTCTGTGCACTGCTGTATTGCTCTCCCAGCCACTTTGTTCCTGCAGAAGAAATAAGGACACTTGTAAAAATGTTCCTTGAGGTCTTTTTTTATATCATCTGTTTAATTCCTCATTTATTGTGCTGTGTCCTGACATTTTATCTAAATCAAGAATTCTCTCTTACAACAGCTCAGCTTCACGATAGAACTGCTGCAAAATTGCAGTGCTCTTCACAGAAAATCCCAGTTCAATATGCTTTTGTTGTAATATCAGATTTTCACTTTGACTGTCTGGCAAGAATGGCTTTCTATGGCATTAGCTAAATGAGAGTTGTGCATCTGTATAATGACCAAGGTTTAGCTGTAAGTACAGTAGCCGCAGTACTGCCTCCTAAAGCAATGTAGGAATTGTCTAATGTTCTTTTAACTGCACAAACCTATTTTGAACAGCAGATGGCCTTAGAGATACAGTGCTGGGCAAAGCAAATAGTTTCTCAGCTGTAACTGGGGCCATTAATTTCACATCACCTACACTTCCAGACACAGATACTGCTGTTGACTAGGCCCTGCCTTCACTCCAGCAAAGTGAAGTGCTGTTGACTATCTGCGCTGCTGTGTATCACACCTCTCTCTCCTTTTGCAAACACTGCCGGGAGGGGAGCTGCTGTTTGGACACAGGAGGTGAGCTCTTGCCTGCAGCTAATGGCCTGAGTGAAGGAGGTCGGTCACACCTTTTGTGCTGTTAATGTTCCACAGTCTGTCAATGTAAATCCTGCACCACTGCATGGACCTTGAGGGGTATCTGCTGGCATTTGAGGGACTTTAAACTCCAGATATATAGATCCCCTTGTGGAATCCAGCAGAATTTCCTGGATTTTATAGAACCCCCGAAATCTGTGCAAAATCAGTCACTGCAGCAGCGATAACTTTACACCTGTAGGATGTCTCCAGTACTAGATTTCACAGTCCTGTGTCTCACTGTGTCTGACCTACACTGCGCCGAGCCCTTTCCTTTTTCTTTTTTTTGGTCATCTTATTTACATTTTCAAAACGAAGGCATCAACAAATACATAGTGACTAACTTGGCAGAGAAACACTTTTAAAATGTTCTTGCAGAAGTCTGAAGCAAAAGCCTCTAAAACAGCCCAGGTGTGGCTAACCATAGTAGAGAACGGTTGGACTGGCAGACTAATAAATACAGTAATGCCCCAAATCTTGCTGTGCTGTCTCAGACCGTGCTATCTCAGATAATGATCTGAGCAAGTACAACTGCAGGCAGTGAGTAAAAAGCTCTTCCTCAGACATAATCAGTGGATCAAATTTTGCTTCCTCATCAGAAATGCTGAGGTGATCAGGCATGATACCCGGATCTTAGCGGCTCAGTAAGAAGTGTTGTGACATTGCCATAAAAAGATATTTTTAATAGCTTCAGTGGTTATGTGCAATTTAGCAGGGACAAGCACTGATGCATTAAAACGCAAAGTTATTTGGATTTAGGAACCAAAAACCCTTATGTTGTCTCAGCCAGATAAGGAGGAAAATCTGGCTTTCTTTTTTTAATCTACTAAACTGTCTTTTTGATTCCAAACTGTCTGCAGGTCTTCCTCAACAGTTAGAGTTCTGCACAGAATATAAGTAGAAGGAGATATTCTTAAGTATTTAAGTATTTGAAAAGGAGCCTTAAATATATATTGTGGCATCAAGTTCCAAAAACAGACAACATATCATTTGGGCCACTTTGAAAATGTTCCCATGCATCTAATATACAAACTTTAAGCCCAAACATACTAACACTTAGGGCATGGCTACACTTGCAGATATAGAGCTCTGTGAGTTAAACCTGCCTTCGGAGAGCGCAGTAGGGAAAGCGCTGCAGTCTGTCCACACTGACAGGAACAAGCGCACTGGCGTGGCCACATTTGTAGCACTTGCAGCGGCATTGGGAGCGGTGCATTATGGGCAGCTGTCCCACAGAGCACCTCTTCCCATTCTGGCGCTGTGGCTTCTGGGAAGGGGATGGGGAATGCGGGACATTCTGGGTCCTGTCCCAATGCCCCGTGATGCATCAGTTTTCATCCCAGCAATCCCTGTGCTTCCATCCACATCTGGCGCCATCTTTCAACGTTTTTTGTACTGCGCGCTCTGTCTTCCCTTTCGGTCTGCAGGAATGGAGCCCGAACTGCTGAGGAGTATGCTGATGGGTCTCGCCAGCACGTCATGAATTGCAGTCAAGTTACTCCTTAAGCTACAAACTGACAGTGAGGGCTCTGACGATGATGTTGAGTCGCGTAATGCATATGATACGAGATTGCTTGTGGCATTCACGGACATGCTCACCACCGTGGAATGCTGCTTCTGGGGTCAGGAAACGAGCACTGAGTGGTGGGATCACATCGTCTTGCAAGTCTGGGATGATGAGCAGTGGCTGCAGAACTTTCGGATGAGAAAAGCCACTTTCATGGGACTGTGTGAGGAGCTCGCCCCCACCCTGCGGCACAAGGACACGAGACTGAAAGCTGCCCTGACGGTGGAGAAGTGAGTGGCTATTGCAATCTGGAAGCTGGCAACTCCAGACAACTACTGATCAGTCGCTAACCAGTTTGGAGTGGGAAAGTCTACAGTTGGAATTGTGTTGATGCAAGTTTGCAGGGCCATTAACTGCATCCTGCTCAGAAGAACTGTGACTCTTGGCAATGTGTGTGACACTGTGGCTGGCTTTGCACAAATGGGTTTCCCTAACTGCGGAGGGGCGATAGATGGGATGCATATTCCAATTCTGGCACCAGCCCACCGAGCCTCAGAGTACATAAATCAGAAGGGGTATTTCTCTATGGTTCTCCAGGCGCTTGTGGATCACTGTGGCCGTTTCATTGACATTAACGCAGGCTGGCCCGGAAAGGTGCATGACGCACGCATCTTTCAGAACACTGGCCTGTTCAGGAAGCTGCAAGCCGGGACTTTCTTCCCAGACCAGAAGATCACCGTAGGGGAAGTCAAAATACCCATTGTGATCCTTGGAGACCCCGTTTACCCTTTAATGCCATGGCTCATGAAACCCTACACATGAAACCCTACACAGGGAACCTTGACAGCAGCAAGGAGCAGTTCAACAACAGTCTGAGCCAGCGTAGAATGACTGTGGAGTGTGCTTTTGGCCGTTTAAAGGGCCTCTGGTGCTCTCTGTATGGGAAGCTGGACCTGGCCGATGACAGCATCCCCACTGTTATATCCGCGTGCTGTACCCTCCATAACATTTGTGAAGGGAAGGGTGAATGATTCCCTCGGGCATGGAGTTTGGAGGTTCAACACCTGGAGGCTGAATTTGAACAGCCAGAGAGCAGGGCTATTAGAAGGGCCCAGCACGGGGCTGCAAGGATTAGGGATGCCTTGAGGGAGCAATTTCAGGCTGAAAGCCACCAGACGGGAGTGAAGTGCAGTGGCTCCAATGTTAGTAGGAATCTGTGTTTGCTATGCTGACTTGCAGGGCCTGTTTCTTTCCTGGGCTAAGGTGTCTTTTACTTTATGCAATAATAAAGAATGTTTTCAAAGCCAAAAAATCCATTTATTGAAAAGAAAATTAATTTATTGAAAAGAAACACAACTGCTATGTGAAAAGAAACACAACAAATTATGCTATTGTGTAGACTTTGCTTGTCTTTAAGTACAGGGGAAACATTGCTCTATCTGGTGTGAACAATGCTGCCTCTGTTAAGTGTTTGCATTTTGCCTTTACGGATGCAACCTTGAGATCTCAACTGTCCCTGTTATCACCGGCTGAAAGACTCCATAGAATCAGAAAGAGGCCATGTAGAAGCAAAGAGGACATGCTGCATGAAGTAATGCAGCATTCCAGTAATGAAAATCAAAAAGTGCAGGAGTGGCGGGACAGTGACAGGAGGATCCGCCAGCAGAATGAGGAGCGCCGGCACAAAAGCACAAAGCGGCTGCTAAGCATCATGGAGCACCAAGTGGACTCAATACAGGCACTCGTAGCAATGCAAGCGGAACAATGCACACATCTCTGCCCACCCCACCGTGCGGCTATTCTCTAGAATGATCCCTTCACCCCACCCTCCGCCGCGTGGCTATTCTCCGGGATGATCCCTTTTAGCCAAGCACAAACAGCCCAGCATGAATGGGGTCCTTTTACTGTTCCCTTACAAAAATCCCCCTATTTCAACCAGGTGACCATGAATGATATCACTCTCCTGAGGCTAACACAGAAAGATTAAGACCGAATGTTGCTTGAATGCGACCAAACCCAGGACCATTCGCTGCCATGCTTTGTGCTGCAATGATTCCAGACTACTTGCTACTGGCTTGGCGTGGTAAAGCGTCCTACCGTGGAGGAAGAAATAAGGCAGCCCTCCTCAGAAACCTTCTGCAAAGGCTTTCAGAGTACCTCCAGGAGAGCTTCATAGAGATGTCCCTGGAGGATTCCTGCTCCATCCCCAGACACATTAACAGACTTTTCCAGTAGCTGTACTGGCCACGAATGCATCTCAATTCTTCAGGGCAAATCAAACATTAAACACTATTGCTTTTAACGCCTGTACTGTAGTTACAAATGTGCACGCACCAGAGGTGCCTTCTCCGGCTTCATGGTCGGGGATCCCGCCTTGGGAGGGTATTGGCTCCAGGGTGAGGAAAAGGTCCTGGCTGCTGGGGAGAACGAATTCACCACTTGCCTGCTGCACATTCTCCTCCTCCTCCTGCTCCTCCTCCACAAAATCCTCCTCCCTGTTGAGTGAAACTCCCCCCTTGCAGGTGCCCACGGACAGTGGTGGGGTAATGGTAGGGTCCCCCCCTAGAATACCATGCAGCTGATCATAGAAGCAGCATG
Source organism: Caretta caretta (assembly GCF_965140235.1). Lineage (NCBI taxonomy): Eukaryota > Metazoa > Chordata > Testudines > Cheloniidae > Caretta > Caretta caretta. The sequence goes on from NC_134209.1 coordinate 12,129,383, forward strand.
CATGGGGCTCTGACCCGGCGTGACCATTTGCCTCCTTTGTCTTTTGGTAGGCTTGCCTGAGCTCCTTGACTTTCACGTGGCACTGCTGTGTGTCCCTGTTGTAGCCTCTGTCTATCGTGCCCTGTGCGATTTTGGCATATGTATTAAGCATTTCTTCTTTTTGATCGGAGTTCGGCCTTCACAGATTCTTCTCCCCATACAGCAATCAGATCCAGTGTCTCCCTTTCAGTCCATGCTGAAGCTCATTTGCGATTCTGGGGGGACTGCACGCTGACCAAACAGGAAGTGAAATTCAAAAGTTCCCGGGGCTTTTCCTGTGTACCTGGATAGTGCATCAGAGTTCAAAGTGCTGTCCAGAGCGGTCACATTGGAGCACTCTGGGATAGCTCCCGGAGGCCAATACCATCAAATTGTGTCTGCACTACCCCAAATTCGACCCAGCAAGGTCGAGTTTTAGCGCTACTCCCCTCGCCTGGGAGGAGTACAGAAGTGGATTTTAAGAGCCCTTTAGGTTGACAGAACAGGGTTAGTTGTGTAGATTCATTCATTTTAAAATCGACCTAACGCTGCTAAATTCGACCTAACCCCATAGTGTAGACCAGGGCTCTGGGTGGCAAAATCTGGCCATAAGCGTTTGCAGGATTGGGAGTTGGGAATTTTTAGTCCTTCTATTTTACAATGTAAGGAAGATCTGTCTTTAGTAGTAGCACCAGTTAACATTTTAAATTGCCATTCTGTGACTGTAGATGTTATACAGTTCACTTCAGGCAATTATCAACATTTCTACTTCCCCCCCTTTCCCCCCCTTTCCCACATTTCCATAGTGCAAGGCGGTGGGATGTGGCTTTCCCAGCATTCCCATGATAACTTTTCAGTGACTCAGATAGTGTCCAGTGCTGTAGGAAACAGAAGGCAGAAGCTATAAATGGACTGAGAACATCTCCTTTCAGTCCAACACAGCAGTTTTTATCTATCATCTCCAGCATAACAGACAGAAGTAATAAAACATTGTACCGTGGACAGGATGTACTGGACCCACCATCATCATCCTTTCCCCCCACCCCCCCACCCAAGGAATTTTCCCAGAAAGAAGAAGGCAGCCAGAAGATGTAGGAAGGAGTCCAGGGAAATAGCAGCAGAGTCTGGGAGCAAGCAGATCATAGTTGCTAGGCATGGAAGCTGGGGATATAGGGTGGGCCAGGGTTCCCCTAGCAGCCACTGGGGAAGGAAGGGAAGACTGCCCTTTTGGATGGAGAAACCTTGATACCCCAGAAGGAGAGGACTATAGTGACTAGGCTGGAGGCCAAGCCATGAAGAGGGCGTGCCCTGAGTTGCAGAGGGGGAGGCTCTGGGACATGTGAACAAATGACAGAAGGGAGTCTTGGACCTGGAGGGAGCTAACCCCCAGAGCAACCAAGAGGAGGTGCCCTAGTGGTGAGTGGTACCCTGTGACACACCCATCTCACCCCTGTCAGTCTGGCCATTTCTGGTCTTGCACTATGATGCATCACTGTGAGAGGTTCTGGTGGAGCTGGGAACAGAACATGGACATAATGGCATTGTGCTCTCCCCCAGTCCTCAGCTCTGCAGGCTCTGGTGGAGGGGCGCACATGCTCGCTGATCAGCTCAGGCCAGATGAATATTGCTGTGGAGGCCCTAGCTAGCTTGGGGACTGCTTTAGCAAGCCTGCCCCACTGGTCTCTGTTCTGGGGACAGCTGACCCATTGCCTTGCCCTTTCTGTGACACTCCCCAGGGTTGGAAGGCACCTCACCACCATCTGCCCTTAGCATGGAGCAGTCTCATCTGGACATGTTATGGATCAGCTCCCTGATCCCACCAGCCTCTGGCAGCACGAGGTTAGCGATAGGAACACACCCACCCCAGCATCCCTGTGGAGCGCTAAGCCCCTGCCCCGCTGAACACTCACCGACCTCTCACTCTGCTCCCAAAGGAACAGTACACACCAGCTTACTATCAGATGCAAATGGTTACATAACAACATTATAGCATGCTTTGAAGAGCCTAAACTTAACTCTCAAGACCTTCCTCCTGTCTCCTACAGATAGCTACCCCAAGTCCTTTCCCCAGCATTTTCAGCCAGGATGGCGGAGAACCCCCTTTCATAAGATCAAGCCCACTGCCAGCCTGTCCTCCCAGACAGAAGGATGCAAGGACATCTCTCTGCATCCCCAGATATACCTGACCAGACCTTTGATCTTCACCTGAAAACGGGGTGACCCCGCCCCCCGCTGCGCACCTCTTCCTGATAATTTCCTCCTGAAGTCTCCGCAAGCTCCTCATTGGCTCAGTAGGCTCACAGGTGTCTATTGTAAGACACATCATCCACAGTCGCCCACCCAGGAGATCAGTGCTTCCTCCCTCGTGCCTGAAGACGTTTGTTCAAGACACGCTGCCTTTGAGTGACCTGCCTTTAACTACAAGGCCTAGTGCACATAATATTCAGCATGTAGACGTAACTCCTCACATATTCGCCATACATACATCTCACAATGGTTATGATGACCAGTGTGGCACAGGCTTTCAGCAGAGACCTTACATCACCCCTGTCAGTGACCTCAGGGGATCCCTGTAGCCCTATGTACCCTGTGCCCTCTGCCAGTTGGCATCAAAGTCCTTGGGTCTCACTTTCCTCTCCAGGCCAGCCTGATCACCCCTATCGGTTTCTGGCACCATCCAGTGACAGTGGGGGCCCAGAGCTATCAGCCCAGCACGGGGCCTCTGCACTGCAGTAAATCTCAGTGCTGGCACCATGTGTGGCATGCTCGCCCAGGGCAATGGTAGTGTAAGGCAGGCACATGAGAGTATCATGACAAGAGCATGCTGGAAATAGAGGCTCTCTCAGGTCTAGGTTTGCAGTTATGATACTTTGCTGGCCTCAGCTAGTCCTTTGGGCTCAAGGTGGAGGCCACGCGCTTGTGGCATGGATACCGAGAGGCTCAGCCGTTCTGTAACTAATAAACACATTCTACATACAAAAGCGGGGAGGGTGGGGCAGGTTTCGAGTAAGCATGCAGGAATCTATTTTGGTGACTGACCCAGCAAGTATTAGCTAGTGACTGGATACAGATCAGATAAGGTAAAAAGATGTTGAAAATCAGAATCAAATGTATGTAGCATTGGTATAACATCTACACCAATGAGCAGGGGGTTGGACTAGATGACCTCCTGAGGTCCCTTCCAACCCTGAGATTCTATGATTCTATGATCTACTGTTGGATTTTTTAAAAATTGTTCCTAATTTGTTTTTGTTCCCATTGCCCTGCTTACAGTCTGCTCTGAGGCTATGTTGTCATGAGACATGAGGCTTTTGCACACTGTGTCTCACAGAAAAGAGAGCCTTCTGAGATTTGAACTCATGTTGGCCCCTGTCCAGAAAAGCATGTGTTTAAATACAGTTCCCTAAGAATGTGATAATAGGATCTCAGTTCTCACTGCCAATGGGACTTTAAGAACTCCTGTATTTGCCTTTTCGGACTGAGAACCATCCTGCACAAATTCAGAACAGAGACTTCTCACTAAACACTGACTCATAGGCTCACAGATTTTTAAGGCCAGGAGGGACCATTAGATCATCGAGTCTGACCACAGGCCAGAGAGTTTCACCCTTTTACTCCTGAGCCTAATAACTGTTTTATTAGCTTATCTGAACATCTATTCTCTAATTGCTATGATTAGATTTGTCCCATGGCAGACTGTGTTAATGTTACAGGGCATGAGACTTATGAATGCTGCATTTTAGTGGGATGCTGTTAATCATGTGGTTATCTGATGTGTTTACATTTGTGCCAATGAGCAATTCACTGAATCCAAGCACCTCTAAAAATCTGGATTCCAACATGACTCAAACACACATCCCCAACTTGCCATGACCTGAATTAGGTCTTTGTGCAATAGGTTAAATTTTCAGTGCCATGTATTGGCATTTCTCCCGTTAATTGTAACAAAAGTTGTAATCCGAATTCTGCACCCAATGCTCTTAACTTACTTCACTGTAAAGAAAAGGCAGAATTTTCAGCAGCATTTACTGCTGGCCTCATGCTGCTCCCATTGAAATTAATGGGAGCTGATCAATGGGACCAGCGTCAGGCCAGTGCTGAACGCCTGCAGCCGAGCATGTCCACTGGGGAAGTATGTCATGCTGTGAAATCTCACCTACTCATTGCTGCACCCTATCTATTAATATGATCTCCGAACGATGGTTTGCACTCATTGGAGCAAATGGTACTCCGTGCTCCAAGTCACAGAGAAACAATCTCTGAAGGCAAGTTTTGATGTGGGGTTGGTACCACAGTAACCACATGTTCCCATCCCTCACAGCCAATTGTCACCTGCCCTTTTGGTCGCTAACAGTGGCCTGCACAGCTGGTTTCCCAGGGTGCCTACCTCTGCAAATAGCATTTCCTAGCCAAGAAAGCAACATGCCTGCACCGCTGTTGTACATTTTTTAAATGATTTCACAGCCTAACACAGAAGTGGCCAAACTCCACACTCGCAAGTGACGACCCGTTTGATAGTCCATAGGGCAGATGCTGAACTGGCATAGGCTGAAAAAGGGAGCAGATTTATTTGTAAGCCTGGAGGTACCATCCATACTCAAGAGCCAGCTGCAGCCACCTGGAGACAGTACTGTTGGACAAAGCTGGGCTGAGCTTGCTAGCGTAGGTAGTGCAGGGAGGGAATCAGGCCAGGCCAGTCTCAAACAAGCAGCCTGTCAAGGGCAGTGGCCAAATAATTCAGGGCAGAGTCGGGTGAAGCCAAAGCCCTTCCCACCTGCGGGTTATGTCACATACGGCATTCTAGTCCCGCCGGGGCTTTTTTCTGGCTAGGTGCCAGTCGGTGGAGGGAAGTCAGGCTGGAGGGCGGGCACAGTGCCAAGCACCAACCCCGAGGGAAGGTCACCAGCCAGGCTGCCATTGTGTATGTCCCTGGCCCAGCTACTCATGAAATCCCGGCACCCCACATGGAGCCTGGTCACAGGGGGAAGACGGGGTCCACAGCTGGCTTTCAATAACTGGAGGTGTCAGGAGTAACTTTTCGTGCTTGACCAAAGGGGAGCTGGTACCTTCCTACCCTAGGGCAATGGGGAGCCCTAGAAACACCAGGATGGAGATGAATGAATCTCTCAGTCAGGAGTCGCTGATGAGCACCAGAGCTGTGGCTTTGGCCCCTAGGCCCCACAATCGAGGTGCGTTGAGGGGGAACCCAATTTTCATTTGGGAACGGTCTTGCCATAGCCACTGATGGGGCAATCAGGCTGTGACGGTGTGTTTGGTGCTGCATGCCCTGTGCTTTGTTGGGGCACTGGGGTCTGAGGTGGCCTCCAGGAGGGACTGCTAAATCTCCGCCTTGCTGCCAGAGACACCCGCGGGCTCTGTGGGGAGAAGGGAGAGTGGCTGTTTCCTTTCTCAGCCACATTAATATATTAACCATGCACAGGGCTGGTGTCTGGAGTGTCTGATTTTCCTACACCCTGGTAAGAAATCTCCCCCTCTGTTCCCACAGAGCCTGGGTCATAGGGTAGCTGGCCCCTGAGGTGGCCAGGTGCTTGGCCTACCTGTGACAGGCTCTGCTGAAGAGAACAAGCCAGCCCGGATCCATCTGGGGATAACTCAGAACTAATTAACTTCTGCCCTGTGTGCTCGGCAGGACAGAAAGCAGGGAGGGAGCACCTGGGGAAAAAGCTCCTCCGGGGCTGGCTAGGAAGCTACACCAAGTGGGTCTCCCTACAGATCAGGGCTCCTGGGGAGAGGACCAGTCCCCAGAATGCAGAAAGAGAGAGCTCCCAAGGGGAGGGCTTCTCAGGGGAGCTGGTGAGGGGCCTCACCAGGACAGGAAACCAAGGAAGAGCGCTCCTAGGTGGGGGAGGCTCTGCAAGGGAGGAGCTCCAATGGAAGGACTTATCCAGGTGGGTGCAGGAGCCCCCAATCAAAGGCATTATATGCTGTCCTGAGGAAGGGGTGTCATAGTGTGATCTCTGTGGGGACCGTGACTCAAGAGGAGAGATACTTCCCCAGCTGATGACAAGAGGCCCTGGCACCAGAAGAGGTTTCTGGGTCAAGAGGGCCTCTCTGATAAGGGACCTGGGCTTGAGGGGGGTTGGACCAAGGATGCTGAGGATGCTAGAATGCTGGAGTTGAGGCCTATTTGTGTAATGTTCCATCTTTGGGTTAAATAAGCTAGATCCCTGAAGGGGCACTTCAATATACATCAGCCTCATTGGACTTACTGAAAGCCCATTAAGGGAAAGTGAGGCAGGGATATCATTGTAGTGCTGCACAGGGTCCCCATTATAGCCTGCCTTTATTGATCCCATGTATATCTTCAGCAGAGAAAATAGTGACAACTTGCCCAGAGGGGCAGTATGCTGTAGGCATGTTGCCGTTTTTCTTCCCAAACCATTCTCTCCCCTTCAGCCCCCTGGGAATGCAGAGAGGGTCTGGGTTGTACGTGCAAGATGGGACTGCTGCTCCCTTCAGCCTCCCCATCAGACGAAATGGCTGCAGTCTGGCTCTTGGTGTCCCTTCTGCTGCCTCACAGTGGCAAAAGGTGATTGATTTAAACCATCCCTTATCATTGGTTCCTTTCTCCACTCTGAAACATTTGGTAACAGTAGCAGACCCTAGGAAACTAGACAGTGCAGTCCCATATGACCCCAGGTGCTTTCTGCGCCATATTAAGGGCCATCTTGGAGAACACCTGGCTGCTTGAGGGGTGTCTACGCGAATCCAATTTTCTGTAAATTTCACACTGTTGCTACCACCAGTTCCGCTTCATCAGTGCGAGCAAAGCCAGGAGCGCCGGTGTACACTGGCTGCTTGCATCTTATCCACTAGGTCATCTGCGCCCGCCCGGAACTGGTCTAGGGGACATGGGTGTTCAGAACAGCTGCTCCTGGCACCTACGAACATCTACCCAAGCACTCCCATGGTTGCTACCACCAGGGATCAGCCTCAGTGGTAGCAATGGTGGGGACCAATAGGTAATAAACCGGTGGTAGAGGAAGCTTGGGAAAGCTGCATTGTTACTGTCTGTGTCCCATCACCAGAGTAAGGAAGGTGACAGCTACAGCGCAAAGGAAACAGCTCAAGGGGTGAGGCGTTATGGCCCATCTGGGCATGATTTGGTACAATGCCAAGCTGTAAAATACAAATAGAATACACTCTGGAGAGTGGTTTGCTCTCTGTTTGCTATTCATTAATATTCTAGTGAGCCATTGAAAATGCTGCCTCGCTGAGCACGGTAACCAGAAAGAGAAGTGACGTGGAAAATCTGAAGTGCTTGTGGCACTGTGCACAATAGCCCCGTCTGCGGGCTTTGACAGGCGTGTGCTACGCCAGGAGAAAAGGCATGCCGGCTTGGAAGTGTTGCGAGTCACGTAGGCCAGGGCTCCTCGCGCCCCCAGGAACATGCCGGATGTAGTGCTGGGAGATGGTGGTCCCACTGCCAGGGTGAGTCCTGTGCACCTGGATGGGGGTGGAGGCAAGCTTTGTTTGTTTGACGCTGTGTTCGGTGCTGCATGCCCTGTGCTTGAGGCTCAGCCAGAGGTTGGCAAGCCCTGTGTTTCCCCATCTCCTGCGGCAGGCCCGTGGGGAAGAGGAGCGGCAAGCCCAATGGCACGTACGAAAGACCCCTGCGTGAGTCGTGCTGCACCGTACCCACAACGCCCCCTGGAGGAACTAGAGTGCTGGCCATGTTAACGTGCAGCCCCACTTCCACAGCACAGCCAGGCAGGCTCCTCCGTGCACCCCCGGAGCGGGGCAAGCCCAGCAGCGGAAAGACAGGGCTGGTCTGCTGCAGGGGCGGGGCTCCAGGCACGTCACATCAGCGGATCAGTTCTCAGTGCAATCAGACGCTGACAAAGACCTCAGTGAAAATGCCCATTGGCCTTTCTCTACTCATAGCTCTGCTAATGCAGGCACTGGATGCCTTTGATGTCCTCTCATTCAAACATGCCGTCACTGGAAACGGTCATCCTGCTAGGACATCACATCGCCTCTGCAGTGATGTCATCCCGCCACCAGCGGGGCTCCTGGGAGTCACACCCCAGAAATCACAGCCCTTGGTGCTCCCCACCCTCAAGGCCAATAGCCACGGGTCTTACTCAGCTCCTGTTCCAGCTAGAGTCCCATTGCCTTCCGTGGGCTTTGCCCGCGCATGAGGGGAGTGCATGCTGGTGTTGGCTCTGCCCACGGAGGCCGTCTAGCCAAGGCAGGATCCCCAGGCAGGCCTGTGCCTGAGTGTTTCCAGCTCCAGAAGGGACCTGTGGCAATTACATTGAAAGGGCTTTTAAACCGCTCGTGCCTCTCTTGCCAATGCACGGAGTCTGGGCAACGATGGCTGATTCTGAGTTATTGCCTGGCCTCTCAAATGTCTCTCTGAGGCTCAGTGGTCACCAACCGGTCGATCACAATTGACTGGTCGATCCTAGAGGATCTCCCAGTCGATCGCAATCTCCGGCAGCAGCGCAGTGTGGCGGGCTAAGGCTACCCTGGCCCCACACCACTCCTGAAAGGGGCCACTGCAGCCTGGCGACCCCGGAGGTGGGGGGCAGAGGTCTCCTTCCATGTGTGCTGCTCCTGCCTGCAAGCACCGGCCCCGCAGCTCCCATTGGCCGGGAGAGCTGTGGGGGCGGTGCTTGCAGTGGGGCAGCGCATGGAGCCACATGCCCCCTGCCCTCCCCACTCCAGCGGCCGCAGGGGTGTGTTGGCCTCTTCTGGGAGCGGTGTGGGGGTGGGGTAGGCAGGGACCCTGCCTTAGCCTTGCTGCGCCCACCGGGACCTACCGGAGGTAAGTGCTGCCCAGCGGGAGGCCACACCCCAACCCCATCCCTGAGCCCCCTCCCAGAGCCAGCACCCCATAACCCCTCCTGCACCCAACCCCCAGCCCTGAGCCCCCTTCAGGAGCTAGCATCCCATACCCCCTTCTGCACCCAGAACCCCCTCCTGCACCCCAACCCCCAGCCCTGAACCCCTCCCAGAGCCAGCACCCAGTACCCCCTCCTGCACCCCATACCCCCTGCTCCAGGCTCAGCCCAGAGCCCCATCTCACACTGCGACCCCCTCGTCCCCAGCCCAGAGCCCGCAACCTTTCCAAACCCCAAACCCCTGCCCCAGCCCAGTGAAAGTGAGTGAGGGTGGATGAGAGTGAGTGACAGAGAGAGGGGGGCATGGAGTGAGCAGGATGGGGCTTTGGGGAAGGGGCGGGGCCTCGGGGAAGGGCCAGGGTAGATTCTGAATTGCCCTTACATTCAAAAAGTGATCTTGGGTATAAAAAGGTTGGAGACCACCACTGTAGCTGAAGGTCTCTTGTGCCATAACCATCCCCTAGCACAAGAGTCTCAAACATGCGGCCCACGGAGTTATTTCCTGCAGCCTGCCATAGGTGCCGACTCCACTGGCAGCCAAGCTCCCTTCCCTCCAGTCCCCTCCTTCCCCCTGCCCCCGAGCGCATCGCGTCCCCTCTCCTCCACCTACCTCCCAGCGCTTCCCACCGCCAAACAGCTGTTTGGTGGCGCTTAGGACTTTCCGGGAGGGAGGAGGGCGGAGCGGGGATGCAGCACACTCAGGGGAGGAGGCGAAGAAGAGGCGGGGCAGGGGCGGGGATTTGAGGAAGGGGTTGGAATAGGGGCAGGGAAGGGGTGGAGTTGGGGCGGGGACTTTGGGGAAGGGGTGGGAAGAGGCAGGGCAGGGGTGGGGCCTCATGGAAGGAGTGGAGTGGGGGCGGGGCCGGAGGCAGCGCAGGGGGTTTTAACCAAAGTAATTCTAAAAGTAAATGCGTGTTTTGTCATTTGAGTGAGGTGCATTGCTGAGTGTTTATAGTTTATTAAAACCTCTCTTCGCATTACAGTTTTTAAAAAGGTTTCAGAGTAGCAGCCATGTTAGTCTGTATCCGCAAAAAGAACAAGAGGACTTGTGGCACCTTAGAGACGAACCAATTTAAAGCTTTTGACACGGTCTCCCACAGTATTCTTGTCAGCAAGTTAAGGAAGTATGGGCTGGATGAATGCACTATAAGGTGGATAGAAAGCTGGCTAGATTGTCAGGCTCAACGGGTAGTGATCAATGGCTCCATGTCTAGTTGGCAGCCGGTATCAAGTGGAGTGCCCCAAGGGTCGGTCCTGGGGCCGGTTTTGTTCAATATCTTCATAAATGATCTGGAGGATGGTGTGGATTGCACTCTCAGCAAATTTGCGGATGATACTAAACTGGGAGGAGTGGTAGATACGCTGGAGGGGAGGGATAGGATACAGAAGGACCTAGACAAATTGGAGGATTGGGCCAAAAGAAATCTGATGAGGTTTAATAAGGATAAGTGCAGGGTCCTGCACTTAGGACGGAAGAACCCAATGCACAGCTACAGACTAGGGACCGAATGGCTAGGCAGCAGTTCTGCGGAAAAGGACCTAGGGGTGACAGTGGACGAGAAGCTGGATATGAGTCAGCAGTGTGCCCTTGTTGCCAAGAAGGCCAATGGCATTTTGGGATGTATAAGTAGGGGCATAGCGAGCAGATCGAGGGACATGATCGTTCCCCTCTATTCGACATTGGTGAGGCCTCATCTGGAGTACTGTGTCCAGTTTTGGGCCCCACACTACAAGAAGGATGTGGATAAATTGGAGAGAGTCCAGCGAACGGCAACAAAAATGATTAGGGGTCTAGAACACATGAGTTATGAGGAGAGGCTGAGGGAGCTGGGATTGTTTAGCCTGCAGAAGAGAAGAATGAGGGGGGATTTGATAGCTGCTTTCAACTACCTGAAAGGGGGTTCCAAAGAGGATGGCTCTAGACTGTTCTCAATGGTAGCAGATGACAGAACGAGGAGTAATGGTCTCAAGTTGCAGTGGGGGAGGTTTAGATTGGATATTAGGAAAAACTTTTTCACTAAGAGGGTGGTGAAACACTGGAATGCGTTACCTAGGGAGGTGGTAGAATCTCCTTCCTTAGAGGTTTTTAAGGTCAGGCTTGGCAAAGCCCTGGCTGGGATGATTTAACTGGGAATTGGTCCTGCTTCGAGCAGGGGGTTGGACTAGATGACCTTCTGGGGTCCCTTCCAACCCTGATATTCTATGATTCTATGATTTGAGCATGAGCTTTCGTGAGCTACAGCTCACTTCATCGGATGCATACTGTGGAAAATACGGAAGATGTTTTTATACACACAGACCATGAAAAAAATGGGTGTTTATCACTACAAAAGGTTTTCTCTCCTGCTGGTAATAGCTTAGCTTTAACTTTTTAAAAAGTTAATACATTGACTTTTAATAGCATACTATATTACTCTTCATTTTTTTCATTTTTGGCTATACTTTTGTATCGTATGACAAGGTGTCAGTGATGCGGCCCTCAGGCCAATGTACTAGTCCTCATGGTGATCTGAGTTTGAGATCCCTGCTCTGGTACATCTGTTTGGGGCAGAACCTGAGCGCAGAGCCCTGAGAGGTAACCCCCATGCACGAGATCAGCAGGCAAAGCAGGGCCTGAACCAACATCCCTGCATAGCTCTCCCTCTCGCTGACAGCCTGGGCACCCCTGGAGGAACAGCGGCACCATTCCCCCAGCCGCAGACATGGCCCCCTGACACCGTTAGCCAACAGCACAAGTTAGGCTAATGTACCCTAGTGACTGGGGAGTGCAGAGATGGGCTTGGCGTTCCTCCTTGAACTATGCCTTTGTGCTCCTTAGCCCCAGAGAAGGACCTGGCCCGGTACCAGAATACCCATAGTCGGGGTAAGCATGGGCCCCTCGCATTCTGAGCAGGGGCTGGCGTTCTCCACACATATTTCAGCCTAGACTTTTGGCCTGGGCGCTCGCCCTGCCGCCAGCATGCTCAATGAGGCTCTCGATGGACCCTGACACAGATGGGTTAGTGAGTACTCCATGGCCCCCAGGCTTGTTCTCCCTGCTGAAGCACCAGCCCCTCTCTGAAACAGCAGGATGCTTGGGGGCATTAGACCCCATAATGTTTTTCCATAGCACAGTCATTGCATGGCTCCTCTCGCTCTCTTCTTAAAACAATAGGCCTAGCAGTTCCCATTATTGCAGACAAGGAATATCGCACAGCCTACCCTGGTATGCTATTCAGCACCAAGGCACTCCTAGGCCCAGGCCCGTGCCCACTCAAGACAACACAAGGGCTCCTATTGACTGCAGTGAACGCTGGATCTGGCCCCTAGTGCACGTGACTGGACTGGCCTCACTATAGCTAGAGAGATCCTTGCTGTTGTACTCCTATCCTTCCCTCAAGATGGCTGCCTCTGCTGGCCTGGCCAAGGTCGGAGAGAGAAACTCCCACGGTGCAATACCTGGGAGGAAGGTGCTGTAAGGGGAAATGGCACTTTCTTGGCCTCTCTGCAATAACCCCTGGGGCCCAGATTCTCAAAGATATTTAGGCTCCTAACTTCCCCTGAAATCAATGGAAACGAGGAGCCTAAACATATCCAAGGCTCTGTCCCAGTGTGTCTGATGCAGCGGTTCTCAACCTGCAGCCCCTGTGGCCTAAGCAGCACACAGCTGCAGCGCATGTCACATCCTCAGGGCCATACAGGTAGGATTGGATGCCACCCACATAACACATTGTAGGCCGCATATGCAGCCCAGAATGGCAAATAGATGGAGAACCGCTGAGGCTTGGGTCCCATGCTGCTCACGGCAGAGTGCAGTCAAAAGATGCAGACACAGCCACTCGGGGAAAATTCCATCTGACGCTGATTTCTGAACTGTCGTCTGATCGGAACAGTCTTTCTTTGTTAACCAGCGAATGGGGGATTTGCTGGCTGCTGCATGAAGTCACACTCCATGCGGTTTCTCCCAGGGGGGAATCACACTGCATAACTGTTTGCTTATGTTTATTACTTGTGGTTGTTTGTACTGCAGCAGGACCCAGAGTCCCCAGCCGGGGTCAGACCCCACTGTGCTGGGTACTACAGTCAGAGAGTTTTATTTAATCCTGTAAATACCAAATTCAATCCAAATAGAAACAGAAGCCTCCTTCCCAGCTGACTGATTGTATTGAGTTACCAGGAGGCATGGTAATCAAGCTCAGTGACCATTATCTCTGTTGTGGGTAGATTAAATGGCTCTTTCCTGTAACATGAAACAGGTGCAGCTTTTTGTAGGTCCCTTATCTTTATTGCAGGGACTGAGGGCCCAAAGGGAGCATGTCTGCAATGGGGATGAGGGGTAGTGTGCAAATTGGTGAAGGGAACATTGTGTATCTTATCAAGCAACATTAGTTATTTAAATTAGTCCGTCAAAGCCCAGCAGGCATTGCAGTAAGCAGCTAGCCGCTGGGCTAAGTCCCCCCGGAGACTGTGCCATAGCACACTATCCTACAGGGAGATGGGAAACACAGAAAGAAGGGAGCTGTTAGAAATCTCACTGATGCATGCAAGCCCTTCTTTGACTATAATGCGCGTTCAAACAATGATGCAGGTGCTGCCTTCAAGCGTGTATTACTATGGCCAGAGAAGCCTTTAAGCCAGCTATTCCCCCAGCAATCTACAGTGTTTGCATTTCTAAGATGTATTTTCCCTGTGTATCTAACACGCTTTCATTTTAGCAACACAACTTTAATCAACCTCGAGGGGAAACAAGATAAGAAAATTTACATCCATCCTTGCTGTTCACGAGCTGTAATTCCAGCTAGTGTCAAGCCAGTGCTGAGAAGTAACACTGCCACTGTCCTGCGGGGAAATCTGGGGAAAGAGTTTGCTTTATGTGCCCACTGATTTGGGGTACCTTAATTGCTGGGTGTCCCACCCAATAGCTAGGGCCTGATTTTTCAGCAGTGCTGAGTGCCCACATAGCAACTCAGAGAATGGGGCCCTAGGTGACACAAGCCAGACACCCAAACTTGGTGAATGCTTTTAGAAGTGTGACACTAAACTGGGAGGAGAGGTAGATACGCTGGAGGGTAGGGATAGGATACAGAGGGCCCTAGACATATTAGAGGATTGGGCCAAAAGAAATCTGATGAGGTTCAACAAGGACAAGTGCAGAGTCCTGCACTTAGGACGGAAGAATCCCATGCACTTCTACAGACTAGGGACCGAATGGCTAGGCAGCAGTTCTGCAGAAAAGGACCTAGGAGTTACAGTGCATGAGAAGCTGGATATGAGTCAACGGTGTGCCCTTGTTGCCAAGAAGGCCAATGGCATTTTGGGATGTGTAAGTAGGGGCATTGCCCATAGATCGAGGGACGTGATCGTTCCCCTCTATTCGACATTGGTAAGGCCTCATCTGGAGTACTGTGTCCAGTTTTGGGCCCCACACTACAATAAGGATGTGGAAAAAATTGGAAAGAGTCCAGCAGAGGGCAACAAAAATGATTAGGGGATTGGAGCACATGACTTATGAGGAGAGGCTGAGGGAACTGGGATTGTTTAGTCTGCGGAAGAGAAGAATGAGGGGGGATTTGATAGCTGCTTTCAACTACCTGAAAGGGGGTTCCAAAGAAGATGGATCTAGACTGTTCTCAGTGGTAGCAGATGATAGAACGAGGAGCAATGGTCTCAAGTTGCAGTGGGGGAGGTTTAGGTTGGATATTAGGAAAAGCTTTTTCACTAGGAGGGTGGTGGAATCTCTTTCCTTAGAAGTTTTTGAGGTCAGGCTTGACAAAGCCTTGGCTGGGATGATTTAGTCAGGGATTGGTCCTGCTTTGAGCAGGGCGTTGGACTAGATGACCTCTTGACGTCCCTTCCAACCCTGATATTCTATGACCCAACTTCTTTATGCTAAATTTACCTCTTTGCACAACTGGAAGAACCCCATTCAACCACAGAAACTTCACAAGGGGCTTAATTGTTTGCTCAGCATTTGTAGAGGTGCCAATGAAATGTGCCCCTGGGGTGGAAGTGGTGGCATATCGCTCTTTTTGGGATGACAGCGATTTTCGGCCCCATTTATCAAGTTACTTTTTAATTTTGATCACTGAGTGACGTTGATCAGCCTGTGGAGGCTGCTAGAATTAGGGCTATTTTGGTTCATGTCATCAAGGTAAATGAGAGCTATTCTTAGCAGCTGCTGGGTTTTGACTCATGCTGCTTCTCATCGCCCATAGATTAAAGCTATAAATTGCCTCCTGTAAAGTTGCTGAGCAGGTGTTGTTGCTACGGCCACCAGCTGCAATAACTGTGTTCTGACTCCTAGAGAGGTGCGTGTCTCCACGGCCAGAGTATGGAGCCCTACAGTACAGGTTGGTGTTTAGGTGACCATGGCTTATTTGCATTGTAGTGTCCAGGAAGTGGGTCTCTTGTGTGGACTGGTCCAGGCTGAAGTTGATGGTGAGGTGGAAATTGTTGAAATCCTGCTGGAATTCCTTACGGGCCTCTTTCCCATGGGTCCAGATGACAAAGATGTCATCAATGTAGTGTCCACCCTTCTCTGCCAGAGCACAAGGGGGGCCCCCCCATCTGCTTTGGCTGGCCAGGTGAGCACTTCCCCGCCCGTTTCAATCTCCTTTAACCCCTGCCTGCCTCTCGTTCCCAGCCCCGAGGTGTTCAGTAAGGGTAGGGGGGCAGGGTTGCTCTGTGATAAGCGCAGTGACTGGCTGCTGTAAGTAGCTGGGAAGAGCCAGGTGTGACAGTGTCCATTCCCTAAAGGAGCCCAGCAAATGCGGTCACTCCTTGTCATCTGACCAGCGGAGAACCCTCCTCGCAAACAGCTAACTGCTCAGAGCACTGGGCAGGCCACAGCCCGCTCTCGGGGTCTGTCTTCCCTGGCGGAAAGACAGCGCCGGCCGCTCCAGCCTGGCTCAGAGCGCGCGGACGGGAAACCGCTGCTGTGTGTTCACACTGTCCGCTGCTTGTGCAATAGCGTGGTCCCGCGTGTGGCCCTGGCAGCGCTATTTGGAGCCAGGCACTCTGGGCAGCTGTCCCACAGAGCCCCTCTTTCTCTTCTGCCCCCAAGGAACTGAAGGGGTGGGGCTCACAGCTGGTCACCTGGGGGCCGAGCAGTAGAGGTCAAACCAATGACCAGAGAGGCGAGAACAGGCACTGTGGGACACCTCCCGGCAGGGCCGTCCCTAGCCATTTGGGTGCCTTACACAGCCCCCCCGGCCTCCCCCCACCCCCAGCGTCTGGGAGGCAGGAGCTGTGGGGGGCACTTTTGGGGGGCCCAGAGTGGCCCAGGAGATTAGCGGGGAGCAGTCCGCAGTCCGCTCCGCCTCCCTCACCCCGGCCCCAGCCTTGTCGCTCGGGGAAGGGGGGTTGGGGGAAGGGATCCCCCTCACCCCCGCATTCACGGCAGTGGCGGGAAGCAGAGCAGCCCGGTCTCAGCCAGCTCTACTCCGCCAGCTCCCAGCCACGGCACTCCGCTTCCTGCCGCCGGTGACAGCGGGGGGGGGGGGGGGTCCTTTCCCCAGCCTCCCCGCACTCACCGACGGCGGGAAGTGGGAGCTGGAGGAGTGGAGCGGGCTGGGGCCGGGTTGCTCCACTTCCCGCTGCTGCCGGTGGGTGCGGGGTCGCTGGGGGAAGAGGTGGAATGGGAGCGGGCCGGGGGAAAGGGGAAGAGGTGGGAGCTGTCCAGGGCCCCACACCCCCCTAGGGACGGCCCTGCCCCTTGAGGTGGGTGCAGCCCGCGGGGGGGGGGCAGCCGAGGGATAGGGCTGGTCACTGGGGCTGGGGCTGCCGCGTATGCAGCACGCAGCTGCCTAGGGCACCATGAAATTTGGGGCAATCTAGGGTTAACGCCCTAGGCAGCTGCGTACGCCTAAGGACGGCCCTGCCTCCCAGAGCCCAATCGCCGCGCTGTATCGACCAGGGTGTCCACTCTGGCACCGCAGCGCTGAGGCACCCGTGCAGAAAGCTGAATGGCTCTTCTCGGGGTGGTCTTTTTACCGTGCTGCAGCTGCCCGTTTCTGCACACTCAGTGGCTTGGCAGCGGGTGCAGCCTGGGAGTTCCGACGCAGAAAGCTGCTTTACTGCGCCACAACTTGCCAGTGTAGACAAGGCCTCAGATACTCCGGTATGAATGGGGAGTAACTCCACTGAAAAGGCATTCACACCACCGTCACAGATTGGAATCTGACCCTGTGGCCGCCTTGCCAGCTGTGCTTGAATTGACGGTTGGGTGTCCATTGCTGACAGAAGCTGACTGGGATAGAGTCTGGAGAGAGAGCTGTGTGTGCTTAGGACAGGCTGTTTCCAAACGGAAAAACATTTTTCTGGCGAGCTTTGGATTTAAATGACTCTAAAACCTCTGAACCCCCTTGGAAGACATCTTCCCTTTGGCAAGAGCTGACTCGTCTGGTCGCCCTGAGCCAGTCCCAGACTGCCAAAGGAACGCGGGCGGACGCTTGCCTCACACAGAGAGGGGTGGGTGGGTCTCACAATCACACAGCGGGACCTCTGGCCAAGCACTGCATTTCTTCCTGTCTTTTTCTGCTGACTTTCATGGCAATTTTAGGACCATGGAAGTGCCAGACTGGATCAGAGCTGGGGCCCAACTCCTCGAGCATCCTCTGTCTGCCAGCTGCCTCAGAGGAAGGTGCAAGAACCCCCACAGTTATGGGATAACCTGTCCCCAGAGAAGGCTTCTTTCTAGCCCCTGTTAGTTGGAGGCTGGCTTATGCTCTGAAGCAGGAGAGTTTCTGGCCCTTCCAAGGCTGCTCTTTATTTAATTCATACTATTATACACATGAATATGTTATCCAGAGAAATGTCCAATCCTTGTGTGAATCCTGCTCAGTGCTTGGCTTCAGTGTTACCTCATGACAATGAGTTCCACAGGCGAATGGCACATTGTGTAAAGTATTTCTTTCGTCTGTTCAGAACTGGCCCCCTTTCAATGTCCTTGCATGTTTCCATACCTTTGTATTGTCAGAGGGTGAATATAAGTTCCCGATCTGTCTCCTTTATACCAGTGTTGTAGCCATGTTGGTCCCAGACATGGGGTGCGGGTACCATAGGCTGGGGGAGGCCGTGCTTCCCCAAACAGCCAGCCATGGCCCCGCTCACGCTTCGCCCCCAAACCCTCCCCCTCCTGCTTCCGCTCAGTACGGCTGCTCCAGTCTCCCTCTGGGGTGGCCCCGGCTTGGGCCGCGCCATCTGCTCTCCCTTTGCTCTGGGGCGGGAGGTGCTGCAGCCACACCACCTGCCCTCCTGGGGTTGGGGGACTGCGGCCGTGCCCTCCCTGCCTCCTATCACTCCAGGGCACCTATTCCAAGGCTGGGGGCACTAGCCTGGGGCGGGGGCCAGCAGCTGGGCACTACATTAGCCTTTTTCCAGTCATCTGGGACCTCCCCCGATCGCCATGAGTTTTCAAAGATAATGGCCAATGGCTCTGCAATCACATCCGCCAACTCCTTTAGCACCCTTGGATACAGCGCATCCGGCCCCATGGACTTGTGCTCGTCCAGTTTTTCTAAATAGTCCCGAACCACTTCTTTCTTCACAGAGGGCTGGTCACCTCCTGCCCATGCTGTGCTGCCCAGTGCAGTAGTCTGGGGGCTGACCTTGTTCGTGAAGACAGAGGAAAAAAGCACATTAAGTACATTTTTCCACATCTTCTGTCACTAGGTTGCCTCCCTCATTCAATAAGGGGCCCACACTTTCCTTGACCTTCTTCTTGTTGCTAACATACCTGAAGAAACCCTTCTTGTTACTCTTAACATCCCTTGCTAGCTGCAACTCCAGGTGTGATTTGGCCTTCGTGATTTCACTCCTGCATGCCTGAGCAATATTTTTATACTCCTCCCTGGGCATTTGTTCAATCTTCCACTTCTTGTAAGCTTCTTTTTTGTGTTTAAGATCAGCAAGGATTTCACTGTTAAGCCAAGCTGGTTGCCTGCCATATTTGCTATTTTTTCTGCACATCGGGATGGTTTGTTCCTGTGCCCTCAATAAGTCTTTAAAATACAGCCAGCTCTCCTGGACTCCTTTCCCCCTCATATTAGCCTCCCAGGGGATCCTGCCCATCAGTTCCCTGAGGGAGTCAAAGTCTGCTTTTCTGAAGTCCAGGGTCCGTATTCTGCTGCTTTCCTTTCTTCCTTGTGTCAGGATCCTGAACCCGACCATCTCATGGTCACTGCCTCCCAGGTTCCCATCCACTTTTGCTTCCCCTACTAATTCTTCCCGGTTTGTGAGCCGCAGGTCAAGAAGAGCTCTGCCCCTAGTTGGTTCCTCCAGCATTTGCACCAGGAAATTGTCCCCTACACTTTCCAAAAACTTCCTGGGTTGTCTGTGCACCGCTGTATTGCTCTCCCAGCAGATATCAGGGTGATGGAAGTCCCCCATGAGAACCAGGGCCTGCGATCTAGTAACTTCCGTTAGTTGACGGAAGAAACCCTCGTCCACCTCATCCCCCCTGGTCCGGTGGTCTATAGCAGACTCCCACCACAACATCACCCTTGTTGCTCACACTTCTAAACTTAATCCAGAGACACTCAGGTTTTTCTGCAGTTTCATACCGGAGCTCTGAGCAGTCATACTGCTCCCTTACATACAGTGCAACTCCCCCACCTTTTCTGCCCTGCCTGTCCTTCCTGAACAGTTTATAACCATCCATGACAGTACTCCAGTCATGTGAGTTATCCCACCAAGTCTCTGTTATTCCAATCACATCATAATTCCTTGATTGTGCCAGGACTTCCAGTTCTCCCTGCTTGTTTCCCAGGCTAGCTAGCCCCCTATCTGACTACCCCAAAATGCCCAGGAGAACAGATGAGCTGTGCAGTGCTCCCAGAAGATGAACAAAGCCAAGCTCTGGCTAAAGGAGGGCAGGAGTAAATTCCAGAGTCCAACACCTCCAGCAATGAATGCCTGGCCAGCAGCCTTCTCTCCTGGAAACCACAGGCAAGCAAACTGCAGGGTCTCCACTGACCACAGGTGCAGTCCTGTCAAACTGCCAAACCATGCACCCTACTGCTAATGGAAAGGGATGTTGCCCCAGAGCGTATGCAGACATTCTTGCAAAACCAAACGGGCTCAACATCACAGACAGGTTGGAGATACTGTAATACATGCACAAACTATGGACCTTTTGCAGGAGTTTGCCACTCTAAGGCAGTCAGGGAACTGACTACTACAGACAGTCAAGAGCCACCAGTTCTGGGATCTGTCACATGTGATGACACCCACCCTGCCTGCAGAGTGAAACTGAATGGTCACGGAAGGATTATTGACTTTCAAACTGACTCAGAAACAGATCTGACTGTGGTAGTGGAAGGACTGCATCATCGCCTTCAGCCCCTCCCAGAGCTGAAGTCACCTGACCCACACTGACTAGCCCTGGAGGGATCGGAGCTGCCTGGGCCAGCTCACCACAGAAACCACTTCCAAAGACAAAAGTAGTGCATGAAAGTCTCTTACAGAGAGCACAACTCTTGCATCTCCTCCATGGCCAGTAACCAGGGCTCACTATGCGACCCTTGCACTCTGTCCAACCCACAGCAGTATTTCCTGGGGCATGGCAATGCAGACTCCGCATGCACAGACATGCACAGATTTCCTGACATGCTCAGCATCGGCCTGACTGCTCCCACTGGCTTCAACGGTAAAACTCCAGGCAGTGGGATGGGAGCAGAGAGCAATGAGAAGCATAGGCAACAAGTCCGTGGGTGCTCCAGCCCTGGAAGACCCACGGGGGGAAAATGGTGGGTACTGAGCACCCGCTGGCAGCCCCCCTATCAGCTCCCCCCTCCCCCCAGTGCCTCCCACTCGCTGCGGTCAGCTGTTTCACTGCATGCAGGAGGTGCTGGGGGTTAGAGGGGAGGAGCGAGGATACGGTGCGCTTGGGGGAGGGGGTGGAATAGGGCAGCAAGAGGCAGGGCGGGGGTAGAGCGGGGGCGGGAAGATGTGGGTGGAGCCTTGGGGGAAGGGGTGGAGTGGGAGTGGGGGTGGGGCTGGGGCTGGGGGCGGGGCCAGGGGTCGAGCTCCCTCCTGCACATTGGAAAGTTGGTGTCTCTGATGAGAAGGCTGGGTCATCCTGGGGGATGGGTCCCGTAATCAATCCCTGCCACTGCAGGGGCCCTGGGCATAGGGGTACCTGGGGCTCTCCTATTCTTTGCCCATGGCACAGGCTGGTTCAGTCTCCTGTGGGCGGTGATGCTTAGATCTCATTTCAGTGGGTGGGTGCTGCATGGTGCTGGCGGCCTGGGCAATGCAGGAGGTCAGACTGGATGGCTGGTGGGCCCTCCTGGCCTTCAGCTTGATGACTGTGAGTTGTTGGGTGCTGAAGGAAGCCTGAAACCAGTAACCCCAGGCGATTATCGGCCGAGAGGTAACCGAGGCTTCCTGGGTGCCAGGCACAGGAGACACTGATCAATTGTCAAACAGAGGGGAGAGAGCACCAATAAAGGTCACCTGTCCCTATGGCAGGCTTTGAGCCAGAGTGACGGAAAGGCTGTTGAGAACACTGTAATCCTGACACTGGAGCCAGATTGCCACATCCAGCTCAAGGGCTAGCCTTTCCAAACACACGCATGCTACTCACTTGAAAGGTGCATTAGCCACTCGACTCTGTGCGCGGACCGAACCCGTGGCCACGGGATTTAAATGCATGAAGCTCTAGGGCTTCGGCTAAAGGGCTGGCAGCGTCCCAACCCGCCATGTGTGATCTGACTGCTAGAGGGGGGCAGAGAGCTATGTGAGTGCTCCAGACCCTCACCCCACTAGAAACACAGTTCTCCCCATATGGGCCAGGACTGTACCAGCCACGCCACAGGGACTGGCTGCAGTCCTAAAGTGCCATACGTGGTCTGACTACTAGAGGGGGGCAGAGAGCCACACAGGGCTAGCCTGGGTTCCCTGTGGAAGATGCACCGAGGGCCCAGCCTGCTTCCCCAGTGTGGGCGGGGCCGGGGGGCTCTCCTGGAGGACTGAGGCTCTGCCACTGTGCAAAGGGGAGGTCAGGGATGGGCACATGCCCCTGCACTATAGCCCAGAGCCCAATTCCCTGCACACTGTTACATGGGGGAGGGTGCGGGGGAGGAGGGGGCCTTGGGGATCTGACACTACGTAGTTCCTCTGGCTCCTTGCTCTGGGAGACAGGGGCGGCAGCGGCTGCTCCAGCCCTGTGACTGGCACTCCATGGGTGGTGAGGCCCAGACCAGTCCAGCCGGGCTCTGCATCCCCCTCCAGTGGCACACAATTAGCTGCCATCTCCAAGGCCATGACGCTGGTGCTTGTAGCCGCACTGTGTTCCTGCGGGTCACCTGTAGAGGGATTCTTCCTTCACTCCCCTTCCAGCCCCAGTCCCACTGCCTGGAGGGGTGATTAGCCTTAGTGGGCCAGAGCCTTTGCGCCTGGTCTACAGTGGTGCTCCCACTGATGGAACTCACCCACTACGCCGACCTCCGGGAGAGGCGGAGTGCTTAGGTCGATGTAGTAGGGCGATGCAGTGCCTATGTGGCCACTGCTTTGATTACATAGCCTGGCGGCCGACGGCTGGAGCCCCCCGGCCCCGGGCGGCCGACGGCTGGAGCCCCCCGGCCCCGGGAGGCTGACGGCCCGCTATCAAGCTGTGGGCTCAGACTGACAGCCGTGGTGCGGGGCGGGGGGCGGCTCTAGCTGTCAGTCCGGGGTAGTGGGACTCAGCTGTCAGTGCCCCACACCGTTAAGTTGGTGGATGATTTCCTGGTGAGGACACGCACCGCTGACAGAAGGCGCATAGTGTGGACATGACCCACCTCTTTAGTTACTGCGGTGGCTGTACGTCAACTTAAGTAGACTTAATTTTGTAGTGTAGGCCTGCCCTTATTGATGGAAAGAGCTATATGGCAGCTAGATCTTAGTACGATGAAAGCCCTGGTGAGCAGGGAGCGGGCTATTGACACCTGGTGGTGAAATGAGAGAAGCATGGCCCAGAGCTGCCTGAAAACTACAGGGGCCAGGGACTCCACAGGGGAGGGAGTGCTCTGGTGCCATCTCAGGGTGAGCCATGGGAAGTGATTGAGTGGGCCAGGCCTTACTGGCATTTCGGTTATGTGACAGTTTGGGATATTTTAGTCAAAGTTCCATGATGTTTTAAGCGCGAGGGTGACGGGCCTTTATTATCCCTGTGGGAAACTGAGGGGGCAGTGAACAGCAGCTCTAAATGTGCCTGCCATGAAGGGTCACCCTGACCAAAACCACAGTCTGGCAAGGTTGGGCAAGAGAGCCTGGCCCAGACTAGAAAGAGGGGGTAGGGGTTCATATTTGCTGCTGGGAGTGGCTCCCTGGAAACAAGGAGTATGTGAAGGGCCCTACATGCCCCTGACCCCTCTCTGAAGACTAGCCACCAAGCTGAGGCAGGAAACAGGGCCAAGCAGCTTGGGCTGACACCACAGCAAAGAGCCGTGTAACCCAGTGACTCCAGTGGAATCGCGTCAGGTAGTAGAACCCCACGCAGCCCTCCCCATTGGGGCTGGAGACAGGCTGGCAACCAGGTGTGAGCGGGGAAGCTGGGAAGTGGCTAGACTGCAGTAGCCACTCGTAACTGTGAGAGGAGGATTGAGGGACTCTTGCTAAAACATCCCGGAGGGAGGGGTGGGAATCTTACCTCAGAGTACTGTTGGCTTATTAACTTCTGCCTTTCCCAAGTTTATTCTGGTGCCCCCTCCCCATAAAGTTATCTTTGTTTTAAACCCCTGGAGGATGAACTACTGGCTATAATCTAACCCAGCCCTTTTTGTTGCTGACAACACCTAGCAGAAGGCTTACAAAGCTTAGTCTAGCCACGGCAGTGAGCTTTTAACAGGTTAAACTGCTTAGTCCCTGTTAGAAGCACACCATCTTATCCACACTAGGCCATTCAAACATGTTATTTAACATGTGTTTGCTTCCACATGATAGCACACCTTTTATCCTACTCTCGCCGAGGCAAAAGAGTGCTTGTTAATGCTGCGAGCTAGCTGCAGAGAGCTAGCAGTCTGGCTTTGTCTCAGTGAGGAAAAGTGGAGGAGGTTAGGTCTGGTTTAGCTAAGCCTGACCTAAATCCCCACTTTTCCTAATGTAGATGAAGGGTGTCCCCTTTAACTCGATGTTAGCTGTTGGAGCCAAGATGAAGACCCCACGAGCTAACTCCAGCTAACACAATTGTAAATTGTCTGCACAGGGCTGTTTAGAATCAGGTTAACTCACTTGAGTGAGGTACCAGGATTTTAAAAGGCCCCCTCTTTCATCAGCTGGACAAGGCCTAAGTGTGCATGCCAGGGTGCAGTCCTGAGATCAAGTAAGTCACGCCCTGAGGAGGCAGCTCTGGTGATGCAGGCTCGGCTCTCCAGGGAGGAAAGGGCAAGAAAACCCTTTGGCTGGATTCAGACTCTGGCTGCACAAAGCTTTGGGCTGGGTACAGAGGAGCTACCAGAAGCTTCTTCTAAACTCTTAAGCCTTGTCTACACACAGGCTGGAACTAATGTAGCTCAAGGTGCTCTTTCAGTCAATGCCAGCTTGTGTGTGACATGTGCAGTTTGGTTACAGGCAGCTTATTTTCAGTTTAGTTTCATCCCTGTGTTTTACCTTGTAAGTTACATGGCCATGGAACACTCTGCAGCTGAAATGGGAGCGCTGCCCTGCAACAACACAGGGCGGGGGGGCCATGCAATCCCATTGAGTTACTCCAGTGCTGGTTTGGGTGGAAACCAGTCTAAGTACCAACCCCCACAGCCAGGTAGTCAAGCTCCCCATAGCCAGCCTCTCACCTGCTGTCCTGGGCTTTAGACCTTGCTTTTCATGTGCCAAGCGCTTTGGGTGCCCACCGCTGAATGCCCAGCAACGCCCAGACAGTGGCCATTTGTGCACAGATGCCATCAGTGCTCTCCTCCCAGCCCCTATCGCAAGGTGAAGCTCTTGCAAGGTAGAAGAAGCAGAAGGTTATTTGGGCCCCTCTCTCGGCTGGGCGAGGCCTGCCCAAGTCATGCTTGTGATGTGCTCACTGTGCCACAGGGGATCCGTGCAGTGTTTGTGCTCTGCAGTATTTGTTCTATGAACAAAGCCAGGACTTCAGTCTCTGAGCTGGCAGGCTAGCAGCTTCCCAGCACTCTGCCTTCATGTGATTGCTGCCCAGCGCACGCTCTGTGCCGGCCTCCCCCCCCACCCCGTACTCACTCCAGGTGGGCTTGATATTCTTACCTCGCTGCCGGGGGAGGCAACAGCAGCAATGGGAGCCAGTGTGGTCTCCTGCAGGAGAACGGGACGTGCCCTTGGAAACTGCCTTCCTCCTCTCCATGCCACAGAGCGGGGCCTGGGGGGTTTCCACCCTGGGGGTGACACTAACACAGCATAAGCCTTACCCAGAAGGAAGGGCCTGGATGATGAACCCCGCTCCATTGCTCTGGTAAAACAGGGCTACCCACAACCCTGCAAATGACATCCTGGCTTGTCTGCCTCTCTTTACTTTTCTTCCTGTTACTGGCTATTGAACCAGACTTGGCTCCCGCTTGGCAGACCTTGATCTAATCACTTGCACTTCTCCTTGCCTTGCTGTGCTTGCTGCAGTACCCCTCAACACTAGCCAGCTCCTTGCAGCCACATTTCCTGAGTCAGCTGGAAGCCCGGTGCCTTGGTGGGAGCACAGAGACCTCAGCCAGTGCCTGCTTTATCTGTCCGTCTGCCTGGGTTTCGGTGAGGTCACACATGGGGGTATCTGAGTCCCCCCCTACAAGAAGCAAACCCTGAATCTCTCTGGCCCTGAGTGGGCATTGGGGCTGCTGCACGAGGCTGCAGTGTAGCTCTGGGGAGGCGGGGAGGCAGCGAGCCCCATCAGCTCAGGCTGGTGCCTATGGAAGTGCTGTGTCCTGTGCACGTGACTTCTTCTTCTGTATAAAGCTTATACAGGGTAAACTCATAAATTGTTCGCCCTCTATAACACTGATAGAGAGATATGCACAGCTGTTTGC
Source organism: Caretta caretta (assembly GCF_965140235.1). Taxonomy (NCBI): domain Eukaryota; kingdom Metazoa; phylum Chordata; order Testudines; family Cheloniidae; genus Caretta; species Caretta caretta. Next base: position 12,155,217 of record NC_134209.1, read on the forward strand.
CCCCCCACCAGGTCTTAATACATACTTTGGGTTAATTAATAAGTAAAAAGTGATTTTATTAAATACAGAAAGTAGGATTTAAGTGTTTCCAAGTAATAGCAGACAGAACAAAGTGAATTACCAAGCAAAATAAAATAGAACAGCCAGTCTATGTCTAATACAGTAAGAAATAACTGAATACAGATAAAAACCTCACCGTTAGAGGAATTCCGGTAAGCTTCCTTTTACAGACTAGTCACCTTCTAGTCTGGGTCCAGCAATCACTCACACCCCGTGTAGTTACTGTCCTTTGTTCCAGTTTCTTTCAGGTATCCTTGGGGGTGGAGAGGCTCTCTCTTTAGCCAGCTGAAGACAAAATGAAGGGGTCTCCCACAGGCTTAAATAGACTTTCTCTTGTGGGAGGAGACCCCCTCCTCTCCCCTATGCAAAGTTCAGCTCCAAGATGGAGTTTTGGAGTCACATGGGCAAGTCACATGTCCATGCATGACTCAGTTTTTTCAGGCAGCAGCCATTGCCAACATGGTATCTTGAATGTCTCCAGGAAGACTTCTTATGTGGATTGGAGCCTTCCAACATCCATTGTTCGTTAAATGCTTCTTGACCAGGCACTTAATTTGCAAATTCCTTTCTAAAGAAGCTGACCAAATGCCTTACTAAGGTTATTTACAATCAGACAAGTATACAGCCAATATTCATAGCTCCAAATACAACAATGACACATGCATACAAATAGGATGAATATATTCAGTAGATCATAACCTTTACAGAGATATGTTACATGGCATATGTAGCATAAAACATATTCCAGTTATGTCATATACACATTCAGAAGCATATTTCCATAAAGCCTTATGGGGGGGCACCCTCACAGTGGCTCTGCCTTTTATACCAGCACACAGCAACATGAGGCAGCGATGGGTGCATACGCCACTTGGATGGGTTCCACTGAGGGAAAAATCCTTCCCGCTAGTGCACTAGGCATGCATACACCGGAAGTGGATTGGAGATGTGCAACCACTCGAAGAAGCACGCCTGTTCAGCTAATTATCTACCATGACCCCCAAATCTTTTTCAGAGTCACAGCTGCTCGGGATAGAGTATCCCACTGTGTAAATATGGCCCACATTCTTTCTTCCTAGAAGTATACATTGATCTTTAGCCATATTAAAACTCATATTGTTTGCTTGCACCCAGCTTACAAGAGATCCAGATCACTCTGTATCAGTGACCTGGCCTCTTCATTATTTATCACTCCCCCAACTTTTGTGTTGTCTGCAGATGAGTTTATGTTTTTATTCCCCAGGTCATTGATAAAAATGTTGAATAGTGTAGGGCCATGAACTGATCCTTGTGGGTCCCCTCTAGAAACACACCCACTTGGTGATGATTCCTCATTTATAATTACATTTTGAGACCTACCAGTTAGACAGTTTTTAATCTACTTAATGTGTGCTATGTTAATTTTACATTGGTCTGTTTTGTTAATGAAAATGTCATGCGGTACCAAGTCAAACACCTTAGAGAAGTCTAAGTCTATTATATCAACACTACTGCCTTTATCAGTCAAACTTGTAATCTCATCAGAAAAAGAAGTCAAGTTAGTTTGACAGGATCTCTTTTCCATAAACCCATGTTGATTGGCATTAATTATATTACCTTCCTTTAAATCTTTATTTACTGAGTACAGTATCAGCTGCTCCCAGACTGCCAGGTCTATAATTATCTAGGTCATACCATTTATCCTTTTTAAATACTGGGGCAACATTGCTTTCTTCCAGCATTCTGGAACTTTCCCAATGTTCCAAGTCTTACTGTAAATCAACCTTAAAGATCCAATGAGCCTCAACCAACTCTTTTAGAACTCTTGGATGTAAGTTATTTGTACTTGCTGATTCAAAAAGGTCTAACTTTAGTGACTGCTCTTTAACATCCCCATGAGTTACTGTTGAAAGGGAAAGCGCGTTGTCATCATCATGATGTGATAGGAGCACATCATCTCTTTTTTTCCAAGGACAGAATGGAAATATTGATTGAATGCATCTGCCTTTCGTGCATTATTACTGATCATTCTACATTTCCACCTAGGAATGGACCAATACCATTGTTAGGATTCTTTGTGTTCTTATCATACTTAAAAATCTCCTCTTTATTCCCCTTAACTCTGCTGATCATAGATTTCTCCTTGTGTCTCTTTGCATCCCTTACCAATATGCTACAATTCCTAGCTTCTGATTTATATTCATTACTATCAGCATCCCCTTTCTTCCATTTGTTAGGATATAGATATTCAGGCCTGTCTGTAAAGGCCTATACTCTAAGAATTTAGGTGTATTCTTATCACTTGGCTAGTGATAGAGGTATAAAAGAAAGAATCAAAACCACTGTCTGCCAGTGTAAGGGCCTTCTCTTACTGTGACAGTTTGTGGCCCTGTGCTTAGGCTCAGGCCTTTGGCTAAGCAGCAGAGGCAGCCATAAGCTGGGGAGCGAACGGTCACATCCTCACATTCCAAACTAGTCACATTGAAATAAGGTGCTATTGGGCTGTTAGGCTCTATCAGGACAGGATTGTATTCCTATCACCTCCAGAGAAAGGGAAGTGCCTAGAAAATGTAAAAGGAAACTTAGTTTGATAGCATCCTGTCTGGCAAGAACTCACTTATCAATAGCTGGGATGTGAAATCCTCACTTCTGTATTGTTTTGTCATTATAGTTCCCACTTTGCTGTTGTTTGTCTGTATAATCTCTGTCTGGTTCTGTGATTGTTCCTGTCTGCTGTATAATTAATTTTGCTGGGTGTAAACTAATTGAGGTGGTGGGATATAATTGGTTACATAATCATGTTACAATATGTTAGGATTGGTTAGTTAAAATTCAGGAAAATGATTGGTTAAGGTATAGCTAAGCAGAACTCAAGTTTTACTATATAATCTGTAGTCAATGAGGAAGTGAGTGGGTGTGGGTGGGGGTGGGCATGTGGGTGTGTGAGATGGGAACAGGGAATGGGGGTAAGAAAATTGGAATCATGTTTTGCTAAAAGGGGGAGATGGGAACAGGGAATGGGGGTAAGAAAATTGGAATCATGTTTTGCTAAAGGGGGAAATGGGAACAGGGAATGGGAGTAAGGAAGTTGGAATCATGTTTGGCTAAGGGTAGGAATGGGAACAGGGACACAGGTGTAAGGCTCTGTGGTGTCAGAGCTGGGAAGGAGGATACTAAGGAAGGAAACTGGAATCATGCTTGCTGGAAGTTCACCCCAATAAACATCGAATTGTTTGCACCTTTGGACTTCGGGTATTGTTGCTCTCTGTTCATGCGAGAAGGACCAGGGAAGTAAGTGGGTGAAGGAATAAGCCCCCTAACACCATTATATATATATATTATAGCTCCCTTCACTTCTCCTTTAAGGTCGATCCTTTTTTTAACCATACAGCCTTCATCCTTGATTATGGCCTTTTGGGCATCTAGTAAAATGTTCTTAAACAATTCTCAATTGTCATTCACAGTTTTCTGATTAAATTCTTCCTCCCAGAATATTTGGCTCATGATTGTTTTCAGCTTTGTTAAACTGGCCCTTTTAAAGCACCAAGTATATATATTGCTGGTCTGGACTTTATTCTGTTTGCACATTACAAAAGTGATCAAGTCACAATCACTTTTACTAAAACTACCACTGATTTACCACTCCTGTGACTTCAGAGTTATTCCTTATTTACACCAGTGTGAGATCAGAAACTCTTCCACTGCACTCTTCTGTCCAAAGTATCCCAGCTCTGCCGCACCCCTACCTGCATGATGCAAATGTTCTGCAGGAGACAGACCAATGCTGGGGCCTTACAAAGGAACTGAGCAGAAATGCGTTTGGCCTCTTTCCACTAAGTGCTGAGCTGGCAAACAATGTTTCCACACAGCATTCTGTATTGTGTTTCAGTGGGTGAGTGATCAGGAAGGTATTAGATTACTTAGCTATCACATGTCATGTCCCCTGAAAACACACAGGGGACACAGTGCTTTGGAAACCACAACTCCTCCAATTGGCAGGATCACTCTGGAATGAGATCGGATGAGCCTTTCCTTTTGGTTATCACCTCAGTCAACCCTTGTGTTTGGTTTTATTTTAAGCTTGGCCCTTGATATTCCTTTTGGCAAAGGAAGGACTATGGATGGCCATGCAAAAACAGCAAAGGGGGCAGGGCAGAGACTTCTGCTAGGCAAATCAATGGCTTTTAACATTACTAATAGCAATACGACAACTACATTCATAGAATCATAGAATCATAGAATATAAGGGTTGGAAGGGACCCCAGAAGGTCATCTAGTCCAACCCCCTGCTTGAAGCAGGACCAATTCCCAGTTAAATCATCCCAGCCAGGGCTTTGTCAAGCCTGACCTTAAAAACCTCTAAGGAAGGAGATTCTACCACCTCCCTAGGTAACGCATTCCAGTGTTTCACCACCCTCTTAGTGAAAAAGTTTTTCCTAATATCCAATCTAAACCTCCCCCACTGCAACTTGAGACCATTACTCCTCGTTCTGTCATCTGCTACCATTGAGAACAGTCTAGAGCCATCCTCTTTGGAACCCCCTTTCAGGTAGTTGAAAGCAGCTATCAAATCCCCCCTCATTCTTCTCTTCTGCAGGCTAAACAATCCCAGCTCCCTCAGCCTCTCCTCATAAGTCATGTGTTCCAGACCCCTAATCATTTTTGTTGCCCTTCGCTGGACTCTCTCATTGAAAAGCACCTTGATCTGAAGCCCTCATCTTGAGTCCCTACTCCACACACATCCCCACAGCCTGTACAGTGGGTAAACGATTTACAGGGGCTACTACCCCCCCCCCCGCACACCCCGATGGAACGACAGCCTCTTCTGAGGGCAAGGGTGTAGCAACAGCTTCACAGAGCACAGAAATGCTACATAGGAGTTTAGGACAGGAAGTCAAGCCGGTGGGAACTCCAAGGGGACGCGTAACTGTCCCTTCCATGTAGCTATGTGAACTGTGATTGTCCAAGTTGGAACGTGGCCAGGACACTGGGGTTTGGGCCCCACTCCCAAGGGGTGTACCACAGCATCATTAATGAGCTTGACTGTTCGGGGCTTCTGCTTCCATCTTAAATGTGTCCCAAATGCTGGTGAGATGTTGCCACCAACCACAGTGTGTCAGGAATGGACTCTCCATCCAGGAGTGCTTGGAGCTTTGTTTGTTTGTTTAGCTTAACAAAGACAAGGCTAAGGGGTGACTTAATTTCAGTGTATAAGCCGACATGGGAACAAATATTTGATAAGAGGCTCTTCAGGCTAGCAGAGAAAAGTCTAGAATAGTCCAATGGCTGGGAGCTGAGGCTAGTGAATGTCAGGCTGGGAATAAAATGTAAGGTGTCACCAGCGAGGGTAGTTAACCACGGGGACAAGACACCGGGCCCGGTGGAGTCTCTACCACTGGCAATTTCTGAATCATGACTGGATGTTTCTTCTGAGAGGAATTATTTGGGGGCAGCTCTCTGGCTTGTGCAACACAGGAGGTCAGACTAAATGATCACAGTTGTCCCTTTCCCTTCTGGCCTTGGACTCTGTGTATCCATGAAGTCTTATGCCTCCCTTCCGGGGCAAACTCCTCTTTTCCCAGCTGCGGGCTGGGTCCCAGGTTCGAAGAGATCTCATCGGCATGACAAGCTACACAAATGTTTCCCCACTGCGCATGCCTGTCACTCATTCCACACCCAGTTCCCTTTGCATCAGTGGACGTTCTGCATGCAGAATATGCAAAGATAGCCCCAGTGTGGATTGGAGAGGAGACATTTGGCTTCCATTGTATCCTTGCCACGAGGACTGTGGGTACAATTTGACAGCCACAGGTAACCAGACCATCAGCTTCAGCGAGCTCTCATCTCATTGCACAGAAGCCAGGATCTGATAAGCGACTCTGCCAGCCATTTCTGGATCCAGTCTGCACCTGTGGACTGGCTCCAGGGGCTATGTTAATCCACCCTACTTTCTGTTGAAGCTGAGGAGCACTCAGAATGACTCCCAGAGGCCTCCGCTATCATCCTGAGAATATAATGGATCTATGGGGCTCCTCAGTAAGATGCCAGCCAGCATTGCAGCCTTCCCTGGTGGAAAGTCTGTACTGGATTTGAACTCATCACTAACTTGCCTGAGTCAGTGTCTGGCATGCAAGGGGCGCTGGATCTATGTCCTTGCTGTTGGTTAATGGTTCGAGTTGCCTGTGGTATGGCACTAGCTCAGAGCGATCACGACCCTGCAAATCTCTCAGGTAGGTGCTCACGTGCTCCAGACTGGCTTTCAGTGATTGGGCGCATGAGACCTCAGTGTCTGAAAGTGACCTGGAACTGTGCGTTAAGGGCTCCCAGTCATGTCCATGAAAGTGGAATAGCACCCCACCAAGGCCGGAGGTGCTGGCATCGGCTGGACTGGCTGTAGATCTGGAAACAGCATACATTGTCAGTCTGTGGGGTGGGGACGCACAAGATTTTAAAAAGTGCGTCTGTGAAGTTAAGTTTCTACGTCCATATTTAGGCAGCTACACAGATAGGTGGCCCGAATTTCACAGGTGCTGGAGCACCCACAGGAGTCAGCATCTCAGGTGCCACTTTTGATGTGATCAGTGGGGGAGCGGCCGCTCCCCCTGCTCCCCCCCAGCTATGCTACCCTGCCCCTAGGAGCCAGGGGGACCTGCTAGATGCTTCCTGGGAGCTACCCCAGGTAAGCACCGCCGGGACTCCCCACCTCACCCCCCGGCAGTTCCCTCTGGCTCTTAGGGGCAGGGCGGGGTGGGCACCCACTCGGTGACCCATGAGACCCTCCTGCCCGGTTCTGGGGGCAGTCAGGGGATGGGGAGGGGGGTGGATGGGGCTGGGGTCCCGGGACGGGGGGCGTCAAGGGATGCGGGGGGTTGGATGGGGCAGGAGTCCCGGGGGCGGGGCAGGAGTCCCAGGGGGCAGGGGCGGGCCACGGCCCTCTTGTGGGGTGAGGAGGGAACCAGTTGTTAAGATTTTGGCAGCTCATCACTGGTTAGTGTCCTGGGTGAAAGTCCATACAAATTCCTCTGAGCACTGAATTCCTAGAATGGTGGATTATGGAATGGATTGCGGGGTCATGTCGAAAAAGTATCCTGAGATAATGTCCTTGCAGAACGTGTCATAATGCATCCGCACAAGGGGACTGCACGAAGGTGTAGGCCCACCTTGACATAAGACCTCGTTTCCATGGGCATGACTGGGAAGGTGAAGAGAAGATTAAGTTGTAAGTAGGCTGGAGTGAGTCTAGCTCAAATAAGCAGGAATGTCCTGGTACTAAGGGCAATGGAGAAGATGAACCTGGAATGCAGCACTCAGGTTACAGTGAACAGCACATGGACAGAGCATGCTGGACAGGGATGGGTTCCTGAAAAGTAGCCAAGCCATGAAGTATGTGATGCAATGTACAGTCAGGAATGCAGGTGTTAGTAGAGATGAGTGTAAGGAGAAGTTTTGTGGTGTGACTTTGGGTTTGTGATATACCCTGCATCTGCCCCCCTGCACCTGAGCTTGCTCACCCTGGGTGTAGCGTTGCTGTATGCCAAATAAAGTGGCGAATTCTGGAATTGAACTGAATGTGTGGGACCTGAGCGGAAGAGGGTCTTGGGACATCCCAACAGAAGGTCACATGGAGACCATAATTCTGGTCTGTCCTAACTTTTCAGGGCTTGACTCTTTGGACATAATAACTGACATGGTGTCCCAAAGACACTTGCAGAGAAATGAGGCTTTTCCTGCCCTGAAGAGCTAGGTGGGCACTTCCCCCAAGTAGGATAGGAGGAGTTCAGGAAGAGATTACGTCACATCACGGGAGAGGGGGGTACAAGCTCTCTGGGAGTGGAGTTGTGCTGTGGGGGGCATGCACCTTTCTGCACTTCAGGGTTGGTAAGCAGTGGCAGGAACACACAAGAAGAGTGAATGCGTGTGTGTGCTGGGCGCATAGGCGCCGACTCCGTGGGTGCTTCGGGGCTGGAGCACCCATGGGGGAAAATTAGTGGGTGCTTGCACCCACCGGCAGCCAAGCTCCCTGCCCCCTGCCCTACCTCTTCCCCCACCTTGAGCGCGCTGCATCCCCGCTCCTCTGCCTACCTCCCAGCGTTTCCCGTCACCAAACAGTTGTTTGGTGGCACTTAGGACTTTCCAGGAGGGAGGGAGGAGGAGCGGGGATGCAGCATGCTCAGGGAAGGAGACAGAGAAGAGGCAGGACAGGGGCGGGGACTTGGGGGAAGGGGATGGAATGGGGGCAGGAAGGGAGTAGGAACTTTGGGGAAGGGGCGGGGCAGTGCAGGAGTGGGGCCAGGGGCGGGGGTGGGGTTGAGCACCCACCAGGAACAGTGGAAGTCGGCGCCTATGGTGGGCACTTCTCCACCCTACCCCCTGTCGGGTGATGCATGGCCCCAGCCCTTGCCCTCCCTGTATTCCCCCAAGCACAGTCCTTGTGCTCTTCCCACGCCCTCTGCAGCAGGGCAATCCCTCGCTGGGTCCCTAGTTAAGGTAAGAACAACAGGAGGAGATGCCAGGACGGGCTGAGGCTGAGGGAGAGGCTGGTCGGAGTGCATGGCCATGTGTCAGGTTCAGGCAGTGTGGAGAGGATAACAGAGAATGGGGTTATGAGGACAGCAACAGTCTCTGTGCCTTCTCCAGGGAGCTGGGGGTAACTGCAGAGCTGCCCCTTCTCGTGGCATCGCTGATGCCCAGAAGGGGCATTGCGAAGCCATGGTTACAGTAACCAACCCCCACTCCACTTCTAGCACCCGCTTGACACAAAGCTGCAGAATTGAGTGCCTTGTCAGTCAGGTCTGGGGTGGAACTGGGCCAAACTGTCTAGGAAAATGGCCCAGAAAAGGGCCCAGCTTTCCAGCACTTTTCTGTCTCTACAGCAGCGATACTCAGACTGAGGCTTTTGAGTCACAAGTGGCTCTTTAATGTCTCCCCTGCGGCTCTTTGCAGCACATGATATTAAAGTTATTAACCAGTCAGGATACTTCTCCTATGTTATTGACCAATGAAGTTATCAACGTGCACTAAGTTATTAACTTATTTGCTGTGGGAATGATAGATATATATATTATATCCAAAGTAAATATTTCCCTGCCATATTGTTTACATATGAACAGTACTACAGTAGATGAAACAATGAATTCACATGACTGTGGCTTTTCTGGGTAATCTTCATTGCTAATTTGGTTGCTGGACCGCTGAGCTCTATCACTGCCCTACAGTGTAGCTTCCCGAGTTATTTCAGAGCAATACAAAATTATCCTGCGAGCATCTCAGGGTCTGTAGGGGATATGTTCGTCTAGCTAGCACCATGGTCGGTGATGGCAGACATGTCACTCTCTGTGTAGCTATGGTCCAGTGTCTGTGAATGTCTGGATGTAAGGCACACACATTGTGTGTGTATATATATGTGTGTTTGCACATATATCTATATGACTATGGATACATGCTCACACATGTGTATAAAACCTATAGATACACATGCACACACATAGCTCTGTCTCATAGGTGTGTATATAGGCACACATATGTACCGCCCTCATTTTATTCCCACTGAACTGAATTCATATCGAGCCTGCAGTGCATTATACAAACCCAAAAGCTTTGGAGAGAGCTGTCGATATTGTATTTATTCCTTAAGGCTGCCCAGGATCGGATCCCGAACGGAGCTACTTCCTGATTGCTAAGATGAGGAGGACACACTCTCTGCCAGCAGACTGCACTCCCTAGCAATTCTCTCAGCTCAGTGGGTGCAGCAGGGATCACGTCAGCCCTTTTCTCAAGCTGGCATTAGCTTCCTGATCTCAGTTCTCTAGAAGGTCAGGTCAGCGGGAAGAGGCTGTGAGCCCCGCTGGCTGCCTGTCACGGACACCTAGAGCTGTGCTCTTTCACCATCCTCCCATATGACGCAGCTCAAAACCCTCAGGGACGCTCAAGGTTATGCTGTTTGCAACAGTCTGCCAGGCTAATCCAGGCCTGGAACAAGCTTTTCACTGCTCTGGTTCAAGCCTCTCCTATGTGCCCTACTAATGAGCTCAGAGGAGCTCAGTCTGTACAGCTGGGTCCTCTGGGGGGCTACTGCTTCAAGGAGACGCCCCTGGAAATAATGCACTAGAATGTAAATATTGTTATCATTACAGCATTTATTAACACTCCATACACACGGTATAACCCCATCATCCACACATGAACTACAAGGGAATCTCCAGTCACTGCCTTACAAAGAAGCCATCAGAGGAAGATTTAAACACTTAATAAAACTGCCAAGCATCCAGCCTGCCTCTGCCTGGGGAGCTGGAGTCCCTGGGACAGCCCCCATCAAGGACTGCCCGCATTTTTTTGGTTTCAGCCTTTAACTGAACTCATCTCTACCCCGCTGTCTCGCAGGTGAGTGGTGCCCCTCGCCAGGCTCTCTGAGCGAAATGCAGCATAGCCCCGGGTCTAGCTGCTTCTGAGCCCTAAGCCCAGTGTGGATTCTGCACAGCTTCGCCTTCTGCCAAGGGGGGGGGGAGTGATCCTGAGCTTCCTTACATTGCCCGCTGTGCAGGGACGAGGTGAAGGGGGTCTGGCTGGTGAAGGACTGCTGGGCAGAGCCTGTGCATCTGCTCCATGGTGACTAGTTGTTATTTCCTGGCATTTCCTGGCACTGAGGACTGAAGAACAAGTGCCTAGTCACAAACATTAATAATGTCTCCCTCACAACACCCGGGCAGGTAGGGCTGCGCCCTTACCCCCAGCAGGCAGATTAGGAATGGAGGCACACAGGGACTGAGGCCAGACTTTCAGAAACACACAAAACCCCCAATTGGAGGGAGCTTTTCAAAAGAGCCCAGCTCCCATTAGTGGCCCGATTTTCAGAAGCGCTCAGCAGGTCAGGTGCACGTTGGGTGCTGAGCTGTTTTAATGATCCGTCCCTAAGGGACATTGTGGGACCTGCACAGTTTGGAAAATCTGGACCTTATTTATGTGACCAAATGGGAGTTAAGCTCTTGAAAATCTGGTGCTGAGGGATATGCCCAGGGTCCCGCACGAAATCTGTGGTAGGGCAGGGAAATTAACCTAGAGCTGTAGGGTTCCAGTCCAGAAGCCCAGACAGGAATGGAGCAAAAGGAAAGAGAAGACAATCTAGAGCAGTTCCTGTACCCTGTCTTGCACAAGCGAGACTAAGGAAAGCTACAGACCAGTCCCTGTGTTATGGTCAGGATGTTGGCGATGTGGTTTTGATTTCTCGGTTTAAGAGCAGAGAATTCTCTGAAAACAGGGCAACTAGCTCAGCTGTAGGTTATCTGATCCTCACTGCCAAATTGTGGAACAAAAGTGTCAGCAACTGTTTTTATTCCCCATTTCTTATTTTGTTCAGATCCTACATTAATATATGAAAGGGTTCTTTGTCCTTGAGACATTTTGAGACAGTTTTTACTTTGATACCAATAATCAACAGCTCTCTTAGCTCAGCGTTCTTGTATGCACATAGTTATTATTTGATCTCATAAAATAACACGAGAGAAGGACGTAGTTGAAATAAACACCAATTAAAGTCTTTTATGTTCTACGAAAGATCGTTAAAAAGACGTTATTCAGCTGTGGCTGAGGGGTTTGAGGTCCACATTGACGATGGCTGTGTATTGTGGAGGTTCCTGGGGTTAACACTCTAGCCACAGCAATGGCATGTGTTCAGCCCTTCAACATGCTGACATGTTTTGTTTAAAAGAGCGCCAGGGCTGGAATTGGGCCAGACCCTGGCATAGGGGAGATCAGGCTAATGAGAAAGGGACCCCCGTCGCGCCGGCAGCTACATTCCAACCCCGAGCACAGCAAGACTGGTTCAGGAGAAACCAAAGTGGAGCTGCAGTGTCCTGAGCCGTGGCCACTCTGCCGTGAAGGTAGCAGCCTCCTGCTACGTGCCTAACACGGGCAATGGGCCAGGCTCCGAACAACTGCAGCCCCTTTCGCCTCTACGGCTGGAGTGACTGGTCAGTGGGAGCCAACCTGAGAGCTGCTGTCTCATTTCCTTGGTGGCCAGCTTGCAGTGAATGAATCTGCTTACAGCCCGTGGCTGCGGATCTCATCCAGGCACAATCGAAGCAGCAAACATTGCGTGGGAGAAAGGCCAGAGGCTCAGATCCTGCGCATGCGACAAACCGAGGTTAACTTAGAAGCAGTTCTGTCAGCATCAAGGGTATGGCTGCATTGGTATGGCTGCTCCCAGCTGGGAGGTGAATGAGCTGTTCCAGGATAAGGCACGTTTATAGCAGTAAAACTGCATCCCTAATAGGGGCCGTACAGGTAAAACTAGCTTAGCATAAAAATCATACCCCTCTGTGACACAGTTACAAAAGCTGTATGTAGGCCAGGACTATCCATAAGAACAGCCATATGGGGTCAGACCAATGGTCCATCTAGCCCAGTATCCTGTCTTCTGACAGTAGCCAGGTGCTTCAGAGGGAATGACCAGAACAGGCGATGATGGAGTGATCTGTCCCCTGTCGGCCAGTCCCAGCTTCTGGCAAACAGAGGCTAGGGACACCATCCCTGCCCATCCCGGCTAATAGCCAATGATGGACCTATCCTCCATGAACTTACTCTTTTTTTGAACTCAGTTATAGTTTTGGCCTTCACAGCATCCTCTGGCAAGAGGTTCCACTGGTTGATGGTGAGTTGTGTGAAGACTGTGCATTGTGTTTCCCTGTCCAGGAACTCGCTCTGGCTAAGCCGGGGGGATCCATCCCTCTTGCCCTGGTGCAGCAGCTCTTAGTCCACTTTGTGCCACCAGAGCAGAGCCAATGGAGGCAGGGGCTGTGTGTGTGGGGTGGGAGGGGTGATGCACACCCAGAGTGTGTGTGTGTGTGTGATGTACAGCCAGCATGTGGGGTGGAGGGGTGTGATGCACACCCAGCACGTCTGTGTGAGGGGTGATGCACACCCAGAGTGTGTGTGTGTGGAGGGATGATGTACACCCAATATGTGTGTGTGTGGGGGGGGGGGTGATGCGCACCCAGAATGTGTGTGGGGGGGAGTTATGCACAGCCAGTGTGTGTGTGTGAGGAGGTGATGCACACTCAGTGTGTGTGTGTGAGGGGGATACACACACAACATGTGTATGTGTGGGTGCGGGGGATGTACATCCAGCATGGGGACAGGGGATCTGGGGTGATTTACAGCCAGTGTGGGGGAGGGGTCTGATGCACACCACGCATGGAGGGGAGGGGGCTGGAGTGATGCACACCCAGTGTGTGGGGTGAGGGGTTGGGATGATGCACACCCACCCTGGGTATCCTGGGTGTTAGGGAGTGAAAGGTGACACTGTGGCTGCCCGGCTCCTTCACACTCCTAGCTGCATGGCAGCCCCAGCACACATTGCCATATGTAGCATTCCCTCCTGCTGCCATTATTCCTATTTACGGACCACTTGACTTCTTGTCTCTTATCAGGTTTTCCAGATTCCTCTCACGCTGTGTTCTGACACCGCCAGCTGCTCCCGCGGCAGGCAGCCCTTCCCAGCGTTGCGCAGAGCCAGGAGTGGCTCGGGACTTTTTTGACAGGTGAGGCACACATCACAAAAGTGATTTCCACCCCAACCTAGTGTAAGGTTTATGGGCTATTAAAAGCTTATCCTCTTTACAGTGCAGCAGCAGGCAGCCTCGGGAAGCTGGCGCTTCCCTCACTGCCCCCGCTCTGTGGGCTGGCACAGGCCTGGGGCCCACCTCCAGGGAGGGGGCCAGGCAGGTGCACGGCCCAGGGCCCATCCCTGCCCCCTGCAAACTCCCTGCAGCCCAGGCTTAACCTCTACCCTCCTGCCATAGCATCACCAAGCAGGGGTTACCACAGCAACGCCCTGATAAAGTGTCTCCTGAGTGTGGTACATTGCTATGGTAACAGGGCAGCTTCGGGAGGCACTATTAGCAACACCAAGACTGGAGCCTCTCCCAGTGCCAGAACTTCGAACTGTGCTTCGACCTGTCTGGCGCTGCCTCTCGCTCCTGGAGAGAGGGAGTTCGGGCGTTTCAATCAGCTCACCGCTTGTCCTTTACTCGGAATGGATTTAGCACTGAAGCGAAAAAGAATAGGCAGGGTGTACTTTTTAGCTTTGGGGAATTGTCGGTTAGGCTGTGCCCCACTTGCCTGGGCTGACAAGCCGCCCCTGCACAGATCTGGCCTTTCTTCTCTGACAGGAGCTGGGCTGATGGGGAAGGAGAGTGCTGAGCTAAAGCCAGAGGGGCTGAATCACTAACTCATGCCTGCCCAGTGGAGCTGAGAAATGCTAACACTCAACGCTACACAAAGAAACACAAACAGAACTCTCAGGAGGTGCGTGTGTGTGCGCACGAGTGTTTGTGTGTGAATACACACATCTCATGAGCTTCAGCATCATTCCACGCCCTTGTTTATTTTCAGCCCTTGTATTTCAGTTCATTCAGAATGTGAGATCCTTGGCACCTATGGTTTTAATAGGTCTGGGAAGTGCCATGATGGAATAAATAAATAATAATAAATTAATAGAGATGCTAGGAAATGTTACTTGGACACATTATAGTTTCCTGTGTAGCTAATGCTCAAACAAATGTTGTGTGGAAAATTGACAGGAAGTCCAATCTACTTGTCAAAGCACAGGTCTTGAATCGGAAGATCTGAGTTCTGTTCCCAGCTCTGACGGGGATTTGTTGTGTGAACTTGGTAAGTAACTTAACCTCTCTGGCTGGGATTGCCAAGCGCCCAAGGCGGTTATTTGGACCCCTGACTCCTTGGGGCTCCCTTGAGCACACCAGATTCAGTGTGGAGGTTTCTCCATCTGTAAAGCAGGGTGATTAGTACTTTTAGTGTTACAGGAGGCCCCCGTCCTGGCAGGGGTCCCATTGGGCCGGGCACTACTCAGAGACACAGTCAGAGACAATCCAGGCCTGAAGAGCTCCCAGCTGAATTGAAGACAAGCTGCAGCATGTGGCTACAGCTCAGAGACAGAGGGAAAGCAGGAGGGAGGACACACATGGTGACACAGACTGTGGTAGCTGTATGCGGTCAGACGACGGCTTACAGGGCATTCACAGCTGTATTGTTGCTTAAAGTGCTAAGCTATAAATTCCAGCACTCCCTGCTGGCAGTCCCATTCCCAGCTGGCAATTTCCCAGGGGCATCACAGGAGAGGCAGGGCTGGAGAAGGGATTTGAAGGAGCACATGGCAACGACTGCACAGATTACCAGCGATGCCATGGAAGAAAGCATGCCGGTGCTTGTGGGAGAAGGGGACAAATGGGCAAAGGATGCTGGTGTGGGCGGTTGAGTAGAAGGGCCAACATGCTAAGATACAAGAGCTGATACACAGGAAGGGGCAGCGCTGGGACAGGCCTTCAAAGGGTGAATAAGAAGTTTCACTTTGATGTGATGGCGGAGGGGGAACCAGTGCAGGGGCTCAGACAGGGGTGACATACTCAGAAGGATAGGCAAGGGCCATGCCCTACTAGCAATGTTTTGAATGGAGTTGAGGGGGATGCCCTGTGCATCATGGGAGATGTAATCCAGCTGGGGAGCCCAGCCCATAGAGCAGAATGGGGACATGAGGTAAGCGTACTACAACTCCAGGAGGCAATATGGCAGCATTTCCAAATCACAATATGCTGGTTTTCAGGTGCTAAGTTTTTCAATAAAATACCAGTTCTCTTGGCGGAAAGCAGACACTTCTCATGAGAAATTTTGCTTAGTCAAAACCACAATTTTCTGTTGAAAAACACTTCCAATAGAAAAGGAGTACTTGTGGCACCTTAGAGACTAACCAATTTATTTGAGCATGAGCTTTCGTGAGCTACAGCTCACTTCATCGGATGCATACCGTGGAAACTGCAGCAGACTTTATATACACACAGAGAATATGAAACAATACCTCCTCCCACCCCACTGTCCTGCTGGTAATAGCTTATCTAAAGTGATCATCAAGTTGGGCCATTTCCAGCACAAATCCAGGTTTTCTCACCCTCCGCTATTACCAGCAGGAGAGTGAGTTTGTGTGTGTATGGGGGTGGGGGGGTGAGAAAACCTGGATTTGTGCTGGAAATGGCCCACCTTGATTATCATGCACATTGTAGGGAGAGTGGTCACTTTGGATAAGCTATTACCAGCAGGAGAGTGAGTTTGTGTGTGTGGTTTTTGGAGGGGGGTGAGGGAGTGAGAGAACCTGGATTTGTGCAGGAAATGGCCCACCTTGATTATCATACACATTGTGAAGAGAGTGGTCACTTTGGATGGGCTATTACCAGCAGGAGAGTGAGTTTGGAGGGGGAGGGGGCGGAGGGTGAGAAAACCTGGATTTGTGCTGGAAATGGCCCAACTTGATGATCACTTTAGATAAGCTATTACCAGCAGGACAGTGGGGTGGGAGGGGGTATTGTTTCATGGTCTCTGTGTGTATATAATGTCTTCTGCAGTTTCCATGGTATGCATCCGAAGAAGTGAGCTGTAGCTCACGAAAGCTCATGCTCAAATAAATTGGTTAGTCTCTAAGGTGCCACAAGTCCTCCTTTTCTTTTTGCGAATACAGACTAACACGGCTGTTACTCTGAAACTTCCAATAGAAACATTTTTGAGCAGCCTTAGTGACAGGGCTGTGACTCAGCATGTCTGTGGGGGGCTGCAGACAGGGCAGACTGAAAGATGTGTCTGCATGAGTGTCACGGACTCACAGGTCATGCCCACTCTTGACCCTGTACGGTCCCTGAGGGGAACCCCTTTCAGCGTGACAGCCCTTCTCAGGGGTCCACGCTCTCTCGGGGGTTAAGCCCCTCTGCCTCCTGGAACCACACCTCTCTGAGCCTTAGCATGCCACTCTCTTGCCGTGGGCCCCCTCAGGGAATCCACTCGCTTTGGATCCCCAGAGCCTCCACTCCCAGAGGGAATAATGCCCCCCGGTTCTCTACACCAGAGCAATTCTCAGCCAGCGTAACACTGGAGGGTTTATTAAGCATCTGAACCCAGCAAAGGAAGCTCTCAGGGCCTCAGGCCTGGCCTCCCTCAGCACAGCACATCTAAGTCTCCCCTGCATCCAGGTGGGTTTGGCTGCTCTCTCTGTCTCCAGTCCAGAGACCCTACACTTTCCAGCTGGGCATCTGATATCAGGGGCCCCAACAGCTCCTCCCCTGTCCTTTGTCTTCCGTCCCAGGTAAACAGGTCTCTGGGGCCCTCTCTCTTCCGTCCTTTGTTCCCCTCTGGCTGGAACTGGTTGGTCAGGTCACTGGGGTCCTCTCTCCTCAGCCCTTTGTCCTTCCACTGGTCAGAACCAGCTGACTGCCAAGCTGGGTGGGCCTTTTAGTCACCAGTTGTTAGGATTCCCCATCTCCAGGCCATTGTCCGGGGGTCCGGGCTGCTAGGCGAGGTCACACCTGGTCCTCTGCAACAACAAACCCTCTCTCACCACCTCGTTAAACATGCAGCACACAGGGAAACTGAGGAAGGCACATGCTATTCATGTAAAACACTACAAAAATCCCCAGCTTCGTCACAGTGAGCAACTGGGAGGGTGAGAGAGAGCACCCTCAGACAGGGGGATGGCACTGGGGGATGGCAGCTCTCGAGGGAGGGTTTGCCCATGGCACATGTAAGTGGCTGGAGAGATATCCAGGAGGAGATGTCAGGTCTTTGCTGATAATAGCCCCATGCACAGGGGGCCTTAGGGAGGCTCAGCTCATTTCTGCTTGTCAGGCATTTTGAGATCTGTGGCTGGAGAGTGCTGTGCTAATGAAGTGTAAGGCATTATTAAGTCTGTTGCTATCACACAGAGATAAAGCCAGTGTTTCTGTATTTCAGGGCACGCAGACAGCCACTCTGCAAAAGCCCATGGTATTATTACTATACTGTGGGATTATGCACAGCTAATGAATTCTACCCTTAATTCATTCCTGCTGTTGAGCTGTGTATTTCACGGGAGCTCCGTAACAGAAACAAACAGGACAGTACTAGGGCAGAGCCAACCACCCACAGTTTCCTTTCCCCCTCTAACCTGTTATTCTGGACTTCCCACTTAAGATATTGCATGTAGTTTTGGGTCAGGAAATCAATTTGGAGAGCAGACCTCTGTATGCATTTTTGCAGGTCACAAGGGTGGGGGTTACACGTGGGAGAGCTAAGGACAAGGGGCTTTTGTTTAGGTTAAGAAGGCTGCTGAGGGATTTTTAAATGAGAAAGAATCACATATATTGAAAAATCATGAAAACCTCTCTGTTCAAACTAGGGTTTGTGAAATAGTCTGGAGGTGGTGGTTGATCTTCCTCAGTGCACCTTTCAGGTGAAGAATTAGAAACATCCTTGAACAGATCAAGATTGTTTGACATTGTCTCTGCTGTGGTAGGTCTTCGGCTTGCAAAGGAGGTCATTTCAGGCTAGCAGCCGTGTGACCCAGTGGGTAAAGCTTTGACTTGCAGTGTCAGTGAGCTGACTCTACTCCTGGTTCTCCTGTGTGACCTTGTATAGGTCACTTCCCCTTCTGTAGAGTGAGTCACGATATTCATGCTTCTTTGAGATGTGCTTTGAGCTCCGTGCCGGAAAGTGCTATATCTGAGCTTATTATAGCTGATCTTAAACCCTCATTTGTCTGTCTGTAGAGATGGTCATTAGGCTAAAGTTTTCAAACATGGATGCCAAGCACCTGATCCTGAGAGAGGCTGCACTCATGAGTCCTCTGGGGCCTGGATTAACGATATGGGATGTCTGAGGCTAACGTTATTCTGTGACCCCCTTTTTGTGAACACGGTGTTAACGAAAGCAAAAAAGGACCCAGCTTAGGACAATCAACAAGTCCTGTATATTACTGAATAAACACGAAAAGAAATGGAAGACAATGAGCAGGTTGTATACTGCTTGGATCAACCTAAAACCATAAACCCTTAAGAGTTAAAGGAAATGCTGCATGTTTAAACTGGCATCTTGCAAGCTTTAAGTGCTGCCAATCATAGGATTGGAAGGGACCTTGAGAGGTCATCTAGTCCAGTCCTCTGCACTCATGGCAGGACTCGGTATAATCTAGACCATCCCTGGCAGGTGTTTGTCTAACCTGCACTTAAAAATCTCCAATGACGGAGATTCCACCACCTCCCTAGGCAATTTATTCCAGTGCTTAACCTCCCTAACAGAAGTTTTTCGTCCAACCTAAACCTCCCTTTAAACTCATTGCTTCTTGTCCTATCCTCAGAGATTAAGAACAACAATTTTTCTCCCTCCTCCTTATAACAATCTTTTATGTACTTGAAAACTGTTATCATGTCCCCTCTCAGTCTTCTCTTCTCCAGACTAAACAAACCCAATTTTTTCAATCTTCCTTCCTAGGTCATGTTTTCTAGACTTTTAATCATTTTTGTTGCTCTTCTCTGGACTTTCTCCAATTTGTCCACATCTTTCCTGGAATGTGGCACCCAGAACTGGACACAATACTCCAGTTGAGACCTAATCAGCGTGGAGTAGAGTAGAAGAATTACTTCTCATGTTTTGCTTACAACACTCCTGCTAACACATCCCAGAATGATGTTCGCTTTATTTACAACAGCGTTACACTGTTGACTTATAATTAGCTTGTGGTCCACTAAGACCTCCAGAT
The DNA here is from genome assembly GCF_965140235.1 of Caretta caretta. Taxonomy (NCBI): domain Eukaryota; kingdom Metazoa; phylum Chordata; order Testudines; family Cheloniidae; genus Caretta; species Caretta caretta. The sequence continues at coordinate 12,174,823 of NC_134209.1, forward strand.
CCCTTTCCACAGTACTCCTTCCTAGGCCGTCATTTCCCATTTCCTATATGTGCAACTGATTGTTCCTTCCTAAGTGGAGTACTTTGCATTTGTCCTTATTGAATTTCATCCTGTTTACTTCAGACCATTTCTCCAGTTTGTCCCGATCATTTTGAATTATAATCCTATCCTCCAAAGCATTTGCAAGCCCTCCCAGCTTGGTATCGTCCGCAAACTTTATAAATGTACTGTGCCGAGTTCAGTCACAGAGACCCCCTTGGGACTGTCACCTGACGTGCTACAGTTACCTCTGAGCCCATTTTCCCTGATGGCTTGGGACTCCAGAACCCTGCCTTGTTGAGCCAGACACACTAGCCTGCTGCAACACAGACCCAGCTCTGGTCCACACCCCCAAAGCTGCAGACTTTAACCAAAAACGGCTCAGCAGGTCACCTATCTCCAGCAAGAAGCTTAACTGTTACAATATGCCTTGAAACTTCCTGCCAGTAAGCAATTTGCATTAGAAGTAGTGCTACCAACTCCCTGACAATGCGATTCTTGCCTTGCAAATGTGCTAGCCATGCAGCCAAGTCTTATTCAATGCAAAAGGCAACATTATCCTCTTCCACCGCTATTCTCATTGCTGTCTATACAGATTGGGGATAGGAAAAGTGGGCTGGTCATCTCCTTCATTGTCACTTTTGACATCCAGCCCAGCCTGCTGCAAAGGAAATAAACAGAACGGGAGTCAGGCTATCACTGAGCTGCACACGCCTCCATCAACTCAGCTGTTCATAGTGCGACCATTGAGAGAGTCAAGAGCGTTAAGATGTGCCAAGCTGCCACAAGGATCTTCTGCGAATAGCCATAGGATGCCAGCTGTGCAGAGAGCCCTCTCACAGGAACACGTTCAGCGCTTGCCCGGTTTTTCTGGGATGTGGCAAGTCAGCACTGAGCAGCAAGGCACGAGAGAAAGCTGAGTGGCCCCAGGTGCACTGGGAAAAATGTGCCTGGCTCGAGTCTGTTCAGAACCCTGCCAGCTACAACACAGAGCCTTCCGGGAAGGACTTGCCTTGCTTAGAAAGCAGGGAAGTCTGCAGCAGCCTGGTATTTCAATGGCTGTCTTTGCAGCATCAACGTGTGGGCCCCATTCTCTAAGACGTTGCCCAGCCAGGCCATGGTGCATGGTATTAACTGGGCTGAGAATCATAGAATCATAGAATATCAGGGTTGGAAGGGACCTCAGGAGATCATCTAGTCCAACCCCCTGCTCAAAGCAGGACCAATCCCCAATTTTTGCCCCAGATCCCTAAATGGCCCCCTCAAGGATTGAACTCACAACCCTGGGTTTAGCAGGCCAATGCTCAAACCACTGAGGAGAGAGCTCTTCTTCCAAATTCTTACTCCACAGTCAGCAGCTATACACTGAAGGCTTTTAGTTCAGAAAATCCTCTCTGACTTTGCTTAGAAGAGGGATGGTGACACAGCACAGTGTTCAAAACAAGTCACCTGTCCCTACCTTCCTATACTGCCCACAGAAAACACTGCTGCATGAAATATACAAGCAGTCTAATTCCCTTCCTTTCCAAGGGAATAGATAGGAGAAGGTGGAAAACCTGGTTGTACATATCATGAGAATACTTGTGAAAGACTCAAACAGATTCCTTGGTGCTTATCTCCACACAAAAGAAGTATTGCTTTCTACCAGTATTGCTAACACCGTGCAAACCGTACAGTGGGTGTGCATACTGGTATAGCTATTCCCATATGGGAAGAGGAATAATCTACATCAGTAAAAGGCACACTTATACCTGTATAACTGTGTCCACACTGGCGGTTGTACTGGTATAAGTGTATTGGTAAAAAAACCCACACCCCTAGGAGACCATGTTGAACTGGTAAAAAAATCTATGTGTAGACAGGGCTTAGTAAGCTTCCCCCAGTAATGCTATGTACCATGGTTCCTGCTCACAAAACTACTACGAGTTGGGTCCTCAGCTGGTGTAAATCAGCATTGATCCAATCACTTCAGTGGAGCCCTGCTCATTTACAGCAGCTGAGGATCTGACCTGCCCTCTTGTAATTGGCCAGTGATGTATTCTATGCATATTGTAAGATAAACGTTATACCCATATCTTCTTCCTGGGGCCTGCCATCAGAACTGTCTCTTCTGCTTTCACATCCTGGCTGGACCCAAGGTCTCAAAGTGACTCAAGCTGAGCTTGCTTCTCCCATACTAGCACAGAGAAAGCAATCCCTTTGATTTTGGGTGGAACTTCCTACCCTGAAAGCAGTTCCTGGGTGGTAGCTGGCTCTCAGCACACTCATCACACTGCAGCCTGGCAGCTACTGTAAACAATGCATCAGATACAATGTGCATTAGCTGGCTGTTGGGGTAGATCTCTGCTGCATGGAGAGGCAAAAGGCCAAATGCCAAGTGCTTTCAATAGGCAAGACACCAGTAATTGACAAATGCCCCTGTAGCCCCAGCAGGCTGCTGGGAACAGCATTACCAACACATTTGCAAACATGGCTTTGTTTGGGGGAAAGCACAAATCAATGGGGCAGTGCTGGAAGAGCAGCTCCCAACAGCCTCCATGGCTGGAGTGGGAACCAGTGAACTTCCTGCATCTCGGTACTTCATAGAGAGAGAAGACGTCTGTCAGACTTCCCCTGGGGCTTGTCCTCAAGCCAATAAGAACATAAGAACGGCCATAAGAAACATAAGAAAGGTCCATCTAGCCCAGTATCCTGTCTTCTGACAGTGGCCAATGCCAGGTGCCCCAGAGGGAATGAACAGAACAGGTAATCATCAAGAGTTCTTTTTTGAACCCTGTTATAGTCTTGGCTTCACAACATCCTCTGGCAAGGAGTTCCACAGGTTGACCGTGAGTTGTGTGAAGAAATACTTCCTTTTGTTTGTTTTAAACCTGCTGCCGATTAATTTAATTTGGTGACCCCTAGTTCTTGTGTTATGAGAAGGAGTAAATAACACTTCCTTTATTTACTTTCTCCACACCAGTCATGATTTTATAGACCTCTCTCATATCCCCCCTTTTCTGAACCTTTTCAAATTCCAATGTATCTTTTTTGAGATGGGGCGACCACATCTGCACGCAGTATTCAGGATGTGGGCATACCATGGATTTATATAGAGGCAACAGGATATTTTCTGTTTCTGTCTTATTATCTATCCCTTTCTTAATGATTCCCAATATTCTGTTTGCTTTTTTGACTCCTGCTGCACACTGAGTGGATGTTTTCAGAGAATAGACTCCATCACACCAGTGGTGGGCTCAGTGAGGGGATAACTGCTTGGCTGGTCCCTGGTGTGGGAGGTGAAAGGTGACCCAAAGGGAGCTGCTAGGTTTAGCTAGGCTTTTGCTAGGAACTGGACCAGAAGTACTGTGTTCCAGCTCATTTATGTGCCGTCGGTGAGCTCACAGCTGTGAAAGCTTGGGAACTGGTGCAGGGCTGTGACATCTCTACCAAGGCCCGAAGCAGCAATCTGAGAAAGCTGCAGACAGCTGGCAGGCAGAGCGCTGGCAGTAGCCTAGTGCCAACAGCCCCTCACATCTGCAAACCGACCTGGGACCCTCCCAAAGCTCCAGGGAGCGTGGAGTGTGCTGGCCAGCTCTGCAGGGGCTGTGACGTGCTCAGCCTGGGTGAGGAAGTGGATCTATCGCAGGCAGTTGTACAGCCCCCACCATTGCAGTATTTGTGTCTCAAACACATGAAATACTGTAAATCTTCACTGTAAATCTGTCCAGAAGGCAGGGCCACTATGCACACTGGACAGGTGGGCATGAAGCTCAGAAGGACTGAGGTCCATGTCCTCAGGTATTAAGGCTCCTAACTTCCACTGAAATCGCGATCTCACAGGGAGCCAGTGACAGAGCACGGAACTGAGACTGTGTCTCCTCTGCACGTGCTCGTACTGGCCCAAGGTCCATCGCCCCGTGTGAAAACACGCCACTGATGGCATTCAATGCAAACCATCTTGCCTTAGACCCTAGCAGCACTGTCCAGCGTGCTGCTACAAGATGCGGCTGGCTCCAGTCCAGCCCAGCCCATGGGACTGTCACCACTAGAGCTAGAGAGGTCTTAGGGGCACTGTATGGTGGTAGCACCCAAAGACCTGCTTGTCTGGGGTCCAGCTGTTCTTAAGACACAGCTTTAGGGTAATGACAAAATAGCTCCTTGGCTGTAAAAAAATAAGCTCCATTTTCTGCCACCTGCCTCCTGCAAGAAGTGAAATGCCGTTGGACTGGTGCCAAATGGGTTATTGGTTAGGTGCTTATGTCTGAAGTACTATGGCCAGGCCTGGGTGTGATCACCAAATCTTTCATATACAGACAAATATTTAAGGTTCCAACCCTTGGAGCCAATGGGGCTGTTCATGTCAAGGCTACAGAATTAGGCCCAAATCAAACGTATAGCTGCTGTGAGAGAGAGAAAAGAGAACAGGGACTTGTGACCCTGCAACTTCTTAATAGCAGCTGCTGATGGGCTTGACTTTTTCAACCTGATCTCTCCTCCGTGCTGCAGACAGCTGCACGTGTCTGACAACTCCCAAGACCTGCATTTCCCCCTGCTGAGAGCAAGGAATGGGGGGCTCTTTGGAAAAAGGATTCCATGTGACTAGAGCAGAAGGACATAGCTGCCAGTTGTCACTAGAGTGAATTTTACAAATCAAGTCAGGTGCCATTGGCCCAACAATCCATAAATGGTGATTTTACAAGGGAGCACTTGACTCTGCCCACAGACTGATGTCACACAGATAATATTGCTCATGGATAATTAGGACAGAGCACACTGGGCCTTCTTCAGGAACTCTCCTGTGGGTCTGGGGCAGCCTCGGGGAAGTTAATAAAGCAGGAGCCTCGTACAGCTGGGGCATGTTTTGACTTATGGCACACACTATTCTTGTCCTTAGGAGATAGCACCCTAAAGAAGGGAAGCAGCCTGCAGCAGAGAGGGAGTGATCTCCGTAGATAAGATGCACGCACATGCCGATGATAAGCAGACCAGGCTAGGGATATGCCATCATGGTCCCTGTCCATTCTGTTCCAGACATGGCATCTGGGCTACATCTGCTCAGTAGTCACCCTAACCTGCCAACACCAGCTATATGAAGCATATTAGGCTTGGGGGTGGATTTGCAGCATGTGTCAAGGAGTCGTTTACATACCAGGGCAGTAGTCTGGACACTTTGCTCTGTTTTATTTAAAGAGGATTAGTGGTTTGTTTTAATGATTGTGTTTGTGTCTGACCTCCGAAGATGACATGACCTCACCTTAATTTATGGCACCACATGATTCTTCTCTTTGCTACAGAAACTCAGTTAAATTTCCTCTTGTCTCATGCAACTAAATAATGTTCTAGCAGGTTTGGAGACATCTCCTCTCTGAGTGCTGCCAAGTTTTGACATCACTATGTGTGTCCATTATGGAACAAATACACCCCGGGGGACATATGGCACAGCAGCGGTGATTATGAGGCTGGAATTCACTCAGGCGTGGCTGAGCTGACATCCTAAACAGAGAGCAACTGAGCCTGGAGACCAAAATACAGCCGAGCCCAGAGATCCCAAACCCAGTATTAGCTTCAGGGTCATCACTTGCTATTTATAGGCGCTTCACAGAATGTTTAAGGGAGAGATTTTCAAAAGCCCCAAAGGGATTTAGAAGCACACCTCCTGCTGAAAGTTAGTGGTACATGAACCCCTGCGTCCCGTAGGCACATTTGAAAGTTTCCCCCCCAAAAAGTTCAGTTTTTATGATAGTTAATGGCCAATTGCCCCTTAGCACTGACTGGCTCTCGCGGCCTGTTTTGGCTCCGAGGAGAAGCAGGAGACAGCAGGTTCCCGGGGAGGCAGGGGGAGGATTACCCCGCTATTGGAACTCTGGCACAGTCCATCTTAACGTTGTTCCTAATACCATGCTGCACAACTTGTGTACCATTCACCTGGGAAAAGCAGAGTTCAGAGCAGAGGCCGGCCCAACAGTGTGTGCTGTTCACTGGCTACAATTCAGCCTCCCACCCAGTACTCAAAGATTTGTAAAAGATTCCAAGTTATTCTGCAGCCAGCCCAGCTTGAGCTGTGCTCAGGTTATACCTAAACGAAACAGGGTTAGGCCTTGGATGGAGGCTCTGCAAAGAAAACCACTGTGTTTGACAAAGTAGTGGAGGTCATTCAGTAGGCACCTCTCTTGCTTCTGCGTAATTAGGAACCACAGTAAAGAAATATAACCTAGTGGTTAGAATAGGAATTGAGAGTCAGAGCTCCAGGGTTCTTTTCTCTGACTTGCTCTGTGCTTCAGTTTACTCATCTGTAAAATGGGTGCAGGTATACTAACCTACCACTCAGCTGAGTGGTATAGTATACCTAGAATAATTCATTCAGAGAATGAATTAATGTTTCTAATGTGCTTTGTGATCATCAGATGACAAGAAAACTGTGATCAGCTGGATAAATTCGGTGCTTGCTCTCTTTCAGGCTGATTATATGCCAAGAATCCAAATGCTGCAGGAAGATCATGTTCTGAAGTGCCAGTGATATGAGCCCTGGTAATGAGTGTAGAGAACTTTGCAGTCTGATGCCACCTGCATGGTTCATTGCTGTGCACTGCAGTGTCACACCATTCATTTCAATTGAATGACACTGGCATATCATTGGGGTAATGCAATGGAAACCAGTCTTTTTAAAAAAGCAGCAGAGCTGGTATATCAGGAGACCCTTGGGAACAGGGCTTATCATGTGCTTATAAATGTTAAAGATTTCTGTAATCACTTTGAATTTATTTGTCATGAAAGACTGGAATATGATGCAGTTTGCTGTGTGGAACTCATTTGATCTCCAAGCAAATGACAGGTTTCAGAGTGATAGCCATGTTAGTCTGTATCAGCAAAAAGAACAGGAGTACTTGTAGCACCTTACAGACTAACAAATTTATTTGGGCATAAGCTTTCGTGGGCTAAAACCCACTTCATCAGATGCGTGCATTTGTTAGTCTCTAAGGTGCCACAAGTACTCCTCGTTCTTTATGTAAATGACAATATCTGTTATTAAAAGCCTTCCCTTTGGGATCACTGGATCCTGATTAGCAAGATAGCTCATCTGTGACCATGCAGAGCACAAGCCTGAATCTTGTATTCACAGCCTTCACCAAAGCAACCTTCTATATGTCTTTCCGTACAGGACTGATACCTAAACATTGTGCAGCCAAGAAGCTGTATGTGCTTTGCGCTCAGTGATATGCATGTAACTTCTGCACAATACATGAAAAGCCAAAAGCCTTTGACCTGATCTGTTTTCCCGTTTTTTCAAAGCATGGCCCTTCAAAATCAGATAACACTGGTCAGGTAAGTATTATGGGAGCAGATCTCCAGCTGGTGCACACTGGCAGCTGAGGATATTTCCCTTTTCCTTTAATGTGACTAATTTCATGTGCAGATTGTCACGGAGTGTGGGGGAGTCAGCGCCCGGCACCCCCTACTTCCTGTGATTCACTGTGACTCTCAGCCAGCCAGGAAAACGGAAGGTTTATTAGACAACAGGAACACAGTCCAAAACAGAGTTTGTAGGTACAAACAGGACCCCTCAGTCAGGTCCTTCTGGGGGGCAGGGAGCTTATAGACCCCAGCCTTGGGGCTCCCTCCATTTCCCCAGCCAGCTTCAAACTGAAACCCCCCTCCAGCCATCTCATCCAGCCTCCCCCTGGCTCCTCCTCCAGCCTTTGTCCACTTTTCTGGGCAAAAGGTGTCACCTGGCCCCAACCCCCCTCCTGGGCTCAGGTTACATGCTCAGGTATGTCCCTCAAGTGAATTCACACCCTGGTATCCCATCACCAATGCAGACAGTCCCAATAAAACTCCCCTGCAATATTCCCCGATCAATTCGCCCCACTCCCTACTCCGTCACACAAATCTGTTAGCTAATTTCAGCTTGATGTTGTTTACTCCTTTGTATTGAGTTTCCTGTGGATCTAATCTTTCCCTTGTCTTTTTCCAGATTTCCCAGGCCAGAGCCTCAGCTGCCATCAGTGCTGGGTTTACAATGGGGTCAGTGGTGCCACGGAGCCAGGCCCATGCTCAGAAGGGGCCCCGGCCTGCTCCGCTTGCCCTGCACCCCGAGAACCTGCCAGCCAGCTGGCTCCCCTTCACCCATCACTTGCTCCTCTTGGCTGGCCGAGAACTCCTCTCCACTCCCTGACCCACCCACCAGCTCCGCTCTGCCCCCTGGCCGGACCCCAGTGCACCTCCAGCTCCAGGCAGTCTCTGCTTCCCACCATTGACCCCCGGAGCTGAGCCACCTAGGACTGGTACAGAAGCCTGGCCAGTCTCGGCCAGTTGTGGGGAGAAGGGAGAACAGTGGGGGAGGCTTGGCTGGGCCCCTCCAGGCAGGTGGGTCCTGAGGCAGGGGCAGGCCTTGACCTGGCTGATTGCGCCACTCCCAAGGGTCTGGAGCCATTCCCCGCCCCTGGCATACAGTCACTTCCCAGCAAGGCCAGTGACTGCGGCCAGGAGGCACGGCGTGGGGGAGTGGGTCTCTTGGGGGGCAGGCGCTGGGCTGTGAGGGGGTGGGGAAGATCAGTGTGTGTTGGGGCACTAGGGAGTGGGGGTTCTTTGTGGGGTGCTGGGTAGTTGTGGTGGGGCTGCAGGCAAGGGGGCGCTCGGCCTGTGGGCAGGGGGGCGCTGGGCAGGAGTGGTGCTCTGCAGGGTGCTGTGCATTTGTGGGTCAGAGTCTGGGAGGGAATGGCCATAACAGGTCCGGGGAGGGCTCCAGCCATAGGGAGGCGGGGGGTGTTGCAGAAGTGCCAACTTTCTGATTCCTGGTGTGCTTGACCCCCCCTTTGTCCCAGGCCCCGCTCCCACTCCACCCTTTTCCCCAAGACCCCACCTCCACCCCGCCTCTTCCTGCCTCATTCTGCACCCTCCGCCCTCGCTCCGCCTCTTCCTGCTCCTCCCCCTCGCCGCTGATCAGCGGCAGGCAGGAGGTGCTGGTAGCGAGGGGGAGGAGCTGATTGGTGGGGCCGCTGGTGGGTGCTCAGTGCACACTACCTTTTGCTGTGGGTGCTCTAGTCCCGAAGCACCCACAGAATCAGTGCCTATGGGATGTGGGTGGGGGGGGGAAGGGGCTGTGTGGCATGGCATTGGCCTGCCCCCCCAAGGGCAAGGGGCATGCTAGCAGCACATGGCCGGGCGGGCCACTGTGCATCTGGCAAATGCCGGTTTGTAAATAGTGCCCTGCACTGGGCTGGGCAGAGCAGGGCTGCCCTTGGCTGGCCCCTCGCTCTGGGAACCCACCTCCCCGCACAATGCACCATTGCCTCCATTGGGGCCCACAAATAGGTTTGGTGCTAGGCCCACAAAAGGTTAATCCGGCCTTGGCTGTCGTGCATTGGCATGGGCCACACACCTTTGCAAAGCATGGGCCACTGAGCGTGGGAAATGGGCATCATGCCACGGACTTCCTTGACTTCCTGGACTAGGCAGGCCGCTGCTCTGGATCGGAGTGCAGTTGGGTGGACACATAAGCGGTAGACGCTGTGAAATGTGGCTGAGTAGAGGCCACCTATGGGACGTAGAGGCCACCTATGCTCTGCTCCAATAGTTCCTTTCTGTGTGGAAGGGCCAATGCACATCCGGGGTCAACGCTGCCTTCTCACTCCTGGCGCCATTCCCAGGAGCATTACCAGCCAGTAGCGTTCCTGGCCCTTCTCCTTCACCCCAGCAGTCCCCTCCCAAATTCTGAATTTCACCCCTGTTGCCTGCCTCACTTCCCCCAGCCTCGCTCCCTCCCTGGCCTGCATAACACCCATGCAGGAACCTCGGGACCAAGGAGAAACATGTATCCAAGGGAGCGATTTGCTTCACTTTTGTTACCCACCAACTGTTTCCAGTGCTTTGACTCGCAGTCACTACAGGTGCCAGCAGTTGTTTAAGCAAACAGCTGATCTGAGCAGGCTGCTGCTGGGCTCCCTCTCCACCTACCCCCCCCCCCCCAATCTGATGCCCAGGGAACAGGGTGGATTTGGACTAAGAGATGAGACGGGGCGGGGGGAAGAACGAACGAACGACAGTGCCCCTGAAGGCCGTGCCCCTGCCAGCAGCAGGGCAGCAGTGAGGGTGGTAATCCCATGACCCCCCTACAATAGCCTTGCAGCCCACCCACCCTGACTGCTTTTTGTGTTAGGACCCCCAGGGTTTTATAACACATGAAATTTCAGATGTAAACATCTGAAAATGTGAACTTGACTAATTTTAAAACCACCGGCCACGAAATTGACCAAAATGGACTATGACTTTGGTAGGGTCCTAATGCTTCCAGTGAACAGCCACATGAAACTGTAGCAAAATGGTGATTTAAAGAGTCTTTCCAAGTTACATTAAAAAAATAACTAAATAAAAACTTTTTAAAAGTTAGAATATTGTGGTTGCAAAGTCAGGCACTCAGAAGTTAGGGCATGACAGAATTAAGGTTACCCATACTTCACTTGGCCCTCTTGTGTGCCTGCATGACCGTGCAGTCTGTATTGACAGGATCACACACTACTTTTCCCACAGGCGCTTGCCTCGTCCAGTGCCTAGGAGGGAGAGTGTTGCCTGAGTGAGTAGCTGTTTGATATTTCTTTGTATCCTTACTCATTTGATTTGTAGCCCCCCATCTTATTTACGCTGCCCATCCAAAGCCAGATGAAGACAAAATGGAGAGACTTCCAGGGCCTTTTATATTCTCCCTCTTGTGGGTGGAAACCCTTTTGTTCTTCTGTGCAAAGTCACAGCAACAAGATGGAGTTTGTAGCCACCTGGACACATCACATATCAATGAATGATTCAGCTTTTTGCGGGCTGACGCCATTGTTTACATGTTAGTTTGAACATTCCCAGGCAAGTTCAGGTGTGGATTGGCGTCTCTCAAAAGTCCATTGTCAGTTTAAGTGTTTCTTGATTGGGCACTTACTGAGAATAGTCCTTTCTCAAGAAGCTGACCAAATGCTTCACTGAGACTACTTAGAATCAAACACATTGAGATACAAGTACCTAGCCAATATTCATAACTTCAAATACAAAAATGTTACACCTACCGACAGCATAATCATAACCAGCAAACTGCAACCTTCCCATAGATACCCCACTTGACCTCCTCTGTACAAGGCCTGGTGCAACCATAGGGCCCTGGTTGCAACAACTCTGGGTTAATTAATAAGCAAAAGTGATTGTATTAAGTATAAAAAGTAGGATTTAAGTGGTTCCAAGTAATAACAGACATTTTGGGATGTATAAGTAGGGGCATAGCCAGCCGATGGAGGGACGTGATCGTTCCCCTCTATTCGACATTGGTGAGGCCTCATCTGGAGTACTGTGTCCAGTTTTGGGCCCCACACTACAAGAAGGATGTGGATAAATTGGAGAGAGTCCAGTGAAAGACAACAAAAATGATTAGGGGTCTGGAACACATGACTTATGAGGAGAGGCAGAAGGAACTGGGATTGTTTAGTCTGCAGAAGAGAAGAATGAGGGGGGATTTGATAGCTGCTTTCAACTACCTGAGAGGTGGTTCCAGAGAGCATGGTTCTAGACTATTTCAGTGGTAGAAGAAGACAGGACAAGAAGTAATGGTCTCAAGTTGCAGTGGGGGAGATTTAGGTTGGATATTAGGAAAAACTTTTTCACTAGGAGGGTGGTGAAACACTGGAATGCGTTACCTAGGGAGGTGGTAGAATCTTCTTCCTTAGAAGTTTTTAAGGTCAGGCTTGACAAAGCCCTGGCTGGGATGATTTAATTGGGGATTGGTCCTGCTTTGAGAAGGGGGTTGGACTAGATGACATCCTGAGGTCCCTTCCAACCCTGATATTCTATGATTCTATGATATTGTCCTCATTTTTATCCATGGGAAACTGAAATGAAAGCCAAAATTGTTAGAAGGGTCAACTAAATTTGGATACTCAATTTGAGAAACTAGGAACTGATTTTTCAGAGTGCTTCACGTTTTATAGCACGTTAGTTTTGGAGCACAGCCCCCATTGACCTTAGTTGCAGCTGGTAGTGTTCAGCATTTCTGTGAATCAGGCCCCAGGAGTCACATGGTGGGTGCCCAGAAAATCAGAAATCCACAACTAGTAGCCTCCTGTGAAACATTTGGTCTAAATGACTTTCCCAGCATCACACATAACTGTTTATACACACAAAACATGTTCTACGTGTTGTCATACAAGTGGATTTCATGACACCCAAACACATTGTATTTCTGTTTTCCCCAACATGATGTAAGAGATTTCTTTAGTCAGTAAAAATGTTAGCAAATAGCAGCATAAAAAGGTGTTTGCGAGACATGTTTCTTGGGCAAGATGACTTCTCCATGGTGGATTTGTGGAAAAATCTAAATTCCAGAGAGAGACAACGTACTGTAGGCCAGTGTTTCTCAATGACCTGTCTGTGGACCAGCGCTGGTCCCGGAGATCTCCCTTTCTAGTTTAGGAAGGCAGCAAAACAGTCCCTGGTGTCAAAAAGGTTGAGAAACACAGCTCCAGGTCACATGTGGGAAGAGTGCATTAAAAATATTCTCAACTATGGAAACATGATTGCTCATGAGCTGGAAAGAATCATAAATGACTTTGCACTCCAACAGGCAAAGAATGTTAGACGGTAGGAATGGCAAGCACAGGTACAGCCGAAGAAGTTAGCACAGAGGGTGGATGCAGTGTTGTTGTAGCCATGTTGGTCTCAGGATGTTAGACAGACAAGGTGGGTGAGGCAATCTCATTTATGTATGAGAAGCTGGCCCTCACCCACCTTGTCTCTCTACCACAGAGGGTGCTGATTCTGTTCTGTGGAAACCTACAGCCCCAACCTGCAGTTCTTATTGCTTCCTTACTCCAGCTAGACTTCCATTCATCCTGTGGGAGATTTTCCTGAGGAAAGGCTTCCGGATTTGGCTCTGGGTGTAACACAATTCTGTGTGTGAATGATCTAGACCAGAAATGCTGATCCTTCAAAAAGGGTTTGTAACCCTATTTATTATAAAGAAAGAAAAGACTCCTGTGACAGTTTATGCCCCTAGGATCAGGGCAGTGTGGCCTAGCAGCCAGAGTCTATAGGGGCACCCACCAAGGGGTGTGGCAGCCCAGGTAGAGAGGCCCAAGCCCTCCCGACTCCACCAGGCCCTGACCCAGGGCCCTAACAGTGGTGTAACAACTTGCCACTGACTCAGCACGGTCAGGGGGCGAGGGGGTCCTACCAAAACACACTGCGGTTTCCTGGGCAGGAGGTACCACTCCATCTCCCTCCCTGGGTCACTTCCTACCAGAGTCTGCACTGGGGTCTCCCGTGAGACTTCAGATTCTCCATGGTCAGCTGGGCTGGTCGCCTCCTGTGGCTCCTCCAGTTGCTGGAGGTCAAGCAGGCCCAGGGAGGCTCTGATTTCCGGCACAGTCAGTAGCTGTGGCTGACCCTCCACAGGCACTTCCCAGACAGATCCCTCCCCTGCAGCCTCCAGCACAGAATGAGCTGGGCTTCCTCCCTTTACATTGCTAGAGCATCTCGAGCATGGCCAGTCCCACCGGGGAGGCGGGACTTCTGCTGTCAATAATAGGGGTTGAACCCTGTCTGGGCTAGTTCGGGGTAAGCAGACCCCGTTACAACTCCCATACTTTGAGCTTTTGAAATCTTACTTTCTGCTCCTCTTTTTTGGACTTTGTCAAACATGTGAGTATGGGTAGGGCCAGAAAAGTGTATTTCAGTAAAAACATGTTGTCTCATGCACAAAATTACCCTTAGATTCAGTCTGCCCTATCTGGATGGGTGTACCCAAGTCTTTGTCTCCAGCAAACAAGGTTGGTGGTGGTCCTAAGGCACCAAAGCTGAAATATACAAACGTACGTGTCAATTCCAGATGCAAATACTGTGAGTGAGATCCTCAGTTGGTGTACATCAGCATAGCTCCCCTGAAATGAATGCAGTGCACTGATTTACACCAGCTAAGGATCCGGTCCTATCTCTCTGTCATCTCATTAGTGTATTAGCATAACGCTCAGCCGCTCAGCAGAAATGGCACTGGTTGTTTGTAATCTTCTTACATCCTGTGCTTTCAAATGAAGAGCCTTTGTGTAACCCCAGCATAGCTTTGTGTGAACATGGACCTTTCTCCTCCTCCTCCCCAGGCTTGCATTGAATGCAGTATTCAGAGCAGAAAGACGGCTTGTGCTGGAACTGCCAGAGGCCCTACCTGACCTGGCACCTGCCTCTCATAAGGCAGACTTCTGGGGCTGCAAAGGACCATTTTGATGAGGTTAATAAAAATGCTTCCTTTGCTCCACTTAGCACTCTGGAGGCAGCGTGGATCCTGACCTCAGGCATGGGGAATCAGGTCCCATGAGCAGCACTGAGCAAACAGAATAGTGGCGTAAAAGTCCTCGTGGTCCAAAACATATGGGGAGAAGGTGTAAGAGCTGCAGGGATCTCCTCACAAAGGGGAGCAGCCCCCTCCTTCTTCCAACACCCTGGGGTGATTCGGGGGCTAGGCTCAGCTCCACAGGGGTACTTACGTGCCTAAACTCTCACATGTGCTCTCTGTCCCAGGAACTAAGTGTTTAGCCACAGTGGAACCGTCAGTGGGGCAGAGAGAGAGGGAGAGACATAGGTGCCTTCTCCCTGAGAGGAGTGAGGCTAGGACACCCCCATCACTGACAACTCTGAGTGACTAGTTGAAGCGACTCCCCAGCTAACATGCTGTCTTCAGTGGATCCACTTTCAGGTGCCTGTCTCTTCCCTTTCATCGCAGAGGGAGCCTGGGCGCCTAACGCAGGCTTTGTAGCGCACGGCGTTTTTCCTGTGATCTTCTAGCACCTAACAGTCTGGTGCTGTGCTGCTCTGCACTGCACCCCACAAGTCCCTTCGTGGAGCCCAGCCCTATGGACTATCGCCAAGGCCAGCTCATTGGGCTGAGTCTTGCCGATGCAGGGGCATCATCCCCATAAACGAGAGGACATGATTATTGTGTCACTGTGTGGATGCAACGCCTCTCCAGATGTTCACTGCTGAGTCTCCACTTTTTAGCAGCTCCTAGAACTTGGCTCTGCACCAAAGAAGACAGCTGTGCCATTTCTGCTCACCTCCAAGGTACATTGAAATCTGACTCTTTGCCCTCTAGCACTAGGGGAAAGCCACTTTTTGTCCATCCCAACCAGTTGTATACATGCAGTCATGAAATGCTAGCTAACAAAAATTTAGACGCAAAACCAAAGGGGCCATGTTCCAAAGGATTTCAGGGCTGTTCCCAAAGTAAAGGTGGGAGGCCACTCAGCTAGTGTTAGGTAAGCACAAAATCCAAAGCACTGAGCAAGGGAATGAGTTTGGAAAGGGCCAGGATCCACCGCTTCAGAAGAATGCTGCAAAATAGCTGTATTCTATTGCTTACAATAGCAAAAGAGCTACTAAAAGAAAGCAACTTAATCCAAGTGTTGCAGATAACTGGAAAAGCTACATACTTCTTCTGCAACTTGGCCATCTCGGTGTTTGCACCCCTGTCATTAGCACTGTGGCTATTTGCAGTGGGGAAGCCAGTTTTCTCATCCCTCCTGCCTGTATTGCCTCCAAAGGATGATGCTTCCAGAAATCACATCAGAGTGGCAAATACTTTAGGGTTATCCACAGGTTGGAGGTTAAAACACCAACCCATAATTTTTATGAGGTTAATAAGTAGCCACTTACTTTAGACATTTTTCTAGGTAAATGGAGGGTAGTTAGAAGCTTATCAAACAATATATTCTCTCCTTGTGCATTCAACATAACTGTCCTGCTGGTGCCTTCCCAGCTGTTCAATCGTTTCTAGTGCCAAAGATTGTTGACTGGCTAGGTACTGGATGAGCCAGGCTCTGGGGACCCTGCCACTACAATAGAGAGGCCCCCACACAGTGGAACTTTGATGCTTCAGCAAATGCAGGGCACAAAAGCCTTGTGTCCTGGATATGATATTCAGGCACAGTCCCTGCCCTTCTCCCACTTTTAGGAAAAGTTTGGAAGTCAGGTAATCTTATCTCTCGCAGCCATCAGTGCAAGGGCTGGGGAGCAGGCCAAACTGGTTTGGGGTTCATCTTCGCTAGGAGAAAAGGAACTAACAGGATCCTAGTGGAGACAAGGCAGTTTGTCATTTTCGTGTTAGAAGGTCGAAGTAAAGACTATGGGGGAGGCTGGGGTCTATGTGGACCTGTGAACTCATGTGAATGCTACAAACTGCCTTGTCTTCACTCGGATTTAACCTCAAGTTAGCTAACTCTAGTGACTGCTTTCAGGCCCACCCATCCACTCTGCCTTGCAGAAACGCCCCAGCAGGGAGCAGAAAAACCTTGGAAGGTTTCTCAACTCTTTGTTCTTTCATTCAGCCTGCCCTGCTGAAAGGAGTTCTGGTGCCACAAGTACTCCTTTTCTTTTTGCGAATACAGACTAACACGGCTGTTCCTCTGAAACCTGCTACAAGCTGCAGTTTTTGAAGCTTTAAAAATCCCAGCTGGGAGTGACCCTCCCCAAGGAAAGAAGAATTAGTTCTGTAGCCTGAGCAACATTTTCGCCAAGCCCAGTTTCCCAATTCAGCCTTTCGGATATAAGTCGTGTACAAAACAGGTGTTTAGGCACCTAAAGGTGCAGATAGGAGCCAAGTGAGAGTTTCAAAAGTGCCTAGGTACTAATTCCCCTGGATTTGAATGGAAGGCACCTAAACACTTTTAAAAACCTGGCCCTTGGAGTCGAATCTCAGGGGTATCTCTCTCAGTGAGGGGCCACGGAGAGCGAGGTTTCTCTGCAGGCTAGGGCGTGGCTGCCTCATGCCACCTGATTAACTGGTTTGCTTGCTCGTTACTAATTAGCTCTGCCGTGCTGAGTCATCTTGCGGTAGCCAGATGCTGGTATGCAGTGATGGTCTAGCTCTACTCTGAACAACTACTGTGTCTTTGTAAGGAATAGCAACCCCTTGCTCACACAGAGCTGGTCTGTTGAGTCAAGTGACAGTAAGTTTTTATTGCAGGAGCCAACCCAGCTGAAAGAGACTTTAGGCCCACTTGTGCTTAATGAACATAATTGTTCACCGTAGCCCAGTCTATGAATCATGTTAATTATAGTTAAGGCTAATATTTTGTCACGCGTATTTTTAGTAAAAGTCACGGACAGATCAAGGGCAATAAACAAAAATCCATAGAAGCTGGTAACCTGTCCATGACTTTTACTAAAAATATCCTGAGGGGACTAACATCGGAGGCCTGCTGGTGGCTGACCACTGACTGCTCCTCCAGACCGGCCGCTGCTCCTGCGCATGGGGGCTGCCCATCAGCCCCAAGGGCTGCTCCAGCGGCGGCTGCTCTGGCCCTGGCCCACTGCTCCTATGGTGGGGTTGACAACTGCTCCAGCCCCACCGCTGCAGTGGGCTGAAGCCAAAGAAGTCACAGAGGTCCGTTAAAGTCATGGAACCGATGACCTCAATGACAGAATTGGATCCTTAATTATATTGATTACTTAACTTGGAGAGTGGTCAGTTTAGATGAGCTATTACCAGCAGGAGAGTGAGTTTGTGTGTGTATGGGGGTGGGGGGATGTGAGAAAACCTGGATCTATGCAGGAAATAGCCCGACTTGACTATGTAAAGAGTTGTCACTTTGGATGGGCTAGCACCAGCAGGAGAGTGAATTTGTGTGGGGGGGTGGAGGGTGAGAAAACCTGGATTTGTGCTGGAAATGGCCCACCTGTTGATCACTTTAGATAAGCTATTACCAGCAGGACAGTGGGGTGGGAGGAGGTATTGTTTCATATTCTCTGTGTGTATATAAAGTCTGCTGCAGTTTCCACGGTAAACATCTGATGAAGTGAGCTGTGGCTCACGAAAGCTCATGCTCAAATGAATTGGTTAGTCTCTAAGGTGCCACAAGTACTCCTTTTCTTTTTAAGAATCCCCAGTTATCACTCTGAGGTTTGACAGGTTCTTGTCCCAAGATCAGGCCCAGTATTATTAAAATTACTGTTCTGTTGGGAACCCCAATGTGCCCAGCTGCAACCCTCCCACTACAGGAACCCTTCTGTACTTCCAGTAGCTTAATACATTCAGCACAGTCACAAGGGCTCTAACCCAGCACGGTAGAGGGAGATAATACAGAAAGTACGTCTGCACATCCATACTCACACCATCCCTCGCAGAACAGCCCGAAATGTCAGCCATCCTCTTCCTCATCACCACCAGCGGCACCTCCCAAGGGCTACATCTCTCTCTCCTCCTGCCCAAGGGCTGGGATACAACTTTTATAATACGTTATGCTGATGCCACCATGCCTAATGTATATTCTGTAGGGGGTTCTCCCCTCTTCCTTATTTGTATTTCCTCACATTACTAATGCTGGGGTGCCCTTGTCCTATAGGTTAGTACACTAATGATCTCAATTTATTCTCATATACATCAGTTCGTTGCCATGGCCCTCTTGTGGTTAGACAGCGGCAGATGTTCCCATCCTATCCAGAAGCTGGTGTTAGCTCATGTTCCTGTGTTTGGCTGGTGTCGTTATGAACAAATTTCCCCCTTAAACACTCTATTCTCAGGTCCCCAAAATTTGGGGTGACCATCGGGTCATTTGTCTGTGCCAAAGTCCATAGGCCTTTAGCCTTATGCTAACTGCTAAAGCCAATGTCGTAGAGGGGACAGGCCTGAAGGTCCTTTGCGTTACTGCGGAATAAAATAAATGCTAAAGCTTGCTCTGTGGGCTACATCACTGACTTCCCATTAGTTACACCCAGGCAAATCACTGAGACAATGAGGCTGCACAAGTGTGACTGAGGACCTCATTTAAGTACAGAAATCTTAGCATCAGTGATGATGAGTGAGGGAAGGAAATAACCCAGCCTGACCCTCCGAACCTAGAGCAGTACTGGCAGTTAGAGAAAACACAGAATTATTTGTATTCTATGTTCATCTGATCAGGGCTGGCCCTAGATGAAATGGCACCCCAGGCAACAGGGCCGTTTAGGGCTCTGGGGCAAAAATTGGGGATTGGCCCTGCTTTTGAGCAGGGGTTAGATTAGATGATCTCCTGTGGTCCCTTCCAACCCTGATATTCTATGATTTCAAGTGTCAACAAGCCCTCTGTTTGAAAACTTGTTGTGTAAAACAGTGCCTCATAAAAGCCATCTGTTTGGATCTGATCTTGCAGCCCTGAATCATGGCAGTGATCCCCTCTTATGTGATGTTTATGGGTGGAATCCTGGCCCCATTAAAGCCAGTGCAAGTTTTTCCATTGACTCCAATGGAGCCTGGATTTCACCCCATGTCTTCAGGATCAGACCCTTAGTAACCAATGTGCTCCATGTCCTTAGAGCTAACACTCAGATATGGATAGGAAACTGGATCCAGAAGTGAATGGGGAGGTGAGTGAAGTGCGTGGAGCACTGTTATACCTTATGTGTAGGGGCATTCTATTGCATATCTATGGAATATAGATTATTTTTCTACACCTCCTACCATAGCTGTCTCCTTTGTTCTTGTATCAGCCTTAACGAGCTCATGGAAGCTTTTGTCCCTGTGTTTTGCAAAGTCATAATGATGCTTTTGGACTATCTCATTTCTCCTCCCCCTCCACAGCTGAGGCGGGCAGTGGCCATTGACCGTGTCCCGCAGGAAGCTACATGCCAACACAAGGCACAGGGCACATGTTCTCACTGAACTTACATATTTTCATGGCGTACGGGGAAAGCAGCCCAACTCCTGATTGCAAAGGGGAGAAGTGAAGAGCTGGATCTTCTGAAGTGCAGAGCATATCTCCTAGGTGCTAAGCCCCCTTACCTCATGTTGAACTCAACAGCCATTGTACCACCCTAGAGCCTCCAGCTGCTGGGAAACAGCTCACGCAGGTGCCTAAATGCGGACGTAGCTGCCACAAGTTAACCACAGAAATTTGAAAACTTTGTCCTAATTTGTATTGATTGTTTGTATTGTGGCAGCACCTAGGAGCTCCAGCCCTGGCCCGGGTCCCCACTGTGCCAGGTACAAACACAGAACAAGAGGCAGCCCTGTCCCAGAGAGCTTGCAGTCTACGTGCCCAGTTTGCGCTCTGCGTACCTGAACCTGTGTCCCCCAGTCCTGTTCTACAAGAGCTTCATTATCGATGTCAATAGCAGGCCGGGCCAAGAATGGAATTCCCTTGGCTTGTCCGTGCATTTTAATCAATGGCATTGGGTTTATTGTATGATTCTGGGGGTGCAGGTGTGTGGGTTTGAGCACAGTAACATCTGGGGAATCCCGTCGCATAGCACCTGCCACAGCAGCTGCCCTGAAGCTGCCACTTAGCTGGGCTCTCCTCTGTAATCACTCTGGCTGGGCGGCTCCCATTGCAATTAGCTGTTTGCAAGTTTTTACTTTAAAAGGAAGATACTTTGTTCTTGGCTCTTCACTGAGCTGTCCCAGATCAGCTCCATGAATACTGCTGTGCAGAGATAACTCTCTGCTCTGGACAAACTGGAAAACGTATGCCCTTACAGCCTACAAACACTATCCTTTTTGCGGCCTCTAATATTTTGCTGACTTTGGCAACCACCTCATCTGTTATAGCCAGTTCTGCAACTATGACTTAGTTATTCCACTGAATAACCTCTTCCCGTTTTAATTACTGGGCCAGTTCCCTAGTAGAACAAATAATCGTGGTTATGCAACTCACTCTGAAACGAAACTTTTGTTTAAACATTTTCCATGATGTAACATCGGTCTAAAATTATCTTGTCCAGTAGAAAGCATCCCAACTTGCACGTACAGGCCAACCTTAGAAAAAACCCTAACCAATGTACATTATTCTCCAATCAATGACTGGCTTGAAGGCAACTGCAGGTACATGGCATAAACGGCCTTAATTGGTGCCAAAGTCCAGGGAATTGGCTTGTTCTTATTCATAATGATGCAAGAAGGTGAGTCCGTTAAACAAAGACACTGACAGCAAGTGTTATTAGGGCCTATGGTGTGCTAAGGAGCGTGCATGGTGGAAAGGGAAGTCTATAAGGCAGTGGTCCCCAAACTTTTTACCTCATGTCCCCACTTATCTTTGTCTGCCTCGCCTGGGGCCAGGAGCGGGGCTGTGGCTCTGGGATCAGGGCTGGGCTGGGAGCTGAGACTTGGCCAGGGGATGAGACCAACAGTGGAGCCCCCGGGTGTAGGGCTAGGATCAGAGTCCTGGGCACTGGGCCAGCAGCCGGGGCCAGGGCCAGGAGCAGAGCTGAGTGACGCTTCCTCCCTGCCATCCATGGGGGCTAGCCCAGGGCCCAGCCATGCCTTCCCCTCCCCCCCCAAAATGTTCCTCAGCGCCCCCCTAGGGGGGTGCACCCCACAGTCTGGGGTCCTGTGCTATAAGGGCTGTGATGAATCCCCCCAGACTTTGTGAATCCAGATTAAAACATCTGCATCTTTGCCCTTCCCGACTCCCCCTGACCCACATGCTCTCATGGCTGAAAGGTCATTGTGCAATTGCAATTGATTAGCTATGATGAAATGTGTAAATAGTTATTGCTCCAGTTCAAGCACAGAGGAACTTCAGTCTCCCCAGAATTTGGGGTTGTTGGACCAAAGCAACACTGCTGAGACAGCAGGCAAAGCAGTGATTCTTTCAAGGAGGGCAGGGAGACCTGTACTCAACAGGTACAAGAATCCCGGAGACACAGCTGGCTCCCAGAGGCTGGGCTGGAACCACTGTTCAGGCTCACTGAGAGCTGCTGTCTTGAAGAAGAAAATGCTCCCCGAGTGACCTCTATGTCGACCTCAGTTTGTGGGAGGTTTTTAATGTAGCGCTATCCTGCTGGCAATGGATTCCCGGCCTAGGGGGAAATGGAGAAAGGTGTGTGGCAGCAGCCTGAAACCCCGCCAAGGGAACTTTTTGCAAGTGAAGAGGCATGGAGATTAACTGCCTCTTGCCCATTCCACACTGAGGTGGAGGCCAATGATCAGGCGCTAATGTTTGGGAATCCTACACTACTGCCCTTTCCATGTTCTGTGCACAATGAGAATGTCCCAGTCTGCAGGGCTGGCAGGCTCACACCCGTCACCAGCACAACAACGCACTGACCAGTCTTGACCACATTACAAGACAATGTGTGTGTAGAGCAGTGATGTGGATAAATTGGGGCCTGACCCAAAGCCCATTACTGTCAATGGGTGTCTTTCCACTGGGCTTTGGATCAGGCTCATGAGTTGGCTGCTGCTTGTTCCAAGCCAGGGTTATCTGGGTACATCTTGTTTATTTAATCCTTTCCCTGCCATTGCAGATACTGGTGCACCTCGGTTCCCCTCCTCGTGGCTGTGGTACAGAACAGGCTACTCTCCTCTAGGGTGTAACACTTTGGTCTTGTTTTGGTTGTTGGGGATAGTGTGCGGGTGCTGGGTGGTGTTGGTGGTCTGTGATGTACAGGCTGGACTGGATGATCTGATGGTTGGGTTGCTACCTTAGAAATGCAAAAAATCCAGCACTCACCCCCCCACACACAAGGCAACTCCACAACCCCCCCTTCAACAGCTACTTATAGTATCCAGAGAGAGAACACAATATAGATAAGATTAATAACATCACACGTCTCCTCACGCCCACATGACTCAAACCCTCTCTTACACACACATGTGCAATGCGCTTGCGTGTTGGTGAGCAGACAGCTGCTGTATTTTCAACAGTTTTGATCTGTTATCACTTAAACTGTGGAATTGGGAACACTGCAGCATCTTTAGCTGGACACAAACTTTTACCATTAGCTATCCCAATGTATTGTGAGAATAATGCAATTCTTTAGACTCAAGTAAAAAAACACGGCAGATTAAATTATTTTCTGGCAAATCCATAAAAAACCAGACAGGCCAGTCAAATACTGTCCAGGTGGTAACCCTATCTGGTGGTCCCTTCTGGCCTTAAACTCTCTGACTCTAGGACTAACCCATGTTGTGAAGTGAGCTGTAGCTCACGAAAGCTTATGCTCAAATAAATTTGTTAGTCTCTGAGGTGCCACAAGTCCTCCTTTCCATGTTGTAGGATTATAAACACCCATGTCAAAAATCATTTCTCACCTCCTCCTCCACCTGCTTTATCTGTGCATCCATTGAGGACCAGAGTAATGTGCCTAGATTGTAAACCCTTTGTCTCATGGACCAGCTTTGATTATGTATCTGTACAGCAGCTAGCATCACGGAGCCTTGCTCCATGCTGAATGGTCCTGCGAGCTAGCACCATACAAATAATAAATCAGAATAATCAGTCATATTTGGATTCATTTCTCTGTTTTCCTCCACAGATCTGAATCCTGCAGATTACACGCACTTATCAACAGCAATAAACGTAAGAAAACCAATCGTAATTCAGAACATCGTTAGTTCTGCTGCTCCATGCAGCAGGAAAAGAGTTCCTGCAGAATATTATTAAATGCAATTGCTTTAGGATTTTGTAAGTGCTAGGTCATGCAGTTAACGCTCAGAGCAGTCCTGAGGCGCAGTTCAGCCTGGGGAAGGGCTGGGGCGCAGCTGCTGGATCTGGCTCATACACCATTTATACTGGCTCTGGGGTTATTGTTAGAAGCTGGAGGAAACCTTGTTAAAACGGAAGTGTGAATGTGCCCTGCACCCTCCACTTCACACCAAAAACAAGGCCTCACAGAGTCTACCCAGACAGGAGCACTATGTGGGCAAGGGGTTCGCCTGGGTATTGTGGTCAGATGTGTGTGCGCCTGTGGTTGGTATATGTGTGGGGGGGGGGGGGCGGGGGGAGGCAGAACAGAAAAAACTCTGACACTGGGGAGACAGCCACACAGCCAGAGGAGCAGCTGAGAGCCTGGCGTCTGACCCTGGGGAAACCTGGGGAGAGATTCTTGGGTCAGGGGTGCAGGCTGAAAAGAGCACACTTGGTGCTGTGAGCAAAGGAAGCTGTTTCCTGCTCCTTGGTTCTTTCTGCATTCAGGGCTTTGTGCATTCTTTGTAAGAAAACAAAACTGCTTCAAATAAATACCTGGCTGGTATTTCTACTCCCAGCTGGGCTATCCCCAGGGCCTTTTGTCTAGCTGCTCAGGTTGAAAAGGGGCAACATTATATAAGCTGCCTTGATGGTTTACAGCACTCGACCTTGAACCTTGTTCCTGACATGGCAGGTCCACATTACACAATCAAACAGGCCCTTCTCTGTTCTGTTTTGGGAGCTGCCCTCCCTGTCTGGGATGTAGTGGCCAGATTCTAAGGGGTGATCAGCACCCCCTGGCTCCTACTGATCTCTGTATGTGGGAGATTGCTGTGTTTGGATCTCAGAGCCTGCATTGCTTCTGGATAACATGGAAAAACCACTGAATGCATCCGATGAAGTGAGCTGTAGCTCACGAAAGCTCATGCTCAAATAAATTTGTTAGTCTCTAAGGTGCCACAAGTCCTCCTTTTCTTTCTGTTAAAATTGAGATCTATTGCTTTAAATTCTCAGGGGATTTCCTGGCCCTGGTTGCAGGCAGGGAATTCCCTAGGGAAGCATGCAATCTCATAGCCTCATAGACTCATTGACTTTAAGGTCAGAAGGGACCATTATGATCATCTAGTCTGACCTCCTGCACAACACAGGCCACAGAATCTCACCCACCCACTCCTGCAATAAACCTCTCACCTATGTCTGAGCTACTGAAGTCCTCAAATCATGGTTCAAAGACTTCAAGGTGCAGAGAATCCTCCAGCAAGTGACCCATGCCCCACGCTGTAGAGGAAGGTGAAAAACCCCCAGGCCCTCTGCCAATCTGCCCTGGAGGAAAATTCCTTCCCAAACCCAAATATGGCTATCAGCTAAACCCTGAGCATGTGGGCAAGACTCACCAGCCAGACACCCAGGAAAGAATTCTCTGTAGTAACTCAGATCCCACCCCATCTAACATCCCATCACAGGCCATTGGGCCTATTTACCACTAATAGTCAACGATCAATTAATTGCCAAAATCATGCCAAATCTGGCATCTAGCAGCAGTCAGTCTGTAGCCAGCCAGCCTACAACAAGAGGTTGGGGGGTGAGTTGGCTGTCTCTGCCTCAGGGAGCAGTCTTTTTTGTCTCTCTCTGCTTTGGGATTCTTGTGTGTTCTGAATTCTAAGAAATAAAGCAAAGCTGCATTGCATCCTCCCAGCAGAGTATTTGATATTTTGATCTAACTTGTGTGTGTGTGTGTGTGCATACGCATGCGCGTGCCAAGGATATAACAAAGTGCTTTGCTGAACAGGTGTGGTTTGCAGAGGTGGGACTAACTGTCCTGCTCTGTTGAGGAAGGTGAAGCATTAGCCAGTTTCCAGGACAGTTCCACCCTGGCCTCAGTTAGGAAAGTGATACCTGTGATGTTCTGAGGCCCCGACAGTGGTGGGGTTAAAATAGAGATGACTTGGAGAGGTCATGCAAGCTCTGGTGGGATCAACTGGACCCAGCTGTCATTCTGCAAAGGTTACAAGTGTATTTTTAAATGTTCCAAACTGAAGTCTCTTGTTCCCAGTTAAGGCCTAATATCCCCTCTTTACATGCTGCAGCCCAGATGACACTAGGCTAGGCCAGGTTTTCAGAGTGCCTCTGACTTGCCTCTCACTTTGGACCCCCATTTTATTTAATCTCATGTTTCAGGTTTTCATCCAGCCACTTGCAGGGGTCAGGAGGGGATTTCCCCCTCCCCACCTCCCACTATGTTCTGGTGTTTGATGTTGTGTTGTTTTTCCTTCCCTTCCTCTGAAGCATCAGGGCAGGCCACGGCTGAAGACGGGACATGGGCCAGGGAGGGCCAGGGCTCGGAGGTGGCACCAAGCATTCTCTCTCTCAGGTGATGGGTGGGCTGCTTCTGGCTCACACTCTCAGGGTCTGACTGATCACCGTGTGTGGGGTTGGGAAGGAATTTCCTCCAGATCAGATTAGCAGTGACCCGGGAGTGTGGGGGGGTAGCCTTGCTCTGCAGCGTGTGGGTCACTTGCCAACCTCATCTAGGTATATCTCAGTTAATCATTTCCCTGCCATTGCAGAGGCCTCGGGCCCTCCTGTTCTCTCCCTGTGATCCATCACAGTCTGGTTTTCAGTGGGCTGTAACTTTGGTCTCATTTCAATTGTTGGGTGTAGAGTGCGGGTGCTGGGTGGTGCTGGTGGCCTGTGATGTACAAGCGGTCAGACCAGATGAGCTGGTGATTCCTCCTGGCTTACGCTGTAGGACTCTAGGACTGTCTGATGTAGGCCCCTTGCTGGGTGCCCAGCAGTTGATTTGCACAGGTCAGGGCATTTATGCATGTAAAGCATGTACCCTGCTCCATGCTGTGTGCAGGAACAAATCAGAGATGGGGGAGAGGGGCCAATGACACCAGGGCAGTGGGCACCACTCCTGCAAGCCCCTAAGCATGTGTGTATTGTTACTCCCAGGAGTAACCCTGTTGGGAATTGCTCACAGGAGTAACATTGCACTCATTGTTCGGTGTTTGAAGGGTTGAGCTCCAGAACTGGAAAGTCCAAAATTTGGCCCAACAGGTTCAATGTTTTGCTCCTTGTGGAAGTGAGAACAAACCTACTCAGAGCTGTTTCTGCTAACCCAGCAGCCCTGGAGCTGAGCTGAGCCATAACACAGGCAGCAAAACCAGGGCTGGCTCTGGAGCTGCTGTTCTCTGTCTAGCAAGGGAAGTTTGAAAACCCCCCCAGTGTGAAGGGGAATGTTCCCCGCCCTCTGCCTGGGGATTATGCAATGCCACGGGGGACACATTCCTATTGTCAGGTAAATCTCCTCATCCGATCTGCATTGCGCTTTCTTTGTGTTAGCCCTATTCTGCCATCCAAGCACTTACCATGTCTAACTGACTTCCCACTTGAGTTTGAATACAGCTTGGAAATGCCATGAGCAATTTGGCTCGGCTGGGATTAGTTTTGCTGTCCTCTGGTGTGATTGGTGTGTATTGTTGACAATGGGAAGGTCAGGTAAATGCAAGTGCATATTGGCCCATTGGCCCCGTGGGTGGTGTGATCCTGGGGACTGATTTCTACCCCTGAGAAAGGATGATGTTTATCCTGTACAATGGGGATCACATGGGCTCAGGCTACGTGTCCTGTGTCAGCGTTCAAAGAAACAACATTTTAGAATGTCTGTATTAATGTTGTCCACATCTACACTGCTTCTCTGCCCAGTTCTCCCCCTTTCCCTCACATCTACCCAGGCCTTGGCTGAGCAGCTCTCCCCCCACTACGCAGCCCGTCCTGGTGAGTATTCATTCTGGAAGGGCAGGCTGAGTTTTCAAATACAGCGGTACCCTCCCTGACACACTTCCATAACCCACCCAGCTTGTCTGCATTATGCAGAACGCCAGGTCCTATGCAGCATTAGTGATGGCAGAACAGGGCCGTGTGTATCCACAGCATTCCTGCCGGGCTATGCTAGCAACCAGGGCCATGGGTTTTCATAGCTCTGGGGCAGAATCCATGTGCCTGGCTGGCTGTCCAAGTGCCAAGCTGAAGAACTGACCCCAAGTGCCTCCTAATGCTTCTGAAAATCAGGACGCTGCCAAGTCACAAGATAAAAATTGGGGCTGGTTCTGTTCTAAATTGGTGCCATTGTTACATCAGAACGGCCACACTAGGTCAGACCAAAGGTCCATCGAGCCCAGTATCCTGTCTTCTGACAGCGGCCAATGCCAGGTGCCCCAGGGGGAATGAACAGAGCAGGTAATCACCAAAAAGAAAAGGAGTACTTGTGGCACCTTAGAGACTAACCAATTTATTTGAGCATGAGCTTTCGTGAGCTACAGCTCACTTCATCAGATGCATACCGTGGAAACTGCAGCAGACTTTATATATACACAGAGAATATGAAACAATACCTCCTCCCACCCCACTGTCCTGCTGGTAATAGCTTATCTAAAGTGATCAACAGGTGGTCAAGTGACCAAGTGATCCATCCCCTGTCATTCATTCCCAGCTTCACAGAGGCTAGGGACACCATCCCTGCCCATCCTGGCTAATAGCAATTGATGGACCTATCCTCCAGGAATTTATCTAGTTCTTTTTGAACCCTGTTATAATCTTGGCCTTCACAACATCCTCTGGCAAGGAGTTCCACAGGTTGACCGTGCGTTGTGTGACGAAATACTTCCTTGTGTTTAAAACAAACCTACTGCCTATTAATTTCATTTGGTGACCCCTAGTTCTTGTGTTATGAGGAGGAGTAAATAACACTTCCTTATTTATTTTCTCCACACCAGTCATGATTTTATAGACCTCTATCATACCCCTTAGTCCTTTTCCAAGCTGAAAAGTCCCAGTTTTATCACTCTCCTCATCTGAAAGCCATTCCATACCCCTAATCATTTTTGTTGCCCTTTTCTGTACCTTTTCCAATTCCAACATATCTTTTTTGATCTGGGGCAACCAGAACTGCACACAGTATTCAAGGTGTGGGCGAACCATGGATTTATATAGAGGTAATATGATATTTTTTGTCTTATTATCTATCCAGTGTGCATTACTTTGCATTTATCAACATTGAATTTCATCTGCCATTTTGTTGCCCAGTCACCCAGTTTTGTGAGATCCTTTTGTAGCTCTTTACAGTCTGCCTGGGACTTAACTAGCTTGAGTAGTTTTGTATTATCTGCAAATTTTGCCACCTCACTGTTTACCCCTTTTTCTAGATCATTTATGAATATGTTGAATAGCACTGGGCCCAGTACACACCACTATTTACCTCTCTCCATTCTGAAAACAAGCCATTTATTCCTACTCTTTGTTTCCGGTCTTTTAACCAGTTACTGATCTATGAGAGGACCTTCCCTCTTATCCCATGACAGCTCACTTTGCTTAAGAGCCTTTGTTGAGGGACCTTGTCAAAGGCTTTCTGAAAATCTAAGTACACTATATCCACTGGATCCCCCTTGTCCATATGCTTGTTGACCCCCTCAAAGAATTCTAGTAGATTGCTGAGGCATGATTTCCCTTTACTAAAACCATGTTGACTCTTCCCCAACAAATTAAGTTCATCTGTGTGTCTGACAATTCTGTTCTTTACTATAGTTTCAACCAGTTTGCCCAGTACTGAAGTCAGGCTTACCGGCCTGTAATTACTGGGGTCACCTCTGGAGCTCTTTTTAAAAATTGGGGTCACATTAGCTATCCTCCAGTCATCTGTTACAGAACCTGATTTAAATGATAGGTTACAGACTACAGTTAGCAGTTCTGCAATTTCACATTTGAGTTTCCTCAGAACTCTTGGGTGAATAGCATCTGGTCCTGGTGACTTATTTCTGTTTAGTTTATCCACCATTGTTCTTCTGGATGAGTCCCTACCTGGAAAGAGCAGTGCGTCTCACACATACATGCATGGCAGCAGGGCACTTGGCACAGCAGAGAGCATTGTGCCCACGTCTAGGACACAGGCTGCATTCTGCGTGGTGTTTCCTAGCTAGCAGGGCCACCACTGCTCCTGTCACACCTCACCTCCTCTCTCCTTCTCTTTAGGGCTGTGTCATCGAGGGGAGGGGAGGGAGGAGAGCGATCTGTCACAGATTCAGGATGTCTGTACCAGTATAACCCTCTGGTCCTTCAGGCCAGCCACTCAAAGGTTTCCAGCTCCCAGCCATCACCTCTCCTGGGTGGAGACCCGCATTTCCCTCCCTCCTGACCAGGGGTTATAAGGCTGGACAGCTCCCTGAGCTATACCCAGATATCCTCAGCAAGCCAGGCTGCCTAAACAAGCCAGTGCCTGCACTTGGCTTTCTCTCTGAGAGCGATAAACATGTATTGCCCACAGTTACCAGTTACCCCAGTTCTGAGCTTCTGAGCAAGCACATTTATTCTTAAAGTAAAAGCATTATAGAGAAAACATTTTAAAAAAAATAGCATTCCTATACACCTGCTAACAATTTACAGAGGTCACCCTCAGTCTTATGGGGCCTCCAGAGCCCAAAATTTTATCAACCCTTCCTCAAGGGTAGGGAGCCCCTTGGACAGCAGCTCCTGTCCATTTGCTGGATCAGAAAGCAAGCCTCAAATCAGTTTAAATGCAGCCTATTTATCCAGACGTCCTTTCTTTGTCTGTTGGTCCCTAGAGAATCCAGTCTGAACTAGTAGATGAGAACCTTCCCAGGAGGTGGTACCTGGCTGATTTGCCTTATCGCCACCCCATTTTCAGTTCCAGGAGGAGCTGTGGGAACTCCTCCCCCATGCCGCAGAACAGAATCATACATGAACTATTACTTTAAGACATGGGACCCCCAAAATACTTCAGATGAATTCAATAAGGTCTCCCCAGATATGGCAGGAAGTTGCCATATCTGTCACACTGTCTCCACCGGATTTCACAGCCCAGCCCCTCCAGCCACTGGCTGTCCTAGAGGTCACAGAGGTGAGGAGGTGGAGGGAGCAAGGTGCTGATCAAGAAGGGGTTAAGTGGCCAGGCGGGGAGCCCCTATTGTGACTCCCAGGAAGGGTTTAATGCAATGCAGGATGAGATTTCCTGCTGTCTTCGATTTAGCACAAGGACCATTGCAGTGAGCACCTATTCACACCGAGGAGAGCCCAGCAGGAGTCACGGCTGCACACCCAGCTGGATGCGCTGGGGTTTAATCACACAATTCCTTGCATGCCACAGTAGTCCGAGGGCTCCGCATGGACAGGGACCACATCCTAGCGCTTTCTGGCCTTTGCAGCTCTCCCCGGGCACTAGAAGAGCCCTAGTCAGTGCCACCTGCCCGGGTGGTGAGTTGCCCCTGCTGGAGCTGTATGCCAGCTGGAGCCGACAGCAGTACCAAGCACCTTGCTGCAGCTCCGCAGGGAGAACAGAGGCAGGAGAAGGGCAGGGGTAGCCACAGGTCCAACTTGCTTAGATCCGACTAACCCCGAGCAGCAGGCACATGGCAAATGCGTTTTCTTCCCAGATGAGTAATCAGCCTGGGAGAAGCAGGCTTCTTCGGAGCTGACTGCACAGGATAAGCAAGAGCTGTTCAGCAAGGGTTGGCGCGTGAAGCTGTTGCAGAGCGCCACCAGGTCACTCAGAGATGGACATGCTGCTGCTGTTGCAAGCGGAGGCGCGAGGAGGGCTGCTGAGTGGAATGCAGAAGGGTTGCTGTAAGGATGTTGTTTACACTGGGAGTAAATGAGTCTGGGGCTGAAGGAGAGTGTTATAGAGATGGGCCGCGGGCCTCAGCTCCTGGGTCATCTCCATGCCGCGCAGAGAGCTGGACCCAAAGCTGCAGCCTCCCTTTGGTGGGGTAGAAATGACAGGCCGTACCATGGCCTGTGACAGAGGAACCTTGACAAGGGCACAGACTGCATGCAATGGGCAGGGGGTCCTCCCCTGAGCCTACAGGTACCTCAAGATCTGTGAGGAGCATCCTCCCTGCTCCCACTCCCCATAGCAAGAGCAAGAGGGATGCTTCCACTTACTGGAGAACAAGGCCTGCTCTTAACCCTTCCTCAGGACCGAGGGGTCACGGGGCAGTGGGGCTGCTCTGCTCTCTGCATGTGGGGACACCAGGTCATAGCAGTCAGACAGGGTCAGGAAATCCCTGAAGGTCTGTGAGGGACAATGTCTCTTGGCCCCCCAGAGACCCTGCACTGTGGATCATGGGAAGAGGAATGCCGTGGAGCCCATGGTGCTGGAGAGGAACAGGTAACCCAGCGCTTGGACATGGAATGGGCCCTGGTTCTGGTGGTACTGCCCCACAGGTGCTGATCTCAGGCTGTGAAATCCCTGCCTTTACAATACACAGACGCTTACCAAGCCCCCTTCCCCCCAAATCCCTGGCCTCCCTCAGAAGGGGGAGTGTGTGGGAAAGAGGGTCTCTGAATCCTCTCCCCTTCATCTCAGGGGAAGGTGGGGTACTGCCAACACCTCCTCCCCACTGCAGCCCCCAGGGTCCTCCTTCCTTACCTCTCATTGTCTTCAGGGGGTTATTGGCCTGCCAAGGTAGTACTAGTAGAATTTATATTGTTGTTAGGGCAGGGGTCCCCAGTCAGGATTGGGGCCCTGCTGTGCTGGGTGCTGTACAAATAATGGCAGACAGGCTCCCTGCCCCATACAGTCCGCGCTCTAAGGAATTCCTCGGCCCACTCAGCCCAGTTCCAGATCCTCGGTGGCCCTCTGGAGTTCAGGATGCTGCAGGGGTTAAGTGATCACTCTCCTTACAGTGTGTATGGTAACACCCATTGTTTCATGTTCTCTGTGTATACAAATCTCCCCATTGTATTTTCCACTGAATGCATCCGATGAAGTGAGCTGTAGCTCACGAAAGCTTATGCTCAAATACATTTGTTAGTCTCTAAAGTGCCACAAATCCTCCTGTTCTTTTTGCACTAAGATGAGTAGCCATGTGATTCTAGAGCTCCCAGATTCCGTGTCTGTGATGTCCTTCCAGAGCTCACCGAGTCACTCCATTTGTCACTGCCTTTGGGGAAGAGAGGCGAAGAGAGGACAGTGGGGGGAGGGCTTGCTCACTGAGGCTGAGGAAGAGGAGCAGAGCGAGCAGCACGGATCAGGACAAGCTGCCGGCTGGTAAAGGTGATCATGCCAATGGTCCTTTTGCCATCTAGGGGAGTCTGGAACCCTTTGGAATGTCGAATGGAGCCAGAGTTGTCTGTGTGTTTGCCTTTGGCATGACCACAGTCTGACACCGCTCCGGATCTTTTACATTTGTGGTGAGTTAGACGTCACTCTCAGGCTTGATTTCTCTGGCATTTCCTGGCTGAGGATTAAGGTTTGACTGCAGGCCAAGTTGAATACTGGCCATGAAGTGTTCTGACTGAACTCTGATGGGCAAAACCAGAACCATTCATGCACAGAGCCCTGGATGTTGGGGGAGGGGCTGGACAAATGTGGCTGGGTCTAAACCATCCTTGGGTTTCATTTTATTCAAATAATCCCACAGCCACCTGGTTTTGCTCCTCTTTGCCTTGAATTCAAATGTTCAGGTGCTTTGATTGTAATTGCCGTTGTGGGACTAACAGAGGAGTCAGACATGCATCTGATGAAGTGGGTTCTTACCCACGAAAGCTTATGCCCAAATAAATCTGTTAGTCTCTAAGGTACCACAAGGATGCCTCATTGTTTTTGCTGCTACAGACTAACACGGCTCCCACTCTAAGACCTTAACTCAGGCCATATCTGCACCACAGTGCTGTAGCTATGGGGGTACAACTCCGTAGTATAGTAGGGTTGCCAGGTGTCTGCTTTTCAACTGGAACTTCCAATCGAAAAGGGACCCTGGTGCCTCCGGTCAGCACCGTCGACCGGGTCATTAAAAGTCCGCTCCGCGGAACCACCTGGCTGCCCATGAGCCTAGAGGCTGCAGAGCCGCGGTAAGCGCTGCCAGGACCCCGCACACACACCTCTCCTTGCATTCCAACCCCCTGGCCCAGCCCGGAACCCCCTCCTGCACCCCAAACCCCTCATCCCCAGCCCCACCCCAGAGCCCACACGCCCAGCAGGAGACCTCACCCCCCGGCACCCCAGCCTCTGCACCAGCCCGGAGCCCGCTCCTGCACCCCAAACCCCTCATCCCCAGCCCCACCCCAGAGCCCACACGCCCAACCAGAGTCCTCACCCCCTCCTGCACCCCAAACCCCTCATCCCCAGCCCCACCACAGAGCCCACACGCCCAATCAGAGTCCTCACCCCCTCCTGCACCCCAAACCCCTCATCCCCAGCCCCACCCCAGAGCCTGCACCCCCAACCAGAGTCCTCACCCCCTCCTGCACCCCAAACCCCTCATCCCCAGCCCCACCCCAGAGCCCACACGCCCAGCAGGAGACCTCACCCCCCGGCACCCCAGCCTCTGCACCAGCCCGGAGCCCCCTCCTGCACCCCAAACCCCTCATCCCCAGCCCCACCCCAGAGCCCACATGCCCAGCAGGAGTCCTCACCCCCCGGCACCCCAGCCTCTGCACCAGCCCGGAGCCCCCTCCTGCACCCCAAACCCCTCATCCCCAGCCCCACCCCAGAGCCCACACGCCCAACCAGAGTCCTCACCCCCTCCTGCACCCCAAACCCCTCATCCCCAGCCCCACCCCAGAGCCTGCACCCCCAACCAGAGTCCTCACCCCCTCCTGCACCCCAAACCCCTCATCCCCAGCCCCACCCCAGAGCCCACACGCCCAGCAGGAGCCCTCACCCCCCTGCACCCCAGCCTCTGCTCCAGCCCAGAGCCCCCTCCTGCACCCCAAACCCCTCATCCCCAGCCCCACCCCAGAGCCCACACGCCCAGCAGGAGCCCTCACCCCCCTGCACCCCAGCCTCTGCTCCAGCCCAGAGCCCCCTCCTGCACCCCAAACCCCTCATCCCCAGCCCCACCCCAGAGCCCACACGCCCAGCAGGAGCCCTCACCCCCCTGCACCCCAGCCTCTGCTCCAGCCCAGAGCCCCCTCCTGCACCCCAAACCCCTCATCCCCAGCCCCACCCCAGAGCCCACACACCCAGCAGGAGACCTCACCCCCCTGCACCCCAGCTTCTGCTCCAGCCCAGAGCCCCCTCCTGCACCCCAAACCCCTCATCCCCAGCCCCACCCCAGAGCCCACACGCCCAGCAGGAGACCTCACCCCCCTGCACCCCAGCCTCTGCTCCAGCCCAGAGCCCCTTCCTGCACCCCAAACCCCTCATCCCCAGAGCCCACACGCCCAGCAGGAGCCCTCACCCCCCGGCACCCCAGCCTCTGCACCAGCCTGGAGCCCGCTCCTGCACCCCAAACCCCTCATCCCCAGCCTCACCCCAGAGCCCACACGCCCAGCAGGAGCCCTCACCCCCCTGCACCCCAGCCTCTGCACCAGCCCGGAGCCCCCTCCTGCACCCCAAACCCATCATCCCTGGCCCCACCCCAGAGCCTGCACCCCCAACCAGAGTCCTCACCCCCTCCTGCACCCCAACACCCTGCCCCATCCTGGTGAAAGTGAGTGAGGGTGGGGAAGAGCAAGTGATGGAGGGAGGGGGGATGGAGCGAGTGGGGGGGTGGGGCCTCAGAGAAGGGGTAGGGCATGGGCAGGGCATCAGAAAGGGAGCGGGCTGGGGGTGTTCAATTTCATGTGATTAGAAAGTTGGCCACCCTATAGTGTAGATGCAGATGACAGTGATGGAAGGGGGGTTTCTGGGTCGCCACCTCCCCCAGCAGTGGTAGCTAGGCTGACAGAAGCATTCTTCCGCTGACCTAGCTGTGACTCTGCCGGGGGGTAGGTCAGCATAGCTACTACACTTGGGGGGGGGGGATTTTCACACCCCTGAGAGAGGCAGCTATGGGGACCTACACTTTAAGAGGGTGGTGAAACAGTGGAATGCGTTACCTAGGGAGGTGGTGGAATCGCCTTCCTTACATATTTTTAAGGTCAGGCTTGAGAAAGCCCTGGCTGGGATGATTTAGTTGGGGTTGGTCCTGCTTTGAGCAGGGGGTTGGACTAGATGACCTCCTGAGGTCCCTTCCAACCCTGATATTCTATGATTCTATGAGTACAGCCGGCCTAAGGAGCCACGCAGGTGCAGACTGTGTCTCTAGGTGGCAGGAGTCATGTTTCAGGGGATGCTGAGAATGCTGCTGGGCAGCCATCAAGCCCTTCCTGCCCCATAACATGACTGAAGCCCTGGGTGATATTCTGGCCCCTTTGAAATCCATGGGAGTTTTGCCACTGACTTCCATAGGCCCAGGATTTTGCCCGGGGGGAATGCATGGTAAAGGCCCTGGTTGGTGGGATGAGGCCTGCATTTAAATCATCTCCTCAGACAAGACCATTGCGCAGCTCACTCCACCCCCTTTGTGCAGTGCACACTAGCAAGCGAGGGGGCAGGCGTGTGAGGGGAGGGAGGTGCACTGCCATGCCAAAGCCCAGTGTCTGGGGCAAATGGGACAGCAGTGCTCATCACCAGCCTTCTCTCACACTTGCCCGGGTGTGCAACAGACTGGTTCTCCCTGCTGTGCACCGCGCAAGGTCTTGCAGGTCCAAGCCACAATGTATATTCATTGTTATTATAGCTGTGTGTACATTGCACTCAGTGGCGGATTAGCCACGAGGCCGATGGGGCCCATACCCAGGGGCTCCAGCCAACTGGGGGGCCCTGCACTCCGACCCACTCTGCCTGCCCAGTGCTCCTACCAGGGAGTTGGATCCAGATGCGGTGGTTGGCCCAGTCCACCCTCCCAGTGCACCAGCCAGGGAGCGGGGGAAGCCCCCATGCCCCAACCTCACTCCCCAGCAGAAGCACCAGGAGAGTGGAGTGGGGGAAGCCCCCAGGAGCGCTGGGCAGGTGGACCGGGGCAAGCCCCTGTACCCCAACCCCACCCCCCGACAGGAGCACCTGGGGGGGGGGCACGTGGGGGTGACTGCAGGCTGATGGGGGGGAGGGGCCCCCACTTGCTCTGGCCCAGGGCCTTACAAAATGGTAATCCACCTCTGATTGCAGTGACTGTTGGGGAGAGACCAAACGGATTCTATAGCTTTAACATAGGAACCACAGTGTGGCTAATTCAGCCTCAGAATCCTTACCAGCCCCACTCTAGCTTTAATGCTGGCAAACAGTCCTGTCGCGATGGGTGCAAGCCATCCGAAGTCCGATTCCCTCCCTCCATCCCAAATCCTAGGGTTTGGATCGCTCCATCACACTGGTGCAAGAAGAGTTGCCTCTCCAGGTCCTGGGCCTCCACAGTCTTTGATAAGGTTGGATCTGGAGTTTGGGTTTGGGGCCATTCCCTGCATCACAGAACAGCTCTTCTCTCCCTCATCCTTCATCTGCAAGGAATGCTGAGGAAACAGAGAACTCTCACCTCCCCAAGTGAGGGCCAAAAAGCTGCAATGAGAGTGGGTGGACCATACTGGGATCACCAAGAAGGCATGTGGAAAGATTGGAAAGAGTCCAGTGGAGGGCAACAAAAATGATTAGGGGACTGGAACACATGAGTTATGAGGAGAGGCTGAGGGAACTGGGATTGTTTAATGTGCAGAAGAGAAGAATGAGGGGGGATTTGATAGCTGCTTTCAACTACTTGAAAGGGGGTTCCAAAGAGGATGGATCGAGACTGTTCTCAGTGGTAGCGGATGACAGAACGAGGCGTAATGGTCTCAAGTTGCAGTGGGGGAGGTTTAGATTGGATATTAGGAAAAACTTTTTCACTGGAATGGGTTACCTAGGGAGGTGGTGGAATCTCCATCCTTACTGGTTTTTAAGGCCTACCATGACAAAGCCCTGGCTGGGATGATTTAGTTGGGGACTGGTCTTGCTTTGAGCAGGGGGTTGGACTAGATGACCTCCTGAGGTCCCTTCCAACCTTAATCTTCTATGATTCTGTGATTCTAAGAGGGAGGCTAGCAGAAATCCACCACTAGGGCTCCGCTGTCGGAGCAGGCAACTTAAGTGCGTGAGGCATTTTTTTCAGGAATAAGTTCAGTGCCTGCCTCACTCCCCAAAAATCAGCCAAAGGCCATGGTGGTGGTGCCCACCTTACTCCTTTTAGCCCAGTGGTTGGAGCACTCCACAGCTTCAATGCCCCCTTTCTGCCAGAGGGGGAGAACGGATTTGAACGGGAGTCTCCCACCTCACAGAGGGGGACAGAGAGCCAGAGTGCCTCCAGAGCCCAGTGCTTAGGTGAGCACTTGGGAGGTGGGAAATCCAGGGTCCCGTCCCTCTGCTCTGCTCACTCGATTGTGATTTAGCCCCAGTGGCACAGCTTCAACGGGAGAGTCTGAGGGAGCCCCACAGCATGCTACCCCGTAGGCCAATGGTTAGAGCACCCTTCTAAGAGGCGGAGAGCCCTGTTTAAATCCTTTCTCCAACTCAGACAGAGGGGGAGTGACCCTGGGTCAGGGGCGCCATTTCAGATTTTGAAGGGGGGCAACTTTAACCGTGATTCCAAGGGCTACTTAGGCACCTGAAAACTCTCGGATTTTTTTGCAGATAATAACTTAGAAATTAGCTGGCACTGTATCTAATTCCTACATAAGAAAAGAGGATTTAATAAATATTAGACCCACTCACCTCTAATACTAACATGCTCTCACATCTTGTGTCAAGTCACTTAAGGGACACTGGTTAGGCTTAAAATTTTAATGTATATTTTTTGTTACTAACTCTTGAACACAGCCATTGAAACAATTGTAGAGAAATCTAGATGACTTTCTATCACTTTTTTGCAGTTCATCAAGCTTGGAATAGATCATTTAACTTTGGAAACATCCTATTAGGGCAAAGCCCCATGAGTTTATAGTGCACCTGCCTGGGGCTCTAGAGGTGTCACCTCCTACAAATAATAGACCAGAAACTAACCTTAAACAGGAGTAAAACTGACACTTTCAAGTCCTTTTACTTCTGTTTAAAGACTAGTTACTTTCCAGAAGGCTCTTAACTACAACACTACAGCGACTGAGTTGCAGTTCTCACCGGAGAATATTTAAAACCAAACACCAAGAAAATTCTATATTTTAAAGTTGAAAAAAAACCTGAGACTTCTGAGGTATGTCAAGGCCACGGCAGGCAGGAAAGGAAGATAAACAGGCATGGGAGCTCTGGGCAGCTCTTCCTTTAGAAAGAAAGTTGGAGGGTCAAATCTTCTAGTCCTTAATCCAGGAAAACTTCTATTGCCATCAGCACCTCCACTCAAAGCTATAAACCTCACAGTGACCATGTGACAACACTTCGTACTTAAATATCTGATAAATATATCTAAATATATTTACCCAGACCTAAAAGTAGCAATTATTACAGACCTAACAGTGGCAGTTCTTCAACAAAAAAACTTCAAAACCAGACTCCAACGAGAGACTGCTGAATTGGAATTAATTTGCAAACTGGATACAATTAACTTAGGCTTGAATAGAGACTGGGAGTGGATGGGTCATTACACAAAGTAAAACTATTTCCCCAAGTTTATTTCCCCTCCTACTGTTCTTGTAAAGTGCTGGAAATGGCCCACGTTGATTATCACTACAAAAGGTTCCCCCCCCCCCCCCCGCTGGTAAAAGCTCACCTTAAGTGATTACTCTCCTTACAGTGTATATGGTAACACCCACTGTTTCATGTTCTCTGTGTATATAAAATCTCCCAACTATATTCTCCACTGCATGCATCAGATGAAGTGAGCTGTAGCTCTCGAAAGCTTATGCTCTAATAAATTTGTTAGTCTCTAAGGTGCCACAAGTACTCCTTATCTTTTTATCTTACCCCAAGTTACACAGCTTATATGCATCGGTTCAGGGCCTGGATTTTCTGGCATATTCTGAACAGTGCTGAGCACACAGATGGTGCTCAGTGAGTAATGCAAATCATGACAATAATCATCGACTTTGTGGACTCTGTGGATGCAGTTTCTGTTCTTTGTTCTGGAATTGGCCTGAATACAGCTGAAACTCTTAGAATTTGAGGCATAAACACATCTGATACTTATATGACACTTTCTCATTCCTTCCTTTTCTCAAAGTCAGAACAAAAAATGACTAACAAAATGGTTTTCAGTTAAAATGCACAGCAGTCATTGCTGTACAACCCAGCATGGGGCAGAACCTGCCACGCCTTGGGAGTTAAGTGAGCTCCTCTCACCTGACTCTCATTCTTCATCCTTCTGAAGCTCTGTGCTGTTTTCATGCTGTCAGCCATGACATCCATCCTGGGACTGTTTGCTGGTGTCCCAGAGAACTGGCTGCCTTGGTTTTGCACCCTTCTATCCAAATCCTCTTTTTTTGCAGCATGCAGCAGAGAGCAAGCCTGGTCTCCTGGATAGGGAGCTAGCCCTGAAAGACCTGGGTTCTACCCCCCTCACCCCATGGACTTCCTGTCTGACCCCCGGCCAGTGCTTTAAGAACAGGATTTCAAAGGATTTTAGGCACCCAAAGATGCAGCTAGATATCTAGTGGGATATACAAAACACCAAACCTTCTAAGTGTGTATGAAAATCTCACTAGGTGCCTAAATACCTTTGAAAATCTGGCCTTTAGTCTGTGTGTGCCTCAGTGCCCCATCTGTACAATGGGGATAACAGCACTGCTCGAGCCTCACCTAGGGCCTGGGAGGAGAAATAGGTTAGACATTGTGAGGTGCAGCCTCAGATACTATGGTGATGGGTGTTACCCAAAATTGGGCCAGCTAGTAAGCTTAGGGAGGAGTAATGACCCACCAGAGTTTGGCAGAAAGCAGCACGTTTACTGTACTAATAGCTAAGCTCAAAAGAAAGGGGGAGGCGGGTCACACTCACACTTGCATACTCACGCTCCCAGGACAGGCCTGGCACTGGAGATTTCAGGATCCTTCAAGGTAAGTGTCCCACAGCGCAGCGATGGGCGGGGCGATGAAGGTCAGTCTTCCCAAGGCACGATGGAATGCAATGCAGTGGACCACTGACCAGGCGGTCTGGGTGAAGGGCCTGCATGGGAGGTACAAGCTTGTGAGTGCACCCCTGAGCACATGGCCCCTTCCCCTTTTAAGGACCTGCTCCTCATGGCCTGCGACTAGAGATGACTTAGCCGTGTCTGGTTGGTCACACTCCACCTCAGGCAGTGTCCATGCAGTGTCCATGCACTGGACGTGTGATCGAGTCTCAGACACCTTGTCTACCTGGGAGCTCTTCTGATCTTCCAGCTGTACAAGCAGCCCATTCATCCCACAAGCATTCCAGGAGGGAGGGGGAGGGGGAAAGCCACTTCACAGGTGTTCAAAGAGGGAGAGGAGACAAAAGGGGGGGAAGGTGTAACAGACCTTTTGAGCATACAGATCACTGCTGCTCCTACAACAATGGGGCCACATAAGTACCACAGGTAGAGTGGGAACTTCTCTATACACTGACAGGTTTCAGAGTAGCAGCCCTGTTAGTCTGTATTCGCAAAAAGAAAAGGA
The DNA here is from genome assembly GCF_965140235.1 of Caretta caretta. Taxonomy (NCBI): domain Eukaryota; kingdom Metazoa; phylum Chordata; order Testudines; family Cheloniidae; genus Caretta; species Caretta caretta. The sequence continues at coordinate 12,215,608 of NC_134209.1, forward strand.
AGACTTGTGGCACCTTAGAGACTAACCAATTTATTTGAGCATAAGCTTTCATGAGCTACAGCTCACTTCATCGGATGCATTCAGTGGAAAATGCATCCGATGAAGTGAGCTGTAGCTCATGAAAGCTTATGCTCAAATAAATTTGTTAATCTCTAAGGTGCCACAAGTCCTCCTTTTCTCTGTACACTGCTAGCCCTGTCCTGGGTCTGACCCCTTCTTTTCACCTGCGCCCCCAAATCTCCCCCTTTTCTGAATGTAACCTTGACTCAGTGCTTTGCTGTATGTTTTCTGTCTGTGTTCTCTTTAAAACAACCCACTCCCCTCTCCAGGAGGGATTCCTCTTTTACAGCTAAACTTCCAGATCCTTAATTTAATCACCAGCCTTTTCTTATCTTAATCACCCTGCCTCTGTTTGTAAACAAAATCCTGACTCCCTGCCCCAGGGGCACCTCTCCTCTGCAGAACTTACATTTCACAGGAACCCTGTGCTGTAGTTAGGAGCTCCCACACCGCCTGTATGAAACTCAGGGGGCTCCCGCCCCAATTAGCACCCCTGCCCTGGGTCTCCCACATCCTAAGGGAGTGCTCTGACCACTGGGCTAAGGAGGGCACCTCTTCCAGCTGGATTTTGAATGGGACCTGATGAATAGGTAGCTTCTGAGCATGCCTGCAAGATTGGGCCCCACATGCAACATAGGCAACATAGGAAGGTAATATGGATGGTGAGCATTCAGCTGTTGTGACCTGCACTGGATGTGCCACGTCTGTCTTTCTTCTACAGGAGAGAAGCGACTTTGTCTGTACAAAGTGCAAGCAGGTCTCCATATTGGAAGAGAAGGTTCAAGGTCTGGAGAAACAAGTATCGACCCTGCGTTGCATAAGAGAAACTGAAGATTTCCTGGACAGACGTCAGGATTTGCTTCTACAGGCACAACATTCTGAAGATTCAGAGCAGGCTGCGCAGCGGGGACAGAAGGATGGTGAAGAAATTTGGCAGCATGTGACCTCCAGAAGAAGAAAGGGGAGCGTCCATGTATCAGCAGCGCAGATACAGGTAAGCAACCGTTTTCATGTTCTCTCCACAGGTACTAATATGGAGAGTAGAGTAGATGATACATCTGAGGGAAGGGAACAAAAGAAGACTCCTCTGATTGGAAGGCATGAGATGCACTGTCCGAGGGATGGGGGTTCCACGACCACCGCTCCCAAGAGAAGGAGGCAGGTGGTGGTAGTTGGGTACTCCCTCCTCAGGGGGACTGAGTCATCTATCTGCCATCCCGACTGGGAAAACCGAGAAGTCTGCTGCTCGCCAGGAGCTAGGATTCACGATGTGATGGAGAGACTGACAAGACTCATCAAGCCCTTGGATCGCTACGCCTTCCTACTTCTCCACGTGGGCACCAAGGATACTGCCAAGAATGACCTTGAGCGGATCACTGCAGACTACGTGGCTCTGGGAAGAAGGATAAAGGAGTTTGAGGCACAAGTGGTGTTCTCGTCCATCCTCCCCGTGGAAGGAAAAGGCCCGGGTACAGACCATCGAATCATGGAAGTCAACGAATGGCTACGCAGGTGGTGTCGGAGAGAAGGCTTTGGATTCTTTGACCATGGGATGTGTTCCAAGAAGAAGGAGTGCTAGGCAGAGATGGGCTCCACCTAACGAAGAGAGGGAAGAGCATCTTCGCAAGCAGGCTGGCTAACCTAGTGGGGAGGGCTTTAAACTAGGTTCACTGGGGGAAGGAGAACAAATCCTGAGGAAAGTGCGGAAATGGGATACCAGGAGAAAGCACAAGCGGGAGAGCACGAGAGGGGAGGGCTCCTACCTCATAATGAGAAAGCAGGATGATCAGCAAGTTATCTTAAGTGCCTATACACAAATGCAAGAAGCCTGGGAAACAAGCAGGGAGAACTGGAAGTCCTGGCACAGTCAAGGAATTATGATGTGATTGGAATAACAGAGACTTGGTGGGATAACTCACATGACTGGAGTACTGTCATGGATGGATATAAACTGTTCAGGAAGGACAGGCAGGGCAGAAAAGATGGGGGAGTTGCACTGTATGTCAGAGAGCAGTATGACTGCTCAGAGCTCCTGTATGAAACTGCAGAAAAACCTGAGAGTTTCTGGATTAAGTTTAGAAGTGTGAGCAACAAGGGTGATGTCGTGGTGGGAGTCTGCTGTAGACCACCGGGCCAGAGGGATGAGGTGGACAAGGCTTTCTTCCGGCAACTCACAGAAGTTACTAGATCGCAGGCCCTGGTTCTCATGGGAGACTTCAATCACCCTGATACCTACTGGGAGAGCAATACAGCGGTGCACAGGCAATCCAGGAAGTTTTTGGAAAGGGTAGGGGACAATTTCCTGGTGCAAATGCTGGAGGAACCAACTAGGGGCAGAGCTCTTCTTGACCTGCTGCTCACAAACCGGGAAGAATTAGTAGGGGAAGCAAAAGTGGATGGGAACCTGTGATTACAGAGCCATTGGCCATTATCTTTGAAAACTCATGCGATTGGGGGAGGTCCCGGATGACTGGAAAAAGGCTAATGTAGTGCCCATCTTTTAAAAAGGGAAGAAGGAGGATCCTGGGAACTACAGGCCAGTCAGCCTCACCTCAGTCCCTGGAAAAATCATGGAGCAGGTCCTCAAGGAATCAATTCTGAAGCACTTAGAGGAGAGGAAAGTGATCAGGAAGAGTCAGCATGGATTCACCAAGGGCAAGTCATGCCTGACTAATCTAATTGCCTTCTATGACGAGATAACTGGCTCTGTGGATGAGGGAAAGCAGTGGACGTGTTATTCCTTGACTTTAGCAAAGCTTTTGACACGGTCTCCCACAGTATTCTTGCCAGCAAGTTAAAGAAGTATGGGCTGGATGAATGGACTATAAGGTGGATAGAAAGCTGGCTAGATTGTCGGGTTCAACGGGTAGTGATCAATGGCTCCACGTCTACTTGGCAGCCGGTATCAAGCAGAGTGCCCCAAGGGTGGGTCCTGGGGCCGGTTTTGTTCAACATCTTCATGAATGATCTGGAGGATGGTGTGGATTGCACATCTCAGCAAGTTTGCAGATGACACTAAACTGGGAGGAGTGGTAGATATGCTGGAAGGTAGGGACAGGATACAGAGGGCCTTAGACAAAGTAGAGGATTGGGCCAAAAGAAATCTGATGAGGTTCAACAAGGACAAGTACAGAGTCCTGCACTTAGGACAGAAGAATCCCATAAGAATCCCATATCCACCGCTACAGACTAGGGACCGAATGGCTAGGCAGCAGTTCTGCAGAAAAAGACCTAGGGGTTACAGTGGATGAGACGCTGGATATGAGTCAGCAGTGTGCCCTTGTTGCCAAGAAGGCCAATGGCATTTTGGGCTGTATAAGTAGGGGCAGTGCCAGCAGATCGAGGGACGTGATTGTTCCCCTCTATTCAACATTGATGAGGCCTCATCTGGAGTACTGTGTCCAGTTTTGGGCCCCACACTACAAGGGGGAAAAATTGAAAGAGTCCAGCGGAGGCAACAAAAATTATTAGGGGGCTGGAGCATATGGCTTATGAGGAGAGGCTGAGGGAACTGGGATTGTTTAGTTTGCAGAAGAGAAGAATGAGGGGGATTTGATAGCTGCTTTCAACTACCTGAAAGGGGGTTCCAAAGAGGAGGGATCTAGACTGTTCTCAGTGGTAGCAGATGACAGAACAAGGAGTAATGGTCTCAAGTTGCAGTGGGGGAGGTTTAGGTTGGATATTTGGAAAAACTTTTTCACTAGGAGGGTGGTGAAACACTGGAATGCGTTACCTAGGGAGGTGGTGGAATCTCCTTCCTTACATATTTTTAAGGTCAGGCTTGACAAAGCCCTGGCTGGGATGATTTAGTTGGGGATTGGTCCTGCTTTGAGCAGGGGGTTGGACTAGATGATCTCCTGAGGTCTCTTCCAACCCTGATATTCTTATGATTCTATGATCCAGATATGTAGCGTGGGACAGCAGTGCATGGGCCCAAGGACCAGGTGCTTTGTGTGGGAAGTTAGTCGGTATGTGAATCTCGGTGATAGGCAGGAATTCTGTGGAGCTCAGGGGAGCTGAGCACAGGGACTTACGTACCTGACTCTGGAGTCTAGGTGCCCACGTCCTTCATGGCCCCTGCCCTAAGAGATTTGCGACAGTTACCCAGGGAGCCTGGTGCAGAGGAGGGAACAGAACTACAGTCTCCCAGGGTAGCACGCTAACCCCTGGCCAGCCTTCCTCTCCTGTGCATTGGGAAGCTTTTTCCCTTTGCGGTGCATTTTTGTAATTATTTCAATAAAATGGAAAGTTACTGAATGATTGAATCCTGCATCCCTGCAACAGTGTGCTGCACATTTCACTGCTGCTCTGCCATACAAGTGTTCAGGTTAAAGGGCCATGCAGTAGTGAGAACCTATGTCACAAAAGCAAGGGGCTCCTGATGCTGAGCTCCCTTCCAATGTCCTAGAGGGAGGAGAAAGAGGCTGGGTCTCATTAGGCTTTAACAGGCAATGTTTGGAGTCTGAGAGGGGCTCAGCTCCTGGGTCACATCCAGGACCTAGGGGAAGAATGGTATGGAGGATGACAGACTTTGTAGTTGGCCTACTTTGGACTTCTGAGGCTGCTGGTGCAGCATACCCTGAAAAACAGAGTGGTGTGTTTGTAAATTAAATCCCGTAGGGACTCTGAAATGAAAAGGACCTGGAGATTACAGTGGATGAGAAGCTGGATATGAATCGGCAGGGTGCCCTTGTTGCCAAGAAGGCCAATGGCATATTGGACTGTATTAGTAGGAGCGTTACCAGCAGATTGTGGGAAGTGATTATTCCCCTCTACTCAACACTGGTGAGGCCACACCTGGAGTATTGCATCCAGTTTTGGTCCCCCTGCTACAGAAGGGATGTGAACAAATTGGAGAGAGTCCAGCGGAGGACAACAAAAAAGATTAGGGGGCTGGGGCACATGACTTATGAGGAGAGGCTGAGGGAACTGGGGTTAGTTAGTCTGCAGAAGAGAAGAGTGAGGGGGGATTTGATAGCAGCCTTCAAACTACCTGAAGGGGGGTTCCAAAGAGGATGGATCTAGACTGTTCTCAGTGGTGGCAGATGACAGAAGGAGGAGTAATGGTCTCAAATTGCTGTGGGGGAGGTCTAGGTTGGATATTAGGAAACACTATTTCACTAGAAGGGTGGTGAAGCTCTGGAATGCATTACCTAGGGAGGTGGTGGAATCTCCATCTTTTGCAGTTTTTAAGGCCTGGCTTGACAAAGCCCTGGCTGGGATGATTTAGAGGGTGTTGGTCCTGCTCTGAGCAGGGGGTTGGACTAGATGACCTCCTGAGATCTCTTTCAACCCTAATATTCTATGATTCTAAATGGGCTAATGCCTAAATGCCTTGCTAGGTCAACACTGTGGTCAGTTGGGCCCTGCTGAGCCCACTGCGGGGCCCGCAGGCTTCCCCTTGATTTCTTTGAATTTGATCTCAGCACTTATCTAGCAGTAAGAGACTTCTAGGTCTGCTCCTATCAACACTATCCTTTTAGCTGATAGATTATGCTTGTGAAATTGTAATTTATTCCTTCAGGCGTCAGGACATAACAATGGCCATGTGTGCTACCAGAAGTTAATTAAAAACAAATATCCACAGAAGGAGTGCAGCTTTTTATCCCTAAATGTTAAAAGCTCTAATGTAGCTGAGAGTCATCATTGGCAGCTACCAAGCTAGACTGGGCTATCCCTGAATGGGTGCCCATGGAAGGGGAAGGGTGCAAGACTTCCTACCCCAAAAGCCATGCGAGGGGCACCCACATCTCAGATCTTTCATTCCTGGTGTATGAGCACTGGGGATGTCTGATTGTGCCATCGGTGCTCGGTGCCTCTAAAAGAATGGGCTGAGCTGTGTGCTGGGGAGAACATCTGCTGTGCCACTTCCAGGAGTATTAAAGTCCCACGCTGATCTACACGTTCCACAGGCAGTGCCAGACTGGATCAGATCTGTGGTCCACCTAGCCTCTGGCAGTAACCAGCAACAGATGCTTCACAGGAAGGTGCAAGAAAGCCCTTTGTTTTACTATTACAATTTTAAACTCTTCAAGCAGGGACTCTCTCTTAAATATGTGTAATACAGCCCCTGCAACAATGGGGCTTCTAGGCAGTTCTGTCCGATAAATAACAATCACAACAGTGTCTCTATTAGATACTGTAAAATTAATTGGAAAAGATGTTTACTAAGAATCCTGCAATGAGCTGTCTAGGGGTGGGATTGCTGCACCCACAGGAAATTCACTCCAGGATTGGGGCCTTGGTGCTTTGGGGAGCAGTGGAAGAGGCCATGCGATGATCAGATCCATGAACGTAGGATGACTCCTTTCTCCCTGTTCATCCCCTACCACCAAAACGTTCTAGATAGGCCACTCTTGTGAGCTCACAGCCCAAAAAAGCCTTTCCTTGCAATGAAAAGGCAATTGGTTGGTTTGTTCCTTTTCATTTATATTTAGGCTTGTTATAAAAACTTACATATAATATACTTTGTTAAACCTGAACAATAACAACAGTCAGTTTCAAATCCATCCTAGCTAACATGTCAGTTCTCCTTGCTGTCTTTAATTCTGAGCTTCTGCCCCTCGCCCCACCTAGCTATGGGCACAATTCCAATCTCACAGCAGTGTAAATTAGGAATAATTCCATTTGACATTTCACACAATGTGAAATCAGAAGCAGACCCTATTTCTCTAAGACTTTCAATAAGAACTAAAAAGAACTTACAAACAAAAAGCCTTATTAAAGCCTGGGCAAAGTGTGCATAACAATTTGTCCAGACAAACCCCTTCTGATTTGTGCATAGCCCTGTAAAGTGTTGCATATGTCTGAAAAGGGTGAGTTCATGGCTTTGCAGCAGCTGGGAAGACATTAGCTCTGACCATATTATTCCATTATTCTGTATCAGACATCTGAATTTTTCAATGTGCCGTGCTTGCATTTTCCACCTGTGTCTGTGGTTAAGTGATGTGCTGCTCTCCTTCGCCTCCCAGGCAAATAAGTACTCCAGAAATTCACATTAATGGTGTACTTGTGGCACCTTAGAGACTAACCAATTTATTTGAGCATAAGCTTTCGTGAGCTCAAATAAATTGGTTAGTCGCTAAGGTGCCACAAGTCCTCCTTTTCTTTTTGCGAATGCAGACTAACACGGCTGCTACCTGAACTTATCTGAAACTTGTCATGAATGGTGTGGTGCACCTGAACTTCCATGGAATAGAGAGGAAAGGGGTGTCAAGAATGTGAATTGTTTGCTTGAGTACTGAAGCAGAACCGGCATCTTTTACAGAAAATGACTCACTGTTTCTGGGTACCATTGGACACAATTAAGGGGACAATACACTGGTTGCCCAGAAAGAAGGATGAAGATCCTTATCTAGACCATCTTATTTCAACTGGATCCAAACAAACCTATGTTTGTTGAAGGATACAAAGGGGGGGGGGCGGAAATAATGAGGTTGTGCTAGCTTGAAAACAAAATATGTATAAAATGTTTTTGGAGTAAGAATTCACTCTTGTCACTTGTTGTTTCAACTGCTGTGAAATGGGATCTTCAGGTGCTTTAGTAAATAGATCAAACGATTTTCTAGTTCTTTATAACTTCCATAACTATCTTTAAATACTTGAAATCCTAAACTATAATTAAACAACAGCAGTGGTATGAATTGTAGCAGGTATCAATTCAGCAGCAATTGCACTGTGGGGACACTCTTTCCATCTTCTACAGAGGTGAAGGGCATGGCTACACTTATGAGTTAGAGCGCATTAAAGCGGCCCCGGGCGCCCTAACTTATAACGCATCCACACTGGCAAAGCACATACAGCACCCGGACTCCACGGCTGGAGGACTCCTGGTAATCCACCTCAATGAGAAGCATAATGCTTGCTGCACCCTGGCTGGAGCACCGCAGCACCAGTGTGGACACCCTGGTCTGTTATTGTGCTGTGATCGGCCTCCAGAAGTGTCCCACAATGCCTGTTCTAGCCACTCTGGTCATCACTTTGAACTCTACTGCCCTGCCCTCAGGTGACCAACCCTCAGACCCGCCCTTTAAATTCTCTGGGAATTTTGAAAATCCCCTTCCTGTTTGCTCAGCCAGGCGTGGAGTGCTCTTAGCGAATCTTTCCAGGTGACCATGCCTCCACACGCCAGGTGATCCCCAGTATGGAGCAATGGCGAGGTGCTGGACCTCATCAGTGTTTGGGGGGAGAAAGCTGTCCAGTCGCAGCTGCCCTCCAGACATAGGAATTACGATACCTTCGGGCAGATATCAAGGGACATGATGGAAAGAGGCCGTGACCGGGACGCACAGCAGTGAAGGTTGAAGTGAAGGAGCTGCGAAATGCCTACCACAAAGCCCGCGAGGCAAACCGCCGCACCGATGCTGCCCCTGCGACCTGCCGTTTCTAGAAAGAGCTGGACGCAATACTTGGGGGCGACCCCACCTCCACTCCAAGGACCACCATGGACACTTCAGAGCCCAGTTCAACAAAGCAGGAGGAGGAGGAGGAGGAAAGCGGGAGCGAGGGGACTGTGGAAGAGGGAGACACCCCAGCATCCCCAGCATGCAGCCAGGAGCTGTTCTCAAGCCAGGAGGAAGGTAGCCAGTTTCAGCGGCCGGTGCTTGGGGAAGGACAAACACCAGAGGAGGTTCCCTGTAAGCGGCTTTTATTTTGGGAAGGAAGTTTGGTGCAGGCTCTTGGGGCGAGGAGGGTTGGGCTGCATGTATGCCTAGATGCGGAATAGGGCGTTGATGTGCTCCCTCACATCATGGTAATCAGCCTCAGTGATCTCTTCAAAGGTCTCATGCAGAAGCCAGGCAATGTGCTTGCGCAGGTCCTGTACTATGCTCCTTGTCCCAGTCAGGCTAACATGTCCACGCCATGCTGTGAGGGGCGGGGGACCATTGCTGCCCACAGGCAAGCTGCATATGGGCCAGGGCGGAAGCTGCATTGTAGTAGAAGACTCTCCCTTCCTTCCCAGGTCACCCTCAGCAGAGAGATATCTTCCAGGACGAACTCCTGTGGAAAATGTGGGGACAATGTTCAGTATAGGGGGCCCCCTGCTGCTGTTAGCTCTCCCCAAGGCACAGAAACCCAGAGGACAGTATGGCCATGAAACAATCAGTCCCCCTTGCCCCTGTGCTTACTCACCATTTTGGGGCTTCTGTGGGTTATGTGCGCTTGCTTTGGGACGGGCAAATTCTGCTATTGTGTAGACTGTGCTTGTCTTTAAGTATGGGCGAATCATTGCTCTGACTGGTGTGAACAATGCTGCCTCTATTAAGTGTTGCATTTTGGCTTTACAGATGCAACCTTGAGATCTCAGCCATCCTTGTTATCACTGGCCGAAAGACTCCAAAGAATTAGGAAGAGACCACGTAGAAGCAAAGAGGACATGCTGCATGAAGTAATGCAGCAGTCCCTTAATGAAAATCAAAAAGTGCAGGAGTGGCGGGAGAGTGAAAGGAGGGTCCACCAGGAGAATGCGGATTGCCGGCACCAAAGCACGGAGCGGCTGCTAAGCATCATGGAGCACCAAGTGAACTCAATACAGGCGCTTATAGCAATGCAGGCAGAGCACTACCGCCCCCCCCCACAGCCCTTGTGCCCCCATGTCACCTCCAACCCACTTTCCCCAACATCTGGGTTCTTATCACCACCAGCTGCCTCCAACACCTGCAGCCTCACCACCCAGCCCTGAAAACTACAATGATTACCTGCTGCACTCAGCCCCCATCACCATGCAGTATAGCCATCCTGAAGTGCAGCACTCGTTGCACAGCACTCCAGACAGGAAGGCTGAGTATGACAACAAGACATACGCAAATCTGTGATTGTACCGTTCCCCACCCCACTCCCTTGCCCTTTCTGTTTCCCAAGCTGTTGTGTTTCTTTTCAATAAATGAATTTTTTGGCTTTGAAAACATTCTTTATTATTGCATTAACTAAAAGATACTTTAGCCAAGGAAAGCAACAGGCCCTGCAAGTCAGTGTATCATACAGAGCAAACACAGATTCCTACTAACATTGGAACCACTGCACTTCACTCCCGTGCAGGGCACCAGACATTACTGGTGGCTTTCAGCCTTAAATTGCTCCCTCAAGGCATCCCTAATCCTTGCAGCCCCGCGTTGGGCCCCTCTAATAGCCCTGCTCTCTGGCTGTTCACATTCAGCCTCCAGGTGTTGAACCTCCAAGTTCCATGCCTGAGTAAATCTGTCACCCTTCCCTTCACAAATGTTATGGAGGGTACAGCATATGGATATAACCGCGGGGATGTTGTCATCTGCCAGGTCCAGCTTCCCATACAGACAGCGCCAGCGGCCCTTTAAACAGCCAAAAGTACACACCACAGTCAGTCTGCACTGACTCAGCCTGTTGTTGAACTGCTCCTTGCTGCTGTCAAGGCTCCCTGTGTAGGGTTTCATGAGCCATGGCATTAAAGGGTAAGCAGGGTCTCAAAGGATCACAATGGGCATTTTGACTTCCCCTATGGCAGGGGTCTCCAAACTTTATGAGACGAGGGCCATATTAGATTTTTGAAGGGGCTTCATGGGCCGAAGCGACTGTGAAAGAAATTAAATGTATGCAAATATATGCAAAATCATTAAAAACAACACTACTCTGTGTCAGTGTTGCATTACATTCTAAATCAGGTATAAAAGTTAATCGATGCAGGTACTGTGAAATCACACAAAATATTTGTCAGTACATTAAAAATCATTTCACATTTTTTTTTATTTCTAAAAACTCACACATTTGTATCATACAAATACACATATTCAGAAATAAAGAAATATTATGTTAGAATTAGTGAGAAGTATGGTACTGATGTTTTTCTGACAAAATTGCATTTAGCTGTGGTTCAAAGTTAGTGTTCCCTATCATCAGAATTGATTGTATCTACTGGGCTGCAGCAGCAACTCTCCCCTAAGTTGGCTCCCCTTTTTGGGGGACACTCAACCGTCCACACAGCTCAGCTGAGCTACCCCTCCCGCACGAGCTGCTGCTGGCAGCTCCTCCCCCTGCCTGCTTGGTGTGCCTACTCAGCTGTTCGCTTCTCCCCTGTTGGTTGGAGGGCACAACAAATGGAAGCCCTGGGCTGGATCCAGCCCGCAGCAGTAGTTTGAAGACCCCTGCCCTACGGTGATCTTCCGGTCTGGGAAGAAAGTCCCGGCTTGCAGCTTCCTGAACAGGCCTGTGTTCTGAAAGATGCGTGCGTCATGCACCTTTCCGGACCAGCCTGCATTAATGTCAATGAAACGCCCACGGTGATCCACAAGCGCCTGGAGAACCATAGAGAAATACCCCTTCCTATTTATGTACTTGGAGTCTAGGTGGGCTGGTGCCAGAATTGGAATATGCGTCCCATCTATCACCCCTCCGCAGTTAGGGAAAACCATTTGTGCAAAGCCAGCTACAATGTCATGCACGTTACCCAGAGTCACGGTTCTTCTGATGTGATTAATGGCCCTGCAAACTTGTATCAATGTGATTCCAACGGTCGACTTTCCCACTCCAAACTGGTTAGCAACCAATCGGTAGCTGTCTGGATTTGCCAGCTTCCAGATTGCAATAGCCACCTGCTTCTCCACTGGCAGGGCAGCTCTCAATCTCATGTCCTTGCGCTGCAGGGCTGGGGCGAGCTCAGCACACAGTCTCATGAAAGTGGCTTTTCTCATCCAAAACTTCTGCAGCCACTGCTCATCATCCCAGACTTGCATGACGAGGTGATCCCACCACTCAGTGCTTGTTTTCTGAGCCCAAAATTGGCGTTCCACTGTGGTGAGCATGTCTGTGAATGCCACAAGCAATCTCGTGTCGTAAGCGTTATGCGAGTCTACATCATCATCGGACTCCTCACTGTCAGATTGTAGCTTAAGGAGTAACTCAACTGCCATTTGTGACATGCTGGCGAGACCCATCAGCATACTCTTCAGCAGTTTGGGCTCTATTCCCGCAGACCTAAAGGGAAGACAGAGCGCGCAGTACAAAAAGCGTTGCAAGATGGCGTCAAATGTGGACGGAAGCACAGGGATTGCTGGGATGCGAAGCGATGCATCATGAGGCGTTGGGACAGGACCCAGAATGCCCCTCCCCCTTCCCACAAGCCACAGCGCCAGAATGGGAAGAGGTGCCTTGTGGGACAGCTGCCCATAATGCACTGCTCCCAATACTGCTGCAAGTGCCGCAAATGTGGCTACGCCAGTGCGCTTGCAGCTGACCGTGTGAACACACTGCAGTGCTTTCCCTACTGCTTTCTCTAAGGGCTGGTTTAACTCCCAGCGCTCCACATCTGCAAGTGTTGCCAAGCCCGAAGATACAGCAGTGAGGTTGTCGCAGGTGGTTTTGCCTGAAGTTAATTGGCTGCTAAAAACTTATCTGGGAGGGTAAAGCAAATATGTGTGTCTGGGAAGAAACGTTTGGGGAGTGTCCAAAGTAGTACAAATGTGTTAATTACCTTGAATTAATTACTAAACAATTAACTCAAGGCTCAACAAATAGCCCCAAGTGTGGACATTTCCCAGGGCTGTGGTCCTACATCTCCAGAGCACACCTGCATGTCAAAGCACGTTTCAGAGTAGCAGCCCTGTTAGTCTGTATCCGCAGAAAGAAAAGGAGGACTTGGGGCACCTTAGAGACTAACCAATTTATTTGAGCATAAGCTTTTGTGAGCTGCAGCTCACCTTCATCGGATGCATGCAGTGAAAAAAGCACGTTTGACTCTAGTACTCTTTCTAATGTAGCTCTGTAAAGTGTTTGCTTAATTGCTCGTTTACAGCCCCCTCATCTAGTTAAGATTATCCTTTTATTGAGTGCAAATGTTGTAGGAAAGAAAGAGTAGCTCTCCTGCCCTGTGCTCACCGCAGGCTTGGAAAGCGGGGTTTCCCCTCCCCATCTGCGCACTCCACAATTCCTATTTTGGAGAAGCTCCGCGGGAATTAGCGTTTGATCGATCTGATAACAAAGGGCAAAGGGAGGAAGCGAACTGAGCCGGCCACGTTCATTGACAAAGGTGAAAGGGAAGGCCCCGAAGCCAAGCGCCGGCAGGCAGAGGCCAGATGCGTGGGGACCGCCGGGATGAGGCGCTGCAGGGGAATAATACCGAGTTAGGCGGCCACGCTGGTCGGGCTGTCCTTCTCCCGGGAGTTTTGGGCTTCGTCCCCCGTGGATCCCTTGGGCTGGCCCTGCCCCCTCGGTTATCCCACTTCGCCCAGCCCTCGTGGGGGCGTCTGCCCCCGCTCCAAGCCCTGGCTGGGGGAGGGGGCCCACGCCCGGGGGATCGCTCCGCTCCTCTGGGCAACGGGGGTGCCTGCGCAAGGGAGGGGCTGCCCCCCTCGACCCCTTGGGGGGGAGGGGGCTCTGTCTGGGGGAGGGGCTGCCCCCCTCGACCCCTTGGGGGGGAGGGGGGCTCTGTCTGGGGGAGGGGCTGCCCCCCTCGACCCCTTGGGGGGGAGGGGGGCTCTGTCTGGGGGAGGGGCTGCTCCCCTCGACCCCTTGGGGGGGAGGGGGGCTCTGTCTGGGGGAGGGGCTGCTCCCCTCGACCCCTTGGGGGGGAGGGGGGCTGTGTCTGGGGGAGGGGCTGCTCCCCTCGACCCCTTGGAGGGGGAGGGGGGCTGTGTCTGGGGGAGGGGCTGCGCCCTCGACCCCTTGGAGGGGGAGGGGGGCTGTGTCTGGGGGAGGGGCTGTTTCACTCCCGGCCCAGGGCGGGGCTGGCGTCTCGGGGCTGCTCCGCAGAGCACCGGCAGGGCTATGCTCACGAGCTAAAGTGTAGCGGGTCACGCGGAGACTCCGCTCCGATTGGCTGGCGGGTCGGGCTCGGCGCGCTCCGATTGGCTGGCGGGTCGGGCTGGGCGCGCTCCGATTGGCTGCAGTGGGGATGGTCTGGCCCGGCCGGAGCTCGGGGCTGAGCGCCCCGACGTGGTTGCGCCCCGCCCCCGCCCCCCTTGAGCCTTGTTCGGCAGCCTCGGCCCGCTGCTGCCGCCGGAGCCGGAGCCGGAGCCGGGCTGCGCGCGCCCCGCAGGACCCATGCGCCGCGCCAGGTACGAGCCCGCGGGCCGGCCCCGCCCTGCACGGGGAGCTGCGGGGGACGCGGCGCCCGCTCCGCTCCGGCCCGGGGCGGCGTCCCAGGCACCGGGCGAGCCCGGCAAAGCCCGAGCCTGGCCCCGGGTCCCTCAACCCGGCAGCGCCAGGAGAGCTCGGGCCTCCCGAGCCTGGGTCCCGCGAGCCGCCCCGCCACAGCGGCGGCCCGGGACCGCCCCCCCCAGCCCAGCCCGCTGCCTGCCGCAGCCGCCGCGGGGCCGCCCCGCGCTCGCTCGGCGGAGTCCGAGCTCCGCGGCGCCGGGGGGAGCGTCGCGGGGCCGCTCCCCGGGGGAGCGCTCGCTTGGGCTTGGGCTTGGGCTGTGGCGACCCGTGAGGAACTTGCCGCTCCGCTGGTGTCGAGGCTTGAGAGCAAGACGGTTTTTCTCCGACCGCAGCGTCTGGCGGAATGGAGAAACCGGCTCCTTTAGTTCACGGGGACGCTGTCGTCTGACTTTTCCAAGGTGTGGGGCAGCCTTGGGGCCCAGCAGTGGCAATTTCTGAATTATCGGCCCGTGGCCTGAAGTGTGGGGACAGGTTATTCCGCCAGACTCACCCCCACAGTAGCAGAGGGGTTTTAGGGAAGGCGCTGCAACCCCCGGATTCCACAGACTTAGAGAACTGAAGAAATGCAGAGCAGGAAGGGGCCCTGAGAGAGCATTTCGTCCAGCCCCCTGTGCTGGGGCAGGGCCCGCTTACACCTTCCCAGACAGATGGTAACTTCTTTGATTCCCTTTTGATTTGGGTTCAGATCTAACTGTGGAACTTAGACTCCTGTCAGCTGTTTGATCTAGCAGCAGGTGTCCATTTGATCTGCCTGTAGCTTTTTATATTAATGACAGCTAACAGAACATTGGGCATCATTAAGAAAGGGATAGATAATAAGACATAAAATATCATGTTGTGTCTATATAAATCCATGATACGTCCACATCTTGAATACTGCACACAGATGTGGTTGCCCCATCTCAAAAAAGATATATTGGAATTGGAAAAGGCACAGAAAAGGGCAACGAAAATGATATTCTGGAACAGCTTCCATATGAGGAGAGATTAATAAGACTGGGACTTTTCAGCTTGGAAAAGAAATGACTAAGGGGAATATGATAAAGGTCTATAAAATCATGACTGGTGTGGAGAAAGTAAATAAGGAAGTGTTATTTACTCGTTCTCATAACACAAGTACTCCTTTTCTTTTTACAAGAACTAGGGGTCACCAAATGAAATTAATAGGCAAAAGGTTTAAAACAAACAAAAGGAAGTATTTCATCACACGACGCACAGTCAACCTGTGGAACCGGTTACCAGAGGATATTGTGAAGCCCAAGATTATAACAGGGTTCAAAAAAGAACTAGATAAATTCATGGAGGATAGGTCCATCAATGGCTATTAGCCAGGATGGGCAGAGATGATGTTCCTAGCCTCTGTTTGCCAGAAGTTGGGAATGGGCGACAGGGGACGGATCACTTGATGATTACCTGTTCTGTTCATTCCCCCTGGGGCACCTGGCATTGGCCATTGTTGGAAGACAAAGGATACTGGACTAGGTAGACCTTTGGTCTGATCCAGTCTGGCTGTATGTTCTATTGTTGCCTCTTCTGTAGGATCTTAAGGGATTCACTTTGTGGGCTGCTCCTTCTGAGGTATCTGAAAGCATATTGGATTGCAATTGGTGTCTTTGTGGGGTTTCACCTTGTTCCTGTTCTTGTGTAGAGTCACTGTTGATAGGGAGAAGTATTCCAGATGGCATGGATGATCTATGGTGTTTCATCTGTGGCTGGCCAGGAGATGTGCAGTCATTACTCGCTAGTGCAGACCTCCCAGTGATCTGACGCTTTGGTTACCTTCAAGCTTCGCTGCTGTGATAAAGTCCTGAGTAGGAGTAGTCCTCAAGCCCACGGGAAGACTTCTGGTCTTCTAGAACACACCTGTCCCTCTCCACCTCATTGCAGGTAGGCATGCATGAACATAACATCCAGAGTCACTGCTCTGGGTTTCTGCTCACTTGCAGGTGGTGACAACCTTTAAAAACCTTGAATGGCCTTGCATTCTTATGTGAGGGCCTTCATTAGAATAGGTAAAGTGGATGAGAAGTACTTGCAATCATAACCTAAGGCTTACGGCAGAGCAACTACATTGGTACAGCTGTGTCGCTCTAAGGTTTCTAGTGTAGACGTGGCCTAAATTTCGATAACTCGTAATTTGAGTCCAATCTTTTTGAAAATCAATGCCTGTAAAGTCTCTGGGTGAAGTTCACCGACCTGTAGGCCACAAGCTGAGACGCCATTTATGTTGTCTAGGATTTGATTTACTGTTTTTGTTGGTGTTGGTTCTTAACCACCTGTAACTGAAGCGCCTCTCTTCCGGAGTGGTAAGTGCTGTCAGGGTATGTCTACACCGCCCACATTACAGCATGGTCCTGGCGGTGCTGTCGTGGGCAGTGTCGTCACGCTTTATCGCTGGGGGTGAGCTCTCCCGGCGATAAAAAATAACCGCCCCGAACAAGGGGTGATAGCTTTATCGCTGGGAGCGTGACTCTTCAGCACTAGAACTGTTGTCGCTCAGGGGGGTGTTTTTTCACACCCCTGTAATGTTTTAGTGCTGAAAGTGGCAGTGTAGACATAGCCTCAGTAGTAAATTCCCTCCCTCATAGAAGCGGTGTCCCCACAGTGATTCTTCGAACTTTGAGACTCTAACCTGCGTTTTGCCTCTGTTCAAACTGGCTTCTCCTGGACACTTCAGTAAAAGTTTTTCCAAAAAGCTCTGCAGGACTTCTTGGCAGAGAAGCCAAAGTGGTGGGAGTGAACAGTGTGTGGGTTCTCTGGTGCCTGGGAGCAAAGAGTGCTTAGTGCATTGTCTGCATCGTCCCCTCCACTGAAGCAGTGGAAGCTTGACGTTTTCTGGCAGCAGGGTTGACATTGGGGACGCACCCTGCCTATCCCCTTGTTACAGTGCTTCCTTACTTGCAGATATATAAGGAGTGTGGTGGCTTCAGATTACTCTGGTCCCTCTTCTGGGAGCTTAGTTCTTGCTGTGCATCAGTTGTTCATTGATAGTGATAGGATTTTTAGCCTTGTTGGCTATTTAGTCTCTGTCAGGATGTGCTTGGAGCTCATCATGTGCAATTGTGATCCTCATTTTACTGGCTTCATGTTATGCTGTTCCTAGAATGGCATTCAGCCCATTGCCAGCTGTCGTACTGTTTTCCGATTTCTTGTGAGGAGGGGCATGTGTTGCACCATTGCTCTCCTATATGTCATTGACTAACAACACAATAGGGCCAGACTCCCAGAAGACCTCTGTTCCCATTTAGACACCTAAATAATGGCTGGATTTTCCAAAGTCATTTATTTGTATTTATGTTGCTGTGGTGCCTGGAGGTGTCTGAGATCAGGGCCCCATTATGCTGGGCACTGTACATAGACGTAGCAAGAGACAGTTCCTGCCTTATAAGAGCTTACAATCTAAATGGGCCCTTTCAATAAATGAAGAGATGTTGGAGCAAGTGAAGGATTTGTGGCTAACTCTAGTTTCTGTACTAGCTACATCTAGGAGAGAGGTGCTGTAGGTCCCAAGCCCTTGAGAAGGGATTTCAGAACTTCTGTTCTCCTCTTGTTCCAGGCTCTCTGGTAGTTCCAGCTGCCCAAGAGAGGCCTAGACAGTCTTTCCCTTTCCTGAGAGGATGAGAAGAGAAGGTATTGGAACTTCTCAGGAGACCATACGTATGCATCAACTGTACGTAGGCAAGGCCTTGAAGCTAGGGATGCTTTGCTGGCAAAATGGTATTGGCAGAGCCTCCTACTGTAGGTGCACCTCCCTGAACGACATCAGCTAAGCTGACACAAGCAGTCCTCTGTCAGCATAGCTGCATCTACACAAGGGCTTTTGTCAGCATAACTGGCTGTGTGGTTTTGTTTGGTTGGGGTTTTTTTCCGCACCCCTGACCAACATAGATATGCCATCAAAACTTTGTCAGATATACCTGGCCCAAATGAAGACAGCTGATTACCAAGTGGTACTAGCATAATACTTCCTCACTTAGAACAAACTGCCTCCTCTTCTGGACCTAATAGGCAGCATACAACATACCTGTAAAACTGTCTTCAACTTGTTTGTTGTCAGTATTCTTTCAAGATGCTTGCTAATGTTTGTTGTATTAGTCTGCTGCAGACAGCTAGCAGAGAAAGCATGGGTTAACAAACCTTATTTTTGGATATGTACCAATATAATCAGAGGCTGCTGACAAACATGGATTTAAACAGTTTTGTTCCCAGGTTTGCTTATGCTCCATAAAAGCTGGGGTGGGAGAAAGGGCATCAGTATTTGCTCGGAGGAGAGGGTGAAACTGGCAGGGTAATACAGTTTTGAAGTCTTTGGGGTGGTATTGAAAACTGGGCAAATGAACTTCAAACTTTCTTTAAAAGAATGAAGATATCAAGTTGTCAGTGTCCCTTTAAACACACTTCTGCATTCTTGTAGCTGAACACTTCCTGTGTTTTCCAGAGCTGAGTTTGTGGGCTTCTTTCCAGTAACAGCTATTCACTGAATCACTTTTAAAGATCTAAATGTTTTAAAACCTGAGACAGTTCATTAACCTTACTGTAAGTCTCTGACTAAAATGAAAAGCTTCCCCATTCCTTTTAGGGTGGTTCAACAGAGTCCCACCCAGCATTCCTGGACTTTGAAGTAAGTGCCCCAAGGTCGATCCAGAGCAAAAGTTCACATCTGAGTTATAAAATCGTAACTGAAAATTGCAGTCAGTTCAGTAGATCTGGCCTTGTGACTTTAATGGCCTAAATAGGATGCATCGTGAGAGGTTTGACTTCTAAACACCCTTAGGTTGAATGTCCCAAAATAGCTTTAAGATAGAGTACCTTTTTATTAAATAACACAATATATCCTTCCTTATCCAGATATTGCCAGGGACACTGAGGCTGCAATTATTAGTTTCTTCAAATCATAGAAGATCAGGCTTGGAAGGGACCTCAGGAGGTCATCTAGTCCAACCCCCTGCTCAAAGCAGGACCGATCCCCAACTAAATCATCCCAGCCAAGGCTTTGTCAAGCCGGGCCTTAAAAACCTCTAGGGATGGAGACTCCACCACCTCCCTAGGTTTAACTGTGATGAGACATGACCCTGTAATGTTTCTGAGAGTGGTCGAGGTAACAGGCAGTTGTGAATATTTGAGGCTGTGTTGTTTTGCAGGATGAAATAGCATATACAAACAATAGCTTCCTATGTGTGAGTAGAAGCTTTACAAGACCACGTACAGCAGAGCAGAGAATGCACACATGGATTTAATGCTGTTCTGTGAGGCTTGGGACACTTTAGTTCAGGGGTGGGCAAACTTTTTGGCCCAAGACCCACATCTGCGTATGGAAATTGTATGGCGGGTCATACATGCTCATGAAATTGGGGGTTGGGGTGCGGAGGGGGGTGAGGGCTCCAGCTGGGGGTGCGGAATCTGGGGTAGGGCTGAGGATGAGGGGTTTGGGGGTGCAGGAGGGTGCTCCAGGCTGGGACCAAGGGGTTCGGA
Organism: Caretta caretta; assembly: GCF_965140235.1. Classification (NCBI taxonomy): domain Eukaryota; kingdom Metazoa; phylum Chordata; order Testudines; family Cheloniidae; genus Caretta; species Caretta caretta. The sequence goes on from NC_134209.1 coordinate 12,235,267, forward strand.
AGGCAGCAGGTGGGTCACGGCTGGGGCAGGGGGTTGGGGCGCAGGAGGGGGTCAGGGATGCAGGCTCCGGGTGGCTCTTACCTCAAGCAGGTCCTGGAAGCAGCAGCATGTCCCTGCTCCAGCGCCACAATGCCTGGCCAATGGGAACTGCAGGGGCAGCATGCGGAGCCCCCCTGGCTGCCCCTATGCATAGGAGCCAGAGTGGGGACATGCCGCTGTTTCCAGGAGCCATGCAGAGCCATGGCACGTGTGGAGCGGGGCAAGCCCCTAACCCTGCTCCCCGGCGGGAGCACAGGAGCGGGGCAAGCCCCCGACCCTGCTCCCCAGCGGGAGCTCGAGGGCCGGATTAAAACATCTGAAGGGCTGGATTCGGCCCCTGGGCCATAGTTTGCCCACCCCTGTTTTAGTTGGATTTGAGCTGTGTCAGGCTGTGATGAGGAAGCAGAGGAGGAGCTTGTTGCTTTAGTGCACTTTTGCACTCAGGTCTTGGCACACATTCTGAATAAACAGAAGTCCTTGTTGAATGCAACTTACAGATGAAATATTTTGATGCTGTTCTGAAGAAGGGTTGATGTGTAGACAGCTTTCTGTAAGGAGCATAGTTCTTGGCCTGAGTATTGTAGTTGTAAGGTACTACGGTTCTCAATAGGTGTTGGCAGCCTTGATCTCTCATTTAGCCCTGGTTCTCTTTAGCCACCTGCTGTTGTGTTGCTGCGGTCTCGTTTAGAGATTTTCATGTGGGAATGACAGGAGATGAGTCATTGAAAGATTTTTTTTATTTTATTTTTTTTTAAAAGGAAAAGTTCTTCATTTTAAATCACATGTTAAATAAAATCAATGGGCTATATCGTGCTCCTGTATTCTTGTATTCTTCAGGGCTTGGAGAACAGTCAGTTCATCCCCAGAAAGTCAAACTCTTGCCCATGCATGTGTCATTCGAATCTAGGCAGTAGGCTGTCAGTGTACAATTGTTTCTAGTTCTGATGTTTGCGGGGAAGACCCTTTGAGTGTGAACAACATAATGATGCAGACCCAGCTCCCCTGCTACCATCTTTGCGCAGCTAGATGGGGGAAGGAAGGTGGCTGCTGCTGTTTGTAGTAGGTGGGGGCTACCCTCCCAAATGCCCTGTAGCAGGAGACGTGGGCAGGAGGGGGAATGACACAGCCTGGAAGAGGGGGCTGTTGATGGTACCCAGCCTCCCCAGTAGAGAATTCTGTGCATGCCGAGACGCTGCCTCCCCCCCACCACCAACATTGCTTTGCTACCCAAGCAGGGGGCTCCTGCTGTCCAGGCAGAGGATTGTGGGAGGGGAAGGGCTCTAGTGGATGGTGGCAGGTGGGGCCTTTTGCCCTGGGTGGAAATTCCTGCTGTAATGGTAGGGGGCCCTACATGTTGGAGGGGTCGCTCTCTGGAGGCCTAGCAGGAGACACCCCCACCCCAAATGCTTTCTGCTGGTGGGGTGGTGTCAACAGGCCCTTGGTATTGAGTGGTGGACAAGAGGCCTGCAGGCACTGGTTTTCAGGCTGGTTGGGGCTTCCTTGGGTTCCTCATACCCAGTTCTGGACCAGGAAGGGGTCTTCTCTGGAAGAAAGAAGTCCTTAGTGCACCTGCTTTACTGCAGAAGGCTGTGTGGGCCCAGCATCAATTGCCTTCCTGAGTGGGGTGCTGCCTAGCACCTGGTGTGGGGGCTGAGAAGCGACTCCCTGGATTGTGGGAGGTGGCATTAATTTGGGGCTTGAAGTTCAGTCAGTGTGGCCACTGAGCCAGATACTGGTGAGCACACAAACAGCAAAAGACTCCGCAAGAGCAGGATGTGGCTTGGGTGGGGGTGGCTCTTGGCACCAGTGGGGTTCTTTTGGTGGTGGTGGGGTGTTTATAGCATGTTTAGCTTGCTAAAGGTCCCTTTGGTTTTAATTGAACGTAATTCCTGTTACCATTAAGTGCACGTATCCTGTGCAGCTGCACGTACCCTGCTGTGTCTGCTAGCCTTTTCTGGGGACGGGTCTAGAATACTCCCATGCTACACTGCTCAGTCCCTTGTCGAAATGTCACTGCTCATCTCTGTGACCATTTAAAATGAGTATTTATACATATCTGTTTATCCGTTATTTCCTGAATCACCATGGCTATAAAGTAATATTGGATGGGGCAGGAAAGCTTGAGCAGCATCTGTTTAGTGTCGGTAGCCCATGAGATAATAGTATCAGACCTTAGGATCACATTCATTTTACCATTTTCCAGTGACTCAAGAGCAGTTGGAGCTAGATCTACTGAGTATCATGTTGTGTAAGGCATTCATCTCTAACACCAATGCTCATGAGAAAATTGGCTGCTCAAAATCATGCCAGAAGAGTCTGAGGAGGGAAGCATACTGAAATAACTTGAGGAGTTGTCATAAGAAATGACAAAATTTGGTGTCATCCCCCAAACTTCAAAAATCAAGTTATCATGAAGTCTAGTGTCTGTGTTGTGCTGTGGTTCTGGTCCCCCCGCCCCCGCAGAGGTCATGTCAGCTCCATATGCTACTGCTGATGAAATATGCGGTTCCTGTTTGTATGTTTAAAGGAAGCTACAGCTACGCAGTGAAGTGGAGAAAATATCAGACTCTCCTGGTGAGGAAACCACAGCAGAAATATAATATTTAATTGTATTTAAGTTTGTGAAACTACTGAAATTTTACATTAACTTCCAATGTTCATTTAACCGTAATACAGCAAAACCATTGGGGTGGGGATAAAGCACTATACTTAGGTTTAGTATTTTGCAACCTGTCATAACTAGAAACACCATGACAGAGTAGAAGAAATATTCCCTGGGCCAGTAATCCTTTTCAGTCATGGTTCCACAAGAAGGATGTGGAAAAATTGGAAAGCGTCTAGCGAAGGGCGACCAAAATGATTAGGGGGCTGGGGCACATGACTTAGGAGGAGAGGCTGAGGGAACTGGGATTATTTAGTCTGCAGAAGAGAAGAATGAGGGGGGATTTGATAGCTGCTTTCAACTACCTGAAAGGGGGTTCCAAAGAGGATGGATTTAGACTGTTCTCAGTGGGAGCAGATGACAGAACAAGGAGTAATGGTCTCAAGCAGTGGGGAAGGTTTAGGTTGGGTATTAGGAGACACTATTTCACTAGAAGGGTGGTGAAGCACTGGAATGCATTACCTAGGGAGGTGGTGGAATCTCCTTCCTTAGAGGTTTTTAAGGTCAGGCTTGACAAAGCCCTGGCTGGGGTGATTTAGTTGGGGATTGGTCCTGCTTTGAGCAGGGTGGTCGACTAGATGACCTCTTGACGTCCCTTCCAGCCCTGATATTCTATGATTCCTACAGCCTAGATTTATTTAAAGATGGTTGATCTCTGCACAGTATTTAACAAACAAAATGGTTTATGCAGCTAGAATGGAGGAAATGCAATATTAAAACCAGTTTACTCTTATTCTCTGTATGCTTTGCTTTTAACACTTGTCATTGATGATACTATGTTGTTGCAGGGGGATGAGGGGGCAAGGTGTGCTCCAGGAAAAAAACTCTTCAGCAGCTGACTGTATATAGCAGTAACTGGAGCTCAGAGAGCTCATGTCACAGAATAATAAAGTTTACTTGTTGCTTGCTTATGCTCCGTTTCAAGTCCTATAATTATGTGATGAAAACTCACCTTTTCGCCCTCTTTCTTTCAGAATTCTCGACTACTTTGCTCCCACCCCAGCAATGGCTGTGGACATAGCCATGCAGCTGTATCTGTGTTCTCCACCCTTGAGAAGAGAGAGATTTGCTTGTAAAATAGCTCCAAAACCAAACAAACCATTACGTCCCTGCATTCAGAACAGCAAGGCTGAGTTCAGTGAACCTGGAGAGGCAGCAACATCTCTCCAGGGAAATAGGGTAAAAAAGAGAGTTTCTTTTGCCGATAGCAGAGGCTTGGCTCTGACAATGGTTAAAGTGTTTTCAGAGTTTGATGACCCATTAGATATTCCATTCAACATCACAGAGTTAATAGACAATATTGTGGGTCTGACGACGGTAGAGAGGGACAACTTTGTCTTGGATTTCGTACAGCCTTCTGCAGACTACTTGGACTTCAGAAATCGCCTTCAGACGGATTTTGTCTGCCTGGAAAACTGCATGCTAAAGGATAAAGCTATTGTGGGCACAGTGAAGGTTAAGAATCTTGCTTTTGAGAAGACTGTGAGAATAAGGATGACATTTGACACTTGGAAAAGCTTCACAGACTATCCGTGCCAATATGTCAAGGACACTTACGCAGGTTCAGACAAGGACACATTTTCCTTTGATATCTGCTTGCCAGAGAGAATTCAGTCCCATGAAAGAATCGAGTTTGCAGTCTATTACGAGTGTGATGGGAAAGTGTATTGGGACAGCAACAGAGGCCTGAATTACAGGATCATACAGTCTGAACTGAAATCTGCTCGGGAAGTCTCGCAGCCTCAGGCTGGACCTGATTTTGGCATTGCCTTTGATCAATTTGGAAGTCCGAGGTGCTCCTATGGCTTGTTTCCTGAGTGGCCTAGCTACTCAGGGTATGAAAAGCTAGGACCTTACTACTAATAGAGGAACTGAGTCTTGATTCATTAACTATTGCTGTGCCTGTTGCAAGCTTGGGAATTGGCCTGAACGTGAAGTTTGCCAAAGGGCTGGGTAAATGACACTTTACATGGCAATGCAAAGCTCCATTGGGGTAGAGCAAGATGACTGTAACGTTCAGTGATCGCAAGTGGTTTTAATACCAGCTAAACAAGTGTCTTTTGCATCATGATAGTTACCCCCCAGATTCAACACTTGGAAACAGTTTGACAGAATGGGAGACCTCACTAGAGTTTCTGCCCAGTGCTGCTAGTCCTTTTCTGTATAATGCTGCTAGTCTCCTCCAGTTAAACACTTACTACTTCAGTGATTGCATTATTCACTTAGATATGTAGTAGTGTCCTGGGTTGCACATTAGGGTTGTTACAGGCTTAAGTATATTAAAGAGGGAGGCTTTTTTAACTATGCTCTACCACTTCTGTAGAACTATGCAAGTTGGCTTTGCCAGAAGACTATTTGACAGGTAATTTATACATGACAGAAGATATTAAAGCTAAACTAGCCTGCTTATGGCAAGAGGGGGACGTGAATGGCCCTTTCTCTCTGACCTTGTTACTGTGCTGGAGCCTTTCGGTTAGAGATGGAGAAGATTCTAGAAATGACACAATAACCATGACTAGAAGCTTTGCCTCATGCCATATTAGGAGAGATCTGCATTTATGGGAAGATACTGGTATGCTTAGTCACCAGTTCATCTGTAAGATATTTTTATTTAAATATAACTTGTGTAGTAAATTCATAGCGATTTGCCCATGTTGAGGAGTTGAATTTTTTTTCCTTTAGAACTGTGTAGTATCCTTTGACTCATCAAGTATTTTAAAAAACATTTTTAATGGAGGGGAAGAGCTCTTTGTCTGCAATTGTTAATATGCCCAGAAGGTCTTCCAGCCCCCCTGGAACTACTTGGGGAGTAACACTGAGGATTTTTTCTTTTTAACTTTTAATCTTGCAGATGCTGAAAGATCACCATTCTGTTCTCAGTATGTGTCTCTATTAACTGCCTTACTGTGCCTGGGGAGTGCAGCAGCTTCTACTTGTAGTGCTAATGTAAAATGAGCTTTCATTCTGTGAGGAAACCGGGTGCCAAAGGGTTCGTGCATGAGTCTGCATGGACAGTCAGTACGTTGCATGTTTGTGAATTTGTTTATTTCTGTAGCGGGTTTGAAACTTGATAAACAGACCTCGCTGCTGCTGCTTGTCATGTCCTATGAAGACAGTTTATTTGGGAGACTAACTTTTTAGTGCGGTGTGAGTGCCTTGTACAATATCACGGCAGTGGCTTGAACTACAAAGGTTTCTGAAATGTGACTGCTAGCTTTTCAAAAGTTCTGAAAGTTTGTATTAATCCAAGTCAACTGTTTTGTCTAAAACTTGTCTCACTAGAATGGATGTGTTGCTTTTTGTTCAGTTTTCATGCTAGAATGGGTTCACTTAGATTGGTAGAACACCAGACTTGCACTGTAATTACATATTGAGCTGTCACAGCTGTATCTTGTATTGACATTGTAGAAGCTATCACAATTTTAACCTCGTAAGTGCACACATTGGCCTTCGGTGCTATTTCCATACAACATGTAGTTCTGCCCAAGAAAACGGATCTCACAAGGGCATGAGATGCCATCATTGCTCTTGTTGTTGAAAAGGGAGATCTGTTGCTTTAGAGGGGAGAGTACCATGGCTTGTTTTGGCGGTGAGGTGAATTGCAAAGGACAGTCATTTTAGGTACTTCCAGAGAGAAAGTAGCTAAATTACTCACTTCAGTCATTAAGCCAATGTCTTGCTATTCGAGCAGAATAACTTATTTCATATACTTCAATGGAATAATTCAAATGGGGTTTAATATTTCCAGATATTCTATTTTTCTAGAACACAACCTTTATATATTTTGGCACATACCCAGTATTTGTGTTTAGGAGGGCCTGGGAAGAAGCAAATGGCTATGCTATTCTCAAAAATTAAAAAATTGCTTTTAAAAACATCACTTCTTTAATTCTGGAGACCACAGTACAAAACACTTCTACGCTGTCCTATAATTTTAGGAGATAATGTACCCAACCTTCTATTAGACATGATTGAGTAAGAACAATGAGCTTACAGAAAGAATGCATAGCTTTCTGATCTTTGCATCAATGTATTGGGCTGTGAAAAGCATTATTGTACTTGGTCATTAATTTCAGGCATTAAATTGACACTGTGTATGTAAACATAGGTTGCACAGGCTTCATTCACTAATTTGAAAAGTCTGTTTCTTGAATTTCTGTTTGATAAGTTAAATAGTGTCCTCCATAAAGTTGTCTTTAGGAAAGACTTATCCAAGTTTGGTTTAAAATCATTCTTTGATTTCCAAAGGCCGGCTGTGAATGGGTCAGGGGTTTAGCATTATTAGGATTTAAAGGTATGGTTGTTTTTAGCTAACATGTTCTAAAAATCTAGTGTACAGCTACAACTTTTAGCTAACCTATTCTAGCACAGCTTTGGATCCTAACCATGACTCCCTAAAATGCAACAGTGATGTGTTCTGTAGTGCCATGGGAGTAGTGTGCTTTTATTTCCTCCTCTGGTGGTACAATGAAGGGGCCATGCGTACCAGCCAATGGAAGCAATGTGTACTGCAGTGGATGGGAAAAAGCTCTGGAAGTTGTGACATACGCTTTGACGCTGTGTAAGCATTGTGCTGGGAATTGACTCTTTGACCAATGATGATTCTAAAAAATAAAAAAGGTAACTTTTTGGAGCTTTCCTCTTCACACTTTTCTTTCGCCAATGTGAATGTAGAAGTGAGACATTGCTGTCCTTGTTTTATGCCTGGAAGTGCCTTGTTAAGCTATTTTTGCATGTTTGTGTCTTTTAAAATGTTTTTGTACACAAAGTTCAAGGTGAAAAATGCACTTTATAATCACAAATGAATGGATTATTCTCTTTTAAAAGAACAATGGTTTGTTTTTATCTGAAAGTGAAAATAAAAGTAGAGCGGAAGGTGCCTGGTTGTTATCTTTGTATCGTTGCCAGGAGACAGAACTTTATCTTAACCACAGGGTATGAGGATGGGAACACCTGCAAATCAGACAAGCCTCTTTGGAGGGAGAGGGCAATACACATCAACATCTGACTTAACCACTTACCATGGGAAGGAATTGCCTTTTCCTTCGACCTTGGATTTAGAAATGTTACTCATAGAACTTTTTTCCTAGTGGAGCTGTTGACTTTGAGGGCTCAATCTGTCTTCTCTTCTGCTTCAGTTGTATAATATGCCAAGTGCACTAGAAATACTAGCTATTCTCAGGAAGTATTTGTCATTCGGGGAAGAATAAAGGATTGATTATTCTTATCCCTAACTTTTCACCAGCTATATTGAGCCTTTTGGAGACTATAGTACTTCTCATTGGGGTTCAATGTACGAAGAAAACTCTATCTAGAGCACTGAATTTATAATTTTAATCTAATAAATGGCAATTAACTACTGCTTGACTTATTTTACAATTAAAGTTGCACATGCAAACTTCATGCTATCATGAGTTGTAATGTTTATCTTGCAAAGTGACTGCAGTCCCACGCATACCATATTAACTCCTTTTTTCCCTCTGAAACCAGAAATTTACTGAGCATTAAAGTGGGCATTGGGAAGGTTTCTTCTTAATAATGCTAAGCTTTTCAGACTTTTCCAGCACTTCAAATATCTACATGTTGTACTCTCCTGAGTCATACTGAGGTCTCCTCCAGGTTCCTAGGATGTGGAAGTGAAAGATTCAAAAGTAAATGCTGGCTATCTGAATTATTCCGACAGTGGATGCTCCTTATCCATGCTGAAAGCAAAAATTTAGAGTTAAGGAAAATAACCAGATCAGAAAACCAAACTCTGGGCTGACGGCTTCATCTGAGCATAATACTGGCTAGTCCTTCGGGAGTCTCTCAGTTGGAGGGAGGTATTAAATCAGGGGAAAGCTACTTGCTCTCATTTCAACCAGATTTCCTTGATTTATGGTATAAATACACAACTGATCACAGTATTGAGAAGTCCCAAGTTTCAGCAAAATGAAAGGCAGCGCAAGGAGGTTAAAGCTTTGTGCAAGTAACACTAAAAAACCCTCACTTGATTGAGTCTTTCAGCAGGTTGGGCCTGGCTCCCATGTACGCCCATCGTAAGGCCCCTTGGCACGACCTAAGGTTGGGGTAAAGGCCTCAGATCTCCCCTAAGAGAACAATCCAATGCTAATCAGATTCTGTTGAGTTCACTTCAAAGATACTGTAACTTTCTCGTATTAACTTGCAGAACAAAACTGAGTTGTAAGAAAAGCACTGGCAAAAACATTAGCTACTTTTCTGAAGGATATTGACACTAACATAAGCTCTTGAGCTGCACAACTTCCAGAGCAAGAGGGGAAATTTGCTATATAATAAGCTGGTAATTAAAGCCAGCTCATGCAATGTGAAACCACCAACAGAGCCTGCTCTTGGAGATTATCCCATGAGGTTGTAACGGAAAAGCTCAGCTCTGATGAGATCTGCCATCTAGTCATGGCTAAGAATACCAGTGGAAGTTTGAATGCCTTTCTGCATGTAACTGCATCTGTTCTTGTTTAAGCATCAGGAGTCAGTTTTACAGTTCGACTGAGTGTGTAGTGTGGCTTGGGGCCAGTAAATAGCCAGCCTTCATACTCAAAAAATACTGCAGTTCCTGAATGTGGCTATTGCTAGTTCTCTCACTTTCATAACTTTAATTTCTGTGTCCTAGTAGGAGAATGGTGAATAGTGAATATTCTGTGGGTGTAGTCAGAATAGCCAATGATCTGTGTGAGAGTGTGTTGCCTTGACAAGACCCTTCCTTTCATGAAAATCCGCAACTCACTGCTTTAAAAATGGGGTCTATGAAATTTGGTAATATTAAAAATGCTTCCATACAATCCAGCCATTTAACTTTTTTCAAGCTATAAAGAGGATTTCTGCTACAGATCAGCTTATAAAGCAGTTCATTAGGGTGGGCAGGAAGTGGAGTTAACTCTGTGAATAAATTTGTAACTACCAATGTATAAACCTAGGTAGGAGCTAACATTTCTGCCCCAAATGTCTATCAATATAGCTAACGTTCATAGAATTGTCTGCATGGAAAATAGATTGTATCAAATTGTTCCTTCACACACTATTGGCTGAGAGACAAACCTTTGTTATGCTGTCACTAAAGCTATTTACATGCTGAAACATGTCTAAACCCCTTCCTTGCATGGTGGTGGGCTTTGTTCCTAAAGGGAGGGCATTAACTTAGGGTGTGTCTTCACTGGCACTGTTAAAGCAGCGCCGCTCTCCTAGCCCTCTGAAAAAACCACCCCCACGCTGGTGCACTGCCTACATTGACACTTCACAGCGCTGAAACTTGCAGGACTCGGGGGTGTTTTTTCACCCCCGAGCGAGAAAGGTGCAGCGCTGTAAAGTGCCAGGGTAGCCAAGCCCTTAGTCATATAGTTCTGCTATATATTGGAAGCAAAATAACATCTCAGAATTAACTGACTCCACTCAAAACAGAGTCAGCCGTGTGAGAGTCATGGGAAAGGGTGAGGGTGGCCGTAGAGTGTTTTGTGGGGGGGAGGTAGTCCTGGGAAGCACATCAGTGTTGGCCTGTCCAAGAGGAGGGTGTTGCTTGTGTGGAGCTGAAAGGGTAATACAAACGCACAGTTTCATATGTGATCTGTTCAGCACTGGAAGTTAGCCCTCTGACATCACAAGTGCTGTATTAGTGGCCAGACTTCTTGTAGGATAAACATTACAATTCACAGAGCAGAACTATTTCCATTTTCTGACTTGCTTCTCTAAATTCGGGTAGCCATGGCACCTACATGCTTTTAAAAGCCTTTAAGTATAAGTCACTAAAAGGGTGTAATTCATAAACTGTGGGTTTAAAAACGGGGGAAGGGCGGGCAAAAAATGGTTGAGAACTTTAAAATAGGATGGTAACAGACCACACCTACCAGGGCTGATTGACCCTGATGATCTGCTGAAGAAAAAGCTCTCTCCGCCATGTTTGCAGCTGCTTCTATTGCTTCACACTCGCACAGACTTCTAGGCTTCCGAGTGATACACACAGATAATCCTGGAATCTTCTTACGAGATTTTTGTGAATCCGTTCACAGTGGTAGCATTAAAGAACCCTTATCACTTCAGGAATAAAAAAAAAAAAATCAAATCAGACAAGCTCTAGCAAGCCAGTATCTCTTCAAAGAGTTCTGCACAATGTACGGAAGCCCTTGCATCCAAAACTCTACTCCTCTTCCTTGTAAAGACACTTAAAAATAAAACCGTGGTGTTCCACAGTTCTTTTCAGATGCGTTAGCCAGTGCTTGGGGTGCCACATCTCCATGATGAATGTCCAGCTCGTTCACAGGTGAGCTAACGGCAGGGAGCTGCTACTGCAGTTTGCTCGTGAATCATCCTAAAAGTCTGCTGCTACTGGACAGGTAAGGAAGTCTGAACAAATACTATTAATGCTGGTAGCCAACGTCTCTCACTCAAACACTAGAAGTGTTTACCTTATAGGTTTCAGAGTAGCAGCCGTGTTAGTCTGTATTTGCAAAAAGAAAAGGAGGACTTGTGGCACCTTAGAGACTAACCAATTTATTTGAGCATAAGCTTTCGTGGGCTACAGCTCACTTCATCGGATGCATTCAGTGGAAAATACAGTGGGGAGATTTATAAGCGCTCACAAAATAGCAATGGGAGACTGCCTGGGATTATGCTGTTTATAAAGGCTTTATTATAATGGGATTAGGTTGACGTTGACCCTGCCATTAACCTGTCAAATGCAATGACGCTTTTGCTGTTTAATATGAAGAAAGTTAAGCTTTCCTTTTTGAGTCTGACTTGAATAAAATACTGGTGTCTCCACCTTCTCACTAAACCCCACAGCACAGAAGTAAAATGGGCCCGTGGGGAGAAGTACATCTCTAGGATTTTCTATAGTGCCGATCAGCATAGGTAAACTAGATTGCACAATAAGGTTGCAGCTCATTAAGTCTTCCCCCTTCTCTGGTTACAGGAAGCTTTGCTTGCAATATACATCTCAACTTTTATTTTTAGTGTGGTTATTGTGGAAAGCTCTAACTGCAGAGCAAGGTCCTCTGTCAGACTCTGGAGTAGTCTTGTATAATCTCCTTTTGGAAGCTCCTCCTTTCACTGCATGTCCTTGACTGAGGATGCTTCGTCTCTGGCTCCCTGTGCTGCTTCCATAGCTTCATGGATTACGCACACCCCTCTGAGAGACTGCAGCTGTGTGGGTAGGCTCTGGCTAGAGAGGAGGTGGCTGATGTCTGGCCCGATGGATGATTTTCAAGATCAGGAACCTACTTACTAAAAGATGAAATGCAGCATCTGCACAGCAACGTTGCCCCAAGACACAGCATGACGAGCGTCCTAGCCGACTGGAACAGCAAGAGCAATTCAGTTGGGCCACTTGTACCTTCCGGAGTCTCTAGGAGTTTGCTGGTGAGGCAGCCACATGAGTGTGGCAAGGAGCTGACACCATCTAACCCCAGCAAAGCTCTCCCTTCTTGAGGTAAAATGGTATCCAGTGGCTTGCGGTTTGGGGTGCCCTCAGCAGAATGTCCAAGTGGCAGAGTCAATTGCAGGTTTTACACGCAGCTGGCAGGTTGTCTGAGGTTCACACTTCAAGCCCTGGTAAACTAGGTTGTGAAGTGATTCAGTGGGAGAAGGCTGGGAACAGTCAGGAAAGGTTAGTTTTGTTGTTCTCTTGTGTTTTATGTTGGGTAAAAGAAACAGAACCAAGGAAAGCAGCAGAAAGGGCTGGAGGAGCAAAGACGCATTTTCTGAGTTTGCCAAGAAGCAGCTAGCAGCGTTGTGTGCACAGCAAGGCCTGTCAGCTGCTGATCAGAAGTAATTGGGGCTAGTGGCCATGCTGCACTCCTGCCATGAGGCAGGATAGGGCACCTGCTCCAAACTGGTGGCCACTGGGGTTCCTTTTCTCCTACAAGGCGTGCAGGGGACCAAGCTGACAGTTCCCCGGATGATCCAGCAGAGGCAGTGGTGATGGCAAGAGGTCCAGAGCTGTGGGTGCTGGAGTGGAAAAGGCAGCTAGGGGAGGAGAGGCAAATGGAGCTGGCAGCCCGGGGTGTCAGAGCGAGGAGGCAGAGCTGCACCAACAGAAGCTTGCTAAGCAGGACAAACGCAGGCAGCTCAGACAGAAGAGGAGAGGCAAGTCACGCCCTTGGGACCCCTGTGGATGACCTACAGGTGTGCCTGATAAGGGACTAGGAGGCAGTCAGATGTGGGTAGAGAGAATCCCACTGCTCTGGACCTGGCTAGGAACCTCAGCGAGGCTGGTGACAGCCTGAAACAGTTTATTCTTGGAGACAAAATGTTCCTGTATTTAAAAATGTCCTTGAGCATGTCCTTGAGCAGCTCATATTCCTGTTTAATCTGAAGGTGAGGATTGCTGGTAAATGAGCAACAGGAGATGGAGAGCTGAGCAGAGGAATAACTGGGCCCCAAGCATAAGGTTTGATTAGCTGAACACCTTGTAAAGCTGGGAGATAATACTTGTACAGGGAGAGGAATTCTTTAAAACACCGAGTTTAGCACAGGAGGGATGTCTGTGCCTCTGTACTGTTCCAGTGTCATTGCAATTACACCAGAGCCTTCTGCACGCCACTTTTCAACTTTAAAATTAGCCCTCGTGGGCGGCGCAGGTAGCACTGCCTGTACCAAAGGTTGCCTGTCGCTTTCCATTATAAGACCCTGTTTTTTGTTGCTTATAACCTTGCCAAACTTTAATCATTTAGCTGTCCTCTCCCTCAGGTTGATTTATTTGTTAGGTTTCAGCTAAAACGTTTCCGCTGTTTCTGAGAATGAGATCGGGGAAAATAAGCTTTTGTCCATATTTAAAAAAAAAAAATTAAAAAATCCAACCATTTAATTGAGAAGCATTTGCACGTCCATGTTTTGGAGCAGAGCATGGAAATTTGCCTTTTGTGATTCCTGTGAAAATTCACCCAAATCTGGCCAAGCTTTGAGAAAAATTTCAGTTTGCACATGCTTGGTGGACACTTGTTAATTTGGCAGCTAAATTCGCTGAAGATTCTGTCTGCACTGAGCATGCACCTATGTGTTGATGGGGGGGGATGGTGCATGCACAGTCCCAGTGTGATTGAGCGTGCTCCAGCTCAGGGTTGCAGGAGCTGAGCCGGACTTTCTCTGCAATGGCTTCTCCCAGCTGCTAGGGGCAGGTTGACGGGATATCCTCTGGGAATGAGTCAGGGTTGTGTAGTGAAGGAGGCTGTTGTCTGAAAGACCCCAGTCTCATTGGCTGCAGAAGGTAGAACATGAGGCAAGGGAAGACTGATCCCGTGGAGAACTGGTTTCTATCCCTGCTTTTGCCACCGAGTTGGTATGTGATGCTGTCAAGTCACTTAAACCAAACTTTCACTGATGGCTCTTAACTGTTGTCAGGGTTCTTTCCCCACTCTGAACTCTAGGGTTCAGATGTGGGGACCCACACGAAAGACCCCCTAAGCTTATTTCTACCAGCTTAGGTTAAAACTTCCTCAAGGCACAAATTCTTTGCCCTTGGATTAGGTAAAACGCTGCCACCACCAAGTGATTTAACAAACAATCAGGAACAGGACCACTTTGAGTTCCTATTTCCCCAAAATATCCCCCCAAGCCCTTACACCCCCTTTCCTGGGAAGGCTTGAGAATAAACAAGATGAGCACAAACCAGCCTTGGATTTTTAACACCCAAAAAACCCAGTCAGATTCTTAAAAAACAGAACTTTATTAGAAGAACAAAAAAAGATAAGAGAACAACTCTGTAAGATCAGAATAGAAGGTAATCTTACAGGCAGTCAGATTCAAACCATAGAGAATCCCTCTAGGCAAAACCTTAAGTTACAAAAAGACACAAAAACAGGACTACACATTTCCTCCAGCACAGCGAATTTCACAAGCCAAAACAAAGAACACCTAACGCATTTTCTAGCTAGATACTTACTAACTTTACAGGAGTTGGAGGGCTTGCATCCTTGATCTGTTCCCGGCACAGGTATCACACAGACAGACAAACGCCTTTTCCCCCGCTCCAGATTTCATAGAATCATAGAATATCAGGGTTGGAAGGGACCCCAGAAGGTCATCTAGTCCAACCCCCTGCTCGAAGCAGGACCAATTCCCAGTTAAATCATCCCAGCCAGGGCTTTGTCAAGCCTGACCTTAAAAACCTCTAAGGAAGGAGATTCTACCACCTCCCTAGGTAACGCATTCCAGTGTTTCACCACCCTCTTAGTGAAAAAGTTTTTCCTAATATCCAATCTAAACCTCCCCCACTGCAACTTGAGACCATTACTCCTCGTTCTGTCATCTGCTACAATTGAGAACAGTCTAGAGCCATCCTCTTTGGAACCCCCTTTCAGGTAGTTGAAAGCAGCTATCCAGTCCCCCCTCATTCTTCTCTTCTGCAGGCTAAACAATCCCAGCTCCCTCAGCCTCTCCTCATAAGTCATGTGTTCCAGACCCCTAATCACTTTTGTTGCCCTTCGCTGGACTCTCTCCAATTTATCCACATCCTTCTTGTACTGTGGGGCCCAAAACTGGACACAGTACTCCAGATGAGGCCTCACCAATGTCGAATAGAGGGGAACGATCACGTCCCTCGATCTGCTCGCTATGCCCCTACTTATACATCCCAAAATGCCATTGGCCTTCTTGGCAACAAGGGCACACTGCTGACTCATATCCAGCTTCTCGTCCACTGTCACCCCTAGGTCCTTTTCCGCAGAACTGCTGCCTAGCCACTCGGTCCCTAGTCTGTAGCTGTGCATTGGGTTCTTCCGTCCTAAGTGCAGGACCCTGCACTTATCCTTATTGAACCTCATCAGATTTCTTTTGGCCCAATCCTCCAATTTGTCTAGGTCCTTCTGTATCCTATCCCTCCCCTCCAGCGTATCTACCACTCCTCCCAGTTTAGTATCATCCGCAAGATTTGAAAGTATCTTGTTCCCACATTGGTCATTTTGAGTCAGGTACCAGCCAGATTACCTGAGCTTCTTAACCCTTTACAGGTAAAAGGCTTTGCCTCTGGCCAGGAGGGATTTTATAGCACTGTATACAGAAAGGTGGTTACCCTTCCCTTTAGATTTATGACAACTGTGTATTCCTCATTGTCTGGGTTCTCGACCTGAGGTCTAATTTGCAGAAGGGCTGAGCACTTTCAGCTGCACTATAAGTCAGTGGGAGTTCTTCTCTGACCATAAAGCACTACATAATGCGAAGTCCTCTGGACAATCAGGCTGCAGGCTTCCCAGGCTGGGCATCTAAAGTCACTGTCATTTCTGCCAATTTTGGTTTTAATCTCTGTGCCTCGGTTCCCCGTATGTAAAATGGGGATAACGCTCCCTCACCTCATTAGAGTGTTGTGAAGATTAGTAATTTATGAACACTTGCAAAGCACGAAGATGCTATGATGCGTGCACCATAGCAAAGTTGAGGAGAAAAGGAATACTTCTCTAGTCAGAGCAGGGGTTGGCTGTGTGATGTAAATAATGCATGGGGTCACGGGTTGAATGGAGGAGGATACAAAGAAATTGTGAACAGTTATCTGTTCAGGCAACACTGTCCATCCTGGGCACTGAAAACTAGTGTGATGATCCAAGAATAACACAATGCATATGCCCAAGGGGATGGAATTAAGAAGACATGGGCTTTTTTGTGTTAAATTGATTCTAATTCAAGAAGCAGCTGGGCTGGAAATGAACACTTATGTGATACATATCTAAAAGATAGGGGGAGATATTTATTCCGAATTGCCTTGCTCATATTTAAACCACTTAACTAGTAGTACATTATTTTTGATAGACAACAAAAGGATTTCATGATGTGGTGCCTACCTCATCCTTCAGTTAATCCCCAGAGGGGAACAGGAACCGTTCACCGAAGAGTAGAAGAGTATTAAAAGATCACTAACCTCCCCCACCCTGAGAAAAGGCTTCACGTGCCTATGCTTGAAGGAGACTGTTTACTGAGGAAATTATGGCCTTAGATCTGTAGTAATTAATCTTATAGAAAACAGTCCTGTCCATGAAACGTGAATAAATATGAAATTGGAGGACTGCAATTGGCAGTGGTCCTTACTCAAAACCCATTTACTGTTTAGAAATTGAATAGTGTGGATAAAACTTAAGGCAAATGTCTTCCCTTCCCTTTGGTCTAACAAGAGCTGCCTGAATTCTAGACCAGACCTGCTTCTAGCAAGGACTGGAGGAGAAAAATACAGTACTGCTAGGGTTGCCAATTTTGGTTGCATGTATTTCTGGAGATTTCATCACATGACATAATCTTTAATTAAAGATTAATCTTTAATCCCTGGAGACTCCAGGCCAATCCTGGAGGGTTGGCAATCCTAAGTACTGTACTGAGAAATATGGTGCCTGGACCAGACACTCTTCCTATTACTTCTGAGGACTTGCTGAATCTGGAACAATTATGTAGCTATTTCCATGCCAGTGTCTGAGCTTGCCCTCCGTCGTCTCTAGCAGAAGGCCCTATGATCCCAGCTGGACAAGGGGGGTCTGTGAATCTTCAGCATCCTGTACTGAATGGAGTGCTCATTGCAATCCTTCAAGCCAATACCCAGCTCTGTATTCACTGCCCCCAGCCCTTCGTTACTGTGGAGTGCGGGCTGACCAGCAGAGCTGAGAGCCCTTCCCGAGTGTTGAGTGCCCCTGAACACCAGGAAATGCTGCATTAAGGATACACCAGCCCCCCAGTTCGCATTGAGAACAATGGAGATTCCCCCACACTGCCCTGCTTTGAGATCCATGGAGCATTCCCCCTCCCTATCCATCCCCATTGAGATCAATGTTTGCTGCTGGAGCCTGAGCACTGTTTAACGCCCGCCCCCCCCCCCCCACACACACACACCCCGTTTGTCCCAGTGCGGCAGGCACTATTTCCTGTGTAGCGATAACACTGTACGTTTCTCTTTAACTGGGGGCAGGTTTTCTCTCATATGCTCTAAAGCAACAGTGAATATGACCACTATGCTGTCTTTCCATTAGCGCCCACCCTGCCAGAACCACATTCTCCTGTTTAAGGCTGAGCTGTGGTGAGTGAGAAGGAAGTTCTGCAATTTCTTTTGCGCTTTCAAGAGCTGGTAGGCCGGGAGCCGCCCCGCCCCCCGAGCAGCGTGGGGGAAGCACCAGTACACCAGCTCTCGGGGGGCTGAGCCTGTAGGGCTGGCATGGCAGAATCTAGCCCTAGAGAGGTGGCAGCGGCATGCTGTACGCCCTCCATGTGAGGTAGCAGCCAAGCAACAGGAAAATAGTAAAGAACAGGATTGTCAGACACATAGATGGACATGATTTGAGGGGGAAGAGTCAACAGGGCTTTTGTAAAGGGAAATCATGCCTCACCAATCTACTAGAGTTCTCTGAGGGGGACAACAAGCATGTGGACAAGGGAGATCTGGTCAATACAGTGTACTTAGATTTTCAGAAGGCCTTTGACAAGGTCCCTCACCAAAGGCTCTTAAGCAAAGTAAGCTCTCTTAGGATAACAGGGAAGGTCCTCTCATGGATCAGTAACTGGTTAAAAGATAGGAAACAAAGGGTAGGAATAAATTTTCAGTTTTCAGAATGGAGAGAGGTAAATGGTGGTGTCCCCCAGGGATCTGTACTGGGACCAGTCCTATTTAACATTAATAAATGATCTAGAAAAACGGGTAAACAGTGAAGTGGCAAAATTTGCAGATGATACACAACTACTCAAGCTAGTTAAGTCCCAAGCAGACTGTGAAGAGCTACAAAAGGATCGCTCAAAAGTGGGTGACTGGGAAACAAAATGGCCGATGACATTCAGGGTATGTCTACACTACGAAATTAGGTCGAATTTATAGAAGTCAGTTTTTATACAGTCGATTGTGTATGTCCCCACACAAAATGCTCTAAGTGCATTAACTCGGCGGAGTGCTTCCACAGTACCGAGGCTAGCGTCGACTTCGGGAGTGTTGCTCTGTGGGTAGCTATCCCACAGTTCCCGCAGTCTCCGCTGCCCATTGGAATTCTGGGTTGAGATCCCAATGCCTGATGGGGCTAAAACATTGTTGTGGGTGGTTCTGGGTACATGTCGTCAGGCCCTCCCTCCGTGAAAGCAACGGCAGACAATCATTTCATGCCTTTTTTCCTGAGTTACCTATGCAGACACCATACCACAGCAAGCATGGAGCCCGCTCAGCTCACTGTCACCGTATGTCTCCTGGGTGCTGGCAGACGTGATACTGCATTGCTACACAGCAGCAGCAACCTATTGCCTTGTGGCAGCAGACGGTGCAATAGGCCTGAAAAACCATCCTCATCGTGTCTGAGGTGCTCCTGGCCACCTCGGTAAGGTCGGTCAGGAGCGCCTCAGCAGACATGGGCGCAGGGACTAAATTGGGAGTGACTAGACCAGGTCATTCTCTTTAGTCCTGAAGGCAGTCCTATTGTACCATCTTCTGCCGAGCAGCCAGGACATGTGGATGGCTAGCAGTCCTACTGCACCATCTGCTACCAGCCAAAGGTGTAAAAGATAGATGGAGTGGATCAAAACAAGAAATAAACCAGATTTGTTTTGTATTCATTTGCTCCCCCTCCCTCCCTCGTGAAATCAATGGCCAACAATCGTTTTGGTGAGGTCTGTGCTCTGTCAGTGTGGGAGGACAGCATGAGCTCAGAGAACATTTCATCGTGAGTGCGATTTTTTTCGCCTTCTAATCTTCACTAGCCTCTGGGAAGGAGAAGATCCTGTGATTCTTGAAACACATGCAGCTGGTGGAGAAAAAAAAGGGACAGTGATATTTAAAAAGACACATTTTATAGAACAATGGGTACACTCTTTCACGGTGAACCTTGCTGTTAACATTACATACATGGCACATGTGCTTTTGTTCCAAGGTTGCATTTTGCCTCCCCCCAGCACATGGCTAGCCCCTCACCTCTCCCCGTGGCTAACAGCGGGGAACATTTCTGTTCAGCCACAGGCAAACAGCCCAGCAGGAACGGGCACCTCTGAATGTCCCCTTAAGAAAAGTACCCTAGTTCAACCAGGTGACCATGAATGATATCACTCTCCTGAGGATAACACAGAGAGATAAAGAACGGATGTTGTTTGAACACCAGCAAACATACACTGCAATGCTTTGTTCTACAATGATTCCCGAGTACGTGCTACTGGCCTGGAGTGGTAAAGTGTCCTACCATGGAGGAAGGAATAAGGCTGCCCTCCCCAGAAACCTTTTGCAAAGGCTTTGGGAGTACATCCAGGAGAGCCGCGAATGCCAGGGCAAATTAATCATTAAATATGCTTGCTTTTAAACCATGTATAGTATTTTAAAAGGTACACTCACCAGAGGTCCCTTCTCCGCCTGGCGGGTCCGGGAGGCAGCCTTGGGTGGGTTTGGGGGGTACTGGCTCCAGGTCCAGGGTGAGAAACAGTTCCTGGCTGTTGGGAAAACTGGTTTCTCTGCTTGCTTGCTGTGAGCTATCTACAACTTCATCATCTTCCTCGTCCCCAAAACCTGCTTCCGTGTTGCCTCCATCTCCATTGAAGGAGTCAAACAACATGGCTGGGGTAGTGGTGGCTGAACCCCCTAAAATGGCATGCAGCTCATCATAGAAGCGGCATGTTTGGGGCTCTGATCTGGAGCGGCCGTTTGCCTCTCTGGTTTTTTGGTAGGCTTGCCTCAGCTCCTTAAGTTCCATGTGGCACTGTTTCGGGTCCCTGTTATGGCCTCTGTCCTTCAAGTCCTAAGAGTTTTTGACAAATGTTTTGGCATTTTGAAAACTGGAACGCAGTTCTGATAGCACGGATTCCTCTCCCCATACAGTGATCAGATCCCGTACCTCCCATTCAGTCCATGCTGGAGCTCTTTTGTGATTCTGGGACTCCATCATGGTCACCTCTGCTGATGAGCTCTGCATTCACCTGTAGCTTGCCATGCTGGCCAAACAGGAAATTGAAATTCAAAAGTTTGCAGGCCTTTTCCTGTCCACCTGGCCAGTGCATCTGAGTTGAGAGTGCTGTCCAGAGCGGTCACAATGGAGCACTCTGAGATAGCTCCCGGAGGCTAATACCATCTAATTGCGTCCACAGTACCCCAAATTCGACTTGGCAAGGCCAATTTCAGCGCTAATCCCCTTGTCGGGGGTGGAGTAAGGAAATCGATTTTAAGAGCCCTTTAAGTAAAAAAAAGGGCTTCGTCGTGTGGACGGGTGCAGGGTTAAATCGATTTAATGTTGCTAAATTCAACCTCAACTCCTAGTGTACACCGAGGCTCAGTGTTGATAAATGCAAAGTAATGCCCATTGAAAAGCATAATCCCAACTATATGTATAAAATGATGTGGTCTAAATTAGCTGTTACCACTCAAGAAAGAGATCTTGGAGTCATTGTGGATAGTTCTCTGAAAACATCCGCTCAATGTGCAGCAGGAGTCAAAAAAACAAACAGAATGTTGGGAATCATTAAGAAAGGGATAGATAATAAGACAGAAAATATCATGTTGCCTCTATATAAATCCATGGTACGTCCACATCTTGAATACCGTGTGCAGATGTGGTTGCCCCATCTCAAAAAAGATACATAGGAATTGGAAAAGGTTCAGAAAAGGGCAACAAAAATGATCAGGGGTATGGAACGGCTTCCATATGAGAAGAGATTAATAAGACTGGGACTTTTCATCTTGGAAAAGACACGACTAAGGGGGGATATGATAGAGGTCTATAAACTCAGGAGTGGTGTGGAGAAAGTAAAAAAGGAAGTGTTATTTATTCCTTCTCATAACACAAGAACTAGGGGTCACCAAATGAAATTAATAGGCAGCAGGTATAAAACAAACAAAAGGAAGTATTTCTTCACACAACGCACAGTCAACCTGTGGAACTCTTTGCCAGAGGATGTTGTGAAGGCCAAGAGTATAACAGGGTTCAAAAAAGAACTAGATAAATTCATGGAGGATAGGTCCATCAATTGCTATTAGCCAGGATGGACAGGGATGGTGTCCCTAGCCTCTGTTTGCCAGAAGCGGGGAATGGGAGACGGGATGGATCACTTGATGATAACCTGTTCTGTTCACTCCCCCTGGGGCACCTGGCATTGGCCACTGTCGGAAGACAGGACACTGGGCTAGATGGACCTTTGGTCTGACCTAGTATGGCCGTTCTTATGTTCCACAAGCCCATTGCTGCAATGGAGGGCCAAGTACTTCCCCCCTCTAGCTAAGCCTCAACCAAAAAGGGCTGCTATTCGAACAACTCAGTACCCCGACTCAAGTACAAATCCTGAAAAAGGAGCAGAAGTAACTTTGCTCAGAGCTCTTCCTTCCCACTCCAGCTATTACAAGCAGAAATTACCTCAACTGTTCCCTTCCTCCCCAAGTGATGTCATAAACTCCTCCCGCTCCTTCCGCTGCCCGGGAATCTCAATGTTGGTTCTAGTTCTAGGCAGCCATGAGAAAGCCCTGTGTCCTAACAGGCTAGGTTCCTGTCTGCTGGGTCGTGAGGTTCAGGAGAGCAGAGGTGACGCCATATAGGGACCCTCCTGCATTCAATATGGCTTTTAAAAGAAAACTGGCTCAAGCAACTGTATGGGGTCATGAGTGCATGGCCTTGTACCTGAGGTGCTGAACTGGGAGCCAGAAGAGGAGTTCCGTACCCAGCTCTCCGAGACTCCTTTCATGTCCTTGGTCAAATCACTTATGCCCATACCCTCGACAGTAGTTAGGAGCCTAACTCCATGGATTTCAATGGAAGTGTGAGCCTAAATACCTTTAAGGCTCTGAGCCTCGGCTGGTGTTCCCCTCTGTGCAATGGGATGCTGCGAGGACTAATGCAAACGCCTAGTGAACACAAGTATTAATTTTTATCCCAACCTGTTTATTCGACAGTCTTTGCTCAAAATGCAGAAATATGCTACACAAGCACTCCAATTCTCTGATTCAGGTGCGATGCTGTGATAGTCATCTGACTGCACGGTCTGAAATTCTACCCAGCATTCACACACTCTGGGTTTTTTAACCCCCAATTGTTAGTTCATTTGGAGGTTTAGAAGTAAAATGTGGGGTGGGGCAGTGATTCTTCACGTCCGATGGCAGTGGGGTAAGAGTCTGAGGAGAACACATTTCTATAGAGCACACTCTGAGAAAAGGAGCAATGGCCAAGTGAAAGGCTTTGCTCAGAGGGACAGAATTCTTCGCCCCAGCATTGCCTAGATGCACACAGCCAGCCCATGAGTATCTCCTGGTTGGGGTACAGTGGGGTTACTCTAGGGCGGGGGTCAGTCCTCCTGCACGCACACTGTGCACCACTGGCCAGGACTCCAAAAAGCCACTTTCCTTCTTGCAGCAGGACGGTGGGAGAGCTGCTCACAACACTGCCATGTTCCAGCCTTCCTGGCTGACCTTACTTTGTCCTGACGAAACTGGGGGGGGGGGGAGGGGGAGGGTTTGACCCAAGTGACTGACCACTAAACTGTGTTGGGAGATCTCAGGGACCGGTGCCGGTCCACAGACCAGTCACTGAGAAATGCTGCCTTAGATACATGACAGGACACAGTAAGTGAGAGATATGGATAACAGCAGCTTGCAACCCCAACGTTTCACCCACATTACAACGTAGCTCCAGTGCAAAGTGATGAACCCTCCTGTGCTGTGGCAGTGTGGCGAGGGGGAGAAAGGACTGTTCTCTCCAGCCACAACAGCTGCAAACTGGCAGGCAGCAGAACTGCCCCATGCGGTAGCCACTTGCAGCAGCCCAGACTGTGACTGCTCACTGCAACTCGAGTGATTCGAGCTGCAAGGCATCACAGAGAGAATCAGTCAGGCTCAGGCTGCGTTGCCTTGACTGCCATGTCACAGCAGGTGATGAGTCTCACTACGACCTTCCCTTTTAAAGAGAGGGTGCTGGGACAGCTCTGGCTGCATGTTGATTTCATTTCCGTCCCTCTCCATCTGAGACTGCACTGGCCTGCAGTGCCTACTGGGAGCTAGGCACAGCAGTGATCCCCTGACTGCAGTGCATTGGCCACCTGGCTGCAGGACTGTGCCAAGGTGGGCAGGCCAGGCCCTCAGGGGGTTGCTCAGGGCAGGCCCAGCACGTAGCTCTGGCTGCCCCTTTCCTCCCCCTAGAAGGCCCCCAAGGGTTTCGGTTTTGCCCACTCTCCTGTGAAACCTGCACAAAAAGTCACTCACGATGATGGCGGGATGTTCATGGCTTCAGTACCATCACTCGGCAGCTAATGCATTGGCTTCCCCGCATGCCCAAATTCAGCCCTCCCAGTGGCTGCCTGAGACAGGGCCCTGCATGAATGCAAACAGGCTGTGAGTCACCCTGGTGGGGCAGGAGCAGCTCTGGTTGGCAGTGGAGCGAGGCAGTGTCTTCATTACCAGCTGAGGGTGTCAGGTTCTCAGCCACAGGTTGCTAAATAATCCACTGCTGCCCCTGTGCTCTCAGACAGCTGTGCTGTCTCACGGTCCCACCTGTGACTGGCCAGCCCTGGAGGCCATTCTTTCCTCTTGTGGCCTCTACAGCTTATGGGCATCCTCAGTGCAGTGACATCTGTTCTACTGAGGATAACAGGGAAGTCCACCTAGTTCAGAATACAGCTGCCTGCTGAGCGAGCATCCAGGCAAACACCTTGTGTAGAGCCCCTTTGTTCTTTGCATTGGCTTCTGGATGCCGTCCAGATGTTTGCCATAGCTTCAAAGCTATGAACACCTGGGGGCCTTCCCACTCTGCGTGATTGCCCACTGCAGCAGCCTTTGGGCTCCCCCGCATCCTGAACTCCCCTCTCTGCACAGCTTGTATCTATGTAGCATTGCAGCCCAATGCGGAGCCCTTATATTAGGTGACTTCCGCTTTGACTCCCTCCGGGGCACCTGGCATTGGCCACTGTCGGAAGACAGGATACTGGGCTAGATGGACCATTGGTCTGACCCAGTCTGGCCGTTCTTATGTTCTTATGTCTATTGTCCTTGGCAGAAGGGCAGTTGTTAATCCCAGTCACTGTGGGCAGCCAAGTATAATTTATTGCTCTTCAATGTTTGCAAGACAACACCTCGCTGTTTTGGTGACAGGCGCCTTAAATAAACTAAATGGTCTGTTCCAGCTGGGGCAGCATTTTACTAGCTATTTATTCTTCTTTCACACTGTGTTATGGTTTTAGATACTCAGATATACCTAAATGCTATTATTTCTTCTCAATTTTCCTACTCACTAGATTCAGTGAGTGTTTGGGTGATCATCAAAAAAGATAAGTTTCAGAAGAACAGCCGTGTTAGTCTGTATTCGCAAAAAGAAAAGGAGTACTTGTGGCACCTTAGAGACTAACCAATTTATTTGAGCATGAGCTTTCGTGAGCTGTAGCTCACGAAAGCTCATGCTCAAATAAATTGGTTAGTCTCTAAGGTACATCAAAAAAGAGGGCCACATCTACTGCCTGCTCATGGTGCTCCCTATGAGTAATGTAAAGGAAAATGAAAGGACACAAAATGTGGAACACCAGCTTGCGTTCTGCTTGACCATCAGCCCAAATGAGCCATCCTCCTATACAGCGCCTTTCAGGGCCAGAGCTGCAAACCCTAACAGTGGGGCTTGTTCTCAAGATGCTGCCATTCAATATCGAGAGATCTCCTCCTCTACTGAGCTACAAACCTTGAAGCACATGTAATCTTGGTTCTGGAGATGTACTCAACCACCAGTGTGCAACTTTCAGTGCTAGGCTGTCATGGCTCATCAGCAGTACAAACAATATGGGATGGAGTTCTCTAACATAAGCTTTCGTGAGCTACAGCTCACTTCATCGGATCCGATGAAGTGAGCTGTAGCTCACGAAAGCTCATGCTCAAATAAATTTCCTAGTCTCTAAGGTGCCACAAGTCCTCCTTTTCTTTTTAGATGCCTCTGTAATGCACTCCCTTAAGGATCCGCTCTAGCTCCTCTACTTTTTAACATAGATAGTTAAGGCCTATCAGTGGATAAGGCCAATAAGTAAGTATATGCGGATGACATCTGTCTTGCTGATATGGATAACAATCTACACAATCATGAAGGGTCACTTAGCCAGGACACGAATGCTCTGGCCACTTACCTTCATCAGTGGAGACACCTTAAGTGAGCCTATGACGCTGGTCACAAGCTCCCATCTGAACAATCGCCTGGCCAGTCAGCCCCTTACAGTCCATGTTGAGGACTCGCTTTCCAGCCTGTTGTCACTTATTTAGGAGTCAAACCGGTCCCATCTAGAACACTCAAATAAAATTATTACCTCCCACACTGCCTTGATCCAGAAGCTAGCAGGAACCTCCTGGGAGTAGAGGCAAATGTTCTATGAATGCCATGGGGCACCACTGGAGATATCTGCCCTCCTCCAGGAGAAAACAACTTCACCAGTGCCTGCTGACCTGCCACAACTGACTTCACAACATCCTTTGGCAATGACTGCTTGTGCCCTCACAACCAGTGCTGCGGGCCCAGTGCTGGTCTCAGATGAATGACAACATATCAGGGCCAACAGCTCGATCCTTGCAGAGCGTCATCAGCTTTGGGATAGAGAGACACACGTGCTGGTGAAGTCCAGGAGCCTGATTTATGCTGACCTGTTTGCCACCTGGGCTGCAGATCCTGGCTAGGGTTAACAGGCTGCCAAGCACAATGGCCAGCGTGGCTGCTTAGCCCAGTTGTCCCAGCAGTGCCGAGGGCCAGACACGTGGTGGAGGAGTGCACAACCTTGGTATGCTGGATGGTGCTGAACAACGAAGATATCGGCTGAACAACGAAGATATCGGCTTGTGATGCATGTGGAAGAAAAAGATGGCCGTCAAAACCATAGGCCAACTCTTCTCTTCATCTATGAGTCCTATCAGCCATTTTCTTCAAGGCACTCCACGGCCTGGGTCCAGGGTATCGAAGCCTGGTCTATACCTAAAACTCAGGTCAGCCGAGCTATTGTTGCTCAGGGGTGTGAAAAAGTCACACCTAGCAGTGCCAGAGCGAGGCCAGCCTAAGCCCCGGTATAGACACCGATAGCTTGACGGAAGAATTCTTCCATTGCCCTAACTACCACTTCTCGAGTGGGTGGATTTACTACAGGGCCAGAAAAACCCTTTCCGTCGCTGGGGCAAGTGTTGACAGTACAGTGCTACAGGTGTAGCAGTCGTACGGGTAGCGTAGACCTAGCCGTAGAGAGTCGAACGATCTGGGCTGCCGACCGTGTTCGACAGCTCCGCTCCTCTGGCCCAATGGAACTTTCCACCATCAGGGGAAAGCTCATCTGTGCAGGAGACAGACCCCCATGGGGCTGGCCAGAGACTGGGGAATGGACTCCCCCAGCAAGCAAAGGCCATCCCAAACCTTCCCACCTTCCACTCTAAGTAGCAGGCGTGCTGCTCCAACCTGCCTTCTCTAATATAAACACAGAGCAGCCTGGCCATTTAAAAAACAAATAAACCAGCAAACCCAAACCGAACCCTCCCTGCACACACACAGGTCTCCCCTGGGGAGAGAGGGAACCGGCGCTGGAAGAAACAGGGCCTGATTCGAAATGCCACGGTAAGTGCTCTGTGGTGTTTGTGCTGTGAAATGAAGCTATTGACATGGCCTGATTCTGGCCCTACTGAAATCAATGGCAAAACTCCCTTTGTCTTCAGTAGGAACGGGGGTGGGGGAGGAGGATAGATATATTCGACACTAGCTGCTGCTGCAGTATTTTTGTTCCTGAAGTTAAACAAACATGCCAGTTTTTTCCTACAATCTCTACTGATTCTCTCCCTTCCTGCCCCGCAGCTTCTTAATAACCGCTCTGAACCATCCAACAGCGATTCAGAATGTGCGTTTAGGGATCTGAACACTGTTGTGACACTACGCTATTCCTACCTACATGCCTCCAGCTTTCACCCAGACCACACCACACGATCCATCGTCTACAGCCAAGCTCTACGATACAACCGCCTTTGCTCCAACCTCTCAGACAGAGACAAACACCTACAAGATCTCTATCAAGCATTCTTACAACTACAATACCCACCTGCTGAAGTGAAGAAACAGACTGACAGAGCCAGAAGAGTACCCAGAAGTGACCTACTACAGGACAGGCCCAACAAAGAAAATAACAGAACGCCACTAGCCATCACCTTCAGCCCCCAACTAAAACCTCTCCAACGCATCATCAAGGATCTACAACCTATCCTGAAGGACGACCCATCACTCTCACAGATCTTGGGAGACAGGCCAGTCCTTGCTTACAAACAGTCCCCCAACCTGAAGCAAATACTCACCAGCAACCACACACCACACCACAGAACCACTAACCCAGGAACCTATCCTTGTAACAAAGCCCATTGTTAACTGTGTCCACATATCTATTCAGGGGGCACCATCCTAGGGCCTAATCACATCAGCCACACGATCAAAGGCTCGTTCACCTGCCCATCTACCAATGTGATATATGCCATCATGTGCGAGCAATGCCCCTCTGCCATGTACATTGGTCAAACTGGACAGTCTCTACGTAAAAGAATAAATGGACACAAATCAGACGTCAAGAATTATAACATTCAAAAACCAGTCGGAGAACACTTCAATCTCTTTGGTCACTCGATTACAGACCTAAAAGTTGCAATTCTTCAACAAAAAAACTTCAAAAACAGACTCCAAGGAGAGACTGCTGAATTGGAATTAATTTGCAAACTGGATACAATTAACTTAGGCTTGAATAGAGACTGGGAGTGGTTGAGTCATGACACAAAGTAAAACTATGTCCCCATGTTTATTCCCCCCCACCACTGTTCCTCAGACGTTCTCACTGTATTTTCCACTGCATGCATCCGATGAAGTGAGCGGTAGCTCACGAAAGCTTATGCTCTAATCAATTGGTTAGTCTCTAAGGTGCCACAAGTCCTCCTGGTCTTTTTGCAAATACAGACTAACACGGCTGCTGCTCTGAAACCTGTTGTGACACTGTTAATCTTAATTCCTCTGTATCTTTGCTTTGCATGCTTGGTAGGCAGTCCTAGCAGCAACAGGCAAACCCTGTTCAGAGTGTAGTCTATATTTTAAGCACTTTTTAGCCTTCCAATACCTCCAAAGCTATCTGGTGTGTAGAATTTAAGGGAAACACTCGTTTAAAGTTTGTAATAGCACCGTATAAAGGAAGAAGTGAGACTTCAAAGCAAACACATTTCCCTGGTAATTTAAAGCATGAGCTATTGAGCAAATATTGTGGTTGCTGTTTTTAAAAAGTCAGCCAGGAATGTATACAACTATTTGTTAACAACTGCATACCATTTATGTTATTAAAAGGAACTGATGCTGACAATACGAAATAAAGAAAAAATATTCTCTGCTCCTAATGTCAGTTTACTCTGATTCTTACGTTGGTAACAGATTGGCATTTAATTCTTCTGTAATTAAAGACATGAGATAAGGTAGAAAAGCATCACCCAGGACTAGTATTTATTCTACATTTCCTTGCTTTTGAGGCTTAAGGCAAGCTTTTACCATGGATTTTTCCACACTATACTAGATAACAAGCAGCAGGTGTATTGTTCAACCATAAGCTATCAGGCTCACCCGGTCACTGGGTGAGGGTCTCTGCCGGTGCTATACAGGAGGTCAGACTAGCTGATCACAATGGTCCTTTCTGGCATTAGTATCTATGAATTTGTCACCCTAATTAATGAATGTTTGGCACTTCCCCCCTTGTCTAGCACCCTGGAGGCAACCACAGCTCCAGCCTCTCCATCTCCCTCATTTCTTTTCCCTCCAGTCTCTTTTGTCTCCCACTCTTCCACTTCCCTGTCTCCAACCCTCACCACACTAGCACATTCCACGGTATACATCTGATGAAGTGAGCTGTAGCTCACGAAAGCTCATGCTCAAATAAATTGGTTAGTCTCTAAGGTGCCACAAGTACGCCTTTTCTTTTTGCACATTAGCAAAGGGGAGCTAATCTGCTGGAGCAGGCGGTCTCAAGGCTTCTGATTGGCCAACTTCTTTTCTGTCCTTCATGCTCCTGGGAGATGGATTCTTGGAGCATGAGCATCTTCTGGCCAATTGGCCCCTCTCTCTAGCTCACCAGGAAGTGAGGATGAAGCTTGGTGAGTCTCTTGCCATTTTAACGGAGGTGTAAACTACTGTTACCCATAATAATAAAGCATTTTTGAAAAACGTATATTGCATTAAAACCAGAGCTACCTGCCCCACTCTCTGGGCTGGTTCTAGGCTCCAGCCTGCTGGGGCAGTACATTGGAGCAGATAATGTGTTCACAGCATGCAGTGGTGTGGCAAGGCCTGAAAAGAGGCAAATCAAGTGTCTGTTGCAGCCACAGTGCCCTTCCCAGTGCAAGCACAGGTCATGGGGAATGGCCAGGCAAAGTTAACCAAGGAGCGGTGCTTTACCTGTGGCAGACGGGGAGGAGCCGCACTTAGACACGCCCAGTCTCTAACAGAATCCACTTTTGCATATTTGTGCCCAAGCAGCAGCTGTAGCTTCAGGTTATTGTTGCTTGTTGACCTAAGGGGGGGGGGGGGGGCAAGATCACATTCTAGCCTAGCCAGAGTGTAGGAGCGCAGTGCTAAATTAGCTGCACAGGCCACCTCACCTGAGTTCTCTACTACCATGCCACATCTTGCTTCCGCCGGAGAAGAGAGGGGAGCTGCTTTCAGGCTCTGGGGTTGAATGATCACAATGGCACCCGACAATTGCTCATTTACTTTGAACTTATCAGAAAGAAGCGGTTTGACTGACCCACTCCACATGTCGTTTTATTATTTTATTGATTTGTGAGCAGTTTTGAGATTTCGACTTTTTGTCCCCATTTGGGATGAGAAAAAATGTCAAAAACTCTCCCAGGATGAGAATCCCATTTCCCACCCAGCTCTGCAGGGAGCTATGGGCAGCCCCTGGGTTGAGCGAACGCTGCAGGACATTGATCTGCGGGGTAGGAAGATGGCACTCGTCTGACTACAGCCACTGGTTTGGTGATTGCCAGGGGAGATGCATGCAACAATGTGAGGTCAAAGCAGGCTCATTGGTAACAGGAGTGTTTTCCATGCAGTGCAGTCTGCTTCTCAAGGACCTGTAAAGATCCATCCTCCAAAGCAATGGCCACAGTGCTCCTCTGCAGGGGCTGCCTTGAAGGAAGGGCAGGGGCTGTTCACACACAGCACACGGGTGGGCATGAGCAAGAACAAATAGAAATGCTGCAAAAAGCTCCAGGGTGCTGTTAAGCTGGGGAGAGGTGGAATCAGTGAGCAGGATGTGCCTGCTCCCTCTGCCAGCTGCTCTCCAATGCTGTGCTCAGGAAGCCACATGCCTAGCTCCTTGCATTGCCCCGGCCTGCCACCCAAAGAATCCTGAACTCTACAGCCCACGGTGATACATGCAAAAGTGCCCATGTCACTCACGGGCAGCCCTATATATATTGACACAGGACTCACCCCGCTGACCACTAAAATGCAGTCAGCTTTGGGATGCAGCCGGCCGTGGTGCTCTGAACAGCTGTCCCTTGAACACAGCCCTACAGTGTAGTTACTAAGGGCCAGGTGCACCAGGGGACTTAGGGCTTGCAATACCTAACTTGTAGGCACTCTGCCGCCCAGTGAGTGCTCATCCCGGAGTTAGCAACCCAGGCTCCCTATACACTGCATGGGGAGAGCTAGGGGCCCAAAAGTGTGAGGCACTGAAGCCGGCAGGCTGAGCAGGAGCCGACTAAGCGAGCCAATGGGAAATGCTGACGGGAGGGGTGTGCCATAAGCCACGCCCCCCAAGAGTAAGACGTGCCTAAGGCCAGGTGGGAGGGACGTGCCTTGCTCCACTCAGGATTCTCAGCCAGCAACCCACTCTTGGCACTGGGGGCCTCAGCCAGGGCAGCCCTTTTGCAGGAAAAATGAAAGTGTGAGAGCAATTCCCCCCCCCCCCCCCCCCCCGAAAGAGGTGAAAGTAATTTAAAGGACTTACCGGTACTTCGGAGTCCTGAGCAGGGGATGTGGCCTCAACCGGAAGAGGCGGGGCCTTTAAATACCAGGGCCCTTTAAATCACCCCCACAGCTGCCAGCTGCAGAGGCGGCTGGGAGGCCCGGGGCTCAGGGGCGATTTAAAGGGCCCGGGGCTCCGGCCACCACTACCACAGCGGAGCTCTGGGCCCTTTAAATCACCACCGGAGCCCTGCTGCTGCTACCCCGGGGCTCCGGCGGCGGGGCTCGGGTGGCACTTTAAAAGGCCCGGGGCTCTGATCGCTGCAGGGAGCCCCGGGCCCTTTACATCGCCCGCCTGGGGAAGCCAGTCCAGTCCGGCACAGTGTATTGGCTCTTGCTGGCACACCGTACAGGACTGAACCGGCTTACTTTCACTTCTGCCCCCCCGCATTATTGCCACTAGGCCAGGACACTCCCTGGGGATGTGGGGGACCTGGTTTCAAATCGGCGCCAGAATGCCACCCCTAGGACTGTGCCGCCCCAAGCTCCTGCTTGTTTTGCTGGTGCCTAGAGCCGGCCCTGTCAGGAATGTGCTCTAGTTCTCACTACTCTTCGTGGGGCCGGAGCACCAGGAGGCCCTACTTAGATCTCGCCAGCGCGTTTTACAACGGTGCTGCAGCCAGCTCTGCAGAAGGAGAGTTGATCCACTTTGTCAGTAGCATGGAGGCATCACCAACGCCTGGGTCAAGCGCCAAGCTCTGCCAAACCTGGCACCAAGGCTCTAAGCAGAACTGCGCCCAGCTGCGGGGCTCTGAATCGCAGGGCCCCTACTGACGGGCTGCTCAGGGGTTGTTTTTTATAATTTATCAACTAGCGTCACTTTCCATGTGGGCAGGTGAGCGAACCTGCAGGTACGTGTTACATATCAAATGGGCGGATGGGAGAACAGCAGCATTCACAAGGAAAGGGGAATCCAGAGCAGGTGTCGTTTGGTTTCCCTGCTAGCACCACACAGCTGCCTACGCCTTCTGTCCCGTAATAGATACATAGCACTCCCATCCTGACTTCCCTCTGCAGAGCTCAGGGTGTTTCAAAGGTGATTTTTTGGGGCACTCCGATTTCTGGGATCCCAGCACGGCACACTGCATGCTGCCCTCCCTCTCTCTGAAAATCGAGCCCTTTCGACATGTGTCAAGTTGGACATCCAAAATCCTTAGCCACGTTAGGCAATCTTGGCCTGTGAGTTTAGCGAACGTGTGTAAGCTCACGCAGCAAGACAGTGACTGAGGCAGGACGAGAACCCAGGCGTCCTGCCTGGTTTCTGTTGTAGCTGATGGATCACACTGCCTCCCGCCACATGGCCACTGCAGCACCTGGGCATGCATAACCCTAGACACAGGCGTCTGTGCTCTGGAAGGCAAAGCATCTCCCCATCCCCACTCCCCAGGCATGATGAAAAATTCAAGTTACTCAGCTGCAGTATTGCCATCCCTACATTTACAAAATTGATGAGTCAGGCTCATAAAAAAATCGTGAGGTTGGCTTTAAATCGTGAGACTGAATAGATTCGCTGTTCCTTTTATTTGTCTTCAGTCTTTTGAGCCTTGAGGGTGCACTGAGGACACAGTTTGAAGCGTTCTCCTTGGCCATGAAGGCTAGAAACTTACTTCTTGTTTAAGAATGAAGTATGAAATCATCACTCCTCCACTTGACACCAGGAGCTGGGGCTTTAAGGGAAACAATAATTATCATCCGATGCAGGGAAAAACCCTGAGTCTTGGGAGCAGTGTGTCTATAACCTGGAACCGGCTGTCCTTGATTTCCAGAGGCACAGGCTAGCACTTCCTTGCAGCGTGGTTATAATTCTCGGTGGTTTGCAATATCCTCCTTGGGGCCTGAAAACACCACTTCTTCCTCAGGCCAGCGCGTGCTTTCCCACTTGGCTGTCACCCGTTCCCCTTGTTTCTAATGTTTGATTCCTTTCCTGGGCATGTGCCTGAGCTATTCCTTGCGGTGCGTTGCTGCAGGAGAGCAGCACAAGAGCACTAGGTTGTTGTTTTTTATAGCCCCCCCCTCCCCTCGAAATGGCTTTTGGATTGTTGGTTTTTGCTGCCAAAGAGTTGGCATTGAAATAAATACACTGCTAATGCCAGGGGGTGGGGAGAAGGTGACTTGCTGAATCAAACGACCAAAGCAAAGACGTTCAGAATTACGGCTTTAAATTCCATATTTGCCCCTCGCCATTGGGCCAGGGCAGTACGGCACACATGATGCCTACAAGGGAAAGTGTTACCTAGCGGTCCGATGTCCAATCTGGGACCCCCAAAATGTCTGAATTCTGAGCTGGCCTGGGACTCCCTGCGTGGCCTCGGGAACGTCCCATAAACGCCCATGGGCACAAGACTACCACTTCCCTACCTCTCAGGGCAGACGGGAGGCGGCAACTTGTTCCTGTCTGTGAAAAGAGGGGATTGTTATAAATCACCCTCTGTCTGGAGGCTTGATCAAAGCTCAGGCAGCATGGGATGTTTGAGGACCATTGTCATGGACTTTTTCCGTCTTTCCCATCTAATTACCAGGAGACGGTCATGTAAATGAAATCATCTCCTCAGTCATTGGGCTGCTCCTCCGAAAGCTGTCACTGAGCAAGCTGATGAAGAACAGGCTGATTAGAAAAGGAGCTGGGTGCAGCTATCCACATGCAAATGCCCTGGTAAGCATCATGAAGGGTTTTGGCTTCACAGTGGTTACTGTCATGGCTGCTGCTATGGTCCTGGTTTCCAGCATCCTAGAGGCTGCTCGGACAGCTGGCTTGGTTATTTAGAATTTGCAGAGCAGAATGGAGCTGAGCTCTTCCCCCTCCCCCCCACTTTCTATCTCCCAGCCTGTCCCATATTGCAGAACAGATGGAGTGGGTGATGGGGGAGCCCCGTGCTCTCAGAGTTACCTCCCTGCACCCAGGGGAAACCTCAGTTGTGGCTGCTGGGTGCTGGCTCCTTTGTGCCACTCAGGTGCTCCAAAGGGTCTGGAACCAGGAGAGAGAATCTGGCCCTGACTCCCCACCCCCGCCTTCACACAGACTGCCAGCCCTCGGTCCAGGACACTGAGCTCAGCACCTCTGAAATCCAGGTACCTGACGTAGGAGTCAAACTATCACTAAGGAGCACAAGCTGCTCATGGTGTCCAAACACAAGAGCACAGGTTTCCTGTGACTGATTTGATCTCCCCTGAGAATATGTCTGTTCACACTGACAGTTTGCATCTCTGTGTTTTTTAAACTCCCTCTATATTTAGCACCTGTGTGACTGTACCCGACAACGGCTTTTTTTATTTTTACGTGTGGGGAGGCTACAGTGTTGGCTGATAAATCCAAAGTGCAGTGAGACATCTGTCCTTCAGAGCCACTTGCATCAACTCCCCCCTCCCAAACTCCATCACCCTGGCTCGCCCCTCCGGCTGCTGACTCCGGCTCTGCCTGCCTGCTCGCATGTGGGACGTGCCTGCTTTTCTGTCTTAGCTCCTCTGCATGGGTTCCTTGCTGATGAACATTAGTTTGGAAATGGCTCCAGCACCAGGTGAGTTTGGGAATACAGTTCAGGGAATTATAGGAATTTGACCCCTCTACCCACAATTCTCTTAGTCTCCTGGAGGCCCCCACAGTCTGGAGTAAGAACTGCCCAGAATGCAGCTGGCCTTGGTGCAGTGCCAGGAAGTCTGGGGCACCTCCCCATAAGGCAGTGCGCTCCCAGAAACGCACACCATGCAGTGTGGACACGTGGCTCAATTCCAGACAGCCTGCACGGGTGGCATCATGCCAATGCAAACACACCCAGGCCAAGCTAAAGGCATCGGTTCAGCTCCAGCTATGCAAGTTACAGCAGAGGAGCTGTCATGCCCAGCCATCCCTGAGCTCCAGCCCTGCCACTCTTACTGCCATGTCACTCGCTGGGCCTCCTTTTATGCTCAAGGCTACTCCCGGTGAGTCAGGAAGGCAGCATCAGCCCCTGTTTGCGAAACGCCCCTTTGCTCCCTCTGAAAATGACAAGCATTTACTGACCTGCTCAGTGCAACATTCTGTTCTGATGAGGAGTCACTTGCACAAGGCTGATGCCTCCCCAGCCTGCCCTTCCCTCAGGTGACACCAAGGTGAATCTGGTCACTGACCCCAGGGCCAGACCCTGCAGCCCCGACTCCCGGGACAAGTCACCTGGACATGTCCGTGCGTGAGGATGTTCACGTGAGGGCTCCAGGATTGGGTCCCACAACTTGACCTCCTCCCTGGTGCAATGCCCCTGAGAGCCAGGGTGTGACACCAGGGATGGGTTTGGCCTCTGGACCCCACAGAGGGGTGTGGGGGGAGGGCTGGATTTGTTTCTAGCAACAGGAAACAAAGCATCTTTGCGGCTGGAGAGCATTGCCACTGTATTTCCAGTAACACTTCCTCCTAGTTTCCGAGCGATGGAACTGGCCAGGAAGTTTCATTGTGGGCTAAAAGGAGCCAGATTTTCATAGGTACCCATAGTAGCTCCACTTGAGAACAATGGAAAAGCAACCACTCGGTAGAACAATGGGAGCTGCTGCCTGCTGAACCGTTATGGAAACGTGGCCATGACCTCCTAGTCCTGGAGCAAATGGTTACCCAGAGTTTGAAGGAGAAAGAATGAACTGGGCGGTTCTTGACATAGAAAAGTGATGTATGAGAGGCCATATCCTCGCTTCTTTGAAGCCACAGGCAAAATTCTCCATTGATTACAATGCAAATTTTGACTCACCTTAAAGGTGGTTAGGCAAGATCTACACTGGAAACTTTTCCTGGTCTAGCAATGTTAATAATTAGGGAAGTGATATTTTTGGCACATTTCTACCCTGGCGAAAGCCCTAGTACAGACACAGTTATATCAGAATAAAAGTGTGTTTGCTGGTGTTGCATTTTTTTGCTTGGAGACTCAATATACGCTGTTTACTTTTTTGCTTATATAAACTGAATGCATCCGATGAAGTGAGCTGTAGCTCACGAAAGCTTATGCTCAAATAAATTGGTTAGTCTCTAAGGTGCCACAAGTCCTCCTGTTCTTTTTGCAAATACAGACTAACACGGCTGTTACTCTGATAAACTGTGTGTACACTAGGAGGGTTTGCTGGGGCGGGGAAATCTCTTGCTGTGTAGATCTGGCCCAAGACCTGGTCTACACCTGCAGCTTATAAGCAGCAAGGGTGTGACACCCTCCACCCCCCGGGACACAGATATGATCACAAAACTCCCAGCAGCTAAGCCGAGAGAAGAGGGCACAGCTGCCGTCATTCAGGGAGCTGGTGCACACTGGAGAAAAACTCCTTCTGTCAGAGTATATGCAGCGTCTACAGTAGAGGACTGCTCAGACATAGGTATACCAGCCTCTGCTCTGTAGCGTAGGCCCTTGTCTGGTTAGACTGTGATCTGACCTAGGCTGGTGTAAATCAGGAATAACTCTAATGAATTTCAGTGGTGTCAGAGTACCTTAAAACCCAGAGTAAGATCACAAAGAGGCCCTGAAAATTTTATTTTCTATTGAAATTAATCACCTTTTCTCTGTGAAACTAAAAAGAAAAAAACTCTCCCATGCAAATGTAGAGCTTTCAGTGTGTGTCACAAACTATAACTGTGGCCCTGGAGCAGCACTGGTCTAATAGCACCTGGCTGCTCAGAGAGCAGCTGCAGCCATTAGCAGGACAGATGCTTTAACAGGGCAGCAGCCCAAAGGAAGTGATGCTGCGTTCTCATTGGAACCAATTCATGGCAATGTACATTCTTCCAAACAAAGGTCTGGATCTGCCACCCTTTCTCTGCATAAGTAGTTTTATTGACTTCCCTGAAGCTACTCACATTGCTAAGGCCTTCAAAGGTCAGACACACAATAGGGAGATAATTTTGCTGGTGTGCGTTACTGTCTGGAGACATAGACTATTGAGAGGGCACTGGGCTCACACTCAGGTGGGGAGCCCTTGATTAATTTCCGGGCTCTGCAGTTAGGAAATCACTTCACTGCCCTGTGCCTCAGTTTCACCACACTTGTAATCTGTGGATGATACTGGCCTCATTTGCGAAGCATGTTGAGATCTATCGAGGAAAAGGGCTAGAGATTATTATTATTAAACTGAGGCCATCCCATTTAACATTAGACGTGGTTGAAACAAACCTGAATTTTTCAATTCAACATTCGGCTTTTTTACGGAAAATTTTAAAATGAAAATTTTCAAAACATGATTTTTTTTATTTGTTTTGGTGAGAAAAAAAACCGTCTTCCTCTCCCTTTTATATTTTTCTAACTTTTTCAAGTGGAGAGACAAGTGGTTGGAAAATGAAAGTGGCTTTTTCCTCTGAATAGAACTGACATTTTAACAAAAATCAAAAAAATTGCAATATTTCTGTTTCAATTTTTCTTGTTGAAAGCTGAATTTTTATGACCAAAATACTTCGTTTCACACAAACTTTCATGCAGAGTAGAGCTAGGTCTGGTCATGACGGTGCTTGATCAGCAGCTCCATGGAAATGCTTCTCCACAATGGTGCGAACTCAGGACCAATGAGGGTGCATCCTGGCAATACACAATGCCTGCATTTACCCTGCCCTTGGGACTCATGCAGGCAACAGCCATGACAGTAACCATTGTGAAGCCAAAACCCTTCATGATGCTTACCAGGGCATTTGCATGTGGATAGCTGCACCCATTTTCTAATCAGCCTGTTCTTCATCAGCTTGCTCAGTGACAGCTTTCGGAGGAGCAGCCCAATGACTGAGGAGATGATTTCATTTACATGACTGTCTCCTGGTAATTAGATGGGAAAGATGGAAAAAGTCCATGACAATGGTCCTCAAACATCCCATGCTGCCTGAGCTTTGATCAAGCCTCCAGACAGAGGGTGATTTATAACAATCCCCTCTTTTCACAGACAGGAACAAGCTGCCGCCTCCCGTCTGCCCTGAGAGGTAGGGAAGTGGTAGTCTTGTGCCCATGGGCGTTTATGGGATGTTCCCAAGGCCACGCAGGGAGTCCTAGGCCAGCTCAGAATTCAGACATTCTGGGGGTCCCAGATTGGACATCGGACCGCTAGGTAACACTTTCCCTTGTAGGCATCATGTGTGCCGTACTGCCCTGGCCCAATGGCGAGGGGCAAATATGAAATTTAAAGCTGTAATGCTGAAGCCATAATCTCTGCTTTGGTGGACACTAGCCAGACATGCCATATACCGTATTTATCTCGAGAGCACACACGTTCTGGGATGAACCATACTGGGTTCAATTCATGGTTATTAGAGCTACATAGGGCCAGTGGTGCCAGCAAGCACTGGTGGAAGTTCTGGCTGGATCCCTCTCTCCTGTCCCCAAAGGTCTTCAACTTTGGGGGCAGGCGAGAGGCAGGAAAAGGCTGGAGGGAAGTTGCAGTTTGATTGCTCTAGGAATCCCTTCTCAATAGATAGTATTGTGAAGATGGACACTGTATGCCCTTGCTATGGTTGCCTGGCTACACTTACCAAGGGGCAGCATTGGAGTCTCCCCCATCCCCTGCCATTGGCAATGTCTTTATTGCAATGCCAACACTTTGTCCCCAAGAAACAGATGCTATTTTTGTGGGACCTATAAAAAACAACGACCTAGTGCTCTTGTGCTGCTCTCCTGCAGCAACGCGAGGAATGGCTCAGGCACATGCCCAGGAAAGGAAACAAACATTAGAAACAAGGGGAACGGGTGACAGCCAAGTGGGAAAGCACACGTTGGCTTGAGGAAGAAGTGGTGTTTTCAGGCTCCAAGGAGGATATTGCAAGCCACTGAGAATTAAACCCACACTGCAAGGAAAGAGCTAGCCTGTGCCCTTGGAAATCAAGTGCAGCCGGTTCCCAGTTATAGAAACTGAGCTGAGTGGCTTGAATTTTTCAGCATGCCGGGGGAGGGGAGACACTGCGCCTTTCAGAGCACAGAAATTTGTGTCTAGGTAGTTCATGCAGAGGCACGTCAGTGACTCTGGGCAGGGAGGCAGTGGGGTCTATCTGCTAGAACCAAGAACAAGCCGGCAGGACGCCGGGGTTTCTTGTCCTGCCTCTGTCACTGGTTTGCTGTGTGATCTTACACACGTTACCTAAACTCACAGGCCCAAACTGTCAAAAGTGGCTAATGATTTTGAGTGCCCAACTAGAGACCCCTCAAATGGGCCCAATTTTCACAGAGGGACAGCACTTGCTGAGAGTCAGGCCTTTTTAACATGTGCCAGGATGGGCTCCCAAAAATTGGTGTGCCAAAATCACGTCGCTGTTGAAAATCCTGGTATCAATTTCCCCCTTGTAAAATGGGTGCGGTGATACACAGGGGTGGTAAGAGGCTTACTTTGCTAGTGTGCGAAACACCTTGTGTTCCTCAGAGGAAACTGCTTAGTTCCACAGTGAACCAAACCACCCCTGCTCTGGAGCCCCGTTCCTTGTGAATGCAGCTTCTCTTTCATTGTCCCATTTGCTTCAGGTTCTGCACCTCCCCTCATGGAAAGCGAGCCTATTTCACTAACTGTACAGAACCCCCTTGGACAGCAGCTCAGCTGGGGACATGCTGCTCCGAGTTGGCTGATGTGTTTGCAGAGCCATTGGCTATTATCTTTGAAAATTCCTGGCAATTGTGGGAGGGCCCGGATGACTGGAAAAAGGCAAATGTAGTGCCCATATTTTAAAAAGGGAAGAAAGAGAACCCGGGGAACTACAGACCGGTCACCCTCACCTCAGTCCCCAGCAAAATCATGGATCAGGTCCTCTAGGAATCCATTTTGAAGCACTTGGAGGAGAGGAAGGTGATCAGGAACAGTCAGCATGGATTCACCAAGTGCAAGTCATACCTGACCAACCTGATTGCTTTTTATGATGAGATAACTTGCTTTGTGGATATGGGGAAAGCGGTGGATGTGATATATCTTGCCTTTAAAAAGAACAGGAGTACTTGTGGCACCTTAGAGACTAACAAATTTATTTGAGCATAAGCTTTCGTGGGCTACAGCCCACTTCATCGGATGCACAGAATGGAACATATAGTAAGAAGATATTTATACATACAGAGAACATGAAACAATGGGTGTTACCATACACACTATAACGAGAGTGATCAGTTGAGGTGAGCTATTACCAGCAGAACAGAAAAAATACATCTTTTGTAGTGATAATCAAGATGGGCCATTTCCAGCAGTTGAAGCACTTAGAGGAGAGGAAAGCGATTAGGAACAGTCATCATGGATTCACCAAGGGCAAGTCATACCTGACTAATCTAATTGCCTTCTATGACAAGATAACTGGCTCTGTGGATGAGGGGAAAGCAGTGGACGTGTTATTCCTTGACTTTAGCAAAGCTTTTGATATGGTCTCCCACAGTATTCTTGCCAGCAAGTCAAAGAAGTATGGGCTGGATGGATGGACTATAAGGTGGATAGAAAGCTGGCTAGATTGTCAGGCTCCCTCAATGGGGAGGGATAGCTCAGTGGTTTGAGCGTTGGCCTGCTAAACCCAGGGTTGTGAGTTCAATCCTTGAGGAGGCCATTTAGGGATCGGGGGCAAAAAAACCAATCGGGGGATTGGTCCTGCTTTGAGCAGGGGGTTGGACTAGATGTCCTCCTGAGGTCCCTTCCAACCCTGATATGCTATGATTCTATGCTATGCTATGATTCAACGGGTAGTGATCAATGGCTCCATGTCTACTTGGCAGCTGGTATCAAGCAGAGTGCCCCAAGGGTCGGTCCTGGGGCCGGTTTTGTTCAATATCTTCATGGATGATCTGGAGGATGGTGTGGCCTCAGCAAGTTTGCAGATGGCACTAAACTGGGAGGAGTGGTAGATACGCTGGAGGGCAGGGATAGGATACAGAGGGCCCTAGACAAATTAGAGGATTGGGCCAAAAGAAATCTGGTGAGGTTCAACAAGGACAAGTGCAGAGTCCTCTACTTAGGATGGAAGAATCCCATGCACCGCTACAGACTAGGGACCGAATGGCTAGGCAGCAGTTCTATGGAAAAGGACCTAGGGGTTACAGTGGACAAGAAGCTGGATATGAGTCAACAGTCTGCCCTTGTTGCCAAGAAGGCTAACAGCATTTTGGGCTGTATAAGTAGAAGCATTGCCAGCAGATCAAGGGACATGATCGTTCCACTCTTTTTGACATTGGTGAGGCCTCATCTGGAGTACAGTGTCCAGTTTTGGACCCCACACTACAAGAAGGATGTGGAAAAATTGCAAAGCATTCAGCGGAGGGCAACAAAAATGATTAGGGGACTGGAACACATGACTTATGAGGAGAGGCTGAGGGAAGTGGGATTGTTTAGTCTGCAGAATAGACAAGTGAGGGGATATTTGATAGCAGACTTCAACTCCCCGAAGGGGGTTCCAAAGAGGATGGAGCTAGGCTGTTCTCAGTGGTAGCAGACGACAGAACAAGAAGCAATGGCCTCAAGTTGCAGTGGGGGAGGTCTAGGCTGGATATTAGGAAAAACTATTTCCCTAGGAGGGTGGTGAAGCACTGGAATGGGTTACCTAGGGAGGTGGTGGAATCTCCTTCCTTAAAGGTGTTTAAGCCCTGGCTTGACAAAGCCCTGGCTGGAATGATTTAGTTGGTGTTGGTCCTGCTTTGAGCAGGGGATTGGAAAAGATGACCTCCTGAGTCTCTTCCAACCCTAATATTCTATGATTCTCTGAATCCCTTGGTGCCAGATCCGGTTGGGTTCCAAGCAAAAGCTATTGCTCAAATAAATTGGTTAGTCTCTAAGGTGCCACAAGTTCTCCTTTTCTTTCTGCGGATACAGACTAACACGGCTGCTCCTCTAAAGGCAGCTGCTGTGACCCAAAACTTTCCGTTGCTTTAAATGAAAAGTTTGACCCCACTTAAAAATTATTTAGGCCAAACTGAAAGACAGCCGTTTGCCAGTATAGCAATATTGCTTAGGGGTGAGATTTTTTAAAATATTTTATCTAGCGTAAGTCCTGCAACCACAGGGGGGCCTTGTCTTAGCCCCATTAGCTGCTGCCGGGGTCAGCACTGGCAGGACTAAGGCCTCGCTTTGCAGTGAGGAAGGCAGAGCCGCTGCTGCAAAGTGGAAATGCTTTTCCAAGGATTCGGGGCACTGGCTGCTCAGCGCCGTCAGAGGTCCCCACTTGTCTGGTTGTGGAGCAGCATTGGGTTTATCCCAATGGTTTTAGGTTGGTTAGACCTACTTTTGTCAAACGGGGACTGCCACTGAGCCCACCAAGGAGCTGGCTGCCTGGCCACACTGGACACTTCAGTCATACTGGAGACGACATAGGTGGTGATGTTGATACGTAGGGTTACCCAACACTGCATTCAGTGGCTTATAACGGCACCAAACTTTAACCATTTGGGCTCAAATTTCCCAGGCTTTAGGCCGATTTTTTTATTTATTTTATTTATTTATTTTTCTAGATGAAATGGTTCTGCTGTTGCAGAGATGAGACTGGGGAAATACAT
The DNA here is from genome assembly GCF_965140235.1 of Caretta caretta. Taxonomy (NCBI): domain Eukaryota; kingdom Metazoa; phylum Chordata; order Testudines; family Cheloniidae; genus Caretta; species Caretta caretta. The sequence goes on from NC_134209.1 coordinate 12,278,289, forward strand.
TGTTTTGCCCGCATTAATTAATTGAGTGTAAGAATTTTTTTGGCCGTTCTAGTACTTCCATACCTTGGAGCAAGGATTTGCAATGTGGCAGCCCTGGTGCCAGGGATGTGCCTTTTGCTGGCCCCATGGCTGTGCTCCCAAACATGGCCAAGTTACAAACTTTTGGAAAAATCTCAGCATGCTGAGCCTGGAGGTAAGAAGGATTTCCCTGCAATTGTGCCTCTGGGCAGCTGAGGCTGCTGCACCAGGCACAGGAACTGAGCGCAGGGAAGCTGTCGCTCATGGGCTCTCAGCGACAATACTCTCATGCCCAAGTGCCAGAGGAGAAGGAACAGTCTGGCTGGAGTGCGGAGGAGGACAAATGGGGAGGGGAGGCAGTGTAGGAGCCAGGATGAGGTACTGGGGCAGGAGCAGGTGGGTTTGGAGGTGCCCCTGATATTCCCCATTCCCAGGCGAGGTATTGCAGGCCCTATGGGCTTTGTGTGACTCATCCCATGCCAGTCTAGACTGGGACTCATAATTGAATTCCAAGGAGCTAATGATTTCCCCCAGCTCGGATTTCCCCCACTCACCACCCTGAGGCTTCCCTCACACAGGGCTCCCCGCAGCCGACTCTGGGCCAGGCCCCACAGCAGAGTGTGAAGTGCCTGGCTTTCATACCAGATTTAGTGCTCACCTCTCTCCCTGCACTCCAGGCTCTCCAGGCCTGGCAGCTGGTCAGGAGCCAGAGATGCACCAGGTGGCCCTGAGGATAGTCCTAGGGACCCTTCCCAGGGCGGCCCAGCAGCACTGGAGGAAGTCCCCTCGGCTGGCTCACCTCCCCCTCCAGCTGCACAGGAGGGAAGGGGATCCAGCCAGTTGAGAGAAGCCACTGCAGGGGGCCCATCTGACAGTGGAGAGCCAGAACAGTGTCCCAGAGCTTCCCTCCTCTTGGCATGGGGAAGGAAGTGCTGGGCTGTGCAGTGCCCAGGCCCTCAGTGCCAGGGCAGGGCGCAGCCTGGAGAGCGTAGGGAGATGGACCCTGCAGCTTCCTGTGGAAAGCCCTGGCATTGGGGCTGTCCCAGCAGGGGCAGGGGGCTCGGGGACAGGCTGGGGCCTCTAGTCCCCTCCCAGCCCACAGCACCAGAATGCCAGCAGGGGTCCCCAGCCCATGACCTCCTGTGCAGGTAGCAGGTCCCTGGCCATAGGGCCACCCTGCACTGCTGGGTCAGCTACAGCTGGGAAAGGAGGTGGTGGCTGCTGGGTCTCTGCTCAGAGATGGCCAAGAGAGGGGCTTGGCCTGCCCTCTTTGCACCCTGCTCCTGCCTCCCCTAGAGCAAGTGCTGCAGACCCACACTTCTTCCCCTGGGGTAGGGAGCCCTTTCTCACCGCACAGGGCAAAGTGACTGCCCCAGGCACTCTGGAACAGGGGGACCAGGGGCCATGGCCCCATCGCTTTTTACCTTCCTTAAAAGCGAGTGATGAGGGGAAGGGGTGGAGAAGAGCGAGCGGAGGCAGGGCCTCGGGGTGGGGGGAAGAGGCGAAGTGGGGATGGGGTCTCGGGGGAAGAGACTGACTGATAGCGGGGTGTGGTGGGGAAGCACATGGCCAGCACACAGCCAGCTTGTCTCATTCCTTATAGCCAAGTGCCCACTTGTGCCCCATGGGTCCACTTGTACAGGCAGGACTTTGAAGCTGACACAGGCTACATCTCACTGCAGATGTAGATCTGCGTTCAGACAGTCACAAAACTCAGAGGTAGCCATCGCTGGCCCTTACCGTTCATTTAGCAAAGCAAAGAGCAAGCTGAGCACCCATTTGAACTGATCAATAGACTTTAGCATTCAATGAAAGGACATTTTCAGTGAGCAAGATAAACTTTGCTACTCTTCACCTCCAGGTGCATAGCTGGGCTGAGACAGGTTTTTGTGCAGAGTGGGTGGTCGGGATGAATAACTGAATGGAAATACAATGAATGAGTGTTGAAAAATGCCAATATCTGCACAGTCAGCACACAGGCTGAGCGGAGGATCCCTGAATTCCTCCGCACAGCATTTAGCAGCCGTCCTATCTCACCTGCTCCCAGGAAGGGCACATTCCAGCAATGCACCGTGCAAACTGCCACCCAAAGAAAGGCAAACAAATGAAAAGCTGCCTAGACTGTGCAATCTGCTAAAGATAACACGCCCGCACAGCTGTTCACTCTAGCCATCAAGCAGGAGATTAGTGAAACCCAACAAGTCTAAAATCCACATGGGCCCTTAAAGGAATAAAATTGTCGGGTTAGGGTGAGACTTGTATGTATCACCTGAAGCAGTGTTCTTTTAAGCAGGCATCGTTCTATTTCTCAGCATTTCTCCCTGAAATTCGACTTGCTCTGAGCCACATTTCGATTTAGTTTGAAGGCTGGATCTGTCAAGAGTGAGTATGGTGCACCAACTACTAAAATAATTGACTATTTCAGAGAGCTGGCCGCATCTTTCCTGAAAAGAATGCAGCTCTATTGGAAAGTTGATTTCAGAAGGCATTATGCAATATCGGGCTCAAGCCCACACAAGCTCTTATTCACAAAAATAACCCTTACATATGCGAACAGAGCCACTGCGGTCAATGAAACTAGTCACATTAGTAAGGACAGGAGAAAAAAAGCTTTGCAGGGTCTGGTTTATATTGTGTGCTCTTATGCCCTGACTCAGCAGAGCACATGCTTACCTCTAAGGATGTACTTAAATCGCATTGATTTCAATTAGACAGAGGCAACATGCTTAAGTAGTTTGCTGAATCGATGCCTTATAAAATGACTTATATTGACTCACATGCAACTTTGGTCCAAGAGCTACTCACTGCAAACCCACCTTTTAATTTTCACTTGATAGTAACCGAGTTGGATGCTATGTGCATCACTTCAGGTCTGATTGTGATGATGGCTTTGGTCCTGTCCATTGCAGATTGGTAACACGCTGTCCTGTGAGGACCCTCCTCTCTGTGTAGCCTTCATTCTGTGTCCCCCAATTACAAGCAGAGTGCTGTCCTACCCATTGGTATTTCACTGGCATGCAAGGTTCAGATTGTCACCAGGACTCCAGGCCTTAGGAAGGTGACACGTTGTTTAGTTGTACTCCCTTGCAATATCTCAGCATACCAGTGACCTGCCCGTGCTTTGCCATGTTGTAACCTAAGCTAAACGACCAGCAAGGGGTGTAGCTCTACTAACAAGTATCAGGGGGTAGCCGTGTTAGTCTGCAGTTAGTCTTGCATCTGAAGAAGTGGGGTTTTTACCCACGAAATCTTATGCTCAAATAAATCTGTTAGTCTTTAAGGTGCCACCAGACTCCTTGTTGTTTTAGCTCTAGGTAAGGAATTAAAGTAACACCCTTTGTGCCAATCACTGGCATGTACAACAATTATCTACTGTACAGAACATAGTAACTCAACCTCCGAACACAGCCTATTGGATGAGACCATGGGGTCCATGTAGTACGCAGTGCGTTGCGGGCCCTAAGCAGAAATGTTGTTGGGCCCTCCCTGACACACAACACATACTAATAATTAATAGGGGGCCCTAAGTCTGCTGATGCCCAGCGCCGGCTCCGCTGGTATGATAACTTGCCCCAGGCTATGGTGTGCAGCTGGTGCTTGAGAAGGAGCGAACAAACCCTTCAGGAATGTTTTTCCTACTAGAAAAGGACTACTTGTGGAATACTTGCTACAGCTCACGAAAGCTCATGCTCAAATAAATGGGTTAGTCTCTAAGGTCCCACCAGGCCTCCTGTTCTTTTTGCGAAGACAGACAAACGCGGCTGCTACTCTGTTTCCTACTAGAACTTTCTGAAATTTGGTGACTTCAGTGTTCAGATTTCGAAGGAGGGAAAGAAATGAGCTTTCAGAGGCTGTAACAAACCACGACTCCAGCCGTCAGGAATGTGCATTTCTAAGACGTCGATTTGCCAGTTTAAATGAACTACGCAGCAGGATAAGCAGGGGGCAATTAGTCATTAGAGCTGGAACAAACAGAGGGCCTATTAAAACACTTTGGTGTCACTCATTTGAAATAATACTCCAGCCCTGTTGGCCCAGGCAAGTAATACTTCAGCATTAACAGTTCTCTCCTTGTGCCATTTTCTCAAACGTCTGGGAGGTCATCGGCTTGCCCAGATTTATCACAGATGTTTCCTTCGTTTCACTAACAGGGGGTGAAATGTAGCTACTGCTACAGGGCTGTGTTGGAATACCCTGTGTGTGACCTTTGCTGCAGCTCACGAAAGCTCATGCTCAAATAAATTGGTTCGTCTCTAAGGTGCCACAAGTCCTCCTTTTCTTTTTGGAAAAGAACAGTGACCAAGAGATTCAAAGATAAGAGCCTCAAGTCAGGCTTCTAAGTCCATATTTAGGCACCTAAAAAAGGACCCAGATTTTAAAGGTGCAGAGCATCCAACAGCTCCCTCTTGATGGCAACTGGAGCTCCTGTGTGCTTGAATCTGTAGTAGGAGCAGCAGTGATCTGTATGCTCTGTATAACCTGTATGCTCAAAAGGTCTGTTACACCTTCCTCCCCACCACCCCCCCGTTTTGTCTCCTCTCCCTCTTTGAATACCTGTGAAGTGGCTTTCCCTGTCCCCCTCCCTCCTGGAATGCTTGTGGGATGAATGGGCTGCTTGAACAGCTGGAAGATCAGAAGAGCTCCTGGGTAGACAAGGTGTCTGAGACTCTAATTAGGCAGCGCTCACACACCCAATGCATGGACACTGGCCGAGGTGGAGTGTGACCAACCAGACGTGGCCAAGTCATCTCTAGTCTCAGGCCATGAGGAGCAGGTCCTTAAAAGGGGAAGGGGCCATGTGCTCAGGGGTGCACTCACAAGCTTGTACCTCCCGTGAAGGCCCTTTGTCCAGACCGCCTGGCCAGTCGTTCGCCATGTTGCATTCCATCGTGTCTCGGGAAGACTCACCTTCATCACCCTGCCCATCGCTGCGCTGTGGGACACTTACCTTGAAGGATCCTGACATCTCCAGTGCTGGGCCTGTCCTGGGAGTGTGAGTATGCGAGTGTGAGTGTGACCCCTCCCCACACCTTCTTTTGAGCTTAGCCATCAGTGTAATAAACGTGCTGCTTTCTGCCAAACTCTGGTGGGCCATTAGTCCTCCCTAAGCTTACTAGCTGCCCCAATTTCAGGTAACAGAATCAGGCTACCTAACTTCAGACTCTAACTTCTGAAACCCTTGGCCTGATGCCCTGTACTGTATTTATCCATAGGCCAGGTATATGATGGGCAGAAGCAGCGCAACTGTCCCCACATCCTAGCCACTGTCCTCTCTTCTAGAAAGACAAGACTGCCAAGCAGCGCTAGGATGCTGATAAAGTTTGCAAACGACACCAAGATTGGGGGAGTGCTAAATAATGAAGACAGGTCACTGACAGGGAGCGATCTGGATCACTTGGTAGGCTGGAGTCAAGTAAACAATGTGAATTTCAATATGGCCAAATGTAGTTATACAGCTAGGAACAAAGACTGTCGGCCATACTAATGGGATGGGGGACTCTGTTCTGGGAAGCAGTGACTGAAAAGGATGTGGGGATTGTGGTGAATAATCAGCTCAACATGAGCTCCCAGCAAGACACGGCTTGTGATTCAAAGGACTAATGGGATCCTTGCTCGCACAAGCAGGAGAATCTCGAGTAGAAGCCAAGCGGTTACTTTGGCACTGGTGTGACCACTGCTGGAATCCTGTGCCCAGCTCTGGTGTCCACTGTTCCAGAAGCCGGTTGGTAACTTGGAGAGGGGTCAGAGAAGTGGTAGATTTTCCATCACTGACCATTTTAAAATCAAGATCAGCTGTTTTTCTAAAAGCTCTGGTCTTAGTTCAAGCAGGAATCAATTCAGGGAAGTCCTATTAGCTTGTCACAATAGTCTGTTCTGGCCTATTAATCCAAGCATCTAGAATAAGAGCTGCTGCTTGGTTTGAGCCCCTGACGAGGCAACAGACGTCTCACTTTGTCCTGCTCTGCCATCAGTTCTCCCACACTAAGCAGCGTTGGTCCGGGTCAGTATTTAAGAACATAAGAATGGCCAGACGGGGTCAGACCAAAGGTCCATCTAGCCCAGTATCCATCTGCCGACAGTGGCCAGTGCCAGGTGCCCCAGAGGGAATGACCAGAACAGGTAATCACCAAGTGATCCATCCCATCGTCCATTCCCAGCTTCTGGCAAACAGAGGCTAGGGCAGAGGTGGGTGGCCCGTGGGACCGTCCTGGCTGGCCCTTGAGCTCCCGGCCGGGGAGGCTAGCCCCTGGCCCCGCCCCTGCTGTCCCCCCTCCCCCGCAGCCTCAGCTCGCCGTGCTGCCAGCGCTCTGGGCAGCAGGGCTGCGAGCTCCTGCTGGGCAGTGCAGTGGCGTGGCTGGCTCCAGCTGGGCAGCGCGGCTGCCAGTCCTGCTGCTCTGAGCGGCATGGTAAGGGGGAGGGGAGCAAGGAGGTTGGATAAGGGGCAGGGGGTCCCAGGGGGCAGTCACGGGACAGGGAGCAGGGGGCGGTTGGATGGGGCAGAGGTTCTGGGGGGGGCAGTCAGGGGACGGGGAACATGGCGGTGGGGGTTCGATAGGCATGGAAGTCCCAGGGTGGGGGCTGTCAGGGAGTGGGGGTGTGGATAGGGAGCAGGGCAGTCAGGGGACAGGGAGCAGGGGGCGGTTGGATAGGGGGTTGGGTTCCAGGGGGGCAGTTAGGGGCGGGGGGTCCTGGGAGGGGGTGGTCAGAGGACAAGGAGCAGGGGGAGTTGGATGGGTTGGGGGTTATGAGGGGGGCAGTCACGGGGCAGAAAGTGGGAGGGGGCAGATGGAGGTGGGGGCCAGACTGTTTGGGGAGGCACAGCCTTCCCTACCCGGCCCTCCATACAGTTTTGGAACACCGATATGGCCCTCCGGCCAAAAAATTTGCCCACCCCGGGCTAGGGACACCATCCCTGCCCATCCTGGCTAATAGCCATTGATGGACCTAACCGCCATAAATGTATCTAGTTCTTTTTCTAAGCCTGTTATAGTCCTGGCCTTCACAACATCCTCTGGCAAGGAGTTCCACAGGTTGACTGTGCATTGTGTGAAAAAAATACTTTTGTTTGTTTTAAACCTGCTACCTATTAATTTCATTTGGTGACCCCTAGTTCTTGTGTTATGACAAGGAGTAAATAACATTTCCTTCTTCACAGTCTCCATACCAGTCATGATTTTATAGACCTCTATCATATCCCCCCTTAGTCATCTCTTTTCCAAGCTGAAAACCCCCGGTTTTATTAATCTCTCTTCCTACGAAAGCTGTTCCATACCCCTAATCATTTTTGTTGCCTTTTTCTCAACCTTTTCAAATTCTAATATATCTTTTTTGAGATGGGGCGACCACATCTGCGCGCAAGATGTGGGCGTACCATGGATTTATACAGAGGCAACATGATATTTTCTGTCTTATTATCTATCCCTTTCTTCATGATGCCCAATGTTCTGTTCACTTTTTTGACTGCTGCTGCACATTGAGTGGATGATTTCAGAGAACTATCCAAGCTGACTCCAAGATCTTTCTTGAGTGGTAACAGCTCATTTAGACCCCCCTCATTTTATATGTATAGTTAGGATTATGTTTTCCAGTGTGCATTACTTTCCATTTATCAACATTGAATTTCATCTGCCATTTTGTTGCTCAGTCACCCAGTTTTGTGAGATCCCTTTGTAACGTCGCAGGCTGCTTTGGATTTACCTAGCTTGAGTAGTTTTGTATCATCTGCAAATTTTGCCACCTCACTGTTTACCCCTTTTTCCAGATCATTTATGAATATGTTAACTAGGACTGGTCCCAGGACAGTCCCCTGGGTTACTATTTACCTCTCTCCATTCTGAAAACTGACCATTTATTCCTACTCTTTGTTTTCTATCTTTTAAGTAGTTACTGATCCATAAGAGGACCATCCCTCTTATCCCATGACAGCTTACTTTGGTGAGGGACCTTGTCAAAGGCTTTCTGAAAATCTAAGTACACTGTATCCACTGGATTCCCCTTGTCCACATGTTTGTTGACCCCCTCACAGAATTCTAGTAGATTGGGGAGGCAGGATTTCCCTTTGCAAAAAACATATGGACTCTTCCCCAACAAATCATGTTCATCTCTGTGTCTGACAATTCTGTTCTTACTGTAGTTTCAATCAGTTTGCCTGGTACTGCAGTCAGGCTCACCAGCCTGTAATTGCCAGGAGCTCTGGTGCCTTTTTAAAAAAATTGCCATCACATTAGCTGTTCTCCAGTCATCTCGTACAGAAGCGGATTTAAAGGACAGGTTACAAACCACAGTTAGCAGTTCTGCAATTTCACGTTTGAGTTCCTTCAGAACTCCCAGGTGAATAGCATCTGCTCCTGGTGACTTATTACTGTTTAGTTTATCAATTTATTCCCAAACCTCCTCTAATGATACTTCAATCTGTGACAGTTCCTGGATGGGAGACCTCCATAAAGTGCTGTTGGGGTAGCAATAGGCAGCACGTTATCCCCAAAGTCAGCCTGACCTTAGCGCTCACTTTGCTGCTGGAAAGGCCTGGGCCCAGGGCAAGGCTGGGGTGGGGGGCTTTCCAGCATCTGAGCCTGGGGCAGGGGGAAGTGGCAAGGGAATTGCAATAGCAGCTTGACACAACCTGTCCAGGAGCGACTCCCTAGGGCACTGGCTCCACCAGCTTCCCAGCTCCTCTGAGTCCCTGGAATGTCAGATGGTATCTGGAACAGGGGCCAGGATCTGGCATGTAAGACCAATGTCCTTGCAGCCTCTGGGTGTTAGAGAACTTATAGGTGGGGGAGGTGATGTCTTCTGTCGGACCAATTTCTGCTGGTGAGAGCGGCACACTTTGGAGCTACACAGAGCTCTTCTGTGTAGAATGCCCATGGAGTCCTGGCCAGTGTCAAACTCAGAGACTGCTCTTTCTCCCCCTTACACCTGCCTTCTTACCCTTCTCTCCCCCACTACATTCCCTCTGCTCCTTTAGGGCTCTTTCCCTTCCACTTCTCCATCTCGTTTTCCGCTCCCCTTTTCCATCCATCCCTTTCACCTCTCCCCATCCTTGTCCTTTCCAGTTTCTCTCTCCCCTGTACCCTTCCATCTCCTCTCACCCCCCCACACTCACCTTAGGCTGTCTACACTACAGAGACTATACCAGCTTAGCTACACCAGCATGGCCCTCAGCACAGACACAGCCTACACCAACGGAAGGAGTTTGTCTGTTGGTACAAGAACACCACCCACCCAACCCTGTACCCTTCCATCGCCTCTCACCCCCCCACACTCACCTTAGGCTGTCTACACTACAGAGACTATACCAGCTTAGCTACACCAGCATGGCCCTCAGCACAGACACAGCCTACACCAACGGAAGGAGTTTGTCTGTTGGTACAAGAACACCACCCACCCAAACACCTTTCACTATGTCAACAGAGGCACTCTTCCATCAGGAAAGCTGCGTCTTTGTGGGGAGGGAGGTTGGCCAGATACCTATGTTGGACAGGGGCGTGGTTTTTTCACACCTCTGACAGAGGTAGCTATGCTGATATAAATTTTGAGGGTAGCCTGAGACCTAAGATGCAGAATTCTGTCCAGGTAAATAAAACATTTACTTTTGATCATTTCAAAACATTTTCTTTTGATTTTGATCAATTACAAAAGAGTAAATGTTTTTGCACTATAATTAGCTTACATTTTTTAATGAAAATTTGTTCGAATCCAGAAAACTGAAATTTTTAATTTAAAAGACTAATGCAATGGGATATTCTGACAATTTCAAAACTTTTTTTTCAAAACTTTTTTGAGCTGAGAAATTCGATGACTGTTGTATCAACCAGGCAAGGTACTGACAAGCTTCAACAGGACTTTATTTTCAAAGTGGAAACCTCTTTACTAAGCTGCTGCTGCACCCTCTGTAGCTTTCTCCCAGCCTCTCAACTCCTCCCCCCTCCTTCCTGTTTCCTGGCCTTTCAGACTCCCAACAGCCAGTGCTCCCAATTCTAATAATTACAAGCAACATCTAAACACCACATTCCCTCCTCTCTTAAGAAACTCTCCCAATTAAAATAAACATTATTGTTCTAACTACAGGAACAAATATGAAACAAGACACTTTACTGTTGGCAGAAATATTACATTGAAAACATTGTCGATACTACATAACAGTCTCTAGTCCAGACAGGTTGTCGTCTGGGTCTGACAGGCCGTCTCTCAAGCCCCGGTTCCAGTGCCATGTCTTGTTGTGTTGGTACTACGGTGAAGTCCTCCAATGCAGACTGGGTGTTGGCATAATCTCCTCTTGGTGCATAGGCAGGTGCACGATAAGAAGCATTCCATACCCGCCCATCAGAAAGTCAGTAGGTATAAGGTCCTGTCTTCTCTATGATTTTAAGAGGCGCTGTGAATCTATGGTCCCCTTTGCGTAAAATTCCAGGTTTTCGTATTCTAACAAAGGAACCACACTCAAACTTTGGTTCCTTAGCACCCCGCCGCTTGTCTGTGAAAGCCTTAGACTTTGCTTGGTTCTGTTCAACTGTTTTTCTCACATCATCCTCGTTTGGGGCATCAGGTCGTGCCTTTAACATACCAGCAATGTTCAGTTTATATTCATCTGTTTCCCGTGCAGTAACTCTGCAGGTGATCTTTGCGTTGTGGCATGTCGTGTAGCCCGGTATGCTTGCAAGAAATCAGTAGTGAAGGGTATCCACAATTGCCCTTCCAGTTTAGCCGTTTGCAAACTCTCTTTCAAACTTCTGTTAAACTGTTCGATTTCCCCATTGGCTGGAGCGTAGTATAGGGATGACCTGCTGTGTAAAATGTTCCTCTGTGCTAGAAAAGTTTCAAACTCCAGGAAGTAAATTGACTACCATTATCTGAAACCAGTTCTTTGGGGTTACCTTCCCTGCTAAAAACTCAAGAGAGGAACTTAATTACTGTAGCGGAAGAGATTTGCGATGTAAACGCTACCTCAGGCCATTTACTGAAATAGTCTATTAAAGTAATGGCATAACGCCAGTCAATTGGAGCAGTATCAAAGGGACCTACAATGTCAATCACCACTTTTTCCCATGCAGATTCAGGAAGAGGAACAGGCTGTAATGGAGAGGTACATGTCACTGCTGTCTTGTCATGCATTTGGCAACTGACACAGGATTTTATGAGTGCTTCAGTTTGAGAGTCCATCCCTGGCCACCAATACAGATCCCGTAATCATTGTTTGGTTTGGACAATTCCTTGATGAGCATCATGTGCCAGATGTATGAGTTTTGACTGTAATTCTTCTGGCACAAGGAGCCGGTGTGTACCTTGTAGCACACAGCCATCAAACAAAGAAAGTTCATCCCGAACTCTAAAATAAGGCAGCAAAACTGGATCAAAGTTTTTAGAGTGACTGGGCCATCTCTTTATTTTCAAAGTGGAAACCTCTTTACCAAGCTGCTGCTGCAGCCTCGGTAGCTTTCTCCCAGCCTCTCAACTCCTCCCCTCTCCTCCCTGTTTCCTGTCCTTTCAGACTCCCAACAGCCCGTGCTCCCAATTCTAATAATTACAAGCAACATCTAAACACCACAATGACACTGACCCTTTCCCACAAAAAGTGTTGGTGTAGTAAAGCAATGATTCACTGGTGCAGCGTCTCCGGCTGGTCGTCCCAGGAATTAGCTCTTTCCAGCCTTTGGAGCGCCCTCTGCAGGCCGGTGTCTCACCTGCCGCTGGCTCCCGTGTCTCTCCCGGACCCTGGTGCCCCTTTACCTCGGGGTTCTGCTCCACCAGTACCCCCTCACCCTGGGTCTCCCCTCCCAGGGGAGCCCACAACCCTCTAAACCCACTTTGCCTTAGTGGCTACTGCCAATCTTCATCTAGCCCCCGCTCACTGGGGCAGACGGCAGTGTCATGGCCACTCATCACTGGCAAGGGGTTAGGACCTGCTGCCTTTGCCTATCCTTGGGCTGCCCCTCTGCAGCTCCAGTACCTTTTGTAGGCCTTCACCAAGGCCTGCAGCCTAGGGGTTTACCAGGCTGGAGCTCCCCAGCTCCCTTTGCCCTTCCCTAGCACTGCTCCACTTCAGCTACCTTGCTCCCAGGCAGCTAGCCCTTCCCACTCCAGGGCTAGAGTGAGACTCCGTCAGCTTCTGGCCCACAGCCCTCTTATAAGGGCCAGCTGTGGCCTGATTAGGGGGTGGCCCCAGCTGTGGCTGCCTCCCTCAATCAGCCTAGGTGTTCCCAGCCGCAGCCCTCTCCAGGGCTGCTTTAACCCTTTCAGGGCCGGAGCGGGATGACCAACCCGCTACAGTTGGGTTCAATGAATCAGCATTTTTAATGAACAGTTCCTGACTTAATAGTGACTCATTATTTCAACCAGTGAAGAAACCAGATTGAACTTGACTACACAGGCAAGCAGATGTAGCATGCCCTTTTAACAGTCACTTGTCTGACAGGTACTAACAGATCTCCAAGTGCTGGGTGACCCGACCACCCACCTGTGCTCCCGTGCATGGGCACACAGAGGAGAAGCTAGGCATGACTGTTTTGGCCTTGGATGGAACAACTGTTTAAAGGCCCAATCCAGTTCCCACTGATGTGAATGGAAAGACTCCTATTCACTACAGTGGGAGCTGGATCAGGTTCTAGGACCACAGGGAGTGCCAGACTGGATGGAACTAGGGGGTCAATCTAGTCCAGTGTCCTACTCCTGTCTTAGAGAATGTACAGTGCCAGAAAGTGCCAGAAACCCTAAAGTGGGTGATTGTAGAATCACGTGCCCATAGGGGATGTATCTTGCTCACCACTGTCAGTTAGCTGTTGGCCAATGCCTGGAAGTTTGGGGGTTAGCGTCTTTACAAAAATGTAACCGATTTTTTAAAATTTAAAAGATCAAAAGGCTGAAATAAATGGGCTGTTGACGTTGCCAAGAAAAAGAAGCTTTATAGAAACTCCCATCACTTTCTCTGCAGAGTAGAGCGGAAGAATTATTTCTCGTGTCTTGTTTACAACACTCCCGCTAACACATCCCAGAATGATGTTCGCTTTTTTTGCAATAGTGTTATACTCATATTTAGCTTGTGATCCACTGTGACCCCCAGATCCCTTTCCGCAGTACTCCTTTCTAGGCAGTCATTTCCCATGTTGTATGTGTGCAACTGATTGTTCCCTCCTAAGTGGAGTACTTTGCATTTGTCCTTATTGAATTTCATCCTGGAGACCATTTCTCCAGTTTGTCTGGATCATTTTGAATTTTAATCCTGTCCTCCAAAACACTTGCAACCCCTTCCAGCTTGGTATCATCTGCAAACTTTATAAGTGTACTTTCTATGCCATTATCTAAAGCAGGGATCTCAAACTCGCAGCACGCGGGCCGTCTGCGGCCCACAAAGCTCCCCAATGTGGGCCACAGGGCTCCAGCAGTTTTGGGGCCGGGTCTCTCCCTTGGCCCCACCTGCCACCCCCGGGCACTCTCCCCCGCACCTCCCAGGCAATTTAAAATGGCCCCTGGCCCCGGCAGCGCAGCGGAGCTGAGTGGCATCTGCCTGCTTGCTCCACGTGTCTGCTGGTCCCTCCCTGCGGCCCCAGGGTGGGGCAGGGCTGTGCCTCGGCACACTGCCCCCACCCCGAGCGCCCCTGTGGTCAATGGGAAGCTGCGGGGGCAGAAGCCTGTGGACGCCCCCCAGCTCGCCCCACCTTGGAGCCCCAGATAAACACCGCACCCCCCAACCCCCTCCCAGAGCCTGCACCCCCCACCCCCTCCTGCCCCCAAACTCCTTCCCAGAGCCTGCACCCGCTCCCCCTCCTGCCCCCAAACTCCCTCACAGAGCCTTCACCCCCTTCTCATACACACCCTCCCACCCCCAAACTCCCTCAAAGAGCCTGCACCCTCACCCCACATACCCCCTCCCACCCCCAAAGTCCCTCCCAGAGCCTTCACCCCTCCCGCTTCCCACACACCCTCTCCCACCCTGAAACTCCCTCCCAGAGCCTGCACCCCAATCCCCTACCGCAGACCTCCTCCCCCACCCAAACTCCCTCCCAGAGCCTTAGGCAGGTGGGGGGCAGAGTTTTTTGGGGGGGTTGAGGAGTTTTGGGTGGCATGAGTGACATTATTGGCCCACTGGGAGGATTTGAGGATTGGCACTGGCCCTAAGGTCAATTGAGTTTGAGACCCCGATCTAAAGCATTGATGAAGATATTGAACAGAACCAGACCCAGAACTGATCCCTGTGGGACCCCACTTGATATGTCCTTCCAGATTGACTGTGAACTACTGATAACTACTCTCTGGGAACGGTTTTTCAACCAGTTCTGCACTCACCTTATAGTAGCTCCATCTAGGTTGTATTTCCCTAGTTTGTTTATGAGAAGGTCATGCAAGACAGTATCAAGAGCCTTACTAAAGTCAAGATATACCACATCTACAGCTTATCCCCATCCACAAGGCTTGTTACCCTGTCAAAGAAAACTATCAGGTTGGTTTGACATGGTTTGTTCTTGACAAATCCATGCTGACGGATACAGTGTGTCTTACACCTCTTTTAGGTGTTTGCAAATTGATTGTTTAATTATTTGCTCTATTATCTTTCCGGGTACTGAAGTTAAGCTGACTGGTCTGTAATTCCCAGAGGTGTCCTTATTTCCCTTTTTATAGATGGGCACTATATTTGCCCTTTTCCGGTCCTCTGGAATCTCTCCCATCTTCCATGAGTTTTTGAAGATAATTGCTAATGGTGATGGAGGCATGAATAACAGAGGCCAGGCCATTGTTCACCAGGATGGGATTGTGACCCCTGGCCAACCAGACGTGGTAAAAAGTGTTGCTCACAGATACAGCTGTGTGAGAGCTCAGGATCAGTGGTGAGTCCAAGAGCCTCCTAAACTCTGGATTGATCAATTGTGAGTGTGTGCCTGAAGCACTTATGAAAATCCAACTAGTACAGAAAGCTGAGTGTGTCTCCTCAGCAACATAGGCTACCGTGAGCACATCAAACCTGTCCTCCGCTGCCTACACAGGCTTCCCATAGAATAGAGTCATGGTCAAGGTCTCACTCATTATCCTCAAGGCACCCCCTGGCCTTGGCCCAGGGTGTCCAGAAGAGCCTAGAGCTCCAGGATGAAGACCATGGCACAATGGACCTCTACACAACAAAGGCACAGCTCATCTGTGCAGGACAGCGAGCTTTCTCCGGGGTCAGAGACTGGGGAATGAACTCCATCAAGAACTAAGGCCCACAACAAACCTCCCCACCCTCCACTCCAAGTGCCAGGCACATTTCTTTTACCTGCCTTCTCTAACATAAAACAGCGCAGCAGGGATGTATAAACACCAAACACCCTCTGCTGCACACACACTTCTCCCCCTGGAGAACGGGGGAGATAGAACAAACCACACATGACAGACGTCAGTCAGATCACTTAATGCACGACTGCAAGGTGCTCAGCTAATCTGGTGATGAGGGTGGGGTAAGAACCTACAGAGAACTGAATAGAGCCATGGAGAGAGGAGGTACAATCTGGTCCTGCAGGATTTGGCCTTCAAAGAGTGACATCAGGAAGTGAGGGTTGGATTTGACACAGATCTGAATGAGAGAAGAAAGTGCAGGCCCCCTCTTCCCTCATTTAAAAACACAATAGTTGGAATTCAGCCAGGGGAGGAGCCGACGCGACGCCACTGAACTCATTGGGATTGCACCCACTAACAGTGCCAAATTAAACTAAGCCGGCAAAAATGTGTCCTTCAAAATCTTGGCTGCCTGAAGAATCAGATTTCCACAAACACATTCCCTTCACTTACCTGACATTTTACAGAGGACATAACATCATGTGCCACTGTCTGGTGCCAAAAGCCAGGTCATCTGATGCCACACGCTGACCTGGACGCATGTCAGACAGATAGGGTTTCGATAAGAGCCTGGATCATCTAACACACCATCCATGCCACCCCAGAGGGCAGAGCTGTCCAATGACTGACTCACTCTGCCACTGACCAGCACAGGAATTGCTGGGCATAAGGAGCCGGGTGTAGGATCATGCTGGGAAGAAAAGGGGTTGGTCAGGAAAGGGAATGCATCGTTAGTGTCTTCAACATTTAACAAACCAACGCCATTTTGTTTTGTTTTTTAAGCTTAAAACAGTGAGAAAAGAAAAGAAAAGAAAAGAAAAGAAAAGAAAAGAAAAGAAAAGAAAAGAAAAGGTCATTTTTGCCACCAGGCTGGTTGTGTAGCTGAGTGACCCATGTGTCTGTATCAGGATTTTAGGGGGTTGGGGTTTGCTTCTATACTTAGCCAGAGACTCCCGTTGCCCCAGTGGTAGTGAGAACAAGGCACTTCCAGCACATGCCGTGCATGCTCAGAGTGCCAGTGACCAGGTGAGGTGACATGCGGACTCCCTGCGCTGCTCCCGCCCAGTGTCACTGGCAGCCCATGCCAGACACCGGGATGCTGCTGGCTGATTTTGAAGGGAGCTGGGCCCACAAGACTGTGCCAGAATCTGGCCTGTGCTCTGCTGGGGAGAAAGGCACGGCACAGCATGGAGAATGTGAGTAGCCACAGGGCTGTCCTGTGCTGGGTGTGGCTCTGACCCACAGCGCTGAGTGCCACACAGCTGGTGGGGCATTAGACGGAGAGGGCTTCCGAGTTCTCTGTGCCTGTCTGGTGCCACACAGCACGAAGTCTGCAGCCTGGCAGAGCCACAGCACCCCAGCCCGGGCCCTCAGTAAGCCTCCCTCACCCTGCTGGCCAGCAGGAGCCGCAGCTGGGACTCTCCCTCCCTGCTTGGCCATGTCCTCAGCCGCCCCAGGCTAGAAGGAGGCTGAGCCAGCTCTGTAATGGAGACACAACTGCAGCCACCTCTGGCTAGCAGGGGACAGTGCAATGCAATGCAGCTTTCCCCTCCCTACCCCAGGGGCGTGGGGTGCATGAAGCAAGCACAGTGCTCAAGGCAGCCTCGCAGGCTGCTCTCCCTACCTGCCCTGCCCTCCAGCCAGCCACAAGGGGACAGAGCCCTGGAGGACATGGTCCTCCCAGAACCCCACCACGGCTACACTGCCAGCTCTGTCTGATCAGCAGGGAGAACCCTGGCCTGTCTAGGAGCTCCGTCTCTCCCACAAACACCTTCCAGCTACCCCGCCCCAGCCAGGCACACCACCCCGCAGCCCGCACCCTCCTCCAGGCAGTTGGGTTCACACAGGCCTAGAGGGGACATATCCCACTCCAAGAACCATCTGTGAAAAAGTCCCAAGCTGCAGAATTGCGGGGACGGGGATACGAACACTCGCTGGCCAAGTGCGCTGCTAGCCTTGGGGAGGAGGTTTGCAGGGCACCCAGCTTTCACTGAGTCTGCCCAGGAGCTGCCCTTTCTGCCAGGCTCCCCCTAGAACGTTGGGCTGTCAGGACATCAGAGGTGGTGACTCGAAGGCACCACGGAGGAAGCCAGTGGAAGGATCCTGCCCTACGACAGTGTAATGTTTCCATTCATTCATAGTGTCCACACAGAGAGCAGCCCTGTGGGCAGCCAGGCCCAAGGCCCAGACAGAGCCAGGAAATCAATCCTATGTGGTCTGCTGGCACAGGGAGGTTAGTGGGATTATGGCTGCTGTATGCATGCCTCCTGCTAGCTGCTTTCCAGAGTATCATACAGTAACTTCTTACAGTGTGAGCCGTGCTGAGGGGGAGCTGGGGCAACACAACCCCCTAGAGCAGACAACGTCTAGTGGGGTCACTTCTGGAAGGGGCCACGTATGTAACATCCCCACCAAACCCTTGTGTCCCATGGAAGGATCCCCACAGCAATCACAGCCACCCACTAGTCACTGGGTGTTACAGACTGGCGAGTAAGGCTGGAGTGTGCTCTCCAAACCCTTCGGCTGGTGACCAGGCTCTGTGCTTGCTAAGGAGGTGATCTGAAAACAGAGCTTGGCTGCGTAGTGATTCTGGCACAGACAGATGGGATTTCCTGACTTTCAGTGCTAATATTAGAGAAATCCTGGAACTGGCCAGAGGGGACATGCATGACTGTACGTGCAGGAAGCAGGATTCTGGGAAGAGGCTCGGTTCACCCCTCCAGAGGTAGGACTAACAACCCTGGGCACTTGTCTGGAGAAAACCTGCCAGGCTTCAAAGCTCTTTACCCAAATATTAAATCCTTACAACTGCCCTGCTGGCCGGGCAAGTGTTTTTCATCTCACATAAATGGGGAAACTGAGGCAGGGACTGCTGGTCTGGAGCAAGCTGCTGAAGTTTCTAGAGTTCTAAGCCATTCTGACCGCCCGACAGCGCACAAGCCCCGTGATTCCTGCACCAAGCCCACAACTTCTGGCTGAGCGACACTACAGTGACTTTTGTTACTCCAGACCAGCAGCCTGGGGTGTCTGAGGGCACTGCAATGGCACACCGATGCAAGTGCAGCACACCTGGGGAAGATGTTCTCTGCTGACAGAATGCCCATCTGTGTAATAAAACCACCCCCGTGGGCGACGGGAGCTATGTTGGTGGGAGAAGCTCTCCTGCTGACATAGCGCTGTCCACACCGGTGCTTAGGTCAGTGTAACTTACGTCACTCATGGGGGTGGCTTATTCACACCCCTGAGCGAAATAAATTACGCTGGCATAACCTGTGCAGTGGAGGCCAGAGTCCCCCCATGGCTCAGTGTCCCCAGCTGCCTCAGGATGCAGCGTTCTGCTGTTAATCCGCAGCCGCTGGCCTGATTTTCCACTGTCCCTGCAGCTCTGGAGTTTCTCTGCCGGTGCAGAGCGTCACAAACTGCCACCCTAACCTGTAGCTCTTCTCACCCGCTTTGACAAGGTGCAGGTGATCTGCCCCAGAGGCAGGCTGGGGGGAACCAAGCCTAGCTACTCCACAAACACATTCCCGTTTAACAATTTTGTCACATGTAATACATTGGATCAAGACTTTAGCAGTACATCCCTGGAACTCCAAGACGGTTCGGCCCATAAGCGGTTAACCCCCTGAGCTCATTAATTCACTGCGTTCGCTGAGCAAGAGTCACCAAACAGCAATTGTTCAGCAACGACTGCTATTACTCTTATTCCCCATTAAGGGCTAAAAGGGAATGTAGGCACCTGGTGGAATTTTCAAAAGTACCTCATCTGAATCTTTCCCTACCTAAATACCATTGAAGATATGGCCCCAAGGGGCAAATCCCAATCACATTGAAGACAATGGGAGTTTTGTCACCAACTCCAACAAGACCAGGATTTGACCCCAACTGTGTGATTCATATCAGAGATAAAAGGCATTGCACTAGAGGGGCTTT
The DNA here is from genome assembly GCF_965140235.1 of Caretta caretta. Taxonomy (NCBI): domain Eukaryota; kingdom Metazoa; phylum Chordata; order Testudines; family Cheloniidae; genus Caretta; species Caretta caretta. The sequence continues at coordinate 12,297,546 of NC_134209.1, forward strand.
GTGGAATCAGGTAATCCGCTTGTACGTACCTTCACACTGGACATTTGCAACCTTAGGCCTAAGATCAAGAGCACATCGAACCTGCAACAAACAGAGAAGTATTTTTAAATGTCATTCTTTGAAAACATCAATTCCTGCATTTGCCCAAATCCAAATGAGCAGAACCTTTCTGCTTTCTTCAGCTCTGCTGCTTTCATGATCTTTGCTACATCTTCATCACTGTTTTATTGTTCTTGAATTAATGTTTAACCTAAACTAGGTATGCTGGGCACCTGCCTTTTTCCAATAACTTTGGGCTCTGCTACAACCTCTAACTCTGACACTAGTTTATGACACTATTTTCTGCAGTACCACCATGATCTCCAGCCTTTTGTTTGTATGCCACAGTTTTGTGCATTTTTTGAAGCAATTTGAGCTTTATGACCTTGCTTTTCCCCCTAGCTCTTAAATTCTTCTTCTGACAAGCAATAGATTAAAGTGGTGTTCTACTCTGGAAAGTGACTTTGCAAAAATGGTACTTTCTTGCTTAATAAATCTGTTCCCTGTCTATATTCAGAGTCAGAGCTCCTGAGAATCTATTGCAGGCTATGTGCAAGAAGGAAAGGAAAGAAGGAAAAAGGGAAGAAGGAGGATCCAGAGAACTATAGGCCAGTCAGCCTCACCTCAGTCCCTGGAAAAATCATGGAGCAGGTCCTCAAGGAATCAATTTTGAAGTACTTAGAGGAGAGGAAAGTGATCAGGAACAGTCAGCATGGATTCACCAAAGGCAAGTCATGCCTGACTAACCTAATTGCCTTCTATGACTAGATAACTGGCTCTGTGGATGAGGGGAAAGCAGTGGACATGTTATTCCTTGACCTTAGCAAAGCTTTTGATACGGTCTCCCACAGTATTCTTGCCAGCAAGTTAAAGAAGTATGGGCTGGATGAATGGACTATAAAGTGGATAGACAACTGGCTAGATTGTTGGGCTCAACGGGTAGTGATCAATGGCTCCATGTCTACTTGCCAGCCGGTATCTAGTGGAGTGCCCCAAGGGTTGGTCCTGAGGCCTGTTTTGTTCAATATCTTCATGAATGATCTGGAGGATGGCGTGGATTGCACCCTCAGCAAGTTTTCAGATGACACTAAACTGGGAGGAGTGGTAGATACGCTGGAGGGTAGGGATAGGATACAGAGGGCCCTAGACAAATTAGAGGATTGGGCCAAAAGAAGTCTGATGAGGTTCAACAAGGACAAGTGCAGAGTCCTGCACTTAGGATGGAAGAATCCCACGCACCGCTATAGACTAGGGACCAAATGGCTCGGCAGCAGTTCTACGGAAAAGGACCTAGGGGTGACAGTGGACGAGAAGCTGGATATGAGTCAACAGTGTGCCCTTGTTGCCAAGAAGGCCAATGGCATTTTGGGATGTATAAGTAGGGGCATAGCCAGCAGATGGAGGGACGTGATCGTTCCCCTCTATTCGACATTGGTGAGGCCTCATCTGGAGTACTGTGTCCAGTTTTGGGCCCCACACTACAAGAAGGATGTAGAAAAATTGGAAAGAGTCCAGCAGAGGGCAACAAAAATGATTAGGGGACTGGAACACATGACTTATGAGGAGAGGCTGAGGGAACTGGGATTGGTTAGTCTGTGGAAGAGAAGAATGAGGGGGGATTTGATAGCTGCTTTCAACTACCTGAAAGGGGGTTCCAAAGAGGATGGATCTAGGCCAGGAGTGGGCAAACTTTTTGGCCCTAGGACCACATCAGGGTTGCAAAACGGTTTGGAGGGCCGAGTAGGGAAGGCTGTGCCTCCCCAAACAGCCTGGCCCTTGCCCCCTATCCGTCCCCTCCCATTTCCCACCCCCTGACTGCCCCCCTCAGAACTCCCACCCCATCCAACCCCCCTGCTCCTTGTCCCTTGACCGCCCCCCTGGGACCCCACCCCCCTATCCAACCCCCCCCGTTCCCCATCCCCTGACTGCCCCCCCACCCCTATCCACACCCCTGGCCCCTGACAGGCCCCCTCGGACTCCCACACCTATCCAACCCACCCCCCATTCCCTGTCTCCTGACTACCCCCTGAAACTCCACCCCATCCAACTGCCCCCTGCTCCCTGTCCCCTGACTGCCCCGACCCCTATCCATACCCCCACCCCATGACCGCCCCGTCCTGGGACCCCCTGCCCCTAACCACACCCCTGGGACCCCACCCCCTATCTAACCCCCACTGCTCCCTGTCTCCTGACTGCCCCTGCCCTCCCCCAGAACCTCCACCCTATCCAAACGCTCCCTGTCCCCTCACTGTCCCCGGGACCTCCTGCCCCTTATCCAACCCCCCCGCTCCCCGCCCCCCACTCCCTTACCATGCTGCTCAGAGTGGGAGGACAGGCTTATTGGAAAGCCTGGGAGGTGGGCGGGTGCAAGCTGTGCTGCCCCCATGACGGTGTACCTGCAGGAGAGGGAGGACAGTGGGGGCGGGGCCGAGGGCGAGCCTCCTTGGCTGGGAGCTCAGGGGCTGGGCAGGAGGGTCCCACAGGCCGGATGTGGCTCGCGGGCCGCAGTTTGCCCACCTCTAATCTAGACTGTTCTCAGTGGTGGCAGATAATAGAACTAGGAATGATGGTCTCAAGTTGCAGTGGGGGAGGTTTAGGTTGGATATTAGGAAACACTGTTTCACTAGGAGGGTGGTGAAGCACTGGAATGCGTTACCTAGGGAGGTGGTGGAATCTCCCTCCTTAGAAGTTTTTAAGGTCAGGCTTGACAAAGCCCTGGCTGGGATGATTTAGTTGGGGATTGGTCCTGCTTTGAGCAGGTGGTTGGACTAGATGACCTCCTGAGGTCCCTTCCAACCCTGATATCCTATGAAAGGAGCCAGCTTGAGTCTCCGAGTCCAGGTTTAGGGCCTGAGCCAGGAGCTCCCATTGATGTCAATAGCCAAAGTCCTGTTGAGGCCATTTGTGCAGGACTGAGGCCTGAGCTTGCAGGGCTGGCTGTTACGAAAAACCCAGCTTTCCTTCTGAACTAAACACACCTGACCCTGAGTCACTGGCATCAGCCTTCCCAAACACAGCTTGCTTTAGGGACCAGGGTCCCTCCACGCCACACAACTGTCTTTTACTGGTGAAAGTTAAGCCATGGTGCTCCCTTTTTTTTTTTTTTCCAAACACCCTCCTTCTTCCTCAGTGCTGTGCACACCAAATCCCACTTGTGACACCAGTTGTGACCCTACCTTGGTGGGTCTTGCGCTTATTGGCGGATTTGCTTGCTTGGAGCTTCACGGCAGCCCTCAGCTTGGCCGTTTTTCTGAACCCACAGTCCAGGTCAACTCCTCCTGTGTCTGACCAGGAGTTGGGAGGATTTGGAGGGAACCCGGGCCCGCCCTCTACTCCAGGTTCCAGCCCAGGGCCCTGTGGAATGCAGCTGTCGAGAGTGCCTCCTGGAACAGCTGTGTGACAGCTACAACTCCCTGGGCTACTTCCCCAAGGCCTCCTCCCAACACCTTCTTTATCCTCACCACAGGACCTTCCTCCTGGTGTCTGATAATGCTTGTACTCCTCAGTCCTCCAACAGTCCGCGTTCTCACTCTCAGCTCCTAGTGCCTCTTGCTTCCAGCTCCTCACACGCGCACCACAAACTGAAGTGAGCTCCTTTTTAAACCCAGGTGCCCTGATTAGCCTGCCTTAATTGATTCTAACAGCTTCTTGATTGGCTGCAGGTGTTCTAATCAGCCTGTCTTAATTGTCTCCAGAAGGTTCCTGGTTGTTCTGGAACCTTCCCGGTTACCTTACCCAGGGAAAAGGGACCTACTTAACCTGGGGCTAATATATCTGCCTTCTATTACTTTCCTGTAGCCATCTGGCCCAACCCTGTCACACAGTGTTAACTTACTTTTTAAGGCTGAAAGAAAAGGAGTACTTGTGGCACCTTAGAGACTAACGAATTTATTTGAGCATGAGCTTTCGTGAGCTACAGCTCACTTCATCAGATGTTTACCGTGGAAACTGCAGTAGACTTTATATACACACAGAGAATATGAAACAATACCTCCTCCCACCCCACTGGGAGGAGGTATTGTTTCATATTCTCTGTGTGTATATAAAGTCTACTGCAGTTTCCACGGTAAACATCTGATGAAGTGAGCTGTAGCTCACGAAAGCTCATGCTCAAATAAATTCGTTAGTCTCTAAGGTGCCACAAGTACTCCTTTTCTTTTTGCGAATACAGACTAACACGGCTGTTCCTCTGAAACCTGTTTTTAAGGCTGCTTATTTATGCCAAAGAAGGCCAAACAGTAGAAACATTTTAGATCAGTATTGCAACACTTTATCTGAGCTGAGTGACTTGTTTTGATGGAAGAGGTGATAGGTCTCACTTACTATTGTGGTAAGGATGGGTGAGTAGACTCTGTGCCTGGGCAGGTGAATTTTCATGATAAGTTTCTGAAGCTTTCTTTTTAAGTCTTAAGATATGAAATGGGCCCGGGGTAAAAGGTAAAGAGACTACATGTTGCAGTGTATCCATTGCTGCCCCTCTGCTCAGGACTAGCTTAACAAAGGAATCTAATTGGGGAAAGGGAATGTCTCTGTTTGAGGTACTCCTCATTAACTTTAGTAATATTCATTAGGGGTTGGATCCCTTTGCTCTCAATAATAAATGTTGAGGATTTTTTAAATCTTTCCACAGTAAACTACAACTAGTGACTAAGGACCTATGATAATAATTGGGCCTACAAATTTATCCTAATAGTGAGCTCATCTGTAAAAAGTGAGTGAAAGTTTATAAAACGTCACAACCTATAATAACAAATGTTGATGGGAAAATTACAAAAGGGAGACAGACTGAATTAATCTAAACAAAGGGCTATTGGTATAATTCAAATATTGTGTTAAGATCAAGTCTGGTAAACAAGAGGCCTATGGGACCCGAAATTAATGAACCAAAATTGCTGTGTTGGAAGTTAGTCCTAATTGGTGGACAAAATAATGAGAGGATGCACTGTTTTGCCCACTGTTCCCTTTTGGGGTCCTCAAAAAGATATTTTGAGTGGACAGACCCTGGCTCACTGAAAGATGAGAGAATGGGAAGCAATGAATTTCATCATGGATGCCACCCCCACCATCTCTTGGGACCCCAGATCTTCTTTATCCTAATCATGAGATGACCAGGCAAGAGAGGGAGCCAGGTGACATTGCCACCACCACTGGCTCTGGCTAGATCCCAAATACCCCTTGGGATGTGAGACTCTGTCAGTCCCCTCCTCCCCCTTGTGCGTTCTTCCCCTTCTTCACCTTCTTTCTTTCCCCTCTCCTTTTTCCTGCTGTCTAGTAAGAGTCTGGCTTTGCTGGCCAACACTCTGTATTTTGCAAAACTGTGACTAGAAAAAGGCAGCTAAAAGCAATGCCTTAAATAGCCTGATGCTGGTAGATGTTTGCCAGGTCTTGGAGTGACTAATAAGACTGCATGCTGTTCCCGTCTTTTTCCATTGGTAAGATTGCAAGTAAAAGGGAACATGAGAAACAGAAGCTGCATTTTCTTCCTTTGCTGTTCTTTTCTCTCCCATGAGAGACAAGGTGGGTGAGGTAATGTCTTTTATGAGCCCAACTTCTGCTGGTGAAAGAATCGTAGAATCATAGAATATCAGGGTTGGAAGGGACCTCAGGAGGTCATCTAGTCCAACTCCCTGCTCAAAGCAGGACCAATACCTAACTAAATCATTCCAGCCAGGGCTTTCTCAAGCCTGACCTTAAAAAACTTCTAAGGAAGGAGATTCCACCACCTCCCTAGGTAACCCATTCCAGTTTTTCACCACTCTCCTAGTGAAAAAGTTTTTCCTAATATCCAACCGAAACCTCCCCCACTGCAACTTGCGACAGTTACTCCTTGTTCTGTCATCCGCTACCACTGAGAACAGTCTAGATCCATCCTCTTTGGAACCCCCTTTCAGGTAGTTGAAAGCAGCTATCAATCTTTTCTTCCGCAGACTAAACAATCCCAGTTCCCTCAGCCTCTCCTCATAAGTCATGTGTTCCAGTCCCCTAAACATGTTTGTTGCCCTCCGCTGGACATTTTCCAATTTTTCCACATCCTTCTTGTACTGTGGGGCCCAAAACTTGACACTGTACTCCAGATGAGGCCTCACCAATGTCGAATAGATGGGAACGATCATGTCCCTCGATCGGCTGGCAATGCCCCTACTTATACAGCCCAAAATGCCGTTAGCCTTCTTGGCAACAAGGGCACACTGTTGACTCATATCCAGCTTCTCGTCCACTGTCACCCCTAGGTCCTTTTCCGCAGAACTGCTGCCTAGCCATTCGGTCCCTGGTCTATAGTGGTGCATTGGGTTCTTCCATCCTAAGTGCAGGACTCTGCACTTGTCCTTGTTGAACCTCATCAGATTTCTTTTGGCCCAATCCTCTAATTTGTCTAGGGCCCTCTGTATCCTATCCCTACCCTCCAGCGTATCTACCACTCCTCCCAGTTTAGTGTCATCTGAAAACTTGCTGAGGGTGCAATCCACACCATCCTCCAGATCATTCATGAAGATATTGAACAAAACCGGCCTGAGGACCGACCCTTGGGGCACTCCACTTGATACCGGCTGGCAAGTAGACATGGAGCCATTGATCACTACCCGTTGAGCCCGACGATCTAGCCAGCTTTCTATCCACCTTATAGTCCATTCATCCAGCCCATACTTCTTTAACTTGCTGGCAAGAATACCGTGGGAGACCGTGTCAAAAGCTTTGCTAAAGTCAAGGAACAACACGTCCACTGCTTTCCCCTCATCCACAGAGCCAGTTATCTCGTCATAGAAGGCGATTAGATTAGTCAGGCATGACTTGCCCTTGGTGAGTCCATGCTGACTGTTCCTGATCACTTTCCTCTCCTCTAAGTGCTTCAGGATTGATTCTTTGAGGACCTGCTCCATTTTTTCCTTGAGGACCTGCTTTTGGAGCAACTCCAGTGGCTACGCTGGTAGTGCCCAGCGGCCCCAGCCAGGATCAGGCCCCGTGGCAAGTGCTACACACTCCAGCCTGGCCTGGAGAGCAGCTTTCCCTGACCCTTGCTCTCTTTCCTTCTTTTTGCTCCCCCCAGTTCCCAGAAGGGAGGAAGGCAGCTTCCCCCAGAAATGGCATCACCTGTTAACCCCAGCTGCAGGGGGCTCTTGCAGTTGAGCTGGGTTCAAATGCTGCACCACGGGAAGCCATCCCCCAAGAGACAGGGTGTCCCAATGGGCCACCAATCCCAGGGCATCCCTACCTGCCCGTGACAGAGTAGCAGGGAGCCCTTTCCCTGCTGGGCTGGTCGGCTGCTAGCCATGTAAGGGGCTGTGCTCTCGTAAGCCCACACGCAGCACCCTCCTGCAGCACTGGAGCGAACAGAGCAGGGCACCCAGGATCTCCCCCCAGCCCCACGCTGCTAGGTGCTCCACCAGCAAGATCCCTGCATACGCATGCTCCTGTGAGGCCAGGTATGTTAGTATGTGGCCTGACCAGTCCCGCTAAAGACAGGCTGCTGAACTGGGACCTGAATACAGTAGTCCAGGTTCAACAGTCATACACTAGGTCAGTGATCCCCAACCTTTCTTGTGGGAATAGTATATTGCTATTCTCAGAAGACTGTGGCGGGTGCCAGACACCCCACCGCTGAAATGCCGCCAAGAAACGACAACACTTCTTGGCAGCATTTCGGCAGCAGGGTGTCCTGCGGGTGCACAAAAGTGCCCCGGCGGGCGCCATGCCACCTGCGGGCATCGCGCTGGGGACCCCTGCACTAGATCTATTATCCCCTCTTCAGTGAGAGTCTGGCCGTTATTGCAGCCCACACCCAGATGGGGCAGTTTTAGCTGCTGCATTACATTGTAAACGCATGTCCCATTTGCTTGGGGTCTCCCAGCTATATTCCTTGGCAACATTCCCCCTCCCTTTGAAAAGTGACCTGGTCGATTATTCCCCCTACTGTACCGCAATAACGTGCAGAGCTCCAAACTGAATCTGACCCTCTGCTTTTCTGGGCATATTTCTCATTTTCTTTGGGCCCTAGGTGTTATTTCACTGTCCAGACTGCAGCTTGAAACACTGCACAGTTCAGTATATATCATGCAGTCCATTAATATGCCTTTCCAGACAACCGAGTGCAGGGCTTAAATTCTCCCAGAGTATTTCCTGGAGTCCCTGGGCTTCTGCCCTGTGGGGGGCACCAGGGCTCAGGGCTTCTGCCCCATTGGTTTGAAAATATTTCCCAAAGCTCTGCTCTGGCCAGCTAGTTAAGCCCTGAGTGGGTGGGGTATTAAATAACAAAAGGCTTACCCCTGACCCAGGGCCGTCCTTAGGCATACGCAGCATAGGCAGCTGCCTATGGCACCCGAAAATTTGGGGCACCTCTGGTTCTTACAGTCCACCCACCCACCTCTTCCTATCCCTCTTCTGACCCTTCCTGCAGGCTCCCACCACAGCTGGATCTAGTAACTTAAAAGTGAAAAAGCCTTCCAGACTGCCAGACCTATTAGCACAACACTGAAACTGTTAAAGAGCCATTCAAGTGGTAAAGAAGCCATTTAACAGGCATTTGCCAACCCCCAGGTATATACTTTCAGTTTCTGAATTTGCTGACAAAACCGTTGTGCATTACTCTAATATTTACTCAGAACATGTTAGTCTACAGGACCTTAGCTTAAAATTTGCTTTAAAAATATTTCATTAGTGTGTTGCTGCTGAAGATTACAAAATCACATCTCTAAAAAATCCTTGCATAGATTTTTAGATGCACAATCTGAGTATTCATCTTTAGCCTTAGATGCTTTGATCTTCAGACATATAGTTTTTTAAATAAATCCTTCAAAAGACCACCCTTATCTAAAATACACATGCGAGCTTGGGCTGCCATGGCATAGGGGCACCAGTTTAATAATACTGTGTAGGGCCCACAAATCCTAAGGACGGCCCTGAACTGACCATTTCAACATGCTGGGTGAAATCCAAAACTCTCAGCAGGGCCAGGATTTCACCCAGTGTTACTCTTTGCTTGTGATCCTTCGGCCAATTTTCAGTCCATGTGACTGTCCATTTGTGCACGTAGATCTCAGGGCTCTTTCTGAACATGAGACCCTATGTCATGCCCTCTACCAAAAGCCAAATATATTACATCTACTACATAGCCTGCATCTGCTACATTTATAAATGTCTCTCTCTTTATTTGGCAAGCTTCACTCTTTATAAACCAGTGCTGCTTCTTGGTTTACAGTTCCACTATTCTCCAGGGCATTAGCAGATTTCCCCTTCCTATTTATTCCATTTCTTCACTGGGTTAGTTAATAATTCATTGGCTGGTAATTGCCAGAGTCACCCTTCTTTTGTGTTCTGATGACCCGTATCCTGAAGCCTGGGGCCAGGAGAAGGAGGACGGATGTGTTTACTTTGTTCTGCTGTTGGGCATACTTTTACGCTCCTCCAGCTCAACAGTTTAAAGTACTGCATTTTATTTAGGCTAGTACAGATGGACATCCTGTTTTCCAGCTGGCTTGTTTTGGAGCCTACGCAACGCTGAGGCCTGGTCTACACTTAAAATGTAGGTCGCCATAGCGGCGGTGCTCAGGGGTATGAAAAATCCCACATCCCCCAGTGCCGTAGCTTTGCCAACTTAACCCCAGTGTAGATGTAGCTAGCAATCTTCCCCAACCCAGCTGCCATCACTCAGGGAGGCGGAGCGTCTACAGCGATGCTTTACATTGGTGTTGGCTGCATCTACACGGTGGGGTGGGGTTGTTGCCATGCTGGCCCCCGGATATTAGAGAGACAAGGCAGGTGAGATAATATATTTTATTGGACCAACTTCAGAGCTGCGGTGCTCAGCTCACTCTGATTATCACCGCCGTCTGTCCCATTATTGCTCTTGGACTACTGGCAGAGGTCTCCGAGAATGCAGGAGCCCACTCCGTGCAAGTGCAGCCCCAACCCCCGCTGCTAGAGCTGGAGCGTAGCATTAACCCATTCAGTATTAAACAACTCTCCACAACCCCGGCGGGAGCACACCCCCCTTGATCTGAGCTGCACAGCAGGACCCCACCGGGGCAGCAGGGTTAGGCCCAGGCTGGAGAAGTGCCCATCTAGAGCGCCTGATTTAGGGGAGTAGAGTGGCACCATGAGCCTGGGATGGGTCCACTGCAGGGCATCCCCCAGGAAGTACACAGCAAGCAGGCACATGAGTACATGGGGTGGGGTGTCCCAGCACCTGCCCCACCAAGTCAGCCGGGGACTTATGGGCGTGTCTGGGAGGACAAAGGATCAGATACGTGGGCACATCAGAAGGGTTGAAAGTCACAGACCCACCGAAGAAGCAAGATGCTTCTTTTGAGAGTGAGGATGGAGGTCTCAATCCACCCCTTCCCCTGGAATCATAGAATCATAGAATATCAGGGTTGGAAGGGACCCCAGAAGGTCATCTAGTCCAACCCCCTGCTCGAAGCAGGACCAATTCCCAGTTAAATCATCCCAGCCAGGGCTTTGTCAAGCCTGACCTTAAAAACCTCTAAGGAAGGAGATTCTACCACCTCCCTAGGTAACGCATTCCAGTGTTTCACCACCCTCCTAGTGAAAAAGTTTTTCCTAATATCCAACCTAAACCTCCCCCACTGCAACTTGATAGGGAGCCCATCAGTCCCTGTCACTGACCCCAGTGTGCCATTCAGCACTGCTGGCGATCCCTCCACAGACCCGAGAGGCAGGCAGCTAGATGCTGTGATTCAGATCATGGGCAATTAGTAAAATACCCTAAGGATACTGAGGCTCAACCCAGATGCCTGCACAGAGCTCCAGTAAATGAGCTCTGCACAGAGGTTCTCCCTGGGTCTGGAGGGGATTAGAGCTTCACCTCACAAGCAGCCTCATCATGTACTGGGGTTTTACCACAAGACATGGTCCATCTCTGCTTTGCCTCCAAGCCTCCTGCTCCCCTCCCGGCCAACACACACCAATTCTCCCACTTTTCACTGAGCAGGAGGTACAGAGTGTGCTTAGGGCTCACAGAGGCCCTGTGTGGAGTGGGACCCAGCAGCCAGCCAGCCCCCATCTGGCTATATCCAAAAGCTAGTTTCATATTCATGTGCTGGGTGTTAGCCCTGAGGAACACATCCAGTACCCCCAACTCCCCTTCTCTCAGAGAATTTTGTCTGCTCTTCCAACACCCTTTGGGACAGCCTAGCCCGACCTAAGACTTGCACACAGAAAAGCCAGAAAGTGCGTTGTTTACTGCCCCCAGAATGGTCTTGTATTTGTGACCCTTGACCTTCCCATAGCGTATACACAAGCTATTGATCAACCGGATCAAATAACAAAAAGCAGGATAAGTCAATACAGGCAATGCCCCTGTAGACAGTCCCCAGCACCACCCGACAGCTGTAGCAGCCGCAGCACTATGGCATGTGCCTAAGACCCCCAGGACCACCAGCATGAGCCTGCCCACCCTGGCTTCAGGCGCCACGAATGCCCGTCTCACCTAGTACCAAACCCACCACAAAGGAGGTTTCGTAGCACACAGAAGAAGACTGCTTATCGCACATGGCTTGGTCCCAGCAGCTAGGCTACGTCTACACTGAGAGAAAGGGACCGGAGCACCGGGGCTCAGAGCCCAGGTCAGCTGACTCGGGCTCACAGCACTTGGGCTGGGTTCTGAAACCTCAGGACCAGGGAGGGCCCCAGAATCCAGGCTTCAGGCTCCAGCCCAAGCCTGAATATCTACAGTGCAATTTTATAGCCCTGCAAGCCTGAGCCAGCAGGCCTGGGGTAGCCGTAGGAGTGCTGCTGGCCTTTTATTTCAGGGTCTTATACCCTTAGGGCAGTGGTCCCGAAACTTTTCAGGGTCACGCTCCCCACCCGCACGGAGCCGGGCATGCCCCACAGTTTGGGGGCCTCTGCCTTAGGGCCCGAGCATGCCTTGCTTGGCATGGGTCTATGGGAGCACAAGCAGACTTGCCCCACCCCTGCTCCTCCAGGCAAGGCCCAGATACAGTCTGGGTGCACATAAGAACTATGTCCTCCCTCTGCCACGCAAGGAGAAAGCACCCCAGTGGTTCAAGGAGAGGAGCCAGAGCCCCACTCCTTTCTGCACTGGCCTGGGGAGCTGGCCAGCTCCATGGGGGAACATAGCGCAGTTCCAAGGGCTGGAGCAGCATGTGCATGGGGAGTTTGGCTCCTGCCAGCACAGGTCCGTGCCGTGACACAGCACAGCAGTTATGCAGCACCTGGGTGGCTTACGAGGGTCCCTGACACCAGCACGGCCATGCAGAGCCGTCACTCAGCCTTTCAGTGCCTGCGGCAAGCAAGCATATTTGTGCCCCCTAAAGGTGATGGATCGGGGGGGGGCACATAGGGTCATGTTCCCTCCCACCACCACCACAGCTTTCTGCCTTCCATTTAGCACAGAGATTTTCAAACTGTGGAATGCGCACACATACACACCCCGGGGATGCTCCCCACTGTTTGAAAACCATTCCTCCTGCCAGGAGCCGGTGGATTGGAAGCTGGTAGGTGGCACCCGGCCTGCTCAGGCCCCTGGCTCTCCACGCTGGGGTGAAAGTAAAGCCGAAGACTTACTGGTACAGGGGCCAGCAGTAGGGAGGAGGGGTGGGGGTGAGATTGTAGAGGGCTGGGGCTATATTTAGCACTTATGTTTTACCCAACCGTACTACTGTATCCAACACTATGTGAATAGTGGCTGCAGTGAGTTGGCCAACTGCTACGATAAACCTTTGCAAACACGCATTCAGTCTGGGAGCAGCCATTCCCTTCAGCTTCATGCATCTCCCTTCTTCTTCAGTGTTCTCAGGCCTGCAGAAATGGGTGAGTAGCTGCGTGACAGTCTGGGTATCAGTTGTTCTCCGTGGGTGAAATTCAGCTGTGTCTAGTGAGCCCGCAAGAGTCCAGAACAGATACAACCTGCAGTGGCGTTAGTAAAGCCTGTCCAAGCCCTTGAACTGCTGGGCGTATCCCAGTCACTCTGACCCCTAGGCAGTGGAGTTCAGAAAGGCAGTGAGGTCACTGCTGGAGGGAGGGTTGGGGGGGGAGGACTTCTTGTACCAGTAAAGTTGCATCAGTGTTAGTGTGCAGCTATGGTGTTGCATCAGCATATTCCACCACTAGGGACCTGTGCCACTTTGCCAAAGGGAATAACTACCGAGAATAACAGGGACACACACGCTATTCCACCCAGAACAGGTGAATTCTACTGGTGCAACTCTTGTGCGGAGACTAGGTCCAAGGCCCACCTAGGCAGCCCTTGTGTCCTCTGCACAGCGGTGTGTTTCATTCTATTCTACTATACTACTGCACTGGGCAGCACAGCGTGGGGAGGAGGTGACCAGCCCTCTGTGGACAAAGAAGTGGTTCGGGACTATTTAGAAAAGCTGGACAAGCACAAGTCCATGGGGCTGGATGCGCTGCATCCGAGAGTGCGAAAGGAGTTGGCGGATGTGATTGCAGAGCCATTGGCCATTATCTTTGAAAACTCATGGCGATCGGGGGAAGTCCTGGACGACTGGAAAAAGGCTAATGTAGTGCCCATCTTTAAAAAAGGGAAGAAGGAGGATTCTGGGAACTACAGACCAGTCAGCCTCACCTCAGTCCCTGGAAAAATCATGGAGCAGGTCCTCAAGGAATCAATCCTGAAGCACTTAGAGGAGAGGAAAGTGATCAGGAACAGTCAGCATGGATTCACCAAGGGCAAGTCATGACTGACTAATCTAATTGCCTTCTATGACGAGATAACTGGCTCTGTGGATAAGGGGAAAGCAGTGGACGTGTTGTTCTTTGACTTCAGCAAAGCTTTTGACACGGTCTCCCACAGTATTCTTGCCAGCAAGCTAAAGAAATATGGGTTGGATGAATGGACTATAAGGTGGATAGAAAGTTGGCTAAATTGTCAGGCTCAACGGGTAGTGATCAATAGCTCCATGTCTAGTTGGCAGCCAGTATCAAGTGGAGTGCCCCAAGGTTCGGTCCTGGGGTCGGTTTTGTTCAATATCTTCATAAATGATCTGGAGGATGGTGTGGATTGCACCCTCAGCAAGTTTGCAGATGACACTAAACTGGGAGGAGAGGTAGATATGCTGGAGGGCAGGGATAGGATACAGAGGGCCCTAGACAAATTAGACGATTGGGCCAAAAGAAATCTGATGAGGTTCAACAAGGACAAGTGCAGAGTCCTGCACTTAGGATGGAAGAATCCCATGCACCGCTACAGACTAAGGACCGAATGGCTCGGCAGCAGTTCTGCAGAAAAGGACCGAGGGGTTACAGTGGACAAGAAGCTGGATATGAGTCAACAGTGTGCCCTTGTTGCCAAGAAGGCCAATGGCATTTTGGGATGAATATGTAGGGGCATTGCCAGCAGATCGAGGGACGTGATTGTTTCCCTCTATTCGACATTGGTGAGGCCTCATCTGGAGTACTGTGTCCAGTTTTGGGCCCCACACTACAAGAAGAATGTGGAAAAATTGGAAAGAGGGCAACAAAGGGCAACAAAAATGATTAGGGGACTGGAACACATGACTTATGAGGAGAGGCTGAGGGAACTGGGATTGTTTAGTCTGTGGAAGAGAAGAATGAAGGGGGATTTGATAGCTGCTTTCAACTACCTGAAAGGGGATTCCAAAGAGGATGGCTCTAGAATGTTCTCAGTGGTAGCAGATGACAGATGACAGGGGGAGGTTTAGGTTGGATATTAGGAAAATCTTTTTCACTAGGAGTGTGGTGAAACACTGGAATGGGTTACTTGGGGAGGTGGTGGAATCTCCTTCCTTAGATATTTTTAAGGTCAGGCTTGACAAAGCCCTGGCTGGGATGATTTAGTTGGGGATTGGTCCTGCTTTGGGCAGGGAGTTGGACTAGATGACCTCCTGAGGTCCCTTCCAACCCTGATATTCTATGATTCTATGATTCTCCTATAGAACATTTCACTCATTTAGTCAGGGAGCAGAGATCCCTCCTTGTGGTCAGTTGCACACCACAAATACCCCAGAACAGAAATGAAGAATTCACAAACATCTCACAGGCTGAAATGTGTTTGCATAAACTGTTTGTTGAATAATAATGAACTAGATTTGTAAAACTCCAAGCCAGTTTGTGGATAATCTGCAAACAGATAACAGGGTTGAGGTTTTCTTGGCAGCAATCTTACCTTCCATGAATAATGCAACTAGTTCTACTCAGTGCTCTTTCTCTTAAATATAGTTAACATTTTTTTTTCAATGGTTGTACTGACCTTAGAACGATCTAGCTAAACTCAGTAGACAATGAAGCCAAAGGTTCACTTGTTTTTCCGAAATATTGAGAAATTCAAGGCCTTTCTGAATTGTAGTCATTGAGAATGTTTCATTTAAAGGTTGGTTGCGAGAGTGGGTGTGAGAGTGTGTGAAAGTTGTTAAAATTGTGCAAACTTACCTTGTGATTTCCATAGGTTGTGATGTTTGTGGGCTTTGTACCGATGTGCTCAATGGTATATTTTCTCTTGATCTGCACTTAGCAGGTTTATCTGTGACATTACCATATTCTTAGTGTTGGAATTATGTATGTTGTATAGCACCCACAATGTGGTAGGTATAGGATTTAGAGGCAGGGATGAAGAAAAGAGACAAAACTGTCAAAAGTGCCTAAGTGAATTGGGAGCCTAAGTCCCAACTAAGGGACTAGGCTTAGGCTCCTATATCACTTAGGCACTTTGAAATTGTTGCCCATACTGAGGTGATCAAGAAGGTCTCCCTGAATCTGGGGGTAGTGCTGACTATCGGTATCATTTCTGGGTAGTCTGTAATCAACCCTTGTGGACAGCAGATTGTTTGCTCTGTGTGCTTCTTGCCCAGCCTTTGTCTCCTCCACTCCTCCACGCACAATACAAAAGAGGGATGGGGGTGGGATGCCACCGAATGTGGAGGGATTGTGCAAAGGAGCAAATTAATTTGTTTCTACACCAATGCTAGGACTCTGAGAAACAAGAGGAATTGGAACTGCACTTTTACTAGCGTACATTTGATCTAACTGGTATGACTGAAACCTGGTGGGATGCGTCTAGTGATTAGAATGGGACCATTGTGTCTTTTCTGACCTTCTGTATAACACAGGCCAGAGACCTGCCCTGAAATAATTCACGGAGCACATCTTTTATGAAAACACTAATCTGGATTTTAAAATTTCCATTGATGGGGAATCTACCATGACTGTTAGTAAATTGTTCCAATGGTTAATTACTTTCATGATTAAAAATTTCCCATATTAATCTGTCTAGCTTCAATTTCCAGTCATTGGCTCATGTTATATCTTTCTCTGCTAGACTGAGGATCCCATTATTAAATATCTAAATATAGACTGGGATCAAGTCTGTAAGTACCTACATTAACCGTCCAAACAGAGAACGGCGAAGGAGGACAAGAAACACCACCCCTCTAAGGACAAGTCCAAATCCTTCACCAAGTGAGCTGGCAACAGAGTCACTGGTAGCGACACTTGATTATGGGACTGCAGTGCCCACACTGAGCTGTCAGGATCCTCCTTGCTGTGGGGAATGACACTGGTATTGTCCTCAGAGCTGGTGCAGGAGACCTTTCTGACAGGGCACAACCTGTTACAGCCAGGAGTATACCCCATCAACATGCCATCTTGGGGACCATCATCTCATGTGTCCTATAGCCAGTCCCCTTCCTGCTGATCCAGGAAGTGGGGAGCTCAAGGTCCCCAGTGTCATCACTGCCTAGACCACTGAGACCAGAGCCTGAGACCAGCATCCAGGAGCTGGGGGCAAAACACCAAAACCCCTAGTCTCCACCATCTCTAGACAGGCAGTCCAACCAGCCCCAGTTGTCAACAATTTCAAGGCTTGCCAGGATCTCCTAGCACATTTTCCAGACACCTGGGATATAGTGATGATGGTCATTCAGGAGAAGTCACACAAACCTTCTCACATGCTGACCTCGTCAGTCCCTATTAGGATTGCTTTCACGTCAATGAGAGCATACTGGAGCTGGCCAGAGGCCTTTGGCACACTCCAGCCACTGTTCTGCCAACTTCCAAATGGTGGGAGAAACGTTACTAAGTGCCCCTGAAAGAATTTTAGGAACTTCTACTCCCACCCAAACACCCAGTTGTTAGTAGCTGTGGTGGTTCAAAAGAAATCCAGGTCAACAAAAGGAATACTCAAGGACACAGAGGGCAAGATGTTGGACAAAGAGGCCAAGATGTTTAGGCACTAAGCTATTCACTGACTTTGATGCAACTCCAGGTGGCAAATTACTGGGCATTATTTACTGAGTACAATTTCTTGGCATGGGAGAGGAGAGGGTGACTCCCTTCCTGCCCATGTTGCCTCAGAATGCTAGGGAGGAGCTGTAAGAAATTGTTAAAGAAGGACATATGGTTACCTGTTTCCCCACCCCCATCCCTCTTCAGGGACCCCTCTCACCAGAGCCTAATCAGAAGTAGCCTCATTGCTTCATCTAGGAGCTGTAGAAGAAGCTCCATAGGAGTACAGGAGAAGAGGCTTTTTCTCCCAATATTTCCTTACCCCGAAAAAGAAAGGGGGGTCTTCCTCCAATCCAAGACCTGGAGCGACTCAACAATGCATATGCCAACTCAGGTTCAGGATGATGATGCTTGTCTCCATCCTCCCATCTAACAACTAGTCCATGTCTCTCGACTTGCAGGGTGTGTCCTTCTGCATTGCCCTCCCCTGGCACAGAACAGGAGCCTGCAGTTCACATTGGGACCAAGTCACTATCAGTACAAGGTGCTATCATCCGAACTCTCCATAGCATTGAAGCTCTTCACAAAATGACTTGAGATGGCGGTAGTCCATGTGAGGAGACAAGGAATTCATGTCTATTCCTGTCTGGACAATGGGCTGATCAGCCACCTCTATGACATTTGTTTCCAGACTACAATGAAAAATTGTGGCTTACACTATCTCAAACAATAGAATTCAAAGGAGTTCTGATCAACTCCAGATTGGAAAGCGTGTACCTGCCTGAGGATGGGTACCATTCACTATGAGAGGTTTCAGAGTAACAGCCGTGTTAGTCTGTATTTGCAAAAAGAAAAGGAGTACTTGTGGCACCTTAGAGACTAACCAATTTATTTGAGCATGAGCTTTCGTGAGCTACAGCTCACTTCATCGGATGCATACCGTGGAAACTGCAGCCTATGAGGACTCTTATTCCAGCTGATATTCAAACTGGCTAAAACAGTCTGAACATGCTCTCAGTGTTGGGCCATAAGTCAGCATGCATGTATGTGAAAGTACTTGCCAGACTTCACTTGGGGCCTCTCCAGCTCTGGGTCAAGTCTGTCCATTTGCTGGAAAAACACCTTAGACAAGAAGGTCATAGTACCGTGTTGTGTGACTGCAGAATTGGGTTGGTGTCTGCAAACACACGGGAAGGGGGTCCCCTTTTTAGTCCTCTCTCTGACAAAATCACTAGTTAACAATGCATCAGAGACAGGTTGGGGAGCTCACTTGGACCATCTATGGATTCAAGGACTTGGCCCTGAAGTGACATGGGGTAACAAATGAATGTCTAGAACTCAGAGCCATCAGACTGGCCTGTATGGCACTTCTGCCTGTTCTCCAAAACTCTGTAGTGCAGATCTTCACAGACAACATTACAGCTATGCACTACATGAACAAGCAAGGAGGTGCCTGCTCCTCACCCTTCTGCCTGGAAGCCGTTGACTTCTGGAATTGGTGCTGTCAGGGCTCCTTCCCCACTCTGAACTCTAGGGTACAGATGTGGGGACCCACATGAAAGACCCCCTATGCTTATTTCTACCAGCTTAGGTTAAAAACTTCCCCAAGGCACAAATCCTTGCTTGTCCTTGAACCGTATGCTGCCACCACCAAGCGTTTTAAACAAAGAACAGGGAAAGAGCCCACTTGGAGACGTCTTCCCCCAAAATATCCCCCCAAGCCTTACACCCCCTTTCCTGGGGAAGGCTTGATAAGAATCCTCACCAGTTGGTACAGGTGAACACAGACCCAAACCCTTGGATCTTAAGAACAATGAAAAATCAATCAGATTCTTAAAAAAAGAATTTTAATTAAAGAAAAGGTAAAAGAATCACCTCCGTAAAAGCAGGATGGAAAATACTTTACAGGGTATTCAGATTCAAAACAGAGGATCCCCCTCTGGGCAAAACCTTAAAGTTACAGAAAACAGGAATAAACCTCCTTCTTAACACAGGGAAAATTCACATAAAACAAAAGATAAACTAATCCGCCTTGCCTGGCTTACCTCTACTGGTTGCAATATACGATCCCTGCACTACCTCTGTGACATGCTATACCTTGGGGGAGCGTTCCATAACCCCCATATTCCTCATTTTCATATAATCGTGATCTCACATTTAAAGCATGCCTTGTAAGGTAACGGGAAAGGTTATGATCTGCTGGAAGTCATTTCTCTATCCATAGATGTGTAGCATTCATGCATATGAAGTTATGAGAATTGTGTTGTATGGTGGTCACTAAAAGAAGCTGTAAGTTGGGGAATCAGCCAAATATTAGCTTCCCAGAGGCAACAGCAAGAAAAGTAACCAACACCCAGGAGGGGTGTGAAACAACCATCAACAGCCATTGTCCAGCAAGGGAGCTACAATGCAATGACTCACCTGCATGAGGCCACAACAGGGGAATTGCTCAACCTTGCTTGGGGAGACTCAGCAATGTCCCCCAGACATGTCTGGACTTGTGCTCCAAAAACACATGGACGGAGGGTATAAAACAAACAGAGTGGACACATAGGGGACCCTTCTCCTGCCCCACATATGCTGCAAGCAACCAAGACACTTAGAAGGGACAAGACTCTTGGGGGGAGGGATAGCTCAGTGGTTTGAGCATTGCTCTGCTAAACGCAGGGTTGCGAGTTCAATCCTTGAGGGGGCCATTTAGGGATCTGGGGCAAAAATGGGGGATTGGTACTGCTTTGAGCAGGGGTTAGACTAGATGACCTTCTGAGGTCCTTTCCAACCCTGATATTCTATGACTCCAACACAGGAGATTGGCCCAGGTTTAAGGAACAAGCCTGTATATTAAAGACTGCAACATCCAGTGGGGTGAGAAAAACTGCTTAGTCTAGGTGCTGCCAGGTCTAATAGGGTTGAGAGTTTAGACTGCATGCTTATATTTTATTTTATTATGGTAACCACTCTAACTTGTTATGCTTTGACTTCAAATCACTGAAAGTCTATCTTTATAGTTAATAAATCTGTTCGTTTATTCTACCTGAAGCACTGTGTTTGGTTTGCAGTGTGTCAGAGACTCCCTTTGGGATAACAAGCCTGGTACATATCAATGTCTTTGTTAAATTGACGAACTCATAGAAGCTTGCAGTGTCCAGCGGGCATAACTAGAACCTGCAAGATGGAGGTTCCCAGGCTTGTGTCTGGGACCAGAGACATTGACTAGTGTCATTCTCTTGCAAGTAGCTGGGAGCAGCTTACCTGCCAGAGGCTGTGCGTGAACAGCCAAGGAGTGGGGGTTCTCACAGCAGAGCAGGGTACGTCTGGCTCCCAGAGTCGAGGATTGGAGCGGCCTAGCAGATCACTGGTCCAGACACCACCAGAGGAGAATGTCAAAGCCTCACACTGAAGATCTTCCTAGTCACTATAACGTTGGCCCCCAGGAGAGCGAGGGAGCATCCAGAGTTTATGGCTGAACCTCCCCAGACAAAATTCCCCGGGGACAAAAGGGTGCTGAGGCCTCGCCTGACGTTCATCCCCAAGGTCTCTCTGAATTCCATCAGAACCAATCTCCCAACTTCCCTGTCTTCTTCCCAGAGCCACATCTGGGACTGGAAAAAAAGAAATTGCACCCGCTGAATGTGTGGTCAGTCCTCTGCTCTATTCCATTGACAGGACTGACCCACTCAGACTGTCGCCCCCAGTGTTTCTGACTGTAGCGAGGCATCTCCTCTCAAGGATATACAGACGGGTCACACGCTGCTTCTCCTTGTGTTACCAGCTGGCTGGAGCACCTCTCCCACTGAACAGGGAGGCTCACTCCACCAGACTTCTGCCTGCTTCAGGCCCCCACCAGTATCTGAGATCTGCAAGGTGGTGACGCCATCAAGCACAGTGCCTTGGACTTAGCTGTGAGGTCAGATGCCAAGTTCTGGAAGGCAGTACTGCAATCACGCTGGGACTGATGAAACGCTGAAACTCCGCATTCTCACCATCCAGGCAGGATACTGCCTGCCAGTCACCTGCAGTAGAATCACACTGACACATACATGAAGGGGACAACTGCTTGAACCTGGGTCTACAGGGTTTATAGGTGCAGCCATGCACCAACTCTCCACCCAGCAGCCTGCTGATGCTGGCTTACCCGGGACCCATGATGCCCAGCCCCAGTCTGAGGCTCTGCCCTGCAGTCCTATTGGCAGAGTCCCAGGGCAGCTGATGGCCTGCTGGCCCTACATAAGCCAGCAGCAGGAACAGGAAGTTCTCTAAACAACTGGGCTTCATCCCATTCTGAACTGTGAGCCTCTGCTTCCTGCCCCTTCTCCCCTGGCTCAATTTCCTGGCATCCTGACCTGGCATGACCCCTGGCATCTGATTCATGGTTCTGACTTCCAGTTTTGTCTCCTGCCTCTGACTTCTCACTATCCTGACCCAACTGTCTCCTGCTTTGTGACTGCAGACTCTGCCTCTGCCTGCTAGGCCCCTCTAGGGTGACCAGACATCCCGATTTTATAGGGACAGTTCAGATTTTGGGGGTCTTTTTCTTATATAGACTCCTATTACCCCCCACCTCCCTTCCCGATTTTTCACATTTGCTGTTTGGTCACCCTAGGCCCCTCTGATGCGCATTTGAATAACTGGGTGGGCCACTTGATGATAACCACAACACTAGGGGTAGGTTTGCTCACAGTAACAGGAAAGCACTGCTGCAGGTTTGTTTTCTCTAGAAAATGCGTGTGGACATGCAAACAGGTGCAGGCCAGAGTTCCTGGAGAGGAAGCTATTGTGATTTTTCTTATAAATATTGTGGGCTCTCTTGCCAGGCGCTCAGTAAGTAAGTTTCCCCCTTCCATTTCCTTGGCCCACCCCCATGCATGCATAAGAAATACATACAAGCACCTATTTAACCTTTCTGGTAACTGGATTTCACCCTCATGATTACACCACAAAGGCGCTTACTTGGCAGCAAATGTTAAGGTGTCAGAGTTTAGGCTAGCTCATTATATTTCTACTTAATGACTTTCGGGGCTGAATAATTAAAATGCATTCCTTTCCTCTGGAATGTTGGCAAGCCATGTGTGTGAAGCCAGAATCTTCCTGAAGCAAAGTATGTGCAATAATTTAGCAGCTATTTGTAATTCTTCAGAGATTGCTGAGTTCCTGAGCTTAGTTTTTTTTTATGAGATTCAGTACTGTTGATCCTTTGGTGCTCACATGCCAGGGCAACAAATATTTTTTGGAATGTTTTGGGTAGCAGCTGTTCCTAAGATTGTAATTGTGTAAGGCTAGACATTGAAATTCCCTATTTATAAAACAGTATTTATCATCATCCCAAGGGGAAAGAAATACACTGCCCTAGACTCCTTTATGGATTATAATATGGGGTTGAGTCTATAGCAGGGGCGGGCAAACTACGGCCAGGGGCCACATCTGGCCCTTCAGATGTTTTAATCCAGCCCTTGAGCTCCCGCCAGGGAGCAGGGTCCAGGGCTTGCCCCATTTCAACACTCCAGCCAGAGAGCGGGGTCGGGGGCTTGCCCCGCTCTGCACATGCTCTTGCTCCGTGCAGCTCCTGGAAGCACCAGCATGTCCCCACTCCAGCTCCTACACATATGGGCAGCCAGGGGGCTTCACATGCTGCCCCTACCCCAAGCACCGCCTCCACAGCTCCCATTGGCAAGGAACTGCAGCCAATGGGAGCTGCCTGGCCATGCCTCCATGTAGAAGCCAGAAAGGGGACACGCCGCTGCTTCCAGGAGCTGCTTGAGGTCAGTGCCAACTGGATCCTGACCCCCTCCCGCGCCCCAACACCCTGCCCCAGCCCAGAGCCCTCTCCCACACCCTGAACTCCTCATTTCTGGCTCCATCCCAGAGCCCACCCCCCCCAACCAGATCCCTCACCCCCTCCCACACTCCAACCCCCAATTATGTGAGCATTCATGGCTCTCCATACACAGACAGCTGCAGCGGCACAGGAGCTAGCAAACAGAGCTGTAAACAGGGGAGTTTGAGTGGGAGTTCTGTTGGAGGAGAAGGTATTTGTGTTTGTTTGGTTTTGTATTGGTAGTATCTGTATGTGTAGAGGCTTGTAGGGGCTTTGTGCTGGGAGAGAAGCTGAGCCCTGATTAGGGGGCGGGGCTTCACTGACTAGGGGTCCTATAAAGGCAGCAGCCAGTCAGGCAGCGGCACAGACAGCTGCAGCGGCACAGGAGCTAGCAAACAGAGCTGTAAACAGGGGAGTTTGAGTGGGAGTTCTGTTGGAGGAGAAGGATTTAGGTGGAAAGGCTATGACAGATTCAGAGGTGGCAGTGGGAGTGACCCATGTAGCAGATGACACAATGAAGATGACTGGATGTGGAAGCTGTGGTATGTACATGATCCTGGAGGGGGCACCTGGTAAGAGTTTTGTCTGCATGAAATGCCGTCTGATAGAGCTGATGGAGGAAAAGATCAGAGGTTTGGAGATGCAGGTGGAAAGTCTGGTAGAGTTTAGGAAGGGGTTTGAGCAGATTATGGAGCAAAGACATGAGGTATCTGAAGGGAAAAGCTCAGACTTGCAGATGGAAGCAGGACTAGGGAATTCTGAGGGGAGACTGGGTGAGGAAAGTGGTCAGTGGAAGCATGTGACTAAAAGAACTAGGCAGAGGAAAAGACGGGCTAGTGAAGGAGAAATAGAGCTTCAGAATAGGTTTGCAGAGTTGGAAAATGACGAAGGGGCTCAGCAGGTAGTCACTGAAGGTGACAGGGCAAGGAAGAAGAGAAGAGCGGTTAGTCCTATAGGAAAAGGGGAAGAGTTAATGGAGATTACACCAAATATGAGCCCTAGGAGGATACAGGATGGGTTAAAAAGGATTACAAGGGAGAATGGGAATGGAAAGAACTTGCAGCCAGAGGGAACAGGGGATAGACTGGAGAATAGCACCGTCACTAGGAAAAGGCAGGTCTATGTGATTGGGGACTCTTTACTGAGAAGAATAGATAGGCCTGTAACCAGAGCTGATCCAGAAAATAGGAGGGTGTGCTGTCTTCCAGGTGCTAAGATACGGGATGTAGACCTGAGGTTGAAAAGGATTCTAAAGGGAGCGGGAAAGAATCCCCTAATTATCCTTCATGTGGGAACAAATGATACGGCTAGATTCTCGCTGGAAAGTATTAAGGGAGACTATGCTAGGTTGGGGAGGACGCTTAAGGAAATTGAGGCTCAGGTGATCTTTAGTGGGATTCTGCCTGTTCCTAGAGAAGGGCAACAAAGGTGTGACAAGATTATGACTATCAATAGATGGCTTAGGCAGTGGTGCTATAAGGAGGGCTTTGGGATGTATGGTCATTGGGAGGCATTCATGGATAGAGGACAGTTCTCTCGGGATGGACTTCATCTGAGTAGGGAAGGAAATAGACTTCTAGGATGGAGGTTGGCACAACTGATTAAGAGAGCTTTAAACTAGGAATTTGGGGGAGATGGTTGGGAGATGTCCAGGTAATCTCCACGCCAGAATTTAGCATAGAGTGGAAAGAAAATGAAGTAAGAGTGGATACAGCTGTAGGTAGGAGGAAGGGCAGTGTAGATACAAGTCTAATAGGTTATACTGGTAGTAAAATAACCGTGCCTAATAGGGTACAGAATGTGAGTGAGGCCAAACAGCAAAAATTAAGATGTTTGTACACCAATGCAAGGAGCCTAGGTAATAAAATGGAGGAACTAGAGTTACTGGTGCAGGAAGTGAAACCAGATATTATAGGTATAACAGAGACCTGGTGGAATAGTAGTCATGACTGGGCTACAGGTATTGAAGGGTATGTGCTGTTTAGGAAAGACCGAAATAAAGGTAAAGGTGGTGGAGTAGCACTGTATATCAATGATGAGATAGAATGTAAAGAAATAAGAAGTGATGAAATGGATATGACCGAGTCTGTCTGGGCAACAATTAAATTGGGGAAGAAAACTATTAGAGCCTCCCCTGGGATAGTGCTTGGGGTGTGCTATAGACCGCCGGGATCTAATTTGGATATGGATAGAGCCCTTTTTAATGTTTTTAATAAAGTAAATACTAATGGAAACTGTGTGATCATGGGAGACTTTAACTTCCCAGATATAGACTGGAGGACGAGTGCTAGTAATAATAATAGGGCTCAGATTTTCCTAGATGCGATAGCTGATGGATTCCTTCAGCAAGTAGTTGCTGAACCGACTAGAGGGGATGCCATTTTAGATTTGGTCTTGGTGAGTAATGAGGACCTCATAGAGGAAATGGTTGTAGGGGATAATCTTGGCTCAAGTGATCATGAGCTAATTCAGTTCAAACTGAATGGAAGGATTAACAAAAATAAATCTGCAACTAGGGTTTTTGATTTCAAAAGGGCTGACTTTCAAAAATTAAGGAAATTAGTTAGGGAAGTGGATTGGACTGAAGAATTTATGGGTTTAAAGGTAGAGGAGGCCTGGGATTATTTTAAATTAAAGCTGCAGAAGCTATCGGAAGCCTGCATCCCAAGAAAGGGGAAAAAATTCATAGGCAGGAGTTGTAGACCAAGCTGGATGAGCAAGCATCTTAGAGAGGTAATTAAGAAAAAGCAGAAAGCATATAGGGAGTGGAAGAAGGGAGGGATCAGTAAGGAAAGCTACCTTATTGAGGTCAGAATATGTAGGGATAAAGTGAGACAGGCTAAAAGTCAAGTAGAGTTGGACCTTGCAAAGGGAATTAAAACTAATAGTAAAAGGTTCTATAGTCATATAAATAGGAAGAAAACAAAGAAAGAAGAAGTGGGACCGCTAAAAACTGAGGATGGAGTGGAGGTCAAGGATAATCTAGGCATGGCCCAATATCTAAACAAATACTTTGCCTCAGTCTTTAATAAGACTAAAGAGGATCTTAGGGATAATGGTAGCATGATAAATGGGAATGAGGATATGGAGGTAGACATCACCATATCTGAGGTAGAAGCGAAACTCAAACAGCTTAATGGGACTAAATCGGGGGGCCCAGATAATCTTCATCCAAGAATATTAAAAGAATTGGCACAAGAAATTGCAAGCCCATTAGCAAGAATTTTTAATGAATCTGTAAACTCAGGGGTTGTACCGTATGATTGGAGAATTGCTAACATAGTTCCTATTTTTAAGAAAGGGAAAAAAAGTGATCCAAGTAATTATAGGCCTGTTAGTTTGACATCTGTAGTATGCAAGGTCTTGGAAAAAATTTTGAAGGAGAAGGTAGTTAAGGACATTGAAGTCAATGGTAAATGGGACAAATTACAACATGGTTTTACAAAAGGTAGATCGTGCCAAACCAACCTGATCTCCTTCTTTGAGAGAGTAACAGATTTTTTAGATAAAGGAAACGCAGTGGATCTAATTTACTTAGATTTTAGTAAGGCGTTTGATACTGTGCCACATGGGGAATTATTAGTTAAATTGGATAAGATGGGCATCAATAGGAAAATTGAAAGGTGGATAGGGAATTGGTTAAAGGGGAGACTACAACGGGTCCTACTGAAAGGTGAACTGTCAAGTTGGAGGGAGGTTACCAGTGGAGTTCCTCAAGGATCGGTTTTGGGACCAATCTTATTTAATCTTTTTATTACTGACCTGGGCACAAAAAGTGGGAATGTGCTAATAAAGTTTGCAGATGATACAAAGCTGGGAGGTATTGCTAATTTAGAGAAGGACAGGGATACCCTACAGGAGGATCTGGATGACCTTGTAAACTGGAGTAATAGGAATAGGATGAAATTTAATAGTGAGAAGTGTAAGGTCATGCATTTAGGGATTAATAACAAGAATTTTAGTTATAAGCTAGGGACGCATCAACTAGAAGTAACGGAGGAGGAAAAGGACCTTGGAGTATTGGTTGATCATAGGATGACTATGAGCTGCCAATGTGATATGGCTGTGAAAAAAGCTAATGTCATCTTGGGATGCATCAGGAGAGGTATTTCCAGTAGGGATAAGGAGGTTTTAGTACCATTATATAAGGCACTGGTGAGACCTCACCTGGAATACTGTGTGCAGTTCTGGTCTCCCATGTTTAAGAAGGATGAATTCAAACTGGAACAGGTACAGAGAAGGGCTACTAGGATGATCCGAGGAATGGAAAACTTGTCTTATGAAAGGAGACTCAGGGAGCTTGGCTTGTTTAGCCTAACTAAAAGAAGGTTGAGGGGAGATATGATTGCTCTCTATAAATATATCAGAGGGATAAATACCAGAGAGGGAGAGGAATTATTTAAACTCAGTACCAATGTGGACACAAGAACAAATGGATATAAACTGGCCACTAGGAAATTTAGATTAGAAATTAGACGAAGGTTTCTAACCATCAGAGGAGTGAAGTTTTGGAATAGCCTTCCGAGGGAAGTAGTGGGGACAAAAGATCTATCTTGCTTTAAGATTAAACTCGATAAGTTTATGGAGGAGATGGTATGATGGGATAACATGGTTTTGGTAATTAAATATTCATGGTAAATAGGCCCAATGGCCTGTGATGGGTTTTTAGATGGGGTAAGATCCAAGTTACCCGGGAAGGAATTTTCTGTAGTATCTGGCTGATGAATCTTGCCCATATGCTCAGGGTTTAGCTGATCGCCATATTTGGGGTCGGGAAGGAATTTTCCTCCAGGGCAGATTGGAAGGCCCTGGAGGTTTTTCGCCTTCCTCTGTAGCATGGGGCACGGGTCACTTGCTGGAGGATTCTCTGCTCCTTGAGGTCTTCAAACTACAATTTGGGGACTTCAATAGCACAGATATAGATGTGAGGTCTTTTTTAGGAGTGGTGGGTGAAATTCTGTGGCCTGCATTGTGCAGGAGGTCAGACTAGATGATCATAATGGTCCCTTCTGGCCTAAATATCTATGAATCTATGAATCTATGAATTTCCATGCCCCAATGTGGCCCTCGGGCCAAAAAGTTTGCCCACTCCTGGTCTATAGCCTGGGTTTATAATATGGTTAAAACAGGAAAAAATTCCACATTGATCCTGGAATCCCTGCTAGACATGCTGAAACCTGATTATTGCTACCAAAATTTGCACCATGGTGTAGGGGTCTAAAAGACTCAGGGTGTCTTGAGCAATGTCCTCTTTCACCGACATGAAATGTTTCACCCGCCCTTTTTCCTGCAATGACTGCAAACATCTCTGCTTTGTGTTTTTCCGTCAATGTCCAGCTCCATCCCCACCAGGAGAAACAGTCTGTATACAGAGGAGGTATCTAGAGCCTCTTCAAGAAGTGCACTAGAACTACCAGCGACTGTGTTTTTGTGGCTGGAATTGGATACTCCTTCCCCACTAGCCTACTGCATTCTTGATTAAATCAAAATTTTTCATTTTGGAAATACGGTATTTTCGGAAGAAAAGGTGAAACTGATGTGAAACCAAACTGTGAAATGTGAACTGAAACAAAACAAAACTGTTTTGGCAAAAGTTTCATCGAATTTGCAATAGATGTAGTGAAATGTTTCAGGCCATTGGCTCAGCTGTTTTTGTTGGAATATTTCCAACCCGCCCTACTTTCCTCTCTTTATAATTTTTTTCCCACCCTCCAGATGGTTTCTCAGCTCTTTAGACACCAGATTTCTTCCTGCCCCTCTGGGTTTCTTCCACAGTGGGCAAAAGATCCTTGGATCAGTCTCCCTGCTCTTCTGTGCTGAAGTGATTTTCATGTTTCAACTCAAAACCTGCCCCTTCTCTTTAGCCTATGACTCGTAAACATCACTTTGGCAATGAAATTCTTTCCCTTTGGACTCCCATGGCATTAGTATATTATGCCTCGACATGAACTTGAGACATAGAGTCTGGATCCTGAATTGGATCAGAGTGCAGATGGCCTCTGAATTCAGAATTGTTTGGGTAGTGTCAAGCCTGTTAGAGATAAGTTTGGATAAAATAAGAACTGGGCAGAATATCTGCCCCAAAGTGGAGTTGAATCCAAACTCAGTAGGAGGCTTGGAAAAAATGGAGCAACTTTCTGAACATTAAAAATATTCAAATACCTTTGCAATTGCTGGGTTCAACCGGGGCTGGACTTAGGGCATGGCGACACTTGCGGATGTAGAGAGCGTTGCGTTAAACCTGCCTTCGGAGAGCGCAGTAGGGAAAGCGCTGCAGTGTGTTCACACTGTCAGCTGCAAGCGCACTGGCGTGGCCACATTTGCGGCACTTGCAGCGGCATTGAGAGCAGTGCATTATGGGCAGCTGTCCCACAGAGCACCTCTTCCCATTCTGGCACTATGGCTTGTGGGAAGGGGGCAGAGGGGGCAGGACATTCTGGGTCTTCCCATTCTGGCCCCGTCATGCATCAGTTTTCATCCCAGCAATCCCTGTGCTTCCGTCCACATTTGGCGCCATCTTGCAACGTTTTTTGTACTGCGCGCTCTGTCTTCCCTTGCGGTCTGCGGGAATAGAGCCCGAACTGCTGAGGAGTATGCTGACGGGTCGAGCCAGCACGTCACGTTTGGCAGTCGAGATATTCCTTATGATCCAAAGTGACAGTGAGGACTCCGACAATGATATCGACTCGAGTAACGCATATGACATGAGTTTGCTTGTGGCATTCACAGACATGCTCACCACCGTGGAATGCTGCTTTTGGACTCGGGAAACAAGCACTGAGCGGTGCGATCACATCGTCATGCAAGTCTGGGATGACGGGCAGTGGCTGCAGAACTTTCGGATGAGAAAAGCCACTTTCATGGGACTGTGTGAGGAGCTCGCCCACACTCTGAGGCGCAAGGACACGAGATTGGGAGCTGCCCTGACGGTGGAGAAGTGGGTGGCTATTGCAATCTGGAAGCTGGCAACTCCAGACAGCTACCGATCAGTCGCTAACCAGTTTGGAGTGGAGAAGTTGACTGTTGGAATCGTGTGGATGCAAGTTTGCAGGGCCATTAATCGCATCCTCTCAGAAGTACCGTGACTCTGGGCAACATGGATGACACTGTGGCTGGCTTTGCACAAACGGGTTTTCCTATACTGAACACAGTCCCCACATTTTCTACAGGAGTTTGTCCTGGAAGAGATCTCGCTGCTGAGAGTGACCTGGGAAGCCAGGGAGGGTCTTCCGCATCTAGGCATGCATGCAGCCCTAACGCTCCTCGCCCCAAGAGCCCGCACCGAATAACTTCCTTCCCAAAATAAAAGCCACTTACCGAGCACCTCCTCTGCTGTTGTCCTTCCCCAAGCACCATCCGTTGCGACTGGCTACTTTCCTCCTGGCTTGAGAGCAGCTCCTGGCTGCATGCATCTAGGGATTCCGGGCTGTCCCCCTCCTCCTCAGCGCCCTTGCTCCTGCTTTCCTCCTCCTGCCTTGTTGAACTCTGTGCTATCTCTGAAGTGTCCATGGTGGTCTTTGGAGTGGAGGTGGGGTCGCCCCCAAGTACACGTCCAGCTCTTTGTAGAAATGGCAGGTCATGGGGGCAGCACCGGAGCGGCTGTTTGCCTCGCGGGCTTTGTGGTGGGCATTCCGCAGCTCCTTCACTTTAACCCTGCACTGCAGGGCGTCCCGGTCATGGCCCCTTTCCATCATGTCCCTTGATATCTGCCCGAAGGTATCGTAATTCCTATGGCTGGAGCGCAGCTGGGACTGGACAGCTTCCTCCCCCCAAACACCGATGAGGTCCAGCACCTCGCCATTGCTCCATACTGGGGATCGCCTGGCGTGTGGA
Source organism: Caretta caretta (assembly GCF_965140235.1). NCBI lineage: Eukaryota > Metazoa > Chordata > Testudines > Cheloniidae > Caretta > Caretta caretta. The sequence continues at coordinate 12,328,408 of NC_134209.1, forward strand.
GGCATGGTCACCTGGAAAGATTCACTGAGAGCCCTCCATGCCTGGCTGAGCAAACAGGAAGGGGATTTTCAAAATTCTCAGAGAATTTAAAGGGCAGGTCTGACAGTTGGTCACCTCAGGGCAGGGCAGTAGAGTTGAAAGTGATGACCAGAGTGGCTAGCACAGGCGTTGTGGGACACTTCTGGAGGTCAATCACATTGCAATAACAGACCAGGGCATCCACACTAGTGCTGCGGCGCTCCAGCCAGGGTGCAGCAAGCATTATGCTTCTCGTCGAGGTGGATTACCAGGAGCGCTCCAGCCGCGGAGTCCGGGCACTCTACGTGCCTTGCCAGTGTGGACACCTCAGGAGTTAGGGCGCCCGGGGCTGACTTAATGCGCTCTATCTTGCAAGTGCAGCCATGCCCTTAGAGCTGTTCTTGCAGGGCCTGATTGTGGAGCCTAAATGCACACTGGTGAGTGCTTCCCAGGAGTATTGCTTTGCACTCTATGGGGCTACTCGTGTGAGCAAGGCACTGCTTCAAGTGGCCTCTGCACATTCATGCTGATTGGAGGCCCCAATGGTGCAGCTGCAGAGACTGTGCAGAGTCCATCTCGAAGAACTGTGGTCACAGGCAAGTAACCATTTCCCATTTGTTGAAACTTTTATGAAGAACCCCTTTTCCCTGAAATTTCCAGCCCCCCAGATTTGGACTAGCATCCCAAAATATTGACTATCTGAACTGCACCAACGCTTTTGAAACTTGCCTATCGCAAATTGTATCCTGTGGCACTTAATTTATAGTCTTATTTTGTTCTGGCTGCTCCCAGTTGCACTGATCTCCTTCCAAATGCAATTCCTCTACACATGGTTTACACATTAATTGGGTACAGAGTGCTCTCCTTTGACTTATATTTGCTATCAGCCTGAGGCTTTATAGTCTCCTAAACTCTCATATTGATCACTGCCCTCCTGTTAGGTTTTGTCCTGGGTTTGGAAGGTGAGTTAATCAATGCTATTGACTTGAGCACATGGCAATAGCTTCAGCACCTTTAATAGCACCATTGATATCTCATTGCTAAATTCTATGTTCTGGAGAGGCAGCTCACCTCCTCAGAACAGATCCTCCTTTGTTTGTGAAGTGCCCAGTTCAGGTTATCTAATCAGAATCTCAGGACCTGCTTTCATCAGTGTCTATATGAATATTATAGATGTCTGTAAGATATGCATCTCTCCATGCAAGAGTAATCTCCATTAGAGTCCATGAGAATTGAGGGTTTGCATCAAAGGGAGAACAGATGCCCTGAGGTTTTTAGCTGGCTTTGTTTTAAGGCTTAATGAAGAAAGCTGGAGAATAGAAACAACAGTAACTGGAGAAAATATTCTCTCTCCTGCCAGAGTGAAGGGTTAGGGTGACTAACCAAGCCATGGCTCTGGATTTGAGATGAGGGAACTCGCAACCCATCATTTAGAATCTTTCTGAATTCTCAGAGGCTCAGGAGTTCTCCAAGCCTTAGGGCACTTTAATGGTTAGGGGGTGTGACGTTACTGACATAACTTGTAAACATATAGATCATTGTTGCAATCACTTTTATATATTTGCAGAAAATATTGTACAAAGGTTGTCCAGTAAGGTACCTATGAAAAGGTTATGATTTGCTAATTATGATTACGCTATCTGTGTGTGTGTATCATTTTTGTAGTTGAAGTTATGAATATTGCTCTGTACTTGTATATCAGTGTGTTTTGATCCTGAAGTAGTCTTAGGGTATGGCTACACTTGCAGATGTAGAGCGCTGGGAGTTAAACCCACCCTCGGAGAGCGCAGTAGGGAAAGCGCTGCAGTGTGTTCACACTGACAGAAACAAGCGCACTGGCGTGGCCACATTTGCAGCACTTGCAGCGGCATTGGGAGCGGTGCATTATGGGCAGCTGTCCCACAGGGCACCTCTTCCCATTCTGGCGCTGTGGCTTGTGGGAAGGGAGTGGGGGGCATTCTGGGTCCTGTCCCAATGCCCCGTGATTATCGCTTCGCATCCCAGCAATCCTTGTGCTTCCGTCCACATTTGGCGCCATCTTGCAACGTTTTTTGTACTGCACGCTCTGTCTTCCCTTTCGGTCTGTGGGAATAGAGCCCGAACTGCTGAGGGGTCTCGCCAGCATGTCATGTTTGGCAGTCGAGTTACTCCTTATGATCCAAAGTGACAGTGAGGTCTCCAACGATGATATCGACTCGAGTATGCATATGACACAAGTTTGCTTGTGGCATTCACAGACATGCTCACCACCGTGGAATGCTGCTTTTGGGCTCAGGAAACAAGCACTGAGTGGTGGGATCACATTGTCATGCAAGTCTGGGATGATGAGCAGTGGCTGCAAAACTTTCGGATGAGAAAAAACACTTTCATGGGACTGTGTGAGGAGCTCGCCCCCACCCTGTGGCGCAAGGACACGAGATTGAGAGCTGTCCTCACAGTGGAGAATTGGGTAGGTTATTGCAATCTGGAAGCTGGCAACTCCAGACAACTACAGATCAGTCGCTAACCAGTTTGGAGTGGGAAAGTCAACCGCTGGAATTGTGTTGATGCAAGTTTCCAGGGCCATTAATCACATCCTGCTTAGAAGAACCGTGACTCTGGGTAATGTGCATGACACTGTGGATGGCTTTGCACAAATGGGTTTCCCTAACTGTGGCGGGGTGATAGATGGGATGCATATTCCAGTTCTGGAACCAGCCCACCTAGCCTCCGAGTACGTTAATCGGAAGGGGTATTTCTCTGTGGTTCTCCAGGCGGTTGTGGAGCACCGTGGGCGTTTCATTGACATTAATGCAGGCTGGCCTGGAAAGGTGCATGACACACGCATCTTTCGGAACGCTGGCCTGTTCAGGAAGCTGCAAGCCGGGACTTTTTTCCCAGACCACCGTAGGGGAAGTCAAAATGCCCATTGTGATCCTTGGAGATCCCACTTACCCTTTAATGCCGGAGCTCATGAAATCCTACACAGGAAGCCTTGACAGCAGCAAGGAGTGGTTCAACAACAGTCTGAGCTGGTGCAGAATGCCTGTGGAGTGTGTATTTGGATATTTAAAGGGCCGCTGGTGCTCTCTGTATGGGAAGCTGGACCTGGCCGATGACAGCATCCCCACTGTTATATCCGCGTGCTGTACCCTCCATAACATTTGTGAAGGGAAGGGTGAACAATTCACTCAGGCATGGAACTCGGAGGTTCAACACCTGGAGGCTGAATGTGAACAGCCAGAGAGCAGGGCTATTAGAGGGGTCTAGCGCAGAGCTGCAAGGATTAGGGATGCTTTGAGGGAGCAATTTGAGGCTGAAAGCCACCAGTAATGTCTGGTGCCCTGCACGGGAGTGAAGTGCAGTGGTTCCAATGTTAGTAGGAATCTGTGTTTGCTGTGCTGACTTGCAGTGCCTGTTTCTTTCCTGGGCTAAGGTGTCTTTTACTTTATGCAATAATAAAGAATGTTTTCAAAGCCAAAAAATCCATTTATTGAAAAGAAAATTCATTTATTGAAAAGAAACACAACTGCTTGGGAAACAGAAAGGGCAAGGGAGTGGGGTGGGGAACAGTACAATCACAGATTTGCGTATGTCCTGTCTGGAGTACTGTGCAACGAGTGCTGCACTTCAGGATGGCTATACTGCATGGTGATGGGATGTTGAGTGCAGAGGGTCAGGGTCATAGTTTGCAGGGCTGGGTGGTGAAGCTACAGGTGTTGGAGGCAGCTGGTGGTGGTAAGAACCCAGATGTTGGGGAAAGTGGGTTGGAGGTGACATGGGGCCACAAGGGAAAGGGTTTGGGACAAGGGCTGCAGGAGGGGGGTCAGGCACGGTAGTGTTCCGCCTGCATGGCTACGAGCACCTGGATCTAGTCCGCTTGGCGCTCTGTTATGCTCATCAGTCGATCCGTGCTTTGCTGCCGGAGCACCGCGCTTTTGTGCCGGTGCTCCTCATTCTGCTGGTGGATCCTCCATTCACTGTCCCGCCACTCCTGCACTTTTTGATTTTCATTACTGGAATGCTGCATTACTTCATGCAACATGTCTTCCTTGCTTCCACATGGCCTCTTTCTGATTCTTTGGAGTCTTTCAACCGGTGATAAAATGGATGGCTGAGATAGCTGAGATAGATGGCTGATGACAAAGCCCTGGCTGGGATGATTTAATTGGGGATCGGTCCTGCTTTGAGCAGGGGGTTGGACTAGATGACCTCCTGAGGTCCCTTCCAACCCTGATATTCTATGATTCTATGATCTCAAGGTTGCATCTGTAAAGGCAAAATGCAACACCTAACAGAGGCAGCATTGTTCACACCAGACAGAGCAATGATTTCTCCATACTTAAGGGCAAGCACAGTCTACACAATTGCATAATTTGCCCGTCCCAAAGCGAGCGCACTTAACCCACAGGAGCCCCAAAATGGTGAGTAAGCACAGGGTCAAGCGTGACTGATTGTTTCACTGCTGTACTGTCCTCTGGGTTTCTGTGCCTTGGGGAGAGCCAACAGCGGCAGGGGGCCCCTATACTGAACACTGTCCCCACATTTTCCACAGGAGTTCATCCCGGAAGATATCTCGCTGCTGAGGGTGACCTGGGAAGCAAGGGAGAGTCTTCTACTGCAATGCAGATTCCGCCCTGGCCCATATGCAGCTTGCCTGTGTGCAGCAATGGTCCTCCCGCCCCTCACGGCACATTTAGCCTTAGTGGGACAAGGACCACAGTGGCTCTCCTGAGAAACCTGTGCAAGCGCATTGCCCAACTTCTGCATGAGACCTTTGAAGAGACCACTGAGGCCGATTACCATGATGTGAGAGAGCACATCAACACCCTATTCCGCATCTAGGCATGCATGCATCCCTAACCTTCCTCGCCCCAAGAGCCCGCACCGAATAACTTCCTTCCCAAAATAAAAGCCGCTTACCGAGAACCTCCTCTGGTGTTTGTCCTTCCCCAAGCACCGGCCACCGCGATTGGCTACCTTCCTCCTGGCTTGAGAGCAGCTCCTGGCTGCATGCATCTAGGGATTCCAGGGTGTCTTCCTCTGCCTCAGCACCCTCGCTCCCGCTTTGCTCGTCCTCCTCCCGCCTTGTTGAACTGGGCTCTGAAGTGTCCATGGTGATACACAGAGTGGAGGTGGGGTCGGCCCCAAGTATCACATCCAGCTCTTTGTAGAAACAGCAGGTTGCGGGGGCAGCACCGGAGTGGCTGTTTGCCTCGCGGGCTTTGCGGTGGGCATTCCGCAGCTCCTTCACTTTAACCCTGCACTGCAGTGCATCCCGGTCATGGCCCCTTTCCATCATGCCCCTTGATATCTGCCCAAAGGTATCATAATTCCTACGGCTGGAGGGCAGCTGGGACTGGACAGCTTCCTCCCCCCAAACACTGGTGAGGTCCAGCACCTCGCCATTGCTCCATACTGGGGATCGCCTGGCGTGTGGAGGCATGGTCAGCTGGAAAGATTCGCTGAGAGCACTCCACGCCTGGCTGAGCAAACAGGAAGGGGAATTTCAAAATTCCCAGGGAATTTAAAGGGCGGGTCTGAGGGTTGGTCACCTGAGGGCAGGGCAGTAGAGTTCAAAGTGACGACCAGAGTGGCTAGCACAGGCGTTGTGGGACACTTCTGGAGGCCGATCAGAGCGCACTATAGGACCAGGGCGTCCACACTGGCGACTCGGCACTCCAGCGGGGGCGCAGCGAGCGTTATTCCACTCGCCGAGGTGGAGTACCAGGAGCGCTGTAGCCGCGGAGTCAGAGCGCTCTACGTGCCTTGCCAGTGTGGACGGGGAGTGAGCTAGTCGCCTGGGGCTCCTTTAATGCGCTGTAACTCGCAAGTGTAGCCAAGCCCTTAGTAAAGCATTTGGTCAGCTTCTTGAGAGAGGAATGTGCAAATTAAGAAACACTTCACTGACAATGGATCTTGGAAGACTCCAGTCCACATAAGAAGTCCTCCTGGGGACATTCAAGATAGCATGCAGGCAGTGGCTGCCACCTGTAAAGAACAAAGTCATGCATGGACATGTGACTTGCCCATGTGTATTGACCTGGGTCTGGGGCTTGGTCCTCTGGGATTGAGAGAACCTCTTTTCTTTTACTGGGGTATTGGTTTTCATAACCATTCGTCCCCATAATGAGTGGCACTGGAAGTGATACTGGGAAACTGGAGTGTCTAAGGGAATTGCTTGTGGGACTTGTGGTTGGCCAGTGGGTTAAAACTGAAGTCTTCTCTGTTTGGATGCTTTGGTTTGCCTTGGTGTGCATAGAAACCCCAGCCTTGGGCTGTAACTGCCCTGCTTTAAGCAATTTGTCCTGAATTGGCACTATTAGTTGGGTCCCACCAGAACCAGCATCATTACAGGGGGATTGTTTCAGTTTTCTGGAGGGGGAGAGAGGAAGAGAATGTTTTTTCCTTTTAAAAACATTTTGTTTTCAAAACTTAAAATTGATTCAGAAGCATTTCTCCATTTTTGGAGGGCTGTTTTTAAAGTTCTCAAGGTTTCATGAAACTGCAGATTTCCCTGCCTCATCATTTCACGCTATTCTCACTAATCATTGAGTGACCAGAAACAGGAAGCCCAAAATGCCACCCTTGCAGGGTCTCTTTTCAGAGGAGAGTCACATTTTCAGTGAGATTCACCAGTGTGGAAAGACCCAATATGAGGACTAGGCACCATTTAACTCCCAGTGAGCCCAATTTTAAAGGTTTAAGAGGGACTTAGGTGGTACTCAGGCCTTCTACAAGCCTGCCCAGGGGTACATTTCACCCTGAAGAGGCTACATTGACTACATGCTATACAGAATTCAGGCTCTATGCCTGATTTCCTGCTGTTGACAGATTTTGTGAAAAGACACCTGTCACTGTTACAAATTAAAACATTCTTTAGCATTATTGGGTTGAGAATCTGGGTAGTCTTTCTCCATACAAAATTCATGGTAAATAATTAAATAAGATGATTTACTGAATGTGAAACACACACAACACTGCTAAGAGAGTTTCATTTGGAAGCCCATTATAGATTCTTTGAAAGACTTAGCCCAATACCTTTAAAGTAATGCATAGAGATTTATGGTGTAATTCTGAGCCACTAAGTCAAAGGCAAAGCTTCCTTTGACTGCGGTAGGCGTGTGACTAGACTTTCAGTCAGTGACCCTCTTGGCAATCAAGAGTGCTGTTCCTGAAACCTCCGAGAACTCTTTGCAAATGTAGAGGCTGATGTATACCCTCTAAACACCAGTAGCCAAAAATATAGTTGTATGAACACCTTCCTCACTCAAGGTTTTGGGTCCTTTGATGATAATGATACATCTGTTGCAAGGGAAACCTGACCTGTTAGGGACGAGGGACTTATTTTTGCAGCGGTGGGATTAGTGTTCAAAACGTAGTGTGCTTGTTCAAACTAGAATCATAGAATCATAGAATATCAGGGTTGGAAGGGACCCAAGAAGGTCATCTAGTCCAACCCCCTGCTCGAAGCAGGACCAATTCCCAGTTAAATCATCCCAGCCAGGGCTTTGTCAAGCCTGACCTTAAAAACCTCTAAGGAAGGAGATTCTACCACCTCCCTAGGTAACGCATTCCAGTGTTTCACCACCCTCATAGTGAAAAAGTTTTTCCTAATATCCAATCTAAACCTCCCCCACTGCAACTTGAGACCATTACTCCTCGTTCTGTCATCTGCTACCATTGAGAACAGTCTAGAGCCATCCTCTTTGGAACCCCCTTTCAGGTAGTTGAAAGCAGCTATCAAATCCCCCCTCATTCTTCTCTTCTGCAGGCTAAACAATCCCAGCTCCCTCAGCCTCTCCTCATAAGTCATGTGTTCTAGACCCCTAATCATTTTTGTTGCCCTTTGCTGGACTCTCTCCAATTTTTCCACATCCTTCTTGTAGTGTGGAGCCCAAAACTGGACACAGTACTCCAGATGAGGCCTCACCAATGTCGAATAGAGGGGAACGATCACGTCCCTCGATCTGCTCGCTATGCCCCTACTTATACATCCCAAAATGCCATTGGCCTTCTTGGCAACAAGGGCACACTGCTGACTCATATCCAGCTTCTCATCCACTGTCACCCCTGGGTCCTTTTCCGCAGAACTGCTGCCTAGCCATTCGGTCCCTAGTCTGTAGCTGTGCATTGGGTTCTTCCGTCCTAAGTGCAGGACCCTGCACTTATCCTTATTGAACCTCATCAGATTTCTTTTGGCCCAATCCTCCAATTTGTCTAGGTCCTTCTGTATCCTATCCCTCCCCTCCAGCGTATCTACCACTCCTCCCAGTTTAGTATCATCCGCAAATTTGCTGAGAATGCAAACTCCAAACCACTGGAGATTCACCCATCATGTGCTACTCTTGAGAAGAGGCTGCCAGGAGTCCAAATTGTATGGTGACAGAGTCTAAGGAGGAGATTCTTCAGTTGTGACCTTAGCAATGGTTTGAACTCAGCTCTGCAGAGATAAAAGGGTGAGCACGTGAGCCCATGGCATCATGGCCTTAGCTCCGACTCTTCTGAGTCTAAATGATGATAGAAATAATGGTGTTCAAAAATATCATTGTGCTGGCCTGGTCATTTATGGTCATAGATGGGTGGGTTTATCCAGCCAAACTTGAATCCATTGTACTAAGGACTTCACTGGATGGTTCACATGAGCCATGTATATTTTAAGAATAACAGGCTTTGACTGTACCAAATCCTTGGGAAATGTTTTACAACTCTGTAAGGCTAATCTCAACTGCAGATGTTAGCAGGGTTCCAGTCTGCTTGTTTGTCACACACATTTTCACCCTCCTTCTCCCTGATTCCCCAGAGGCGCCTCTGTGGGTCAGCACCCGAACACATGATTTGCAGATGGCCAGAGTGCTGCAAACTATGTTCTTCAAACATGTCACAGGGGTGGTTCCTGCTGCCTTGTTTTCTAGTCTGGTCACACCATTTGTCATGATGATGGATAAATGTCAGGTAATTTCCTATGGCTGTGCTGATCACAGCTCATCTCCTGGATGGCTTTGGTCATGTCATTTTCTGTTTGCATTACAGCTGATGTCAGAGCAGTAAGTTATCGCTCCATAAAATTCCAGATAGGCTCTTAACATGCAAACTAAAATGTAACGTCCCCATTCTCCTTTTCCCTACTGTCAGCTTGACAAGCTGACACAGCCTCTCCTCACCCTGCACCCTCTCACATTCCTGCCTTGGCTCAGTCCAGGATGGATCAGCCTCCATCACCAACTTGGTCCTTCAAACTTGTTCCTTTGTGCTCTTTCCCAAACTGCCCCTCACACTCAGGAGCCAGTCCCCATAAACATCCACAAAGCAAATTCCTTCTCAGCCTTCACACTCTTCTCTGCCAAGAAGCCTCCAAAACCCTTATCACGGACCAGGCCAGGGAATCATAGAATATCAGGGTTGGAAGGGACCTCAGGAGGTCATCGAGTCCAACCCCCTGCTCAAAGCAGGACCTATCCCCAAATTTTTCCCCAGATCCCTAAATGGCCCCCTCAAGGATTAAACTCACAACCCTGGGTTTAACAGGCCAATACTCAAACCACTGAGCTATCCCTCCCCCCAAGGGCAAACTATGGCCCACAGGCCAGATCCGGCCTGTAAGGGCTTTCAATCCGACCTGCAGGAAAGCTCCATGCCTGCCCTGACCCCGTGCCGCTCCCGGAAGCACCACATCTCTGCGACCCCTGCCCCACCCCACCCCATCCTCAGGAGCCACTGCCAGATATGCTTGCCATTTCCAACAGTAGCGCGGGGCCAGGGCAGGCAGGGAGCCTGCCTTAGCCCTGCTGCACGCCACTACCACCCTGGAGCTGCTCGAGGTAAGCGGCACTGAGCTGGAGCCTGCATCCTGAACCTCTCCTGCACCCCATCCCCCTGCCCTGAGCCCCCTGCCACACCCCGTCTGCACCCCAATCCCCTGCCCTGAGCCCCCTCCCACACTCTGCACTCCCTCCCGCACCCCAACCTCCTACCCCAGCCCTACTGTATACAATTTCCCAACCCAGATGTGGACCTCGGGCCAAAAAGTTTGCCCACCCCTGAGCTAGACCAATGTTTCTCAGATGCGGCCAGCATGGCCGCACGCAGCCACCAGGGGCTTTTCATGTGGATACAACAGCCTCCTGGGCGGTCATGGGGGGGGGGGGGGGGGAAGGATCGGCCCCTCCCACTCCCTCCCTGTTGCTCCTGGATGTGCAGTGCCCTGCACTGCCTCTGGAGCGAGGTGGAGCACAGCGCTGCAGGAGCAAGGCGCATTCTTGACCCACCTTGCGGGGAGGGGGTTTGGGCAGCAGGCTCCAGCGGTGGGACTTCAGGAGCCTGGCAGTGCGGCCCCAGGCTCCAACCATGGGGCAGTGGGTACTGACCCTCCCGTCCAGCTCTGGCCATGTGGCCTTGGCCTCCAGCTGCTGGGCTTCAGCCTCCAGCCCCAGGTTCCAGCTGAGTGGCAGCAGGTGCTGACTCCTGGCTCCAGTCCTGGGCTCTGACTACGCAGTGGCAGGTGCTGGCCACAGGCGCCGACCCCCCAGCCCAGCCGCATGGCAGCGGGCTCCAAGCATGGGGCTTTGGCTGCCAACCCGCCTCTGGCTGCAGGGCAGCAGGTGCTGACCCCCGGCTCTCGCTGTGGAGCTTCAGTCGGCCTCCAGTTACAGCCGTGTGGTGGTGGGAGCTGGCCATAGGCTCCAGCCGAGCGGCCCCAGCCCCGGCGCTGATCCCCTGTCCCAGCTGCATGGCAGCAGGTGCTGACCCACAGCTCTATTCCCGGGCTCCGGCCGCACAGTGGCAGGAGCTGGCCCCAGGTGCACTGCCAACGTCTGGCCTTGGCCGTGCAGCAGCGAGTGCTGGCTCCAGCCACGCAGCCCTGGCTCCAGCACCCGGCTCCGAGTTCTGCCATAGGGTGACAGGCACTGGCCCCGGGCGCTGACCCACAGCTCTGGCTGCACGGCAGCAAGCTCTGACCATGAAGTTCCTGTTCCCAGCTCCAGGTTCTGGCTACGGGCAGCAGACACCAGGCCCTGGCTGTGGCAATGCGATAGAGGGACTCATCACCCGTCCCCATCACCCCGGCCCCTGCTGCCTCCCACAGCCCTGTATCCATCTCCCTCCCCCCCACACACATCGCCCCTGGATCCCGCTGCCTCCCCCGGCCCCTGCTGCCTCCCCCAGCCCCTGCTGCCTCCCACAGCCCTGTATCCATCTCCCTCCCCCACACACACATCGCCCCTGGATCCCGCTGCCTCCCCCGGCCCCTGCTGCCTCCCCCGGCCCCTGCTGCCTCCCACAGCCCTCTATCCATCTCCCTCCCCCACACACACATCGCCCCTGGATCCCGCTGCCTCCCCCGGCCCCGCATCCATCTCACCATCGCCTCTGGCCCCTGCTGCCCCCCTTTTGCCCCCTCCATCCAGGGCTTAATGGGTCTTGGGGCTTGCTGTGAAAAGTGATACTTGTATGTTTGTTAATATCATGTATCACTTTTCATAGCCTCCCAGGTAGCTAAAGTGTGCTGTGATATTAACAAATATACAAATTAGGGTGGTCAATTAATCACAGGTAACTCATGTGATTAACTAAAAACAATTAACTGCAATTAATCGCAGTTTTAATCTCATTGTGTAAACAATAGAGTACCAATTGAAATTTATTAAATATTTTGGGTGTTTTTCTACATTTTCATATATCTTGTATTCTGTGTTGTAATTTAAATCAAAGTGTATATTATTTTTTATTACAAATATTCGCACTGTAAAATAAACAAAAGAAATAGTATTTTTCAATTCACCACATAGTACTGAAGTGCAATCTTTTTGTCATGAAAGTGCAATCTACAAATGTAGATTTTTTTTTAAACTTCAGAGGCTACAAGTCCACTCAGTCCTACTTCTTGTTCAGCCAATCGCTAAGCCAAACAAGTTTGTTTACATAGATGGGAGATAATGTTGCCCTCTTCTTATTTACGATGTCACCAGAAAGTGAGAACAGGCATTTGCATGGCACTTTTGTAGAAAGGGGGTGAAGGAGCTTGGGGGGATATTTTGGGGAAACAGGAACTCCAAGTGGTCCTTTTCCTGAATCTTTGGCTAAATCATTTGGTGGTGGCAGCAATACCATCCAAGGACAAGGAAGGTTTTGTGCCTTGGGGAAGTTTTTAACTTACGCTGGTAGAAATATGCTTAAGGAGTCTTTCATGCAGGTCCCCACATCTGTACCCTAGAGTTCAGAGTGGGGAGGGAACCCTGACAATGCTTGTTAAAAAAATAATTTGTTAATTAAATTTGTGACTGAACTCTTTGGGGGAGAATTGTATGTCTCCTGCTCTGTTTTACCCACATTCTGCCATATATTTCATGTTATAGCAGTCTCAGATGATGACCCAGCACATGTTGTTCATTTTAAGAACACTTTCACTGCAGATTTCACAAAATGCAAAGAAGATACAATGTGAGATTTCTAAAGATAGCTACAGCACTCGACCCAAGGTTTAGGAATCTGAAGTGCCTTCCAAAATCTGAGAGGGATGAGGTGTGGAGCATGCTTTCAGAAGTCTTAAAAGAGCAACACTCTGATGCAGAAACTACAGAACCCGAACCACCAAAAAAGAAAATCAACTTTCTGCTGGTGGCATCTGACTCAGGTAATGAAAATGAACATGCCTCGATCTGCACTGCTTTGGATCATTATGGAGAAGAACCCGTCATCAACATGGATGCATGTCCTCTGGAATGGTGGTTGAAGCATGAAGGGACATATGAATCTTTACTGCATCTGGCTGGCATGTAAATATCCTCCGACGCCGGCTACAACAGTGCCATGCGATTGCCAATTCCAGGTAAATAAGAAGAGGGCAGCATTATCTCCTGCAAATGTAAACAAACTTGTTTGTCTGATCAATTGGCTGAACAAGAAGTAGGACTGGGTGGACTTGCAGGCTCTAAAATTTTATATTGTTTTATTTTTGAATGCAGATTTTTTGTACATAATTCTACATTTGTAAGTTCAACAATACGCTTTGTATTCTGCATTGTAACAGAAATCAATATATTTGAAAATGTAGAAAACATCCAAAAATATTTAAATAAACAGTATTCTATTATTGTTTAACAGTGCAATTAATCAAAATTAATTTTTTTAATCGCTTGACAGCCCTAATACAAATATCACTTTTCACAGCAAGCCCCAGGACACAGCAAGCCCTGGAGGGTGGGGGGCTGGGGGGAGTAAAAGTGGGGGGCAGCATTATTTTTACTATTGAGTCTGCAAAAACCCTACAAATATAAATTACACAGATTTGGATGTGTATCTGTGCTTTTTTTATTGTTTTTCCTGAATTTAATTAAGTATTTTAGGGAAAAAATGTCAGAGCATCCACCAGTGTGAGTTGGTAGCCGCGCTCGAAGGCCACCAAAACATTTGTGGTGAGAACCCCCGAGCAAGACGGCTCTTGTGCTAAGACCACTGCCTGTCATGCTGACGACTACTGTCATGGTCCAGTTGTCACGGCCATGGGCATGGCAAATATTGTCGGTGTTTCCGTGTGCTCCCCCATCTGCCTCTCTGGATCCAGTTGTTGGCTCTTGTCTTAGAGTGAAGGCTCTGTAGGGCAGGGACGGTCTTTGTGTTCTGTGCTTGTGCAGCACCAAGCAGAGGGGGACCTTGGCCTTTGACTGGAACTCCTAGGCTCTATGGCAATACAGATAATACCTAACAAGCCAATGTTTAAATTCTGGGTTGCTTGGTGTGCAGGGTGCTGCACAGCCATTAGCTGACCATTCCCCACACGCAGGGCAGCTGAGTTGCGATGCTTGGCCTCAGTTATGGATAGGGACTCAGGCTCTGAGGTGTTAAAAATTTGCCCAGGGTCACAGAGGAGTTTGGTTGTAGAGCAAAGAACTCGGCGTTTAAGGCTCTTAGCCCCACCAGCTGACACTGCATCATCTGGGCAGGCACCATGCACACGCCCAGGGGCGGTGAGTTGTATGGGCCCATGGTGCCCGGGTTTCAGCAATATTCAAGGCCCAGGGGCCCCGTTCCACCAATATTTGGGGCCGGTTCTCCCCTCTGGCCCCTGCCTGCCGCCCCCGCCCCACCTCCCCCTAGTGTCCCCCATCACTTGCTGCCCGCGCGCACCTCCCCGGGGCCCCAGAGCAGAGCGTCCCTGCCTCTCCCCTGCAGCTCCACGCTGCCTCTCTGCATCAACTGCCGCCGCAGGGTCCTAGCACCCTGCATCCACTACTGCCAGGGCAGACTGACCCTGAGCCTGCCCTTCCCCCTCAGACCCTTTCATTTTCCAGTGGGACCCTCCACCAGCACAGGGGACCCCCTCCCACCCCTGCCCACAGTCACTGCTACTGCCCCACGCTGGACAAGGGGCAGCCGCACCCCTACTAAGGCTACAGTGAGGGGCAGCAGCAGGGGAGGAGGTGCACATGTAATGGCAGCCCCTGCACGGCACCCACTGCAGGGGAGGTGAGGGGGCTTCCTGGACCTGAGAGGGGGTCCTAGGAGCACATGCAGTGACAGTGGTGCCAGGTGAGTGTGGTGCAGGGGGGGAAGTTGTGACGGATTTTTGTTACCAATCTGTTGCCACGTCAGGTGATCATGTTTTTTTCATGGAACTGTCCCTTTCCATGGGCACAGGCTTTGTTTCACTACCAATTCAGGAAGGAGGGTGGGCTCCTTAACTAGCCCCCGCCCCTCCTGGTTCCTTTCCTTTCATAATCACCCATGGGGTGCTCTCCTCGTAGTTGGGGGTGCTGTACATACAACCTTCTCCCCCTTCACCCGCTGGACCTCTCCTCGGTCTGAATGAGGGCCGCTATAGGGGTGCAACAAGGTTCGGCCCAAAATTGAGGATCCTCACAAGGAGAGCTCAAAGCCCTCACAAGGGTCACCCGATTCATCCCCTGTGAGGCTCACCACCTGGACCGAACGCACAGCCAATTGACATTTTAACTATTTAATTTCCTTTTTATGGCAGGCACACTGCCGTTGCGGCGTATGCTGAACATGAATGGTCAAATTGTTGACAAGTGGACCAGTACTTGCTTAGCCAGTGCTTCCAGGTGGGTGCGTTTCACCTTTTCCGCCTGGAAGTCCTGAGTCAAGGCTTGCAACTTGCGGGCATAGGCCTGGGGTTGCCGCCTGGTTAGTGATCTGCGCTTTTAGTTGCTCAATTTCCCCCCGCAGCTGTCGGGTACACACCTCTTCCCTCTTCCCAACTCCTCTTTCTGTCCCGGCAACATTTGATACCACATGGCGGCTGCAGTTCAAATTAATCCCACAGCTGCCCCTAGGTTTTTGCCCTTCTGCTCTTTATACTTGGTATACAGGTCTAACAAATCCTTTCAAGAATGCACACTGCTCTGAAGCTCCATCACGGAACCCCAGGGATTGTATCCCACCTTGGCGAGAGCCCTCTTCAGCCAGGAGAGGTCTTCACCCCCATTTGAAAGAGACAGCAGGGTCCCGTCCCTCTTTGCTGCCTCCCCCATGGCTCGGGCATCAGGTCCACCTGCCTCCCGTGAAGCCACCTGACCAGGCAGCCGGACTACCATGTACATCTGGCACACTGTACATCTGGCCTTGAACCCATCGTTGATGCCATCACTCACAAAGGCAGGACTCCTGAGTTCACAGCTATACTCTTCTATTTCCTGAACATGTTGTCACAATCCGTTAGTACAACTTTTAACATCATTTAATCACTTGAAATTTTACGTTGCTTACACCTGCTCTGGGGCTAACAATGCTCTCCCTTCCCAGGCCGGAGGGAGAGATGCTAAGCCTCCCTCCGTATTACTCAGTCCAATATCACCGAGGGTCCATACACCAAAACCCTTCCCGGGCAGAGCGAGACACCTTCTCTTCTCCTCTTATGCCCAGTCCTACTATGATTGGGGGTGTATGCATCAAAGATTATATGCGTGGAGTGAGATTCCCTGAGTCCTCCGCACCTCATACCCCAGGCTGCTACAACTGGGGGGTATACCCAACTGCACCCTATCCCCGCTAACCGGGGTGGAGAGAGGAATGCTAAACCTCTCTCCAGTTCTCAGACCTGCTACAGCTGAGAGTGGGCACACCTTTAATTATAAAATCCTTAACTCTGCTGGACAACTGTAAAACCAACAGTGCTGGACAGAGCAAACATGAAATACCAAGGGCAGAACAGTTGGTGCGCTCCGCAGGGCTCCCCCACTCCACAATTCTCCACCAAAACTGTGACAGATTTCTGTTACCAATCTGCCACTGTGTCAGGTGATCAGGCTGACGTCACAGGATCGTTGGCGGGGGGGGGGGGGGGGGAGATGACAAAACACACCAAGTGTCTAAATTTTAAAGCTTTATTAATAAAATAACAGCAGAGAGTGCTGGGAATGCTCCCATGTCACTCAGGGGAAGAAAGAAAGCATTAACACCCCAAGCCCTAACCCACTTTCATACTCACACACGCACTACCCAAGACTGGCCAGGCTTGGGTGTAATGTCAGAAGAAGCAGGGCGGGGGGGAAGGGTGGACGGGAGTGATGTCCTGGGCCCAGGTCGTCCAAGGATCCGCTGCTGATCTCCAAATTGCTCCAGCTCTCAGGAGGGTTTTAAGTCCTGGGCTCCTTGGGGGGTGGTGTTCTGTTCAGGGACCTCTGCTCCTGGTGCTCTTTGTGCCAGTCCAAACCGGCTTGCTGTGACCTCCTCGGTTTCCCAAAACACCCCGGCTCTGGAGACTTTGTTTTCCCTTCTATTGGCCTTCGCTGTCACCGTCTCATTTGCTCTCACTGTTCTTGCTGCTATCTCTGCAGCTCTGCTCAACTTAGTTCTCCTCTTCTCATGGCTGGGTAGCTGCTGATTTCTCATCGAGCCCATGACCTTGGGCCAGGGCCAACATCTTATCTTCACACGGAGCTAGCTGAAGTGTTGAGTTAACCCGTTCTCTGTTCTTCTTCTTTCTCTCCCCCCTGGCCTCTCGTATTCTGCAAAGGAAACTTCCACTCTCCACTCACACACCTTTGGCCTCCCCAAAATGCTTTGCGATGCTTGCAACAGTGTTAGCCATATACAGTGCTAATCTGCCTTCCCCAGGAACTCCCCTGAGGGAGGGGGCTGTCAGGTTGTGACAAAGTGGCGGGGGGCCCTCACCCGGAGCTCGCTGCTGCCTGCGGGGAGAGGGCTGGGGGGAATCCTCCTCTCTGGGCCTTGTCCCAGGGCAGCCTGTCTGCACCCCAAACTCCTCATGCCCAGCCCTGTCCCACCCCAGAGCCCACACCCCCAGCCAGAGCCCTCACCCCCACATCCCAACCTTCTGCCCTAGCCCTGAGCCCCTTCCAATACCCCTAAGCCCTCATCCACAGCCCTCACCCCTGCACCCCAGCCCTCTTCCTGAGCCCCTCCCACACCCCAAACCCCTCATCACCAGCCCCACCCCAGAGCCCTCACATTTTTCCATTTTAAAAAATATACAGTAACTCCTTGCTTAGTAGTTCTGTTCCTGAAAAATGCTACTTTAAGTGAAACAATGTTAATCAAATCCAATTTCCCCATAATAATGAATGTAAATAGGGGGGTTAGGTTCCAGGGAATTTTTTTTTGCCAGACAAAAGACTATATTTTATATATACACACAGTATAAGTTTTGAACAAACAATTTAATACTGTATGCAGCAATGATGATTATGAAGCTTGGTGGAGGTGGTGGAGTCAGAGGTGGGATATATCCCAGGGAATGCCTTGCTGCTAAATGATGAACTAGCACTTGTCTGAGCCCTCAAGGGTTAACACATTGTTGTTAATGGAGCCTCAGACTCTACAAGGCAGCACGAATGGAGCGGGGGGAGCTGCGGGGTGGGGGGGGGGGCGGGAAACACAGCATGGAAGAGAGAGACAGAGTCACAGCATGGCAGACTTTGGGACTGCAGCTGCTGCCAGCAAGCTCCCTCCATTCTGAGCCCTGTCATGTCCCGCCCTGCTCTGTGGAGATGGGCTGTGGCTGCTGGGGAGAGACCCCCTGCTCCTTCCCAGCTTCACTTCTGTGGCTGCTTTGGCAGGGGAGAGACACCCCTCCTTTCCAGCCCGAGCTCAGGGGCTGCTGTGGTGGGGGAAAGAGGGAGAGACACTTCCCCCCCCCCCACCCCGCCCCGCCTCCTTCCCAGTCCAAGCTTGGGGGCTGCTACAGTGGGAGAGAGGGCACATCCATCGCATTAGAAAGGTAAGACTACTGATATTAAAATGAGTTGTGTTTTATATGTAGAACAAAATAAGTTAATAATTAAGGTTTTTTAATATGTAAGCAGTGTCAGGATGAGCTCCACCCTGACATCTGGTGGTGAGGTGTGGCAAGTTGTGGAAAAGAACTTCAGGGGCTGATCTCATTTGCATAGGCACACCCACCCCGCCTAGAATGAGGCCATAGCTGCCCAAATGGTCACTTTGGCTGCTGTGGGATCCCCAGTGTCTCTGTTATTGGGGCAGGAAGAATAAATTGTTATTACCCTGATTATGGGAACTGTGCTTGGAACTGTACTTGGCCTTTTGTTATGATGGAGGGACTCACCATCAACTAAGCAGCACTCGCTAGGCAAGGGTCATGGGTTCCAAAACTCTATGAATAGGGAGAGGCTGGGGGCAAGTACTAATACTTGGTGGCATGGGCCCTTTGGTGAGGGCCTTACATGCTAATTACATTTCCTCCTCTCTCCACTGTGGAATATCAGAGCTAATTTTGATTCTATTAGGAGTCTAGTTACAGGCTGCTGAGCTCACTTTGGGCTAATAGTGTACCAGCACTAAGGCTCCCCTACTACAAGCTGAATTCACCAAAGATCTGAACTGACTAAGAGCTGAAATCACTGAGCTTTGTATTAAATAGGGGGGGAGCCTGAAGATATATTGTGGAGCAGTTTGCGGGATGGCTGGAGTGCCTTGTGGACAGGCTGGTGGAGCAGTTCATAGGACGGTGGGAGCTGCTTCTGGGACGTGGAGCGAAGCAGTTCATAGGACAGCGGGAGTGCTTGTGGGCCTCAGAGCCGAGCGAAGCAGTTCGTGGGGCGGCTGGCGGAGCAGAGCGAAGGCCTATGGAGCTGTGGGGTGGTCAGCTTCAGATCTTGTAAGGTGACCCTTACACCTCTCTCTCTCCCCCCAACCCCATCTCCACCCAGGTTGGGAGGTAAAGCTCTACAGATAAACTTTCGAACTCTGGGGCTGCCCTGACCAGGGACAGAGACTTTTGGGTCACTGGACTTTTGGGACTTTGGGTGATTTGGGGTTGCTGGATTTAAGAACCAAAGGGAAAGGGCATGCCCCAATTTGCTTGGGGTGGGTTTTTTGCTCATGGGTTGTGTTATGAAACCTGTTGGTGGTGTTTCCCCGACATAATACCACATTGTTTCTCTCTCTCTTATTAAAAGGCTTTGTGCTACACTCAGACTATGTACTTGCAAGAGGGGAAGTATTGCCTCTTGGAGGCGCCCAGCGGGGGTGGTATATATTTGTCCCAGGTCACGGGGTGGGAGCTTGAGCCGGTTTGCATTATGTTATTGGAATGGATCCCCTAGATATTGAACCCGGACCTTGTTGCTGCCAACTCTGACCGGCAGAAGGGTTACAAATATATGGCACTCTTATCCAAACCACTTTACAATAGTTAGCTAACAGTACAAACAACATCTGGAAAGATCATTAAGTGGTCTGCCGAGACCCTCAGCAATTTTCAAGTGGTCCGTGGGGAAAAAAGTTTGAAAGCCACTGCTCTAATTGATCAGCAACATAACAAAAAACATTAACCTGGATGATTTTAAGAGAGGAGTTATTGTATGTTGGCTTACAAGGCAGCAGGACTTGGATCTGTTCTGGGCACCACCAAAAATTATACAAACCTACCGCCCCTGTACATACATGTAACAGCTACTGGGCCGAACTAGGGCAGAGCGAGTGGGGAAACTGCCTGCGGCACAAAGCCAGCAGGGATGGAAAAATGGCCCAATGCAGGACTGGGCCCAGTGGCATCAGCCTCCCCCACAGGATTGGGCCAGCAACATTGGCCAGAGCTCAGGGTGCTCAGTGCCACTCCTTCCCTGCAGGATTGAGCCCAGTGGCATCAGCCAGAGCAGAGGGTGCTCAGCCTCCCCCGAAGGGTGGGGACCAGCAGTGTCTCCTCCCCCCCACACACACATCCAGTGACTCCAGCCAGAGCAGGCTTTCCCTGCAGTGCTAGGACAATGGCAGGCAGGGTGCTGAGTGCTGCCAGCTGCCTGTCTGTGGTCCCATGTGGAGACGTGTGTCAGACGTGTCCCCTGCTGTTGTCTTCCTCCGCCCTGGCATCCTGTCCATGGTGCAAGGGGGTTGCTCTCTTCTCAGGGCCTTGGTTTTCACCCTGCCAGCAGCAGCTGCCTGCCCCAGCGCCTGGGCTGGGCTCACTTGACCAAGCTCAGGGCTGTGTGACTCCAAGCCCCGCAGCCAAGGGAGGGTCCACTCTGTGCACAGGGAGTGGGGGGAGAGTGACCCGGCTGCAATGGCAGGACCCCAGGGCAAGTGAACAGGGTGTGACTGGGCTGCTGAGAGGCAGGGGCCCTGGAGGATGAGTACTGCAGGGAGCACCTCGGGGAGCATCTCATGGCAGCCAGGCTCCATGGACAGGGGTGCCTCCAGGCTCTTTTGAGGCAGGAACGGGCTGGGGCACAGCTCGGAGCTCTGCTGCCCGCCCTGCCTGGGGAGCGCCAAGCCATGCGGAAGCAGCCGGCCTGGGGAGCAGTGAAGGGAGAGCTGATGTGCAACCAGCCAGCACCCCAGCCAAGGGTGAAAGCAGGCCAGTAGGGGCCATGATGTGCACAAGTCAGAAGTGGCCACCAGTACCAGCCTGTATCCAGCTGGCTTTAACGACGCTGCCCCTTTTACCCCCACCATCACTGACCTCCTGGTACTTAATGGCAGGGCCACCGACGGGGGTACAAAAGGGGCAGCGACATTAAAGTGCTGCCACGTCCATAGCGGGGAGGGGTGTGGGGGGAGCAGAGAGGGCTGGGGCGGTAGCAGGGAGGGGTCTCTGGGGTAGCGGAGAGGGCTGGGGTGGTAGCGAGAAGGGGTGTGTATGGGAGTGGAAAGGTCTAGGACTGTAACTATGAGCCGTGGCTGTGAGAGCAGAAAGGACTGGTGCCACAGCAGGGAGGGGTGTGCAGGAGCAGAGGGTTGGGGGAGAAGCGATGACGGGGGGGTGCGTGAGAGCAGAGAGATCTGGGGCGGTAACAAGGAAGGTGCGTCTGAATGCAAAGAGGACTGGGGAGATAGCCAGGAGGGGTGCATGAGAGGGTGGAGAGGGCTGGGGCGGTAGCGGGGAGTGGTTGCCGTGTGAGTGGAGGGCAAGGGCAATAATGGGGAGGGGTGTGTGAGAGCAGAGAGGGTTTAGCAGTAGTGGGGAGGGGGGGTGATAGCAAGGAGGGGTGTGTGTGGGAACAGAACTAGTGCAGTAGCTAGGAGGCATGTGTGTAAGAGCAGATAGGGCTGGGGCAGTAGCGAGGAGCGGTGTGTGGGGGCGGAGAGGGCTGGGGCCACAGTGGGGAGGGGTGTGTGGGGATTGGAGAAGGCTGGGCAGAAGCGAAGACAGGGGTCCACGGGAGCGGAGAGGCTTGGGGCGTGTGAAGGCAAAGAGGGCTGGGGAGATAGCGGGGAGGGGTGTGTGAGATGGCGGAGTGGACTGGGGCGGTAGCGGGGAGGGGTGTGTGTGAGAGCGGAGTGGGCTGGGGAGGTAGTGCAGAGGGGTCTGCGGGGGAGTGGAGTGGGCAAGAGTAGTAACGAGGAGAGGTCTGTGTGAGCGGAGAGGGTTGTGATGGTAGTGGGGAGGGTTGTGTCATAGCGGGGAGGTCTGGGGCGGTAATGAGTAGGGGCGTGAGTGCAGAGGGACCTGGAGCAGTAGCGCGAAGGTGGGTGTATGGAAGCGGAGAGGGCTGGGGCTATATTTAGTACTTATGTTTTACCCTAAACGAGGCCCAACCGCACCCAGTACTACTGTATCCAACACGTCATTCACTGTTTTGTTAACAATAAAATTGGTCTAAGGTTACTTAGCTCACATTGTTTTTGTGAGGATTCATGTATGCTCACAGAGCAGTTCATTAGGTTGCCCAAACCTACCCATCAATTTGAGGTAGAACCAGGAGTTGATCCTTGAAGGCCTGTAGGAAAGATCTCTGTACTTGCCAATGAAAAGGCTGAGGAAGGTAAAGTCTCAGAGGTGCTAAGAGGTCTGAGATACCTTTCCTACTCTCACTGACTCGCTATATAGACTTGGACATGTGATTTAATCACTCTGTGCCTGAATATTATCTTCTGTAACACAGGGATAGTAAAACATGGTTGTGACATTTAGTTGCTGTTTTTACACTAATTTGAAAATTTTTAGTATTAAGAGTTAAACCTCCCTGTAAAGTTGACGGATGGCTAACTGCTAGGTTGTGTGGATAGATGGAGTGCTTTTTGCAGGTATTGTAGTACTCTTAACTGAGACCAAAAGTAATGTTCAGAGACTGAACAGTAGCTGCACTTCGATGGCAAAGAAATGCAGAATGAAGAGAATAGGTAACGGGGGAAAATGCAACCCCTAGTGAAAACATACAATGTCTGTTTGGTATTGGAGGGCACAAAGGTATTTACATAAGGAGGTAGGATGACAGAGAAGTGGCTAATGACATTTTAAGATATATTATGGACAACTAGTTCTGCCAAAATCTTCAAGCAAACAGAGCATTGCATCTGTCTGATCGGTCAAAGGTAAGTGAACTGAAGAGGACTGCACTGGTCTGAGGTGCAGGAAGAGAACATACACTGTAGATACTAAAGACAGAAGGGAAAGATTTCGCAGAATATAGATTTGGTCTATAGGCCTCAGAAAAGGAGATATCAAGATGTGTGGTATTTGTAGCTAACCTGCTGAGCAATAGAGCAGGTTTAAAAGGACTTGGATCATAATCCAGGACATAAAAAGGAAGAGAGAATTACTAGATGAAGTCAATTTGAATGAGATCAAATTAGTTGCAGGAAATGTGTCAAATCAGGCTAATAAGAGCAAGCTATTAACAAATTAACATCCCTTTATAATAGCAGACAGGGGCTGTTTGTACAAATAACAGTGTTAAAGCAGAGACTAATGAACTCAGTGTTCCTGATGGTAGGCATATGGGTCTCAAGGCTTTATTCCTGTAATTCAGACGTAGATACAAAGCTTCTCTCCCCAGAACACAGAGGGTTTTTCATATCGCTCATTAGTGCGAGGGAAGCGATGGGTCTTGTAATTTGTTAAGACTGTGAGGGTTGTGGTCCCTCAGCTCCTGAGAGAAGGAATTCCACTGCTCAGAGCAGGAAGGTTCCCATTTCTACTTGCACTAGTCTCACTCTTGGGACAGACAGTTCCACTGATCTAAAGGAACTCGGCCAGCATGGTAGGTTTTGATTGTGGTCTCTGAGATCATCTGCACCAAAATCACCATGGATGCTAGAGATTAAGACCAGGATTTAATGCAATACAGGATTTGCAGAATTAGGCAGAGCATTCATGGGGTCAGCAGTTGGGAAAGTGCAGTGATGTGCTCACAAGGACTCTCTCAGGCCTCAGCAGGTCCGCTGTCTTTTGTAGTACCATCCACACCCAATTTTTAGTGTCTGTTGCTTCACTCTTAAGTGAAAGTGTGTTCACAGGGTTTGGGCCCCTGTTTAACGGCACTGCCATCTGCCTGTGAGGCTGGAGTGAAAGATTTCAGACAAGTTATGTGCTTTTTCTTGCCCTACTGAGAGTTTGATATCTAGAATATTTGACACTCTCCCTGGAACTCCTGGAAGCACTTGAAGTAAGTCATAAGGGGGTGGTGTGGGAGTAGGCATCACAGCTGCATCCAGTGAAGAAAAAGAAAGGTCTTTAGGTGCAGAACAGATAGGGTTGGAAGTTTCTAGTAGATGTTGTGGAAGGTCACCACCTTTCATTTTCTCTTCATGCTCTTCTCTTTTGTCTTCCTCTAGATCTATGGAGTTCTTCTTTTGGATCAAGGGAAATCCTTCTGAATGTGAAACTCCCCGCACAGATTGCTCCATCAGAAAGCACTGTCATCGTTTTGTAAGCGCAATTAATACATTTTCTAAGAACTTGCCTGAAAATACTTAGTTTAGGTACAGTTCAACCCATATATGGCATAACATTAACCACCCCATGTTATTAATTCAGAATAAAAGCAAACCAACACACATTTCCTGCTTACAGAGAGCATTTGTTACCTGCCACTACCTCCTGGCATCAAAGTAGGAGCACAATGCACCCCTGATCCTGATCCCTTGACTATATGGGCCATTTTGCATGGGCACCTTCTCTGGCTGCCCATAATTTGGAGAATCCCTTGAATTCCTGCTCCCATCCAGCCTCCCAGATTTCTCCCTTGGTGTTTCAGATGTTGTGCAAAATACAGCAGGGACTTATTACATGAGGCACATAAAGATGAGAAATATCCAGCCCTTTCATAAGGCACCACCAACCTTCCCCTCATCCTTCCAAAAGAAAACAAACAAAAAAAACCCCCCTACACTGCTACTGACATTCTGTAGTTACTCAGGGTCATAGAGCCATAGATTTTTAAGGCCAGAAGGGATTACAAGATAATCTAGTCTGACTTTCTATCACAGGCCAGCACCTGCACACTAAACTAAATCTCCTCTCTCTTGTCCAAGTGGCTAGTGTAAGGCTTCATAAACCAGGGAAGCTGAGTCTCCCAGAATGAATCTTAACTCCATTAACATTCACAGAGTTCTGAGGAGACATTCCTGTGCTCAATCCAGCAGACAGTCATGAATTTCTCAAGGTCTTTCCATCGTGGACATCCCCAGACCAACACTAACATGGCAAGGAGTAGGGGGCAAAGTATATGCACGTATGTCCCACCAATAGTCTCTGTGCACTGGTCCATTGCCAAGCTTTATGACAGGGCATAGCAGGCACCCTCCACAAGAGCCCCAACAGCCAATCTACTAACACCAAACTGATAACAATCAGTGATGGCAACGCAGCATTATGGCAAGGAGAACTCAGGGTGGTGAGCTCTGTGCAGATTTATAGCAAAGTTACCCCTGTCATCCTGAAGTTCCACATCACTACCCTGTCCCGCCTATCAGTGCTAGTTGACTGAGCCAGAAGTGCTCCACTAAGTAAATTTGCTCCAGTTATGTGCTCTGCAGAAGTAACTAATCAGCTCCTCCTCCTCCAATAGCTGTGTCATCATGGTCGCATAAGTCCTATGAAACTGCAGTCAACTCCATCTGCCTGCATGACTCAAAATGCATGAGCTTCATCTTGTTCATATGAGTGACTGCAATGATCACAATATTCAACACCGGGGTCAACTATGCTGCCTGACATCAGTTCGAAAATAATGCTGGCAAAATGAATGGATGCCAAGAATCGAATCATTGGCTTGTTAGTCTGACCCAGAATGCTGAGCAGTTAATTCGAACTAACACAGAACTGAGTGAACATGATCAACCATGAAAATACTGTAACAAAGTAGTGTGAACATACTTCAATTTGCTAGTTAGGTCGTTGCATTTTATAGCAAACAGGCTACATCACCGTAACATCACTGTGTAGACATGGCCAAAGAGCAGGACCTCACTGTGCTAGGTGTTATACAAACACATAAGACAGTGCCTGTCCCAATGAGGTTTCTTTAAAACCTCGTTATAATACAGTTGGATCAAAATTGTATCAGATCTGAAACGCTGAGTGGAAAGTATAAAAAAGAAAAAAAGACAATTGACAGTAACGAAGATCCATAGGGGAGAAGTGGATTATAAGTAGAATTGAGACAAATAGCTCAAAGGAAGTTGAAAAATTCTAGAACAGAAGGATTTTACAGATATCAGAATAGTCACAATAATTTACTATTCGGAGATCTGAAGATGCAGGATAACAATGAGCAATTCTTCTGCCAGCCCTCATCCACCCGATACTCTCACAGCAAGAAAATGCCTTGGGTTTGCCTGTTTACTGAGGCCTGATAACCCTGTGCTGACCTTATTCTCACAGCAGGGCCTCACTCTCCAAACTGATGCTTGGCAACACATTGTGTTACTAAGAGTCAACAGTTGCCAATATAAATAATGAGAAAAAAATGTAGCATTGCCAAAGAATGAAGCAGGAATCTCAAAAGACTGTTTGTCTAATTTTCTGTTCATTTTTAGGTAGCTCTGAGGGCTCTTAGCACCAGAGTAGGGCATGCTAAATACACAATTTACGCTTTTTCTTCAATTGTATTAATATGTTATTATAGGATACAAAATTACTTGATCATGCTTCACCCAAACTCGCTCTGAAATAAAACTAAAACAAACACACGTTCCATGTGGGCATGGTGACTCAATGGCAATCATTCTCTTTGTGTATGAAAGGTTGTAGGTATTACAAGGTTGCTATCTCAACAGTCACTAAGACTATTAATAGATTTTAAGGCCAGATGAACCATTATAGCGTCTAGTCTTACCTATCTTGCCTGGTACAGCTAACTAAATATCACTACTTCTTGTTTCTCCTATCATCCCCCTCAGTAAATTGTAAGAACATAAATATACCTCGAACAAACATTTCATATTTATTTTAAAATGATTGAGTAAATAAAAAAAGATGGCACATTTCAGGTGTCTGAAAACAAGTTCTTAGGACGCAGGATATTATGAGAAAACCTGGACGAAGGATCCCTTTATCCATCTCTAAAACATATATAAAGCACTTTAATTACTGTAAGAGTACAGACACCTGACATGGCAGATGTTTAACAATTCAAAACAAGAGTACAGGTGAGGTTAAGAGAAACAAAAGGAATAATTGCTTATAGAGTACATCTACACTTCCAGCAGCGTGTAGAATACAGACATCGTATGCCCACCCAGCATGGGTATAAACAACAGTGTAAACAGTGAGGCATGGTTTAGGTGGGAAGAGTGGCCTACACGTCTGAACCCCCAGAGTACATATCCTTCACAGGCTCTCTACGTGCCCAAGCAACATCTCCAATGCTTACACTGCTAAGTTTAAAGCA
Source organism: Caretta caretta (assembly GCF_965140235.1). Classification (NCBI taxonomy): domain Eukaryota; kingdom Metazoa; phylum Chordata; order Testudines; family Cheloniidae; genus Caretta; species Caretta caretta. Next base: position 12,355,458 of record NC_134209.1, read on the forward strand.
ACATAGTGTCCCGCTGCCTCCCTACTGCCAGGGCCTTTCCCTGGTGCCTCTGCCTTTCACTGCAGTGCACAGCTACACACTGCAGTGACCAGTCAGCACGCAGCCTGTTTTTAACTGTGGCATGTATTCAACACATAGAAATAGCCACAGTGAAATAGTGATATATATATATATATATGGTGATCTTCCCAAAAACACCCTCCTGGCCACTATGGATGTAGAAGCCCTCTACACCAATATTCCACACAAAGATGGACTACAAGCCATCAGGAACAGTATCCCCGGTAATGTCATGGCAAACCTGGCAGCTGAGCTTTGTGACTTTGTCCTCACGCATAACTATTTCACATTTGGGGACAATGTATACCTTCAAATCAGCGGCACTGCTATGGGTACCCGCATGGCCCCACAATATGCCAACATTTTTATGGCTGATTTAGAGCAATGCTTCCTCAGCTCTCGTCCCCTAATGCCCCTACTCTACTTGCGCTATATTGATGACATCATCATCATCTGGACCCATGGAAAAGAAGCCCTTGAGGAATTCCACCATGATTTCAACAATTTCCATCCCACCATCAACCTCAGCCTGGACCAGTCCACACAAGAGACCCACTTCCTGGAAACTACAGTGCTAATAAGTGATGGTCACATAAACACCACCCTATACCGGAAACCTACTGACCACTATACTTACCTACATGCTTCCAGCTTTCATCCAGACCACATCACACGATCCATTGTCTACAGCCCAGCTCTAAGATACAACCACATTGTCTCTGTCTGAGGGATTGGAGCAAAACACCTACAAGATCTCCGTCAAGCGTTCTTACAACTACAATACCCACCTGCTGAAGTGAAGAAACAGACTGACAGAGCCAGAAGAGTACCCAGAAGTCACCGACTACAGGACAGGCCCAACAACGAAAGTAACAGAACGCCACTAGCCATCACCTTCAGCCCCCAAGTAAAAGCTCTCCAGTATATCATTAAGGATCTACAACCTATCCTGAAAGACGATCCCTCACTCTCACAGATCTTGGGAGACAGGCCAGTCCTCGCTTACAGACAGCCCCCCAACCTGAAGCAAATACTCACCAGCAACCACACACCACACAACCACACAACACAACTAAAACACTAACCCAGGAACCTATCCTTGCAACAAAGGCCGTTGCCAACTCTGTCCACATATCTATTCAAGGGACACTATCATAGGACCTAATCACATCAGCCACACCATTTGGAGGCTTGTTCACCTGCACATCGACCAGTGTGATATATGCCAGCAATGCCCCTCTGCCATGTACATTGGTCAAACCGGACAATCTCTTTGCAAAAGAATAAATGGACACAAATCAGATGTCAAGAATTATAACATTCAAAAACCAGTCGGAGAACACTTCAACCTCCCTGGGCACTCAATTTCAGACCTAAAAGTTGCAATTCTCCAACAAAAAACTTCAAAAACAGACTCCAATGAGAAACTGCAGAATTCATTTGCAAACTGGACACCATTAAATGAGGCTTGAATAAAGACTGGGAGTGGATGGGTCATTACACAAAGTAAAAACTATTTCCCCATGCTAATTTTCCCCCTATTGTTACTCACACCTTCTTGTCAACTGTTTGAAATGGGCCATCCTGATTATCACTACAAAAGTTTTTTTTTCTCCTGCTGATAATAGCCCACCTTAATTAATTAATCTTGTTACAGTTGGTATGGCAACACCCATTTTTTCATGTTCTCTGTGTATATATATCTTCCTACTGTATTTTAAACTGCATGCATCTGATGAAGTGGGTTTTAGCCCACAAAAGCTTATGCTCAAATAAATTTGTTAGTCTCTAAGGTGCCACAAGTTCTCCTCGTTCTTTTTTTTAGTGATATAGGGAGATCTCCAACTGACACCTAACTGCTGCAGGAAGCCACGTTAGCAAGGCAGAGCTAAAAACTAAGAATGCCTGGGGATGATGTTATGGGGCACTGTGTTGCTGTTTCAAATGAGAAACAAAACAGAAGTCCTGACCACATGATGCTTCCACAGCACTCTTCCAAGGAGCAGGTGTGTTCACCTGCATGGCCAGCCCAAAGCATTCCCTCTGAAGGGTCTGCTGGAAGAGTTATTGGTAACATTTTGCCCTATGCTATGTGCAGAGTCACAGCCTGTCCACTGCAGCTGTATAGCGCTACATCAGATGCTACTTTTCACCCAGAGATAGCTGTATATCTGTGTGGATGATTTAATTCACGTGTTTCAGGCCTTGTCTGCACAAAAACTTCACCGTTTTGACTAAAGCTGAGCCTTAAACGAAGTCACTCAAGCAGTGCATTGGCACTGGTAAGGAATGTTGTGTTGGCACGACATGAGGCATAGGTGCTGGGAATGGTAAACAGTGCTGAGGAAAGGAAAGGTGCTGGCACCAAGGTCAGTGGCAGAGTAGGGTTTCCAGCCCCCAACTAGGCTTTCATGTAATATGTACGGCCACTTGCGCAGCTGAAAAGGGCCCTGAATGATATCCCTCCAAAACATCTGGATTTGAGGTGAGGAAAGCATCCTGAGGTCGAGTCAGTTGATCCTTCAAGTTCATCTCCAAAGGGATGCTTTGAAGATGCTTTGAGACAGTTCCAAACCAGGACCAGAGGAGTAGGTATGGGGTGCAGAGTCAAGCAACAAAAAAGCATACAGAGGCATAGATAGTAGCCTTGACAGTGCATCCCACTCAGAAAAAGATTGGAGGTGGTATCAGAATCCAAACTGGTGAGGAGCCCAAGTTAGTACTGGGATGTCCAGTTTGGCTCCAGAAGAATATGGAGAAGAGGTTACAATGGTGCCATTTAAGAGTCTCCGATGTACTCCTGGGTTGGAGAGAGATAAAGCTTCCTCTTTCCCTCTATTTGTGCCACTTTTTGTGGGGTGATGTGCTTCCCATATTTTATCCCAATGGGCATCAAAGGATTTGCAGTGCTGAGGCAGAGGTGATGGGACCAGACAACCCATCTGGAGTTGATGCCAACCGTAACAGTGCCAGTGAGGAGTAAGTGATGAGATAGACATTTCCTAAGGCCTCATTAGCTGTGGTGCTGATGTAGGAAGAGAGAAAGGTATAACATGATCCAATGGCTGGAAGTTGAAGCTGGACAAATTCAGACAAGGAAACAAGGTGTAAATTTAACCACTGGAACAATTTATAAAGGGTCGTGGTGGATTCTTCATCGCTGACACTTTTTAAATCAAGATTGGATGTTTTTCTAACAGATCTGCTCTAGTAATAATTATGTGGCAGTTCTGTGGCCTGTGTTACAGACAGGGTCAGACTATATGCTCACAGTGGTCCCTTCTGGCCTAGCAAGACTATGCATGTATGAAGGGATGGTGCTTGTTAGATCTTCAATGCCACTTTAGATCTGACTGGTGTCAGCTTTGCTGGGTGAGGAATTCACTCTTACTACGGAGCAGAAGAGATCCTGGCCTTGAGCCCCAGGCAGCGTTGAGGACAGAGTGGTAAAGTATGTCTTCAATTGTGTGCAAGACCCCAGTATGGAGTCTGCACTTGGTACCACTGACAGGCCCAGCATACCAGGCAGTAGGTATAGAGAAGCCAAATAAACCTGGAGTCTCAACGCTGGTCTCTTCTGGTACAAGGAATGAAGCTGTGGCAAAATGCAATTGGATGAGTTGTCTCACCGAGACAGAGGGCACCAGGAGCGCAGTCAGTCTGCAGCATAATAGCTGGTGAGAGATACACCTCTTGAAGCCCTTACCAGCCTCAGGACCCAATATAGTCCCCATAAAGGGCTAAAGGCTTCCAGGTGAAGGGAAAGGCTATTTAAACTATCCTTTACTACTCTAAGCAAACTATTTACAAAAAGCCTTAAGCTAGACTAAAGGAGGCTCCCCTAAGGACACAATGGAAAGTTGTTTCCACTTAATGGCGATGGTGAAGGAACTGAGTCAGCTGGGAGGTGCTCTTCTTTATAGGGAATAGTACAATGACAACGTCACCTGAGAATGCTTGTGCACCCTCCAATGGACACAGCTTTTCAAGGTAGTTCTGCAGCTCAATGCCAGGGTGCTACATCCAGCAAGTAGGCACCTAGAGAGACCCTCAAACATCTTTGTTTTGCATTAACACAGATTTTCAGCCTTCCCCTATTTTTTGTTTTCAATTTTCAAAACCTCTTAGAGATGTTTTACAAAATTTAACTCATTTTGATTAATGAACTTCAGTATTTTGATGATTGTCTAAACTTCTCTGCTACTCTCAGCATTGCCCATCTTAGGGGATTTTATCTCCCTTTACCTTATTTTCTTAGGACTACACTCAATTGTGTTTAAAGAGTTTTTCCATCTCTGTATTTTCTACAAAAAAGTTTTTAAAAAAGGGGTGGGGGGGATTACTACAGAAAAACTTTACAATAGCATCTACCATGATACCTAACGAGAGATTCCTCTATGTGTAGGACTCCTATGTAGTTTCCAGTCATAGTCACCAACCCCCAAGCAGTGCAACTCTCCATAAAGCTTTCAATTCCCCCAAATCTACAGCTTCTCTTATACCTATGGCTTCTTTGGAAACTTTTTTTTCCCTAAACTGCATTTTTAAACTAGTTATCCCACAAAGTAAAGCTTTAGCATATTGAGATATTGCTTTCTTACATTTGTAAAATTTTCCCAGGGATTCTTTTGGTAGCTGAAGTCACTAGTTACTATTTTAGCAGATTGTGGCCTTGACCTCTCTCAGCTTTGTGCACTAGTACACTAACTTGCAAGGCAATCTAGCACGTTGCTATTTATGAGTTGGGATTTATTATGTAGGCATCTTTTTGTGACTCAGTTAAGTTTAATGGGTCTTAAAATGCAGTATAGCTTCCTGTTTTCCCCTCTATATGGAGGTAACCTATCAGTCTGAAATTCACACAGCCTGTTTTTATGATGTTTGAATTTTCTGTTCAGTTTGATTTCTTCTGCTAGAAAATGTTTGGAACTGGGCTCTAGCTGAAGTTTGTCTATGGCTGGTTTTTTTGTTTGTTTGGGGTTTTTTTGACTGATTTTTATAAAACTAACTAAATTGATAGAGATTAATCTGGAGTAGAACACTTGCAATGGGTAGTATAAAATATTTAAGTTTTAAGGTCTTTTTTACCAGTATTCATCACAGTTGAAAATGTATGCACCAACACGTAGCAGACAGATAAAATCTTCCATCAGGTTTTATCCTAAAATGGAGACGGTTACACGCACAGCTCATAGACTTGAAGGCCAGAAGGGACCATCATGATCATCTACTCTGACCTCCGGCACATCACAGGCCACAGAACCTCACCCCCCCACAGCTGCAGTTCGAGTCTCTCTGTCAATGGCTGCATTTCTTTAGCAGGTAAAAGCTTCCGTCAGTAGATGCAAAAAGAATCTTCTCCACTAAGGAGAAAGTCTGACAGAAAAGCACAGCTGCTGAGAGAGAAAAAAATCTGTTAGCAGCTGCTCTTGTGACACAGCTCTAGAACCACCACCCTCTACAGGTCCACAGCCCTCACCCAACACATAACCCTTGCATAAACATTAAAACACCCTAGAAAATTAATAACCATAACTGTTTCACAGTTACGAACTACCCACAGTGTGCCTGATATAAAACCACAAAAGCATAGAAGATTCCCCCATCAACAGGCATAGGATTAAGGTTGATATTCTGCAGAATGATAGATTCCTGCAATGCTTCCTCAAGGAAAGATCGTCAGGCACCGGGCTGCTCAGAAATTCCTGCATGTCACGAGAATGCCTGAATCCAGACAGAGATGTAATACAACCAAAGTGGAATTGGAGCTGCCCACCTTCCCAATAACTTTTCCCCATCACAGAAGATTAGAGTAATATAAATTAAAGATATTCCCAGATATTAGCATGGAGTATACTTTAAGCATTCATGCACTAGATAACAGAAAGTCAGTCAAAGTACACTCCTGTGCGTAGCTAGGTCAATGTACCAATGTCCTTTTAATTTGTTTCCCCCCTTCAAGTGTAGTAATATTTTTCAATCATTAAACATTTAATACCAATCTAAAATTTTATTGGACAACAACTCTCAGTCCATAATTACAAAAAAACCACTATTAAGCTGGTAACTTTTTTTGTTTCTGTTTGAAACATATTAGTTGTAGAGTATGGTCATTTAATTTTATCAGAAGAGCAATCTTCCAGGAGCCAGTAATATATCAGAAAAGAGCAAACTGACAATACCAGCTGAATTTTAAAAGATTATTCATATAAAAGCAAAAATCCCAACAGATACAGAACATTAGCCATAATGCAGAGCCTGTTTCAATTGATGAAGTGACAGTTAAAATACTAGAAATACCGAAGAAGTGAATGCCAATATTGCTTGTTTTTAAAGAGTGAGTTAAGTAACTTATTTTATGAATTTCTAAACTGTTTTATTAAAGGTTCATACACTTGAGTGGTAAACTAACAAACATTATCACTTGTTTCAAAATGATTGAAAAGTAACAAAAATTTAGGGTCTGCTTCTAATATAAATTACACCAAAGTAAAGCTGGAATGGCTCCATTCATTTCACTAATTAACTGAATATAAAAAGAGCCACTTCAGAATTCCAATAATGTACACAAGAGTAGAATCTGGCCATTAATGTCTGTCCCTTATTTCAAAACGTCTTTGCCATAAATGTATTTGCCAAAAACGTCAGGTCTGTGCTTAAAATAAGTGATATCAAGTTGCAACTGTCCTTTACTTATTAAACGTATAGTATAATCTGTAACTAGGCTGGGCCTCATTGGACTGGTTGCCTCACAAAAAACAGGTAAATAAAGGAACTGCAACTAGATCTAGGGAGATGCCAATGTTTGATGAGAATGTTTGCTGGGCTCAGCTGGATTTCATCATAAAAACCTTTACTATGATCCATCATATAAAAAAAAAAGTTATTTCCTAAAACGTTTCCAAAAAGAGAGAACACTTTGTTTAATACATGGAAAACCAAATATATAATTAACATTTTGTACGAAAGTCTGGCAGAACATGGAAGTCATATTTGAACATGATGTGTTCATTATTTTTACTAGCCACGTTAGTTATTTAAGGGATAAGTACATTCACTGTAATCAGATATTTTTAGAATAATAAAACTCAAAAGGTTCATAAAGGGAATAATGTAAATCAGAGGTGGGCAAAGTATGGCCCACGGGACCATCCTACCTGGCCCTTGAGCTTCCAGCCAGGGAGGCTCGCCCCTGGCCCCTCCCCCACTGTCCTCCCTCCCCTGCAGCCATGCCACCGCACAGGCAGCGTTCTGGCCCGCCCGTCGCTCCTCTCGGGCAGCCCGGCGCCATGGCTGGCTCCAGCATAGTAAGGGGGCAGGGAGCAGGGGGGTTGGATAAGGGGCAGGGGGTCCCCAGGGGACAGGGAGCAGGGGGCGGTTGGATGGGGCAGGGCACTCAGCGGATGGGGAGCAGAGGAAGTTGGATGGGGGTGGGGTCCTGGGGGACTGTTAGGGGTAGGGGTGTGGATAGGGGTTGTGGCAGTCAGGGGACAGGGAGCAGGGGGTGGGGAGGTTGGATAGGGGGTGGGGTCCCAGGGGATGGTTAGGGGCAGGGGATCCTGGGAGGGGGTGGTCACGGGTCAAGGAGCAGGCAGGGTTGGATGGGTCAGGGGTTCTGAGGGGGGTGGGAAGTGGGAGGGGGTGGATGGGGACGGGGGCCAGGCTGTCGGGGGGGGCACAGCCTTCCCTACCCGGCCCTCCATACAGTTGCGCAACCCTGATGTGGCTCTTGGGCCAAAAAGTTTGCCCACCCCTGATGTAACTTGTTAAAAGGACCAATGATATTATATAAGGTAAAAATAAATGATTACTTTCAGAAACTGATCAAAATCATCTTACAGCTTGATGTCTAAAGTACCCGTAATCACACACACACACGATCTTTAAAACAAAGGTGCTCTCCTCCTGAACACTAAAAAGGAAAAGTCCTGAGATCAGATTGATTCTAGTATCTCTATTACATGAATTTAAAAAAATCAGTAATTATTTTCAGGTTTATATTGGCTTAGTATGAAAATAATTCATCAAGAGTGGAAAAAAGTCCCCATCAGCTAGACAGGGATAATTTCTGAACATAGAAAGGCTAATTATGAATTCAATTAAGTATCAGCAGCTCGTTTCCTGCAAGTCTTGATTAAGGTGAATAAGCTATGAATATAGATGACAGATCGTTTGTTCTCCCAATGGCAAAAATAGTTATCTGAATGCTCCTTTCTCTGACTTTTTTGACTCTGGAATGACAAAAAATGAATTGTTTTGATTTTCAGAACAAATAATTACAATTTCAAGTCAATTAATGCTCAAGTGCAGAGCAACTACCGAGCCAAACAAACAGAAGAAATCCTTGGCCTAATTAAAACATTATACATTCAAGTATCAGTAGAAAATGGAGTTGTATGATCAGCAAGGCCCCCCATGGAATTAAGTCTAATTTTACACTAGCAGATTTTGACATCATAGAATCATAAATTATTAGGGTTGGAAGAGACCTCAGGAGGTCATCTAGTCCAACCCCCTGCTCAAAGCAGGACCAACACCAACTAAATCATCCCAGCCAGGGCTTTGTCAAGCCGGGCCTTAAAAACCTCTAAGGATGGAGATTCCACCAACTCCCAAGGTAACTCATTCCAGTGCTTCACTGCCCTCCTAGTGAAATAGTGTTTCCTAATATCCAACCTAGACCTCCCCTGCAACTTGAGGCCATTGCTCCTTGTTCTGTCATCTGCCACCACTGAGAACAGCCTAGCTCCATCCTCTCTGGAATCGCCCCTACAGGTAGTTGAAGGCTATCAAATCCCCCCTCGCTCTTCTTTTCTGCAGACTAAATAACCGCAGTTCCCTCAGCCTCTCCTCATAAGTCATGTGCTCCAGCCCCCTAATCATTTTTGTTGCCCTCCGCTGAACTCTCTCTGATTTGTCCATATCCCTTATGTAGTGGGGGGACCAAAACTGGACACAATACTCTAGGTGTGGCCTTACCATTGCCAAATAGAGGGGAATAATCACTTCCCTCCATCTGCTGGCAATGCTCCTGCTATTACAGCCCAATATACCGTTGGCCTTCTTGGCAACAAGGGCACACTGCTGACTCATATCCAGCTTCTCGTCCACTGTAATCCCCAGGTCCTTTGCTGCAGAACTGCTGCTTAGGCAGTCGGTCCCCAGCCTGTAGTGGTGCATGGGATTCTTCCTTCCTAAGTGCAAGATTCTGCACTTGTCCTTGTTGAACTTTATCAGATTTCTGGGGCACTCCACTTGATACCGGCTGCCAACTAGACATCGAGCCGTTGATCACTATCTGTTGAGCCCAACAATCTAGCCAGCTTTTTATCCACCTTATAGTCCATTCATCCAATCCATACTGCTTTAACTTGCTGGCAAGAATATTGTGGGAGACCCTATCAAAAGATTTGCTAAAGTCAAGATATATCATATCCACCGCTTTCCCCAAATCCACAGAGCCAGTTATCTCATCACAGAATGCAATCAGGTTGGTCAGGCATGACTTGCCCTTGGTGAATCCATGTCGACTGTTCCTGATCACCTTCCTCTCCTCCAAGTGCTTCAAAATGGATTCCTTGAGGACATGCACCATGACTTTGCCAGGGACTGACGTGAGGCTGACCAGTCTGTAGTTCCCCAGATTCTCTTTCTTCCCTTTTTTAAATATGGGCACTATATTTGCCCCATGACTGTTTGGTACGGCTCATTACATAAATGCAGTTGGTGTTTCTTTGGCCATACAAAACAGTTTTTACAGAATATCCAAGTGACACTACAAGTATACCAAGCGGTACTTTACATTATGTTAAATATTATAAGTATTTTTACTTTACCCTTTCTTTAGAGCCCTGGTGACTGGTATGGATTAAACAACTACACTTAATCTGATTTGGAATGAGAAGAGAAGAAATAAGCGGACCCATTATCTGGAAGTACATGAAATTCTGAAGATTAAAACCTTTTTACAGACAGATTATATGTACATTAAAAAAATCAATTAATCCCAACAGCTGTATGAAAGCTTTTTATTCAATGCAGTTTTTTGACACCCAACGCTACTCAATTATTTTAGAGACAGAAACTGACAACTGTATTCCTTAAAAGACCCTCCCCTCTCCAATGCTCTAACAGCAATTAAAACAGTAAAGAATGCCCCCACCTTTCCTATCTTACATAAAAAGAGAATGCTGTCTGCTGCTATCAAATGTGCACAGTAGATAAAGCCAGTCTGATCAGGGTACTGTACAGTTCTTCTGGAAGTGCAAAGGGTAGTCAAGATGCTAAAAGCTATTGCAGCACACTGTGTTTTAAACATTACTACAACCATCCTCTTTCCTATAAGCCGGGAGAGGGAGAGGGCACACTGGCTAACCACACTTTGTATTAATTATTCTACACACATACAAAAAAGAAATCTGAACATCCTGCCAGCATACTATACATCAACCTTGTATGAAAAGGTTCCAAGATGACTTACAAAAATATTATCAGCATGAAAAGTGCTGTCGCACAAGTTTTAATTAACAAGGTTCATATGCTCCCCTATTTATTTTAACAGAGATAGTTGCTTAAGGTGCTTTTAGATTTTGTATTGCAGAACTGGTGCACTGAAATGGCCACGTGATAAGATTTATTAACAATTCCTAACTTAAGTCTTCAATATTGGTCCATAATGCAGCATGTTTCGACGCCTAGTTTCTAAAACGGGGCATCTGTGGAGCAGGAGCTCCCTCTACTGGGGCAGAGGATGATACAGTCATTAGCTGCCCACCATGCATTCTCTCATTCACACGTAGCTCACATCCATCCTGAAGCATACGTATAGCTATCCGTGCAATGTTCTTAGAGTCATCAAGTCCGCTATGAGGACGCCCATCATAGTTCATTCCCAGCTTTTCAAGCATGATTGTTAGCTTGGTCTGGTTTCTGGGAACCTGACAAAGAAAATGAACCATGTTAAAGAAATCAGATAAAAAATATCTCAGCATGAAACACTCTACATTATCCTATATAAGTTCTCATACTGCAGTGGGTCTACGACTACCTAGCACTGCTGTGCCATTTTTGGTTCATATCTCAAAGCACTCTGCACACAATCAAACCTCAGAACATCTCTGTGACCTAGCAAAGGAGTATCCACTTTTTACAGATGAGGACAAAGACACACAGAGAAGAGTACTGTCTAGATTATGGAAAGTTTTGCAGAAGTTTCCCACCACTGTCAACTCTAGTTCAGTTTTTCCAGTGGTGGCAACAGTAGGAGACATGGATAGACAGACTGCCACCAGTATTCCAAGCACTGTATTATCTGACACTGCTCAGAGCAGCAGGTAACTGACATGGAGCAGATTCTCAAAAATGCCCAAGGGAGTTAGAAGCACCATGAGGGAAGATTTTCAAAACACTGGAGACTCATCTACACTTGGGTGATCAGTAATGCTGGTGACCAGTGTTAGCAATGGTGAGAAATTTTTGCAAAGATTTCCCTAGTGTAGTCAAAGCTTAAGTGACTTGTCCAAGGCACAGGGCACACCAGCAACAGAGCCCAGAAGACCATGAGTCCTGATTCCGAGTCCTTCACTTGTCTAATTACTAGATGACACTGCTGCAGTGCAAATACGTAATATTCTTAATTTTCTTTAAAACGTGAAATTTGGTCTTTAAAAAAAATCCTGCAAAGTACAGGGCACTGGAAGATAGATGCCCTTCCACTTAGCACCAGCATTATCAGTGTTCTGTGTATTTGCCAAAACCTGGCAACAAGCAACTCTGATAGTGACAGTTACATAGATAATTCCTCAAAGGGATAAAAAAAATCATACATGCAAGTTGTGGGATATTTCCCTTTCACAATGATGTAGTACTATGCCAGTTCAATTAAAAAGGTAAGATACGAGATCCAGTTGTCTCCCTGAAAATTAGAGTAAGTTACCCATTACACTTTTAACATAACATTAATTATAACATCTTTACTACCTTCTACTATTTTAGATATGTTCAAGAGGAGTTTGGAAGAGATTATAAAAAAGCTTGAAATGATCTTCAACACCGCAGCCTCTTTGGATAAGAAATTGTGTGGAAATGATGAATTAATTCCAAAATTGATTTACAGTGGCTTTTACATAATCTAGTAGTTTCACTGCCATGTCGGAATCAGATGGTAAGCCAGGCCCCATTCTGATTTGTACAGCCTAACCAGGCTGCTAAACTCAGAGCTCATTAGCTCCTCAAAGGATCAAGTATAGCAGCTTAAGCTCCATCAGGATAAAAAGCAGCAGCATGGTCTAGCAGTAAATGAGATAAATATTCCTGATTTTAATCCTAGCTCTGCATAATCTGTTGCAACTTTAGGCAAGTTTGCAATCTCTCTTTCCTCCCCATGCCCCCCGTGATACTGTGTCTCAGAAAATGGGGATAATGCTGCTTAGCTACTAAAATTCACATACGAATTGTGAGATTAGCTCTTTGTAGTGTATGGTTTTTGAAGACGTACAGCAGTAATTGCTACAGTAATACTAAACATGATCACATCTGGGTGAACTAGTTCCAGTGTGGTAGAGCTACACAGCTATACAAAAGATTGCTTCAAGTTACAACAGTGAAAACATGAGCCACGATTTTCAAAGATAGGACACTAAAGTTAAAGTCTTATATCTTTATTTAAGCACCTAAGCAGTGTTCTCATGTTCAAGAATTCAACAGAGGCTGTGGGTGCTCAAAATTAGCATTTTGTTAAGGCCCTGTGACCTAAATAAATGCTACTGAAATTATACAAACTGGAAGGTCTTACAGCTTGACCCTGGACAGTACAAAAATAATTTTCATAAATATGTGTGCAAGACTTCACTTATTCCAACTTTAGACTGATTTTTCCCCAGAGAATCTGCAATCAATTCAAACCTTGTAGAAGTTTCCATAGGATTTGCGAATGTTGATCCACTTTTTGGCAAAAGGGGGATATTTGATACGGCTGATACGGCACTGGATATTCAGAAATTTACTCATATCCCAAGACCTTGGGGGGAAAAAGCAGGAGAGAGAGAAAAAGTAAAGACAAAACTTTAACAGCAAATCTTAAATGGGAGCAAAAGAGACAATTATATGAAACATTTTCAACATAGCAAACTTGTAGCACAAGTTTTCCTTGTCTTTTCTTTGGGACAATGGACAGGAGGGAAAAGACAGTGCATGAGAAAAATTTTATCACTCGTAATAAACAACATCAGCAAAAGAGAGGGACTTGTTGGCTACTGTCTCCAGTCAACTCCAGACATTAAAGCAAGCACTCTTTTTTTAGGACCTTATTCTCACTCATGTAGGATGTAGACATGGCCCCAGGCATTTCCAACTCTGCATTCTGAAGCCAGTCACCCTTCCAATCTCATGCACATCCATCCCAAAAAGTGTGTTTTCCACCTACACAGCTGACTGATAAGGAATCCTGTTGTATCTTCTCCCCTTGAGTGAAAGTCACTTCAGGAACACATTTGAACCTATAAAGGTTACTTTCCTGAATTAAGTAATGAAACTGATTTGATGACAGGTGACCATTCAAGATCCCAAAGTTTTTTTTTAAATCAATAGGGCCAGTTCCCCAACTAAGTTCTAAATCTGTCAGATTTGTGGATGAAAAGTAAATATTCTGTTGTAGGAGCCTCCTCAGCACACACTACATTTAAAGTTAGTGAAAAACTTCCATTATGTTTCCATTCCTGTTCTTGGTTTGGAGATAAAAATAACGTTAAGTTACTGAAAAGAAGTCAACTACTGAGCAAAACACTGGCACCTACTAAAATCTTAGACCACAAATAAGCTCAGCCCTCTCTGTGACATCATAATCATAGAATCATAGATTATGATGTCACAGAGAGGGCTGAGCTTATTTGGGGTCTAAGATTTTAGTACCTTGCACATTCTTCTAGGATAACACAGGGGGGTCTAGAAGGGGAAGGGGCTGCTACTGGGACAATTTAACTTGGAAAGAAAGATTGTGTCCCACTGAAAATTAGCATTTTTAAATATATTTTAAGGCTACCTTTATACCCAGAACAGGAAAAAGACATTGGCAGAGAAAAGCATTTTGCTGACCCCATGAGAAAGGGTTCTTTACTCTTTTCTCTAAATTACATGCTTTCATAGAATACATTTATTTATCTTCTTCCGGGACAATGATACAGTGATCACAACATAAGATATACCGTTGCCTTGTTAACCCAGCCTAACAGAAAACGTTTACCAGATAAGAACATGCTCATTTTGGACACTGTGATGGTGTGTCCACCCCACGTAGGACTGAAAGGGGTTAAGATGGCCAGACAGGCCAATTAACTCCACTGGCTGCACCTGGAGGAGGAGCCAAGGAGCAGGGAACTAATTGGAAGCAAGCTCAGCTGGACAGGAACAGCTGGGGCCTATATAAAGCCAGGTAGTTGGCAGCAGAAGGAAGCTGCAGGGAAGTAGGCTGCAGTCACTCCCTGAGTGGAGGGAGTTGGGAAGTTGGCAAATCCCAAGAGGGGGAAAGCCAGGAAGGTATGTGAACAGCACAGAATGTTACAGAACTGAAAATCATCCTGGCTTCTTAAATTATTGCAGTAATTCACATGGTAGTTTGCTGTCACTTATACAGATCATCAGAGTAGACGCAACCTCAAGATATCATCCAGTCCATCCCTCCTCACTTAAGCAGGGGAATAGCAGCAAGGAATAGGAGTGCAGACTTGGCTGCTAACCGGATATAGCCCAGGTTCCCCTACCAGCCACTGGGGATGCGGCAAATACCAGGCAGAGGACAGTGGACTGTCTGGGACAATTTGGTCCAGGAAAGACTTTGTTACACTCCTCTCTGGAAGAGGAAACTACATAATGAGATGGCCGGAAGGCTGAGATTCCTGGAGTGAGAGAGCCATAGGATAAGAGGAGGACATGAGACCCCCCCTGCCAGAGGAAGGTGCAATGCCTGGCCAGAGCTAATCCCGAGGATAGCCAGGAGGAGGCGCCTCCAGCAGAGAGTGAACCCCATGACAGATACCATTTACCTCACTAAGGTGTGCACTATGAAGCCTGATTGGGATAATGTTAAGTTTAACATTTAAAATTGCCTGTCCTGCTTATCTCATTAAAAAAAAAAAAAAAAAAAAGATTGCACAGGCAGTTGACAGAATGTTAAAATTTCACAGTTAAAAAGAGACACACAATTGACTGGATGTAGTGCCCTGGCCTGCACTGTGCGGGTCAGACAAGATGATCATAATTGTTCCTACTGGTCTCAAAACATGTGACTCCATGAGATGCAGAAGTGAAGATTCCAAGACCAATGTTATGTTGTCTACATTGCACATCTATCTAGAAACTTATAGAGTCCTCATCACCATTGTACCTGAGCACCTCAAAATTATTAATGTATTTTATTCTCACAAAATCCTTGTGAAATAAGGAACTATCATTGCTAGGAAGCTGAGGCACAGGGTAGACTGACTAGCATAAGAACATTCCGTGCAGAGCCAGGAACTGAATGCTGGTCTCCTGAGTCCAACTCCAGTGTTCTATTCACTAGGCCACTGTTCCTAAAATGTAGTATACAGCATTTTCTATTCCTGTTTTCTAGTTAAATATAAGCACATATTACAGGTAATGGTAATGTAAAGCATAAGATGTATTATGTAACCAACATTAACATTGCTTCTAGAACATCAACTTTCATATTTTCATGACTTTTAATCTAACTACACAACCTCAATACTGCATGTTATATTTTGTATTCATATTTGTTAATTTTATTAAGGATTTGAAAAGTGTATAAAGCTTTCATTTTGATTAATCTAAGAATTGCTTTGCAGTTTTAAAATGCATTTGAAAGGTTACTATATAAAATTTGCACCCTGCTTTCCGAGACATACCCATCAGTCAATATGGTATAGCTATACTTGGTTCCCAGCTCTCTCTGTCTCATCCACTCTACAACATTTTGTAGAACCTGAGGAAATGCATCAGCTTTGTCTACGTGGTCCTGAGAATACATAAAAACAGAAGTCAGGTACGTTTTCTAAAAGAAAATGTGTAGTGTAAGACATTACAGTTAAACAGGAACTAACACTACATACTTCCAACAAACTAAAAACATTTAAACAAAAGAGGGGCTCACAAAACCCCTCTGAGGTGGCTACGCATTATCCCAGTTTCAGAGACAAAGAGAGCTTAAGGGCCTGATTTTCATAGGTGGTAAGTACTCACAGATCCAATTACCACCACCTATGGGGAGGGTGGGGATGAAAATCAGACCTTAGAGCCCAGATTTTTAAAGATACTGAGGCATTGCTGCACTCACTGTTAAAATGCCTAGTTGATTTAGCAGCCTAAGTCTTTTTTTAAAGTGATTTAGACACTTAGGAACCTATATCCCATTGACAGTCAATTTAGGCTCCTAAATCAGTTAGGCATTGCAACACTGAAAACAACACTGCAATACTTCTAAAAATCTGGACTTAAGTGACTTGCAGTAAGTCAAGCAGTTAGCCAGTGACAGAACTTAAACTAAAACCCAGAAGTCTGGGTCTCCTAGTCCACAACCACTACCACTCATCTTGCAACCATTTAAGATTCTTTGGGCTGGCAGGAAACTGGCAGCTATAGAGGATCCACGTCCAGCCATTAGAAAGAAATTATCACTAATGCACAATCTTTATTGTTGGAAGTAAAAACAGATACCAGAAAACTCCCTTCTTTCAAAAACCAAAACACAACTATGAGTGCAGCAAGTTTTGATGTTCATCAATGTACACACTCATGAGGTCTGAACACAGAAATCAGAAACAATACCTCAGTCTATACACCAAAGACAGACTGAGCATCTACACTGAGAACAGTCCATAGTAGTTTTAAGCTGGTTTGTAAAGTGGAGAAACTTGGCTCATTACATCATTCCTGAACTAATCCAAACTAGTCAAAATATGATGAGTTCTTGGCTTTAACATGGCTGTGTAGTCGCAGCACCAGGGCTGGGAGAGAGCACTCCCAGTGCTGTGAAAAAAAACCAACCCACCCCCATGAGGGGAGTAGCTACCAGTGCTGGTGCACTGTCTACACTGCCACTGTACAGCGCTGAAACTTGCATCACTCGGGGGGGTGTTTTTTCACACCCTGAGCGAGAAAGTTTCACCGCTATAAGGTGGCAGTGTAGACAAGGCCTAAGAAAACTACTAAGGACTTTAAGGGTTTTAGGCCTTAAACTGTACTTACTTTAAAAGCTGTATTATTCTTGTAAGTCTCCATTTCCAATTCCCCTAAGTATAACTCTTTTAAAAACCAATCTTCAAGCAAAAAGAGCGAAGATTTAATTCTTAACAGTCATGTAATCCTTGGGCTATCTGCACAGGTTTGCATATATTTGGACTTGGAATAAATCTGTGCTTCTCCTCTGAGCTCCCAACTTTGCTGTTTGAAGGACTGATTCAGAAAGAAATTAAGTGGTGAGACGGAGAAGGGAGGGGAAAAAAATCAGGAAAGTACCGGTAAGCCCTAAAATCAATCACTGAAACTTAAGTCTAAAAACCTTGACAAAATGTAACCTTTTCATTCATACCTGTATCTGGACTCATAGATATTGAAGATGTTACCTGAGTGATTCCTGTCAGATTGATGCAGAAGTTTGAAAGCTGGGGATTAATCTCTGGTTTCACATACTGTTGAAAGGTATCCTCCTACAAGAGGAGATAAAAAAGTCAAATGTTTTACAGTGACATGGAGAAACATACAATCACAAGTCAGATTTCATAGGATTTTAGCCTTGTGCCTGAAAAGAATGGTTAACTAGCAAACAGCCAGATAATATTCATATTTGAGCCCTCTTTATTAGCCATTGTCCATCATTTGAAGTTTACCAAATAAATGGGACTGCAATAATGCAATTAATAAATGACTACAAAAATTTTCTGATATACTGTTCCAAGGTAAAAACCATTTATCAAAAATAAAATCCACATAAATATATTTTCTTCCACGCGTCATCTTTGATAGATGACTAGGAGTTGCTTGTTTTCCTTCATCAACTGAAGTTACAGGGAAGCCATGGGCTGCACTCTGATGTGATATGATTTGATTGTTGGATGACCTCTGTTCCTAAAGCTTCCTGATATATCTATCAGCTGAGATGCATATATACGCTGGGTTTCATCATGTTGCTAACCGCATGATCCTTTCTCTTTCGCACACCATCAAATGGAAGGCCCAAAAGTTAATCTTTGGCTACAACTAACTTCTGTAGGGCCATATGAAGTAGACCACCTTACCAACGCTAGCCAGTTTTGCTGGTGTAGTTATACCAGTTAGCTACACCAAAATACTCTTTAGTGTGGATACAATTCTCTCAGTATAAGAAAGCTCATACCAGTATAACTGAATATTTATTAGAGTTTTACTGGCAGCTATGTTGTAAAAATAAATAAATAAAATCATACCTGTAACAACACAGCTATAGCAGCTAAGGTTTTAAGTGTAGTCCAGGCCTTAGAGATTATGCACTGGGGTCCCAACAGGGTAACAAACATTTGCCTTCACTGCAGAGTGAACCTGGGCTCTTACTCAGGTGTTACTCCTCATCCAGAGTCCATCCACACACAAAGACTTCTGACCCAAAATTAATGGTGCTTTCAACCTGAACTGGTTGGCTCATCCTGGGGTACATGCTAAAGATGGAGTGAGGATTTCATTTGGGTTTGTAACCCACCCACTTTGCAGTGAGAATGCAGGCTAAACCATTAAAACGTTGTTAATACTCCAGTGCCTTCCCCACATTCCACTTGTGTGCCCAAAAGGAAAGAAGTTCTCCCACAATTCACTGGGAAAGAATCAGATCAGCTCAACTTACTACAGCATAAAGAAAAATGGGACCCCAGTTAGTGCAGCACTAATGAAGGTATAGCTTTGAATGAAGGTGTGGCTTTGCAGTGTTGCTGCTTATACTCAGGCTAAGCTAACCTGGGTGCTGATTATCTGAGTTAACTCTGCAGTGAAGACATAACACTACTGATTAATCTCTGACCAGCGCTATAAGAAAGTCAAACTGGAGAAAACTCCATGTTTAGGAACATGCTGCCTATCTTGGAGTTGGTGTAATGAACTGAGCTCAGGGCCGGAAGCCAAGAACTCCTGGCTCCTAAACCTAGCTCTGATTGGCAGTGAGGCCTTCAGCAAGTCCCTTAATCTGTTTTAAGTATCCCTATTTTATAGATGAGGAACTATTAACTAAACTGCATACAATCCTATCCGGTAGCTAAGTGAACATCACTCTGAGGATCTAGACCACCATATACACCACCAGGTATTATTCTAGTTTTGTCTCTCTGAAGATAGAGAAGATCTTAAGGGACGTTGTCAACATGGGAAGATTTTGAGGACTCTATTCTAAATGACTATTGGTTGAACTGGACAGAGGTATACACAAAGATACAGCAACATTTACTTAAGTCACATTTCTGCCTACAATTTTCAGCATACAATTAAGACCTCATCCATTTTAGAAAATGTGCAGTGGTGAAACTAGATTGATATTAAATTGACTTAATTACAAATAGTACAAGTTTTCTAATATAGACTAGCTCCAAGATTACCATAACTGGGTAAAGAAAAAAAAAACGATTAAGGAGAAAAAAAGAAAAAAAATTATTTTATGCATTTGAGAGCACTGTTTCTCCTGTTTCCGTGGACTTTGGAGAAAAACAGACATTTTAAAAATGGGAAACCAAACAAGGGCAGAACCACCAAGTAGTGAATTCATTACCCAGATATAAAAATGCAAAGTATAATTGTTTAAGGAACATGGTCAACTTCAAATCTGGTCTTTTTAAAAAAAATAAAAAATAAAAAATGCAGAAGCAAATATCATTCCTGACGCTCTCTCTTTTAAATAAAGAAAAACTGGCTATATTTCATGTTAGCTGTGTCCCTTTAAACTCCAAGTTCTGTAACTATTTAAAAACTGATCAGTTCCTACTCTTTGAAGCAATGAGCACAGGAGGCAAAGCAAGTAGGTCACTTACTATTTCTAGGGTACGAGTATTTAATAAAACAATAGGAAATTCAATTATTTCATGTGTAAATTCAGGCTGATTGTCCTCTTCACAGGTTGCTTCAAAGTCAATAACACAGATGTAATCATAGTAACTGTCTCCATTACTGGGCTCCTGCATCAGCTTCTGCTTCTTATAGTAGTTCTTCAACCTCTTTTTCAGTACATCTTTCACTCCCCTGTAAAGGAATGAGACAAGGTATTAGAACTCACATTCCAATCCAATTTTGTTCATATTAACTGCTTCATCACTCCAGAAATGAAGCCAAATCTACTTCTGCTTATTCAAAACAGAGTCATAAATGATGCACAAAGTCACTATGCAATCTAGTTTTATCTTCAAAACAGCTAAATGATCCTAAAGTAGAATGATTTACTTTTCAGTATTTTGAAAAACCTTAATGCTGTGATCCTGTACCCTTGAAGTCAGTGGCAATTTGGATAATGACAGGTTTCAGAGTAGCAGCCGTGTTAGTCTGTATCTGCAAAAAGAACAGGAGGACTTGTGGCACCTGAGAGACTAACCAAATTATTTGAGCATAAGCTTTCATGGGCTATAGCCCACTTCATCGGATGCATAGGATGGAACATATAATAAGAAGATATATATATACATACAGATAACTTGGAAGTTACCATACAAACTGTAAGAGGCTAATTAGTTAAGATGAGCTATTATCAGCAGGAGAAAAAAAACTTTTGTAGTGATAATCAAGATGGCCCATTTAGACAATTGACAAGAAGGTGTGAGGATACTTTGGGGGGGGGGGGGGGGGAATAGATTCAATATGTGTAATGACCCAGCCACTCCCAGCCTCTATTCAAACCCAAGTTAGTGGTATCTAGTTTGCATATTAATTCAAGCTCAGCAGTTTCTCCTTGGAGTCTGTTTTTGAAGCTTTTCTGTTGCTGATAATAGCTTATCTTAACTAATTACCCTCTCACAGTTTGTATGGTAACTTCCAACTTATCTGTATATGTGTGCGTGTATATATCTATCTATCTATCTTCTTACTATATGTTCCATTCTATGCATCCGATGAAGTGGGCTGTAGCCCACGAAAGCTTATGCTCTAATAAATTGGTTAGTCTCTAAGGTGCCAAAAGTATTCCTGTTCTTTTTAATTTGGATAATGTTTATAATGGCAGAAGGTTAAAAACTGGAGAGAGCTTTTATTTTCTAATAAAATTATTTTTAAAACCACTGTACGGGGAGTTGCTAGCTGAGAACTGCCATGTTACAAATCAAGAGGTCAACAGACCTGTAGGCAACGCATATGTGGTCTTGCTATTGCACCACAAACACTGTGGCTACTATGTGTCTGAGCAGTTGCAGACGTGTATAGGCCAGTGTTTGGGGGCTGACTCTGACCTCTGAGATATGGTTTATCAGTGTTGTGAATCTGTGCTGTGGTAGGGATGCTTTGGCCTCTATGGTGTTGAGATGTGCCCCAATGAAGTCCAGCTGTCGAACAGGGATTAGGGTAGATTCTTTTATTTTTCTGTAGCCCTAGATCCCTGAATAGGGTGATCGTTGTCTGGACTGTGTCCAGTGCTTCTTGCCAAGTTGGGCCTTTGAGAAGCCGATGGTCCAGGTATGGGAAGAGCAATATCCCTTGTTTGCGTAGATGTGCTGCTACTACCAGGACGGTTTTCAAGAAAAGCCTTGGTGCAGCGGCTAGGCTGAATGGTAGTGCTCTGTACTGGACGTGTTCTTGTCCTACTGTGAACCGCAGGTATTCTCTGTGAGCAGGGTGTATTATCTGAGAGCTGGCTGTATTTTAAAGAATCCTTATTGAGGTTACAGGGACGAACCATCCCGATGTGTGGAAAGAATAGTAAATATAGCAGGCGACCGGCTCGGCTTAACAGTGAAATACTTGCTGATCTTAAATACAAAGAAGAAGCTTACAAGAAGTGGAAAATTGGACAAATGACCAGGGAAGAGTATAAAAATATTGCTCGGGCACGCAGGAGTGAAATCAGGAAGGCCAAATCACACCTGGAGTTGCAGCTAGCAAGAGATGTTAAGAGTAACAAGAAAGGTTTCTTCAGGTATGTTAGCAACAAGAAGAAAGTCAAGGAAAGTATGGGCCCCTTACTGAATGAGGGAGGCAACCTAGTGACAGAGGATGTGGAAAAAGCTAAAGTACTCAATGCTTTTTTGGTCTCTGTCTTCGCGAACAAAGTCAGCTCCCAGACTACTGCACTGGGCAGCACAGCATGGGGAGGAGGTGGCCAGCCCTCTGTGAAGGAAGAAGTGGTTCGGGACTATTTAGAAAAACTGGATTTTGGATATTAGGAAAAACTTTTTCACTAAGACGGTGGTGAAACACTGGAATGCGTTACCTAGGGAGGTGGTAGAATCTCCTTCCTTAGAGGTTTTTAAGGTCAGGCTTGACAAAGCCCTGGCTGGGATGATTTAACTGGGAATTGGTCCTGCTTCGAGCAGGGGGTTGGACTAGATGACCTTCTGGGGTCCCTTCCAACCCTTATATTCTATGATTCTATGATAAGCACAAGTCCATGGGGCCAGATGTGTTGCATCCGAGAGTGCAAAAGGAGTTGGCGGATGTGACTGCAGAGCCATTGGCCATTATCTTTGAAAACTCATGGCGATCGGGGGAGGTTCCAGAATACTGGAAAAAGGCTAATGTAGTGCCCATCTTTAAAAAAGGGAAGGAGGAGGATCCGGGGAACTACAGGCCAGTCAGCCTCACCTCAGTCCCTGGAAAAATCATGGAGCAGGTCCTCAAGGAATCAATTCTGAAGCACTTAGAGGAGAGGAAAGTAATCAGGAACAGTCAGCATGGATTCACCAAGGGCAAGTCATGCCTGACTAATCTAATTGCCTTCTATGACGAGATAACTGGCTCTGTGGATGAAGGAAAAGCAGTGGACGTATTGTTCCTTGACTTTAGCAAAGCTTTTGACACGGTCTCCCACGGTATTCTTGCCAGCAAGTTAAAGAAGTATGGGCTGGATGAATGGACTATAAGGTGGATAGAAAGCTGGCTAGATTGTCGGGCTCAACGGGTAGTGATCAATGGCTCCATGTCTAGTTGGCAGCGGTATCAAGTGGACTGCCCCAAGTTTCGGTCCTGGGGCCGGTTCTGTTCAATATCTTCATAAATGATCTGGAGGATGGTGTGGATTGCACCCTCAGCAAGTTTGCAAATGACACTAAACTGGGAGGAGAGGTAAATACGCTGGAGGGTAGGGACAGGATACAGTGGGACCTTGACAAATTGGAGGATTGGGCCAAAAGAAATCTGATGAAGTTCAACAAGAACAAGTGCAGAGTCCTGCACTTAGGACGGAAGAATCCCATGCACCGCTACAGACTAGGGACCGAATGGCTCGGCAGCAGTTCTGCAGAAAAGGACCTAGGGGATACAGTGGACGAGAAGCTGGATATGAGTCAACAGTGTGCCCATGTTGCCAAGAAGGCCAATGGCATTTTGGGATGTATAAGTAGGGGCACTGCCAGCAGATCGAGGGACGTGATCGTTCCCCTCTATTCGACACTGGTGAGGCCTCATCTGGAATACTGTGTCCAGTTTTGGACCCCACACTACAAGAAGGATGTGGAAAAATTAGAAAGAGTCTAGCAGAGGGCAACAAACATGATTAGGGGACTGGAACACATGACTTATGAAGAGAGGTTGAGGCAACTGGGGATGTTTAGTCTACGGAAGACAAGAATGAGGGGTGATTTGATATCTGCTTTCAACTACCTGAAAGGGGGTTCCAAAGAGGATGGCTCTAGACTGTTCTCAGTCGTAGCAGATGACAGAACAAGAAGCAATGGTCTCAAGTTGCAGTGGGGGAGGTTTAGGTTGGATATTAGGAAAAACTTTTTCACTAGGAGGGTGGTGAAACACTGGAATGCGTTACCTAGGGAGGTGGTAGAATCTCCTTCCTTAGAGGTTTTTAAGGTCAGGCTTGACAAAGCCCTGGCTGGGATGATTTAATTGGGGATCCGTCCTGCTTCGAGCAGGGGGTTGGACTAGATGACCTCCTGAGGTCCCTTCCAACCCTGATAGTCTATGATTCTATAGTAATATGAAAAATAACATCTTGGAGGTCGAGGGCTGAAAACCAGTCCCCCTTTTGCAGTGCTGGAAGTATCGTACTCAGTATGACTACCTTGAACTTTTGAGCTCGTACAAACTTGTTGAGCTTCCTGAGGTCCAGCATAGGTCTCCATCCCCTATGCTTCTTCTGGGTCAGGAAGTAGTGTAAGTAAAACCCCTTCCCCACGTATTGCGAAGGCACATGTTCTACTGCACCTAGTAGTAGAACATGATCAACTTCTTGTCGTAACAGGTGCTTGTGAGAAGGGTCCCTGAAGATGGACAGGGATGGGGGTAGGGTAGGTGGGCGGGAGGTAAAAGGGATCATAGAATCATAGAATATCAGGGTTGGAAGGGACCTCAGGAGATCATCTAGTCCAACCCCCTGCTCAAAGCAGGACCAATCCCCAATTTTTGCCCCAGATCCCTAAATGGCCCCCTCAAGGATTGAACTCACAACCCTGGGTTTAGCAGGCCGATGCTCAACCCACTGAGCTATCCCGTCCCCAAATGGATGGTATAGCCTGACTGAACAATCTCTAACACCCATTGGTCCGTGGTTATTGATGCACAGATATGGTAGAATGGGCGAAGGCGACGACCAAAGCATGGGGACAGATTGGGTGAAGGAGGTTGTTCAGACCCTAGACAAAAACTTCAAAATTGTTGTTTGGGTGCAGCTGTTTGAGATGTCAAGGGTTGAGACTGAGGTGGTCTCGGTCGCTGCCAACATTATCATCTTTGCAAAAACTGGAGCTTTTCTCTGCTCCTGTTGGCTGTGTTCTGGGTGGCCCTCCCTCAACAGTTTTTGACTTTTGCATCTTCTCTTTGCAGGTGGAGTGTAGATCCCCAAAGTGCGAAGAGTGGCTCTAGAATCTTTCATCAAGTGGAGCACCTTATCCGTCTTGGTTTAAAATAGTTTCTCTCGGTCGAAAAGTAGGTTTTTGGCTTTGGTTTGGAGTTCTTCAGGTATGCCAAAGGATTGTAACCAGGGTGCTCGCTGCATAACCATGGCTGTGGCCATGGTTATAGCTGTCGTATCTGCTACGTCCCAGGATGCTTCGAGGGCTGTTCAAGCAACAAGTTGGCTCTCATTTAGAATAACCTAAAAATGTGCTGGTTTCTCTTCTGGAAGTTCCTCAGTGAAAGAGCTCATCATATTTATCATAACCATATTTAGCTAATAAAGCAGAATAGTTGGTGACTCTGAATTGTAAAAACAACAAGGAGTCCTTGTGGCACCTTAGAGAAATTTATTTGCTTACTGTATTTTTCACTCCATGCATCTGATGAAGTGGGTTTTAGCCCACGAAAGCTTATGCTCAAATAAATTTGTTAGTCTCTAGGGTGCCACAAGGTGACTCCTCATCGTTTTTGTTGATACAGACTAACACGGCTACCGCTCTGAAATCTAAATTGTAGCGTCACCAAGGAGTAAACTTTTTGTCTGAAGAGGTCGATCCTTGTGGGTTCCTTGTCCTGTGGGGTCGATCTAAACCTGTGATCACCAACCAGTCAATCGCACTCGACTGGTAGATCTTAGAGGATCTCCCAGTTGATCGTGATCTCCGGCAGTGTACTGCGGCTGCTGCTAAGGCAGACTCCCTGCCTACCCCGGCCCTACACTGCTCCCAAAAGTGGCCAGCACCACCCCGCAGCTGGGGTTCTCCCTCCACACACTGCTCCTGCCTGCAAGCACCGCCCCCGCAGTTCCCATTGGCTGGGAAAGCTGCAGGGGCAGTGCTTGCAGTGCACGGAGCCACGTCCCCCAGGTGCGCGTTGGCCCCTTTGGGGAGCGGTGTGGGGCCAGGGTAAGCAGGGAGCCTGCCTTGGCCTTGCTGCGCCCACCACCAACCAGGAGCCGCCAGAGGTAAGTGCTGCCTGGCAGAAGGCCGCACCCCAACCTCCATCCTTGAGCCCTCTCCTGGAGCCAGCATCCCAAACCCCCTTCTGCACCCCAAATCTCACCCTGAGCCCCCTCCCAGAGGCAGCACCCCATGCCCCCTTTTGCACCCTGAACCCACTCCTGCACCCCAAGCTCCACCCCTGCAACCCTTCCCAGAGCTAGTACCCTGCCCCCCATCCTGTCCCCCAACCCCCTACCCCTGCCCTCTCCCAGAGCCAGCACCCCATACCTCCTCCTGCACTCCAACACCCTGCCCCAGCCCTGACCCTCCTCCCAGAGCCAGCACCCTGTACCCTCTCCTGCACCCTAACACTGTGTCCCAGCCCGGAGCTCCCTCCTGCACCCAAACACCCTCCTAGAGCTTGCACCCCTCACCCCCTCCTCCACCCCAGCCCCCTGCCCCAGGCTCAGCCCAGAGCCCCCTCCCACACTGCGAACCCCTCGGCCCCAGCCAAGAGCCCGCACCTGCTCCTGAACCCCAACCCCTTGCCCCAGCCTGGTGAAAGTGAGTGAGGGTGGGGGAGAGTGAGCGACCGAGGTGGAGTGGGGGGGAGAGATGGAGGGTGTGGGGCTATGGGGAAGGGGCGGGTTAGATCTTGGGTTGCCCTTAGATTCAAAAAGTGATCTTGGGCGTAAAAAGGTTGGAGACCACTGACCTAAACTGTTGTTGTTTTCCGCGTTGATTAGCGGCGTCGACCACAAAGGAATTAGGAGGCCAGTCGGAGAAGAGGAAGTCTACCCCTCTGGCGGGGACGTCGTACAGGGAATCTCAGACTTACAAAACAATTCGTTCCTCAGAATTGCGTTGTAAGTTGAAATGTAAGTCGAAACTGCTTTTCCCATAGGAATCAATGGTTTTAAAGGGGGGACTGGTTCCTGAACCAAGGCTTGATGCACTATTTTCACCACAATAACCCATAATAATGTGTACTAAATGAATTATAGATGACTAATCACATATGCTTTGACTTTCCAGAACTTTTTGAAGGGCTTTTGGCTGGGGGCTTCTCTGAAGCCTGGGCTGCAGGTTTCTCTGGAGTCTTCTTGCAGTCTTAAAGTGTCCAAGGAAGTTTGGACAGATGTTCCCTCTTCTCCTTGTAAATTTCTCTGTAGCAGCTGTAAGTGTTGGATATGCCCCTATTCACAGATGCAATGCCTTCAGTGTTGGGAGACAGGCTGGGCAGACAGCCAGCCAGGCAGCTGCTCAGAATGCCAACAACATACTATGCAGAACTGGGCTTGCTATTTACCGAGTTGCTTGTAAATAACTTTGTGGTCATGTTATAATGAATGGAGCTGGAAGGGGGTCCCTTGCAGTCTCTTCTTGTTTGATTGGCTTCCTCGGCCAGGCTAGCTTGTTGCCAGGTAGCCTTGCCGCTTGTTTTTGATTGGCTGAGCCCGGGGACGGGAGCCAATCAGAAAGCTTGAACAGTAAAATCAGTGATTGGCTGAGGCTCAGCATGTGATGTGTGCTGTTCTCCCTGCACATTGTAGACGAAACAAGTGTCGTAGGTGGTTAGGTGGTCTGTAGTAGATCCCTACCGGGACATCACCCTTGTTTCTTCACCCCTTTTATCCTTACACAGAGACATTCAACAAGTCTGTCTCCTATTTCCATCTTAACCTCAGTCCAAGTATATACATTTTTAATATATAAGGCAACAGCTCCTCCCTTTTTTCTCCTGCCAGTCCTTCCTGAGCAAACTGTACCCTTCTATACCAATATTCCAGTCATGCATATTATCCCACCAGGTCTCTCTGATGCCAACTATGTCATAGTTGTGCTTATTTACGAACATTCTGAGTTCTTCCTGCTTATTCCCCATACTTCTAGCATTAGTATACAGACATCTAAAATACTGATTTGATTTCCCCCCTCCCGCCCCATTCTGTCTTGTCTCTCCTTTATCCCTGCTATAACAGCCCATGCTCCCCCCCAAATTCCAAACCTTCTCCTAGGTTTCACAGATCATAGATCATAAAATATCAGGGTTGGAAGGGACCTCAGAAGGTCATCTAGTCCAACCCCCTGCTCAAAGCAAGGCCAATCCCCCCCAATTTTTGCCCCAGATCCCAAATGGCCCCCTCAAGGATTGAACTCACAACCCTGGGTTTAGCAGGCCAATGCTCAAACCACTGAGCTATAGACTTACCTGTGGGCTTTGGTCACCTGACCCTTCTAACCTAGTTTAAAGCCCACCTCACTAGGTTAGCCAGTCTTTTTACTTTAGACTCATATGTCCTTTTCTTTATACCAAAGACCTTATTAATTTTTAAAGTTGTATATATTCTTCTGTTTATTGTTCTGTGTATTTCCCTGGTCATCCACACTGAGGGGGTGAGCCACTGTCACTGACAAATACCTCTAGTGTATTACTCAAAATTAAAAAAATATATATATATTTGTTTTGTTTCCCGAAACTTCAACTATTCCGATGAAGTGAGCTGTAGCTCACGAAAGCTTATGCTCAGATAAATTGGTTAGTCTCTAAGGTGCCACAAGTACTCCTTTTCTTTTTGCATCAACAGATTGTTCTGATTGTAGAATCTTTGTTGGTGATGCATAAGCGAGAAAAAAAAATAAACAGCTTGACTTTTAAATTCCACGTTAGTTTTGCAGAGCTGGCAGTTAGGAAAGAAATAAAAGACTACAGCTGTGCGCTAGAAGCCACTGAGACCCAATGATACCACTTTCAGAAAATCACTTTTCAGAGTAGTTACTTCAATACGGATCTTCAGAGTCAAAAATTCTACAGCGAATTTAAAAGACCCCTGAAATTGAAAGTATATATTGGAAATGCTAACACACCCTGCCGCCAATTATGTCAGATAATGCATCACTGGTTCCACATAAACAGAGATTTAAAGATAATGTGCAAAAGAAAATAATTAGTCTTGTACTTTCTTTTTTCTGTATTGTTTACAATGTTTTTCCTCCTGCTTTTTTCTTTTTAAGTTAGGAATTCAGATCTTATCTTAGCCGGAAGACTCTACAGTGTCTGAAGAACTAATTAAGTGATAAGAAAAGGAGTACTAGTGGCACCTTAGAGACTAAACAATTTATCTGAGCATGAGCTTTCGTGAGCTACAGCTCACTTCATTGGATGCATTCAGTGGAAAATACCACTAAAATTTTCCACTGAATGCATCCAATGAAGTGAGCTGTAGCTCACGAAAGCTTATGCTCAAATAAATTGGTTAGTCTCTAAGGTGCCACTAGTACTCCTTTTCTTTTTGCAAATACAGATTAACACGACTCCTACTCTGAAACCTGTAATTAAGTGATGAAATCACAAGAGTCAAGAGAGTTAAAGTTCACTATTTCAAAAGGAAAGGGATTTTTTTAGTTAGACTTTAAAATTTGTTTTTTTCATGAACACCTTTTAACGTGAATGACTAATTACTATTTGGATAATGGAATTCTTTAATTTTTTTTTTTTTAAGATTCAGTACCTTCACCCCTTTAATTACAGTGCTAGATCTCACAGTAAATATCACTGAAATCACCTGGAGGTCCCCCAGCAAAATCAGGAAAGACAAACTTTACATTCCATAAAGAAAAGGCGTACTTGTGGCACCTTAGAGACTAACCAATTTATTTGAGCATGAGCTTTCGTGAGCTACAGCTCACTTCATGGGAGCTGTAGCTCACGAAAGCTCATGCTCAAATAAATTGGTTAGTCTCTAAGGTGCCACAAGTACGCCTTTTCTTTTTGCGAATACAGACTAACACGGCTGTTACTCTGAAAACTTTACATTCCATGTATTTCAAAAAGTAGTAAGCAAGCAGAAAACAACCCTTTAAAAAATCCTTTCAACCCTTTGTCATAAAGAAAAAAATTCAATTTAAAAAAATTTCCTTTACAAGTGATCTTTAAAATAGAAAAGCAATAAAATTAATAATACCGTCATTAACATTTTCCAGTTTTCCTGCCTTCCAAATTAAGCATACTTTATGTTTTGTACTTTTCAAGAGCCTCAAAGACCCTCTTTATGGAGTGCAATTTAAAAGATAATATCCAGGCAATATCTGTTGGCAGCAGCAGAAGCAAGTAGGCGCAGTAGCACCATCGGGGAGAGAGAGGTAGGGGAACCAAGCCACAGTTGGTGTTATCCCTCTCAGTACTCCCGAACCCTGAACTGTGTAGGGGAGACCTCCTCACTCCAAGATCCATGGGCCCTAACCATGTAAGACTGGGGAACAAAAACTGTTGAGGGAGGGCCACCCAGAAACACAGCCAACAGGAGCAGAGAAAAGCAGCAGCAGCTGGGACTTTTGGACAGTAATGATTTTTTCAGAGTCTGGTTGCTTTTTTCACTTTTTACTCTAAACTTTCTCTCTCTTCAGCCTCACTCCACCTGTCTTCTGTGTTCCCCTATCACCTGTCCCTTTCACGCTTTGTTTAACTAATTCCCTTCCATCACAGCCTCATTTAAAAAAACCAAACATTCCCCCCACCACCATACACACGGCACAGAACCAACAGGATGCCAGCAAAACATCACATTGTTCACTTGATTGTATGTTATATGCCTGCAACACTTTATCTTCTCTATTTAGATTATAATCTCTTCGTGGCAGGGGCTGTTTCTTAATCTGTGTTTGTTCAATGCCTAGTACAATGGGGCCTTATTATGGTTGGGATCCCTAGGTAGTATTACAATATAAATAATAAGGACATTTTAAATTAGTTTTCTAAACAATGAATGTTTTGAAAGATTATTTTAGAATCCTTAAAATTAATACAGTTCTTTTTCTTTGAAAAGATGACAGAAAACATCTCTTAAGAACCTTATAATTTACATGATCTTTCTATCTAATTTATGAATAAACATCACTGATTAGGACAGCACTGTTATGGGAACAAGGGTTATTCAGCAAAATGTGCTATACCTGCCGGCTTTACACAACTATGTGTAGGTCTCACCAAGAGTCTCTTTTTTTAAAAAATGCTGTCTGATAATAGAGGTTACATTTACCACTTAGATACTATGGAGATGGGATTATAGAAAACCTTAAGATAAATATTTTTAAAATTAATATTCAGATTACAGAAGACTTTCCCTACTTTACTACAGCAATTTTACAAATGGAATCAAGAAAATGCCATGGCAGTCCTTCTCAGAAATGATTAACAGGCTTATAACTAAATCTTACCTGGTTTCAAGTTTGAATTCTGCAAGTTTAGCTCTGAGCTCATCTCTACTCATTCTATTAATGTAACCATTGGTCACAGCAATTTCTTTGTACACTGGGTCACTGTAATCACTTGAACTGGAAGTGCAATGTTGTCCATTATTTTCTTCGCCATCAAGTCTACAACGCTGCTTGCCCTAGAAGAAAAAGTCTGCAATTAGTTTAAAAAAGCTAAAATGGAAGTTAAGTAGTTACAACTGTCACATACCTCCATCACCAAAACTCAATGTAGCCTCATGCAGTTTTCCTCATGGATAGTATGTATTGGTTTATATAGCTAAAAATACATCAAAATGCCAACTACTGTATCAGTTTTGAAAGGCCATCCTGTCTCCTTTCCATCATATAACTTTGCAATATACAGATGGTAGAAAAAAGAAGAGACTGGGATTTAAAATTGTTTTTTGGTATGACATAGGGATGTAAAATATTAAATGTTAAACGGTAAGCATTAGACTTACCATTAACCCACCCTAACCGTTAACCCCCGGACCGACTGGAACAGCCC
Source organism: Caretta caretta (assembly GCF_965140235.1). Lineage (NCBI taxonomy): Eukaryota > Metazoa > Chordata > Testudines > Cheloniidae > Caretta > Caretta caretta. The sequence goes on from NC_134209.1 coordinate 12,387,270, forward strand.
CAGCACCAGGTGGGCGGGCAGGCCAAAGCAGTCCCAGGCCCTCTCCCTTGAATCGATTAACCAGTTCAACGATACAATTTTAATCCTTTAAACAGTTAACTTTTTTAACGATATTTACATCCCTAGTATGACATACCAGTGGGGAAAGAAAGTGGGAGCAGACATCTGTCACACTTAAGCATAATGAAAGTGCCACTCCTCCTAGAAACGTGAGCTGTCAAAGGCTTAGCTGGACAAGGGAAAATATAAGAGTTTCTATACTAGGTTTGACCAAGATTTGCACATTTGCCAGCAATAGTGTATAAAGTCAATATGACAACTAAGTTTTATAGTCATTCTGTTCAGGAAAGGAGCTGCAAAATCACATTTAATTCTACCACAATTCCCTTTAAATCACTGTATCTAGGTGGTCATCTATACTAAAGGCTATTTCACCCCAGAAACTATTCTGCATTTTTGTACACATGATGCATTGTAACCTTTTCTGAAGTTTTCTCTGATTGTCAAGTTTGAAAGAATATACAAGCTGCCATCACTCCTCATTTCTACAGATGGTTCTTCCAGCTCAAGCACATGGACAGAGTAATATTTAAGCTTGCCATCCTATTTTCTATGCCATTCTAGAGAGGATATCAGTCCTCAGAGCTGTCAGACAGGCCAGCATCTTGCATTGGCACTTAATTCATGTTACTAAGTGTTTTGATTCCCCCTGCAGGTGAAGTGTACACCCTTGGTGCATTAGCTCAGATCACATTTCTCTTTGAGGCTTTGCAGAGTTTTGATGTGAAGGATGCATCCTTCCATATTATAATCCACCCAGCTCATCAGAAATACATCACATTGTGCAAGAGACTAACACCAACAACAATGGATTCTACCATTTGAACTCACCACACACCAAAAGTGTTCATGAAGTTTCTGGCAGCAGTGTCAGTCCACTTGAGAAGACCTGATATTTATGTGTGGATATCCATATTTCACTGACTGGTTAATCAGAGATTATTTATCCCAAAAGATGAAATATGCTTTCAGGACAGCATCAGGACTTTCCCATCATTGGGCATAAGACAAACTTGAAAAGTTCATTTTCATCACTGCGTAAGCAGTGGAGTTTATGGAGCAGTCCTGGATTACAAATCTTCTAAAGCTATCTCCCAAAGGGCAGATTCCAGACCATGCTCAAAACGATCCTTGAGTTTCAGGTAAAACCATGAAACAACTCTCTGATTTTACTTTGGACTGTTAGCATTCATGCACATAACGTTACTGCTCTAGTAAAAAATGGCTAAGTTCACTGCAAACTTGGCCAAGAACAGTTCATCAGCCCCAACTCAATTGCATGGATCTCCATACACCCTGCAAGCTGTGCTCTCCTATTGAGAAACATTGTCTAAACCAGAACATGTTTTCAAAGGCATCCACTTCACTCCAACTCCATCACCTCCTGTGGATAAAAGACATTTCAGGAATAGGCTGGGGAATTCACCTAGGTCAGTTGACAACCCAAATCCCTGGGACAGTATGGATAGCACTCGAGAAATACACAATAAAACATTATAAAAATGACAATCACTGACTGATTTCTTTATGTAAAATATGAAATTGTTTCTAAATAGTTAGGTGACTGCTCTTCAATGAAAGCTAGTGGCCTGCCAAGTACTGGGGTTAACAGGAAAGACATTTTAAACAACACAGAACCAAAGTTTGAACACATTTTACAAAAGGTAAATCAATCGTATAGAAATGAAAGCATAAAATGTTTTAGCTGAAAGAATGTGCCAGGCTTAGGGCCTGTTGAAAAAAACAGGGGAGTTGGATAAAAAAATAAAATATTTACTGCAGAATACTCAGCCCAAAACACATTAGTAACTACTCTATCGGATAAACTGCAGGATTTGGGACCACTGTTTTGGAACAATATCCATATTTTCTTGTTTTTTTTTTTTTTTTTTTTTTAAATATACATGCAGGTCTCTGCCTTAGCAAAGTGTGTCACTAATCACACAGCACTTATGTAAAGAATTTTTTTTTATTTAAATACATTCTCGTCATCAACTTCCTTCAAAAAGCAAGACTAGCCTAATTTAACAAGTATCTGAGGGAATGGACGTTGACCTATATAAAAAGAAAGACTAGTTACAATAATACATATTTTTAAGAGTTTTGCAAGAGATATAAAACATTGTGCTTCGGACTTAAACTGATCTCTAACTACTAGTGATCAGGAGGTGACTTCCCTGGGAGGCAGATGATCCAACTGAAGCATTTGATCGTGGGACATTGCCAGAAACAGGATATTTCAATATTTAGACCACAGGCCTGATTCAACATGGCAATTCCCAAGTTTCCTAACTGCAGTGACAAGAAACAATGGCTGTAGGCTTAATATTTTGGCGAGCTATTCTATCAGCATGAACTCATGGACAGTTAGTTGTCCTACTCCTCTCACCATGGTATCACAGTCCAGGTGCAGACTGTGCCGTCTGAGACACTTTTTCCAGTTCCCCAAGTACACCACTTAATCCAACCACTCTCCAATAGGTCTCTTGGGTTACACCTCCCATATTACCAACTACGTCACATAGCAGGCCAACTAGACTTGGACCCTGACAAAAGTCCTCCTCCAGGGGCCTGTAGCCAGTAACAATATGCAGTGACACAGGAGTATTTTCTCCAGAACAAAATATGATACATTTTGCTCAAACAGTGCACAGATCTTAGAGAATCTGTTATTTTTAACCTACAGTACCTACAAGGACACTGTATTACTTATGGCTTTCCCCATGAGTCCCTAGGTAGACATGATTTAGCCTCAGTGGCCCCTCCCCACTCTCTCTGGGCACCAAGTTACAGCTTTGCTTGTCAGCTCACGGCCTGCTGACACTCCCTCCCACCCCCATCAACACCTGTTAACAGAGCAACCCTCCCATCAGACTTAAGGCTGAGGGGTCCCTGTTTACAGCTATAAAGCTGGCTATTGTATATGAGATGTTCTTTGTCTCGGTTACTGTTTTACCCTTCTTATTTTATTTCTTTAACGACTCTTTTTGATATAATTTCACATTCATGAAGGGTGATAATCCCAGGTACAATGAAGATCATACGTAATATATGGGCTTCTGCAATACTCACTGCCTGCAAATCCAATCCCACACACACGCACTTTTTAGTTTGGTAAAATGAAATCAGTGGGATTTTCACATTATCTGGCTCCTACATGTGAGGGTCACAGCCTAGCTAGCAGACTGCCATTGAGCAGCCTATCTGGGGAGAGAAGTAGGTTTTCCTTCACACACTGGCTCTCCAAGATCCACATATGACAGATCAACCTGACTTCCTCATCCATGTCTCTATCCAGAGTCCCAAGCACTGACATCTCCCCCAAAAGTTGATCTTTTTAAAAAAAAAGTGTTAAATCCTGTCTTCACCAGTGTTTAAAAGCCAATAGTTGAAACAGTGATACTCAGACCCCAGTGGTTCAGGAGCCAAATTAGCAATCAGCATTACCCAAAAGAGCCACAGTAGTGTGAATTCATTGTTTCATTTGCTATTTATATTATATATACTATTCTCACAGCAAAATAACCAAGTATTATTATTTTATCAACTACAATTGGTTAACAAAAAGTAAAAGCATCCTAACTTAGATTGGTTAATAATTAAATCACATTGTTTTAACATCATGTGCTGCAAAGAGCTGCAAGAGACACATTAAAGAGCCACTTGCAGTTCACAAGCCTCACCCTGAGCATCACTGGGTTAAAACATGTGAGCAAATGAGTTTTTAAAAGCCAGAGAAGTGGCTTAACACTGTAAGGGCATGGCTACACTTGCGGATGTAGAGCGCTTTGAGTTAAACCTGCCTTCGGAGAGCACAGTAGGGAAAGCGCTGCAGTCTGTCCACATTTGCTGCACTTGCAGCGGCATTGGGAGCAATACATTATTGGCATCTGTCCCACAGGGCACCTCTTCCCATTCTGGAGCTGTGGCTTGTGGGAAGGGGGCAGAGGGTGCAAGGCATTCCGGGTCCTGTCCCAATGCCCCATGACGCATCGGTTTGCATTCCAGCAATCCCTGTGCTTCCGCCCACATTTGGTGCCATCTTGCAACGTTTTTTATACTGCACGCTCTGTCTTCCCTTTTGGTCTGTGGGAATGGAGCCCGAACTGCTGAGGAGTATGCTGATGGGTCGAGCCAGCACGTCACGTTTGGCAGTCGAGTTATTCCTTATGATCCAAAGTGACAGTGAGGGCTCCGACAATGATATCGACTTGAGTAACGCATATGACACGAGTTTGCTTGTGGCATTCACGGACATGCTCACCACCGTGGAATGCTGCTTTTGGGCTCGGGAAACAAGCACTGAGCGGTGCGATCACATCGTCATGCAAGTTTGGGATGATGAGCAGTGGCTGCAAAACTTTCGGATGAGAAAAGCCACTTTCATGGGACTGTGTGAGGAGCTCACCCCAACCCTGCAGCGCAAGGACACGAGTTTGGGAGCTGCCCTGACGGTGGAGAAGTGGGTGGCTATTGCAATCTGGAAGCTGGCAACTCCAGACAGCTACCGATCGGTTGCTAACCAGTTTGGCGTAGGGAAGTCGACTGTTGGAATCGTGTTGATGCAAGTTTGCAGGGCCATTAATCGCATCCTGCTTAGAAGAACCGTGACTCCGGGTAACGTGCATGACACTGTGGACGGCTTTGCACAAATGTGTTTCTCTAACTGCGGAGGGGTGATAGATGGCACACATATTCGAATTCTGGCACCAGCCCACCTAGCCTCCGCGTACGTTAATCGGAAGGGGTATTTCTCTGTGGTTCTCCAGGCAGTTGTGGATCACCGTGGGCGTTTCATGGACATTAATGCAGTCTGGTCCAGAAAGGTGCATGATGCACACATCTTTTGGAACTTTGCCTCTTCAAGAAGCTGCAAGCCGGGACTTTTTTCCCAGATCACCGTAGGGGAAGTTGAAATGCCCATTGCGATCCTTGGAGACCCAGCTTGTCCTTTAATGCTAGGGCTCATGAAACCCTACACAGGGAGCCTTGACAGCAGCAAGGAGCGGTTCAGCAACAGGCTGAGCCAGTGCAGAACAATTGTGGAGTGTGCTTTTGGCTGTTTAAAGGGCCGCTAGTGCTCTTTGTATGGGAAGCTGGACCTGGCCGATGACAGCATCCCCGCAGTTATATCCACCTGCTGAACTCTCCATAACATTTGTGACGGGAAGGGTGAACAATTCACTCAGGCATGGAACTCGAAAGTTCAACACCCGGAGGCTGAATTTGAACAGCCAGAGAGGAGCTGCAAGGATTAGGGATGCATTGAGGGAGCAATTTGAGGCTGAAAGCCACCAGTAATGTCTGGTGCCCTGCACGGGAGCGAAGTGCAGTGGTTCCAATGTTAGTAGGAATCTGTGTTTGCTCTGTATGATACACTGACTTGCAGGGCCTGTTGCTTTCCTTGGCTAAAGTATCTTTTAGTTAATGCAATGATAAAGAATGTTTTCAAAGCCAAAAAATTCATTTGTTGAAAAGAAACACAACAGCTTGGGAAAGAGAAAGGGCAATGGGGTGGGGTGGGGAACGGTACAATCACAGATTTGCATATGTCCTGTTATCATACTCAGCCTTCCTGTCTGGAGTGCTGTGCAATGAGTGCTACACTTCTGGATGGCTATACTGCATGGTGATGGGAGTTGAGTGCAGAGGGTAAGGGTCGTAGTTTTCAGGGCTGGGTGGTGAAGCTACAGGTGTTGGAGGCAGCTGGTGGCGGTAAGAATCCGGATGTTGGGGAAAGTGGGTTGGAGGTGACATGGGGCCACAAGGGAAAGAGTTTTGGCACAAGGGCTGCAGGAGGGGGGTCAGGCACGGTAGTGTTCCGCCTACATGGCTACGAGCACCTGGATCTAGTCCACTTGGCGCTCTATTATGCTCATCAGTTGATCCGTGCTTTGCTGCCGGAGCACCGCGCTTTTGTGCCGGTGCTCCTCATTCTGCTGGTGGATCCTCCTTTCACTGTCCCGCCACTCCTTCACTTTTTGATTTTCATTACTTGAATGCTGCATTACTTCATGCAACATGTCTTCCTTGCTTCTACGTGGCCTCTTTCTGATGTTTTGGAGTCTTTCGGCTGGTGATAACAGGGACAGTTGAGATCTCAAGGTTGCATCTGTAAAGGCAAAATGCAACACTTAACAGAGGCAGCATTGTTCACACCAGACAGAGCAATGATTCCCCATACTTAAGGGCAAGCACAGTCTACACAATAGCATAATTTGCCCATCCCAAAACAAGCACACATAACCCACAGGAGCCCCAAAATGGTGAGTAAGCACAGGGTCAAGCGTGACTGATTGTTTCACGGCTGTACTGTCCTCTGGGTTTCTGTGCCTTGGGGAGAGCCAACAGCGGCAGGGGGCCCCCTATACTGAACATTGTCCCCACATTTTCCACAGGAGTTCGTCCTGGAAGATATCTCTCTGCTGAGGGTGACCTGGGAAGCAAGGGAGGGTCTTCTACTGCAATGCAAATTCCGCCCTGGCCCATATGCAGCTTGCCTGTGTGCAGCAATGGTTCCCCCGCCCCTCACACAGCACAGTGGAGCGGACAAGTTAGCCTTACTGGGATGAGGACAACAGTGGTTCTCCTGAGAAACCTGTGCAAGCGCATTACCCAGCTTCTGCATGAGACCTTTGAAGAGAGATTGCTGAGGCCAATTACCACGATGTGAGGGAGCACATCAACGCCCTATTCTGCATCTAGGCATGCATGCATCCCTAACCCTCCTCGCCCCAACAGCCCACACCAAACAACTTCCTTCCCAAAATAAAAGTCCCTTACCAGGAACCTCCTCTGATGTTTGTCCTTCCCCAAACACCGGCAGCCGCGACTGGCTACTTTTCTCCCGGCTTGAGAGCAGCTCCTGGCTGCATGCATCTAGGGATTCCAGGGTGTCTTCCTCCGCCTCAGCACCCTCGCTCCCACTTTGCTGCTGCTCCTCCTCCTCCTCTCGCCTTGTTGAACTGGGCTCTGAAGTGTCCATGGTGATGCTCGGGGTGGAGGTGGGGTAGGCCTAAAGTATCACGTCCAGCTCTTTGTAGAAACGGCAGGTCATGGGGGCAGCACCGGAGCGGCTGTTTGCCTCGCGGGCTTTGCGGTGGGCATTCCGCAGCTCCTTCACTTTAACCCTGCACTGCAGTGCATCCCGGTCATGGCCCCTTTCCATCATGCCCCTTGATATCTGCCCGAAGGTATCGTAATTCCTACAGCTGGAGCACAGCTGCGACTGGACAGCTTCCTCCTCCCAAACACTGGTGAGGTCCAGCACCTCACCACTGCTCCATACTGGGAATTGCCTGGCGCTTGGAGGCATGGTCAGCTGGAAAGATTCACTGAGAGCACTCCACGCCTGGCTGAGCAAACAGGAAGAGGATTTTCAAAATTCTCAGAGAATTTAAAGAATTCTGACAGTTGATCACCTGAGGGCAGGGCAGTAGAGTTCAAAGTGATGACCAGAGTGGCTAGCACAGGCATTGTGGGACACTTCTGGAGGCTGATCAGAGCGCAGTAACAGACCAGGGCATCCACACTGGTGCCGCGGCGCTCCCACGGGGGCGCCCAAAATTTTATTCCACTCGCCAAGGTGGAGTACCAGGAGCAGACCAGCTGCGGAGTCAGAGTGCTCTACGTGCCTTGCCAGTGTGGACGGGTAGTGAGCTAGTGCGCCCGGGGCTCCTTTAATGCACTGTAATTCGCAAGTGTAGCCAAGCCCTAAGACTGTTTATCCAGAAATCTGAGTTTCTAGAGGTAATAGCTAGATTTTTGTAAGCATGTGTTTACATTCAGAAGTTATACCAGTAAAAAGTATGGAGTGACTTTAAAGCACTATAGTTACACTGGCGTAAGTCCCTGTGAGGGACACACTTATTCTGGTATAAGTGCCCTTTCCCAGGTTAGCTTTGGAAGGGTTTCAAGGCCTGGTCTACACTTAAAAAACTTAGGTTGACATAGGTACAGCGCTCAGCGGTATGAAAAATCCACAGCTTCCTGAACATCATGACTAACCTGACCTAAGCCCTGTGCAGACACAGCTAGGTCAATGGAAGAACACTTCTATTACCTAGCGACCGTCGCCTGGGGAGCCGGTGTTTCTACAGCGATAGAAAAGCCGCTTCCACTACGGGAGTCTGCATCCCCACTACACGGCTATGTACTGTAGCTACATGCCTGTAGTCTGGACCAAGCTCATCATCATAGTGAACTGCTCCACAAAAACACAGCAAAAGCCTCCTGGCGTTATCGCTTAACTAGAATAATTCTTCAGGAGCAAAGACCGTTGACGGGAGCTCAGCACACAGGGACCAAGTGTTCGCCAAGGCTCTCCACGTGCCTCTTGGGGTGTTCCGCGCTGCCCCTGGGCCCCAGCCGCTCTCTGCTAGCCCAGCGCTGGGCTGAGAGCAGCGCTGCTCTCCTCCGTGGCCAGGGCCGGGAGCAGCTGGTGGGAAGGACGGGAAGACCACGGGCCTTTCCCCGAGCAGACACACGCAGCGCGGCACGGGGGGGAGACCCTGTGCCCCAGCAGGCGCGCGGGCAGACCCCCAACACACACGGCGTGACGGCGCAGGGCACCCCGCGCGCGCGCGCGCGCACACACGGCGTGAGGGCAGGAAAGTATCCCGCCGCGCGCGCGCGCACACAGACACACGGCGTGACGGCGCAGGGCACCCCACACGCGCGCGCACGCACACACACACACGGCGTGACGGCGCAGGGCACCCACGCTGGGAAGCGAGCCCACCCCACTGAACGGGGGCTATGGCTGCTGCGGCCAGTCACAGCCGTTGTGGCGTCACGTGACGGCGGTTAGGCCCGTTGGGCCAGGCGGTGGCGAGGGTTCCCCGCGCGCGAGCGACACTGACCGGGGTGTGGCTGGGGAGGGCGGGCCGCTCTGCGCGCGCCAGCGCCTCATTGCGGGCTCCCTGCGGCCGGTTCTCCTTCTGCTCCTCCATCGCCCCGCCGCTCGCCAGGCCGCCCGCCGCTCTCGGCGCTGGGAAGAGGCGGAGCCGCCGCTCCCTCGTGGCACGGGCACGTCGCCACGCAGCCCCGCCTCTCCGGGCGGGCGGGGCGCCGGCGGCGTTTCCCGGGCCTACACCCGGTGGCTGCGTGGGAGTCGCCGGGGCGACCCCGGGCGGTGCCCGCCAGCCCCTTGGGGAGCGGCGGGCGCTGGAGGCTCTGCCCCGTGGCCCTGTCACCTCCGGCCCTCGCGCGTTCTCCGGGACGCGCCGCAGCCCGGCCGGGGCAGGCCTCGGCGGCGCCCCAGACTGGGAACGGCCTGTGGCCACCCGGGAGCGGTGCAGCGCCTGCCTGGCCGGCCGGCGGCGGAGGAAGGCAGCGCGGCCAGCCGCGGGTGGCTGAAACTGCGGGCGGTTAGAGCGGCCCGTCAGTCACGCCCGGGCCGGGCGAGGGGCCCCCGGGCATTCTTCTGCCTGTGCTCCTGGGAGAAGCCCTGCGGCCGGCGCGGTGCCCTCTGCACCCTTCACTGCGTGGCTGAGGGGTTTCCCGCCCCTGAGCAACCTGGTTATGGTGATGTAAGTTTATCGGGTAGACCTGGCCCTGGACTTAGCAAGTTTCACCACTTGTGCATAGAATTATCACCGCTTGTGTAAACGTGCAGCTTTACACCTGAACGCACCAAAAGCGGGTGAAGGGTTGGTCCCCTCCGTTTACCAATTCTGGCATGGAGCCAAAGAAATAGTAAAAGCTGGTATGCTTCTAAGGGTTAGGGTTAGGATCAAGGAACTATGAAGGCTCCAGATTACCTTAAAGCCCTCAGTCCCCTGGTTTGAATGCTCCCGTTAGTATATGTTCATAGTCCAGAGGCTGGAGCAGGAAAGAGGCAAAATGTTCTGCTGAGAACAGGCAGGCTCAGTGCACACTACAAGCCCAGCACTACGGGCACCACAGAAGGAGGGATGAAAACACACTCTGAGATGAATGAAGCTGTTCATACCTCTCAGTGCCATTGTTCCAGGCTGCATTCATCTCCATGGTAGTTCAGATCTGGGCTAGGCACTCCACATCACCAAGCTCCTGCTCTCTCCTGCCTCCAGCTGGTACATGCCCCCATGACCTCTCCAAGTTCACAAGGGTCACAGAGAAGTGAGGAGGAGGGCGGAGTTGGCAGGGTGTGCGTGTGGTGGACGAGGTGGAGTAGTTTTTGTCTGTCGTGGCAGTGATGGGGGAGTATGTGGGAGGTTGGAGTAGTGAGGGGGGTGGGAGGGCACTGGAGAAGGGTAGGGACTGTGCCAGTTGGGAGGGTCATGGTGGGAATTCTACCCCTTGGCCAACCTTTGCCCCTTAGGGCTGTGCTCTGACACAGCTACTGAGGTCTGAGGGACCAGTGCAGCCCTAGACAACGACCCCTATCAGCGGAAGAGACCCCCAAACACTGTTCTTGTGACTAGAGCATTGAAGAACTGGGTTTCCAAAAACTATTCTTCCACAATCTCTCACTGAATAGGGGCTCATCCTCAAAGGAACATTTGCTCCCTGGGAACTCAGAAAACAGCAAAATCACAAAGAGAGGGAAAGTTGGGCATCTTCCTTTCAGTAACATTCGCGGGGGAGTGGAGTGCCCCTACCCCTTATCTACAAATACCCCTAGCGTTTACAATTAGTCTTCATGGCTACTGCACCAAGCCGAAGGGGAGTGCTCCAGGGTTCCCCTTCCTTCCACTGTTTCTTGCTGGGGGAAGGAACCCAGAATTCCTGTCCTTCCACATGTGACCTCCGCCAGCTGTGGGGAGGGGGCTCCAGGCTTCCCTGAATGCTGCTGCTTCGAGGGGAAAGGGGAGGTCAGCACAGTGCAGGGGGAGAGGGGGGGATGGAAGTGGGTCAGAGCTGTGCAGTGGGAAATATAAGGGGAGTTTCAGTGCTGGCCTCCCAAAACTGCCTACATCCATGGCCTTCCATTTCTACCCTCTTCAAAAATGTCCTCCCTTTGAGTCCATGCCAGTCCCTGCACTATTCCTATGTCCTCTCTCCAGCTTCTCAGCCTGCAGGGTCTCCACCAGTGCCCACCCTTTGGCTTATCTGTATAAATAAGTTAGCTTGAGCTTTTGCAGAAGGCTCACATATATCTGGGTGCATTGGCAAAGCGCTTTGCTAACTTATTTATACAGATAAGCCAAAGCAAATTTAGCATAGGAGACAAAAGGAAGCAGAAACTGACAAATATACATACATATCTTATTTGCATACTAACGTTTACCAATCTCCTAGCTCAGTAGGAGCTCTAAGTTAATTAGTTTGAGGCCCATTGTCTCACACTCCTTAATGTTTCTCTTCCTGACAACTATATTTCAACAAATCTTTCAAGCAGCACTTCTTTAATGAATTATAATTTCAATATAATTCATTCTACTTTCACAATCCCTCCTTTTGGTCAAGCTACGCAATGACCAACAATGACTGGGTTCCACATATCAATCGTTCTTTATCTCTTTGTTCATCAGTGATATTTAAAATCATCAAATTAGCACTCTGGTTTGGGGCAGCTATCTGTGTAGCATGCCTGACACAATTTTGGATACAACAGGAAAGTAACTGAAAACATACAAAAATTATTAGGATTCCAAACAGGAGAGTTAGGGTTCCCTGAAACAACCAGTTTTGTCAGTACCAATTGTATTTGTCTGTGTTTACCTATATCTTGTTAGGTTTCAGAGTGGTAGCTGTGGTAGTCTGTATCAGCAAAAAGAACGAGGAGTCCTTGTGGCACCTTAGAGACTAACAAATTTATTTGAACATAAGCTTTCGTGGGCTAAAACCCACTTCATCGGATGAATCCACTGGAAAATACAGTAGGAAGATATATATAGACACAGAGAACATGAAAAAATGGCTGTTGCCATACACACTAAAATGAGAGTGATCAATTAAGGTGAGCTATTATCAGCAGGAGAAAAAAACCTTTTGTAGTGATAATCAGGATGGCCTATTTCCAACAGTTGACAAGAAGGTGAGCGTAACTGGGGGGTTGAGGGGGAAATAAGCATGGGGAAATAGTTTTTATTTTGTGTAATGACCCATCCACTCCCAGTCTTTATTCAAGCCTAATTTAATGGTGTCCAGTTTGCAAACTAATTCCAATTCAGCAGTTTCTTGTTGGAGTCTGTTTTTGAAGTTTTTTTGTTGTAATATTGCGACTTTTAGGTCTATAATCGAGTGACCAGGGAGATTGAAGTCTTCTCCAACTGGTTTTTGAATGTTATAATTCTTGACGTCTGATTTGTGTCCATTTATTCTTTTGCGTAGAGACTGTCCAGTTTGACCAATGTACATGGCAGAGGGGCATTGCTGGCACATGATGGCATATATCACATTGGTAGATGAGCAGGTGAATGAGCCTCCGATAGTGTGGCTGATGTGATTAGGCCCTGTGATGGTGTCCCCTGAATAGATATGTGGGCACAGTTGGCAACGGCCTTTGTTGCAAGGATAGGTTCCTGGGTTAGTGTGTCTGTTGTGTGGTGTGTGGTTGCTGGTGAGTATTTGCTTCAGGTTGTGGGGCTGTCTGTAGGCAAGGACTGGCCTGTCTCCCAAGGTCTGTGAGAGCGATGGGTCGTCCTTCAGGATAGGTTGTAGATCCTTGATGATGTGTTGCAGAGGTTTTAGTTGGGGGCTGAAGGTGATGGCTAGTGGCGTTCTGTTACTTTCGTTGTTGGGCCTGTCCTGTAGTCGGTGACTTCTGGGTACTCTTCTGGCTCTGTCAGTCTGTTTCTTCACTTCAGCAGGTGGGTATTGTAGTTGTAAGAATGCTTGATGGAGATCTTGTAGGTGTTTGTCTCTGTCTGAGGGGTTGGAGCACATGTGGTTGTATTGTAGAGCTTGACTGTAGACAATGGATCATGTGATGTGGTCTGGATGAAAGCTGGAGGCATGTAGGTAAGTATAGCAGTCAGTAGGTTTCCGGTATAGGGTGGTGTTTATCTGACCATCGCTTATTAGCACTGTAGTGTCCAGGAAGTGGATCTCTTGTGTGGACTGGTCCAGGCTGAGGTTGATGATTTAGTTGGGGATTGGTCCTGCTTTGAACAGGGGGTTGGACTAGATGACCTCCTGAGGACCCTTCCAACCCTGGTATTCCATGATTCTATGATGGTGGGTTGGAAATTGTTGAAATCATGGTGGAATTCCTCAAGGGCTTCTTTTCCATGGGTCCAGATCATGAAGATGTCATCAATGTAGCACAAGTAGAGTAGGGGCTTTAGGGGACGAGAGCTGAGGAAGTGTTTTTCTAAGACAGCCATAAAAATGTTGGCATACTGTGGGGCCATGCGGGTACCCATAGCAGTGCCGCTGATTTGAAGGTATACATTGTCTCCAAATGTGAAATAATTATGGGTGAGGACAAAGTCACAAAGTTCAGCCACCAGGTTTGCTGTGACATTATCGGGGATACTGTTCCTGACGGCTTGTAGTCCATCTTTGTGTGGAATGTTGGTGTAGAGGGCTTGTACATCCATAGTGGCCAGGATGGTGTTTTCTGGAAGATCACCAATAGATTGTCGTTTTCTCAGGAAGTCAGTGGTGTCTCAAAGAAAGCTAGGAGTGCTGGTAGCGTAGAGCTTGAAGAGAGAGTCCACGTAGCCAGACAATCCTGCTGTCAGGGTGCCAATGCCTGAGATGATGGGGCATCCAGGATTTCCAGATTTATAGATCTTGGGTAGCAGATAGAATACCCCTGGTTGGGGTTCTAGGGGTGTGTCTGTGCAGATTTGTTCTTGTGCTTCTTCAGGGAGTTTCCTGAGCAGATGGTGTAGTTTCTTTTGGTAATCCTCAGTGGGATCAGAGGGTAATGGCCTGTAGAATGTGGAGTTAGAGAGCTGCCTAGCAGCCTCTTGTTCATATTCCGACCTATTCATGATGTATGACAACACCCATTTTTTCATGTTCTCTGTGTATAGATATATCTTTCTACTGCATTTTCCACTGCTTGCATCCAATGAAGTGGGTTTAAGCCCACGAAAGCTTATGCTCAAATAAATTTGTTAGTCTCTAAGGTGCCACAAGTACTCCTTGTTCTTTTTGCTTATTAGAAGATTAACAATGTGATCCAATTAGCTTGTAGATGTTAAACTTCAGTTCCTAACTGTAATGTCTGTTACTATATTCTATTGATTCAGAGATCAAAAAGGAATGTTAACTTTAGATGAAACTTGGGTGTAATAATATCATTGTCTATATATCTCTTTGAAGTTTGTGGTAAACTGTTTATGAACTGCTTGAATGGTTAATTACCTTATGCTAATGAATGCAGCTAGTTACCGGTGTGTGCCTAGGAAACAGAAACTTACTTCAAAGCAACAATGTATGTTACCTATTCTTCATCCAAGAGATCCCTGCTGTGGTGTCTGCTGTCAAGAGGCTCTCACAACCTGCTAGAGAACTGTAAAAGAACTCTAGGGCTTGATCCTTATCTCAGATCTACTTGAACTTTGTCAGGGGCAGTTTAAGTCACAAGACTTAGATCTCCAGGTCCACCGCTAATTCTCATGGAAGAGTTTGAGCACTTGCAGTGGTTCTCAACCAGGGTTACGTGTACCCTGGGGGTACACAGGTCTTTCAGCGGGTACATCAACTCGTCTAGATATTTGCCTAGTTTTACAACAGGCTACATAAAAAGCACTAGCAAAGTCAGAACAAATGAAAATTTCATACAGACAATGAGTTGTTTATACTGATCTATATACCTTACACTGAAATGTAAGTACAGTAGTTATATTCCAATTGATTTATTTTATAATTATATGGTAAAAGTAAGCAATTTGTCAGTAACAGTGTGCTGTGACACTTTTGTATTTTTATGTCTGATTTTGTAGGCAAGTAGTATTTAAGTGAGGTGAAACTTGGGGGTACGCAAGAGAATCAGACTCCTGAAAGGGGTACAGTCGTCTGGAAAGGTTGAGAACCACTGGCCTGTTGAACTATAACCGATTGAATTGATTCTGGAAGGACTTTTGCAAATCAGCAGCTCACCATTTCTACTATGAAACTGACGTAAGAACTTTATTCATATCTATAAGTATAATGATCTTTTAACCATAGTAACTCTTTTCTTTTTTAATGTATCTTAGTTTAGTTCATAAGAATTGACTGTAAGCGTGTATTTGGGTAAGATCTGAAATATACATTGATCTCGTGGTGGGTAATGTGCCCAATCTTTTGGGATTGGTAGAACTTTATATTAGTGAATAAGATTTTATGTAATCCTCACCATATTAGACTTGGTTGCCTGGTTGGGAGCCAAAGGATGGATTGCTTAAGGGGAACCATATTTTAGCTTCTTGGTAACCAGTAAGGTATTGCAGAAGCTGTTTTGTTACTGACTTGGTGGCTCTAATTATTGGAATAAACCACCAATTTTGGGAATCGTCTACCCTGTTCTTTTCAGTTTGCCCTGATTGAGCCATACTTTGCAGTATCGGGTGCTAATGCTACAGATAAACGCCTGACGCCAGCCCCTCTTCTCACTGACATCAACAGCAAACCACCTTGCCTTTTCTGGACAAAAACAGTGCCTCACAGCAAAACTCTTGGAAACTGGTGACATCTGGGACAAAAATCAGTGATGGCCCTCAGTGACCATGGCTTAGGTTGAGCAAACCCCCAGTAGGCATTAAAGCTGCCTAGAATTAGGGTGACCAGATGTCTCGATTTTATAGGGACAGTCCCAATTTTGGGGGCTTTTTCTTATATAGGCACCTATTATATATATATATTATATCGGCAGCTATTTTCTTATATAGGCACCCCCACCCCCGTCCTGATTTTTTACATTTGCTGTCTGGTCACCCTACCTAGAATCCATGTGGAAGATGCTCAGTCTAACAAGAGAGAAGACTAACACAATGTAAGATTGCTGCATCTCCAGGCCAGGGTGCCCCCTGTGGCAGCGTGCGGGTTCGGGACACACACCAGATGAAGCTGTAGGTGGCTCACAAATGATAGTTCAACCTACCTGGTGCAGGTTCAGCATGTTAACAGGCAGTCTATATCGTGAGCCTCCGAGGGTGAGGGCTGAGCACTTAAACCTTCATGAGCTCCGGCCTCCTGGCTGGAGCAGCCAATAAGAGTTGATGGCTCAGACTTCCTAAGATGAGGGCTGAACAAACAAACAGGTAGCATTTCCAGCCACTGGCCTAAAAGTCAGAGCACACCCAGATCTGCATATGGGGCTGGAGGTAGGTGGACCCGGGCCCACCCTGCTCCAGCCCGGGGCCCTAGAAGTGGTGTGTGACTCTGCCACAGGGTCAGCGGGAAAACATGCAGTCTAGGGGGACCATCTTTTTGAAATGCAAAAATAGGACACATGCAGGAGCCCCGCCCCTTCTTGGCCCCATCCTTGCTCCTCCTTTCCCTCTGAGGCCCTGGCCAGGCCAGAAGCCAGAGCTCGGCAGTGGTAAGAGCTGCCCAGGGAGCCAGGCCATTGTGGGGAGCCTGGACCCTCCATCTGTCCTGGGTGGGGCCTTGGTGGGGGGAGAGGAGCAGGAGGCATGGCCTTGTGGCAAGGGGCGGGGGGGCTAAGGCCCACCTCAGCCCGCTCCCGCCCCCACCAAGAGGCTGGTGCTGCCCTTGAGCCTTGGGCAGGCATGGAGCAGTGCCACAGGGAATCCAGGACAAATGTTGTCCCAGAGTCATTCAGCCTGGGACTGGGACTTGAAATGTACATTCTGGGACTGTCCCGCCTAATTAGGGATGGATGTTCACCCTAGTGTGGTTGCTACCTTGCATCCTGGCAGTACCATCGGACCCAAGTCTTGTTTCCCTCGCCTTCTTCCTACCAGCTCCAGCAGGTGCTGCTCCATCCCTGCTGGGACCTGGCTCTCAGCCTCCTGGTCAGGCAGCCATTCCACTTGTTTCTCTCCGGGGTTGTCCAGTTCCTGGGCCAGTGGGTCGCCTTTCCTCCCTGCTGCCGGTTGCGGGCTCAGCTGAGGGCTCAGGTACCTGGGATGGAGGTCTGCCTCCTAATCTGGTCCAGGCCAACTGAGTAGCAGGGCCTTGCCCTTATACTGCCTTCCCTGCACTGCACTTCCTGTGAGGGAGTCGAGTGAGCTGAACCCCCCAAGGCAGGGTTAATCCCTCTGTGCTGGAGGGAGGCCATGCTGCTTCACTACACACAGGAAGACTTTTAGCAATGCTGAGTTTGGTGAGTGCCCCCATGTGATGACCAGACTGAAGAGGGCATATCCCAGAAATAACTATACTCAGCCTGCCCTACGTTTAATCCATTCTAGGGCATTTTCGCCTACATGATCATTAAGGTAATGTCAAAACTGACAAATGAGGGATTCATTTACTTACTGCACCTGCCTAGCCAAAGTAGAACACTGATAGCAAAGCCGAGCTACTGACAAAGAGATCAGGTACCCGCGATAATACGTGTTCACTGCAGGAGCAAGAGCACATACCATTGTATTAGCAGCACAAGAATAACTGAGTTAGCCTCAATGTGGGACAATTGCAAAACACCCTACTTGGAACTACTCCAGGAGAAAAAATAATTCACAGATATAGTGACTCCCCTAGGCTGGATGAACAGACAGCTGGGCTCACAGGCAGCCACTGCCTGAAAATGGTAATCACGCTCCCCCTGCCACTCAGACATATCCCTAGCTGTAAGAGGCAGACTGTAAACTACGCATTCCACTGTTGCCAACTCTCCTGATCTTATTGTAAGTCTTGCAATAGTTGATGTTTTTCTTAAAGGCCCAGCTACTGGAGCCATGGGATTACATAAGAATTCCAGATTTCAGCTTCCAAGAAAAGGTTCTATCTCCCTGTGCTTGTGAAGAAAAGCTTGACACCATGACCCCTGCAGGCTGCAGCACCAGGCAGCCAGGAGACACACCCCACAGTTCGTACTGTTAAAACCCCTGGGATTTGTGGGCCTGATGTGTGATTGGGACGGCTCAGGGCTGGCACCGTTGAGGAGACGTTGAGCAGACAATGCTGGTGACGGGGAAGGGCTGGCTGAAATACATCAAGAAGCAGATGCTCCACGGCAAAGCCCAGCTCATCCATTGTGTGGTGACAAAAGGGCTCTCACAGAGCGAAACAGGCCTCCATGCTCAGAGCACTCAGTCACCTGCAATTTCATCACTAGGGAGGGCCGTTCCCCAAGGGCTCCACTCGATTACCTCCCCTGGGTTTGGGGGGAGCTTGGCCCTTCCTGCCTCTAATGAAAATCAGTGGGGCTGCCGGGGGCACTGGTGCCCTGCTGGGAGTCCAGGGGGCTCCAGGCCTGCCCTGCCAGCAGGGGAAAGCACCAAATGGCAGAGAGGAATTATCCCGTGGGCAGTCTCTTACCAGCTTCCTCCTTCCTGCAGGGAGATCATAGAATATCAGGGTTGGAAGGACCTCAGGAAGTCATCTAGTCTAACCCCCTGCTCAAAGTAGGAGCAATCCCCAATTTTTGCCCCAGATCCCTAAATGGCCCCCTCAAGGATTGAACTCAGAACCCTGGGTTTAGCAGGCCAATGCTCAAACCACTGAGTTATCCCTCCTGCTAGAGCAGGGAAGGGGGGAGCCTGCTGATTCCAGCCCTCCTTCCTTCCAGGGGAAGAGGGAACTCTGCCCCACCTCCCCCCTGCAGGATCCAGGGCGGTCGAACAGCACCGCCCCTGCTGTCCATAGAGAGGGCAGGTGGGAACAGGAGGGCTGAGCCCTTACACAGCTCCACACAGCAAACACACACGCAGGGCTGCTGAGGGACACATTTATTCCCTTGCCCCTGTTCCCTGTGCTGAGCTGTCCCATCACCCACCACGATGGAATGTCATGCACCCTCCAGAATCAGTGACCTCCCTCGGTTCACCTCTTTGAACCTATTCACATGCTTTATTACATAATGGGTCCAAGCTGAGCTCACAGTCTCGATTGTGGGTAAACACGACCGTTGCCCATCCTATTCGTTACAAATAATCATATCAGCTGGAAAGTGAATACCTGCTTCTGCCCCAGTATTTGCCATAGGCCCATCAGCAACCCATTGAGGTGGTGCACCCAGATAAGAATGTCTTATATAAAGATAATAACATGGCCAATGAAATTATTGTATTTCATGCCCCTGGCAAGGCGCTTACGGTTCTGGCTCCTGTTATGTGCTCAGATCCCACTGTCCATGGGTAGCTGGCAAAATTAATGAGATGCATTTTTCTTAACTTTCGGGAACCAACTACTCATCCCAATGGACTGAGCTAACTTTCAGCTACTGGAGATTCCTATGAAACCCAGCCCTGACCAAATGTTATGAAATGACTTCATCCATTAGAAACTCCTTGGATCTCTTCTGGGTGAGGCCCCCCGCCCAGTCGCCCCAGATTTGTATTTCTGGGCTACTGCCTTGTGGTTTGGATTCTAGGGGCCTCCCTTACTGAAGATGTCATGTACTTTTTGAGGTGTCTCTGGAAGGGGATAGGGGTCTCAAAGAGTAAGCCTGATCAGATTGGAGAAGTATGAAATAGTCCCATGCAGATACTCACTGGGTTACAGCCCCGGGAGAACAGAATGCTCACTTCCACGTATAGACTCAAACAAACAGCAATTGTTGGGTACAAAGTAGCTGCCTTTTTGGAAGCATATTCAAATTGGCTTCCATATCGCCTCCCATTATCCAAGGCAACAATTTCTCTGGACACACTAGGCTTCCCCACTCACCTCCATGCAAAATTTAGAACCGCCTGTGAAACACAGTGGGGAACCTACAAGCTGGAGCAATGGCTTGAGGATTTCCAAACTAGAGCTGGGCCAAACGTGTGTCAGACACGCTGATGAGGGCTAGAGCCCGGGCGAGCTCAGCCAACTAGGTGACTATGAAATCAGGTCATTCGCAGAGCTGGGGAGCCGACAAATCTCTCCCCACCAGCTGCCCTGTGGCTCCTGAGGATATTCATTGTAGGAATGTGAGCGAGGACCCCAGCATTTGTTGGAGGACAGGGTCATTTGGAGAGGCCTTTCTGGGGCCAGCCCATTTGATCTGGCAGCAAGAAGTCTGCATAATTGTGTGTGACTCTGTGGGAAAGCTGCAGTTATTTTAGCACAGCCAATCTGAGGAATTTGCTGAGATTTCCTAGCTCACTCCAGATTGTTTTTAATAGTGTCCCTTTCAGGTTCCATTAGGGGTTTGTTAATCTCAGTGATTATTGCTCATCTCTGTCACCAAGTTAGGGCTATATAAATACGCCACTGTTTTAATGCCTATTTTATAAGTGTGTAATATCGGCATCTGGAGAGAGCAGCCTTCACGCACACCCTTAGACAGGCAGAACTGCAAGGTCTCACTGCATGGATGAAACAATGGTGGAGGGAAGAGGGGGATTTAGGTTGATTAGGAACTGCAGAAGCTTTTGGAATAGGAGGAGCCTATACAGGAAAAACAGCCTCTACCAAAACAGAATTCAATTGCTGGCATGTACAGGTACAAAGGTTGTAGCGGAGTTTAGAGGAGTTTTCAAACTAAAAGCCAACACATGAAGAGGAACACATGATTTGGACAGACACATCCCTTAGGGGAAGATTTATTAAAGGGCCCCTTACTGAATGAGGGAGGCAACCTAGTGACAGAGGATGTGGAAAAAGCTAATGTACTCAATGCTTTTTTTGCCTCTGTCTTTACGAACAAGGTCAGCTCCCAGACTACTGCACTGGGCAGCACAGCATGGGGAGGAGGTGACCAGCCCTCTGTGGAGAAAGAAGTGGTTCGGGACGATTTAGAAAAGCTGGACAAGCATAAGTCCATGGGGCCGGATGCGCTGCATCCAAGAGTGCGAAAGGAGTTGGTGGATGTGATTGCAGAGCCATTGGCCATTATCTCTGAAAACTCATGGTGATCCGGGGAAGTTCCGGACGACTGGAAAAAGGCTAATGTAGTGCCCATCTTTAAAAAAGGGAAGGAGGAGGATCCTGGGAACTACAGGCCAGTCAGCCTCACCTCAGTCCCTGGAAAAATCATGGAGCAGGTCCTCAAGGAATCAATTCTGAACCTCTTAGAGGAGAGGAAAGTGATCAGGAACAGTCAGCATGGATTCACCAAGGGCAAGTCATGCCTGACTAATCTAATTGCCTTCTATGACGAGATAACTGGTTCTGTGGATGAGGGGAAAGCAGTGTTGTTCCTTGACTTTAGCAAAGCTTTTGACACGGTCTCCCACAGTATTCTTGCCAGCAAATTAAAGAAGTATGGGCTGGATGAATGGACTATAAGGTGGATAGAAAGCTGGCTAGATTGTCGGGCTCAACGGGTAGTGATCAATGGCTCCATGTCTAGTTGGCAGCCAGGGGTCCACAAGGGTCAGTCCTCGGGCTGGCTTTGTTCAATATCTTCATAAATGATCTGGAGGATGGTGTGGATTGCACCCTCAGCAAGTTTGCAGATGACACTAAACTGGGAGGAGAGGTAGATACGCTGGAGGGTAGGGATAGGGTACAGAGGGCCCTAGACAAATTAGAGGATTGGGCCAAAAGAAATCTGATGAGGTTCAACAAGGACAAGTGCAGAGTCCTGCACTTAGGAAGGAAGAATCCCATGCACCACTAGAGACTAGGCACCGAATGGCTAGGCAGCAGTTCTGCACAAAAGGATCTAGGGGTTACAGTGGATGAGAAGCTGGATATGAGTCAACAATGTGCCCTTGTTGACAAGAAGGCAATGGCATTTTGGGATGTATAAGTAGGAGCATTGCTAGCAGATCGAGGGACGTGATCGTTCCCCTCTATTTGACATTGGTGAGGCCTCCTCTGGAGTACTGTGTCCAATTTTGGGATCCACATTACAAGAAGGATGGTGGAAAAATTGGAAAACATCCAGCGGAGGGCAACAAAAATGATTAGGGGACTGGAACACATGACTTATGAGAAGAGGCTGAGGGAACTGGGATTGTTTAGTCTGCAGAAGAGGAGACTGAGGGGGGATTTGATAGCTGCTTTTAACTACCTGAAAGGGGGTTCCAAAGAGGATGGATCTAGAGTGTTCTCAGTGGTAGCAGATGACAGAACAAGGAGTAATGGTCTCAAGTTGCAGTGGGGGAGGTTTCGATTGGATATTGGAAAAAACTTTTTCACTAGGAGAGTGGTGAAACACTGGAATGCGTTACCTAGGGAGGTGGTGGAATCTCCTTCCTTAGAAGTTTTTAAGGTCAGGCTTGAGAAAGCCCTGGCTGGGATGATTTAGTTGGGGATTGGTCCTGCTTTGAGCAGGGGGTTGGACTAGATGACCTCCTGAGGTCCCTTCCAACCCTGATATTCTATGATTCTATGAAAGGGGATACTCCATATCCTAGTAAAGAGGAGAGGCTAGAAGTTGATAAAATACAGGTAGGAACTGAAGAGAAACAGTGAAACAAAAGAGTCCCATTCAATTACATCACGTGACGGATGACAACTAAATACTGAGAAGTTTTATAAATGCTTGTATACAAATGCAACTGGTCTAAAGACCAAGATGGGTAAATTTGCAAGCCTTTATATTTGCACATATAATAGATGTGATGCTGGCACACCAGGTGCCCGCTCTTGCGAAGACTGCTAGACCTCCCTGAACACTGGCAACTGCAGGACTGAAAACCAGTCTGGCCCACCTGTGTGTTAGCATTGTCAAAACAGATGTTGAGTTTGTAAGAATGTGTTTAGTATTTAGACTTGATGAAATGCTTGTGGGATGCTGTATGTACTGATCTCACTTATAACATCTGTAGCCCATGGTATAAAGTTATATTGAGTATTTGTATTGAAAACCTCTCTAACTGTGTAACTCCCCAAACAGGAAAGAAGCATTAATTATCAAAAAAGAACTGTGACTCCATATTAAGCCTGTTACAGTGCTTGAGGATTTGATACTTGGTTGACACAATCTAAGTAGAGAACACACAGTTTGGGGTTTGTGCCCTGGTTTGTAGCAGTCTGTCCTGAGGTTGGTACTCATGTTCACGAGTTACTCTAGACAGCTTGACAACGGGCATCACAGAAACTTGGTAGGATGATGGTAATTAATGGGACACAGTAATACCAGGTTACAAAATACACAGAAATGGCAAAGTAGGCCACGTTGGTAGGGGAGTGGCACTACATCTGAAAGACAGCACAGTGTAAACTACAGTAAAAATCTTAAATGAATCAAACAGTGCCATAGAATCTCTATGCATAGAAACCCCATGCTTGAGCAATAAGATTATAGCAGTAGGAATATACTATTGACCACCTCCCAGGATGTTGATGGTGACTGTGAAATGCTCAGGGAGATAAATGCTTAGGGGACTGGAGCACATGACTTATGAGGAGAGGCTGAGGGAACTGGGATTGTTTAGTCTGCGGAAAAGAAGAATGAGGGGGGATTTGAAAGCTGCTTTCAACTACCTGAAAGGGGGTTCCAAAGAGGATGGATCTAGACTGTTCTCAGTGGTAGCAGATGACAGAACGAGGAGTAATGGTCTCAAGTTGCAGTGGGGGAGGTTTAGGTTGCATGTTAGGAAAAACTTTTTCACTGGGAGGGTGGTGAAACACTGGAATGCGTTACCTAGGGAGGTGGTGGAATCTCCTTCCTTAGATATTTTTAAGGTCAGGCTTGAGAAAGCCCTGGCTGGGATGATTTAGTTGGGGATTGGTCCTGCTTTGAGCAGGGGGTTGGACTAGATATCCCCTTCCAACTCTGATATTCTATGATTCTATGATAAGAAAATCTACAAAAACAGAAAACACAGTAATAATGGGGGATTTCAACTATCTCCATACTGACTGGAATGACACCCCAGGATGGGATGCAGAAATAAAATTTCTAGACATCATTAGTGACAGCTTCTTGGAGTAGCCAGTTCTGGAACCCACAAGGCGAGAGGCAATTCTTGATTTAGTCCTAAAAGAGGCACAGGATCTGGTCCAGTCAGTAACTATAGTTGTACATAGCTTGGTAATAGCGACCATAATGTAATTAAATTGAATATCCTTTAAGGGGGGAAAATACAAAAGAAACCCACCACAATAGCATTTAACTTCTAAATGGGAACTACACTTGTTAAGTGGAAATTAAAAAGAACAGTCATAAGAATGACATGCCTCAAGCTGCATGGAAACTTTTTAAAAACACCACAATAGAGGCTCAAATTGTAAGTATACCTCCCCCCCCCCAAAAGTAAAAGGAGCAAAAAAAAACCCCAAGACAAAAAAAAAAAAAAAAAGGGCCACCATGGCTAAACAACAGAGTAAAAGAGGCCATTAGAGACAAAAAGGCACCCTTTGAAAATTGGAAGTCAAATCCTACTGAGGAAAATAGAAAAGGACAAACTCTGGCAAGTGAAATGTAAAAGCACAATTAGGCAGGCCAAAAAAGAATTTGGCAGTTCACTAGCAAAAGACACAACAGCTAACAGCACCATTTTTATAAGTACGTCATCAGCAGGAAGCGTGCCAAACGAGGGGGGGGTGGGGCTAGGCACACAGGATGATCCAGGCACTAAAGCACTCAAGGAAGACAAGGCCACTGTGGAGAAGCTAAATGAATTTTTTGCATCAGTCTTCACTGCAGAGGATGTGAGGGATTCCCTCATCTAAGCCATTTTTTTTAGGTGACAAATCTGAGGAACTGTCCCAGATTGAGGTGTCAATAGAGGAGGTTTTGGAACAAATTGATAAATTCAACAGTAATAAGTCACCAGGACCAGATGTCACCAGAACCAAGAGTTCTGAAGGAACTCAAATGTGAAATTGCAGAACTACTAACTGCTAACTACATCAGATGCCTCTGATGAAGTGAGCTGTAGCTCACGAAAGCTTATGCTCAAATAAATTGGTTAGTCTCTAAGGTGCCACTAGTCCTCCTTTTCTTTTTGCGAATACAGACTAACACGGCTGCTACTGTGAAACCTGCTAACTACTAATGGTTAAATCTACATCTGTACCAAATGACTGGGAGATAGTTAATGTCATGCTCTAAAAAAGGCTCTAAAGGTGATGCTGGCAGTTACAGGCTGGGAAACTTAACTTCAGTATCTGGCAAATTGGTTGAAACTATAATAAAAGAACAGAATTATCAGACACACAGATGAATACGTTACGTTGGAGAAGAGTCACATGGCTTTTGTAAAAGGAAATCATGCTTTACCAATCTGTTAGAATTCTTTGAGAGGGCCAAAAAACATGTGGAGAAGGGTGATCTACTGGATATGGTGTACTTGATCTTTCAGAAAGCCTTTGACAAGGTCCTACACCAAAGGCTCTTAAGCAAAGTAAGCAGTCGTGGGATAAGAGGGAAGGTCCTCTCGTGGATTGGTAACTGGTTAAAAGATAGGAAACAAAGGGTAGGAACAGATGGCCAGTTTTCACAATGGAGAGAGGTAAATAATGGTGTCCTCCAGAACCCCAGGGGTCTGTACTGGGATCAGTGTTACTCAAGAGATACATAAAAGATCTGGGAAAAGGGGGAACTGTGAGGTGCAAAAGTTCGCAGGTAATACAAAATTACCCAAGATAGTTAAGTCCAAAGCAGACTGTGAAGAGATACAAAAGGGATCTCACAAAACTGGCTGTCAAGCAACAAAATGGCAGATGAAATTTAGTGTTGAGAAATGCAAAGTAATGCACATTGGACAACATAATTCCAATTATACATATAAAATGATGGGGTCTAAATTAGCTGTTACCACTCAAGAAAGAGATCTTGGTGTCACTGTGGATAGTTCTCTGAAAACATTCACTCAATGTGCAGCGGCAGTCAAAAAGGCTAACAGAATTTTAGCAGCTATTAGGAAAGGGATAGATAATAAAACAGAAAATATCATATAAGCCACTGTATAAATCCATGGCATACCCACATCTTGAATACAGTGTGCAGTTCTGGTCACCTCATCCCAAATAAAACATATTAGAATTGGAAAAGGTGCAGAAAAGGGCAACAAAAATGATGAGGGGTATGGAACAGCTTCTGTATGAAGAGAGATTAAGACGATGGACTGTTCAGCTCAGACAAGAGACGACTCATGGGAGATATGATAGAAAGGTCTATAAAATTTTGGCTGGAGAAAGTGAATAAGGAAATACTGTTTACCTCTTTTCACATAACACAAGTACCAGGGGTCACCCAGTGAAATTAATAATTTAAAACAAACACAGGGAAGTATTCCTTCACACAATGTACTGTGGAACTTGTTGCCAGGGGAAGCTGTGAAGGCCAAAACTATAAATGAGTTAAAAAAAGAATTAGATAAGCTCATGGAGGGTAGGGCCATCAATGGCTATTAGAGAAGATGGTCAGTGATGCGACTCCATGCTCTGGGTTTCCCTCAGCTTCTGGCTGCTAGAAGCTGGGACTGGATGACGGGATGGATTACTCAATAAATTGCCCTGCTCTGTTCATTCCCTTTGAAGTGTCTGGCACTGGCCACTCTCAGAAGATCGGATACTGGGCTAGATGGACCTTTGGTCTGACTCAGTATGGCCGTTCTTATGTTCTTGAGTTAACACAGGGCTCATCTTTAAGACTGACACCTTCAAAACTGAATGTTTAAGTTAGGTACCTAACTCCTCTGGCTTTCAACACAAGTCCATATGGCTACATATGGATTTAGTTGCCTGCCTTCGTTTGAAAGCACTGGCCTTCCACACATGGAGTGGTGTTCAGTGCCCCATTCACAGCATTCGTTTAGAATATTGGCAAGCTAGACATGGCATGTGCACCTCCCTGGGCCCTCCGCTTAGCACAGTTTTACAGTCTGGTTTTTAACAGTGCTCTGTTCACATACAGATATCTAACCTGGCTGCCATGCTGCTCACGTTGAGTATTCCCTCACTCCAAAAGTGAGATTCGGAACAAGACTGGCACAACCAGCTTAAGGGGCTAGACATGGTTAAAGAGCCTAACACATTTATTTTTGGGGGCAGTAGTGCCCTTGACTTCAGTGAAGCGAGGACATCACCCATTGAGTTGTATCCTACTGTATTTTTTGTATCCTATTGTATTGTCACTGAAATCAGTAGGACTACTCGAGTAAGGTTGGCACGCTCTGTCTAGGAGTGACAATTAATGATACTGTACAGCTCTTTCAAGCTTCAAAGCAAAGAGATATTTGAAAAGCAAGTCACATCCTAGGCAGTACTAGCAGACAGTGCCTGCGAACAGGTTCACATTCAGGACAGTTGTTTGTCTGCAGTTCTATTCTATCCCATATCGGTTCTTATCCTGCTCTCATCACTGTAGTATTGGAATGCTTTCCAGTTGTGCATTATGCCAATAACTAACATCTCTACTGTGTGGGGTTTTCTCTCATCACCTTCCCAGGGACAGAATTGTGTGTGCAATGTAGGGCGTGATTTTGGAAGGTTTTGTTTTGTTTACATGTCCACGCTGCTCTTTGTTTGCATTGGAGAAGGCAGGTTGGCACCGTGCACCTGGTAATCCGAGGGAAAAGTGAGGAGGTTTGTGATGGTTCTTATCACCTGGAGGAGTTCATTCCACCATCTCAGACTGGCACCTGAGAAAGCTCTGTGTCTTGCATAGTTTTACCCTACTGAAGAGTACCATGGTGCCTGAAGAGCAGAGCTGTCAACTGCAGCCTGCATCCTGCAGCTTTAGACTCTTAGATACGCCATGGAACAGCTTGAAGATAAAAGAAAAGGAGGACTTGTGGCACCTTAGAGACTAACCAATTTATTTGAGCATGAGCTTTAGTGAGCTACAGCTCACTTCATCGGATGCATACCGTGGAAACTGCAGCAGACTTTATATACACACAGAGAATATGAAAAAATACCTCCTCCCACCCCACTGTCCTGCTGGTAATAGCTTATCTAAAGTGATCATCAAGTTGGGCCATTTCCAGCACAAATCCAGGTTTTCTCACCCTCCATCCCCCCACACAAATTCACTCTCCTGCTGGTGATAGCTAACTATGCTGCAGTTTCCACGGTATGCATCCGATGAAGTGAGCTGTAGCTCACGAAAGCTCATGCTCAAATAAATTGGTTAGTCTCTAAGGTGCCACAAGTACTCCTTTTCTTTTTGCGAATACAGACTAACACGGCTGTTACTCTGAAGCTTGAAGATAGTGACTGAGATCTTGAATTTGCCTCACTATTCTATGGGGAGCCAGTGTAGAAGCGGAGGGGATAGGTCAGATGATGGCTGAAAGGAGCTGTGTTGCAGGAACTGTGTTGCAGTCTCCTTTACTAGTTGGAGTCTCCTAAAGGCTGCTGGCTTCATTCCCATTTTCTTCCATCATCTCAGGGAGACATGGAGTAGATGTAGTTTCACAGGTTGGCAAGCTTGCACTTGGAGATCATGTTTGTCAGAGACCCTGGAAGTGCTGCATCCTGTCCCTCTGCATTGCACCACATAGGGACCCTCTAACATATAAGGAGAACATTGTGACTAGAAGAAATGTTACCAGAGCTCTCTTGTGTTATGGCCCACAACAAACTAGGGCAGGCTGTCAGGGGAGCAGCACATCCCACTGCTCTGGGAGGAGCAGCTGGCCCGGTCGGGAGTCTCGGAAATCTCCAAGGGTAGCCATCAATTCCAAAGAGTTCTGTGAAGAGCAGGGAGAGGCCGCTGCTCCCCTTGCACTGCGTTGGGCTCCTCGCCGCAGCTGCCAGCCTGCCCACTGTGCAGCAACGTGGTCAAAAAATGCGAGGGGGGGCACAGGCCAGAGCTGGCGAGCCCCGAGCCGTTCGCAGCCCAGTGGGGACTCCGCACTTCGCCCTCACAACGGGAGCCCCCAGGGGTGGCAAGCCTGCTGGAGGCGCTTATCTGGAGCCAGAGCAGGCGCACACAGGCAGGCCTCGCTCCCACTCTGGACTGGGCTCTCACCTCGCGCCTGCCCAGCAGGCTGGACTGACAAACCACCTTGTCCTGTTACTCCTGGGGTTGGCGGGGGGAGACGGGAGCTTGGCCCCCTTCCTGCTGCCCTCCACAGGGGACAGCGACCGGGGCATTTGTCTCTTCTCCTCTCGAGTCCCACCTCTCCTGTGTCAGCCCTGCCCTGGGGGGGCGCAGTAGGGAAAGGACACTGTTGGTAACAAGGATTTCCCGGGTCTACATGGCAACGATGAGCCGGGCTCCCCACGTGTGGGTGCTCAGCCCCTCTGGCAGGTGGGCCTGGGCACAGCAGGTGTGAGAACTGCTCTGCCAAGGGAAGATCCTCCACTCACAGGCCAGCAACAGGAGCAACCCCATGGGGCAGACAGGTCCCGGGAGCCCCCCCACCCGGGGAGCTGGCACCAGCCTGAGACAAAATCCTCCCCCACTCTTTGGGTGCAGGTTGGTGGAGCGACTTGTCAGGGAGGGACTCCCGGGGAATAGAGGGGCTGCCCTTTGTGAAGTGGGAGGGAAGAAAGGGGGAATACCCTGGCTGGCTGGAGGAGAGAAAACCCCAGAGAGCTAAAGACAGTCTGATGATCCCTTTGCTCAGGTCCCTGTGTTTCCCTGTGTGACTGGTCTGGAGCACTGGGGAACCGGCTGGGCCATTTGCTGGTACTGAGGGAAGAGTGACAGCTGTCCATGGGGAGGTGGACTGGCCGAGATTCGGGAACCTTAGCCGAGATGAGAGGGGACCACCGAAGGGCATGGGAGTCAGGTACAGTGGTCAGGAGTTGGCATTGCTGCAGCCGGAGACAGACAGTGTGTGCCGATGGGCTGTCAGCGGAGGAAGGGCGTGACTGCTTTTGTCACACTGCTGAGACCCAGGCCAGCTGGGCTATTGGCAGGCGTTGTGGTGTGAGTGTGGGAAGGCTGGGTGGGAATTGCCCTGCCGCAGAGAGAGATGGAGACACTTCTCAGGAAGTCACACGCAGCTGCTATTTATTGCTCCTTCCCACACTAGCGCTAGGGAAGGGGCTGAGAACGCCCTTGTGGAGCGGCTCCACCTGACGCATGCCAGTCCCACCGCAGGCACCGTGTGAAGGAACCATGGGTGGCTCTGGCTGGGTTCTGGGCACTGTCACAAGGCAGGCATGCACACCAGCCTGCAAGCACCGCTCCTGGGACTGGCTGGCCAGCGGAGGTGGGTTCACTGCCTCTTTTGCAGATGATCCCAGAGCAAGGGGTGAGGAGGTGGGCTTGTCCTGCCCGTGCCTATCATGGGGAGTACAGCTCTCCCCTCCCTCTTCACTGTGGGGCTGCAGAGTCACCAATGTGTGGGTAGCACTCTGGTCTGCATCAGACACAGCAGTGTCTGTGCTCTGCTGCATCCTGCCAGGCTGGGGAAGGATTTCTCCCCTGGCTGAGGAAGCTCTGCAACCCCCTCCTGCTTCCTGCACCCATCGCTCCTCAGCTGCAGGGGGAGGGATACCTGTACATGGAGCTGCTGCCCCATCTGCCCAACCCCTGTGCATCCAGATCCCCTCATACCCAGATCCTCCCACCAAGCCTCACCCCCCTGCACTCAGAACCCCACGAGGAGCCCACTCCCCCTGCACCTGGACCACAGGGACGAGCCACCCACACCCGGATCCCCACTCCACCAAACCCCAACCTGAATCCCCACCCCACTGAGTCCCACTCCCCCAGCATCTGGACCCCCCCCTCTGAGTCCCCCACACCCAGACCCCCCCGTGCAGAGCTCTATCCCCTCTACACCCAACCCTGCTGAGCCCCAACCAGCTGCATTCACCTGGACCCCCCTGCAGAGTCCCATTACCATTGCACCCAGAACCCTCCAACAAGCCCCTGTGCATCCAGATCCCCCCCATACCTAGATCCCCCACTGAGCCGCCCAAACACAGGTTGCCCCATGCAGAACCCTCTGAACCCATGCATGGATCCCCCCACACTAAGCTCCTCCACACTTGGATCCTGCCTTGCTGAGCCTGCCTGCCCACACCTGGTGCACCTGGCTTGGAGGGGCAGGGCCCCGAGGTGCTTCTGGGGCAGGCCCAGTCCTTGCACTGTGTCAGGCTTGGGTGCAGCCTCATTACTGAGTCGGGGTCTGTACAGTGATCTCCCACCTATGTGCAGCCAGTGGCCTGTGCTCCCCAATGCCATGCTGGAGCCTCCCCATTTATTTGACAAATACAATTTGCAGAATTTTAAAATATTGTGCGCAGAATTTTAATTTTTTTGGTGCAGAATTTTTAATTTTTTGGTGCACAATGCCCTCAGGAGTAAATGGGTTGGATTGGGAAGTCAGCTGGGATCCATGCCCCAACCTTTGCAAACATAACCAAAGTTATATACATAGAGCCGCCACAGCCTAGATGCCCCAGAGTGATCCACTACAGTGACCCGCTACAGCAGGGCTTGCATATTTGTTATCAAGGAGAAACAGATTTGGAAGGGAATTGCCTGGCTCTTTGGGAGGATTCGGAGCACAAAAGACAATTAAAAAGCAGGCCTGCTAGTGAGTAAAACCTGTTGTTTGCTAGTGCCTGTTAACTCAGTAGGTGTCACTGGAGGCACATGGAACAAACAGCCTGCAGGCGAAAGGGCATGAAAATCAGGCGGATAAGAACACACTGTGGGTCCTTTACTGCACTGTGGGGAGCTGGCGCGTACGCTGGCAGACCAGGCTCATGACTTGGCTCCATCACCCGGTGACCTTGGGAGTTCCCCATTGCAGGGTCTGGCCTCACCACAACTCCATTCTCCGGAACTGCTGTTGGCAGGGGAAGCCACCAAGCCGCCTCCAGCCCCAGCTGAGGGCGGGCTCCACCCAGGTTCTGTGGAACATTTCAGCGAGTGACACTGGCTGGCGGCACAGGTGATGGACAGGTGTTTGCATAGCTCAGCCAGCCAGTTCACTTACTGTTCTGGGGGACACATGGCGCCTCTGGGGAGCACATCGCATTTCAGAGTGAAAGGGAGCTCTGGGAGGCTGGTCAACTAATCCTTCACTCTGCCGAGCTTCCTAGCCCCCGGGCAGGGGGAGGAGCCAGCAGCACAGCTGCCACCCTGGCTTGCCCGGAGGAGCATGTTGAGACAATGAGGCACAATAGATGCTGTGGCTGCAAGGCTTGTGTACGAGAAGTGACGGACTCAAGGAGGACTGGCCTGGTGAAATGTCCAGATGTGTAACAGGATGTAGAGGCCAGGTTATTAGCAGTAATGATCACTGTGGTGGAGTGGTAGGGAAAGCCTCCAGTACAAATGGAGACTTGTCAAAGTGTCTGTTCTAGCAGCAGCAATGACAACCACAGAACAGGCTCCAGAGCGGCAGCCGTGTTAGTCTGTATCAGCAAAAAAAACGAGGAGGACGTGTGGCACCTTGGAGACTAACATAAGCTTTTGTGGGCTAAAACCCACATCTTCAGATGCATGCTGTGGAAAATACTGTATTTTCCACAGCACGTATCTGATGAAGTGGGTTTTAGCCCACGAAAGCTTATATCCAAATAAATTGGTTAGTCTCTAAGGTGCCACAACTACAGAACAGGTACTATCCCCATGTCGATCCCAACGCATTGCTTTCAGCTACTTAGAACTTTCCAGAACTATTAGCTTCCCAGGTCTGGTCTTTTCCTGAACATTCCCCCCCACCCTCCCAAGTTTGAGAAAACTGGATTGTCCAGCTGCGGGTGTGAGATTAACGCTAACAATAAAACAGTTCTCCAACCTCTCTTTGAAAAGCTCTAGCACTCCAATGGCTGAGAGCAGGAAATGGAAATCTGGCAGGGAAATAGCTTCCCTTCATTTGCAAATTGGATACTGTTAACTTAGGCTTGAATAGAGACTGGGAGTGGCTAAGTCATTATGCGAGGTAACCTATTTCCCCTTGTTTTTTCCTACCCCCCCCCCCGCCCCCCTCAGACGTTCTTGTTAAACTCTGGATTTGTGCTGGAAATGGCCCACCTTGATTATCATACACAATGTAAGGAGAGTGATCACTTTAGATAAGCTATTACCAGCAGGAGAGTGGGGTGGGGGGAGAGAAAACCTTTTGTAGTGGTAAACACACATTTTTTCATGGTTTGTGTGTATAGAAAGATCTTATGTACTTTCCACAGTATGCATCCGATGAAGTGAGCTGTAGCTCACGAAAGCTTATGCTCAAATAAATTGGTTAGTCTCTAAGGTGCCACAAGTACTCCTTTTCTTTCCTTCAGAAGTGCCTTTGCAAGAAATGAGGTAGAGATTATGGCATAGAAAGGAAAGGACATGAGAATGGAACACGAAGTCACGAGCGGGAGAAGATACCAGACAAAGACCTTCCAACATGTGAGATGTGAGCGGACAATAAGATGTGACCAGATAAGGGCCTTTAGGGTGAGCAGCCTTCTCTCCACCCCCATTTCTGGGCTTTGGAGACTTTCGCTAAGCAACGTTAGTCCCCTCAGTTTTATCACCTGACTGAGGGTGGAGTAGGGCACTGTTCAGCTGAACGCGTAACTCAGAGTGAACAGATGGCTCCAGATGCAGCTAGCAGAAGTAGACTTTTTTTTTTAATGGCGTAACAGAGTTTAGTCGGGAAAACTGAATTCAAGATTTAAGCCACAAAGCTCTCTGGGCCACAGTGTCCATTCACAATAGTGCTCAATGGAGGGTAGTGAAGGGTAAGATTATCCTATTAGGAACCATTGCTGCAAGACTTGCCCCACACATTTTCAATTTGTCCTTGCAAAAAAGGCGGGAGCTGTGGGGGCCCCAGAGTCCTGAGCTAGCTTCTGAAGCCATATCAGTGCATGACACCTGGCTGGGGCCAGCAGACTAGTTAGCTGAAGTCTGATATAATCGCAGCAGAAAGGCTCTTCTTTTGGCGCATCACATCTTTGGAGCTGCCATGATCTTTCAAAGGCCTGATAGACGTCTTCCCAGCAACATCCCATCACGGTATCACTGAAAGCCAAGCTGCAGCCTTGCAACGTTAGCTGAAGCCTTTCAGCATAGATTGGTAGTGACCAGATGTTCTTACATTTGACTTCTGCTCTCTGGCCTATGAAATGAGTTGGTGCCTCCATCCAGTTCCTGCTGGACCGGCTTCCACAGAGGTGAAGTAGCCAGTTAGCCTGAGCACTGACCTGCCCAAGGCGGGTAGCTCCACAGTACGTTGAAGCAAATCAGCATGTACGTTGACTGGCAAATGCCCACGGCCCGGGCTGTGCTTGTTCAGTGAACGGATAGGCCCTCAATCCAGCACCTGCAAGCAAAACACAAACACACATGAAATGTCCCAGGTGACTCAAACAGCTGCTTGGAAGAGCTGGAGGATAATATTTTTGCAGAGAAGATGAAAATTATTGCACCATGTGTCATGATTGCCATGGAAATGTTTTATTAATAAATCCAAGTGGAGACAGCAGAAAGCTTGATCCGGGAATCATGTTTACTGGGAGGCTGGGGGTAGGGAGAGGGAAGCAACCTCTGGCTGCAGGTCCCTCACAGCAGGACAGTAATGGTAATGATCTCAAGTTGCAGTGGGGGAGGTTTAGGTTGGATATTAGGAAAAACTTTTTCACTAGGAGGGTGGTGAAACACTGGAATGGGTTACCCATGGAGGTGGTGGAATCTCCTTCCTTAGAGGTTTTTAAGGTCAGGCTTGAGAAAGCCCTGGCTGGGATGGTTTAGTTGGGGATTGGTCCTGCTTTGAGCAGGGGGTTGGACTAGATGACCTCCTGAGGTCCCTTCCAACCCTGATATTCTATGGTTCCATGAGTGTGGGATGCCATGAGGATTGCCTGCCCACACCCTTTGCTGTGCCCCAGAAGACCACTCAGCCTCTTAGTCCAGACGTGTGGAAAGCAAAGGGGACAAAACCACCACTGATTCCGGGCTGCAAGAATGTTCATCTGTCCATCCTTTTCCCAGAGATCTCTTTGGGACTGGTCTTCCCTGAAGGTTCGGTAAGTTAGCCAGGTGTCCGCCTCCATTGCGTGTCACTCGTCATTCCTTAGCACAAAGGAAAGACTGCTCCTAAATCAAATCCCAAGAGAGGGGAATTCCCACTATGCATAGCGAGGACCCATCCTTGCCAAGACAGAAGCCCCTCTCTGAAAGGGGTAGGGCCTCTAAGGAATCCCACACTTACCTGCTGACAGCCCTAGATCATTACTAACAGCAATAAGAGATGTGCACTGTTCCCCATCTCCATCCTGCTTCCCACTTACAGAGAACAGCTGCATAGGGACTGGCAGCATGTGCGTAGCCCTTGCTGTGCCTTGACCAGATCTCTCCCACCTAGTGCCGGGTTTACAATAGCGCCAGTGGCTCCATGGAGCCAGGCCCAGGCTCAGAAGGGGCCCCGGCCTGCTCCGCTTGCACTGAGCCCCGAGACCCCACTGGCTCCCCACCCCCGCCCATCATTTGTTCCTCTCAGCCTGCTCAGCAGCCAGCCAAGGGCTCCTCTCCACCCCGTGGCCCCCCTGCCAGCTTCTCTCTGCCCCCTGGCCGGACCCCAGTGCATCTTCAGCTGCAGGCATGTGGGGCCCCACTTGTCTCCCTGGAGCTGAGCTGCCTGGGACTGATGCAGAAGCCTGGCCAATCTCGGCCGGTTAGGGAGGGCAGTTGGGGGGGAGGGGGGGCTTGTCTGGGCCCCTCCAGGCAAATGGGTCCTGACAGAGCCCGGCAGGGGCAGATCCTGGCCTGGCTGATCGTGCCACTTCTGAGGGGCCGGAGTGATTCCCCACCCCAGGTCCAGCTCTGGCTGCACTGGCGGTTCAGCCCAACAGACACAGTCAACTCCCAGCAGGGCCGGTAAGTGGGGCCGGGAGGCAGGGCTTGGGGGAGTAGGTCTCTAGAGGGCCTGGCCGGGGCAGGTGGGGGTGTGCTGGGCTGTGTGTTGGGGCACAAGGGAGTGGGGGATCTGTGGTGTTGTGCTGGGCGCTGTGCATTTGTGGCAGGGTCTGGGGGGGAGGCGCTGGGCATAGCGGGTCCGGAATAGGTCATAGGGAATCGGGGGGGGGGGGGGAGGGGTTGTTCTGGTGTTGGGCAGGGGGGCTGTGTGGCATGGCATGGGCCCACCCCCGAGGGGAAGGGGCACGCTGGCAGCACAGGGCTGGGTGGGCCATCGTGCATCTGGCAACTGCTGGTTTGTAAATAGTGCCCTGCACTGGGCGGAGCGGGGCTGCCCCTGCCATGCCATATTGCCCGACTGGCTCCTCGCTCTGGGGACCGACACCCCCCACCCCATGCTCGATGCACCATTACCCCCCCCGGGGGGGGCCCACAAATATGTTTGGCACCAGGCCCACCAAAGGTTAATCCGGCCCTGCTCCCACCATGAGAGAAACATCTTTAGGCCTGGAACCTGAGCGGTTGAAAGTGGCAGTTCCAAAAAGCCATGGCAGGGTATTATCAATTGATGTGAATTATCTTAATGGATTAATCTATTTCTGTTACAAATTCAGTCAGATGCCTGTAGCTCCCTCTTTACTGCCATTGGGCAGGGCCCCTCAAAATGTGAGGATTCCAGTCTGTGTGACGGAGTTTTTCAGTATTATCCAGGAGTACATAACATCCAGCATGTTATCCTCTACGGGTGCATTCCTGCTTTAACCACAGCTCTGCCTCCGAGCCGGCTGCACCAGGACAGAACTCACTAATCTAATCTAGCTGGCTGAAGCCAGAACCTAATTCCAAGCCTGGTAGCTGGACCCAGACTCGTTACCAAATGCCCAAAGCCCAGTGGAGACTGGAGGTACCTTTCTAGGTGCCTGGAGCTCATGGTTTCTCTAAACGTTACCTTTTTCCTGTCCAGATTTTTATTGCTGATGCCGTTGCTCTTCTAGCCATTTAGTGCCTGGGATTGACACTAACATAGGAAGTGAGAAGCAGGAAGAGAAAATAATGCTACTGTTCCCTCCATTTCAAAGAGGGAAACAAAGGTCAAAAGTCTACGAGAGATGTCATCACCCCAGGGCACCGGGGTTTGGTGAATCAGAGACACACAGGGCTATCCTAAGGGGCCCATGAGTGGCAAGAACAGGTTTCTAGAACCAGAAACACCTCTATATGATTGCCTGAGCATTGCTTTCCAAGTCTGTGATCTCAGCACAAATGTCTCCCTAAACCGGTCAGTAACATTTAGTTAACCATTTCTCCTACATAATCTTGCTGTTTATACATTAATCCTTGTAAAAGTCTGGTAGTGAATTAGGAGCAACTGACCTGTATTTGACAGCCCGCCTGATCTCCTGCTGGCAGGAGAAAAGCAGCATATGACACCCTCACTTCACGCTGGGCTGGCGGCCTAGCTTGCACTTTAAAGGATGAAACTGCCAGGAACTGTAGCTGCAGGGTCAGGGGAAGTCTACAGCCACTGCAGAACCAAGCCAGGGAGCGCAGAGCATGGGACAGGCTCTTCCCAGAGCTGGGAGCAACAGGACGTGTACACCTTCCCTCCTGACGCGACACATCATTGGCTCCCAAGATGTAATCCATCTAGATACCAAGGTGTCAGTGTGTCCCTGCTTGCTGTTGTCTCTGAGTGCCTTACAATACCTCTGAGGGAGATGCCACTGGTCCCAGAGATGTGACTATGTGACCTTGGGCAAGAGTCTGTGGTGAGATGGAAAGTGACCCTAGGTCTCCAGTTCCAGGCTAGTGTCTAACCACTGGGCCATGCTGCCTTCCTCAGATCACCAGTGGCCTCTGGGGCACTTGCAGGTTGTCAATGGCGAGCTGGCTGGTCACATGGTATGCACCTGTTTGCATCTGCTGCCCCACATCCCTATCGGATGTCATTTCTTCCCCAGGAGGAGGGCAGGAGGTCACTGCAGCCCCAAATGGGAAGGGACGTGCCCAGGCCATGAGGCGGCAAGCCACCAACAACTGGAATTTAGATGACAGCCCACATTGGTGAAGTTCAGCCAGCCAGGCTCCCAGTACCTATCACAGTTTGGAGTCTCTGCCCTGGCTCGATGCCTAGGACAAACTGCAGAGGGAGGCTGACCCAGACTGGTAAATGCCTCTGAAAACATTTATTCTGGCCATAATTGTGCCACCCTTTAGCTTCCTGCCCCGTGTGCTCCCTGCAGAAGGAGGGTGCTGTGGGTGGCAAACCCGCGTCCCCATTCCTGCACAAGGTCCCCCTCCGATTCCCCCTGCAGACAGCGGGTGCTGGGGATGCCAGAGCCCCATCCCCATCCCTGCACTGGGTGCCCCTCCGATTGCCCCTGCAAGACTGGGATCCCCCCCTCCTTCTTATCCTTGCATTTGGCTGCCCCTCCAGCCCTCCCTTCGGGGCTCTTCTCCCTGGGGGCACGGCTCAGATTCCCTTAGCTCCTGCAGGGATGAGCTGCCTTGGGCAGAGAGAACCTGTATCCCCCAGAGCAGCTGTTGCCTGGAGAAAAGGCTCCTAAGAGAAAAGGCTCATTCCACGCTGCCCAAGAGGGAATCTCAGGGAGTCTAAGAGAATCTGGGCCCCCAGGGAGCAGAACTCCGCAGGGGGGATTGGAGGGGGATCCCGCCCTGCCCCATATAACCAGGACAGCCAGAAACCCCTTGCCAGCCCCCTATCAGCCGAGAGACACCAGCATGGGAGGCAGTGACCATGAGATGGTCAAGTTCAGGATCCTGACACAAGGAAGAAAGGAGAGCAGAAGAATACGGATCCTGGATATCAGAAAAGCAGACTTTGACTCCCTCAGGGAACTGATGGGCAGGATCCCCTGGGAGAATAACATGAGGAGGAAAGGAGTCCAGGAGAGCTGGCTGTATTTTAAAGAATCCTTATTGAGGTTACAGGGACAAACCATCCCGATGTGTAGAAAGAATAGTAAATATAGCAGGCGACCAGCTTGGCTTAACAGTGAAATCCTTGCTGATCTTAAACACAAAAAAGAAGCTTACAAGAAGTGGAAGATTGAACAAATGACCAGGGAAGAGTATAAAAATATTGCTCGGGCATGCAGGAGTGAAATCAGGAAGGCCAAATTATACCTGAAGTCAGCTAGCAAGAGATGTTAAGAGTAACAAGAAGGGTTTCTTCAGGTATGTTAGAAACAAGAAGAGAGTCAAGGAAAGTGTGGGCCCCTTACTGAATGAGGGAGGCAACCTAGTGACAGAGCATGTGGAAAAAGCTAATGTACTCAATGCTTTTTTTGCCTCTGTCTTCACGAACAAGGTCAGCTCCCAGACTACTGCACTGGGCAGCACAGCCTGGGGAGGAGGTGACCAGCCCTCTGTGGTGAAAGAAGTGGTTTGGGACGATTTAGAAAAGCTGGATGAGCCCAAGTCCATGGGGCCGGATGCACTGCATCCGAGAGTGCGAAAGGAGTTGGTGGATGTGATTGCAGAGCCATTGGCCATTATCTTTGAAAACTCATGGTGATTGGGGAGGTCCCAGAATACTGGAAAAGGACTAATGTAGTGCCCATCTTTAAAAAAGGGAAGGAGGAGGATCCTGGGAACTACAGACCAGTCAGCCTCACCTCAGTCCCTGGAAAAATCATGGAGCAGGTCCTCAAGGAATCAATTCTGAAGCACTTAGAGGAGAGGAAAGTGATCAGGAACAGTCAGCATGGATTCACCAAGGGCAAGTCATGCCTGACTAATCTAATTGCCTT
Organism: Caretta caretta; assembly: GCF_965140235.1. Lineage (NCBI taxonomy): Eukaryota > Metazoa > Chordata > Testudines > Cheloniidae > Caretta > Caretta caretta. The sequence continues at coordinate 12,426,750 of NC_134209.1, forward strand.
CTATGACGAGATAACTGGTTCTGTGGATGAAGGGAAAGCAGTGGACATGTTGTTCCTTGACTTTAGCAAAGGTTTTGACATGATCTCCCACGGTATTCTTGCCAGCAAGTTAAAGAAGTATGGGCTGGATGAATGGACCATAAGGTGGATAGAAAGCTGGCTAGATTGTCGGGCTCAACGGGTAGTGATCAGTGGCTCCATGTCTAGTTGGCAGCCGGTATCAAGTAGAGTTCCCCAAGGGTCAGTCCTCGGGCTGGTTTTTTTCAATATCTTCATGAATGATCTGGAGGATGGTGTGGATTGCACCCTCAGCAAGTTTGCAGATGACACTAAACTGGGAGGAGAGGTAGATTCGCTGGAGGGTAGGGATAGGATACAGAGGGCCCTAGACAAATTGGAGGATTGGGCCAAAAGAAATCTGATGAGGTTCAACAAGGACAAGTGCAGAGTCCTGCACTTAGGACGGAAAAATCCCATGCACTGCTACACACTAGGGACCGAACAGCTCGGCAGCAGTTCTGCAGAAAAGGACCTAGGGGATACAGTGGACGAGAAGCTGGATATGAGTCAACGATGTGCCCTTGTTGACAAGAAGGCCAATGGCATTTTGGGATGTATAAGTAGGGGCATTGCCAGCAGATCGAGGGACGTGATCGTTCCCCTCTATTTGACATTGGTGAGGCCTCATCTGGAGTACTGTGTCCAGTTTTGGGCTCCACACTACAAGAAGGATGTGGAAAAATTGGAAAACATCCAGCGGAGGGCAACAAAAATTAGGGGACTGGAACGCATGACTTATGAGGAGAGGCTGAGGGAACTGGGATTGTTTAGTCTGTGGAAGAGAAGAATGAGGGGGGATTTGATAGCTGCTTTCAACTACCTGAAGGGGGGTTCCAAAGAGGATGGATCTAGACTGTTCTCAGTGGTGGCAGAGGACAGAACGAGTAATGGCCTCAAGTTGCAAGTGGGGGAGGTTTAGGTTGGATATTAGGAAAAACTTTTTCACTAGGAGGGTGGTGAAACACTGGAATGTGTTACCTAGGGAAGTGGTGGAATCTCCTTCCTTAGATATTTTTAAGGTCAGGCTTGAGAAAGCCCTGGCTGGGATGATTTATTTGGGGATTGGTCCTGCTTTGAGCAGGGGGTTGGAGTAGATGACCTCTTGACGTCCCTTCCAACCCTGATATTCTATGATTCTATGATAAACTCAGCTGCCAAGACGATCCAGCCAGAGAGGGACCACCCAGCACTGCTGCTGCTTTCTGCTCAGTAGCTGGGATCGGCCTCTCGCCCAGCACAGGTTGATATAGACAGAGAATTCGCCATTGAATTCTGTGGACATTTTGTTGTGTGACATTTTTGAGGCCTTTTGAATGCTCAACTAGCAACATCTAGCGACTTTCCAGGGCTTCTCTGGAAACTTCCTGCCATGTGGAGTTGACTCAGACTCCTGCTAGTGCCTCAGACAGCGCCAGACTGGGAACACGGGCAGCCCGGCCTTCACAAGCAAGGGCAGCGAGGAGAGGACATGTGTCCCAGGACCTTCATTCCATAGCCTTCGCTCTCCCACCGCGGAAACACCTGCCCCGCCCCTAATTCCTGCCAGGGTGGGACACGGGGTCAGCGTGGCGGAGAGGAACGTGCCTGGGAAAGGCACCAGCACCGACCGCTCTCACTAAGCCGTGCTAAGTGGTGCCGGAAGCAGGGATCGAGACGGGGCTGGTAGCAGCTGCAGATGCAACAGCTCAGCTGTGGAGACTGCCTAGCACGCGAGGCCGCAAAAGCGAGGTTAGGGCAATGGCAGGGGTGAGGGAAGGGGGGGCAGCAGGGCCAAGGGGTGGCGGGTACAGAGGCAGCAGGGGCCAGGAGTGATAGGGAGGTGGGAAGAATACAAGTGCAGTTCCTCTGCAACTGTGACTGGTGTTTTATTTCCTTGTTTCGGAAGGCACTAAGCCAGCAGAGAACTTACATGGGAAGTCCAAGCACTTGAGCAGGTCCAATGATGTCAATGGACCATGCCACTGCTTATAATTGAACATATGCTTACAAGTTTGCTGGATTGGGGCCTTAATGTTAGAATATATTATAATAAATAATAAGAACTGGAAAGTCACACTCTTAAACTTTGTAATGTTAATAGCAAAAGGGGGTCAGTTGTGAAGCTTTGATCCAAATTCCAGTTCTTAAACTTCGGATCCAAACCCACCCGCTTCACAAAGAGGGTTGGGATTTGGGGTTCTGAACTGGCCCATCATAAAATAAACCTGAGTTGTGAAGTTGAAATCTAGAGCTGACCTTCCTTGTGGTTCTCAGTGGTTTAGACTCTGTGTCCTACTTTCAGGGTCCATCTCTAGTTAGAAATTAACTGTAGAGAGAGAATTGAATTGCAGGAAAGCTCAGAAACCTGCCTCGAATGTCACTGTTAATTGGCCTAGGCACATGTGATTAACAGAGATTTCTGTGCTCTCTTTACTTTCCAAAAAACCTTTCAAACCACTATTCTCCTGCTATGAAATCTATTTTTCCAGGTTTGCTAATGATGCCATACATTCAGCATTCTTTGATACTACAGCTGCCAGAAGAGACATCATAGCCACCAGGAGGGTTAGCAAGAGATTTCTGGTACTTGTGATGACCAAGGGAGCTCAGGTCTCCTTGTAAACCCACAAGAGCGAATGGATTCAAATGGAGAGGCAAAATAATTTGATATAGTTACATTGGAACAGATTCCTGACATAATTATTGGGGGCAGTTATTATCACAAGAGCTCAAAAAGGATTGTTTGCAAATATCTCTGTTCTTCAAATCAGCGGCTCAACCATTCCAGACTACTGAATCCCTTTCAGCCACGGGCAGCAGGGCTCAGGCTTCAGCACGTCTCTCAACTTCGCGGGGCCCCTGCTTGCCAGCCTGGCACTTCCAACCCCTGAAACTCATCCTCCCCCCCCCCCAGGTTGAGAAACACCAATACTGTATATACAGCAGTATAAACAAGCCATTGTCTGTATGAAATTTCACTTTGTACGGACTTCACTAGTGCTTTTTATGTAGCCTGCTGTAAAACTAGGCAAATATCTAGATGAGCTGATGTACCCCCTGGAAGACATCTGCGTACATGCACCCCTGGTTGAGAACTGCTTCCAACTGATAATATGCCAGTACAATCCAGAGCTGCTTCAGAGCTGTGTAGCTCTCTTTTAGAAATGTCTCCATCTGCTATTACATAGTATTGCAAATCATGACATCAAAAGTAGCTCTAGAAATCAAAACTCCTTTGTCTCGATTACCTGCAGACCACCAGAACCTTTAAAAATTGTGCCCCCCCCATATCAGCAGTTACCAGGTGCCTCTGCCTGAACACCTCATCGATTATTAATCTATCCCTCCCATTCTTTGTGGCTCTGATGTCTCCCTCAGTAGAGCTCAAGTTTTAGAGATTGTACGTGCAGACAATCTCTCTACACTTACTGTGAGTGAGTGCCATCTGGAGGAACAGCAACAAAAAGAGGTGGAGTTTATATGTTCTCTAGTATTTAGATATAGGAACAGGGACTGTGGGAGCTCCAGAGGGCCACACATGCTGTTACAGAACAAGTTTTTGCGGTCTGTTGAGTTATATGATCTATCTGAATTTGAATTTTACCACAGTAATTAGTACTCAGCCTCTGGCTCCACCATCAAATCCCAGTTATGCAGGGTGTGCATCAATCTTCTATGTTCATAGTTCAAAAATATAACTAGGACCTGGGTCTTCAAAGCCAAAAATCAATTTTGGGGGGGGAAGTGATGGAAATTCTGAGATGAGTTAAATGAATGGGAAGAGTTTTGCTTTGTTTCAAGTTAAGATCAGATTTATTTTCAATCTTTTTGGCGAGGATATTTTTTAAATTTCTGCCCAGTTATGGAGATTAATGGATAACTGTAGCTGCAGCATCAGCTTTACACCACCACCACTTGCTGTTCTTGCAAGAGTGCAAATCACAAGGACAGGTCCCACAGAAGCAAGTGAACCTTTTAGGAAGGAAAAACAAGTGGGCAGTGCCTTGACACAAACTACCACAAGAGGCACAAGCAGAAGACAGAACAGCCTCAAGGAGAAGTTTCTGGCCTGGGGGGACCTGCCTGGTCAGAATTGTTGCTCTTGTGCTTACTGGAGTAGAAATTTTCCTTTTCCTAAAGAGCCTGACACAGGTCTTTCAGTGATGCTGTCCCAACAGGATCCAGCCTGGGGTTGCAGCAGCTGAGCTCCCTGGGAGTCTGGCTGTAAAGCTCCTAGGTGAAGAGACAGAAAGGAGCTTCCTGCACAGAAGGTGAATGTTCCTGCCCAGCGAAGGAGCATTTCCAATTGTTTGTTTCTTCAGCCATTCTCACACATTTCCTGCACCCTGCTGGCACAGCGCCTGTCACACCTGGGCACAGGCTTTGCCACTTCGGCACGTTTAGGTAACAGCACACAAAAAAAATTCATCCTGGTATGACCCCCATTGATCAGAAACCCTATAGCAGGGACCAGGCATGCGCATGTCCTCAGAGAAGCTGAACACATACATCTGCCTTTACTTTTAAGGTTTACAGTTACACGGGGGGGACTGCCCAAGGGAAACCATCTCCTTTGGTTCTGACTCCTGTTGCACAAACCCTGAGCTGCCTTCAGAGCCTGCAGTACAGACAAACCCGGTTAACCCTAATTAATTCTTAGACATCAGCTGTATTCAGATTTAAAACGGAGTCCTAAAGCGTTTAACAAAGGCCGAACCTGGAGAGAACAATGCACGTTGAAAAGGGACTAGTCAGCCCAACCCTGGCCTTAGCCTAAGCAGTCAGCGGAAACTGGGGCTATGGAGCCAAACTCCTCTCTGGTAAGAACTCCAAAGGTGTCAATGCAGTTACAACAGGGATATATGTGGTCCAGCAACAATCCAGTATTGCAAGAATACTCCAGATTTCTCACTATACAAGGCATGTAAAGTAAAATCCACTGACAGAGTTCCCACCTTTCCATGCTCTCACTGATTACGTACATGTAGTTATGCACATTTTCTGTCAACACACAAAGTAAGCTGCTGCATTTGAGCTTCATTTAACTGGAACTGCCTCTTCAGTGCTGGGATTCTGCTTTTAAATGCAATATAAGATGCTACTGGTCACATCCCAAAGAATAATGGTGCTGTCTGCCTCCCATTGTTGCCCCAAGGGTAAATGATTTATTGGTTTGCCCTTCTGAACTGTGCTATTTATGTAGAACACAGATCAGACAGCAACCTGAAGACTGGCAACCGGTTAGTGAGCACAATATTCTGCTCTCTGGTTGAGAATGTCGGCTTGACCACAACAGTTCATTAACTCCCAAGCATAGTATGACAGTGAGGAGTGTGCATGCAGGCTGAAAATGTATGTTTCCCTGCCCACCTTAGCACCGTCTCCTCCATTACGAGGTCAGCGACACCAATTTCACTGATCCTTGGCCTGTGATTAGTCACAGATTATTTTCATTGAATGCCTAGTCCCCCTGCTCCTTGCCATTGTGCTGTGTTGAAGCATGGCACTTGGAAGTGAAGGTATTCCCAAACTAGTATCTTCTGGCTGCCTTGTTCTGCCTCAGGCTGGGGGGTTCTTTTGGGTTTCTTGGAAGTGAAGAGAGACAGGGATGATTAACATCAGGCAGCATATCCTCACCGCGGAGAGGGGAGAACGTCCCCAGAAGCAGCCGCTCCTGTGAGCTGCTCAACAGTGATAGTCTGGAGTGTACTTGGTGAGCTAACATTGTGTGTGAGGGACACAAGAACAGTGATAGATACTTGAACATATCGACAACAAACCAAGAACCCACGGACTATTTGACAGGGCTACCAAGCAGAATATTGCACCCAGTGGTCACTAATGCTAGAAGCTTTAAACTATGTAGAAAATTAAATGGTTTTGCACATTACAAAAATAAAGACAAACCACATTGTTCCACACCAGTTAAGGAACAGCAGTGAACTTCAGGTGAATGATCCCGCTTCCACATGAAATAGAAACAAACTGGAGTGCTCTAAATACTGCCATCAATCCCAACATTATGGCTATTTGTGTACAGCAAACAGAATCCCTGAGAAGCCGCTCACACAGTTCGTTTGTCAAGCAGCTCTTCCTTGGAGGATGATCATGATTCTAAGGTTCAGGTGTAAAACATTTACTCAGTTCTGCTTTACCAAGCCACGGCATTTATTCCTTGAAAACATCTGAACTCTTCTTGTTAGTGTGTTCATAGATCACGCCGAGTTATTAGGAAACGGTCTTCCAGCTGGGAAAGAGATTCAAGTCCGGGGTTTTCTTTTCCTCACTTAACATCACAGCAACAAATCACTAGTTTCTTCCTCTGGGGAAAATAGAGAGTGAGAGACACACATCAGTGGCAGTGAAGAGAACAGGAGACTGTTTCCAAATGTGGTAAATGATGGGAGATCCTTGCTATTTATCCAGCCCCAGCGCTGGGCCCAAACAAAGCCTATATCCATGTGGGCATTCTGTGCCTCTCCTGCCCCCTCCAACCAGTGACACTGAGCTCCAACAGCTGGAGAACATACAACCTGTAAAACTGGCCTTGTCTCTATGCCCCTTTGAACATCTGTGTCCTCCCACTCCCCCAACATTTGCAGGTGAATTTAGTTCACTGGTGGGTTTTACGACAGTGCTAAGTAGACCATCACTGGAGAAGGTTTCAACATTAACCTGAAAAGACAAGTTTATGTAGATTAAATTACTGTGTCAACAGAGCGCTGTCCCCAAGCCATTCTGCTCCTGGAGAAACCTCCTTTTTATTGAGCCAGAAGATTTGGAGCTTTTCCCCAAAACCAGAGGTAGGCAGTTCTTAGTCCAGACTAGCATTCCCAGCCCTCTCATGTTGGAAAGGTTTTGCCAACACCTAATACACACTAGCTGTTGCTGATAAGATCACTCAAATAGTTAAGCTATTGTAAAGAAGCTAACTAAACTTGTTTACAGTTAAAATAACGTAAAGAAAGAAAAGAAGCCAGCTACACACTGCCCACTGACTCTGGCTTGTAGGGCTTCGACTGGTCATGGACTAGAGATTGGTCCAATCCAAAGCTCCATCTGTGAGTGCCTGTGTTCCCGACTTGTGGGTGCACAGGTCTTTGCAGCTCAAGCTCAGGTTTAAGTATGGGACTTCCAGAGAAGCTGAGGACTCAGTATTCATCCAAACCTGACCAGCACCAGCCGTGGCACAGTTCACGGGAACAAAACACCAAACTATTCCTGAAAAGGAGGCAAGGCCTTCCCATTTCACTGTGTGCTTCGTGGCTCTGTAACATGTCTCGAGCTCTCAGCCACAGGGGATCCTGCGCCACTGCACATGCACAGAAACATGTCCCCCCACTGATTCTCTTCGCTTCCTTGCAGAAAAATGGTTTCTGTGGGGAAGCAAAGAGAAGCTTTCCCAGTGCTCACTGTGACGAAGCGGGGATTTTTCCTTCTTATGTTGTATGTGAGCCGATGTGAGTCTTACTGTTTTGCATGAATGCTGTGTGTGCCTCAGTTTCCCCATGTACTGCACCAATGTCCAGGTGGTGGGAATAAGGGTGTGTGAATTATGCGGTGGCTGCTCCAGCTGCCTGCATGGATGCCATGGCTGTCCCCTTCATAAACTTGAGACCTAGGAGGGGGGTGTGACCAGTGACTCTTGGCCTGGAAAGCAAGACAAAGACCGGAGGAGGAGCAGCAGGCAGGGCAGTGGCCAAGCAGCTGGAAGCAAGTCAATCTCAGGTGACTTGGGGGAGGGCCAGAGCCTTAGCTCTGGGCTCTCCACCCCCAAGATGGACTTGAATGAAAGTCACTGATTTCTGTGCTAACAAGTTCTGTTCTACGCTGTGTTTCTGTCAACTAATAAATCTTCTGTTTTACCGGCTGGCTGAGAGTCACGTCTGACTGCGCAGTTGGCGTGCAGGGCCCTCTGTCTTCCCCAGGAGCCCCGGCTGGGTGGACTCACTATGGGAAGTGCACCGGGAGGAAGGGGATGCTGAATGCTCCAAGGTCAGACCCAGGAAGGTTGAAACTGTGGAAGCTTCTTGCCCTGGTGACAATATGCTCAGAGAGAGGAGGCTCCCACAGAGTCCAGAATGGCTTCATATGGAGTCATTCCAGAGCATTGACCCGGTGACTCCGTGACACTCACTCACCCCTCCCTGGCAGTGCAGACACATCGGTTCGGGAACCTGGAGCAGCCACGGGAGACACAAGTCAGCTGGGGGGAAGAGTCCAGATGCATGGGCGTTGGCCAGACAGGGGGAGCAACTCCCCATACAGTGATTCTCCCGCCATTTCCTGGCCCCATCACTCCTCAGCCAGGGGGGAGCAGTCCCTGTACAGGGAGCTTCTCCCCCTATCCACCCAACCCCCATGCATCTAGACCCCCCTCCCCACACCCAGAACCCCCCCATGAGGCCTCCCTGCATTGGGAGCCCCTTGCAGCCTCCAACCGAATTCCCACCATGCTGAGCCTTACCCCTGCATCAGGAGCCTCCTGTACCCAGACCTCTCCACACCCAAATCCCCACCCTCCAGAGACTCACCCCATGCATTGGGAGCCCCCCACACCCAGACCCCCCTGCTGAGCCCTAACTACCTTCACCTGGACTCCCCTGCAGAGTTCCATTCCCCCTGCACCCCTGTGCATCCAGATCCCCTCCCCCACACCCTGATTGCTCCACATAAAACCTGGCACTCTTGAGGGAATTCCAAACCAAAATTTAAAAAGTGTGCCAAAAATTACAGGTTTTAAGATTCTGCAAAATTCTGCATATTTTATTTGTCAATATAATCACATCATTTTCAATTATTTTGGTAATTTATTTCAAAATACTTGTCAGCAAAGAACTGAAAATAGTGTGATGACATTGCGTTATTCTGACAAATACTGTTTGCAGATTTTTGAGAATTTTAAAATAGTGTGCAGAATTTTTATTTTTTTGGCACAGAAGTCCCACAGGAGTAACTCAATGTGGGGTGCTGCCACGGCGTGCCGACTCAGCCGTTGTCTGTGCGGGAGCACCTCAGGAAGCCCTTGCAACCGAGGTTTCTGGACTTCAGTGGAAAAATCACAACATACCGATTACCTTCCACAGCACAGACATGTTTAAACTGCAGCTTGAGGAGTGTAGCGTAGCAGCTTTACCTTCTGGATCAGCACTTTAGATGCTGCAGAGAAATCATTTTTATTACTATAAAAAAACCTCTTCAATCAAGCTGGCTGGAGCTGCTCAGCAGACCAGCACTCCCCTGGCCACGCACACGATCAGTGCATTTTACATTCGTGCTGAGCAGTGCAGTGGCCTCCAGCGCCCAGGTGGCTCACTGACTATTTGATCAGACATGGAGGGTCGAGGTCAGCCTACATTTTTCTTCTCCAAGTAGCTTCCTAGTGACAACCCCTTTCCGGCTCTCACAGCAAGTCCACATCTCAGTAGTGCTGAACTGCTCTTTCTGGTATCCGGTTATTTCAGGGGTCACCGACCCCAACTGATCTTTGTTGTTTGATAGGCCAGGATGAGCCTAAAATGCTCCAAAACAAAACCATGGAAAGCACCACGGTTAGCACAAGGGAGACAGAGCACTCGGTTTTAGGGCAGACTCTGAGCTATGCAGAGTGGTTCCCTGTCCTAGAACAGGACGGCCATACTGGGTCAGACCAAAAGGTCCATCTAGCCCAGTGTCCTGTCTTCCGACAGTGGCCAATGCCAGGTGCCCCAAAGGGAATGAACAGAACAGTTAATCATCAAGTGATCCATCCCATCGTCCATTCCCAGCTCCTGGACTCATTCCCCAGCTCCTATTATGTTTGTTCTCTTCTCTTCCTACCAAGTCCCCATTCCCCTGCCCCGCATCCTTCTCCACAGGAAACATCCAGGTGGGAAGCCAATCCCTCCCCAGAGCTGTGGGGAAGGGTCCCCTCAACCCCACTATGATCCTGTTCCTGGAGCCTGTGCAGGGGTCTTTGGGGTCAGCCTTCGGTGGGTTCTAGATCATAGAATCATAGAATATCAGGGTTGGAAGGGACCTCAGAAGGTCATCTAGTCCAACCCCCTGCTCAAAGCAGGACCAATCCCCAACTAAATCATCCCAGCCAGGGCTTTCTCAAGCCTGACCTTAAAGACTTCTAAGGAAGGAGATTCCACCACCTCCCAAGGTAACGCATTCCAGTGTTTCACCACGCTCCTAGTGAAAAGTTTTTCCTAATATCCAACCTAAACCTCCCCCACTGCAACTTGAGACCATTACTCCTTGTTCTCTCATCAGCTACCACTGAGAACAGTCTAGATCCATCCTCTTTGGAACCCCCTTTCAGGTAGTTGAAAGCAGCTATCAAATCCCCCCTCATTCTTCTCTTCCGCAGACTAAACAATCCCAGTTCCCTCAGCCTCTCCTCATAAGTCATGTGTTCCAGTCCCCTAAACATGTTTGTTGCCCTCCGCTGGACTCTTTCTAATTTTTCCACATCCTTCTTGAAGTGTGGGGCCCAAAACTGGACACAGTACTCCAGATGAGGCCTTACCAATGTCGAATAGAGGGGAACGATCACGTCCCTCTATCTGCTGGCAATACCCCTACTTATACATCCCAAAATGCCATTGGCCTTCTTGGCAACAAGGGCACACTGTTGACTCATATCCAACTTCTCGTCCACTGTAACCCCTCGGTCCTTTTCTGCAGAACTGCTGCCTAGCCACTCGGTCCCTAGTCTGTAGCGGTGCATGAGATTCTTCCATCCTAAGTGCAGGACTCTGCACTTGTCCTTGTTGAACCTCATCAGATTTCTTTTGGCCCAATCCTCTAATTTGTCTAGGGCCCTCTGTATCCTATCCCTACCCTCCAGCATATCTACCTCTCCTCCCAGTTTAGATGTCATCTGCAAACTTGCTGAGGGTGCAATCCACACCATCCTCCAGATCATTTATGAAGATATTGAACAAAACCGGCCCCAGGACCGACCCTTGGGGCACTCCACTTGATACCGGCTGCCAACTAGACATGGAGCCATTGATCACTACCCGTTGAGCCCGACGATCTAGCCAACTTTCTATCCACCTTATAGTCCATTCATCCATCCCATACTACTTTAACTTGCTGGCAAGAATACCGTGGGAGACCGTGTCAAAAGCTTTGTTAAAGTCAAGCAACAGCACGTCCACTGCTTTCCCCACATCCACAGAGCCAGTTATCTCGTCATAGAAGACAATTAGATTAGTCAGTCATGACTTGCCCTTGGTGAATCCATGCTGACTGTTCCTGATCACTTTCCTCTCCTCTAAGTGCTAGATAAACCCCTCTGCTTCAATCATAGAATATCAGGGTTGGAAGGGACCTCCGGAGGTCATCTAGTCCAACCTCCTGCTCAAAGCAGGACCAATCCCCAATTTTTGCCCCCGATCCCTAAATGGCCCCTCAAGGATTGAACTCACAAGCCAAGCTCTCTCTCCCCTCCTGTCCCACCCAGGGACCTGACAGCTGACAATGCAGGCAAGGGGTCCGCTGTCACTCTGCTTCCCCAACACAGCTCGCAGGTCTGTCTTTGATGCTACTCACAGCTTTGCCAAGCAGCAGAGTGAGACTGCCCCTATTCTCGGTGATGTTACTGCTGCTCACAGCTTCAGGAAGGCAGTTCTGCACCACGCCCCGCACAGAACGTTGCTGCGAGTTTCCCTTAGGAACCACAGGGGTACAGCCCTCATGAGCAGGAAGCAGGAAGCAGACCCTTATGGTCTGCAGAAGCTGAAGGCACTTGGCAAAGGGAGCCATGGGCTCCTCCAAGCCCTGAGCTCAAGTCTGTGGCTGAATAGCCCTGGTAGACTGCTCTTCTTCAGGCTGTTACCAGCTCGCTACACAACGTGACTGCACTCCGTGGCTCCCTCTGTGGAGCAGCGACTGCACATGTGAGTGCTCCACAGCAGCTGGTCAGTCTGACACTCCTGCCACGTGTGCCCACACCAACAGATCTGGTTCCAAAGGTGCCCGAGAACGGGGAGTGTGCACTTTTCCAGCCCAGCTCCCGAGGACAAGCCCAGCCTGGCAGCTTTCAGGCCACTGTGCGGTTTGCCAAGTAGGGACACACGACTGGCAGTGCAGACCCCAAGGGAGCTCCAGTTCCCAGCCAGGCAGTAATTCTGTCAGGGACTTCAATGATCAAGTCCGGTTCCTTGTTTACAGGACAGGCTCTTGCTGAGCAAAGTTTTCAGGAGGACACCATGCATTTGTCTGGGGTTAAAATGCAGGAGGGTTCGCGCAGCAGCCAGCCCTCTCTTAGCAGTGACAAAGGGAGTGTGAAGGCCTGATTCTCCCCACTTTCCTAAGCTGGCGGCATTTCACACCTGCTCTGCATTGCTGTAAGTGGCTGCACCAAAGGCAGGGCAGGGTGAATCGGCCCCGGCCCCTCCCCTCCCAAGATAGCTCCTAGGACTCCATTACACTAGTGGAGCTGTGCGTCCTGCCTAGTGAGAAACTGCTACTTCCTTTTTCCACCTCACCCGTTGGCAATGGATGGCCAGAGCCCAGCACACACAGTGTAGGACTCTTCAGCTGTAAGATGGCAGTTGCAGCCCCCGCAGGCCAGACCGCCCCTTAGTGGCCCACCAGGAACAGGAGCCAGCACTTTGCTCTGGGTAGCAAAGTGTCATATCCAGCAGCACACCCAGGGGAACGGGGAGAAGAGCTTTCAAAAGCATCTAGGTCTCATCACAAGGCAACAGTGTTTTTTCCTCTCCAGAAAGCCTCAGTGAATTTTAAGAGCTTCCAGTCAATATCCAGCTGATCCCTAGCCTGTCCCTGTCAGACACAATACTCAGGCACACTACGGGGACTGAATTCATCCAGTCTTCTGTGCAGTCCCTGCAGGAGGCTGATGGGAACTCTGTTAGAGTCTGCCTCCTAGGAACACACAAGGAAACCACATTCAGAGAGAGGCAGTTCCCAACAGATTAACCAAACCAGCACTTGGAGGAGTCTGAACAGGTCTTTGTGGGGGAAATGTAGAATTGCAGGGGATCTCTGAGCAGGAAAGGATTCCTCCTGCTCTTTAGACTTCGCCAGGCAGCCCATCCTCCTAGCGAACACACATTTTAGCTTTGCTATTAGCTTTCCTGTCCTGGCATCATCTTCTACCAATCAGATCAGCATAGTTACCATAGTGGGATCAGTAAAGGGTAATGTTACTAGACACTAAACTGGGTTTGGGCACATGCAACCGAATAGGTGAGCCAAGCAGACCAGTTCACATAAGACGACCTGACTCTAGTGCCAAAGAGCAATGCTTGCAGCTTCTGAAAGACTTCTGTCTCTCCCCATCTCCCTCCCCCAGCATGATTTGCTGAGGAACCTACTCCATGGGGAAAATCGGACAGCAGCACAGGGGCTAATGTAAGGAACGCCACACCAGTTAAATCCCACACAGTGGCTACACTGGGAGCCACTGGCAGTGCAGCCTAATAGGGATTCCTACACATCCCCTACAAACCAGAAAGGGTCTCCAGGCTGGCTCCACAGGCTCCAGCAGCAAGGGGGTAAGGGCACAGATCTGTAGCGTTTACACAGCTCCAATGGCTGCGATACCCTGCTCCACCGGCCAGGAGATGCTATAACTGCGCTCTGGATATCACCTCTCCTGATGCTCAGCGCACGACCAGAGCACCCAGGCAGTATGTGGGCAGAGGAAACTTTATACTAGCTGGCGCATTGGGTATTTATCAGCCATGGGCAACGGCAGCATGCCTGCAGCTCAGATCACCATGTGTGAGACACATCCGGAAGGGTTCTCAGGAAGGGCGTAGTTCTGCTCTGATCAGTGGCTGAAAATGGCATTGTGGGGCTTCCCGTTCACTGTGCTTCGATGTGTCTGCCCCAAATGCCCAGCGTCTGAGCACTGTGGTGGGTAGCCAACCGCCAGCCCTGCAGGGGAGCGAAAGCCACGCACTCTGCCTGGTAAACCATCGTCAGCACCAGAGACCCGCAATCGGAAGGGTTAGACCAGTGTGTGTAATGCACAAGCTGGAAGAGAACCCATCTCACTCTCCCAGAGGTAAAGCACTCATTTGCCACTGAAATCTGGGGACGTGTCTGACCAATAAGTGGCGCTTTTGCAGTTGCTTTTCTCAACACATCTGCACGCTGAGGAGGAGGAGAGGAGCAGTAAGAAGCCCAAGAGTTGTCTGCCTTAAAAGGTGACTGACAGGGCCCTTTGGAGGGAGTGGAGTCAGTCATATTAAGCCGGCTGTGGTGGTGTTCTCCCCTATGTTAGCCCATGTAAGATGGGGTAGTAGCACCTAGTGGTCAGTCTACCCCACCCCCTGGGATGGCCCTTTAAGGATCTCAGAGTAGCAGCCGTGTTAGTCTGTATTCGCAAAAAGAAAAGGAGTAATTGTTTCATGTTCTCTGTGTATATAAATCTCCCCACTGTATTTTCCACTGAATGCATCCGATGAAGTGAGCTGTAGCTCACGAAAGCTTATGCTCAGATAAATTTGTTAGTCTTTAAGGTTCCACAAGTCCTCCTTTTCTTTAAGGGTCCAGCACATACAGAGAGAGACCTAACCAACTAAAATCTTCTTCTGCCCTGGAGTTGTGTCCCACCCCCACTGACTTGGCTTCCCCTGGATGGGACAAGGTGGCTCATGCTTCAGCTCTACCCTCCCCTCCCAGAAGCAAGGAGAGAACTGGGAGGGAAGAAAGAGAGCTGCCTTTTCAGAGATGCTATTGCCCCCTGCCATCCATGAACAATGTACTGCCCAGCAGCTTCCTCCATACTCCTGCCACCCCTAACCAGTCTCCTGGCAGCTCCAGTCCTTGCAGGGACAGGGAAGACAGGGGAAATCAGCATTCACTGGGAGAGGGCAGCCAATGTTAGCAGTGTGGAGGAGCGGATCGCCAGTATTCACTGGATGGGGGTGTGGAGTGGCACATTGCATTCACTGCAACGGGGTGTGGCATCAATATTAACTGAGCCTGCATGGGGCACAGACATGACTTGGAGGTGAGGGAGAAGAGTGCTTGTCTCTTAGAAGGACACTATAGATATTAACTCAGCTGCAGCCAGTCATGTAATGAGGTTGGGCTTAGAACCAGTGAACACTGATACTCATAAAAGCAGTTCTGTAATGCCAGCCAGGAGATGGGATTTCTGTTCTGCAAAAAAATTGAGTTTGAGGGAAAGTATCATCCCGAATCAGGACAAAAAGCCACAAAACTTGAATTTTTTGTGGGGATGAAATTCCTAAATTTTTTGCTTTGGAAATACTGACACATTCCCTCAGTGGCACCACTTCAGTGTTTCCAAAACAAAATGTGCTCCCTGGAATCACCTGCTCTGCGGTAGCCGAAGGAGCTGACAGTCTGGGAAGCCCACCAGGTGAGCTGCGGAGAACAAGGGAGCCCCAGTGGCCAGTCTGCCTGCCTGGTGCCCAGCAGAAGTGCTGGCGGAATCAGCCTGTTCCTGCGGCACATTCCGATCCCACCAAACCAGTCCTTTCCGATGGAATGTCCGGCCAGCACTCGGAGTTTGGTGGGGACCAGTAGTGAACGGAGGATTCATCTCGTAAGAGAGCAGGCGGAACTGAGAAGGGCAGGGGCATCTTCCTAGCCCCGTACCAGTGAGTGTTGTTTGAATGGGAAGGGTTAGGATAACGTCCTATCTCTACACCATAGTGAATTTAGGAGAGGATTCAAAGTAACAGATCTGGCTGATATTTAAAGAACTTCAGTTCAAGGTTCACAGACTATTCCTCTTACAAATGCAACAGAAAGCAGGATACGTACAGACAGTGTGTGGGTTTGTGCAGCACCAGCATGTCAGGGACTTAAAACACGTAGCTGATTGGTCAGCTGCAGTTCAGTTGCTCCTAAACTCAACCTGCTATAGACCAAGCATCATGTGTCAACTATAACCTAGCACATGCCAGCCCAGAGCTGAACTGTCCTCTTATTCCATCTCAACCTTTGATATGTGAAATCCACTCGCGAGTGAATTAGGTTCACGTACATTTACAACCTCATAGTTAAAAAAAGCATCTGCAGTTAACTGTCCGGGACAGTAATTTTGTTACTGGAATTCATACCATGTGAAACTCTATTAACAAGCTGCCCCAGTCCATCCCTCCACCAAATTATGGGAGGAACATTTGTGCCGTAGAGTGCTACGGTGAAGAGGAGCCAGATCCCACTGGCCTGCTCTACCGGTCTGCTTTTAAAGTGATCCGATAGCTACATGCACGCTGTGAAACCCCACTGAAACATGTGACTGATGCAACCCCAAACACTCACCTGTATGGGAGCAACTCCAGGAAGCTCCACAACAGCAAGTCTCAGCTGACTTTTCTTCAGTTACATCTGAATGAAACAGTACTCAGAACATTTTTACATTCATCAACAGGTCCAAATGGGTGCACAGCAGGTAATCGAAGGGTCAATAGAATTTCAATCCCAGTGTTTCATCTCCGGCCATTAATGATGCCATCTGATTGCTGCAAGACTATTGTTTCACATCACATCTGGTCATCAGTGACCCTCAGATTGCGCTGTACACTTCAGTTCTCAAGGGTATCTCAGGATAGACACACTTAGCTGTGTTCCCACTTCAAATAGTTCAGAGTTCCAAAGTCTGGTCTTGCTGTAAAGGCAGGACTCCAAACCCAAGAGAGACAGTAGCCCTACAGATCCTTCAGCCACACCACGGTTTCACACGCCGCCCGATATAAAACCTTTAGCACTAGCATTGTCATTCATCTGGAGGAGAGAAGGACAAAGAAACTGTCACGTAGCAGCAGTCTTTCATGGCTTATAGTGTTCATCATGAACAGATTAATACACATTCCGTTTTCTTCCAGTTGCCAAATATGGTGAGTACTCAGTCTAAATAAAATGGCTCTTTTTCAGAACAGACAGTGCTTCTTTTGTCATAGGTTTGCTGGCAAATGAGTCACCACCACAGCTACTATGGACTGGGGCATGAGTGTTAGATGCTGCCTAGGGCAGACTGAATATTTGAGGGACAAGCCTTACAGTGTTTGTGTTCCATCTCAAACTGTTTAGTTTGAGGGTAGAAATGTATTTGCTTCTGAGATCTAACACAGTGTCAAACAAACAAAAGGAGATGTGGTTCAGGGGCTTCAGGAGATGAAAGGTCTACAGACAGAGCTGTGTTTGAAAACTGCATTAACACACAACTCAACACAGCTTCCTCCCTCTCCCAAGCTGCTTTAAACACAGTTGGTCCATTGCAGGGAAACAAGGGCAAACTGTGCTCAGAACTAGTTTCAGATGGTGAACAAGACCACTGAGGATCTAAAAGCAGGAAAGAACACCAAGGTTGGTACCCAAGATGAGAACAGCTGGCCACATACCCAGCTGACATTCTTTGCACATCTTTGTCTGCTACTGTTATAGAGCACACCCCTCCCCACAAGGGGGCACACATGAAACATGAATCTCTGAAGAGGGACTCAGCAAAAGGTTTGGGAACCTCTGCCCCACTGCATCCAGAGAAGCAAAGACACCATTTTAAAACCTGGACCTTTCTATCAAGTGATGTGTGGTTCCTATCTGTATTCCATGCATGGGGCAGGCATGTGCCCTATGCGCCCAAATCCAGAAATTTTAACAAGCAGCATCAGTTGGTCCGCGCACGCACAGTAGATCTCCTCATGCTCCCGAACAAGGGTACAAGAGGCAGTGAGAGTCGATGCCCCCTCAGTTCCTCTTCCTGCGAATTTAACCAAAGCTGAAGCAGAGGGGATGGAGGGTGGGTCGTGGAATACAAAGAGGGACAACACATCTCAAAGAACTTCCCATTACAGTCAGCAACCTCCATTTCTTCTTCAAGAGCTGGTCCCTACATGTATTCCATGCATGGGTGATTGGCAAGCAGTCCTCAGACTGGAGGTGGAAGCAAGGAAGCCGGCAACAAAGATGCGTGCACTACTGCAGATCCCACTGCTGCATTTGTAGGAGAGGTTTGGACTAGTGCGTAATGTATAGCAAATGTGTGTCTGGAACTCCAGGTAGCTGCTCTGCATATGTCCTGCATTGAGACTTCCTGCAGGGATGCTACCATGGCGGCCTGTGCTCTCGTGGAGTGTGCTATTATGCCTCCGGGAGGCAAAATGTGAGCTAGAATGTAGCACTTGATAAGCAGCCAGAAACCCAACTAGAAATCCTTTGAGACAATATAACTGTGACATTCTACACCTTGGGGGAGCGTCCTGGAACCCCCATAGTCCTCATTTTTATATAATTGTGATCTTACATTTAAAGCATGACTTGTAAGGTATCAGGGGAAAGGTTATGATCTGCTGAAAGTCATTTCTCTATCCATAGATGTGTATCATTAATGTATATGAAGTTATGAGAATTGTGTTGTATAGTGGTCACTAATACAAGCTATAAATTGGGGAATCAGCCAAATATTAGCTCCCCAGAGGCAACAGCAAGAAAAGTAACCAACACCCGGGCAGGGTGTCGAACAACCCATCAACAGCCATTGTCCAGCAAGGGAGCTACTATGCAATGACTCACCTGCATGAGGCCACACCAGGGAATTGTTCAACCTTGCTTGGAGACTCAGCAATGCCCCCAGTCATGCTTGGACTTGTGTTTTCCAAGCACATGAACTGAGGTTATAAAACAGACAGAGTGGCCATATGTTTGGCCACTTCTCCTGCCCCCACCTACACTGCAAGCAACTAAAACACTGAGAAGAAGACAAGATTCCAGCAGAGGATATCAGCCCAGGTTTAAGGAACAAACCTGTATATTAAGGACTGCAATATCCAGTGGGGTGAGGAAACTGCTTAATCTAGATGTTTCCCAGTCTAATAGGGTTGAGAGTTTAGACTGCATGCTTATATTTTATTTCTTTTGGTATCACTTAAAATCACTTAAAATCTGACTTTTGCCTATCACTTACAATCTATCTTTTGTAGTCAATACATTTAACTGTTTACCTTTACCAGTGAGGTTGTAGGAAGCGTGTGGCAAATCTGCTCAGGATTGACAGAGGCTGGTGTATATCCACTTTCCGTTGATGAATTGGTGAACCAATTAATAAACGTGCACTGCTCGTCTTGCGCAGTGCAAGACGGTATATTCCTGGGGTACAATCCTGGGAGCTGGGGGGATTTGGCTGTGGTGCCTTTCCTTGTGTGATTCATGAGTGGCTCTGGGAGCATTCATGCAATCTAGCGAGGTGTGGGGCTTCACATGCTGTTGTGCTGAGTGATGACAGCTCCTGGAGCGGTTTGCTGCTGGTCACTAGCAGGGCATTATGAGAGACAGCCCAGGCTGGAAAGAGTTCAGGAGCTACAGTGGTCCCAGACTGCACCCTGGGGATCCCATCACAATAGCTTGACCTCGGGATCTCTCAGCTATCATGATAGAGTGCCTTGGTGACTTTCTGATGGGTTTAGTTCTTTGCAGGTAAAAAGCCAGTGAATGCTGGACATCAAGGGAGTGAAGTCTCTTCTCTTTGGGAGAAGTGTGGAGTTTGGGAAAAGAGACAGGTAAGTGAATATGCTGGTTAAAAGGTGAAATTCAGAGATTAGCCTGGGAAGAAATTCAGGGTGAAGGCAAAGCGATACCTTGTCCTTCTGAAATACCGTAAAGGGAGGACCTGCCATGAGGGCTCCCAATTTGTTGACCCTCCTGGCCAAAGCGATGGCCACGACACCACTTTCATGGATGGTGGCACAGGGAGAGGGAGTAGAGAAAGGGAGCAGAGAAGTGTACCTTTTTAGGGTTTGACCATCGAATGAAGGAGGCAATGATCCTGGTGAGAACCCTGGAGTTGATGTGGTCCTTGTTGGGTGAGTAGACTGAGTTGAGCCAGGCCTGTAGGCAACATAGATGAAGTCTGGCAAAGTGTCTCACATTAGAACACGCTGCCACATGGCCTAGCAGCAAAATGCACATTCTCATTGTAGCATTTGGTCTGTGGGAAATTAAATAAATCAGGTTGCATATCATTTGAAACCCTTCTGCGGGGAGGAAGGCTCTTGCAGAAAGAGTTCAATAAATTTTATCGGCTTCATGAGGGATAAAATGGATTTTTCTCTGTTCACGCAAACCCCCAGTGCTGTGAGAAGCTGAATGAGGAATTGAATAGCTGATGTGATCTTCCGTCGAGAGGGTCCTAAAAGGAGCCAGTCATCCAGATACAGAAAAACTGTATGGCCCTGACATCTCATCTGTGCTGCCACCACAGAAAAAAATCTTTCATAAACACTCTGGGTGCTACCACTGGTCCAAACGGGAGGACCCGGAATTAGAAGTGTTCCTTACCCACCATGAACTATATGAGCCTCCTGTGGCAAGGGTGAATATCTATATGAAAATATACATCCATTTTGAGAGCTATGACCCATCTTTCCTCTACTGATGCCAACGTAACCATCCTTTATTTTGACTTTCCAATGAAGATGCTGAAGTGCTAAAGATCCAGATTGGGTCTCTACCCTCCGTGTTTTTAGGGACTAGGAAATATGGACACTAGAACCTTCTTCCTTGATACTGAGGCAGGATGTGTTCTATTTCCCCTCAGTATAACAGGGATTCTACTTCCTGTTGAATGGTCATCTAGTGAGACTGGTCCCAAAGAGGGACCGGAAAGGGGCTTGTGTGGAGGGAAGGGGAGGAACTCTGTGGAGTATCCCTGATGGATAATCTCCAAAAACCCAACCAGCTATCGTGATTAGCTCCCAGTTCCAGGCGAAAAGAGTAAGATGGCCCCAAAAGGTGATGGAAAAAAGGGTAGGTGGCATCAGAGATGGCATTTAGGTCTCAACTAAAATGTCAAAAGTGGTTCCTAGCAGTGGGCTGGGAATGGGTAATGGTTGAGGTGGTAGAGGGGGCTTAAAAGCTGGGCCTCTCAGTCGTCTGTTGCTTGCATGGAGGCTCAGCAGGATGCTGGTAGTAGAAAGCATGAGGAGGAGGAGGCGGTGGTCTTGATTTATAGGTCTGCCTGTAGTGCTTCCTTCTTGGGGCTGGTGGGCAGATCCCCAAGGAGCAGAGGGCAGACATCAAGTCCTTTGACGAATAAAGAGAGTCATCAATTTTTTTCATTGAAAAGGTTCAACTTGTCAAAGGGAAGATCTTGGATAGTATTCTGCACTTCCCTGGGAAATCCTGAGGATTGCAACCAAGAATCCCTCCTCACAACAATACCAGTGACCAAGCTTGTTGATGCTCTATCCACTGCATCAACTGCAGCCCAAACAGCCATTTTTGCCACCAACTTGCCCTCCTTTAGTAAGGACAGGAATTGGGCTCTGTCACCAGGGGAAAGTTTGTCCTGAAAGGCCACCAGCCTAGAGTAGTTGTTGAAGTTGTACTTTGGTGAGGCGGAATTGCAAGCCCACAAAGAAGACCTTTCTCCCCAGGAAGTCTGATCTCCTGAAGCCTTTGTGTGACGGGATGGTCCCTAGGTATAGTGCCCTATTCCTTTCTGTAGCAACCTGGACCGCCACAGAGTCTGGAGCAGGGTGGGAGAATAAAAATTTGCCTCCCTTTGGTGGGACCAAAAAGTGCCTGTTGGCCCTCAGAGATGTGGGAGTACAGGATAATGGGGTGTGCCAATCTTACTAGTTCCAATATGGCCTCATTAACTGGGAGGACCACCTTACTTGGGCCCTGAGGCTACAGAATGTCTAACAGTTGGTGTGGGCCTTGGGTTTCCTCCAGAGGTATCTAGAGACAATTAGCCACTCTTCACACAAGTTGTGGTATTGCTGATGATTGTCCAGTGGGGATGGGGAAGAGGAGATTCCCATTAGGACTGTCTGTACCTGTAGTTCTGGTTCGACAACCTCTTCCTCCTCATACACCAGTGAAACTGATTGTGGGTGAGAAGGAGAAGAGTGGAAAGTCTCCTGGGTGAGTCCCAGGCATCTGCTATCAGGATCCTACAGTCCCCAATAAGGCCAGAAAGAGGGGCCAACTGTTTGAGGGGGACCCTGTGGCATGGGAAACTGCCAGTCTCTAGGAAAGTCACGACTATACAGGTAGCAACTGTAAGTCCTGGATTGCCTGTTTGGGCTTGGCTGTCTCGGGGGTGGATGGGGTGGGGGGTGTGAGAGAATGAAGGAAGAGCCAGCTCATCAGATTCATCTGAATCTGAAAATTGCTCCTGTTGGAATGGCAGAGCTGGCAGCACCAGGCCAATGCTGCCAGATGGTTGTAAGTGAGATGGTTCCTGGGACAACAATGTACTGTCGTCTTCTGGTCTAGTAATGTCCTCAGGAGGGTTGGGCCAGAGAAGAGGGGAGACTGTGGATAGGGGAAAAAGGTATCCTCTGGTGTGTTGTAGGTCTGAGTATGTTCCAATGCACGGGGCGTTCAGATGGTCGGCACCAACAGTACGGGTACATTCCTGGGCACGATGAGGTCTTTGGGGAGGTAAGTCAGTATCAAAGAGTCTGGACCGTTGTGGACAGGACCAGCAGATTGCTGTCTTTATGTTTCAGTGCCAGAATCACAAGTGCATTCTTCTTTCTACATGCTTTACCCTCAAGCCTGGGTTGTGTGTGGTTTGTCTTTTTGTTTTTGTCGTGGGTTTTTGTTTTGTCCGTCAGAACTGGTTCTTTAGGATATGTAAGGGTTTGCCTGACCTCAGTGGGCTCAGGGAAGGAGCACATCTCTTATAGACAGTCACTGATGGCGTCTGTCCTTGTGCCCATGAGTGCCCCTTACTTTTGTGGGAAGCCCTGGAGGACTCCACTCCTAGGCATGTGCTCATAAGGGCGCTGCTCATTTGTTGAGGCCAAAGTACACGGGTGTCTCCCTGGCTGGATCAGAGAAGGGCCTCATGGCCTTCTTCATCAAGCATTCCTAAGGCAAAGCTGAAAGGCTTTGTGATTTCTCAGTGGAAACAAGCGACAAAATATGCATCTCACCCAAACAGTAGAGGCAGCATTGCTATTTGTCACTGGCGGAAAAGGATCTAGGGCGGGAGATGCAGTTTTTGATGCATGGGACTCTGGGAGAAGTCCTTGGTCCATGGAAACAAACTACTCTAGAACTATAACTGTACTAAACTAAAAAGAACAATTATTCACCAACCATTTTATTTACAGGTTTTCTGAAAAGCTGAAGAAAGAGAAGACACTGGATTCCGACTCAGGACATGTGGTGGTTAGAAGGAACTGAGGTGGCATCTACCCGCACTGCCTCTGATCTCCTCGTGCTCCCAAGTTGAGGGTATCTACTGTGCCAAAGGACACTGCTTGTTAAATTCTCTGGGCATGGGAAGACAGTGCGCATGTGTACCCACACATGGAATATGCACACAGACCAGCACTCAAAGAAAAATCACCAGTTAGTCAAACATTTCCTTCATTCAGCAAAACAAACAGAGGATTTTGCTTTACTGTACCTTTATTCTGAGAATGGGATGTCCACATCCCACTAATAATTAGAACAGTCCCTGGGCTCTGTGGTGGCTAGTTTTCAAAAATGCTTAGCAAGGGCTTGTCTTATGTAGGGTTTTTGGCGTGTACTGAAATTGGGGGTCCGTGCGTCTCTCAGAGCTCACTTGGAACAAGGGCTGATGACTGTCGGGGTGGGGGGGTAAACCAGTGCAACATTGACTCGCTCGCTGCCATTCCTGGGGCAGACGATCTCCGTCACTCCCTCTGGTCTAGGCTGACTCAGCAATTCTCCTGAGAGAGAGAGAGAGAGAGAGAGAGATTGAGCATCACAGCCATATTCACAAGACAGCTCATTTCACAAAGACTCATAAGGGAGGCACCTAAGACCAATGTCATAAAATGTTCTATAAGGAATTTTATTTTTCAACCCAACAAAATTCTCATCTGCATAACCATGATGGTGATTATAGCTGGAATAATGTTGCTCCAGACAAAGGCAACATCTGCCATTACACCCTGCTCCCCTAACCTGCATCACCACAGACGGACTCCAAAGATCTTTAGCTAGACATGGTAAATTGAAGTGGGTCTCTAGAGTCTAATGAGCCAAGGACTGCAGAGTAGGTGTTCCTAATTAGGATTCAAGGGCAGATGGGATCTGAAATTTACCTTCCAACAAAGCTCTGCATACACTATATGAATTGCAGGTGTCAATAAACCAGCTGGCAGATCAGTGGAGAGAGCTATAGTCATCCCCCTACTATTTGTGTCTATGCAGTACAGTGATTGGTAGTCTAACCCGCCACCCCCACCCCACATAGAGAGACTACCCTATCATGGAATAAGTCCGTACAAATCTAGCTATGGGATTCTATGACTACCAAATGGAGACTCTATTCCTTTGCATAAACCAGCAGTGGCCAAATTTGAGCTTCATTAAAAATTTAGATTTGGGGATGCAACATTCCCAGGGGCTGCTGCTCTCTAGCTCAGAGATCATGCTGCACCAGGCTGCTGGCTCTTTGTTTGCTGGCTGGAGTACGTGTCCTACGCTCCCATTACAGCAAAATGCTGTGTGTCAAATCCTGCTCCCAGACGCTCCTGCACAACCTTCCATGCAGTCAATGGGAGTTTCAGGGGTGCATTCCAAGGCAGAACGTGGGCCTCTTACTTTGACCTTTGCACAAAGTACCCATCTTCTGCATTGGCCCTTACGGAATTAAGCAAATACAAGAGCATTCCGCAGCTGCCTGCTGAGGGGCAGTGGTGGTGCATTTCTACAGCTGACCCATTCACCAGGGCTCCCTTCAGCAACTATGCCATGAGTCAGTCAAGTTCATTTGTTTGATAAAAAGCTACTCCTGATTAGCCAGTTCCTGACACCCCAAATCACAGAGAAGTCAAGGGAGGACCCTGCACCAGCTACAATCATGTGACGAAGATATAAGTGAAGAGACAAATGGACCAAGCCCTGAGCGTTTGATCCTGGAATAAAGAGCTGTTATAGCAATGTCCCTTTATCCTCAGGGATGCACCATTTAACACCCCTATCTGGAACCATGGTCTGCACTTGGATCTAGAACTGCAGTTCCCAAACTGGCCCAGGGAGTACCAGTGGTCTGCAGGGAACTGCTGTTCTAGGAGAGGTGGCTGACCACAGGGTGCCAGTTACTCTGCATTTTCAGCTGCTAAATCACATTAAAAGCAGCTAAAAATACATTAAATAATGTCCCTCATTTTACTTTTCCATGTAAGCAACAGCTGCTGATGCCAGCGGAACCTTACCTGATTGCTTACGGCAGCAGCCCATGCCATGGTGAATGGGAGGGCACTTGGCCAGGCGATGCTCTCTATTAAGATGTGGTCTGTGGTATGGAAGTTTTTGGGACCCTCAGGTTTAACCCCTCTACTCCCATCTCTGGGAGCAACCGCTGGGACAGTGAGCTGGGTTTCACCATTTGTAACCAGCCCATTAAACAACACCACAGACATTGATGATCATTCAAGTGAGAAGAGAAAGAACAAGAAGAGCCCATACCAGGCTCTCTTAAATGTCCAGTTAAGAACAATAGACTGGGAATGACACATGCACTTGCTTACACATTAAGTAAATGGGGGGGGGGGGAGGGAGAGAGAGAAGAGAGCAACAGGAAGGCTAAATCAGAAATAGAACAAAAAGTCACATCTCTGGAGGTTTGCCCATCTCCATTAGGAGAGAACTCTTACTTATTTTCCAAGCCTCACCTTTAGTCTTTAGCTTGTGCAAATAGCCTTCCCACAGCACGGCTCTCATTTGTAACCTCTCTAGCTTCTCTAAACTAGGAGTGATAGCTGAGTGATTTCAAGTCTAAAAGTTCACATCATGCCATCCTACTGTAGTGTTCTCTTCCTGGGCATTGCTCCTGACCAACAAAAGTCTGATTCACAGCCCAGGGTAAAACTTGGCATTAAACTATTTCAGAATAGTCATGTCTAATTCAGGTTTCCTTCACCCAGTAATGATTATCCAAAGCACGACTACGGTCCCAGGTTTCAGGCCACAGATGCAATACACCATTAACAGTTGCCTAGTAATGAGAGATATTGGACTGAGAGCACTATAGCGATATCGTGCAGACATCAGCACTGCAAGTACCCATCCTACTTGACAATGTCTCCACTGTGATGTAGTGGTGACCGTTTTACCAGTGATAAGGTATATCAGCGTCCACTAAGCACTTTGCCTGTTTGCCTAGACTGCTGACAAAGATGCCAACTGTCCCAATGCTGAGGGTTGTGTGTGTAAGTCAGACAACTGTACGCCAGCAACAGGACTGGGATTACCAGCTCATTTTACAAGGCCACCTGTCAGACGGTAACAAGCAAGTTACTACTGACCTAGATCAGAAGTGAAGTACTGATGGAACAAGATGGCAATTTCCTGCCATATCCTGGACAAACCTAACTGAATTAGGTTCAAGTATCTTAGGAGTTTGTTATATTAAAAATGTCAGTGTTTTTATGTATTATTATGGGTTTGTATATAACAGGGGTGGCCAAACTTACTGACCCTCTGAGCCACATATGACAATCTTCAGAAGTTTGAGAGTCAGGGCTCAGGGCTTCAGCTTTGTGGGAAGAAGGGTTTTGGGGCTGAAGCCCTGAGACACCCCTCCCTGCTGCACAGAAGTCATTCCTAACCCCACCACCCCACCGCAGGGTGGAAGCCCTGAGCTCTCCCTCCCTAGTTTGGTAGGCAGAGAATGGGGGGAGGGGCCCTTGGCAAGCCACACTAACTGTAAAAGCTGCAGTTTGGCCACCCCTGGGATACAACATCTCTAGGGAGACATGACTGATGTAAACCCTGGGAAACATAAGAGTGTCAAAGGGCTACGTGAAACAAAAGGCCAAGCTAGAAGGAACTTTCAAAGTGAAGTGGGTGTCCCAGGAAATCTCTCTGTGTATGCACACAGACCCCTTCCGGCTATGCAAGAACTCAGCCTTCTGAATCTTTGCCCTTAGGAAGGGTTCACTGGCTGCTGATCAGCTGTTACACGAGGACAAGATCAAAGGCCCAAAAATGGTATAAAGAAGTGACCCTCAGATTCCTGGGGTGCTTGTTCTGAGCCAAGTGGTTATGTGCTTGTAACCACAGAAAAACCTTTTGGTGGGGTCTGAGAGATTAATCACCAGCCAGAACCCTTGCTGGAGTTCAGGGAGATCTCTCTCAGCTTGTTGAGTAGTTTCTTTTATTGGCTTGAATGTGTGTTGTCTGCAACACTTGTGACCCTCAGAGCGGCTCAATGCCAGCTGGCAGAGGGCCCACCATACTGTAACTCATGTCAGGCCTGACACACTCACTACCCCCCCCCCACTTTCTGTTGTCATATCAGGTATCACATGTAAACCCATTACACACTGGTCTCAGAAGTCACTGCGTGAGGTATGTACAGGTGGTATTCAAGAGCTTGTGGGTGGGCTGGAAATACGTTCTTAGAATACGTTTGGGCGGCAGTGTGTACACCAAGCCTGACAGAGGAGTCTGGATTCACCTCTCTGACTGGCGTGACCTGAGGAAGAGCTCTGTGTAGCTTGAACGCTTGCTTCTTTCACCAACAGAAATTGGCCCAATAAAAAAATATTACCTCACCCATCTTGCCTTAGTTACTGGCAGAGAACAATGAAAGTATATTTACATATAGGTAAACAAAGCCAACAAGCTATCAGGCTGTGGGTCAGAGTGTTTCTGGCTCTTGAGGCAGAGGATAAAAAGGACATTTTAGTTACTCATCGCTTAGAGAACAAAGGGAACAGCACCCTCTCATTCTGTGAACATTGGATCTTCTGACCTGGAGGGCTGGAGATGCTGGTAACATGAGGTAAATGAGAAAATTGCTCAGACAAAGATTGTAACTTACTAAGATCACGGTTCAGTCACTAGAAAGCTGGTTTGGTTGTTTGTAACCAGACCTGTCTCTTTTTCTCTTGCTTAATATCACTTAAATCTCCTTGTTAATACATTTATTATTGTTTTCTTACCAAACCATCTTAGTGCTGCTATTCTGAATGAAAGCTTGAGTCGTCAGCTAACCTAACAGGCTGATGTGTGCGCCGTTTCCTTGGAGGAAACACACAATTTCTGTGACTGTCCAGTGAAAGGGACACTGCAGGGGGGTATCTGAGGGACTCGAGAATTGGGATTTGCTGGTGGCTACCTGCAAGACAAGGGTTAGACTGGCAGAGTCCCAAGAAGTTTACTGGCAAGGCAGACAGACTGTTGTGTCCAGACAGACCCTCACCGTGGCAGAGTTGGCGGGATGACTCATTTGAAAGCACTGAGATATGCAAAGACCCTCCACAGACTGAGAAAGCAGAAATGACGGCCGTGCTGCAAAGCCACAAGCAGGTATCTTCTAATATGCCAGGGATGACGCCACTTTCATCTTAAGCATCTGCCTGGGACAGCCTATGAGGAGGAGGCAAAGCAGGCTGGCTGAGGCAGCCTGACTTGCTGGAGAATACACAGTATAGCCAGGGAACTGTGCAGCCTGGGAAAACCCAGTCCGGAGGCAGAAAGAGGCAGGCCTCTGTGCAAGAGAGGTGATGGCAGGAGAGCAGGGTGGATTGATTTAAATACGCAAGTGGAAAGCCTCAATTTAAATCACTGATGTTAATCAACTTTTCCATTTGTACTTCAGTTTCTAAAAAGCACTCTCACAACTTGATCTAGCCCTTAAAACATGCTGATTTACAAGTGGAGCCTTTACGCTAAATTTGGTGTATCTTTTTGCTACCTAGGAGGGTCCACTACAACTATATACATTTATTTAAGCAATTATATAGCTTAACACTTTCAGATTCTTCCTAATCGTACACTTTAGTATGTTAGAAAACGGTAAATTATATATTGCTTATTTATCAGTTAATTCACTTTTTGCTCATGATTTGGGTCAAGCTGCAGTAGCATGGTAACTGGAATTTTAATTATACACACAAAACAGCACATCAAATTTATTTTTACTACAAAAAGCCATTAACACAGTCCAGGATTTATTGTGCCATATTTATAAAGCTTGACCTCAAAAGTCAGATTTTTTTCTGATTCTTTATATAGACAAGCGGCCTTTAAGTCAAAGATTTTGATAGAAACTTGTGGATTGAGCATATTTATTTTTTTTATTTAAATGTTTTAAGAGATTATTAGTAGTTTATACACATTTTATATTAAATTCAGCTTTTATTTCAAAACAGATTAAAAAAATAATTTAAATAAAAAAACCACCACCACTGATTTTTTTATCCACCCTCTTGAGAAGCCAGGAGCCTAGAGTGGGTGCCTGGCTGGACCACGGGGGCGGGGGGAGGACAGGACGCAAGCGCAGTTGCTCTGAACTGTGACACTGACATCATCCACATGATGTTATCAACTATTCTCATTTGCTAAGCAGCAACGATGTGCTGACATGTTCCCATTACCAACCCCGAGCCATCTGGGCCCAAGAATAAATTTATTCAGAGCATTCCGCTGATAAATCTTGCTGTTAAGTTTTAAAAAAAAATCCTATTACAAAAGATACCCCCCGCCCATAAAAGCCAAACAGAACAACTACACTGGCAGTGACTCCAAAATAAGCACAGTGAAATTTAGCGCTGTTCTTACCGCATTTTTTTTCTGTTGTGGTTATCTTCTCCATTTTTGTGAGCAAGGAGATGTACAAAATTCTTGGTCTTTAAAAAACAATCCAAGCAGGATTCTTGTAAATTTCAGTTCATTGCTTGAAAAAGCAGCTGGTTTGCAAAGTGCAGTAGAAAGCACACATGTGCACCCTGAGTTTGATATGATCTATCGGGACTCTTCCCTTCTCTTCTATCATCCTAATGAATAGCTGCTAATTCAAATGTTTCCCTGACAGTCTGTATAGTGACCAGTTAAATTCAAGTTAATGGAGTATTTACATAAGTCTCTCACCTATATTTTATCTTCAAAAACGTTAGTTGCTTTTAAGGCGCACCCACTTTCCTGGAATAGAAGAACATTACCTTCTAATTGAAATTAAACGTTAATTCTAAAACTGTGCCGTCAATTACATGAAAGAAAAGTCCTAGGTTAGCCAGGATATAAACTAGAGCAACATACTAAAGTGCGCCTGCAGGACACAATTCCAGACCCATTTTTGAGCACCAGGGCAGCTGCAATGCTGTTAGCAGTGGTACAGGCTCTAACACAGAGTGTAGATGTTCTCAGAGCCATCAGGAAATCAGGTCAGGTACAGAGCAGGGGTTCTCAACCATTTTCTCTCAGAAGACCCCCTCCACATGCTATAAAAACTCCAGGGCCCAGCAGGGGTAGGGGGGGCCTTGGAGCAGGGGCCTTGGGCATAGGCGTAGTTTGACTTCTATTTTGGGGGGCAGGGGCCAGCGGGGCTCAAACAACCTCTGCATAGGGGGGGGTGTCTAGGGAGGGAGCACCAAATCCACCCCCAACTCACCTAAGCAGGTCACCAAGCCTGTCTGGGTTGGGGGAAGAGGGAGCTGCAACCAAAAATTGTAACTGAAAAGGGGGGCTTAGTTCAAAAATTTGAAAACAGCCAGGTAGCTAGGGACTGTGTGCAGGCACAGGAGTAGCTCAGGGTGCAGGAGGCAGTAGCTAGGGGATGTGCGCGGGCAGGAAGTGTAGCTCAGTATGCAGGGAGAGGCGTAGCTAGGGGCTGTGTGAGGGCAGGGGGTAGCTCAGTGTGCAGGGAGAGGGGTAGCTAGGGGCTGTGTGAGGGCAGGGGGTCACTCAGGGTGCAGGCAGAGGGTAGCTGGGATTCTGTGCGGGCAGGAAGGGTGGCTCAGTGTGCAGGGAGAGGGGTAGCTAGGGGCTGTGTGAGGGCAGGGGGTCACTCAGGGTGCAGGGAGGGGTAACTAGGGGCTGTGCGTGGACAGGGGGTAGCTCAGGATGCAGGGAGGGGTAGCTAGGGGCTGTGTGAGGGCAGGGGGTAGCTTAGGGTGCAGGCAGAGGATAGCTGGGATTCTGTGCGGACAGGAAGTGTAGCTCAGTGTGCAGGGAGAGGGGTAGCTAGGGGCTGTGTGAGGGCAGGGGGTCGCTCAGGGTGCAGGCAGAGGGTAGCTGGGGTTGTGTGCGGGTGGGGGGGGTCGCTCAGGGTACAGGGAGAGTAGCAGCTAGGGGCTGTGCGTGGGCAGGGGGTAGCTCAGGATGCAGGGAGGGGTAGCTAGGGGCTGTGTGAGGGCAGGGGATAGCTTACGGTGCAGGCAGAGGGTAGCTGGGGTTCTGTGCGGGCAGGAAATATAGCTCAGTGTGCAGGGAGGGGGGTAGCTAGGGACTGCATGCAGGCAGGGGGTAGCCTCAGGGTGCAAGGAGGGCATAGCCAGGGTGCAGGGAGAGGGGTATTAGGGGCTGTGAGATGGGAAGGCTCCCCTGCGGTCCCCGTTCTCGGAGGGGTCTGCCAGCCACAGAGCCGGGTCTCTCCACCCGGGTGACTCTTACCGGCTGCCTCTGCGGGAGCAAAGGGTGCTGGGAACTGAGGAGCAGCTTCAACTCCCAGCACCAGCAGGAGATGAGGGAACGCTGCCGCTGCCTGCTCCATGGCACCAGCTGCCCTGCACTGCCTGGCTCTGGCTTCAGCGTCCTGCCTGCGACCTGGCCAGGGAGCGGGGGAGAGGAGACGGGGGAAGGTGTGGTGCTACCCTCAGGACCACTGTGCTCTTGCGCTGCAGTTTGTGGGGGGAACGCCCTCCATGTCCCCAGCTCTGCCCATGGGCTCTGGGCTTCTGCCCTGTGGGCGGTGCCGGGGATCAGGGCTTCAACACCACGCCTCCCGGCTTCAGCACAGGGGACGCTATGGTTCAGGCTCTGGGTTTCAACCCCCTTGAAAGTGTTCACGTTCCCCCAGGGGGCCATGGACCCCCGGTTGAGAACCGTTGGTATAGAGGATTCAAGCAAAGTCGACAGAAGTGGTTTCTCTTTCTTTCCTATAGCAGTTTTCTCTGTACAAGTGCAAGTTTCAAAAGGTGCTCCAGTGGGTTTCAAATAAATTGAG
The DNA here is from genome assembly GCF_965140235.1 of Caretta caretta. Classification (NCBI taxonomy): domain Eukaryota; kingdom Metazoa; phylum Chordata; order Testudines; family Cheloniidae; genus Caretta; species Caretta caretta. The sequence continues at coordinate 12,458,671 of NC_134209.1, forward strand.
TTCCTTCTCTCTACTAGACTAATACCCACATGCTTTCAAGAAACTGCAATTGCCCATGAATGTGCAGCGAAAAGTGGGTTACTTGCCTGTAACTGGAGGTTCTTCGAAATGTGTAGCCCTTATCTGCATTCCATGGAGGGTTACGCGCATGCACCCAGAGCCGGAGCTTTCAAAAGTAGTACTGTCCATCGTTCCGCACACGCAGCCTTGTACCGCCTCACGTTTTTGACCGAGGCGACAAAAGGTGAGGCAGACCAACTGCACCATCAGTTACTTCTCTACTGCAAATCAACCAGATCCACAGCAGAGGGGAAAGAGGGTGGAACTGGAATACAGGTAGGGACCAGATATCTCCAAGAGCCTCCAGTTACAGGTAAGTAGCCTCCTCTTCCTCGAGTGAGGGTCTCTACTGCATTCCACTGAGAGTGATTTAACAAGCAGTACCCAGATAGGAGGAGGGTGCGAGGAAGATGATGGAACCATGGAATGGAGAAATGCTGCACTGAACAAAGCATTCGTCACAGAGTCATGCACCAGGGCATAATGGGGAGAGAAGGTGAGTATGTCTGTAAGAGGCATGTCACGAGCAGGGCCAGTTAGACAGGCAGAACTGCGGGGTCTCAATGTGTGGATGAGATGATGGTGTAGGGGTTTGGATTTATTAGAAACTGGGGAAGCTTTTGGGAAAGCGGGAGCCTATACAGGAAGGATGGGCTCCACCTAAACCAAAATGGAACCAGATTGTTGGTACTTAAAATTAAAAAGATCATAGACCAGTTTTTAACTGGGGCTGGGGGAAAGCCAACCAGTGCAGAGGAGCACGCGGTTCGGACAGAGACATCCCTTGGGGAGGATCTACTCATGGAGACTGTCTATGTCCTAGTAAGGAGGAGGTGATGGAAGATGATAAAAAACAGGTAGGATCTGATGAGAAACATTCAAATAAACAAAAGTCTCATTCAATTCTATCATGTAATGGGAGAGAGCTAAAAAGTGACATGTTTTTAAAGTGCTTATATACCAATGCTAGAAGTCTAAATAATAAGATGGGTAAACTAGAGTGCCTTGTATTAAATGAGGATATTGATATAACAGGCATCACAGAAACTCGGTGGAATGAGGATAATCAATGGGGCAAAGTAATACCAGGGTACAAAATATATCGGAAGGACAGAACAGGTCGTGCTGGTGGGGGAGTGGAACTATAAGTGAAAGCAAGTACAGAATCAAATGAAGTAAAAATCTTGAATGAACCAAACTGTACCACAGAATCTCTAGGATAGTAATTCCATGCTCTAATAATAAGAATATAGCAGTAGGGGTATATTACTGACGACCTGACCAGGATGGCGATGATTGTGAAACACTCAGGGAGATTAGAGAGGCTGTTAAAATAAAAATCTCAGTAATAACAGGGGATTTTAGCTATACCCATATTAACTGGGTGCATATCACCTCCGGACGGGATGCAGAGATCATGTTTCTTGACACCTTAAATGACTACAGACTAGGGACCAAGTGGCTAGGCAGCAGTTCTGCAGAAAAGGACCGAGGGGTTACAGTGGATGAGAAATTGGATATGAGTCAGCAGTGTGCCCTTGTTGCCAAGAAGGCCAATGGCATTTTGGGCTGTATAAGTAGTAGCATTGCCAGCAGATCAAGGGACGTGATCGTTCCCCTCTATTTGGCATTGGTGAGGCCTCATCTGGAGTACTGTATCCAGTTTTGGGCCCCACACTACAGAAAGGATGTGGAAAAATTGGAAAGAGTCCAGCGGAGGGCAACAAAAATGATTAGGGGGCTGGAGCACATGATTTATGAGGAGAGGCTGAGGGAACTGGGATTGTTTAGTCTGCAGAAGAGAAGAGTGAGGGGGGATTTGATAGCAGCCTTCAACTACCTGAAGGGGGGATCCAAAGAGGATGGAGCTAGGCTGTTCTCAGTGGTGATGTGACAGAAAAAAGAGTAATGGTCTCAAGTTGCAGTGGGGGAGGTTTAGGTTGGATATGAGGAAAAACTTTTTCACTAGGAGGGTGGTGAAGCACTGGAATAGATTACCTGGGGAGGTGGTGGAATCTCCTTCCTTAAAGGTCTTTAAGGTCAGGCTTGAGAAAACCCCGGCTGGGATGATCTAGTTGGGGATTGGTCCTGCTTTGAGCAGGGGGTTGGACTAGATGACCTCCTGAGATACCTTCCAACCCTGATATTCTATGATACTCAAGATGGTTAAGTCCCAAGCAGACTGCAAAGATCTACAAAAGGATCTCTCAAAACTGGGTGACGGCAACAAAATGGTAGATGAAATTCAATGTTGATAAATGCAAAGTAATGCACACTGGAAAACATAATCCCAACTATTCATATAAAATGATGGGGTCTAAATTAGCTGTTACCACTCAAGAAAGATCTTGGAGTCATTGTGGATAGTTCTATGAAAACATCCACTCAATGTGCAGCGACAGCCAAAAAAGCGAACAGAATGCTGGGAACCATTAAGAAAGGGATAGTTAATAAGACAGAAAATATATTGCCTCTATATAAATCCATGGTACGCCCACATCTTAAATACAGCATGCCGATGTGGTCGCCCCAGCTCAAAAAAGATATATTGGAATTGGAAAAGGTTCAGAAAAGGGCAACAAAAATTATTAGGGCAATGGAGTGTCTGCCATATAAGGAGAGATGAATAAGACTGGGACTTTTCAGGTTGAAAAAGAGATGACTAAGGGGGGATAGGATAGAGGTCTATAAAATCATGACTGGTGTGGAGAAAATAAAGAACAAAATGCTATTTACTCCTTCTCATAACACAAGAACCAGGGGTCACCAAATGAAATTAATAGGCAGCAGATTTAAAACAAACAAAAAGAAGTATTTTTTCACACAACGCAGTCAACTCCTTGCCAGAAGATGTTGTGAAGGCCAAGACCATAGGCGTGTGTACGGGGTGTGCCGGGTGTGCCCAGGCACACCCTAATGCAGGGGTCGGCAACCTATGGCACGGGTACCAAAGACGGCACGTGAGCCAATTTTTAATGGCACGCTGCTGCCTGCCGGGTCTCAGCTGTTGGCCCCGCTCAGCCCACTGCTGAACCCAGGCCAGCAGCGGGCTGAACGGGGCTGGGAACCCGGCAGGCAGCAGCGTGTCATTAAAAATCCTGTCCACCCCGGCCCGCTCTTCTCTGCCCTGTTCCTCCCCCCCCCGCGCGGGGGCAGGCTGAAGAAGCTTGGCCCTGGCAGCTGCTGCTGCAGGGCAGGCAAGTTCCTCCCCCCCTCCACCTCTTCCCCCAGCGTGCTGGGTTCCTGTCCCTCCTCCTCTCCCTCCCTGCCACCCATCAGTTGATGACCCTTGCGAGGGAGGGGGAGAAGCGGAGCCGCAGTGCCCTCGCTGCTCCAGGGAGAAGGCAGAGAAGAGGTGGGGACGGGGCCTTGGGAAAGAGAGGTGGAATCAGGGCATATCCCCTCCAGCCCCCTGCTGTGAGCCGCTCTGGGCAGGGGGCTGGGGGTGTGGGCTAGGGTCGTGGGGGTGCTTCCAGCCCCCTGCATTGATCCCTACACCCCCCACACACACACTCCCAGCCCTCTGCCCTGACTCCTGCACCCTCCTCACACACCCCCAGCCCCCTGCCCTGACTCCTGGACCCCTCACACATACCCAGCCCCCCCACACCCCATGCCCTGACTCTTGCACCCTCCCACATTCCCACCCAAACGGGAGCTCCTGCACCCCCCACCCCCACATTCCCACCTCCATCCCTCCCACCAAATGGGAGCTGCCCAGGCAAGCACTTCACACCCAAACCTCCTGCCCCAACCCTGAGGTTGCCGACTCCTGCCCTAATGTCTCAAAAAAAAAAAAAGTGGCTTTGTGTTTTAATTGAATTACATGATATGCTCTTTTTAGTTTTGCATGTTGTACAATGCAATAAGCACCGAATTGCGTAATCTAGATGTTGCAGAAAGGTATAGAAAGCCCGCATTCGCTTGCGGTATGCGCCCCCTCTACTGCGGCGCTGCATTACCATTGGTCCTCCCCTCCCCTCCGACTACTATTCTAGAAAATTCTTTGACCTATATAAGCGGCCACGTCAGGTGTGCCCAGCGCAGTGTCTACAGTGTCTGTAATCTTTGTCGCGTGTACTCTACTGAAATACATCATAAGCCCGTGGCTTTATGTTTGAATTCAATCGTATGATACCCCCTTTTAATTTTAAAATATGGATCGGTTCGTTAAGATAAGGAAAGGAACAGACAAACTGAATTATAATGAATATACTGACCGTAGTGAAAATACCTCAGACTCCTCAGTTAAGAAATTACATGAAGATAATGCCGCCACCAGTTCCAGTGCGTGCAATAAACTGAGTAATAACCAACAGAAACAGACTTTGCCTCTTAGTTCAGGTCACTGCAGTTCCTATTCAAAGCCATCAAACATTCCATCTGATGACCCGGTCTGTGATATTCCAAAAAATAGATTAGAACACCAGTCTCGATTATCTAGAGATTCTTATCAGCCTAGATTGAGCATGTTTCCTAGAAGTAAAATAGGGAATAAACAAAGAAGTTTTCAGTCTGATTGGTATGAAAAGTATAGGTGGTTAGAATATAGCCCAAGAAAGGACACAGCATTTTGCTTTTACTGCCGTTTCTTCTCCTCTAATGATGCAGCAAACAAAGGTCACACTGATCCAGCATTTATTGGTAAGGGATTCAGAAACTGGCATAGGGCTAAAAAATGTTTTAAAAATCACCAAAATCATGTGTTGAGCTGTTCTTCATGGTCAAGTTTTAATGAAGGGAAACCTATTGATGTATTTATTGTTAGATGAGGGCAAGCAGGCTTATCTGTCTAAACAAGAAGAACAACGGTGCCATAACCGAAGTGTAATGGAGCGACTGATTGACATTGTTCTGTGTTTGGCGAAAGGTGGGAGACCATTCAGGGGCCACAGTAAAAGGTGACAGTTGTGAGAAAGGTTTATTTCTAAATCTTGTCAATATGCTCCAAAAATATGATCCCATAATGGCAAAGCACGTGCAACAATCTCCTCGAAACGCTACCTCTCTGAGTAATCGCATCCAAAATGATTTAATTGTAGCCTTGCACAACAAAAGATTGTGTCTTCACTAAATGGAAAAATGGTCTCAATAATTGCCGACGACACTACTGACTGTGGACACCATGAACAGATGTCCATTGCGGTGCGGTATTTTGACAATGAAAAACATAGTCCAGTTGAACATTTTGTGTCTCTTCAGAGACTATTAACAGTTGATGCTCAGTCTATTTTTGACCAGTTAAATGATGTCCTTGGCATTCTTAAAATTGACTGGTCATCAGTGATGTCTGTCTGTTTTGATGGCATCTACTATGGCATAGTAGATGTTTTGATGGCATCTACTATGTCTGGAAGTACGGCGGGAGTTCAAATGAAATGTAAAGAAAGAAACAGTGAAATACTCTATGTGCATTGAACCTTATCCTAATAGATGCATGCACTTCAAGTAAACAAAACAGAACTGTCTGATTTTTTTGGTGTTATTCAGACTCTTTATGCCTTCATGGAGGGGAATCCTGTGCGACGTGCAGTAATGGAGAAGATTTCACAAGAAGTAGGATCCCAGTTGAAGACTTTGAAGTTCCTGTCAAACACAAGATGGGCATGCAGAGCAGAAACAGTGGCTGCTGTAAAACAACATTACTCCACCATTTTACAAGCTTTACATGAGATTATAGAAACAAATTTGCCTTGCTGACGCTAAAATAATAGCCAGGAGCCTTATCCATGAACTAAATTCATTCAAGTTCATCTTTGCCCTTCACATGATGCACCCTATTCTCCAGATAGTCGTAAAAGTGAGTAAGGCTCTTCAAGCTCCAGATCTCAACTTACTTACTGCAATGACAGGGGTGAAAAGCTTGTGTAACTCTTTGGCTGCGATGAGAAGTGGCCCAGAATATTTTCAATCTATTTTCAATGACAGTGTGAAAATGTGTGCAAAGAATGATATATCGATTCCTCCAGTTAAGAAGAGAAAAACGTCCACTCGTATTGATGACGCGTTTGAGTCCCAGCATCACTTTGATACAAAAGAGGAGCAGGAGAGAATAACTTCATTTTACCCACTCCTAGACTCAGTGATTACCAGCATTGACCAGCTATTTGAACTTGTAAAATTGTGACTGCAATGGGAAAACTGCTGAGCTTAGACATTGGTAGGGACAATATGAGAATCGTTGCCAAAATATTTAAAGTGTCCTTGGATGAGTTGGAAGCTGAAGTCAGATTGCTTCGGGGTTATGACGGATCTGTTCCTAAAGGTAGCATTACGAACACCACCAGAGAGTGGCTTGATTGGCTAAAGGAATCTGATTGGTCTTCCATGTTCCAGGCCTTTTACAAACCTATTCAATGCTTTGCAGGCTTACCTGTTACAAGCTGTTCGTGTGAAAGCTTTTTTGAAACTAGCACATGTAAAAGACAAACTAAGAAGTACAATGTCCCAACAGTGCCTAGACTCACTCATGATTTTGTACATTGTTAATCACTTCATCAGTTAATTACAATGATGTGATTGAGGAATTTAAGTCCATAACACCTGATGAGCGATGTCTCATTCTCTAGGACAGGAAGATGAAGAAATGTTAATCTGCTTTGGTCAATTTGGATTAGCTTATTATCTGGTTAAAGATAAAGATTGTGAAAATTGACTGTATCTTTGTATATGCCTGGATATCACGACAGCAAAAATTTGGTATTTTGTGTCTCATTTTTTAAGTTTGTATTTTTTAAGTAAAGTTTAGTTGTTAATTTAAAAAAAATTAAGTTTAGTTAAGTTTTAGTTTCTTTAGTTTGTTCGATGAATAAAAATAATGTCCTTTATGACTGAGTATTCAATAAATGTTCGCCTTTTAAAAAAAAAAGATTATAGCAGGGTTAAAAAAACCCCTAGATAAATTCATGGAGGATAAGTCCAACAAAGGCTATTAGCCAGGGTAGGCAGGGATGGTGTCCCTAGCCTCTGTTTGCCAGAAGCTGGGAATGAGCGACAGAGAACGAATCTCTTGATGATTCCCTGTTCTGTTCATTCCATCCGGGGCACTTGGCATTGACCACTGTCAGAAGACAGGATACTGGCTAGATGGACCTTGCTGCTCTTATGTCAGTAAGTGTGTCAGTAGTTGATGCTCACGCTCTCATAGAGTGGGCCCACGTCCCACAGGGATGAGACTGATATTTAACTGATAGTAGAGTGTAATGCACCCCAAACCCACTTGGAAATCCACTGAGTGGCGATAGCGTGGACCTTATTTGTTTCTGCTATGGCAACGAATAGCCTCAGAGACTTCCAGAATGGCCTCGTCCTCTACAGGTAAAAGACTAGGGTCCTATGGACATTGAGGGAGTAAAGATGTCGTTCCTCTTCTAAGGTGTGTTGCTTCGGAAAAAAGACACGTAAATGTAGGGTTGGAAACCATGTTTGGCAGAAAACTTGGTTGTAAATGCATGGAAAGTTTGTCCTTACGGAATGTGGTGAAAGGCCCCTAGTTCACCAACCCTTCTTGCAGAGGTCATAGCTCCCAGGAAAGCGACCTTCATGGAGAGAAGAGAAAGGGAGCAGGAGGCCAGGAGCTCGAAGGGCGAATGCTGTGAGGACTGGGAGGATGTGTCCACATAAGGCCCTTCCACAATAGAACAGTCAATGGGTGAGTGAAAACCGAGTGCCCCTCCACAGGGGAGTGGAAAGCACTCGTGGCCACTACATGCACCTTGATGGAGCTCAGAGCAAGCCCCAACTCTTTCAGAGACAAAAGACAGTCCAAGAGAATACGGACTTATGGCCTACGAGGAAGGCCTTTCTCTTGGTCCCAGGAGGTGAAACATTTCCAGTTGCCTTGATAGAACTGCCTCATGGATTCCTTCCTGCCACTTGAGAGCACGTCTCACGCTGCAGATGAGCATGCATTCCCAAGTTAGCAAAGATGCCCACGGAGACCTCACCTCGTCCAGGGCAAACAGTTCATGAAACAACTCATAGATTCATAGATTCATAGATATTTAGGCCAGAAGGGACCATTATGATCATCTAGTCTGACCTCCTGCACAATGCAGGCCACAGAATTTCACCCACCACTCCTAAAAAAGACCTCACATCTATATCTGTGCTATTGAAGTCCTCAAATTGTAGTTTGAAGACCTCAAGGAGCAGAGAATCCTCCAGCAAGTGACCCGTGCCCCATGCTACAGAGGAAGGCGAAAAACCTCCAGGGCCTTCCAATCTGCCCTGGAGGAAAATTCCTTCCCGACCCCAAATATGGCGATCAGCTAAACCCTGAGCATATGGGCAAGATTCATCAGCCAGATACTACAGAAAATTCTTTCCCGGGTAACTTGGATCTTACCCCATCTAAAAACCCATCACAGGCCATTGGGCCTATTTACCATGAATATTTAATTACCAAAACCATGTTATCCCATCATACCATCTCCTCCATAAACTTATCGAGTTTAATCTTAAAGCAAGATAGATCTTTTGCCCCCACTACTTCCCTCGGAAGGCTATTCCAAAACTTCACTCCTCTGATGGTTAGGTTCAGAGGCAGATTCATGTCTGGTCCATGGAGGGAACCAGAATGGGAAGCTGCATCGGAACGGATGATTCACAGGACTTCGGCTGAACTGGTGCAAAACGGATATGCTGCTCAGGCACCAGGACTAGCAGATCTGGTGCGTGGTGCAACATTTTGTCATGTTTGTGGGCCTTGGAACGCACCACTTCTCCGAGGCTGGAACTCATGGATTATGAGTCATCTTTCTTGAGCCTTGAGGAAGACTTACTGCCATACTTATGCGCACGCTTCCTTGCCTCATGTCTAGTGTTGACAGTGCTGGTACCAGTGGAACTGGACTGGAGCTCCGCTATAGGAGGGTCACTCCTGGATTGCTCAAGCTGATGTACATGGGGGTCCTTGTCCAGGATCTACTGCGGCCTCAGGGCAACCTCCTTGAGGTGCTTCTCAAGATGGAGAGCCCGGCCTCCAGGTACAAGAGGCAGATACTGCACCGGGACACAACATGGGCTTCCCCCAAGGAGTACAGACGGCGGTGGTGCTCATTGCTAATCAAAAACAAGTGAGGGCAGGAAGCACAGATCGTGAAACCCGGCATCTTCGGCATAATCCAGTACCGAGATGCGTCACAAGGGACGAGAGCTGCGACTCAGTCCATGCGGCTGAGAGAAGGAACTGAAGGCGCGGTTGATCTGTCCCCACCCCCATCCCCTCAGTCAAAACCATAAGGCAGTACAAGGGCACATGCATAGCCCAATGGACATTTCTATTTTGAAAAGCTCCAGCTTTGGGCACATGTGCATAACCTTCCATGGAATACAACTGGGACCGTCACTCGAAGAAGAGCGCAGCTGAGCACAGAATGACTGCTCCCTGTGCTTGAGCTTCAGGACCAATTTTCAACTTGCTGGTTTGAAAAGTAACTCTCCCATGTTAACAACCCTTAAGGATGGACTTACTGAATGGAGAGTACAGTTAACTATAAATTGGTACCTCTGTTGCGTGTCCACACTGTGTTCCTTGTGTTGCTGGAACACATCCACACTAACAGCTCTTGCATCAATACAGACAGCAGTGCACTGTGGTAGCTATTACCCTGCATCTGGCCGTGCGGTGCTTTGGGAAGGGTTTGCAATACCTTATGGGGCAGGTACCGCATCACATGATGCAGGTTTCTCAATCACATTGTCCAACGGGCATCCCACTAGATTGACAGCCGCTTTTCAACTGAAGTGGGGGGGGGGGTGAGAGACAGGGAGCGTGTGACAGGGGGAGGGAGGAGAGTATGTCGGCATGCTGTCTTGTAAGTTCAGACAGCTACCCTGCTGGAAGCAACCAGTCCTGAGGCAGGGAAAAACCCTGACATCAGACACGACCACCTCGCCTCCCTCCCTGGCTCTGCACAGCAGAGAGGCTCTCTGTCTCACACACATCCACCCCAGCCTGCCTGCCTCTGTGTTCCTAGTGTGGAGAGAGCAAGAGCATCCCATGTTAATGATTTATTTCCCGTTGCAGAGCAGCACAGCAGATCAGCGGGAGGAGCGCATGCCTGCTGAGTTCAAAACAAGGAGCAGAGTGGTCACTGCAGGTTTTGTGGGACACCTCCGAAGGCCACTTGCAGCAATAAAAGCAATCAAGGTGTTTCCACTGGCACTCGGGGCGCTAAAGCCTCTACCCAGAAAGCCTTACCCTTTTGTGGAGGTGGTTTTACTGCCACATTGCAACTGAGGAGTTTCTTCGCAAGAAGTGGCTTTGCAGTGGGTACACCTCTGCTGCTTCAGCGCCAAAAGCTGCCTTTTGGCAAAAAAAGTTGGCAGTGTAAACCAGGCCGTAGATTGACGTGTGAATCGCAGTTACATCTCATACAGCAGGCTAGGACTCTACCAGTCACAGGGAAAACAGACACAGAAAACAGTTACATACCTTTTCGTAACTGCTGTTCTTCAAGATGTGTTACCCACATCCATTCTACGGTAAGCGTGCACGCACCCACGTCCGGTCGGAGATTTCTGCCCTCGCAGCGTCCGTAGGGCCGGCTGCAGCACCCTCTGAAGCGGCACGCTCATGCGGCAGTACTTCAGGTGCTGCCGGCCCTACACCCTCTCAGTTCCTCCTTGCCAGCAACTCCGCCAGAGGGGCAGGAGGGCAGGGCATGGAATGGACATGAGCAACACGTCGCCAAGAACACTAGTTATGAAAAGGTAGGTAACCGTTTTTTTCTTCGAGTTCTTGCTCATGTCGATTCCATTCTAAGTGACTGACAAGCAGTATCCACAGAGCTGGGCTCAGAGCTCACAGCTTAGCGGCTTGCAGCACTACCGAAGCCAGCATCGTCCCAGGCCTGCCGGGTAAGTGCATAGTGGGGTGTAAAGGTATGATCAGACAACCAGGTGACCACTCTACAGATGTCCTGGATAGGGATAGGCACTTGGGCCATAAAGGCTGCCGAACAGGCTTGTGCCCTTGTAGAGTGGGCGGTGACGATTGCTGGGGCAGCATCTTCACTTGATCATAGCAGAAGCGAATGCAGGCAGTGATCCAGGAGGAAATCCTTTGAATGGATACAGAGCAACCCTTGATCCTGTGAACCACAGTGACAAACAATTGTGTCAACTTATGGAATGGCTTGGTCCTGTCGATGTAGAAGGCCAGAGCCCTCCAGACATCCAGGGCATGCAGCCTATGCTCCTCTTCCAACTTGTGCAGCTTTGGAAAGAAGACTGGTTAGTAAATGTCCTGGCTCGAATGAAACTGAGAGACTACCTTGGGAAGGAACGCCGGGTGCGATCTGAGCTGGACCTTGTCCTTGTAAAAGACTGTGGAAGGTGGTTCTGAGGTGAGTGCCTGAATCTCGGATACTCAGAGGGCTGATGACACAGTGACCAGGAATGTGACCTTCCAGGAGAGGAGGAGGAAAGAGCAAGAAGCCAGACGCTTGAAGGGGGGACCCATGAGTTGTGACAGCACCAGATTCAAGTCCCACAGAGGAACTGTATCCTTGACATGCAGGTAGAGGTGCTCCAGACCCTTAAGGAATCCGGCCATGATAGCCTGAGTGAAAAACCAACCTGCCTTCGAATGGCTGCTGGAAGGCTGAGATGGCCCCCCAATGGACATTGATTGATGAGAGGGACATGCCCTGGAGCTTGAGACGCAGGAGGTAGTCTAGCATGACCTGCAGCAAAGCTCACTTGGGACGGACACCTTTATCCACGGTCCAGAAGGTGAACCACATCCATTTGACCAGGTAGTCACTCTGGTGGAGGGCTTTCTATTTCCCAGTAGGACTTGCTGGACCTCGGCTGAGCACCGCTGCTCCTGTGCGTTTAGCCACGCAGCAGTTAAGCCCTCAGATGTAGTGCCGCCAGGTTCGGGTGCAGGAGACTGCCATGGTTCTGGGGCAACAGGTCTGCCCTGAGAGGCATCTGGAATGGAGTCGCCACCGAGAGGTCCAGCATAGTGCTGAACCAGTGTTGGCATGGCCACGTTGGCACTAGGCGGCTGACCTTCACCCTGTCCTGTTTGATTTTCATGAGGACTCTGGGTAGCAAGGGCACCAGAGGGAAAGCGTACATCAAAGCCCCTGACCACGGGAGCAGGAAGGCATCTGACAGAGATCCTTTGTCCATGCCACGAATTGAGCAGAAAACGTGGCATTTCCTGTTCTGCCTGGATGTGAGTAGGTCCACCCAGGGAGTTCCCCACTTGTGGAGGATGGAACTGACCACCTCCGGGTGAAGGGACCACTCACGGCGAGATGAGAATGTCCTGCTGAGGCGGTCCACCCAAGCATTCCTGGCCCCTGGGCCGTGAGCAATCACAAGATTGATGTCGTGTTGCAGACAGAAGTTCCAGAGCCGGAGGGCTTCCTGGCAGAAGGCAGACAACCTGGCTCCACCTTGCCTGTTGATATAAAAGACTATGGCCATGTTGTCCATCGTGACCTGAACCACCATGCCTTGTATGTGAAGCAGAAAGGCTTGACAGGCTAGGCAAACCGCCCTGAGCTCCCGGATGTTGATGTGCAGGGACCAGTCTTGACTGGATCAACAACCCTGAGTACTGAGATAGCCCAGGTGGGCTCCCCAACCCTGGTCTGAAGCATCAAAGATGAGAGTCACTGACGAGACTGAGGCCGCGAACGGGACTCTCACCAGCACCGACATGGGATCTTGCCACCAGGTTAGAGACGACAGTACGCAGTCTGGAATCGTTACCATGCTGTGCCAGTTGGGGACATAGACCGACACCACCCATGCATGCTGAACCACATAAGTGCATGCCGCCATGTGGCCCAACAGCCTCAGGCACATGTGGGCAGCGGTGAGCAGGTGTACTCGCAGAAGCAAAATGAGGTCCACCATGGCTTAGAACAGAGTCCCGGGGAGGATGACCCTGGCCCGAGTGGAGTACAGTACCGCCCTGGTCACAATAGGTGGAACAGACCAGATTGAGATGCCTCTGCAACTGATCCAGGGACCGATCCTCTATCAACCAGTCGTTGAGGTACGGGTAGATTTGGACTCCCTGATGTCGTAGGTAAGTGACCACTGGCACTATACACTTTGTGAATACTCTCGGGGCCAACGAGAGACCAAAGGGCCGTGAACTGGAAGTGGTGCTGGCCCAACATGAAACAGAGTAAATGCCAGTACCCCGGGAATATGGAAATACGTGGCCTTTAAATCGAGGGCGGCGTACAAGTCTGCCGGATCCAGGGATGTAATGATGGAGGCTAGGGAGACCATGCGAAACTTCAACCTCTTGAGAGACTTGTTGAGGTCTAGAATAGGTCTGAGGCCCCCTTTTGCCTTCAGAATTAGAAAGTAGCAGGAGTAGAATCCTCTTCCATCCATGTTCTGAGGAACCTCTTCCACTGCTACCAGCCGCAGGAGGTTTTCGACCTCCTGGACAAGGAGTTGTTCATGAAAAGGGTCCCTGAAAGGAAGGAAGGTTGGAAGGGCTGGTTGGCTATAAATTGTAGGATATAGCCCCAAACTGTGTCGAGTACCAAACAGTCAGAGGTGATACGGGAGCAGGCCGACTGGAAAGGGCAGAGGAGGTTGAGGAAGACAGGAAGCGGATTCGGTGAATTGACTGGGGTGTCGTCCTCGGGCGCACCCTCAAAATGCCTGCTTCTGGCTGCGTTGGTCCCTGGAAGGACCAGGCTGGGCAGGGGGACGAGATCATGATGGGTGGCACCGCTTAAAATCCTTGTGTCTGTCCTTTTTGTAGGAGCTGGCCCAAGGGGTACCCCCCCAAGACCTCAATGAAAGCGGAAGAGCAGTGAGCAGAACGGCTTTCTGGCCTGCTGAGGAGTATGGAGACCCAACGTGTGAAGGGTAGGCTGGGACTCCTTAAGGCCATAGAGCCTTCCATCAGTAAGCTCTGAGAATAGCCCCGTTCCCTTGAAAGGGAAGTCCTGGAGGGTGGACTGCATCTCCAGGGACAGCCCGGAGGTCTGTAACCAGGAGCTGTGCCTCATGGTTATTGCAGAGGCAACCACCCTGGACGCAGAGTCCGTGGCATCCCAGGCCATCTGGATAGCACCTCTGGCCACAGCCTTGCCCTCTTCCACCAGAGTGGCAAACTCCTGTGCCCAATCCTGTGGGATGTTCTCCTTGAACTTGCTGGAGTCCCACAGGTTAAAACTGTAACTGCAAAGTAAGGCCTAATGGTTAGAGACCCTAAATTGGAGGCTGGCTGTTGAATACATCTTTCTGCCAAGTAAGTCCAGCCTCTTGGCATCTTTATTTTTGGGACTATCACTCGCCTGCTCCCTCATTGACGGCGACCATGACCAGGGACCCCACAGGAGGGTGCGTGTACAGGTATTCAAACCTTTTTGTGGGGATGTAGTACTTCTTTTCCTCCTTCTTAGATGTGGACGGAATGGAAGATGGCGTCTGCCATACAGACTTGGCAACCTTTAGGACCCCTGGGTGGACAGGCCGTGAGACCTGGGCTGGGGCGGAGGAGGGGCTGACACTGAAGAAGTCATTGGACTTCTCAGCTAGCTCCTCAACCTCCAAATTCAGGTTGGCTGCCACCCTCTTGAGCAGGGCTTGGTGTTCACTGAAGTCATCGGGGGGGCTATTGGTTTGCGAGGGCCCCGCCACTGCCTCATCCGGGGATGATGAGGACAACTGCACTGCTGGAGGGTGGGGAGCATCCCCTTGCTCAATTGGGGACCACTCTGCAGCCACTAGAGACTGCCGCGAAGCTCCCACGTCAGACTCGGCACCATGCTCCGACTCCGGTGCCAGATGCACTGGCCGTAGGTTGTCTGCTGCAGCCAGGGAGGAGCAGTGGGAGTACAGTGCCCGGCATAACAGGTACACACCACAGGTTCCAGTATTGCCACTGGGTGGGCCATTGCCCTTGACCCCGTGCTGGTGCCGCAGGCACTTTGGCGGGTTCCCGGCTAGGAGACTATTCGCCCTATACAGGGGAAGGGCTGAACTGGCCCTCCAACCCTGACCACTGGCCTTCTGGTGACCAAGGCTGTCGAAACCTGAGCTTGTCAACTGATCCTACTCGGCAACCAGTGCAGAGAAGGCGAGGACCAGCACCTGCCCGCAGAACGGTCCCGGGGCCCCGGTGACCGGTGCCGCAACCAGGATCCTGTAGGGGATCGAAGCTTGGGAGACTTGTGAGGCGATAGTGATTGGCGCATCCTGGCGATCTCTGGAGGGAGGTTTGACAGTACCATGAGTACGGGGATCAGCGTCGCGACTCTGCGGTCCCATGTCTTGTCAGTGGGGACCATGGAGTCAGAGATCTGGGCCTCCTGGCCAGAGACTGAGACTGTGGTGCCAGAGTCCTGGCTGCAGTGAAGGGGAACGATGCCTGCGGTCCGCAGACGCTCTACTGCCTTAGGGACTGGGACCCCCTGCAACTCTCCCGAATTGGAGTCGGGTCCCTGGCTGGGCTAGGAGGTCTGACCACAGTGGCGGACACAAGGCCTAACACAGGTCCTTTGCCCAAAGTTCCCTTCTTGTGCATTACCTGCAGACCAGTCGACTTAGACCGCTTCTTCAGTACCGGCGAGGGGGACGGTGCCAGGCGGATTCCGGTGCCGGCAGTGCCCTGCAAGCTGAAGTGTCAGGTGTGGAGTCTGAGTGCGAGGGCTCCAGTGCAGTCTCAGAGCAGCCTCCATGAGGAGAGCTCTCCATCAAATGTCCTGCTCTTTCTGAGTCCGGGGACGGACGTTTTTGCAGATCTGGCACTTGTCTTTTCTATGCGATTCCCCCAGACACTTTAAACAGCTATCGTGAGGGTCACTGATGGGCATCGGCCAGCTGCACTCAGAACAGGGCTTGAAGCCTGGGGAACGGGGCATGCCCTGCTCTGGAACAAAGTACTAAACTATTACTAAAACACGTAACAGCTAAGTAATCACTGACTAAATACCGAAGGAGAACTATCTGAACAGTGAAGAACCGCTAATGCCCTTGCGATGCAAGACCAGGTGCTCCAACCCCACTGTCATGGGCGATAAGAAGGAACTGAGAGCGCGTAGGGGCTGGTGGCGCTTGATATGAGCGCATCACTCCAGAAGGCACCACAGCCGGCCCTACGGATACCACTAAGGCAGAAACCTCCAACAACTGTGCACATGGGCGGCACACACCTACAGTGGAATCGAGATGAGCAAGCACTCGAAGAAACAGTTACCTTCTCCAGCACATGTGACCAATGGCTATGGTGTGATTTTAAGAGCAGCAGCAGAGCAGTTATGTTCATTATTATGTATGCAAAAACTCACCCTTACAGTGCTCTCCTCAGCAGAGATTCTCTCTACCTTCACACATGCACACACTCATTTTTTAAAGTCTACACACCTATACTATTAACTAATTTGTAGTTTATTTTTTCCCCATCTCTCCCCTTCTGATTGGACACACACACATCCGACAGCATACTTTGCTGCTTTTCCACCAAAGTACTACTTTCCTTTCTGTTTGCATGTCTTCCTCATGAGAGCCCATTTCTGCTGAGAAAGAATGCTTGTGTTGGACCAAAATGGAAGTTTGTGTCATACCAAAATGGAGGCTTGACACAAATTCTTTGCTGACAAAGAACTTTTAAAGTCTATTTAATGTTAAAACAATTTTAGGACCCCACTCAAGTGTAACTCTTTAGTATTTCAATTCCTTACCATTTCTGTTCAGAGTTGTGATGTTCTTTGAGCTGGAGAAAATACTGATATAAAAATCTTTCTGTAGGAAGCAGGACTGGTGGGATGGGATGAAGTAATTTACCGTGCTACTATTCAGTAAAACCAGACCACTGGCATGCCTGTTTATTTGGGGTTTTTTAATCATAAAATCCTACACAGTCTGAGCAGCCCCCTCTTCCTGGAGGGATTATTCTGTTCTCGTTTGTTTCCATGAGGCTTTTTCCCTCTCCCTCATTCCAGTTCCGAGTCTGCCACTTGGCTGGTTGTTTGGTGCCAAGGGTTATATAAATATAAACCCACCTAAGAAAGGAAACACACGCCATTTTCCTGTTCTGTGGCATAAAGTTCCTGTCACTTGGCGACGGATTAGACATGCTTTGTGGGGCAGCAGTGTCAGGAGAGGGTCACTTGGAGTGAACATGCCCCTCCTCTCTCAAAGCACAAGAAAAAAGAAACCCAGGCTTTTGCTGGCTAAAATGTTTAACCAGTCACTCTGTATTTTGATGGTGCATTCTTTCAGCAGCATGTCACACGCTCGTTATTGGAAACTTCCCCTCCTACCCCCCCAAAGAGTCATACTGCAACAAGCACATACATAAAACATTCACCGACATATTTTTCTATTCTCAGAACCGCTTTCCTCTTAACAGTAATATACAGAGAGTAAATTAAAGCTTTGACCTTAAAGATTGTTGGGTAAAATGCTGTCTTTAACAGTGAGGATTAATTAGATTCTTTATAAAAATTAAAATGATCGATTTCTAGGAATTAATTAAATTTTTAACAGGAGCAGAGGTAACAGGAGATTTAGGTAACATTTTCAAAAGCACACAAGTGACTTAGAAGCTTACATCTCATTTTAAAATGCAACTTAGGTATTTAGGAGCTTAAGTCTCACTGAAAGCCAAAATCACTTTTGCAAATGGGATTTAGTTGCTTTTGAAAATGTTCCTCTTCGCAAACAGAAAATGGGGAATACACAAGACTACCATCACAGAACTCTGCTAACGCACCTGAACTTTGCCATGCATCATCACTGCTGTCCTGGCCCCAAGCCTCCCAAGCAGAAACTGAATCACACACAATTGCACATCAGTGTCTGTGATATAAATGAAGACTGACTATGAAACCACTGAACTCATTTTCAGCTTCGACATAAGCCATATATGAATCCATGCATTCACTGCTTTAGCTTACCGTTCCACTAGACCCATGCATTTGTGGAAACAGGAAAAATTTCAATTTTATATTTCCAAGAAAAAGTTTCATTTTCATTTATAATTAGTGGGGCTGTCAAGTGATTTAAAAAAAAATTAATCGCGATTAATCGCACTGTTAAACAATAATAGTACACAATTTAAATATTTTTGGACATTTTCTACATTTTCAAATATATTGATTTCAATTACAACACAGAATGCAAAGTATACAGTGCTCACTTTATATTTATTTTTATTACAAGTATTTGCACTGTAAAAAACAAAAGAAATACTATTTTTCAATTCACTTAATAAAAGTACTGTAGTGCAATCTCTTTATCATGAAAGTTCAACTTACAAATGTAGAATTATGAACAAAAAAACCTGCATTCAAAAATAAAACAATGTAAAACTTTAGAGCCTGCAAGTCCACCCAGTCCTACTTCTTGTTCAGCCAATCACTCAGACAAACAAGTTTGTTTACATTTGCAGAAGATAACGCTGCCCGCTTCTTGTTTACAATGTCGCCTGAAAGTGAGAACAGGCGTTCCCATGGCACTGTTGTAGCTGGCATCGCAAGATATTTATGATATTTCTTTTATCATTTTTACAGTGCAAATATTTGTAATAAAAAATAATACACACTTTGATTTCAATTACAACAGAGAATACAATATCTATGAAAATGTAGAAAAAGATCCAAATTTTTAATAAATTTCAATTGGTATTCTATTTAACAGTGCGATTAAAACTGCGATTAATGGCGATAAATTTTTTTTAATCGCGATTCATTTTTTTCAGTTAATTGCGTGAGTTAACTGCTATTAATCAACAGCCCTAATAATTAATATACTGCTTGGCATTTCCTTACCACCTACGATATTGCAGAAGCAGCAGATATCTATTTGGGAGAGGTTTGAGTGGGTTCTGCTGAGTTTATGTGACACAAAGAATGGTTACTTGCTTTACAGTAACTAGTTCTTTGAGACGTTTTGCCTGTGCAGATCCCACTAAAGGTGCATGTGGGCCTCCGGTGTGCAAGCCCCTTGGACTTACCAGATTCATGTACACCACAAGCAGGATCCACACAGACAAAACATCTCAAAGAAGAATTTTCTGTCCCAGCTCCTCTAAAATGAAGACCACACAGACAGACCGGAGATCACCAAGAAAGCTAGTGAGCCACCACACTGAAGGTCGACAGTCACACATTCCAAGCACTGAACGCAGCCCTAGAAGTGCTTTAATCTCCACTATTGTTACTTAGGTGACTGAACGAGTGTGACACTTCAAAGCCCATGCCTAGGATGTGCAGGGCTTCACACCCAGTACTGTCATTTTGGCAGCATTAATGAAATGAGCCTTCTAATTGTTTTGCATTTCACAGATGGGACACTGAGGCACAAAGAGGCTATCACACTGCAATCCTAACGCAGCCCTGGAGACAGAACCCACACTTTGTGCACTTTAGCACCCTAACCCCAATCATCTCCTTGACCCATCCCATCTGATGCTCTCTTACATCTCCCTGTGCCCGGAACAGCCTCTGGAACAACAGCCACTAACAGCCCTCCAATTCATATTAGCACAGCCACACCCTCTCTGTGTATGGCCTATACAGTCTATACAGACTGCAGACTGCGAAGAGCTACAAAAGGATCTCACAAAACTGGGTGACTGGACAACAAAATGGCAGATGAAATTTAATGTTGATAAATGGAAAGTAATGCACGTTGGAAAACATAATCCTAACTATACATATACAATGATGGGGTCTAAATTAGCTGTTACCACTCAGAAAGATCTTGGGAGTCACTGTGGATAGGTCTCTGAAATCATCCACTCCATGTGCAGTGGCAGTCAAAAAAGTGAACAGAATGTTGGGAATCATCAAGAAAGGGATAGATAATAAGACAGAAAATATCATATTGTCTCTATTTAAATCCATGGTACACCCACATCTTGAATACTGCGTGCAGATGTGGTCGCCCCATCTCAAAAAAGATATATTGGAATTGGAAAAGGTTCAGAACAGGGCAACAAAAATGATTAGGGGTATAGAACGGCTTCCATATGAGGAGAGATTAATAAGACTGGGACTTTTCAGCTTGGAAAAGAGGCGACTAAAGGGGGATATCACAGAGGTCTATAAAATCCTGAGTGGTATAGAAAAAGCAAATAAGGAAGTGTTGTTTACTCCTTCTCATAATACAAGAACAAGGGGCCACCCAAATGAAATTAATAGGTAGCAGGTTTAAAACGAACACAAGAAAGTATTTTTTCACGCAACGCACTGTCAATCTCTGGAACTCCTTGCCAGAGGGTGCTGTGAAGGCCAATACTATAATGGGGTTCAAAATGGAGCTATATAGATTCATGGAAGATAGGTCCACCAATTCCTATTAGCCAGGGTGGGCAGGAATGGTGTCCCTAGCCTCTGTTTGCCAGAAGCTGGGATTGGGTGACAGGGCGAGGATTACCTGTTTGTTCATTCCCTTTGGGGCACCTGCCATTGGCCACTGTCAGAAGACGGGATACTGGGCTTGATGGACCTTTGGTCTGACCCAGTATGGCCATTCCTATGTTCTTTGCTTGTGGTTTTAGATTGCCAGCCCTTCTGGTCAGGGCACTGACCTCCCCCTTGTTCACAGCAGAAACAATTGCTGGGAACAGACCATGCTTAGGAGATTCTTGCAGTAAGTAAAACACACAACAAAGGAACAGGAGAAAGGGAGACATTTTGAATGCTATAAATTTAGGAACACAGTTTTAATACCCTACATAATGAGGCCTATTACTCCCCATTGTCATTAGTATGCCTCATGCAGCTGAATCCCTATGATTACTGTTGAGAGCGTATGCCCCAGAAATATAACTCTCACTGCAACTGTTTTCGCTGTTCATGCGAAAGCTTGTTTTACAGTATAATTCAGCCTGGTGGGAGTCCTATATACTGCAGTCCTATATACTGCAAACCCTAGAACCATTTATGTAGGTTGCAGTCTGGAAAATACTAGCCTCTATAGGTTAAAAGATGTTGCTTGTTACAGATTTAGCCCATTACCTGATGAACCTGAACTGCAGTGTAGGATGTTAAAAAATTTAAATTGCTGAAGTTGATGCTATTCAATTTGACAAGCAACAAAGTGGTATGTTATAAATTTAACATGTTTTCTGTGTTGCTCTACAGAACTAACTAAGAATTTTTGGTGAATGGCCTGAAAAAAGGTTTGCAGGCAAGCACCAAGCCTTTATTTCACTCAGGATTGTATACTTGCACCTTAGAATCATAGAACTGGAAGGGACCTTGAGAGGTCATCTAGTCCAGTCCCCTGCACTCATGGCAGGACTAAGTATTAGCTAGATCGGGGTGGGCAAACTACGGCCCGCAGGTCACATCCGGCCCTCAAGTTCCCGCTGGGGAGCACCCAGGGTCTGGGGCATGGCTCCTGTCCGGCGCGCCAACCAAGAAGCAGGGCCTGGGGCTGCTCCACGTGGCTTCCCCTCCAACTCCTATGCATAGGGGCATCCAGGGGGCTCCACTCTGCATACTGCCTCCGCCCCAAGTGCTGCACCCGCAGCTCTCATTGGGAGCTGGCCAATGGGACCTGCAGGGGTGGTGCCTGTGGATGAGGCAGCATGTGGGGCAATGTGCAGAGTCGCCTGGCGACACCTCCGCGTAGGAGTTGGAGAAGGGACATGCTGCTGCTTCCGTGAGCCGCTTGAGGTAAGCGCCACCTGGAGCCTGCACCCCTGAACCTCCTCCCAAACCCCAACCCCAGCCCTGATCCCCCTCCTGCCCTCCAAACCCCTCAATCCCAGGCCGGAGCACCCCCTGCACCACAAACCTCTCATTCCCAGTCCCACCCACAGAGTCTGTACCCTCAGCCAGAGCCTGCACCCCAACCCCCTGCCCCAGCCCTGATCCCCTTTCTGCCCTCCAAACTCCATGGTCGCAGCTTGGAGCACCCTCCTACACCCGAAGCGCCTCATCCCCAGCCGGAGCCCCCACCTCCCCGCCCCAGCCCGGAGCTCCCTCCCGCACCCTGAACTCTTCATTTCTGGCCCCACCACAGAGCCCGCACCCCCAACCAGAGCTCTCACCCCCGCCCACACCCCAACCCCAATTTTGTGAGCATTCATGGCCCGCCATACAATTTCTATTCCCAGATGTGGCCTTTGGGCAAAAAGTTCGCCCACCCCGATCTAGACCATTCCTGACAAGTATTTGTCTAATCTGCTCTAAAAAATCTCCAATGACAGATTCCACAACCTCCCTAGGCAATTTATTCCAGTGCTTAACCACTGTGACAGTTAGGAAGTTTTTCCTAATGCCCAACCTAAACCTCCCTTGCTGCAACTTAAGCCCACTTGCTTCTTGTCCTGTCCTCAGAGGTTAAGAAAAATATTTTTTCTCCATCCTCCTTGTAACAATCTTTTATATACTTGAAAACTGTTTTGTCCCTCTCAGTCTTCCTTTTTCCAGGCTAAACAAACCCATTTTTTTCAATCTTCCCTCATAGGCCATGTGTTCTAGACCTTTAATCATTTTTGTCGCTCTTCTCTGGACTTTCTCCAATTTGTCCACATCCTTCCTGAAATATGACACCCAGAACTGGACACAATACTCGAGTTGAGGCCTAATCAGAGCAGAGTAGAACGGAAGAATTACTCCTTGTGTCTTGCTTACAACACTCCTAATACATCTCAGAATGACGTTCGCTTTTTTTGCAACAGCATTACACTTTTGACTCATATTTAGCTTGTGATCCACTATGACCCCCAGATCCCTTTCCACAGTACTCCTTCCTGGGCAGGAAGTCATTTCCCATGTTGTATGTGTGCAACTGATTGTTCCTTCCTAAGTGTAGTACTTTGCATTTGTCCTTATTGAATTTCATCCTATTTATTTCAGACCATTTCTCCAGTTTGTCCAGATCATTTTGAATTTTAATCTTATCCTCCAAAGCACTTGCAGCCCCTCTCAGCTTGGTATTGGCCACAAACTTTATAAGTGTACCCTCTATGCCATTATCTAAATCATTGATGAAGATCTTGAACAGAACCGGACCCAAAACAGATCCCTATAGGACCCGACTTTTTATGCCCTTCCATCATGACTGTGAACCACTGATAACTACTGTCTGGGAATGGTTTTCTAACCAGTTTTGCACACATCTTATAGTAGCTCCATCTAGGTTGCATTTCCCTAGTTTGTTTATCAGAAGGTCATGCAAGACACTATCAAAAGCTTTACAAATAATAGAATCAAAGAAGATTAGGGTTGGAAGAGACCTCAGGAGGTGATTTAGTCTCAAAGCAGGACCAACACCAACTAAATCATCCCAGCCAGGGTTTTGTCAAGCCGGGCCTTAAAAACCTCTAAGGATGGAGATTCCACCACCTCCTGAGGTAACCCATTCCAGTGCTTCACCACCCTCCTAGTGAAATAGTGTTTCCTAATATCCAACCTAGACATCCCACACTGCAACTTGACACCATTGCTTCTTGTTCTGTCATCTGCCACCACTGAGAACAACCTAGCTCCATCCTCTTTGGAACCCCCCTTCAGGTAGTTGAAGGCTCCTATCAAATCCCCCCTCACTCTTCTCTTCTGCAGACTAAATAACCCCAGTTCCCTCAGCCTCTCCTCATAAGTCATGTGTCCCAGCCCCCTAATCATTTTCATTGCCCTCCTCTGGACTCTCCTATTTGTCCACATCCTTTCTGTAGTGAGGGGCCCAAAACTGGACGCAGTACTCCAGATGTGGCCTCACGAGTGCCAAATAGAGAGGAATAATCACTTCCCTCGATCTGCTGGCAATGCTCCTACTAATGCAGCCCAAAATGCCATTGGCCTTCTTGGCAACAAGCGCAAACGGTTGACTCACATTCAGCTTCTCATCCACTGTAAACGCCAGGTCCTTTTCTGCAGAACTACCACTTAGCCAGTCGGTCCCCAGTCTGTAGCGGTGCATGGGATTCTTCCATCCTAAGTGCAAGACTCTGCACTTGTCCTGGTTGAACCTCAGATTTCTTTTGGTCCAATCCTCCAATTTGTCTAGGTCTCTCTAGACCCTATCCCTACCCTCCAGCTTATCTACCTCTCCCCACAACTTAGTGTTATCCGCATATTTGCTGAGAGTGCAACCCATCCCATCATCCAGATCATTAATGACGATATTGAACAAAACCAGCCCCAGGACCAACCCCTGGGGCACTCCGATATCTAGCTGGCAGCCGGCATCAAGCAAACTGTTGATCACTACCGGCTGAGCCCGACAGTCTAGTCCGTATGGATTGGATGAATGGACTATAAGGTGGATAGAAATTTTTTTTAACTTGCTGGCAAGAATACTGTGGGAGACAATATCAAAAGCTTTGCTAAAGTCAAGATACATCACGTCTACCGCTTTCCCCATATCCACAGAGCCAGTTATCTCATCAGAGAAGGCAATCAGGTTGGTCAGGCATGACTTGCCCTTGGTGAATCCATGTTGACTGTTCCTGATCACCTTCCTCTCCTCCAAGTGCTTCAAAATGGATTTCTTGAGGACCTGCTCCATGATTTTTCCAGGGACTGAGGTGAGGCTGACTGACCTGTAGTTCCCCAGAGCCTCCTTCTTCCCTTTTTTAAAGATAGGGCACTATATTTGCCTTTTTCCAATCATCCGAGACCTCCCCCAATCGCCATGAGTTTTCAAAGATAAGGGCCAATGGCTCTGCAATCGTATCGGCCAACTCCCTTAGCATCCTTGGATGCATTAGATCTGGACCTATGGACTTGTGCATGTCCAGCTTTTCTAAATAGTCCTTAACCTGTTCTTTCACCATTGAGGGCTGCTCACCTCCCTCCCTAAAGTCAAGATATACCACGTCTACTGCTTCCCACTATCCACAAGGCTTGCTACCCTCTCAAAGAAAGATATCTTCTTCTAACTTAAGGGAAAGAAATGAAAAACAAAAAAGGTTAGACCCATTATAACTGCTATGCCATCTTTCTGAAGAGGGCATATCACAGAGTCAAATAAGATACCCATAAAATGCCACATAAACCTCTGATTGGCCAAGGTTAAGAGGAAAACATGTTCCAACAATGAAAATTGCGTATTGACAAGAGCATTAAATTACTGCATCCTGGCACCTGAGCCAGCCAGCTGCTTCCATTTGGTGGTCTCTAGTACACAGAAAGTTTACAAACAGGAAAAGGTGAATTGACAAGTGAAATGCTTCCAAAAAGTAGAGTTTACAGATGGTGTGGGAAATCTACATAAGTCCCCACCTTCCCCCAACACACACATGCTACTGATTTCCAGAGAAACACCAAACAGCACGAAGTTCCCTATGCCATTTATTCTGTATTGTACTTACCCTTTTGTGTCATCAGATTGTAAATTCTTTTCCACAGGGATCTGTTCAGCACATTCTCCCCATTGTACAGCTATGTACACATCTATGGTTTTATATAAGTAAACATTAAGCTACCACTGGGTCACAGCCACGATACTACATGTCACAGATTACTTTGCATCTTTACAAAAGTACTGATCGGTTGGGGGATCTTGCAGGTGAACTATCAAAGAGACAGACAGGTGCTTAGCCAAACAACCACTGAGGAAATAGTGGGGTCCCATGGATAGGGCACTTAGAAGAGGGGTCAGGAGATTGGTGGATCCATCTCCTCATGACCTGTGACTTGCTGTGTGATCCAAGGAAAGTCACTACACTTTTCCTCATCTCTAAAACTGTGAAATGAGGTAAAGATTGTTTTTATTATGGGGAGCCCCAGATAAAACCTCTGTGCACTGTTTGAGAATGTTCTCCCTAGATACTGATAAATGATAGCAATAGAAATGTGGGTCATTTATGATCTCACATTTCTTATCTGGATTTGCGTAAATTATGCTCAACAAGTTTAAAAGAAAAAAAAAGTCAAGTTTTCCAAACCCGGGTGCCTAAAGTTCACCTACTGAATCCAGATTTGACACCTACATAGAAGCAACTTGGTTGTCAGAGAATGTTGAGTACCTGTCGCTCTTATTAACATCAACAAAAGTTGGGGTTCCAGCTGGGATCACTGGGCTCCTCTGAAAATCAAGTTGGGGTGCCGAAATATGGATTCAGGAACCTACATTTAGGCACCCAGGGTGGAAAAATTTGACCTAAGAAAATGGCTTGCCTTAAAAGCTGTACTACACAGCGGTAGCTTTGTTCAGAACACAAAGGAAAACAGAAGCACTTATTTCTAACTATTATACTGAATCTTCTGAAGTCAGAATTCAGATTACACTATGACACATGGCTTGCAAACAGCTAATGCCCAGCATCCTACAAAAGGATCAAACCACCGCTACACAACTTCAACAGTTAACACTTACAGTACAGGGCTGTTCTGATTTTGCACTATCAGATAAGCCAAGGTAAGACACTGCCCTTTACATGATATTCTTCTGCCACCATTAAACAGCTTTTAAAAAGTTGGCCTTCAGCAGCAGCAACACTATCCCTAATCAACAGCTTTCAAAAGGATTTCATGGCAAGTGCGTGCTGCACTCCGAACACCAGTTCTTCCGCCTTCAAAATGAGGAGGGAGGGCAGCCCACAAAGCACAGAGGGAGACCCACCACCGAAGCCTATGGGGGACACACTGGTTCTTTTGCCAAGACAGCTCACACACGCCTTTCTTCACTCCATGCAGTGTTCTGCAGCTAGAGGAGTGTTACCCTCCAGACACACTAACCATGTCACACGTGTGGACATACACACGCCAATGGGCCCCTTGAAACTGCATAAAGTTCTACCTCATCTCCATTTACTGTTCTGCATAGCTCTGCCTGCCTATATCCCATCCCTCCCTCGCTCTGCCCACTGCTCTCCTGCTCCTCCACCCACATTCACCTCTGTGCTTTCTACATGCTGATCCCTAGGTCCAGAACAACCCACCTTTGCCCGTCCTCCTAGGCTCCACACTCCTCTGCCCTCTTCCGCCTTGCCCCATTAGAGCATGGCGCCCTCATCCCACCTTAAACGGCAGTTCTTCAAATATCAGAATTCAGGAGCATTTTTTACAGTATAATGCAGCCCATGCTACCTTTGCTTGTTCCACCTCGTCTTCCCCCTCTCTCCCCTGTACCCTCCCCCACCACTACCTGTTGCTGATTTCCTGAGTCTGACGCAGACTGCAAGATCTGCAGAACTGGCATCACATCTCATTTTCTCTCTCTCAAGCCCTGCAAAGAGATGACACGAGAGAAGCACTTTTCCTCCCATTCTGAGCTCTCCATTATAAATTACATACCTCAATAAGGCTTGGCCCCCAAGAACAGCCACAGAGAATGGGATGCACTGGAGAGGCCAGGCCCCAGATTCCTTAGTGCGGCTGCTCCTAGCTAAGGCAATGAACGTGACCCAGGAGGTAAGCATTGGCGTCACCACACCAATGACCAGACAAGTGCCGATATCATCCCACTGTGCGGAAGCTTCTTGTAAGATGTGCACCAGATCAAGTAAAGCAATAAATAGGGCAATATTCCTATATTTGGAGAATAACCTAAAGAGACAGGATGACTAATTTTATACACCCTTGCGGCTTATATTGTTCTGTATGCTTTTAAGATCAAGTTAGTGGTCGTGAGAAGAGGCTGTTTAACTGCAAAGTGTAAGGAAAAAAAAATCTTATTAAAGCCACTATAAAAAGAAAAAAAGAAAAGGAGGACTTGTGGCACCTTAAAGACTAACAAATTTATTTGAGCATAAGCTTTCGTGAGCTGCAGCTCACTTCATTGGATGCATTCAGTGGAAAATACCACTGAATTTTCCACTGAATGCATCCAATGAAGTGAGCTGCAGCTCACAAAAGCTTATGCTCAAATAAATTTGTTAGTCTCTAAGGTGCCACAAGTCCTCCTTTTCTTTTTGCAGATATAGACTAACACGGCTGCTACTCTGAAACCTATAAAAAAAATAAAGTTGATGATTTCATGTTTGTTTCTTTTTTAATCTATGCAGGGTAGGGATAGAAAACAGAGGGTCCTAGACAAATTAGAGGATTGGGCCAAAAGAAATCTGATGAGGTTCAACAAGGACAAGTGCAGAGTCCTGCACTTAGGACAGAAGAATCCCATGCACTGCTACAGACTAGGGACCGAGTGGCTAGGCAGCAATTCTGCAGAAAAGGACCGAGGGGTTACAGTGGACGAGAAGCTGGATATGAGTCAACAGTGTGCCCTTGTTGCCAAGAAGGCCAATGGCATTTTAGGCTGTATAAGTAGGGGCATTGCCAGCAGACAGAGGGACGTGATCGTTCCCCTCTATTCGACATTGGTGAGGCCTCATCTGGAGAACTGTGTCCAGTTTTGGGCCCCACACTACAACAAGGATGTGGAAAAATTGGAAAGAATCCAGCAGAGGGCAACAAACATGATTAGGGGACTGGAAAACATGACTTATGAGGAGAGGCTGAGGGAACTGGGATTGTTTAGTCTGCGGAAGAAAAGATTGATAGCTGCTTTCAACTACCTGAAAGGGGGTTCCAAAGAGGATGGATCTAGACTGTTCTCAGTGGCAGCAGATGACAGAACGAGGAGTAATGGTCTCAAGTTGCAGTGGGGGAGGTTTCGGTTGGATATTAGGAAAAAAACTTTTTCACTAGGAGGGTGGTGAAACACTGGAATGCGTTACCTAGGGAGGTGGTGGAATCTCCTTCCTTAGAAGTTTTTAAGGTCAGGCTTGACAAAGCCCTGGCTGGGATGATTTAGTTGGGGATTGGTCCTGCTGTGAGCAGGGAGTTGGACTAGATGACCTCCTCAGGTCCCTTCCAACCCTGAAATTCTATGATTCATGCTCCCAAGACTCTTTCCTGTCTGGACTGCTTGAATCTTAGGTATCATCACAGCAGAGATCATGGAAGGCTGGCATGACAGGTGCTGCTTATTAAACATTTGCATCTCAGGGCTAGTCTCTGCTCAAAGCAAGGGAAGTGATTATTCCCCTCTCTTTGGAACTGGCGAGGCCACACCTGGAGTATTGCGTCCAGTTTTGGTCCCTTCGCTACAGAAAGGGTGTGGACAAATTGGAGAGAGTCCAGCGGAGGGCAACAAAAATGATTAGGGGGCTGGGGCACATGACTTACGAGGAGAGGCAGAGGGAACTGGGGTTATTTAGTCTGCAAAAGAGAAGAGTGAGGGGGGATTTGATAGCAGCCTTCAACTACCTGAAGGGGGGTTCCAAAGAGGATGGAGCTAGGCTGTTCTCAGTGGTGGCAGATGACAAAACAAGGAGCAGCAGTCTCAAGTGGCAGTGGGGGAAGTTTAGGTTGGATATTACAAAGAACTATTTCACTAGGAGGGTGGTAAAGCACTAGAATGGGTTAGGGAGGTGGTGGAATCTCCATCCTTAGAGGTTTTTAAGGCCCGGCTTGACAAAGCCCTGGCTGGGATGATTTAGTTGGGGATTGGTCCTGCTTTGAGCAGGGGGCTGGACTAGATGACCTTCTGAGGTCCCTTCCAACCCTGATATTCTATGATTCTGTAAGCACTACAGCAGTGCAGCTCCATCGATGACACTGTAGCACGTTGGCGGAGACACCCTATGCTGACAGGAGAGAGCTCTCTCGTCGGCATAATAAAATCACCCCTGCAAGCGGCATCACCTATGTTGGTCAGAGCAGCTCTCCCGCTGACTCAGCGCTGTCCACACCAGCACTTAGGTCGGTATAATTCATGTCACTCAGGGGGGTGGTTTATTCACACCCCTGAGCGACATTAAGTTATATCGACTTAAGCCCTCAGCATATGTCTACTCTGCAATAGAAGACCTATGGCTGACCCAGGTCACCTGGTTCGGGCTTGCGGGTCTAAACACTGCAGTGTAGACATTCAGGCTCATGCTGGAGCCTGGGCTCTGAAACCCAGCAAAGACTCAAGCAAAGACCCAATGTTTACACTGCAGATTTTAGCTTTGCAGCCCAAGCCCCACAAGCCCAAACCAACTGAACCGAGCTCAGACTCTGTGCCACAGGGTTTTTATTGCAGTGCAGACATACCGTCAATGACTGTCTCTACACAGGCAAGCTTGTTCCTCCAAACATCCCATGGGAGAACTCCCTTTGCGCTGGTGGTTATGCATTTTTAATATACTCCTCACAATACTGTGCACAAGAGTTAGACTTACATAGATTCTACCCAAGCAAGCCAATGCTTCCTGCTTTTCCCTTGAGTAATATTTGGTTGTGAGTAAACATGGACAATACTGAACTGAAGTATTTGTTCTTCAATGAGTAGAAATCAGTTTTTGTAAAATTTCATTGACTTCTGAAGCATTTGTGGGGCATGGATTTAAATCCTGCTTTTAGGGCACCAGCATGCTCGGAGTAAAGGAGGTAAGGCATCACTTATAATCCTTTAGACTCGTCACCAACTGGGGTTGTGTTAAATTTAAAAAAAAAAAAAAAATCTAATCTTCAAGCACATTAAAGCCAGACCGCTGGTTATTGCTGTGAGTGACTGCACTCATGAGGTCATATCAACCAAATTCCGGCGCTGCATGGAGGCAGTCAGCGAACTCCTCCTAACATGTAGGTCTCTTCCCAGCAAAATTGTACAGTTTTCTAGAGCTGGCATCATTTCATAGGATGTAAAATATTTGTAGAACTGCACAATAGTGCCCTCCACCTACTCCCTGCAGCCATGGCTCTGCCAGAACTTGGTGACTGATGTGCGTCACAGCACAGCGCATGCCAAGATATTAATCAGAGCAGGGCCCAGCAAACCAGGGTGAGGCAGAACATGGTAGGAACGCACGTAAAAGTTGTTTTAAGATAGAAATCTGTGGAATGACTTTCTCATCCTGGCAATTTGAGGAGTACTTCTGAACTACTCCCAGCAAATACCCTGGATTTTAACTCCACTTAACCAGGTTTAAGTCTCCATACTACGTATGTGGAGAGGATGTGGGATGTGCTCACATCTGTCAAAGAGTGCTATTCTACACAAGTAGCTGTTTCATGTAAATTTATGTTTTCTTATCATCAGTTGTAGGAGCACGCCTATAAGAGTTGATTTTTACAACCCCACCCCCAAATATACAAGATCGACTTCCGCATGTGTTAACAGAAATTACAGTGAGCACCAAATACAGAGCATTATAACCATGCAAACATAAGCACCAGAGGAGGTAAAGATAAAATAAGAACTGTCCTATTCACAGACAAACCTCCCACTAGTAGAAAAATTCTCCTCATGCTAGCCAATTATTTCAAGCAGTTTATCACCGGAAAAAGCAGTCAGCTGCTAAAAATTAAACAGAAATGATGGTTGTACCCAGTCCCAGCGTTAGAGATGTGAGCAGCACGCTGAAAACAAATCAGTATGTCATTAAGGCCTTCCACATCAGAGCCATGACTGCCTTCTCCAGCTCCAGCCCACATAGTGATATCATGCATAATGTATGGGCTGAGAGTTCACAAACCGCTGTTCTACTTTCAGGTGAATTTCTATGGTAGAAAGAAAAAATATGAAGTCAAATAAAATTGCAGAAATTTAGTTTCCATATAGAACAAAATGACTTCTGAAAGTAATGTAACTCAGGAGCGTATGGTTAGACTATTTTTAAACACATTTTTCATCCACAGACACACAGCACACACCCCCTCCCAATGTTATACACCTGCATATACTGCATGGAAACATACGTAGAACTGGCTATAACTGCTAATTCTGCTACTAGTTCTGAAACAGAAATCCACAAATAGGCTAGCAAGCCATTAGCTGAAAGATTCTGTAATCAAAGACATCAACTGATCAGGCATTAGTAGCATCTTTAGAGAAACAATCATTTCATTCATTCCGTTAGGAATACAATCTAATTTACACACATCTTTCTTAAGCATATTCTGCTGTCACACGCTCTCTCCTAAACGCTATTAAGTATTCTGTACATGGAATACCACACTTTGATACAGTACACTATTATATTTACATATGGCAGTTTATAATGTGATTAATTTTGGCAGTATTTCCATCACTAAAACTAGACCTTTTCTTGTTACTATTCCATGAATGGTGCAGCACAAGCCATCAGCTCAAATGCAATTGTATTTAGCATCTAACAGAAATGATCCTTGACATATTTTGCCTCTTTTTGATTTAGAGCACCGAAGATGGCAAAAAGGTCATAAATTTGTAGAAATCAATTGTTGTAACCACTGAAAAAATCCTTAAAAGGGATTAATTGCTTTGCCTTTGCTTCTTCCTACTGGTCTCTATAATCATTGCAAACCCCCTCCTCCCCATCACTCTCTTTTCCTATTTCCCACATCCACCCCTCTTCCAGATCCCTCCAGGTTACCTACAATTTCCCCTTTTTTCCCCACAGAAAATACTTTGCCATGTCTGTCTGTGCCTCAGTGATCCCATCTGCAAAAATGGGGATATACAGACTTCCTGCCTCCTATCTACTGCTAGTCTTGTTCATTGAGGCCCCAGTCCTGCAGACACCCGAGTAATCCCATTCACCTTAATGAGCGCTGTTGGATGCTTAGCACTTCTGAAAAGCAGGTCAGTTATTTGCACTTCGGAGCATGACTGTAGAATTGCAGACAATTTTAAAAACTTTCCATAATGGGAACCTAGACACTTTCCCCCTTTTTTAAAAGAAAGGCGTTTCAGACAGCAGTGACTTCATACTCACAGTTACATTATTTAACGAACTGAATTTCTGAGCACAAACGTAATGTCACAGTAACCTGTGGGTACTGTGCAGAGCTGCTCCCATCTGCATGAGGTGCTTGGTCTCTCCCACGGAAGGATCATTATGACTAAAGTCCCCTTTTAAAGTGGTACTTCTGAGCCTGTATATTTAGTGCAGTGGTCACCAACTGGTCAATCGCGGTTGACCCCAGAGGCTCTCCCAGTCGATTGTGATCGCTGGTGGGGCTGCCGCTAAGGATCCCACACTGCTCTTGAAAGCGGCCAGCACGGCCCTGAGGGGCGCAGGGATCTCCCTTCACACGCTGCTCCTGCCTGCAAGTACCACCCCGGCAGCTCCTATTGGCCGGGAACAGGGAGCTGTGGCCAATGGGAGCTGGGGAGGCAGTGCTTGCAAAGAGGGGCAGCACGCAGAGCCACATGCCCCTCGCCACCTCCCCCAGGGGCTTCAGGGGTGCGTTGGCCCCTTTTGGGAGTAGCGTGGGGCCAGGGTAGGCAGGGAGCCTGCCTTAGCGGCAGCCACGCTCCACCACACACCGGGAGCTGCCGGAAGTAAGTGCTGCCCGGTGGGAGGCCACACCTCAACCCCCAGCCCCAAGCCCCCTCCTGGAGCCCAGCACCCCTTACCGCTCCTCAACCCAAGCCCCAGCCCTGACCCCCCTCCCAAAGCTCGCACCCTGTACTCCCTCCTGCATCCCAACACTGTGCCCCAGCCTGGAGCCCCCTCCTGCACCCAAACTCCCTCCCAGAGCTTGCACCCCTCACCCCCTCCTGCACTCAACCCCCTGCTCCAGGCTCAGCCCAGAGCCCCTTCCCACACCGTGAACCCCTTGGCCCCAGCCCAGAGCCCGCACCCCCTCCCAAAGCCCAACCCCCTACCCCAGCCTGGTGAAAGTGAGTGAGAGTGGGGGAGAGTGAGCGACAGAGAGAGGGGGGATGGAGTGAGAGGGGCAGGGCAGATCCTGGGTTGCCCTTAAATTCAAAAAGTGGTCTTGGGAATAAAAAGTTTGGAGACCACTGACTTAGTGCAACTGCATGGTCAACAGAGACCTAAAACAACCACCACAAGCAGACTAGCAACAGCATCAAACAGACATATATGTACACTGCGTGCAATAGTCGTGATTCAAGGCTCTTAAAAGAAGTCAGCATGAACACAAAAACAGAAACAGCAGAAAGAGAAGCTCTACCATTAAACTGTTTGATTCCCAACACTTCAGACAGAGCACTGGTTCTTCCTCTAACACAGTGGTTCCCAAACTTTAACAACCTGTGAACCCCTTTCACTAAATGTCAAGTCTCGCAAACCTGCTCCTAAAAATGTATATTTCCAGGGATTTTCTCCTTTACCTGAGTATAAATTATAAAAGCAGTGATCTTGGAAATATAAAATTTGTTTTTATGACATGCTTATTACACACTATTTATTATTAATTGTTATTTATTACAGTATTTTTATTACATTATGAAAATGGCAACACTCTTCCAAGATCTCACTTTCGTAGCTTGTATCACTTTGAATAAGCCTGATATAAGACAAAGCTCCTAGGTTTCATCAAGGAGTATGAGATGTGAAACAACATGAAGGTATTTAAGAAGCCAGCTCAAAGAGTTCCTCCTACACAAACATTGAGGTCTTGAGCAGTCCAGGCAAACAACGCACGTTACAACAAAGCTTAAACTTGTTCTTCACAATAATTTTAAAAACAATACTAGTAGCCTATTTAATTTTAAAAAACAGCAAAAAATATCCACCTCCCTTTCCATTTCTTATAAGGAGTCTTGAAGTTTAAATCTCCTCAGTGTGACAGAAATGCTTGCTTTGATCTGCTTAGCTCTTGGAAGTCCAGGGGCTCTGGGCTGCTGGCCCTAGGGACAGCTCTGTCCGCCATGGATTTTTTTTCCCCCGAGAAGTCCCTGTAACATTTTGTGAACCCCAGTTTGGGAACCAATGCTCTAACATAAGGCAGCCCAAGGCTGGGACTTCCTAGCATCATTCCCCAGAAGGATGCTGTGAATAAAGCCCATCAAGGAAGGTACTTGTCTGTCACAAGAAGCAGACATAATCACCGGTCCATTTGCACGCACTTAATCAAAATAGTTAAAGCAATACAATGTTTAAAAATGTAACGATGCTGTTTTGAGAATGCAGAGTGCAAGGGGAGTGCTGTCTCTCAGCATTATACATTTCATGGCAAAGGACTGAACTAAAAAGACCCTCTTAAAAAAAACCCCTGAGCACCTAAATCAGTAAGAGCACGTGCGAAAAGGTTTAAAAACAAACAGTTTAAAAAATCAATGCCTCCTTTGCCTAGCAAGCCCTAGAGTGCAAGACACCAAAAGCTGAAAGATGTGTACCCAAGTACTTACCTCTTAGACACCCTCTCCTGCTTATGCAAACATTAAAAGAGCCCCCAATCTGTTTAATGTTCTCTCTCATGCGTCTGCACACACACGCGCCAAGGCTTGCATTAACTACAGTAGGGCAATTGCTATCATCACTGGGACTGGTGTAATGACTTCCCTGGGGAACACACAAGCTGACGGCAGGAAGGTGGTGTCTATGAGAGCCCTGTGTGGTTTCAGTTCCCAGCCCCTCTCTCCTAAAGGTTCTGGAACATATTGTCAGGTAGGGAATCAAGACATGACTGGTGCCGTGATCTGATCTCTAATTCCCTTTGAGTCTCCTGCTCAGGGGCCTTGTGCCAGCCACGAGCCCAAGATACCACCCCCGAGCACAGTGCTCATCCCACCCAGGTGCCTGTGTGCATTTGTCCCTCTACGACTGCATCTAGGGTTGCCAGGCATCCAGTTTTCAACCAGATCATCTGGTAGAAAAGGGACCCTGACAGCTCTGGTTAGCACCGCTGACCGGGACATTAGAAGTCCAGCTGGCAGCAGAGGGGGGCTAACGCAGGCTCCCTGCCTGTCCGACGTCATGCAGATCCCAGAATGGACGGCATGTCTGGCTCCTAGGCTCAGGGGCAGCCGGGGAGGTTCCACGCGCTGCCTCCACCCTAAACACCAGCTCCGCAGCTCCCATTGGCCTGGAACTGCAGCCAACGGGAGCTGCCTGGCATGCCTCTGCCGCACATGCCAGTTGCTTCCGGGAGCAGCCTGAGGTAAGCGCTGCCCGGCTGGAGCCATTATCGCAAACTCCCTGCCCCAGGTCAGAACCCCCTCCCCCCGCAACTCCCTCCCAGACCCCGCACTCCCTCCCACACTCCAAACCCCTGCCCCAGCCCTGAGCCCCCTCCCTCATACCAAACCCCTTGGCCCCAGCCCGGAGGCCCCTCCTACACTCCAAAACCCTCATCCCGGCCCCACCCCAGCGCCCATAACCCCAGCTGGACCCCATACTCCCTACCGCATCCCACTCCACTGCCGCAGCACAGTGAAAGTGAGGGAGGGGGGCTGGGCTTCAGAGAAGGGGCAGAGCAGGAGGTAGGACAAGGTTGTTCTGTTTTGTGCAATTGGAAAGATGGCAACCCTAACTGCATTACTGCACACTCATGCCACAGCACTCCTCCATGACAACTCTGCAGGAGGGCAAGGGTTAGCCATCACTCCAGGTCACTAGTGCCAAGCACCAGAGCAGCAGCTGTCCTCCTAAACCCACTGGTACCAAACTTTACATTATTAACATGGTTGCTAACCTCTATTTTATTGGCAGCATTCGGGTTTTCATAGAATATCAGGGTTGGAAGGGACCTCAGGAGGTCATCTAGTCCAACCCCCTGCTCAAAGCAGGACCAATCCCCAATTTTTGCCCCAGATCCCTAAATGGCCCCCTCAAGGATTGAACTCACAACCCTGGGTTTAGCAGGCCAATGCTCAAACCACTGAGCTCTCCCTCTCCCCTTTGCTATGTAGAGATACATGGCAGTGCAGCCCATCAGCTAAGCATGCTGGCTTTCCTTCCCCTCCCTCAGCAGAGCCTGCCCTCACGCTTGCAATCCAGCACAGCCGGCAGCATCCTACAAGCTGGGTGAGGGACACTGGCTGGGAAGCAGAGAGCCAGGCTGCAGCTAGCAGGGGCCTGCAGCTTACATAAGCAACAATAAGCAGGAGGCATGGGGCACCCACTATGCGTGACTCCACCTAGGAGAACTTACAGATCTGTACTTAGAGGTAATTACCCCCAAGTACTGACTCAGCTCTGTATCTGCTATGGGGCTACAGCCTAGGGGAGATTTAAGCTCTACTCTGCCCCTTCTGTTGTATCTGACTAAGCCATTGAATCAAGGGGGCATCTGCCCCCTTTTCTGCATCTCTTACTTCTAGCTGGCTGTGAGAGAGCTACTTGGGAACCCGCCAGAGTCATCGACAAGACCCCAAGGGTGACAGCACCCCCGGGATGCTACCAACTAACCACAAAGCAACCCCGCCAGCCAAAGGGATCAGTTATTGTACCTCCATTTTTACTGCTACTAGGATTGAAATAAAAGCAAAAACAAAAAAAGATGGGGATAGAAGAGAACAGAAAGTTAACAACTAGAGCTGGTTGAAAAAACCACAGTCTGTCTTGGAAAACTGAGGTTTTGACATTGTTCCCATTTCCCCAGGGTCAAAACAGATTTCTGTTTTTCATGAAATTTTGCATAACACTGAATTTTTACACAGGTTTTGTTTACTAAAAATCCAAATCTCTGTAAGAAAACAGTTTTTGGCGAACAAAGAGGTTTTATAATGGTTTGGGTAAACGTTTTGGTAAAAAGATGGAGGAAAATGTCATGAAAATAGAAAATTGCAGTAACATCAAGAATTTACCACACAGGCCTTTTTTGAGCAAAAGCTTTCAATACAAAAACCCAACTCTGTGAAGAGCCCCTGTTTTATTATTGATCCCCCTCACTGCTCTCTGTACCACCGTGCTCTGCAGCACTATCCCTGGAACCAACACTACAGAGCTCTGGCTAATCCTGCCCTCCCCGTGCCAGAGGAACAGGAAGAGCAGCGCGGCTGCTTCGAGTGCTGAATGCACATAACTCGAAGCAGTCATCTCCAGAGCATGCCCACGCAGCACCATGCTCGAGCTGAACAGCGGCATCGTGGTCCCTACTCTGGAAAGATGTGCATCCTACGTTTAATTATTTCCCTTTGCAGTTTCCACAGCACATGTGCAGCTATTAAATCAGGTGATGCTAATGCAGGATCACAATAACTCAAAACCAGACACATGACCATCTGTGAAATGAGGCACAAAACACTCCAGTTGAGAGCAGACATGCCAAATGCCAGCCTGAAAGAATTAACTTGCCTATTTAATGCCAGAACAAATAGTAATCCTTTATTTCCACCCTGTGTCTTCATATTTGGTCCTTGCAATCCCTCATTCACCACACATTTCCAGCAGCCCAACTTGCTCTTGTTGTTCTTCTCAGAATTATCCTCCAATTTGTCTAGGGATAAAGTTTTAAAAAGCACGCGTTTTAGGGGACAAGCTGATATTAAAAGGCACTGACAGTTCGGCTCTCCAGCCATCTCTGAGATGGGACTTTTGAAAATTTTACCCTACATCTCTCTTGCTATAGGTGTGATCTTTTCTTAGCCACCTGGGGAAGGACTATTACCTCCTTGCTCTGGGATGAAACCACTGCATTATTGCACAAAGAGGTGATACAGTTTGAACACTGCATGGCTGGAATGCCAGCATGAACAGTACTTTTCCAGACCATCTGGAGAACTGCCAGAAGCTAAGAGAAGAACACTGAGGATTTTTCTATTCTTACCACAGATGCCCTCTTCATAAGATGCAAGTCTGAAAGTGTATTTCTTTCATGCTACCAGAAACTACACATGCCCGAAAGGGCACTACTCTATTTGGACCTAAAAGGGTTCTCACTTTTCCTAACACACAACAAACTGATTTAACTGCAGCCCATGCCAAACTACCCCCAACTCTCTGGAACGAAAAAACCCTCAAAATGTAAGAACGTGACTGGCTCATAATAGCTAAAAGGAGCTGGATGATGTGATTTATTAAGTGCTGACAAGTTTGGAGTCCGTCTTCTAGCAAGCTGTATAATTGGCTTTACAGGTATTCCTGACTCTGACACAATCACTTGTTGGATTTTCCTTAATATTTTTAGTTTGTAGGTACAGTGGTCTCCCCTTTATACAGTGCTTTCCATTCAAAATGATTCCAAAGCACTTTGGGTGGACTGATTTAAAGTGAAAAGCCTCAATTTAAAATCAACTTCTCCATTTGTATTTCAGTTCATTTCTAAAAACGGTGCATTGTCATTAGCTGATCTAACCATTAAAACATGCTGATTTACAACTAACTAGAGCCTTTACACTAGATTTGGTGCATCTTTTTGCTACCTAGGAGAGTCCACTACAACTATATACATTTATTTAAACAATCATATACCTTAATGTTTTCAGATTCTTATTAACTGTACATTTTTAGTATGTCAGAAAATGGTGAATGATGGGTGGAGTCATAAATATTCATAATTTCAGAACTGAGAAAATCAGAGCTCAGATGGGGAGAAGCTATAAAACAGGAGTATGAGACCACCCAGGTGGGCTCAGTGGGTGATTCTGATGAGCTAAATGACGACGTCTCCTAGAGTCAGAGGCCAGGTCCCAATATCTCTGATGACTTTTCCAGCCTCTTGCTCCGAAGAGCACAGCCCCTGGGTCCCCTCACAGGATCAAGCCCTTAACACAGCACGTGACCTATTGTGCCATATTTATAAAGCTTGACCTCCAAAGTTAGATGTTTTCCCCCAATTCTCTCTTTATACAGAAAAGCAGCCTTTTAACTCAAGTTTCTGACAGAGGCTCACAGGTTTAACAAAGTTTATTTTTTATTTAAATGTTTTAAGAGATTATAATAAATTCAGCTTTAACTAATTTTGTTTTAAATTCAGATTTCATTTTTTTTCAAAATAACTATGTTTAAACATATTGTAATTTAAACAAAAATAGAAAAATAATTTGTTTTTAAACATTGATTTTTATCCACCCTGCCTTGCAGATTCATTAGCACACAAAAGGATCATTTAATATAATCTAACACAGAAATGCAGCCACCTCCAGCGTGGAGCACCCAGGACAGGATGAGTAGCAGACCATGTCCTACTGAAAGTAATATAGATAGGCAGAATGCAGTTACCCATATTCCTTTTACACAGAGAACCATGATATCTTTAAATGGTCAACTGGCAAGTTATTTTTCTGCAAATTGGGATAGGGAGATAGAGAAGAGTGTGTCAAGTGCTAAAATTCATTTAAAAAAACATCATGCCCCAGCACGACTGACCACATCTTCTGACACATGAATGGGAGACTCTTACCTATGCCTGCACTGCATTAAACAGAACAGCACCACCAGCCAAGCTTCTCCAGCACACACCCTGCACAAGGGCGTGGCAGAACGCAGGTGGGGAGCCCAGACATTGCACAAGACCGCTTTAGCCTCATGGAGGAGAGCACGGCGAGAGGACATACCAAAGCAAACAGAAAAGCCAACAGAACATGGCAGGGGCAAGAGGGGTGCACACTCACAAACTGGTGGGGCTCCCTCTGCAGTGCATGAGCTGGGAGTCCCAGGAGGAACATGGGCTGGGTTGGCTTGCATTCCCTGGGACACCTCCAGCAGTATAGCCCCAGTCACACCACCCTCATACGGGCTGGAGTCCTCCCTCAGCTATTACCACATTCACGTAGAGCTGAGTCTAAGCTGCATTCAAAAAGTCAGTCCCCACCTCCAGACCAAGTGTAAAACAAGATGCCAAGTACAAAGTTTAACTCTCCACTTCAGCAGTCTGTGTTCTCGGCCATGCTGACAAAGCCCTAGACCCCCTCCCCTGCCCTTCATTCAGAAAGTATGTGCCCTTCCCCCACTCACCCGCTTGGGGTGGGCTGAGTGCATAGCCTCTGTTGCTGCTGAGTGAATTAAAGGGCTTTCCATTCTTGCTAAGAGTTAAACATCCCCCCTCCCCCACTTTCGGTGGGCTGCAAAGATAATGGCTCCAATCCTGAAATCACTGCTCTCTCTCTCTCCCCCTTATCGCCAGATCCCAGCGGTTTGCATGCAATCCATTTTACTTTCGTCAATTATGCATTCCTAACAGCTCTAAATGCAGGTTTTTTCCCCGTCCCCTGAAAAGCAATGGAATACAAACATTAAAACTGGAGAAATCTCAGGCACAATGCTGGGCATTCCTGAGCTGGATTATTTGGGACAGTCCATGCTCCCTCCTTACACTAAGGAAATTCAGGAAAACGTGCATGACTGTATGTTAGAATCAGCTGCTAAAATAATCAGCCGAATTAGAGAAAATGTTTAAAATACTAATTCTGATTTTAGGTTGCATCTACTAATTTTCATGAACAAAATTTGATGAACAAACATCTAACGAAAGCTATGTGATAAGAAGCCACCTATTTAAAGGTAACTGGGAGAACCATATATTCATGTAAGATGCAGTGGTTAATTCTTTATTTGTATGGCACATACAGA
This sequence comes from Caretta caretta, assembly GCF_965140235.1. NCBI lineage: Eukaryota > Metazoa > Chordata > Testudines > Cheloniidae > Caretta > Caretta caretta. Next base: position 12,499,808 of record NC_134209.1, read on the forward strand.
TGCTAATAGTCTTGACTCCCAATGTGATTTTTTTAAAATGCACTCCATAAACACTGTATTCTCTTATTGTTTAACTACAGAGAAAGCTCTCCATTATTCACACTTGCAAAGCACAGTGGAAAGTCCTCCACACAACCACAACAGCAATCTCTCAGGGCTTGTCTACACTGGCAGTTTACAGTGCTACAACTTGCCCGCTCAGGGGTATGAAAAGAAAAAACCCCTTGAGCACCGCAAGTTTCAGCACTATAAAGCGCTAATGTCGACAGTGCACCAGCACTGGGAGGTGCTCGCTGGTGGAGGTGGTTTTTTGAGAGTGCTGGAAGAGCTCCCTCCCAGCGCTCTGCCGTGACTACACAAGCCATGTTAAAGCGCTGCCGTGACAGCACTTTCGTGTTGCCAGTGTAGACTAGCCCTCAGATTTCACCCAGAACTCGGAGCAAACCCTGTTATTACTTTGCTATTATATGGGAAAGAATTCTGAATACTTAGCTTAGAGCTTCTCATTTGAATCCAAGATTTTAATTAAGTTATAACAAACCACATCTTTATCTGGATAGTAATTCACCTTTCTTCAGGAGAGGTTAGGATGACGAGAGAGCTCTATCTTCTGATAACAAAACAAGACAACGACAGAAAAAAAAGCAGTCTCCCTCTACCTGGCACTGGTACTGGGTGCTCACGTTATGCAGTGCAGTGTGCGGGTGGCTTTAGCCGCCCCCCAGCTCTCAGTGATGAGCAATGCAGACAAAAATGCTTTTTCAGTGAGAGAATTTTCACCTTTAAGACAACATTTAAAAGTATTTCCCAAGTCATGCATTGAGCTATTAAAAATTTAGGTCGGGGCAACTGAAAGGATAGCGTAAAGAAACCCCAGAAGGTTGCAGTGCTCTCCACACCCTATTCATGAGTCATCTGAGTTCTGCACTCAAGAGGCCTCTCCTCGCATGGCACTCAGACTTTCAACTTAATCTGGGCAAAACAAGCCTTCGGGATCCTGGACTGTCCCCAAACCGCTTCGCTCATGGTAATGACAAAGGAAGAGATGCAGAGGTGGTAACGAAGGTCTAAGTTGCCTGTGCATCACATGACCAGTACCAGCCAAACTTGATATGTCTCTGTATGAGCCACTTGTTTCATGAAGTGTAACAGATGCCTACTTAATTTCTTTTTACTAATCCATATGCAGCTACCCTCGCTGCCAGTAGGTTTACTTTGCTATTTCACATTTCTCATGAAATGTTAAGAGCACTTATGTGCTATCCCCAGACTCAGCAGTTCATTTTCCAGAGTTATCTGGTGCGGAGGAAGGGGATTGTGATCATCCCCAATTGGGGTGGGGAGGGGGAGAAGGGAGGAAACAAAAACAAAAACTGCACACCTGTCCCCTCCCCCAAGACAAAAGAAAAGGAGGTAAAAACCTGAAAAAGCAACAAGGGTGTTTATGAAATGAAACACACACACAATATACGTAACTGGCTCGTAAGAATATTTTTCACACATAAAAGGGAAACAGACTGCCCATAACGAAAACTAACAATTCTGACTGTAAAACACAAGAGTCCACCCAGCTGAACTTTACCATTAGCTAACGCCCTTGGATGCCAACACAGTTTCCCATGGTGCTCAGGTTCACTAACAGCCACTCTGAGAGCAGTATCAGAACGTGTGTGGTTTCCACAGACCCACTATTTTACACAAAGTTACAGGACCATATCTGTATTGGGGTCTTCAAATCATGCAACTTTCCTTACCCCACGCTTTGCTGCTGGACTGCCCCCCACCCTGAATATTCTGGATCCCACCCCCAAGGGACCCTATCTCCAGATTAAGATTGCGAAGGCAAAAACATGCTATTCCCACACAGTCAGCATCAGCCAGGGTTGATTTGGAAATTCCCAGAGCAACACCCTCCCTCACGAAGGGAGTTCTGACGTAGACACCGGGTTTAGTCTTGAAATCTGTGATAAAGAGCTTTCTATCTCCATGTAAATCCAGACAGTACTTTCTCCAAGCACACCTTCGCTAAAACCCATAGTCTATTAGACAGACCTACTAGTGTGTGGAATTAGCTACATCTAGAGCATGCAGCTCTCCAACACATGCTGCACGTCTCCATTCCATGATCCGCATTCCTTCCTTCCAATCACACAGACTGACCAGAGATGAGAACTTCCCCCAACTTCAGTGCAAATCCAGGAGTTCCAACTCCTTTGCAGGGTGGCTGAGACCGGTTTTAGCTCAGCCGTTTCTTTTACGCACAGACAGCTCAATGAGCCACAAGAGCTGATATTTCACATCTAACAGAAGCAGCTCAATCACTTTTAAAAGGTACTCAGTTTCTAGGAGATTTAATGAATATTAAAGCTGTGTCTTTTCAAGACACCTCTAGCAGGCTAGCAGAATCGTACAATTCCGGCTCAGGCTAGGCTGCCCGACACCCAGTGGGACAGCTCCCTGTGTGCTGCCTTCCCTCCCACTGCAGACTGCAGCGCTCCCTGCTGGGGCACTACTGTGCTAGGACAGTGCCCCCATAGCCACCTGCATGAACTGTTCTTCTGAGCGAGGCAGCCCTCACCCAAAGGCTGCAGCAGCTCTTTGGGTCTCCTAGCCCAGCAGAGTGGGTCCTTAGACCTCTCCCGCATCCTGCGAGCCTCCCAGCCTTCACCTGTCTCCCCCTTGTATTCACCCCCTTCCCAAGCAGGGCAACTCCTGCAGCCCCTGCCCCTCTGAAGGAAAGCAAGTTGGCAGGCACAAGGAAATGCATGACTGGAGTAACCAGATTTGGGGGTGGAAGACTGAAGGGAACAAGGGGGTTAAGGGGAATGACTGGAGAGGCAGAAGCACACAGCATAAGGTGGCAAGGGAGTTAAAAAGAGGGAAAAATCAGGAGAGCTGAAAATCCCACAGGTGACAGATGGAAAGAGGCAAGCAGACACAGGAGGAAAGAGAAAAGGGAGTGAGTGCACCGAGGGGGAGAAGGCCAACCAACGAGGGTGGAGCAGCAAGTTCAATATATTTACATTGGCATTGAATGGTCTATGAAACCAGGTGTTACCGTAAATGACACTATCCCTTGGGGTACACAACTGTGTCAGAGAGAGGACTGGGAGACCTGGCTGTAGTGAATACACCAGTGGGGCCCACACTTTTCCTTTCAGCCCCCCCTCCCCCTTACCAGTCATGGAATCTGTTCACCCCCCACTCCATTACTGCAGAGGCACCTGGGCTGAAGGCAGAGCTGGGGGCAGAACTGGGCTAGAGGCAGAGCTGGCCTGGGGGCAGCGGGGGGTAGGTGGCACTGCCTCCCCATCCCTTGTGGAGGCTGGCCTGGGACCCACCACGCACCTGCCTGAACGTTCGCCCACGCACCCCTACAGTTTGGGGACCACTGGAATAGACAGATTTTAAGCTCTTCAGGGCAGGGATCACGTTTCTGCTGTTTGTGTAGCACCTAGTGCAATGGGATCCTGGGGCTCCTAGTGCTACAGCAATACAAATAATAATGGATGGGGCTTTCCTTGGGCGGGTGAGCGGGGGCATGGTTTAAGCCTCTGGGTGCTCCAGGTGTGTTACATACTCTAATTTCTCCAAAGGGAGAACCCCTCCAGAAGTGGTTTATCATTCCTCCAAAGTCACTGGATACCTTGCAAGCTGCTCAGATGATGTTGTGCAGGCTTCTTGTACCAACCAGTCCAGCCATAAACAGATCCTTGCGGCTGGCACAGTGCAGAGTGCTGTATTACAATCCATTTTTCATAACTTGGTTGTGCAATAACATAATTCATTAACATTTCAGAACCATGTTAGCTGAAGTTAAATGGGCACTGTTGGCATTACAGTCTAATCTAGCAGGCTCAGTGAAAACAATCATCCCCAAACAGAAACAGGCAACAGAGTAATCGTGCCTAGAATCTACATCTGGGTTATTTCCCTACCCTAGACACCATTAGCTCAGAATCTGCCAAGACAAAGAATCAGAACCCAGGCCAACCCGCAAGAACAAGCTGACGGACTCTCATGATGCTGCTACTTAGTCACCCACCAAAGACAAAACAAACACACACCCTCCACCTGCACGTTGGACATTTCTGCATGCAGCCAATCCAAATACTTAACTCACATTAACTATGAATCCAGATTTCCCACACAATGCATAATCCCCAGACAATGCAGTCTCCAGATCTTAGTGCATGTACCTAGCCTTTCTTTGGGACTGTAGGAATGCTGCATCAGTTACCACTCATGGAAAATGGTCTGCATTACAAAATGCTATTGTGTTATTAGAAGTTGAATTAGCCAACACGATTTGCCATGGTCTAGGCAGAGGGGTTAGTCAGGGTCAGCAACTCGCCATCTAACTTGACTCTTGGCAACTGGGTTTGGACACATTTTGTACCATACAGAAACCCCTATGGCAGCGACAATGCACTCAAGCATTCTGACACAAGGAGAACCCACTGAACAAGAGCTGAGTTAAGACACTGTTTCAAAGCATCCTTAAGTCCTCAGTGACTAAGAATCCAATGGACTTCTACCCTTATACAATAAATGAGCACAGGCAAGGTTGCATCCCTACCTCTTCTAAACTGAGAACAGTGATGCAAACTCCTGAGACATTTCTTCTATGAAACTCACAGAAAGTTTTAATTAACAATGGCGTTACATGCTAGACACAAGTTCGATCACGAACGAGAAGCATTCACGAATAACCTGAAATAGTTATGCTGTTGAAGATATGATTGTGACGCTGGCAGATGAGGTGCCAACTCAGGCCAAAACCTCAGGCCTCACTGAATGTTACAAATGCTCAGCTGGGAGGCAGGCCAATTCCCTTGCGTACTAGTATAGATCAAAGTGATTCTTAAATGTACAAGAATGTTGTTGGTGTTTAAAATTCATGAAAACTAATGAGTCTCTGCATGCATTGTTTTCACTTATCTGTACCCTGTTATAAAGTAATAGCAAACATTTACATTGTATATACCCCTGTAACTAAAATAAACCATCAAATGAGAAAGAAGCCTTGTGTAACTCAAATGAACTTTAACTGGAAAGGGCTATTTTTTGCACATTTGACAGCAAGTGATCATTGTGTGTGAGGATCAGAGATCAAAGACTGTAAATGTGCTCCTCTCTCCCCGCTTCAAAGAAAGAGCTGAGGCAGCTTGCTTGTGAGAAGCAGCTATAAGTATGGACTAGGGCTGTCATGTGATTAAAAAAAAATTAATCTCAATTAATTGCACTGTTAAACAATAATAGAATACCATTTATTTAAATGGTTTTGGATGTTGTCCACATTTTCAAATATATTGATTTCAATTGCAGTAACTCCTCGCATTGCTGATCTAGCAGGGAACAGGCACATTTAAAGTTGCACAATGCTCCCTTATAATGTCCTTTGGAAGCTGTCTGCTTTGTCCACGGCTTGCAGGAGTCTCTGGAAGAGCAGCCCCCCCCCCCCCCCCCCCTTGTGGGGATTGGAACCAGGGGACTGGCAACTCCCTCCTCCCTCACCCCATCAGCTCCCCTAAATTCCCTGTAAGGTCTGTGGCTGGGCAGCTGTCCCTCCCCCCACTGCAGTGCTGCCCTGCCCTGCCCTCTGCCTTGCAGCTGCTCCCAGGAACTTCCTGCTTGCTGGGAGGGGGGGAAAGGGGTGCTGATATCAGGATGTCCCCCTGCTCTTCCCCGCCCCGTGCTCCGTACCCCCTCTCTACAAAGCAGAGGAGGGGGACAGGGCTCAGGGACAGAAAGGAGGGAGCTTGCTGGAAGCTGTTGCTTCCTGTCTGAACTGGCTGATCTACTTAAAAGGGCAACGTAGTTGAAGTGGGGTCAAGCACTTAAAGGGGCAATATACCTCACTCTCTCTGTCAATCTCACTCATGCACACACCCCCCAGCACTTTGAAGAGTCAACACCTGTGCAGCCGTGCATGTGCCGTCAGGAGGAGGGAGTGGTGCGCTCCAGCTGGATAGCGTGGGCTCATCATCATGTTCAGTTTTTGCAGGGAAGTATTTGCAGCTACTGCCCTGCATCTGTTGTTTCCTCCCTCCTGCGTCAGTCCATGCTGCCTTGTAAAGAGTGAGGCTACATTAACAAAAGCGTATTAACCCTTGAGGGCTCAGCTGAATGCTAGTTCATCATTTAGCAGCAAGGCATTCCCTGGGAAATATTCCACCCTCTTACTCCACCACCTCTACCAAGCTTCACAATCATTCATTGCTGTGTACAATATTAAACTGTTTGTTTAAAATAGTTTAAAACTTATACTGTGTATGTATATAATGTATTTTGTCTGGTGAAAAAAATTTCCCTGGAACCTAACCCCCCCCATTTACATTAATTCTTATGGGGAAATTGGATTTGCTTAACATCGTTTTGCATAAAGTCGCACTTTTCAGAAACATAACTACAACATTAAGTGAGGAGATACTGTACAACACAGAATACAAAGCGTACAGTGTTCACTTTATATTTATGTTTGATTACATTTGCACTGTAAAAAACAAAATAGTATTTTTTCAATTCACCTAATAAAACTACTGTAGTCCAATCTCTATCATGAAAGCTGAACTTACAAATGTAGAATTATGTACAAAAAGTAACTGCACTCAAAAACAAAACAATGTAAAACTTTAGCACCTACAAGACCACTCAATCCTACTTCTTGTTTAGCCAATTGCTCAGACAAACAAGTTTGTTTACATTTGCAGGAGATAATGCTGCCTGTTTCTTGTTTACAATATCACCTGAAAGCGAGAACAGGCATTCACATGGCGTTGCAAGGTATTTACATGCCAGATGCGCAAAAGATTTATCTGTCCCTCCATGCTTCAATCACCATTCCAGAGGACATGCATCCATGTTGATGACGGGTTCTGCTCGATAATGATCCAAACAGTGCAGACCAACGCATGTCCATTTTCATCATCCGAGTCAGATGCTACCAGCAGAAGGTTGATTTTCTTTTTTGGTGGTTAGGGTTCTGTAGTTTCTGCATCGGAATGTTGCTCTGACTTCTGAAAGTCTGCTCCACACCTCGGCCCTCTCAGATTTTGGAAGGCACTTCAGATTCTTAAATCTTGGGTTGAGTGCTGTAGCTATCTTTAGAAATCTCACATCGGTACCTTCTTTGTGTTTTGTCAAATCTGCAGTGAAAGTGTTCTTAAAACGAACAACATGTGCTGGGTCATCATCCGAGACTGCTATAACATGAAATATATGGCAGAATGTGGGTAAAACAGAGCAGGGGACATACAATTCTCCCCCAAAGAGTTCAGTCACAAATTTAATTAACGTATTATTTTTTTTAACAAGTGTCATCAGCATGGAAGCATGTCTTCTGGAATGGTGGAAGCAGCATGAAGGGGCATATGAATGTTTAGCATATCTGGCACAAATACCTTGCAATGCCAGCTACAGAAGTGCCATGGGAACATCTGTTCTAACTTTCAGGTGAAGTTGTAAATAAGAATCGGGCAACGTTATCTTCGGCAAATATAAACCAACTTGTTTGTCTGAGCAATTGGCTGAACAAGAAGTAGGACTAAGTGGACTTGTAAGCTCTAAAGTTTTACATTGTTTTGTTTTTGAGTGCAGTTATGTAACCAAAAAAATAAATAAATAAATCTACATTTGTAAATTGCACTTTCACAATAAAGAGCTTGCACTACAGTTCTAATATGAGGTGAACTGAAAAATACTATTTCTTTGTTCATCATTTTTACAGTGCAAATATTTGTAATAAATAAAGTGAGCACTGTACACTTTGCATTCTGTGTTGTAAATGAAATCAATATATTGGAAAATGTAGAAAAACATCCAAAATATTTAATACATTTCAATTGGGGTATTCTATTGTTTAACAGTGTGATTAAAACAGTGATTAAGCACAATGAATTTGAGTTAATTGTGTGAGTTAATTGCGATTAATCAACATCCCCAGTATGGACACAAGGGAAAATTCTTCATATCTGGACTGTTTGGATACTAACAGGGCAGAATAACTGAACAAGACTATGGATATCCCCAGAGTTATTCTGGGTAGCCCTGAGAGACTTTTGGGAATACTGGCAGATTACTATATCTCTGCTACCATTTGGAATTATAGACTGACTCACCTGTATACATATTTTACCTGATTTAACCGCTCAATAACTCTCATTCCTTTTTCTTAGCTAACTAGTTAGTTTACTAAGCACCAGCAGTGGCTTTCGTGTGCGATCTAGGATACAAACCGACCTGGGTGACTGACTGATCTCTTGGAACTGGGAGTAACCTGGAATATTCATGATTTTTGGTGTAAGTGACCACTGATCACATCGTCCAGCTTGCCTGGGTGACAAGATAGATAATCCAGTCTAAGGGTCTATGAGTGTCTATGGCTCCATTAGAAGACACTGCTGGTACTTTAGGAGCTCACGTCTATTACTGGTTTAGGGCTTGGCTACACTTACATTTTATAGCGCTCCAATTTGCCAGCTCAGGAGTGTGAAAAATCACCCCCTGAGCGCAGCAAGTCAGAGCGCTTTAAAGCGCTAGTGTAAACAGGCTCCCAGCGCTCGGAGCTAATCCCCTCGTGGAGGTGGATTACCAGCACTCTCCCAGTGCTCGCGCACGACCACACTCACACTTCAAAGCGCTGCTGCGGGAGCGCTCCCTTGACAGCGCTTTGAAGTTTCCAGTGTAGCCATGCCCTTAGTGAAATCTAATTATAGAACATAACCACCCGTTTGGGGTCTCTGCCGTGCCTTTGACAGCCTGCCCCGGAGGTAGGCACTCTCAGTCGTGAGCCACTCCAGACGGCATGACGGAGCTCCAATGTATTTATTTTACTTACACACATTTAAGGCACACTGAAGTTATGACACAAAAGAGAATATTTAAATTTAAGCTGAAAAGCTTCTCATTAATTTGCTTGTTGGAATCTTCTCTCTCTCCACAGTGATGTTGCCTTAATTTTTAATTACCTGGCTTTTGACAGAGGGGGTGAGCACACGCACACACACTTGAACAGTTTTTCTTGTGACTAAATAAACTTTTCCCTGAATAAGGTAACTTGGCTCTATAGCAATGGCCTTTGCTGCAGGGCCATTCCAAAGCTTAAATGTGTTTAGTAAGCAATTGATCCGTCAGACTGGGGTTTTCCTAAAATTCACGGTTGTCCTGGCTTTACTGAATAGCATTGTGTTCACTTTTCTCTAATTTATATAACTATATTATGTATGTCACTTTAAAGCTATTTTGGTCCATCTTAAAGCTATATTCAGAGTTTTAACTGAATATATTAAGATTTGTACAGACTGGGCAGTAGAATATGCAGCCAGTCTGCTTGATAACAGTAAGAAAATTCTTTCCCCTCATTATCAGTTGATCTTTTTGCCCAACTTAGAGGGACACAAAAGAATCAATGTAAAAGTTCTGTCTAAACTTTTAGAAGTAACATCTAAAATGACCACTTAACTGAAAAAGTAGAGAAAAAAATTGAGTTTATTTTGTGCATTTGTTATCACTTTGTCTAGTCAGTTTCCCAGTTTCCTATTTGTATCTGTAGTAACAGAACCTACTGTTGAATGACTCAGACTGAATTCATGCCTTCATTTTTTCTATCAAGTCTTCTGACATTTCAACTAGTTACTCAGCAACACCATATCATGCACTCTATAGTTATTTCTGCAGCAGCAGAATTGTGCATAGGCAGACATGAGACAAGAGCCTATCCTGAAAAGTTTACAAGCCAAGTGTCCGGTTCTCCAACAACTTAGAGAGAGAAGGAACTTGCTGGATCAAGACCTCAACCCCGACAGAAACAGAATGGAATTCTAACTTGCCTTCTTCACTTGCTCAGAACCTTCTCAAATGTAAAATTTAAGTGCAAAAAGGAACTTAATGTGCTGAATTACTGTACTGAATTAATGTCCCTCCTCTAAAGCAGAGAGGGCATAGCAGCATGGGTCCCTTGTCTCGTCATAGATCTCTCTTTAAACCTGACTTGTCAAGGCACTACCGTACAGTAATTAGCGTATGTAGAGAATGAGGCATCTCTCCATAACTGTTCCCAACAAGCTGAATTAAAAATGTACAGAATTCCTCTAAGTGTAGGGGCACAGCTGGCTTCTATGCCAGATGCCTCTCTCCCAATCCAGCATAGGGATTGGGTAGGGCATGCCCACACTACACCACTTCACAGACTACATCTATGCTGCATCTAAGGCTACATCTATGCTGCAAATCTTTTTCGGCAGCATGTAGGGTATGAATAGCTACACACCGCAGTGAAAAACAGGCTACATCCATCCTGCTTTGCATAGCTACATGTGTCAGTGAAAGGCTGTGGCAGGAGGGAGGCAGAGGAGAAAGGCTCCGGGCACCTCCCCATCGCAGGAGCCTTTCCTTGCAGTGAGGAAAGAATCCAGCTGCAGGACACTACACTGCTAAAAATACCAGCGTAGATGAAAAGGCAAGGCTTCGGCAAGTAGAGAGTTCTGTGGGTATTTACTTGGGTACATACCCACAGGCTCAGGAGTGTCTTTACTTGCCTAAGCAGTGCCTCACCACCTACACTGCTATTTATACACATGGGAGGAGAGAAGGAGAGGGGAGGGGTATGTAGTGTATGTACTATGCATTCATGGGCGACGAGTATAATAGGCCAGAGGAGGCTCTGCCTCCTCCAGCACTGCCGCAGCTGCCGGACCCCCAATTGCAGGGTTTGGCAGTGAAGTTTTTGCTTTATTATGCCCCATGCAGGTTCCGGGGTGGTTGGGGAGCTGCCCTCAGCTGCCCTGGAACCTGCATGGGGCATATCAAAAGTATCTTCTAACAGATGCTTTTCCCCTGCGTGGGATGGGTCCAGGGAGGGGAGGCACAGCATGGCTTCTGCCAGCCCCGGGCTACTCCAGGCAGGGGGGTTGGGCTCCTCCGGGGGGGGGGGGAAGGGGAGGGGAGCAGAGCCGGGAAGGTGGCGGGGAGGGGGCGGGCTCCGGGCTTCGCCAGCCTGGGGCTCCTGCAGTTGTGGGGGGAGGTGCAGAGGGTCTCGGGACTCCAGCCATGAGGAGAGCATGGGCAGAGGGGTGGAGCCGGGGTCTAGCCTCCCCAAAGCGAGGCTCCACCGGCTGCCCATGTGGACATTCCTCTGAAAAGAGTGCGCCGTACAGACATTCCCTAAGCTGCTCTAACTTACACTGATGGGCCAGCAGAGATACATGAGAATCAGAGAGGTGAATCTTGCTCCATGTCCCTTCCGAACTCCTGTACCAAGCCTATGTCAAGCCTAGAGTCTCTCCCGCACTGTCTCCCTATGTGGCTCTCTTTTTTCTAGACGGAAGGTGGCTCTGCAGTACACGTTACTACTCTCACCGTGAGACAAGCTAGGCACTGCACACACATCTACAGTACCCCTTTACCCGTAAAGCCCTTTGTGGAACGTACCCTGTTGGACTGTGCAACACTCCCAAGAACAGGCAACTATCACCGCCCCATTTTGTGACTGTGGAAATTGAGCCATCCCCCCACACTCTCCTCTCAGTGCCACGGTTGCCGATGCAGAGTAGAACCGCTGAAATACATGGGGTTACACTCGACGTACCCCATCACGAGGCAGGGCAGGATTTAGTCCAACTCTCCTGTTCACACCAGTGAGACTCCACGATCACCTGTGCACTACTATGCTACACCACTCCCCTCGCAGACAGGTTAAGGTGGCAGATTTCCACAAGAGCTCAGCACCAGGCAGTTCCCGGACAGAGGAGCTCTTTTTAAAACCTGGCCTAGTATCTTCTGTTTGAAAGCATTTCCTTCTTTTGCCTGTTGCCTTTTAATTTCATAAACAAACTGCTAGTCTTGTATTGAAAGAAAGGGTAAATAGCTTCATTCTATTTGTCCTCTAATACCAGCATTGTTTTAAAAAGCTTATAAAATATCTCCTCCTATTTGTCTCCTTTCCAAAGGGAACAGACCTAATCTTTTAAATCCCTTTTTGTGCTGAAGCCCTAAACCCCAATGTTTCCAATCAATTCACTGTCCTTCTCTAGACGTTTCCATTTCTGATGTCTCTTAAGATGAGGTGACTAAAACCAAGCTCTGTAGCCAGGCCAATGATGTAGCAGTTATTTAGAACGGCATTTTCATACTTCCTGCATTATTCTTTATTACCTTGACTTTACAAGGTAACATCTTACTCACTTTTGACTGATTAAAAACAAAAACAAAAAACCTGAAAGTTATGGCCACTTAACTCTTCTGAGACAGAAGCTGTTTTTAAATCAGTAAGTTATGTAATTTTAGACAGTAGCTAAGCTACTTTGCTCTTTAGTTCCTCCAGTATTCTCAGATAAAGGCCATCTGTTCTGGGTCACTTAATGCAATTTTTTTTCTTTTGCTTTAAGATCTCTGTCTCCTACGGCATCTCATCCTCATTACCAGAAGAATAACCTCGAGAGCAGTAAATAATTCATCAGCCTCCAAGGCAGGTGAAATCTGATGCCAAAGAATCATTTAGCTCCTTATCTTCTGATTGTGCCCCTTCCACCCTCCTGGCTTAAGGGTCCCCATCTCTCCTATGGGATTCTTAAAAAGAAAAGGAGGACTTGTGGCACCTTAGAGACTAACCAATTTATTTGAGCATAAGCTTTCGTGAGCTACATCACTTCATCTTCACTTACTCACTTCATCGGATGCATACTGAAGTGAGCTGTAGCTCATGAAAGCTTATGCTCAAACAAATTGGTTAGTCTCTAAGGTGCCACAAGTACTCCTTTTCTTTTTGCGAATACAGACTAACACGGCTGTTACTCTGAAACCTGTCACTATGGGATTCTTGTATTTATTCAAAACTTAGCCTGGCTTTATAGCTATATGATTTGTTCTTCAAACTGTCTCAACCTCTATTTTACATTTTGCCTGCATGTTTTATTAGCGTCATTTAGACAGGAGATCCATTTTTAGAGGGACATTTTTGTAGCTAAATAAAGTCATGAACTTTCATGCAAGCATGTTTGGATTTGCTTCTTTCTACACATTCCCCCTTAGCACCAATACAGCATTCTTAAGACGCTTCCCTGCTGATTGTGTGGATTTTTGCTTGCCAACTTCTCCCTTCAAGCTGTTTCTATCTTCCTCGTTTTAAAAGCCCCCCCTCCTCCCCTTTGAGGTTTAGCGTCCAAGTGCCAGTGCAGAGGACGATTACCCCGGGAAGGTGATAAGCAGCTGAATTATTCAAGGAAGAGTGTTATGTAGTGGATCAACCATAGAGACTTTCAGAACTCAATCCTGTTGGCTATTTGGAACTAAACCAAGGAGTCTCTCCTCTTATGCTGCAGAATTCCTTACCCGTTAAATTAATGGTTCTCAAACTTTTGTACTGATGACCCTTTTCACTCTGAGTGCAACGCCCATTATAAATTAAAAACACTTTTTAAAATATTTAACACTATTATATATGCTGGATGCAAAGCAGGGATTGAGGTGGAGGCTGACAGCTTGCAACCCCCTATAGAATAACCTCGCAACCCCCTGAGGGGTCCCAACCCACAGTTTGAGAATCCCTGTGTTAAATCTCTCTGTGGCAGCCCAGAGAGCAAATACTACAGTCCTGCCAGGAGGTGGAAATGGAAGAGAACACAATGCTCATGTGAAGTCACCCGGATAAAAAGGGCTGCCTAGCTGGCCCTACTCACTTTGGGAGACAGTGCTACAACCGGAGCTGCAGATCTTGACCCGCCTCTCAAGCTGGAGCGAAGGTTCCAGCACCATAGGCTATAGAGGCAGCATGCATAGATAAGGGTCATTGAGAAGTCTGTTTGTAATGACTCACTTTTCTAGGTGACTGCTTCTTCTGCTGGCCACCATAAGAACGGCCATACTGGGTCAGACCAAAGGTCTATCTAGCCCAGTATCCTGTCTTCCGACAGTGGCCAATGCCAGGTGTCCCAGAGGGAATGATCAGAACAGGTAATTACCTGGTGATCCATCCTCTGTCGCCCATTCCCAGCTTCTGGCAAACAGAGGCTAGGGACACCATCCCTGCCCATCCTGGCTAATAGCCTCTGATGGACCTATCCTCCATGAATTTACCTAGTTATTTTTTGAACCTAGTTATTAGTCTTGGCCTTCACAATATCCTCTGGCAATGAGTTCCATAGGTTGCCAGGATTGCCTCTGGAGCCTTTTTAAAAAATTGGCGTCATCTGGTGCAGAAGCTGATCTAAGTGATAGGTTACATATCACAGTTAGCAGTTCTGCAATTTCACATTTGAGTTACTTCAGAAATCTCAGGCGAATACCATCTGGTCCTGGTGAGGCATTACTGTCTGGTTTATCAGTTTGTTCCAAAACCTCTAATGACACCTCAATCTGGGACAGTTCCTCAGATTAGTCACCTAACAAAAATGGCTCAGGTTTGGAAACCTCCCTCATCCTCAGCCATGAAGACCAATGCAAAGAATTCATTTAGTTTCTCTGCAATGGCCTTATCATCCTTGAGTGCTCCTTTAGCATTTCGTTCATCCAGTGGCCCCACTGGTTGTTTAACAGGCTCCCTGATGTACTTAATTTATTTGCTATAACTTTTTGAGTCTTTGGCTAGCTGTTCTTCAAATTCTTTTTTGACCTTCCTAATTATATTTTTACACTTCATTTGCCAGAGTTTATGCTCCTTTCTATTTTCCTCAATAGGATTTAACTTCCACAGATTAAAGGATGCCTTTTACCTCTCACTGCTTCTTTTACTTTGTTGTTTAGCCATGGTAGCCCTTTTTGCAGACACTCTTTTTTTAATTTGGGATACACATTCAAGTTGAGGCTCTATTATGGTGTCTTTAAAAAATTTCCATGCAGCTTGCCTTTTAATTTCTGTTTAACTAAATTTCTCATTTTTGTGTAGTTCCCCTTTCTGAAATTAACTACCACACTGGGCTGCTGTGGTGGTTTCCCCGCCACAGGGATGTTAAATTTAATTATATTATGGTCACTATTACCAAGCAGTCCAGCTATATTCACCTCTTGGACCAGATCCTGTGCTCCACTTAAGACTAAATCAAGAATTGCTTCTCCTCTTGTGGGTTCCAGGTCTTACCTACTCTAAGGGCTTGGCTACACTTGCGAGTTACAGCGCATTAAAGCAGCCCCGGGTGCCCTAGCTCAGTACCTGTCCACACTGGCAAGGCACGTAGAGTGCGCTGACTCCATGGCTAGAGCACTCTTGGTAATCCACCTCGGCGAGAAGATTAACGCTTGTTGCGCCTTGGCTGAAACGCCAGGGCGCCAGTGCGAAAAAGGTGTTGCATTACTGCGCTCTGATCAGCCTCCGGAAACATTCCATAATCCCCTTAAGTCGAATGGCCGCTCTTCTCATTGTTTTGAGCTCGCTGTAGGAATGCGGATATGCCCTTTGAAAGCTCCGTTTCTGAAGGTCGGCATTCTTATCTGCTCCGAGACAAAGCAACCATTAGTGTGGAATGGTGTGTGAGAGAGAGAGAGGCGGGGTGGGGGTCTGCTGCTGTCTGAACTTACAAGACAGCATGCTGACATGCTCTCAGCCCCGCAAAAACCCACTCTCTCTCTCCCCACATACACACAAAACACTCCCTGTCACACTCCACCCCACCCCACCCCCATTTGAAAAGCAAGTTGCAGCCACTTGCATACTGGGATAGCTACCACAATGCACTGCTCTCTGTGGCTGTTGCAAGAGCTGCTAATGTGGCCACGCCAGTGCGCTTGTAGCTGTCAGTGTGGACACACTGCAGCGATTTCCCTACTGTGCTCTACGAAGGCTGATTTAACTCAAAGTGCTCTACATCTGCAAGTGTAGCCATACCCTAAGAAGCAGTCATTTAAGGTGTCAAGAAACTTATCTCTGCATCCCGCCCTGAAGTGACATGTACCCAGCCAATATGGGGAAAGTTTAAATCCTCCATTAGTATTGAGTTTTTTATTTTTATAGCCTCTCTAATCTCCCTGAGCATTTCACAGTCACTATCACCATCCTGGTCAGGTGCTCGTAGTATACGCCTACTGCTACATTCTTATTATTCAAGCTAGAATTACTATCCATAGAGATTCTATGATACAGTTTGGTTCACTTAAGATTTTTACTTCATTTGACTCCATGCTTTCTTTCATGTATAGTGCCACTCCCCCACCAGCATGACCTGTTCTGTCTTTCCGATATATTTTGTACTCTGGTATGACTCTCATTGATTACCTCATTCCACCAAGTTTCTGTGATACACCTATTATTATAATATCAATATCCTCATTTAATACAAGGCACTGTATTTCACCCAATGTTGACTTCTAGCATTTGTATATAAGCACTTTAAAAAACTGTCCCGTTTTAAATGGTCTGCCATTATGTGATGTAATTGAATGGAACTCTTTCATTTGAGTGTTTCTCTTCAGATCCTACCCATATTTTATCTTTACAATCTTTACCACAATGAGGGTCACAACTTGCTATGGGACACATCGTTCTATGTTGTGCCTGCAGGCACCTGTTCTCACGTGCGGGTCTCATTGTCTACCCTAGTACTCCTCTGGACCTACCAGCTCTCCTCCATCAGAATTAACTAGTGTTTGCTGCCAGCTCGCTGGTTCACATCTGGTTAAGATGGAGTCTGTCCCTTCTCTATAGATTCTCCTTTCTCTAGGCTTTTCCTTGATGTCTAAAGCATAAATCTCATCCTCTCTACTTTATCATCTCAGCCTCCCATTGACAGCAACTTTCAGGGAAAGCAACCACAGAAACCCGAGCTTCTTTATCTTTAGCTTCTTCCAGTTTGTTGCCCATGCCTACACATGGCTACTTGGCAATCAGCAATACTTTCTGCGCTCCATCCTGTGCTAATGCTGGTAACTTGCCCCACCCACATAAACCACTGCTGGCCTTCTCTGCCCTCAGCCCCCTAACTCCACGAGGGTTTTAGCTCAATGGCTAGTTCTTAAGGAGGTCAGGAAACTAACTAAGCAAACTTTGTTTATTTTGTGGCTGGCTGAGGTTCATTTATTTCTGATGGCTAACCATGAAGTCTCTACCTCCCACTCAGGACCAATGGACTCAATCCATTTCTACTTTGCTCAGTTGCTGGCCTCGATGGTCCAAATTTGGGTCAAGAGTAAATTTCCCCAGGCAATACACTAGCCCTGAAGCGGTGACACATCAGCTCAGCCTCAGCTCCAGGGATCAGGAAGTGAATTCGTTCAGTAGTCAGAGTTTCAGGCCAGAAGGGAACACCAGATCATCTAGCCGGACCTCATGTAGGCCACGGGCCATCCCCCAGCACCAGCACACTAAAACCAACAACCCAGACTAGACCAGCATGCTGCAGCCCATAACTGTGCCACTGGCCGAGAACAGAAGAGACCAAGGTGTCACCAACGCCTGAGGCCCCCACAATGGCAGGGAAAGGATTAAATGAGATGTACCCAGATAATCCTGGCAAGTGACAATCCATGCTGCAGAGGAAGGCGAAACCCCCTCCCCCAGATCACTGCCAATCTGACCGGGAATGGGGGGGGGGGGGAAGGGGCGCAAATTCCTTCCCAACCAGACATATGGAAGTCAGTCAGAATTAGTCTGGCTGGCTATATAGAGTTAGGTTCTTCCTTTCTCCTTTCACATACAACATCATCAAAATCCACACATGGGGCTAACTCATGAAACTCCCAGTACAGACAGTTTATTGACTGGATATTAGAGACATGAAACTTTAGAAAACAGGATATGAATACAGAAAAAGAAAAAAGTCAAACCACCTGATGTTAGACATTAGATTCAGCACTGAGGCTCCCTAAACATGCTGGGATAGAGTCCCAGAAGGTATGCACACCATAAGCAAACAGAGGAAACTGAAAGGCAAGGGGAAAACCCTAATATGATTAAATGGTTAGAATCAAAAGATTATGACACAAACAAAAATCCTCCGGAAACTAGAAGTCCAGCCCAAATGAAGTCAAGAAAAAAAAGCCTTAGCAAAGGCAGGTAGAATGTCAGATGGAAATTAGGAGATTCAGAGTTGGAAGAGCCAAAGGCATAAAAATGAACAAGCAATACTATCGGCGTATCAGAAGCAGGAGCCAATGAAAGAACTGGTGGGCCTGCTGGACCACTGCAGAGTGATAGGAGCAGTGAAGGGGGTCTGGCCATTGCAAAGAGGCTGAATGAGATCTCTGAATCTGTCTTCACCACAGGAAAGGTTACAGACATACCAACCCCGGGCCAACTCTGTGTAAGTAGTATTGATAAGATATTGTCAGGCTGACATGTTGAGAGGGGATTGAACAAGCTGATTAATTGCCACTCAGTCCTGGGGAGTCTGTTCAAACAATTCTGAACAATCTTAAAGGGGCTAAGCTACCAACAAAAATATGCAGTCTTATTAAAATGAGTGACACCAGAGGTCGGCACAACATTTGCTATCTGTGTAGGAGACACTGTGGATGACCCTAGGAATTACAGGCCGGTTAATCTTACTTCATGATCCAGTAAACCAGTGGAAATAATCAAATTAAAATGATAAAACAGCTAGATGGACAAGCTAGGATAGGGTCTAACCAACCAGCCACTGCAAAGGAAAATAGTACCACTACTAGAAACCAAGTAGTCATGGGCTAAGAGGCAAAGTAATGTCACTGAACAGAACCAGCCCCGGGGGAAAACCGGAAGTAAGAATAAGTGGTCAACAGGAATCATTTAATATAGTAATGATCTTAAAAAGAGGGGTAAGCAAGGAAGCTACAAAGTTTGCAGATGACAATTACCTAGGTTGGTAAGAACTTCAGAGGGACCTAATCACAGTAGGTGAACAGCCAGCACGTCAGATGAAATTCAATGTTGCCAAACTCAAGGGAATGCCCACTGGAAGGAATTAATGAGAATATCCAAGTTATTTTAGACAGGATTTTAATAAACAGCAATATAAGCCCTCATGCTTCAGAGCACGAGCCAGCCACGACCTGACGGGTTAGGAACAACCTACCCCTTCCTATGGGCAGGTTATTAAGGGGAAGATTTTGAAAAGCCAAGACACCTAACTCCCACATCCATCTACAGGTTCTTTGCACCGTTCTTTGAAGCGTTTGGCCCGTTAGATACAGGACTAGATGGACCTCAGATCTGACCTGGGATGGCAATGCCTATGCTAACACCACATTTTATAACTACATCACTGCTTGCCCAGGTACTAAGCATAGTAATCCTTTTCCCCCGTGATCTCACTCTGCCACATCTGCCTCTGCCTGCCAGCCTAGTCTCCGTTTAACTACAGGACTGAGAGGGCAGTGTTCCAAGCAAGGCAAAGCTTTATTTTTTAAAAATAATTTCTGATTATAGGAGTTTTAAATCTTTTGGTGCTGACAAGCAGATTAACTGACTCAGGCACTACACAACTAAGGATAAAGCACGACAAAGACTAAAACAAAAACACAAGTTCATGTTTTCTCAGATATCTAATAGCCACAATTTTTCAAACAATTCGCAATCCAAGTGTCTACATGAAAGCTCAGAGGGGGATTCTGTGTGCTGTATATGTTCCAAAGAGAAGACCCACGTACAACCCAGTAGTCTGTTACAGTGCAGCCAGACCCTTTACAGGTTATGTCTGTACTACAAACAAACTGTTGCACTGTGTCTCAGAGCCCGGGTCAACTGACTTGAGCTTACGCTACAGGCCTAAAACTACCAGTGTAGAAGTTTTGGCTCGGGGTGGAGCCTGGGCTCTGAAACCCAGAGAAGAGGAACAGTCTCAGAGCCCAGGCTCCAGCCTGAGCCAGAACTTCTACACTGCTGTTTTTAGCCCCATACCTTGAGATTTGCGAGCCCTAGTCAGTTGACCCAGGCTCTCAGACTCACTGACGCAGGTGGTTTGGGGTTTTTTTGCTAGGTGAACGTACCCCTAGATAGAGTCTGGATTCCTCCTCTTTTTTAAGAGTCTAAAGACTGTAGTGAAGAATGAGAACTAGGTGCCACATTGGAGCAGTGGGTGGTCCAGCATATTGGTAATGGATTACAGAGCCCATCATCTCCGGAAGGCCAGTGTAGCTACCCAAGTTAGTAATGACCTTGCTGCCACCATCCAGCTGCTGACTCACAGCCAATGTGAAAGGAGTTCGTGGTCTCAACAAGCTTCCAAAACCTATCACTAACACCCAACATTCTCATTAGCATTCTCAACAGGACAGGGTTAGGCCAATGGGACCTGACCGGCTTTTAACAGCCCAGTCGGCAGTGCTGACCAGAGATGCCATGACTCAGTGCCTTACATTCCCACGGTTTGAAAACCACTGCTCTAGACTGTAAACTCTCAGGCAAAGGATCATGTGTGTAGAGGGCCTGGCATAATAGGACCACAAACCTGGTGGGGATCACTCTAGTTCAGCACAAAGTTATTGGGCTGGGTGCAGGAATCCCTAAGCAGGATTCTCTGGCCTGTGCTATGCAGGCTAGATGACGATCACAATGGTCCCTTCAGACCTGAACATCTATGAAGCTTTGGCACTAATGTAAAGCATGTAATAACATGCTCTAGAGGGAGTTCTTCCACATCAGAAGCAAGCAGGAAGGGAACGCTTACAGTACTCCTGCTGCCAGAGCTGCATGTAGGCTAGGGAGAGAGGCTTGACATTCCCAGTGTTGTCAGCCTGGTATCCATCACCTGGGGTGTGAGCGTGGGTATTTTAAAGTGAGAGAAATTGTAACGTACAGACAACTCCACTTCACCTTTACCACAGTATGAAAAGAGGCGACTACAGGGGGATATGATAGAGGTCTATAAAATCATGAGTGGTACAGAGAAAGTAAATAAGGAAGTGTTATTTACTCCTTCTCATAAATCAACAACAAGGGGCCACCAAATGAAATAAATAGGGAGCAGGTTTAGAACAAACACAAGAAAGTATTTTTTCATGCAACGCACTGTCAACCTCTGGAACTCCTTGCCAGAGGGTTTTGTGAAGGCCAATACTATAACAGGGTTCAAAAGGGAGCTAGGTAGATTCATGGAAGATAGCCATTGATGGACCTATTAGCCAGGATGGACAGGAATGGTGTCCCTAGCCTCGGTTTGCCAGAAGCTGGGATTGGGTGACAGGGCATGGATCACTTGATGATAACCTGTCTGTTCATTCCTTTTGGGGCACCTACCATTGACCACTGTCAGAGGACAGGATACTGGGCTTGATGGACCTTTGGTCTGACCCAGTATGGCCATTCTTATGTTCTTTTTGAAGCCAATGCTCCGGTCCTCAACAGTGCTATGCTGAACACCTGAATTGTACAAAGAGATAACATTCTGTCCCAACACTGATTTATTCCATTAAAAGGACAGGTAGACAACACTACATCAAAAATCACACGAACAACAAAAACAGCAAATGTCTGCTCTGACCAAAGGCTGTTTAGTTAACACTACTTCAGCCTAAAGAACTTTATCACAGTGCTGTATTGCAATTTCTAACACTTGCATGATCTTGCTTTGTTTGGCAAAATGTTCTTAATATTATATATATTCAGAGTGTCTAGAGAGAAACTAAATATAATGCATTAGGCTCTCCAGAAGGCAGACTTCTGCTGGGGGAGGAACGAGTAGTTTACTTCATAAAGGCCAAGGAAAAAGTTAAGAATAACAGGCACCTTCAAAAGAAGAAAGGGCTCTAGGTAGATTTCTGGAAGAAAAAGAAAAAAAATTACTTCCTATTCTCCCACAGGAAGACTTCAAATTTTAGTTAATCAAATATACAAAATAATTCCGGGCCAAATGCTTCAGTGCGTGTATATGCACGGCGCCCTTTGAAGTCCATACCCAGCAGCAACGGACTACGTAGGCAAGGAATGTTTTGCCCACACAAGCACAGCATCCTTGACACATTTCAGAGGAACAGCCGTGTTAGTCTGTATTCGCAAAAAGAAAAGGAGTACTTGTGGCACCTTAGAGACTAACCAATTTATTTGAGCATGAGCTCATGCTCAAATAAATTGGTTAGTCTCTAAGGTGCCACAAGTACTCCTTTTCTTCATCCTTGACACAGTTAGTTAAGAGAACAAATACAAATAAGGATAATGTTTGCAAAACATCAGTTTTTATAAAGACATAAGAGCCAATTTCAGCCCTTCAGCAGATTTAAACCAGAAATAAACTTGGCCCAATAGGCTTTAGGATGGCCACGTCTTGCATTACTATTTTCCCTTTTTATATGGTGGTTATGAAAAAGCTGAAGTAACTGCTAGAACAGAAGCAGCATGAAAGAGGAGACAGTTCTCTACTGCAAATGACTGGTTCTGTATCTACCTGTGTTTTCTGTAACAATTACTGATCTAAAGAAATAGTTCTCTCACTCCTGAGTTTCCTCCTTTTCTTTCGTCTTTTCTTCAGAGATTGCTTGGCACCCTAGCAACTGCTCTACGTCCTGCACTGCAAGGCAGTATCGAGGGCACAGCCTGCAGTACTGAGCCGCTCTAGCTGCAAGCTCTCTTTCACTTCCGCCATGCACAAAGCCAGGTTTGGCGGGGGGGTGGGGGGGAGGAGAGGAGGAAAGAAGGTCAGGCAAAGATGCTCATCAAGAATCTCCCTTTTCTGGCACACTAAGGCTCAGAATCTCCCTCCAGTCACACCTATACTGATTTTCCAAACAGTCTTAGCACTTAGGAAACACACAGTTCTTGCCACGAAGTTCTAACACAGTCCGAATATGCTAAGTCAATGAGGCGATTCAACAAGTTTGCAAATTCTTGATCTAGGACTTGAGTGAAATTCTCTGGTGAGAATATCTGCAGCATCTAACATAGTCATCTCACCAGACACACTGCAGTATACACACACATTACCTATCTGTAAGGATATAGTAGTGATGAACCATCATTACAACACAAATGCAGGTTTCAGAGTAGCAGCCGTGTTAGTCTGTATCTGCAAAAAGAAAAGGAGTACTCGTGGCACCTTAGAGACTAACAAATTTATTTGGGCATAAGCTTTTGTGAGCTGTATCTCCCCACTGTATTTTCCAGTGAATGCATCCGATGAAGTGAGCTGTAGCTCATGAAAGCTTATGCTCAAATAGATTTGTTAGTCTTTAAGGTGCCACAAGCCCTCCTTTTCTTAACGCAAATGCAGTGCTCCTAATGCACTGCTATAGTCAGAAAATAGGCTAAAAAACTAAATTGCAAGGTTGAAAAGCCCTATGACAACTCCCTGGAGCTCAACACACAGCCTTATTTCAGAACTGGAAATCAAGGCCCCCTGAACTCTATTTTTGTCACATACCGACTATTTCTGCATGCTGTTCCAAGGTTTCACCATCAAAGTAAGATCATCTGTTAGCTTAGAATTGGTTCAGCTTGGCATACTGGATCAGAATTCCAGCTGCTGACCTTCCATGCAAGGCAGGGAAGATGATGAGTTTGGGAAAAGCGTGAGGTTGCTATTCGTACATAGGGAGAGACAGACCAGAACTGATGAACTGGTCTGGAAGAGGTTTGTATTTGCCTCGTCAACAAGATTCATAGAATCCTAGAATATCAGGGTTGGAAGACACCTCAGGAGATCATCTAGTCCAACCCCCTGCTCAAAGCAGGACCAATCCCCAATTTTTGCCCCAGATCCCTAAATGGCCCCCTCAAGGATTGAACTCACAACCCTGGGTTTAACAGGCCAATGCTCAAACCACTGAGCTATCCCTTCCCCCAAATGATCCCTCCTCACCCATCCAGAAAATAACCCGACAAATCATTCCCTCTAAACTCTGCTACCACCGCAGACTGCAGCTCAGAGGTTGGCAGCACACTGTGTCCCTCACAAAGCCAAAACAGCCACCCAGGAGTTCAGGGGTAGGAGGAGACACTCCTGGCTACTCTGGTCCATACTTCTGCCCTTCATACCTCCCTGTCTTTCTCCCTTTGCAACTTTGTCTATTTCCTTCCCTCTTCATCTCTGTCTCTCTCAATCCCTTCGCCTGCTCCCCACAAGTGCAAAGGAACCCCAAATACATAGTGAGGCACACTGAGCCACTAGTGACCTCTCCCCCACTCCTTCCAGCAATCGCTGCTGTGAGCAAGAACAGCTAAAAGTACTCCAGCTCTGGAAATGTTTGCTCTATTCTCATCAGCACCCAGATGACCAAAGCACCAATCTGAACAAGTTCTTCAGACACAGACCTAGCACAGGAGTAGATGGGGAACTCCCAACACTCAGGAACCCATAATGTAACTCTGTAAGCTATGAGATTCAAGAAGCCTGTATTCAGAAGTGCTTCCATTAATCACAAGCATTAAAACACTGAGAATCCAAGTCGCTCCCAGATGAACACTATGTCTGGGCCAAGTGCTTTCCCAACTCTCAGATGGTTCATAGCCAAATCTTGCATATTAGAATAATTCACCTAATTTTCATACATTAAATGAAGTAATTAGTGGATGAAAGACAAACTGAATTGGAGCCTTGACTGGTCCTTGAGTGTTCCTATTTTATACAGTATTTTACTACTCCTATGTATCACCTCAGGTTTCCCAGGAGTTTGAGTCTGGCAGCCAGAGATAACGTGAAGGCAAATAGTTGCTATTCTGCCTGCACTCGGTACGAACGCTCCCAGAACCTTGGGCCTGAGAACCTGTGGTACTGGAAGATGAATTGTTGGCAAAGGCACCAGGGTATTTTTTTTTTTTTTAAATAAAGTATGCTCTTTAAAGATCCTTAAATTCCCCTGGTGAGAGTCAGGGTAGACTCTAGTTTAATGATTCTTTGAAGGCCAGCACTTCTAAAAGTAAAGCAGCACTGCCATGCAACTCGGTACCACGCTAACGCAAGCACTGGTATGAGCTGAAGCCCTCGCATCCCTCTTCCCCCCTAAACACACTGACAGAAATTAGTTATTGCTTAGGATGTTGCTATCTTTTAGTGCTTTCCCAAACTACATTCAGCTGTCAAGTGTCAAAATACTGCACCCACCAGAATACACAATCTCAGAAGCAGCAATGTGGTTGTGCTCTGTTAGATCATTTCCCTACTTTTTTGTAGCCACCTGTAACCCAATGGACCGGGTTTATCTAGGTGTTTTCTGTGGCTAGAATATATGCTGCTCCTGAAATGAGTCTCAAATCTCTCTCAACTGGACAACTTCAGCTTGTGCTAAAGGAAAACACAGATTTGCAGTAAGAGAGACATGAAAACCTGTCCACTTATATAACATTTTTTAATTAGTCCTGGTGCTTTCTGCAGCCTCTTGTCTTTGGATATTTGTCACTGAATGCCATGGTTCAGTACTTCAGCTTTGACTGCTGCTCTGCTTTAAAAATCCATCACTGTAAGACTGAGAAAACAACAATGCAGCTTGGAGAGGGAATTCAAATGGAACATTACACTCTTTTGCTTCCTGCTGTAACACGCAAACTTTTTCAGACAACTATTTCATCCTGCAAGCTAGTTCAGGTTGGACCAGTTGTCTTTCACACTCAATTAGAAGCTTTCCTGGAGCAGTATATTTAATCTAAAGGCAATATAAAGCTCACCAGGGTATGCAAGTAAAATCCCACTTCAGATGAAGTCACTGAAATTTCCCACACCATCCTGTACTTCCTATAAAAATCTGGGTTCTCCAGACCGTGACTTCTTTGTGCAGTAGTGATCATCTGACTCCTATCTTTGACTGATCACTTGATATATTAATGAATAACCTAGAGTGACACCAACATGGGATCATTCACAAGAGACAATGGAACTCTCATGGGGTTTACTACTCGCCCCTGGGGCGCCCTCATGTGGCTCATCTGGGGATTAGCTCTCCCCAGATGAAGGGGATTATGCCCCCTCC
Source organism: Caretta caretta (assembly GCF_965140235.1). NCBI lineage: Eukaryota > Metazoa > Chordata > Testudines > Cheloniidae > Caretta > Caretta caretta. The sequence goes on from NC_134209.1 coordinate 12,525,605, forward strand.
TTCGGTTGCTCGCCCTGTGGTCGGTCTCTCTCTATGCACTCAGGTTACTCTCTCTTTGTGACACAGCCTTCTAGCCAGGCACTACAGCCCCCCCCTTCCGGGATAACAAAGGTCTACCAGCCAAGCACGATCTGCAGACTCAGCCTTCCAACCCACTGGCCAGTCTGTGCCACTTTCCCAGTGGCGGGCAGGGGAACCCAGACCCACCCATTTCTCCAGATTCCAGCCCAGGAACCCTAAACCCAGAAACCACGGTCTGCTTAAGCTCTAACCTTGTCGCTTTTCCCTGGACTCTTTCTTACCTTTCTTCCCTATCTTCTGGGCCTCCCCCCGGGTTACCACTGGAGCTTCCTCTACTCCCTGAGGCTACTGCACCCCACTCAGGTTCTTGCCAGAGTCTGTAGTACAAGGTAGGATCCCATGGGTCATTCTCCCCTAGACCGCCTTGTATCTAGCCAACTCCCTGCTCTCTATGAAACGACTGCAGATCTCCTCCCTGCAGCCCCTGCTTGCTCTACACTTCTGGGTTTTATATTTGCTCCGCCTGCCCCTGCAGGGCTTCATCATCCACTAGGTCTTCTCAGCCCTGATCTCTTCCCGGGGCAGCCCGTCACAGGTTAATTGGCCCTTTTTCCACTTAGGCCTTGTGTGGGGTAGACACCAGACCTCAGGCACACAGTGAGGAGGGAGAACGAGAGGAGGACTGTCACAGGTTAGGGCAACTGCCCCTGTATTCCCACTCCACGGTCCACCCCGGGCACCTACTCTAGGCTCCCAGCCATCACCTCTGCCGTGCGGAGGTCCGCATCTCTCCTCCTCCCCACTGCGGGTTTTAAGGCTGCACAGCTCCCTGATCTACACGGATAGCCCCTAAACAGCCTGGCTTTCTCTGAGGACATGAAACAGTGTATTGCCTGCAGTTAAAAGTTAGTGCACAGCTCCTTCTGAGCAAGCACACATATTCTTAAGGTGAAAACATTACATAGAAAACACATTTTAATTGCAAAAGAACCTACATGCATGCTGAAAAGCTTACCAGAGGTCACACTAAACTGAAACCTACCAGTGCCCTACGTTGTAGTCTTTCACAATTGTAAGTGGGTTTTCCCTGTGGTTACAAAGTTCACATCCATCTGCGATCCAGAACCAGAACCAAGGCTGGGCAGAACGGCTATTTCTTTATGCTCCTTGGGCAATTTGATCTTGGCATTGTGTAACAAGTGATCAGCAGATAATGGCTCTCTCAGAGCAGAGCTTCAAAAGGCTTGGTTTTTACATAACCAGAGCGGGGGAATTTGCATTAACTTTCCTGGGGAATCCCTATGGAGAATCCTCGTAACACTTATTGTCCCAAAGTCCATACTCGTCTGGCACATTTTCAATATGGTCATTTGTCACATCTCCCCCTTAGAGAAGTTACACACAATCCGGGCCCACAGTAATACATAAACTTAACACAACAGGGTCTTTCAAGAACACTGAAGGAAGCAGTCATATCTGTCAGACTCCTCTCATATTTTAACAGCTTAAGGCTCTCCATAGTTTGACACCCATTAACCACCATGCAATCTGTCAATGGTTTGTAAACATGTACAACGAACACACTGAATTACCGGTGTTCAGGGTCTGGGCTGGTGGTAGGCGTCTCTGAGTGCAGAATCTGTCGCACTCAGCTCCAAAAGGCTGCACCATGGACACACCAGAATAGAAAATTTGGTTCTCATATGGCGAATTGCCTCCCTCATTGCCATTCACCTAAGCCCAGTTACATTCTCCTAGCGTGCTCATTCAGCTAAGTTGTGACAGGGGAAAGCAGGAAGACTTCCCCACTTATTATCTGCATCTCCGGGCCACCTCGCGCTGGGCAGTGTTAGTATATAGGCTTGTTTGTCAGCCTGAGATAGAATTTTGGGTTTGACTTTTTGATAATCTTATATCTTATACGAATATGTGTAAACAAAAGGACAAAGACACTGTGTGTTACATCTGCCCACAAGCAGATGGGGGTGAAGAGAGATAGGAGATGGAACTAAAGTGTTACAGGCTATGGTAGGAGTTTAATATTTGGGAATACACTGGAAGGCTGCCTGACTCTTCTCTCAAGGCAAGGTCGAGCAACCAGTCGGGAGGGACAATGGCGGATTGGGGTGGAAGGTATAAAACACTAAAACGCCAAAGAAATGCCTGTCCATGACCGTAGCACCACCTCACTCCTCACCCCTCCCATAGGATACAAAAGAGATGGAACGAAGACCCTAGACTCACGACTCTCCAAAATGGAACATGACCATAAGTTGTGTGGGGTGGGACTGAGGGCATGCGCTGTAGGTATATTTGGGCCTGCTAAGGGGGGGGAAATTGGAATGGTGGAAATGGGGACACAGGGCAAGGCTCTGCGACGTCAGAGCTGGGAAGCTGGGGGGAGGGATAAACACTCTGTGGCGTCAGAGCTGGGAAAGGGATACTGGGAAACAAGGCTCTGTGACGTCAGAGTTATGGGACACATGCTTGCTGGAAAGTAATGCAAATAAACATCGCATTGCCTGCACTACACACTTCTGGTCTTCTGTTTTCTGTCTCCGTAACATGAACCAGGGGAGGGGGCGAAGGGAAAGTCCTTTAACATGAGGAGCACAACACAACGGACAGGGGAGCACAGGGTAACGATGAGATGATTGCTGCCTATGGCAGCCATTCCAGCGCCCCTTTACTCGTAAGTGTGCTGTCGTCCTTGCTGTTCAGACCTTCATTTACAAAGAATCTAATACATTAGGGCTCTAAACATTTTCTGACTTGAACTGTAATAACCCCATTTAGCACACAGCATCTGTGCTACTGTACACTTATCTCTAGTGGTAATGCACAAAAGGAGGTGGGTGCCTAAACCCCAGTCTAGGGACCACTGTGATGCATATAATTCTTGCTGAATCCTATAGGCACTTAAACTCATTTGGCACCTAAGTTTGTGCAGTAAAAGTCTCCTCAGCACCCACGCTTCTGCCTCCAGGTATGCACACTGCTGCCTCCCTCTAGGCACTTGGGTAGCTATTTCTCACCTACGCCCCACAGCAATTCACAGAATTCTCTGGCCCAAATTACTCTTTAAAAGACAGAGCACACAGCTATAGAATGACTCCGCAGCCTGGGGGTTGCAGCCTTCACCTGGCAGGTGGGAGCCCCAGGATCCAGTGCCCCGCTCCAATCACTCTGATTATTTATCCACAGTGCAACAGCTTCAATTGGAGAGACTAAGGGAGCCCCATGGTTCGAGCCCGCCCCGAGAGGAGACAGAGCTCTGTTTCAGCAGTGGAGGACTAGAAATGGGGCTCTCTCACATTCTAGGTGAGTGCCCTACGCACTGCGCCAGAAGTTCTGCAGGAGCTCTTCCTCCTCCCAGCTTCTTGCCAACAGGGTAGGCGCCTACCGCCAAGGGAGAGTTTGCAGCTGAGAATCCCAAGCAGAGGGATGTGCCTACGGAACCTAACACCAACAGAGGGGCAGGGCTTAGCACCCACCCCCTCGTTGCCATCTCTCACTGTCTACCTTAAAAAGAAAAGGAGTACTTGTGGTACCTTAGAGACTAACCAATTTATTTGAGCATGAGCTTTCGTGAGCTACAGCTCACTTCATCAGATGTATACCGTGGAAACTGCAGCAGACTTTATATATACACAGAGAATATGAAACAATACCTCCTCCCACCCCACTGTCCTGCTGGTAATAGCTTATCTAAAGTGATCAACAGGTGGGCCATTTCCAGCACAAATCCAGGTTTTCTCACCCTCCACCCCCCCACACAAATTCACTCTCCTGCTGGTGCTAGCCCATCCAAAGTGACAACTCTTTACATAATCAAGTCGGGCTATTTCCTGCATAGATCCAGGTTCTCTCACATCCCCCCCCACCCCCATACACACACAAACTCACTCTCCTGCTGGTAATAGCTCATCTAAACTGACCACTCTCCAAGTTTAAATCCAAGTTAAACCAGAACATCTGGGGGGGGGGGGGGGGGTAGGAAAAAACAAGAGGAAACAGGCTACCTTGCATAATGACTTAGCCACTCCCAGTCTCTATTTAAGCCTAAATTAATAGTATCCAATTTGCAAATGAATTCCAATTCAGCAGTTTCTCGCTGGAGTCTAGATTTGAAGTTTTTTTGTTTTAAGATAGCGACCTTCATGTCTGGTTTCAGAGGAACAGCCGTGTTAGTCTGTATTCGCAAAAAGAAAAGGAGTACTTGTGGCACCTTAGAGACTAACCAATTTATTTGAGCATAAGCTTTCGTGAGCTACAGCTCACTTCATCGGATGCATAGTGTGGAAAATACAGAAGATGTTTTTATACATACAAACCGTGAAAAAATGTGTGTTTATCACTACAAAAGGTTTTCTCTCCCCCCCACCCCACTCTCCTGCTGGTAATAGATTATCTAAGGTGATCACTTTCCTTACAATGTGTATGATAATCAAGGTGGGCCATTTCCAGCACAAATCCAGGTTTTCTCCCCACCCCACCCCCCCATGATTGCTCTTTTGCCACCAAATTAAACCGTTTGTTAGAGCTACCTTCAGCCCTGCCTCTACTACCCCATTTTTGCATATAATTACACACCTTACACACACACATTCAGCGTGGATGATATTGTCAAACATTTTAAGATTTCTTTGCTTCAATCAATAGGACTTAGGAGTGATCTTAAAACTTTTCAATACATTTTGTTTAAGTCTCTTATACACCTTAGCATCACCCTCCTTCTGGGAACTCTTCTGGCTCTATCAATCTGTTTCTTGGGTATTGATAGAGCCAGAAGAGTTCCCAGAAGTTACCTACTACAGGACAGGCCTAACAAAGAAAATAACAGAACGCCACTAGCGGTCACCTTCAGCCCCCAACTAAAACCCCTCCAACGCATTATTAAGGATCTACAACCTATCCTAAAGGATGACCCAACACTCTCACAAGTCTTGGGAGACAGGCCAGTCCTTGCCTACAGACAGCCCCCCAACCTGAAGCAAATACTCACCAACAACCACATACCACACAACAGAACCACTAACCCAGGAACTTATCCTTGCAACAAAGCCCGTTGCCAATTGTGCCCACATATCTATTCAGGGGACACCATCACAGGGCCTAATAACATCAGCCACACTATCAGAGGCTCATTCACCTGCACATCCACCAATGTGATATATGCCATCATGTGCCAGCAATGCCCCTCTGCCATGTACATTGGTCAAACTGGACAGTCTCTACGTAAAAGAATAAATGGACACAAATCAGATGTCAAGAATTATAACATTCATAAACCAGTCGGAGAACACTTCAATCTCTCTGGTCACGCAATCACAGACATGAAGGTCGCTATCTTAAAACAAAAAAACTTCAAATCCAGACTCCAGCGAGAAACTGCTGAATTGGAATTCATTTGCAAATTGGATACTATTAATTTAGGCTTAAATAGAGACTGGGAGTGGCTAAGTCATTATGCAAGGTAGCCTGTTTCCTCTTGTTTTTTCCTACCCCCCCCCCCCCCAGATGTTCTGGTTTAACTTGGATTTAAACTTGGAGAGTGGTCAGTTTAGATGAGCTATTACCAGCAGGAGAGTGAGTTTGTGTGTGTATGGGGGTGGGGGGGGATGTGAGAGAACCTGGATCTATGCAGGAAATAGCCCGACTTGATTATGTAAAGAGTTGTCACTTTGGATGGGCTAGCACCAGCAGGAGAGTGAATTTGTGTGGGGGGGTGGAGGGTGAGAAAACCTGGATTTGTGCTGGAAATGGCCCACCTGTTGATCACTTTAGATAAGCTATTACCAGCAGGACAGTGGGGTGGGAGGAGGTATTGTTTCATATTCTCTGTGTATATATAAAGTCTGCTGCAGTTTCCACGGTATGCATCTGATGAAGTGAGCTGTAGCTCACGAAAGCTCATGCTCAAATAAATTGGTTAGTCTCTAAGGTGCCACAAGTACTCCTTTTCTTTTTGCGAATACAGACTAACACGGCTGTTCCTCTGAAACCTGTCTACCTTAAGCAGCTCCCCACGTAGATGCTGGCTTTTGTCACTCTCAATCTAAGACACCTCTTTCCCCCATTCATTGTATAGGAGCTTAGGCACCTAACTCATCCTTTGTGAATTGCAGTGATTTTCTAGGCACTATGACACTGAATCACAATGCCTAACTCCTTTTGTGGACAGTGGTGTTGCAGCCATGTGGGTCCCAGGATATTAGAGAGACACGGTGGTGGAGGCAACAGCTTTCACTGAACCATCTTGTCTCTCTAACAGATGCTGGTCCAATAAAAGATACTACCTCCCCCATCTTGTCTCTCTAACTCCTTTCGTGCATTCAAGCTACAGGGACTATTCAGTATTTCTGCTCCGCAATTAATATGCACTAACCATTGTGCTTATTTGGAGTGTAAATGCAGGAGTGACTATCCCTGTACATGATTTGACATCTTAGCTGCCCTAATTGAACTTCAAGTCACCATCTCCCACCAGGCTACTCCTGGAGCACTGCACCAACCAAGCCCTTCAGTAGATGCTCACTGCACCGCCATGCACAAACCCTAACCATGAGGCATTTCAAAGCTGGGGGGGGGGTTTGCAGGGGAAGCGGGGGAAACCTGGCCAGAACACACATCTGATAGGCTGTGACTGAGCTGCATGCTGATTATACAACTCTGAAAACCTACACTAAAGGCAAATTCCTGAAACATCCATCTGGGGGGCCGCTTTCCCTGATAGCCCAGAACTGCCAGTGCAGAGGCAGAGTACAATACTGAAATTCAAAAGGAAAACGTGCCCCTCTGCTCTGCACAAGCAGAAATGAACATGCAGACAGCCCCAGGCCACCCAGCAAAGCCCATCTTCCACCGCAACGCCAGCTGCAGGACTATTCTCCTTGCAGGAGACAGAGGTATTCCGCCCTTCCCCCGCTGCAGTTCTCTGGACAGCTGCTGGAACTGATTTCAGTGCCCTTAGCACTCAATGAATCCCGCTCGTGAGAATGGTGTAGACCCTTCTGCCACCTTGGTCTTCTCCTGGCAGTTCTACGTTTCTCGTCTGCAGCTCTCATGGCAATGTTTGTCTGCAACTGACTGTCCCTGCAAACACCCAGGAGCCCAGGCTATGGGGACCTGGAATTTGCAGAGTTCAAAGGATCATGGCTGCATATAAAGTCTAAAACACTGGCTCAGGCCCATCCCTCCACCTACACACATGGAAGGGGACTGATCTGGAGTGGGCAAGGGAAAGGCATGAGTGCCAACTCCAGGACATAGCCCTCTCTTCTGCCATGAGCCATGCCAGCAGAAAGTCATCAACAGGAGCTCCATGAAGTTCAGACTATACAGGGCAGGAGGGACTGGGCATTTTCTGCAGCGCTGCCCGCTTCAACCATACAGAAAATACATGAGTAAGTGAATGCTGATCCGTCAAGAAACACCTTACTCCCCTTCCATTCTCTGAGCCCCTTTCTCCCACCAAGAATCTCTCTGCTAAAAGCCCGGACCTTCAGCAGCTCTCCTGAGATCTACAGGTGAGGAGAGCCGAACCCCTCCTCTTCTACAGGGAAAACTCTTCACTCCCCCTCAATGCTCCCTTAAAAGGGACAATCAGCTTCCTGAACTCCATACTTAGCATTTCCAGTCCCCTATGAAGTAGAATGGTGCCCTTACTTCATTTGATTTATTCTTGCATTGGACTTCACATTCTTCTTTCATATTTGTGCAGATCTCTGAGTGTTTCACTGAGCACCGTGAGGCTAGGCCCTCATCTCATGAGACACCCAGTCTGCTCCTTTTCTAGATTTTAAACTTTGATCAGTATAACTGGTCCCAGTGCTGTGGAGGGGGTGAGGAAACTACTCACTGCTCTGCAACACGCTGAACTAGGTAACTGCCCAAAATGGAAACTCTGACATTTTTTAAACTGCTGAAGTGGAGTGAGAGCTATTCTTTGCTTCCATGAGGGATTTTCATGCTGCATAGAAAAAAAGATACCAGTGAAATAACCAAGCAAGTTAGCAAAAAGAAGAGGAGGACTTGTGGCACCTTAGAGACTAACCAATTTATTTGAGCATAAGCTTTCGTGAGCTACAGCTCACTTCATCGGATGCATTCAGTGGAAAATACCACTCACGAAAGCTTATGCTCAAATAAATTGGTTAGTCTCTAAGGTGCCACAAGTCCTCCTTTTCTTTTTGCAAATACAGACTAACACGGCTGCTACTCTGAAACCAAGTAAGTTAGAACACCCCTTTTCGGTCCAGGCCAATCCTTAAGATACATGCTGCTGGGGAAATCAGGGCTGGTACATTTTTAATGAAACACATTAACAACATGCGCAGCTTTATGGCAGCATGATCTGTGTCACATTGCAGTCTAATGCTCACTAAGTGGTACTAGTAACAGACATCTTTGTCACCACAGCACGGAGCACACTGAGCCACAGGATGCACACCTGATGGAAAAACATTTCCCTTAATAATCAGCCAGTTACACGGTGAAAGTCCTAAAGAGAAATTATAGAGGAATAATGCTCACATTAGGTGCCCCAATGTCCAGTTTGTGTTAGTTACATTTGGCATGAATTTTATAATCAAAGCAATTTTTATATTCCTGGAATTTCCCCTCGGCCCCATCCCACCATGATGGTTCTTGGTAATTATTTCCTTCCTATTACACGTCTAGTTGGTGGGACTCTGAAACCTCATTACAAAATAAGACAGAAAAGCATCAGGGTAGCTTTGGGTCCCTCATCCGTGGCACAGCCATTTCGTCATAACAGACAGCGACTCAGAAAGTGCCATCTTGTGAATGGTACCAAGAAGTTATAAGACGGTAGCTATAAAGCAAGTTTAGACAGATGTACTATAATAGGGTGAGTTAACAGTGAAATCCCATTAAGTAGAGCTTTGTCAAAGCACGGCATCATCTGAACTAAACGATTTACTTCAAACTAAAATCAACAGTGCCAAGTTATCTGAATTAACGAACACTGAGGCCAGCATTACATCCAAATGGCTGCAAGCTGAAGCTAGACAAATTCGAACGGACGTGTTTGTTTTCCACAGTGAGAGTAATTAACCACTGGAACAATCTACCAAAGATGTGGCTGACTCTCTTTCACTTAAGACCTCCAAATCAAGTTTGGCTGCTTTTTTAGAAAGAAACTCTGTAGCTCGCCCAGGAGTTATTGGCCTTGATGCAGAAGTCACCAAGTGAAACTCCATGCCTTGTGCTATGCAGAAGGTCAGAACAGATCATCATAATGCCCTCCTAGCATCAAATCTATGAAGCCTCATCACTTCACAATGAGAAGATGTTCTCACTTGCACTATCAGCTCTCTGGTGTGCATAAGGAGAGCTCCTACTTAACTGCGTCTATTTGGAAGTTTTTTTGTTATCTACACCATATGAAGTCTGCTTCCAGACCAAAAGAAAAATCTCACCAAACGCATAACCTGAACTCCAACTTAATTATCATCATTTACTAAAAGTGACGTTTGGAGCTCTCAACAGACTTTCAGCTTTGTAATGGTTGTCTGAAGTTAAGGTTACACTTATACCCTAAACAGCATTATAAAGTCTAGAAATGTGCAGAATACCATCTGAACAACCTTGGGGCTCTGCCAGTCTCTGGCCAGTCTTGCGTATCAATCGCAGTCTGCATTTTACATGAGGTGTATCTGATGGGCTTTGGGTAGCATTTCCACAGCTGTGAGCGGTGATCCTCAGTCTACTGCATTTTCCACAGTTGGCCTGTGGAGTCAAGGAATTACGAAGTCCACGGTTTTGGGGTATACATCTTTATATGACACACAGGTTAGGTGGCCCCATCACCCAACACCCCTGAAATGTAAGCAACATTTTAGTCCAGTCCTCAAAAAGCTAGCATCACCAGATGCAGTAGGTATGTGCCAAGTGGTACTTAGTAGTACTTCAAGATAGTCCTTTGAAGGATGCCAAGTCTCCTCATGTTCACAGCCAGACGTTTTAGAAATGCACAGGAAACAAACAGGTGTGGAAGTCTGAACAAGCCTTTCATTCCAAGAGCCTGTCCCCACTACAGTCTCATCAAATCCGAGACACAAATGCAAGAAAAGGTTTGCGCTCCTGGCACAATGTAGAATTACCATACAATGGAAACTCAGCCAGCCACCCTCGGAGTCTGATTGGATAAAGGATATCAAAAACATAACCCCACTGGAGAGAGACTACTGCTCAGCTACAGAAAATAAAATCGAATTCACACACAGGGCAGCACTGAATGCTCATGGATCCACCTATATTCCCACAGTTCTTGCCTTCCTCTTGATGAGCCTAAAGCATCATGGTGATTGCATCCTGGTTTGCATGCCCTACCTTTAACAACTTCAGGCGTCTTTCTGAAGGAAGGACATTAGTCGTGTCCCATAGCCCATTTCCAAATGCCCATTCTGTTAGAAATTCTCCACCTACTCTTTGTTGTAAAGCTAAAGACCATGATTTTGATCATTAATTTCTTATTGGAGGCATTAACCAGGAATCAGCTCTGTTTTATCTAATTCTCTTTATTCTCCTTTAAATCAAAGAAGGATCATTGGCAAATTCACATTAATCTGCCATATTATAATCCCATCAAATTCCAATGACTGACTCCTTAAATTAAAATCAGGTCCTTTGTTTATAGTAAAGTGCACAATGGTCGGAAGTGCTTCAAACCAGTTACATAATTTTCTTAAAAAGAGAAATATTCATACCTAGCCGCAAACCCCAAGGTACCAAGGTGGTTGGTTTGCTTGTACATTTACATGATATTTTTAGGACTCCATTAAGCTTTCTGTCAGGGTGGATGTGATTTAAATCACTACTCAGGAAGCCTTGATTTAATCATGGATTTCTACATAAAAGCGCATTCTTGTTGGTTGTTATAACCTTAGTACATATTGTTCGCAACTCAGAGACAGACGTAGGTTTCATTTTTAGAAGGTACACACTATACATTTTTAAAGTGATTTATTTTGAAAACTTTTCAGATTAGTTTTACAGCTATATCAGAAAATGAATGATTGTTTGGTCATTTCATTTACCAAAGGTAATTGAAGCAGATATTTATGAAGTCATTGGGAGGTGAACTATCATTAATATTTGGAGGATTTTCTTGCCATGCTGTATTAGGAGGAGAACATCTCCAGACAGACATTTAAATTGTTTTATTTAACTAAAACAACGTTACGTATTCTGGATTTTTTTTCTTCAACAGCAAACATATAACATTTTAACAAAACAAGAATATGAATTTTTGAATTTAGTTAAACATTCAAGTTTTTTAAAATCAGGTTTGTATTTGTTAAAACTGTATTTACCTAAAACAGTTAAATGAAGTTAAAAGAAATTAAATTGACTATGTCAGCCAGGTCAACATGAGAAACTTAAAATATTAGCTTCTGCAGCTAACTCAGTCTCTTCACCTTCATATTCCTGTTTGTTCACAGTCTGGAAAAGAAAAACAAGCTTTCCTGCTTTTTCAGGTCCCAAACGATTTCTCAATTTGGAATGAATTAGTCCAAAGGAAGCAAATATTCTTTCTACACCGGCAGAAGAAGCAACTGCTGTTAAAAATGAGATCATCACTTCAACAGTCTCTGAATCCAAGTGCTTAAGTGACTTCCACCAGCTCACTGGTATGACTTTCTTTAAAACATCATCAGCAAACATATTTCTTGAATGGTTCTTATTCCCAAACTCGGTTTCTTTTACGGCCTGCTGCCATGATAGGTTCCCTTCTAGTGAGAGAATGGTATGGTAGATCTCAAATCAATGAAGGCTATACTCAGAAAGACCTCAAGGCTTCTGGAATATGCTGCTCAAACACTCCACTTTTGTTTCTACTGCCTGTCCCTCCCCTCTCACATTTATCTCCAGACTTCTTCTCCTTGTCCAGATCTATTCCACCCCCAACAATCTTCTATTCATTGAACTTTCTGAAACTTTGCACTTTTAGAGAGAGGTAAGGGATTGTACACAAATTTGCAGAGGGACAACAGGGTTGAGGTCTGTTATTTCTCACCTCTATATATTATTTATTTTAAAACATTTTTGCTGTTAACATGCATATCATCTCTGGAGAGATAAATCCACAGTTTGAGAACTGCAACACTAAGCATCTCTGATGGTACCTTCTAGTCTGAGCACTGAGTCCCATTGGGTAGATAGAAAGATTAACCTAAATAATCTACACAGAAGCCCCTGGAACCCCATACAATTGGGTCCCTAATCCATGAACTATTGGAACTCATTTACAAAACTTTTCTTAAACATTACATTAATATATTATCTTATACTTTTGAATTAGAATTTATAATCTCTATTCCATGATGAGGTATCTTTGAGCTATAATGTATCTTAATTAAAAACCTATCCTTAGATAGGTTTTTTCCCCTCAAAAAGCATTTTATTAAAAAAAATCCAATTTTTTTTATTTAAAAAAATCATTGATTTTTATCCTCCATGTTTTTTGTAGGATTTCGCTCTCCTTTCTGTAATCAGATGACAAAAACAGACTGAAAATAGCATAGCCCTTAATCGGTGTCCTGTAAGCTCACCTGGGCCAACAGACCCATTCAAATAGCTATTTGACTTCAGTTAGTTCTCTTAATTCTCTCGGTGGGAAGTGGGGATGGGAGATATGTAATTTTCTTATATTTAATCCAAAAACTATTTTCATTAGACAAATGGAGTTATTTTTCTGCATTCAGACTCCAATCATAACAGAAAAAATCAAATAAAAAAACAGGACCAAGAACTTGTTTGATTGACTACTCTCTCTCAATTTTTCCCAGTAATGAGCCAGAAGGAAGTAAGTGACAGCCAATTAGTCTGTGCTGTCATTAACCAGAGTCCTGACTAGAGCACAGGCCAAGCTACTGTAAGCGGATAGCTGCTTAATACTCCAGCATCAAGGAGACTGCAGAGCACAAGACACTGCCCGAATGTTAGACCTGTATTGTCCATACTGTTGCACAGCTGTTTACATTTGCAAAGCACCATACAAACATGCATTAGATTATCCTCCAGTGAGATAGGTAAGAATGATCATCCCCACTTTACAGATGGGGAATCAGACACAGATGCAGGCTACATAACTCTGGCAGATTAGCACTTGAGAGCATCCAATGCCCAACTCAAATCCACAAAGCCACACTGCTCCTTAAGTAAAAAGAAAAGGAGTACTTGTGGCACCCTGGAGACTAACCAATTTATTTGAGCATGAGCTTTCGTGAGCTACAGCTCACTTCATCAGATGTATACCGTGGAAACTGCAGGTATACATCTGATGAAGTGAGCTGTAGCTCACGAAAGCTCATGCTCAAATAAATTGGTTAGTCTCTAAGGTGCCACAAGTACTCCTTTTCTTTTTGCGAATACAGACTAACACGGCTGTTCCTCTGAAACCTGCTCCTTAAGTGGCATTTCAACATCTTTCTAAGCTCAGATCTGACAAACAGCAGAAAGTGGAAGAGAACAGCTGTGTCTGAAGTGATATAGCTCAGATCAGTTCCCAATGTGTCTTGACTTAGGTGGAAAGCAGCTCTTGCTTGGTTATGCGGTGAGAATTGGATTTCCAATACCAATGAGTCGCTGCCACACAAGGTCATTTGACCAACTGTCTGTTCCTCATGTCACCTCACCACTCTCTTCACTCTCTCTAGTCCTCTATTTCCCTCACACTTCTCCCTTGCCTTTTGCTCCCACTATTCAGAGTAACACTCCACAATGATTCTGACAGTATTAATAGTATTTTCCGCTGGAAGAGATACACACAGGGTTATTATCTTTAATGCTAAAAACAAACATCTCTTCAAAGGATTTTTCACAAAACCAGTGATGTTTAAAGAAATTTGAACCTTTTCGCTGTAGCTTACGTTACAAGTTACTCTTGCTCTGCACGAGCAGATTATTCATAGATTCCTGTATAAACAGAGGCACACACCTTTCCCAAAATAATTCCTAGAGCAGATCCTTTCAGAAAAAACACCCAGTCTTAAATGCAGTTCCACTCATACTGTTGCCAATGGCACGCATGTTGAAGACATGAGGTTCTAATCACACTAAGCCTACTGAATTGTACCCTAACCATGTAAATTAACACCACTAGAACTACAAATCATCACGTTTTTAAACCAAGCAGGCAATACAAGATTCTGATACACCTGGTAAGAGATGGAGGAGATCACTACAGACATGCAAACTAGATACCATTAACTTGGGTTTGAACAGAGACTGGGAATGGCTGGGTCATTACACATATTGATGCATCCGATGAAGTGAGCTGTAACTCACGAAAGCTCATGCTCAAATAAATTTGTTAGTCTCTAAGGTGCCACAAGTACTCCTTTTCTTTTTACACATATTGAATCTATTTCCCCATGTTAAGTATCCTCACACCTTCTTGTCAACTGTCTAAATGGGCCATCTTGATTATCACTACAAAAGTTTTTTTCTCCTGCTGATAATAGCTCATCTTAACTAATTAGCCTCTCACAATTAGTATGCGCAAAAAGAAAAGGAGTACTTGTGGCATCTTAGAGACTAACAAATTTATTTGAGCATAAGCTTTCATGAGCAAAAGCTTATGCTCAAATAAATTTGTTAGTCTAAGGTACCACAAGTCCTCCTTTTCTTTTTGCAGATACAGACTAATACGACTGCTACTCTGAAACCTGACAATTTGTATGGTAACTTCCAACGTGTGTGTGTGTCTGTGTGTGTCTTACTTTATGTTCCATTCTATGCATCCGATGAAGTGGGCTGTAGCTCACAAAAGCTTATGCTCAAATAAATTTGTTAGTCTCTAAGGTGCCACAAGTACTCCTTTTCTTTTTACACATATTGAATCTATTTCCCCATGTTAAGTATCCTCACACCTTCTTGTCAACTGTCTAAATGGGCCATCTTGATTATCACTACAAAAGTTTTTTTCTCCTGCTGATAATAGCTCATCTTAACTAATTAGCCTCTCACAATTAGTATGCGCAAAAAGAAAAGGAGTACTTGTGGCATCTTAGAGACTAACAAATTTATTTGAGCATAAGCTTTCATGAGCAAAAGCTTATGCTCAAATAAATTTGTTAGTCTAAGGTACCACAAGTCCTCCTTTTCTTTTTGCAGATACAGACTAATACGACTGCTACTCTGAAACCTGACAATTTGTATGGTAACTTCCAACGTGTGTGTGTGTCTGTGTGTGTCTTACTTTATGTTCCATTCTATGCATCCGATGAAGTGGGCTGTAGCTCACAAAAGCTTATGCTCAAATAAATTTGTTAGTCTCTAAGGTGCCACAAGTACTCCTTTTCTTTTTCGGATACAGACTAACATGGCTGCTACTCTGAAACAAGTACTCCTGTTCTTCTTACTACAGAACAGTGTCTCCAGACAGTTCACAAGACTCATTAGCAGAGATGATGAAACACAGCAGAAACAAGTCTTAATATGAATGCAGTCAATCTAATCCATAAAGCAAAAATCTACACGAGCTTTACACCAACAAAATAAACTCAGAAAGGTGGTTGTTAATTAACATTTATGTAACAGAAAACAAAGACCAATTCAAAGCAGTGCATCCCTTTTACAGGTCACTTCCTGCACAAACAAAATTTCCGCAAGTCTAAAAAGTAATGCAATAAAGGCACAGAATTCTGTTTTGCTTCACTAGCCAAACTGAAAGATCCATTCAACTGAACACAGTATTACACTATCGTCACGGAGCTGGGGAATCATCATAAGGGCCTACAGCAAGAGATGACTGTCTACAAGGAATGTCATATCCTGCCACACTGGCCCAAAGACCACCAGCTGACAAGATTAAGGGAAACTTTGCTGAATTAATAAACCCATTTTATATTGTTTATCCATGATTCCTTAACAAAGTATAATAATTGTAAGTTTTCCTTATTGTTTAAAAACTTTTTTTCCTAACTGTAATTTATAATACTGTATAGTCCCTTCCTTGACAATTTGCTTTCATCACACGCAGAAATGTGGACTACTTACTGAAGTGTTATTTGTGAATTGGGGCCATCCAAACATTTTAAGAAAAGGGGTGGGAGGGAGGAGAGGGAAATAAGGGTTTTACAGCATTTATTTTTAGAAATTAATTTAAAAAAATCAAGCGTTATTTGCATTAAAAAGGCACAGACTCTGCGCCAACATGAAAAAGGATAGGCCACATTTCCAGACTACCAATCTTCTTTCCTTTACATAAAGAAAAGTTTTATTGAACTACTGCTTTTCTACACAGTTGTTACAGGATTTTTACCCAATCAATAATCAGCATTAAGCTTATCAAACTCCAAACAGCTTAAATGTGTAATAATTGTTGCACTGGGAACTTTTATTATGTTGGCAAGTTTCCTACTGCTTTAGTAACATTTTATCAAAGACCATTACCTACCTTTCGGTAACTGGTGTTCTTCGAGATGTGTTGCTCATGTCCATTCCATGCTAGGAGTGCGCGCACCCACGTGCATAGCAGCAAGAGGTTTTTCCCTTAGCAATATCCGTAGGGTTGGCTCTGGCACCCTCTGGAGTCCCACACTCATGTGTCAGTATATGGGGTGGCATCAGCCCCACACCCTCTCGGTTTCTTCTTGCTCCAACAGCAGGGATGGAGGGCAGGTCAAACAACAGATAACTAACTATTCAACTATTTACAGGAAACAACTCAGAGTCCAGAAACAACGCTAAGGCCACCATCACTGGTGGTAAGAGGGAACTGAGAGGGAGCGGGGGTCAGCAGTGCCCCATATACCAGTGCATGAACGCGGGACTCCAGAGGGCTCCAGAGCTGGCCCTACCAATACTGCTAAAGGGAAAAACCTCCGGCCACCGTGCACATGAGTGCGTACACACCTAGCATTGGATGGACATGAGCAGGCACTCAGAGAAGAAAAAAACAATACAGTAGAACAATGGTGGGGCAACCTGCAGCCCATCAGGGTAATCCACTGGCGGGCCGTGAGACCATTTGTATACATTGACTGTCCGCAGGCACAGCTCCCTGCAGCTCCCAGTGTCCGCGGTTCGCCATTCCTGGCCAATGGAAGCTGCGGGAAGTGGCAGCCAGCACGTCCCTGTGGCCCGCGCCACTTCCCGCAGCTCCCATTGGCCAGGAACGGTGAACCGCAGACACTGGGAGCTGCGGACAGCCATACCTGCGGACGGTCAATGTAAACAAGCTGTCCCGCAGCCCGCCAGCGGATTGCCCTGACAGGCTGCAGGTTGCTACGAAGACCAGAGTTACGAACTGAGCAGTCAACCATGCACCTCATTTGGAACTGGAAGTATAGTCAGCAGCAGCAGAGTCAAATAAAAAAAAGCACATAGTACTGTAGTGTGTTAAATATAAACTACTAAAAAAATAAAGGGAAAGTTTAAAAAAAATTGAAAAGGTAAGGAAACTGTTTCTATGCTTATTTCATTTAAATTAAGATGGTTAAAAAAAGCATTTTTCTTCTGCATAGGAAAGTTTCAAAGCTTGTATTAAGTCAATGATCAGTTGTAAACATTTGAAAGAACAGCCATAACGTTTTATTCAGTTACGAACATTTCAGAGCTACAAACAACCACCATTCCGAAGTGTTCGTAACCCTGAAGTTCCACTGTATCAAGGAATCCATGAAGTGCTTGGCACAGTAACTTTAACCCAGGGGTCGCTTTCTAAAAAGTATCAGTATTTTTACAAATAACTTGTACATTTCTGCCAACACGTGCAGCAAGTTCATCTGCATTTTCCATTCCCTGTGGTGTAAGCTCAACAGAGACACCTTTAACATGGATAATCTGGGCCTCAACCCTGAAAAGAGGTAGCAACCAGTAGTTCTTTCTCCCAGTGACTTTTAGTGCCAGCTGGCAGCATGAACAAATACTGATATTTTTTTAACTGAACAAAATCTGATTTAAATCAAAAATCCAATTTTTTAATTTAAACACAGGTTTACTTTTTTGAAATAAATTTATTTCAGATTTGAAATTATGACAATCTATACTAATGCCTACATTTATTGTAACCTATTAAAATAATTTAAAATAAATACAAAAATATTAAGGTTTGCTGTCCCGTTTTAAAGGAAGTCAGACCACTGAACTGGTGGAAGTCTTGGGCTAAGCACCTGGAACCAGAGCTTGCTGAAGGGCTACACCAGCTTTTGACAGCAGTAGCCTCTTCTGCAGCTGCAGAGAGAGTATTTGCTTCATTTCAGTTTATTCAGCTAGTTCATTCAAAGTTAAGAAACCAATCTGGAGCTGAAAAAGCAGGAAATCTGAATAAACTATAGAAGGGATAAATTCTACTAGCTCTAAAATCTTGAAGGACATGGGGATCAGAAACAATTAGTTCAATTCATTAGCTACAGATATTTTCCTTGCTTAATAAATCAACTAGTTTTAAATGCAAAATATGTTTTGATCAAGTTTTTTTTCCTAGAGAGAGAGAGCACGCGCGCGAGAGCAAGCACACTTTGGAGTAATTTTAACAAAAAAATAAAATGCTAGTTGTGGAATTTTATTTTCCATCCAAATAGGGCTTCACAAATTATAAATAAAAAAATTAATCTAGTAAATAAGAAATGCATTGTTCACCATTTTCTAACATAAAAATATAAACATTAAGATGAATCATAGTAAGTTAAGTTATTTAATTGCTTAAAATAAATGTAGATCTAACTTATCCTCCTGATCAGCAAAAAGAACCACCCTGTAGTGTAAAGTTTATATTTAGTTGCAAATAACATGTTTTAATGGTAACCAAGGAGAATCAACCTTTCTTTAGAAAAAAAACTAAAATGTACAAGTGCAAAACATGATTAAAATCAATCCACCCTGCAAAAGCTGGGGACCTAACTGATCTCTGCATTTCTGACAATCTCTCCCATAGAATATGTGGGCTTTCCCAATTTTCTCCTCTTTGTAATATTTCATTTAGATTTATTAAACATAGAACAAAAATACATCATCCATCCCAGGTGCTGGGCATCCTCAACGAAACGTGAAATTCATAGTATGTATGTACAGTTTGTGGTGGGCATTTTGGCTTTTTTCCTGTAGATCTGATTGAAGTCTTTGGGGAAAACAGAGTAGTTTGTATCCCATTATTTATAGCAAACTACATTATCCAAACCCAACATTCAATAGTAGGGAAAACCTGAACACATTTAACAAACAGCGCTAGAGTTTTACAGTTTACTTACATTTTACAGCTAATCTTCTATCCTCTTAACCCAACTCAACAGAACTGATTCAGCTTGATCCGTGACTTTCCACAGTCTAACCCTTAAACACCCAGTAGTTATATAAAAGTAAGCCTTGCCCCACAGATTTAGATGAGATTGACCTCTTGCTCCATTAAGACAAATAACATCCTTTAGAAGAATGCAAGTCTAGGACAAAACAGCTACAGCAGCTATCTTTAAAATAAGGCAAGAAAAAAGCCCACAGCAGGCTATGTAAATGCTGCCACATGCTAGACTCAAGCTCTATTACAGGAGATGTTGCTGCACAGCAATTGGGTCTATGAAAAACAGCAGCCTAGAATTTAATAATAAATAAAGGAGAGCATGTTGACTCCCGATATTGGGCTTTCATTCAGAACCAACTCCAATTTTCAAAGTGAACTTCAACGTGAGTCACCTGGTGCTAAATCTTCAGAAGAGCTCAGCTTCCAGCAGCTCCCACTGAGAATGACAGAGTTTTCTCCCCTTCACCCACCTGAGAACAGCAGAAGCTCCTAGCCACTGAGCATCTTGGAAAACATGGGTCTGATCCAGCCTGGCAATTCCAGATGACTTCAGGTGGCAGTGAGCTCACATCTTGCGTGAAAAAGTATTTCCTTTTTGTCAGTTTTGAATTTCCCAAATTTCATGGCACATCCCCTTTTAATTTTAATTTCATGGCACGTCCCCTTGTTCTTGTGATCGGAGACAGGAAGACCAAAAGTTCCTGATCTATCTTTTCTAGAAGACATTTCATTATTGTAGGTACATTTATCCTGTCCCCTTCTCATTCATTTACTGTCTAAGAACAATCCCAGTCTTTTCAATCTCTCTTCATGGGAAAGTTTTTCCAGGCCCTTATTCATTCTCACCCCTCTTCTCTGAGCTCTTCCAGTTCTATAATAGCCTTTTCAAGATGAGGTGACCAATATTGCACACAGTATCCCGAAGAAGCTTCTGCTTACCTTTGGCCATGATGAAAGTTGACCATTTCATCCTGTTCTTTGCTTTCTGTATCCTAGCTAGGTTTTTTCCCCCTCCATGAAAATTTGGCCACTTCTGTCCCACCACTACCATGTTTGACCAGTTCTCTGCAACTGATACAACTGCCAATCTGAGACAGTCGTGGGCTGTATTAATGTGGACTTGAAACGTCAGCTTAATATGCAAAAACACAGACTGCTTTCCAGCAGTGAAACTTAGAGAGTCCCCATAGGCTCCTCCATGCCACTTAAACCCTCATTAAGGGTTTGGAAACTCACCCCAAAGTATGTAGAAGTATCCTACATAAACTGCAGCTTGGATGAATGCTAGCTGGCTGAGATTCAACCAAGACCAGCACAAGACTTCCCCACTTTGAGAACAATGGAACAAAACCAAACCAGAAATAAGATGTTAAATCAGACATTCTCACAAATACTCTCCAAAAGCAAACAGATCATTTTAATTCTTTGATGTCTGACAAAGGTTAGCAAAGTAACCCCCCCAAATGACACAAATTAAGGCTTGGTCTCCACTACAGCTTACTTTGGTATAATCCATACCCCTGAGAGACATAAATTACACCAGCCTAAGCACCGATGCGGACAGCGCTATGTCAGCAGGAGAGCTTCTCCGACCAACATAGCTACTGCCTCCCATGGAGGTGGAGTTTATGCCGAGGGGAGAGCTCTCTCCCACTGCACAGAGGGTCTTCACCAGACACACTATAGCAATGCAGCTGACTTTGATAAGTCAACTTTTAAGAAAACAATACTTGAATTTTGTCGACAGCATATCATTTCACACAATCAGAAGAAAAAGAACACACACATTACAACCTCTGTAGTAAAGCGCAGAGACCAACTTCTTTAAAAAAAGTAGGAGCTTTGAGTCAATGGGCCCTGCCAGGTACATAGCTTTTTGAAAATCAAACAACCCTGGATCCTGGCTTTGGGCAATTTTGAAAATCTGGACATAGTGTTTTCTTGGGTGTCCAAAATTACATTTTAACCTACAGAGTGTAGAATACTCTTTTGCCTTGTAATAATTCTTAACTGAACAAAAAGCTGCCATCTCTCTCAGTCTTTCCGGTTCATAGGATACAAATTTCAAATATTTTTAATCTATTTCAAACTAAAGACTGATCCTGTTAAAATTTTCCAAGTAGAAGAAAGTATTTCAATTACAATATCTAATCTTCTTAGAGTTGCAACAGATTCTATGAACATACAGGAGCCATTCCAAGCACCTTTTAACTAGTCAAAGGATTCACACAAAAGAGTAACACACACAATTTATCAGTATTACTGATGCGAGTTTCTTGGAATCTGTATGTGTACGCAACTGAGATTTCAATTAATGTACTCTTTCACACAGCTACAAAAGAAAAAAGTCAGGGGAAAAATCAGAGTGCAACAATTTCAGGAGACTAAACACAAAGAGGAAAAGGGATTTTTTAGGTCTGACTGGGGGTTTTGTTATGCCTCCCACTCCGGTTGGTGGAGAGTACTCAACACCTGTTGCCAATATTGAGAGAGAGAGAGAGAGAGAGAGAGAGAGGGGTTTTCCTTTGTACTTGATGTTTAGATGCATCTAGTTCACCTGATAAGTGCTGGAAGCGGAGTTCTCCATTTATCAACACCACAGTTACAGCCCAGGAATTATCGCTGCTGGCCCAAGCAGGGACCAGGATGGATCATGGGGGAGGGTTAGCGAACACCCACCAGACCGAGATGCAGGCACAGGCAGTGCTTACGGCTGTTATTTGTGCATTTTACTTATGTTTTTTGCAGTTAATTTTTTTGCTTTGCTTTTAATTAATTCAATTTAGTGTAAACACCAGATTGGTCAGCAGTCAAGGAAAACTGTACTGTGTGTCCACACAAGTCCAGGTATGCACCTCATATTTAAATAGCTATCAATGGCTCACAGAAATGGAAGCTCACGCTCTCCCTTCAGTCACTTACATAACTTAAAAAGAAAAGGAGAACTTGTGGCACCTTAGAGACTAACCAATTTATTTGAGCATAAGCTTTCATGAGCTACAGCTCACTTCATCGATGAAGTGAGCTGTAGCTCACGAAAGCTTATGGTCAAATAAATTGGTTAGTCTCTAAGGTGCCACAAGTACTCCTTTTCTTTTTGCGAATACAGACTAACACGGCTGTTACTCTGAAACCATACATAACCTAATACACTGAGTCAGAGACGTAAGTGACTGAGCCAGGACATAGGCTGGGACACAACGAGCAGCTCTCTGCTTAAGAAATGTTTAAATTGTCCACATTATACCACATGAGCTGAAGCAGCAGCCCCACTATCCTCAGTTTAAGTACTATTCCACCTCCTTTCCAATTAAAAATCTTTATAAATAAAATATATTGCAAAGTACTTTCATTATTGGGGGAGGGGGGAAGACAGCAAGAAATCTCAGAGCATTGCTTAAGGTCGAGAGTTTACTTTGATTTTATGCCAGCATATGCACGATTGCTAATGCATCCTTTTCTGGTTCTCTTTGAGGCTGCAGTAGTAAAGGTGGCAACAGTTCTATGAAGTGAGATAGCAGCATCTACATACGTACTAAATGAAACAGAATCTAAACCAGACGCCATCTGAAAATTTCTGTTACCTAAATATGTACTATTGTGATATTATCATCTCTTTCAAACATTGGTTTTAAAGCAGAGGTGGGCAAACTACGACCCATGGGACTGTCCCCCGGCCCCTCCCCCGCTGTCCCCCTCTCCCGCAGTCACGCCGCTGCGCGGGCAGCGTTCTGACCCACCGCTCCTGTCGGGCAGCCTGGCTGGCTCCAGCATGGTAAGGGGGTGGGGAGGAGGGGGGTTGGATAAGGGGCAGGGGGGTCCCGGGGGGCAGTCATGGGACAGGGAGCAGCTGGATGGGGCGGAGGTTCGGGATGGGGGGCAGTCATGGGACAGGGGGCAGGGGGAGTTGGATAGGGTCCCAGGGAGCAGTTGGGGCAGGGGTGTGGATGGGGTCGTGGCAGTCAGGGGACAGGAAGCGAGGGGGGGTGGGGGGTTGGATAGGGGGCGGGGTCCCGGGGGGCAGTTAGGGGCAGGGGGTCGGATGGGTCGGGGGTGGATAGGGGGCAGGGGCCGGGCTGTTTGGGGAGGCACAGCCTTCCCTGCCCGGCCCTCCATACAGTTGCGCAAGCCCGATGTGGCCCTCAGTCCAAAAAGTTTGCCCACCCCTGTTTTAAAGTTTCACATATATTTTAAAGCATCAATGAAAATTTGTTTTAAAAAATGTTTTGGAGCTATTCTCCAAACAATGACTCTCAAACCAAGGTCTGAGACTCACTTCTAGGTGGTCTGCAGAGCTACTTAACAAAGATGATGAAGCACCCTTCAGTATTCAGGAAGTGACTATTCCTCCTAGATCTAGACAGGAATTGGAGGTTTTCTGAAGGCTTTTTTTAAACAAAAAAATCAATTAAATAAAAACCTTCTTTGCATTCATAGCTTCCTTTTTTGTTTTTTTGAGTATGTAAATTCAAACACAACTGAGTTACAGAAAGCCCCAAAGTGAAGGGGAAGCAATAAAATGTGAACACAAAAATGCAGAGTAGGGAGCACAGGCAACTTGGGGGTTAAGTCTTACTCCCTGAAGACCCTACCCTGAGGGACAAAAATAGACCATACAGCTAGAAAAGGGGGGACAAAGGGAAATATGACCATGCAGCAGCCGCACATCTCAAATTAAGTTTATTTTGATCCTGTTTCGTTCAGACCATACTAATGTTCCCTCATGTAACCACGTACTGTAGTTGTGGGGAAGGGATGGAATTAGGCTGGGAAGAGAATTACCCCCAAAAAGTTACCCAAAAACCAAACAGCTTTGAAAACCAGTGCTCTGAAAGAATGAGTGATACTGAAATTATGTAAAGGCTGCTAAAGCCAAGCTGAATCACACCTTACCTGGAAAAGCGTATGGGTTTGGCGATCCTCTTTTAAGGCACTTGGAACAGAGGACGTGCACGGTGTAGTACAGACCTGGCCATTCTTGAAGCAGTACATTCAGTTCTTCCACTAAGGGGGTAATAGCTTGCCAGGCTGTCCATATATTTGGTAGAGATGCGTGACTAGCAATAGACAGAGTGTCTGGCTGCTGAGTGGTCCTAGCAGGCCTGTAACTCACCACCACAGGTACCTTCCCCCTGTAGGCATAAATCTGGTATTTGCCATCGGACCGCTGAACCACATGGCTGTTAATCTGGACACTGTAGCGTGCAAATAACCCAGATGGGAAAATGAAGGGGAAGGTGTATTCAATCTGCAACTGTTCAATGACAAGAGACTGTCCGCTCAGGTTGGTACCATTAATCCATGCCTCTGCATGGGGCACCTCGTTCTTCACATAGCAGGGGAACTTGTACCAGGCAGTGGCCCCATTCAGGGGTTTGCATTTGGGCTTATTGATGCAGTAGCAGAGCCCCATTTTCTCCAGCAGCTCCAGGATAAGCTGCAGGTCCTCCCGGCTCTGGATATGGGGTTTGAGAAGCAGGCGGATAACATGGGCAGGAAGAAGCCCATGCAGCAGGAACCCTTCCACGTAGTGGTGGAGCTGGGTGGTTCTCAGTTCATCTATATGGGTGTCACTGAGCAGTTTCTGGAGCAGCACCGTGGTGTCCCGCTGGCAGAAGACGTTGAGGATGTCAATGAGCCCAGGCAGATTGTGGAATACGTACTCCCGCAGAGTCAGATGTTCCTCGAAGTACAGGAGCTTGCCACTTTCATGCAGATAGGACAGGGCGCTCTGGAGTCGGTCCTCGGTCAGGCCCGCCTGCAAGCCCAGCCGTGCCGAATCCCACCAGCTGAGCCACAGTTGCTGAGCCTGCGGCTGGAAGTGCAGCTCTTCCAGCACCTGCCAGGACTTGGGTAGCACCCGGTGCAGGTTTGGGAAGATGTCCCGGTGCTCAGCTACTGACAGAAGCTTGTCCCGCAGGCGGCGCACCTGGTAGTGGTCCTGGCAGCTAATGGGCAGCACCGGCGAGAGGATCTGCAGCCGGTGGTTGAGCAGATACTGGAACTGGGCCTTCTTGCGCCGCAGGTTCTTGTCTGAAACCCCATAGAAGGCAGTGTGGGGGCTGGAGCAACGCAGGTCAAAGTCCTGTCCCAGGGCATTGTCCACCTGCTGGGCCAAGCTCTGGAGTCCCTCGGCATCCCGCTTCTCCTGAAGGGCAATTTGGTGGTGGATGTCCAGGCACTTCTCCTCCAGTTCCCGCTCAGCACACAGGTCAGCATGCGTGCCCACCATGCACACTACAGCATGGGGCACTTTGGCACCTAGCCAGTGCAGGAAGTAGCCCACTGCAGAGTAGAAGCAATGTGGGGTGTAGGCACTCAGGTTCACCACCAGCACATACAAGGCTCCCGGCGAAAGGAAGAAGGATTGGATCACGTCGTAGCTAGGGTCACCCGCCAGCTCATACACAATGAAAGTCAGACCCCTCTCTGCATCTGCTGTCCAGTCCGTCACCTCGATACCCTGTCTGGTGCCGGTCAGGCCTGCTACCAATGGCGTTAGGGGGGCATCTCGCTCCAGCAGCACGGGGAAGTGTCCTATCTGGGCTTCCCCATTAACTTTTGGGGATGGAGACAGGCAGACGTCCTGGTGCTCTAACCTGATTTTCCCAGCAACTTTAAGGGACGAGGACAGCAATGGGTCCTGCTGCTCAATGGAGGTATGTCCTACCGAGGAGCCTTTTGAAGTCGAAGCATCTCGGGGCTCAGTGATGGGGCTGTGTCCTAGCTGTATTTTCCCACCACCTTCAGGAGTCAGGCCCAGAGCGATGTCTTGTTGCTGCTGGGTTCTCCCACCATCTTTGCCAGCTGCAGCCAGGGGAGAGTCTCTCTGCCTCTCCTCCTCCATCAGGCACCTTCTCAGCAAGGTCTTGCCAGCATCCTTCAGGCCCATGAGGACCAGCTTGAGCCGGGGCTTGAGAGCAGGCTGGGAGTGGGCCAACTCCTGCTGGTAAGCAGCAATGTAGGGGATGCCCTTCATGCAAACCTCGTAAGGGGGCTGAATGAGCGGGTTGTCCTTGATCTTCCAGAGGGTGACCCGGGAGAGCTGCCCAAAGCCCTCGGGCAGGATGGCGATCTGGTTGCCCTGCAGCACGAGTTCCTCCAGGCTGTGGAGCTGCACAATGGAGTCGGGCAGGTAGCGGATCCGGTTGTTGTCCAACCAGAGGGTGCGGAGCTGGTGCAGCTGGCAGAGGCGGGCAGGCAGCAAGGGCAGCTGGTTGCGGCTCAGGTAGAGCTCCTCCAGGCTGGGCAGGGCGAGCACGGCCTCGGGGAACTCACCCAGCAGGTTGGAGGAGAGGTTCAGCATCTTGAGGCGCTGCAGGCGGCCGAAGCCGGGGGGCAGGACCCGCAGCTGGTTCCCATCCAGCATGAGGCTCTCCAGGGCGCCCAGCTGGCACAGCCCCTCGGGCAGCGCGCCCAGCCCCGTGCCGCTCAGCCACAGGATCTTGAGGCAGCGCAAGGCGGCGATGCCCTCGGGCAGCACGCGCAGCTGCCGGTTGCCGGAGCAGTCCAGCTCCTCCAGCGCGCCCAGCTCCAGCAGCGGCGCCGGGAAGGCGGGCAGCTGGTTGTGGTCCACGTCCAGCGAGCGCAGCCGCGGCAGGCGGCCCAGCGCCTCGGGCAGGCGGCGCAGGCGGTTGAAGCTCAGGTCCAGCTCCTCCAGCCGCCGCAGCGCGCCCAGCCGCCCGGGCAGCGCCGCGCCGTCCGCGCCCAGCTGGTTGTGGCTCAGGCTCAGCTTGCGCAGCTCCCGCAGCGGCGCCAGCGCCTCGCCGTCCCCCAGGCCGCCCAGCCGGTTGTGGCTGAGGTCGAGCTCGGCCAGGCGGCCCAGGTGGCGCAGCGCGGCGGGGAGCCGGGACAGGCGGTTCCTGCGCAGGCTGAGGACGCGCAGGCCGCCCAGCGCGGCGCCCAGCCCCTCGGGCAGCTCCTCCAGGCCGCGCCCGCTCAGGCTCAGCGCCGCCGGCTCGCCCGGCCCGGCGGGCAGCGGCGGGCGGCGCGGCGCGGGCGGCCCGGCGGGCTCCGGCTCCTCGCGGGGGCCCAGGCTCAGCTGCCGCAGGTTGCTCCGCAGCTTCCGTGCGCGCAGGGCGGCGTCTCGCCACCGCCGGGCCGCCGCGGGGGGCTCGGGCTCGGCCATGGCCCGCCGGGGCGGGAGTGCGGCTGCCCTACCGGCCGGGCCTGGCCGCGGAGCGCTCGGCGCAGCCCCCTCTCGCCGCCGGGCCGGGCCCTCCCCAGCCCGCCGGCGCCTCGGCAGCCGCCAGCCCCATGCTCCGCGCCCGGCCGGCTCCGGGAGAGGGGCGCGCCGCGCCGCGCTGCGCCGCCCCGCCGGGGGAGGGGCCCAGGCCGGCCCGCCCCCTGCCGGAGGCGGGACACAGGCCGGGCCCCGATCGCCGCCCCGGTCCCCCGGCGCCGGGAACTGCGCCCCTCCCGCCTCCTTCAGCGCAGCCCGGGCTCAGCCTCCCGCACCCCGACCGCCCCGTCGCCCCGGCCGGTCGCCCCACGCCCCAGCTGCTCGGGATCCAGCGCACCGCCCGCTTCCCGGGCTGAGGAGCCTGCCTGCAAAGCGGCGCCGCCGCCTGCGGTCTGCTCAGCGAGCGCCTCGGCCGGGGGCGCGCCAGGCTGTTGGGTTCGCGGCGCAGCCTTGGTCCCCTGGACTTAGGCAGTGTCAGGGAGCCCCCCGGCGATGCTCGGGAACGGCGCTGAATGAGGCCGGTCAGGGCTCTGGTGGAGCGAGCCTCCCTGCTCTGAGCGCAGTGTCTTCAGGGCCGGCGCCTGCCCGGCGTCGGCCCTCCCGGGTCTGAGCTCAGAGCCTTCAGCATCCCGGGGTCACCGTGCGCTTCCCGCAGCGAGCCCGCCTGGGCTGGGCCGGGCCGGGCTCCTGAGGAAGCCGGTGCGCCCTGCGCCCCAATTCCGCAGTCAGCCATGGCTCTCAGCCAGCGAGTAAAACCGAAGGTTTATTAGTCCACGGGAGCACACCATAGCACAGAAATCAGTGATTTTCAGCCAAGTCCATCTTAGGAGAACCCCAGACATCCTGGACTCCCCTCTCCTTCAGCCCCGCATGGTAGACTGCCCTGGACCCTGCTGCCTGGGCTCTGACATGCCCATTGCTCCTCCTCCGGTCTTCGTCCTACTTCCCAGGCAAGGTGTCACCTGGTCGCATCCCCCTCCTGGTTCTCAGGTTAGGAAGGGCACCGCCATAGCTTACGTGCAGGCAGCTGGAGCAGTCTCACCTACCCTGAGGGCCCCAGCAATAGTCACACACCCAATTTCCACCACCTAGGCATTGGTGCAGCACACAGGGAAACTGGCGTACACACAGTGTTCATACAGGACAGTAAGATTCACATGCAACATAACAAGGGGGAAAATCCCACTTTGTCACACAGGGGTTGTAGAATCAGGCTGTCACTTTCTCTGCACCCCAACTGTTGGGGGTGGGGGAGTGACTTTTGCCACATATATATAATGATGGGGTCTAAATTAGCTGTTACCACTCAAGAAAGAGATCTGGGAGTCATTGTGGATAGTTCTCTGAAAATATCCACTCAATGTGCAGCAGCAGTCAAAAAAGCAAACAGAATGTCCCTGGGAATCATTAAGAAAGGGATAGACAATAAGACAGAAAATATCCTATTGCCTCTATATAAATCCACCGTACCTCCACATCTTGAATACTGCGTGCAGATGTGGTTGCCCCATCTCAAAAAAGATATACTGGAGTTGGAAAATGTTCAGAAAAAGGCAACAAAAATGGTTAGGGTTATAGAATGGCTTCCGTATGAGCAGAGATTAATAAGACTGGGACTTTTCAGCTTGGAAAAGAGACGACTAAGGGGGGATATGACAGAGGTCTATAAAATCATGACTGGTGTGGAGAAAGTAAATAAGGAAGTGTTATTTACTCCTTCTCATAACACAAGAACTAGGGGTCACCAAATGAAATTAATAGGCAGCAGGTGTAAAACAAACAAAAGGAAGTATTTCTTCACTCAACGCACAGTCAACCTGTGGAACCGGTTTCCAGAGGATGTTGTGAAGGCCAAGACTATAACAGGGTTCAAAAAAGAACTAGATAAATTCATGGAGGATAGGTCCATCAAAGGCTATTAGCCAGGGTGGGCAGCGATGGTGTCCCTAGCCTCTGTTTGCCAGAAGCTGGGAACGGGTGACAGGGGATGGATCACTTGATCTTTGTCCTGTTCTGTTCATTCCCTCTGGGGCACCTGGCATTGGCCACTCTCAGAAGATCGGATACTGGGCTAGATGGACCTTTGGTCTGACCCAGTGTGGCCATTCTTATGTTCTTATTTGTCAACAGATCTTTGAGCCTTTGTCCACTGAAACATTAACTGATCAAAATCCCTCTCCAAGGAGAAGCTGGCTTGTGAGTAAGTCCTTGGGACTCTGCTGAACCTGCCCCTATTATTGCCTCCTGCGCTCACCCTGCTCTAGCAAGAGGTCACTCCCAGCTGCTGAGCAGAAAGCAGCAGCAGCAATGCTGGGCGCTCCCTCTCCGGCTGGATGGTCTTGGCAGCTGAGTTTATTTTGTTATCACTGACTATTTCTATTGGCACCTCTCGGCTGGTAGGGGACTGGCAAGGGCTTTCTGGCTGTCCTGGTTACACAGGACAGGGCTGACATTTGGCTGCCCCTCCAGCCCTCCCTTTGGGGTTCTGCTCTCTGGGGGCATGGCCCAGATTCCCTTAGCCTATATGGGGATGAGCTGTCCTGGGCAAAGTGAACCTGCCTCCCCTAGAGCAGCCATTGCCTGAAGAAAACGCTCCTGTGGAACTCATTCCTCGCTGCCCAAGAGGGGCAGTTTGGTCTAAGGGAATCTAGGCTGCACCCCCAGGGAGCAGAGCCCTGACGGCAGAGCTAGAGGGGCAGCCCAGCATGGGCGGCGGGTACCATAGGCATGGGAAGACGTTGCCTTCCCAAACAGCCTGATGTCCCCCCACCCGTGCTCCACCCCCAGGCTCCATCCTGCCTGCTGTTCCCTGGAGCAGGCACGCTGGGGGCCGCCCCACGCCGCTCATCCTCCCGGCGCTGGGGCCTTGCTGCCTGCCCAGCGCTGGGGCTGGGGGCACTCTGGCCATGACGCCTGCCCAAGGCTGGAGGCACTCCGGCCAAGCTGCTTGCCTGCCTGCCCACTGAGTGCTGGGGCGAGGGAGGCCAGCCGTCCAGGGGTCAGGCCAGGCAGCATGACCTGGGGAGGCTGGGCCACGCTGCCCAGCGCTTTGGGGGGCGCTAGCCTGGAGCAGGGGCCAGCAGCCACAGTGCGGGGGGGCTGGGGGCACTGGGCAGGGGCCAGTGGCTACAGTGGCGGCTGGGCTCCGGTGGGCGCAGACGGGGCAGGACCTCAAGTGGAAGGGGAGGGGCTGGGGAGCTAGCCACCTCCCCATGCTAGGGGTTCGCCCACCACCCATGCAGCCCAGTGCCAGGTTAAGAAGTAAGGGGGACCCCAGCCCTGCCCCGTGTAACTAGGACAACCAGAAACCACTTGCCAGTCCCCTCCCAACTAAGAGACATCAATAGAGCCAGTCAGTGATAACAAAATAAACTCAGCTGCCCAGACGATCCAGCCGGAGAGGGAGTGCCCAGCACTGCCGCTGCTTTCTGCTCAGCAGCTGGGAGCAGCCTCTCGCCCAGCACAGGTTGATATAGACAGAGAATTCGCCATTGAATTCTGTGGACATTTTGTTGTGTGACATTTTTGATGCTTTTTGAATGCTTAACTAGCAACATCTAGCGACTTTCCAGGGCTTCTCTGGCAATTTCCTGCCATGTGGAGTTGGCACCACTGATCTGGAAGAATATATAAAATCATTTCTGGGAAAGTTAGGAGCTGTCACGCAGATTGATAGAATGGTAAATAGTGAGAAGGACAGATCAGTCATACAGAGAGATCTGGATCATATGGTAAGGTGGGCTAACTGTAAGTTCATAAATCTAAGAGCCAAAAGTGTAGGCCATGGAAAGAGGACTGCATTCTGGAAAACAGTGGCTCAGAAGAGGACTTAGGGGTCATGATGGAAAGCAGTTGACCATGAGCTCCCCGTGTGGTGCCGTAACTAAGAGAGCAAATGTGATGCTTGGATGAATAAACAGGAGAATGTTGAATAGAAAATGCGAGGTGGTATTACCACCATATATGGCATCCGTGCGACCAGTACTCGATACTGTGTCCTGTTCTGGTGCCAATGCTTCCAAGGATGAACTGATTTTTCAACTAGTGTGCTTTAAAATATATTTGTGATTTTCAAGTCAATGCCCGTGTTTTGAAGAGAGAAAAAAACAAACACGATTTTAGCTTGTGCCTTTAAAATATCAGTAGAGATCTGGCTTAAAACAAAAAAGCCAGGAAATTAAGAGGTTATTTGGCAAAGATAAAAGTGTCCCACACATCAGTTAGTCCAGAGACATCTACGCATGATGGGACACCGTCAGTACCAGGTTGAGTAATCGAGAACGCCAGTCAGAGAAATAACCCACTTCCTCCCCTGATGAACCCCACCCATGTATTTATTCACTACACCAATACTGACGTGGACTCTAAATACATTCAGTGGGTGGCGTACCCGAGACCACTTATCCACTGACATTTTAAAAACTCCCGCAACACAATCTGGGTCTATGCTGGTTATGTGCTATGTATGTATCCTGTAATCTTGTAACCAATACTTGTAATCCCTCAAAACTCAAGCCTGATCCCAGATGTATAGTACCTTTCGTCTTAACTTGTGTAAATTTGATTTTAAACATTAGCTTTAATAAACTTTTAAAATCTGTTCTTATCAGTTTAAAACAGGGGTTGGCAACCTTTCAGAAGTGGTGTGCCAAGTCTTCATTTATTCACTTTAATGTAAGGTTTCACGTGCCAGTAATACATTTTAACATTTTTTAGAAGATCTCTCTCCCTATAAAAGTCTATATATTATATAACTAGACTATTGTTGTATTGTAAAATAAGCAAGGTTTTCAAAATGTTTAAGAAGCTTCATTTAAAATTAAATTAAAATGTTGATCTTATGCCGCCGGCCCACTCAGCCCGCTGCTGGTCTGGGGTTCTGTTCTCCTAGGCCAGCAGTGGGCTGACCGGGGCCTGCGGCCCAGACCCCAGCTGGCAAGGGGCCGACAGCCAGAACCCCAGACCGGCAGCAGGCTGAGCAGGGCTGGCGCCTGGGACCCCAGACCGGCAGTGGGCTGAGCGGCTCAGCCCGCTGCCACTCAGGGGTTCCATCTACCAGCTCTTGCCAGCCGGGATCCCGGCTGCTGGACTTGCTCAGCCTGCTGCCGGTCTGGGGTCCCGGCCCTGCCCACATAGAGTAGGTACCTACCTTCTCCTTGGTTCTGGCCCATTCTCTTCCTCTCTCTCTGCACTGAGCTGAGGGTGGGAGTGCACTGAGCACAGGGCTGGGGGTGAAGGAGCAGGCTGGGGGTTGCGGTGAGGGTTTGGCCAGGAGCTAGAATGCGGGAGCGGGCTCAGGGTTGGGACAGGAGGTTTGGGTGTGGAGTGCTTACCTGGGCAGTTCCCATTTGGTGGGAGGGGTGCAGGTGGGAATGTGTGTGCGGGGGTGCAGGAGCTCCCGTTTGGTGCTCAGGGTGGGGGTGGGGATGTGGGGGGTGCAAGAGTCAGGATGTGGGGGGTGCATGGGGTGTGGGGGGCTGGGTATCTGGGGGGGTGCAAGAGTCAGGGCAGAGGGCTAGGGGCCTGTGTGGGGGGTGCAGGTGCCAGGGCATGGGGTGTGGGAGGCCTGGGTACGTGTGGGGGTGCCAGAGTCAGGGCTGGGGTTGTGAGGGGGGTGAAGGAGTCAAGCAGAGGGCTGGGTGTGTGTGAGGGGGGTACAAGGCTCAGGGCAGGGGCCTTGGAGGTGTGCGGGGCTGCAGGGCTCAGGGCAGAGGGCTGGGTGTGTGTGAGAGGGGGTCAGGACAGAGGGCTGGGGGTGTTGGCTGGGATCGTGGGGTGCTCATGGCAAGGGGCTGTAGGGGGTATGCCCCGCTTCCACCACCCCCCTTCTGCAAGGCCCTGCCCCTGCTTCTTCTCTGCCTCCGCAGGGAGCAGCGAGCATGCTGACCCCACTCCTCCCTCACCCCCTCGCAAGGGCCATCAGCTGATCAGCCATCAGGGAGGGATGGAGAGGAGGAGGAGGAGGAGGAGGGGCAGGAACCCAGCACACTGCGGGAAGAGGCAGGGGAGCCAGCAGGACCAAGCTTCTGCCTCTTGCCTTGCCCCCTGCCCCTGTGGGAGGGGGCAGGGGGCAGAGAAGAGCGGGCCAGGCAGGGCAGGGCAGGATTTTCAGCAGCATGCCATTAAAAATGGGCTCGCATGCCATCTTTGGCACGCCTGTCATAGGTTGCCGACCCCTGGTTTAAAAGTTGATACATCCTTTATTGAAGGGTTATATCCTGCCGGAACAAGGAAATGGTTCAATGATCGAATAGATCTTTTTCTTTTCTCACTACCATTGCCCTAGATTTTGTGTCCCAATTCACCTGTTGTGCCTAGATATTTTAGCTCCTATTAAATGTAAGACCATCCTGTATTCTAAGTGTCCCTTCAACTGATGTCTATGCAAGCTGCACAGCCTGCTGCAATGGGGTGAATTAAGAGAGAAATCTGAGCCATTATGTAAGTTTCCTTTCTTTCAGAATCAATATAGAATCATAGAACTGTAAGGGACCTCGAGAGGGCATCTAGTCCAGTCCCCTGCACTCATAAAAATACAATAAAAGCTTTGTGATCCAGCATGTTGGGGACATGGGGGGTGCCGGTTAGTCACAAATTCTGGTTAACTAAGAGTTATACTTACCAATGAAATACCAATTTTCAAAGAATCACAGTAAAATGAATAAAGTATAAAATAGTATACAGGTACTCACCAATCCAGTAGTAGTCCTGCACTGCAGCGTGGTTGGTTTCTTGAAGCACTTACGTGTATACAGGTAAAGTTTACTTGACACTACATATTACTATGGGGAGCACATGGCATACGCCCAGGTCACTAAAAATACACAACCCTAAAACGATATTGAATATAATTTAATCTTTCTTTGATGATTCAGAAGGCTCTTCAGGATCTTGCAGTGCCTCAGGGTCGTCATTCTCAACATCGATTATCATTGTAGATGTAGCAGGTGTAGGAGATTTGGCTGAATCGGTACTGACCCTATGACACACCCTGGAAGCTGCTTTTTTGAATAAATCCCTGATATCAGCTTGCTTACTTGTCTTTTGTCTCTTTTGCATAAAAGGAGAGTTCAGAATGTGCAATTGCACAACCTCCTGGGCAGTATGCTAGTCCCAGTTACTAGATTGAAGAATTGTATTGAGAGATATCAGAAATGCCAGTTAATAGAGCTTTCCGGTCAATAAAGTGCTGGATAACACAGCTTTTACTGTAGTCTGGTGAGAACATCTCTATTTAGGAGTACTTTATGGGAGTGTGTGTCTGTGTTCAAGAGTGCTCAGTGTTGGCCTAACTGCTCCAGTTGATTTCAGTGGCTGTTTTACCATTCATGTAAATGGGGCCAGGATTTCACCCCAGGTCTTCAGTAGAGAAACTGCCCTTTAAGTCAATGGGAACAACAGAGTTGGGCCAATCCTGAGTGATTTTGAAAATCCCATCCCTAAAAGTGTATCTATGAGCCAAAGGACACAAAAGTCTACTAACCTTACTAATACTTCTAAAAAGTATTATTATGGAAAGATTTGACTCTCGGTAACATTTCATTTTTCTAGGAATAAGGGATTCCAGTTTTCAGTTTAATCTGAAAACAGCAGATATAAAATGATGATAGTGTTTCAAGAATCGTTTTTTAAAAGAATTTAAAGAGGAGAATTTCTTGAAAGGAGCTTTCACTGGAATTTAGTTCTGGTTCATGCTATCCACTGCAGCTTATGTAATGTCTTATTCCTTCCTACTGCTATCACACATGATGCTCGTCGTAGTTCATTTCTGGGTTACTCAGAATAACTCATCCTTATCCACTGTGTGGGAATGGAGAGGCACACATTAAATGAGATTGCTTATGAAGGCTCCAGAGTATTTTTGAAGCTTTTGTGTTTGAAGCAAGCGTTTTGGTTTTTCAGACACGTATCGAGTTGTAATTCAAATACACCAATCATTTTTTTTCTAGGATTTTTTTCCAATCCTGATTGCAAAATGCTAAAGTAACTAAAAATAAATACGATTTTATTGTGTCTGTTATTTTTTATTCCTAATACGAGGGTAAAAAGAGAGTTCTGGGTATTCAAAAATGTTTGCAAGTTGTATTTTATTATATTTCCAATTCTTTATTTTAGTCTTTGAAAAAAAAATTAAACCCTTGCCATTTATTTGTACCTTTGACTGGTCTAGAACTATTTCTTGCAGCCTCTGCTACTGAGTCATTGTATGTTTTTTTCTACATTTTAAGCTATTTTTAAATAAATAATTTGATGCGTTGTTAGAAATATTGAACAAAGTAAAATTTTGTTTGGTGAATTGTATGCCTGTTTAAATACTAACAGTGACGATGATGATGATTTGTATAACCAGCAGTATTACAGTAGCACCCAGAGGTCCTGTCTGAGATGAAGCCCTCAGTGTGCCAGGTGTTATAGATACAGATAGTAAGGAACTGTCTCTGCCCAGAAGAGTTCACAGTATAAGGTCACAATCCTGCTCATACTTATATACATGCCCAACTGTAAGCACATGAGTGACTTCAGCGGGGCTACTCACATGCATGGAGTTAAACCTGAGCATAACTGTTTGCAGGATTGGGGTCTAAACAGCCAAAGTGTGCGGGAAAGGAGTATGGTTGTACCCACCCTTAACCCTTTTGAAATGGGTAGGACTAGTCAAATGCGTAAAGTTGAGCCAGGATCAAGATCTTACCATGAGCTGGGGATTGAAGCCAGACCTCTTGTGACCCTAACCATTTTTGTATCTGTACAATGCATTTGCAGGAGAGGTTCGGAGATGCAAACATCGTATAATACTTTTTGCATGTGTTGGGTCAAACTCTGCACCATCTTGCACACCATGCTACTTCACTGGAGTCAACAGGAAAACCTGAGGGGCTGCCAGAATTTAGCTGTAACAATCCCCTCCCCCTTCCATTTTAACTCTATTATTTAGATTCCAATCTGCAATGTCTACAGTGCTGCATCTCTTTTTACCCAAAAAGAAAAGGAGGACTTGTGGCACCTTAGAGACTAACCAATTTATTTGAGCATAAGCTTTCATGAGCTACAGCTCACTTCATCGGATGCATTACCCAGTTAGTCATACAGTGCTGCAGTTGAACGCTGGGGGAGCACTTATTCCAAATAAATGTCACCATCGGAGCCCCAGAAGAACATGCACTTTGCTGCATGCTTTCTATAGGCTTCCTGGGCTGAAGATCTTTAGCAACTATGTTTTATAAATTCCATGTCATGTGTAGAGATTATTGATAGAACCAACATATTTTGTGAAGTTAAAAAATGTTTCTAACTAGAGAAAAAAACCCTGCCTTTCCTCATCCTGAGATTCATGTCACAGTGGTATCTAGGGCATTATAGAATGAAAACTAAATCAGTCTACAATGCCACAAGGGACAACAGAAACAACCCTCTTCCCAGGTAAACACCATGCCCGCATAGGGAAAATCACCCTGGCTCTAACCCCAAGTCAAGCAAATGCCATATTTAAGAGATGTGGCTCCCAACATGCTCCAAACACATAGGACCAGATTCAGAAGTGGTGCATAGGATGGTGTCAGACCCCCTTCTACTAATTTAGGCTCCCTTACATCTACTTACACACATGCTGCCAGTGCCTAAGGTCTGGTCTATACAAAGAAGTTACACCAGTTTAACTACATTGGTTTAAAAAATTATCTAAAACAGAGCTGGTAGGTGCAGAAAACAGGTCCCCTCAATCAGGTCCATCTGGGTGGGTGGGTTTTTAAGGAATACAGCTCCTTGTATAAGGCAAACTAATAACCTTCTGTGATTTAAAATTAAACAAACCCTACCCTGGGTGCTCTTTTGGCTTCTGGGAAAGGCTGTTGCTTCCTCCCAGGGGCTGCAGAGGGAGGAGTTCAGATAGGGATGGGACTTTGCCACCTCCTCTATCCCACACTAACAGTTCAGCCCCTCTGCACCAACTGGGGCAGGAAGCTGAAGACTACAACTCCCAGCATGCTGTGGAGTAAGAGTGTGAGCCCAAGGAAGGCACTTGGGTGTCCTGAGTAGATGTAGATGGAAAAATCATGGAGCAGGTCCTCAAAGAATCAATCCTGAAGCACTTGCATGAGAGGAAAGTGATCAGGAACAGCCAGCATGGATTCACCAAGGGAAGGTCATGCCTGACTAATCTAATCGCCTTTTATGATGAGATTACTGGTTCTGTGGATGAAGGGAAAGCAGTGGATGTATTGTTTCTTGACTTTAGCAAAGCTTTTGACACGCTCTCCCACAGTATTCTTGTCAGCAAGTTAAGGAAGTATGGGCTGGATGAATGCACTATAAGGTGGGTAGAAAGCTGTCTAGATTGTCGGGCTCAACGGGTAGTGATCAATGGCTCCATGTCTAGTTGGCAGCCGGTATCAAGTGGAGTGCCCCAAGGGTCGGTCCTGGGGCCGGTTTTGTTCAATATCTTCATAAATGATCTGGAGGATGGTGTGGATTGCACTCTCAGCAAATTTGCGGATGATACTAAACTGGGAGGAGTGGTAGATACGCTGGAGGGGAGGGATAGGATACAGAAGGACCTAGACAAATTGGAGGATTGGGCCAAAAGAAATCTGATGAGGTTCAATAAGGATAAGTGCAGGGTCCTGCACTTAGGACGGAAGAACCCAATGCAAGCTACAGACTAGGGACCGAATGGCTAGGCAGCAGTTCTGCGGAAAAGGACCTAGGGGTGACAGTGGACGAGAAGCTGGATATGAGTCAACAGTGTGCCCATGTTGCCAAGAACGCTAACGGCATTTGGGGCTCTAAAAGTAGGGGCATAGCGAGCAGATCGAGGGACGTGATCGTTCCCCTCTATTCGACATTGGTGAGGCCTCATCTGGAGTACTGTGTCCAGTTTTGGGCCCCACACTACAAGAAGGATGTGGATAAATTGGAGAGAGTCCAGCGGAGGGCAACAAAAATGATTAGGGGGCTGGAGCACATGACTTATGAGGAGAGGCTGAGGGAACTGGGATTGTTTAGTCTGCAGAAGGGAAGAATGAGGGGGGATTTGATAGCTGCTTTCAACTACCTGAAAGGGGGTTCCAAAGAGGATGGCTCTAGACTGTTCTCAATGGTAGCAGATGACAGAACGAGGAGTAATGGTCTCAAGTTGCAGTGGGGGAGGTTTAGATTGGATATTAGGAAAAACTTTTTCACTAAGAGGGTGGTGAAACACTGGAATGCGTTACCTAGGGAGGTGGTAGAATCTCCTTCCTTAGAGGTTTTTAAGGTCAGGCTTGACAAAGCCCTGGCTGGGATGATTTAACTGGGAATTGGTCCTGCTTCGAGCAGGGGGTTGGACTAGATGACCTTCTGGGGTCCCTTCCAACCCTGATATTCTATGATTCTATTCTATGATTCTATGATGGTTGCCAACCCTCCCGGAATCGGCTTCACTCTCCCGATGGCTACTGAAAATCATCCGGCAGATTTTAATAGGCCAAAGTCCAGTCAGTGGTGCTGTGGGGCTAAGGCAGGCTCCCGACCTGCCCTGGCTCTGTGCGGCTCCTGGAAGTGGCTGGCATGTCCCTCTGCCTCCTAGGAACAGGTGTGGCCAGGGGGGTCTCTGCATACTGCCTGAGTGCTGATTCCGCAGCTCCCAATTGGCTGGGAACAGCAGCCAATGGGAGCTGCGGGGGCAGTGCCTGGAGGCAAGGGCAGCACACTGCCATCCGGCTGCCCCTGAGCTTAGGAGCCGGAGGGACATGCTGGCCGCTTCTGGGAGCCACCCAAGGTAAGCGCCACCCGGCTGGAGCACGCACCCCGAACCCTCTCCTGCGTCCCAACCCCCTGACCAAGCCCTGAGTCCCGTTCTGCACCCAAACTCCCTCACAGAGCCCGCACCCCTCATCACCTCCCACACTTCAACCCCCTGCCCCAGGTCAGAACCCCCTCCCACACCCTAACTCCTTCTAAGAGCCTGCACCTTGTCCTGCACCCCAACCCCCTGCCCCAGGCTCAGCCCCCTCCCACACTCCGAACCCCTTGGCCACACACCCCAGCCCAGAGACCACACCCCCTCCTGCAACCCAACCCCAATCCTCCACACTAATTCCGTCTCAGAGCCCACACTTGCTCTTGCACCCCAAACCTCTGCCCCAGCGCTGAACCCCCTCCAGCACCCAAACTCCCTCCCAGAACCGGCACCCTGAACCCTCTCCTGTGCCCCAACCCCTGCCCCACTCCTGAGCTCCCCCACATCCAAACTCCCTCAAAGAGCCCACATCCCCTCCTGCACCTCAAACCCCTGCCCCAGGCTCAGCCCCCTCCCACACTCCGAACCCCTTGGCTTCACCCCCCAGCCCAGAGCCCACATCCTTTCTTGCACTCCAAACCCCTGCCCCAGCCCAGTGAAAGTGAGTGAGGGTGGAGGACAGCGAGCAACGGAGGGAGGGGGGATGGAATGAGCAGGGGGCAGGACCTCAGAGAAGGGGGCAGAGAAAGTGTTTGGGTTTGTGCCATTAGACAGTTGGCAACCCTATAGGCAGTTGTTACTGAGGAAGATGCAGGTGGGTCTGAGCACTGGTGAGTTGGGATACAGAATTGGGGACTGAGGAGGTGGGCAATGATCTATGTTCTGCGGGGCATGGGACAGGGCTCTGGGGCAGTTTGAGCCCCAGAGGGTTACGCCTGTAGGAGACTGAGGGAAACATGTTTTGCCGAAGCCCTAAGGTGCCCCGTCCTGGGGCGAAGACAAGGGAATGACACCCGCAGAAGGGACCCTGATAGAGACCCCATTGTGTTCATTAGCGATCCCCAGGCAGCTTCCTCCACAGGGGGTGCTGTAACCCTGGTGTCCTGGCTGAATCTCCACTGGGATGATTCTAAATGTTCCCTACAGTTTCAGCTGGAAGCAGGATTATCTTTCACTTCCTGGCCAAAAGGCTTGTGTGGCATGCTGTTTGGCTGTTAAACAGCCCCTGCGCCCTACCCCAGAGGCAGCTGCATCTCAGTGCTGGGCGAG
The DNA here is from genome assembly GCF_965140235.1 of Caretta caretta. Classification (NCBI taxonomy): domain Eukaryota; kingdom Metazoa; phylum Chordata; order Testudines; family Cheloniidae; genus Caretta; species Caretta caretta. The sequence continues at coordinate 12,566,063 of NC_134209.1, forward strand.
CAATTCCCATATAAATACCTAGGGATGTAAAATAGCTGGAAACTTTGAAGGCTTGGGAAAAACATTCTTTGCTGCTTTTGGGCAAAATGGAAATGTTGGGAAAAATTGAAATATCTGCAGTAGTTACTTGCTTATTGAAATTAAACTTTCTTTACTTCTTTAAGAATGAGACATATTATACATAGTTAGAACATACAAAAGGCCTGCTTGGTGTATTTATGAACTAAATATAGATTAATTAGTTCTGATTCAAATAATAATGACAAAAATACCTAGTATTAGGGCTGGAGTTGCAGCTGCACAATAAGGTACTTAAATGGTGGTGGTTCGGGGGGGGCGGGGGCGGTTGGTTTGTTTGTTTGGGGGTTTTTTGTATGTTGGTGTGATGTTATTGACATGAACTGTGACAGTATAGAGAGTGCAATTAATCCCATGATCCAGATCATTAATAAAGATTTTGAAGAACACCGGCCCCTGTGAGGGCACACTGCTGACTCATATCCAGCTTCTCATCCACTGTAATCCCCAGGACCTTTTCTGCAGAACTGCTTCTTAGACAATTGAACGAGTCTTCCAAATCTGTGGATGTACTCCAGAGACTTGATTTAAGCCTGCAGTTTATTCCATCACTGCTACAAGCCTGAACCAAGACCTTTGCCTTTCTTGTATGTATTTGATTCCATTTAACCAATTTTAACTCTCATTTATATTTCTTTCTTTTATGTATAAACCTTTATATTTTAGATTCTAAAGGATTGGCAACAGCATGGTTTGTGGGTAAGATCTAACTTGTATATTGACGTGGGTCTGGAGCTTGGTCCTTTGGGATCGGGAGAACCTTTTTTCTTTTACTGGGGTATTGGTTTTCATAACTGTCAAGGTTCCTTCCCCACTCTGAACTCTAGGGTACAGATGTGGGGACCTGCATGAAAGACCCCCTAAGCTTATTCTTACCAGTTTAGGTTAAAAACTTCCTCAAGGTACAAACTTTGCCTTGTCCTTGAACCCTATGCTGCCACCACCAAGCGTGTTAAACAAAGAACAGGGAAAGAGCCCACTTGGAGATGTCTTCCCCCCAAAATATCCCCCTAAGCCCTACACCCCCTTTCCTGGGGAAGGCTTGATAAAAAATCCTCACCAATTTGCATAGGTGAACAAAGACCCAAACCCTTGGATCTTAAGAACAATGAAAAAGCAATCAGGATCTTAAAAGAAGAATTTTAATTAAAGAAAAAGTAAAAGAATCACCTCTGTAAAATCAGGATGGTAAATACCTTACAGTGTAATCAGATTCAAAACATAGAGAATCCCTCTAGGCAAAACCTTAAGTTACAAAAAGACACAAAAACAGGAATATACATTCCATTCAGCACAGTTTATTTACCAGCCATTTAAACAGAAGGAAATCTAACGCATTTCTAGCTAGATTACTTACTAACAAGTTCTAATACTCCATTCCTGTTCTGTTCCTGGCAAAAGCATCACACAGACAGACAGACAGACCCTTCATTCCCCTCCTCCCCCCGCTCCAGCTTTGAAAGTATCTTGTCTCCCCATTGGTCATTTTGGTCAGGTGCCAGCGAGGTTATCTTAGCTTCTTAACCCTTTACAGGTGAAGGAGTTTTGCCTCTGGCCAGGAGGGATTTTATAGTTCTGTATACAGAAAGGTGGTTACCCTTCCCTTTATATTTATGACAATAACCATTCATCCCTATAAGCAGTGGTGCTGGTGGTGATACAAGGGAACTGGAGTATCTGAAGGAATTGCTTGTATGACTTCTGTTTGGCTGGCTTGGTGTGGCTTAGAGGTGGAGAACCACCAGCCTGGGGCTGTGACTGCCCTGCTCTAAGCAATTTGTCCTGAACTGATACTCTCAGTAGTGTCCCGCCAGAGGCCGTGTCATTACAGTTGGCAAACAGGAAAAAATATAAATGTTGACAAATGGGAATGGGCAACAGGGGATGGATCACTTGATGTTTCCTATCTAGTCATTCCCTCTGGGGCACCTGGCACTGGCCACTGTCAGAGGACAGGATATGGGCTAGAGGGACCTTTGGTCTGACCCTGTATGGCCGTTCTTATCCATGTTTTTGTGAACAGCAAGGAAGGTTGTATACTGTGGGCTCAGAAATGGTGTGTAGATAGACCCGACCTGACACTATGATGCAGGCAGAAGACACTCATGTTTCTAAGGAAACATTTTATTCATTTTAAATACTGATTAGTTATTAGTAGAAAACATTTCGAAGGGGTGAGGGGCAGCAGTAACAATGCTATTTTAAACATTACTCTAAAATGTCTTCTACTGCTTTTTGAGAGACAATATTTCATATGCCATTTTCTTTTCAATTTTTCCCATACCAGGCTTCAGAAAAAAACATTAAAAGTTTTTTTCCCAAGACAGTTTGCGTTTTTTGGGGGGCCCTCACATCTCTATAAACAATCCCCACACCCTACCCCAGAGGCATCTGCCTATCTGCACCAGGCGGGTGAGGGATCCCTGTAAAAACAGCCCTTGTGCCCCACCCCAGAGGTGGTTGCAAATCTTCCCCCTAAACCTTGAGAGGTTCCTTCACTCCCCATTAGCAACCTTATTCTGCATGGAACAACAGAATTGAAGGAATTGCTAACAAAGCAACAAGAAGTGCCCCTGGGGTTGTCCCACAAACAGAGCTCCTCTGGGAGTCTGCAGAGCAGTGAGACTGAAAGTTCACACCTGGATGTGGGAACATTCATCCGATAAAATCAAGGACCCAAATCTGTATGTAGGGCTCATTTTAATAATTGTTTACCTTAGAACATAATTTTGGCCCCATTACTATTGCTCTTCCCCAGTGTGCCTGGCATTTTCACCACAAAATATTATTATTATTACCAGTTTTAAATCTCAACTCTATTTTCTGCTTAGACTATCAATCCTCTGCGGGTGGAGACCCTCTTTTTGCCCTGTCTCTGTACAGTGCCTAGCACAATGGGGTCCTGGGCCACAACTGGCTCTCCTTAGAATCATAGAATCATAGACTTGAAGGTCAGAAGGGACCATTATGATCATCTAGTCTGACCTCCTGCACAACGCAGGCCACAGAATCTCACCCACCCACTCCTGTAACAAAACCCTAACCTATGTCTGAGCTATTGAACTCCTCAAATCGTGGTTTAAAGACTTCAAGGTGCAGAGAATCCTCCAGCAAGTGACCCATGCCCCACGCTGCAGAGGAAGGCAAAAAACTCCCAGAGCCTCTGCCAATCTGCCCTAGAGGAAAATTCCTTCCCGACCCCAAATATGGCGATCAGCTAAACCCTGAGCATGTGGGCAAGACTCACCAGCCAGACACCCAGGAAAGAATTCTCTGTAGTAACTCAGATCCCACCCCATCTAACATCCCATTACAGGTCATCGGGCTTATCTACCGCTAATAGTTGAAGATCAATTAATTGCCAAAATTAGGATATCCCATCATATCATCCCTACCATAAACTTATCAAGCTTAGTCTTGAAGCCAGATATGTCTTTTTCCCCCACTGCTTCCCTTGGAAGGCTGTTCCAGAACTTCACTCCTCTGATGGTTAGAAACCTTTGCCTAATTTCCAGTCTAAACTTCCTGTTGGCCAGTTTATATCCATTTGTTCTTGTGTCCACATTGGTACTGAGCTTAAATAATTCCTCTCCCTCCCTGGTATTTATCCCTCTGATATATTTATAGAGAGCAATCATATTGCCTCTCAGCCTTCTCTTGGTTAGGCTAAGCAAGCCAAGCTCCTTGAGTCTCCTTTCATAAGACAGGTTTTCCATTCCTCGGATCATCCTAGTAGCCCTTCTCTGTACCTGTTCCAGTTTGAATTCATGTTTCTTAATCATGGGAGACCAGAACTGCACACAGTATTCCAGATAAGGTCTCACCAGTGCCTTGTATAATGGTCCTAACACCTCCTTATCTCTACTGGAAATACCTCTCCTGATGCATCCCAAGACCACATTAGCTTTTTTCATGGCCACATCACATTGGCAGCTCATAGTCATCCTGTGATCAACCAGTACTCCGAGGTCCTTGGTGCTATCACAATACAAATATTCTCTAATATGCTGCTTCCCCAGAAGATGATGAAGAAGAGAACACACAGTTTTCAGCACACCAGTTCTTCTGGTCCCATATAGAGGTTATATTTCCATTGCTTTAATCTGACATACTGGGAAGTGTCTGCTGGATGATTAAACTCCGAATGGTTTTCACTGTTTTATGGCAGAGTCAGTGTAATTCATTTCTATTGCACTTTGACATTCAGTGATACATTGGACCTCCCTTTAGCAAACATATGGGATGATACATTATTCATCATCGTTAATAGTTACATCTGTTTCACAACAGTCTGTGCTCTTCAATTGGAAGTGAATCTTCAGAGCGCCCGTACAACATGAGTAGTGTAAGTATCAGTGTTGGCTGTGACATTAGAAATCAGTGTATTTCCTTGGGGATGGTTCTGAGCTCTGGTTGGATGATATGGTATTACACGCCCTATACAAGTGTAGCTTATTCATCAAAATCTGACGTGTTTCTGTTCTCAGGAAAAGTAAACAATAGGCCAGCAATCATTCTTGGTTAGTGAGGAAAAAAAGTTACTCGTGTATCATTTTTCAAGCTGAAATTTTTATTAAAACATATTTTATCCATTTGCCACATAGTCACCTGAATTTTTCTCCTTTGCTTACTCCAGGAGTAGATTTTGGTGGTATGTTATTAGGGAGCCAGTAATCTACTTTGATTCTTGTGCTAATAATCCCCTTGTCCTGTCAGTAGAATGTCCTTTTCTCATTTACAGTAAGTATTGCCCACGCCTATGGCTCAAATGTTAATTGGAGCAGAGATTAAAATATGTTGATTGTGGACGGCATCTTACTGAGTGTTAGTAACCTGGATCCCACCCTTCCATTCCCTCCTGGGCAGAGACAGCCCCCTCCATAGGCGCTGACTCCGTGGGTGATCCGGGGCTGGAGCACCCATGGGGAAAAATTAGTGGGTGCTGAGCACCCACCAGTAGCCCTCCCATCAGCTCCCTCCTTCCCCCCAGCACCTCCCACCCACCGGCGGACCCCACCAATTAGCGCCTCCCCCCTCACTCTCTGCGCCTCCTGTCCACCAAGATCAGCTGCACACTCAGGGGAGGGGTGGAATGGGGTGGAAAGTAAATAAGGAAGTGTTGTTTACTCCTTATTACACAAGAACTAGGGGTCACCAAATGAAATTAATAGTCAGCAGGTTTAAAACAACCAAAAGGAAGTATTTCTTCACACAACTCTCAGTCAACCTGTGGCACTCTTTGCCAGAGGATGTTGCGAAGGCCGAAACTATAACAGGGTTCAAAAAAAGAACTAGATAAATTCATCAAGGATAGGCTACTAGCCAGGATGGGCAGGGATGCAAAACCACATCCCTGCAGTCCAAACTGTGGGGCAGGGCAGGTGTAGCCCTGAGTTACAGTTGCTTCTCAGGGCTTCTCTGTACAGGGTAACTATGACTCCGTGTGTGGATGCTCTTATTTCTGGAATGAGGCCTTTTATTCCGTATTACTGTAATCCACTTTGGAAGTGGATTGGGTTAATCCAGGATAAGAGCACTCGCACAGGGAGTTAATGAGGAATAGCTACTCTGCTTTAAATTCACACTTACCTTAATCTGCATTAAATTCATTGTAGACAGGGCCTTAGTCTCCAGACCCTCCACTTCCCCATAGGTTCAGGACTGAGGCTTTTAACCATTTCCAAGTTCTTTAGTGTTTTAGTGTTGGTGATGAGCTGTCTACAACCATTATCTGCCTTCTTGCAGATGTAACTCTACCTGGATCTTAGGGTATGGCTACACTTGCAGATGTAGAGCGCTTTGAGTTAAACCTGCCTTCGGAGAGCGCAGTAGGGAAAGCGCTGCAGTCTGTCCACACTGACAGGAACAAGCGCACTGGCGTGGCCACATTTGCAGCACTTGCAGCGGCATTGGGAGCGGTGCATTATGGGCAGCTGTCCCACAGAGCACATTCTGGCGCTGTGGCTTGTGGGAAGGGGGTGGGGAATGTGGGACATTCTGGGTCCTGTCCCAACGCCCCGTGATGCATCAGTTCGCATCCCAGCAATCCCTGTGCTTCCACCCACATTTGGCGCCATATTTCAACGTTTTTTGTACTGCGCGCTCTGTCTTCCCGCTCGGTCTGTGGGAATGGAGCCCGAACTGCTGAGGAGTATGCTGATGGGTCGAGCCAGCACGTCACGTTTGGCAGTCGAGTTAGTCCTTATGATCCAAAGTGACAGTGAGGGCTCCGACAATGATATCGACTTGAGTAATGCATATGACACGAGTTTGCTTGTGGCATTCACGGACATGCTCACCACCGTGGAACACTGCTTTTGGGCTCGGGAAATAAGCACTGAGTGGTGGGATCACATCGTCATGCAAGTCTGGGATGATGAGCAGTGGCTGCAAAACTTTCAGATGAGAAAAACCACTTTCATGGGACTGTGTGAGGAGCTCGCCCACACTCTGAGGCGCAAGGACACGAGATTGAGAGCTGCCCTGATGGTGGAGAAGTGGGTGGCTATTGCAATCTGGAAGCTGGCAACTCCAGACAGCTACCGATTGGTCGCTAACCAGTTTGGAGTGGGGAAGTCGACTGTTGGAATCGTGTTGATGCAAGTTTGCAGGGCCATTAATCGCATCCTGCTCAAAAGAAACATGACTCCAGATAACGTGCATGACACTGTGGATGGCTTTGCACAAATGTGTTTCCCTAACTGTGGCGGGGTGATAGATGGCACACATATTCCAATTCTGGCACCAGCCCACCTAGCCTCCGAGTACGTTAATAGGAAGGGGTATTTCTCTATGGTTCTCCAGGCGCTCGTGGATCACCATGGGTGTTTCATTGACATTAATGCAGGCTGGCCCAGAAAGGTGCATGACGCACGTATCTTTCGGAATGCTGGCCTGTTCAGGAAGCTGCAAGCCGGGACTTTTTTCCCAGACCAGAAGATCACCGTAGGGGAAGTCGAAATGCCCATTTTGATCCTTGGAGACCCCGCTTACCTGCTCATTCCACTGGCGGATCCTCCTTTCACTGTCCCAGCACTCCTGCACTTTTCGATTTTCATTACTTGAATGCTGCATTACTTCATGCAACATGTCTTCCTTGCTTCTACGTGGCCTCTTTCTGATGTTTTGGAGTCTTTCGGCCGGTGATAACACGGACGGCTGAGATCTCAAGGTTGCATCTGTAAAGGCAAAATGCAACACTTAACAGAGGCAGCATTGTTCACACCAGACAGAGCAATATTCCCCTGTACTTAAGGGCAAGCACAGTCTACACAATAGCATAATTTGCCCGTCCCAAAACGAGCGTACATAACCCACAGGAGCCCCAAAATGGGGAGTAAGCACAGGGTCAAGCGTGACTGATTGTTTCACGGCTGTACTATCCTCTGGATTTCTGTGCCTTGGGGAGAGCTAACAGCGGCAGGGGGCCCCCTATACTGAACATTGTCCCCACATTTTCCACAGGAGTTCGTCCTGGAAGATACCTCTCTGCTGAGGGTGACCTGGGAAGCAAGGGAGAGTCTTCTACTGCAATGCGGCTTCTGCCCTGACCCATATGCAGCTTGCCTGTGTGCAGCAATGGTCCTCCCGCCCCTCACGGCACAGTGGCGTGGACAAGTTAGCCTTACTGGGACAAGGAACACAGTGGCTCTCTCGAGAAATCTGCACAAGCGCATTGCCCAAGTCCCGGATGAGACCTTTGAAGAGAGATCGCTGAGGCCGATTACCACGATGTGAGGGAGCACATCAACGCCCTATTCCGCATCTAGGCATGCATGCAGCCCTAACCCTCCTCGCCCCAACAGCCCGCACCGAATAACTTCCTTCCCAAAATAAAAGCTGCTTACCAGGAACCTCCTCTGGTGTTTGTCCTTCCCCAAGCACCGGCCGCCGTGACTGGCTACTTTCCTCCTGGCTTGAGAGCAGCTCCTGGCTGCATGCATTTAGGGATTCCGGGGTGTCTTCCTCTGCCTCAGCTCCCTCACTCCCGCTTTGCTCCTCCTCCTCCCGCCTTGTTGAACTGGGCTCTGAAGTGTCCATGGTGATACTCGGAGTGGAGGTGGGGTCGGCCCCAAGTATCACATCCAGCTCTTTGTAGAAATGGCAGGTCATGGGGGCAGCACCGGAGCGGCTGTTTGCCTCGCGGGCTTTGCGGTGGGCATTCCGCAGCTCCTTCACTTTAACCCTGCACTGCAGGGCGTCCCGGTCATGGCCCCTTTCCATCATGCCCCTTGATATCTGCCCGAAGGTATCATAATTCCTACGGCTGGAGGGCAGCTGCGACTGGACAGCTTCCTCCTCCCAAACACCGGTGAGGTCCAGCACCTCGCCACTGCTCCATACTGGGGATCGCCTGGCGTGTGGAGGCATGGTCACCTGGAAAGATTCGCTGAGAGCACTCCACGCCTGGCTGAGCAAACAAGAAGGGGATTTTCAAAATTCCCAGAGAATTTAAAGGGCGGGTCTGGCAGTTGATCACCTCAGGGCAAGGCAGTAGAGTTCAAAGTGATGACCAGAGTGGCTAGCACAGGCGTTGTGGGACACTTCTGGAGGCCGATCAGAGCGCAGTAACAGACCAGGGCATCCACACTGGTGCCGCAGCGCTACAGTGGGGGCGCACAAAATGTTATTCCACTCACCGAGGTGGAGTACCAGGAGCAGACCAGCCGCAGAGTCAGTGTGCTCTACGTGCCTTGCCAGTGTGGACAGGTAGTGAGCTAGTCGCCTGGGGTTCCTTTAATGCCCTGTAACTCGCAAGTGTAGCCAAGCCCTGAGTCAGATCTGTGCACCATGTAGCAGACAGCATGACCATCATTGAATAGACCGAGGTAGAGATATCCACAAAAAACAGATTTTCCATGTTCTTAACAGCATGTTTCTGGAACCATGCCAAATGGCATGTCTAAAGTGTATTGGGGCACAAAATCTACCTGGAAACAAAGCTTAACTATCATGTGAAATAGAAAGGGCTGAGGATGACTTTTCAGGCCTGACTGAACACACATAACTCCATAGAGAACACAGGTTTTGGATGAGCATAAACTGCTCCTCCTCCATATCCGTCTCATGGGGTTCTCTCCTTTTTAGGACAACCTGTGAAGAAAACGACTGGTCAGGTTTCAAAGCCAGTTGCCTTCCATAGCTAGTGGTGCTTGTGCAATATTTTATCAACAAAACCCACAATAGCCTCAGTACCTAAGGAGGGGGAGGAGGATGGTTTTCTCTTCAGTGCCCCTTCCTCTGCTCAACATGGCAGCTGCATTAACAGCTTTGCAGATAGTAGTTACTAGCTTGGGATAAGGGTACAGAGCATGCAAGGCGCTCCCTGTAGAGACAGCGAACACTTCTATAGTAGCTACCAGGCTTTCCTTTCCTTTCCTTTCCTTTCCTTTCCTTTCCTTTCCTTTCCTTCTCTTTTACGAAGAGGGCCATGGCTTGTTTTGTGGGAACTAGGAGCCTTTGTCTGTTCTCTCTCCTACAACAACCTTCCCTTCAAAAGTCTGTTTGTAAAGAACTCTTCCAAGAAGTCCCCTAAACCAGGGATTCCCAAACTGTGTGTATACCCCTGAAGGTATGCAAGCCATCTCTGGGAAGTATGAGGGGAAAAATTGTATAATGGTGGATTTTATTTTATTTCCTGCATTTTTATACCAGGCTACTCAGCCAAAGCTTTAAAACTGTGTGAATTTGTTGTTTAAAATACAGTCGTTAATTTACTTCAAGATGTCCCAATAAGAACACAGATGCTGACATACACCTCAGTCACCATATGGCGGGGTTCAGTTGCTCAGCAATTGTCCGGTCTAACTGAGCTCAGATCTTAGTGAGGGTTGTGTCTTTTTTTTTTTTCCGGTTGTACACGTCGCACTATAACTATCTGCACATAACAGTGAAGTATGAGTAGATGTCTAAAGACAAGTGTGTTAAGAAGAACACACAAGGTATCAGTGATGAGAAAGGTAGGAGTACATCGGCAACTGGTAACTCTGGAAGGGGGTAGGCAATAAGAACAATTTGGGAACCTCTGCCCTAGACTGACCAGTGCCTACATTCATTGCTCCATTATTGCATCCCAGATGCACATAAGCTTCTCTTCCTTCTCCCAAAATCCCAATAAGGCCTCCACTAATCCACTTGACTCATGGACCTCTAGCGGGTGAGACATCCGTCTAACCCTAATGTAGCTATGCTTTGGGGAACTGTTGCGCCAATGTTCTTCCCTCTCTTTCTAAACTTAGAGAGCCTTTCTGGTCCTGTAGTTCCCAAAAGCTCTGTCAAGGCTGAATCCCCACTCTGTCACTCTGAGTGCAGAAGTGGGGGTGTAGTGGAGCAGTTACCCCGCTCCCGTGAAAGGCCAGGCTGATTGGGGAAGCAGCCAGAGCTGGGGCCACGCCCCAATCAGGCCAGAGCTGAGCCTATAAAAGGGCTGTGAGCCAGGAGCTGGGTCAGTATCTCTCCAGTGGTGGAGAGAGAAGGACCTGGCTGCCTGGGAGCAGGATACCAGAGGCAGAGTAGTGCTGGGGAGCTCCATCCTGGCAACTCCCCAGAATGCAGGCCTTGTGCAAGGCCTAAAGAGAGGTACTGGGCTGCAGGGAAAGGCAGCAGGTCCAAACCCCCCTTGCCAGTGATGAGTGGTTTACAGACTGCAATCTGCCCCAGTGAGTGGGGGCTAGATAATGACTGGCAGTAGCCACTGAGGAAAGGTGGGGATAGAGGGTTGGGGGTTCCCCTAGGAGGGGAGACCCAGATTGTGGGTTACTGCTGAGGGCAGGACCCCAAGGGAAAGGGCACTGGGACATGGGGCCAGCGGTAGGTGAGACACTGGCCTGCAGAGGGTGCTCTGTATGCTGGAAAAGAAATAATTCCCAAGACAACCAGCAGGAGGCACTGCACCGGTGAGTCTTGACTTTGCTACAGGGGGCCTGCAAGGATTTTTAAAGCTAATGCTTGCCATTCTGGGCTTGTATTACACTCCCAAGGTTACAGCTTTTCTCTGACCTTGGTTTGGTAAACGTTGCCACCACCCAAATGCAAAAAAAAAAAAAACCCTTTTAACCCAGGAAGGAGAGCTTGGGAATTCCTCCCTGTGGGGTACCCTCAAGCCCTTTCACACCCCCCTCTGGGGAAGAGCTGAGGAAAAAAAACAAAGGAAATTAGCTGTGGCTACCAGCTAATCAAAGAACATGCACAAACCCCTTAGGACACCAAAAATCCAATCCTGTTCTTTAAAAAGGTAAAGTTTATTAAAACAAAAAAGAAATAATTACATCTAGAACTTAGGCTTATGCTAGATTTTAAAAGAGCAATTCCAAAACTCAAGCACCGAAAATGGCTTTCTTGGGGGTTCAGCTTAAAGGTTACAAGCAAACAAAAGTATCTGGGGTTAGCACAGAAGAGATCCACAAGCCGAAATAAACCTGATTGTGTCTGTCTAAACATTCCCTATCCAAATTTCTTCCTGGTATGGAAGATGAATTTTCATACCTGGTTCAAGCCTTACACAGCATTGCTGCTCTGTCCCTATAGCCCAGAGAACAACAAAGGGTAAGTTTTTTCCCCAAATGTAAAAGTTCTACCCCATTCGCTCTTTTGGTCAGGTGCCTACTCCTTTTCTTTTACCTGTGGCCTTGTTAACCCTTTACAGGTAAAGCAAACAGAGAACAGACCCCAAGAGGGATTTTATAGCTAACTGGCTGGTGGGGTGCCCATCAAAGGGAGCTACTCCCCTGCCCCCCTTCATGTATCACATGGTCTGAGCTGGCAACAGAGAAGAGAGCTAAAGACTGTGAGAAGTCCAAAATGCCTATAAGGCCTCACTACACTAACCTAGTATACTTTTTCAGGTTCAAGTATTTTATCATACGCTGTATATGCTTTTAAAATGTGTATTAATGTTTCAATTTCTATTCAAATTTCCAACCAATGACTAAATTGGCAACACTAAGTGCATGTAACTAGTTGATCACTGGGAAGCGGGGGGGTGTAGGGAAACTCCTGAAAAAACCAGTTTAGTTGTATTTCCCTGAAAGGTCTTTGTGGGATCACATGTGTGCTCACAACCATTATGCTGTCTAGGGAGACACCTAGTGGGGGTAAAATCCCAATGAATAATTGATCATATGGATGGTCTCTGAAGCAATTTTGACATTCAGATTTAATGTGTGCCATTTTTTGCCTATTTTGCTGGGAGTGGGATATCTTGCTTAGTGCAAGTCTGATCTGTTACTGAATCACTGAAAGCAATAGATGTATGTTTGCTGTCTTAATTCAAATGTGCTGCTAATATAGTGTATTTTGTATTGTTTTCTTATTTATGTCTGTTACTTGGGGGGAAAACAGGCAGAAACCTAAAATGATTTGTTTTCAGCTTATGAACCATTCTTACAGTTACATCCCAATCCTGCAAACACTTCGACACCTGAGTTTAGCTACGTACCCGCGCGTAGCGCCAGTGAAGTCAATAAAGTTAAGCACCTGTGTAGGCGCATGAAAGGTCAGAGTCTTAAGAGGGTTTTAAGTCGCATATGGTCTGAATTATCTGTCCTAATTAAGATATTTTCTGCTAACTGCACACATATAAATATCTGCTGATCTGAATACAGCATTTACAGTTTCTTCATAAACAATGTAATGAACAGGAGTACCTTCCTGATTAAATTACATATAACACTTTCTTAAGCAATTATAAGTACTTTATAAATACTTTGATAAAAATTAAATATTATTTAATATTTTATTAGCTGATAAAGCTACCCACTTAGCAGTATATCTTAAAGGAAAATATTTAATTAAATTCTGAAAATCAGAATAACAAATAGTCTTTTAAAAAACAGTCCATGGGTCAGAGTTATGGCTGTTGTGTCATGATGCCTTTTAACAAACTCATAATTACTTGCGTGCATGAGAAAATATGTTTTGTTTTAAATTTTAAAGAACCTGAAAAAAATGGATATGTCATTTATGACCTGATCCTGGAACCAAAGAATTAACACAATTCTAATCTTACCTTACAATAGAGTGGAAGCTGTTTTGTGTTACTATAAAAGCTGAAGACATCAAAGCATTGGTCTCCAGAGAAATATAGGCTTATATTTCAGTACTTTGAATTAAGCCAACCTAACTTTACATGGGCAACTAGCAGATAGATATTTCTCAACTCCTCCAACCGACACATCATGTGAATCTCGAATAAATATGCCATCAAAGCCACTCAGAAAAGTGCACATTTAAGTGGACTGAAAAGTAGTTAATAGACAACTTTTGCTTTTGCTTTAAATTGTTTACTGACCTTAACCATTTAACCATAAATAAGACTGTCAACATGTAGCACTGGAAATTCTAACTCCTGGCATGAAAGGATTAATACCTGCACAGGGAAAGGTCTGCTGAGAGACAGTCACTGATAGTTTGTCTACAAAGAGTCTCTGTTGAATGCTGGAATAAATGGTTTACTGGGACACAGCCAATTAACATTCTTGACTGTTTTAGTACATAGATAAGTGGAGGAACTTAATACTGACTGCTCTTCAAGCCAGTATTTTGAAAACAACTATGTATCAGGCTACCCCGAAAGGTATTTCAACCTTTTCTTCACAGAGGATTTGTTTAAATGAGAAATGTTGCTCTCATAGATTTTGACTTGTCAATGAGGCTTCTTAGCTCTCTTGCAACTTGGAATGGTTTCATTCTGAAAGAAAAATAACAGCATAAATGTCTGTCTGTGCAACAACAGGGTATGAAATGGCATGGCAAAAACCACCCAATTCTTTGTGTGTTCATAGTAATAATGTGTGCCTATATAGTACCTTTCATCATGCCCAAAGCACTTTACAAACACTTTGGGCTAGATCCACAAAAGGATTTAAGTTCAAACTTCCACTTTAGGCAGCTAAATTCAAAATATAGAGCCTCACAACCCCCATTCAGCTGCTGCCTAACCCTGTAGTGCCTGAAGTCCTAAAGTCCCTCAGTGCCTCTATAACCCACACACCTCCTGGGTGTGGTGGTGTGTCCCATCTAGTGGCACTGAGACCACTTAGAGAGAGATAAAACGATCTGCTCTAACATCCTTAGCTAACAAGCAGTTGGCTTTTAGTTCATGTGGTAGAGGCTCCTGCACTAAGCTCCAGAGGTCCCAGGTTCAATCCTGCCCACCGACGACTGGGGTCTGTCAGTATTACACCTACATTTCTGCCAACAAATCTCCTGTCCCCTAGGTGCCTAAAAATCTGCCAGTGGGCTTTGATAGAGCTGCCCTAACTCGCACCTAAATCCCAGCAGCATTTTCAGATTAGGCATTCCTTTGCCTGTCTCCATGGACTAGGCCTGATCTGGCAGGTGTTCTCAGAGGCTGTCTTAAAGCACATCTGCTGAATCAGGCCCTGCCTAAAAGATATAAGAGAGCTAGCACCCCCTCTATCTAGCAAGTTGTTAAAGCTTTCGCCACCCAGGATGTGGGAGACCCAGGTTTTATTCCCACACCCGCCTGCTTCGGAGCAAGGATCAGAGCACAGGTCTCCCAGGTAGGACTCTAACCACTGGGCTACAGGGTATTCTGGGGTGGGTGGATTTTCAGTCTGTCCTGTGGAAGCCATTCCACTCATAATAAAACAGTAACTAGAACAGGCGCTCGAACTCTGGCCAGTGACAATTTAATTGGACAAACTGGAATGTCTTCAACAAGAGAGCTGGGGCATGCTGCATCCCAGAATATCCCATGGCCCAGGGCACTTTCCTGAGACATGGGTTCAAATCCCTGCTCCAAGTCAGGCAAACAGGGGAACTGAACCTGGGTCTTCCTAACCACTGGGCTAAAGTGTGTAAGGGGGATACTACCATGTTACCTCCTCTAGGGAGAGAGGGTTTAGGCATCTAACTCCAGCAGAGGGTTCACAGCTGTGACTCCTGAGTGGAGATGGGCACCACCCTCCAATCCAGACTTAAGTACCTAAATCTCTTTGAGGGGCAAGGCTTAGGCCACATCCATCTCCTCAGCATTTCTTATTGGTTAGCTTAGGTGGCTCCCCACTCAGCTGGCTTTTGTGGATCCTATTCTCAGGTGCCTAACTCTCCCAATGTATTGTATAGGGAACCTGGGCACCTAACTCCTGGATTCCACAGGTGGTCAGGTGCCTAAACTTAGGGTCTGCAACACTAAGCCTAAGCCACCCTTGTGGCTCTAGCCCTTAACTCTCACAACAGCCCTTTGTGGGGTAGAGAAGTACTATAACACTCATTCTGTGGATGGGTTAACTGAGATACACTTGGCTGGTGCATGGAATCACAGAGCCTGAATCTGGGAGGAGTTGAATACCTTCAAGATCTAGCTGGAGCCAGTATTTTATGAAGATCAGAACTGGTTGTGCTATTTGTCTGATCAGGAACGTAATGTCCATTTTGTTGTGTATAGATCATATACAACCATAAAGGCACCTGGAATTGGCACACCCACTGAATGATTAAAATTAATGTGTTCTAATTTTTGCAGCATCTGCTAAAATGAAGCTATGTTATAGATTTTTTTTTTATTGCCTCAGGGCTTAGCTATATGGGCAGCTATGGTAGTTCAGTTATCTTCACTATAAATTTCTACACTTTCATATATTTCTGTTTCTTGCAAGTTTATCAACTCTGGATTTTGAGATAATGGGACTGATCAACTGATCAAAGGGACCTTTCCGGCTCATTACTATGAAACCTATTCCTCCTAAATTAGGTCCACAGTGATGCGCATGGTATTAAACCTAGAGAGATTGGATGTAGTGGATAGCTCTTAGGATTCTGGTAGCATACCAGTATTAATGCATATGTCCATAAGGAATACTTCAGCAGAGACTTGAACTATATTTTATCTTGGAAAACACCAAGCCCTGTGCAGAAATAAATGCACTTCCACAGAATTGCCTGTATGTATCTAGCCTTTGGGCAAAGTCACTGCTCAGTGCTTGGCAGGTATTTCTTACCGTGGTGGCTGAAGGAGGAAGCTCTGGTATCAGAGAGACAAGGTAGGGGAGGTAATATCTCTTATTGGACCAACTTCTGTTGGGGAGAGTGACAAGCTTTCAAGCCACACAGAAGTTGGCCCAATAAAAGATATTACCTCACCCACCTTCTCTTTCTAATATCCTACTTGGCTACAACACTGCTCTGGTATGTCATTCCCTTGTGATCAGCATTCAGTTCATCAGCATTCAGTGTGGTCAGCATTCAACTGACTGGCTAGAAGCATGCGGTGCAACAGTGAAAGACTCAACAGTTGAAAAAGTGAAGAACTCTCTCACCATGTTCAAAAAATTTGCATACATGGCTGAAGAATGCATCAATGCAAATTGGCATCAAGTATTGAGTCACTGTATACATTATCTTGATGTCAGTGGTAGGCCAGTAGATGCATTTCTAGATGTTCAAGTTACAGAAAACACGTTGGCTGCATCTGTGACAACCCACATCTTAGAAGAGTTAAATGCTGGTCAATTGGACCCCAAACAGATGGTTGTTTCTGCATTTGATGGAGCTGCAAACTTCTCTGGAAGACATGGTGCAGTACAAGCTTTGCTCAGAGAAAAGTGTAACTCTAATCTCTCCAACATACACTGCAGAGGCCATCTACTCCAACTAGCGCTAGTACAAGCTGCAGAATCTTCAAAAGACATTAAAAAGGCTATAAATTTAATGTCTTCATTATATTCTTTTTTCAGCAAGAGTCCAAAAAGACTGAATACCTTGGAAAATATAGAAGATATACTGGGACTGAAGTTCAAATTAGTCCAACCTGGGAAAACCCGCTGGCTTTTTCATCAGCAATCAGACTGCTGCGCTGGGCATCACAACATGCGGAATAGATGGCCAGCCCTCTGTGGAGAAAGAGGTGGTTAGGGACTATTTAGAAAAGCTGGACGTGCACAAGTCCATGGGGCCGGACGAGTTGCATCCGACAGTGCTAAAGGAATTGGCGACTGTGATTGCAGAGCCATTGGCCATTATTTTTGAAAACTCGTGGCGAACGGGGGAAGTCCCGGATGACTGGAAAAAGGCTAATGTAGTGCCAATCTTTAAAAAAGGGAAGAAGGAGGATCCTGGGAACTATAGGCCAGTCAGCATCACTTCAGTCCACGGAAAAATCATGGAGCAGATCCTCAAAGAATCAATCCTAAAGCACTTACATGAGAGGAAAGTGATCAGGAACAGTTAGCATGGATTCACCAAGGGAAGGTCATGCCTGACTAATCTAATCGCCTTCTATGATGAGATTACTGGTTCTATGGATGAAGGGAAAGCAGTGGATGTATTGTTTCTTGACTTTAGCAAAGCTTTTGACACGGTCTCCCACAGTATTCTTGTAAGCAAGTTAAAGAAGTATGGGCTGGATGAATGCACTATAAGGTGGGTAGAAAGTTGGCTAGATTGTCGGGCTCAACGAGTAGTGATCAATGGCTCCGTGTCTAGTTGGCAGCTGGTGTCAAGTGGAGTGCCCCAGGGGTCGGTCCTGGGGCCGGTTTTGTTCAATATCTTCATAAATGATCTGGAGGACGGTGTGGATTGCACCCTCAGCAAATTTGCGGATGATACTAAACTGGGAGGAGTGGTAGATACGCTGGAGGGCAGGGATAGGATACAGAGGGACCTAGACAAATTGGAGGATTGGGCCAAAAGAAATCTGATGAGGTTCAATAAGGATAAGTGCAGGGTCCTGCACTTAGGACGGAAGAACCCAATGCAAAGCTACAGACTAGGGACCGAATGGCTAGGCAGCAGTTCTGCGGAAAAAGACCTGGGGTGACAGTGGACGAGAAGCTGGATATGAGTCAGCAGTGTGCCCTTGTTGCCAAGAAGGCCAATGGCATTTTGGGATGTATAAGTAGGGGCATAGCGAGCAGATCGAGGGACGTGATCGTCCCCCTCTATTTGACATTGGTGAGGCCTCATCTGGAGTACTGTGTCCAGTTTTGGGCCCCACACTACAAGAAGGATGTGGATAAATTGGAGAGAGTCCAGCGAAGGGCAACAAAAATGATTAGGGGTCTGGAACACATGACTTATGAGGAGAGGCTGAGGGAACTGGGATTGTTTAGTCTGCAGAAGAGAAGAATGAGGGGGGATTTGATAGCTGCTTTCAACTGCCTCAGAGGTGGTTCCAGAGAGGATGGTTCTAGACTATTCTCAGTGGTAGAAGAGGACAGGACAAGGAGTAATGGTCTCAAGTTGCAGTGGGGGAGGTTTAGGTTGGATATTAGGAAAAACTTTTTCACTAGGAGGATGGTGAAACACTGGAATGCATTGCCTAGGGAGGTGGTGGAATCTCCTTCCTTAGAAGTTTTTAAGGTCAGGCTTGATAAAGCCCTGGCTGGGATGATTTAATTGGGGATTGGTCCTGCTTTTGAGCAGGGGGTTGAACTAGATGACCTCCTAAGGTCCCTTCCAACCCTGATATTCTATGATTCAATCCTTGGCTGTTGTCTTAAAATTACTCCAGCCATTATTACTGGCTTTGGAAAGTATCTACCAAGATGGGATGGATCTAAGTAGTGGGGCTGGTGGATTACTTTTGCTACTACATTCAGAGAAGACTATTGCCATTCTCTCTCTTGTAAGTCTACTGTTGAAACCACTTGGGTCATTAAACAATGCCATCTAGGCATCTGCTACAACAGTAGTAGATCTTTGTCCAGCAATAGAAGCTACATTTGGATCAATCCGAGAGCTATCCATTGAAAAAGTACTGGAAGAAGCAAAAACTTCAGTCCAGAAGTTGACTAATGAAGGCATTTATATTGAATCCTTAAGTGAAGAGGACAAGAAGTGTTTAAGACAACTGAAAAAGTACACAGACTTGAGTCTTAAAAATCTATAACAGCGACTTCTAGATTCTACTCCACCTCTACATAGCTTTTACAGATCCCTGTCCTATAAAACACCAACAGTTGAGTGGAGTGAGGCACTCCAGCAATGGGGCTGCCCTGTGCTCAGGACAGAATAGAGAATTTGAACACAGCGTGGAATATCATACCATGAATGAATGAAGATTTGACTTCAACTTCTTTTTTATCATCACTAGTGGCTCGACCGGATCTTTGTGTTATGTTTCCTGGGATGAAAGAAGTAGGAATTCATCTCTTGCTACTCTGCAGTTAAACTCTAAGAAATCTCTACTGAGCATGTGCAAATTGAAATTTTTCAGAAGCTTATAACTTGGCCAAATATGGGTGGATTGTCATGAGGCTGGCAAAAGACACGTCTGACACAAAGGCCACACCCTGCCAAATTTCAAGCCTCTGTTCCAAAGCATGAGGATATAGAGCTTCTCAAAGAATTTTAGCCTCATTCTCCGATACGGATGAACTGTTTTGGCTGAAAATTTTCAGAAAAAAATATAGCCTGAGGCATGGAAAATTTCAGCCCCAATAGTTAAAGTTTTTGGCAAAGTTATATACCAGGGTGGCCAAACTGCAGCTCTTTTACCATTAAAATGCAGCTCATGGAGCTCCCCACTCCCCTCCCCACACACTCTCTGCCCACCAGAATAGGTGGGAGGGGAGAGCTTGGGGCTTCTGACCCGTGGTGGGGCTTGGGGCTTTTGACCAGCAGGGGAGGGGTTCTCAGGGCTTCAGCCCCCCAGGGCATGGCTGACGGGGCTTGGGGCTTCAGCAGGCGTGAGGCTGAAGCCCTGCCCCCCAGCTGGCGCCTCCTGTGCGGCTGAAGCCCCGGCAGGTGAGCCCCAACTCTCAAACTTCTGCAGATTGTCATATGTGGCTCAGAAAATTTGGCCACCCCTGTTGCATACAACTGAAAACAGGGTCTTATAATGGGAAGCAACCGTAATAATGAGTGGTGCTAGCAGTCCTGCCTATAATAAAATGTCACACTTGTCACAGCATTGAGCAACTACCACCATCTCCTGCTCAGAAGAGAGGCAGTGCAGGACCATGCTGTATGGACTTGGATGCAGAAGAGCTTGGTTCAGTTCCTGGCTTGGCCACAGTTTCCCTGTTGTGAGCTTAGGCATGTGACGTCATCTGCTCTGTGCCTCAGCTTACTCTCTGTAAAATGGGCACCGTGCCTTCTTGCCTCGTGGGGTGCGAGGAGGTCGGCTGCACTGATGGCTGGGAGGTGCTAGGGACTGTATAAGGACTTGGACAGCTGGCATCTCTCACAAAGGGAGTCACTGAATTTTGTGGGGTGGTGCACCAGGATGCCTCTACCCAAGCCAGCCAGGGGGAAAGCTGAGCTCGGCAGCAAGGTCCCTGCTGGCTCCTTGCCCTGTGGACTGCTCCCACCGGAGCCACTGACCCCCGCCCCATTCCCATTGTACCATTCCCCCACCCACAGGAGCCACCATCCCCCTACTCCTATTGGAGCCAGCCCCCCACCCCAACTGGTATCCCAGCCCCCCTACCCCACAGGAGCCCCACCTCCTCTCCTCACTCCCATGGGCACCACTGACCCTGCCCCCATCCCCCGGGTGGGGGGGGTCTCCGGGGGCGTGGTCGGTGGTGCAGGGTGGGCGGGGCGAGCTAGGACGCGCCGTGGGGGGGGTCTCCGGGGGCGTGGTCGGTGGTGCAGGGTGGGCGGGGCGAGCTAGGACGCGCCGTGGGGGGGGGTCTCCGGGGGCGTGGTCGGTGGTGCAGGGTGGGCGGGGCGAGCTAGGACGCGCCGTGGGGGGGGTCTCCGGGGGCGTGGTCGGTGGTGCAGGGTGGGCGGGGCGAGCTAGGACGCGCCGTGGGGGGGGTCTCCGGGGGCGTGGTCGGTGGTGCAGGGTGGGCGGGGCGGGTTGTGACGCCAGGGGGCACGTGCCCTATAAGCGGGCGGCCCGCGGCGCCGGCCGCTGGGTGCGGAGATGGGGGTGCGGTGTCGCGTCGTGCGCGCGACCGCTCTGCTGCTGCTGTGCGGGGCGCTGGCAGGTACCGGCCGGGCGGGGGCGGGGGCGGTTGCGGTTGCCGGGGCGGTTGCCGTTGCCGTGGTAACACTGCGCTCCTCTTTCCTCACAGGGCTTCTCCTGCCGCCGCCCGCGCGGGCCGCCGCCGCCGCCTGGGTGAGTGGGGCCGGGGCGTGTGTGTGGGGCCGGGGCAGCCCGCGGCACCGCCCAACGCCCCCGGGTCCCCAGCGCCCCGCACTGCCGCTGCCCCGCTGGGTCCCGCAGCATCCTGCCCCCCTCCCAGCGCCCCGCCCTGGCACCATCCCCCGGCGGGTGTCTGCGGGCAGCGGCAGGGGCCCGTGCCCATCCCCCCGGCACAGGGCAAGCCCCGGGTGCGCCCCCCCTTTCCGTCCCAGGGAGCCCGCGCTGGGGAGCCAGGCCCTGAGCGCCGGGGTGCCCTGCCCGCAGTACGGGCCGCCAGCTGGCCGGGGTGGCTGGGGGTCTCGCCGCCTCGCGGGCTCTGTACGGCGGCGTTTCCGTCGAGGCTGCCCTGCGCCCCGGCCGCCTGGGCTGGCGGGGCTTGTCTGGCTCCCCGAGCCCCTCAGCCGCCGCGCGTTGTAACCCTGGCGGAGACCAGGCCGGTAGCTGCTTCCTTCGCTGTAGTCAGTGCTCCGCGTCCCCCTCGTCCCACCTGAGCTTGACCCCCGCTAGCTACGTCGGGCTAAAGATTTTACAGCGGGGTAGTTGATGCTTCAGCTAGGGTTACGTCTACACTAGTTACTGCGTGGTAGCCATGCCAGCGTAACCTGAAATGCGGACACGGCCTGCGCCTGCAGGGGGGGTTTCCCCTTGGTGTAGGAACACCATCTCCCTGGGCGACAGCCGCTAGGCTGCTGGAAACCTTCTTCCACTGCCCTAGCTATGCCCACAGCCGGGGTTAGGTCAGCATGGGATATTTAGCCTGTGGCTTTCTCACCTCCCTGACCAACATAGCTGTGTTGACTAACAATTTAAGGGTAGGATTTTATAGCAAGATAACTAGCTCCAGATAGCTTGTTCTCATTATAAAACCTCCTATTCTGGCCCTAAAATGTTATGCGAATGTGATTTTGAATGGATTCCATCTTACAGTATGCTGTTGATTTGTTAAGTGACCATGTCTTCACTGCTAAAAATGCTGTGGTGGCTTTTTTAATCTTTCAGGCTAACTGAAGTGCATGAATGATCCTGAGGTAAAAACAACAGTGAAGACAAAGCACTTCAGTTTTACCAGGAGGTAAATTTGTGGAGGCCAGCCTTACACACCCAACTTGGGTTGACCTCTGAGTTTATTTCGTTTTAAACTAAAACTAAAACCTTTTGTCTCCACTGTACTTCTATTTTGGGAGAGCTGCGGTGCCTTAGTTATCCCAAGGTTAAAAAACACTCCTTTTTTAGCAATGTTGACTAAGGTCCCCTTGACTGTTAAGCAAGATAAGTATTTAGCTAAGTAATGGTAGGGAGCAGTTAGTATGTGAAGCCTGAAGTGATACATTTCCACATAACTAGGAAAGTGATGCAATATCTCACAACCCCTCCACAAATTTTTATGAAATGTTGATTTTAATTTTGTATATAAGTACATTGGTATGCCATTGGAAGATGGCAGGATTTGTTAAATTGCTTAATCCAAAAAAAAAAAAAAACCAATCAATTAAATTGCTTAAAGGTTTCCAAAATGCTGTTTTGGAGTTGCTTATCCTAGACTGTTTCATAAGTTTGTTTCCTCTCTAGCCAAAATGCTACTTGTATGGTTTGCCTGGATGTCCAAAGAACTTTAACCCAGTTTGTGGGACTGATGGGCACACTTATCCAAATGAGTGTGCACTTTGCCTTTCAAACAGGTAATTGTGTAACTTGGACACATCCTATCTTTTTTTGTCTGAAGTATAACAAACTTTGCACATAAAGTAGTGACTCTTTTTCATTTTCCAGGCTGCGTTACTGAAACAGACTTCAGCTCTCACACTTCTTAAACTGTATGTGTAGGAGTATTTCCTCAAATATTGATCTCCTATAGCATACTTTTTATGGTGTCACATGCAAATGATATAGTTTGGATTCTGTTAGCCACAGATGCTGCACGCTTATGTATCCTGCAAAACTAGTGGCTTGTGGGAATTTTATTCTGTTGTGTTACATAACTCCTGCTCACTGCTTGATAAGACTCAACACCCTACCAGCTTATCATAGAATCAGGGACCTATAGAACATGAAAGGTATCCCCCAAGAGGGAGTGGGATGAAGCTATCCCAGCCTCAGAGATGCTTTTACTATAATCTTTTTTTTTTTTTGGGCTCTAGACTTAAACTGTTCATAGTTTCTTATGCAGGGAAAGTGGCTGAGTGACGAATGTTGAGGGCATAGATGATACTGGAAGGGCACAGTCTAAAGGGGAAGATGTGACTGCCCCACATGTCTCCTGTGCCCGGTGTCATCCTCGCCCTGAGCCCAGCCTGGAGCTCCTGTGCTCTCCCCACCCCACCAGAATTACCTGCAGGGGGAGCTTTTTCCTTCTTCTGTTGCGCCTCTCTTCCCCCCACCCCCCTTCCCCCAGCATGTTCAGCTGCTCTTCCTGGCAGCCAGGCCTGGGTGGGGAGTGGGAGGGAGCCACTTCTCACAGCAGCTGAAGGTAGCCTGGGTCACTGACTGTGCAGCATGGTGGCTGCCTGAGAGAGAGCCCCTCTCCCCTCCCCACCCCCCTGGCACGCTTCTGGCTCACTCAGCCCCTGTCCCTAGCAGCCAGGCCTGGGCAGGGAGCAGAGGGGGCCAGGCAGGCCACCACCTCAGCCAGGCTCTCTTGCAGGCAGCTGCTGCTCTGCACAGAGCAGCGACCCAGAGCAGCCCACATGGAAAGCAGCTGGTCTCACCCCTTCTGCTACCCACACGGGCCTGGCTGCCAGGGACAGGGGCTGTGAGCGTGCCAGGGGCAGGCCCAGTGGGAGAAGGACAAAGCACCTCTTCCTCCCCCCCCCCCTTGTAGGCCAAGCAGAAAACTTGGGGGGGGGAACATGACCCCACATACCCCCCCCATGCATTGCCTATGGTTGAGGGGGGAAATATTTTCATAGAATATCATGGTTGGAAGGGACCTCAGGAGGTCATCTAGTCCAACCCCCTGCTCAAAGCAGGACCAATCCCCAATTAAATCATCCCAGCCAGGGCTTTGTCAAGCCTGACCTTAAAAACTTCTAAGGAAGGAGATTCCACCACCTCCCTAGGCAACGCATTCCAGTGTTTCACCACCCTCCTAGTGAAAAAGTTTTTCCTAATATCCAACCAAAACCTCCCCCACTGCAACTTGAGACCATTACTCCTTGTCCTGTCCTCTTCTACCACTGAGAATAGTCTAGAACCACCTCTGAGGTAGTTGAAAGCAGCTGTCAAATCCCCCCTCATTCTTCTCTTCTGCAGACTAAACAGTCCCAGTTCCCTCAGCCTCTCCTCATAAGTCATGTGTTCCAGACGCATTATTAAGGATCTACAACCTATCCTAAAGGATGACCCAACACTCTCACAAGTCTTGGGAGACAGGCCAGTCCTTGCCTACAGACAGCCCCGCAACCTGAAGCAAATACTCACCAACAACCACATACCACACAACAGAACCACTAACCCAGGAACTTATCCTTGCAACAAAGCCCGTTGCCAATTGTGCCCACATATCTATTCAGGGGACACCATCACAGGGCCTAATAACATCAGCCACACTATCAGAGGCTCGTTCACCTGCACATCCACCAATGTGATATATGCCATCATGTGCCAGCAATGCCCCTCTGCCATGTACATTGGTCAAACTGGACAGTCTCTACGTAAAAGAATAAATGGACACAAATCAGATGTCAAGAATTATAACATTCATAAACCATTCGGAGAACACTTCAATCTCTCTGGTCACGCAATCACAGACATGAAGGTCGCTATCTTAAAACAAAAAAACTTCAAATCCAGACTCCAGCGAGAAACTGCTGAATTGGAATTCATTTGCAAATTGGATACTATTAATTTAGGCTTAAATAGAGACTGGGAGTGGCTAAGTCATTATGCAGGGTAGCCTGTTTCCTCTTGTTTTTTCCTACCCCCCCCCCCGATGTTCTGGTTTAACTTGGATTTAAACCTGGAGAGTGGTCAGTTTAGATGAGCTATTACCAGCAGGAGAGTGAGTTTGTGTGTGTATGGGGGTGGGGGGGATGTGAGAAAACCTTGATCTATGCAGGAAATAGCCCGACTTGATTATGTAAAGAGTTGTCACTTTGGATGGGCTAGCACCAGCAGGAGAGTGAATTGTGTGGGGGGGTGGAGGGTGAGAAAACCTGGATTTGTGCTGGAAATGGCCCACCTGTTGATCACTTTAGATAAGCTATTACCAGCAGGACAGTGGGGTGGGAGGAGGTATTGTTTCATATTCTCTGTGTGTATATAAAGTCTGCTGCAGTTTCCACGGTAAACATCTGATGAAGTGAGCTGTAGCTCACGAAAGCTCATGCTCAAATAAATTGGTTAGTCTCTAAGGTGCCACAAGTACTCCTTTTCTTTTTGCGAATACAGACTAACACGGCTGTTCCTCTGAAACCTAATCATTTTTGTTGCCCTTTGCTGGACTCTCTCCAATTTATCCACATCCTTCTTGTAGTGTGGGGCCCAAAACTGAACACAGTACTCCAGATGAGGCCTCACCAATGTCGAATAGAGGGGGACGATCACGTCCCTCGCTCTGCTCGCTATGCCCCTACTTATACATCCCAAAATGCCATTGGCCTTCTTGGCAACAAGGGCACACTGCTGACTCATATCCAGCTTCTCGTCCACTGTCACCCCTAGGTCCTTTTCCGCAGAACTGCTGCCTAGCCATTCGGTCCCTAGTCTGTAGCTTTGCATTGGGTTCTTCCGTCCTAAGTGCAGGACCCTGCACTTATCCTTATTGAACCTCATCAGATTTCTTTTGGCCCAATCCTCCAATTTGTCTAGGTCCCTCTGTATCCTATCCCTGCCCTCCAGCGTATCTACCACGCCTCCTAGTTTAGTATCATCCGCAAATTTGCTGAGAGTGCAATCCACACCATCCTCCAGATCATTTATGAAGATATTGAACAAAACCGGCCCCAGGACCGACCCCTGGGGCACTCCACTTGACACCAGCTGCCAACTAGACACGGAGCCATTGATCACTACTCGTTGAGCCCGACAATCTAGCCAACTTTCTACCCACCTTATAGTGCATTCATCCAGCCCATACTTCTTTAACTTGCTGACAAGAATACTCTGGGAGACCGTGTCAAAAGCTTTGCTAAAGTCAAGAAACGATACATCCACTGCTTTCCCTTCATCCACAGAACCAGTAATCTCATCATAGAAGGCGATTAGATTAGTCAGGCATGACCTTCCCTTGGTGAATCCATGCTGACTGTTCCTGATCACTTTCCTCTCATGTAAGTGCTTCAGGATTGATTCTTTGAGGACCTGCTCCATGATTTTTCTGGGGACTGAGGTGAGGCTGACTGGCCTGTAGTTCCCAGGATCCTCCTTCTTCCCTTTTTTAAAGATTGGCACTACATTAGCCTTTTTCCAGTCATCTGGGACTTCTCCCGTTCGCCACGAGTTTTCAAAAATAATGGCCAATGGCTCTGCAATCACAGCCGCCAATTCCTTTAGCACTCTCGGATGCAACTCGTCCGGCCCCATGAACTTGTGCACGTCCAGTTTCTCTAAATAGTCCCTAACCACTTCTTTCTCCACAGAGGGCTGGCCATCTACTCCCCATGTTGTGATGCCCAGCGCAGCAGTCTGGGAGCTGACCTTGTTAGTGAAGACAGAGGCAAAAAAAGCATTGAGTACATTAGCTTTTTCCACATCCTCTGTCACTAGGTTGCCTCCCTCATTCATTAAGGGGCCCACACTTTCCTTAGCTTTCTTCTTGTTGCCAATATACCTGAAGAAACCCTTCTTGTTACTCTTGACATCTCTTGCTAGCTGCAGCTCCAGGTGCGATTTGGCCCTCCTGATTTCATTCCTACATGCCCAAGCAATATTTTTATACTCTTCCCTGGTCATATGTCCAATCTTCCACTTCTTGTAAGCTTCTTTTTTATGTTTAAGATCCGCTAGGATTTCACCGTTAGGCCAAGCTGGTCGCCTGCCATATTTACTATTCTTTTGACTCATCGGGATGGTTTGTCCCTGTAACCTCACCAATTTTGTCCCACTTCATACCATCTATACTGAAATCACAATGTGATTGCTGCTCGAGTAGTTAGCTTTGGTCCCAAAACAGTGAAGCTGCAGCAGGGCATACTTCAGCATGGACTCTACAAGGCCACCTGGAACACTGGATAACTACTTGCAGGCCTATCCCATGCTGAAGTGAGTGCTGACACAGCTTCACTGGTCTGGCACCTGAGCGAGCTAGATTAAAGCTAGCTCTGATATGTCTACTCAAGACATACTATCAATACCAGTCAGGGTGGATAAAAATCCATGATTTAAAAAAAAAAAAAAAAAAACCCTCCCAGTGATTAGTGATTTAAATCAAATCTAGCCTGATACCAGTACTTATATAGTGAATATCTTAAAGGAAATTTGTTTCCCTTCTGTATTGTCTGCATGTTGTCTCAACTTTAATACTTAATGAAAATTTTCTCCTGTTTGCCACTTAGTTCCAACGTAGTTCTAAATAGATGAAATTGAGATTCATAAATAGGTCACTGCACAGCACCCTATCTTGTAAGGGTACAGAGAAATCCAAAAGAAGTTTCTAAGTGAAGTCCTGATTACTTTCCCTGCATCTATAAAGAAGTAATTTATGATGTCTAGTGATGTATACTGCTCATGTTTAATTTTTATATGGTTTTGTGTGTGCATTATGGGATTGACACTTCATATAAATGAAATGGTACCTTAAACCCTCATATTTGATGGCTTATGAAATGCTCAAAAATGTCTTTTGGATTGAAGATTCATGGGTATCAGCTTGAAAGTGGATTTTTTTTTTTAAGTTTCATTACAACCCATTTGGCAGTTTGCTTACTTGGCTGCTTTGTAGCACACTGATTGTTTGAATGACTTTGTTTTAAAACTTTTGACTTTGAAATCCTTATTCATCAGTATGTTTATTCATACTTCCCTTGTTTAGCTTTGAAAAAACAGTTATGGATATATGCAGTAGTCACTTAATTTCAGAAGAGTGCAGTGTCCAAATCTTCCAAGTTTCTCAGGAAGGAGAACAGTGGGAAGAGCTCTTACTTTCATACAGGAAGCTTGTATACCCTCTGACATGTTTGTTGCTTGACTTTCGTCCATGTGAGCTCTGCTTATTGTGCTTTCTCCTGCACTAGTTACCTGCCACCCTCAACTTTGCTTAATTTAACTTAATGTCTGTATAGCAATTTGTAAGATGTTTACAGTGACTGGTATATCTTAAGTGGCTGAAATGACTTCGCAGATAGGTAAGTACATCCTATTTGAATAAGAAATAGGAGTTAGTAAGTTGCAACTAGAGATAGTATTCTGACTGCAATGAATGGCTGCTTTGCAGTTCTGTTGTATCATCTATCAGAAGATCTACAAAAGCTTTGCAAACAATACTTTTAAGCTGCAAATACCCTTGTAAGAGAGTTGACAGAATGGGAAATTGACGCATGGAGATTGCATGGCAAGCCCAAGATTTTACAGGAAGTTCGTAACAGAACCAGGGATACATCCCAGATCTCTTTACACTCAGTGCTCTCTTTTAACCATAAAATCCAGGTTTGTGCTTTTTTTTAAAGCTGAGCAAGTTTGGGCCTGGTTTATTCTTAAATGGGTGTTCAGATGAGAGTTGTATGATGGCAGTGGCTAATCTTTCATCTTCTAAACTCTAGGGATCTTATTCTCATTTGCACTAAAGCCCCTTTACATTGGTGTGGTGCTGCAATAAGGCTTTCTTATAAACAGCCAGAGATCTCTAAAGTGACCTTAATGTAACTTAGAAGAAGGCCCTGTGTCTTTGGTTGGAATTTTTTGTTTATAGTATTCATAAACAGATACTAATGTTAGAAAAGTTGATCATCATTTCAGCTCAGTAAGTGGCTCTGTTACTTTCAGATAAAAAGATTTCTGATTCAGCCATTTGTAACATGAATTCCTCAAAAGTAAGGATGAGCATCTTCCATTTGACTGCTATGATGAGTAAAATAAATCTCGATGTTCTACAGATGGCTTGATTCTGTTGTGGTAGAGAGGCCATAATAGAAACTCCATCTTGTATTCACTATGGATCTTTGTATTTTTTAACCAATATGAATAGTTGAACAAATTATTTGTAAAAACTATAATCAACATTGTACTAAAGTATGGTTATGGTCAGGAAAGTTACTATACAGAAACACCTTATTCCTTGTATCTCACTTACACCTGTTTACTAACTAAAACAAGTTTTTACTCTTGTCAAAATGGAAGCTAGGGTCTGCTCTGCTTTTTCGACACAATTGCCAGTTCCAATTGTAAAACCTCATCACTTTAAGAGGTGGGGAAAAAAGTCCAGCTTCTAATTCCTCTCATTTTCAGTGCAGTCAGAAAAACTTGATTTGTAAACAAAGCAAATTTAATATCGTACCCCAAAACAAAACTCTGTTAGATCTTAACTTTGCATTCCCTGGTTTGCTCCCTTCAAAATGCTGAAGAGGGATACAAGTGTAAAAGAGGCAGAGGAGGGGGAGAAATGGCCACCTAAAATGGGAATGCACTGTTCAGAAGATGTACCCCCTCCACCACTGTTCTCCAGTAGTTTTTTGGACAAGGCCAGGCAGTTTTGTAAGGTTTAAATTTGGCTCTTTTCACTCCATGCATCTGAAGAAGTGGGTTTTTTACCCATGAAAGCTTATGCCCAAATAAATGGAGTACTTGTGGCGCCTTAGAGACTAACCAATTTATTTAAGCATAAGCTTTCGTGAGCTACAGCTCACTTCATCAGATGCTGTAGCTCATGAAAGC
Organism: Caretta caretta; assembly: GCF_965140235.1. Classification (NCBI taxonomy): domain Eukaryota; kingdom Metazoa; phylum Chordata; order Testudines; family Cheloniidae; genus Caretta; species Caretta caretta. The sequence goes on from NC_134209.1 coordinate 12,596,001, forward strand.
TTATGCTCAAATAAATTGGTTAGTCTCTAAGGTGCCACAAGTACTCCTTTTCTTTTTGCAAATACAGACTAACACTGCTGCTACTCTGAAACCTGCCCAAATAAATGTTAGGTTTTTAAGGTGCCACTGGACTCCTTTCTGTTTTTGTGGATACAGACTAACACAGCTATCCCTCTGATACTTTGCAGGGAGTATGAGCCTGTCCTACAAGATAATATTCTTGGATTATTGACATTTTGGCATTCATTTTAAGCTTTCTCTATCACAAGTTAAAACTCCTCAGGTTTATAAACTGTTACCAAGTCGTGCATGGATGACAGATTCAAAAGTAAGGCGTTCTCTAATAAGTCATTTAAGCATGATGTATAAAACTTTATATTGTAGTTTTGCAGTAAGATTTGCTGAAAACATCACTGAATGTGATTCTACTTGTAAGATGTAGAAAGAAGCTGAATACAATTCCATTGTGGAAAGTGTGTGTTTTGTTTGCCACTCAATTAGAATCTATCTTCTAATGTTTTTTTTTCTTTTTTCTTTTTGTTCTGGTTACAGGGAAAATAGGAGGGATGTCAAAATTCGTTGGAAGGGATACTGCTAATACGGTAGTATTAAACTTGAACATGGAACAGAGGAAAGCCAGATTGAAGAGGAAACCGTGTCTTAAATTTGCTGTCTGTGTAGTTTAGTCTGATTAAATAAAATGCCTATTTTGCTCTTATACCACTTTTGAATAGACATAATACCATTATTTTATTAAAATAGTAGTCATGTTTATGAATGTACCTGTAAGATTCATTTTTATTCTCATAGTCTATATTTCCTTTTTCTTTGGAAGATACTACACTATTGAAGATTTCTGAATTTAATTTGATTTTATTATCTATGTAGAATTTGTCTGAGATGGCATGGTTACTTCATAGAGCAGCTGAGGCAGCTTGGTATGTGGGGATCTTGCAGGTTATACTATACCATTGCTGCACCATCCATGTGTCTAACCTCCCTAGGTGTGGCATAATTTTTACTTAGAAGACCAAATTTCTAAGCGTGCTGTATGTTCCACATCATCCCCTACCACTGCAAAGTCACTGGTATGAAGTTTATTTTATTTTTTAATTAAAAAGCCAGAATAACTTGTTCTAGTTACAAAAAACTTTTACCTCCCCTGAGATCTCGGCTGGCTGCTATAGGCAGGGGACTGACTTTTCCACACTGAATTTGCAATACAGATTCTTCTTGGTGGTGTGTGGGCCCTAGTAGGAATACAGCTTACCTGCCGCCTACAATGCTTAAACTTGTTTTGTAACCATTTGATTCTGTTGTTGAAAGCCACAGTTTTTAATTGTCAGTAAGTTTTATACCACACCTATTTTTAGCTTTTATCAGTCTACACACTGCAAACTACGTATGCACGCTTTTCACTTTGATGTATGATTCCATCTTACTTTGAATAAAATATCTTATTTCTGCATTAGTCAGTAGCAAAAGCAAAGTGCCAACTTAACATTCCCCACATTCAATTCTCACTATTATCAAATAAGAACTTCAGCTTAATGCATTTCCACCTTAGTGATGTCTTATGATACTGATGTTAAAATATATAACTTTAGCCCCAGAGGGGAACATATTACAGTCTAAGCCCCTGATGCTGTATCAGGAACTGCTAGCATAGAGCATCATTGGGGTGTCCATTCACTTTAATGAGACTCTTCCTGGGCTCAGGAAGATGATAGCCAATTCCAATGCAGAGTCTAGGCATAAACTAGTAAGTTAGCTGTTTCAGAATGTTACTTGGTTGCATAGAAGGATTAAAAGTGTTTTTGGTTTTTTTTTAGTTAGATGTTGTCTTACCAAGATTTCTACTGTTAAACTGTAACTTTAGTTATATAGGATGATTAAGTAGTTTCATACCCTAGAAGTGGGAACCTTGTTAATGAATAAGGAACAAAAATTCAGATAAATAAAAATAAGTTCTTCGAATGTGTCAGTGTGGCTTCCACGCTAAGTTGACCTGTGCCCCATGTATCCAAGCTCAGAAGCTTTTGAATAGCAGTGTCCTGAATGTTCTAGTTCCACCCAAAAGCACAAAGAACAGAGCAGCTGCAACCATCCCTTCGTTCCCTCTTACCACTGGTGGCAGCTAAACAGAACAAGTGGAGTCCTTGCATTACCCTTAACCAAATCTACTTCTAGAGTATTAGTTAGGGGTAATTCCCCTCAAAATATTAGCCTCTTTTATTATGTTGTTCTGGTCATACCAAGAAAACCGAACAATCAAAACTAAATTTGTCCCTTGGCACCTCTATCCTCCTTGCTGGGGTGTTTGCTCCATATAGGTGAATAAAGAGTTACGTGTCTGAGAGCTGAGTTAGCTCACCTGACTGCACCTAGTGTGTCAGGCTTGATTTGTTGTTAGACCCAACTGGAGAGGAGCTGGGTCACTTTCATAAAATAAGGATGTGGACGCTATAGGAAATATGCAGGAGAGAGGAGGTAGGGAGTTCCCTCTCTGGGAAGAGCCTGGGGAAGGCAGACAGGAGGTGGTCACAGGGACAGAATCAATCCCTGTGATGGGCCCTGGAAAGAAGCCATGGTGAAGGGCCAGCATTCCAGCAGAGAATGGAGCTGTGAGGACCTAGGGAGAAGCCCAAGGCTTGGGACCCAGAGCAGAGGCTGTGTTATGCTCAGACTGTAGCGAAGCAGAACAAGGGGCTTGGAGATAAGAAGCAGCACAGGGAAACAGCAATATGTATGAAGGAGCAGACATAGCTATTTCATATGGGGTCCCTAGTCCAGAACTCGGAGCAGAGGTGTGCCTGGATTCTCCTACCAGCACTGAGAAAGGGGCATAGAAGCCCAGTGTAAGAATTATGGAGCCCAGAGCAGGGCAGAGGACTAAATCTTATGGGGAGGATGAGGAATAGTCCAAAAGGGGTCAGAGGATCTTTTTCATCCGGGCATTTTTTTGACTCTTGTACTTTTACATCTCCAACCTGGTCTCTCTAATATCTCTTATTGGACCAACTCCAGTTGGTGAGAGAGGCAAGCTTTTGAGCTTACTCTTCAGGTCTGGGAAAACTTTTGTACATTTATTACCATGGATGAGCTGGGACTAAAATGTGACCTGGCCAGAGGGCCAAGTCCTGAGATGAAGTGGATCATCACAGGACGAGAGTGACCAGCGGCAGGGGTGCTATAGAGGAAAGAATGGCTATGCCAGCAGTTGGGGTGGGGTACCAACAGTGAGTCTACTTAACCCATGACAGAGTTGAAGCCCTCTGGCTTAAACCTCTGTCCTATGCCAGTTTAATTCCACCCCTTTATGGCCACAGCTGCTGTCTGTCTTGTCTTGGTAAGAGCCATGTGTCGGTGGTTTTGAGTAAGAACAACTCCAGGGACACCCATTTGAAGCTATATTGCCTCAAACAGTGTGAGGTGAACTTCAAACCCTCAAGAGGAAGCATCAGCTTCCAAGGCAGATCTACTCTCTTCTGCTCCTCCAAATTTGAGGCACCTCACTGCCACCTGCCCTTCACATGACGCAGTTTTGCAAGAAGGTGGTCAGGGAAAGTGTGGGACCATTACTGAATGTGGGAGGCAACATAGTGCCAGATAATGTGGAAAAAGCTGAAGTACTCAATGCTTTTTTTGCCTCGGTCTTCAAAGACAAGGTCAGCTCCCAGACTGCTGCACTGGGCAACACAGTATGGGGAGGAGGTGAGCAGCTCTCAGTGGTGAAAGAAGAGGTTAAGGACTATTTAGAAAAGCTGGACATGCACAAGTCCATGGGTCCAGATCTAATGCATCCGAGGATGCTGCGAGAATTGGCTGATGTGATTGCAGAGCCATTGGCCATTATCTTTGAAAATTCATAGTGATTAGGGGAGGTCCCGGATGATTGGAAAAAGGCAAATATAGTGCCCATATTTAAAAAAGGAAAGAAAAAGAACCCAGGGAACAACAGCCCGGTCAGCCTCGCTTCAGTCCCTGGCAAAATCATGGAGCGTGTCCTCAAGAAATCCATTTTGAAGCACTTGGAGGAGAGGAAGGTGATCAGGAACAGTCAACATGGATTCACCAAGGGCAAGTCATGCCTGACCAACTTTCTATGATGAGATAACTGGCTCTGTGGATATGGGGAAAGCGGTGGATGTGATATATCTTGACTTTAGCAAAGCTTTTGATAGGGTCTCCCACAGTATTCTTGCCAGCAAGTTAAAAAAGTATGGATTGGATGAATGGACTATAAGGTGGATGGAAAGCTGGCTAGATTGTCAGGTTCAACAGGATGTGATCAATGGCTCGATGTCTAGTTGGCAGCTGGTATCAAGCAGAGTGCCCCAGGGGTCGGTCCTGAGACCAGTTTTGTTCAACATCTTCATTAATGATCTGGATGATGGGATGGATTGCACCCTTAGCAAGTTCGCAGATGACACTAAGCTGTGGGGAGAGGTAGATACTCTGGAGAATAGGGCTAGGGTGCAGAGTGACCTAGACAAATTGGAGGATTGGGTCAAAAGAAATCTGATGAGGTTCAACAAGGACAAGTGCAGAGTCCTGCACTAAGGACAGAAGAATCCCATGCACCGCTACAGGCTGGGGACCGACTGGCTAAGCAGCAGTTCTGCAGAAAAGGACCTGGGGATTACAGTGGATGAGAAGCTGGATATGGGTCAGCAGAGTGTAGCTCTGAAATACGTTAATAGTGAAACAGTTGTAAGTTTACTATCTAAGGAGAAGCTTTAAGACCTCGTGAATAAGGACAAGAAGTGGAAACAACTGTTTACGTGTAAAACAAAGGGTATAGCACACTTCTTAGAGTCAAAACCTAACAGGCTAAAATCCTTGTCTAAAGCAGCTTCTCACCTTTCTAACGCTTCCTTGCACTGTCACGAACACCCCTGGCTGGGATCCACTGCTCATGGATACAAAAACTGCTGTCCTTTTAATTCCCAGTGATGGATAAAGGGGAGTCCATTTGCCTTCCTCTTACAGTCCAGTAAACCTGTTGAAATGAACCCCCAACCTAAGACTTTTCTCCCCTAGTACTTGTTCTCCAGTGTATTCACATCCCCTGTCAACCTGTTTTCCTGCTGACTTCACATGCAAATAGGGTGTCCATTGTGTTGGCTTTACAATGCTTAATTTACATCCGAAATAGCAATAGAGGCATAGACATGCTTTGGCTGGCAGAAAACTTGGCTTGTCCATGCTGCCTTGTTACAGATTGTATATATATTGCAATTGTTTTGCACAATTTCTTATATAGTGTTAATAAATACATTGTACAATGATATTAATGAGCAGCATGTCATTGGCTTTCATTTGATACCTTACAAGACACTTTGTGGATAAGCACTATGAAAGCAGTGTATTGGGTGAGTGAGTTTGTCAGACCTGATACGCGTTGCTGACATAGAATAGTGAACCCTTTGCTAGCTAGCACCAATGCGCTTCTGTATCATGTGCCCCCTGCTAAGCCTCTGCCAGCCAGTTTGTGTTCCCAGGGTCAGTATCACCTAAAAATCCTTGGTATTGTCAGGCAATGTCTCTACGCTCGGCACTGCTGTGTGTTCTCGCATTTTTGGTACCAAGGTAGCTTCAAAAGTCGGCACCCCCTCTCTGTGGCTACTCCTCGTCTCCATCACCAGGACACCCCGTTTCTCCTCCATCCAGCAGGGACCCTTCCTCTCTCAGCTCTTACAGGTCAGGCGAACGTCTCCCTCGTGCGCTACAGACCAGAGCTCTCACTTTAGAACTCCAGTGCATTCATCGTCAGCATGGCAGTGGCCTGCTTAGCTCTACCCAAACCAGCCTTTCCTTCAGCCAGCCTCTTAAAGGGCCTGCGTCCTTTCCCAACCCCAGGCCTCTCCAGGGGATGAAATGCACACCCCACCCATTTCAAAGGCCTTGTTATCTTACCGAGAGAGGGAGCTTTGTTCTGTCTTTTTATTGCCATCCTGGGTGCTTCATCTTGTCCCAGAGAATATCAAAAGGGTATACAGTTTGCTATCAAATGGCAGATATACCTCTCCCTCCACATACTAAAGCTGAAGCAGCATCCCAATATTTGGAATTTGCAAGGTAGCTACGTGGAGTAATTCCCTTGTTTCCTCTAAGCAATGTGCCCTTGATCTGGCCGCACGAGCAGATGCCAAGCTTGGTAGGTCAGCATTACAATCGTTTAGTTAGTGACAGTCAGGAGGGACTTCTCAATCCCACGTCCCAGACGGGCTCTGCTTGTCAGTCTCCTAGAGTTGGAACTACACAGCTGCAGAATTGAACAGGGACACCCCCAGAAATTTTTCACCTGGTACGCACGATGCATGGTGCCTCCGGGTTCCAGCCCAAAGTTTCTTCTCCAACAAAATCCTGTCCAGAGCAAGGAAACAAAACAGAATCACACACTGAGACCCATCACTGGGGCCTAGGCAGAGCCTGTCATGTCTGCCTCTGCTCGCTCTTCAGGGCGCCCCACTGCCCCTCTCCCAGCCGGGTCCCTCACTCAGACCCTCACCGCAGCACCTCGTCCTTGCAGCAGGTCTTGGGGCTGACACTTAGCAAATCCTTTTGGCAGAGTGGAGGGGACACAGGCTGCTGGAAGTGCAGCAACGCCATCCAGACCCGCAGGTGAGCCCTTGTGCAGGATCCAGCCCCATGGCAGGGGCGAGGAGAAGCAGCCCGGGCTACCTCCCTGCCCGCTCAGGTTTGGCCCCGGGTCCTTCCGTCATGATGTGGGGGCAGCAGGGCCAGGACTGAGTGAGCAGCATTGTGATCTGGTGCATAGGGGTTGCAGTGCTGCTCAGGTTTGGGCCCATGACCCCTCTGTCAGAATTGGGGAGGGGCGGTGGGGCCAGACCTGAGCGGGTAGTGGACGTCGAGTGCTGCAGCTCCTGGTAGCTGCCATGGGGACAGCTCTGCCCCTGCCAATGGTACCCACTGTGCATCGCATGTGTACAGCTGTGGGAGCCATGGACTTGAAGAAAGGTTACTTACCTTAGAGTAACCGTGGTTCTCGGAGTGGATCCCACAACCTACCCTATAGCCTGGCCTTTATGGAGTCCCCTTTATCAAGGCTTCTGAATGAATGAGGGAACTGAGGGATCCCTTTGTTCCTGTGGGGGGGCACAAGAACATGCCCAGTGCAGGCACAGCCCAGCGCACCCTGCTGTTCAAAGACTGTGATCTCCCGTGCCTGGGGTACATGTGCTCCTAGTGTGGGATCCATCCAGCTCAAAGAGACCCCATTACGCAGCAAGGTAGAGAAGTTCCTGAACAATTAGAGCCAGTGATCTGTCGGTGCCAGAAGTTGAATGTCTGTGGTAGATTGAAGGCCTCTTTCTGCTGTATAACACTGTAGTTCTATTTGGAAAAACTTGGGGGGAGGGTGTCTGTGGAAGACTCTGTCCTCATCACTCCCACCATTATTGAATGTAGCTGGTATTTTTGGAAAGATCTCTGGTTTTCGCAGTAACTTGAACAAATCACAGGCAATGGATATATCCAAAGGACCAGTTTCAGCATTTTTCTATTTCAGATATGCAAGGAAATAACTTATGTAGGTGTTAAAATTTGTCCTAATCTTCCCAAAATTGTTTCTATAAATATGGACTATCTATTAAAAGAAATTTTCAAGGATGTAGAGACGTGGCATCTCCTCCTTCTATTTACTGGGGAGAACAGAAGTAGCCAACATGACTATCTTCCCAAAAACGACTCACATCATTAGCCTATTGCCTTTCAAGGCCTCTCCCCTCCTCTTTGCTGAAATCAATAGGCTTAGTATGCAATTTTTATGGGATAAAAACAGCCTTGCTTGTCATACAAGATCCTTAAAAATCTTGGGCAACTGGAGGCATGGGGTTGCCAGATTTGTATCTGTTATCTAGCATTCCAAATGTGCCGCCCTGTAAGGTGGTTCCCATCCAGTAGTTCTGCATACATTCTGGCCTGGTTTGAGATGGAAAAAAGCTTAGCTGTGCCATTTGGTTCCCTCTCTTCTGTTATATACCTTAAGAGGCTACCCACACCTTAAGGAAAAATCCAGTCTTTGCATCTACGTGGGGCATCCTGCAACGCGATACAATGGTTACAGCATCCGATCTTACTAATTATCTTCTCGTACCACTTTGGGATAACCCGTGCCTCAGGATCAAGGCCAAGGACAATTTGGATAGAGAAAGAATTCACAAAAATTAAAGATGTAATACAAGATGATAGACTGGGCTCCATCAATTACATGTGTGACAAATATCAGCTACCACTGTCTCACGGTTCCTTCTTTCAGCTGCTGTGCTCAAGGATTCATGCAATAAGAAATATGGGAACAAAAGTCACTTTGCAGGAATTATTTCTCAGTGGCTTAATGCTTTGCATTACCCCCTCAGTCTGTCGCAAAGCAAAATGGAAAAAAGAACTTGCCTTACTGTCAAAACAGAAACTTGGGAGGAATCTGGCTTCCTGTGAAAGATCCTTCAACTGCTTTCTCCTTGCGAGTCTTCCAGAACAAGACATTAACCAGGTGCTACTGTACTCCAGAACGTTTGTTTAAGGCAAGATTGGCGACATACTGTGAGTGTCTGAGATGCAAATAGCTACATGCCAACCTTCTGCACCTCAGTAATCTCTATACCTGTCAAACATGCATGTGTTCTGCATGTCAGTGCTCTCCGTCTTTCCTTCTCCAAGCTTGTGTGTTTTAGGGTGCTGGATGAGTCAGTGTTAACATTAAGAAATGGAACTTGCAGTAACTAATTTTAGTAGCCAGAAGAGTTATTCTGAGAAATTGGAAATCTGCAATTCCTCCCTCATGCACAGGCTGACTTAGTGAGCTCTCTGCTATTGCATTAATGGAAAAAATGACGTTCTCTGACAGAAATGCTTGGAAAAATATGAGGATGTCTGGTCACACAAATTACTTTTGCAGTTTAGTATATATTAGTCCCAATACTCAAAGGCCATTTCTCACTTATTTATCTAGATAGTCACTTTAATAATTGATGCCCTGCATGACCTCTATGAATTGGGGTTGGGAGGGGGGATTGTTTGTTTGTCTGCACAATATTTATATTCCAAGTGATTTATTTTAGAATTATACAGTAAAAATGAAAAGTCAGCAATTTGTCAGTAACAATGGGCTGTGACATGTCTGTATTTGTATGTCTGATTTTGTAAGCAAGTAGTTTTTAGTGAGGTGACACTTGGGGCAGACAGCTCAGACTGCTGAAAGGGGCACAGTCATCTGGAAAGGCTGAGAGCTCCTGTTGTAGATTAGCTGCCTTGTGTTGAAATGTTTTAGACTCTCTACAGTTCCCTCTTAGCTCACAAAGGCAATTTAATGCCTTCAGAATGGAGTTTACTATGACAGGCAGTCACTGGCGAAACTATAAAGATAACTGTAAACTGAACACTCATAGTATTGTCTAAATTTTTTGTTCTCGTAGGCACACACACCTCCTAATGAACCAGGTCCCCAGAAGTGTCCTATACCAAGGTTGTTGCTTAACTGCATAAAGGAATAATATAAATCGCCCTGTGCCAGACTTTATGGGGGGCTACCAACACTTACACTGTTATGAATATAAAATGATGTTCAGTCTTCCCCCAGAAGCCTGCTGATCAAAGGGCCAAAATATTTTCATCCTCCCTTCCCCACCCACACAAAAAAAGTATAACACTGAGATTCTCACCACAGGGTACTCTTATGTAAATCTGTGAATCACTCCTATAGACACCTTTCAATTAGTATAATTGACTTTGTGCCATAAATGGAAGGTTTTTAATACAGACAGTGTTTTCGTGGTCAAGTTCTAGATCCAGATCCTCAGCTAGTGGAACTCAGCCTAGCTCCATTGATCTGAATGGCGCTAGGCTGGCACGCTCTAGTGGAGAACCTGACCGCTAGTTCTGACAGAGAGTGTAAATGGGGGTTGTCGCTGAATATGCACTTTTCAGAGAAGAAGAAACATGGATCTGAGAAATTTGTTAGATGTCCTGCACTTGCAAGTATTCCATGGAGATTTATTTGTGTTCGTCTGATGCCCCTGGTACACCTATCTCGAAGATTTGACTATCTTTTTCACCAGAACTGCTTTGTTTATCATACCTGACAAATAACTCCTCTCATGTCTATGCCTGTGGACTTGCCTATGGACAGAACTCTGAGGTTTTTCCATGCCATGTGATGGACAGCTTGCCTTTGGAACAAAGAAAGAAACACCACCTGGCAAGAGACTATAAAAGGCTGATGCCTCATCTCCATCTTGTCTTCAATCCTGCTTCATACCTCTGGAGGAACTTTGCTACACAGAAGATTTGAACCAAGGACTGAATGACCCATCCCAGCTGGGGATGTTCTCCAGAGACTTGATTTGAACCTGCAGTTTATTCCATCACTTCTACAAGCCTGAACCAAGAACTTTGCCATTACTGTATGTCATTGATTCCATTTAACCAATTCTAGTTATCATCTATGTCTTTTCCCTTTTATGAATAAACCTTTAGATTTTAGATTCTAAAGGATTGGCAACAGCGTGATTTGTGGGTAAGATCTGATTTGTATATTGACCTGGGTCTGGGGCTTGGTCCTTTGGGATCTTCTAGAGAACCCTTTTTCTTTTACTGGGGTATTGGTTTTCATAACCATTTGTCCCCATAACGAGTGGCACTGGTGGTGATACTCGGAAACTGGAGTGTCTAAGGGAATTGCTTGTGTGACCTGTGGTTGGCCCCTGGGTTAAAACCAAAGTCCTCTCTGTTTGGCTGGTTTGGTTTGCCTTAGAGGTGGAAAAACCCCAGCCTTGGGCTGTAACTGCCCTGCTTTAAGCAATTTGTCCTGAATTGGCACCCTCAGTTGAGTCCCGCCAGAACTAGCATCATTACCGTTGTCCTGCCCCTGAAGGAGGTGAGGCAGACAGCCAATCAGAAGGGGGCTTCCCCCCTTCATTTTCCCCTTCCCAGCCCCCACTCTGTAGGACTCACATTTGCTATCTTAATCTGGCTTTTGGGGAATGGAATGTGACTCAGGCATGATATTTGAAAGGGGCCACATCCCAGAGAGCAAACATACAGAACACCATCTGGCTCTGACACCAATTAAAATACAAGGGAAAGATTTTTGTTCTCACATGGAGTTTTTCAAAAAATTGGAGTATGGAATTTGTATGGGAATCTGAAGTCTGTTTGCCATTATTAACATCATTTGGAACAAAAAAAAGGCTTGAAACAGAGTGCTTAATTCCTTAAAGGACACGTTTTTAATTAATTGGAACACAAATTAGTGGATTGATGTGTAAATTCTTAGAGAATTCAATTTGTACTCAAAGTACTGTAAGATGGGGAATGTTCATGTCACTTTATGAAGTAGGTGCCCACCAGTCAAGGTGACGGGCACCTTATAAATATGCAGTGTATAAATCCAGTGTTTAGAGCCTCATGACTTTCCCTGCATATCAAAATTCAGCCAGTGACCGGAGCATTAGAAACATAATAGCAACTGTTACCCTGCAGTTTCCTATAGGACTTTCAATGGCATTTACTGCTGCTCATCTCCCTCACATTTTACAAACACTAACCCCTCACAGTGCTGCTGGGAGACAGGCAAATCTTGTGCTCATTTTCACAGAGGCGAAGGAGTTAGGGCTTGCCCAGTCCCCAGGGTGGGGGTCAGGGTCAGAGCTCAGGTTGGAACTCAAGCTGTCTTAGTTAAGTTTCTGCTCAAACCACTCTTCTTTTTTAGCTCAGATAATGCTCTGAAGTCAAACCAGTCAAGCTCTGCATATCCTTAGGGAGGGCGGTGGTTTTTCAGTCTTCAGTCTGATAAATGGCACAGCAGCTAAAAGGAGCCGTGCCTGTCTCTGTCAGAAGTTTGATGGTCGTTTCCTCTTACTCCCAAGGGCCTGTGTCTGTTAACATCATCTGACAACAAACCAACCGCAGTTTGAGAGGAACCAGAAAATGACCTTTTACAAACTACTCTGAAAGCAGAGGCTGCATTACCAAACTGGCATCGCTACAAACACTTCTACTGAAACTATTGATCTCTTTCTGCATAGTTTGCTTTGTGTACATTTTAAAATACTCATAGTACATTCTGGTTTTATACCCTGCTGTGCTGGCATATTCTTATTTGTCCCCTTGGGCCTTATCTTCTGAAATTTAACATCAGAGTTTTAATAGTCATAAGAACATAAGAATAGCCATACTGCGTCAGACTAACGGTCCATCTAGCCCAGTATCCTGTCTTCCGATAATTGCCAATGCCAGGTGCCCCAGAGGGAATGAACAGAACAGGGAATCATCAAGTGATCCATCCTCTGCTGCCCATTTCCAGCTTCTGGATCCTGTGCCCCAGTTAGGACTAAATCAATAATTCCCTCTCCAGGACTAGTTGCTCCAAGAAGATGTCATTTAAAGTGTCAAGAAACTTTATCTCTGCATCCCGCCCTGAGGTGATATGTACCCAGTCAATATGGGGATAGTTGAAATCCCACATTATTATTGAGTGTTTTTTTTTAATAGCCTCTCTAATCTCCCTGAGTATTTCACAATCACTACCACCATCCTGGTCAGGTGGTCGGTAATGTATCCCTACTGCTATATTCTTATTATTAGAGCATGGGATTACTATCCTAGAGATTCTATGGTACAGTTTGGTTCATTTAAGATTTTTACTTCATTTGATTCTACACTTTCTGTTATGTATAGTGTCACTCCCCTGCCTGCACGACCTGTCTGCCCTTGAGATATATTCTTGCTAATCATGTGTGAACATGCTAAAAAATAGCCTCTCACTAACTGCACTCTGAGCCACTAATTAATGCAAGGCTACTTCCAGCCCCTAAATAAAACAATTATGGGGGAGAGGCTGGGACCCAGGTACCCCTTGATGCCAACTGGCAGAGGGCATGGAGCGTTCATGGGTTACTACAGGATCTCTCTGTGTCGGACAGCTGCACAATAGTTCACCAAAGAATGGCATGTGAGGTCTCTACTGAGAGCCAATAGCCTGCTGGGTGCCATAATCATTGCAGAACGGCTGTATAGCTAATACTTAAAGGAGTTATGTGGCCATACTGAAAATTATACTCGTAAGGTCTGGGAGTTCAGGCAGGTCACCAAGAGGTGACATACATTGACACTGTTCCATTTACGCAGAGGGAATCAACACCTGTCTCCCTGTCTGGCCATTGGTGTATTGTAGGCTTCATACAGTACACCTATGTGCATATAGAGCCAGGTGCAAATTGCGATGAGGAAATCTACAGGCAGAAACAAACAGCAGGGAGTGTCCAGCCCAGGCATAAAGACAAAGGGTTGGTTTTGTATATCTTGGAGTGCAAAGGGACACGCTGAAGCTGTCACCTGGGATGCAAATGGACAGCTTGCATGTCTCGTGAAAGGAGGGTCCCGGTCAGCCTGGGCACCACGTGCTGCCAGGACGCTGGATGAGCAGTACTGGATTAGCCATTGTTAATTTATTAACTTGTTAATAAGTCTAGGCTCTAGACTGCCTGTTAGGGTTTTATTTGCTATGTACCCCTTTGTTTCCAACACCTGAATCCATGTGCTTTGTGAAATAAACTTATGCTCGATTCCTCTAGAAACAGGTCAGAGCGCTGTGTGTTCAGCAGTGTGGTGAGTGGGGTGGAACGGGGGAAGCTGGGCTTTCCTGTTTCTTTGGAAGCAGCAAATCTGTGGATTTCCAGTGGCCCCGGGGCTGGGCACTCCAGGGTGATACTCAGAGGCCTCGAGTTGGGGGTGCCTGTCGCTAACCTGCAGCATATCAATGGAGCCTGCGGTGGCCTGGAAGGCAGCGTGTTTGCTGTCTTCGGAGAACTGACCAACAGCTAGGGTTGCCAACTTTCTAATTGCAGAAAACCTAACATCCTTGCCCGGCGCCCTGCCCCGCCCCTTTTTGGGGCCCTGCTTCTGCTCTACCTCTTCTCTGAGGCCCCTCCCCCATTCATTCCATCTCCCCTCCCTCCGTTACTTGTTCTTCCCAACCATTACTCACTCGCTCATTTTTAACAGGCTGGGTCAGGAGTTTGGGGTGCAGGAGGGGATGAGGGCTCCAGCTAGGCATGTGGATGTGGGTTTGGGGTATAGGAAGGTACTCCCGGGCTGGGGCAGAGGGGTTTGGAATGTGGGAGGGGATGCCAGACTGAGGCAGAGGGTTAGGTTGCATGAAGGAGTCAGAGCTCTGGCTGGGGATGCGGGCTCTGGCTGGGGATGCAGGCTCTGGGGTTGGGGCTGGGGATGAGGGGTTTGGGATGCAGGAGGGGGCTCCGGGCTGGGGTGTGGGGCCGAGGGATTTGGAGTGTAGGAAGGGGGTCCAGGCTGAGGCAGGGGGTTGGGGTATAGAAGGGGGTACAGGCTCTGGACTGGGGGTGTGGGCTTTGGGCTAGGGACAAGGGGTTCGGAGTTTGGGAGGGGGCTCAGGGCTTGGACTGGGGGTGCGGGATCCAGGAGGGAATTAGGGTGTGGGAGGGGTCTTAGACCTGGGGCAAGGGGTGTGGGCTCTAGGAGGGAGTTAGGGTGTAGAAGGGGGCTCATGGCTGGGGCAGGGGGTTGGGGTTTAGGACGGGGTTCAGAGTGTGGGTCCTGGGTGGCACTGACCTCAGGTGGCTCCCAGGAAGCGGCCAGCATGTCTCTCCAGCTCCTAGGCAGAGGCGTGGCCAAGGGGTTCTGTGCACTGCCCGCGCCTACAGGCACTGCCCCCACAGCTCCCATTGGCCCTGGTTCCCAGACAATAGGCGCTGAGAGCCAGTTTATGCCTGGGAGCCAGAGTGACATGCCGACCACTTCCCTGGAGCCACGCTGACCCAGTCAGGGAGCCTGCCAGCCCCACTCCAACTGGACTTTTGATGGCCCAGTCAGCAGTGCTGACCAGAGCTGCCAGGTCCCTTTTTGATCAAATGTTCTGGTTGAAAACCAGACACCTGGCAACCCTATCAACAGCAGGCCCAGACGAGGCTTCCTCATGCTCAGGGAAGGTAATAGCACGGTGCCTCACAGCCATGGGACCCCACAGGTCCCTCCTACTCAGTTTACTCTGGTCCTACATTGGACATGGCAGGGCAAGGGCACAGAGCTGAGGTTTCCCTCCTCCTGGTCTGGAACCCAGCCCACCCTCCCAAGCCCAAGATCACTGGGCTGAAGCAGAGGGAGGTCCCATCCAGTCTGGGACCAGTGCTGGAAAGCCCCTTTCCTGCCACCCTCACCAAAGTGTCTTCTGTGGGGGTATGTCCCCAGACACAACCCCCTGAGAACAGAGCTATGGGCATGGGGACCCTCCTCCCACCCCAGAAGAGGACTCTATAGCAAAGCCCTCTGCTGGAGTGACAGCAGATGAGGCTCACAACCCCCAGACCTCAGGTGGGGTGGCTGGGTCCCCCCAGGACACCCTACTTCAGCCAGTGACAGTAGCAGCAGCCTCTCCCCTAAGAGCAGTAGGGGTGCTGGAATCATCTCTGCAGGCTTGTGAAGACATCACTGGGAAAGGATCCTTTGCAACCGTAAGAACTTTCCACCCCCACCTCCCCATGCCCTTTTTAAATGAAGGTGGCAATTCTGCAGAGTTTGATGGCATTCACCCAGGACAGAGCCCAACACACCCTGGGCAAGTGGGGTTTTCAAGCCCTGAAATCTTTAACACTGAACCGGGAGGGACCATGTGCAAGAGCTAGAAACAGGAAACTAAGTGCCAGGAGACCAGGATTCTTTTGCCAACACTGTCCCGACTCACTGTGAACTTGGACACATCACTTCACTGCTCCGGATCTTCATTTCCACTTCTACAAGAGAAGGATAAGAACACCCAGCTTTGGGCATTTCTGAGGAGCCGCTATCACTTGGGGATCAGCCTATCAGAAAGGGAGTCCTCGAAGCAAGAGACCACTCTTACTGGCTGCTGCAGTGGTTAGCTTCCCCATGGGTTTTCCCCAATGCCGCTTAATTACCGGAGCAGTGACCCTGGCCCAGCACCCGGTTTGATCTTTGAGGCAGCTATTGTCATTGAGAAGCAATCATAAACTGCCATAACATGGGTATCCGGTTCATGCTGCAACGTGTAAAAACCTGCCTGTGTCTTTAAAAGGTTACTGAAAACTTGAGCAACCACAGAGCCCTGGGCCACTCTGAAACTGGTGGCCTGCAGAGCAGATAAAGCCCTCTTGCGCTGCATGTAAGCAGGCCAATTTCAGCTGCCCCCGAGTTCTCCTCACAGGCACTGGGAACATTTCCTGCAGGTTGAGGGAGCTGCCAGCAAAGGCAGGATGGAAGGAATCAGGCTGAATGTTTCAGAGGCAGTTATCAGGCCAGTTCTATTAACCAGTGGCACAGCCCTTACTCGTGTGATTATTCCTGTTGTCTTCAGTGGAACTGCTCGTATGAGCAAAGGCCATAGGACCTAGCCCCACATGGACCAAGTAAACAATCTGGTAACAAACTATGTTCACCTGCAAAACACTAGTCTGTCTATTCAGAACGGGCTCTACCCTAACATCTGGTGGTGAGCTGCGGAAAAGGACTTCAGGGGCTGATCTTGTTTACAAGGGCACACCCACCCTGCCTAGCATGATGGGACTGCTTGCCCAAATGGTCACTTTGGCTGCTGTGGGATCCCCAGGCTCTTTGTTATTGGGGCAGGAGTAATAAAGCGTTGTTATCCTGGTGATGTGAATCAAGGACAGTAGAACTGTACAGGGCATTTTATGACAGAGGGACCCACCCTCAACTAAGTAGCACTTGCTAGGCAATTGAGAAAGGTTGGGGATAGGTATTTGTATCTGGTAGGGTGGGCCTTAAACACTACTTTGACTTCTCCTCTATTCCATGGTGTAATAACAGAGCTAATTTTGATTCTATTAGGAGTCTTGTTACATGCTGCAGAGCTGAAATCACTGATATCTAGGTCTAAGCATTATTGCTAAAGTTCCTAAGAGGTGAAATCACTGAGAGCTGTGTTAAGGGGGGGGCCTGAAGACATATTAGTGAGCCACTAGCAGGATGGCTGGTGGGGAGGCGCGGCTGGTGGTGAAGATTGCAGCAGAACCCCAGAAAGAGGCATGGCAATTGGCCGTTAACATAAGCAGTGTTAGGATATAGATATTCAGGCCTGTCTGCAAAGGCATGTACTTTAAGAATTTAGGTGTATTCTTATCACTTGGCTAGTTCTAGAGGTATAAAAGAAAGAATCAAAATCACTGTCTGCTGGTGTAAGGGCCTTCTCTTACTGTGACAGTGTGAGGCCCTGTTCTTAGGCTCAGGCCTTTGGCTAAGCAGCAGAGGCAGCCATAAGCTAGGAAGCGAACAGTCACATCCTCACATTCCAAACTAGTCACATTGAAATAAGGTGCTATTGGGCTGTTAGGCACTATCAGGACAGGATTGTATTCCTATCACCTCCAGAGAAAGGGAAGTGCCTAGAAAATGTAAAAGGAAACTTAGTTTGATAGCATCCTGTCTGGCAAGAACTCACTTATCAGTACTGGGATGTGAAATCCTCACTTCTGTATTGTTTTGTCATTATAGTTCCCACTTTACTATTGTTTGTCTGTATAATCTCTGTCTGGTTCTGTGATTGTTCCTGTCTGCTGTATAATTAATTTTGCTGGGTGTAAACTAATTAAGGTGGTGGGATATAATTGGTTGCATAATCATGTTACAATATGTTAGGATTGGTTAGTTAAATTTCAGGAAAATGATTGGTTAAGGTATAGCTAAACAGCACTCAAGTTTTACTATATAGTCTGCAGTCAATGAGGAAGTGAGTGGGTGTGGGTGGGAGGGGATGGGAACAGGGAATGGGGGTGCGGAAATTGAAATCATGTTTTGCTAAAGAGGGGAAATGGGAACAGGGAATAGGGGTAAGGAAATTGCAATCATGTTTTGCTAAAGGGGGAAATGGGAATGGGGGTAAGGAAATTGGAATAATGTTTGGCTAAGGGCAGGAATGGGAACAGGGACACAGGTGTAAGGCTCTGTGGTGTCAGAGCTGGGAAGGAGGGTACTAAGGAAGGAAACTGGAATCATGCTTGCTGGAAGTTCACCCCAATAAACATCGAATTGTTTGCACCTTTGGACTTCGGGTATTGTTGCTCTCTGTTCATGCGAGAAGGACCAAGGAAGTAAATGGGTGAAGGAATAAGCCCCCTAACAAGCAGCGGAGCATGTAAGGTGCCCCCATACCTCCCCCCCCCTTCCACACAACCTGGGAGGTAAACTCTGCAGATGAAATTCTGAACTCTGGGGGGGCTGCACTGACCAGGGACAGAAACTGTGGGAGGGGTGACTTTTGGGTTGCTGGACTCAAGAACCGAAGGGAAAGGACACAGTCCAATCTGCTTGTGGGGTGGGTCTTCTGGTTCATGGTTTGTGTTTATGAACCCTAGCTGTGGTGTTTTCCCAATTTAATGCTGAGTTGCTTACCTCATATTATTAAAGATTTTTGCTATACCGAGACTCTGTGCTTGCGAGAGGGAAAGTATTGCCTCTTTGAGGCACCCAGGGGTGTGTGTGTAATTTTCCCAGGTCACTGGGTGGGGGCTCAAGCCAGTTTTGCATTGTATTGTTGAAAGGGAACCCCTATGTACTGAACCCGGCCCTTGCAGCTGTCAACTCGGCCTGGCAGAAGGGTTACATATATATATATATACACCCCTTCCTATTCTGTCTGGGGCTAGTGTGATTAGATACTGTTCAAAATGCTTTACAGAGGAAACATCCAGTCAGTCTGGTGTATACCATGTACATAGCTATGATCTCCATGCTGAGTTGCAGAGCCACAAAAATTTTATTTGACTGCCTCTAATCCTGCCACTAATCCTTCTTCCCTGCATCCAACATTGCTGAATAGTTTCTAAGAGCCACTTTTAGTCTAGTATATACAGGTTTTTATACTGCACTCATCACCATAGTATCGAAGCATCATCCATAATGCACTAAGCAACATGACTAACCGCTGTCATGCCTTGTTTAGTCTCTCTTCCTCTCCCCGGGGGAGAAAGGTGTGCAGTGAAATCTTTGGAATATTTTTTCCATTTGTGTATATATAGATATATAGATATATATATATAGAGAGAGAGAGAGAGAGAGAGAGAATGAGATTAAATTAGATTACATTGGTGTGTTTATATTAGAGAAGGCAGGTTGGTACAGTGCGCCCGGCACCGGGAGCGAGAGATGGGGAGGTTTGTGATGGTTCTTAGTTCCTATGGGAGCTCATTCCACAGTCTCGGCCCGGCCCCTGGAAAAGCTGTCTCCTGCACAGACAAGCATTACCATTATTGTAGAGACTTCCACTGAGCCAGAGCAGCATTGCTGTCCGCCACAATTTCCATCCCAGAGCTTTAGACTCTTTTAGGTACCTTGGGCCCAGGACATGGAGCGCGTTAAAGACAAGCCCAGAGATGTTGATCTTGATTGGATATTCTGTGGGAAGCCAGTGTAGGTAGCAGAGGACAGGTAATTTGCAACAGAATGTGCAGGCTGGGGAATCGAGGTTCCTAAGGAATGGTTAGACAGGCTGCCTGTGAGGAAGTGTGGTCTAGGAGCATAGCCATTGGTTGGAGAGGTTAGAAGCATGTCTTCCTATCTTTGCTCTGACACGGATTTGCTGTGTAACCTTGGGCAAGTCATTTAACCTCTGAGCTTCAGTCTCTCCGTGTGGAAAAGGCAGATGGCATTTAACTTCTTCATGGTTAAAGGTCTGATCTTGCAGGAATGCCATTGGAACCAATAATAACTGTAAGAAAAAAGGAACACGATGTACTTTAAAAATGTCATTGTAATTTGTTCACCTGGATTTGTTTATTGTAACTATGGCATTACTGTGACAGGCATGGTAATTGCAACACTTCTTCTGCCTTTGACAAGCTACCCTTGCAAATGAGATCATGTATCTCCCTACAGCTATTCTGGGATGGTTGAAACTGACATAGATTCTCAGACAATCCAGGGTAGAATGCTTAAGCTTGCACTTCCAGCAATTCATTTAGAGTCAACACCACGTGCGCCAACTGTGGGCTGCATGATGGTGTGGTGTCATAGAAGAGTTTTATCAGCACTCCTTTGAGATGGCTACATTACTCCTGAGTAGCCAAGCCATAAGCCACTCATTCCCTCTTCTTGTTCTTGCCCTCAAAATGCTGCATAACTCTACCCTGCCCTAGTTAGCTGACACTACTGTGTGTTTGACAATAGCATCTGGAGGCCCCAAGAGAGACAGGACCCCATTATGTTAGGTACTGAAACACCCCTGCCCCATAGGACTGAATGGCTACATGGACAAGTCTGATAAAAGGCAGGAGAGGAGACAAAAGGCTAGAGAGTGAGGAGACTTGCCTCAGGAAGAGAACTCAGGGATCCGGCATCCTCCTAGTCCAGTGTCCTATCCCTGGACTCCACTGCTTTGTATCCCAGCTCACCCTCTGCTCTCCCAGATAGCCAGCCTGACCCATGGCTTGGCTGTTTCTCCCACAAGTAGAAAAGGAGGACTTGTGGCACCTTAGAGACTAACCAATTTATTTGAGCATGAGCTTTCGTGAGCTACAGCTCACTTCATCGGATGCATACCGTGGAAACTGCAGCAGACTTTATATACACACAGAGATCATGAAACAATACCTCCTCCCACCCCACTGTCCTGCTGGTAATAGCTTATCTAAAGTGATCATCAAGTTGGGCCATTTCCAGCACAAATCCAGGTTTTCTCACCCTCCACCCCCCCACACACAAACTCACTCTCCTACTGGTAATAGAGCGGTAATAGAGCAGGAGAGTGAGTTTGTCTCCAGCTGATGTGTTTTGAGATGCTGTAGTTCTCCCCCCGTGCTTTGGAGAAGGAGTTTGACATTCGAAAGGGGGTAGCCTTTGTGTCTGGGATGTGCCTTTAACTATCCCTGTACAAATCAGCCCAAATTTGGCCAACTTATGAGCCTCTGGAAAATCACAGTTCATATATGCTCAGCGAAAATCTTCAGAGAGTCCATCCTCACTGAGCGTGCTCAGTCCCCTCACAGCTCCTAGTGCTGCCTTGACTCTACATGTGCCATCCCCACAGTGTATCTGAGCATGCACCACCCCATAGACTACAGGATTCCCCTATAATTTCTGCTCCCAATTACTCTGGGTCAGGATGGGGCTGGGCACTGGAATAGAGTGCAGGGAGTCTTGTTAGCCATGTGCGCTCAGTGGCCGCCTGCTGGCATGCAGGCAATGTGTAGGAGGAAACAAATGTATTTGAATGCAGAGGGGACAAAAATTGGACTTTGGGGAGGGAAAGGAACAGTGTGGGGAAAGGAGGCTGGTAAGACGGAGGGATTGGCTACACATACAGCACGTCTGGTGAAGACGCTCTATGCCGATGGGAGAGAGCTCTCCCATTGGTATAATCAAACCACCTCTGCGAGCAGCAGTAGCTATGTCAGTTGGAGAAGCTCTCCCGCTGACATAGCACTGTCCACACCAGGTCAGGGTAACTTACATTCCTCAGGGGGTGATTATGCTGACATAAGCTGTAGTGGAGACATGGCCTGAGACTGGAGTTGGATGGGGAGCTTGGAACTGGTGCCAGTGAGAGAAATGAGAGCGCGACTGGGACCCCAGTTGACTGGAGGGGTCACAGAGATAAGACGAGAGTTAGGGGCGAGGGTGAGAGAGTGGGACCAGCTGGACAAAGACACTGGCATTAGGAACCACTCTTGGGAGGAACAGGGGCAGAGGAAGAGGGTAGACAGATCTGATAAAGAGCATTAGTGCTGAGGGAGAACTGGGACTGGCTGGACAAATAGACAGGAGTGCAGGGGAGAGACAGTTTGGATGAGGCATTGGGAATGAGGAATGGGGACTGGCTGGGCAGGAGCCTGGGACTGGGTGTGAGGAGAGGGAGAGACTGGGAGTCGGGGGATATTAGGACTTGTACAGTGAGACTAGCGCTCAACAAGGAGAGACTGAGCCTGGGATAATAAGCCTGAGGAGTGGAGACTGGGACTGGGTAGGTGAGGACTGGGACAAAGACAGGGTGTCTTTGACCTGGGGCAGAAGGGGTCAAACAGGTGGCAAATGGGCAGAAGAGTCTGTGCCCTTTGGAGAACACTCCCTCCAGAGCCTGGAATGGAACCCAAGAATCCAGCGTCTCACCATTCCTCTGCTGTCAGCAAATAGCTGTGAAACCCGCTGGCAAAATATGTGCCTCCCCTCTCCCCCACCAGTGCTGATCCACAGAGAGGATGACAACCTACCACTGCTATCAGTTCCTCCATTAGCTCAAGTGACAGAGGGCTATGTGATGGATCTAAAAATTCCAGCCTTACCAAAGACCCACATGGGTGTCAATATGATGCCACATGATGGAAATTCTGTTTTCTCAAGTTGCTATTTTTAAAATCTAGGAAATTATGCACAAGAAAATGTTAAAAGAACACTGTGCATTGAATGAATATGAGGTCATATGGCAATGTGATTATGTAATCATGTAATTAAAGATACTTACATAATGTCTATACACAAGGGGGCCAAATTAAGGTTGCATGGACAACTGTAAATCTGGTATTTCCAAACCTTTGCATGCTTGACTTTAGAACCTTCATAATGTTCTTTTAACAGAGTTTGTGTGTGGGATATGTAATAAAAGGGTGTCACGTCGGAGTGCTACATGACATGCTGTCAAAAGGCAATTTGCTACACTCTACTGTATTTGATTTTGTTGCATTTTGCAATCTCAAGTGATTTATTGGGCTAGGGGTAAGAGCCTGGCTTAGAATGGTTCTAATCCTGTGAAAGTTCTTGCAGTGGGCACGAATATTATGTCACATTAAAATTATGCAGGGATCACCGAGTGAGGTCCTCTGGCCTGGGTCATGCAGGAGGTCAGTCTAGATGATCCTACTGGTCCCTTCTGGTCTTAACATCTATGAAAAATATAATTTAATAAAAAGAACGTGGCCAAACAAGGTCCCTTTTCATCTCTTCCCGTTCATACTTTCTGATCAGGACATCTTTCATTGTTAGGCCACATTAACCCCAGTGCCTCCTTCACAAGCAGCTCTGACAGAAATGGCTATTGGAGGAAATTAAAACCAAATCCCACATCAAAAAGAGGCCCCCTCCGGTGAGCCTGCCACAGCAACATGACCATCACAGCTGCCAAAAACTGCATATGCAAAAGCACCCTGCCTCCTCATCACCTGGAATTCAATTGCAAGTCATTGAATCCTTGGTCATAAAAGGAAAGTTCCCCTTCAACATTCCATTGTGAAGGGCTCTCCCACTTCAGAAGGTGCAGCTATGCAACATGGAGACCAAGAATAACTGAGCCAGACCTTGAAGAGGGAAGAAAACATGAAGAGGCGATAAGAAGCTCAGTGTAGGCTGCCTCTCACTCCTGCAGAAGGCCATTGTGTTACCGCCCCAGTGAGATGCTCCTGGCACTTGGTGATAGTGAATATTGTAGTGAAGGTTCCCTACAGACTGAGTTTATAAACTGTAAAACTGGGGAAATGGAGTGACTTGCCTGGGAAGCTCTGTGTGCTAGTGGACTACGCACAAGACGGGTAGTCAGCCAACACTAGCAGGGCTAAAGAACCTCAAGTGAAATGCTAGAGTCAATGGCAAAACTCTCATCAGCTTAAATAGGGCCAGGATTTCACTTAAGATAGTTAAAACCTTGTCTACTTCCACTAAAAAGAAAAGGAGGACTTGTGGCACCTTAGAGACTAACCAATTTATTTGAGCATAAGCTTTCGTGAGCTACAGCTCACTTCATCAGATGCTTTTCTTTTTGCGAATACAGACTAACACGGCTGCTACTCTGAAATCTACTTCCACTGATGCTCCTGCTGGATCGGACTGGGTCGTTTGTTCTGGAATAAATTGTTACAAACATTGGCACCTGTAAGTTCTCTGCTCCATCTTGGGGATATTTAGACATTTCTCCCTACGCCTCATGAACTTTACTAACTCTGAGAGTGTAGCTGATGGAATCTGCAAACTCCACCAGCCAAATGGGCTGGACCGAAGGCGTTTACAGATTCTGCAAACACAGGGCCATGTGTTAAGAATAAACTGTGAGGTGTTGTTGTCTCTGGCCCAGGTGGTGAAGGTTGGAAAGCATCTGGTCTCTGGGCCTTAATTAGTGACTGGTCTGGCAATTTACAAGCCAGCGTGTGGAGTTTTCTTTGGACCAGTGGAGATCTGTGGCCTGCAGTGGTAAGCAAGGGGATGAATGGTGATCAGGGCTATGCAGGAGAGTTAAGGTTGACTTGGGGTTGAGCATGTCCAGATTTTCTGGTTGTTTTGTTTTCTTAAAAATGTGGCTTACTGACTGGCCTGGGAGTTTGTACTTTGGGACCCCAGTAAGTGAAAAGCACTAAATAAATAGAAACGATTATGTATTATCATCACCATTTTGGGCCAGATTTTTACCACCCTTGCTCATCCAGAGTAGTACTGTACTCCATGATATCTACACTGGTTTAAATGGGGCTGCTCGCAGGGTACTCTGCAAATCCAAGGATGGCAGAATCTGGTCCTGTATTGTCTGTTATGGGTCATGTCTACTAGTGTGTTATTCTTTCAGTAAAGTTGTCCTGTAACACAAACCTGTCAAGTTAATTCTTATTCCAGAAGGATAAACATAATCTATTTTGCCAGGTATACCCAATGGCAGCCAGTAGCAGATTCATTGTGTCTGCATTATAACACCATAAAAATGCAGGCTCTACCATGGAGACTCTGGTATAGGATTTATTTTAACAGAGCTATCCAGCACACTGTAATGAGTCTCATGCTCAGGGTGTCTAAAAATGTATCTACCTTACCTACTGGCAAGAAAAAACAAAAACCATATACAAGAAAAAACTCGACTCAACGCATTCAGCCAGCAAATTGGACTGAAAGTCAATTGCAATAAGATCGATCTCCTGACTTTTAATATTGCCTCTCCATCATCAGTATGGATAGAAGATTATATTCTCAATGTAGAAACATTCACATACTTGTTCCACCGTCCTGGCTGATGGTGCTGCCCAAGCCAGGACATCCGGAACAAAATCAGTAAAGCCAGGAACACCTTCAGGAGCTTAAATACAGTCAGGAAATCATCAAAATACAACACCAAAACCAAAGTCAAGATTTATCAGAGCTGCATACTTTCAACACTACTTTAGAGTGCAGAATGCTGGGGAATGAGAAAGTCTGACATGTCCGAACCGTCTTCATCCCGTACAACCTGCCTCAGAAAAATCCTCCGTATCTTTTGGCCCAGAATGATCTCAAACCAAGATCAATTGACACAGTGCAGCCAAGCGGATCTGAGCACCATCATTGCCAGGAGGCATTGGAGATGGATCAGTCATGTGCTTCGGATGCAAACTGATTCCATCACCAGAGTAGCAATAAGATGGACACCTGAAGGCAAGCGAAAAAGAGGCTGCCCGAAAACAACATGGAGAAGAGCTGTGGAAGCCAAGCTGAAAAACCTGGGGCACGGCTGGGGGACCATTGAAAGACTCGCCAGAGACAGACAGGAGTGGAGTATCAGAGGGGTAGCCATGTTAGTCTGTATACACAGAAACAACAAGGAGTCTGGTGGCACCTTAAAGACTAACAGATTTATTTGGGCATAAGCTTTCGTGGGTAAAAACCCACTTCTTCAGATGCATGAAGTGAAAATTACAGATACAGGCATAAATATATTCGCACATGAAGAGACGGGAGTTACCTTACAAGGGAGGTGGAGCTGAGGATCTTCATTGCTGCCCTAAATGCCAGAGGCATAATGGGATCATCATGATGATGATTACCCATTGGCGGAGCCTTTTAGAACCACAATGGTATTTCTCATCTCTGCAAGCAGCCCAACTTTCCAAGACCAAATGAATGGTCTGTTACCTCTTACAATCTTTCTCCGTGTCTTAGGATTTCCAGTGAGAAGCCAGTGTTTCTGTGAGCTGGGTCAGGCAGCCAACTCACACGTGTGCATGTGTGGTATTTAGCATGCTTCCTCGACCTGCTGGGGCATGCTGTGCCTAAGGATGACAACAGCATTGTCAGACGTCTCCTGGCAGGGAGCTGTAGACTGTATGCATTTTAGTCACTCAGGAGCATGCCTTAAAGGTGTTGGGGGAAAGGATCTATATCAGACACAGCCTACAACTAGAAATGCCAAGCAGAGGACTCGTTTGTATGTAGCCAGCAGTAAAAAATCCCATGCAAGCAGCTGGGTTTAAGGTGCAGGTACCAGCGAGGGTTGGTGGCCTGTGATATACAGGAGGTCAGACTAGATGATGGCTCTGTATGGCACACGGCAGGGGCAGAGGGAAAGGTGTGCTCCTAACTGCAGGGCAAGGAACATTTCGGAGAAATTTGCATCTGCTTGTGTAACCTCTGGGATAGGCCATGCAGTGAAACCCAGGCCGCTATCTGTCAAATAATAAAATCTTACTAAAGAAACAGAAATCCAGAAAAGAGAATTGAGAGGTGGGTCATTGTGCTTCTGCTCAACATTTGGTGGGTAGTATATAGGACCCTACCACATTCACAGCCATGAAAGACACGTCACAGACTGTGAAATCTGGTCTGCCCAGTGAAATCTGCTGGGGAGGGGGAGAGCTGGGGGCACCCAAACTGGGTCTCCTACCATGCCCTGCCCCCTGAAAGAGTGATGACCCCCACGAATACCATGTCACCCTCCCATCTGCGCTGCCCACGGCTCTCCGGCTGCCCAGTTCTGAAGGGAGTGCCTCTGGCAGCAGCTGCAGCACCCCCCAAGTAAGGGGGGCAATGCCATGACCCCCCTCCTATAATAGCCCCAAAACCCTTTTTTGGGGTCAGGACCACCAGGGTTATAACACCATGAAATTTCAGAGGTAAATACCTGAAACCGTGAAATTGACCATTTAAAGAAGCCTGTGACTGTGAAGTTGATGAAAATGGACGTGACTTTGGCAGGGTCCTAGTAATATACAACCACTCCAGCCATGAGCTAGAACTTGCCATACAGCAACAGACCTAATCCACCCTACGCACTTCTCTGAAAGTGGCCAAGGACAAAGGTGTCACAGGAAGGTATAGCTCACCTTGAGAACAGCCCTGTGGTCCCAGTGGGGGCTCAGTGCATTTTGGCCAGACACAGACGGACTGATAGCTCCTGCAGCTGTATCTTTGCCAGTGCAGGGAGTCCTGCAGTTCTCAGTTATATCCAAAGGCAGAGACTTTGCTCAGCTGAAGTTAAGTTGTTTTCCCCAATATCACTTACTTCAGGGGGGATCATCATAAAATACTATGGTAGTTTTCTGAAAAAAACAGAAACTTAACATTAGGGAGCCTGGAAATCAAGGTGCAGGCTCCATGTTAAAAATAAAGCAAACATCTGAAAGTATGGAGAAACTCAGTTAAAGATCACTTGGCCAACTTTCCCTCTGCCCTTAACCCTGCAATTCTCCCATCTTACCCCAGCAGACAATTTGTAGAGAGGGCCAAATACTGTTACATGGGCGCAAGCAACTGCCTCTGGACTACCCAAATGGGACTGCTCAAAGGGTCATTTCAAAGGGACTTGCAAGCCCATAACTGAGAGCAGAATTTGGCCTGGCTACAATGCATAAGATGCAGGCTTTTTCTGGGGAAGGCCTATTTCAGAATAGGAGTACGAGTGGCACCTTAGAGATTTAATCTCTAAGGTGCCCCAAGTACTCCTTTTCTTTTTGCGAATACAGACTAACACAGCTGCTGCTCTGAAACCTATTTCAGAATGTTTGTTCTGAGGGCGTGCAGTGGTGTTGTAGCCGTGTTAGTCCCCAGATACTAGAGAGACAAGGTGGGTAAGTAATACCCGGTACTGACAGCCAGTTACGACCTGACGTGGTAGTCACCGACAAGGCCCAGAAAAAGATCATCCTCGTCGACATCACGGTCTCCTTCAAGAACAGGACCCCGGCCTTCCGCGAAGCCCAAGCTCGTAAGCTGGAAAAAGACGCCCCTTTGGCCGACACCCTGAGAGCGAAGGGCTACGAGGTGCAGATGGACACCCTGAAAGTCGGGGCCCTGGGCACTTGAGACCCCTGCAACGAGCGTGTGCTGCGGACCTGTGGGATCGGTCGACGCTACGCACGGCTCATGCGGCACCTCATGGTCTCGGACACCATCCGATGGTCCAGGGACATCTACATCGAACGCATCACCGGCCACCGACAGTACCAGGAGGTGTGAGCCGGTACAACATAGTGCATCCACTATGGGAAAGGGACTGAGAGGCTTTTTCCATTGGACCATATGAACTGGAACCATAAACTCACCGAACATTAAATCCCACCAAATGAGGGTAGATCCATCCTCATCATCGTATCCACTCATTATACTCCACACCTGAACATAGCCATTATATGGACAACATACCCCTGTAGCTCAATGTCTGTACTTTGACCCGTTAAACTTTTACCCCCAATCGGGGAGATTGCAGATTATGTATTCCTTACGCCACCCGTTCCTAAACCGAATTTCGCACCCCTTGATAATCTGTACCTTATTCCCTGATAAGCAGAATCTTCTATGCTTAAACTCTGTACCATTTTCTTTTTACTTCAACATTATCTTAATAAAATCTTTCATTGGACCAACTTCTGTTGGTGAGAGTAACTTTCTGAGGGTAGCAGTCACTGGTCCTCCACATCTCCTAATGCTCCTTTGTGAGCTTTTCAATGGAAAGAGAGATGACTCATCAGATGAATTATTCAGACCTTCCCCTTTGAGTATCCCACACACAGCAATTATGTGTAACCTCCTACAAAGCTAATGGCAACACATTTACGTCCTGCAAAATCACATCTGACTGATTTCAGACAGGACTATTCAGTAGAGCTGGTCAGGAAATTATTTAACAAATCTGAAAATAAAATACTTTTGGTTTACATCAAAATCTTGCAGGTTCTCGTTAATACCCAACACCCCCCCCCCCCCGATGAAAAATTCAGGGGAGGGATTCAACAACTGAAAAACAAAATAAAAGTTGGCCTTGGAGGGATTATATTTTTGACAAAACCTGAATTTTTGACAAAACTGGAAATTTTTTTGAAAACCCTGCTCTATAATTGAAAAGCCATTGTTTGTCAAAACAAATCTTTCAGATGAAAATGGGTGACCAGCTCTAGTGTTCAGAGGAATATTGCTGAAATAATAACTCTAAGTTTACAACAACAACACTTTGTTAAACTGAAATACATCTCTGCCTAATGCCCTGTCCCTGCAAATCAGAGGCCTGCTTGCTGCAGATCAGGAGGTGAAGGAAAAGAGTTCCTGCTGCATTAGGGGTTCCTTCCTTTCCTAGGAAGCAATAAAGAAGAAGAGAGAATCATAGAATCATAGAATATCAGGGTTGGAAGGGACCTCAGGAGGTCATCTAGTCCAACCCCCTGCTCAAAGCAAGACCAATCCCCAACTAAACCATCCCAGCCAGGGCTTTGTCAAGCCTGACCTTAAAAACTTCTAAGGAAGGGGATTCTACCACCTCCCTAGGTAACACATTCCAGTGTTTCACCACCCTCTTAGTGAAAAAGTTTTTCCTAATATCCAACCTAAACCTCCCCCACTGCAACTTGAGACCATTACTCCTTGTCCTGTCCTCTTCTACCACTGAGAATAGTCTAGAACCATCCTCTCTGGAACCACCTCTCAGGTAGTTGAAAGCAGCTATCAAATCCCCCCTCATTCTTCTCTTCTGCAGACTAAACAATCCCAGTTCCCTCAGCCTCTCCTCATAAGTCATGTGTTCCAGACCCCTAATCACTTTTGTTGCCCTTCGCTGGACTCTCTCCAATTTATCCACATCCTTCTTGTAGTGTGGGGCCCAAAACTGGACACAGTACTCCAGGTGAGGCCTCACCAATGTCGAATAGAGGGGGACGATCACGTCCCTCGATCTGCTCGCTATGCCCCTACTTATACATCCCAAAATGCCATTGGCCTTCTTGGCAACAAGGGCACACTGCTGACTCATATCCAGCTTCTCGTCCACTGTATCCCCTAGGTCCTTTTCCGCAGAACTGCTGCCGAGCCATTCGGTCCCTAGTCTGTAGCTGTGCATTGGGTTCTTCCTTCCTAAATGCAGAACCCTGCACTTATCCTTATTGAACCTCATCAGATTTCTTTTGGCCCAATCCTCCAATTTGTCTAGGTCCCTCTGTATCCTATCCCTGCCCTCCAGCGTATCTACCACTCCTCCCAGTTTAGTATCATCTGCAAATTTGCTGAGAGTGCAATCCACACTATCCTCCAGATCATTTATGAAGATATTGAACAAAACCGGCCCCAGGACCAACCCTTGGGGCACTCCACTTGACACCGGCTGCCAACTAGACATGGAGCCATTGATCATTACCCGTTGAGCCCGACAATGTAGCCAACTTTCTACCCACCTTATAGTGCATTCATCCAGCCCATACTTCTTTAACTTGCTGACAAGAATACTGTGGGAGAGCGTGTCAAAAGCTTTGCTAAAGTCAAGAAACAATACATCCACTGCTTTCCCTTCATCCACAGAACCAGTAATCTCATCATAGAAGGCGATTAGATTAGTCAGGCATGACCTTCCCTTGGTGAATCCATGCTGACTGTTCCTGATCACTTTCCTCTCATGTAAGTGCTTCAGGATTGATTCTTTGAGGACCTGCTCCATGATTTTTCCAGGGACTGAGGTGAGGCTGACTGGCCTGTAGTTCCCAGGATCCTCCTTCTTCCCTTTTTTAAAGATTGGCACTTCATTAGCCTTTTTCCAGTCATCTGGGACTTCCCCCGTTCGCCACGAGTTTTCAAAGATAATGGCCAGTGGCTCTGCAATCACAGCCGCCAATTCCTTTAGCACTCTTGGATGCAACTCGTCCGGCCCCATGGACTTATGCACATCCAGCTTTTCTAAATAGTCCTTAACCACCTCTTTCTCCACAGGGGGCTGGCCATCTATTCCCCATGTTGTGATGCCCAGCGCAGCAGTCTGGGAGCTGACCTTGTTAGTGAGGCAAAAAAAGCATTGAGTACATTAGCTTTTTCCACATCCTCTGTCACTAGGTTGCCTCCCTCATTCAGTAAGGGGCCCACACTTTCCTTGGCTTTCTTCTTGTTGCCAACATACCTGAAGAAACCCTTCTTGTTACTCTTGACATCTCTCACTAGCTGCAGCTCTCTCTCACAGTTGCCAGGGGTAAGGGGAGTTAAGTTTTGAAAAGTTTTGATGTGCTAGGAATAGACACACACAAATCCACACCAGATTGAGTAGATGGTCTTCTTTCTGCTGCAGTGCCAAACTGACAAGTCTAGAAAATAGACCAGTTCCACATTCTCTAGGCCCTGTGACTAGTACTCAGCTAGCACCAAAGCCCAAGAGATCTGTTCAGCTGCTGAGGTCTGTACTTAGCTCTCAGCTACCCCTGACTCTATGGAGATTGTTGGGAGAGGGCCGATGATACTGCGGAAGGGTTGTGAAATACGTAGCCGGTTTGAATCTGTGCTGCATTCAGAAAGCTCCCTCTATCAAATACACTTTGAGAGAGAATCAAAGACACTGACAATTTATTCTGATTGGTTAGGCTCTGGAGTAGAGCAGTACAGGTTACATCTTTTTGTGCCAGGGAGAAGACACACCCCTGGGGGAGGGAAAGGTAGGATTTCCATTGGTTCCATCAGGTACTCCCTCCCAGCCCTGTCAATGGAGTTTGCAAGGGGGTATCCTTGCTCCATGCACCCCCACTTTATCCATGCCAGGTCTGCTCTAGCAACCCCCCCCCCCCGAAGGACACACTCAATGAAGGCACTGCTGCAGAAATCCAAACCCCGTCCCAAGATGGACTGCTCCAAGTGTGAATTTTGGTATATTTGGAAGGCTGCCCACGCACTACTTGCCTGGCAGTGCTGCTAAGCAGGACATGGGGCGCTGGCCTTTTGCCTAAGTAAAGCATGTAGGACCAGGTGCTCTGCCCCTGAAAGTCTGTTTACAAAGATTTAAATGCAAAGCTTGTTTTATGAGGTGTCTAGATTACCACTATACTGCAAACAGAGCCTGCTCCACCTGGCATGTTCATAGAGTTCAAGACTAGAAGGACCATCAGCTCATCCAGTCAGACCGTTACATTTTACCCAGTTGCCCCTGTACTGAGCCCAATAACGTGTGGTTGGCTACAGCAGTTCTTCCAGAAAGGCAGCCAGTCTTGATCTGAGACACTGAGATGGAAAATCCACCACTGCCCTTGGGAGTTTGTGCCAATGGCTCATCACCCTCACTGGTAACAAATTGCCTTATTTTTAATTTGAATGTGTTGGCAGCAGCATCCAGCCATTGGTTCTTGTTCTGCCTTTCTTTGCTAGAGCACAGAGCCCCTTAGTACTTGGTATTTTCTCCCTGTGAAAGCTCTTCTAGTCTATAACCTCATTCTTCATTCTGATAACTAAAGAGATTGAGCTCTTCAAATGGCTCACTGTCAGGCATTTTCTCCAGACTTGCAATCATTTTTGTGGCTCTTTTCTGTACCCTCTCTAGTTTTCAAAGGGGACACCAGAACTGTACTCAATAGTCCTGCATCGGGCTCACCAATGCCATCTACCTCCCTGCTCCTGCTCACACTGCTCCCCATTCTACAGCCCAGGATCGCATGAGCCCTTTGTGTCCCAGCATTACACTGGCAGCGCATGTTCAGACGACACCTAGCTCCTTTTCGGAGACACGGCTTTCCAAGGGGCATCCTAGTCACTTGCATACTTATTTTTCTCTTTGTTCTTTGGTGTTGTGCCTGTTACTGTTCTGACAGGGGAAGACTCATCAGGGCACTATCTGTCTTGTGTTAGGATATAGATATTCAGGCCTGTCTGTAAAGGCCTGTACTCTAAGAATGTAGGTATATGTTTGTAACCCTTCTGCCTGTCAGAGTTGGCAGCAACAAGGTCCGGGTTCAGTATCTAGGGGATCCATTCCAATAACACAATGCAAAACCGGCTCGAGCCCCCACCCAGTGACCTGGGACAAATATATACCACCCCCGCTGGGCACCTCCAAGAGGCAATACTTCCCCTCTCGCAAGCACAGAGTCCGAGTGTAGCAAAAAGCCTTTTAATAACAGAGAGAAACAATGTGGCATTATATTGGGGAAACACCACCTACAGGATTCATAACACAACCCATGAGCAAGAAACCCACCCCAAGCAAATTGGGGCATGTCCTTTCCCTTTGGTTCTTGAGTCCAGCAACCCAAAAATCACGCAAAGTCCAACGACCCAAAAGTCTCTATCCCTGGTCAGGGAAGCCCCAGAATTTGAAAGTTTATCTGCAGAGTTTTACCTCCCAACCTGGGTGGAGATTGGGGGAGGGGGGCAGTTAAGGGGCACCTTACGTGGTCCAAAGCTGATGGCCCCACCTCTCCATGGGGCTCCGCTCTGCCAGCCACCCCATGAGCTGCTCTAGGCATCCGACAAACCGCTCTGCTCACCATCCTGCAAACTGCTCCACCATATATCTTCAGGCTCCCCCACTACTTAACACAACACTCAGTGATTTCAGCTCTTAGTTAGTTTAGCTCTTTTGTGATTTCAGTTTGTAGTAGGGGAACCTCAGTGCTGGTGCACCATTAGCCCAAAGTGAATTCAGCTCAGCAGCCTGTAACTAGACTCCTAATAGAATCAAAATCAGCTCTGATAGTCCACAGTGGAGAGAGGAGAAAGTGCAATTAGCATGTAAGGCCCTCCCCAGGGGGCCCATACCACCAAGTATTAATACCTGTCCCTAGCCTCTCTCAATTCACAGAGTTTTGGAACCCATGTCCCTTGCTTAGCGAGTGCTACTTAGTTGATGTAAGACCCTTCTCCATCATAACAAAAGGTCAAGTGCAGTTCCACTGTCCTTGATTCCCATAATCAGGGTAATAACAATTTATTCTTCCTGCCCCAATAACAGAGACACTGGGGATCCCACAGCAGCCAAAGTGACCATTTGGGCAGCTACGGCCTCATTCTAGGTGGGGGGGGGTGTGCCTTTGCAAATAAGATCGGCCCCTGAAGTTCTTTTCCACAACCTGCCACGCCTCACCACCAGATGTCAGGGTGGAGCTCATCCTGTCTCGGCTTACATGTTTATCATTTAGCTAGTAATAGAGGTTTCAGAGTAACAGCCGTGTTAGTCTGTATTCGCAAAAAGAAAAGGAGGACTTGTGGCACCTTAGAGACTAACCAATTTATTTGAGCATGAGCTTTCGTGAGATGAAGTGAGCTGTAGCTCACGAAAGCTCATGCTCAAATAAATTGGTTAGTCTCTAAGGTGCCACAAGTACTCCTTTTCTTTCTAGTAATAGAGGTATACAAGAAAGAATCTGTGGAAGGGCCTTCTTTCACTGTGACAGTCTGAGGCCCTGTTCTTAGGCCAAGGCCTTTGGCTAAGCAGCAGAGGCAGCCATAAACTGGGAAGCGAACAGCCATAAACTGGGAAGCTAGTCAATATGGGGCTGTTAGGAAGGTGATCCGATCTATCACCTCCAGAGAAAGGGAAGAACCTAGAAGATGTAAAAGGAAATTTAGGTTGATAGTTTTCTGACTGGTAAGAACTCACTTATCAATAGACACAGCTGGGAAACCCTTATGTCTTTATAGATGTCGTTGTAAAATCCACACTTCTGTATCGTTTTGTCATTATAGTTCCCACTTTGCTATTGTTTGTCTGTATAATCTCTGTCTGGTTCTGTGATTGTTTCTGTCTACTGTATAATTAATTTTGTTGGGTGTAAACTAATTAAGGTGGTGGGATATAATTGGTTACCTAATCATGTTACAGTATGTTCGGATTGGTTAGTTAAATTTCAGTAGAATGATTGGTTAAGGTATAGCTAAGAATATTACTATATAAATTAGGGGCAAACAGGAAATAAGTTGGGATTCGAAAATAAGGAAAAAGGAACTTGGATTTAAGCTTGCTGGAAGTTCACCCCAATAAACATCGAATTGTTTGCACCTTTGAACTTCGGGTATTGTTGCTCTCTGTTCATGCGAGAAGGACCAGGGAAATGGGAGAGTGAAGGAATAAGCTCTCTAACATCTTGCCCCATTCCAGAAGCACAAACCATGGTTCATGGTTCCTTATGCCATGGGATAGCCCAAAGCAGCCCGAGAGCACCACTGAATTTGCTCTGCAAAATCCAATGTATTCCGTGGCCTGCCACATGTCTCTGGAACTCCATTGTTAAACCTGGGAACAGTCTATGAAATGGTACGTTTAATCTAGCTCTCACTATGTTTCCATTTGAGTTTTAGTAGCAACTGAATTTGCAGTTTTTGTGCTAGCAAAACTCTGCTTGAACTCAATTTGCCTAAGTAAGGACTACAGGGTCAAGCCCAAGAAATTTACCTAGTGAAGCATTAGCACATGGCCATGGAAATTACTGAGGATTCAAGAACAATGTATCTATAAGTAAAGAGTGTAGTGATAAAATACATGGGAGGGCAGCTGTAGGTACTGGGTATTAAAGCACTGTGCTTGAATGCTTTTAAATCCAGGGTTTAGATATCAATCTCAAACTGGCCTCTGAGGCTGGGAAAGGAGACTTTAGCATTTACAGCATATTTTCTGTGCTGTCAGATTACTATGGATTGCTTTGGTTGCCTCTGATTGGCTAATTTGCAACCCAGCTGGCTGACAACCAACTGCAGTAGGAACTCTCTGCTATTCCTTAAAGGAAAAGTTTGCATTCCTGTTTGCAACTACAAGCTTCTTAACGGAAGGCTTTTTTCCCCAGCCTTCATAGCATTTCAACACTCACTATTTCTGCCCTTTCACACATTCAATGTTTAGTTCTATTCAGTCCCAGCACAGCTGAACACAAACCCCTAAACCTACGGAAATTCCAAAAACAGACCAGAAAATTCCCACAACAGACAGAACACTTGGGCACTCTGCAGACAGGATCCAGCTGAGCCACATCCATTGGCAAGGCAGGAACAACCCCAG
Source organism: Caretta caretta (assembly GCF_965140235.1). NCBI lineage: Eukaryota > Metazoa > Chordata > Testudines > Cheloniidae > Caretta > Caretta caretta. Next base: position 12,631,969 of record NC_134209.1, read on the forward strand.
AGGAGATCTCTGTCCTCCCATCACCATGCCAGAGGGAGTAACAAGCTGCACGTAGGAGTTTGCAGAAGTGGCATGTACTGTGCCTCTCTCCAGCTGTTACCAATTTTCTATAAAAGTCTGAGGGCAAGAGGGTGCATTGCTAAAACTCACCCCTAAATCGGATTATTTTTGCTAATATATTTCCTTCTTCCCCCAAATTGTTTCCGTAGTAACATTACAGCCATCTCTGCTTAATCATCCAAGTGAAAGATTCCTTATGGAGCTCTCTTCAGACTCCCCACAGAAAAGGTTTCTCTACAGGAGAGGCTGAGCCAGGCCAATGGGACTTCAAGGTCACAGGAGGTTCGTGGCCATGCCAGGAACTGACCGCAGATCATTACAGCACTCAGCCCTGTGCCTTAACCACCAGAGTATCCTTGTGGTTAGAGGGCAGATTAAAGCCAGTTATAAACTGCTAATTTACTATGGCAGGAACCCAGCCAAAGGGGCATTACCACTGAATGCAGGAAACCAAAACCAAAGGTAAGTCCTCAGCAAGGGCACTAGAGACGCCCATTGGCAATGCGCCAATGGTGGGGCAGACACCTTTCACAGCAGCAGAGACCAGATGCTAAGGACCATATGGTCAAAAGTAGCTACTGATTTTAGGGGCCTCCAGTTTTTGGTGACCAGCTGAGCTGTCTTGGCCTGCACATATAGCTCCAGCGGATGCCCACTGGAGCTCCAGGCACATTCGGTGTTTCAGTCTGGGTGTCCCAGAACTTTAGCAGCCAGGCTCACTAAGTGTTGGCCTGTGTACTTAGTGCACCGATGGTAATAAGAGGTCAGCACCCCCAGCTACCACGAGGGTTAATGGCTGGGGGCTTTGAATGGGGAGGGCTGCCACAGAAGGGTTTGCATTTGCATTTTACCCCATTGCTGGAGTTTGTTATTTTCCTTAAGCTTGTCATCATTTCCAGGAGGCCCAACTGGCTCCTTCCTCTGCAGGGCTAGATGGTGCCTGTCGGCACAGCCATGGGTGCGACGGGGAGGAGCCCTGGGAGCCCTTGTGACTGACCCACAATTTTCTCCGGCTTCATCCGAGCTCAGAAGGAGTCACAGATTCCAAGGGCAGAAGGACCATTGTGATCATCTAGTGTGACCTCTGTGCGACACAGGCCGGAGACCTCACCGGCCTCCCTCCCAGAACTGGTGGTGGGGATCTTCTGATGGCTATTCCACTTGCACAGTGACCCCTCGACGCTGAGTCAGCCACACGGGCCTGTCCATTGCGGGGACAGTGCCAAGGATCCCTTGCTGCAGTTCGCCCACCCAGGAGAGTTTGGGAAGTGGTACTCGTGCCCTGTGCAGGGGACGCCAAGGCATGACTGAGTGCAGCGTGCCAACAATTACAGGCATGCACATGCACAAACTTGGGTGCAGAAGTGCCCTGAAAAGCCTTCCAGCTCTTTGCTGAGATGTGAGGGCGGGAAAGCTAGGAAGGACACGCTGAGAAACAAAACAGATTTACCAGCGTCTGTGGTGGAGCTGCGGGTGAGTCATACCTGCCAGCCCCTCCCTTCTGCCTGCTATGAACGTTTTGTCCCCGCAGGGAAACAAGTGTGCGGTAATTAGCCGTCAGAACCACGGCCAGGGGAGCTGGGGACGTCCACAGCTGCTCTCTGAAGAGCTGCAGCAGCTAGCGAGAAGCCAGGCGCAGAGAGGGAAGCCAAGTATCCGCCGCCTCTGCTCTCGCCAGGCTTCGGGGGAGCTACAGAACCGGGGGGTTGAAGGAGAGCGGGCGAGAGCGCCCGAAACGCGCAGCTGCGTCCGGGGCTGTGACCAGCCAGCCAGGCGACAGGGCGCTGCAGGGTTCCCGCTGCCTGCTTGTCACACGCGCACGCAGGCTTGTGGTCCGGGCAACCGCCTGCGCAGCTCCTGCACCGGCGCGTCGGACGCTGGCTTGCTGAGGACGCTCCGGTCCCTTCCAGCTCCAGGTGAGTGCAAACTTTGCCCTGGGGAGCTGGAGGGGGGAACTCGGGGGTGCCACGGACGCTGCTGCTGCAGCGAGAGGGCCGCAGAGGGGTGTGGGCATGAGGGACCCGAACTGCCCTGGCACTACCCTGCCAGGGCCCGGGGGAAGCAAGTGCCCCGTGCAGGAAGAGGCGCGGAACAGCACCAGGCGTTGCCGCCCTTTGCAATGTGGAAAGGTAGGGAGTTGGCTCTGCTGGCTGTTGGTGCATTCAGATTATTATTTCTTCTGCTTTCACCAGATATTTTGCTCTAAACACGGAGCCGCTGGAGACGAATTAGCTGCTGCACGTTCCTATTTTACACGATCACTGAGGAAGATAGTTTATGTAGTCAGCGGCGGATTCTGTCACCTTGTGTACAGTGAGCGGTACCGTATTGTGTGTCTCACACCCCCCCACTGATTTCAGAACCAATGGTAACGGGGGTCAACAGGAACACGGGCAAAAGCGCGGTGCGCACCAACAAGAGTAAAGGTGGCAGAACCGAGCCGCGGAGCAGGACACGTGCTGCAGCCGAGAAAGGGATGCACATGGGGGGGGGGGGGTTCAGCTTTTCACGGTCGCCTTTTGGTTCCCGGTGGCAGGAAAAAGGGGGTATCTAAAAATAGCCCCGTAAACACCCAGTCGCGGGAGAGCCCACTGGCAGCGCAGCGGCGGTGTGCGAAGCGCCGCCGTGCGGGTTCGCCGGTGAGTGCTCCTGAGGCCACGCTCCCCGGGAGACCCCCCGCTCAGCAGCTGCGGCCGCCGGGCAGGCACCGCGCGGAGCGCTCGAAGGAGCCGGCGGGGGGGACAGGCCCGGCTTGGCGGCAGTCGGCGCACAACGAGCCCTTGGCGTGGCCGCGGGGTGCGGCGTCCGAGCCCAGAGCCCGCTCCCCGCGGCGGGACGGGCTTCCGCAAGGCAGGAGCCCGCGCACCCGGGGCGAGAACTTGCCGCTCGCGGGCGCCTCTGGCACTCAGACGCTGAGGCCCCGAGCCCCAAAGAAACGGGGGCACCTGGCTCCCGCTGAAATCCTGAGCCCCTGCTGCGAGGTGCCTCGGAAGCCCTGGGCCGTGCTCCAGCGCCCCAGCCCTTTCTGCTGCTTGGGCGCTCGGGACCAGACCATGGCCTGCCCCATCTCCACCTGCGGGGATTCAGCTGCCCGTGGAGCCAGGGCCGATCAGCCCAACGGGGCTCCGAGGGCTGGGCTTGGGACGACTCCGACTGTATGTGACCAGCGCGTGTTTGCGGGACGCAGCCTACAGCTTGCGGCCCCTTTCGGGAGGAAAGATGCGCTATGGGGACGGGGGGGGGGGAGCAGTGGGTTTGGCCCTGACTCTGCTCGTGGTGAAGCCGGGGGAGTTTCAGCACCGACACCCATGGGGCGAGGCCAGCACTGTCAGCAGTGAGGAGCACCTACCCCCAAGCGAGGTCCCTGGGCCCGCACCTCTGGCCCCAGGCCCCGAGAGGAACACTCAGGGCTGGCCACAGGACTCTGCAAACCTGTGGAAGGGCGGAGCGCTCTGCCCACGTTGCTCTAAACTGTTGTTCCAAACAGGGGTGGCAGGTTTGTAGAAATGTTGGTGGTGCCCAGAACCCGCCCCCGCCCAAACTCCGCCCCCCCCCACCTGCCCAAGGCTCTGGGAGGGAGTTTGGGTGGGGGAGGAGGTCTGGGATGCAGGCCCTAGGCTGGGGCAGGGGATTGGGGTGCAGGCTCTGGGAGGGGGTGTGGAGGGAGGGGGTGCAGGGGTGAGGGCTGTGGGGTATGGGAGGGGCTCAGGGCAAGAGTAGGGGTGTAGGGGGGTGAGGGCTCTGTCTGGGGCTGGGAATGAGGAGTTTGTGTGTGGGAGGGGCTCAGGGTGAGAGTAGGAGTGGGGGGGGTGAGGGCTCTGTCTGGGGCTGGTGGGTTTGGGGGGTTAGAGAGGCTCAGGGCTGAGGCAGAGGGTTAGGGTGTGGGGGGGTGAGGGCTCTGGCTGGGGCTGGAGATGAGGGGTTTGTGCTGTTGGAGGGGGCTCAGGGCTAGGGCAGAGGGTTAGGGTGTGGGGGAATGAGGGCTCGGGCTGGGGGGGTTGGGGTGTTAGAGCGGCTCAGGGCTGGGGCAGAGGGTTGGAGCGCAGGGGGATGCGGGCTCTGGCTGGGACTGGGGATAAGGTGTTTGGGGTGTTAGAGAGGCTCAGGGCTAGGGTAGAGGGTGGGGGGGTGAAAGCTCTGGCTGGGGGTGTGGGCTCTGGGGTGGGGCAGGGCTGGGGATGAGTTTGGGGTGCAGGCAGGCTGCTCTGGGACAGGGACCAGAGAGGAGGATTCCCGCCAGCCCTTTCCCTGCCAGCAGTAGCAAGCTCTGGGGGAGGACCTCCCCTTTCCCGCCCCCCCAGCGGCGCACTCACCCCCACAACTGTCACTGCATGTGCTCCTAGGGGCCCTCTCAGGTCCAGGAATCTCCCTCGCCTCCCCCAGGGTGGGTCCCGGGGGGTGCTGCGTGCGCCTCCTCCCCTGCCCTTGCCCCGACTGTAGCCTCACTGGGGGTGAGGGATGGGGCTGCCTCCTTGCCCAGCATGGGGCAGGAGCGGTGACTGCGGGCGAGGGGGCCCTGGGCTGGTGGAGGGTCGCGCCGGAAAAGGGAAGGGTCTGAGGGGGAAGGGCAGGCTCAGAGTCAGTCTGCCCTGGCAGGGGAGTTGGGGGGCACTAGGACCCCGGGGCAGCAGTTGCTGCAGGGAGGCAGCATGGAGCTGCGGGGAAGAGGCAGAGGCAGGGACGCTCTGCTCCGGGGCCTGGGAGGCGCGCAGGGGGCTGGGGGCAGCAAGAGGGGCCGGGGGCGCGGCAGGTGGGGCCGGGCCCGTGGGCTCTGACTATTGCTGGTGCTAAGGCACCACGTGGAGATAGAACTCGCCGCCTCTGGTTCCAAAGAAATATCTCCAGGCTGCTCAGGCAGAGGACCCTGCCTGCAGCCCCGCACTGGGTGAGGAAGCCCTCTCCTGCAGGCAGGGTCCTCTGCCTGAGCAGCCGCTCGCAGCCTGGCTCTCTCCTGCTTTGCCTGGGGAGCCCAGCGCCTGCCACCCTGCTTCTCCACAGGGACGCAGTCGGGCTGCCGAGTTTGCCGCCAGTCGCAGCGCCGCCTTCGCTGAGCGACACCTGCCTGGAGGCCAGGGGGCTGCCGCGAGCCGGGGCAGCAAGGCTCCCCCGGGTTAGGGGTCTGTTCGGGAGTGGGGCAGCGAGCCAGAAAAGGCTCCCGGGGAAGCCGGCACTGTGCGCAGCCCGCCCCGAGAGCAAGGCTTGGCAGCGCGCTGGGAAGAGCTGTTGTTAGCAGGTCGCTGATGCTCATTGGCTTTAATGCCCGGGGGGTGGGCCCCTGTGAGAGAGAAAGCATTGCACGGGGGCGTGGGGATAGGCTGGGCCCCTGTTCATTGCATTGCTCCTTTATTTTCACTTTTATTCCATAGAAAGGGAAACGCTCTGACTTTTGTTCCAAGACTCTGATGATGAGCTTTTCGTTAAAAAGTGTAAACAGGTGGGAAGTGCTTTGTTTACACACCCGCTCCCCACCACTGGTCCCTACCATGCTTACTTGCTTTGCTCTAACGTGACTCGGACTCAGCTGTGACAAGCAGCGCTACCGCGAGAGAGGGGGGCGCTACTAGAGGACACCTCTGTTCTCTGTGAAGTGGCCTTCCTTGCTCGTTTGGAGCAAAGGTGTCGCTGCAGCAGATTCATTGGGGCTTTGCAGAGGGTCAGTGTATCCGGCTTTTGTGTTTATGGCTTGGAGGTGCTTTTTTTAAACCCTGAAATCGCATGGGACCTGCATTTCTCCTAGTGTTTCACTGTTTGGCTGATAGTGACTGTGAGAAGACCAGTCTGGAGTGGAAGGTTGTTCCAGTGTTTAAGGCATTACCCTGGGGCGCAGAAGACCATCTAGGTGCCCAGCTTGGCCACAGTCATGTAGCTTCTCTGTACCTCAGTTTCTTCATCTGGACAATGGGGATAATGGCCCTGCCCCACCTCACAGGGGTGGTGTGCGGATTAACAAATTAAATACTGGGAGGTGCACAGCTAATACAGGATAAGAATCATATAAGTAGTCACCTAAGTGGCTCCGCAGAAATATTTTCAAAGTCCATCCAACTACAAAGCTGTCTGGGTTTACATGAACCCAGCAGCGCTGCTCTGTAGGGCTGGGCTTATGCAAGCCCAAATGATTTTCTTCACGGTAATTTTTAAAACCCCTAACAGGTAGTAGCTGTTTAGCCATATGACAAATCACTCGCCCCACGAGCACATTTCCAAATGCAGAAGCCGGCCATTTGCCCCCAGAGGCCCTAGATGAGCACACAAATGCTGCTCTGGGTCAGTATTGAGATGCACTGGCAGAGCCCCACCGTGACAACTGCTTGCGTTAGGGTGTGTTCTACCTGACTGGTCCTTCACTTTAGTATCCCCGCTTGGAAATCTAGGGCTAGATCCTCAGCTGGTGTAAATCAACATCAGTCCAGTGAAATCATAGAATCATAGGACTGGAAGGGACCTCGAGAGGTCATCTAGTCCAGTCCCCTGCACTCAAGGCAGGACTAAGTATTATCTAGACCATCCCTGACAGGGGTTTGTCCAATGTGCTCTTAAAAATCCCCAATGATGGAGATTCCACAACCTCCCATGGCACTTTGTTCCAGTGCTTAACCAGCCTGACAGTTAGGAAGTTTTTCCTAACATCCAACATAAATCGCCCGTGTTTCTTCTTGTCCTATCCTCAGAGGTTAAGGAGAACATTTTTTCTCCCTCTTTCTTGGAACAAACTTTTATGTACTTGAAAATTGTTATCATGTCCCCACTCGGTCTTCTCTTCTCCAGACTAAACAAACCCAATTTTTTCAATCTTCCTTCCTAGGTCATGTTTTCTAGACCTTTAATCATTTTTGTTGCTCTTCTCTGGAATTTCTCCAATTTGTCCACATCTTTCCTGGAATGTGGTGCCCAGAACTGGACACAATACTCCAGTGGAGGTCTAATCAGCATGGAGTAGAGCAGAAGAATTACTTCTCGTGTCTTGCTTACAACACTCCTGCTAATTCATCCCAGAATGATGTTTGCTTTTTTTGCAATAGTGTTACACTGTTGACTCATATTTAGCTTGTGATCCACTATAACCCCGAGATCCCTTTCTGCAGTACTCCTTCCTAGGCAGTCATTTCCCATTTTGTATGTGTTCCTTCCTAAGTGGAGTACTTTGCATTTGTCCTTATTGAATTTCATCCTATTTACTTCAGAATTACTTTAAATCAGGGTGCCCTGCTGACTTACAGCAGCTGAGGATCTAACCAAGATGGCGAGGGTGGTAAGTTCATTCAGGTCCGGGTGTAAACTTGCTGGCTTTGCAGCCGGAGTGTACATGACAAGACAGGTACGTGGTGCGCTGGGAAAGTGCCTCAGAACCCTTATTACTCCTGCATTACTGAGCAAAGTCTAAGGGCTTGTCTACCCTGGCAATTTACAGCGCAGCAACTTTCTGGCTCGGGGGGGTGAAAAAACACCCCCCTGAGTGCAGCAAGTTTCAGCGCTGTAAAGCGCCAGGGTAGACAGTGCCCCAGCGCTGGGAGCTGCGCCCCTGGTGGAGGTGGGATTTTTTAGAGCTGCACCACGACCACTCAAGGCACGTTAAAGTGCCGGCCACAGCAGCGCTTTCGCGTTGCCAGTGTAGACTGGCCCAGACACAGAGCGCTCAGCCGGGAACATAGGGGCCAACCCCACACTGCTAACACCTGTCTCTCAGCACCTTCAGCTCCCCTGGACTTGACTGGGAGTTGTGGGGTCAGCCAATGCTGAGCGTTTCTCGCCACGTGGCCATAGCAGAAGGACAAACAGGAACGTTTCACCTCTGTGAGAAATAGTTTTGCGTGTGCCAGTCTGTGCCCCATTGTGCCCCAACGTTACTGTAGCCGTGGGAGAAGATCTTACTCATTTGTCACGCAGCCCTCTTGGATGCAAACAACTGGAGGGCCCAATCCTCAGCTGGTGTAAATCAGTGTAGTTCCATTGGATTCAATGGGTCTGACCCCCAGCTGGAGTAAACCGGTGTCACTCCATTGGAGTCCTTCGGCCAGCTCCTCAGCAGGTGGAGTTTCATGGTGAATTCTGACGTCAATGGAGCTATGCTGCTTGACACCCACGGAGGTCCCGGTCCTGTACAGGGACCTCAGCGCTTGTTCCCCCATGCTGGCAACACCGCCGGCCTTCCTGACTCACAAGCTAATGTTTCTGAGTGTTTAGGAGGCATCTGAAAATTCCACCTGGGCAAAATTTCTCAAAACAAAAAAAAATTTGTTAAAATTTGGCCCTTTATCTCCCCCTTCCCCATCCCCTGCCCTGCTCAGGGAATTTTTCACAAAAACATTTTCCTCAAAAAATTTCCATTTTGGGGGGGGAGGCGGGGGGGCAGGGAAAGAAACTTTAGATGAGAAACTTTAAATGAAAATATTTAGCCTGTTGTTCTATTGACTGTTTCTTAATTTTCTTTTTTCAGTTTTGTTTTGTGGGGATTTTTAATGCCAGTTTTGATCTATCAATCTAGTCATATAGGAATGTTTTATCCCCAAATCAAAAAATTGTATTGACATTTAAAAAAATGTTTTGAACACTTTTTTCAGTTTTAAAAGCAAAAAATACTGTTTCAAGCAAATCTGCTGAAAATTCAGCAAACCAAACAATGGACTGTTATTCAAACAGTGGAATAATGTTTGCATTTGCCCAAATTTCTGCAAGATTTTAAATCATGATGATCTGTCCCATTGGAAATGGAAATGCAACCTTAGCACTTACAATGGCACTCACCCCAGAACTTACTCAGTGACACCTGGCCCGTACTGCTTCAGTCATTACAGAGTTACAGAAGAGTCGCTTTGTGCATGGTGACTGGAGTAACAATTCTTCTAGGCTCTGTAAACAAGGTATTTATTAGGCGGAGTTTAGGCTGACTACAGTGCAGCTGAGTGGCAAAGACTTGAGAGAGTTATTCAGCTCACGCTAATGAAGTGTCAATGAAATCTGTACTCTTCAGTGCACCAGTCCTGTTTCTGGCCCGTGTTACGGGGCGTCTCTAGTCAAATGCTCAGAGAGCTGGACAGCATTTTACTGGTGCAGTTTTAGCTCTCTTACTCTACACAGCCTTGCGAGGCACAAGTCGGTGCCATGGTGTAGTGTGACATTGTGGCTAGGGCACAGCCGCAGTCTGGGCAGTCTGCATAAGTGCACCCACCTTTGCTAGCTCTGATGGCGCTAAATCAGCACTGGAGCAATGGGGAGAATTTCGGGGAAGCCTCTGGTAGCCCCAGCCACTGTGGGCGGCACAGAACACACGTACACCAGGGAAATAGCTTACCCAACAGCAGAGACCAGGACATGAGCCATCTGAAAGCTTGTGCCTTTTGGGGCTCTATAGCCTATGTGTGCACTGCACACTAAGCACAGGTCTGGGGGACCCAGCCTTGGGGATGCAGAGTTTCCAAGCCCAAGCTTGAGCATCCACACTGCATTATAAACCTGGGTTTACCATTGCTGGACCCTGATCTCACAGCCCTGTTAACGCATCCACACTGCACTGCACAGCCCTCCAGATACAGGTCTGCAGCTAGACCAGCATCTATGCTGCAAAGTGACACGGCTTGGCCCTGAGTCACAGCAGGAGCTAGGCTCTGACCCCACCCTCCAGCAGAATCCTAAAACCCACATCCTGAGTGTCTGATTCTGTGCGGACAGAAGGGGGCATGGCCTCAAACCTGCGTCCAGGCCTGGGCTTAGTGTGCAGTGTAGACACACCCACTGAGCTTGAGGTTACCTCGTGTTTCCAAAGTCTGGGGGAGAGCTATGAAAGCCTCAGATTGGGGCTAGTGAGGGAAAGGGAATCAGCAGCCTGAGGGCCACAGACTGTGAGGCCAGAGATAATGGGTGGCAAACACTGAACAGCAGCCCCCCAGCTGCTCCTGAGCCTGAAGTCATTGCAGGAATATCCCTCCCTGTGGAAACTGCTTTGCCACTGAGCTACCTCCGACTCCAGTCACTCACTGGAGAGTGCTAGAAGAAAGGAAACAGCTGTAAAGTGGAACTGGGGAAACAAATATGCACGTGTTAAATTTCATATGCAAATTTGCACGCATAAAATTAACACATTGTAAAGAATGACAGTTTACTGAGTCCCGTCAGCGTGCCCAGGGCTCTCAGCCTATCACAGCTGGCCCCAGCCCCACTGATCGAGCTTGCACCCCAAGCCAGACACTAGCGCTGCAGATCAGTTCCGGCTCCAGATCTGAACACCGAGCAGGAGGGGAGGGTGCGTTCCAGGCCCGGGGTCTGGCAAGAGAGGAAGCCGAGGACAGAGGGAGGACATGAGAGTAAAGACAGGAGAGGGTGGGAGCTGGAGGAAAACACATCCCATATACTCATATCTCCCTCGAAACAGTACAGACAATAAAACAGGCCAGGCATTGCTCGGAGATGACACACTCATAGGGCACTCCCGTCTAGCCCGCCCTGCGCGCCCGGCGGGGACTTGCCCAAGCAGATACTAGACAGCTTTTCTACACGGAAACCAGCCCTATCTCTGCAGTGGGCGGCTAGAGACCTGGCCTGGAGGAGGAACCAACACGACTCTGCTGTATGGCGAGGCACGACAGCTTTCCCTTGGGTGGTTTCCTCAGGGCTCATACCCCACAGAGTTGCAGAACAGCAGAGCGAGGGGTGAATTACAGGCAGACACAGTCAGAAATATCCGGTTTTGGAGCAGGTCTGAAGATGGGGCACAGAGACAGATGGACATTTCCAAACAGCTGGTGGCAGAGGAAAGAGGGATGCAAAGACCTGAGTCAGCCCCTGCTCTGCCCCAGACTCCCTGGGGCCCTATGCATGTCACTTACTCTCCCCTGTGTTCCAGCTCCCACCTGTGTGGTGAGGCTAACACTGTGGCCCTGCCCCATGGGGTGTTGGGAAGGCAAATGCGCTGAGCAGCACGAGTGCTCAGACTGTATGGGACTGGGGCCTATATAGATATATAGGTGCTTAGACAGGTGCTTGGCATCTAGGAGGGGACATGTTGCTCCCTGCTTCCCAGCCCACACAATGGAGATGGTGGAGATGCAGCGATTCCTCTAGACCAGGGGAATGCCCATGAAGACTTACATCAGCTTTGTAGCCATTGATACTGGGAGTGTGAGGCCAAGTGTTTGCTTCTGGGCTGAGGCTCCAGCCCAGAGTGCCTGGGGCAATGATGGTAGGTGCAGGAGTCACTGGGGGCTGCTCCCTCACCAGGGGAGCCCACGCTGGCCTAGCATGGCTAGCATCAGCTTCTTTGGAGAGCCTGCCCCTTTCCCGAGCGAAGCCCCCTGTGAGCGCACGGGACATCACCTCCAGGTCGGGGCCGGAATTTGCTCTTCCCTACTCCTTCCAGTTCAGCCAGAAGCATTGGGGTTTGCAGCGTGCTCCCTTGCCGGATGGCAGGCAGGGAACTGGCCTTCGGCAAACTACACCAGCTACCAGTGAGACAATTCCAGGCATTGGGATGGACTCAGCCAGCCTGGCAAATCTAGTCCCTAGGTACTTGCAGGACCATTTATTTCCTTCTAGCTCCCCCAAGGCAGTTACGATCAGCCGGGTTATCCTTTGCTCGCCAGCCTAAATTTTAGCCTATGCTGGGCAGAGGCCTCCTTGGGCTCTGTTTGTTTAACCCTACCCATCAGCATCTGCTCAGCACCTCTGAAAATCAGGGTATTTTAATTAAGGTGCCTACAACCAGATTTAGGTTTCCAGTTTGGGGCCACTATCTTTTTGCACAAACCCCGCCTGTCAAAGCCGCAGCGAGTCTGTGTCTACACCACAGTCAGAAGGTGTGACTGCAGCACGTCTACACACACAGTACCTGAGCTACCGTTGAGCTAGGGCGAGCGGCTCAAGTACACACCCAAGTCCCGAATGGGGCTAGCCGGGCCACTGCCCTTGCTGTCACAGCTTCACTGCTATGGTCACTTTGAGCGAGCTAGATCCAAGCTGGCTCGGGTACGTCTACACATGCTGCCTCCCCACTGCTGGGTAGGCAAACCCACTTTGTCTCTTGACTGTGTGCTCTGTTGGAGTCACTCAGCTTTCTATGCAGAGTACTCCACATTGCTGACCAGGCAGGAGGACACTGGCCTTCCTGTGGCTGAGTGCTGGAGGACGCAGGTGAAGGTTTGTCCCTTAGGATAGCATTCTACTCATTTTGTTTGTGTGGGTCACTAGTGACCAAATGAGGGTGTGGCAGTAATTAAGTTTGCACAAGCAATGATGTTCTATTACTTTCAAGAGGTGAGCGAGTTGGTCATTCGTTTGTTTCGTAACGAGAAATCAGCTGGTCCCACCCACTTCACACCCCAGTACATCCCAGAGCCATGGGTGTGGTTACTGTCCTGCAGCATTCTCGGACACAAGAAAAAAGCTCTGTGTTTGAGCAACCAATGAGTCATGTGATGTTGGGCACAGTCCTATTTATGACCACTTTCCATATTGCCAAACAGTGATTTCACTAGCAAATGCCGCCTTCTGCAGAAGTGGCTTGAACAGGAGTTTCCAGACAGGGTGTTGGCAGCAGAAAGCTCAAAGGGCTTTGAGACAGAGAGTAACATTTCAAAAGCCCCTCTGTGACTTATGAGCATTTGCCCCATTTTCAGAAATGACTTTGGCAGTTAGGAGTGAAAGTCCCATCGGCTTTCAATAAGACCTCGGCACTTTAGAGTCTATGACTGTCGGCCTCGAAAGTGCCACCCTGGTTTGTGAGCCTGGGGGGTTGTACCAAGTCCTGCTGGGACATGAAAACACAGCTGCTACAGGGGGCTCCTGAGAGATTCCTAGCAATCGCTGGTGACAAAGCAGGATATAAGGTTTGATTCTGACGTCAGAATCTGCTGCCTTTTCACAGCAAGTTCAAGCCAGATCTTAGTTGTGTTTTGGAGCAGGGAAGTAGCAATGGGGAGGGTGGAATTTCCACCTCCACAAGTTCACCTGTGCCTGGAGACCATTTGCCCTCAGCTGTCCATGGCACTAACCCAGGCTAGCTCCAATGAGATGCCAAGGAGACCTTTCTAGAAACATGTGGCTCTAGCCCTCTCCACCCCCAATTAAAACCTTAGCCATGCCCATCTTTCAGAAACTTAACCTTTAAATTCCCTGGTCACTATTGCAGGTGGTTCTTTCCCATTTCCCAGCACTCAGAGTCCTTGGGAATAAGGAACCATGCACACCTTTTATTTGGGAAAAACACAATCACTATATATTTACCTGCAATAAAACGGGCAAAACCCAAGCTGTCCAATTCTGGTCATCCGTGGATGTGGAAATGTGGAGAAACTGGAAAGGATCCAGAGGTGAGCAACAAAGATGATCAAAGAAATGCAGTGAAAGCCATATGCACAAAGGCTGAAGGAACTGGGTATGTTTAGTTTGGACAAGAGGAGATTAAGGGGGAGATATGAAAGCTGTCTTCAGACACTTGAAAGGCTGCCTTAAAAAAGATGGAGAAAAGTTGTTCTCTCTTGCCACAGAGAACAGGGCAAATGGCAATGGGTTCAACCTACCCCACAGCAGATTTAGATTAAATCTCAGGAAAAACTTCCTAACGGTCAGACCAGTAGGACAATGGAACAGACGCCTAGGGAGATTGTGGAAGCTTCTTCACTGGAGGTTTTCTATAGAAGGCTGGACAGAGCCACCTGTCTTGGATGGTTTAGACACAACAAATGCTGCATCGTGGCAGGGGTTAGACTAACCCGGGCGGTCCCTTCTAACCCTGTGGTTCTATGATCAGGAGTATGGCGCACCCCACAGTCCCAGTTATTAAGTGTCCTGCTTTTTGAGGGCCCACAGCTCTATTTACATCCACCTAAAAGCTCACTTGCAGATCCCATTAGGCCCAGTGCTGATCAAGCGGGCGCTAGGAAGCGGCTCCTCAGCTGGGCTGCTCTGGCCCAGCAACATCCACCCCACCAGGCCCCCTGCTGGTCTGTGGCTGTCTCAGGCAGTTCAGCTGCTGCGGCTCTTCCCCTGGCGCTCAGGGCAGGCATGATGTTCAGCTCTAGCTCCGTCGCCATTGCGCAGGCCCCACAACATTCATTTCTGCCACCAGGAAGCCCTCTGCAGTAAAGACAGTGCTATGGAGGGTTCCGAGTCCCCAGCTACAAAACCCAGAGCCAGGCAGGACTCCTGGTCAAACCACTTCCCTTTCCAGCACAGCCCCTCTCTTCCCTTCGGAAGCGGGCATTCCCAACCTGTCAAACCGCACACAACCTGTCAGCTCAGGGTGACCCACTTACTACTGGGCGTATCTTGCACAATTCAAATGCCTTTTCATAACCAGCCACGTTAACACACTGCTGTCATTCCTAGAAACAGAACACAAACAGCTTCCAGACAACGCAACACAACCCACCATGCGTAAGCCAAACTGCAACCCATGTAAGGGAAGCCTGCCACAGCTTGTTCCTTCCCTGTTCTCCTACAGGAGGAGCAGAATAGTGGGAGCTTCTTTCCCATTTCAGCACTCTAGCTCTGGGGCTCACATTGGCAACTGCATGTTTTTCTGACTTGACTGTTCCCTTCCTTCTTTCTTTCTGTCTAGCCTGGCTGTTACACTGAGCCCCCGAACCATCACTCCAACATCAGGCTACAATGCGGCTTCTAGATAGGATCCAGCTATAGCCACAGAGCCGGACTGAACCAGAGTAGAAACCAGGGTAGCTGGACATTATGGTTGATTGGACATTTGGGGACATAAGAAAATATGAATGGCCATACTGGTTCAGACCAAAGGTCCACCCAGCCCAGTATCCTGTCCTCTTGACAGTGGCCAATGCCAGGTGCCCCAGAGGGAGTGAACCTAACAGGTAATTATCAAGTGATCTCTTTCCTGCCATCCATCTCCACCCTCTGACAAACAGAGGCTAGGGACACCATTCCTTACCCATCCTGCTAATAGCCATTAATGGACTTAACCTTCATGAATTTATCTAGTTCTCTTTTAATCCCTGTTATAGTCCTAGTCGTCACAACCTCCTCAGGCAAGGAGTTCCACAGGTTGATTGTGTGCTGTGTGAAGAAGAACTTCCTTTTATTTGTTTTAAACCTGCTACCCATTAATTTCATTTCGTGGCCCCTAGTTCTTATATTATGGAAACAAGTAAAAAACTTTTCCTTATTCACTTTCTCCACACCACTCATGGTTTTATAGACCTCAGTCATATCCCCCCTTAGTCTCCTCTTTTCCAAGCTGAAAAGTCCTGGCCTCTTTAATCTCTCCTCATATGGGACCCATTCCAAACCCCTAATCATTTTAGTTGCCCTTTTCTGAACCTTTTCTAATGCTAGTATATCTTTTTTGAGATGAGGAGACCACATCTGTACGCAGTATTCAAGATGTGGACGTACCATGGATTTATATAAGGGCAATAAGATATTCTCCGTCTTATTCTCTATCCCTTTTTTAATGATTCCTAACATCCTGTTTGCTATTTCGACTGCCGCCGCACACTGCGTGGAAGTCTTCAGACAACTATCCACGATGACTCCAAGATCTCTTTCCTTATTAGTTATAACTAAATTAGCCCCCATCATAGTCTATGTATTGTTGGGGTTATTTTTTCCAATGTGCATTACTTTACATTTATCCACATTAAATTTTATTTGCCATTTTGTTGCCCAATCACTTAGTTTTGTGAGAGCTTTTTGAAGTTCTTCACAGTCTGCTTTGGTCTTAACTATCTTGAGCAGTTTAGTATCATCTGCAAACTTTGCCACCTGTTTACCCCTTCCTCCAATGCCCTGGATGACAGCTGGGCCAGGGTAAGGCCCAAGGGAAGACATGGCTTTTGAGGAGGGAATGTGAAGGCAGGTGTGGTTGTATAGGCCAGGGGCTTAGGGGGGATGTCCCAGGCACAGGGGCAGCATAAGACTCTAAAAGCTATTCCATTTGTAAAGAGCTCTGACTCCTTTACTGCAGTTCTCTGTGGTGACTTGGAGAACAATACTAATGCGTCACACAACTCTGCCGGCACTGCGTGGGGTGACAGCACATTGCCGGGACACATTTCCACAGCCCTGTGCCTCAGGTGGTCTTTGCATCCTCGGCCTGTGCAACAGCTTGTAGATTGATGCACAAATTAGGTTTTTGCCCCTCTGTTGAGTGGTAATAGAGGTCAGCACTTTGCAGGTCACCTGCCCAGTGACCCAGGGACATCCCAATGCAAACTGACTTTCTGAAATGAAAAGTCAAAACATTTCATTTCAGAACTGCTGAAACAAACTGTTTCAACCTTTCCAAGGGAAAAAACATTCAACAAAAACAATTTGCTGAATTCACAAATTGTTTTGGGCGACCCGAATCTGCATTTGTGTGTGCGTGTGCAAACAAAGGTTTTGCATGAAATATTTCCCCCAACTCTGCATACTAGAAATGCACTAGGGCCTACAAACAGAATGGTAACCTGGAAGAACACAGGAATGCTTTTGGAGCTGCTAAGGTTAGAGTTTATGCAGCTACGTCTTCTTGGTGTCTAAGAGCTAGCAAACAAACATTTGTTTTGCAGTCCTCCAACAGAGTATGAACCTGTGTCACAACCATGTGAAATAGTGTGAACTGCTCAGCCTGAGGGTGAGAAGTGTGTCAGGATACTACAGAAATCCCCTAGCAACGAAACTGAAGATGGGCACGGGAAACTCCGGCTTAGCACACACAAGAAATATTCCCACAATCCGTAGTTCAAAACTTGTGACAGGGTCGTTAGGGCCTTGGAAGTTTGCTGGGTAACGTTTCCCCAAGGTGATCTCAGGTGTGGAAAATCTTGCACTCTATTTGATGCTTTCCTGGAGGACTGCATTCCTTGTCTACGTTGGGCTCTTTGGGAATGGATGTGCATCCCCCTGAGAGCCCAGTGGGAGCTGCCAGTTGAACCATAAAGCACTTGGAGATTGGTATTTGTGGGGTGACTAAGAACAAACCATGGGGCCCTGGGCTGCGTGGGGAGATGCACTGCTTTGACTGACGGTAGAATCTGCCCCAGCCTTCTCATGCGTTGAAGTGGCATAGGAGAACATGACACTTAACAGACCAAAAACTAAATACTGGAGCGTCCCTGTGCTAAGGGGCTTGCAAGTTGAGGATCTGCATCTACAAAGACTGAAGCATGTGAATAATTGAGTCGAATGGAGCTTTTCTTGTGCGAGTAAAGTTCCTCATATTCTTAAATCTTTGCAGGACAGGACTGTATGTTGGCCATACACTGTTAGCAGTGCTAATAAACAAGGGGTGGGGGAAGGGACTGGGAAGGAGCAGGACTTCACCAAGGAAAGACCAGGAGGTGCTGGGCCCGGCATGCGCAGTGACCAAAATCAGGACTGGGACATGCTGAGGTGGACTTTCAGGAGAAGTAATGGAGTGGGGGCACAAGGGGACAGTTCTCAACATCCCAGCCCTGCTTCAAGCATGGCTGGTTAGTGAATCCTTTTGTGCCTACACTTTCTACTCAAGAAAATGGGCTAAGCCTCCATCCTCGATGTGCTCCTTCCTGCTCTCGTGTGCCCCTTTACAACCTCTCTGTGCTGCCCCCACCTTCACCATCTCTCCAGCCCCCCACCCCAAAATCTCACACTGCCACCCCTCGAAAATCCAGCCAGCATGAACCCACCCACCCATGCAGGTGCCTCCCCTTGCCCCCAGCTCCAGTAGGGAGACCAGCTGGCCTGTGGTTATAAGGATAGTCCTGATGTTTGGGGCTTTGCCTTTTATAGGCACCTGTTACCCACATCCCCGTCCTGATTTTTCACATTTGCTCTATGGTCACCCTCAGCTCTAGTCACACACACATACGCCAGCTCCTGCAGGGGACTCATACACAGGCTTCAGACAAACTGCCTCACATCTGCAGCCGCTCCCCTCCCCCCGTCCTGTCCCGCTCACCCCTCCAAACAGCGACAGAGCCCCCTTCCCTGTTTGCTCTCTTCCGTTCCTTCCTCATGCACTCCCAGAGATTGGAAAGGCTCCCCTGACCACGAGGGAGCAAAACCTGTCCTGCCATTATCAAGGGTGGGAATTTTTCACATAACTTATTTTTTGTTGGAAAAATGCCATTTTGTTAAAACCGAAATGTCTCCTGGGAAAGGGGCAGGTTTGACACATTTCCACTTTCAAAAAAAGTTGGGGGGAAAAATCACAATTGTCAAAAATGTCCCGTTTTGACATTTTCAAAATGAAAAATCCCATTTTCAGTTCAAAGTGACTTTGGTTAAACTTTTAGTTAATTTATAGTTAAAAAAAAAACAGGTTCTCAGAGAAAGGTCAAAATCAAAATGAACAGGAGTACATTCACGAACTAGGTCAGCTCCCAGACTGCTGTGCTGGGCATCACAACATGGGGAATAGATGGCCAGCCCTCTGTGGAGAAAGAGGTGGTTAGGGACTATTTAGAAAAACTGGACGTGCACAAGTCCATGGGGCCGGATGAGTTGCATCCGAGAGTGCTAAAGGAACTGGCGACTGTGATTGCAGAGCCATTGGCCATTATCTTTGAAAACTCGTGGCAAACGGGGGAAGTCCCGGATGACTGGAAAAAGGCTAATGTAGTGCCAATCTTTAAAAAAGGGAAGAAGGAGGATCCTGGGAACTACAGGCCAGTCAGCCTCACTTCAGTCCCCAGAAAAATCATGGAGCAGGTCCTCAAAGAATCAATCCTGAAGCACTTACATGAGAGGAAAGTGATCAGGAACAGTCAGCATGGATTCACCAAGGGAAGGTCATGCCTGACTAATCTAATCGCCTTCTATGATGAGATTACTGGTTCTGTGGATGAAGGGAAAGCAGTGGATGTATTATATCTTGACTTTAGCAAAGCTTTTGACACGGTCTCCCACAGTATTCTTGTCAGCAAGTTAAGGAAGTATGGGCTGGATGAATGCACCATAAGGTGGGAAAGTTGGCTAGATTGTCGGGCTCAACAGGTAGTGATCAATGGCTCCATGTCTAGTTGGCAGCCGGTGTCAAGTGGAGTGCCCCAGGGGTCGGTCCTGGGGCCGGTTTTGTTCAATATCTTCATAAATGATCTGGAGGATGGTGTGGATTGCACTCTCAGCAAATTTGCGGATGATACTAAACTGGGAGGAGTGGTAGATACGCTGGAGGGGAGGGATAGGATACAGAGGGACCTAGACAAATTGGAGGATTGGGCCAAAAGAAATCTGATGAGGTTCAATAAGGATAAGTGCAGGGTCCTGCACTTAGGACGGAAGAACCCAATGCACAGCTACAGACTAGGGACCAAATGGCTAGGCAGCAGTTCTGCGGAAAAGGACCTAGGGGTGACAGTGGACGAGAAGCTGGATATGAGCCAGCAGTGTGCCCTTGTTGCCAAGAAGGCCAATGGCATTTTGGGATGTATAAGTAGGGGCATAGCGAGCAGATGGAGGGACGTGATCGTTCCCCTCTATTCGACATTGGTGAGGCCTCATCTGGAGT
Organism: Caretta caretta; assembly: GCF_965140235.1. Lineage (NCBI taxonomy): Eukaryota > Metazoa > Chordata > Testudines > Cheloniidae > Caretta > Caretta caretta. The sequence continues at coordinate 12,651,464 of NC_134209.1, forward strand.
ACTCTGTCCAGTTTTGGGCCCCACACTACAAGAAGGATGTGGATAAATTGGAGAGAGTCCAGCGAACGGCAACAAAAATGATTAGGGGTCTGGAACACATGACTTATGAGGAGAGGCTGAGGGAACTGGGATTGTTTAGTCTGCAGAAGAGAAGAATGAGGGGGGATTTGATAGCTGCTTTCAACTACCTGAGAGGTAGTTCCAGAGAGGATGGTTCTAGACTATTCTCAGTGGTGGAAGAGGACAGAACAAGGAGTAATGGTCTCAAGTTGCAGTGGGGGAGGTTCAGGTTGGATATTAGGAAAAACTTTTTCACTAGGAGGGTGGTTTGGATTGCCTAGGGAGGTGGTGGAATCTCCTTCCTTAGAAGTTTTTAAGGTCAGGCTTGACAAAGCCCTGGCTGGGATGATTTAATTGGGTATGGATCCTGCTTTTGAGCAGGGGGTTGGACTAGATGATCTCCTGAGGTCCCTTCCAACCCTGATATTCTATGATTCTATGATTTCAATTGACCCAATCGGAAACAAAATGCAGATTTTTCAGTTTGTGAAAATTTTTGACATTTTGACTTTTCTGTCAATTTTGGGACAGAAATTTCTTTTGAACTCTGCACAGTTCTCCTGGGAAGGGAAACCATTTCCTACACTGCTCTAAACATGGCCGATAGGTCACGCTTCAATGCAGTGGTTCTATAAGGTGTCTGGTCGTGCAGGGAAGCCCTTCGGTTGCTGATACGCCCAAGGAAAAAAGCGTTCCACAAAAAAACCTTTCGGACATTCTTTCAACATCAGGGAGAAGCAAGAAAAAAGCACAATGCTTTTTTTTTTTTTTGCCTTAGCAGTTACCCTTAATGCACTAATTTGTTACCAGGGCTTGCAGGGCACTACAGGATCCAGAGGGCTAGCTCTCCTAGCGCGATAACTAGCAGCCTCTCCTTCCAGAGCCATGCACATTCCTGTAACATCCCCAACGAGTGATGCCAACGCCTCAAGTTGTGAATAGGAATCAGCCCTGCAGGAGGCTGCTGGAACTGTAAACATGGCAAAATAGCTTTGCCCAGCAGAGCACGGAATCAGCATGGAAAGAGGTGTTATTTTCTGCTCTACCGGGCTGTTACAGCTCAAGCAGATAGATATGCATTGATGTGAACTAGCTAATGCTCTCCCCAGATTTCCACTGTCCCAAATTCCAATTATGCCTTTCTGCTAATCTTTGGGCTGAGCAGTTGCAATCACACAAGCCCAATATTCTGTCCCCTCTACCATCTGGTGAAGGGTCTGTGCCAGCTCCCAGCGGACGGAAGGACTGCTTTTGCTCACGGGGAAGCAGCTCCTGGTGTTACCGGTGAAGGGGCTCTGCTCAAACCCAAGTGGGAACAGAAGATACAGTGATATGGAGCCTCTGAATGGTTTGCAAGTAGCAGACTGAGTATTGCCCTGGGTGCAGACTGCCACGCATTACCTAGCCCGCTGGTCCTGTGCATCAGGAGGGTGGTTACTCTATTCAGGGGTCTTTGGTGGCTGGTTCTCCCCTCCCTACGATAAAGGGGTTTGCTGGGGGAATCCCAACGAGCTAGCGCACTAAATCTCACTCTTTCAGATTAGCCTGGTTTGGGACAGCCCCCAGCATGAGACTGCCCTGGCTTTGGACAGTGTCGCACTCACAACGCATGCAGGCCCCACCAGGCCCAGAGACCACATGCTGCGGCCACTCTGCCTGCTGATCAGAGCTGGCTGCGGCAGTACGGCCTGGAGCTGTGTGTCAAGGGCTGAGCAGAGCACCAGCCGCACAGGGCAGGAGGGGACGCAGCTCCACCGCCTGCTCTGGGCTCAGGCAAGAACCCCCTTCCCCCGGGTCTCTCTCCTCAGCCCCTCGCCCAGCGCCCCGTGTGCAGAGGAAATGGCCACTGAGCAGCTGATGGGCCCCACGGAGGAGCAGCTGGAGATCCTGGAGTATAACTTCAGCAAGGTCAACAAGCACCCGGACCCCACCACCCTGTGCCTCATCGCCGCCGAGGCGGGGCTGTCCGAGGAGGAGACCCTGGTGAGTGAGCAACACGGGCCCCCGGGCCCAAAGCCCTGCTCCTCGGCCCAGAAACCCACTCCCCCCCGACAGCCGCGACCCACTCCTCAACCCACCCCATAACTCCACTCCTCGCCCCATAGCCCTACAGCCCCGACCCACTCCTCAACCCACCCCATAACTCCACTCCTCGCCCCATAGCCCTACAGCCGCGACCCACTCCTCAACCCACCCCATAACTCCACTGCTTGCCCCATAGCCCTACAGCCCTGACCCACTCCTCAACCCACCCCATAACTCCACTCCTCGCCCCATAGCCCTACAGCCCCAACCCACTCCTCAACCCACCCCATAACTCCACTGCTTGCCCCATAGTCCTACAGCCCCAACCCACTCCTCAACCCACCCCATAAACCCACTCCTTGCCCCATAGCCCTACAGCCCCGACCCACTCCTCAACCCACCCCATAACCCCACCTCACCCAATAACACTGCAGCCCTGACCCACTCCTCAACCCACCCTATAACTCCACTGCTTGCCCCATAGCCCTACAGCCCTGACCCACTCCACAACCCACCCCATAATTCCACTCCCCACCCCATAACCCTACAGCCCCAACCCGTTCCACACCCACTCTATAACTCCACTCCTCGCCCCATAACCCTACAGCGCTCCCCATTTCATAACCCACCCCACAAATCCACTCCCCAAACTATAACCCTACAGCCCCGAACCACTCCACAACCCACCCCAAAACTCCACTCCTCGCCGCATAATTCTACAGCCCTGACCCACTCCACAACCCACCTCATAACTCCCTCTTTGTCCCATAACCATGCAGCCCTGACACATTACACAACCCACCCCATATCTCCCTCCTGTCCTCATCACCCTACACGCGCGAACCACTCCACAACCCACCCCATAACTCCACTCCTCGCCCCAAAACCCTACAGCCCCGAGTCACCCACAACCCACCCCATAACTCAACTCCCCAACCTAGAACCCTACTGCCCCGACCCACTCCAGAACCCACCCCATAACTCCACTCCTTGCCCTATAACCCTTTAGCCCCGACCCATTTTGTAACCCACCCCATAACCCTATAGTTCCAACCCACCCCACAACTCACCCCATAACTCCACTCCTCGCCCCATAACCCCAGAGCCCCGACCCACTCCACAACTCACCCCATAACTCCACTCCTGGATCCATAGCCATACAGCCCCGAACCATTCCATACCCACCCCATAACTGCACTCCTTGCCCCATAACCCTACAGCCACGACCCATTCCACAACTCTATAGCTCCTAACCACCCAATCACCCCCTCCCCACCCTATAACCCTATAGCCCCAAGCCACCACATAACCCCATACCCTCATACTCCCAATTCACCCCAACCCTGCTCCGAACTCCACAATGCTAACTCTGTTGCCTCCACAATCCCACTCTTTTCATCTCCACACCCCTATTCCCTCATAACTGTACAAATCTCACTGCCTCTGCTCCCTACCCCAACAAACCTGCCTCACCCCACATCACCAGAACCCAAACACACTCCTGTATGCTGCCCCCAGAGCCCCCAGCCCTATACCCCAGTGCACCTTGCTCTCCAGCCTTCCAGCCTCACCTCACACTTCGACAGCCCCACTGAGCCCCATATCCCCATCTCACACCAAACCTCCACATGCAAACTCCTCACTTCACCCCACTGCTCCATCTCACCCCACAACCCCATTGCACCAGCTAACCCCTCAGCCCTGCTCCTTGCCTCATGCCACAACCACACTGCACCTCATAACTCCATTCCCCACCCCACAACACCATAACTCTGCTCTGTGATTCACCCCACACCCTCAACCTCAGTCCACGCCATAACCCCACTCTTCATACCACAACACCCCATATCACTGCTCTCCATACCACTAACTCCACATCCTTCTACCCCAACTGCCCCCAGAGTCCTACCCTCCACCCCACAGCCTCATAATCCTGCTCCTCATCTCACAGCACACCTGCATCCCACCCCACACTGCTATAACTCTGCTGTCCGGCGCACAGCCCCATAATCTCACCGCTTACCTCCACAACTCTGCTGTCCTTCTTACACCAGACTCCCACCCCGCCCCATGCCACAGCCCCATACACCCTATGCTCAACACACACCCATGACCCTGCTCCCATCGCGCACCGCATAGCCCCATAAGTGCTCCCCTCCTCCATCCCATGGCCTCAATTTGCCTCCCCAGCCCTGCTCCCAGCTACTTCACCAGCACCTGCCCTTGCTACCCCAGAGCTCCATCCCTTCCCCAGCCTGCTTGGCCTGCCCCTTCTCTCTCTCACACTGTCTGGCATTTCTCTCCTCTTCCTTTCAAGCCTGTTTCTTTCTCTCCCTGTCCCCGCTGGCTCTCCTGGGGAGGCTGAATTGCTGTCACTTCCCCTCCAGGCTGGGCTGGCAGACTCCACTGTGACTCCTCTAGTGCTGGGTTTCCAGCAGCAGCCCTGGCTGTCTCTGCTCTTACAATGCAGGCCAGGCCATTTACAGCACCTTCACAATGGCCCCTTTCTCGCTGGCTGGTCTCTCCTTTTTCTCCTTGGTCCTCGTTTCTGTCCCTTTAAATCAGATCAGTAGCATCAGCTGAATTCTCTGTGGACTAAAAGGGGTCAAAGAAATTCTGAAAGCTCCTTCAATAGGAGGCAGGAGCTGCCAGACTGGCTGCAAGACGCGGGGTTCAGGGTCAGGATTTGGGAGGCCAGTACAGGGAAGGGGGCCAGGTGAGCGCTAGATAGCACAGAGACCAAGCACAATGAGCAGACCCAGGAGAAAGAAGTGGTTTGGGACTATTTAGAAAAGCTGGACGTGCACAAGTCCATGGGGCCGGATGCGTTGCATCCAAGAGTGCTAAAGGAGTTGGCGAATGTGATTGCAGAGCCATTGACCATTATCTTTGAAAACTCATGGCGATCGGAGGAGGACAACTGGAAAAAGGCTAATATAGTGCCCATCTTTAAAAAAGGGAAGAAGGAGGATCCTGGGAACTACAGGCCAGTCAGCCTCACCTCAGTCCCTGGAAAAATCATGGAGCAGGTGCTCAAGGAATCAATTCTGAAGCAATTAGAGGAGAGGAAAGTGATCAGGAACAGTCAGCATGGATTCACCAAGGGCAGGTCATGCCTGACTAATCTAATTGCCTTCTATGACGAGATAACTGGTTCTGTGGATGAAGGGAAAGCAGTGGACGTGTTGTTCCTTGACTTTAGCAAAACTTTTGACCCTGTCTCCCACAGTATTCTTGCCAGCAAGTTAAAGAAGTATAGACTGGATGAATGGACTATAAGGTGGACAGAAAGCTGGCTACATTGTTGGGCTCAACGGGTAGTGATCAATGGCTCCATGTCTAGTTGGCAGCCGGTATCAAGTGGAGTGTCCCAAGGGTCGGTCCTGGGGCCGATTTTGTTCAATATCTTCATAAATAATCTGGAGGATGGTGTGGATTGCACCCTCAGCAAGTTTGCAGATGACACTAAACTGGGAGGAGAGGTAGATTCGCTGGAGGGCAGGGATAGGATACAGAGGGACCTAGACAAGTTGGAGGATTGGGCCAAAAGAAATCTGATGAGGTTCAACAAGGACAAGTGCAGAGTCCTGCACTTAGGACGGAAGAATCCAATGCACCGCTACAGACTAGGGACCGAATGGCTCGGCAGCAGTTCTGCAGAAAAGGACCTAGGGGTTACAGTGGACGACAAGCTGGATATGACTCAGTGTGCCCTTGTTGCCAAGAAGGCCAATGGCATTTTGAGATGTATAAGTAGGGTCATTGCCAGCAGATCGAGGGACATGATCGTTCCCCTCTATTCGACACTGGTGAGGCCTCATCTGGAGTACTGTGTCCAGTTTTGGGCCCCACACTACAAGAAGGATGTGGAAAAATTGGAAAGAGTCCAGCGGAGGGCAACAAAAATGATTAGGGGACTGGAACACATGACTTATGAGGAGAGGCTGAGGGAACTGGGATTGTTTAGTCTGCGGAAGAGAAGAATGAGGGGGGATTTGATAACTGCTTTCAACTACCTGAAGGGGGGTTCCAAAGAGGATGGATCTAGACTGTTCTCAGTGGTAGCAGATGAGAGAACAAGGAGCAATGGTCTCAAGTTGCAGTGTGTGAGGTTTAGGTTGCATGTTAGGAAAAACTTTTTCACTAGGAGGGTGGTGAAGCACTGGAATGTGTTACCTAGGGAGATGGTGGAATCTCCTTCCTTAGAAGTTTTTAAGGTCAGGCTTGACAAAGCCCTGGCTGGGATGATTTAATTGGGGATTGGTCCTGCTTTGAGCAGGGGGTTGGACTAGATGACCTCCTGAGGTCCCTTCCAACCCTGATATTCTATGATTCTATGAGGGTGGAACAGCAAAGCACCCACTGGGCCATTTCCATTTGATAGTTTTCTTTTTGAAAATTGCCAAAGTTGCATCTAAAAAGAAAGCAGCCCCAGGAAAACCGTTTCGCCATGTGCTACAGGCTGCCTCTGAGCTCAGGGGAAGTGAAATGGAAAGGGCCCAGTTCAGATCTCAGACTGTGTAACTCAGAAGTACCATTGCAGTCGGTGGAGTCACAAATGGGCTAAACATAGCGAGACCAGTCTCTGGCCTGGCCCAAGTAAGTGGCCCTGGGGTAATATTCATTCCTTTGTTCACAGCACCCTTCTCCCCCTTCAGTTTACCAGAGTGCAGCTGGCACCAGTAGGGAGCAGTGCAGGTCTCTGTGCTGTGTCTAACACCACGCTGTGCTCCTGGTTCCAAGCTGCTCCGGGGGGGGGGGGGGGGCAAGAATCAGTTACACACGAGCCTCTTAGTGCTGATCTCCTGATTAAAACAAGCTATCACAAAAGAGAATCCATGCTCCTCATTGGAGTCTCCCCTTAAAGGACTTATTTCCCTGGTTAAAAGATGACATCAGACGATGGGCAGAGCTGCTGCTGTGTGTTAGTTTGTTAGAGATGTGCTATGGCTCTGAAGTTTCACTTCTTTCTTTACAAAGTGACGATCAAATATCGCACAGGGTGCAGAGAACCCGTGTCTCTCTCGTGAAAATTACTGCACATTAAAATGTGACCTTCATAGACAAGCTTGTCTGCTCCTGAACCTGAAATACTCCTACAGAGCTGAGGATGTTTTTTTAAAAAAGGGTTGTTTATGTAATAAATCAAGACTGAGGTTTTAGTTATATGGCACATGTACTGTGTCTAATATTATTAATATCAGTGTTTTCCATCTGCAGTGTCCTCCAGTCAGTAGTCAGACACCAGAGAGACTACTGCTGAAGTGCAAAGTGGTGACTGGTCAACTGTTTGGGACAGGACGTGACAAACAGTGCATCTAAGTGAACTGACAGGGAGAAATTTAAGTAGATATTTACCAGGCTGGAGTTGGGCCAAGATATCCCTGTTAATGATGCTACAATGCTCTTAGGAAAAGTGTTGTGGCACTGGTGTCTCTAGTGACCACAACAGCTCCAAAAACAACTGCTAACAGCAAAATAGTAGATCACAGGCGTAGGAGTGCTGTGCGTATTCGCAGATGGAGAGCAACATTGTACTTATAGGCCATCATGTGCCAGCAATGCCCCTCTGCCATGTACATTGACCAAACCGGACAGTCCCTACGCAAAAGAATCAATGGACACAAATCAGACATCAAGAATTATAACATTCAAAAACAAGTCGGAGAACACTTCAACCTCCCTGGTCACTCAATTACAGACCTAAAAGTCACAATTCTTCAACAAAAAAACTTCAAAAACAGACTCCAACGAGAAACTACAGAACTGGAATTAATTTGCAGACTGGACACCATTAAATTAGGCTTGAATAAGGACTGGCAGTGGATGGGTCATTACACAAAGTAAAATCTATTTCCCCATGCTAATTTTCCCCCTATTGTTACTCACACCTGATTGTCAACTGTTTGAAATGGGCCATCCTGATTATCACTACAAAAGTTTTTCTCCTGCTGATAATAGCCCACCTTAATTGTGTCCAGTTTTGGGCCCCACACTACAAGAAGGTTGTGGAAAAATTGGAAAACATCCAGCGGAGGGCAACAAAAATGATTAGGGGACTGGAACACATGATTTATGAGGAGAGGCTGAGGGAACTGGGATTGTTTAGTCTGCAGAAGAGAAGAATAAGGGGGGGATTGATAGCTGCTTTCAACTACTTGAAAGGGGGTTCCAAAGAGGATGGCTCTAGACTGTTCTCAGTGGTAGCAGATGACAGAACAAGGAGTAATGGTCTCAAGTTGCAGTGGGGGAGGTTTAGTTTGGATTTGAGGAAAAACTTTTTCACTAGGAGGGTGGTGAAGCATTGAAATGGGTTACCTAGGGAAGTGGTTGAATCTCCTTCCTTAGAGGTTTTTAAGGCCCGGCTTGCAAAGTCCTGGCTGGGATGATTTAGTTGGGGATTGGTCCTGCTTTGAGTAGGGGGTTGGACCAGGTGACTTCTTGAGGTCCCTTCCAACCCTGATATTCTATGATTCTATAATTCTATGATTAATCTTGTTAGAGTTGGTATGGCAACCCCCATTTTCTCATGTTCTCTGTCTATATATATATATATATATATCTTCCTATTGTATTTTCCACTGCATGCATCTGATGAAGTGGGCTTTAGACCACGAAAGCTTATGCCCAAATAAATTTGTTAGTCTTTAAGGTGCCACAAGTACTCCTCGTTCATTGTACTTTCCGTGTGGATGACTTATTTAAGCTGCTGGCTTTTTATTGAAGGCACATGGCATTGTTGACAGTACACATTTTCTTATGTAAGTGTTAAAAGGTCGCAAAGGCAAACACTAAGGGAATACAGCAGAGCTGAGGCATTATAATATTGTATAGTAGGCATCCATTGAGGATGACTTATTTTAGATTAACAGAAACAAGAAGCAAATTAAAAACAATATGCAATCTCCTGTGGAGAGCACAGTGTGTGTGACTCACTCTATACTACCTGCCATCTTGGGCTAACTCACAGGGCATGCCCCTGCAGACAGACTAGGGAGTTCACTTTACTCTTAAAGGTGCAGAACCTAGAAATTAGCCTACCTGTACCACAGGGATCTAAATTTTTAACCAAACTGTACCTGTATCTGCAGAGAGCCATTCTGCTTCTTCCTCGTGCACTTTGAAATAGTTTCCTCTTTGATTACCACCCTTGTCATCTAAAGCATATGTTGATCCCACCATTGGATGGGAGGATGAGGGTAGTTTCACTACTCCAGGTTTCCCAGCATTGCTGTTCATGCAGTGCCAATCATGTTCTGGTCACTTAGGCAGTACTTACTTCTGTGAATTAGAAAATCAAAAATGTCAGTGTTAAAAATGTGACTTAGATTATCTGTCCTGCAAAATTCTGCAGCAAAAAGACAGAATTTAGTCCTATAGTGAAGATAATTTCCACACTTATATTAAAGTGCGTTGTGATCACAGCCTTCAATATGCCCATACACTTGTACTCACTACCACCAGCCAAGCCCTATTAGTGTGCTTGGAGATCTGCAAACATCAACTCCCATCGTGCACAAAGCTCCATGCAGGTACTTTGCCCATGCAGGATTAGGGCTATAGTGAGGGATTTCCCTACACCCCCCCATGGGGGTGTTTACCACCCCTGAATTTTCCCAACACCCCTCTGCCCAGTTTTGTGAACTAGTTACATGCAGTGTTGCTAATTTAGTGATTGTTTGGAAATTTGAGTTGAAATTGAAACATTAATACACACTTTAAAAGCATATAAAGTGTATGATAAAATATGTGTATCTGAAAAAGTATACTAGATTTGAAAAGTATGAACACAGACTAGCTTCCTTTTACAGCTGTTGTTTTAATGACCATGTCAGTGCATTCATTTTGGTGATGTTGGCCAACCTAATAATTTCAAATTATGATTTGTAAGTAAACTCTAAATGAATTCTCCCTGACAGCTAGTGATGAGCTGGGGTTGGGGGGGAAAGGCTAAAGGACCAGACTGTATTTACATTCCAACCTCATCTACCTAGGTATCGAGCAAACAGAGCTGTGTTGCCCAAGTGATAGATTTTGGCTAGGGTTGGGTTATAAATCACTTGAATGCGAGGTGGGAGATGTAATGAAGTGTTATTTCCATTGTATGAGTAAAGGGCCGTAGAACTGTACTTAGCCTGTGCTGACTGAGGGCATCAAGAGAGAGGGTGGGGACAGGTGTTTTGCTTGATGGTCTGCCTGAGTCACAAGTACTATTAGACCTGCCCCCTCCACTGTTTAAAGACAGAACTGATTAGGCTCCATAGATGGTCTTTTGTTTTGTTAAGTGACCACTACAACTGAAATCACTGATAATCAGGTGCTTAGACCTGCTGTGGGACAGTGTTTCTATGGAAGAGATGGCCCAGTCTGCACTAGCAGCGACGTTCCCCCCCCCGCCCCCCCCCCCCCGAGAGCTCAGCTGAAACCACAGAGCTGGGTGGAACCTCAAGAGACCAACTCGCAGAGGTCACAGTGGAGGTGGCAGCAGAAGGTGACGGCGCAGGGCCATTGGCAACAGAGCGATGGAGCAAACGGTGGCACAATGAACAACAGTGGCCAGAGTGAACAGTGAGCAGCTGGAGGAATGAGCAAGGTGCCTTCTTGCCCCCTACCTGGGAGATAAACTCATGTGAAAGCACCTCTGAACTCTGAGTCTCCTCTGACCAAGGACAACACCGGTGAGTGTTAATGAGGCTGTTAAGAATGCTGGAGACACAACACAGTTCAAGCGAACAAACATGGCTGTGGCCTCATACTTTTTATTTAGGCAAGAGATACCACACACTACAAACTGGAGGCCAATGTTAAGTGCATTGTCACTTGTTCACCCTGAAGTTGAACACTGGTTCTGAACAAGACCAGCAAATGCTCACTATCTTTCTGCAAGAAACTCAACTGACTGGCTAGACACATGTGGTGCAACAGTGAAAGACACAACAGTTGAAAAAATGAAGAACTCTCTCACCACATTCAAAAAATTTGCATACATGGCTGATGAATGCACTGATGCAAATGAGCACCAACTATTAAGTCATTGTGTACGTTATCTTGATGTCAGTGGTAGGCCAGTAGATGCATTTCTAGATGTTCAAGTTATAGAAGACAGATTGGCTGCATCTGTGACAACCGACATCTTAGAAGAGTTAAATGCTTGTCAATGGGACCCCAAACAGATGGCTGCTTGTGCATTTGATGGAGCTGCAAACTTCTCTGGAAGACATGGTGGAGGACAAGCTTTGCTCAAAGAAAAGTGTAACCCTAGTCTCTCCTATACACCCTGCAGAGGCCATCTACTCCAACTAGCGCTAGTACGAGCTGCAGACTCTTCAAAAGACATTTTAAAAGCTATAAATTTAATGTCTTCATTATACTCTTTTTTCAGCAAGAGTCCAAAAAGACTGAATATCTTGGAAAATATAGAAGATACACTGGGACTGAAGTTCAAATTAGCCCAACCTGGGAAAACCCGCTGGCTTTTTCATCAGCAATCCTTGGCTGTTGTCTTAACAGCCATTCTTACTGGCCATTCTTACTCCAGCCATTCTTACTGGCTTTGGAAAGTATCTACCAAGATGGGATGGATCTGAGTAGTGGGGCTGGTGGATTACTTTTGCTACTACGTTCAGAGAAGACTATTGCCATTCTCTCTCTTGTAAGTCTACTGTTGAAACCACTTGGGTCATTAAACAATGCCATGCAGGCATCTGCTACAACAAGCTACATTTGGATTGATCAGAGAGCTATCCATTAAAAAAGTACTGGAAGAAGCAAAGACTTCAAGTCCAGAAGTTGACTAATGAAGGCATTTATATTGAATCCTTAAGTTAAGAGAACAAGAAGTGTTTGTTAAGACAGCTGAAAAAGTACACAGACTTGAGTCTTAAAAATCTACAACAGCGACTTCTAGATTCTACTCAACCTCTGCGTAGCTTTTACAGATCCCTGTCCTATAAAACACTGACAGTTGAGTGGAGTGAGGCACTACCAGCAATGGGGCTGCCATGTGCGCAGGACAGAATAAAGAATTTGAACACAGCGTGGAATATCATACCATGAATGAATGAAGATTTGACTTCAACTTCTTTTTTATCATCACTAGTGGCTGGACCCGATCTTTGTGCTCTGTTTCCTGGACTGAAAGAAGTAGGAATTCATCTCTTGCTACTCCCAGTCACAACAGCTACAGTTGAGCGTTCTTTTTCATCATTGAATAGAATTTTGTGTTTTGAAAGAAGTCGCCTTCTGCCTGATCATGTGAATGAACTAATGAGCATATCAATTGAAAGAATGGAAGTACCGGACACATGAGAAGCCACCAAAGATGAACGCATTGCATTTGAGAAGTTCATTAACAGAGTTGTGCAAAATTATAACAAGAAACCAAGAAGGATGTAGATGTAGTGCTTCACAGAAGGCTTGAGTAGCCAACTTTAATTTGTGTGATGATTTTAAAATCTAATAAAATGGTCATGAAACATTTTTCAGTTTTTACTATGGTGCCATACAGCCCACCTTCACCCTCACGGTCTCACTCCTCATCGGCCCTGACCCCCTCCCTCCCTCATAAATTTGAACACCCCCACTAAGTTCAATTCCTGGGGAAAACACTGGCTATAGTCCCTGCCCTAGAGAGCTTGCATGACTATTTTACATGTAAAAGGTTTAGTCCAGTGATCCACATTTCTTTCCTCACTCTCTGATATCTACACTAACTGGGAGCACAGGACTGCTGCACACCTGGTATCAAAGCAGCCCCTTGCTGCAAGACAGCCACATCTCTCTCTCTGCGGCTTTCTCCCATCCTGGATCCATCTGTTTTCTGGGCAACAAATCACCTTACCATTGTGATGTAAGACTATTGGAAAACTAGATCCTCCTGATAGAGTCTTTAGAAAGTAGGAATGTAAGACAATGGGTAACATTGTCAAAAGCCCCTAACTGACTTAGGAGCTTTATTCCTGTTGATTTTTGGTGGGACTTTAGGCCCCTAAATCACATAGGCACTTCCAAAATGTTTTACCTTGTGTGTGATTGCAATGGAATAGAAAGTTATTGCAATGCAAAGAAGTTAAGTGCATAAGTCTAATTTCCTTGAAAACTTTCATCTTTGTACATTTCTCTGTTCTCTAGAAATGGTTCAAGCAGCGCCTTGCAGAGTGGAGAAAATCCGAAGGGCTCCCTTCAGAGTGTGGATCCGTTAGAGACTAAGGAGGATGACTAGCTTTTTCCCTACTCACTGTAAACAACTGATTTTGCTTTTCCTTCTCGCAATAGATGTTATGATCCAAAGTAACATCCTGCTGTTTAACATGGTGTTTTATTTAAAATGTACATAACCAGAAAAAAATAATGATATAATACTTTAAACAGCTCTTGTCACATATTATAGAGTGGCTAAGAGGAGAGCAGCTGTACCCTGTTTGGATTAGAGTTCCATATGGCGTATAAATGTAATGTCAGCTGCACAGAGCAGAACCAGTTAAGGACCTAAGCCTTGGCTCTGAGCAAAGCTACTATGAAAGGGCAAAATGATAGTGTGAAAATTTTCCTTTTCTTCTGATCCCCATATGCACACCCAGTGCCAGCATTAACAGTCTCTAGGTTCCTGGAACAGAAAACCAGATGTGTCATTAACCTGAGCTTGCTCAACTCAACACAGAGAGCACTGAAAATCACCACAGAGGAGAACTGAGGACATCCATAATTACTAGATCATGCCAAGAACCCTTGACTTTATCTGAAGTGTGTCTAATAAATGTCACTGAATGAAAAGGAATATTTTTCTGATGTATTAATAAAATTAGAACTTTTTGTTCAAACTGAAAATATTTGTGTTCTGGTCACACTAAAGTCAGTTCAAGGCCAGATGAGCCCCCACCCTCAGCTCACCTAGTCTGACCTGTATATTGCCGGCCAATGACCACCATCCAGCCACCCGCATGCCAAGCCAAACAACCTGAAGTAGATGTTCACATTATTCAGCATGTTTTTGTCAGCATGTGATGCTCTTAGCCAGCAGCTCCCTGACAGCCCATCCAAAGTATTCACTATGACAACACAGGTCTTTTCTTCCCTTCCACACTAACTGTCTTTAAAGGGTTGCTGGCCATTTTGCAGGCCTTCTGCACATGGCAGACCTTGGGGCAGTTTCATGTCCGGAAGGATTTTGTCCCATCTGTTGTATTTTTAAAAAGCTTTTGGGTATGTATTGTTTGTCCTCCAGTTTCCATGCTCAGCCCTTTCTCATGAAAGGAGCAGAAAGGGGCCCCTCCCATTATAGCCAGCAGCCAGCGCCCTCCCCTGAGCTGTGAGACACCCAGATTCAAGCCCTGCTCTGACTGATTGGAGCAGGGACGTGCAGCCAGGGCTCCCAGCTCTCAGGAGACGACCTGGGCACCAGCCTGTGGGATATTCAGGGGAAGGGATGTCTCACTCTCTTCTGTTAAAGTCATTTCACCAGGTATAAATAGTCACCTGGCCCAGAGAAAGCAAGTGAGGGATTGACTCTAATCCAGCAACTGGGGCCCTCAACTAGAAGATGCCAGAGCCAGGTTCAAGTCCCTTCTCCAAAGCAGACAGAGCAGGGATTTGAATTTGGATCTTCCCTCTCCCCAGCAAGCACCCTGTTCACCTGGCTCCTGGGACACATCCCCACTCACCCTGGCTGGGTGAGATCGGAGCACACCTACCAGAGTGGGTCCCTCACGGGAGAGAGAGGCAGAGAATTGCCTGGTTGGAGCATCCTGCTGGGGCAGCATCAGGACTTAGGCATGCACAAGGTTGCCCACCAGGGGAACGTAGGTGCCTGTGGGCATTGAGGTGGTGGCTGAGCAGGGCTTTTGGGCACATCAGCGGCACCTGGCTATCAAAAGAGGCAGTTAGGTGCCCATGTGAATCCAGCCCAGAAACCTGTATCATCGAGTGGCCTGGTCCTTCCAGGGGGGCTGGGCTCAGCCCGTCTGCCAGGCACGTGATGGGTTTGGACTTGGGGCAGGTGACCAGGCATCATGTGATGGTAGCCCCAGGCAAGGCTTCCTGTGAGAGGGGGCTCGAGAGCCCAGGAAGGCCCTTGGTGGCCTTTGGAGTGGGGCTGGCAGCGCTCCCCTGCTCAGAGAGCTGTGGGGGCTGAAAGAAAGAGCTGGGGTGTCATGTCCTGATACAAAGATAAAAGGGGAATGTACAGGCGAGCAGACTGGGGAAGGGGCTCTCCATGCCACGCAGAGAGAGGGCAGGTAGCAGTGCCCGGCCGTGAGGGGCAGAAGCTACTGAAAGGGCGCATTTGAGGGAAGCATTCAGGGAGAACGAGCTGGCTCTGGGGAAGGAGGTATTGAAAAAAGCCAACAGCGCAGAGGCAATTTAGTGAGGGGGAGGGGATGTCTCCCTTCTATCACCTTGAGTTGCCCAGTGCAAGGCCCTGGTAAGACGTAGCATGAAGTTGCAGGTGTCTGTTTTGTTTAGCTGACCTGGGTTGTTTTAATAACATCTCCTGGAAGGGATATTTGACTTGTCCAAGCACCTGGGATGTGATTTGAAAGCCTGAGAGCAGGGAAATTGAGGCAGCTAGGGGGAACAGTGCTGGATGAGGCGAGATCATGTTGCTCACAGTTTTCATAGAGATTTCTAAACATTAGCTGTGCTGGCTCACAGCAACTGCGTGGGGTAGGTGTGGGAATATGGCAACAAAAGTGAGAGGGAAGAACTATCGCTTGCAGTGTCAGACCAACAGGCCTGAGTGCAATGTAAGCTTTTCTCCCTGACAGGCGGTAGTGGGATCTCTGCTGTTCCCGAATTGGCTGACATTCATTCCTTTCCTATCTCAAAGAGGACCCAATCTGGCTGCTGTCATGAGTGCTAAATATTTATTCCCCCCCAGTGCTCTGAATACCATCCCTTCAAAGGGATGTGGAATTGCTTGTCCCAGTGCTGGGATGCTTCCCATCACCATGGAGAGTAGCAAAAGGCTAGACATTCATGCAGGAGCAGAGTTACAGCACAAACAGCTAGAATCCTAGCATCCTAGGCCCTTGTATTTAAAGCTATATCACACTTGCCCTTGCTGGAGGAGGTCTAAATGATGCAGTGGTGTCTGAGTCACTAGAGGAGAGATAAAAGCAGCAGGTTGGGTTTTTGTTGATTTTGGTTTTGGCGGCGGGGGGGGGGGGGGGGAGCGTTTAAGAACTGAGGCAAAGGAGAAACACTGAACATCCTGTGTTCAGCTTCCAAACTGTGAGCATGAAGGCAATATTTTGCCCTAGATTTGAAGGGCACCGTATGGCACACTCAGCACCGGAGCCAGAAGGTGACTTAGCATTGCAGCACCCAGCGTCAGCTGGCCTACTGCTCCGTGGAACTTTCAGCCTTGACTTAGCCTCCCTGCCCAGGACGCAGGGAGCGCCACAGTGCCCAAGAACGGGATCCACGAAAGCCGGCCTGCTGAGCGGGGGAGCTGCCCAAGCTAGCTAATAGAATAGAGTGAGGAGAGGGGAAGTGGCCTGAGCCCCACCCTCTTAGGGAAGTAGGCGGGTAACTCTGGGCTAGAGGGAGGCACCATCCTCCGCTTGGGATTCACGGCTGCGAACCCTCTGCTGGAGCCAGGCGCCCAATCCAGATCGGTCCATTCTTGCAAAAAACCAAGGTGGTGGTAACGGTGCCAGGCCCATCTCACCTCTTATGCCCAATAGCCCACTGGTTAGAGAATTCAACCCAGCATGGGAGAGACTGTGATGGGGCAGCGTGCTGCACCCCCACCTCTTCCACAACACAGACCTTGCTTGTGAACCTCCCCGCACAGTTCATTTACAGTATTTAACCCCTCCACAATACACAGCAGTATCTCTACAGTTTTACACACTGCATCTCAACTTTCGCACCCCTTTGCCAAAAAAAGGGGGGAGGGAGGTGTCTCCTCAGAGGACCCCTTTATCAGGCTCTCCTAGTTTTCTGTTTCTCTCCCAACCACTCCTTCCTGTCCCCTTTTATATAGCTTCCCTGTTAACACGCTAATTGTCTCATTGACTCACCAGCCCCAACCTGGCCTGTTAATCAGGTACACCTCAGTCTAATTAGACTTTCTCCAGGGGAATCTAATTAGTACTAATAGTGACTAGCATGCTCGCTCAAGTGCTAGCCGTCAGCACTCCATCACAGGGACCAAGGTTCATCTCTTCCCTCAGCCTGCTTTGGAGTAGGAATTTGAACCTCCATTTCCCACCCCTGGTCACCAACCATGTTACCTCAACAGGTCCTGCTGGGTTTGACCCCTGCAAAAGAGCATGTTTCGGGAGCCTATGATCAGTGTGAGAACACAGTGACAGAGAAGGGCTTGTTCAAAACAAAGAATGATTTATATTTCCATAGGAAAACAGACAGGAAAAGGATCAAAACAACAAAATGATTTTCCACATGTTATCCTGCCTAAACCTTAACCTCTCCTTATATTTTTCCATAGGCTCCCTTGTCTCAGACACACACCCCAGCACTGGGTTGGGTGAGGGCCCCCCTGCAGCCTTTACTGTCAGTCTGACCCCAGTCAGTATCTCGCCCCCAAGTTCACAGGCACTCTTTTATCCATTTCAAAATCCCTGTTTGTTTGGGGACCCTGAACCTGGGCACCCCACGTAACAAGGTCATCATTCACCATTAGCACGGCTCCTTGCATTCAAGTGATGGAACTTTGCTCCTGCTGCCTCGCTCTGCGATAGCTTTTCTTCTGGTAGCTTGGCCCTCTGCCAAGGTCACCATTTAGCCCACCCCTTCCCTGGTTACAAAGTTCAACAGGACCCCTGTCCAAATGCCATCTCCAGATGGTGTTCGGCCCCAGCTAAGTGATAAGAACACACCTAAATTCTTAAAGTCTAGGCCTTTACAGACAGGCCTGAATATCTATATTCTAACACGCCACCCCTTTCTTTTCTTTTGGGATCCTCCTGCCCAGGTATCCCTGGAAAAGCATAGGACATAGGGCAACACACTTCCTGATAGGGCCAGGCATCAAGGTGGAAGGTGTTGATGCTCCATCTGTCCCACTGCCCCTTGTGTAGTACCATGCCCTGCAGCTTCTCTCGTACGGGCATACCACACCTATTCCAATTAGTGTTCCAGACTTCCCAGTATAGCAGGCCCGAAAAGGTTGGGTCCGGGTTGTCTAGCACACTGAGGGGTGGGGAGGGCTTACTACATTACTTATCGGTTATAATTACTGGCTGTTCTCTAGGGGGTTGTGCCCACCTTGTTCGTTTTCATATGCAACGTAACACAAATACAGTTAACAATACACCAGCTGCTATGATAATCCACAGCAACACTGAGAGTCCTGACCACTGCAGTATGGTCCAACATCCCGGCCACCACCAAAAACACGGCTTCTCCTCCTGTGATAGGGTTAAGATCCTAATGTGTCCAGTTGCTGGCAGTTGCAACAAACTGCCCCTGCAGGTTTTGCTTGCTTTTGTCCATATTATAAGTCCATTGAATGTCCACAGAGAAATGGGTTATTGTCCAAACCAACTTAACCACTTGGTATGGAATCAGGCCATATGCCCTGGCTCGATTAGTTACAGCAATAGGATTTACATATCCATTTGTGCGCCAAAGTCCAGATAGCAATGTGTAGATGTATGTGGTTTGGTTATGGGCTGGTGTAATTGTGCCCCCTAGTAATATGTACATTCCCAGCAAAACACTTCATACACAGTACACCCAATTGTCCACCCCTTGCCAGAGGCCATTGGCTGTGCTCCTCCATGGCCATCAGGGAGGGGCACATCCAAACATCTTCTCTGGATTTACACCATTTTACACACCCCTGCATTGATTCCAAGTGAGCTCCTCCCCTTCTCATTATTCCCATAGGGCTTGTGGGGACCACAGTAGTTGCTGTTCCATTTCCAGGTACCACGGTAGCTATTACACAGGTGCTGGCCTCCTCGTTGAGCATTTTGCATTCCCATACACATCTTCCCCCCAGGTCAGCCTTTTGAAGCCATCCCCCACCCACATCATGAGGTTTTGTGTTCATTGAAACAACAATGCTAGCAACAAGACAAACACCACAGATAAACAACACAAAACATAGATCATTGGCATTATGGGTTATTCTTCTACTGGCGCCAGCTTGCTTGTAGAGTGTCTGACAAAAAGAAACAATTTCCACTCCCCTGGCGGAGACAGATTATTGCTTAATAATAATACCACTTCCTTTTACAAATCTCCTTGCTAATTGCAGGAAAACAGAAGAATTACCTCCAGGCTCTCCTTATTTTGTTCTATAGTTAGGCTAGTGAATTACCCCACTCACTGGTCATTTATGAAATTCATGAGGTGGTGTACCTCAGTTTCCCCTCTTGTACAACAGACCAGGTTTGCTATAGTTTTTCTGCTGTACCAAGCTTTAAGTTTATTCTCAGATAATAGCGGAGAGACAGCTTCAGATTTTAGCACTGCGCACACACACACACACACACACACCCTCTTAAGGTTAACCTGTCCCCCTTATTTTCAGGCTTGACTTGTTTTTTCCACCTCCCTTTCCTGGAGGGCCATAATTTGAGTCTTCTAGTAGCTTGTTTGCTGATCAGATGTATTTATTATTTGCAGCTCCTTTGTTTCTTTGTGCTGCCACTTCCCTTGCCCCATCAGCTAAGTAATTTGCATCCACACAGAGGCTTTTTGGCTTGCTTTTGGATTAGCAGCCCAGAGACTGTCTTAAAAGGGACACATTCCACTTCAACCAGAGTTCTGATTACTTTCCACTTTCATCTCCTGCTCCAAAACACACACAGATCTGAAAAAGAAAGCACAACCTATTGTGGCTCCTTTTGGAGCCCTAATAGGATTATATTAAGTGCCATGTTTTGTTTGCATTTCTTTTACCCCTTCTCAAATATACACTGCACACATCCTGGGAAAGTGCACATTCCTTCCATAGTTTAACCTCCATAACATTATATTAGCCATATTAATTCTACACAAGGTGTAACTGCCTCCCCCGTGCCCACAGAGTTTTCATGCACCCCCACCAAAGCAACATTCCAATCCCCCAGAGCCACCCCAAGGCTTAGTGTTCCAAGGCATCATTGCTACCCTTTTCCTTTTCTTTTTCCTGTGCGCACACACAAAGTTCTCTTTTGCCTAACATCCCTTGCACTGCGATTACTCTTTTTTACACAACTGTACCCCAATTACACTCCCATCTTGTACAACTAGAGACAGCCATGGGTAGCCAAGTTAAATTCCAATAGAAACCCCTTACATTCCTTTAGTGATTTTGATTACATTACCTAATAGTTAAATCATTTGATCAGATTATCTCTCTGCCTGCTGCTTGCAGCAGCCCCTTATAGACCATTTCTGATGGAAAAGGGCCCATTTTCCCTCAGAATAGCTGTAAAGACTTCTGGGGACAGAAGCATAGTGCTGGTAGTAGCCACTCTACCTGACCCCCTTGGATAATTTAATTACCAAGCTTTCAACCTATGTGATTGCACAGAGTCGCACATACAGTTACATTTATTTAACTGGGTTTTATCATTAAACAAAAACTTCCTTCTTGTAATACCACAATTGTTACTCTTTAACATCTTCACAACTGTTACCTTATACCATTTCCACAACTACCAAATGTTTACTTTCCTCCAAACTTTGTATTATTAATTTTTGCAAAAGCTATTTGTAACTTTTCACTTACTTCTTTAAATCACTTACTCCTACATTTAGTTCTTTAAGATAGTGCAATTTGTATGTAACAACTTAGCCACCAAGTACAATTATTGCCACACAGCTGCCTTAACCTGTGCTGTCTTTACCTTAAGACTATTACAAAATGCAGTAAAACATTTGTCTCCATGGATGCCCATGGATCTTATACTCCAAAAAATTCCAGTGGAATACAGTAGACCTCCATCATGCTTTGTCCAGAAAACCCAAAACCTTTTACATACGTATCCAAAGTACCCTCCATTAAAACTTCAGAAAAACAAAAGTGTGGAAAGGTGGAAGAAGAGGTGGAAAGAAACTAATTAAGCCTGTCAGGTCAGTTTAAAGTACAGGCTACCAGCAGCAAATTAAGTAAACTGAAAAAAGGAAGAAGGAAAAGAAGAAAAGGATACAGTTAACTCTGAGCCAAGATTAGGCTCCCTGGGTTGAAACACTTGGGAACCCTTACTCCCAGGTTTTCATCCTGGCTCTGGGACAAGAGTGGGGGTTAGTATCTGCTCCTGCAAACCCTGCCATTTTTCACTTTGAAACCTACTTTCCTCCCTCCACCCCACTCCCCAAGGGCCAAGTCCCACCTCATGTAATGCTGCCCGTACTTCAAACCTCTCACAAGCAGACTGAAGTGCCTCCATTCCCTGGACAGCATCTAGTCCCCATGGGCAGGGACCTTCTTCCACTACCCATATACCAAGGAGGGTGGGCTTCTCAGCCACTCCCCATACCACTGGATTCCCTAACACAACCTCCATTTCCTTTTTAATCTCATCCCACGTTCACCCCTGCACCTGGTATGGGGCCTGGTTCTTCCTTATCCATTTATCAAAAAAATCCATTACCCCGGCTTGCCAGAACCCGCAACTACCATTTCAAGAGTGCACTATACCCCTCCAAGTAGCTGCGCGGACTATTGGGGTGGGGGACTTACAGGCTGCCACTCACCTACCTGATGCGATGCATCCAAGTCATGGCACCAAGATGTTAGAGAGTTTATTCCTTCACTCTCCCACTTCCCTGGTCCTTCTCGCATGAACAGAGAGCAACAATACCCGAAGTCCAAAGGTGCAAACAATTCGATGTTTATTGGGGTGAACTTCCAGCAAGCTTAAATCCAAATTCTTTTCCTTATTTTTGAATCCCAACTTACTTCCTGTTTGCCCCTAATTTATATAGTAATATTCTCAGCTATACCTTAACCAATCATTTTACTGAAATTTTACTAACCAATCCGAACATATTGTAACATGATTAGGTAACCAATTATATCCCACCACCTTAATTAGTTTACACCCAGCAAAATTAATTATACAGCAGACAGAAACTATCACAGAACCAGACAGAGACCATGCAAATAAACAATAACAAAGTGGGAACTATAATGACAAAACAATACAGAAGTGAGGATTTTACAACGACATCTATAAAGACATAAGGGTTTCCCAGCTGTGTCTATTGATAAGTGAGTTCTTACCAAACAGAAAACTATCAAACTAAATTTGCTTTTACATCCTCTAAGCTCTTCCCTTTCTCTGGAGGAGATAGATTGGATCATCTTTCTAACAGCCCCAGATTGCCTTATTTCAATATGACTAGTTTGGGATGTGACCGTTCGCTTCCCAGCTTATGGCTGCTCCCACTGCTTATCCAAAGGCCTTAGCCTGAGAAGAGGGCCTCAGACTGTCACAGTGAGAGGAGGCCCTTACACCGACAGACAGTGATTTTGATTCTCTCTTTTATACCTCTATAACTAGCTAAGTGATAAGAACAAACCATCCCGATGTGTAGAAAGAATAGTAAATATGGCAGGCGACCAGCTTGGCTTAACAGTGAAATCGTTGCTGATCTTAAACACAAAAAAGAAGCTGACAAGAAGTGGAAAATTGGACAAATGACCAGGGAGGAGTATAAAAATATTGCTCAGGTATGCAGGAATGAAATCAGGAAGGACAAATCACACTTGGAGTTGCAGCTAGCAAGAGATGTTAAAAGAAGGGCTTCTTCAGGTATGTTAGCAGCAAGAAGAAAGCCAAGGAAAGTGTGGGCCCCTTACTGAATGAGGGAGGCAACCCTAGTGACAGAGGATGTGGAAAAAGCTAATGTACTCAATCCTTTTTTTGCCTCTGTCTTCATGAACAAGGTCAGCTCCCAGACTACTGCACTGGGCAGCACAGCATTGGGAGGAGGTGACCAGCCCCCTGTGGAGAAAAGTGGTTCCGGACTCATTAGAAAAGCTGGACAAGCACAAGTCCATGGGGCCAGATGCGCAGTATCCGAGGGTGCTAAAGGAGTTGGTGGATGTGATTGCAGAACCATTGGCCATTATCTTTGAAAACTCATGGTGATCGGGGGAGGTCCCAGAAGACTGGAAAAAGGCTAATGTAGTGCCAATCTTTAAAAAAGGGAAGAAGGAGGATCCTGGGAACTACAGGCCAGTCAGCCTCACCTCAGTCCCTGGAAAAATCATGGAGCAGGTCCTCAAGGAATCAATTCTGAAGCACTTAGAGGAAAGGAAAGTGATCAGGAACAGTCAGCATGGATTCACCAAGGGCAAGTCATGCCTGACTAACCTAATTGCCTTCTGTGATGAGATAACTGGCTCTGTGGATGAGGGGAAAGCAGTGGATGTGTTATTCCTTGACTTTAGCAAAGCTTTTGACATGGTCTCCCACAGTATTCTTACCAGCAAGTTAAAGAAGTATGGGATGGATGAATGGACTATAAGGTGGATAGAGAGCTGGCTATATCATTGGGCTCAACAGGTAGCGATCAATGGCTCCATGTCTAGTTGGCAGCCAGTATGAAGCGGAGTGCCCCAAGGGTCGGTCCTGGGGCCAGTTTTGTTCAATATCTTCATAAATGATCTGGAGGATGGCGTGGATTGCACCCTCAGCAAGTTTGTGGATGATACTAAACTAGGAGGCGTGGTAGATACGCTGGAGGGTAGGAATAGGATACAGAGGGCCCTAGACAAATTGGAGGATTGGGCCAAAAGAAATCTGATGAGGTTCAACAAGGACAAGTGCAGAGTCCTGCACTTAGGACAGAAGAATCCCATGCACCACTACAGACTAGGGACCGAATGGCTAGGCAGCAGTTCTGCAGAAAAGGACCTAGGGGTGACAGTGGACAAGAAGCTGGATTTGAGTCAACAGTGTGCCCTTGTTGCCAAGAAGGCCAATGGCATTTTGGGATGTATAAGTAGGGGCATAGCAAGCAGATCGAGGGACGTGATCATTCCCCTCTATTCGACATTGGTGAGGCCTCATCTGGAGTACTGTGTCCAGTTTTGGCCCCACACTACAAGAAGGATGTGGAAAAATTGGAAAGAGTCCAGCGGAGGGCAACAAAAATGATTAGGGGGCTGGAGCACATGACTTATGAGGAGAGGCTGAGGGAACTGGGATTGTATAGTCTGCAGAAGGGAAGAATGAGGGTGGATTTGATAGCTCCTTTCAACTACCTGAAGGGGGGTTCCAAAGAGGATGGATCTAGACTGTTCTCAGTGGTAGAAGAGGACAGGACAAGGAGTAATGGTCTCAAGTTGCAGTGGGGGAGGTTTAGGTTGGATATTAGGAAAAACTTTTTCACTAGGAGGGTGGTGAAACACTGGAATGCGTTACCTGGGGAGGTGGTGGAATCTCCCTCCTTAGAGGTTTTCAAGGTCAGGCTTGACAAAGCCCTGGCTGGGATGATTTAATTGGGGATTGGTCCTGCTTTTGAGCAGGGGGTTGGACTAGATGACCTCGTAAGGTCCCTTCCAACCCTGATATTCTATGATTCTATGAATACACCTAAATTCTTAAAGTATAGGCCTTTTCAGACAGGCTTCAATATCTGTAGCCTAACACATCTCTTCCTGGGTCTGGGTTTACCACTGGAGTTTACTCTACTCCCTCTGGCTACTTTACCCCTCCTAGCCTCTTTCCAGACTCCTTATTCCAAGACAGGGTCTGAGAGCTTACTCTCCCCCTGTACCTCTTCCTTGTCCCTGATGAGACCTCCACCCAGGGAGTGACTGAAGATTCGATTCGATTCGATTCAATCCAGTCCAATCAATCCAATCCCAGGGAGTGACTGAAGATTCCTTCTCCTGAAGCCCCTTTCTACTCTCAGCTTCCTAGTTTCATAGTGCTGTCCCAGTCCTTCCCCAGCTGGGCTTTATTCTCAATTAACCTCCTTCTCTCAGGTGATGCCAGGTGACCTAATTGGCCTCTCAGCGCCTTCTTAACCCTATCAAGGCTGGTGTGGGGTGCACAATCCATCACCGTCAGGTTTATGCTTTTCCTCAGGAAAGTTGGGGGCAGACCTCCAGCAGTAGATTTATTGTGTTGTTGTTAAGCAGCAGCAACTAAATTAGAGTCATTGCCTCATTCTGGGTATGTGTGGAGAGCTCCAGCTGGAACTACCCCTTGGTGTTCCATAGAGCTGGCCACACTATGATACGCAACTAGAGATACACATAATATTCATTAAAAAATACAGATATCTCCACGTTTTTCAAACCTTTGCAGAATACACAGCTTGAATCAAGCTTTTCTGGTATGAGTAAGAGTCAAGTTTCTTGTGAGTCTCACAAACAATGGCCCAGCTTACAATGCCAGAAGTGCCATATAAACCTCTGACATGAAATCTCACATGCATTCACAAACACATTTATCAAAGCATGAGTTCCCCAAGCATGGCTGTAGAGGTAATTTATGAAGTGTGTGTTCTGTATGAGGTTTCTTTGTGGGCCCAGCATTCACACCGGAAATTCCCCTAACCTAGCAACTATCTGTAGAAACCACAGGGTGTCCCATCAGAATTCACTGTTGGCAAAAGGGCTGGCCAACTTCTGCCTCCAAAAATGCAAAGTGGGTAAATGCTGGTATCTACAATCCACTACTGCAGCTCTGATTCCCATCACAGAACAGCTGTGTGTTTGGGCCACGCCTAGCAGACTTGCCCTGAACAGGCTAAGTCCTAGAGGCAGTGTTTAGGATACTTATGCACATGTTTCATAGCTGTATTGCAAGAGCACCCAACTGAGTTGTAATTAAAGAGTCAGAATTCTAAGCTATATGCTCCCATCTATAACCATTCTGGCATCTCCAGTGGGTGTATCAGGGACAAATGACTTGCATATGTCACCACCAGCCAGTAGTTCTTATGGCTTCTTTGCTTGGTCTCTAGTTAGTACCCAAAAATCTTCCCATTCACCTTGGACTTGCAGGCCATATTCCCCAAAGCTTCCTGGTAACTAGCCTGAGGCCAGCAGAGAAATGTGAAACATACACACTTCTCTGCTCCCTGGAATGAGACCTGGCAAAATGGACTAGATCATAGTGGTGAGGGATAGAAAACACCTTTCAGAACACTGAGTCTTTCCCTAGGCCAGGCCTGGCAAGATATTAGGGTCATGGGTTCCCAGGGCTGAAGGCACCCTCCTTCATATAAATACAAACATTAGTTGCTCTTCATAGTCTGCTAAATAACTTTTGTTGACAGGTGCATATGAATGCAATATGAAAACATACAGCATCAGCAGACAGCACCACACTGACAGGTCTGAGCAAAGTCTTGGCTCTGAGAGTTGATGGCTCAGGCCTCATGTAGCTTGGATTGCTTGCACAAGGAGCTATAGAATCATAGACAATCAGGGTTGGAAGAGACCTCAGCAAGTCATGTAGTCCAACCCCCTGCTCAAAGCAGGATCAACACCAACTAAATCATCCCAGCCAGGGATTTGTCAAGCCTGACCTTAAAAACCTCTAAGGACGGAGATTCCACCACCTCCCTAGGTAACCCATTCCAGTGCTTCACCACCCTCCTAGTGAAAAAGTTTTTCCTAGCATCCTAAACCTCCCCCATTGAAACTTGAGACCATTATTCGTTGTTCGGTCATCTGCTACCACTGAGAACAGTCTAGATCCATCCACTTTGGAACCTCCTTTCAGGTAGTTGAAGGCTGCTATCAAATATCCCCTCACTTTTTTCTTCTGCAGACTAAATAACCCCAGTTCCCTCAGCCGCTCCTCATAAGTCATGTGACCCAGGCCCCTAATCATTTTTGTTGCCCTCCGCTGGACTCTCACCAATTTGTACACATCCTTTCTGTAGTGGGGGCCCCAAAACTGGACACAATACTACAGATGAGGCCACATGAGTGCTTAATAGAGGGGAATAATCACTTCCCTCGATCTGCTGGCAATGCTACTACTAATGCAGCCCAATATGCCATTGGCCTTCTTGGCAACGAGGGCACATTGTTGACTCATATCCAGCTTCTTGTCCACTGTAATCCCCAGGTCCTTTTCTGCAGAACTGCCGGTTAGCCAGTCAGTCCCCAGTCTGTAGCGGTGCATGGGATTCTTCCATCCTAAGTGCAAGACTCTGCACTTGCCCTTGTTGAACCTCATTAGATTGCTTTTGGCCCAGTCCTCCAATTTGTCTACGTCACTCTGGACCCTGTTCCTACCCTCCAGCGTATCTACCTCTTCCCCCAGCATAGTGTCATCCGCAAATTTGCTGAGGGTGCTTAAGAACATAACAATAGCCAGACTGGATAGGACCAATGATCCATCTAGCCTAGTATCCTGTCTTCTGACACTGCCAGGTGCTTCCAAGAGAATGAACAGAACATGGAAATTGGAAGTGACCCATTCCCTGTTGTCTAGTCCAGCTTCTGTTAGTTGGAGGTTTAGGGATATCTGGAGCATTGGGTTTTATCCCTGACCATCTTGGCTAATAGCCATTGATGGGCCTATCTTCCATGAACTTATCTAATTCTTTTTTTAACCCAGTTATAATTTTGGCCTTCACAGGATCCCCTGGCAATGAGTTCCACAGATTGACTGTGTGCTGTGTGCAAAAATGGGTGTCCCCTAGTTCTTGTGTTAGGTGAAGTAATAAACAATAAGTCCTTATTCACTTTCTCCAAGCCATTCCTGATTTCATAGACCCCCTATCATATCCCCCCTTGGCTGTTTCTTTTCTGAGATGAACAGTCCCAGTCTTTTTAATCTCTACACATGTGGAAGCTGTTCCATACTTCTAATAATTTTTGTTGCATTTCTCTACACCTTTTCAGATTTTTGAGATGGGGGAATCTATCAGGATTGGAAGGGACCTCAGGAGGTCATTTAGTCCAACCCCCTGCTCAAAGCAGGACCCATCCCCAATTTTTGCCCCACATCCCTAAATGGCCCCCTCAAGGATTGAACTCACAACCCTAGGTTTAGCAGGCCAATGCTCAAGCCACTGAGCTATCCCTTCCTGCAGAAACAGAACCAGCACTGCACATAGTATTCGAGGTGTGGGTGTACCATGGATTTATTTTGTGGTTTTATGATATTTTCTATTTTATTATTTATCCCTTTCCTAATGGTTCCTAACAGTCTGTTAGCTTTTTTGACTGCCGCTACAAATTGAGCAATGGTTTGCAGAGAACTATCCAGTGACTCCAAGATCTCTTTCTTGAGTGGTAACAGCTAATTTAGACTCCATCGTTTTGTATGTACAGTTAGGATTATGTTTTCCAATGTGCATTACTTTGAACTTATCAACATTGAATTTCATCTACCATTCTGTCACCCAGTCCCTCAGTTTTGTGAGACTCCTTTGTAACTCTTCACAGTCTGTTTTGGACTTAACTATCATGAGTAATTCTCTATCATTTGCAGACTTTGCCACTTCACTTTTCATCCCCTTTTTTGGATCATTTATGAATATGTTGAATAGTATAGGTCCCAAGATAGATCCTTGGAGAACCCCATTATTTCTTTCTCTCTCCATTGTGAAAACTGATAATTTATTCCTACCTTTTGTTTCCTATCTTTTAATCAGTTACTGATCCAAGAGAGGACCTTCTCTCTTATCCCATGACTGCTTACTTTTTTTAAGAGCCTTTTGTGTGTGACCTTGTCAAAGACTCTTCCTCAATATATCATGTCCATCTATGAGTCTGATAATTCTGTTCTTTCTATCCATAGAGCTTCTATGGGACAGTTTGATTTATTTAACATTTTTACTTTGACTATTTGACTCGATGCTTTCTGTTACTAAGTGTGCCCCTCCCGCACGAGCACAAACTCCTCTGTCATTCTGATATATTTTGTACTCTGGTGTTACCATGTCCTACTGATTATCATCATTCCACCAAGTTTCTGTTATATCAACATCCTCATTTATTGCCAGGACGCTAATTCACTCTAATATTTAGACTTCTAACATTTGTATATAAGCACTTGTAAATTTTGTCAATATTCAGTTGCTTTCCTTCACATCTTATATTTAAATGGGACTCTTTTACATTTGACTGTTCCTCACTAGCTTCTACCTGTACTTTATTAGCTTCTTTCCTATCCTCTTTACTAGTACCCCCTTTAATAACTGCATCACTAAGGGGTGCTATTATCAATGGCTATTAGCCAGGATGGGCAGGGATGGTGTCCCTAGCCTCTGTTTGCCAGAAGCTGGGAATGGGTGACAGGGGATGGATCACTTGATGATTACCTGTTCTGTTCATTCCCTGTGGGGCACCTGGCATTGGCCACTGTCAGAAGGCAGGATACTGGGCTAGGTGATAACATGATTTTGGTAATTAGTTGATCTTTAAATATTCATGGTAAATAGGCCCAATGGCCTGTGATGGGATGTTAGATGGGGTGGGATCTGAGTTACTACAGAAAATTCTTTCCCGGATATCTGGCTGGTGAATCTTGCCCATATGCTCAGGGTTTAGCTGATCGCCATATTTGGGGTTGGGAAGGAATTTTCCTCCAGGGCAGATTGGAAGAGGCCCTGGCGGTTTTTCGCATTCCTCTATAGCATGGGGCATGGGTCACTTGCTGGAGGATTCTCTGCTCCTTGAAGTCATTAAACGACGATCTGAGGACTTCAATAGCTCAGACATAGGTGAGAGGTTTTTCGCAGGAGTGGCTGGGTGAGATTCTGTTGCCTGCGTTGTGCAGAAGGTCAGACTACATGATCATAATGGTCCCTTCTGACCTTAGTATCTATGAATCTATGGACCTTTGGTCTGACCCAGTATAGCCGTTATTATGTTCCCTACACGTGTGCTCCTCCACACCTATCAGCATTCCATATGGGATTTTGAGTCCATGAAGCAAAGAACAGATTACAATTGAGCATATATGCATCCCTTTCACCTGTTACAGTAGCAATATATGACTAATAGTCTTCATTTACAAAGTAATCCAAGTGTAAGTATAGAGCTGGTTGAATAACCGATTTTTCAGTTCAGTGGCCAAACTGAAAAAAAAAAACAGAAAAATGTTTTGTTTCGGGTCAACCCAAAATGACAATTTCTCACCCTAAAAGAAAAAAAAATATTTTTTTTTGTTTCGAGTCAAACAAAACATTTAGTTCAACTCAAAATAGAATGTTTCATTTCATTTTGGGAGTTTTTTATACTTTGAGGGGAAATTAGCTAAATGTAGCTAAATTTTTAAGCAAATCATCATTTTGAAACAAAAAATCAAAATGTTTCACTTCAGCATTTTCAGAATATTTTTTCCTTTTTTTCCAGCCAAAACTATTCACTGAATTCGACCCAAATTTGCAAATAGTTTCAGTCAACCTGAAACTACATTTTTGGTGAATAAACTATTTGCCAAAAAAAATTCATCCCCGCTCTAACAGTGAATGGAAATCGCTTACGAAAAACATGAGAAAGGATTTCTGCATTGGGTTGTAGGTACCTCCCAGCAAAGTGAAAAGCATGTCTTTGCAGATCACGGTGGTTCTGGGCCTTCCCATGAAGATGAAACTAAAACATGTTATATATGGGCAATATGTGTGGGGAAGAGGCCAGATTAAGCATAAGGTGAGTATAAAGAATGTGGAGTTGGATGGGCTAACTCATGGAAGAAATCCTCTCATAGGGCGCCTCTGAGAAGCAAAGGAACTCAGGGCATGGGGAGTATGATTCAGCCCTAACTGTGCAAAGAAATACTCTGAGTTTTTTTAATTTTTGGACAAATTTTTATTTGAGAACTTGGGTAGAGACGCAACGTATTTAAAAGCAGCAGCAGTTGAATCACTGGCGGGCTTTTCCCCAGATCATCCATCTCTTCTTTATTCAAACTCTCCCAAGCATACAGTCTACCTACAACATGTAATCACATGCACTGGGGAGGGGAACAGCAGACAAGACAGCCATGAATCTTCGAAGGATTTAATGAACCTAAGAGCCAAGGGGTTCAGCGCTCAATAGGGTGTGCTAGTTTTTGAAGCCTGCTGGAGCAAACTGCCTTCTTAGCAGACTCCTTTACAAAAAAGGCATCTGGATCAAACTGAGCAAGGTTTGCAGTGGGCCTGAAACCGTGAAAACACAGAAGAAGAATGGGTTAGGAGTGTCAACGTGATTTCTGAAGACTCCCTCAGTTTTAACAACTGGAGCTTAAGTTCTGAATCTATAGCTACTAACAGTAAGAGCTTATGTTTTCAGGAGAACTTCAAACTGCACCCCTTACACTCTGCACAAATCACTGACGACCTCTCCATGTCTCTCAGCCAAGATTGAATAGCAGGCATCATTGAGAGGTCCCATAGTACTAAAATTTCATTATTTTTGCAAAATATATCACAGAGCATTCCGTAGTACATGCTGATATATTGCCACAGATAATTAAGGCTGTGATGCTGACAGGCCAGGTGCCTGTGCATGCCAGATTCTCAAGGCAATTCACTTGTATGTGAATATCAAAGATGTTGATTATATTGTTTTCATCTGTCTATATCCCATAGTTTGCTATTACGTTACTTCTACATTATGTATACCCTGTAATCAAAGGTGTGTTCGTGTAAGATTGTAATCAGGTATTAAAACTTCATGAAAACTAATGAAGGATTGTTGTTTGCTATTACCTTACCTTTTAAATTATGTATATCCCTGTGACTAAAATGGAATCTTGGAAATGCTAATGAAAGACTTAATGGCTGTAACAGAAAATGCTAATTTCAAAGCCAGGGATCATGGAGGAATAAAGACACTTATCAGATTGCCTCCTGTGAGGGAAAGCTATAAATATGGGTTCATGGAATGATCCTGCATCTCTGGACTGTCTGGATTCCAACAGGGTGGAAATACTGAGTGAACAGACAGAGATCCCCAGAGTTCTCCTGGGTAACCCTGAAAGTCTTTTGGAGACTGGCAGATTACTCCATCTCTGCTAACATTTGGACTTACAAACTTTGACTCACCTGTTAATATGTTTTACTTGCTTTAACCTCTCAATAACTCTCATTTCTTTTTCTTAGCTAATAAACCTTTAGTTAGTTTACTAGAGAACTGGCTATAAGTGTTGTTCTTGGCATAAGATCCAGACTACCAATTGATTTGGGGTAAGTGACTTTGGGATTGGGAGTAACCTAATGTGATGTGACTTTTGGTTTCTATAATTTTTTATCACAAAGTGCAGTTTGTCTGGGTGGCAAGATGGGCTGGAGAGTCTAAGGGGACTGTCTGTGACTCCAGGTATAGTGATCCAGGCATTCACATTTGTTACTGGCTTGGTAAAAATCTAACAATAGAACACACCATGAGTTTGGGGCATCTGCCCTTGTTTTCTGGCAGTCTGCCCTGAGATAGGCACTCACAGTTGTGAGCCACTCCAGACAGCCTGACAAAGGCTACACTACGATTAACAACATAAATGAACAAAGAGCATTGTATGATACATTAGCCTTACTTTTCTTACCGTATTTACTAAGTAATGTGCTAAAATCAGTAACTCAAGAGTGGTTTTCCCAGCGCTGCCATCTCAAAAAATTTCATAGCACTTTTCAAACTGTATATACAGTCTAATATACAATCACGAGTCGCTTCTTCCAATAGTAACATGCAAACATCTCTGGGGTGGAATGGCAGCTGTTTAACAGCACAATTAGCTTTTGGGTTCCTACAAGAACTAGTTCTGCTTAATACATTTCTGCATTCTGAGCGAAATGGCCATAGAACCAGCTGGTGAGACACAGGAACGATGACAAAGAAACGTGCTCTCTGCACAGCTGAGCAAACTTTCCCCTCTCCCTTTAGCAAGCCCCCTCTGGTGAGCACGTACCTTTTGCACGGCTGGGACAGTTCCTCAATCCTAGGCGTAGGCACTGCATGCTTTGCTGCCTTTGTCACTGGCCATTCGGTATCACGGGCAGGCAGATACTCGTGTGGCACCTCTTTTGCTTTAGCCAACTCTAGTGTCCGAACACTTGCTACTGCTTGCTGGGCAGCCCTGGATACCTGTGGGAGGAACCATGGGAGGAGCTCCCCTAGAATCATAGAATCATAGAATATCAGGGTTGGAAGGGACCCCAGAAGATCATCTAGTCCAACCCCCTGCTCGAAGCAGGACCAATTCCCAGTTAAATCATCCCAGCCAGGGCTTTGTCAAGCCTGACCTTAAAAACCTCTAAGGAAGGAGATTCTACCACCTCCCTAGGTAACGCATTCCAGTGTTTTACCACCCTCTTAGTGAAAAAGTTTTTCCTAATATCCAATCTAAACCTCCCCCACTGCAACTTGAGACCATTACTCCTCGTTCTGTCATCTGATACCATTGAGAACAGTCTAGAGCCATCCTCTTTGGAACCCCCTTTCAGGTAGTTGAAAGCAGCTATCAAATCCCCCCTCATTCTTCTCTTCTGCAGGCTAAACAATCCCAGCTCCCTCAGCCTCTCCTCATAAGTCATGTGTTCCAGACCCCTAATCATTTTTGTTGCCCTTCGCTGGACTCTCTCCAATTTATCCACATCCTTCTTGTGGTGTGGGGCCCAAAACTGGACACAGTACTCCAGATGAGGCCTCACCAATGTCGAATAGAGGGGAACGATCACGTCCCTCGATCTGCTCGCTATGCCCCTACTTATACATCCCAAAATGCCATTGGCCTTCTTGGCAACAAGGGCACACTGCTGACTCATATCCAGCTTCTCGTCCACTGTCACCCCTAGGTCCTTTTCCGCAGAACTGCTGCCTAGCAGCTCTGTCCTGAAAGCTGTTAGATTGGAGCCGACAAGCATTTGGCCGTGAAGCGCTGGGCTGAAAGTTAGGTAGCCCCTGGGCAGCCAGTGCCAATCCTGTAGCCCAGTGCCATACTCTCCTGTCAGGAGACACCACTTCACAAAACCTTCTGTTCCCAAAGGAATTTAAGGTTTACCCAATGCAGCCCAGCATAGCAGCCTAGAGGTGACAAAGGCATGGATCACAGTAGCAAAGTCCTCAGCCAAGAGAAAAGGCTGGAGCCTAGTGCCCAGACACTGCCTGGCCACTGCTGTTATTTGATCCGAGGGAAGCACCTGGGAGTTTACCAATCCTACTAAGTTATACACCCAAGTGACAAATGCTGCACCCATCCCCTCAATCAGAGGGGCTGACAGTGACTTTGCTAAACCCTGCAGCTGCTTCCCGCAACCTGCCATCATAGGCTCAGTCTCAGCGAGAATGAACCTCACGTCCAGTCCTGCCCAGACCTGGAGAGAAACACACCACCGTACCCTGTGGCCTGGGCTAGGTGGCCCCATTATAATGCTGGATGCATCAAGGCGACTCGGGGTAGGGACACAAAAGGGGGCACCAGCTAAAGGGGAGGGGCACATGACCTCCCTATGTGACCCCCCAACATGACTGTGCCCCAACCCACCCCCAGCCTAGGGCCCCCGCGCTCTCCCCGTCCAACATTACCTGTGGGGGGCGGCTCTGTCCTCCCACTGCGCCAGCTTCCCCGGCATGTTTGACTGCTCTTCCTGGCAGCCAGGGCCCGGAGCCACTCCAGACGCTGCCCGGTGCAGCGCAGCAGCTGCCTGGAGAGCGCGCGGCTGTGGCAGCAGCAGGCTGCTCCTGGGGACAGCAGCTGAGAGAGCCGGAGCGCCCCCAGGGGCTGAGGCTGCGCAGGGGGCAGCCAGCTGCTGCCACAGCCGCGCGCTCTCCAGGCAGCTGCTGCGCTGCGCCGGGCAGCGTCCCAGGCAGGCAGCGAGGCTGGAGGAGGAGAGGCTCTGGGCCTGTCCCTCCTCTCCCCGCCCGGGCCGGCTGCTGGGGGCACTGGACGCTGGGGAGGGTCGCTTGACCCTTCGGCATACTGCAGGTGCTGCAGATACAGCTCTGCACTGAGCCTCCCACTGGCTCCTCACACGCACGCACTGAACAAGGGTGGGCAGAGTGGAGATGCCTGACACCCGCCAGAGAGCCCCCCCCTAAACAGTGCTAAAGTATCCATATCAAAGCTAGCCCGCTTCCCCAGCCCAGCTGGGAATCCATCTCTCCTAGCTGCCTCTCCCGCTACCAATTCCGTTCTCACAGCACGAGATAGGGTTGCCAACTGTCTAATTACACAAACCCAAACACCCTTGCTCTGCCCCTACCCCACCCCTGCCTCAAGACCCCACCGCCCTGCACCTTTTCTGATGCCACGCCCTGCTCACTCCATCCCCCCTCCCTTTGTCACTCGCTCTCCCCCACCCTCACTCACTTTCACCAGGCTGGAGCAGGGAGTTGGGGTGCGGGAAGGGGTGCGAGCTGGGGCTGAGGGGTTCAGAGTGTGGGAGGGGGCTCCGGGCTGAGCCTGGGGCAGGGGGTTGGGGTGCAGGAGGGGGTGAGGGGTGCAAGTTCTGGGAGGGAGCTTGGGTGCAAAAAAGGGGGCTCTGGGTTGGGGTAGGGGGTTGGCATGCAGGAGGGGGTCTGGACTCTGGGAGGGAGTTTGGGTGCAGGAAGGGGCTCACGGCTGGGGCAGGGGCTTGGGGTTCGGGAGGGGGCGAGGGGTGCCATCTCCGGCCAGGTAGCGTTTACCTCAGGTGGCTTCTGGGAGGCGATGCAGTGGGGCTAAGGCAGGCTCAGAAGCAGCACGTCCCTGTGGCCCCTGGTGGGGAGGGGGAAGACGGCTCTGCACTCTGCCTCCGCCCACAGTTCCCAGCCAATGGGAGCTGCGGAGTTGGTGTTCGGGGCGGGGGCAGCACGCAGAGATCCCCTGGCCTTTCCCACCCCCCAGGGGCCACAAGGATGTGCCGACTGCTTCCGGGAGCGGCACAGGACCAGGGCAGGCAGGGAGCCTGCCTTTACCCCACTGTACCACCAGACTTTTAGCGGCCTAAAATCTCCCGGTTTGGCTTCAGCAGCCTCCGGGTGTTAGAAACTAATTCTGGGAGACTCGTGGCGAAATGGGGAGGGTTGGCAACCCTAGCAGGAGAGCTCACTAGAGTGGTCATATCTGGAGAGAGAGCCATAGGTGTGCACGGTGAAGTGAGAAGAGAGGCCCTTGGTCCAAAGAGCTACGTTAGATAACTCCCACAAGAGGAGTAGAGGGTGGGAAGGAGACAAGAGAAAATAAGGAAAGCAGCATTGTCCAATGAATAGGGCTAGGAACCAGGAGACACAGGATCTATTCCCGGAGCTGCTTCTGACATACTATGACAGGTTTCAGAGTAGCAGCCGTGTTAGTCTACCTGAAGCTAATACTCTCCAGCAACCACACAGCAAAAACACTAACCCAGGAACCTATCCTTGCAACAAAGCCCAATGCCAACTCTGTCCGCATATTTATTCAAGTGACACCATCATAGGACCTAATCACATTAGCCACACCATCAGGGGCTTGTTCGCCTGCACATCTACCAATGTGATATATGCCATCATGTGCCAGCAATCATAGAATCATAGAATACCAGGATTGGAAGGGACCTCAGGAGGTCATCTAGTCCAACCTGCTGCTCAAAGCAGGACCCATCCCCAATTTTTGCCCCAGATCCCTAAATGGCCCCCTCAAGGATTGAACTCACAACCCTGGGTTTAGCAGGCCAATGCTCAAACCACTGAGCTATCCCTCCCCCCATGTACATTGGCCAAACCAGACAGTCTCTGTGCAAAAGAATAAATGGACACAAATCTGACATCAGGAATCATAATATTCAAAAACCGGTAGGAGAACACTTCAACCTCTCTGGCCACTCAGAACAGATTTAAAGGTGGCCAGAAAAGCTTCAAAAATAGACTCCAATGAGAAACTGCTGAGCTTGAATTAATGTGCAAACTAGATACCATTAACTTGGGTTTGAATCGAGACTGGGAGTGGCTGGGTCATTACACATATTGAATCTATTTCCCCATGTTAAGTATCCTCACAGCTTCCTGTCAACTGTCTAAGTGGGCCATCTCGATTATCACTACAAAAGTTTTTTTCTCCTGCTGATAATAGCTCATCTTAATTAATTAGCCTCTTACTCCACCTTTTTATGTTCTCTGTATGTATATATATATTGTGACAAATCTCTGTCCTTGCCTCCATGGGTCCCGTGTTTCCTGGCAGATTTCGCTAGCCTCAGAGGCTCACTGTGACACTCCACATAACCCTTCTCTCTCTAGAGACAAGGGTCACAGTCTACTGAGCCATTTGCATCATAAGCCAGCGAGGGAGGTGAGGAGAAGTTATCCTTCCTTGCACAGTCTCTGTTCTCTCCCAGTATCAGTGATTAATCAGGGGGCAAAGGTCGGGGGGAGAAGCCCAGGCTCACCCTCTACTCCAGGCTCCAGCCCAGGGATCCTAATAGCATCAGCTATGGTAGCTGACCTTTTAGAAACATGACATGTACAATTCCCTGGGCTACTTCCCCCACAGCAGCCCTCACTTCCTCAAGCTCCACTTCACCCTTACCTCAGGGCCTCCTTCCTTGTGTCTGATATGGTGTGTACTACTCAGTCTCTCCAACAGCGCAACTTCCTCCCACAGCTCCTGACATCCACACCCATCTGACTGACTGGGAGGCTTTTAACTAGTTTCAGCCAGCCCCTGATTGGCTTCAGGTGTCCCAATCAACCTAGCCTTCTCCCTGCCTTCTGGAAAGTTCTTAATTGGCCCCAGGTGTCTTAACTGACCTGGAGCAGCTGCCATTTCACTTATCCTGGTACCAGGGATTTGTTTAGCCTGGAGCTAATATATTTATCTCCCACTACTTTTCTATAGCCATCTGGCCTTGCCCCGTCACATATCCCCTCCTCTGCTCAATACCATAGAGTTGGGCAACTTGGGACGCCAGGCAGTATGCTCGTGACAGACCATAAGCGTTGCCATGGTGGCATCCACCCCTGTGCCATATGCGGAACTGGAATGGTTGGAGGGATAAGAACCACCTGGTGTCCCTGCCACGGGGCCAACAGTTTACTTTCTGCTGTGGGCACCAGTACCATCACCCGATCCCCTGGTTGGAACTGTCGAAGCTTCGCTTGGTGGTTATAATGGGTTCGTTGGGTCTCCTGTGCTCTCTCCAAGTGTTCCCGTACATGGGCATAACTCGGGCTATCCGATCTCTCATCTGCAGTACATGCTCAACTATGTTCCTTCCGGGATTTGGCTCCTCTTCCCAGGCTTCTCTGGCTATATCCAATATACCCTGAGGGTGGCACCCCTATAGTAGTTCGAATAGAGAGAAACCCGTGGAGGCTTGCAGAACCTCCCGGATGGCGAACATGAGGTAAGGCAATAGGGTATCCCAATCTTTCCCATCCCGGCTCACCACTTTCCTGATCATGGCCTTGAGGGTCCTATTGAACCTTTCCACAAGGCCATCTGTTTGCGGGTGGTATACAGAGGTCCGTAGGGCTTGTATATGGAGCAATATCCTCCATATCCCACAGTATTCTTGTCAGCAAGTTAAGGAAGTATGGGCTGGATGAATGCACTATAAGGTGGGTAGAAAGCTGGCTAGATTGTCGGGCTCAACGGGTAGTGATCAATGGCTCCATGTCTAGTTGGCAGCCGGTATCAAGTGGAGTGCCCCAAGGGTCGGTCCTGGGGCCGGTTTTGTTCAATATCTTCATAAATGATCTGGAGGATGGTGTGGATTGCACTCTCAGCAAATTTGCAGATGATACTAAACTGGGAGGAGTGGTAGATACGCTGGAGGGGAGGGATAGGATACAGAAGGACCTAGACAAATTGGAGGACTGGGCCAAAAGAAATCTGATGAGATTCAATAAGGATAAGTGCAGGGTCCTGCACTTAGGACGGAAGAACCCAATGCACAGCTACAGACTAGGGACCGAATGGCTAGGCAGCAGTTCTGCGGAAAAGGACCTAGGGGTGACAGTGGACGAGAAGCTGGATATGAGTCAGCAGTGTGCCCTTGTTGCCAAGAAGGCCAATGGCATTTTGGGATGTATAAGTAGGGGCATAGCGAGCAGATCGAGGGACGTGATCGTTCCCCTCTATTCGACATTGGTGAGGCCTCATCTGGAGTACTGTGTCCAGTTTTGGGCCCCACACTACAAGAAGGATGTGGATAAATTGGAGAGAGTCCAGCGAAGGGCAACAAAAATGATTGGGGTCTGGAACACATGACTTATGAGGAGAGGCTGAGGGAGCTGGGATTGTTTAGCCTGCAGAAGAGAAGAGTGAGGGGGGATTTGATAGCTGCTTTCAACTACCTGAAAGGGGGTTCCAAAGAGGATGGCTCTAGACTGTTCTCAATGATAGCAGATGACAGAACGAGGAGTAATGGTCTCAAGTTGCAGTGGGGGAGGTTTAGATTGGATATTAGGAAAAACTTTTTCACTAAGAGGGTGGTGAAACACTGGAATGCGTTACCTAGGGAGGTGGTAGAATCTCCTTCCTTAGAGGTTTTTAAGGTCAGGCTTGACAAAGCCCTGGCTGGGATGATTTAACTGGGAATTGGTCCTGCTTCGAGCAGGGGGTTGGACTAGATGACCTTCTGGGGTCCCTTCCAACCCTGATATTCTATGATTCTATGATTCAATGAACAGAGATCTTTCATCAACTTGGACACGAAAGGTGTCCCTTGATCAGTCAATATCTCCTTGGGTAGCCCAACCCGGGCAAAGATCTGTACTAGCTCCTTAGCTATTGTCTTGGAAGCTGTGTTGTGTAGGGGAACAGCTTCAGGGTACCAGGTTGCATAGTCCAGTACAAGCACATGTTGGTGACCCCGAGCTGTCTTCTCTAGGGGCCCTACCAGATCCATGGCTATCTGTTCGAAAGGAACCTCTATTATTGGAAGAGGTATCAAAGGAGCCCGCAAGTGTGGGTGAGGGCTATGTAACTGACACTCCGGACAAGAGGTGCAGTATCGCTGGACATCTTCATGTACTCCTGGCCAGAAGAACCTCCGCAGGATCTGTGCCTGGGTTTTCTCGACCCCTAGGTGTCCTCCAAACAGGTGACTGTGGGTGAGACTCAATATGGCTTTTTGATGTTTTTGTGGCACCAGAAGTTGTTGCATCTCTTGCTCCTGCATTTGCACCATGCGGTACAGGAGATCTTTCTTCACTATAAAGTAAGGTCCGGGACCCCGGACCTTCCCATCCACGGGTATCCCATCGATCTCAGCCACCTCTTTCCTGGCGTTATCATATCTGGGGTCCTCCGCCTGGTCCCGCCCAAAAGTCTCTCTCCCAGGACTAACCTGCCTAAGCTCCCAGGGGCCGGCTTCTGCTTCTTCCAACGGCTCGCCGCCGTCATGGCTGGGGGCAGCCTCTGGCTCACCTTCTGTGATGGAAGTTTCTCTGTTGGCTGCTCGCGTCCATCTGCCTACTAGGGAGGTCTTCTGGCCCTGGGTCAGGATCCGGGTTCCCTAGGCCTTCGCAGCCTTCCTCTCTTTTTTTGTCTTCTGCGTCTTTCGGGTGGCTGAGAACAGATCTTGAGAAATCTCAGCGAACATCGGGTGTTGACATTCCCCCAGTGACAAGTTGCTGTCTCAGGATCCCCACCTCCCTCCAGCCTCTCCGGGGGGAGTAAATTATCAAACCCTGGATAGTCCCTCCCAATGACTACAGGATATGGGAGTTTAGGAACTACGCCCACGGTCACCTCAATGGGGTTTCCCTGAACCTCTATCTCCCCTGGGATGGTGGGGTAATGGCTCATGGCCCCATGCACACACGTCACTGCTATGCATTTGGCTTGTAGCATCTGACTACTTTTTACCAGCTTCCCCGATATAATGGTGATAGCACTCCCAGAGTCCACAAGCTCTGTAGTCTGTGCTCCATTTATCCTCACTGGCCTGGTGTAATTATGCGGGGCTAATGCGACCCCCGCGAGGTGGATAAGGGAGCATGGGACCTCCCAATCCCCCAAGTTACATTGCATAGGCTCCTCGGTGCTGGGACACTGTGCTGCTATGTGTCCCCACTCCCCACATGCATAACATCTATAATTGCTTTTAATCACTCCCCTATCCCGGGGGCTAGGGGGTTTAGTCCTGGGGTTCTCCCCACTCAGGCCAATCCCTTCCTTCTGGGGTCCCTGCTGGTTTTCAGCCCCCCCCCCCCTTCCACCTAGGACTCCCTGGGGGTTTGGCTGCCCAACCTTCCAGGGTTGGGGTCGGGTGCTTGCTTCGAAAGGGGCCTTCCTTGGGGAGTCGGGTCAGTTCCCTGGCTGTCATCTGTCTTTCTATCAGCGTGATCATCTCGTACATGGAAGGATCGTTCTGGCCTACCCATTTGCCGAGATCTGGCGGCAGTCCCCGCATGTAATGGTCTTTGACCAGGGTCTCCAAAATCTCCTCTGGCCTGCACACCTCGGGCTGTAACCACTTCAATGCGAGGTGTATGAGGTCGAATAGCTCAGACCTCAGGGGTTTGTTCTCCTGGTATTTCCACTCATGGAACCTCTGGGCCCTTACCGCTGCCATTACCCCTGATCGTGCTAGGATCTCTGCCTTCAGACAGGTATAGTCAGTGGCATCCGTGGCAGGCAAGTCAAAGTAGGCCTTCTGGGCCTCTCCACACAAAAAAAAAGGGGTGAGAATGCTGGCCCACTGCTCCTGGGGCCACTCCTCACACTGAGCAGTCCTTTCGAATGAGAGGAGATATGCCTCTATGTCATCTCCTGACGTCATCTTTGGCAGATAAGCAGTGGCCCTCAGGGTTAGCGTCCTGTCAGACCCCTGGGCCTGGGTGGCGAGGATCTTCAGCTGGTCCACCGCCTCTCTCAAGAGGGCACGATCTTGGGTCGCCTGGCTCATCAATAATTGATTGGTTTCCTGCTGTAGCCGCATAGACTCCTGTTGTGCCATTGCCTGAACCTGGGTGGCCTCCTGCTGGGCTGCCATGGAGTAGTGTGTTATC
Source organism: Caretta caretta (assembly GCF_965140235.1). Lineage (NCBI taxonomy): Eukaryota > Metazoa > Chordata > Testudines > Cheloniidae > Caretta > Caretta caretta. Next base: position 12,693,330 of record NC_134209.1, read on the forward strand.
TTTGAAAACTCGTGGCGAATGGGGGAAGTCCCTGATGACTGGAAAAAGGCTAATGTAGTGCCAATATTTAAAAAAGGGAAGAAGGAGGATCCTGGGAACTACAGGCCAGTCAGCCTCACCTCAGTCCCCGGAAAAATCATGGAGCAGGTCCTCAAGGAATCAATCCTGAAGCACTGAATCAATCCTGAAGTAGGCCTCATCTGGAGTAGTGTGTCCAGTTTTGGGCCCCACACTACAAGGATGTGGATAAATTGGAGAGAGTCCAGCGAAGGGCAACAAAAATGATTAGGGGTCTGGAACACATGACTTATGAGGAGAGGCTGAGGGAACTGGGATTGTTTAGTTTGCAGAAGAGAAGAATGAGGGGGGATTTGATAGCTGTTTTCAACTACCTGAGAGGTGGTTCCAGAGAGGATGGTTCTAGACTATTCTCAGTGGTAGAAGAGGACAGGACAAGGAGTAATGGTCTCAAGTTGCAGTGGGGGAGGTTTAGGTTGGATATTAGGAAAAACTTTTTCACTAGGAGGGTGGTGAAACACTGGAATGCGTTACCTAGGGAGGTGGTGGAATCTCCTTCCTTAGAAGTTTTTAAGGTCAGGCTTGACAAAGCCCTGGTTGGGATGATTTAATTGGGGATTGGTCCTGCTTTGAGCAGGGGGTTGGACTAGATGACCTCCTGAGGTCCTTTCCAACCCTGATATTCTATGATTCTATGAATTCATAAGCATTGTCTGCTTTGTCATCTAAGGGAGACCAGTGACAGCCCGTCAATAGAGAGGAAGCCCCTCCACGACAAGGAGCTGCAGACACTTTGCCTTACTGGGCGGATCGTGGACTCGGGACTTCCCCGGTCGTAGCACAAAGTATTCTTCTGAATCTTCGGCTGGGCAAGACGTTGTGTTCTTGGAGGGGTGAGAGTCATCCTTGCAGTGTCTGCAATTTGTGTTTCAACCTACAGAGGACAAATAAACCAGTACACAGGTCTGTTAGGTTTCAGAGTAGCAGCCGTGTTAGTCTGTATTTGCAAAACGAAAAGGAGTACTAGTGGCACCTTAGAGACTAACCAATTTATTTGAGCATAAGCTTTCATGAGCTACAGCTCATTTCATCGGATGCATTCAGTGGAAAAACTTATGCTTATGCTCAAATAAATTGGTTAGTCTCTAAGGTGCCACAAGTACTCCTTTTCTTTTTGCGAATACAGACTAACGTGGCTGCTACTCTGAAACCTTTTAGGGTGGGAGTTTCAAAAGTGCCTAAGTGGTTGAGGAGCACAAATCCCATTGAAATCAATGGGCCCTGGAAATGCCACTCTGACTCCACAAACCAAGCCCCACTGAATGCTGTTTGGAAGTCAGGGTGTTGGCCTTCTTTATGAGAGGAAACAACAGATGGACCAAGGACCTCACAGAACTGCTGGAGCCACAGGCAATGGAAAGGAAGGACCTTAGATAATGGTTACAGTGGTGCGTTCACAATTCTGTGCTCAAGGGTGGATAAACAGCAACCATAGGAGGAGAATACAGGGATTATAAGTGAAGAGAGAAAAGGGGAAGTCCTTCCAAAGTTTGTGTGTGCGAGTGTACCTGGTAGCCAGCCAACCTGCTCAATGGAAACTCGCCAGGGGTGCCCCAGGCACACAAAGGCTAATCTATCAGAGCCATGTTAGTCTGTATCCACAAAAGCAACGAGGAGTCCAGTGGCACATTAAAGACTAACAGATTTATTTGGGCATAAGCTATTTTGGGCACACACTAATCTGTAAGGCAAGAGAAGCAAGGGGGGAATAAAACACTTCACACAGTATAGATGGCATGGAACTGCTTAGTCTGCAGGCCTGCAGCCAGGGGTTACTGGGCCTGGGAAAAGTGCATCAGCAGGCCCAATGGGCCCCAGGGGATCCAAGTACGGTAAAGCCATTTCTCACCAGATGTACAAGGTACTTGTCCTGACATCAGCCTTTCCACTCGCCTCTCCACCACAATGCCAAGCTCTTTCTGGTCCACCAACCGCTGTACTGTATTACTTTCCCAGAGCCTCACAGACTTCGATCCTGCTACTCTTCCCCTGGGTCCTACTCTCTTGTCCTGCACTTTACCCTCAGCATCTAACCTTTCTGGCCATGTCTCCAGGCAGGCTGCAGCAGGCTTCCTGCTCCTCTCCAGCTGTGAGCACTGCTCTCACCCCTCTCGCTGTGTGTGCGGCTTGATCACATCCCAGCCAGCTCTGGCCCCCACAGTAGAGGACCTGGCAGTGTGGTGGAGGAGAGGATGGAAGGTCTGATGTCAGGCACCTACTTCGTACACCTGGTTTGAACCGAGGCCTATTGGACTCGAAGAGAGGGGGCTGACAGGACTCCCGGGAAGGTAAAGCCACCTGGCATTCACTGAGCTGCATCCATTGTCATGGGCATACATGTGCTAGTATAACTGTAGACATTGATCTGGGGGGTTAGGACTGTGCTTCATTGACAATAAACCTGACCAAGTGCCTTCCCACCTTGACGGATCTTGTGGTCATTGAGCATTCTGCTCGAGGTCTGCTGTGCCAGCTACCTGCGCAGAGCTGGGATGGCATATGGAGGAAACACACGCAACCAAACGTCTAACTACACTGGGGACCCCAACCACTGATCTGTTAAGTAAATGAGCTGCCCTCTGTAGGAATCACGATCTAACTTGGCAGAAAGCTATGAGTTAGGGAACCCTCTAATACCTACCCTGCAAATTCCCACAAAGTTTGATGAAATTTGGACCCGATGAATTGCCAGCAAGGGGGGCCCCATGTGAATTTTAAAAAAGAAAATGGGGAAACATGACAATAGGTGCTGGGTCACTTTTAACCATTACTTGGCTTCCAATTTGCCATTGCTTAATATCACTCTTTTCATCAAATGCTTGATTCATTTTTTGCTGTTCTGCGGCTTGTTATGCTGCAGCGGCCCCTTGGACCATACCCAACCAGTGTTTAAGATTGTTTATCCTGATTGTTGTTGCCATTGCTTTTACAGTTTCCCAATCTGGGGGGTATAGCAAGTTTCTCCAGCCATGCATCGGTCTGCCAAAGAGCACCTCAGAAGGGCTAAATCCGGTGCAATTTGGACAGCTCCGGATTCTCACATGAACCCATGGTAGCACCATATCCCAATTTGTTCCCAACTCACTGCACGCTTTGGATAATTCAATTTTAAGAGACTTGTTCATTCTTTCCACCTGCCCTCAGAGGATGGTAGGGAATGTGCAAAGGTAGGGGAATACCAGCCCATGTACCCGTGCTCTGGAATACTTCCCCAATGAATGCAGGTCCATTATCAGAATCAATACTGTGTGGTAGTCCCCATTTGGGGAACACTTCCGTCACCAGCATTTTAGCAGCTGCAGGGCTATCTTCCTTCCTGGTGGGAAATGCCTCTACAAATAAAAATCTGTTCTTTCTCAGTGTGGTGAGCAATGGCCCCACAAAATCCACCTGCAAGCGCTACAGCCTGCAAGGGACTCTTTAAAGCCTGGTGCATTAGTTCTCCCCACCTTTTCCTTCTAGCAGGGCTTATCGGGAATATATCTGGTATTCATCTATTCAAGAAAATAATCGTGTAATCCCTCATATATATCCATCTATAAACCTGTACTACTCTATAAAGTATAAGCACAATACACTTATAACCGTGACCAAAGCCCTTCTCATCTATCACCAATTAAGTAGAAAGGCCTTCTCATGTCACCCAAAAGTTATCAAAAAACAACTCTAAACCCCACACATCAGTCATGGTCCCACGCCTAACACTCCCAGGTCCACCATAAGGAACTAAAAACAATTAAAAAATAAAATCTGTCTATCAGTCGTACGAGGGAATGTGCAGATTATGGGACAGATGAGGCATGAATGTGTGGATGGTAAAGTAAGGTGACTACATAACACTGTTTAGTCCAATGGGTCATCTTCAGTCCATGAATTATGCTTTTCCAGGACAATCAATGGGTGAACATCCTCCCCATAAAAAGAGAAAAAGTGGGGCCATGTGGTAGAAAGAGAGTCTGAGACATAAGCCCTTGTATCAGAAGCCTGGAATAAGGCCTGAGGCCTGGGCTAAAGTTGTGATCAAAGTCAGGCTGTGAGCTAGGCTTCACTGAATCTGGCAAGAACAGGACTAATATTGCAGAAACACACATTCCGAAGAGGTGCTAGGCACAGGACACTCACACAAACACATTCCAGAAGGGTGGTACCGGAACAGCACCTCAATACCAGCACATTCCCTAACGAGAACAGGAACACGCTGACCCATCTTAAAGATAAGGTCAGGATGACAGCATGATGGACAGAGATGTTTTGATCGAACCAACGTGTACAAGGTGATGGGTGGTACCTAACTACGTCAGCGGGGCAATACGTAACTTGTTTGCATTGAGGTATAAAATGGAGTCTTGGAGGAAGTGTCTTTGGTCAGCCAAGGGGATAGTGGAAAGTCCCGCCATTCATTGACCTGGTCCATAACCACGGGGCATACATGTGCTAATGTAACTAGACACTGATCCGGGTAGCTAGGACCATGCTTGATTGACAATAAACCCGACCAAGTGCCTTTGCACCGTGATGGATCTTGTGGTCATTGGGCGGTTTGCTCAAGGTCTGCTATGCCAGCTACCTGTGCAGAGCTTTGACAGCATACAGAGGAAACAAACACAGGCAAACATCTAACTACATTTATAACTATACGTTGTGGTAACACTGAGGAGGCCCAGTCATGGACCAGGACCCCATTGTGCTAGGTACTGTACAAACATAGAACAAAAAGACTTAATCTAAGTGTAAGACAAGAGACAACAGATGGACACAGACAGACGGGTGAGTGCAAGGAAACAAAGAGACAATACAGGTCAGCATCATGGACAGTGGGCTTAGCACACCAGCGACCTGACCTTTGTCAGGTTTTTTTGTATGCTTCATGGAAAAGGAGGGCGGTGCAGGATGCCAGTGAGGTGGCTTGGTGGGTATTTAGGGGAGCTCCTCCCAAGAGGGAGGTACAGCATGGGAGGAAGCACAAAGAAGCTTGTTTGACAATTTAGCAAGTGGAGTTTTGCAAGATCAGCCAGGGGACTTTTGGGGACATGAGTATTGTACTTGTCTTCTTTTGCTGGCCACATTGTATCTGGGAAATAGAGAGAATGGGATCTGTCATTTCAGCCAAATGTTGTTCTTGGCATTCACAGCTGGCATGAAGTAGGCAAACACCTGCATCCAAAAATATAAACTGGATATACAACATGTTCCCTCCCAGACAGCCCTACTGCTACACAACAGAAGTCACTAAAGAGAGGGAGGCATTGCTTTCCTAGAATACATCTATTTTTCAGCTACGACAGGAAATACTGTGACAAAGAAATATATTGACCATCAACAATCCACCTATTGCACAAAGCATCCAGATTTTTGTGGCTAATGGGATTCATGGTTGTTATTTTTTTTTTATTTTAGCCAGCTGATTGAAATGAAATGAAATGAAATCACTGAACTACACCCAAATAGAATTCACAGAAGCTATGTGAGCAAAATGCAGAAGTAGGTTTCTCCCTGTGTTGTAATAGTGCGAGATGTGGCAATGGCCTGCAATATCCTTGGAAGACCTTACTGAATTAAGTTTAAGTATCTTTGCGGTCCATTATATTAAATGCAAAGGTTATTATCGTGGGGCAGAATATAATGTAACCTCTCTGGGGGCGGGGCAGCTGTGATGTGAGGCATGAATGATCAAAGGACTATACTGAACAATGTGCCAGATGAGAATGGGCAACTGTGAAGGGGATTTCCTGGGAAATGCCTCGGGGGAGGTGAATGTAAATTCCCTGTCTCCAGTTACGCAAAAACCAAGCTTTTTGAAGCTCCACGCTGAGGAGCGGGCTTTTGTTTCACCTGTTACATGAGGCCAAGATCAAAGGCCCAAGCTGTATACAGGAAAGAGTGATGACTCCCCTTTTACAGTTACAGTGTGAGACCTATCAGTTAGCCAGTTTTAATCAATTTAATGTGTGCCATGTTAATTTTGTATCATATTTTTTTTAACCAAAATGTCATGCAGTACCAAGTCAAAACCCTTACAGAAGTTTACGTGTATTCTGTCACCCCTATTATCTTTATCAACCAACCAAAGCAATAAAAAAAAAGACATCATGCAAATGGGCCACCATTTAAGTCACCACTAAAATACAAGAAAAAAGATGCTTTAAAAATGGCATCAGTTAGTATGGCTAAGCAGCCACGGCAGGTCTGGCAAACTTTCTTAACCTAGTAATTAAAAAGCATATCAAGCAACTTCTGCCCCATCTCCTGAACTGGTGGAACCATCCAGCTGTTTCTGTAGTGCAAACAGGCCATCGTGTCTATTCCGGGGCTAACCTCGGGCTGCAGCAACCAAAGTTAATCTGTTGCTGAAAGCTGATACAGGGAGGAGCAATGGTTCCCCTTTCCCAGTTTGGCTGAACATCACCATCACCTTTCTGTCTAGCTTGAAGCCTGGATGCACTGATTTCGGACAGGCAAGTTCTTGAACTCGCTGGGAAGCCTCACAGGTGAGCGCAGCTGTTGGCACGGGCCACTCCGGAGAACTACGAGGCCTAGAGAAAAACACAAACGTGCAATATGGACACAGCTTCAGGGCGTTCCCAGAATAGGTTTGTTTATTTGAATTAAACTAGACACACTGTTGCAGAATTATTGTAGTTGTCTGTCTACAAGGATTGTGGTGGTAATGCTGTAACAACCAGCCCTAAAACTGGTTTTCATTTAATGCCTGGTGTAAATAAAACCAAACCCATAGAGACAATGTAACTTAAGGAGTACATGAAAATATCTGGAGTAGGTGTGTGCTTGAGGGACCCGTCACCCTGCTAAGCAGTGAGCTGGGTGTGGCGCCCCCACTCCACATGGGCATGGGTCCAGTGTGAAAGGTCTAGTCCTACCCCACCAGCCCTGATTGAATTGGGGGGGCGGAGAGGGGAGCTGGCCCCAGAGCTCTGCTGGCTAAGGGATGGCTGGCTTGACTCCCTGAAGCCAACCTACTCCCCACTGGAGGAGGGGAATGCCACTCCAGAGCAGGAGCTCTGCCTGCAGCCCTGGCAGGCTGTGGGCCGATCGGTGGGCACAGGGGTGGGGCTGGAGAAGACTGTGGGGTTAGGTGGGGAGCACATGTTGCTGCGGGAGGGAGCAGGACCATGTACAGCCTGGCCCTGCAGGCTGGGGGTCAGCCCAGGGAGCAGGTTGGGGGCATGGGCACAGCAAGGCTGAAGGCACAACCTGGATCCAGCGAGGAGCCCAGTGACACGGAGATGGACACCAGGCAATGCAGCAGAAACCAGGATTCACCCTCCCAGCTCACACCCAACCAAGACCCTGGCCTGTGCTGCCAGGGGCAGGAGGTGCCTGTCCTGGGACTGGAGCTGGAGGTCAGATGGACTCTTATTTGGGCTAGTGAATGCTGATCTGTATTCTCAAGTTGCAGTGGGGGAGGTTTAGATTGGATATTAGGAAAAACTTTTTCACTAAGAGGGTGGTGAAACACTGGAATGCGTTACCTAGGGAGGTGGTAGAATCTCCTTCCTTAGAGGTTTTTAAGGTCAGGCTTGACAAAGCCCTGGCTGGGATGATTTAACTGGGAATTGGTCCTGCTTCGAGCAGGGGGTTGGACTAGATGACCTTCTGGGGTCCCTTCCAACCCTGATATTCTATGATTCTATGTCTGGGCTCTGGGGACTCAGTACTCCGTGCTCTGGCTGGAAGCAGGATGAGAGACTCACCACGGGCCCACAAATGGTCTCTTGTGCTATTTCAGGGTTTGTCCTGCCCACATAAAGCCACTGACGTGATAGCTGAGTGCAGCCTTTATTTCCGGCTGCCTCCCCGAGGGCTGTTGAGGGACCCAGGGGTTGGGAGATTAGCAGGGTTCTCTCAGGCATGAGGCTTGGGATCTGGGGTCCACATGATGAACCGGGGGTGCTCCACCCTGAGACTGAATTGCCTCACATTACAGAACTGGGAAGCAAAGTGATTTGTTGCTCTCTTTGTTACCTACGTTACTAAACCCTCCATCACCGCGTGCCTCGCCATGATGCAAAACCATCAGCTCTACACCAAAATGTGGTCTAAGCCACTTTGTACATGAATATTTAGCGGCTCTGGTGCAGAACTCCAGTGGTCAAATGAACGAAGGGAACTAGGGTGACTGTGCAAATGAGATCAAAAGAGCCAGGGAATTACAATGAGCTGCTGTGTGGACGAGGGGAAACCCTGCCATCTCATTCCTCTCCCCGTCACAAAGCAAGGGGGACACACTCCATGTTTCAGGTCAAAGGCTGGGAACATTTTTTAACGAAATGGGGGAAGGGGTGCATTTTCACTCAGTGAAGAAGCAAAAGGCGGCAGCTGAAAATAAGGAATATGGGCATTCGAAATAGACCTGAAGTGGTGCCCAAATCCCATTGACTTTCACCTAACGACTCCAGCTCCCAGCTTAAAGGTGCATGCAGTGTACGACCTGGTGCTGCAAAGTTGGTGATGGACAGTTGCTAGTAAACTGCCTTCTACTTTTGATTGTCTGTTTCCCTAGCACACTCTGCCTCTGCTTCTCTTGGGAGACCCCATAAATAGGGCCTTCCTTTTTTTACACTGCAAATAACTTGCAGCCTGGTTAGCCCATCTCTCTGTGCTGAAAAACAGACAAGCCATTCAGGACTGCACTTTGCAGGGGAAAGCTCTTAAGAATTCTATACCTGTCCCCCAGCTGCTACCCTAACTGGACCCAAAGCAGAGAATTCTTATGATCAGGTTCACCATTTCTGATGGTTTCTGTCTACCCAGAGCTTGATAGTGGGGCCATCACAGCAGAATCTGTCTCTCCCCAAGAGTTATAACCAAGCCCAGGGCTTAATTTGTTTCCCTACTTCCCCAGAGGAAGTCAGGCAGTTTCCTTTCTTCTTTCCTTTTCGTCTTTTTTCCTCCCCCTACCCACCCCTGCCCCCCCTCCACTAGCCCTTCTCCCCTTCCTCTCTTCACCTCATTTTCCTCCTCTTCCTCTTTGCTTGAAGTTATATCAAACAGGTGAGTTATACCTCTTCCTCTTTGAGGAAGTTATACCAAACAGGTGAGTTTCACGTGTCCTTCTGAAGGCAGCCAGATTAGTGGTCACTCATCTCCTCAGCCCTGCTCACACCATGTCTCCCACTCTCACCAACATCACCCTCAAGCCTGACAGCTGCACAGATGTTGAGGAATGCAGCTGCTAAGGGAGGTTATGGTCACACAGGGTTTGTCTAGACAAGGAAAAGAAGTGGACATTAGGCCAGGGGAAGAGCTGTTTGGATAAAAGGAGGTTGTCTCCCCATGGAAAGAACATTCATTTTCATCTAATTTTCCACAGAATAATTAGATTTTTTTGGTCCAAAACTGAAAAAATTCTATATGGAAATGTGGCCACGGCACCCCATGGGAGGTGTAGTTCAGATGCCTCCTGCTCCCTTTCTCCTCCACAAGTTGGGCTCCTTGGTTGCACCAAACCTCCCTTTTTGGAGGCGGGAGGCAGTGTACCATGGAGTCCTTGGCCATGGTACACCTTGGGAGATGCAGTCCTACCAGGGCGCCTGGTAGATAAAGAAGAATGGAGACACGAGGGAACAGAACTATAATGCCCATGAGGCACCACTGCAACATTTCCAAATTGAAACACTTCCACTTCCGCCATTCTGGTTTTTGGCAAAACAATACATTTTTTTCAGTGGAAAGCTTTTTGCAAAAAACTTCATTTTGTCAAAAACCCATTTTTATGTAAAAAAAACCAACAGTTTGGATTGACTATTTTCAGCCTGCCCTAGTCAGGGGCAGCTAATATTTGTTAGCTAAGCCTGACCTATCCTCACCTCTTTTCCTAATCTAGCCAAGCCCAGAGAGAAAGGCACTCTCTTAGACCCTATGGTCAGTACTATGGAGGGTCTGTTCCATCAGGACTATGCTTTGAATATGACCCAGTGTTCTATTCTTTTCATCAGATGAATACGTGTTTATGGTAAATGTATCCTTGTCTCACATTTATAACCCTTGCCTATTCCAAGTACACCACCTATTTTGCCCTTGGAGTCATCATAACATAATGATGTGCTCTCTAGGATGGTTCGCAATCATTTTCAAAGTGTGGAGTTTGTTGGCCACACAAATACAGAAACTTTCAGCCCTCCCATTCACATCTATGCAGGCAATGTGAGGAAAGCACTGCGTGTAACTTATATGCTTAGCTTCTTTCAACCCAATTTGGCAGCTGGAAGGAGGCAAGTCCACACGATGACAGCAGTCAGCTAGCTGCAGATCATCAGCAAGTGCCACACAGAGCACAGCACCTCTGCTCTCCCCCTTTTTTGGTTCTGTTCGTTTTGCTCCTACTCCAACCAGACAAACTGCTTTTGAATGCTCATTATGCTGAAAACCCACTTGAAACATGTGTAGCACAATAAGAGCTTTTACCTTTGTTTTAAGTACACTGTTTGGTATTTTTTAGGTTCTGCCAACTTCAATATTCGAGGCGACGGTAAAGCTAAATCCATCAACGGTGGGCGCTGCCAGATCTCTGACATCCGGCCACAGCTGTACAGGAAGAGGTGCCTTTGGGAATGTCATGGAAGAAGTAATGAAGAGAGTCAGCCAGGACCATAACCTCATTAAAACAGTGACAACAAGCATGCATGGCCAAACCAGGATAACTTAAATCCATACACAGACATTCCACATGCAAAAATCCACATTTCTGTACTCAAACTAGGTACAATGCATAAACAAATGGGTACTTGCACATGGGATTACCTGATTTGGCCATGCAAATACCTGCTTGCTTGCATGCACAAAGGAGTGTGTGTGTGGGGGGTGAAAATGTAGTCCTTTCTATGGGCAGTTTTAAGAAACTACTTCATAATACAAATCCCACAATATCTCTGAAGCATGTAAATTAGAATCAGTCTAAGTATAACATTTAATAACATATTGAACTGTTATAGCTCCTTTCATGTCAGGGTCTCAGAAGCATGGAATTAATTTAGCCTCATAACAATCCCCTTGGCAGGTGGAGTCAGGATGATTATCCTCACTGTATGGATGGGGAAAATGAAACACAGCGAGGTTTGTTCAAGGCCAGTGGTGGAGATGGGACTACAATGCGGTAGTACAGATTCCCAATTGTTTCTCTGTAATTCTCACCCCACCTACTATACCCACTTTACTTAACACTGGCATTTTGTTTTGTATTTGTAAATCAGTGTTTTATATTAACTCTGAGTAGGAAAGAGACAAGAAACTAGTGGCAATGGCAAGAGAGAAACAAATACAGTTGTATTGTCATGACATCCCCAATCCTTATTCTGGCTACTGAGCATTATATTCAACAGCACAAGAAATGCAGAGACACTTTCTCATGGGTGTTATGGCTCCTCAGGGGCTAGAAATCTACTCTACACCCTGACAGAGCTTTGACCTAGTCTCCTCACCAAAACCACCCCCTCCAGTAATTATTTCAAAAATGAATTGAGACTTATAAGCACTTAGAGAAACCTTCCGCTAAAAAATCTCCAGTTATCCCCCTGGGATCTACAAAGCATGGGGGACAGTAAATCTTTAGGAAGGGACTGGTGAATTAATTCAATTATTAGCACCTGATAAGTAAAAAATATTGTTTATTCTTCTGTGACTTTATTGAAACTGCTACCAGAGAACTGCAAATTTGGGCACTGTCCCCCTGGAACAACTTTGAACTACATGTCCGTACGGCCAGTTTGTCCCCTGGCTTTGCCTTATTCCATCAAATCCATAAGTTATGAAAAACAATGATCATCTGGAGAAGGGAGTTTCCATTGGTTTTTTATGACAAATACAATTGGCAGATGTTAATGAAACTGAAGATTCATTACCTCAATATAACCAATAGTGGTAATAATCATTCACCTACACCTCAAGATGGGCATTTTAAGTATGTACATGGCTTTGTGATCAATCCTCTTTTGAAAGAGGAACTAAATAACACTGCTCAGTAATAACACTTGTTAGGGCCTGTTTTCTTCTTGCAAGCTGTTGGCAGTGGGTTGGTTAATTTGTTGCCTTACAGCCACATTCCTTGGACAATAGTGTGCTCTCGTCTATGCCCTCATTTGGTGTACTGGCTCCTCTTTGATATCATCACACGCGGTCTGGTATGTTAACAAAACTCCATGCTACAAATTCAACCCTATTAATTCATATATCTTTCCATTCTCTTCATCAGCATGTGACACAGGGATGTTTGTTGAACACAGGGGGAATTTACACAATGTAGACGATTTGCTGAAGGATGCATATGCCATTATCTAGCATTATCCTTCTTCTCATGGAACAACAGGGCCATGAAGGAGAGAGGGCTATGGTCTAGGAAAGCACACAGGGCCTTGCTTCCAAGGGTCTCAGCCATGGGGCATCAGACAGCATGTGCAAGACAGGACAGTTGTGGCTTGCTGAAGGCTACTGGGTACAGGGGCCTGCAGACCAGGGGAAATGGAGAGGTCAAAGACAGCGCCAACCCTGTGCAACTTAGCAAGTCACTATAGAGAACCCTGGGCTCTTACAGTGGTGGGGAGAAGGAAGGGGGAGTGGACAGCAGGTCGAGAGCTTCTGCCCAGGCAGTCCTCCCACCTGGCCCTGCAGACCAGCTAACGAATGATGCAGCAGGACTCTGCTCCTTCTACCCTCAAGCCGCTGGATCGTTATGCCTTTGAAGTGGCAGTGCACGTGGGACAGGTAGTTGAGTAAATGGGTGAACAGTGAAGGGGTGATAGGTTGGGCGGGGGCCAGTGCCACATAAATCCAGGTCTAATGCTGCATAGGATACAGGGCCTTGCATTGGGGCCAGGGTGTAACAATCCACACCCACGCACATTACACAGACACAACCACCACCAGTCAAATGTCATACAACACCCGGCGTTCCGTTCCAAAGCCACACGCCATGTGGAAACCAAGATCAAATTGGCACTAGACTGAACCTGGTGTCACTGGAATTCTAAGATGACAAATTGTTGCTCCAGCAACAACAGCTTCCCTTTACGCGAGTCATACCCTTCTCACAGCCCATCAGCGGCTCCACCCTTCTACCTAATCCCTGTATTGCCTGCCAGGTTTTGGAGGGAGCCTGAATTAAAACTGAAATACAATTTAACCTTCCCAATTTCCCTTTGGAAATCAACCTGCTCCCAGTTTTTGGAACAAACATATATTTAGGAGGAGACTATATTATGAAGAACCAAGATTTTCTATTATGAAAAATCGGGATTTTTCAGAAGTGACCAGTGATTTGCTGACTTGTGTTTGGGTGCTCAACCTGAGAAAACCTTAAAAGGGGGGCTTGATTTTCAGAAAGTGCTGAGCACCTGCCCTCTGAAAAAATGAGACTCCTTAAAGTGTCTCAAATTGGCCACCTGAAAATGGAGGCACCCAGAATCATTAGTCCTATGTTGAAAATCTCAGCAACATTTAGTGACCAGAACAACCACAAAGATGAAATAGATGGGAGCCATTGAAAAAACATTCTATGTAGAGACATTTATAATAAATGCTTTACACTTCTGCAGCCCCTTTTCATCCAGAAAATTGCAGAACTCAGCCAAACGTAGAGAGACCTTAAGATGGCAAAACTGAACAACTGCTTTACTCAGTAGCAGCTCTGCTGAGCTGATCTCAGAGGGAAGCTGTTCATGGTGGATTGGACTACAGTCATAATGTGAAAGTGCAGAAACTTCTGCTTTCTTCTCCTGTTCTAGATTCACCTCTGTACAGTTGTCATGTCTTTATTTGTATTGATTATTATCAGTAAACCCTGAGCTGTTGCATTCATTAGTGAATGTTTTCCAACAGAAGGAAGAGCGCTCCTGAATACAACCAACCTGCGCTGAAGGTTACCATCGAAAATTTTCTTGGGTTTGGCCAGAGACATAATTCTTGGCGTTGGCTGAGCCGTCAAAGCACTCAGGGAGAGGGGCCAAATTGTCTGCTGGTTTCCCCATTCTAACCTACTGTTAAAACAGGGAATAAAAGGGAAACAAAATTCACGGTTAGATGATCACTAAACTAAGCTTTGCATTGAGCCTCTGATGCTCTTCCAAATTTGCAAAACAACTGAGGAGCAACGTGCATGTTTATTGGTTTCAACCATTGTCGCTGCACAATGTGAGCAGCCCTGTCAATGACATTCCTGAGGAACAGCATGACCTGCTCCATCCCACCATCCCCAGCCATGTCCACTTTCAGGAGAGGCCATCTTCCATCTCCCAGACCTTAAACACACTGGTAAGGGTGGTTGATAAGTCTCCCCTTGCTCTCCTCCCAACTGTCCAAAATGTGCAGGGGAACAAGAACTGGCCAGGCATGACAAGAACTGGCAAAATGCACAGCCACCCAAATGGCAGGTGAAACTTGAGGACTACAGTAATCCTGACCACAACCGGAGCTAAATTAACGTGTAGGCACTACATATTCAGGGCCCTGGATTGTCTTAGCCTGACCACAGCTGCTGTGGGTGAACTTTGGCCTGGTCTACAGTACGTGGTTATTTCGGAATTAGCCGAGTTAATTTGAAATAAAACTGATTCCGTCCACATGACCACACAAGTTTTTTTGATTTAAAGGGCTCTTTAATCTGATTTCTGTACTCCACCTCAGCAAGTGGAGTAGCGCTAAAATTGAGATCACAGTTCTGGGTTCCAGGTACCGTGGACACAATTCAACATTATTGGCCTCCGGGAGCTATCCCAGAATGCTCCCTTGTGACCACTCTGGACAACACTCTCAACTCCGACGCACTAACCAGGTAGGCAGTAAAAGCCCCAGGAACTTTTGAATTTCATTTCCTGTTTGGTCACCATCAGCACAGTCCACTATCACAGGCGACCATGCAGAGTCCACCATCACAAGAGACCATGCAGTCCCAGATTCGCAGACTAGCTCCAGCATGGTCCGAATGGGAGGTACTGGATGTCATCACATTTTGGGGAGACAAATCTGTTATGGCAGAACTGTATTCCAAAAAAAAAAAAAAATGCAAATACTTACGCTGAAGTCTCCAGGGCCATGACAGAAAGAGGCTACTCCAGGGACACAGAGCAGTGTCGTTCAAAAATCAAGGAGCTCAGGCAAACGTACCAAAAAGCCAGGGAGGCGAACGGGCACTCTGGGTCACAGTCCCATACATGCTGCTTCTATCGTGAGCTGCATGCAATTATGGGGGGTGACGCCACCACTACCCAACCACTGTCTGTGGATGTCTGCAAGGGGGGAGTTGCATGGAGCGACAAGGATGAGTTATTGGAGAATGAAGAGGAGGAGGACAGTACACAGGGGGCAAGTGGGGAATCTGTTTTCCCCCCTAGCCAGGAACCAGTCTTAACACTGGACCCAATAGCCTCCCCCCACTCCCAAGGCGGGCTCCTGGAATATGACCCTGGAGAAGGCACTTCTGGTGAGTGAGAGCCTGATCGGAGCCACGCAGAGGGGGGAAACCCAGCCGTGCTGGGCTGTTCGCATTTAGTTGAAAGGGCTCATCGCTGCTCAGAGCCTCATCGGAGCCATGCAGTGGGGGTGTGTGGGCAGCTGGGGGGTGTTGTGTGAAGCAATCATCCCAGAGAGCCCGCAGGCCCTCCTTTGATATGGCAAACGCACCAGGCATTGCTTGCTATGGGAAAGGGGGCCTGGTAGTTTGAAAGCATTGAAATGAATGCGGAAGAAGCAGAACGCTGTGTGCCCCTAGGGCTTACCATGTCTGCCTTCAAGCTGAATTCTGTTGCCCAGCCACATGTGATGGCTTACTCACACCAAAGTGTCAGGCACTTCAGCATAAGAGGCAAAATGCGACCTTGTACAGAAAGAACATGTGCTGTGTACTATGAATTGCTTGTTTCGCTGAGAAAGAGTGTCCCCTTTGTTCTCTAAAATGTATCTTTTAAAATACTACCCTCCCTTTTTCTCCTCCCGCAGGTGAAAATGTTTCGACGCAGCCCCTATCTACTCCGTCCCAGAGGCTGGTCTAGATTAGAAGGTAGAAAAAACGAACTTGGGACGACATGTTCGCAGAACTCATGCAGTCCTCCCGCACGGACAGGGCCCAGCTGAATGTGTGGAGGCAAACAATTGCAGAGTCCCATAAAGCGTTAAATGAACACAAAGAGAGGAGGGACGCGCGTGATGAGAGCAGGCAGGATGCTATGGTCAAGCCCACGGGGGAGCAAACTGACATGCTCCACTGTATGGTGGATCTAATGTGGGAAAGACAGTAGACCACAGACTGCCACTGCAGCCCCTGTATAACTGCCCTCCCTCCTCCCCAAGTTCCATAGCCTCCTCACCCAGATGCCCAAGAACACGGGGCGGGGGGGGGAGGGAGGCTGCGGGGACCCACACACAACCCCAGAGGATTGCACAAGCAGCAGAAAGCTGGCATATCCAAAATTTTGATTTGCTTTCCGGACTTGTCCTTCCCTCCTCCTCCACCCCCTTCCCTCAGTACCCCCCTCCCCAGTCTATCTTCTGATTTCTCTAAATGTGTTGTGCAATAAATAATAAAGAACGGTTTTTAAACAATTGTGACTTTATTTCCTTTCATATATATAGGGGACAGGTAACTTGAAGAGAAACAAACACAACTGTCATGCCGTACCCTGGCCAGTCATGAAACTGGCTTTCAAAGCTTCTCTGATGCGCAGCGTGCCCTGCTGCGCTCTTCTAATCGCCCTGTTGTCTGGCTGTGCGAAATTGGCCACCAGGCGAGTTGCCTCAACTTCCGAACCCACCATAAACGTCTCCCCCTTACTCTCACAGAGATTGTGGAGCACACAACAAGCAGCAATTACAATTGGAATATTGGTTGTGCTGAGGTCTAACCGAGTCAGTAAACTGAGCCAGCGCACTTTCAAATGTCCAAAAGCACATTCTACCACCATTCTGCACTTGCTCAGCCTATAGTTGAACTGTTCCTTACTACTGTCCAGGGTGCCTGTGTACAGCTTCATGAGCCATGGCATTAAGGGATAGGTTGGGTCCCCGAGGATAACTATAGGCATTGCAACATCCCCAACAGTGATTTTCTGGTCTGGGAAGTAAGTCCCTTCCTGCAGCTGTTCAAAAAGACCAGAGTTCCTGAAGATGCGAGCATCATGCACCTTTCCTGGCCATCCCACGTTGATGTTGGTGAAACGTCCCTTGTGATCCACCACTGCTTGCAGCACCATTGAAAAGTACCCCTTGCGGTTTACATACTGGCCGCCCCAGTGTTGCGGGGTCAAGTCAGGGATATGAATTCTGTCTATTGCCCTGCCGCAGTGCATTAAAGCCATCCACTATGACGTGCACATTTCCCAAAGTCACTACCCTTGATAGCAGCTGGTCAATGATTGTGTTAGCTACTTGCATCACAGCAGCCCCCACAGTAGATTTCATAGAATCATAGAATACCAAGGTTGGAAGGGACCTTATGAGGTCATCTAGTCCAACCCTCTGCTCAAAGCAGGACCAATCCCCAATTTTTGCCCCAGATCCCTAAATGACCCCCTCAAGGATTGAGCTTGCAACCCTGGGTTTAGCAGGCCAATGCTCAAACCACTGAGCTATCTGTCCCCCGCTCCATTTGCCCACTCCAAACTGATTCCCAACTGACGGGTAGCTGTCGGGTGTTGCAAGCTTCCACAGGGAGATGGCCACTCGCTTCTCAACTGTGAGGGCTGCTCTCATTTTGGTGTCTTTGCGCTTCAGGGCAGGGGACAGCAAGTCACAAAGTTCCATGAAAGTGGCCCTACGCATACGAAACTTTCGCAGCCACTGGGAATCATCCCATACTTGCAACACTATGCGGTCCCACCAGTCTGTGCTTGTTTCCCGGGCCCAGAATCGGTGTTCCACGGCATGAACCTGGCCCAACACCACCATAATCTCCCAATCGCCACATGCTGTGCTTCTAGGAACGTCTGTGTCCCGGTCCTCATCACTATCGTAATCGCGCTGCCGTCACTTCCTCGCCTGGTTTTGCAGGTACTGCACATACTGCTGGATAATGCGCAAGGTATTTACAATGGCCAAAACTGCAGCGGCGATCTGAGCGGGCTCCATGCTTGCCGTACTATGGTGCCTGCATGGGTAATCCTGGAAAAAGGGCGCGAAACGTAGGAGAGCAGAGTGGCAGCGGAAGAGGTGCTGTTCAGTTCACGATAGCGGAAAAATGCGGGAAATGGTTGTCTTCTGTAGCTTTCATGGAGACGGGAGCCCAGGACAGACAACATGGAGAAGCTTGGTAGCGAGGCAAGAGCGGGAGAGCAGAGTTGGCGGTGGAAGCTGTGCTGCTCAGTTCACGATGGCTGAGCAGAGTTGGCAGCGAAAGCGGTCGATGAGGAAGAGAAAGAGTAGATACTTATAGAGATTACATAGAAAGACGAGAGGAAATGCGAGGTGGATTCATAGTACCAGAAGAGAAGTGGTGCACCATACTGCACCATCTGCCGAAAGCAGTATGGCGTCTGCACGCCAAAAAGGCACAAAACGATTGTCTGATGTAGCTTTCATGGAGGGAGAAGCAACTGATGACACGCACCCAGAAACACCTGCGAGAATGTTTTTGACCCATCATGCACTGGGAGCTTAACCCAGAATTCCAATGGGCAGCAAGGACTGCGGGAACTGTGGGATAGCTACCCACGGTGCACTGCTCCAACATTCAATGCTAGCCTCAGTACTGTGGCCATACTCCGCCGAATTCACGCGCTTTAGTGGGGACACACAAGACCGAATGTATAAAGTCACTTCAGAAAATTCAAATAGAATAATTTCGAAATAATTTTGTACTGTAGACATACCCTTAGACTCTCTAGCACTGTAAACAAAAAGTCATATTCTTTTGTCTTTCCCAGATGTCAGATGGAGACAGCTCACCAGTGTAGAAGAAACCCAAAGCCCATACAGCGTAAGCTTTGTACTTTTTCCACTAACCTACTATAGTTCTCCCAAGCTGCTTTAGGCTTCTTTGGTCTTGCTAGTTCTCTGATCCTAGTAAATGCAAATCAAGGTTACATAAGCAATTAAACTCAGAGGCTGTTAAAACAAGCATAGAGCAGGTGTTACAGTATTCTGAACCTTAAATAATTCTTGAGTCACTCAAAGATTTTCATCATGAAACCAACGTGACAAAAGAACATTCATTCATTTTTTTAAGTAATGGGCCTGGCTAGTCATTGTCTCTATAACTTTACCTATCTTTTCAGTACATATATTGACGTAAGAATTCTTTCCCTCTCAGTCCAGTTTCTCCTTTGCTCAGTTCTCTGGTGAACTCATAATCCAGTTTTTTTCTGTTACAGTAGTCTGCTGTCTGGGCCAGAATTGAACAGAAAAATTCAGGATTAAGACTTCAATGCAGAATCAGTGTGAGATGGGCCGATGTGGAAGCACTTTTTATTGTTTTAATACTGTGATATTAATACACAAGGACTAGGAGCTCAGAGATTCTCCCAGCCAACACAAAAATAAACAGAACAAGCACCACACAAATGTGCATGCATTATTATCATCATGATTATTAAATAACACCATTCACACAGTGCTTTGTAAGTATAGATTAAGTCACATTTCCTGCACTAAGCTGCTTACACTTTAAGATCAATTTATTATATTACTGTTAATATTAATGTTGTTTGCTTGTTTCCGCTAGTACCTACAATGTGCAAGGCACTGCAGAAACACACAAAATGCATGGTCCTTATCCCAAAAAGCTTCACTGTAAAGAAGGTAAGATGGTTACATTGAATTATCAAGAATTCCCAACAAAGTATTGTCTGTCTCTGTTTATACAGTGTCTGAAGCATGGGCAGGCACACTTGACTGGTGTTTGCGGTTGCAAGATAAAATATTCAGACTGCATATCCAATCAGGGGAAGGGATACAAGCAATTGATTTAGAAGTTCAATAGTATTTGCAAGGTCTTTGAATTAGAATCAGACTAAGTCCTCTGTCAACAACCTCTTTGCTTGTTGGAAGTTAGTGGCAAAAGAGTCTAATTAAATAGATGAAGTGCCATCAAATTCTTCCTCCTTCTCCATGAGTCCCATATTTCATATGTTGACATCCTTGGTATCTATTCAACACTTTCTCCAGGCAGGAAGGGGGCTGGTGGCTTCCCTTTACTTTGTGACACTTCCCTTAGCAATTGAACAGAAATAGGTGTATAAATTATGCACTATGGGCCTGATCCAACACCCACTAAAGTCAATGGTGTCACTGGGCGTTGGATCAGGCCCTCCATTAGCCTGGCAATGGGAACACAGCCTGGTGAGGGGGTGGGGCTGGAGCAGTGTCTGAGAAATGTTGGTTAAGAATGCATGTACTATGTGATTATGCTATTGGGTTCTCTTAAGGGCACGTGGCCTGTCAGGGTTCCTTCCCCACTCTGAACTTTGGGGTACAGATGTGGGGACCCACATGCAAGACCTCCTAAGCTTATTTTTACCAGCTTAGGCTAAAAACTTCCCCAAGGCACAAATTCCACCTGTCCTTGAACAGTATGCTGCCACCACCAAGTGATTTAGACAAAGAATCAGGGAAAGGACCACTTGGAGTTCCTGTTCCCCCAAAATATCCCCCCCAAACCCTTACGCCCCCTTTCCTGGGGAGGCTTGAGAATGATATCCTAACCAATTGGTTACAAAGTAAACACAGACCCAAATCCCTGGATCTTTGGATACTGAAAAAAAATCAATCAGTTCTTAAAAGAAGAATTTTATTTAAAATAAAAAAGAAAAGGTAAAAATCCCCTCTGTAAAATCAGGTTGGAAGATAACTTTGCAGGGTAACAAAAGATGCACAAAACACAGAGGAACCCCCTCTAGCCTTAGTTTCAAAGTTACAACAAAACAGGGATAAACCTCCCCCCAGCAAAGGGAAAATTCACAAGTTGAGAAAACAAAGATAAACTAATATGCCTTGCCTGGCTGTACTTACAATTTCTGTAATACGAGAGACTGGTTCAGAAGGGTTTGGAGGACATGGATTGATGTCCAGTCCCTCTTAGTCCCAAGAGCGAATGAACACAGAAACAAAGAACCCAAAGAAAAGCCTCACCCCATCCCCTCCCCCGATTTAAAAGTATCTTTTGTCCCCATTGGTTCCTTTGGTCAGGTGCCAGCTAGGTTATTTGAGCTTCTTAACCCCTTACAGGTAAGGAGGAATTTTAGGCTACCCCTATGGTTATGACACAGCCTGATTTGAAACTGCTGAGAACTTCTTGCAAGATGCTGAGCACAGTAAATTCTCCCTGAAGTCAGTGGGAATGGGGGAGCTCAGCCTCTTGCAGGAAGCTGGAAAGATGCCTGCAATAGCAGATTATCTTTTAGGCAGTCTATTGTTGTTTACTTGATGCAAGAGGCAAGATAATGGACTGTGCTAATTATACTTAAGCTCTACCATCCTCACATCATGTACAAACTGCTTTCAGAAAGATCAGCACAACTCCCATGAGCTTCAGAGGGATTTGCTCATGAAACTCTGGTCCTGTGCCTTCAGCTCATGGCAGAACATGTCCAGGTATGGCCTTGTCTTTTAAGGATCCAAGCATCAGTTTCATTTTTTAACTCCCAGTCAAGTTGTTCTACAATGGTCTTTCCCTGAGAAGCAGCAAGGGGCCAATTAAAATTTTATAGAGAACTATTTTTAGTTCCAGCCTTGTCACAGCATAAATTTAACAGCAGATAAACTCGTTTACTGAAAATGAGATTATTACTGGGCATCCTCTCAGCAGAAGAGGCTCATTAGTATCTCTCTAATCTTTACTCATTCACAATATAGTACGTTGGCCTAGATCCATTTTCTAACTATATCCAGTGGATTATAAGGAAAGTCTAACTGTAATACTTTATGTTTTCCTAAGAATCAAATCACCTCACAAAGTATGTTCTGTGCAAAGATTCCTCTCAAGAAGCATGAAAAACACCAAGATGACCTTCTGCTTGTATGCTGTTTGTTAAAAATGACAGAATGGCTGTAATTTACATCTCACCTTCAGTTTGAAATGTAAACACTTTAAAGAAATAAGTTAAAAGTATTTTCATGTCCCACTCCTGCCCCTGAATTCCACTCACAATTTTTGTGTTTTTTTATGAATCACATTTTCCTGTTTTTAAAAAAATGTCATTCTCTCCTTTGCTGTCACGTGAAAGACTCCCACAAACAGGAGAAAATGACTCTCTGAAGTCCCAGCCCAGCAAATGATTTAAATAAGTCTGTAACTTTAAGCACATGAGCAGTCATATTGACAGGAGAAATAATGAAATTGACTATACCGGTCTAGTATTTGGGATTTTTTACAAATTAAAATAAATAAGCCCAAATCCTCTGCATACAATGAATGCATTTCTATTCTTTATGTGGGCATTATAATCAAAACTAGCACATCTCCAGTTTTGTATGCATGGGAATTTCTGGTAAGAGATTCTTCTAGTTGAGACATTAAACCTCCTGGATTCACAGGTTGCTCTTTCACAAGGCGCTCAGGGTCAGCGCCACATACCTGCACACTATTACAAGCATCTATATCATGGAATGGATTTATTTTTTGCAGGTGATACACTGAAATAATGTGAATAATTTCCCCTACATTATTTCTTGTAATAACCAGTTGACACAGACCTCCAAAAGCACATCAGCGTTGTAAGAAATGTTGTTGTGCCATCATAACTGATTTACTCATTCAAGTTCCCTCATCTGCAGGAGACATTTCCTCCTGATATTTATGACATTAGCCCCAGCCCCATGAATCCCCTTGGAGCCAGGCCTGCAGTCCACACTCAGGCAAAGCTCCCATTAGGTATGCTGGGAGCTCTGTCTGAGTGAGGAAGAGGACTTATGTACTTGCATTTCCAGATGCCTGCCAGGTTATTTTTTCTTACCTGTCACTTGAATATGAACAGAAGTAAGAAACTGCAAAGAAAACAAAAACAAAGTGGGTATTAAAAGGCTGGATAATGCCTGCATTCTGTGCTATCATTTATTTGCATTCATTGTAAGTAGATGACTATACTTTATTCTCTATAAAATAACTGGCAAGGGAAAAGAAGCATGTCCAACTACTTAAGCCTTAGTTATCGGACAGCTTTGGGTATGTTTTCCTAGTAGTTATCCTGAATGTAACTACCGTGCAATGTACACATCATCTCTCACACTTCCCTGTGATTAATTGTTGTAACAAAAAACATTCACATATTTCTTTGAACCATGCAACTGTAAGCAGGGTCTGAATGAATACTTCCCTGACAGCTAGCTGGGAGAGGAAGAGACTATGGATATGTTTATGTAAATACAGTTTGCTCCTGTTCTGTTTACATATTCATCATTTACAGCTGTGTCAAAGGATCAACTTTGGCTGGTGTTGGGTACAAATGATCTTAGCACTGAATGCAGGGGTAGTGAAGTATGGTTACCAATGTGGTAATTATTATAGGAATACAGGAAAGCAGGACTGTGCTTAACCCAGTGGTTCTAAGACTTTTGTACTGGTGACCCCTTTCACACAGCAAACCTCTGAATGCGACCCCCCCTTATACACTAAAATTTTAAAAAAATATTTAACACTATTATAAATGCTGGAGGTGAAGCGGGGTTTGGGGTGGAGGCTGACAGCTCGCAACCCCCCAGGTAATAACCTCGTGACCCCCTGAGGGGTCACAATCCCCAGTTTGAGAACCCCTGGCTTAACCTGTCCCAAATGAGGGGGGGCACCCTCAGTTGAAAGAACCTCATTAAGCAGGGGCTCGAATGTCAGAGCCCTATGAAAGTAAGAGGGGTGGGGACAGGAGTCCTGGTGTCCTGGTCAGGAGGCTGCACAACTCCCCACCACATCCCAGGGCTCCTCTCTAAACTGGCTTAACCTGTTCTTCTTCACTGTTCAAAGAATAGAGCTAAATAGGCTTCATTAGGAGCCTCTTTTTTTATTTTAAATGCTCAATCAGAGCTGAAACCAGTTGTGGTAGGACTATGTTTCTGCCCTGCCTGCTAACAGCTAAAATCACTGAGAGCTGAAATCACTTGAGATGGGGCTGTGTTTCTGCCCAGCCTGCAAAAGAACCAAAAATCACTGAGAGACTGATGTGCAGAGGTCACAGCAGAGAGGCAGAAGGTGACTTACAGTCAGCTGGCGAATGAGTGATCAGCAGGGTGGCGGCAGAGAGGAGTGACAAGCGGCCCACAGGGGGCGGTGGAGGGGCTTGAAGAGCTGTTGGCAGGGTGGCTGGTGGAGGGGTGCGGCGAGAGCAGGTTGCCAGTGAGTGGAGTGAGTAAGATGCCTCTTTACCCCCCACCCGGGGGGGAGGTGAACTCTGCAGATGCACCTCTGAACTCTGGTCTGCACTGACCAAGAACAGCAACTGTGAGTGGGGTGCAGAGAAGGGTCGGGAATTTGAAAGGGACTTTTGGGTTGCTGGACGTAAGAACCTGAGGAGAAAAGGACACTGCCCAACTTACTTGGGGGTGGGTCTTTTATTCATGGTTTATGTTTATGAACCCTGTTTGCGGTGTTTTCCCAAATTAACTCCTGAGTTACTTCCCTCCTTTTATTAAGTTTCTTTTCTACACTCAGACTCTGTGCTTGCAAGAGGGGAAAGTATTGCCTCTCCGAGGCACCAAGGATGGTGTGTAAATTTCCCAGGTTAAGGGTGGGGGCGCGAGCCGGTTCTGTGTTGCATCAATGGAAAGGAGCCCCGAGATATTGAACCCAGCCCCGGTTGCTGCTGGCTCCACCTAGCAAAAGGGTTACATGCAGGGGTGAAAGTAACTCAGGACACTTACCGGAACGGGGCCAGGGCGAGGGAGGGGGGGCAAAAGGGTGGGGACCTCAAAGCGCAGTAGGGTCCTTTGCCGCTGCTGCGCTTTAATGTCCCTGCCCCTTTTGCCTCCCCTAGCAGCAGCCCTGCCAGTACGGACCCTACCAGCAGGGAGAGGCAAAAGGGGTAGGGACATAAAAGTGCTGCCATGGCAGCGCTTTAATGGGGGCTGGGTACGGGCGGTGTGGGTTCTTAATGATAAGCCGTACCAGCCCGTTCCGGCTCACTTTCAATCCTGGTTACATGAGCAACAAGGGGAAATTATCATTGGATGTAACGGTAATGTACAAGTCCTTCTTTGGCTAAGTCTAATAATCTATTATGTGCTTTAACTAAAACTTCAAGGGAATTTTTCAGAGCCTTAGGTAAGCAGTATTATATAAACTGTACAAGACAAAGTACAAA
This sequence comes from Caretta caretta, assembly GCF_965140235.1. NCBI lineage: Eukaryota > Metazoa > Chordata > Testudines > Cheloniidae > Caretta > Caretta caretta. The sequence continues at coordinate 12,718,631 of NC_134209.1, forward strand.
AGGAATAGTGCCATTTTCAGAACTGGGATGCTTGAGAAACAGGAAAAATCAAGGGCCAATGATGTATGTTGTAAAGGCAGAAGTGAAGCAAATGATACCATACTTGTGTAATTATTGGGAAACAATGCATTATGAGGACCTCAACAAAAGCAAATCTGCAGATGGTGTGAGTTGTTATAATTAATTTCTTCAGACACTATTATTTCAACACCACTACTGGAGTCTTTATAGCTGAGGCTCTCATTTGTTCCACATCCTTTTAATCTGCTACCAAACACTATTTTTTACAAACTGATAAATATCAGCTTTAAATATTCATTCCAGGCAGTAGCCTGGCATGTAAGAAGAGCAAAGCAGGAGAAAAGAGCTCTGGTATTGCAATGGTGGGATTTCTTTGCAATTCCTAGCTGATTTCTACACCATTTAAGCTGTACGTTAAAAGGAAGTTGCTAACCCTTTCTTCTACAAAGACAACTTTCCAAATGCACTTTTGCACAATTAAGCCAGCCTTGCAGAATCTGTGCCCAGCTAGACAATTGCAACAACAAAACATGAAAACTGTTCCCCCACTTCACTCAAATGAGAGGTTTACTTAATTATTTTCCTGAGATCACTACAGTGCTGCAATCAGGTGTTTTTAAAAAAAACACTTACCTTTCCCTTTGGAGACCAACAACCATGAATCACTGCTTGGGAGGCATGAGTGCCATATCACTCTCCCTGCTTCTTCCATCTACACTTGTGAAGTCGTACTATTCCCTGTAGCCCAGAGACTTGGAAAAGTGATGCCTAGGTTATGACCACAGTATTAGCAGACTAGTTGCAGACAGAGAGTTGTGATATCCAGTCTCACAGGCTTGGAGAGCAGAACTGGGTCAGGATTTCCTCCCACTTACATGAACAATGATGATTATTTCCATCGAGGTGGCACCAAAGGACCCCAGTCAAGGATCAGGGCCCCGTTGTGCTAGGCGCTGTACAGGTGAATGACTGCATATGTGTTCCATGTGGCCCAAAGACAACTGATATGGACGTAGAGGCAAAGTGAGGACAGACACATGCATGGAATTAAACGGCAGGCTGCAACTTTTATTAAACAAGAAAGGGGCACTACCCACCCATCACCCACACTCTCCTATACCAGGCATTAAATTGGGGGTTACAGGGCTCCTTACCATATAGCCCATAACGAGGCTCTCCTCAGCCCACTCCCCAGGACTCAGTTCTCTGAGTCCTAGCACCCTCCCCCGCATGAGGGGGACAGATGGTGCAGCAGGATAAGGATCTCGGCCCATGTCGGCCACAAGTCCTGATCTCAGCCCACAAAGGCCACAAGGACTCATCTTATCACATAAGCCCATCACCCAAATCCCAGATATTTTACCTCTAGAAACCATTCACTTTGTTCTATTAATCGCACTGGAAACCAGTCGCAAGTTGCGATGAGTAAACACCAGCATCTCAGTACTGCAGTTAGGTGCTAAGCACGTTCCTATTCAACCCACTGTGGCTTGCAGGTGCTGCAAAGAAGGCCAAAAAAACCTCTCTGATCCTCTGCCAATTGGCCTATGGGAGAAAAATTCATTCCAGACCCCCTAAACAGGCAATTGGCTACACCCACAGCATCGATCAGGTCAGGCTCCCACTCCTAGTTCAGGGGGTAGGGTGGGCTGCTGGAACGGAGCTCAAAGAGGCTCCACGTGGCTCCTGCACCCTGGGAAGTGGGGAATGCTGGCCAATCAGCACCCCTCTCCTCCAGCTGGCCAATAGATGGCAGAGACTCCAGGGGGAGGGGCAACCTATCGTCCCTTGGCCCATCAAGTTCCCCCACCCATTGTTGTGGGTGGTGGCATTTCACACCATCAAGGAAACCTAAAGTTCAGAGAGGAGACTCGTCCTTATTGCACCTTGTTGGCCATGACGTATGCATTATCCTAGGGAGATGAGGTCCCTAGACTTGCTTTTGTGGCATTCAGTAACATCCTTTAATGTCCCTTTTTAATTAATTTATATAAGCAGCCAAGCTTCCCTGCCTCTTGGTTGCTGAAGTGAGGTTCTGCTCTGGAACGCGACCATGCAGAAATGAGAGAACCTCTGCAGGGCTCCCTCCCTGTTGATTATCTCTCTCTGATTTCCATATCAATTGTCCTCAGTTTCTAGGTAAAACATATAGCTCTGGCTACTCCCAGCTGCTCAGCAGAGAAAACAGATTCTGGCTGGGAAGGACTGGCAGAGAATTCCCCAGGTGTAAGAGGATTCTCTGACGGGAGGGTTGAGGGAGGCAGAACCGTTCCTGCACCAGCTGACCTTGTTAAGAACTTTACGTAAAAGCTGTAATGCTTGAGCAAGCCCCAAGCAGCTATAGCTTCTGCTGGGGCTGGCTGGCACTGGGCTAAGACACCACTTGGGCCCCATTCCCCCCTGCACTCAAGCAAAGCTTAGGGGCCAGGGGAGGGGGAGAGAATCCTGCCAATTGTTTTTCTAACTGCCAGCTCTGCACATTCCACTCGGATCCTAAAGCCAAAGTGGGCTCTTTCTGACGGCTGCATCATCCTCAGTCAGCCTCTGCTGCAGGGAGCACGACCAGTGTGCAAGTAAAATCAGCCAGGTGCCCAATTCTGTGAGCAGGGCCATCCCCAGGGTGGGGGCGAAGCTGGATGGTCCCGCATGGGTGAGGAATGAGTGGCAGGGTCATGCTGGATTGGGGAGTGTCCTGTGACTGAAGAGATGAGGGTCGGTGACTGGAGTGGGTTGAGAGTCTGTGAATATGGAGGCTGAAAGAAAGAGCACCTGGCTTTCACAGAGTGATATCTGAGAACAGGGTCACATAATTGTGATCAGGCTAAGGCAGGTGCTGGTGTAAAGACAGGCTTCCTCTTCACTGGAGGAGAGGGTTAGGAGCGGCTTTCTGGCTCTGACAAGCACCGAGCCAAGGCCCCTGCCCTTAAGCAGGAGCCAGCTTCTCCGGTGCCTCTTTCCATGTGGTGAGCACCCCCCTCCCCACTTCCTTCAGCTACTCAGCTGAGACTGTAGCTCCAGCCAACAACCTCACAGAGCTCCCATCATCCATCAGCTGAGTTTGTAAGTTACACAAACCATGGCTAAGGCTCTCATGGAACCTGCAAACACAATAGCCACTATACATATTACTCCTAATGGCCACAAGGCTGGATTCTCCTCATGCTTACACTGGTGTTATGCTGTTGTAACTCCACTGACTGGAATGGGGTTACTCTTGACTTAGACCCATGGAGCAGGAGAAAAATTAGGCCCATAATCTCCACAGAGACCTTAGTATAACTTCCAGAAATAAAAAATGTGGGATTGCCTTGCATCTTGAGGAGTCCTTTAGCCTTGTGCAAAGTGTGTGCAAAGCACCACCAGTCTGAGCTGGGAGCACTTCACACCAGTTCTGCACAGGAATAAATAACTCCACAAGGTGAAACAATGGAGAGAATCGGACCGAGCTCTAAAATGTTCAACGCAGCCTTAGTAAAAATAGTCCTATGCCCAAAGTCTCAAAAGTACTACTAAATACATTCCTAAATGTCCTTCTTCTCTCAGTTATTCTATTTTGTATCTATTAAGTAAACAAATGCATGCTGGAAGCTTTTACAAAAAAGGAAAGAACGCTTTTTTTAAAAAGTCTCTTATTGCAAAAATGATGAGCCTCCAGCTCCTTGGGTTAGAAACCGAACATGAAAAACGTGAGGAGGAAAGAAACATCTTCTGAAGAAGTTACACAGTTGTTTGTGTGCACATGGAGAACTGGGCTTACAGCCTTAGCTGTGGAATAATGTAGCTCCACACCTCAGTGTCTAGTATCTGATGGAAAAGCTTGCCCTCTGCTGGAACACTTTATCAAAAGTCATGGTCAATGTAACATTGTACCAGACATGTGATATAGGACAGAAATGAACACTATTTACTGTTCAAGCAGAAAAGGAGAGAGAGTCAAGACAGTGCAACATTCAGGCGTTATTCCTTCCTCTATGTATGCTGTTTTCTCATCAAACACTTCCTGTGTATCTCACCTAAAGGTTTACTATCCCCTGATGATAACCTAGGCAGGCCTAGTTTCTTCAGATACCTCAGCAAGTGCCTGGGCGTTAGCCTGGCTCCCCCAAACAACTTCCACCTCTCTTTCGGGGGGGAGGGATAGCTCAGTGGTTTGAGCATTGGCCTGCTAAACCCAGGGTTGTGAGTTCAATCCTTGAGGGGGCCATTTAGGGATCTGGGGCAAAAATTGGGGATTGGTCCTGCTTTGAACAGGGGGTTGGACTAGATGACTTCCTGAGGTCCCTTCCAACCCTGATATTCTATGATTCTTAAGAGAGTGTTCCTTTTTAAACGTCAGGATCCTTTTGCTCTCCTGGGTCCCTAGGCTTTTCCCCATTCTGGCATGGTCTCTTGGCAACCCTCAAATGCTTGCTGAAAAGAGCCATTTTTTTTCCTTCCTGACAACCCCCTAGTAAACTAAACCAGAATATTCGCACAGCAAACATCCTGCTAACCAAACCAAGACACATTCATTGCTGCAGGCGCCACCAATTTGGGAGACTTAATGTACCTTTCTACACACAATACACTATTTGAAAGCTTATTATGTCCACTCTAACATGAGCTGTCAAGTGGTGCCATCACCATAGAAATAGGGATAAACAACGGTATCATCAACGTGTTGAAATATTAGCATTTGTTTTTGTTAGTTTAATGACTCTATGAATTATTTTCAAGACATAAAATTAGATTTCTTTGTGACCTCAAAGCATCATAACAAAAAGGGTAAAACAAAATCTAATAATAAATGTGTACAGGTACCATTAAAACGTAATCACGCTTGTGACATTTCTAGTCATTATCTTGTTCATCATTATGGTCTCCGTGGAGAGTGCATGGGATTCGAGAGTCTTCCTTGCTGTGGCAGTCCACAGTTCTGTGCAGGGAAGATTGCGCCTGAAGTCAGAACAGATGATTGTGGAGCAACCTCTACTGGCAGAGGCACAAACAAGGTGTTGTAGAAGCTCAGATGCCATCGGGCCCTTGAATACAGAAAGTAGTTCACTATCTCCATTTTCCCCATCCATGTTGCACTGGTGATCCAGTATCTGGCTTACCTATGTGCAAAGGTGTCCAAATCTTTGTTTGCCAACATGCTCTTTTGACTTGTTCTTCAGAACTATCCTCACATGGTGGGAGTCTGGCCAGTGACCTGTCCTTTTTGATGGCTAGATTGAGGCGCAAGCAATGTAGGTCTCAGGGTCTCCTTTTTCGCTCGCTCTGGTCTTACAGCACTGCTACCAACTTCCTTGCTGCAGAAATTGCAGCTTGTCCGTCACTCTCACAATTTGACAAGATCTCTGAAGCAGTAAGCTCCCTTTCTTTTGACAACATTAAACAGATTTTTTCCCCCAATACCAAACAGGGATAACACAAAATCACAAGCTGTTAATGCATGTATAACAGGAAATATGCTGCAGAAATCAGGAGTGAGTGCATCACAGATTGCATGTACAGGCATGAAGTGATGCTTGTCAGTTGTACTGCTAATGGTGCCTGTTTCAATCCACACATTATCTCTGTGTTCCATTTTTTGAAAGCAGTGAACAGCAATGACCAAAACATCTCTATCAGGTCACTTAATTACAATGGTTTCTTTGACATCAAGAGACCCAAAAGACATACCTGGGAAGAGTTTTGTCTGCATGAAGTGCCGTCTGATTGAGCTGATGGAAGAAAACATCCGAGGATTGGAGATGCAGGTGGAAAGTCTGATTGAGTTTAGAAGGGGGTTCGAGCGGATTATGGAGCAAAGACATGAGGCGGCTGAAGGGAAAAGCTCAGACTTGCAGATGGAAGCAGGACCGAAGAACTCTGAGGTGAAGAAAATGGACAGTGGAAGCATGTAACTAAGAGAACCAGGCAGAGGAAAAGACGGGCTAGTGAAGGAGAAATAGAGCTCAAGAACAGGTTTTCAGAGTTGGAAAATGAAGAAGGGGCTCAGCAGGTGGTCACTGAAGATGGAAGGGCAAGGAAAAAGAGAAGAGCGGCTAGTCCTAAAGGAAAAGGGGAAGAGTCAATGGAGACTACCCCAAATATGAGCCCCAGAAGGATACAGGATGGGTTGAAGAAGATTACAAGGGAGAATAGGAATGGAAAGAACTTGCAGCCAGAGGGAACAGGGGATAGACCGGAGAATCGCACCATCACCAGGAAAAGGCAGGTCTACATGATCGGGGACTCCTTACTGAGAAGAATGGACAGGCCTGTAACCAGAGCTGATCCAGAGAATAGAAGGGTGTGCTGCCTTCCAGATGCTAAGATACGGGATGTGGACCTGAGGTTGAAGAGGATCCTAAGGGGAGCGGGAAAGAATCCACTGATCGTCCTTCATGTGGGAACAAATTTTACAGGTAGATTCTCACTTGAACAGGTTGGGGAAGACGCTCCACCAGTGGCGAGTGCACCCCGTAACAAGTAGGCAACCCCATCATTTCGCCAGATTGGCTTAGGAAAGGAATTTTGACCATCAGCCAATTTAACATGGCACTTTCCTCCCTTTTACAATATTAAAATTGAGGTCCAATCTAGAGCCTAAGAAGGAGTGGCAATATTCCCAAATTAGACATGCCCTCTCCCATCTGTTTGGCCCCATGTCTGAGCTAAGCTGACTCACCTGAACTGCTTTCATTCCTCCAAATATTATCCAGATTGCCAAGATCTATGGCAACACTATATGCACACAGGGCCAGCAAATTTGAAATAAACATGAATACCCCAAAAAGAAATGGGAGGAGGAACTAGGACTGAAACCAATTGAAACAAAATTTAGCCAGTGCTCCTTAGATCTCCATTTAAGCTTAATCCATCCGAAAATCATATAGAGTATGCATTGGACCCCTCTCCAACTGATCGAAACAGCTGCTGCTAAGGCAGACAAAGGTTGGTGCCATGATTCAGCAGGTGCTAACTTAACACATGTACTCTGGGAAGGCTCCTACACCAGGCAGAAGTGAATGGCAGAGTTAATTTTTTCCGATCAAATAAAATTTGTTACAAGCTAAACAGGTAATTTAAAACCTAATGGATGTTAATTGGAAGCTGAATAAAGTGAAAAACTTTGGCTAAGCAGAGTGTTAATAATTGCTGAAAGACTAGCACTACAAACATGGAAATCCAAAAGGGGACCAAAGACTGGAGCACAGACATGGTAAACTGGGCCCCCATGGAAAGAATCGTACACACCTTAACAGCAATAGCCAAGAACAACTCTCCGCCATGTGGGATGCTTTCCTGCAAGTAGCTGGATGATCTTATTAATAGGGCTGTCGATTAATCACAGTTAACTCACGTGATTAATTCAAAAAAATTAATCGCAATTCAAATAATTTACTGTGATTAATCACAGTTTTAATTCACTGTTAAACAAGAAACTACCAATTGAAATGTATTAAATATTTTGGATGCTTTTCTACATTGTCATATATATGTTGTATTCTGTGTTGTAATTGAAATCAAAGTGTATATTTTAATTACAAATATTTGCACTGTAAAAATGATAGAAGAAATAGTATTTTTCAATTCACCTCATACAAGTACTGTAGTGCAATCTCTTTGTCCTGAAAGTGCAACCTCCAAATGTAGATTTTTTTTTGTTTGTTACATAACTGCACTCAACAACAAAACAATATAAAACTTCAGAGGCTATAACTCCACTCAGTCCTACTTCTTGTTCAGCCAATAGCTAAGACAAACAAGGTTATTTCATTTACAGGAGATACTGCTGCCCTCTTCTTATTTACAATGTCACCAGAAAGTGAGAACAGGCATTTGCATGGCATTTTTGTAGCTAGCATTGCAAGGTAATTACGTGCCAGATACGCTAAACATTCGTATGCCCCTTCATGTTTCAGCCACCATTCCAGAGGACATGCTTCCATGCTGATGATGCTTGTTAAAAAAAATAATCTGTTAAATAAATTTGTGATTGAACTCCTTGGGGGAGAATTGTATGTCTTTGGCTCTGTTTTACCCGCATTCTGCCATATATTACATCTTACAGCAATCTTGGATGATGACCTAGCACATGTTGTTGTTCGTTTTAAGAACACTTTCACTGCAGATTTGACAAAATGCAAAGAAGGTACCAATGTGAGATTTCTAAAAATAGTTACAGCACTTGACCCAAGATTTAAGAATCTGAAGTGCCATCCAAAATCTGAGAGGGACGAGGTGTGGAGCATGCTTTCAGAAGTCTTAAAAGAGCAACACTCAGATGCAGAAACTGCAGAACCCAAACCACCAAAAAAGAAAATCAACCTTCTGCTGGTGGCATCTGACTCAGATAATGAAAATGAACATGCGTCGGTCCGCACTGCTTTGGATGGTTTTTGAGCAGAACCCATCATCAACATGGACGCATGTCCCCTGGAATGGTGGCTGAAGCATGCGCATCTGGCACGTAAATATCTTGCGACGCCGGCTACAACAGTGCCATGAGAACGCCTGTTCTCACTTTCAGGTGACACTGTGAACAAGAAGCAGTCAGCATTATCTCCTGCAAATGTAAACAAACTTGTTTGAGCGACTGGCTGAACAAGAAGTAGGACTGAGTGGACTTGCAAGCTCTAAAATATGACATTGTTTTATTTTTGAATGCAGTATTTTTGTACGTAATTCTATATTTGTAAATTCACCTTTTAAGATAAAGAGATTACACTACAGTACTTGTATAAGGTGAACTGAAAAATACTATTTCTTTTGTCTTTTTACAGTGCAAATACTTGTAATCAAAAATAATAACAAGTGAGCACTGTACACTTTGCATTCTGTATTGTAATTGAAACAGATATATTGGAAAAAGTTGAAAACATCCTAAAACATTTAAATAAATGGTATTCTATTATTGTTTAACATTGTGATTAATTGTGCAATTAATCACGATTAATTTTTTTAATCGCTTGACAGCCCTACTTACTAATGCCGGGTTTTGGCGGCGCGTGAATGGCGCTCTGCAAAGCCCTGCCCCAGAGCTCCGCACGCTTCGGGGGCCAGCCGAGCCCGGCCCCAGGTGCGGGCGGGGGTCAGGCTGGGCACGGCCAGTCGCTGCCGCTCTCCGTACAGCGGCACCCGGAGCACCAGCGCGGCCGGGGGAAGGTGCCGCTCCCCGGCAGGGCGGCGGCTGCACGTCCCGGTCCCGGTCCCGCCCCGCGCAGGGCCGTGCACCCACCTGGCTGCCGGCCCGCCATGCCGAGCGCCGGACCCGCTCCGCGCCCGCCGGCCCTGGCTTGGCGCCGCCCTTTGTCCCGGTCGCCAGGGCAACCGCGTTCTCAGCCACAGAAATGGGGCAGCTCGCGCGCTGCAGCGCCCCCTGCTGCTAGAAGCCGGCTTGCAGCGCCCCCGCGGCCAGGGCTGGGGCCAGGGTCCCCGGCTGGGCTCAGAGCCCCGCGGCCAGGGCTGGGGCCAGGGTCCCCGGCTGGGTTCGGAGCCTCCGCGGCCAGGGCTGGGGCCAGGGTCCCCGGCTGGGCTCGGAGCCCCGCGGCCAGGGCTGGGGCCAGGGACACCGGCTGGGCTCAGAGCCCCGCGGCCAGGGCTGGGGCCAGGGGCACCGGCTGGGCTCAGAGCCCCGCGGCCAGGGCTGGGGCCACGGTCCCCGGCTGGGCTCAGAGCCCCGCAGCAGGGCTGGGGCCAGGGTCCCCGGCTGGGCTCAGAGACCCGCGGCCAGGGCTGGGGCCAGGGGCACCGGCTGGGTTCGGAGCCCCGCGGCCGGGGCTGGGGCCAGGGACACCGGCTGGGCTCAGAGCCCCGCGGCCAGGGCTGGGGCCAGGGGCACCGGCTGGGCTCAGAGACCCGCGGCCAGGGCTGGGGCCACGGTCCCCGGCTGGGCTCAGAGCCCCGCGGCCAGGGCTGGGGCCAGGGTCCCCGGCTGGGCTCAGAGACCCGCGGCCAGGGCTGGGGCCAGGGGCACCGGCTGGGTTCGGAGCCCCGCGGCCGGGGCTGGGGCCAGGGACACCGGCTGGGCTCAGAGCCCCGCGGCCAGGGCTGGGGCCAGGGGCACCGGCTGGGTTCGGAGCCCCCGCGGCCAGGGCTGGGGCCAGGGTCCCCGGCTGGGCTCAGAGCCCCGCAGCAGGGCTGGGGCCAGGGTCCCCGGCTGGGCTCAGAGACCCGCGGCCAGGGCTGGGGCCAGGGGCACCGGCTGGGTTCGGAGCCCCGCGGCCGGGGCTGGGGCCAGGGACACCGGCTGGGCTCAGAGCCCCGCGGCCAGGGCTGGGGCCAGGGGCACCGGCTGGGCTCAGAGCCCCGCGGCCAGGGCTGGGGCCACGGTCCCCGGCTGGGCTCAGAGCCCCGCGGCCAGGGCTGGGGCCAGGGTCCCCGGCTGGGCTCAGAGCCCCGCGGCCAGGGCTGGGGCCAGGGTCCCCGGCTGGGCTCAGAGACCCGCGGCCAGGGCTGGGGCCAGGGGCACCGGCTGGGTTCGGAGCCCCGCGGCCGGGGCTGGGGCCAGGGACACCGGCTGGGCTCAGAGCCCCGCGGCCAGGGCTGGGGCCAGGGGCACCGGCTGGGTTCGGAGCCCCCGCGGCCAGGGCTGGGGCCAGGGGCACCGGCTGGGTTCGGAGCCCCCGCGGCCAGGGCTGGGGCCAGGGGCACCGGTTGGGTTCAGAGACCCGCGGCCAGGGCTGGGGCCAGGGGCACCGGCTGGGCTCAGAGCCCCGCGGCCAGGGCTGGGGCCAGGGTCCCCGGCTGGGCTCAGAGCCCCGCAGCCAGGGCTGGGGCCAGGGTCCCCGGCTGGGCTCAGAGACCCGCGGCCAGGGCTGGGGCCAGGGGCACCGGCTGGGTTCGGAGCCCCGCGGCCGGGGCTGGGGCCAGGGACACCGGCTGGGTTCGGAGCCCCCGCGGCCAGGGCTGGGGCCAGGGGCACTGGCTGGGATGGGTTCAGAGTCCCACAGCGGGGGCCAGGAGGACCGGCTGGGGCTAGAGACCCCTGACCATGGCTGTGGCCAGGGGCTCCGACTGGGTTCAGAGCGCTGCGGCCAGGGCTAGGGACTAAGTTGTGATGGGTTCCCCCTGGGATGCCACCTGGAACTGGGGTACCACTGAGCCCTCTGATCCACCAGCCTGTGCTCCCTTTCCCACTGTACTGCTGTGAGAAGCTGCAAAGCTCTCCAGCCTGCACTTTCACCAGCATACATACAGGCAGGAACACACCCAGCTGCAGTTACATGCAGGCTCTCTAACCGCCAGCTTCCCAGCCTAGGGCCACAGAGCAGTACCATCCTGCCCTGGTCAAATCTGGCCAGTATATGGGTTTTAATACCAGATTTGCCTCTCCCTCAATGTGAAGAAAACAATGCACATTTGTGGTAACCAAGCAGAGCTTTTCCTCAAGCACTCCAGTCAAAGCTCACTGGTTTAGATTAAAACAAAAATAAATTTATTAACTACAAAAGGCAGATTTTAAGTGATTATAGCAAACAGATCAAAGCAGATTACCTAGCAAATAAACAAAAATCACAAACTAAGCTTTATATACTAAATAGATTGGATATGAAGTACAAATTCTCACCCTGAGTGATAAACAGGCTGGCAGATTCTTAAGGCACAAGCTACCTTTGCTTTGCAGCTTGGGTTTCCCAGGTTTTCATACACAGGCTAAAAATTAGGACTTTCAAGCGATTAAAAAAATAATTGTGATTAATCGCACAATTAAAAAAATAATCATGATTAATTGCGCTATTAAACAATAATAGAATATCATTTATTTAAATATTTGTGGATGTTTTCTACATTTTCCAGCATATCTATTTCAATTACAATACAGAATACAAAGTGCACAGTGCTCACTTTATATTTATTTTTATTACAAGTGTTTGCACTTTAAAAAGACAAAAGAAATAGTATTTTTCAATTCACCTAATACAATACTCTAATGCAATCTCTTTATCATGAAAGTTGAACTCACAAATATAGAATTCTGTACAAAAAAACTGCATTCAAAAATAAAACAATGTAAAACTTTAGAGCCTACAAGACCACTCAGTCCTACTTCAGCCAATTTCTCAGACAAACAAGTTTGGTTACAATTTGCAGGAGATAATGCTGCCTGATTCTTGTTTACAGTGTCACCTGAAAGTGAGAACAGGCGTTCTCATGGCACTCTTGTAGCCGGCGTCGCAAGATATTTATGTGCCAGATGCACTAAAGATTCATATGTCCCTTCGTGCTTCAACCACCATTCCAGGGGACATGCATCCATGTTGATGATGGGTTCTGCTCAAAAACCATCCAAAGCAGTGCAGACCGACGCATGTTCATTTTCATTATCTGAGTCAGATGCCACCAGCAGAAGGTTGATTTTCTTTTTTGGTGGTTTGGGTTCTGCAGTTTCTGCATCTGAGTGTTGCTCTTTTAAGACTTCTGAAAGCATGCTCCACACCTCGTCCCTCTCAGATTTTGGATGGCACTTCAGATTCTTAAATCTTGGGTCAAGTGCTGTAACTATTTTTAGAAATCTCACATTGGTACCTTCTTTGCATTTTGTCAAATCTGCAGTGAAAGTGTTCTTAAAACGAACAACAACATGTGCTAGGTCATCATCCAAGATTGCTGTAAGATGTAATATATGGCAGAATGCGGGTAAAACAGAGCCGAAGACATACAATTCTCCCCGAAGGAGTTCAGTCACAAATTTAATTAACGCATTATTTTTTTAACGAGTGTCATCAAAGCATGTCCTCTGGAATGGTGGCCGAAACATGAAGGGGCATACGAATGTTTCGTGTACCTGGCACATAAGTACCTTGCAATGCTAGCTACAAAAATGCCATGCAAATGCCTGTTCTCACTTTCTGGTGACATTGTAAATAAGAAGAGGGCAGCAGTATCTCCTGTAAATGTAAATAACCTTGTTTGTCTTAGCAATTGACTGAACAAGAAGTAGGACTGAGTGGACTTGTAGCCTCTGAAGTTTTACATTGTTTTGTTTTTGAGTGCAGTTATGTAACAAAAAAATTCTACATTTGGAGGTTGCACTTTCAGGACAAAGAGTACAATACACTACAGTACTTGTATGAGGTGAATTAAAAATACTATTTCTTTTGTTTATCATTTTTACAGTGCAAATATTTCTAATAAAAATAATAATATAAAGTGAAAATTTTACACTTTGTATTCTGTTTTAATTGAAATCAATATATTTGAAAATGTAGAAAACCATCCAAAAATATTTAAGAAATGTCAATTGGTATTCTATTGTTTAAGACTGCAACTAATCATAATTAATTTTTTGAGTTAATCGTGTGAGTTAGCTGTGATTAATCGACAGCCCTACTAGAAATCCCTTAGTCTGGGACCATCACTTCCCCCAGTTCAGTCTTTGTTCCTTAGATGTTTCCAGGTGTGTTGTTGTAGGGAGAGTGAGGTCCCATCATGATGTCATTTTCTCCCTTTTATATCTTCTCCCCACTTGCTGGAAAGCTCTTTTGCTGTGACCTGGGTCAAACAGTTCCCATTGTGTAGTGCTATCTCTGAGAGGTTTGTGTTGTACACAGTTCCTGGGGTAATCCTGGTGCTTGTGTGCATTTCCTCAATAAGCCATTCACATTGTTTGGCCTTTTTACTGTTGTACCTGGCAGGCTGCTTGTGGGTGATTTCAACCTCACAACAGGTTTCAGTAACACATACAGAGCCAAACTTCATAACTTCTCATATGATGATAGCACATACCATCCAATGAGCTATTACTGTCTAGCAGATCAAGACATTTTGAATGATACCTCACAAGGCATACTTTGGGCAAAACATATCTTAATTGTATGACAGTGGTGAATAAGGGGGTGCCAGGGTGTCACCGGCCAGGTTTAGAGCCCTGTAGCCAGTGCTGGGGATGGGGCACCGGCTGGTCCAGAAGCCCCAGGGGTAGGGACGGGGTCACTGGACCGGTTCAGAGCCCTGCAGCCTGGGCTGGAACAGGGACAGGGGCAGCGGCTGGTCCAGAGCCCCCTGGCCAGGGCTGAGGACGGGAACCAGCTGGGTCCAGAGCCCCCGTGGCCGGGGCTGGGATGGAGGCACTGGCTCTGGACAGGGGCTCCTAGGCAGGCTCACCAAGCTCTTACACTCTAGCTGTGATGCTGCCCTAGGTGTGGGTGGCACATCCAGTAGAGTTCAGAGGTGCCCACCCGCATACAATATAAGCCCATCGCCCAAGGCCATGACCAGAGGGAGCAGCGGTTCCAACACCTTATTTGCCCAACACTTATTTCTTCTTCTCCAGCTCCCTGCAGCCAGGCCCAGTGCAGGCTGCTGGATCCTGCTGTGTGCACTGCCCCAACAGTTTAAACCAGTCCACAGCACAGGTAGGTCCTGTCTGCACTGGCCAGGGAACCTGTACTTAAACCTGAATAGCTAGAGAAGCCTTAACATGGGGCCTGATCTTACCAAGGACTGAGCATCTCCTGCAGCGTGCTGCTCAGCTTATGGGAAACAAAGGTGCTCAGCACCACACAGAATCAGACCCCCAGTTTCCCTGGCTATGTAGACTGGGCCTATGGGAGAATGAATCCAGGAAGTGCAGATCTGGGCTGTTAAACATTTTGGGCCGATTCTCCACCCTTACAACATCATTTGTTAAGGAAAGGTAAAGCACCTGTTATGCTGAAAGTATTTAAATCTTGATTTGAGAACTTTAAAATAACTCAGCCAGAGGTCATGGGTCTATTACAGGAATGAGGAGCTGAGGTTTTGTGGACTGCAGTGTGCAGGAGGTCAGACTAGATGATCATCATGGTCCCTTCTGGCCTTAAAGTCTAGTCTATTAACCTACTAACAGGGAGAGAATTTTAAAACCACTTTACTGACAATGAGTTAAGATCAAGCATAGCATCAGCTTGCTATCAGTTATGCACCCTGTCTATAGATCATAAACTGTATTTACAGAGAAGGAATTCTTTGCACTGGCATTTTTTCCCTACTCTCTCAACTCTGATCTTATATTAAAATAATGTCAAATATTATTTTAAATTAGCAGATGGCATCAGGGCTCTGCCCTGTCTGTTAGGAATGGCATATTTTTTTTCTTCTGACAGTATTGCAGTCCCAGTGTTGCCAACTCTCACAGCTTCAACAGGAGTCTCATGATATTCAATGCTTTCTTTAAAAACCCAGCTTCTGGAGTCATGATTACTTTGAGAATCTCAGCATTCACTTTAAAAATAAGTTTATAGCCCTCATGGATGTGAAGAAAAGCTTTAAAATGTGACCCCTAAAGCCTATGACACCAGAAGGCAAAGAAAAGGAACCCAAAAGTTATTTTTAAAATCTTGTAATTCTGAGTGCTTGGGATTGATAATACTGCATCCCCATGGTCTTCTCTTTCAACTCCTTCCAATTTGAGCATTTTCTTTTTAAAGATTTTAAAAAATTTTCTTGTAGTTGTCTATGAATTTGTCATGGCTATGGCTGCTGTAGTGTTTGCCCCTTGTGCCTGCCCTAGCTGGAAGAAGACGGAGTCTCCGATTCATAGATTCTAAGGGTACGTCTTCACTACCCACTGGCTCAGCGGGTAGTGATCAATCTATTGGGGATTGATTTATTGCGTCTCGTCTAGATCCCTGAATCGACGCCTGTACTCCACCTTGGCAGGAGGAGTAAGCAGCGTCGATGGGGGAGCTGCTGCAGTCAACTCGCCGCTGTGAGGACGGCCAGTAACTCGAACTAAGATATTTCGACTTCAGCTATGCGAATAGAGTAGCGGAAGTTGCGTATCTTAGTTCGAACCCCGCCCCCCAGCGTAGCCCAGGCCTCAGGCTAGCGAACAGGAGCGGCTAATGGGACTGTTGCAAGGGAGTTCTCCAGGTGAAGGAGGAGCAATTACATGACCCTTGGGGTAAGTTTGGCGTCTGTTGTGTGTGTGTGTTGTGGTGTGCTTGCTGCTGGACTGAAATATACCATGTGTTCTGTTTGTTTGGGGGACCGTGTGCTGAGCCTAGCAGCCTGCTAGGCAAAGCTGAGAGCGTCTTAATGAGGCTTTGATCCCTAAGCCCTTTAGCACCCATCAACCCTTAACCAGGGGGTGGGGCTTCTCAGGAAGACCAGTGCTTTAAAAAGCCCACTCCTAAAACCAGAGGAGCTAGCGAACAGGGGAGTCTTGTGAGAGACTTTAGAGAAGTATGAGGGGGGGCTAGATACACTTAACATTCTTTAAATTTAAAGCCCAAAACACCCCCTGACAAAAATCAAAACAACAACAAAGGAACAAGCTGCAGGAGTAAAAAGAGAATGCAGGCAGAAGTCAAGCAACAGAGTGTGGGCTATCCAATTTATTGCATCCAATGCAGCTCTCTATAAATATATCAGAGGGATAAATACCACAGAGGGAGAAGAATTATTTAAGCTCAGTACCAATGTGGACACAAGAACAAATGGATATAAACTGGCGATCAAGAAGTTTAGACTTGAAATTAGATGAAGGTTTCTAACCATCAGAGGAGTGAAGTTCTGGAACAGCCTTCCAAGGGAAGCAGTGGGAGCAAAAGACATATCTGGCTTCAAGACTAAGCTCGATAAGTTTATGGAAGGGATGATATGATGGGATAACCTAATTTTGGCAATTAATTAATCTTCAATTATTAGCGGTAGATATGCCCAATGGCCTGTGATGGGATGGAATCTGAGTTACTACAGAGAATTCTTTCCTGGGTGTCTGGCTGGTGAGTCTTGCCCATATGCTCAGGGTTTAGCTGATCGCCATATTTGGGGTCAGGAAGGAATTTTCCTCCAGGGCAGATTGGCAGAGGCCCTGGAGCATTTTTGTCTTCTTCTGCAGCGTGGGACACGGGTCACTTGCTGGAGGATTAGCTGCACCTTGAAGTCTTTAAACCACCATTTGAGGACTTCAGTAGCTCAGACATAGGTTAGGGGTTTGTTACAGGAGTGGGTAGGTGAGATTCTGTGGCCTGCTTTGTGCAGGAGGTCGGACTAGATGATCATAATGGTCCCTTCTGACCTTAAAGCCTAGGATTCTATGAATGATTACCTGCCCTATGGGCAGGAGGTGTATGTGTGTATTCGGTGCAAGGAGCTCCTGGCCCTCAGAGACCGTGTACGGGCTTTGGAGACCAGGGTGGTTGAGCTGGAGGAGCTAAGGGAGACAGAGAGGTACATAGATGAGACTTTCTGGGACACAGTAGAATGGTCCCACCCCCGGTCTGACAGCCTCTGTGCTGTTGAGGAGGATGAAAGTCTCAGGGAAGGAGAACATCCAACTGGAGCCAAGGGAAACAATCCCATAGTTGTGGAAGTCCCAGACGATTTTGTGTTATCCTCTTGCATTGATACCTCTCCAGAGGGAACTCCAGTTATTAGGAAGAGACAGGTATTAATAATGGGTGATTCAATGATTAGAAACACAGAGCTGGATTTGCAATGACTGCGAGAACGGCCTGGTGCGACAGTAAGTGCAGATCTCTCAAGACACCTAGATAGACTTATGTGTAGTGCTGGGGAGGAGCCTGTGGTCATGGTACATGTAGGTACCAATGACATAGGGAAGGTTAGGAGAGAGGTCCTGGAGGCCAAGTTAAGCTGCTAGGTAAGAGATTGGAGTCCAGAGCCTCTATAGTAACATTCTCTGAAATGCTCCCAGTTCCATGCACAGGGCCAGTTAGACAGGCAGAACTGCAGGATCTCAATGCGTGGATGAGATGATGGTGCATGGAGGAGCAGCTGAGATTTCTTAGAAACTGAGGAAACTTTCGGGAAAGGGGGAGCCTATGCTGGAAGGAGGGGCTCCACCTAAACCAGAATGGAACCAGAGGGCTGGCACTTCACATTAAAAAGGTTGTAGAGCAGTTTTTAAACTAAGGGCTGGGAAACGCCGACAGGTGCGGAGGAGCACGTGGTTCGGACAGAGACATCCCTTAGGGGAGGCTCTATTAATAGAAATTCTCTATGTCCTAGTAAGGAGGAGGGGATGGAAGATGATAAAAGACTGGTAGGATCTGATAAACAGTTAAATGAAAAAAAGCCCCATTCAATTACATCATGTAATCACAGACAGCTAAAAAGTGACAAGTTTTTAAAGTGCTTATATACCAATGCTAGAAGTCTAAATAATAAGATGGGTGAACGAGAATGGCTCGTGTTAAAGGAGGATATTGATATAACAGGCATCACAGAAATTTGGCGGAATGCGGATAATCAATGGAACACAGTAATACCAGGGTACAAAATATATTGGAAGGACAGAAGAGATCGTGCTGGTGGGGGAGTGGCACTATATGTGAAAACGTAGAATCAAATGAAGTAAAAATCTTAAATGAACCAAACTGTACCATAGAATCTCTATGGATAGTAATTCCATGCTCTAATAAGAATATAGCAGTAGAGGTATATTACTGACCACCTGACCAGGATGGTGATAGTGACTGTGAAATGCTCACGGAAATTAGGGAGGTTATTAAAATAAAAAACTCAATAATAATGGGGGATTTCAGCTATCCCCATATTGACTGGGTACATGTCACCTCAGGACAGGATGCAGAGATAAAGTTTCTTGACACCTTAAATGACTGCTTCTTGAAGAAGCTAGCCCTGGAACCCACAAGAGGAGATGCAATTCTTGATTTAGTCCTAAGTGGAGCACAGGATCAGGTCCAAGAGGTGAATATAGATGGACCGCTTCGTAATAGTGACCACAATATAATTAAATTTAACATCCCTGGGACGGGGAAAATACCACAGCAGCCCAAATATGGTAACATTTAATTTCAGAAAGGGGGGGCTACACAAAAATGAGGAAGTTAAATAGAAATTAAAAGGTACAGCACAAAAAAATGAAATCCCTGCAAGCTGCATGGAAACTTTTTAAAGACACCATAATAGAGGCTCAATTTGAATGTACACCCCAAATTAAAAGACATAGTAAGAGAACCAAAAAAGTGCCACTGTGGCTAAACAACAAAGTAAAAGAAGCAGTGAGAGACAAAAAGTGAAAGTTAAAGTGAAAGTTAAATCGTAGTGAGGAAAATAGAAAGGAGCGTAAAGTCTGGCAAATTAAGTGTAAAAATATAATTAGGAAGGCCAAAAAAGGATTTGAACAGCTTGCCAAAGACTCAAAAAGTAATAGCAAAAAAAAAATTTTAAGTACATCAGAAGCAGGAAGCCTGCTAAACAACCAGTGGGGCCACTGGACGATCGAGATGCTAAAGGAGCACTCAAGGATGATAAGGCCATTGCGGAGAAACTAAATGAATTCTTTGTATAGGACTTCATGGCTGAGGATGCGAGGGAGATTCCCAAATCTGAGCCATTCTTTTAGGTGACAAATCTAAAGAACTGTCCCCGATTATAGCAGAACTACTAACTATAGTCTATAACCTATCATTTAAATCAGCTTCTGTACCAAATGACTGGATGATAGCTAATGTGACATCCATTTTTAAAAAGGGCTCCAGAGGTGATCCCGGCAAATACAGGCCAGTAAGCCTGATTTCAGTACCGGGCTAACTGGTTGAAACTATGGTAAAGAACAGAATTGTCAGACACATAGATGAACATAATTTGTTGGGGAAGAGTCAACATGGATTTGTAAAGGAAATCTACTAGAATTCTTTAAGGGGGTCAACAAGCATTTGGACAAAGGGGATCCAGTGGATATAGTGTACTTAGATTTTCAGAAAGCCTGTGACAAGGTCCCTCACCAAAGGCTCTTAAGCAAAGTAAGCTCTCATAGGATAACAGGGAAGGTCCTCTTATGGATTGGTAACTGGTTAAAAGATAGGAAACAAAGGGTAGGAATAAATTGTCAGTTTTCAGACTGGAGAGAGGTAAGTAGTGGTGTCCCCCAGGGGTCTGTACTGGGCCCAGTCCTATTCAACATATTCATAAATGATCTGGAAAAGGGGGTAAACAGTGAGGTGGCAAAATTTGCTGATAATACAAAACTACTCAAGACAGTTAAGTCCCAGGCAGACTGCGAAGAGCTACAAAAGGATCTCTCAAAACTGGGTGACTGGGCAACAAAATGGCAGATGAAATGTAATGTTGATAAATGCAAAGCAATGCACGTTGGAAAACATAATCCCAACTATACATATAAAATGATGGGGTCTAAATTAGCTGTTACCACTGAAGAAAGATCTTAGAGTCATTGTGGATAGTTCTCTGAAAACATCCACTCAGTGTGCAGCAGCAGTCAAAAAAGCAAACCGAATGTTGGGAATCATTAAGAAGGGGATAGATAATAAGATAGAAAATATCATATTGCCTCTATATAAATCCATAGTACGTTCACATCTTGAATACTATAGGCAGATGTGGTTGCCCCATCCCAAAAAAGACACATTGGAATTGGAAAAGGTTCAGAAAAGGGCGACAAAAATGATGAGGGGTATGGAACGGCTGCCATATGAGGAGAGATTAATAAGACTGGGACTTTTCAGCTTGGAAAGGAGACGACTAAGGGGGGATATCATAGAGGTTTATAAAATGACGACTGGTGTGGCGAAAGTAAATAAGGAAGTGTTATTAACTCCTTCTTATAACACAAGAACTAGGGGTCACCAAATGAAATTAATAGGCAGAAGATTTAAAACAAACAAAAGGAAGTATTTTTTCACACAACGCAGTCAACCTGTGGAACTCCTTGCCAGAGGATGTTGTGAAGGCCAAGACTATAACAGGGTTCAAAAAAGAACTAGATAAGTTCATGGAGGATAGGTCCATCAATGGCTATTAGCCAGGATGGACAGGGATGGTGTCCCTAACCTCTGTTTGCCAGAAGCTGGAAATGGGCAACAGGAGATGGATCACTTGATGATTACCTGTTCTGTTCATTCCCTCTGGGGCACATTGGCCATTGTTGGAAGGTAGGATACTGGGCTAGATGGACCTTTTGTCTGACCCAGTATCGTCGTTCTTATGTTCTAAGGCCAGAAGATATCATTATGATCAACCAATCTGACCTGCATAGCTCACCTGCCAGAGAATTTTACCAGTAATTTCTGTATTAAGTCCATAACCTCTGTTTTGAGCTATCATCACCTCTTTCTCAGCTTAGGGCAAAGGGCAAGGAAACAAAGCAGTAGTGGTGTCACCGAATTTGGTTAAAGTTCTGCTCCAGTAGTCTATCTGGCAGAAAAATTAGTTTTGGTCTGTTCTTTAAGTCAGTAAAGTCCAATATTTTGGGTCAGATCTGCTCCTGGAGTAGGGTTCAGCACTATACAGGTGGAATGGTGAGGCTGGAAACTGGACACAGTCGGAGGTTTGAAATGAACACGCTTTCTCTCTCATGCTGCTTGTTTGGGAGGGTGTTTGAATGAACACCCCCTTCCTTTCCCCAGCCAATCAACTAACAGGAGTGGCCCAAGCAACGGTTGCAGGCAGTCACTGTTAACCAGGGGGAGAGTGCTAGTTGCCTGAGCAGAGTCCAGGAAGTGGGAGGTGAAGCAGCAGCCTGGAACAGGAGATGTGTTCGAAGCAGAGGAAAGGAGGTCTTTGGAGAAAGAGTGGGAAGCCTGGGACCAGGATGGGGTGCAGAAAGGGAGGGGGAGAGAGAATGGTACCTGGGGCTGCAATGAGGAATTACAAAGAATCATAGAATATCAGGGTTGGAAGGGACCCCTGAAGGTCATCTAGTCCAACCCCCTGCTCGAAGCAGGACCAATTCCCAGTTAAATCATCCCAGCCAGGGCTTTGTCAAGCCTGACCTTAAAAACCTCTAAGGAAGGAGATTCTACCACCTCCCTAGGTAACGCATTCCAGTGTTTCACCACCCTCTTAGTGAAAAAGTTTTTCCTAATATCCAATCTAAACCTCCCCCACTGCAACTTGAGACCATTACTCCTCGTTCTGTCATCTGCTACCATTGAGAACAGTCTAGAGCCATCCTCTTTGGAACCCCCTTTCAGGTAGTTGAAAGCAGCTATCAAATCCCCCCTCATTCTTCTCTTCTGCAGGCTAAACAATCCCAGCTCCCTCAGCCTCTCCTCATAAGTCATGTGTTCTAGACCCCTAATCATTTTTGTTGCCCTTCGCTGGACTCTCTCCAATTTATCCACATCCTTCTTGCAGTGTGGGGCCCAAAACTGGGCACAGTACTCCAGATGAGGCCTCACCAATGTCGAATAGAGGGGAACGATCACGTCCCTCGATCTGCTCGCTATGCCCCTACTTATACATCCCAAAATGCCATTGGCCTTCTTGGCAACAAGGGCACACTGCTGACTCATATCCAGCTTCTCATCCACTGTCACCCCTAGGTCCTTTTCCGCAGAACTGCTGCCTAGCCATTCGGTCCCTGGTCTGTAGCGGTGCATTGGATTCTTCCATCCTAAGTGCAGGACCCTGCACTTATCCTTATTGAACCTCATCAGATTTCTTTTGGCCCAATCCTCCAATTTGTCTAGGTCCTTCTGTATCCCATCCCTCCCCTCCAGCGTATCTACCACTCCTCCCAGTTTAGTATCATCCGCAAATTTGCTGAGAGTGCAATCCACACCATCCTCCAGATCATTTATGAAGATATTGAACAAAACCGGCCCCAGGACCGACCCTTGGGGCACTCCACTTGATACCGGCTGCCAACTAGACATGGAGCCATTGATAACTACCCGTTGAGCCCGACAATCTAGCCAGCTTTCTACCCACCTTATAGTGCATTCATCCAGCCCATACTTCCTTAACTTGCTGACAAGAATACTGTGGGAGACCGTGTCAAAAGCTTTGCTAAAGTCAAGAAACAATACATCCACTGCTTTCCCTTCATCTACAGAACCAGTAATCTCATCATAAAAGGCGATTAGATTAGTCAGGCATGACCTTCCCTTGGTGAATCCATGCTGGCTGTTCCTGATCACTTTCCTCTCATGCAAGTGCTTCAGGATTGATTCTTTGAGGACCTGCTCCATGATTTTTCCAGGGACTGAGGTGAGGCTGACTGGCCTGTAGTTCCCAGGATCCTCCTTCTTCCCTTTTTTAAAGATTGGCACTACATTAGCCTTTTTCCAGTCATCCGGGACTTCCCCCGTTCGCCACGAGTTTTCAAAGATAATGGCCAATGGCTCTGCAATCACAGCCGCCAATTCCTTCAGCACTCTCGGATGCAACTCGTCCGGCCCCATGGACTTGTGCACGTCCAGCTTTTCTAAATAGTCCCTAACCACCTCTATCTCCACAGAGGGCTGGCCATCTCTTCCCCATTTTGTGATGCCCAGCGCAGCAGTCTGGGAGAAGCCTAGACTCTAGATGGCTGTGAAAGGGTCTGATTTTGACAATAGCAATACCAGAGTGTAATGAAACCTCAAACTAACTCTACCAGACCATTGTGAGGTTCTGGAATATCAGCTGAGCAGTCTGGTCAGATAAATGAAACTCAGACATGTGACTAAGATAAAATGTTCTGCTTTATATAACTGTTTCAGTGGACAAATGGAAAGGCTGCTGCTACAAAACCTTTGTACAGTATTTGCTGTTACAAAACCTTTGCTTGGTATTTACAGTATTTTCTAAATATTCTTATTAAGGAGATACATTCTTTAAATTAAAGAGACAATGGCAAGATGAACATAATGAACAAATTGTTTTCCTCATCTGTAAATAACCAAAGTAATTTTTAAAATGTGATTTATTTTTCATCTTTGATACTGTGTTTACTTTTTGGCATTTGACTTAGTTCAGGGCCGGTCAATTTGCCCTGAAATAACTTTAATTGTCTTTAAAACCAATATAGTTAAACTAATGCAAAGAGGGTGTCTGGACAGTCTTATCTGGTATAAGAATGGCGAATTTCAGTTTAGCTTAAATGAGTTCCTAACTGAATTAAAATAAACCAAAATAAGCCACTCTTAAACTAAAGTAAGTGTCCCTACAGCCATCTGCATCACTTTAACTAAACAGATTTAAATTCACACCGTAAATTATACTGTTGAAACTATCTTCTATAGGCAAAGAAACCTTTCTACCGTCTCAGTTTCACTTCCTGGTTTTCACACACCCAACAAAAGGCTGCAAGCCAAGATTTTCAAAGGGAATTAGTGATTTTGGATGCCCAACTCAAGACTCCTTAAAAGGGCTCAATTTCCAGAAAGTGACGAATGGCCACCCTCTGAAAAACAGTCCTTCTCAAAGGTGTCAAGCTGACACTCAGAAATTGGGGCATCCAAAATTGCTAGTCACTCCTGAACAATCTTATTCTTCCCAACACTGTGGGGGAATGTTTTCATATTTTTAAGTGCAGAAATCATTGCTATTAGGATTTTGTAAAACATAAAAACAAAAACTAAATTTCAGGCTTAGTTCCTCAGCTGGTATAAATCAGTGTCATGTAACTGAAGATAATGGAGTAAGGTTGATTTATACCAGCTGAGGATCTGGCTCAGTGTGTCTAAACTGCATCTCCTATTAACTCTGTCTTATTGAAACTTCCCCTGCCCCACAAATACTAAAAAAAAAATACACTGCTTTTCAAAGATATTTTAAACTGCAAACCCTAAATAAAATAGATGTTCGTAACAAATTGACATCATTTTCATATAAACTCAATGCATTAGGAAAAATAAAGCCACATATTTTGATTTGAAAGTGGCTGCAAGCTGGCAATACAATAGTACAGTATCCCATTACTGCTCCCAGGAGAACAGTTGTCACTGAGTTTCTGAAACCAGCTGCGCAATCAGTTCCTTGGCATCCTTCATGCTGGAAGAGATCTCGGAGCCATCCTCTGCCACGTGGGTTCCAATCAGGAACATCTTTCTCTCATCTCCCATTTGAGACAATGCCAGAGCATCATGAATGTCTGTGATGCAATATGCACCTTTGAGATCCTGACCAACAAAGACAAAACAACTCTGTTACTTGCATCTCTTATAAGCACCAATTACACCATTCAGTCTCTGAGGCAAAGACAAGTACATTTGGATAATTGAGAGCGAGTACTGTGAATTGAGGGGAAGATTTTCAAAAGCGCCTAATGGATTTCGGAGCATAAATTCCTATTGACTCAGTGAGATCTGTGCTCCCAAACCCTTCAGCCTTTTGAAAATCTGGCTATCTCCGTTTTAATTTTTCTCTAGCATATAATCCAAGGGTATGATCCTGTTTTATGCTGTTCCAATGTCTCTGACACCAAGGCCCATCCCTGAACTTGAGAGTCCCCACTGGTAACGTGACCCAATGGATTTCTGGAAGTGCACACCCATCAGACAGATACATGACCCAAGTAAAAGTCAAGTCATTAGAAAATCTGAGGCAAAGCAGAAGAAACAAACAGGGTTTTATTAAGATAAAAGCATCTTGTTTTAGAAAAGAAAAGGCATTTTCTTTGTCATATTGATATAATATGGGTGTAATTCAATTCAGGGTGCAGAGTAGCCAAGGAATACAAAGTTATCTTCTGAATTTTAGTGCATTAGGTAGAAGAAAATGTGCCTAGTTGAGAGAAAGCATATCGCAGTTTCCACGTTCCTTCAGCTATGCACCCATTCTATGACACAAAGTACCTAATATAAAGAATCATTTGGGATTCACCAAGTGGATGCTAGTAGGTAACGTGAAACATATAGATAAATGCCATCCAGCCCCTAAATTAAATAATATTTTCCCATGACACTGTACAGACACATTGCTGAGCCTTCAGATCCAAACTGTCAACCAGGGTTAGCCAGTTCTCCATTTTTGCACCTGCAAATTGCACACACAATTTCACATGTGCAATTATTTACACCCCGACTTAGGTCATATGGATATATAAGCACCTGACCTAAGTGCAAAACCAATCCTTGGATTGTTTTCATCTGCAATTGGGAAGCACAAAATTGAAGACCAATTTCTGAAATACCTGGCCTTTAAAGATTCAGATGTGTTTGGAGAGGTTTATTCTTCCCCTCCACTTTGAATGGTGAAGTTTCCCTTTTACCTGTTTATTGGCTAGGATCACTACAGGCAGAGTGGAGTCATTTTGGATCAGCTGATGAAGAAGCTGTTTAGCCAAAGGGAAGCGCTCATGATCTGCTGAATCCACAACGAATATCAGCACCAGAACCCTGGGCAGGTAGATCTTCCAATAGGAACGCAAAGATTCACTGCCCCCAACTGGAAGAGAACAGTATAGCAGAGCACTCTGTTAGTAACCCTCGCAATGCAGCTACAAGATATGCAATGTGAACACAAGATATTCAGATGAGAGAATATTTGATTTTATGTACTTTTGTTATCCGTTAACAATTCCTAAATATAAAGGCATCTAATCAAAATACCATTTCCTTATTTTTCAAATGTTAAGCTGTCCTTAGTCTCTCTATGTTTTGCGGGGGAAGGGGAGTGGGGGAAGCTAGCTTCGTGCTACAGGATAGCAGATTCTCTCCCTGAAAACATTCCTACAAAAGACTACATCCAAGTGCTTGTTCTTTTATTAAGGCCTAACATTTTCAAACATTTGAGAAGCTTACTCACCTTGCAGTAACTGAGGTTCTTCGAGATGTGTCCCTGTGAGTGCTCCACTCCAGGTCACGGTGTGTCCCAGCACCATTGATCGGAGATCTTTGGCAGTAGTGCCTGGTCGGGACGAACGCACTCAGCTGCTGTCTCGCATCGTTGTTAGGATCTGCCTGAGGGTGCGCGTCCCGCACCCACACTCAGTTCCTTCTCTACCCGTAGAGTTGTCTGATTAGTACTCCAAAGTAGAGGGGAGGAGGGTGGGTAGTGGAGCACCCACAGGGGGACACATCTCGAAGAGCCTCAATTACTGCAAGGTGAATAACCTTCTCTTCTTTTTCGAGTGCTGTCCCTGTGGATGCTCCATTCCGGGTGACTGTGAAGCAGTACCCACTATGGTTGGTGGGATTTTGGAGTTGCGGCTGTAATAATGGTAGACAGTACTGTGTGGCCTACTATGGTGTCTGCCGTGGTATCCTGTGTGATAGCCTAATGTCTGGCAAATGTGTGGTCCGATGTCCATGTGGCCACCTTGCATACGTCAGTAATAGGTAAGTTGTGGAGGAAGGCAACAGATGTTGACATCACCCAAGTAGAATGAGTTCTGATGTCTTCGGGTGGTTGAGCATTCTGAGTCTGGTAGCATGACCTGATGCAGTCAGAGATCCACTTGGAGAGTCCTTGCTTAGAGATAGCATCACCCTTTGATCTCTCGGTAGTGGAGACCAATAGCCTAGGGCATTTTCGAAATGGCTTAGTTCTGTCAAGATAGAATGCAATTGCCTGCTTCCTGTGGAGTCTTATGAGGTTTGGGATAGAATGCAGGTAAGTGTATTGGCTGGTTAAGGTGGAAGGTAGACACCACCTTGGGGAGGAATTTGGGGTGGGGACGCAACATAACCTTGTCTTTAGAGAAAATCGTGTAGAGAGGGTAGGCCATCAGGGCGCTTATTTCACCGACTTTTCTCACTTACATTATGGCAACCAAGAAAGCTACTTTCATAGACATGTGGAGCAGGGATGAGGTAGCCAGGGGCTCGAAGGGAGGTTTTATGAGACCTTGGAGAACTAGGCTGAGATTCCAGAAGGCTGCTGGTGGATGAATCTCAGGGTAGAGATTTTGCAGGCCTGTGTAGAAGCGTTTTATGTGGGGGGCGCAAAAAGTGAATATCCATCCAGCCAGTCATGGAAGGTGGTGAGGGACGCGAGGTGTACTCTGATAGAACCGAGTGAGAGCCTGTCCTGTTTTAGATTCAAAAGGTAGTCTAAGATGTCAGGGAGGGTTGCGGTCTGGGGTGTCAAGCATCTGTGGAAGCACCATACAGAGAAGCGTTTCCACTTTTGCAGGTAAGTCTTACGAGTGGAGTCTCTTCTACTGTGCAGGAGGACATACTGGACCTGCTCCGAACAGGCTAATTCGTGGGTTTGAAACCATGAAGGAACCACGCCGTCAGATGGAGTTTCTGGAACTGCGGGTGGAGAAAAGCTGACTGTTATCCTGGGAGAGCAGATCTGGTCTGTTGGGGAGAGTCCTTGGAGGACAGATGGACTTGCGCAGCAGGTAAGGATACCATGTCTGTCTGGACCAATATGGGGCAATAAGTATGACCCTGTCCTCGTTCTCTCTGATCTTGCGTAGAATCCTGTGTATCAGTGGGATCGGTGGAAAAGCATACATGAGGGATTTGTTCCACAGAATGAGGAATGCATCCCTTAGGGATGTGGTCCCGAGTCCAGCTCAGGAGCAGAAGAGATGGCATTTGCAGTTTTGAGTTGTGGCAAAGAGGTCTATGGACGGCGTGCCCCAGTGGGAGAAGAGCTGTCGGAGTATCGTGGTATGTAATTCCTATTTGTGTTCCTTGGAGAAGTGTCCGCTGAATGTATCAGTGGTAGTGTTGTGACACCCAAGCAGGTGGGAAGTGGTGATTTCGATGTGATGTTGTATGCACCAATTCCATAACCGGATGGCTGCTGTGCCTAGGGAGTGTGATTGTGCTCCCCCACGCCTGTTGCTGTAGAATATACATGCTATATTGTCCATCAGGATCCAAATTGATTTGTTCTTTATGATGGGGAGAAAGTGAAGGCAGGCATACCTGACTGCTCTGAGCTCTAGAACACCGTGTGTTCCCCTAGGTGCACTCCCCAGCCTATCAGGGAAGTGTCCGTGGTGAGCATGAGTACTGGGGAGTGTGGATGGTGTGGAAGAGTGTTGGATCATATTAAAGAAGTTCTGTATTAAAATCACAAATGAGTTTAATTCCCCATAGTTTAAATTCCAGGGTATTACTAATTAAGAGGTCTCTTGGTTTTTGGTACTGTTTCTCTCCCTCTGTGTGTGAAACTTGCCAGCTGCTAATTGTGTTAGTACATTCTAAGACAGAGTCTGTTCTCAAAGCAATTCTTTGTAACAACAACTACTCACACAGAGAGAGACTCAAAGCAATACTCTGTAACAACAGAAACAGCACTCAGAGACTCCCCGCCCTTTTGTTGTATTCATCTCGCTTTGTTAACAATTGTGATTAAAATAGAGATAGAGGATGTACATGAATGAATGCTTGGTGTGGATAATAACTGAATGATCAGGGAGGTGCCAGCCTAAGAATCCAGTGTCCATTGGCTGAAGAAGGCATCAAGTGGAAATAACCAGAGGACCCCCGGAGGGCAGACTGAGAATCCACCCAACAGCCTCAAGAATGGGAGAACCAAAGAACAAGATAACAGCTGGCAGCACGGAGCCGTCAGTAATGTGCCATATGCTGATTGATTCAGCAACAGCATGATGAAGCAATTTCCATAGACTGGCATAGGAAGAAATTCCTATAAAAATGGACTCTAGAAAGTGAGAATTTTGGGGTCTGATTCTGCAAACCAACTTCCAGGAGCGTCAGATGAGCATCTGACAAGGCCCTGCTCCCTCCTCATGTCCAGGCAACCCAGCCAGTGGCTTGGCATGAGCAACTCTAAGGCTGGTAACTATGATAACAACCTTGCAGAACCTGTGTGTGTATGAATGAATGTGTGAATAAATATGAAATTGAATGGAATGTTATAGCTATAACTAACAGCTTACTATGATTCTTTCTGTATTCACAATAAATGTGGCATTTTGCCTTTTCCCCTTTAATAAGATCCGGCTGGTTTTTATTTTATTGGTATAACAAGAGGAAGATGGTAAAACGTGTCGCTTTTAATGTCTCGTTGTACGTGCCACCTTTGATAAGGCAGTCGTCTAAGTATATCCCGTGTTTGCAGAGGTGGGCCACGACTACAGCTAGGGTCTTGGAGAATACTCTTGGTGCTGTGGAAAAACAGAATGGAAGTACTCTGTATTGAAAGTGGTCTTGTCCGCGTGAGAATCGCAGGAAGCGTCTGTGTGCTGGATGAACGGATATGTGGAAATAGGCATCTTGTAGGTCAAGGGCTGTGAACCAGTCCCTTTGTTCCAGCATAAGTATTATTGTGCCCAATGTGACCATCCTGAATTTCTGTCCGCGTACAGATGTGTTGAGTGGGCGTAGGTCTAGTATAGGTCTCCATCCCCCGCCTTTCTTCTGGGTCAGAAAGCAGTGGGAGTAGAAGCCTTTTCCCCGACGTTGTCTTCGTACAGACTCCACTGCACCTAGCCGGAGAAGATGAGCCACTTCCATGCGAAGTAGGTGCTCGTGAGAGGGGTCCCTGAAGAGGGAGGGGGAACGGTGGGCGGGTGGGCAGGATATGAAAGGGATGGAGTAACCTGACTGAACTATTTCCAGGACCCAGCAGTCCTGGGTGACCCGTTGCCAGGCATGGTGGAAAACCTAGAGGGGGTGGCCAAATGGGCAAATAGGTGGCGGAGTCAAGGGGTGGTCGTGCAGACCCCCGACCAGCACTTCAAAATTGCTGTTTGTTTTCCGATGGGTGGGAGGTAGCTGGTTGCGTGTGGTTTTGTCTGCACCTAGGAGTATTGCGGTTTCTCCCAATATCATACAGTCTGGGCTGGGGCTGGTGATATTGTTGTGTGCAGGGCCTCTGATAAGGTTGATACCGTTGTCTCCTGGGGAGGGACGAGTATATCCCTAGTGTGCGCAGGGTGTCTTTCATAGTGTGAAGGACTTCGTTGCTTTAGTTTTTTGTTGGTCTGCAGATCTTTGGGATACCGGACGCAGACAGCCAGGAAGACCTGCGCATCACCACCGCAGTCGCAGTAGTGCGGGCTGCTGGGTCTGCCATGTCCAGGGATGCTTGTAGTGCCGTCCTGGACACCAACTGACCTTCGACAAGGACTGACTTAAAAGTCCACTCTCCTGTCCTTCGGGATATGGGAGGCAAAATCAAAGAGCTTGTTGTAGTTGTCACAGTCATAGCTTGCGAGGAGGGCGGAATAATTTACAATTTAAATTGTAGAGCAGAGGAGGTATAAACCTTGCAGCCCAGGAGGTCAAGGCGTTTGAGGTCCTTGTCTTGCGGAGTGGGCTGGTATTGTGGCTGTTTTGTTCTGTGTATCGCTGCATCCACCACAAGAGAGTTGGGTTGTGGGTGGGAAAATAAGAAATCTACCTCCTTATTGGGAACATAATATTTACATTCAGCCTTCTTGCATGTTGGTGGGATGGAGGCAGGGGTCTGCCATAGAATATCAGCTGATTCTAGGAGGAATTTGTTTATGGGTAGCACGATCTTTGAGGGCGCAGAGAGTTGGACAATTTTGAGGCATCTGTATTGTGTCTCCTGGACTTCCTCCAAAGGAATGTCCTGGCTGAGTGCCACCCTATTGAAAAGTTCCTGGAATTGCTTAAAATCATCCACATTTTGTGGAGGTGGAGGCATGAGGGCTTCATCTGCAGCTGATGGAAAGGCAGGAGCCAGTAAATCCAGGAAGGGTTCATAGCCCACATCTTCAAGAAGGGGTTCAGGAACTCTAGATGTAGATGTTGCTGGAGACAGAGGCGCAGAACGGGCTTGCGGTCTGGTGGAAGGGGCATGAGGAGGAGTAGTGGCAGGAGCTGATCAAGGGCATACCATGCCACTGAGGCCAGGGCATAGGGTAGGAAAAGTGGGGCCCCGCCCACAGGGGGACAGAGTAGGGAAACTGAGGCTGGTTCTTGTGAAGTGCTGTGTCTTGAGACAGATATGGCTCCGGTGGAGGAGGAGAATCAGGCGGGGAGAACTCTGCCTGCTGCTGCATGTTGTTCTCGCTGTCAGTGAAGGCAGCCAGGTCGGGGTGGTGAGAGTGGGTGTTCAAACAGTGAGTGCTCCATGTCGAGGAGCGGAGAGTCAGGCTCAGGGGCCATGGAGATATCCCGCTGATGCTCCCTGGGCTGCGGTGCTGCGGAGCACGAGCGGCAGCCCGCACCGACTTTTGTTTAACTTTAGTGGGAGCCACAGGCCGTTTGTAGGAGCCCTGCAGAGGTTCCGCGTCTGCTGCGGGGGTGACGGGCAGGCCCGGTGCCAACGTTCTTGTGGGCACCGGGGTGAAACGCGCTGCCAGCACCGGGTCCATCGTCGGTGCCGGCGGGACCGGTGCTGAGGAGAACTTCCCGCTGTGGAAAGTCGGGTCCCTGCTTTTGTGCTCGGCGTGAGCCACGGCCGAGGTGCTGGGGCGGTCGGAAGCGCCTGCTCTTGGTGCTGTCAGCACCGAGGGTAAAGATCTCAGAGGAGACCCTTTATCCTTTTGAAGGTCTCTGCGCGGAGACATTGGGGCTTCCTGCCTCTTCGCCTGAGAGGGTGAAGCCACACTCCCGATCGGTTCTGACTTAGCCCGGGAGCGTGAGGGAGAGGGTTTACTGCCCGTCTCCACAGGCAGCTGTACACTAGGTAAAAATCCTTGCTTAGGATACATTTTACTGACCCCGGTATCTTCTGGATCCTGAGTAAAGCTGTCTGCAATACAAGGGCTGCAATACTGTACTTCCCAACTACTCAGCTGAGTCACCCACCAGTAACATAACTGAGCTCAGCCCGCTCCTATCTGCAAAGTGGACTTTGCATTGCCTGTGGATTTCAGTGGGAGCAGCTGCCCAGTACAAGGCACAGGTGTGATCATGCACTGCTACTCTGCGCAGCTCGCCTGATCCACTCTTTTAAGCGACCAGAGGATCAGAATGTACAAGCTTCCTCTTAGGCAAACTTCAAAGTCAGTGCAATACTCTAGTGGAGGTTGATGTATATATATTAAAGGACAATTAGAACATCTAGTCTGATCTCCTGATTAACACAGGCCATAGAATTTCAACCAGTTACTAACAGTGTGCTGTACAACAGAATGCCTTTGTGGATTATTACAACAATACATATGTTGCATTTATAGCATGCTTTGCAAACATGGGGGCCAAATACTTCACAAATGGTCACTGAGTTGGGCCCCTGCCCTTCCAACATAAGACATTTAGGGCTTGATTTTCAGAGGTGCAAAACTCCAGCTGATTAGAATGGAGGCTGTGGGTGCTTCGCACCTCTGCAAATCAGGCTTCATGGTGGCTACCTAAAGTGAGCTTTGCACATTTGCAAACGTAGGCCTGACAATCTCACAATCACTCTCAGAGGTAATACACAGATGAGGAAGTTACTCACCTTGTGCAGTAACGATGGTTCTTCAAGATGTGTCCCCCTATGGGTACTCCACTATAAGTGTCTGAATGCCCCTGTGCCTCTAGTCAGATATTTTTGGTAGCAGTGTCCCATTGAGCCCGCGCATGTGCCCTCCCTCCCTCATGGTCTGCCTTGAGGCTATTTAGCCCTGCACAGGTGAACCCCCCCTCACTTCCTTCTCTACTGCAGAGCCCTATAGAGGGCTCTGAAGTAGAGGGGAGGAGGGCGGGTTGTGGAGCACCCATAGGGACACACATCTCAAAGGACCATCGTTACTGCACACGATGAGTAAATTCCTCTTCTTCGCGTCGTGTTCCTATGGGTGCTCCACAGTAGGTGACTCCCGAGCAGCACCCACCACTGAAGGCTGGGACTCTGAAGTGGAGTCTTTTACTACAGAGAGTACTGTGGAGTCGAAGATGGTGTGAGCAGCCAAATCTTCAGTGATCGCATAACATTCTGCGAAAGTATGGGCAGAGGTTGGGGTATCCCTACGGAATGTGATTGAGGTAAAAAATGGCCTCGTGGAGTGCATATGGTCTCTGGATGGAAGCAAGTAGCACCCTTGATAAGTGATTAATGCAACTAGAGTCCCATTTGGATAGTCTTTGAGCTGATATCACAGAGACTTTGGATCTTTCTGTGGACAAAAGGAAGAGTTTAGGGGATTTCCTGAAGTCCTTAGTCCTGTCCAAGTAGAATGCTAATGTCCTTCTAATATCTAACATATGCACAATTGTCTCCCAGTTGTCACAATGTGGCTTTGGGAAAAAACAGGGAGACGGATCTGTTGATTCATATGGAAAGTGCAGAGAAAGTAGGGAGAAACTTGGGATATGGTCTTAGAGTTACTTTGTCTTTTTCTTTTTTTATTAAAGGCTGTGAATGATGGATTTCTCCTATGTACCTAGCTGAGGTGATGGCAATTAGTAATGCTGTCTTCATGGACAGGTGTAAGAGAGAACAAGTTGCCCTGGACTCGGAGGGAGGTCTAGTCAAAGCCCTGAGAACTAGGTTAAAGTCCCAGGCTGGAGCAGGTGGTGTCACCTGTGGGAAGAGATTCCCAATGCCCTTAAAGAATCTACACATTAGTGGGTGAGCAAACACCAAGTGGGAAGCCGATTTCACTGCAAGATGAACCTTAAGGAAGCTGAGTGAGAGTTTAAAATGTAGTGCAAAATCAGAGGGAGGAAAGATGAGGTTGAGTCTGTGTGTTTGAAATGACACAAACTTGGAGTCGTTTCCATTTTGTAGATAAGTATGTCAAGCAGTCAACTTTTGGTTGTGTTGCAACACGTTCAGCTTGTCAGAGCATTCTGCCTCTAAGCCTTGGAACTAAGAAGGAGCCAAGCCTGGAGGTGAAGGACCCGCAGGTTGGGGTGAAGAGTTAGCCCATTGTTTTGAGAGAGCGGGTGAGGGATGGGCTGAAGAGAAACAGGAGGGCATATTGCCATCTGTGTCAGGTAAGGGAGCCAGACTTGTCATGGTCAAGAGGAGCA
This sequence comes from Caretta caretta, assembly GCF_965140235.1. NCBI lineage: Eukaryota > Metazoa > Chordata > Testudines > Cheloniidae > Caretta > Caretta caretta. The sequence continues at coordinate 12,753,124 of NC_134209.1, forward strand.
ATCAGAATAACACTTGCTTTGTCTCATTGAATTTTCAACTGAATCTTGGATAGAGTAGGAAACTGGTAAGAGACATATAAGTGGGCCCTGTCCCGTGGGAAGATGAGGGCAACTGCCAGTGACTGTTTCCCCAGGCCGGCCCTGGAGCAGTAACAAGGGCGGCTATATCTTGGAGCACCTCTGAATTCAGTACACACTCATTGTTGTGAGAAAATTGCAACTGAGACTGTTGGCTGTGACATTCTGTATCCCTAGTAGATAGACAGCTGAGATGAGCATATTGTGATGGGTGCATCAATTCCAAAGTTTGAGTGCTGCCTTGTAGAGGGAGGGAGATCTGGCAGCTCCTTGGCGGTTTATACAAAACATACAGGTCACATTAAGCCCATCATGACCTTTGTGTGTTGTTTTTGATGAAAGGCAGAAAGTGTGCACAGGCACTCCCGACAGCCCTTAGCCCCAAAAGAGTGATATGGAAGCTCATTTCTGTGGACGGCCATTTGTCTTGAACCTTGTGGTTGTGTAGGTGATTTCCCCAGTGTATTAGGGAGACATGTGTCCCAGGGTGGTGAATGTGGGTAGCGAGAGGAATGCTCTCGCTTGTACTGCATCAAAGTTGGTGCTGATAAAGTCTAGTCACTGTACCGGGGTTAGCATGCCACTACAATGAAGAGAACCTTGGAGAATACCCTGTGTGGAGCAGCCTGTGCTGAAAATGATCCTGCCCCAAAGGTAAGCAGTAGGAAATCTGCTGTACAATGGTTGTATTGAGATATGGAAGTAGGCACCCTGTAGGTTCAGGGCTAGAAATCAATCTCCTTGCTTTAGAGCTGGTCCTAACTGCTGCGAAGTAGGGCAAGGTGACTTCTGAGTGGTGTGACAGGTATACAGATGGCAGCTGATGTGTAAGGTATCACTGTTCAGGCCCTCGACCAGCTCATCAAAAGTGCTTTTAAGAGGCAGTTTGAGAGGTCACAGACTGGGGTGCTGCCTGTTCCCACTTTTGAGCCCTGGTCCTCTTACACTGTGGCTCATAGCACTGAGATGGTGGGTATTGAGAAGATTGTGACCTGTGGTGTGGTTGAGAGGTATATCTTCTCTTCTGTCTCACAATGTAGATTCCTAAGGGGTGTAACGTGGTCTGAGAATCCTTCAGGATGCGGAGAGAAAATCGGTCTTCTCCATAAAGAGTTTGGCCCTTCAAACTGGAAGTCTGTAGCTCTTTGGGCAATCTAGAGAGGCGTAGCCCAAAAAACAAAAACAACACAACCTGCCTCAGTACCACTGTCATGGAGACTGGGCAGGCAGCTGTAACAGCTACATCCAGTGCTGTCTCTGGGACCAGTCTGGCTATTAACTGACCATCTCTAAGAATGGTCTGAATCTGTTCTTTTTGTGTTTCCAGTAATGTTCCAGAAACACATTGGGTTTCCCATAATTAATAAAATTGTATTTGGCCATGTCAGTTTGGTAATTTATGACTCTAAACAGTAATGTTGTCAATGAATAGGCCATCTTGCTAAGCCTGATCGTATGGAGTTGACTTGGCATCATATTGCTTGCTTCGTGCATTAACCACATCCACTATGATGGAGTTGGGTTGCGGATGTTGAAAACAAAGTCTGCCTCTTTGGGTAGAGATGTAGGGTTTTTGTTTTTTTAAAACACTCTGTTGCTGGATGGTGTGATGGAGGCTGGTGTCTGCCAGATGACTTTGGCAGGATCTAGAATCGCCTCATTAATTGGGAGGACAATTCTAGATGAGAAGTTGGTGTGCATCAATGTCAGAGCCAGCAATAGTTCTGTCCCATGTTCATATCCCACCTTTCTACTCTGCTTGACACTTCCCAGCCCCAGGTGCCTGTCGCAGCACCAACCCCTCCTTGCTCAGAGAAGCCGCTCTCCTGGGGGAGCCCAGCTGGTCAAAAGGCACTGCTGCAGGGCTAGTCTATACCACACTATATCCACACAGCTGCGCCGCTGTAGCACACCCGATGAAGACGTGCCATGCCGACAGGAGAGCGCTCTCATGTCAGCATAATTACTCCACCTCAATGGTGTGGACACTGCTTTACATGGATGTAACTTGCATCGCTCAGGGGGTGGCTTTTTCACTTAAGTGGTAGTGTAGACAAGTGCTAGGTCTGGGCATATGGCTTCCAAAGCCCCTCCCGTATCTGCTCCGCAGGGCAGTGTGACGACAGAGCTAGGAATAAGATCTGGGTTCTCCCGCATGGCAGGACACAGCAGTATGTGCCCTGAGTAAGCACAATCCTGCACCCACTGTCCATGCAGATTTCCACAGACTTCAACTGGGTGTACAACTGGGATACAGGGTTAGGCTATTATGCATATTACTACACAGGTAGGCCTGGACGATAAGGCTAAACACACAGTCACCTTACTGGCTTCTAACGGCATGTGTGTGGTTCACGTGGGTTGTGGTATCACCACAACCCCTGGGATGCGCCTGGCACCTTGGCAGTGGTTTTGCTGCATTGTATTTGTATATCTGAATTCACAGGGTATTCACACAATTGTGGAACAAGAGTCAGTTCCCTTTACACATGAGACCAGCCATCTTGGGTACTACTGTGTAGTAACTGAGGCCTGGAAAAGGCAGCTTGTTTTTACTTGTCTTCGCCAGACCTTAGACAGTCAGTTAAAGGTACAATTGACCTTAGTTAGCTTGAGGTACAATTAACTCGAGGTACTTTAACACACTGAGCATTTGTAGTTTGGCAGAGCCATTTTCCTGGGACAAATGACAATCGTTTGTAGCCTAGAACAAATGAGCCTTTCAAAAGGGGTGCCTTCACTAGGATAAAAGGTGTATTCTTAACTCAGGTGTGGGCTACACTTATAGGTTCTGCCAGTTTAACTCACCAACTTAGTTAAACTGGCAAAGCCCTCTTGCTGTGGGCACAGCTATATTGGTATAAAAGTGCTTCTACTGGTATAGCTTATGCCAGTTCTGAGCAGTGGCGTGGCTAGGAGTGAACGTTTGGGTGGGCCCCGACTTTTGGGTGGACGGGCAATGGCAGATGGTGCTAGCTTAGCTTCTTCCCCGACGCCACGACTATGCCTCTGGTTCAGAGAACGAACACAAGCTACTTCAGCATAAACACTTTGATCCCAGTATGACTGCCTCTACACGCGGGTGTTTACTGGTCTCGCTATGTCAACAAAGCCACACCCCTCATTGACACAGCAGTGCGGGTAAAGCTTTTAAATCTACACTAGGCCTAACATGAAGTAAAATCTTGGGCTCTCTCTTCACTGCATAGTTAACCTGGATGACTGGCCCCCAAGCCTGAGCAGCTGGATTAGCCTAGTCTGGGTGTGAGCATCCCCACAGCAAAGCCTTTCCCACGTTCTTGAGTCCTCGCTGTTTCTGCATTCACCCGTGTGTGTGACGGGGGGCACAGCCCCTGGCTCTCGGTGCGGTGACACACTAGAATGCCCATGTGACGGGGGGCACAGCCCCTGGCTCTCTGTCCTGCCCTGTCAATTGTGGGAGCACTTGTCTATCCTTCGGAGGACACTGTAGGAAGGCAGCGAAGGACTATAAGCACTTGGGGGATTTAACCTGCATGCTCACGGCAAAGTGGAAGAATTCTAGCCTGAGTTAAACTGAAGCCCAGGTTCTAGCCTGTACCCTTAAGGGGTCACCTAGCCCAGGGTCCAAACCCAGCTCAGAGGCTTTTGTGTGTGGTTGGTAGGGATTTGGGCTAACACCCAGGTAAGAGCCCAGGTTAACTGTGCAGTGAAGACAGACCAAAAGTTAGCTTATTCAAGTTAAGAACACACCATTTCTCCTACTGAAGACCAGGCCAATATGTTCACAATCTTGAGTTAACTGGCAATTAATTAACTCAAGGTAAAAAAACCACCAGTGCAGACCAGGCCTGTGATATCAGCATACAATTGACTTCAAATCCTTTGTATAATGCTCGTATTGGTCAAACGGGTGCACTTCATGGCAGTGATATCAGTGCCAGGAAACAGAAAAGTCAGAGTTATGATTATGGAATTCTTCACCAGCTGGCTGCTTGTTGCGGGGGCAGAGGGGGATCATGTCTGCTTAAATGCAGGGCCCTGTCTGTGTACTGGGCACCAAGCTGGATCTAAAATCTGCGGTAAGGGCCAGGGTCCAGTGCAGGCCAGAAATACTGGAGCAGCTTCAGGTATATTCGAAAAAGGAGGATTCCTTGAATTAAACACAAACATAGATAACACCAGCCACGAGAATATCCCTGATTTATATTGATTTGAAAGTCAGTCTGTTTGATGCAGCTTCTAGATTTCCAACAAGCCCTGGAATTTTGTTCTGAAAACACAGACCTGGCCACAGAAGTTGTGGAGGGAGGCTGGAAGGTTTGGGAACTGCAGAAAAACAGCTGGGATTAGGGCACCCAGGAAGCAGTGGAGACTTTTTGCCCCAGGGAGGAGACTTCCCTGTTTTAAGGAGGGGACAGAGGTCCCTTGTTCCCCAGCCCAGAAGCTTTTCACCAGGAACCACACTGCCCCCGAATTCCCCACTGGAGTTTCACCAGACTAGAGTGGCAAACCAGGCCCTTAATCTTAATATGTTTTATTTCCACTAGGGGAAGCATTGCACATGCTGCAAGGTTTTTGCAGCTAGAAGCTTATTTTTAGTTCCCATCAGCCTCTTCTGAGAACAGAGACCTCAGAAGGAGAGTCACCTAGCCGTTTTCAAAGCTCCAAAGGGAAAGCTTAAAAGATTTATTCTAATTGTGTCACTAAAAATTATGTGTCTTATACAGGATACGTAATCAGTTATGAAGCTGTTATCTGAGAGTCCGATAATGTATTTCAGGACTGAGAGGATGCAGACGCATAGGAAAGCAAAGTTATTACATAGAAAGTTCCGGTTTTTTTCCAATGTATGGTACTTACCTGGTCCCAATTATCACAGTACCTGAGCACCTCTCCCCTCCATCAGGTAAGGAAGTGCTACTGGTCCAACTTTTTATAGGCCGCAAGGCCAGAAGGGACCACTGTGATCATCTATTCTGACCTCCTGTATAACACAGGCCAGAGAACGTTCCCTAAATAATTCCCGTTTTACAGATGGGGAGCCTAAGTGTTACACACACAGAGCCTAAGTGGTCTGCCCAAAGTCACACAGAGAGTCTGTGTCAGAGCAAGGAATTTACCCAGATAGCTCAAGTCCAAGGCTTGCCCTAGCCACTGGGCCATCCTTTCTCCCTATAAATCCCTTCTTCCTCATGAATGCTAAGGACTGCTGCATCCTTAATCCTACTCTACCACCAGGAGTCAGATGCTCCCAGTCTGGAAATATTACAGTGGCCTCTCCCACAGACACACCATTCATTGCTATGGAGATAGTGTCACAGTGGCACACAGATTTTAAAGGTATTTAAGCTCCTAGTGGTATTTTTGAAAGCACCTAAATGCCTAAAAAGCCAGGTGGATAATGAGATTTAAATATATATATCAATATATCTCGATTTTTTTATTGAAGTTATACTTTTTCTTTTAAAAAAATGATCTGTTCAAACAAATCTGAAATCATGAAAATTTCTGTTAAGGCCTAAACTTTACTATAATCTATTTAAATCATTTTCATTACTTAAAAAAAAAATAGTCAAGCAATACCTGTTTGCTGCCAAGTTTTAAAGAAAGTCAGACTATGGAACTGGTGCAAGTCTCTGGCCAAGCAGAGTTTGCTGACGTGCTAGACAGCAGCAGCCTCTTCTTCCGGTGCAGAGAAAATATTTTCTTTCAGTTTATTCAATTAGTTCAGTTAAATGATTAGCTCATTCAAAGTGAAAAAACCAGTTAGGAGCGGAAAAAGCAGGAAAGTTTGTTGACCAATCTATGAATAAAACTGAAGCATGAGAGACTGAGATCTGCTAGTTCTAATATCTTGAAGGACATGGTGACCAGAAACAATCAGTTCAATGCACTAGCTTCAGATCACACTTCCTTTGTTTATTAAATCAGTTTTAAAAAACAAAATATGTTTTGATCAGCTTAATTTTTTTCCCTCATGAATCTAGTACATTTAAGGTAGTTTTATTTAGCTACTAGAAAACAATTTTAAAATGCGGATTTTGTGCATTTAACTGAATTCCACTTTCCATCCAAATGCAGCCTGACATAGATCACAAGTAAACGAATAATTATCATCTAGTAAACGTGTCCATATTTTCTAACATGATAAAAAGAAGTAAAAATTAAGAATCTGAGTAAATGTAAGCAAAGCTATATAATTGCTTAAATAACTATGTATAGCTATGGTATATTCCCCTGGTTAGCAAAAAAGTACCAAAATATACCTCAGCCTCTCTTTAGGAATACAACTAAAAAGTACAAATACAGAACAAAATTAAAATTGATTATTTAAATCAAAGCTTCCTGCTTGCCGATTTAAATCGCTGATTTAAAAAATCAACCTACCCTTCACAGACACTTTTGAAAATCCCACTAGGCACCCGAATACTTTTAAAAATCTGGCCCTATATTTTCTAAATACTGGATTTCTGTTTGCTTGGTTCCTTCTAGTTCTCATAAAAGATGGTGGCCTGACAGAACAGCAAACTTCTATTTATCCAAGTAAACAGGCAACACTATAAGTTCCTATATATTGCCCTGCCAACACGCCCCACTCCTACTCTAGAGAGCAGAACCCTGTCTCTATGTACATTCAGTTATTATTAGAGGTGGAGCATGAGCAAAGTTACATAAGGGTTACCATTCTGTTGCTTACAATTTGTTAAGCTTTTCTGTTCTGGCTGAATATAGGGAGGGTTGTTCTTCATCTGGGAATGATGTTGTTCCCCTTAAATTTTAGTCAAAACAGATCAGTAGTTTCCAGAACAAAGAACATGGGGAAAAAATACACCTTTTCAATTATCAAGAAAAGAAAGTGTAACTTTTCTCTAACAGCTCTAGCACATCCACGGTACATAGTAAGAACTAGACATTTGGGGTAGAGATAATCCTGTGGTTACAGCTGGGCCTGCCTTTTGGTGGTATGACCTGTTAAAGTATTTTTAAAATGTGCTTGGAACACGCGTACTGGATTTGGTAATGCTGTTTTAATGGTTTGCCAACATGCATGCATAACACAGAAAATACCACAGGCCAGATAAGTAAATAGATTAGATAGGGAGGTACAGATTTGACTGACAGAAACTGAACTAAGACATCTCATTTCACAGAGGTCACTAAAGAGCCACCAGTTAACAACAAACTTCGGTTACTACCAGCCAGGCCTGGATAGGAAAGGACAACTCTGAAATGAAAGGTTCTGTCAAGTATTGCCTGAACCAAGCAGTTCTACTCTACAAAACTGCTTTGGATATTAATATAATGCATGCTTTGGGCTCAGCCAGAGCATCCTCCACTTCCTTCCAAGTCAATGGAAGGTGCAGGTGCTAAATACCTCTCAGTGGATGCTTTGAGGATCAGGGCCCTGTTAAGGAACTGTTTCAGTCGGATATTATAAATAACCCAAATGTACTATAGCCAGAAACAAAACTGGTTTTAGACTGTTTTCATGCATTGAACTAGTGTATATTTTTCCCAGTGAAAATTAAGTTTTTAAGACCTCCAAAGTGGTCACAGCAGCTTCTTGTTTGTAGACTCAGTCAGCATCCAGAGTCCACCCTAGGAACGGTCTGGAGGAAGGACGGGATTAGCCAGAGTTCAAAGGGACACCAGCTTAACAGTAATTAAGAATTAAAACAGTTCGCGTTCCTGTGGTTTTTCAACTTTACAAACATCAGAAGATCCTTATTCTTTCCTAGCCTTAGAGCGATTACCCAGCCCTCGTGCCAATGCTATACTTAGTGTTTTTCTCTAGAGAACGTGTCTAGCTAATTCATAGCTGTAAAACACAACTTTCTTCAACAGTGTCACTGTTTTGGGTTATGTTAGCATTCTCTCACATTCAGCAAAAGTCATCCCGAGTGTAACTTCACTGGAGCTATGCCAGAAATGACTTTGGCTCCATGTTTCCATTTAGCATATGTGCACACATGCATGCACTTTGACGCCAATTTATTTTCCTAAGCAAGAAACAATGCAGAAAGATGTAATCCGTTAATAAGCACCATAGCCGTACAGTCTTCACAGTGTCCCAGAGGACAGTGTGACAGCACATTCCTGAAATTGGAAGGATTAAAAATGGTGGGTCTATAGAGGGATGGTTAAAAAAAGGGAGCTTCTGACTATGAAAAAATTAATACACCAACTATGTACCCAGCAAAATAGACAGGACAGATATATATTTGGTTACCTTTTACGTTATACTCAGAAAAACTACTGTAAAAAAACCAGCACCTCTGTCCATTTTTTTTGGAAAAGTACCATTTGATAGACATGCCTGGTCTGTTAAATACGTGTATAGAGAGATTTCACTCAATTTAATAAAATCACCAGAAATGACATATTGTTGGTGTTGTAATGATGCTCACACTTTATACGGTACCACCCTGTTAAACAGAAAGATCTGATGACTATATTCCTGTATAATGTCTCTTTAGACAAAAACTCTCTGTTGTAATAATTATTTTGTTTCTGATACTTACATGGCAAGGATCTGTAAACTTGTTTAAACTTCCTAAATAAATAAATAAATAAGTTAAAAAAATTAAGGGTCTAAGCATTCTACCTAAAGCAAAGCTCCCATTAAGTATAATGAGAATTTTCCTTATGTTACTTATTAAAATGCACGCACTTACTTTCTAAGAATTCCATCTTCGCCTCTTCGGTGTTGATGCAGACCGCATTGATGCCCTCTGTGGAAGCTGTACTTCGCTTCACATGGTTTGTGGCCAGTGAGTGGAGAACGCTGGTCTTCCCCGCTCCGTCCAGGCCCAATACTAATATCTGTTTGCTTTGGAGCTTACCCTGTGAAATAAGAATGAACATGTTCACTAGTGCAGCAGGAAGAGGGTGAGTAGGCTGGTCAGCATACAGGTCTGCAGAGAATCACACTATGAAGTTTTATAGGACTAGCATACAAGGAAGCAAGAGAACTGATCTGTCTGTGTGTGGCTAAGAGAAAAAAACTCAAATATTAGTCAAATTCTAGCAAGATGAATGCAGTAGGGGCCTATGCCTGCACTGGGAATAGAAAGGCTTAGAAATGTATCAAATTAGAGCCTGATCCTGCAAATAGCTATGAATACGCTTTCTTTATACACTGAATAACCCCACTGCCTTCAATGGGACTACTCAAAGTGTGTGAAGTTAGCTCGTTGCAGGGACCATCATCAGTTTGTTTGGAACGACTTCCGTTGTCCAATATCACAGCCATTCTGTAAAAGAGAAGCCTCCCCACCTGCAATGAGAGTGGGACACACTGGAGCTCCTGCAGTTTTCCCAGCCCCCATTAACAGAACACTGCCATGTCTTTCGGGAAAAAAACATCTTAGTCTCCTTTATTTATAGACACCCTTTTAGAAGCCTGAAAATAAGTGTTTCTCTACAAATACCAACACGTTCTCCTTGGCAAACGCCTGTTTCTTCTGAGCTTTGAATGCATCTGGATTAATATATTTGCACCTGATTAACGACCTTCAATGCACACCTCATATCATCAAGCCAAGACTTTGTCGTCTGTGGCCTAGCATTATCAGTTAGCCCACCACAGCTATTGGAATATCGTTTGTCACTTCATCTCTGCAGCAAGAAGCAGAAAGAACAAAGGTACATTATGTTCTTGTAGAATCTGATTTATTTGACTTGGCAGTTAGTTTGTTTTTACTAGCTATTCAGAATTGGACAGGGCTTTCGCTAGCTACTCCCCCCCCCCCTTTTTTTTTTTTTTTTTTAAAGAGGGACATCAGCATTTTTCTTCCACTGTAATGCAAGTGACAGCCTCACAAACTGTTTACGTGATGTGAAACCCTGGTGTGTGTTATGAATAACTCCCAAGGGGGTCACCACCAGTGATGGGATGGGGCGGGGGGACATATGATCCTGATCCTTACTCTAGATGGCAAGGATGGCATGCGTGGACAAGAGCGCTATGCACTGCTTAGGGCTATTGCTACAGGGTTATTTTTAGAAGGGGAGGCCATACCCATTCCCCCTTCTGCTCTCCCGCTGGCACGTTTCCTCAGCTGGTCCTCAGACTAGGACCCCCAAATAAACCAATGCCTCTCCCAGCAGCTCCCGTGAGGCTCGGCAAGAGCCAAGACCAGTGCCCAGGATTCTGGGGGCCAGTCGCGCCGCATGTCATGCAGCCCCACATGGCTCATTTCTCACTGATGAGAAAACACATCGGACCCGCCCAGCACATGGTGAGAGCAGGCAGAGCCCGTCCCCCCCATCCAGGCATGTGGGGACAGCCAGGCAGACGGGGGAAGGCCTGGGGCTCTGGTTGGGAGGTTAGGACAGGATGACGGAGGCTACCCAGGATGGTTTGATCTCCATCAGCCTCCTGGTTCCAGCCCCCAGCTGCTCCCCATGACCCCTCTCACCTCCCGCTCTGGCAGGGCACCGGGCACCCAGCCACCTCCCTCCAGCTGCGCCATGCGGCCTGTTCCCAGCTGGGGCCAGGGGATAGAGGGCCAAACCAGAGAGGCAGTTTGGTCACCTGCCATTCCTCGGCAGCGCAGCCCTTTGCTGGCCCGGAGGAGCAGCTGCAGGAGGCTCCGTGCCACCCCACCACACGGGGCCTGTCGAGCAGGGGCGAGGGGCCACTGGGTGCGTGAGCGTCACCTGGGATGAGCAACACCGGGTGGCGCTGGATGTGGGAATCACACCATCCCAGAGGTGTAGGCACACTGTTGTGTATTACGGCTAGCAGTGCAAAGCCCAGCGTGCCATGCGCCCCTCCATACTCATTCTCCAGTGCTGCAGCAGCTGGCTAGCTTCGTTCTGAAATGAGGGGTCTCTATGGCATGCGGGCATTAAAGATCCCATGGTGATTTTGTTCAAAGCAGGGGATTGAGGCACTGTCCTTAGCCACAACAGCACCTCCCTGCACTGCTGTGCAGCATGCTGCCTGCACAACAGTGTGTTGCAGACCTCCCCTGCACAAGTGGGTTCTACTTATATAGTTTTTTAAGGGCGTTGGACTCTGTCTGGTGTAATTTGTTTTTTGCAGTTTGGGCTACAATCTAGCATTGAGCCTATGAAATCTGTTTTGGTGCCAGCTTTCTGAGCTCTCTGTGCCACTCACACAGCTTTTAGCTCTAAAATCACCCTTGTATTGCAAGACTTCTCTTTACCACCTGAATTTCTGTCACTAGATTCTCCATCACTATTTAAACCAATGATCGCTAGCACAGTTTTGTTGCTAATGTAGGTGTTTTGCACCCACAGTTGGCTTTTGGATACCCACAGAACTCTGTGTATATCTCATACCAAACAACACAGAAAGAATGGAAAATTCGTACCAGCTATCCCAAAGCACAAGAGCATAACAATGACACTTAGACCCAGATTCTCAAAAGGTATTGGACACCTAACTCCCATTGCTTTCGCACTTATCTGGACCTTAGCTCTTTTCATTCACAGATCTCAACGCGTTTTACAAAGGAAGGGACATATCCTTATCCCTGTTCTGTACAGACAAGAGAAATGAATGATTCATTTTTGGTAACGCAGTTGGTCTGACAAAGCTGAGTCTAGAAGCCAGGTCTCCTGACTCCCAGTTCACTGCCCTCCCCACTAAGGGTGACCAGATGTCCCAATACTATCGGGACCTCTGGATATTTGGGGCTTTGTTTTATATAGGACCCTATTACCACCCCCACCCCGATTTTTCACACTTGCTACCTGGTCAGTCTATGCCCACTAGACCATGCTGCTTCCCTACCTTTTAAATAGTAGAATACTTAATAACATTGATGAAAACATTGAAAATATAGGACTGTATCAGCTCTAATGGAGACAGCCACAGCTCCTATTTATTTCAATGGGAGTTGAGCCCACTTATCCAGCCCAATGAGGCTCATAGCCTTCCGAGTGTTATATGCATGGGAGTAAATAACTGACCCTGACATTACCCTGGTCTTTGCTCCCAACAGCACATCAGCCTTGAGTTCATTGCTGCCAGCAGAGGCACCGATTGCCTGGATGACTGGTTACTGCACTAAGTCCTCAACACCTGATTTGTCTATTTAACTGCTACATGGCACAGAAAGCCATTTTGGGAAATCTGCACTTAAAAGGATCTTGACCTGATAAAAATGCAAGGGAGTTGGGAGCTGGAAAGATCAGCCTGGTATTTTGCTCCTGTCATAGAAACAAAGGATTGGAAGGGACCTCAAAAGGGTGTCTAGTTCCTCTCCCAAACTCTGAGGCAGGAGTGAGTATTCCTGGACAGGTTTCAGAGTAGCAGCCATGTTAGACTGTATCCGCAAAAAGGAGGACTTGTGGCACCTTAGAGACTAACAAATTTATTTGAGCATAAGCTTTCGTGAGCTACAGCTCACTTCATCGGATGCATTCAGTGGAAAATACAGTGGGGAGATTTATATACACAGAGAACATGAAACAATGGGTGTTACCATACACACTGTAGGTGTTTGTCCAACAGCGTCCAGTGCAGGGATCCCACAGCCTCCCTCCTGTTCCTGCGCTCAACCATCCTTAGAGTGAGAACATTTTTCCTAGTGTCTAACCTAACCTCGCGACAAACTAAGCTGAGTACTTCTTGTCTTACCCTCGGCGAACACGGAGAACAATTCAAGCCATGTAAACTGCAGTCTAGATTCCCAGTGTGACAGGGGCTTTACAAATGCATGTAGCAGATGATAACCTCTGCAAGCCAGTGGCATTAGCCATCCATATCATGCAGAAAAAGCATACTCAGGTCACCGAAATAAAGAACCGCATACTATTTGCATATGAACCATCCCCCAGCCAGCAGCTGAAGTCATCAGCTATCCTGCAGATTTGTGTGTATATTTTGCTGCCATGATCCACAACATAGAAGAAAGTGGTAAGAGTTTGATCTCACAGCTGCTCACTACACAGCAGCGCGTTTACTACCCAGCACTCAATATTTGCAGGATTAGGGCCTACGCAGGTATAGGCTGTGGTTCACTAATTTAGAAAAGTTAATTGCTTGTGATATAGAGATATACTGTATATTAGCCACTTAATTGCTCTCCAGACTCCTACTAAAATTGATGGTGACTCAGTTACATGGCCCCGTCCCTAAGGGCCACATTTTTAAAGGTATTTAAATGCCTGAAGATACAAATGGGCACCTAAATACCTTTAAAAATCTGACCCTAAGGGCATGCTAAAATTCAGCCCTGAAGAAACTTAAGGTGACCTGCCAGGAATGGGACATGGGGGGTGGGAATTGCGGCTGCATCCTCTTTCTTGCTTCTTAATGATGGGGGAAGGAAGCTTTGAGGGTGTTGTCAAACAAATTGTTTTTCCTTTGCCTGAGAGAGAGCAGGATTGTCAAGCCTGGTCTTGCCTGGTTTTGTAGGAGAACTCACTTGAGGTCTCAGCATGAAGGGGTTGGGTATGTAAGACTTCAGCAAGTTTCTGGGTCGTGGTTAAAAGGTAGGTCAGGTCCCATCTGCGCTACAGACTGGACCTGGTGATGTAACTAAGTCCCCTGTTGTGGCTGAAGTCAAAGCGCAGACAGGCTCAGGGGTTTGACTGTCAAGTAAAACAAGGGATTGATAATCTAGATACACAGCAGGAGGCACCAGCTCACAACAGCATGTACGACAGATTAAATAGACCAGAAATGCCGCTCAGAGTTTGCAGTAACTAGGAGATGACTTTTCAGAGCTGATGTGGCGTTCTCTAGTTAAAACCAGAGAACCTCAAGCACAGTCATTCAAGCCAGGTTATCCACAGGGCTCAGCTCCCCTTTAGGCACCTACACACAATGGTTGGATTTTTAAAAGGGCCTGGACCCCAGCAGCTCTCAGAGAGCAATGGTGGACCCTGCCCCTCCAGCCCCTTTGAGAACAAGAGGGGCTGCTGAGCTCTTTGGAAAAGGTGACTATTTATTTAAGTGCCTAAGTGGGAGCTGTTGGGGGCTGAACTCTTAAAATCCAGCTCTGGCTTTTTTCACTCCTTGTCTCCACTGTCTGTTACATGAGCAGGTGCCATTTGGGGGTTCCCAGCTCCATCGCAGGCTCCACAATCGCCACCAGGTAACAGATGTGGCAGAGTTCACTGCTGATGAACAGAGCTCAGAACTAAACTACAATAAGCAGATGCCAAGTTGTAGGCTTAGTGAGGCTAAATATCAGCTCAATCTCTCGCTCTCCTCTCTTTTAACGGGTACCTCATTCATAATCGCTGTCGTTTCTAAGGAAGGAGCAGCCTGCAGCCAGCATTTCACCAGAGCGTTAGCATTCGTAACGGGTTACCGATTCAATTCAGGGGAGACCTGACAGTGGGGGGAACAAGCGGAATCACAGCTTGTTTGGCTCAGGTCAGACATGAGCATCTGGACTTGTACACCCCCGTTATACTGTGAGAACAAAAGTTGAGACAGCAGCTGGATAAGTTCATGGAGGGTAGGTCCATCAGTGACTATTAAGCAGGATAGTGAGGGACGCAATCCCATGCTCTGAGTGTCCCTAGCCTGTTTTTTGCTGGAAGCTGGGAATAGGCAACAGAGGATGGATCACTCAATCATTGCCCTCTTCTGTTCATTTCCTATGGGGCACCTGGCATTGGCCGTTGTAAGACGACGGAGTACTGGGCTAGATAGACCATTAGTCTGACCCAGTCTGGCCGTTTTTATGTTCAGCTATTGCATTTGCAGGTGGCTGACTGGGATAGGATGTGATGTAGAGGAGGCAGAAGAAACCTGAACTGAAGCACTAGCTTGGTGTGGGTTATTTCTGTAAAGCAGCCTCTGACCCAGTTCTACCTAACACTGGCCAAACCAAACCACTTCAACAACTAGTTAAGCTCTGCTCTTTGGGGTAGTAAGAGGAGATCACAGAACTCTGCCTGCTTGTAAATGGGTAATATTGCTGAAGACAGCAGTACAAAACATTTCATGCCTTTACTTCAGTGACCATTACTGCTCTTGGAAGTGAGGAGTCAGCAATCGCAAGAGCTCGGCCCTATCCCAGCTCTCCCACAGCCGGTCTGTCTGAACTAGGAGGTGGGTTTTAGGCAGCGTATGTTAACTCACCCCTGTCTTTCCTCTCGCAGAGATGCAAGTTAACTAACACCTTCCACCTCCATCCAGCAGGTCCAGGTTGATCCCTGGGGGTAGCCATGCATCTCAGAGGCACCATCACAATCCTGAGCCCCTCCTAAATGTGCTGCCAACCAAGCCAAGCTGTGTGGTGACACACATACATTCACAAGAGACCACTGGTTGAGCTCACAGGAGCCATCTGGCTGGGAATCATGGCCGGATTATGGCTCAGAACTGCACAATAGAACAATTACTACTGTACGAGCTGCATGCATTAACCCACAGTGCCACCTATACGCCAGCCTCTACACAATCATCAGAGCTGCAGCCTCTCCTCTGCCTTCATTCACTAACCCTTCCCTTCCCGGAATGGCTGCTGGCCTTGTTCTTGAGGCATTAGCCAAGGTGTTTCTGTGTGCACCCAGCTGAGGCCCCTTTGCAGGCAAGTCTCCCATTGGCTTCAGTGCGAGTTCTGCCCAAGATCTAAACAAGGATGGGCCTTGTGGGGTTTCTGTGGCCAGACTGCCTGCAGCTTTCAAAGGTGTGTGAACCAGTGTTCCACCATGTATCCAAGTAGGCAAGGACTGAAGAAACTCTGGACAGGAGGGTTCTGCTTTATTACACAGCTGTATCCAGAAAACAAGAAATAGCAATTGCCACTTGATTAGTCACTGTGCATCTGTCCAGAGATCTTAATGTGGATGGAGCCTGGGGCTGCTAGAATGAGGAGAGAAGGATGCACCCTGGCAATGGCACCGAGGTAGCACAGCCCCTTAGACGGGACTATGATGGCCAGGCAGGCAGGCAAGGGCAATGCAAACACGGCCTTGCAGGAGCAGAAAGAAGGCACGGCAGCATCGATTAGACACCGAGGTGAGAAAAGCCACTTGTGCACACACAGGTTAAGCCGCAGAGCTGTAGGGTTCTTTGTCCAATCAAACCTCGTGTGAATGGTAGTTTCAATCTTATAGTGTATTCAGAGGACACCCCAAAGCACGTGTGAGATCTGGAATGGACACAGGTGCTGAAATCTACAGCCCTCAAAGCTCTGCCAGCTACCTCTAGAATAGGGGTCTCAAACACGCAGCCGGCAGGGTTATTTGCTGCAGCCTGCCAAGCTCCCCACCCCCCCGGAGTTATTTCCTGTGGCCACCAAGCTCCCCTCACCCGCCGCCCTCCCTCCTCCCCAGTGCACCGCGTCTCCGCTCCTCTGCCTACCTCCAGGCACTTCCTGCCACCAAACAGCTGTTTGGCAGCACTTAGCACTTTCCAGGAGGGAGGAGCAGGGAGCCGCGTGCTCACGGGAGGAGGCGGAGAAGGGGTGGGGATCTGGGGAAGGGGTTGGAATAGGAGCCGGGAATGGGTGGGAAGATGCAAGGCAGGGGTTCATGGAACGGGTGGAGTGCGGGTGGGGCCGGGGGCGGGGTGGGGGACTTTTGTATCTTTATATGAAAAGGTGTCAGTGATGCGGCCCTCGGGCCAACGTACTAGTCCTCATGTGGCCCTCGTGGTGATTTGAGTTTGAGATCTCTGCTCTAGAAGCTGTTGGGATGATTAATTACAGAAATAGAATTATTTATAGAAAAATGATCCACACTCCTCTCTTACTGCTGGCTCATGATAGCTGGATGACAACTTGCAGAAAAGCAGTGCAGAACAAGGGTTAGTGCATGCAAGAGAGAAGACGGGGGCCAGTCAGCCAGTCACTTACAGGCTCTGCAGCTTTGGCGCATACAGTTTCATAACATGGCAGAGTGTAGATGGAAGAGTGCCTCAGGCCACAAGACACAGCAATGAATCCTTCCCCCGCTTCTACAGTCTCATCTCCACTCCTCACTTTGTATTTCTGGTTGCTCTCTATCACCATCCAAAGACAGGAGCTCCTTGCTCATTTCATTGCATCTCAGCTCTGCATGTGTTAGTCTTGTGGGTGGAGAAATTTCTTCATGATCTATGTTCCCAGAATGGTTTTCATCAAATGGCTGATCGGTTCACTAGCCCCCGGCCAGCTAACTACACACGACAGCAAACCAGCTCCCCAGCAGTGACAGCACATGGGCTGCAGCAGATGTCACTGTATCATCAGTCCATCCTTTCATTCCTAAGCAGGCAGAGACGCTTTGAGCAGGTTCACATGATGTCCTGGGCTAGTGGCGATGCCACCAGACCCTTGTATTTGGGGGGAGAAACAATTTCTATCTTGCAAAGGGAAGCTCTAGTTATCCTCAGCCTCCCCCTGAAATGTGCTGGGCTCAGGGTCACCTTTTGGAGTATTTCCACTGGAGTCTCTCTGTCAGCCTTCAAGGCTGAGTGTCAGGCCCCTCTATTCAAGCCAGCCCATCATTACCCCCGTGGAACTCCCTTTAATCACCAGCTCTTCCTTTCTTTCCCCTGCAATTGCCAGAGTGCCTATCTGAATTATTGCGTTTACCTTCTGCACAACACACAGATCCACCGCGATGGAATCCATATGAACATATTCAGTTCACGCACAACATGAAACCAGCAGTGTCTCCATGACTGTTAGTGGGCCAGTTTTGATCTCTATTACACAAGTGTAAGACTTGATTAACACCAATGACTTAAAAAACAAAACACAAAACCAAAAACCTATTGACTCCTCTGGAATTCCTCTGGTTTAAGAGAAGTTAGAATTGCACCTTGGATGTCAGGGTGAGCCAAAGCTGTGGCTCTAGGGTTACAGGTAATCCCCTGAAAATGTAACAAGTGCTCTCTTGGACTATGGTCAGTTTCAGCAGTCAGTGCAATCAACAGGCAGAGGCACAGGCAGTTCATAAATGAAGAAGGAGTTTTATTTGGGGTGTGTTTTGGGAGGCCTGCCAAACAATCAGTGGGCCAACGAGATGCTAAAGGAGCACTCAAGAAAGAAAAGGCCGTTGCACAGAAATGTAAATGAATCCCTTGCATCAGTCTTCACTGCAGAGGATGTGAGGGAGATCCCCACACCTGAGCCGTTCTTTGTAGGTGGCAAACCTGAGGAACTGCCCCAGACTGAGGGGTCGATAGAGGAGGTTTTGGAACAAACTGATAAATTAAACAGTAATAAGTCACCAGGACCAGATGGTATCACACAAGCGTTCTGAAGGAACTCAAATGTGAAATTTCAGCACTACCAACAGGGATATGCAACCTATCACTTAAATCAGCCTCTGTACCAGACGACTGGAGGGTAGCTAATGCAACACTGATTTTTAAAAAGGGTTCCAGAGGTGATCTTGGCAATTACAGGCCAGTAAGCCTGAGTTCAGTACCAGGCAAACTGGTTGAACTACAGTAAGAACAGAATCATCAGATGCATAGATGAACAAGGTATGCTGGGACAAATCAACACAGCTTTTGTAAAGGGAAATCCATGTACTTGTTTGGTGAGGTATGACAAAGTGGATATAGTGTACTTTGACTTTCACAAAGCCTTTGACAAGGTCCCTCACAAAAGGCTCTTAAGTAAAGTGGGCAGCATGGGATAAGAGAAGATTCTCATGGATCAGTAACTGGTTAAAAGATAGGAAATTGAAGGCAGGAATAAATGGCCAGTTTTCACAGTGGAGAGAGGTAAATAGAGGGGTCCCCCAGGGACCTGTAATGGGACGCGTGCTGTTCAACATATTCATTGATAATTTGGCAAAAGGAGTGAACAGTGAGGTGGCAAAGTTTGCAGATGATAGAAAATTTCTCAAGATAGTTAAGTCCAAAGCAGACTGCGAAGAGTTACAAAGGAATCTCACAAAACTGGGTGACTGGGCAACAAAATGGCAAATTAAATTCAGTGTTGATAAATGCAATGTAAATGCACATTGGAAAACATAATTCCAACTATACACAATGATGGGATGTAAATTAGCTGTTACCACTCAAGAAAGAGAACTTGGAGTCACTGTGCATAGTTTTCTGAAAACATCCACTCAGTGTGCAGCAGCAGTCAAAAAGCTAACAATGTTGAGAACCATTAGGAAAGGGATAGAAAATAAGACAGTAAATATCATAATGCCATGATATAAATACACGGGATGCCCACACTTTGGATACTGTGTGCAGTTCTGGTCACCCCATCGCAAAAAAAGTTATATCATCATCTGCAAAGATACAGAGAAGGGCTACAAAAATATTTAGAGGGATGGAACAGCTTCCATACAAGGAGAGATTGAAAAGACTGGGACTTTTCAGTTTAAAAGAGAGAGAATTAGCGGGGATATGACAGAGCTCTAGAAAAGCATGTATAGTATGGAGAAAGTGAATAAGGACGTATTATTTACTCTTTCACATAACACAAGAACCAGGGGTCCACCAATGAAGTTAATAGGCAGCAGGTTTAAAATAAACAAAAGGAAGTATTTCACATAACAAAGCAGACCGGGGGGTGTTGTGGAGGCCAAAAGTGTAACTGGGTTGGTTCTAAAAAGAATTAGATACATTCATGGAAGACAGGCCTATATTAGCCAAAATGGTCAGGTACGCAACCCCATGCTATGGGTGTCCCTAAACCTCTGACTGCCAGAAGCTAGGACTGAACGACAGGGGATGGATCACTTGACCATTGTCCTGTTCTGTTAATTCTCTCTAGGGCACCTGGCATTGGCCACTGTTGGAAGACAGGATACTGGGCTAGATGGACCATTGGTCTGAATTAGTATGGCTGTTCTCGTGCGTGTATGTATTTATTTAGATTGTTTTAGTGTCTAATGTAAGGAGACTAGCCATGAGAATTTAAGTCCCCTTTCTATCCAGATGCTGGGCATGTGCCTCCACTCTTCCCTTCCCCTGACTTCACACCTGACCTAGAGCCACTTCCCTCTCCAGGCATGAGTGCCGAAACACATCTATAAAGCCTCTCCTGTGAGCCTGGGTCTCAGCCGAGCAGAAACTCTCAGGTCCACTAATTTGTGAATGAAGCTTCTGTGACATGGATTTTAGCCCGCCAAACACTGTAGAGTAGAGCTGGGTCCGAAAATTGAGTGCAGTGGGTTGTGCTCTCTATGGTTACATTATGATATATAAGGAAGGCAGGATTTTTTTTTTTAAAGGAGAAGTTCAAGAACTGTCTGCCCTGGAAGCCTCTTTGGCGATCTAGTGAAGCAGTAGGATTATGAAATCCTAACGCACCAATGAAGAACAAAGCCCAGTGCTTTTTCTACATGTAAGTCACACTTACAAGTCTAACTGAAAAATCACAGTGGCCAGTTAACTCAAGAGCTGTCTCTGCCCCGAGACCACCAAGTGCTCCACTAACATGAACCCACAGAAGCACATGGAGTCTTCCCAGTGGGCTCGGATCAGGCCTTCCCTGGCTTTACACAACCACATGGGTCTGCACTTACAGATCCTGCTGTCCGAAATTAGTGTTTACTAAGTGCAGGATTTGATCGGGGGGGAGGGGGGAGAGAGGGGAGGACATTCAGAAAAGAAAGAGAGTAGATCCCACAAATGTGAACTTTACAATGATGGGCTTTTCCATTTCCTAGCCCCCATCCACTGCTGGGGAAAGCAAAGTTCAACTCCACTGACTTCAGCGGGGTTGTGCGATTTTATGCCAGTGATAAATTGGGCCCAATAACCTTCTTTATTTTTTAAAGGCTTTTCAAACATCATTGTGGGCAGGTGGGAACAAGAGCCTGAGATTAACCTGTCACATTCAAACCATGCTAATCCTTAACCTCTGAAGAATGCTCTCCTGCTCTCTGTGAAAGTCAGCCCTGCCTCTTCCTAGACAGGCAAAGTTGGGTTACCCTGGAAGAAATAAGTAGATACAGGATGGAGACAGCATATTGCTTATGGGTGAGATTTTCAAAAGCAGCCAGGGGAGTCAGGCACACACCAGTCCCCAGTGGTCAATAGGAACTATATGCCTAAATCGCATAGGCCTCTCTGACACTCCCAGTCTGCATTTCTGTGTGAAGAGTTTGCTCTTGTACCAGAAATCAAGAGAGCAGCAGGAGTGTCTATGGTTTAACAGGTTTCAGAGTACCAGCTGTGTTAAGTCTGTATCTGCAAAAAGAAAAGGAGGACTTGTGGCACCTTAGAGACTAACAAATTTATTAGAGCATAAGCTGTCCTGAGCAAGGTGCCAGAAGTCCTCCTTTTCTTTTTATGGTTTAACAGGAGCATAAGAGTGAACTTGCAGCCACCTTGGCATGGAAGGATTTGCATTTGATTAGTTCTGAAGCTGTGAACGGTGGGTCTTACATAGATAAGACCCTGTGGCTTAGTTACTAAAATAAACGTTTAATCTGTTGCCCGTTCATTACAGCAGGGCAGCTCCTCAATCCAGTACAAAGGGGACACACGAGCTGTCCCAGCGAGAGCCAAGCGAAGACTGTCCCGACTCGGAGCGAGCCCGCTGAAGTCACCAGCGGCAGCACGCCCTTTGCTGCGCCTGGCCCCAGGCCGCCCCTGGGCCGGGGCAGGGAGAGCCAGCCCCTGCGGGAGAGGCGCTCCAGGCACCTCCTATTCTGAGCCGTCCTTCCACTCGGCCCTAACAAGATTTCCCCCAAGGCCGTTCGGGCTTATCCTGCCTTGGCCTCGATAGCCCGGGGGCAGGCAGATCTCCTGGCCTGGCTGGCTCCGCTCGCCTGTGCCCGGGATTGCAGGGAGGCCTGGCCACACTCCCCCGCTCCGCGCGGCCCAGGAACGAGCTCTTGCCCCACACGCCCCTGCCGGTACCCCGGGGGCCGGGAAGAAGGGCAGGTCCCGCGGCTCCGGCCGGTGACCTCCCAGCGGGACCCCTACGTCCGTACGGCCCTGCCCGGCCACGGAGCAGCCGCCCGAAGGGGCGCCCGGGCCCCCGCAGAGCTCGCAGCCCGGCGGAACCCCGCGCCCGGCTCCCTGCCCCGTACCTGCTCCCCGGCCGCCGCGCAGGCTCCGCCCGCCCGCGGCTCCAGCGGCGGCTCCGGCGGCAGCGCTCGGCCCCCGGGGTCCCGGGCCAGGTAGCGCCAGGCGGCGTAGGCCCCGCCCGCGCCGAGCGCCAGGACCGCGCCCGCCAGCCCTGCCCGCCGCAGGCTGGTGCCCATCGCGGCTCTGCCCCGGGCAGGGCGGGACTCCCCGCCAGACGCCTGGGCGTAGCGCCGGGCTGCGCGTTCCCCGGCCGGAGCCGGGCGGGAAGGGGCTGTACCTCCGCCGGGCCCGCCCCGCGCCCGCGCCCGCGCCCGCCTTCGCCCCACCTCCCCCGCCGGCTGCTCGCTCCGTCCGGCCCCGGGTCCCCGCCAGCGTCCCCACGTCCTCCCCCGCCTGCAGCGCGCCCTTCGCCTTCCTCCTCTCGCCACCCGGCCGCCGACCCCGAGCGGCCAGCTGCGAGCCGGAACTGCTGCAGCAATCCCGCTGTGAAGGGTTGTCGTGTATTTTACTAGGGGGCCCCGGGGGTGTTTTCTTCATTCTCACTCCCTGTCACTCCCAAGAGCAATGCCCAAAGCAGCTTTCAGTCAGGTCCACGTTCCCCGAGCAAGCCCCGTCCCCAGCCCCAGCCGCTGCTTAAAACTTGACTCTATTTCCCCGGGCGTGAACTGTGACACCATGGACAGGGGCGCCGGAACAATGTGGATCCAGGGGGTGCTGAGAGCCCTTGAACCAAATTATAAATCCTGTGTGTGATCGAAAGGACTTCAAACCAGGGGTGCTACCGCACCCCCCCCAGCACCCCTAGTTCCAGCGCCTATGACCAGGGCCAGATTAAGGCAGGGGCTTTAAGGGCTGCAGCCCAGGGCCCCAGCTCAAGGGGGGCCCCGCAAAAATAAATCACAGGCAGCGACCTCCAACTCCAGGCCACTAAAAGCACAGTGGGGCGCTCAGGCTGCCTGCCTGCCATAGCCCCACGCGGCCCCCAGAAGCAGCCGGGCGCTAGCATGTCTCTGTGGCCCCTAGGGGGACAGGGGGAGGCAGCTCCATGAGCTCCCCCTCGCCCCCAACACCATCCCCACAGCTGGGAATCAGTCAATGGGAGCTACGGGGGCAGCACTTGCAGGCACGGGCAGTGCACAGAGATACACCATCCCCCTCCCTCCAGGGGCCGCGGAGATGTGCTAGCAGCCGGCTGCTTCTGGGAGCCGCATGGGGCTATGGCAGGAAGCCTTCCTGGGAGTCGATGTGGTAAGCGCCTCCCAGCTAGAGCCTGCAACTCGCACCCCCTCCTGCACCCCAACCCCCTGCCCCAGATCAGAATCCTCCTCTGCACCCAAACTCCCTCCCAGACACTGCACCCCCTCTTGCACCCCAATCCCCTGCCCCAGCCCCCTCCTGCACCAAACTCCCTCCCAGGAAAAGGACAGGGGCCTCACAAAATCTAATCGCGCTGGGCCCACAGGAGAGTTAATACGGCCCTGCTTATGACCATGGACAGCAATGTAGCTTGGCAGACAGAATCAAACATGGCTAATGCTTTAATAAGAACACTGTGGGCCTGATTTGCAACAGTCAGATTGCAGCTGCTCTCCTGTAGGCACTTAAATGAATTGGCCAAATTGTCTGGTGCCTACAAGGGAGTAGTGGAGGGAGGGGCAGGGCCTGGATTTTCAAATTCCACAATTAAAAAAAAATCGTTTGAGAAGGAATGAAACCATATTCAAAATTTCTCCCCCCCCCCCAAATGTATTTTGGGTCAATTGAAACATTTTGTTACAATTTCACCCTTTTAAACTTTTTAAAAATACTTTTATGCATAAACAATTTTCTTCCAAAAAGTCATTTCAAAACAAAAGTGTTCCATTTTTAAAATGTCAAATAGGATGTTTTAACATTAAAACACTTTATTTTTTCCCCTTAAATGAAATTTCATCAAAATAGACACCGTTTTTCCAAATAATTTCAACTGACAAAAATGGCATTTTTCAGTCAAACTATTATCACCAACAAAAATCTGACCACCTCTGCATACATAAAAAAGGGGAAATGACTGCCTAGGAAGGAGTACTGTGGCAAGGGATCTGGGGATCATAGTGGATCACAAGCTAAATATGAGTCAACAGTACAACACGGTTACAAATAAAGCAAACATCATTCTGGGATGTGTTAGCAGGAGTGTTGTCAGCAAGACATGAGATGTAATTCTTCCACTCTGCTCCATGCTGATGAGGCCTCAACTGGAGTATTTTGTCCACTGGGCTCCACATGTCAGGAAAGATATGGACAAATTGGAGGATGTCAAGAGAAGACCAAAAATGATTAAAGGTCTAGAGCAGTGGTTCTCAACCAGGGGGACATGTACCCCAGGGGGTACGCAGAGGTCTTCCAGGGGTACATCAACTCATCTAGATATTTGCCTAGTTTTAGAATAGGCTACGTATAAGGCACCGCTAGCGAAGTCAGTACAAACTAAAATTTCAAACAGACAATGACTTGTTTATACTGCTCTACATACTGTTGGGGACACTGGGCATGGCCACTAGGTAACTCGAGGGGATGGAAGACCACGAGTGTCGATGAAGCCCCCTCACACTAGGCCCAAGTGACCTTGGCCTCCCCCGCCTGGAGGCACTCGCAGCAGTTATGCTGAGGATCTGCAACAATATGTTGCAAAGTTAGACTGCCTGAAACTAAACAAGGCCAAACGGAGCAGATATGGCAGAACAATGCTGAACAAAGCAGCTTTATATCTATAGTTTAATAGATGGTACAGAGAACAAGGGAACTAGCTGGTAACTGGATTGGCTGGCTATATGGATACTTAGGGCAGCTTGCTATTGGATAAGTATGCTGAAGAAAGGATGTATAAAAGCCTGTGTAACTTCCTGCTTGGTGTGCAGGATTTGAGATTCTATTCTCCCTGTACCTTCTTTGAAACTTCAAATAAACTTTTCCGCTTCTCCATCCCGTTGTGATTATTGGGTGACGCACACCGGGCAACGAACCCCTGCTGTTGCTTGCCTCTGGCACTGGGTGCCGGCAACAGCTTTTGGCATCCCTGGGTGGGCTACGAGGCCGCTATTGAGCCTTGCCCGGACCCCTCCTGGAGGTCGAGGATTGCGGTGAGAACCAACGCCCAGCGCGCACTGGTGAGTTCATCGGGGGCCTCGGAGGAGATGCGAT
Source organism: Caretta caretta (assembly GCF_965140235.1). NCBI lineage: Eukaryota > Metazoa > Chordata > Testudines > Cheloniidae > Caretta > Caretta caretta. The sequence goes on from NC_134209.1 coordinate 12,778,298, forward strand.
TTGATCGACCCCGGAGGGCACAACGGTGCAACGCACTCATATAGTGGAGAAGCAGCTGCGGGCGACAGTGGGGAACCGGTCCCTTGGATAAGGTAGGAAACTTTTGAAATCCGGATTGTATGCTCTGTCGGAACCTGGCGATGCCCAGAGTTACCCTGTAGGTATGGGACAGGGACAGAGCTCGGGGGGTAGGGCACAGTGTACACCCTTAGCCCTGGTCTACACTAGGACTTTAGGTCGAATTTAGCAGCATTAAATCGATGTAAACCTGCACCCGTCCACACGATGAAGCCCTTTATTTCGACTTAAAGGGCTCTTAAAATCGATTTCTGTACTCCACCCCTGACAAGTGGATTAGCGCTTAAATCGGCCTTGCCGGGTCGAACTTGGGGTACTGTGGACACAATTCGATGGTATTGGCCTCCGGGAGCTATCCCAGAGTGCTCCATTGTGACCGCTCTGGACAGCACTCTCAACTCAGATGCACTGGCCAGGTAGACAGGAAAAGAACTGCGAACTTTTGAATCTCATTTCCTGTTTGGCCAGTGTGGCAAGCTGCAGGTGACCATGCAGAGCTCATCAGCAGAGGTGACCATGATGGAATCCCAGAATCGCAAAAGAGCTCCAGCATGGACCGAATGGGAGGTACGGAATCTGATCGCTATATGGGGAGAGGAATCCGTGCTATCAGAACTCCGTTCCAGTTTTCGAAATGCCAAAACCTTTGTCAAAATCTCCCAGGGCATGAAGGACAGAGGCCATAACAGGGACCCGAAGCAGTGCCGCATGAAACTTAAGGAGCTGAGGCAAGCCTACCAGAAAACCAGAGAGGCGAATGGCCGCTCCGGGTCAGAGCCCCAAACATGCCGCTTCTCTGATGAGCTGCATGCCATTTTAGGGGGTTCAGCCACCACTACCCCAGCCGTGTTTGACTCCTTCAATGGAGATGGAGGCAACACGGAAGCAGGTTTTGGGGACGAAGAAGATGATGATGATGATGATGAGGTTGTAGATAGCTCACAGCAAGCAAGCGGAGAAACCGGTTTTCCCGACAGCGAGGAACTGTTTCTCACCCTGGACCTGGAGCCAATACCCCCCGAACCCACCCAAGGCTGCCTCCTGGACCCGGCAGGCGGAGAAGGGACCTCCGGTGAGTGTACCTTTTAAAATACTATACATGGTTTAAAAGCAAGCATGTGAAAGGATTAATTTGCCCTGGCATTCGCGGCTCTCCTGGATGTACTCCCAAGGCCTTTGCAAAAGGTTTCTGGGGAGGGCAGCCTTATTGCGTCCTTCATGGTAGGACACTTTACCACTCCAGGCCAGTAACACGTACTCGGGAATCATTGTACAACAAAGCATTGCAGTGTATGTTTGCTGGCGTTCAAACAATATCTGTTCTTTATCTCTCTGTGTTATCCTCAGGAGAGTGAGATATCATTCATGGTCACCTGGTGGAAATAGGGTGCTTTTCTTCAGGAAACACTCAAAGGAGCCTTTCCTGCTGGGCTGTTTGCCTGCGGCTGAACAGAATTGTTCCCCGCTGTTAGCCACGGGGAGGGGGCAGGGTTGAGGGGGTAGCCACGCGGTGGCGGGAGGCAAAATGCGACCTTGTAACGAAAGCACATGTGCTATATATGTAATGTTAACAGCAAGGTTTACCCTGAAAGACTGTAGCCACTGTTTTATAAAATGTGTCTTTTTAAATACAGCTGTCCCTTTTTTTTCTCCACCAGCTGCATGTGTTTCAATGAACACAGGATCTTCTCCTTCCCAGAGGCTAGTGAAGATTAGAAAGAAAAAAAAATGCACTAGTGATTAAATGTTCTCTGAGCTCACGCTGTCCTCCCACACTGACAGAGCACAGACAAATGCGTGGAGGCAAATAATGTCAGAGTGCAGGAAAGCACAAAATGACCGGGAGGAGAGATGGCGGGCTGAAGAGAGTAAGTGGCGGGCTGAAGAGAGTAAGTGGCGGGCTGAAGACAGGGCTGAAGCTCAAATGTGGCGGCAGCGTGATGAGAGGAGGCAGGATTCAATGCTGAGGCTGCTGGAGGATCAAACCAGTATGCTCCAGTGTATGGTTGAGCTGCAGCAAAGGCAGCTGGAGCACAGACTGCCACTACAGCCCCTGTGTAACCAACCGCCCTCCTCCCCAAGTTCCATAGCCTCCACACCCAGACGCCCAAGAACGCGGTGGGGGGGCAACCGGCCAACCAGCCACTACACCACAGAAGATTGCCCCAAAAAAAGAAGGCTGGCATTCAATAAATTTTAAAGTTGTAAACTTTTAAAGTGCTGTGCTTAAAGTGCTGTGTGGCCTTGTCCTTCCCTCCTCCATCACCCCTCTTGGGCTACCTTTGTAGTCATCCCCCATTTGTGTGATGAATGAATAAAGAATGCATGAATGTGAAGCGACAATGATTTATTGCCTCTGCAAGCGGTGATCGAAGGGAGGAGGGGACGGTGGTTAGCTTACAGGGAAGTACAGTGAAACAAGGGGCGGGGGGTTTCATCAAGGAGAAACAAAGAGAACTTTCACACCGTAGACTGGCCAGTCATAAAACTGGTTTTCAAAGCTTCTCTGATGCGTACCGCACCCTCCTGTGCTCTTCTAACTGCCCTGGTGTCTGGCTGCGCGTAACCAGCAGCCAGGCGATTTGTCTCAACCTCCCACCCCGCCATAAACATCTCCCCCTTACTCTCACAGATATTGTGGAGCACACAGCAAGCAGTAATAACAGTGGGAATATTGGTTTCGCTGAGGTCTAAGCGAGTCAGTAAACTGCGCCAGCGCACCTTTAAATGTCCAAATGCACATTCTACCACCAGTTTCACTTGCTCAGCCTGTAGTTGAACAGCTCCTGACTACTGTCCAGGCTGCCTGTGTACAGCTTCATGAGCCATGGCGTTAAGGGGTAGGCTGGGTCCCCAAGGATAACTATAGGCATTTCAACATCCCCAACAGTTATTTTCTGGTCTGGGAATAAAGTCCCTTCCTGCAGCTTTTGAAACAGACCAGAGTTCCTGAAGATGCGAGCGTCATGTACCTTTCCCGGCCATCCCATGTTGATGTTGGTGAAACGTCCCTTGTGATCCACCAGTGCTTGCGGCATCATTTAAAAGTACCCCTTTTGGTTTATGTACTGGCTGCCCTGGTGGTCCGGTCCCAAGATAGGGATACACATTCCATCTATCGCCCCACCACAGTTAGGGAATCCCATTGCAGCAAAGCCATCCACTATGACCTGCACATTTCCCAGGGTCACTACCCTTGATATCAGCAAATCTTTGATTGCATGGACTTCTTGCATCACAGCAGCCCCCACAGTAGATTTGCCCACTCCAAATTGATTCCCAACTGACCGGTAGCTGTCTGGCGTTGCAAGCTTCCACAGGGCTATCGCCACTTGCTTCTCAACTGTGAGGGCTGCTCTCATCTTGGTTTTCATGCGCTTCAGGGCAGGGGAAATCAAGTCACAAAGTTCCATGAAAGTGCCCTTACGCATGCGAAAGTTTTGCAGCCACTGGGAATCATTCCAGACCTGCAACACTATGCGGTCCCACCAGTCTGTGGTTGTTTCCCGAGCCCAGAATCAGCGTTCCACAGCATCTGAACCTGCCCAATTAGCACCATGATGCATGCATTGGCAGGGCCCATGCTTTCAGAGAAATCTGTGTCCATGTCCTGGTCACTCACGCGACCGCGCTGACATCGCCTACTCACCCGGTATCGCTCTGCCAGGTTCTGGTGCTGCATATACTGCTGGATAATGCGTGTGGTGTTTAATGTGCTCCTAATTGCCAAACTGAGCTGAGCGGCCTCCATGCTTGCCTTGGTATGGCGTCCGCTCAGAAAAAGGCGCGGAACGATTGTCTGCCGTTGCTCTGACGGAGGGAGGGGTGACTGACGACACGGCTTACAGGGTTGGCTTCAGGAGCTAAAATCAACAAAGGGGGTGGCTTTAGATCAAGGATTATTTCAGGCAGGACTTCACGGCGGGTTCCAATAAGAAATGGTGCACCTAAGTTATTGTTCTTATTGGAACAAGGAGGTTAGTCTGGCCTCTGATTGATACGTGGCTAGATTTACCTCGCTGCACCTTCCCTGTGAGTGACTGCAGTGTGACCTAGAGGAATGAGTCCCCTAGACGGGGGAGGGCGGGGAAGCAAATGAGTACAAAACAAATCTGGTCTATTTCTTGTTTTGATCCACTCCATCTATCTTTTACATCTTTAGCTGGCAGCAGACGGTGCAGAAGGATTGCATGCCATCCACATCTCAGGGCTGCTCGGCAGAAGATGGTACAATACGACTGCTAGCCATCCTCATCTCTTGCCTGCCTGGCAGAAGATGGTACAATACAACTGCTAGCAATCCATATCGCCTGCCTGCTCACCATAAGATGGTTCAATAGGACTGACCGCAGGACTAAAGAGAATGACTTGATCAAGTCACTCCAAATTTAGTCCCTGCGCCCATGTCTGTCCAGGCACTCCCGGCCGACGCGGCCAGGAGCACTTCGGACACGACGATGACGGCTACCAGTCCTATTGCACCGTCTGCTGCCACAAGGCAATGGGTTGCTGCTACTGTGTAGCAATGCAGTACCGCGTCTGCCAGCACCCAGGAGACATACGGTGACGGTTACCTGAGCGGGCTCCATGCTTGCCGTGGTATGGCGTCTGCACAGGTAACTCAGGAAAAAAGGCGTGAAACAATTGTCTGCCCTTGCTTTCACGGAGTGAGGGAGGGAATGGGGGCCTGACGATATGTACCCAGAACCACCCGCGACAATGTTTTAGCCCCATCAGGCATTGGGATCTCACCCCAGAATTCCAATGGGAAGCGGAGACTGCGGGAACTGTGGGATAGCTACCCACAGTGCAACGCTCCGGAAGTCGACTCTAGCCTCGGTACTGTGGAAGCACTCTGCCAAGTTAATGCACTTAATGCACTTAGAGCATTTTCTGTGGGGACACACACACTCGAATATATAAAACCGATTTCTAAAAAAACGACTTCTATAAATTCAACCTAATTTCGTAGTGTAGACATACCCTTAGAGTGTATCCTAGCAAACTGGAAGGTATTTGGTGCGGATCCGATGACTAAGAGTCAATTTAAACGATTCTGTACAGTTGACTGGCCTCAATATCAACTAGAGGACCAGGAGTGGTGGCCACCAGGAGGGTCAATTAATTACAACACGATCCTCCAGTTACTCCTGTTCTGTCAGAGAACAAGGAAATGGAATGAAATGCACATTTGTTTTTGGCTTTATGTACTCGACCAGATATTTTACAGCAATGTAATCTGACTCCGACTGGTTCGGTAACAGCTAATGTTAGTCCCCAGACCCCCACCCCACTGTAATGGCAGAGCCGGTGTCCCCTTCGGCCCCTACACCCACACCTTGTAAGTCCCCAAGGTTGGCTTATACCCCTTAATCACCGAAACTAAAGTCGCCCGGTCTGGATCGGAAAGGCGTCCGGCCACGACTATGCAGGTTTATACTCATGTGCCCTTTAACCCTGTGGATTTGGCTGCTTTCAAAGCACAAGCAGGGGAGTTTTCCACCAACCCAAGCAGGTTTATTTCAGTTTTTGAGGGATGTCTTAGCAGCCACAAGCCAGACTGGGATGATTGTAACATCCTCCTGTGAACCTTACTGTCTGAGGTTGAAAGACAACAGGTTGTGTCCAAGGCAAGGGAGGAGGTGCAGAAACGGTACGACCGGGATGGTATTAATGTCCCTGACCCGGATGCACAAGTCCCCCGAGCAGACCCCAGGTGGGATCCAAATAATTATGGGGATATGACCCGCCTTACCTCCTATAAGGAGTTGCTTTTGCATGGACTCCGTCACTCGGCTGTCCAACATAATAATTGGGCAAAGCCATACGAAGTAATGCAGGATTTAAAAGAAAGCCCAGGGGCCTTTCTACAGCGTATTCGGAACACGATTCGACAGTACACTAATGCAGATCCCGATGATCAGGCAACTGAGTCAATTATTAAGGGAATTTTTATGAGCAGAGCAGCCCCTGATATTAAGAGAAAGTTACAAAAAAAGGAGGATCTAATGGGCATGACCATGGCATCTTAGAGACTGCAAACGGAGCTTATAGTCTGAGAGAGACAGAGAAGGAGAGAAAGCAAGTGAGACTGATGGTAACAGCGGAACAGGCCGGCACTAAGGGAAGTGGCCGGGAGGAAGGAGCCGTGGACGCGGACGTCCGGGCTCGCAGGAGAGATGATTGGGTCGCAACCAGTGTGCCTTGTGTCGACAAGAAGGACACTGGAAAAATGAATGCCCAAAGAGGAAAGAAAAGGAGGGTGCCTCTATGATGGCGATGGCAGAGCAGGAATAGGGGTGTCAGGGGAGACGGGCCACCCTAACCCCGGAACCCTGAGTAAAGATGCGGGTGGGGAGCTCAGAAATAGATTTTTTAGTGGACTCTGGAGAGGCACGAACTGCCATAAATCGACCCCTTCAGTTGCCAGTAGCAGATTCCCTTACCGTAGTGGGAGCCACAGGCAGAGACACCAAGTGCCCAGTGTATGCCCCAGCGGAATGCGCTTTGGGAAACAGGACTATATCCCACAAGCTGGTATACCTCCCTGAGTGTCCAACACCTCTGCTGGGACGGGATTTGCTTTGTCGCCTAGGTGCCACCCTGCATTTTACTGAGGATGAAAAAACCCTTACCTTACCCCCTGAGAATGCATGGATCATGACCCTTGCAGTTGAGCCCTCAGCCATGCAAGCCGCAGAATAGAGCCCGTGGGAAGACCAGGTGTACCCCCTCGTATGGGCATCAGGGATCCCAGGAAAGGCCACCCACCAAACCCCCATTACTATTCAGCACATACCAGGGAAAGGCCTGGTGCCAGTAAAACAGTATCCAATCAAGAGGGAAGCCAGAGAAGGTTTACAGGAAACTATAGATCGATTCCTAATGTATGATATTCTCCGGGAATGTCAGTCAGCCTGGAACACTCCCATTCTACCCGTACGGAAGCCTGATGGCACGTATCGGCTGGTACAGGACCTAAGGGCAGTCAATGAACGGGTTAAGACTCTGTACCCTCTTGTCCCTAACTCGTATACCTTATTGGCTTCTATAGGGGGACAGGTTTCAGAGTAACAGCCGTGTTAGTCTGTATTCTCAAAAAGAAAAGGAGTACTTGTGGCACCTTAGAGACTAACAAATTTATTTGAGCATAAGCTTTCGTGAGCTACAGCTCACTTCATCGTATGCATCCGATGAAGTGAGCTGTAGCTCACGAAAGCTCATGCTCAAATAAATTTGTTAGTCTCTAAGGTGCCACAAGTACTCCTTTTCTTTTTATAGGGGGACAGTATACCCATTTTTTCAGTCCTCGATCTGAAAGATGCTTTCTTTACCATCCCAGTTGCCACCCCATCACAGGAGATCTTCTCCTTTGAGTGGGAGGACCAAAATAGGGTTAAAAAGCAACTTTGCTGGACTATGTTGGCCCAGGGATTTAAAAACTCCCCCACACTCTTTGGCCAGGCTCTGGCCAGGGACCAAGAAGAGTGGGATAATGAGGAGGCCCTCCTTCTGCAGTATGTAGATGATTTGTTAATTGCCACTGTGGGCCAAACCCCCTGCCTTAAAGCCACCGTGAGCCTCCTGAATTTTATTGGACTCCGGGGATATCGGGTAGCACGGAGTAAGGCTCAAATCGCCCGCCCAGAGGTACGGTACCTCGGGTTCCACATACGGCAAGGGGAGCGCCAGCTTTCAAAGGAAGGAAGCTATATGCCAAGTTCCTACCCCAAGAAATCGTAAGCGGCTCAGGGCATTTCTGGGTATGGCAGGCTTTTGCAGGCTATGGATCCCAGAGTTTGGACTATGGGCTAAACCCCTGTACGACTGTGTAAAAGGAGCAGATCATGACCCCTTCTATTGGACCCCAGAGGCTGACGGCATTTAAAATCTTGAAAAGAAAGTTGATGGAAGCCACGGCTCTGGGCCTGCCGGATCTCTCTAAGCCGTTTCAGTTGTATGTACATGAACGAAAGGGGGTGGCCCTAGGAGTGCTCACACAGCTGTTAGGAGCATGGAAACGTCCCGTGGCTTATTTTTCTAAGCAACTGGATCAGGTTGCAACGGGTTGGCCGGCATGTTTACGGGCAGTCGCAGCTACTGCCCTAGTGCTTGAGGAAGCCGAGAAGCTAACATTGGGAGGGGTTATGCAAATCTATACTCCCCATATGGTCCGAGCCCTGCTAGACACAAAGGGTGCGCTCTGGCTCACCCAGGCTCGGATTTCTCGGTATTAGGCTAAGCTGCTAGAGAACTCTGAAGTCACCTTACAGCCTTGCCCCTCCCTTAACCCAGCCACCCTCTTGCCAGAAACAGAGGAACAGGAACATGACTGTTCAGAGATCACAGATGCCCAGTACTCCAGCCTTCCGGACTTAAAGGATGTACCACTCCCAAATGCAGATAATGAGTGGTTCACTGATGGTAGCAGTACTGTAATAGATGGGCAAAGGAGGGCGGGTTATGCTGTTGTGACCCTCCATGACATTGTGGAAGCTGAAGGTTTGCCTGCTGGGACCTCTGCCCAGCTTGCCGAACTAATAGCCCTGACCCGTGCACTTGAACTGTCAAAAGGAAAGCGGGTCAACATTTTTACTGATTCAAAGTATGCTTTTGGGGTGCTGCATGCTCATGCTGGCCTATGGAAGCAAAGGGGAATGCTGACAGCCCAAGGCTCCCCAGTCAAGTAAGGGCCCCAAATCCTCCGGCTCCTAGAAGCCATACAACTTCCCTCGGAAGTGGCGGTGGTACACTGTAAAGCCCATCAAAGGGAGGATCAAGATGTGGCCAGAGGTAACGCCCGGCAGATAGAGATGCTAAGCATGCTGCCACCCTGCCATCCCCTCAGACTGAGAACGCCCATATGCATGCCCTTATCCCATCAGTAGGGGAGCTTCCAACCCCTCAGTACTCTGGGGAGGAGAGACAGCTAACCGATAAACTCAGCCTCCGGGAAAAGGAGGGATGGCTCCATTCCCCGGAAGGGAAGGTCCTCTTACCAAAGGGCCTGATCCGGCCGGTGCTGCAGAAACTACATCAAACCACTCATGCTGGCAGGGAAGCACTTATTCAACTAATGGGAAAATACTTTAACACTTCCGGACTCCAACCCCTGACTGCCCAGGTACAAGCGGACTGCTTAGTCTGCCAAAAGAATAACCCCCGACCGGGACATCCTGTGCCACCAGCTGCCCTAGAACCCACTCCGGGCCCTGGACAAGTGTGGCAAATAGACTTTACTGAGTTTCCCCGACCCAAGGGTTCAAATATCTCCTTGTTATAGTGGATCAATTCAGCGGATGGCCAGAAGCCTTCCCCTGCAGTAATTGCACTGCCAGAACAGTGGCCCTCAAGTTTGTTAGGGAAATCATTCCCCACTTTGGACTCCCCCAGTGGATGGAATCTGACAACGGGACACACTTCACGTCAAAAATCATTCAAAGCATCTCATATGCCTTACAGATCCCCTGGAAACTCCATACGCCCTGGAGACCACAAGCCAGTGGGGTAGTGGAGCGGACCAATCAGACCCTTAAACGGCATCTCTCAAAAGTGTGCCAAGAAGCCTCACTGCGATGGCCTGATGCTTTGCCCCTCATCCTACTCCGTATCTGCGTTCTCCCAAAGGGTAGATTAGGGCTTAGTCCCTTTGAAATTATGTTTGGAAGGGCATGGCCTATGAATGGCACCCCGGTTCTGTCAGAGGAATGGGAGTTGGGTAATGTTTTTTTGTCTCAGTATATGTGTTCCCTATCTGCTGTTCTCTTGTCTCTTCACAGGTATACCAGGGATTCCCAGCCTCTCCCCTTAGACTCTCCCGTCCACTCCTTACAGCCCGGTGACTCCGTGCTTGTTCGTACCTGTAAAGATGAGCCTCTCCAGGAAAAGTGGAAAGGACCCTATACCGTCCTGCTGATCTCCCACACAGCGGCAAAGATCGCGGGACACAAGAATTGGATCCATCACTCTCGACTGAAGGCAGTACCCGCCCCCTCATCAGCAGAACAGTGGACCGTCCAACCTGCTGACTCCTCATCTAGTGACGATCTCGGGCTAAAGCTACTGTTTAAGAGACACAAATAGTGGGCACCTTAACGCCAAAATGGTACTGGAGACCCTGGGTTGGAAAGACTTTGGTAATAATTAATTGGGTAACATTGTTATTCTCTGTATTGTTATTTCCAAACTGTGCATATCAGGAGCATAACTCCTTTGTTTCGCTTGCGCACCATGTTGCTACTTTAACAAACCAGACTGATTGCTGGGTATGTGCTTCAACTCCACTGTCCCCCAAAACAGGAATGCCCCTTGACATGCTGCCCCTGACCCTAGCAGAATTAGCTGCCACCAAAGAGCAGGAAAGAACGGACTCACCGTTCTGGAACAAGACCTTTTTACAGCAATCCACCTATCAGGACCAGGAGTATTCAGTTCCGGTACTCACTGAGGGAGTGTTATGTTTTACCCGAAGCCAATCTGATCACTATGGGCGTCCTGTGGGAAAGAGCTCCTGTGTTAATACACAGCGGGCTGATGGGTATTGGATAAAGACCAAGAGGGGAGGTCAGCAGTGTGGGTGTAATGGTTCCTCCCCTTTTGGGGAAACTCTTACAAATAGTCTTACCACAAAAGGAGGATTTGGAAATATAACTTGCCGTCCAGTTAATATCTTCAATGTAGCAGGCCAATGGTGGGTTTGCAGTGGTCCCTATGGCGAGTGTAATTTGAACGGCACAATAAGAAACATTCCCATTTGTACCCAATCAGGAGGATGGGATGCCCCCTTAGGGGCATATGAACTGTTTTGGAAAAGCAGCCTTAAATATCCCAGGAATCCCCTTAAGAAACAGTCCTTACTGGGCCCTACAGGGTCACTATTTTGTATGTGGCAGAAAGGCTTACAAGGTGCTGCCAGCCAACTGGACAGGTAGCTGTTATATAGCTTATGGAGTTCCTCATCTGTCAATAACTGCCACACTGCCCAAAGGAAAGATTAGAAATGCCCGAGATACCTCTGTTGAGTCATGAGAAAAGACCCTGTGGCGACTGACTACGGCATTGGAGGGCAATATAAAGAATCCCCTCACAACCCAGAAGCTTGTAGGGTGCTCTGAACTGGGAATAGCGCCACTGTTTACCAGGCCAGCCATGGCATGCATAGGCCGCTATACTGTAAGGGTGCAAATGGTACTTGAGAAAATTGCCTTAGAGTTAGAGGACTCAGTTAGTGATTTAGGGTCAGCAGTAAAAACATTAAATAAAGAGGTACAGCAGCTCAGGACGTTTTCCCTCCAAAACAGGTTGGCTTTGGACTATCTCTTGGCATCCCAAGGGGGGGGGGTTGTGCCCTTGTTAGGCCCCGATGTTGTGTATATGTAAATGACAGCAGTTATGAGATCTATGAAAAGGTGGTACAGGCTGAGGCCCATGCCCGAGCCGGAGCACAGGTTGCCTATACTGCCCCCGAGAGCGATTGGTTGCGAGCCTTGTTTTCAGGCTGGGGTTTGTCGTTTTGGCTTGGTGGTTTATTTAGCTTGTTATTGAAACTTCTCTTTCCTGTATTGCTTGTATTAACGGTATTATGCTGTGCAGTATCATGTGTCAGGACCCTTTTGCAAAGGTTAATAAGTCATTCTCTTCAGGCCTATCACAAAGTGCTTATGCAAAGTCCTATTGTAAAGAAATAAGTAGCCCAAGTGAGAAAACTCAGAGCCAAGGCTGTTGAGTGTTCTCAAAGGAGGGAGTTGTTGGGGACATTGGGCATGGCCACTAGGTAACTCGAGGGGATGGAAGACCACGAGTGTCAATGAAGCCCCCTCACACTAGGCCCAAGTGACCTTGGCCTCCCCCGCCTGGAGGCACTCGCAGCAGTTATGCTGAGGATCTGCAACAATATGTTGCAAAGTTAGACTGCCTGAAACTAAACAAGGCCAAACAGGGCAGATACGGCAGAACAATGCTGAACAAAGCAGCTTTATATCTATAGTTTAATAGATGGTACAGAGAACAAGGGAACTAGCTGGTAACTGGATTGGCCGGCTATATGGATACTTAGGGCAGCTTGCTATTGGATAAGTATGCTGAAGAAAGGATGTATAAAAGCCTGTGTAACTTCCTGCTCGGTGTGCAGGATTTGAGATTCTATTCTTCCTGTACCTTCTTTGAAACTTCAAATAAACTTTTCCGCTTCTCCATCCCGTTGTGATTATTGGGTGACGCACACCGGGCAACGAACCCCTGCTGTTGCTTGCCTCTGGCACTGGGTGCCGGCAACAATACCATACACTGAAATAGAAGTACAAGAGTTATACTTCAATTCATTTATTTTATAATTATGTGATAAAAATGAGAAAGTAAGCAACTTGCAATCACTGCAATGCTTGGGCTGCTAGTACCACAGGGTAATAGCACACACAAAGATATCCCAGTTAAAATATTAAAACATTTATAATATTACGTGTTATTGCATTTATATTTTTGGCCCAGTCTCCCTTTATATCCTATGTATTTGCATATAACTAAGAGGGCTGTTGTTTTTTTTCATTTCACATTTTAAAAATGCAGGTGGTTAGCCCAAAATCACGGCCCAGTCTTTATGTTTACACATATAAACATATTGTAACTTTACTCATATGGGTAATTCCACTGATTTCAGCAGCACTGCTCTGGTAAGTAGCTAAGCATGCACCTAAGTGTCTACAGGATCAAGTCTTTAGCTTTCTTTTTTTCTGATCTAGCTCTAATGTAAGGTGTGGTCCTCCACAAAGTTTTTACCTATGTTTCTTTGAAACTAGTTCAGTGCTGCAACCCTTAATGTGGTAGCAGATAAACTGATATTAAGGTATCTTCTAGCAGTCTGTCTTATTCCCACAAATTTATTACTTGCAGCTGAGGAAAAGAAGGGTGTACTGCAATGTGTTTTAATATAGCAATCCTACAATTTATTGGGGGAAATGTAAAATGGTGTTATGTTACAGGATTTGCAATGTTTCCTGGTGAGGAACTCATGCTGAAATGTCCTAGTTTGGCCACGAGGTGGCATTTAGTACACAAAACTGCCTAGAGGTAGTAGGGCTGGTCAACACATTTCCGAATGAATAGCCTAGTCACACTGTGTGTTGTGGCACCAGGCTAGGGCACTTATTTCAGTTTGGTTCAGGGCAGCCACATGAAGTCACAATGCACATGGCATGCTCTTCTGTTAGCCTCTCTGTTCTGTATGTGGGGGCAAGGTTCCTCTTCGGCCACAGGAAGAAGGGAAGGCCAGGGACTATCTCTCTCTGAGCCCTGGTCTACACTAGAAGTGGAGGTCGAATTTAGCAGCGTTAAATCGATTTAACCCTGCACCCGTCCACACGACAAAGCCCTTTTTTTTGACTAAAAGGGCTCTTAAAATTGACTTCCTTACTCCACCCCCGACAAGGGGATTAGCACTGAAATCGGCCTTGCCAGGTCGAACTTGGGGTACTGTGGACACAATTAGACAGTATTGGCCTCCGGGAGCTATCCCAGAGTGCTCCATTGTGACCACTCTGGACAGCACTCTCAACTCAGATGCACTGGCCAGGTAGACAGGAAAAGAACTGCGAACTTTTGAATCTCATTTCCTGTTTGGCCAGCGTGGCAAGCTGCAGGTGACCATGCAGAGCGCATCAGCAGAGGTGACCATGATGGAGTCCCAGAATCGCAAAAGAGCTCCAGCATGGACCGAACGGGAGGTACGGGATCTGATCGCTGTGTGGGGAGAGGAATCCGTGCTATCAGAACTCTGTTCTAGTTTTCGAAATGCCAAAACATTTGTCAAAATTTCCCAGGGCATGAAGGACAGAGGCCATAATAGGGACCTGAAGCAGTGCCGTGTGAAACTTAAGGAGCTGAGGCAAGCCTACCAGAAAACCAGAGAGGCAAACAGCTGCTCCGGGTCAGAGCCCCAAACATGCCGCTTCTCTGGTGAGCTGCATGCCATTTTAGGGGGTTCAGCCACCACTACCCCAGCCGTGTTGTTTGACTCCTTCAATGGAGATGGAGGCAACACGGAAGCAGATTTTGGGGACGAGGAAGATGATGAGGTTGTAAACAGCTCACAGCAAGCAAGCAGAGAAACCTGTTTTCCTGACAGCCAGGAACTATTTCTCACCCTGGAGCCAGTACCCCCCGAACCCACCCAAGGCTGCCTCCTGGACTCGCCATGCGGAGAAGGGACCTCTGGTGAGTGTACCTTTTAAAATACAATAGATGGTTTAAAAGCAAGCATGTTTAATGATTAATTTGCCCTGGCATTCGCAGCTCTCCTGGATGTACTCCCAAAGCCTTTGCAAAAGGTTTCTGGGGCGGGCAACCTTATTCCATCCACCATGGTAGGACACTTTACCACTCTAGGCCAGTAGCATGTACTCAAGAATCATTGTAGAACAAAGCATTGCAGTGTATGTTTGCTGGTATTCAAACAACATCTGTTCTTTATCTCTCTGTGTTATACTCAGGAGAGTGAGATCATTCATGGTCACCTGGTTAAAATAGGCTGCTTTTCTTCAGGGGACATTCAGAGGTGCCTGTTCCTGCTGGGCTGTTTGCCTGTGGCCGAACAGAAATGTTCCCTGCTGTTAGCCATGGAGAGCAGGGAGGCAAAATGCGACCTTGGAACAAAAGCACATGTGCTATGTGTGTAATGTTAACAGCAAGGTTCACCGTGAAAGAGTGTACCCATTGTTCTATAAAATGTGTCTTTTTAAATACCACTGTCCCTTTTTCTTTCTCCACCAGCTGCATGTGTTTCAAGGATCACAGGATCTTCTCCTTCCAAGAGGCTAGCGAAGATCAGAAGGCAAAAAAACCACACTCGCGATGAAATGTTCTCTGAGCTCATGCTGTCCTCCCACACTGACAGAGCACAGACGAATGCGTGGAGGCAGACAATGTCAAAGTGCAGGAAAGCACAAAATGTCTGGGAGGAGAGGTGGCGGGCTGAAGAGAGGGCTGAAGCTGAAAGGTGGCGGCAGCGTGATGAGAGGAGGCAGGATTCAATGCTGAGGCTGCTGGAGGATCAAACTAATATGCTCCAGTGTATGGTTGAGCTGCAGGAAAGGCAGCAGGAGCAGGAGCTGCCTGTGTATGGCTTCATGAGCCATGGCATTAAGGGGTAGGCTGGGCCCCTAAGGATAACTATAGGCATTTCAACATCCCCAACAGTTATTTTCTGGTCTGGGAATAAAGTCCCTTCCTGCAGCTTTTGAAACAGACCAGAGTTCCTGAAGATGCGAGCGTCATGTACCTTTCCCAGCCATCCCATGTTGATGTTGGTGAAACGTCCCTTGTGATCCACCAGTGCTTGCAGCATCATTTAAAAGTACCCCTTTTGGTTTATGTACTGGCTGCCCTGGTGGTCCGGTCCCAAGATAGGGATACACATTCCGTCTATCACCCCACCACAGTTAGGGAATCCCATTGCAGCAAAGCCATCCACTATGACCTGCACATTTCCCAGGGTCACTACCCTTGATAGCAGCAGCTCGGTGATTGCATTGGCTACTTGGATCACAGCAGCCCCCACAGTAGATTTGCCCACTCCAAATTGATTCCTAAGAGACCGCTAACTGTCTGGTGCTGCAAGCTTCCACAGGGCTATTGCCACTCGCTTCTCAACTGTGAGGGCTGCACTCATCTTGGTATTCTTGTGCTTCAGGGCAGGGGAAAGCAAGTCACAAAGTTCCATGAAAGTCCCTTATGCATGCGAAAGTTTCACAGCCACTGGGAATCATCCCAGACCTGCAACACTATGCGGTCCCACCAGTCTGTTCTTGTTTCCCGGGCCCAGAATCAGTGTTCTATGGCATGAGCCTGCCCCATTGCCACCAGGATGGCCAAACTGCCGGGGCTTGTGCTTTGAGAAAAGTCGGTGTCCATGTCCTCATCACCGTGCTGCCATCATCTCCTTTTGCAGGGTCTGGTTCTGCATATACTGCATGATAATGCGCGAGGTGTTTACAATGCTCATAACTGCCACGGTACTCAGGGTACTTTTCAATAGTGCTGCAAGCACTGGTGGATCACAAGGGACATTTCACCAATATCAACGTGGGATGGCCGGGAAAGGTACATGACGCTCGCATCTTCAGGAACTCTGGTCTGTTTCAAAAGCTGCAAGAAGGGACTTTATTCCCAGACCAGAAGATAACCATTGGGGATGTTGAAATGCCTATAGTTATCCTTGGGGACCCAGCCTACCCCTTAATGCCATGGCTCATGAAGCCATACACAGGCAGCCTGGACAGTAGTCAGGAGCTGTTCAACTACAGGCTGAGCAAGTGAGAATGGTGGTAGAATGTGCATTTGGACGTTTAAAAGCACGCTGGCGCAGTTTACTGACTCGGTTAGACCTCAGCAAAACCAATATTCCCATTGTTATTACTGTTTGCTGTGTGCTCCACAATCTCTGTGAGAGTAAGAGGGAGACGTTTATGGTGGGGTGGGAAGTTGAGGCAAATCGCCTGGCCACTGATTACGCACAGCCAGACACCAGGGCGGTTAGAAGAGCACAGCAGGGTATGCTGCACATCAGAGAAGCTTTGAAAACCAGTTTCATGGCTGATCAGGCTACGGTGTGACAGTTCTGTTTGTTTCTCCTTGATGAAACCCCCCACCCCTTGGTTCATTCTACTTCCCCGTATGCCAACCGCCCTCCCCTCTCCTTCCCCCTTTGATTACCACTTGCAGAGGCAATAAAGTCATTGTTGTTTCAAATGCATGCATTCTTTATTAATTCATCACACAAATAGGGGGATAGCTGCCAAGGTAGCCTGGGAGGGGTGGGGGAGGAGGGAAACACCGGGTGGGGTGGAGAGGAGGGGAGGAGGGAAGGACAAGGCCACACTGCACTTCAAAACTTACTGAATGCCAGCTTTCTGTTGATTGGGCAGTCCTCTGGGGTGGAGTGGTTGGGTGCCCGGAGGTTCCCCCTCCCCCCGCATTCTTGGACGTCTGGGTGAGGAGGCTATGGAAATTGGGGAGGAGGGTAGTTGGTTACACAGGGGCTGCAGTGGCGGTCTGTGCCTTTCCTGCACCTCAACCATACGCCGGAATATTGGTTTGATCCTCCAGTAGCCTCAGCATTGCATCCTGCCTCCTTTCATCACGCTGATACCACCTCTCCTCTCACTCGTCCCTTCTCTCCTCACGTTCATTTTGTGCTTTCCTGGACTCTGCCATTGTCTCCCTCCACGCATTGTGCTGGGCTCTTTCAGTGCGGGAGGACTCCATGAGCTCAGAGAGCATTTCATCACGAGTGCGTTTTTTTCACCTTCTAATCTGTGCTACCCTCTGGAATGGAGATGCTAGTCACAGCATTGAAACATTTGCAGCTGCAGGAGAAAAAAAGGGAGATTAAAATTGAAAAACACACACACTGGCCATTTAAAAGGGGCTGAAGTTTTTGGGTTAACGTGCAGCACAAACCCAACTAAACTCCCCCCACACCCAATTCTCTGGGATGATCGCGTCACCCCTCCCCCCACCATGTGGCTAACAGTGGGGAGGATTTATTTTCAGCCAAGGCAAACAGCCCAGCAGGAACGGCCACCTCGTTGTCCCCTTAATAAAATTCCCCTATTTCAACCAGGTGACCATGAATGATATCACTCTCGTGAGGATAACAGAGAGAAATAAATAACGGATGTTGCTTGAGTGCCAGCAAACACCAGGACCACACGCTGCCATGCTTTCTTTTGCAATGATTCCAGACTACATGCTACTGGCCTGCCGTGGTAGTGTCCTACCATGGAGGACGCAATAAGGCTGCCCTCTCCAGAAACCTTTTGCAAAGGCTTTGGGAGTACCTACAGGACAGCTTCATTAAGATGTCCCTGGAGGATTTCTGCTCCATCCCCAGACACATTAATAGACTTTTCTAGTAGCTGTACTGGCCGCGAATGCATCCCAAGTCTTCAGGGCAAATTAATCATTAAACACGCCTTTAAACCCTGTATTATATTTACAAAAGGTACACTCACCAGAGGTGCCGTCTCTGCCTTCAAGGTCCGGGGGCCTGGGTTGGGAGGGTATTGTCTCCAGAGTGATAAACAGTTCCTGGTTGTCGGGGAGAACGGTTTCTCTGCTTGCCTGGTGTGTGCTATCTTCCTCATCCCCCAAATCCTCATCCCTGTTGCGTGAGACTCCTTTGCAGGAGTCCACGTACAGGTGTGGAGTAGTTGTAGGGGTACCCCCTAGAATTGCATGCAGCTCATCATAGAAGCGGCATGTCTGGGGCTCTGACCCCGAGCGGGTGTTTGCCTCTTGGGTTTTTTGGTAGGCTTGCCTGAGCTCCTTAAGTTTCACGCGGCACTGCTGCGGGTCCCTGTGACAGCCTCTGTCCTTCATGCCCTTGGAGATTTTTTCAAATATTTTGGCATTTTGTCTTTTGGAACGGAGATCTAATAGCACTGATTCGTCTCCCCATAAAGTGATCAGATCCAGTACCTCCCATTTGGTCCATACTGGAGCTCTTTTGCGACTTGAAGTTCACAGCCTGGAGGTATTTTATTTGCACTATGCATTGGAATTTAAAAGGAACACAAACAGTTTTTCAACTCATGATCTTGCTTATTAACCATACTTAGTGGAAGAGGATTAAAACAAAGATTTTTAAAAATCAAATTTAATTTTCCTGGGTTATACTGTTCACTTTCCACATTTATGGTCACTGGGATGATGAAACAGACTAGTCAGTGTTTAGTCAGTTTCAATTCTCATGCTGGGTAGTGCATAAAGCAGTGGTTCTCAACCTATTTAACATTGTGGGCCGCATCTGCAGCTTTCTTTGTTATGTGAGCCGCAGCCAAACATTATACTATCTCTAGGCCCCGAGGATGTCAAATGGGCCAAAGCTGCGTGCTAAGTGAGCCGCAAGTGGCCCGCAAGTTGAGAACTACTGCTATAAAGGCTGGGAAGCAGATTCTGCAGGGCAATGTTTGTTTCCATTGGCAGTATTGCGTTTAGTCTTACAAGTCTCTAAAAGACTGTTTTTACAAAGCCTGTAGTTTGTGCCAAACTTTGTCCACCTACCCCTTTACTAGTGCAATTTCCACCCAAGTTCGAAATGCCTCAGTCCGAGCCAGCACTCTCTTCCCCTCTACCTACCTCTTCCCTACCCAATTTCCTTGAAAAATTATTTTGCAACATTTACCAAAACAAAAGCAAGAGGAGCATGGAGGAAATTGCCAGGGGGATTACACAGAAACTGATCTATTTACATAGTCCAACTGCAAACTTCCACTCAAAAGAATGTATTAAACCTCCCTCTAGCTTTAATATAGAGCTTAGTACGACTACATTTGGCTGGCACAGGGGGTGGGGGGTGGGGTTTGGAGGAGAGAGAGAAATAAACGATACCGTGTGAACACCAGCATTTTCTGAAGGGCTTTACAGTTAAAGGAGAAGCAACTGTGATTGGAAGAGGAGTGAAAACAGCTCTCCCCTCTCCCCTTCCTCCTCCCTCCGGCAGCCATCATATTCTGTATACAGCCACTACAGATCCTGGCACCAACCCAATCAGTACATACTGTCCAAGAGTGTATTAGAAAGATGGAAACACTGGTCATGCCTCTATAGTTGAAGTCAACAGGAGCTGGGATTGCTCAGCAAAAAATCAATCCATTTTTTATTGTGGTGTCTGAACTTCCAGTCTTCACATTTGACAGTTTTGGCCATGATGATTAAGAATGTAGAGTTCTCCAAACTAGACTGCAAACATCTAAATATATACACTCGAAAGCTGAATTCACAGTTGTTGTGACCAGAGTGAAAGCTGCTTTATGTGTTTTGATTTACTCTTCATAGTTCTAGTTAGAGACCATACATGTGATAGACAAAGTGATTTCTAACACTGCATTCAGGTTCTTTCTGTGAAAAATAATTGTGTTTTGTTCAGTTACCCCGTTCTCAGCCCATTCCATTGTGCTATACAAAACAGTAGCACAAAAATGTGTTTTTGTGCCTGATCTGCCTGCCATCCAAAGCACAATACTCACTGTAACTTGGTTTTGGAGCCAGCTGCCGCTAGAGAATTCCTTCCAGTCCACACACACTTCCTTTTCTACCGTGATTGTTGCTACCTGCTAGCAATTGCCAAGCAACTGCCCCCCGCACTTTAACACAGGAGACATGCGTCCCTACAGTGCTAAGATGATGCAAGAGTTGAGACTGAGACTGAAAAGCAGTGTGTCTGACATGCTGGTAGCTGGAAATGCAAATACGGATGTTCCTCTGCTTATGGTTTTTGTCTGAAGGGCTCCAGGAATTTCTGCTCAGTAAGAAATACTGTTCCTGTGCCATGCAATAAATCCATCCCAGCTTAGCGAGCCTGGCCGTCTGAACTGCAGCCCGCAGACCCAGTGACACTTGTACACCAGTCTATGTACAGCGTGCTGTCTGGTAAGGCAGTCTGGCGTTAGAAGGCTTGGTTATTTCAATCATTTAGAGTTAGCGGCTACCAAAGGGTGGAGGAAGCAAGACTCCCATCCTTGAAGAGGTACCATCAGAGCAGTTCGGAGAAAGCCTAACCAGCCCAGGGGCCTCCAAGAGCCAGCTCCTATGCTCATTTCTTCGCAAGGAGCTGAGTGTGACTGGTGCCCCCGTTAGTACACTATCCCTACAAATATCGGTATAAAACCCCAGACACCACCTTATGATTCCGGGGCTTTAGGCTGGCACAGGAGTGTGCATCAGTAAGACAGCATGAGCATCCTTTGTGAGGAGAAGCAGGGCATGAGGCATTGTCTACATCATCTTGCTGCAGCAAAGATTTTTGGAAAATATTCCTAAACCCCTGAAGATCGCACCCAAACAGGTCATAATATATGTGAAGGCTGAAATCTAGACTGTGTCCCTTGGGCATGGCCAGACCCTGAAAACAAAGTATTGAATGCCAGACACCACAGAGCAGATGCTCAGAGAGCTCAGCACCCAGCACTCCGGCCCCAGAGGAGAAGTGTGCCATTTCCAATGCCCTGCCTCATTCCAGAAGGATTTGTTCCTCACGGAACCCAGAACGCAGGCTGCTCCCCCACAGTGCCCTCCCAAAGGCCAGTGTTGTCCACTAACAAAGCAGCATTCTCACACACTGCGTTTGGCTAGACGAAATCAAAGCCTCCAGACAGTGCCAAGGTGTCACAGGTCGCCTGTACCTTGCCCTGGGAAGCTCCATGCAACCTCAGATTGTTCTTAATTGACACATTTAAGAATGTGGCTCTCCAGAGTTCAAGCCACAAAATGAAGTGATAGTGAACTGTCCCTTCTGAGATGCACAGCCACCTCCGGACAGCACCCCACAGGCTCTGTGACCAATGTCTGCCCTCCTGTCACCTAGGTGAGGGCCTTTGCTAGGCAGCCCAAAGAGACAGCAAGGGCCCGTGGGGAGGCCAGTAATGTGGTATGTTTGTCAAGACTCATCACTCCAGCTGATTCTCTGCTGTAAGCAGGACTGGGGAAATACCTTGTGTTTGTGTAACTGCTGCAGGGGGCCACGGGCACACCAGGGAGGGACAATGGTCTGACTCGGTAAGCAAATGAACCATGATTCTTCCCCCCCCCCCCCCCCCCAAAAAAAAAAAACAATGGAGGGAAACATCGGGCAGCGGGTTAGGAAAGGGAGCGGGAATGGGAGGAGGAAAAGCTTCCCTTCCCTTCCCACTGCAGAGGAAACGAAGCCCAGGAGGAACCTTTTCAAGACAGCGTGAAGGAAGCCGTGACTTTGTGCTGCTTCTTACTCTGACCTTTATTCTGTTCTCAGCACTTTACAGCAGAGAGCTCCAGTCCCTCACACAGCCAGCTCAGCAGCCGCTCTCGTTACCAGCCTCCCTTGCCTCCTTTCTTCTTCTTCTGCTGCTGCTTCTTCTTGGTTGCTGCAGCGCCAGCAGGTTTCTGGTGCCGGGGGGGTATCATGTTACTCGTGGCTGCGGAAGACGTGGCTGTGGTACTGCCAGGCCGTGGGGAGGTAGGCGGGCTGCTTGCTGTCTTACTGGCATCCCTGCAGGGAGACAGGGAACACCGCCGGGTTAGGAGCGCCTCCCAGAGCTGGGGGACTTAGAGGAACATTTTCCCTTTCCTTCCCAAAACAGAAATCAAAGGGAAACTGATTTAGGCTCCAAAACAGATAAACAAGCAATTGGCCTTATGCCATGGGACTTGCCTTTAAAGCTGTGGAATTACAGCCCAACAAAAAACGGTTATCTTATCCTTTTTGTAACTGTTGTTCTTCGATATGTGTTGCTCATATCTACCCCAGTTAGGTGTGTGCGCACGGCGCGTGCACAGCTGTAGGAAACTTTTCCCTAGCAGCTACTTGTCGGGCCGGCTGTGGAGCCCCCTGGAGTGGCGCCGGCATGGAGCTCTATATACGACCCTGCTGGCCCGACCCCCGCTTCAGTTCCTTCTTGCCAGCTACTCTGACAGAGGGGAAGGTGAGGGGGAATGGAATAGATATGAGCAACACAAACAACCCTGGCTGGGATGATTTAATTGGGGATGGGTCCTGCTTTTGAGCAGGGGGTTGGACTAGATGACCTCCTGAGGTCCCTTCCAACCCTGATATTCTATGATTCTATGAACACATCTCAAAGAACAACAGTTACAAAGATGAGTAACTGTTTTTTCTTCTTCGAGTGCTTGCTCATATTAATTCCAGTTAGGTGACTCCCAACCCTTACCTAGGAGGTGGGGTCGGAGTCAAGGTATTGCCGACCAAAGTACTGCTCTGTCGAAGGCCGCATCATCCCTAGATCGGTGGACGATGGCATAGTGCGTGAAAGTAAGCACTGAAGACTACATCCCAGCCCTGCACATTTTCTGGAGAGGTACTTGGGCTAGAAAGGCCGTCTACAAGGCCTGCGCCCTCGTGGACTGAGCAGTGATGGAATCTTTGCCAAGTCATAACAAGTGTGGATACAAGCTGTGATCCAGGAAGAGATCCGCTGGGAAGAGACTGGCAAACCCTTCATCCACTCTGCTATAATAACAAACAACTGGGTTGTCTTTTGGAACAGCTTTGTGCGATCGATATAGAATGGGAGCACCCTCCTAACATCCAGCGAGTGTAGCTGTTGCTCTTAAGGGCTGTTGTGAGGTTTTGGATAGAAGACTGGCAGGAAATGTCCTGGCTGATATGGAAACGGGACACCACCTTGGGAAAGAAAGCTGGATGGAGAGACTGAAGGTCTGGGTGAAGGAGGCAACCGTGGTCCTGTGTAATGAGGTCGGGAGTGAGAGGTAGCAATATCAGTGACTCAACCTGTTTATACAGAACATGGCCGTGGTGTTGTCCGTCAGTACCGCTATGCAGTGGACCTGCAAGTCAGTCAGAAAAGCTTGGCAGGCGAGACGGATCACCCTGAGTTCTTTGATGTTGATGTGTAGAGCCAGTTCCTCTACTTGCCATAAGCCCTGAGCTGTCAGGCTTCCCAGATGTGCTCCCCAGCCCAACACGGACGCGTTTGTGACTAAAGTCAAGGTGGGTTGGGGTGGGTGAAAAGGAACCCCGGTGACTACCAAGCAGGGATTCAGCCACCACCGGAGGGAATCGAGGGTGTGCTGAGGGATGGTCAGCACCATGTCAGGACTGTCGCGGCCTGGGCGGTACACAGAGGTGAGCCACGCTTACAAGGGTCTGAGTCGTAACCTGGCGTGTTGAACCACATAAGTGCAGGATGCCATATGGCCTAACAGCCGGAGACACTGCCTCGCCGTGGTGGTAGGGAAGTTGCAAAGGTTGTCGATTATCTGCGAGAGGAACAGGTGACAAGTCTCTGGCAGGAATGCTCTCGCCTGAGACACATACAGAACGGCCCCGATGAATTCTATCCTCTGAGTTGGAAAGAGCACTGATTTGTTGACGCTGAGAATGATACCTAAATGTTTGAACGTGTCCCTGACTATCTGCACCTGCGATTCCACCTGCTGGCGGGAGCGGCCCCAGAGGAGCCAGTGTCCAGGTAAGGGTAGATATGCACATGGTGGCGGCGGAACAAAGCTGCTACAACTGCTATGCACTTGGTGAAGACGTGAGGCACTGTGCAAAGCTCAAATGGGAAGGCCATGAACTGGTAATGCACCTTGTTCACTACGAACCGTCTGTGAGCCAGTGTGATGGATATGTGGAAATAAGCATCCCTCATATAGAGGGTGGCGTACCAGTCTCCCAGGTCTAGGGAAGGAATGATTGTGCATAGGAACTTCAAGCTATGAACTTGTTGAGCTCCCACAGGTCCAGAATGGGCCTGAGGCCCCGCTTCGCTTTGGGGATTGAGGAAATATCAGGAGAAGAAACCCTTGCCTTTAAGCTCCCGAGGGACCTTCTCCATCCACTCCTAGAGCAAGGAGAGCCTGGACCTCCTGGACGAGAAGCTGCTCATGAGACGGGTCCCTGAAGAGGGACAGGCAAGGGGGATGGGAGGGTGGGGAGGAACGGAATTGGATAGAATATCCCGCCTCTACCGTGTGGAGCACCTGTCGGTCCAACGTAATAAGGGACCATGCATGGTAAAAGCAGGATAGGACGGTTCAGGAAAGGAGGGGTTGTGGACTGGTAATCCATCCTTGTTTGGACCTTTAAAAGGGTCGCTTAGGGCCCAAAGGGGGTTTGGATTGCCCCGGCCCTGCCCAGGAGGACGATGCGATAGCTTGCGTCGATTGTATCTACTTCTCCTATGAGAGAAGTCCTGTCTGGGCCTAGGGGGAAAAGACCACTGCTGAATGGTCTGCAATTTAAAGGGCTTCCTTTGGGTCACCAGAGTGTGCATGCTGAGGGACTTTATTGTGTTCCAGGAGTCCTTTGGGCAACGCAATCTGGAATTTGTTTGCTCAGCAAATAGGCCCTGGCCATCAAAGGGAAGGTCCTGTATGGTCTGCTGGACCTCCGGGGGAAGGCCAGAGGACTGGAGCCAGGCACTGCGCCTCATCGCAATCCCGGACGCCAGAGTCCGAGGCATCAAAGGAGCCTCGGAGGGAAGTCCGGGCAACAGCTTTACTCTCCTCAGTGATGACCCCCAACTCCACTCTCAATTCAGAGGGAAGGTGCTCTTTAAACTTTAAGATTGAGGACCATGAGTTATAGTTGTATCTACTCAGGACCATGAGTTGATTTGTGATCCTGAGAGAGAGACCCCCTGTGGAATAAATTTTCCTTCCAAACCGATCAAGCTGTTTAGCCTCCCTTGATTTGGGTGCGGGGGCCTGCTGACTTTGTCTCTCTTTTTCATTCACCGCCTCCACCATGAGAGAGCATGGGGGAGGGTGGGTGAAGAGACACTCATATCCCTTAGTGGGAACAAAGTATTTACGTTCAGCCCCATTGGCCACAGGGGGAACGGAAGCAGGCGTTTGCCAAATGGGTTTGGCATTGGATTGAATAGTTTTTATAATGGGTAAGGCCACCCTAGAGGGCCCTCTGGTGCCAGGATGTCCACCATAGGGTGCTCCTGTTCGACCACTTCCTCCACCTGGAGGTTCATATTCAGGGCTACTCGTCAGAGGAGTTCCTGCAGGGCCCTGTAATCCCTGGGTGGCGGCCCAGACATTGAGGTGCCTGCCACCACCTCATCAGGGGACAATGAGGAGGAAGCCACCAGTAGGATCAGTTCCGTGGTGGCCTCTTGGTCCTTAGGGACCGGATCCTCACAAGCACCAGGCGTAGCTTCAATGGGTGAACGTGGAGCTGGGTGTGGGTTTTGTGGAGGGTCCAGGGGTAGGCGGCTGAGGGTTGCCTCTGGGAGGCGAGATCCCGAATGGGGAGGTGGTGGGATATCAGGAGGGGCACCCTGGGCCTAATGGCATGCCCAAGCGGTCCAAAACTGCCACTGAGGCTGCCACTGGGGCGCTGAAGCGTCCTGCCTTAGGCTCCCTGGCCCCGACCTGGGCACCTCTGATGCCCCCGATGCCCTGCCTGAGCGGAGGAAGGGTGACCTTCAGTGGGACGGCCAAGGGGGAATGGTGCAAGATAGCACCGAAGAAACATCCTCCTCCGACAGGTGGGATGCATGCCATGAAGCGTAGTGGGCCTTGATGTCAATCGGTGCCACGGTGCAGAGCAGTACTGCTGTGAGGAGCGGTGCCGGGGTGTGGAGCGGTGGTATGAAGTAAAGCAGTGCTGCGACACAGAGCCGCGTCGAGGCAGGGAGCGGTGCCACGATCGAGGACAGTGACGAAGCGGGGAGAGATGCCGCGGCGCGGAGCAGTGCTGCGAGCAGGGAGCGGTGCTGTCCATTGAGCAACACCTGGAAGGTGAACAGCGTGCAGGCTGAGGCCAGCGCTCAGAACGGTGCCACGAGGTCACAGAATGGGACCTGGACCTCGAGCGGGACCACGACTTGTCCGCCAATGACCACCTTGAGTGAGAGCGGCTCCAAGGGTCACGGCTGCCAGACCAGTGCTGGGACTCAGAGCAGCGCCGGGACTTGGAGCGGTGCAGAGATACAGGTCAGGGGAAGACTGGCCAAACATGGCAGGCTTGCCTCTAGATGGTGCCGTACCTCGAGGGAGTAGAGGCTTATCCCTCATAGTGGGAGACTTAGATGCAGTCATCTCAATGAGCCCCCTAGCAGCTTCGAAGGAGTCTAGGGTGGAAGGCAACACAACTTCCCCCACATGCAGCCGCGGTGAGTCCAGGAGAGCAGCGCTTCCTGGGGAGACAGGGGCCTGCGAGGATTGTGCGCAGCCCAAGGGTCTGTCAGTCATAGGACCGTCCCCTTCACAGTCCCCTTCCGGGGGTGCAGTAGCCATAGCAAGCTGCTGGGGGGACTTCCCCTTGGCCTGTTTCTTACGAGCATCCGGTGAAGGAGAACGGTGCCGGGGAGAGCGCTTCTGGGGCCTGGGGGACTGGCAGCTCCCGGGCTGGCATGCAGAGTCCTTCCACGACACTGCAGAAGGCACCGCAGGAGGATCGCTCCGCACCAAGGCGCTCGGGGCCGGGTCCTGCTGCGGACAGAGGGCTGACTCCATCAGAAGTTGTTTTAGGCGAATGTCCCTCTCTTTCCTGGTGCAAGGCTTGAAAGCCTTGCAGATCTTGCACTTGTCTGACTGATGGCCTTCTCCCAGACACCAGAGGCAGTAGTCATGGGGGTCACTCGTGGGCATAGGTTTAGCACAGGAACTACAGGGTTTGAAACCTTAAGATGGCATGCCCTGTGGTCCTGCGGGGCACGGGGCACGAGTTGGAGGGGGAGACCCCCCAACTGCTAAGCAGTGAGACTACAATTAACAATTAACAACTAATTAAGAACTATTAACTAACAATGGGTAACTATATACAGAGATTAGCAGAAGAGCTAGGGATTAGTGGGACACTTGCAAGCAAGAGACCACTGTTCCAACAACTGTCACTGGCGGTAAGAAGGAACTGAAGGGGGGATGGGCAGGCAGGGTCGTATATAGAGCTCCATACCGGCGCCACCCCAGGGGGCTCCACAGCCGGCCCGACAGGTAGCTGCTAGGGAAAAGTTTCCGAGAGCCATGCACGCGGTGCATGCACACACACCAACTGGAATTGATATGAGCAAGCACTCTAAGAAGAACTGAAGTGACCACACTGTCTAGGTTATGGTTAAATTATTCAGACACAAAGTAGAAAGCTCACGCTCAGGGAATGCAGACAAGCAAACCCGACAGAAGCCAGGCTCCTGCTCTTCTCTTGCCTGCACTGTTACGGGGAGGTTTGTTTGCACCAGGGCTCCCCCTGCCACAACTCAGCTCCTCCCCGCTTGACCCTGCAAGTGGCAGCAATGAGCTCCTATCCAGTGCACAATTCTTACTGAGTTCAATGCAAACAGAACCTCACTTTAGCCCAGAATTCATGCTTAGGAGCTCTGAAGGGTCTGTAGGAGCTGAGCTCACTTATCGTAAAACTAAACAGAACACAGTCTCCTTTCTAATTCAACATGAATGTAACATGGTACACCTGAAAAGTGGGAAGGGAAGAAGACAGGAGCCAAGAAAGTTTTAGGAAGTGTGATTTGCCTCCTAGCTCTAGCTCACAAAAACTGCAACCAGCACACGCTTTGGTTCCAAATCAGAACATTTTATGTCAGAAGAATGGCACAAGCTTGCACAGACAAATTCTGGGCTGAAGGAACCTTTTCACCCAAACCTCAGGTAGCATAAATCACCTGTTTGTTCACTAACGACAAAGCACCAGGTCCCTCGTTCTGTCTGGGCTGGGGTCGTGAAAGGGTGCAAGGGAATCAGGTGAAAGTCAAGGGGCATTCACCTCCATTAGGCACTTTTGAAAATCCCAACATATCTCTCCTCTGGAGCATCAACCGGATGATAAATACTGTTGGGTATTCCATCCCTGCAGGCCCCAGGTGCAGGGAAGGCTGGGTTCTGGTGGGGCAAAGCAACACCACCCAGCCAGGTCTGCAAGGACACTGACAAGCCCCCAGCCGGGAGGGAGGCCACCCTGCTGCTGAATGGCTCTTGCCTAGGGATGGCTCCCACACTCCTGGACAGTGAGTGAGTGAGCAGGGCTATAACAGTGTGGGGAGGGATAGCTCAGTAGTTTGAGCATTGGCCTGCTAAACCCTGGGTTGTGAGGTCAATCCTTGAGGGGGCCATTTAGGGTTCTGGGCAAAATTGGGGATTGGTCCTGCTTTGAGCAGGGGGTTGGACTAGATGACCTCCTGAGGTCCCTTCCAACTCTGATATTCTATTCATCTATTCTATGAATCTATGAACAGTGGGGCTGCAGGAGGCTCCCTGCACTGCCTGGGGCTGGACACAGCGAGGTGGCCTGCCCCACGGCCACCAGCTCATCCTCCTGCTCTCAGTCTTGGCCAGTCTCTGCTCTGCCCTGCCAGGAATTCTGCTCTCAGTCTCTGCTCTGCCCTGCTAGGAACTCAGCCTTCCTCGCATCTTGTCCCTGCCGGAATCGGGGGTCACTACAAAGTTATTGTCTGACACCCCCCACCTTAATTTTCTGCGACTGTGAACATTCAAATAGAAAAAAAAAATTTAAAAAAGGTGAAACCCTTCAGATCACACTTAGAAAATTAAAACTGATACATTTCAAAATGTTTAACAGTAAGAACTGATGTAGATCACAACAACAAAAACATAACCATTGCATTCTGCTAAAGCCGCCGCCCTGTCGACAGATTCTGAGCCTGTGATTTGCAGGTGGCGACAGCTGCGTAACTGCTGCACTTAGCAGTGAGTCCCAACTCACAAGTCTGCAATCAGAGCCATGGCCACCTTTTTCACAAGTGACTCCAGGTACCATTCGGGCTAAGAGGTACTACAACTCCCATTTGCTTCTACCGCTATTAGTAGCTTAATAGTTTCAATCCTTTCTAAAGTAATCAGCTGCACTAAGAAGTGATTTAGCCATGAATTGCCCATTTAACACTAGGCTCATATTATACACACACAAGTGTGATGAGAGAGACAGAATTCATTCCACCCCAGGGGCGCCACAAAGGAAAGGCTACTGGAAAAGTTGAAGCAGCTCTACCATTAAGCTAAGTCCAAGGCAGGGTTCAAAAAAGAACTAGGTAAGTTCATGGAGGATAGGTCCATCAATGGCTATTATTCAGGGTGGGCAGGGACGGTGTCCCTAGCCTGTGTTTGCCAGAAGCTGGGAATGGGCGACAGGGGATGGATCACTTGATGATTAGCTGTTCTCTTCATTCCCTCTGTGGCACCTGGCATTGGCCACTGTCAGAAGACAGGATGCTGGGCTGGATGACCCAGTATGGCCATTCTAATATTCTTATGTAATTCTTTCTACTTACGTTTTCCCACACTTGCAATTGGATAAGGATGTTTCATTTCCTGTCCTGAAGTGCTGCCTAATTCACCCGTAAGCTGTTGAAGAACTACTATTTTTAATGACCGATGAAGCTCTGTCAGCATATACTCTGTACATTATGGTCCAGCCCCATATGCCCGGCGCACGCCAGACTCATGCCACACACGGATGACATGCTCAGTTTAAGACAACTAAAGATATAGTCCCAGCTCTGGGGAGTTAGCAATCTACAGAGCAAACAAATCAGGCTCAATGCATTGGCAGAAGCAGAGGATAAGCCTCACTGGCCTTGGTGGGATCTGGGGGCCATGTTTGTGAAGCAGTTAAGGAGTGTTTGCTACTTGGGGCACTGTGTAATTACAAAGCACTCTTCTGTGCAACCCCTACTCACAACTCAGATGTGCCAGTTGTCGTTGCTCCCTGGGTTCCCTTTCCAATCTGATCCTTCTTTTTGCCCTTCTTCCTTCCGCGATAATAGGAGCGCTCTCGCATCGGCAGCCACCGCTCAGGGTCCGGGGTCACCTTGGGATCATAGTTCTTGGGCAGTTTTCCTGCACAGCAGTCAGCAGAAGAAAAACATGGAGATCACGTGACATGGTGAAGAAAACCCCACACACATCGATATGAAGCTAGAGTAATTCTTCTATCTTCCTTCCATCTGGGATGTTGCCCTAAAAGAACTGCTCAGGGAATTATTCCAGGGCAGTTCTCTGGCCTGTGTTATACAGGGGGTTAGGCTAGTCCCTTCTGGCCTTAGAATCTGTGACTCTACAAAGCTTAAGCCCGCAAGGTGTGCAGGGTCAAATGAAGCTCCTCTTGCTGGTACAGCTGCGCCTGCTAAGTCTGACAGGCTGCTTTCCCCTCTAAAAGGGATGTGGGAAATACTCTCAGGAATCAAAGGCATGGAAATCAGAGGGGTTATGGTTTGTTTAGGACCCAATCCTGTATGATGCAAACTGCCTTAAACTCCCACTGAAGCCAATGGGAATAGAGGGGTGCTCAGGCCTGGCCACTTCACATTTTATGTTGAACCCAGCAGCTGAGGAGCGAAGAGGTTGAAGACACAGGACTAGGCAGGTAACACACAGGAAGCACAGTGACCTGGTGTGAGGGAGGGCATGTAGCAGCCATGCTGTTATTCTTTAAAAGAGATGGTTTAAAACTCTATATATGGGATTTCCAAACCCTCCCCACCCCTTCCAAGGAAATGAGGCACTCGGCGTCTATGGGACTTGGGCACCTAACTCCTGTAGGCATTCCCCCCACCCTCAAAGAACAGCCTGGGATTTTCACAATCTTCTGCTTTTCTGGACAGGAGTTTAAAGAACATTACCAGGGACAGGGGTAATGCACAGATGATACGGTGTGGTCGAGGCTCCAAACTGATTGCTAACAGGACAGCAAAGGCGTATTGCAAACACACACAACTCACCCTTCTTTTTCCTCTTCTTTTTCTTTACATCCCCTTGCCTAAAAGGGCGAGGAGAAGAAACAAGATCACAGTGCTGCCATGGCTTCCCTGGAATGCACCAACAAGCATGGAGCCAAGGAGGGGAAAAGAAGACTGTCTTTTTTCAAAGAAGTGAGGGGGCAAGGAGGAAAGGACACCAGTCTCAGAGAAACAGTTCTAATCCCCTGGGGCAGTGGATCTCCAGTTACTTCCCCCACAGATCAGTCTGTTAGAGTCCCTGACTCCTGCTCCCAGAATACCCTCATTTCCCCGGCTCAATGTTTCATTCTGCAGCCCTCCAGCAAACGCACCACAAGCTAATGCACAAGAACCCCCGTGTGAGGGGATGTTCCCCAGACCATGCTTGGCCTCACTCTAGTGGTGTGCACAGCTCTGGCTTCACAAGGACCTTGCTGCCCACCTCTGCATCGCTCATAGGGACACGTCCTTGCATCGCTGATCGGGACGACTGCTGTCCCTCTCTGGACCTCCCGGAGTTACCTACAGACACTCTAAGGGACAGCCTGCTTTTCGACTAGTCAGACCATTTGCAGGGTGGCTGCAGAAACAGGCCTGAAGCTCTGAGGTGATCCACACAGCAGGTGCTTTCTAACCCCAAGCCCACGGAAGAGAATGACGGGTGAGAGATGCTTTTTACCCTTGTTCTTTCTGCTGGTTCTCTCCCGTGAGCTTTCCGCCTTTCTTCCGAACGTACGTAGCCCCGGGGGAATTTTCAAGCACATCCACGTCTACTTTCAAAGACATCGTGTCCGACGAGGGCAAGTGTTTGCTAAGGCTGTCGAGGGGTGGAGCTCAGGAATGGAAACAGGAATGCATTCAGCAAAGAGAGCCAGGAGGGAGGCACCAGCAGCAACTCAAACCCCATCTCTGTCCCAGGGGGATTAACCAGCAGCTCCAATCCATAGACACAGAGTGAATTAGTGGAGAGGGCAACAGTCAGAGACCCAGGAGACCTGGGTTTTGTTCCTGGCTTTGCCACTGGCCTGCTGGGTGACCTTGGACAAGTCACTTCCCTTCTAGGTACCTGTGTCCCCATCTGTACAATAGGAGTGATGACCCTGAGGTCCTTTGTAACATGCTTTGAAAGCTGCTGATGGGGAGTGCGGTAAGAATTGGTTATTATAATAAGAGTTACACCAAACGATTCGGTGGGAAAGTACAACATGTTACCACTATAGGACAAAAACGCCACAGCAAAAAGTTGGATCATACTGATATGTTCGCTCATCATTAACTGACTGAAGTTCTCATTGCTTTTGGGGGGCCATGGGGCGATTCAAAAGCCCTAAGGAAATTAGACACCCAAATCCTACCAGAAGTAAATAGCAGCTAGGCACTCAACTCACTTAGGCGCCTTTGAAAAGCCCACCCTTAATGTGGAGTTGCACTATGACCTTCCCGCTCCTCTCCAGGGTCAGAGGTTCTCTGATGTCCCTGTTGGAAGGGTCCTGAAGCAGCTCAAAAATTCCAAACACTCATGACATCATTAGGAAAACATTCTGGGAACCGAAGGGACAGCAAAACCCGTTTCCCACCGCAAGCCCAGTCACCACCACAAAGGATACACCTTCGCCTTCTCGGGGTCTACGAGGGAGTATGCGGAGATGAGCTGGGCCAGAGTATGAATATCTCTTGGATTTTGCCTTGAAGAGAAGAAAGAAACATTCTGAAGTTCACTGAACACTCTACAAACACCAGCCATGCCCCAAGTGTACACTACAGCTAACCACTTGGCCCAGCACTGGCTAGCCCCGGGCAGGTGCTTTCAGTGTGTACAATAGCAGGTGCCAATAGAGGCCTTGAGATTCAAAGTACAATCCGGAGCGTGTTCACTACCTCACACTGCCAAGCACTTTGACTAGCCTCTCCCCAGGGACCATGCTGCCACCAACAACCCTAGAAATCTAGGGCCTGTTTTCATTTTTCTTACCCATTTTCTTATTCTACATTCTTTTAATTCGTGTGTTTGTTTGTTTTTCCTTTAAGGTCGCTCCTGTGAAAATCTTCTACCCCTATAAAAAAACGACACTGCCTCTGCTTCTCTCCACAATTAGCTCAGACTGCACAAACAGGCTGATTTGTCTTTTGGCACAATAGGAGAGAGAGCTGCAGATCAGACCTCAGAATATGCCAGCATCAAGAAGGGTCTGGGGTTCATATGAATTTCAGATACATAAGAACGACCATACTGGGTCAGACCAAAGGTCCATCCAGCCCAGTATCCTGTCTACCGACAGTGGCCAATGTCAGGTGCCCTAGAGGGAGTGAAGCTAACAGCTAATGATCAAGTAATCTCTCTCCTGCCATCCATCTCCACCCTCTGACAAACAGAGGCTAGGGACACCATTCCTTACCCATCCTGGCTAATAGCCATAAATGGACTTAACCTCCATGAATTTATCCAGTTCTCTTTTAAACCCTGTTATAGTCCTAGCCTTCACAACCTCCTCAGGCAAGGAGTTCCAAAGGTTGACTGTGCGCTGAGTGAAGAAGAACTTCCTTTTATTTGTTTTAAACCTGCTACCCATTAATTTCATTTTGTGGCCCCTAATTCTTATATTATGAGAACAAGTAAATAACATTTCCTTCTTCACTTTCTCCATACCACTCATGATTTTATAGACCTCAATCATATCCCCCCTTAGACTCCTCTTTTCCAAACTGAAAAGTCCTAGCCTCTAATCTCTCCTCATATGGGACCCATTCCAAACCCCTAATCATTTTAGTTGCCCTTTTCTGAACCTTTTCTAATGCCAGTATATCTTTTTTGAGATGAGGGGACCACATCTGTATGCAGTATTCAAGATGTGGGCGTACCATGGATTTATATAAGGGCAATAAGATATTCTCCGTCTTACTCTCTATCCCTTTTTTAATGATTCCTAACATCCCATTTGCTTTTTTGACTGCCGATGCACACTGCGTGGACGTCTTCAGAGAACTACCCACGATGACTCCAAGATCTTTCTCCTGATTAGTTGTAGCTAAATTAGCCCCCATCGTATTGTATGTATCGTTGGGGTTATTTTTTCCAGTGTGCATTACTTTACATTTATCCACATTCAATTTCATTTGCCATTTTGTTGCCCAATCACTTAGTTTTGTGAGAGCTTTTTGAAGTTCTTCACAGTCTGCTTTGGTCTTAACTATCTTGAACAGTTTAGTATCATCTGCAAACTTTGCCACCTCACTGTTTATCCCTTTCTCCAGATCATTTATGAATAAGTTGAATAGGATTGGTCCTAGGACTGACCCTTGGGGAACACCCCTCTCCATTCTGAAAATTTACCATTTATTCCTACCCTTTGTTCCCTGTCTTTTAACCAGTTCTCAGTCCATGAAAGGATCTTCCCTCTTATCCCATGACAACTTAATTTACGTAAGAGCCTTTGGTGAGGGACCTTGTCAAAGGCTTTCTGGAAATCTAAGTACACTATGTCCACTGGATCCCCCTTGTCCACATGTTTGTTGACCCCCTCAAAGAACTTTAATAGATTAGTAAGACATGATCTCCCTTTAGAGAAACCATGTTGACTTTTGCGCAACAATTTATATTCTTCTATGTGTCTGACAATTGTATTCTTTACTATTGTTTAAACTAATTTGCCCGGTACTGACATTAGACATACCGGTCTATAACTGCCGGGATCATCTCTAGAGCTCTTCTTAAATATCGGCGTTACATTAGCTATCGTCCAGTCACTGGGTACAGTAGCTGATTTAAAGGACAGGTTACAAACCATACTTAAGAGTTCCGCAATTTCACATTTGAGTTCTTTCAGAACTCTTGGGTGAATGCCAGCTGGGCCCAGTGACTTGCTACTGTTAGTTAATTACAAAACCTCCACTAGTGATGCTTCAACCTGTGACAATTCCTCAGATTTGTCATCTACAAAAAGACGGCTCAGGTTTGGGAATCTCCTTAACATCCTCAGCCGTGAAGACTGAAGCAAAGAATTAATTTAGTTTCTCTGCAATGACTTTATCATCTTTAAGTGCTCCTTTTGTATCTCGAGCATCCAGGGGTCCCACTGGTTGTTTAGCAGGCTTCCTGCTTCTGATGTACTTAAACATTTTGTTATTACCTTTTGAGTTTTTGGCTGGCTGTTCTTCAAACTCTTTTTTAGTTTTTCTTATTACATTTTTAATTTAATTTGGCAGTGTTTATGCTCCTTTCTATTTACCTCACTAGGATTTGACTTCCACTTTTTAAAAGATGTCTTTTTATCTCTCACCGCTTCTTTTACACGGTAGTTAAGCCACGGTAGCTCTTTCTTAGTTCTTTTACTGTGTTTTATAATTTGGGGTATACATTTAAGTTGAGCCTCTATTATGGTGTCTTTGAAAAGCATCCATGCAGCTTGCAGGGAGTTCACTCTAGTCACTGTACCATTTAATTTCTGTTTAACTAACCTCCTCATTTTTGCATAGTTCCCCTTTCTGAAATTAAATGCCACAGTGTTGGGCTGTTGAAGTGATCTTCCCACCACAGGAATGTTAAATGTTATTATATTATGGTCACTATTTCCAAGTGGTCCTGTTATAGCTACCTCTTGGACCAGATCCTACGCTCCACTCAGGACTAGATCGAGAGTTGCCTCTCCCCTTTGGGTTCCTTTACCAGCTGCTCCAAGAAGCAGTCATTTCAAGTATCGAGAAATAATGTCTCTGTATTTCATCCTGAGGTGACATGTACCCAGTCAATATGGGGATAATTGAAATCCCCCACTATTATTGAGTTATTCTGATAGCCTCTCTAATCTCCCTTAGCATTTCATCGTCACTATCACTGTTGTGGTCAGATGGTCAATAATAGATCCCTGTATTCCGTTATATTCTTATTAGAACATGGAATTACTATCCACAGAGATCCTATGGAACATGTGGATTCATTTAAGATTTTTATTTCATTTGATTCTACATTTTCTTTCACATATAATGCCACTCTCCCCCCGCCGGCACGACCTGTTCTGTCCTTCCGATATATTTTGTACCCCGGAATGATTGTGTCCCATTGATTGTCCTCACTCCACCAGGTTTCTGTGATGCCCATTATATCAATATCCTCCTTTAACACAAAGCACTCTAGTTCACCCATCTTATTATTTAGACTTACAGCATTTGTGTACAAGCACTTTAAAAACTTGTAAATATTTATTTGTCTGCCCTTTTCTGATGTGTCAGATTCTTTATGTGAATGTTTCTCGTCTGATCTGGCCCATACTTTATCCTCTTCCATCCTCTCCTCCTGACTAAAATCAAGAGAATTTCTATCAATAGATTCTCCTCTAAGAGAAGTCTCTGTCCGATCCACGTGCGCCTCTGCAGCAATCGGCTTTCCCCCATCGTTTAGTTTAAAAACTGCTCTGCAACCTTTTTAATGTGAAGTGCCAGCAGTCTGCATCTGGATACAGACTGGGGAACTCCTCCCGCAGTGAATGGGTGCTGGCTGAGAACAGAAGACATGGCATCCAACATGGAAGACACAGCTTCTATCAGGATGTAACACAAAAGAACCCACAACAGATCGCAGGGCTAGGCCTGCTGGAACAGTTACTTCATCCAAGGGGTTGGACAGGGAGCACAGCTTTGACCAGAAGCCCCTTTACAATGTCTAAAAGGACGAACTATTGCCTCAGACGTCACCAAAATGCTAGCAGACGTTATCTGGCTCTAGAACCCCTGAGCAGTCCTCACGGGGACCAGGCACTGCTCATGTTTCAGTGCACAAGACAGCAGGGCCACGGCTCAAGTCCAGAAGGAAAACAAGATACCCCTCTCCCCTCCCTGAACTCACTTCCACAGCTCTTCCAGGTCGCTGATTGCTTCCTTCTTCCTCCCATACTTCAGCTTAAAGTTGGCTGCTTCCCTTATCAGCGACAAATGAACTGGAGACTTTGGCTGCAATCACAAGGTTCTTCAAATGAAGACATGTTTGACAGCACTTAGCAATTCAGTGATGTGGCTGCTTTGCTTCCTGACGTTACTAGAGACTGGCTCACACCAACGTACGCTCCCCACCCAAGTGATCTGGAAGGAAAACTGAGCTGCAGGAATTTCTTCCCCATTCCATGAGAAAAAGGCTTGGCAGTCTGTAGCATTAAACCACTACGCATGTTAGACGGGGCTGGGAAAGGAGACGTGGTTTGCTCAGCAGCAGCTACCTGTATGAGCCTGAGGCGGAAACAGGCTGTCAGCTCATTAATACAGTACACAGATGGCTGTTACTTAATATTCATGCCTGCGTTACCTCCTGCAACCAATGCTCTGAGCCTAGCGCTGCTGGCTGGTGTAGAAGGGGGTGGGTCCACAGCTCAGTCTTTGGGTTGCGTATTTACCAAGAGTGTAAGGGGCAGGATTGCTCCTGGCCCCTGTGCACAGCCCTCACGCACTTTCCCTGCCCCTTCACACCCAGATGGTGCTAGCACAACCTAGCCCCTTGTTCGGAGACCCCTCATATGTAAGAATAATCTCCAGTTCCTCTGCCTGGTTCTTAACAAACACAGCTACTAACCCTGCCAGCAGCCCCAGAGCAACAGAATTGGGAGGAGGGGGTGAAAATGGGAAGGGGACAGGCATTTTAGCCAGTGTTTGACAATCACGGAAAACTAACAGTCTGCTGCTGATGATGATTTGCAACCTGCAGTCAGCCTCGCTTAGGACATCAGCCATTTCCCCAGTGACCTGCCAAGGCATCAGATCATCAGGTAAGGAACAAGTGCAGGCAGACACATTTTGAAAAACCAAGTGTCCTTGCTGATAGAAAACCAGGGAAGAAAGAAACAAAGGAAACAGCCAATGCCAACGCAGCTTTGTGAGAACACTTCCCATGGGGGTCACACTTTTTCCGGCAATTCACTGTTTGCTAAAATAATTGCTACCTCCAGCTCCAAAATAACCAGGTTACAGGAACGAATCACTAAGCCCCCAATGGAACCATCACTCCGCTCAGACAGACTCCAACTGACTCCTTTCAGCAGCCTGACGTTCCGATTAACTGAGTACAGCCAGCAGGCTGCCGGGCTGGAATCAGTCTCCCCCTCTGAAGCTCTTCTGCTCAAGCTTTTCCTTCTCCTCAAGTGCATGCAAAAAGCCAACTGACTGCTGCTGCTCCAAAGTCAACATGGGAAGAGGGACAATACTGCGATGTTCCCTCTGCTAGCCTCCAGAATCTATAACCTGACAGGCACTGGAAGAGCTGGAAAAGAGTCTGCCATTTTTCCCACACTGCAGACTTGCCATTGGTCTGAATGACAAACCTGGTGCAAGCAGCATGTCAGAGACAGAGGCAGACATGGAGTAGAATGTTCCCTGGCCCCCCAACATCTCATCAGAGGTAGTGAGCCGTTGGCAAGGAGACCGCTCCTCTCCAGGGGACAGACAGGTGGGAGCTGGGAGCTGGACAGGAACAGCTGGTCTCCAGCAAGTTAGCAAGGGACAAAAAGTAGCTTCACCTCTCAAATGTATTGTCTGACCTGATCTACTTGCCTGGTATCCCTGGTGCCACTGGATAGCTTGCGTGAAGACCTCAATAGCACTGTCAATGTCTTCTTCATGACTGTACATCGTCACCAATGCAGACACCTGCAAACCCCAACAACAGTCAGCGTGCAGCCACGGGACGGGCGTTACTTGTAAGTGATCATTTTAAGGTACTTTTCATGTAAACCCGTTATTAAAAGAATTGCTGAAAAAAAAGGGAATGGAACGAACTACTACAATGGAATTTGGAGGCAGCAGCCGCCCCCTGGGATTATCCTCCCCAGTACAGCTAGGACATTACTGCAATGGTCGAAACAGCCCAGGAGAACTGTTTTTAAAAGGTTTCGGATCAATAGAGGATAAGGGATGAGAGAATTACTTAATTGGAAAAGCCAAGGCTCCCACACTGTTCTCTCACCACCACAATGGTCGGCAGGGCACTTGCTGCTGCTGGGGCCCTGGGGGGAGCTGGAAGGTCTTACAATACTGGCTCCTCCTTGCTTCCCACTGCTCACTGCCACATAGAGCAGCTTAAAAATGTGTTTGATACTTCCCCAACATTGCTTACTGGGCAAGCAATTCCTGTAGCTGCCCTAGGGCTGTTAAGGGAGTGCTGGAGGAAGGGGAGGCAGGTCCGTGCAACTATGAACGAGAGGGAAGTTGTCCACTCTAAAAACAAGTTTGGGGACCCTGATGCAAGTTATTACCCTTTGTCTGGCTGGCTTTCACCACAATAAGTGAGCTACCTAAAGGTCTAACATCTACTCTGAGGCATAATGCTGTGTATCAAAAATCTCAGCAACCAAGCCCCACTGTGCAAGCAGACCAGCAGACTGAGACCAACGCTGGGCACCCAGATCTGAATCTCAGCCCACGAGTAGCTAAGGAGACAGGAAAACAGGAACAAGGAAGGAGCATGAAAAGGATGATGGTATTCTGGGATGGTGCCTGTTAACTGCCACTCACCATGCCTGGCTTATGCTTCAGCTCTTCTATACTCCTCAAGATGATGCATGCTTTGGTGACGCTGCCTTAGAGAAAGAAGGGAGAATAATGCAATTTAAACAGCAATGCTTTCCCTGCCCCTGTTCTCCATCCTGGATCCCCCTGCCCTCAGAGTCTCCCTGGGGAAGTCAGCATACACCAACCAGCCACTACACTCCTCTGCCTGCAAGGCCAGCTGCGAAGAGGTTTTCTCCACTATTATTCTTAAGACAACACAATCGCTGGCCATTCATGGGGAAGAAACGTCAGTCCCAACAGTGCTCTTCTCATTCTCAGACTAAACAGCCTTTGCAGCAACCCCAGCACCTACTGGGCTTTCCACCTAAGTGTCCAGCACGCCCAAGGCTGCTACCACATGCAAAGGGCTCATCCCCACCTCCAATGCTAGAAGCAGTGGGTCCAGAGCAATGCTTTACTTCCCTATGAGAGGGAATGGAGCATCAGCAGCTGGGTGTATTATTTACGATTTCAGAACAAACCTAAAACAGCTCTGGCCTGCCTGCTCCGACTGATGCCAGTGCAAGTTTTATCACAAACTTCAATGAGAGCAAAGCTGGGCCATCACCATGTGCTTTGACCCCTTCCCCATTCTCCCCACCCCACGCAGTGCGGGGCCAGATCCTGCCCCCTTATTTCTCCTGAATAGTCCCACCCATTGCAGGCACAATGGAGTACGGCCCATGCCAAGTACTGGATGCTGGGTAGTGCATATTTGAGGTAGCTCGAGGGGAACTTTAAAACTTGAGTGACATGCAATCAGCAACAGCCAGCCATTTCAACACGCAGATCCCCAAGCTTTCCAGTATGCACTTCTGCAGCCACTCAGGAAAGGGTCAATCCCGCACCATCCACATTAATATGAATTCCCCTTCCCCTTTCCCCTGCCCCCGCTGACTCTCAGTGCCCAGCTGTCCTGCTTCCTCTCTCGGGTCAGGCTGAGGCACACACATCAGCCCATTGTCAATGTGGTGAACGCCAGCCATCAGCACAGTGCCCAGGACTGCCCTCCACTTGTTCCACAGGCCATGCCCCCTGGGGCACACAACCCCCCCACATTGCATGGACAACGCCAGGTTCAGGCATGAGCACTGATCTCCATAGGGCACCCCTCTCGGCAAGAGGTGCCGTACTATGGGATTGCAGGCATTCTTCTGAGAAGAAAGGGCAGCAAGAGACAAGGAACGGGAGAACGTCTCCTCATTTCTCACCCCCCCATCCATGGTGAAAAGAGAAGAGGCCCGCCCCTGCCAGGCTTAATTTCCCTCCAGCCCCCCCGAAAAAGGTGCCATCCCCTAATTACAGGTTTCAGAGTAGCAGCCGTGTTAGTCTGTATCCGAAAAAGAAAAGGAGTACTTGTGGCACCTTAGAGACTAACCAATTTATTAGAGCATGAGCTTTCGTGAGCTACAGCTCGTATGCATCCGATGAAGTGAGCTGTACCTCACGAAAGCTTATGCTCTAATAAATTTGTTAGTCTCTAAGGTGCCACAAGTCCTCCTTTTCTTTTTATCCCCTAATTACAATCCCTTCCCCTGGTAACTCCTCTCAGAGACACCAGAGGGGCAGGTGCAGCTCTGTCCAAGAACTAATCAAGAGAAAAATGGTTCTGGCCAAATGCAGAGTACATCTTGCTTTAATGCTGCTCACTATGAGGAGTGGAGATGTTGTCCCAGCCCTCGTGCAGGGCTGTGAAGCGCAGTGTTTGAGAAGGTATTTCTAACCCCACTCTGGATGGAGTTGTCTTGCTGGGGCTCACAGCAGCAAGAGGCCACTCTCAGTCCTGGCTCTCCGGACACTAAGGCCAGCAACAAAGAATTGTGGGTTTTTTTAAACTTAGCATTAAACAAGCATTTCTCAGCACAAAAGGGCACTGGTACCTTGAGCGATTTTCAGCTGGGCCATTGTCAGCTTTATCTGCGCCGAGTTGGCAGGGCTCTGCTCCGCAAAGTCCTGAGAGCGAGAGAAGCAAAGAGCATGTTCATGAACACAGCGCATCAGCCATGGCCCGGGCCCATTTTAAAACCAACTTCAGAAAGAAAAGCTCGACAGTGTCATTTGAATAGACAGGGAGGGAGCCAGTTCGAGTGGAACCACGCCACCCAGAGTCCTGAATTGCTTCCATGGACTGTCACTCCTCCCACAGTGCCATCCCATTCCACCACAAGCAATTCCCAGGGTCCATGCCCTCACCACACACAGTAGCTGCTCCCTCTAGGCAAGCAGCTGGCAAGTGCAGCGTCCCAGGTGACACCTGACACCATGTCCAAGGCCTTGTTTACATAAGGAAGCTGTACCTGTTTAAGTAAACCAGTTTAAAGTGCCATGCGAACACGACTTCAGTTTAAAACCAGCTTATTTCAATTTAGCAGAGGTTGATTAGGAACAGGGCACTCTGAAACCGAAGTGTCCGCAGAGTCTTTAGCACTGGTTTAAACCCCAATTTTAAGTAAACCAGTGCAACCTGTGCATGTAGATGAGGCCAGAGAAGGGCTGGAGAAGGAATGTGGGCACCACCACCCTTTGGGATGAGAGGCCAGAAGTGAAGTCCTGCCTTCCAGAGGAGCACAGCCCCAGGCACCAGCGCCCACCATGTCCCTGTGGGAAGGAAAAGCAGCCCTGGCGCCACCGCCATAGTGAAGGGGGTCATTTTCAGGTGGGGCTCTCCCTTTACAGAAAGAACACACCCTTCATGATCAGAGCATGGGCGTGCCCACGTCTCTCCCCACACACCAGTCACTGCATCCTCACTACTGAGCCCTGCGTAAGCCACATCCATTACACAACGCAATGACCACTGCGGGTAGTTGAGCTAACATCCACTTCTGCAGTGCCCAGTGTTTCAGGACTATTAATTGCCCCTTGTACCAGCTCCATCTGTCAGGTTCCAGTGCAGGGAACAGGGCTCCACTCTCCTGGCCAGCAGGAGGAGATCAGTCACCCACCTGTAGGAGCTCTATTGCCCCTGCATGCTGCTTCTCTCGACAGAGCTGGGCAGCCTGGATTAGCACGGGCAGCAGGTGCTCGGGGTTCTGGGACTGTAAACTTGCTGACAGCTTGCGGCACTGATCTGCCTACGGGACACAATGGAACGTTTTCCTCAGTATTAGTGGATAGTTAGTGCAACGGTGCAAACCCCACAGAGAGAACAGGGCGAAAGGGATAGTGGGGCCAGACACTGCCTGCCATCAGTGGGGAATGGGACGTGGTGGCAGTAGAGGCTGTGGAAACAGGTAAAGTCACTGGCCCAAGGAGATTCTGACCCACGACTCCCACATGGCAGGGCCTTTGGGTGACAACTACAGCCATCACTCTGCACTCCTCTACATCTCTCCTACGCAACACTCAGTGGGCAGGAAGCTGGTTACTACACTGGCCAGAGCCACCTCATTACCCCCTTGTGCTCCTCCTGCCAGTTCATTACATCTGCCTAGACGCTCAGGCTGCAAGCAGTGTGGGGGCAGAGACAGACTTATGTGCATCCAGTGCCTAGTTCAATCAGCATCAGAGCCTGTAGGTGCTACGGCAGTAATAAATACATTATCTGGGAAGAGACTCTCCAAGTGAGGTGCTGTGCAAGCCACCATCATATGAATTCTTCCCAAAAGTTCTCCCTTGTTTTTCCACCAGAATGTCTG
Source organism: Caretta caretta (assembly GCF_965140235.1). NCBI lineage: Eukaryota > Metazoa > Chordata > Testudines > Cheloniidae > Caretta > Caretta caretta. The sequence continues at coordinate 12,821,754 of NC_134209.1, forward strand.
TGTGGAAAACAGAGGAGCTAGACACACACACGGGGGTGGAGTCTGATTTTACAGGAAATGGAAGGGGAACCATGTGAAAATGCCCAGCACACCTCTTCTACCAGATACTGTAATAGACAAAGGATAAATCTCAGTTTCTGTGTACATGCAACTCCAGGTATTTATTTCTTGCTAGAGTGACTCAGAATCTCCCTCACTACAGGACCACACCGAAAGCTGCCATCAGCAACCAGTGTGTAAGCCCATGAAGTGCCTGTACAGGTAAGTCTCTGTGATCTAGAAAACAGATAGTATTTTTTGTTAGTTATTTAGACCTCTACAAAGCTCACGCATCCAAAGCACTGAGCTTCATGGACCCGATATTAGTACCAAATCCATTATTCCTGTGTTTTCATTTTGGCAATGGATATTATTGGTCCTTGTTAACAAGAACAGCGGTATGCACATGTCCTCATGTATAGCAATGCACAATTTCTTCTCAACCTGTAGATACCCAGTCAATACTATTTTAACAAACAATACATTCACCAGGACAGTCACATGATGTTTCCCTGATAGGTATTAAACATTATGGGCCAGACTTTTTTTTTTTTTAAATGCTCATCTCCGATTTAGGCACCTAAATGAATTGGCCAGATCATCAAAAGGCCTCAGCAAAAAGATTATTCTCAATAGGAGCTGCTGGGTGCTGAGCACTTCTGAAAAATCTAGCATCTCTGGATAACATCCTGACTATTTTGAGGGGGAAAGAACAGTCTATGGAAATCTAACTAGCTCAATTCCTCAGATATTAGGAATGGCAATATATAAAAACCTGTAGGACAACGCTTCAACCTCGCTGGACACACAATAGCAGATGTAAAGGTAGCCATCCTGCAGCAAAAAAACTTCAGGACCAGACTTCAAAGAGAAACTGCTGAGCTTCAATTCATTTGCAAATTTGACACCATCAGCTCAGGATGAAACAAGGACCGTGACTGGCTAGCCAACGACAAAAGCCGTTTCTTCTCCCTTGGTGTTCACACCTCAACTGCTAGAAGAGGGCCTCATCCTCCCTGATTGAACTAACCTCATTATCCCTAGCCTGATTCTTGCTTGCATATTTATACCTGCCTCTGGAAATTTCCACTCCATGCATCCGACGAAGTGGGTATTCACCCACAAAAGCTGTTGCTCCAATACGTCTGTTAGTCTATAAGGTGCCACAGGACTCTTTGCCACTTCTGCAGATCCAGACTAACATGGCTACCCCTCTGATACTTAACTAGCTCAACTGGATTACATTTCTGCTTAATTAAACTCCTGTGACTGGTTGTAAATCTGTACCCAGCAGACACAGGACAGTTCTCTACCTGATTGGTGTACATAGCCAGTAAAGCTTTGTTGAATTCGATGGCCTGGAGCTGTTTCTTGGAGAGTTTGTGCTCCACGCCTTCTGCATTGGTCAATTTCACCTTTTTCTTTGAGTCAAAGACATTTTGGTCCTGTAGGAAACAAAACCGAGATAAAGCCAAGTTCCACTATCTTAATTAAATGGTGATCTCTATCTGGCCCTCCCCACACCACATGCAGAATGTGCCATGAACACCCACAGGCATGTGTTTCTGCCTTGTTTGCCAGCACTGGGCAGCATAAAAAACACAAGAGAGGAGCCGATGAGGCACAGTGACTGGGAGGGAAATAAGATAAAAGAGCATAGCGTGGTTAAGTATCTATATAGCCTCCATTATGGTGCTACCTGAGCACCTGACAACCTTTGTCGTCTTTACCCTCAACACCCCTGTGAGGTAAGGCCATATTGTTATCCCAATCGTATAGATGGGGAACTGAGGCACACAGATTTGCCTTAGGTTGCAAAAAGAGTTTGTGGTAGAGCGGGGACAGAACCTGGGTCTCCTAAGTCAGCACCCTTCCCTCTGGGCCACATATTCTGATTCTCCCCTCGTTATTTTCCACCATAAAAACATATTAAAAGTATGTAACTAGCCAAATCCTGACTTATAGAAATAGTATTTGCCTCCTAGAGCAAAGCCTGGCTCACCTCCTGTGAAAGAAACAAGACCTTGATAACTGCTGACAAACATCAATCAATGTTTATGCTTGTTTGTTCTCTTGCAAGACTGGCTTTAAAGTTCTCACTGGTTTCTTATTCTTTCTTACAAGAAGAGTTCACTCACTTGACAATAAAAAACACAAATTAACCAGAGTGGCAACTCTTTGGGAATGTTGCATTATTTAGGTATTTATGTGACTTCCTGTGAGATACATACAGAGAAGAGCGTTAGAAGGGGCTGAACTGGGCCAGTGTGTGAGAGCTCAGCGAGTCAATACTTTCCCCTGGAGGCTGTGTCTCACGTTCCAGAGTTTTCACTTAAAAAGAAATCAGGCCTCTAGTGCTTATGGCTGTGAAGAACATTTCCCAAACGTGAACCAAGTGCAAACTGGAGCTGTGATACGTAACTAAGGCCTGGTCTACACTACGTGCTTAGCTCAACAAAAGGCAGTTTACATTGACCTAGTTGTGCACGTGTCTACACTCAAATTGGTCTCCCACCAATGAAAGCACCCCATTACGCTGACATAGTAACACCTCTGCCCAAGCAGGGGAGAGCCACAATCGATGTGCTGAAGTCGACGCAACGCAAAAGGTAGACTCTGCATTAGTTACATTGACCCTAACTGTCCTCCAGCTGCTGTCTCGCAATGCTCCACACTGACCACGCTGGTTACCATCGTGAAATCCACTGCACAGGGGTCATGGAGACCGGAAGCCCCTTCCCTACAAAGCCTGGCGAATTTTTGAAATTCCTTTTTCTCATTGCCCAGCTTGGTGAGCACACTTAGCAGCTCTCCACTGTTGAGTGGAGCTCCCCCACTAACCATGCCAAGTGCACACTCCAGCCTGGATGTATCCAGGAGATACGGGATCTCGTGGGCTGATGGGGAGAACAGGCTGCGCAGACACAGCTCCTATCCAGCCACAGAAACTTGGACATCTACGAGCAGATTGCTCGGGGGAAGCAGGAGGAGGGGCACGACAGGGACAACAGCAGTGCCATGTGAAAGCAGGCCAGTGAGGCCAACAGTCATTGTGGGGCTGAGCCGCAGACCTATCACTTTTACAAAGAGCTACATGCCATCCTCAGACCCCACCACCACCCCCTACAGCACTATGGCTACCTCTGAGGACCCCGAGCCACAGGTCCCTGCTGTGAAAAGTGAGGAAGAGGAGTATGGGGTCAGGCGACCGGTGGGATCCACCTGCGCAGACAGCCAGGACCTGTTTTTGACTTCGCTGCCGTCCAGCCAGTTCCACCAGTGGAGCACAGGTGAGCCTGATGCAGGGGAAGGCACCTCAGGTAGGTGCGTAGATAACTTTTCCATTACAGGGATGGCAGCCCCAAAATGGCAGGACACAACTGTTGACTTTTCATTACTTTACTCAAGCTAGAAGAGGGTGTGGCACAACCAAGAGAGGTAGAGTTGCTACCTGCTTTTCATTCCCCTCGTTAGGCCAAGGGGGCCAAGTGGAGCAGTCTGTTTATGTGCACCGGCATGTCTCGTGAATCCTCCATCGAGATCTCGATGAAACTTTCATGGAGGTGTCTGCAATCCCCTGCTGAAGGTTTCTAGAGAAGGCAGCCTTATTTCTTCCGCCGCGGTGGGACACTTTCCCACGCCAGTCAGTGATAACTTCAGCAGGCGACATTGGAGTGCACAGGCTAGCAGCATATGGACCCTGGTGGCTTCGGGATCCTTGCAGCAGCTTTGCTCTCTCTGCCTTTGTTACACTCACGAGTGAGAGATCAGCTAAAATCACCCCCATCTGTAGGAAATGGTGCCAGTGCTCAGTGCCATTGCCCTGTGCCAAGAGAATCATGCCAGTGAGCAAATCCCTCCGCATCTCCCCAACCCCAGTGGGCCATACTCACCAGGGCTGGTGCTGCGAGTGGGGCCATGCATAAGCAATCCCAATCCCAAGTGAGAATGTAGAGTTTACAACGTTAGGGGAGCAGGGGGAGTGAGTTCAGCAGCGGTAGTTTCGCTCTCTGTAGTGAATGTGCTGACAATGTACCGCTGTGTGTTGTATCTTCAGCTGCTGCCTCTGTGGCCTTCAGGGTCTCCCCCCCACACCCACAGAACACCTAAGCCAGATAAGGAGGAGAAAGAAGAGGACTCGGGATGACACGTTCAATGAGACCCTGCAAACCAGCGCTGCATCGGACCACGAACACAGGGCCTGGAGGATGAACGCTGCGGACAGCCTGGAGAAGGAAAGAGTGGAGAGGAGACAGGCCCAGGAGTCCCAGTAGGAAAAGAAGAGGGAGAGGCACCAGGACATAATGGAGAGATTCTCAGACAGCAAACACAGATGCTGCAGACTCTGCTGGACCTGCAGGTTCAACAAGCCCGGGCTTGCCTCCCTCTGCAGCCCACTGCAAACTCAATAGCAGGACCTTCCCATTAACCTCCCCCCAACATTCCACATGGCCTCGGGGTCACTGCACTACCCCCACCACTCCACCCTGGGGGACACTGAAGACAATTGCAACGTCACAGACCCAGGCCTTTGAAAGCCACCGTTGGTGTACGTGTAGCTGAAATGGATGTGCATGTTCTTTTCTCTTCATAAGTTCTGTGCTCTTAATTTATTACGTTTTTATTAGTTTTTTAAAGTATGTGTTTTAAAATTGCATGGGGATGGAGTTGCACTGAATTCTGTTACAGAATAAAATTATGTTGAACATAATTATTTTACAATACATGCAGCAGAATGCTCAGCAATTCTGAAACCCATCAATTTCCTGTTACTGCATAATGTCACACAACTCGGATTCAGTCACAATTAAAATTCATAGGTACACCTACAACGTTACAGCAATCACCACAGGATTCCTACTAGGCCACAGGAGCATACCACCACTCACTACTCTGGCTCGCTATTAAAATGGTCTTTCAAAATCTTGTTGAACTGCATAGCTCCATGTTGAGCTCTTTTAATAGCCCTTGTAGCCGGCTGTTCAAACTCAGCAGACAGCCACTCCACCTCCACCATCCACCCCAGCAAAAACATTTCCCTCTTTGCTTCATATATATCATGCAGGACACAGCAGGCAGCTATAACCATTGGGGTATTTTTCTCACTGAGATCCAATCTTGTGAGTAAATACAACCGCTGCCCTTCAATCAATCATTCCGTCATTCTGCACCTGCCGTGCAGGGAGTTGAACCATTCCTTGGTGCTGTCAAGGTGGCCAGTGTACAGCTTCATTGGCCAGGGGAGTAAGGGGGAGGCTGGGTCGCCCAGGAGCACGAGTGGTATTTCAACATTCCCTGTGGTAATCCATCTACCAGGAAAAAGTCCCTGCTTGTAGTTTTCTGAACAGTCCTGTGTTCTTAAAGATACAAGTGTCATGCATCTTCCCTGACCAGCCAACAGTGATGTCAGTGAAGCATTCCCAGTGATCCACCAATGCTTCCATAACCATAGAAAAGTAGCCCTTTCTTATGATGTACTCAGTGGCTGCGAACCAGCTGAGCAGCAAACAGCAGAGCAGCTAACAAAAGGAGTTTGCCTAGGAGTTTGCCTGGGGAGAGCCCACTGAGGCTTACATCTTGCTGGATTCTCTAAGTACTACAACTCCTGAGGAAGCTCATAGAAGGAAGGTAATATAGATGGGGAGTGTTCAGCTGTTGTGACCTGCACTGGATGTGCTATGTTTGTTTTTCTTCCACAGGACAGATGTGACTTTGTCTGTACAAAGTGCATGCTGGTCTCCATACTGGAAGAGAAAGTTCAAGGTCTGGAGCAACAGGTATCAACCCTGCATTGCATAAGAGAAACTGAAGATTTCCTGGACGGATGTCAGGATAGGCTTCTATGGGTACAAGGTTCTGAAGATTCAGAGCAGGCTGCACATCGGGGACAGAAAGATGGTGAAGAAATCTGGCATCATGTGACCTCCAGAAGAAAAAAGGGGAACGTCCATGTACCAGCAGGGCAGATACAGGTAAGTAACCGTTTTCATGTTCTCTCCACAGATACTAATGCGGAGAGTGGACCAGATGATACGTCTGAGGGAAGGGAGCAGAAGGAGACTCAGCCAATTGGAAGGCATGGGATGCACTGTCCTAGGGTTGGGGGTTCCATGACCACTGCTCCCAAGAGAAGGAGGCGGGTGGTGGTGGTCGAGGACTCTCTCCTCAGGGGGACTGAGTCATCTATCTGCCGCCCCAACCGGGAAAACCGAGAAGTCTGCTGCTTGCCAGGAGCTAAGATTCGCGATGTGACGGAGAGACTGCCGAGACTCATCAAGCCCTCAGATCGCTACCCGTTCCTGCTTCCCCACGCGGGCTCCAATGATACTGCCAAGAATGACCTTGAGCGGATCACTGCGGACTACGTGGCTCTGGGAAGAAGTTTGAGGTGCCAGTGGTGTTCTCGTCCATCCTCCCCGTGGAAGGAAAAAAATCCACCTGGGTAGAGACCGTCGAATCGTGGAAGTCAACGAATGGCTACACAGGTGGTGTCGGAGAGAAGGCTTTGGATTCTTTGACCACGGGATGGTGTTCCAGGAAGGAGGAGTGCTAGGCAGAGACTGGCTCCACCTAACCAAGAGAGGGAAGAGCATCTTTGCAAGCAGGCTGGCTAACCTAGTGAGGGGGGCTTTAAACTAGGTTCACCGGGGGAAGGAGACCAAAGCCCTGAGGTAAGTGGGGAAGTAGGATACCAGGAGGAGGCACGAGGAGCGCGTGAGAGGGGAGGGCTCCTGCCTCATACTGAGAAAGAGGGGTGATCAGCAGGTTACCTCAAGTGCCTATATACAAATGCACGAAGCCTGGGAAGCAAGCAGGGAGAACTGGAAGTCCTGGCACAGTCAAGGAATTATGATGTGATTGGAATAACAAAGACTTGGTGGGATAACTCACATGACTGGAGTACTGTCATGGATGGATATAAGCTGTTCAGGAAGGACAGGAAGGGCAGAAAAGGAGGGGGAGTTGCACTGTATGTAAAAGAGCAGTATGACTGCTCAGAGCTTCATACTGCAAAAAAAGTATGACTGCTCAGTATGACTGCTCAGAGTTTCATACTGCAAAAAAACCTGAGAGTCTCTAGATTAAGTTTAGAAGTGTGAGCAACAAGGGTGATGTCGTGGTGGGAGTCTACTATAGACCACCGGACCAGGGGGATGAGGTGGAAGAGGCTTTCTTCCAGCAACTCGCAGAAGTTACTAGATCGCAGGCCCTGGTTCTCATGGGAGACTTCAATCACCCTGATATCTGCTGGGAGAGCAATACAGCGGTGCACAGGCAATCCAGGAAGTTTTTGGAAAATGTAGGGGACAATTTCCTGGTGCAAGTGCTGGAGGAACCAACTAGGGGCAGAGCTCCTCTTGACCTGCTGCTCACAAACCGGGAAGAATTAGTAGGGGAAGCAAAAGTGGTTGGGAACCTGGGAGGCAGTGACCATGAAATGGTCGAGTTCAGGATCCTAACACAAGGAAGAAAGGAGAGCAGCAGAATACAGACCCTGGACTTCAGAAAAGCAGACTTTGACTCCCTCAGGGAACTGATGGGCAAGATCCCCTGGGAGAATAACATGAGGGGGAAAGGAGTCCAGGAGAGCTGGCTGTATTTTAAAGAATCCTTATTGAGGTTACAGGGACAAACCATCCCAATGTGTAGAAAGAATAGTAAATATGGCAGGCGACCAGCTTGGCTTAACAGTGAAATCCTTGCTGCTCTTAAATACGAAAAAGAAGCTTACAAGAAGTGGAAGATTGGGCAAATGACCAGGGATGAGTATAAAAATATTGCTCGGGCTTGCAGGAGTGAAATTAGGAAGGCCAAATCACACCTGGAGTTGCAGCTAGCAAGAGATGTTAAGAGTAACAAGAAGGGTTTCTTCAGGTATGTTAGCAACAAAAAGAAAGTCAAGGAAAGTGTGGGCCCCTTACTGAATGAGGGAGACAACCTAGTGACAGAGGATGTGGAAAAAGCTAACGTACTCAATGCTTTTTTTGCCTCTGTCTTCACGAACAAGGTCAGCTCCCAGACTACTGCGCTGGGCAGCACAGCATGGGGAGAAGGTGACCAGCCCTCTGTGGAGAAAGAAGTGGTTCGGGACTATTTAGAAAAGCTGGACGAGCACAAGTCCATGGGGCCAGATGCGTTGCATCCGAGAGTGCTAAAGGAGTTGGCGGATGTGATTGCAGAGCCATTGGCCATTATCTTTGAAAACTCATGGCGATCGGGGGAGGTCCCAGATGACTGGAAAAAGGCTAATGTAGTGCCCATCTTTAAAAAAGGGAAGGAGGAGGATCCGGGGAACTACAGGCCAGTCAGCCTCACCTCAGTCCCTGGAAAAATCATGGAGCAGGTCCTCAAGGAATCAATTCTGAAGCACTTAGCGGAGAGGAAAGTGATCTGGAACAGTCAGCATGGATTCACCAAGGGCAAGTCATGCCTGACTAATCTAATTACCTTCTATGACGAGATAACTGGTTCTGTGGATGAAGGGAAAGCAGTGGACATGTTGTTCCTTGACTTTAGCAAAGCTTTTGACACAGTCTCCCACAGTATTCTTGACAGCAAGTTAAAGAAGCATGGGCTGGATGAATGGACTATAAGGTGGATAGAAAGTTGGCTAGATTGTCGGGCTCAACGGGTAGTGATCAATGGCTCCATGTCCAGTTGGCAGCCGGTATCAAGTGGAGTGCCCCAGGGGTCGGTCCTGGGGCCGGTTTTGTTCAATATCTTCATAAATGATCTGGAGGATGGTGTGGATTGCACCCTCAGCAAGTTTGCAGATGACACTAAACTGGGAGGAGTGATAGGTACACTGGAGGGTAGGGATAGGATACAGAGGGACCTAGACAAATTGGAGGATTGGGCCAAAAGAAATCTGATGAGGTTCAACAAGGACAAGTGCAGAGTCCTGCACTTAGGATGGAAGAATCCAATGCACCGCTACAGACTAGGGACCGAATGGCTCGGCAGCAGTTCTGCAGAAAAGGACCTAGGGGTTACAGTGGACGAGAAGTTGGATATGAGTCAGCAGTGTGCCCTTGTTGCACAGTGCCAAGAAGGCCAATGGCATTTTGGGCTGTATAAGTAGGGGCATTGCCCACAGATCAAGGGACGTGATCGTTCCCCTCTATTCGACATTGGTGAGGCCTCATCTGGAGTACTGTGTCCAGTTTTGGGCCCCACACTACAAGAAAGATGTGGAAAAACTGGAAAGAGTCCAGCAGAGGGCAACAAAATTGATTAGGGGACTGGAACACATGACTTATGAGGAGAGCCTGAGGGAACTGGGGATGTTTAGTCTTCAGAAGAGAAGAATGAGGGGGGATTTGATAGCTGCTTTCAACTACCTGAAAGGGGATTCCAAAGAGGATGGCTCTAGACTGTTCTCAGTGGTAGCAGATGACAGAACAAGGAGTAATGGTCTCAAGTTGCAGTGGGGGAGATTTAGGTTGGATATTAGGAAAAACTTTTTCACTAGGAGGGTGGTGAAACACTGGAATGTGTTACCTAGGTAGGTGGTGAAATCTCCTTCCCTAGAAGTTTTTAAGATCAGGCTTGAGAAAGCTCTGGCTGGGATGATTTAGTCGGGGATCGGTCCTGCTTTTGAGCAGGGGGTTGGACTAGATGACCTCCTGAGGTCCCTTCCAACCCTGTTATTCTATGATTATATGAACATGGGCTTGTGCCAAAATGGGTACATAGGTGTTGTCTATCGCTCCACTGCAATTCAGGAACCTCACTGCTGCAAATCCATCAACCATGTCCTGTGCATTGCCTAGAGTCACAGTCCTGCATAGCAGGAGGTGAATAATGGTCCTGAATGCTTGCATCACAACGACCCTCAGCGTGCATTTCCTAACTCCAAATTATTCCCGAGTGACCAATAGCGATCTGGTGTTACACGTTTCCACAGTGCAATCACTACTTGCGTCTCCACTGTCAGTGCAGTTTTCATTTTGGTGTCCCTGCAACGGAGGGCTGGAATGAGCTCAGTGCACAGATCCAGAAATCTGGCATTGTGCATCTGAAAGTTCTGCATCCAGAGCTCTTCATCCCAACCCTGTATTACAATGTGATACTAACAGCTCGTGCTTGTTTCTTGGTCCGAGAATCAGTGCCCCACTATCTGAAGCCACTCTGAGACCACCACCACCAACCTCGAATTGGTTCTCTGTGTGTCCCATAGCAATCTGTCCTCCATGAACCCGTCATGCTCCCTATTCATTCCGTTCTTCTTGAGGCTCTGCAAATATTTCAGGATCTTGAGCCCAATGCTTGCAATGCTCATGACAATAGTGCAGAAGTAGGGTGAGACTAGATAAGAAATGACTCCTCCGTTATGCTATTTGTAGTTTTCACACATAAAAATACTGTTGTGGCTGTGCACTTGATGTAAATTTCACTGAAGTCATCCATCAGGTTTTGAAGACAGCACAAAAGCCTCATGTCCACAATACGCACTAACAGCTTGCGTGATGCACTTTAGAAGTTACAGAAGCACAAGCACAGCACACCTAAATCCAGAATCTTCCCATCTCCCTCAATCCTGTACCTGAAAAAAACTCTCTCTCACACACACACACCCTTAGTCTGGAAGCTCCAGTCTTCTAAGACCCAGATCCTGCAAATTCCTAGCCACATATGTAACTCTAGTCATGCAAGCAGTGTGACTGGCTCCAGTGGGACTCATTCTGGTGAATTTATCTATGTGCAAGATCATTTTTGCATCTATTTTTGCAGGACTGGGGCCTATAAGGATAAAAATATAATGGAAATACCAGTGTAACAGCACAAACAGCAACACTGTAAATAGAACTTTCATGCTAGAGTGCTTCCCCTTGAAAGTAAGGACTTAGTTCGAAGAGAGATGCAACTCTCCAATCTCTCTGCACGCAGAACCCCCCTCAAAGCCAATGGGAGCTCTGCATGTGGATGGGAATCTGGGAGGCAGTGACCATGAGTTGGTTGAGTTCAGGATCCTGACGCAGGGAAGAAAGGTAAGCAGCAGGATACGGACCCTGGACTTCAGGAAAGCAGACTTCGACTCCCTCAGGGAACGGATGGCCAGGATCCCCTGGGGGACTAACTTGAAGGGGAAAGGAGTCCAGGAGAGCTGGCTGTATTTCAAGGAATCCCTGTTGAGGTTACAGGGACAAACCATCCCGATGAGTCGAAAGAATAGTAAATATGGCAGGCGACCAGCTTGGCTTAATGGTGAAATCCTAGCGGATCTTAAACATAAAAAAGAGGCTTACAAGAAGTGGAAGGTTGGACATATGACCAGGGAAGAGTATAAAAATATTGCTCGGGCATGTAGGAATGATATCAGGAGGGCCAAATCGCACCTGGAGCTGCAGCTAGCCAGAGATGTCAAGAGTAACAAGAAGGGTTTCTTCAGGTATGTTGGCAACAAGAAGAAAGCCAAGGAAAGTGTGGGCCCCTTACTGAATGAGGGAGGCAACCTAGTGACAGAGGATGTGGAAAAAGCTAATGTACTCAATGCTTTTTTTGCCTCTGTTTTCACTAACAAGGTCAGCTCCCAGACTGCTGCGCTGGGCATCGCAAAATGGGGAAGAGATGGCCAGCCCTCTGTGGAGATAGAGGTGGTTAGGGACTATTTAGAAAAGCTGGACGTGCACAAGTCCATGGGGCCGGACGAGTTGCATCCGAGAGTGCTGAAGGAATTGGCGGCTGTGATTGCAGAGCCATTGGCCATTATCTTTGAAAACTCGTGGCGAACGGGGGAAGTCCCGGATGACTGGAAAAAGGCTAATGTAGTGCCCATCTTTAAAAAAGGGAAGAAGGAGGATCCTGGGAACTACAGGCCAGTCAGCCTCACCTCAGTCCTTGGAAAAATCATGGAGCAGGTCCTCAAAGAATCAATCCTGAAGCACTTGCATGAGAGGAAAGTGATCAGGAACAGCCAGCATGGATTCACCAAGGGAAGGTCATGCCTGACTAATCTAATCACCTTTTATGATGAGATTACTGGTTCTGTGGATGAAGGGAAAGCAGTGGATGTATTGTTTCTTGACTTTAGCAAAGCTTTTGACACGGTCTCCCACAGTATTCTTGTCAGCAAGTTAAGGAAGTATGGGCTGGATGAATGCACTATAAGGTGGGTAGAAAGCTGGCTAGATTGTCGGGCTCAACGGGTAGTTATCAATGGTTCCATGTCTAGTTGGCAGCCGGTATCAAGTGGAGTGCCCCAAGGGTCGGTCCTGGGGCCGGTTTTGTTCAATATCTTCATAAATGATCTGGAGGATGGTGTGGATTGCACTCTCAGCAAATTTGCGGATGATACTAAACTGGGAGGAGTGGTAGATACGCTGGAGGGGAGGGATAGGATACAGAAGGACCTAGACAAATTGGAGGATTGGGCCAAAAGAAATCTGATGAGGTTCAATAAGGATAAGTGCAGGGTCCTGCACTTAGGACGGAAGAACCCAATGCACAGCTACAGACTAGGGACCGAATGGCTAGGCAGCAGTTCTGCGGAAAAGGACCTAGGGGTGACAGTGGACGAGAAGCTGGATATGAGTCAGCAGTGTGCCCTTGTTGCCAAGAAGGCCAATGGCATTTTGGGATGTATAAGTAGGGGCATAGCGAGCAGATCGAGAGACGTGATCGTTCCCCTCTATTCGACATTGGTGAGGCCTCATCTGGAGTACTGTGTCCAGTTTTGGGCCCCACACCACAAGAAGGATGTGGATAAATTGGAGAGAGTCCAGCGAAGGGCAACAAAAATGATTAGGGGTCTGGAACACATGACTTATGAGGAGAGGCTGAGGGAGCTGGGATTGTTTAGCCTGCAGAAGAGAAGAATGAGGGGGGATTTGATAGCTGCTTTCAACTACCTGAAAGGGGGTTCCAAAGAGGATGGCTCTAGACTGTTCTCAATGGTAGCAGATGACAGAACGAGGAGTAATGGTCTCAAGTTGCAGTGGGGGAGGTTTAGATTGGATATTAGGAAAAACTTTTTCACTAAGAGGGTGGTGAAACACTGGAATGCGTTACGTAGGGAGGTGGTAGGATCTCCTTCCTTAGAGATTTTTAAGGTCAGGCTTGACAAAGCCCTGGCTGGGATGATTTAACTGGGAATTGGTCCTGCTTCGAGCAGGGGGTTGGACTAGATGACCTTCTGGGGTCCCTTCCAACCCTGACATTCTATGATTCTATGATTCTATGTGGTAAGTTCTGAGTTCATTCTCACTTCTTTGCAAAAATGCTTTAGAAAGAGGATGGGCAAATTCTATACCTTATTAATAGTGATGATGTTATTTGCAATGACAGCAATCAATCCCACGTCTGTCGGCCTGCAGACAACAAATGAGAATGAAAGGCACAGCTATTAGACAGCAGCCTTGTCACATGTGGAAGTATGAGAGCTTGTTTGAATGAAGCACTTACTTTAATTTGATGATCTGATTGTAAAGCTGGAGAGCATCCTCTGTACGTCCCTGTAGTTGCATGATATAGGCCATCTGACCATGAATAATGGCCAACTCAGCCTCAATGTCTTCCTCAGTCACATCCTGAAGGAAAATCCAGACAAAACAAAATGAAGACTCTCCTTTCGTGTGCTCCCTGGCTTCAGCGTTTTGCAGAGGACCTGTTCCTTTTTCAGTCGATCTTGGGCAAAACCATCAGTCACAATCCCCACCACTAGAAGAGCATATCTTCAAAAGACACCATTACACACATTCACGCCATAAAGCAGAAAATAGGCGCAAAAGGCAGAGCTACTTTTAACAACAGAAAGTACCCTCCCAACCCACGTGTGTGCGGCCTGCTTCCACCCTACAGATATGTCAAAGTGTGCTGGATATGAATCACAAATTGTGGGCCTGATTCACACAGCCTCAATACCTCTGCAGTGGGCGTACCCACCCCTCTAATGTGGTAGGAGTACACACACATTGCACTGATGAAGGGACTGCAGAAGGGGCAAGACAGGAGACAGTCAGGCCCCAAGAATTTAAATTTTAGCAACAGGCAGAAGGATAGCTCACACCTCAGGAGTGGTATTGGGAACATGAAATTAGGCAGACTGGTGACTCTTGCTGGGTATGATATTGCATAGCAATTTAATAAGTGATCACATGGCTAATCCCTGGGGCACTGCTTTGAAATGCTTTGGTGTAAAAGGCACATTATTCAGAGTAACAACAACAACTTACAGAGTCTTCTGAAAGCGACTGGCGACACAGATCTAGAGAAAATAATTTGAAAGACAAATTTAGAAAGGGTTAATTCTTACCTAGAGGAAAGCACAGAACAAGACGATGGCAGGAATGTTTGTTTATATCATGTGCCCATTGTGGATAATAAGTGAGGCTTCTACAAAGTTTCACAAGTACTTTTTAATGCAAGAAAGTAAGGAAATGATTGGGTGTGTGTGGGAGAGAAATACAGTCTACAGTGAAATTTTTTAAAAAGTCAAGAATGCCGGAGACATAGCTCCTCCAGAATTCTTTTTGAGTACTCACGTTTTTTTACTTAGAGACTAACAAATTTATTTGAGCATAAGCTTTCGTGAGCTACAGCTCACTTCATTGGATGCATCAGTGGATGAAGTGAGCTGGAGCTCACAAAAGCTTATGCTCAAATACATTTGTTAGTCTCTAAGGTGTCACAAGTACTCCTTTTCTTTTTGCGAATACAGACTAACACGGCTGCTACTCTGAAACCTGTTTTTTTACTTGTTTCTCTCCTTCCCCTGTTCATTTTCTTTAAAAATACTTTATGATCTTTCATGAAGGAGCTCTCTCCACCATAATTACTTGTTACTCATATGGCCTTACCCAGACTTAAAAGACTGATGTAGATTTTGTCATTCTCCTTTGTGCAATACTGCCTCACTAGGTCCTTCTGGTTTTCATCCCCACTTTTATTCCTGGAGTCTACTCTTCTCTCTCACCTACTGCTCAGTAAGCAGTTTTGCAGTGTGATAAAAGCAGTGAAGCTCTGTGTTTTCCTAAAGATTATTGTCTCAGCGCCTGGATTAACTAACAGTAGAAAGAACATGCACTAAGAATGACCTGCAGCTCGTCTAGCTCCACACAACTGTAACTAAGGTCAAGACTGAACTATGTTATTTATTACCATGGTATCCGACAGGACAAACCTGAAGGGTTCGCATTATTTTCCACAATTAGATCACAAAAAAGCAAAATTACTAAATAGGAATGTACAAAACTAGCACTCCTGATTCCACAGTAACATTATAGATTAGCTACTGAACCAAAAAATTATGTTAGAAGTACATTAAGTTTGCAAAGTCAAGCACTCCAAAGTCAGGAAAGGCCAGAATTAAGGTTGCCTGTGCAAGCTTAACTCAGCCCCCTTCCTCATCTGGTTGCACACAGACAGATTTACAAATTTAGCTGTAAAACTAACAAACCTCTAGTATTTGAGAATTGAGATTTTCAGAGACGTATAGCTTGTGAGGACAAAAGGCACATCCATGACACCAGGGCAACCCCTTTTCCAAATACTGAGTACTTGCTGTGTCACTTGGGCGTGCCAGAACTTCTCAATGAAACTGCTGTAAGCATTGTTTGTTTGGTTTTTAACATGGGCAAACTAAGGTATTGTTTCTTACACCCCTTCTTGGAAATGGCTGAACTATTTATGCTGAGGTTTTCCAAAAATGTCAGGCCTAAGGCAAGCACCTGGCCTGGAAAACTTCTGAATGACTATAGTCTGGCAAAGTTATAAGCAACTGAAAACAGGGCCTTACAATGGCAAGTGTTGGGTAGCTTTAAGTATTGATGGCATTGCCAGCTCCACCTATAACATATTTAGTCAGCTTAATAAGAGGATATAAGGGAGATCAAGCTTTTCAGTTTTGCAGCTGTCGATGTTAAACCTAATCTGAAAGGCCTGTAACTTGGTTCCTCTTTGCTACTATCAGCTTCTACTTTAATCATTTATTCTCCTTCCTACACATCTTATTGAACAGACTGAAATATAACAATAATAAAAATGGTCTTTCTGAATGTGAAAAATCAAAGTTAGTACACTTGATAGGGCAACCCCCAACTCAGAACATTACGGCACTCTACAGTCTTCAGTACACTCATAAAACAACAACTAAATAGGGCTTTTAAAACTTCTGCTAACGTGAAGAGATTGCACTGACAAAATTATAAGCAGATACCAAATTGCATTTGAGAATTAAACACCAATTGGGAGAGAAGACTGAGATGTTATATACAGTTTACTATTGTAAAATGACAGCAAAACAATAAACTATGCATAGCTGGAAAGCAAGCTGAGATCTACAGATTGAAAAACTATGGACTACATGGGAATTGTAGATAAGAAAACAGTTTGATCTACAAGAGTTAAAAATTACTGATATAATAAAATTTATTTAAGGAATGTTAAGTGCTACTATGTCCCAACCCGTCTTGGCAAACAAGCTATGGAAACTGTAATAGAAGAACCCTATGGTTGTCCAATCCCATTTTCAATCCGGTATCAAATCCTTGTTCTCTCTTTAAATGTGTTTACAAAGAATGAGTGACAGAGAGATCTATAACCCCCCTGTGTTTTTACCTTCTGCTTTCTGTAGGTTTTTCATTGCCTCATTCAGCCTGCCTTGACCAATCAATGCACATGCAGCATTATAACACAGCTCATAGGTAGCTTCTTGGAGGCCCAGATCTTCCTGACATGGAGTGAAAGGATTGGGTTAAATGCTTGAAAGAAATTAAATACAGCCTAATTTTGGATTAGAATCTAAACAGATTTGTTTAAAGCCACTTTTATAGGATTACTACAGACACAAATCATAGCTTTTAGCAAACATGCCAACTTCTTAGATTAATATACAACAGAAGATTCATTATGAAATCCACATGCGAAGGTGATCTTGAGAGGATATGTGCTGTCTAAAAAGCCACGACATGAATGGTCTTCCCTTTATGCTGCAGGACAAAGCCAAGGGGGAATCTGCAATGGAGCTATCCAACTCCTAGCTGTAGAGCAGTCCTGTTCTTAGGAATTAGAGAAAATCAGATTAGACCTCAGGGGAGCTGTCCAGGCTGTTTAAGCACAGAGAGAATTGGCAGAAACTGTAGCCCTGGAGAATTTCAAAGACAAGCTGCAGTCTTAAATATTTAAAAACTTATTTAATGTGCCTAACTATTGAGCTTTACACTTGCAATGGCTCTTCCCAGTCACTAGTGCAGATTAGCAATGTTCTACTGGATTTAAGTAGGCTTTGCAGGACCAAGGGCTTACATCCATTCACATTCAGTGGAATCTTGCTGGTTTGCACGGTCTTGGAGACCCACTGTAAATTACCAGATTGCACAAGTGTGGTAATATGTGCCAATAGCAAAAGGCACTTTTGTTAACTGTAGTTTACATTAAATTATACTTCATGACGTGCTGGGGTATCCAATAGAAAAGAGACACTGGTAAGCAAGGTGACAGATGACTCATTAGCAATAAATGTCCACATTCCCAAACTAGAAACTTGAAGTACGTCATGCACTCGTGCATTAAGGGACACTGATTGCATGGATAAACCACAAGAGTGACCTCTGACACTTCCAGAGGTCAATCTGGATGTGCTCCTGTTGGATAGGAGGCCTCCAGTTTGGAGAAACCACCATCACCCTCACTTGATGATGCGTTGGAGAGGTTTTAGTTGGAGGCTGAAGGTGATGGCTAGTGGCGTTCTGTTATTTTCTTTGTTGGGCCTGTCCTGTAGTAGGTGACTTCTGGGTACTCTTCTGGCTCTGTCAATCTGTTTCTTCACTTCAGCAGGTGGCCCAACTAAAACCTCTCCAACACATCATCAAGGATCTACAACCTATCCTGAAGGACGACCCATCGCTCTCACAAATCTTGGGAGACAGGCCAGTCCTTGCCTACAGACAGCCCCCGAAACAAAAGCAAATACTCACCAGCAACCACACAACAGAACCACTAACCCAGGAACCTATCCTTGCAACAAAGCCCGTTGCCAACTGTGTCCACATATCTATTCAGGGGACACCATCATAGGGCCTAATCACATCAGCCACACTATCAGAGGCTTGTTCACCTGCACATCTACCAATGTGATATATGCCATCATGTGCCACCAATGCCCCTCTGCCACGTACATTTGTCAAACTGGACAGTCTCTACTTAAAAGAATGGACACAAATCAGACGTCAAGAATTATAACATCCATAAACCAGTCTGAGAACACTTCAATCTCTCTGGTTACTCAATTTCTGATCTAAAAGTGGCTATTCTTCAACAAAAAAATTTCAAAAACAGACTCCAGCGAGAGACTGCTGAATTGGAATTAATTTGCAAACTGGATACAATTAACTCAGGCTTGAATAGAGACTGGGAGTGGATGGGTCATTACACAAAGTAAAACTATTTCCCCTTGTTTATTCCCCCCCTCCCCCCCCCCCACTGTTCCTCAGACATTCTTGTTAACTGCTGGAAATGGCCCACCTTGATTATCACTACAAAAGATTTTCTCCCCCGCCCCCCCCCACTCTCCCGCTGGCAATAGCTCATCTTAAGTGATCACTCTCCTTACAGTGTGCGTGATAAACACCCATTTTTTCATGTTCTGTGTGTACATAAATCTCCTCACTGTATTTTCCACTGAATGCATCCGATGAAGTGAGCTGTAGCTCACAAAAGCTTATGCTCTAATAAATTGGTTAGTCTCTAAGGTGCCACAAGTCCTCCTGTTCTTTTTGCGAATACAGACTAACACGGCTGCTACTCTGAAACCTGTCATTTTCTGTGTGTATTAGCTGAGTTCTCCTATTTTCTGTTAATGATTTGGGTTCTCGAATGTCCTCTTCCTGCCTCTACCATCTATGAGCCATGCAATCCATCTTCAGAAGTGTTCTAACACGGGCAAGGTTCAGCAGAGAGAGGGTGGAAGGAGGAACAATCTCTCCCACGCGTGCATGCATGCACACAAACTCACTGGCTCCACTTTCTCCCATGTGCTCTGTGCTGCAACCACTGCAGAAAGGTTGGTTTTCCTTTCTTCTTCGTAGTCGTCTTGGGAGTTCCGGATGAGATCCCGATACACAGCTAAGCAGTCATCATAGCGCTCCAACCTGTACAACTGAAAAGAGAGACATTGCCCTGCACATCGGCATCCACAACTAGAGACACCCGAACAAGTGCTGTAAAGTCTAATTCAGAATTTACTTGAGAAAATAGAGTCCATTGTGGTCTCTGCCAGCCTCCTCACAGCAGGCTTTAGCTCTCTAGGGAGCAAATTAAATGACCATCTTTCAAGCACTGTTTACAGCAAACAACTGTTTCTTCCACATGTTGGGATTATTCTAATCAACTATGGAAACAAAAGGAGGAGGAAAAGCCTTTTCTCTTCCTCTTTTCAATCCTGATGCTCCAAGGTAGTCCATCCTTGTGTTGCTTCACACACAGCGGCTCCTGATGTCAGAGCTATATGCATGAAGCATGTGCAGGACTAGATCCTAAACCAAGCGCTCACAGAGTGAGAAGTAAAGCACTCGCCTCAGGACCGCCCACTTCCCTGGCTGATGGAAATCAAGCAAATCACTTCATTCTAGCCCTGGGGAGAAGGAAGGTGGCCAACTGTATGGCTGCACAGGCACATTTTGGTTCAGTGGCGTCCAGCAAACTACCCTGCTTTCCGGAACAGAGGAATGTGATTCATTAGGAGCTGAAATGGATGGAAGTGGGGGAAGATTAGTGAGCCAACAAGTGAAAGGGTGGTGCTATCTGACAGTTTGGGAGACCCCGGCTAACTAGAAGAGAGGGTAAAATCCTAGGCCCCACTGAAGTCAGTGGGAGTTTTGTTACTGATTTCACTGGGGTTTTCGCCCAGAACATAACCATTTATAAAATCACACCTGAGGGGGAGAAAAGTTTCTCTCTGACTTTTTCCACCTTCACAAAGCAGAGAGCTCATGAATGAAAGACACAGAGTTTCCAAAGCAGTAATTACCACTTGTCCATGCAGCTCCTTCAGTTTGTCTGTCTGCTGGCTGGCACTCTGAATGGTCTTCAGGGCATTTTCAATTCTGTTCAACCTGTACTCACAGTACGCCTTCTCAAATGTGATACAGTCACTGCGAAAACAAGGCAGAGACGGATGGCGGGCGCATCACCACAGCGCTCATTCTACAACATCTGCCTCCTAGGAGAGCCATGAACCCTTATTTGAGCATCCATAACGACTCTTATAAGCTTACCGTGTTGCTAGAGACAGAACAGCATGTGTCAGCACAAGGGTATTGAATTATTTCTCTACTGAGGAGGCATTTCAGAAGACGCTACCATGGAGATCCTGGACTTTAATCTCTTACCTTGCAGCCTAAATTTGGCCTCCGGGACCTCTCTTCTACCTTTTCCTATGTCTTTGGTACCTACATGTACCACAACCACCAATTCCTTCCGAGCACTACCTGTAAGGCTATCTACGTCTCATGCGATCCACTACCATTACACCTGACAGGTAATTTCCCATGAGGTTCTACCAGTCCTCACAAGTACATACACACACACACACACACATATTTTTACATAGGCTGAATGAAAGTTGCTTTGCTATTTAAGTTATGAGTGTTCAAAGAGGCAAGGAATTAAGGCTAAAGTCTAGATTGATTTTTTTTACATTCACATTAGTGGTTATAAATAAGAAATATGAGAAAATACTTTTAGAGTCTACTCTTGTACTATAACAATAATCAGTCCTACATCCTTTCCCTCCATGCATACTTCTTGCTTTCCCATAGGGAAGTGCTTCTGACAGTACATACATTAGTTTTGCTAATAGTGAGTTCTTACATAGCAGTTTTCATCTTAAGCCACTGCACAGACACTAGGCCACAAACAGCCCTGTGAGGCAGGAAGGTAGATACGTAACATTTATCACTGCAGTTTCACAGATGGGAAAATGGAGATAAGGAGGGGAATGGGCCCCAGTCTTGGGAACGCTTTTGCATATTCTGAACTTTATTCACCTGAGCAGTTCCATTGTCTTTCACAGGAGTGCTTATGAGAGTAAGGGCACCTCTACACTACAATCTTAAGTCGACCTATGTTAGATCGACTTACAGCCACCACAGTAATTACCACGGTGGCTGATGTCCACACTACCCCTCTTCTGTCAGTGCTGTGCATCCTCACCATGAGCACTTCCACTGGCCTGGGCTCTCAGTTCCACACCACTCCGCACTGGAAGTCCAGCTGCCCCCGCAAGGCTTCTCGCCTGCATGCTCCCAGTCAGGAGTGGGGGGCAAGTCGCCCGGGGCTTCTCACCTCCGGCAGGTAAATCAGCACCCGTAGTCTGGTCAGCTGCCGTGTTCCCGCTGGGGAACTGGGACCCCGGGGGGCAGTAGGGCTCCCAGAGAGGAATGGGGAGCTCAGGTGACAGCCCGGCTTGGAGCAGAGACCTGGTAGCAGCCCAATGGGTGAGCCAGGAGCCAGCTTTCTTGTCAATTTCACAGCTGCACTGGATGACAGCCAACAGCATATATAAGTGTCTACACAGATACTACGTCACCGTAACTACACTGACATAAGGTCTACACCTCTTGTGGAGATGGAGTTCTGTCAGTGTAGTAGGGCACTTACATTGGAGGGAGCAAGGCTGTGGTGCGTATACTGACATAGTTAGGTTGACATAAGCTGCCTTACATTGACCTAACTGTGTAGTATAGACCAAGCCTAAAGTTAAGCATGTGAAACACTGAAAACATCAGCAACAGCCATTGCCAACCAGCACCACCCTTCTACCTAGATTAATAGCTTCCTGGGGCTTGTGTTTTTTTCATTTGCAGGAGCCTGTGGGGCTACCACTCACCTGGTTAACACTTTGGTGTGGGTGTGGATTACACTGAGGGCTTCCTTGAAGCTTCCATTCTGAATGAGACACACCACTTTGCAGTGAAGGGCAGTCACATCATCCTTGTTGATCTGCAACACTTGGGGAAGCAAAGAGAGTTATCACAATCTCTAACTCCTTTCCTACTTCCCATTAAAATCAGAGTTCATCAAATTAAAATCCAGACAATGTCTCAGACCTTGTCTAGACTAGAAAGTTGAACTGCTTTTAACAATCCCAGTGACGTAGAAGTGGCCAAAAACCCCTGGAGTGGATCAGGTATAATGGTATAAAAGTGATTATACTGGTATAGCTCATTCTGGTTTAGGCAGCAAAAGCTATACCAGTATAAAATACCTTATACTGGTAAAACTGCCTCCACAGTAGGGTTTATACCAGTATTACAGGTATAAATAAATAAATTAAATAAATAAATAACACAATTAATCGCCAATTATACTGGTAGAATTTTTTTTTTAGGGCAGACCAAGCCTTGATGTCAGCTAAGTGTGAAAGTGACGGGAGGGCTAGATAGCACCAGGGTTACTGCACTCACACGTCACTTTGCAGATCAGAGGTCAAAGCCTGACTAACAGGTTCTCAAGAACTGGGCATCATCAATTCTGCAATCCCTACTCAGGAACAAAAGGGCAAGCACACTGAGAAAAAGCAAAGCAAGTCCAGGTCGACAAGAGGATTAATTTCAGGACCCAGAGGCTTGCTACCAGGGAAAGATGATAGGGAAAAATTTGGAACACGGTTTGTATTTTTGCCACACGACATTAATTGTTGAAAGTTCGACTATGGAAAAAAAACAGATCCACTCCTTCCCCCAAAAACATGTCAAAGAGAAAAGTACCTGCTCTTTCCCTATACCACCCTCAGACTACACCGCTTTAGATACCAGACTAGCAGTCATATGACAACACCTTTCAACCCTGATTGTCCAAACTCCAGTTAGCCATAGGTCAGCTGCTTCCAAAGCTGCATACACAAACCAAGGCTCCTTCCTCCACACCGAAATCTCTCAGGGCTGAAGCTCCCTGGGTGCCACCCAATGCTCCCAAACTCTGATTTCACAAAGCTTACGGGTGCCTCTACAAAACTGACAAAACTCAGAATTCTAATACATCTATGGAGACACAGCAAGGTGAACTTAACCCCTAGAAAACATCTCTTCAGAAACTGTATCTAGGCTGCCCAGTTAAACATAACCAAACTGAATCCCAAACACTATCTAACGACAGCCCCTGATGCAGGACTAGGGCCTAAATATGCGCCCTTCCTCTCTTGCTTCTCCTTCCATCAGTATTCTCCCTTTTCCTCTATCAAGGGTAGCCCGATTGCAAACCAATGGATTTATGAAGCCACATCATACTTTAGCAATGGAACTGTTCACATAATATTACTACTCAATAAAATATAGTCTGCATCTTGCTACTGTACTGTAGATGCTTTTCTTTATTATTTGTATTACTGTAGAGCCTATAAACCAGGGCCCCACTGTGCACTGTAGAAACGCAATAGAGACAATCCCTCCCTGGAAGACCTTACAATCTAAGGGTATGTCTTCACTACCCACCGGATCAGCGGGCAGCAATCGATCCAGCGGGGATCAATTTATCGCGTCTAGTCTAGACGCGATAAATAGAGCCCTGAGCGCTCTCCCGTTGACTCCTGTACTCCAGCGCTGCGAGAGGCGCCGGCAGAGTCGACGGGGGAGCGGCAGCAGTTGACTCACCACGGTGGAGAAACCACAGTAAGTCGATCTAAGTACGTCGACTTCAGCTACGTTATTCACGTAGCTGAAGTTGCGTAACTTAGATCGATCACCCCACCCCCGAGTGTAGACCAGGGCTAAGTGTAATGTTACAAAAACAAGTGGCTAAATGAAAAGATGAGGGGAGCACTAGGAAAGAATAAAACAAAACCAGCCAGCATGAAAAGCAGTGACCACAGAACACCAGCTGCCTGACCACCCGCATTACGCTCACAGGACATACTGGCGCCCTGATCCTGAAATCAGATCCATGCAGACAGGCTTCTGAGAACATGAAATGCCTAACTGAGGTTGATAAGCCGCTGCCCACACAGACCCAACTGCAGAATCAGGATCCTGGGAGCTGAGAACACAAATATCCATAGATGGAGACGTTCTCAATACATTAACATGTGATGTAATGAAAGTCCCTTGAGATGGTTTTCAAACTGTGGGGGGCCTGGAGAAACATTTGGGTGAACGTGCGGTGACGCCAGGCAGCTTGGGCTTCAGCCCGGTGGAGCTCAGAGAGGGAGCACCACCTCCACCCCCGACTCACCTCTTTTTGTCTGGGCTGGGGAGGGGGGGGGGCCAGGGGTACACAACTGAAAATTGTAACTCAAAGGGGGGTGGGGGGTCCAGCTCAAAAAGTTTGAAAACCACTGAACATAAGAACGGCCATACTGGGTCAGACCAAAGGTCCATCAAGCCCAGTATCATGTCCTCTGACAGTGGCCAATGGCAGGTGCCCAAAAGGGAATGAACAGAACAGGTTATCATCAAGTGATCCATGCCCTGTCACCCAATCCCAGCTTCTGGCAAACAGAGGCTAGGGACACCATTCCTGTCCATCCTGGCTAATAGCCATTGATGGACCTATCTTCCATGAAACTATCTAACTCCCTTTTGAACCCTGTTACAGTACTGGCTTTCACAACACGCTCTGGCAAGACGTTCCAGAGGTTGACAGTGCATTGTGTGAAAAGATACTTCCTTGTGTTTGTTTTAAACCTGCTACCTATTAATTTCATTTGGTGGTTCCTTGTTCTTGTATTATGAGAAGGAGTAAATGACACTTCCTTATTTACTTTCTCTATACCACTCATGATTTTATAGACCTCTATGATATCCCCCCTTAGTCGCCTCTTTTCCAAGCTGAAAAGTCCCAGTTTTATCAATCTCTCCTCATACGGAAGTTGTTCCATACCCCTAATCATTTTGGTTGCCCTTTTCTGAATCTTTTCCAACTCCAATATATCTTTTTTGAGATGGGGCGACCACATCTGCACGCAGTATTCACAGTGAAGGCATACCATGGATTTATACAGACAATATCATATTGCCTGTGTCTTACTATCTATCCCTTTCTTGACAATTCCCAACATTCTGTTCACTTTTTTGACTGCCACTGTACATTGAGCGGATGATTTCAGAGAACTATCCACAATGACTCCAAGATCTCTTTCTTGAGTGGTAACAACTAATTTGGACCCCATCATTGTATATGTATAGTTAGGATTATGTTTTCCAACATGCATTACTTTGCATTTATCAACATTAAATTTCATCTGCCATTTTGTTGCCCAGTCACCCAGTTTTGTATAAGAGATCCTTTTGTAGCTCTTCGCAGTCTGCCTGGGAAGAATAGTTTTGTATCATCTGCAAATAGTTTATAAGTGAGGTGAAACTTGGGGGTTCATAAGACCCGTGGGCCTGCTGAAAGGGGCACAGCCTGGAAAAGTTGAGATCCGCTGCTCCAGCCCATCAAGGCGCAGCCGGCGCTGCCCCGGGACAGCCCGAGACCAGCGTGTTTGTGACACGTCGGCATATGGCACCGGCCTGCACAGCGGGCTGCAGAGAGCGCTGCACCGGGCCCGGCGGGGGGGCAGTCCCGGGGCCCGGCAGCGCTGCCCGCCACCGAGCGCCAGGGATCTCCCAGGGCCCGGGGAGAAGGGGCAGGGCCCGGGCCCGGAACGGCCAGGCGTGGCAGCTGGGCCGGCACCCCGGAACCGGTACCAGCCCGGCGCTGGACGCGGGGAGTCTCGCCGCGGCCCGGAACCCCCACGCTCCGGCTCCGGCGCGGCTCGGACCGGCCCCTCCGCACCGCGCGCTGGGGGGGGGGAAGGAGGGGGTGCTGCGCGCGCGCGGGACTCACACTTGTTGACGGACTTGAGCGCGCGGCCGAAGTCTCCGTTCTGGCCGCTGCGATTCACCTCGCTCCACAGCGCGGCCGCCGTCCCCGCGCCGCCCGCGGCCGCCATCTTGGGAACGGGGAGAGCGGGGGCGCGGCTCGTCACCTTTCCCCCGGAAGCGGACGCGTGCCCGCCGGGGGCCGGGGCGCGCGTCGCCGTCGGCCCGGCGCTGTCCGGGGTCGGTCCGGGGACGGGGCCAGCTAGAGCCCCAGGTGGGGCCAGCGCCGATAGCCAGGCCCGGGAGCGCTGCTGGGGAAAGCGCGCCCAGCCGCCTGCAGAAACCGGGGCGCCGCCTCAGCAGTCCCGGTCCCCGCCCAGCCCGCAGCGCCCGCTGGCCCTCGGGCACCGTGACGCGTGGCTTGGTGGGAAGTGGCTGCGGCCGCTCGCCCTCGGGCGCCTGCCGCAGAGAGCTCGTGTAACGGGAGGGGGCTCTCCGCCTTCTCCTGCCAGGCCGGGCCGGCGTTTAGCGCACGCGGTGCAGGACTGCTTCAGGCCCGCTCTGACCCCCTGGAATAAGACTTACTTCAAGGGAGCGCTACAGGCATTTGACCGGTGCTGGACTCCGGGGCCCCGAGGAGAAAAAACTTAGACGCTTGTAGAAGTGAAAATAGAAAACACAATCTGAACCACCCCGTTTGTCACTAACTTATTCCAAGCGGATCGGGGCTTAGCAACACAGTACTTTCCCAGTTTGTTACCCGGGATAGCGGGCCCTTAACCACGCTGTTTCAGACAAGGTACTTAGGGCAGAACGAAAAAAGAAAAGGAGGACTTGTGGCACCTTAGAGACTAACCAATTTATTTGAGCATGAGCTTTCCAGAGCTACAGCTCACTTCATCGGATGCAATTTAGGGCAGAATGAAAGCCTTTCCCATCTGTTCTCTGCTTGCAGTGGCCCCTTCTGACTGTAAAATCTGTAACTTGGAGAGAATATTTTAAAAATCTTAAAATGCATTTGATTTCAATATTTGCACTGCATCACTTTTTAGTTAAGACTAGCTACTTTTATGGCCATAGTTCTCTCAAAATTTGGCAAAACGTTTGTGCCATACATTTCCTCAGCAAACTTCTGCAGTATTTTACACATTTGGGATTATCTTGAGGCAGTTCTTATTCCAGCTTCAGTTTGGGTTTGTACATCTTAGACTCAAGCTTTAAGGCCTAAAGGGACTATTATGATTTTTTTAGTCTGACCTGTATATCACAGGCCACAGAACCTCACCCACCCATTCCTGTAATAGGCCAATAATCTCTGGATGAATTATTAAAGTCCTCAAATCTTGATTTAAAACTTCAAGTTACAGAGAATCCACCATTTACTATAGTTCAAAGAAGTGACCCATGCTGCACACTACAGAGGAAGGCAAAACAAAACAGGGTTTCTGCCGACCTGACCTGGAAGAAAATGCCTTCCCAACCCCAAATATGGCAGTCTGTTAGACCCACCAGCCAGACACCTGGGAAAAAATTCTGTGGTAGCTCAGAGCTCTCCCCCTCTCATGTCCCATCTCTGGCCTTTGGAGAGATTTGCTAACAGTCACACAAAAGGGGCACATTGCTATCATAGGCAACATCAAACCATCCTGTCAAGGTTCCTTCCCCACTCTGAACTCTAGGGTACAGATGTGGGGACCTGCATGAAAAAGCCCTTGAGCTTATTTTTACCAGCTTAGGTTAAAACTTCCCCAAGGTACAAACTATTTTTCCTTTTGTCCCTGGACTTTATGGCTGCCACCACCAAGCATCTAACAAAATATAACTGGGAAAGAGCCTGCTTGGAAATGTCTTTCCCCCCCAAAATCCCTCCGAGCCCTACACCCCCTTTCCTGGGGAAGGCTTGATAAAAATCCTCACCAATTTGCAGAGGTGAACACAGACCCAAACCCTTGGATCTTAAGAACAAGGAAAAAGCAATCAGGTTCTTAAAAGAAGAATTTTAATTGAAGAAAAAGTAAAAGAATCACCTTTGTAAAATCAGGATGGTGAATACCTTACAGGGTAATCAGATTCAAAACATAGAGAATCCCTCTAGGCAAAACCTTAAGTTACAAAAAGACACAAAAACAGGAATATCCATTCCATTCAGCACAACTTATTTTATCAGCCATTTAAACAAAACAGAATCTAACACATATCTAACTAGATTGCTTATTAACCCTTTACAGGAGTTCTGATCTGCATTCCTGCTCTTGTCCCAGCAAAAGAAACAGACAGACAGACCCCTTTGGCCCCCCGCTCCCAGCTTTGAAAGTATCTTGTCTCCTCATTGGTCATTTTGGTCAGGTGCCAACGAGGTTATCTTTAGCTTCTTAATCCTTTACAGGTGAAAGGGTTTTTTCCTCTGGCCAGGAGGGATTTAAAGGTGGTTAGCCTTCCCTTTATGACACATCCCCTGCATAAAAACTTAACTTGTTTCAAGATTGAGCTTGTTAAGTTTTTGCTCCCACTGCTCCTCTTGGAAGGCTGTTCCAGAACTTCACTCCTGTGCTGAGAATAGCCAAACTATACAATGACCATGAAGTACAGCTTGCTGTTGTTACAGGATTTGATTTTAACAGTATCTTTGGCGCAAACAGCCTTTCCTTGTTTAACTTACAGCTTAGCAACAGTGCCCAGGAACAAGATCCACGAAAACTAAAATGATAATAGAACAAGTACATGTAACACTTCCATAGTAAATTGGTAGATTAACGTTGCCACTGACTTAATTTTATAAATAAATGGACAATGTGGGAGAGATTACATTTAGAGGTTTTAGACTTGATCATTTGTTGCACACAGTAGACAAATTTGAGGGAACACTACATGCTAAACATTTTTCCTATACTTTTTCCAGTTATGCTAACACTCTACTCATTGAAGGAGTAATTTGTAATAGGCAACAGACTCAGAAGCTTCATTTTATGTTGACATTGTTAACACTTCACTTTCTTTCCAGTCTCTGGTATGTAAACCCATTGTACCACTATTTTTGTATAAACATTTAAATCTCAGTGGTTTCTTGAGGCCAGGTGATTGCATAAAGTTCAAGTCTGTAGTATCCATCCTTTTGCAAATGCAACCTAAATTTTTTTTTTTTAAAAACAATAGGCAGCCTTATTCTTTAAACTATCCATCCACAAGGACTTTTTGGCCTTTTCCACTCCTAAGATAGTGCAAGTTCAGAGTTCATGCGTGTGACATTCTATACCTTGGGGAGCATACTGTAGCCCCCATATTCCTCATTTTCATATAATTGTGATCTTACAAATAAAGCATGCTTTGTAAGGTATCAGGGGAAAGGTCATGATCTGCTGGAAGTCATTTCTCTATCCATAGATGTGTATCGTTAACTCATATATGAGAAAAGAATTGTGTTGTATGGTGGTCACTAAAACATGCTGTAAGTTAGGGGAATCAGCCAAATATTAGCTCCACAGAGGCAACAGCAAGGAAGGTAACCAACACCCAAGTGGGGTATCAAACAATCATCAACAGCCATTGTCCAACAAGGGAGCTGCAATGGGTGCTGCAATGACTCACCTGCATGGGGCCACACCAGGGGAATTGCTCAACCTTGCTTGGAGAGACAATGCTCATGCAACTCTGGACGGGGTGGGGGCGGGACAAAGCCAATAGGGAAGAAAGGACATGATAAAAGGAAGAGACATTTGCCATGCTCTTCCTCTCTTCCACCTACATCTACAGACACCACACCAAGCAACTGAAGCGCTGATCAAAGGGGTGAGCCTGGCTGAAGAGCAACCAGCCAGCCTGTGGTGAGAAGCATCTAAGATTGTAAAGACATTGAAAGTGTTAGAGCAGCTTAGAATGTTTTGCTTTTATTTCATTTGATCAAATCTGACTTGTTATGCTTTGACTTATAATCACTTAAAATCTATCATAGTTAATAAGTTTGTTTATTCTACCTGAAGCAGTGCATTTGGTTTGAAACATGTCAGAGGCTTCCTTTGGGATAACAAGCCTGGTACATATCAATTTCTTTGTTCACTTGACAAACTCAAACTTGCAGTGTCCAGCAGGCATAACTGGACATTGCAAGATGGAGGTTCCTAGGGTTGTGTCTGAGACCGGAGATATTGGCTAGTGTCATTCGCTTGCAAGTAGCTGGGAGCAGCTTCCATGCCAGAGGCTGTGCATGAACAGCCCAAGAGTGGAGATTCTCACAGCAGAGCAAGGTAAGGCTGGCTCCCAGAGTCAAGGATTGGAGTGACCTAGCAGATCACCAGTCCAGATAACACCAGGGGGGAACGTCACAACAAGTATTTTAGATTTTAGTCAAGAGTAACTTATCCTAGTCAAATTCCATTTGCCATTGTGCTAATTAATGTCCATTGATATGTTTAGACCTAAAGTATCCCTAATCCTTATTTGCTAATTTAATAGTCTCAACTCAGTTGTGTCCAACAAACTATATTAACACTTCCCCCAGTACTGGTCCCAAGAGATCTCATTTACCCCAGAAAAGCAGCTCTTCGTTGTTACGGTCATAAGTTCTTCCCTCACCCACTGCAGGACTCTGACTCACTTGTTTCCTCACTTATGAGTGATGGTTAGAAAATTAAAGTTTCAACCATTAGAAACCATCTATTATAATTTTCCTCAGATTTCACACGTTAGAAATACATGTTTTTTGCTTTTCAGAAACTGGTTTGACCCCATCAAGTTATCAGTTTTTCCCCCCCTAGAAAAAAGGAAAGGGCTCATCCAACAGTTTCCATTGATTTCTTTTGTTAGAAACAGGCACTTCCCAATTTTCAGAAGTTTGCTGATAAACGTATTTCACACCACTCTTTATAAATGAGTATTCTTATACCTTGTGTGTACTGAGGCAATAAATGTAGCAGAAGCTCAACATACCAGAGTTTTGACTGACAACATATTACTGTGGAATATTTAAGTTTAAATTGTGCTAGCTTGGGCGAATCCACTGGTTACAACTAATAAAATACTGTATGGTTTAGCATACTGTTATATATAATTTAAGAATTTCAGAAGTCCCCATATTGTGACATCTATTGGCAATGTAAGCATATACAATTAAGTTAGAGAGGTAGTATCTGATATTACACATCTTACAAATGAAATTCAAGAAAATGGGAGAGAGACTTGGAAAAGTGTCTAAACATTTTAAATGATCTTTTATGGCTTTTTTGGAGTTTGTTGGGACATCATTGTGTACTGATGAATATATAATCTTAAACCTCCACAGTAAGCCTCAATAGCAGCCTCAGATTAATGAAGTACTGGTTCACAGAACTGCCTCAAGTAATTTTTGAAAACAAGCACATTTTTCCAACAGTTCCAATAGCAACTGCCTATGAAAACAAGTTGGGGAAAGCAATCCATGTTTTAAACACATCAGATTATACTCTTTGATTAACATAACAGTATATTTTAATTAAATACCCAGAACTCAAGCTGATATTTAAAATGTTTATTGTTTCATCATTAAAAGTTCTCTATAGAAGGATGGCAATGCTATTTCAGTGCATATTATATGGAAAAATCATACCTCTCAAGTGTCTAGCCTAGAAACCAGAGACAGCACTATGTCTAATTAGTGTGCAAGGTCAAGAACACAATGCTGTCAATGCAAATATACAGAAAAATACACAGCTATTAAATATAAAAAATTCTGTGGTCAAGTGGAAGAGTAACAGGGTATTACAATGACAACTAGGAAAGCAATGTGGGTATGGGAAAAACAGAACTCATTTCTTGGGCAATTGACTGGGACAGGTCAAAAAAATTCAAGAATCTGGCAGGAGCTGTCAAAGTCACAAGTGCTACCTTTTGTGTGAAGGCAAGTACTATCCTTAGCCACTGGTTTAGAAGATTTTCAAAAGCATGGACAAGTGCCACTGAAAGTCAATGAGACATGCTTCTAACTCACTTAGGCACTTTTGAAAATTTCCACCTTACTCAGCAGATTCTTCTGTTACATGTCTTTACAGGTGGCTGAAATGCTATCTGCTAAAGACTCACTTTCTGCACACCTATGACTTTATTCTTCAGTTCCTTTATAGCTATGGAGAATATTGCTCAAAGCCACAACATTGTGTGGCTTTAGTAGACTGACAGATAGCTGTACACACTAGACTAAGTATCTTGAACATACAATATCACATATATAACTATCAGACTTGAAATAGTTTTATAGTTAGTTTACATCCGTGTAAATAAAATAATCCCCTTTCAAACAAGATAAGACAAGATCCACTTACTCTGTGCTTTTTTATACTGAAGCACTGGTCATTAAGACCTAAGTAATCAATTTTTATCATGCCTGCACAGTTAGCTTTCTAATCTTCATTTTAAAAAAAGTTGAATAAAAATAGATTAAGAAGTATTTTTGGTCAGCTTTATTGATGCATCTAATACAATCAAGCCTGGCTAATCTGCATTAATCCACTGTCTACCACGATGAATGTCTAATAAATAGGATTTGCTTCAATTAAAAACAGACAACTGAGAGGTATGCAGAAAACTTGTCTTAAATATTGTAAATTACAGGTGATATAGCCTTATGGAACAAGAACTACAATTATTACAGATAACATTACTGTTAACAGATAATGCATGAACTGAAAGACTGACAGTCACTAGGAAATCATTTCAGTCAAAGACTTGCAAAAAAGTTGTGCTTTGACGGTACTGTATATTCATATAGCAATCAATTTTCTTACACAAGTTAAATACCTATGATTTAAGTGTTAGTCTACATTTGAAAAGCCATTTTACTCAATATATACTATGTATAAAATAAATTTAAAAAGGGAAGCGGGGAAAATATTTTGTATCCACTGCAAAAAAAAAAAAAAAAAACCACAAAAACACACATCAGTAGTTCCATAAATGAACATTTTACCTCCCTTTGGTAAAATGTGAAAAGTTGACATAAGACCAAAAACATACAATACTTATAAATAGAAACATTTCAACACAGATTTTTTGAAAAATGGAATTAGATGTCAGTTTTCTTTTCTCAACAATGCAATTTAAATTTTGCATTTTATAGCATCAATAAACTTACAGATAAGAGATTTGCATGTCACACCCATACAAGAGTTGAGAACAAAAAGGGGGAAGTACTCCTTTAAGGGTGTTAAAAACATAGGAATCAGATCCCAGAAAATAATTACCTGCTTATTGGCAGAAGCCCCATCCCCAAGCCAGTGACATCAATACTTCAGTCATAGTGAGGTATGAACAGAAAAAGTCTACAACTGGTACTCCCACCCATTATGCATACCCCCACCCCCATACACATTTGCTTATTGACAATGCTGTCGTTTGGGCAGTAAAATTGCTTACTTTGTCTCCTTTGTACATCATATTTTAGTCACCATGGTCAAGAAAAAAAAGATACATTTCATCTTTTAACTCAATATTACTGTTGCTCTTTTTAAAAAAAAAAACTTTCAATGGAACCATTTAAAAATTCTTGTTCCAGCATTTATATGTAGCATAAATACAAAAACAGAATGGAACCAACAATTACAATTTTTAAAGTGAGATACTAAACATATTTAGATAAAAGGAAGTGAACACAGTGTCTTTTTCCAAACAATAGAAACCTTGAAATCCATCAGCAAGTCAGTCAAGATAGTACACTTACAATAAACAAGGTGAAAAGGAGGATCTAAAATACACCCAAGGTTTGCTATGCTATTTCTCCTTATTGCCCTTTCTCTCATTTGTATGGATGGCCACTGAATGACAAGATGTCTATGACAGTTCTGTACTAAACTCCTTTCACCACTGCTGCCAGCTGAAGTCGTCATTGCTGCCAAAGACCAAGAAAAATCCTAGGATAGTAGCAAAGATGACAGTATTCCCTGTGAGGACGAGTGCACATGCTCCCCACAAAATCTGTGGATAAGGGAAATTTAGTTACATATACAGAGAAACAGACAGCAGAAGCAACCAAATGAGACAAAAATGAGTATGCAAAGTTACTGAACGTGGTCTGAAGTGTAACAAGTCACTGATGCAAGGACAAGTTTGTATATTATGATTTGAAATTAAACCACAAAGCCCAGGTACATGTTTTAACAATTCTCTCACAGTTGGTCCGGCACCAGAGCAGCTCCCCACACTGCTAGCAATGGAGGAAGTGCTAGAGTACAGGCACAGCTGCTTTTCACCACCATGTCATCTAGACCTGCTCCAAGCAGGGTTAGATAACACAGTAAAACACGTCTGCTCTCAACCTACCCTTGTGCTTCTTTGGTTGCTAGCCCGAGTACCAGACTTGCCTAAACAGAGAATTATAGATGCAGCCCTCTAAAAAAAAAAAGTTATCTTGGTAACTAAGTGGGATTTTCAAAAGCCATATAAAGGAATTAGGTGTTCAGAATCCATTAAAAGTCAATAGAAGTTGGGCACCTGACTCCCTCAGGCACTTCTGAAAGCCACACTTCAGTTGGGAGGTTTCCCTCTAGGAAAGAACTTAAACAACAACTTTATTTTCTGATTTTCTCAATGGAATTAAAGCAGACTAGATATTCTTTTAAAAGGTGTAAGTGAAAGAATACAAAGCAGTACAGAGTGTTTTGAGGGACTGAAGAGAATTATACATGGATTAGAATGAGGGCCACTCATTTTTTCATCATTCTCTGACATCCTATATTTTTGTTTACTGAACCTAACAAAAAGAAGAAAGAGAAATAGCTGACTACCAAGGAACTATCATTTGTGTAATAGTTGGAAAGGGTCTCCAAATTATTTGGAACATTTCTAGTTTTGTTTCTGGGGGTAAGTTTTTATATTGCTGTTGTGTTATATATATTTTCATCTACTCAGGTACACTCTAAACATCTTAGTTTAAGTTATATTAAAATGTATCAGCAAAACTTTAAGCTTAGAGAGAGTATTACACAACATAGAATCATTTAGCAAAGAACATGTTCCCATATGGAAATATTACCAACCAGTTGTGCTCTGGCAAATACTATAGGTAGTCCAAATGCTGAGACAACAATGCCTGTTGTAAGAAATATTGCTAGTTCCTTGCAAGCATTACTTGTAGCATCTGTTTCATCTACTAATCTTCTTGCTATGCAGTATGGAATAGGAGAAAGGATGTAAAAAAACAGAACAAACAGTGGCCAGTATTGGCTGGGGAAAAGAAAAAAAGAGACAAGAGTTAATATTCCCATTTCTCCACAGTAAATACTTTATTGTTGCTTTTCCTGATATAAGATTATACTTTTATCCTACCACCCAGGAAACAGGAAAGTTTAAGAAGCCCCTACCACAGTGATTGCTGTACAAAGCATATTAAGAACTAGTCACTTGCCCCACTGCAAAGTTATAACCCTCTTTTAATCGATTTCCTATTCAGGCAAAACTTTAAGAATGGGGCATTCCAACATGAACTGACAGACATATTGGCTCCAGTTCATTGATGTGGGAAGTGAATTCCATAACCAAGATAGGCCCACTGATGAAAATGTTCTGGCAATAGCCCCAGATGTTCAAGCCTGGGGCTGATTCAGCTGACCTCAATGACAGTGGAGGAAAACAGGTTCAGAGGGAGTTCTCAGAAGGTTATAGAGAAAGATCTCAATCTGCTCCTCCCTTCGCTTCATGAACTTGTATTGAAACATTTAAAACAAAACACAAATCCAGCTATCATTACTAAAAATAATCAAGTGCCAAGATCTTTTAACATTTTAAATATCCAAGTGCACCAATGCCATTATGTAATCCATACATCCATACCATTTGGCAATAATGGTTTATTTTATTAACACTTAAACCGATATGGTTTCTTAAGCACATAATGAAGGGAAAGACATATCCATCCATGTTTTTCTGGGAGCCTCATTGCATCATTTAAGAGAACCAGATATGATCAACTCCACTCTGAATATTTTACCAACCAAGCCAAGCTTAATAGGACTTAAAAGCTGCCCATAAAAAAAATTATCTGTGGAAGGAGACAATTGTTCTCTACAGACATTTATAAAAAAAAAAGCAAAGCAATGGAATGAATGCCTCCATAATATTTTTAAGAACTTGGAAAATTAATACTTTGGCAGATATTTTAAGTTTAGCGTTCACTCAGTAAGAAGGGGTCATACAAAGTATATTTAGCACTACACCTGACATTTATCACACAGAAAGCAGGGAAAAGGACGCTACAGACCAAAACACAGACCCATGAGGACAACTTATCCCACAACAACAGTGCAAGATGTCATCCTACCTAGCAAGAGGTGTTTAGTATATTTTTTTCATTCTACCATAAGTTGAAAGAGCAGGACAATTTATCAAACAGACCTGGTATACAGAAGAAACGAGAAGGGCCTTCCCTTGGGCTAGATGGTCTACAAGCTTGTCTATCAGTGAATCGAGAGAGACAAGGTAGGTGAGGTAATATCTTTTATTGGACCAACTGTTGTTGGCAAGAGAGACCAAGAAGTTGGTCCAATAAAAGATATTACCTTTCCCTCCTTATCTCTCGAATATTCTGGGACCAACTCAGCTACAACACTGAATGTATCAACTATCCAACAGAGCTTGTTGGACAAAGTGGCCATCACACTGGCAATACATTTCTATTTCCCATTTCAATACATGCTAAAACCCTTGTCAATCGCAAGTACACAGAGGTTATAGGATAAAAGGAGTATTTGAGAAATATTTTTCTGATGCTTTCCTTAATGGTTTGTATTTAAGACTATCCTATTAATATTAGTTGATTTCCCTCTTCTGACCAGATAGCTGCGAACTAGTTCACAGGTGATCTTTGTTTTTTCCAACATTTTCAATCCATAATCAAAAAACTGCCTATAGGAACAGGCGAGTGTGCAGCAAAAGGATTTTCAGTACACTGGATCTGGAGGACAGACTATTCAGTAGTGAAAGGGCAAGAAGTCAAACTGTATACATTACCTATTGTACTGTGGAAGAGCACATCCAAGCATTAGGAACATTAGTCCAATTGCTCCTCCAAAGGACAAACTAATCAAAGCTGTAAGGAAAACAAATCAAGAACAGGATGGTCAGTTTGCTGGACCACATGGAACACTACTACACAATCTGAAAGCATTAACAATTTTTTTGGCTGTTGGCAAAGCTGAACAATATCTACACAAGTCAAGGGATTTATGTGGGAAGTATATTATGTGGGAAGTATATTATAACTGTTTATGTGGGATTTTAATGGGTATCATTGCGATAACAGCCTCCTCCTGCTGCATTAACAGACTTTCAAAGTCAAGGTGGAGGAGGGAATATCTTTTATTGGACCAACTTTTGTTGGGGAGAAAAACAAGCTTTTGAGCTTACAGAGTATCCTATAATATCCAAGTCAATTTTACTTTTATAAACATTTAAAACAGATCAATGGATGCTATTGCAGTAGATTGGGGTGAGCTGATCTCATTCCTCCCCAGCATTTGCTTGACAGAATACGCTGTAATTAAGGTTGCAAAACAGATTCAATAATAATCCTGTTTTTCACTTGCTCAAAAACTCCTTGGGGCTAGACAGAAGATTAATTTTTTTGCATGTTTGAAGGAAATCTATTCAACTACTTGAATTGTGAAAAACAAATGTGTCACACTAATAATGCAAATGGGCTGAACTTTGAAATGAGCCACAAATCATGCTTATTGAATGGAATATTCCATAATCAAGCTTGCAAAAAATACAACTGGACATATTTCTAAATTACTTGTATTCACTTAGCACAATAAGATTTTAGCAAAGAAGCCCAGCCTCCTTTGTATAAACTCACTGCCTTATACTTATTCATTGTTTAGTATCATAGGTCAGAGATTGATAATTGTTCACAAGGCTATGTTCTGAAACCTTCTCTTATGTGATTTTTTTTTAAAGTTATTCTGAAGTTATATTTGACTAAATTAGTGTCAAGTCACATGCAACATATACCTCAATTTTATTTCATGCTCCGAGATGTCCACGTTTATATAAAAATAAAGTATGGTAATTGCATCCACTAGAAATCTTTTTTTTTTTTAAATCAGAAAATAGAAGCTATTCCCATTGACTGATGTGAAAGTGTAATTGTTTTAAATCCTCATTTTACATCCTATCAAACAATGTCCTCTTAAAACTGCTCAGTTATTTACCAATGAAAATGTTAACTTGATATACAGCCAAATTAAAAGATTTAATTCTGAAAAGCATAGTAGCTGTAAAATTTAAAGTGCTACCATTTGTGTATTAAGTAGGATTCATTCAAATCTACTGAAACTCAAGTTCCCAGATTCTTTTCACTGATTCCAAGCCATTAGAGCATTATAAGCAAACATTTTATTTCTCATTTGTTTCATATTTAATTTAAGGAGATGTTTATTGGTATTACAGTAAAAGGTTCTGTACATTTGTATTTAACACTACACAAAAATGTAACTTTGGTTACAGGAACATTTATATTAAGCTTTAAAAGAAAGTCTATTTTAGATGAAGTTTTGAATGTAATTTAAAATGAGGCTTTCACCTCTTTGTTTGCTACATATTTTCACCTGTTAATACTTAAAGAACAAAGATGATGCAAGTGGGACTGTCATATCCACCTTGGGACTTTCTGAACCACAAGAGAGGTTGAGTCCCTTCAGGTAACTTCATGGGGTTACTTCATTTATTAATCCTATTCTGAGGAAAATGTGATTTAACTTTGGCAGTATGATTAAGCTAGCAAGGAGAATGAATAGAGGTTTCTCCTGAAGCTATGTGGTATATACATACCCATTTCCCAGTATAGATTCAGACAATAAAATTGAAGTGAACAGAGTTTTTGGAATTCTAAAGTATTGTAAGGTAATTGTAAAGTATTTTCCTTTCATATTTTTTAAAATGGATTATTCGGTTTGTTTATGGATTCCAAAGCCCAATGGAGCTAACAAAAACTCTGACCTCAAAGGACTCTGAATCAGGCCCTTCATTAATTTGACAGCATTTTGCCCATAGTACATTGTACTGTTTACCCCGTACACTCAGTCGGTTTCTTCTACGTATTTTCTCTTAAAATGACCCACATAAAATTATACAGCAAAAATCAGTGAGATCTCAGAAGCAGAGCTAGTACCTAAGGCTACTTCTAGCTTATTTCAAATTTTAAACAATCAAAGGAATTATTAATATAGAAATATGTTAAATTTCATGTTAAACCTGTTTCCCATTAAGTTATTGTGCTTTTGGTTCCATGTGTTCATTTTTATCTGAAAACATTTTGAGGCAAATGACAGATTTCAAGAAACTGAAGTCTTACCAATTCTTAACCAGCCAGCTGGCTTCACTGTAAATCTGTCTTTAAATAAAATCCTAAGATCAGAATTATTTAACTTCACAGATTCATAAAGGTATTCCCCAAGAGATTTCAGTCCATTTAAAGTTAGGATTTGTTTTATGAAAAATGTTACTGGAGATTCTAGTTGTATAGATACAATACAAATGAAGATTAGAGTAAATCTAGGATTTGAGGAGTCAGCTTGCCTGTAGCCAGAAGATGGCTTTCACTGGAAGAGCGAGGGAAAGCAAAAGTAATATTTCTTGCAGAATTTACTAGTTGTGGGTGTTTAAAATTTGACCTTCCACCCTCCTGTCTGCAAAGGCGCCCCCACGAACGAGAGCCAAGGGTAAACCAATCAAGTGCTGCAGGCCTAAGGCTTTGTTTTCACGTGGAAACAGCTACCTTGCAGTCAAACCCAAGGGGGGACAAGGTACGGGTGTGTTTGCTAGCCCCCGGCGGTGGGTACTGGGGTGGCCTGGATCAGCCACACGGAGGAAGAGACCACTCGGGCCTCCGGACCGTGTCTCCCCCGCAGAGAGCGCTCACCCCGAGAACCGCTCAGCGCGGCGCCCGGTCTCTCGCGGCTGCTCACGGCGCTGGGGGCGCAGGGCAGCTCTGACAGCCGTTTCCGCGCACCCGCGGCCCAGCCACTGCTCCCCGCCAGGGTGGAGGGCCCGACCCGAGGCTGCGGGAGACCGGCCCCGCACCGGGGAGCGAAGGCGCTGCCCCGGCGGCTCCCCCTCTACCTCGGGGCACGGGGTGTAGCTGGGACCTTGGGTCTCGGGGCACCCATCCGCCTCCGCTCCCTGATCCCTCCCAACGCCGAGCGCCAACAACCGCTCCTGCCCCCGGCACCTTTGATCCCGGCCATAGTGCCGCCGCCGCCGCTCCCCTCTGCGCACAGCCGCCCGCCGGCGCAGAGCAGGCCCGACCCCACCCCCGGAAGTGCGTATGCGGCGAGACAACACTTCCGGTAAGAACTGCGCAGCCGCCAACGCAGGAGCTCGGCCCCCCCGTCTTGTGACTGGGGCGGCTGTGAAGCCCTGCGCGAGGGGCCTGTCGGGGAAGGGAGGTGGCTGCTTAAAGGGCCAGTATCGCAGCGGGGAATCCTTACAGGGCCAGGGACAACATGTTACTCAGCCTCCCTAGACCAGCAAAATGAAGCGCCCAAGTCACACCCCTTCCCGCCTGGCCCAAGACCGCTCCCTGTTGGGCGCAGATGCCAGCTGTGCCTCAGTTCTTACCTCAGAAATGTTGCAACCCCCCTGATATTATCATTAGTCGCACAACGTGTGGTGCTTTCCTTAAAGCCCCAGCTCCTGGAGCCCTGTGATTATGGGAGACTCTCCTCTGTAAAACAAGTTCGTTTCTAGCCCTTGTGGTTGGCTGACACCGTGAGCCAGTCAGAACAGGATGCTGAAAACAAATCAAAACATCCCCACTGTTGTTATTTTGTTATTTTTCAGACAAATTTCATTTGGGTCTGAGTCATGATTTTTGAATGCTTGAGGTGGCAATTCTGCAGCTGACAGAGTGCCTGCTCCTCCCTCCAGCGTGAACAATTTTAGATGTTGCTGGATGTGTAAGGTAATTGCCCATCCCTTTCAAAGGAGCCACACAAAATATGTAATTGCACACTGAATGCAGAGCAAAAGAACTTGGAAGGAACAGCTGGTACAAAGCAAAAAAGGCCCTCCATGACCAACATGCTTTTTGAACATGTGTATATTCCAAATCTGTGTCTAGCTCAAGTCCTCAATAAGCAAAACCAATTTACTACGTTTTGCCAAAAACATTTAAGGCTCAGTCCTTCAAGAGGAGGATTGGGTATGGTCTACATTTAAGTTTAATGCAGCAGTTCTCAACTGGGGGTCCAGAGCCCCATGGAGGGCTGCAAGCAGGTTTCAGTGGGTCTGGCAAGCAGGGCTGGCATTGGACTCTATGGGGCCCAGCGCAGAAAGCCCAAACCTGAGCCCCGCCATGGGGAGATGAAGCCAAAGCCTGAGCAACTTAGCTTTACAGGGTACCCTGTGGTGTGGGGCCGTGGTCAATTGCCCTGCTTGGCTGCTTGCTGCCCCCTAATGCCAGCCTGGACTTTTCTATGCAGAAAAACTGTTTTTGTGGCACAGGTGGGCCAGGGAGTTTTTATAGCATGCTGGGGGGAGAAGGGGGCTCAGAAAGAAAAAGGTGGAGAACCTCTGGCTTACTGCATTAGGCACTATATGACGCACAGAAAGTCTACAATATTGAAAAAGTTTATTAACACAAATGAGAGCTATAGTGCATAAATTGGGTCTATAGATTCAGTTGTTAAGACCAGAAGGGATTAAACTGACCTCTTATCTAGTGAATAACACAAGCCACAAAATTTTAACTAATGTGTCCTTTAGCAAGCCCAATAACTTTTGATTGAACAAGAGCATCACTCTTTAGGTATGTCTAGGCTCCAAACAAAGCGTGTTCTTAACTCAGGATCGCTAAATTGGGTTAAATCAGCAGAGAAGACTCAACTATTCGGAATTTAACTTGGGTTAGCAGCTCATGTTCAACCCAGGCTGTGTGGCAGGTTTGGCCTTGGGTGCTAGCCCTTGTCTTCCTGCTGTTGTAAGTAACCCAGATTTTAACCCACACCGTGTAACCAGCTGAGACTGTGACTAAGCCAAGACTCCACTTAGGAGGCCTGGCTGAAAAGACACAGCCTGGGCTCTGGGCACTGCAGCCCTTACATTAAAACATATGCCCAGGAGGAAGCATGTGTTTTGACCAGCAGGGCTGGAATTAGAGGCCTGTGTGCTGTGGAGGGGCCCCCTGGTCTGAGGGGGCCCCAGGAGCTGTGGGGATTCGCTCAACCCCAGGAAAGGTGCCCTCCATGGGGTGTAATAACCTTCCACTCCTTCAGCCCCACCTGCACCCAACGTTGCTCTTTGCTAACAAAACAACCTGAGGACACAAAATCGCCTCCAGGCACCCTTAACTCTGCCTGTGCCATCCTGCAGCTCCAGCACTGCAGCAGGGCAGAGGCCCAGCCTGGGAGGCACTGGGGTGGTGCTGAACAGCGAGGGAATATGGGAAACAGCTGCAGTACAGAAATCACATGTGCACCTATTAGACATTGCTAAGGCTGAGAGTCTTTCATGGAGGTCACGGATTCCGTGGCTTCCCGGGACTGCCAGGACTTCTGCAGCAGCCGCTGCAGCTGAGCCCAGACGCTGTGGCCAGCTGCACCAGCCCCTGCTGCCCTGGAGCAGCAGCATCTGCTGGAGCCCCCCCGCACCCCCAAGAGCGCCTAAGTTTTAGTTGGCGTATATCGGACAAGTCATGGACAGGTCGGAGCAGTGACTTTTTGTTTATCGCTATGACCCGTTGGAGACTTTCACTAAAAATACCCCTGACTAAATGGCAGCCTTAAACTTTGCCCAGCGGCCCCCCCGGCAGGCTCAGAGCCTCCTCTCCGCCCCTGGGCTCTGCCGGCAGAGGGGAGGCATCAGCACGGGGGCGGAGCGAGGATTGCCCGGACTCCGCCCATATTCTGCGCCGTGGGCAGAACGCAGCAGGGTGCGCGAGCAAGTCAACCGCTCAACAATCACTAGCCAATTAGAGGGCGCGGCTTGCAGGCGCGTGCGCAGTAACGCGAGCTGTCGGGGCCGGGTGACAGCGGGCTGTAGCCGCTGGATGCGCCCTGGCATCGTCATGGCGGCCGGCGGGCGGGTCCTGCTCATATCCCTGCTGCTGCTCCTGAGCGGGCCGGGGCTTGCGCGGGGCTGGGACCAGCCGGGTAAGGACGCGACCCCTCCCCGCGGGGGGCGCGGGAGCCGGGCTGCGTGGGTCTCTCCTGGGCCTTGGCGGGTGGCCGGTCCGCCTGCCCCGGTCTCAGCGCCCCGAGAGGGCGTGAGCCCTCCGTGCCCACGCCCAGCCCTCCTGCGGGCCGAGCCACCGCACGAGCCCTTGTTAGCCTGGGAGAGCAGAGGGCACGCGGGGTTGGGAGCCCGCCGCTAAGCAGGCGCAGGCCCCGCAGGGTACCAGAGCCGGCAGAAGCAGGTGCTCAGTGCAGGGAAAAACAGGCCAGACCTGGGGAAAACCATCTCCTCCTGGCATGCTCCCGCGTAGTCAGGTAGGTTTACCAAGCCCCCTCAAATTCCCAGCTCTTTATACCCCTCAACAAACCAGTGATGTCATTGCCAGGTACTGGCCCCAGCTAAAAACACTGGGACACTGTCACCCTTAGTTCTAGTCTCAATCCAGATGAGTTTTACAACCTCCTTTCTCCCCAAGGCCTTTCCTCCCCTCCTTCCTGTTGATCAACAGGTTTTCCATT
This sequence comes from Caretta caretta, assembly GCF_965140235.1. Classification (NCBI taxonomy): domain Eukaryota; kingdom Metazoa; phylum Chordata; order Testudines; family Cheloniidae; genus Caretta; species Caretta caretta. The sequence goes on from NC_134209.1 coordinate 12,865,177, forward strand.
CCACCTGTGTTCACATGGGCTTCACTTTTAAGATAACGCTGGTGGGGTGGGAAGGTTTATGTTTGCTCCTTTTAAGACATGTTTTAGAGTGGTTGCCATGTTAGTCTGTATCAGCAAAAACAACAAGGAATCCTTGTAGCACCTTAGAGAAATTAAACAACAAATTTATTTGGGCATAAGCTTTTGTGGGCTAAAACCCACTTCATCAGGTGCTTGGAGTGGAACATACAGTAGGGAGGTATAAATACATAGCATATGAAAAGATGGGAGTTGCCTTACCAAGTGGGGGATTCAGTGCTAATGAGCCAATTCAGTTAAGGTGGAAGTGGGCTATTCTCAGCAGTGGACAAGAAGGGGTGGAAATCACTTTTGTAGTGCTAATGAGGCCAATGTAAATGTAAACAAGGGGGCCCATTTCAAACAGTTAACAAGAAGGTGAGTATCAGCAGGGGGAAGTTAGTTTTTGTAGTGACGCATCCACTCCCAGTCTTTATTCAGGCCTAATTTGATGGTGTCCAGTTTGCAAATTAATTCCAGTTCTGCAGTTCATAGAATCATAGAATATCAGGGTTGGAAGGGACCTCAGGAGGTCATCTAGTCCAACCCCCTGCTCAAAGCAGGACCAATCCCCAATTTTTTTTTTTGCCCCAGATCCCTAAATGGCCCCCTCAAGGATTGAACTCACAACCCTGGATTTAGCAGGCCAATGCTCAAACCACTGAACTATCCCTCCCCCGCAACAGTTTCTTGTTGGAGTCTGTTTTTGAAGATTTTTTGTTGAAGAATGGCCACTTTTAAGTCTGTTATTGAGTATCCAGGGAGATTGAAGTGTTCTCCTACTGGTTTTTGAATGTTATAATTCCTGATGTCAGATCTGTGTCCATTTATTCTTTCTGACTGTCCGGCCAATGTACATGGCAGAGGGGCGTTGCTGGCACATGATGGCCTATATCACATTGGCAGATGTGCAGGTGAATGAGCCCTGGTGGTGTGGCTGGTGTGGTTTAAAACCATCTCCAGTCACCTCTATTAGTCACAGGCCTTCTTTTTATAAACTTCCCCTCACCCAGCGGTTCTCAAGCTATGGCCCACAGGCCGCTTGCAGCCCGATCAGCACAGAGCTGCGGCCCATGTGACAGCCTCAAGGCCATACAGGTAGTATTGAATGTGGCCCCCGTAACACATTGTGGCCCACAATGGTAAATAGGTTGAGAATCACTGCCCTAATCTCATTAGACAGAATACTGGGCTAGATGGACCACTGGACTGACCCATTCAAAAGCACAAGAACAAATCGGCACAGACACACCCCTGGAACCCCGACCTGGGGTATTCTATCGGCTACCCGAGATCCATAAACCTCGAAATCCTGGACGCCCCATCATCTCAGGCATTGGCATCCTGACAGCAGGATTGTCTGGCTATGTAGACTCCCTCCTCAGGCCCTACGCTACCAGCACTCCCAGCTATCTTTGAGACACCACTGACTTCCTGAGGAAACTACAAGCCATCGGTGATCTTCCTGAAAACACCATCCTGGCCACTATGGATGTAGAAGCCCTCTACACCAACATTCCACACAAAGATGGACTACAAGCCATCAGGAACAGTATCCCCGGTAATGTCACGGCAAACCTGGTGGCTGAACTTCGTGACTTTGTCCTCACCCGTAACTATTTCACATTTGGAGAGAATGTATACCTACAAATCAGCGGCACTGCTATGGGTACCCGCATGGCTCCACAGTATGCCAACATTTTTATGGCTGACTTAGAACAATGCTTCCTCACCTCTCGTCCCCTAATGCCCCTAGTCTACTTGCGCTATATTGATGACATCTTCATCATCATCATCTGGACCCATGGAAAAGAAGCCCTTGAGGAATTCCACCATGATTTCAACAATTTCCATCCCACCATCAACCTCAGCCTGGACCAGTCCACACAAGAGATCCACTTCCTGGACACTACAGTGCTAATAAGCGATGGTCACATAAACACCACCCTATACCGGAAACTTACTGACCGCTATTCCCACCTACATGCCTCCAGCTTTCACCCAGACCACACCACACAATCCATTGTCTACAGCCAAGCTCTAAGATACAACCGCATTTGCTCCAACCCCTCAGACAGAGACAAACACCTACAAGATCTCTATCAAGCATTCTTACAACTACAATACCCACCTGCTGAAGTGAAGAAACAGATTGACAGAGCCAGAAGAGTACCCAGAAGTTACCTACTACAGGACAGGCCCAACAAAGAAAATAACAGAACGCCACTAGCCATCACCTTCAGCCCCCAACTAAAACCTCTGCAACACATCATCAAGGATCTACAACCTATCCTGAAGGACGACCCATCGCTCTCACAGACCTTGGGAGACAGGCCAGTCCTTGCCTACAGACAGCCCCACAACCTGAAGCAAATACTCACCAGCGACCGCACACCACACCACAGAACCACTAACCCAGGAACCTATCCTTGCAACAAAGCCCGTTGCCAACTGTGTCCACATATCTATTCAGGGGACACCATCATAGGGCCTAATCACATCAGCCACGCTATCAGCGCTCATTCACCTGCACATCTACCAATGTGCTATATGCCATCATGTGCCAGCAATGCCCCTCTGCCATGTACATTGGTCAAACTGGACAGTCTCTACGTAAAAGAATAAATGGACACAAATCAGATGTCAAGAATTATAACATTCATAAACCAGTTGGAGAACACTTCAATCTCTCTGGTCACTCGATCTCTGACCTAAAAGTCGCAATATTACAACAAAAAGACTTCAGAAACAGACTCCAAGGAGAGACTGCTGAATTGGAATTGATTTGCAAACTGGATACAATTAACTCAGGCTTGAATAGAGACTGGGAGTGCATGAGTCATTACACAAAGTAAAACTATTTCCCGATGTTTATTCTCTCTCCCCCCCCCCCCCCCCCACTGTTCCTCAGACGTTTTTATTAACTGCTGGAAATGGCCCACCTTGATTATCACTACAAAAGGTTTTCTTCTCCCTCCCCCGCACACTCCCCTGCTCTCCTGCTGGTAATAGCTCATCTTAAGTGATCACTCTCCTTACAGTAAGAAAAGGAGTACTTGTGGCACCTTAAAGACTAACCAATTTATTGAGCATAAGCTTTCGTGAGCTACAGCTCACTTCATCGGAAGCTTATGCTCAAATAAATTGGTTAGTCTCTAAGGTGCCACAAGTACTCCTTTTCTTTTTGGACTGACCCAGGATGGCTGTTCTTGTGTATGCATTATTTAGGGTCTGTCTTCAAGTCTCTAAGAGGATTTTACTGTTTTGTTTGATTTCATTTTTTGTCCCCTTGAAAAACTGTGATTGTGAGCGTTTGTTTGCTTGTTTGACCTGCATGGTTCATGTATTGTGGTAAATTTCTAGAAGGTGTAAGATACTTGGTGATCCTCATTAGTAGGTGATAGTATGCTTAGTCATCATGATACAGCAAGCATTTAATTTTTGTGTTATTTGGGGATTCTTGACTTGGGGATTGTTCCTGTAGAGTTGGTATGTATAAATTGAAGAGAGCAAGTCTGAAATTAAACTGTTTTACTCGTCTTTCTTTCTTGACGTCTTCAGTTTGTATATTGCTGTCTTGAATTTGAGGGACTGGGACATGGATTGACTAAAGTCATAGGTTTTTCCTCCACTTCCATTTTGTACTAATTTCAGGTTCAGTCATGAGAGTTTTTATGGAGTCTATGAAGCAGACTATTTTTTTCTCTTTTTTTTAAACAAATTTGTTCATGAGCATCTCTATGGTAAATACACAATCAGGGATTTGCTTTTCACAGAGAAACTATTGCATTGTAACCAAAGGTTCTTGCATAAGCCTGTATGTTTTTGGTGAGGTGCCAGCTGGGCTGTGACATACACAGTAACATCTCTTTGAAAGGAGTAGAACAGAGCTGGGTCCTATTAGCAGGGCCTGTCAGTGTCATAGACTTTCAACCACAATCACATTGTTGCTGGGAGTCTCAAGTGGTTTTTAAAGTGCTCCCTGTTCTGAAAGCACCGTGGCAGGCTGCTTGTGTTAACTATCACATTTACTCTTGTTCTGAAACAAATTCTTCATGCATGCTAGTTCTGTTAATTTGTGTACTTCCTGTTTCAGGGAGGGTTTTGTTGCGGGAGATCCAAACTCTCACTCTCTACAGAGATGGATATACTACTTCTCGGCGGACATCTCCGGTCCCCCAGCTACAATGTACTGGAGGCACAGCTGGATGTGCATACGTCCCCGCGATTGTTCAGTGTTATAACAAAGGATGGGATGGCTTTGACATACAGGTAGCTTCACTTCAAAGTGCTTGTAAATGAAATGCTAAATATTAAATAAGAATCTCTTTGCACCGACTGAATGAAATTTTCAGCAACCATAAACTAAAAAGAATCACAAGAACATTTCTAAATTATAGTGCAGATTATTCCTTTAATGACTGAGTTTGAGACCCCTGTTTTAAACATTTTACCTTAGGGCCAGTGGCAGTCCTCAAATCATTCCAGCGGCTAATAATGTCAGAGAAAATAAAACATTTATATTTTATTTTTTATTTTGAATTTTGTAGAAATAATAAAACTATCATACAACTTTATACAATTCTTCGCCTGCCAGAGAGTTTTTAGTGTTTCCCAGACACCTGGCAACACTTCAGTTCTGTCAGGTTGTTGATATTACGCCTCAGTGACTGAAACCTTCAGGATTACAATAAGGTGTGCATCAGATAGTTGTGTTGGGTATATTGACTTGTTTATATTCATTGTGGGGGGAGGGGAAGTGACAGTGCCTGACTCTGCCCAGTGATTAGTGACGGTATCTCTGTCCCTCTCCCCCAGCCAGTGGGAGCTGCGGGGGGCAGCGCCTGCAGTAGAGAGAGCCAGCTGCATGGGTCTCTCTTCCACAGCCGCAGTGGGGAGGTTCTCGGGCTGCAGACGCCTGTGGACCGGGACTTTGAGGCCCCTGGTTTAAAAGCATAGTTTTAAAGGGACATTGTCTGTTAGTTTACACCCCAAACTTAAATTTTGTTTTAAAGAACACTGTCCAGTCAAATTTGAGCCAAATGTTGGGTTTCTTAAAATACACTTCCTAAAATCAAAGACCAATACAAAAGTCTCCATATTACCCATCTCTTTCTTTAGTGTAAAAATAAGATCTTGTCTACATGAGAAAGTTGCAGCAGTTTAACTTAATTATTTTTAAACTGAGTTAGTTAAAATAGTGCAAGACCATTTATGGACACCCTTATTTTGGCTTTGCTAAAACAATTTGCCAATCAATTTATGCTAAACCTGAAACAAGGCATTCTGTAACCAAACACAGAGGTTTGTACCATCTTAGCTAAACTGATTTTTAAAACCAATTTAAGGTAAACTGCTGCAACTTTCCCTTGTAGACAGGCTCTGACTTTCAGATATTTCTACGATCTTTAAACCACATTTTTGCTTGAAATTTTAATATGTTATCCAATTGTCGAAAGTTTGGGTAATAGCAAAATAGGTTTCTGCGGAAGAAAAGCTGAAATGGGAGTCTTGGCAATAGAAACACTGAAAGATCTTGGTATTACTTTGTAAATTCGGTCGAACATGGATTTATAATTGCACGTGTCATTCTGAATTGTTTCTTCAGGAATTAACTATTTAAATCTTGCTAAAACTATATGTGCCCTATGGCTAAGGCCATTTTTTTGTTTGATGAGATAGGCACTTCTTTAGGAGTTGCATTTATGACTTTCTTTACAGAATGCTTTCATTACATCATTGTTTCTGATCCAGCAATTTAATCTATGTGGGCAACCCTTCTGTCTCACTTACGTCAATGGAGCGCCACCTGGATACAACAGTCTGTTGACATGGATCAGATTGCAGGACTGGAGCCTTGATTAGTATTTCATTGTAACTACCACCCAGCTTTCTTGTGGGGGACACTTATCTAAAACATTTTAAAGGCTATTGCTTTTTTTATTACATGATACTCTGCAGTATTCTATAAAGATGAATGCTTAGAAAAACCTGACGTGAACTACTGAACCTTTGTCTTTTAAAGTTACAATTGCTTTACTTTTTGAATGTTCCGTTTCTCTAAGTTAAAGGTTCATGAATCTTGATAGCTAACTTAAAATACAAATGTCCAGAAGCTCTCCTAATTACTGTTTTTAAATGATTTGATTAATTATTACTATATTTCACTACATATATAGGAAAGTAAACAAAAGTCTACTCTCACCAACCAGGAAATGGTTACTACTTTGAATTTTGTTTACTAATTTCAGTGGGAGTGTAAGGCAGACTTGGACAACTCCTATCGCTTTGGAAGAATCGAAGTGAGCTGTGAAGGCTATGATTATCCAGATGACCCTTACATCTTAAGGGGATCTTGTGGTTTGCAGTACGGGTTAGAGTTAACCGAGGAAGGCCAAAGAAAAGCTCAGAACTTTGGTGGAAGCTTTAGCTCCAGCTATTACCAGTCAAGTAAAGTGAATTCTCAGGATTCCTCTGATTCTGCTGCTGGAGTGATTGTCATAATAGTACTTCTGCTCCTTGCTTATGGATGTTACAAGTTATTCCTCAGTAATCAGCTGCCTCAACAGGATTTCTCTAACGGTGATGGATACTCTAGGACATCTTGGCAGAATAGTCAGACACCACCTCCTCCTGGTTTTAAATCCAGCTTCACAGGTATGGTTCTAAGCTTGTTGTAGTGTTAGAAATAAAAAGCAATGTGGTATTGCTCTGGCTTCAGCAAATGTGGGCGGAAATAGTTTAAAAAACAAAAAAAAGTCTTCATGCATTGCTGAGTGTGAATGTCAGTTATGGGGCCACAAAAACAACAAGGAGCCCAGTAGCACCTTAAAGACTAACAGATTTATTTGGGCTTTAAGGTGCCACTGGACTCCTTGTTGTTTTTGTGGATACAGACTAACATGGCTACCCCCTGATACTTGACACCAGTTATGGGGCCCACAGTCATGATTTCATTATTAAAGTTGCAACTAGCTTTCTACTATACTCTTTAGAGGAGACTTTCAAAGGCACAAATGGATGTTAGGTGCCCAACTCCCACTGACCCTCAAAGAGAATTGGATGCCTGGCTGCCCTTTGTCTTTGAAACTCTCGCGTTATTTTTAACAAACTTAACTTTTTTCAAAGCAGTCCTTTTAGTATGAAACTTCATATTTATTTGGTCAGAGTAGGAGAATGGGGTTGGTCACAACTTGAAAGGAATCAAACATTTTGAGTAAAATTATTTTTTATGTGGGATGCCATTGTGCTAGGTGTTTAAATACAGAAAAAAGATAGTCCACTGCTCCAAAGTTTATAAACTTAAATATAAGGAAAGAGACACCAGATGGATACAGACAGACCCACAGGGGAACACAAGGAAACAATGCGATAACATTGGACAACATGATAGGCAGTGGTCTCAGCACATCAGCAGCCCAGCCATTGTCAAGTTTTTTGAAGGCTTCATGGCAAAGGGGGGTTTTGAGGAGGGAGTTGAAGGTGGATAATGAGTTACGGTAGAACCTCAGAGTTACAAACACCAGAATTATGAACTGACCAGTCAACCACACACCTCATTTGGAACCGGAAGTACAGAGTCGGGCAGCAGCAGAGACCTAAAAAAAAAAAGGCAAATACAGTAGAGTGTTAAATGTAAACTACTTTTTTTTTTTTTTAAAAAAGGGAAAGAAGCATTGTTTTTCTGCATAGTAAAATTTCAAAGCTGTATTAAGTCAATGTTCAGTTGTAAACTTTTGAAAGAACAGCCATAACATTTTTGTTCAGAGTTAGAAACAACCTCCATTTCTGAGGTGTTCATAATTCAGAGGTTGCACTGTAGTTGTGCGGATGTTTACAGGGAGTGCCTCCCAAGTGTGTGGAGAAAGCAATACAGTGCTTGTTTGAAAATCTAAGTAGTGGGCAACGGAGGCCGGCATCATTGGCTAATCGGAAGTGGGAGTCAACCTTTCAATACTGAATGAGAAGTAGGGTAAGGATAAATCAAGTGGAACCTTGAAAATTTAATGCTGTGAAATAGTGTGGTGGTGAGCGCTTTTATATGTATGTTAATGGAACTTGTGCTCTTAAATTCCATAAGAGCTTTTTGCAAAATCTGTTCCCATTTGCTTATTCTGGAATTTCTAAACCATGTGTCTGTGCCGTGTGCCCATTAGTACCCTGGTGAGTTCCTACTGCACACCAATGGCTATTGTTATCATTATTATGTATTTGTATTGTGAAGCACCTACAAAATCCAGCCGTGACCAGGACCCTACTGTGCTAGGTGTTGTCAAGCACAGAGCAAAAAGTCATTTTCTTCTTCCATCCTATTCCTTATCATCCAGGTTTAGCTAAGGTCCCTGTCCTTGCCAGGGCCAACAGATTTCAGACATGTTAGGAAATTTTCCCTGTTGTAAAAATTTTTCTTTAACTCTTATCTCAAATACTTTATTGATTTCCCCCCCCCCCCGCCCCCCCGGACTACTATGTCATAACATGCCTGTGAAGTTTCTGGCAGATTGGTTTAGATTGGAGTTCAGGGGGAGTTTAGACTGCCTTCTCTGATTACTTCCCTTTTTATTGTTTATTTTTAGTGATTATGAATATGTTTATCTCTGGAGTTAGTTTAGAGTGCAGTTCTACTCTAAAAAGTGACTGTAAATGACATAGTGAAATTCCACGTTGCCTCTGATTCCAGGTTAAAAGGCTTCTGCTAACAATTAAAAATATGCCTTTTTCTAACTGATGATTCTGCATGTTCAACCAGAGATTTAAGTCGAGCTGGGTTTCCCCTGACTCATGCATCACCAATAATGAAGATTTTGCAATCTGATCTTGGTTAACAGTTCTGTTAACATGCACTTGAGACAGAACTACCAGGAGAAAAATGTGGTATTGTTGTTTTAGTCATTAGATTGAGAACATACTACTCAACATACGCAGTTACTCAAAATGGCAGCAAATCTGTTGAGTGAGAAGACTGGGAGGCAGTGTGGCCTAATATATAAGGCACTGAGCAAGGTTTTGTTCCCAGCTTTGCCACTGACCTGCTATGTGATCTTGAACATGTTGCTTCACCCTTGTTTCACCTTCCATACTTTATCTGTCTTGCCAGTTTAGAGTATAAGTTCTTTGGGGCAGGGACTATCTCTTAATGTGTTCTTGTGCAATGTCTAGTAACAAAGAGACCCTGATCTTGGATGGAGGCACTAAGCATTACTGTAATACAATTATTAAACAGAAGGTGCCATTTTTTAATGTAATCACTTTCCAGAGCAGAACCGCTCCCTGAAGCTCTTCAAATGGGGATTGAGCCACTGAAGGATTAAAGTCCATTGAAGTCAGTCTCACAGTTAGTTCTTTGTTCAAATAATTCTTTTGTATGACTCTAAGGATGGCATGATGGTAAATTTGCCATTGACTCAAAGTTGATGATTTTTTTTTTGTTTTTCATTTGCAATTTGAATTAAGGAGCTGGTGGTTTTGGTGGCGGTTCCAGTTCTGAGGCCAGTTCAGGACCAGGGTTTTGGACTGGACTTGGAACAGGAGGCCTACTAGGATACTTGGCTGGTAGTCAAAGGTAAGCACTACGCTCGCTCTCTCCTTCCCTGTTCCCAGTAGTCTGTCCTCCTCGTGGTGTACGCTTTATCTAGCTACAAAATATTCACATTGCTTCTGGATTTGAGCTTGCAGCATCCTGCATCATCCAAGCTGCAAAATTCTGCCACGGTAGCAGTTCCCAGTTGGAAGCTGAAGCTTCAGCAGATGGGGCATTTTAAAAGGGTTCTTTAATACTGGTTTTGTTTCAGGTAACCACCTACCACTGTAGCTTGTTTCGATGAACTGCAAATTAAAAAAATTGTATAAACAAGTTGTATGGAATATCTCCAATGTCATAGCTAAGAGCATTAAGAATAGAAGTAATTGTAAATTAGTAGGGCTGTTGATTAATTGCTGTTAACTCATGCGATTAACTCAAATTAATCGCAGTTTTAATTGCACTGTTAAACAATAGAATATCAATTGAAATTTATTAAATATTTTTGATGTTTTTCTACATTTTCAAATGTATTTATTTCAATTACAGCACAGAATACAAACCGTAGAGTGCTCACTTTATATTATTTTTTATTAAATATTCGCACTGTAAAATAATAGTATTTTTCAATTCACTTCAGAAGTACTGTAATGTGATCTCTTAATCATGAGAGTGCAACTTACAAATGTAGATTTTTTTTTTTGTTACATAACTGCACTCAAAACAATATTAAAACTTGAGAGGCTATAAGTCCACTCAGTCCTACTTCTTGTTCACCCAATCACTCAGACAAACAAGTTTGTTTACATTTACAGGAGATAATGCTGCCCGCTTATTTACAGTGTCACCTGAAAGTGGGAACAGGCATTCGCATGGCACTTTTGTAGCTGGCATTGCAAGGTATTTACGTGCCAGATATGCTAAACATGCATATGCCCCTTCATGCTTCAGCCACCATTCCAGAGGACATGCTTCCATGCTGATGACACTTGTTAAAAATATAATGCATTAATTAAATTTGACTGAACTCCTTGGGGCAGAATTGTCTCTCTCCGGCTCGTTTTAATCATAGAATCCTATAATATCAGGGTTGGAAGGGACCTCAGGAGGTCATCTAATCCAACCCCCTGCTCAAAACATGCATCGATCCGCACTGCTTTGGATAGTTATCAAGCAAAATCCATCATCAGCATGGACGCATTTCCCCTGGAATGGTGGTAAAATCATGAAGGGACACGAATCTTTAGTGCATCTTGCACATAAATATCTTGTGATGCCAGCTACAACAGTGCCTTGCGAACACCTGTTCTCACTTTCAGGAGACATTTGTAAACAGGGAGCAGGAGCATTATCTCCTGAAAATGTAAACATACTTGTTTGAGCGATTGGCTAAACAAGAAGTAGGACTGAGTGGACGTATAGGCTCTGAAGTTTTACATTGTTTTATTTTTGAATGCGGGGTTTTTGGACCCAATTCTACATTTAAGTTCAACTTTCACGATAAAGAGATTTCACTACAGTACTTGTATTAGGTGAATTGAAAAATACTATTTCTTTTGGTTTTTACAGTGCAAATATTTGTAATCAAAAATAAAGTATTCTGTGTTGTAATTGAAATCAATTTATTTGAAAATGTAAAAAACATCCAAAATCTTTAAATAAATAGTATTCTATTGTTTAACAGCGCAATTAATTGCATGATCGCAATTAATTTTTTTAATCACATGACAGCCCTATAAATTAGCCTTTATTCTTAATTTTATCTCCCCTGAAGTCACTTTGGGCTGGTTCCTGCTCTGCTGTGACATCCAGGATGCACCATTCTGAGACATTATGGGAAGCCAAATTCCAAGGGGTTCCAGTACATGGACTAGTCTCTCTATCTCGTATCCCATGAATAGAAATCCAAGTGGCATGATTCTACAAAGGACTTTTACTTAAATATTACTTTGTACAAAGTAACAGGCAAAAATCTGTTTTACAATAATAAAGTAATTTAAAGAGCTGAGCCCTCATCTGCCATTCACATTTGAAATGTTTATTTAAAAATCAAAACATTTTTGTAAACTCTTCCAAACAGCCTAGTAGGATTAGCAACAGTTACCATTTTAGTGGGATTTTATAGGTCTTCAGGGACTCTGCAGAGCTCAAACTGATCTTGCACGGGAGTGTTTTGTTTATCAAGTGACTGGGCTACCTACAGATATGCCAACTCACCATTTATTGGAATATAGTAATATATGGGGCTGTGTGTATTTACCTACTCTTTAAGGAACAAAAATTGGGATACAAACTGATAAAAACTTCATGACTCTAATACGAAACATGCTGGAATGCACTGAAGTTTCAATCTACTTTGAAAAGTGATTGGGAGGGAGCTGGAGGAGACAAACTGGCAGCTCTGCAGAAAAAACAAGTTTGGGAGCAGAGACCAATTCTGATGTACAAGGAGCAATAGAATACAGCTGACACTCTTAGCTCTGAAGGGCTAATAGAAGTAAAAGCAGCAAAGCTAGCAGACATGACTGAATACACACAGGATGAAGATTTCTTCAGCAGGAAGAAACAGAAATGTTTACAGTGTCACTCTTCAGAGGAGAATGGCTTGTTGAAGTAACTGAAGTCACCCCTTTAGGGCTCCTAGGATGTTTTAAATATCTGCTTGCCTTTTTTTTTTTTTTTTTAAGCTTTAAACTGGTCTAAACACCAGGAAATTTGTATATAGAAAAGATGTGCTTTTTGACTTCAGTCAGAGCTCTTGGGTGCTCAGAATGCTGGAAATTTGAGTCACTTATTTAGTGGCCTAAATAAGTATTTAAGAGCCTAACTTTAGCTTCCTGTCTTACAACAGATTTTAAGCCAACATTTTCAAACTTGTGAAAACACATACCACTGTCCCCAAGTACCATAGTAGCTTTGTTCCATTAAAAAACTCTTCTTTCCCCATGTTCTGACAAGAATAAGAAGAAATTGTGATCCAAACTTAGAGTGAAGGAGCAGACGTTAGATTTTCAAAAAGTCGGAATCTCCTGTCTCTAGAAGTTGAGAATAAACTGAAGTGCGATGAGTCAAAGATCATGAATTTTACTCCGTCTCTCTCTTCACACCTGTATTGCAGTTGCTCATATCTTCTCTAGTAAAATGTCCTAGAGATACTTGAAAGTACTCTTTTTTTTTTTTTGTTAACATTACATGAATGTAATAGAAGAACAAAGGAATTGCCAGACTGGATCAAAAATCTAGTCCAGTTTCTGACAATACTCAGCATCAGATTCTTAGGAAGGTGCAAGAAACCTCGTAATCCCTAGGAATTAGATACTGGTTAAATCCTGAAGCATGCGGTTTAATATCTCTTCCAAAACTTGTTAGCATTAAGTATGATAGCTCTGAAAAACCTTGTTGTTCATGTATATATCCAATTCCTCTTTGCATCTTGCTACGTTTTAGGCCTAAAAATAAGTAAAATGTGTGCAATTGTATTTTTCTACTCAAATCTGCCTTTTTAAAAAAGATGCTTTGCTTTGGATGCTAATACCTTCTTAAATAGTGACCTTTCTTTAATTAAAAAAAAAATCCTTAAACCCATGTTTCTTTTCTCAGGGCACAACCACGTTCCTCATATTTTCCGTATGCCAATCCATACGCTGGTCCCACTGCTTCTCCTCCTCCCGGCGGAAATTCAGGTGGCTCTACGGGGCCTCATACCTCAGGGACAAGAACTGCTTCTGGTAAGGCAAAAACTGTTTTATCTTCCTGTGGCTCCTCAAGAGATTTTGGGGCTGATCCAAAGCACATTGAAATGAATAAACAGACTACCATGGATTTTAGTGGGCTTTGGATCCACTCCTCCTGGGCAAAATAAAACCTAACATATTGCTGAGATGTTCTCCATAAAGTTCCTTGAATGTGTGTGAACTTCCTACTGTACATAGCTTCTTTCCCAAAGTATTATTCGTTAAATAACCGAAATGCCAAATTAGAGAGACAAGGTGGGAGAGGTAATATCTTTTCCTGAGACTGACACATCTACATGCATGAAGTGCCAAATGACCTTCCAAGACTGCCACCTCCAGCTCTTTAATGACCATGTTCAGGAATTCAAACTTTGTATGTAGAATCATAGAAGTGCTGGGCTGGAAGGGATCTCAAGAAGTCACCTAGTCCATCCTGCCCACACTGAGGCAAGATTAGTATTCCTAGAACATCTGACAGGTATTTGTCCAACCTGTTCCTATAAACCTCCAATGACTGGGATCCTACAACCTCCCTTGGAAGCCTATTTCAGTGCTTAACTATCCTTGTAGTCAGAAAGTTTTTCCTAATATCTAACATGAATCTACCTTGCTGCAAACCAAACTAAGTACTTCTTGGTGGACATGGAGAACAATTAATCCCCATCATCCTTATAACAATCTATTACATATATGAAGGCTTTATTGTGTCCCCCCTCAGCCTTCTCTAGACTACAGTAGTTGACTTGATTAAATCATAGAATCATAGAATATCAGGGTTGGAAGGGACCTCAGGAGGTCATCTAGTCCAACCCCCTGCTCAAAGCAGGACCAACCCCCAATTATATCATCCCAGCCAGGGCTTTCTCAAGCCAGACCTTAAAAACTTCTATGGAAAGAGATTCCACCCCTCCCTTGGTAACACATTCCAGTGTTTCGCTACCTTCCTAGTGAAAAAGTTTTTCCTAATATCCAACCTAAATCTCCCCCACTGCAACTTGAGACCATTACTCTTTGTTCTGTCATCTGCTACCGCTGAGAACAGTCTAGAGCCATCCTCTTTGGAACCCCCTTTCAGGTAGTTGAAAGCAGCTATCAAATCCCCCCTCATTCTTCTCTTCGGTGGACTAAACATCCCCAGTTCCCTCAGCCTCTCCTCATAAGTCATGTGTTCCAGTCCCCTAATCATTTTTGTTGTCCTCCGCTGGACTCTTTCCAATTTTTCCACATCCTTCTTGTAGTGTGGGGCCCAAAACTGGACACAATACTCCAGATGAGGGTTCACCAGTGTCGAATAGAGGGGAACGATCACGTCCCTCGATCTGCTGGCAATGCCCCCTGCTTATACAGCCCAAAATGCCATTGGCCTTCTTGGCAACAAGGGCACACTGTTGACTCATGTCCAGCTTCTCGTCCACTATAACTTTTCTGCAGAACTGCTGCCGAGCCATTCGGTCCCTAGTCTGTAGCGATGCATTGGATTCTTCCGTCCTAAGTGCAGGACTCTGCACTTGTCCTTGTTGAACCTCATCAGATTTTGGCCCAATCATCTAATTTGTCTAGGGCCCTCTGTATCCTATCCCTACCCTCCAGTGTATCTACCACTCCTCCCAGTTTAGTGTCACCTGCAAACTTGCTTAGGGTGCAATCCATGCCATTCTCCAGATCATCAGTCCTGGGATGCTGAACTGAATGCCATCACTGGCAGAATCATTCTCCTTCAAATCCTTTGTGGTGTAAAGGAAATGGGGGTAAAGAAGGCAGCCTAGGGCCTGCAATACCTAAATAGCCAGTGGTTTGCAGATGTTTAGAAAGAAGCGGGGCCATCGCTCCTTGCACAGCAAGCAATTCTCTCCCACACGCACATGCATTAGCATGGGAACGGCCACCCGGAACAGACAATAATTCACCCAGACCAGTATCCTGTTCATCCCAAGGACTAATGGCACCATCAGAGGGAGGCTAAAAACCCTGTAATATACATAGTTATGTGATGTGATATACTATGAAGTAAAGTTTCCTGTTCAGCTTATGCCCTGAAAGAGAAAAATGGATAGCTCTTGTATTTTTGTCCTTGTAAGTCCAATTCAGAAGGCTCTCTGTATTCATATAAACATCTAATCTCTTTCTTTTCATGTACTAAGCTATTTGCCTCAGTAACATGCACCAATGAGTTCCACGGATTCATCGTCTGTTGATTAAACGAACCACCAACTACCCTATATCTCACAAATCCCCATGGCTAATGCCAGATGCTCAAAACCATATGAAAAAGTGGAGTTCTCAGCTTGCCAATGCCAGAGTCAGATATAGCCCTGACAGTTCTGAGATACCCAGGATTAAAACGGTCCCTAGCCCCAGATGTCACACTGCTATTTTGTAACTGCTCCAGGTCTTAAAATAGCACACCCTGGCCCTCCTACGAGAATAACTGTCTGTCTGTCTCTGGAGATCTATAACTGGTCTTTCATTTCAGTGGCCACTGTGAAGGCTGAAGGCATCCATGAAGTATGGGTAACATCATATATACGGTCTAGCATATATTTTAGGTGGATGCCTGACAGCATTTGGACAACTTGTAGCCAGCTCATCCCTAGTTTCTCTGCTTACCTGCCAAAGGTTACATTAGACTCGGTACCTTTTCCCTTTCCAAATGAGACTAGAAACATGTCCAGAGTCTGACACAAGGGTTGCTGTGAAGAGAAGGCGTGTGTGTGTGTGTGTGTATGTGTATTTATTACACACACACACACACACCCGCCATGGAAAGGAGCAGGAACATGGCAGAACATCTTTTTGGTAAGTTTCTACTGAAGCAGGCCTGAGTCACACAGCTCAGACCTGGATCTGAGCCTGCCCAGTGTCCAACGGGTGTTTGGATGGGAGCCAGTCTCTATTCCTTAGTCTACCTGCTAAGCCGAGGAAAACTGATCATCGGTTTAGTAATTTTTAACTTGTTCAAATTGTTGTACAGTTTGTGTTGCATGGGGTCTATATGTATTACTGCCACAGGCTACGCCTACGCTGCCCTGCAGTTAGAGCTATAAGCGCACACTGGCAAGCTGCTCTGTAACTCCGCCACGTGGCTGCTGTGGGGCATGAACCAAAAGGTACTCAGTTCCCACCAATGAAGTCCCCTTTGACCAAATAAGTTAATGTGAGCTAGGTTCCTTCCAGCTCACGCCCGCAGCATCCACACAGGGGACTTACAGTGCAGCACGCCAGTGCAATCTGCAATTCACACCCCCACAGCACGCCATGTGGGGCCACAGAGACAAGCCCTTAGATCTCATGATTGTCTTTTTCCTTTGCAGGCTTTGGAGGCACAAAAAGGAGATGATGATCTTAGTTCCCTGGCACAGTTGCAGTTAAATACAGTTAAATATGTTAAATACAGTTAAATATGGAGCTTCAGTTTTAAAAACTATTGAAATCCTTCTTCATAGAACATATGGGCTGGGTGTTGAGTTAGAAATATCTCCATAGCTTAGAGTTTATTTTAATAAGATGCTCCTTGGATTTGGATGTTGTAGATGTGCTTTGGAGATCCATTTTGAAAAAAAAATGGAGATAAGATCAGTGAGCAGATACTGCTCTTGGTGGAGAGAACAGTTTTTTTTGTTTGGTTGGTTGTGGTTTGTTTGTTTGTTTGTTTTTGTTTTTGTTTTTTTTAATGTGTTCAGACTAAAGTCTATATGACTGCGTGGGAGAGGAATGAATGAATAAATATATGCAATAACCTTTTCATAGCCCTAACAGAGAGGTTGGATACTATCCTCTTGTTTAGAGATTTAGCAGGTATCAAAACATATTCTATTTTCCTATAATAAAAACACAAAGGGATATCTTTCCAATCTTTAGTATTTTAGTGATCTGGCAATGGTACCTGTTCCAGTCTTCCAAAATAACTAGCTTAACTATGCCCTAGGAGCCAGTTCTTTTCAACCAGGGTTTCTCAGTGTTTGTGCTTCAGCATCTGCAAGCCAATGTTAGACAATTCCATGGGATGCTAGCAAACTTGGTAATAAACGTTCCAGCTCATCTTCTCAGAAGATATTATTGAAATCAGTGGAAGAGAAAGGAGCCTAAATATCTTTGAGGATCTGGACCTCAGTGCATAATGAAGCCTGGCATGTAAGGAATTGTTCACCTCAGTGCTGTTTTCTGAAGATCCATTTGGGCTCTCTTTCACTTATAGAATTGATGTGTGTTACAGTAACAGTGAATTCAGTTAATCGTATATGCAGGCATTGTCCATAATTGTAGGAGTGCAAAAAAAAATAGTGTTCTTATGTTCAGGACTCTTTCTGCCTTTGTCCCACATGTAATGGGGATCTTGGCATCAACGTTGAGGCCTGAAGGTTGCATATTTGAACGCTTACTTGCTTTATGATTCATCCTTGAAATGACATGACTTATGTGCATTATTAGGTATTTTGTTTTTTAAGTATATATCCACAGGTTCATCTAACACTGGGTGTCTTAGCCTAGATAAGGAGCTACTGGCCATTGCCTTTAATTCCAAATCTTGTCAGAGCAGATTGATGTGGTGGTAAATGCTTATGGCCACAGCTGTCTTATCTATAGTAGGGCTCCAGATGTTTCAACCATGGCTGTTAGCTATGGTGGAAAGTTCTTAGCAGAAAAATCCTTGGTGCAGACAAAGCTTATGCCTCAGCCACCATCCTTCCTTTAGGGAGAACTGGCCAGGATTCAACTGGTTGGGAGTGACCACTATAATTTGACAAAGAGCA
Source organism: Caretta caretta (assembly GCF_965140235.1). NCBI lineage: Eukaryota > Metazoa > Chordata > Testudines > Cheloniidae > Caretta > Caretta caretta. The sequence continues at coordinate 12,883,239 of NC_134209.1, forward strand.
TTGCTGCCCCTATTCAAAAACTAAAATGTCGTCCTCCAAAGCACAGCAGACCTTGAGACTGAGCCCAGAACGTGAATCAGGTCTCCTAGGATATGTCTACATCGAGGCTTGGTGGTGTGATTCAAAGCACAAGTACCTACTTGCTTGAGCCAAATTAGTGAGAGGTCTAGCACACTAAAAATAGCAGTGTGGATGCTACAGCGCAGGTGGTAGCTCAGGCTCAGACCCAGGGGTCAGGGGGGCTTGGACTAGAGCAACCAGCCAATGCTCTAATAGCCATATAGATATTTTTTAGTGCACCAGCTTGAGCGCTAAAATCACACCTTCAAACTGCAGTTTAGACATACCCCTACAGAGCTGTGTCTGAGCTGGTTTTGCAGATTTTGTTTTTAAAAATGTTGTAGCCTTTTTCTGTAGCATGGACTCTGTGGCCCTTCGGCATTGCTTTCTGATGCTATTTTGGAACCACCAATGATGGGCCCTGTGGGAGCTTCCCCTAGCCTCCTCACATCATGGGTTGGATCTGGGAAGGGAAGAGAAGCTACTTTAAAAAGCAAAGAAGTAGGATCCTCTAAGGACCCCTGGAAGAATGAAGAGAATAATATGACACTGAGGCCAGATATACACTAGAAACTCTTGATGGTATAGTAATGGCAGTTCGAATGGTAATTTTTTTTAGTGACATTTCTATACCAGCAAAAGCCCTAGTGTAGACATGGCCTCAGGGCTACTAAGCGCAAAAAGAAAAATATAACCACAACTATTATTAAGCGCAAATGCAATTGTTTAAGACTATTTTGCCTGAGTTTGGGGCTTGTTTCATGCAAGAAGACTAAATTTATAAGAATCCTATTAACCAAGAAACTATTCAGAATGTGGAACTGACACTAAAAGATAGAACATTACTACAAAACATTACTACTTCACCATCTGAGAGATCTGGATCTGCTTTCGGCTGGACTAGTGGGGACCAAGACTACTGCAGGAACATCACATTCAGGCTTTGGCTTGTTCATTACTGATCCTGACAGCCAAAGAAGGAACACTGTTTAAAAAAAAAAAAAAAAAAAACTCTTAACTGTCTGGGTGTGAGACACTCACCTGTATACAGCCAGAAAGACATAACTGATCTGGCCGGGTGGGCAGGTACAGGTATGGGAGTTTTGCTGTTTAGAGCTACCCGAGGACCACATGGTTGCTGAGGGAGAGGAATTGAGCAGGTTCATTTTCTCTCTGTCTAGAGAACAGAATAAACTTTAAAATAGGGAGAGAGAATTAGTCTTACTGTTGTCTTGCTAGAATGCCTGTGTAATTATCTTAGCTCTAAGGTAGTGTGAGGAGTAGTAAATGGTAGCAAGGGTTGATAGCTTTTTTTGGTGGGGCTTTTGGTTTTGTTGGCCAAGTAGAGTGAAGTAGCTTATTTTTACTTCACCTTCTTGATATTTTTTTAATCTGTATATCATGCCATTTAATTTGTAATTATTTTCTCATTAAAATGTAATGTATAGTTTAGCTCTTTTAGCACTTTGTTTCCTTGCTATGCAAGATAAATATTCATTATCATAGAACTGTCTGGGAGGAGTTTGAATTCTGTGCCTGGCTTAGAAATACATAATGTTGTATATAACATGCTTCAGATAATGCTTTGATTTGTATTTTGAATATTTCTTGTGTATTTGTTCTGATGTGTAACCTTGATGACCCTGATGTTTCTACAGCCCTACCAACCTATCCATTGACTTATTTTTATTAAATCAACAAAGGGGCAGGGCAAAAGCAAACAATTACTGGGGGGATGTACTGTTTCAAAACCAAGTACGTACACTGTATCTAAACCCTAGATCAGTGGTTCTCAAACGATTTTTTTCGTGGACCACTTGAAAATCGCTGAGGGTCTTGGCAGACTACTTAATGATCTTTCCAAATGTTTTGTACCATTAGCTAGCTATTGTAAAGCGCTTTGGATAAAAGCGCTATATAAAAAAAACTTAATTAACTTTTTTTGTTCTGCAAATAAAAGCACACAACTCATATTTTAATATCAGTAGTCTTACCTTTCTAATGCGATGGATGTGCCCTCTCTCCCCTGCAACGGCAGCCCCCAAGCTGGGGCTGGGAAGGCGGGGGGGTCTCTCCCACACTGCAGCAGCCCCCGAGCTGGGGCTTGGAAGAAGCTGGGGGGTCTCTCCCCCGCCACAGAGCTGAGGCTGGGAAGGAGGGCCATCTCTCCCTGGCAGCCGCAGCCCTGGAGTTGGGGAAAGTTGCCTCTTTCTCTGGCTGCTGGAACCTGCATGTCCCAAATTCTCCCCACCCCCTCTTCTCACCCCACTGGCCCCTCCCACCTACCCCCTTGTGACCAGCAAGGCCACCACCTTATCTTACATGTGAGTCTTCTCCAAGGTCCAGGCACCTAATTAGTGGAGCCACACCTGCGTGGCTCCACTAATTAGGTGCGTGGCCCTTCATTCTCTTGTGTGCAGCTGCCCAAGCGTGCACTTAAAGGGAACTATCCGTGGACCACCTGAAGGGAGCTCGTGGACCACTGGTGGTCTGCAAACCACAGTTTGAGAACCTCTGGCCTAGATGACTCTTCTCATTGCCATGTTGTTTACAGGTTTCAGAGTAACAGCTGTGTTAGTCTGTATTCGCAAAAAGAAAAGGAGGACTTGTGGCACCTTAGAGACTAATCAATTTATTTGAGCATGAGCTTTCGTGAGCTACAATTCACTTCATCGGATGCATACCGTGGAAACTGCAGCAGACTTTATATATACACAGAGAATATGAAACAATACCTCCTCCCACCCCACTGTCCTGCTGGTAATAGCTTATCTAAAGTGATCATCAAGTTGGGCCATTTCCAGCACAAATCCAGGTTTTCTCACCCTCCACCCCCCCACACACAAACTCACTCTCCTGCTGCAGGAGATCCAGCCATACTGGATCAGCCCATAAGTGCATCTAGACCAGTATCTTGTCTTCCAACAGTGGCCACTGCCAGGTACCCCAGAGGAAATGAACAGAACAGGTAATCAAGTGATCCATCCCCTGTCACCAGTTACCAGCTTCTGGCAACCAGAGGCTAGGGACACCATCCCTGCCCATCCTGCTAATAGCCACTGATGGACCTATCACTGATGGACTAATAGCCACTGATGGACCTATCCTCCATGAATTTATCTAGTTCTTGTTGAACCCTGTTATAGTCTTGACCTTCACAACATCCTCTGGCAAAGAGTTCCACACGTTAATTGTGCTTTGTGTGAAGAAATACTTCCTTTTTGTTTGTTTTAAATCTGCTGCCTATTAATTTCATTGGGTGACCCCTAGTTCTTGTGTTATCAGGAGTAAATAACACTTCCTTATTTACTTTCTCTACACCCGTCATGATTTTATAGACCTCTATCATATCCCACGTTTGGGACTTTTCAGCTTGGAAAAGATGACAATCTTATTAATCTTTTCTAAAATGGAAGCTGTTCCATACCCCTAATAATTTTGGTTGCACTTTTCTGAACCTTTTCCAATTCCAGTATCTTTTTTTGAAATGGGGCGACCACATCTGCACACAGTATTGAAGATGTGGGGGTACCATTGATTTATATAGAGGCAATATATTTTCTGTCTTCATATCTATCTCTTTCTTAAAGATTCCAAACATTTTGTTGCTTTTTTGGCTGTCGCTGCACACTGAGTGGATGTTCTCAGAGAACTATCCACAATGACTCCAAGATCTCTTTCTTGAGTGGTAACTGCTCATTTAGACCCCATCATTTTATATGTATAGTTGGGATTATGCTTTTCAATGTACATTACTTTGTATTTATCAACACTGAATTTCATCTGCCATTTTGTTGCCCAGTCACCCAGTTTTGTGAGATCCTTTTGTAGCTCTTCGCAGTCTGCTTTGGACCTAATTATCTTGTAGTTTTGTATCATCTGCAAATTTTGCCACCTCACTGTTTACCCCTTTTTCCAGATCATTTATGAATATGTTCAATAGGACTGGGCCCAGTACTGACCCCTGGGGATCCCACTATTTACCTCTCTCCATTCTGAAAACTGATCATTTATTCCTACCCTTTGTTTCCAATCTTTTAACCAGTTACTGATCTATGAGAGGACCTTCCCTCTTATCCCACGACAGCTTACTTTTTTTAAGAGCCTTTGGTGAGGGACCTTGTCACAGGCTTTCTAAAAATCTAAGTACACTATATCCACTGGATCCCCCTTGTCCACATGTTTGTTGACCTCCTCAAACAATTCCAGTAGATTGGAGAGGCATGATTTCCCTTTACAAAAACCATGTTGCCTCTTCCCCAACAAATTATGTTCATCTATGTGCCTGAAATCCTGTTCTTTACTATAGTTTCAACCAGTTTGCCAGGTACTGCAGTCAGGCTTACTGGCCTGTAATTGCCGGAATCAGCTCCGGAGCCCTTTTTAAAAATTGTCAGTTAGTAGTTCTGCAATTTCACATTTGAGTTCCTTCAGAACTCTTGGGTGAATCCCATCTGGTCCTGGTGATTTATTACTGTTCAGTTTATCAATTTGTTCTAAAACCTCCTCTAATGACACCTCAATCTGGGACAATTCCTCAGATTTGTCACCTAAAAAGAATGGCTCAGGTTTGGGAATATCCCTCACATCCTCAGCCTTGAAGATTGATGCAAAGAATTCAATTATTCCTCATTTATTCATTCATTTAATCATCAATTCCGCAAAGGCCTTATCATCCTCAAGTGCTCCTTTAACATCTCGATCGTCCAGTGGCCCCACTGGTTGTTTATCAGCTTCCTGCTTCTGATGTACTTAAAAAAAATTTTTTTTGCTATTACTTTTTGAGTCTTTGGCTAGCTGTTCTTCAAATTCTTTTTTGGCCTTCCTAATTATGTTTTTACACTTTATTTGCCAGAGTTTAAGCTCTTTTCTATTTTCCTCACTAGGATTTAACTTCCACTTTTTAAACTATGACTTTTTGCCTCTCACTGCTTCTTTTACTTTGTTGTTTAGCTACAGTGGCTCTCTTTTGGTTCTCTTACTAGGTTTTTTTTAATTTGGGGTATACATTTAAGTTGAGCCTCTATTGTGGTGTCTTTAAAAAGTTTCCACGTAGCTTGCAGGGATTTCACTTTTGGCATTGTACCTTATAATTTCTGTTTAACTAACTGCCTCATTTTTGTGTAGTTCCCCTTTCAGAAATTAAATACTACTGTGTTGGGCCACTGTGGTGTTTTCCCCGCCACAGGGATGTTACATTTCATTATATTACAGTCACTATTACCACGCAGTCCAGCTATATTCACCTCTTGGGCCTGATCCTGTGCTCCGCTTAGGGCTAAATCAAGAATTGCCTCTCCTCTTGTGGGTTCCAGAACTAGCTTTTCCAAGAAGCAGTGATTTAAGGTGTCAAGAAACTTTATTTCTGCATCCTACCCTGAGGTGACATGTACCCAGTCAATATGGGGTTAGTTGAAATCCCCCATTATTATTGAGTTTTTTATTTTAATAGCCTCTCTAATCTCCCTGAGCATTTCACAGTCACTATCACCATCCTGGTCAGGTGGTCGGTAATAGATCACTACATCAAATCTGATAAAAGAATACTTGATCTAGAGTGCTTTGAGAAGTAGTCATATGTATGGAGAGGATTCCTGTTGAGTTGCAATAATTTTTTTCCCTCCATGCATTATGCTAAACCTATTTTTGGGTATGTTTAAAAGTGCTCTAGTATTAGTGAATTTCAGATAAAAAGGATATTGACTAATGAATCTTTAGGAAATTTATAACCAGCTGTAAAAAGTGGTGACTGATAAATGCAAATCCCACTCTAGGAGAAGCAGTTGTTTGTCTGCCCAGTATTCTGCAGTCCATTCATACTAAAAGAAACCAAACTACCTATTGCTCACAACAGATGTTGGCAATTGATGTAGCTCAGGTGGGGCTGAGCACTATTTAAGCTACAAAATTAATTGCATTGTAACATGCTTTGGCCACAGCTATGTTTAAATTTTTGTTTAATTTTTTTCCCCATTGCTTTTTCTGAACAGACAGAAAAAAGCCCATTCACAACTGTGGTTAAACATGTCTGGGTCGTAGTGCACAAGGGCCTAAGGGGCAAGAGAAGGCCCCAGCAGCACAGAAAAGCTGGAAGAGTACCTGAGTACCCAGAGCTATAACTGACTGCGGCGCCACCTAGTATCAAAACTGACAACTTTACTTTCCATTAGGGCATCATTCTGCACTGCGTATGTGTGACATCAAGGCTGCAAAAGAATAACAGATTCTGTGATTTTAAGATATTTCCATAAGTGTAGCTACTTTCTGCAAAATATAAAGCCTGGCGTACACTAGACAGAGTTTGCCAGGGTCACGATTCCACTGAATCCTCCTAGCTCAGGCAGCAGCTTAGGCATATGCATCCGATGAAGTGAGCTGTAGCTCACGAAAGCTTATGCTCAAATAAATTGTCTCTAAGGTGCCACAAGTACTCCTTTTCCTTTTGCGGATATAAATCATCTACAGCAGGACGTGTGCTGGCCTAGCTCTGTCGGTTAGGAGTTTAGTCTTCTCTTGCACCGAGAAAGGTTTCACAATGTAGCTAGTGCTTAGTTGTGATAACTCCACCGTCTGCCCTGACGTGTTAATTTTAACTGCTGGTTGGGCCTATTTAAATGCCAAACTTATCAAGCGTGGCAATATAAGGAAAGAAAGGTGAATAGACAACTTGGTCATGGCCTAATAAGGACCTACACAGAGAGAAAATACCTGCTGTTAGGAGGCCTTCTATCTAGCCCGCAAGATCCACTGGTTAGAAGTTGAAGAAAGGAAAAATCTGAATAGAAATCAATGCAGCTATTTAACAGGGCGAGGGATTACACAGCTTCCTAAGGGATAGAGTAAACTCTGTGTCACATCTACACAGTTTCTGTATCAATTCAATTATAGTGCAGTTATATTGCTACGGTTTACATCATAAATTCCTTTATACTGATGTAACTGTATCCACCCTTGTGGTTGCATAGTTTATACATTTCTAAACCAATATAATTAAATGGGTACAAAAACTGTGTGTAAACCAGGAGTTGGAGGGTCAGATTCACAAAGGTACTTAGGTGTTGCAATGCTTAACTCCTAGGGATCTTTTTGCCTCATGGAATTCTCAGCTCCAAGTTAGGCTCAGTAGGGGGGCGGTTAAGCACCTACGGGCATGTCTACACTACAAAATTAGGTCAATTTTATAAACGTCAATCTTTAGTAACCGATTTTATACAGTCAATCATGTATGTCCCCACTAAGCGCATTAAGTCGGCGGAGTGAATCCTCAATACCGTGGCTAGCATCAACTCATGGAGTGGTGCACTGTGGGTAGCTATTCCACGGTCCCCACGGCCCATTGGAATTCTGGGTTAAGCTCCCAATGCCTGATGGGGCAAAAACATTGTCATGGGTGGTTTTGGGTACATGTTGTCAGTTTCTCCTCCCTCCCTGAAAGCAACGGCAGACAATCATTTTGTGCCTTTTTTCCTGGGTTAGCTGTGCAGATGCCATAGTGCAGCAAGCATGGAGCCCACTCAGCTGCACACTGCTTTTGTGAGCATTGTAAACACTTCACGCATTATCCTGCAGTCATAGGTGCCGACTCTGTGGGTGCTCCAGGGCTGGATCACCCACACGAAAAAATTAGTGGGTGCTCTGCACCCACCAGTAGCCAACCTCCCCTCCCGGCCTCACCTCCTCCTCTGCCTCTGCCTCCTCCCAGCACGCCGCATCTCTGGTCCTCCCTCCCTCCCTCCCAGCGCTTGTGGCCAAACAGCTGTAGCAAGCTCTGGGAGGGAGCGGGGAGGAGCGGGAACATGGCATGCTCAGGGGAGGAGGTGGGAAAGAGGCAGGGCTGGGGTGGGAATTTGGGGAAGGAGTCAAATAGGGCCAGGGAGGGGGCGGAGTTGGGGCTGGGACTTTGGGGAAGGGCTTGGAATGGGGGCAGGAGAGCGCAGGGCATGGGTGGAGTTGGGGTGGGGCCAGGGGCAGAGGGGGTCGAGCACCCACTGGCACCAGAAGAAGTCGGCATCTCTGCCTGCAGTATGTGCAGAGCCTGGCTAGGAACTGCCAGCATGAGGATGATTGTGTGGAGGACATGGACACAGATGTTCCTGAAAGCATGGGATGTGGCAATTGGGATATCATAGCAGCACTGGTGCAGGTTCGTGCCGTGGAACGCCGATTCTGGCAAACAAGCACAGACTGGTGGGACCGCATAGCATTGCAGGTAATGGGATGATTCCCAGTGAGCTCTGAAAACACGTCATTGAGATGCATTTTTTCCACCTTCTAATCTGTGATAACCTCAGGGATGGAGTTGATACGGGAAGCACAGAAACATTTGCAACTGCAGGGGGGAAAAAAGGGAGAGTACAGTTTAAGAAGATAAATTTTTGAGAATAAAAGGGAGACTCTTTCACAGTGAATCAAGGAATTCACAGTAGACAGCATGTGCTTTAGGTACAAGGTCGCATTTTGCCTTTTATATTGAGTGCCTGCCAGTATGGTGACACATCACACATGGCTGGGCAACAGAATTCGGTTTGCAGGCAGGAAGGATAAGCCAAAGGGTATGTGGGGTTGGCTTCTTCCACATTCATAACGCGGGAATGGTTTCAAACTACAGCACCCTCCTTTCCCATAGCAACCAATGCTGGGTGGTTTTGCCACTTAAATGGAGGGGCTGCAGTTGCTGTTTAAAAGGAGGGCTGCGGTTTCCGGGTGGATGTGCAGCATACCCCACCCGCCATGCGTGGCTATTCTCCAGGATGATCCATTTTAGCAAAGTGCAAACAGCCCAGCATGGCCGGGGTCTAATGTGCCGGGGATCACCAAACAGAGGGGATCACTGTTCCCTTACAAAACTTCCCCTATTTCAACCAGGTGACCATGAATGATGTCACTCTCCTGAGGCTGACACAGAAAAATAAAGACCGAATGCTGCATGAATGCGACCAAACCCCAGGACCATTCGCTGCCATGCTTTGAGCTGCAACGGATTCCAGACTACGTGCTACTGGCTTGGTGTGGTAAAGTGTCCTACCCTGGAGGATGAAATAAGGCAGCTTGGAATATTCTCTGTTACATTTGAATCAAAGTTACCTTATTTAAAATATAAAGCAAAACTATTTTGAACACCCCAAATTAGTAACCATCAGTCTTTTGAAAAAAAGTAGTCGCGCTTTCCTCTAAGTTTTGCGTTCAGGTTTCTCCTTCCCACCTGCAGCGCGATAACCCGGGCGCAGGTCAGCTCCCGGCGCGCTGTTGCAGAGCTATTGCAGCAGCGTAGCTGGGGAGGGGCGGGGCCGCGCCGAGCTCCCCCACCGACCAGGAGTGGCGGCTTTTTAATTCTTTGGCTCCGGGCCCTGGGCGGCGGGCCAGGCGGCGCTCCGGGTCTTCAGCAGCACTTGGGTGGCGGGTCCTTCGCTCGCTCTGGCCTTCGGCAGCGTGGCGGGGGCGGGGGGAGGGGCTTGGTCCTTCAGTGCCCCTGAAGACCGGAGCGAGTGGCGCCTTTTTTGGTCTCCACTGCCCCTGTTTTCTCCACCTGGCTACACCACTGGGCTATGGGGGGTCCAATGTCCCCAAGGCTTGTACGGGGAACACAGAACCTCGGACTCCAGAGCCAGTCGGTAAATGGAACAGCTGCTTTCAAATATTTAATTTCAATAGTTATTTTTAAACCTAAGCATATAGAATAGAACCTTCCTTATTCACACAACGAGCTGGGAAATTCACTGTAGATTGCTCACTCATCTGGGACTGCATGGTCACCTCTGCTGCTGAGCTCGCCACACTTGACCAAACAGGAAACGAAATTCAAAAGTTCCTGGGGCTTTTCCTGTGTACCTGGCTAGTGCATCGGAGTTGAAAGTTCTGTCCAGAGCGGTCACATTGGAGCACTCTGGGATAGCTCCCGGAGGCCAATACCATCAATTTGCACAGGGCTGCATCTGCACTACCCCAAATTCGACCCATGAAGGTCCATTTTAGTGTACTCGTCCTCGACGAGGGGAGTAGCAACAGTCGATTTTAAGAGCCCTTTAGGTCAGCGGAATGGGGTTGGTTGTGTAGCCTCATTGCTTATAAAATCAACCTAACATGGCTAAATTTGACCTAACCACGTAATGACCAGACCTAGGAAAGGGTTGCCCAGAAGCAGGAAGCAGAGGAGGGACCCACCTAACCTAGCCTGGTGTGAAATGCAGAGGAAAGGCATAGGTCTTAGGTGCCTTTTGTGAATCTAGGCCTTTGATCTGGGCCTCGGGTGCCAAAGAGTACATCTACACTGGAATAAGAGACCCCAGCATAGTTGTGGCTGGCATGGGTCAGCTGATTCAGGCTTACAGAGCTCAAGCTGCAGGGCTAAAAGTTGCAGTTCAGGCTTGGACTGGAGGCCGGGCTTTGGAACTGACCCCCCCTTGTGGGGTCCCAGAGCTTGGACTGCAGCCTGAGCCCACACATCTACACAGCAGTTTTACAGCCCTGCAGCCTGAGCCCTATGAGCTTGAGTCAGCTGACCTGGCCCAACAGCAGGTGTTTAATTGCTGTGTAGACATACTTTGACTGACAGGCAAGCAACAGGTGTCTCCTTTTGCTAAGGATTCTCAACAATGAACCCTTCTGGAGTTAGGTGCCTATGTCACATGTGGTCTTTCTCAGGGAGGATGATTCCCCCAACCCCATCATACCCAATAGCCCAGTGGTTAAGGCACTCATCTGGGATGTCAGAGACCTGGATTCAAGTCTCTGCTCTAACTCAGGCAGCGTGGTGATTCAGACCTGGGTCTTCAACATCCTAACTGAATGCCCTAATCACTGCGTATGTATGCACATGCACACTCAGACCTGCTAGTGCAGTAAATGGGGGACCAGCTTGTTTAAGAATCCCACTGGGGCTTCAACTAGCTCTTTAGCAGGGGGGGCAGTATCTGGATTTGGGTGGCTTTGCATGTGCCTACTGCCAAAACAGAGGGATTTACAGGGTTAGGTGGCAACTGAACAGTTGTTTTGAGAATGGCAGCTCTGCCCAAATGTTGAATTTGGTGCCTAAGTACCTTTGATCTAGCCTGGAGTCGTGAAATCAATACTGACTGTCTTTCCGAGAGATGCTATAGTTCAAATACAACTTCTATTGGGCTCACTTGTGAGACAACAGGAAAGAATAATCCCTTCCACTGAAGGAATCACGGGGTAGCGCTCTGTGACTTGTGTTATGCAGGTCAGACTAGAGCATCAGAATGATCCTTTCTGGCCTTATAATCTATGAGACACTCAGCTGGAGTAAAATTGTTTTTCTCAAACATTGTATTTTGGCTCCCCTCTCCTCACACTTTAGGCTTGATCCTGTTCTGAGTGAAGTCAATGGGAGCTTGACTACTGACTACAGCGAAGCAAGATCATGTACTTACAGGAGCAGCTTTGTCAACTGGTTTTCTAAAGCAAGAATTTCCTGTGATGCTGCCAGGGCTGATAAGACTGGGATTGTTCTTAAATCTTCATCTTTTAGTTTGTGTTTGTTTCTGTTTTGCAATCACTCAAGGAGCAACTGAGGACTACCACCACCACAAGCAGCCTTGTACCTGTGAAAATTCTCCAGCAAGAAACAAAGCTACACATGTAACAGACACTGGGCAAATTCTGCTCAGTTATTTGTACATCTTCCATTAATTTCAGTGTAGCTGCATAAGTGTAACAAACAAAAATTTCATCATTGTAAACTGTGAAGGGCAGGAACTGTCTTTTTGTTATGTGTGTGTACAATACCCAGCACAATGGTCACCCCCTATTAGAGCCTCTAGGTACCACCACAATGCAAAGAATACATAGTAACGACAACAGCAATCACTTGACTGCTTAACACAATGCATTTTATTAGACTCGTTTTAAAGAGAGTGATATTATTCCACCCCCACAGTGCAACCATAAACTTTTTAATTTTGAATCTGTTATAGATTAAAAGAACTGTGTGTGTGTCTGTCTCTCTCTCTCCTATGATTGCTGACACTGAAATGAACACCAAATGGCATTCTAACTCTGCAGAGCCCATAGATATTTAAAAGTGCAAAAGACAAATCAAAAGGCATAACACTTACAATCAAATTCACTACAAATGTTAGTCACTTCCTATGTACTTTATTCTTTCCTCAACTATATTCTAGTACTTGTGTAATTGTTTCATATACTCTGTACGGCTATAATGTACCAAATGTCAACCTGTGTATTTCACCTTTACTCTTACTTTTGAGCTTCTCCCTGGGTATCTTGTCTACAAGCTTAGAGCACAATCCTGGGAAAACCTATGCATGTGAATAACTTTGCTCCCACGAAGGCCCATGACTTCACTGATACTGCACACAGTAAATTGAAACTACCAAGTAAAGTTGCAGGCTCATTGAGGCAGGAACCATGTCTCACTATGACCTTGGTCAGAGCCTCTCAGCACTACTGCATACAAATAATAATCACCGAGTGATCAAGGGTTAATTCTATTTAAACTAATGGAAGAGTAAACAACAATAGATCTACATATAGAGTCCTTGATTTCAAAAGGCAAAATTAAAAAAAAAAATTAATGGAATTAGCTAGGGAAGTGGACTGGACTGAAGAACTCAAAGATCTGAATATGGAAGAGACTTGGAATAAGTTGCAGAAGCTTTCTGAAGCCTGCATCCCAAGCAAGGGGAGGGAAATTCACAGAGAAGAGTTTTGCAGACCAAGCTAGATGAACAAACATCTCAAACAGGGTATTATGTGAAAGCAGAAAGCCTAAAAGGAATGGAAGATGGGAGGGATCACCAAGAAAAGCTACCTCTTGGAGATCAAAAAGTGTAATAAAAAGTGAGAACTGCCAAAAGCCAAGCAGAGTAGGACCTTGCAAAGGAAATTAAAGCCAATATTAAAAGGCTCTTTAGCCACATAAATAAAAAGAAAACAAGGAAAGAAAAAGTGGGACCATTAAGCAGTGAAGATGGGGTAAAGATTAAAGATATTTTGCCTCCATTTTTATGAGGGTAATGAGTTTAGAGGTCGTGGCAGGGTGGCTAATGGGAACAAGGATATGGAAGTAGAAATTACCACATTCAACATGGAAGCCAAACTCAAAACAGTTTAATGGGATAAATCAGGGGGCCTGGATAATCTCTATCCAAGAACATTAAAGGACCTCGCACATGAAATTGCAAGCCAACTAGCAAGGATTTTAATAAATCTGTCAACTTGGGGGGTCACCCTATGACTGAAGAATTGCAAATATAGCATTGTGACATACCAAGATACAATGCAGACTGATGAATAGCTGTGTCACTCCTGCCCTGTCACCTGGGGCCCCCTTTACAATGCCTTGCTGCTCACAAATAGCAACCAGCATGTAAGTCACTCTCACCTGCGTGTGTGTGTTGCACCCAGCCAAACATACCTTGGCTCTTACCAGTCTTAATAATTACCACCACTGGGTGAACACAACACACTCCCAGCTTCAGCTTTCCCCAAAGACGTACGTCTGTACTGCCCAGCCCTCTCCTGGATGGTACAAATCTATTGAGTACATTATTGCTTTCAGGGTATAATATGTACACAACTGGTTCACCCAAATGGAGTTACCCAGACACTTCAACTTGAACACACTGGATTACTTAAAACAAGTTTAACAACTACAAAAAGAGATTTTAAGTGAGTACAAGTAACTAGGCATAAAGTCAGAAATGGTTACAAGAAAAATAAAAAGGAAAGGCCTATTGATGCCTAAATTAACAAACTATATTAGATTCAAAGCAGAGATTTCTCACGTGCTTTCAGCCAAACTCTGGAGGTCAGGACCCCTCCACCAGAGTCCAACGGTTGCATCCTTTGTCTCTTCAGGTACAGTGAATGCAATGGGCAGGGAGAGTGAGTGAGAGAGGGGTTCCTTGGGATGTGTGTCCTTCCTTTTTATAGTTTCAGCCCCCCTCTTGAAAAACATTTCCAGCGGAGAACCAGGAGCCAAAGAGTCTACGCTGAAGAACAGGGGTAGGCAACCTATGGCACGCGTGCCAAAGGTGGCACACGAGCTGATTTTCAGTGGCACTCACACTGCCCGGGTCCTGGCCACCGGTCCGCGGGGCTCTGCATTTTAATTTAATTTTAAATGAAGCTTCTTAAACATTTTGAAAACCTTATTTACTTTACATACAACAATAGTTTAGTTATATATTATAGACTTATAGAAAGAGACCTTCTAAAAATGTTAAAATGTATGACTGGCACGCGAAACCTTAAGTTTCACTTAAGCTGAGTGAATAAATGAAGACTCAGCACACCACTTCTGAAAGGTTGCCGACCCCGGCTGAAGAATGTTCCTTGCTGTTTTATTTACCTATTTGAAATTCCTTTGTCCTCTCTTCCTGCTTGATGACTCTGTTTACTGCTTAAACGCAAATGAAACAGAGCATACATTCCTTTGTTTAGGTCAGACCTGTTTGCCCCTCTGTTTGAGCAGGGCTGTAGGGTTTGTAAAATGTGTTACTAACACCATACAGGGGACTCTTATAACTTCACATACAATATTGCCACACATATTTTACCAGGACAATACTGATCAGCAAATTATGAGTTTTCAAATGATATCTTCCAAGGCATACTTGTACAAAGATTATTACAATAGTGTATGTAGGATGTGAACACAGGTTTGTATTCAGTCACAAGCAACTATATTTAAGAAAGGGGAAAAAACATGATCTGGAAAACTACAGACCCATTAGTTTGACCTCAATTCTGTGTGCGGTCTTAGAACAAATTTTGAAAGAGAGAGTAGTTAAGGACATAAAGGATAAAATATAACATGGTTTTACAAAAGTTAGATTGTGCCAGACCAACCTGATCACTTTCTTTGAAAAGATAACCAATTTTTCTAGACGAAGGAAATGTAGTAGATCTGATTTACCAGGATATCTGTAAAGTATTGATACAATTTCACATGGGAAATTAATTAAATTGGAGAAGACAGGGTTTAAGATGAGAATCAAAAGGTAAGGAACTGGTTAAAGGGGACACTACAACAGGTCATGCTGAAAGGTGAGCTGTCAGACTGGAATTACTCAAGGATTGGTCTTGGGATGAATCTTATTTAACATTTTCATTAATGTGGGAGTGTGCAAATAAAATTTTGTGGCTGACACAAAGTTGGGAGGTATTGCCAATATGGAGGAGGATCAGAATATCATACAAAATTATTTGGATAACCTTGAAAACTGAAGTAATAGAAATGGGAGGAAAAATAACAGTGCAAAGTGCAAGGTCAGGCATTTAGGGAGTAACAAGAATTTTTGCTATAAGTTGGAGATGTATCAGTTGGACTCAACAGAGGAGGAGAATGACATGGTGTATTAGCTGATCAAAGGATGACTATGAGTTGCCACTGTGATGCAGCCGTGAAAAAATTTAATGCAATCCTAGACTGCATCAGGTGAGGTACTTCCAGAAGCAATTGGGAAGTGTTAGTACCATTATACAAGGCCCTGGTGAGACCTTATCTGGACTACTGCATGTTTAAGAAAGATGAATTCAAACTGAAACAGGTGCAGAAAAGAGCTACTAGGATGATCAGAGGAATGGAGAACCTACCTTACAAGAGAGCCTTAAGGAACATGGCTTGCTTACCTAACACAATTAAGGATGCTTTCTGTCAATACATCAGAGGGATAAACACCATGGAGGGAGAGACGTTATTAAAATTAAGGACCAATATTGGCACAAGAACAAAATGGATTGGCCATCAATAAGTTTAGGAATGAAATTAGACAAAGCATTCTAACCCTCAGAGGAGTGAAGTTTTGGAACAGCCTGCTAAAGGGAGTAGTGGGGGCAAAAAACCTAACTTGTTTTAATACTGAGCTTAATAAGTTTGAGGGGATGGTATGATGAGATTGCTTAAGGTGGCCTATGACCCATCATTGACTGCTATTAGCAAATATCCCCAACAGTAAGAAATGGGACACTAGATGGGGAGGATTCTGAGTTAATGCAAATAATTCTTCCCCAGGTGTCTGGCTGGTGGGTCTTGCCCACGTGCTCAGGGTCTAACTGATCACCATATTTGGGATCGGGAGGGACTTTCCCCCCCAGGACAGATTGGCAGAGACCATGGCATTTTTCATCTCCCTTTGAACTAGAGTAAATGGTGGATTCTCTGTAACTTGAAGTTTTTAAATTAAGATTTGATGACTTAAGTAACTCAGCCAGAGGTTAGGGGTCTGTTACAGGAGTGGGTGGGTGAGGTTCTGTGGCCTGCAGTGTGCAGGAGGTCAAACTAGATGATCACGGTGGTCCCTTCTGGCCTTAACATCTATTAATCTGATTCTGCCACCCTGACTGACGTGAAATAGTATCTTGGGTTTAAGAATCCCATTTTTAGTCATCTAGCTCTCCCCATGCAATGCCTGGGCCTCTAACTTGGGGATGAGAACTTCAATAGGCAGCAAAGTGTCTCAAGTTACTGCTTTTACAGATCCAGACTAACACGGCTACCCCTCTGATAAAGTTACCTTTCTGAATCTGGCTCTTACTTCACAAATATTTACTCCTTTGAAGTCAACAGGCCACTTATGAAATTAGATACAATTCAGTGTGGCAAAACTGAGACCAATTATAAAGTTACATGTATTAAATGTTTGCAGGCTCAGTCAAAATTAAGTAAATGAGCAAAACAGTTTGAATAGATGGCTCTTTAGAATTTACCATGGTAATTCTTTGCAGAATTCCATACACTTGGAATAAAAGACTCCACAGAATTTGTGGATGTTTTCTGCAGTCTCCCGATGGTCTTGTAGTCTCAAAACAACCATTTACAAGTACAAAACTTAAAAAAAAAAAAATCTATTTAGCATTCTGAGGGTGTCAGGGCTCCTTCCCCACTCTGAACTCTAGGGTACAGATGTAGGGACCCGCATGAAAGACCCCCTAAGCTTATTCTTACCAGCTTTGGTTAAAAAGTTCTCCAAGGTACAAACTTTGCCTTGTCCTTGAACAGTATGCTGCCACCACCAAGCGTTTTAAACAAAGGACAGGGAAAGAGACCACTTGGAGATGTCTTCCCCCAAAATATCCCCCCAAGCCCTACACACCCCCTTTTCTGGGGAGGCTTGAGAATATCATCCTAACCAATTGGTTCCAAAATCATCAAAGACCCAAACCCCTGGATCTTGGAACAATGTAAAAATCAGTCAGGTTCTTAAAAGAAGGATTTTATTAAAAAAAAAAAAAGGTAAAAATCATCTCTGTAAAAGTAGGATGGAAAATACTTTACAGGGTATTCAGATTCAAAACACAGAGGATTCCCCCTCTGGGCAAAACCTTAAAGTTAGAGAAAACAGGAATAAACCTTCCTCTTAACACAGGGAAAATTCACAAAAAACAAAAGAAACTAATCCACCTTGCCTGGCTTACCTATACTGGTTGCAATATTGGAGACTTGGATTAGGATGGGTTGGAAAAGATGGATTTCTGTCTGGCCTCTCACAATCCCAAGAGAGAACAACCACATAAACAAAAATCACAAACAAAAGCCTTCCCCCCCCCCCCCGAAGATTTGAAAGTATCTTGTCCCCTTATTAGTCCTTTGGGTCAGGTGCCAGCCAGGTTAGCTGAGCTTCTTAACCCTTTACAGGTAACAGGATGTTGCCTCTGGCCAGGAGGGATTTTATAGCACTGTATACAGAAAGATGGTTACCCGTCCCTTTATATTTATGACAGAGGGCTATCACTCATTTTAGTCTCCAAATTAACTGTATGCCACATAAATCTGGGTCTCTTTCACTTTTATTGCTGGCCATTGTCTATAGCAGCAATAAGCACAGAGCTGAAGTTATAGGAAGAGATATTTACATGCAAGGAAGGAATCCTACAGCAGATCCCGTTGCTGCAAGAATAAGTTGTTTATCTTTCATTTTGGAGTTTGTCCCACAGCTGGGCCCTGTCAAGTTGAGAGAAAAGTTCTGCTATAAAATGGGAATAGTACTTTCCTTCCCACCAGTACCCCCAGGAGCCTTTTGTTTCATATAATCAAGTGCTTGCCAGTGATTACCTGACATTTCTCTTGTTGGCTTGAGGAGTTGTGTAGGAAAACAGGTCAACTAACAAGGGGCAAGAGCCAATTGTCAGACCACTGACACTAATATGAGAGAGATCTTTGGGTCAGCTTCAGGAGAAGAAACCTGGCCACTAAGCAGGGGAAGTAGAATTTCAGCAGCAGCAAGCAGGAGGCCACACTGCACTTGTGCATGTTCCTACTGCCTGTAATCTGATGCACAAGGGAGGCGACAAATACATCTGAGGCTGAGTCAAGGAGATCAAGGACACTATGCACATTAAAATGTGGGTCCATCACTACTGTATAGGTCCTCAGTGGCCTCACCTCCATCCCCTTTCCAGGCAGGAGGAGGCCCCAGGCAGCAGCAGCGGAGGAAAGGCCTCAGCCTGCTCGTGTGCACCTTCACTTCAGCGTTAACTCAAGTGATCAAGCTCTCCAGCACAAAACCACGTCACAAAATAACACTTTGGTTGGCCAATAATACCAATATGCACAGGAACATGCAAATAGATTGGAAAGTCTCCAGCAAGGAATGGAGTGAGATTTCCCTCTTACAATATTGTTTAGACTTTTTGTTTTTTATAAGGCAGTAGATAACGAAAAGCAGAATTTCCATGCAATCGTTTATGGGGGAGAAATAGTTTGAAGTCAAAACACTTCAGTCAGCATTAGAAACTATCTGATCTTTTCCTACAGCATGAATTAATGCTTTATGTGGCTCTTGGAATGGGTCTCTTTCCAGCTGTGGCCCGATCTTGCAGTGAGCAGGCCTCTGTATGGGGGTAGGGGTATGCCCCAACAAGCTCCTTGCAAGGTTGGGGAGTGAACAATAAACATTGCTACAGAATATATTAAACTCAAGAAGGGCTGTGAAACAGGACTGACCTTTGTCCAGGTGAAATGTTTTATCAACATTTGCTCAGACCCAAAAAGAATGCTTTATTGTTGCTTTTCTGAATATCCCCAGTGCTTTCTGAAGTACTTACTTCAGCAATATTGGAAGGCCCAGAATTGCTACAGATGAATGCAATGGAGGTAAAATCAAGCCCCTTTTGTATTTCTCTCTCTGTAGCCTGGTCTATGCTAGAAAAATGACCCATTGCTGGCAATAGGCGTCAGAAACAGGTGTAGCTAGATCAGTGCTGAACATTATTTAACTGCAAGTGTTTCTGGACTGGTTCAGAAACTGGGGATCAAATCTGGTCAAAGTGTATTGGAACAGCATGGAGCCCAATTTGCCCTGGGCTACAGTTACAGTTAAATAGTGTCATTGTTTGTCAGCAATGAGTCATTTTCTAGTGCAGGCAGTCCCATGTTATCATCAGAACAGCAGCCATTCCTGGGTGACTTTGCAATGTGGTTCTCTTCCCTTGCCAGCAAATGCAATCTTGGTTAATTTTACATATTCTCCTCTATAGCAGGGCTAAGAATTTGGAATCGGGAGGTGGGGATCAGGGAATAATTCTCTATGTAACTAAGTATGCACAGTTGGAAAACATTGCAAATATGAATGCTAAATGAGAAACCATGCTGCTTGGACTCAAACAAGCCAATTTTGACCAAGATATTAGAAATATGCTATTTTTAAAGAAAGTTTTCGCCCTTTTTAATAATTAAAAAAATCTTTTCTAACCTTCGCTTTCTTAAATTATTTTTCTAAAAAAAAAACCCCACTCTTCTCTGGGGGGCTCAGATCAAAGTCCTCGCCGGTCTCAGCTGATGGTATCTCCAGCTCCATGTACTCACATGAGATTAGGGCTGGTTGAAACAGGCCGCCCAATCACAGGGGAGCCGCAGGAGAGGCCTGAATCCGGGGCTGGAGCAGAGCTGGGGGCAGAGGGGGCTGTGTGGCACACAAAGGTGGACGGATGCTCCTGCAGCGAAGTCAGTGAGGCTCAATGCAGCAGTCAGCTACACATTGCCTATTGCAGGGCTGGGGCCTGGGATTGTACAAGCCACCACAGGAACCCAAGGAAGTACAGTGGATGTCGCTTAATAATAATCCTGATATCAACAACTTTAGCTTAATAGCAACATCTTGCCTAGAACTGATCCTGTCCCACTGACATAAGTGTTAATGGGATTCAGATGTTGGCAACAGGCATGCTGGTTAGTAACATCTTAACATAAGAACATAAGAACGGCCAGACTGGGTCAGACCAAAAGTCCATCCAGCCCAGTATCCAGTCTGCCGACACTGGCCAATATCAGGTGCCCCAGAGATAGTGAACCTAACAGGTAATGATCTAGTGATCTCTCTCCTGCCATCCATCTCCACCCTCTGACAAACAGGCTAGGGACACCATTCCTTACCCATCTTGGCTTATAGCCATTAATGGACTTAGCCTCCATGAATTTATCCAGTTCTCTTTTAAACCCTGTTATAGTCCTAGCCTTCACAACCTCCTCAGGCAAGGAGTTCCACAGGTTGACTGTGTGCTGTGTGAAGAAGAACTTCCTTTTATTTGTTTTAAACCTGCTACCCATTAATTTCATTTTGTGGCCCCTAGTTCTTATATTATGGGAACAAGTAAGTAACATTTCCTTCTTCACTTTCTCCACACCACTCATCATATCCCCCCTTAGTCTCCTCTTTTCCAAGCTGAAAAGTCCTAGCCTCTTTAATCTCTCCTCATATGGGACCCATTCCAAACCCCTAATCATTTTAGTTGCCCTTTTTGAACCTTTTCAAATGCCAGTATATCTTTTTTGAGATGAGGGGACCACATCTGTATGCAGTATTCAAGATGTGGGCTGTCAAGGTTCCTCCCCCACTCTGAACTCTAGGGTACAGATGTGGGGACCTGCATGAAAAACCTCCTAAGCTTATCTTTACCAGCTTAGGTCAAAACTTCCCCAAGGTACAAAATATTACACCCGTTATCCTTGGACTGGCCGCTACCACCACCAAACTAATACTGGTTACTGGGGAAGAGCTGTTTGGACGCATCTTTCCCCCCAAAATACTTCCCAAAACCTTGCACCCCACTTCCTGGACAAGGTTTGGTAAAAAGCCTCACCAATTTGCCTAGGTGACTACAGACCCAGACCCTTGGATCTGAAGAACAATGAACAATCCTCCCAACACTTGCACCCCCCCTTTCCTGGGAAATGTTGGATAAAAAGCCTCACCAATTTGCATAGGTGACCACAGACCCAAACCCTTGGATCTGAGAACAATGAAAAAGCATTCAGTTTTTTACAAGAAGACTTTTAATAAAAAATAGAAGTAAATAGAAATAAAGAAATCCCCCCTGTAAAATCAGGATGGTAGATATCTTACAGGGTAATTAGATTCAAAAACATAGAGAACCCCTCTAGGCAAAACCTTAAGTTACAAAAAAGATACACAGACAGAAATAGTTATTCTATTCAGCACAATTCTTTTCTCAGCCATTTAAAGAAATCATAATCTAACACATACCTAGCTAGATTACTTACTAAAAGTTCTAAGACTCCATTCCTGTTTTGTCCCTGGCAAAAGCAGCATGCATACAGACAGACACAGACCCTTTGTTTCTCTCCCTCCTCCCAGCTTTTGAAAGTATCTTGTCTCCTCATTGGTCATTTTGGTCAGGTGCCAGCGAGGTTACCTTTAGCTTCTTAACCCTTTACAGGTGAGAGGAGCTTTCCCCTGGCCAGGAGGGATTTCAAAGGGGTTTACCCTTCCCTTTATATTTATGACATGGGCGTACCATGGATTTATATAAGGGCAATAAGATATTCTCCGTCTTATTCTCTATCCCTTTTTTAATGATTCCTAACATCCTGTTTGCTTTTTTGACTGCCGCTGCACACTGCGTGGACATCTTCAGAGAACTATCCAAGATGTCTCCATGATCTTTCTCCTGATTAGCTGTAACTAAATTAGCCCCCATCATATTGTATGTATAATTGGGGTTATTTTTTCCAATGTACATTACTTTACATTTATCCACATTAAATTTCATTTGCCATTTTGTTGTCCAATCACTTAGTTTTGTGAGAGCTTTTTGAAGTTCTTCACAGTCTGCTTTGATCTTAACTATCTTGAGCAGTTTAATATTATCTGCAAACTTTGCCACCTCACTGTTTATCCCTTTCTCCAGATCCTTTATGAATAAATTGAATAGGATTGGTCCTAGAACTGACCCTTGGGGAACACCACTAGTTACCCCTCTCCATTCTGAAAATTTACCATTTATTCCTACCCTTTGTTCCTTGTCTTTTAACCAGTTCTCAGTCCATGAAAGGATCTTCCCTCTTATCCCATGACAACTTAATTTACGTAAGAGCCTTTGGTGAGGGACCTTGTCAAAGGCTTTCTGGAAATCTAAGTACACTATGTCCACTGGATCCCCCTTGTCCACATGTTTGTTGACCCCCTCAAAGAACTCTAATAGATTAGTAAGACATGATCTCCCTTTACAGAAACCATGTTGACTTTTGCACAACAATTTATGTTCTTCTATGTGTCTGACAATTGTATTCTTTACTATTGCTTCAACTAATTTTCCCTGTACTGACATTAGACATACCGGTCTGTAATTGCCATGATCACCTCTAGAGCCCTTCTTAAATATTGGCTTTACATTAGCTATCTTCCAGTCATTGGGTACAGTAGCTGATTTAAAGGACAGGTTACAAATCATAGTTAAGAGTTCCGCAATTTCACATTTGAGTTCTTTCAGAACTCTTGGGTGAATGCCATTTGGTCTTGGTGACTTATTATTGTTAAATTTCTCACTTAATTCCAAAACCTCCTCTAGTGACACTTCAATCTGTGACAATTCCTCAGATTTGTCACCTACAAAAGACGGCTCAGATTTGGGAATCTCCCTAACATCCTCAGCCGTGAAGACTGAAGCAAAGAATTAATTTAGTTTCTCTGCAATGACTTTATCATCTTTAAAAGCTCCTTTTGTATCTCGATTGTCCAGTGGCCCCACTAGTTGTTTAGCAGGCTTCCTGCTTCTGATGTACTTAAAAGCATTTTGCTATTACCTTTTGAGTTTTTGGCTGGCTGTTCTTCACACTCCTTTGTGGCTTTTCTTATTACATTTTTACATTTAATTTGGCAGTGTTTATGCTCCTTTCTATTTACCTCACTAGGATTTGACTTCCACTTTTTAAAAGATGCCTTTTTATCTCTCACCGCTTCTTTTACATGGTTGTTAAGCCACAATGGCTCTTTTTTAGTTCTTTTACTGTGTTTTTTAATTTGGGGTATACATTTAAGTTGAGCCTCTATTATGGTGTCTTTGAAAAGTGTCCATGCAACTTGAGGGATTTCACTCTAGTCACTAAGAAAAGGAGTACTTGTGGCACCTTAGAGACTAACCAATTTATTTGAGCATAAGCTTTCGTGAGCTACAGCTCACTTCATCGGATGCATAGTCACTGTACCATTTAATTTCTGTTTAACTATCCTCCTCATTTTTGCATAGTTCCCCTTTCTGAAATTAAATGTCATAGTGTTGGGCTGTTGAGGTGTTCTTCCCACCACAGGAATGTTAAATGTTATTATATTATGGTCACTATTTCCAAGTGGTCCTGTTATAGTTACCTCTTGGAGCAGATCCTGCGCTCCACTCTTCCCTGGCTGCAAGTGAGTTTGAAAGGCTGCATCCCGGGAAAGCAATTCACAGCTAGGTTGCAGCCCCACAAACTTGCCATTTGCTTATTGGCAATTGTCAGATAATAGCAACTTTTACTGGGAACCGAGAGGTTACTAATAAGCAGAATCCCAGAGTTGCCAATATTTGAAAAATATTCAAGGAACAAATCTTGAAATAACCCCACAGCCTGCAGGAGCCTGCCAATGATTTTGGTGCATATTTTGAGGGGTCTTAAGCCATGTCTACACTGCACTTTTGTAGTTAAAACTTTTGTCGCTCAGGGGTGTGAAAAAACCATCCCCTGAAAGAGAAAAGCTTTAACAATGAAAAGCCCCGGTGTGGGCAGCGCTTTGGCATCAGGAGACGTGCTCCCGGTGACGAAGCTCGTTGGAGGTGGTTTTATTTTGTTGCCAGGAGAGCTCTCTCCCGGAGACAAAAAGCGGCCACACTGCGCACCTCACAACGGCACGGCTGCAGCGGCACAGCTGTGCCGTTGTAAGGTGCTCAGTGTAGGCACAGCCTTAGTCTGCTCATCAACTACCAAGATCTGAGAAAACCGAGGTTTCAGGGTGTTCTTGCTTTCTTTGGTCTGCCCACTATAGCAGCATATGTTAGGGCTAGTCTACACAAGGAAATTTACCAGCCTAATTATACCAAAATAATTATGCCAGTATAACTCCCCATGTGAACACACTTTTTCATAGATTCCAAGGGTAGAAGGGACCATTGTGATCATCTAGTCTGATCCCCTGTATAACACAGGCCAGAGAACTGCCCCCACAATGATTCCTAGAGCAGAGCTTTTAGAAACAAATCCAATAAGAGTGTCCATACAGGGAATTATACTGGTATAACTACGGTGGTATAATTAGAGTGATATAGCCATGCCAGTATAAAACCTTGTTCAACACATGAGGGTTTTTTCAGAACATTGCACCATGGGATATCCATCCAGAATTTTGTACATTTATTCTGAAAAATTGCAGAGCTGTGTGGACACAATTGACACAGGAATTAGCATAAGATGGCATAAACCAAGCGATGTGGCTGCACTCTGCTGGTGAAGTTACACTAGATTAGTTATAGTCATAGGCAGCTAGTGAAAATATTCTTGGAGGGGGCTGAATCCTCACCCCTGGGTGCATGCAGGAGTATCTTCTCCGGGGGAGGGTGTCAGGCCCTGATCTCCAGTGTGTGTGTGTGTGTGTGTGTGTGTGGGTGGGTGGGTTGCTGTCTCTATCCTAGCCCAGTGTGGAGGGGAGGCCCAGGATGTGGGGCGTTGGAGTGTGAGCCTGCCCTGCACTCACGCAGCAGCAGTGGGTCCTGTCCCATGGGGCAGGGCCCAGTTCCCAGCTCCAGCCCCTTGGCTCTCACTGATTCAAAGAAACCTGCCACAGCATCATATGACACACATGAGCCTGTGCACAGGTGGGGCCCCTCTTCCCACTACATCCCACGTCAGCTTTCCTGGCCCTGGTGCTGCCAGACACGGGAATTCACGTGCTGAGCTAGGTATGCAGTCACGTGATGGGGTCACTCTTCTGGCTCTATCAATCAGAAGTAAAGAAACAGATTGATAGAGCCAGAAGAGTTCCCAGAAGTTACCTACTACAGGACAGGCCTAACAAAGAAAATAACAGAACGCCACTAGCGGTCACCTTCAGCCCCCAACTAAAACCCCTCCAACGCATTATTAAGGATCTACAACGTATCCTAAAGGATGACCCAACACTCTCACAAGTCTTGGGAGACAGGCCAGTCCTTGCCTACAGACAGCCCCGCAACCTGAAGCAAATACTCACCAACAACCACATACCACACAACAGAACCACTAACCCAGGAACTTATCCTTGCAACAAAGCCCGTTGCCAATTGTGCCCACATATCTATTCAGGGGACACCATCACAGGGCCTAATAACATCAGCCACACTATCAGAGGCTCGTTCACCTGCACATCCACCAATGTGATTTATGCCATCATGTGCCAGCAATGCCCCTCTGCCATGTACATTGGTCAAACTGGACAGTCTCTACGTAAAAGAATAAATGGACACAAATCAGATGTCAAGAATTATAACATTCATAAACCAGTCGGAGAACACTTCAATCTCTCTGGTCACGCAATCACAGACATGAAGGTCGCTATCTTAAAACAAAAAAACTTCAAATCCAGACTCCAGCGAGAAACTGCTGAATTGGAATTCATTTGCAAATTGGATACTATTAATTTAGGCTTAAATAGAGACTGGGAGTGGCTAAGTCATTATGCAAGGTAGCCTGTTTCCTCTTGTTTTTTCCTACCCCCCCCCCCCCGATGTTCTGGTTTAACTTGGATTTAAACTTGGAGAGTGGTCAGTTTAGATGAGCTATTACCAGCAGGAGAGTGAGTTTGTGTGTGTATGGGGGTGGGGGGGATGTGAGAAAACCTGGATCTATGCAGGAAATAGCCCGACTTGATTATGTAAAGAGTTGTCACTTTGGATGGGCTAGCACCAGCAGGAGAGTGAATTTGTGTGGGGGGGTGGAGGGTGAGAAAACCTGGATTTGTGCTGGAAATGGCCCACCTGTTGATCACTTTAGATAAGCTATTACCAGCAGGACAGTGGGGTGGGAGGAGGTATTGTTTCATATTCTCTGTGTATATATAAAGTCTGCTGCAGTTTCCACGGTATGCATCTGATGAAGTGAGCTGTAGCTCACGAAAGCTCATGCTCAAATAAATTGGTTAGTCTCTAAGGTGCCACAAGTACTCCTTTTCTTTTTGCGAACACAGACTAACACGGCTGTTCCTCTGAAACACTTCAGAAAAGCATTCCTGTGTAGACAAGCCTTTGTTATGCCAATAAATTTCCCTGTGTAGACAAGCCCTAACTCTTAGCCTCCCCTGGCTTGTTGTCCTGAAGGAAGCCTGTTGTGTTGCTACACTTGCCCAATATTTCTGGGGCAAACAGTGTTGATCTCCTCCATCTTATAACTTCAGGAATACTGAATACAGATAAAAACCTCACCCAGTAAGCTTCCTTTTACAGACTAGTTTCAGAGTAGCAGCCGTGTTAGTCTGTATTCGCAAAAAGAAAAGGAATACTTCTGGCACCTTAGAGACTAACCAATTTATTTGAGCATAAGCTTTCGTGAGCTACAGCTCTGATGAAGTGAGCTGTAGCTCACAAAAGCTTATGCTCAAATAAATTGGTTAGTCTCTAAGGTGCCACAAGTCCTCCTTTTCTTTTTACAGACTGGTCTCCTTCTAGTCTGGGTCCAGCAATCACTCGCACCCCCTGTAGTTACTGTCCTTTGTTACAGTTTCTCTCAGGTATCCTTGGGGGTGGAGAGGCTATCCCCCTAGCCAGCTGAAGACCAAATGGAGGGGTCTCCCTGGGGTTTAAATAGCCTCTCTCTTGTGGGTGGACACCCCTCCCTCCCCCTGTGTAGAATCCCAGCTACAAGATGTAGATTTGGAGTCACATGGGCCAGTCACATGTCCCTGCATGACTCAGACCTACACGTAGCAGCCATGGTTCACATGCTACCTTGAATGTCCTCAGGTAGACTTCTTATGTGGATTGGAGCATTCCAAGATCCATTGTTCCTTAAATGCTTCTTGATTGGGCACTTAATTTGCCCATTCCTTTCTCAAGAAACTGCCCAAATGCTTTACAAAGGTTACTTAAAAATCAAGCCAGTACACAGCCAATATCCATAACTTTGAATACAAAACTGATACGTGCATACAAATAGGATTAATAGATTCAGTAGATCACAACCTTTACACAGATATGTTCCATGGCATGTGTAACATAAAACATTTTCCAGTTGTGTCATATCTATACACTGATAAGCGTATTTCCATAAGCCTTATGGGGGTCACTCTCACACCTCCCCTCCCCCACTTTGTAGTGAAGATCCCAGCTAAGCCTAATGCTGAATCTGACAGTGCTCCAGTGTCTGCCTTCCCGCAGTTCCTCCCAGGGCAGACAAGTTCTCCCACAATTGCCACAATGCCTGGGAAAGACTCGGACAGCACCGCAGTACAAGAGACAGTGCTCTTGGCTCCAAAGTGTGTCTCTCACCAGCAGAAGTTGGTCCAATAAAAGATATTACCTCACCCACCTTGTCTCTCTCAGTCAGTCCATAAGGCAGAAAAGGGGCTGGGCAGGGAGGCATATAACACACCAGGCAAGTGATCAATGTGATGGGCTGCTAATGCCATATCAGGGGTTTTTTTTTTCCTGTTTCTTCCCTGAGTTTTGGGTGGAGTTTTGTTTGAATGAGATTAGCTAAGCAGAAAGAAGGGAAGGGACATTGAAAGGGGGGAAAAGAGGGAGGAGGAAAACATTCATAACTAGGCTTCAAAGTTAACAGCCCATCAAGATGAAGGGGGACATTCACACATCTGTCAGGGCTATTGTTTTCCATTCAGAAAGAGAACAGGGCACCAGTTTACAATGTAAAGGCCATCTTCCCTAACCAGAGCACTAGAATTTTTTCCAGTGAAGTGTTGGGTTTTTGAGGTTTTAGCCAGTGCCACCATTATACCTATTTCAGTGTAGCTACATCATGCAAATCCCTCATGTAGATATGCTGCATTAGAGCCATTTGTGACTTGTGCCAGAGCAGCTCATCCTGATTACAAACTGGGAGAAACTGCACTAGTGGGCTGTTACACTAGACTACATGCTGTTTTGCACCTGTGCAGCCACACCAGTATAGACAGGGTCCTACATTTTTCAGAAAACAATAAAATTGGAGGGAAGCATTGGGAGATTCTAATTCCTTATATAAGGCTGGATACAGGTGTACCATATGCCATGCCTAGAGATTAGTTCAGATTTTCAAACAATTCTGTTCATTAAAAATTCAGCTGAGAAGAAATGAAAAAGGAAACATGATTAAAGTATTATCTAGACTGTTTTTTGGTTTTTGCACCAATGTAGCTGCACGGTGCACAGTGTACATGTGCTGTGTTGGAGTAAACAGGGATTTAATGGTACAGGTTAGGCTGCTTGGCTTGAATCCTCATGCATTTTGAAGAAGCTCTCAGTGCACATTGATGAAAGTGTCCAAGCTACCTTTATGTCATCCTGTCATAGAATCATAGAATATCAGGGTTGGAAGGAACCCCAGAAGGTCATCTAGTCCAACCCCCTGCTCAAAGCAGGACCAATTCCCAGTTAAATCATCCCAGCCAGGGCTTTGTCAAGCCTGACCTTAAAAACCTCTAAGGAAGGAGATTCTACCACCTCCCTAGGTAACGCATTCCAGTGTTTCACCACCCACTTAGTGAAAAAGTTTTTCCTAATATCCAATCTAAACCTCCCCCACTGCAACTTGAGACCATTACTCCTCGTTCTGTCATCTGCTACCATTGAGAACAGTCTAGAGCCATCCTCTTTGGAACCCCCTTTCAGGTAGTTGAAAGCAGCTATCAAATCCCCCCTCATTCTTCTCTTCTGCAGGCTAAACAATCCCAGCTCCCTCAGCCTCTCCTCATAAGACATGTGTTCCAGACCCCTAATCATTTTGTTGCCCTTCGCTGGACTCTCTCCAATTTATCCACATCCTTCTTGTAGTGTGGGGCCCAAAACTGGACACAGTACTCCAGATGAGGCCTCACCAATGTCGAATAGAGGGGAACGATCACGTCCCTCGATCTGCTCGCTATGCCCCTACTTATACACCCCAAAATGCCATTGGCCTTCTTGGCAACAAGGGCACACTGCTGACTCATATCCAGCTTCTCATCCACTGTCGCCCCTAGGTCCTTTTCCACAGAACTGCTGCCTAGCCATTCGGTCCCTAGTCTGTAGCGGTGCATTGGGTTCTTCCATCCAAAGTGCAGGACCCTGCACTTATCCTTATTGAACCTCATCAGATTTCTTTTGGCCCAATCCTCCAATTTGTCTAGGTCCTTCTGTATCCTATCCCTGCCCTCCAGCGTATCTACCACTCCTCCCAGTTTAGTATCATCCGCAAATTTGCTGAGAGTGCAATCCACACCATCCTCCAGATCATTTATGAAGATATTGAACAAAACCGGCCCCAGGACCGACCCTTGGGGCACTCCACTTGATACCGGCTGCCAACTAGACATGGAGCCATTGATCACTACCCGTTGAGGCTGACAATCTAGCCAACTTTCTACCCACCTTATAGTGCATTCATCCAGCCCATACTTCCTTAACTTGCTGACAAGAATACTGTGGGAGACCGTGTCAAAAGCTTTGCTAAAGTCAAGAAACAATACATCCACTGCTTTCCCTTCATCCACAGAACCAGTAATCTCATCATAAAAGGCGATTAGATTAGTCAGGCATGACCTTCCCTTGGTGAATCCATGCTGGCTGTTCCTGATCACTTTCCTCTCATGCAAGTGCTTCAGGATTGATTCTTTGAGGACCTGCTCCATGATTTTTCCAGGGACTGAGGTGAGGCTGACTGGCCTGTAGTTCCCAGGATCCTCCTTCTTCCCTTTTTTAAAGATGGGCACTACATTAGCCTTTTTCCAGTCATCCGGGACTTCCCCGGTTCGCCACGAGTTTTCAAAGATAATGGCCAATGGCTCTGCAATCACAGCCGCCAATTCCTTCAGCACTCTCGGATGCAACTCGTCCGGCCCCATGGACTTGTGCACGTCCAGCTTTTCTAAATAGTCCCTAACCACCTCTATCTCTGTCTTCCCCTGAATCCAGTCCTGGGGAGGAATCAGCCTGTTATACCTTAGAGAAGCCTCACTATTTTCCAGCTTCTGATCACCAAAGCACTATCAAAAAAAGAGGGCCTAAAGTTGGCAGGAATTAAAAATCAGTAATAAATATTTTCCAGTTGTCAAAGGGTGAGCTGGCCCTTTAAGAAGGTTGCAGCTGAGCATTACCTGTGCAGGTTTAACACCCGCACCAATTTAGAGAAGGAGGAAAAAGCAGGGTCATATGATGGGGAACATGTGACTAAGAACCAGGCATGCTCGTGGCGAACGGGGGAAGTCCCGGATGACTGGGAAAAGGCTAATGTAGTGCCAATCATTAAAAAAGGGAAGAAGGAGGATCCTGGGAACTACAGGCCAGTCAGCCTCACTTCAGTCCCTGGAAAAATCATGGAGCAGGTCCTCAAAGAATCAATCCTGAAGCACTTACATGAGAGGAAAGTGATCAGGAACAGTCAGCATGGATTCACCAAGGGAAGGTCATGCCTGACTAATCTAATCGCCTTCTATGATGAGATTACTGGTTCTGTGGATGAAGGGAAAGCAGTGGATGTATTGTTTCTTGACTTTAGCAAAGCTTTTGACACGGTCTCCCACAGTATTCTTGTCAGCAAGTTAAAAAAATATGGGCTGGATGAATGCACTATAAGGTGGGTAGAAAGTTGGCTAGATTGTCAGCCTCAACGGGTAGTGATCAATGGCTCCATGTCTAGTTGGCAGCCGGTGTCAAGTAGAGTGCCCCAGGGGTTGGTCCTGGGGCCGGTTTTTTTCAATATCTTCATAAATGATCTGGAGGATGGTGTGGATTGCACTCTCAGCAAATTTGCGGATGATACTAAACTGGGAGGAGTGGTAGATATGCTGGAGGGCAGGGATAGGATACAGAGGGACCTAGACAAATTGGAGGATTGGGCCAAAAGAAATCTGATGAGGTTCAATAAGGATAAGTGCAGGGTCCTGCACTTAGGACGGAAGAACCCAATGCACAGCTACAGACTAGGGACCGAATGGCTAGGCAGCAGTTCTGCGGAAAAGGACCTAGGGGTGACAGTGGATGAGAAGCTGGATATGAGTCAGCAGTGTGCCCTTTTTGCCAAGAAGGCCAATGGCATTTTGGGATGTATAAGTAGGGGCATTGCCAGCAGATCGAGGGACGTGATTGTCCCCCTCTATTCGACATTGGTGAGGCCTCATCTGGAGTACTGTGTCCAGTTTTGGGCCCCACACTACAAGAAGGATGTGGATAAATTGGAAAGAGTCCAGCGAAGGGCAACAAAAATGATTAGGGGTCTGGAACACATGACTTATGAGGAGAGGCTGAGGGAACTGGGATTGTTTAGTCTGCGGAAGAGAAGAATGAGGGGGGATTTGATAGCTGCTTTCAGCTACCTGAGAGGTGGTTCCAGAGAGGATGGTTCTAGACTA
This sequence comes from Caretta caretta, assembly GCF_965140235.1. Lineage (NCBI taxonomy): Eukaryota > Metazoa > Chordata > Testudines > Cheloniidae > Caretta > Caretta caretta. Next base: position 12,915,065 of record NC_134209.1, read on the forward strand.
TTCTCAGTGGTGGAAGAGAACAGGACAAGGAGTAATGGTCTCAAGTTGCAGTGGGGAAGGTTTAGGTTGGATATTAGGAAAAACTTTTTCACTAGGAGGGTGGTGAAACACTGGAATGCGTTGCCTAGGAAGGTGGTGGAATCTCCTTCCTTAGAAGTTTTTAAGGTCAGGCTTGACAAAGCCCTGGCTGGGATGATTTAATTGGGGATGGGTCCTGCTTTTGAGCAGGGGGTTGGACTAGATGACCTCCTGAGGTCCCTTCCAACCCTGATATTCTATGATTCTATGATTCCATGCTGGGGGACATAAGGACAGGACAGTTCAGGGGAGAGACTGCAGGAAGAACAGACCTGGGAGTGAGCACTCCATTAAAGAGTGAAATGAACAATTAGGAACAAGCCAGCAAGATAGCCTAAACTGAATAGCCTTTCAGAGCCTGGAAAGGAGAGTTGCCTGCAAGGAGGAAAGCCACAGCAGGGAGGAGAGTACTATCCTACACCAAGGATGTGAGCTAGCTAGGAGTGGAAGATGTGTTGTTTTAAACTCTGTTAATAAGCCAGACTTCTGCAAGTGGGAATACACGTGAAGTGTGAAGTTTGACTAACTGGGAACAAAGGGGGGAAACTGAGGCAACAGCAGGGCATGGAGTCAGAACAGCTAATCCTTCTAACTATAGCTTTCTTTCCTTGTATTCCCTGTTGCCCAGTAATTTCCTTTGATGTCTATTACGTGTTCTCTCCTCCTTGCATAACTCCTGTCACAGTCAATTATCCAGTGACAGAGCCAGTAACAATGGGGGCTAGGCTATTGCTAATGCAACAACTGCTCATCCATAGAACTGTTGTTAAACACTGTTTACTACTTTATAAGTCACTAAGGCCTTGTCCAAACACAGAAGTTGTACTGCTTAACTATACCAGTATAGTTAACACCTTACAACCCACCCTACCCCCACCCCCACCACCCTTGTGTGGATATAGTTATATTGGTATGCAGGTATACTGGTATAGCTTATTCCCCTTCATGTTGTACCACTATAACTACTATGGTAAAATATATATATATCACACCCTAACTATAATAGTTACACTGGTTACTTAACAAGTGTTTACAGCACAGGACTGGGAGTCAGTTGTTGCTTAAATTCTATTCCCCGTTCTGACCACTGATTCTCTAGCCCCGGGGGCTCTCAGCCTTTCCAGATGGCTGCACCCCTTTCAGGAGTCTGATTTGTCTTGCCTACCCCAAGTTTCACCTCACTTAATAACTACTGGCTAACAAAATCAGATATAAAAATACAAATGTGTCACAGAACACTGTTACGACAAATTGCTGATTTTTACCGTATAATTATAAAATAAATCAATTGGAATATCAACACTGTATTGTACTTACATTTCAGTGTATGGTATATAGAGCAGTATAAACAAGTCATTATCTGCATGACATTTTAGTTTGTACTGACTTCATGAGTACTTTTTATGTAGCCTGTTGTAAAACGAGGCAAATATCTAGATGAGTTGATGTACCCCCTGGAAGACTCTATACATACCCCTGGTTGAGAACCACTGCTCTATATGGCTTCAGACAAGAAACTTGGGACCAGATTCTCAGAAATTGCTCTCCTTGTTGGGTACTGAGCTCTTTTGGAAATATAGCCACATATTTAGGTATATAAATGGAGAAAGAGTCCCCAAACAGTATTTTGCTGTAGATGTATAACCGGTGTGATTCAATTAGAAACTTGTTACAAGTTCAGCAGAGGACATAGAGTTTCTTAAAGCTACTGTAAAATTAGACAACTTTTCTGATTTACTTCAAAGCACTTGCAGATATCATTTCAAAGCAAGGGAAACATTAATATTCAAGTTATTTAGAATATTTTAACAAAACACATTTTTAAACCATTAACATAGATAGTTATGGTAAAATGACCTACTTACTATGTACAAAAGTTGAGAAATCAGGTCAGACTGGTTTCTAAAAAAGGGAAAAAAGACCTGAGTAAAAGGGATAAACAAATTAAAAAACTGTTAAGACAACATTAAGCCTGGAATTTTCAAACGACCCTAAAGGATTTGAACATTTAAAACATTCAGATGAGGAAAATGCAGAATGAATAAATAATCGTCTGTGTGTGGAATGAAAGGACGCTTAAATCTAATCTAATCCAATTGTGGAAATATATATAAGGGAAAGAACCTAAATTTCCCAAAAGTGAAGTAATATAAACCCTGTTACATTTAAAACACAAATTCAGTGCCTTTATAGTATTATTGATAGATGTAAAGGTTAAAAGCTTGCTTTCCATTATAAACTTGATTTTAACTCCTCCTCCCTAAATTGCCAAAAATTAGAATAATCAATTTTTAAATTCATCTGAAGTTTCTTTATTTAGCAGATTTTTTTAACTATTAAAAGCATTTTTCATATATACTATTACTCTTAATGTGGAGTAGTTCTTATAGGTGTGTCTCCATGGCAGAGTTAACTCAGGTTATCTATCCTCAAGCTCTTTCTCTCACCTGACAGAAGCCACCCTGTGAAATAACACTCAAGCTGCTGTGTCCACAGTGGTGCTGCAAAAAGAAAAGGAGTACTTGTGGCACCTTAGAGACTAACCAATTTATTTGAGCATGAGCTTTCGTGAGCTACAGCTCACTTCATCAGATGCATACCGTGGAAACTGCAGCAGACTTTATATATACACAGAGAATATGAAACAATACCTCCTCCCACCCCACTGTCCTGCTGGTAATAGCTTATCTAAAGTGATCATCAGGTGGGCCATTTCCAGCACAAATCCAGGTTTTCTCACCCTCCACCCCCCCACACAAATTCACTCTCCTGCTGGTGCTAGCCCATCCAAAGTGACAACTCTTTACATAATCAAGTCGGGCTATTTCCTGCATAAATCCAGGTTTTCTCACATCCCCCCACCCCCATACACACACAAACTCACTCTCCTGCTGGTAATAGCTCATCTAAACTGACCACTCTCCAAGTTTAAATCCAAGTTAAACCAGAACATCGGGGGGGGGGGGGGGGTAGGAAAAAACAAGAGGAAACAGGCTACCTTGCATAATGACTTAGCCACTCCCAGTCTCTATTTAAGCCTAAATTAATAGTATCCAATTTGCAAATGAATTCCAATTCAGCAGTTTCTCGCTGGAGTCTGGATTTGAAGTTTTTTTGTTTTAAGATAGCGACCTTCATGTCTGTGATTGCGTGACCAGAGAGATTGAAGTGTTCTCCGACTGGTTTATGAATGTTATAATTCTTGACATCTGATTTGTGTCCATTTATTCTTTTACGTAGAGACTGTCCAGTTTGACCAATGTACATGGCAGAGGGGCATTGCTGGCACATGATGGCATATATCACATTGGTGGATGTGCAGGTGAACGAGCCTCTGATAGTGTGGCTGATGTTATTAGGCCCTGTGATGGTGTCCTCTGAATAGATATGTGGGCACAATTGGCAACGGGCTTTGTTGCAAGGATAAGTTCCTGGGTTAGTGGTTGTTGGTTGTGGTTGTTGGTGAGTATTTGCTTCAGGTTGCGGGGCTGTCTGTAGGCAAGGACTGGCCTGTCTCCCAAGACTTGTGAGAGTGTTGGGTCATCCTTTAGGATAGGTTGTAGATCCTTAATAATGCATTGGAGGGGTTTTAGTTGGGGGCTGAAGGTGACGGCTAGTGGCGTTCTGTTATTTTCTTTGTTAGGCCTGTCCTGTAGTAGGTAACTTCTGGGAACTCTTCTGGCTCTATCAATCTGTTTCTTTACTTCTGCAGGTGGGTATTGTAGTTGTAAGAAAGCTTGACAGAGATCTTGTAGGTGTTTGTCTCTGTCTGAGGGGTTGGAGCAAATGCGGTTGTATCGCAGAGCTTGGCTGTAGACGATGGATCGTGTGGTGTGGTCAGGGTGAAAGCTGGAGGCATGCAGGTAGGAATAGCGGTCAGTAGGTTTCCGGTATAGGGTGGTGTTTATGTGGCCATTGTTTATTAGCACTGTAGTGTCCAGGAAGTGGATCTCTTGTGTGGACTGGACCAGGCTGAGGTGGTGGTGGGATGGAAATTGTTGAAATCATGGTGGAATTCCTCAAGGGCTTCTTTTCCATGGGTCCAGATGATGAAGATGTCATCAATATAGCGCAAGTAGAGTAGGGGCTTTAGGGGACGAGAGCTGAGGAAGCGTTGTTCTAAATCAGCCATAAAAATGTTGGCATACTGTGGGGCCATGCGGGTACCCATAGCAGTGCCACTGATCTGAAGGTATACATTGTCCCCAAATGTGAAATAGTTATGGGTAAGGACAAAGTCACAAAGTTCAGCCACCAGGTTAGCCGTGACATTATCGGGGATAGTGTTCTTGACGGCTTGTAGTCCATCTTTGTGTGGAATGTTGGTGTAGAGGGCTTCTACATCCATAGTAGCCAGGATGGTGTTATCAGGAAGATCACCGATGGATTGAAGTTTCCTCAGGAAGTCAGTGGTGTCTCGAAGGTAGCTGGGAGTGCTGGTAGCGTAGGGCCTGAGGAGGGAGTCTACATAGCCAGACAATCCTGCTGTCAGGGTGCCAATGCCTGAGATGATGGGGCGCCCAGGATTTCCAGGTTTATGGATCTTGGGTAGTGGATAGAATATCCCAGGTCGGGGTTCCAGGGGAGTGTCTGTGCGGATTTGATCTTGTGCTTTTTCAGGAAGTTTCTTGAGCAAATGCTGTAGTTGCTTTTGGTAACTCTCAGTGGGATCATAGCGTAATGGCTTGTAGAAACTCGTGTTGGAGAGCTGCCGAGCAGCCTCTTGTTCATATTCCGACCTATTCATGATGACAACAGCACCTCCTTTGTCAGCCTTTTTGATTATGATGTCAGAGTTGTTTCTGAGGCTGTGGATGGCATTGCATTCCACATGGCTGAGGTTATGGGGCAAGTGATGCTGCTTTTCCACAATTTCAGCCCGTGCACGTCGGCGGAAGCACTCTATGTAGAAGTCCAGTCTGCTGTTTCGACCTTCAGGAGGAGTCCATCTAGAATCCCTCTTTCTGTAGTGTTGGTAGGGAGACCTCTGTGGATTAGTATGTTGTTCAGAGGTATTTTGGAAATATTCCTTGAGTCGGAGACGTCGAAAATAGGATTCTAGGTCACCTCAGAACTGTATCATGTTCGTGGGGGTGGAGGGGCAGAAGGAGAGGCCCCGAGATAGAACAGCTGCTTCTGCTGGGCTGAGAGTATTAAGGATCTACAACCTATCCTAAAGGATGACCCAACACTCTCACAAGTCTTGGGAGACAGGCCAGTCCTTGCCTACAGACAGCCCTGCAACCTGAAGCAAATACTCACCAACAACCATATACCACACAACAGAACCACTAACCCAGGAACTTATCCTTGCAACAAAGCCCGTTGCCAATTGTGCCCACATATCTATTCAGGGGACACCATCACAGGGCCTAATAACATCAGCCACACTATCAGAGGCTCGTTCACCTGCACATCCACCAATGTGATATATGCCATCATGTGCCAGCAATGCCCCTCTGCCATGTACATTGGTCAAACTGGACAGTCTCTACGTAAAAGAATAAATGGACACAAATCAGATGTCAAGAATTATAACATTCATAAACCAGTCGGAGAACACTTCAATCTCTCTGGTCACGCAATCACAGACATGAAGGTCGCTATCTTAAAACAAAAAAACTTCAAATCCAGACTCCAGCGAGAAACTGCTGAATTGGAATTCATTTGCAAATTGGATACTATTAATTTAGGCTTAAATAGAGACTGGGAGTGGCTAAGTCATTATGCAAGGTAGCCTGTTTCCTCTTGTTTTTTCCTACCCCCCCCCCCCCCGATGTTCTGGTTTAACTTGGATTTAAACTTGGAGAGTGGTCAGTTTAGATGAGCTATTACCAGCAGGAGAGTGAGTTTGTGTGTGTATGGGGGTGGGGGGGATGTGAGAAAACCTGGATTTATGCAGGAAATAGCCCGACTTGATTATGTAAAGAGTTGTCACTTTGGATGGGCTAGCATCAGCAGGAGAGTGAATTTGTGTGGGGGGGTGGAGGGTGAGAAAACCTGGCTTTGTGCTGGAAATGGCCCACCTGTTGATCACTTTAGATAAGCTATTACCAGCAGGACAGTGGGGTGGGAGGAGGTATTGTTTCATATTCTCTGTGTGTATATAAAGTCTGCTGCAGTTTCCACGGTATGCATCTGATGAAGTGAGCTGTAGCTCACGAAAGCTCATGCTCAAATAAATTGGTTCGTCTCTAAGGTGCCACAAGTACTCCTTTTCTTTTTGCGAATACAGACTAACACGGCTGTTCCTCTGAAACCTGTCAGTGGTGCTGCACTCACTCCTGGGTGGCAACAAGATTTTCAGAGTCACATCCCATGCTTCTTTGCACTGCATTAAGATGAGCCACTCTATGAATTAGTTCCCAGTGAATTGTGGGAAAACTTGTCTGGCCTTCCCAGGCACACAGGGGAATTGTGGGAAGCCACTGAAGAAGTTGGAGTGGAACTTGAGTAGAGCTAGCCTAAGTCCATAATAGAGTGAGCATGCACGTGGCTGACCAGTTGTGCTGACTTGAGCTTTAGGCTATAACCCTGATGGACCAGCAGCTCCAATTAAGAGCATTACTACACATGCACTAAAGGATTTTGTGTGTAGCTGGGACTCAAGTGAAGGGCAATGCTTGAGTTATAACTAAAACGTTACACTGAAGACAAGGGGGTGAACAATAAGCAGACACCCACGTGGGCAGGGCCAACCCTACTAATTATGGTGCTCTATGCAGCCCGAGCACCCGTTCCCCCCACCCCGCGGGGGTCCGGGCTGCGTCAAGGCCTTCAGGGCCATGGAGGCAGGAGCTGTGGGGGGCCGCTTTGGGGGGCCCCACAGGCCCAGAGCAGCTCGGGGGACTAGCTTGAGGGGCCTGGCACCAGCAGCAGAGTGACCCAGCCCCAGCCGTGTCACTCGGGGAAAGGGGCTTGCGGGAAAGGGAAGTGGGAGCGGGAAGTGGAGCGATACAGCGGAAGCCAGCGGAGTGGAGTGGGCTGGGGCTGGGTTGCTCTGCCAGTGCCAGTGAGTGCGGGGGTAGGCCTGACCCCTGCTGCCATTGCCAGGCCCCCTCGCTAATCCTCTGGGCCGCGTCCGTCGCTGGGGGTGGGGGCTTGGGAGAAGGGATGGAAAATGGGAGTGGGGTGGGGACGGGAAGAGGTGGGGCGCCGGCGGAGGAAGTTGTCCTGGGCCCCTCACCCCCCCTAAGGAACGCACAGGGAGGCCAGCTAGGGGATGGGGCTGGCTGCCAGCGCTGCTGCATATGAAGCATGCAGCTGCGTAGGGCACCATGAAATCTGGGGCAATTTGGTGCCCCAAATTTCGTGGTGCCCTACGCAGCTGCGTATTCTGCATTTGCCTAGGGACAGCCCTGCACATAGGGATGAGATGTGTTCTGGGGAACTGGTAGAGGCAGAGAGGCACATAGGGAAGTAGAGGGAACTGGCTTAGGGAACAGGAGCAGCCAGCAGGGGAGTTTGGCAAGGGATTTTTCCAGGTGAAGGAGGAGTGACTGACTATCTGACGCTTGGGGTGAGTTTCTTGTCTGTTAGTTAGTCAGTCAGTGTGTTGTGTGCTGACTGCAAGTCTGAACTATAATAGTATGTTCTCTTTGGGGGGGTCTGTGTACTGAGCCTAGCAGCAAGGCTCTAGCCTGCTATCCTTTGATCCCTGATCCCTTTGGGATCCCTTAACAAGGCGGCATGGCTACTCAGGGAGCACAGGGGTTTAAAAAGCCATCTCCAGACCTAAGCGACCTAGCACACAGGGGAGTTTTGCAAGGGAGTGCAGAGAGGGAGTGTCAAGGCTGAATCCCCATTCTGTCACTCTGAGTGCAGGAAGTGGGGGTTCATAAAGGATTTTATGAATTAATACTTGCCAATCCAGGCTTGTATTACACTCCCAAAGTTATAACTTCTCTCTGACCTTGGCTTGGTAAACCCTGCCACCACCCACATGCAAAAAAACCCCTTTGAACCCAGGAAGGAGCACTTGGGAATTCCTCCCTGTGGGGTACCCTCAAGCCCTTTCATGCCCCCCTCCAGGGAAGAGCTGAGGAAAAAAAACAAAGGAAATTAGCTGTGCTACCAGCTAATCAAAGAACATGCACAAACCTCTTAGGACACCAAAAATCCAATCTTGTTCTTAAAAAAGGTAAATTTTATTAAAAACAAAAAAAGAAAAAAATACATCTGGAACTTAGACTTTTTGCTAGATCTTAAATGAAACAATTACAAAAATTAAGCACCCAAAATACCTTTCTTGGGGGTTCAGCTTAAAGGTTACAAGCAAACAAAAGCATCTGGGGTTAGCACAGAGGAGATCCACAAGCCTTAAAAAATAAACAGAAAAACCTAATCGCGTCAAGCTAAACATTCTGATCTACTTACACATTTGGAGTTCAGATAACTAGTTCTAGGTACAATCTGATGATTTATGATCATACCTGGCTTAAAGCTGCTTACAGCATTGCTGCTCTGTCCCTCCAGCCCGGAAAATAACAGACAAAGGGGAAGCTTCTTTCCCCATTTTAAAAAGTTCTAGCCTTCCCATTAGCTCTTTTGGTCAGGTGCCCACTTTTTTTTTCTTTACCTGGGGGACTTTTTAACCCTTTAGAGGTAAAGCAAGTAAAGAACAGCTACCAAGAGGGATTTTACAACTAACTGGCTGGCTGGTGTCCATCAAAGGGAGCTATCCCTCCACTTTATTTATCACAGGGAGCATGACCACCAGATACATCTAACATTCTCTGAATGTAGACCAATATATACTTCCCCAGAAAACAAAGAAATAAAAAGCTGCATAAGTAAAAATAATGCAGTCAGAAGTCCAGCAGCAGAGTGGGGGCTGTCTAGTTTATTGCACTGAATGCAGCATGTACGATTACCTGCCTTGTGGGCAGGTGGCATATGTGTGTATTTGGTGCAAGCAGCTCCTGGCCCTCAGAGACGGCCTATGGGCTCTTGAGGCCAGAGCAGCTGAACTGGAGGAGCTAAAGGAGGCAGATAGATGCACAGAGGAGACTTTCTGGGACCCAGTAAAGTGGGTCCCACCCCCAGTCTGGCAGCCTCTCTCCTGTTGAGGAGGATGAAAGTCTCAGAGAAGGAGAATATCAAACTGGAGTGGCAGGAAATGATCCCATAGTGGGACCCTCTTCCAGGTGATGTCATGGTATCCTCTTGTACTGAGGACACCCCTCCGGAGAAGGGGACCCAAATTATTAAGAGACAGGCAATAGTAATGGGGAATTTGATTGTTAGAAATATAGATAGTTGTTTCCCCCCCCCCCCCCCCACGTTCTGGTGAAACTTGGATTTATGCTGGAAATGGCCCACCTTGATTATCATGCACATTGTAGGGAGAGTGGTCACTTTGGATGAGCTATTACCAGCAGGAGAGTGAGTTTGTGTGTGTATGGGGGTGGGGGGGGGGTGAGAAAACCTGCATTTGTGCTGGAAATGGCCCACCTTGATTATCATGCACATTGTAGGGAGAGTGGTTGCTTTGGATAAGCTATTACCAGCAGGAGAGTGAGTTTTTGTGTGTGTGTTTTTTTGAAAAAAAAAAAAAAAAAAAGGGTGTGGGGGAGGTGAGAAAACCTGTATTTGTGCTGGAAATGGCCCACCTTGATTTTCATACACATTGTGAGGAGAGTGGTCACTTTGGATAAGCTATTACCAGCAGGAGATTGAGTTTGTGTGTGTGGTTTTTGGAGGGGGGTGGGGGTAAGAAAACCTGGATTTGTGCTGGAAATGGCCCACCTTGATTATCATACACATTTTAAAGAGAGTGGTCACTTTGGATGGGCTATTACCAGCAGGAGAGTGAGTTTGTGTGTGCGGGGGTGGAGAGTGAGAAAACCTGGATTTGTGCTGGAAATGGCCCAACTTGATGATCACTTTAGATAAGCTATTACCAGCAGGAGAGTGGGGTGGGAGGAGGTATTGTTTCATGGTCTCTGTGTATATAATGTCTTCTGCAGTTTCCACAGTATGCATCCGATGAAGTGAGCTGTAGCTCACGAAAGCTCATGCTCAAATAAATTGGTTAGTCTCTAAGGTGCCACAAGTACTCCTTTTCTTTTTATAGATAGTTGGGTTTGTGATGACCAGGAGAACCGCCTTGTGAATTGCCTGCCAGTTGCAAAGGTTGCAGATCTCTTGAGATATCTACAGACTTATGTGTGATGCTGGATCAAAACCAATGGTTGTGGTACATGTAGGTACCAATGACATAGGGAAAGGTAGGAGAGAGGTTCTCGAGGCCAAATTCAGGCAGCCATGTAAGACTACAAAGTCCACGATAGCATTCTCTGAAATGCTTCCAGTTCCATGTGCAGGGCTAGTTAGACAGGCAGAACTGCAGGGTCTCAGTGTGTGGATGAGACTATGGTGCAGGGAGTAGGGGTTTAGGTTGATTAGGAACTGGAGAACTTTTTGGGAAAGGAGAAGCCTATATAGGAAGGATAGGCTCCACCTCTATCAAAATGGAACCAGATTGCTGGCATGCAAAATTAAGAAGGTCATAGAGGAGTTTTTAAACTAAGGGCTGGGGGAAAGCCAACAGGTGCAGAGGAGTGATGGTTTGGATAGAGACGTCCCTTAGGAGGGTATCTATTAATGGTGATTCTCTGTATCTTAGTAAGGAGGTGAGGATAGAAGTTTGTAAAGCACAGGCAGATGCTGAAGAGAAAGAGTCAAATGAAAAAGAATCTCATTTAGTTACTTCACATGAAGGCACACAACTATTTGACAACTTCTATAAGTGATTGTATACAAGCGCTAGAAGTCTGAATACTAAGGTGAGTGAACTAGAGTGCCTGATATTAAATGAGGATATTGATATAAGAGGCATCACAGAAACTTGGTGAGGATAAGAATGATGATAATCAATGGGACACAGATAACAGGGTACAAAATATGACAGAGTAGGTTGTGCTGGTAGGGGATTGGCACTATATGTGAAAGAAAGCATAAAATCAAATATAGCAAAAATCTTAAATGTATCAAACTGTACCACAGAAGCTCTATGGATAGAAATTCCATGCTTGAATAATAAGAGTATAGCAGTAGGAATATCTTGCCAGTCACCTGATCAGGCTGGTGACGATGACTATGAAATGCTCAAAGAGACCAGAGAGGCTACAAGAATAGAAAATTCAATAATAATGGGGGATTTCAGCTATCCCCATTCTGACTGGTACATGTCACCTCAGGATGGGATGCAGAAATAAAATTTCTAGACACTATTAATGACTTCTCAGTCCCCGGAAAAATCATGGAGCAGGTCCTCAAGGAATCAATTCTGAAGCACTTAGATGAGAGGAAAGTGATCAGGAACAATCAGCATGGATTCACCAAGGGCAAGTCATGCCTGACTAATCTAATTGCCTTCTATGACGAGATAACTGGTTCTGTGGATGAAGGGAAAGCAGTGGATGTATTGTTCCTTGACTTTAGCAAAGCTTTTGACACTGTCTCCCACAGTATTCTTGTCAGCAAGTTAAAAAAGTATGGGCTGGATGAATGCACTATAAGGTGAATAGAAAGTTGGCTAGATTGTCGGGCTCAAAGGGTAGTGATCAATGGCTCCATGTCTATTTGGCAGCCAGTATCAAGCGGAGTGCCCCAAGGGTCGGTCCTGGGGCTGTTTTTTTTCAATATCTTCATAAATGATCTGGAGGATGGTGTGGATTGCACCCTCAGCAAGTTTGCAGACGACACAAAACTGGGAGGAGTGGTAGATACGCTGGAGGGTAGGGATAGGATACAGAGGGACCTAGACAAATTGGAGGATTGGGCCAAAAGAAATCTGATGAGGTTCAACAAGGACAAGTGCAGAGTCCTGCACTTAGGACGGAAGAATCCAATGCACAGCTACAGACTAGGGACCGAATGGCTCGGCAGCAGTTCTGCGGAAAAGGACCTAGGGGTTACAGTGGACGAGAAGCTGGATATGAGTCAACAGTGTGCCCTTGTTGCCAAGAAGCCAATGGCATTTTGGGATGTATATGTAGGGGCATTGCCAGCAGATCGAGGGACGTGATCGTTCCCCTCTATTCAACATTGGTGAGGCCTCATCTGGAGTACTGTGTCCAGTTTTGGGCCCCACACTACAAGAAGGATGTGGAAAAATTGGAAAACATCCAGCGGAGGGCAACAAAAATGATTAGGGGACTGGAACACATGACTTATGAGGAGAGACTGAGGGAACTGGGATTGTTTAGTCTACAGAAGAGAAGAAAGAGGGGGGATTTGATAGCTGCTTTCAACTACCTGAGAGGTGGTTCCAGAGAGGATGGACCTAGACTATTCTCAGTGGTAGCGGGTGACAGGACAAGGAGTAATGGTCTCAAGTTGCATTTAGGTTGGATATTAGGAAAAACTTTTTCACTAGGAGGGTGGTGAAATACTGGAATGCATTACCTAGGGAGGTGGTGGAATCTCCTTCCTTAGAAGTTTTTAAGGTCAGGCTTGAGAAAGCCCTGGCTGGGATGATTTAATTGGGGATCGGTCCTGCTTTGAGCAGGGGGTTGGACTAGATGACCTCCTGAGGTCCCTTCCAACCCTGATATTCTATGATTCTATGATTCTTTTTGGACCAGCTCGTACTGGAACCCACAGGGGGAGAGGCAATTCTTGATTTAGTCCTAAGTGGAGCACAGGATCTTGTCCAAGAGGTGAATATAGCTGAACTGCTCAATAAGAGCGACCATAATTTAATTAAATTTAATATCCTTGTGGGAAAGGAAATACCAAAGAAGCCCACCACAGTATAATTTAACTTCAAAAAGGGGAACAACACAAAAATGAGGAAGCTAGTTAAATGGAAATTAAAAGGAACAGTCACAAGAGTGACATGCATGCAAGCTGCATGGAAACTTTTTAAAAACACCATAATAAAGGCTCAAATTAAATGTACACCCCAAATAAAAAAAAAAACTGTAAGAGGACGAAAAAAAATGCCACCCTGCCTAAACAACAGAGTAAATGACATGGTAAGAGGCAAAAAGCCATTGTTTAAAAACTGGAAGTCAAATCTAACGAGGAAAACAGAAAGGAGCATATACTCTAGCAAGTCAAGTGTAAAATTATAATTAGGCAGGCTAAAAAAGAATTTGAAGAGCATCTAGCAAAAGACATAAACAGCAAAACTTTTTTTTAAAGTATGTTAGCAACTGGAAGCCTGCCGAACACTCAGTGGGGCCACTGGACAATTGAGATGCTAAATAAGCATTTGAGGAATACAAGGCCATTGTAGAGAAGCTAAATGAATTCTTTGCATTGGTCTTCACTGCAGAGGATGTCAGGGAGATTCCCACACCTGAGCCATTCTTTTAGGTGACAAATCTGAGGAACTGTCCTAGATTGAGGGGTCAATAGAGGAGGTTTTGAAACAAACTGACAAATTAAACAGTAGCAAGTCACCAGGACCAAATGACAGGTTTCAGAGTAACAGCCGTGTTAGTCTGTATTCGCAAAAAGAAAAGGAGTACTTGTGGCACCTTAGAGACTAACCAATTTATTTGAGCATGAGCTTTCGTGAGCTACAGCTCACTTCATCGGATGCATACCGTGGAAACTGCAGCAGACATATGAGGAACTCAACTATGATATTGAAGAGCTATTAACTGTGGTATGTAACCTATCACTTAAGTCAGCCTCTGTACCAGATGACTGGAGGATAGATAATGCAATGCCGATTTTTTTAAAAAGACTCCAGAGGTGACCCTGGCAATTACAGCCTGGAAAGTCTAACTTCAATACCAGGCAAACTGGTTAAACCAAAGTAAAGAACAGTGTTATCAGACACACAGATGAGCACGATTGCTGGGGAAGAGTCAACATGGTTTTTGTGAATGGAAAACATACCTCACCAATCTACTAGAATTCTTTGAGGGTCTCAAACATATGGACAAGGGTGATCCGGTCGATATAGTGTACTTGGACTTTCAGAAAGCCTTTAAAAAGATACCTCACCAAAGGCTCTTAAGCAAAGTAAGCAGTCATGGGATAAGAGAGATGGTCCTCTCATGGATCAGTAACTGGTTAAAAGATAGGAAACAAAGAGTAAGAATAAATGGTGAGCTTTCAGAATGGAGAGAGGTAAATAGCAGGGTCCTCCAAGAATCTGTACTGGGACCTGTGCTGCTCAATGGATTCATAAATTATCTGAAAAAGAGGTAAACAGGGAGGTGGCAAAGGTTGCAGACAATACAAAACTACTCAAGATAGTTAGGTCCAAAGCAGACTGCGAAGAGTTACACAAAACTGAGTAACTGGACAACAAAATGGCAAATGAAATTCAGTGTTGATAAATACAAAATAATGGACATTGGAAAGCATAATCCCAACTGTTCATACAAAATGATGGAGTCTAAATTAGCTGTTACCACTCAAGAAAGAGATCTTGGAGTCCTTGTAGATAGTTTTCTGAAAATAGCCACACAATATGCAGTGGCAGTTAAAAAAGCAAACAGGATGTTAGGAACCATTCAGAAAGGGATAGATAATAAGACAGTAAATATCATAATGCCACTATGACACATAGTACACCTACACCTTGAATACTGCATGCAGTTCTGGTTGTCCGATTGCAAAAAAGATATATTAGAACTTGAAATGGTGCAGAGAAGGGCAACAAAATGATTATGGGATGGAACAGCTTCTGTATGAGGAGAAATTAAAAAGATGGGGACTGTTTAGCTTGGAAAAGAGATGAGCGGGGGGAACATGGAGGTCTGTACAATCGTGATTGGTGTGGAGATAGTGAATAAGGAAGTGTTATTTACCCTTTCACATAAGAACTGGGGTCACCCAAAGAAATTAATAGGCAGCAGGTTTAAAACAAACATTAGGAAGTATTTCTTCACACACCATAAAGTCAGTCTGTGGAACTCATTGCCAGGGGATATTGTGAAGTCCAAAAGTATAACTGGATTAAAAAAAGAATTAGATAAGTTAATGGAAGACAGGTCCATCAATGGCTATTAGCCAAGACAGTGAGGGATGCAACCCCATGCTTCCAGTGTTCCTAAGCCAGGTGCTGTGACAGGATGACAGGGGATGGATGACTTCATAAATTCCCTGTTCTGTTCATTCCCCCCGAAGCATCTGGCTCCAGCCTCTGTTGGAAGACATGGTACTGGATTAGATAGACCACTGATCTTAATGAGTATGGCCATTTTGATGTTCTTATGTCTTTGTGGCCAGAGGAAGAAAGATACATGGAAGTTGCAAAGGTTTGGGAAGAAAACCAAGATGGTTTGGGAAAAGCCTCTTCCCAGATAAATCCACTATATTTCCTCTCCCTCGGAGCTACACCCCTGAATGAAGGGCAATGATTTAGTTGGGGATTGGTCCTGCTTTGAGCAGGCGGTTGGACTAGATGACCTCCTGAGGTCCCTTCCAACCCTGATAGTCTGTGATTCTATGATTCTATGAGGGCAGGCAGTCACAGGAGGAAGAACAAGGAGATTTCCTCTTGGAAACAGAAGGAAGGAACTTTCATGAGTATGTAAAAAGTATTTTGGAAGATGCAGAGTCTCTGCAGTTTGTAAGTTCACCAATGACTTCTGTTACTGTTAATAAGCAACAGAACTTAAACTTAAAAAACTTAAGAAAATTCCATAGTAAAAAAACCCTTATGTTACAATTAAAATTGTAAACATTTAGCAAGTATTTAAAGAAGAAAACTCTTAACAGAACTTTTATTTTTCAAAAGACAGGGTAAAAAATTCAAGAAGTACTTAACTGACTTATGTTCCTAAGATCCATTAAAAATCAAGTCAAATTCCTAAGTCATTTAAGCATTTCTGATAACTTTACTCACAAACATTACAAAGCCTGGAAACTCAGAGTTAAGATCACAGTAATAAATTCCAAGAAAATAAATCACTTTCCCCCTAAAGCCCATCTGGCCCTGAATCACTGAAAAAAAGAAAAGAAAAGAATCAAACATGCCTCTTTCATTAAAAACTGAGAAGTGAGCTAACTGGGCTCTTTCTATTGTAGACTGACATATTGCATACTACCACAGCATTTTTAAAACTGAAATAGAGTCTCTTTAAACCAGATTTGACGCACATTGCCAAAGATAGTGTGGGGATGCATGCTCAGCTGTTGCCAATGCTGTACCTATTTTGTGAACAAATAGACTTTATTACTGAAGAGCTGCCTCCCCTCTTATTTGGATTGATTGGATTTTGGGTAGGCATAGAACTGTACAGTTAAAAAAACCCTTGTAATTGGGGGTGGGGGGAGAGAGGTAAAAAAGGAGAATCTTCTTTTCCACTGCTGTCAATCTGTCATTTTTAACAAGCACTGAATTCAGTTTCTAAACATTAAGAAATTATAGGGCCAGATCCTTGACTAATGTAAATTTGCACAGATTTCTCTATATGTTGAATTAATAAGATATTAAATATATAACTAACTGAGGCACTTAAAATGAGTCATACAAGTGAAAACCTATATATTTATATTATCATTATTTTTTGTTATGTGCTGGTGGTGTGTTGGTTCTGGACAAGCTCTACAAGAAAACATACTCCCTCTCCTGAAGAGTTTACAATATATGTCTGGCTTCTGCAACTGCTTCATGTGGTCTGACCTCTGCATCAGTACAGAGCCTCAATAACTTTATGGGGACTTCACAGAGCTAGACCTTTATGCCCACAGGGAATCCCATCGAAGTCGGTGGGAGTCTGTGTGTGAATCAGATTGCAGGATTGTATTTTAACTAAACTAACATTAGGTTAAATATTATACCATTTCTTTGGTGCTGAAGTATTCTGCACCAAATGAAACAGTTCTGTGAACTTGCTTAATTATATAGCCAATCTACCAGTAATCACTAAAAGAGTCAGAGCAATGCTTTCAACACCAAGAAAAGAAAATCCATAGAAAAAAACAGTATACAAAAGCCGTCAGCCATCTGTGGGAGAAGTTTAATAATATTCCTCAACTTGAAATGCATGAAGCAGCTCAGGACTGTCAACACCAACTGGGCTCACTTGAGCTGAAATGCCTGACGGGATAAAGACTAAAAATGAATTCATCATTATATCAAGGAGCTGGCAAGATAAAGTATTTAAAAATATGACCAGGCCTAATGCTCTAAATGAATCCTGACTTGGGTTGAATTTCTCAATTATTTTTGTATGTAGGAAAAATAGCTTTAACTTTCAAATTTGTCTAAAGAATTTCACTCTGCTAACTCCTGAGTCTGCCCTCTTCTTTATGCCTGATGTTGGGTGCAGTGCCGAGGGAGATAAAGTACACTTTGAAGTTGGTGAGATGAAAAGAGAGAAAGGCAGCTGAAAGGAGTAGTTTTTTAAACCTTGCAATTAAATGAGTTCCTTAACTACTCAACTCTATCTTAGCATTTAAGATTTACAAAGCAGTTCAACTGAAAACATACAAGTTCAGTCCAAGCTGACTTTTAAAACATTATCAGCCAACAGCTCTGTGACTGCACAGTAAAGAAAATAGCAATACAAGTTATTCTGTACAAAGGTTGGGTTTCTGCTGTGCCTGTTAATATAAATAGAGTCTTTTTGAAACACAAGTGAGACAAGCAGTTGGTTAGGTCCCCATGCTTCGGAGGGCAGGCAGTAGCTGAAACAGCCTTCTAACAGCAACTCATTTCCCCCCTCATCTTTCTAGTAGTGGACCTGGAGGTGAAGATAACTCATAGAATCCCCACCCAGAAACCTGTGGTCCTACTATTGCTTGTGTCCCTGCACGTCTTAAGGCCAACCCTATTTTTACTTTTAGTGACGTCTGTTAGAAAAAGTAAGCAGATTTTAAGAAGGTTTTATTTTTTTATCTCTACTAAAGATAGAGTACAAAGTATCAAACTTGTGTTTCTGATATCTGTGTTAAGGCTCCAAAACTGATACCTGAATTGGGATTTGGGATTGGGAATATCTTGCTGTATTCTCTCTTGATTATTCTAAATTTACATATAAATTTAAAATATGGCTTTAATTGGTGTTTGTATATATTTTTTCTTTCTTTATATAGGAATTAGATACAGTGCTCCTGTCAGCTAATTTCTAAGTTATGTGCAAAAAACCTAGAGTTTTCAGGTACCTAAGTAGCCCCTGGAATCACAGTTAAAGCTGCCCCCGCCCCCAAATCTAAAATGGTACCCCTATCTACAATGCTACCAATGCTCAATCCCATCTTCACTGCCAGACAAAGCAGCAATGTAACTCTGTTGGGAGCCTGATTAGCATGCTGTAACTGGATCCCTTGGTATGTCCCTTCCTACACCGGGGCCATTCCTCTCTATATGGGACTGGGTTCCCGTGAAGGATGTGGGTGACCTAGCACTTCACAAACATCCCTTTCTACCGGTGCTCAACTCACTGTGTGTGCAGGCCCAAAACCACAGCAGCACCCTGCAAACCCTACCCCACTATCACATGAGACCTCTCCACCTCAGAGTCCCTATCACACCCTGACACATAGCCCTGGTCTACACTACGAGTTTAGGTTGAATTTAGCAGCATTAGATCAATTTAACCCTGCACCCGTCCACATGACGAAGCCATTTACTTCGACTTAAAGGGCTCTTAAAATCGATTTCTTTACTCCTCCCCCGATGAGGGGATTAGTGTACATTGGTGAGGCCTCATCTGGAGTACTGTGTCCAGTTTTGGGCCCCACACTACAAGAAGGATGTGGATAAATTGGAAAGAGTCCAGCGAAGGGCAACAAAAATGATTAGGGGTCTGGAACACATGACTTATGAGGAGAGGCTGAGGGAACTGGGATTGTTTAGTCTGCAGAAAAGAAGAATGAGGGGGGATTTGATAGCTACTTTCAACTACCTGAGAGGTGGTTCCAGAGAGGATGGTTCTAGACTATTCTCAGTGGTGGAAGAGGACAGGACAAGGAGTAATGGTCTCAAGTTGCAGTGGGGGAGGTTTAGGTTGGATATTGGGAACAACTTTTTCACTAGGAGGGTGGTGAAACACTGGAATGCGTTGCCTAGGGAGGTGGTGGAATCTCCTTCCTTAGAAGTTTTTAAGGTCAGGCTTGACAAAGCCCTGGCTGGGATGATTTAATTGGGGATTGGTCCTGCTTTTGAGCAGGGGGTTGGACTAGATGACCTCCTGAGGTCCCTTCCAACCCTGATATTCTATGATTCTATGATAGTGCTGAAATCAACCTTGCCGGGTCGAATTGGGGGTAATGTGGTCTCAATTCGATAGTATTGGCCTCCGGGAGCTATCCCAGAGTGCTCCATTGTGACCGCTCTGGACAGCACTCTCAACTCAGATGCACTGGCCAGGTAGACAGGAAAAGGCCTGCAAACTTTGGAATCTCATTTCCTGTTTGGCCAGCATGGTAAGCTGCAGGTGAGTGCAGATCTCATCAGCAGAGGTGATCATGATGGAATCCCAGAATTGCAAAAGAGCTCCAGCATGGACCAAACGGGAGGTACGGGACCTGATCGCTGTATGGGGAGACAAATCCGTGCTATCAGAACTCCATTCCAAAAGACGAAATGCCCAAACATTTGAAAAAATCTCCAAGGGCATGATGGACGGAGGCTATAACAGGGACCCACAGCAGCGCTACATGAAACTTAAGGAGCTCAGGCAAGCCTACCAAAAAAACAGAGAGGCAAACGGCTGCTCCGGGTCAGAGCCTCAGACATGAATCATAAAATCACAGAATATCAGCGTTGGAAGGGACCTCAGGAAGTCATCTAGTCCAGTCCCCTGCTCAGAGCAGGACCAATCCCCAACTAAATCATCCCGGCCAGGGCTTTGTCAAGCCTGACCTTAAAGACTTGTAAGGAAGGAGATTCCATCACCTCCCTAGGTAATGCATTCCAGTGTTTCACCACCCTCCTAGTGAAAAAGTTTTTCCTAATATCCAACCTAAACCTCCCCCACTGCAACTTGAGACCATTACTCCTCGTTCTGCCATCTGCTACCACTGAGAACAGTCTAGATCCATCCTCTTTGGAACGCCCTTCTATGATGAGCTGCATGCCATTCTCGGAGGTACAGCCACCACTACCCCACCCGTGTTTTGACTCCATCGATGGATTATCACACAACAGGGAAGCGCATTTTGGGGACGAGGAAGTGTTAGGGGGCTTATTCCTTCACCCACTTACTTCCCTGGTCCTTCTCGCATGAACAGAGAGCAACAATACCCGAAGTCCAAAGGTGCAAACCATTCGATGTTTACTGGGGTGAACTTCCAGCAAGCATGATTCCAGTTTCCTTCCTTAGTGTCCCCCTTCCCAGGTCTGACACCACAGAGCCTTACACCTGTGTCCCTGTTCCCATTCCTGCCCTTAGCTAAACATGATTCCAATTTCCTTACCCCCGTTCCCTGTTCCCATTTCCCCCTTTAGCCATACATGATTCCAATTTCCCCACCCCCATTCCCTGTTCCCATTCCCCTCCCCACACCCACACCCACTCACTTCCTGATTGACTGCAGACTATATAGTAAAACTTGAGTTCTGCTTAGTTATACCTTAACCAATTATTTTCCTGAAATTTAACTAACCAATCCTAACATATTGTAACATGATTATGTAACCAATTATATCCCACCACCTTAATTAGTTTACACCCAGCAAAATTAATTATACAGCAGACAGAAACAATCACAGAACCTGACAGAGATTATACAGACAAACAATAGCAAAGTGGGAACTATAATGACAAAAAAGTACAGAAGTGAGGATTTCACATCCCAGCTATTGATAAGTGAGTTCTTGCCAGACAGGATGCTATCAAACTAAGTTTCCTTTTACATTTTCTAGACACTTCCCTTTCTCTGGAGGTGATGGGCATTATCAGTACAGGATTGTATTCCTAACAGCCCAATAGCACCTTATTTCAATGTGACTAGTTTGGAATGTGAGGATGTGACCGGTCGCTTCCCAGCTTATGGCTGCCTCTGTTGCTTAGCCAAAGGCCTTAGCCTAAGATCAGGGCCTCAGATTGTCACAGTAAGAGAAGGCCCTTACACCGGCAGACAGTGATTTTGATTCTTTCTTTTATATCCCTATAACTAGCCAAATGATAAGAATACACTTACATTCTTAGAGTATAGGACTTTACAGACAGGCCTGAATATCTATATCCAAACAGGAAGATGAGGATGAGGAGAAGGTTGAAGATAGCGCACAGCAAGCAAGTGGGGAAACCGTTTTCCCCGAGAGCCAGGAACTGTTTCTCACCCTGGACCTGGAGCCAGTACCCCCCTAACCCACCGAAGGTGGGCTCCCGGACCCGCCAGGCAGAGAAGGGACCTCTGGTGAGTGTACCTTTGTAAATATAATACAGGATTTAAAAGCAAGCGTGATTAATTTGCGGCCAATACAGCTACTGGAAAAGTCTGTTACCGTGTCTGGGGATGGAGTGGAAATCCTCCAGGGACATCTCCATAAAGCTCTCCTAGATGTACTCCCAAAGCCTTTGCAAAAGGTTTCTGGGGAGGGCAGCCTTATTCCGTTCTCCATGGTAGGACACTTTACCACGCCAGACCAGTAGCACATAGACTGGAGTCATTGCATAACAAAGCATGGCAGTGTATGGTCCCGGTGTTTGCTGGCATTCAAGCAACATCCGTTCTTTATCTCTCTGTGTTATCCTCAGGAGAGTGATATCATTCATGGTCACCTGGTTGAAATAGGGTAATTTTATTAAGGGGACATTCAGAGGTGGCCATTCCTGCTGGACTGTTTGCCTGTGGCTGAACAGAAATCTACCCCGCTGTTAGCCACGCGGTGGGGGGAGCGGTGAAGTGATCATCCCAGAGAATTGTGTGTGTGTGTGTGGGGGGGGGGGGTTAGTTGGGTTTGTGCTGCACGTGAACCCGAAAACCGCAGTCCCTCCTTTTAAATTGCCAACCCATTTTAAATGGCCAACCCAACGGCTGCTTGGTATGGGAAATAAGGGCGCTGCTGTTTGAAACCATTCCCACGTTATGAAGGTTAAAGAAGCCAAAAGACTGTGGCTTACCACGGCTGCCTGCAAGCCGAATTCTGTTGCCCGTCAGCCCTGCGTGTGCGATCTCTCAAACCAAACCAGCAGACCCTCAATATAAGAGGCAAAATGCGACCTTGTACCGAATGCACATGTGCTATGTAATGTTAACAGCAAGGTTCACCCTGAAAGTCTACCCATTGTTCTCTAAAATGTATCTTTTTAACTACTACTCTCCCTTTTTTTTCCTCCCACAGCTGAAAATGTTTCAACGCTCACACTATCATCTCCTTCCCAGAGGCTAGCGAAGATCAAAAGGCGAAAAAAACGCACTTGCAATGAAATGTTCTCTGAGCTCATGCAGTCCTCCCACACTGAAAGAGCCCAATAGAATGCGTGGAGGCAGACAAAGTTAGAGTCCAGGAAAGCACAATATGAACACGAGAACAGGTGGTAGGTTGAAGATAATAAGTGGCAGGTTGAAGATGATTGGTGGTGTCAGCTTGCTGACAGAAGGCAGGAGTCAATGCTGAGGCTACTGGAGGATCAAACTGATTTGCTCTCGCACATGGTTGAGGTGCAGGAAAGGCAGCATGAGCACAGACCCCCGCTACAGCCCCTGTGTAACCAACCGCCCTCCTCCCCAAGTTCCATAGCCTCCTCACCCAGACACCCAGAACGCAGCAGGGAGGGGTGGCCTCTGGGCACCCAACCACTCCACTCCAGAGGACTGCCCAAGCAACAGAAAACTGGCATTCAATAAGTTTTAAATTGCAGTGTGGCCCTGTCCTTCCCGCCTCCCCCAACCCTCCCGGGCTACCTTGGCAGTTATCCCCCTATTTGTGGTGAATTAATAAAGAATGCATGAATTGGAAGCAACAATGACTTTATTGCCTCTGCAAGCGGTGATTGAAGGGGGGAGGGGAGGGGAGTTAGCTTACTGGGAAGTAGAATGAACCAAGCGGCGTGGGTTTTCATCAAGGAGAAACAAACAGAACGTTCACACTGTAGCCTGTCCAGTCATGAAACTGGTTTTTAAAGCTTCTCTGATGCGCACCCGCACCCTGCTGTACTCTTCTAACCGCCCTGATGTCTGGCTGCACGTAATCAGCAGCCAGGCGATTTTCTTCAATCTCCCACCCCGCCATAAATGTCTCCGCCTTACTCTCACAGATATTGTGGAGTGCACAGCAAGCAGTAATAACAATGGGAATATTGGTTTCGCTGAGGTCTAACCGAGTCAGTGTACTGCACCAGCGCACTTTTAAATGTCCAAATGCACATTCTACTACCATTCTGCACTTGCTCAGCCTATTGTTGAACAGTTCCTGACTACTGTCCAGGCTCCCAGTGTATGGCTTCATGAGCCATAGCATTAACGGGTAGGCTGGGCCCCAACGGTTATTTTCAGGTCTGGGAAGAAAGTCCCTTGCTGCAGCTGTTGAAACAGACCAGAGTTCCTGAAAATGCAAGTGTCATGTACTTTTCCTGGCCATCCCACGTTGATGTTGGTGAAACGTCCCTTGTGATCCACCAGTGCTTGCAGCACCGTTGAAAAGTACCCCTTTCGGTTTATGAACTCGCTGCCTTGGTGCTCTGGTCCCAAGACAGGGATATCGGTTCCGTCTATTGCCCCATCACAGTTAGGGAATCCCATTGCAGCAAAGCCATCCACGATGACCTGCACATTTCCCAGAGTCACTACACTTAGTAGCAGCACCTCAGTGATTGTGTTGGCTACTTGGATCACAGCAGCCCCCACAGTAGATTTGCCTACTCCAAATTGATTCCCGACTGATCAGTAGCTGTCTGGCGTTGCAAGCTTCCACAGGCCTAACACCACTCGCTTGTGAACTGTGAGGGCTGCTCTCATCTTGGTATTCTGGCGCTTCAGGGCAGGGGAAAGCAAGTCACAAAGTTCCATGAAAGTGCCCTTACGCATGCGAAAGTTTTGCAGCCATTGGGAATCATCCCAGACTTGCAACACTATGCGGTCCCACCAATCTGTGCTTGTTTCCTGGGCCCAGAATCGGTGTTCCACGGCATGAACCTGCCCCATTACCACGATGATGTCCACACTGCCGGAGCCCATACTTTCAGAGAAGTCTTTGTCCATGTCCTCATCACTCTGCTCACTGCGCTGTTGTTGCCTACTCACCTGCTTTTGCAGGTTCTGGTTCTGCATATACTGCTGGATAATGCGCGTGGTGTTTAGAGCCGTCATAACTGCTGCGGTGATCTGAACGGGCTCCATGCTTGCCGTGGTATGGCGTCTGCAAGAGAGCAGAGTGGCAGCGGAAGTGGTGGGTGGATGACAATGCTGACAGCAGTATGGCACCTGCACGAAAAAAAAGGCGTGAAACTATTGTTGGCCATTGCTTTCACGTAGCGAGGGGTAGGCTGGCAGCAGACAGTGCAGTACAACTGCTAGCTGTCATCATCTCCTGGGTGCTACTGGCTGGGAGAGCAGCCTGTGGCAGAATGGCCCCCTCAAAGACTGAACTCACAACCCTGAGTTTAGTAGGCCAATGCTCAAACCACTCAGCTATCACTCTACCAATATTCCAGACAGGACTGAATCTCCATTAGACAAAACTTAAAGAAGAGAATGGCCTGAGCCACTCCCATTTATGTCCAGGCGCCCCTGACAGACCTCACTGATTCCACTCCCACCCCATCGGCCCACCCATCACCCCCACATCGCCCCGCCTCACCCTGCAGGTCCGTATCACCCCCACTCCCACCATCCCATCCATCATCCCCACATCACCCCACGTGACCCTGCAGGTCCCTATCACCCCCACTCCCACCGTCCCATCCATCACCCACACATCCTCCCGACTCATCCTCCAGGTCCCTATCACCCCGACTCCCACCGTCCCATCCATCATCCCCACATCCTTCCGCCGCAACCAGCAGGTCCCTGTCACTCCCACTCCCACCATCCCATCCATCACCCCCTGCATTGCCCCACCTCACCCTGCAGAACCCTGTCACCCCCACTCCCACCGTCCCATCCATCACTCCCACATCGTCCCGCCTCACCCTGCAGGTCCCTGTCACCCCCACTCCCACTGTCCCATCCATCACCCCCACATCGTCCCACCTCACCCTGCAGGTCCCTGTCACCCCCACCGTCCCATCCATCACCCCCACATCGCCCGGCCTCACCCTGCAGGTCCCTGTCATCCCCACTCCCACTGTCCCATCCATCACCCCCACATCGCCCCGCCTCACCCTGCAGGTCCCTGTCACCCCCACTCCCGCCGTCCCATCCATCACCCCCACATCGCCCCGCTCATCCTGCAGGTCCCTGTCACACCCACTCCTGCCCTCCCATCCATCAGCCCCACATCGCCCCGCCACACCCTGCAGGTCCCTGTCACCCCCACTCCCACCGTCCCATCCATCACCCCCACATAGCCCCCCGCACCCTGCAGGTCCCTATCACTCGCACTCCCACCGTCCCATCCATCACCCCCACATAGCCCCCCCCGCACCCTGTAGGTCCCTATCACCGCCACTCCCACCATCCCATCCATCACCCCCACATTGCCCCGCCTCACCCTGCAGGTCCCTGTTACCCCCACTCCCGCTGTCCCATCCATCACCCCCACATCGCCCCGCCTCACCCTGCAGGTCCCTGTCATCCCCACTTCCACCGTCCCATCCATCAGCCCCATCCATCGCCGCACCTCACCCTGCAGATCCCTGTCACCCCCACTCCCGCCGTCCCATCCATCACCCCCACATCGCCCCGCCACACCCAGCAGGTCCCTATCACTCCCACTCCCGCCGTCCCATCCATCACCCCCACATAGCCCCCCCGCACCCTGTAGGTCCCTGTCACCCCCACTCCCGCCGTCCCATCCATCACCCCAAAATCGCCCCACCTCACCCTGCAGGTCCCTGTCACCCCCACTCCCGCCATCCCATCCATCACCCCCACATAGCCCCCCCGCACCCTGTAGGTCCCTGTCACCCCCACTCCCACTGTCCCATCCATCACCCCCACATCGTCCCACCTCACCCTGCAGATCCCTGTCACCCCCACTCCCACCGTCCCATCCATCACCCCCACATCGCCCCGCCTGACCCTGCAGGTCCCTTTTACCCCCACTCCCACCGTCCTATCCATCACCCCCCATGGCCCCGCCGCAACCCGCAGGTCCCTGTCACCCTCACTCCCGCCGCCCCGCCGATCACGCCGCCAGCTGCCCGAACGCCCGCCAGGCCTGACGCCCCGGCCACCGCCAGGGGCGGGGCGGGCCGCGCGGGGGCGGGGGCCGGCGGGCGGGCGGGGCGGGGCGGTGCCGGGCGGCGCTGGCGGCGCTGCGGGCGGGGTGTGCTGGAATGCGCGGCGCCTCCCGCCGCCCGCAGGAGACTCGCGGCCGCCCCGCGCCCTGAGGCCGGCCCCCAGCCCTCGGGAGCAGGGCAAAGCCCGGGCGGGCGGCGGCCCGGCCCCGCCGGTGAGTGCCACGGGGAGCGGGCTGGCCCGGCGGCGCGGGCAGCCAGAGGCGCTGTCCAGGGCTGATCTGCAGCGAGGCAGCCCGGCGGGGGCGGCCAGGCCCGGCCGGGGCGGGCGATCAGCACCAAGGCTAAGGGGCCGGGGCCTGCCTCGCGCTGCGCCCGGCGGAGCTGCTCGGGCCGCTGGTCCTGAAGCGGCGGTCGAGGCGGGCGGGAGAGCCCCGGAAGGGGCTCGGCGCCGCCGGGAGCCCCAGGCCTCGCGGTCCGGGAGGCTGGACAGCGATTTCCTGCCGGGAGCTGGGCCTGGGTCTCCGCGGCGGGCGAGCGGGGGGGCGGGGGCGTGACCTTGGGCCGGGGCGCGGGGGGCGTGGGCGGCTCTGCCCCGCGGGGCTGGGCGGGGGCCGGGGGCCTGCAGGGCGATCGCGCGAGGAAGGGGAAGCAGCCGCCGCGCTCGGCGGGGGGAAGTTGCCCGCTCCCGGCCGCACGGCGGGGGCCGCTCGGGGCGCGGCGGCGGCCGAGGCTGCGGGGTGAGCGGGGCCGCGGGGGGACGGCAGCGGCTTTGTGTTGGGTCTCGGAGAAAATGGCCGAATGCCTGTTTGTGGAATGCAGGCGCCGCCGGTGCTGCTGGCACCGCCACACGCAGGAATCTGGCAGCGGGCGGCCCCCCGGCCCGGCCCGGCCCGGCCCGGCCCTGCGTGCGGGGCCTGGCGGCTCGGCCGGCGGAGGTCGGCTGCTGGGCCTGGCCCCGCGGAGGCGGGCACGCCGGGCTTTAGCGGGCAGCGGGCCGGCGTGCTGATCTGGGGCTTCAGCTAGCGACTGTGCTTCCCGGGGCTGGGGTGCGAGCGAGGGGAAATGTTGTGTCATGGGAGCGGATTGCGTCTGGTTTCATCTCGACTCCGCGGCTGAGCCGACCTCACTTGGCTCTCCGAGAAACCAAATGGAACTTGAAAAGTCTGTGCTGAGCGCTGAAAATAAAGGCATTTGTTGCTTTGAAAATGCAGCTTTCGATGTTTGCCCTCCAGCAGGAGTCCTCAGTCAAAGGAGGCCGAATACGGAAAAGTTGTTGATAGTAACTTTGCTTTTTAGTATGGTGAACGTAACTTCTGTATTCTTCTCTCTGGGTCTTTAACCCAACAAAAATCACACTCATTCTCTCACAGTTTTAATTATTGTGGTCTTCTTTGATTGAAGAGGCCTTGAAGAAATTAACAGAACTGATTAACTTGTCAAGAGCTCTGGAAGTTGTGATGACCAAATTCAATTAAATTGACCAGTTATCACAGTCTTCCACATTCTAAGACATGGCTGCATAGGTAATGGAGGCACAGCATGGCTTTTACAGTCGCCAAAGCATTTGGATTCATGGGAGAAGTGAAACTAGAAAGAGAGCTCTCTCCCAATTTCTCACAAACTTCACATAACTCTTCTAAAGTTCAGAAAGAGAGCTTTCAGATTTTTTTGTGAAAGCAGATGCAAAATGAGTCTCTTTGCAAAGAGGGTAGCCTGTAAAGTATGGGAATACGCGACTTCCAGCTTTGAATGAGAGGGGGTAGGGGAAGGAATTAGACATATTCTAAATTTAGTTCAACAATGAGTAATATTTTATAAAGCTAATGTGTCTCGTGATAGTGTAAAGCAATCAAGAAGTTGTTTTAGATTATAGTTAAAGTAGACTTTTTAAAAAAAATGATAAAGAAAATTTAAGGCAGTTTTTTTCAGAGGGTGAGTTCATACTTGTGAGTAAAAAGTAAAAATAATTTTAAAGAAAAATGAATTAGTATTTGCTCAATTAATAAAATACAATATTTATCTAATCTAAAGAAGAGATAACTCACCAAATCTTTTTGTTTTTATTCTATTTGTGTTTAATAATAATTGACAGTCTTGGATAGATTTTCAGAGGTTTCTGAAGTACACTCTTAGTTTTGGGTATTACAAAATGGATGTTTTGTATTTGTAATTTAGATTTTTACTGGTGCTCTTTGTTTTTGTTTTTTTGACAGAATTGCTGTTATGGCAACTCAGGTGTTGGGGCAGTCTGGTGGGAACAGTCTATTTGCTGGCAATGCTAACATCAGTATGGCATTGTCTAACGACATGTATGACTTGCATGACCTTTCCAAAGCTGAGCTGGCAGCCCCTCAGCTTATTATGTTGGCAAATGTGGCCTTGACAGGAGAAGTTAATGGCAGCTGCTGTGATTACCTGGTTGGAGAAGAGAGGCAAATGGCTGAATTGACAACTGTAGGTGACAGCAATTTTTCAGACAGCGATGGAGAGGGTATGGAAGATACACAGAGAGTGGACAGTGATCCTGATGAACCTGAAAACATGGAATTAGGGTCTCTTGAAATTCCTAGTGTGGAAACCCAGGGTCCAGCAGTTTGCCCTACTCCTGAGACTTGCAGTCTGGAGAAGGACCTCCCATTGGAAGCACCAGATACTTCGGAGAGTGCGGAGGACAAATGTAAAAGCTTGAAGAGCAAGCCATTTCGTTGCAAGCCATGCCAGTATGAAGCAGAGTGTGAGGAAGAGTTTGTGCATCACATTAGGGTTCACAGTGCCAAAAAATTCATTGTAGAAGAAAATGCAGAGAAGCAAGTCCAGGTCAAAGAATCTGATTCTTGTACAACAGAAGAGGCAGATTTCTCTAAGGGGCCTATTCGTTGTGATCGTTGTGGCTATAACACTAACAGATATGATCACTATCTGGCTCACTTGAAACACCACAACAAAGCAGGAGAAAATGAGAGAGTCTACAAGTGCACCATATGCACTTACACTACAGTCAGTGAATATCATTGGAAGAAACATCTAAGAAATCATTTTCCTAGAAAGGTGTACACATGCTCCCAGTGCTCCTATTTTTCAGACAGGAAGAACAATTATATTCAACATATTCGAACTCATACAGGTAAGTCTTTCATCTGTACTTGAGTAGGAATATTGGTGATGGGGGGAACTGTACTAAGTATATCTCAGTGAGCTTCTTGTATTTGCAAGATTTGCTCCACCCTGATAAGGCTCTCTATTTGGCTGTTGTACTCCGATAATATTACCAGGTTAGCTTCCGACTACATGGAAGCCTTTACTTTTTATGAACTGCACTTCGTAGTCCTGAAGGACTGAGAAAACACATCCAGTGTCATGGGTCCAAGAAGAAAAGGAGTACTTGTGGCACCTTAGAGACAAAACCAATTTATTTGAGCATAAGCTTTCGTGAGCTACAGCTCACTTCATCTTCATCGGATGCATCACGAGCTGTAGCTCACGAAAGCTTATGCTCAAATAAATTGGTTTCGTCTCTAAGGTGCCACAAGTACTCCTTTTCTTTTTGTGAATACAGACTAACACGGCTGATACTCTGAAGTGGGTCCAAGGGGAGATTAAGAGTATGTGCTCAGCTCAGCAGTCTAAAAAACACATTATCCTGAATAGAACATGAATATATATTTAAAAGTGGTTCATTACCTTTAGAATTTCAGGACCTGCAAAGTGAAGGCCAGCTGACTTAAAAAACAAAACAAAATTGACATCGGACTAAGGGTAAAGTTTTCAAAGGGCCTACGCGACTCAGGCACCTTTGAAAATTTTACCCTAAGGCTGAGCCAAAACTTGATCTTTTTCAGATTAAATTGCAATAATAGAAAACAAGGAATTCACACACAGAGAGAGAGAGAGAGAGAGAGAGAAAGGAAACTACCCTTCCCAAACCTTGAGCAACTACCAACCCTGCTGAGAGGTTAAGAGTAGTATCCACTATAACTACATGAATCTTAATTGGCCAAGCTTGTGCAACTTGATGGCATGTAATGCAATAACTTTTGAATCCCATGTTCAATTAATTCCAGAATTTCAGGGAGTGTTCTCGGAATCAATGGGCAGAATCCTATTGATTTTGGGGAAAATTGGAAAACCAGAGGGGGAAAATTGGGGACACACCGAAGCCCTGCTGTCTGTCTAGCGGTGCCACGGCTTCAAGTACCGCTGCAATAGTCTGTAGGTCAAGGTACTGGTTAATACCAGTTAACGCTGGTTCTCAAACCTGACACCTTTCACTCTGCAAGCCTCTGAGTGTAACCCCCATTATAAATTAAAAACACTTTTTAAAAAGTATTTAACACTATTATAAATGCTGGAGGTGAAGCAGTGTTTGGGGTGGAGGCTGACAGCTTGCGACTCCCCATGTAATAACCTCGTGATCCTCTGAGGGGTCATGACTCCCAGTTTGAGAAACCCGGAGTTAACACCTTCTGACATAACAATACCCCGATTTCATCCCTTTGCCCATTCTCCCAATAGATTTCAACATGTTGACACCCTGACTTTCTTACCTCCCAGACAGAAAGAAGAGAAGTAATAATGCGGGGGAAGGCACAGAGCCATGGCAGGGGCGGGTGGGGAACGGTGGTATGGACAGAACAGGGGGTGTACACAGAATTCTGGCTTGGGGGTAGGGAACAGGGGAATCGCACAAAACCCATGATGGGGTGCAAGAATGGTATGGTATGAGGGGGACACAGCTATGGCATGAGGCTGGGAGCAAGTGGGTTGCAGAGAGTCTCTAAAATAGATGGGAGGGTGGCCCACAGGAAGCTTGAGGGGGGAATGGAGGGCTGCCAGGAGTCCCTTGTATGTACAGTAAGCTGGGCCTACTGAAGCTATGACATGTATCTGGGGCTCAGATGTTTCAGATGTCCCCATCGCTGCAGTATCCAAGAGAAACACGTACATCATTTGTTAGCACACAGGAGTCCCATTTAAGAGATTTTGAATCAGTTTCCAATCTGCTACTAACAGTCTGAAGAAAAAAATTAGGGCCTCATTTTGCCTTGCACCAAGTGCAGTCTCAGGAATTTCTGTGAAGTGGCTCCAGGAGTAGGGCAGGACAGAACTTGGTCTAAATATTTTGCTATTTTAACAAGATATTTTTAAGCATGAGTAACCAGTTTCCAAATCTCCTACGTAGGGCTCCTATGCTGTCAATGTCACAAGTGCTATTACTTTTTAGCAAAATGGCTGCCAGTGCCACCAGTTTTATGTTTAATCACAATTGGTGTTTGCTTGACCAGATTCACTCCTGGGATAATGGGATAAAATTCTTTCTCTGCTTCTGTGGCACAGAAGGGGATTCACATGTGGCTGGGTTAGGTGGCAATGTGGTCACTCCTCCTGGGGGCAGCTTTAAATTTAGCCATTGGAGATTACCTCAGGGAGAGAGACTCAATCATCACCTCTTCCAGTTGGCCTGGGCTGGCCCCTCTCCTTCTGACCTGGTTCTTCCTACTGCGTGGGCTGTGCTGGCTGAACAAAGTGCACAGAGAATTTCTCCTTGTATTTCTAACCCAAGTAAAATGGTTTTAGTGACTTAATCTTAATCTCCTGCACAGTTTGAAATCTCTGTTTAGAAGTCCAGGACTGGAGTCATGAGATTTGCTGGTCAGGACTGAGGTGGAGTGGTGAAGCTACATAGAGAAGCTTGTACAGTGCCAGCCTGTATTAGTCTGTGCCCTTAGTTTCTTATCTATGTTAAAATGTACTCATATCTGCCAAAAAGTAGTATCTTGTTCAGAGGACACCATCAGTTTAAAAAAAAAAAAAAAAATCACACTTCTGTCTGCAAAATACTTTAGTTACTATTTTTAAAAGCACACCTAAGATTATTAGAGAGACAGGGTGAGTGAAGTAATAATATCTTTTATCGGACCAACTTCTGTTGGTGAGAGAGACAAGCTTTCATGCTCTCTCACCAACAGAAGTTGGTCCAATAAAAGATATTACCTCCCCAACTTGTTTCTCTAATATTCTGGGAGCAACATGGCTACAACGCTACTACATACCTAAGATGGTTGTAACTGAAAGAGATTAGGAAAAAAACAGTATGTTCCTGTCTTTCAGTTTATTTTGTGCATTTGACAGCACTTCGTGTATGGTCAGTTTCACCATTTTCCCTGTAGTTAGTCAGTTTCTGCTTTTGTTGGTGTGGATCTTTCAAGGATCACTAGGAGAGGGAAAACTTTTTAGAAATGTGATTGTAAAATCACTAAAATAGTTACAAGGGCTAAAGATCAAGTGGAATTTCCCGTGAAACTACTTTTAATTATTTTTTTAAAATTGTCTTAATTTCTGGTTAATTAATGGTGGCTCTTTAAAGTTTCCCCACTTTTGTTTGGATGCTGCAGTCAGCTGAGTCAGTTTATCACTCTGATAAACTCGCAAAAGCTCTCATTGAGATAAGGGTGCTCAGCATTGCATAGGCTCTAACCCAAAAGCAAGAGACAGCATTTAGTTGATCACTCCATTTGGGGTGGGCAGTACTACACAGCAACAGCAGTTATAATGTTTCAGAGGGGAATAAATGAGCAAAAGAAGAAATGAGCCTTGATCATTTTTCATGCTGCGGTACAAGGATTTGTTCGCCAGTGTTTGGATCTCTGTACAATAGTGTGCTGCATTTATGATTTCATTAAATGTTTTGTATTGACAAATGTTTGCTACTAGTTCACCAAGAAATTAAACAGGGAAGCTATTTTAAAAAAAATCAAATAAAACAAGTAGAAGAGAGGTTTCTTTTGGTTTTTTTTTTTTTTTTTGAGTAACTGTGGCAGTCTATAGGTATGGTTCTTTACTTGGAAGTGTCCTTATTACTGGTTAAAACTGAACTTTATATTTACAGTGCCTTATGAAACATCCAGCCTAGGTAGTTACTTCTGATTTGTTTGAGATGCATCTATTTTATTGGAAATGAGGGGTATGCATGTGAGATGGAAGGAAGTGGAATTGAAGAAGTAGTTAGTTTTGGGTTTGTTGCCAGCCAGGCTAAACAATCTATGCTGATTGCTACACAGCTGTTTTGCCTTTTGTTTAAAACTCTGATTTGTTACAGTCTCCATGTCTTTAGATTGCTGCCCGTCTGTTAAACTCACTATTGTTATGGTAACACTCTAATTCAGAGGGGGGCAAACTACGGCCTGCGGGCCACATCCGGCCCAGAGGACCCTTCCCTCTGGCCCCTGAGCTCCCTGGGCGTCAGGACAGGCTTGCAGAGGAGCCAGCCCAACTCCATGGCAGACTGGAGAGTGGGGCGGAGCCCAACCCCTGGCCCCTTCCCTTCTTCTCCCTTCCCTCCCTGCCACCCTCGCAGTCACAGTTCCCCCAGCACCTGGGCAGCATGGCTGCAGCTCCGGCCGGGCAGCACAGCTATAGCTCTGCCAGACCTGGTGCTCCAGAGCGGGGTGGTCAGGGGGAGTTACGGGGGTGGGGGGGGAGGCGAGGAGCAGGGAGGGTTGCAGGGAGGCGGTCAAGGAGCCTGGGCCCTGCTGCCAGGGACAGAGGCAGAGCAAACCAGGGCCCCCCTCCACGTCCAGCATGCTTGGCCCCTGTCCCCAGCAGCCAAGCCCAGAAAGGGAGTGAGCCCTTCCCGACTGCCAGGGAGAGCAGCCAAACGAGCAGGGGAAACTCACAGGGAAAGGACTGAGCCCCCTTTTCCCCCACCCCACAGGTAACATGGGGCAGGGAGGGTTGGATAGGGAGCGAGGAGGCCCCAGGGGGGCGGTCAGGAGGTGGGGAGCAGGGGAGCTTGGATGGGGTGGGGGTCCCGGGGTGGTCAGGGGGTGGGGAGCAGGGGAGATTGAATAGGGGACGGGCTTCCGGAGGGGATGGTCAGGGGGCAGAGAACAGGGGTGTTTGTATAGGATGCAGGAGTCCCGGGGGGCAGTCAGGGGTGGGGAGCAGGGGGGGTTGGATGGGGGTGGGGGTTCCAGGGAGCTGGAATGGGGGCGGGGCCAGGCCACACCTTGCTGTTTGGGGCGGCATAGCCTCCCCCAGTCTTCCCTACCTGTCCCTCCATATAGTTTCTGTACCCGATGTGGCCCTAGGGCCAAAAAGTTTGCCCACCTCTGCTCTGATTGAAGCTCTCTTATGTAGCTTTTACAATAATAATTAAATTGTCTACATCAGATATTTTATTTTGATGTTGCTAATTGTTTATTTTCCATTTAATAGTCTGAAATTGCTGAAGTGCTTGTTCTTTCTTAAATCAGTTTCCTAATTGTTATTAGAATTACAGATTTTGCATATCGATTTTTTTCTACTAATTAGTTTCACACTTAAAATGCTCCTGTATGATGAAAAAGATAAGTCCAAGGACTGATAATCATCCTTATTGTGAGAACAACATAAACTCAGACACAAAATTGATGCATAAATAGACTGCTATATTTGCAATCACCACTGCCTTCTCACGTATTAAACCTCCACGCATCAAGAGAGCTGAAATGCTTTGATCAGGCATTGTGTCCCAGGTTTTCAGATTGAAGTCAATGTGTGTGTCTTCACTACAGAGTTAATTTGGGAGTGGGCACCCGGGTTAGCCTAGTTCAAAAGTGAGCAGCCACATGGCAAAGGCCTACCTGAGTTACCATGTCCACTCTGGTGCTGTGCTCTTAAGAATTCTGCGGTCATATCCCTTGGTTCAGCTGTGGTAAGCTGAGCAGCTCTGTGGGAGAGTGTGTCCTTCTGGGCACACGGGGGGTAATTATGGGAAAGCACTGGAGGAGTGAAAGCACTACAGAGTGAAAGCAGCACTCGGACTTTAGCCTATACCCCAGGTATAGAGTGCACCAGCAAGGTCTACACACAGAGCACAACATGTTACACAGGGGTTCTCAAACTTCATTGCACTGCAACCCCCTTCTGATAACAAAAATTCCTACACGTCCCCAAGAGGGTGGACTGAAGCTTGAACCTGCCCGAGCCCCGCTGCTCCAGGCTGGGAGGCCAAAGCTGAAGCCCAAGGGCATCAGCCCCAGGCGGGGAGCTTGTAACCTGAGCCCTGTGCCCAGGCCTGAAGCCCTTCGGCATCGGCTTTAGCCCCAGGTGGTGGGGCTTGGGCATGGGCTTCAGCAAGTCTAATGCCAGCCTTGGTGGCCCCATTACAACGGAGATGTGATCCACTTTGGGGTTCTGATCCACAGTTTGAAAATTGTTGCATTACAGGGCTCTGTAGTTTACACCCCTACAGAGTGTACCCTACAGTACTGTGGAGCTGTGCAGACAAACTCTGCATCACTTAAGGTGCTTTTGAAAATTCCACCCGTAGGTGCCTACCTTTTTAGGCTACTGTTTTTTTAAATTTTGGTGTGTGTCCATAAGAGAGTTCACCATTACTTTTCTAATATGTTGAAAGTCTGTAGTACCTTTCACTGTTTTATACAGAAACAAAGGGTATGCCTTTGTTACACAGTGATTGGCACCAGGGTCTGAGCATCTGAGGATAGCCTAGCCCAAGTATGCATGTACCTACAGCAAAACCCAGCCTCCGTACCTGGGCTCTCAGTGTTCCTGCATTTGCCTGTCAGTCTCAAGGGAGTCAGTAAGTTAAATCAATTATTTAAATTGCTGCACCCCCTTTAAAATTATCTAAAAGTGTAATATTTCTGAATTTTAGATTTGTCATTCAATCAAGACTATGAAATGAAAAAGCACTGGTAACAAGCAATGACAAACTAAAACAGAGCAGGGCCTTTGCTCATGTAGTTTCAGATTGTAAAGAAAGTCTCATCTGCTTGGAGGAGGTATTTAAAAACACAACTACTGCTTTACAACAGTAGACCCACTCCTCCCTTAATTTCATTTTATGTGTCTAGCATAAATCTCCCACATTGTTTTAAGTAGGGGAGAATTAACTTTTTTTTAGGAGGGGGATTAAAATGGTTTAGGGTGGAATTTTTCTTTCAGTTGCTGATCTAATTAACAATGATTGTATAACTGGATGGGTGGGAGGAATTGGATGGGTGGGAGGAAGAAGCTTAGTTAAAGGGCTCGTCTACAGGTATGGTGCTGCAGTGGCACAGCTGCGGTGCTTAGTGAAGACGACACCTACGCTGATGGGCTCAGTTATGCTCTTCCCCGAGAGGCGGTACCTATGCTGATGCGAGAAGCCCTTCCATCGACATAGCTCTGTCTGCACCAGGAATTCGGTCGGTTTAACTGCGTTGCTCAGGGGGGTGGATTTTCCACACACTCGGGTGACGTAGATTTGCCGACATAAGTTTGTAGCATAGACTAAGCCACAGAAACTCCCAAACAATCGCAGCCCTATCCCTAGACCTGACCCTACCGCCGTTGGATGTGTCCATACTAGGAAAAAGGTGTGTTCTTAAAATCCTAGTGAAGACAAGGAAGCGTGTAACTTTCATGTGTTTTCCCGGTCCAAGTAAACACCAGTTGGGAGCCTAGGATTTACCTTGACCTGCTTAACACGTGTTAATACTAGAACAGCCTTGTCTTCACTAAGGACTTTACTTGTGCTAGGGTTTATCTACAAATGAAGTTAATCCAGAATAACGAATGCATTTTGTGTTTGTTTATCTTGAAAGTAGATTAACCTAAAAATGAAAAAGGCACTGGCTTGTCTATCAGGGGACACCCAGAGTGCATCTGCACTCCAGAGACTACACCACGTAGCCCTAGAGTGTACATGGAGCCTACGCCAACAGAAGGAGTTTTTCTGTCAGTCCAGGAACACCACCTCTCTGAACGAAGTTAGCAATGTCAGCAGACTCCCTCTTCCATCAGCATAGCTGTTCCTACACTGCGGCTTTTGTTGGCATTGCTACATCACTCAGGAAGTGTGGGGCTTTTTGAATTTACCATGTTTTGTTTTTATTTGAACTCACTGTTTGTTTTTGCAGGAGAGCGTCCCTATCAATGTGCTATGTGTCCCTATTCAAGTTCTCAGAAGACTCATTTAACCAGGCACATGCGAACTCATTCAGGTTGGTAAAAGGGCAGTAATCACAGTAACCCAGAAATAAGCTAGTTACTTTTTGGTTTATTCCATAGAAAATATTTATTAAATTTGTTTAGTGTTATCCGAGCTTAAATGATCATAATGAAAATGATCTATCTTTTCAAGAGGACATTTTTAATCTTGTGCAATTCAAACAGGCACTGTTGATTAAAGAACAGGATGTCTGGTATCCTAGTGGTTTCCTACTTGGGGTGGACCATTAGAATCAGATTGTCAAATTAAGCAGTTTTATTCAAATGCTGCCTGTTCTTACTTCACTCTTTTTACTATGTATAAAGTGACTTGCAAAAAGTATTAATATCTTGTCCTATTAAAAAACGTTTTGGGTTAGATTGTGAAGCTTTGGTTAATTTGGATAGATTTTGAAAAAGTAGGTAAAATCTCCGGGACAGGAAAAAGAAGAGTATGCTAAATTTTTGCATTAATAAATGAATGTTGTTTGAAAAGAAGAGACTCTGCACTGCTCCTTACCACCATTATTGGTTTACTTGAAGATGGCAAGGTTAAAAGTGATGATGTCAAGTTTACTTCATTATTTGAAAAGTAGTTGAGATCCTTAGATGAAAGGGGCTATACAAGTGCAAAGTATTACTATTGAAAGTTGTAAGGAAGGAATAAATATTTTCCCATTGCTATCCAAGGTACATTCCAAGGCTTGGTAGAGAACCTTCATTCCTTTGTACTTTTTAAGGCATGATACAGGTTCAGGAGCAATAGGATGAAGAGTGTGGGAACAGATCCTCAGCTCGTGTAAATTGTCATAGCTCAGTTGAAGTAGTGAAGCTGTGACAGTGCACACCAGGTGAGGATCTAGCCTGTAATATCTAATGTATATCTGTTTCAGCAATTCCGAGAGAATAGTTAATTTATGCTTGGTAATTAAATAAAAATCTGTCACGGTTATGTCCACTTGATGTAAGAAAATGTCTTATTTAGCTTTTATGCACAGTATCACCAAAAAAAAAAAAATTGCAGAAAATGTTTACACAGTCATGTTCCCTAGGATTTAAGGCCAAGGTGGTACTTGTCACTGTCATTTATTTCACGGTTGGTAAAGTCATGCTTGTGTTTTCAGTAACCTATGGTAACTGTGTTTGATCTCTCTTTTACACATCTTGTTTAGGAACGGGCAGCATTTACTGTTGTACAGCTGCTGTTGTATTGAGGTGATAGTCACAAGCACAACTCAGTTGTGGCTCTAGGAAAACCTCAATGTGAACTTCAACCTACACTATACCTATTGCCTTAATTGTGACTCTTGCCTGGGTAATGAGGGCAGGATCCAAATCCTAAATCAGAAGAATATAAATATAGTAAAAAGAAAAGGCAGACTTGTGGCACCTTAGTGACTAACAAATTTATTTGAGCATAAGCTTTTGTGAGCTACAGCTCACTTCATTGGATGCATCAGATGAATTGGTTCGTCTCTAAGGTGCCACAAGTCCTCCTTTTCTTTTTGCGAATACAGACTAACACGGCTGCTACTCTGTAACCTATAACTACAGTAGTCAGATTCTGTTACCGGCCTCCAGACCAGGAACAAAATATTGTGTGTGCAATGTTGAAAGAGATGAAAGAGACAACTAAGTCTAATAAAGCAGCAATAGCATATGTAACTATTTTCATATAAGTGGTTGTATGTCATAGAATCCTAGAAATGTAGGGCTGGAAGGGACCATGACAGGTCATCTAGTCCAGCCCGCCGCCCGCTGAGGCAGGACCAAGTAACCCTAGCCCATCTCTTGGCAGGTGTTTGTCCAACCTGTTCTTAAAAACCTCCAATGACTAGGATTCTATCTTTGAAGCCTATTCCAGAGTTTAAATATAGTTATAGTTAGAAAGTTTTTCCTAATATCTAACCTGAATCTCCCTCGCTGCTGATTAAGCACATTACTACTTTTCTTACCTTCAGTGGGCATAGAGAACACCGTCCTCTTTAGAACAGCTCTGAATACATTGGAAGACTGTTACCAGATTCCTCCCTTAGTCTTCTTTTCTCAAACTAAACATGCCCATTTTTTTAACCTTTTCTCATAAGGTCAGGTTTTCTAAACTGTTTATCATTTTTGTTGCTCTCCTCTGGACTCTCTGCAATTTTTCCCCCATCGTTCCTGAAGTGTGACCCCCGAATTGGTTACAGTACTTCAGCTGAGGCCTCACCAGTACCGAGTGGAACAGGGCGATGTGTCTTACATTCAACACTCCTGTTAATACCATGTCTTGACATGGGTTTAAAGAAGCAATTTCTGAGCACCTTAAGCAGTTGGAACAGATAATTCTAGAGCATGCAAAGGGAGAGGTGCTCTTCACCTAGTTCTAAGTAACACACAGTAAAATATAGTTGATCCACTAATTATTGGTGATAATCGTGTAATTAAGTTCAGGCTCGTCAGGGAAGGGATTGTACCATACCAAACACTAGGACTGTGATGTTAAACTTGAGAAAGGAGGATTAGAGGGGGAACTAAAAGAGGAAGATCATTTAAAAAACAACAACAAAAAGCAGTGCACTTCTGGTCTGTGCTTGGTGTTCTAAGGTGCTGTTGTGATATAAACAATATTTAAAAGATTCTAAAGTCAGAAGTGAGGAAATTAAAATCCTTAGACTCAGCAAGGGAGACAACTTAATTATATCCTAACAGTGACACAGAAAACATGCAGAGCTCTAAACAAACAAAGAAAGGGGAAAGCAAAAGACAAAACTAAACTCCAGCGGGATTAAATACCAAAGGACCAGAAGTTATTAAAGCCAAACAGATACCCTTCAAAAAACTGAAATGTAGCCCGTGTGAAGCCAATAGAGTGAAATTTGAATGAGGACAAGTTAAATTTAAGATGAAAATTAGAGGACTAAATGGACATTTGAAAAACAAATAGCCAAAGATACAAAAACAAACAAGAAAATTGTTTAAGTATATCAGAAGCAGGAGCCCTCTGACATCTACAGTGCAATTAAACACTCACAGTTGGCCCGAGTGGCTGACATGGGCTTGGGCTAAGGGGCTGTTTAATTGCAGTGTAGGCTCTTCGGGCTCAGGCTGGAGTTTGAGATCTGGGACCCTTCCCACCTCATGGGGTCCTAGAGCACGGGCTTCAGCCCAGGCCCAAATGTCTGTACTGCAATTAAACAGCCTCTCAGCCTGAGCCCCACAAGCCCAAGTCAGGTGACACAGGCCAGCTGTTGGTTTTTAATTGCAGTATAGACATACCCTGAAGAATGCCATGGGTCTGCTGGATTACTAGAGATAAATGAAACAATTAAGGAGAATTAGGACATTAAAGAAGCTAAATGATTTCTTTGCATTCTCAACATAGAAGATCTTTGAGAGAGACCTACATTTTGTCAGTTAATAAAAAGAGGTACTGCCAGGGGTTAAGGTGTCTAAAAAGAAGGTGCTAGGGCAAACTGCTGAATTAAATAACAAGACACTAGGACTGGATGGCAGCTTACCTAATTATTATGATAGCTGCTTTCAACTACCTGAAAGGGGGTTCCAAAGAGGATGGCTCTAGACTGTTCTCAATGGTAGCAGATGACAGAACGAGGAGTAATGGTCTCAAGCTGCAGTGGGGGAGGTTTAGATTGGATATTAGGAAAAACTTTTTCACTAAGAGGGTGGTGAAACACTGGAATGCGTTACCTAGGGAGGTGGTAGAATCTCCTTCCTTAGAGGTTTTTAAGGTCAGGCTTGACAAAGCCCTGGCTGGGATGATTTAACTGGGAATTGGTCTTGCTTCGAGCAGGGGGTTGGACTAGATGACCTTCTGGGGTCCCTTCCAACCCTTATATTCTATGATTCTATGATTACTGTTTTGGGGGTTTTTTTGCACATTTCTCAAAACTGTTGAACTTGTCTTGTTACACTAAAATTTTTTTTTGCACATTTGCATTTATGTGAAATAAACCAAAGTAGTTCTGCAGTAAACTCATACACTAGACAATATGTTTTGTAACACCCTTGTCAAGAAATGCTGCAAAAATGCAGGTGCCCTAGGACTTCATCAATGATATGAGAGAGATGTGCTCAATGGAATTGGTCTTCTGTTTCTAAAACTAACATGCAAATGCTAAACCAAATAGGATTTGCACATTATATTTAATACAAAGTAATATTTTAATATTTAAAGTAAAAATTCAGAGAATTGAATTAATAGGGGTAATGATCATCTGAATGGTGTACAT
Organism: Caretta caretta; assembly: GCF_965140235.1. Classification (NCBI taxonomy): domain Eukaryota; kingdom Metazoa; phylum Chordata; order Testudines; family Cheloniidae; genus Caretta; species Caretta caretta. Next base: position 12,956,559 of record NC_134209.1, read on the forward strand.
TTTTTCCAGAAAATTCTATTTTTAAAGTGTGCTTTATTGCTTTGCTTGCCATGTGTAAGAATCAATTTTCATCCATTTCATTTTCAGTGCAAATAGAAAGTGTATTAACCCTTTGTAAAGTTGGACTTTTTTGGAAATATTTGTGTAAGACGATTATTCATCACCTGTTAATTTCCATTTTTCTACAATGCATTCAATGGACCAGTTGGGTATGGATTCCATTTGCTAATATTACTATAGAATGATCTATTCCGGTATGTATTCATAGACAGAGTGTGATGTAGTTACTGCTTGTTTGGTTGTTTTGTTTTTCCTTCTCTTTTCTTTGTGGTGTTGTTGGTGTCTTTGTGAACGTGTTTGTGACTATAAAATTATGATTTTGGATTTCTTAAGTTGACGTACTTTTAACAAAGGAGCATGGACAATTAAAAAAAATTCATGTATGTACCTATATAATGTTAAGTAATTGTTTCTTCTATGTTTATTAATCATAATTCCCCACTCCTTCCTCAGGTGAGAAGCCATTTAAATGTGATCAGTGCAGCTATGTGGCCTCAAACCAGCATGAAGTAACTCGTCATGCAAGGCAGGTTCACAATGGGCCCAAACCTCTGACTTGCCCACACTGTGACTACAAAACAGCTGACCGAAGTAACTTCAAAAAGCATGTAGAACTCCATGTCAACCCACGCCAGTTCCTTTGTCCTGTCTGTGATTATGCTGCATCCAAGAAATGTAACCTGCAGTATCACATCAAATCCAGACATCCTGATTGTTCGGATATCACAATGGATGTTTCCAAAGTGAAACTACGGACTAAAAAGAGTGAAACTGACTTTTCTGAAAGCATGAATGACAAGATGGAGAAAGAGCAAATGAAAGGAGATTCATCTGAAAAGAAAAATGAGGGAGCTGTAAAAGTGGAGAAAAAAGAGAGCTTATCAAAAGAAAAGAAACCAGCCAGCAGCGTTTGTGTAGGCCAGGTGACAACCAGGAGTCGTAAATCAGCTTCTGAAAACAAGGAGGTAGATATTAAAATTGACAAAAGTAAAGAGAAATCAAGTAAAAGAAAGAAGACTAAAAGAAAAGCAGAGGCTGTGTTAGTTTCCTCAAAGCAAGATCTTGAAAATGACACACAAACAATAGCAAAAAAGAAAAAGAAAGTGGAAAATAAATCCAGAAACTGTCAGGAAGCTCAAAAGAGTGAAGTCAAATTGGAGGTGCCTAAAAAACTGAACTCTTGCCTTAAGAAAAACAGAAAAAAGAAAGCTTTGAAAAATAAGCATAGTAAGAAAAGCAATAAACTTGATCAGGAAAAGATCCAAGGTGAGGTAATCCCTGAAAAGTCTTCTCTCCTAGAACAGGACAAAAAGGGGAAGTCTGACAGTGATGGGAATGACGAGCAGAAGGAGCCAGATCCTGTTGTTAGTCCACTGTTAGTGAACACTGACAGCCAGATTCCTGATGGGGGGGAAAGCCAGACTATTGATGGAGAGTGTGTGCAGGACCAGGGACAACTTCCCCCACAGCTTCGGGATGAAAATGTAAACCCAAAGGTAAAAGACCAAGAAATGCCCACTTCAGAGGAGGAGAATAAAGAAACTGTTTATCAGAAAGAAGTTGAAGAACAGCCAGATAAAGAGCAGGTTACTTGCTCTGAGGAGTCTCCTAGCACATCATCCTCTCAACAAAACCTAGATGTGCCAAAGGATGCGTTACCATATTTGGCGCATCAGCTGGAGCTGGTGCAAACTTGTGAGACAGAAACTGTGACTAATCCAGATCCAGTAGATCTGTCCAAAACAGATTTACCAGCTGAAGAACCAGCACCACAACCACCAGAAAAATGTGAGCAAGACCCTAAAGAAACTCTGGCTTTGTCATCTGCAGATAACATGGCAGTGAATGAATCTCAGGAAATTGATGAGGACGAAGGCATTCACAGTCATGATGGCAGTGATATAAGTGACAACATGTCAGAAGGAAGTGATGATTCCGGGTTAAATGGTGCTCGATCTGTGCCAGAGGAAACAAGTAGCAAAGCATCACAGGAAGCTGCAGAGGCAAAGGTTACAAAGGAGAACTATGTGTGTATTTTTTGTGACCGCTCATTTAAAAAAGAAGGCGAATACAGTAAGCACCTCAATCGCCACTTAGTGAACGTGTATTATCTTGAGAAGGCAACAAAGGGGCAGGAATAACCAAATTGCAGTTTGATGTCAAGTTTATCCTTGTGTCTGTAACATCTTACACAGTTTATGTACAGTTGTTGTAGTCTTTTTAAAGCATGGTTTGCTTTAATTAGTGTCTAGTTTATTTTTTTTAAGTTGAAAATACTTGTGTAATGTTGAATTCATTAATTGTATCTCTTGATTAAAGAAGGCATGTAGGTAGGGTATGTGAGGCTGTATCCTATTAAATCAGCGTAAGCCTCTAGTCTGTTCGTTTATGCACAAATTATTTTATAAATTGAGTTTTAGTAAACAGACTATAGCTACACCTGCATAATTCAGATGCATTTTGAACCATAAGAACCTTTTTGTTCTTAGCTGTCAGTTTTTCCTCAAATTAAGTTTTAGTTCGATTATCTTAACATATCTTCGTATCAACTACTAATTGATTTTTCTACAAGGAAGATGGCTTCTGTTTCATAAAAAGAGCACTTTGTAAAACAAATCAAATTTGTCTAGAGATAAACATAATGATTTGAGATAATTGTAATTTTGAATATACATTTCAAATCCCCTAATCATGAGCAGAAAGCCAAAATTTGGAAGTAATATTTCCAACTTTCGATCTCAGATCTTGGTAAATATATTAATTGAAACTGTAGTTGTAATTGGCATAGTTATGAGGGGAGCAAGTGTTATGTTTTTTTTTTTATTCTTTACTTTTGATTGTGCTTTAAGGGCTTAAAATATTGCACATTGTATTTTTGATTTTTACCTATGCAGTTTAATCCTTTAGGAATAGCATTTGTGCAGTATATGTACATTATATATGCATGTTTGGTTTTGTTCATGTAATTTTTTTCTTTATTTTGAAACTTTCAGATTTGTTGCTTACCATGGGCCAGTTTTCTTTGATACTCTTTGCTACAGTTTTTCTTGTTTTTGTGGGGTATTATTGGTTGTGCATGAATTTGGTAAAATTATGGAGTTTTTGGTTATATTTTGTAAGTAGCTTTAAAATTGTATAGTTTTTTGGGCAAAGGATGCTGATGTAGGTTCAAAACATTTTGAATAACCATATTCATGGCATTTTCATTGTATTTTGTCAAGAAAATATTACTTCTGATATTTGTGATACATAGTGCATTCATTTTAATTAATTTATAACTTCTGATCACCATAAAGTGGAATATTCATTCTAGAGGGACACAGACTGCATATTTCTATAAACCTTGTTTTCTTTTTTCTTCTCCACTTCAATGTGGGGCAACTCTCAATCTACAGGATTAAAACTAATTGTAGCACGGATGTAAATGTAGATCATCCAAATCCAAAATCCCATCCACCAAGAAAAGACTGGTAAGCAACAAACCTGGAATTAGGAAAGATGTAGAATTTTCTGTTCTTTATTCATTCAAGATTTAATTAAACAATTAAAAAAATAGCCTTGATCTGTTAAAGAGAAAATAAATCGGTGACTATTATTATAAACTCATGCTGATATGCGAGGAAAGACATAAGTACTATTTGAATACAGGGCTCCGTCCAGAACAAAACACAGATGATCTTCTGAGGCATGCAAGTGCTAGGAAGGCTTGCTAGCTGTGTGCCAACCAGTTGCAAAAACAAATAGGCAAAAAAAAAAAAAAATCTCTGCAGCAGGGGAATCCACATTTATGCCTCTTGGATAGGGCGCAGCCTCCCTGGCTTTTCAGCCCTGAATGCTTGCTAGACCTCTGTGGAGCAGTAGTTGTGGATGCAAATGTCAGCTGACTAGAGCCCCCCAGTGGGTAAGCTCATCTGCCAAGGCATTTTGTGACAAGTCCTCTAAATATGAACTGCCAAGAAAGAAAAATAAACTCCTACTGTTTCCCCCCTCCCCCAGGGGACAGCAGAGTTTGTATTTATTCCGATTACTTCTTGTTTTGTCTAGAGACGTAACTAGTTCTGGAAACTGCACATCTGTGTGCATAAATATAACTTGAATGAATAGAGAACAAAGACAGTACACTGCTACTGCTTCTGTGGGGGATTGGTAGTGGAAGGCCAAAGATTTGTGTGCGGGGGGGAGATCCCTCAAGACAGAAATAAATTGTATAATGTATAGAGAGTTTGTGTGTGATTAGATAGTGTTCAGTGCTTTCCTTGGCTGTGACAATCATTGTCAACTGAAGATCAAGTTGCAACTATATTTATGTTAAAACATTTAGAAAATAAACCTAGTTGAATTGTCTTCCTAAACAACCAGTTATGATAGTCTTAGCGATAGCTTTTCTTGTTAATAGTGTGTTATCTTTTTATGTATAAAATGTTACCATCTTGTGTAAGAGATTTGAACAGAGGCTGGGAATTCCAGTGACGTGTAGAGGTTTTATGGATACCTTCATATTTTTTAAAAGAGCAATTACCATCTTGCAAGAGATTTCAAGAACTTTAATTACATTCAGATAAAGTTTTTGGACAAGCCTGGTTTTTGAGCTGGAAGTTAAAATATGGCAGTGAGGTGAATTAAATTTAAACGATCTGCCATTAACTCAAAGCAGACTTATGTTCCTCCAAGTAAATACTGTACACTGCTGGGAAAAGGGCTGAATACTTTTTACTTTATGCTCACAGGGACTCCATGAAAAGAATAATGCCTATATTAGGCAATATTCCTTATCACAAGATTTGAAAGTGAAAATTAATGTGTTAAGTATGAACAAAAATAAAATGTGGATTCTTCCTACTTAAAAATATACCCGAGATGTGATCTTTTTGCCTTGAAATACTTCAGATATGAGACTGAAACCATGTTGAAATTTCCGTTTTTCTGATTTGCTTTTAATAGAGCTAAAGGTAGGAATTTGGAAGTACGTGAACGTAAAGCAGCAAAAGATGTACTATGTCACTCATCTCTAACAATATGCTTAGACGTTGCTAATGAATATTTGAAATAGGGTGTAAAACTTAGGTTAACCTACTTTGTGTGTTCTAAAATACGTATTTTTCAACTCTCTTTAAACATATGTACCACATTGTGTTTCTTTTCCAAGAACGTTAAATTATTTGGTATACTTTGTTGCCAGTACGTCTTCCCTCTCACAGGGCTTCTGTGGGCGACAAAGCCTGTAACAATATCCCACCTTAAGATGTGGCTGGAGGGATTACTCCAGGCTTCCATGTAATGCTATCCCACACTGCCAATCCCATACTGAGTAACATGGTGTTTGTGGCTTTCACATATATTTAAATGTACACTCAAAAAGTGACCATCACAAGAAATGACCTAAAAAGTGGATAACCAGGAACTTGTAATCCATGGTAACGTAGTTACTATTTTTGAATTTTGATAAACTAGGCTGGAACTGTACATCCTTTGAACTGACAGGTCAGTTAGCATCCAATAATGTTGTTGATTTCAACAGAGTAATAATGTAGCTAATAAGTGTTAAACCAAATTCAAGACACCTCTTGAACCTTGGTGGTGTAGATACCTGATTTACATACAATATTAACTGAATCCAGCTAGCTAATGGGATTGTCTCACATGTACATATGCTTTTTTCTAAAATTACACTCGCTAACAAACTTTTGTAAGCTGGCACTGAAACATTTTTATAATGTTTTGTTGCACCATGTTTGAAGCTTTTACAGTGCAATACTTGTATTATTTTCTGAATTAAACCAAAGGTAATTTTTTTCATGCTGTTTATCTACTGTAGTGCATGACAACCTTTTATACATTTGTAATAGATGTAAAACAAACCAGATCACAAGTCCTGTTTTACCTAAACTATGTACAAGTCTTTTGTCCAAAATGTAGTGTAAAGTTAAACTAAATTGCATTATATTAACCTTTAGGAGTGTATTTTCCTAAGCATAGTCATGATTAAATAAACTTTATTAAACTTGTGACTTTATACCTTTTATTAATGGCTAGTAAACAATCTCGCTCTCTATGAAAACTGTCTGTAAATAACCCCTAGCATTAGTGAGCAACATTCATATGGAAGCCTGCTTCATTATATGGGGCCGTTGTGGGCCACATATGCAGCTCTCTGTTATGTGGGCCGCATCCACACAATATATATTCTGCCTGTATGGCCCTGAGGATGTCACATGGGCCGCAGCTGTGTGCTGACTGGGCTGCAAGGTTGAGAACCACTGCCCTAAATGAAGAACTTGCTGCTGAAACTAGTTTACAAATATTAACAGTTTAAAGGGGCACAGCAAAGTAGTTTAGGCTTAGACCTTGACTTATCTTTGCAGTTGTCTATAACTTGACAGGGAACATCAAGGGAATGGGAATTTTATACAGTCAGTGTGGCAGAGCTCTGACCTTGTCCCCATGGGTCCTGCACTTCCAGGCAGTTTATGCTAGCTTCAGAGGTTCACTGCAACCCTCCACGTAGCCCTTCTCTCTCTAGGGCCAGGGATACAGTCTACTGAGCCCTTTTCATCTTAAGCCAGCAAGGAGGTTGGTGAGAGAATTCCCACAGTCTCTGTTGCTCCTAGGGCCTCATACCAAAACAGTTTAGCCTCCTGTCCTGACAGGGGCCTGTTTTCCCCTCCCAGGAGGTGTTTCTGTAGTGGTGGGTTGGGGGGAATGCAGGCCCACCCTCTACCCTGGGTTCCGGCCCAGGGACCCTAATGGTAGCAGCTGTTGGCAGCCAACCTTTTACTGCCAGAGTTGCTATATTTCCCTGGGCCACTTCCGCACAGCTCTCCTGCTTCTCCCTTCTTCACCCTTACCTTAGGACTCCCTTACCGATGACTTGAGGGTGTCTTCATTAACCAGCCCTTCAGCTGCATTTCCTCTCTTCTGGCTCCCTAGCTCTCCTCTGCCTGACTGGAGTCAGCCCTTTTATAAAATCAGAGGGGCCTTAATTAGAGTCAGGTGGTCACATTAGCTTAATGGCCTCACCTGACTCTTTGCAGGTTAATTGGAGTCAGGTGTTCTCATTAGCCTGGAGCAGCCCCTGCTCTGGTCAGTCAGGGAACAGAAACCTGTTCATCCAGTGGCCAGTAGACCCGCCTTCTGCTCCTCTGCTGAACCCAACTGGCCTGGGTCTATCACATATCCCTCCCCCTGCTCAACACCAAGGGGTTGGGCAGCTTGGGATGCCAGACAGTGTATGCGTGATAAGCCATCAGAGTTGCCATTATGACTCCCTGCTCTGTGCTGTATGTGGAACTGGAAAGGTTGGAGGGATAAGAACCACCTGGTTACCCTTGTGTTCCTTTCCTTGTTCTGTTGCATCCATTGAAGAGGAGCATGGTCGATCACAAGGATAAATCTGCACCCCAGCAGGTAATAACGTAATGTTTCCATGGCCCATTTTACAGCGAGGCACTCTTTCTCTCTCTATCACTGCGTATTTTTGTTCCCTCAGAAGGGGTTTCCTTCTGAGGTAGAGAATTGGGTGTTCCTCTTCCCCAACCATCTGCAACAGGACAGCCCCTAACCCCATCTCGGATGCATCTGTCTGGAGGATGAATTCCTTGGTGAAATCTGGGGCTATCAATACGGGGTTACTGCAGAGGACAGTCCATAGGTCTGCAAATGCCCTCTCTGCTGCATGGGACCATCTGACTGGATCAGGACCACAGGCCTTCACTAAGTCCGTTAGGGGACTTGCCCTTATGGCAAAATGAGGTGGTGGGGTATTACAGCGTTTCATCCCCCTAGGAATGCTCGGACCTGCTTCTTACAATTCGGCTGTGGCCAATTTTGGATGGCCTCTAACTTATTCAGTTAGGGTTTTACCAGACCTTTTCCTACCACGTAGCCAAGATATTTGGCCTCTGTGAACCCTACAGCACACTTAACAGGGTTCGCCGTAAGGTCAGCTCACCTAAAGGGATCAAGGACTGCCCCCACTTTTTCCAAGTGGGTCTCCCAGTCTGGGGTATGAATCACCACGTCATCCAAGTAGGCCGCAGCATAAATGGCATGGGGGCGTAATAACTTGTCCATGAGGCGCTGAAAGGTAGCTGGGGCCCATGTAGTCCAAAAGGGAGGACCGTATATTGGAAGAGACCCTCTGGTGTAGAAAATGCCGTCTTTTCCTTTGCATCTTTGGCTAGGGGAATCTGCCAGTACCCCTTTGTCAGGTCTACGGTTGTGAAGTACTGGGCATCTGCCAGATGGTCCACTAGTTCATCTATGCGGGGTATAGGGTAGGTATCAAACTGGGATATCTCGTTTAGTCGACAGAAGACGTTGCAGAACCTTGTGGTGTCATCAGGTTTGGGCACCAATACTAGTGGGCTGGACCACTGACTGTGGGATTCTTTGGTGATCCACATCTCCAGCATTTTCCTAACTTCTGATTTTATTTCCTCCCTTTTGGCTGCTGGCACCTGGTAGGGCCTCATAGTTACTCTGGTCCCAGGGTTTGTGGTGATACGTCCCTGTTGTGCAACCCGGCTTTGTCGAGAATACGTTTTGATATTGGCTAATCATCTCAGTTACCTCTTTCTTCTGGGTTGTCGTTAGATCAGGAGACACCCTCACCTGTTCAGGATTTTTGTTCCCTGGGTGTAGCTCTTCTCGAACAACTGTGCATGCCTCTTGCGCATGCCAGGGTTTCAGAAGGTTGACATGGTATATCTGCTCTAGTTTTTGACTTCCCGGTTGTCGCATCTTGTAATTTTCTTCCCCTGTGGGTTTGACTATTTCATAGGGCCCTTGCCACTGGACCAACAGCTTACTTTTGACCGTGCGTACCAGTATCATTACTTGGTCACCGGGTTGATGAACCTTGGCTTGATGGTTGTAGTAGGTTCTCTGGGCGTCTTGGGCCTTCTCTAGGTGCTCCCTCACTGTGGGAGTGACCCAGGCTATCCGGTCCCTCATCCATAGCACATGATCTATTACGTTCTTCCCCTCACTGGGTTCCTCCTCCCAAATTTCCTTGGCTATGTCCAGGATGCCTTGGGGGTTGTGTCCATACAACAGCTCAAAGGGGGAGAATCCGGTGGAAGCTTGGGGGACCTCACAGATGGCAAACATGAGGTACAGTAATAGGTTGTCCCAATCTTTCCCATCCTTGCTTACCACCTTTCTTATCATGTCCTTGAGGGTCCGGTTAAATCTTTCCACCAGACCATTGGTTTGTGGATGGTAAACCGAGGTCTGCAGGGTCTGGACATGGAGCAGGGAACACAGGTCCTTCATCAACTTGGACATGAACGATGTTCCCTGGTCTGTGAGGATTTCTTTTGGTAGCTCTACCCGGGCAAAGATTGCCACTGATTCTTTAGCAATGCTCTTGGAAGCTGTGTTTCATACAGGGACAGCTTCTGGGTACCTGGTTGCATAGTCTAGAATGACAAGCACATACTGGTGGCCTCAGGTCGTTTTCTCTAGTGGCCCCACAAGACCCATGGCGATCCGCTTGAACAGAACTTTGATGGTCAGCAGGGGTACCAGAGCTCTTAGATGTGGACGAGGGCTGTGCAGTTGACATTCGGGGCAAAAGGCACAGTGCTGCCGGACGTCTTCATGTACCCCCGGTTAGAAGAACCTGCGTAAGATTCACATCTGAGTTTTCTCCACTCCCAGGTGCCCTCCAAAAAGGTGACTGTGAGCAAGGCTTAATATTGCCTTCTGGTACTTCCGGGGTACTAGGAGCTGGTGTTCCTCTTGCTCCTGCATTTGCACGACTCGGTATAGGAGATTCCTCTTGATCACAAATTCAGGCCCTGGCCCCCGGGCCTTTCCCTCTATAGGTACCCCATCTTTCTCAGCCACCTCCTTCCTGGCATTCTCATACCTTGGGTCTTCCACCTGGTCCCATCCAAAAGTCCTGGTGCTTATCAGCCCGAACTCTGAGGGATCTGCCTCTGCCTTCTTGGCTGGCTCCATGAGGTTGGGATTGGAAGCAGTCTCTGACCCCCTCCACCATCTCGGGGCCCTTCCCTGCGGTTGCCCATGTACGTCTGCCTACATTGTATCAGGACTCGGTTACCCAAGGCCTCGGCTACCCTTCTTTCTCTCTTGGTCTTCCTGCCTTTCCCCGGGACAGGGGATAGCTCCTGGGACATTTCTGCAAAAAATGGGAGGTGACCTTCTGCTGTGGAAGCCTCCTGAAGTTCGGGGAGCTCCTCTCCCTCCAATTCCTCTGGTGGGAGCAAGTTTCCAAACCCAGGGAAATCATTACCTATGAGCACAGGGTACGGGAGGTTTGGGACTACCTCTGCTTTCACCCCGGTGACATTTCCCTGAATTGCAATTTTCACTGGTATGATGGGGTAGTAACTAAGAGTCCCATGGACACAGGTTACCACCGTATGCTTAGCCTGCATTAACTGGCTGCGCTTCACTAATTTACCCAAAATTAGGATGATAGCATTCCCTGAGTCTGCGAGTGCCATGATTTCTTCCCCATTCAACTTTACCTGCCTTGTATATTTATGTGGGGTGACTGCAACTCCTACAAGATTGAGTAGGCTGCATAGGTCTGCCCTGTCCCCCAGGTTACACTGCATGGGCTCTACGACATTAGGGCACTGGGCCGCTATGTGACCCAACTCCCCGCACCCGTAACACTTACAATTACTTCTAGTCACTCCCCTATCACGAGGGTTAGGGGGTTTAGTCCCAGGGTCCCCCCCCACTCGGGCCTTTTCTTCCCTTCTAGGTTCCCGGCTGGTTTTCAGTCCCCCACTTCTTCCACCTAGGACTCCCTGGGGATTTGGCCACCCAACCCTCCAGGGTCAGGGTCAAGTGTTTGCTTCATGAGGGGCCTTCCTTGGGGAGTTGGGTCAATTCCCTGGCTGTTATCCGTCTTTCCACCAATGTGATCATTTCATCGTAGGTGGACGGATCATTCTGGCATACCCATTTGCAGAGATCTGGCTGTAGTCCCCACATGTAATGGTCCATTACCAAAGTCTCCAAAGTCTCCTCTGGGCTGCATGCCTCGGGCCGTAGCCACTTCCAAGTGAGGTGTATGAGGTCGAATTGTTGGGACCTCTGAGGTTTATTCTCCCTGTATTTCCACTCCTGGAACCTTTGCGCCCGTACCGCTGCTATCACCCCTGATCGTGCTAGGATCTCTGCCCTCAGCCGGGAATAGTCAGCAGCATCCTCGGTGGGCAGATCAAAGTAGGCCTTCTGGACATCTCCGCACAAAAAAGGAGCGAGAATGCTGGCCGGCTGCTCCTGGGGCCAGGCCTCACGCTGAGCAGACCTTTCGAAGGAGAGGAGATATGCCTCTACATCATTCTCTGCTGTCATCTTTGGCAGACAGCCGGTGGCCCTCAGGCTTCGGGTCCCATTGGACCCCTGGGCCTGGGTGGTGAGGAACTTCAGTTGGTCCATTACCTCATGCAGGAGGGCATGATCTTGGGTAGCCTGGCTCATTAATGATTGGTTGATTTCCTGCTGTGACCTCATGGACTCCCATTGTGCTATCGCCTGAGCCGAGGTTGCCTCCTGCTGGGCCGCTGTGGCTTGCACCACCTCCTCTATTGTGGTACAAACAAAAACCCAACACCAAAAACCCTAGTGCACTTTTTTTTTAAGCCTCTTTGTTCTGCCATGCTGTGAACAATCACGATCCCATCCCTGACACCAGTTGTGGCAGAGCTCTGACCTTGTCCCTGTGGGTCCCGCGCTTCCAGGCGGTTTATACTAGCCTCAGAGGCTCACTGCAACCCTCCACGTAGCCCTTCTCTCTCTAGGGCCAGGGATACAGTCTACTGAGCCCTTTTCATCTTAAGCCAGCAAGGAGGTTGGTGAGAGAATTCCCACAGTCTCTGTTGCTCCTAGGGCCTCATACCAAAACAGTTTAGCCTCCTGTCCTGACAGGGGCCTGTTTTCCCCTCCCAGGAGGTGTTTCTGCAGTGGTGGGTTGGGGGGAATGCAGGCCCGCCCTCTACCCTGGGTTCCGGCCCAGGGACCCTAATGGTAGCAGCTGTTGGCAGCCAACCTTTTACTGCCAGAGTTGCTATATTTCCCTGGGCCACTTCCCCACAGCTCTCCTGCTTCTCCCTTCTTCACCCTTACCTTAGGGCTTCCTTACCAATGACTTGAGGGTGTCTTCATTAACCGGCCCTTCAGCCTCACTTAGAATCATAGAATATCAGGGTTGGAAGGGACCTCAGGAGGTCATCTAGTCCAACCCCCTGCTCGAAGCAGGACCAATCCCCAATTAAATCATCCCAGCCAGGGCTTTGTCAAGCCTGACCTTAAAAACTTCTAAGGAAGGAGATTCCACCACCTCCCTAGGTAACGCATTCCAGTGTTTCACCACCCTCCTAGTGAAAAAGTTTTTCCTAATATCCATCCTAAATCTCCCCCACTGCAACTTGAGACCATTACTCCTTGTCCTGTCCTCTTCTACCACTGAGAATAGTCTAGAACCATCCTCTCTGGAACCACCTCTCAGGTAGTTGAAAGCAGCTATCAAATCCTCCCTCATTCTTCTCTTCTGCAGACTAAACAATCCCAGTTCCTTCAGCCTCTCCTCATAAGTCTTGTGTTCCAGACCCCTAATCATTTTTGTTGCCCTTCGCTGGACTCTCTCCAATTTATCCACATCCTTCTTGTGGTGTGGGACCCAAAACTGGACACAGTACTCCAGATGAGGCCTCACCAATGTCTAATAGAGGGGAACGATCACGTCCCTCGATCTGCTCGCTATGCCCCTCTGCTTGCATTATACATCCCAAAATGCCATTGGCCTTCTTGGCAACAAGGGCACACTGCTGACTCATATCCAGCTTCTCGTCCACTGTCACCCCTAGGTCCTTTTCCGCAGAACTGCTGCCTAGCCATTCGGTCCCTAGTCCGTAGCTGTGCATTGGGTTCTTCCGTCTTAAGTGCAGGACCCTGCACTTATCCTTATTGAACCTCATCAGATTTCTTTTGGCCCAATCCTCCAATTTGTCTAGATCCCTCGGTATCCTATCCCTACCCTCCAGCATATCTACCTCTCCTCCCAGTTTAGTGTCATCTGCAAACTTGCTGAGGGTGCAATCCACACCATCCTCCAGATCATTTATGAAGATATTGAACAAAACCGGCCCCAGAACCGACCCCTGGGGCACTCCACTTGACACCGGCTGCCAACTAGACATGGAGCCATTGATCACTACCGTTGAGCCTGACAATCTAGCCAACTTTCTACCCACCTTACAGTGCATTCATCCAGCCCATAGTTCTTTAACTTGCTGACAAGAATACTGTGGGAGACCGTGTCAAAAGGTTTCAGAGGAACAGCCGTGTTAGTCTGTATTCGCAAAAAGAAAAGGAGTACTTGTGGCACCTTAGAGACTAACCAATTTATTTGAGCATGAGCTTTCGTGAGCTACAGCTCACTTCATCAGATGCATACCATGGAAACTGCAGCAGACTTTATATATACATAGAGAATATGAAACAATACCTCCTCCCACCCCACTGTCCTGCTGGTAACAGCTTATCTAAAGTGATCAACAGGTGGGCCATTTCCAGCACAAATCCAGGTTTTCTCACCCTCCACCCCCGCACACAAATTCACTCTCCTGCTGGTGCTAGCCCATCCAAAGTGACAACTCTTTACATAATCAAGTCGGGCTATTTCCTGCATAAATCCAGGTTTTCTCACATCCCCCCCACCCCCATACACACACAAACTCACTCTTCTGCTGGTAATAGCTCATCTAAACTGACCACTCTCCAAGTTTAAATCCAAGTTAAACCAGAACATCTGGGGGGGGGGGTAGGAAAAAACAAGAGGAAACAGGCTACCTTGCATAATGACTTAGCCACTCCCAGTCTCTATTTAAGCCTAAATTAATAGTATCCAATTTGCAAATGAATTCCAATTCAGCAGTTTCTCGCTGGAGTCTGGATTTGAAGTTTTTTTGTTTTAAGATAGCGACCTTCATGTCTGTGATTGCGTGACCAGAGAGATTGAAGTGTTCTCCGACTGGTTTATGAATGTTATAATTCTTGACATCTGATTTGTGTCCATTTATTCTTTTACGTAGAGACTGTCCAGTTTGACCAATGTACATGGCAGAGGGGCATTGCTGACACATGATGGCATATATCACATTGGTGGATGTGCAGGTGAACGAGCCTCTGATAGTGTGGCTGATGTTATTAGGCCCTGTGATGGTGTCCCCTGTATAGATATGTGGGCACAATTGGCAACGGGCTTTGTTGCAAGGATAAGTTCCTGGGTTAGTGGTTCTGTTGTGTGGTATGTGGTTGTTGGTGAGTATTTGCTTCAGGTTGCGGGGCTGTCTGTAGGCAAGGACTGGCCTACATCTGGGGGTGGGGGGGATGTGAGAAAACCTGGATTTATGCAGGAAATAGCCCGACTTGATTATGTAAAGAGTTGTCATTTTGGATGGGCTAGCACCAGCAGGAGAGTGAATTTGTGTGGGGGGGTGGAGGGTGAGAAAACCTGGATTTGTGCTGGAAATGGCCCACCTGTTGATCACTTTAGATAAGCTGTTACCAGCAGGACAGTGGGGTGGGAGGAGGTATTGTTTCATATTCTCTATGTATATATAAAGTCTGCTGCAGTTTCCATGGTATGCATCTGATGAAGTGAGCTGTAGCTCACGAAAGCTCATGCTCAAATAAATTGGTTAGTCTCTAAGGTGCCACAAGTACTCCTTTTCTTTTTGCGTGTCAAAAGCTTTGCTAAAGTCAAGATACAATACATCCACTGCTTTCCCTTCATCCACAGAACCAGGAACCTCATCATAGAAGGCAATTAGATTAGTCAGGCATGACCTTCCCTTGGTGAATCCATGCTGACTGTTCCTGATCACTTTCCTCTCATATAAGTGCTTCAGGATTGATTCCTTGAGGACCTGCTCCATGATTTTTCCAGGGACTGAGGTGAGGCTGACTGGCCTGTAGTTCCCAGGATCCTCCTCCTTCCCTTTTTTCCTCTTCTCTAGCTCCCTGGCTCTCCTCTGCCTGACTGGAGTCAGCCCTTTTATAGAATCAGAGGAGCCTTAATTAGAGTCAGGTGGTCACATTAGCTTAATGGTCTCACCTGACTCTTTGCAGGTTAATTGGAGTCAGGTGTTCTCATTAGCCTGGAGCAGCCCCTGCTCTGGTCAGTCAGGAACAGAACCCTGTTCATCCAGTGGCCAGTAGATCCGCTCTCGGCTGAACCCTGCTTTTGAGCAGGGGGTTGGACTAGATGACCTCCTGAGGTCCCTTCCAACCCTGATATTCTATGATTCTATGATTCTAACCCGACTGGCCTGGAGGGAGTAGAGAGACAGCTGCTGCTGGGCCCTGGGCTCTTGCTGCTGCTGCCGCCGCCCCCCACAACTGCTCCTCTGGCTGGGCCGGGCACCCCCCACCCCCTTTCTCTGCTACCTGGTAGCTGGCCGGCTGCTGGACTCCCCCACCTGCCCTTGGGTGCTGCTGTTACTGCTCCAACTTCAGCCACTGGGGGAGGGGGAGGCTGCTTGCCCGCTCCCCAGAGTGGGGGGGGTGAGGGACCACAGCCATTGCTACTGCTGTAGACACCACCACCACCTGTGAGGGGTCCTCTCTGCCTGCCCAGCCACCGGGCTGCCGCCTGGGGCTGCCTGAGAGCTGCTGGACCCCGAAGGAGGAGGGGACGAGGCCATCTGCTGCTAGGGGAGCACACAGGGACTCTGCAGACCACTGTGGAGGGGGCCTGAAGGCTGAGTAACTTTTGGACTGTGCTCTTGTGGTGGGGGTTCTGACTGTGTTTGTGGGGACACAGGGGTGTGGCGTGGAGCCTGCCCCCCAGTCCATCTGTGTGTCATCCCCCCCCCACCACCACCATCAGCGCTGCCCCCTCCACCACCCCCAGTGGACACTTACCAGCTGCCTCAAGCTCCTGCTTCTGGGACTCTGCTGCTCGCTTGGCCTGACGCCCCCTTTCACAACCTTTTGGCCTGAAGCAGCAGCCAGCCTGCACTGACTCTTTTGCGAGCGCACGTGGGCGCATGTGCCCCCCCGCCCCATCCTGGACTGACCCCCTTCAGCAACCCCCAGCTTTGTCCCTGGCTCCCTGCCCCATTTTGCCCCTTGCAGCCTTTTTGCCCTCCTCCTTATCCCAGCACCTCGCTGGCTTCAGCTTGTTTGCCTGCCCCGCCCTTTTCCCTCTGCACCCTTTGTTTGCCCCGCCCTTGCCTCTGCAGTTAGCCCCTTGGTTCCCTGTCCTGCCTCCAGACTGGTTCTCCCCCCTCCCTATGTGATACCCCTGCCCTGATTGGCCCCTTACTCAGTGTGCCCATGCCCCCCCTCCCATGCGCTTGTGCCCTTCCCCTGTTTGAGTTTGCCCCGATTTCACTGCACTCCCCAAAGGTTGTTATAATCCCCCTCCCCTAGTGCAGTTAGAAGAGCCGGATTTCTATCCTGAGTCGGTGACTGTTGCCCACAGGCCCTTGATAGCGCCCCTGTCCAGCCCATCCCTTTTGGCGCCCTCCTCCCCTGCCTGCAGCCTAGCGGGGAGGAGTGGTTGACCTGCCTCCCCTTTCCCCTCCTCTCTCTGGTGTCCTTCTCTCCCTCCCTGCTCATTATGGCGGGGGACATGAGGGGTAGGGCCTCTCCAGCAGCCCTAGATACCCTTTCCCGGCCTGCCCCTCCGTCACCCCCCCAAGCCTCTACCTCGACCGCCGCTGCCAAACCATCTGCCACCGCCCCCACCGGGGCACCAGCAGCGGCGGGCACCAGGGTGACCTCCGTTGCTGCCACGTCCCTCCCCCCCTTAGATTCTGGGGGAGCCCCCCCACCCGGCAGGAAGGACCAGGGTAGGAAGAAGGGGAAGGGCCCTGCCAAAAACTCCAGGCCCTCCATGGCAGGGACCGCCCTCACTGCCGCGGCCCTGCCACCGGCCGCGGCCTCCCATCCCGCTGCTTCTTCCACCAGCTCTGCGGGTGTCCCTCCCCCAGCCCCCAGGGCATACGCCCAGGTGGCGGCAGCCCCCCCGCCTACCATTACGTCATCTTTCCCGCCCACCACCTCCGCTACCAGCTATAGCGGCCGGGGCCCCTTTGCCACCATGAGCAGGAAGCACGGCGTCCGTTGCCTCCTGGTGCCTGCCTTGCCCCACGTGGAGACGTACGTGCGGGCGTTGGCGAGGGCAGTGGGGCCCACGGCCATTGTGGCGGCTTCCAAAATGTATGGGAACGTAGTCTTCTTCCTGGCATCGGAGGCTGCCACCCAGGAGGCGGTGGAGAAGGGCCTGGCGGTGGGGGGCGTGTTCGTCCCCCTCGAGCTGCTGGACTACCTGGGCGTCCACCTGGTCCTGACTTCCGTCCCTCCCTTCCTTCCCAATGCTGCCCTGTTACCTGCCCTCTCTACCCTGGGGAAGCCCATCTCTGTTTTGAGCCTTCTCTCCTTGGGCTGCAAGGACCCCGCCCTCCGTCACGTCCTCTCGTTCCACCGGCAAGTGCAGCTGCAACTGCCGCCGGCGGCACGTGACGGAGAGGTGCTTGAGGGGTCCTTTTTGATCCCCTACCAGGGGGCCCACTACCGGGTTCATTATTCCATGGGGGAGGCCCGGTGCTACCTCTGCCGGGCGATGGGGCACGTCTGGAGGGACTGCCCTTTGGCCCGGCAAGTAGAGACATCCGGGAGCTCCGAGCTCTGGCAGGGCGCTGGCCCCGTCATGGCCGGCGCCCCCGGCTGCCCAGCACCCGAAGCCTCCCCTCCTCCCACTCAGTCCATCACTACTCCCACTCGGGCCCAAAGGGCGCTCCCCCCAGCACGCCCAGATGAGCGGGAGAGCCCCGCCTCTGCTGCCTACAATTCGGCGGGGCCCCTAGAGGAGGGTGCGGCAGGGATACCGCCAAGTGTGGGAGAGGGCCCGCCCCAGGGGGACTCTTTCCTCCCTTATTCCGCCACACCGCTGCCTCCCACGGTCCCTGAGCCATCGTCCTTGCCCCCTGACTCAACCCCTGTTAGCCGGCCACCGGATGATGCCATGGAGGGCTGGGCCCTAGTCCAGGGGAAGTGGGGCAAGTGGAGGGCTCAAGCTCCGCTCCTTTCCACCGATGCGGAAGCCCCCCAGAAGACCAAAGGGGGGGGGTGCAGATGCTGAGCCCTCTGCCTTGCCCACGGGCGCATACCATCCCCTGGTGCCGGCTGGGGAAAACGTGGCAGCACGGGAGGGCAGTACCATCCCTCCCTTAGAGTCCCTTCCCTCCAAGGACTGCGATGGAGCCCCACTTGCCCCGTTACCATCCGGAACCCCCGTGAGCCTTGGGGCGAGTGTTGCTTCGGGCACTGGCGGGGAGACCTCCAGGGTGACAGAAGGAGAGCTCCCCTCCATTTACGAGGAGATCGAGGCCCTGGGTCTGACCCCAGTCACCCAGGGGGAGGACGACCCTCTGCTAACGGGCCTCGATCTGAGCGACCTCACTCCGGCCCCGCCTTCCCCATCTCCCTTTCCCCTAACCGCTGTTTCTGCTCCCGCCTCCGAGGGTTCCCCGGGCTCCTCCATTTACCCGGCCGTGAGTGGCACCCTGCTGTTGGCCGCCGAGCCCACCAAGGTGACCGCTGGTGCAGTGCGGCTGGGACCCGAGCCCCACGGGTTGCCCCTCGAGGGCGTCGGGCGACTGACCTCCTTCCTGGGCGGGGACCCCACTGACGATGCTGTGGCTACTCCGCCGGCCGTGATGCCGGAGCCCGGAGTCATGGAGGGCCCCCTGCCCCGCTCCCAGAGCCCGATCGAGAGGAGCCATTTCCCAACGGCTTGGCTCCTGGGGCCCAGGATCCTGCCTTTGCCCCTCTCCCTGGCTCTGCACCCAACCCCTGCCTTGCCCCTACTCTGGATCCCTGCCCTGCCCCTGATGTCAACCCTCTCCCTGCCCCCGCCACCTCCCATGCTTGGGGCCACCATTTCCTCATTCCTAGAGGATGGCCCCCACAGAGCGGCTTCTGTATTTTCCAGTCCCGACTCACTAGGGGCTGCTACCTTCCCTCCGCCGCCCCCAATAGAGCCAGGGTTTGAGGGGGGCTGCGTGGCGCCAGCCCATTGGACGCCACGTCGGGAGTCTGCCCTTGCCTGCCTGTTTCGGTGGGCCACAGGGCTGTGTCAGTAGTCACGCCGGAGGACAGCCGGGGGCTAGTGACCCTGGCCCCCCATACGCTGGGAGAGGAGCTGTGGGAGTTCCTTGAAGATGTCCGGGGCTCCCATAATAAGGTGCAGCTCGCCCTGCAGAGATGGGGGGATTTCCATCTCATTCTCTGGGCCGTGAGGGCCCTCATGGAGGAGGGTAAAAGGACCAGGAAGCAGGCCGCCGCGGTCTACCAGCAGGTCCGCCTCTTCCGTGACTCCCTACTTACCTACGGGGTAGGTCACGGACGGTTGCATGGCCCGTTGGGAACCGCGAGCATCCCTGCTGGAGAGGATCCCCCCAGCCCTCCTCATGGCACCTCTCACCATCACCACGTTAAACACCCAGGGCTGTAGGATGGGTCTCCGCAGATGCCAGGTGCTCTCCTTCCTTCGGGAGGAGGGATACTCTGTGATTTTCTTGCAGGAGACCCATATGGATCCGGCCACCGAAGCTAGCTGGCGGCTGGAATGGGGGGATAGGGTCTACTTTAGCCATCTCACAGTTCGTACGGCTGGAGTGGCGACCCTGTTCTCCCCCGACCTACGGCCCGAGGTGCTGGGGGTCGCCAAGGCTGTGCCCCTGCTACACAACCCCCAGCTCCGTGTGCAGGTGGCGGAGTCCCCCTCGGTGCGCCAGAGGTTGGTCCTGGCAGAAGTCACCAGAGTCGGAGACCTCCTGGACTACGACCGGGGAGACTGGCTGGGTCCCCTGACACTCGCTCAGTGCATGGGGCTCTCCAGACCTCGTACTCCCCTGCGCGTACTTCAGGAGATGAGGGCCGCTTTGCAGCCCGCTGCTTGGGTTTACCTCGACCGGGTCCTGCGAGAGGGCGCGCCCCGCCCATCCTCCACCCCAGGCCCTCCGGACCTTTTCATCGGGCCCCTGCCCCGTGGACCCGACTGACCCCCCGCCCCTTCACCGTGAGCCGGCTACGCGAGCTGCAGCCAGTCCGGTTCCAGACCGCACCAAAACAACATCTCTACATGCTCATGCTCCACACCCTTCATGTCCTCACCCTCGTGTCCCGCCCTGACACAAAGTGGCGGGACCTCCTGCCACCTCTAGAGGGTGAGGAGCCCCGGTGGGCCAGCCTACATTCCACCCTAGTTCCGAGGCCCGCTGGGGATATCAGTTGGTGGCTCCTTCACGGGGCCGTGAGCATGGGCGTGTACTTGGTACGGTTCACCCCAATCCCGGACACCTGCCCCTTTTGCGGCGTAAGGGAAACCCTGGCGCACGTCTACCTAGAGTGCGCCAGGTTGCAGCCCCTATTCTGGCTCCTCACAAATATTTTGTTAAGGTTTTGGTTGCACTTTTCTCCTCAACTCCTTATCTACGCACTCTCTGTCCGTGGCCCCACTAAGCCGCGTGACCTCCTGGTGAACCTCCTAGCCCTGGCTAAAGTGGCCATCTATAAAACCAGGGGGAGGAGGTTGGCCGATGGAGTCTCCTGCAACTGCGGGGCCTATTTCCGATCCTCTGTCCGTTCACGCCTCCGAGCAGAGTTCCTCTGGGCGGCATCCACTGACTCCCTTGACACCTTTGAGGAGCAGTGGGCGCTGTCCAGGGTTCTCTGCTCAGTGTCCCCGTCCGGTTCCCTTCGTTTGACCCTTTGACCGCACTCCCGTCCCTGTTGTTCGTTAGTTGTCCCCTGTAATTATTTGGCTTCCCAGGTCCTGTGGATCCCCCACTTAGGCTGGGGGGGGATCCTTTAGCACTTCCTGGATCCCAATAGGGCTGAACCCAACTGACCTGGAGGGAGGAGGGAGACAGCTGCTGCTGGGCCCTGGGCTCTTACTGCTGCCGCCGCCCCCCCAACTGCTCCCCTGGCTGGGCCGGGTACCCCCTACCCCCTTTCTCTGCTACCTGGTTGCTGGCCGGCTGCTGGACTCCCCCATCTACCCTTGGGTGCTGCTGTTACTGCTCCAACTACAGCCCCTGGGGGAGGGGGGGCTGCTTGCCCGCTCCCCAGAGTGGGGGAGTGAGGGACCCCAGCCATTGCTACTGCTGTGGACACGACCACCACCACCAGTGAGGGGTCCTCTCTGCCTACCAGCCGCTGCCTGGGGCTGCTGCTGCCTGGGAGCTGCCGCTGCCTGGGAGCTGCTGGACCCGAAGGAGGAGGGGATGAGACCATCTGCTGCTGGGGGAGCGCACAGGGACTCTGCAGACCACTGTGGAGGGGGCCTGGAGGCTGAGTAACTTTTGGACTGTGCTCTTGTGGTGGGGGTTCTGACTGTGTTTGTGGGGACACAGGGGTGTGGCGTGGAGCCTGCCCCCCCAATCCACCTGTGTGCTTCTTCCTGGAGGTCTAGGAAAAACAGAGTTAATAAGACACATGCACCTCTAAATATACTACCAAGTACATAAAGACTAATATTTTCCACATCTCAAGGACGATTTTAACCAGTTGATTCTGGGAAACTTTCATGGGAGAGTGCATCAGCCACTTCGTTAGAAGCTCCTGAGATGTGTTAGATGTCGAAATCAAAATCTTGGAGAGCTAAACTCCACCGAATAAGTTTTTTGTTATTTCCCATGGCAGTATGAAGCCACTGTAGCGCAGCATGGTTGGTTTGCAGGTGGAAATGCGTCCCCAAACACATGGGCGTAGCTTTTCCAGGGCATAGACAATGGTGTAACATTCTTTTTCACTGACTGACCAGTTGCTTTCCCTCTCAGACAGTTTTTTGCTGAGAAACACTACAGGGTGGAATTCTTGATCCGGTCCCTTCTGCATTAAAACTGCTCCCACACCACACTCAGACGCATCTGTGGTTACTAGGAACGGTTTGTCAAAGTCTGGGGCCCTTAGTACAGGGTCAGACATGAGTGTCGCTTTAAGCTGGTTAAAGGCCTTCTGACACTCTTCGGTTCACTGAATGGCATTTGGCTGTTTCTTTTTGGTTAGGTCTGTCAGTGGGGCGGCGATTTGGCTGTATTGCAGTACAAATAGTCTGTAATAACCGGCCAAGCCTAAGAAGGATTGAACTTGTTTCTTTGACTTTGGGACAGGCCACTTTTGGATAGCATCCACTTTGGCCTGTAGGGGGTTGATAGTTCCTTGACCCTCCTGGCGTCCAAGGTAAGTCACTCTGTTTAGGCCTATTTGACACTTCTTAGCCTTAACAGTTAGTCCTGCCTCCCTTATGCGCTCAAAGACTTTTTGTAGATGTTCCAGGTGTTCTGCCCAGGAATCCGAAAATATGGCCACATCGTCAAGGTAGGCGACTGCATATTCTCCTAATCCCACTAGGAGACCATCGACAAGTCTTTGGAAGGTGGCGGGTCCATTCCGCAGCCTGAAAGGGAGTACATTAAATTCATACAGCCCAAGATGTGTGGTGAAGGCTGACCTCTCCTTGGCGGATTCATCTAGCGGTACCTGCCAGTACCCCTTGGTTAAGTCCAAGGTAGAGATGAACTGGGCCCATCCCAGTTTCTCTAATCGTTCATCTGTGCGTGGCATTGGATAGTTGTCTGGGTGAGTTACAGCATTTAGCTTACAGTAGTACACGCAAAAACGTATCTCCCCATCTGGTTTGGGAACTAGAACCACTGGAGATGCCCATGCACTTCCAGAGGGGCGGATTACCCCCATCTGTAATGTATCCTGGCTCTCCTGTTCTATAGCAGTTTTAGCTTGAGGAGACACCCGGTAAGGTTGGACCCTAATTGGGTGAGCATTACCTGTGTCAATGGAGTGGTATGCCCGTTCAGTCAGTCCTGGGGTGGCTGAGAACGTTGGCGCGTAGCTAGTGCACAGCTCCTGGATCTGCTGTCGCTGCATACGCTCAAGGGTCATGGAGAGGTTCACCTCTTCCACACCACCAGCACTTTTCCCTTCGTAGTAGACACCTTCAGGCCACTCAGCGTCGTCTCCTCCCTGGGCTGTAAACTGACAAACCTTTAATTCTCTGGAATAAAAGGGCTTTAGAGAATTAATATGGTACACCTTAGGCTTTCAGTTGGAGGTGGGGAATGCTATGAGATAATTAACATCTCCCAGGTGCTCCTGGACCGTGAATGACCCTTCCCATGATGCTTCCATTTTATGGGCCTGGAGCGCCTGGACCATGACCTGGTCCCCTACTTTGAAGGAACGCTCTCTGGCATGTTTATCATACCAGGCTTTTTGCTCTTTTTGAGCATCCTGTAAGTTTTCTTTAGCAAGGGCTAAAGAGGTTCGGAGGGTGTTTTGTAGGTTGGTTACAAAGTCCAGAATATTAGTTCCTGGAGAAGGTGTAAATCCCTCCCATTGCTGCTTCACCAACTGTAATGGCCCCTTAACCTCACGGCCATATAGAAGTTCAAATGGTGAAAACCCTAAACTGGGATGTGGTACAGCTCTGTAGGCAAAGAGTAACTGCTGCAACACTAGGTCCCAATCATTGGAGTGCTCATTTACAAATTTACGTATCATGGCCCCCAAAGTTCCATTAAACTTCTCCACTATGCCATTTGTTTGATGGTGGTAAGGAGGGGCAACCAAGTGATTTATCCCATGAGATTCCCAAAGGTTTTCCATAGTTCCTGCCAGGAAATTAGTCCCTGCATCTGTGAGGATGTTGGAGGGCCAACCTAACCTGGCAAAAATGTCTGCTTGTGCCTGGCACACACTTTTAGCCCTGGTGTTGCTTAGAGCTACTGCTTCCGGCCATTGGGTGGCAAAATCCATGAAAGTCAGTATGTACTGCTTCCTCTGGGTGTCTTTTTCGGAAAAGGACCCAGAATATCCACAGCTACTCGCTGAAATGGAACTTCAATGATGGGGAGTGGCTGGAGAGGGCTTTGACCTGGTCTTGGGGTTTTCCCACTCTTTGGCATACTTTACAAGACCGGACATAGGTAGAAACATCCTTGCCCATTCCCTCCCAGTGGAATGACCCCCCCCGAACTGGTCTTTGGTCCTGTTCACCCCAGCATGGCCACTAGGGTGATCGTGGGCTAAGCTCAAGAGCTTGGCCAGGTATTTAGTTGGAACTACCAACTGTCTCTGAGGATGCCAGTCTTCCTGGTGTCCACCAGAAAGAGTTTCCTTGGATAAAAGTCCTCTTTCTACAACAAACCTGGATCAATTAGAAGAGCTGAGAGGTGGTGGGTTGCTCTGTGTCGCCGTCCAAGCTCTCTGGAGGCTTTCATCTGCTTCCTGTTCGGTCTCGAACTGTTCCCTTGATGCTGGAGACATCAGTTCCTCGTTGGATTGTGGACCTATGCTTGGTCCCTCTGGAAGCGATGCCGGGGATGAGGCTGTTTCCGTTGACTGTGAACCACTCTCTGCTGGGGCACTATGTTGGGGTTCAGGCTCCGGCTGAGCCTCTTGTGTAGGGTTATGGGCTGCTGCCGGTTCAGGTTCAGTGGGGCCCTCTGGTGTTGGGGTTGCAAGTACTGGATTCAGTGCTGGCAATGGGTCTGGTGCTGGTTGTTCTGCTGGTTCCGGTTCTGGGACTGGTTCTGTCTGGGTCTCTGGGACTGGATCCACTACTGCTGTTGCAGACATTGGCCTGGGGTCCGGGTCCATCACCTCTGACCGGGTCCTGACAGAAGTTTCCGGAACAGAGTTAGGTGTCACGGCTTGTTTAGCCTGGCTGCGGGTGACCATTCCCACTCTTGGCCCACTTCACATGATTGGCCAAGTCTTCCCCCAACAGCATGGGGATGGGATAATCATCATAGACTGCAAAAGTCCATGTTCCTGACCAGCCCTGGTACTGGACAGGCAACTTGGAGGTAGGCAAATTGAAAGAGTTGGACTTGAAGGGTTGAATCGTCACTTGGATCTCTGGGTTGATTAAATTGGGGTCCACTAAGGAAGCATGGATAGCTGACACTTGTGCTCCGGTGTCCCTCCACGCGGTGACCTTCTTCCCTCCCACATTCACAGTTTCCCTCCGCTCCAAGGGTATCTGAGAGGTATCTGGGCCTGCGGATCTCTGATGTGATTCCGGTGCAATGAACTGTAATCTGTTGGGGTTCTTGGGGCAGCTGGCCTTTATATTCCCCAGCTCGTTACATTTAAAACATCGTCCAGCTGAAGGGTCACTGGGGCGAGGTGGGTTGCTGGAGAATGGTGTGGCGGGACGATAAGGTGTCTGGAGGGTTCTTTGGGGGGTAGGTGGGGCCTTGGGCGGCCCCCGGTAATAGGGTGTAGTCTGGGGTTGTCCCTTCTGGTCTCCACTCCAACTGCGACCAGTTTTCTTCTTCTCTGCCACCTCCACCCATCTGGCTCCAATCTCTCCTGCCTCAATTACAGTTTTGGGCTTCCCATCTATGATGTATCTTTCTATTTCCTCAGGAACACCCTCTAAGAATTGTTCCATTTGCATTAGGAAGGGCAACTCTTCTGGAGATTTAACACTTGCTCCTGATATCCAGGCATCCCAATGTTTCACAATGTGGTAGGCATGTCGGGTAAATGACATGTCTGGTTTCCACCTTAGGGCTCTGAACGTCCGACGAGAATGCTGGGGTGTTAGCCCCATACTGAGTCTCGCCTTGGTTTTAAACAGTTCATACTTGTTCATGTGGTCCTTAGGCATTTCAGCCGCCACCTCAGCTAAAGATCCACTGAGCTGTGGCCTCAGCTCTACCACGTATTGGTCTGTAGAGATGCCGTACCCAAGGCAGGCCCTTTCGAAGTTTTCTAAGAAGGCCTCAGTATCATCGCCTGCCTTGTAGGTGGGGACTTTCTGGGTTGGGAAGTGGTACCTGGAGAAGGATTGCTAGGGTTTGTTGGTATATTCTGCTGAGCCTTTACCTTCTCCATCTCCAAGTTATGCTTCCTCTCTTTTTCCTTCTCCTCCTCCACATGCTTCCTCTCTTTTTTCCTTCTCCTCCAGTTCTTTGGCCCTTGCTTCCATAGCTCTCCTGTGAGCAGCTGCTTGGTGTTCTTCTGCCTCTTTTGCTGCCTCCCTTTCTTTGTCCTTTGCCTCCATTGCTCTCCTGTGAGCAGCTTCTAGGGCTTTTTTTTAAGCTTCTTTCGTTGCCTCCAGTTTGGCTAACTCCAATTTGTGTAGTGCCTTGGTGTCTGTCATCTTTACCTCTCTGTTTTTAACTAACTTTACACCCAAGGGTTAGAAATAAAACAAACAAAACTTGGCTTGTAAAATTTTGCTGTGCTGGAATAGGATACCTATATTCTCTGATAGTGATTATCAGCCTACAGAAAAATTAAAAAAAAAACACAAAAAACCCAAAACCAAACAAACCAAAAACCCTAACACCTTTGTCTCCAGGCAAATAGGCAGAAAAACCCCTCTAGTTACTTTTAGGGGGAAAAAAAAAAAAAAAACTTCAGGTCTGTGAAGACTTGTGAAGTTCCCTGCAGCTCACAAAAAGACAATTTCCTTTTGTCTACTCTCTGGCCCCAAATCAAAGCAAAAAACCTCCAACTACTTGGAAACCTGCTTTCCAGCAGCCCAAAGGAAAAAAATTTCCTTTTCAAATCTGTGCTCCTTGTTAAAAAAAAAAAAATCAAAATCCTAAAAAACCCCAAAACTAACACTTTTGTCTTCAGGCAAATAGGTAGAAATCCCCTCTAGTTGCTCTTAGGAAACAAAAACAACTTCAGGTCTGTGAATACTTGTGAATTTCCTACAGGAGGTTAATTACTCTGCCTCCAGGCAAAGAAAACTTGCAATTCACAAAAGGTAATTCCCTTTTTTCTCTGCTCTGGCCCCAAAGCAAAGAAAAAACTACCTGCTTTCAGTTGGACCTGCTTTCCAGCAGCCCCAAAGGAAAAAAAAATTCCTTTTTAAAATCTGTGTTTCTGGTTCAAAAACATCTCAAATTGATCTCAAAATGATTTCAAGTTAATCCCACCGCTCTGCCACCATGTCAAGGTTCTTTCCCCACTCTGAACTCTAGGGTACAGATGTGGGGGCCTGCATGAAAACCTCCTAAGCTTACTTTTACCAGCTTAGGTTAAAACTTCCCCAACGTACAAACTATTTTACCCTTTGCCCTTGGACTTCCACTGCCACCACCAAACATTTATCTGTGTTTATTTTTATTAAGAAAGCGTTGTTTGGAAACGTCTTTCCCCCCAAAATCCCCCAACCCTTGCACCCCACTTTCTGGGGAAGGTTTGGTAAAAATCCTCACCAATTTGCATAGGTGACCACAGACCCAAACCCTTGGATCTTAAGAACAATGAAAAAGCATTCAGTTTTCTTACAAGAAGACTTTTAATAGAAGTAAGAAAGAATCACCTCTGTAAAATCAGGATGGTAAATACCATACAGGGTAATTAGATTCAAAACATAGAGAATCCCTGTAGGCAAATCCTTAAGTTACAAAAAAGACAGACAGACAGGAATATTCATTCTATTCAGCACAGCTATTTTCTCAGCCATTTAAAGAAATCATAATCTAACACATATCTAGCTAGATTACTTACTAAATTCTAAGACTCCATTCCTATTCTGTCCCCAGCAAAAGCATCACACAGACAGACACAGACCCTTTGTTTTTCTCCCTCCTCCCAGCTTTTGAAAGTATCTTGTCTCCTCATTGGTCATTTTGGTCAGGTGCCAGCGAGGTTACCTTTAGCTTCTTAACCCTTTACAGGTGAAAGGATTTTTCCTCTGGCCAGGAGGGATTTTAAAGGTGATTACCCTTCCCTTTATATTTATGACAACCCCCGTCCCCTAGTGCAGCTAGAGGAGCCGGATTCCTATCCTGAGTTGGTGACTGCCCTCCACAAGCCCTTGATAGCCCCCCTGTCCAGCCCACCCCTTTTGGCACCCTCCTCCCCTGCCTACAGCCTAGCAGGGAGGAGTGGTTGACCTGCTTCCCCTTTCCCCTCCTCTCTCTGGTGTTTCCCCTCCCTTCCTGCTCATTATGGTGGGGGACATGACGGGTGGGGCCCCTCCAGCAGCCCCAGAAACCCCTCCCTTGCCTGCCCCTCCGTCACCCCCCCAAGCCTCTACCTCAACCACCGCTGCCAAACCACCTGTCACTGCCCCCGCCGGGGTGCTGGCAGCAGCGGGCACTGGGGTGACCTTCACTGCTGCCATGTCCCTCACCCCCTCAGATTTTGGAGGAGCCCCCCCAGCCGGCGGGAAGGGCCAGGGCAAGAAAAAGGGGAAGGGACCCACCAAAAAAACCAGGCCCTCCATGGTAGGGACTGCCTCCACTGCCGCGGCCCCGCCATCGGCCGCGGTGTCTCTCCCTGCTGCTCCCTCCACCAGCTCTGTGGGTGTCCCTCCCCCGCCCCCCAGGGCCTACGCCCAGGTGGCGGCAGCTCCCCCACCCGCCGTTTTGTCATCTCTCCCTCCCACCACCTCCGCTACCAGCTATAGCGGCCGGGGCTCCTTTCCCACCATGAGCAGGAAGCACGGCGCCTGTTGCCTCCTGGTGCCCGCCTCGCCCCACATGAAGACATACGTGCAGGCATTGGCGAGGGCGGTGGGGCCCACGGCCATTGTGGCGGCCTCCAAAATGTACGGGAACGTGGTCTTCTTCCTGGCATTAGAGGTCGCCGCCCAGGAGGCGGTGGAGAAGGGCCTGGTGGTGGGGGGCGTGTTCGTCCCCCTCGAGCCGCTGGACGACCTGGGCATCCACCTGGTCCTGATCTCCGTCCCTCCCTTCCTTCCCAGTGCTGCCCTATTACCCGCCCTTTCGACCCTGGGGAAGCCCATCTCTGTCCTGAGCCCTCTCTCCCTGGGCCGCCAGGACCCCGCCCTCCGTCACGTCCTCTCGTTCCACCGGCAAGTGCAGCTGCAACTGCCGCCGGCTGCGCATGACGGAGGGGCACTTGAGAGGTCCTTTTTGATCCCCTACCAGGGGGCCCATTACCGGGTTCATTATTCCACGGGGGAGGCCCGGTGCTTCCTCTGCCGGGCGATGGGGCATGTCCGGAGGGACTGCCCCTTGGCCCGGCACGAAGAGGCATCCGGGACCCCCGAGCCTCAGCAGGGCGCCGGCCCCATCATCGCTGACACCCCTGGCTGCCCGGCTCCTGAAGCCGCCCCTCCTCCTACTCAGTCCATCACTGCTCCCGCTCGGGCCCAAGGGGCGCTCCCCCAGCACACCCAGACGAGCGGGAGAGCCCTGCCTCTGCTGCCTACAATCCAGCGGGGCCCCTGGAGGAGGGTGCGTCAGGGATACTGCCGAGCATGGGAGAGGGCCCGCCCCAAGGGGAATCTTCCCTCTCTCATTCCACCCCACCGCTGCCTCCCACGGTCCCTGAGCCAGCGTCCCCGCCCCCCGACCCAACCCCTGTTAGCCCCCCCCCGATGATGCCATGGAGGGCTGAGCCCTAGCCCATGGGAAGCGGGGCAAGCGGAAGGCTCGAGCTCCGCTCCTTTCCACCGATGCAGAAGCCCCCGGGAAGACCAGAAAGGGGGGCACCGATGCCGAGCCCTCTGCCTTGCCCGCGGGTGCATGCCATCCCCTCGTACTGGCTGGGGAAAACGTGGCAGCACGGGAGGGCAGTACCGTCCCTCCATTAGAGTCCCTCCCCTCCAAGGCCCCAGATGGAACCCCACCTGCCCTGTTACCATCCGGAGCCCCTGTGAGCCCCGGGGCGAGCGTCACTTCGGGAATTGGCGGGGAGACCTCCGGGGTGGTGGAAGGAGAGCTCCCCTCCATTTACAAGGAGATCGAGGCCCTGGGTCTGACCCTGGTCACCCGGGGGAGGACGACCCTCTGCCAGCGGGCCTCGATCTGAGCGACCTCACCCCGGCCCCACCTTCTCCATGCTCCCTCCCCCTAACTGCCACTTCTGCTCCCGCCTCTGAGGGTTCCCTGGGCTCCTCCATCTGCCCAGCCACGGGTGGCACCCTGTTGTTGGCCGCTGAGCCCACTGAGGTGACTGCCAGCGCCATGCGGCTGGGACCTGAGCCCCACGGGTTGTCCCTCGCGGGTGTGGGGTGACCGACCTCCTTCCCGGGCAGGGACCGCACTGAAGATGCTGTAGCTACTACGCTGGCCATGGTGCCGGAGCCCAGAGTCACGGAGGGCCCCCCTCCCCGCCCCCAGCTCCCTGAGCTCGATCGAGGGGGGCCATTTCCTAGCAGCCTGGCCCCTCTCCCTAACTCCGCACCCAATCCCTGCCCTGCTCCTACTCTGGATCCCTGCCCTGCCTCTGATGTCAACCCCGTCCCTGTCCCCTCCACCTCCTGTAATATCATTGCCGCCCCTGGGGCCGTCATCTCCTCGTTCCTAGAGGATAGCCCCAGGGAGCGGCTTCTGTATTTCCCAGTCCTGACTCACTAGGGGCTGCTATCTTTCCTCCGCCGCCCCCAATCAAGCCGGGGTTTGAGGGGGGCTGCATGGCACCAGCCCATCGGGTGCCACGTCGGGGGTCTGCCCCTTGCCTGCCCGTTTTGGTGGGCCATGGGGCTGTGTCAGTGGTCCCTCCGGAGGAAAGCCGGGGGCTAGTGACCCCGGCCCCCCATACACTGAGAGGGGAGCTGCGGGAGTTCCTTGAGGATGTCCGGGGCTTCTGTAACAAGGTGCAGCTCGCCCTCCAGCGATGGGGGGACTTCCATCAAATCCTCCGGGCCGCAAGAGCCCTCATGGGGGAGGATAAAAGGACTGGGAAGCAGGCCGCCATGGCCTACCAGTGGGTCCGCCTCTTCCATGACTCCCTACTTACTGGGTAGGCCACGGATTGTTGTGCCGCCTGTTGGGAACCACGAGCATCGCTGCTGGCGAGGATCCCCCCCAGCCCTCCTCATGGCATCTCTCACCATCACCACGTTAAACACCCGGGGCTGTAGGATGGGTCTCCGCAGGTGCCAGGTGCTCTCCTTCCTTCGGGAAGGGGGGTATTCTGTGGTTTTCCTGCAGGAGACCCATACGGATCCGGCTGCCGAAGATAGCAGGAGCTGGAATGGGGGGACAGGATCTATTTTAGCCATCTCACAGTTTGTACGGCTGGAGTGGCGACCCAGTTCTCCCCCGACCTATGGCCCGAGGTGCTGGGGGTCGCCGAGGCTGTGCCGGGCCACCTGCTGCACCTCCGGGTCCGTATGGAGGGGCTCGTGGTCAATCTTGTCAACGTCTACGCCACAACATCAGGCCTGAAGCGGCTGCATTTCTTTCAGCAGGCGTCCGCCTTCCTCACCACCTTGGATCCTCGCGAGTGCCTGGTCCTGGACGGGGACTTTAATACTACCCTCGAGGAGCGGGACTGCTCGGGGACCAAGCAGTGCCCGGCTGCCGTGGACGTCCTCCGGGAGGTAGTCGACCATCACTTTCTGGTGGACGTCTGGTGCGACCACCACCTGGACGACGTCTCAACGTTCACTTTTGTCCGGGTGGAGGCCCATCAGTCGCACCACTCCCTGTTGGACTGCATCTATTTATCACGTTTTCACCTTTCACAGGCCCACTTCTCCAGCATCCGGCAGCTCCATTCTCCGATCATCACTTAGCCACTGTGATGGTCTCTCTCTGCGCAGAGAGGCCGGGGCCGGCCTATTGGCATTTTAACAACAGCTTGCTGGAGGATGTGGGCTGCTTGGCATCCTTCCGGGAGTTCTGGCTGGCCTGGCGAGGGCAGTGGCATGCTTTTCCCTCGGCACGGCATGGTGGGACCTGGGGAAGGTGCGCGCCCAGCTCTTCTGCCATGACTACACCCGGGGCGCCAGCCGATGGAGGAGTGCGGCGATATGGCAGTTGGAATGGGAGGTCTTAGAGCTGGAGAGGCATCTGGCCGCCAGCCCCGAGGATCCATCCCTCTGCAGGGCGTGCTGGGAGAAGTGGGAGGAGCTCCGGGCCCTCGAGGACCATCGGGCCCGGGGTGCCTTTGTTCGATCCTGCATCTGCCTCCTTCAGGAGATGGATCACGGCTCCCACTTCTTCTATGCCCTGGAGAAAAAGAGGGGGGCCAAGAAGCACGTCACCTGTCTCCTCGCAGAGGACGGCAACCCCCTCACGGATCCAGCGGAGATGTGCGGGAGGGCCAGGGCCTTCTACGCAGGCCTTTTCTACCCGGATCTGACTGATCCTAACGCTTGCAGAGTGCTCTGGGATGAACTCCCGATGGTCAGCGCAGGCGACCGAGACCGGCTAGAGCTGCCTCTCACTCTGGCCGAGTTCTCGAAAGCCCTCTGCCGCATGAGCACCAATAAATCTCCGAGCATGGACGGACTGACCGTGGAGTTCTACCGAGTGTTCTGGGACGTCCTCGGCCCAGACCTAGCCACCATCTGGGCCGAGTCTTTGCAGAGGGGGGTCCTCCCTCTTTCGTGCAGGTGAGCCGTGCTCGCCTTATTGCCAAAGAAGGGGGACCTCTGTGATTTACGAAATTGGCATCCCATCTTGCTCCTCAGCACGGACTACAAGGTCATAGCAAAAGCCATCTCGCTGTGGCTAGGGTCTGTGCTGGCGGACATGATCCACCCAGACCAGACCTACACCGTCCCGGGCTGCACAATCTTCGACAACCGGTATCTGGTCCAGGACCTCTTGGAACTCGGGTGTCGGGACGGTCTGTCGTTCGCCCTCCTGTTCCTGGATCAGGAGAAGGCATTCGACAGGGTGGACCACGGGTATCTCTTGAGCACTCTGCGAGCGTTTGGCTTCGAACCCCAGTTTGTGGGTTTTCTCCAGGTGCTGTAAGCCTCCACAGAGTGTCTGGTCAGGCTCAACTGGACCCTGACCTAATCGGTCAGCTTCGGGCGAGGAGTACGGCAGGGGTGCCCCCTCTCGGGCCAGCTGTACACTCTGGCGATTGAGCCCTTCCTCTGTCTCCTCCGCAGGAGGTTGACAGGGTTGGTGCTGCAGGAGCCGGAGCTGCGGCTGGTCCTGTCAGCGTATGCCGACAATGTGCTCCTTGTGGTCCAGGACCCAGGCGACATGGTGCGGGTGGAGGCTTGCCAGGCCATTTACTCGGCAGCCTCCTCCACCCTGGTCAACTGGGTCAAGAGCTCTGGCTTGGTGGTAGGGGACTGGCAGCAGGCGAGCTCCCTCCCACTCACGCTTCAGGCCATCCGGTGGAGCGCGGGTCCGCTGCTCTATCTCGGCATTTACGTTTCTGCCACGCATCCGTCTCCACTGGAGAACTGGCACAGTTTAGAGGGCAGGGTGGTAGAGCGGCTCCGGAGATGGACAGGACTACTCCGGTGTCTCTCCCTTCGGGGGCGGGCACTGGTGCTTAATCAACTAGTCCTGTCCGTGCTCTGGTACCTGCTCAACACCCTGGTCCCGGCCCCGGATTTCCTGGCCAACCTCCGGACGTTGATTCTGGAGTTCTTCTGGTCAGGACTGCACTGGGTCTCTGCAGGGGTTCTCCATCTACCCCTGGATGAGGGAGGGCAGGGCCTGAAGTGTCTCCGCACTCAGGTCCATGTCTTCCGCCTCCAGGCCCTGCAGAGGCTCCTTTATGGTGCAGGTAGTCCGGTGTGGAGCGTATTGGCGCACGCTTTCCTGCGCCGCTTCCGAGGGCTCCGATACGACCGGCAGCTCCTTTGTCTCCACCTCTCCAGGCTGCCGGTCTTCTACCAGGACCTCCTTCAGACCTGGAAACTGTTCACAGCAACGAGGTCCGTGGAGGCCTCCGTGGGGGAATATCTATTTGCGGAGCCCCTGCTACACAACCCCTAGCTCCGTGTGCAGGTGGCGGAGTCCCCCTCAGTGCGCCAGAGGTTGGTCCTGGCAGAAGTCACCAGAATCGGAGACCTCCTGGACTACGACTGGGGAGACTGGCTGGATCCCCTGACGCTCGCTCAGCACATGGGGCTCTCCAGACCTCGTACTCCCCTGCGCGTACTTCAGGAGGTGAGGGCCACTTTGCTGCCATTGCTCGGGTCTATCTCGACTGGGTCCTAAGGGAGGGCGTGCCCCGCTCACCCTCAACCCCAGGCCCTCCGGACCTTTTCATCGGGCCCCTGCCCCGTGGACCCAACCGACCCCTCCGCCGCTTTACCGTGAGCCGGCTACACGAGCTGCAGCCAGTCCGGTTCCAGACCGCACCAAGGAAACATCTATACATGCTCGTGCTCCACACCCTTCACGTCCTCACCCTCGCGTCCCGTCCAGACACAAAGTGGCGGGACCTCCTGCCACCTCTAGAGGGTGAGGAGCCCAGGTGGGCCAGCCTATATTCCACCTTGGTCCCGAGGCCTGCCAGGGATATCAGTTGGCAGCTCCTTCACGGGGCCATGAGCATGGGCGTGTACTTGGCGCGGTTTACCCCAATCCCGGAGACATGCCCCTTTTGCGGTGTGAGGGAAACCCTGGCACATGTCTACCTGGACTGCACGAGGCTGCAGCCCCTATTCCGGCTCCTCACGAATATTTTGTTAAGATTTTGGTTGCACTTTTCCCCTCACCTCCTTATCTATGCACTCCCTGTCTGTGGCCCCACTAAGTCGTGGGACCTCCTGGTCAACCTCCTCCTGGCCCTGGCTAAAGTGGCCATCTATAAAACCAGGATGAGGAGGTTGGCCGATGGAGTCTCCTGTGACTGTGGGGCCTATGTCCGATCCTCCATCCGTTCACGTCTCCGGGCAGAGTTCCTCTGGGCGGCGTCCACTGACTCCCTTGACGCCTTTGAGGAGCAGTGGGCACTGTCCGGGGTTCTCTGCTCGGTGTCCCCATCCGGTTTCCTTTGTTTGACCCTTTGACCGCACTCCTGTCCCTGTTGTTCATTAGTTGTCCCCCATAATTATTTGGTTTTCCAGGTCCTGTGGACCCCCCTGTTAGGCTGGGGGCGGATCCTTTAGCACTTCCTGGACCCCTATAAGGCTCCTCTGCTGAACCCAACTGGCATGGGTCTATCATGCCAGCCAGCCATCAAGAGCTGTGTGCATCATTTCAATAGGCCCCAGGTCTTGTAGCCCTCCACAGTTAACCCCCCATTGATGTCAAGGAGGGCTACTGCCACAGCATTGGCCTCCTGTGGGACTGAGCTGTTTGTGCTGAGGTGCGTGTGTCTGTTTTGTTCAGAATACTAGCCGCTCTCTCAAAAGTGACGAATGCAGGGTGGGCTGCTGCCACCCTACCACCCACAGATGCCTGTTACTCACAGCCATTCTTGAGAGCCTGTCTTGCTCACACAAATGGCTTGCTCTGCCGGAAGTCTTGCGATTTTGGTGTCCCCTAGTGGTGAATGCACTTCACGGCCTGGGGCTGTCGAGGTGCTGACTCTATAGGGGTCTGTCAGCTGAAGGCTGGAGACCCTGTGCTGGGAATGGCATATTACATAGGGATGAAGGTAAATTTAATGTTCTGATCTCATTTGTTCTGTGCCGGGTGAGTGCCCCAGTCACGGACCTGCCCAAGTTCAGGCAGCAAGGCTGAGATGATGCAACAGGTCTGGCAGGATGGAACACAGACTTAGTTGTCATGAAATGATCACTTACGATACAGAAGGTAAAAGAGAGGTTAGGGAAAAAGATGAGGCTAGTGGGGAGAGGTTAGAAGACAGCATACGTGCTTTGTCACCGATCCAGAGAGTGCATCTGCATTGGGGATTTTGCCATTGGCTGCATACTGGTGTCATCATGCTGTCCAGAAGGCATAGCCACCAGCAAATAGCAATCAGACAGCTTGAGGGTGGGACATGTGGAATGGGGCTGTTGGGACAACACAGGAAAAGTTGGGGGTGGGGGTAGTGGATTAGTGGCTCTTAGCAGCATGCTTAGCCAAGATTTTGCCTGGCCAGCTTGATGCAAACCCACTGTAAATGGGGGGGCAGAGAAGCCAGCTTTCTTACTATAGCATGGCTCCGGCTGTAACCCATCCCTCCTGCTAGTCAACACACAGGATTGTTAGAGGGGCCTGACTAGGCTAAGCCCAGTGCCACTAAGATTAACTGACTGCGTCCTGGGGCCAGGAAGGCGTTTTTGAGGCTCAGTCATTACCTGGATGGGTTCTCCTGAAAGGCTGCCTATTGTGTTTTTCCTTCAAGAGGCCTGTGGAGGTGAATGAGAGCACAGGGCCACTTACTGTTCCAGGATTCAAAGGTTGGTGACTTGGGGCTAGATGCACAAAGGGACTTGGGTGCTTAAAACCCAGAATTCGGCCCTACGGGGATTCACAAAACTCCCGCTCAGCTGCCACTAAACCCTGTTGATTTCTAAGCTCCCTTGGCACCTATATTTTTGCTGTAAAGTTTCTCTAGGTACCTATGTTTCTGCCTCTGAGCATGCACCCTGCAGCCTCACGCCAGGCCTCCCGACCTCTCAGTCCCAGGGCACTGCACAACCCAGGCGAAAGTAGGTATTCCCCTGCCTAAGGCACCTGCAGGGCCTGAGCCAGGAAGTGTGCTCAGAGCTCACATGCTGGACTGCGCCCCTATAGACAAGCTTACAGAAAACATGTGGGCGAGGACCACCTCCTTCCTAAGTGTTAGCCCCATGGCTGGGGGCCTCACTGAGGATAAGGGCAACTCACCTGCTTCATCAGGTGGCAAATCCCAGTTCAAACCTCTTCTCCCTCGCAGGTTATGGGGGGATTTGAACCAGGGGGTGTCCCACATTCCAGCTGAGTGCCCTAGCAGCTGGGCTACTAATTCTGAGGGAGGTTTTCTTCCACACTTCCCCCTCAGAAAATTTGGTGACCAAGCCTTTTTAATACAAAATCTTACAGTACTGTTGAGAAATAAGTAATACCCATGTGCACACGTGAGTAGGTAGCTAACAATGTCAGAGGAGCAGGCTAGTGCATGTCGAATGCCACCAGGCTAAAGCTTAAAATGGTTTACATCACTCCTGGATACGGTCAAGTGATTCCTTCATTTGAAAATGCCCACCTCTTTTGGCAGCATGTAGCCTGCAGAGTGGCCAATTTTGGCTTTGCTCCCAGCTGACCTATTCATCAGAAGATCAGATGGGATGCAGAAGCCACTTTCTGTACTTGTTTTTGCACAGGTCTGTGCCACAGGGCCAAAGAGGGACGGTGGAGGCTTCATGTAACAGCCTGGCCACACTCAACGCTGTTGCGAACCAGATTTAGAGAAGCCAGACACTGGACCCCCATGTAATAAATCTGTGGCCAGGGATTACTTGTTTGCTTCGTGTTGGAGAGACACAAGGCTGTTGGGTTTGTCCTTTTTAAATAACACACTGATTCTCCCTACTGGAGCAGCAGTTCTTCTCCACCATGATTTAAAGTAACATGCTCTCTCCATCAATCTGGGGTTTGACAAAAGCCCTTCTTCTCTGAGCTCCATAGCTGGTTCTTAGGAGGTACTGGGTGCTCAGCACTTCTAAAAAGTCAGATTACTTATTTATTCAGGAGCATAAATAAGAAGCAAGGAGCTGAAATTGTAGGCTCCAATTTTTAAAAATCTTGGCTTTGCACATGTAAGTGAACATAGGTCATGCTACTGTATAATGTAGGGCTGTTGATTAATCACAGTTAACTCATGCAATTAACTCAAAAAATTAATCGCGATTAAAAAAATTAATTACAATTAATCGCAGTTTTAATTGCACTGTTAAACAAGAGACTACCAATTGAAATGTATTAAATATTTTGGATGTTTTTCTACATTTTCATGTATATCTTGTATTCTGTGTTGTAATTGAAATCAAAGTCTATATTTTGATTACAAATATTTTCACTGTAAAAATGATAAACAGAAGAAATAGTATTTTTCAATTCATCTCATACAAGTACTGTAGTGCAATCTTTGTCCTGAAAGTGCAACTTTCAAATGTAGATTTTGTTGTTGTTACGTAACTGCATTCAAAAATAAAACAATGTAAAACTTCAGAGGCTACAAGTCTACTCAGACAAACAAGGTTATTTACATTTACAGGAGATACTGCTGCCCTCTTCTTATTTACAATGTCACCAGAAATTGTGAAAGTGAAAGTGAAAGTGAAAACAGGCATTTGCATGGCACTTTTGTAGCTAGCATTGCAAGGTACTTATGTGCCAGGTACACGAAACATTCGTATGCCCCTTCATGTTTCGGCCACCATTCCAGAGGACATGCTTTGATGACACTCGTTAAAAAAAGAATGCGTTAATTAAATTTGTGACTGAACTCCTTCGGGGAGAATTGTATGTCTTCGGCTCTGTTTTACCCGCATTCTGCCATATATTACATGTTACAGCAATCTTGGATGATGACCTAGCACATGTTGTTGTTCGTTTTAAGAACACTTTCACTGCAGATTTGACAAAATGCAAAGAAGGTACCAATGTGAGATTTCTAAAAATAGTTACAGCACTTGACCCAAGATTTAAGAATCTGAAGTGCCATCCAAAATCTGAGAGGGACGAGGTGTGGAGCATGCTTTCAGAAGTCTTAAAAGAGCAACACTCAGATGCAGAAACTGCAGAACCCAAACCACCAAAAAAGAAAATCAACCTTCTGCTGGTGGCATCTGACTCAAGATAATGAAAATGAACATGCGTCTGTCCGCACTGCTTTGGATGGTTTTTGAGCAGAACCCGTCATCAACGTGGACACATGTCCCCGGAAATAGTGGTTGAAGCATGCACTTCTGGCACGTAAATATTTTGTGACACCGGCTAAAACAGTGCCATAAGAACACCTGTTCTTACTTTCAGGTGACATTGTAAACAAGAAGCAGGCAGCATGATCTCTTGCAAATATAAACAAACTTGTTTGTCTGAGTGATTGGCTGAACTAGAAGTAGGACTGAGAGGACTTGTAAGCTCTAAAATTTGTCATTGTTTTATTTTTGAAAGCAGTATTTTTTGTACATAATTCTATATTTGTAAGTTCAACTTTCATGATAAAGAGATTGTACTATAGTACTTGTATTAGGTGAATTGAAAAATACTATTTGTTTTGTCTTTTTACAGTGGAAACACTTGCAATAAAAATAAAGTGAGCACTGTACACTTGGTATTCTGTGTTGTAATTGAAATCAATATATTTGAAAATGTAGAAAACATCCAAAAATATTTTTAAAAATGGTATTCTATTATTGTTTAACATTGCGAATAGTCGCGATTAAGACAGCCCTAGTATAATGTGTGCGTACTAGAAATATAAATTCTCAGGAAACCAGCTGGACTGTTCCTAGGAAATGTGATTTCCAAAGGTTGAGTGATGAAGTGGTTGTAGATTAAAAGGGGGTTGGTTTATGAATGATAAAGCAAGCTGTTGCTGGAGTTTAGAGTTGTGGACCCTGACTCTCCAGTCCAGCCAAGAGCATTCAGGGTTAGTGGAGGGGAGCATGGCTGCAGGGAGTGGGTTGTGGCTCCCTGATTCAGAACATCCCAACTTCAATGCAAGGTGGGGCTCCCCAGTGCACACCTAACTTACTCCATGGGCATGAAAAATCTTCGATGGTTGAGTGAAAATTTTTGCTGCAACCAAAAGCCTAAAAAATTTACCTATTTTTCACTTTTTGTCTAAATGTTTCCTAGGTGGGGAACCACTTCCCAACCAGCTCTGCAAGGAATTATTCCAACTGAGCAATGAGGGGATACATTAAAGGAGCTTTTAATTTGATTCACTGGAGAGATGGCCAGACCTGTTGTAGAACTGATGACTGCCTGAGTCTAACTACCATAGCATTAAATTAATATTACATTCTCAGATGACTTCACCTAGATGTTTTATCTGCCCTCAAACTGTATATGTTTAATGGAGGCAGTGCTGAAATTCTTCTCCTGTTATTTTTGTTAGTGTTCTTGAGAGCTTCTCTTGTTTCACACCATGTTCTGTCCTCAAACTCTTCATGCTGCTCCTCAGTCTCTAGGAGACTGTTTTATTTAGCTTTCTATCATGCAAGGATAGAGATTGTGTTTTCCTTGGTTTTCTGAATTTATTTTCTCCACCCTGTGTTCCTGGGGAGGACCAGTCCCTAGTACTCTATAGTCTAGCTGCCCTGTCACATTTCCATTTTTAGTATGAACCGTGCACTAATCACTGCTAAAAGCAACACTTTTTGCTGCTGTTGCTGGCAGTAGTGGTTTTTTCAATCAGGGAAGATGATTAAGCTGAGTGTTGTGTATACAATATGCAAAAGACTTGTTCTGTGCCGCCAGGACCCAATCTGCCCTCAGTGAAGATTCACTGAAGGCTAGAGATTATTAATTTACTGCATTTTGGTGCCATCTGCATCTCTTTCCAAACATTTCCATGCAAAAATTTTCTCTGGCCGTGCACCCCACTGTGCAAAACAGGGAGGTCACGGGTTGGACTGTAGCTGTGTGATTCCTATGAACATTAACAGGAGGCGCACAGCTGAGCTAATAGCTACCATGCTGCAAATTCCCCCAAGTGTGTCCAGTTCATAATTTATTTCATTTTGATCATTGGTTCTTTCCCCACTCAGTCTAGTACATACTTGCTTTCTCTGTGATCTATCCGTGGTACTTGCTGTACTTACTTGTAGGCTCAATCTCCACAGATGAACTGCAAAGCCAAAACGGAAGTTGATTTCAGTCCAGATTTCTGTGCTGAGTGTCTCCACTCAACAGATGTTGGGGGGGGGGGCAGAAATTGAGCATACTGATCAGTTTTGTTACTTTTTTTCATCCCCCTTCTGAGGAAATCCTTCTGGTAGTTCAGTGAAAATATTGCTGCATGTAGGGAGCCAGGGTGACTCCCCTCCAAACCAGAGGGTAAAGAGCCACCCTCTCAGCCTGAGTGGGCGGGGCCAGGCCAAGCTTCCGCCAATCCCCGGAAGGGGAGGGGTGGGACAGGAAGTACGAAGGGTGGGGCCCTTTGCCCAGTGAGGAGAGCACCAGGGTGGGAGACAGACACAGGCTGCTCCCTCGCGATCCTGCTGCCGACCCAGGGGAGGCCCTGGGCCAGGAGGAACCTGACCAGGAGGAAGGCCTGCGGCGACCAGGACTGCCAGCCGCTGAGTGCCCAGAGGACCTGGAGGGGCCCGGCTGCAGCCCAGGCCAGCGTGAGTCCGACACAGAGCGGGAGCTGGAGCTGCCCGCAGCGGGATACCCGGATGAGCTGGAGGGACCGGAGAGACCCGCTGGAGAGACCGGGTAGGAAGTAGCCTAGGGGCAGAACTGCACCGTGAGGTGGGTGTGTTTGGTCAGCGGGCGCGGATGGCCCCCCGCTGACCCAGCAGCGGGAACTTCGCCCCCCGCCACTGTCGGGGCCCTGGGCTGGAACACAGTGGAGTTGGGTGGGCCTGCGTTCCCCTACCCCGGCCAGCCGGCCTTGGGTAGCAGAACTGTGTGCTACAAACCCATACCGACGCTCCCCCCGCCTGAGGGGCGCGCCGCGGGCTCGGGCCCCCGCTCCCCCCGCCTGAGGGGCGCGCCGCGGGCTCGGGCCGGCACACCTTCCCCGCTAATTCCCCAGTGCCCGAAAGGTGTGACTGAGGCCTGCCAGTGGGATCATAGCTCTCCATCGCCCCTAGGAGCTCGGAGGACCGACTGAAACCTGTCACACTGCATATGTAATCATACATACCAAAGCTTCATTGTAATTGATGTATTGCCCAAAACGTTTGTGATGTCACACTCGCCTTAGGTGCAAGCAGTCATCTCTAGAAGATGAAGGGACCTATTTTTTTTTAACAAGTATTTTCATTTTTTTCTTCTCCCTGCCCCTTGCTCCCTCTGTTCCAGTGCATTCCAAGAGACATTTAAACCTTGGGTTTCTTTCTTGCCCCAAAAGGTCCTGCACTGCACCAATCAAAAGTGTTCCCTGAACTTTAAGCAGATTTAGAAACTGAGGCACAGAGAGATTAAACAATTTGGCTAAGGTCACACAGACGAGTCTGTGTCAGAACTGGGAACTAAACTGTGCTCTCGAGTCT
Source organism: Caretta caretta (assembly GCF_965140235.1). Classification (NCBI taxonomy): domain Eukaryota; kingdom Metazoa; phylum Chordata; order Testudines; family Cheloniidae; genus Caretta; species Caretta caretta. The sequence goes on from NC_134209.1 coordinate 12,998,446, forward strand.
CACTCCAGTGCCATAATGACATGACCATCCTTTGTCCTAAATCTCTCGTGGATGGGACGTCTCTTCTTTCCCAAAATCCTGCTTTCAGTGATTTGAGCACCACCACCATGGAAGCCTGTGTCAGAGAACCAGTCAGACCTCAGGCCTCCCGCATTCCAGTCCCTCGCCAACTGTAAAGGATCACAGGCTGCCATCACTACCTTCTTGCAGCCTGTGTTTTATTTTGCTACACTGAAATGCCATGATGTGTGACTATTTGCTGAGGCAAATCCACCTCCCCAGGCAGTGAGAATGAAGCCACATGAGAGGCTGGAGTTATATTCTCAACTCCACTAGAAGCAACCTTGTACAACATCAGTCATCTTATATGTAAAATGGGGGAGAGGGGAGATGACAGTTGTGGCACCCGAGGGTGGGAATATTAAGACTTCATTAGTAATAACAGTTGTGAAACGATATTGTCAGCAGAAGAGGAAATCTGAATCTATGGTCTGGCTTGCAGCTCAGTGCACCTTTCCCTAGGTACAGGCTATTTTGTGGCTCTGGTATTGGACTAAGATTCAGGAAGTCTGGGCTTGATTCCTGGCTCCCAGGTGTCCCATGTGACCTTAGGCAAATCACTTAGGCTTTGGCTAGACTAGGAAAATGCGTGTCTTAGCTAACATCACTTAAACCCCACTGCAGATACTGTTTAAAACTGCAATCCTAGGTTTGCCAATACAGTCCCCAATGACCAGCTAGCCTGGGTCTAAAGTGCATCTGCATAAGAACATATAAGAACGGCCATACTGGGTCAGACCAAAGTTCCATCTAGCCCAGTGTCCTGTTTTCTGACAGTGGCCAATGCCAGGTGCCCTAGGGTGAATGAAGAGAACAGGTAATTATCAAGTGATCCATCCCCTGTCGCCCATTCCTAGCTTCTGGCAAACAGAGGCTAGGGACACCATCCCTGCCCATCCTGGCTGATAACCATTAATTGTTCTGTGCCTGTTCCCTGTCCGTAACATGGGGGTAGTGCTGCTTGCCTACCTTGATGGGGCAGAGGGAGGCTAGATTAGTTAATGAGTATGAGGGGCTGAGCCGGGACTGATGGGGCCACACACAGTCCGGCCTAACTAGAAGGCCTATTGAAAAGTATTTGCCACTCATGTCCAACAAACAACGGACCTGCTGCTTGCAGCTCCCAGTGATGTCAGAACTGGGCCTTGGCTCAGGTAATGGCGCTTTAGGTGTTATTTGTTCCAATCCATTTCCAAGTCAGGAGTCTCCTGTGAGCCATGGTTTTGGAAAATGAGCATGTACCTGGTGGAACAAAGCAAAAGCGCAGCACGCAGCATGGCTGTGCTGGAGAGAGATGGGAAACGGTTCTCTTTGCTCCTGGATAGTCAGAGCCGAATGGGAAGCATTCCAAAGTAAAGGATCACAGGCTGCCAGCTGAAACAGCACGTCGCTGCTTGCAGATAGGGTGAAGCAACACAATCCTCCCATAACTAGACACAGCTGTGGGTGCGGCACTCACTGCCTGGGGCATGGCTGCCATCTCTGACAGTGTCCTAACGGTGCTTCTGGTTCCTGCTCTTGCACTCCCTGTCCTGGGAGGAAGCGCTGCTCTAGTGATGGTGTGACAATCCCTGCTTCCAGAGGGGCTGGCTGATTTCCAGAGTGGTGAGCAGAGACACGAAGCCTATCAGTGCTAGGGCACTGGTTCACGTGCTCTCCAGCTGCTCATTACAATCTGTATGTCCCACAGCCTGTCAGTCGGGGGGACCTTTTGATACCAGGACTAATCTCAGCTTCAGGTTTTCTTTAGGAAATCTGATTGCAATTGCAGGTGCTGATCACTTGGGGAAATCTGTCCCAGGGGTCCCTAGGATGGGGCAGTGCCTTTATCCATAGGTGCCGACTCCATGGGTGCTCTGGGGCTGGAGCACCCACAGGGAAAAATTAGTGGGTGCTCAGCACCCACTGGCAGCCAAGCTCTCCGCCCTGCCCCACCCCCCTGCCTCACCTCCTCCTCCGCCTCCTCCCCTGAGCGCACCATGTCCCTGCTCCTCCCTCCCTCCCTCCCAGCGCTTGCCGCCACCGAACAGCTGTAGCAAGCTCTGGGACGGAGGGGGGAGGAGTGGGAACGTGGCACACTCAGGGGAGGAGGCGGGGCTGGGGATTTGGGGAAGGGGTTGGAATAGGGGCAGGGAGGGGGCGGAGTTGGGGCAGGGACTTTGGAGAAGGGGTTGGAAGGGGCAGGGCAGGGGTGCAGTTGGGGCGGGGCCAGGGGCAGAGGGGGTCGAGCACCCACCGGCACCATTAGAAGTCGGTGCCTACGCGTTCATCTGGCTCTGGGATCCATTGGCTCAAAAAAAAAAAAAAATCAGAGTGGACAGAGACCAAGCCTGGGAAACATCAGCCAGATTGGTGAAAGCTGAGAGAGGCTGAAAACAGGAGTAATCACAGGACCAAGTGGGCAGCCTTAACTACAGCAGCAACAACAAATCAGCTGTAGACAGCTAAGGGCATGTAAGCTCTTGGTCAAGTCTGACAGTGTCTCATCAGGTGAAATCCTGGCCCAACTGAAGGTAAAAGGAGTTTTTCCATTACTCATCAGCTTCAAGACTCAAAAGGACTGATGATTTTACACTGACTTCCTGCAAAGCACAAGGCCAGAGGATTTCACACAACAATGCCTGCATCAAGCCCATCTGGTTGAGCTACAGCACATCTTTTAGACAGAGAATCCCATCTTGTCTCACCCACTATGGCTAACAGTTCCAGCTCAGTTGTGTCTAGATCCCCCATGCTTGGATGAAATATTGTAAGCCTTGTTCTAATGATTTCTCCAAATACAGTCCCAGTGTGAACCCCTGGATTTTCCCTGTCTGAAGAACCCTCCCATTCACAGGCACATCCTCGTCTTCTCTGCTATTCATGGACTAGAAGCGGAGCCATGCTGAAAGCTGTAAAGCTACCAAGGACTGAATAAAATCCCCTTTAGCATCGTGCTGTCAGGCATAATCTGATTTGCTGGTCAGCGGAAAAGGTTTATTTATATGTTTAGTTTCTCTAGACCAGTGGCTCTCAACCTTTCCAGACTACTGTACCCCTTTCAGGAGTCTGATTTGTCTTGTGTACCCCAAGTTTCACCTCACTAAAAACTACTTGCTTAAAAAATCAGACATAAAAATACAAAAGTGTCACAACACACTGTTACTGACAAATCACTTACTTTCTTATATTTACTCTGTCAGGGTTCCCTCCCCACTCTGAACTCTGGGGTACAGATGTGGGGAACCTCATGAAAGACCCCCTAATTTCTACCAGCTTAGGTTAAAACTTTCCCAAGGCACAAAGCCTTCCTTGTCCTTGGATGGGTACTGCTGCCACCACCAAGTGAGTTAGACAAAGATTCAGGAAAAGGACCACTTGGAGTTCCTGTTTTCCTAAAATATCCCCCCAAACTCCTTCACCCCCTTTCCTGGGGAGGCTTGAGAATAATATCCTAACCAATTGGTTACCAAGTGAGCACAGACTCAACCCCTTGGGTCTATAGGATACTGAAAAATCAATCAGGTTCTTAAAAGAAGAATTTTATTGAAAGAAAAGGTGAAAGAATCACCTCTGTAAAATCAGGATCGAAGATAACTTTACAGGGTAACAAAAGATTCACAAACACAGAGGAGCTCCCTCTAGGCTTAGTTTCAAAGTTCCTAAAAACAGGAATAAACCTCCCTCTAGCAAAGGGAAAATTCTCAAGCTAAAAACAAAAGATAATCTAACGCACCTTGCCTTATTTACTTACTCTTTTTGCAATATTGAGACTCATTTTAGGAGGAGTTTTCTGACCTGATGCTTCTCTACTTCCCGAAAGAACACACAAACAAAGAGCACAAACAAAGCCATCCCCCTACCCTGCCCCAGATTTGAAAGTATCTTCTTTCCCCATTGGTCTTTTTAGTCAGGTGCCAACCAGGTTATTTGAGCTTCTTAACCCCTTACAGGTAAGGAGGAATTCTAGGCTACCCTTAGCTATATGGTTATGAATGCTCTATGATTATAAAATAAATTGGAATATAAATATTGTATTTACATTTCAGTGTATAGTGTGTGTGTGTATATATATATATATATAGTGCAGTATAAACAAGTAATTGTATGACATTTTAGTTTGTACTGACTTTGCTAGTGCTTTTTATGTAAAACTAGGCAAATATCTGGATGAGTTGATGTACCCCTGGAAGACTCTGCGTACTCTCAGGGGTACGTGTACCCCAGGTTGAGAACCACTGCTCTAGATGTCCAAGTTGATACACAGTAGCACTCCTGCCATTCGTCTTTCTCCTTAACTAGTGCTCCAGAAAATGAATTATTTGTGGATCAGTTACAAACATACATTGAGATGCCTTTAGGATTTCATCAGACTGATGTATAGGTATTTAGTACAAAGAACTCAAAAGATATGTTAGAGAATGTCAGCATATTTTCTTGGCAATTATACTTGTCATAAAAGTCATTCCTTCAAGACAATAGCAGACCCAGCAAGTCTATCCACTTCCTCCTGGGAGGACTAACCATGCTTCTCAGTCACTATAACCTGAAATGTATGTTATAATCTGAAATCTCACCCTAAAAGAGAAGTCTCATAGAAAAATACTGCACAAAACAAATTCCTACTGGCCTAGGGAGGTTGGGCTAGATAAGATATGGAAAAGCCCCATCAGGTTATTTCTGTGTTCCTTTCTTAAATAGACTGTACCCAAGCCAGCAATCCTGTAGGTGAAAAAGCCCTTGCTAATATCTTGTTTGAATCTCCTCTTTAGAAGTTTAGCTTTATGTCCTTGGGTTTTACTCTCCATCCCGAGCAATAAACAGGTTTTTGCTAAGATCTCTGGGTAATCTCAGCTTCATTTTTTAATGTTAACTTCCAAAGCTTTTTCTTATGCATGTGCTTAGATGGCGATAATACTCAAGTTAATTAAAAGTCTGGACAGCAGTGAGTGATAGTGGAGGAAAGGACCTAGTTATAGTGGTAGATCTAAATTCTTGGTACACTGTGCAGCAGCCATAAAAGTGGCCAATAGGGTGCTGGTTTGTATCAAGAGGAGTGCATTACAGAGGGCCAAAGATGTGTTATCACAAGGTTTTTCAATCATTCCCATGGGACTGGCCTCAAACAGATAGGTCAAACAACATTTTAGTGGGGAGACTGTCTCATGGACATCCCCCCTCTCCTTCCATTCACAATTACAAAAACCACCTCTTCTCCCATTCATAATCCCATGGCATCCCTGGGGCAGCTATGAATAATTGCTTATAGGGGAAGGTAATATTAAGAAAGCATTTAAGGCCATATTTTCAAAAGTGCTCAGCACCCATAATCCATGCCCCATGACTCTTTCTTGACAGAGTCAACCCATCTGCTCCCAACAGGCTTTTACAGTAGAATTAAGTTAACTATTGCCTACACAGACATGTGAAACATTATCTTGCCCCTCTTATTCTCTGCCACAAGTGTAAAACAATCATAAAACCCGTCCTGAAAGAAGAATTTCAGAGCAGGCCATCAATTTCAATTTAATTTAATCACAAGAAGGCTCATAAAAGACATTGCATACTTTCTCCAGGCATAATTGCTTCCACACTGCAGTCCACCAGGATACCAAGTTTGACATATATAGTCAGGAATGTAACTTTTTTCCTTGTTTAATTTTTAAAACCAACATTCAAACACTGAAATGTGAGGGGAGAAATACCTGCTTGTAAAGTCCATTTGTAATCTGGAATAAAAATACTACAGACCCTGCCTTTATTACAAAAATACACAGCTCTGCTGAGATTGACTTCTTAGTCTTTGGAGACAGTATATACCAGGGAAAATCTTCAAAAGTCCCTAAATCCCTAAAAAAGTCACTTAGGAGCCTTTGTCTTACTGAAAGTCAATGGGACTTAGGTGCTTTTGAACATTTAACCACTCCCCTTAAGCAACGATATGATCTTGAGTCTCCTTTTTGCTCTGGGTAATTTATTTTCAAATACTCAGTGAACGGGGACCAAATTTGGTCACAATCTGCAGCACGCCCACTTGCTGGATAGCAAGTCTTTCCCCTTAGAAGAACTCCCAATATACACTGCATCGTTTCACTGTTGATGGTTGTAAAGTAAGGCTACATTTTTGAAGCAAATGGACTAGCTGCACAAAACATTTTTCATATCATATTGAGATAGGACAACTAAACTAGCAAATACCCATTGGGCTTGGGGGGGGGGGGGTAGGCTAGATATGGGCCAGCTTTACATTAGTGACAAATTTCACAATTATTATTCCAGCATGTGGACAAGCTCATCATTTGGTTTGTATTTGTTAGCAGACTTACAGCCTTGGAGGAATGTTGTAAAAGGAGAGGTTACTCACCTTGAGCAGTAACTGGAGTTCTTTGAGATGTGCCCCCCATGGGTGTTCCACTTCAGGTGCACATGCACCCCCACCTGCCTTTGACAGGAGATTTTTGGTAGCAGTGCCTCTTCAGCCATGCACCCTACACATCCTCATGCCCCATATCAAGAATATAGAAGGCTACGTGGGCAACCCCCCCTCAGTTCCTTCTTATCCGCCTGTAGCCAGAAATGGAGCATCGAGCAGGCTTCACTTCACTTCTGTTTCGCCATAGTTTAGTTGGAGGTTTGTTGCTCTTTCCCCATTTGAATTTTTTTTCCTGGACTTTTCATGTCTGTTTTACATTTTAATAACTCAGTTTTTACAGCAGAATGCAGCCAAACCCATTTTTCAGTTTCCCACTTTAAGCTAGTTTATTGAGCCAGAGGCTGTTTCCATGCCTGCTTTATTGTGACTATTCTTGTTGAGGCCTGACCAATAAAGAGGCTGTTCATTCTGAGAACTTTTTTTTAATCCAGTGGTGGTTGAAATGCCTTCTCAAAGCTTTGCTTCACATTCTCCTTACGTTGATAGCATGAAATATTGTGTATTTGTATAATAGCTTATTTGTGAAGTGAAAACCAGTTTTACACAATTCATTTTGGTTTGGAATAAATTCATGATTGGTAAGATTGAACTAGTGCCCATTTCCTGCAGATTAGTGGTGCTAAATTGTCTAGTAGCAGCATATGAATGACATAACTGAGATGTATTTTATGCAAAATGGCTCATGTGAGTTCTCACTGGAAAGGTTATGATTTAGTGAATGCAATTATCCAATTTGTATGCCTGTATCATTTCTGCATCTGAAGTTAGGAATATTGACTATGTTTCTGTATTTCAACTATGCTACTTTGGGTGACACCCACTGCTAACACTTCTGGTACAACATGGAAAAGCCAGACAGCGTGGATGGCCCATCAGCAACAACAATGGACTGTGAAAAGCTTGGCCTTCCTGTGGATGCTCCATACTGCCCCTGACTCATGGATGCTGTGATCCTACAGAGTCAGGTGGTCTTGTGACCTGATACTAAAACATACCTGGGACTTCTTGTAACTTTCCACTGTAAGGGGGTCAAGTTTGGGAAACAAAGGATTCCCGCCTTATGTAAATCCTATTTAAGGGTGGGGAGGAAGGCAAACAGGACTCCTCCTCTCCATGGCCTGTCTGCCCAAGAAGAAAAACTGCAAAAGGGAAGGCAAAGTGGGAGTCCAGACTGAGACAGGGATCCAGTCTGAAAAGGAATATAACTGGAACTCTGAACCACAGAAACTTTGGAAACTGCCTGCAACAATATCTAGGGTGAGAAATACTATTTGTAACCAATTTCTTTAGTGAAACTAGCTTAGTTTGCGTGTTTGATTTCATTTGTTAGTAATCTGCTTTGTTCTGTTACCCCTTTTACCACTTAAAATCTGCCTTTCATAATTAATATTTGTTTTGTTAATTATTGATCCATTCCTGTAATTTCTAGCTGGGGGGAGGGGCAAGAAGTGTGCACACCTGTCCCCACATTGAGGGAGGGAGCAAATTTCATAATATGTCTTTGGGCCTGCACTCCAAGGGAGGTGGACATCTGAGTGCTGGAGCAAGTCCCTTAAACTCAGTCTTTCCAGAGCTGATCTGCAGCTGGGTATGGCCTGGCCTGTGTGTGTTAGAGGAGGTTTTAAGAGCCAGGCTCAGCAAGGGGGCCCATGCTGGTAGAACTGGTAGACTCAGTGGTACCTCAGCACATCAGGTGGCTTCCCAAGGGGTCCAACCTGTCAGTGGCATAGTCGGGGAGGATAGTGTGCACTGCTTATGGCTCTGAAACACTGGTGGTGATTTTAAGTGAGTTTTAAGTGTGGTGACTAGAGAACAGACAAAGTGGTTATTGGTTTGTTATTTTCTGTTTGCTTATTTCAGGCAAGAGAAGTAGGAACAGAAAAGTATGAAAATGAGTGAAAGTGAATCTACCAAGAAGCTGGAGCTGCAGGTAGAGGAAAATGAAAAAAATATAACAGACAGCTAGAATTGAAGCAGATGGAAATTGATAAGCAGAAAGCAGCTCATGAGAGAGCCATGGAACTGAGACAGCCAGAGGCTGACAAAGAAACAGAAGTCCAGAAGCAAGCCCTGGAATTGAAAGACAAAGAAATTGAGGCCCAGAAGCAAGCCATGGAACTGAGACACAAAGAAATGAAGCATGACCTGGCTGTAATAGAGTGGAGGAGACAGAACCCCACACCAGGGACTCCACCTCTCCAAAAATCCACAAGTGGGAGCAGTTGTATCCACCATAAAATGAATCTGGTGACATTGCTGAATATTTCACCTTTGAGGGACTGTGTATGCTCCAAGCGATTTCTGATGATCAAAACATGACCACTTTAGTGCAAAATTGACTGGGAGAGCTCTGGACATAATCAATAAGATGCTCATGGGTGGTGCTTCCATTATGGTAAATTTAAGGATTTGGTTTTGAAACAGTTTCAGATTACACCTGAAATTTATAGAGTAAAATTTAGAAGCCTTAAGAGAGGGGCTGGATTAAGTACTGTGGTTTATGTGAACCAAATGAGAGATTTACTGGATAAGTGGGTGAGGAGAAAAGGTATTACAAGCTTTGAAGGAACGTGTGATTTGATTGCTCAGGAACAGTTCCTGAATATGTCTAGTGATGATGTAAAACAGTATTTATGGGATAAGAAGGTGGAAACGGTCGATGAACTTGCAATTTTTGCAGATAAATTTAAGCAATCTCAAGCACCTAGTAGGAATAAATCACAGGCAGAGGATTTTAAGTTTGGTGAGAAGCAAAGACCCTGTTTTAATCCTGGGAAGAAGGAGGATGGAGGGAGGCTGGACACTCACCTCCCCAAGTTCACTCATCCAGTCGTCCCAAATCTCTTGTGAAAGCAGTGGAGCCCAGAAGGTGCTATCATTGTAATTCCACAATGCCCTGTGCTGAGTGGGAACTGGCAGCAGGCAAGTCATGGAAATGCTGTGACCCAGAACACAGACACACCTCAGGCAATTGCCACTTATCACACAGGATTTGTAAAGGTTGCCACTGCACAGCCAGGCAGTAAGCACATGAAGGCTGTTAGAGTAAATGGCAAGGAGCTCCCTGTGTGGAGAGATACTGGTGCAGAAATCTCTGTGGTCAGGAGAGAGAGACCTGGTTCAGGAGACAGACATACTGCCAGGACAGATGGCAGAGCTTCTGTTAGTAGGGGTCACAAAATCATAGGGTTGGAAGGGACTTCAGGAGGTCATCTAGTCCAAGCCCCTGCTCAAAGCAAGACCAATCCCCAATTTTGCCCCAGATCCCTAAATGGCCCCCTCAAGGACTGAACTCACAACCCTGGGTTTAGCAGGCCAATGCTCAAACCACTGAGATATCCCTCCCCCCAAATCCTTATGCCTTTGGCTAAAGTGCACATGGAAGCTGGGGATTTGCAAGCTGAGTTAACCAAGGCTGCAGTTTCTCATAACCCAACACAAATTATTTTGGGTAACGACTTTTTCAATGTGGCTCAGGCTGTCCAGGGGTCTGTCAGCAGTGAGGAGAAATCTTGTGCTGGAACCCTGTGGGAAGGAGCAAAGCTACAGAAACTGCTGAGGAAATGAGTCTCTTTAATTCCTCTACTGCCCTGCAAATCAAGTTGCCACAAGGGGTGGGGGTGGGTAGAACCAGCTCCAGTGCAGTGACTGTTCCCTCAGGGGATGGGAGTGTTTTGCCTGATGGTAGGGAGACTGTACAGGTTGCTAGCTGCCAGGAAGTTGCAGTTAAGCAAGAGAAAAATCCTGCTCTAGGATGCATATGGAGATGTGTCCTGGAGGAAGCCTTAGAGGGGGAAGATACGATCCAAGAAACCGCTGCAAGGGGTGAAGATTCCATGGGCTCTGTAACTGGAGGCCAGCCCAATTCCAAGACAGAGGAGGGTACAGGGCTTGCCAATGAAGGGTCTGTCATGGCTGCTAGCTGTGAGCTCACAGCTCAACAGGGGACAGATTGCTCTCCAGGGAGCACAGGGTGTGTGCCTTGGTAGGGGGGCCCAGAGAAAGAGGTTCAGAAGGAATGTGGGGGGAGTACAGGAGTGTCTCCCCACTCATTGCAGAGAACGGTTTGCCCAGGGGAAATTTGCTGGACCTGCATCTGTAATTACAGGCACCTCATCTGTGGCTCAAGTTTTAAGGGGGAACTGTGTATCTGACCTCTCTGAGGGGAGCAGCCATACAGCTGACCTCGTGGGAACAGCGAGAGGTGATGGAGGGCACCCCAATCCAGGACCCACTTTTTCAAAATATTTTTCTTGCTGTACTTGTGAAAACTAACTGACTCTTTAAGGCGGCGGGGGAGGGGGAGGAGGAGGGAGGGTTCTTCCAAGCATTTTGATGTCTGTGAACATGCTAATGATCCATCTGATGAAGGGGTGGAGACAGCCACTTCCTGGGCAGGTAAACCCCTCCCCACAGCTAAGCATCAGACAGTGAGTGATGGGGGTGAACAACACATGGGTTTAACCCTGGGGAGGAAATGCAACTCCACAGGGAGTGGGCCAGTAACATACAAGGTCTCCTTACACTCTTTCCTTGTCAAAACCCCCAACACATACCCAAAGAAAGAACCTCTACAGAGAGGATGAGAAATACAATAAATGCTGAACAAACTGATCTGTTTAGAGAGAAGGCGTGGTATGATAATCATACTTGGAAGCACCTCTCTGTCATGAATGTGCTGGTAACTTTATGTCTCTTACTACACACACTGTGGGTTAAGACAAAGAATTTGATACTGGTGGTAAATACTTTAAAAATGTGTAAGAAGCATGATTTTTGGAAAAATCTTTGGTACAGACTAGGAGTGGTAACAAGAAAGTCCTATGAGAATACTGCTTCTCAGCTAGTACCTGTGGACAGGCTTAGAGCTTGGCATAGTGGAGAAAACATAACTGATCTAGACTGCTGTGAGGAAGGGGAAACCGAGGCACACCGCCTCATGGCATTGGTGGCTAAATGCCAAGACACCTAGACTTTAAAAAATATTGACATCTGCATTATGTACACAATGCTACACACCAAAATATTTTCTGGCAACCTGGGAACAGAAACCCAGAACTTTCCAAACACACCTATAAATGACATTACAGCAAATCCCTGAAGCTGAGTCTTCCCAGAGCTGATCTGCCGCTGGTGTGGCCCTGCCTGTGTGTGTGTGTTAGAGGAGGTTTTAAGAGCCTGGCTTAGCAGGACACGTTAAAGGGGGCCCATGCTGACAGAACAGGTAGACTCAGTGGTATCTCAGCACATCAGGTGGCTTCCCAAGGGGTCCAACCCGTCACAGTTGTCATGATGAAGAGACAGATGACTGTACATTTAGGGCTAGTCACAGCATGGGGATGTTTTGCTGGAGCTCTTAGTTGAGGCATAAGTCTGATTTCCTCCCTTCAGCTATACACAGTGGTCCCCTGGGTGTCGTTTGCTTATCTGTAAAGTTTTACATTATTGCAAAGAGACCTAGTAGGATGGACTCTAGGGGCTTCTTTCTGAAATCTTTATCACTAATTTCATGCAAAAAGCCAAAAAACAAGCAATGTGTCTCCTGTCCAAATATTGGTAGCAACCAGAAAGATGTACATGTTCTGACAGCTTCACTAAAGCCCTCCCTCCTGCTGTAACTGAGATTACCCTCCCATCCTGATGCCAGCCTTACTCCACCCACTGTAGGGGAAACAGCAATAATGTGAAGTGATGCCAAATCTGTCTGTTGAATGCAGAACTAAAGAGTCTGAATGAGACAGGCCATCTGTTAATGGGAAGTAGAGTGAAAATCACATGATCCCATGAGCTGCACTATGCAGTAGGCTGATACAAACTTCAAACCTGCATTTGGAAGGTCTTTCAAACATGTTTTACAGAAGCCAGTCTTAAAATCAAAACGAACGTTTTCTACAGAGTTCAATGAATAATTGTTTTCATAATTGTCTGTAAGCAACACATATGTCCAAGGGCTTTCCAGCTCCTGTGCTTCTTAAATTTTAGATACCCTTTTTTAAATTTGTTTATTTTTTCCATTTGCCTTTAAGTTCTCCACTAGGGGAGGTGGCTTTTTAGTTCTATAGGACACACTTCCTCTGATGCGGGTCCCTTTGATGACAACGATATGTGGCAACAGAGGAGGCTTACGTATCACCAGTGTTGTCCCTTCAGGGCTATAGGCTCGCAGCTGTAGTTTGTCTTCCAAGTGAGCTGTTACTGCAACCCAACCTGCGCAGATATTAGAACAGAATCCAGTTAGTTACAACCTCTTTCAAACAAAATGGGAATCGACCATATCAAATGTAAAAAATGGAAAGGGACACCAATTTAAATAAGTCAAAGGGTTTGATTTTCACACAGATTCAGCATCCCATTTAGATGAAGAATGGAAGATACTGGGTGCCGAGCACTTTTGAACATCTACCCCGAAAGTAGAGAACAACTGTTCATAATGACATACAAGGCAGCAGGCATTTTGGTCGACACTGTGTCACCTTTCCTAGTCAGAAGACCTTTGCAAGTCACATGATGCACCCATTATGAAATTACAACCAAGAACAAGGGTGCACGGCAGAAGTGGATTCCCTGCATGTGGAGGAGGAAATGCAGAATTACCAGCAGAGGACAACTTTATGTCAGCCACTGCCTCAAGGGTGCCAATTCCTTCCAGCGTAATTTCCTGAGGAATAAGCGGTGGGAATTCTTTCATTCGCTCTTCACCCCCCATGGGAACCTAACAATAAAATACAGGAGAAAGGGTTTAAAAGCTAACAAGAAAGACATCTTTAAACTTCTCAAGTTACAGAACAAGTTACAAAGTGAAATGCAGCAACTTAACTCTTTCTATTCTAACTGACTCAAACGCTGGAGAAATTTAAAGAGTATCTGCTCTCGCAAAACACTTCTATTAAAAATAGCTTTTGTACAGTTAAGGGACAGTTTGTTGAAACAAATGTCAAGGTGACACAGATTTCACTTAGATATCAAACGAACGTGCCTCAGAGATGCGACAAAGTAGCTATTACAGTATCAGAGATTGTCCTATTTGGGTAAGTGTCAGGATTCAGTTCCAAGCTAGTTCAATGAAATAGTCGAAGTTACTAATTACTACAAAAGAACAAAAACGTATGTCTATTGGTCAATCTCTGAAACATTTATTTTTGTAAATGGCGCAATAATTCATGAAGTGAATTCAGCAAGAGCAGTGAGTTGCACTGTTGCTTTGCAAGTGAAGATCAATACCAGAAGACAGGTTTCAGAGGAACAGCCGTGTTAGTCTGTATTCGCAAAAAGAAAAGGAGTACTTGTGGCACCTTAGATCCCACCCAGAAGAGACAGCTTAAAACTGCTTCAGATAGTGGAAAATGTACCATGTAGTATGGGGATCCTGAATATTTACTATAGAGAGAGTGTTTCAGTTTTAGTGGTATTGCCAAGGAAACAAGTTAAAAAACATCGAGATACGCATACATATACACAGAGGCCCTGCTTACAGGAAGACAAAAATATGCATTTTAAAAACATGATAGCTAACACATTTTAAAATCCTAGTGTTGAAATGGCAAGGCTATAGTATTAACACATTAGCTGGTTGAGGCAAATCAGGGGGAAGTGGAGAGGGGGGCAACACAGACTTTTAACTTAATCAGCTAATATATGTTAAAGTATACACAGCTTGTCTATGCTAGACTTCTGAATGTTTTACACAGCACATTAACCAATGTGCCAACTCCACATCTTTCTAGATAAAGCCTAAATCATGAGAGTATTGCTTTTTAAAAAAACAAATATTTCTATGCCATGCATCAGAATGTATTTTAGTCTAAAAGCACTTCAAATTACACTATCAAACAAGATATAGAAAATAAAATGTAAATATATTAAAAAACATGTAAGTCTTGCTACAGAAGGGCTATGGAACTAGGTGTCAATTTGAAATCTTTGAAGAACAAAGCTACAAGTAATGTCTCAGTAATCTAGTACATCCCCAGGACAATTCCATACAATGTTTTTTTCTGATCTCTCCCCTATCTAGGTTCAGAAGTCCCAAATGATGGGATTTACATCACTTCCAGGTACAGTATTTCTATTTCTTAATTCCACCTTGTTGCTCCTATTTGTAGTCCCTGACCCCTCTGCCTTTTATATTTCTCTCCCTTTGTGTTTTGACAATTTATATCTTTCCATAGCAGACATTCAGTTTTTGTTGCTTGTCTCTGAACTCCTGCCTGAGTAGCTCCAATTTGTCCATGTTTTTCTGGCATCAGTGCACCTAGCTCAGAACACAGTATTCCAGATGTTGTCTCATCAGTGCTGCAGAAAGAGCGGCTTTCTCCCTGAGCCAGAATATGACGCCTTGGCAAGTATAAGCCTAAACCTCACCAGCCATTTTTTAACTTTAATGAAGACTGCTCAGTAGTAATTTGTGTGCTTCTGAAAAAAAAAAAAAAAAGTTATATCCCTACCTCCAAGACTGTCTGTCTAATGTACGAATATGGTCCCTTGTACACAAGCAGAGCAGGGAATGTGACCCAGGTCTCCCAGAGCTCCAGACTAAAGTCCTAAGCTCTGCCCATGCCATGTTCCTCTGTCCATGCACAGAGGGAGTTCTCTTGATGAATTAGTTTAATTCTAAACAGGACAAATGTGTGTTGTGACTAGCATTAAGATTTTCATTCTTGTATCTGTTTCCCACAGTCAGGGGAGGAATAATGCATATACTCTTTTATTTGGTTTTCCCAGAAAGGGGAAGAATCACTGACAAGACAATGCATAGAGTTCTAGCATGGACTTAACAAAGCCTCTGTCGAGTCAAGCATAGGGAAACCAGTAACAGATGCCTGCTGAGCTACAAAAGAGATCACATGACCTTACTCCTTACACATACCAGAACACGGTATAGAAGGTGTCAAGCTGTCCTCTTACCTTCAGTAATGTTTTTCCAGCATGCTTCTGATAGATGCCATCTGCTTTCTCCAGGGTAGTAACATGGACTGGCAACAGGTTAGAAGCCACAACAGAAAACCAGGAGGATTTTGCTCCCTAAAATTAATGAGAGGTGATTGTTATCTGAATGGCTTGGATAAGGTTTCTAACCATCAGAGGAGTGAAGTTCTGGAACAGCCTTCCAAGGGAAGCAGTGGGGGCAAAAGACATATCTGGCTTCAAGACTAAGCTTGATAAGTTTATGGAGGAGATGATATGATCGGATAGCCTAATTTTGGCAATTAACTGATCTTCGACTATTTGTGGTAGATAAGCCCAATGGCCTGTGATGGGATATTAGATGGGGTGGGATCTGAGTTACTACAGAGAATTCTTTCCTGGGTGTCTCGCTGGTGAGTCTTGACCACATGCTCATGGTTTAGTTGATCGCCATATTTGGGGTCGGGAAGGAATTTTCCTCCAGGGCAGACTGGCAGAGGCCCTGTGGGTTTTTCGCCTTTCTCTGCAGAGTGGGGCATGGGTCAGTTGCTGGAGGATTCTCTGCACCTTGAAGTCTTTAAACCACGATTTGAGGACTTCAGTAGCTCAGACATAAGTTAGGGGTTTGTTACAGGAGTTGGTGGGTGAGATTCCCTGGCCTGTGTTGTGCAGGAGGTCAGACTAGACGATCATAATGGTCCCTTCTCACCTTAAAGTCTATGATTCTAACTATGTGTTCAGATAAATGGAAGTGCTATTAACTAACATATGGCTACATGGGGGACACACTGTGGATATGGATAACTAGGATTTTCAGAGAAAAGGAATTTGGATAATTGGAATGGCACTTAAATAAACAAACAAACAAACAAAAACAAAACAATCCTCCACTCAGGTCATGCAAATAAAATGATAGTCAAATGTTACAGAATGTGTATCTTTACACTAGCTTAGTTCACAATACTGAAAGTACTGCCAATGTGAACAAAACTGGCAGGCTAATTTCTGGATGGTGTGACAGACTTCTCCTGCCCAGCTGATCCTCTCAGACCATTTCCCAGACCCCTCTTGTTTACCAGACTCTGCTTTGGGGTACCTAGAATTCTACAAAGACTAAATAAGATGCAATTTCTTCCCTGCTTCCCTGTGACCATTGTATATGAAACGAATCTGACTACAGGTGTAAGAACCAGATTTAAATATAAATATATATATACACACACACACACACTTCTAAATAATAATACCTCCATATCAAATTTAAGCATGAAAATTACCAAAATGAATTGTACATCCAAACTGCAGTGGAAAAAGAGGATTACATCAAATCCAAACCAAGGAATCTAGTCTCCTGCTGATACATGCATACAACTCTCCCCACAAGCCCAGCGCTAC
This sequence comes from Caretta caretta, assembly GCF_965140235.1. Lineage (NCBI taxonomy): Eukaryota > Metazoa > Chordata > Testudines > Cheloniidae > Caretta > Caretta caretta. The sequence continues at coordinate 13,015,217 of NC_134209.1, forward strand.
ACTACACACTTTTGCCAGCACAGATATGTTGATCAAGGGTGTAAAGATTTGTGATTGACATAGCTGTGCTGGCAAAAGCCCCTAGCGCAGATGCACTTATACCAGCAAAACTGTGCCTTTACCAACATAGTTTATTTCACTCGGGGTGAGGATGGTGGGTCCTAGAATAGGCTATATCAGCAAAAAATCAGTTTTGCCTGTATATACCACACCCACACAAGGAGCGCTTTGCTTGGATAGTATACTGGTATAGTTATACAGGCAAAGCGCTCTAGTGTAGACCTTGCCTAAGGCTGTTGAGGAGGGGTTGGCTGAGGTGGATCTATTTATGGGCAGTCCTTGGTGGGTTTTTTTATTCTTTATTTATGTGATAGGTATGCAGAGCACTGGATGGGCATTGACAGCTGCATTTTAGAAATGGAATAAATAAAACTTTCATTAATAATGCAAGTGTAGAAAGGGGAGAATGGACCCCAGACACATACACCCATCTGCTCTGCCCTTTACTATTAGATATTTCTTTAAACCTGGAGGAAACACTAATCAAATTTATTTCTACAATAACTTTTGAAAAAGCTCACTCCTTGCCCTGTTCTAATAGCCTTTCTTTTCAAAATGAAGCAAAGCATCACTAAGGGAAATTAGCACAAGTATTTAACATGACTGAACCACCATCTAACAGAAATAACTTTAAGGGAAATCATCCCAGTAACAATCACACGTCTATATGAAGGAGGTTTTACCTAGAACTGCTGTGAGTGAAAAGGATTAGCAAAGGACAGTATTTTTCCAGTTTATTTTTTCTACTTTGTTCATTGAATAGTGTTTGGTGTCATCATCTTTCCCTTCTCTCTTGATTAAACAATTCTTATAAATGTCGAAGGAAAAGCAGAAATGCCCTTAATCAATTTCCCTACCTATGTAGCTCTTTCATGTAACCACTGGACAGTGTCCCTTTAAAGTTGATTCATTTTGGCTACATGCTAGCACTGTTAGCCACCTTGCAAAGATTTGTACCCTTGTTCTTTTAGTGACACGTCAGTCCCAAAGCAATTCTCCGATTTCATTTAGAACAAAGCTCAGGACCTCTTTGGAGCATGCTGCAAGGTGCTCCTCTACGGTACAGAAATCTTCACTTTGGGCTATCATATGGCACAGCCTTTTTCTAAAGCATTTTTTACTTTACACAACAAGGTTTGTGTTTCATTAGTGGAAATCTTAAGTGCAGCAGCTACCAAAGAAATGGTGAAGAAAGCTATACAAACAGCCTGCTGGTGAAGGTGTTTTGTAACTTGTTATAACACTACAAAGCACAAACAAGATCTTATTCACAGAACATTACAAAATCCACTCTCCCTTACCTGCAGATAGTCTATGCGTCCCAAAGCACCTAGAAACAAAACCATTCCAGGCTTAAGTACAAAGGTCCGTGGAACAATGGCATGTGTTGGCAAGACAAGCTTTACTTCTTTCTCTGTTAGAAGATTTAAAACCTGAAAAGCAAATTGTATGACCATAACTCATTTTGGATGCCTTTACAAAAATGATGAAACCAATGCTCTTGCTTTATGGGGAAAAAGAAAGATGACCAAATATACTTGAATGGAGAACATCTGTCTCAAATGATCTCATACAGAAATTACAGACAAGTAGGACTGCATATTCAGTTCAGCCACGGCAAGAAAGTGCTCATCTTTTTTAACAATTCACACATAGTGACTTAAAGTGGCTTGTAACATGGACACTCCAAACTAACAATATGAGTCTAAGGCTTTACAGTCTAAAGAGCTCAAGCCAATTTGTCCTCTGCAATGTTCACAGAATCAGCTTACTGCTACTTTGTGTTACATCGAAGATTGCGGATGGTTCTTGCTATGCTTCCACACAAATACTATTTATTTGTGGAACAACCTGAAATGAGATTGAGATCCCCAGAGTAAAAACACATTGCATTGTGCGGAACTCTCACTGTCTCCACTCAGGAATTACTCTTTATCACTTTTATTATGAAGCCACTAATAATAATCAGCCAATTGTTTCCTGCTCTACCACAGCAGATTTTGTTAAGCTTAATGTGCCAGCAGTTCAAGGTACATTAAACAGAATTTTGGATCAATATTTCTTACAGTTAGCGTTATGGCGATTCTGGGTTCAAGGAGGCTATTTCAGGTATTAGCAAGCTTTCTGCTATAAAACTGTAAATCGTTTTAAACTGACTAAGGTTTCAGAGATCTCTTGTCCCCATCTCTACCAGCGAAAAATACTTTGAGAATAAATTCTCTGGAAATGTAACTGAGAGATTAGCTCCTCGGCATAGGTTTACGTGCAATAGAGTTCCAACTTAAAAAGCAGGAACTACTGTGTCTGATGGGCCAGGCACAGCGAGAGACTCCAGCTTAAAAAACAAACCTCTGCCTGAAATGTTTTTCCCACTATTGTTATAAATAATGCTTATGGTGACTATAACTGAAAGGTACTTTCCGGCATACTTTGTACATTTAATGAGACTATGTGTGCAGTCAGTTTCACCTCCCCACCAACCCCGCAGTCAGCTTCCCCGGTCTGTGTGGGTCTTTCGCACACAGGAACAGTAGAGAGGAAAAAAAAATGTTAAAAAGAGAAAAAAGTGACTGGAAAAGCACAAAATGTGGCAGTGGGATCCAGGCCCAGGTGCAGTACCCAACATTACTTTTAACTTTAAAGCACTGACTAGATTCCATATTGACAGCATCCCTTTCTCACACACTTGGAATTTTCAGCACAAACAGAACCATACTCTTATAACCATGCACCTAATCATGCCACAGCCTCGCTAACATTCAAGTGTGTACCACAGTGTGGCAACATGGTTAGGTCTTGACTCTACATTAAAAGACAGAACCGTTTTGTCAGCAACTACTATGTTGTGACTGGGTCTCTACACACTCTTTCTGTAGTGTAGATGGAGCCAACTTTAGTCTGAAAATCTTGGCAACTTTTGCAACAGTTCTGAAATAGTAGGAGCCTTCTAGACTGCAAGCTCCGCAGATAATATTCCAGAGTATTAGATAATACCTAGTGCTAAATTTGACAGTTATCGAAAACCCTTTGTTTCTGTTTCTAGAAGTTTAGGTGTTTTCTCTTGCTCCCTTATAAAACTGAACATCTTTAATAATTCATAGAGTGAACTAGCCTACTGGCAAATCTATCTACATCAGCTAACCCTCACAAAAATGTACAGAAAGCAAAGACTGAAAATTCCTGCTCCCCACCCCAAAATTGGTGCCCAGACAACCCTCCTCCTCTCCAGCCAAAAAGAACAGCGTGACAAGAGGAAATTCTATCCGAACTTTGGCATGTCTCATACTTCCCCACGTCACAGGCACTCCAAGCTTAATCAAAATTAGAAATATCTATAGGAAGTTACTGAACACAAGTCCATTCACTTTCTATGCTCATTCAATTCCTGACAGCCAGGGGCCACTGTGGTGCTGGAACTGAGAGCTGGGAGATTCTTCTGTGCTCCCAATGCTCCTGCTGCTGGCACCCTGGCAGTAATGAGGAGGCCCAGTCAGCATGACTGGATGCAGAGAGGCGAGGAGCTAGGTCAGAGACAGAAGAGTCTATAACCACTAAAGCACACTTCTCTTGGAACTTGGCATATAATAATCTAGGATTTCTGAGTCTCCATGTTCCTCTGCTGTCAGCAAATAGTTGCGAGTCCTACTGGAAAAACATGTCTCATCCCCTGCTCTTGTAAATGGTGCACATAGCAGTAGTAGGGTGTCATCATCTATCAATTACTTCATTAGCTCAAGTCACAGACGTCTATGCTGTAGCACTAAAGGTCTGAACCCTGCTGATGAACTACATGGGAGCCAATAGGGTTCCACATGATAGACATTCCCGCCCCCCACCCCCCCAGTTTGATATTAAAAACCTAGGAAATTACACACAAGAACTATATTAAAAGAATGTTAAGGTTGCTAAGTCAAGTACTCAAAAATTAAGAAATGTCAGAATTTAGATTGCTCATGTAGCCTTAATTTGACTCCCCTGTACCTATGCACTGTGATGCAATATTTAATCACATGATCACATACTAGTTTTTCCACAGGACCCCTGACTCATTTAGTGCACAGGATCATCCTGGTGGTTAGGGATGATCACAGCTGTGTAGTGAAGGAAGCTGTTGTCTGTAGGACCCCTGCCTCATATGTTGCAGAAGTTGGAAGGTGCATGAGGCAATGGACTACAGAAAGAGTAAGGATGGTGTCATAGCTTCGACAGCTGAACAGCACCCTGGAGAATGGATTTTCTCCCCGTCTTGGGCACACAGGTCCTATGAGATACTGGGCAAGTCATTTAATCCAAACTTTTCACAGGGGGTCACTAAACCTGTAGGTTCATGTTCTGGGTGCCCAATGTGAGACTACTGGTGTCTGATTTCCAGCCGTGCTGAATGGTCACATCTGCAACTGTTCTCCCAACATATAAAGTGCTACAAAATACTAAGGGCATGGCTACCCTGGAAACTTCAAAGCACTCCTGTGGCAATGCCTTGAAGTGCGGGTGTGGTCACGCGCCTGAGCGCTGGGAGAGAGCTCTCCCAGCGCTCCTGGTAATCCACCTCCACGAGGGGATTAGCTCCGAGTGCTGGGAGCGTGTCTCCCAGCACTCCGAGCCTGTTTACACTAGTGCTTTAAAGTGCTCTGACTTGCTGTGCTCAGGGGGGTGATTTTTCACCCCCCTGAGCCAGCAAGTTAGAGCGCTATAAAATGTAAGTGTAGCCAAGCCCTAAATTCTCTGAAAAGTCAGGTCCTAGATATCTCAAAGTGAGGATCCCACTTAGTGTGTATTTTTCATGTTAATGTCTCTGTCTCTCAGTTCTCCCTTCTGTAAAATTAGAATAATGCCCCCCCATCATGTCACAGGGGCATTGTGAAGATTAATTTATGTTTGTTGAAGTAGTCAGATACTATAGGAGCAAGACGAAAAGGCCCATGACATAATTAATAATCCTGTCTTCAGAGCAGGATTGGTATAGTGTGCCTGGGGCCACACGTTATTCATCAAAGGTAAAATGAAAATTGAAAAGCTGCTCATTCATTGAGCACCATCCAATTTACATGCTGAATAAGGCGGGGTCCTGTGGACAGAAGTGTGATCATGTAATTAAAAAACAGTTTATAATGCATACGCACCAGGGGACTGGATTAAGTTTACATGGGCAATCTTAAATCTAGCATTTCCAAACTTTTGAATGGTTGACTTTGCAACCCTAACACTCTTTCAATGTAGTATTTTGTGTGCCATTATTAACTAACTTCCTGAGGCCTGAATCATGATCGAGTCCCCATTGTGCTAGGTGCAGTACAATTAATCATTTGTGTCTATAAAACTTACTCATATCAAACATCGTTTCAAGTGAATCCAAACCACACACATTAGCTAGGTGCTTCTACTCAATTAAAAGATATTAAGGCCAGAAGGAAGCATTGTAACCATCTATTCTGAGCTCCTATATAAAATTCCAGCATCAAGCCCATAATTTGTGATTGAGCTAGATGTATATACTAAACTGACCAGCAGTGAAATTGATGTTAACAGTAAATCTGCAGTAGGTGTCAGAATATTTACCCTGTTGAGATGGCTGAGGCAGGAGATGCCTATCTATTACAGTCCTGGAGCCTGACTGAAGCTGAGAGTAATAATAAGGTGTGAGCTCCTTTATACATCTCAACAGGGCAATCATTTTGAAGTCTGACTGAGGATGCTACTGAGATGAATGGGGCAGTTCACACCTCTCAAGTTTTTTGGATCAGCCAGTCTAACATTATTTGAAAGTCTATCGTCACAATTAGGCCGTGTCTCTACACAGAAGTTGAAACACTTTAATTATAGTGGTACAGTTAAAGCAGTACCAGCTGCCTAGTGTGGCTGTAGTTATCTTGGTATAAAGGTGCTTAGTCCAGTAACACTCATTCCCCTATATGTTGGGGAGTAAGCTATAACAGTATAAGACTCCTTTCTATTGATATAGCTGTGTCTACACCAGGGTTTGTACTGGTTTAACTACTTTGGTAAAAAAATAATAATTATTATCCCTCTAACCAAAAGAATTCTACTGGTACAAAATATGCGGGTAGAAAGTCAAACTACTACTACTAATTTTTTTTTAAAAAAAAGGTTAACTTCAATTCTGTAGAAAACAGTTATATCCATTGTGACAAAGTTCCTCCTCTGCCTTGGTGGGTCCTGCACTTATTGGCGGATTTGCTCGCCTCAGAGATTCACGGCAGCCCTCAGTTTGGCCACTTTTTGCTAGTAGCTCAAACTTGCCGTTCATTCGGTTAACCTCATCACTGGCCAGCATGGGGAAAAGGAAGGAGAACAATCCTCGCCGTCTCTGCTGGTCCACCCAGTGAGTCGGGGGACAGGCCAGGGACCTTCCCCTCTGGTGGGACCCACAGTCCAGGTCAACTCCTCCTGTATCCAATAGGGAGTTGGGGAGATGGGGGGAACCCGGGCCCGCCCTCTACTCCGGGTTCCAGCCAGAGGCCTGTGGATCACAGCTGTCTACAGTGTTTCGTGTAACACCTGTGTGACAGCTACAACTCCTTGGGCTACTTCCCCATGGCCTCCTCCCAACACCTTCTCACCACAGGACCTTCTTCCTGATGCCAGATAGCATTTGTACTCCTCAGTCCTCCAGCAGCACGCTCTCTCACTAGTGAGGTCCTTTTTAAACCAGGTGCCCGGATTAGCCTGACTGTCTTAACTGATTCTAGCAGCTTCTTAATTGGCTCCAGGTGTCCTAATTAGCTTGTCTGCCTTAATTGGTTCCAGCAAGTTCCTGATTGTTCTGGAACCGCCCGTTTCCTTATCCATGGAAAGGGGACCTGCTTAACCTGGGGCTAATATATCTGCCTTCCATCACTCTCCTGTAGCCACCTGGCCTGACCCTGTCACACCATAGACAGATCCTAAGTCCATGTAACTGTGCAGGATTTCTACAGAGCATATTTCCAGTGGTTCTATTAATTTTAAGGCCAAAATTTTAAAATCCATCTAGGGAATTTGGACTTCTTATTCCCATGAATTTATCATTCAAACCCTTTAAGCAGCTTTGAAAGTCTCAGTCCTAGGTACTCTTACACTAAAAATCGTATCTGTTTAAACATTAAAATCTATTTAAAAATTGATCTAGTTAAATAAAACCCAATGTAGATTTAAATGGGATTAGCTCTATTTGGTAAACAACCAATGCAAAGCAAACTCATTTAAGCAATGGTTATACATTAGGGGGTTGCACTGGTTTTACTAGATGGATTTTAAATCAATTCAGTTAAACCAATATAATTTTTTTTAGAACAGACAAGTCTCTTGTGATCTGATTCTCACTCAAAACCAGACCTAAAGATATAATCCTATATCCTGCCACCAGATCCTGTTTTTAATACTCCGAGCCATTCATTCCTCCTACAGAAATGTACTACTACAGAGAGACACATTCAGGGCTCATCTACAAAAAACTGGTCTGTAAAAAGTTCACTAACATGCTTATAAATAGCGCTTGGTTCTATCTCCATTGGTAAATACCCATGTTGTAAGGTGGTTATGGCACTACTAGCTACAGCAAACCACCCAGCGTGATAAATTTTGCTATATAAAACAGGCCTTAGTACTAAAAGTGGGCAAATTATTTTGGGGAAATAGAAATTTATCCTAAACAATGCAGTTTTAGAGGCTCTAAAACAATTTGCAAATTCAGATTGAATTTGATGAATAGTTTTGGCTGAAAAAAGAAAAAAAATATCAAAAAAGTTAAAAAAGTTCATTTTGACCATTTCAAAATGAGTGAAAACCCCCTAAAAATGGCTGAATTGAAAAACTAGAAAAATTTGTTTCAAGTTGACCAAAACACTTCAGTCAATTAGAAACAAATTTATGTAAAGTTTTTTGATTCAATAAAATTTTTTGAATAAAACGAGATTCAAAATGGCTTCTTCCCCCCCAACAAATTTTGGTTCAGCGCCGAACAAAAAAAAAAAAAAAAAGGTAAAATAAAATCCATTATTCGCTCAGCTCTACTTATTACACAATACTCTTGATACACTGGGTGGCAGTAAATGATTACCTGGATGCTAGAGTCTTATTTCATAAGGATATCAAAAATCTCTTTTTCTGCACTGACAGTTAACTAAGACAGTACTCCCTCTCCCAAATACCTATCTTCTCAAATGCAGACAGACAGAGCACCTACACAATTTTCTTTTACAATCCCCGGCGTGTCAAAAAACCAGCGAGCATCCTTCAGTTCATTGTGTGTAAATTCCACTCTCTCTTTAGGCTTGTCAGATGAAAAGACAGGCTCCTCTTCCATGTTAAAAGAGAGCTCATCAGGATCAAAGTCAATGACAGCTTTTGACTTCTGTTGTTGAAATGTTCTTCCAACTCTTCCTACATTAAAAAAGAAAAGTATTTTTAATAATTTATGTTACTTTACATTTTCTTCAACTGGAAATTTTTCTTCCTTACAACCGAAAAATAAATAAAAAACACATGATAAAGTAATATAAATGTGATTTATGCTTACAAATTTAAATGCTCAAAAGTCAGGATGTTAAAAAGTGACTTATGTTTCTGTATTTTAATTTTCCTTCTTGTCCAACAAAAAACGAGAAATCCAGTGCTATTAGCAGTCCCCCAGATCATGGACCCGCTATAATGTGCTATTATTATTATTGTATTACAGTAACCCTAAGGACCCCAATCATGTTCCCATTGTTCTAGGCATTGCACAAAACACTTTGTAAATTAGACTTTTTTTTATATATATTTAAGACCTTGATCTTTCAAACACTTATACATGTGCTTAACTCTACTTGTGAGAGTATTGACTTGGATGGAACTGCTTGTATAAATGTAAGCATGTGCATCTTTGCAGCATAAGGCCCTTGATTTGTGGCAATTTCAGTCTCCGCAAGGGGAAAATGGCCTGCAAAGCTTACAACTGCACAAAGCGATGAGCACATCCACTCCCAGTCTTTACACAAAGTAAAACTATTTCTCCATGTTTATTCCCCCCCCCCCTACTGTTCCTCACACGTTCTTGTCAACTGCTGGAAATGGCCCACCTTGATTATCACTACAAAAGGTTTTTTTTATTTTTTTCTCTCTCTCCCCTGCTGGTAATAGCTCACCTTACCTGATCACTCTCATTACAGTTTTCAGAGCTCATTACAGTGTGTATGGTAACACCCATTGTTTCATGTTCTCTGTGTATATAAATCTCCCCACTGTATTTTCGACTGCATGCATCCAATGAAGTGAGCTGTAGCTCACGAAAGCTTATGCTTAAATAAATGTGTTAGTCTCTAAGGTGCCACAAATACTCCTTTTCTTTTTTATAACTGTTAGTTCAGACTCACAATCAAGAAAGCCCACATTATATATAGTATACATCCATTTACACATAACGGTTTCTTTTATGTTTTCTAAGTCTTTGCTCTATACATAGTGTTAATAAGAAGTGTTTTAATTATGGTGTGACACAGGGCCAGAAAGGATTACACAACTAGCAGGCTAACTGACCCAGATTCAACCTTTAGAGATAAATTAGTAGATAATAGTTGTGTTTTTGTGTATGTTTACAAATACATCATTAGTGGTTAACAATGTAACCGAATGGTTCCCATTGCTGTATTCTGTTAATTCAGAGATCAAAAGAAGATATTAACATTTAGATGAACTGTGAATGTAGTAATATTACTATCTTCATTTCTCTTTGAAGTATGTAGTAAACTACCTGTAACTGGGGGGAGATGGACAGCTGCCTTACGTTAATCCATGTAGCTAATTAGTGGTGATGCTTAAGAAATAGGAGGTTACTTCAAAGCTACTATTGTTCACACAAAGACTGCACGCTGCCAAGAGGCTGCCAAAGAACTATAAAAAGAACTATTGGGCCCTGACCCTGTTATCTCAGATTTGCTTAAGCTTGCCAGGGGAAGTTTGAGTCCCAAGACTGAGATCTCCAGTCCCATCTGGATCACCCTGATATTGGACATTGGACTGTAACCTATGGACTAATTCTGAAAGAACTCTTTGCAACTTTAAAGCTCACCATCCCTACAATGAAACTGACCTAAGATTTTTATTCAGGTTTGGGTGTAGAATGATCTTTTAACCAATACCCACTCTCACTTCTTTAATAAATCTTAGTTTAATTAATAAGAATTGGTGGTAAGTGTGTATTTGGGTAAGATCTGAAATATTCACTGACCTGGTGGGTGATGTATCTGATCCTTTGGGATTGGAATAACTTTTTATAAGATGAAGAAGATTTTCAGTAATCTTCATAATATTTGAACTGGCTGTCTGGGTGGGAGCTCAAGGCTGGGTTGCTTTAAGGGAGCTGTGTTTTGGCTTCTGGGTAACCAGTTAGGTATCGTAGAAGCTGTTTTGTTGCTGGCTTGGTGAATCTAAGTATTAGAAATAACTACCAGTTTGGGGGATTGTCTGCCCCCTTCTGTGCAGTTTGCCCTGATTGAGTGATCTAGCATGGCCCCCCTGGGATCCCAGTCACAGAGGAATATGCCTGAACAAAAACTCCAGATCTGAACATTTCTGAACTTGCTGGAAATCTAAAACCTAACTCAGTAGCTGGGCCTATCTCCAGCTATATTAAAGTGTCTTTGGATGGCATTCTCTTTGAAGGTAATTGTAACCTTTTAGCCCATTTCTACAAGACACACTATCAGTTTGCACACTACCAATGAATAGCCAATACAATTAAGTGTATTAGTCTTTTTTATTTTGGAAAAGGCGAAAGAGCTGCGATGCAATCGTGGAAATCCATTAAATCACCTACACCAGAAGGACAAGGACTGAATTGATGCATTGGTGTGGTGTCCAGAACATATATATATATATATACACCTCTTATCGGGTAGAATGAAAACTGGTGACACAAAAAACATCTGAAGTTATGACTTTTAGAAAGTTAGAGATCCTGCATATTAGATTTTCACATATTCCAAGGACAGAAGGTACCATTGTGATCATCTAGTCTGGCTTCCTTTATAACAGGCCAAAGAACTTCTCCTAAATAATTTCTAGAGCAGATCTTTTAGAAAAACATCCAATCTTGATTTAAAAATTGCCATTGATGGAGAATCCACCATGACCCTTGGTAAATTGTTCCTATGGTTAATTACTTTCATTGTCAAAAAAATGATGCCTGTTTTCCAGTCTGAATTTGTCTAGTTTCAACTTCCAGCCATTGGATAATGTTATATGTTTCTTTGCTAGATTGAAGAGCCTATTATTAAATGTGTGTTCCTCATGTAGGTACTTATAGACTATAATCAAACCGCCCCTTAACTTCCTTTTTGTTAAGACAGCTTTTTGTTAATAAGATCAAGAATAAGGATTTACAGAAGATTATTAATATATATTTGAAGAATTCTTATTCGGATATGCTGTTGCTAGTAACCCAAATTAGAATGTATCATAAATGTATGTTGGCTAGCAACATTTACCAATGAAGAATTCACTTTAGACACTGACTTATCATACAGTAAAGCTTAACTGAGTCTTTTGTATAATGCAGTATTTGCATCTGAGAACAAATGGTGATACTCTCCCTCAGATAATACTCACCTATTAAATAACCTTGCTTTTTAAGGCATTTAAGATACTTTTGTTCATCATCACTAAGTTGTTCTTCAGTTTTTTCTGCATCTGCTTTTAGTCTCTCCTGTCTCCTGAACAGTCTGTCAGATGTAGGGTTAATAATTGGAAATTTCAGGAGGTTTAAAGTTGTGCCTGTAAAACAAATTCCAACATTATCCAGGTCTGTGACTGTGCAAACTGAACACAGTATATATAAAATCAATTAAATGTTAAGGTTCAAACAATGAAAAAAACCACACACAGAAGAAAGTTCGCAGGCTGTATGATGGCCTCATTCTTCTTTATGAAACAGAAAAGCAATCACAACAACAAAACTAAAGTCAACTGCTAAGCTAATGGCTCTTCTCAGAAACTATCCGCCACAGTGGTGGGGGAGAGATAGCTCAGTGGTTTGAGCATTGGCCTGCTAAACCCAGGGTTGTTAGCTCAATCCTTGAGGGGGTCATTTAGGGATCTGGGGCAAAAATTGTTTTCGGTTTTCGGCTGAGTGGTTTAATGCAGGGAACCCCAAGGCTGGGGTCTAAGCTCCCTGCCCCCCAGAAGGACTTGACTGAGGGGTCCTGGTTGTACCCACAAGCTCTGTTTTAGACTGTGTTCCTATTGTCCAATAAACCTTCCGTTTTACTGGCCGGCTGAGAGTCACGGTGAATCCCAGGAAGAGGGGTGCAGGGCCCGGACTCCCCCACACTCCGGACACCTTAGAAATTCATGGTTTTTTTACAGTTTTTTTCCTGGAAGACACCATGGCCTTGTTGAGGCTAGGAAGGAAGATGTTTTTTTTAAAATGTGTTAGCCAAAACACTGGAATGCATTTTACAACCTTAGTATAGACCGTGCAATTGTATAATTTATAATGTGTTAGTCTGCCAAGGTGAAGCTTATGGGGGAATGGAAGGTCAGCCAAATTCTTTTCTAACAAATTCTAACTCCTGTTGAGGGTCTTAGCAGCGAGGCAAAGGCATCAATGAGCATGGAGACTGAACTAACTTCACCCCTTGAGGAGTGTCAATATAAGAGGGTCAAGAGTTGTTACTTCTATGCCTCTAGCATCTCAACAGAAGGCTCCCACCACCACTAAGGTAACCTTCCAGAGGTGCCAAATTCACTGAATAATGACACTGAAAGCTAGGCAGCTCTGCTTCAATGAATATTATTCAGTATTGGACAAGATTGCTAAACATTATTTTTCCCAAAGAGATTTTGAGACACATATCTGGCCAAATTATATGAACTGGAGTTTAAGAGTTATGTATATATTGAGAAACTGAAAATAACACTGACACAGGACTTGCTATATTCAGCCCTAGGCCAGTGCCAAAAAGAGCCCCATTAGACTGAAGGATCGGGAAGAGGTTTAACGACTGATATTTTGCAAACCACCAGGGCTAGCAGTAAGATACATGACGCCAATACTCTGCTCTCTCCAGGTCACTTTGCAGTTTGGTTCTGTCCTGCTGCCTGACTGCTTAACCCTTGTCTAATTTTGATGATGCCTGCAAATTTGATAATGGTCAAACTGAGAGCAGAGAAACCCATGAGCCACCCATGCTGGGTGCAGAGAGGAGCTAATTTTTGGTTTTTCAGTTTGTCAAGAAAGCCTTTAGAAGCGTAAAAGTTCTGCACTGGACTACAACTAACAGATGTGCCACTCCTTGAAGACTGACATAATTCTCACTGTAAGGTAAACAGCTCTGAGCACCACGACAACATACCAATGGAAATCAAGAAAGGTAAATTCGCTAGCCCACTCCAGCTATTTTGCTTCACTCTGGTGAAGCAAACTAGATGCAAAGCTAACTTAACTGGCCAGTTGAACCAGGTCTAATAGCTGCTTTGTGACACCAGAGAGGCACAATTGGTTGTTTTTTATATCAGGGGAATGTAATCAAAGCAGTTTTGTTAAAAAAAAAATAATGGAAATGTGAATGGTTGCAGGCAGGAGAAGGGCATTTAAGGGGGAATAAGAGTGAGGGGCTTGGGGCTGCAGCAAGGGGGGTGGGATAAATGGGGATGGGTGATACAAGAGTTGAGGGGGATTGAGGGAGCTCAGGAGAGGGACAATGGGAAGGGGACATGAGAATGAGTAGCAGAGGCACAGGAAGAATAGGGGCAGAGGTTTGTCCCCTTCCATGTCTGAACACCAGGATGTGAGGGTCTACCCCCTATGATTTAGTTGGGGTTGGTCCTGCTTTGAGCAGGGGGTTGGACTAGATGACCTCCTGAGGTCTCTTCCAACCCTAATCTTCTATGATTCTGTGTGAGTTGGTACCTGGATGTCCTGTATCCACAATGGTGCCTGAGCCCCTCTCCCGTGTGTGTGCACCAGGATCTGGGGGCCCAGCTCATCTATGGTGGTCTGACCCCTCTCCTTGCCTCCCCATATGAACCAGGTTCTAGAGACCTCTTAACTTTCTGGGGGTGTCTAGCCCCTTTCTCTTGCCCTCTGCCCCTTCCATGTGAGCCAGGATCTGTGGAAGCCCCCCTGCCCCTCTGGATGGAGAGCTTTAAAAAGGCATGCTGGGTGCATGCACCAAGAAGACACTGATGAGACAAAGGTGAGGACCTGAGAACTGGCATGCCTAGTGCCAAATGCTGGCTTCATGGGATGGGATGGGAATGGGAGGGGGAGCTGGAAATGTTGAGGGGGGGCATTGTATGTAGCAGGGAATGGTGTGGCAGAGGGCAGAGAAGGAGAGAGACACACGAGTCTTCCCTCACATGCTTAAAATTACTATTACAACCATGTCATAAAACTGTCAAGGTTTTGGGACCTAGAACACGGATGAGATTTCTCTCGCCGGCCCTGTTAGTGGCTACACACTGCAAATGTTTCAAAGCATGACCATTCTTCCCATTCCACTATAACAAAACGTACAGGAGCAGGGAGGAGTACTGAGGAATCACATAGCAACTGAGTGACCTAGTGGAAAGACCACTGGACTGGGACTATTCCTAGCTCTGTCCATAGCTGGCTGGGTGATCTTGGGAAAGTCACTTCACCTCCGTGCCTCAGTTTCCCATCTGTGAAATGGGAATATGGAAAGTTCTTTGAGATCTATTGATGAAACCACGAGATAAAAGCTAAGTCTTTTGATTATTAGTTAGCCACAGTAGCATATCAACTGAAAACCTAAGTGAGAACGACAACTGTCCGAATGATCACTGCCTCTTACCAACAAACATTTCTGTTTAAAAAACTAAGAAATTCACTGGCAAAAAAATTCAGAATTAAGATTATCTGGTGACAGCTTGCATCCCTCCAGAACGCTGAGTTCAGCAAACTCAAACTTCTGATAATCAAGAAATACAGAGTTAAGGTAAAACCCCACACAACCTTAACTCTGCCCAAACACACCAGTAACACAAATACTGGCACTTTGCCTCTCCTCTGTAATGGACAAGTATTATCTGCACTTTCCCTATGCTCAAAGATGAGCCTACTCCCTGGACAGAATATCACACTTGTGAAATTTAACAACTGCTTCATATCCTTTTACAATCCCTTGACACTTGCACACAGGATATTTCCCAAACCTGGACTTTCCCCTACCCATCATTAAATCCACACACAGCTGCTCTCATACACCATCTCACTACTGACAATGCCCATGTCAAGAAGCTTCCACTGCCCTGCTACAACCTACACAATGCTGAACTGAATGGATGCAGACTGGAACCCGCATCTCTTTCTTTTGGGGGTACTCAGCAGCAAATCTCCTCATATCACAATCACAGCTCTTCCAAGCTGTCCCAGCTTATTCATCCCCCATTAAATACAGCTACACCAAATGCTTAGAGTGTATGCAGATGATTCCCAGTGGCTATTGCCAGCTTCACAGGGCTGAGTTAAGGTTGGATTTCTTGGTTTTCAGAAGTTTTGAGTTTTGCTGAACTTGAAGTTCTGGAAAGGCCCAAGCTACCACTGGACAACCTTAACTCGATGTTAACAAAGGTTTGTGCCATTTAATATGCCTGCATCAGAATGCAAATGCACAAGGAGACCATATTAAGGGAAAGCTTAACGCTGACATTTGTTAACTTTGGAGTGCTTGATTTTTCAACCTTAAAAGTTCTTTTACCAACTTTTTTGGGGAATAGTTATTTCTACATAACACCCAGGAGACCACAATCAGAAATAGGCTCCTATATAAAAGCCTAAGAGACACTCCTTGCCCTGAAAAGCATAGTCCAAACAGATACTGATAAAAGTCCCCATCCATGCCCCTCACCTGGCCAGGGCGAGATTGTTGCTCTGTTGATCACCTCCGGCGCTTTGGACTTGCAATAGTCAGACTGCAGCAGAGTATTGAACAGTGTGGATTTGCCGGAATTGGTAGCTCCCACAAGATACACATCGCCATTGCACTTCCAGGAGCGTTGCAGCTTGGAGATCAGCTTCTCCACTCCATAGCCTGTCTTGGCACTGATCAGGTGCACATCCACCAAGTTCTGGCTCCCAGTCCTACCAACCTGGCCCCCAGTGCCCTGGGCTGCAGGGAGGATGCCCACGCGGGCACAGCTCGTCAACAGCTGTTTTCGGAAGCGCTTCAGATAGTCTGGAGAGTCCCCAGGCAACAGGTCCACCTTGTTGCCCACCACCAGGATGCTGGACCCTGCATCCACCAGCTGAGGCAGATCCGGTAGCACCGAGTCGGGCAGGTCTAGCACGTCCACCATGTATAGCACCAGGGGGGGGCGACCGTGGCGTGGGGGGCTGCGCAGGGCAGCGCTCACCAGATTGCGGTATTGCTCCCGGGACACATGCATGTGCAGCGCCTGCTGATGATGGATCAGGAGCCAGCAGCGCTGACACACCACACCTTGCAGGGCCCGGTGCGCCTCCGAACCCCCCAGGGCCCCCTGTGCCCCCAATCCTTCCGAGCTCCCCAAGGCCCCCTGCCCCTCCGAACCCCCCAGGGCCCCCTGTGCCCCCAATCCTTCCGAGCTCCCCAAGGCCCCCTGCCCCTCCGAACCCCCCAGGGCCCCCTGTGCCCCCAATCCTTCCGAGCTCCCCAAGGCCCCCTGCCCCTCCGAACCCCCCAGGGCCCCCTGTGCCCCCAATCCTTCCGAGCTCCCCAAGGCCCCCTGCCCCTCCGAACCCCCCAGGGCCCCCTGTGCCCCCAATCCTTCCGAGCTCCCCAAGGCCCCCTGCCCCTCCGAACCCCCCAGGGCCCCCTGTGCCCCCGTCCTGCCCAATCCTTCCGAGCTCCCCAGGGCCCCCGTCCTCTCCGAGCCCCCCGGCACCCCGGGGCCCCCCGGCTGCCCGCCCATCAGGCGGAGGTACTTCTCGCTGGGCAGGTAGCCGGGCACGGCGGGGTCTCGGCAGTGCAGCTCCGCCCCGCAACCCGAGCAGTTCACCCCGCTGGGCGGCACCGACGGGTCCGGCCGCCCCGTCACCCGGTGCTGCCGCTTCTCCCGCGGCCTCCCCGGCGGGCGGCCCGGCGCGGCGGGCGGCTCTCCGGCCGGCGCCGGGCCCGGCTCGGGCACGTACTCGGGGAAGACGAACTGCTCCTCCTCGCCGCCCGGCCCCTGGGCCGCAGGGTCCCGCCAGGGTCGGGTGGAGAGGCCGCCCGGTCTCCCCGGCCGCAGGGCAGCGGGCAGGAGCCGGCCGGGGCCCGGGGGCTGCCGGCCCGGTAAGCCCCGGGCCAGGGCCCCCAGCAGCGCGCGGCTCAGTCGGTGCATGAGAGAAGCGAGGCCGCGGCTCCGCTCCCCCGGCCTCGGCCACGCGGAGAGCCCGGCCTAAGACAGCGCCTCCTGCCGGGCGGGACTGGGCAGCCGGGCGGGGCCTGCCGGACCCAGCGAGGCAGGGAGTCCAGGGGCTGCCCAGCATCGCCTCCCCCCATGTCCAAGGGCAGGGGTAGGGGCAGCCTCAGCCAGACCCCACACGGGGCCAGGCAGTGCCAGTGATGCCAGCGCCTGGCTCGCTGCGTGACCCTGGGCAAGTGGCTTGGCCTCTCTTCTGCTCCCCCAGCTGTAAATTGGGGCCTGCCGCTCTGTGGGGTGCTGAGTGGGCCAGACCCACCTGGAGCAGTGGGAAAGCGCTAGGAGCACCCAGAACAATGCAGTTTACTTCTCATGACAAACTTTTTGGTGGCCTCAGAGTGTGGCCACCAACTCTTGCTGGTGACCGTTGGGACATATTTCCTAAAATACTTAATTAACGTTAGGAAAAACAAATAAATATGCACATGTCCAAATCATTATTTATTTATGTAGGATTATTTTTGCAGACTCAATAATAAAAATAAGGTACAGCTGTTTCTATTCTTTACTGGACCTAACAAAATAGAAACACAAATAAGGTTTTTACACATTCTTGTCTTTTTTCTTGTTGTTTCGTTTGCTTTTTTGGTTGCTTTAAAAAAAAAAGTGATATTAACAAACATGCAAATATTACTTTCACAGCAGGCTTACACTGGGGACAAACTAAGTCCTGGATGTGGAGGTTGGTACGGAGGCAGTAGGGGCCAAGGGTCACTGGGGGCCAGGGTTGATGGGGTGAGCTCGGGGCCAGAGCCTGTCACCGTGTGGCAGGGGAATGGAGCCCAAATCCCTGTGCCTGGAGTCTGCCCCAGTTTTTGCCCCAGATCCCTAAATGCACCCCTCAAGGACTAAACTTACAACTCTGGGTTTAGCAGGACAATGCTCAAACCACTGAGGTAGCCCGTCCTCCCTCCCATGCCTCCTCAGGGCTGAAGCCGGACCTTGCCCCAGGGAAGGTGGGGAATTCACACCTACTACCTGCTCCTCCGGCTTTTGTGTCTCCAGAAGGGGGCAGGGCCCAATCACTGCTGGCAGTCCCTGGGGGAGGGTCCACCGCTTTGCCCCCATCACTGCCCAGGAGGTTGTGGCTGCCCAAAAAGCCCCTGGTGGCTGCATGTAGCCACAATGGCCGCATTTGAGAAATGCTGTAGACAGCAGTGCTTCTGAAACTCCCTTTTTATAACTCAGAGATGCTCAAGCACTTGCATCTGCATTTGAATGTGTGGTGGCCAGTGGAAGCTGGTGTGGGATCAATCATGGTGTTTTAACCCAAGCAATAATAGTGCAAACCTTCTTCCCCCCACCCCAATCATCTTAAAATCATGCTTTCAATCATAAGCACTACACGAGGAGGAGGATTGGCTGAAGTGTGGCTCTAAACCTGCAATAAGCATGGTTGTGCCCATGTGGAGCTCATTGCAAAATGGCTCAGTCAGGGCCTATGTTGGTAATTCACTCAATTGTAACAAAATGCAAACAACTCAGCAAGAGATTGAGTAAGGGTGTTCTTGAATGACTGAAGAGTCTTGGAGCCTCAATCTGCAGTGCCCCGTGCAAAAGGCCCTATGTGTGGGTTACCATATTTCAGGTTCCCAAAGAGAGGACATTGCATGTGTGTGGGGGTACAATTGGGAAACTGGGGGGAGGAGGAGCTGAGTGAGGTACAGCTGGGGTTGCTGGAAGGGGTACCTGCAGTAGGGGTAGTTACTGGAGGTGGGGGCAGTGCCACTTCCTGTCACGGTGGCAGAGGAGCTGGCACAAGCTCAGAACGCAAGGATGTCCATCAGGCAGCCCCTCCCAGGACAGGGATCCAGCAACTGTGGCTGCAGGGGAACAGATCAATTAGCTGTGGATGCAGGGCAGGAACCCACTGGAAGCAGATCAATCAGGGCTCTTTCTGAGGTACAGCATACACTCTGCAAGAATCCAGGACATTGCCTGTTATTTGAAAAATCCACCAGGACAGAAGACGGAGGCTCAAAAAAGAGGCTCTGTCCGGAAAAACAAGATGAGTAGCGCCCAGAAACCGCCGGAGCTAGTACTGCCAGCCTCAAGGATTAAAAAATCCAAAGTCAGATTGATTTTAAAATCATGAGATGTTGCTAGCTCTTGGATTGGGTTTAATTGCCTTCTGCTGGCTGTGCCTCCCAGGGTGATGCTTTCAAGCTTTTCACCACAATCACCGCAGGCCTGGAAACATTTTTTTAAGTACAGTAAAAGCAGGAACTCCCACATGACACTATGACTCCAAGGGCTGGGTCTTTCTGTAACTCACCCACTATTGCAAGCCTTGCAATAAAAAGGTGCAAGCTGGCAGTGCCCATGGCATGATACCCTGACCCTGCAGGGGGACCTACATACAGGCCCCTCTGCAGGGCTAGAGTCTCTGGGGACAGTGTTTTCCCCAGGAACTGAAATGGGGAGGGGGTGTGTGTTCAAATTTACTGGGGGGGTGGGGGGGGAGGTCAGGGCTGATGAGGGGTGGGACTGTGAGGGTGAAGGTGGGCTGTATGGCACCATAGTAAAAACTGAAAAATGTTTCATGACCATTTTATTAGATGGATTTTAAAATCATCATCACACAAATTAAAAAGTTGGCTACTCAAGCCTTCTATGAAGCACTACATCTACATCCTTCTTGGTTTCTTGTTATAATTTTGCACAACTCTGTTAATGAACTTCTCGAATGCAATGCGTTCATATTTGGTGGCTTCTCGTGTGTCCGGTACTTCCATTCTTTCAACTGATATGCTCATTAGTTCATTCACATGATCAGGCAGAAGGCGACTTCTTTCAAAATATAAAATTCTATTCAATGATGAAAAAGAACGCTCAACTGTAGCTGTTGTGACTGGGAGTAGCAAAAGATGAATTCCTACTTCTTTCATCCCAGGAAACAGAGCACAAAGATCCGGTTGAGCCACTAGTGATGATAAAAAAGAAGTTGAAGTCAAATCTTCATTCATTCATGGTATGATATTCCACGCTGTGTTCAAATTCTCTATTCTGTCCTGAGCACAGGGCAGCCCCATTGCTGGAGTGCCTCACTCCACTCAACTGTTGGTATTTTATAGGACAGGGATCTGTAAAAGCTACAAAGAGGCTGAGTAGAATCTAGAAGTCGTTGTTGTAGATTTTTAAGACTCAAGTCTGCGCACTTTTTCAGTTGTCTTAACAAACACTTCTTGTCCTCTTCACTTAAGGATTCAATATAAATGCCTTCATTAGTCAACTTCTGGACTGAAGTCTTTGCTTCTTCCTGTACTTTTTCAATGGATAGCTCTTGGATTGATCCAAATGTAACTTCTATTGCTGGACAAAGATCTACTACTGTTGTAGCAGATGCCTGGATGGCATTGTTTAATGACCCAAGTGGTTTCAACAGTAGACTTACAAGAGAGAGAATGGCAATAGTCTTCTCTGAACGTAGTAGCAAAAGTAATCCACCAGCCCCACTACTTAGATCCATCCCATCTTGGTAGATACTTTCCAAAGCCAGTAATAATGGCTGGAGTAATTTTAAGACAGCAGCCAAGGATCGCTCATGAGAAAGCCAGCGGGTTTTCCCAGGTTGGACTAATTTGAACTTCAGTCCCAGTGTATCTTCTATATTTTCCAAGATATTCAGTCTTTTTGGACTCTTGCTGAAAAAATAATATAATGAAGATATTAAATTTATAGCTTTTAAAATGTCTTTCGGAGAGTCTGCGGCTCGTACTAGCGCTAGTTGGAGTAGATGGCCTCTGCAGGGTGTATAGGAGACACTAGGGTTACACTTTTCTTTCAGCAAAGCTTGTCCTCCACCATGTTTTCCAAAGAAGTTTGCAGCTTCATCAAATGCACAAGCAGTCATCTGTTTGGGGTCCCATTGACAAGCATTTAACTCTTCTAAGATGTCGGTTGTCACAGATGCAGCCAATCTGTCTTCTATAACTTGAACATCTAGAAATGCATCTACTGGCCTACCACTGACATCAAGATAATGTACACGATGACTTAATACTTGATGACCATTTGCATTGGTGCATTCATTAGCCATGTATGTAAATTTTTTGAATGGGGTGAGAGAGTTCTTCACTTTTTCAACTGTTGAGTCTTTCACTCTTGCACCTCATGTTTCTAACCAGTCAGTTGAGTTTCTTGCAGAAAGACAGTGAGCATTTGCTGGTCTTGTTTGGAAACAGTGTTCAACTTCAGGATGAACAAGTGACAGTGCACTTAACATTGGCCTCCAGTTTGTAGTGTGTGGTATCTCTTGCCTAAATAAAAAGTATGATGTTTGTTTGCATGAACTGTGTTGTGTCTCTAGGATTCTTAACAGCCTCATTAACACTCACCGGTGTTGTCCTTGGTCAGTGGAAACTCAGAGTTCAGAGGTGCTTTCACATGAGTTCATCTCCCAGGTGGGGGGCAAGAAGGCACCTTGCTCGTTCCTCCAGCTGCTCACTGTTCGCTCTGACCACTGTTGTTCATTGTGCCACTGTTCATTCCATCGCTCTGTTACCAATGGCCCTGCGCCGTCACCTTCTGCTGCCACTATGACCTCTGCGAGTCCGTCTCTTGAGGGTCCATGCAGCTCTCAGTGATTTTAGCTGAGCTCTCAGTGGGGGAACCTCACTGCTAATGCAGGCTGGCCATCTCTTCCACAGAAACACTGTCCCACAGCAGGTCTAAGCACCTGATTATCAGTGATTTCAGCTTAGGGGTCACTTAATAAAACAAAGACTATCTATGGAGCCTAATCAGTTCTGTCTTTAAACAGTGGAGGGGTGCAGGTCTAATAGTACTTGTGACTCAGGCAGACCATCAAGCAAAACACCTGTCCCCACCCTCTCTTGATGCCCTCAATCAGCACAGGCTAAGTACAGTTCTACGGCCCTTTACTCATACAATGGAAATAACACTTCATTACATCTCCCACCTCGCATTCAAGTGATTTATAACCCAACCCTAGCCAAAATCTATCATTTGGGCAACAACAGCTCTGTTTGCTGGATACCTAGGTAGATGGGGTGTGAATGAAAATACAATCCGGTCCTGAAGCCTTTTCCCCCAGCTCATCACTAGCTGTCAGGGAGAGCTCATTTAGACTTTACTTAGAAATCATAATGTGAAATTATTAGGTTGGCCAACATCACCCAAATGAAGGCACTGACATGGTCATAAAAACAACAGCTGTATAAGGAAGCTAGTCTATGGTCATACTTTTCAAATCTATTATACTTTTTCAGGTACAAGTATTTTATCATATGCTGTATATGCTTTTAAAGTGTGTATTAATGTTTCAATTTCCATTCAAATTTCCAATCACTAAATTGCATGTAACTAGTTCACAAAACTGGGGGGGGGGTTGTTGGGGAAATTCGGGGGGGGGTGTAGGGAAATCCCTGTCTGAGGAGCACCCCCGCTTGTGTTTGCAAGGTCAGCCTGCCCCCTCCAAGGGCTCTGTGTGACGCATAAAATCGAGGGGGTGGAGCGGTGACCGACTGCTACAGCTGGGCAAAGCCCTGAACCTCCGTCACGCTTCAGCCTACTCCAGGAGGGGGGCACGTTCCACTCTATCCTACCCGCGGCTGGGATGGGAACAGCGCTTTTATGCACCCCTATTTTGGGAGAATGGTACGTGCCACCCCACCTCAAAAAGATGGGCACCGCGCGACACGATGCCAAGGCGCACGCGTATGCCGCACTTCACTCGTCACTCTCGCCTGAGCCGCGCGCATGCGCGCTCCTCGAGTCTCCCCAAGAACTGGTCACGAGGCGGCTCAGGAGGACCATAGCGCGAAGTGCGCGCGCAGCCGCAGTGCGAACTGGAGTGGGTGAGGCCAGCCCATAGCTTGCGCAGCCGTAGTCAGATCTTGGACCGCACGCAGCCGCAGTGCGATAAGGAGGCGGGATCGAAATAGTGCGCGACCGCAGTCCGGTCTAGTGTCATGCGCGTGAGCCTCCGCGTCCGTCCATCGCGGGGACAGGTCCGTCCCGGTAGCTGCCGCTGAGGTCGCCCCGCGCCGCCAAGATGTACGACGCGGACGAGGGTGAGCGCGCCACAGCCATGCCCTGGCGGCGGGTCCCGTCACCTCAGCCGGAAGCTCGGCGCCGGAGGGCTGCCCCTGGGGGGCGGGCACGGGCCACAGGCCCCTGGGGTCCCGGGCCGGGCCGGGCCGGGCCTGCAAACCCTTGCCGCGCAGCCGTGCGGCCGGGAGCGTGGTCGAGTCCCTGCGCTTCACCCCGGCGGGGCTGGGAGCGGAGCGGGGAGGGCCGCTGGAGGAGCCGCAGCTGTACCTCCAGGTCCCTTCTAAGTGTCCGTGCTTATCGCCAGGAGCAAGAGCACAGGCTGGGGGGCTCTGAGCGGGGACGCGGAGAGCCCGGAAAGGCTGGGGGATGTGGTGACTGGTCAGCTGACCCTGCCGGGCAGTGGCGAAGAGAGAGTGCGATCCTGAGACGCATAAACGGGGGGATTTGGAGCAGAGAGGTTATTTCACCTTTATATTTGGCACTTTTATATATGACTCCTGCTGGACTGTGTCCACCTCTGGTGCCCACAATTCAAGAAGGATGTTATTAAACTGGAGAGGGTTCAGAGAAGAGCCATGAGAATGTTTAAAAGATTGGAAAACAAGCCTAATAGTGATGGGGCCAAAGAGCTCAATCCGTTTAGCTGAACAAAGGGGTGATTATTGTAGTCTGTAAATACCTACATGGGGACAAATACTTGAAAATGTGTTCTTCAGTCTCGGAAATAGAAGTCTAACATGATGTAATGGCTGAAAGTTGAGGCTAGACAAATTCAGATTGGAAATAAAGGTTTTAACAGTAAAGGTAATTAACCCTTGGAACAGTTTACCAAGAGTTGTGGTGGATTCTTAATCCCTGGCAGTTTTTAACTCAAGATGGTTTATGCTCCTGGAATTATTTTGAGGGAAGTTCTATGACTAGATGAGGTCAGACTAGATGATTAGAATGATCCCTTCTGGCCTCGGAATCTGTGAATCTAGTGTAGACTCGACCTTAGGCATTTTAACAAGTGACCTGATTTTCAAAAGTGCTGAGCACACAGTGGCTCCCACTGGAATCAAAAGTAGCTGATGGGGAAACTGGTGCTTTGAAAAATGGAGCTAAGTATTGGGCTCCTGTTTTTTGAAAGTTTCAACCTTTGACCGTATGTTTATAGGGAATTTTAGTATTTTATGGTAATTAAAAAGTGTGAGGGCAAAGCTTAAAAACCTGCATGAGTGTCCAATGTTCTTGATGCTACAAGTGAAAAATGTGTTTTAGAGTAACAAAAACTTTGAAAGATGCTTAGATATTGGAATAACTTGTCTGTGGTTCCTAAATAAACAGGAAGCTGAAACATCTGTTAAGATACAATTGAAAGTTAATTGATCTTTACCAAAGGCATAAAGGGCCTCATCCAAAGCCTACTGATGTCAATAAAAATCTTTCTTTTGACTTTAATGAGCTTTGCATTGAATTCAAACTGATTTATTAGTTGCTATTCTAGGAAAGCACAAGTTTTGAGTGCTATCATGTGTATTTTGCTGAGTGGTGGTAAAGTGTTTAGGAACAGATGCTTAACCTTAGGAAACAAAGTAGACTGAATCCTATTGTTCCCATAAAAGTTCTTGTTTATAATAAGCCTTCATAGGTTGCCTACTTTTTCTCAAGGGCCAGTAAAGTAATAAAACTTTTCTGTGTTCCAGATACAAATAAATTACAATATTTTTATTACTGTAGTGTCTATGAGCCCCAGACATGGACCAGGACTCCACTGTGTTAAGCACTGAGCAAATACAGAATGAAAGATGGTCTCTGCCCCAAAGAGCTCACAGTCCAAGTATTGACACTAGGCTGTGTTCGTTCCTGTTATCCCTCTTTCAGGTTTTATTAAGCTCACTAGATTCCACTGCATGCATCCGATGAAGTGGGTTTTAGCCCACAAAAGCTTATGCCCAAATAAATTTGTTAGTTTCTAAGATGCCACAAGTACTCCTCATTTTTTTTTTTAGAAAAATAATGTATTTGTGTGCAGCCATTGGGTCTTTAGAAGCTATATACAGCCAAAGAAAACATGAATGAATAGAAAGACTGATTTAAGTGTTCTGCTTTCTTGGTAGATATGCAATATGATGAAGATGATGATGAAATCACTCCAGATTTATGGCAAGAAGCATGCTGGATAGTTATTAGGTAACTATCAAACTTTCTAAGAAATGTTAAGAATAGTGAAGTAATCAGGCAAGTGTACGCTTAGCTAAAACACCTAATACTAATAAATATTATATCCTAACTTATTGTGATGAAAATTCCAAGATTTCATGTCCAGAATCATAAATGCTTTCTCTTTAAGAATGAAAGAACGGTTACAAAGAGAGAACATAAGATTTGAGACCACTGGGCCTGTGTATAAATGGCCAAAGGTCGATGGTTTTGTAAGTCATTGCCTTCCTAGACAGTCTGAAAGCATTTTCCTAGCAAATTCAGCATTAACACAATATTTTCCATTATTGCTTGTGGGTGTAGAGGTACATTTATAAGATTACTGCTAAGAATAATGCTAACATAGTGAATTGGTAAGTTAAGGCCCTGATCCCACAGCTTCTTGCAAGTCAGTCAATAGGGAACAAAGTTGCAGGATCTGGGCATAAATATTTCTGTCTGTTTTTTGAAAGTTTCTTTGGAACAATTGTTTTCTTCTCACAGCACAATGTTGAAATACAAGCAGATATTTGTTTCATGTAGCAATAATATCCTTTGATTAATTACAGTATGTTTATCTTGAATTTTTAAACATTACCTGATAATTAACATAGTTTATGGATATGTAAACTGAGAATTTTTGTTGATTAATTGAATATGCCTTATTTTTTCTAAGCTCCTATTTTGATGAGAAGGGGTTGGTCCGACAACAGCTGGATTCTTTTGATGAGTTCATTCAGATGTCTGTGCAGAGAATTGTAGAAGATGCACCACCTATCGATCTACAAGCTGAAGCTCAGCATGCCACAGGGGAAGTTGAAGAACCGGTAAGAGGGACATTTGCAGAGTTTGATTCTTTTAATCATACAGATGTGAAAATTGTGCTGGGAGTTCTTATTGCAGGTGAACAGCTGAAGGCTGCAGCAGCAGATCCAGTCAATTAGCGCATGATATAGCTAAAAAGAAATGCTACTAATGGGGAAACGAATGGGTCATTAAAGCAGTTGAAACGCCAAACATTTTTGGCAAAAATGGTATGTCCATAATGAACTTTATAAAGGGTGAGAAATATCAATTTTTTTAGTCTTTGTTCGTTTCATGTTAGATTTTCAAAAATTTTCAGCACCCACAGCTGGGGCCAGATATTCAAAGGGCTCAGCTTCTATTGTTCTCATTTGGCACATGTTATCAAATTGTATTCCTTAACTCCAGAAGCATGATGTGCTACATGTAATCAGAATGCCATTCTCAAACTTCTGGAACTTAATTTCAAAACATTGCTTTCAATCTAGGCCAAGTGAATGTTACACTTCTGGACCCTGTTCATATCAAGTTTAAAGAAAAGCTGGCTGGAGAAAAATGAAGATCTTGATACAAGTTTTAGTAACCAAAAGATAACTTATCCTCACACAGAGTAACAACTGCAGAGAAATAACTAAATAGATTTCTAGTTAGATTGTAAGCCCATTGGGGTGGGGCGACCCTCCTTTAGTTCTGTGTTTGTACAGTACCTAGTACAATGCGGTCCTGCTCCATGACTGGGGTTCCTAGGTGCTGTGGTAGTACAAATACTAAAACTAAAGCAAATCTTCTGAGCCAAGTATGAAATATTTCATCATAAGGTGCAACTTGCTGAAAAAAATGTAAGCTATCCATAATAGGGATTGGAATGAAAGTGCCCTTTCAGTCATAAATAAAATTGTTAATGTTAGGCTATAGTAAACCAATGCAAACAATAAGTATATTAAAAGAGAATTACTTGAATTCCACTGTTGACTATATTACATTTAACAGATTTAGAAACTGTCAGAAGTCATTCATGAAACAGACAATCACAGTGGGAAAACTTGAACAGCTTATGATCTGAAATACAGCTCTTGAAGCAGCTATAATTAGGTTTTCTTCTTTTTATACTATCCATCTCCATTACCAGATCAGTTCAGTGTGCATCTATATCTGATGGTGCCCTGGCCAGCTGAGTAAGGAAACTGATACTTGGGACATAAGAAGTGGCCAAAAGGAGAATGTGCACCTTGTTGAAGTCCAGGTTTTTTTCTCTCTCCATTTTTCCCCTGTTCTCTTGCCGGGAGGTCTTTTTATGCCTTACTGCTGGATGGATGGATAGAATTGCTCCCACCAGAGTTTATGCAATGTGGGGATCACCAGATAATCCAGAAAAAGATGCTGCTGCACTGACACAAGGCTTTTGTCTGCAATTTTGTGTCCTCTTCACATAAGTCCTAGTCTTCTTTTCCACCACCTGCAAGAAGTCATGGGGAGTCAAATTCTCATCTACCGCTTGGTAGTGTGTAGTGCTTTGAGATGCTACAATTATATGCACAATAATTAAATATATGTAAATAAAATAGTCCCGGCTTTGTGCCGTGGTGCAATTCCAGGACTCTTTTTTTTGTGCTTCTGATTTTAGACTTTTTTGGGAGTAACAAAGCAGTGTAAATATTTAATGTCTCTTACAGGATATATTTTAAAATAAAGAAATACTGTGATTTCAAGTTTGAAGTTCTTGTATCTTAGTAGATTTTTAATACCATTATAAATTCATATTTACATATTTTCTTGCTGACCCAGTAAATATTAATGGTCTTATCTTGAAGGCAAAATAATTTTGTAATGTGATCTGATCTTACTAGACAATAAAACATCTATCTCAGCAAATGTGTGCAAATCCATAGAGAAGTATGTGAGAAGGGCAAGACCTGTTAGGGACTTTAATCTGCTTCTCCCACCACCATTCTCAACCCAAGCCAGTGCCGGATTGCCCCCTACAATATTTTTTCTCCTAATTTGTCTGGTTTGTAAATAAACAATTCTGCTTCTATCACTGCACCTGTCATTAATAGATTTTGTTGTCAGAAAACTTTTCCTGGTAATCTTCCTAAAACTTTCTTTAATTTTATCACACTCTTGCTAGTGAATAACCCTTTGTAGCATGCTAAATAACTATTCTCCCTCTTTAGTGTTATGAAATCTTCAAACTACTTGGAGATTGTCTTGTGTTTCTCTTTTTTTTTTTTTTTTTTTTTTTGCATTCCCTCCTGCCCAATATCTTTAGTCATGGCTAAGAGAATCTGTTTATATTTAGGACTTTTCCATGAGGATCAACCTTTCCAGATCTTAATCGTTTGTTTTTCTCTGAATTCTCTTGTGTTTATCCTACATCTGTGTTAATGAGGCATCCAGTGAAGTGTTGTAAGTGCAGTTTGTCTACAGACCTATAGAAAGGGATTACCTCTCTAATCTGTGAATTGGGATCTCTGTGTGTGGCATTGTATATGTATTAAACAAGCTCTAAAATTCTCTCATGCATATTGTGATTTGCCATTCTGATTATTAAAATTAGTTATTTTGGGTTATTTTCAGCCACGATATCTGCTGAAGTTTGAACAAATCTATCTCTCCAAGCCTACGCATTGGGAAAGAGATGGTGCACCTTCACCCATGATGCCCAATGAAGCCAGATTGAGAAATCTTACGTAAGAAAAAACTCCTTAGCAGCTGTTGGATACCATGAAGGAACACATCTGCAATCTAAATTAATAGGATTTTCTCTAATTTTAATTATGCCCTGTAAAATGAAGAATTACTTCCCTATATTTAAAACAAACTACTTGAGTATTAAGTACAAAAGATCACGGACACACTATTACTAAGTAATATAATTTAACAGTACCAACAGTTTCTCAGAATAACTTTCAGTCCTTTATTTTATGCTTTCTCTAGTTCAGAATGCATTATCTTCATATTATCGTGGATGGGTATAAACTGTTTAGGATGGACAGGCGCGGGCGAAAAGGTGGAGGAGTTACACTGTATGTAAGAAAGCAGTATGACTGCTCAGAGCTCCAGTATGAAACTGGAGAAAAGCCTGTTGAGAGTCTTTGGGTTAAGTTTAGAGGCGAGAGCAACAAGAGTGATGTCGTGGTGGGTGTCTGCTATAGACCACCGGACCAGGGAGATGAGGTAGATGAGGCTTTTTTCAGAGAACTAACAAAAGTTTCTAGATCACAGGCCCTAGTTCTCAAGGGGACTTCAATCACCCTGATATCTGCTGGGAGAGCAATACAGCGGTGCACACACAATCCAGGAAGTTTTTGGAGAGTATTGGGGACAATTTACTGGTGCAAGTGCTGGAGGAACCAACTCGGGGCCATGCTCCTCTTAACGTGCTGCTCACAAACAGGGAAGAATTGGTTGGGGAAATAGAAGTGGGTGGCAGTCTGGGAGGCAGTGACCGTAAGATGGTAGAGTTCAGGATCCTGACAAAAGAAAGAAAGGAGAGCAGCAGAATATGGACTCTAGACTTCAGAAAAGCATAATTTGATTCCCTCAGGGAACTGATGGGTAGGATCCCCTTGGAGACTAATAAGAGGAGGAAAGGAGTCTAGGAGAGCTGGCTGTATTTTAAAGAAGCCTTATTGAGGGCACCAGGAACAAACCATCCCAATGTGCAAAAGAATAGCAAATATGGCAGGCGACCAGCTTGGCTTACCAGCAAAATCTTTGGTAAGCTTAAACTCAAAAAGGAAGCTTACAAGAAGTGGAAACTTGGACAGATGACTCGGGAGGAGTATAAAAATACTGCTCAAGCATGCAGGGGTGTAATCAGGAAGGCCAAAGCACAATTGGAGTTGCAGCTAGCAAGGGATGTGAAAGGTAATAAGAAGGGTTTCTTCAGGTATGTTAGCAACAACAAGAAGGTCAGGGAAAGTGTGGGCCTGTTACTGAATGAGGGAGACAACTTAATGATAAATGATGTGGAAAAAGTTAAAGTACTCAATGCTTTCTTTTGCCTCGGTCTTCACAGACAAGGTCAGCTCCCAGACTGCTGCACTAGACAGCACAGCATGGGGAGGAGGTGAGCAGCCCTTAGTGGTGAAAGAACAGGTTAAGGACTATTTAGAAAAGCTGGACATGCACAAGTCCATGGGGACGGATCTAATGCATCCGAGGGTGCTGAGGGAGTTGGCTGATGTGATTACAGAGCCATTGGCCATTATCTGTGAAAACTCGTGGTGATCTGGGGAGGTCCCGGATGATTGGAAAAAGGCAACTATAGTGCCCATCTTGGAAAAAGGGAAGAAGGAGAATCTGGGGAACTACAGACCTGTCCACCTCACCTCAGTCCCTGGAAAAATCATGGAGCAGGTCCCCAAGGAATCTCTTTTGAAGCACTTGGAGGAGAGGAAGGTGATCAGGAACAGTCAACATGGATTCACCAAGGGAAAATCATGCCTGACCAACCTGATTGCTTTCAATGATGAGATAACTAGCTCTGTGGATATGGGGAAAGCAGTGGACATGACATATCTTGACTTTAGCAAAGCTTTTGATAGGGTCTCCCACAGTATTCTTGCCAGCTAGTTTAAAAAGTATGGGTTGGATGAGTGGACTATAAGGTGAATAGAAAGCTGGCTAGATCATTGGGCTCAACGGGTAGTGATCAACAGCTCGATGTCTAGTTGGCAGTCTGTATCAAGCTGAGTACCACAGGGGTCGGTCCTGGGGTCGGTTTTGTTCATCTTTATTAATCTGGATGGTGGGATTAATTGCACACTCAGCAAGTTTGTGGATGACACTAAGATGGAGGGAGAGGTAGATATGCTGAGGGATAGGGTCCGGAGTGACCTAGACATATTGAAGGATTGGGCCAAAAGAAATCTGAGGTTCAACAAGGATAAGTGCAGAGTCCTGCACTTAGGATGGAAGAATCCCATGCACTGCTACAGGCTGGAGTCCGACTGGCTAAGCAGCAGTTCTGCAGAAAAGGACCTGGGGGTTACAGTGGACAAGAAGCTGAATATGAGTCAACAGTGTGGCCTTGTTGCCAAGAAGGCTAACAGCATATTGGACTGTATCAGTAGAAGCATTGCCAGCAGATTGAGGGAAGTGATTATTCCCCTCTGTTCAGCACTGGTGAGGCCACATCTGGAGTATTGCATCGAGTTTTGGGCCCCCTGCCACAGAAGGGATATGGACAAATTGGAAAGAGTACAGTGGAGGGCAACGAAAATGATTAGGGGGCTGGGGCACATGACTTATGCGGAGAGGCTGAGGGAACTGGGGTTATTTAGTCTGCAGAAGAGAAGAGTGAGGGGGGATTTGATAGCAGTCTTCAGCTACCTGAAGGGGGGTTCCAAAAAGGATGGAGATAGGCCAGGGGTTCTCAAACTGGGGGTTGGGACCCCTTAGGGGGTCACAAGATTATTACATGGGGGGGGGGTAAGGGTTGCGAGCTGTCAGCCTCCACCCCAAACCCTGCTTTGCCTCCAGCATTTATAATGGTGTTAAATATTTTAAAAAGTGTTTTTAATTTATGGGCGGGGGGTCACATTCAGAAGCTTGCTGTGTGAAAGGGGTCACCAGTAGAAAAGTTTGAGAACCACTGAGATAGGCTGTTCTCGGTGGTGGCAGATGACAGAACAAGAAGCAATGGTCTCAAATTGCAGTGGGGGAGGTCTAGGTTGGATATTGGGGGAAAAGCTATTTCACTTGGAGGGTGGTGAAGCACTGGAATGGGTTACATAAGGAGGTGATAGAATCTCCGTCAGTTTTTGAGGCCCAGCTTGACAAAGCCCTGGCTGGGATGATTTAGTTGAGGTTGGTCCTGCTGTGAGCAGGGGGTTGGACTGATGACCTTCTGAGGTCTCTTCCAACCCTAATCTATGATTCTAATGTTATAATATAGTCATGTCGTATTTTCTTTTTCATAGATATTCTGCTCCCTTGTATGTGGACATAACTAAAACAGTTATTAAAGAAGGAGAGGACCAGTTACAGACACAGCATCAGAAAACCTTTATAGGAAAAATTCCTATCATGCTCCGTTCAACATACTGCCTGTTGAATGGCTTGACTGATCGTGATCTTTGTGAACTGAATGAATGTCCTCTTGACCCTGGTGGCTATTTCATTATTAATGGATCAGAAAAGGTAAAGAATTAGATTTCACATGAAGAAATGTTGTGTGGTGTGGCTTTTTTTTATAAAACGAATGCTGAAAATTACACATTGAAATGGCTCTATATGACCTGTGTTCCTCTTTCTACCAATCCAAAAACTCTGTTTTATGGAATACTACTTAAAACATTTTTTTGATAATTTTGTTTCCAGTTCTAACACTGGAGTGCTGGTCTAACTCTGAAAAGTGGCAGTATAAAAACAAACCTTTTCCTTGTTATTCAGAGTTGTATGTATTTGTTTTAGTGACAAAATAAGTATTTGCTACTTATTACTCTTATTCAGCAGAACCAGCATAAGTAGTAAAGTAAATTGTTTCATCATGTGCCTCATTCATTAAATTGTTTGCCAAGTTCATTTAATGTGCACCTATGTAAATGCGTTGAAGGCACTGTGACTGTACAGCTGTCAGTGAGGGCATAATTTGACCCTCAGCATCTCTGCTGTTGGTGTGATGAGAGAGAAAAAAGAACCTAATTTGACTCTCAGGGCTGGCAGCTGAAATTTTCTTTATTTGTGCACTAAGCACATTTGACATGGAAATTAAGACACAACAGACACAGAATCTTCTGATGCCATTTTTACAGTTGCTTTTCAGATACAATATGCTAACCCTTAAGGCATTCTAAGACCCCTATGGAGTGGTATCTAAATGCATCACTACTAGAAAATGCAATAAATGTGTTCTAAAACCGTGTGATCTTGGAGTGTCCCTTGTTTCTGGTGTGCTATCTTAAGTAATACTATTACACGGTATTTTCTTAGAACTCTGTTCTTCTAAAGGTGAAAAACACTAGTACAATGAGCAGCCTTTAGCAAAATAACAATGTGCATATAGTTACGTGGAGAGCTTAACAAGTACTATTATGCTATTGTACAGCCAATAAGGATAGTACAGTACAAGCTAGATTTTAATAGCTGGGTAAGAACAAGATTGGCAGATTGACAAAAAATAGTAATGGGTTTGAAGTCAGTTTGAAAACAAAACATCTTAAGGTATTGCATGTTTATATTTACTTACTGTAAGCATACTCTCTTACCTGGTTATTTACAATGCTTTGTTTCCAATATAGGTTCTGATTGCTCAAGAGAAGATGGCTACAAACACAGTGTATGTGTTTGCAAAGAAAGATTCGAAATATGCTTACACAGGAGAATGTAGATCCTGCCTGGAGAATTCCTCTAGACCAACTAGTACTATATGGGTTAGCATGCTGGCCAGAGGAGGGCAGGTATGCATGACTGATTAATTTAATAATGGTAGATATTTTATACACCTCTACCCCGATAAAACGCTGTCCTTGGGAGCCAAAAAATCTTACCGCATTATAGGTGAAACCACATTATATCAAACTTGCTTTGATCCACCGGAACGTGCAGCCCCACCCCTCTGGAGCGCTGCTTTACCGCGTTATATCCGAATCCGTGTTATATTGGGTTGCGTTATATTGGGGTAGAGGTGTATTTGGTTTATGTTTGGGCTGAAATTTTCTAAGACTTTTTGGAGATTTTTCTTTATGTAGTATCTTATGGTATTTAAGTTTCATTTTCTTGAGAAACTGTGTGTTTGATGTAATGCTTTGAAGAGTGTAATCAAATAGGTATTTGTGAGTAGATTTTCAAATCTAATGTATATAATTGTAACCTCTTGAATAAGATGAAAAATGTTATTCAGTAGCTGCTCTGTGGCATTAATAGTTTAAAAACAGATGTATTAGAAATGAGACAGACTTAATCTAATTATTTATATTTATGGTTTTGTACATGGTAATTCTTTTCCATTTCAAAAACCATACTTATATCTCTTGAATAAGTACTTTATTCAAGCCATTTGAAGTCCAGAAAAAGTTGGTTTGTTTGAAATCAAATGCATTTGAGACTGATCTACCCTGTCCCCCCTCTAGGGCGCAAAGAAGAGCGCTATTGGTCAGCGTATTGTAGCAACTCTTCCATATATCAAACAAGAAGTGCCCATCATTATTGTTTTCCGTGCATTAGGTTTTGTATCTGACAGAGACATTTTAGAGCACATAATTTATGACTTTGAAGATCCTGAGATGATGGAAATGGTAATGTATATTCAATAATGGTGTGTGTCATGGTGTTAAGTGAGCTAAAGTCTAAGTCTGTCTACTTCTACTATATTCAAAGCATCCTGTCCATATCCCAGTTGTAATTTTAGACTCATGTACCACTTGAATCTTAAATGTTAGGGGTTTTTTTTGCATTGGTTAAAGTAATAAAAGTTCTCTGAATAAAACAATTATGGTAAATGTACATTTACCTGAAGTGCTTGTGTGGGAATGGAAGAGCGCTGTTTACTATTCAGTTACAGGATCTGATCCGGCTCCCATTGAAATCAGTGGAAAAAATCCCACGTCTGTCTGTCTCAACTATCTTTTGGTGCACTGCCTATTGTGCCACACTGATCCACAGTTGTCTTTTACAAAAAGCTAATCTGTATGTACTGTTTATATTAAAAAAAATCCCATTACTCAGCTGTGAAGTAGCTTGAAATCATGTTTAATGATACAATCCTGTGAACATTTTTACTTTTTAAAGATCCAATCATCATTTGCTGGTTTAGAAGTATTTCTTACTTGGAGGTGCATTGTCTGTGGTGACTGTCATCATGTTAGCTAATTTGGTATTAATATCCTAGTACATGAAGGCTTTATTTAAACTGTCATCACCTATTAAATCTTACTTTTAAATGAAACCTGCTTAATTGTAACTTCAGAAAATAATTCTACATGCACTGCCACTTTTGTATTAATGTCTTATTCTAGAATATCGGACGTTCCCTGCTGCCCCTTTAAAAAAAAATCTCTTGCAGTATAATGGAGAATTATATCTGGAAAAAAATAACTTTTTTTGGAATTTTTATTTAAAATGTAGTTAACTAGAACTTCCTGAAAATATTTTTTATAAACAGCTACATAACTGAAATCCTGAATCATCTATGGATGATTCAGGATTTCCTCCTCTCCCCCCCCCCCCCCTCTGATGCAATGATTTTTGCTTCCTTTTGTGCATTAGGTCAAACCTTCCTTAGATGAAGCATTTGTCATCCAGGAACAGAATGTTGCATTAAACTTCATCGGGTCAAGAGGTGCAAAGCCTGGTGTTACCAAAGAGAAAAGAATTAAGTATGCAAAAGAAGTCTTACAGAAGGAAATGCTTCCACATGTTGGTGTCAGTGACTTTTGTGAAACCAAAAAGGCCTATTTTCTGGGGTATGACTGTTTTTTGTCTTAAATGCTGTGTCATACATCTGAAAGGGAAACTGTCAAGTCAGAATTGATTCAAAAATTTAGTTTTAGATATTTATGAAATGTAAGACTGGTAGAAATGTTTCCACAATCTTCAAAATAGTACTAATAGTTACTTTCCCCTGTAGTGTTTGCAACACAATCCTTGCAGCATTGAAATGGCAGAAATAATGAGTGGATTTAAGTTGAATGTGGTGTTAGGGACCTAAATAAAGACACTACAGTAGAACCTCCATGGTTACGAACATCTCAGGAATGGAGGTTGTTCGTAACTCTGAACAAAATGTTATGGCTGTTCTTCCAAAAGTTTACAACTGAACATTGACTTAATACAGCTCTGAAACTTTACCATGTAGGAGAAAAATGCTGCTTTTAACCATCTTAATTTAAATGAAACAAGCACAAAAAGTTTCCTTACTATGTCAAATCTTTCTTTAAACTTTTTCCCTTTATTTTTTTAGAAGTTTACATTTAACGCAATACTCTACTGTACTTGCTTTTTTAAAATCTCTGCTGCTGCCTGATTGCATACTTCTGGGTCTAAATGAGGTGTGTGGTTGACCGGTCAGTTCTTAACTCTAGTATTCATAACTCTGAGGTTCTACTGTATTGTTAATATATTGCTTGAGTTGACAGTGTAGTTGTGCAGGCTGACTGTAAGGCCGTGTAGTGTATTCTTGGTTATCTAAAATTATTTGGGTGGTATCACCTTGCTCAGTACCTAATGGTATACAAGCAGTCAGTCCCTATATGGGGAGCCCAAGGCCCCAGTTCAGCCAGTTGGTGGCCCCCATGCTCATGCAGAGCCCCACTGACTTAATTGGGGCCTAAGTTAGACAATACAAGACAGGGGAAAAGCACACTGATTGGCCAGGTGAAGGTCCAATCCAAAAGTGGGGTAGATTGTTTAAAAAGATAATTCTCCTTTCCGGTCTGCATTGACTTAAACAAGCAGTGGGTTTTTAGGACTTGTGCTTATTAACCTGGTAAAGAGGTCTGTGTTTAGAAATGCAATAATTTCATTTGATTTAGGACTGACAATTCATCGGCACCCCTAGTGTATATGTCCTGTAAATAGTTGTCTGGTCTTCGGAATGAATGTCTGGTTCTAATTAGAATACAAAGTAAGGTGTCTCTTTTTTTATTTTTTTAGATATATGGTTCATAGATTACTACTGGCAGCTCTGGGCAGAAGAGAACTCGATGACAGAGATCATTATGGCAACAAAAGACTTGATCTAGCAGGGCCATTGCTTGCATTCTTGTTCAGAGGGTAAGCATGATAAACAAAATTGTAGGTATTAAATGGTATTCCAGTGTTAAAAAGTGTCTGATTTCATGTAATAGTTGTTGGGAATGTAAAACTGTCATACTAGAACAGACCATTGTTTCAATTCTGATATCCTCTCAGTCCATGGCCAGTCTCGGATTCTTCAGGGGAAGGTACAGGATGTACAATTATGGAATAACCCGTCCATAGGAATCAGAGTAGCAGCCGTGTTAGTCTGTATCCGCAAAAAGAAAACGAGTACTTGTGGCACCTTAGAGACTCTTATCCTCAAATTTGTTAGTCTCTAAGGTGCCACACATACTCATTTTCTTTCTGTCCATAGGAAGAAACTTCTCTGAACTCCAGGTGATTAGTTGCTGGTTTATGCCCTGTAGCATGAGGAGTTTATATGCCTTTATATTTATGCTGCCTAATGTAACTGTGGATGGAATCCTTATCCATATAAAAATGTAATTCTGTTTTGACTCCTGTGAAGCATTTCACCTCTATTTTCTATGTCCTGTTTTCAAAAACTCTCCATAAATCTGTTTGATTAAATTGACCTGCTACAGAATGTTACTACAGTTACCTTTCCTGGCTTCTAACAATTACATTTTCTGCTTTCTTTAACAGAATGTTTAAGAATTTGCTCAAAGAAGTGAGAATATATGCACAAAAATTTATTGACAGAGGGAAAGATTTTAACTTGGAACTGGCAATTAAAACAAGGATTATATCAGATGGTTTGAAATACTCATTGGCTACTGGAAACTGGGGTGATCAGAAGAAAGCTCATCAGGCCAGAGCAGGAGTATCTCAGGTAACCTAGCTAAATAAGTCTTAGACAAAGCATAGCTTTTGTCTTGTAAAAGCTTCTGTACACCTATCCAGAATGCTTGTATTAAAAACTCTCTCTTTAAGATTCTGTCACATTAGAGGTTTTTACGTTGGCTGAGTGGTCACTACAGATCATTACTGGTATATATTAAAGGTGAACAGAGTTCTTTCAGGGTCAGCCCTACTATAGAAGTTGCTGAACACCCACATGCACACAGGTAAAAGTTCTGCCAGTCTCGTAATATCTTAAGTGGAAACCTAATTGTGATTCTGGGAGCCCTTCAGTGCCAACTGGCAACGGGTGTACCATACCATAATGCAGAACACCTGATGCACTCCTTGCCCCAACACACTGTTGTCATAATCTGTATCTGAAAGGTGTCATGTAAGGTATCCTATCCAAACTGGTAACACATTGGTCGTTAATATTGTGTGATATGTGGACGGGTAGTGTGCAAAGAATTATAGATGTGTGCTGGAAATATGTTCTTAAAATGTGTTTTGGCAAGCAGTGCATAAGCCCAGCCTGTCCTAGACAAAGGGGTGTTGTTTCGCCTGCTTGACTGTCTCCAATGTAAATTGAGGAAGGTGGGGCCGGAAACCGGGAGAGTACGTTTATATATCAGATAAATGAAGCCCTTCAACTAGCAAGTGGGGGAGATGCCACTTAATGATTTATGACAAGGGATGGAGGCTCTATCCCCAGAAAGCCTTTCTGGCTAAACAGACAATGGGTT
Organism: Caretta caretta; assembly: GCF_965140235.1. Lineage (NCBI taxonomy): Eukaryota > Metazoa > Chordata > Testudines > Cheloniidae > Caretta > Caretta caretta. The sequence goes on from NC_134209.1 coordinate 13,053,949, forward strand.
TAGGGAAATTCAAGAAGAAACAGGGATTACTTAATTGGGATTCATCATCTTAGGGGCAAAAGTTGCCAGAGCGCTCAAACTCTGGGAGAATTGGATCCTTCAGTCAAAGAAGTTGAAGTCTCTGGGAACTGACTGTAGGTGGAAAAACCTGCTCACACAAAGATTGTAACTTGCCAGAGTTAAGTTTTAGTCAGTAGAATGTGTGTTTTTGTTTTGGTTTTTTTGTTTGTAACCTTTCATATCTCTTTCACCCTTAAGTGATTTCAGGTAAGTCTATGTGGGTTGTTAATAAACTCATTCTTGTTTTATTACAGAACCATCTCTGTGATTTTAAAATGGAAGTGTGAGTCTTCAGCTAATGTAACAGGCTGTTGTGTGCTCTGCCTCTTCGGAGGCAGCAAACTTAACTTCTGTGAATGTTCAGTGAGAGGGACTGGACACTGCAGAAATACATCTCTTGGGAACTTGGGTTCACTGTTACCTGCAAGGGAAAGTTTGGACTGGCAGATTCGTGAAGAGTTTGCTGGTAAGGCAGACAAGCTGATGTGTCAGGGTGGTAACACAGAGCTTAGCAGCAGCAAAGCTAACTCTTGCTGAGGCAGAGTGGTAATACAGTGGCTCACAGTTTTGGGTGACCTGGACAAGACCTCACACTAGTCTAAGATGAGATGAGGTGAACTAATTTCTGTTTGTTGTTACTTTGTTGAAAGGCATAAAGATAGTTGTCAATTTAGGTGGTAACTGACTTCCTTCTAGTAGGCATTTTGAAATAAGTAAGACTAACAAATTGTAAATGATTTTGGTTTGAAATGAAGAATACCACTTGGGTGTCTAATTTTAAAAACTTACAATTACATCTAGGTGTTAAACCGCCTGACCTTTGCATCCACACTTTCCCACTTGAGACGCTTGAATTCTCCAATTGGTAGAGATGGTAAACTAGCAAAGCCCAGACAGCTGCACAATACATTGTGGGGAATGGTCTGTCCTGCTGAGACTCCAGAGGTAACACAAGTTACATTGAAACTAATGTATTCCAAAAGCATATTTGCTTGTATTATGGTAATCTAACACTGCAGATTTGTTGCAGTATGTCAATGTGCAATTGCATTTTATTTTCAGTATTTAATTTCAAATATTTCAGATTTAAAATTAAATTTGCAGTGAAGGCATAAGATGTTTTTTAACTAATAAAGTAATTGTGTGTCTGAATCCACTATCAATTCTGTGTATGTGTTTTCTTGGAAACTATTTGTCTAGTCTTTTCAAAGGCATATTGATTTGTTTTTTACAACAAAACTAAATCTGTTTGTTAGGGCCATGCAGTAGGACTTGTGAAGAACTTAGCCTTGATGGCTTACATTTCTGTGGGGTCTCAGCCATCTCCGATTCTGGAATTTTTAGAAGAATGGAGTATGGAAAATCTGGAAGAAATATCTCCAGCAGCCATTGCAGAGTATGTATAAATGAGTTTGTCTCTGAATAATTTTAAACTTTTTTTAATTCAAAACCGCTTTTTCATGTAACTCTGGCTTTTCTTTTCATAGTGCAACCAAGATCTTTGTTAATGGCTGCTGGGTAGGAATACACAAAGATCCAGAACAGCTGATGAACACACTAAGAAAATTACGTCGTCAGATGGACATAATTGTGTCAGAGGTACATTTTCTGAATGAACGACCATGTAAATTCTAGCTGCGAAGGATGGAATGTAGTAGGCAGAACACACCTTTCGAAAGTATGAGTACAAGCGGAAATTCTTTTTGATCATACTTCAAAGGCTTAGTTACCTAAAACCATTTTTAAAGAGAATTTAGCTGAAAACTGCCCTTTTCAAATCGGAACCCTGTTCAGTGGAGCACTCTGGTTCTCGCAGCATCCTGTAGACGGTAGCTTAAAGGCTCCCACTTTGGGGAACTTCACTTGGTTATAGCTTCTGCTGTGTACACCATGACTCTCATTCCACGGTTCATACAAAACCTCAAATGTGCGTGCCCGTTAATTCTCATTGTTTGCATACGCAGGTCTCCATGATCAGGGATATTAGGGAGCGAGAAATCCGCATCTATACTGATGCTGGCAGAATCTGCAGGCCACTTTTAATTGTGGAAAAACAAAAGCTGCTGTTGAAGAAGAGGCATATTGACCAACTAAAAGAACGAGAGTACAACAACTACAGGTAAGAAATCTCCCCAGAACATGAAAAATGTCTTGCTCTTTCTTCCAAATGTATGCTTCTCAGGGTTTGTTTGAAGTCAGCTGAATCTGCAAGCCACCTTTGTATTTAAAAACTTACTTGACTACTTTGTGTGTTCTACACAGCGTTGCTTATAATCGCAATAGAGCATAATTGTGTCAAATCAAGGCAGTGGCGTATTCCCTAATTACAAACAAGATAAGTCTTGCTTTTTGACATAGCTAATGAAACCTGTATTAAAGGTTACTTTGAATAGTAAGGCATTGAGACAGTTTGATTATTTAGTTGGCAGGATCTCGTGGCCAGCGGTGTAGTAGAATACATTGATACGCTAGAAGAGGAGACTGTGATGCTGGCAATGACTCCAGATGACTTGCAGGAGAAAGGAGTGGCATACTGTTCAACTTACACACATTGTGAGATTCACCCGTCCATGATCCTAGGAGTATGTGCATCTATTATTCCTTTCCCTGATCACAACCAGGTCGGTATTTATTTATTTAGGCCTCTTGCTTTTAAAGTTAAGACTATATTACAAAAGGAAAATTAAAAAAGCATGTTTTAACATATGTAGACATGTATATGCATGAAGAATTTAATAGATGTTCTATTGACACTGCTTCTTTTTTTGCCTTCATAGTCTCCTAGGAACACATACCAGTCTGCTATGGGTAAACAGGCTATGGGAGTTTATATTACAAACTTTCATGTTCGTATGGATACACTAGCCCATGTGTTGTATTACCCTCAAAAACCCCTTGTGACTACACGCTCTATGGAGTACTTGCGATTTAGAGAGTTGCCAGCAGGTATGTTGTGGGTTAATAAGCAAACCTAAAACGTATTAAATAAAATGTACACAAATATCAATATTTAAAGACCATTCATTATGGTGAAAAGTAACTAGGATTGTGCTTAGTAGTAACTTCTGGTCATTCACATTATTGTGCCTTGTAATCTGGGCATCACCAGCTATAAGGAAATACTCTCAGCATAGCTGCTGAGGCTACAATATGTTAAAAATAATTCCTCCCTCCCCCAACAGATTACATTGTTGGAAATAGGTTTCAGAGGAACAGCCGTGTTAGTCTGTATTCGCAAAAAGAAAAGGAGTACTTGTGGCACCTTAGAGACTAACCAATTTATTTGAGCATGCTCAAATAAATTGGTTAGTCTCTAAGGTGCCACAAGTACTCCTTTTCTTATTGTTGGAAATAGTATATTTTTCGTCAGCATTTGTTAGATCTCCAGAAGGGGTCAGTGTTGTATTGAAAGTTCTAATCTACAGTATACTCCAATTTTGTATTTATTCAATACTACATGGCCTCTATTTTGTGTGTGTGTGTGGTGGAGATTTGCTTTAATGTCCAGGCAGTGTAAATATATGGAATACAGTTCATTTTGAATGAAGAAACCTTGCTTATATGAGCTATAGGTCCTTTAAACATTTGCTTCTATTGTATTATAGGTATCAACTCAATTGTGGCCATTGCGTCATACACCGGTTATAATCAGGAAGACTCTGTCATCATGAACCGTTCTGCTGTCGATAGAGGTTTTTTCAGGTATGGTTTTCCTGAACTTTGAACTGTAGAAAATTGCTCATGTAAATTATATGGTTGTTTTTACTCATTTGAAGATTTAAATCTTTCCCAGTTTTTATTCAGATGTCTAAAGGACATAACATGCCTTTTCTAAGACTCTGGACAAATTTTAACTTAGTCATACATTTTAAAATACTACCAACAGCTGATTACTGCGTATTGTTACTAGTATATTAAAATGTACAGTTAGAATCATAGAAGATCAGGGTTGGAAGGGACCTCGGGAGTTCATCTAGTCCAACCCCCTGCTCAAAGCAAGACCAATCCCCAACTAAATCAAGCCTGACCTTAAAAACCTCTAAGGAAGGAGATTGCACCACCCCCCTAGGTAACCCATTCCAGTGCTTCACCACCCTCCTAGTGAAAAAGGTTTTCCTAATATCCAACCTAAACCTCCCCCACTGCAACTTGAGACCATTACTCCTTGTTCTACCATCTGGTACTACTGAGAATGGTCTAGATCCATCCTCTTTGGAACCCCCTTTCAGGTAGTTGAAAGCAGCTATCAAATCCCCCTTCATTCTTCTCTTTCGCAGACTAAACAATCCCAGTTCCCTCAGCCTCTCCTCATAAGTCATGTGTTCCAGTCCCCTAATCATTTTTGTTCCCCTCCGCTGGACTCTTTCCAATTTTTCCAGATCCTTCTTGTAGTGTGGGGCCCAAAACTGGACACTACTCCAGATGAGGCCTCACCAATGTCTAATAGAGGGGAACGATCATGTGCCTCGATCTGCTGGCAGTGCCCCTACTTATACATCCCAAAATGCCATTGGCCTTCTTGGCAACAAGGGCACACTGTTGACTCATATCCAGCTTCTCGTCCACTGTAACCCGTAGGTCCTTTTCTGCAGAACTGCTGCCTACCCACTTGGTCCCTAGTCTGTAGCGGTGCATGGGATTCTTCCGTCCTAAGTGCAGGACTCTGCATTTGTCCTTGTTGAACCTCATCAGATTTCTTTTGGCCCAATCCGCTAAAGTTGCTCTTTTTCAACCTTTTTTAAAAAAAAAGTCACTTACAGAATTTACAACTGCCATAGCAAGAAGATGCAAAAGTAACCACTCCAGTGAATAACTAGGGCCAAAATTAAAAACATGACACACTTTCCCAACCAACCTTTTTCCTCCTCTTGCTGACTGCACTGAATCATATTTGTATGTAGATTAAATGTAATAGGATTTGGATGTTTTCTCTCTTGAACTGTCAAGTTTTGTGAGCCCTTTGATGCCAGGCATTTGAGCTTCCCAAGATAATCCTATTGTTAGCTAGGGAAGTGATGTGACCTATCACCACTTTGCTGCAATTACACCTGAATGATGTAATGGACACATTCATTGTTTGTCTTTTGGTTATCTAGATCCACATTCTGTTCTACTTTTGGTTGGATAGACCTTAAAGAGGCACGTTCGCTTCTTCACATCCGTTTACTTATGTAGAATAAGGAATGAGAAGCTGTGCTGGATTTTTATGGATTGCTTTAATAATTACTGCCCAAAGTGAGCATTGGGTATGTTCACTGGCACATTTTAAAAATAAAAAAAATTTTAAACTTCAAGTACAACTGGGGATCCATATACTAGCCTATAAGGCAGCACTATAAAAAAAAAAAAAAAAAAAGAGAAAAATAAAAACGGAATAACCTGAATAAAACCAAAGCACTCTAGTGCACCGGAGGTGTACTTCAGTGGGTGCAGCTTAATGGATACTGGAGGGGGGAAAGGTGTTCTTAAATTACTCATTACTGTACACGTGATGATTTAGTATATATGTACAGTGGTGATGTCATTGTTTACATTAGCATTCAGGTAATGGGGTGACATCAAAACATGCAAGCTAAAAGGCAGACAAAGGGGTGAAATGTATGAGTAAAGTGGTCTGGGTCGTAACACAGGGATAACACAATTCCCTTTTTTTGTAAGACGTATAGTAGATCCCAAAGTTACCACCCTCTACCACTACCAGCAGTTTATTTGTAGACATTTCACAGATTTATTCTGAGAAGTGACGTCAAAATGTCCTTTGTGGGGTTCATTGTTTCTCCTTGATTTGCTCTAGAAGTCATAGTGTAGTATCCAAGTAAAAACTTCTTGCATGGGGCCTGAGCATTCTTTCAGACTTGTCATTACTGGTAACTCTAACTCAACTGTGCTATGAGCCAGGGCTGTTTGTTTTCAGTTTTTATTTTGTTTAAAATGTCCTGGGAATTTCACTTTTACAAAAATTAAATGGTGAAAATCAGTGCAAAAAACTAACTTCTGTTTTCTGGGTAAATATTAGGTTAACATTTGGGAACAAAAGGACAGAAAAAAAGCAACAGACAGAAAAATAAGTGTATTATAAATAAAAGGAGTTAATACTGTGGCTTACTGCATAAACTACACATTAACACTCTGCATGTGCGCGCGCACACAATTTTCCACTACGTTGCTGCATTTCGACAGCCTCACATTTACACCTAGACTAATTTTATTAACAAACACCATCTATCTAATGTAATCAGATTTTTTTTAACATAATCAGTATTTTGATACACTTGAGTGGTCCAAAATTTGGGTGAAAATCAGTTTAAAACAAAAAACCACCACCCCCAACTTTTTTAAAATCAATAAAACAAAGGGCCTCAATTGTGATTTAGATATGGTTATAGCATACAATTTAAAAAAGAACACTGATATCTAAACAAGTTTTTCTTTTTAAATTTTTTTTCAGATCTGTTTTCTATCGCTCATATAAAGAACAAGAGTCCAAGAAAGGATTTGACCAAGAAGAAGTTTTTGAAAAACCTACACGTGAAACTTGTCAGGGTAAGGGATGCTGGCAGATGGAAGAAACAAAACCTGCAATTAACAGCCAGACTTCATCAGACTGAGTCCTTCATGTTAACCTTACTATATTTGACTATTTATATTGCACTGTAAACATGTAAATGATTGATAAATTTGTGCTCTTGGTACAAAGAAATTTGCATGGTCAGTAAAAAACAAAAATTCCCTTTCTGGATATGTTAGCAGCATGTACATTCATAGTAGAATCTGCACTTACTAATATGTCATGAATTCACAACACTGCAGTATACTGACACAGAATGCAAATATGGTGTCTACTATTCTGAGAACGTGATCCTTAATGTTTTTGTAGAAATACTTTGAAGGATTTTCGGCTCTGAATTCATTTGTCTTTAATCTCAGGTATGAGGCATGCCATCTATGACAAACTAGATGATGATGGTTTGATAGCACCTGGTGTACGTGTGTCAGGAGATGATGTCATCATTGGCAAAACGGTAACTCTGCCTGAGAATGAAGATGAACTCGAAAGCACTAATAGACGATACACAAAGAGGGACTGTAGCACTTTCCTACGAACTAGTGAGACTGGTATTGTAGACCAGGTCATGGTAACCCTTAATCAGGAAGGATACAAGTTTTGCAAAATTAGGGTGAGTACCAGTTTCTATGGCTTCTGGGTTTAAAAAAAAAAGGAAAAAATGAGTATCAAGTCACTGATCTGATGTTTTCTGTTGCCTCCAGGTGCGCTCTGTGAGAATCCCACAAATTGGAGATAAGTTTGCCAGCAGGCATGGTCAGAAGGGTACCTGTGGTATCCAGTACAGACAGGAGGTAGCAACGTTTTCTCTCTTATACTTGTCTTTCACTGTAGAGTGAAACTTGCCTATTAATGTGGATTGCCTGTGAAATAAGTTACCTTAATATATTGATTTCAATTTAACCTCTGTTCAATTCTTATTTAAAATGTCTTTTGAGTCACTTAAGTTGAACTGGATTTTTATTTTGTTGGAACTCCCTAGCTTCTCACGGGGCATAATGAGAATCTCTTTCCTGCTTTAGGATATGCCTTTCACCTGTGAAGGTATCACACCTGACATAATCATCAACCCCCATGCCATCCCTTCCCGTATGACAATTGGTCACTTGATTGAATGCCTTCAAGGGAAGGTAAGGAGAACAGTTTATGTTGTGTAGCTAAAATCTGAGAAGCAAACTGCACTTGTTTTACCTTGTGGAGAAGCTGATCTGCTAGTTCCCGGTATTTGTTAACCCACTAAAGAATGATAATCAAGTTCCCATTTGAGGATCTAGTAACAAAACAAAAGGTATATTAATTTTCTTAGGGAGAAGCCAGAGTGCTATCTTCAGTGGGTCAAACCACGATGTGTTTATAGCAGAATTTCTGTGCTGCTTTTCTTGACAGAATTACCATACAAGCATAATTAACCCTAAAAATCCCTAAGCATTCTCCTAATCTATGGAAAAGAAAGAAATAACAGAGTTAGGCTAGTGTTAAGTGCTTCTGAAAATCCCACCTGTAACTTGTGCATCTAAGTTTTGTTCAACAGAAAAATATCCACTGCATTAGAAAGTTAAGGTTACAGTCTTGGGTATTGGGTCTGAAATATTAACGGGGGAGTAGGTTAGCTTTTTCAAGTTATCCTGCGTACTGTCTGAAAACTCTCATATAGAATGCACAGCTTGTGTCTATAAAAGTTCATGGTATTCAGGAAACCCTTTTTCTCCATAGGTATCGGCAAACAAGGGAGAAATTGGTGATGCTACACCTTTCAATGATGCTGTCAATGTGCAGAAGATTTCCAATCTATTATCAGATTATGGCTATCATCTGAGAGGAAATGAGGTATAGTGTTCAAAATGCCAATATAGCTAAAGATTATTGGTCTGTTTTTTGATAAATTTTGTTAATATGTCAAATTTAGGCTTATGCTTCAGTGATTGTATTCTTTACTTCAGGTTCTCTACAATGGCTTCACTGGACGCAAAATCACATCACAAATCTTCATTGGTCCTACTTACTACCAGAGGTTGAAACATATGGTAGATGACAAAATTCATTCTCGTGCAAGAGGGCCAATTCAGATTCTTAACAGGCAACCAATGGAAGGTAGATCTCGGTAAGAATATTTGTGGATTTTCTTTTTTACGAGTGTCCTTGAAGCCTCACAGTTGGGTTGCTAAGGCAGAGAAAAATTAGCTGCCTCAGCTGTGCAGCTGTATCTTAATTGGCTCATCCAATTAGCCACCCATTTGGAGCTGATGGTAGTGTGCTTAGGTTTGGACAGATAAAACATGACTTAGTTTGTTGTGAAGTTGTGGTTTGTCTTTTCAAACACTATATATTGTCATCCGTTGTAGAAATTTTCTTAGTCATGTGACTGCTAGTGGGAGCAGTAGTTTTATAATGTGGCTGACTTCTTCCCAATGATCGTATTTTTGGGAGAAGAGATGACAACTTGCTGGGTACAGAGGCACCTATTTGTACTAATGCTGATGTATTTGTACAGAATTAGGTTTCCATATTAGCTACTGGAATCATAATTTCTGACTTAATGACACAATATCCTCCCCACCCCCTTATAGCGATGGTGGCCTTCGTTTTGGAGAAATGGAGCGAGACTGTCAGATTGCTCATGGAGCAGCTCAATTTTTGAGAGAGAGATTGTTTGAGGCTTCAGACCCATACCAAGTTCACGTTTGCAATCTTTGTGGAATAATGGCAATAGCTAACACAAGGACACACACGTACGAGTGCAGGGGGTGCCGTAATAAAACACAGGTATGTATGGATTTCCTCTGCAAATATTTCTACTTGCAGTCAAGAACAAACAGTGATTAAAGGAGTATGATGGTGAGTGAGGATGAAGAGAGCAAGTGGTAAAAGAAACCCCAAAATTAACCCAATAGTTACTATATAACAAATGGGCCAAGTGTCAGAGTTCACTCATATGTTTCCCTATAATTGCCAGAGTTCTCGCTGTGTCATTTGGCAGGAAATTTCACTTATTTATTTTATAATACTGGGTTTTCAGAGAACTTAACTAAAAGTGAACATTAAATCTTTTAACTTTTGGGGAAAAAAGTGATACTGTAAAACTCATGATTTCATGGCTTTGCCACTATAACTCTTCAGAATATTATATTTTGGTTGGGAGAGGAATAAACTAACTTGTCGCATATTTGACATGCTGGGGGAGGGAAATCACAGGTTTTGAATTAATATGGAAATTTTATATTCAAGTATAAACAGGATTGTTTTTCTCTACCATAACTCGGTTATTCCTTCAACCTCTAAAGAGCGTAATTGTCTCGTAATAGTTAATATGCACAAATAAAATATCTTGACCGATAGGAGCAAAAGAGATCTTTTGTCTACAGATTTTGACCATTGAAGGACAAGTCTACTGTATTAAAATGATGATAAATTATAAATAGTGTTGATGGTCTGGACCCTGTAGAGGAACATATCAACACTATTGAGTAAAGTAATGCCACCCTGGATGGAGTGTGATCAGTCATCACTTCAAGGTGAATTGTAAAGACTTTCCCTAAAGGGCTAACAAAAATATAACTTGATATGAAGCACTAGACCAAAAAAAATAGCCTTGTAATTTTGGAACCAAAATGTTACTATTTACTTAGTGGGTAGGTAGAGTGAAATTCATCTTTAAAAAGATGCCATGTACTAAATTTTCTTACTTCCTTTTCAGATTTCCTTGGTGCGAATGCCATATGCCTGTAAACTCCTCTTTCAAGAGCTGATGTCCATGAGTATTGCACCTCGTATGATGAGTATTTAGCCTTTAAAAGGCTGTGCTTTAGTTCTGACTTTACGTATCTGCTTGCTCTGGTTCTAGTGTACCATTTTAAAAGATTTTAAATGCAGAATGTTACATATGTCATTTACATCAGGTTATGTTTTGCATCTGAACACTTTGTTTAATGATCTTGAGCTTACTTTTTGTAAATAGAAATAAAGATTTGTAGTCATATGTGAATTACATTTATTTGTATGTCTGCCAAAAGCATGTAAGCAAAACATTACAAAAAAGGAAGAATGAGTCAGATAAGGAACTGATTATCAGGCTAGAAGAAGTCAGTGGCTGTAGCTTTCCGAAACACTAACTTAAACTGTGCATAAATGATATAGTCCTCACGTCACAGCTCTGCATCATCATCTGAGAAAAAACAAACAAAAAGGGATGTGGTTTCATAATTACAAGAGGGTAACACTGCAGATACCCCAATATCAGTGGATTGAATTTTCTGTTCTTTGTTATCCACATTTTAAATCAATCAGTCCTTTCCTCTGTTTCTTTCTTCTGAGGGAACTGGATAGCTTAGGGTAATGGAATTTAGGGAACCTTTCACTAAGGTCATTGGAATACGTCCATTGTCAGTAGTTGGCTAACTACATAGACATTTAGACTGTGCTTATTACTGATGCATCTGAGATGCCATCTGATGACTTCATGCCTGGCACTGCCTGAGATTGTCAGGCAGCAAGTCAGAGCTGGCATGCTGCTTGGAGAATAGCTTCAGGAGCCGCAAAAGTGACAGCTGTATGTGGATGAGAGCTAGAACTGCTGGTGGGAACTGACCAAAGCAAGGACTCCTAATGAGCAGAAGGCTTGGGCAGTGGCCTCTAGAAAAAAGTGAGAGATTCAGCTTGGTGTGGGGAAGCAGGAGGGTGGGTCCCCTGAGCACAATTAGGAGGTGCAGGCAGGGAGGACTGGGAGTGGAACGCTGTCTGAGGGAGAACCCTCTCCACGAAGCGCTGTGGGAAGACTGGTCGCTCAGACAGAGAGGGCTAGAGACCGGGGCCCTGAATTGAGACATAAGGAACTGAGAACAAAGTGCTGATAGACTCTTTTATGGGTGACTTGAGATGTCCCTGGAGATGGGAATGGAAAAACACACTATGTATTTTTACTGCAGGAACTGGAGAATGGTTTTACAACCAGGCTTTTGGGGAACTATAGCACTGGTGTAGATGAATAAATTGAAGTCAGACTATGTACCTTTGGGTGAGCAAAAGGGAACCAGGCTCAGCACAACTGTCATGCATTGGATGGCACCCGAGGCAGGGTTGCCCTATCACAATGCCCCTTTAACAGCCTTGAGGTACACTCCTTTTATAGACTGGAGTTTATATAGTCTTAATTTATTGGATGCATGTATCCCCTGCATTTGTGATAATGGATTTCTAAAATTAGGTATAATCTGGTCAAAACCAAGCACCTTTAGCAAAGGGCATAACTTAGTTATGTTAGTGTCTGACTTGACCCAATTCAGTAAATTACTCGATGGTGGGATTCATTTATACTCTTGCTTCACTGCTGGACAATCTTTTTATTTTTTAAAAACAGATCTTCCAGCTATTCAGATGTAATTTAAAAGAGCAGCAATCTAGAACCTCCATGAATGGATTATCACACACATTTATAGGTTAGTGTATGTAAAGGTTGCTAGGATGGAGGAAGAGCAAGGCAATTAGGACTACATGTATTGGCAAAATAGTCCTGCAGTTTTTGGAAGTGTTTTTAAAGCCTTTTATACTACTTGAAATTCTTTTCCACTGCATGCATCCGATGAAGTGAGCGGTAGCTCACGAAAGCTTATGCTCTAATAAATTTGTTAGTCTCTAAGGTGCCACAAGTCCTCCTTTTCTTTTTTCAGATAACATGGTGTCTGGAAAACCAGTGAAATCACCATCATAGCCTGAAAGCTGAGCTATTTGGAACAGAAGGGATTTTTAGTCCAATGTTTTAACTTTTACCTAGTTAACCTCCTATACCTAACACATATTTGGGAAAAAGCATGTCTTTATTAAATATGCAGCAACCCAAGTCTCGGTTATTTGTGAGCTCTTACGCTGGAGGCCTCCGTGAAGTGCTTCAGCAAAATAGAAAAGACTGGGTTTGACGTTAGAAATATCTGCAATCTACAGCTAACAGTTTTAAATGCAACTTTTCAGGTTGTTCTCTTATATCCTAAACAACCAAAGGGCGTAAAACCCATTTAAAAAAAAAAATCTTTGCACATATATAACTGTGTTAAAACTCTGCACATATTACCTACCTTTAGATATGGGTATTTTCATGTAAGGCATTGACAGTAATTCGTGCAGAGGCTGTAGCCTCTCCTTTGGAGTTTGATGCATGACACTCATACTCTCCAGCATCCTCTTTACTCAAAGGAGATATCTACGAAAACAAGCAGCATGTAGCCTTGTTTACTACAGAGGATTTGGTCTCAAGTTACTTTGCCTTATTGTTGGGTTGTATAACAGCAGTAAACAATAGCACTAGTAACAGACTCACTACGGGTAACTGATGGAGTGGGAATTAACACTCGGAGGCTGCACATGTCCAGAATATTTCCTTGGCCAGTAGTATGGAAAATGCTCATGTTCTGAACGTACAATAGTTTGTTTAAAAAAATTGCATCATAAACTGAACTTCTTAAAAATAATGAGAATTTATTCCCTATTAACAAAGAGAGCACAAAACTCAATCCTGACTTCTTTCAGCTGAGCCAAAGGGCCATCAGTGGCTTCAGTCAGCCTGACTTGGTCAGTAGTGGTTTGCCCTAGTTCCCAAATCAGATAGGTGGCACAGTACGGCAAGCGCTCTGGTACCTGTCCTGGAGCTCAGCAAGTCAATCCACTCCGGGTTTCACTCTGTCTTACACATCAGGATTTGCTTTAGCCAGACTTCAAACCTTTTTTATGTTTGCTTAGGTGTGTGTCTGTGATGTTTTAGAACTTCCTGTTGTCACTGAGAGGGAGACAGGAAAAAGCAGTAGTCCTAATGCTCCTCTCCTCATCATATTTTGGTTGACTCAGTAGCGTATTTGCCCTTCTCCAAAGCTTCCACCTCTGTTTTGGTGTACAGCGTAAGCTAACGCTGTTGAGTTCCATTCCCCAGCCACCACCTCATTGGGCAGCTGAAGAGATTGCACAGTGTGGTCTGTTCTTGCCAAAGCAAATCTGTCATGCCTGACCTATTGTGCCATCCTCTCTGCTGACTTCCCTGCTGCTGCTCTTTCCCCTGTCCAATCCACTTCCATGCATTACAGCTCAGGCCCTAGGATGCTGCTCCAGTTGTCACGCTCCCACTCAAGTAACTCCCTCTCTGAGAACTTTTTTTTTTAAAATAACCTTTTAACTTTAAGATTTAAATGTCTGGGACGCAGATTCCTGAGCTTTCACATTCCTTGAGGACACAGGTTAGAGATGCTAAGAGCAAAGGTTTTCTGTGAACTCCAGGACAGACCAGTCCTGTCATCTTCGCATAGCAATCATCAGTCTGAGCTGTAGGACATGGAATCAAGTGGAGGTAAAGGTCTCTGCCCCTTTCCTCTTTAAGTAAACTTATACTTAGCAGTTCAGAGTTCTTTGAGGAGGGCATCTCATCTGGCCAAGCTTGTAGCTATGGGGAACAGAGTCTCTTGAGCTGTACAGACTTGATTGGAAAGAGTGCCCCAGCAAGACAGGTACAAAATATAAACAGGTTTCAGAGTAGCAGCCATGTTAGTCTGTTTTCACAAAAAGAAAAGGAGGACTTGTGGCACCTTGGAGACTATTTGAGTATAAGCTTTCGTGAGCTACAGCTCACTTCATCCGATGAAGTGAGCTGTAGCTCACGAAAGCTTATGCTCAAATAAATTGGTTAGTCTCTAAGGTGCCACAAGTACTCCAAAATATAAACAGTGCTTTAGAAAGGCCAGGCTGCTTCTAGCTTGGGTTTGTGGGGCTCATATGACGTTATGAAAGTGACTCTGTGGAGAGGGAGGGTCTAGTGTAGCGCTCAGTCTTGCACTATGCTCTACAAAAGGTAGGACAGGACTGCTCTGATCTCTTGTGGAGAGTTCCACTCCCATGTGACCTTCACTGAAGATACCTGGACTCCAGTGCTAGCAATCCCTGTCCTAGCGGCCTACTGTGCTGCACCCGTTGATTGCAGTATTTTACAGACAGTGCAGAAGGAAAGGTGGTCTGTTATTTCAGTCTGGTCCTATTCCTGAGAGCTTTTAAACATCCTGCTCTTCCTTCTCATTATTTTCACACACATTTTGCAGGGGTGTAAATAATTACAAAAGATAAAGGAAGCAAAGAACTGGGCCAACTGAATGCATTTCATCTTACTCCTTGTCATACATGTCACTGCTTTTTAACTTCAAATTCACATGAACTCTGTTTTCAACACCAAGAAAAACACTGCACCTACTCGACTGTAATTTCCCAGTACTATGCACAGAAACTTGGATCTTGCTGATAGTATGTGAAAGTGCACAAGTACTTACCAATACCCAGCCAGTCACTTCATGTTTCTCAGGACCACCACGGGTCTGGATAGCTAAGTTGTCACGGTCTCCAGGCAGGAGCTCCAGCCTTTGGACACCATATTGTCCCCTTATTATCTGAGCAGAAATATTAAGAGTCAAGTTGTCAGTAGTTTGACAAGATTGCCATCATAAATACCTACACTACCTAAGGCCCAAAACCCCTAAAGCTTTGTCTACACACAAAAGCTGTCTGGGTTTAACTAGGCCCATACAGTTGGTGTGGTTATACTGATTTAAAGATGTTCCTACCACTATGACTATTCCTATAGGGAAAGAGAATGAATTACACTAGTATCTGCATCCTGGTGGGGAAGTTTGTACTGTTATAACACTGATAAAACAAAAAAATTATACCTCTAACCGACAGTTATACTGGTACAAAATCGGTATGCAGGCCTAAGACAGACTGTGGCCTGCAGACTGCATGTGAAAGTTTTACTGGTAACTAGTTTGAGTAAGGGTGTGATTTCTTACCATTATAGTTGTACCAGTAAAAGGCATAGTGTGGATGCATGGCTATACCTGTTAAAGCACCTCTATACCAGTATAACAGCAGCCCTACCAGTGGGGGAGTCTATAGTAGTTAACGCTGTACAACTTTCTAGCTTAGGCAATTTTCTAGCACTCAGCATTGTCCCTAACTCTGTTCCCACTGAAGGCAGTAGTAAAAAGTCCCCAGACTGCAATGGGAGCAGAGTTAGGCCACTGCCTAGCATTTCGGAAGATCCTATCCTAAATGCCTGAAATGGTGCAAGTATGGTATAAAAATGGGAAAAGGTTGTTCCATGGCGGCTGCTGTCTGTTTTTCAGTAGCACCTACAGTCCAAAGGGCCAGAGTTTCAAAGTGTTCAGCACCTAGCAGCTCCCACTGTCCTTAGTGACAATTTGGAGTGTGGGGCTGGATTCTCTATTCTCAGTGGAAGCTGCTGGGTGTTGAGCCCTTTTGAAAAAAATTGGCCTTTGGGCTCTGGAGCAGTGGGAAACTAGCACTGCACATGCTGTTACCAGGGCAGGGTCCATGGCACGTGACTTTCCCAAGGAGAATGGTGCACAAAGTAAACCAAAGGCAGCAACCTGAGCATCCACTGTCCTAAAACCAATGTTTTCTAGATGGCCATGGGCAAGAGTGGCAAAAAAGGCTTGTTACTGTGAAGCTTCTAGACACCAGTCATAGAATGATAGAATATCAGGGTTGGAAGGGACCTCAGGAGGTCATCTAGTCCTGCTCAAAGGGGGACTAATCCCCAATTTTTTTTTGCCTCAGATCCCTAAATGGCCCCCTCAAGGACTGAACTCACAAGCCTGGGTTTAGCAGGCCAATGCTCAAACCACTGAGCTACCCCTCCCCCTTCCACACTATGCTGCCTGGAAGCAGAAAACCACAGCTCTTTGTTAATGTGTAATTTGTGTTTTTTCAGCTTTTTTGGTGCAGGGGGAGGAGATAACAAAAGATCTGCCTCGTTAATCAGCAATGAAGCTAATGGTGTGAACAAGCTGCACCGAGCAATGTACCATACAATGTTCTACAGTCATTTGGTACATATTATTCCTTTCCATGATTATTTTGTTTACAGAAAACAGCAGCTTAATTCTGCCCTTCCTGCACACTCCTCCGATGCAGTGCTCCAGTAAGTTCCCGCAAGTGCTGGTGAGTGGCGTGTTTAGCCCCTGTGAGGGGAGGTTGCCATTTCTCTGTGCTGGCTTTAACTGGTGACTCTGGAGCACCCACCTAGTTGTGGAGCTTTAAAAGTCCACTGACGATGTCTGACAACGCACACCACAGCTGATTTCACTTACAAACAACAAGGTCTCCTTTGTCACCAGGAAATGTCTGTAGTTGGCCCTATTGTTTGGGTGGGTCACTATTTGAACAGTTTTCCTCAGAATATTTTAAATATACATTATTTGAAATTGATTGTAAAGGGCTATAAACCAGCAGAGGTCCCAAGAGCCTGTGGGTTCGAGAAAACTAGAGAAGTGATGGAGTCTGCACACTGGCACTTTTTTTATTTAACCTGCACACTGTTTGAAATTTAACACCAAATCAAAGGCTTCTCTCTATCCTATCTCTTCCAAAGAGGCAGCAAAGCGGGAGGAGCACAAGTGAATGTATGGAACCTGCCCGGCTTTGGGTTTCAGGCTCCTATGAGGTCCCAGTGCCAAATTCTGATGCAGTTTCTGAAGCTGAAGGTGCATCCTCCTTGCTATTAACTAAGGGTAAAAAACAAACCCAGGCCACCAGCACTATCAAACCATACACCCCAGGAGCAGCATCACTTCAAGGCTAACATAAGAAAACAAAAACACTACAGGATTACTATGACTCTGACCTGGGCATACAAGGCCAGTGTTTTCAAAGCCACAGGCATGTATGAGCTTATTATCATTGGGAAACATTCTTTAGCTACTCTTCACACCAGTCTTTAATATGGCAAAGCATAATTGTGTTTCTCTTATCAGCATAAACAAAAGTACAAAAGAAAAATATTTTTTGGGAGCAGAGGGGGGAATTAAACAAATCCAGATTGGGGAGTGGAAATGGGAAATAAAGATTTTCTTTTTTTTTTTTTTTAAATCTTTTTGCATTGACTGGAGAAACTCACTGGAAACATGCTCTTCTGCTGGTGGGTTTGCTGTAGCCTTTATCTTGCAGTTGCTGTCTAACAGTCGTAACTACCCTTTGGAAAGGGCTACAGTTCATAGGTGGTGCTGGATTTGGTAACACATTTGGTATTTTTCTAATCCTTGCACAAATGGGACTGCCCTTCTTTCTTGCCACTTTAAAAACAATGCAGAGCTTGCTATAAAATGCCTTTCTTTATTATGGACTAATTCTCTCTGCTCCTCTGCCATCTCCCCCAAGAGGTGAAGAATATGGTACTATAGTAAATAAACATGGCATAATCCATGCTACTCTTGAAAAACAGATCCTATTCCACTGACCTTATTCCAAGTGAGCACTGGGGTTGGAATGCCCATGACTTCACAACTCAGGTAAATCTTTGCTCCAGTGACATTCCAGATTTCCTTAGGGGGAGTCACAATGGAAGGCCCTGAAAAGAGAGAAATCCTTTAAAACAAGTGACTCCAACTTGATGTCTGGTTCCCTGCTTCTTGTTTGTACCCAGTTACATTCAATAGTTTTTTAGTGCCAGGGACTCTCTAATACTATTATAGACAGGTTTGGTAGCTCCACCCAATTAAGGTTGCCCAACACTTCCCATTATAAGACTCTGTTTTCAGTTGCTTATGACTTTGCCAAATTTGAACTGTTTGGGCTGAAATTTTCCAGACTGGATGTCTGCCTCAGGCTGAATTAGTTTGGAAAATTTCAGCCAAAATGGTTAAGCTGCTTCTAAGAACCAAAATAGGGGAAAATATGTTTTTACCCGCATTAAAAAATTTGGGTGACATCTTCATTGAGAGGCTCTAACACCTTATTGCTTTGGAACAGGGGCTTGAAATTTGGCAGGGGAGTGGCCTTTGTGTCATGTATGTGCCTTTTGCCACTCCCATGAAAATCTGCAAAATTTGGCCAAGTCATAAGCCTTGGAAAAATTACAGTTTTCACATGCTCAGTAGAGACTTGCTAGAGTTTATCATAGAATCATAGAATATCAGGGTTGGAAGGGACCCCAGAAGGTCATCTAGTCCAACCCCCTGCTCAAAGCAGGACCAATTCCCAGTTAAATCATCCCAGCCAGGGCTTTGTCAAGCCTGACCTTAAAAACCTCATCTAAAACCTTCTTAGATTCTGTCCACACTGAGCATGCTCCAGCCTGGGGACACAGGGGGCTAAGAAGGACTTTCTCTGCAATTGCAGCTTCCAGCTGTTCTGGGCTGTGCTGGGTTCCAAGCCTGAGTCTCCAGTGCTCTCAGTGACCCTTCCACTGGTGCCCAGGCAGTGAGAAGGAGGAAGCTGCCTGATTTGAATGCTGAAGGGACAAGAGCTGGATTGTGTGTGTGTGTGATCCGAGCAGCATCCCAATGCAAGAGAGCAAGGGGCTCCCTGATAGGGAGTTTCAGCTGGTCTGACCAGTTCAGTGTACCCCAACTCATTAATGTCATAACTGGTGTCTAAAAGGTATCATGTAAGATACCAATAGAAATCTAGTAACATACTAATCATTAATATTCTTGCGAAGTGTAGGTATGGAGGACAAATTCAAAATTACAAACGTATTGGGAATTACGTTCTTAAAGTGTGTCTGCCAGGCAGGGCTGAAATCACCCCACCCTAGACAATGGAATGTGGTTCAGCCATCTTGAAGGTACTTCCAAGGTATGGGAATCCATTTACATAAGAGGAAACAAAACCGTCAAGCTAACAAGGGGAGGAGATAACCACTGAGCATCATAGCAGGGGGAGGAGACTGCAGGAACAAATAAATCTGGATTTTAGTAAACACCAGGGAATCTCCTTCCTTACAGCTTGAAAGAACTTTACTGTAGGGGGTATTAGGGTAGCCAACTTTCTAACCGCACAAAACTGAACACCCTAGCCCCGCCCCTTCCCTGAGGCCCTGCCCCCCCACTCACTATATTCCCCCTCCCTTGGTGAGTCATGCTCCCCCACTCTCACTCACTTTCACTGGACTGGAGCAGGGAGTTAAGATGCAGGAGGGGGGGAGGGTTCTAACTGGGGGTGCAGGCTCCAGGGTGGGGCCAGAAATGAGGGGTTCAAGATATGGGAGGGGGCTCCAGGCTGGGGCAGGGAGTTGGGGTGCGTGAGGGGGTGAGAGCTCTGGCTGGGGGTGTGGGCTCTGGAGTGGGGCTGGGGGTTTGGGGTGTAGGAGGCGGGGTCCAGACTGGGGGATGGGGCTGAGGGATTCGGAATGTGGGAGGGGGCTGCGGGTTGAGGCAGGGAGTTGGGGTGCAGGAGGGGGTGAGGGCTCTGGGCTGGGGGTGCAGGCTTTTGGTCTGGGGCTAGGGATGAGGGGTTTGGGATATCTGGGTTTCGGGGGTGCTCAGGCTGGGGCAGGGGATTGGGCATGGACTTACCTCGGGTGGCTCCCAGTCAGCGGTGCAGCAGGGCTAAGGCAGGCTTCCTGCCTGTCCTGGCGCCACGCTGCGCCCTGGAAGCAGCCAGCAGGTCCGGCTCTTGGGGGGGGGGGAAGGGTGGGGAGCCAGGAGGCTCTGTGCACTGCTTTAGCCTGCAGGCACTGCCCCCCAGCTCCCATTGGCTATGGTTCCTGGCCAGTGGGAGTGCGGAGCAGGTGCTCAGGATGGGGGCAGCATGCAGAGCCCCATGGCTCCCCTGCCTAGGAGCTGAACCTGCTGTCTGCTTCCAGGTGCAGCATGGTGACTAGACAGGTAGGGACTAGCCTGCCTTAGATCCGCAATACTGCCGACAGACTTTTAACGGTCCTGTCGGCGGTGCTGACTGGAGCCGCCAGGGTTCCTTTTTGACTGGGTGTTCCGGTTGAAAACTGGACGCCTTGCAACCCTAGAGGGTAGCCTTCAAAAGAATTCATTTCAAAGGTTCACTGGACTCTAAAGAGAGGGGCAAAGAACCCCCAGGGACCTTTCACCTAAAAATACAAAGGAACTGAACACTTTGGACTTTGTGGGAGATCCTGACCAAGGGGTGGTCAGCCATCTTGCTGTGGTAAGAATCTTACCTTGAACCAAGTCTAGTTTTGTTAAATCTTTGCTTCTAGAAAGTGTTTTCACTTTAATTTGCTTGTCACCATTTCTAACGCTATCCCTTGTACCTGAACTCACTTAAAATTCCACCTCCTTTTGTTAATAAATTTGCTTTACTTTTAATCTGAACCAAGCCAGTACTGTGTTTTAACTGAAGTGATAGTTAACTCCAGTTAATGTGAGTGTGCTGTGGAGTTTGTCTCTTTAGAGGAGCAAATGAACCTTATTATTCCTCTGACTTGTCCAGGAGAGGGCTGGACATTGCAGAGTACATGGTTTTGGGAAAATTTGGGACTGGGGGTGCTGGAGTCACCTTGCCAGGTGTAACCAAGGCTGGTGGAGATCAGAGTGTGGCAGGGATGTAACAAGCAGGCCACTGGAGTCAGAGTTGCTGGTCCAGGGTTGCTTATCACACAGACACTAAGTGCATGCTGAGATGCTGGCTGGGAGTGTACAGACAAGGGAGCTACAGCACCAGAACATTTTAAGGCACCCAGGGTTACAGGGCAGGTAATTGGGGGTGGGGGAAGGAGATTGTGACAGAACCTTTGGTGGTGAAGGTGGGGCTTATGGGGAGGGGGAAAGGAAAACTGGGCCTCAGTGTTGGGGGGGAGGGAGACTTGGACTGGATGGGAAAAGAGTCTGGGGCTGGGAGACTGGGAGCTAGCAGGGGGGCAGAAGGGGTTCAATGGATGCAAAATATCCCCTGCGCATGCTCTTAGCAGGCTATGCATGTTCTCAGCTCTGCTGCACACTTCCTGTGTGACCTGAGACAAATCACTACCTTGCTCTGTGCTTCACTTTCGACATCTCTAACATGGGGATGATATTTCCCTACATCACAGGTGTCTAGTGAGGATGCAGTCACTAACCCATGCTAGGCCATCAAGACATTACACAACGAGTATCTCAACCAAAGTGTAACAAAGAAATGGTCTGGTAAATTACCCCACCAGCAAACTTCCAACTGCTACCTTCCCCCACAGTGCTGGCCCTTTGTTTAGGCAGAAGCTAGCAAATGTGTGTGCATGCATGAGTGAATGGGAAAGAGAAAGGTGTGGGGGGAGGGAACACAGGCCAATGCGTGTAAGAGCAGGGAATGGGGGGAGGGCAGGGACGGCTAGCTTTCCAAATGAGCTCAGCTCCCACATAGGCAGTAAACAAAGTGGCCAGACTGTTCTCAATGGAAGCTGCTGGGTGCCTGGGCCCTTTTCATAGATTCATAGAATATCAGGGTTGGAAGGGACCTCAGGAGATCATCTAGTCCAACCCCCTGCTCAAAGCAGGACCAACCCCAACTAAATCATCCCAGCCAGGGCTTTGTCAAGCCTGACCTTAAAAACCTTTTAAGGAAGGAAATTCCACCACCTCCCTAGATAACACATTCCAGTGCTTCACCACCCTCCTAGCGAAAAAGGTTTTCCTAATATCCAACCTAAACCTCTCCGACTGCAACTTGAGACCATTCCTCCTTGTTCTGTCATCAGCTACCACTGAGAACAGTCTAGATCCATCCTCTTTGGAACCCCCTTTCAGGTAGTTGAAAGCAGCTATCAAATCCCCCCTCATTCTTCTCTTCTGCAGACTAAACGATCCCAGTTCCCTCAGCCTCTCCTCATAAGTCATGTGTTCCAGTCCCCTAATCAATTTTGTTGCCCACCACTGGACGCTTTCCAATTTTTTCACGTCCTTGTAGTGTGGGGCCCAAAACTGGACACAGTACTCCAGATGAGGCCTCACCAATGTTGAATAGAGGGGAATGATCACGTCCCTCGATCTGCTGGCAATGCCCCTACTTATACAGCCCAAAATGCCGTTAGCCTTCTTGGCAACAAGGGCAGACTGTTGACTCATATCCATCTTCTCGTCCACTGTAACCCCTAGGTCCTTTTCTGCAGAACTGCTGCCTAGCCATTCGGTCCCTAGTCTGTAGCGGTGCATGGGATTCTTCCGTCCTAAGTGCAGGACTCTGCACTTGTCCTTGTTGAACCTCATCAGATTTCTTTTGGCCCAATCCTCTAATTTGTCTAGGTCCCTCTGTATCCTATCCCTACTCTCCAGCATATCTACCTTGACTCGTTGGACGTGTTGTTCCTTGACTTTAGCAAAGCTTTTGACACGGTCTCCCACAGTATTGTTGCCAGCAAGTTAAAGAAGTATGGGCTGGATGAATGGACTACAAGGTGGATAGAAAGCTGGCCAGATCGTTGGGCTCAACGGGTAGTGATCAATGGCTCCATGTCTAGTTGGCAGCCGGTATCAAGCGGAGTGCCCCAAGGGTCGGTCCTGGGGCCGGTTTTGTTCAATATCTTCATTAATGATCTGGAGGATGGCGTGGATTACACCCTCAGCAAGTTTGCAGATGACACTGAACTGGGAGGAGAGGTATCATAGAATAGAAATCATAGAATCATAGAATATCAGGGTTGGAACGGACCTCAGGAGGTCATCTAGTCCAACCCCCTGCTCAAAGCAGGACCAATCCCCAATTAAATCATCCCAGCCAGGGCTTTGTCAAGCCTGACCTTAAAAGCCTCTAAGGAAGGAGATTCTACCACCTCCCCAGGTAACCCATTCCAGTGCTTCACCACCCTCCTAGTGAAAAAGTTTTTCCTAATATCCAACCTAAACCTACCCCACTGCAAGTTGAGACCATTACTCCTCATTCTGTCATCTGCTACCACTGAGAACAGTCTAGATTCATCTTCTATGGAATTCCCCCTTGAGGTAGTTCTTTAACTTGCTGGCAAGAATACTGTGGGAGACTGTGTCAAAAGCTTTGCTAAAGTCAAGGAATAACATGTCCAGTGCTTTCCCCTCATCCACAGAGCCAGTTATCTCATCACAGAGGGCAATTAGATCAGTCAGGCATGACTTGCCCTTGGTGAATCCATGCTGACTGTTCCTGATCACTTTTCTCTCCTCTAAGTGCTTCAGAATTGATTCCTTGAGGACCTGCTCCATGATTTTTCCAGGGACTGGAAGATCTGGTCATGTCATTTACTTGCCCAGATGGGAGTCGTTACGTACTGAGTTGTTTAGAAAATCTGGCCCTAAATGCTGACCCTCAGGCTTCACAGTGTATTAAACACAAGCAGTATTTCAGGAAGGAGAAGAATGGGCTCTGTTTAATCTCCTTTATTGTAGGACTGCACTGCAAACCTGCTATTAATTTCTTGAAATAGAAAGCGAAATCCAAATGAATGTGTCATGTTTATTTCCACTCAATTAAAGCTTTCAAGGCTGCATCCCAGAAGTAAATCTAAGAGACGGTATTTCCTGTTTCTCAGAAGAATGGTTCATATCAACCACTGACAAATGGGTAAGAGAGCTATTAAGGCAGGGATACTCTCTGCTCCAGCCCACCCCTTCTTCATCCATTTCCCCAATGGCACCAATACCCCTAAGTGCGAACTGATCTGGAATGAAATCTCCCATCTCCTGGACACAGGAGTGACAGAAGGAATTAGCTCAGAAGAATAGTTCTCAGGGCTCTACTCTACCCTCTTCATAGTTCAGAAGCACACATGAGGAGTCAAAGCCATGCTACATCTCAGAACGCTCAGCAAGTGGATGAAGAAAACAAAATTTCCAGATGAAGACCCTTCTGCGGTGTCATCTCGCATCAGGGGGATCTCCTAACCTCAGTGGACCTCAGGGATGCATTCACAACCCCATTCGCAGGCTTCTGAGATTTGCTTATGGCACAGAGCACTATCAGTACCGAATCTCCCATTCGGTCTCTCGTCAGCCCCAAGGGTCTTTACGAAGATGCCAGTGCTGGTCATAGCCAGGGTTAGGGTGCAGGGGACTGATGTATAGCCCTTTCTGGATGAAATTCTAATCAGAGTTCCGCCCCAGCCTGTGGTGCACTATGCCACATTGCGAACTCTGGACCTCCTGCAAGCCTACGGCTTTCTGATAAACATCAAGAAAAGTTCCTTGATCCCATTGATAACCCAATTGGGAGTGGACATAGGCACCTCACTGGAGAAGACCTACCTCTCACTCAACAGGTTCTGGAGGATCCAGTATCTCATCTCCATCCTGTGTAAGTGCACCAAGTCAACCATAGCTCAGTGCCTTCAACTACTGGGCTACCTGGTGTCATGCACAGGGGTCACTGCATGGGCAAGACCCCACATCAAGTGTCTCCAGGCCTCCTTCTGAAAGGATGCACCAGTCTCCAGAATACTTGACAGATCAGGTGATGATCCTGAGTCAGGTACTCTGCTCTCTAGCATAGTGAGCAGTTTCTGAGGACTTTGCTTCTCGCAACCTATGCCAGCTTGCTAGGTTGGGGAGCATACCTCTGGAGCCCCAAGAACAGGAAACACAGTATCCATCTCCTGGAGCTCAGAGCCATCAAGCTGGCTCTCAGGAGACTCCAGAGCTACCTACAGGGCAATAAAGTGCTGGTCCAGTCAGACAATACAACCACAGTTGCATACATAAACAGCCAAGGGGTAATAAGGACTGTAGCTCCACATGAAGAAGCAATGGAGATATTGGAATGGGCAGAAAAACCCCTACCTTCCCTAATGGCGATACACGTAAAAGGGGAGCTGAATCAGAAAGCAGAAATACAGTCGACAACTCAGAATGGTGCCTGAAACAGGAAGTCTTCAATCTGATTTCAAAGAAGTTCAGTTTCCCCTCAGTTGATCTGTTTGCAAGTTGCAAAAACACCAAACAGCTGAAATACTTCACCAGAGAAGCGGATCCCATGTCCATGGCAGCAGATGCCCTGTTGCACAGATGGCCGCAATGTGTGCTATATGCATTCCTACCCGTCTCTCTCATTAGGAAAGTATTCCAAAAGATAAAGCATGAACAAGCAAAGGTCATTCTAACAACTCTGTACAGACAAAAGAGGCCCTCATCCTTCGATCTGATGGAGCTAAAACTAGAATCACTGTTACAGCTGCCACTCAGACTAGACATTCTTTCCCAAGGCCCTTTTCTCCACCCAGACCCAGACCATCTTCAGTGGACAGCCTGGTTATTGAAAGGGAACCATTACCAGCAAAAGGCCTGTCAAGGTTCCTTCCCCACTCTGAACTCTAGGTTACAGATGTGGGGACCCGCATGAAAGAACCCTACGCTTATTCTTACCAGCTTAGGTTAAAAAAGTCCCGAAGGTACAAACTTTGCCTTGTCCCTGAACAGTATGCTGCCACCACCAAGCGTTTTAAACAAAGAACAGGGAAAGAGACCACTTGGAGACATCTTCCCCCAAAATATCCCCCCAAGCCCTACACCCCCTTTCCTGGGGAAGGCTTGATAATAATCCTCACCAGTTGGTACAGGTGAACACAGACCCAAACCCTTGGATCTTAAGAACAAGGAAAAATCAAAGAGATTCTTAAAAAAAGAATTTTAATTAAAGAAAAGTTAAAAGAATCACCTCTGTAAAATCAGGATGGAAAATACAGGGTAATAAGATTCAAAACATAGAGAATCCCTCTAGGTACCTTAAGTTACAAAAAGACACAAAAACAGGAATATACATTCCCTCCAGCACAGCTTATTTTACAAGCCATTAAACAAAAGAAAATCTAACGCATTTTCTAGCTAGATTACATACTAACTTTACAGGAGTTGTAAGGCTGCATTCCTGATCTGTTCCCGGCAAAAATGTCACACAGACAGACAGAACCCTTTGTTCCCTGCCCCCTCCAGATTTGAAAGTATCTTGTCCCCTCATTGGTCATTTTGGGTCAGGTGCCAGCAAGGTTACCTTAGCTTCTTAACCCTTTACAGGTGAAAGGGTTTTGCATCTGGCCAGGAGGGATTTTATAGCTCTGTATACAGAAAGGTGGTTACCCTTCCCTTTATATTTATGACAAGGCCTCTCTCGTGTCCAGGAAAGTCTCCACAATAAAAGTCCATTCCTCCATCTAGACCAAGTTCAGTCTGTTGTGCCAGAAGTGCAGTGTTAATTCAAGACATCCTGGAATTCCAGCTATTCTGGACTTTCTTCAAGAAGATGTGGATAAAGCTCTTCAATCCAGCACCTTAGCATGCCAGGTATTGGCCACCACAAAGTCCTGGCTGGGATGATTTAGTTGGGGTTGGTCCTGCTTTGAGCAGGGGGTTGGACTAGATGACCTCCTGAGATCTCTTCCAACCCTAATCTTCTGTGATTCTATGACCATTAGTGGTCTATTAACGGGATCCTTGGGCAGCAGATTTCTCAGAGCAGTCAGACTGGCCAGACCAGCAGTCAGACCAGTCTTCCCTAAATGAGACCTACCATTGGTGTTGAAGGCCCTAACCACTCGCTCTTTTGAGACTGACTTCTATATCAGCATTTAATCTCTCCATGAAAACCTGTTTTCTGGTCAGCATCATGCCTGCTAGGTGAATTCCAGAGTTGGCAGTCCTATCTATGCAGGAACCCTATTGTGTGTTCCATGATGACAAAGTAGCACTGAGAACTCTGCAGTCCTTTCTTCCCAAGGTGAACTTTCCTTTCCATACGTCACAGAAAAATGTCCTTCTTTCCTTCTGCCCAAATCCATCCCAGAAGTGTGGCACACTTTAGATGTTAGAAGAGCACTGAAACTCTACCTCAAGTGCACAGAATCCACAAGGTCATGTACCCTTTTGTCTCCTTTAATCCAAAATGCCAAGGGCTCAGAGTCTCAAGGCTATCTGTCGCTAGGTGGGTCAGATTATGCATTGTTGAGGTTTACAAAGTGCTAGGAGCTCCTGTTCTAGAAGGAGCCAGGGCACACTCTGTGAGATCTAGGGCCATCTCATGGAACAAGTGAGCATGGGCCTTCATCGCAGAGATATGCAGAGCAGCCACATGGTTGTTGGTTATATCAAACATTACAAAGTGGACTTTCTGTCCTCCACAGACAGCTCTTTCGTCAGGAAGGTGCTCCAGTAATAGCCTTGCCTTTTGGACAATCCTTAAGGAGGGGGTTTACCTAACTATATCTTCTTTTGTTTATCTTTTCTTGTCCCTCAGTACTCCTGATCACTGCTCTCTACTTCCCAGGTATAGCAGAATTGTGGGAGACAGTGGGACACAGAATGGAAAATTTCTTAGCTGATGTTTTCCTTTCTTCTAGCAGTATCTCCCACAATTCTACCCATCCTTGATGGCTTTCTGTCAAGGGTCAGCATTTTATTTGGCCTATGTATCTATGTACACCAGGCCAACTCTCAACATGGTAATGACTTTGACATAGATGTTATGGTTATAAATAATTTTCTCAATGCGTGTTTCACACAGCTTTGGAATAACTCAACTGGCGGCAAGCAGAAGAAGAGGACGTAGCCAGCACAAGCTGCGGTACAGTTTTAAACTGCCTCCAGAAGCTGCAGAGAAGAGTGGCTCGAACACAGCAAAACTGTGGGAGATGCTGCTAGCAGAAATAAAATTATTGGGTGAGAAATTTTCTGTTCTTAAACATACAGAGAAAGATCCTCAATTGGTGTCAATTGTCAGAGCCCCACTGAGATCAATGGAGTGGTGACCATTTACAACAGCTAAGGAAGTGGCCCCTTGTCTTAGAAGCAAGAGATGGCAAAGCCGTGTTAGTTCACTAGCTCGTTCCATCCATCCTGGTGCACGGCCACTCCCTACTACAGTGTGTTCCTAAGTGCTCTGTCCAGGTTAGTACTGAATGATTCCAGGGATGAGGCTTCATCATGTCTCATAGGAGACTGTTTCTCCAACCAATAGACCTCACTGATATTCAGCCTATATTTTCCTTTTTTTAGTTTTACCCCATTGCTCCTGATTAGGTTTTCATTCACCTTCTTGCATGGTTCTCACGGGTCATCTTACAGGGACTACAGCATCACTGATGGGCAGAAACATGGATTGCAGGATTTTGCTGCATGGCTGTGAGAAGGGATGGGCATGATTCATATATTCTATGGCCAGAAAGGACTAGTGTGATCATTTAGTCTGACCTCTGGCATCGCACAGGCCATGGGACTTCCCTGAATTAATTCCTGTTTGAACTGTTTCAGCACTGTACACCGGTGCTGTACACACTTCCCTTTTTATTTTCTCTCCTACAGTGTGTTTTTCTTTCTATATCCTTCCTTTCCCCCACTCTTACGCTGTCCTCTCACCTCCTTACAATGGGCCTTGACAAATATGTCCTTCAGCCTCAGGGGGAATTAATTAATTGCTAAAACAATGCACTGGTGATCAGTCAGGGCTGGGTATTTTGTTCTCTTGCCAGGTATTAAACCCACTGTCAAACGCAGCCCTTATTTTTATCATCAGAATATAACTAATTCTATTAACTAACTGATAATTAACTGATAACTGAGTGTTTAATTAGGGTTCCTCTACACTTTAAATCTTTCTTCCTCCTGACAATTTAATTTTGCAAGTCAGTTAGTGGCTTTAGTTTCCTTGATACACCATAGTTCTCTTCAGGGCCATGCAGTACAATATCAGACATCCCAGGTGCATACTGTGAGACCACAAAATATACCTGAACAAGGGCCCGGTATGTAGGAAAAGATCAAACCTGGATTACAGATCTTGGAACATGGGGTTTGATCATCCCCTGCCTGAACCATTTGGAGCTGCTTATACAAGTGCAGAGAGGCCCCAATTTGGCAAAGCACTTAAGCATGTGCTTAAGCCCCATTACTTAAAAGTAAAGCACATGCTTAAATGCTCTGTTGAATCAGGGCCAGTGAGTGTATATTCCACTGGTGAGTGTGGGTTACAGGTCCCTGTCTGTGCCAATCCAGACATAATACGAGTCTATTACAGCCCCCGCTAAAGAGCACTGGCTCCTTAGCTCAAACTGTGGCAGCTCCTGCTTTTAGCTCTAGAGATCCCCAGTGTGTCAGCCAAGATGGTGGCTGTCACAATGCAAAGTGGGTGTGAAATGCTACCCATCTGAGGGCATGGCTACACTGGCGGATGTAGAGCGCTTTGAGTTAAACCTGCCTTCGGAGAGCGCAGTAGGGAAAGCGCTGCAGTCTGTCCACACTGACAGGAACAAGCGCACTGGCGTGGCCACATTTGCGGCACTTGCAGCGGCATTGGGAGCGGTGCATTATGGGCAGCTGTCCCACAGAGCACCTCTTCCCATTCTGGAGCTGTGGCTTCTGGGAAGGGGGTGGGGAATGCGGGACATTCTGGGTCCTGTCCCAATGCCCCGTGATGCATCAGTTTTCATCCCAGCAATCCCTGTGCTTCCATCCACATCTGGTGCCATCTTTCAACGTTTTTTATACTGCGCGCTCTGTCTTCCCTTTAGGTCTGCAGGAATGGAGCCCGAACTGCTGAGGAGTATGCTGACGAGTCTCGTCAGCATGTCACGTTTGGCAGTCGAGTTATTCCTTATGATCCAAAGTGACAGTGAGGGCTCCGATGATGATATCGACTCGAGTAACGCATATGACATGAGTTTGCTTGTCGCATTCATGGACATGCTCACCACCGTGGAATGCTGCTTTTGGCCTCGGGAAACAAGCACTGAGTGGTGGGATCACATCGTCATGCAAGTCTGGGATGATGAGCAGTGGCTGCAAAACTTTCGGATGAGAAAAGCCACTTTCACAGGACTGTGTGAGGAGCTTGCCCCCACTCTGTGGTGCAAAGACACAAGATTGTGTCCCTGACGGTGGAGAAGTGGGTGGCTATTGTAATCTGGAAGCTGGCAACTCCAGACAGCTACCGATCAGTCGCTAACCAGTTTGGAGGGGGGAAGTCGACTGTTGGAATCGTGTTGATGCAAGTTTGCAGGGCCATTAATCACATCCTGCTCAGAAGAACCGTGACTCTGGGTAACATGCATGACGCTGTGGATGGCTTTGCACAAATGTGTTTACCTAACTGTGGCGGGGTGATAGATGGCACACATATTCCAATTCTGGCACCAGCCCACCTAGTCTCTGAGTATGTTAATCGGAAGGAGTATTTCTCTATGGTTCTCCAGGCGGTTGTGGATCACCATGGGCGTTTCATTGACATTAACACAGGCTGGCCCAGAAAGGTGCATGACGCACACATCTTTTGGAACACTGGCCTGTTCAGGAAGCTGCAAGCTGGGACTTTTTTCCCAGACCAGAAGATCACCGTAGGGGAAGTCGAAATGCCCATTGTGATCCTTGGAGACCCCACTTACCCTTTAATGCTGTGACTCATGAAACCTTACACAGGGAGCCTTGACAGCAGCAAGGAGCGGTTCAACAAAAGGCTGAGCTGGTGCAGAATGACTGTGGAGTGTGCTTTTGACCGTTTAAAGGGCCGCTGGTGCTCTCTGTATGGGAAGCTGGACCTGGCCGATGACAGCATCCCCGCGGTTATATCCGCGTGCTGTACCCTCCATAACATTTGTGAAGGGAAGGGTGAACAATTCACTGAGGCATGGAACTCGGTGGTTCAATACCTGGAGGCTGAATTTGAACAGCCAGAGAGCAGGGCTATTAGAGGGGTCCAGCGTGGGGCTGCAAGGATTAGGGATGCACTGAGGGAGCAATTTGAGGCTGAAAGCCACCAGTAATATCTGATGCCCTGCATGGGAGTGAAGTGCAGTGGTTCCAATGTTAGTAGGAATCTGTGTTTGCTACGCTGACTTGAAGTGCCTGTTTCTTTCCTGGGCTAAGGTATCTTTTACTTTATGCAATAATAAAGAATGTTTTCAAAGAAAAAAATTCATTTATTGAAAAGAAAATTCATTTACTGAAAAGAAACACAACTGCTTGGGAAACAGAAAGGGCAACAGGGTGGGGTGGGGAACAGTACAATCACAGATTTGCGTATGTCCTGTTATCATACTCAGCCTTCCTGTCTGGAGTGCTGTGCAATGAGTGCTACACTTCAGGATGGTTGTATTGCATGGTGATGGGGGTTAAGTGCAGTGGGTAAGGTTGTAGTTTTCAGGGCTGGGTGGTGAAGCTACGGGTGTTGGAGGCAGCTGGTGGTGGTAAGAATCCAGATATTGGGGCAAGTGGGTTGGAGGTGACATGGGGGCACAAGGGAAAAAATTTTGGGACAAGGGCTGCAGGGGGGGTCGGGCATGGTAGTGCTCCGCCTGCATGGCTACGAGCACCTAGATCGAGTCACCATTTTGGAGCTCCCATGGGTTATGTGTGCTCACTTTGGGATGGTCAAATTATGCTATTGTGTAGACTGTACTTGCCCTTAAGTATGGGGGAATCATTGCTCTGTCTGGTGTGAACAATGCTGCCTCTGTTAAGTGTTGCATTTTGCCTTTACAGATGCAACCTTGAGATCTCAGCCATCCGTGTTATCACTGGCCGAAAGACTCCAAAGAATCAGAAAGAGGCCACGCAGAAGCAAGGAAGACATGTTGCATGAAGTAATGCAGCATTCAAGTAATGAAAATTGAAAAGTGCAGGAGTGGCGGGACAGTGAAAGGAGGATCCACCAGCAGAATGAGGAGTGCCGGCACAAAAGCATGGTGCTCCAGCAACAAAGCACAGATCGGCTGATAAGCATAATGGAGCGCTGAGAGGAGTAAGCACAGGGTCAAGCATGACTGATTGTTTCACGGCTGTACTGTCCTCGGGGTTTCTGTGCCTTGGGGAGAGCCAACAGCGGCAGGGGGCCGCTATACTAAACACTGTCCCCACATTTTCCACAGGAGTTCGTCCTGGAAGATATCTCTCTACTGAGGGTGACCTGGGAAGCAAGGGAGGGTCTTCTACTGCAATGTGGCTTCCGCCCTGACCCATATGCAGCTTGCCTGTGGGCAGCAATGGTCCCCCCCGCCCCTCACGGCACAGTGGTGCAGACAAGTTAGCCTTACTGGGACAAGGAACACAGTGGCTCTCCCGAGAAACCTGCGCAAGCTCATTGCCCAAGTTCTGGATGAGACCTTTGAAGAGATCGCTGAGGTCGATTACCATGATGTGAGAGAGCACATCAATGCCCTATTCCGCATCTAGGCATGCATGCAGCCCTAACCCTCCTCGCCCCAAGAGTCTGCACCGAATAACTTCTTTCCCAAAATAAAAGCCACTTACTGGGAACCTCCTCTAGTGTTTGTCCTTCCCCAAGCACCGGCCGCCGTGACTGGCTACCTTCCTCCTGGCTTGAGAGCAGCTCCTGGCTGCATGCATCTAGGGATTCCAGGGTGTCTTCCTCTGCCTCAGCACCCTCGCTCCCACTTTGCTTGTCCTCCTCCTGCCTTGTTGAACTGGGCTCTGAAGTGTCCACAGTGGTACTCGGACTGGAGGTGGGGTTGCCCACAAGTATCGTGTCCAGCTCTTTGTAGAAATGGCAGGTTGCAGAGGCAGCACTGGAGCGGCTGTTCACCTCGCGGGCTTTGTGGTGGGCATTCCGCAGCTCCTTCACTTTAACCCTGCACTGCAGGGCGTCCCGGTCATGGCCCCTTTCCATCATGTCCCTTGATACCTGCCTGAAGGTATCGTAATTCCTATGGCTGGAGCACAGCTGGGACTGCACAGCTTCCTCCCCCAAAAACTGATGAGTTCCAGCACCTCACCATTGCTCCATACTGGTGATCGCCTGGTGTGTGGAGGCATGGTCACCTGACAGCACTCCACGCCTGACTGAGCAAACAGGAAGGGGATTTTCAAAATTCTCAGAGAATTTAAAGGGCGGGTCTGGCAGTTGATCACCTCAGGGCAGGGCAGTAGAGTTCAAAGTGATGACCAGAGTGGCTAGCACAGGCGTTGTGGGACACTTCTGGAGGCCGATCAGAGCGCATTAACAGACCAGGGCATCCACACTGGTGCCGCAGCGCTACAGTGGGGGCGCACAAAATGTTATTCCACTCGCCGAGGTGGAGTACCAGGAGCAGACCAGCCGCAGAGTCAGTGTGCTCTACGTGCCTTGCCAGTATGGATGGGTAGTGAGCTAGTGTGCCCAGGGCTCCTTTAATGCGCTGTAACTCACAAGTGTAGCAAGCCCTGAGTTTGGAACATAAGAACATAAGAACGGCCATACTGGGTCAGACCAATGATCCATCCAGCCCAGTATCCTGTCTACTGACAGTGGCCAATGCCAGGTGCCCCAGAGGGAGTGAACCTAACAGGTAATGATCAAGTGATCTCTCTCCTGCCATCCATCTCCACCCTCTGACAAACAGAGGCTAGGGACACCATTCCTTACCCATCCTGGCTAATAGCCATTAATGGACTTAACCTCCATGAATTTATCCAGTTCTCTTTTAAACCCTGTTATAGTCCTAGCCTTCACAACCTCCTCAGCAAGGAGTTCCACAGGTTGACTGTGCGCTGAGTGAAGAAGAACTTCCTTTTATTTGTTTTAAACCTGCTACCCATTAATTTCATTTGGTGGCCCCTAGTTCTTATATTATGGGAACAAGTAAATAACTTTTCCTTATTCACTTTCTCCACACCACTCATGATTTTATAGACCTCTATCATATCCCCCCTTTGTCTCATCTTTTCCAAGCTGAGAAGTCCTAGCCTCTTTAATCTGTCCTCATATGGGATCGGTTCCAAACACCTAATCATTTTAGTTGCCCTTTTCTGAACCTTTTCTAATGTATATCTTTTTTGAGATGAGGGGACCACATCTGTACGCAGTATTCAAGATGTGGACGTACCATGGATTTATATAAGGGCAATAAGATATTCTCCGTCTTATTCTCTGTCCCTTTTTTAATGATAGAGTATGATGAAGTGAGCTGTAGCTCATGAAAGCTTATGCTCAAATAAATTGGTTTGTCTCTAAGGTGCCACAAGTACTCCTTTTCTTTTAGCACAGGGATAGTTGCTGATACAAGGTGTAGAGTAGGTAGGATTGACAAGATAAATTACAGCAAGGGCATGCAAAGGAGTTTACACTGTTGGTGCCTGCTTCATATGTGAACTAGGTGTGTAACAAGCTGCTGGACTGCACTGTTGGAACTACTGTATGTAAAACATCAAGGCCAAGTTTCTGCTGTCAGCAGCACCGGTATAAATCCGGAGTAGCTCCAATGGCTTCTGGGATGTTGCTTTGGATTTATACATTGTAACGGACAACAGAATTTGGCAGAGAGAGAGAGAAAGAAAGAAAGAAAGAAAAGCTTCCTTAGATGCTTCTGGGACAAACTCAGTGGGAATGTAAGGTGGGGGAAGTCAAACAGCACGTCAATTGATCATTCAGTGGATGTGTGAAATGAGGGTAATATCACCAGTTTGGCATTTAGTCAGGACCAAATTCAGACCTCCCATAGGTGCCGCACATCTGGCTGACCTCAACAGTAGCTGTGCCTGTTTATACCAGAAGTTGAATTTGGTCAACACGGAATGCCAAGTCTGTATGTGACCATATATATCATAGTGCACCCATGCAGGGGGCTGAGTTAAGGCTGCATAAATGCTTGACTTTGGAATCTAAATTATGTTTTTTTAAGGGAGGGCTTTGTTTTATTAATATAATACATAGCTCCCTCAGCACAGTATTTCTGGAACATTTCATAGAAGCAGTCCTCTCCTGGGGGAACCTCAGTCTCCCAACCTTCTCAGCACACCATCAGCTGTGCGTCTGCAGAGCACAGCCCAAGAACTGAGGAGAACATACTAGTGCCCTATGCAATACTGACTCTACTGAAAGTTGCAAAGGAAAAAGCCATTTTAGACCTATAGAAATTAAAGATGGAAAAGGCCTCTTCAGATCATCTGCTGCTTGCCAGCACACAGCCACTTTCTGCAACCTGTTACTATTGTTATTTATGTCTTTCAAACAATAGGACACCCAGAACACCCCTGAACAGAATATCCCACAGCCTAATGGATCTCACTGAGACAGGAAACTTCCTCCTGTGCAATCTGTTAGCTTTCCTACACACAGGGATGGAGTCATACCCCTTTGTCCCCCAGTTCTGCACCCTTCTTGGCATTTACTGTCATCACCCTTCAAATACAGGGGCTCTTCTCATAGTGAAGCCTGGGGGGTTTCACTAAAGGCTTCTCTTTAACTAAAGCCAGTCTGGCTAGCAAAACCTCCCCTCCTCTGACCCAGGAGAGGTGGCTGGGCATCTTAGGGGGTATCCATAAATTACATAATACCTTTTTTGGTGATTTTCAAAACTTACCTGCCCCCTTGTAAGACTTTGTAACACTGAAACAAAGACTCTGTCATGCAAAATTAAGGATCTATCTACAACACGTTAGGTAATTTATGGACAGCCCCCTGTGCAGCCATAGGGAGAGGGCCCACTCAGAAGACATAATTCTTCACTCTTAATGGGAGCGCTGGGTAATTCTCCTGACCCCTTCCTCAGCAGAGCAGAGGCCGTTTCTCCTCCGCTACAGGGTGGGTTGGTGTAGAGCAGTTGGCTGGCCACTACTGTGTTGCCTACGTGCCCCCTTGTTGGGGGTTCAGATCTTTAGGTCTGAGCAGGGATGGGTCCACTGACAGCTCTCCTGCATTGCCATGCCACCAAATGCCTCATAGGCCTGGGGCTACACTGGGGCAGGGGTTCAAACTAAGATACGCAACTTCAGCTATGCTATTTCCATAGCTGAAGTCGAAGTATCTTAGTTCGACTTACCTGGCCATCCTCACGGAGGCGAGTCGACTGCGGCGGCTCCCCCATTGACTCCACTTACTCCTCCTGCCGAGGTGGAGTACAGGCGTCGATTCGGGGATCGATTTATAGCGTCTAGCAAGACGCGATAAATCAATCCCCGATAGAGCAATCACTACCTGCCAATCCGGGTCCTACTTTCCACACACTCATCACACAGAACCACAGCATTTCTGCTCAGTGGGAGGCTTTTGTGACTATAGTGTGTGTGTGTGTGTGGGGGGGGGGGCAGAATGTTAATATTTTACCTTTAGAGGACCTGATTCATCACTGTTACTCCAGCTTTACACTAGGGCAGTCAAGGGAGTACACCAGTATAAAGTGGGAGTACTGCCATGGGAACAAGGCTCAATGTTCACTTTCAGAATGGGCCTGGGTCTCATTGCCTTTACACTCTTTCTACATGTTACTAACATTCATGATGTTATAACAAGACTTGCAATATTTCCTTAGAGCCCCAACACTTGGAGTCCTGTGACTACATGGAAATTGCAGCTCCCATTTAAAATAAATAAAAAAAAGTAGATCGTTTCTAGTCTTCATGGTAGTGGAGAAAAGCTTGAAAATGTGACCCCTAAGGACTCAAAAACTGGAAGGCAAATTCAGTAAAAGCATGTTGGGGGAATAGGGGATGCCGGTAAGTCAAAAATTCCAGTTAACTAAGAGGGAGGGAGTTTGGGTGTGGGAGGGGGGCTCAGGGCAGGGGGTTGGGGCGTGGGAGGGATTTTGGGGTGCTGGATCTGGTCGGTGCTCACCTTGGACAGCTCCCCGGAAGCAGTGACATGTCCTTGCTGCTCCTAGGCGGGGGCGTGGCCAGGCGGCTCTGTGCGCTGCCTCTGCCCGCAGGCGCCGCCCCCACAGCTCCCATTGGCCGGGGTTCCCAGCCAATGGGAGCTGCAGAGCCAGTGCTCGGGGCGGGGTGAGGGCAGCGCATGGAACCCCTGTGGCTGTTCCTCCACTTAGGAGCAGCACGGACATGTTGCCGCTTCCGGGGAACCATGCGGAGCCAAGTAGAGAGCCTGCCAGCCCTGCACCAACTGGACTTTTAATGGGTATCAGAAATGCTCATTTCTAGAGCTTTTTGGTTGGTAAAGTGCCAGATAACACAGCTTTTACTGTAATAAGGACCTGACATTTGTTATTTTAAAAATCTCCTGATTTTTAAGACAATCTCCTTATTTTCCAGGGGTCTGACTCATGATTTGTGAATGCCTGGGATCGGTCATACTGGTTGTTACATCCGTGTAACTCCACTAAGGTCAAGGGAGCTGATCCTCACGTACACAGGTATCAGCAACTGGAGAATCAGGCCCAATATCTTTACAACCAGAAGGACAGGGGGCTCCTGTCCCTTCCCACATGAGAGCAGAAAGCAATGGGGCCAGCAGAGAATAGCTGGCCCAGGCTATCACAGAGCATCAGCTTGTTCTAAGCCTTTGATTTGGAGAGAGCAAAGGAGAACACCTGTTTCCTAGCTGCAATAGCTGCTGGTAGTCTGAGTTACTATCTCCCCTCCTGTGTTCACTGCCTGGAGAGGGCCAGAACAGGCTTTCAAAAGCAGCAGCTGGCAGAAGGAGGGGGAGAGAATTCCAAACCAAATCTTGCCCAGAAGAAGACAGGATCCCCTTGATTATAGACTTGGAGAAAGCTATTGTTCTCCCCACTCTCCCCTAAACTTCTGGGCTGTGCTCACAGCATTCAAGCTCAAATGCACTGGGAACGCTGGAGGGAAGACTCACATACTGCAGTGCGGGTCATGGCCAGCATTTGGTCTACTTATTTTATTTTACAAAATAGTGTTGTGATTGCAATACAGAGTTTAAACATATAATGCAGGAATGTGCTCAGGAATCCACTGCCTTTGGCTGGAAAGCCTAGTTTTGAAATTGAATTTGGAGAGGTTATGACCTTTTGTCCTGATTTACTTGGTCTGGGCCTGAAGCTGGTAAGGGAGTGAGTGTCCCCAAGAGATGCACAAATGTCATGAGAAGAAGCAGCTCTTCAAAGCGGAAGGAACTGATGCCTCTTGGGTCTTTTGTTTGTCAGACCCTAGCATCCAAGACTCATCAGATGCCCCAAAATCATGATTGGCTTAAAAATCATCAGATTTAAGATAATAATAATGAACAAAAAGAAGTCAGGATGCTTTCTGATGTTTTATCCATTAGGAAAAGCTGCTTGGCCCCAATCTATGTGAGATCATCACAATTCAGCCTTAAACATGCCCAGGAAAGCAGAAGGCCCCCTTGTCCATCAATCGGAGGGGTCTCTGCTTATCCTCTCCTATCCCCTGGCTTAGCAGTTGCCTCACTCACATTCCCTCTCCATGCTCCCGTACAGTCTGCTCTCCCTGCCTGGATTCACTTGACCCACATCTTTCCTCCCACAGCATCCTACTCTTCATCATTCTCCCCCTCTGACCCACTCCATCTCCTCACAATGACTGTGCCCCTCCATCTCCACACACCGCCCTACTTTTGTGCACCCTTCCATCTCCTCATGCCTCCCCTGCACTATTCCATCTCCTCATGCCCCCTGCCCCGCACCCCTCCATCCCCTCACACTGCCACTCTCCCCTGCACCCCTCCATCTCCTCATGCCTCCAGCCCTGTACCCCTCCATCTCCTCACACTGCCCCCTCCATTGCACCCCCCATCTCCTAATGCCCTCCCCCTGCTCCTCTGTATCCCATTTATTTCCTCCTGCTCCCTGCGTCACATCTGCACCCCCTCCATTCCTCATGCTGCCCCACTCCCCTGCACTCCCTCTGTCCCCCACAATCACCCCTTCCCTCTGCCCCAGGGAGAGTGCGGTTGGGGAATGCAGCACAGACTATGCTTAGGGCCCTACCAAATTCACAGTCCATTTTAGCCAATTTCACAGTCATAGGATTTTAAAAATTGTAAATTTCATTATTTCAGCTATTTACATCTGAAATTTCACGGAGTTGTAATTGTAGAAGGCCTGACCCAAAAAGGAGTTGTGGGGGGGCTCACAAAGTTATTGTGGGGGGGGGGGGTTGCGGTACTGCTACCCTTACCTGTGCACTGCTGCTGGCAGCGATGTTGCCTTCAGAGCTGGGCAGTCGGAGAGCAGTGGCTGCTGGCCAGGAGCCCATCTCTGAAGGCAGAGCCACCGCCAGCAGTAGTGCAGAAGGAAGGATGGCCTGGTATGGTATTGCCACCCTTCCTTCTGCGCTGCTGCCTGCAGAGCTGGGCCCTCAGTCAGCAGCCACCACGGTCCAGCTTCCCAGCTCTGAAGGCAGCAGTGCAGAAGTAAGGGTGGCATGATATGGTATTGCCACCCTTAGTTCTGCGCGGCTGCTGGTGGGGCGCTGCCTTCAGAGCTGGGTGCCTGGCCAACAGTCACCGCGCTACGGCCGCCCAACTCTGAAGGCAGCGCAGAAGTGAGGGTGGCAATACCGCAACCCCCCTTCAACTCCCTTTTGGGTCAGGACCCCCAATTTGAGAAACGCTGGTCTCCCCTGTGAAATCTGTATAGTATAGCATAAAGGCACACAAAAGACCAGATTTTGCAGTCCCTGATGTGTTTTTCATGGCCCTGAATTTGGTAGGGCCCTAACTATGCTTCTTCCCTCACCTCCTCCATCTGATTTCCACTTGCATTTACTTCCCTGAGAAAGTGCAATAGTAAGTTAGACTCTGAACCTGCAAAGGCTTAAGTATATCTTTACTCTTGTGAGTAGCCCCACTGACTTCAACAGGACTACTCACATTAGTAAAGTGACTTGCTTTCTTAAGTCTTTGCAGGGCTGGAATCTTGGCTGGGGTCGAGAGCAATCCTACCCGAGTATAGGGTGAATGGACTGGCCCAGGGCCCCTTTGCAGCACTGCCATCTAGGATCTTGCAGTAGCATCTGAATTCTCTCCTAGAATCCAGCAACATTTGAGAGGCTGACTACTCAGGCAAAGAACCAGAGAACCAAAGAACCACTAATTCTGACTTAGCCAAATAGAATCCAGGAAATCCGCCTTGTGTGTCTATAAAAAAGTGGCATCCGATGAAGTGAGCTGTAGCTCACAAAAGCTTATGCTTAAATAAATTTGTTAGTCTCTAAGGTGCCACAAGTCCTCCTTTTCTTTTTGTGAATACAGACTAACACGGCTGCTATTCTGAAACCTATAAAAAAGTGAAGTGTGTAATGGCTACTGAAACATGGTCATGTGCATGAGTGAGAAGTGCTAGTTCAGTACACAGAGAAGCACCGTGAGGAGCACTCTCATCAGGTGCCTTACATTTTTCATTAAACCTTAGTAAATGCTCTAGACTTTAATCAAGTAGAGCAGTGACATTTCTACTTCTGATTACAAACACAATTCACAACAACTTCCTTTGGACTGGACAACTGCAGGCTGCACTTCACAATCTTACTATTCTTATGTGACTTAATTGGTGTGATGATTCAACCATGTTAAATTATGTGTTCACTGTGGTTTCTGATCATCCAAATGTAGGGGACAATGAGGAAGATAGTCCCATCACGTAACCCGGTTTGCCTTAATGAGAATGAAAGGTGCAAATCTTTTGTACCTACAGAATACATCCTTAGCTGAAATAAAGTAGTCATAGCTGAAAGAGGGTTCTCACTAAAACTAGCACTGGATTTTTCACACTACTAATTATTTTTAAAAACAAATAGGCATTATTGGCCTTGGTGGTGGTGATGGAGAGTGGCTAGTTATAGCTCTAGTGAGGTCATACACTCTGGAAGAGAAACCAGGCAGCCTGTAGCTCAGCTTTCTCAGGCTTTTATGGAGCTATTTGTCTACCTTGTGTAAAAATAGAAGTAGCAGACAAAAAAATAAATAAATAACCTTACTAGGCTATCTATCTCATCTCCCTGCCAAAGCAAACCATTTTCTATGCTATGGAGTCTAGCTTTAAATATCTCCGGAAAAGGTCTGTACACCACACCCTTTGGGAGACTGTTTCACAGGCTAATATTCATTTAGATCACAGCAGTGTTTAGAGACCCCGGCCAACATTTAGGCCCCATTGTGGTTATCACTGTACAAACACACAGGAAAAGACTATCCCTGCCACAAAGAATTTACAGTCCATCCAGACAAAGGATGGGAGCGGAAGCAGAGAGAGAATGGGACTTGCCCAGTAGCAGAACCGGAAACAGAACCAAGGCCTCCTAAGTCCCCAGTCCATTCAATCATGCTTCTGCTCTGTACTGTTAGGATTCAATATACTGGTAGGATTTTTCCCTAATAGTCTGCCTAAATTATCCTATGTCTCCTAGTTCTAGCCCCTTGAACCAATTTATTGGCGTTTAAACGCTTCAGAACGTGAAATTACTATGTCCCCATTTTAGCGGTGGCTTGGCCAATATAAATCTTAATGTCTTAATTTTTCTTCAGCAACTATCCCCACTGCCTGCTATCCTGTCTCCCTCTCCAGCTCACTCCTAGGGCTTTTGTTCTCATCTTCCAACGCCTTCCCATTTATCCCTATTTTTCTGGTAATAAGGTGCCCATACTAGACTGTTCCAGAGCCATATGACAGCATCTAGGATAGAAATATCTTTGGCATTTCATTTCCTTAAGCCTGGCACTTGGATGACATGTAGTTATTTCTTAGCAGAGTTTACTGTTTGAACCTTCATCCCTCCCCACCACTGTTTGAACCTTCATCCCTCCCCACCAACATTGGCTCAAGGTCTGACTAAATCCAGAGTTTGAAACTGTTGTCAGTATTAACATCATTTAAAGCCAGATGAAAGCAAAGACAAAAATATCAGGAGAACAGCATCCTACAGAAAACGCAGCTGGCAGAGGTAAAATCCACATGCACATCTCCTGTATACTGTAGGTCAGGGGTGGGCAAACTACAGCCCGCGGGCCAGATCCGGCCCCTCAGGGCTTTGGATCCGGCCCGCGGGATTGCCCCCGTGCCGCTCTCAGAAGCGGCCGGCACCATGTCCCTGCGGCCCCGGGAGGGGAGGGTGTTGCCTCCAGGCACCGCCCACCCCCCCCCCCCCCCGGCTCCCATTGGTCGGGAACGGGGAACCGCGGCCAATGGGAGCTTCGGCGGAGGTACCTGGAGGCGTGGTAAGGGCAGCGCTCGGAGCCCTGTGCCCCCCTACTCCCGAGGGCTGTGCAGAGGTGTGGTGCCGGCCGCTTCCCGGAGCGGCGCAGCGTGGGGCCAGGGCAGGCCGGCAGGCAGGGAGCTTGCCCTGGCCCCGGTGCATGCCGCTGCCACCCCGGAGCTGCTTTAAGTAAGTGGCGCTGGGCCGGAGCCCGAACCCCTCCTGCACGCCGCACCCTTCCCCAACCCCCTGCCCTAAGCACCCTGTTGCATCCCGCACCCCTCCTGCACCCCAAGCCCCGCCGCATGCCTCCTGCACCCCAACTCCCTGCTCTGAGCCCCCTCATACATCCGCACCCCTCCTCTGCCCCAATCCCTTGTCCTGAGCTCCTTTCTGCACACTGCACCCCCTCCCACACGCCACACTCCCTCCCGCACCCCAGCCCCCTGACCCAGGCCTGCATACAATTTCCCCACCCCTGCTGAAGGTACACACAGCAAAAAATTTGCCCACCCCTGCTGTAGGTATACACAGACATAGAGGGTCAAATCCTGCCCTTATTCACCTGCTGCTGAAGTTAATGGGGCTGCAGGCATGTAGCTGAGTCCAAAATTCATCCTCTGGACAAAATCCATCCTTGATATAACTCAAATGATGCCAGTGGAGTTATATCAGAGATGAATTTGGATCAATGGGCCTGATTCTCTACTGCCTTGTACTCCTTGTGGAGTTGTTTCACAGCTGTCTGTAAGGGAGTGTGGGTCTCAAACCCAGGTCTGTGGGTCCCCAGGCAGTCCTCATATGTCTGCCACCACCTGGCAGCTCCATGAACCAGCAGGAAGTGTGGGCTGGTGGACCCTAGCTCACCAGAGGCACCGCCCATGAAGCACCTGATTGGAAGAGACATCCAGCCTCTCCAA
Organism: Caretta caretta; assembly: GCF_965140235.1. Classification (NCBI taxonomy): domain Eukaryota; kingdom Metazoa; phylum Chordata; order Testudines; family Cheloniidae; genus Caretta; species Caretta caretta. The sequence continues at coordinate 13,097,052 of NC_134209.1, forward strand.
CTGACTCAGATTTGCTATTTAATTTGCTAAATTGTCAGACGGAGGCACAAGAAGTTGTCTGAGGTTAATTCCTAGCTGGCTGCTACATTGGACCTGCTTTCTTGCCTGACTCCAGAGCTTTGTCTTATTTCTGATTCCTGCCTTCCTGGCTTGTTCCAGATCCTGCCTTCTATGCCCCCCACCTGTGGCTACTGACTCCAGCTCCAACCCTTGGCTTGACTCCTGACTGACCTCCAGTTCCAGGCTCCCAACTCCTGCTCTGACCACCACTGCTCTGACTACAGGGTCTGACCACCTGCCTCCCGGTCCATGACACTTCAAGGTGAGCCTCAAGGGGGGATAAAACATTACCACTTTCATTTGTGTGTGTGTAAATGACTCACGGAGGTGCAAGTGAGTGGAGAACCAGTCCCAGAAAGCTGCAAGAGACCATTCAAGGCGAAGTGGGCAGTTAACACCCCTGAAGCTGTACAATAAAGGAGATTTAGTGGACTGCAGATTGCTGTAATAAGCCATAAATCGAGTGCCTTTATTGATTCCATGATTTTTAGTGTCTAGCAAAGTTATTAATTTAAGTTCCCAGGCTCAGCTTTTTAAGGTGTTATGGGGTTTCCTTTGAGAATGCGGACTGAGAGGTCAGGTATAGAGTGAAGGCTTTGTGAAAAGCGTATTTTCCAAGGGACGGAACTTCTGCCCTACCAAAGAACCTGATGCCATACTAACATGTGGAGAGAGAGAATTTTTGCACCGACTCCAGTCAAATAATTCTTTCAGAGCAATGATGACCCCACCCACAACTACCAGGTCCACATCGACAGTCATAAGAAAAAAGAATAATCTGATTGGACACCCCATAGTGGATGAAACCACCCACTTGATTATTACATTGATTGTTTCAGGAAAAAAAATAGACTGTGAAATCCTTAATAAACATCACATCCACCACAATCTCTCCACTGCCCAGAGGACAGCTATACAATCCCTGAAATCCAACCTCCACACAGTGATGAAAGGGGGCGGAAAAAGGGGGCACCATTATAGTCCTCACATCAATGAGGCTGGCCAACAACTCTCAGACACCACCTACTGTAAAAAAGTCAAAGAAGACCCCACACCACAATTCACCCAGGAATAACAGGATCTCATCAAATCCTTCCCAAATCAACTCCAAGAGAAACTTAACAATCTCATCCCCCATGAACCCAACTCATGGACTGTCTACATGCATCTCAAGATATACAAACAAGGGATCCCAGGCAGACCCATCATATCTGGCCATGGTACTGTAAGTGAAGGAATATCAGGACTCATAGAAACCAACCTCAAACCACTCACCACACAAAGGGCCAGTTTCCTCCAGGACACAATTGACTTCCTTCAGAAACTCCACAACATTAACAACCTTCCTCAGAACACAGTCCTTGCCACCATGGATGTCACTTCCTTATATACCAACATCCCTCACAATGACAGCATAGCTGCCTACCTCAAATATTTACAAGACTATGGGCAACCATCAGATATCTACCCCAAGCACATCACCAACTCATCCATTTCATCCTCACCCATAACAATTTTATATTCTACAACAAACACTTTGTCCAAACCACGGGAACAACCAAGGGTACCAGGAAGGCTCCCCAGTATACCAACCTCTTCATGAGCCACCTTGAGGAAGAATTTCTGGACAAATGCACCATGAAACCAAGGACATACCTGAGATACACCAATGATATTTTCATTCTTTGGACAGACGACCTAAACTCCCTCACAGATTTCCACCACAACTTCAACCACCACCACCCACCCATTAAACTCTCGCTGGAACACTCTCACACCAGCATCAATTTCCTGTACACCACGATCAGCTTCAACAATGGAACCTACAGACAACTATGTACAAGAGACCCACAGCTTGCCACACTTACCTTCACAGATCCAGTAACCACACCAAACAAACCAAGAAACATGATCTCTACAGCCATGCGCTCAGATACCACAGAATATGCTCTGAGAGAAAGTCCAGGGTACACACCTTAATGCACTTAAAATCGCCTTCATCATACAAAGACATTCCACCAGAAAAGTAGATCGCACATACAAATATCCCAAGAGAACCTGCTTCAATACAGGAAACTGCCCACCCATCACGCACCCCTACCACTCTGAAACCTGACACCCCTAGTTGTCACCTTCCACCCCACACTGGAACCCACATTGAGTATCTTTAAACAATTAAACTCATACTCAGTGGGAACCACATCCTGAAAGAAATCCTTCCCAAACCTCCTCTTCTGGCTTTCGAATGACCCCTCAGAACATCACCAAGCTCATCATCAGAAGCAAGTTCCCCGCAGACCAAGACTCACCAGCTCAAAGCAACACCAGACGCTGCCAGAACAACAGATGCAAAACCTACAAACATATCTCCACTGCTACAATGATCAATACACCCCCACAACACACCTTTCAAGATCCAGGGGTCTTACACATGCCCATCACCACATGTGGTGTACCTCATCCACGGTATCAAATGCCCCAACAACAACTATGTGGATGAAAGCAGACAATCACTGTGCTCTCAAATGAATTCACACACAGAAATAATAGACAAAAATACCACATCACCCACTGGCAAACCCTTTTCACAAAACTACCAGTCCATACCTGACCTCTTAGTCCTCATCCTCAAAACCTGCAAAACACCTCCAGAAAACAAGCCTTGCAGACTGAATCCGTAACTTTGCTAGGCACTAAAAATCATCAGTGTCTCAATAGAGACAAAAAGAAAAGGAGTACTTGTGGCACCTTAGAGATTAACAAATTTAAAAAAAATTTCCACTCCATACAGCTAAATTCAGTGTCTTGCATAATGACAGGTTTCAGAGTAGCAGCCGTGTTAGAATACAGACTAACAAATTTGTTAGTCTCTAAGGTGCCACAAGTACTCCTTTTCTTTTTGCGAATACAGACTAACAGGCTCCTACTATGAAACCTGTCAATAGAGACACTGGATTTATGGCTCATTACAACAATCTATAACCCACTAACCCTTCTTTGCCCTATAACTGCAGACGTGTTAATGGGCCACTTCACCTTGAATGGTCTCTTGCAAGATATAACTCCTTCTGCTTAATTTGTTCCACCTTGAATTTAGCTGTGACACTCTGAGTACCTTTCCCAGACCCGAAGAAGAGCTCTATGTAAGCTTTAAAGCTTATGTCTTTCACTGACTAAAGTTGGTCCAATAAAAGATATTAATTCACCCACATTGTGTCTCTAATATCCTGTGACCAACATGGCTACAACATTGCAAATTTATATATAAGTGGACTCGCAACCTAAAGGAAGTGGAAATCATTTACCACATGCTCCGAATGCATGAGATTAGCTGCTCTCCAGACAAACTTCCAGGGCTCTAAGTAGCATCAGCTAAAATTAAATCTAGGAACAAAAGCAGGAAGCTGGGAATTCTCTATTTTCATGATGGGTTTTGATTTTATTTTGCACCCACACACTCAAAAAAATCTGTCTCTAAAAATAACCATTCCATTTTATTTCGCAAGCTGCTAAGAAGCCATTTTCACTTAGAAATGACTTTATATGGAGAAGCAGAGTCTTTTGTAAACAGCATCTGCCAGTTTTGTTTTCAATACCCTCAACTTGCTCTTTCCAGAGCACGGCTCAAAAAGGGAAACAGTCAACTTGAAATCTAGGCAGTCTCAAATAGTCAAACTGTGACTAAGGGTCAGTACCGGGTTTACTATGGTGCCAATAGTGCCATGCTCACACTCAGAAGGGACCCTGGCACCCGGACTGTGGTCCTGCCTCTCCCACTCCATCTGTGCTCTGCCCTGAGGCCCAGCCCCTGCTTGGCCTCTTCCCCCCGCCCCGAGGCTCCACACGCCATTCGCATGGGGGGAGTGGGGGAGAGGAGTGAGCAGTGGATGGGAGGGAGAGGAGCAAGCAGTGGCTGGAGAGAGGGGCAGAGAGGAGCGAGCAGGGGGTGAAGGGAGGAGGGGGCAGAGAGGAGCAAGCGGCAGGCAGAGCCTGGTGGGGGGGGGAGGGGGCAGGGCCACGGTCCAGGTGCTGGGGCCCACAAAAGATTAATCTGTCCCTGCTCAGGGTGTGTCCACACTTCCAAGAAAGGTGTGTTGTTAACTTGGGTTCTATAGTAGTGAATGCACAGCAATCTGGGGTTTAACTTGGGTTAGCAGAGTGAGTTAAAACCTACAGGGCCACCTGGAGTTGAACTTGTGCTGCTAACCTAAATTCACAACCAAATCGCCCTGTCTTCACTGTTATTTTAATGTGGCCAGCTAACCTGAGCTAAGAGCACACCTTTTTTTTTCTTTTCTTCAGTATAGACATACCCTGACTCATAGTTTGGTTCCTACCTGGCCCATCCCTTACTCAGCTGGACTGGATGGTTACAATCCAGCCTTACAGAGGGAAAAGAGTGAGTCTGGCTGTACCAATTAATCTCAAACGCACAGGGTAACTACTCTGACCACTGGGTCTGTCTCTAATCTTGTTGAGTTCTAGACATAGGCGCTGACTCTGTGTGCACTCTAGCCCTGGAGCACCCATGGAAAAAAAATAGTGGGTGCTCAGTGAGCAGCTCCTTCCTCTCTCCCCCCAGTGCCTCTCACCTGCTGGCTATTAGCTGTTCAGCAGCATGCAGGAGGGGGAGGAGCGGGAGCTGGAAGAGGCAGGGGGAGGGGGCGGGAAAAGGCGGGCTGGGGGAAGAGGTGGAGTGAGCATGGGACCTGGGGTGGGAGTCGAGCACCTCCCGGGAACTCAGAAAGTCAGCACCTCTGGTTCTAGACACCCGAGGTGTTCCCAGCAATGATACCAGGCAAGAAATTCAGACAAAGGAGTGCTTTTTAAGCTGACACATCCCTTTTGGCTTTTGAGAGGTGAACAATCACCTCCACATATTGTTCAGTCTGCTTTGCTCTGCATGTTGAGACTGCCCAGGTTCCAGGACACAGGCCTCCCAAGAGAAGGGAGGGGCTGCCTGGATGGGGACAGGCAGGATCCTCCCCAGCGGGGATTTCACATATGCAGAGGAAAGTCGAGGGAAAGGGTGGGGTGCCCAGGATCCTGCGCTGAATGTAAAATGACTTTTCCATGATGGACACTAAACCCCTCTTGCCTTCTCCATCCTGTGTCTCTTCATCCTTCCATCTCCTCTCGCCAACCCCCAACTCACTCATCAGTCCCTAGTCAGGAAAACACTTACGTGGGTGCTTAAAGTTAACCAGGTGCTCAAGTGCCTTGCTGAACAGAGATGGAGTTAAGCATGTGCTTAATGCTCTGCTGAATTGGGGCCATGAGAGATCAGTTTGCAGGAATGCTCATTTGCATCTCTACCACTTGGACAGGTCTGTATTTGTGAGTTTCCTCCAGGAGAGGGGTATACTCTGCCTGTGTGAAGGATTCCCATCAGAGTCAATGGATGGTTTGCAGAAAGGCTGAGAGAAGAGCATTTGAGAGTTAATCATAGAATCATAGAATATCAGGGTTGGAAGGGACCTCAGGAGGTCATCTAGTCCAACCCCCTGCTCAAAGCAGGACCAATCCCCAACTAAACCATCCCAGCCAGGGCTGTGTCAAGCCTGATCTTAAAAACGTCAAAGGAAGGAGATTCCACCACCTCCCTAGGTAACGCATTCCAGTGCTTCACCACCCTCCTTGTGAAAAAGTTTTTCCTAATATCCAACCTAAACCTCCCCCACTGCAACTTGAGACCATTACGCCTCGTTCTGTCATCTGCTACCACTGAGAACAGTCTAGATCCATCCTCTTTGGAACCCCCCTTCAGGTAGTTGCAAGCAGCTATCAGATCCCCCCTCATTCCTCTCTTCCATAGACTAAACAATCCCAGTTCTCTCAGCCTCTCCTCATAAGTCATGTGTTCCAGTCCCCTAATCATTTTTGTTGCCCTCCGCTGGACATTTTACAATTTTTTACATCCTCTGAAATCCTTGCCGTACTCCTCTCTGCAAAGAGCTGGACCTTTAGCCTAGCTCTCACTAGAGAACACTTCTGATGCTATATACTGTATGGTTGGGCTGTACGAGGCTAAAGAAGGTTAGGCAAAGTAGTAACATTTTCCAAAGAGCAGTGTACTGGGGAAGATACAGTACCATCCCTGCATTGGGCACAGCAGATGGAGATAACAGCACATTAGGACAACTCCCGTACAGGATGGGAGGCATTTTCAGAAGAGTGGGAGAAAAGTCAGGTCAGTGCAAGTGCTTCTGAAAAATCCCAGCCTGTCTATATCTCCAACACAGCTTGAATCAACTCACAACCCATAGGGCAGCTTGTGGCAATCACTTTCCACAGTGAAATTCATGAGGCCGATTAGCCTGCCTTGCCTACAGGTAAGGATAATATGGACACATATAAATAAACAATATTGCATAACTTAAATCACCAAAAGTGTGCTAGGCCCTGTGGGCTAGACTTCCAAAGTGACTTGGGCTTAGTGACACTCAATGTCACCACGCTTAGGAACCTAGAATATCACTGGGACTCACAAAGCCTGAGTTCAGCACCTCGGCTCCCTGTACAACGAATCGGGAGAGATAGGAGCCTCAGAAGGGAATGCATAAAAGGCAGTACACTGCCCAGGGTTGGGGGGAAGGGGATTGAGAGCAGCTCCTGGCTTGTGTCCCCACCCCACGGGCCCCGCTGGCCAGGGCAGGAAGGTCTGCAACTCTCCACAGCTGCTCACTGCTCTTACCATAGCCGGGCTGCAGCCCTGCAGCTGGCGTCGGCTCCAGGTAAGAGCTACGCGTGGGCAGCTGTGGGGAGCTGCACCGTGGACCCCCACCTGCCATGGGCAGGAGGCCCACGGGGTGGGGACACGGGCCGGGGACTGTTCTTGACTCCCAACCCTGGGCTGGTGGAGGGTCTGTGGCATGGTGCCCCACAGCTGCCTGGGCTCCCTGACCAGGTTCCAGCTGCCAGCCTGGCCAGGCCTCAGGTGGGAAGAAGAGCGTTGGGGCCAGGGCCTCTGCTGAAAAGTGGATGGGCCAGGCCTGTCCACTTTCAAAAAGTGGGAGGGCCATGGCCCCCTGACCTTCCCTATTCTGGCGCCCCTACTCCCCTCTGCCTGAGGCAGAGAAGGGATCTGAACAGGGCTCTACCACCTTTCAGGTGAGTGCCCTAGCCACTGACCTGCAGGACACTGATGTGGGGCTCTGTGACAGAGTGCAGGGAGTGAGTACCTATTGAAGTCCTGGGGTCACAGAGTCAAAGGCAAGGATCCAGAAGGGGGCACCAAGCAGTGAGCCCCACAGAGCGCCCACTGCTCCTCAAAGGTGTCTAGGAAGCCAGCAGACGCAGCCCAAAGGAAACCTGCATGGATGTGTGATGGAAGAGAGGAATGGAAATAGGCCCCACAGTCGCAGAGCACCTCTTTGTCCAGCATCCTCCTCCTGGTGTTATTGATGGCCTCTTTGGCCAGCGCCAGGAGGAGGTGTAGATCAGGAGATGTGAAGAAAAGTGCAGCCAGAACTGAAGGAGAAGGTTCTGGAGGAGTTGGAAAAGGGGCTGCAACCTAGCACACTCAATGTAAATGTGCACCACGGTTTCCCTCACACTGTAAAAAGGACAAGTGTTGGGCTTCAACAAAAATGATTAGGGGTCTGGAACACATGACTTATGAGGAGAGGCTGAGGGAGCTGGGATTGTTTAGCCTGCAGAAGAGAAGAATGAGGGGGGATTTGATAGCTGCTTTCAACTACCTGAAAGGGGGTTCCAAAGAGGATGGCTCTAGACTGTTCTCAGTGGTAGCAGATGACAGAACGAGGAGTAATGGTCTCAAGTTGCAGTGGGGGAGGTTTAGATTGGATATTAGGAAAAACTTTTTCACTAAGAGGGTGGTGAAACACTGGAATGCGTTACCTAGGGAGGTGGTAGAATCTCCTTCCTTAGAGGTTTTTAAGGTCAGGCTTGACAAAGCCCTGGCTGGGATGATTTAACTGGGATTTGGTCCTGCTTCGAGCAGGGGGTTGGACTAGATGACCTTCTGGGGTCCCTTCCAACCCTTATATTCTATTCTATGATTGGGGAGGGGGACTGTCATAAATATAAAGGGAAGGCTAACCACCTTTAAATCCCTCCTGGCCAGAGGAAAAAAACCCTTTCACCTGTAAAGGGTTAAGAAGCTAAGACAACCTCACTGGCACCTGACCAAAATGACCAATGAGGAGACAAGATACTTTCAAAGCTGGGGGTGGGGGGGAAACAAAGGGTTCTCTCTGTCTGTGTGTTGCTTTTGCTGGGCCCAGAGCAGGAATGCAGGTCAGAACTCCTGTAAAGGGTTAATAAGCAATCTAGTTAGATATGTGTTAGATTCTGTTTGTTTAAATGGCTGATAAAATAAGTTGTGCTGAATGGAATAGATATTCCTGTTTCTGTGTCTTTTTGTAACTTAAGGTTTTGCCTAGAGGGATTCTCTCTGTTTTGAATCTGATTACCCTGTAAGGTATTTACCATCCTGATTTTACAGAGGTGATTCTTTTACTTTTTCTTCAATTAAAATTCTTCTTTTAAGAACCTGATTGCTTTTTCCTTGTTCTTAAGATCCAAGGGTTTGGGTCTGTGTTCACCTATGCAAATTGGTGAGGATTTTTATCAAGCCTTCCCCAGGAAAGGGGGTGTAGGGCTTGGGGGGATTTGAGGGGGGGGAAAGACGTTTCCAAGCGGGCTCTTTCCCGGTTATATTTTGTTAGACGCTTGGTGGTGGCAGTAATAAAGTCCAGGGACAAAAGGTAAAATAGTTTGTACCTTGGGGAAGTCTTAACCTAAGCTGGTAAAAGTAAGCTCAGGGGGTTTTTCATGCAGGTCCCCACACCCTAGAGTTCAGAGTGGGGAATGAACCTTGACAGGAGCGAATCGCACCAAGCACACGCCTGTGCAGCGAGTGAGTTCCTATTGATGTCTGGGAGGCTGTGCCCACCCATATCTGAAGGCCCCTCCCCCAGCCTAAGGGGACAAGTACTGGACCTGGTATTCAAAAAATGACTGGGGACAACTAATGAAGCAGGGAGAGCACAGGTGAATTTGCACTCTGATGACTTAGAAGCTAATTAGTGCCACAGGGGAAGCTGATTGGGGGTAATGCTCTAATCAGGTTGGTGGGCTGGGTGGGGTAAAATCTGAATTGGCCCAGGAATGATAAAAGAGGCAGCAGAGAGGAAGCCTGCAGTCCCCCTCCCTGAGGGCAGGGAGAAGGAAGGGGAGGAGAAGTCCAGTAGGAAGGAGTCTAGGGGTGAGAGCAGTAAGGTGTTGGAGATGCACTCCTTAACTGCTCACTACTGGGCCCTAGACTGGAATCTGGAGTAGAGGGCAGGCCTGGGTTCCCCTGCCAGTACCACCCTCAGTGGCTATGTGACAGCGAATAGGAAGACTACCTAGGCCTGCTGACGAAAGACTTTGGCACCCTGGAAGGGGGAAACACTGAATGACCTGGCTAGAGGGCTGAATCATGAAGAGCAGCAGCAGCCCCTGGAGCGAGAGAGGGGCTGCAGATTGGGAGAGAGAGATGGAGTGACATTGCAACCATGAGAAGGGACAGCAACCTGGCGAGCTATTTCCCAGAGTGACCAGGGGAGTTGACATCCTAGCAATGAGTGGAGCACCCCATCACAGGCTCCCTCAGTCTCTCCTGTTGAAGCTGTTGCACTCTTGTTAAATACTTAAAAAAATGTCATTGGCACATATGATCCTGAGTCTCACACTGTAGAGGGGCATTTTTGACAACCAGCCAGGTGCTCAAGCCACTGCCAATTAATGGGATGGAATATCCATTATTTTACTTATTGCTAAGAGTAGCACCTGTAAGGCCTTTGTACCAGTATCACTAAGGCAAAGCCGGGGGGCGGACACAGCGATCACAAGGAGTGAGCTTGATTCTATGTCCTCTCTGATACACTGGGGAAAGCGTCTGTGAAAAACAGAAAGTCTATCTATAATTGACTTCTGGCATGTGTGTGTTGGGACCCAAGAGACTGCAGACTCTGCAAAAAAAATCTCTATAACTTAAACAGTGCTTGCTTAATGGTTTTTCTTTGATTGACATGTTGTTGATGTAATTGTATCAGTTATTAACATAAAGGGATAGACAGGTCTGAGGAATTTGGATTTGACCTTCTGGACATCTCTTGGAATCCCCAGCAACAGGCAGATAGCTGGCCACTTGAACCGTGTCATTTGACCACTCGAGACCCCTCCAGCCTATGGGTAAGTATTGTTTGGGGGTGCTCTATAACCTATTGTGTTTATATGTGCTTGAGATTAAATAAAACAGAGACTTTGAGTAAAGGCATTCTGTTGAGAGTACTGGAGACTAATAAAGTGAAGGCTCTAAGTAAAAGCACTTGATTTTGTGCGATTTATGCCAACCATATAGAAGACAGAGGTGCTGCATCTTCCTTGGTTTATTTCCTGATATCATCTTGCAGACAGTAAAGATACCAAGAGCTTTGAGATTAGGGAACCCAGGGTAACAACACCTCCCAGGTGAGTGCTCTAACCATAGGGATTCAAGGTCATTCTTATGCTTGCTCTCTCTCCCACAATGACTCTTTTTAATTATTTAATCCAAAGTGGAACAGCTTCAACAGGAGAGACTGAAGGAATCTCCCACCTGTATATCACATAGCCCAGTGGTTAGGGCACTCACCTAAGAGGTAGAATTTCAAATGTTCAAATTTCTTCCCCCCACAGGTGGAGGGGGGACTTGACCCAGGGGATGTCTCCCACATCTCAGCTGAACACCTCAACCACGAGGCTAATAGTTCTGAGGGAGGCCCTCCTCCCCTGCAGGCCATATTGTATGAGCTTGCGTGTGGGGCCTGACTGGTAAGCTGCCTCTGTGCACACCTGCAACAGACTCCACAGGTGACGGAGGCAGAGGAACACCTGTTTATGTTCCCCCAGTTTGTGCATCACACTGGAGTGTAGGCATCTGGGTGCCTAGAGTAGAGCAACATCCCACATACCCAGAAGCAGAAACATACAATTACATTAGTGATCAATGGCTCCATGTCTAGTTGGTAGCCGGTATCAAGTGGAGTGCCCCAAGGGTCGGTCCTCGGGCCGGTTTTGTTCAATATCTTCATAAATGATCTGGAGGTTGGTGTGGATTGCACCCTCAGCAAGTTTGCAGATGACACTAAACTGGGAGGAGAGGTAGATACACTGGAGGGTAGGGATAGGATACAGAGGGCCCTAGAAAAATTGGAGGATTGGGCCAAAAGAAATCTGATGAGGTTCAACAAGGACAAGTGCAGAGTCCTGCACTTAGGATGGAATAATCCGATGCACCGCTTCAGACTAGGCACCGAATGGCTCGGCAGCAGTTCTGCAGAAAAGGACCTAGGGGTTACAGAGGACGAGAAGCTGGATATGAGTCAACAGTGTGCCCTTGTTGCCAAGAAGGCCAACGGCATTTTGGGATGTATATGTAGGGGCACTGCCAGCAGATCGAGGGACGTGATCGTTCCCCTCTATTTGACATTGGTGAGGCCTCATCTGGAGTACTGTGTCCAGTTTTGGGCCCCACACAACAAGAAGGATGTGGAAAAATTGGAAAGAGCCCAGCGGAGGGCAACAAAAATGATTAGGGGACTGGAACACATGACTTATGAGGAGAGGCTGAGGGAACTGGGATTGTTTAGTCTACGGAAGAGAAGAATGAGGGGGGATTTGATATCTGCTTTCAACTACCTGAAAGGGGGTTCCAAAGAGGATGGATCTAGACTGTTCTCAGTGGTAGCTGATGACAGAACAAGGAGTAATGGTCTCAAGTTGCAGCGGGGGAGGTTTAGGTTGGATATTAGGAAAAACTTTTTCACTAGGAGGGTGGTGAAGCACTGGAATGCGTTACCTAGGGAGGTGGTGGAATCTCCTTCCTTAGAAGTTTTCAAGGTCAGGCTTGACAAAGCCTTGGCTGGGATGATTTAGTTGGGGATTGGTCTTGCTTTGAGTAGGAGCTTGAACTAGATGACCTCCTGAGGTCCCTTCTAACCCTGATATTCTATGATAGGCGCCCAGGGTACTTTTACTGCAAAAACTTGGTGCTGAGTGAGTTTAGGTGCCTACCAGGTTTGGCGGCAGCTGAGCAGGGGTTTTGTGAATCCCAGCAAGGGGCCTGGTTCTGGGATTAAGATGCCTAAAATGGCAGGTAGGTGCCTAAATTCCATTGTGAATCTAGCCCTTTATGTACAAACAGGAAAACAATGTCACTGCACTGAGGAATTTACAATCTAAAGAGACAATTTATAGACTAAGGATGGGATATTTAGACATAAAAAGGAAGTAATTAACCAGAAAAGAACAAATTTCTGATTCTATTCAGATTCCTGTTTCACACCTATCACAATAGTCTCTGAATGCCTTAACTGCATGGGGTTTTTATTCCCTAGATTTTGCATGACATTCTGGAGAGGGGCAGGGGAGGAAACGTTGTATGCACTCCATTCTGTTAACACCTCTCTGCACAAAGGACTACGGTTTATAGGCTGCTGGGAAAGGGACTTCAAAGAGAAAGAAGATGGACTAGATCAGGGAGGCACAGGGAGCAGATGGAAAATTGCTTGATGAGAATCACACACCACAGTGGCAGAAGGACATACAGAAGACAGCTAGTTCTCTGACTTGGGCAGAGCTGAGAGAACAAAGTGGGGAAGGGGCATAAGGAGATGGGGCCCAGAGCTACCCACAAATGCATCTTGCCCTGCAATGCAGTTAATACAAATCTGAAATCAAAATGCTGCTTCAAACGATGAAAACATGCAGTGATGTTTTCACACTCAAAGCACTTCTATTGCTCCATACCACAAATCAATGCAAAATCTTTCCTTATTCTTTTGTGTCATCAGCTTTTAGATTTCCAGAGAAGGGTAACAAGTCTGGCATCCTGTGCTGGAACTGATTAGAAGAAGTTGGGCTTGCTTACAGACTTTGATATAACTATTTAAAACTGTGACCCATGGATCCGTATAGGAGAGCAATCAAATTATATTCAGGAGCAGATGGACTTTCAAAAAGCAAAAAAACAAAACAACCCACCAACTAATAAAATATGCTTGCAACAGATAAACAAGAAGAACCATGAACGGCTCCAACTTCTGTGTTTCTGAACAGTCAGAATGACTCTGCAGCCCTTATACAAGCCAGATTCCCCAAGTGAGCAGCTGTAGGCCCAAAAGCTTTAACTCCAATTTTGAAATCCAGCAGTGCAATAGAGCTGGCCTTACCATGAGGCGAACTGAGGTGGCCACCTCAGGTGCCAGGCTGGGGGGGCGCCACTAGGACCCAGAGTGTAGAAAATTGTGTCTGCTGCTAGTGCATCTGTATTCTCTCTGCTCTAGATGCACAGAGATGGGGGAGTGCTGTGCCGGAGGAAGGAGGGCACGAGACATAACAGGCAGGCAGGAGAAAAGGTAAGAGGGAATAACAGAAAGCAGGAGTTGCAGGGAGAGAGAGGAGAAGGAACCTCTTATGTACCTCTCTAGCACCCCCAGGAACCTGGACTGATTAACACCAGCTTCTCAGGGAGCTTCCTGTTTCCTGCTGCTTCCCTGAACCCACTTGAGGAGAACAGGCAGTCAACTGAAGTAGACGGAGCCAGTTAGGCCCTTGAGACGCTGATATCTTCCCTCACTCAGGCCCTGCTACCAGCCTGCTTATTTGTCCCCTTCAATTGAGTGTTGAGAGCCACTATAGTGGGCACAGAACAGCAGTCATGAGTGAAAGAAGAAAACGCCCCTCTGGGGCAGCATTCAGAAAAAGAAAGAAAGCAAAGGAAGCTTTTCTATCTAAGCAGGAAGGAGCTCTCCTGAGATACATAGACACAAATGTTCACGGTGAGCCTTCCGGCCCCAGTGAGGATGTGCGTGGTGAGGAGATGCCTGATCTTCCAGTTAGTCAGAGTGCAGGTGACCTGGCAGCTACGGCAGCATCCATATCTCCATCTCAAATGGATGTAACCGTGCACATGGCATGATCCAGGACTGTGGACCCACTTGAGCAGCAGCCTGAGGGACTTCCTTGTACTGCCTGGGCCACAGCAAGTGAAAAACTTCATGTTCTTCAAAGACAATGAAAATAAAAGTTTCCATCCAACACATTACTGGCATGAAAGCCCCAATTGAGACAAAGTGGAGAGGCCATGGCTTATGTTCTCAAAAACCCAGAATGCTGCATACTGTTTTTATTGCAAACTCTTCCAGTCTAATGTTCCAGCCATATTGGGTTCTACAGGATAAGATGACCACCCTCTTTCCAAATGCTTTTGTTGCTCTGCGCATACTTCTAACACTTCCTGTAACACTTGCCAGTGGAGAACGCAGCTTCTCCAAGCTGAAGTTAATAAAAACACGTCTACGCTCCACAATGACACAGGAGAGCCTGGTCGGCCTTGCAACCATCTCAATAGAGCATGAGCTGGCCCAGACTTCAGCAGGAAGCAGTTCAGTGGACTTCAGTGGACCTTCAGCAGGAAGCAGTTCAAATATTTGCAACCAAGAAGGCACGGAAAGTACCACTTTGATTATTCAAACGGATAAAAATGCAGTGTTTACTATGCAAACAAGAAAAGTTACATTTGCTGTTCAGGCATCTGAAAGTTAAGTGTTACTTAAAATTTTTGAACAAGGCATTTTAAGTTGGTAGTTCTCCTTTATTGGGGTAGGTAGCAGAGCAGTACCATGAGAGGAGTAGAACAGGAAGAAGGCAGAATTGAGACCTTTCAAATTTTTGGCCCAAGTGAGGGGGCATGGGGGCGTCATTTGAGCTCCCCACCTCAGGTGCCAAAATGTTGTGGGCCAGCCCTGAGTGCAATTTATGCACGTATATTACAATCTTGTGGTGAATACCATAAAGGACATCAGCAGCACTTTAGGGCTCAGAACATGAGACAGTGGGATTTAGGTGGTTCATAACCATGGTGCAAGCACTCTACACAAGGGGAACGTTTTCCCTCTCTGAAGATCTCAACAACCCAATCTATGAGAACCTTCTATTCCCACATTATATTTCTGTTCTGTCCAAAATTCCCATTGATTTGGGTGCACAAGAATTGCAGCCTTGAGTCCATATTTCACACACATTGCAGAGCTCCAGATACATTTACCCTTTCTGTACACATCATGAATCTCTGTGCTTTATTATCACATCTAGGGAAAAACTACCACCGCTGTCAGGCCTAACCAAGCCTTCACAGTATATTGTACAGTGGCGGCCACAAACCAGTAGATCGCAGCCTCCGGCTGCTAAAAGTCCAGCGGGGCTAAGGCAGGCTCCCTGCCTGCCCTGGCTCTGCGCCGCTCCCAGAAGTGGCCAGCATGTCCGTGTAGCCCCAGAAGAGTTGGGGAACAGGGGATCTCCGTGGGCTGCTCCTGCCTGCCCACCACCCCAGCTCCCATTAGCCAGGAATGGGGAACTGCAGCCAAAGGGAGCTGCGGGGGTGGTGCCTGCAGGGAGAGTTCTATTGCTGATTCTGCCACTGACCTACCATGTGACTTAAGGTATGTCACTTACTCTCTTTCTCGTCCAGCTCCTCAAAGGTATTTAGGCTCCTAGTTTCCACTGATTTTAATGAAAGTTAGGAGCCTTTGAGGACATGGGCCTAGGGGTTCAAAAAAGAACTAGATAAGTTCATGGAGAATAGGTCCATCAATGCCTATTAGCCAGGATGGGCAGGGATGGTGTTCCTAGCCTCTGTTTGCCAGAAGCTGGGAATGGGCAACAGGGGATGGATCACTTGATGATTACATGTTCTGTTCATTCCCTCTGGGGCATCTGGCATTGGCCACTGTCGGAAGACAGGACACTGGGCTAAATGGACCTTTGGTCTGA
The DNA here is from genome assembly GCF_965140235.1 of Caretta caretta. Classification (NCBI taxonomy): domain Eukaryota; kingdom Metazoa; phylum Chordata; order Testudines; family Cheloniidae; genus Caretta; species Caretta caretta. Next base: position 13,112,934 of record NC_134209.1, read on the forward strand.
CCCAGTATGGCTGTTCTTATGTTCCCGTCCTACCCTTCATCTGGTCTTATCTATTTATACTGAATTCTTTGACTCTTACTCTCTAGGACAGTAAGCGTTTGTACAGAGACTAGCATAATGAGGCCCCATTTTTGTCTGGCCTTTAGGCATGGATAATCCACATGTAGTTTACACTGCACTTTCAAACTGATGGGCTGATGTGCAGGACTCAGTGAAGTCAGTGGGAGGTCTCCTAGCAGAGGGCTTGCAGTAATAGGCCTGATGTTTTGTGTGCTCTTCCCCAGAGTCTGTTGCATCCTATGGAGCACACAGAATGTGAAGTCTGCAGTGCAGGTTGGCTACCTCAGCAGAGTAATTTGTAGTATTAGTAGTCAGTGCTATTTTTGCTCTATAGATCAGTGTAATATTGTTGTCTTTAATAGAACAAGAAATGCCTGCTGTTTATAGGCTATAGCCTAATTCCATGAAGCTGTGTGACTTAAGTGGAACATTTCCATCCTGTCACATTTAGCTAGTATCCTCCTCACTAAAGGCTATACAGTCCCACTATGCTAGCTACTCCCAGGCCAATGCTGCAAGCTTGGCCCTTAGATAGAGTTTCTGCCTCATTCTAACCTCAGGAGAGTGGGACATGCCACCCTCCCACAGAAATGACAGTGGGTAACTCAGGTCCATCAGGGCCATGCTGCAGCAATGATTCAAATGCCACTGGCAACCCATAACCACGATGCCCCTTCTTCGTGGGGTGAGGGTTTCTGCAGAGTAGGGGGAGAATTATGAAAAGGTCAGCATTTATGTACCCTCTAAACTCCTGTGGGGCTTGGAGTGGGAAGGGGGTAAGATGCTCTGGACAGTGGCCTCTGCCTGACCCCAAACCCTGGCCTGCTTGCTATGGAGGAGCTTCTGCAGGGCATGAGGGGTGATACAGATTCAAGATGCTTGTGTATATAAAGACTTGCAAATACTTTTCTCAGGAAGCTGAAGGTTTGCAGATGAAGGTCAACGATTGTACTTAATTTTGCTACCACACAGTCCGTACCACACATTGTATGAACCACCAGACAGAACTACACTTTGTTAGCAGCCAGATACAATTTACTAGGCAGCCCTTCTCTGTCTCTGACAGCCCTTTTGTGAAAGAGGCCTAAACCTGTAAAGAATTTGGGAAGCCTGCAATTTCAGGGTTGAAAATGTGGAAGCGAGGCATGAGATCTGAGCGCATTTATTCATGGTAAAGTGAGCATGGTTTCAGAAGTCCGTCCTGATTAGAATCATTACTCAATAATCTATGATTAGGCAGGAGTCTCAGACAACCTTTTGCCCAACAAAGGATTAGAGAAATTCTTGAACACAGCAGTCTTCCCAGGGGTGGCAATAACAAGCACTGGGGGAATTAGCTGAAGTAAACTAGAGTTGTTTTTCATTCCATAATAACCATTTTTTATTCAGATTTTGAGAAAAAATGTTACAAATAACATGGCATTTTGTTAGTCGAAGTCCATAAGCATTCTGCGTGCACTAAAGAATGGCCATTTCTCTGGGCTCTCGGAGTTATCATGCTGACAAGTGAACTAGAAACATACCAAACTCTGAACAGCCAAGTAATATATTAAACAGCTTCTCTAATAAGATTTGAGCAAAGTAACCATAAAAACTGTAAGTGTACCAAGTGTCAATGAACCAAAACACTGCAAAAATAACTGAATGCCTTTAAGGTGAAATAAGAATTTAAAAAAAAAACAGTGGAAAAACACAAAGCAATAGACCAGCAAATGTGTATCTGTATGATTTTAGCATTTGAAACAATGTTTGGAGCAAAATCATAATCTACTGAAGGTCTGAAAACTCGGTAATAATTTACAAATAAACATTTCAAGGCTATTTGATAGAACACGACAGCCCATGTTGCACGATATTAAATCAGAGCTTCAAGCTGTTACTCAAGTAATACAGCAACATGTGCTTGAAAATGTGATAAAGAAAAAAAATAATTACTTCATATATCCAGAAGACAATGAATGTAAATGTAAATAAATGAAACCAGAATAATGGCCCTCTGTGGAAAAATGGATTTAAGGCCCTATGTATCCAGCCAGCACCAGAGTTCAGATTCTTCATGCAAGTATGTATAACAAAAAATGAGTCATAATTGCAACTGGGCATGGAAGAATAAATAAGCAAAACTACCAAAGAGACACACGGGGGTGGGGGGGGGGGAGGGCTTCATAGAATAGGTGATGATTTGTATGATTTGACATGTGGGTCAAACTTTTAAATTTAGGCATACATGAGCAAGTATATGTGCCTAATTTCTGCATGTGAATACTGGAAGTGTGCACACAAACCAATTATATTTGTATACATATGGCCAGCTAGATATCTGGCTAGCTGCCTATGCTAATTTGTGTGCCCATGACAGTCAAGATTTTCAAAAACTGGAGCCTAAAGTTGGGCACCTAAGTCCATATTTAAGTAGCTAAAGAAGTAGACTGATTTTCTGAAGCACCAAGCACCCAGCAGCTTCCCTGGGGGACTCCCACCCCCCATGATTTCTCACCTTTCGACAGACCACTTCCCTTTTTTTAAGCATTATGCTAACCCACCCATCATCTGTGTATTGGTATTTATTATATGTTTCTCACTATGGCATCAGATCACCTAGGCTCAATTCCCAATGGGAGGTAATGCACAAGGATTTTTGTCATGTTTTGATACATGCCAAACATCAAAGAGGAGCATGTGTCCCTCCCTGCTATTAATGAGACTCTGCATTAATAAACTGAAACTGGTCCTCCCCAAAATGAGTCCCTGAGTTGTTGGCATCCTTTCATCTACGAGAGATGGTGGGAACTGCAGCCTATGATGTAGATGGTTTGCAATGTCTCATATGACTGAATAGTCCAATCTGAGATTTGCATTATCTTTAGCAGTTATTGAAAATGTACATATCTTGGTTGGGAGCTCCTTGCTTCCTACAGGCTCTTTTCTCTTCAAGCTGTAGAAGCCAGCTCCTGTCATGGAATTTGATACCCTGATGGAGACAATGGTGCCACTTGTTACAATCATTTGCCAAGATTTCCCATTGGTCAGGATCAATTCCAAATTCCTTCATATCTCACTTGCGTGTGTCTTTATAATGAAACTTGGGATATCCTGTTGTTCTTGTTCCCTCTGATAGCTGAATAGCATGAATAGCATGTCCTTGAGTATGCATCCATCTTCCACCTACTCAGATGGCCCAGCCAGCGCAGTTGTCTTTGCTTGAGCAGGGCTGCCACACTTGGTAAATTTGCCCTTTGAAGAACCTCTGCACTGGTGACTTTATCTTGACATTTGGTGTTGAAAAAAGAAAAGTGCAGAGAGCAAAACTGACCATTGTACATTACCTTTGTGGACCTAACCAAAGCATTCGACACAATCAGCAGAGCAGGTCTATTTGCAATACTAGGAAAGACTCAATGCCCACCAACCCCGTTAAATCTTATACATTCATTCCACAACAACATGACAGCAACTGTCCAGTTTGACGGGTCCACTTCGGACAGCTTTGAGATGAAAAGCGTAGTGAAGCAAGGATGTGTTCTTGCCCCTACACTCTCTAGAATCTTCTTCTTGGTACTCTTGAACTATGCATTTAAGGACATGAAAGATGGAGTGTATCTCCACACAAGATCAGATGGGAAACTCTTCAACCTGTCACGACTTAAGTCAAAGACCAAAATCAAAAAGGTGCTCATCAGGGAACTTCTATTCGCTGATGCTGCTTCCCTCATAGCCCATGATGAAGATCTACTACAAGAACTTATGGACCGCCTTTCAAGTGCTTGTCAGGCATTCAAGTGCTTCTCAGGCACCATCAACATTAAGAAAACGGTTGTTTTCAATCACCTTAAATGCAAACCAGCTAGAAGTAGTCCAAAAGTTCAGTTATTTAGGTTCTACATTGACCACCAATCTCTCACTGGAAAGGCTGCCACCACCTTTAGCAGACTAACTCAGAGCATGGAACAACTCAAAGCTTACCGTCAAGACCAAAATGCTAGTGTACCAAGCTTGCGTCCTCAGCATTCTCATGTATGGTAGGGAAACATGGACAACTTATGCTTATCAGGAGAAAAGGTTAAAGAGTTTCCATCTACACTGTTTATGCCACGTGCTCAACACCAAATAGTCCACTGAAGCACTGTTTTTATTAATATGTGTATGGTGATAGTGCCTAGGAGTCCTAGTCATGGGCCAGGAGCCCACTGTGCCAGGTGCTGTACATACACAGAACAAAATGACAGTCCCAGCCACTGTTCCCTCTAAGCTGTGCGCATGCACAGATCCTAAACCCCGCGCACATGGCAAAACACCGCACGCACAAAAATTTGTACAGAAGAAATTTTTTGCACACATGGCCTATCAAAAATTAGAGGGAACATTGGTCCCAGCCCCAAGAAGCTTACAATCTCCACCTTTGCTCCATCAGTAGAGCTCTAGTTAATAACCATAGGAGATCTGTACACATAGGTAGAATATTGTCTCATGTCCCTTCCTAATATTTTTTGAAAAGTAAAGATCTGAGACTGTGAGGCAGCAGGCTTTGGGGCATTCAGGCCCCCTTACCCCAATACACTCAGGATCAGGCCCTAATCTTTTCTTTTTAACTAGGAGGTGAAAAAGAACAGTCCTAACATGGGAAAAAACTACTGTATTTTTAATCATCTAGAATTGGGAAAAATGACTAAAGTAATTTTTTTTTTAATTAAAAGAGCATGCATCTGGAATGAGAGCCTCTTGCAAGATTCAGTCCAATAAGAACAAAGCCATCTAGAGTTTTAAAGATTAATCAATGCTGGAATTTAGCACAGACATGCCAAGAGAACACTAGCAGGTGCTGTAGTAGTGATAAACAAAAGCCTACATTCCATAGGGACCATCCCTAGGAACCTTAACTTGTGCTTTGCACAGGAGTGGGTTTAAAAAAAAATCCTTGGCATAGCATTGTCTATGGCTAAATTCAGATGGAACGCTCCAGCAATTATATATTTATGTAGCTCTTATTTATCTTTAAACTGACCTACAGGAACTTGAAAAGTTTATCTTTGTTTCATTCCAGAGCTAGCACTAAGAAATGTGGAAGTGAAGCACTTTGTAGCAGCAAAAAAAAAAAAAAAAAAAAAAAAAAAAAAATGACTGGAGTGAAGGGGCTAGGCATTGAAGGGAGTTTCAATCCCATGGTATATAGTTCATTTGAACATTAGCCCAGTGAGCCAAGATCCTCTACTAACCAGTGCATGCATTTATTAAGGTCTGGCTGTGAGCTCAGCATTGAACACACAAACATAAATGAGACCAGCCTGCCCCCAGGACTATGAACTGGGCCAAAGAGTTCATACATCTATGTGTTATGTGGGCTGCATCCAAAACATATATACTACATGTATGGCCCTGAGGATGTCACATGGGCCACAGCTGTACACTGATTGGGCCGCAAGCAGCCTGTGGGTTGAGAACCACTGGTTTAGCCAACGTACTGTGTAGAAGTAACTTACTGCACTTCTTGCTTTTGTTAGAGCTTCTTTCCCCATCCTGGTTTCACACTACATTTTTCTTTCCTTTAATAGATCATGGTGCACCTTTCCCAGAGTTGCCATCAGTGTCTGTTTTCTCCATGCTCTCTTTCTCCCTTCACCTCCTTTATCTCCCGTTCTTTTCCCTCTCTGCGTTCTCTACCTCTTCCCCTATATGGTCTCTTTTCTTCTCCCCATTCTCCCTGCTGCTTCTCTCTCATACTGTTCTCTATTACCTAACTTACCCCATCACTCTCTCCCCCTTGTTTACCTCCATCGACCCCCAAAACAAACCTACTAGCCAAAGACCACTATGAAAAGTAGGGGGGCAACAGCAGGAGAGAACCCAGCCACACCCTCCTTGAACTGCTGAGAGAGAGAGGATGGTGCTGGGATTCTTGGTAGGGTGCTGTCCCTGGAATCTGTTTGGGGAATCCGTCTTTAGCATCCACCTCTAGCTAGTACTTGAGATGGCTGGTCTCCCTCCCTATTTCCCTGGAGCTCCTGGGAGAATATGAAGGAAAAATATGGAGAAGTGAGGCAGAAAGATTTGAAGGAGTGACATGAGGATCAGGAAATAACGAAAGCCTAGATGCCTAGGGGAAGAGGTGTGCAGGGCCTCGGAGGGGAGGACGGCTGTGCTACATGAATGAATGACCTCCTGCCCAATAGCAATGGTCCTCTATTCCTGCAAGGACTTCCAAAGATCTCCACTAGTCCCTTCATCCCATGAGACCCTGTACTGCAGAAACCTTGCTGTCTAGACCAGTTCTGTCCTGGTATGGATAACAATGATTAGCCTTGCTCAGAGCAAACAGAATTCCAGTGATGAGGAGTATGGGGAAGCAGTTGTGTGCGGACGCATGGTGTCACAAGCATGCTAGGACACTGCAACACCAAGATTTCCTGTGTAGGCATGGCCTGAGGATGCAAAGTGCCAAAAGCATATAATCTTTACTGTAGGGGCAGGTCATACTTCCTCTGCAGCTCCCTTAGCCTGTACCTACCTGGAATAGCAAAGCACAACTTTCATGCCTTGAGAAAGCACAGCAGAGTGCTTCCTTTAGCTCAGAATGTAGGCTGCTTTTATTTACCCATGTCCTACTTGATTTTAATCCTCACATTAAATCGTAGAGTATCAGGGTTGGAAGGGACCTCAGGAGGTCATCTAGTCCAACCCCCTGCTCAAAGCAGGACCAACCCCCAACTAAATCATCCCAGCCAGGGATTTGTCAAGCCTGACCTTAAAAACCTCTAAGGAAGGAGATTCCACCACCTCCCTAGGTAACGCATTCCAGAGCTTCACCACCCTCCTAGTGAAAAAGTTTTTCCTAATATCCAGCCTAAACCTCCCCCACAGCAACTTGAGACCATTACTCCTTGTTCTGTTATCTGTTACCACTGAGAACAGTCTAGATCCATCCTCTTTGAAACCCTCTTTCAGGTAGTTGAAAGCAGCTATCAAATCCCCCTTTATTCTTCTCTTCTGCAGACTAAATAATCCCAGTTCCCTCAGCCTCTCCTCATAAATCATGTGCTCCAGCCCCCTAATCATTTTTGTTGCTCTTCGCTGGACTCTTTCCAATTTTTTCATGGACTCTTTCCAATTTTTCCACATCCTTCCTGCAGTGTGGGGCCCAAAACTGGACACAGTACTCCAGATGAGGCCTCACCAATGCCGAATAGAGGGGATTGCTCACATCCCTCAATCTGCTTGCAATGCTCCTACTTATACAGCCCAAAATACCATTAGCCTTCTTGGCAACAAGGGCAGACTGTTGACTCATCTCCAGCTTCTCATCCACTGTAACCCCTTTTCTGCAGAACTGCTGCATAGCCGCTCGGTCCCTAGTCTGTAGCAGAGCATGGGATTCTTCCATCCTAAATGCGGGATTCTGCACTTGTCCTTGTTGAACCTCATCAGATTTCTTTTGGCCCAATCCTCTAATTTGTCTAGGTCCCTCTGTATCCTATCCTTATCTTCCAGCATATCTACCACTCCTCCCAGTTTCGTGTCATCTGCAAATTTGCTGAGGGTGCAATCCACACCATCCTCCAGATCGCTAATGAAGATATTGAACAAAACCGGACTCAGAACTGACCCTTGGGGCACTCCGCTTGATACCGGCTTCCCACTAGACATGGAGGCATTGATCACTACCTGTTGAGCCCAATAATCTAGCCAGCTTTCTATCCAGTTTATAGTACATTCATCCAGCCCATACTTCTTTAACTTGCTGGCAAGAATACTGTGGGAGACCGTATCAAAAGCTTTGCTAAAGTCCTGGAATAACACATCCACTGCTTTCCCCTCATCCACAGGACCAGTTATCTAGTCATAGAAGGTAATTAGGTTAGTCAGGCATTACTTGTCCTTGGTGAATCCATGCTGACTGTTCCTGATCACTTTCCTCTCCTCTAAGTGCTTCAGAATTGATTCCTTGAGGACCTGCTCCATGATTTTTCCAGGGACTGAGGTGAGGCTGACTGGCCTGTAGTTCCGCGGATCCTCCTTCTTCCCTTTTTTAAAGATGGGCACTACATTAGACTTTTTCCAGTCATCCGGCACCTCCTGCGATCACCATGAGTTTGTCATCACTGTGCTGCCCAGTGCAGTAGTCTGGGAGCTGACCTTGTTCATGAAGACAGAGGCAAAAAAAGCATTGAGTACATTAGCTTTTTCCACATCCTCTGTCAATAGGTTGCCTCCTGTGGAAGTATAACATTGTATAAGGGGACATGCTGGATACATTGTATACGAGAGGGCATGCCAAAACATGTTACAAAGTATCTGAGGGAGCACACGTAGGGACAGTTAGCTTTTGAATGGAGAAGCAATTAAGATAGAGCCAGCACGTCTAAGAAGCAGGCATCAGAATGGAAGGTGTGAAGGGCAATTAGTTAAGTTAACTGGAAGCTGTTAAAGGAGATTGTTAAGGGTGGCAGGTAATTGAAGATACGTGACTGGTCTCAGGGATCTCGAAGGGTGGTGACTAAAATCTTTTTCTTCTTTTGTCTGTAACTTCTCTGTAACTTGTTCTCCAAAAAACTGTATAAATTAAAAGACACAAGCCCCACTCGGGGGGCTCACTTCTAAATGTATTAGCAGAGCAGCTTTGCTAATAAAACAGAGTGGTCTGATAAATTGTGAGTCTGAGTCAAACTTTGACAATTTGGAGGTTCTACCGAGATGGCAAGCGGCTTCACTGAGGCTGTGTGATCCCTGACTGCCTTGCAGGACGATCGTGGCAGCCGGCGCCTGGATGCTTAGTCCAAGCAATCCTCCACAAGACAGAAAGGTACACAGCAGCAGCACAGTCTACGCCATTGAACTTGTTGGTTCCCACTCTGTTCGGGTAGGGGTCTTTGGATCCAGCTTCTGGAATCAGACGTCTCAGGTAATTATTATTTTTGTGCTTTAACCGGTTTGAGGACTGTCTTGTCTTTGTGTCTATCCGTCTTCCCCGTGGTGTGTGTGTGAATCTGGGAGCCATCTCTGTCCGGAGACTGGCTGACCAAGGGGTCCCCGTCCCCACGGTCTGAATAAGTGGAATCTGCACAGCTGCAGCCACACCACGCTTTGGGTATAACCCCTGGTGTGAAAGTAAGGGCAGTTGAGGCAGTAGCCTGTGGGCTCCTTTCTGTGTGTTGCACCGGGTACCGCTCTGCTGAGTCCGAATTTCCTTCTTGTGTGAGTGCTGTGTGAAGTCCTCCTGGATGGGTAATCAGAATTCTAAGGTAGAACAGTTCCCTAAGGGAACTCCAGCTTATTTTATGTGTTTTAGGAGAGGTCCGGACTCTTGTAGGTTTCTTGAAAAATGGTCCAAATTAGCTCTAGAGAACCCCAAATTACAGTGGCCACTGTTAGGTTCTTGGGACAAGGATTGAGTGGATGCTTTAAAAAGCAAACTCATCCTCCCAAAAACCAAATTGGAGAGAGGAGAAGTAGACTGCTTCATGCAATGGTGGGAAGAGGCAAATCGTAGATGGACTGAGTCAAAACTCACCTCTCTTAAAAATTCTATCAAAAAAACTAACAGTTCAATTGGATGCAGTCTCTCCCACCAATAGTCGGAGCGCTCCCCTTTGCCCAGTCCTGTGCAATGATCCGGATCAAACCCGACCCCCACCATACTCCTGCGCAAATAAGAAATCAGAAAAGGAAAAATCTTCAGTGACTACAGATAATGAAAGTGAAGAAGATACCCTCATTGGCCTCGCAGCTCTGCAAAATATTATGAAGAAGAAATCCAAAGCAGACTGCAAAGATTCTCTTGACATCTCTTCTTGGAAAAGAGAACCTGATGGGAGGTTAATGAGAGACTCTGATCAAACTGTTGTGGCACCCTTATGAGTCCTTAAGATGGGAGAAAGTGAGTCCATATGGGATTATAATCCCTGGACTCGTACAGAACTTTTATCTATAGTTAAAAGTTTTCCCAAACCACAGGAAAACTCTGTCAAATTTGCTGAGGAGTTTCTGTTAATCTGTGAAACCTATGAACCCTCTGAGACAGATCTCCTCCAACTGTGTAAATTGTTAGCTCCTGCTAGTTATTATGAAAAATAATTGGCTGCTGCAGACTGGCCAGCTGAGGCATGCCACTCAACCATAAAAAGTACTGGCCCAGATTCAGCATACAGAGACCGGTGTATGGCTCTTTGGAAGCGCCTGCATCAAGCCATTCCCAAAGTGTGGTCTCCTAAAACAAACTGGACAGCAATACGTTGCTGTTAGCAAGGGCAAGGAGAAAGCCCAGGCGACTATAGGTCCCGGCTAACTGATATTTTCCTACAACATTCAGGAATACAAGAGCCCGATGTAAATGGGCAGGGGGCCTTGGCACATGCATTTGTTGATGGTCTTCTCCCTGCCACAGGCAGCATGTTAAAACGAATAAGTGTGGGATGGGAAACTGAAACCATGGACAAATTGCTGGCAGTAGCAGAGCATTGCCACCGCACTTTAAAAGGAAAGGAGGAACAGTCCTCCCAAAAGTTAATGGCTCTGCAGATACAGCATTATTCAGGACTAAGCAGACCACACCGGTCACAGGGACGGGGTTGCGGAAGGGGGTGGGGGGCTGGATTAACTGGGGTTTGTAACTACTGTAAACAGCCTGGACACTGGAAAAAAGAGTGTCCAAGACGACCTAATAATTGTATGGGAAATCAAGTGAACCCCCCGCTGGTTCCTCCAGCTGATCCCCAACCCTATTTTTCACCCCAACAATGACGGGATGCTGGGGAACCTCACAAAGTTTTAGCTCCCTTATTACCTCTGTCCCCTACTGGAGAATGTGTCCTGACTGTAAATGATCTCTCTCTCCCTTTCCTTGTTGATACTGGAGCTTCTCTTTCTACAATCCGCACCACTGACTTGCCTGAGGTTCCCCGATCTGGAAAATCTGTGTCTGCTGTTGGCATTACAGGGATCCCTACCTCTTTTCCCCTCTCAAAACCTTTGTCTGTTCAGGTCGGTCCCCTCTCTGAGGAGCATGCATTCCTCCTCTCTGATTCCACCCCTGCAAACCTTCTGGGACGGGACTTGCTATGCAAACTTGGCTGTTCTATTTACTGCTCCCCAGATGGTGTCTATCTGCAAATCCCTCAGTCTTCCTTATGTGATTCTGCAGCCTCCCTGCTGTCTGAAACTTCCCTCTCCACTCCGGTCCCTTGCTGTCCCTTAACTCCGTCCCTAGAGCACCTAATCTCTCAGGTTCCTTCCTCCCTATGGCCATCTCACCCATCTGAAGTGGGTCGATTAAATACTGACCCAGTTCGGATTACTGTAGACAATTCCAAACCTCTGCCTCGCCTGTCTCAGTATCCTTTGAATCCTGAGGCAGAGGCTGGGATTGCTCCAGTTATATCTGCATTAAAAGAACAAGGAATTATTGTCCCTTGTTCCAGCCCCTGTAACACCCCTATCCTCCCAGTTCAAAAGGCTGATGGTAAATCGTGGCGATTTGTTCAAGACCTTCGAGCTATTAACCGTATTGTCATACCTTCTTTTCCAGTGGTTCCTAACCCTGCTACAATACTAGCGTCTATTCCTCCAAATGCAACCCAGTTTACTGTTGTAGATTTGTGCTCCGCTTTCTTCTCTGTCCCAGTTCACTCTGAATCCCAGTATCTCTTTGCCTTCTCCTACAAGGGTCAGCAATATACATGGACTACCCTTCCCCAGGGGTACACAGAGAGTCCATCCTATTTTTCTCAAGCCCTAGCCAGGAATCTCGCTGATCTGGTTTTCCCATCAGGATCCACACTGATCCAATATGTGGATGACTTACTCCTGTGCTCCCCCTCTCTGTCTGCCTCAGAAACTGATTCACTAACACTTCTCACAGCTTTAGCAAACAAGGGTCATAAGGCTTCTTGCACAAAATTGCAGCTCTGCCAAACCTCTGTCACATACCTAGGCTTCCTTCTCTCCCAGGGCTCCCGTACACTCTATCCAGCCCGGGTACAAGCCATCCTTAGCTTTCCCCAGCCTTGCTCTCCACGCCAGGTCAGAAAATTCTTAGGCATGACAGGGTTCTGTAGGCAATGGATTCCCCAATATGCTTCTCTGGCTAAACCACTCCAAGAACTCACTCAATCCTCTGTACCTAACCCCATGCCATGGCCACTTGAAGCAAATGCTGCTTTCATCTCCCTTAAGCAGAATTTAGCCTCTGCCCCCGCCTTAGGGTTACCTAACTATGACAAACCTTTTACCCTTTTCTGTCACGAACAATCTGTTTGTGCCCTCGGGGTTCTTACTCAGGAGCACGGTGACAGAAATCGCCCGGTGGCTTATTTTTCTGCAACCTTGGACCCTGTAGCCCAGGGTTTACCCCCTTGCCTACGCACTGTAGCTGCTGCAGTGCGCCTGGTCGAGATGTCTGAGTCCCTTGTCCTCCACTCTCCTCTCACTCTCATGGTTCCCCATTCTGTGGAAACTCTCCTTCTGCAACGCAACACTGCTCACCTCTCCTCTGCTCGCCTCACTAGGTATGAACTTTTGCTGCTTTCAGCCTCACATATCACAATGAAGTGCTGCTCCCAGTTAAACCCTGCTACCCTCCTTCCTTTACCTAGTGATGGTGAACCCCATGACTGCCTTGCAACTGTCTCCGCTATCACTGTCCCGTGCCCCGACCTTTCAGATGTACCTCTCCCTAACTCTGACCTGGTATTATTCACTGATGGGTCCTGTTATAGAAATGACCAAGGCCACCTTCTTGCAGGGTACGCTGTGGTCTCTCTCTCTGAGACCATAGAAGCTGCGCCCTTACCCTCTGTGACCTCTGCCCAGGTGGCTGAACTGATTGCTCTAACCCGGGCTTGCTTTCTAGCCGAGGGGCTCTCTGCCACTATTTTTACTGATTCTCGGTATGCCTTTGGGGTTGTGCATGACTTTGGCACCCTCTGGCAGGCTCGAGGTTTTCTTACCTCAACTGGTACCCCTATCAAGAATGGCCCCTACATTGCCGCCCTCCTGTATGCAGTTTTACTACCGTCTGCCTTGGCAATTGTTAAGTGTACTGGCCACTCAGCGGCAGACACCGAGGTGGCAAAAGGTAATGCACTTGCTGCTGCTGCTGCAAAACATGCCGCCACTATAAAACCTTCACCAGAGGCGTTTCTTGGTCCCCTCTCTGTCTCTGTAATGCCGCCATCCCTGTCTCATCTCGCTCAGCTCCAGGATTCTGCCCCAGAAACAGAGAAAGACTCCTGGAGTGCTTTGGGTTGCTCTTTGCATTCTGATTTCCTTTGGCGATCACCCACCGGTACCTTTGTAGCCCCCCTCTCACTCTACCCGTCTCTAGCCGCCCTGCTACATGGTGTTTCGCATGTTGGCAAGGAGGGGATGGTCTCTGCTATGAGTAAGGCGGGGTGGTGGGCTCCCCATTTCAGCTCCTTTGCAACCCGCCACTGTGCCGCTTGTGTTACTTGTCAAAGCCACAATGTAGGCAAATCTGTAAAAGTAACACAAGGATTCCGGGGTTTGCCTCAACTTGATTTTGTACAAATGCCAAAGTGTCAGAAATATGAATTCATTTTAGTTATAATATGTCTGTTTTCGGGTTGGATTGAAGCCTTTCCCTGTTGCAAAGCTGATTCATTGTCCGTTGCAAAATGTCTGTTAAACCACATTATCCCTACCAAGGGAATTCCTGCCACTTTGTCTAGTGACCGGGGAACACATTTTACTGGAAAAATTGTTCAACATCTAAACCAGGTATTACATGTCACCCACCCGTTGCACTGCCCTTACCATCCACAGAGTGCAGGGGCAATTGAAAGGCAAAATGGTGTGCTTAAAAATAAGCTGGCAAAAATCTGTAATTCCACAGGGTTAAACTGGCCAGCTGCTTTACCACTGGCCCTTATGGAAATTCGGTCATCCCCATCCCTGAGACACAAATTGAGTCCATTTGAAATCATCATGGGACGCCCTTTGTGAACAATGGCTACTATTACCCCAGCCCCAGACCTAAACCTAACTCACAGCACGCTCCTCCAGTACTGCAAAGGGTTAATGCAAGCTGTGAGCTCTTCCATTTGCAGGTGCGAGCAGCTTGGCCGACGGAATGCACCTCTGCTGCCTGTCACACTCTTGAGCCTGGTGATTGGGTCTGCCTGCGGCACCACCTTCGGAAGCACGCCTTGGAACCCCGGTGGAAGGGTCCATACCAGATACTGCTCACCACCCAGACAGCAGTGAAATTATCCGGCATCGCTGCATGGATCCACGCCTCACAGTGCAAGCCAGCGCCACCTCAAGGGGACCAAGCTCCTCTGCAAGACCACGCAGAACCAGCTTCAACCCCAGAAGATAAAGAGGAACAGCCTGCAATACCTTACAATCTGCGCTCTTGTAAGGGTTGCGAGAAGCAGAGGGTAAGCAGACAGCAGGACCCAACAAACAAGAAGCAGTAGTGAGCCTAGCGCCTGCTGCCTGGTGGACGTAAAACCATGACTGCAGTTCCCTCGAAAGGGGTTGTCGGAACTAGAAAGGGTCCTGCTTCCAACATGTGTCCTTTGAGAAGCTTAATCCTCAGCTACTGTGTCCCGAGGGTCTGGGGAATCCAGAGTGACAGTGACAATTCTTTCATCCAACAACAGGTGCAGATAGCCCAGATCCTGAATATTTCTAATTGCTGGGTCTTCAGCCACATCCCAGCTTACTCACAAGCTAGTATCCCCACCATGGCAATCCCTTTGAATTCCTCAGAGCTTGCTGGAGAACCCTATCCACTTAAAAGGACATGGAAGGAAAATGACACTTGGGGGCTGGGAAAAACATATGTTCCTAAACTTATAAGTGTAGTGAAAGGAAAGGGCCACTGGTGCTGGGTGTGTAATGGGACAGGGCTGAATCTAGGGAGGAGCAGCTGTCTCCAATACATCGTGTCCCATGGTGTATGGGACTATTCAAACAAGGTTGGAGAATGGCGAACCGGGTATGGAAAGATAAACTTCCTCTCAACGTGGGATCAAACCAAAGATTCAATCTCTTGCTCCCCCTACAGCCTCCCTGAGAAAAACAGCACCATCTACAAATGTCATGTGAATGCTACCTCTTCTCCGAGTGAAAATCATCCTGTGCCCTTTGGGGGATACTATTCCTCCTTCGTAAATTCTTACATGTCAAAGGGTTGCAGTCAACCCTTCCCAGCTTTAATGGGACATCATTGGGTTTGTGGGGAAAATGCTTACACTGTGTTACCAGCAAATTGGTCAGGTATCTGTTATCCTGCTCAGCTTTTCCCACAATTCCGGGTGCTTCAATCCCTCCCACGAAATCGCCTCCGTAATTTCAGACGAAAAAGGAGGGACTTGCCAGATGCTAAATGGTATGTGGATAACATAAGCCCCCTAACTTGGGAAGAAGCTGTTGGCATTTCTTTAGTCCCAGTAGGGGAGGTAATCCACCATGCAAAAAGGCTTTTAAGGTTACAAGCAGTGGTTGAGATCATGGCCAATGAAACAGGAGAGAGCTTAAAAGCTCTAGCCAAAGAACCAGGAGCGGTCCGACAAGTGGCCCTCCAAAACCGTCGGGCATTAGATATAATACTGGCAGCCAAAGGAGGGACCTGTGCTCTAACTGGAACAGAATGCTGTGTATACATACCTGATAATACTAATGAGGTAATAAATCGTGCTAGCCATCTGGAGCAAATTGCATACCTTCCCCACGAAGAACCAAGTTCCTTGTGGAAATGGATAAGTAACTTATTCAATTTCTCTAGTCTGGGAAACTGGTTGTTTCAAGGAATCCTGACTATCCTATTTGGAATTCTAATAATCCTTGTGTGTTTTCAATTGATTTCTTGTTGTATCCAAAACTGCACAAGACACACCATCCATCAGGTTACCCCTAACCAGAGTGCTAATCTAATGTTGTTTAAATGTCACCAGTGAAAGTAATGAAAAAGAACGATTGATGTATGGAATCCAGTAAGTCATTGGTCATGGGCATAGCCTTGACCAAAAGGGGGGATTGTGGAAGTATATCATTGTATAAGGGGACATGCTGGATACATTGTATATGAGAGGGCATGCCAAAACATGTTACAAAGTATCTGAGCACACGTAGGGACAGTTAGCTTTTGAATGGAGAAGCAATTAAGATAGAGCCAGCACGTCTAAGAAGCAGGCATCAGAATGGAAGGTGTGAAGGGCAATTAGTTAAGTTAACTGGAAGCTGTTAAAGGAGATTGTTAAGGGTGGCAGGTAATTGAAGATACGTGACTGGTCTCAGGGATCTCGAAGGGTGGTGACTAAAATCTTTTTCTTCTTTTGTCTGTAACTTCTCTGTAACTTGTTCTCCAAAAAACTGTATAAATTAAAAGACACAAGCCCCACTCGGGGGGGCTCACTTCTAAATGTATTAGCAGAGCAGCTTTGCTAATAAAACAGAGTGGTCTGATAAATTGTGAGTCTGAGTCAAACTTTGACATTCCCTCATTCAGTAAGAGGCCCACACTTTCCTTGACCTTCTTGTTGCTAACATACCTGAAGAAACCATTCTGTCTGTTCTCTTACCCCAGGAAAGGCATGTTTTCTACAGAAGAAAGAAGTTTGCTTTTCTATGTATGGACAATCTACATGTAGGAGCCCTGATTCTCATCTCACTGACATAAATCAGGTGTGATTCTGTTCAGGCTGCACAGCTGTAAAACCACAGCCAGCCAGATCAGAATCAAGCCCTGTATGAGACAGAAACAGCTGTTTAGCTATATTATTGAACTGTGTCCCCTTCACAGGCCCTACATATTTCCCCTTCATAAAGAAAAATAAATGCAACCTCTGTTTAAATATTTACAAGTGACTTAAAATACAATAGCTCTGAAGTCATTTTCTTTATTAGTCACATCCTTCTTAGTTATTCAGTTTCTGGGCTGATTCCTGCAAGGTGCTGTGCATCTGCTGTGAGGGGCTGAGCCCTGGGAGCTCCCAGAGACAAGAAATAACCTCAATGGGAGCAGCAGCACAGGGGCTCAGACACTGTTGTCCATTTCAGAAGAAAGATGTGGAGAGATTTTAAAAAGCTCCCTGCTATTTAATGCTTTTTGGAAGCACAGGTACACCTTCTATCTGCTAGCCAGCTAGGGTGGAATTCAGGACTTATTAAAGGACTCAGATGGGGCCCAAGGACATTGTGTTAGCACTGTACACTCATACTGACGTGGTTACCTGGTATTTTCATTAGTCCAAAATCATAGAAATGGAGAACTGAATTTATCAGCATAATGCTCTAGTTTTGCTTCTCATCATGAGCAAGTCCTCTGAAATTGCAGCACTCACATTCTGAATGCAAACGATTATTGTGCTTTGAGTCAAAAAGGGCACATTACTTGATAAAAATGTTTTAAAGGATGACAAGAGCAGAGGTCCCAAAGATTACATATTTCTAGCTGGGTGTTTGGCAAGCATAAATTGGTAAAAAGTCTCTCTGTAATCAAACGAACCCCTGAGATGTTATCCTTTTTATCTTTCTCCACAGTATTCATAGTTTATTAGAAAACTGCACATGTTCATTAATGGCAAAACAGCATATTTCTTCTGATGACTGAAAAGAGTTGGTGTGTGTTACTCCAGATTTATTTTAAAAAGTCAGTGCTTAGTTTTACTAGCTCTTCTGTCTTTGGGAGAAAGAGTTTTAAATATAATTAAAGACATATAATGAAAAAAATGCCTTCCCTTCCCTGCTCAAGTCCAAAACCTCACACTTTATTCCTATCACAATCTCATTAATTAGTTGTTTGCTTGGCTTTTATCAGCACAGGACCAGAATATCAGAAGTACTCAGCCCCCACAACCGGGGTCAGATTGTCATAAAAGCTCAGCTCCCATTTCTACTCAAAGGGAGCTGCTGAGCCCCTTTGGAAAAATGGCCCATAATGTCAGGGTCAATGTACATGGCACAGATTGAGGCAACTCCTTTACACAGAGCGCAAATGTCTTGCAACTCCCCACAAAGCAACAAAGGTTTGTGTGGTCCCACTGACTTTAAGAGGACTCCTGGTGTGATTGATGCAATCAGGCTTTGGCCCTCCCTGAGCAATGATTTACTGGCGGCTAGGGATGGCTAGTCCCCGTTTCAATGAAATAACCCAGCGGTTCTCAAACTGTGGGTTGTGACCCCATTTTAATGGGGTCGTCAGGACTGGCTTAGACTTGCTGGGGCCTGGGGCCAAAGCCCAAGCCCCACCATTGGGGCCAAAGCTGAAGCCTGAGGGCTTCAACCCTGGGCACTGGGGCTCAGATTACAGGCCCCCTGCCTGGGACTAAAGCCCTTGAGCTTTGACTTTAGCGTCCCCCCACACACACCTGGGGGCAGGGCTTGGGCAGGCTAAGGCTTCGGTCCTCCCTCCTGGGGTTGTACAGTAATTTTTGTTGTCAGAAGGGAGTCACGGTGTGATGAAGTTTGAGAACCGCTGAAATAACCAATGGAAGAGCTGTCATGGTATCTGATGGGAAAGAGAGAAGGGCCCACCTTTTTGATAGCAAGTATATTTGCATGGTGCCATCCATCTCGGAGTGAAAACAGCTCCATAAGAGAAATTATGAAAATGAGTAAAAGCTATTAGTGTTTTCTGACTGTTTATTAGCTGGGAGCTGGACTCTGCTCTGTCTCACTGCGTATTATACCAGCCTAACTCAGTGTTACCTGACCCCAAGTGCATTGATAAGAAGGAATTACTGCTGCCTGCCTAGTTCATGTTTCAGAGTAACAGCCGTGTTAGTCAGTATTTGCAAAAAGAAAAGGAGTACTTGTGGCACCTTAGAGACTAACCAATTTATTTGAGCATAAGCTTTCGTGAGCTACAGCTCACTTCATCGGATGCATACTGTGGAGAGACCTTCTACACTTTCCACAGTATGCATCCGATGAAGTGAGCTGTAGCTCACGAAAGCTTATGCTCAGATAAATTGGTTAGTCTCTAAGGTGCCACAAGTACTCCTTTTCTTTTTGCCTAGTTCATATAATTTCAAAGCATGGGGCAGAGGCGAGCATTTATTTTGCCCCAAAATGTGCTCATGGCTGGTGAGGACTAATACCATGCAGTGGTATGACAGTATATTCTTACAGTATATTAGAGAGCAGGAATTAGGGCATGATCCTGCACCTATTAAAATAAATGAGAAAACTCCCACAGAAGTCCTTCATTGGATCCTTCATTGGATGTTTGCACTTCTGCCCCATCACAGTTTCAGTCTACGGCTGCTACCATGCACAGATTGGAATAGCAGGGGGACAGCAGAAGCATGGAGAAGAGGAGAGACACAACATAGGGATACGAACCCTCACAGTATCAATTGCAAGATGTCTCAGAGCGCAGCGACAGCAAACACAGCTCTAGCTGTGCTATTCTATTCAGCCAAGCAGCGAGTGACTTTGAAGCATGGCACACAAAGCGTTATTCTGATGAAGCAAGAGCAGTGTTGAATCCTGGGTGGCTAGGCTAGTGGGTGATTTTAGATTATCTTTGTGAATGATGACTCACTGGGCTGTCATTAGCATTAATACCTAGTGGGGTTCTGTCACACAGCTGTGCGAGGACTTCAATTCTGCCATGTCTTTGAGGGACAATCTTGTTCCTCACAAACATTTCCAGTTTCATTTGACTTAAAAACAGGAAACTTCAGTCTCTCTGGAAATACATTTTCTATACAATGTAGCTACTTTAGCACAAAGACTACAACTCATCAGACAACTACTGGACATTGTTGCACTACAAACTTCAGATTACAGCATTTTAGAAAACAAGCAACACAGAGACATAATCCCAAGTACAAGGTCAGGGAAAATTATACAGACTCAAGTGTTGATGCTTTCCTTTCGTTGTCCAAGAAGTAAGAAAATGTCAAAGTCCTCCCCAGTTGTTGGAAGGTATCTCACTGTAAGCAAAAGCTTCAGTTATAGCTGCAATACACACAACACCGATGAATATGGAAAGTTCAACTGGGCATGTATTTTGTCAACTTTGTCAACTAGCATTTTAATGAACTTTTATTCCCTTAGAAATAAATCCACAGTGAAAATATGTGCATCTTAAAAACTATTTTGCATGTTAAATCTTATGTAACCCTCTCAATAATAAGATTCCAAGCTATTTTACCAGGTCTGCAAATAATCTCTTGTGAAATCCTGCCTAAGTATTCAAGTGGCATTGCCCATGCACTTCAAGCACTGAATATTCTGATAGATTCTATTGTGTAAATTGATCTTTATCACAAAAAAGATCCAACCATGTAGCAAAAATGGAAGTGCATTTGTGAAATTTTCTTCTGCTGTGGTTATAAAGGGTACTCAGCATCTCCACATACAAGGAGTATTCAAAGGCAAAGATGCAAGAAATTCAAACAGTATTTGCTTTGGCATGTTTGGGGAAGTAATTTAATCTTCTTACCATGCTTGTACTGTTTTGAGTAAAGTAAAGGCTGACCCTGCATCAACCCGTATGGCAAGCAGACGGGAACACACACCCTTTAAATGCCCACTGGGGAGCATAAAACGCAAACCCTGTTAAATACAAGCAGGGTCCCAAATCCTGCCACCATTAGCACATATGGTTAGTTCCTCCTCCCCCAGTGCCGGAGGAAAAATGGGGTGTGGTGTGGAAGTAGAGTAGATGAGGGTGAGCTTCCTCATCCTGGAGGCTAAGTATGGTGCACAGTGGGCATTCTATTTAAACTCTATTGGCCCTGCCCACTGGCAGGGGTAACAGGAGATGGGCACCTGAGTGAGTACTGCTGGCACTTGCTCTGGTGGCATCACTTTCTCTCACACATCTCCCCGCAAGACCTAGTTTTTACCCAACGCAGGTGGACATTCGCTCAGAATGTATCATTTGTTCTAAATGAGTGTTTAGCAACACAGGGGTCTCCTACTGTATCTGCTGCTCTTCCAGTCCCTTCACCTCTATCTCTACCTCAGATTAAAACTCTTCCTTCTCACTTTATGGCTCTACAGAGCTTTCCCCAGCTTACATCTCCACCTTTGCCTTCCCTTGCCCTTCTGCCTACACTTCCTCCTCTAATGCCACTAGTTTAGTTTTTAAATGCTATGTAGATTTAAACAAAATAGGAAAAAATAAATCCCAAATTCCATTTAAAAATAAAATCAATCAACATCTACTGCAGTAAACATGTTTCAGAGTGGTAGCCGTGTTCGTCTGTATCAGCAAAAAGAACGAGGAGAACTTGTGGCACCTTAGAGACTAACAAATTTATTTGAACATAAGCTTTCATGGGCTAAAACCCACTTCATTGGATGCATGCAGTGGAAAATACAGTAGGAAGATAGATATACACAGAGAACATGAAAAAATGGGTGTTGCCATACCCACTATAACAAGAGTGATCAGTTAAGGTGAGCTATTATCAGAAAGGCTCCTGCTGATAATAGCTCACCTTAACTGATCACTCTCGTTATAGTGGGTATGGCAACACCCATTTTTTCATGTTCTCTGTGTATATCTATCTTCCTACTGTATTTTCCACTGCATGCATCCAATGAAGTGGGTTTTAGCCCATAAAAGCATATGTTCAAATAAATTTGTTAGTCTCTAAGGTGCCACAAGTACTTCTCGTTCTTTTTGTAGTAAACATGTTTTTCTGGACTGCTACTCTCTGAGATTTCCAAAAAGTTTTCACATGCTGACAGCTTTATGAAATATGTGGCATGACTACAACGTTTCAGTAAATGAACAAACAAGCAGAAGCAGTGAGACACAATAGTGTTCAGTCTGCCGTAATGAAGATGCCTGAACTTTTGCACCACTCCTTCCTGTGGAAAATATACACAGCAACAAGTGCTTAGAAGGGTTTAGAAGTTGTCATACAAATAATTTACCATAAAGGGACTGTGTCTGGCCTAGTTCCTTAGCTGCCCAGAGACTCCCACCCAGCTTTACAAGAATACTGGGATATTGGAAAGGCAAAGATTTTGCCCTTTCGTGACCCCCAATCACCATTACATCTGGTCTTCTCTCTGCCATTTGAAAAAAAATCAACATCAAATATATATATTTTAAATCAGGAAGATTATATGTCTCCTTTCTTTAGAGAAATGTGAACAATTTCTACAGGCTTATCAGGACAGGACACACCTCTCTGTTGCTCCTCTTATTATCTCAAAATCACTGTCATGATTGCAACATTGTGAACATTCCACCTACCCCACCTGCAGCCCCAGTCTCACCAATGCACCTGAGGGCTAGAGAAACATTCCCAGAAGCCTCCATATCAGACAGCCATGAGCTTAAGCCCATCACAAACACCCCTTGGCGAGATGCACATCTTGCCTCCAGGGGGAGACCAGCAATCCATTCAGCAGAAAGGTCAGCCTACTGAGGAAGTACCAAGGAACGGCTATCGCAGCACCACAGTTGAAAGGACAACAAACTCTCCTCCCATCATCCATGACAACTAATAACAGCCATTCATTCTGTCCCCATGACTGCAATGTAAATGAAAACCATGTAAAGGCTCCTGCAGAGGCATGACTAGGCTCAGTGAGGCTAGTGATCCATCCTCAGACATAGTTTTTAAGCTAAAAGATCATGCACAACTAGCCATTTAATAACAGCAGCCATGGATGTGCACCAATTTGGCCACTTCCTTAAGGGTCATCTTTGTCCTTTTATCTCCTGCAGCAGACTGGCCAGCTCCACTGTCTGTGCCAGCTATTGGCCTTTACCTCCTCAGCAACATCAGAGGGCCAATAGCTGGCATGAACAGCTCCCCCGCTACCTGTAGGCTGTGGTCCTTCTTCAGTTCCTCCCTGGGTGACTGATGTGTGGTCACCCACGTCTGGAGGCTATAGGGACTTTGGGTGACATTCACCCCAGTGCAGAAGCCCCACACAAGGACTAGGCATCAATTCAGCCCTCTTTTGAGGTATTAAGTGGGACATGATTGGTGTACAAGTCTATGCTGACCCCTGGCAGCAGGGTGAATTTCTCCCTTTCCCAAGCATGTTCAGAGGAGTCCCTCAGCATCTTTCTCAAGTGCCCAGTTACCATACTGACAGTCCAGAAACTGGGCACCATCCTGGGGAGGAACGATGCTGTGGAAAGCCTTATGAGAAATGTTCAATTGATGCTGACCAGAGATGAATCTCCCCTTTCCTCCTTCTCCAAGCACAGTAAACAGCTCAGGTGGCTGCAGAGCACTGGAGGTCCATAGGGCTCCCATATGACCTCACAGAACATGGTGATCGTAGCTGATAACAAGCCCTGATGGGTGAAAGCCTGCATACTCCAAGTGTAATGGAAACAAAGCATGGCTCAGCAGTTAGGGCACTGACTTGAGAGATCCAGGTTCAATTCCCTGCTCTACCACAGGCTTCCTGTGTGTTCTTGGACAAGTCATTTAGGCCCAGAGCCCCACTGATAGTTAGGCACCTAAATACCATTGGGGATCTGGGCCTTAATCTCTCCATGCCTCCATTTCCCCATATGTAAAATGGGGATAATAATACAACAGGGGTATTGTGAAGATCGGTACATTAATGTTCATAAGACACTTGGATATGGCAATAGGGACCATATAAGTTGCTTAGCTGGAACGTTTTCTCGAAATCCCTGGCTGACTATCCAAACCTCACAGACCCACCACATTTAAAGTTCTGGGTGCCTTAGAATTTCTTGTTTAAGATCCTGAGTGAGTACAGGAGAATATAAACAGTTTACAACTGAGCACAATCACCTGCTGCAACTGCCTGATAAAACTGTAATCTCAACATCATCTTCCAAATCCATTCACTTAAACCAAGTTATCAACAGAAAGTTCTTCCAGAACTGTCAGAGCCAGTTTCACTGTTGCCCTATGACTCCTTTGTACCCACCAAGCAGCCATATCAACTCCCCCAGCATAGGAGCCCCTTGGCATTATATGGAGAATAGGTCTGTCCTTCCGCACACAGTAGTTCTGTTCATTGTAGCAGGGGTACAAGGTAGGGTAGTCCTGAGGTACCCTGTCACAGGGTCTCTGCAGGCTTTCTCCCTCTTGAACCTGTGCCCTGTGTTTAGGCTGGTATAATAAAGAATCTTCCATGCCTTCTTGTGCTGGATCATCCAAGCGTCTGTATTTACAGTTTTCAGAATAGCAGCCGTGGTAGTCTGTATCTGCAAAAAGAAAAAGGAGTACTTGTGGCACCTTAGAGACTAACAAAATTTATTTGAGTGTAAGCTTTCGTGAGCTACAGCTCACTTCATCAGATGCATGCAGAAAATACAGTGGGGAGATTTTATATACTCAGAACGTGAAACAATGTGTGTTACCATACACATTGTAACAAGAGTGATCAGGTAAGGTGAGCTATTACCAGCGGGGGGGGGGGGGGGGGAGGGGACCTTTTGTAGTGATAATCAAGGTGGGCCATTTCCAGCAATTGACAAGAACGTGTGAGGAACAGTGGGGGGGGGGGGGGGAATAAACATGAGGAAATAGTTTTACTTTGTGTAATGACACATCTATTCCCAGTCTTTATTCAAGCCTAAGTTAAACTGTATCCAGTTTGCAAATTAATTCCAATTCCTGACAGCAGGAATGTCTGGCTATGTAGACTCCCTCCTCAGGCCCTACACTACCAACACTCCCAGCTATCTTCGAGACACCACTGACTTCCTGAGGAAACTACAAGCCATCGGTGATCTTCCTGAAAACACCATCCTGGCCACTATGGATGTACAAGCCCTCTACACCAACATTCCACACAAGATGGACTACAAGTCGTCAGGAACAGTATCCCCGATAATGTCACGGCAAACCTGGTGGCTGAACTTTGTGACTTTGTCCTCACCCATAACTATTTCACATTTGGGGAGAACGTACACCTTCAAATCAGTGGCACTACTATGGGTACCCGCATGGCCCCACAGTATGCCAACATTTTTATGGCTGATTTAGAACAACGCTTCCTCAGCTCTCGTCCCCTAATCTACTTGCGCTACATTGGGTCCAGCTGATGAAGATGTCATCATAGAAAAGAAGCCCCTGAGGAATTCCACCATGATTTCAACAATTTCCATCCCACCGTCAACCTCAGCCTTGGCCAGTCCACACAAGAGATCCACTTCCTGGACACTACGGTGCTAATAAGTGATGGTCACATAAACACCACCCTATACCGGAAACCTACTGACCGCTATGCTTACCTACATGCCTCCAGCTTTCATCCAGACTACACCACATGATCCATTGTCTACAGCCAAGCTCTACGATACAACCACATTTGCTCCAACCCCTCAGACAGAGGCAAACACCTACAAGATCACTATCAAGCATTCTTACAACTACAATACCCACCTGCTGAAGTGAAGAAACAGATTGACAGAGCCGGAAGAGTACCCAGAAGTTACCTACTACAGGACAGGCCCAACAAAGAAAATAACAGAACACCACTAGCCATCACCTTCAGCCCCCAACTAAAACCTCTCCAACGCATCATCAAGGATCTACAACCTATCCTGAAGGACAACCCATCACTCTCAGATCTTGGGAGACAGGCCAGTCCTTGCTTACAGACAGCCCCACAACCTGAAGCAAATACTCACCAGCAACCACACACCACACAACAAACACACTAACCCAAGAACCTACCCTTGCAACAAAGCCCGTTGCCAACTGTGCCCACATATCTATTCAGGGGACACCATCATAGGGCCTAATCACATCAGCCACACTATCAGAGGCTCATTCACCTGCACATCTACCAATGTGATATATGTCATCATGTGCCAGCAATGCCCCTCTGCCATGTACATTGGTCAAACTGGACAGTCTCTACATAAACGAATAAATGGACACAAATCAGATGTCAAGAATTATAACATTCAAAAACCAGTCGTTTTTGGTCACTCGATTACAGACCTAAAAGTAGCAATTCTTCAACAAAAAAACTTCAGAAACAGACTCTGATGAGAGACTGCTGAATTGGAATTAATTTGCAAACTGGATACAATTAACTTAGGCTTGAATAAAGACTGGGACTGGATGTGTCATTACACAAAGTAAAACTATTTCCCCCCCTACTGTTCTTGTCAGCTGCTGGAAATAGCCCACCTTGATTATCACTACAAAAGGTTTTCCCCCTGCTGGTAATAGCTCACCTTACCTGATCACTCTTGTTACAGTGTGTATGGTAACACCCATTGTTTCATGTTCTCTGTGTATATAAAATCTCCCCACTGTATTTTCCACTGCATGCATCCAATGAAGGGAGCTGTAGTGCCCAAAGGCTTATGCTCAAATAAATGTATTAGTCTCTAAGGTGCCACAAGTACTCCTTTTCTTTTTGTGTATTTACAGTGTTCGTGCAGTTCCCAGATCCCACAACAGCTAGTGCCCCACAGACCCTCCCCAGGATTTCCTGGCTTTTAAGGCATCCTTCTTTCATAAAGGAGATGATACTACCTTCCTGTCTCCTCCCAGGCTAGCATTCTCACTGAGGTTTGCCCAGGACTTTTATAGCCCTCTCATGCCTCAGCCCAGCTGTCAGTACTTAGCTCAGCATGTTCCTCTGAGTCAGCCCTCATTAGGGCTTGCAGCTGGGCTCCCTGCTAAATACCTGTGTCTCTACCCCTAGTCTCTTGGCCAGAGAGCAAGCTGCAGCCAGCATTTTGGCAGGGCCTTAAAGGGGTTTACCCCTGCCCTGCCACATACCCCCACAACCCCAATGGAGGTGGCATAAACTGCTGCCCTTGTGCTGGTACTAGGTCTGGGGCATGGATGAATTTCCCCCATAACAGGGAATTACTTGCCTGCGCCACCCAAACTCCTACTCTGCAGTGCAGCCATCTGCCCCCTCCCAAAGGAGAAATGCAATCCCTAGCATAGTGAGATCTGTATGTCTAGCAGTGTGCTTATGTAAGGCCTGATGGACAGTGAAAGTGTGCCAGATCCTGTAAGAGATGGCTTAAGGTTCTGTACCCTGTGTATATGGTTAGACTGTAAACTCTTCAAGGAAAGGGATCTAGTCTTTTTGTACAGTTTGTAAAGTACCACTCACAGTGCTTTAGAGGTAATATAGAGTACATAGCATAAACATATGGTGCTCATGCTTTACTCTTCTCTTTTAGTTTCAGAAGCTCCAGAAGCACATTCCGTTTCACAGGATGTTCTTGGCTTGAAATGTGGGAAGCAGGAGGAGGAGGCGGGGGATGATGACCCTAATGCACTTAGGGTATGAAAACATCCTTCCAGCAAAATGGGATTAGAGTTTCACATCTGTCCTTGAGATGTGTCTTGAACAGTGTGCCACTCCATTCCTCCCTATCAAAAAACAGTCCACTGGTTGTAGAACCTGAGGACAGCTTAGAAGCTAGGATTCCTATCAATGGCACTACTGCAGAGATGTTTTTGGTAGCATTTTCTCCAAACAAAAATTTCAGCACATAATTACAGTACTGCTGATTTGGAACACTGTAAAGGGAAAGAGGATATTAAGAGTACTGGCACATGCTTCCAGTGGCTAGTGGGAAAGCCATCTTATTAATTACGTAGGGCTTTAGTTTCTGCAGCTGTTCCTGAGGCCTCTCAAAGCAAACAATAATTTCAGTTAAATGAACCCACTTGTTTAAGCTTTGATTCAAACAAGTTGGGACAGAATGTTTGTGGTTCTGACAGCCTTCTACAGCATCTGCATCTAAATAGCTTGGGTATTTGGAAAGCCCCTGTGTAAGAAAGCCCCAGCTTTTGTGAAACCTGGTGTAGGAATGTTGGGGTCAGGGAAGCAGATGGTGGTAGGTGGTTGGGAGAATTCACTCAAGGCATGAAAAGCCAGGTTAGGTGATTCCATGTCAGCCAGAGCCCAACAGAGAACAGCTGATGAAAAGCTCTGGTGGCTTCATTTCTGAGGCTGTGTGTGTTTCTGTGACATGGAAAGCCTTTTCCCATGTTTCTTGCTCCCTATTCAGGAGATTCCATGTGTCTCATAGTGTCCTCAAAACCCACTTAAGGTGGTCTGAGGTCCATTTTGCTTTTTAATTAGTGTCCCAATGAACCAGATTTTCAATTTTTGAGAGACTAGCTTTACACACCTTGGGCATGATTTTAAAAAATGTGCACCAGTGGGTGCTCAGCCCTTCTAAAAGTAAAGTTGGTCATCCCAAAATGTAAGCACCCAAAATTACAGGTCATATTTTTAAAATGTTGGCCCTAACATGCAAAATGCTTTACCTTCTTGTTAACAAGTTACATGGCGAAAGCTTTCTGCATTCATTTGAGAATATACCTCAAATTGCTGACGTAGGACCAGATCCAAAGTGTGCTGACATGCACCAACTTCAATGGGCTTTGGATAAGACCCATAAGGCATGCTAATATAGGAAATATCAACTGACGTTTTCAATGCTACAATCGGCTCTTAAATCACGTGGAATAAGACTGTTTCAAACTACATTTGCAACTATCCTTTTGGCTCTTGCTATATGTAACTATGATTCCAGAATGACTTTCCCTTTTTAAATTGTGTATATTGAAGTGCTCAACACAATTTGTTCTCATGAAATTACCAAGAGAAATTAGACAACATCCACGGAGTACATAATTCATACTACAACTTGATTTTTTTCAATTTTCCCTGCTGATCTTTGGATTTTGATTGGGATAATTAAATCCTTGATATATGATCAACATCAGGTTTCTTAAGCAAACCAACTAAAAAAATTCTTCTGAAACATGTATCAGCAACATTAGGATATGTTCTGCAGTTGATACTATATTACCCAGTTAAATACATATCACATTTAAAAGCAATAAATTCCCTTGAAAAAGGGTTTATTGCTTTAGCTTTCTTTTCTAAGCTTGTAACTAAACTATGAATGATCTGATATTAGCTTTCCACTTAAAATCATTATAATAATTCAGAAAAATGCTACTTGTAGCGTTCGTTTACTTGACTTATTTTGATTATTTGCATTCTTCTTGGGATTTCTGGAGATCCTGCTGTAAAATAGGGTAATAATTCATCTAGTTTACATTGACAGTTAGTTGGGGAGAAGGAACAGAAAGGAGATGAGCTAGTTAAATAACTGCAACTTTGTCCCTCCCATTTGCACCTGATACCAGGTGCTACAGGATAGTTTTAGTACAGAAGATTAGGAAGCAGACAATCAGGATACTGTATTAGATTCTGTACTGTACATAAACAAAAAGAATGAATGGCTTACTCTTCTCTGAATCTGTGGACTGAGAACAGTGCACAGATGGAATCGTGAAGGCTACTGAAAAAACAATGAAAACAAACCAAAACCCTGCTAAGAAACTGTAGAGAAGCTGCTATACCCCGCCAAACTGAGCTTGCTTTGGGGAGCAGCATCCCATTGTTTGTACTGATGGTTCGTTCATTTTAAAAAATAACTACTATACAGATTGGTAAAGTGTGGGTGGGGGAAGAGATATGAAAATTTATACCCAGGAATGAGTGTAGGGGAAATGAAATCTCTTGGACTCTGGTGTTATACAGGACACTTGAATCCCCATCTTCCTCTGTTTAGGACTTTCATGAATAATTCCCCTCTCCCCTACTGTTCCCCTAGCCCACCACCTATGTGCACCCAAGATCTCCAATATAGAGATTCCGTTGTACACCATCATAGGACAAATTCGCTGACGTCCAGGGGAGGGCACAGGGCATTAATCCAACTCCAAGTAGTGTCTGTCTACTGGCAAAAAAAGGGTCCCTTGGGCAGTGCTGCCATTGGTAGTAACAGCAGAAGCAACGGTGAAGGCAGGTATCTGGTGGGTTTGGGCAGGTTTAGACAACACCTAAGCTCAGTCTATGCTACTACTGGTGGAGATACAGTGGGGGTGAATTGAGTATTCTAATTTTGCCACAGCATACATCTGTGTTAGATTTAGATCTTGTCTGAGAAGATTTTGGGATCTCTCCCACCATTACTTTAACTAGTGTACACAAAACCAGAAATCCAGCACTAAGTTAATGCCTGAAGAATATGCATTGAAAACCATCCCAAGAATACAGGTCCTTGGAAATGTCCTGGGAAGGCCTGGCACTGATGCATCAATAACATTTGCCCTGCAGTGCAAGCCAGCCTCACCACTACACCAGGTGCCCAAAGATGGGATCCTAGCTGAGCTTTTCAGCTCAGTAAGCTTGCTAGAGATGTTCAGAATATGTCTCCTCATGCATCTCTCTGCCCCAGGCTGGTCCACAATCCCCGGCAGCCCCTTATGCCCTGGCCAACTTCCTCCCACTGGAACCACTGAGAAACTCAGCCCTTCGTAGCCCCAAACATCAGTCCCATGCCCATTCCATGACCCTATGCAACTCAGCTCCTAGTGACCCTGCACAGCGTCCCCTGCTCCCACCATGACCCCGCACAGTGCCCCCTGCCCCCGCAATGACCCCGCACAGCACCCCCTGCTGTGACCCCGCATAGTGCCCCCTGCCCCCACAATGACCCCGCACAGCACCCCCTGCCCCCGCAATGACCCCGCACAGCACCCCCTGCCCCCACCATGACCCCGCACAGCGCCCCCTGCCGTGACCCCGCACAGCGCCCCCTGCCCCCACCATGACCCCGCACAGCACCCCCTGCCGTGACCCCGCACAGCGCCCCCTGCTGTGACCCCGTACAGCGCCCCCTGCCCCCACCATGACCCCGCACAGCGCTCCCTGCCGTGACCCCACACAGAGCCCCCTGCAATGACCCCGCACAGCACCCCCTGCCCCCACCATGACCCCACACAGCGCCCCCTGCCGTGACTCCACACAGCGCCCCCTGCCCCCACCATGACCCCGCACAGCGCCCCCTGCCGTGACCCCACACAGCGCCCCCTGCCCCCACCATGACCCCGCACAGCACCCCCTGCCGTGACCCCACACAGCACCCCCTGCCCCTGCAATGACCCCGCACAGAGCCCCCTGCCGTGACCCCACACAGCACCCCCTGCCCCCAGGCAACTCAGCTCCGAGTGACCCCGACCAGCGCCCCCTGCTCCCACCATAGTACCCCCTGCCATGACCCCACACAGAGCCCCCTGCCCCCACCATGACCCCGCACAGCTCCCCTGCCGTGACCCCGTAAAGCGCCCCCTGCCCCCGCAATGACCCCGCACAGCGCCCCCTGCCCGTGACCCCGCACAGCGCCCCCTGCCCCCGCAATGACCCCGCACAGCACCCCCTGCCCCCGCAATGACCCCGCACAGCGCCCCCTGCCCGTGACCCCGCACAGCGCCCCCTGCCCCCGCCATGACCCCGCACAGCGCCCCGTGCCCCCGCAATGACCCCGCACAGCGCCCCCTGCCCCCGCAATGACCCCGCACAGCGCCCCCTGCCCGTGACCCCGCACAGCACCCCCTGCCCCCGCCATGACCCCGCACAGCGCCCCCTGCCCCCGCCATGACCCCACACAGCGCCCCCTGCCCCCGCAATGACCCCCCACAGCGCCCCCTGCCCCCGCAATGACCCCCCACAGCGCCCCCTGCCCGTGACCCCGCACAGCACCCCCTGCCCCTGCAATGACCCCGCACAGAGCCCCCTGCCGTGACCCCACACAGCACCCCCTGCCCCCAGGCAACTCAGCTCCGAGTGACCCCGACCAGCGCCCCCTGCTCCCACCATAGTACCCCCTGCCATGACCCCACACAGAGCCCCCTGCCCCCACCATGACCCCGCACAGCTCCCCTGCCGTGACCCCGTACAGCGCCCCCTGCCCCCGCAATGACCCCGCACAGCGCCCCCTGCCCCCGCAATGACCCCGCACAGCACCCCCTGCCCGTGACCCCGCACAGCGCCCCCTGCCCCCGCAATGACCCCCCA
The DNA here is from genome assembly GCF_965140235.1 of Caretta caretta. Taxonomy (NCBI): domain Eukaryota; kingdom Metazoa; phylum Chordata; order Testudines; family Cheloniidae; genus Caretta; species Caretta caretta. The sequence continues at coordinate 13,144,782 of NC_134209.1, forward strand.
CAGCGCCCCCTGCCCCCGCAATGACCCCGCACAGCGCCCCCTGCCCGTGACCCCGCACAGCGCCCCCTGCCCCCGCAATGACCCCGCACAGCACCCCCTGCCCCCGCAATGACCCCGCACAGCACCCCCTGCCCCCGCAATGACCCCCCACAGCGCCCCCTGCCCCCGCCATGACCCCGCACAGCGCCCCCTGCCCCCGCCATGACCCCGCACAGCGCCCCCTGCCCCCGCCATGACCCCGCACAGCGCCCCCTGCCCCCGCAATGACCCCGCACAGCGCCCCCTGCCCCCGCAATGACCCCGCACAGCGCCCCCTGCCCCCGCAATGACCCCCCACAGCGCCCCCTGCCCCCGCAATGACCCCCCACAGCGCCCCCTGCCCGTGACCCCGCACAGCACCCCCTGCCCCTGCAATGACCCCGCACAGAGCCCCCTGCCGTGACCCCACACAGCACCCCCTGCCCCCAGGCAACTCAGCTCCGAGTGACCCCGACCAGCGCCCCCTGCTCCCACCATAGTACCCCCTGCCATGACCCCACACAGAGCCCCCTGCCCCCACCATGACCCCGCACAGCTCCCCTGCCGTGACCCCGTACAGCGCCCCCTGCCCCCGCAATGACCCCGCACAGCGCCCCCTGCCCCCGCAATGACCCCGCACAGCACCCCCTGCCCGTGACCCCGCACAGCGCCCCCTGCCCCCGCAATGACCCCCCACAGCGCCCCCTGCCCCCGCAATGACCCCGCACAGCGCCCCCTGCCCGTGACCCCGCACAGCGCCCCCTGCCCCCGCAATGACCCCGCACAGCACCCCCTGCCCCCGCAATGACCCCCCACAGCGCCCCCTGCCCCCGCCATGACCCCGCACAGCGCCCCCTGCCCCCGCCATGACCCCGCACAGCGCCCCCTGCCCCCGCCATGACCCCGCACAGCGCCCCCTGCCCCCGCCATGACCCCACACAGCGCCCCCTGCCCGTGACCGCGCCCCGCGCCCCGGTACCTCAGCCCGCACCTTGCTCGCAGGCCCCCTTGCGGCGCAGGCTGGGCCCGCGCTGGCCGCGGCGCTGGGCGCTGAGGGCGGCGGCGCGCAGGCGGCAGGCGCTGGGGTAGGTGACGTCGTCGCTGCCGCAGACGGGGTAGCGGCTCTTGCAGACGCACAGGGCGGGCGGCCCGGCGCGGCCCGGGCGGGGGGCGCACTCCAGCCCCGCGGCGCAGCGCGCGCCGGCCCCGCACGGCTCACCCTCGCCGCGCGCGCAACGCCAGCAGCAGCCGCAGGCGTCCCGCGCGCGGCCCAGCGCGCAGCCCCGCGCGGGCAGCGCCGGGCACAGCGCCGGCAGGCAGGGCCCGCAGGCGGCGCCCGAAGGCTCCTGGCCCGCGGCCGGGCGCGCCCCGAGCAGCAGCAGGCAGGCGCTGAGCAGCCGTAGCATGGCGCGGGACGGGACTGGAGCCGCCCGGCGGGGGCCGGCCTCGGACCGCACCACAAACCCCTCCCTCCGCCCGCCCCGGAGCCTGCGGACCCCCCCGCACCCGCACATGGACCGCTCCTCCCTCCCATAGCCCCACAGGGGGCCGCAGGCCCTGCCCCCACCCCCGCAGTGCCCGCGGGCACAGCCCCCCTGGGGAAATGCTAGTTCGTGTCGTGGGAGGCGGGCAGCGCGGTCCCTGCGGTGAGCCGAGCCCCAGGTACGGCTTCCCCCCAGCCGCGTCCCCACACGCCGCTTTTGCGTCTCAGCTGGTGAGGGAGACCCCAGGCGCGGGAGGTGATGGCTTTTCTCCGACCAACTTCTGCTGGTGAGCCAGACCCGCGCTGGAGCTACACCGAGCTCGTCTCCTACGGAGCTCGGCCTCTGTGTAACGCCAAGGCGTGTCTCTCTCACCAGCAGAAATTGGTCCAGTAAAAGATTATTAACTCCCTCACCTTGTCAGCCTAATGTCCTGGGACCCGCAACACTGCCATTGCATATAGCAGACAAGGAAGGCATTTACATTCATCACAACCCTGCTCAGCTGAATGAGGTAGCCTGACCCGCTCCCAGGGAAAGATCAGTGTGAGAGCATCACTCGCTGCCTCAGCGTGGGAACAGCACAGCAGCTGCGCATAACTCCGGGGTGGTCACCCGCTCTTCATTAAACTTCATTCCCTTCACAATAGAAGCCAGTGGGTGCTTTCCCAAGTGCTGTTAACCGCTGAAGAAACATTGAAAGAACATCTAAAAATTGGATCTAGAGTGTCTCTCCTTATTTCACCTTTTAAAATTAAAATTTTAAAATTAGTGGCAAGTTTTAAAATATGGTAACTGTAAAAGAGAAAAGATTCACTGCAAAATGGTGTCTTTGCTGTCTTCCACGTTCCATGTGTTTGGAGGTGGGTAGAGAGGAAACAAGGGCTTGTAATAAACAATGGGTTTCAGAGGAACAGCCCTGTTAGTCTGTATTCGCAAAAAGAAAAGGAGTACTTGTGGCACCTTAGAGACTAACCAATTTATTTGAGCATGAGCTTTCGTGAGCTACAGCTCACTTCATCAGATGTATACCGTGGAAACTGCAGCAGACTTTATATACACACAGAGAATATGAAACAATACCTCCTCCCACCCCACTGTCCTGCTGGTAATAGCTTATCTAAAGTGATCAACAGGTGGGCCATTTCCAGCACAAATCCAGGTTTTCTCACCCTCCACCCCCCCACACAAATTCACTCTCCTGCTGGTGCTAGCCCATCCAAAGTGACAACACTTTACATAATCAAGTCAGGCTATTTCCTGCATAGATCCAGGTTTTCTCACATCCCCCCCACCCCCATACACACACAAACTCACTCTCCTGCTGGTAATAGCTCATCTAAACTGACCACTCTCCAAGTTTAAATCCAAGTTAAACCAGAACATCGGGGGGGGGGGTAGGAAAAAACAAGAGGAAACAGGCTACCTTGCATAATGACTTAGCCACTCCCAGTCTCTATTTAAGCCTAAATTAATAGTATCCAATTTGCAAATGAATTCCAATTCAGCAGTTTCTCGCTGGAGTCTGGATTTGAAGTTTTTTTGTTTTAAGATAGCGACCTTCATGTCTGTGATTGCGTGACCAGAGAGATTGAAGTGTTCTCCGACTGGTTTATGAATGTTATAATTCTTGACATCTGATTTGTGTCCATTTATTCTTTTACGTAGAGACTGTCCAGTCTGACCAGTCAGACTCCAGCGAGAAACTGCTGAATTGGAATTCATTTGCAAATTGGATACTATTAATTTAGGCTTAAATAGAGACTGGGAGTGGCTAAGTCATTATGCAAGGTAGCCTGTTTCCTCTTGTTTTTTCCTACCCCCCCCCCCCCCCCAGATGTTCTGGTTTAACTTGGATTTAAACTTGGAGAGTGGTCAGTTTAGATGAGCTATTACCAGCAGGAGAGTGAGTTTGTGTGTGTATGGGGGTGGGGGGGATGTGAGAAAACCTGGATCTATGCAGGAAATAGCCTGACTTGATTATGTAAAGTGTTGTCACTTTGGATGGGCTAGCACCAGCAGGAGAGTGAATTTGTGTGGGGGGGTGGAGGGTGAGAAAACCTGGATTTGTGCTGGAAATGGCCCACCTGTTGATCACTTTAGATAAGCTATTACCAGCAGGACAGTGGGGTGGGAGGAGGTATTGTTTCATATTCTCTGTGTGTATATAAAGTCTGCTGCAGTTTCCACGGTATACATCTAATGAAGTGAGCTATAGCTCACGAAAGCTCATGCTCAAATAAATTGGTTAGTCTCTAAGGTGCCACAAGTACTCCTTTTCTTTTTGTAATAAACAATGTTACTGAACTTTTTGAAAATTACCACATTCATATGCTGATAAAGAAGCACAGAGTCCAAATAAGTGTTCAGAGTCTCATGGAAGCACAGAAATGGAAAAGTCCTGTTCCTGGGGCCAGCACAAGATTGTTATCTACACTATATTTTCCAGTACATCCTCTAAGTCTAGTTTTAAATGTCTCAAGTAATGTGGCTTCTACCACTTCCCTTAAGAGACTATTCCAGTCTGGTAGCACTAACCATTTCAGGAAATTTCCCTGGTAACCAGGTTCTAAGCTTTCCTTACTTAATCTTATCATTTCTTTTAAATTGTTTTCATGTTGTTTTGTTTTTCCTGGCCCCTGAGTCCCATTCTGCAGCCAGTAGGAGCTGTGCCATTGATTTTAGGGGGTGTGGAATCAAGCACCACATGCATAGACATGAAAAGAAAAGAAGTACTTATGGCACCTTAGAGACTAACAAATCTCTAAGGTGCCACAAGTACTCCTTTTCTTTTTGTGAATACAGACTAACAGGCCTGCTACTCTGAAAATAGACATGAAAGGCATCATTAGCACTAGTTAATAGTCACTGCTGTCTATCTATGTCCCATCTCTGCAATACCTAACATGGCTTGGCTAAGCAGTTATGTTGTGTACTTCAGTTGTGCTGAATTGTGTCTGGGGGATTTATGATGGTCACAGAAGTTGCAACAAATTTTCATAGGTGATTTAAAATAGGATATGAAAAACATCTTAATTTACTCACCTGCCATCACTACATACTGAGAGACCATCCTTTGTGCATGGCTTTCATATGATTTTACTCATATAATCTGCTCTGCAATGAATATCTGTGCATGGTGTCAATGCAAATCATAAAAACATGTCCAGTTACAAAAAATTATGCTCTCTCACTTGAAAATGGAAACGTTTGGGGCTGAAAGTCTGTATGCTAAAGTTCATGTGTTGGGCAAACATAAAATATAGGTGGTGTGCCTTGTTTACCCACCAACTTCCCTCTGTACTTTCCTAACCTTCCTTAAAATAGATTTTCTTTTCTGTACAGCCTTTCAGTATTACGCACCAAACACTGAATATACATTTAAAAGTAATTCATCAGGTTTGTTCATCAGCCTATGTATTTTGTGTGTTCCCATGTGTATGTATTATATGTATAATATCTCTGGATTGGATTGTGTCTAGCTAGATTGACTCCTTGGAGCAGGGACCATAGCCCAGAACCTGAAAGGTATTTATGCACCGAACTCTGATTGATTTCAATGGGAGTTAGGCACTTACGTACCTTTGGGAATCTGAGCCCATATAATTTTCTATGCTTTTACAGTTGTCATAAATATAAAGGGAAGGGTAAACCCCTTTAAAATCCCTCCTGGCCAGAGGAAAAATCCTCTCACCTGTAAAGGTTAAGAAGCTAAAGGTAACCTTGCTGGCACCTGACCAAAATGACCAATGAGGAGACAAGATACTTTCAAAAGCTGGGAGGAGGGAGAGAAACAAAGGGTCTGTGTCTGTCTGTATGCATGCTGCTTTTGCCAGGGACAAAACAGGAATAGAGTCTTAGAACTTTTAGTAAGTAATCTAGCTAGGTATGTGTTAGATTATGATTTCTTTAAATGGCTGAGAAAAGAACTGTGCTGAATAGAATGACTATCCCTGTCTGTGTGTCTTTTTTGTAACTTAAGGTTTTGTCTAGAGTGATTCTCTATGTTTTGAATCTAATTACCCTGTAAGGTATCTACCATCCTGATTTTACAGAGGTGATTCCTTTACTTCTATTAAAAGTCTTCTTGTAAGAAAACTGAATGCTTTTTTGTTGTCCTAAGATCCAAGGGTTTGGGTCTGTGGTCACCTATGCAAATTGGTGAGGATTTTTACCAAACCTTCCCCAGGAAGTGGGGTGCAAGGGTTGGGAGGATTTTGGGGGGAAAGACATGTCCAAACTAAGTTTCCCAGTAAACCCAGTTAAAGTTTGGTGGTGGCAGTGGAAATTCCAAGGGCAAAGGGTAAAATTAATTTGTACCTTGGGGAAGTTTTAACCTAAGCTGGTGAAAGTAAGCTTAGGGGGTTTTCATGCAGGTCCCCACATCTGTACCCTAGCGTTCAGAGTGGGGGAGGAACCTTGACAACAGTGTTGAGCACATTCTTAGTGCTGATAGCTAGTCTTTGCTCACAAGGACCTGGGATGTGGTAAGTTTCCCAGACTCAACAATCTGACTGGGAATGGTGGATCTTCTCATGCATACTGCTGTTGACAGTGTGGGAGTTTCACAGCAAGGATCCTTGTGCAGTGTTTTTTCTCCTCTCCCTCTGACCCCTGGTCCCACTCGGAGAAATGCAGATGCAGAACAGGGAGCAGAGGCTGTCTATGGATAAATGATTAAGGAGTGGGACCTTTGGTATGAGAGCTCTCCTGCTGGTAGTGTAGGGAGAGGGTTAGGCTGGGAAAAGGAAGTGGGGAAAATGAAATGGAGAAAGAACAGAAATGGGTGTAGGAAGGAAGGAGAAGGTGGAAGTGGGGAGAGAAAGAAATGGGCAAAGAGAGTATGAGGAAAAATCAAGCAAACAACGAAACAACAGAGAACACTAAGAAAGACAGACCATAAGGCTCAGATCCTCAAAGGTGGTGTGCCTAAATCTCAGATTTCTACTTTCATTGAAAATCAGTTCACCTTAGGTGAAAGTGATCATGAAATGATGGAGCTCATGATTCTAAAGCAGGGATGGGCAAAGTACGGCCCGCAGGCCAGATCCGGCCCCTCAGGGCTTTGGATCCAGCCTGCGGGATTGCCCCCCCGTGGTACCACAGGCACCGGGCCACTCTCAGAAGCTGCTGGTACCACGTCCCTGGGGCCCCGGGATGGGGGAGGGGGGTAGAAGGCTCTGTGCGTTGCCCTTGTCTCCAGGCACCACCCCCAACAGCTTCCATTGGCCCGGAACGGGGAACTGCGGCAATAGGAGCTTTGGGGGAGGTACCTGGAGGCATGGCAAGGGCAGCGTGCAGAGCCCTGTGCCCCTCCCCTCCCTGCAGGGATGTGTTTCCGGCCACTTCCCGGAGCGGCATGGTGTGGGGCCAGGGCAGGCATGCAGGGAGCCTGCCCTGGCCCCGGGGTGTGCCGCTGCCACCCTGGAGCCGCTTTAGGTAAGCAGCACCGGGCCGGAGCCCAAATTTCTCCTGCACCCCTCCCCCCAACTCCCTGCCCTAAGCACCCTGCCTGCACCTTGCACCCCTGCTGCACCCCGCACCCTCTGCCCTGAGCCCCCTGCTGCACCCCAAATCCCTCCTGCACCCCAACTCCTTGCCTTGATCCCCCTGTCGCACCCCTCCTGCACCCCAACCCTCTGCCCTGAGCTCCCTCCCACAGTCCACACCCCTCTTGCACCCCTACCCTGAGCCCCCTCCTGCACTCCGTACCCCTCCTGCACCCCAACCCCCTTCCCTGAGCATCCTCATACACCCCACACCCTTCCTCTGCCCCAATCCCTTGTCCTGAGCCCGCTCCTGCACATTGCACTCCCTCCCACACCCCAACCCCCTGCACCGGCCCTGCATACAATTTCCCCACCCAGATGTGGCCCTCGGCCCAAAACGTTTGCCCACCCCTGTTCTAAAGAGTGGTAGGAGGTAAAACAGCAAAATAAAGACATTGGACTTCAAGGAGGCAGACTTTAGGAAACTCAGAGAATTGGTAGGTAAGATTCTGTGTAAAGCAAGTCTAAGGAAAAAAAAATTCAGGAGCGTTAGCAGTTTTTAAAGAAATGTTATTAAGGGCACAAGAGCAAACTACCCTAATGCGCAGGGAAAGATCGGAACTATAGTAAGACACCACCTTGGCTTAACCAAGAGATCTTCAATTACCTGAAATTTAAAAAAAAAAGTGGATACAAAAAGTGGAAACTAGGTCAAATTACAAAAGATGAATATAAAAAAAACCACAAGCATGTATGGGGCAAAATTAGAAAGGCCCAGGCACAAAATGAGATGAAACTAGCTACGCACCTAAAGGGTAACAAGAAAACATTTTACAAATACATTAGAAACAAAAGGAAGGACAAGATAAGCTCATTATTCAACAAGGATGGAAAGAGTAGCAGAAATGGCCGAAATTGTTATTATGCCTTTTTTATTTTTCATTTCACCAAAAAAGGTTAGGAGCGATCAGGCAATTAACTTAGTGAACATCAGTGTAAATGGGGAAGACTCTGTGACTGAAATCGGGAAAGAACAAGTTAAGAATTACTTAGACAAGTTAAACATCTTCAAGTTGGCAGGGCATGATGAAATACACCCTAGAATACTTAAGGAACTGGCTGAAGCGCTCTTTGAGCCACTTAGCAATTATTTTTGAGAACTCGTGGAGGATGGGAGGGATTCCAGAGAACTGAAACAGGTACTACATTTTCCCTATCTATAAAAAGAGGAATAAGGACAACCTAGGGAATTATAGATCAGTCACCCTAACTTTGGTACCTGGAAAGATAATGGAGCAAATAATCAAACAATCAATTTGCAAACACCTAGACTATAAAAAGGTGATAAATAATAGTCAACATGGATTTGTCAAGAACAAATCATGTCAAACCAGCCTAGTATCCTTCTTTGACAGGTAACAAGCCTTGTGAATAGGGGAGAAAGCAGTAGATATCTCAACTTCAGTAAGGCTTTTGATACGTTTCACATGTCCCACAGAGATCTGTCCTGGGTCCAGTTCTATTCATTATCTTCATGAATGATTTGGATAATGGCATAGAGAGTACACAGATAAAGTTTGCAGATCATACCAATCTGGGAGGGATTGCAAGTGCTTTGGAGGACAGGATTACAATTCAAAATGATATTGACAAACTAGAGAAATGGTCTGAAATAAATATTCAACTCAATTTGATGAAATTCAACAAGGACAAATGCAAAGTATTACACTGAGAAGGAATAATCAATAGCACAAATACAAAATGGGAAATGACTGCCTAGCATGAAGTACTGCAGAAAAGGCTTGGGGGGCTATAGTGGATCACAAACTAAATATGAGTCAACAATGTAATACTCTTGCAAAAAAAATGAACTTCATTCTGTGATGTATTAGCAGGAGTATTGTAAGCAAGACATGAGAAAGTAATTCTTTGGGAAAGATGTGGACAAATTGGAGAAAGTCCAGAGGAGAGCAACAAGAATGATTAAAGGTCTAGAAAACATGAGGAAAGACTGAAAAAAACTGAGTTTGTTTAGTCTGGGGAAGAGAAGACTAAGTGGGGACATGATAATAGTCTCTAAGTAAATAAAAAGTTGTTAGAAAAAGAAGGATGCTAAATTGTTCTTATCCACTGCAGAAAGAAGTAATGGGCATACATGCACCCAACCTCCTTTGGAAATTCCATCAAGGGCATCCCGACAAGCTGGGTCCAAGAATGCTTGGGAACCATCCTTGGGGCGGAAGGGGTGATGTCAGGTAATGAGTGTTCTCTGAATTTGAGCCTGATTACGTCACGTTCAGTGATGAGTCATTCCTGTGTTAGGCCAATCCTCAGGTCAGGAGCTGGTGACTCTCAGGGCAGGTATATAAGCCTCAGTGGGGAAACAGCAGGTCAGTCTGCTCAGAGTCATTTCATGGTTTGGAACTCTCCCCTGCCAGACAGTAGAGACAGACTCCCTAGGTCTCAGCCCTGCTTCAGCCTTGTTCTTGCTGCAGCCTGGCTCTCAGCCCTACCCTTTCTTTGTTCTGAACCTCTCTTGACTCCTGACTAAAAGAAGAGGAGTACTTTTGGCACCTTAGAGACTAACAAATTTATTTGAGCATGAGCTTTTGTGAGCTACAGGCATAGTTCACGAAAGCTTATGCTCAAATAAATTTGTTAGTCTCTAAGGTGCCACAAGTACTCCTCTTCTTTTTGTGAATACAGACTAATATGGCTGCTACTCTGACTCCTGACTGTGGCTCTGACCTTTTGACCAGTTCCTGGCCCAGCTGCCACCACACCAACCACATGTCCAGACTACCATTGCTCTGACCACCTGGCTTGCCCCTCCAAGTCTTGGTATCTGACAGTATGAATCCCTGTGATGCCAATGAGAACAGCATCCTTCTCTCATGCAGCAATATGTAGGCCTGCCTTGAAGACTTTTCTGCATGGGTCAGACCATTTTACCCTGTATAAATGGGGTGGAACGTCACACACAGTGCACCTCTCTCATCTTCCCACGGTTCCATGCCAATACTCTACCTTCCCTCTCACAGTTTATGATATACTTACATTGCTTCAGCCAGCATACAGCTGGAATATCATTTCTCCTTACGTTCCTTGGGTAGCAAACCCCAATATATTTTATCAATCAGCAGTGGCTTACTAAACTGAATCCCGCTAACAGCAATTTAATGTTGGTGCAACACAGTAATTCAAACAGCATGTTTCTGTTTGTATTTGGAGGGGGAAAAAACATGATACAGCTCCAAGCTCAGACATGGGGAATGACATCAATGAGTTTCCTGTTTCTCCTTCCTCCTAAAAGTCTCTTAATTTTCATATTAAATAGGATGCAAGTGCACTTCAGTCCTGAGAGCACTCTGTCAGGCTTTGGGTGGAAGGACTCCTAATGTCTTGTCAGATTTCCTTGTTTGACCTGGTGGTTCTAGTTTCCTGTTTCTCTTAGTAATATGTATCTTGAACTTACTTCCAAACCAATTGAATTTGGTAGCCAGTGTAAAAATACTATTTGTAGTACACTTTTAATGAGAACACTATTGAAATGTACATTATACTTTGCAATTTGTGGGCAAACAAGCTATCATCTCAAATGTTTGTATAAACATGTGAGTCCAACCCTGTAAGGCATTCCTCAGCAGTACAGTGCTTGCTTGTGTGTTTCCACTGAAGGTAATGCTGCTACTCTGAATTACTAATATGAGCAAGGGGAATGGCAGGTTCGAGCCCTTACATTGCAAATGTTATGTAGGGCACTGCATTCTACTTATCTGCTACCCATTACTGCATTATCTGAGCACCTCACCTTTAATGTGTTTATCCCACTTTCAGGTGAGGAACAGATAGACTAAGTGACTTGCCCAAGGTCACAAATGCAGTCTGTGGCAAAGCAGTAGGGAATTACACTCAGATCTCTCAAGTATTAGCGAGTGCCCTGAACCACTGGACCATCCTTCCTCCTCCATTTAAGTAGCATAAAATGAAGAAGTAAAGCAAATACAAAATGGCATTATTAAGTTATTTGGGAGGAGGATGGAAACATTGGGGAAAACCAGTATTACACAGATGACCACAAAAACATATTTATTTCATTAGTTGTTTTGTCTGAAATATAAAAATCCTCCCCCGATTTTAAATGTTTCATATTCTCAGTTCAAGCAGGCTCAAAATTCCTAAGTGCTGATTCTGCCCCCTGCTGTAAAAGAACCGCAAGTGGCTGAGGGGAAATCCCTGCAGTGTGGGAGTTGTTTATGGTTGATGTACAGGTCCCACTATAGCCTCCTATCTAAAAGGCTGGATGGGATTTGTAGGGACAAGGAGAGAGAGTAACACAGTATTGAGAAATACAGGGGATTCTGGGCTGCTCTGTAGCCCATAGAAAGTCCTGGAGAGGCCTCTGTAAATTAGACCAGAGGTTCTCAACCTTTTTCTTTCTGAGCCCTCTCTCCTGCCCCAGGAGGCTATAAAAATTCCATGGCCCACCTGTGCCACAACAGCTGATTTCTGCATATCAAGTCAATTAAAAGCCAGGGCCGGAATGAGAGGATAGCAAACAGGGCAATGACTCAGAGCCTGATGCCACAGGTGGCCCTGCAAAGCTAAGTTGCTCAGGCTTTGGCTTCAACTCTGGGCAGTGGGGCTCGGGCTTCAGCATTGTGCCTGGGCCCCAGCAAGTCTAACACTGGCCCTGCTCTCTGGTTTATTTTGGCAGAGCCCCTGAAAACTGCTCGTGGCCCCCAAGGGCGCCCAGACCCCTGGTTGAGAACCACTGAGTTAGATCACTTAGATCTCAGTGGTAGCTTATATGTATTTATTATGCTAAGTTGTATAATCGCTACCCCTTTCTGCTTCTCCACGTGGGCACCATGATACTACCAAGAATGACCTTGAGCGGATCACTGCAGATTACGTGGCTCTGGGAAGAAGGATAAAGGAGATTGAGGTGCAAGTGGTGTTCTCGTCCATCCTCCCCGTGGAAGGAAAAGGCCTGGGTAGAGACCGTTGAATCGTGGAAGTCAACGAATGGCTACGCAGGTGGTGTCGGAGAGAAGGCTTCGGATTCTTTGACCATGGGATGGTGTTCCAAGGAGGAGTGCTAGGCAGAGACGGGCTCCACCTAGCGAAGAGAGGGAAGAGCATCTTTGCAAGCAGGCTGGCTAACCTAGTGAGGAGGGCTTTAAACTAGGTTCACCGGGGGAAGGAAACCAAAGCCCTGAGGTAAGTGGGGACGTGGGATACTGGGAGGAAGCACGAGCAGGAGAGCGTGAAAGGTGAGGGCTCCTGCCTCATACTAAGAAAGCAGGACAAACAGCAAGTTATCTCAAGTGTCTATACACAAATGCAAGAAGCCTGGGAAACAAGCAGGGAGAACTGGAAGTCCTGACACGGTCAAGGAATTATGATGTGATTGGAATAACAGAGACTTGGTGGGATAACTGTACCGTCATGGATGGATATAAACTGTTCAGGGAGGACAAGCAGGGCAGAAAAGGTGGGGGAGTTGCATTGTATGTAAGAGAGCAGTATGACTGCTCAGAGCTCTGGTATGAAACTGCATAAAAACCTGAAAGTCTCTGGATTAAGTTTAGAAGTGTGAGCAACACGGGTGATGTCATGGTGGGAGTCTGCTATAGACCACCGGACCAGGGGGATGAGGTGGATGAAGCTTTCTTCCAGCAACTCACGGAAGTTACTAGAGATCGCAGGCCTTGGTTCTCATGGGAGACTTCAATCACCCTGATATCTGCTGGGAGAGCAATACAGCGGTGTACAGACAGTCCAGGAAGTTTTTGAAAGTGTAGGGGACAATTTCCTGGTGGAAGTGCTGGAGGAACCAACAAGGGGCAGAGCTCTTCTTGACCTGCTGCTCACAAACCGGGAAGAATTAGTTGGGGAAGCAAAAGTGGATGGGAACCTGGGAGGCAGTGACCATGAGATGGTCAAGTTCAGGATCCTGACACAGTGTAGAAAGGAGAGCAGCAGAATATGGACCGTGGACTTCAGAAAAGCAGACTTTGACTCCCTCAGGGAACTGATGGGCAGGATCCCCTGGGAGAATAACATGAGGGGGAAAGGAGTCCAGGAGCGCTGGCTGTATTTTAAAGAATCCTTGTTGAGGTTACAGGGACAAACCATCCTGATGCGTAGAAAGAATAGTAAATATGGCAGGCGACCAGCTTGGCTTAACAGTGAAATCCTTGCTGATCTTAAACACAAAAAAGAAGCTTACAAGAAGTGGAAGATTGGACAAATGACCAGGGAAGAGCATAAAAATATTGCTTGGGCATGCAGGAGTGAAATCATAGAATCACAGAATCATAGAATGTCAGGGTTGGAAGGGACCCCAGAAGGTCATCTAGTCCAACCCCCTGCTCGAAGCAGGACCAATTCCCAGTTAAATCATCCCAGCCAGGGCTTTGTCAAGCCTGACCTTAAAAACCTCTAAGGAAGGAGATTCTACCACCTCCCTAGGTAACGCATTCCAGTGTTTCACCACCCTCTTAGTGAAAAAGTTTTTCCTAATATCCAATCTAAACCTCCCCCACTGCAACTTGAGACCATTACTCCTCGTTCTGTCATCTGATACCATTGAGAACAGTCTAGAGCCATCCTCTTTGGAAACCCCTTTCAGGTAGTTGAAAGCAGCTATCAAATCCCCCCTCATTCTTCTCTTCTGCAGGCTAAACAATCCCAGCTCCCTCAGCCTCTCCTCATAAGTCATGTGTTCCAGACCCCTAATCATTTTTGTTGCCCTTCGCTGGACTCTCTCCAATTTATCCACATCCTTCTCGTAGTGTGGGGCCCAAAACTGGACACAGTACTCCAGATGAGGCCTCACCAATGTCGAATAGAGGGGAACGATCACGTCCCTCGATCTGCTCGCTATGCCCCTACTTATACATCCCAAAATGCCATTGGCCTTCTTGGCAACAAGGGCACACTGCTGACTCATATCCAGCTTCTCGTCCACTGTCACCCCTAGGTCCTTTTCCGCAGAACTGCTGCCTAGCCATTCGGTCCCTAGTCTGTAGCTGTGCATTGGGTTCTTCCGTCCTAAGTGCAGGACCCTGCACTTATCCTTATTGAACCTCATCAGATTTCTTTTGGCCCAATCCTCCAATTTGTCTAGGTCCTTCTGTATCCTATCCCTCCCCTCCAGCATATCTACCACTCCTCCCAGTTTAGTATCATCCGCAAATTTGCTGAGAGTGCAATCCACACCATCCTCCAGATCATTTATGAAGATATTGAACAAAACCGGCCCCAGGACCGACCCTTGGGGCACTCCACTTGATACCGGATGCCAACTAGACATGGAGCCATTGATCACTACCCGTTGAGCCCAACAATCTAGCCAGCTTTCTACCCACCTTATAGTGCATTCATCCAGCCCATACTTCCTTAACTTGCTGACAAGAATACTGTGGGAGACTGTGTCAAAAGCTTTGCTAAAGTCAAGAAACAATACATCCACTGCTTTCCCTAAATCCACAGAACCAGTAATCTCATCATAAAAGGCGATTAGATTAGTCAGGCATGACCTTCCCTTGGTGAATCCATGCTGGCTGTTCCTGATCACTTTCCTCTCATGCAAGTGCTTCAGAATTGATTCTTTGAGGACCTGCTCCATGATTTTTCCAGGGACTGAGGTGAGGCTGACTGGCCTGTAGTTCCCAGGATCCTCCTTCTTCCCTTTTTTAAAGATTGGCACTACATTAGCCTTTTTCCAGTCATCCGGGACTTCCCCGGTTCGCCACTAGTTCGCCAAATCAGGAAGGCCAAATCACATCTGGAGTTTCAGCTAGCAAGAGATGTTAAGAGTAACAAGAAGGGTTTCTACGGGTATGTTAGCAACAAGAAGAAAGTCAAGGAAAGTGTGGGCCCCTTACTGAATGAGGGAGGCAACCTAGTGACAGAGGATGTGGAAAAAGCTAATGTACTCAATGCTTTTTTTGCCTCTGTCTTCATGAACAAGGTCAGCTCCCAGACAGCTGCATTGGACAGCACAGCATGGGGAGGAGGTGACCAGCCCTCTGTGAAGAAAGAAGTGGTTCGGGATTATTTAGGAAAAACTGGACTAGCACAAGTCCATGGGGCCGGATGTGCTGCATCCGAGATGCTAAAGGAGTTGGCGGATGTGATTGCAGAGCCATTGGCCATTATCTTTGAAAACTCGTGGTGCTCGGGGGAGGTCCCAAACGACTGGAAAAAGGCTAATGTAGTGCCCATCTTTAAAAAAGGGAAGAAGGAGGATCCAGGGAACTACAGGCCAGTCAGCCTCACCTCAGTCCCTGGAAAAATCATGGAGCAGGTCCTCAAGGAATCAATTCTGAAGCACTTCAAGGAGAGGAAAGTGATCAGGAACAGTCAGCACGGATTCACCAAGGGCAAGTCATACCTGACTAATCTAATTGCCTTCTATGACGAGATAACTGGCTCTGTGGATGAGGGGAAAGCAGTGGATGTGTTATTCCTTGATTTTAGCAAAGCTTTTGACACGGTCTCCCACTGTATTCTTGCCAGCAAGTTAAAGAAGTATGGGCTGGATGAATGTACTATAACCTGGATAGAAAGCTGGCTAGATTATTGGGCTCAACGGGTAGTGATCAATGCCTCCATGTCTAGTTGGAAGCCGGTATCAAGTGGAGTGCCCCAAGGGTTGGTCCTTTGGCCGGTTTTTTTTTTCGATATCTTCCTTAATGATCTGGAGGATGGTGTGGATTGCACCTCAGCAAGTTTGCAGATGACACTAAACTGGGAGGAGAGGTAGATACGCTGGAGGGTAGGGATAGGATACAGAGGGACCTAGACAAATTAGAGGATTGGGCCAAAAGAAATCTGATGAGGTTCAACAAGGACAAGTGCAGAATCCTGCATTTAGGACGGAAGAATCCCATGCACAGCTACAGACTAGGGACTGAATGGCTCGGCAGCAGTTCTGCCGAAAAGGACCTAGGAGTTACAGTGGATGAGAAGCTGGATATGAGTCAACAGTGTGCCCTTGTTGCCAAGAAGGCCAATGGCATTTTGGGATGTATAAGTAGGGGCATTGCCAGCAGATCGAGGGATGTGATCGTTCCCCTCTATTCGACTTTGGTGAGGTCTCATCTGGAGTACTGTGTCCAGTTTTGGGCCCCACACTATAAGAAGGATGTGGAAAAATTGGAATGAGTCCAGCGGAAGGCAACAGAAATGATTAGGGGACTGGAACACATGACTTATGAGGAGAGGCTGAGGGAACTGGGATTGTTTAGTCTGCAGAAGAGAAGAATGAGGTGGGATTTGATAGCTGCTTTCAACTACCTGAAAGGGGGTTCCAAAGAATCATAGAATCATAGAATCATAGAATATAAGGGTTGGAAGGGACCCCAGAAGGTCATCTAGTCCAACCCCCTGCTCGAAGCAGGACCAATTCCCAGTTAAATCATCCCAGCCAGGGCTTTGTCAAGCCTGACCTTAAAAACCTCTAAGGAAGGAGATTCTACCACCTCCCTAGGTAACGCATTCCAGTGTTTCACCACCCTCTTAGTGAAAAAGTTTTTCCTAATATCCAATCTAAACCTCCCCCACTGCAGCTTGAGACCATTACTCCTCGTTCTGTCATCTGATACCATTGAGAACAGTCTAGAGCCATCCTCTTTGGAACCCCCTTTCAGGTAGTTGAAAGCAGCTATCAAATCCCCCCTCATTCTTCTCTTCTGCAGGCTAAACAATCCCAGCTCCCTCAGCCTCTCCTCATAACTCATGTGTTCCAGTCCCCTAATCATTTTTGTTGCCCTTCGCTGGACTCTCTCCAATTTATCCACATCCTTCTTGAAGTGTGGGGCCCAAAACTGGACACAGTACTCCAGATGAGGCCTCACCAATGTCGAATAGAGGGGAACGATCACGTCCCTCGATCTGCTCGCTATGCCCCTACTTATACATCCCAAAATGCCATTGGCCTTCTTGGCAACAAGGGCACACTGCTGACTCATATCCAGCTTCTCGTCCACTGTCACCCCTAGGTCCTTTTCCGCAGAACTGCTGCCTAGCCATTCGGTCCCTAGTCTGTAGCTGTGCATTGGGTTCTTCCGTCCTAAGTGCAGGACCCTGCACTTATCCTTATTGAACCTCATCAGATTTCTTTTGGCCCAATCCTCCAATTTGTCTAGGTCCTTCTGTATCCTATCCCTCCCCTCCAGCGTATCTACCACTCCTCCCAGTTTAGTATCATCCGCAAATTTGCTGAGAGTGCAATCCACACCATCCTCCAGATCATTTATGAAGATATTGAACAAAACCGGCCCCAGGACCGACCCTTGGGGCACTCCACTTGATACCGGCTGCCAACTAGACATGGAGCCATTGATAACTACCCGTTGAGCCCGACAATCTAGCCAGCTTTCTACCCACCTTGTAGTGCATTCATCCAGCCCATACTTCCTTAACTTGCTGACAAGAATACTGTGGGAGACCGTGTCAAAAGCTTTGCTAAAGTCAAGAAACAATACATCCACTGCTTTCCCTTCATCCACAGAACCAGTAATCTCATCATAGAAGGCGATTAGATTAGTCAGGCATGACCTTCCCTTGGTGAATCCATGCTGGCTGTTCCTGATCACTTTCCTCTCATGCAAGTGCTTCAGGATTGATTCTTTGAGGACCTGCTCCATGATTTTTCCAGGGACTGAAGTGAGGCTGACTGGCCTGTAGTTCCCAGGATCCTCCTTCTTCCCTTTTTTAAAGATTGGCACTACATGAGCCTTTTTCCAGTCATCCGGGACTTCCCCGGTTCGCCACGAGTTTTCAAAGATAATGGCCAATGGCTCTGCAATCACAGCCCCCAGTTCCTTCAGCACTCTCGGATGCAACTCGTCCGGCCCCATGGACTTGTGCACGTCCAGCTTTTCTAAATAGTCCCTAACCACCTCTATCTCCACAGAGGGCTGTCCATCTCTTCCCCATTTTGTGATGCCCACAAAGAGGATGGCTCTAGACTGTTCTCAGTGGTAGCAAATGACAGAACAAGGAGTAATGGTCTCAAGTTGCAGTGGGGAAGGTTTAGGTTGGATTTGAGAAAAAAAATTTTCACTAGGAGGGTGGTGAAGCTCTGGAATGTGTTACCTAGGGAGGTGGTGGAATCTCCTTCCTTAGAAGTCTTTAAGGTCAGGCTTGACAAAGCCCTGCCTGGGATGATTTAGTTGGGGATTGGTCCTGCTTTGAGCAGGGGGTTCGACTAGATGACCTCCTGAGGTCCCTTCCAACCCTGATATTCTATGATGCTATGATTCTATGAACCATGAACGTTACTTCCAGAATGCCTTGTACTCATGCTAAGCTTTATAGTGAAAATGTACTAGTAGCTAAACGTTGCATAACTTCTGTTCTTTGTATGTGTAGAATCTGTCAAAGAAGATGTACGTTCTGCTGAGGGTTGCCAAATATAAACAGTGTGTGTTAGGTGTGGCTGGTGCAATATGCTAGGGATGGTTGATACAGTTGTCTATGTAATGTGAACAGTAAGTATGAAATTAGATGATAAGAAAATGGGAGTAAGGTCTGTAATAATACAGTGGAATTTCCCACCTGTTGTAAACAAGGGGAATATAAATGAGCAGAAGTGATCTCATACTTTGGAACAGAGTGAAGATGTAACTGCTGAAAACCTGTTCCCCAGATTGGTAACATATGTTTGTGCTGATTTATATATGTTTAATAAACTGATTGAGGTGGGTTATCTAATGTCCTGTTAATCGATAATCTGAACCCAACCACTAACATCAGTAATATGCAATGGCAGCAAGTGCCACAGGACAGCTATATGGTACATTACAAAAGTATTTCCTTTTATTACAGGTGGAATAGGTCATGACACCTATAGTTAATGTTGCCTGACTCTTCCCACTATGACACTCTATTTTCAGTTCCGTAAAACTGCCAAACTTTAAACCAGAGGTGGGCAAACCACAGCCTGCGGGCCACATCCGGCCCATGGGACCCTCCTGCCAGGCTCCTGAGCTCCTTGCCCGGGAGGCTCATCCCTGGCCTCTCCCCGCAGCCTCAGCTCCCTGTGCCACCGGCGCAATGCTCTGGGTGGCGGGGCTGCAGAGCCATGGCTGCCTGTCTTGGTGCTCTGGGCGGTGCGGCTGTAGGGCCGCCAGCCACCGGTGCTCCAGGCAGTGCGGTCAGGGCAGGGAGCAGGGGGGTTGGATAGAGGGACTGTCAGGGGACAGGGAGTGGGGGTGGGGGTGGATGGGGCAGGAGTCCTGCGGGGGCTGTCAGTGGGAGAGAAGCAGGGAGGGTCGGATAGGGGGTGCGGGGTGGGCCACGCCTGGCTGTTTAGGGAGGCTCAGCCTCCCCTAACCGGCCCTCCATACAATTTCGGAAACTCAATGAGGCCCTCAGGCTAAAAAGTTTGCCCACCCCTGCTTTAAACATTCAGGCTGAAGGTTTCCATGCTAAGTTACCTGTCTCAGGCTGATTTTTTTTGTCACTTTCAAAAGTCCAAACTCAATATGGTTTCATGTGAATGTCTGTTTGTTCAGTTTGTACTTTCCTAATTAAAAAACAACAACACCACCCCTCCCCACCGTCATGAGAAGACTAGTAAGGTTGCAAAGTCAAGCACCCAAAAGTTAGGAAATGCCAGCATTAAGGTAGCCCATGCATGATGTAAACTTTAATTACACGATCACAGACTGTTTTCCCCAAAGGACCTCTCCCTCATTCAGTGCACATGATGGACAGTGCGCAGGGACTGAATCAGGGCTGTGTAGTGAAGGAGGTTGTTGTTGGAAGGGCCCCTGCTTCACTTATTGCCGAAGTTGGAAGATGTGTAGCGATTGAAGCAGGAAGTAAAATATGGTCTCACAGGGTATGTCTACACTACGAAATTAGGTCGAATTTATAGAAATAGGTTTTGTAGAAAGCGTTTTTGTACAGTCGATTGTGTGTGTCCCCACACAAATGCTCTAAGTGCATGTAGTCGGTGGAGTGTGTCCACAGTCCCGAGGCAACTGTCGACTTCCGGAGCATTGCACTGTGGGTAGCTATCCCACAGTTCCCGCAGTCTCCGCCACCCATTTGAATTCTGGGTAGAAATCCCAGTGCCTGATGGGGCTAAAACATTGTCGCGGGTGGTTCTGGCAACTTATCGTCAGACCCCCGTTCCCTCCCTCCCTCCCTCCGTGAAAGCAAGGGCAGACATCGTTTTGCGCCTTTTTTCTTGAGTTACTGGTGCAGACGCCATACCACAGCAACCATGGAGTCCGCTCAGCTAACCGTCACCGTATGTCTCTTGGGTGCTGGCAGACGTGGTACTGCATTGCTACACAGCAGCAGTTTATTGTGTTTTGGCTGCAGACGGTGCAGTATGACTGGTAGCCATCGTCGACGTAGTCCTGGGTGCTCTTTTAACCGGGCACCTAGGCAAACATGGGAGTGACTCACCCAGGTCATTTCCCTTTTAAGTTTCATCTCATGGCGATTGAGTCCTACCGGCAGTGCACTGTCTTTTAATCTGCAGCTAGCAGAAGACGATGACCAGTAGTCATACTGCACCGTCTTCTGCCGAGCACCCAGGAGATGACGATGGCTAGCGGTTGTACTGCACAGTCTGCTGCCAAGCAAGATGTATAAAGATAGATGAAGTGGCTCAAATAAAAGAAATAGACCAGATTTGTTTTGTATTCATTTTCTCCTCCCTCCCTCTGTGAAATCAATGGCCTACTAAACCCAGTTTTGAGTTCTATCCTTGAGGGGGCCATTCAGTTTCTCCCAAAGCCACCCCCTTTGTTGATTTTAATTCCCTGTAAGCCAACCCTGTAAGCCACATCATCAGTCGCCCCTCCCTCCATCAGGGCAATGGCAGACAATCGTTCCACACCTTTTTTCTATGCAGACGCCATACCACAGCAAGCATGGAGCGCACTCAGATCACTTTGGCAATGAGGAGCACATTAAACACCACACGCATTATCTAGCAGTATATGCAGCACCAGAACCTGGCAAAGTGATACCCGGCGAGTAGGTGACGTCAGCACGGTGACGAGAGTGATGAGGATGTGGACACAGACTCCTCTCAAAGCACGGGCCCTGGCAATGTGGGCATCATGGTGCTAATGGGGCAGGCTCATGTGGTGAAACGCCGATTCTGGGCCTGGGAAACAAGCACAGACTGGTGGGACCACATAGTTTTGCAGGTCTGGGACGATTCCCAGTGGCTGCAAAACTTTCGCATGCGTAAGGGCACTTTCATGGAACTTTGTGACTTGCTTTCCCCTGCCCTGAGGCGCAAGAATACCAAGATGAGAGCAGCCCTCACAGTTGAGAAGCGAGTGGCAATAGCCCTGTGGAAGCTTGCAACGCCAGACAGTCGGGAATCAATTTGGAGTGGGCAAATCTACTGTGGGGGCTGCTGTGATGCAAGTAGACAACACAGTCAAAGCTCTGCTGATATCAAGGGTAGTGACCCTGGGAAATGTGCAGTCACAGAGGATGGCTTTGCTGCAATGGGATTTCCTAACTGTGGTTGGGCCATAGATGGAACCCATATCCCTATCTTGGCACCGGAGCACCAAGCCAGTGAGTACATAAACCGCAAGGGGTACTTTTCAATAGTGCTGCAAGCACTGGTGGATCACAAGGGATGTTTCACCAACATCAACGTGGGATGGCCGGGAAAGATACATGACGCTCGCATCTTCAGGAACTCTGGTCTGTTTCAAAAGCTGCAGCAAGGGACTTACTTTCCAGACCAGAAAATAACCGTTGGGGATGTTGAAATGCCTATAGTTATCCTTGGGGATCCAGCCTACCCCTTAATGCCATGGCTCATGAAGCCATAAACAGGCAGCCTGGACAGTAGTCAGGAGCTGTTCAACTAGAGGCTGAGCAAGTGCAGAATGGTGGTAGAATGTGCATTTGGACGTTTAAAGGCACGCTGGCACAGTTTACTGACTCAGTTAGACCTCAGTGAAACCAATATTCCCACTGTTATTACTGCTTACTGTGCGCTCCACAATATCTGTGAGAGTAAGGGGGAAGACGTTTATGGCAGGTTCGGAGGTTGAAGCAAATCGCCTGGCTTCTGGTTACGCACAGCCAGGACACCAGGGCGGTTAGAAGAGCACAGGAGGGTGTGGTGCGCATCAGAGAAGCTTTGAAAACCAGTTTCATGACTGGACAGGCTACGGTGTGAAAGTTCTGTTTGTTTCTCCTTGAGGAAACCCCCCTCCCCTTGGTTCACTCTACTTCCGTGTAAGCTAACCACCCTCCCCTACTCCCTTCGATCACCGCTTGCAGAGGCAATAAAGTCATTGTTGCTTCACATTCATGCATTCTTTATTCATTCATCACACAAATAGGGGGATAACTACCAAGATAGCCCCGGAGGGGTGGTGGAGGAAAGAAGCAGCAGGAGAGGTGGTGGAGGAGGGAAGGACAAGGCCACACAGCACTTTAAAAGTTTAAAACTTTAAAACTTATTGAATGCCAGCCTTCTGTTGCTTGGGCAATCCTCTGGGGTGGAGTGGCTGGGTGGTCAGAGGCCGCCCCACCGCGTTCTTGGGCGTTTGGGTGAGGAGGCTATGGAACTTGGGGAGGAGGGCGGTTGGTTACATAGGGGTTGTAGCGGCAGTCTGTGCTCCTGCTGCCTTTCCTGCAGCTCAACCATATGCTGGAGCATATTGGTTTGATCCTCCAGCAGCCTCAGCATTGAATCCTGCCTCCTCTCATCATGCTGCCTCCACCTTTCAGCTTCAGCCCTCTCTTCAGCCCACCATTTACTCTCTTCAGCCCGCCACCTCTCCTCCTGGTCATTTCGTGCTTTCCTGCACTCTGGCATTGTCTGCCTCCATGCATTCGTCTGTGCTCTGTCAGTGTGGGAGGACAGCATGAGCTCAGAGAACATTTAATCACGAGTGCATTTTTTTTGCCTTCTAATCTTCACTAGCCTCTGGGAAGGAGAAGATCCTGTGATCCTTGAAACACATGTAGCTGGTGGAGAAAAAAAAAGGGACAGTGGTATTTAAAAAGACACATTTTATAGAACAATGGGTATACTCTTTCATGGTAAACCTTGCTGTTAACATTACATACATAGCACATGTGCTTTCGTTCCAACGTTGCATTTTGCCTCCCCGCACTGCGTGGCTAGCCCCTCATCCCTCCCTCCTCCCCATGGCTAACAGCGGGGAACATTTCTGTTCAGCCACAGGCAAACAGCCCAGCAGGAACGGGCATCTCTGAGTGTCCCCTTAAGAAAAGCACCCTATTTCAACCAGGTTACCATGAACGATATCACTCTCCTGAGGATAACACAGAGAGATAAAGAATGGATGTTGTTTGAATGCCAGCAAACATACACTGCAATGCTTTGTTCTACAATGATTCCCGAGTACGTGCTACTGGCATGGAGTGGTAAAGTGTCCTACCGTGGTGGATGGAATAAGGCTGCCCTCCCCAGAAACCTTTTGCAAAGGCTTTGGGAGTATATCCAGGAGAGCCACGAATGCCAGGGCAAATTAATCATTAAACATGCTTGCTTTTAAACCATGTATACTATTTTAAAAGGTACACTCACCAGAGGTCCCTTCTCCACCTGGCGGGTCTGGGAGGCAGCCTTGGGTGGGTTCGGGGGGGACTGCCTCCAGGTTCAGGGTGAGAAACAATTCCTGGCTGTTGGGAAAACCAGTTTCTCCGCTTGCTTGCTGTGAGCTATCTACAACCTCATCATCATCATCTTCCTCGTCCCCAAAATCTGCTTCCGTGTTGCCTCCATCTCCATTGAAGGAGTCAAACAACACAGCTGGGGTAGTGATGGCTGAACCCCCTAAAATGGCATGCAGTTCATCATAGAAGCAGCATGTTTGGGGCTCTGACCCGGAGCGGCCGTTCGCCTCTCTCGTTTTCTGGTAGGCTTGCCTCAGCTCCTTAAGTTTCACACGGCACTGCTTCGGGTCTGTATTATGGCCTCTGTCCTTCATGCCCTGGGAGATTTTGACAAATGTTTTGGCGTTTCGAAAACTGGAACATAGTTCTGATAGCACGGATTCCTCTCCCCATATAGCGATCAGATCCCGTACCTTCCGTTCCGTCCATGCTGGAGCTCTTTTGCGATTCTGGGACTCCATCATGGTCACCTCTGCTGATGAGCTTTGCATGGTCACCTCTGCTGATGCGCTCTGCACGGTTACCTGCAGCTTGCCACGCTGGCCAAACAGGAAATTGAAATTCAAAAGTTCGCGGGCCTTTTCCTGTCTACCTGGCCAGTGCATCTGAGTTGAGAGTGCTGTCCAGAGGGGTCACAATGGAGCACTCTGGGATAGCTCCCGGAGGCCAATACCGTCTAATTGTGTCCACAGTACCCCATATTCGACCCAGCAAGGCCGATTTAAGCACTAATCCCCTTGTCGGGGGTGGAGTAAGGAAATTGATTTTAAGAGCCCTTTAAGTCGAAAAAAAGGGCTTCGTCGTGTGGACGGGTGCAAGGTTAAATTGATTTAACGCTGCTAAATTCGACCTCAACTCCTAGTGTAGACCAGGACACAGTTCAGGTAGTTGAATGCTTCCCTAGAGAAGGGGATTCCATCCCTGCCTCTGCCACAGAGTTCCTGTGTGATACTAGGCAAGTCACTTTTAACCCAAACGTTTCTGGATGCCCAACTTGAGACACCTGGGATCATATTTTTAGAACTCCTGAGTGCCAACAGCTGCAATTGAAGTAGATTGGGGCTGTGCTGTGAACATATTAAGTGCTGTAAAAATTCTAAGAGAGACAAGGTGGGTGAAGTAATAGTTTTTATTGGATCAACTTCTGTTGGTGAGAGAGACAAGCTTTTGAGCTGCACAGAGCTGTTCTTCAGGTCTGGATTTTGCTGTCTGAAAAGCTCTGTGTAGCTCAAAAGCTCATCTTTCTCACCAATAGAAGTTGGTCCAATAAAAGATATTATCTCACCCACCTTGTGTCTAATATCCTGGGACCGACATGGCTACAACTACACTGCATATAAAAACTCTAAGTTATTGGAAAAATCAGAAACTAGGTGTCTCAAATGGGGCATCCACTGTTAGTGGACACTTCTGACATTTTTTGCCTTAATCTCTCAGTGCCTTGGTTCCACAGATGTAAAATGGGCTAATTATACCATGTACTCTCACAGGGGAGTTGTGGAGATAGATTCATGAATATTTGTGAAACTCTCAAATACTATAGTGATGTGCTCCATAGAAATGGCCAGGAGGAAATTAATTCAGCATTCAGTGCAGGGTTACAATGGCGTGGGGTAAATAAGGCTGAGGGCCCCACACGCTGAATGAGGATAAACAGAAATATTGAGTAGCTGCCTATAGCGGGGTGGTCACTTGCTCCAGGCCCAAAGGGGTTAAAAGACAGCCCTTGGAGAGGGCCGGGGCTGGGAGCCTTAGGCTGGGCTGATTGGGAGGCAGCCTCAGCTGTGGCCACGTCCCAAACAGACTCTGCTGACCCTATAAAAGGGCTGCTGGGCTGAAACTCAAGAGACTTTCTCTAGCTTCTGAGAGGGAGGGACCTGGCTGCAGGGACCTAAGCAGAGGACCTAGATTGGAGCAGGGCTGGGGAAGGGCCTGAGGAGTTGGAAAGTCCCAGGCTGTGGCCTATTATTAGGCCCAACAGGTACTGGGATGGCAGGGGACAGCCCAAGGTCAAATAAAGGCAGCAGGTCCAAACCCAACCTTGTCGGTGATGAGTGGCTTATACTGCAGTCTGCCCAGGGTGTGGGGGCTAGCTGGTGACTGGCAGTAGCCTACGACTGAGGTGAGGTAGGGAGAGGGGGTGGGGGTTCCCTGGGGAGGGGAGACCCTGCAAGTGAGGGGTTACTGCCAGGGGGTAGCACCCCGGCGTACGGGGGGCACCAGGTCGGGGAGGGACATGGTGGCTCAGCGTAAGTGGGACACTGGCCTGCAGAGGGTGCTCCAAGGCTGGAAGTAGAGCTAATTCCCAGGACACCAGCAGGAGGTGCTGCAAGGTTGAGTCCCGCACACTTACACGGCCTATTCACTGAATGAGGCAGGATCCTATGTGGGGGAAAATAGTATGTGATTATGTAATTACAGACAGCATCATACAGCATGCACACGGGGGGGAAATTAAGCTTGCAGAGATACCTTAATGCTGGCATTCCTAACTTTTGAGTGCTTGACTTTGCAACTTCAGTAACAGTCTTGTAATGGAGTTACTTTGGATGTAATATGAATTAGAGGTAATTAGGCAGAACTGTGCAAGGGAGGCCATGCCACTGGTGGCATCAGGGCTGAAGGAAGCAGGGACTGGTGCACAAGGATGATGTCGATGTCCTCAGTATCTAACAGGTTCTTATGATGCCACTCTAGACATTCATCCCCATGTGCTGATTGGACGTTTTGCTCCAGCTTCCTCCTGCCCCTCACTCACAGTCCTGTCCCCTCAGCCTGACTCGCCCTGCCCTCCATGTTTTAGAAAATGAAGCTACCCTGCACAGCCCTTTCTTCCCCCCAGCAAAGCATGGCACTCTTATATTCTTTGCAGCCCATCAGACTTCTTGAGTATGCCTTCCCACCAAGCCTGTGTCCGTCTGGACTGTTCAGAGTGTAAGCTGTTCAGGGCAGAGACTGTCTCCTATCCCATTTTTGCATAGTCTACAGCACAACAGGGATCCCTAGGTGCTGCAGCAATAATAATGAATGACAGGAATCCAAAAACAAGCCCCACTGTAACTATGCTCTAAGTGCAATGTAATTACACTGTCATTACAATACCCTTATTATGAAGTGTGATCTGTGGGCCTTTCAGTCAACCTATATCCACTTGTGCTTCATAGCTGAACCTGAAACCACAAGTTTTGTCTGGCTTCAGATTTCACTCCACAAAGTCTTGTGCAGCTCCAGCGTACACTCAGAGATGAACTGTAGCTAATTTTCATGGGTCAAAGGGGAAAGAAGTACAAATGTGTCAGTTCATACAGAGACAGAACAAAAAATTCCATTCTTCAGTGTTGCAAGGCATTTATTTTGTAGAAAGAGATTGACAATTATCTCATTAAAGCATTCCCAAGAATTTGATTTAGCTGTTATGAAGGAAGTTTTAATAATGAACATCTGGTGTTATTTTCAAGTAAATATCCTGCCACTAAAGTCTGATTACAAAAGTTGCTTTAAAATTTTTAATGCTATTTCTTTAGAAACTGCTAAATACAAACAAAAATGTCACTAATTTCAATTCCTCCCCCCCCTTTGTTGCTGTTTTTTACCATATTCTCACTGACTGTTGAAAGTTTTTTGATGTAGCATATCTAGATATATAAATGATTATTACTGCAACATTTCTGTTCTTTTCTCTTTGTACTATTGATACCTCATTTTCTTTTTATGTTTTAATTAAATTGAGTATTTTATGTTTTGCTGTGTTTAAAACAGAAGTGTACGTAATTGATACTATTTTACCTCTGCTTGAAAGTGCTGAGCTGCATTAAACATCCTCTGAAGATCTCATATTCTATATTTCTTAGACAGGCTGTTTCGAGGGGGAAAGTGATTTATCTAACAGCTGATTAAGTACAAACCATCACCTAACTGAAATCTTAACTGTTAGTGTAACTTCTTCATATATATATATATATATATATACACACACACATACGTATGTACATACGTGCGTACGTGTGTGTGTGTGTTTATACATATGTATAAATCTGGGACTGGGAGCATTGTTTATCTAGGTGAGTGGTTATTTAGATGACCTGAAGCTGCTTCCTATTTGAGGTAATAACTGTGACCATCCTGGTATCTAGATAAAGCCAAGGTGTTTATTTAGCCCAGTTATTTGCAAATTAACAGGTAGCACCATGAGGCATCATTATGGCTAAGGGCAAGATTCTGCTACTGTTTGATGAAGGATCTTGCCCTAAATGTTAGGGTGAATTAAAATGGTAGATTCAGGGTGTGACCCAGGCCAAGCTGCCATTGATTTCACTTGGAGTTTTGCAGGAGTAAGAATTGCAGAATAGGGCCCAGAAAAGGACAGATTAAATCAGTGGTTCCCAAACTTGTTCCGCTGCTTGTGCAGGGGAAGCCCCTGGCGGGGTGGGCCGGTTTGTTTACCTGCCGCGTCAGCAGGTTTGGCTGATCATGGCTCCCAGTTGCCATGGTTCGCTGCTCCAGGCCAATGGGAGCCGTGGGAAGTGGCGGCCAGTACGTCCCTCAGCCTGCAATGCTTCCAGCAGCTCCCATTGGCCTGGAGCAGCGAACCGCCAGAGGCTTTCCCTGCACAAGCGGCGGAACAAATTTGGGAACCACTGGATTTAGTAATGAAATGTAATGCTGAGTTGGCTCTTTTTGTTATGGGGAATATGGATGGGGAGTTTGTGAATGGCAGTAAATCAGAACAGAGTGTTACTGAAAACAGCCGTTCTCTTAAGTCAGTAACCGTATAGCATCCATGAGATCTGCTTTTCAGTACAGCAAGAGGTATCAGCTGAGATCTTACTAATAGGCTTGTCAAAATGAAAATTGCTCCCCACAGGGGGTGAACTATTACCATGCGTTTTCTGTAGGAGAGAGACTTTTGGTACAACTTGAAAAGAGATCTTAAGATACAAAAAGCAATTATTCCAAAGAACTCAAACCTGTGTTTCATGGCTCAATGTCATGTAATACTTATTGCAGATGACAATGCCACTAGGATAGAGATCAATTTATTTTTCTAAATATGAAATTACCCTATGCCTGCTAAAATGGTGTAGCCGGGTTTTGAAATATGTAAGGTGGTTTCATTATTTCCATTTCAGAACCATAGAGAAACTTTTAATGCTGGTCTCTCCTTTATTTAAAAGAATATAGTTCTTGTGAAAAGATCCAGACTGACAGCTCTGATACCTTAGTGTATGTCCCTACATTATGGCTTTGAAACTAGCAAGCAAGATTTATATTTAAAACAAATTACTTCTGTTTTACTTTGCATTTATGTATTTATTCCTGCTAGTAGTATTAATACTGCAATAGCATCTAGAGGCCTCAGTGTCCTAGGTTCTGCATGAACACATACTGAGAAACAGTTCCTGCCCTGAAGAGCAAATTAAATTCCAATTAGACAAGACAGATGGGAGGGGAAACTGCTTGCCCAAGGTCACACAGCAGGTCAATGGTAGATCCAGGTCTCCTGACTCCCAGGTCACTGCCTAATCCACTAAACCACATTGCATCTGCAATTGCAGCCTCTCATCTGGATAGCTTGGAGGTGGAATCCTCTCCACCTTGGGAGCAGAACTGTGCTAGCTTCCCTGAGATATGGAGATAAGGGTCTTCTTTTGAAAACTGTGCTAGAAACTATCCTTCCAGGTAGAGTGTAGCATGGCTTTTTAACATTGTTCTAGCACAGATATCAGTGTCTGCACTGTTCAGGGACATTGGATTATAACATTGCTAGCAACAACCATGTTTAAATGCAGTTGTAGCTAATATGTGTCTGCTCCCAGGGCTTGCCTCCTGTATTCTGGGTACACCTAACATTCCCAGTGAAGACAGTGGGAATGCTGCTGCATAGGAGGATCCATGATCAGGGCTCTGTGTGGACAGGACCTTACTCATCTTCCACAGGTAGGCACTACCAGTGTCACCGCTTTAAAGATGAGGTACACATAGTACACACTACTGGTCATACTCCTGTCACCATATCAGATTGGATGATTGCTTCATAGCATCTCTGCCTGTTGGCCAGCCTGGTCTTCCATACATGCTTCAGGCCTTGCCTTTTAAAAGTGCAGTGTGTAAGTGAATGGGGAGGAAGACATGCAGTGTTCCAAAATGGATACACAGATGTTGCTGCTGCTATCTGGTGTAGTTCATGTATCTCGCAAAGCTCTGGAGCAGTTAAGATACTTGACTGTACTGTTAGGAAATGCTCTGATTGCCATGCTAAAGGAAAGCAGTTATCAAAGGGAAGCACCCCATCTCTTTGCTTCTTTAGAACATCACTCCTCACATCTGGAAAGGAAGAGCTGCTAAGGGAGAGCCCCCAGGCATAATGGAAACACTCTGTAGGAAAGCAAACTAGTCTAGAGGAAGGGGAGGAGGGCTGAGGGCAGACTGGCAGAATCTTTTGAGGTGTCTGCAGAAGGAGACAGAGGGAGAAAAAATGGCATGAAGGCAATAAAAAAAAGAGGGGAGAGGATTAAATGAGCTCACCTGCCCACATCACTGCACCTCCTCTAAGTAACCGATACTGAGATTGGTGATTCTCACAGAATACTGAGGAAGTCCCATGGCACCAGTGTGCCTGGACAGCACTGAGACTATTACTAAAGAAAATCCCATTCAGCAACATACCCTTGAGTCACTCGGCTGGCGAGAATGACTATTCCTGGAGATGTTCTGCTGCTTCCATTTCAGCTGAGAAGGGAAGGGTGGGCACCAGGTGACGTGGGTGGTGATGAATCATCTTGTTCCCCACTCCATAGCTCCCTTGGAGTCTGACCTATTTTGATTTATCTCCCACATGACACGTGTGTCATGTAGTTACACTCAGGCCTGGTCTACACTATGAGGTTAGGTCAAATTTAGCCGTGTTAGGTCGATGAATGCGTCTACACAACCAATCCCGTTCTGCCGACCTAAAGGGCTCTTAAAATTGACTGCTGTACTCCTCCCTGACAAGGGGACTAGTGCTAAAATTGACTTTCCTGCGTTGAATTTGGGGTAGTATAGAGGCAGCGCTGTGTAATTCAATGGTATTGGCCTCCGGGAGCTATCCCAGAGTGTTCCAATGTGACCGCTCTGGACAGCACTTTCAACTCCGATGCACTAGCCAGGTACACAGGACAAGCAACGGGAACTTTTGAATTTCGTTCCCTGTTTGGTCAGCGTGGCGAGCTCAGCAGAACAAATCACCATGCAGTCCCCCCAGAATCGCAAACTTTCGTTCCCTGTTTGGCCAGCAGGGAGCGAACGGGAGGCACTGGGTCTGATTGCTCTCTGGGGAGAAGAATCCGTGTAGGTAGAGCTCCGATCCAACAGAAGAAATGCTGACATCTCTGCCAACATCCCACAGGGCATGGTGGAGAGAGGCTACACCAGGGATGCACGGCAGTGCCACGTGAAAATTAAGGAGCTCAGACAAGCCTACCAAAAGACAAACTAGGTGTCTCAAATGGGGCATCCACTGTTCGCGGACACTTTTGACAATTTTTGCCTTAATCTCTCAGTGCCTTGGTTCCACAGATGTAAAATGGGCTAATAATACCATGTACTCTCACAGGGGAGTTGTGGAGATAGATTCATGAATATTTGTGAAACTCTCAAATACTAAAAGACAAAGGAAGCAAACTGTCACTCAGGGTCAGAGCCCCAGACATGCCACTTCCATGATCAGCTGCATAGCATTCTAGGCAGGGACCCTATCAGTACCCCAACACTCTCCATGGACACCTGCAAGGTGGCAGCCTCAGGCAACACGAATGAGAATTTTGTGAATCAGGGGGAGGAGGAGAATGTGTAGCAGGCAAGTGGAGAATCCGTTCTCCACAGGCATGCTGGGCTGTTTGCACTTTGCTAAAATTGATCATCCCGGAGACTAGCCACACGGGGAGGGAGGGGTATGCTGCACATCCACCCCAAAACTGCAGCCCTCCTTTTAAACGGCAAACACAACCGGCATTGGTTGCTATGAGAAAGGAGGGTGCTGCAGTTTGAAACCATTCCCACATGTTATGAATGCGGAAGAAGCCAACCCCACATACCCTTTGGCTTACCATTCCTGCCTGCAAACCGAATTCTGTTGCTCAGTCGTGTGTGATGTCACCATACCGGCAGGCACTCAATATAAAAGGCAAAATGCAACCTTGTACCTAAAACACATGTGCTGTCTGCTGTGACTTGCTTGATTCACTGTGAAAGAGTCTCCCTTTTTGTTCTCAGAAATGTATCTTCTTAAAAGTGTACTCTCCCTCCCCTCCCCCACCCTCCCTACAGCTGCAAATGCTTCTATGCTCCCCACATCAATTCCATCCCTGAGGTTATCGCAGATTAGAAGGCAAAAAAAACCACACTCGCAATGATGTTTTCAGAGCTCACGCAGTCCTCCCACACTGATAGGGCACAGCTGAATGCATGGAGGCATTCAGTGGCAGAGGTCAGGAAAGCATACAGTGAGCGTGATCAGAACATGCAGGAGGAGATGCGAAGGCTAATGGGGGAGCAAATGGACATGAGACATCTGGTGGAGCTGCAGGAAAAGAAACTAGAGTACAGACCCCCACTGCATCCATTGTGTAACTGCCTGCCCTCCTCCCCAAGTTCCATATCCTCCTCACCCAGACGCCCACAAATATGGCAGGGAGGCTCTGGGCACCCAGCCACTCAATTCCAGGGGATGGCCCAAGCAACAGAAGGCTGGCATTCAAACAGGTTTGATTTGTAGTGTGGCTACAATAAGCAATGTGGCCTTGTCCTTCCCTCCTCCCACACCCCACCCCATGATCAAACCCTTTGTACAACTGGGCTTCCTTTTACTAGTCGGCATTGTCAGTGATCTTAAGTTCTTTTTTAATAAATAAAGAATGAATGGATTCAGAACAATATGGACTTTATTTCCTGTGCCAGCTGTGGTCAAAGCAGGGAGGGGGATTGGCTTACAGGGAAGTACATTTACCAAAGGGGGTGGCTTTGCATCAAGGACAAACACACAACTGCCACACCTTAGCCTGGTCAGTCATGAAACTGTTTTTCAAAGTCTCTCTGATGTGCAACGTGCTTCTGTGTGCTCTTCTAATTGCCCAGGTGTCTGGATGTTCAAAATTGGCTGTCAGTCGATCTGCCTCAACTTCCCACTCCCTTACTCACAGATATTATGGAGCACACAGCAAGCAGCAATAACAATGGGAATATTGGTTGCGCTGAGGTCTAACTTACTCAGCAAACTGTGCCAGCACCCTTTTAAATGTCCAAAGGCACATTCTACCACCATTCTGCACCTGCTCAGCCTATAGTTGAACTGCTCCTTATTGCTGTCCAGGCTGCTTGTGCATGGCTTCATGAGCAAGGGGAAGCACCTCTTCTGCTTCCTCCTGGCCATGGATCCCATGTTCTCTTTCCCTTGCTCAGGCTCTTCCCCTGGGCTAGTCCTATCTCTTTGGCTCCTATCTGGGCATTCCCTCTTCAAGTGCCCCTGCTGCCCACAGGCCCAACACGCTCCTCCCCACCCTGCTCTCCTCACAGGTGAGGCTCTCCTGGGCTTCCTTGCCTTCTGGCTCTCTGGGTGAGGCTTCCCGCTTCCTTCTCGATAGGGGCACTCACTCCTCTCAGGTCCCTGTCACCTGCATGCATAACACAGGTCTCTCACAGTCATCGGATGCCCGGCCCTGGCATCCTGCCTTCCTTCTCGATCTCTGCGGCTTCCCCAGATGTCTTCTCTCAGCAGCTTAAGCATACACAGCTGCTGCTCTGCCAGTGGGGCCATATGGGCCTGCAAGTCCTCTTGGGCTTTCCACTGTCTCTGCTGGGTTTTGAACACTTATAGGAGCAGCACCTGCAGTTCCTCTTTCTGCTTAGCAGCCCCATTTTTCTGGGGCACCAACTCGGGAGCCCATGCCAGGAGGGAACCTGAGCCCTCTGCAAAATAGGGCTCCATGTCGTGCGTTTCCATAGTCTGAGTCTCTCATGCACCGCTTCACTCTCCTCCCTTGTCTCAGGAGGACAGTGCTCTATAATCTCCCTGCTAGGCAATCTTCTTACAGTCCTCAGTCATCCCCTAAAATCAGGGGTGACCATGTGCCTGCATTCTCCATCACATGTCACAGGGTCACTCTCCACACTGGTGCCTCCTGCTGGCTGTTTTGGGAATTAGCTCTGGTCAGTGGGTTTGCCCTCTGGTGGTGGTGGCTCTTCCATCCTTGTCTCTGCCTGCAGACCTACTGCAGTTCCAAAAGAAATAAAATGGTAGCCCCAGTCCAGTGGGTAGCACTTGTGCTCTCTCTTGTTCTTTCTCTATATATCTTACAAAACCTGCAATTACTGTTTCTGATGGTCCATCCCTTGAAGGTTCAGAGGTTTGAATAAGCATCTAAGAGATCCACTTCCTGGACACTACAGTACAAATAAGTGATGGTCACATAAACACCACCCTATGCTGGAAACCTACTGACACTATACTTACCTGCATGTCTCCAGCTTTCATCCAGACCACATCACACAATCCGTTATCTACAGCCAAGCCCTAAGATACAACCGCGTTTGCTCCAATCCCTCAGACGAGACAAACACCTACAGGATCTCTATCAGACGTTCTTAAAACTACACTACACAACTGAGGAAGTGAAGAAGCGGATTGACAGAGCCAGAAGGGTACCCAGAAGTCACCTACTATAGGACAGGCTCAACAAAGAATGTAACAAAACACCACTAGCCATCACATACAGCCCCCAACTAACCTCTTCAGCACATAATCAAGGATCTACAACCTATCCTGAAGGACAATCCCTCACTCTCACAGACCTTAGGAGATAGGCCAGTCCTTGCTTACAGACATCCCTGCATCCTGAAGCAAATACTCACCAGCAACTACACCCCACACAGCAGAAACACTAACCCAGGAACCAACCCCTGCAACAAACCCCGTTCCCAACTCTGTCTGCATATCTATTCAAGTGACACCATCATAGGACCTAACCACATCAGCCACACCATCAGGGACTTGTTCACCTGCACATCTACCAAGATAGTATGTGCCAGCAATGCCCCTCTGCCATGTACATTGGCCAAACCAGACAGTCTCTATGCAAAAGAAAATAAATGGACACAAATCAGACCTCAAGAATTGTAACATTCAAAAACCAGTAGGAGAGAACTTCAGTCTCCCTGGACACTCAATAATAGACTTAAAAGTCACCATTCTTCAACAAAATAAACTTCAAACAGACTTCAACAAGAAACTGCAGAACTGGAATTAATTTGCAAACTTGACACCATAAAATTAGATCTGAATAAAGACTGGGCGTGGCTGGGTCACTACAAAAAATATTTTTCCCTCTGATACTCACACCTTCTTGTCAACTGCTGGGAATGGGCCACATCCACCTTGATTGAATTGGCCTCGTTAGCACTGACCCCCCCACTTGGTAAGGCAACTCCCATCTTTTTATGTGCTGTATATTTATACCTGCTTACTGTATTTTCTACTCCATGCATCTGATGAAGTAGTTTATAGCCCACGAAAGCTTGTGCCCAAATAAATTTGTTAGTCTCTAAGGTGCCACAAGGACTCCTTAGTCTGTATCAGTAAAAAACAATAACATGGCTACCCCTCTGAAAGTTTCCTGAACTTAATCAAACTTCTGTGAGCTCAGCACTTTTGAAAATAAGGCCAGTTGAGCCACCTCTAAAACATGGATTTAGGAGCCTCACTTTAGGCAAACATTTTTGAAAACATTGGCCTGTATTAATCTTGAGATCAATGTGAGGTGCTGACCTCTTAAAAAGTTGGTTCTGTATGTTTAACAATAGTGAGAAGAATTTTATTGTTTAAACCAAATTTTGTCTCTGTAAATATGGAATCATTCCATTGACTCTAGATTTATACCCATGTAATACACGAGTACAGTACAAACAGGTAACTGTGCCTGCCAGTTGTATATTTGCAAATACAAATGACCAGCTGGATGAACAAGGGGGTACGTTTGTGCACAAACACGCCTCTCTGTGTGTGAAGGCATGTGTGAGATCACCTGTTTGCAAGGCACACGCATGTTTTGCAGGTGCAATTTAAGTACCTAGCATTGAATTTGCAGAAGTGCCTATGGGAGTTAGTTGTCCAGCTCCCATTGAAAGTTAATGGCACCTAACTCCTTTTTGAAAACTCCACCTTTTTTGTTTTTTAGACAATATTAATGCATCAGAGAAATAAATGCATGCTGGGTCTTGCACTGTTGGAGTCACTCTTCGGCAAGATGGTGGACATTAGAAACAGGAAAACAGTGACTGATCTCAGTAAGACATTTTGTTTTCCATTACACTTTTTACCATTCCTACCTGGCAAGAAACTCTTCTCACCATGGGAACATTGAGAACTTTATGACAAAATGTTACTAGATTCTTTCCAATGAGATATTTACTGAAGTACAACTACGGTCTTTGCAAGAGCAAATTATATCGGGCTCTTCAACGTTCAGAAAAATATGTGCTGGCTGGACATACAAGACACACATTTATTCGGACAACTTCTTTCCTAACTTATATTTAGAAAGACTGATTGCAAGTGCTTTGGAAAGTCATTAATATCTTTCATTTGCATAGTGTTGTCTAGGCTGAACATTACTGTAGTGCTTTCTCTGCAATGTATTCCTGATTATTATGATCTTGCACACAAGCCCCTGGGCACTGCCTACTAGAAAGCCAAGTTTCTGTTTGTTAGCCAGACCCATCATTGCAGAAATCAATGTGATATCAAGTGAAAATAAAGCATTTGACCTAGTTTCCTCCTTCAGAGAACAGCTTCTTTGTGCTGTCCCTCTTTCATCCTCCCATGATGGACACTTTTAGCTGCATTGCGCCACACAAAAAGAAGATCCCTCAGGATCAGGCATGTGCACAGCCTCAATGTATTTTCAAAGACCCTAAACAGCACATTTGTATCAGCCTGATTTTTGTCTCTATTCAGGACCTGATCCCAAGCCCACTGATGTCAATGGAAAGACTCCCATTGACTACAATAGGCTTGGGATCAGGTCCTGATCACTCCTGTAAACAAGAGGACACATTTGTATGGTCTAGAATTAAGGTTTTCTCTCTCCAAGTTGCTGTTTTCACCATTCTCTCCCAGCTGTAGCGAGGAAAGGGTAACAGGCCACTCCACTAAAGCTATGGTGACATATAGTGCAGTGTTTCTCAACTTTTTCATAATGGCAATCCCATTATTCAAAGTCAGAAATTTTCATA
Source organism: Caretta caretta (assembly GCF_965140235.1). Classification (NCBI taxonomy): domain Eukaryota; kingdom Metazoa; phylum Chordata; order Testudines; family Cheloniidae; genus Caretta; species Caretta caretta. Next base: position 13,181,695 of record NC_134209.1, read on the forward strand.
ACCCACTTCCACTTGCTAAAAAAGTAAGGGTAAATAAAGTATCAGTGATCAGCCCATAAAATACAACTATTGCTACAACCACTGCACTTGACCTTTCAAACTTTGGCCACTTCTAGATTATTCTGGAAATTTTATTTTCTTTGCTGTAGATTGTAATAAAAATAATCAATCCTTTGCAGACTGCCTGATTGCCTTTCCTGAGCCACTGGCCTGGGGTCATGGCACACCAATTAAGAACCAGTGCATTAGTGTAAAACCTTGTGTTTTGTACTCCTCCCAGCAATCCATCCATACTTCCACTTTTTGCAGGGTTCCTTTTTGATTGCCAGGTCAATAAAGACCTCTGATGGAGCCACATTGGCCTCTTACTATTTTATCTTTCCTTTGCATCAGGAGTGTTGGTAGTTTTTCCTTTAATATTGTCTCCTTGGGAAACTGCCTGCTCTCCTGAACTCCTTTTCTCTTTAGATTTTCTTCCATAGGACTTTACCTACCAGTTTTCTGAGTTTGTTAAAGGCTGCATCTTTAAGTCCATTGTCCTTATTCTGTTGCTCTCAGTCTTCATTCCTTAGAGTCATGAAATCTATCATTTCACGATCACTTTCACCCAAATTGCCTTCCACCTTCAGATCCACAACCAATTCCTCCCTGTTGGTCAGAATCAAGTCTAAAATGGCTGCCTCCCTAGTTACTGCCTCTACTTTCTGAAACACAAAGGTGTCCCCAGTACATTCCAAGCCCTTATTGGAAACTTTGTGTTTTGCCATGTTACTTTTCCAACAGATGGCTCGTTTGGTAGAGTCCCCCATTACTACCAGGCCTTGTGTTTTGGATATTTCTGTTTGTTCTTAGAAATGCCTCATCCACCTCCTCTTCCTGACTTGGTAGTCTTTAGTTGACCCTACCATGATGTCACCTTTATTTTTTTTCCTGCCAGCTTCTCTCTGAAATGAGATCCACCCACTCCTTGGTCATTATACTGCAAATATTTGTATTTGGTGCATCAATGCACACTCACTGTGCCTGCTCTGTTGAAAATGGCACACCCTACTACAAGCTAGCACTCGCACTGCGTGCAGATTTAGCTGTGAACTAGTCTGAAGCTGCCCATTTGCATCTGATGTTTTGTAAGTGTAGCCTAGTGAATTAGATTCTAGAAGTGATTCCTTAGCATCCTGATCAGAACACACCCTCTCCTGGAATCAGACCATTGCTTTGACTTATACTTGGCGCCCATCACCATGGTATCTGGGCTCCACTGAAGATTTAAAACAGGAACACAGAGAGACGTGGGGAGATGATGGGATGATAAATTGGCTGACCCATAACATAAGGACCAAAAGAAATTAAACCATTCACACACACCCTGCAAAGTTATATCACTGAGTTTCCCTGGTCTACCTGAGACATGACTGTTGATCCAGAAGGATATTTCAATCGTGATGGTGCCCCGCATCAATAACCCAAGTCAATAATTATGAGTAGAAAGCAATTTATAGGCTGCAAAAATGCTTCCTTGGATAAGGATTAGGGACAAAACAAGGATCCTGAAGCAATACCCGGTTGTGAAAACATACAGAAAGAGGTGTTCTTTTCTGGATGGCAGAGAAGTAATGTTTCTTGAGAATGTAGGGATGAAATATAGATTAAACCTAACTGTGATGTTGCACCCCATAATGCTTTATGGAAATATGCTTATGAATGTATATATGACATAACTGGAATATGTTTTATGCTACATATGCCATGTAACATCTCTGTAAAGGTTATGATCTGCTGAATCTATTCATCCTATTTGTATGCATGTATCATTTTTGTATTTAAATTTATGAATATTGGCTGTGTACTTGTTTGATTTTAAGTAGCCTTAGTAAGGCATTTGGTCAGCTTCTTTAGAAAAGAATTTGCAGGTCAAGTGCTCAATCACGAAACACTTAAGCTAACAATGAACATGGAGATACCACTCCACGTCTGAGTTTTCCTGGGAATGTGACTGGACTTGTAAGGACTGAATCATGCATGGACATGTGACTCCAAAACTCCACCTTGGAGCTGGATTCTCCATAGGGGAAAGGAGAGGGTCTCCACCCACAAGAGAGAGTCTATTTAAGCCCCTGGGAGACCCCTCCATTTTGTCTTCAGCTGGCTTAAGAGATAGCTTCTCCACCCCCAAAGGACACCTGAAAAAAACTGGAACAAAGGACAGTAACCACAGGGATGTGAGTGATTGCTGGACCCGGATTAGAAGGAGGCTAGTCTGTAAAAGAAACCTACTGGTTTAGACTTGCATGTTTTATTTTATTTTGCTTGGTAATTCACTTTGTTCTGTCTGTTATTACTCGGAACCACTTAAATCCTACTTTTTGTATTTAATAAAATTACTTTTTACTTATTAACCCAGAGTACCTATTAATATGGGGCGGGGGGTGCAAACAGCGGTGCATATCTCTCTATCAGTGTTATAGAGGGTGAACAATTTGAGTTTACCCTGTATAAGCTTTATTCAGGGTAAAATGGATTAATTTGGGGTTTGGACCCCATTGGGAGCTGGGCATCTGAGTGCTGGAGACAGGAACACTTCTTAAGCTGTTTTCAGTTTAGCCTGCAGCTTTTGTGGGATGTTGTTCAGACCTGGGTCTGGGTTTGTAGCAGGCAAGAGTGTCTGGCTCAAACAAGGCAGGGTTCTGAAGTCTCAAGCTGGCAGGGGAAACAGGCTCAGAGATAGTCTCAGCACATCAGTTGGCAGTACCCAAGAGGTTTTCTGTGATCCAACCTGTCACACTAACAGTATTTGAAAATACACTCCCACAGGAGCATTGCCCTTCTGCAATATACAGTATAATTCTGGTGAAGAACATGAAGTCCTTGGAGGCTTTTCTGCATAACAAATATGTGTCTTTGATGCACAGCTTGGACCTTGAGTATGTCAGCATCCCAAGATGAGGAGAAGCATCTTCTGGGGCACATATTAATGCATTATTAAGCACGTACTGATGCTTTGTGTTTCATTTAAAAACCAATTTAATTAAAAAGATGCTTCCTCCCTTTCTTGAACAGCAAGGGAGGAATGATTAGTAACCTCAGCATGCAGCAGTCCCCCTGATTAAAACAAAGATGTTGGCTGCACATTGTTTAGTTGATTTATAGTGGCAATAACAGCTTTGTTAGTCTAAGGAGAACCATGGTTCAAGAAAATGCTGGACAATTACGCACTGTGGGATTAGACACATCACTATGGCTATCCTTGCTCGCGTACATGGCGTTGCACTGATCAGCAAATATGAAGAATTTTCCCTCTGGGGATGTTGGCAAGAGAAAAAACGTCTTCACTTTCTGGAGCACTGAGCAAAGATCACATTTTACGATCAGGTGGCAGTCATTTCTTTGACTGAAGGGAGAGAGATATTGGAGGACTTCAGGGACTGTCGTCCATCTCTGTGTGTTTATAGCACCCTCCAGCCCAGGCTCTCCTTTGGTACAACCAATACGGGACCTCTATGTGCCACTGTAATGCAAATTAATAACAATAGCGCCTTTCTACTTTCCATGCCCCTATGGTCCGTTTCCAACAGAGCTGGGAGGCACAGATTGCACCCGCTTGGATACCTGTACTGGGTCTCAAAATCAAAAACAACAATTACAATCAAGAAACTCTGTCTTTGTATATTAAATCAAGGAGTGATTCCAAATTACAACAGGCCAAACCCTGTGCCCATATACATGCACTGAGATCAACAGGAATTGCCGACATGCATCTGAGGTGAATGTTGCTTCTAATAGGAAATTCCTAGACTTGGACAGCCCAAGGGGCTTCATTTTATTTAGGGACAATTTGAAAATGTGCAAATATAGAAGAGGATTTTTTTGCAATGTAAAAATGAGTATTGCAGACTAAATCCTTGGTGCTGAGGAGAATATAAATTGTATTATTGTAGGAATACATTACCCCCCACCTCCTTAGTGGCATTTAGGATGAGTGAAAAGTGTTGGATTGACCGCCTTTGTGGTTTGAAATCCTCTATTTGTTTGTCCTCATAAGCAGTGTCAACGCAAGTTTCACCACACTGCTTTGAGCCCTGCCTGTTAGGCTGAGAGGAAAGTTCAGTCTCAATGGCTCATTCATGGCTTGGCATCTCGCTCAAACTGCCAACTGTCATCAAATGGTGCCAGTAGTGGGGGTTGTTGGGAGGTGGACACCCAGTGACCATATTGCCACAGTGCAACACTGATTTTCTTAACTCCTACTACCTGAAGCTACCAATGTCCCAGTTCTTCAGGACTGCACTGAGTGAATCTCTGCTCTTGCTAAGCCCCTGACACACTTTGGAGAGAAGCTTCATGCTTCCACTGCTGCATGGTTCCTAAGTTTCAGCCCCAATGATCAGCATTTCCAGTCTCTGGAAATCTCAGGTGTCTTTTGGAAAACAGGGGGTTATACTGTGTAAAGAGACAATGACATATTTAAATAACTAGATTGTGATTTAAAAAAATAAAAACTGTTCAGTGGGGGCAGGTATTTGTATAAAATGCAGATGCATTACACATTTTAACAGTTCTCAGGACAACATATGAATCTGTAATCAGCTTTGCTGCTGAAGTAACTCTTCTTCCTTCTTTGATTATTTGTCCATATGGATCCCACCATGGGTGGGGGGGCATATATGCCTTGTGTACACTTACGCATGCATGAGGCACATGTGTCTCAGAAGAGAGATCCACATGGACAAAACATCTTGCCAAAATACAGTTACTGTAAGGTTAGTAGCTGTTCTATTGTTTTTTTTCCTGCTCATCTGGCTGCAGATTACTCAGGAGGGCTTCAGCTTCTGGTAGCAGCTTCCTTTTGCCTTTCCAAAACCGGTGTTTCCATTTCTGCACAGTAGATGGCAGCATTTGTCAGTGCAAGCCGGTAGCAGTGAGTCGGCTGATGTGCTGAAAGGAGCTCAAAGACTTTCAAATGCCCGCTGCCACTGCCCAGGAGGTTTCAGCAGCATGATGGAACTGGTGGAGAACGGAATAGGCCTGATTCTCACCTGCCCTTGTTTTAATTTACGCCTTTGCAAGATGGATGTAAAATCTCCCCCATATTCTCTAGGTACATGATCACATGCTATCTCAAGATAATGCAATGTTCTGTTAGAGAGCTTTAGTCTCATAATGTGCATCTTGAAAGCTGCAAAGTGTAAGAGGCAGAACTCCATAAGTCCCTGTGATGGGCCGTTCAAGCCACACTAGCACTGGAGGGGTTAATATAGGCAAGAGAGGCCTATTAGCTACAGGGTGCACCTCGGGGGAGCTAGGAGATAATGAGGCTTAATTGGGGATGAAGCTCACCTGTGCAGAAACAGGCAGGGCTTCTATAAAGCTAGGGAGCTGGCAAGAGAGGGAGGCCTGCCGGGAAGAAGTATACACTAACACTCCCTGGTACAAGGGGGGAGAGCAGGAACCTGTCACACGTAGTGTAGGGAGGAGTAAGGACTGGGAGAAGAAAGACCTGAGGTGCTGGGTTGAGGGTCCCTGGACTGGAACCCAGTGTAAGTGGTGGCCCTAGTTCCCCTACAAGCCACTGCAGGAGTGACATGCAAGGGACAGCCTATTTGGGGATTGCCGGGGACAACTTGGAAGGAGACTTTGGTAATACCCTGGAAGAGGGGGAACTTCAATGTAACTTGGCTGCAGAGGCAACATGGGAGAGGAGGACACATGGGGTCACGTGCCCCTGCGGATTTGTTGCTTGACTTGTACTGAGCATGCTCAGGTGGAACTGAAGCCAGCTGCCCTCACTCTGACCCCCCGCCCCACTATCAGCGGGTGCAGGTTGTCTCTGCTTGGCCAGAGGGCTATAAGCCACAAAGAGGAAAACTCTGCAGCTCTGGGAGCATGCGAGGCGCCACAGAGCGAGTGAGTGGGATGACACACTGAGCAACCGCAGGAAGGGGCATCAGATCATGTGGCGAGCTAATCCCCAGACAAACTAACAGGGAGGCACCAGAGAGGTAAGAGTGCATACCCCCATTACAGTTTCCTTGCAAGGGAGGCAGTGTCTAGGGGTTGGCTTCGTGCTCCAGGCAGGCAGTACGGCCTAATGGCAATATTCTGGGATGTAATGCCTAATGGCAAGAGTCCAAGGGTCATTCTCCCTGACAGTTACAGTTTGGGGTAGTGTCACTCACTGGGAAGAGGGAGGGGAACCTAGGCCCCCCCTACTCCACTGAGTTCTGACTCAGGGTCCTTTGAAACAATGGCCCTTGCACAGGGCTCAGAGCCCAATACCCCAAGCATGCTCTCTGGCTCACTTCCAACCCTTGTACCAGTCCCTCAGTCATCATCATAGGTTGGATTTGGGTTCCCTCCTGCCTTTGGAGTCTCTTCCACTCTGATCTGCCTCTGGAGTCTCTTCCACTGGCCCTAGTGAGTCATCACCCATCGTCAACAGGCTTCCCACAGCTTGGCTATGAGGCTCAGTCCTGGTGGTAGGGAGCCCTGGCAGCTTCCCAGCAGAAGGCTACTGCTCCCAACTGCTCTCCTCCGCAATCAGCCCAGACTCAGCTGAGTCGCTCCCTTTTAAATGCTTCCTCCCTTGGGAGCGTGCCCAGGTGAGGCAAAGGGGCATGGCCTCTTGGTCCAGAGCAACTCTTTAACCCTCACCTCACTAGTGCACACACCATCACATGCAATGAGAGCTAGATTGTGCCCTGTGTCTAGCTCAGTCAGTTAAGCCCATCCTCCATTCATTGTTTGGCTGAGGATGATGGGTCAGAGCATGGGCAGTGGGTGAACCCCTGCTCTGGGGAGGCTTGCCCGCTGGCCCTGCCCATTCCGCCCAAGGCCCCACCGCCCTGGACGCTGGAGCCCTGAACCTCCCCTTGTAAAAGGAAAAGCCCTGAACCCCCCCTCCTCCCCCGGAATGGAGGACCCCTGGCCCACCTGCCCCAGCCACATTGGGCTGAGCTGCTGCCCCCTGCCCTGACCCACTGCCCCCCCCCGCACCAGACCGAGCTACTGCCCCCCCAGCACTGCCCCAGCACCAGACTGAGCGGCCAGCCCCCTGAAGTGCCAGGCGAGCTGCTGCCCCCCCCCCCGATAGCCCACCAGAATCAGGCCCGGCTGAGCTGCTGGCAGCCTCCCTGAGCACCAGTTCCTCCTGCCCCTTGGAGGCCCTGCGCCTCCACCGAGCTGCCAGCCCTGGCAGCGCCTGGCCAAGCCTCCTCACTCCACCAGCTGCTGGCTCTCCGCGTCGCTCCTCGCTCCCCCACCCCGAGGAGGAGGGACACGGCAAGCAGCGGGGACCTTCGGGGGTGGAGTGGAGCAGGTGGTGGGGGTCTCGGGGAAGGGGGGGGCACCATGGCCCAGTTGTCCAGCAGTGGGTCAGAGCCGCCCATGGGTCAGAGCTAAATGCAGAGAGCATCCCCTGCTTTCCATTCCCTTCAACACGTAAGTAGGTGAGGAGTGGGTGGAGCCTTCATTTGTTAGCTAGCACAGCCTGGCCTGCATGGTGTGTGTGTGTGTAAGAAACCTGACTGGACTCCAGTAACTCACCTGCACACAGGCAGCTGGACAGGAATTGTGACCCCTCTGGGGGGGCAGCATAAAATGTGATGTCTAATGGGCCATAACCTGGCCAAACCAAACCAATCTCACCAAAGGACTCACAGGCATGCCTCCTTAGCAAAGGCAATTTCTATCCCTAGCCATTTAAATGGCTTAAACCACTTAAGCAACAGCTTTAAAAGAAGTTACAATAAAATCTGTATAGTAGGGAAAGTGTGTTTTTTGCACTATCTTCATTTGCAAAAGGATTGAACCATTTTGGCTTGGACGGTCTCCAAACATTCACCTTCAGGCTGAGACTAGGCTTGGAACGTTTCAGCTCAAAAGGTGAACATTTTGGAAAGCAATAAGCAATTCAGACTGGGACTTTTCCGCTTGGAAAAGAGATGACTAAGGGGGGATATGATAGAGGTCTATAAAATCATGACTGGTGTGGAGAAAGTAAATAAGGAAGTGTTACTTCTTCTCATAACACAAGAACTAGGGGTCACCAAATGAAATCAATAGGCAGCAGGTTTAAAACAAACAAAAGGAAGTTTTTCTTCACACAATGCACAGTCAACCTGTGGAACTCTTTGCCAGAGGATGTTGTGAAAGCCAAGGCTATAACAGCGTTCAAAAAAGAACTAGATAAATTCATGGAGGATAGGTCCATCAATGGCTATTAGCCAGGATGGACAGGGATGGCGTCCCTAGCCGGTGTTTGCCAGAAGCTGGGAACGAGTGGCAGGGGATGGATCACTTGATGATTACCTGTTCTGTTCATTCCCTCTGGGGCACCTGGAATCAGCCACTGTCAGAAGACAGGATACTGGGCTAGATGAACCTTTGGTCTGACTCACTATGGCCGTTCTTATGTTCATTACTGTGGCTAGTGCTGCAGCTATAATGAATAAATCCAGTAGGCCCATCTAGGCGCATCCGTTTGAACTATTCATAGAATCACAGAATATCAGGGTCATCTAGTCCAACCCCCTTCTCAAAGCAGGACCAATCCCCAACTAAATCATCCCAGCCAGGGCTTTGTCAAGCCTGACCTTAAAAACCTCTAAGGAAGGAGATTCCACCACCTCCCTAGGTAACACATTCCAGTGCTTCACCACCCTCCTAGTAAAAAAGTTTTTCCTAATATCCAACATAAACCTCCCACACAGCAACGTGAGACTATTGTTCCTTGTTCTCTATTCCAGTCCCCAGGAATATCTTTTCATTACTTCTTGAATGATCCAGTATTTTCATCACAGAGGCTGTGCCTAAAAAGCCATTCCACTCATTAATTATTTTCTGTAACCTCCTGATCTGCTCTGATTTCTTTCTATTAATTTCCATATGTGTCATCCTGTCTCATCATCTATTTTGAGTTGTGAATAGTGACTTGACTTGACCTTGTCTATCTACCACTTAAGTTTTCATAGTCTTTTATTAAATCCCATCTTCATAAATATCTTTTTCTAGAGCATGTTTTTGTTATTTTAGGCTGTTCTTGGCAGCTCATGGAATTTACCCTGCTGTCCTTCCCTGTGCAGTCTGGTGGCTGGATGGAATGGTCTTGCTTTTAGTATGATGAACTAGAGCTGAAGTCACCCTAAGCAAGGCCAAGGTTGTACCAGGACAGCATAACATTTTATTGCAGGTCCCGAGGACTTTTTCACTATTCCAATGTTATAGCCCAGCATAATTTTAGGCTTTTAATTGCTGTTGGTCAGTACATTGACTGGTAACTTGACTAAGATTGGGCCAATGGCTTGCTGAGACTGCTGTCTATATATTGACCAGTATAGTCTCATTTCCTTGTGCTCCACCGTGTGCCTCCACCTGTTGTCTCTTGTCTTACATTCAGGATGTAAGCTCCTGGGAACAGGAACCATCTTTTTTTTGTTTGCTTGTACAGCACCTAGCACAATGGGTCCCAGTCCAGGACTGGGGCTCCAAAGTAGTACCATAGTAATATGTTATAACAATAATATCACTTCAAATCATCCATTGTTTTGTAGGTCAAGTAGCATTGCACTTGCAGTAGATTATGGTCCAGATTTTTCCCTCCCATTCCACATAAACACACGGCACGTTAAATGGCAAATCAGCATTAGAAGCAGTGGATGAGTTAGAGGGTTGGTGGCATGAATCAGCCAGACTGGTAGTTCTTGGTGACTTCAGTAATCATGAGGGTTCTGGAATGCATGGAGTAAGATCTCATGGTTGTCATGACAACCTCGAGTCTCTCGCAGGTTGGTCATGACTCAGCTCGTGCATCTGACTGCTCTGTGGCTCTGGCTTTTGCGCTGGGGCTGGAGGAGAGGACGTGATGGTGAACCCTCCGCCATGGCCAATCTTATGTTTGTGTGCGCTTTTCCTATTGGGTCAAAGCCTCATTGGAATGCTTGACTCTTGGCAGCTAATGAAAACCACTGTGTTTCTGAGGGCACTGAGGCAGTATACTGGGTCAAGCCACTCTATCTGGTGGCCTGCTAGGACATTCTAATCCCCTTTGTTCCCCGCTATTGATGATAGCAGCTCCTAAATACAGCCTCTGCTCCAGCTTTGCCCTCACAGATCACCACGAGGAAGTGAGATTAAGCATGTCTGGAAAGCTGGGGACAGACATCTCATTCGGAGTTTGAGTGACTATAACACGGAGTTTTGGTGTCTCGTGACATGGCTGTATTGGAAGTGAAGAAAGGTTTCTTCATCACATCACATCACATACACTATAACTCAATGAATGAGGCAATTCACTCACTGAATCAGCAGCCTAACCTGGGTTATTTGCATCTGGAGACAGTCGAATGTTTCTTGGGTGAGGAATATTTGAATGATTTTGCCAACAAGTTCCCCAGAACTGAACTAATTCATTAATTGCAGGGCTGAGCGGGTCAGTTAGCCAGGTTTGCATCCGGGGGGAAATGTTGGATCCCTGTTGCCGCTGGTGCCCAGATAGCAGAGAGTGGCAAGTGTGCTCTTCATCATTAGTCATAACATTCGCGTCTCTTTGTTGTGGATGCTGACCACATTGGCAGTTTAGATCCCTGTGATATGGGGCACTGCCTTAATGTCATTAAAGCTATGTGGCTGCCCCCTGAAGCACTTCTTCCCACAGGGAACATGTGGTACCTATGCTCCATAATCTGCACCAGCTAAATGAATCATAGAATATCAGGGTTGGAAGGGACCTCAGGAAGTCATCTAGTCCAACCCCCTGCTCAAAGCAGGGCCAATCTCCAATTTTTGCCCCAGATCCCTAAATGGCCCCCTCAAGGATTGAACTCACAACCCTGGGTTTAGCAGGCCAATGCTCAAACCACTGAGCTATCCCTCCCCCGAAGAAGATTGCTTACTTGTAACTGGGGTTCTTTCAGTGGCTCTGCATAATCACACTTATGCATATTGCACCACCTTGTGGTACTAACTGCAGAACCTCCTCCAAACAGTGTCCCATAGCGTGCTCACATGCCCCTTCCTACCCTCTCCTCTCTGTATCTCCAAACGTTCTGGGAGGCAAGGCTGTATAAGGGGACTCAGTGCCCTCTATCACTTCAGTTCCTGCCATTGCCAACCCAGAGATACAGAACAAGAGGACTCTGATGAAGAGGGGAAGGCAGGCTGGAAGTGTGAACATGCAGAGGCATCTCAAAGAACTCCAGTTACATGTTGGGAAAACTTCCCCCAGCCAGGCTGAGTTACCCCCCAGCTCTCAAGATGAGTCACCACATGGCCAGCTCTGCTCTTGCTGCTAGTCCAGGGGTGCTGCCTGCTGGGAATGTATCTGAGTCCTGGGGTAGGAGACTAAAGTTTGGATTTTAGCATAGTTTTGTAACCTGCACCTTGAGCCCTGCCCCCTTTGGTGGGGAGGGGAAATCCTGGGGCCAGAAGCAGCCCAATTCCTGCATGGAGAGGAAGCTTGCCAGCAGAGATCAGCCCCTCTGCAGGCATCTCTGAACCTGATGTTGTGGAGTTGTGAGTCACCATCTTTCAGTTAGCTAGTAAGGGAGATCCCTTACTCCCTGAACTGTGCCCTCAAGACAGGGGGTCAGGATTGGGGATTTTATTACTTGCTGCCTATTAAACCTGTGGAGGGTCTTGCCACATAATTCCACTTGTGAGTCCTTTGGGCTGTACTGAACCCAGTCAGACACACTGCTAACTGCTGCTCAGAAGATATCACGGTCATAGGTCATTAAGGGCTCCTACAAAGTATGTGTACCAACAGGACACTAATTTTATGTTTGCTACATCAGGTCACGTGACTGGGGAAATTCACGAGTATTATCAGCATAGGCACAAGTGACCCGGAGAATCACGTTTTACACTGTTATGTTATATTTATTTTTTGTTTAATATAGTTACTGTTTAACTATATTAAATGTGTTTGTGTTATTTCTTGGGAGTCTACAACTATCTGGCAAGTAAGTGGGGGTTACCCTGTGGTTAGAATTTTCCTCCCAAACTGCCCTGGTTACCCTGCCAGGAAGGAGCGTGTGGAGTGGAGGTGGAGGCACTGCCAAATAAATTCCTATGGGAAGAAAAAGAAGTTTACGCCCTGCTGAGGGGGTGGCGGGATCCAGAAAAACCCAGGCCTGTGGGGATCTCCATCAATACTTGTAAGGAGATTGGCACTAAAGGAGGTAACCGGGTGGATAGGCAATGCTATATTGGAGGTACTGCTGGGATCCAGTTTTTGAAACTCAGACCTTAAATACACCCCTGCTGACTTCCAGGGAAATCAAGTAAATTCCCAGTATGGATTATAAAAAGAGGCTTCAGAGTAGCAGCCGTGTTAGTCTGTATTCGCAAAAAGAAAAGGAGTACTTGTGGCACCTTAGAGACTAACAAATTTATTTGAGCATAAGCTTTCGTGAGCTACAGCTCACTTCATCGGATGCATTCAGTGGAAAATACAGTGGGGAGATTTATATACACAGAGAACATGAAACAATGGGTGTTACCATACACACTATAATCAGAGTGATCACTTAAGGTGAGCTATTACCAGCAGGAGAGCGGAGGGGGTGGGGGAATCTTTTGCAGTGATAATCAAGGTGGGCCATTTCCAGCGGTGGACAAGAACGTCTGAGGAACAGTGGTGGTGAGGGGGAATAAACATGGGGAAATAGTTTTACTTTGTGTAATGACCCATCTACTCCCAGTCTTTACAAATGGCCTAAGTTAATTGTATCCAGTTTGCAAATTAATTCCAATTCAGCAGTCTCTCGTTGGAGTCTGTTTTTGAAGTTTTTTTGTTGAAGAATTGCCACTTTTAGGTCTGCAATCGAGAGACCAAAGAGATTGAAGTGTTCTCCGACTGGTTTTTGAATGTTATAATTCTTGACGTCTGATTTGTGTCCATTTATTCTTTTACGTAGAGACTGTCCAGTTTGGCCAATGTACATGGCAGAGGGGCATTGCTGGCACATGATGGCATATATCACATTGGTAGAGGCGCAGGTGAACGAGCCTCTGATAGTGTGGCTGATGTGATTAGGCCCTAGGATGGTGTCCCCTGAATAGATATGTGGACACAGTTGGCAATGGGCTTTGTTGCAAGGATAGGTTCCTGGGTTAGTGGTTCTGTTGTGTGGTGTGTGGTTGCTGGTGAGTATTTGCTTCAGGTTGGGGGTCTGTCTGTAAGCAAGGACTGGCCTGTCTCCCAAGATCTGTGAGAGTGATGGGTCGTCCTTCAGGATAGGTTGTAGATCCTTGATGATGCATTGGAGAGGTTTTAGTTGGGGACTGAAGGTGACGGCTAGTGGCGTTCTGTTATTTTCTTTGTTGGGCCTGTCCTGTAGTAGGTAATTTCTGGGTACTCTTCTGGCTCTGTCAATCTGTTTCTTCACTTCAGCAGGTGGGTATTGTAATGGTAAGAATGCTTGATAGAGATCTTGTAGGTGTTTGTCTCTGTCTGAGGGGTTGGAGCAAATGCGGTTGTATCGTAGAGCTTGGCTGCAGACAATGGACTGTGTGGTGTGGTCTGGATGAAAGCTGGAGGCATGTAGGTAGGAATAGCGGTCAGTAGGTTTCCGGCATAGGGTGGTGTTATGTGGCCCTTGCTTATTAGCACCGTAGTGTCCAGGAAGTGGATCTCCTTTGTGGACTGGTCCAGGCTGAGGTTGATGGTGGGATGGAAATTGTTGAAATCATGGTGGAATTCCTCAAGGGCTTCTTTTCCATGGGTCCAGATGATGAAGATGTCATCAATGTAGCGCGAGTAGGGGCATCAGGGGACGAGAACTGAGGAAGCGTTGCTCTAAATCAGCCATAAAAATGTGGGCGTACTGTGGGGCCATGCGGGTACCCATAGCAGTGCCGCTGATTTGAAGGTATACATTGTCCCCAAATGTGAAATAGTTGTGGGTGAGGTCAAAGTCACAAAGTTCAGCCACCAGGTTTTTGCCATGACATTATTGGGGATAGTGTTCCTGACGGCTTGTAGTCCATCTTTGTGTGGAATGTTGGTGTAGGGGCTTCTACATCCATAGTGGCTAGGATGGTGTTTTCAGGAAGATCACCGATGGCTTGTAGTTTCTTCAGGAAGTCAGTGGTGTCTCAAAGATAGCTGGGAGTGCTGGCAGCATAGGGCCTGAGGAGGGAGGCTTGTAACTTGGTGAGAGCTGGAGGGAGCTGACCCTGAATGCCATTTCACACTCACTAATGTACCCGCTGAATGGGAAGTGAGACAAATTTATGATGAGATTGCCCATGTCAGAGAATGGGGAAATTGTGGGGTTCAGAGTCAGATGCAAGCAAAAGGGAAACTACTTTTTCCCCCCTTGCAGAGAGCAAAGTTATACTGTCTACTGTAGTAACTCATGATGTGATTCTGCCAGATAGTCAGAAGGAAGGATGGAAGATGACCATACAAGCCCCATCACATTTATGTTCCCCACCATTTTAAACTACAGATTTTCAGTCTAAATTGGGGAACTTCCTTAGGGCTCATCTACACTTACCAGGGATGCGTGGCGATCGATGCATCAGTGATTGATTTAGCGGGTTTACTAAAGACCAGCTAAATCAACTGCAGATCGTTCTCCCATCAATTCCTGTCCTCCACCTGAACAAGAAGCACAAGGGGAGTCGATGGGAAAGCGTGTCCCATCAACATTGCGTAGTGTGGACCCCGTGGTAAGTAGATCTAAGTATGTTGACTTCAGTTATTTATGTAGCTGAAGTTGCGTAACTTAGATCGATCTCCCCCCATGCTGTAGACAAGGCTTTAGGCAGCAAGGGAAGACCATGGCTGAATTAAAGACTTTTTTGGGAAGTACTCCTGTGCCTCCCCCCAGTTCTACAGACCAACTAATTTTTTCAAGGGGACGAGCAATAGGGGAAGCCACAAAGACAGCATATGAATCGAGCCCTTACAGGAAGCAGAAGTTCTTCTTAGGCATCAAACCAGTGCCTCCAGGGGAAGATGACTGACACTTGGAGGCATCAGCTAAATTATATGATGCAGGAATGACAATGTAGTGAGACTGAGAAGAGGAAACATGTGGCAGAAAGCCTGCGAGGACCTGCAGGGAATGTAATCTGTGCATTAAAAGCCAGCAAGCCTGATGCCACTGTTGATGACTCTCTCTCGGGGATGGAGGATGACTTTGGGAGCCTTTAGATGGAGGAAGAACTCTATTTCCAATTTCGGTACTGTTATCAACAAGTAGGTGGAAAAACTATCTTCACAGACGGAAACCATCCCTTCAATAGTGCATGCGCCATAAAGGCCCTGAGTGGAGTGAGGAGCACCGAGTTCGACTAGAACAGGTCATACGAGGTGCCATTTATGAAGATGTTCTAACTATGAAATTGAAACTTGTAGACTGATTGGACAATCCTCCAGGATTCCATCAATTGCTCTGAGAAGTCTGGGAGCAGGAGGAGGAGGAAAAGACAGCTGTTCAGGAGAGGAATAAGACCCCAGTGAACAGGACCGTTGCGCCTAACAAGCTAAAGGATGACCCTTGTATGGCCACCACTGAGGACCACCAGCAGCAGCTTAAATCCCTGACAGTACGGCTCCTTGAATTTATGAAGAGTGAGCTCCCTCACGGGTCACACAGCTAAATTCTTCCACCAACTTTGACTGAAAGGAAGTACCCTCCTTTTACCCAGGGAGAGGAGAACCCAACAGAGAACCTGTAAGGAGAACTTCAAGAAACCAGAGATTCTGCTACTGATGTGGTGAATATGGGCACATTTCCATGCAGTGTGACAACCTGAGGAACAAAGAGAAGATAGCCCAAAGAAAAAGGGAACCTAGTTTCTGATTAGCTGAAATAATCTTAAAACTTAATTGGTAAAATGTCAACTTTCTCATGGTTTGACAAAAACTGCCTTTGACAGAAAGCCAAAAGAATCACTTTGGCATACATCAGATTCTTTCAACATTTTTTCATAGCTTATGTGATCAAATGCAAACTTTGTTTTAAACCAATTCTCACCATTGGCTGAAACTTTAAATTCTTAATAATAGAGTAATTTTACCTCCGGTTAGGATTCTTTCTTTTAATTAAGTTACTTTCTGGAATTGACTGTTGTCTTTCAGACATCTTTGCTTCCGCAGTAGAAAAACTGTACTGTAACAGGATCAATAGGTGGAAAAAATGTATAGTGGTTAGGTTTAAGAAAATTGGGGGAGATGAAAGAACCACTTGTTGGCCTGTGAATGGCAGTCTTGTAACACCAGTGTTACTCAGATTAGCAGTGAACACTTTTGTATAATGGTATGGATAATATCTAGCCAGATTCATTTTCTATGTAGAAAAATTAAGCAGTTAATTTAGGCATAGTGAATTGGGATATGATTTGCTTTATTGTTAATGCAGTGTGTAAACATTGAGCGGAGTCTTTGTATTAATGCATTTTGATCCTTTTGTGTTTTTAATGTTGTTTGTGCCCAGAGCCCCAGTAAATCTGACCACTAGGCCAGACTGCCTACAACCCAGTCCCTTACAGAGAGTGGCCCTCTCCCAAGCACTTCAGGCACCTAATATGGGTGTCTGATGCGGGGAAAACAGTATGGGGGTGACGGACACATCTCAGATCCTGCTTTCTTCTTTTCCTTCGGTTCTGCCATAACCCAGAACCAAGCTAGTAACTTAACTACCTATACTTACCACTACCTATACTAAACTATAACTTCTGCTAAACAATGACCAAGACACTTAGAATAAAGGAAATCCTGGATCCGAATGGCCTGGACTGGTTCTCTGGCACAGTAGTTAGAAGAAACTGAGGTGGTAGAGGACGTTGCACCCCTTTTAGAGCCTCATGCTCAGAATGTTTGGGATGCTGGGGGATGGGAGTTTAAGAGGGCGCGTACCAATGCGCTAATGGGCTCTGTTTGGAGAAGGTTCTACCGCTAGGCACCACTAATACCCATAAAGATGAATAAGCAAAGCCACTCAGAAGAACAGATGATTTCCAGGGAAGGTTTAAGATACTGGTTCTGATCTGTAAGACCCGATAGAGTGTGGGCTCTGACTGGTGGCAGGTGTCTTAGGTGAGGGGTCCTTGACCTCAGAAATAATTTCCTCTAGGATCTTTTAGAGCTCAGGCTTGGGGACCGTCAAGGCAAGCAGCTAGACTCATCTCTTTTCTCATGCTTTTCTTGGGAGTGGGAGAGGGGGTGTTGTGTAGGGCTCTGAAGTAGATGGCCGGGGGAGTCGCTTGTTAGCATTGTGCCAGTTTGTAAATAGTTATTTCATGATGGACCCTAATTTTGCACATGCTCTAAGGCAGTGGTTCTCAAACTAGGGCTGCTGCTTGTTCAGGGAAAGCCCCTGACAGGCCAGGCCGGTTTGTTTACCTGCTCCGTCCGCAGGTTCGGCCAATCACGGCTCCCACTGGCTGTAGTTCGCCACTCCAGGCCAACAGGGGCTGCGGGAAACGGCACGGGCCGAGGGATGTGCTGGCCGCCTTTCCTGCAGTCCCCATTTGCCTGGAGTGGCGAACTGCGGCCAGTGGGAGCTGCGATCGGCCGAACCTGTGGATGCGGCAGGTAAACAAACTGGCCCAGCCCACCAGGGGCTTTCCCTGAACAAGCGGCGACCCTAGTTTGAGAACCACTGCTCTAAGGGGCTATTTTTTATTGGTAGTATGTTTACAAATCTAAACAAACACATACAAATAATGGGATATGGAGGCCTTTCACCTCACAGATGTTTATTTGGTCAACCCATGTAAGTAGAGACCCAGATTTCTTAGCATGGGATGACTGATTTCTTGTACAACATAGATTAGGGGATCTCCGTCCAATTCTTAGTGACTGGACAGAAGTCCACTCACACACACCAGCACACTGTTAAAAGCAGCTAAAGAGTGACTATTATAGGCGGTCTCTCCAAGTCAGGGAAAGTTTGAGCTGCAGTTGTTGTCCCAGCTGTTTGGATGAAGAGGTGACTATCCTAGTGGGCAGGGCACTGAAATGTGACTCAGGAAAGCTGGATTCTATTCCTGGCTCTGCCACAAGCCTGCTAGGTGACCTTGGGTAAGTCACGTCACTGCTCAGTGCCGCAGTTTCCCTATCTGTAAAATGGGGATCATGATATTGACCTTGCTTTGAGATCCACAGACAAACAATACTGTATAAAAGCTAGGAACAATTGACATTTTTCTAGTCATTAAATTCACCAAAAAGTCAATTTTATTAAAAATAAAAACTACTACTCAGTGACATCCCCAGGTGATGTATACTCTCTAAGCAGCTGGGCAAGCAATTCCATCTGTTCCTGCCTCACATACACACACCGGCCCCTATTCCCTCTTACACCAATTTTACACCCATCTGACATCAATGGAGTTGCTTCTGACTTACTACTCATCTAAGGTCTTGGAGAGGAAGCATGGTCTATGGGTTAGGCTGCTGGTCTGAGACTTGGGAGATCTGGATTTAATTGCCTGCTCTGTCAGACTTTCTGAGGCCTGGTCTACACTTCACGGTTAGGTCAACATAAGCTGCCCTGTGTCAACCTTGCTGTGGAAGTGTCTTCACATAATGTTCCTGGGGGAATTCTGCACTGCTGCGGGGGCTCAGAATTCATACCTTCTGCAGATTTTGTGTCTCCCCCACAGAAAAATGGGGGAGCAAAGAAAACTGTGCAGAACACACGCCCATTCACCAGCAGCCTGGGCGCTTGTGCTGGGAGCAGCTGGCAGCAGGGAGCCGATCAACGCGGGGGTGGTGGTTAGGAGGGAGGCTGGGCGTGTGTGCATGCATGCGTCCATGGAGAGATGTTAAGGGAGTGGGGCTGAGCGCGTGCCTGTGTGCGAAAGAGTGAGAGACTCACTCTGTCCCTCTCGCTTGCTCTTCCTGCATCCTGAGCTTTGTGATGTAGTACTTAAAACACTGCAGCAGCTCAGCTGGACCGGTGCAGATTTGTCACTGTAGAGCTTCAGTGAAGATGCTACTATGCTGATGGGAAAGCTTCTCTTGTCAGTGAAGTGAACCAACGGCCGTGAGAGGAGGTAGCTGTGTCGGCGGGAGAAGCTCTCCTGTCTACATAGAGCTGTCTACACTGGGGTCCTATAACTGCGTCCCTCAGGGATGTGGCTTTTTCATAGCCTGAGTGATATAGTTATACTGATGTAAGTTTGAAGTGTAGGCCAGCCATAAATCTCTGTGTGCCTAAGTTCCCCATCTGTACAATGGGGATAGTAGAAGAGCCCTGCCCTGCCTCAGGGATGTTATGAGGATAAACAGCCTGAAGATTGTGAGGGGTGCAGATAAATATCTTAGATTAAAGGGCTTGATCCAGTGCTGACTGAGTAATGGAAATGCTCCCACTGATTTCAATGGGCTGTGGATCAGGCCCTAATGGTATATCTACACTCCGGGGACTATACCAGCATCGTGACATTGCCCTAGCTATGTCGGCATAACCATGTAGTATAGATACAACCTATGCCCACAAAAGGGTTTTTCTGTTGGTGGAGAAGCAACACCTGCTTGAATGACAGCAGCGAGGCTGCCGGAAGCATTCTTCCATCCACCTAGTTGCGTCTACACTGGAGGTATGTCAGCATAGTTACTGTGCCCAGGGTGTGGATTCTTCACACCCCTGACTGATATTGGTATGTCGACCTAAATGTTAAGTGTAGGCCAGGCCTCAGTAAGAGGAGAACCAGGCCCATAAATCTCAGTCCCACTTTCAAGCTGGTTGCTGATTTTCTAAAATGAGCATAAGAACATAGAACATAAGAACCGCCCTACTGGGTCAGACCAAAGGTCCGTCTAGCCCAGTGTCCAGTCTTTGGACAGTGGCCAATGCCAGGTCAGCAATGATGCATCTACCTATTGGAGAGGCCAGAGCACAGTGCAGCAAACTTCTGGCTGCTTCAGTTACTGTAGCTTTAATCCACTGCCAAACAAGGTTCCCTGGATTAAAAGTGTTGGCGGGGGTCCAGCTCCCTCCTCCCTCTTCTTAGTTTTTAGACACAATTTGCTGGAAAATAACGGTCCAGTCTGCAGGAAATGCGATGGGTTTACTGGGGCTAAAGAAATCAAGCTTACTTTGAAGCCCTTCACGCTAGTCAGGCTTATTTTTATATGCCAATAGAATTTAACCATATTTTGACGCCCTTTACACCAGTTGGGTTTATTTTTATATGCTGATAGAGTTTTCCTCTTCTCCTCCCTCTTCTACTGTTCTATGTTCCAATAGAACTCCCTTCTTCTCCTGACCCCTAGCTCCGCAGCCTACGAGCTCCCTCTTCCCCCTCCCTTTTCTTGGCAAACTTAATTATACTTGTAGTGCCCCTCCCCTGGTACCACCCCTTCCAATATATGGTCATGTTCTGTTCTGGGGGGGTCTTGGATCTGCTGTGGATAAGATGAGGGCTAAGGAGCGGGGTTACTTGTGGCCATAGTTACTTTCTTGCAGACTTTGTGTCTCCTCCTTACACCTTCCCACTGCTTGATTAGCCCCTTATCTTCTCTTGTTACTGAAAGGCAAGGCTACCAGCTGGGGGTAGGGGGGGTGGGGGAGAGAGAGAGGAGGGCAGCCTTCTGCTTTTACTTACATTCTCTTGCTTGCTTATTTAGCCTGTTTAAACTAAAAGCAAGGCCAGAAGCAAGATTATTATTGTTTAGTTTTTATTCTATTTACTCTACATTCTTCTAACAAAAAAGTGATCCCCTTCTGCCATGACTAACTCCCACTTAGACTGCCCAACAGGCTAAGGTGGAAGATTATCTGATACAACCTGATTCACAGACCTGATTGGCCTGTGGCTGCACACACTATTTCTCTGATCGGGGATGGATACCATCTGTTCTGATTGGAGTGTCGAAGCAATTGCAAACTGGGGTGGGGATGGGTGCATGTGATGGGATGGTAACTAATGGCACATTGGCACTGAAAGGGTCAAGGGAGCTGGAGAGCTCTAGGTCACATGGGTGCACCTTAGGGTGGGCCAGGCTCAATTCCAGAGGAGCCCTAGCTGGGGAGGAGCTGGGTGGTACTGTAGAGAGGGAGCCCAGAGTAGAAGGGGGCTGAGGGAAGTAAGTGCACAGGTGCTCTCCTGCTGCTAGAAAACAGTCAGGATTGAAGAGGCGACCCAGGGGAGAGGAGGGCTTGAGAAGTATCTTCAGTGTGTGGTCAGGAGAGACATGGAACCACAGGTGCCGACTTTCCATTGTGCTGGGAGGTGCTTGACCCCTGGCTCTTCCCTCAAGGCTCCGCTCCCACTCCACCTCTTCCCGCTCAGTTCCGTCCCTCCTCCGAGCACGCTCCATTCTTGCTCCTCCCCCTCCCCCCAGCCTCATGCACATTGCGAAACAGCTGATTGTGGCGGGTAGGAGGCACTGATTCGCAGGGCCACCAGTGGGCAGGAGGTGCGAGGGGGAGGTGCTGCTGGGGGGCTGCTGGTGGGTGCTGGTGGGGAAATGTAAGATGGACAAAAGATGAAGCCTGAGGAAGGCAGAATGATTTGTTTGCACTTTTACTTGGATTTTCCCGGGGACCACCAGGGACAGCCCCGCAAGCCCCTGCTCTGAAAGCTGGGGGACTCTGCAACCGGGGAGAAATATGGGTGCACAGTTGGCACCGGAAGGGGCTGTGGTATGGGAAGGGGCTGCTAGTGAAAGGAGAAACCCAGGAAGGGAGAAGGGGGTGGGTCTGAGCAGACAGACCTTGCCCACGCATAACATGGTCCTGGGGCTAGAAGCCAGAAGAAAGGGGGCATCTGGGTTCCTTTATCAGGCACTGGAGAAGGTGGCATGTGGCCCCTGATATAAGGGGCTAAGGATTCTTGAAAGCCCTGAGAGGAGAGGATGTAAGGTCACAGGGCCCAGAATTGGGGCTGAAAGTCTACGTAAGGACACAGAACTACGGCTGGTGGACCTTTGTTACCCCAGAGGTGACTTGGCCAAAGGCTAAGTTCTGAGAAGAGGCAGACCATTGCAGGGCCACTGCAACTGTCAGTAGGAGTGCTAGAGGAGAGCCTGCTGCATTTCAGCCATGAAAGAGCGCACCAGGGGTGAATCCACTCTTCTGCAGTTCCCACACAGGATGAGCGTCCCCAGGAGTGCAGCAAGAAGCCTGATTTCTGCCTGCCATGATCGAAAGCTGTGCTGCCCTCATCTAGGGAGCACAGTCTCCAGCACGCATATTTTAAAAAAGAAGGTCCAGAAAACATAACTTGTCTGAGATGGCTCGTAAAAGGGTCATCTTGACACACACTATACAGTGCCAGGTTACAGTAGGGAGCCATTAACAAGATATGAATACAAGTTATTGGGTGTGATATTAGCTCAGAAATGGATAGATGCAGTTTTTGGACAAAGATCTTTCAGTCCTGAGTGAATGCTCCAGCTGGATGAATATACTCTGAAAGGGGAGGGTTTATAAGGTGACTGCTACAGTACAAAGTATCGGAGCAGAGAGACATGGCTGAGTGAGCTGGACATAGGCTGGGAGCCCAGTTCGAGCCCTGGCTTTGCGGCAGGTTGCTTCACCTCTCTGCATCAATTTTCCCATGTGTAATTTGAGGTTAACAGTACTCACCTCCCAGGTGTCTGAGGATTCATCAGTGCTTTCATGGCGTCAATTGCTATTCAGGGGGTGGTGGGGCTAGATTGTTCCCAACTCTCACAGCCTTTCGGGAGGTAGGAACCATTCTAATGCACAGATCTCAGCCATGATTAGCATGGACAGATGCCTGCAGAGTCAGTGGGCATAGGGCACAAATCCCAGAGCCCTCAGCGGGACTCTGTCTCCATCATTCACAGTTTTGATGGTCCCATCAGTTTTGGCTCCTTAGTCCTGGATTAAGGCACCTCAGAGACTTTAAGGTCAGAGGGGGCTATCGTGATCATCTAGTCTGACCTACTGCACACCCAGAACCTCGCCCACCCACTCCTGTGATAGACCCCAACCTCTGTCTCTGTGACTCGTCCTCTGGAATGGTGCGGGCTCACCCCCAGGTTGCTTAGTGGGCCTGTCCCCCAGCCCTTAGCTCTGACTCTGAGCCCACTGAGTTGCAGCAGCAGCAGCACATGACCCCCCCTGCAGCCTGCCTGCATGATCCCTACTTGAATGTCTTCCTCATCCTCCAGAGGGAGGAGAATAGGGAGCAGGGCTGGGATTTCCTGCCTGCTTTGTAACCAGCCAGGGCTCTGGGGGTGCTGATGGTGGAGAGGCCAGATCCTAGTGTCTGTCCATTCCCAGCCAGGCCAGGCTCTGGGTAAATGGTTCTGGGTAAATGGTAAAAACCAGCAATAGGCTCTGGAGGAAGAATACAGATGTGTACTGTATTGTCTTTTTAATGTATATTTAATAACAGAGCATAGATACAACATGCCTCACCGGTGGCTCTCAAAGGGCTTTACAGACAATAGCTAACTGTAGCTAGCAAAACCCAGCTCTGCCCATTTTACAGATAAATAAACTGAGGCACAGAGGCATTCAGAGGTGAATCTTCTGTGGCTGTAGAGGTTCCCTTGGAAGTATCATTATGGGTTAGTTGCATTGCGATAGTGTCTAGGAGCCCCAGGAGCACACGTCACACATAAACACTCCCTCCCCAGACAGCTGACCGTCTAAGTAATGGAACTGATGCTGGTCTGCTGCCAGAGGGCTCAGCGGTACTGCGTGGAGGAAAACTATGCAGTGTGAGTCTCTGCTCTGTGGAATCCAGCTGAGTGACAGCATGTGGGGGATGGGTAGGAGCAAATGGAAACTTAAACTAGTGCAGATGAGATAAAGTGAGGGCCAGGTTTACTGATCTGCTCTGATTGTTTTGTGCTGCTCCAGCAACTCCGAGCAGCTATCCACTCTAAGGAACTGCGCAGTTAGGTCAGGTTTATGGCTGATATGAGAGTTGCCAATGGGACAAAACAGCCAGAACATATGGGTGAATCTGACCCAAAAACATGAAATCACTTGTTAGGGACAGAAATATCACATGGTGTCGGGACACATTCTGACAGCAGACAGGGAGGGTCTTATGTCAGGATAATAGATGATTCTCTGCTTCACCATTAGGTGCTCATACTGATACCTAGTTGCCTAAAACAGGTAAAGCTAAACTCTGATTATCCCACCCAACTATCTGAATTTCAGACTAATCAGATATCAGCTATTTCACCAGAATCAGAAACTCTACTTACCCAAATGCTTCAGAGATCCCCTTAAATCTCTGGATCACCAGAACTGACCTGTACTTGGTCACTTAAGTGGCAATACTTGTATAAGGAATCATAGAATATCAGGGTTGGAAGGGACCTCAGGAGGTCATCTCGTCCAACCCCCTTCTCAAAGCAGGACCAATCCCCAACTAATCATCCCAGCCAGGGCTTTGTCAAGCCTGACCTTAAAAACCTTTAAGGAAGGAGATTCCACCACCTCCCCAGGTAACCCATTCCAGTGCTTCACCTCCCTCCTAGTAAAAAAGTTTTCCCTCATATCCAACCTAAACCTCCCCCACTGCAACTTGAGATCATTACTCCTCGTTCTGTCATCTGGTACCACTGAGAACAGTCTAGATCCATCCTCTTTGGAACCCCCTTTCAGGTAGTTGAAAGCAGCTCTCAAATCCCCCCTCATTCTTCTCTTCTGCAGACTAAACAATCCCAGTTCCCTCAGCCTCTCCTCATAAGTCATGTGCTCCAGTCCCCTAATCATTTTTGTTATCCTCCGCTGGACTCTTTCCAATTTTTCCACATTCTTCTTGTAGTGTGGGGCCCAAAACTGGACACAGTACTCCAGATGAGGCCTCACCAATGCCAAATAGAGGGGAATGATCATGTCCCTCGATCTGCTGACAATGTTCCTACTTATACAGCCCAAAATGCCGTTAGCCTTCTTGGCAACAAGGGCACACTGTTGACTCATATCCAGCTTCTCATCGACTGTAACCCCTAGGTCCTTTTATGCAGAACTGCTGCCTAGCCGCTCGGTCCCTAGTCTGTAGCAGTGCATGGGATTCTTCCGTCCTAAGTGCACTTGTCCTTGTTGAACCTCATCAGATTTCTTTTGGCCCAATCCTCTAATTTGTCTAGGTCCCTCTGTATCCTATCCCTACCCTCCAGCGTATCTACCTCTCCTCCCAGTTTAGTGTCATCTGCAAATTTGCTGTGGGTGCAAACCATGCTATCCTCCAGATCGTTAATGAAGATATTGAACAAAACTGGCCCCAGGACCGATCCTTGGGGCACTCCGCTTGATACCGGCTGCCAACTAGACATGGAGCCATTGATAACTAGTCATATCAGTCAGTATCAGGCTTTTACATGCTCACTGTTAAAAATTGGACCCTCATGGTATTCATGCTATTTAACTTTCAGAGGCTATGGAATTTTTAACCTGGGTGTCTTGAACACATTGTTCGCCTCTCACAAATATTTGTTTTCTTTTGAATGTAGCTTTGGAAATGTAAAATTCATGAGCCCTTGGGTTGGGATTTTCAAAAGTGCTCAGTGTTTGCCTACCTCTGCTCCCATTGAAATCAGCTGGAATTTGACTCTGTTCCTGTTGAATTCAGTGGTAGCAGAGTGAGGCCAGCAATGAGAGTGACTGAACTCCTTTTCATGGACTCTGACTACATATAAGTATTTACCAAATATGTGAATCTCTGAGGAAAAATAGGGGAAATGCGTTACTTTGCTGGAATATGGATTCTATCAATATATAAGGGGACTGTTGTCCCCTTACTAACATTCAGTGGGGTGTTTTGGTTGGCTAGCTCCCAGTACTGAAAGGGGACAGGTCTATGGGAAACCAGGACCCTGAGACTGATAGTCCCCAGGAACAATGGGGAGAGGCCAATGCTCCAGGTCAGCCTGAATGACAGGGTGGGCAGGCTAATCAGGGAGTCAGGAGGCCAGGGAGGTCGTGTCCTCATTGTGAGCTGGAATTGCCTGGGTCAGACAGAGTGGGACCGAGCTAAGGAGAAAGCAGGGGCCGAAGCTAAGCTGGGGAGCAGAGCTGGGCCAGATCCAGAGGGACCGGAAAAGCAGCCCAGAGAGAGTAGACCCTGTCCTGGGAGCAGAGCTGCAGCCCCAAAGCCAGAGGCACAGCCCCGAGAGAGGAGACCTGCCCTGGGAGCAGAGCTGCAGCAACCAGAGCCAGAGGGGCCAGAGGAGCAGCCCAGGGAGCTGGAGGCAGAGCAGCAGCAGCAGCAGCAGCAGTGCTGAGACAGAGCGGTGCAGCTGGGGCTGGAGCAGTCCGGAGCTGGGTGCAGTGAGTAGCTGGGGAGCCCAAGGGGGACCCTGGGCAGCGGGCCCAACACAGGGAGACGCCTCAGCCAAGGGGCTCTGCAGGCCAGGCTTGGATCGTAACCCCGACAGGGTGGGGGCGACACTGGGAAGAGGGGGCCCTACCACTTACAGCCTGAGAGCGTGAGGCCACCACCAGAGTGAGTGTCCAACCCACAGCATCCCTGCAGCACAGCCAGGGCCGGAGAAGGAGGCCTGGGACTTACAAGGAACAGACTGTGAACTGCCCTGACATTCCAGAGACACTGTTTGTGATGTTCCCTGCCACAGAGTGGGTTGATGTGTTTCCTTTAACCTTTCCCATTATTCCTTATTCTTTTTAAAATTAATTGTTGATTAAATAACTTGCATTTGCTTTAACTTGTATGTAATGGTCAGTGGGTCAGAGAAGTGCCCAGTGCAGAGAGAGTACCCTGGAGTGGGGTCACCCTAGCCCCTGTCCTAGGTGACCACAGCAGGGTTGGGGGTCGAGCCCCCCAGGAATCCTGGGCCCAGCCTCATTGGGGTTACGAGGACTCTGCCAGACATGAGAGTGGAAGGGGAGTCCTCAAGGGCAGGGAGGCCACTGAGTAAAGGAAGCGGGAGCGAGGACTCAGATCCTTTTGCTAGCCCACTTCACCGGGGTAGTGCAGAAGCCAGGAAAGTTCCCCACAATAGCGGGACTATTCCACCGCTTACAAATATGCTGAAGAAGTTTTCCTTCCCTTGTAGATCTGTTCTCAGTCCCTGCAATGCCATTTTCTAATCTGTCCTACCTTCTGGGTTAGGACCTCCTATCTGGCTCCTCTGTGACAAATCATCTTAATTAAATTTTTTTCTTCAACTTTCATTTTATGAAATTCTAGCAAAGGTTACAAAACAACCCTGTGTGCAAATCTGTCCCTGGAAACAGCATGGAGTCTCTGCTGCAGGGAGAGGAATGGAAAAGTTAGTTAAAAGGCACAGGAGGAGCTGGCAAATCGAATCAGAACCCTCCCTGTTCCAAGCCTGCAGCGATAAGAAATAACCCTCATCTCCCCACTTTTTCCACACGGGGCGTATGCCTGTCTTTCATTCGAAAGAGCCATTATAGAAACTCATGCTAGTGACATATGATCTACAGTAGGCTATCTCAGATACAATCATGCATGCACAAAAACTATGTTAAAAGAACATGAAGGCTGCAAAGTCAATCACACAAAAGTTAGGAAATGCCAGAATTAAGGTTGCTTGAGCAGCCTTCATTCAGTCCCTTGTGCATCTATGTTATGATACAGCAGCAGGGTTGGAAAACCTTTAGCTCCACCACACAGACCTCTACCACTTGAACTAACAGTGTAACTGATAGCAGCCAGTCACCCTTTCTGTGGCCCAGCAGTGAAGAGGGATGGGACACTTTGCCAGCAGGTTTCACTAATATTAGCTGACAGCAGAGGAATAGTGAGGCTCAGGAAAGCGTGGGTTCTGTTCCAGGCTCTGGAGGGGAGTGTGCTCTAGGAAGCACAGACTCTTCTGTGACCTCTTCTATCCTATTCCCTCCCCCCTGTCCTGGGCCTGTCTCTTCCCTTCCCCTGGCTTCTCATCCCTGTCTCATTTTCTTCATTTTGCCATTCCCAGGCTCTTCTCTTCAGATGTCTCATTCCACTCCCACTATCCTTGCCCAGCAAGTCCTCGCCTCACTCCTCTGGACTCCCCATCCCACTCTCCTCCCCACTCTCAGTCCTAGTCTCCTTGCCCTGCCATTTCCAGTTCCCCCCAGCTTCTTGTCTCCAAGCTCCTTGCTCAGCAAGTCTAAGTTCCTCCACCTCCAAGCTCCTCATCCAACGCTGGCCCTATTCACCCCCAGCCACCTTCCCCTTTGCCCCTGCTCCCTGTTCCAATCTCCCTCCCCAGACTATCCGTCTCCCCTCCCAGATTTCCTAGTTCCAGTCTCTTTGCTCAGCCTGTCTCATTTCCTCCCCCGCACTCCAACCTCCTCAGTCCTGTATCTCCCACATTTCCTTCCCTCACTGGTTCTCAGCCCCAGTCTCCCCCGGCTCCTCATCTGACCTCAGTCTTCCACCACCTGCTGGCTCCCAACCCCCGATTGTTCCCCTGCACTTGCTTGTCCAGTCCCAGTCTCCTCCTCACTCAAGCTCCCAGTCTCCTCTCTCTCTGACCCCCCCATCCTCCAGTCCCAGGCTCCACACAAGGCTCCTTGATCCAATCAACCTCACCTCAGGTCCATCTCTTGTCTCCTTTGTCCCCCTGCCTTTGAATCAGGCAGCTTCCACCTCCATGCTGCCTGGGTCCAACGGTGCGGGGCGGGACGGGACAGGACACTGAGAGCACTGGAGAGGCAGACTCCTTGTTCAGATGCCTGGACATGGACCAGGACCTAGACCTGGCACAGTATCCAGCTGCCCAGAGCAGCAATTACAGGGAAAGCCCTGCTTAGCCTGAGCTGGAGCATGCTCAGTACAGATGGAAACTTCAGGAAATTTAGCTGCTAAAAATCTAAGAAATCTCTACTGAGCATGTGACAACTGCAATTTTTCAAAGATTTCTAACTTGGCCAAATTTAGGAGGATTTTCATGGCAAAAGTACATGGCACATACCTCAAAGAAAGGCCACAACCCTGCCAAATGTCAAGTCCCTGCTCCAAAGGATGAGGGTGATATCATTTTAAACTAAATATTAAGATTTTAAAAAAACATTTTGCAACATGTTTACCCCAGCCTTGTTCTTGGAAACAACTCAGCCATTTTGGCTGAAATGAAAATAAATAAATAAAACCATCTGACCTGAGGCAGACACCCAGTATGGAAAATTTCAGCTCAAATGGTTAAAGTTTTGCATAGTTATATAAGCTACAGAAAAGAGGTTTGTGGCACTCTGTCCCTCAAAGCAGCACCCTCAAACCCCTATATTCACCATCGTCATATCATTATGATATGTTTTGTACAAAGTATGCCTTGTGAGGTATCATTTTAAAAGTCTTGATCTGTTGAACATTAATGTGCTGTTGGATTGTATGTGCTATCATTGTATGTGAAGGTACGAAGTTTTTCTATGTGTGTGTTAGTGAAATATGTTGTGGTGTTGGGAACACCCACAACCAGCCTTTCAGGTACAACAATGGAATAGCCAGATATGCTAAATAAAGGGAATCCACTACTGATGGCCATCCCAGAAGACTTCTCAGAGAGAACATATAGACACGGGGGACTACCTGATGAATAGGGACTGCTTGATGAATGGGGGCTACCTGATTCCCACATCAAAAGATCTTTCCAGCAAGCTGGAAGAAAATATAAAAGAGGGGAAGTGACATCATGACTTGGTGTCATTCCCTCCCCCACAACTCAACATCCTGGAAACACATCTGGAGGACAAAGACTTTGAACTGGGAAGGGTGGTCCCAGACTGGAAAAGAGCCCAAGTCTGTGTATTGAGGAACTATACCATCTGTCAGGGTGAGACACGACTTTGATTCAAATCCTGCTTAGTTTATAGAACTCAGCCTGCACATTTATTTTTGTTTCTGAGGTAAGCAACTTTGATCTCTTTACTTGCTACTTATAATCACTTACAAATGTCTCTCTCTGTAGTTAATAAATCTGTTTTATATTTTACCTAAAACAATGTGTTTTGGTTGAAGTGCTTGGGAAATCTCAGCTCAGTTTACAAAGGCACTTAGTGTGTGTCCTCTCCACATCATAGAATCATAGAATATCAGGGTTGGAAGGGACCTCAGGAGATCATCTAGTCCAACCCCCTGCTCAAAGCAGGACCAATCCCCAACTAAATCATCCCAGCCAGGGCTTTGTCAAGCCTGACCTTAAAAACCTTTAAGGAAGGAGATTCCACCACCTCCCCAGGTAACGCATTCCAGTGTTTCACCACCCTCCTAGTGAAAAAGTTTTTCCTAATATCCAACCTAAACCTCCCCCACTGCAACTTGAGACCATTACTCATTGTCCTGTCATCTTCTACCACTGAGAATAGTCTAGAACCATCCTCTTTGGAACCCCCTTTCAGGTAGTTGAAAGCAGCTATCAAATCCCCCCTCATTCTTCTCTTCTGCAGACTAAACAATCCCAGTTCCCTCAGCCTCTCCTCATAAGTCATGTGTTCCAGACCCCTAATCATTTTTGTTGCCCTTCACTGGACTCTCTCCAATTTTTCCACATCCTTCTTGTAGTGTGGAGCCCAAGACTGGACACAGTACTCCAGATGAGGCCTCACCAATGTCGAATAGAGGGGAACGGTCACGTCCCTCGATCTGCTCGCTATGCCCCTACTTATACATCCCAAAATGCCATTGGCCTTCTTGGCAACAAGGGCACACTGTTGATTCATATCCAGCTTCTCGTCCACTGTAACCCCTAGGTCCTTTTCGGCAGAACTGCTGCCGAGCCATTCGGTCCCTAGTCTGTAGCGGTGCATTGGATTCTTCCGTCCTAAGTGCAGGACTCTGCACTTATCCTTGTTGAACCTCATCAGATTTCTTTTGCCCAATCCTCCAATTTGTCTAGGTCCCTCTGTATCCTATCCCTACCTGCCACCGTATCTACCACTCTTCCTACTTTAGTATCATCCACAAATTTGCTGAGAGTGCAACCCACAGCATCCTCCAGATCATTTATGAAGATATTGAACAAAACCGGCCCCAGGACCGACCCTTCAGGCACTCCACTTGATACCGGCTGCCATCTAGACATGGAGCCATTGATCACTACCCATTGAGCCCGACAATCTAGCCAACTTTCTACCCACCTTGTAGTCCATTTATCCAGCCCATACTTCTTTAACTTGCTGACAAGAATACTGTGGGAGACTGTGTCAAAAGCTTTGCTAAAGTCAAGAAACAATACATCCACTGCTTTCCCTAAATCCACAGAACCAGTAATCTCATCATAGAAGGCGATTAGATTAGTCAGGCATGACCTTCCCTTGGTGAATCCATGCTGACTGTTCCTGATCACTTTCCTCTCATGCAAGTGCTTCAGGATTGATTCTTTGAGGACCTGCTCCATGATTTTTCCAGGGACTGAGGTGAGGCTGACTGGCCTGTAGTTCCCAGGATCCTCCTTCTTCTCTTTTTTAAAGATGGGCACTACATTAGCCTTTTTCCAGTCGTCCGGGACTTCCCCCAATCGCCATGAGTTTTCAAAGATAATGGCCAATGGCTCTGCAATCACAGCCACCAACTCCTTTAGCACTGTCGGATGCAACACATCCGGACCCATGGACTTGTGCACGTCCAGCTTTTCTAAATAGTCCCTAACCACTTCTTTCTCCACAGAGGGCTGGCCACCTACTCCCCATGTTGTGTTGCCCAGCGCAGCAGTCTGGGAGCTGACCTTGTTCGTGAAGACAGAGGCAAAAAAAGCATTGAGTACATTAGCTTTTTCCACATCCTCTGTCACTAGGTTGCCTCCCTCATTCAGTAAGAGACCCACACTTTCCTTGGCTTTCTTCTTGTTGCCAACATACCTGAAGAAACCCTTCTTGTTACTCTTAACATCTCTTGCTAGCTGCAGCTCCAGGTGCGATTTGGACCTCCTGATTTCATTCCTACATGCCCGAGCAACATTTTTATACTCTTCCCTGGTCATTTGTCCAATCTTCCACTTCTTGTAAGCTTCTTTTTTATGTTTAAGATTCGCAAGGATTTCACTGTTAAGCCAAGCTGGTCGCCTGCCAGATTTACTATTCTTTTGACACATCGGAATGGTTTGTCCCTGTAACCTCAATAGGGATTCTTTGAAATACAGCCAGCTCTCCTGGATTCCTTTCCCCCTCATGTTATTGCCCCAGGGGATCCTCCCCATCAGTTCCCTGAGGGAGTCAAAGTCTGCTTTCCTGAAGTCCAGGGTCCGTATTCTGCTGCTTACCTTTCTTCCCTGTGTCAGGATACTAAACTCGACCAACTCATGGTCACTGCCTCCCAGATTCCCATCCACTTTTGCTTCCCCTACTAATTCTTCCCAGTTTGTGAGCAGCAGGTCAAGAAAAGCTCTCCCCCTAGTTGGCTCCTCCAGCACTTGCACCAGGAAATTGCCCCTACATTTTCCAAAAACTTCCTGGATGGTCTGTGCACTGCTGTAGTGCTCTCCCAGCAGATATCCGGACGATTAAAGTCGCCCATGAGAACCAGGGCGTGCGATCTAGTAGCTTCTGCGAGTTGCTGGAAGAAAGCCTCATCCACCTCATCCCCCTGGTCCGGTGGTCTATAGCAGACTCCCACCACTACATCACTCTTGTTGCTCACACTTCTAAACTTAATCCAGAGACACTCACGTTTTTCTGCAGTTTCATACCGGAGCTCTGAGCAGTCATACTGCTCCCTTACATACAGTGCTACTCCCCCACCTTTTCTGCCCTGCCTGTCCTTCCTGAACAGTTTATAACCATCCATGATAGTACTCCAGTCATGTGAGTTATCCCACCAAGTCTGTTATTCCAATCACGTCATAATTCCTTGCCTTCACCGGGACCTCCAGTTCTCCCTGCTTGTTTCCAAAGCTTTGTGCATTCGTATATAAGTGCTTGAGATAACCTGCTGATCGCCCCTCATTCTCAGTATGAGGCAGGAGCCCTCCCCTCACAGACGTTCCTGCCTGTGCTTCCTCCCGGTATCCTGCTTTCCCACTTACCTCAGGGCTTTGGTCTCCTTCCCCCGGTGAACCTAGTTTAAAGCCCTCCTCACTAGGTTAGCCAGCCTGCTCGCAAAGATGCTCTTCCCTCTCTTCGTAAGGTGGAGCCCGTCTCTGCCGAGCACTCCTCCTTCATGGAACGCCATCCCATGGTCAAAGAATCCAAAGCCTTCTCTCCAACACCACCTGTGTAGCCGTTCGTTGACTTCCACGATTCGACGGTCCCCACCCCGGCCTTTTCCTTCCACGGGGAGGATGGACGAGAACACCACTTGTGCCTCAAACTCCTTTATCCTTCTTCCCAGAGCCACGTAGTCCGCAGTGATCCGCTCAAGGTCATTCTTGGCAGTATCATTGGTGCCCACGTGGGGAAGCAGGAAGGTGTAGCGATCCAAGGGCTTGATGAGTCTCGGCAGTCTCTCTGTCACATCGCGAATCTTAGCCCCTGGCAAGCAGCAGACTTCTTTGTTTTCCCGGTCAGGGTGGTAGACAGATGACTCAGTCCCCCTGAGGAGAGAGTCCCCGACCACCACCACCCGCCTCCTTCTCTTGGGAGTGGTGGTCGTGGAACCCCCAACCTCAGGACAGCGCATCTCATGCCTTCCAAGCAGCGGAGTCTCCTTCTGCTTTCTCCCCCCAGATGTATCATCTGGTCCACTCTCCGCAATGGTACCTGTGGAGAGAACATGAAAACGGTTACCTACCTGTGTCCGCGTTGCTGGTACCTGGACATTCTCCCTCCTTCTTCTGGAGGTCACATGTTGCCAAGCTTCTTCACTGGCCTCTTGGCTCCGCTGTGCAACCTGCTCTAAAACTTTAGGGCTTTGTGCCCGTAGAAGCATATCCTGACCTTTGTCCAGGAAATCCTCAGATTCTCGCATGCTACACAGGGTCGATATCTGTTGCTCCAGACCTTCAATCTTCTCTTCCAATATTTGTCTGCACTTTGTACAGACAAAGTCACTTCTGTCCTGTGGAAGAAAGACAAACATGGCACATCCAGTGTAGGTCACAATAGCTGAACACCCCCCCTCCATATCATCTTCCTACTATGAGCTTCCTCAGAGAAGCTGGCAAGATGTAAGCCTCACTGGGCTCACCCCAGACAAACTCCCAGGCAAACTCCTGCTGTGTGCTGCTCTGCTGTTCCCCGCTGCTCAGCTGGTCCGCCACCTCCCACATCAAGGGAGGAGTGGATGGGTAATGAACTTACATTGGCCAGCTTCTGACGAGCGCTAGATGGTACAGTTCTGGGGTGCAAGGCTGGGGAGCTGAGTGGGGAATTGGCTGGAACCTCTCTATTGTTGGTTCATGAGTGGCCACGAAAGCATTCATGTAACTCTGTTGGGTGTGTCCCTGTCCGTGGATATCTGAGTAAGTACAGCACCTGTCAGACGCTTGTAGCTTGGCAACAGAATCACAGGGTGAGATGGGATACCCCAGGTTGGTGGAAGAGAGGGTACAGCAATCCCACAGTCCAGATTCCCCCCTGGGAAAAGTATGTTATAATAGAAAGTGACAGGTAACCTTAGTAATACACGGCATTACCAGCCCTGCTTCTAATATCTTATTCTAAGAAGTAGAAGGCTGTGAAAGTCAAGGAGGGATTGTTCAGAGATGTGATTGGATGAAACTGAACAAAAGAAAATTTAAGCTGGAAAAAATTCCTAATCGAAAGAGTTTTTAGACTATGAAATACTTTTCCACAGGAAGTGGGGGAAGCCCTGTTGCTTGAATCATCTAAAAATTTATCAAAGAAGAACTAGTTACTTTCAAGAATTATCCTGTATTGTCCAAGGTGTGGAAAAGATGATGTGATGGGGAGTTTACCCCGTACAGGTGGTGAAAGGGTTAATGTTGGCCTGGGAGGCCAATTAACACACCTGGCTGCACCTGGAGGATGGGCCAGGCATAACGCTAGATGAAGCCCAGCTGGGTGGGGCTGTGAAGAGGGGGAGTCTGGGAAGAAGGTGATTGCAAGGAGAAAGGGGAGAACTCTGCAGTCACCCCTTTGGTGGTATAGAGGGGGGAGATGTGTGGGGAACAGGAAGGCTCCTGCAGAGCGAGGCGGAAGCTCTGGGGTGGGGAATACACCTGAAGTCACAGGCTTGGCACAAGCACCTGTGGCTGACCCTGGCACAAAGGCAGGAATCAGACCTCTGAGGAGAAGTGCTGGGAGGTGCTGCTCGTTGCAAAGAATGCTGGAAGGGGCTGGGGAAAAGGCCTGAGGAAAGGCTAACGGCAGGAAGGAGTTCAGGGAGGCAGCAGTGAGGTGTTAGAGGGAGCAGACCTTGGCTGCTTGTCCTAGGGTCTCTGGAGTGCAACCCTGTGTAGAGGGAGGGCCTGGGTTTTCCTCCAGGCCCATGAGAAAGTAGCATGAAGCCCCCTGACATAAGGGGACAAGGATGATGTAAAGCTCTGAGAGAAGGATGTAAGGACCATGGGGCCCAGAGTCAGGCCAGGGACCTGACTTGAGGTCTTGGAATTATTTGTGGGATTCTCTATTATCCAGAAGGGGTGGGATTAAACATACCCTGGCTGGAGGGCCAAGTGGTGAGAAGAGGCAGATTGGAGCAACCGTTGGCAGGGGGCACTAGAGGCAAAAGAGGTGATAGTGGGGGGCAGAGTGCAGGAAGCTGGCTTCTGCAGTGTTACTGAGCATGCTCAGTACAAGCCAAGCAGCAAATGCGGGGGGGAGTGGCAGCACATGACCTCGTATTCCCCTCCCCATCACGCGTTGCCTCTGAAAGGCAGTCCGGGGATTGTGAAGCATTGAAAAATTATTAAAATCTAAAGCAAAGAAAATCTTGCTTCTCCACTCATCACATACCCTTACTGTTCAAGGTCAAGTATTCTCTGTCAACCTCAACACACACATTATACAGGCCTATCATTGTTATCATGGATACATTTTTTTTAACTCTTACTTTCATAGCAAATTTAAGGGGCTGTGAACATTTTTGACTTCAGATAAGGGGCTGCCAACCTGAAAAGGTTGAGAAACACTGGCTTAGATGAACTGAGAGTGACTCTAAGGTTTATGAACCTTTTAAGGCTGCATTTTGGGTGATCCTGGAATTATTGGCTTTGTCCAGCTTCCACATGAACATCAAAGAAAAGCTACTGTTTCAGCTGAACTCTGCTCAGAGTTTTTATTAATTTGAACCTGAATCTCAGGAAGCACAAAGCAGACTGAAGCCCCTGGGTTTGGCACAACTCTAGTCTTTCCCATCGTTCATTTCTATGGACTTTGTGATAAGTCACTTAAACCTAAGGACCAAGAGACCAGTCACTCATCCCAGATCAATTGGTATTCCAGATCTTACACGACAGACAATGCTGGCAGCCAATTCTATAGTAAACTAACTATAGGTTAATTCGCCAAGAAAAAAGAATGAGGTTATTGAGAGGTTAAAGCAGGTAAAATATAACAACAGGTAAATCACAGTGATGTAATAAACTGCTAGTTTCCCTTCAGGGCTACCCAGAATAATTCTGGAGATCTCTGTCTTCTTGTTCAGTTATTCTGTCATGTTGGAATCCAAACAGTCCAGAGATCAAGGATCTTTCCTTGAATCCATCTTTTATATCTCCTTTACACAGAAAGCTAGCTGACAGTGTCTGTACTCAAGTGGGCTTTTCCTTTGATAACAATGCATGAGGAATGCACTTAGACTTTCAACCTCTGACCATATACACAATGGCCACTCACTTTGAAATTAGCATTTTCTGTTAAAGTCCTGTAGTCCTTCCTTAGCATTTTACAAGATTTCTTTGATGAGTAATATAGTTACCTGGGTATTTACCATGCTATTACATTATGACAGGAATAGATAAGTGAAAATAATACAAGTAACATTCCACTAGTTTTCATGAAGTTTAAACATCTGAATACACACATATAAACCGAACCATTACTTTGAGCTACACAAGTGAATTGACCTGAATACACTCTAGCATGACCTGGTCAGCTAGTGTCACACAGATAGAAGAGCCTATCATGTTCTGTGACATTATATGATACACATGTGAAACATTTAATAGGGGAAATTGTGCACTAACCAGTCAGGAGAGCATTTGCTAGTATCTAAAATCTGAAAATGCTGCAGCTGTTTGTTTCCCCCCATCCACAATTGGCCCCTTTCTGAACAATGGGCCAAATTTATTACTGTAGTGAGCAGTGTCCCACCCAGAATTGACTGGACACAATATAACTTTTTTCTAAAAATAAGCAAACGTGTCCCAAGGAAGTTGCAAACTATGAATTACATTTTTTAAAAAAGTTTTTCTTTAAGATCAAGAATGTGTATTTTTTACATTAACCAACAGACTAATCACCCGATTCTGTCTCTGCAGTGCTATCTGGCCCAAATCACAGAGCCCATGGGCAAGTTTTCTATTCTCAACTGGAGGAAAAGGTCAAGTTGTGTAAGATTATAATGAACACTATAAATAGATGCTGAGGAAGCAAGAGCCTTTTTCTTACAACTTCCCAAAGTTTCTGAGCAAGAAAATGATAACAATGGAGGAGGTGTCTGCTAACCCAGTAGGTTTGTGAGGTCTCCCCCGGAACTTTCTGTCACAAAGCTCCTATCTTTTTACAATCACTGAAGCTCCCTGTGAATTCCATCTTGCGTATTTCACAGACAGACTGGAGAAAGGTGTGTGTGAGAAAACCACATTTCTCCCCTCTTTAAAGGTGATTTAAACATGTCTCCAGCTTAACTGAGTGACTGGAGTGGCTTTGACTATTTAACTTTGTACCAGCATTTACAAAGCTAGCTGATGACTGGTCAGCTGTGAACGGATATAGAGGTACAGAATATCATAGCGAATAGTAGTGAATGCAGTAGTTCAGATCCCAAACCCACTTCCAGGATAAGGATCATGCTAACACATTAAAAAAAAGCAAAGGCTGAATGTAGGAGATGTCTGACACAATCCTCATGAGCAAAATACTGTAGAATACATGGTGCCCACCCAAAGCCCATGAGACTGGTGGTGATGTGGGCAGACAAAACTGACACACAATTCTTGTTAAGGATTCTATTGCATCTCACTCAGAACAGGGTAGGCAATTCCTATGCTTGCGTTGGCAAGATCATTCATTTTGTCCCCAGAGCTGCTCAAACATCAGCCATGCGATGAAACAGCAGAGAGCTGGGAGATGATCCTGGATATTAGCACACAATTCCTTTACTTCTGAATTTCTGTGTTCAGCTGGAGCAACTGCTTGCTTCGCCCTTTCATGGCAAATCAGATCTGTATCTACTCTATAGATGTTGTATTACAGAAATAAGTGAGAGAGACTACAGGTGATTTACCACCCCACTCTTGTTAGGAGATTTTATTTCATACCCCTCCCAACCACCATTTTAGTCATCGGGCCACAGTTACCCCTGGTGCGACTCCACTGATCTCCAGAAATAACCTGCTGCGTATTTGGCCCATTGTCTCTAAGTATAATCATAAATGTGTCTTCTTTACTAAAATGCAAACCTCAAAGTCTCTTGTGTCATTCCAAGCACTCTCTTTGCCGAGGAGGGGGAAGTAGAAGACAGACAGCAGCACATTGCCTGAACTACTCAGCTGTTGTGAACTGGGAAATCCCAGTTATACTTAACCCAGTTTATCTTACATTTCTCAAGAGTACTATTTTGAAACTCAGGCTATCCCCGCAATAGCTGCAGACATTCCTTCATTAATTCCTCCTTATAGATAACTCCCTTTCTTTAAATATGATCCCAGTTCAGAGTGAAGGAAATCACACTGAATTCTGAGATAAGCTGACGTTCTTCACGTATTGCTACAAGCCAAGTGACACTACTGCGCTACTCGTTTGTGTATAACAGTGTCTGGATATTAACTGATATTTACAGAGTCAGGCTAAAACATTTATTAAATTTTCCAGCATACACCTCAAGGAATGGAAAAATGCGCCTAAAAATGTTTGCATCCACCAGACCACTTCTAACTTCTTTGTATAGGAACAGAAAGCTCATCAACTAACAGCAGCTTGAAATTATCGTAGCATCTGCAGTCCAAATCAGATGCATTTTGCAGATTCCTAGGCTGCTCAGATGGATTGTCTTCAGGTTGAGAATATGGTAGAACATGTCCCGTTTGAGTGTTTTTTAAAAGTTTCATAATTCTGGTCCATCAGATGACATTTTCTTTACAAAAAGTATTACTTCAAGGCAATTAATGGGCTATTGCACATGCACATAGGTGAAAGGAAAGCACGTCCTCTCAGGTCAATACTAGGACTCACAGCACACTGAAAGGTTTCAGAGTAGCAGCCGTGGTATTCTGTATCTGCAAAAAGAAAAGGAGTAGTTGTGGCACCTTAGAGACTAACAAATTTATTTGAGCATAAGCTTTTGTGAGCATCCGATGAGGTGAGCTGTAGCTCACGAAAGCTTATGCTCAAATAAATTTGTTAGTCTCTAAGGTGCCACAAGTCCTCCTTTTCTTTTAGCACACTGAAAGTATTTCAGCTGTTTCCTTGGGACCAGCTCATCAGTCACATTGCAATGGTGGGGCTTTCGTTGTGAGAAGCATGTTTGTATCATGACGTGGAGACCTCTGGGTCACTACATAATGCTGCTGCAGTGCAATACAAGGGGCCATCTGGGGCTTAAAGCCCAGCCTGGAGCGTCATGTGCAGACTTATGACCTCAGTAGGGACTCAGGGTAGTGTCGTTCCTCAGGCAGGCATCATTCCCCCAGGAGCCGTGTAGGAGTGAAGACACTTTGAGAGGATCCAGAATGGGCAGCTCTGCTGGTTGGTCTGCAATAGTGATGGAAATAACCTTGCCCCAGATGGGTCACCTTGGACTTGGTGTGAAGGATGCAGAGCGAGAAGGTTCCTTTGTACCCGGGACAAGCTCCATACGCGATGACACGCTGTATAGTAGCAGCAGCAGCAGCCTTGCTGGTGTGGAACAGTGCAGTTGTAGAAAAGCTCATGCACTGCACCTTCAGAACTGGGGTCTTAGCTCTGTGATAGGCTTCCATAGGGCATTTCAGTACAGGAGCACAGGTGATGGAAGAGGCTTCTTCCTCTGCTCCCTCTCGTGCTCCACTCATATCAAAGAAACTACAGTGTAGTTATGGCCTAGTTTGTAAAGAGCCTGTCAGCCAGAGTCTCGTGTTTCACTGTACAGAGTTGTCAAAGAATTGGTAACTGAGGCTCTGTCTACACTGGCAAGTTTGTGCGCTTTGAGCGCAGTAACTCCTGAGGTGCACACACGGCCAAGCCACTGAGTGCGCAGGAACTGTGCAGATGCAGATCTCTATAAGAACTGCACCGAGGAAAGGCCTAGAGCTTCCTGCACTGGGGCTATAGCGCTGCGGTGCCAGTGTAGACACCCTGGTCGATTGCAGCACTGCGATTGGCCTCCGGGAGGTGTCCCACAATGCCTGTTCTCACCTCTCTAGTTATTGGTTTGAACTCTACTGCCCTGCCCTCAGATGACAACCATCAGCCCCACTCCAGACATTCCTTTGCAAATTTGAAAGTCCCCTTCTTGTTTGCTCGGTGATGCAAGCAGTGGTCTCGGCCCATCTTTCCAGGTGGCCACGCCTGCTCCACGCACCAGGCAATCCCCCACTTGGAGCAATGCTGAGCTGCTGGACCTCACTGGCATTTGCTGAGAGGAGGCTGTGCAGTCCCAGCTGTGCTCCAGCCATAGGAATTATGATACCCATGGACAGATTTCTAGATGCATGACAGAAAGGGGCCATGACTGGGACACACTGCTGTCACGGTTCCTTCCCCAGTCTTAACTCTGGGGTACATGAAAGACCCCCTAAGCTTATTTCTACCAGCTTAGGTTAAAACTTTCCCAAGACACAAAATTTCCCGTATCTGGGATTCAGTATGCTGCCACCACCAAGCGATTTAACAAAGAATCAGGGAAAAGACCACTTGGAGATGTCTTCCCCCAAAATATCCCCCAAGCCTGATACCCCCTTTCCTGGGGAGGCTTGAGAATAAACAAGATGAGCACAGACCAGCCTTGGGTTTTTAGGATACTAAAACCCCAATCAGATTCTCAAAAAACAGAACATTATTAGAAGAACATAAGAAGATAAAAGAAACACTCTGTAAGATTAGAATGGAAGATAATCTCACAGGCAGTCAGACTTAAAACATAGAGAATCCCTCTAGGCAAAACCTTAAGTTACAAAAAGACACAAAAACAGGGATACACATTACCTCCAGCACAGCGAATTTCACAAGCCAAAAACAAAAGCATTTTCTAGCTAGATTACTTACTAACTCTATAGGAGTTGGATTGCTTGCTTTCTTGATCTATCCCCAGCAAAGGCATCACACAGAAGACAGACAAAGCCTTTACCCCCCGCCGCCCTCAGATTTGAAAGTATCTTGTCCCCTTATTGGTCATTTTGGTCAGGTGCCAGCCAGGTTACTTGAGCTTCTTAACCCTTTACAAGTAAGAGGATTTTGCCTCTGGCCAGGAAGGATTTTATAGCACTGTATACAGAAAGGTGGTTACCCTTCCCTTTATATTTATGACAACTGCAGTGCAGGGTCAAAGTGAAGGAGCTGTGGAACATCTCCAACAAGGTGCAGGAGGCAAACCACTGCTCCAATGCTGTGCCCACAAGCTGCCAGTTCTACAAAGAGCTGGATGCAATACTCAGTGGTGACCTCACCTCCACTGCGAAGTCCCCTGTGGCTACTTCGTTGGTTTCATTGCCAGTCGAGAGTGGACCGAGCCAAGAGGAGGGGGGGGTTCAGCTGTTGTGACCTGCACTGGATGTGCCATGTTTGTCTTTCTTCCACAGGACAGAAGCGACTTTCTCTGTACAAAGTGCAAGCTGGTCTCCATATTGGAAGAGAAGATTGAAGGTCAATATAAAAATATTGCTCGGGCATGTAGGAATGAAATCAGGAGGGCCAAATCGCACCTGGAGCTGCAGCTAGCAAGAGATGTCAAGAGTAACAAGAAGGGTTTCTTCAGATAACGACCCTGCGTTGCATACGAGAAATGGAGGATTTTCTGGACAAAAGTCAGGATATGCTTCTACGGGCACAAAGCTGTAAAGATTTAGAGCAGGTTGCACAGCGGAGCCAAGAGGCCAGTGAAGAAGCTTGGCAACATGTGACCTCCAGAAGAAGAAGGGGGAATGTCCAGGTTCCAGCAACGCGGACACAGGTAACTAACTGCTTTCATGTTCTCTCCACAGGTACCATTGCGGAGAGTGGACCAGATGATACATCTGGGGGAGAAAGCAGAAGGAGACTCCGCTGGTTGGAAGGCATGAGATGCACTGTCCTGAGATGGGGGGTTCCATGACCACCACTCCCAAGAGAAGGAGGCAGGTGGTGGTGGTCGGGGACTCTCTCCTCCGGGGGACTGAGTCATCTATCTGCCGCCCTGACCGGGAAAACCGAGAAGTCTGCTGCTTGCCGGGGGCTAAGAGTCGCGATGTGACGGAGAGACTGCCGAGACTCATCAAGCCCTTGGATCGCTACACCTTCCTGCTTCCCCACGTGGGCACCAATGATACTGCCAAGAATGACCTTGAGCGGATCACTGCGGACTACGTGGCTCTGGGAAGGGGGATAAAGGAGTTTGAGGAGCAAGTAGTGTTCTCGTCCATCCTCCCCGTGCAAGGAAAAGGCCTAGGTAGGGACAGTCGAATCGTGGAAGTCAACGAATGGCTACGCAGGTGGTGTCGGAGAGAAGGCTTTGGATTCTTTGACCATGGGATGGTGTTCCATGAAGGAGGAGTGCTCGGCAGAGACGGGCTCCACCTTACGAAGAGAGGGAAGAGCATCTTTGCGAGCAGGCTGGCTAACCTAGTGAGGAGGGCTTTAAACTAGGTTCACTGGGGGAAGGAGACCAAAGCCCTGAGGTAAGTGGGAAAGTGGGATACCGGGAGGAGGCACAGGCAGGAATGTCTGTGAGGGGAGGGCTCCTGCCTCATACTGAGAATGAGGGGCGATCAGCAGGTTATCTCAAGCGCTTATATACGAATGCACAAAGCCTTGGAAACAAGCAGGGAGAACTGGAGGTCCTGGTGATGTCAAGGAACTATGACGTGATTGGAATAACAGAGACTTGGTGGGATAACTCACATGACTGGAGTACTGTCATGGATGGTTATAAACTGTTCAGGAAGGACAGGCAGGGCAGAAAAGGTGGGGGAGTAGCACTGTATGTGAGGGAGCAGTATGACTGCTCAGAGCTCCGGTACGAAACTGGAGAAAAACGTGAGTGTCTCTGGATTAAGTTTAGAAGTGTGAGCAACAAGAGTGATGTAGTGGTGGGAGTCTGCTATAGACCACCAGACCAGTGGGATGAGGTGGATGAGGCTTTCTTCCGGGAACTCGCAGAAGCTACTAGATCGCACGCCCTGGTTCTCATGGGTGACTTTAATTTTCCTGATATCTGCTGGGAGAGCAATACAGCGGTGCATAGACAATCCAGGAAGTTTTTGGAAAGCGTAGGGGACAATTTCCCGGTGCAAGTGCTGGAGGAGCCAACTGGGGGGGAGCTTTTCTTGACCTGCTGCTCACAAACCGGGAAGAATTAGTGGGGGAAGCAAAAGTGGATGGGAATCTGGGAGGCAGTGACCATGAGTTGGTTGAGTTCAGGATCCTGACACAGGGAAGAAAGGTAAGCAGCAGGATACGGACCCTGGACTTCAAGAAAGCAGACATTGACTCCCTCAGGGAACAGATGAGTAGGATACCCTGGGGGAATAACATGAAGGGGAAAGGAGTCCAGGAGAGCTGGCTGTATTTCAAGGAATCCCTGTTGAGGTTACAGGGAC
Organism: Caretta caretta; assembly: GCF_965140235.1. Lineage (NCBI taxonomy): Eukaryota > Metazoa > Chordata > Testudines > Cheloniidae > Caretta > Caretta caretta. Next base: position 13,225,382 of record NC_134209.1, read on the forward strand.
AAACCATCCCGATGTGTCGAAAGAATAGTAAATATGGCAGGCGACCAGCCTGGCTTAATGGTGAAATCCTAGTGGATCTTAAACATAAAAAAGAAGCTTACAAAAAGTGGAAGGTTGGACATATGACCAGGGAAGAGTATAAAAATATTGCTCGGGCATGTAGGAATGAAATCAGGAGGGCCAAATCGCACCTGGAGCTGCAGCTAGCAAGAGATGTCAAGAGTAACAAGAAGGGTTTCTTCAGGTATGTTGGCAACAAGAAGAAAACCAAGGGAAGTGTGGGCCCCTTAATGAATGAGGGAGGCAAGCTAGTGACAGAGGATGTGGAAAAAGCTAATGTACTCAATGCTTTTTTTGCCTCTGTCTTCACGAACAAGGTCAGCTCCTAGACTGCTGCGCTGGGCATCACAACATGGGGAGTAGATGGCCAGCCCTCTGTGGAGAAAGAAGTGTTTCGGGACTATTTAGAAAAGCTGGACGTGCACAAGTCCATGGGGCCGGATGAGTTGCATTCAAGAGTGCTAAAGGAATTGGCGGCTGTGATTGCAGAGCCATTGGCCATTTAATTAGGGATTGGTCCTGCTTTGAGCAGGGGATTGGACTAGATGACCTCCTGAGGTCCCTTCCAACCCTGATATTCTATGATTCTATGAGGCAATCATGGATGAAGAGTGGGAGGGGGAACCAGAGGCAGAGGATGACTCGGAGGCCAGAGATAGAATCATAGAATATAAGGGTTGGAAGGGACCCCAGAAGGTCATCTAGTCCAACCCCCTGCTCGAAGCAGGACCAATTCCCAGTTAAATCGTCCCAGCCAGGGCTTTGTCAAGCCTGACCTTAAAAACCTCTAAGGAAGGAGATTCTACCACCTCCCTAGGTAACGCATTCCAGTGTTTCACCACCCTCTTAGTGAAAAAGTTTTTCCTAATATCCAATCTAAACCTCCCCCACTGCAACTTGAGACCATTACTCCTCGTTCTGTCATCTGCTACCATTGAGAACAGTTTAGAGCCATCCTCTTTGGAACCCCCTTTCAGGTAGTTGAAAGCAGCTATCAAATCCCCCCTCATTCTTCTCTTCTGCAGACTAAACAATCCCAGCTCCCTCAGCCTCTCCTCATAAGTCATGTGTTCCAGACCCCTAATCATTTTTGTTGCCCTTCGCTGGACTCTCTCCAATTTATCCACATCCTTCTTGAAGTGTGGGTCCCAAAACTGGACACAGTACTCCAGATGAGGCCTCACCAATGTCGAACATTACAGTCATACATGCAGTCAGGAGCTCTTTTCTACCCCGGAGGAGCCTAGCCAGTCAGAGCAGTCAGATTTTGGCAAAGCACAAACAGGAGAGGAGGCCCCTGGTAAGTGGATCTGGTTTTGGGAACTGCTGAAGTGAGTTGTTGGGGGCAGGAGAGTGGCAGAAAGCAGGCTTGTCTCCCACCTTATGCCTAGTTTGTGTGGAACTGTGCCTAGTTGGAACAGCTGTTGATACACTCCCTCACTTCACTTTAATCTCCCTCAGAGATCTCCAGGAAACTCTCGTGGAGATACTGGGCAATCCACTGCCACAGGTTTCTCGGCAGAGCTGCTTTGTTTCTTGCCCCATTAATGGTAACTTTCCCATGCCACTGTGCATCACAGGGTGTGGGTCGGGACCATAGCTGCACATCCTAGCCACATAGGGGCCGGGGGGGAGCCGCAAGCTTGGAGAAGACCCTCCCTTGATTCCCTGCTCACCCTCAGCAGTGAGATATCTTCCATAATGATCACCTCCTGTGGAAAGTGTGGGGACAGGAATGATGATCAGACCCCCCCCGCCATAGTGCTGGCTCTCCCCAAGTGCCCAAGAGCCACGTGCCCAGGGTACATCAGGGTCTGGGACAATGAATTACCCTGCCCCTGCGGCTACTCACCATTTTGGGGGTCTTGTGGCTTCTGTGTACTTGCCTGGGGTCAGCCAGGTAGTGTCAGGTGTGTGAGTACTGGCTGTGTTTTAAAGCACTGAAACAGTGTTGTCTGTGTTGCAAACAATACTGCTTCCATAAAATGCTGCATTTAAACTTCACAGAGATGCCTCGGGAGCACAGCTTCCCTCTTTCGTGTCAGCGGCAGAATGGTTGCAAAGAATTAGAAAGCGTCCAAGGAGAACTTTATGTGTGAGGTTATGATGCACTCCACTGCCGAGAAAAAGGAATTGAAGGAGTGGCAGGACAGCGAGAAGAGGGAACAAAAGGAGAATGTGGCACACCATAAAGAAGCCATGGAGCAGCTCTTAACAGTTATGGAGCAGCTCTTAACAGTTATGGAGCGCGAAGCGGACATGCTCCAGGCAATACTAGCTCTTTAAACCGAGCAGCTCTGCACCCGCCCTCTCCTGCAGCTACTGTCGCAAAACTCTTTCCCATGCGGCCCTCCACACCGCCAACACACTCTTATCAACCTCTCTACCCGCAGCATTCCACTCCTCCCTACTCACAGTCCAGCACTGTTGATTCTCACTACCCACTGCACTCAACACCCATCCATCTGCAGTTTGGCCCTGCTGAAGTACAGCACCCACTTCATCGTACTCCAAAGGAGAAGGTTGGGTATGATCCCTGGACATACACAAATCTGTAGCCGTCCCGGGACTCCTCCTCCTCTTGATACCTTCCCTTCCCCCATTCCTTCCATTCCCACACCCCCCTCTCTGCTGATGAATTTTTTCATTTGACTCTCTCCTCTGGTTGTTTTTCAATAAAAGAATTGTGTTGGTTTGAAAACAATCTTTATTCTATTAAGTGAAAGCAAAAAGAGCATTGCAAAGCAACATACAATTATGTTAAGGCCCCTTCTTGCATCATGTGCACCAATCACCTCCTAGCATTACAAGCACTGCAATCCTGAGCATAGCAACAAATATTAGTGGTTTTCAGCTTCAAATTGCTGCCTCAAAACATCCCTGATCCTGATGGCCCTACGCTGGGCCCCTCTAATAGTCCTGGTCTCCGGCTGTTCAAACTCAGCCTCCAGGCACTGATCCTCTGCGGTCCAGCCCTGAGTTAAGCTTTCCCCCGTCCCTTCGCAAATATTATGGAGCGTACAGCATGCAGCCATAAGCATAGGAATATTGTCATCGGCCATGTCCAGCTTCCCATACAGGCATCACCAGCGGCCTTTTAAACTGCCAAATGCATACTCCACAGTCATTCTGTACTTGCTCAGCCTGTTGTTGAACTGCTCCTTGCTGCTGTCAAGTTGTCCCTGTTAGGGGGCACTTCACCCACTTACTTCCCTGGTCCTTCTCGCATGAACAGAGAGCAACAATACCCGAAGTCCAAAGGTGCAAACAATTCAATGTTTATTGGGGTGAACTTCCAGCAAGCATGATTCCAGTTTCCTTCCTTAGTATCCTCCTTCCCAGCTCTGACACCACAGAGCCTTACACCTGTGTCCCTGTTCCCATTCCTACCCTTAGCCAAACATGATTCCAATTTCCTTACTCCCATTCCCTGTTACCATTTCCCCCTTTAGCAAAACATGATTCCAATTTTCTTATCCCCATTCCCTGTTCCCATCTCCCCCACCCACCCACACCCACTCACTTCCTCATTGACTACAGATTATATAGTAAAACTTGAGTTCTGCTTAGCTATACCTTAACCAATCATTTTCCTGAAATTTAACTAACCAATCCTAACATATTGTAACATGATTATGTAACCAGTTATATCCCACCACCTTAATTAGTTTACACCTAGCAAAATTAATTATACAGCAGACAGGAACAATCACAGAACCAGAGAGATTATACAGACAAACAATAGCAAAGTGGGAACTATAATGACAAAACAATACAGAAGTGAGGATTTCACATCCCAGCTATTGATAAGTGAGTTCTTGCCAGACAGGATGCTATCAAACTAAGTTTCCTTTTGACACATTCTCTGGAGGTGATAGGAATACAATCCTGTCCTGATAGTGCCTAACAGCCCAATAGCACCTTATTTCAATGTGACTAGTTTGGAATGTGAGGATGTGACTGTTCGCTTCCTAGCTTATGGCTGCCTCTGCTGCTTAGCCAAAGGCCTGAGCCTAAGAACAGGGCCTCAGACTGTCACAGTAAGAGAAGGCCCTTACACCAGCAGATAGTGATTTTGATTCTTTGATTTTTGATTCTGGCTAGATTGTCGGGCTCAACAGGTAGTGATCAATGGCTCCATGTCTAGTTGGCAGCTGGTATCAAGTGGAGTGCCCCAAGGGTCGGTCCTGGGGCCGGTTTTGTTCAATATCTTCATAAATGATCTGGAGGATGGTGTGGATTGCACTCTCAGCAAATTTGCGGATGATACTAAACTGGGAGGAGTGGTAGATACCCTGGAGGGGAGGGATAGGATACAGAAGGACCTAGACAAATTGGAGGATTGGGCCAAAAGAAATCTGATGAGGTTCAATAAGGATAAGTGCAGGGTCCTGCACTTAGGATGGAAGAATCCAATGCACCGCTACAGACTAGGGACCGAATGGCTAGGCAGCAGTTCTGCGGAAAAGGACCTAGGGGTGACAGTGGACGAGAAGCTGGATATGAGTCAGCAGTGTGCCCTTGTTGCCAAGAAGGCCAATGGCATTTTGGGATGTATAAGTAGGGGCATAGCGAGCAGATCGAGGGACGTGATCGTTCCCCTCTATTCGACATTGGTGAGGCCTCATCTGGAGTACTGTGTCCAGTTTTGGGCCCCACACTACAAGAAGGATGTGGATAAATTGGAGAGAGTCCAGCGAAGGGCAACAAAAATGATTAGGGGTCTGGAACACATGAGTTATGAGGAGAGGCTGAGGGAGCTGGGATTGTTTAGCCTGCAGAAGAGAAGAATGAGGGGGGATTTGATAGCTGCTTTCAACTACCTGAAAGGGGGTTCCAAAGAGGATGGCTCTAGACTGTTCTCAATGGTAGCAGATGACAGAACGAGGAGTAATGGTCTCAAGTTGCAGTGGGGGAGGTTTAGATTGGATATTAGGAAAAACTTTTTCACTAAGAGGGTGGTGAAACACTGGAATGCGTTACCTAGGGAGGTGGTAGAATCTCCTTCCTTAGAGGTTTTTAAGGTCAGGCTTGACAAAGCCCTGGCTGGGATGATTTAACTGGGAATTGGTCCTGCTTCGAGCAGGGGGTTGGACTAGATGACCTTCTGGGGTCCCTTCCAACCCTGAGATTCTATGATTCTATGATTCTATGATTCTTTCTTTTATACCTCTAGAACTAGCCAAGTGATAAGAATACATCTAAATTCTTAAAGTACAGGCCTTTGCAGACAGGCCTGAATATCTATATCCTAACAGTCCCGTGTATGGCTTTATGAGCCACGACATTAAGGGGTAAGTAGGGTTACCCAGGATCACAATGGACATTTCGATTTTCCCTACGGTGATCTTCTGGTCCGGGAAGAAAGACCCTGCTTGCAGCTTCTTGAACAGACCAGTGTTCTGAAAGATGCATGCGTCGTGCAAATTTCCGGACCAGCCTGCGTTAATGTCTGTGACAGGCCCATAGTGATCCACAAGCACCTGGAGAACCATTGAGAAATACCCCTTGCAATTAATGTACTCAGTGGCCAGGTGGTCTGGTGCCAGAATTGGAATGTGCGTGCCATCTATCACCCCTCCTCAGTTAGGGAAGCCCATTTGTGCAAAGCCATCCACAATCTCATGCATGTTGCCCAGAGTCACGGTCTTTCGGAGCAGGATGCGATTAATGGCCCTGCAAACTTGCATTGACTCATTAGACTAACCTCACACTTGGTAAGGCAATTCACATCTTTTCATGTATTTATACCTGCTCCTGTATTTTCCACTCCATGCATCTGATGAAGTGGGTTCTAGCCCATGAACGCTTATGCCCAAATAAATTTGTTAGTCTCTAAGGTGCCACAAGGACTCCTTGTTGTTTTTGCTGATACAGACTAACATAGCTACCACTCTGAAACGACTCCAACGGTCGACTTTCCCACTCTGAACTGGTTGGTGACCAATCAGTGGCAGTCTGGAGTCACCAGCTTCCACAGTGAAATCGCCACGCACTTCTCCAGTGACAGGGCAGCTCTCATTCTTATGTCCTTGCACCACAGAGCTGGTGTGAGCTCATCACACATTCCCATGAATGGGCTTTCCTCATGCAAAAGTTCTGCAGCCACTGCTCGTCATCCCAGACATGCATCACGATGTGACCCCACCACTCAGTGCTTGTTTCCAGAGCCCAGAAGTGGCGTTCCACTGTGGTCAGCACCTCTGTGAGTGCAACAAGCATTCTCATGTCATAGCTACTATGTGTGGCGAGATCAATGTTGCACTCCTCTTGCCTTTGTAGTTTAAGGAATAACTACGCTGCCACTCGTGATGTGTTGGTCAGTGTGAACAGCATTCTTGTCAACAGTTCGGGATCCATTTCTGCAGCCCTAAAGAGGCAGGTCGCACAGTACACAAACCATTGAAAGATGTCGCCAAATGCGGACGGAAGCACAGGGATTGCTGGGATGCGAAGCAATGCATCACAGGGCATTGGGACAGGACCCAGGATGCTCCGTGACCCCTTCCGCCTTCCTACTAAGTCTTAGTGGCAAAAGAGAAAGAGGTGCTCTTTAGTGCCACAAGAGGTGCTCCGAATAGTGCCAGAAGTGTGAACACACAACTGTGGTTTTCCTTTGGCGCTCTCTGAGCGGCGCTGTAACTGCCGGCGCTGTAACTTTGCCAGCGTAGTCATACCCTAAGTTCTGACTGCAGACGGCCACATTTTCAAAAGCAAATAGTGACTTTGGGTGTCTCTGTTTTTTCTTTTGTGTCTCATGTTGGACACCCAAATGATGGTGCATCCAAAATCACTAGTTGCTTTTGACAATTTCAGCCACTCTTTATTTCTGCTGATGAAGTGCAAACAAGACAGGAGATCGTGGGTTCAACTCCCAGTGGTGCCTTAGTGTATACTTTGGGGGAGGGGGGAGAGGGGTAGCTCAGTTGTTTGAGCATTGGCCTGCTAAATCCAGGGTTGTGAGTTCAATGCTTGAGGGGGCCATTTAGGGATATGGGGCAAAAATCTGTTGGATGATTTAATTGGGAATTGGTCCTGCTTTAAGCAGGGTGTTGGACTAGATGATCTCCTGATTAATATCAGGGTTGGAAGGGACCTCAGGAGATCATCTAGTCCAACCCACTGATCAAAGCAGGACCTATCCCCAATTTTTGCCCCAGATCCCTAAGTGGCCTCCTCAAGGATTGAACTCACAATCCTGGGTTTAGCAGGCCAATGCTCAAACCACTGAGCTATCCCCCACAGAGAGGAAAAAGAAGGAAAAACAAACAAACAAACTAAATGGCCCCCTCAAGGATTGAACTTGATGCAGCTTGACATTCAGAGCCAGATTGTTGGTACTGGACCCCCAAGGCCCTGCCCCCTTCTCCACCTCTTTCCCCTAAGTCCCCACCCTCATTGCTTACTCCTCTCCCTCCCTCCCTCCCCCAGCAGAAATTGCACTAAAAAGCACAGGATTGGGAGACAGAAGATCTGTATTCTACTCCCAGCACTGACACAGACTGCCAGAGTGACCTTCAACCTCTCTGCATTTGGTTCCCCCAGTTATTAAACGGCAGATAATGCACCGATTTGTGTTATTTCATGGGGGTGCAGGCATATGCCATTAAATGTTTGTAGAGCAGTTTGAAAGGAACTCTAAAAGTGCAAAGCATTATTATTGACGTATTATTTCCTTCCTGCCCTGCCACTCCTGATAGAATGGTCTCTGAATGAAAGAAGAGTGATTTGTGTTGCTTTAGTTCATTCACCTTGAGAAAGGATTACATGTTCAGAATGTTGCCTGGTTGCATTTACTGTGTTATTGGGAGAATATATTACAGATTTTTTAATTAAGATGTGGGGCATAGTAGGCCACGTTTTAAACTTATGAGATATGGTATCAAGAGCCCTTTCATGTATTGTCTTTCTGAGATCGCATCTGGGCTTTTTTCTTTGTTAATATGTCTCTCCATTTAATAAAAAAGCCAACAGAGCAAGGGACAGCATAAGATGTCCTATTACTTTCTTGAACCCTCAAGGAAACAGCTGCTATGGGCTCCCTTGATGACAAAGACACTGATTCTGCAATGGATATTTGCTTCCCGCCCATCTTGTCAGGGGGGATCAGTGGAGTGACCTCAGTGCAGCTTTGGTCTGGGAACAAATGGCATACAATAGGCTTCACACACGCACAGCCTAGCAATTGGAGACTATCGAGGGCTAAGGTTAGGACAGAGGTCCGAGGAAGTGTAAGTTAGACTCCTTCATGCTCACCGAGACCCTGACAGCGTCCTCTTGCACAAACTCCCCCTTGCTGCTTTGACATACCCCTGGGACATTGGAATTAGCCCCTGTGCTGTGCGTGGTGGAGTGGTATCGGCTACTGCCAGGGTGCCGTGACATCCAGGCTCCAGAGGCTGGTGGACGGTGTGGGTAGCCCTGCTTTTCCCTCCACCCCATTGGGTTACCTTGGGCTGCTTTGCAAGGTTTGGGCTGCTTTGCAGTTAGGGTTGCCACCTTTCTAATTGTTGGTACTGGACCTCCGAGGCCCTACCCCCTTCTCCACCTCTTTCCCGTAAGCCCCACCCTAATTGATTGCTCCTCTCCTTCCCTCCCTCCGCCCATCACTCGCTCATCTCCACCTCCCCCCACCCCGCTAGGCTTCCTCCGCTCCGGGGCTGGGACCAGAGCTGCTGCAGCCTGAAAGGAGCCTGTCTGCAGGTAGGAGGTGGTTAATGACCCAGCGCCCCTCCTCCCCACCCCGTGGTAACCGGGCTTTTTGTGTCTGATCAGTACATCCCCCTTTTGACTGGACTTTCTGGTAGAAAATGGGGTACCTGACAACCCTAAATGGTACCTGGACACAGAAGGCACAAACCGCAGTGTCTGGGTAAAACCTGGATGGGTTGCAACCCTATTTGCAGTCCCCTGTCTTTGAAATGGCCTTTGCAGGCTGACTGGCCTTGGTTGTTCTGTGCCTCGGCCCTGACAGGAGGATGAGTGAGGTTGTTGGTGACACTGGGCACTACTCTAGGTAACTCGGGAGGGTGGAAGACCACGAGTGTCGATGAAGCCCCCTTGCTCTAGGCCCAGGCAAACTGAAGCCCCTTCGCTCCTTGAACTTTCTGTGACCCTGAACAACTCTGAGGAAGCTAGCACACAAACAGACAGGTTTGCACACGGCTCGCTAGCCAAGGCCCGCTTCGGCCTGGGAAACGTATAGATAAGGCAGAAATGTTTAGCAAAAACCAGTAATAAATAGACCCAAATAAGGCAAGGCTCGGGCAATGCTACTGAGGAAAAACATAACTGGCTGCTTTAGCTGATTGGCTACGGTATTGTACGGGGCAACAGGTAATTGGTTGCAAAGGTATAAAATGTATACTGGAATCTGCATGCGGGGCTGCAGGATTTGAGACAGTTCAGTCTCCCTGTGCCCTATTTGAAGCTTCAAATAAATCTCTCTGCTTCTCCACCCCGTTGTGGTCATTGGTGCGATGCATACTGGGCAACGAACCCAACTGTTGCTTGCCTCGGGCTCTGTGCCGGCAACAAGGTGGCTGAGCTTCCAGCTCCGGCTGTGGCTAGCCCTGGTGGTGAGAGGGAAATACACAGTCACAGGCCACACTTGCACTACTAGGTGCAGGTTATACTGAGTCAGGGCCAGTCTGCAGACAATGGCACCCAGAGCCGGCCCTGGGTCTGTTCAAATTGTGCAGCAACACGTCACCCCCCAGAACCAGACTCGGGACTGGAGAGGCTGCCAGGATGACAGCGAATGGAGATGGGACAGCCTCCCCTGTGCAGTGCACTCAGCTCCAGCACGGAGTGACTGGGGGATCCCAGAGGCTTGGCCTGGGGAGAGAACACTGGGGAGCAGGAGCTGGGGATGTGGCAGGTGGAGCAGGGGCTGAGTGTGTCTAGGGGGCACCAGGGATCAGGGGCTGCTGTGCAGTAGAGGGCAAGGGAGCAGGAGCTATGGGGCAGAGGTTGCATAGGAGCTGGGTGGGAGGATAGCAGAGCTGGGTGGGGAGTAGGGGATTGTGTTTGCATGGGAGCTGTAAGCCTATTTTAGGCAGCTGCTGCACACATCAGGACAGTCCTGCAAGCAACTGTCATCGACTATGGCTAAGGAGGTGGTTTCATCAGGAAGGTCATGGATTCCGGGACTTTAACAGACATCTGTGACTTCTTCAGCTTCAGCCGCCCCTGCAGCAGCCAGGGCTGGGTCAGTGGCCTGGGCTGGGGCTGGAGCAGCCCCCAGGGCTGGTCGCTGGGCTAGTGGCTGAGGATGGAGCAGCCCACGGGGCTGGAACAGTGTCTGAGTCAGCCCCCAGGGCTGGAGCAGCAGCTGGGTTGAGCATCGGCAATCAGCCCTTGCCTAAGGAGCAGTGGCAGGGCTGGAGCAACAGCTGGCAGTCAGCCCCGAGCGGGGCTTGGACTGTTAGTCTCGGATATTTTTAGTAAAAGTCGGGGCCAGGTCCTGGGCACCCATGGATTTTTGTCTATTACCCATGACCTGTTCGGGACTTTTACTGAAAGTACCAGTGACAAAAGCTTCAACTGAACTATGGCTGAGACTCAGCAGTTATACCAAGGAACAAGAGTTCTTATAATATTGATGTATGATCATCAATTCTTTAGTGCCTGACATCTTTATCACACTTCCAAAATATCTCCAAAGAGAAAGGATGCACTTGTCTGTAAGGCACTTTCAGGAGCGTAGTCCCTGCTGTTTGAATGGATTGGTCAAAAAGGACCAGTTTAGAATATCAATAGCAATTATTTAGTTATAGTTCAAACAGACAGCCGGTGCTGGGGGTGCCAGAGCCCCGTCCCCATCCCTGCACCGGGTGCCCCTCCGATCCCCCCTGTAGACAGCAGGTGCTGTGGGGGAGCAGAGCCAATTTGCTTGGACTTATTAAAGGAGGCCAGTCACATAGTATTAGTTAAAATCTAAAATATGGTTACTTGATGTCTCACTACAGAGTGTAGACGAAACAAAAAGACTTATAATTATTTATGTAGAAGTACAGAAGGGAAAATGCAATCTTTGAAATGAAATCTCAACATTCCTTCTTCTTATCCTGTTCACCATGGAGTAAGGAAGAGTCCTTTTCACAGGCTGGTGTGAGCATTGGTGGCAGAATCTTTGTGTCTTCAGTCAACTCTTGACCCTGTGACTGGGGCAATGGGGAGACTCTTCATCGCACTGGGGTCCAGCTAGCTGGGGGAACTCTTCTTTGTCCTGTGACCATGGACAAGAGGCGAGGCTGCCTGCAAGGGCATAGCAAATTCTGAGGTTCCATATGGGGACCTCAGTTTTAAATACCCTGATTTCAGGGCTCCTGGCAGGGGGCCCCTCTGATTTCTGATTTGCCAAATGGCTCTCAGCTCTCTGATTCTCTGTTGCTTCCATTGATATCCAATAGATGGCACCAACGTGTAACAAATTTCTTCAATGTTTCTTGACTTACTTAGTTGGAGTGTTTGTTTCATTTCTTGGATTCAGAGTAGCAGCCATGTTAGTCTGTATTCACAAAAAGAAAAGGAGTACTTGTGGCACCTTAGAGACTAAGAAATTTATTTGAGCATTAGCTTTCGTGAGCTACAGCTCACTTCATCGGATGCATTCAGTGGAAAATACAGTGGGGAGATTTATATACACAGAGAACATAAAACAATAGATGTTACCATACACACTGTAACCAGAGTGATCACTTAAGGTGAGCTATTACCAGCAGGAGACCGGGGGCGGGGGGGGGGCAGGGGGGACCTTTTGTAGTGATTATCAAGGTGGGCCATTTCCAGCAGTTGACAAGAATGTCTGAGGAACAGTGGGGGCTGGGGGTTGGGATAAACATGGGGAAATAGTTTTACTTTGTGTAATGACCCATCCACTCCCGGTCTCTATTCAAGCCTAAGTTAACAGTATCCAGTTTGCAAATTAATTCCAATTCAGCAGTCTCTCCTTGGAGTCTGTTTTTGAAGTATTTTTGTAGAAGTATTGCCACTTTTAGGTCTGTAATCGAGTGACCAGAGAGATTGAAGTGTTCTCCGACTGGTTTTTGAATGTTATAATTCTTGACGTCTGATTTGTGTCCACTTATTCTTTTACGTAGAGACTGTCCAGTTTGGCTAATGTACATGGCAGAGGGGCATTGCTGGCACATGATGGCATTTATCACATTGGTAGATGTGCAGGTGAACTAGCCTCTGATATTGTGGCTGATGTGATTAGGCCCTATGAGGGTGTCCCCTGAATAGATATGTGGACACATTTGGCAACAGGCTTTGCTGGAAGGATAGGTTCCTGGGTTAGTGTTTTTGTTGTGTGATGTGTGGTTGCTGGTTAGTATTTGCTTCAGGTTGGGGGTCTGTCTGTAAGCAAGGACTGGCCTGTCTCCCAAGATCTGTGAGAGTGATGGGTCGTCCTTCAGGATAGGTTGTAGATCCTTGATGATGCATTGGAGAGGTTTTAGTTGGGGACTGAAGGTGATGGCTAGTGGCGTTCTGTTATTTTCTTTGTTGGGCCTGTCCTGTAGTAGGTAACTTCTGGGTACTCTTCTGGCTCTGTCAATCTGTTTCTTCACTTCAGCAGGTGGGTATTGTAGTTGTAAGAATGCTTGATGGAGATCTTGTAGGTGTTTGTCTCTGTCTGAGGGGTTGGAGCAAATGCGGTTGTATCATAGAGCTTGGCTGTAGACAATGGACTGTGTGGTGTGGTCTGGATGAAAGCTGGAGGCATGTAGGTAGGCATAGCGGTCAGTAGGTTTCTGGCATAGGGTGGTGTTTATGTGACCATCGCTTATTAGCACTGTAGTGTCCAGGAAGTGGATCTCTTGTGTGGACTGGTCCAGGCTGAGGTTGATGGTGGGATGGAAATTGTTGAAATCATGGTGGAATTCTTCACGGGCTTCTTTTCCATGGGTCCAGATGATGAAGATGTCATCAATGTAGCGCAAGTAGAGTAGGGGCATTAGGGGACGAGAGCTGAGGAAGTGTTGTTCTAAGTCAGCCATAAAAATGTGGACATACTGTGGGGCCATGCGGGTACCCATAGCAGTGCCGCTGATCTGAAGGTATACATTGTCCCCAAATGTGAAATAATTATGGGTGAGGACAAAGTCACAAAGTTCAGCCACCAGGTTTGCCGTGACATTATCGGGGATACTGTTCCTGACGGCTTGTAGTCCATCTTTGTGTGGAATGTTGGTGTAGAGGGCTTCTACATCCATAGTGGCCAGGATGGTGTTTTCAGGAAGATCACCGATGGCTTGTAGTTTCCTCAGGAACTCAGTGGTGTCTTGAAGATAGAATCATAGAATCATAGAATCATAGAATATAAGGGTTGGAAGGGACCCCAGAAGGTCATCTAGTCCAACCCCCTGCTCGAAGCAGGACCAATTCCCAGTTAAATCATCCCAGCCAGGGCTTTGTCAAGCCTGACCTTAAAAACTGGATAGCTGGAAGTGCTGGTTGTGTAGGCCCTGAGGAGGGAGTCTACATAGCCAGACAATCCTGCTGTCAGGGTGCCAATGCCTGAGATGATGGGGCAGCCAGGATTTCCAGGTTTATGGATATTGGGTAGCAGATAGAATACCCCTGGTCGGGTTCCAGGGGTGTGTCTGTGCAGATTTGGTCTTGTGCTTTTTCAGGGAGTTTCTTGAGCAAATGCTGTAGTTTCTTTTGGTAACCCTCAGTGGGATCAGAGAGTAATGGCTTGTAGGAAGTGGTGTTGGAGAGCTGCCTAGCAGCCTCTTGTTCATATTCCGACCTATTCATGATGACAACAGCACCTCCTTTGTCAGCCTTTTTGATTATGATGTCAGAGTTGTTTCTGAGGCTGTGGATGGTGTTGTGTTCTGCACGGCTGAGGTTATGGGCCAAGTGATGCTGCTTTTCCACAATTTCAGCCCGTGCACATCGGCGGAAGCACTCTGTGTAGAAGTCCAGTCTGTTGTTTCGACCTTCAGGAGGAGTCCACCCAGAATCCTTCTTTTTGTAGTCTTGGTAGGAAGGTTTCTGCGGGTTAGTATGTTGTTCAGAGGTGTGTTGGAAATATTCCTTGAGTCGGAGGCATCGAAAATAGGATTCTAGGTCACCACAGAACTGTATCATGTTCGTGGGGGTGGAGGGACAGAAGGAGAGGCCCCAAGATAGGACAGATTCTTCTGCTGGGCTAAGAGTATAGTTGGATAGATTAACAATATTGCTGGGTAGGTTAAGGGAACCACTGTTGTGGCCCTTTGTGGCATGTAGTAGTTTAGATAGTTTAGTGTCCTTTTTCCTTTGTAGAGAAGCAAAGTGTGTGTTGTAAATGGCTTGTCTAGTTTTTGTAAAGTCCAGCCACGAGGAAGTTTGTGTGGAAATGGCCCACCTTGATTATCACTACAAAAGGTTCCCGCCCCCTGCTCTCCTGCTGGTAATAGCTCACCTTAAGTGATCACTCTGGTTACAGTGTGTATGGTAACATCCATTGCGTCATGTTCTCTGTGTATATAAAACTCCCCACTGTATTTTCCACTGAATGCATCCGATGAAGTGAGCTGTAGCTCACGAAAGCTTATGCTCAAATAAATTTCTTGGATTGTATTTCCTGGATAGTCTCACTGTTAATTGGGACCCTCACCCCTCTTTAAACAATTTCTCTTAATATTCCAAAGTTATATCCTGGTTAAGTTGATTGTATCTGTCAACATTCCTTTCTGTGTGATACAATTCTTATCACTTCTAGGCTGCAACCATCACTTACAAAAAAAACAAACAAAATCCCCTATAGTTTTTTAAAGCTAGTGGACACTGTCAAAGTTCTGGGCAACTTCACCTGTCTTTCCTCTCATTGGTTCAGCAAGGGTGCTTACTCTCAGGTCCTGGCTCCCCTAGCTGTCATCTCTCTTGGATAGACACACGCGACTTTCTCCCCTCTAATTAGGGTGACTCCAGGCTGAACAGTTCCCTGCCTTCATTGTGGTATTCACAGCAAAAGACAGGTATCTAAGCAGGCGTCTCTTCAGAGACTAATAACAGAATAATTGCCCACAGTTTTAAGGTACTACACAGCACGTCCTGCACATGCTTATTTTGTTCTTAAGGTAAAAGTATTACAGAGAAAACATTAAAAACAATAAAAGAGCCTACATGCATGCGTAATACGCTCACCAGAGCTCACTCCAACTCTTACATGGGCAACAGCAGTCCTTCAACGCCCCAGATGGGTGTCTTCTATTGTCACAAGTTTATAACAGCCTCAGCTCAGAACTAGCACACAAAATGATGGGGCCTCAGTGGGCCCAGTCCTTCCAACCCTCCCTAAGGATTGGGGCCTCCATGGACCAGAGGGCCTGTCTGTTTGCTGGATCGGGGGAAGCATGTTTAAGCCCTGAGCATGTTTAAGACCTGGCTGTTTATCCAAAAATCCTTTCTTTGTCTGTTGGTTCCTGGAAAATTCATTTTGAAGTAGTATGTGTGAACCTCTCCAGGGGTGGCTTGAAAGGGGGCTGATAACCGGAGGAATTACATTAGCACCCCCCTTCTCCTAGAGTAGTAACATTCCCTCTCACAATAACACACAAACTGTCGCATTTTTAATATGCTGAACTCCAAAGATGTGAAACTGAATGCAAGGATTTAATTTGATTCATTAAAGTTTGTCCAGGATATTGGTACTCTGTCACAGACATGATCCTTACATTCTTTGATTATATCTAATACTCTTCATTTCACATCCTTCCAGACTTATCATGGGACACTACATTTGAGGAACAAGACAAATTATTCACATAGAGACATGTACATCTGATTCATAAGGCAAACAAATGTACAATTCTAAGTTGGAGTGAATTTATATATAAAGCTGTCTCTATATAAAAGCAGGGTCTGAATGAGCTCTCCCCTGACATCTAGTGACGAACTGCAGGAAAAAGACTTCAGGAGCAGACCGTATCTGCATAGATACACCTACTCTGTTTAGGTGCCTAGAAGATGGTGCTGCTTTGCCTTAGTGATCAATTTTGGCTGGTGTTGGGTTACAATTTACTTTAGTTATGAATGCAAGGGTAATGAAATGTTGTTATCCTTATTCACAGAATCATAGAATCATAGGACTGGAAGGGTCCTTGAGAGGTCATGTAGTCCAGTCCCCTGCACTCATGGTAGGACTACGTATTATCTAGGTCTCAAGGGTATGTCTACGCTGCAGTACAAGCCCAAGCTTCCTGCTCAGGCTGAAACCTAACCATCCTTCCATCTGCACACAAATCACGCTGACCCAGGGTCCCAGGACACCATGGGGTGGAGGGTCCAAGTCCAAGTTAAGCCACAGAGTTCAAGCCCTGTTGCTTTGCAGTGTAGACAGAGCCCTACTAGACTTGTGCTCTGGGAGTCCACCAAAAATATCCCACAGTTCCACAGGCCAATTTCCTTTGTTCTCTGGAAGTCAAGTTTGGTGGACAGTCAAGTTTTCCCACCCAGTACCATGAACAAAGGGCAGGAGTGGCCACATTTTGGGAGGATGGTAGGAAGGGCTGTTCCTGTTGACTGATATACGCTGGCTACCATACATATAGATTATGCTGACAATACTACCCACAATATATATTTCAAGCATCTAAAATACATATTATTAAGCATTCATATAGCAGTTATATAGCCCAGATTAGCCTGTGCCTTTGTTATTCTCCTATTCACTTATGTTAAGTATCCCATAACACCTCACATTAGCTGAAGTAAGCCTTGACTTGAATAGATAGGACATCAGGCCATGTGCTTGGTTCCTCATAGCAACAGGAGAAGAGTTACCCTCACAGACCTAAGAGGTGTCTTCATGCCTCTTAAGTCCTGAGATCCATGTGCTCAGAACAAGGAACAAAAGGGTACACCATGATACCAGAAACAAACAAGGTAAAAAACTGATTAATTGGATCCAGTTTCTGGTGACATATATAGCAGAAGTGGCCAAACTTACTGACCCGCCAAGCATCATACAATAATCTTCAGAAGTTTGAGACCCACAAGACACACGCAACCTGCCCCACGGGACGCTGCCTGCTGGAGTGCAGGGCTTCTTCCCTAAACCCCCCTGACACCCCAGCTGAGCTAAAGCCCTTAGACCCCCCTCCCTGCAGGGCAAAAGTCCCTAGTTCCACCACCTCACCACAGGGCAGAAGCCCCTAGCTCCTCCCTGCCCAGTCTTGGAGGTGGAGAATGGGGTGGGTGCGTGGGGGGCAGGGCTCCAGGAGCCACACTTTAACTGTAAAAGAGCTGCATGCAGCTCACAAGCCACAGTTTGACCATGCCTGGAAAATAGACCTCCCTTTTACTGGTAAACGATCAGGTATAAAAAGATGGCCTTAGGGACGTAACTTTGGGAAGCACACCTACTGGGCAAGGTGAAAGTAACATTGCTGCACGGGACTGCTCTTCAGAGACTGGTATTGTACAGAACCTTTGCCCTGTACCATATTAATACACCTGACTGACACTGGTTATTTGGTCTCTTGAGTAGATTTCATAATGAAATACCGAAGCAAAGTGTGTCAAGCAATGGACTACACAATTTCTCAACACACGCAGAGGTCGGTTTCCTGCGCTTGTGTCAGGGTCAGTCACAGGAGCTTGCTCCAGTCCTGTCTCTTCCCCTCCTGATTTCCTTCTCCCCCTGCAGGAACCTTCTAGTTCCACTCAGGTCTCTCTGCTACCACAAGGGTGACTCCCTACCGCCCCCTTCTGCTCCAGACTTCTCTCTCTATAGCACCACCCAGCTCCCACATCACAGGTTCATTTGACAAAGGTTACTTTTGCACACTCTACAGGTGCTTGTCATCGCAAGAGGTCACAGGGGGCTGCAACTTAGGTGCCATGAAATCAGCCCTGCTAATTTACATAAGAAGTAGGAGAAATGTCCCACTTCCCTAGCAAAGAGTGTGGAGTATAAGATGACATTCAAATATGCCTGGGAAATGAGTTTTCTTTCTTTCTGTGCCCATTTAACTGTCTGATTGCAATCACCCTTCTGCATATCCCAACCTTTGCTTCCTTTCAGAGCTAAAGAAAATGAGAAACAATAGGCCCATTCAACCAGGTGGGACATCTTGCCTGGGGAGCATTAAATAAGCTACAGCTAAAATACACAATTTCCAGGAAAGGAAAGCTCTGGTGCTTGATAAGGAATTCTCCAACTACTGTTAGTTTCTCAGACCAAAGACTCCCATAATTTACTTATGGATGAGACTTCCGTCTCTGTCTAGCACAGGAGAACCCCTGCTATGCACCAGATGACTGCCCATTCTCCTGTGCGGAGGGCCCTATCATCTCTAGACGTTAATTAAGAATCAGACGAGCTGAAAAACAAAATGCAGGTTTAAACCAGCAAGGAATAACTTGCTGGTGAACCAACCACCTGAAACCTCTGGATACCTCAAGAAGCCATATGTGTGTATATGTGTGTGTAACCCTTCTGCCAGGTGGTGTGGGCAGGAACAATACAAAACAGAATCAGCCTGAGCTCCCACCCCGTAACCTGGGAAAACTAAACACCACCCCTGTACACCTCTACGAGGCAACACGTCCCCACTCACAAGCATTGAGTCTACGTATAACAAAGGATAACTTTTGTTAAAAGGGAACCCAGCATTAATTTCGAAAACTCCACATCCATGATTCAAAAGCATCTAACTGTAAGCAAACACCCACCCCAGAGTACGTTGGGCAGTGTCCTTTGCCTGAGTTTCCTACCTTGTGGTATGAAAGTCCAACAAATGACTTGTCCCTTTAACGCACCACTCCCCTTTCCCTCCACTGCACCTACTTACAGTGAGTTGTCCTTGGACAGCAAAGACCCAGAATTCAGAAGTGCATTCACATGGGTTCACCTCCCTGAAAGGGGGTGGGCCAGCACATCAAGCAATGTCTCTGCTGCTGCCATGCACCTCTGCATCTGGCTTATTGCTGCTGTTGTTTTCTCTGCCGCTGCTGGCCACTCACAGCCATCTGTGATGCTGCATTCTGAGGTTCCACTGCTTAGCCCAGCTCCCAGGGATTGCAGCTCTTAGTGGTTTCACTGGGTAGCTGGGAACCCCATTGCTAGTGCAACCTCTGCATAGGCGCGGGAACTGGGGGTGCTGCAGCTCTGCCCAGTTCAGGCTGCCGACCCCGCGGCCTGGGCTGCGCACCCACCCCTAGCTGTGTTCCCAGCCTTGGCTCCCTTACCCTGTCCGCATTCCCCGCCCTCCCCCCCCTGAAGCCATGGCCCTGCTGCTGGCTCCAGCTCTAGGGGGACGTGAAGGGTGAGGACAGCGGTAATGGGGCGGGCGCAGCTCTCACCCCCCACACTGTTCCAGTGCTACTGAAGCTCTGAGTTCACTACTGTACTGTCCCACATGCAGGTCTAAGGCTTAGCCCCTAGGCCTGCTCCGCAGGAATTCAGCTCTGGTAACCACTGAACAGAAACAAGGACCCTCAACTGAGCCTAAGCATCTCTGCCTTAAACACCACAGAGAGGAAGTCAGCTGGTGGTTAGGACTCCCTAAGCAGAGCACACATCTCCAAGTACAAACACTCGGCCCCACCCCTTTTCTCTTTCACTGGGATTTGGCATCCCTACCCCTGCTTAGCAAGTGAGGTTCAGTTTAGGGGGACCCCCTCAGTCCGGGCAGGCTAAGCACAGTTCTGCTGCCCTTTATTCATACAATAATTAGGCCTCAACTGGAGTATTCTGTCCAGTTCTGGGCGCCACATTTCAGGAAAGATGTGGACAAATTGGAAAAAGTCCAGAGAAGAGCAACAAAAATGATTAAAGGTCTAGAAAACATGACCTATGAGGGAAGATTGAAAAAATTGGGTTTGTTTAGTCTGGAAAAGAGAAGACTGAGAGGTAACATGATAACAGTTTTCAAGTACATAAAAGATTGTTACAAGGAGAAGGGAGAAAAATTGTTTTTCTTAACCTCTTCGGATAGGACAAGAAGCAATGGGCTTAAATTGCAGCAAGGGACGTTTAGGTTGGACATTAGGAAAAACTTCCTAACTGTCAGGGTGGTTAAGCACTGGAATAAATTGCCTAGGGAGGTTGTGGAATCTCCATCAGTGGAGATATTTAAGAGCAGGTTAGATAACACCTGTCAGGAATGGTCTAATTAGAGCATCATGGTCTTGCTGGGAGAGAGCCAGCTTTCAGATCCTAATGTAAGGCGACTGATCCGGGTCTCTCTGATACCGGGAGGAAGCACAGGCAGGAATGATGAGGCTTTCTCATCCTCAAAGAGATGAGGCTTTCTTCCGGCAGCTCACGGAAGCTACTGGATCGCATGCCCTGATTCTCATGGGTGACTTTAATTTTCCTGATATCTGCTGGGAGAGCAATACAGCGGTGCATAGACAATCCAGGAAGTTTTTGGAAAGCGTAGGGGACAATTTCCTGGCGCAAGTGCTAGAGGAGCCAACTAGGGGGGGCGCTTTTCTTGACCTGCTGCTCACAAACCGGGTAGAATTAGTGGGGGAAGCAAAAGTGGATGGGAATCTGGGAGGCAGTGACCATGAGTTGGTTGAGTTCAGGATCCTGACACAGGGAAGAAAGGTAAGCAGCACGATACGGACCCTGGACTTCAGGAAAGCAGACTTCGACTCCCTCAGGGAACGGATGGCCAGGATCCCCTGGGGGATTAACTTGAAGGGGAAAGGAGTCCAGGAGAGCTGGCTGTATTTCAAGGAATCTCTGTTGAGGTTACAGGGACAAACCATCCCGATGAGTTGAAAGAATAGTAAATATGGCAGGCGACCAGCTTGGCTTAATGGTGAAATCTTAGCGGATCTTAAACATAAAAAAGAAGCTTACAAGAAGTGGAAGGTTGGACATATGACCAGGGAAGAGTATAAAAATATTGCTCGGGCATGTAGGAATGTTATCAGGAGGGCCAAATCGCACCTGGAGCTGCAACTAGCCAGAGATGTCAAGAGTAACAAGAAGGGTTTCTTCAGGTATGTTGGGAACAAGAAGAAAGCCAAGGAATGTGTGGGCCCCTTACTGAATGAGGGAGGCAAACTAGTGACAGAGGATGTGGAAAAAGCTAATGTACTCAATGCTTTTTTTGCCTCTGTTTTCACTAACAAGGTCAGCTCCCAGACTGCTACGCTGGGCATCACAAAATGGGGAAGAGATGGACAGCCCTCTGTGGAGATAGAGGTGGTTAGGGACTATTTAGAAAAGCTGGACGTGCACAAGTCCATGGGGCCGGACGAGTTGCATCCGAGAGTGCTGAAGGAACTGGCGGCTGTGATTGCAGAGCCATTGGCCATTATCTTTGAAAACTCGTGGCGAACGGGGGAAGTCCCGGATGACTGGAAAAAGGCTAATGTAGTGCCAATCTTTAAAAAAGGGAAGAAGGAGGATCCTGGGAACTACAGGCCAGTCAGCCTCACCTCAGTCCCTGGAAAAATCATGGAGCAGGTCCTCAAAGAATCAATCCTGAAGCACTTGCATGAGAGGAAAGTGATCAGGAACAGCCAGCATGGATTCACCAAGGGAAGGTCATGCCTGACTAATCTAATCGCCTTCTATGATGTTACTGGTTCTGTGGATGAAGGGAAAGCAGTGGATGTATTGTTTCTTGACTTTAGCAAAGCTTTTGACACGGTCTCCCACAGTATTCTTGTCAGCAAGTTAAGGAAGTATGGGCTGGATGAATGCACTATAAGGTGGGTAGAAAGCTGGCTAGATTGTCGGGCTCAACAGGTAGTGATCAATGGCTCCATGTCTAGTTGGCAGCCGGTATCAAGTGGAGTGCCCCAAGGGTCGGTCCTGGGGCCGGTTTTGTTCAATATCTTCATAAATGATCTGGAGGATGGTGTGGATTGCACTCTCAGCAAATTTGCGGATGATACTAAACTGGGAGGAGTGGTAGATACGCTGGAGGGGAGGGATAGGATACAGAAGGACCTAGACAAATTGGAGGATTGGGCCAAAAGAAATCTGATGAGGTTCAATAAGGATAAGTGCAGGGTCCTGCACTTAGGATGGAAGAATCCAATGCACCGCTACAGACTAGGGACCGAATGGCTAGGCAGCAGTTCTGCGGAAAAGGACCTAGGGGTGACAGTGGACGAGAAGCTGGATATGAGTCAGCAGTGTGCCCTTGTTGCCAAGAAGGCCAATGGCATTTTGGGATGTATAAGTAGGGGCATAGCGAGCAGATCGAGGGACGTGATCGTTCCCCTCTATTCGACATTGGTGAGGCCTCATCTGGAGTACTGTGTCCAGTTTTGGGCCCCACACTACAAGAAGGATGTGGATAAATTGGAGAGAGTCCAGCGAAGGGCAACAAAAATGATTAGGGGTCTGGAACACATGAGTTATGAGGAGAGGCTGAGGGAGCTGGGATTGTTTAGCCTGCAGAAGAGAAGAATGAGGGGGGATTTGATAGCTGCTTTCAACTACCTGAAAGGGGGTTCCAAAGAGGATGGCTCTAGACTGTTCTCAATGGTAGCAGATGACAGAACGAGGAGTAATGGTCTCAAGCTGCAGTGGGGGAGGTTTAGATTGGATATTAGGAAAAACTTTTTCACTAAGAGGGTGGTGAAACACTGGAATGCGTTACCTAGGGAGGTGGTAGAATCTCCTTCCTTAGAGGTTTTTAAGGTCAGGCTTGACAAAGCCCTGGCTGGGATGATTTAACTGGGAATTGGTCCTGCTTCGAGCAGGGGGTTGGACTAGATGACCTTCTGGGGTCCCTTCCAACCCTGAGATTCTATGATTCTATGATTCTCTCAAGTTCACACCCATTTAAAAAGACCTTACTTCATAAAACATTGATATAATGCACACAAGTTCTGGGCATGTAAGAACAACCTTCTGCTTTTGCAGCCAAGTGAAATGATTATATATAACAAAGACCCAATGGGGCATGAAGGAGTAAACAGTTGAAATGACCAAATGGAATGTTTTATTTTGTCTGAATTCTTGTCCCCTGGGATATACTTGACTTCTTGTCCATTGATCACTTTGTGCACTAATGTAAGGGGGGAGAAGGAAATATCTGAGGAATTCGAGTGTAGCAGGGAGAGACTATTTTACATTGGTTGTGTATCATCAGTCTGGGGTATGGCAGAGTCCTTGAAGGTCAATGCCAAGGGTATTCTCTATCATGTAATGTTTTCGTTTAATGTAATCAAGTGCTGTGATTGGAGTGCTCTGCTTTTTGGGAGTTCTGATTTCATTGGGGAGAGATGCTATTTTATTATCTCCTCAGGTTGTTTTGTATCCTTTGTGGTTTTAGAAGAATAAGAAAAAACCCAACACTTTCAGCTGGATTGTGGCTGATTGTAATGCGAGAGGGTGAGTCATTTGTACCTGTGTTCGACTGAGAAAGCAGATTGCTGCACTCAGCAGCTGGGACATGCACAGCACACTTGGTTTTGTTGATGAAGGCTGGTTTCATGTCTCTTGGTGTTCTAGGCATAGCTATTACCTTGAGTGTTGCGATGGAAGACAGAAATGGTAAGTGAAATCAACAGAAAATATGGAAGAACGAGGATCACCTTTTCTGAGGAACAGAATGTTTCAGTGAGATCATTTTGGTAGTAAATTTAAAATGTAACTTTCTGAATTCCTCAGCACAAGGAACAGCTCACTTGTACATAGTAAAACTGTAAATGCGGGCCAAGACTGTGGGGATATCAGTCATGTTTTGCTACAGGAACTCCAAGGTGCATTTTACTATTGAGTTCCACACACTTTGTGGGTACATTATTACTGAAATTGTCAGCTCTTTGGGCGCAGTGTCTGTACAGCACCTAGCCCAAGGGCGTCCTGGCCCACAACTGGGAGTCCTAGGTGCTGCCACAATATAAATAATAATAATAATTTAATATTGTACAAACCAAAACCCTCTCTTTTCTCCATCTAAAGCTCATGGCCCCCTCTATCCCAGCTTTGCTCACCTGGGTCTTATATCATCCCCTTCCTCATAGTTATGATCATTATTTAATCTGACACCTCTTCATCAAAGCATTGTGCCAATATTGTCTAGTCCCCCCAGCCCTTACTAGATGGATCCTGTATGTAAATATTAGCTCTACTTAGTATCCTCACAGATGAGGCTGAGAAATGCAGCAGCATGGGCAAAGCCACACAGCAAATCATGGGCAGAGATGAAATAGGATGCCTTAGAGCAGTCTGTTCCCACTGGGAGCAGCGCTTACCTTCCCCAGGCTCATTTCACAATCCAGGAAGGCGCAGGAAGACACCAACTCCTTCTGGCTTCCAGTGTCACTTCGATTTGTATGCTGACAATCTCCCCCTTACAGTAATCTAAAGTACTGAGAGCCCAAAAGGCTTGTGAGCTAGCAGCTGCCCATGCCTCAGTTTCCCCATTTGTAAAATGGGGATAACAATATTGAGCTGCTCTGTACAGTGTTTTGGCTCTGTGGGAGAAAAGAGCTATGGAGCAGCCGGGCACTATTATTTTTGAAGCTGTAACACTAATCTGTAACAAAGCTGTGAACATCAACATTTTCACGAACCTATTGCAAGCGTCAATCTAGATCTTAATAAGAAATGCCTGTGTGCCAATGACACGCTAAGGACTAGAGTCCCCGCTGGGATTTGCCAACTCAGTGGGACTCTTTTTACAAATCCCAGGCTAAAATACACAAGGCAGAAAATACTGAGTTTGGTTCCCTTCCCCATGTCCCTATCATGGGCTGGGAAGGGTTAGATTTTTATTGGTAAATGTCGATTTCAACACACACACACACACACACACACACACACACACACACACACAAACCGACAACAAGCAATGTCCATTGAGAATAACTGAAAAATGTACAAACAGGCAAAGTAAGAAAAAGGCTGCTTGAGATCTTAGCATTTGATTGAAGGATATTGACTGACCATTTGTGTTTGTAATGGTTATAAAGCTTTAGCTTTTAGAATCTCAACACCAGTTGTCCATTAGATAGGTATTGTCTGACCCCCCCCCCCATATTGTCTGCCCCCTGGAATTTCATGTAACTGTGAAAACTTAAATAAATAAAAATCCGGGTGAGGTGGGAAAAAGCTTAAAAATAAATATCTATATCCATTGAAATTATAAAAAAAAACAGGCTGGAAAAAATTCAACTATGTAAGGAGCAGTTTAGCGTTACTGCTGCGTGCGTTACTAGGTAGCTGCACTGTGGCTGAGCGCACAGTGCTGGTCAGTGATGCTGTGAAGCTCACCTTTGCCTTTGCCCAGTCCTAGGCCAGCTCTCTGTGCTGACAGCCTTTGGACCTGTCTAACTGATATGGCTGAGGGGGCAGCTCAGGATTAGCCAGATATGGGGAGCCCTGGCCATGCCCCATTTGCACCATCCATACCCTCAGGTTTCAGAGTAACAGCCGTGTTAGTCTGTATTCGCAAAAAGAAAAGGAGTACTTGTGGCACCTTAGAGACTAACCAATTTATTTGAGCATGAGCTTTCGTGAGTTCGGATGAAGTGAGCTGTAGCTCACGAAAGCTCATGCTCAGATAAATTGGTTAGTCTCTAAGGTGCCACAAGTACTCCTTTTCTTTCATCCATACCCTGTGGACTGGCAGCAGTGCATGAGAGTTTCTGTAGGAGGATTCCCCTGCACTCAGGTCTCCTGCTGTAGCTAGTTAGGCTGGCTCAGAGGCCCCATCCCAGCGGTCATGTGGACCAAAAGACGCTGTACCAAGCCCCTAGCACAGACGTGGGCAAATTATGGTCTGCGGGCCACATCCAGCCCGCAGGACAGTCTTGCCCGGCCCTTGAGCTCCTGGCTGGGGATGCTGTTTCCCCCTCCCCACAGCCTCAGCTTGCTGCGCCACCAGTGCTCTGGCCCACCGCTCTTGCCAGGCAGCGTGGCAGCCTGGCTGGCTCTGGCCAGGTGGCGCAGCTGCGAGCTCCTGCTGCTCTGAGTGGCATGGTAAGGGGGCAGGGAGCAGGGGCAGTTGGATGGGGCAGAGGTCCGGGGGGGGCGGTTAGGGGATGGGGAGCAGGGGCGATTGGATAGGGGGTGGGGTCCCAGAGGTCCTGTCAGGGGGTGGGGGTATGGATAGGGGACGGGGCAGTCAGGGGACAGGGAGCAGTGGGGGTTGAATAGGAGGTGGGATCATGGTGGTCCCGGGAGGGGGCAGTCAGGGGACAGGGAGCAGGGGGGGTTGGATGGGTAAGGAGTTCTGAGGGGGCCAGTCAGGGGGCCGGAAGTGGGAGGGGGTGGATAGGGAGCGGGAGCCAGGCTGTTTGGGGAGGCACAGCCTTCCCTACCCAGCCCTCCATACAGTTTCGTACCTCGATGTGGCCCTCGGGCCAAAAAGTTTTCCCATCCCTGCCCTAGCAACTGGCCCCATAATTTCTGAATGCCTTGACTTTCGTGCCCAAATTTCTAGTCATAATGTTGCATTACTCTTGTAATTAGCTTTTAATTTCCATATAGTTAAATGAACAAGGGCCCCCAAGCTTGCCCCACTTCCAGATCTGAGACACAGTCTGCTGGCCAGGGCAAGCTAATCCCTCGCCTCCTAGCAGCTAGGAGCAAACCTGCCATTCTTTTCCAGCTTCAGAAGTGTTCCCAACCTCTGTGTCCTCCCAGGGACAAGTGCAGTGAATAAATGCCACTACGTATGCAGTGAACAACCAGATCACGTATTAAAATCTTCTCACCATTGTGTATTTGAATGTGAGATCTAACTGCCCATTGAAACCCTTGTGTCTGCAGTTGGCAATGTAACCTCAGGAGAGGTGGAAGCCAGGAGGGATTAAGCAGGTAGCAAGGATGGGTTCAGGGGCTTTGTCATTGGTGAGGAAGAAGACAGGAAGGTTCCCACAGCTGGGGAATGAATTCACCCTTATCAGGGGGATTAGTCACATGCCATATTTGACATTTAAAGGAAACTTGTAAAGAGAATAAAATTGGTCTAAAATAAAATGTTGTTTCCTTAACGATGCGTGAAAAAGCCCAGAAAGGGTCGAGGGGGGAAGTGTTCTTTTCTGCTTGTCATTTACATTTGGAATTCAGGTTTTGTCAACTCTGGATGAGTCGGGTTACTGGAGAGCGAGTGAAATAATGACATCCTCAGAGCCAACCCATGAAAGCCGAACAGTTCAGAAGAAGGGAGTTTTAGTCAGACTGTCTTAAAATGCTTTGCTTTTTTGTGACATCTCTTTAACATCAGTGCCTAATGACCACTTAGAAGAAAGGAGGTCTTTGTTAAAGATTCAAACCCGCCCATCTTTCAAATAAGGTGTGAGAAAACACAATATGGGACTCTGACACCACCCCTTCTCCCCTGCCCTAGAGGTCCTGCAGTAAAACCAACAATCTACAGTCTTTACTATCTTGGTATTTATAAGGGAAACAAAAAAAAAACTGTTTCAAGCTTTCTTTCTGCATCATAAAGAATCAAAAACAAATGGCAGAAACCCAATCCTTTGCAGATGACCTTTTTTTAAAAAAATAAACAACCCTGCTTTATGTGAGTTGACTGTAAAGTATAACAGATATATATCCTTGGATCAATATTTTGAAAGTACAAAATAATTATTTTAATCTTTATATAACTCAAACCAGCTGATTTTTTTTAAAAAAAATATTTTTGAAGAACAAATTCCTTTTGGCTGGAGCCTTGCCAACATGTGAAACTTCTGCCCAAAAGGAATTTTTTGGAGAAAGATATTAACTGCTGAGTTAGAGCAGAGCGCCCGTCTCAGGTTTGACTACCTCAGTGCTGTAGAGACATTATTACAGCCCACAGTGATGTGATATGTGCTGACAGCTCCCGATGAAACTATAAAGTTACACATACCTTCAGGTGTCTGCAGATCCTCTGACACCCGAAGATGCACACCTGCATTGTGCAAAACTCCTGAGACTAGCGGAGTATATGTTATGTTAGTGATGTACTGGAGAGTACAGACAATCTAGGCTGGCTTCATTAGTGCAGTAACCCCTTGGCCCGGTTTCTAGGCACTAAGGAAATACTCACTTTTATCTGGTATTCTTTCTGTTTCTAAATAAATTAGTTGGCCACATGGGATCAAAAATCCATTCTTTGGCCTTGTCTGCACTAAGGTCTCTGTCCCTGTGTAGGTATACTTTACTGGGAAAGGACTTCTTGTGTGCATGGAGCTTATATGAGCAACTGTTGCTGGTATAGTTTATTGCACCACCCCTGAAAAAGAACAAGCTAACCTAGTAAAAGTTCTACCACTCGTATAACAACTGCATCTACACCATTTTCTGCGGAAAAGGACCTAGGGGTGACAGTGGACGAGAAGCTGGAGATGAGTCAGCAGTGTGCCCTTGCTGCCAAGAAGGCCAATGGCATTTTGGGATGTATAAGTAGGAGCAGTGCCAGAAGATCGAGGGACATGACCGTTCCCCTCTATTCGGCACAGGTGAGGCCTCATCTGGAGTAGTGTCCAGTTTTGGGCCCCACACTACAAGAAGGATGTGGATAAATTGGAGAGAGTCCAGCGAAGGGCAACAAAAATGATTAGGGGTCTGGAACACATGAGTTATGAGGAGAGGCTGAGGGAGCTGGGATTGTTTAGCCTGCAGAAGAGAAGAATGAGGGGGGATTTGATAGCTGCTTTCAACTACCTGAAAGGGGGTTCCAAAGAGGATGGCTCTAGACTGTTCTCAATGGTAGCAGATGACAGGACGAGGAGTAATGGTTTCAAGTTGCAGTGGGGGAGGTTTAGGTTGGATATTAGGAAACAGTATTTCACTAGGAGGGTGGTGAAGCACTGGAATGGGTTACCTAGGGAGATGGTGGAATCTCCTTCCTTAGAGGTTTTCAAAGTCAGGCTTGACAAAACCCTGGCTGGGATGATTTAGTTGGGGACTGGTCCTGCTTTGAGCAGGGGGTTGGACTAGATGACCTCCTGAGGTCCCGTCCAACCCTGATATTCTATGATTCTATGATTCTAGAGGCTTCTGCCAATGCAGCTGTGTTGGTCAGGGGTCATGCCTCTTCAGAGCCCTGACTGATATGCAGCCATAGCCTTAAGACTTGGTGCCACTCCCTGAATGTAACCCACTGATCAGTGCAGGAAACAGAACCCACTGCTTTGTGCCCAATACATAGAAGGTGAGAGTCTGTTATGTCCTCCCTTCCCGAGAAGAGCTTGATTCTTTAGCTTAAAGTGCCGTCACTCTTCCTTCTAGCACTTTGAGGCTCCTGATTCAATCATCTGGTGCATTGGCCGAGGGGTCACGCAAATACCAGAAATAACCTGAGAAAGATGAAATTGTTAAGGGCCAGATGGTTTCATGTCACATGATACCTGGTCCTGCTGCAGTCAGACCATGCTTATAGGATAAGATACTATATTACTTTAAGGAAGGGTGTTGTAATCTGGTGCTAAAGAAGAAGGATTGGAAGTCCCAGCTACTAGAACTCAGAGGCAAGGCTGTCCTTTCACCCTCATATTGGATTGACCACTAAGGAATCCATTTAAGAGTACATCTTCTTTCTGTCACTGAGTAGGATATTGGCTCTCTTTCCTTCCCAGTAGCCCTGGAAAATCCTCCCATGTTGTGAGAGTGGGGTGTGATGGGTTCGGTCACAGAGACCCCCTTGGGAATGTCACCTGATGTGCTGAGACTACCTCTGAGCCTGTTTTCGCTGCCAGTTTGGGCCCCAGAACCCTGCCTGGTTGAGCCAGACATGCTAGCCTGCTGCAACACGGACCCAGGGTCTGACCCACGCCCCCAAAACTGCAGACATATCTTAAAGCAGCTTAGCAAGTGCTCCTGTCTCCAGCATCCAGACACCCAGCTCCCAATGGGATCCAAACCCCAAATAAATCTGTTTTACTCTGTATAAAGCGTATACAGTGTAAACTCATAAATTGTCCACCCTCTATAACACTGATAGAGAGAGATGCACAGCTCCCCCAGGTATTAATCACTTGCTCTGGGTTAATTAATAAACAAAAGTGATTTTATTAAGTATAAAAAGTAGGATTTAAGTGGTTCCAAGTAATAACAGACAGAACAAGGTAAGTTACTAAGTAAAAGAAATCAAAATATGCAGGGCTAACTTAATACACTAAGGATCTAGTTACAAATACTAACATCACCTAGATGTTATTTTAGGTACAATCCTTTTCAGACCAATGTTGTAGTTTATGGCCTGGGTCCAGCAATCACTCACCACCCCCACCCCCCACCGTAGTTACAGTACTTTGTTCCAGTTTTTTTCAGGCATTTCTTTGGAGTGGAGAGGCCATCTCTTGAGCTAGCTGAAGACAAAATGGAGAGGCTTCCAGGGCCTTTTATATTCTCTCTCTCGTGGGCGGAAACCCCTTTGTTCTTCTGTGCAAAGTCACAACAA
Source organism: Caretta caretta (assembly GCF_965140235.1). Classification (NCBI taxonomy): domain Eukaryota; kingdom Metazoa; phylum Chordata; order Testudines; family Cheloniidae; genus Caretta; species Caretta caretta. The sequence continues at coordinate 13,255,762 of NC_134209.1, forward strand.
CAAGATGGAGTTTGTAGCCACATGGGCAAGTCACATGTCCATGAATGAGTCAGCTTTTTGCAGGCCAGCACCATTGTTTACACGTTAGTTTGAATATTCCCAGGAAAGCTCAGATGTGGATTGGCGTCTCCCAAAGTCCATTGTTAGTTAAATACTCCCAATTACTTGAATAGTCCCTTCAAAATATGTTGGCCAAACCTCCCTTATGTGTTTCCTACAGCAAACACTTCAAATACAAGTATAGAGCCAATGCTCATAACTTCAGATATAAAAATGATACATTCATATAAATAGGATGAATATATTCAGTAGATCAAAACCTTTGCAAAGATATGTTACATTGCATATCTAGCATAAAGCATATTCCAGTTATCTTATATTTACACTTATAAGCATATTTCCATAAATATATAGAGTGCAATTTCACATGGGGTTGGAGTGATCTTTGGGCTGCTGTACATAAAAAGAAAAGGAGTACTTGTGGCACCTTAGAGACTAACCAATTTATTTGAGCATGAGCTTTCGTGAGCTACAGCTCACTTCATCAGAGGAAGTGATCTGATGAAGTGAGCTGTAGCTCACGAAAGCTCATGCTCAAATAAATTGGTTAGTCTCTAAGGTGCCACAAGTACTCCTTTTCTTTTTGCGAATACAGACTAACACGGCTGTTCCTCTGAAACCTGTACATAAAAAGAAACCCATCCATTTGCAAAGGGCCCGGGCTGTGAATTAAGCAGTATTTAAGGGGTGCATAGGTCTTGTAAATTTCACCCAGTGGTCCTAACATTTGCAGTACCTTCAACACTTGTCTATTGGTTCATCGCACACTGTACATGCAGCCAGTTATCCGAAAACATTTGGTGTACTGCACTGCTAACAGCAAGGCGAATATGTGGGGGTATGGGTGAGGAAGAGCCACTGAATACCGAAGGGAGGAGTCTACAGAAGGGACTCCCATGTACCCCTGAAAGAGATGAAAATTGTGAGAGACACCCCCAACTCTACATAGAGTGTGCCCCAGGTATACATTCTTCTTCAGGAGGCTGGAGAAAGCAACAACTATGTTTTGAGTGTGACAGAGCAATTTTTCTGTAATATTCTGGAAAGATCTTATTGTATTAAGATTGTGTACAATTGTGGGCTGGGATTTTATGTAACCTCTGTAGAGGGAGATATGACAGCTGTGAGACCTGGTGCTAGGCCCTAGGATGCTGATGCTCATTATACATATATGTGGGGATACAAACAGGCTGTACAGGATTGTATCCTGCTTTCTGCTAAGCTCCTGCAGTGGCTATGAGGGGCCTGGTTGGCAGAAATACAGGAATAGTTGGAGAGGGCTGTTGGCATTTACTCATCCTTTTGACTTCTGGTTGACTTGTAGCATTTTGTGCTCTTGCCTTAGCATAAAGGTATAAAAAAACCCTTGACAGTGAATCATTCATTCTTATTATTTTCCGTGTAGCAGAGCAGAAAGCTCTGAATATTCATGAAATTGGCATCTCGCTTTTTAATAAATAATATCACTCAATAAGGCCACCGATATATCTTCTTCTTTTCGTCCTGTGCACTACCAGCATTGGCTTAGTGTAACGACATGGAGTGGGAAGTTAACACTTGTGATGCAGGTAGAGGTGGGTCAGAACAGAACCTCAAATGGGATCAGAGCCAAATCACTCCTGGCAAACTCTACTTATGTTGGCTCACCTCCATTGCACGAAGTAGGTGAGAGCTGTATCTAGCAAACCACACTGCTTGGGCAGCAGCGTGAGGGCCTGGCCACTCCCTCTTCCCAGAAGGCCACACCCACTTTGGGGACATTGCTGGCTTACTATTGACTCCCCAGGGAATAAAAGTTGCAACCACTTTCCATCAACTCAATTCTTCCCCTACCCTCTCAGCAACTTTCTGCTGTGTTGAGGTTTCTATTTTAGTGAAGCCTTGTATTAGCTCAGGCTGGATGTGTCTCACGTGCTATCAAAGTACACAGTTCATTGCACTCTTCCCACAGCAGTGACTCCCTGTGTCCAGTGCAGGCCAGCATTTCTAGGGTTAAAGCCAGCCAGCATTCCTAGGTTTAAAGCCCTGCACCCCTAATTGCCACCCTCCCACCCCCATTGCCAATGAGATTTGTGATTATTTCTGAGCTTTCAGATGTAGAAATGTATGGTATGCAGGTGCCAGACTGCTGCAGTGAGGAATTCAAAAACCCTGGATAAGGAAATACGTATTTCTTATTAAATATGCCTTAGATTGAAACATTTGTGGGTAGCAGCTGGAATGCTGTAGTCATGGGTACACATAGACTTTATACCACCTGTTGATAACCGGAAGACGGATACTGTGTAGCCTGAAAGCGTGTCTCTCTAACCAACAGAAGCTGACCCAATAAAATATATTTCCTCCCCCACCTTGTCTCTCTGTTGATAATTGTGACAGGTGAGTGCTCTTATGTTGCTGAGAACATTCTTACTATAAATCATCAGTCTTGCTGAAAATCTAGTCTGACCTGTATTTGTTAGTGCAAATACGGCCTCTGTGCAAAACAGAGAGCTGTCCTGGGGAGAAGAAATCAATTAACTTTAAAAGGATCTCCCAAAAGGGCATGATTGCCACCTCGCAGGCTGGCTACCTACTGGAATGTACCTTGGTGTTAGCAGTCACAGCATAGCATGCAGTGTGTAACTGGTTTTGTTATGGGAAGACTTGTGCATTCCTAAATCCCTTCACCCTTGGCATCACACAAATGCTTTGAAATGAGGCAATACTTGTTTGATCTATGCCAGAAGAAAAATAGCTTGTGGATCCAAGCTTACTAGCTATGGAGTAGTGAAGAATTTCTGGTGTGATAGTGTATTAAAAACAGTGCTAACTGGTGACATAGGCCCAAATTTCAAGGGTATTTAGGCACCTTACTCTGTGGGTGCTAGGTGCCTAAATATCTTTGAGGAGCTGGGCTGTAATGCCTGTCAAGGTTCCCACCCTACTCTGAACTCTCGGGTACAGATGTGGGGACCCGCATGAAAGACCCCCTAAGCTTATTTCTATCCGCTTAGGTTAAAACTTCCCCAAGGCACAAATCCTTCCTTGTCCTTGTATGAGTACTGCTGCCACCACCAAGTGACTTACACAAAGATGCAGGAAAAGGACCACTTGGAGTTCCTGTTTCCCTAAAATATCCCCCCAAGCCCCTTCACCCCCTTTCCTGGGGAAGCTTGAGAATAATCTACCAACCAAATAGGTAAACCAGATTCTTAAAAAACAGAACTTTATTACACAGAAAAAAAAGTAAAAGAAGCACCTCTGTAAAATCAGGATGGAAGGTAACTTTACAGGGTAATCCGATTCAAAACACAGAGGCTTCTCCTCTAGGCAAAACTTTAAAGTTACAAAAAAAACCAGGGATAAACCTCCCTCTAAGCATAAGGAAAATTCACAAGCTAAAAACAAAAGATAATCTAATGTGCCTTGCCTTATTTACTTACTCTTTTTGCAATATTGAGACTCATTTTAGGAGAAGGAGTTTTCTGACCTGATGCTTCTCTGCTTCCCCAGAGAACACACAACACAGAGCACAAACAAAGCCTTCCCCCCCGCCCCAGATTTGAAAGAATCTTCTTTCCCCATTGGTCCTTTTGGTCAGGTGCCTACCAGGTTATTTGAACTTCTTAACCCCTTACAGGTAAGGAGGAATTCTAGGCTACCCTTAGCTGAATGTTTATGATAACACTCAAGCTTCAGAGGGACTATGAATGAAGGTTGTACAGAAGTAGCTCTTCAAAATATGATCTTTCCTCTTCTTTCTTGGGTGCTTTGATGGACAGTGAAAGACTTCATTCACCATGTTGACATTTAAAGGTAAATAACTGGGCATCAGATTTAGCACCCTCTGAAAGGAATGAAGAAGTTTCAGGGTCTCTGCTAACTCAGGTACACATATCTGCATTTTGGAGGCTTTCTCTACAACCATGAGAGCTAGATATTTAGGCCCTGATCCTCAAAGCTATTTAGGTGACAAACTCCTAATGTGAAACTGAATAGAATGTCAGTTTTAGTCAGCATCTGCCAGGGCTCCCAGAGTCATAGAATATCAGTGTTGGAAGGGACCTCAGGAGATCAGCTAGTCCAACCCCCTGCTCAAAGCAGGACCAATCCCCAATTTTTGCCCCAGATCCCTAAATGCCCCTCTCAAGGATTGAACTCACAACCCTGGGTTTAGCAAGCCAATGCTCAAACCACTGAGCTATCACTCCCCCCTGCAGTCAGCCATGCAGACTGCCCTAGGGCCGGGAACTCCAGGACTTCTAGGCTTATGGTTGTCTATTCGGGTTGCCCAACTGCCAACCAGCTCTACTGGCATCCCGCCCACTTTGCAGTGAGGACCCATGCTCACTCACATGAATGCTGAAAAGTCCTCCAGGGCCTTCCCACCAATCCCGCCCATGTGCCCAGAAAAAAGGACAAGCTCTCCCACAATTAACTGGGAAGGAATCGCTGCTCACTGAAGCATCAGGAACCCTGGGATGTGCCCCCAGAAATCCTAGAGCCACACTCTTATGCAGCACCAGTGAGGAAGCAATCACTGGGATAGGGCTTTGTCGTCTGGCTGCTCACCCCCAGGCTAAGCCAACCTGGGGGCTGATCACCCAGGTTAACTCTGCAGTGAAGACACCCTCAGTGTTTGTGTAGGGCCTAGTGCAATGTGGTCCTGTTCTCAGCTGGGGCCTCTAGAGCTACTGTGATACAAATAGTAAGAATGAGCTATGTTGACCTGGCACTGGGAGAATTCTGGGGGGCTTAGTGTGGGACTAGCCAGGCAGTGGGAAAGATTTCTCAAAGGACTAGGGGAGCTAGGCATTGGAGGGGCCAGAAAACAACCCCCATCAAACTGCAGTGCAGGCTGGGGCTTTCCCCTAAGAGAAAATCTGGCTGAAGAACAAGAAAATGGTAGTCAAGTTGGAGGAGCCATTGCAGCTGACCAGTGGGAGCCAGCACGAGCATGAAGATAAGCAGCATCAGCAGAACCTAGCGGTGAAGAGGATGTGCCAGCAGTGACTGCTGCTCCGGGGAGTGAGGAGAGAAGTGGCTGTCCATGCTCATGGTGGCTAATTCTAAGTTATTTGTTCTTTTGGTTTGCTAGTTTAAGGGTGCCCTGCAAAGGGGGGACATAGATAAGATAGAAAAGATAAATAGGAGGGTGGGGATTCAAGCTATATGTGCCTTTGTGGTTAAATCTGAAGAGAAAAATCTTGGTCTGTTATGTTCAAACCCATTTAAGCTTAGAAACATAGGGATTTTCTTCTTTTTTTGACCCCACTGACAAGATCCCAGCTATGCACCATTGAGAGCTGATGCACAGAAAGGCCTAAACAGTATGTTATCAGAACATGGCTTTGAACAATCAGTCCTAAATATTCAGCAATATGTACTCCCAATCTTGTAACTAATTTGTGCCATTGGTCATGGAAGTTACACCTGTAACTGACTGTAAAGGTGTTCATCTCTGATTGTTTGTGCATTAATTTACTGTGATTGTGCATGAAGCCATGGTAACTGCCTGCATAAACCATGCTTTTACTCTTCAGAAAATTTGCCTCGGTGTCCAAGGTGATACTCTAATAAATGCTTTTTTTAAATAGAAAAAAATAAGTATTTGATTGTGGTCTTTAAAATCCCAATATGATACAAGCACAGAAATAACAACAGTGTGTGTGTGTGTGTGTGTGCGCGTGCGCATGCATTAATGTGATACAACAGAACCTTGTGATTATTGGATCGTTCAGCTATTGGTCTTGTGTCTCCTCAATCCGTTTGAGTCACATACCATTGAGTCAGTATCATCACATTTCCACATGGGCACTACAGCTTTGATACTGTTCAGTCAGTGTGAAAAGCATGATCTATAAAGAGATTTTGAGGAGGCTCACATCTGACCTATACAGATTGGTAGGAACACATCCTTCCTGATAGAGCAAGACCACACAAATCTTTATTGTTGGAAGCAGAATGTTCAAATCGTCGTTTGCTTTCCAGCCAATGGAAGGGTTAAAAGATTATGGTGGCAGAGTTATTTATTTTATTCCAGAAGTTGCAGTGGGGGAGGTTTAGATTGGATATTAGGAAAAACTTTTTCACTAAGAGGGTGGTGAAACACTGGAATGCGTTACCTAGGGAGGTGATAGAATCTCCTTCCTTAGAGGTTTTTAAGGTCAGGCTTGACAAAGCCCTGGCTGGGATGATTTAACTGGGAATTGGTCCTGCTTCGAGCAGGGGGTTGGACTAGATGACCTTCTGGGGTCCCTTCCAACCCTGATATTCTATGATTCTATGATTCTATGATTCTACCCTAGCAGCAGAGCTGTGTGTACTGATTAAAGTTCACTAAACATCCCCAGTTCCCTCAGCCTCTCATAAGTCATGTGCTCCAGTCCCCTAATCATTTTTGTTGCCCTCCGCTGGACTCTTTCCAATTTTTCCACATCCTTCTTGTAGTGTGGGGCCCAAAACTGGACACAGTACTCCAGATGAGGCCTCGCCAAAGTCGAATAGAGGGGAACGATCACGTCCCTTGATCTGCTGGCAATGCCCCTACTTATACATCCCAAAATGCCATTGGCCTTCTTGGCAACAAGGGCATACTGTTGACTCATATCCAGCTTCTTGTCCACTGTAACCCGTAGGTCCTTTTCTGCAGAACTGCTGCCGAGCCATTTGGTCCCTAGTCTGTAGCGGTGCATTGGATTCTTCCGTCCTAAGTGCAGGATTCTGCACTTGTCCTTGTTGAACCTCATCAGATTTCTTTTGGCCCAATCCTCCAATTTGTCTAGGTCCCTCTGTATCCTATCCCTACCCTCCAGCGTATCTACCTCTCTTCCCAGTTTAGTGTCATCTGCAAACTTGCTGAGGGTGCAATCCACACCATCCTCCAAATCATTTATGAAGATATTGAACAAAACAGGCCCCAGGACCGACCTCTGGGGCACTCCACTTGATACCGGCTGCCAACTAGACATGGAGCCATTGATCACTACCCGTTGAGCCCAATAATCTAGCCAGCTTTCTATCCACCTTATAGTCCATTCATCCAGCCCATACTTCTTTAACTTGCTGGCAAGAATACTGTGGGAGACCGTGTCAAAAGCTTTGCTAAAGTCAAGGAACAACACGTCCACTGCTTTCCCTTCATCCACAGAGCCAGTTATCTCGTTATAGAAGGCAATTAGATTAGTCAGGCATGACTTGCCCTTGGTGAATCCATGCTGACTGTTCCTGATCACTTTCCTCTCCTCTAAGTGTTTCAGAATTGATTCCTTGAGGACCTGCTCCGTGATTTTTCCAGGGACTGAGGTGAGGCTGACTGGCCTGTAGTTCCCAGGATCCTCCTTCTTCCCTTTTTTTTTAAAGATGGGCACTACATTAGCCTTTTTCCAGTCATCTGGGACCTCCCCCGATTGCCACGAGTTTTCAAAGATAATGGCCAATGGCTCTGCAATCACATCCACCCACTCCTTTAGCACTCTCAGATGCAACGCATCCGGCCCCATGGACTCGTGCTCGTCCAGCTTTTCTAAATAGTCCCGAACCACTTCTTTCTCCACAGAGGGCTTGTCACCTTCTCCCCAAGCTGTGCTGCCCAGTGCAGTAGTCTGGGAGCTGATCTTGTTCGTGAAGACAGAGGCAAAAAAAGCATTGAGTACATTAGCTTTTTCCACAGCCTCTGTCATTAGGTTGCCTCCCTCATTCAGTAAGAGGCCCACACTTTCCTTGACTTTCTTCTTGTTGCTAACATACCTGAAGAAACCCTTCTTGTTACTCTTAACATCTCTTGCTAGCTGCAACTCCAGGTGTGATTTGGCCTTCCTGATTTCACTCCTGCAAGCCCGAGCAATATTTTTATACTCATCCCTGGTCATTTGTCCAATCTTCCACTTCTTGTAAGCTTCTTTTTTGTATTTAAGAGCAGCAAGGATTTCACTGTTAAGCCAAGCTGGTCGCCTGCCATATTTACTATTCTTTCTACACACTGGGATGGTTTGTCCCTGTAACCTCAATAAGGATTCTTTAAAATACAGCCAGCTCTCCTGGACTCCTTTCCCCCTCATGTTATTCTCCCAGGGGATCCTGCCCATCAGTTCCCTGAGGGAGTCAAAGTCTGCTTTTCTGAAGTCCAGGGTCTGTATTCTACTGCTCTCCTTTCTTCCTTGTGTTAGGATCCTGAACTCGACCATTTCATGGTCACTGCCTCCCAGGTTCCCATCCACTTTTGCTTCCCCTACTAATTCTTCCCAGTTTGTGAGCAGCAGGTCAAGAAGAGCTCTGCCTCTAGTTGGTTCCTCCAGCACTTGCACCAGGAAATTGTCCCCTACATTTTCCAAAAACTTCCTGGATTGCTTGTGCACCACTGTATTGCTCTCCCAGCAGATATCCGGACAATTCAAGTTGCCCATGAGAACCAGGGCGTGCGATCTAGTAACTTCTGCGAGTTGCCAGAAGAAAGCCTCTTCCACCTCATCCCCCTGGTCTGGTGGTCTATAATAGACTCCCACCACGACATCTCCTTTGTTGGTCACACTTCTAAACTTAATCCAGAGACTCTCAGGTTTTTCTGCAGTTTCATACTTGAGCTCTGAGCAGTCCTACTGCTCCCTTACATACAGTGCAACTCCCCCACCTTTTCTGCCCTTCCTGAATAGCTTATATCCATCCATGACAGTACTTCAGTCATGTGAGTTATCCCACCAAGTCTCTGAAACAGAAAGTATTAGCTATTGCTATTGAAAGCTAACAGTACTCCTTGGCAGTGCACAGAGGCTGCACTGGTAGGATGTAGAGTGCCACTAATGGATCGCTTCCAATCCAATCCATGACCAGCCTGAATGAAGAATAACAACTTTCTACAGTTGCTGTTGAGTGATCAGCAGGAGCCTATTATGCATAGTTATGCTGACTTTCTGCTGATCTTAGGGCATCTGTGTAGACTCTCAGGAGATTTAGAAATAGTCTTGGCTGGGTAAAACAGTGCCCATTACAACAAGGCAGGTTTGCGGACGATGGACCCAGTGCTGAAGCACTTAGTTTATACCCAGGCAAGACTCCCAGTGAGTAAAGGCTACATAACAAAGCCCCATATCAGTTCACCACTGGACAGCCTTGGTCAGGGTCAGAGAAATCAAAAGTTGATGACATTAACGGAACAGCTGTGTTCATTGCATTTGATTGGTGTGATGCCACCCTAAGCAGCTGAATAGAAGACCAGGAGGTTGTGGGACAAAACCTGGGACAAATTTATACCTCACCTATGGGAGAACCGGCATCTGCTGGTAGAGAATAAAACAGAGCAATTGAATGACCTAAAAAACTCCTTTGATGATTTAGTGGAGAAAAAGTGTCAATGAAAACAATAAAGTGAAACTAAAGAAACCATGAAGACATGGATTTGTTAGTTTCTGGCCAATATCCATGTTTAACTGGGGGCTTGTTACAAACTTGTAATGAAAACCAAGGTTATCAAAAGACTTTCTAAGGGTTATAAACCTTTCTAGCCAACCTGGGCACCATTCTCTGCAACTACGAACCCAGCCTTGAGAAAACCGAGTCTCAGTTTTGAAATTAGATTCTGGTTGTCTGCTCAGAACATGAACAATTCACAGTTGTTCATGAAACCAGGGGAAATGGTGAAGTTTTGACTGTTACTTTTAAAGTTTATATTTCTTTGTACCACAGTTTCATAAAATGAATTCTTTCATCATCATCCATATAAAGACACAGTGGTTCTGTGATCAAAGTACCCTCTAGCTCCAGAGTGTGGCCTTTCATAGAGTGTTGGTGGGTCATAGGAAGAAGGAAGCACACTGAAAGTAAAGGATGAGATCATTATAGTCCTTATATAATTAATTATTTTATTCCCATTCAGTGGAGATTCAAAATTATGCTCCTTTAGCCCCATGCCCTGACCAATCAAAGTCAAGTATGAGTCATAGGCTCTGTTCCTAGGCCTGCCCTCTTGAGCTTGTACAATAAGGTGGAGGTGAAGCTTCTGCAATAGCCCTGCCCCAACTCCATTGCCAGAAAAATCAGGAAGGAAACAGTCCCAGACACCAAACCCATAAATCCTGCCCTGGGAGTATGTGCAGTGGGGAGTCTTCCACTAGTAGCTCCACCTCTACCCCCATCTTTGACTGATTTAATATGGACACAGGATGGAATTCTGCCCCTAGATGTAATCCAAGTCCCATCCCATCTTCATTATGGTGGTGGGATATGCCACTGGTCTAAATAGTCAGAGCAGAAAAGGACAATGTTATTGAAATGTCTGAGGTTTTGCAGAATTCCACACCATTCAGCACAGAGGATAGCATTTTCAAAAGTTCACTTCAGAGGTCTAACTCTGCTCTCATTGAAGTCAATGGGAGTTGTACCATTGAATTAGATCAACGCTGAAAGTCTGAAAAATCCCAGTCAAAATGTAAAGACACTTAAGAACATAAGAATATAAGAATGGCCATACTGAGTCAGACCAAAGGTCCATCCAGCGCAGTATCCTGTCTACTGACAGTGGCCAATGTCAGGTGCCCCAGAGGGAGTGAACCTAACAGGTAATGATCAAGGGATCTCTCTCCTGCCATCCATCTCCACCCTCTGACAAACAGAAGCTAGGGGCACCATTCCTTACCCATCCTGGCTAATAGCCATTAATGGACTTAACCTCCATGAATTTATCCAGTTCTCTTTTAAACCCTGTTATACTCCTAGTCTTCACAACCTCCTCAGGCAAGGAGTTCCACAGGTTGACTGTGCGCTGAGTGAAGAAGAACTTCCTTTCATTTGTTTTAAACCTGCTACCCATTAATTTCATTTGGTGGCCCCTAGTTCTTATATTATGGGAACAAGTAAATAACTTTTCCTTTTTTCAGAGTAGCAGCTGTGTTACTCTGTATCAGTAAAAAGAAAAGGAGTACTTGTGGCACCTGAGAGACTAACAAATTTATTAGAGCATCAGCTTTCGTGAGCTACAACTCTCTTCATCGGATGCATACAGTGGAAAATATAGTGGGGAGATTTTATATACACAGAGAACATGAAACAATGGGTGTTAACATACAGAATGTAACAAGAGTGATCAGGAAAGGTGAGCTATTACCAGCAGGAGACTTGGGGGGACGGACGATGACCTTTGTAGTGATAATCAAGGTGGGCCGTTTCCAGCACTTTACAAGAACAGTAGGAGGAGAAATGAATAAAGGGAAATAGTTTTACTTTGTGTAATGACACATCCTCTCCCAGTCTTTATTCAAGCCTAAGTTATTGTATCCAGTTTGCAAATTAATTCCAATTCAACAGTCTCTCGTTGGAGTCTGTTTTTGAAGTTTTTTTGTTGAAGAATTTTAGGTCTGTAATCGAGTGACCAAAGAGATTGAAGTGTTCTCCAACTGGTTTTTGAATGTTATAATTCTTGATGTCTGATTTTTGTCCATTTATTCTTTTACGTAGAGACTGTCCAGTTTGGCCAATGTACATGGCAGAGGGGCATTGCTGGCACATGATGGCATATATCACATTGGTAGATGCGCAGGTGAATAAGCCTCTGATAGTGTTGCTGATGTGATTAGGCCCTATGATGGTATCCCCTGAATAGATATTTGGGCACAGTTGGCAATGGGCTTTGTTGCAAGGATAGGTTCCTGGGTCAGTGTTTTTGTTGTGTGGTGTGTGGTTGCTGGTGAGTATTTGCTTCAGGTTGGGGGGCTGTCTGTAAGCAAGGACTGGCCTGTCTCCCAAGATCTGTGAGAGTGATGGGTTGTCCTTCAGGATAGGTTGTAGATCCTTGATGATGCGATGGAAAGGTTTTAGTTGGGGGCTGAAGGTGATGGCTAGTGGCGTTCTGTTATTTTCTTTGTTGGGCCTGTCCTGTAGTAGGTAACTTCTGGGTACTCTTCTGGCTCTGTCAATCTGTTTCTTCACTTCAGCAGGTGGGTATTGTAGTTGTAAGAACACTTGATAGAGATCTTGTAGGTGTTTGTCTCTGGCTGAGGGGTTGGAGCAGATGCAGTTGTATCATAGAGCTTGGCTGTAGACAACGGATCGTGTGATGTGGTCTGGATGAAAGCTGGAGGCATGTAGGTAAGCATAGCAGTCAGTAGGTTTCCGGTATAGGGTGGTGTTTATGTGACCATCGCTTATTAGCACCGTAGTGTCCAGGAAGTGGATCTCTTGTGTGGACTGGTCCAGGCTGAGGTTGATGGTGGGATGGAAATTGTTGAAATCATAGTGGAATTCCTCAAGGGCTTCTTTTCCATGGGTCCAGATGATGAAGATGTCATCAATGTAGCGCAAGTAGAGTAGGGGCATTAGGGGACGAGAGATGAGGAAGTGTTGTTCTACAGGCCAGTCAGCCTCACCTCAGTCCCTGGAAAAATCATGGAGCAGGTCCTCAAAGAATCAATCCTGAAGCACTTGCATGAGAGGAAAGTGATCAGGAACAGCCAGCATGGATTCACCAAGGGAAGGTCATGCCTGACTAATCTAATCGCCTTTTATGATGAGATTACTGGTTCTGTGGATGAAGGGAAAGCAGTGGATGTATTGTTTCTTGACTTTAGCAAAGCTTTTGACACGGTCTCCCACAGTATTCTTGTCAGCAAGTTAAGGAAGTATGGGCTGGATGAATGCACTATAAGGTGGGTAGAAAGCTGGCTAGATTGTCGGGCTCAACGGGTAGTGATCAATGGCTCCATGTCTAGTTGGCAGCCGGTATCAAGTGGAGTGCCCCAAGGGTCGGTCCTGGGGCCGGTTTTGTTCAATATCTTCATAAATGATCTGGAGGATGGTGTGGATTGCACTCTCAGCAAATTTGCGGATGATACTAAACTGGGAGGAGTGGTAGATACGCTGGAGGGGAGGGATAGGATACAGAAGGACCTAGACAAATTGGAGGATTGGGCCAAAAGAAATCTGATGAGGTTCAATAAGGATAAGTGCAGGGTCCTGCACTTAGGATGGAAGAATCCAATGCACCGCTACAGACTAGGGACCGAATGGCTAGGCAGCAGTTCTGCGGAAAAGGACCTAGGGGTGACAGTGGACGAGAAGCTGGATATGAGTCAGCAGTGTGCCCTTGTTGCCAAGAAGGCCAATGGCATTTTGGGATGTATAAGTAGGGGCATAGCGAGCAGATCGAGGGACGTGACCGTTCCCCTCTATTCGACATTGGTGAGGCCTCATCTGGAGTACTGTGTCCAGTTTTGGGCCCCACACTACAAGAAGGATGTGGATAAATTGGAGAGAGTCCAGTGAAGGGCAACAAAAATGATTAGGGGTCTGGAACACATGACTTATGAGGAGAGGCTGAGGGAGCTGGGATTGTTTAGCCTGCAGAAGAGAAGAATGAGGGGGGATTTGATAGCTGCTTTCAACTACCTGAAAGGGGGTTCCAAAGAGGATGGCTCTAGACTGTTCTCAATGGTAGCAGATGACAGAACGAGGAGTAATGGTCTCAAGTTGCAGTGGGGGAGGTTTAGATTGGATATTAGGAAAAACTTTTTCACTAAGAGGGTGGTGAAACACTGGAATGCGTTACCTAGGGAGGTGGTAGAATCTCCTTCCTTAGAGGTTTTTAAGGTCAGGCTTGACAAAGCCCTGGCTGGGATGATTTAACTGGGAATTGGTCCTGCTTCGAGCAGGGGGTTGGACTAGATGACCTTCTGGGGTCCCTTCCAACCCTGATATTCTATGATTCTATGATTCTAAGTTAGCCATAAAAATGTTGGCATACGTGGGGCCATGCGGGTTTCTCCACACCACTCATGATTTTATAGACCTCTATCATATCCCCCCTTAGTCTCCTCTTTTTCAAGCTCAAGAGTCCTAGTCTTTTTAATCTCTCCTCATTTGGGACCCATTCCAAACCCCTAATCATTTTAGTTGCCCTTTTCTGAACCTTTTCTAATGCCAATATATCTTTTTTGAGATGAGGGGACCACATCTGTGGGCAGTATTCAAGATGTGGGCGTACCATGGATTTATATAAGGGCAATAAGATATTCTCCGTCTTATTCTCTATCCCTTTTTTAATGATTCCTAACATCCTGTTTGCTTTTTTGACTGCCACTGCACAGTGCGTGGACGTCTTCAGAGAACTATCCTCGATGACTCCATGATCTTTCTCCTGATTAGTTGAAGCTAAATTAGCCCCCATCATATTGTATGTATAATTGGGGTTATTTTTTCCAATGTGCATTACTTTACATTTATCCACATTCAATTTCATTTGCTATTTTGCTGCCCAGTCACTTAGTTTTGTGAGATCTTTTTGAAGTTCTTCACAGTCTGCTTTGGTCTTAACTATCTTGAGCAGTTTAGTATCATCTGCAAACTTTGCCACCTCGCTGTTTATCCCTTTCTTCAGATCACTTATGAATAGGTTGAATAGGATTGCTCCTAGGACTGCCCCTTGAGGAACAGCACTAGTTACCCCTCTCCATTCTGAAAATTTACCATTTATTGCTACCCTTTGTTCCCTGCCTTCTAACCAGCTCTCAGTCCATGAAAGGATCTTCCCTCTTATCCCATGACAACTTAATTTACATAGGAGCCTTTGGTGAGGGAACTTGTCAAAGGCTTTCTGGAAATCTAAGCACACCATGGCCACTGAGTCCCCCTTGTCCACATGTTTGTTGACCCCCTCAAAGGACTCTAATAGATTAGTAAGACATGATCTCCCTATACAGAAACCATGTTGACTTTTGCATAACAATATATGTTCTTCTATGTGTCTGACAATTTTATTCTTTACTATTGTTTCAACTAATTTGCCCGGTACTGATGTTAGACTTACCGGTCTGTAATTGCCAGGATCACCTCTAGAGCCCTTCTTAAATATTGGTGTGACATTAGCTATCTTCCAGTCATTGGGTACAATAGCTGATTTAAAGGACAGGTTACAAACCATAGTTAAGAGTTCCGCAATTTCACATTTGAGTTCTTTCAGAACTCTTGGGTGAATGCCATCTGGGCCCGGTGACTTGGTACTGTTAAATTTCTCAATTAATTCCAAAACCTCCTCTAGTGACACTTCAATCTGTGACAACTCCTCAGATTTGTCACCTGCAAAAGACGGCTCAGGTTTAGGAATCTGCCTAACATCCTCAGCTGTGAAGACTGAAGTAAAGAATTCATTTAGTTTCTCTGTGATGACTTTATCATCTTTAAGTACTCCTTTTGTATCTCGATCGTCCAGGGGTCCCACTGGTTGTTTAGCAGGCTTCCTGCTTCTGATGTACTTAAAAAACATTTTGTTATTACCTTTTGAGTTTTTGGCTAGCTGCTCTTCAAACTCCTTTTTGGCTTTTCTTGTTACATTTTTACATCTAATTTGGCAATGTTTATGCTCCTTTCTATTTATCTCACTAGGATTTGACTTCCACTTTTTATAAGATGCCTTTTTATCTCTCAGTGCTTCTTTTACATGGTTGTTAAGCCACAGTGGCTCTTTTTTAGTTCTTTTACTGTGTTTTATAATTTGGGGTATAGATTTAAGTTGAGCCTCTATTATTGTGTCTTGAAAAGTGTCCATGCAACTTGCAGGGATTTCACTCTCGTCACTGTATCTTTTAATTTCTGTTTAACTAAGCTCCTCATTTTTGCATAGTTCCCCTTTCTGAATTAAATGCCACAGTGTTGGGCTGTTGAAGTGATCTTCCCACCACAGGAATGTTAAATATTATTATATTATGGTCACTATTTCCAAGAGGTCCTGTTATAGTTACCTCTTGGGCCAGATCCTACGCTCCACTCAGGACTAGATCGAGAGTTGCCTCTCCCCTTGTGGGTTCCTGTACCAGCTGCTCCAAGAAGCAGCCATTTCAAGTATCCAGAAATTTTGTCTCTGCATTTCGTCCTGAGGTGACATGTACCCAGTCAATATGGGGATAACTGAAATCCCCCATTATTATTGAGCTTTTTATTTTGATAGCCTCTCTAAGCTCCCTTAGCATTTCATCGTCACTATCACTGTCCTGGTCAGGTGGTCAGTAATAGATCCTTACTGTTATATTCTTATTAGAGCCTGGAATTACTATCCATAGAGATTCTGTGGAACATGTGGATTCATTTAAGATTTTTATTTCATCTGATTCTACATTTTCTTTCACATATAGTGCCACTCCCCCATCTGCATGACCTGTTCTGGCCTTCTGATATATTTTGTACCCCAGAATGATTGTGTCCCATTGATTGTCCTCATTCCACCAGGTTTCTGTGATGCCCATTATATCAATATCCTCCTTTAACACGAGGCACTCTAGTTCACCCATCTTATTATTTTGACTTCCAGCATTTGTGTACAAGCACTTTAAAACCTTGTCCCTGTTTATTTGTCTGCCCTTTTCTGATGTTTCAGATTCTTTATGTGAATGTTTCTTGTCTGATCTGGCCCATACTTTGCTCTCTTTCATCCCCTCCTCCTGACTAAAACCTAGTTCCATTTTAGCAAATTTATAGACGGTGCTGTTCAAAGTAGCATAATATAAATGAACAAGCTGACTGAGGCTCTCCCAAAGGAGTAGCATTGCCCAGTTGATACAAACAACTTGTAATTCAAACCTTTAGTGAGGCAAATATTGCCTGAGATTGACAGATCTCTCTCATCTCTGTTATGCTTCAGGAGTCCTGTTGATCTTGACAATCTCATTGCATCCTACCTCTGCGTCAGCAGCTTCTGAGTCTGGTAATAATTGAAATAAATACAGAAAAAATAGTTATTGGCTTTGCTATTATTTATGTATTCCACTCCCCACTTCGCAGGGGGAGCACAGCACAGTAAAGGAAGAGCAACCTAATAAAAACCTAATCAAATGCTACGCTCTTAAAATATGAACAAATAAAAACAAATGGCGGCGGGGGGGGACTGCAATTTTAAAAACAGATTAAGAAAGAGAAGGTTATAAACATAGGCACAAGAGTGAACTGTTGACTCAAACAGCTGAGCTATAAAATGACATTTTAAAAATAACTTCGCTTTTTTTAATCTGTTATTCCATCCATGCCAGTTAGCGTCCAGCTCAGACACTAGTGCATGTTTTTTCTAATTTCGATGATGTAAGTTCACAGTGCATGTGGGATAGTTCTCCCAGGACACAAATTACTCTCATCTTGTAAGCCAGGATAGAAATCTTTGGAGTGTACAGCCACAGAGGTTTGGATCTTCAAAGGAGCTAAGAGAGTTAGGTTCAGATGACAGACTTGGGTGGCTAACTCCCTTAGGTATTTTTAATAATCCTAACTAAAAGTACAGTGACTATTGACTCAATAATCCCCAGACATTGCTCCTAGTTCAGAACGCTCTCTCTCTCCCTCTCTCTCTCTCTCTCTCTTTTCCAGTGATGGTTCAGCTCTCTTTATTCAAGTTACTTAAACCCCAGCTATGACACTGGACTCTGCTTTGAGGCTGGGTTGCTCCTTAGTAATGTGGAATGATATTGTTGCCACTTTCTTTCCTCAGTCACTGTGTCAGTATTTGCCTTGGATTCCACACTGCTGCCTGTGGCCAAATGAAATGAAGGCAAAGATATGAGTTTTCCAGGTGTCCCTCAGTGTTGCTGAGAATGGGATGTTAAGCAAGTAGTTCACATGCCTCACATCAGGAGAGTGTGGCAAGACACGGCCTGACCAAACAAGAATGGAATATGATCTCCGAAGAGAGGCTGAAAGTGTATGTAATGTCTCTTGACCCTGCCCCCCGGCCATAAATCATAACTGAAAAATCGAGAGCTAGCCTGGGTTAAGTGAGTGACAGCTGATCATACTCCTGCCCTTGACCAATTGGTGTTTGTTAAGGGTTATAAGATCCATCCCGACTAGCTACCACAACACCACGCATTTTGCTTTGCAGGTCTACCCCCAGTTATAGCCCTGCCCCCTAACTCTGCCCCCAAACCAAACCATGTGGAGACAGGCCTAGAAACCCCACCCCAGTTGTATCTCCAAGTCCTGTCTCTGCACAATGTGTGGTGGGTGGGTGGTAGCTCTCCCTCTGTTTCCTTGCCTGACCAATCAGCATGGAGACAAGGCTGGAAATTCTGTCCCTAGATATACCCCAAGTCCCATCCTATGGGGCATTCCTGGGTGGTACGTTTTCCTTTCTGGGGGGTAAAACCTGACTCCTGACACAGACCACCCAGAAAGCAGGATGGGTGTGAAAGACCTGGCTACAGACTGTCTGCCCTCCCCTCCATCAATTAGCAGTTGTTACCACCCATATACCTTGTACCCGCTAGCTGGAACAAAGCATCCTCATCCATTAGCCTGTCACCCCCTCCTTATCTTTACCAGGAGTTGGTGTGTTCTTGTGCCATCTCTTAGGCACGTGGTTACATAGTTACGTGGGGCCTCTGTGTGTACCATCCTCTCTGGTCAGGAGTGTGCTTACTTTGTATTAGCAGACACCCAGTATCGCTATTCTAATGTACTTGGTTCACAGCCTTTGGCCATGCTTTAGCCATGCCAAGGGCTCTGACGAGGCCTGCACCCACAGTCACACAGAAGTCTGGAGGCGAGGGTGTGTGTGTGTGTCAGAGCATAGAGGAAGGATGGCCCAGTGGTTAGGGTGCTACCCTGAGTTTTGGTAGAACTGGGTTCATTCCCAGCCCAGACTTACGTGTGGCGTGTGACCTTTGGCAAGCTGTCTGCTCCCTGTGCGCCTCAGTTCCTCATCTGTCAAATATGGATAAGAGAACTTCCCTATCTCCCGGGTGAGTGTGAGGGCAAATTCATTGAGATGGAAAGGCGCTTAGGTGCTGTGGTAACAGGGGCTACAGATCACTCTTCTGAGTTCCCAGGATGCTGCTTTACCACTGGTAAGAATACTTTGCACTTCTATAAAGTGCTTTGGAAAGATTAAGCCAAGTAGCTTCACACTTGCCTTTGTGAGGTGGGTAATATATACATTATTGTACAAGAGGAGGCGACTGAGCCACAGGCAGCACCCTTGGTTTATCCAAGGTCACCCAGGAGTTCTCTGGCTGTAGCTGGAGGAGAACTCAGGTTTATGCTTTAACCACTAGACCGCCCTCCCCACTGATAGCACTTCCTCCCTGTTGGCCTGAGCACCAGAAGATGACAACAATTTTTAATAAGAACACTTACAAATAACATGGCAAGGCAGGGGGCCATTTCAGATTTTGGTAGGTGCGGGGGTACCTTAAACCATGATTCCTGGGGCTACTTAGGAACTTGAAAACTCTAGTTTTTTGGCAGATAACTTAGCAATTAGCTGACAGGAGCCCTGTATCTAATTCCTATATAAAAGAAAGAAAATTAAATAAATATTAGACACACTCAGCTCTAATAACATGTTCTGACATCTTGTGGCAAGTCACTTAAGGGACACTGGTTAGGTTTAAAATTTTAATGTATAATCTTACTTTGTTACTAACTCTGTGGCGAGAGAGACCCCATAAGGACTCCTGGGTTCTACCCCAGCTCTGGGAGGAGAGCGGGATCTAGCAGGTTACTGCAGGAGGAAGATACATCTGGGTTCTATATAAGAACATCAGAATGGCTATATTGGGTCAGATCAATGGTCCAGCTAGCCCAGTATCCTGTCTTCCAACAGTAGCCAATGCCAAGTGCTTCAGAGGGAATGAACAGAACAGGTAATGATCAAGTTGCCCTGTTGCCCACTCCCAGCATCTGGCAAACAGAGGTGAAGGACATGGAGACATGGTGTTGGATCCCTGCCCACTCTGGCTAATAGCCATTGCTGGACCTATTCTCCATGAATTTATCTAGTTCTTATTGAAACCCTCTTATAGTTTTGGCCTTCACAACATCCCCTGGCAGAGTTCCACAGGTTGACTGTGAAGAAATACTTTTTTTGTTTGTTTTAAATCTGCTGCCTATTAATTTCATTGGGTGACCCCTAGTTCTTGTGTTATGTGAAGGAGTAAATAACATTTCCTTATTCAATTTTTCCACACCCTTCATGATTTTATAGACCTCTATCATGTCCCCGTTTAGCCATCTCTTTTCCAAGCGAGAAGTCCCAGTCTTTTTAATCTCTCCTCATACAGAAAGTATTCATACCCATAATAATTTCTGTTCCCCTTCTCTGTATCTTTTCCAAATCCAATATATCTTTTTTGAGATGGGGCGACAACATCTGCACGCAGTATTCAAGATGTGGGCGTATCATGGATTTATATAGCGGCAATATGATATTGCTGTCTTATTATCTATCCCTTTCCTAATCATTCCCAACACTCTGTTTACCTTTTTTAATTGCCACTGCACATTGAGTAGATGTTTTCAGAAAACTCTCCACAATGACTCCAAGATCTCTTTATTGAGAGGTTCAACTAATTTAGACCCTATCATTTTGTATTTATAGTTGGGATTATATCTTGCCAAGTGCATTGCTTTGCATTTATCAACATTGAATTTCATCTGCCATTGTGTTGCCCAGTCACCCAGTTTTGAGAGATCCTTTTGTAACTCTTCATGGTCTGCTTTGGACTTAACTATTTTGAGTAATTTTGTATCATCTGCAAATTTTACCACCTCATCGCCTATCCCATTTTCCAGATCATTTTTGAATATGTAGAATATGTACCTCTCTCCATTCTCACCTTTTATTCCTACCCTTTGTTTTCTATTTTGTAACTGAAAAGCCTGACAATGCTTTCAGGATCATTGAATGATCCTTAATTTACTTTAATGACAAGCCTTCTGTTATGTTAACTCCCCTGCCTCTGTTTATGAACAAACTCCCAGCCCCCAAGGCTGTGCTGCTCTCAGCTTCCAAACTCATCACATCTCACACTCAAGCTGTTGCAATTAAGAGCTCCGTCTTGTGCTAGGGTGTGATTAGACCTCCCCTATGAAACTCAGGGGGTGGGCTAGAGCCCTCCCCTGCCCCCCCATGGCACCCCTGTAGCCAGGCAAAAGCCTTCGTGGCAGGTTTAAGTAGCTTTTAATTGACAGGTACAAACAGCTCTTGCTACTAGCGTGTCACGTGATCTCTAGGGCTCCAGTCCGCACCAACTATTTCGTTTTCCCTTTAACTGTGTTGTAATGGTTTTAGTATTTCCCCCCATTATTATAATGCATACAGGGCTAGCTGCCTGCATTGTTTACGGCAGCCAATGAAGAATATCTGCTGCTGCATTCTCTCCCTTGTCCTTCAGGTCAAGGCAGAGAGCTCATGAATGATTTGAAATACTCAGGTAGCCACATGAGGCTGGTAATGTGTGAGATACTCATTTACTTGAAGTGTCTCATTGTTTCTCTGAAGAAACTACCCTGCACATCCCTAGAAGGTGGCATCAGCCATCGCTTAGAGGTAAGAAGTCGTGGGGGGAAAAGGCAGCATGGAGCTCATGAGGGGGCTCCAGTGCCGAGGATTTGCAATGATCAGAGGATGGGTGCTGCCTGTTCCTTTAAAACTGCCTTGAAACAGAAACAAGAGCAAGGGGCGGGCCCAGTGGCCAATCCATAGTGCCTTGTGATCAGGGCTTCCCCACCCAGGGGCGTGTACACCCCTCTGATTTTCCCTAACAACCCTCCTCCCCCAGTTTTGTGAACTAGTTACATGCAGTGTTGCCTGTTCAGTGACTGTTTGGAAATTTGAATGGAAATTGAAACATTAATACACACTTTAAAAGCATATACAGTGTATGATAAAATATGTGTATCTGAAAAAGTATAATAGATTTGAAAAGTATGAACATAGACTAGCTTCCTTATACAGCTGTTGTTTTTATGACCATGTCAGTGCATTCATTTAGGTGATTGCTTACAAATGACAATTTGAAATTATTAGGTTGGCCAATAAAGTCTAAATGAGCTCTCCCTGACAGCTAGTGATGAGCTGGGGGCTGGGGGAGAAAAGATTTTAGGACCAGACTGTATTTACATTCACACCTCATCTACCTAGGTATCCAGCAAGCAGAGCTGCATTGCCCAACCTCTAGATTTTGGCTGGGGTTGGGTTACAAATCACTTGAATGCGAGGTGGGAGGTGTAATGAAGTGTTATTTCCATTGTATGAGTAAAGGGCCGTAGAACTGTACTTAGCCTGTGCTGATTGAGGGCATCAAGAGAGGGTGGGGACAGGTGTTTTGCTTGATGGTCTGCCTGAGTCACAAGTATTATTAGACCTGCCCCCCTCCACTGTTTAAAGACAGAGCTGATTAGGCTCCATAGATGGTCTTTTGTTTTGTTAAGTGACCCCTACAGCTGAAATCACTGATAATGAGGTCTAAGTGCTTAGACCTGCTGTGGGACAGTATTTCTGTGGAAGAGACCCCCCCCAGCCTGCACTAGCTGCGAGATTCCCCCACTGAGAGCTCAGCTGAAATCACAGAGCTGGGTGGAACCACGCAGAGGTTATAGCGGCAGGTGGCAGCAGAAGGTGACGGCGCAGGGCCATTGGCAACAGAGCGATGGAGCAAATGGTGGCACAACGAACAACAGTGGCCGGAGTGAACAGTGAGCAGCTGGAGGAATGAGCAAAGTGCCTTCTTGCCCCCTACCTGGGAGATAAACTCATGTGAAAGCACCTCTGAACTCTAAGTCTCCACTGACCAAGGACAACACCGGTGAGTGTTAATGAGGCTGTTAAAAATGCTGGAGACACAACACAGTTCATGCAAACAAACATGGCTGTGGCCTTATACTTTCTATTTAAGCAAGAGATACCACACACTACAAACTGGAGGCCAATGTTAAGTGCATTGTCACTTGTTCACCCTGAAGTTGAACACTGGTTCTGAACAAGACCAGCAAATGCTCACTATCTTTCTGCAAGAAACTCAACTGACTGGCTAGAAGCATGAGGTGCAAGAGTGAAAGACTCAACAGTTGAAAAAGTGACGAACTCTCTCACCACAAAAAAAATTTGCATACATAGCTGATGAATGCACTGATACAAATAAGCATCAACTATTAAGTCATTCTGTACGTTATCTTGATGTCAGTGGTAGGCCAGTAGATGCATTTCTAGATGTTCAAGTTATAGAAGACAGATTGGCTGCATTTGTGACAACCCACATCTTAGAAGAATTAAATGCTTGTCAATGGGACCCCAAACAGATGGCTGCTTGTGCATTTGATGGAGCAGCAAACTTTTCTGGAAGACATGGTGGAGGACAAGCTTTGCTGAGAGAAAAGTGTAACCCTAGTGTCTCCTATACACCCTGCAGAGGCCATCTACTCCAACTAGCGCTAGTACGAGCTGCAGACTCTCCAAAAGACATTTAAAAAGCTATAAATTTAATATCTTCATTATATTATTTTTTCAGCAAGAGTCCAAAAAGACTGAATATCTTGGAAAATATAGAAGATACATTGGGACTGTAGTTCAAATTAGCCCAACCTGGGAAAACCAGCTGGCTTTCTCATGAGCGATCCTTGGCTGCTGTCTTAAAATTACTCCAGCCATTATTACTGGCTTTGGAAAGTATCTACCAAGATGGGATGGATCTAAGTAGTGGGGCTGGTGGATTACTTTTGCTACTACGTTCAGAGAAGACTATTGCCATTCTCTCTCTTGTAAGTCAACTGTTGAAAACAGTTGGGTCATTAAACAATGCCATCCAGGCATCTGCTACAACAGTAGAAGATCTTTGTCCAGCAATAGAAGCTACATTTGGATCAATCCAAGAGCTATCCATTGAAAAAGTACTGGAAGAAGCAAAGACTTCAGTTCAGAAGTTGACTAATGAAGGCATTTATATTGAATCCTTAAGTGAAGAGGACAAGAAGTATTTGTTAAGACAACTGAAAAAGTACACAGACTTGATTCTTAAATATCTACAACAGCGACTTCTAGATTCTACTCAACCTCTACGTAGCTTTTACAGATCCCTGTCCTATAAAACACTGACAGTTGAGTGGAGTGAGGCACTACCAGCAATGGGGCTGCCATGTGCTCAGGACAGAATAGAGAATTTGAACACACAATGGAATATCATACAACGACTCATCAGTAGTGGCTTGACCTTATCTTTGTGCTCTATTTCCTGGGCTGAAAGAAGTAGGAATTAGTCTCTTGCTACTCCCAGTCACAACAGCTACAGATGAGCGTTCTTTTGCCTCATTGAATAAAATTTTGTGTTCTGAAAGAAGTCGCCTTCTATCTGAACATGTGAATGATCTAATGAGCATATCAGTTAAAAGAATGGAAGTACCGGACACACGAGAAGCCACCAAAGTTGAACGCATTGCATTTAAGAAGTTCATTAACAGAGTTGTGCAAAATTATAACAAGAAACCAAGAAGGATGTAGATGTAGTTCTTCATAGAAGGCTTGAGTAGCCAACTTTAATTTTTGTGATGATTTTAAAATGAGTTAAATCTAATTAAATGGTCATGAAACATTTTCAGTTTTTACTATGGTGCCATAGAGCCACCTTTACCCTCATAGTCTCACCCCTCTTCGGCCCTGACCCAACCCCATGTAAATTTGAACCCCTCCCCCGCCCCCCCCCGCTCAGTTTCAATTCGTGAAGAAAACACTGCTTGTGTTGGGCTGTGGCAGAGTCCCCAGCCTGGGGTGGGCTGGTTACTGCTGGGAATTGCAGTCACTTCTGCAGAAGAGCAGTGAAAATAGCACGCCCTGCTGAACAAAGAACTCTCCTCTTTGTGTTTAATAATCACACAGAAACGCCACTTAGGGTCTGAACCTGTTCTCAATGCAATCAAAGGGAGGATCCCATTGACTCTGTTGGACTGGGCCTTTATTGCTTCCCATACTCATCTGATATGCATAAATAAATCCCTGCTGTGACTCCATTGACTGAAGTGCAGTTACAGGAGCGATGAAGTGGGCCTATTCTCCCTCCCAGTGGTCCCCTGTTAGTCACTCTGGCCATGACCAGCCAGGGCATTTCAGAACTTTCTTCACTCTTGGAATCTACAAGCCCTTTAAGCCCATCCCCCAACACAGCCCCACACCTCACTCAGAGCCCCTGCCACAGCACACGCCAGCTACCCCTATCCTAACCTTAAAGGGCCAGCTCCCTCTTTTCTCACAATTTATATCGTGAGTAATGCAGACAATACACAGACAACAGTAAACAAATCTCCAATTATTGTGCATAATCATTGCTAAAGATAAGACAGATTCACCTATTTCTAAACTCTCTCTTCCAGGCTCTTCATGTGGGAAGGGATGGTTCTACCCCACATGCAAGCAGCATACAACACACAGCATACAGCTTTTTCTCTGTTACATATTGGTTACAGAGAAAAAGGTTTAAAAGGAACCCCCCCTGCTTCATTTTACAGTTTGTTAAGCACTAATGATGAGGGCATGTATGTAGGAGGCCAAAAAGCAAAGCAAAACAAAACACTCCCCCCTCCAACTTTAAGAGATGTGTGTTTCTATCTGGGAAATATGGATGTGGTAAATACCATCACTGGTCTCAAATATTAACAGGCACATACTGTTCATGAAAGAGTGCTGATGTGTATCCCTGAATCACTAAACAAAGTGGGACCCCACAGTCAATTAATGTTACAAATAAGAAGCAAGCAATATTGACGGTTCACTCTGATTTAGGTAGCAGGTTATTATTCTTATTCTATTTACAGTAAGAGGAGGGATGTGTTTCAATTACTTTTCCCTATGTGATCATACTTTCCTCTTTGTGCCTGCTGGTTCAATTCTTGCTGCTCATATTTCCCAAAGGTGCCTTTTCCAATGGCTTTTCAGATGGCGGTGTGTGTTTGAATCCCATGGAATGGAATGCACTCCTATTTTACCTTCCATTTCAAGCGTCGATGTGCTGTAGGTTTTTAAATTGTTATCCCATAAATAGCGAATGCTTTATCAGCTGGCTTCTAAGCTTTATCAACTATAGCATTATTGTCTGAGCTTGCTCAGCTAGGTGTGTCCTCCTGCAGAGCACTTTTACTGTAATGACTGTCTCAATATTTTCTCCTTTCAGTTTTCCTTTCAAAGCCATCCTCCACATTCCTTTTGCCAAGCTTCAGCATTAGCTGGATTTGATTGTTGGTGCCAACCCTTCTTGAGAACAGCCCATGAAACTGGAGGGAATACAGCCCTGGCCCTCGAATATTCTTCCTGTCTTGTACATGGGCACCACGTGTGTAACTGTTTACCCTAAGGGGCATCAAAGTGGGTTTTCAGCCAGCCTGAGTTCCTGCAGCCAGCGCTTGGGAGTCTCTTGTCACAGACTCTCTCCTCCACACCCTCAGTGTAAGTCCCTGTGGGTCCAGCACCCAGGCCTGCAGAGCAGCCAGGCAGTTGGCATCTCCAGGCTGCCACCCAGCAGCAGCAGCAACCAGCTTGCACTCCATTGCCCATGACCTGCTGTGGCACAGACCATGGGAAGTCCTGCCTAAGGGTCTGACAGGCAGCAGCCTCATGGTTCCTGATTGTCTCTCAGCCTTATATACCCCAAGGGGTGTTCCAGGGAGTGTCCAGGCAACAGTGCAGCTCTTTTGCCATGACCATTCCTGCTCATGAACTCCTGGCTTTGACCTTGGCTTGATTTGGCTTCGCCTCCTGGCTCTGGTCCTCAGACATAACTCGGCATGTGTCCCTTGGTATCGCCCCTGGCCTAGAACCTGACTACGGGCTGCTCTGCTACTCCCAGACTCAGGTTTGCGCCCGCTCTGATCCTTGGTCCCGACTACCCTTGTTGGGATCCTGACATGTGTGGGGGCTTATTCCGTCACCCACTTACTTCCCTGGCCCTTCCCGCATGAACAGAGAGCAACAATACCCCAAGTCCGAAGGTGCAAACAATTCGATGTTTATTGGGTTGAACTTCCAGCAAGCATGATTCCAGTTTCCTTCCTTAGTGTCCCCCTTCCCAGCTCTGACCCCACAGAGCCTTACACCTGTGTCCCTGTTCCCATTTCTGCCCTTAGCCAAACATGATTCCAATTTCCCCACCCCATTCCCTGTTCCCATTTCCCCCACCCACCCACCCACCCACCCACTTCCTGATTGACTGCAGACTATCTAGTAAAACTTGAGTTCTGCTTAGCTATACCTTAACCAATCATTTTCCTGGAATTTAACTAACCAATCCTAACATATTGGAACATGATTATTTAACCAATTATATCCCACCACCTTAATTAGTTTACACCCTGCAAAATTAATTATACAGCAGACAGAAACAATCTCAGAACCAGACGGAGATTATACAGATAAACAATAGCAAAGTGGGAACTATAATGACAAAACTATACAGAAGTGAGGATTTCACATCCCAGCTATTGATAAGTGAGTTCTTGCCAGACAGGATGCCATCAAACTAAGTTTCCTTTTACATTTTCTAGGCACTTCCCTTTATCTGGAGGTAATAGGCACTATCAGGACAGGATTGTGTTCCTAACAGCCCAATAGCACCTTATTTCAATGTGACTAGTTTGGAATGTGAGGAGGTGACCGGTCGCTTCCCAGCTTATGGCTGCCTCTGCTGCTTAACCAAAGGCCTTAGCCTAAGAACAGGGCCTCAGACTGTCACAGTAAGAGAAGGACCTTACATGGGCAGTGATTTTGATTCTTTCTTTTATACCTCTAACTAGCCAAGTGATAAGAATACACCTAAATTCTTAGAGTCTAGGGCAGGTCTGAATAACTACATCATAACAGCGGATACTGGCTTCTGCGAAGGGAAACACCAGTGAGGTGTGTCTGTGTGGTAGGGAATGGAAGGGGCTGGCACTGCAGCTGTTGCTTGGTGTGCTCTCAGTACAGTCAGTGGGAGCAGGGCCTCATGAGGGCAGCAGGACACATAGCTTGGGTGCGGTAGTGCCCAGGTGACTCACTTCTCTTACCACTGCTCCCAGATAGATGTACCAGGGGATCGGGCGATGGTGTTGGTACCACTGCTCACTGAGACGAGGCCTCATGCCCTGCTAATCAGACAGATCCCTGGTCACTGCCGTCAGCCGCAGCTTTTCATCCGTGTGATACCTGGTGCCACAGCTGGGTGCCGGGCTCCTTGGGCTGTACTATAGGAATTTACTTCTCAGAGCAAATCATTGGGCCTAGGGGAAACCTGGCATCAATAGCGGTTCTATGCACCAAATGCTTGAAATGGACTTGGGGGAAACGTATGTCGAGACAGCTGTTCATGAGGAGACAGCTCAGAGGAGGGGCAGGGCTCCATAGGAGCCATTCTCCATAGGTTAGGCACCTCCACTGAAATTCAATGAGCACTGGGCACCTAAATCCATTAGGTTCATTTGAAAAGCCAAGCCTGGAAGACCAAGACAGCGCCTCATTTCAGAGCCACAAGGATGTGTGACCATCTCCCAGGCACCAGTGTAAGCTGTCTGCAGCTCTGACACTTGTGTAATACTGACTAAAAATAAAAAGCCCAGCTGTGTATCCCTTGCTCACACTGATGTGCACTTACACATGTGACAGGGTCAGGCCAGATGGCTACAGGAGAGTAATTCTTTTGGGATCCGGGATACATGAAAAAGTGCAGAGGTGCTGTGCGTCCTGCCCAGAGTGCCAGCTGCACAGTCCCTGTCCCCACTTGAGGGCACCTTTAGTACCTTTTCCCATCATAGAGGTCCCCTTTGAGTGAATAGCCATGGACCTAGTGGGACCCCTGGAGAAGACATCCCAGGGCCACCAATATATACTTGTTGTTTTGGACTATGCTACTCGCTACCCAGAAGCTGTCCCCCCGCAGAACACAGCCTCTAAAATGATAGCCAAAGAGCTGGTGGGGATCTTTGCCCGAGTAGGGCCACCAAAGGAGATATTAACAGACCAAGGTACCTGTCATAAATATAAAGGGAAGGGTAAACACCTTTAAAATCCCTCCTGACCAGAGGAAAAATCCTTTCACCTGTAAAGGGTTAAGAAGCTAGGATAACCTCGCTGGCACCTGACCAAAATGACCAATGAGGAGACAAGATACTTTCAAAAGCTGGGAGGAGGGAGAAAAACAAAGGGTCTGTGTCTGTCTGTGTGATGCTTTTGCCAGGGACAGAACAGGAATGGAGTCTTAGAACTTAGTAAGTAATCTAGCTAGATATGCGTTAGATTATGATTTCTTTAAATGGCTGAGAAAATAAGCTGTGCTGAATAGAATGGATATTCCTGTCTGTGTGTCTTTTTGTAACTTAAGGTTTTGCCTAGAGGGATTCTCTATGTTTTGAGTCTAATTACCCTGTAAGGTATTTACCATCCTGATTTTACAGAGGTGATTCTTTTTTACTGTTTCGTCTATTAAAATTCTTCTTTTCAAGAACTGAATGTTTTTTTCATTGTTCTTAAGATCCAAGGGCTTGGGTCTGTGGTCACCTATGCATATTGGTGAGGATTTTTACCAAACCTTCCCCAGGAAGTGGGGTACAAGGGTTGGGAGGATTCTGGGGGGAAAGGCGTTTCCAAACAATGCTTTCCTAATAAAATAAACCTGGATAAACGTTTGGTGGTGGCAGTGGAAGTCCAAGGGCAAAGGGTAAAATAGTTTGTACCTTGGGGAAGTTTTAACCTAAGCTGGTAAAAGTAAGCTTAGGAGGTTTTCATGCAGGTCCCCACATCTGTACCCTAGAGTTCAGAGTGGGGAAGGCACCTTGACAGTACCCCATTTATGTTGAAGCTAAGGAAGGACCTCTGTACGCTGCTCCATATCCATACCCTGAGAACTTCAGTCTATCATCCGCAGACTGATGCGCTGGTAGAAAGGTTTAACCGAACCCTCAAGGCAATGATAAGGAAAGTGGTAAGTTGGGACAGGAAGGATTGGGATACCCTACCTTATGTTTGCGATCCAGGAGGTACCTCAGGCCTCAACTGGGTTTTCCCCCTTTGAGTTATTATACAGACTCCACCCCCGTGGCATACTAGATATTGCAAAAGAAATCTGGGAAGAGGAACCTAATGAGGGGTGAAATATAATTGACCATGTGTTGCAGATGCACGAACGGATAGCCTGGGTCACCCCTATTGTACGGGAACATTTGGAAAAGGCGCAGGAGGCCCAGCAAACCCATTACAATCACCAGACAAAAGTCCAACAGTTCCAACCAGGGGATCGGGCGATGGTGTTGGTACCTATGGCAGAAAGCAAGCTTTTGGCTCAATGGCAGGGGCCCTGTGAGGTGCTTGAACCTGTTGGGGAAGTAACCTACAAGGTGCGGTAGCCAGGATGCCGGAAACAAGAACAAATTTATCACATTAACCTCTTAAAGCCTTGGCACCAATGAGAGGTGTGTGTAGTGGCCCAAGGGACCCCAATCCAGGGAAATAACATGCAGGAGCAGATCAGGGCATCCACTGATCTGACACCAAACCAGAAGAAGGAGGTAACTGAGATGATCAACCGATACCAGGACGTGTTTTCAACCAAACCAGGTTGGACCACCGAAGTATATCACCACATCATCACAGACCCTGGGGCAAAGGTAACTTTAAGGTCCTATCGGGTCCCAGCGGCAAAAAGGGAGGAGATCAAGGCAGAGGTAAAAAGGATGTTGGAGCTGGGAGTCGTCAAAGAGTCCCACAGTCAGTGGTCAAGCCCAATTGTGTTGGTGCCCAAACCTGATGGCACCACTAGGTTTTGTAATGACTTTCGCCGGCTGAATGAGATATCCAAATTCAATGCATACCCCATACTCCATATCGATGAGTTAGTTGACCGCCTGGGCAATGCCCGATTTTTGACCACCCTTGATTTAACAAAGGGATACTGGCAGATTCCCCTTGCCAAAGACGTGAAAGAAAAGATGGCATTCTCTACCCCAGAGGGTCTGTTTCAATATACTGTGCTTCCTTTTGGTCTGCATTAGGCACCTGCCACCTTCCAGCATCTTATGGACAAGCTCCTATGGCCCCATACCAGTTATGTAGCGGCATACCTGGATGATGTGATTATTCACACCCCCGACTGGGAAACCCACTTCGAAAAGGTGGAAGCAGTTCTGGAAATGCTAAGATGGGCTGGCCTCACAGCCAACCCAACCAAGTGTGCTATAGGGCTAGCCAAGGCTAAATACCTTGGCTACACTGTAGGAAGGGGCATGGTCAAGCCCCAGCTAAACAAACTAGAGGCTATCCAAAATTGGCCCCGGCCGAATCGGAAAAAGCAAGTCCGGGCATTCCTGGGTGTGGTGGGGTACTTCCGACGATTTATTCCCCATTTTGCTACCAGAGCGAGTCCCCTGACAGACCTGATAAAAGCCCGGGGTCCAGACATGATGAAGTGGACAGATGCCACAGAGGAAGCATTCATGGGTCTACAGACAGCCCTCTGCAGTAATCCTGGTCTTATAGCCCCAGCCTTCAACAAAGAATTCATTTTACAGACAGATGCATCTGAAGTAGGATTGGGAGCTGTTCTATTGCAGATGGTTGGAGATGAAGAACACCCAATCCTCTACCTCAGCAGGAAACTCCTCCCGAGAGAGCAGAAGTATGCTGCGGTTAAAAGAGACTGCCTAGCTGTGAAATGGGCCATGGAAACACTATGTTATTACCTTCTGGGATGACAGTTTACCCTTGTGACCGACCATGCACCCCTCCAGTGGATGCAGCGAAATAAAGAGAAGAAGGCAAGGGTGACCAGATGCTTCCTGTCCCTACAACTTTTCCAATTCACCATACAACACTGGGCTGGAAGCCACCATGGCAATGCAGATGGCTTGTCACAGGTACTCTGCCTGATGTCCCAGGTTTCCCAACCCCATGGTGTTGAGCACGGGGGGGGGGTGGGTGGGAGGGGGGATATGTGACAGGGTCAGGCCAGATGGCTACAGGAGAGTGATAGAAGGCAGATATATTAGCCCCAGGTTAAGTTCCCTGGGTAAGGTGACAGGGAAGGTTCTAGAACAATCAGGAACTTTCTGGAAACAATTAAGGCAGACAGGCTGATTAGAACACCTGCAGCCAATCAAGAAGCTGCTAGAATCAATTAAGGCAGGCTAATCAGGGCACCTGGGTTTAAAAAGGAGCTCACTTCAGTTTGTGATGCACGTGCAAGGAGCTGGGAGCAAGAGGCACAAAAAACTGAGAGTAAGAAGGCATACTACTGGAAGACTGAGAAGTCCAAGCATTATCAGTCATCAGGAGGACGGTCCTGTGGTGAGAATAAAGAAGGTGTTGGGAGGAGGCCATGGGGAAGTAGCCCACAGAGTTGTAGCTGTCACGCAGCTGTTACAGGAGCCACTGTAGACAGCTGCAATCCACAGGGCCCTGGGCTGGAAGCCGGAGTAGAGGGCGGGCCCGGGTTCCCCCCATCTCTCCATCCCCCACAACTCCCTACTTGATACCGGAGGAGTTGACCTGGACTGTGGGTTCACAAAAACGGCCAAAATGAGGGCTGCCATGAATCTCTGAGTTGAGCAAATCCACCAATAAGCGCAAGACCCACCCAGGTAGAGGAGGAACTTTGTCACACACAATTAATCGCAACAAAATCAGACTGCATTGTCAGGCTACAAATTAACTGATTTATGACAAAGAAACGAATTTCTTATATGTAAAGCTTTCTGCGATATTAATTTTCTTGGTCCCACTCTCCTTTTGTGTTCCAGGCTCCCCATCTTAATACACTCAAAATTGCCTTCACGAAACAGGGACACTCCACCAGAGAACTAGATCGTATCATGGAACGGGCCACACAAATACCCTGAGAGAAAATTAATTACAGAAATAAACCCCCCTCCGACACCTCCTCCTACTTGTAACATACCATCCCATACTGGAACCCATATGAGGTATCATGAAACAATTACAGCCCAAATTCCATGAGGACCCCCTCCTGAAATAAATCTTTCCTCTTCTGGCCTTAAAACAACTCCCAACTTCTCCAAGCTCATCATCAGACGCAAGCTCCACACAGACCATGACACGCCAACTCAAAGCAGCCCCAGACTCTGCCAGAACAACAGATGCAAAACCTGCAGCCATAGCTCTGCTGCTATAATGATCAATAATCCCCAGTCCAATACATCTTTCAAGAACCATGGGTCCTACACATGCCTATCACAACAGGGGGTGTACCTCATCCAGGGCACTAAATGCCCCAATAAAAACTATGTGGGTGAAATCAGACAATTGCTCTCCCACAGGAAAATGATAAAAGACACAAACACCCTATCATCTCTGGGTGAACACTTTTCACAAAAGTGTTCACTCGATATCTGACTATCAATCCTCATCCTCAAAGGAAATCTGCACATCACTTTCAAACGACAAGCCTGGGAGCTTAAATTCATAACGTTGTGAGACACTAAAAATCATAGTCTTAATAAAGACACTGGATTTATGGCTTATTACAGCAATCTGTAGCCCCATTTTTGTCCTATGGCTACAGGGGTGTTACAGGCCACTTCACCCTGAATGGTCCCTTGAAATATGTGCTAACTACTTATCCTAAGCAATCTGGTCAACCTTTTATTTAGCTGTGATGCTCAGAGCACCTTTCCCAGACCTGTAGAAGAGCTCTGTGAGGCTCAAAAGCTTGTCTTTCTCACCAGCAGAATATGGTCCAATAAAAGATATTACCTCCCCCAGCCTACCTTGTCTCATTAAGATTGTGTGATTGCAACAGAAGTTCCACTCTTGACTATGTTGTTTTGCTATCCATTGGGTTTTAGCAGTCATTTGTTTATCAAAACATCTTTACTCTGTCTAATCCATTGACCACCTGACCCACATCTTAGATTTTCAATAAATGGCCAGGGTGTCAGATACTTGGTGAACAAAATCTGAGCTCCAGGCTCCCTGTTCTGCTCCAATGAGCTGGCTCCCAGTAAGCCATACTTAACACTTTGGGGAGTTACAATCTCCTTGATGAAAACAGAGTTGGGCAAACAATATGAGAGATGGAGATTATAGCTCCAAGATCTCCTATGAACATGGGACTGGAAGGAACCTCCTGGGGGGGTCATCAAGTTCAGTTTCTCCTATTATCACAGGCAATGCATCATACAGTCAGTGGCAAGAAAATGTGTCTGCTGAGACTAGGCATATGATTCACTTCTTATTAGACCTGATGATTAATGGCAGTGTGGCTATCTTGACCAATGCTGATAATGTATGCTCGGTGCCAGTCTGATCCCACTTTTTCATCCATGTAATTTCATGGAGTTTATTAATTTTTGCCCTGTGACCTTATATTACAAGTCAACAGCTTTGGTTGATAATTTGGCTGTGTTTCTTTAATTGGCTGCACAAACTGAATTAAATTTTTATAGTCATAGTGTTCACTGATTACTACACCAGCAGTTGCTATTCTAGCTGTATATTTTACTTATAGATGAATAATCAGCCCCTTTTAGTCCATGAGTAATTTGCAGCATTTAATTTGTTCCTTTGTTTAATTCTGTCTAAATAATTTATTTTCTTAGCCTCTGCAAGCTAGTGTTGCACCCTTGTCCCAGCCTCTTCATCTGTTCCTTGGAGATGTTAGCTGTTCTGATGCCATGGATGCTAATAAATAAGAAAATAAGATCATAGAGTCATAGAATCATAGAATATCAGGGTTGAAAGGGACCTCAGGAGGTCATCTAGTCCAACCCCCTGCTCTAAGCAGGGCCAATCCCCAACTAAATCATCCCAGCCAGGGCTTTGTCAAGCCTGACCTTAAAAATATCTAAGGAAGGAGATTCCACCACCTCCCTAGGTAACGCATTCCAGTGTTTCACCACCCTCCTAGTGAAAAAGTTTTTCCTAATATCCAACCTAAACCTCCCCCACTGCAACTTGAGACCATTACTCCTTGTTCTGTCATCAGCTACCACCAAGAACAGTCTAGATCCATCCTCTTTGGAACCCCCTTTCAGGTAGTTGAAAGCAGCTATCAAATCCCCCCTCATTCTTCTCTTCTGTAAACTAAACAATCCCAGTTCCCTCAGCCTCTCCTCATAAGTCAAGATCAGCCATACTGGGTCAGATCATGGCCTGCCTTGCCCAGTATCCTGTCACTGACGGGCCCATATCAGAGCATCAGGGGGAGTGTCCAGAATAGGAAAATTACAGCATGATCCACCTTTGGCTTCCACTCCTGGCTTCTGGCAGTGAGAGGTTTAGGGCTGCCACAAGTATGTGGTTATACTTTTGGCCATTAAACATCCCTTGGCAATGAGTTCCACAGGTTCATTGTGCATTGTGTGAAGAAATACTTCCTCTTGTTTGTTTTAAACCTGCTGCCTGTTCATTTCATCTGGTGACCCCTGGTTTTTGCGTCATGGGAGAGAGCACCTTCTCAGAGGCCTGGCTCCAGACAGTACAATGAACTCCCCCAGGAACTAAGGACCACTG
Organism: Caretta caretta; assembly: GCF_965140235.1. Taxonomy (NCBI): domain Eukaryota; kingdom Metazoa; phylum Chordata; order Testudines; family Cheloniidae; genus Caretta; species Caretta caretta. Next base: position 13,291,022 of record NC_134209.1, read on the forward strand.
CTGACCTCTGCTTTCCGCTCCGTTCCTTGACCTTGCCTTCTCCAGAATAAACACAGAGTGACAGGCATGTTTATTTCACTAACAAAAAAAGACGCCCAACCAAAACAAGACACCCCACTACAGGCACACGTCTGTCTCTGGGGAAAGGACGGGAGAACAAACACCATGTGACAGATTTTAGTCACATTGCTTAATGCACTTCAGGCAGGTGTTCAGAGACTAGGGTGATGCGCATGGCATAAAAGCCTACATGGAACAGACTAGACAGAGAGTTAATGCAATTGTAAATCCTTAACAATGGAGATCTAACACTATCACCAAAGCACTCCCTCCCACCGCAGGCCATTAGCCCCCATTGAGGGCAACTCCTCTTGGGCTGCGAAAGTGTCCCATGTGCAATGCAAGCTCATGGTGGGGCTGCTCCCAGGCTGTTCCCCTCACCCCGAGCTTGGTCTCTGGGTCTGCTGCATCCTGCATGTGGTTTCCTCCTGATCTGGCAGCAGGGAGTCAGGGGTGAGACTTCCAGCCTGCTTCCCTACCATTCATGGCTCTGTGGGGCATGGATGGCCTCCAAGGCACTGCTTTTGGCACTTGGGGCAGCAGAGATGACAAGGCTGAGAGGGAACTATGTGTGGAAGGGGGTAGAGTAATGCTACACGAGGATGCACTAACCTTTAGGGCCCTGAACATGAGCATGCTCCTACTGGCTGTCCATAGTGAGGTAATTCTCCAGGTACCTCCCCCTCTGCCACCCACTTGGGCTGTGTCACAGAGCCATTGGGAACCCCTGAGGTGAGGCTGTGCAGCCATGCACATAAGCTGAGTACCACAGAAATACAAAGAGAGCAGAGTTTGGGGAGAAGTGTTTGGGGCCCCCAAGGAAGCCCCTCATGGACATTTTACAGATGGCAATGTGCACTCACGGCACAGCAGCTGCTGGCATATCCTCTTTGGAACAGAGGCGCAAGAGGAGGCTCTCTGGAACACCAAGAGTAAATGGTGCAAGTGAGTGATGCCGATTTTGCTTGTACAAGTGATCTTTTGGCTCAGGTCTGACCCTAGTGAGTGGAAGTGACAATAAAGTTGCCACCACATGGCCAAGAGCAAGTGTCTGGGTGCTGCAGAAAGGCAGATGATTGAGTGAGGTGCCCATAAACCATTTGCTAAGTATGACGGGAGCAGTTCCCTTCCTTTCCGGGGAGTGACAGTAACCACGCTGCACTTGTGCTTAACATGTAGCTAGTCTGGGATTTTTTCATTTTTGTGCTGCTCGATTTGCTTCATTTGCTTTTATGATGGTGCTTAGGCACAATTAAATGACAATGTAACGTGTACAATAACTCATGGAAAGTGTTAGTGAGGGCTGGAATGAAGGTGATGGGGTTTATGCAAATTTCCAAGCACTCCATTCAGCACATGCCCACCCCAGTGTGCTGTGTGCATGCACTCTGCCTCAATCCAGCTTTCATAGCCTGCTCCAGCCACAGAGCTTCCTGTTTCTAGTCAGTAGCACTAATCTCTGCTGAGTGGCATGCTGGAGAAAGGGGCAAATGCAAGAAGACAAGAAATAAGGGGCATTAGACTGACCAAGTTGTGACAGGTTCACCCCACAGGGGCCACCTGGAACTGGGTTACCACTGAGCCCCCTGACCCACCAACCTGGGCTCCCTCTCACACTGTATTGCTGTGACAAACTGCAAAGCCCTTCAGCCTGCACTTTCACCAGCATTCACACAGGAAGGGAAGGGACACACCCAACCGCCAGCTTCCCAGCCTTCGACCCCAGAGCAGTACCATCCAGTCCTGATCAAATCTGGCCAGTATATGGGTTTAATACCTGGTCCGCCTCCCCCTCACTGTGACGAGAACAAAGCATTCTTGTGGTAACCATGCAGAGATTTCCCCCAAGCATTCAGGTCAAAGCTCACTGGTTTAGATTAAAACAAAAACAAATTTATTAACTAGAAAAGATAGATTTTAAGTGATAAGTGATAGCAAACAGATCAAAGCAGATTACCTACCAAATAAACAAAAAAAGCAAACTGAGCTTAATATACTAAATAGATTGGATATGAATAGCAGAGTCTCACCATAAGAGATGATACAAGCAGGCTGCAGATTCTTAAGGGGCAAGCTACACTTGCTTTACAGCTTCGAATCCCCAGGTATTTCATACACAGGCTAGAAATCCCTTTAGCCTGGGTCCAGCACTTCCCCCAGTTCAGTCTTTGTTCATCAGGTGTTTCCTGGAGTCTTCTTGTGTGGGGAGCAAAGAACACCAGATGATGTCACTCCCTGTCTGATGTAGCTTTTGCATATGGCAGGAACCCTTTGTTTCAGAGCTTGGTTCCAAGACCAGTCTGTGGAAAAACACTGACATCCCAAGATGTAGTCCAGCATCATGTGGTCTGGTCCTTGTAGAGTCATAGCAGCCATCACTCACAGGCTGTCTGTAGCATTCTCAGGAAGACTCACCAGGTGGGAGACGAGCTTTTCCTAAGGCCTATTGTTTTTCCCTAATGGCCCATTGCCCCTAATAGACCCTTCCCCACCCACTATCTAGACTGAAAACATTTTATCTAGTGGGCATTTCCCAGGTGTAACTACATTTGAAATACAGATACATAGTCAATATTAATAACTTCTGATACAAAAAAGATACATGCATACAAATAGGATAATCATATTCAGCAAATCATAATCTTTTCAATTGCACCTTAAATGACTCATCTTGTACAAAATGTGTCATAATTATGTCATAATTATACCATAATAATATTACTGTGAAGAATATGAGGTGCAGTGTCACAAAAGTATTTATTTGATTTTTACTATCATATCTGAAATGTGCATGTCTGCTTTGGCATATACCATATAGAAACAGGTGAGTATCCCGAGAGCAGGTGTATGCATCAGCCTTTTAAGCTTGATCTTGCAAGTATTTTAGTTACATGCTTATCTTTAGGCATGTGGATTGGTCTATAGAAGACAGTAGACTATTTCTGTCCCTGTACTGTCTTTCATTTGCATGCACGGGGCCTGGTTACTAGGTGGAATTCCTTAACATTGTTCAAGAGGGGTGTTATAGCTAGAGGGTTAGGACTTGTCTAGCCTGGCCTAGGAACTATGTTTAACACATTGGTTCCAATAAAAGGGCCAGATTCACCAGCTCATTCCAGCTGATTTGTGCCACTCTGGTGGGGCAAAATGGCCTTGAACTTGGCTCAGCCCACTAAAAAAGCCAGAATTTCAACTACTTTGCATCACAGGAGCCTTGCAAAGCAGCCAGGGCACATAAGGGAATGTGGCCCTGAAACCCATCCAGGTTGAACCGCTTTAAGCCCCCTGGGATTTATGACTAAACCTAGGCCCTGCTTTGCCAGACAGGCCTAACAGAAAACTAGGTCAGCAAAATATGTTTCTGCAAAATTGTCAGCTGATACGGAGCAGGTGTTTTACTGCTTAGCCTAGCACAGCAGCGCTCCTAAACCTCCTCTTCAATTTGACAGGTACTCATGCATTCCCTACTGGTGCTCCCCCTGGTTCCTCTTTGCAGTGCCAGCAGTGATAGGAGTGCTAGCATAGGCAAGGTTTCAGGAGGCCACTGGCATTTTAACCACAGTGCTGTCTAACCCTGCAAGGTCCAGGTCCACACAACAGGGCATTGAGACTCCAGCAGCTGCCTGCATCCTCTCTAGGCTAGGGTAGCACTGAGGCAGTAGCAATGCAATGGGAGGAGATTCCCCATGCAAGTCTAGGACAGACAAAGCCTGGTGTGGATTCCAAATCAATATTGAACCTGGTGTTGCTCCATCCATGCTGGCCTGGGCACACCACGGCTAGGCAGAGCAGTTTAAACAGGGATGGGCTGGAGCCACAAACTTTGGCTCCAAAGTTCAGCTCTGTTCGGACCCGAGTACCCGGCCTATCACAGGGAAAAGGGCCAGCACCGGAGCTTGGAGTTGATTTTCCCTGCCGTTTGCAGGTGATCAGATCCAGGGGTATCACTCAGGCCCAGTTTTAGGTCAGGAGCTAGGAGTCCCAGTGTGAACAAGCTCCTGAAAGGAGTAGCCCTGCTGGATGCTGAGGGCCCTGAGGGAAGTCGCTGAGAGCTGGGGGCACTAAGGCCCAGAAATAAAAGGAGTCAGGAGCCTAAATACCCCTGGGGTGAAAGAGCCTTTGGCATGAGGGTTACGAAGGTGCTGGCCAGGAAGAGGTTTCAGTTTCAGTGCTCTGAAAACTCTAGCACGAACAACCTTTTCCTGACACTAAACATACAGCTAAGGGTAGCATAAAATCCCTCCTTTACCAGTAAAGGGTTAAGAAGCTCAAATAACCTGGTTGGCACCTGACCAAAAGGACCAGTTAGGGGAGAAGATACATTCAAATTTGTGGGGGAAGGTTTTTGTTTTGGGTTTTTTGTGTTCTCTCGGGAGACAAAGAGAGAGACCAAGCAAGTAATCCAGCTCCTACTGAATGATACATCTAACTTACAGAAATAGTAAGTAATAGCAAGGAAATGCATTAGATTATCTTTTGGTTTAGCTTGTGAATTTTCCCTGTGCTAAGAGGAGGTTTATTCCTGTTTTTTGTAACTTTAAAGTTTTGCCTAGAGGGGAATCCTCTTTGTTTTGAATCCGATTACCCTGTGAAGGGTTAATGTTTAGCTATTCCACCTGGAAGCAGGCGGGGCACACCCTGACTGTTTCGTAGAAGCAATGCACACATTGCTCTATCCAAGGACAAGGGCTAGATATGAACCATGAGAACTTGATTGTTTGGACAGCAACTGTGGGAGGCTTTCTTAGCCTCGGCTCAAGGCCTGAGAACCAGGATTGTAGTAGATAGAGGATGGTAACTAAGTATATGAATTAACGTCATACATTCCTTTGTGTAGCAGTGTGTAATGCTTAGGGGGAGAAATATAATAAAAGGAGAAGGTGGAAGGCGGGGGGGGGGGCAGAACGGCCCATCTCAGCTGACCAGCCTGTTTGCTTGCATAAAGCTGTGTTCTGTCTCATCACTGAACCGCCACAACCCTGTAAAGTTACCTTCCATCCTGATTTTACAGAGGTGCTTCTTTACATTTTATCCTTTATAATAAAGTTCTGTTTTTTAAGAATCTGATTGATTTTTAGTGACCTAAAAACCCAAGGGTCTGGTCCGTGCTCACCTGGTTTACCTATTTGGTTGGTAGATTATTCTCAAGCCTCCCCAGGAAAGGGGGTGAAGGGGCTTGGGGGGATATTTTAGGGAAACAGGAACTCCAAGTAGAAAAGGAGTACTTGTGGCACCTTAGAGACTAACCAATTTATTTGAGCATGAGCTTTCGTGAGCTACAGCTCACTTCATCGGATGCATACCGTGGAAACTGCAGAAGACATTATATACACACAGAGACCATGAAACAATACCTCCTCCCACCCCACTGTCCTGCTGGTAATAGCTTATCTAAAGTGATCAAGTTGGGCCATTTCCAGCACAAATCCAGGTTTTCTCACCCTCCGGGCCCCCCCCCCCACAAACTCACTCTCCTGCTGGTAATAGCCCATCCAAAGTGACCACTCTCTTCACAATGTGTGTGATAATCAAGGTGGGCCATTTCCTGCACAAATCCAGGTTCTCTCACTCCCTCACCCCCCTCCAAAAACCACACACACAAACTCACTCTCCTGCTGGTAATAGCTTATCCAAAGTGACCACTCTCCCTACAATGTGCATGATAATCAAGGTGGGCCATTTCCAGCACAAATCCAGTTTTCTCACCCCCCCACCCCCATACACACACAAACTCACTCTCCTGCTGGTAATAGCTTATCTGAAGTGATCATCAAGTTGGGCCATTTCCAGCACAAATCCAGGTTTTCTCACCCTCCGCCCCCCCCACCCCAAACTCACTCTCCTGCTGGTAATAGCTCATCCAAAGTGACCACTCTCTTCACAATGTGTATGATAATCAAGGTGGGCCATTTCCTGCACAAATCCAGGTTCTCTCACCCCCTCACCCTCCTCCAAAAACCACACACACAAACTCACTCTCCTGCTGGTAATAGCTTATCCAAAGTGACCACTCTCCCTACAATGTGCATGATAATCAAGGTGGGCCATTTCCAACATAAATCCAGGCTTTCTCACCCCCCCCCCCAAGGAAACACAAACACACACACACACAAACTCACTCTCCTGCTGGCAATAGCTCATCCAAACTGACCACTCTCCAAGTTTAAATCCAAGTTTAACCAGAAAGTTTGGGGGGGGGGGTGGGTAGGAAAAAACAGGGGGAAATAAGCTACCTTGCATAATGACTTAGCCACTCCCAGTCTCTATTTAAGCCTAAATTAATAGTATCCAATTTGCAAATGAATTCCAATTCAGCAGTTTCTCGCTGGAGTCTGGATTTGAAGTTTTTTTGTTGTAAGATAGCGACCTTCATGTCTGTAATTGCGTGACCAGAGAGATTGAAGTGTTCTCCGACTGGTTTATGAATGTTATAATTTTTGACATCTGATTTGTGTCCATTTATTCTTTTACGTAGAGACTGTCCAGTTTGACCAATGTAAATGGCAGAGGGGCATTGCTGGCACATGATGGCATATATCACATTGGTGGATGTGCAGGTGAACGAGCCTCTGATAGTGTGGCTGATGTTATTAGGCCCTGTGATGGTGTCCCCTGAATAGATATGTGGGCACAGTTGGCAACGGGCTTTGTTGCAAGGATAGGTTCCTGGGTTAGTGGTTCTGTTGTGTGGTATGTGGTTGTTGGTGAGTATTTGCTTCAGGTTGCGGGGCTGTCTGTAGGCAAGGACTGGCCTGTCTCCCAAGATTTGTGAGAGTGTTGGGTCATCCTTCAGGATAGGTTGTAGATCCTTAATAATGCGTTGGAGGGGTTTTAGTTGGGGGCTGAAGGTGACCGCTAGTGGCGTTCTGTTATTTTCTTTGTTAGGTCTGTCCTGTAGTAGGTAACTTCTGGGTACTCTTCTGGCTCTATCAATCTGTTTCTTCACTTCCGCAGGTGGGTATTGTAGTTGTAAGAAAGCTTGACAGAGATCTTGTAGGTGTTTGTCTCTGTCTGAGGGGTTGGAGCAAATGCGGTTGTATCGCAGAGCTTGGCTGTAGACGATGGATCATGTGGTGTGGTCAGGGTGAAAGCTGGAGGCATGTAGGTAGGAATAGCGGTCAGTAGGTTTCCGGTATAGGTTTATGTGACCATTGTTTATTAGCACTGTAGTGTCCAGGAAGTGGATCTCTTGTGTGGACTGGACCAGGCTAAGGTTGATGGTGGGATGGAAATTGTTGAAATCATGGTGGAATTCCTCAAGGGCTTCTTTTCCATGGGTCTAGATGATGAAGATGTCATCAATATAGCGCAAGTAGAGTAGGGGTTTTAGGGGACGAGAGCTGAGGAAGCGTTGCTCTAAATCAGCCATAAAAATGTTGGCATACTGTGGGGCCATGTGGGTACCCATAGCAGTGCCGCTGATCTGAAGGTATACATTGTCCCCAAATGTAAAATAGTTATGGGTAAGGACAAAGTCACAAAGTTCAGCCACCAGGTTAGCCGTGACATTATCGGGGATAGTGTTCTTGATGGCTTGTAGTCCATCTTTGTGTGGAATGTTGGTGTACAGGGCTTCTACATCCATAGTGGCCAGGATGGTGTTATCAGGAAGATCACCGATGGATTGAAGTTTCCTCAGGAAGTCAGTGGTGTCTCGAAGGTAGCTGGGAGTGCTGGTAGCGTAGGGCCTGAGGAGGGAGTCTACATAGCCAGACAATCCTGCTGTCAGGGTGCCAATGCCTGAGATGATGAGGCGCCCAGGATTTCCAGGTTTATGGATCTTGGGTAGTAGATAGAATATCCCAGGTCGGGGTTCCAGGGGTGTGTCTGTGCGGATTTGATCTTGTGCTTTTTCAGGAAGTTTCTTGAGAAAATGCTGTAGTTGCTTTTGGTAACTCTCAGTGGGATCATAGGGTAATGGCTTGTAGAAAGTGGTGTTGGAGAGCTGCCGAGCAGCCTCTTGTTCATATTCCGACCTATTCATGATGACAACAGCACCTCCTTTGTCAGCCTTTTTGATTATGATGTCAGAGTTGTTTCTGAGGCTGTGGATGGCATTGTGTTCCGCACGGCTGAGGTTATGGGGCAAGTGATGCTGCTTTTCCACAATTTCAGCCCGTGCACGTCGGCGGAAGCACTCTATGTAGAAGTCCAGTCTGCTGTTTCGACCTTCAGGAGGAGTCCACCTAGAATCCTTCTTTTTGTAATGTTGGTAGGGAGGCCTCTGTGGATTAGTATGTTGTTCAGAGGTATTTTGGAAATATTCCTTGAGTCGGAGACGTCGAAAATAGGACACAGCACCCCGCCATAAACGTCTCCCCCTTACTCTCACAGATATTGTGGAGCACACAGCAAGCAGTAATAACAGTGGGAATATTGGTTTCGCTGAGGTCTAAGCGAGTCAGTAAACTGCGCCAGCGCGCCTTTAAACGTCCAAATGCACATTCTACCACCATTCTGCACTTGCTCAGCCTGTAGTTGAACAGCTCCTGACTACTGTCCAGGCTGCCTGTGTACGGCTTCATGAGCCATGGCATTAAGGGTCCCCAAGGATACATATAGGCATTTCAACATCCCCAACAGTTATTTTCTGGTCTGGGAATAAAGTCCCTTCCTGCAGCTTTTGAAACAGACCAGAGTTCCTGAAGATGCGAGCATCATACACCTTTCCCGGCCATCCCACGTTGATGTTGGTGAAACGTCCCTTGTGATCCACCAGAGCTTGCAGCACTATCGAAAAGTACCCCTTGCGGTTTATGTACTCGGCGGCTTGGTGCTCCGGTGCCAAGATAGGGATATGGGTTCCGTCTATGGCCCCACCACAGTTAGGGAATCCCATTGCAGCAAAGCCATCCACTATGACCTGCACATTTGCCAGGGTCACTACCCTTGATATCAGCAGATCTTTGATTGCGTGGGCTACTTGCATCACAGCAGCCCCCACAGTAGATTTGCCCACTCCAAATTGATTCCCAACTGACCGGTAGCTGTCTGGCATTGCAAGCTTCCACAGGGCTATTGCCACTCGCTTCTCAACTGTGAGGGCTGCTCTCATCTTGGTATTCATGCGCTTCAGGGCAGGGGAAAGCAAGTCACAAAGTTCCATGAAAGTGCCCCTACGCATGCGAAAGTTTCGCAGCCACTGGGAATCATCCCAGACCTGCAACACTATGCGGTCCCACCAGTCTGTGCTTGTTTCCCGAGCCCAGAATCGGCGTTCCACAGCATGAACCTGCCCCATTAGCACCATGATGCATGCATTGTCAGGGCCCATGCTTTCAGAGAAATCTGTGTCCATGTCCTGATCACTCACGGGACCGCGCTGACGTCGCCTCCTCGCCCGGTATCGTGTTGCCATGTTCTGGTGCTGCATATACTGGTGGATAATGCGTGTGGTGGTTAATGTGCTCTTAATTGCCAAAGTGAGCTGAGCGGTCTCCATGCTTGCCTTGGTATGGCGTCCGCACAGAAAAAAGGCGAGGAACGATTGTCTGCCGTTGCTCTGACGGAGGGAGGGGCGACTGACGACACGGCTTACAGGGTTGGCTTCAGGGAGCTAAAATCAACAAAGGGTGTGCCTGTACATCAAGGAGTATTTCAGGCAGGACTTCACGGAGGGTTCCAATAAGAAATGGTGCACCTAAGTTATCGTTGTTATTGGAACAAGGAGGTTAGCCTGGCCTCTGATTGATACATGGCTAGATTTACCTTGCTGCACCTTCTCTGTGAGTGACTGCAGTGTGATCTAGACAGGGGAGGAGGCAAATGAGTACAAAACAAATCTGGTCTATTTCTTGTTCTGACCCACTCCATCTATCTTTTACATCTTTGGCTGGCAGCAGACGGTGCAGAAGGACTGCATGCCATCCACATCTCATGGCTGCTCGGCAGAAGATGGTACAATACGACTGCTAGCAATCCTCATCTCTTGCCTGCCTGGCAGAAGATGGTACAGTACGACTGCTAGCAGTCCGTATCGCCTGCCCGCTCACCATAAGACGGTTCAATAGGACTGACTGCAGGACTAAAGAGAATGACCTGCTCAAGTCACTCCAAATTTAGTCCCTGCGCCCATGTCTGCCCAGGCGCTCCCAGCCGACGTGGCCAGGAGCACCTCGGACACGACGAGGACGACTACCAATCGTATTGCACCGTCTGCTGCCAGAAGGCAATGGGTTGCTGCTACTGTGCAGCAAAGCCGTACCGCGTCTGCCAGCACCCAGGAGACATAGGGTGACGGTTACCTGAGCGGGCTCCATGCTTGCCGTGGTATGGCGTCTGCACAGGTAACTCAGGAAAAAAGGCGCGAAATGATTGTCTGCCCTTGCTTTCACGGAGGGAGGGAGGGAATGGGGGCCTGACGACACGTACCCAGAACCACCCGCGACAATGTTTTAGCCCCATCGGAGTGCTCCATTGTGACTGCTCTGGACAGCACTCTCAGATGCCCGATTGTTTGCCATTGCTCTGACGCTGGGAGGGGCGCTTACAGGGTTGGCTTCAGGGAGCTAAAATCAACAAAGGGGGTGGCTTTACATCAAGGAGTATTTCAGGCAGGACTTCACGGAGGGTTCCAATAAGAAATGGTGCACCTAAGTTATTGTCCTTATTGGAACAAGAAGGTTAGCCTGGCCTCTGATTGATACATGGCTAGATTTACCTCGCTGCACCTTCTCTGTAAGTGACTGCAGTGTGATCTAGAAGAATGAGTCCCCTAGACAGGGGATGGGGGGAAGCAAATGAGTACAAAACAAATCTGGTCTATTTCTTGTTTTGATCCACTCCATCTATCTTTTACATCTTTGGCTGGCAGCAGACGGTGCAGAAGGACTGCATGCCATCCACATCTCATGGCTGCTCGGCAGAAGATGGTACAGTATGACTGCTAGCAGTCCGTATCGCCTGCCCGCTCACCATAAGACGGTTCAATAGGACTGACTGCAGGACTAAAGAGAATGACCTGCTCAAGTCACTCCAAATTTAGTCCCTGCGCCCATGTCTGCCCAGGCGCTCCTGATCGACCTCACAGAGGCGACCAGGAGCACCTCAGACATGACGATGACGGCTACCAGTCGTACTGTACCGTCTGCTGCCACAAGGCAAGGGGTTGCTGCTACTGTGTAGCATTGCCGTACCGCGTCTGCCAGCACCCAGGAGACATAGGGTGACGGTTACCTGAGCGGGCTCCATGCTTGCCGTGGTATGGCGTCTGCACAGGTAACTCAGGAAAAAAGGCGCGAAATGATTGTCTGCCCTTGCTTTCACGGAGGGAGGGAGGGAACGGGGGGCTGACGATATGTACCCAGAACCACCCGCGACAATGTTTTAGCCCCATCAGGCATTGGGATCTCAACCCAGAATTCCAATGGGCAGCGGAGACTGCGGGAACTGTGGGATAGCTACCCACAGTGCAACGCTCCGGAAGTCGACGCTTGCCTCGGTATTGTGGAAGCGCTCCGCCGAGTTAATGCACTTAATGCACTTAGAGCATTTTCTGTGGGGACACACACACTCGAATATATAAAACCGATTTCTAAAAAACCGACTTCTATAAATTCGACCTAATTTCGTAGTGTAGACATACCCCTAGTTTAGGAAAAGTGGTCACATTTAGGTCAGGCTTAGCTAGTTTAAACCTGATCTAAATCCAGCTAGTTCTCGCTTGAGACACAGTTGCCTCCTGGTGCGCTGTTGTAGCCTCGTGCCTGCAACTAGCCACTTACTACGGGCTGCCTGCAAAGAGCACCGTCCGCAGACTTTTCCAGGAATGCTATGCTCTGAAATATTATTTATTAAACAAAAGAATTCAACTCAATTACCAAGTGCCTCAGTTACCAGGAACCATCTCCTCCCTTTACGTGAATGTAAGCGAATGAAAAGCAGAAACTCTTCATGGTCCTGGTACATAAAGTTTGGTGTGAAACAAGGAAACGCCCACACAGTTGATAGGTCACCAAACAAGTTTTAGGGTGAAATTTAGCTCAAGGTTCATGGTGCGTTGGTGCATTATTTGTTTTCCATTCTCACAACCCTTTAAAAAAACTGTAGTAGTAAAAATGCAGAAAGGAAAGGAATTACTATAGTAAAAGGTTTCAGAGGAACAGCCGTGTTAGTCTGTATTCGCAAAAAGAAAAGGAGTACTTGTGGCACCTTAGAGACTAACCAATTTATTAACATCTGATGAAGTGAGCTGTAGCTCACGAAAGCTCATGCTCAAATAAATTGGTTAGTCTCTAAGGTGCCACAAGTACTCCTTTTCTTTTTATAGTAAAAGGACATCAAATGTGGGCCCTGCCCACCTGTGTCATTGTGGCCACATGTGACAAACCGTGTGTTTAGATGTGTCAAAGGTTGACATGCTCTTTGCTGCTCCCTCTTCCTTCCTGCTGCCTTTTGAGATTGTCTAGTTTGAATCAGTCCTGCGAGTAGTTGGCTGGAGAGGAGGAGGTGTCCAGAATGTCTACAAGTCAACTGCTAAGTAAGGTTTCCTAATGTACATAGCTCCGGGAGGTGTCTTGGGGCTAGCTGTCCTTAGAGAAGACTAGAAGGAGGAGAGAAAGAACGAGATTCTCCATTGTCTTGCCTTGTCTGTAGCAATTTACCCCAGAGCAACGTGGTGTAAAGTGCTACCATATCAGGATTCTCCTCTTGCACCAGTCAGTGTGTTTTATGCCCACTTTGCCCTCACTTTACACAGGTGTGAAGGACTGTTCCTGGCAGTAGAGACTCACACCCAACAATTATAGATTGGAATCGAACGTACAGGGTTATGTGATGGTATCTGCTGAACACCACCAGCCCTGAGCAAAAATCACTCCAGAAAAACATTCCCCAGGGCAGACTAGAGCAGCCCTTGAACTCACCCCACAGCTCCTCGGCATGGGCCTCCCGGGCTTGCAGTGTGGACATCCTCTTCAAATCACTCCTTAGAAAGGGGATCTGAACAGCAGTGCAGTTAGTGGGAAGCTCAGTCAGCCTTCTAGCGCTGTTCAGTTTACAGGACAATTCAGAGCTACAATTATCATCACAATGGGAACCATTCTTCTTCAGTTTACACCAGAGTTATGCTGCTCCAACATCATCCTTACCTCTGGATTTACTCCTCATTTACATCAGTGTAAAAAGAGAATGAGGTCTATTATTTGTTTGAGGTTTTGTGAATTACAGAAATATTTATCCACTTTACATAGAAATGATCCTGGGAGAAGGTCGGGGGAGGGGGGAGGAAACTTAATCTCTACAATCACCATGAGTATGAGAATTTAATGGAAGTCCTAAATTTGATTTCCTTTCAGAGCCTCCATTAGTCATTCCTTTATTATTGCACTGTTTCTGAGATTAAACTAAAATGTAAGAGAGTTTGTATAATAAATCTATAAGAATAACTAAAAAACTAAGTTATCAAGAATTCCAAGTTAAAAAGATGTGTGGCAAGGTTTGCCTTGTTGCATCACTTCTTTTACTCCATGAACCAAGAACAGCCATATGCTTTCAGCTTTCAGCCTGAAGTACTTATTTTTAGACTAAGAAAAATCAACAAGAAAGTACAACAGTAAAGCCTCCCTTAGAGAGCATGGCCTATATTTCCTGTTATATAGTTGGCAGCAACTGTCTGTGTAAACAGGCAGATGTCTTAAAAATGTGAAGGCACCAGACATAGAAAATAAAATTGGCTGAGCACAAAGGGGCTGTGCTCCTAGACACTGAAAAATACAACTAATAATAATAATGAAAATCAGTTTTAAAATTGGTTTAGTGAGCACCCTCCCCATTTGATCTGAATATTTATGGTTATTCTTAGGCGTAGAGTAGTGTTGTGTTTACTCAGATGTGGGGGGATGTTTTAGAGTTATTAGTTAGTAAACCACCCACATTTTTAAGGCCTGTTTAACTAGATGACTTTAGAAGAGAGGTGGGAGCTGCGAAGTGTGGAAAGTATCCACATATCTGAAGGTGCTGGGATTCTATGGTCTGATGTGAGCTCTTCACAGAAATACTCTCACAAGAAGAAGGCACAAACCTCAATCTCACAAATAACTGTGCATGTGAGTGGGTGGAGACATCGTGCCTGTCGCCTGCATTGTAATATGAACACCTCGCTTTTATATAGCACTCTTCAGCAGTAGATCTCAAAATGCTTTACAAATTAGATCAGTCTCATCATCCCCATTTAATGATGGAGAAACTGAGGCACACAGTGGGGGGTACCTTGGAATCATAGAATATGAGGGTTGGAAGGGACTTCAGGAGGTCATCTAGTCCAACCACCTGCTCAAAGCAGGACCAATCCCCAGTTTTGCCCAAAGTCACCCAGCAGCATAGCCAGGAAGAGTCCAGTGCTCCATCCATTGGGCCATGCTGTCTCCCTAGCTGGGAGCATCCATCCAACTACAATTTAGGTAATGTCACCCACATAACTCTCCACTGAGACCAAAGGCTTTTTTTTTGTATTTAATAAAAGAAACTCAGAATCCAAAAAATCAGTCGCTGTTCTGTCATCACTGAGTGGTGAAGTCCCTTCTGCCAGTGTCCTGAGCCTTTCCATCCTCGGAGGAGCATCTGTTGCTGACAGCAGTTGTCAACAATGGGCCCAGATGAACTGGTGCTGACTGCACTTTCTCTGCAAGGGCAGCAAACGGCCAGCTGAACATGGCTCGTCCTTGTCTGCATTTGCAGTTATAGTGGGTTCAAGGCCTCAGTAAAGTAGGGCACTTGGTGGGCGCAGGACCGTGAGCTGCTGCCCAGTAGGCATTAATTTTCTTGGCAGGCACGGTCTTGTATAGCTATATGGCAAAACTCACATTGCCTTCGGTGGCAACAGGACAGAGCCCTCAATTTATGTGGGCTCTATATCAATAAAGCTGATGTCAAACTGAAACATTAACTATCCCATAGTTCAGTGATCCTCATATTTTGCTAACTACTGTTAGAAAACAATTATTTTGCATGCAGTGAGCTCCCATCTTGTGGTACTGTTATTTTCAGCTGTTGGACTTGATTTGGTGGGCACAGAGGTAGGCTAATGCTAAGTCCTTCAAAAAAATCTCACCCAAATTTGTTAAAAGGGAGTCACTTTTCTGACATGTTCTTGTGGTTATTGCAGCTAAGTGAATTGCTCTGCAGCAGGTAGGCTATTATGCCAGTTACCCAAAGGAACCCTCCATTCAGAACTATCCAGTTGGCTTCCAGGTAGTTTGAAGTAGGTTGTGTTGTCTGCTCTAAACCTGGCACTAAATCTATTACTGCTCTGTTTGGGCATGCAGAATGAAGGCATCAATGGAAAGGAAAAATGACATTGCTGTGGTACGGTAGATCAATTATTAACATGTTTTGTATTTCCGCACCACAAGGCTGGATATTCACTGAACAAGTAAATAACCAACCGTTTGCTCCAGTCACTTGCTTAGTATTCACCCCGACTGATGTTAAAGGCAGCTGCTGTGATACCTTAAATAAAATGATATACTGGAACTTTTGAAAAGGAAAGGATAAATAGCTCAGTCCCCAATTTTAACTGGAAATGTTCTTTTTCTATTCACCACTTCTAATACTTATCAAATGTAATAGAACCCTGGTGGCAGTTTGATTTAATTGGCCTTGTGGTAACTGATTTTAGTGACCACTTTAATTAGGTGATTATTTTGTCATACAAGCTGCTTTGTATCTTGCTGAAGAGCAGCCGGAAATTCACTTTTCTCTAAAATCAAGACAGTTTCTTTCAGGAGAAAGTGGAATAAAAACATTGGCCTTGATTCTCCAACCCCTTATGCCAAGAAGTAACTTTATGTCCATGAGTAGTCTCATTGAGAAACTACTCACATAGCATACTTTCTCATGTGTTAGTGTTTACATGATCCCTAGAAAGGAGAAGTACTATGAAGTAAGCAGAATAATTAGTAAAGAGAATAAATACATAATAATAAATATTTATAAAGCATGATTTGCCCCTGACATGATCTATATCTATAGAATAAAGCTAGCTATATATAAAAGTAAACATATCATGTGAAATGAGTTTGTTGGCCAGTCTGGTGGTTGTGTGTGTTAATGACACAAAAACCACGTTCCCAGCTGGCAGCCTTGTGGGAATTTTCAGCAGAGAGGATATGGACTATGTCTATACCTACAGTGGCATGTAAAGTACAGGCATTATATGTGTAGCTGCACACTGTAGTGAAAAGCTCTGGCAGTGGACAGCTGCTGGAGCTTTCCCCCCTGCCAGAGCCTTTCACTGCAGTGGGGAAAAGCCTGAGCAGTGGGACACTATGCTGCTAAAAATAGCATTGTAGACATGGGAGGCACTGCTTGAGCATGCAGTCTCTCTGCCTTGGGGGTTCAGAGGTGTAGGGGCCTCTACTGTACTCAACCTAAGCTGTCAACACTGCTATTTATACCTGTGCTAGCTGGGGATGCGGTGTCTGTACTCTACACACCACTGTAAATGTCCCCCATTGCCATGATATCTGAGCTTCAGTGTATTGCCCCTCTAGGTACATACATTATCACAATAGCAGGGAAGTGCTGTTATCCCCATTTTACAGATGTGGACTGGGACACATAGAGGCTAAACTCACTTGCTCAAATGAAGCTGGCAGGAATTGAACTGCCAGCTCCTAAAGCCTAGATCAATGCCCTAACCCCTAGACCATCCTCCTTACACTGGCTTGAATAAGGCAGAGAGACCGAAAAACCCAGGATGGGCTTCAAATACATTTGTTAGGGCTGGTACTAGTGGGGGCAGGGGGAGTGGGGAAGCCAACTATTCTCTGCAGGGAAACTTAATTTTTTCCCCTCATAATAACGGCTATACTGGTTCAGACCAATGGTCCATCTAGCCCTGTGTCTTGTCTTCTGATAGTGGCCAGTGCCCCATGCTTAAGGGGGAACGAACAGAACAGGGCAATTTTGAGTGATCCATCCCCTGTCATTCACTCCGAGCTTCTGGCAGTTGGAGGTTTAGGGATGCCTCGAGTTATGGAGTTGCATCCCTGACCATCTTGGCTAATACCCATTGATGGACCTATCCTCCATGAACTGATCTAGTTCTTTTTTTACCCAGTTACACTTTTGGCCTTCACAACATCCCCTGGCAACAAGTCCCACAGTCTGACTCCGCATTGTGTGAAGAAATACTTCCCCATGTTTGTTTTAAACCTGCTGCCTATTAATTTCCCTTCATTCTGAAGGTGTAAATGGTACTTCCCTCTTTACTTTCTCCACACCATTCATGATTTTATATACTTCTATCATGTTACCTCTCAGTCATCTCTTTTCTAAACTTAACAGTTCAAGTTTTATTAATTTCTCCTCGTATGGAAGCTGTTGCCCGTCTCTTGTCCCAATTCTATGATATCTTTTTGAGATGCGGTGACCAGAACTGCACACAGTATTCAAGACATGGTTGTACCATGTGATGCAATTTTATGGGCAAGGAGACAAAGCATGAAAAACCAAAGGCATCTGCTGCACTTAACTGGTGGAGAGGGAGAGCAGACAAACTCCTGAAGCAACCCTTGTGGTGCTAGAAACTATTGGATCAGGATACGATTCTCTGTGGGGGTTTAACTGCTGGGCCATCTCCTCAATAATAAATACTATACTTGGCCATGGTTTGGACTCAGGCGGCTTACCCCAGTTTCAAGCAGTGGTACCATCCACCAGTTCAAATTGCAGTCGTGTCTGTCTACACTAGAGATTCATTATTGTGTGAATAATGTTCACCTTGTTACCAATGGCTGTCATTGGGGCAGATCCCCATGGTACACAAGGCCTAAGACTGAAGAACAAGCAAATAATTTCCCATGGACAGATGATGATGGGCATGAGGAAGTGGGAGGAAGAGCAAAAGAGAAGAAGGAGGATAAAATCCTTGTAAAACCACCACCTACTTAATGAAGGACCTGAGGAACATATTTTCTTTTCAATTTCAGTTTTCAGTTTGCAGCGTGGAACTTGTTCAATTAGCAAGTTGCACCAGTTAAACCCAATGGCACAGGAATGATCAAAGCTGCACACATCTGCAATATGAATCGCTAGGAAAGCTATGGGAACTACTCCTCGAACAGGCCACGAAGACACAGAATATATCCCAACTTGTTGCCCAGTGACATAGCAAAGTAGGGCAGGCAACTCAATCAGTTTTGGCCTTAGGGGCTGTCACCTTCGTATCCAAAACATCAAACTATTGATTCAGCAAGAAAAGTGCTCCTGATTTAAGTTCTGCAACTGATAGTGTTGAAATTTGAAACCACATTCATGGATTGGAGACTTTTTGAACATCTCTGCTGGACACAAATGGTTAATCCTGTGTTTAGTAATAACTTCAGAGAGTGCAGGGAAAGAGCCCTGTGTGGTTGCTAGCACTTCTGTGTGCATTGCAAGTGTACTCTGCACACTCACTGCTGTTAGGTAGGGTGTCCTAGGTCTTGAACCCACATCTTTAAGTACTTAGCTGCCACAGCCTGGTCTCCAACCACTGTCTGCCCAAGCCTGATGGACTGAGAAGCTAGTTGGAATACAGCATCAGCCAAGGCGCCACCAATGGGAGCCCTGATTGGAGGACCACCCGCCTCCACCGATTGGTCCAACCACACTATTTAAGCCAAATGGTGGCACAGGAAGCTGTCTGAGCAAGTGGGGGATTGTCTGCTGTGGCTATGCTGGACACTGCTTGTGCCTGTTTCCTGCACCCTTCCTGCTCTACTTTTGGCTCCTGCCTTCGATTCTGTGCCTGATCCTTGCTGTTGTGTATTTGGTTGTCGTGGTAATAGAATCTTGTTGTTGGTATGGCAACTGAGTTAGATTATTATGGGATAGCCCAGCCAGTTTTTTACAGTTTTTTGTACAAAAAAACAAAACAAAACAAAACCCTTTTTGCTGTTGGAAGGGAGTGAGAACTAGCTCATTTGCACTGACTGTGCAAACTGAAACTAAAACCATGGCTACATTGTTAGTCTCTAAGGTGCCACAAGTACTCCTTTTCTTTTTGCGAATACAGACTAACATGGCTGCTACTCTGGAACCTTTTAAGTAGACTATAGAGCAATGGCATGTATATACTGAGCATTTTGAGCTTTTTGTTGTTGCAAATGACATTACAGAAGAGAAGAAGGTGCCAATATTCTTAAGTGTTGTAGGGGCTAAGACCTACTCCCTGCTACACAGCTTACTACACCCTGTTAATCCAGACACCAAATCTTACAGTGACATTGTGGAAATCCTGGGGTCCCATTTTTCTCCAAAACCATTGGTAATTGCTGAAAGATATAGGTTCCACAAGAGAGACGAAGAAGAAGACGAAACAGTTGTACAATTTGTAGCAACTTTGAAAAAGCTTGCGGAACACTGTGAATTTAAGGAGATGTTAAATGATGCCCTGTGTGACAGGTTAGTGTGTGGCCTGCACAGTGAAGCTATACGTAAGAGCCTATTGACAGAGGCTCAGCTTACCTTACTGAAGGCTGTGGATATTGCAGTCTCCATGGAACTGGCTACAAAGGAGGCACAATCCATCGGTGCATCCTCTAGGGCATAAAGTGTCACAAGAACCTTCTGGCAAAATTGTGGGGAGTCAGGAATGTTACCGCTGTGGTAAGCCGGGTCACCAGGCCTCAGAATCCTGGTGTCAGGACCTGGTGTGTCGACACTGTAGCAAAAAGGGACACACTGAGTGTGCCTGTAAACAAAAGAAAAAGAGGCCTGTGGTCTGGCTGACCAAAAAGGGAAATCTGCACACCCTGGAGCAGACCCAGGATGACCAAGGAGACACCTCATCACAAGAAGAAGTGCCACTTCCACGTTTTGTCTTTGGCAATGGGCTCACATGAATACTGGGTAACCCCGTTGTTGGATGGCAAACCTATATGCATGGAGCTGGTCTCTGAGACTGTGTATAAAGAAAAGCTACAACATCTTCCACTCAAGGCAACAAAAACTGAAATAGAAGGCGTGTATGGAAGAAGCTGTCCCATGTTGGCCACTACTGATGTTAAGGTGGAGATCAATGGACAGGATGCTGAATTGCCACTGTTTGTGGTGAGAGGTAATTACCCAGCCTCAATGGGTAGGTCTTGGCTTAGGAAGATTAAGCTGAACTGGGCAGCAGTGAACCAAATGACTAAAGAAACCAGTCTGACAACTATACTAAGGAAACAGGTTGCTGTTTATGTAGAGGATCTGGAAAGTATGAAGCAAATGACT
Source organism: Caretta caretta (assembly GCF_965140235.1). Lineage (NCBI taxonomy): Eukaryota > Metazoa > Chordata > Testudines > Cheloniidae > Caretta > Caretta caretta. The sequence goes on from NC_134209.1 coordinate 13,311,281, forward strand.
GTGACATTGAACATTAAACCTCACAGTCAACCAAAATATCTGAAAGCCCGAACTGTGCCATCAGGCCGAAAGTTGAAGCAGACCTGGAGTGCCTGGTCACAAATGGAGTCCTAATACCAGATACCCATAGCCCATGGGCAACTCCTTTCGTTCCAATAGTGAAGAAAAATGGTGCCCTCCGGATTTGTGGTTATTTTTAAGTCACTGTCAACCCAGTGTTGTGTGCAGAGGAATACCCACTTTCCCACATTGATGACCTCTTCGCGGGCCTGGCTGGGGGGACAAAAGTTGAGTAAGATTGATCTGAGTCAAGCGTATTTACAGATGCATTTAGATGAAAAGTCCCAAGAGCTTTTGACTATTGTGATGCATTAAGGGCTTTATCAATACTGTCGACTACCCTTAGGAATAACGTCTGCTCCCGCCCTGCTCCAGCGGGCTATGGACCAGATCTTGTGTGGCTTGCCAGGAGTCCAGTGCTATCTGGACGACATCCTGGTCACTGGAAAGAATGAGGAGGATCACCTAAAGAATTTAGAAGCTACCCTAGACTGGAAGAGTATGGCCTACGAGTCTGCAAAGACAAGTGTGAATTCTTCCAGCCCTCTGCTGAATAGTTGCGACACATCATTGATGCTATGGCTCTTCGTAAGGCCCCTGCAAAAGTTAAGGCTATTGTGGAGGCTCCCCCTCCTCGAAATGTTAGACAGCTTCGCTCAATTCTAGGACTATTAAACTATTATGGAAAGTTCATCTCGCTGTTAACCACACTGCTAAAACCACTTCATGAACTCCTTGGGCAGAGCAAGGCCTGGAAGTGGACTGAGGCCTGTGATGTTGCATTTAACAAAGCTAAGGGTGTATTGCTAAATTCTGAAGTTCTGATGCACTTTGATCCATCCTTATCCCTACAGTTGGCCTGCGATGCCTCCCCTTATGGAGTGGGAGCAGTTGTGTCACACATTATGCCCTCGGGAGCGAAGAGGCCTATTGTTTTTGCTTCATGCACTCTAAGCAAAGTAGAAACTAACTATGCCCAAATTGAACATGAGGCATTGGGAATCGTTTTCGGAATTCGGAAGTTTCATCAGTACCTGTTGGGATGGAAGTTTACTCTTCTCTCAGACCATCAACCTCTGACTTCAATTTTTGGACCCCACACAGGCATTCCCCCATTACCTGCTAATCGTATGCAACATTGGGCATTTTTGCTTTCTGCGCACACATATGAAATCAAATATCGGAAATCCACTCTGCACAGCAGTGCGGCTGGTCTCTCAAGGTTGCCTCTGCCAGGCAAACGTCAAGATATTGCCCACAAGGAAATCTTTTACTTTGAAAAGGTAGAGAATACACCCATCACCGCTACTCAGATAAAGAATCATAGAATCATAGAATATCAGGGTTGGAAGGGACCCCAGAAGGTCATCTAGTCCAACCCCCTGCTCAAAGCAGGACCAATTCCCAGTTAAATCATCCCAGCCAGGGCTTTGTCAAGCCTGACCTTAAAAACCTCTAAGGAAGGAGATTCTACCACCTCCCTAGGTAACGCATTCCAGTGTTTCACCACCCTCTTAGTGAAAAAGTTTTTCCTAATAGCCAATCTAAACCTCCCCCACTGCAACTTGAGACCATTACTCCTCGTTCTGTCATCTGCTACCATTGAGAACAGTCTAGAGCCATCCTCTTTGGAACCCCCTTTCAGGTAGTTGAAAGCAGCTATCAAATCCCCCCTCATTCTTCTCTTCTGCAGGCTAAACAATCCCAGCTCCCTCAGCCTCTCCTCATAACTCATGTGTTCCAGACCCCTAATCATTTTTGTTGCCCTTCGCTGGACTCTCTCCAATTTATCCACATCCTTCTTGTAGAAGGCAACTCGAGCTGACTCAGTATTGTCCCAAGTTATGGAACTGGTGACGCATGGAGCATCTCAATGAACCTCTCCAGGCTCACCCGACTTTGTTACCTACGTGTCCAGGAGGATGGAGTTATCGATCCAATCTGGTTGTTTGTTGTGGGGGAGATGTGCCATTATCCCACCACCACTGAGATCACAGATTTTAGAACAGCTACATTCCAGTTACTGTGGAATAGTGCGCATAGTGACCATGAAGGAAATTGCACTAAGCTATTTTTGGTGGCCTGGATTGGACAGTGAGTGATGGGTTGGATCACAGGAAAACCCTTGGGAACTGCCAACTGATGTGCTGGGACTACCTCTGAGCCCATTTTCCTTGCCAGCTTGGGACTCCAGAACTTTGCCTTCTTTGAGCCAGACATGCTTGCCTGCTGCAAACACAGACCCAGGTCTGAACTACATCCCACTAACTGCAGGCTTAACTGAAAACAGCTTAAGAAGTGTTCCTGTCTCCAACACTCAGATGTCCAACTCCCAATGGGGTCCAAACCCTAAATAAATCTGTTTCACCCTGTATAAAGCTTATAAAGGGTAAACTCATAAATTCTTCACCCTCTATAACACTGATAGAGAGATATGCACAGCTGTTTGCTCCCCCCAGGTATTAATACATACTTTGGGTTAATTGATAAGTAAAAAAAATAAAACACGCAAGTCTATGTCTAATACAGTAAGAAAGTGATTACAGATGAAATCTCACCGTCAGAGATGTTCCAGTAAGCTTCTTTTACAGACTAACCTCCTTCTAGGCTGGGTCCAACAATCACTCACACCCCCTGTAGTTACTTTCCTTTGTTCCAGTTTCTTTCAGGTATCCTTTGGGGTTGGAGAGACTATCTCTTAAGCCAGCTGAAGACAAAATGGAGGGATTTCCCAGGGGCTTAAATAGAGTTTCTCTTGCGGATGGAGCCCCCCTCCTCTCTCCTATGCAAAATCCAGCTCCAAGGTGGAGTTTTGGAGTCAATGGGCAAGTCACATGTTTATGCATGACTCAGAATTTTACAGGAAGCAGCCATTGTTCACATGCTACCTTGAACGTCCTCAGATAGACTTCTTATGTGGACTGGAGTCTTCCAAGATCCATTGTCCGTTACGTGTTTCTTGAATAGGCACTTAACTTGCAAATTCCTTTCTAAAGAAGCTGACCAAATGCCTTACTAGGGCTACTTAAGATCAAACAAGTACACAGCCAATACTTCAAATTGTATTCATAACTTCGAATACAAAAATGACACATGCATACAAATTGGATGAATATATTCATAAAACATTCCTGTTATGTCATATATACATTCATAAGAATTATGGGGTGCAACGTCATACAGTGCTATTGAAGAGAAGGCAAGAGCTTGTATGTCATGTCAAGATGTGAGGAATGCACCCCAGTAGGCACTCCTACACTCATGGGACTGACCTGAAAACCTGTGGCAACATATTCACGTTGACTTCGCCGGTCCACTTAAAGGAAGCATGTTCCTGGTGGTGGTAGATGCCCATTCTAAATGGCCAGAAATCTCTTTAATGCAGTCCACTACTGCAGAGAGTATTACCCAAAAACTACGGGGACTCTTTAGTCGTTTTGGTCTGCCAGAACAACTTGTGAGTGACAACGGACCGCAGATCATCTCTTAGGAGTTTCAAAATTTTATGAAGGCTAATGGGATACACCACATCACTTCAGCACTATATCATCCATCCACCAATGGATTAGCTGAAAGATTTGTGCAGACAATGAAACAAGCTTTGAAATAAGAGGACAATTATCCATTCAAGAGCATCTGGACACCTTCTTACTATCCTGCAGAAACACACATCAATGGGACAACAGCTGCGCACTTGCTTTGATCTGCTGAAACCTTCTGAACCCCGACAAGTTGTACAACGTCCGCAGCAAGATCAACTCATCAGGCATGCACCCAGAGCAAAAGACCGAACCTTTAGCCCAGGACAGCCGGTTTTGGCTCGGAATTATACTTCCGGAGCTAAATGGGTCCCTGCCTCTGTCATTGCTCAAACAGGACCAGTTTCCTACACAGTCCAGATTGAAGAGGATCTCACCTGGCGGTGACATGTAGATCAGCTGTTGCCAGGTCATACCAGTCATCAGGACACATCTTCAGTTGAGTTGCCTGACTTCACCACTTCGGGCGAGACACCGAATCAAGAGTCACCTGTTCCTGACTTTCCCCCTCCATTACTGCCAGCAGCTGAGATACCCCCCAACCCCCCACCCAGAACGAGCTGATACCACATCCTCACCCATTTGCGCAACGAACCCTGAGCCCATTGTCAGGCCTGTGCCCAAGACACTTTGGGGTGCAACACAAGAAGTCCATCATAATCCAACTAGAGACAGAAGGCCTCCTCAATGGCTGGATCTTTAGCTAGAGTGAACCCATGGTTATGGGGCAAAATAATCCCCGGGGTTTAGCCAGGAACGGAGGCAGTCTACGCTCCTTCTCTAGTTTAGTGTTTGTTTTATTCAGGGGATGTTCTTATTAAGCGGGGAGGAAAATGTTGTGTATTTGGTTGTCATGGTTATAGAATCTTGTTGCTATGGCAACTGAGTTAGATTATTAGGGGATAGCCCAGCCAGTTTTGGCTTGTTTTTGGTTAGTTCAGTGTGTGGCAATAAATGACTGCTTTTAAGGTTTACAGCTCTCTGTATCTCAAGTGATTTTTACCTAAAACTGTTGCCCCCAAGGATATAACACTTGCCTCTCCTCTGGTTCCTGCCCTTATCTCACTTCTAGCTGTCAGCAACCAGTCCTAGCTCTGGCCCTGGCCTCTGACACTGGCATTTGGAATGTGACCTCAGCTCTGGCCCTCAGCTTCGATCCCTGGCTCTGCCTTGACCCCTGGGTCTGGTAATTGGCAGGTGACTCTGGTGCTTGGTTTGTGACCCAATCTGGATATCTTGGGTGACAGTGGACGGGGTGACCACAGCTGGATGGGGTGACAGTGGACAAGAAGCTGGATATGAGTCAGCAGTGTGCCCTTGTTGCCAAGAAGGCCAATGGCATTTTGGGATGTATAAGTAGGGGCATAGCGAGCAGATCGAGGGACGTGATCGTTCCCCTCTATTCGACATTGGTGAGGCCTCATCTGGAGTACTGTGTCCAGTTTTGGGCCCCACACTTCAAGAAGGATGTGGATAAATTGGAGAGAGCCCAGGGAAGGGCAACAAAAATGATTAGGGGTCTGGAACACATGAGTTATGAGGAGAGGCTGAGGGAGCTGGGATAGTTTAGCCTGCAGAAGAGAAGAATGAGGGGGGATTTGATAGCTGCTTTCAACTACCTGAAAGGGGGTTCCAAAGAGGATGGCTCTAGACTGTTCTCAATGGTAGCAGATGACAGAACGAGGAGTAATGGTCTCAAGTTGCAGTTGGGGAGGTTTAGATTGGCTATTAGGAAAAACTTTTTCACTAAGAGGGTGGTGAAACACTGGAATGCGTTACCTAGGGAGGTGGTAGAATCTCCTTCCTTAGAGGTTTTTAAGGTCAGGCTTGACAAAGCCCTGGCTGGGATGATTTAACTGGGAATTGGTCCTGCTTCGAGCAGGGGGTTGGACTAGATGACCTTCTGGGGTCCCTTCCAACCCTGATATTCTATGATTCTATGATTCTTCTCTGCCTGCTAGACCTGACTCCTGCTCTGACTACTAGGCCAGGCTGCCTACATCCTGGACCACAACATTAGGGAAGTAAGGGATACAATCTAGAGGATACAATCAATAGTATCATGTTTGATTGACCGTTTGTAATGTCAATCAAATTACATTTTTATAAAATTGTGCACCCAACACTGCTATAAACATGTGAAATATAAATGAAAGAAATTAAAATATGTATATTATGATGTGATGTCACACATGGGCAGTGTGCTCCAGCAGAGAGGGTATTTGGCCAGGGACTCAGAACACCTCTTTCCTGTTCCCAGACTAGCCACTGATCTGCATTGTGACCTTCAGAGAATCACTTCCTTCCTCTGTTTTCCCTCTGGCCCTGATCTCAGTTGGAATCTCTAGGCAGTGCTATAGAACACATAATTACAACTGCACATACACATGTTATGACACATCAGGGATAGAAATGGGAGGCTTATAATAGGGAAAAATTGGAATTCTCCCATTTCCCAATGGAAAACTCTGCATTTGCTGCTAGACCTGGACGGTCCTAAGATATTGGACAGTAAATTACCAGTACATGTAAAGAAGAGCAACTTTTGGTTATTTTTGAGATGTTTCTAAGATTTTATTAGTTAAATTGCTCCTGTCACTCAGAGATAAGATCAGTGAGGTAATATTTTTTACTAGACCAACTTCTGTTGGGGAGAGAGACAAGCTTTGGAGCTACACAGAGCTCTTTCTCAGGTCTGGAAAAGGTACTGAGAGCTCCAGATGTTCTGGAACAATTTTTATAGTGGGCCTGCGGAGAGCCATTGAACCAACTGTAACCTCTGAATAAATGGAATCCACTTCAAGCCAGGTGGTGTGGCAGGACCTGTAGTTCTAGAACCTATTGAGAGCTTCATGGCTAAATACAAGATAGAGTTGATAGTTTAGCATCACTGCAGATAAATTAGGCATTGGAAAACAGGGAACTCAAAAAGTTACCAATTCTCAGCCAAGGTTTTCATAAAAACACGGGATTTGACATACTGTACCAGACCGCCAGCCTGTTAACTTGCTAGCCTCTTACTCTGTGCACCTGAATTCAGAGGGTTACCATGTTCCAAACCAGCCCACAGCAGCCCTGCAGACTGGCAAAGGACACAGGTGATATGAAGTAGGTGTAAAAAGTTACTGAAGTATAAACCTGCTTTACTCTCATATTGTGCAGGTATAAATGACAACATGAGCTCTAGAGAATCAGACCTCAAGTTTCTTCAGATATTGCCTACTCTGCTTTATACTATGAAATATACCCTTCACTTTGCCTCAGATGTATGGTATACATGCTGATTTGAGAGTCATTTACCTGTATGAACTTTGTTTTTCAGAGTTATGAAGCTGGTGCATTTTCTCTCGCATGTCCAGTACAATTCAGACCATTTTCATTTATTTCACTTAGCACTTTCATTCTCTTGATGGCGTCTGTTCTACTAGGACTCCCAAGATTTTTCATTGCTGGCAAGTAAGTTCCTGCTGGCAAATTCAGGGTAATAAGCCAGTCACCAGCCATTCCGATCATGAAATAAAATGTTTGTGGTACATCAGGCATTTAACAAGTCAGCTCCTTCCCCAAAGCCTCTGCTATGGTTTGCACGACAAAATCACAATAGTTCCATGAAATCTAGTTTACTATAAATGCAAAATCCTTATCTTAATCTTATCTTATCTGACAACAAATCATATAGATTATCTGAAAAGATGGCTGTGTTTTCCAAGTAGTGCAGCAGGCTGAAGTCATTAACCAAAGTCATTGCACTCCTTCAGATCAAGACATCTGGTTGATATTTCAATGTCTTTAATTTGGTCACTGTAAAAGCTGCACCATCCGTGGGATCTTGTAGATAACACTTGTGAAAACAGTCACCTTAAATGACCTGCAATAAAACTGCTATCTGAATTACTTGACAATGAAATTGAACCTGAAATTGAACTGGAGGAATGAATATCTGTGTCCCATAAAATAGACTCAGGCGTGGAGAGTGTCACAGAAGATAAATTAGATATTGGAAACCCCTGGACTCAAACAGACTTGCCAATTCTCAGTCAAGGTTTTTCATAAGAACATGGGATTTGCCATACTGTACCAGATCACCAGTCTGTTAACCTGCTAGCCTGCCAAAAGCAGCAGCAAATAATTGATGAATCAGAGGAAGGTGAATATAGTCCATCGTTTTCTTCACCAGTTGCACAGTCCAGTAAAATTCCCTTTTAATCCCTGCTGAAATTAGCCCAGAAAGAGAATGGCTAACTTTTTTCTCTTTCTGAAAACCCAGTGAGCACAAGCCCACTCTTTTGATCTCCTGAAGAAAATACTAAATCCACTGAAATTAAACGAATTCCAACACTTAGTTCAGCCAACTGTGAATACAAGACTAAAACTGTTCATCACCATTCTATAAAGTGCCTAGCACTGTAACAGCCAAGAACTGAAAAAAGTATAGCAACACAGTGAGTGATGCCTTGGAAGGTATGTGGTTCTCTGTCCAATTCTAGGTGTAATCAGAGCTCCAGAGTTTAAACACGATGCCATCTCTGTTCTGCTCTAGGGTCCATTCTGGGCTCTCAGGTTTCGAGGGCACCACTTAGTTTTCTTCTATTCTCGTTCTTTGGGGTGTGTCCAACAGCATGACCTGGAGATGGCAAGGGCAGGACTATTTCTGACCTCCTTTTGTTGGAGGCTATTGTGGACTATGGGAGCTGCCATCAAAAAAGCCACTCCTCCTTGTGACGTTGCACCCCATAATGCTTTATGGATATATGCTTATGAATGTAAATAAGACATAACTGGAATATGTTTTATGCTACTGTCATAACCATACTGCTAAGGGTAGCCTAGAATTCTTCCTTACCTGTAAGGGGTTAAGAAGCTCAAATAATCTGGTTGCCACCTGACCAAAAGAACCAATGGGGAAAGAAGATACTTTCAAATCTGGGAGGGGGGAGGCTTTGTGTGTGCTCTTTGTTTGGGTGTTCTCTTGGGAAGCAGAGAAGCACCAGGTCAGAAAAATCCTTCTCCTATAAACCATCCTAAAGTGAGCCTCAATATTGCAAAAAGAGTAACTAAATAAGGCAAGGCGCGTTAGATTACCTTTTGTTTTCAATTTGTGAATTTTCCCTGTGCTAAGAGGGAGGTTTATCCCTGTTTTTTGTAACTGTAAAGTTTTGCCTTGAGGGGAATCCTCTGTGTTTTGAATCTAATTACCCTGTAAAGTTACCTTCCATCCTGATTTTACAGAGGTGCTTTTACTTCTTTCCCCTTTATAATGAAGTTCTGTTTTTTAAGAATCTGGTTTACCTATTTGGCTGGTAGATTATTCTCAAGCCTTCCCAGGAAGGGGGTGTAGGGCTTGGGGGGATATTTTGGGGGAAATAGGAATTCCAAGTGGTCCTTTCCCTGATTCTTTATCTAAATCACTTGGTGGTTGCAGCGTACCATCCAAGGGCAAAGGATTTGTCGTTGGGAAGTTTTTAACCTAAGCTGGTAGAAATAAGCTTAGGGGGTCTTTCATGCGGGTCCCCACATCTGTATCCTACAGTTCAGAGAGGGGAGGGAATCCTGATGGCTACATATGCCATGTAACATATCTCTGTAAAGATTATGATCTACTAAATATATTCATCCTATTTGTATGCATTTTGGGATTCTACACAGGGGGAGGAAGAGGGACCACCCACAAGAGAAAGTCTATTTAATGACCCCTCCATTTTGTCTTCAGCTGGCTCAAAAGATAATCTCTCCACCCCAAACGGATACCTGAAAGAAACTGGAACAAAGAAAAGTAACCACAGGGGTGTGAGTGATTGCTGGACCCAGACTAGAAGGAGCCTAGTCTGTAAAAGAAGTTTACTGGATTATTCCTTCCTAAATGCAGGACTCTGCACTTGTCCTTGTTGAACCTCATCAGATTTCTTTTGGTCCTCCAATTTGTCTAGGTCACTATGGACCCTATCCCTACCCTCCAGCATATCTACCTCTCCCCACAGTTTAGTGTAATCTGCAAACTTGCTGAGGGTGCAATTAATCCTGTCATCCAGATCATTAATAAAGATGTTGAACAAAACTGGCCCCAGGACCGATCCCTGGGGCACTCTGCTTGATACCGGCTGCAAACTAGACATTGAGCCATTGATCAATACGCGTTGAGCCTGACAATCTAGCCAGCTTTCTATCCACTTTATGGTCCATTCATCCAATCCATACTTCTTTAATTTGCTGGTAAGAATACTGTGGGAGACAGTAGCAAAAGCTTTGCTAAAGTCAAGATATATCACATCCACCATTTTCCCCATAGCTACAGAGCCAATTATCTGATCATAGAAGGCAATCAGGTTGGTCAGGCATGACTTGCCCTTGGTGAATCCATGTTGACTGTTCCTGATCACCGTCCTCTCCTCCAAGTGCTTCAAAATGGATTCTTTGAGGACCCGCTCCATGATTTTTCCAGGGACTGAGGTGAGGCTGACCGGTCTGTAGTTCCCCAGGTTCTCTTTCTTCCCTTTTTTAAATATGGGCACTATATTTGCCTTTTTCAATTGTCTCGGACCTCCCCCGATTGCCATGAATTTTCATAGATAATGGCCAATCGCTCTGCAAGCACATCAGCCAATTCCCTCAGCACCCTCAGATGCATTAGATCTGGACCCATGGACTTGTGAAGAGAACTTTAATGATCTTTCATACAGATTTTCCCTTTTCCGAAGCAGCCAACACTTCCAGCCATACCTAAGGCTCTGGCACTTTTCTGTGTGACTAGTTTATTTCACAAACACAAATTCACAAGCACAACTCCCAACATATCAATGTTGTCATCATACAGGCCAGCAATGGCCAATGTCTTTGAGGCAGACAAGTTGCTCCTTGGCATTGTTGTACCATATCATATATAGCAAGAAAATGGTCAACGGGGGCACACTTCTGACAGCAGCTTTTCTGTTGTAATAGACACATTAAACTTATTCCTAACAAGCACACCAATAATTGCCCCAGATGCCTTTATCACATTCTTGTCTTGCCTGGGCAAAGCTGTGCTGAGCTTTCCCTGTGCATAATGTCTTGTTTCTCTCCACGTGACCAGTCATGAATCTTTAGTTCTAATTCATAATGAATAAATATTTAAAATGGTAGAATTACATTTTGTTCAATTTTTAATACACACACAAGATGCTTATCAGTCTGTGTTAGAATCATAGAATCATAGAATATAAGGGTTGGAAGGGACCCCAGAAGGTCATCTAGTCCAACCCCCTGCTCGAAGCAGGACCAATTCCCAGTTAAATCATCCCAGCCAGGGCTTTGTCAAGCCTGACCTTAAAAACCTCTAAGGAAGGAGATTCTACCACCTCCCTAGGTAACGCATTCCAGTGTTTCACCACCCTCTTAGTGAAAAAGTTTTTCCTAATATCCAATCTAAACCTCCCCCACTGCAACTTGAGACCATTACTCCTCGTTCTGTCATCTGCTACCATTGAGAACAGTCTAGAGCCATCCTCTTTGGAACCCCCTTTCAGGTAGTTGAAAGCAGCTATCAAATCCCCCCTCATTCTTCTCTTCTGCAGGCTAAACAATCCCAGCTCCCTCAGCCTCTCCTCATAACTCATGTGTTCCAGACCCCTAATCATTTTTGTTGCCCTTCGCTGGACTCTCTCCAATTTATCCACATCCTTCTTGTAGTGTGGGGCCCAAAACTGGACACAGTACTCCAGATGAGGCCTCACCAATGTCGAATAGAGGGGAACGATCACGTCCCTCGATCTGCTCGCTATGCCCCTACTTATACATCCCAAAATGCCATTGGCCTTCTTGGCAACAAGGGCACACTGCTGACTCATATCCAGCTTCTCGTCCACTGTCACCCCTAGGTCCTTTTCCGCAGAACTGCTGCCTAGCCATTCGGTCCCTAGTCTGTAGCGGTGCATTGGATTCTTCCATCCTAAGTGCAGGACCCTGCACTTATCCTTATTGAACCTCATCAGATTTCTTTTGGCCCAATCCTCCAATTTGTCTAGGTCCTTCTGTATCCTATCCCTCCCCTCCAGCGTATCTACCACTCCTCCCAGTTTAGTATCATCCGCAAATTTGCTGAGAGTGCAATCCACACCATCCTCCAGATCATTTATGAAGATATTGAACAAAACCGGCCCCAGGACTGACCCTTGGGGCACTCCACTTGATACCGGCTGCCAACTAGACATGGAGCCATTGATAACTACCCGTTGAGCCCGACAATCTAGCCAGCTTTCTACCCACCTTGTAGTGCATTCATCTAGCCCATACTTCCTTAACTTGCTGACAAGAATACTGTGGGAGACCGTGTCAAAAGCTTTGCTAAAGTCAAGAAACAATACATCCACTGCTTTCCCTTCATCCACAGAACCAGTAATCTCATCATAGAAGGCGATTAGATTAGTCAGGCATGACCTTCCCTTGGTGAATCCATGCTGGCTGTTCCTGATCACTTTCCTCTCATGCAAGTGCTTCAGGTTTGATTCTTTGAGGACCTGCTCCATGATTTTTCCAGGGACTGAAGTGAGGCTGACTGGCCTGTAGTTCCCAGGATCCTCCTTCTTCCCTTTTTTAAAGATTGGCACTACATTAGCCTTTTTCCAGTCATCCGGGACTTCCCCGGTTCGCCACGAGTTTTCAAAGATAATGGCCAATGGCTCTGCAATCACAGCCGCCAGTTCCTTCAGCACTCTCGGATGCAACTCGTCCGGCCCCATGGACTTGTGCACGTCCAGCTTTTCTAAATAGTCCCTAACCACCTCTATCTCCACAGAGGGCTGTCCATCTCTTCCCCATTTTGTGATGCCCAGCGTAGCAGTCTGGGAGCTGACCTTGTTAGTGAAAACAGAGGCAAAAAAGCATTGAGTACATTAGCTTTTTCCACATCCTCTGTCACTAGTTTGCCTCCCTCATTCAGTAAGGGGCCCACACATTCCTTGGCTTTCTTCTTGTTGCCAACATACCTGAAGAAACCCTTCTTGTTACTCTTGACATCTCTGGCTAGCTGCAGCTCCAGGTGCGATTTGGCCCTCCTGATAACATTCTTACATGCCCGAGCAATATTTTTATACTCTTCCCTGGTCATATGTCCAACCTTCCACTTCTTGTAAGCTTCTTTTTTATATTTAAGATCCGCTAAGATTTCACCATTAAGCCAAGCTGGTCGCCTGCCATATTTACTATTCTTTCGACTCATCGGGATGGTTTGTCCCTGTAACCTCAACAGGGATTCCTTGAAATACAGCCAGCTCTCCTGGACTCCTTTCCCCTTCAAGTTAGTCCCCCAGGGGATCCTGGCCATCCGTTCCCTGAGGGAGTCGAAGTCTGCTTTCCTGAAGTCCAGGGTCCGTATCGTGCTGCTTACCTTTCTTCCCTGTGTCAGGATCCTGAACTCAACCAACTCATGGTCACTGCCTCCCAGATTCCCATCCACTTTTGCTTCCCCCACTAATTCTACCCGGTTTGTGAGCAGCAGGTCAAGAAAAGCGCCCCCCCTAGTTGGCTCCTCTAGCACTTGCGCCAGGAAATTGTCCCCTACGCTTTCCAAAAACTTCCTGGATTGTCTATGCACCGCTGTATTGCTCTCCCAGCAGATATCAGGAAAATTAAAGTCACCCATGAGAATCAGGGCATGCGATCCAGTAGCTTCCGTGAGCTGCCGGAAGAAAGCCTCATCTACCTCATCCCCCTGGTCCGGTGGTCTATAGCAGACTCCCACCACTACATCACTCTTGTTGCACAGACTTCTAAACTTAATCCAGAGACACTCAGGTTTTTCTGCAGTTTCGTACCGGAGCTCTGAGCAGTCATACTGCTCCCTTACATACAGTGCTACTCCCCCACCTTTTCTGCCCTGCCTGTCCTTCCTGAACAGTTTATAACCATCCATGACAGTACTCCAGTCATGTTCATCCCCTTCTCTCAAGATGAGCCAGCTTGGGTGAAATTTAACATAGTAATTAGAGCTGGTTGAATGCTGCAATGACAGTGCTCAGAAATGTTTACTCCACTTCCGAACAGCTGTTCAGGTCATCCATTTTCATGGCCCTCATTATTCCCTATTCACAACCGGGAGTTCTCCTCTGCCTGCCTCCCACTCCTCCCCCCCGCCACATACATGTTTCAGGACTTTTTCGTCTTTATATAAATATCCTAATATCATGTAATCAAAAGGATTTTGTGCATGAATAACAGCAGTCATAATTTCTTATATATTAGAGCAGTGGTTCTCAATTCTTCTGGAGTACTGTACCTCTTTCAGGATTCTGATTTATCTTGTGTATCCCCAAATTCACCTCACTTAAAAACTACTTGCTGACAAAATCAGACATAAAAATACAAAAGTGTCACAGCACACTGTTACTGTAAAATTTCTGACTTTCTCATTTTTACCATATAACTATACAATAAATCAACTGGAATATAAATATTGTACTTACATTTCAGTGTATAGTATATAAAGCAGTATAAGCAAGTCATTGTCTGTATGAAATTTTAGTTTGTACTGACTTCGCTAGTGCTTTTTATGTCGCCTGTTGTAAAACTAGATAAATATCTAGATGAGTTGACGTACCCCCTGGAAGACCCATGTACCCCCAGAGGGTACATGTATCCTTGGCTGAGAACCACTGCATTAGAATGAAACCTTTCTGGGAAGGGACTGTGTCTTACTGTGTGTTTGTACAGTGGGGCCTCCAGGTGCTACCAAAACATGAATAATAATTGGTAGTAGTTCTCTTATTTAAATACTGTTTGTCAAGGCAGGGAGAACTGAAAATACTATGGGCTACATTCACAAGGGGGACTTAGGCAGCTCAAGTGGTAGATAGACACCTAAATCCAACATTTAGGCACCGCTGGCATTCTCTGCCTAGCTTTCCTGCAAGGTGTGATTCAGTAGATGTGCTCAGAGGCTATCTAAGATCGGGACCATCACAAGACAGAGGAAGAATAGGTGCTGGGGAGGCTGCCTTATACCCAGTAGTCCACTAGCTAGCACACTCTCCTAGGGTGTGGGAGAACAGGGGTTCAAATCCCTACCCTGCCTGCTGTGGAGCAGGGACTTGAACCCAGGTCTCCTATCACCCAGGTGAGTGCCCCAAAACAATGGCAGGTTTCAGAGTAACAGCCGTGTTAGTCTGTATTCGCAAAAAGAAAAGGAGGACTTGTGGCACCTTAGAGACTAACCAATTTATTTGAGCATGAGCTTTCGTGAGCTACAGCTCACTTCATCGGATGCATACCGTGGAAACTGCAGCAGACTTTATATACATACAGAGATCATGAAACAATACCTCCTCCCACCCCACTGTCCTGCTGGTAATAGCTTATCTAAAGTGATCATCAAGTTGGGCCATTTCCAGCACAAATCCAGGTTTTCTCACCCTCCGCCCTCCCCACCCCCAAACTCACTCTCCTGCTGGTAATAGCCCATCCAAAGTGACAACTCTCTACACAATGTGCATAATAATCAAGGTGGGCCATTTCCTGCACAAATCCAGGTTCTCTCACCCCCTCACCCCCCTCCAAAAAACACACACACAAACTCACTATACTGCTGGTAATAGCTCATCCAAAGTGACCACTCTCCCTACAATGACAGGTTTCAGAGGAACAGCCGTGTTAGTCTGTATTCGCAAAAAGAAAAGGAGTACTTGTGGCACCTTAGAGACTAACCAATTTATTTGAGCATGAGCTTTCGTGAGCTACAGCTCTGAGCTGTAGCTCACGAAAGCTCATGCTCAAATAAATTGGTTAGTCTCTAAGGTGCCACAAGTACTCCTTTTCTCCCTACAATGTGCATGATAATCAAGGTGGGCCATTTCCAGCACAAATCCAGGTTTTCTCACCCCCCCACCCCACCATACACACACAAACTCACTCTCCTGCTGGTAATAGCTCATCCAAAGTGACCACTCTCCAAGTTTTAATCCAAGTGTAACCAGAACGTCTGGGGGTGGTGGGGGGGGGGGGTAGGAAAAAACAAAGGGAAATAGGCTACCTTGCATAATGTCTTAGCCACTCCCAGTCTCTATTTAAGCCTAAATTAATAGTATCCAATTTGCAAATGAATTCCAATTCAGCAGTTTCTCGCTGGAGTCTGGATTTGAAGTTTTTTTGTTTTAAGATAGCGACCTTCATGTCTGTGATTGCGTGACCAGAGAGATTGAAGTGTTCTCCGACTGGTTTATGAATGTTATAATTCTTGACATCTGATTTGTGTCCATTTATTCTTTTACGTAGAGACTGTCCAGTTTGACCAATGTACATGGCAGAGGGGCATTGCTGGCACATGATGGCATATATCACATTGGTGGATGTGCAGGTGAATGAGCCTCTGATAGTGTGGCTGATGTTATTAGGCCCTGTGATGGTGTCCCCTGAATAGATATGTGGGCACAGTTGGCAACGGGCTTTGTTGCAAGGATAAGTTCCTGGGTTAGTGGTTCTGTTGTGTGGTATGTGGTTGTTGGTGAGTATTTGCTTCAGGTTGCGGGGCTGTCTGTAGGCAAGGACTGGCCTGTCTCCCAAGATTTGTGAGAGTGTTGGGTCATCCTTTAGGATAGGTTGTAGATCCTTAATAATGCGTTGGAGGGGTTTTAGTTGGGGGCTGAAGGTGATGGCTAGTGGCGTTCTGTTATTTTCTTTGTTAGGCCTGTCCTGTAGTAGGTAACTTCTGGGAACTCTTCTGGCTCTATCAATCTGTTTCTTCACTTCCGCAGGTGGGTATTGTAGTTGTAAGAAAGCTTGACAGAGATCTTGTAGGTGTTTGTCTCTGTCTGAGGGGTTGGAGCAAATGCGGTTGTATCGCAAAGCTTGGCTGTAGACGATGGATCGTGTGGTGTGGTCAGGGTGAAAGCTGGAGGCATGTAGGTAGGAAAGTGGTCAGTAGGTTTCCAGTATAGGGTGGTTTTTATGTGACCATTGTTTATTAGCACTGTAGTGTCCAGGAAGTATGGCACTCTGAGTGTGGGGGTCTCTCAACCTCTCCTGTTGAAGTTGTTCCACTCCAACCTTGTTAGGCATCTAACTTCATTTGAGGTGCTGGGCTTAGGCCACATCCCTCTCCTGAGTATTTCCTTCTGGTTAGCTTTGGTAACTTCCTGACTCAGTATGCTGGCTTTTAAGAATCCCTTTTTTAGGCCCCTAATTTTTCCCATGCATTGTACAAAGAGCCTGGGTGCCTAAGTTGGGGTTGTGAATTCCAGGAGGCAGCAGGGAACCTAAAAGTTAGCCATTGCAACACTTAGCAATAAATCACTCACCATAGATTGAAAACAGTGAACAGCTGAACTCAACACTGTGCGAACAACCCATAGGCTAAACCAGCGGTTTTCAACCTTTTTCTTTCTGAGGCCCCCCCAACATGCTATAAAAACTCCACGACCCACCAGTACCCCCCAAACTGTTTTTCTGCATACAAAAGCCAGGGCCAGCGTTAGAAAATAGCAAGCAGGGCAATTGCCCCAGGCCCCATGCCACAGGGGGCCCTGAAAAGTTACATTGCTCAGGCTTCAGCTTTAGCCCCAGGTGGCAGGGTGCAGGGTCCCTGGCTTCAGCCCTGCACAGCGGAGCTTCAGCTTTCTGCCCTGGGCCCCAGTAAGTCTAACACTGATCCTGCTTGGCAGACCCCCTGAAACTTGCTCACGGCCCCCCCCCCAGGGGGCCCCAGACCCCTGGTTGAGAACCACTGGGCTAAACAGTACGAATTTATTTTATGTTCTCATATTGGTGCCTATCACCGTAGTATCTGAGTGCACAAACTATTTGAACAATTACAGATAAGAAAAGCATTTGTAAAAGTCAGTTTTGTTTGCAAAGGCTGGATTCCCTGCCGATGTAAAGTGGCAGGCATCATTAAAATCAATCGAGCGATGCCAATCTACACCAGCCGAGGATCTATTTCTAATGAATAAGTTGACCAGTTCTTGTGGTAATGGAGCACTTAAATAATACTAGACCTTAATTCATAATAATTAATGCTAACATTCTCCTCTGATTGAAGAGAGCAGCTTGGGGAATTCTACAGTAGCTGAAGAGGAATGATTTTAAACCTAGAGATTTAAATGTTTTATTATTTTATGAATAAAGAGAAAGGCATAAAACCAGCTCAATTACAGAACTAAATAAATCCACAAAAAGACCTTCTTTAAAAAGGGCAGGCAAATAGTTTTGCAAACATGAGTCAACTAGGAAGATGATAATGAGAATGCAAATGCCACAAAGAATGATTTAGAGACTTCCCGGAGCATATTTAGAGACTTCCTCTTTGTAATCACTGTGGTGTTCAAAATATTCGGTTGCACTCCTTTAATCTTCCATTTCAATAGCAGAATAATCAAGAATCCTCTTATTAAAGAAGGTCCTCCTTTGGTGTGCTTTATCCCACAAACTTTCTGGATTTTGATATTAGATATGTAAATAATTCCAGTTAATTCTACAATGGAATTAACCTTCTACCAGCAATTAAGAGCTTTTATTCTATCTCCAAAACAAAGTCAAGTACCGGGCAACTGATTCTGATCTTGGGTAAATCTCAGGTAACTACCACTTTCAGTGGAGTTAGGCCCAGATCTTCAGTGGTATTTAGGCACCTAACTCCCATTGAAATCAATGGGAGATAGGCACGTAAATAATTTTGAGCAGTTGGGCCATAGAGCCAGATCCAAAGCCCCTAGAATTCAATGGAAATATGCCCATTGCAGTCAATGAGCTTTGAATTAGGCCCTGTACTCAAGATTTACTTTGGTGTAACTTGAGATCATATCTGTCCAGCTCTATGTCGTTTGGGGCAAATTTATATAATTTCCATTGTTAAACTGTTGCAAAGTTTGAGAAAATACCCGTATCACCATGGAAAAAACTATAAAAGACACAATTAGAATTTAAAAAGTATTATTATTTATATGGAATTAGTACCTAGAGGCCCCAATTAGTGATCACGGTCCCATTGTGCTGCACGCGTATAATAAATAAAAGACAGTCCCTACCCCAAAGAGCTCACAGTTTTAGCACAACCCTGCAAGACATGGGTACAACAAACAAAGAGGGAGGAAACAAACCCCCAAGTAGAGGCTTTATCCCCAAAGGGAAGGGAGCCAGGAGACTGCATGAAGTCCATGAGGGACATTACCATTGCTATAGATTTTATGTGGAATGCATTAAGATACCATGGTGATAGATGGCAGTATAAAATGCTAAAATGGTTGCTTAGGGTTAGGTACTCAGAGTTAGATAAGTAAGAGTGAAATGACTAAAATTACTATACTAAGATGCAGTCACAGCTGACCAGGTGTCTAGCAATTGTGAAGTGCTTTTTAGGTGTCATGGCATAAGTTTGTTTGTTTTGTAAAACCCAAACTTTAGAAAGCTATGAAATTTTAAGGAGGCAGATCCTCCACTCCAGTTCTATGCCTATGTGACTCCATCAATTTCAGTGTCACTCCCGTATAAAACTTAAGTAATGCCATAATGAATATGGTTCTACTCTGTTAAGACCATAGGGAGGAGTTATGGATTTTAAAAAGTCTGCATGCTTCAGCAGGTGTATAGATGCAAAGCCTACAGACTCCTGAAAAGGCTTTAAGCCAGTCTGCAGAAGAGAAGAGTGAGGGGGGATTTGATAGCAGCCTTCAACTACCTGAAGCAGGGTTCCAAAGAGCATGGAGCTAGGCTGTTCTCAGTGATGGCAGATGACAGAACAAGGAGCAATGGTCTCAAGTTGCAGTGAGGAAGGTCTAGGTTGGATAGTAGGAAAAACTGTTTCCCTAGGAGGGTAGTGAAGCATTGGAATGGGTTACCTAGGGAGATGGTGGAATCTCCATCCTTAGAGGATTTTAAGGCCCGGCTTGACAAAGCCCTGGCTGGGATGATTTAGTTGGGGTTGGTCCTGCTTTGAGCAGGGGTTGGACTAGATGACCTCCTGAGGTCTCTTCCACCCTAATCTTCTATGATTCTATGATTCAGTGTTCTGTTTGCAAAAAACATGGAATGTAAATATACAAGTGTAGGGCACTAGAATAGGATAAGTTCAGTATGTGTTTATAAACATACTATATGGCTACCCACCTGCTCCAGTACAAAAACTCACCCATCTCTTCTCCCCAAAATGGTGATGATGTGGTAAATGGAAAATACCATCTCCTGAGGAATGAATCATGACACCAAGATCTCCTGTGTTTGGGAAGCTGTCTGTATTATAGTCAGTCATTATCAAAAGCAATTTAGTCAAGGGATTTTCCATGAGGCCTCAAGGTTAAATTGTATGGTCAGAATGCAGCATCTCAGTCAGTATGTAATTCCTTCCAGCTATACCCTTCTTCCCAGCACACACGTGGCTCCTCCTTACTTTTTTTGAATCACTGCAGGTCTTCTTGGGCTTTCTGGGCTCTGCTTGGTCTTTGGGGAAAGAGATAGGCCCCGCCTGGGATCTTCAGTGTCTGACGGGTGGCCATCCCTCCAAGGAACTTCTGGGGGTGGTGGCTGGAAAAAGTCCATTCCTGCTACCGTCATAGTTTCCTTAGCTACAGTCTGAGGCCTGAGATGTATATAAGGATATCTCAAGGTTTCCCTAGAAACCACACAAGAGGTCCTGGGTTGTGTTAGGTCCCAGGCTCACTCTATGAGGTCAGTTAGACAGCGGGTGTGCAAGGTCTCAGTGCATGGGAGGGGAGATGGTGTAAAGAGGAGGCAGTACTGGGGAACATTTAAGGATAGAAGAGCTCATACAGTGGAATTGGTTCCACTTAGGCCAAAGTGGAGCCAGGCTCCTGGCACAGAACACTGGCCAGATTTGAGAGAGTCTCTGGATTAAGAGTCTGAGAGTCTCTGGATTAAGTTTAGAAGTGTGAGCAACAAGGGTGATGTCATGGTGGGAGTCTACTATAGACCACCAGACCAGGGGGATGAGGTGGAAGAGGCTTTCTTCCGGCAAGTCGCAGAAGTTACTAGATCGCAGGCCCTGGTTCTCATGGGAGACTTCAGTCACCCTGATATCTGCTGGGAGAGCAATACAGCGGTGCACAGGCAATCCAGGAAGTTTTTGGAAAATGTAGGGGACAATTTCCTGGTGCAAGTGCTGGAGGAACCAACTAGGAGGAACCAACTAGGGGAGGAATCAACTTTGCAGATGACACTAAACTGGGAGGAGTGGTAGATATGCTGGAGGGTAGGGATAGGATACAGAGGGACCTAGGCAAATTGGAGGATTGGGCCAAAAGAAATCTGATGAGGTTCAACAAGGACAAATGCAGAGTCCTGCACTTAGGACAGAAGACTCCAATGCACCGCTACAGACTAGGCACCGAATGGCTCGGCAGCAGTTCTGCCGAAAAGGACCTAGGGGTTACAGTGGACGAGAAGCTGGATATGAGTCAACAGTGTGCCCTTGTTACCAAGAAGGCCAATGGCATTTTGGGATGTATAAGAAGGAGCATTGCCAGAGATCGAGGGACGTGATCGTTCCCCTCTATTCGACACTGGTGAGGCCTCATCTGGAGTACTGTGTCCAGTATTGGGCCCCACACTACAAGAAGGATGTGGAAAAATTGGAAAGAGTCCAGCGGAGGGCAACAAAAATGATTAGGGGACTGGAGTACATGACTTATGAGGAGAGGCTGAGGGAACTGGGGATGTTTAGTCTTCAGAAGAGAAGAATGAGGGGGGATTTGAGAGCTGCTTTCAACTACCTGAAAGGGGGATCCAAAGAGGATGGCTCTAGACTGTTCTCAGTGGTAACAGATGACAGAACAAGGAGTAATGGTCTCAAGTTGCAGTGGGGGAGATTTAGGTTGGATATTAGGAAAAACTTTTTCACTATGAGGGTGGTGAAACACTGGAATGTGTTACATAGAGAGGTGGTGGAATCTCCTTCCCTAGAAGTTTTTAAGGTGAGGCTTGACAAAGCCCTGGCTGGGATGATTTAGTCGGGGATCGGTCCTGCTTTGAGCAGGGGTTGGACTAGATGACCTCCTGAGGTCCCTTCCAACCCTGATATTCTATGATTCTATGATTCAATGATTTGCGGGATCGGGGGTTCTTGTTTATGCTAGGAGATGGCAGAAAAGAAATTGAGGAAGAATTCCTCCATCAGCCTAACATTGTCTACCCTGGGGGCTATGTCAGTTTTACTATGTCTTGCAGTGTTGTGCATTTTTCACACCCCTGAGAGACATAGCTATGCCAATGTAAGTTTTCAGTGCAGACCAGGCCTGAGACTCTTAGAGTCAGCACAGGGACTGTTTAAATATATC
Source organism: Caretta caretta (assembly GCF_965140235.1). NCBI lineage: Eukaryota > Metazoa > Chordata > Testudines > Cheloniidae > Caretta > Caretta caretta. The sequence continues at coordinate 13,333,128 of NC_134209.1, forward strand.
CTAATCGAGTAACAGACGGCTGTGTGCTCCAAACCAAAACAGGAAGCAAGAGGGCAAGGACACTCACTAGTCTGGTTAAATGGCAAGATACAAGAGGGACTTTGGACCAAAGAGGTTTCCTTCAGAAAATGGGAATCCAGCAAATGAAGCAAACAGAAGAAGCAGGTAAAATGTAAGATGGCAGTTATGGGGCTAAGAGGGAAAAATAGCTGAAGACAAATCATTTTTACGAAATATAAATACATAATCAGAGGTTTTTTAGTTATATAAATAAAAAAAGAATAAAGAAGGCTGAGGTTGGGCCACTCCCCAGTGTGGATGGGAAGGAGTTTAAGGATTATTTAGCTATGGCCTTGGTTTTCAATAAGGATGATAATATGGAACATTGTTCCTGAAGGCAGCATGGCTGATTCAAATGACTGCCTAGATATTGAAATGATGACATCTGAGGTGGAAGAAAAGCTTAAAAAATTTACTGCACTCAAATTAGGGGGAATCGCATAATTTCCATCCCAGAATACTGAAAGACATGGCACATGAGATTGCTAGTCTAGTAGCAAAGATTTTTAATACATCTATCTCTTTGCAGGTAGGACCATACAACTGGAGAATAGCTAATGTCGTACCTATATTTAAGAAAGGGAAAAAATGTGATCTGGGCAATTACAGAGCTGTTAGTCTGACCTCAGTCATATGCAAGGTTTTAGAACAAATTGTGAAGGAAAGGATAATTAAATTCAGAGGTAGACAGTAAGAGATATAATGTAACATGGGTTTACCCAAGGTAGGTCTGCCATTACTAACCTGATTTCCTTCTTGGAGAAAATAACTGATTTTTTTAGATAAGGGAAATGCAGTAGATCTAATATACTAGCACTTCAGTAAAGTATTTGAAATGGTACCACAAGGGAAATCATTAGTTAAATTAGGAAAGATGGGTCCTCAGTACAAGTATTGTAAAGCAGATAAGGGATTGGCTAAAGGAGAGAAGGCAATGGGTTGTGCTGAAAGGTGAATTATCAGACTGGAGGAAGGTTACTAGTGGAGTTCCTCAGGGATCGGTCTTAGAACCAATGTTAATCAAGATTTTCGTTAATGACTTTGGCACAAAAAGTAGGAGTGCGCTAATGAAAATTTACTGATGATGCAAAGCTGAGGCATTGTCAATAGAGAGGAGGATAGGAATATTATACAGGAAGATATAGATGACCTTGCAGACAGGAGTGACAGAAATGGGATGAAACTTATAGTACAAAGTGCAAGGTCATGCACTTAAATTCTAAGAATAAGAATTTCTGCTGTAAGTTGGGGGCTCATCAGTTGCAAGGAACAGAGCAGGAGGGAGACCTGAGTGTGTGGGATGACTATGTGATGCGGCTGTGGAAAGGGAAAATGTGATCCTAGGATGTATCAGGCAAGGCATAGATTCTATTAATGCCATTGTACAAGGCACTGGTAAAAGTGCATTGGGAGTGCTGTACACAATTCTGTTCAAACCTGTTCAGGAAAGATGAATTTAAAGTGGAACTGTTGCAGGAGAGAGCTACTAGGATAATCAGGGGAACGGAAGGCCTATCTCAGGAAAGGAGACTGGAAGAGCTTGGCTTGTTTAGCCTAGCAAAATGAATAGCTCTCTATAAATACATCGAGGGTTAGGGAGGGTGGGTGAGTGGGGAGGAATGCCAGGGAGGTTGAAGAGCTATTTAAGCTAAAGGACAATGCTGGCACAAGAACAGATGGACATAAACTGGCCATGAACAAAATCAGGCTGGATATTAAAAGGCTGCTTCTATTCTTCTGCGGGGTGAGGTTCTGGAATAGCCTCCCAATAGATTTTGTGGAGATGTTGGGAAAGTAAACTGGGAAACTGAGTCACAAGTCCACCCAATTTTCAGACACAACTGTTGTTACTTATAGTGTCTGGAAATATATACAGTATATATAAATATATGCAAGACAATAAACAGATAAGATGGAACAAGTAGGGGCCCCAGTTCCCCAGTTTCAGAATACTGGGAAGCTCTTCTGCATTTCAATGGTTGTCGCAGCCTCTGATCCTGTGACGGGTTCCATCAAGGAGACCTCCTTGGGACTCTCACCTGATGAGCTGAGACTACCTCTGAGCCCGTTTTCGCTGTCAGAACCCTGCCTGGATGAGCCAGACATGCTAGCCTGCTGCAACACAGACCCAGGGTCTGACCCACACCCCCAAAGCTGCAGAGTTAACTGAAAATGGCTTAGCAAGTGCTCCTGTCTCCAGCACCCAGACACACAGCTCCCAATGGGATCCAAACCCCAAATAAATCCATTTTACTCTGTATAAAGCATAAAGAGGGTAAACTCATAAATTGTCCGCCATCTATAACACTGATAGAGAGATATGCACAGCTGTTTGCTCTCCCAGGTATTAATTACTTATTCTGGGTTAATTAATAAACAAAAGTGATTTTTATTAAGTATAAAAAGTAGAATTGAAGTGGTTTCAAGTAATTACAGACAGAACAAGGTAAGTTACTCAGTAAAATAAATCAAAATACACAAGGCTAACAATACACTGAGGATTTAGTTACAAATACTAACTTCTCACCCTAGATGTTATTTAAGGTACAATCCTTTTCAGACCAACATTGTAGTTTATGGCCTGGGTTCAGCAATCACTTGAACCCCCGCAGTTACTCTCCTTTGTTCCAGTTTCTTTCAGGCACCTCTTTGGGATGGAGAGGCCATCTCTTGAGCCAGCTGAAGACAAAAATGGAGAGGCTTCCAGGGCCTTTTATATTCTCTCTCTTGTGGGCAGAAACCTCTTTGTTCTTCTGTGCAAAGTCACAACAACAAAATGGAGTTTGTAGCCACATGGGCAAGTCACATGTCCTTGAATGATTCAGCTTTTTGCAGGCCAGTGCCATTGTTTACATGTTAGTTTGAATGTTCCCAGGAAAGCTCAGATGTGGATTGGCGTCTCCCAAAGTCCATTGTTAGTTAAGTACTCCCAATTACTTGAATAGTCCCTTCACAATATGTTGGCGAAACCTCCCACAGCAAACAGTTCAAATACAAGCACAGAGACAAAGCTCATAACTTCAAATATAGGAATGATACGTGCATACAAATAGTATGAATATATTCAGTAGATCATAATCTTTGCAAAGATATGTTACATGGCATATCTAGCATAAAGCATATTCCACAAACTCATAAGCATATTTCCATAAACATATAGAGTGCAACGTCACAGATCCCTGGTATGGTCCGTCAGTCTCATTGCTTTAGTTTCTGGTCTGGTATTTCTCCAACTTGGGCCCCCTTTACGAGAATTCTCATACATTTCCATATTACATATTCATTAACTTTTCTCCAATCAACGTTAAACATTTTTCATATATAACCTGTACAATACACATGTGCAAGCTTCAATTTACACAATTTTCGCTGTTTATACAATTTTCATGTCACTATGTTTTCATGCCAGTTTTCCCTTATTTTTCCCAGTAAAAGGGACTTTTAGCATTCTCGGTCTGTGTATTTATCATACTAATTAACATTTCCTTTTACCTAGAATTTTCCAGCACCCCATGTTGCATAAACAAAACATCCCCTTTGTCCTGTCAGCAGTAGCATTATTTAAACAAATCTATGTAAGAGGAAAGCTGGCAAAGCAACATGCATGCCAGACCAAGTTAGACTGAGGCTTTGGCCTATATCTGAACTCATTCACTATCCATAATTATAAATTATTAAAATATAACTAACAAGGCTCTTAATCTTACCATTCAGCAATTCTCCATCTTTATATTTCAGTATCATAATTCACTATGTGTGTATTATCGTGCCCCTTAGTCTATATGGGGGTGCAACAAGGGGATTTAGATAGTGCTGTGACCATAATATGTCAATATTTTCTTTATCTGCTTCAAACGTGGGCTTTCAGGGGACTTTCTATGCAAAGTCCAGCATTGTGTTTGTAAGTTATGAAAAGGACCTTGTCAGTACTTTTACCTGTTCCATTTTTGAGGTGCTTTTATTTTAATTTAGTTCAGGATATTTAACTGTATTCAATTGTTCCCCAATAGGGGCAAACAACTTAATTAGTTTGAAGAGAGAGTTGGACACATTCATGAGTGGCACTGTATGACAAGGTTGCTTGTGATGGTGGGGTGAGCATCCGGTTTATGTCTGATGTTCCTAAAGCTCATGCTTCGGAGTGCCAGCTGGCCACAGGTAGGGGTCAGCAAGGGATTCCCCCCAGTGCATTCTGGGAGGGTTTTTTATCTCCTTCTTCTGAAGCATCAGGGATGGGACATTGGACAGGGAGGGCCAGGGCTCTGAGGTGGCACTGAGTAGTCTCTCTCTCAGGTGCTTGGTGGGCTGGTTCTTGCTCACGTGCTCAGGGTCTAACTGATCATCATGGGTGGGGTCAGGAAGGAATTTTCTCCCAGGTCAATTGGCAGGTCATTCTGCACTTGCTCACTTGCTCAGCCTGTAGTTGAACAGCTCCTGACTACTGTCCAGGCTGTCTATGTACGGCTTCATGAGCCATGGCATTAAGGGGTAGGCTGGGTCCCCAAGGATACATATAGGCATTTCAACGTTCCCAACGGTTATTTTCTGGTCTGGGAATAAAGTCCCTTCTTGCAGCTTTTGAAACAGACCAGAGTTCCTGAAGATGCGAGCGTCATGTACCTTTCCCGGCCATCCCACTTTGATGTTGGTGAAATGTCCCTTGTGATCCACCAGTGCTTGCAGCACTATTGAAAAGTATCCCTTGCGGTTTATGTACTCGCCAGCTTGGTGCTCTGGTGCTTGCAAGCTTCCAAAGTCTGGCGTTGCAAGCTTCCAAAGGGCTATTGCCACTCGCTTCTCAACTGTGAGGGCTGCTCTCATCTTGAGCCTCAGGGCAGGGGAAAGCAAGTCACAAAGTTCCATGAAAGTGCCCTTACGCATGCGAAAGTTTCGCAACCACTGGGAATCGTCCCAGACCTGCAACACTATGAGGTCCCACCAGTCTGTGTTTGTTTCCCGAGCCCAGAATTGGCGTTCCACTGCATGAACCTGCCCCATTAGCACCATGATGCCCACATTGCCAGGGCCCCTGCTTTGAGAGAAGTCTGTGTCCATGTCCTCATCACTCACATCACCACGCTGATGTCACCTACTCGCCTGGTATCGCTTTGCCAGGTTCTGGTGCTGCATATACTGGTGGATAATGCGCATGGTGTTTAATGTGCTCCTAATTGCCAAAGTGATCTGAGCAGGCTCCATGCTTGCCGTGGTATGGCGTCTGCACAGAAAAAAGGCGCGGAACGATTGTCTGCCGTTGCCCTGACGGAGGGAAGGGCAACTGACGACATGGCTTACAGGGTTGGCTTACAGGGAATTAAAATCAAGAAAGGGGGTGGCTTTGCGAGAAAGTGAATGGCCCCCTCAAGGATAGAACTCAAAACCTCAAGGATAGAACTCAAAACTGGGTTTAGCAAGCCGTTGATTTCACCGAGGGAAGGAGGGAGGGAGGAGAAAATATATACAAAACAAATCTGGTCTATTTCTTGTTTTGAGCCACTTCATCCATCTTTATACATCTTGCTGGCAGCAGACTGTGCAGTTCGACCACATGCCATCGTTATTTCCTGTGTGCTCGGCAGAAGATGGTGCAGTATGACTACTGGCCATCGTCTTCTGCTGGCTGCAGATTAAAAGACAGCGCGCTGCCGGTAGGACTGAATCTCCACGAGACGAAACAAGGGAAATGACCTGGCTGAGTCACTCCCATGTTTGCCCAGGCGCCCGATTAAAAGAGCACCCAGGACTATGTCGACGACGGCTACCAGTCATACTGCACCGTCTGCTGCCAAAAGGCAATTAACTGCTGCCATGTAGCAATGCAGTACCACGTCTGCCAGCACCCAGGAGACATATGGTGACAGTTACCTGAGCGGGCTCCATGCTTGCCGTGGTATGGCGTCTGCACAGGTAACTCAAGAAAAAAGGCGCAAAACGATTGTCTGCCCTTGCTTTCACAGAGGGAGGGAGGGAACGGGGGCCTGACGATATGTACCCAGAACCACCCGCGACAATGTTTTAGCCCCATCAGGCACTAGGATTTCTACCCAGAATTCAAATGGGCAGCGGAGACTGTGGGAACTGTGGGGTAGCTACCCACAGTGCAACACTCTGGAAGTCGACGGTTGCCTCAGTACTGTGGACACACTCCTCCGACTACATGCACTTAGAGCACTTGTGTGGGGACACACTCAATCAACTGTATAAAACCGCTTTCTACAAATTCGACCTAATTTCATAGTGTAGACATACCCTTAGAGTGCTCAGGAAATGGTGACAAATGAGAGATTTTTTTTAGATCGTGATCCACTTAATAAATCTAATGGAAAACAATGAATTTTCTCAAAATAATTAATTGAAAATGTTTGGTTTTGATTGAAATTTTCTGATAAGTTGACAGCAACTTAAATGTAACAGATTCTTTTTTCCTTTGTTAATTTCCCTTAAAAAATAAGGGCCAAAGCTGAGGAGTAGAGTTAGGTGGGAAATGATTTTTCCATCCCGGGAAAATTGTTGAGAATTCAAAAATTCTGGACTGGTATCAGGGTGAAGTCAAAAATCTCAAAAATTTTCACAAACAGAAGATCCACACATTTTGGTTTGCATCAGTTGAAACATTTAATTTCAAAAAGTTTGAAATGTTTTATTACAATTTTGACGTTTGAAAATGTATTTATTTATTTATTCATTCACATAGATTAAATTTTGAAACAGAAAGTTGTTTCAAACTCAAAAACCAGAATCTTTTCTTGTGAAAGTGTTGAAACAAGAGGTTTTAACAATTTCAAAACTTTTTGCCAACTTTTTTCAAAATAAAAAAAATAGTTGAAACTGGTTCTTTTCAGTTTCAATGAATCAGCATTTTCTTATGAAATAGCGTTTAGTCAAAAAACTCCCGAAAAGCTCTATTTAGGCACATTCCTGTGTTTCCTTCACCCCCAGTTCACCCTGTTGCTCTTTGCTCTTAGGAGCTCTGTAGGTCTGTCTCTCTTGCCCCTTGTAATGTGGGCCCTAGCAGACAGGATTGTTAGCTATCCTGGCCAAGATTTGGAGTGCTGCAAGGTACACAAGTCCTCATTGTTTCACCTGCTTTCAGGAGCTTCCTAGGTTCTTTGGGATCTAGGCACCCTAGGAAACCACTGGAGTTTGCAGAGTAACTGTCTCTGGCTTCCCCTGCCTTGCCAGTTGTGAATAATGCAGCCAGTAAAACCTTTATACATCACCTCACCATCATGTGTTCTCCCTGAGTTTGCTTTTAATCTCACTCCACTAGTGGATATTAGCAGGAATTTCAGTGAAGCCAGTGTGGTACTGTGGTGTTCAATGAGTGTGAGATCAGAACTGGGCTGTATACAGGCTAGGCAGAATTCAATGTTTTGGTTTTTTTTATAATGTCAATGGATATTATGTTTATTTTTAAGCATTTTTTTCTATTTTTATAGGTATAAATTTTCACACTTACATGAAACTGGGGGAGGGGAACACAGTAATTATTCAATGACAGAAGACGCCGAGATTCAAAAAGTGAAAGCTACCTAGGAAATGGCGCCCACCTCCACCAGTGCCAGCATTTCAACACATTTTATGAGCATTATGGTGGGATGTTTTATATGCATTATGGTGGGACTCTAGTAAGTTCTCAAGTGGCATTTTTCTTACATTTCCAATCAATGAAAATATTTTTCGTCAGTTTGTGGGTGTGTACAGTGAAATCAATGTTTACTGACATTTACTAATAAAAATATAATCTTTCCAAGCTAAGTATTGCCAGCTTCATGTATTCCAAAATCATGAGTCAGGCCGCAAAAAATCATAAGGTCGATTTTAAAAACCATGAGATTTTTAAAAACAATAAAAGTGGGGTTTGTTATATGTTACATCTTTTGGTATCTGAGCCTTTAGGTACACTCAGGTCACATTTTCAAGCTTTCTTTCACATCCAGAAGGGCTAGACACCCATTTTTAGGGATAGTGTCCCTAGTCTCTGTTTGCCAGAAGCTGGAAATGGGCGACAAGAGCTGGATCACTGTTGTAAGACAGGACACTGGGCGAGATGGAGCTTTTGTCTGACCCAGTATGGCTGATCTTATACGCTTATGGAAGCTGAGATTCTCACATGATCACTTGACTCCAGACGCTAGAGCTTTAAGGAAAATACCAAATAGCATCAGTCTCGTGATAAAATTGCAAGAGCTGATAAGTGGCTTTAGACTCAGTTTAATATATTTACGTTGAGATTTTCAAGGTGCCTAGGAGATCTGGAAAAATGTACAAAAGGAAGGATGAGGAGCAATTTAAAGTGACTACTTTCAAATGTGTGCTACTCAGTGTTATATAGATGAATGCAGGCAGAAAGCCCCTAGTCCTAGGCAAATTTAAACCCTTAATTAAAGTTAATTTGGTAGCTACACAAATCTAGTTTATTGTAGCCTCTGTTGACATGATTCATTCAGCTGCATTTATGTGGCCAGTAATCAGCAGGGGGCAAAAGATCCTTTCAGATGGTCTGTAAAGGTCTGGCCATGCGGAAATAGCCTTTGGCTGAGCATTCTTTTTAGGCCAAAGGGAACTTCCATTTACCCATCAGTGATGCTCTCTTTGATTTAGAACCATAGGTTTAGAAGGGTCCACAAGGGTCATATAGTCTAGCCTCCTGCCAAGACGTCACAGCTACATGCATAAATGCCATCAAATCTCTTTCTTGGTCAGTGAAACACCACCTTCCTGTCTAGCAGATACTCCTCATGCAGTGCTCTGAATGAAAAAAGCAGCACAACCCCATGCTGTTAGGGCTTTGGCTCTGTCCGTGTTTTCCATTGTAAACCCTTGTCTGCAGACACTTCAAGCTCCATTGGCACTGGGTTAAAAGAAAAGTGGCTTAAGTTCAGGCGAAAGTACCCGGCCAAATTTCTACCCTTATCTCTGCATTTCATGTCTTCTGTGAGTTTCAGTCAATCCTTCCACTTTTCTGGGCTTTGTTTGGTCTGTACCTGACTTGTGCCTTGGCAAGGATTCAGTGGTGGCACAAACATGTCCTGAAAGCGGGAGGGGAGCCCTTTATCTGACCACTTCATTCCCTGTTATCTTTTTATCTCAACCTCCATTTAGCGCCACCTGCAAAGGGGTGAAATCACATTTTCCAGATCATTCTACTTAGAGGATTGGCTATGTGAGAAGACCCTCAGAGTGGGGCTTAAAATAACAAAAAGATAGATAAGACAACGAAGGCAATATCGTTCAGCCACTAGACGCCTATGTAACGCAACTGCTCCTAAACATCCAGAACCTTCCTGACTAAAGCACACAGCCTTCTTCCCTGCTTACATATGCAAATACCACTTCTTTACCAGCCGCTAGGGGAAAGCTAGGCTGTCCTTGACCAGTATGTTCCCCTGATCCTTTCCATGGGCCAGAGAGGAATGCAATCCCTGAGCTGTAGGGGGCAGTGCAGGGACTTGCCCCTCCTTGTGCCCCAAGAGGGCAAACCATCCCAAAGTGGGCAACCCCTTCCCCTCCGAGACCAGACAAGAAATTTTGCCAGCGACGAGGGGCTTCTTCTAATGTCTAAGTACTTCTAAAAGTTGGTCTTAGCAGAATTTAATGGTGTAAAATGGCTTCATCCAGGACAAAGTAGAGTTTAGCTACAAAGAGAATGTACTCAATAACACTAAAGGATGGAGCTAGTCCCATTAAAGTCTCTCAATCCCACCTTGTCTATCGCATGTTTTTGTAAATCCATAAAACTGTCAGAGCACAGCAAGAACTGTGTGTAAATATAGCTCTGTAGAAAGAGGCCCACACCTGTTCCCTGGCCAGAATACATGGGCCTGAGGACAGTACAATAATGGGAGATGCTGGAGAATCAATGTGGATCTCAGTATTACCAACACACTGCAGTCTATCTTGGAAAGTGTCCATGTATGGCATACCTTTATTTTGCCCTGCAGCCAAGTTCTAGACCACTTTCCACTCATGCAGTTAATCTGCCTCAGATATTTTCAAGGGAAACTAATTTATATAACATAACAGTTGGCCTGAACCTTTCCCCAGTTTCTGGTTGAATCTGGAAGTGTAAGAGCCACAGTACCAGTAGAATAGCCATTCTCACTGTATTTCCAGCCTGCAGGAAACAGGGGTTATGGGACTCAAACCCTAAAGGGACTGAACTCCCAAGATTTCCAAGACAGAGGTTTGGTTGAACTCTGGCTGCTCATTGGAACTGAACGTTTTGAGGTTCACCACCATGGATGCCATGTAACTTAGGGGCCCAGTTTACATGCCTGAACAGTTGTGGTCAGAACTCTTTTAAGCTTTGTGTTCAAGAACTGATGCTGTGTACATTTCCTTGCTCTTCAGCCTCCTTTTGTGTCACCTCCAGTCAGTCACGTACCTTGTTAGGCTAATGGAAATAACAGCCCTGACCAGCGGCTCTGTGGGGGATCAGGGTCTATTTTTTCATGAGTACTTCAGAACATTAGATGCCTGATGTATTAATATCCTTCCTGAACAGCTAATGAATACTCTTGTGTAAAAGTGGCTACTGAGAAAAGGCCCAGTTGATAACAACAACACAAGCAAATATAGAAAAGCTAAAATAAAACTATTAAACAGCACAGCACATAGAAGTAAACATTTTCTTATATATATACATACACACACACGTGCGTGCATGCGTGCACACACACACACACACACACACACACACACACGTTAGCCAGGTTTTCAGATAAACTATTCTGAATGCAAGGAATTAGAAACAGAAGACAAAGTCAGATGGAGGTATATTTAGCTATTATTTTGATTGTCCTTTCACTTATAAAGGAGTTGGGGATTTACTATACCTTTTAGGAAAGATGAGCAATTAGGAAGTGTATTTATAACACCAGGAATAGCTGTAGAAAAGATAATAGGCTCTTACACTCAATAGCATACTCAATACTGACAAGAGAAACAGCCAAGAGTGCTGCAAGGGAAAGAAATGGAACTGTTTTGTTTTTCACCTGAGTCTAGGCAAGATCTCTAAAGTCTGGAAGTAGAAGTCATAAAATGCAATGGTTAAAAAAAATACAGTGGCACAAGGAAACTTAAAGATCATTAGATGTAGTGGTCTCCATTAGAAAACTAACATGTGCCAACAGTCACTGTGCAATGAGGCCTGACACAGCAACATTTTCCTATACTTCAGAGTATGAAACAGCAGCAGTGTCTCCAATACAGAACATAAGAATGCCCATACTGGGTCAGACCAAAGGTCCATCTAGCCTAGTATCCTCTCTTCCGACAGTGGCCAATGCCAGGTGCCCCAGAGGGAATGAACAGAACAGGTAATCATCAAGTGATCCATCCCCTGTCACCCATTCCCAGCTTCTGGTAAACTGAGGTTAGGGACACCATCCCTGCCCATTCTGGCTAATAGCCATTGATGGACCTATCCACCATGAACTTATCTAGTTCTTTTTTGAACCCTGTTATAGTCTTGGCTTTCACAACATCCTCTGGCAAGGAGTTCCACAGGTTGACTGTGTGTTGTGTGAAAAAAATACTTCCTTTTGTTTGAAACCTGCTGCCTATTAATTGCATTTGGTGATGCCTAGTTCTTGTGTTATGAAAAGGAGTAAATAACACTTCCTTATTTACTTTCTGAGATGAAGTGGGAATGTTCTTGGTGTTTTCTCTGAGTGCTGTGTGGATGCCTCGGTTTCCCCTATGCATTTCTTGAGTGTCTAGGTGGTGGGATAAGGGTGTGTGATTGTTGCAGAGCCCTAGAGGGCCAGTGTGATGCTGTCTGCACAGAGAATGGCCGACACCCTGTCTCCTGGCAACTGATGGCCTGGGCCCCTCCCCTGCAAGGTCCCAACTGAAGGTGTTGGAGAACAAAGAGATCAGATGGCCTCCTTACCCAGGAAAGAAGACAAAGGTCAGGCGAGGGGCTGGAAGGGGTTTCAGTTTGGAGCTGGCTGGGGAAATGGAGGAAGGCCCAGAACCGGGGTCTGGACTCCCTACCCTCCCAAAATGGACCTGATTGAGAGATCCTGTTCTTTGTACCTACAAGCTCTGTTTTAGACTGTGTTACTGTCATCTAATAAACCTGTTTCACTGTCTGGCTGAGAGTCACGGTGAATCGCAGGAAGTAGGGGGTGCAGGCCCTGACCCCCCCACACTCCATGACACTTTTTCCACACCAGTCATGATTTTATAGATCTCTATCATATCCCTCCTTAGTCGTCTCTTTTCCAAGCTGAAAAGTCCCAGTCTTATGATCTCTCCTTATACGGCAGCCGTACCATACCCCTAATCATTTTTGTTGCTCTTTTCTGAACCTTTTCCAATTCCAATATATATTTTTTGAGATGGGGACACAACATCTACATGCAGTATTCAAGATGTGGGTGTACCATGGATGTATATAGAGGCAATATGATATTTTTGGTTTTATTATCTATCCCTTTCTTAATGATCCCCAACATTTTGTTGCTTTTTTGGCTGCCGCTGCACACTGAATGGATGTTTTCAGAGAACTATCCACAATGACTCCAAGATCGCTTTCTTGAGTGGTAACAGCTAATTTAGACCCCATTATTTTATATGTATAGCTGGGATTATGTTTTCTAATGTGCATTACTTTTCATTTATCAACATTGAATTTCATCTGCCAGTAGCCCAGTCACGCAGTTTTGTGAGATCCTTTTGTAGCTCTTCACAGTCTGCTTGGGATTTAACTATCTTGAGTAGTTTTGTATCATCTGCAAATTTTGCCACCTCACTGTTTACCCCTTTTTCCAGATTATTTATTAATATGTTGAATAGGACTGGTCCCAGAACAGACCCCATGCGGGACATCACTATCTACCTCTCTCCATTCTGAGAACTGACCATTTATCCCCACCCTTTTGACCAGTTACCGATCCAGGAGAGGACCTTCCCCCTTATCTCCTGACAGCTCACTTTGCTTAAGAGCCTTTGGTGAGGGGCGGTGCCACAGGGTAGTTAGCAGGGAGTAGATGTCATGGCAACCCCTGTAAATTAGCTGTTATGACTTTTATTTTCTTAACAGGCATATTAAAGGGGACCTGCAAAGGATTTTTAAAACTAGAAGGGTGCCATTTATTGTTCTTTTATGATATATAACAACGCTTTGAAAGTTTTATATTAAAAAGGAAGATTAAAGGGGCTGGTTTCTACTTACCCTTTTTCTTAGAAGTATCAGGAGTGTCAAGTCTGGTGCACCTTTGTTTTGGTGAAGGATCTATAGGGGCTCTAGAGACCCATACTGTGAACTCTCACACCTTTGCTGAAGGAAAAAGGGTGTTGAAATTTCAGCGAAGACATCTTTTCTCAGAAGCGTTTGTTAGGCACCGAGGTTAAAAAGGTGTTAATCAAACACAAACGGCTTCAAGCAATCTGAGTAAATATCCCTTCAATTGCTCAGTTTTTATTCTCATGGCTCTTGTGATGGGTAGAGGAGACCTGGATTTTGAATGTTAAATCCGCTATAGAAAAACCTCCATTCCCTACCCTATTTCTCCTCCTGACCCCCTTATACAAGACCGAGGACTTTGCCAGGACTTAGGGGAGACCCACTCACTCTAGAGATAAAAAAAGCCGCATATTTCTAGCCTGCCACAAGAGGCGACACATTCTGCTTCCCCAAGCTGCAGGATGACTTGCTTGCCGCTATCAGAGCCTGGCTGCTAGATGGCTGCAGAGAACTCCCTTCTACTGCTGATGTAAGGGCGCCAGCTGCCATGTCAAGGAGCCTCAGCCTCCACTGGAGGCTGGAGAGTAAAGCCTTGTGGGCCAAGAGGGCTGGGATTGGAAGGACCGGTGGTAGGATTGCTGGATTTATTTAGGGTGGAAGAGTGTGGAATTGATGGACTCTGTGTGTGTGCGCGCGTGTGAGTGAGAGAGAGAGAGGGAAAGGGAAAGTCATCTGTATCATCCACTGGGCCAGAACATTTCTGAGGGAGCCTCTTGATAAAAACACTGGCAGCCAAGCACCAGGGCACACTGGCAGGGGACTATGGAGGAATCAAACACTGCTGTCTAGGTCAGACATGGCTACAGAACCTTTTTTCAGGTCTGACAAATTCACAAGGACTGAAATTTCCTTCCCAAAGAGGACATGGTAAATCAGCATGAATACACTGGGTAAACACCATTCTGCTGCTTTGTGCCATGAAATCAGCCCATCACTATCTGTGAGTGTTAGCCGAGAACAGGTATTCACTATAGAGAGATGTACAGTGTGAAGACTATGTATGAGATTTAAGCAATGGTTAAAAAAGGTGGGGGCAGTTTTCATGTCCATGTTTCCAATGGTCACTGGAAGGATCAAACCCTATACAAGTGATATGATATTCTCTCCTTTTGTTTATGAATAGCATGTAGGCTATTAAGTAGTCTCACTGCTTGAAATCACAAACATGAGAAGATCCATGCACTTTAGCCAAGCCTCAATGATCAAAATGCTTTGGCTTTACTGAAATTAATTTTCTCTTTAATTCTTACCCATCTCCACCTCCTGAAAACCATTTCCTCTAGATTATAAAGTAGCTGTGGCATTCCCCAGGGTACAATCTAGACAGCTGAACAGCTGTGTTTTCTCAACTCTCCAACCTGGGGTGCCTTTCACACTGCTTTGCTATGAGAACAGCCACGCCTGGCCTGTTCACACAGCCTCTAGCATGCAAAATCATTCCCAGCTGAATGATATGAGTGCTCTAGCCAGCCACTCCTAAATTATATTGCAGAGTGACACCAGAAAATTCTCAGTCCCAGACTTGTCCCCCAAAATGTGTGTCTTGTATTGCCCAGCTCTTTTCTTCTGTGTGGGACAAGCTCATAGAAAGTCCGTCATTTCATTAATAAAAAATGATATATCAAACCCTGTTATCTCAAATGGAGATTCCCAAACACTTCAATCCAAACACACACTGGTTTAGAAAAAGCAATACAACAAGTTTATTAATTGCAGAAAGATAGATTTTAAGTGATTACAAATAATGAGGCATAAAAGTCAGAATTGGTTACAAAGAAATAAAAGGTAAAATGCAAATGAATACCTAATGAACAAGCTAAGTGAATTTAAAGCAAAAAGGTTTTTCTCTTCATCTGATCATAGCAGTCTAGCTGGACATTTCAGCCAGAACTTCTCCCCCTGTTCAATAATGATTCTTTTGTCTTTCAAATGTTATTGATTCTGTGAGTAGAGATAAGGGGAGAGAGGTGACTTTTGTCCTCTGTTCTCCCTTCTTATAGCATTTCCCTTCTTTGAGAATTATCTTCAGCTGGGGATCAGGAGATAGCACGTCTGTCTGCCAAATTTCTCACTCACACCCTTCTTCCTGCCAAAGAATGGCTGTTCAACCTGGTAATATCCACTATCTTATGTTGACACCTGGCTGAGGTGCTGGCTAACCTTTTGTCTCTGAGGAACTGGTTTGGGCTGCTTTACTAAACTTGGAGCATGTCTCAGCAATGTCACACAGTAAAATCTTTTAACTTTACATATAATGTAGCTACACACATTTTACCAAGATAATGATGTTCAGTAGATTATGAGTTTTCAAATGACACCTCACAAGGCATACTTTGTACAACATTGATCATAATCTTGTAGAAGTGGTGAACATAAGGGTACAGTCTGTCACAGTAGGCTCTTTTTAAATTGAATTGATAGTCTTGTTTATAACTCTCCTGCTGGTGAATCTCTGATTACACAGGTAATGGCCTTTTAGCACCTAGCTGACATGCCAGTATGCCTTTGTCTGCGAGAAAATGGTCTGGGGGCATTACTCAGAACTATAGTATATTTCAGCAACAATCATAACTAAAATCTCATAGCTCCACATACAATGTTGATACACACATTTTAACAGGACAATGATGTTCAGTAGATTATGAGTTTTCAAGTGATACCTCTCAAAGCATATTTTGTACAAAATATATCATAACTATATAAAAACTGGTGAACATGGGTACAGGGTGTCACATCCTTCTTTTCTTTCCCTCAAAGCCTTGCTCATCCAGTTGAACATTGCAGAAGTCAAGGGGGTGTGGTCTCATATTGCATCCAGGTTCCTTTGTTGTGGACTGCTCCAACTGCCTGATTTCAGCTCAGCTGCCAGCTGACCAGATCTGCTGTGGGCTGCCCTGCCAGCTATAGTCAGGTCTAGTATAGCGAGCCAACTAGCTCTGCTCCCATTCACCAGCCCACATCAGAAGGATTTTGGAAGCCATTCCCCTAGTCTAATCACAGAGTCTGGGCTGGCAAGAGGTCTGAGCCTGGAAGTGTGCCCTAGGGTTCTATAGCTAGAAACAGTGACTAGACCCTACCCATACCCAGGTGCCTTGGAAGCATGTGCAGCCCCATGACTGACAACTGTAGAGTGGGTTACTGGGCCAGGTTGTAACACCTATATCTTACTTCCCATACCTGCCTTGTAGATGAGCAGTCTGAAATAGCCTCTGCTATAAGAGGTTAATCAACCAAATATGAAATCACCATCCCTCCCACCTATCTACACCTGTATAATCTTCAGAAAAACATATTTCTCCTTTGGTGACTTGGTTTATGCACTGTACTTATTCCAGTCCATATCCCAGGGGGATGGAAATGCCTTCACAAGGAGTGTGCCAACTATTTTACAGGTAACACTCATCTGCACAGACATGCCAGATGCCACAGCCTCATTCTGCCCTGAAGGTCTATAGCCTTTTCTTGTAATCACTTTGTCCATTTCTAGCTCTCTCCTTTTTTCAGCAACACCTTACCCACCCCCCTGAATCAAACACCAGCGGTGCAATAACCCAGCTGGTGTCCCGCTTTAGCTAGGTGTTGGTTACGTCTATTCCATTCCACAGCATTTAACAAGCTTAACATACTTTTGCAAACACCTGCTACTAGAGGGTCATTGCTCATGTAGGCTGAGCTGGAAAACCCAGCCAAGACCCTTTCCCTGACACCGCTCAGTCTCCACCCCCGGTTGTGCTGTCTTGCAGCTGGGGGCCTGGCCAGAGTGGGGACAAAAGGCTGGTCTGGGGGAGCTGACCAGAAGTGTGAGTGTGCAAAAGGGGCAGATGCCTTCTAACCCTCATCTTGAGGTCCCTACCCCAGAATGATTCTGTTCCCCTGCCACAGGCCTCTGAGGCTGCTGCTGTTTCACCCTGTCTCTGGAGTGACCAAACAGTGATTTTAATGAAACACAGGCTTTTCCAGTTTTCTAATTTTCACCAAAATCAATAGGGTATACTTAAGGATGCCAACAACATTCCCTGCAATTTTGGAATTGATTGGACACAGTGTTCACATGTGATTGAACAACTTGCAGACAAACAGAGAAATACCACCGAGGAGAGTGCAGGGCCCTGCTTTGCTCAGCCAATATGTAGAATTTACACTTCTCTGGTATGTCTCTTTGTTCTTAGGAAGCAATCCTCTTTTGCCTCTTGGGAACAGTAGTGTGGTGGGGAGGTTATAAGTGGAGATGCTGCTATGTGTCATAAACACTGCCCAAAAGCTCTGCAGGTCGAGATCCTTCTAGTGAATCAAGGATGACCAACCTCAGTGATGTAGCTTCTGAGGCACGGGTGCCTATCAGCTGCCATAAAGGACCATACCTTACAGCCTAAGAGAAGTTTTCACACTGCCCTTCACCCTTATATGTTGGTGGAGCAGTGTGAGATGAATGCCGGCTGCAGCAAACATAGCTTGTAACACTGAGCACACCCAGCTCATGGCATGCACATAGCCCTTTCCTATTATAAAGCAGGTGCATTTCTTTCTTCTACACCTTGTTTTTTCTGAAACTGGCAATCTGCCCCATTCAGAGGGGAAAGTCATAAGCCTCTGCTTCTTATTTCAATCCCACCCTGGCACTAGTAGGCAACAATGAGGCTAATGGCAGATCTAGTAAATCTGTGATCATTTTGCCAGGGTGTAGTGTGAGGCTTGGTTAACTAAGGTTTGCAAAGTGCCTTGTGATCTCTGGATGAACAGCACCACAGACCTGTATAAGAAGACTTATTGAAAATAGATGGTTATGTTTCTTAAAATAGTTCTCTTCTTCACTGAAGGGATTCTGTATTGGTAATGCCATTTGTTTTAGCTATGGAGTTTCTTGAAGATGACTGCGAGAAGAAAGTAGTGGGGATTGGAGCTTTATTTCAGTTCAGGAGTCAACTGAAATAAAAAAATCCACCTTGGCTTATCCTGCTGTATGCCACAAAATGCTTTGAGTGCCAATTACCCAATCCAGATAATTATTACTCTAACAAATGGGCACCATTTCTACTGCATATCCCCAAAGAAAGCAATATGAGAGTTAGAAGACATTGCTGAAATCTTCACATTCAGATGTGAGTCCGAATGGCCTAGCTAAATTCTAATGAGAGTAATTAACTATTGACTAGTATGATAAATGAAGGGGGAGAAGGGTAGCTCTCTTTATGGACGCCCAGCCAGACAGTTAGCTACAAAATCCCTGTTAGTAGCTGTTCTCTACTTCCTTTACCTGTAAAGGGTTAAAAAAGCCCATAGATAAAAGGAAGGGAGTGGGCACCTGACCAAAAGATCCAATGGGAGGGCTAGAAATTTTTAAAATTGGGAAAAAACTTCCCAAGTTCCCAATATCTCAGTTTCCCCATCTGTACAATGGGGCTAATGATACCAACTGTCTGTGTTGTTCTGCTGGAGAGAGGGGACAGAGTAAAAACAGGGCTGAAGCTATGCTGTAAAAAGCTGTGAACCAGGTATGAAAATCACAAGATCATACCTAGAAACTACTCAATTTGAAACCCCAGATATGTAAGTAGATCAGGAATGTCTAGAAAGATGTGATTAGGTTTATCTCTTTTATTTCTGTAAAGCTTGTGGTCTTCTCTGTGCTAGCCCCCAAATGCTTTTGTTTTGCTCGTAACCAATAAGCTGGACCTCAAGAAAACCATTCTTGATGCTTAATTATTGTATTTTCTCTTTTTAAATCCAGCAATAGCCTAAGTTCCAGATATATTTTCTTTCTTTTTGTTTTAAATAAAATTTACCTTTTTAAAGAACAGGATTGTCCTAAGAGTTTTTGCACATGTTGTTGAATTTGCCTGTGGCAACAGTTGATTTCCTTTGTTTTCTTTCTCAGCTCTTCCCTGGAGGGCAGGTGAAAGGGCTTGAGGGTACCCCACAGGAAGGAATTCCCAAGTGCTCCTTCCTGGGTTCTCAAAGCGGGGGTTTTTTGCACTTGGGTGGTGGCAGCATCTACCCATACAAGGTCAGAGAAAAGCTATAACCTTGGGAGTTTAATACTAGCCTGGAGTGGCCAGTATTAATTTTTAGAATTCTTGCAAGTCCCCACCTTCTCGACTCAAAGTGTCAGAGTGGGGAATCAGCTTTGACCACTAGCAACAAGTCATGTTGCAGTTTCAGTGGGATAGGGTATTCTCCATTCCTTGACCTACAATGCTGTATTGCTTTGTGCTGCTAAACAGCTAGTGCGTCCCACACCAGAGGCAGGTGAAAAACTTTTGTATGTGTAAATGTAATAAAACCCTGTAGGGAGAATGATGTAATCAGGTCAGATCCCACTGCAATCAAAGATAAAATTGAGTACAGATGGGAGCAGGATCAGACTCCTATACTGAAAATGGAACATTATTAGAGTGACACTCCAGAGCCAGACAGAAGAGTGAGTTCTGCAGTGAGTCAGGCATAGACTGCTTCCAAATGGAAAATAATTGGGCAAGTTTATTTAGATATCTTCAGGACATCTCACAGCATAAGAAAACAACCTAGCAGAGGCTACCAGGAACCTATATGGCCTAGAGCGGTGTTTCTCTATGACCAGTGCGTGGACTGGAACCAGTCCCTGAGATCTCCCTGACACAGTTTAGGAAGGCAGCAAACAAGTCCCTGGTATCCAGAAAGCGGAGAAAACACTGGCCTAGAGAACACAGCACTAGGTGGTGATTGAGGTGCCCTGGGTTCTAGTCCTAGCTCTGCCATTGACCTTCTGGGTGACCTCAGGAAAGTCAATTCACACCTCTGTTTCTCAGTTTCCCCATCTGTACAATGGGGCTAATGATACCAACTTCCTTTGAGAATTCTGGCTGAGAAGTGTTGTATGAGGTCTAGGGCAGCATTTCTCAAACTGGTGTCTGCGGACCCCTGGGGGGTCCATGAGCCCCTCCCTCCCAGGATGCTGGGGAACAGGCTTCCTACCTGCCCTGGCCGTACGCCACTCCCAGAAGTGGCCAGCATGTCCCTGCAGGCTGAGGAGGTGGCAGAGGGTCTCCGTGCACTGTCTCCACCCCAAGCACTGACCCCCTCGCACTCCCCACCTGGGAGCCACTGCCAGAGGGATGTGCTGGTTGCTTTCGGGAGCTGACTGAGGTAAGCACCGACCCCCTGATCCCCTCTGGTACCCCAACCCCCTGCCCAGGTCAGAGTCCACACCCTGCACTCAAACTCCCTCCCAGAGCCTGAACCCCCTCCTGCACCTCAACCCCCTGCCCAGCCCAGAGTCCACACCCAAACTCCCTCCCAGAGCCCGCACCCTGAACCCCCTCCTCTACCCCAACCCCCTGCCCAGCTCAGAGCCCACACCCTGCACGCAAACTCCCTCCCAGAGCCTGCACCTCAACCCCCTGCCCAGCCCAGAGTCCACACCCAAACTCCCTCCCAGAGCCTGCAGCCCACACCCCTTCCCAGACCCAAACTCCCTCCCAGAGCCCGCACCCCAGAGCCCCTCCTGTATCCCAACCCCTTGCCCCAGCCTGGTGAAAGTGAGTGAGGGTGCAGGAGAGCGAGCGACAGAGGGAACGGGGATGGAGTGAGCAGGGGGCACGGGCTTAGAGAAGGGGCAAGGAAGGGAGTGGGGCAAGGGCTGAGTCGGGAGGCTTGGGGGGTCCCTGAAAATTTTTAAATCAAAATGGAGGTCCTCGGGTTGCTAAAGTTTTAGAACTGCTGGTCTAGGGCCTCATTTTCTACTGCCTTGACCAGTCTGTGTAAAGTAAGTGCAAAGTGGCTGTCAAACTCTGCCTTCCATGTAACAAGTGAGTGTCGAATTTGGATTTAGTAGTAATTTTCCCCTCATTTTGCGCTGAGTCCTTAGAATGGAAACACTTAGCAGCCTTAACTATAGCTGTCGTATACCATCCAATTGTAGTAAAGGGATTTGTGACGTTGCACTCTATATGATTTTATATGCTAATAAGTGTGAATATAATATAACTGGAATATGCTTCAGGTATCATTACAAAGCTTATAATCTACTGAGTGTGGTCATTCTATTTGTATAAATGTATCACTCTTGTATCTGAAATTAGAAATATGAAATCTAACTCTGAGGGCCTATTGTAATTATACAAACCATTAATAGTGGTTTGGAATCTTGACGGCTCCCATCAGCCATCAAGTGTGTCTGGCACAACCAGGCAGGGTTCTGGAGTCCCAAGCTGGCAGGGAAAGCAGGGGCAGAAGTAGTTTTAGCACATCGATTGGCAGCCCCAAAGGGGTTTCTGTGATCCAACTCATCACAGGGTTATGTCTCATTAGAATGTTAGAGACACAAGGTGGGGGAGGTAATATCTTTCACTGGACCAGCTTCTGCTAGCCCGAAAGACACACTTTCATTAGAATGTGATTGACAACAACTATGTTTGGAAAGAAAAGCAATCATATATCTTGTACTTGAGTGCTTTGAAACTAAAAGTGCCTAGAATGGAATCTGAACTTGTGCTACAAAGTACTGGGGCTGTTCTGGACTCCTGTCCCTTTGAAAGGTTAACAATACCTCTACTTCCTTTATCAAGTTTTGTATTATTTGAGCTCAGGGGCAGCTGAGCTGTATAAGCAGATCAGGAAGTACAATAAATATTAATATTTTGGATGCTTTCAAAGCTTAAAATGATCTCACTTTACATCTCCCTAAGATGTACCTCAGTTTGCTCTTGTATTCTTTCATGTGCTTCTCTACCCCTTTCTCTTTCCATTAGATTTGGATATTATAGGTGTGAATGAAGAATTGTAGAATAATGTCAGGACACCGCTTTTGTGGAATGCTCACAACCGGACCTGACAGCATGTGAAACTAGCTGGCTTTTGGCTGTCATTAAGAACTTGAAACTCATGCCAAGGGGGTTGAAAGACTCATTAAGTTTTGTGAGCTTTCTCAGTCCCAGGCTCAGCACCTTTGACGACCAGGTTACTTTGATTTACCTGCCTAAATACGGAGTTAGGTGCCTAGTTCTAGGCACAGGATACTAGCTGTTAGTGCTGTCACTGGGCCCACTGCCTAGGTCCTGTTCTTTCACTGCTACTTATTTTGGGTAGGGGATCAATCCCCAGCAATGGGGCCCATGCTCTCACTTCTGGGTTCTTCCTCCCTGCATATGAGGACTCCCACAGCCTGCTTCATACACAGAGGGAATCTTGGACTGTTTCCCCCTTCCTTGAACTCACTCACTGCCCTCAGAGGGGGAGGGGGCTGTGCTAACAGCTGTGAGAGCTGCTGCTGGGATGGATCAGCTGTACCCACAATGTACAGGATAGTCACTTTGAAACAAAACAAGAAGAGACAATTCAGTACAAGCCATTTTTGGATGGGACCCTTTCCTTAAAGTCACCACCCATCTAGTCAGTTTCTTGGCTCTTCTGCTCTTCTTGAGGCTTTTGTGCCTCACTCTTTTGCATTTTGAAATTTGTATTAGGAGTGAAAGCTCCTTTCGTGAGTGAGCACTTTGTCTACGTACACTAAAGGCCAGATTCATCACTACCCTATGGCTGCTTTGTTTTTACATACGGGTCCTGATTTCATTCACATGGGTATAAATCTGGAGCAGCTCCATTAACTCAGCTGCTGCAACTGGCATCACCTTCTGGCTGATGGGGACACTTCAAAATGGACTTTTTCACGTGAGTTCTGAGAGTGTGACGTGGTTCCCAGTTCTGGATACAAGCATAGGATTTGGCCATAGGCACTGACTCCATGAGTGCTTGGCGCTCATCAGCTGTTCAGCAGCATTCAGAAGGTACTGGGGGACAGGGGGAGGAGTAGGGGCAGGAAGAGGCAGAGTAAGGGCAGGGCGTGCTTGCGGGAGGGGGTGGGAAGAGGTGGGGCAGGGCTTTGGGGGAAGAAGTGGGGGGGGGGGGCTGGGCCTGGGGCGGAGCAGGGGTCGAGCACCCCTGGGGGAAATGAGAAAGTTGGCTATTGACTTCCTGAACATTGCAGGGTCAGATCCTCGGCAGCTGTTTTACCAATTTACCCAGTTAGAGAAAGAGTGACCCTGTTGGAGAAATTTCCAGGTACCATAGAGTGGCTGTCATAGCTCATATGACACCCCCACCTCTGACTGTCGTTGTAGGGGGCATGGCCAGAGGGAAAGGGGCTTCGCCATGGCCCAGTGAGTCCCAGCTGCCAGAATGGCCCCTTGGGGAGATAGCCATCTGGGTGTAAGCTGAAGCTGCTTTTCATTGTGCACCGGGGATTGGCCACTGGCTTGCCATTCAGTAGTTGACTAAAGTACTGCCTCCATTATATGCAATTGTTCTGATGTCTTTGTTGTTAAGTTGCCCTCGTTGTCTTGAACTGTTTGGTTGGTATTTGTTTTTCTTCCTGACAACTGTCTAATGATGTTGTACAGTGTCTTTATGTCATTCTGTGCTGCAGTATTCTGTGCTTCTGTCGCCACTTTGTTTCTAAATGACTGAATGGCAAGCCAGTGACCAATCCCCCGATATAGTAGAAGGAAAAGATGTGGATGTTGAACTAGGACCTATCACCAAAGTAGAAGTAGAGAGGGCAGTTAATTGGTCAGAGGGTGGAAAGGTACCACGTCTGGATAACATTCCAATGGAGGTTCTTGAGGCAGACTTGAAGAACACAGGCATTTTGATAGGCCTCTGACAAAAGATATGGGAAGAAGAAAAAATCCCAAATGTCTGGAAAAAGGGTCACATAGTGAAGCTGTCAAAGAAAGGAGATCTCAGTGTAAAAACTGGAGGGCATTCAGTTGCTGTGTATACCAAACAAGGTGCTTACCTTTGTTATTCTAGACAGAATAATGAAAGCAGTAGGTTCAAAGTTATGACAAGAAAAGGCAGAGTTCACTGGTAACCTTATGTACCATAGAACTGTCAATCAAATGGCAGTCACCATTTTATATTACTTTTATAGAGCCTTTGGTACAGTGGATAGAACAGTTTTATGGAAGCTGCTACACCACTATGGAATCTCATAGTAATTTATGAACATCATTCAGAATGTCTATGAAAATATGACATGCCAGGTAATACATAACAGTGAACTGACTAAGCCAGTTACTACGGGTGTCAGACAAGGATGTCACCATGATCTTTTTACTGGGAGTGGACTGGAATGAGAGAGACCATCAGACAACCAAGGGGCAGACAATGGATTTTCACACAGCAGTTAGAGGACCTTGACTTTGCAGATGACATCAACTTTGCTGTCCCATACTCATAGAGACATGAAAGCCAAAACCAAATGTTCTCCAGGCCTATGTACAATTAGTAGTGTTGAAAAGCAAACTAAAACCATGAGAATCAACACACAATGAGAAACACCAATACCACTTTCTGGGATTGACATAGAAATCCAATATGCGTTAGGTTTTCTTTGTTGTGGCTTGTGAAATTCACTGTGCTGGAGGAAATGTGTATTCCTGTTTTTGTGTCTTTTTGTAACTTAAGGTTTTGCCTAGAGGGATTCTCTGTTTTGAATCCGATTACCCAGTAAAGTATTTACCATCCTGATTTTACAGAGGTGATTCTTTTACCTTTTCTTTAAATAAAATTCTTCTTTTAAGAACCTGATTGATTTTTCATTTTTCTTAAGATCCAAGGGTTTGGGTCTGTGTTCATCTGTACCAGTTGGTGAGGATATTATTATCAAGCCTTCCCCAGGAAAAGGGGTATAGGTTTTGGGGGAATAGGACTCCAAGTGGTCCTTTCCCTGTTCTTTGTCTAAATCACATGGTTGTGGCAGCATACTGTTCAAGGACAAGGCAGAATTTGTGCCTTGGGAAAGTTTTTAACCTAAGCTGGTAAAAATAAGCTTAGGGGGTCTTTCTTGCAGGTCCCCACATCTGTACCCTAGAGTTCAGAGTGGGGAGGGAACCCTGACACGTTCCTTGCCACCCTCCCCCTCCAACTGCAGAGTGTGCAGCTTGGATGCAGCCCAGAATTGGGGCTCATGTGTTTATTTGTGAAAATCCAGTTTGATTTAAACTGGTTGGAGATTGTGGGCTTGCTCCCTCAACATTCTGACCAACCACAACCGCCACTGACTTGCCTGGGAGCTGCCAGTGCTCAGCACCAATGTCACCGTTACCTGGGGGGATGGCAGAGAGTGACAGTGCCCTAGCAAGGAGCAGCAATACCTGAGCCAACGTGATCCCTGTAGACTTCCACTGCATTTGTTAGCTGGGCCACTTCCCCTTGTTCTTTCCACACCAGTACATGTAGCTGAGTGTCCTGTCCAGAACCGCTTGTCAAACACAGTCTGAGTCACTATTCTGTCCCTACGTCCCACTTCTTAAAGTAATTATGCTAATAATGAAAGTGTCGCACTTTGTGAGAAGAACAATGAGAATCTGCTGAAGACTAGAGAATGTTAGGTAATATGTGGAGTTAATGTCATTTTAGGAATGGGGTTGCTAGGGAAATAAAACCAGTGGGTGGACATGAGACAGTGATGGTCACAGTTGAGCCTCTGTAAAGGCCTGTTTGGTTGCTGGGGGTCACCATCTAATATTTCTTCAGATTCCAGCAGTCAGATGAGGACTGAGGGGAAGGGAGACTTGAGGCTGGCTGGCTAGAGATGGGATGCTCCAGGACTTGGCTGAAGGCATCCAAATGGGATTCTCAATGAGTTTATTCTTGGGTTTAGGTGTAAGTAATACAATAAGTGAGCATTAATCAGGTCTGGACTGGAGCTACAATGACTGGGTTTTCCTGCAGTGGCTTTTGAAGAGCACCTACCATACTTGTCATTGTGCACCTGCTCCTGGGGACCAGCCCCTTAGAATAAAGGAGCAGAGTGAGGGGGTGATACAAGGTAAAATTTCCAAAAGTGAAGCTCAGTGGTGTTAGCAGTTACCCAATTCTGGGGCAAAGGAAACGCGGGGCTGTGACAATGACAAAAAAGCAACTCCCACCAGCATTGCTTTCGGAGGCTGATTTAGTCTAATCTGGTCAAGGCAATATTGGACTTTCAGTGTGTTTCTGCCCTGAGATGTTGTAACTGTACCATTACAAGGCTTCTTGTCCTTGTTACAAAGAAAGGTGTTATCAGGTCAGAGATCAGCATGTATTAAGGAGCAGGAAATTTGTCTTTGCTTATCAGACATGCTGAAAGGGTATGATGGCCATGGATTTTCACTTCTGAAGGGAAACCTACATACACAAGTTTCAGAGTAGCAGCCATGTTAGTCTGTATTTGCAAAAAGAAAAGGAGTACTTGTGGCACCTTAGAGACTAACAAATTTATTTGATCATAAGCTTTCGTGAGCTACAGCTCACTTCATCGGATGCATTCAGTGCATAGCTGTAGCTCACAAAAGCTTATGCTCAAATAAATTTGTTAGTCTCTAAGGTGACACAAGTCCTCCTTTTCTTTCTACATACACAAGACAGGCTGGAGCTATTCAGCAATGTTTAGTTTTTAATAAGAACAGCTGAACTTCTGAAGTCTGCCAAGACAGCCTTTCCTTCTGCCCCACGCTGCCCCCTAATCAATCAAAGTTGAGAAACCTGGTCTATTAATGACTTTGAAACATGCTGGGTGCATATATATAAACAAACATTCTGCAGTCTTGGGTATATACCCCACCAGCAAATTGTATTTCATCTGCTTCTTTTAACTTGGTCTGTTACATGAGGACAGCCTACTATTGCTACCAACAATTGGGGTCACTCCTTTAGCTGAGGTATTCTAGGTCTATGTTGTGGTGCTGAAGGTGTCATGTTCAAACCTTGTTCACGACCTGTGTGCAGCCATCCGGGATTTACATACATACAGAACTCTTGATTTCACTGGGAGTGTTGAGTGTGTAAGGACTGTAATCGAGCCCTATGACTGTAAAGGTCCTTGATGGCATTACATATTCCCTACAATGCCCCTGGATCTGCAGTCCTGTTGCTTGTCCTAAGCAACATAAACTTTGTACTGCTGACATTTTCTGACTCAATTCCTGGTGTAATTGAAATTACTTTATTAAACAAGCTGGAATCATTTCAATTACTCTAGTGCCTGGAGTGCTGGTGGCATACATGACTACATGCAGATTAAATTAGAACCAGTGCACCCTTGAAAGACACTCACCATAAAATGCCTTTCTATTTTTTGAATAGTTACAAAAATTCTCTCTAAATCACATTCACAGGCTAGATCCCTTTGGGTTGTATATTAATATTCATAAGACAAAGCACATAGCTGAAGCAGAAGATTAAAGTCAAGTCTCCTAATAAAGAAGCAAGAGTAATGACTACAGTAAAACCTCCAAAAATGTCATCGTTCCCCAGAAGAGTGGGCATTGCTACTGTGCACGTGTTGCTGTTTAACAAGAAAACAATATGGAATGAGTTAGTACTGTGACTTGGACTTTAAAGTCCACAGGAGGAGTCTTAACACTAACGCGCCCCAACACACCCACACCCTTGAGAGAGAGAATAACTAGGTTACAAGACGCTTAAAGAGTGTAACAAACAGGAAACCACGTTAAAAGGATTCCCTGATGAGGAACAGAAGCTTTGCCACAAGTGCCATCAATAACAAGTGTGCGAATTGGATTACTCTTGGAGATACAACACCGAGCACATTGACAATTGGAGGCCATTCAAACTTTCTGAACAAACAAGTGCCTGCACTCACATCCCTTCTCTCCACAGTGGGTATTCCCCATGAAGCAGACAGCCAGAACAAGTTGGCTTTTTCCTGGGGGATGCACCCAATGAGCAGTGATGGGAAACTGCACCTCAACTACTAGAGCCCTCACTTGTGGAGTCCCACAAGGATCCATCCCTGCTCCAATCCAGTTCAGTGTCTACAGGCAGCCACAAGGTGAACTGGTCAGATGGACTTAAGTGCAGCACTATGCAGATCACCCACAGCTCTGCCTACGCAGCAGCCACACCGCGACAGCCAAGATGGGCCAGTACTTGGATGAGATCAGCTCATGGCTGAAGAACAACTGGCTGAAGCTGAACCCAGGCAAGACAGAGCTCATGCTGGTGGGCAGAGGTAAGCACTTTTCAGAGTTTGCAGCCACGGTGCCATCCCTTTGGTTAAAAGCACGTGCCCATGATGGGTCAATTCAGTCCTTAGTTTAGCAATGCTCCTGGATGCCTTGCTGAGGCTAAGCGCTCACACAGCAGTATCTGAGTAACACATTCTACCATCACCAGTTGCCTAGGAGACACCATCCCACCCTGGCAGACAGTGACCTGGCCTCAGCTATTCACGCCTTCCTCACCTCTTGGCTGAACTTGGCTAAACAGCAATGCAATGGGCCTGGGCATAAAGACTTCAGCACTTGGAAAATCCAACTAGTATGGGAGGCTGTAGCATGTCTCCTCAGCAACATGGGCTTTTGCAAGTCCATCAAACCTGTCCTCCCCTTCCTACACTGGCTTCCCATGGAGTATCAAATGAGGATCAGCCCCAAAATGCTGAGGCCTGCTTGCTTAGTGGCACTTCCCACAAAGAACAACTTACCCCTGTGCTCCCAGATCTGCACTGACTTGCAATTGGCTCCCAGGGCTGCCTTTGATACAGAAAGACCTGAATTGGTTTGATTCTGGCTCCTGGTGGATGGCTTACTCCCTCTCCTTGAGGTGTCCTAGCAAGTGAGATCACCTGAGGCATTCAGGTCACCAGTCCTCTTGTTGAAATAAGTGGGGGCTGTGGGCAGGGTGTGTTCAGCTTGGCAACTTGCTTCCCATTCTTTGTCTGACAGGGCCTGAGTCTGTATCAGCTCACGTAATGTTCCGTTTTCTCCTAGGCTTCAGGGAAGCAGGGGATTAAGGTGGGGTAAGTGGGCCAATGGTGTGATAATTTAGGCCTGATTGACTGAGCAGGTAGGGAAGAACATGTATTTTGGCCTCGGTTTATTCTGTAATAATTGTTTTTATGTGGTACATGCCCCTCTAGAGAGGGGCAGGTGCTTTTTAAAAAAAGGGCTGAAATTAATAAACACATTACAATTAGTCACAAACATTTTAACCATTTTAATTTCCAAATCTGAATGATCTTAAAAGTTGTTGTTGTTGTTATCTTTAAAGATTTACATTGTAATAACATGTAAAAGCCTCAAGCAGGTCCATTCTGCTAGGCACTGTATACACACACCGTAAAGCCAATCAATCCCTGCCTCAAAGAGTGTATAATCTAAAATGCAAGACAAACAAGTGCATGTGTGGGGAGGATGGGGGGAAGATAGGTTCACATTTTATCTCCTGATATATAAGGACACATTCACTATATCTCCTCTTTACAAAATATTTCCATTTGGTTTTGGTTTTTCCTGATAGAGATGTATATATATTTTTTTGCCCACTAATGTGGTACTGTATTAAAGGAGGTGCAAGTAGCGCCACCTATAATTAAGTTTGTCTGACCTTTCCCATTATAAGAACCTATTTGCAACTGAGTGTAATTTGGCTAGACTTTCACCACAGGGGCTGAAATTTCCCATGTCAGGTGTCTGTTGTTGTAACAAAAATCTGTGTTAATAAAATGCATTAGTTATACCTTAACTCCATTCTGTTTGTGGCCCCAGATTAGGGGGAAGTGCTTTTAAAAAAGCACTTTAAAGCTTTAAAGCCACATTGATTTTGTTATATAGTTTACTCATCATGTTTCCACTCAACCTTAACTCTGCTATCTAGTGACACTGTAAGAAAAAACAAAAAGCAACCCCCATGCTCCCCAAGTCACCTCCCCCCATCATTCTAATATATCTTCAAAAATCAGTCTTCTCTGGGACAATAAACACTAAAATGCTTTAGTCATAATTGTATGGTTATTGTATAGCATCCTTACAGCGCAGAGTTAAAGTTGTTGGGGTGTAAGGTTGTTTAACTGATCCTTTCCATATTGTAAGATGTTTCGATTTTGTTTAATTTTTAACCTTAACTCTGAATTTTCTAGGTTTATAAAACTTACTTAGTGGATAATGACCACATGATTTTTAACCTGAAGTTACTGATATATAGCCTGAATGTAGCATTATGTCTGGGAATACAATATGCAATGAACACACAAATGTTATTGTTGGTGATAACAGTAGATGTCTTTCCTGGTGCAAGGGTACAAACAACTTTGCTCTATTAAAGGATCAGTGAAATCAGATGCCAATCTTTACAAAAGGATGAATCCCGACAACTGCTGTCCAGTAACTCTGTTTTTCCTATGACATAGTTCTGTGGGCTGCTGCTGTTAAACTAGTCAACTGAAAAGCAAATTTCAAGGCCTGGTTATTTCTAGAAAAACTTTTAGCTAAGTATCAGATTGTGGGGTGCAATTGACACCAGTGAGGGATTGTGCCACCACCTGCCCTGCAACCTGGGGTGCCGCACAATGCTTTGCTGCTGTAGCTCCCAACCTGGCTATATGCAGGTCACACCCTGAGTATCTGTGTAGAGCTGCAGCCCTGGCCCAGTAGCTCTGACCCCAGCAGCCTGCGGGCAACACACCAGCTACACCATGGCTGCCATCAGGCTTGGTTAGGGATTGCAGGGTGGCCCCAACACCCCCCAGTCCCATATTTTCCCCAAAACATGTGTTTTGCACTGTCTAGCCCTCTCCTGGCCAGGTCAGATATTAGAGGTCCACTGCCCCTGTAAGGAGTCACTGTAGAACAGTTTTCTACTTTAATTGGAGTTACCAAACAATTCAGTTTAAACACAGCACTGGATTCATTTTGATTAAAGAATAAAACAGCCCTGGCTGGGATGATTTAATTGGGGATCGGTCCTGCTTTGAGCAGGGGGTTGGACTAGATGACCTCCTGAGGTCCCTTCCAACCCTGATATTCTATGATTCTATTTAACTGCAAAGAGAGAGATTTTAAGTGAGTACTAGTATAAGGCATTAAAGCCAGAAATAGCTAAAAGAGAAATAAAGATAAAACTAGTAGTTAAACATAATAAACTAGACTTGGTTCAAGGTAAAATTCTAACATATTCCCAGCAACAAGGTGGACCAAATTTTCAAGTCAGGGTCTGCCCTCAAAGTCCAAAGGGCAGGTTCCTTTGTCGTCTTAGGTGAAAGAGAGAGTAAGCAAGTGAAAGAGAGAGAGAAAGGGAATGCCTGGGGTGTTTTTTGCCTCTCGCTTTTATAGCCCAGACACCCTTTTAAATGCATTTTCCTGTGGGTTACCCCTAGATAAAGTTCCTTCCCTCTGTGAGGATGGAGACTTGGAGTCTCCTGGCTGAAACAGGTTCCATGTTACTTGCTACAATGCAGATTACTCTGTTCCTGCATCCCCTTTGCCAAAGAATGACTACTTGACAGTCCATCAACTTTGATGACACCTGACTAGAGGCATCAGCTTGTCCTTTATCTTTGAGGAACAGGTTTACCCACTCCCATGACTTGTCTGGTAAACACATTTCAATCCTAATTTCAATTTGTGTTCATAACTTTACATATACCATTGCTACATACATTACACAAGGATATTACTGACCAGCAAGTTATTAGTTTGCAAATGATATCTGACAAGGCATAATTTATATAAAGATTATTACAGCGATGTGTAGGCGTGAATACAGGGATACATCTGGTACTATTTAAGCACTTTTATCTCATTTTTTAATATATAAGAATAGTGCAATACCCTGCTGTCTGACAATGTCTGTGATGTTTTCTCCAGTAGTTTGGGTATGCCGCTGAAACAAGGATATTTGCTGTCCACCTCCGATGTTCGGGGGCCCGCTGTCTTTTTACATAAAGGCAGCAGCAGCAATGTCTCTGTGGTTCTGTCAAGTCAGCGTGTGAGGAATGACAGTCTTTCTGAAGGAAAAAGAACAGGAGGACTTGTGGCACCTTAGCCCTGGTCTACACTAGGACTTTAGGTCGAATTTAGCAGCGTTAAATCGATGTAAACCTGTACCCGTCCACATGATGAAGCCCTTTTTTTCGACTTAAAGGGCTCTTAAAATCGATTTCTGTACTCCACCCCTGACAAGTGGATTAGTGCTTAAATCGGCCTTGCCGGCTCGAATTTGGGGT
Source organism: Caretta caretta (assembly GCF_965140235.1). Lineage (NCBI taxonomy): Eukaryota > Metazoa > Chordata > Testudines > Cheloniidae > Caretta > Caretta caretta. The sequence continues at coordinate 13,365,428 of NC_134209.1, forward strand.
ACTGTGGACACAATTCGACGGTATTGGCCTCCGGGAGCTATCCCAGAGTGCTCCATTGTGACCGCTCTGGACAGCACTCTCAACTCAGATGCACTGGCCAGGTAGACAGGAAAAGAACGGCGAACTTTTGAATCTCATTTCCTGTTTGGCCAGCGTGGCAAGCTGCAGGTAACCGTGCAGAGCTCATCAGCAGAGGTGACCATGATGGAGTCCCAGAATCGCAAAAGAGCTCCAGCATGGACCGAATGGGAGGTACGGGATCTGATCGCTGTATGGGGAGAGGAATCCGTGCTATCAGATCTCCGTTCCAGTTTTCAAAATGCCAAAGCATTTGTCAAAATCTCCCAGGGCATGAAGGACAGAGGCCATAACAGGGACCCGAAGCAGTGCTGCGTGAAACTTAAGGAGCTGAGGCAAGCCTACCAGAAAACCAGAGAGGCGAACGGCCGCTTCGGGTCAGAGCCCCAAACATGCCACTTCTATGATGAGCTGCATGCCATTTTAGGGGGTTCAGCCACCACTACCCCAGCCGTGTTGTTTGACTCCTTCAATGGAGATGGAGGCAACAAGGAAGCAGGTTTTGGGGACAAAGAAGATGATGATGATGAGGTTGTAGATAGCTCACAGCAAGCAAGCGGAGAAACCGGATTTCCCGACAGCCAGGAACTGTTTCTCACCCTGGACCTGGAGCCAGTACCCCCTGAACCCACCCAAGGCTGCTTCCTGGACCCGGCAGGCAGAGAAGGGACTTCTGGTGAGTGTACCTTTTAAAATACTATACATGGTTTAAAAGCAAGCATGTGAAAGGATTACTTTGCCCTGGCATTCGCGGCTCTCCTGGATGTACTCCCAAAGCCTTTGCAAAAGGTTTCTGGGGAGGGCAGCCTTATTGCGTCCTTCATGGTAGGACACTTTACCACTCCAGGCCAGTAACACGTACTCGGGAATCATTGTACAACAAAGCATTGCAATGTATGTTTGCTGGCGTTCAAACAACATCCGTTCTTTATCTCTCTGTGTTATCCTCAGGAGAGTGAGATATAATTCATGGTCACCTGGTTGAAATAGGCTGCTTTTCTTCAGGGGACACTCAGAGGAGCCCGTTCCTGCTGGGCTGTTTGCCTGTGGCTAAACAGAAATGTTCCCCGCTGTTAGCCACGGGGAGGGGGGATGGTTAAGGGGGTAGCCACGCGGTGGGGGCAGGCAAAATGCTACCTTGTAACGAAAGCACATGTGCTATGTATGTAATGTTAACAGCAAGGTTTACCCTGAAAGAGTGTAGCCACTGTTCTATAAAATGTGTCTTTTTAAATACCGCTGTCCCTTTCTTTTTCTCCACCAGCTGCATGTGTTTCAATGATCACAGGATCTTCTCCTTCCCAGAGGCTAGTGAAGATTAGAAAGAAAAAAAAACGCACTCGAGATGAAATGTTGTCCGAGCTCATGCTGTCCTCCCACACTGACAGAGCACAGACGAATGCGTGGAGGCAAATAATGTCAGAGTGCAGGAAAGTACAAAATGACCGGGAGAAGAGGTGGTGGGCTGAAGAGAGTAAGTGGCGGGCTGAAGACAGGGCTGAAGCTCAAATGTGGCGGCAGCGTGATGAGAGGAGGCAGGATTCAATGCTGAGGCTGCTGCAGGACCAAACCAGTATGCTCCAGTGTATGGCTGAGCTGCAGCAAAGGCAGCTGGAGCACAGACTGCCACTACAGCCCCAGTGTAACCAACCGCCCTCCTCCCCAAGTTCCATAGCCTCCACACCCAGATGCCCAAGAACGCGGTGGGGGGGCCACCGGCCAACCAGCCACTCCGCCACAGAGGATTGCCCAAAAAAAAAAAGAAGGCTGGCATTCAATAAATTTTAAAGTTGTAAACTTTTAAAGCGCTGTGTGGTATTTTCCTTCCCTCCTCCACCACCCCTCCTGGGCTACCTTGGTAGTCATCCCCCTATTTGTGTGATGAATGAATAAAGAATGCATGAATGTGAAGCAACAATGACTTTATTGCCTCTGCAAGCGGTGATCGAAGGGAGGAGGGGAGGGTGGTTAGCTTACAGGGAAGTAGAGTGAACCAAGGGGCGGGGGGTTTCATCAAGGAGAAACAAAGAGAACTTTCACACCGTAGCCTGTCCAGTCATGAAACTGGTTTTCAAAGCTTCTCTGATGCGCACCGCGCCCTCCTGTGCTCTTCTAACCGCCCTGGTGTCTGGCTGCGCATAACCAGCAGCCAAGCGATTTGCCTCAACCTCCCACCCTGCCATAAACGTCTCCCCCTTAGTCTCACAGATATTGTGGAGCGCACAGCAAGCAGTAATAACAGTGGGAATATTGGTTTCGCTGAGGTCTAACCGAGTCAGTAAACTGCGCCAGCGCGCCTTTAAACGTCCAAATGCACATTCTACCACCATTCTGCACTTGCTCAGCCTGTAGTTGAACAGCTCCTGACTACTGTCCAGGCTGCCTGTGTACAGCTCCATGAGCCATGGCATTAAGGGGTAGGCTGGGTCCCCAAGAATACATATAGGCATTTCAACATCCCCAACAGTTATTTTCTGGTCTGGGAATAAAGTCCCTTCCTGCAGCTTTTGAAACAGACCAGAGTTCCTGAAGATGCAAGCGTCATGTACCTTTCCTGGCCATCCCACTTTGATGTTGGTGAAACGTCCCTTGTGATCCACCAGAGCTTGCAGCACTATTGAAAAGTACCCCTTGCGGTTTATGTACTTGGCGGCTTGGTGCTCCGGTGCCAAGATAGGGATATGGGTTCCGTCTATGGCCCCACCACAGTTAGGGAATCCCATTGCAGCAAAGCCATCCACTATGACCTGCACGTTTCCCAGGGTCACTACCCTTGATATCAGCAGATCTTTGATTGCGTTGCCTACTTGCATCACAGCAGCCCCAACAGTAGATTTGCCCACTCCAAATTGATTCCCGACTGACCGGTAGCTGTCTGGCGTTGCAAGCTTCCACAGGGCTATCGCCACTCACTTCTCAACTGTGAGGGCTGCTCTCATCTTGGTATTCATGCGCTTCAGGGCAGGGGAAAGCAAGTCACAAAGTTCCATGAAAGTGCCCTTACGCATGCGAAAGTTTCACAGCCACTGGGAATCATCCCAGACCTGCAACACTATGCGGTCCCACCAGTCTGTGCTTGTTTCCCGAGCCCAGAATCGGCATTCCACAGCATGAACCTGCCCCATTAGCACCATGATGCATGCATTGGCAGGGCCCATGCTTTCAGAGAAATCTGTGTCCATGTCCTGATCACTCACGTGACCACGCTGATGTCACCTCCTTTCCCGGTGTCGCTTTGCCAGGTTCTGGTGCTGCATATACTGCTGGATAATGCGTGTGGTGTTTAATGTGCTCCTAATTGCCAAAGTGAGCTGAGCGGCCTCCATGCTTGCCTTGGTATGGCGTCCACACAGAAAAAATGCGCGGAACTATTGTCTGCCGTTGCTCTGACAAAGGGAGGGGCGACTGATGACACGGCTTACAGGGTTGGCTTCAGGGAGCTAAAATCAACAAAGGGGGTGGCTTTACATCAAGGAGTATTTCAGGCAGGACTTCACGGAGGGTTCCAATCAGAAATGGTGCACCTAAGTTATTGTTCTTATTGGAACAAGGAGGTTAGCCTGGCCTCTGATTGATACATGGCTAGATTTACCTCACTGCACCTTCTCTGTGAGTGACTGCAGTGTGACCTAGAGGAATGATTCCCTAGACGGGGGAGGAGGCAAATGAGTACAAAACAAATCTGGTCTATTTCTTGTTTTGATCCACTCCATCTATCTTTTACATCTTTGGCTGGCAGCAGATGGTGCAAAAGGACTGCATGCCATCCACATCTCATGGCTGCTCGGCAGAAGATGGTACAGTACGACTGCTAGCCATCCTCATCTCTTGCCTGCCCGGCAGAAGATGGTACAATACGACTGCTAGCCATCCTCATCTCTTGCCTGCCCGGCAGAAGATGTTACAGTACGACTGCTAGCAATCCGTATCGCCTGCCTGCTCACCATAAGATGGTTCAATAGGACTGACTGCAGGACTAAAGAGAATGACCTGGTCAAGTCACTCCAAATTTAGTCCCTGCGCCCATGTCTGCCCAGGCACTCCCAGCTGACATGGCCAGGAGCACCTCGGACACGATGATGACAGCTACCAGTCATATTGCACTGTCTGCTGCCAGAAGGCAATGGGTTGCTGCTACTGTGTAGCAATGCCGTACCACGTCTGCCAGCACCCAGGAGACATATGGTGACGGTTATCTGAGCGGGCTCCATGCTTGCCGTGGTATGGCGTCTGCACAGGTAACTCAGGAAAAAAGGCGCGAAACGATTGTCTGCCCTTGCTTTCATGGAGGGAGGGAGGGAAGGGGGGCCTGACGATATGTACCCAGAACCACCCGCGACAATGTTTTAGCCCCATCAGGCATTGGGATCTCAACCCAGAATTCCAATGGGCAGCGGAGACTGCGGGAACTGTGGGATAGCTACCCACAGTGCAACGCTCCAGAAGTCGACTCTAGCCTCGGTACTGTGGAAGCACTCTGCCAAGTTAATGCACTTAATGCACTTAGAGCATTTTCTGTGGGGACACACACACTCGAATATATAAAACCAATTTCTAAAAAACCGACTTCTATAAATTCGACCTTATTCCGTAGTGTAGACATACCCTTAGCCCTGGTCTACACTAGGACTTTAGGTCGAATTTAGCAGCGTTAAATCGATGTAAACCTGTACCCGTCCACATGATGAAGCCCTTTTTTTCGACTTAAAGGGCTCTTAAAATCGATTTCTGTACTCCACCCCTGACAAGTGGATTAGTGCTTAAATCGGCCTTGCCGGCTCGAATTTGGGGTACTGTGGACACAATTCGACGGTATTGGCCTCCGGGAGCTATCCCAGAGTGCTCCATTGTGACCGCTCTGGACAGCACTCTCAACTCAGATGCACTGGCCAGGTAGACAGGAAAAGAACGGCGAACTTTTGAATCTCATTTCCTGTTTGGCCAGCGTGGCAAGCTGCAGGTAACCGTGCAGAGCTCATCAGCAGAGGTGACCATGATGGAGTCCCAGAATCGCAAAAGAGCTCCAGCATGGACCGAATGGGAGGTACGGGATCTGATCGCTGTATGGGGAGAGGAATCCGTGCTATCAGATCTCCGTTCCAGTTTTCAAAATGCCAAAGCATTTGTCAAAATCTCCCAGGGCATGAAGGACAGAGGCCATAACAGGGACCCGAAGCAGTGCTGCGTGAAACTTAAGGAGCTGAGGCAAGCCTACCAGAAAACCAGAGAGGCGAACGGCCGCTTCGGGTCAGAGCCCCAAACATGCCACTTCTATGATGAGCTGCATGCCATTTTAGGGGGTTCAGCCACCACTACCCCAGCCGTGTTGTTTGACTCCTTCAATGGAGATGGAGGCAACAAGGAAGCAGGTTTTGGGGACAAAGAAGATGATGATGATGAGGTTGTAGATAGCTCACAGCAAGCAAGCGGAGAAACCGGATTTCCCGACAGCCAGGAACTGTTTCTCACCCTGGACCTGGAGCCAGTACCCCCTGAACCCACCCAAGGCTGCTTCCTGGACCCGGCAGGCAGAGAAGGGACTTCTGGTGAGTGTACCTTTTAAAATACTATACATGGTTTAAAAGCAAGCATGTGAAAGGATTACTTTGCCCTGGCATTCGCGGCTCTCCTGGATGTACTCCCAAAGCCTTTGCAAAAGGTTTCTGGGGAGGGCAGCCTTATTGCGTCCTTCATGGTAGGACACTTTACCACTCCAGGCCAGTAACACGTACTCGGGAATCATTGTACAACAAAGCATTGCAATGTATGTTTGCTGGCGTTCAAACAACATCCGTTCTTTATCTCTCTGTGTTATCCTCAGGAGAGTGAGATATAATTCATGGTCACCTGGTTGAAATAGGCTGCTTTTCTTCAGGGGACACTCAGAGGAGCCCGTTCCTGCTGGGCTGTTTGCCTGTGGCTAAACAGAAATGTTCCCCGCTGTTAGCCACGGGGAGGGGGGATGGTTAAGGGGGTAGCCACGCGGTGGGGGCAGGCAAAATGCTACCTTGTAACGAAAGCACATGTGCTATGTATGTAATGTTAACAGCAAGGTTTACCCTGAAAGAGTGTAGCCACTGTTCTATAAAATGTGTCTTTTTAAATACCGCTGTCCCTTTCTTTTTCTCCACCAGCTGCATGTGTTTCAATGATCACAGGATCTTCTCCTTCCCAGAGGCTAGTGAAGATTAGAAAGAAAAAAAAACGCACTCGAGATGAAATGTTGTCCGAGCTCATGCTGTCCTCCCACACTGACAGAGCACAGACGAATGCGTGGAGGCAAATAATGTCAGAGTGCAGGAAAGTACAAAATGACCGGGAGAAGAGGTGGTGGGCTGAAGAGAGTAAGTGGCGGGCTGAAGACAGGGCTGAAGCTCAAATGTGGCGGCAGCGTGATGAGAGGAGGCAGGATTCAATGCTGAGGCTGCTGCAGGACCAAACCAGTATGCTCCAGTGTATGGCTGAGCTGCAGCAAAGGCAGCTGGAGCACAGACTGCCACTACAGCCCCAGTGTAACCAACCGCCCTCCTCCCCAAGTTCCATAGCCTCCACACCCAGATGCCCAAGAACGCGGTGGGGGGGCCACCGGCCAACCAGCCACTCCGCCACAGAGGATTGCCCAAAAAAAAAAAGAAGGCTGGCATTCAATAAATTTTAAAGTTGTAAACTTTTAAAGCGCTGTGTGGTATTTTCCTTCCCTCCTCCACCACCCCTCCTGGGCTACCTTGGTAGTCATCCCCCTATTTGTGTGATGAATGAATAAAGAATGCATGAATGTGAAGCAACAATGACTTTATTGCCTCTGCAAGCGGTGATCGAAGGGAGGAGGGGAGGGTGGTTAGCTTACAGGGAAGTAGAGTGAACCAAGGGGCGGGGGGTTTCATCAAGGAGAAACAAAGAGAACTTTCACACCGTAGCCTGTCCAGTCATGAAACTGGTTTTCAAAGCTTCTCTGATGCGCACCGCGCCCTCCTGTGCTCTTCTAACCGCCCTGGTGTCTGGCTGCGCATAACCAGCAGCCAAGCGATTTGCCTCAACCTCCCACCCTGCCATAAACGTCTCCCCCTTAGTCTCACAGATATTGTGGAGCGCACAGCAAGCAGTAATAACAGTGGGAATATTGGTTTCGCTGAGGTCTAACCGAGTCAGTAAACTGCGCCAGCGCGCCTTTAAACGTCCAAATGCACATTCTACCACCATTCTGCACTTGCTCAGCCTGTAGTTGAACAGCTCCTGACTACTGTCCAGGCTGCCTGTGTACAGCTCCATGAGCCATGGCATTAAGGGGTAGGCTGGGTCCCCAAGAATACATATAGGCATTTCAACATCCCCAACAGTTATTTTCTGGTCTGGGAATAAAGTCCCTTCCTGCAGCTTTTGAAACAGACCAGAGTTCCTGAAGATGCAAGCGTCATGTACCTTTCCTGGCCATCCCACTTTGATGTTGGTGAAACGTCCCTTGTGATCCACCAGAGCTTGCAGCACTATTGAAAAGTACCCCTTGCGGTTTATGTACTTGGCGGCTTGGTGCTCCGGTGCCAAGATAGGGATATGGGTTCCGTCTATGGCCCCACCACAGTTAGGGAATCCCATTGCAGCAAAGCCATCCACTATGACCTGCACGTTTCCCAGGGTCACTACCCTTGATATCAGCAGATCTTTGATTGCGTTGCCTACTTGCATCACAGCAGCCCCAACAGTAGATTTGCCCACTCCAAATTGATTCCCGACTGACCGGTAGCTGTCTGGCGTTGCAAGCTTCCACAGGGCTATCGCCACTCACTTCTCAACTGTGAGGGCTGCTCTCATCTTGGTATTCATGCGCTTCAGGGCAGGGGAAAGCAAGTCACAAAGTTCCATGAAAGTGCCCTTACGCATGCGAAAGTTTCACAGCCACTGGGAATCATCCCAGACCTGCAACACTATGCGGTCCCACCAGTCTGTGCTTGTTTCCCGAGCCCAGAATCGGCATTCCACAGCATGAACCTGCCCCATTAGCACCATGATGCATGCATTGGCAGGGCCCATGCTTTCAGAGAAATCTGTGTCCATGTCCTGATCACTCACGTGACCACGCTGATGTCACCTCCTTTCCCGGTGTCGCTTTGCCAGGTTCTGGTGCTGCATATACTGCTGGATAATGCGTGTGGTGTTTAATGTGCTCCTAATTGCCAAAGTGAGCTGAGCGGCCTCCATGCTTGCCTTGGTATGGCGTCCACACAGAAAAAATGCGCGGAACTATTGTCTGCCGTTGCTCTGACAAAGGGAGGGGCGACTGATGACACGGCTTACAGGGTTGGCTTCAGGGAGCTAAAATCAACAAAGGGGGTGGCTTTACATCAAGGAGTATTTCAGGCAGGACTTCACGGAGGGTTCCAATCAGAAATGGTGCACCTAAGTTATTGTTCTTATTGGAACAAGGAGGTTAGCCTGGCCTCTGATTGATACATGGCTAGATTTACCTCACTGCACCTTCTCTGTGAGTGACTGCAGTGTGACCTAGAGGAATGATTCCCTAGACGGGGGAGGAGGCAAATGAGTACAAAACAAATCTGGTCTATTTCTTGTTTTGATCCACTCCATCTATCTTTTACATCTTTGGCTGGCAGCAGATGGTGCAAAAGGACTGCATGCCATCCACATCTCATGGCTGCTCGGCAGAAGATGGTACAGTACGACTGCTAGCCATCCTCATCTCTTGCCTGCCCGGCAGAAGATGGTACAATACGACTGCTAGCCATCCTCATCTCTTGCCTGCCCGGCAGAAGATGTTACAGTACGACTGCTAGCAATCCGTATCGCCTGCCTGCTCACCATAAGATGGTTCAATAGGACTGACTGCAGGACTAAAGAGAATGACCTGGTCAAGTCACTCCAAATTTAGTCCCTGCGCCCATGTCTGCCCAGGCACTCCCAGCTGACATGGCCAGGAGCACCTCGGACACGATGATGACAGCTACCAGTCGTATTGCACTGTCTGCTGCCAGAAGGCAATGGGTTGCTGCTACTGTGTAGCAATGCCGTACCACGTCTGCCAGCACCCAGGAGACATATGGTGACGGTTATCTGAGCGGGCTCCATGCTTGCCGTGGTATGGCGTCTGCACAGGTAACTCAGGAAAAAAGGCGCGAAACGATTGTCTGCCCTTGCTTTCATGGAGGGAGGGAGGGAAGGGGGGCCTGACGATATGTACCCAGAACCACCCGCGACAATGTTTTAGCCCCATCAGGCATTGGGATCTCAACCCAGAATTCCAATGGGCAGCGGAGACTGCGGGAACTGTGGGATAGCTACCCACAGTGCAACGCTCCAGAAGTCGACTCTAGCCTCGGTACTGTGGAAGCACTCTGCCAAGTTAATGCACTTAATGCACTTAGAGCATTTTCTGTGGGGACACACACACTCGAATATATAAAACCAATTTCTAAAAAACCGACTTCTATAAATTCGACCTTATTCCGTAGTGTAGACATACCCTTAGAGATGAACCAATTCATTAGAGCATAAGCTTTCGTGAACTACATTTGTTAGTCTCTAAGGTGCCACAAGTCCTCCTGTTCTTTTTACGAATACAGACTAACACGGCTGCTATTCTGAAACCTTTCTAAAGGAAGGTGCAGTGGTTCTTTAAATAACTACTATCGTCAAAGATCATTGTCTTAAAACTTTACTTTGAAGTATATCTTACTGAACAACATCAATCGCAAGAAGGTAAAACACATTTCTTTTAATACTATGGAATATGTACAACAGGACAAATAGAATTAAATTTGGTTAATTTAATCTGTCTCAACAAATGCCAATTTTTCAAAAACCTCCCTTTGGAGATATTTCAATTTTTCTTTTTATACCTATTTCCATTTTGTCTTTGCCCTTAATCCTTTAATACTTTTTTCTTATCTTTACCTGTTTGTTCAGAATCCTTAATGTTCGCCAGAGCCCTCTTCAGTCGGGTTCTGTACTTGTCAAGGAACAGTAAATAAGCATAGTATTACAGATTAGATAAAAAGGTTATTAAAGTCACATCAATGCAATCCATATTAATACCTGAACTGCCATGGGGGTTTCACACCACTATAGCTCAGAAGGATCTGAAATGTCTTAATCCCTACAATGTAGAATAGTAAGGAAGATGTTACATTTTGACTTTTATGTCTGAAGCATGTGAATAAAACTCATTCTCTGCAAGGACACACTGAAGACCATTCACACAAAGGAAAAAAAAATCTAAAATGCATCTTGAGTTTTAATGGGATTTTTATCTATTTCCCTAGGCCTTTGCTGTATGGATTGATTTTGTTGTTGCCGTTGTTCTTAAATCAGTTGGGATTTGTGTCTACAAAACTATTTTTAAAGAACTCAGAATCAAGAAAGGTGAATTTATTGTAAGTTCAGAGAAAACACTATATTCATAAACCAGCCACTCTTTATAGCCAGTGTTGAAACATCCCCATTTCTCCGAGTTATCTGAATGTTTTCTGTTTACAAAGTATTTCCATTTGTGTTTTGGCGCTAGAAATGTTTACGATTTTATGACTCTTACTAAGGCATCTTATGTTCATTACTGTCTCCATAAAAGCTAGTGATTTGGTAGAAGCATTGGCTTTATGAGATGTCATGGGATATGCTGAATATTATGTTTAGACTGGAAGGAGGGAGCTGACAAACATCATAAACGTCTCCATCTTCTTGGCTAATTTCAGTCTGGTATCTTACTTTCTGTTTTAAATTTCTAGTGATCTATTTGTCTGACAATGGACTACTGTCCCTGGGTCTACTACTCACTGCTGCAGCGCCTCCTTCTGGCTCATTTTAGGATTAGCTCTCCTCGGGTCTGCCACCCTCTCCTTCAGTCGCTTGCTCCATGGTCTTTTTTTGTCCCTGACTCAGTCTTCTCGCCAGGTCACTATAGTGCTCCCTTTCTGGGGTATCAAAGTCCCACTGGACAGACTGATCCATTGCCCAGTGTATGACACTTTTCCAGTGGCTGGTAGGGGAACCTGGGCCCACCAACTCTTCTCGGTTCGAGCCCAGAGATCCTATGCTCAGCTATGACCTTGTTACTGTTTCCCTGGGCTCTTTCCTAGCTTTTTTCAGTGGTTCAGTCCTGAATGGCCATCTGACAGAACACCCCCACCGCTTTGACCTCACATGCACCATACTGTGCAGATGACACCACTTAGCTCTACCAAATGGTGTGCTCCCTGTGGTGTGACATCATACACATGCTGAATGTGAGGTCATGCTATGTTGAGGACATATATTATCAAAATGGCACCCTCCATGTGGTAGAAGTGCTGTTCTGTCATCCCACCATGATCTGGCCCCACTACACCAGTGCCTTTCTCCTCTATGTTCTGGTCCACCCCTGGTTAACTACTGGAGCTTCTTCTGTGGCTATTTGACTCCTTCTCAGGTTCTTGCAAGAGTTTATAGTTCAAGGCAGAATCCCTGGGCTCATAGGCACCAACTTCTGCTGGCGCTGGTGGGTGCTCGAACCTCCTCTGCCCCCAGCCCTGCCCCAACTCCACACATGTCTCGCCCCCTCCTGCCCCAACTCTTCCCCCTCCCTGCCCCTTTCCAACCCCTTCCCCAAATCCCCGCCCTGGTTCTGCCTCTTCCCCACCTCCTCCCCTGAGCACACCACATTCCCGCTCCTCCCCCTCCCTCCCGGAGCTTGTTATGCCGCGAAACAGCTGTTTTGTGATGGCAAGTGCTGGGAGGAGAAGCAGGGACGCGGTGTGCTCAGGGGAGGAGGAGGAGGAGGTGGAGGTGAGCTGGGGGGGGGGAGCTTGGCTGCTGGTGGGTGCAGAGCACCCACCAATTTTTCCCTATGGGTGATCCAGCCCCGGAGCACCCATGGAGTCAGCACCTATGCCTGGGTTTACTCTCTCCCTAGGGCTCCTCCATGTACCTAGCCGACTCCCCTCCTCTCTAGGGTGCAACTGCAGAGCTTACCACCAACTTCCTCTTTTTATACGTATCCCAGCCTCCTACTGCTGGGCTTCATCAGCTATTATATCTCACCAGTCCCTGGCTTCCATCCAGTTGCAGCCTATGGGTTAATTGGCCTATTTTACCTGTTCAGTCCTCGTGTGGGGTGGACACCTCATCACAAATACATTACCTTTATCTTTTACCAGTCTTTGTTTACTGCCTAAGGAGTTATGCATATTAATAGTATTTCCATGAGAAGATAACATTGCATCATTAACAGGTGTGAGGGCCACTGGGGCCTCTTAGGGTACATCTACACAGGGCTAAAAGCCACATGGCATGGCCACAGCTAGCCCAGGTCAGCAGGCTCAGGCTGCAGGGCTAAAAATTGCAGTGTAGACATGGGATCCCAGAGCTGCTATTCCAGCCTGAGCCTGAATGTCTACACAGCAATTTTTCAGCCCCGGAGCCTGAGCCCCACAAGCCTGAGTCAGCTGACCTGGGCCAGCTGTGGGTTTTTTATCCCAGTGTAGACATATTGTTAGTGACAGCTTCAATTGTCCTTCTCCTGCAGTCCAGTAACGAGAGGACTTTTTCATTCTTTTCAGGCTCTTAGGCAGAGTTAAAGGATCCTCAAGAAAAGCACTAAAGACCTTATAAGGAAGAAATTGTTGGTGCAAGCTGGGTGGAGGGTGATGTATGAGGGGTTTCGCCATTGATTTCAATGGAGTCAGGATTTCACCCCAGGTTTTTTGTATTGCTGGAGAATGTTCACTGTATAAGGAAGCCCCTGCAGAGGTTACTGTTGGTCTGGTGACAGCAGTGTTTGTATCTAGGTTTCTTTGTTTAATTTGCCGTGTGTGTGTTTGGAAAGAATTTATGCCACCCAAAGGATGGAAAGAAGCTGGAGTTCTTCGAATATGAACCAGGATGGGAGGTTTGTCGGACTCAATGGATAGTGATCAACGGCTCGATGTCTAGTTGGCAGCCGGTATCAAGCGGAGTGCCCCAGGGGCCAATCCTGGGGCCGGTTTTGTTCAACATCTTTATCAATGATCGGGATGATGGGATGGATTGCACCCTCAGCAAGTTCACAGATGACACTAAGCTGGGGGGAGAGATAGGTATGCTGGAGGGTAGGGCTAGGGTACAGAGTGACCTAGACAAATTGGAGAATTGGGCCAAAAGAAATCTGATGAGGTTCAACAAGGACAAGTGCAGATTCCTGCACTTAGGAGGGAAGACTCCCAGTCACCACTACAGGCTGGGGACTGACTAGCTAAGCAGCAGTTCTGCGGAAAAGAACCTGGGGATTACAGTGGACAAGAAGCTGGATATGAGTCAGCAGTGTGCCCTCATTGCCAAGAATTTTGATCAATGGCATATTGGGCTGTGTAGCAGGGTGGCCACCCGCTTGGGCCCCAAGGAGTTTAAAACAGCCCTGAGAGAGGGCTGTTGCAGGAGAAAAGCAGAGGGGCTGATTGGGGAAGCAGCCTCAGCTGGGGGCCAAGCCCCAGTCAGGGCCCAGCTGGCTCTATAAAGCCTGTGAGCCAGAAGCCCAGAGAGAGTCTCTCTCTGCCTTGAAAGAGAGAAGGGTCTGGCTGCAAGGGCTTAACTAAGTATCTGGAGGAGAGCAGGGCTGGGGATAAGCCAAGGGAGCCCAGGGAGCTCTGGTCTAGGAAAGCCCCAGGCTTTGGGCCTGGTAAGGCCTATTAGATACTGCGGTTGCAGAGGGCAGCCCATGGGTAGCCAGAGGCAGCAGGTCCAACAACCCCCTTGCCTGTGATGAGTGGCTGATATTGCAGTCCATTCCAGTGAGCGGGGACTGAGTGGTGACTGGCAGTAGTCTAGGACTGAGGCAAGGTGGGGATAGTGGGTGGGGGTTCCCCTGGGAGGGGGAGACCCAGAGCTGTGGGATACTGCCAGGGAGCAGCACCCAGTTAAAGGGGCACCAGGGTCCTGGGAGTGACACAGGAGCCAGCAGCAAGGTGAAACACCAGCTGACAGAGGGTGCTCTGGAGGCTGGAATGCTAATTCACTGAGACGACCAGCAGGAGGTGCTGCCGCTGGTGAGTCTGTGCCCGGTTAGAGGCTGTATTAGTAGGAGCATTACCAGCAGATGGAGGGAAGTGATTATTCTCCTCTATTCGGCACACTGGGAATATTGTGTCCAGTTTTGCCCCCTCCCCACTACAGAAAGGTTGTGGACAAATTGGAGGGTCCAGTAGAGGGCAACAAAACTGATCAGGGGACTGAGGCACATGACTTATGAGGAGAGGCTGAGGAAACTGGGGTTATTTAGTCTGCAGAAGAGAAGAGTGAGGGGGGATTTGATAGCAGACTTCAATTATCTGAAGGGGGGGTTCCAAAGAGGATGGAGCTCGGCTGTTCTCAGTGGTGGCAGATGATAGAACAAGAAGTAATGGTCTCAAGTTGCAGTGTGGGATGCCTAGGTTGGATATTTGGAAACACTATTTCCCTAGGAGGGTGGTGAAGCACTGGAATGGGTTACCAAGGGAGGTGGTGGAATCTCCATCCTTTGAGGTTTTTAAGGCCCGGCTTGACAAAGCCCTGGCTGGGATGATTTAGTTGGGGATTGGTCCTGCTTTGAGCAGGGGGTTGGACTAGATGCCCTCCTGAGGTCTCTTCCAACCTAAAATTGGGGTTCAGGATAAATGCCCTTTATTGCAAGGTTCTGCAGTTTATTGCATGGACCTACACCCTCTTGCTCACAAGATGGTGCCATCCATCTGATAAACAAGGGAGCCACATGAAATTTGCCTTGAGTATTATTATTTCAAAGCAAAAAGGTGTGGAAGACACATTGTGCCCAATTCACTTTGTGCACGATTTACCTCCTTTGCTGCATAGCGAAGCAATTAACTCACTGTGCCATATTTCAAGTGTCTAATGCTAGCTGTACACACATTAGACCACATTTCTCCTTGATTGCACTGCAGCTGCAACTCTGCTCTAAAGCCAGAATAGCCAGGGGATCACCCCAGTGCAGGGGGGGTCCTTGGCTGGCATCGACCTCCTATTCCATAACTCTGCCCTATGGCCAGTGCTGGATACTTCATATACTGCATGTTGAGTCATAACATAAGAAGACTTCATGTTTCTAAAATTCAGCTGACTCTTTATTAAGTGAACTATTTGCAGAGGTGCTGTAATTGTACCTACCATTCCAGCCATGTACACACACACTGACTTGCTGGTGCCTCCTCCAAACTCTTCCTTCTTACAACCTGTGCTCCTCCTTCAAAGTTCTATGCAGATTGATGCACAGGGGGAATAGCTGGGTAAAAGGGGGTAGTTAGAATGTCCCAATACCCTGGCAATCTCTGGCTGCCAAGTGGTCCTTCAGGATTCTTAACTGGCATAAGTGAGAGCAGCCTTCAAGATGCTCCAACTTGTGCAGGGATGCAGGAGTGATGCAGAGTGGCCCCAGATTCAGGGGTGAGGGAAGAAGGATAAGGATAGAATGAAGTGAATCTTTGAGAATAAAAGCAAAAGCTGACAAAGTGGGACTTCACCACACAGAAGACCAAGGTCTTGGAGATAGAGAACGCTGTCACCACTGGTGGACATGCAGTTGATGGAGAAAATCATGATGGAGTTGAGGACACTCCCTCTGTTACGCAAACCCGACTTACGCAAATCCGCACTTACGGAAAAGGTTCCATTAGCTAGAAATAGGAGGGTTTTTTAATTTTTTCGTAATAGTCAGAGATATGTTTCCGACTTACGCAAAATTTGAGTTATGCAAGGCATTCTGGAATGCTTGCGTAAGTTGCGAAGCATCTGTATCTACTAATGGCCAGCTCAGTAAAGAAGTGAAGGCAAGAAACGGCAAAGGCAGTGGAGCATTTTCCCATTTGTCAAACATCTGGAAGAGTAAGAAGATACATCTACACATTAAAATGAGATTGTACAATGCTATTGTCCTCCCAACACTACTGTACACCTCAGAAACATGGCAAATTATGGAAGTACACAATAGGAAGCTAAATGCATTTCACCAGTTTTGTTTCAGAAAAATCTTGGGAATTCATCGCCGAGACTGTGAGCTGCATGGGTCAGCAGACTGTGGACTCAATAATTAGAGAGATGGCCAACCATCATGGCCATGTTGTTAGGCTACCCCAGGGCAGAAGCACAAGGATAGTCTTAGGCTGGATTCCACCTGGAGGAAAGAGAAAGCTTGGAGGGCAAGGAACAATTTATTGCAGAATTATTGAAAAGGATGCTGCCATCATGGAGACAACTTACAATTGAGTCAAACATCTTGCTCTGGACAGATAGCAGTGGGGAAAAATGGGTTCTTTTATGTGCCACTAGTCACAGGAGACTCTGAGGCCTGGTCTGTACTACACTGTTACGTCAATATAAGCTGCCTTGCATCGACCTAGCTGTGGCAGTGTCTTCACATAAATTTGGTTCCCACCAACATAAGTGCCTCTCCATGCTGAATTAATAACACCACCTCCCCGAGAGGTGTAAAGTCACAGTTGATGTAATTAGGTCAATGCAGTGTCAGCATAGATATTGCTTTGCTTACATCAACTGTTACTTACTTTCTTTCAGGAGCTGTCCCACATTGACAATGGAATCAATACCAGCACTACTGGTGAGGATATGCACCACTGACACAAGAATCCAAGTGTGTGCGCACACAAGCGATTTAATAACTGCGGTGGCTGTATGCCGATGTAAGTTAGGGCAACATAATTTTGTAGCATAGACATGGCCTGAGTCTAAATAAGTTTATGAAGAAGGATAAGGGGGGCCTAAAGCAGGGTTTCTAATTTTCAATAGCATTTTCTGGCTTTCACATTTTTTGCAGGGGAAACTTTATATGAACAATGTACCAGCTGGTTTTAGGGAATGTGTCACTTTTCAGGTTTTTTGGTTGCTGGTTTTGATTGGCCAGCTCAGTCATATGATGGATTTTTTTTCAACACAGAATACAATTCATTTTTGAGCAGGTGCATCTTGCTACACCAGGTGCAAGGCTGTGGACAATCAGGCCCTCCGTCCGGGCCTGCTTCTGCTCCAGTTGAAGTCAATGGAAATGTTGCCATTGACTTTAACAGGAGTTAGATTGAACCTATTATCTGCGTAGAGGGTGTAAATAATAATAAACAGGAATAAGTTGCAGTTGTTGCTTTTATTGACCTAATTGGAAAAAACGAAGGCCTGGGCTACACTGAGGCTGAGGGCGGGGCGGCTTTGAACTAAGATATGCAACTTCTTAGTTAGACTTACCTGGCCGTCCTCACGGCGGCGAGTCGACTGTGGCGGCTCCCCCATCAACTCCACTTACTCTTCCTGCTGAGGTGGAGTACAGGCATCAATTCAGGGACTGATTTATCGCGTCTAGATGAGATGCGATAAATCGATCCCCGAGAGATCAATCACTACCCGCCAATCCGGGGGTAGTGAAGACATACCCAAAGAGCTTAAACCTGAGGTCATTACTGAGATTTATTCCATTTTATTTGGTCTTTACCTGGGCAAAACTCTTGCTGACATCATTGGGAGTCTTGTCTGAGTAAGGACTGGGTAAGGATTGTGTCCACAAGCTTGCAAGACTCATGCTTCCCTCATCAAGCCATTTCTCATGAGAGGCCAGATCAATCTGTCAGGAGCAAGTTGAGAAACAGTCTGTCAGTAAAGTGTTCTCCTAAATTGGATTCCTGGTGCTTCTAATTAGCAGCATCAGTTGGTTTTCAAAGGAATGTCTTGTTTTGAGAGTGCTCTGATTTATGCGCCAGATTCTGCCAGTATACACATTTGTACATCACATTAATATCTCTAGGCAGGGGGGATCCATGGAAAATGTTTATCTATAATAGCCATCATGATGAGAGCTGTTTGTCAAGATCTATGGTCTAATTTACAATCTGTTATAGGCCATATTGGTGTGTAGACATCGCCAAACTGTAATGGTGGGTATATTATTATTGTTTGTACAGTGCCCAACAGCCGCCAGTCATGGATCAGAGCCCCACAGTGCTAGGGTCTGTACAAACACAGAACAAAAAGGCAGTCCTTGCTCCACAGAGCTTACAGTCTGGTTATAGATAACATTCTGTTTTTCAGTGAAGCTGATAAATTGTTCATCCAAGGATAATTCTTAGTTCTTTTACAGCACTTTACATCATAGATCTCAAAGTGGATCTCTGGGGAGTAAGAATATCGCTTCATTTAAGCCAGTAAATAAGCAAAATTATAAGGAAACCATTCAGGGAGGTGTGTTGCGAAACTAGGGCAAGAGATGCACGGGAAAGATTCACAGCTGGTAGGTAAACATGCTGCTTTTGGGAGGTAGAGTCATCCCGGCATGATGAAGCAGGTGAAAAAGAAAAATCACGGAAATCAAAGAATGTTGTATTTAAATGCCTGCTGTGTCTTACCAGCCAATATTCACAAGCTTTTTGCTTGGACATTGTGCTTCTTTTACAGCCTGGAGGTCACTAAGTAGGTGAGAGTTTTTCTGAATATTGAACATAACACAGGAGATTTAAAGATGAAAATCAACATCCATGTTATACAGTCAGAGATCTCCTACTTTGGAGCTTAAATGTGGATTGAAACCTGTTTACCTTCTCTAGAACAATATCTAAGGAACATGCAGAGCATTCAAATCTGCTTTCTCTTCCCAGGTCTCTCATTGCCAGTCAACTATCTCTGTTAAGCTGGTCTGAAAGGCAGGCCCTAGATGTCTCAACTGGGCAGCCAAATAACAAGGCATCCCATATTAGTAAAACACACGCAGTTGCTATTTTGCCTCACAGGAAACAGACCCCTTCCAACAGCTAATTTTGGAATAAAAACCAAACACTCACATTTTTATTAAGGAATAAATAGCCAAAACCAGACCAAATCAAACACAGACCACAGGCCTGATATTGCTCTCAGTTAAACAAACGCACCTCCTGCTGGAGTCCATTGGAGAGGCACTACTGTAGCCTAGAAGAGAATTTAGCTTTATACAAGTGTAACTCGCAACAACTGGCATGAGTTTACATAGGGGGATGAGAGTTAAATGAGTTTTCTATATTCGTACACAAACACACTACATGATAAGTGAGTTAAGGTTGCTCTGTACATAACATATCTAACAAAAGCAGGGTAAGGAGCAGTTACACCCTTTAACTGTTGCTCTACCCCAAGAGAGAGACACTGAAACTGACATGCAACAGAGACAATAGACCACCACCTTAGCTCTGCTCCATCCTTCCTGCACCATCTTCCCCCAGCTCCCCACCAGCATGAACTTCCCCTCCATCCTTCCCCTCCCACTAACTGTTCTGCACAGTTCTGGAAAATCACACTGTGTGGTTGGCACAGCTTCTGGACCAGCTGCACAGTTTTACACACATTCTGGACTTCAACAGAGCAACAGCAGCTGTGCTGAAGATCTCTGGTCTTCATGGATTAAATTTCAAAGGGAGGTTGGGGATGCCAAGGCAGGTCTAGGTGTCCTTGGTTCTGCCTCCGCACAGGAGGCTGGGCTTGAAGACCTCTTGAGATCCCTTCAAGCCCTACATTTCTAGGATTCTAATCTATTTAGCCAGTTGAGGTGCAGTCCTAAACCAGCTACATAGCCAAGCTCCTGGGCTATGATGGGCCAAGAGCTACTGCTGCACACAAGATACTACTCGTCACAAATCATAGTGTCCCTCAGCTAAGAAGCATGACATAAACCAACAATTGTGATATAAAACCCTAATTTTTGTTTGTGTTAAATTAACAACCTAATTTTATAATTCCAGAGACCTTAATTTTTGACTTTCTACAGTTTGCAGTTTTTAGGCTGGAGGAGACCAAAAAAATCCATGAGCTGCAGAATGTGAATTGTTGGGGCCTATTTTTAATTGATTAGAACTCAGAAACTAATCTGAAAATTCAATCTTTGCTCAGTTACTATATGCTGAATATTTGGGGCAGTTCCACTGTGTTTTTCATATAAAACAAGGAGTTTGAACTTTAAGTGCAAGATTGAATGCTACTTTAACTATACCAGTGCAATAGCACCTTCCCAGTGCCACAGTGATAACACATGAAGTGTATCAGAGCTATGTAAAAAACGGGTCAGAGATTTTCACTTGGACCTTTCTGTCCATTGAAGCCAATGGAAATTGAGGGCACTTAGCGCCTTGCTGGGTCAAACCACACAGCTCACCAATATTCATTTACTCCCAGTTCCTTCTTCATAAACCTCCACTAATCTTTGGAGACGCACCTTGTATCCTCCCCCTTCCTCTGTCTACAATCCACCTTCTTTACAAATTCCTGCCAGGCTGAGATCTTCTGTGCAACATTCCAACCTCCAGCAATTTGTTATGCCTGTGCAACTATCCTCTGAAAACAGGGATTTAACATGGATACCCTGACCCAACTGTAACTGCACACGCTGTGCTGTAGTGTAATGTCTCTGAATCCCTTTCCATACCCCTTAAATATCATGGTTATAACTCTGATGGTCCAAGAACAGGCCTTTTGTGTTCTGAAATTGCAGAATTTCTCAATTGGCTTATAACGTGTGTAGCACAGTAAATGTTTTGAATGTTTCTTTTAATTGTACCTTTTGTGAGTGAAGGACTAAATTGCAAATTTTTCTATCAGTGCAAGAATTGTTAATTATTTCTCTAAAAAGTGTAATGGAGAGACCAAAGTATACCCCATAGGATACAGCAGTACTGAAATGAAAATAGAAAGCTCGTTACCAGATAAGGAATTCTGAGAATTCTTCATAGTTCATTCATGCATCCCATGTTACCCTATATAACATGACAGTGGGATACTTCCAGCTGGGTTGAGGTGATCATTGAAAGTCTGTTAATGAAGGGTTGGATAGCTATGAACAGCAATTCTGTGTTTTTGTCACTTTAAGCATTATATTGTCAAGGTATTAAAAACAATGGGTCCGGTTCTCCACAGCCTTTCAGAGAGTGTGGTTGTTTGCACTGTGCAAAGAAACTGTAAAGCTCTACCAGATGACAAAGTGTGTATTTATCGTAGCTGGTTAAAAATCTTCCATCCATATTCTTTTCTGGTGGAACATTTTTGAAGAAAGTATCTGCTTTCTTAGAAAAATTTCAAACGTTTATTAGAAAACCAAAATTTTCAGTTTGGGGACAAAAGTTTTTGGTTTTCTGCCAAAAAGTTAAAAAAAAATTTGTATTCCCCCCCAAGAAAAGACACCAACATTTCCTATCTGGGGGAGGGGGGAGAATTTCCATTTTCCACCCAGTGCAACTGATTATACCTGCTTTGTGTTGGTGTACATGGGTGTGATGCAGGAATTGCCGGGTGGAGTTCTCTGGCCTGGGTCATGCAAGAAGTCAGACATAGAAGTCTTAATGGGCTCTTCTGGCCTTACAGTCTAATGGTGAAATCCTGGATCCTTTGAGGTCAATGGGAAAACTCTCTGATTATACATATGGGAAACTAAGGCACAAAGAGATACTAATGGTCTGTCTACATTAGTCAGGAGGTATGATTTGCTGTGTAGACAAACTCAAGCTAGCTTTGGTCTAGCTAGCTACCTCCTGATTCCATTGCAGACATTCCGTAAGTGACTTGCCCATGGTCACACAGGAAGTCTTTGGTGCAGCATGGAATTGAACTCTGGTCTTTTAAATCTTAGCTTACTGACCTAAGCACTGAGCCAACCTTCCTCTCCTGTTGTGAAGAGCCACACTGCATGCTCTCCTGGGTGAGGTGAGAGGCAGGCAGACCCAAACTGATATGGGGCTTAGCCTTCAATCTACATGGAGGCCGGAGAGCAGCAGAGCATGACATCAGGAAAGCTGTAGATCTCCTCCACTCCCCCATGTCTTCTCCTTTCTGCATGGCCAGCCTCTGTGCCATACTGCCACTGGCTACCTGTCAGCAGCAGCAGCAGCAGCGATGTTAACCCTGTAGCGGGAGTGTTACAAAGGGTGTAGTATAAGCTGTTCCTGCTCAGTCTTGTGTGGCATTTCCGCCTCTTCCAAAGAGGAATATGTTACATCTTATGCAGTGGCTGTTTCCCAGCCTCTCTCAGGCAGGTTCTCTCTCGCTCTCTTTATACAATGCTTAGCACGATGATCTGAGTTCTGGAAAACATGCTTTTAATGAGAGTTAAGAAGCTCAATCATTTTAGTTTGTCCAAGAGAAGGTTAAGAGGTTACAGGATCACAGTCTACAAGCACCTACATGGGGCAGCGATTTCTGATTGTAGATGGTTTGTTAATCTAGCAGAAAAAGGTATGACAGCCAATGGCTAGAAGCTAAAGGAAGAAAAATTCAGACTAGAAATAAGGCTTTTTTTTTTTTTTTTTTTTAACAGGAAGGGTGATGGATTAGTGGAACAACTTGCCAAGGGTTGTGATGGATTCTCTCTTAAATGAGGTCCAAATACCTTTCTAAAAGGTACATTCTAGCTCAAGCAGAATTTATGGGCTTGATGCAGGAGTTGCTGTGTCTTTCACAGGAGGTAAGACTAGGTGAATGATTGTTTTTTGGGCCCTGGGCTGGAACCCGGTGGAGCAGGGGGTGCCCAGCTTCCCCTACCCCTGGCCACTGACTCTCACCATTGGGATACACAACCACAAGCGCCTGTCTGGAGTATCATCACTAGGTGGTACTGCCAGCCTCAGACTCAAAACCCCCCTTTGAAATTCCCCATCAGTCTTCTCTTCTCCAGATTAACCCTCCAGATCCCTTTCTGCAGTACTCCTTCCCAGGCAGTCATTTCCCATTTTGTATGTGTGCAACTGATTGTTCCTTCCTAAGCGGAGTTCTGTGCATTTTTCCTTATTGAATTTAATCCTATTTACTTCAGACCATTTCTCCGGTTTGTCCAGATCATTTTGAATTTTAATCCTATCCTCCAAAGCACTTGCAACCCCTCCCAGCTTGGTATCGTCTGCAAACTTCATAAGTGTACTCTCTATGCCATTATCTGAATCATTGATGAAGATATTGAACAGAACCAGACCCAGAACTGATCCCTGCAGAACCCCTCTTGTTATGCCCTTCCAGCATGACTGTGAACCACTGATAACTACTCTCTGGGAATGGTTTCAGAGTAGCAGCTGTGTTAGTCTGTATTCGCAAAAAGAAAAAGAGGACTTCTGGCACCTTAGAGGCTAAATTTTATTTGAGCATAAGCTTTTGTGAGCTACAGCTCACTTCATCGGATGCATTCAGTGGAAAAAATCTCTGGGAATGATTTTCCAGCCAGGTATATACCCACCTTATAGTAGCTCATCTAGGTTGTATTTCCCTAGTTGATTTATGAGAAGGTCTTGTGTGACAGTATCAAAGGCTTTACTAAAGTCAAGATATACCACATCTACTGCTTCCCCCCATTCACAAGGCTTGTTAGCTTTCTTTGGCAGGTAATCAGGTTGGTTTGACATGAGTTGTTCTTGACAAATCCATGCTGACTGTTACATTCGACCTTATTATCTTCTAGATGTTTGCAAATTGCTTGCTTGATTATTTGCTCCATTATCTTTCTTGATACTGAAGTTAAGATGACTGGTCTGTAATTCCCCAGATTGTTGTTGTTCAACATTTTATAGATTTGCCCTTTTCCAGTCCTCTGGAATCTCTCCCGTCTTCCATGACTTTTCAAAGATAATCACTAATAGGTCAGATATCTCCTTAGTCAGCTCCTTGAGTATTCTAGGATGTATTTCATCAGGCCTTGGTGACTTGAAGATATCTAACTTGTCTAAGTAATTTTTAACTTGTTCTTTCCCTATTTTAGCCTCTGATCCTTCCTCATTTTCACTGGCATTCTATGTTAGACTTCCAATCACCACCAACTTCCTTGGTGAAAACCGAAACAAAAAGATTCTTTAGCACTTCTGCCATTTCAACATTTTCTGTTATTGTTTTTCCCTTGTCATTGAGTAACAGGCCTACCCTGTCCTTGGTCTTCCTCTCGCTTCTAATGGATTTGTAGAATGTTTTCTTGTTACCCTTTATATTTCTAGTTTGTTTAATCTCATTTTCTGAATTGGCCTTTCTAATTTTGTCCTTACATACTTGTGTTATTTGTTTATATTCATCCTTTGTAATTTGACCTAGTTTCCACTTTTTTCCAGACTCTTCTTTGAGTTTCAGATGACTGAAGATCTCCTGATTAAGCCAGGGGTGGTCTGTTGCCATAGTTCCTGTCTTTCCTGAGCAGTGGGACAGTCTGTTCTTGTGCTCTTAGTCATTCCGTTTGAAAAACTGCCAACTCTCTTGAACAGTTTTTCCCCTTTAGACTTGCTTCCCATGGGATCTTACCTAACAACTCCATGCGTTTGCCAAAGTCTACCTTCTTGAAATCCATAGTCTTTATTGTGCTGTTCTCCCTCCTACCATTCCTTAGACTCATGAACTCATCATTTCATGATCTCTTTCACCCAAACTGCCTTCCACTTTCAAATTCCCAACCAGTTCCTCCCTATTTGTCAAAAATCACATCTAGAACAGTCTCTCCCCTAGTAGCTTTCTCCACCTTCTGAAATAAAAAATTGTCTCCAATACAGTTGAAGAACTTGTTGGATAATCTGTTCCCTGCTGTGTTTTCCCAACCAACATCTGGGTAGTTGAAGTCTCCCATCACCACCAAGTCCTGTGCTTTGGATTATTTTCCTAGTTGTTTAAATAAAGCCTCATCCACCTCTTCTTCCTGGCTAGGTGGTCTGTAGTAGACCCTTATGACATCATCCTTATTTTTCACCCCTTTTATCCTTACCTAGAGACTTTCAACAAGTCTGTCTCCTATTTCCATCTCAACCTCAGTCCAAATGTATACATTTTTAATATATAAGGCAACAGCTCCTCCCTTTTTTCCCTGCCTGTCCTTCCTGAGCAAGCTGTAACCTTCTATACCAATATCCCAGTCATGCATATTATCCCACCAGGTCTCTGTGATGCCAACTATGTCATAGTTGTGTTATTAACTAGCATTTCAAGTTCTTCCTGCTTATTCCCCATACTTCTCATATTATACACATATCAAAGACACTGATTTGATTTCCTGCCCTATGATCTCTATTGTCTCTCCCTTATCTCTGTTATAACAGCCCATGCTCCCCCCAGACTCTGACCCTTCTCCCATGTCTCCATGTTTTTGACCTACCTGTGGGCTTTTGTTACCTGCCCCTTTTGAACCTAGTTTAAAGCCCTCCTCACTAGGTTAGCCAGCCTGTGTCCATATATGCTCTTCCCTTTTCTCGATAGGTGGACCCCATCTCTGCTCAGCAGTCTTTCCTCCTGGAACAGTTTGTCCCCATGGTTAATCACCATCACTATTAAAAATGTATGCCTGACTTTTCTAATTTTCAGTTTGTCTGGCTTCAGTTGCCAGTCACTGGTTCTTCTTCTGTCTTTCTCCACTAGACTAAAAAGCCCTTTACAGAGTCAAAGTAGGTGAGGTAATATCTTTTATTTCCCTAACTTCTGTTGGTGAGAGAGACAAGTTTTCGAGCCACACAGAGCTCTTCTTCGGCTCTGTGAAAGGTACTCCATGTGTCACGAGGTGTTTAGACCCCTCACTGGCCAAGCGGGGGGTTAAGAAATAGTTATGGGTTAAGGAAGCCCCACCCCATGCCCTTCCCAAGCATGCTTGGACTGGAGGCAGGATTTAAAAGCAGCCAGACAGCTCAGTCTGGGGCTGACGAGCCAGGACTTACCCTGGGAGGTCCCAGGAGGACAGAGTTGGGCCTGCACTGGGCTGGTGAGCAGGAGAAACACAGCACCTGGTGGATGGGATGAGGGCTGGGACCCCTGATGGCGATGTTCCCCAGAGTTGGGCAGTGGCCAGATGAGACATGGACTAGATTTGGAAGTGGCTCAGGGAAGCTGATGGGAGGCTGAACACCATACTGAGCCAGGTGAGCAGCCTAGTCAGCCTCACAGGAACCTGGTTTGGAACCTGGTGGAGTAGGGTGGGCCAGGTTCCCCTGCTCCCGCTTTAGGCTATAGCCACTAGGTAGAGTTGCCGTCATACTGAACTGTTACCACTAGGCAGGGTTGTCACCATATTGGATTATAATTACTAGGCAGGATCAACCTGCACCTTCCCTGATCACACCCTGCATCACAGCAAAATGCAAGGTGGAAAAGATTGTTTACAGTATGTGCTAACTACTTATGGTAAGGGACCATTCAAGGTAGAGTGGCCTGTTAACACCTCTGCAGTCAGACCGAAAAGAGGGGGGTTAATGGGTTACAGATTATTGTTGTAAACCATAAATCCAGTGGCTCTATTCAGTCCATAATTTTAGTATCTAGCAGAGTAATGAATTTATGCCCCCAGGCTTGTCTTCTGACAGTGTTGTGCAGGTTTCCTTTGAGGATGAGGGCTGATAGGTCAGATATAGAGCAATCGCTTTTGTGAAAAGTGCTCACCCACAGGTGATATGGTGTTTTTATCTTTTGTCATTTTCCTGTGTGAGTTCATTTGAGAGCATAGTGATTGTGTGGTTTCACCCACCTAGTTGTTGTTGGGGGCATTTAGTGCCCTGGATGAGGTACACCACATGTTGTGACGGGCATGTGTAGGATCCATGGATCTTGAAAGGTGTGTTGCAGTGGGTATTGATCATTTTACCAGTGGAGATATGTCTTCAGATTTTGCATCTGTTGTTCATCCATTTCACCAATAACAATTTTACACTCAACAACAAACATCTTTCCCAAACCAAGGGAACAGCCCTGGATACTACTATCTCCAATATTCCAGCCTCTTCATGGACCAGTGCACCACAAAACGAATGATATACCTGAGATACATTGATGGTATTTTCATCCTCTGGACAGATGCCCTACAATCCCTCATAGATTTCCATAACAACTTCAACAACCACCACCCATCCATCAAACTCTCTCTAGAACACTCACACACTAGCATCAACTTACTGGACACCACAATCAGCTTCAGCAATGGAACCCTACAGACAACCATAAACAAGAAACCCATGGATCACCACACCTACCTTTACAGATCAGTAACCACCCCAAACACACCAAGAAATCTGTTCTCTACAGCCAGTCACTCAGATACCACAGAATATGCTCCGAGGAGAAAGTCTAGGATATATACCTTAACACACTTAAAACCGCCTTCACCAGACAAGGACACTCCACCAGAGAAGTAGATTGCATCATGGAACGGGCCACCCAAATACCCTGAGAGAACCTGCTTCAATACAGAAATAGCATGTCCTCTGACTGCACACCCCTAGTTGTCACCTACCACCCCACACTGAAACCCATACAGGGTATCATCAAACAACTACAATCCATACTCAGTGGGGACCCAATTCTGAAAGAAATCTTTCCTGAACCCCCTTTTCTGGCCTTCAAGCAGCCCCCCAATCTGTCTAAACTCATCAGAAGCAAGCTCCCCACAGACGAGGACACAGCAACTCAAAGTGGCACCAGACCCTGCCAGAACAACAGGTGCAAAACCTGCAGACATTTCTCCACTGCTACAATGATCAACTGCCCCCCTACACCTTTCAAGATATATGGATGCTACACATGCCTATCACAACAGATGGTGTACCTCATCCAATGCACTAAATGCTCCAGTAACAACTATGTGGGTGAAACCAGACAATAACTATGCTCTTGAATGAACTCAGAAAAAATGCTAAAAGATGAAAAACTCTATCACACTGTGACCCCTAAATCCCTTTCAAAACCACCGCTTTCCAGTATACAGTCCTCCATTCTGTAGGCATGACCTTGCATTTGGCTGTAATAAAACACTTTTTGTTTGAATGGGCCCAGCTTATCCAGTGAATCCAGATCACTCTGTATCCTACTAGAAACAGCCCAATTCAGTGATGATTCCCCATTGGTGACTACTTTTTGAGATCTGTCAACTGGCCAGGTCTTAATACATTTAACATGTGGTTTATTTATATTATATACTGCTAATTTTTCCATCAGAATTTCAAGTGGTACAAAGTCAAATGCCTTAAAGAAGCCAGCTACTCAGTTAATTTAATCCACCAAATGAGTAATTTTATCAACAAATGAAACCAGGTTTGACCAGACCTATTTTCAATAAAACCATGCTAACTGGTATTAGTTATATTCCTATTCTTTATCAATTGAATCCCATCTCAGCTTTTCCATTATTTTGTCTGGGACTGAGGTGAAGCTAACCAGCCTATAGTTACTTGTGTCATCCTACTCGCCCTTTAAAAAATAATGGCACAACATTAGCACTTTTTCAGTCTTCTGGAATTTATCTGATATTGTTTAAAAACTAGCATATTTTAAGACTTTTGGGTGCAAAATGTTTGTCTCTAGTAGACACTCTCTAACATCCTTCTTAGTAACTAATGGACTGAAAAGTAGTTCATCAGCATGATGCGATATGAGTACAACATCCTGCTTCTTTCCAAATGCAGAACAGAAATATTTATTCAACACTTCTGATTTTTATGCATCATGATTAATAGTCTTACTACTTCCAGCTAGTAAGGGATCTATGCCATTGTTAGGATTTTTTCTTTTCTTAATATACTTAAACTTCTTATTACCTTTACCCTGACAGACATGGAGTTTCCCTGATGCACTTAACTTCCCTTATCAATTTGCTACACTTCACAACTCCTAATTTATACTGAACACTGTGTTTTTCTTTTTTCAGTTTGTTGGTTGTTTCTAATTGTTGCCTTCATTTCCCCACTGAACCAGGACTGTCTTTCATCCAAAGTTGCACTATTTTTTTCTTTGTGGAACCTTGGCTTTTTGGCCATCTAATAAACTCTCCTTAAAATATTCCCAGTTTTCACTCAGGTTTTTCAGTTAAATTTTTCCTTCCAATCATTTCATTCATAGTTTTCCTCATCTTTGGGAAATTAGCCCTTTGAAAGCAATAAGCATATATTACTCATTGAAATTGTCCTCTGTTTCTCTGCAAAGTAAACTAAGGACTGTACTTTCTAAGAAAGAAAGAAAGATGATGACCTCCCAGATTCCCATTTTCCAGTGTAACACTCTTGTCAAAGGAGGGGCTCAAAGTGATGGTGGTGATGAAAATTTAAATGGCCTGAGGCAGAGTTTAATGGGTCTTCGTTTCAACAGGTGTAGCTTGCCTTGCTGCAATGCTGTGTGGTTGATCTAGGGCAGACAACAGAAACAGTGACTTTTGGCATCTCTGTTGTGACCTATCCCTAATATGAGAGTTCTAGACTACTTTACACTTAATTCTTTTAGATACCAGCTCTTTTATAGTGGCACTGTTTTCAGTGTGGCAGCCAGACCAGGAACCTAGATCCTTGCACCACACAAGCTTTGGTTATGTGTGTCTGTGCTGGTATGAATGACTAACTGACTGAAAAATGGTCCTCCAGCTATGTTTAAAGAATGGCCATTGATGCGTTGTGATAAGAGAATGTAGATAATAGTGTGTCCTTGATTAGCTGCTAGGCTATGACTTCCTTCAATATCCCAAAACACTCTTTAAATCCAGTGCAATTGTTCATGGTGCCACTTTGAACCCAGTTAGGATCGAGACCCCATTTCTTTGCAAATGAACATTATGGCAGGCCAGAAGTGCCAATGGAGAGCCAGGCAAAGAGTTGAACTTGACAAAACAAGCCCTACCCAAATCACTAATTTCTCCTAATTTGGCCAAAATCCTGGCCCCAGTGAAGTCAATGGCAAATTCCCATCCACTTCATTGGAGCCAAGATTTCATCCCTTTAAAGCCAGTTTATATTGAGGAGATAAAAAAAAAATAAGTGAAATCTCTTAATCTATGGCAGATATTGTCACCCTCAATCCAAGCAGAGAAGGAAAGAAGAGGACATGTTTCTAGGCTTCTAAAGTCCCTGCAACCCTAGCTGCCCTGCTGGTTCATGAGTCAAGAAAAACCTACTGCTACTACAGAGTGCTTTTATAGGTAAATAGTTCCAGGGATTGGTGATTAGGTCTCATTACTAATCCCATAACTTTTACAGTCCACAGAGTATGGGGCATCTTTGAGTTCACACTCATTTATTCAACAAAAGGAGTTGTTTTCAGGATGTGCAGTGAGAGAGCAGATTAAGTTGGATGTTAAGCCATGCATGTAAGTAAATGTGAATTAAGCCATCACTAAATTCTGGCTAATCTACAAAGAGCATTGCCTTTGAGAACCAAGCAAATTAAAAGAAACAGATTAAATGATTTGCATGTAGTTGAACTAAATGCTAAATTTGCCTTAAGGAGGAAATGTTTATGCTCTTTCTTTGCATGACAGAAAACAACTAATTGTGTCCATAGTTAAAAGGATTAAATGTGCCTGGATCAGAGTTTTCAAAACATGAAAACTCCTGCTCATCCTCTGCTGACATATACAGCTAATCAAGTGAAAATGCAAATCTGTGAAATTCTAAGCAACAGATCTGTTAGAGCCTGACTGCAACATTGTTGCTTCCCCACTTATTTTAGTGAATGAAAGGAAAATTAACATTAATGGCACAAAATATCTATATCTTAGGGAACAAATTTCTATACCTGCTCTTCATATTCAGAGTGGCCTCAATTCACCACAAGGAAATGATGCAGAGCTGAGGGGATAATTCTGTAGCAGCCCTTGCTTGTTGTCATTGGGCAGCTCAGAAAGGATAGACCAATTTTTTTCAGCAGAGGAGGAGCCAGACCTCTTTAAGCACACCCCTTCCTTAGAGTGTCTGCAGCCAGATAAAGTCCCAGTCAGGGATTCTATGATTCTAAGAATCATAGAAGATTAGGGTTGGAAGAGACCTCAGGAGGTCATCGAGTCCAACCCCCTGCTCAAAGCAGGACCAACACCAACTAAATCAACCCAGCCAGAGCTATGTCAAGCCCGGCCTTAAAAACCTCTAAGGATGGAGATTCCACCACATCCCTAGGTAACCCATTCCAGTGCTTCACCACCCTTCTAGGGAAATAGTGTTTCCTAATATCCAACTTAGATCTCCCCCACGGCAATTTGATACCATTGCTCCTTGTTCTGTGATCTGCCACCACTGAGAACAGCCAAGCTCCATCCTCTTTGGAACCCCCCTTCAGGTAGCTGAAGGCTGCTATCAAATCCCCCCTCATTCTTCTCTTCTGCAGACTAAATAACCCCAGTTTCCTCAGCCTCTCCTCATAAATCATGTGCCCCAGCCCCCAATCAGTTTTGTTTCCCTCTACTGGACTCTCCAATTTGTCCACATCCCCTCTGTAGTAGGGGGACCAAAACTGGACACAATACTCCAGATGTGGCTTTACAAGTGCTGAATAGAGGGGAATAGTCACTTCCCTCAATCTGCTGGCAATGCTCCTACTGCTGCAGCCCAATATGTCGTTAGCCTTCTTGGCAACAAGGGCACACTGACTCACATCCAGCTTCTTGTCCACTGTAATCCACAGGTCCTTTTCTGCAGACCTGCCACTTAGCCCAGGGATCAGCAACCTTTGGCGTGTGGCCTGCCAGGGTAAGCCCCCTGGCGGGCCAGGCCAGTTTCTTTACCTGCCTCATCCGCAGGTTCGGCTGATCACAGCTCCCACTGGCTGCAGTTCGCCTCTCTAGGACAATGGGGGCTGCGGGAAGCAGCGCGGGCCGAGGGATGTGCTGGCTGCTGCTTCCTGCCAGGGGGCTTACCCTGGCTGGTCGCGTGCCAAAGGTTGCCGATCCCTAGCTTAGCCAGTCAGTCCTCAGCCTGTAGCAGTGCATGGGATTCTTCCATCTTAAGTGCAGGACTCTGCACTTGTCCTTGTTGAACCTCATCAGATTTCTTTTTGCCCAATCCTCCAATTTGTCTAGATCACTATGGACCCTATCCCTATCCTTCAGCATTTCTACCTATCCCCCCAGCTTAGTGTCATCCGCAAACTTGCTGAGGGTGCAATCCATCCCATCATCAAGATAATTAATGAAGATGTTGAACAAAACTGGCTTCAGGAAAGACCCCTGGGTTACTTCGCTTGATTTCCGTTGCCAACTAGACATTGAGCCATTGATCACTACCCATTGAGCTTGATGATCTAGCCAGCTTTCTATCCACCTTATAGTCCATGCATCCAATCTATACTTTTTAAACTTACTGGCAAGAATACTGTGGGAGACCGTATCAAAAGCTTTGCTAAAGTCAAGATATATCTTGTCCACTGCTTTCCCCATATCCACAGAGCCAATCAGGTTCATCAGGCATGACTTGTCCTTGGTGAATCCATGTTGACTGTTCCTGATCACCTTCCTCTCCTCCAAGAGCTTCAAAATAGATTCCTTGAGGACCCGCTCCATGATTTTTCCAGGGACTAAGGTGAGGCTGATGGGTCTGTAGTTTTCCAGATTCTCCTTCTTCCCTTTTTTAAAGATGGGCACTATATTTGCCTTTTTCCAATCATTTGGAACCTTCCCCGATTGCCACGAGTTTTCAAATATAATGGCCAATGGCTCTGCAATCACATCAGCCAACTCCCTCAGCACCCTTGGATGGATTAGATCTGGACCCATCAACTTGTGCATGTCCAGCCTTTCTAAATAGTCCTTAACCTGTTTTCTCACCACTGTGGGCTGCTCACCTCCTCCCCATACTGTGCTGCCCAATGCAGCAGTCTGGGAGCAAGTCTGTAAAGACCAAGGCAAAAAAAGCATTGAGTACTTCAGTTTTTTCCACATCATCTGTCACTAGGTTGCCTCCCCCATTCAGTAAGGGTCCCACACTTTCCCTGACCACCTTCTTGTTGCTAACATACCTGTAGAAACCCTTCTTGTTACCCTTCACACCCCTTGCTAGCTGCAACTACAATTGTATTTTGGCCTTCCTGATTACACCCCTGCATGCTTGAGCAGTATTTTTATACTCCTCCCTTGTCGTCTGTCCAAGTTTCCACTTCTTGTAAGCTTCCTTTTTGAGTTTAAGCTCACTGAAGATTTCTCTGTTAAGCCAAGCTGGTTGCCTGCCATATTTGCTATTCTGTCTGCACATTGGGGTGGTTTGTTTCTGCACGCTCAATAAGGGTTCTTTAAAATACAGCCTTTCCTGCTCATATTAGCCTCCGAGGGGATCCTGACCATCAGTTCCCTGAGGGTGTGAAAGTCTGATTTTATGAAGTCCAGGGTATGTATTCTCCTGCTCTCCTCCTTTCTTCCTTTTGTCAGGATCCTGAACTCGACCATCTCATGGTCACTGCTGCCTAGGTTGCCATCCACTTCTACTTCCCCTACCAATTCTTCCCTGTTTGTGAGCAGAAGGTCAAGAGGAGCACGGCCCCAAGTTGGTTCCTCCAGCACTTGCACTAGGAAGTTGTCCCCAACAGTCTCCAAACACTTCCTGGATTGTCTGTGTACTGCTCTATTGCTCTCCCAGGAGATGCTAGGGTGACTGAAGTCCCGCATGAGAACCAGGGCCTGTGATCTGGAAACTTCTGTTAGTTGTCCTAAGAAAGCCTCATCTACCTCATCCTCCTGGTCTGGTGGTCTATAGCAGACGCCCACCACGACATCACCCTTGTGGCTCTCGCCTCTAAACTTAACCCAAAGACTCTCAGCAGGCTTTTCTCCAGTTTCATACTGGAGCTCTGAGAAGTCATACTTCTCTTACTTACAGTGCAACTGCCCCACCTTTTCTCCCCCTCCTGTCCTTTCTGGACAGTTTATACACATCCATGATGGTGCTCCAGCCAAGCTCTACGATACAACCACATTTGCTCCAATCCCTGAGACAGAGACCAACACCTACAGTATCTCTATCAAGCATTCTTAAAACTACAATACCCACCTGGGGAAGTGAAGAAACAGATTGACAGAGCCAGAAGGGTATCCAGAAGTCACCGACTACAGGACAGGCCCAACAAAGAAAGTAACAGAACGCCACTGACCATCACCTACAGCCCCCAACTACAACTTCTCCAGCACATCATCAAGGATCTACAACCTATCCTGGAGGACAATCCCTCCCTCTAACATACCTTGGGAGACAGGCCAGTCCTCGCTTACAGACAGCCCCCCAACCTGAAGCAAATACTCACCAGCAACCACAGACCACACCACAGAAACACTGACCCAGCAACCAATCCGTGCAACAAACCCGTTGCCAACTCTGTCCAAGGGACACCATCATAGGACCTAACCACATCAGCCACACCATCAGGGGCTCATTCACCTGCACATCTACCAATGTAATATGTGCCAGAAATGCCCCTCTGCCATGTACATTGGCCAAACCGGACAGTCTCTACGCAGAAGAATAAATGGACACAAATCAGACATCAAGAACTGTAACATTCAAAAACCAGTAGGAGAGCACTTCAATCTCCCAGGACACTCAATAACAGACTCAAAAGTGGCCATTCTTGAACAAAAAAACTTCAAAACCAGACTTCAGTGAGAAACTGCAGAACTGGAATTAATTTGCAAACTTGACACCATCAAATTAGGCCTGAATAAAGACTGGGAGCGGCTGGGTCACTACAAAAAGTAATTTTCCCTCTGATACTCACACCTTCTTGTCAACTGTTGGGAATGGGCCACATCTTCCCTGATTGAATTGGCCTCGTTAGCACTGACCCCCCACTTGATAAGGCAACTCCCATCTTTTCCTGTGCTGTTTGTTTATACCTGCCTACTGTATTTTTCACTCCATGCATCTGATGAAGTGGGTTATAGCCCACAAAAGCTTATGCCCAAATAAATGTGTTAGTCTCTCTAAGGTGCCACAAGGACTCAGTAACCTGAGTTACCCCACCAAGTTTCTGTTACTCCAATCATGTCATAGTTCCTTGATTGTGCCAGGTCTTCCAGTTCTTCCTGCTTGTTTCCTATGCTACTTGTGTTCATGTAGAGGAACCCAAGATAACTAGCCAATTGCCCTACTTTCTCGGTATGAATCAGGAGGCCTCCCCTGTTGCACCCTCCTCCTTGTGTTTCCAGCCGGTATCCCACTTCCCCACTTACCTCCGGGCTTAGGTCACCATCCCCTGGCAAACCTAGTTTAAAGCCCTCCTCACTAGGTTAGCAAGCTTGCCTGCAAAGATTCTCTTCCTTCTCTTCATTAGGTGGATCCCATCTCTTCCTAGCAATCCTCCTTTATGGAACAACATCCCATGGTTGAAGAATCCAAAGCCCTGTCTTTACACCACCTGCATAACTACATATTTACCACCACAATTCGATGGTCCCTACCTGGGCCTTTTCCTTCAACAGGGAGGATGGACGAGAACATGACTTGTGTCTCAAACTCCTTTATCCTTCTTCCCAGAGCCACATAGTGTGCAGTGATCCGCTCAAGGTCATCTTGCTGAGTCGCAGGGGATGGGTTGGCCATCTAAGCATGAGGCTTGGACTAGCTGGCAGCCCGAATGCCACAGCTTCAGATCATAGTGGGGACAATTCAGTTTATTTAATGTGTCTTTCAGATAACACCTTACAAACAAAACTGGATCCTCATTTGAAACCATTTTCCAGGGGCACATATCCCAGTAAGTCAGAGCTATGGGGCCTGTCATGCACCAGCCGCCAGAGCGCAGTGCGCTCTTTCTGGAGATTGAGGTGGTTTGGCTCTTACTACCCAGCACAGAGGCATCCCTTAGCAGCATCCACCCCACTCTGGGGAGAAGAGCCATGGTTACTTCTTAAACTAGTATATACTATCCCTCCGCTCTGAGTGCTGCCTCCCCCTGGAGTCCCACTGGCATTGTGGTGGTGCGGGCCAGATAGGGAGGGGTCCAGATGGAAGTCATTGGGTGGCTGATGCTTTGGCTCTCTCCTCCTAGGCCTTTGCACACCTCACTTAAAAACTACTTGCTTACAAAATCAGACATAAGAAAACAAATGTGTCACAGCAAACTACTACTGAAAAATTGCTTAATTTTACCATATATAATTCTAAAATAAATCAACTGGAATATAAATATTGTACTTCCATTTCAGTATATGGTATATAGGGCAGTATAAACAAGTCATTTTATGAAATTTTGGTTTGAACAGACTTTTAGTGCTTTTTATGTAACCTGTTGTAAAACTAGGCAAATATCTACATGAGTTGATGTACCCCCCTGGAAGACCTCTGCGTACCCCCGGGGGGACACATACCCCTGGTTGAGAACCACTGGAGTAGACATGGACTTAAGGTGGTTGACAACTGCGCAGTATGCTGTGCACCTGCCAAGTGCCCTCTGCCCCAGAAGTGGCTGCATTTCAGTGATGGTTGTCAGGACTGAAGAAATTAGTAAAATGTCTTTACTTTAATCATCAATTTATAACTTAATTGCATGGTCTATGATTCGGCTTTTCATAGAATATTTTACTCACATGAGTTTTAAAAGAATAAAAATTTATTTCCCATCCCCCGCCACTTCACTTTTGTAGAAAAGCTGTTTGGATTAAAATGTCAGCCTGGAACGGTATTAATACATGCCATATGGTTTATAAAATGGTAATTTAAGTAATAAGAATTGAAAGGACCACAGCACAGGACCACAGGTGATTACAGCAGAACTGGGGTTGTGGTGTTGCTAAGGAGGCACAAATCTGAAAGATGAATGATGACTGATCATCTTGGAAGTTGTTACTCTGAAATAGAATTTGGATTGTAGACATGCTTTTAACACACTGACAGCCAGTCACCAAGTTCTGACTACATCCAAAGTTCCCAAGCTATTTCTTAATAATTTGATTTAAAAATATTAGAGCTGTGTGAATAATTAAAAAAAATACTCCATGAATATTTGTTCACTTATATTAAAGCAAGGGGACTGGTTGGAATGTCTGCAGAATTTAGGTTGAAGGTGAATCTTGCACAGCCATATGATTTGTGCTAAATTACGGCTGTGAAACATGGACATTAAAACAATCAATAGTAAAGAAACTACCATCCTTTGAATTATGGTTTTATAGAAGAATTCTGAAAGTATCATGTATAAACAATGTAACCAGCAAAAAATATTGGAGATAACTGGAACAGCACATGCTAGTTGGAGATCTTATGAAAAGAAAGATTTGATTTGCAGGGCATATTTTAAATACGTCAACAGGCAATGCATATTTATGGGTACTGGAAGGAGATGTTAATGGCAGAACACTGAAGAAAAAAATCCCATGGATGGACAAAGTGTTATCATGAGTGGATCAAAAGGACTATTTATCCACAAAGAGCTCAGCACAGGATTGTAGAGAATGGGTGACCATAGTTGCAAACCTCTAGTAACAGAGATGCCACATAAGAAAAATCCTGCACTTAGATTTGAGTATTCCCACTGGAAAAAAATTGCAAGGTGCTTCTTACAGTTGCAAGCTTTCCCGGGCAGGGACTGTCTTCCTGTGTGTTTGTATAGCAGCCAGCTCTTTGTCCCTGACTGGGGCTTCTGGGTGATATTGCAATACAAATATATCTTAAAAAGAAAAGGAGTACTTCAGTATTTTCCACTGAATGCATCCGATGAAATGAGCTGTAGCTCACGAAATCCTATGCTCAAATAAATTTGTTAGTCTCTAAGGTGTCGCAAGTCCTCCTTTTCTTTTTGCGAATACAGACTAACACAGCTGCTACTCTGAAACCTGTAAATATCACAAAGAATTGTGCTCACCTAGTCAAGGTGACAAACAATGTCAGTGACTTAAGTGTGCAATCTAACCAATATACCTCAGATCCTGAATTTCAGATATAGCAAACTGTAGCACACACTCTATAGAGCAAGAATTATTTGTGGAACTATTTGGAGAATATGTCCAATTAATAAATTTTGAAAAATTGCAAGTGGCTCGTGGACAATTCCTGAACAGAAAAAAGAAAAACATATCCTATAAATTAATTGCTACAAATGATTAGCTCAGCTCTAATAAATATTGCCCCAAAAAAATCTCAAAATAGTCATCGATTTGCTAATAATGTTGCTCAAAAGATGTATTTACCCACTGCAGCTTAGATGCAGAAGGAACTTCTGTAAAGAGTAGCAGCTCTGCCCAAAGTTACATGATCAGAATAATTCCTTGAATTCTAATCAGTAGCTAACTTTCATTTTGGATAAGGACTGAGCTTTCTGCTTCAAAGCATACCATAGGCAGAGCAGACAACACAGTGAAACAAAACCATTGTCTGGAATTTTCTGACTCTGTAACGCCAGCATGAAAGATGAATAATGAGCATTGCACGAAAAGAGAATTTTTGATTGAAACAGTAAATTCCACTCCAATTGCTTCCATAATTTATTTGCTGTGACATTTAAATGTAAATGGCAGGGGTAAGAGACTGTTTTTTGCGATGTCCAAAAAAGTCTGTTTGAAAAGTGTTGCAAAGTCAGCATTGCCACTGAAATAGGTAGTAGAGTTGGTCTGCAGACATCCTGTAGCTTTCAGTGGATAATTCATATTCTTCTAGTGTCTTTCAATTAGTGCTGACAAAATGAAAAACTGATCAACTTAGATCAAAGATAGTTAATTTCCACACACACCCTTTCTCTCTCCCCCTATCCTGGTTGAATGGAAATGTCCCATAGAACTTACTAGAAAATGATAGTCTTCCTACATGTTTTCAAACCGTCTTATAAAATGTAATAGAGGATTCTATCCCTGATATGGAATTCCATAGGATGGTTTAAAAATAGAGAAAGGAGGTTATTCCCTCAGAGTGTAGTTGTTTTGAATAATTTCCACAGAACTTGATTACATATTTAATTATGTTGATTTCATCCGTATTGAATTCTATAGGATTTTGCCATAAAGGTCCAGCTCTCTGGGGGCTGCCCCTCCCAGCACTGAAGTAAACCCATGGATGCAGGCTGATCCAAGGCTACTGAGGCAGCACAAGGGCGATTTGTGTTTAGAATAACTTTGGACTCTGGTTTCTTCAAAGTAGCAGAGCCCAGTTAATTAAGAACCAGTGCAAGTGATGTGATTGGTCTCTGGAGTTTAGTGTGCTAGCAGCACTGCTATCACTGGGCTAGCATTGGGGTCAGCTACAGTTAATGCTGCGTGATTCTCTGCCTTGCATGTTATCCATCCCATGCAGTTCGCTTTGAGTTGCTTTAAAAATGCATCCTCTCTTCCCAGAGGAATGGCATGTTTGCTAGCAAGATGTATACATGTGTCTGGGAATGGATGCCTTTCATTTGGTAACAGATTGTGAAGTTCACTGGTAATATACCTAGTACATGCATTATACAAGTTGGATAGTATCACTGCATCTGGGCTTGGATAACTCTCAGCCTAACACTGCACAGCATTCATGGAGATAATTTCCAGGTAATAGACTCTTTGCTTCCTTATAGAAAAAGAAAAAAGAAAGAGAAACTTTTGTAGAAAATCCTGTGGTGGTTGTGAAGATGGTAGGTCCAAAGAATCACAAAAAGTTGAGATGGGAAATACATATTAACCTCAAGGTCCAGGGAGATGGCCTGGGCAAGTGACTTGTTGGCCTAGGGATATGGCTTATGATGCCAACAGATCTGGATTCAAATTGTACCTCCATGGGTCACAACTGAGAATACCAAATTCAGGACAAACTGCTGAGAAATAAGGCAGATACACCTCAAAGCTGGAGGTTATTCTCCCATGAGATATACCAAACCAGCAACAAAAATAAACTTCTGTTTCACCACACTGGCTAACACGAAGTCAGAACAGCAGTTTCTTTAAGCATTCCAATCCTAGACTGAGAGATGAGTGGTTCTTTAAAACCAATTTAATCAAATAAAAGATTCTTCTGATCCCAAAGGACCAGCCACGCACCCAAGTCAATATACAACTCAGATCTTACCCAAAAATCACACTCTTGCCATTCTTTTAGCATCTAAAATCTAAAGGTTTATTTATTTATAGAAAGAAATAATATTTATATTTATATTTATTTATATATAAATATAAATATTTATATTTATTTATTTATAGAAAGAAAGATGAGAGTTAAAATTGGTTAAAGGAATCAAATACATACAACAATTGCAAAGTTCTTGAATCAGGCTTGTAACAGTGATGGAATAAACTGCTGGCTTAAGTCAAGTCTCTGGTTGCTTCCAAATCATTGGAAGGTCCTTGATCCCTTGGTTAGAATTCTCCCATTTGTATAAGTCCATAGTCCAGAGGTATGAGCAGGAAAGAGGCAAAATGAAGATTTTTCAGGGGCTTTTATAGCTTCTGCCATGTGGAGGGAAACCCATTACTTCAAACAAAGCCCTCCACACAGATAGCGGAAAATCACAGATGAGAAGATGAAAGAGGAGTCCAATGGCACCTTAAAGACTAACAGATTTATTTGGGCATAAGCTTTCGTAGGTAAAAAGATGCATCTGAAGAAGTGGGTTTTTTACCCGCAAAAGCTTATGCCCAAATAAATGTGTTCGTCTTTATGGTGCCACCGGACTCCTCATTGTTTTTGTGGATACAGACTAACATGGTTGCCTCTCTGATAGGTGACAAGATGGTGTCTGGAGTCACGTGGGCAAGTCACACGTCCATGCATGATTCCCCTTAGTCACAGTAGAAGTTATTATCTATACTTGAAATAGCATGTTTACAGGACAGTCCATTCAGTGTAGATGGGTGTCTTCCATTGTGTGTTAAATGCTGCTTGATGAGCTACTTAATTTGAATAGTCCCTTCAAGATGTGCAGGCTAAATACCTTGTGGGAAGTACCCAAGGAGCAAATATTTGAAATCCAGGTATAGAGCCAAAACTCATAGCTTCAAATACAAAAATGATATATGCATACAAATAGCATAATCATACTCAGCAAATCATAACCTTTCCATAGACACCTTACTTGACAATCTTTGTACAAGATTTGTTGCAAATCATTATAATATCAGGGTTGGAAGGGACCTCTGGAGGCATCTAGCCCAACCCCCTGCTCAAAGCAGGACTAATCACCAACTAAATCATCCCAGCCAAGGCTTTGTCAAGCCTAACCTTAAAAACGTCTAAGAAAGAAGATTCCACCACCTCCCTAGGTAACCCATTCTAGTGCTTCACCACCCTCCTCATGAAAAAAGTTTTCCTAATATCCAACCTAAACCTCCCCCACTGCAACTTGAGACCATTACTCCTTGTTCTGTCATCTGGTACCACAGAGAACAGTCTAGATCCATCCTCTTTTGAACCCCCTTTCAGGTAGTTGAAAGCAGTTATCAAATCCCCCCTCTTCTCTTCTGCAGACTAAATAATCCCAGTTCCCTCAGCCTCTCCTCATAAGTCATGTGCTCCAGTCCCCTAATCATTTTTGTTGCCCTCCACTGGACTCTTTCCAATTTTTCCACATCCTTCTTGTAGTGTGGGGCCCAAAACTGCACACACTACTCCAGACGCGGCCTCACCAATGCCGAATAGAGGGGAATGATCACGTCCCTCAGTCTGCTGGCAATGCTCCTACTTATACAGCCCAAAATTCTGTTAGCCTTCTTGGCAACAAGGGCACACTGTTGACTCATATCCAGCTTCTTGTCCACTGTAACCCCTAGGTCCTTTTCTGCAGAACTGCTGCCTCACCACTCGGTCCCTAGTCTGTAGCAGTGCATGGGATTCTTCCGTCCTAAGTGCAGGACTCTGCACTTGTCCTTGTTGAACCTCATCAGATTTCTTTTGGCCCAACCCTCTAATTTGTCTAGGTCCCTCTGTATCCTATCCCTACCCTCCAGCGTATCTACCACTCCTTCCAGTTTAGTCTGCAAATATATACAGTGGTTGCAACAATGATCTATATGGTCATATTTTAATCAACAGTGCCACACAGGGCAATAGAAGTAAAAATTAATGTAGCCAGACAAATTCAGATTAGAAATAAAGGCTGGTATTTTAACAGTGTGGAACAACTTTGACAATCGGAATAACTTGCCTAGGGATGAGGTAGTTTCTTCATCATTTGCAGTCTTTAAATCAAGACTGGATGTGTTTCTAAAACTACACTCTGCCTCACACAAAAGTTATGGGCTTGATGCAGAACTCACTGTGTGACATGCAGGAGGCCGGACTAATTGTCTCTTCTGGCTTTATAAGTCTGTTAAACCCAGATTCTGTCTCTATGCAAGGATGAGATAAAGGGCAGGAAACAAAAACACTAGACTCAGGTAACATTGTGTTACCGAAGTGGGAGGTAAATTGCTGCGTCAGCCCAGCTATTAAGGAAATGTCTCTGGGCAACTGCTGGGCATGGGCCTCTCACCAGCGCACTAGGGAGAAACCTTGGTTTGCTAAGCTGTAGTGTAGTCTTTATTCCTGTCATGCTGAGGGAAGATTCAGGACTGGAGCTTTCGCAGTGTGTTTCCTTTGCAATTGTTACAACTGA
Organism: Caretta caretta; assembly: GCF_965140235.1. Taxonomy (NCBI): domain Eukaryota; kingdom Metazoa; phylum Chordata; order Testudines; family Cheloniidae; genus Caretta; species Caretta caretta. The sequence continues at coordinate 13,407,692 of NC_134209.1, forward strand.
CTTGGACGATTTGAGTCATGTCTCTGTGTGTGGAAGCTCCCTGTGAAAGGGGGAGCAGAGGATTTGGAGCAGGGAGTAGGGAGGATATTGATGAGGGTATGCCTACACTACGAAATTAGGTCGAATTTATAGAAGACGGTTTTGTAGAAAGCGGTTTTATACAGTTGATTGTGTGTGTCCCCACACAAGTGCTCTAAGTGTATGTAGTCGGCAACCGTCAACTTCCGGAGCGTTGCACTGTGGGTGGCTATCCCACAGTTCCCGCAGTCTCCGCCGCCCATTTGAAATCCCAGTGCCTGATGGGGCTAAAACATTGTCACGGGTGGTTCTGGGTACATATTGTCAGGCCCCCGTTCCCTCCCTCGCTCCATGAAAGCAAGGGCAGACAATTCTTTTGTGCCTTTTTTCTTGAGTTACCTGTGCAGACGCCATACCACAGCAAGCATGGAGCCCGCTCAGGTAACCGTCACCGTATGTCTCCTGGGTGCTGGCAGATGTGGTACTGCATTGCTATACAGCAGCAGTTAATTGCCTTTTGGCAGCAGACAGTGCAGTATGACTGGTAGCCGTCATCAACGTAGTCCTGTGTCCTCTTTTAATTGGGCGCCTGGGCAAACATGGGAGTGACTCAGACAGGTCATTTCCCTTTTAAGTTTCGTCTCGTGGCGATTCAGTCCTACCGGCAGTGCACTGTCTTTTAACCTCCAGCTAGCAGAAGATGATGGCTAGTTGTCATACTGCACCGTCTTCTGCCTAGCACCCAGGAGATGATGATGGTTAGTGGTCGTACTGCACAGTCTGCTGCCAGCAAGATGTATAAAGATGGATGAAGTGGCTCAAAACAAGAAATAGACCAGATTTGTTTTGTGATCATTTTCTCTTCCCTCCCTCCTTCCCTCTGTGAAATCAACGGCCTGCTAAATCCGGTTTTGAGTTCTATCCTTGAGGAGGCCATTCACTTTCTTGCAAACCAACCCCCTTTGTTGATTTTAATTCCCTGTAAGCCAACCCTGTAAGCCATGTCATCAGTAGCCCCTCCCTCCATCAGGGCAACGGCAGACAATAGTTCTGCGCCTTTTTTCTGTGTGGACGCCATACCACAGCAAGCATGGAGTCCGCTCAGATCACTTTGGCAATTAGGAGCACATTAAACCCCACGTGCATTATCCAGCAGTATATGCAGCACCAGAACCTGGCAAAGCGATACCGAGCGAGTAGGTGACGTCAGCGCGGTGATGTGAGTGATGAGGACATGGACACAGACTTCTCCCAAAGCAGGGGCCCTGGCAATGTTGGCATCATGGTGCTAATGGGGCAGGTTCATGTGGTGGAACGCCGATTCTGGGCTCGGGAAACAAGCACAGACTGGTGGGACCGCATAGTGTTGCAGGTCTGGGACGATTCCCAGTGGTTGCGAAACTTTCACGTGCATAAGGGCACTTTCATGAAACTTCGTGACTTGCTTTCCCCTGCCCTGAAGTGCAAGAATACCAAGATGAGAGCAGCCCTCACAGTTCACAAGCGATTGGCGATAGCCCTTTGGAAGCTTGCAACACCAGACAGCTACCGGTCAGTCGGGAATCAATTTGGAGTGGGCAAATCTACTGTGGGGGCTGCTGTGATGCAAGTAGCCAACACAATCAAAGATCTGCTGATATCAAGGGTAGTGACCCTGGGAAATGTGCAGGTCATAGTGGATGGCTTTGCTGCAATGGGATTCCCTAACTGTGGTGGGGCCATAGACGGAACCCATATCCCTATCTTGGCACTGGAGCACCAAGTCGGCAAGTACATAAACTGCAAGGGGTACTTTTCAATAGTGCTGCAAGCACTGGTGGATCACAAGGGACGTTTCACCAACATCAACGTGGGATGGCCGGGAAAGGTACATGACGCTCGCATCTTCAGAAACTCTGGTCTGTTTCAAAAGCTGCAAGAAGGGACTGTATTCCCAGACCAGAAAATAACCATTGGGGACGTTGAAATGCCTATATGTATCCTTGGGGACCCAGCCTACCCCTTAATGCCAGGGCTCATGAAGCCATACACAGGCAGCCTGGACAGTAGTCAGGAGCTGTTCAACTACAGGCTGAGCAAGTGCAGAATGGTGGTAGAATGTGCATTTGGACATTTAAAAGCGCGCTAGCGCAGTTTACTGACTCGGTTAGACCTCAGCGAAACCAATATTCCCACTGTTATTACTGCTTGCTGTGCGCTCCACAATATCTGTGAGACTAAGGGGGAGTCTTTTATGGAGGGGTGGGAGGTTGAGGCAAATCGCCTGGCTGCTGGTTTCGCGCAGCCAGACACCAGGGCGGTTAGAAGAGCACAGGAGGGTGCGGTGCACATCAGAGAAGCTTTGAAAACCATTTCATGACTGGACAGGCTACGGTGTGAAAGTTCTGTTTGTTTCTCCTTGATGAAACCCACCGCCCCTTGGTTCACTCTACTTCCCTGTAAGCTAACCACCCTCCCCTCCTCCCTTCGATCACTGCTTGCAGAGGCAATAAAGTCATTGTTGCTTCACATTCATGTATTCTTTATTCATTCATCACACAAATAGGGGGATAACTACCAAGGTAGCCCAGGAGGGGTGGGAAGGGAAGGAGGGAAGGACAAGGCCACACAGCACTTTAAAAGTTTAAAACTTTAAAACTTATTGAATGCCAGTCTTCTGTTGCTTACGCAATCCTCTGGGGTGGAGTGGCCGGGTGGCCGGAGGCTCCCCCACTGCGTTCTTGGGCGTCTGGGTGAGGAGGCTATGGAACTTGTGGAGGAGGGCGGCATGAGCTCAGAGAACATTTCATCACGAGTGTGTTTCTTTCGCCTTCTAATCTTCACTAGCCTCTGGGAAGGAGAAGATCCTGTGATCCTTGAAACTCATGCAGCTGATGAAGAAAAAAAAAGTGGCAGTGGTATTTAAAAAGACACATTTTCTAGAACAATGGCTACACTCTTTCACGGTAAACCTTGCTGTTAACATTACATACACAGCACATGTGCTTTCGTTCCAAGGTCACATTTTGCCTCCCCCCACCCTGTGACTAGCCCCTCCCCCCTCCCCCCCATGGCTAACAACGGGGAACATTTCTGTTCAGCCACAGGCAAACAGCCCAGCAGGAACGGGCACCTCTGAATGTCCCCTTAAGAAAAGCACTCTATTTCAACCAGGTGACCATGAATGATATCACTCTCCTGAGGATAACACAGAGAGATAAAGAACGGATGTTGTCTGAATGCCAGCAAACATACACTGCAATGCTTTGTTCTACAATGATTCCCGAGTACGTGCTACTGGCCTGGTGTGGTAAAGTGTCCTACCATGGTGGGTGGAATAAGGCTGCCCTCCCCAGAAACCTTTTGCAAAGGCTTTGGGAGTACATCCAGGAAAGCCACAAATGCCAGGGCAAATTAATCATTAAACATGCTTGCTTTTAAACCATGTATACTATTTTAAAAGATACACTCACCAGAGGTCCCTTCTCCATGTGACGGGTCCGGGAGGCAGCCTTGGGTGGGTTTGGGGGGGACTCCCTCCAGGTCCAGGGTGAGAAATAATTCCTGGCTGTTGGGAAAACCAGTTTCTCCGCTTGCTTGCTGTGAGCTATCTACAATTTCATCATCATTATCTTCCTCGTCCCCAAAACCTGCTTTTGTGCTGCCTCCATCTCCATTGAAGGAGTCAAACAACACAGCATGAGTAGTGGTGACTGAACCCCCTAAAATGGCATGCAGCTCATCATAGAAGCGGCATGTTTGGGGCTCTGACCCGGAGCGGCCGTTTGCCTCTCTGGTTTTCTGGTAGGCTTGCCTCAGCTCCTTAAGTTTCACGCAGCATTGCTTCGGGTCCCTGTTATGGCCTCTGTCCTTCATGCCCTGGGAGATTTTGACAAATGTTTTGGCATTTCGAAAACTGGAACGGAGTTCTGATAGCACAGATTCCTCTCCCCATACAGCGATCAGATCCCGTACCTCCCATTAGGTTCATGCTGGAGCTCTTTTGCAATTCTGGGACTTCATCATGGTCACCTCTGCTGATGAGCTCTGCATGGGCACCTCTGCTGATGAGCTCTGGCCAGCGTGGCAAGCTGCAGGTGACCATGCAAACAGGAAATTGAAATTCAAAATTTTGCGGGCCTTTTCCTGTCTACCTGGCCAGTGCATCTGAGTTGAGAGTGCTCTCCAGAGCGGTCACAATAGAGCACTCTGGGATAGCTCCTGGAGGCCAATACCATCTAATTGCGTCCACAGTACCTCAAATTTGACCCGGCAAGGCCGATTTAAGCACTAATCCCCTTGTCAGGGGTGGAGTAAGGAAATTGATTTTAAGAGCCCTTTAAGTCGAAAAAAAGGGCTTCGTCGTGTAGACGGGTGCAGGGTTAAATCGATTTAACGCTGCTAAATTCGACCTCAACTCCTAGTGTAGACCAGGATTCCTTGACCCTGGCTTTCCAGCAGGATCCTCTGCTCAACTCCTAGTGTAGACCAGGGCTGAGAGTTAGAGGGAGGCAGACAGCTCCAGGGTAAGAAAGAGGGTCTTGGAGGTTCTTACTTGCTCCTAGGTGCCATTCCAGCTCCTTGATCCCCGCCCAATCCCTGGTGCTTCAGTGGCTGCTCCAACCCCTCTGGGTCCTGCTCTCACCTTCCCCTCACTCCCTCCAGTGTGCATAAATTTACCTGGGGGCGGCACCCACTCCTGCTGCCCCAAGTTTTAGTTAAGAGATGATTGGTGCAGTATCTACCAGTTGCTGGCAGATTTTTAGAAGGTTTCAGCACAGAAAAAAAGAGAATCCCCCTCCACTCCTGCCTCCTATCGAGAACAATGGGAGCTGCTTGGGGCTGAACTCTCTTGCAAATCTGGCCCCACTGTGTTCTCTGTCACATAAGTGCTGGACTCTGGTTTTCATGTGAACTCTTTCTAGGAGATTATTATTACAATGGGGGAGTATGCACAATAAATTATTTCCAAATAAAATAAATATTCCCCTTGCACACCCTCAGGTACCCAGAGACTGAGATAATTGTAGTGAAATATTCCCTCTGCTCCAGCACGTGCCATTGTTGAGTTATGGGATTGTTAAAAGAAAGTAAAACTCTGCAACTACTTCTGGATCTCTCTTCTGTAATCCCCACATTATATACAGTGTAACAAATAAAATGTATTCTTTGGCTGATCTCTTGGACATTGAGTTTCATAGTTGCATTACAAGCCCTCCAAAGGAGAGGTTTATAACAGGAACTGACAGAATCCTAATGACATCAGTGCAAATGGCAGCATTAAAATCAATTATATATATACATATATATAAAATATATGTGGGGGAAGGGCAGTGGCAGGCGTTTGGGAGGGGAATAGAATCCCACACAGAAGACAAATGGCGTGGAAAGTATACACAGAGCTGGAGCGAAGAAAGGATTACTTCATTTGCCAATTTCTGAAAAAAATCCCCCTAATCCATTTCAAAATGTACTTTCCACACATATTACGGGAAATGCATGACATTTCCAGGCCGCCAGATTTCTGATTGAACTGGTGATTAGCAGAAAATACAGTACCACCTCCTTTCTCCCCCCCTTTTCTTTCAAGTGTTACTTCAGCTGACTGCCTCATGAAAGTCAGAGAGGGAGAGAGACTGCATCAGAGAGTGGATTTGTTTGAAGAGAAATAACTAGCAAGAGAGAGGGAAAAGTTATTGAGAGACCAATTTCACCTGGAGTAGCAAAGGTCAGAGAGATGTCAACAATACATACTACACAGGATAACTGTCTCTGGTGCCAAATGGAATAAAGCCTTGTTTGAGTCAAAGGCACATCTGAATAGAAATGTTTCATTTTCAGGCGGCATGTTTATACCATATTACCTAATTGGCCCACTGAAGTACGAAGGCTGGGGAAGTTCCTGGAGCTGGGTGTTAAAAGGAGCAATTTGACGGGTTTGTTTCCCACACTTACAGCGATACCCAGTCACACTCCTGCCGAGGGCACAGTTATGCCATCTCTAGGTGCGAGAGAGCAGCAACCTGCCAAGATCAATCAGGGATTCACCAGAGCTGAAGGAGCTTTGGGACACCTGCATCCCAAACAATCCAGGTGAACTTCTGGGAAATCAGTCCCCTGCCTCTGAAGAGCAGGCAGGTTTGCTTCTGATGAGAGCAGGAGCTAGGTCAGGAGCAGGCCAAGAACAGAACCGTGGAACCTGACTAGGTTTGCCTTCAGCTCCCTCCCTGCAGGAGACCCTGGAAATGGATAAACTGCCAGGAATTAGTGATGAGTGGAATTTCCATCATCAAACTCTGCATATGGATGCCTGGGGTATATTCCAACTGGACTGGGCACTAATACCTCCAGTATACTACCCAACAGCCCAAGGCTTGAGGTCAAGTGCTAACATGGTTTTGCTATTAACCTTTATGTCACAGCTCTCTCTGTGGTGTCCCTGGTTCCAAAAGGAGTGCATAAAGAAAAGGTAAGATCCATTCTAGTCCCATGGAGATGATGGGACACAGCCCGCTAAAAGCTGCATGCCTGTCTCTGACACACCTTCCAGACACAAAATGTGAGCTGAGTTAAGGAAGGCCTGGCACTTTCAGGTTTGGACAGTATCAGGAGCAGTAGAATTACAGCTCATCAAAAAATTGGTTCTTTTTCTCTCCTGGAGAGGGAAAGCAGTTTCATCATGGGAGTCCCTGGCTATTGTGCATCCTGGGAGATATAGCCCACCTGGGAGACTGGCCCAGAGAGGAAAATGGGGTCATGAGAAATCCAAACTACAACTCCCATGAGGCTCTGTGGCAGCCTATATAAATAAAAATATTTTGGTTTTAGACCATCCATTTTTTGACCCTATGATGGGTGCTCCCCCCCCCACCAGCAGCCTCACACCCTCACTGCATTGGCGCACCCCACCCTAGGAACGAGTCCTGCTGGAAGGGAAGAGCAGTGAATTCAGCTCTCTAGGGGTTGCCTAGAGCAGCCTCCCATGGTCACCTGTAGGCAGAACCTGCGAGAGTTGGTCCTCCAGCACCTAGAAGGGCCAGGAACAGGCAGAGGCCAATCAGGGCCCAGCAGGCCAGATTAAAAAGGGCTGGCTGCTTTTACTAAGAGTCAGTTATGGGTGAAGTCAGGACAGGGAAGGCATGCGCTTCCTGCCATAACCCATGTGACCTGGGCCGATCAGGGGTCTAGCCTTGACAGCACTGGCTTTGGGTGTCTGCAAAGTGCAAGTGTTTATATTAGTGTTTATGACTTTAAGGCCTATCTGGCTATTTTGAGTTCAGTGTTAATTTGCTTAACATCAACCGCAGGAGAGGACTGGACAGAAAGCTGACCTGGCCAGGCAGGGACAGAGGACTGGCATGGCCGGGGGGACTGTATGGAAGGCTGACATGGCTGCGGGGTGGGGATGGTGGACAGAAAGTTGACATGGCCAGGCAGGGACAGGACAGAGGGCTGACATGGCCAGGGGGGACTGGATGGAAGACTTATGGGGCGCGGGGGGATGATGGACAGAAATCTGACATGGCCAGGCAGGGACTGGACAAAGGGCTGACATGGCCGGTGGCAGGACTGGACAAAGAGCTGACCTGGCTGGGGCGGGTGAGGCTCTCTGGACGGAGAGCTGTCTTGGCTATGGGTGGGGGCGCTCTCTGGTTGGAGAGCTGTCCTGGCCATTGACGGGGTGCGCTCTGGAGTGAAGCAGTAGTCTGTTGAACAACCCCTGGACATTCACGTCCTGACACGAGGGGGTGCTCTAGTGGTGGGTGCATGCCATAACAGTCCTTTTCTCCCTGCTCTCCCCAAAATAAATTTTCTTTTACAGAAATCAAACACTTTTCATGTAAAATGTTTAGTTGAAAACTGAATTTCCCATCAAGAACATTGTTTTAATGGAAAACACGATCACATAGTATTTTTCCCCCCGCAGGACTCCTGCTTCATTCAGTGCACAGAATGGGCAGTGCTCACTTAATAAGCAGCTAGTCAATATTTTGTTTTCTCCTCATTGTTCAATGTATGGCCCCAAACCTTATTTATTGTGCAGGATTCAAATCCTGCTCTGAAGACATAGTTACTAGGAGATTTTCTATGATGTTCTTCACTTGAGTGCTTCAAAAATATGAATGACTTTATTTTCACAATCCCTCTGTGAGTTAAGGGGTATTATCCCCATGTTACAGATGGAGAATTGAGGCACAGAGATTAAGATCAAAAGTACCCACTCATATTTGGCACCCAACTTGAGACTCCTACAACCTTGCTTTTTTCTGAGTACTTCATGGAGCTGGGCAAATGATGGAGTTTTGGTTCGCTGGCAATCTGAAAAATCAAAAACAATTTTGCTTCAGATCAAACCAAAAGGGATTTTTTTTGGGGGGGGGGGGGGCAAATTGAAAAGTTGGAAAAAAACAGGTCAAATGAAAAGTTGAAATTTTTCATTTAGATTTTAAGCATTTTAAAAATGACAAAGGAGGATGTGGTGATGGTGCCCACCCAGTGCCAGTTCTTCTTCCACATGCTGGCTCCTCATCAGATCCCTCCACCCTCCTCTCCCACCTCTTTTCCCTGTTGCAGTAGTTCCCAATCCCTGTCTTGATCTCCTCCTTGGTTCCTCATTCAATCACACTCTCCCACTGTCTCTGAGTTCCCCTGCAACCCATGGCTCTCCCAGGCTCCCCATCTCAGTCTCCTTGCTGGGACAGTCAGCCTCCTTTGCCCCAGTTACCTTGTCCAGCCAGTCCCATCTCCCCACCACCACTAGCTTCCAGTCCCTCCCTGCAGGCTCCTTGTCTCCATCTGCATCCCCCACCTCAGGCTGACTCCTGTCCCCTCTGTATTCAAACCAGGCAGCTTTCTTCTCCACACTGCCTAGACACAGCAGGACGGGAGTACTAAGAGCACAGGAGAGACAGACTCCCTGCTCTCCATTCTGGTACCCAACTCCAGCCTGGGGCTGAGCAGATCTGTGCCTGCACTTGTAGCACCGGCCTGCTGCAAGCTATGATCAGTGTGGACAGAATTTGGCTGTTAAGCTCTAGCAAGTGTCTACTGAGCATGTGAGAACTGAGATTTTTCAACAGCTTATAACTTGGCTAAATTTTGGCAGATTTTTATGGGGATGCCAGAAGGCATGTATCTGACACAAAAGCCACTCCCCTGACAAATTTCAAGTCCCTGCTCCAAGACATGGGAATGCTAGAGCTTCCCAAGAAAAGTTAAGCAGAATTTTTTAACAAGGGGAAAATAGCATATTACCCCCTCACTTCTTGGAAATGGCTGAGCAGATTTGGCTGAAACTTGCTAGAACCATTCTGTCTAAGGCAGATACCCAAACTGGAAAATTTCAGCCTAAACTGTTGATGTTTGGCAAAGTTATAAGAAATTGAAAACAGAGTCTTATAAGGAACATTTTGAGCAACCTTGATAGGTGGTGCTAGCAACCCTGACTATGATCAAGTGTAGTATCTATTATTAGGGTATTATCTGATACATCCTATAGTATCTGCATTGGCAATGGATGGATTAGAAGATCTAAGAAATGCTCTCAACTGCTACTTGTTATGACTTATAACATTATAATTGTTGCACTTAGACAATAGCAGAGTGCTCTAATTAATGTATTCTTGATGAAAAGTGAATTCGTCTATGTGTTGGGTGCCCACCCCACACAAGCCCCGAGCAGACTAATGTGGGCCAGAAGAGGCCAATTAACTTTGTATACTGCACCTGGCGGGCACCCAGGTATTAATAACACTAGCTGAAACTGAAGCCCAGCTGTGGAAGGAGCAGGGACAGGATTATAAAGCCAGGACATGAAAGCAAGAAGGAGATCAGCATGCGCTCCCTACAGGGAAAAGGAGTTGGCTAGGGATTAGGAGGCAATCCAGGAGGAGAATAAGCTCTGGGGCTTGGCCCAGCCCTGCCCTGGAGTAGGGAGCCTTTCAAGAGGTCTAGAGGGGTGAAGTAGCTATTGGGAGCTGAGGAAGCTCTGGGAGTAAACTCAGAGCTAGGCAAGGAGAAAGAGAGGTGGGGTAGGAAGGAGCCCGGGGAAATAGCAACCAGGTCTGAGACTGAGCAGACCTAGATTGCTCGTTGGAGGGTCCCTGGGCTGGAACCTAGCATAGCAAGTGGGCCCAGGCTCCCCTGCCAGGCACTGGGAAAGTGGCACAGGACCTGGAGACTTGGAACAAAAGACAGTCTGGGACAGTTTGTCTGGTGGGGTTTTGTTACTCTGGAAAAGCGGGGGCTATATAGTAAGCTGGCCAAAGACTGAGTCAAACAGAGGAGCACCCCACCTCCTGGGGTGGGGGGGGGGAAGAGCACTCTGCAAAGGAGCAGCTGCCATAAGGGGTCACCAGACAGAGTGAGAGCTAATTCCCAGACCTAGCCACAGGAGGTGCACCTGCGGTGAGTGAGTCCCGCCAGAGTCTAATCGTCTGCTTTCCTCTCCTTTTTTGTTTGATTACAATGATTTTTGGTTTCCAGTTGAGAGGTTGTTCACAAACCTTGTCCTTTTAAAAATCAGAGTTGATCTTGTTCGTAATTACTCCTTGCTCCCATCTCAAGCAGGGTCGGTCAGGACGTGGATGGGAGACTTCCAAGCAAAGTCCAGGTGGAGCTTCCATTTTTGCAAAGTGTGCCAGGCCCAGGCTTTCACACCACCACGCTTATTGTTAGGCACCACAGGCCTTCTTCAGGCTCCAGATTAACTGCTGTTGACACTCCACTGACAGGGGTCTGTCTTCACTCCAGCTTCTGCACTCGCCTTACTCCTCTGGCATGAGAGTGGCCACACTGTGAAACTGCACTCACTGCTGTGTCCACATGGCACTGCACTCGCTCGTGTGTGGCTCTAAGGCTCCTGGAGCCACATCCCAGGGTAATTTGTGCTGCAGTGAGCTGCGGAGCTTCATGAATTCCTTCTTAGTGACTTGGGGGAGAATGTGCCTGTCCTCTCCGGGTATGCAGCAGGAATTGTGGTAAGGCATGGGAGGACTCATGGCACTTGAATGGTGCTAGCCTGCATCCACACTGCAGAGTGATCATATTAGCAGCTGAGACATTAGGCTATAAATCAAGTTAGCACATATCCCCTGGCAGGCCAGCCAGCTCCAGCTAAAGGCACCACCACGCTCAAATAAAGGAGTTTTGTGTGTGGATGGGACTCTAGGTAGGGGCAACACCCCAGTTATAACATCCGTTAGCTTGGCAGGGAAGACAAGCTCTTCCATATGCAATATAATCCCAGTTATCCAAAGAGCTGGAGTGAGGGTGCATGTGTGAGCATGCACAAGGGATGCTGAATTTTATTTTATAATTAGGAGTTTGGGTAAGCAAGAGGGCCTTTTGGCCACCTCACTGCTAAATGGCTTTCCCTGTAGCCAGTCATCTCCTCCTCCTCACATGTCTGTCATGCTAGGGGACAAGGAAAGGATCTGGATAATGCAGAGGTCTGGATAATTAGGTTTCTGATAAACAGGAGTGTACTGTAGTTATAGTGAGAGAGAATTTAGCATCCGATCTTCAAGAGTGCTGAGCACCAACAGGGCCCACTGAAGTCAATGGGAGGTACCAGGTCCTGGGCACTGTTGAAAAATCAGGCCAAATTTCTTTAGGGGCTTAAATATTGATTTAGGAGCCTGATGTTAGGCTCTCTGTTCGGAAGGTTTGGTCCCAAAGGAGAACTTCGCAAAGTATTTGAGTGCATTGTCTGTTTTGTTTGGGCAGTTGTAGATTATTGAAAACCATGACTAAGAGAAATGACATGTCCTGTACCTTGACAAATTCAGCAGCAGTGCTTGCAATTATTCATATTCCCCACTTAGATATTTCTGGACTCTGGATGAGAAGAAAGGCTCTTCCGGTACTCAGGAGGCAAGACTGCACAGGACAAATTGACACATAAGGAATTAGTGTCTGTTACATTCTAGATCTCATTAAGAGGCATGTTTCTGCCATCCATAGCAAGGTCAATGAGTTGTGCCTTTATTAAAATCCCTATTAATTTTTTCCCATCAGTGGGATTATAGATTAATGAATTCTTACTACAAAAAAATCGATCTATTTCACAGTGAGAAAGAAGTTAGTGAGTTACAAAGAGATGTGAGAAGGTAACAAATACAATTCAGTGATGTAAAAATGTGAGATATATAAGGACAGCCAGATTAGTAAAGGCTAGTAACTCAGATGGCCAAGTGTGACGAAAACCCAGCTTTATTTCCCCATCCCAATACATTATTCCTTTATTTCAGATTCATAATCCTACGAGGGGGTCTGTAGCTTGTAGAGTTCCTATTCTACTCTGAACAGCATCTATATGCACTAGGCTGATTCTCCACTGCCTTGTCTCTGGGTAAAGTGCTGCCATTCTGACCTGGCAGTGTTGTACATCCACAAATGTAGTCTGAAGAGTGGAACTGGAGGAAGAGGGTCAAGTTTCAGAAGGGACCTAGTTCCATATAGCACTGGGGGCTCAGGAATGCAAACCAGGGTCATACAGGAACACAAACTCTAGATTCCCAGCATATAACACTGGCTACTCAGCATACTGAATAAAGATCTCTCTTACAATTCTGCCTGTGCCATTGCACGTTGCTGATGAAACATGAAGGTGCAAAGCAGTGAAAGATCAAAGCCCCAGTGTTTAGATCAAATTTACCCCCATCCTGGGAATAATCTTTACTGGTAACTCAAATAACAAAGCCTTAAGCTTGCCTGTACCTAGGGTTTCCCTGTAGACACCTCTCTGTCCAGAGACCTCTAACCAAAGAATCACACACACCCCGACAAAGCCTGTATCTCCATGGTGGAGTTAATAAACCACACCTCCCGCAATGACTCACCTGCAATCACCTAACAGGCTTCCAATGCCAATTAATTGGAAGGGTCAAAAGAAACACCTGTAACCCTGTTACTGGGATGTAACTAGCCCTCAGTGTGTCTTGTGTGTTTTGTCTACTTAAATGGCTAGTTTCAGAGTAGCAACTGTGTTAGTCTGTATTCGCAAAAAGAAAAGGAGGACTTGTGGCACCTTAGAGACTAACAAATTTATTTGAGCATAAGCTTTAGTCTCTAAGGTGCCACAAGTACTCCTTTTCTTTAAATGGCTAGAACTCTCCCAAGTGGGTTGTTTTTACAGAGAACACACCGTTTTTTAAAAAGCAATGTGGATTAAATGTTCTTTTTCTAAGCTGACTTTTTTTAAAGCTGGGAGATGCCTTGAATTCTGCAGGATAGAAGGTTTTCTTTATCACTTCATAGTCTATGGACAGCTAGGAAAAAGCTTTAAAAGTATCAAAACAAAACTTAACAAAGGAGCAACCCACCAAAAATAATGGCACTGTTGCCAATTGCAGTTTTCTCGTGTGTCTCGTGATATTTGATGATTTTCTTAAAGTCCCAGCTACTGGAGTCATAGTATTTCATGAGAATCTCAGCTGTCATTACAAAAACAAAACATTAGTTTGTAGCCATCCTGGGTGCAGAGAAAAAACTTGAAAATTTGACCCAAGTGAATCCTAACTGCTCAGAAGGCAAATAAAAAAATGTGAATGTATTATTTTTTAGCTTACACTCGGGATTTTTATCTCATAACTTTTTGAGGCCAGGGTTTCCGAACTTTTGGGGCTGGTGACACAGTAACATGCATATGCTGAAAAAAAATTGCCTTTATAATAATGTGAACATTGCCTAGGTTCACTTGGTATATATGTGAGCCCCTTTAAGAAGGGTTTCACCAAGATTTGGTTAGGTACCTGAATCACATTGGCATTTGGATGGCTAATTCCTTTAGCCTTATTTGAAAACCCAAGGCTTAGGAAACATCATGATCCTGCAAATTCAATTCTAGAAGGAAGCTGAGGTTGATACAACATCCATGGACAAATTAGGGCTTAAATGGTGCTTAGTCCTTATCTGCATACAGTGAATTTCACCCATAAGAGAGCACCCATAAGAGGATGCCATGGTGAATCAGGTGAGCAGGATTTGGCTTTCTCTCCGTATAGTGGGAAATGAATGAATCACCAAAATACATATATTACTTGAAAAACATGCATTATGCACTTTTCCAAGCAAACTGTACAGAAAAATGTAAATGAAGCATAAAGCTCTTATGAATTGGGCCCTAAGCGTCTTTCTCTTTAGCATATAAACTGCTAGTCAGGATGTGATAGGAATGCATTCACCACTATTTTTCAAATTGTAATTACGTTTCCTCAGTAAAACTCAAATACTTTATATGGTCCTGTTGCAACTGTACTAGACAGGTAATAATTGGAAAATTTAACTCCGAGGCTTTATCTTTTAAATAGTAAAAGGTAGGGTTACACACTGAATACAGAGGAGTTTATATTAACTATGAAAATTGTGAACTTGCTGATTCTCTGTGCTGTGTTAATTCTGAGCTGGAAAAGCTGCTCCAAAGCGACATTAAAAAGATGAGGCTAAAAGAAAAATGATCTATAGCTTAAAATTCACTACTCCTCCATAAATCATCTGTAATCTAAATCTAACCCTGCCATCTTCTTTCAGCTACTACAGTCCAGCCTTGAGGACCATATTCTTTAAATCACATGGAGGCAAATGAACTTATTTAAATAATGCTGACGTACAATAGAAGTGCAAAAGTAGGCATCTGGAGATATATGCATAGGGATGCCCCACAGTCCGTTACAGAGACACATAATTACATTCAGTTCAGCATATTGTATTTCCCTCTTCTGGGTGAATTTAAAGATTGAAAAACCACTTTAACTATTTCACACCAGTGTAGTCTTTGCTGTCCAAGTTTAGCAAATCCCTGGATTAGATTTTGGTGGTTATTTAATCATGGAGACTGGCAAATTGGTTTTATAAAGTAACCAACCTGAACTTTGACCCTGAACACCAACTAAACCTGAGTGGAACTTCCTTGGAGGTTTGAACAAGTTTGTTTCACTTGTATTTGGCTATTACTTTCCATTTTGGAATGGTCCATGCACCTGGTGTCCTGTGGATGCTATACAAGCACTAAATAAGGGCATTTACTTGGTTAGTATTTGGCACCTTTAGGGGTATGTCTCCACTGCAGTCAGAGATGTGACTGCAGCATATGTAGACATAACTGAACTAGCTTTGATCTAGCTAGCTTGAATAACAATAGCTGTGAAGTATCAGAGGGGTAGCCGTGTTAGTCTGGATCTGTAAAAGCAGCAAAGAGTCTTGTGGCACCTAATAGACCAGGGGTCGGCAATCTTTCAGAAGTGGTGTGCCGAGTCTTCATTTATTCACTTTAATACATTTTAACGTTTTTAGAAGATCTCTCTCTATAAGTCTATATATTATATAACTAAACTATTGTAGTATGTAAAGTAAACAAGGTTTGCAAAATGTTTAAGAAGCTTCCTTTAAAATTAAATTAAAATGCTGGTCTTACACAGCGCCGGCCCGCTCAGCCCACTGCCAGCCTGGGGTTCCGTTCACCTAGGCCGGCAGCAGGCTGAGCGGGGCCTGCGGCCAGGACCCCAGCTGGCAAGGGGCCGGCAGCCAGAACCCCACATCGCCAGCAGGCTGAGAGTGGCCAGTGGCCAGGACCCCAGACTGGCAGTGGGCTGAGCGGCTCAGCCCGCTGCCACTCAGCCCGCTGTCAGTCTGGGTTTCCGACCACTGGCTCCTGCCAGCCAGGGTCCCGGCTGCTGGCCCTGCTCAGCCCGCTGCTGGTCTGGGGTCCCGGCCCTGCCCACATACAGTGAGTGCCTACCTTTTCCCTGGTTCTAGCCCATTCTCTTTCTCTCTCTCTGCTCTGAGCTGAGGGTGGGAGTGCACTGAGCACAGGGCTGGGGGTGAAGGAGCAGGCTGGGGGTTGGGGTATAAGATCTGGCCAGGAGCTAGAATGAGGGAGGGGGCTCAGGGTTGGGGCAGGAGGTTTGGGTGTGGAGTGCTTACCTGGGCAGCTCCCATTTGGTGCGAGGGGTGCAGGTGGGAATGTGGGGGGAGGGGGGTGCAGGAGCTCCCATTTTGTGCTCAGGGTGGGGGTGGGAATGGGGGATGCAAGAGTCAGGACATGGGGTTTGGGGGGGCTGGGTATGTGTGGGGGTGCAGAAGTCAGAACAGGGGGCTGGGGGCATATGAGGAGGGTGCAGGAGTCAGGAAAGAGGGCTGGGCGCATATGAGGGGGGTGCAGGAGTCAGGGCTGGGGTCATGGGGGGTGCAGGGGTCAGGGCAGGAGGCTGGGGTGTGTGGGGGTGCAGGGGTCAGGGCAGAGGGCTGGGTGTGTGTGAGGGGGATGCAGGGGTCAGGGCAGAGGGCTGGGTGTGTGTGAGGGGGTGCAGGAGTCAGGAAAAGAGGTTTGGGGGGCTGGGTATGTGTGGAGGGTGCTGGAGTCAGGGCTGGGGCCGTGGGGGGTGCAGGGGTCAGAGCAGGAGGCTGGGGTGTGAGGGGGGTGCAGCGGTCAGAGCAGAGGGCTGGGAGGGTGCAGGGGGGTACAGGGGTCAGGGCAGAGGGTTGTGGGGGGGGGAGGTGCAGAGGTCAGGGCAGAAGGCTGGGAGTGTGTGAGGGGGGTGTAGGGGTCAGGGCAGGGGGCTGGGGGTGTGGGCTAGGGTTGTGGGGGTGCTCCCAGCCCCCTGCCCTGATTCCACCCCCTTCCCCAAGGTCCCATCCCCAACCCCACATTTTCTCTGCCTCCTCCCCGGAGCAGCGAGGGCACTGCGGCTCCGCTTCTCCCCCTCCCTCACAAGGGCCATCAGCTGATCGGTGGCAGGGAGAGGAAGAGGAGGGGCAGGAACCCAGCATGCTGGGGGAAGAGGTGGGGGAGGGGGAGCTTGTCAACAGGACCAAGCTTCTTCACCCTGACCCGGGAGGGTGGAGAAGAGCGGGCCGGGGCAGGCAGGATTTTTCATGGCACGCTGCTGCCTGCCAGAGTCCCAGCCTGGGTTCGGCAGCAGGCTGAGCAGGGCCAGTGGCTGGGACTCGGCAAGCAGCAGCGTGCCTGTCATAAATATAAAGGGAAGGGTAAACCCCTTTGAAATCCCTCCTGGCCAGGGGAAAGCTCCTCTCACCTGTAAAGGGTTAAGAAGCTAAAGGTAACCTCGCTGGCACCTGACCAAAATGACCAATGAGGAGACAAGATACTTTCAAAAGCTGGGAGGAGGGAGAGAAACAAAGGGTCTGGGTCTGTCTATATGCTGGTTTCTGCCGGGGATAGACCAGGAATGGAGTCTTAGAACTTTTAGTAAGTAATCTAGCTAGGTATGTGTTAGATTATGATTTCTTTAAATGGCTGAGAAAAGAATTGTGCTGAATAGAATAACTATTTCTGTCTGTGTATCTTTTTTGTAACTTAAGGTTTTGCCTAGAGGGGTTCTCTATGTTTTTGAATCTAATTACCCTGTAAGATATCTACCATCCTGATTTTACAGGGGGGATTTCTTCATTTCTATTTACTTCTATTTTTATTAAAAGTCTTCTTGTAAGAAACTGAATGCTTTTTCATTGTTCTCAGATCCAAGGGTTTGGGTCTGTGGGCACCTATGCAAATTGGTGAGGCTTTTTATCCAACATTTCCCAGGAAAGGGGGGGTGCAAGTGTTGGGAGGATTATTCATTGTTCTTAAGATCCAAGGGTCTGGGTCTGTAGTCACTTAGGCAAATTGGTGAGGCTTTTTACCAAACCTTGTCCAGGAAGTGGGGTGCAAGGTTTTGGGAAGTATTTTGGGGGGAAGGACGCGTCCAAACAGCTCTTCCCCAGTAACCAGTATTAGTTTGGTGGTGGTAGCGGCCAGTCCAAGGACAACGGGTGGAATATTTTGTACCTTGGGGAAGTTTTGACCTAAGCTGGTAAAGATAAGCTTAGGAGGTTTTTCATGCAGGTCCCCACATCTGTACCCTAGAGTTCAGAGTGGGGGAGGAACCTTGACAGTGCCATTAAAAATCGGCTTGTATGCCGTCTTTGGCACACGTGCCATAGGTTGCAGACCCCTGTTATAGACTAACAGACATATTGGAGCATAAGCTTTTATGGGTGAATACCCACTTCAGTTCGTTTGCAAATTTAACACCATCAGCTCAGGATGAAACAAGGCCCGTGACGGCTCGCCAATGACAAAAGCCGTTTCTCCTCCCTTGGTGTTCACACCTCCACTGCTAGAAGAGGGCCTCATCCTCCCTGATTGAACTAACCTCATTATCCCTAGCCTGATTCTTGCTTGCATATTTATACCTTCCTCTGGAAATTTCCACTCCATGCATCCGACGAAGTGGGTATTCACCCACAAAAGCTGTTGCTCCAACACGTCTGTTTGTCTGTAAGGTGCCCCGGGACTCTGTGCCGCAGGAGCAGTGAAGTCTCAGCAGCGTGGGCTAGCTGCTTGACATGCTCAGGTTCCCATGTACAGCCCATGCTGCTGCCTGAGCTTCAATGCCGTTGCTGTGCTAGCTTGGGGAGAGTCTGCCTGTCTTCCAGTCACATCTATGATTAAAGTGGGGACAGACCCCGAGTCTGACTCCAGCTTCTGTCCAGTCTGATGCCAGCTGGTACTAGGGGCCTAATTCAACACTCCTAGAGTTGGTGGGTGCTGCTGGGTGTTCAGTGCTTTGGACAATCAGGCCATTTATTCAGGTGCCTGAATACAGATTCAGGAGCCCAACTTCTAATCCCTGTTTTAGAAAACCTTGGCTTCAGCAGGAGGCCAGAAACGGAGCCACTGTTCCAGTGTGTAGGAAGAAGGCGAGAACAGGAGAGTCACTGTTTAAAGTGGTTCTGCACAAACAGAAAAGGCAGAAGCGGCTTTGTAGACAGGGGCTAGGTGGGTCTTTGGAATGGTGAACATGGGAAGGATCAGTTTCTCAGGGGGGTTTAAGCGCCGGTATTGATCCTGCAAGCTGTTCCCTGTGGATGGTCCCCCGTGCCTGTATGGATCTTCACTTATTTTGGTCTGGCTGCATGAGTGCCTGGGTCTGGCTGCTTGAAGCAGCTTGCAGGATTAGGGCCAGAGTGATCTTCAAAGCCCAGGTGTTGGCAACATCATGGTCCTGATCCAAATCCTAAGTGAATGGGAAGATACCTATTGACTCCAATGGGCTTTGGATCAGGCCTCGTCAGGGTTCCCTCCCCACTCTGAACTCTGGGGTACAGATGTGAGGACCCACATGAAAGACCCCCTAAGCTTATTTCTACCAGCTTAGGTTAAAACTTCCCCAAGGCACAAATCCTTCCTTGTCCTTGGATGGGTACTGCTGCCACCATCAAGTGAGTTAGACAAAGATTCAGGAAAAGGACCACTTGGAGTTCCTGTTTCCCTAAAATATCCACCCAAGCCCCTTCACCCCCTTTCCTGGGGAGGCTTGAGAATCATATACCAACTAAATAGGTAAACCAGGTGAGCACAGACCAGAGCCTTGGGTTTTTAGGACACTAAAAACCAAACAGATTCTTAAGAACAGAACTTTATTATAAAGAAAAAAGTAAAAGAAGCACCTCTGTAAATGATGTTGGAAGGTAATTTTACATGGTAATAAGATTTAAAAACATAAAGGATTCCCCTCTAGGCAAAACTTCAAAGTTACAAAAACAGGAATAAACCTTCCTTTTAGTATAGGAAAAATTCGCAAGCTAAAACAAAAGATAATCTAATGCATTTCCTTGCTATTACTTACTATTTCTGTAATTTTAGATATATCATTTCAGTAGGAGCTGGATTACTTGCTTTGTCTCAGAGAGAACCAACAAAAGACCACAAACAAAACCTTCCCTCCACCCCCAGATTTGAAAGTATCTTCTTTCCCCACTGGTCCTTCTAGTCAGGTGCCAACTAGGTTAATGGAACTGATTAACTCCTTACAGGTAAAGGAGGGATTTTATGCTGCCCTTAACTGTATGTTTACGACAGGCCTCATGTTCCTAATCCTGTATTTAGAAGAGGGAAAATATTGCTCCTCCCATGGGAAAATGACGCATATTTATTTAAAATATAACCAAGCAAACTTTTCAGAATTAGTTGTGTTACTTAGCACCTTCTGTATTAGCCAATCAGTGCATGGCACCTCTGGGTGTTGATGTGTCAGTGTAAACAACAAGAAAAGGAGTACTTGTGGCACCTTAGAGACTAACCAATTTATTTGTCTCTAAGGTGCCACAAGTACTCCTTTTCTTTTTGCGAATACAGACTTACACGGCTGTTCCTCTGAAAAGTGTAAACAACATATTCTGAGATAGCAGAAAAGTCCTTCAGTATACCAGCTGACACCAAAACTCTGGTGGTGTAAGCAACTCCTGTTGGAGGCCGTTCACCCCTGTGAATTCTATTTTGAGGGCCGAAGGGGTGCTGAAGTGGTGCTGGGGCCTTCTCCGGGTGCTGTGTGTGGGGGGCATGCTGAGCAGAGGTAAGAAATAGAAGCAAGTAGATACCCTGCTAGCATTGCCAGAAGCTGAGACACAATAACTAAATATTGGTGTGTAGGGGCAAGGTTGCGGAAGATTGGTGAGGAGCTAAGTGGTGGACTGAGTACGTGACTGGATGTAAGCAGAGGATGCAGGCAGTTTCAATGAACTTTGTCCGACAGACCCTGCCAAAAGATATTGTTGCATAGCTCAGCATGTTTTTGCCTGTAAACAAGTCAGTTTATGTAATAAGCATAAATCATACATATAAGAATGTAACCAGCTGTGACTCCATGTAACCCCGAGATAAGCACGGAGAATATGACGCCCCAGAGGACTCCCCGCCCCCGCAGAGTCCTGCCTGGTCAGATGTCCCGTGCGACCTAGGGGCTCCCTGCGCAGATTGGAGTGTAAGTTCTTCCTTCCTTCCTTCAATAAAGCGTAGCTTACTATTCTTAGTCCTGAGTGTCCTCCTTTCACTGGTATGTCCCCCTCGCTGCCCTCGCGGGCACATGGTGGCACGTAAGACCTTGAGCAGACAAAAGACTTGTTTAAATTTGCACAATGCCTCAGAAGGTGAAAGAAGACCCAGTGTTCAAAGAAAGTGGGAACCAGTAATGCTTGGACTGACAAGAAAACCCTTCAGTTCAGTTATCTGTGATCTCATTCGTGCTCAGTGTGTATAATTGCCACAATACCTATTGATGCGTAACATTAAAAAGAAGGCTATTTAAAGTGGATTTGTGGGAGTCCTGGGATGAGTTCTCAGAGGGAAGCATAAGGGAGAAGGGGCTTTTATTTAGATCCAATTTTATCTTGTACAACAACTCCTTTGGTACTGACTCATGGGTGAAACAACTCTGCAATGCCACCTTTATCTATGCATGGCACCTGCGAGGGATTTTCTACCAAAAGGCAGAGGGAAACTACAGTAGTAGAGTGAAGTCTGTGCATATCTGTAATTACCTTAGCTGCTGTAGAAGTCTGCACACCACTACATTTTTGTGGGGGTAACCAGTGAGGAGTTAGCTCTGCTTTGATTCACATCTTTTATTTCTTGCATGTATATAGCAAACATCTCTAGGAATAAGAAAAGGAGTACTTGTGGCACCTTAGAGACTAACAAATTTATTTGAGCATAAGCTTTCGCGAGCTCAAATAAATTGGTTAGTCTCTAAGGTGCCACAAGTACTCCTTTTCTTTTTGCGAATACAGACTAACATGGCTGCTACTCTGAAACATCTCTAGGAATGAAAACTGACATGTTGTATATGCCCACAAGATGGTGCACTGCTCCTTCTGTTGTAGGGAAAGGCAAGGACATCAGATGAAAATCCATTCTATTTCCTCTGGCCTCAGATAAAATTCCCCTCTATTCAGATAAGCTACTGCCTCATATATTTTATACTGGTGCATACATATCAGGGGCTATTCTTCCTGGCTCTTCAGAGAAAAAACTATGTTTAAAAACTGGAGCCATACTCGTGCTTTTTATGACACCACATTCATAAGAGGAAAAATAAATTTCAGTCCCTCCGATGTGTCGCCTGCTCAATTTTGATAGGCGTGACGTGACTCTGAACCACCTGGGTGTGCTAGTGTGTGGAAATCCTGGTGTTCTAGCTAGTCCATGGGACATTCTGCCAGCATTTTTTAAATGACATGAATGGAGAATTGGTGTGAGCACACAAATCAATAGCAACCACCAAAGCTCGCTCTCTTTGAAATAGTAACATTTGTTTTATCAATATTTATCATTCATAGTCATAGATTCCCAGGCCAGAAGGGACCATTGTGATTATCTAGTCTAATCTCCTGTATAACACAGACTATAGAAAGCCCCCAAAATAATTCCTAGAACAGATCTTTCAAAAAGTGTCAGTGATAGAAAATCCACCATGACCCTTGGTAAATTGTTCCAATGGTCAATTACTTGCACTCTTTAAAAGCTGACACCTTATTTCAAGTCTGAATTTGTCCAACTTCAACTTCCAGCCATTGGATCTTGCTATACCTTTCTTTGCTAGATTGAACAGACCGTTATTAACTATGTCTTCCCCTACAGACAGTAATCAAGTCACCCATTAACCTTCTCTTTGTTAAGCTAAATAGACTGAGGTCTTTGAAACTATAGCTCTGAGGCATTATTCTCAAGGGTCTTCTCTGAACGCTGCGATTTATCACCATCCTTCTTGAATTGTGTCACCAGAACTGGACACAGGATTCCTGCAGTGACTGCATCAGGGCCAAATAAGAGATTTTTTTGCCACTGTTCCTCTTACTTGAGATTGTCCTGTTTGTGGCCAAGGATAGCATTAGCTCTTCTGGCTGCACAGGGAGCTCATGCTCAGCTGATTACCCATGACATGACCCCCTGTTGTTATAGATGTAGTGCTGAATGTGTGCATGGTGTTTTACAGACCAATAAAATACAGGTTCAGAGGTCAAGGAGCAGGAGGAAGGGAAGCAACCTACTTGTAGAACTGTAATTTCTGGAAAATTGCTGTGTCCTGATGAGCTCCAAAGTGTACCAGATTTTGAGGAGGGTTCCACATGTCAGCTAAATAAGGCCCCCTGATCTATAGCACCATCATGTCAGAAGTCTGGCAACGTGCTGCAGGCATGAAAGAGGGCTCTCCCCACCAAAATGCCCCT
Source organism: Caretta caretta (assembly GCF_965140235.1). Lineage (NCBI taxonomy): Eukaryota > Metazoa > Chordata > Testudines > Cheloniidae > Caretta > Caretta caretta. Next base: position 13,430,699 of record NC_134209.1, read on the forward strand.
TAGCTTAGGGGAAAGTGCCCTGAGCTGTGAGCCATATGCTCAGATTTCACCTTTGCCTATATTTCTGTGTCTGGTATCAGCCCTGTCTCCTCTTTTACAAATAAGTTAACTCAGAAGTTGCATAAATTCACAGGGATTAGAATCCGAGGGCCCCTGGGAGGGGACTGTAGTCTCAGGGACAGGAATGGTTACGGACAGAAGAGCGAAGCACATAGATTTGGCACAGTCATTCTGAAAAGGAGCATGGATGAGCCTTGGAGTTTGTCTACTTGGTAGGGTAATGCGCTCTATGGGGATGTGATTTCTAAAGGCCACTAATGTGTTGCATCTTAACTGGCCAATGCGGACCCTGCAGATGCGCACTAAAGGTTCCCTAGTGTGCTTTAACATAATACTGTGTAACCCTTCTGCCCATCAGAGTTGGCAGCAACAAGGGCCGGGTTCAATATCTAGGGGATCCATTCCAATAACACAATGCAAACCGGCTCGAGCCCCCACCCAGTGACCTGGGACAAATATATACCACCCCCGCTGGGCACCTCCAAGAGGCAATACTTCCCCTCTCGCAAGCACATAGTCTGAGTGTAGCAAAAAGCCTTTTAATAACAGAGAGAAACAATGTGGCATTATGTTGGGGAAACACCATCAACAGGATTCATAACACAACCCATGAGCAAGAAACCCACCCCAAGCAAATTGGGGCATGCCCCTTTCCCTTTGGTTCTTGAGTCCAGCAACCCCAAATCACCCAAAGTCCCAAAAGTCCAATGACCCAAACGTCTCTGTCCCTGGTCATGGCAGCCCCAGAGTTCGAAAGTTTATCTGCGGAGCTTTACCTCCCAACCTGGGTGGAGATGGGACGGGGGTAAGAGGCACCTTACATGATCTGAAGCTGACCACCCCACAGCTCCATAGGCCTTCGCTCTGCTCCGCTCCGCCAGCCACCCCATGAACTGCTTCGCTCAGCTCCGCGGCCCACAAGCAGCTCCCGCCGTCCCACAAACTGCTCCGCGTCCCACCAGCAGCTCCCACTGTCCTACGAACTGCTCCACCAGCCTGTCCACAAGACACTCCAGCCATCCTGCAAACTGCTCCACAATATATCTTCAGGCTCCCCCACTACTTAACACAACACTCAGTGATTTCAGCTCTTAATCAGTTCAGCTCTTTGTGAATTCAGCTTGTATTAGGGGAGCCACAGTGCTGGTGCACTATTAGCCTAAAGTGAGCTCAGCAGCCTGTAACTAGACTTCTAATGAAATCAAAAGTAGCTCTGATATTCTAGAGTGGAGAAAGTGCAATTAGCATGTAAGGCCCTCACCAAAGGACCCATACTACCAAGTACTAATACTTATCCCCAACCTCTCTCAATTCACAGAGTTTTGGAACCCATGACCCTTGCCTAGCGAGTGCTACTTCGTTGATGGTGAGTCCCTCCATCATAACAAAAGGCCAAGTACAGTTCCAAGCACAGTTCCCATAATCAGGGTAATAACAATTTATTCTTCTTGCCCCAATAACAGAGACACTGGGGATCCCACAGCAGCCAAAGTGACCATTTGGGCAGCTATGGCCTCATTCTAGGCGGGGGGGGTGTGCCTATGCAAATGAGATCGGCCCCTAAAGTTCTTTTCCACAACTTGCCACGCCTCACCACCAGATGTCAGGGTGGAGCTCATCCTGACACTGCTTACAACTGTTTCAAACAGCACTACATTAAAATGTACCAGAAGGGTCTATGAGGGCCAGTTAATGCGCAAGTGATGAGTGTGCTCTAGAAATCTCACCCCTGTAAAGCACATTACCCACCACCACCTGCAGCCCCACACTCTACAACTGCCTAGCATCCGCTGGCAAAGTGCATGCCCTAGCCTGCTCTTGTGGCTGTTGAAGTGTGAGCAGTTTGTGTTGGGGAACTGAAGGGTCAAACTCTGCTTCTAACACACGTGGGGAGTCCTTACGACTGAACTTCTGATTTTGCTGCCTTTTCATAGAATCATAGAATCTCAGGGTTGGAAGGGACCTCAGGAGGTCATCTAGTCCAACCCCCTCCTCAAAGCAGGACCAATCCCCAATTTTTGCCCCAGATCCCTAAATGGCCCCCTCAAGGATTGAACTCACAACCCTGGGTTTAGCAGGCCAATGCTCAAACCACTGAGCTATCCCTCCCCCCAGTTTTTAGTTTTAATTACATGGTAAGAATAAAGCATCCTTGAATACAGGCTTGTGGTGAGATACCACTATAATCTCTAAATTAAAGCACAATGTGGAACGAAGAGAGAACAGGCTTTGCCCATTGGAGTCCATGGATTGTACACGGGCAAGGCTGGCTGTGGAGAGGTGTGTGTGCTGCTGCACCTCATTCCTATTGCCTGTGCTGAGTGCCAGCGTCAGGTTGGGATGTATGTGGTTGTACAAACGTTACGCTTTGACGCTATGTTTAGCGCACCCAGACATCTCTAAGGGCTCAGCTGTCTGCAGAGACAGGCGGCCATTTTGAGTGGGACCAACACAAAAATGCTCTTGCTGGCGCAAAAAGGACCCGAGCTGCAAAATGCTCATCCCACTCTGGGCTTTTTTCAAAGATAACTGAATCTGTCACTCCATGCTGAGGCAATTTCTGACTCTGGCACCAACTGGACATATTTCCTGCAGAAAAGGACAATGTAGGTAGTGAGGGGTGAGCCTACTCTTCACCAAAGTTTCAGGTTCTCCTTAGATTGCCAGGTAGAAAGCTACAGGAACTCCTTAGCAGTATGGGGAGGAGGTGGAGTAGGGATATGCATCTCCGCAGTTCTTAATGAGAGTGAGATCTAGGTAGATAGGAGGGAAGGATGGCTCACTAGCCAGGATAGTAGCCTGAGACAGCAAATGTCCCCCAGACAGTGGCAGCGTGAATACCAACTCACTTCAAAACCTCTGACATCTGTATGATGCTCTTGCTAGTCTTTGCCAGCAGCAAATGTGAGACTTTTTTTCCATTCCCAAACCTGGGTCTCCTTCATAGGCTCGCACCTTGCTGGGTTTGCACTACTGAACACTTCCAAAAGTCACAGTGATAGGATCCTGTGAACAGCAGTGACTTTATTTAACAGGAGGAAAAGAGGCATCTTGCAAACTACTTCTTCAGGTGAAGTTACCAACAGGGAAAGTGGTTTGCCCACCCTGTGTGAAATCTCACCTCTTTATCTCCTTAGCTGCAGGCTTAGTTCACATAACGGAGACACTTTCCTTTCTGGGGACTTCAATATCAGTGAAAAGAGCCAGATTGACAGCTGCAGAGCATGAGTCCCAACCAGCTACTCATCCACAGAACAGGTACAGCACACACTGTGGGAATACAAGCCTCTCACAACATGCTGTACTCTCCCCTCAAGGGAATATGGCTTTCAGAGCCCTTGAGAATTTTCTGTCAAAACTTCTTTGTCACCAAATGAAAGTGTCTGTGGAAAATTTCAGTTTCTTTTGAAATTTTGTATTTTTTTGCATTGGAAAAAAATTCTAAGAATCCCCAATTCAAAATTTGGGGGTTACCCCTCCCCCTTTCTATCCATATTTCCATTTCCCCACAGGAAAACATGGAAGGGAGGAGGGGGAAGAGGGAAGGAAAAAAGAGACAAAGGAGGGGGAATGAAAAATTAACCTCCCCCATTTTTTCAGTTTTCCACTGAAAAAACAAAGAAACAATGTTTACAGGAATCTTAAAAAACATGTTATTTACATTTCTCATGTAAAGCTGCCATTTTCCAACCAGCTCTAACTGTTTTTGTTGGACTTTGCAGAGACTGTCAGAAGCATGCCAGTTAGCATCAATGGTGGTGTGGACGCTGTCTGAGTATGAACTGGACTCACACCACCTACTCTTCCCCTGTCATGGACGGAGGCAGTGTGGCCTAAGGGCTAGGGCACTGCACTGGGACTGAGGAGACCTGTGTTCAGATGCCAGTTTTGCTCGGTGACCTTGGGCAAGTGACTTCTCTCATTGTGCCTCAGTTTCCCCATTTGTAAAACAGGGATATGGCTATTGCCCTCCTCTAATGTGCTATGGGATCTATATAAAAGCTAGTTATTATCATTAATAATACATAGCCTCTGTGTTGCAGCTGCAATCTTCAAAGCACTTTAAAACATTGATTAATCTTGTAAGCACCCTGCCAGGAACTGCTTGTTGCCATCACTTCTTCCCCCACCACTCGTCTCCACACTGCTATGTGTCACCTACCCTCCCATAGATCACGTCTCCTCAGCCTTATTAACTGGGTCCCTGCCCTAGCCATGCTTGGGTTCGAAGGCGATGTACATGGCCATAGCTCCACTGCTGTCAGTTGCGCTCTGTCCTTTCTCCACTAGCTGAGAAAGAACAGCCCGGTGGATAGGGCACCAAACAAGGACTCAGGAGGCTCAGTTCAATTCCTGGCTTAGCCACAGACTTCCTGCATGACCTTTGGCAAGTCACTGAGCTGCCTCTGTTCCCCAGGGGGATACCCTTCCATACCATGCAGGGTGCTGTGTGCGTGACTACCTGGATGGCTAGGACTCTGTGGTGACAGCCAGGCCAATTACCTCTACTCTTCTGAAAAGAGCTGGAGGATCCTTAATGGCTGCAGTCAGCCAAGTCCTTGCTTTGAATCTAGGCAGCAAGCTGCCTTTCCCTTGAAGATTTCTCTACCAGTCACTGCCCAGGCCCAGCTTTGATTATCCAGTGCAATCACCCATGGAAGCAATATGAAGGCTGACACTTCTTGCATGCTTTGTTTTATTATGGTGCTGCATGGATGATATTTAGCTCGTACTGCACAAAGAAGGGTGACCACTGTGTTTTCAGATTCCAGGAGATAGATCTGTAGGCATGACCTGTGCCATGTGGCCTATGAGCTGAGTAGTGGCCGCTTCTATATCTTGCAAAGCTGTTAGAAGGTAAGAAATGCTTGTTAACCTGCAAGCACCTGTCCCAGAGGCTCTTCGTATATTGATTTACTTGGCACTGCATACATAGTGGTTTATGAGCAAAAGGCAAAGTGTTAATAGAGTACATGTGCCATTAATGCTAAGAGACCAGTTTATTTAGACAAGAGGCACAACCATCCAATACTTATTGGTAACCACGTGCTTTTTTTCTTTATTTCTTTTATTCTTCTTATATTAAAATAACCCAAGTGTGCATAAAGGATGTGCCTTTCCTGGCTTGCAATTCACAGTACACAGGAACTGAGGGAGGAGAAATTATAATAGGCAAATATGCAATGGAACAGGTCATATTAGCAAAGAAGCTACAAAAAATACAGCCTTTTATAAAGTCAGTGATCCTAGCTGTTCTCAGGGTATGTCTACACTACGAAATTAGGTTGAATTTATAAAAGTCACTTTTGTAGAAAGCGTTTTTATACAGTTGATTGTGTGTCTCCCCACACAAATGCTCTAAGTGCATGTAGTCGGCAGAGTGTGTCCACAGTACCGAGGCAACCATCGACTTCTTGAGCGTTGCACTGTGGGTGGCTATCCCACAGTTCCCGCAGTCTCCGCCGCCCATTTGAATTCTGGGTAGAAATCCCAGTGCCTGATGGGGCTAAAACATTGTCACGGGTAGTTCTGGGTACATATCGTCAGGCCCCCATTCCCTCCCTCCCTCCGTGAAAGCAAGGGTAGACAATCGTTTTGCGCCTTTTTTCTTGAGTTACCTGTGCAGACGCCATACCACAGCAAGCATGGAGCCCACTCAGGTAACCGTCACCGTATGTCTCCTGGGTGCTGGCAGACGTGGTACTGCATTGCTACACAGCAGCAGTTAATTGCCTTTTAGCAGCAGACAGTGCAGTATGACTGGTAGCCGTCATCAATGTAGTCCTTGGTGCTCTTTTAATCGGGTGCCTGGGCAAACATGGGAGTGACTCAGCCAGGTCATTTCCCTTTTAAGTTTCGTCTCGTGGCGATTCAGTCCTACCGGCAGTGCACTGTCTTTTAACCTCCAGCTAGCAGAAGATGATGGCTAGTTGTCATACTGCACCGTCTTCTGCCGAGCACCCAGGAGATGATGATGGTTAGTGGTCATACTGCACAGTCTGCTGCCAGCAAGATGTATAAAGATAGATGAAGTGGCTCAAAACAAGAAATAGCCCAGATTTGTTTTGTATTCATTTTCTCCTCCCACCCTTCCTCCCTCCCTCTGTGAAATCAACGGCTTGCTAAACCCAGTTTTGAGTTCTATCCTTGAGGTTTTGAGTTCTATCTTTGAGGGGGCCATTCAGTTTCTCGCAAAGCCACCCCCTTTGTTGATTTTAATTCCCTGTAAGCCAACCCTTTAAGCCATGTCGTCAGTTGCCCCTCCCTCCGTCAGGGCAACGGCAGACAATCATTCCGCGCCTTTTTTGTGGCAGACACCATACCACAGCAAGCATGGAGGCTGCTCAGATCACTTTGGCAATTAGGAGCCATTAAACACCACGCGCATTATCCAGCAGTATATGCAGCACCAGAACCTGGCAAAGCGATACCAGGTGAGTAGGCGACGTCAGCACGGTGATGTGAGTGATGAGGACATGGACACAGACTTCTCTCAAAGCAGGGGCCCTGGCAATGTGGGCATCATGGTGCTAATGGGGCAGGTTCATGTGGTGGAATGCCGATTCTGGGCTCGGGAAACAAGCACAGACTAGAGGGACCGCATGGAGTTGCAGGTCTGGGACAATTCCCAGTGGTTGCGAAACTTTCGCATGCGTAAGGGCACTTTCATGGAACTTTGTGACTTGCTTTCCCCTGCCCTGAGGCGCAAGAATACCAAGATGAGAGCAGCCCTCACAGTTGAGAAGCAAGTGGCAATAGCCCTGTGGAAGCTTGCAACACCAGACAGCTACCGGTCAGTCGGGAATCAATTTGGAGTGGGCAAATCTACTGTGGAGGCTGCTGTGATGCAAGTAGCCAACGCAATCAAAGATCTGCTGATATTAAGGGTAGTGATCCTGGGAAATGTGCAGGTCGTAGTGGATAACTTTGCTGCAATGGGATTCCCTAACTGTGGTGGGGCCATAGATGGAACCCATATCTCTATCTTGGCACCGGAGCACCAAGCCGGCAAGTACGTAAACCGCAAGGGATACTTTTCAATAGTACTGCAAGCACTGGTGGATCACAAGGGACGTTTCACCAACATCAACATGGGATGGCCGGGAAAGGTACATGACGCTCGCATCTTCAGGAACTCTGGTCTGTTTCAAAAGCTGCAGGAAGGGACTTTATTCCCAGACCAGAAAATAACCGTTGGGGATGTTGAAATGCCTATATGTATCCTTGGGGACCCAGCCTACCCCTTAATGCCATGGCTCATGAAGCTATACACAGGCTGCCTGGATAGTAGTCAGGAGCTGTTCAGCTACAGGCTGAGCAAGTGCAGAATGGTGGTAGAATGTGCATTTGGACGTTTAAAAGCACGCTGGCGCAGTTTACTGACTCGGTTAGACCTCAGTGAAACCAATATTCCCACTGTTATTACTGCTTGCTGTGCGCTCCACAATATCTGTGAGACAAAGGGGGAGATGTTTATGGTGGGGTGGGAGGTTGAGGCAAATCGCCTGGCTGCTGGTTTCGCACAGCCAGACACTAGGGTGGTTAGAAGAGCACAGGAGGGTGCGGTGCACATCAGAGAAGCTTTGAAAACCATTTCATGACTGGACAGGCTACGGTGTGAAAGTTCTGTTTGTTTCGCCTTGATGAAACTCCCCTCCCCTTGGTTCACTCTACTTCTCTGTAAGCTAACCACCCTCCCCTCCTCCCTTCGATCACCACTTGCAGAGGCAATAAAGTCATTGTTGCTTCACATTCATGCATTCTTTATTCATTCATCACACAAATAGGGGGATAACTACCAAGGTAGCCCAGGAGGGGTGGTGGAGGAGAGAAGCACCAGGAGGGGTGGTGGAGGAGGGAAGGACAAGGCCACACAGCACTTTAAAAGTTTAAAACTTTAAAACTTATTGAATGCCAGCCTTCTGTTCTTTGGGCAATCCTCTGGGGTGGAGTGGCCGGGTGGTCGGAGGCCCCCCCACCACGTTCTTGGGCATCTGGGTGAGGAGGCTATGGAACTTGGGGAGGAGGGCAGTTGGTTACACAGGGGCTGTAGCGGCAGTCTGTGCTCCTGCTGCCTTTCCTGCAGGTCAACCATATGCTGGAGCATATTGGTTTGATCCTCCAGCAGCCTCAGCATTGAATCCTGCCTCCTCTCATCATGCTGTTGCCACCTTTCAGCTTCAGCCTTCTCTTCAGCCCGCCACTTACTCTCTTCAGCCTGCCACCTCTCCTCCCAGTCATTTTGTGCTTTCCTGCACTCTGACATTGTCTGTCTCCACACATTCGTCTATGCTCTGTCAGTGTGGGAGGACAGCATGAGCTCAGAGAACATTTCATCACGAGTGCGTTTCTTTTGCCTTCTAATCTTCACTAGCCTCTGGGAAGGAGAAGATCCTGTGATCTTTGAAACACATGCAGCTGGTGGAGAAAAAAAAAGAGGCAGTGGTATTTAAAAAGACACATTTTCTAGAACAGTGGCTACACTCTTTCACGGTAAACCTTGCTGTTAACATTACAAACATAGCACATGTGCTTTCGTTCCAAGGTCACATTTTGCCTCCCCCACCATGTGACTAGCCCCTCATCACTCCTCCCCCACGGCTAACAGCAGGGAACATTTCTGTTCAGCCACAGACAAACAGCCCAGCAGGAACGGGCACCTCTGAATGTCCCCTTAAGAAAAGCACCCTATTTCAACCAGGTGACCATGAATGATATCACTCTCCTGAGGATAACACAGGGAGATAAAGAACGGATGTTGTTTGAATGCCAGCAAACATGCACTGCAATGCTTTGTTCTACAATGATTCTCGAGTACATGTTACTGGCCTGGAGTAGTAAAGTATCCTACCATGGTAGGTGGAATAAGGCTGCCCTCCCCAGAAACCTTTTGCAAAGGCTTTGGGAGTACATCCAGGAAAGCCACAAATGCCAGGGCAAATTAATCATTAAACATGCTTGCTTTTAAACCATGTATACTATTTAAAAAAAAAGGAATACTTGTGGCACCTTAGAGACTAATCAATTTATTTAATTGGTTAGTCTCTAACGTGCCACAAGTACTCCTTTTCTTTTTGTGAATACAGACTAACTCGGCTGTTACTCTGAAAACTATTTTAAAAGGTACACTCACCAGAGGTCTCTTCTCCGCATGGTGGGTCCGGGAGGCAGCCTTGGGTGGGTTCGGGGGGGACTGCCTCCAGGTCAAGGGTGAGAAACAGTTCCTGGCTGTCAGGAAAACCGGTTTCTCCGCTTGCTTGCTGTGAGCTATATAACTTCATCATCATCATCTTCCTCGTCCCCAAAACCTGCTTTTGTGTTGCCTCCATCTCCATTGAAGGAGTCAAACAACACGGCTGGGGTACTGGTGGCTGAACCCCCTAAAATGGCATGCAGCTCATCATAGAAGCGGCATGTTTGGGGCTCTGACCCGGAGCGGCTGTTTGCCTCTCTGGTTTTCTGGTAGGCTTGCCTCAGCTCCTTAAGTTTCACGCAGCATTGCTTCAGGTCCCTGTTATGGCCTCTGTCCTTCATGCCCTGGGAAATTTTGACAAATGTTTTGGCATTTCGAAAACTGGAACGGAGTTCTGATAGCACGGATTCCTCTCCCCATACAGCGATCAGATCCCATACCTCCCGTTCGGTCCATGCTGGAGCTCTTTTGCGATTCTGGGACTCCATCATGGTCACCTCTGCTGATGAGCTCTGCATGGTCACCTCTGCTGATGAGCTCTGGCCAGCATGGCAAGCTGCAGGTGACCATGCAAGCAGGAAATTGAAATGCAAAATTTTGCGGGCCTTTTCCTGTCTACCTGGCCAGTGCATCTGAGTTGAGAGTGCTCTCCAGAGCGGTCACAATAGAGCACTCTGGGATAGCTCCCGGAGGCCAATACCATCTAATTGCATCCACAGTACCTCAAATTCAACCCAGCAAGGCCGATTTAAGCACTAATCCCCTCGTCGGGGGTGGAATAAGGAAATCGATTTTAAGAGCCCTTTAAGTCGAAAAAAAGGGCTTTGTCGTGTGGACGGGTGCAGGGTTAAATCGATTTATCGCTGCTAAATTTGACCTCAACTCCTAGTGTAGACCAGAGCTCATTGACCCTGGCTTTCCAGCAGGATTTTCTGCCACCACACAGAAATAAGAGAGAAGGAGCATCCATCCTGGATTATAATTTTCACTGGGTGTCTTTGAGGGCACCTTGGTTTTTGTTAGTGGACGCTTTTTTTTTGGGTTTGTTTTCTGTGCTGTCCATTTGCCACATGGCTTGAGAAAGAAAGCTATTTAGGTGATGCGCGTGGCACTAGGTAAACAGTGCATGCCTTGTGTCTACTGAGATGCAAAGGAGTATGGAAACGAGACTTCTTTCAACCTCATTTAGAACATAATTAAAAATTAAAAAGGTAAGTTAAAAGCTAATATAGTCAACTTCATATGGGGAAAAAATATACCTATTGATCTGAAGGCTTTGTATAGAAAATGCATATCTAGCAAATGGCTATTGTGACATACACAAAAGTAGCCCTGATTTTATAATGTAGAAAAGCATGGAATGAAATTCCATATCTAAAAGTCTGAGTCAAATCATTAGTGTGTAAGTTTTAATGTATTTGAAACATGGGTCAGTAGATCAGGCAGTGGGCTATGAGTCAGGATAGCAGAGTTCTAGTCCAGATGCTTCCCCCAGCTTGTTGCATGCCCTTGGGCAGGTCTCTGCCTCCTTTTCCCTATGTAGAAAGGTAGCCTAGTGATTCTCCCATTTGTAAAGCACTGTGGGATTGGGATCTACTGCTGAAGGGCGCTACAAGAGAACCAAGTACCGTTATTTCTGGTTCCAAGGGTGCCATCAGCTCTGGCAACTCTAGTGATTTTTAAAGAAGGTCTTGTGATATTTAGTGTTTCTTAAAGCCCCAGACCCTGAAATCCTGTAACTACATCAGACTCTCAGCTTTCATTTAAAATATAAGCAAGGTTCTAGCCCTCCTTGCTGCAGAGAAAAGTTTGAAAACATGTCCTGAGTTCAGCCTAAAGGCTCAAAAACTAGAAGGCAAAGAAAAAGAACCCTACATTTATTATATGGCTTAAAATCATGAGGTTTTTCTAAAATCTCATGATTTGGGGGCAGCTTGACTCATGAGTTTTGAGTACCTGGGATTGCCAATATTGTGCCATATCAACTGTGTGTTATGGAACTGGTGCTGTCAAATGCAGTTTGGAGGCATGTTCATAAATATTTGCACATTTCAGAATGCCCTGTTACGCTGGAGATGGTTCTGTGCCATAAAAATGCATATCTCAATTTCTTAAGGCTAATTGCTGCAGGATTGGACTTGACTCAAGTGCCACATGCAGTCAAAGAGTAAACAGCCTAACTCCAGGCGGCCCCTTCTCAAGTTGTGCTTCCCGCTGTGGACAACAAGTCTGCCTCTAGTTCACCTAATCACTTTTTTTCTGTCATTTGATCTGCTTTTGAATGGAAGCCTGATGCGCGCTGGGGACAGCTGTTTGTCCCATACTCCAGCCGTGACCATTGTTCCCAGACCTCTTTGCAGCAGCTGTGGAAGGCCTGCCTTAACTAGCAATAGCTGACCATCTGGCCCCGAAGGAGAGCACACTTCCTCAAATGAAGTGTGCACACTTCCTCAGATGAAGACGGTCTATCTTGGAAGAGGAAGGGTGAACTTGTGCTAAAAAGAATTGGGAATAAAATCCTGCTCTGCCACAGACTTCTTGGGTGACCTTGGACAAATCAGTTCAACTCTGTGCCTCAGCTGCTCCCCTCCCCACCCAAATGGGGATGGTGCTTTCTCTGTCTGCCTCTAGATGGTCAGCTGTGCAGAGCAGCAGCTGTCTCTCACTGTATATATGGCATCTATCACAAAGGGGCAGGGGGCGGATCGTAACAGAGGCCATTGTAATAGCAATAGCAATCATGCAAGAAGCAGGAGAGGAAGGAAATTCTGGCAGGAGGGTATTTAGACAGCAGTCCAACAAAGTTTGTGAGGCAAACAGCTGACGCAGGAAACAGATGTCAATCACACCAGTGGAAGATCAGTTTAAGCAGTTTGGAAGGGGTTTTGGCTTACACCCAGGAAATGGAGGTCTCAACCTTTGCTGAGCTTTACTGCAGACATCCAGGAAAGCTGTTGTAGATCAAAGGAAGATAGTGCCTCTGCAATACATAGGGCCCTTACCTATTATAAATCCAGCTGTGGGAAATTACAATATACCAGGACAAGGCTGAGTAAGCAGAGCTTTTTCTTTCTGCCTTTTGTTGCTGCAGCCTATGTTGTTTGATATTTAATTCCAGCCCTTTATGCAGCTGAATATTTTTTGTATTATACAATAGAAGCTCTTTTTCTTTACCTTAGTGAGCTCTTTCAATATGGGGCTGGGAGTGGGGGTGTGAAGTGAAGATAATATGGTCAGATTTTCTCCTTGTTACTGAAAGACAGAAGAAATAAGGCAACTGTGAAGAGTACAAATGTCACGGTTATTAAAAAAAGAAATGGTTGTATCAAATGAAATAGTTTAATGCCATCTGCTTGTTTAGCTCAAGAAACTTCCCAATCCTCTTCTTTTCTTTTCATTATGACACTGTGTAACTGAGCTGTGGCTTTTTCTGGAATGTCACAGCAGCCGTTGATGCTACTTGGTGTTGAAATAGAAATAGGCATTCTCCTTTTGAGGCGACAATTGTAGTTTTTGCCTTGAACATGCAGTGTCCTTGATCTCCACTGAAAACCTCATTAAAGATTTTTATACAATTACAACTCTGTGCTTCTGTGTTATCCTGTGTAGGTAGGATCTCTTGTTTATTTAAATTTTGGTTTTATGTAGTCTCCACACCAAGTGCTGAGCCCCTTGCCCAGTACAAAAGGCACAAGCAGCGTAGGGCCTGGGTCACTTGCTGGGATAATCTGAGTGTATCTCATTAAAACAATTCCCTTCCATTGCAGGGACCCAGGCTTTGGTGCATCTCGGTCCCTCCAGTTCTGTGCCTGTGGCTCAGAAGAGTTGACTCTCCCGAGAGGTGTAATACCTTAGTTTAATGCAGGTTATTGGGCTCAGTCCAGGGGTAACTGGGTGCGAATTAGTGGCCTGTGTTAGGCAAGAGGTCAGACTTGACGATTTGGTAGTCAGTCTGGCCTTGAACTCTGAAAGAATGGGGAGATGCAAAGTAAGTCAGCAGAAGCAGCAGCACCCCTTCTTCCCACCCTAGCATGCAGCATTTGATCACCCATGTGATCAGCACAGTTTACAACCTCACCCCAGTCGTGCTTTCCCTTTCCCACTAGACAAAATCCACCCCTCTGCTCTCCCCCAGTTGCTGCTCAGAGATGGATAGAGCTGAGTGGCTTGGAAATGCCAGCGATATTCATCCCAAAGCAGGACAAGAAGCTGGAATTTGTCATGGCATCAAATATTTTTGAAAAATTTCTGTTTTGGAAATAGCAAAACCCTTCATTTCAATGTTAAAGTGCATTTCCCTATGGAACCACAAGAGACTTGCGGTTGGGAAGCCTGAAGCCCCCATGCTCCACATTGGCTGGGTTCCATGGCTGAACTATATCTCCCATGGTGCACCACACAGCTTGGTCAGAGGGGAATCTGCGTTGTGTCATGGGAGTTGTAGTCCAGCTAGAGGAACCTGGCCCATAGGGAAAAGTGGGAGCCAAAACTATAACCCCCATGAAGTGTCATAGCGAAATGGAATTTAATATTGAACTGACTCAACATGAAATGTTTGAGTCAGTTAAATAAATCAAAGTATTCCAAACTGGGTCAAAGTAACCCAAAATAAAATGTTTTGTTTCAATTTTCCTGACTGAAAATTGAAAACTTTCAGGACAATTAAAATTCTCATGGGAAAACTTCGATTTGATGGAAATTGTTTCTTGCATAAAAATCATTGACAGAAAACTCCCAACTGGCTTGAGTAGTGGCCTTAGCAGCATGCCCACTAGCTCAGCAAATTCAGGGTATTTGGGGCCTGGTTGGGTCAGGACAGGGTCCTTAAAGTGAAAGTGTTGCCAGCAGCCCGATCCCTTGTACAATGAGGGGGATGGAGTGCAAAGATCTCTGCTGATTGTAACTGATGGTTGGGGGTAAGGAGAAAGGTTCCAAACATTTATACCTCAAGAATTTAAACCCTACTTGGAAATCAATAAGCAGCCCTTGCAGAGCCCAGAGCACTGGTAACATACACTGTGAGCAGGAGGCATGTGTGCCAGTGTATAGGTAAGTACTCTCAAGGTCAGATTTCAGCTCTGACTGATCATTAGAATCATAGAATATCAGGGTTGGAAGGAACCTCAGGAGGTCATCGAGTCCAACCCCCTGCTCAAACCAGGACCAATCCCCAACGAAATCATCCCAGCCAGGGCTTTGTCAAGCCTAACCTTGAAAACCTCCAAGGAAGGAGATTCCACCACCTCCCTAGGTATCCCATTCCAGTGCTTCACCACCCTCCTGGTGAAAAAGTTTTTCCTAACATCCAACCTAAACATCCCCCACTGCAACTTGAGACCATTGCTCCTTGTTCTGTCATCTGCTACCACTAAGAACAGTCTAGATTCATCCTCTTTGGAACACCCTTTCAGGTAATTGAAAGCAGCTATCAACACCTCCCCCCAAATTCTTCTCTTCTGCAGACTAAATAATCCCAGTTCAGCCTCTGCTCATAAGTCATGTGCTCCAGTCCCCTAATCAATTTTGTTGCCCTCCACTGGACGCTTTCCAATTCTTTCACATTCTTCTTGTCGTGTGGGGCCCAAAACTGGACACAGTACTCCAGACGAGGCCACACCAATGTCAAATAGAGGGGAACAATCACATCCCTCGAGCTGCTGGCAATGCCCCTACTTATACATCCCAAAATGCCATCGGCCTTTTTGGCAACAAGGGCACACTGCTAACTTATATCCAGCTTCTCGTCCACTGTAACCCCCTAGGTCCTTTTCTGCAGAACTGCTGCCTAGCCACTCGGTCCCTACTCTGTAGCGGTGCATGGGATTCTTCCATCATCAGTAGGGGGAAACACTGCTTGTTTAAGCCATATGTGATGGGGAGCTTTTGCCATAAATGTTACCCAGAAACAGCCCCTCCAGTTTAAGCACCTACTGTTCGAGAATATAGGGCAGAAGTCTCTCTGAAGTCTGCTGCCTCACAGTCAGATGTGGGACTCAAAAGTACAGTGTATAAACACATATTAGCCTTTGAGATCTGGGCAGGATTTTCCTGCATACAGTGCTTAATTTCAGCGTCCCCCAATATCATCAGTGGGAGAGAAAAGCTCTCTGCTCCTTCATCTGCATCTCCCACTGCTCTCCTTTTCCTCCAAATGTTCTCGAGATTGTCCATCCAGCTCCCCAAACATTCTGAGCTTTGGCTCCTTCTCTAGTAAATTCTGCACACACGTGATCCTGTTTCTGTGATTTCGGAGAACCTGGCATTAATAGGCTAAGGGTCGCCTTCAAGACAGAGCAGGAGCATAGGGGTGACCGAAGTGTGGCCTGAAGCATCCTGTGATGCAACCCAAGGCCACGCTCTCTTTTGTAAAGAGGGGCAGCCCCCTGAGACTACAAGCTTCGGCTTCCTTGTGAGCTGCGTGGCTAAAGAGGGAGTATCATACGCTGGCACCTGGATTCCCCAGCCATGTTAGAGACAGGGCAACTGAGAGCACCTCCTTTTTATAGGAATGTGAAGGGGCCTTTTGGTTCCTGCCACCTGGCCATGCAGCCCTCCCTTCAGCACTGAATGCAGACTGGGTCCCTGTCTAGAATTAATGCACCCACACGCCACATTGCATGTCAGTTAAGGTTAGTCAAATGCACAGGGTACCTAACAGAAAGCTACCAAAGCAAGGCAAGGAAATGTTAAAGCAACCAGCAGCACATACCCTCTGCTCCTCCAGCCAGAGATGCTCACAGCTAGCACCATACATCACAGAGGATGCACCATATGGCAGATCCGCAGCTGTCGTAAATTGTTGTAGCTCCATTGAAGTCTCAATGGAGCTTTGGGAAGTTTACATCAACAGAGGCTCTGCTCCTGTTACTTTATCTCTGCCCTGCTAGAGCTGTCAGATTTTCAGCACCCCATTCCTGAATTCCACCACCCACACCATCACAGACAGATCAAACTTCTGCACAGTTCTGTGAAACTCTACATACTGAGGTTTGGGGGGTTGTCTCTACTGCAGTCCTTCCACTGCCCTGTTGTACACCAAAGGGGTTCTTTCCAGGTCATTGCACCTGCTTGATGTGGTATCTTTGCCAAATCTGTGTTTTTAGTTTTTGTAAAGCCCCAGTCCCCTGTCAGGAACCTGACAACTTTGTGTTTAGTTTAAAGCCCAAACAACAGCTGATTATGAATTTAAAAGACTGACTGATGAAGATTAAATATTAGCTTTTTAATTCACAATCAATTAAAATCAAATTGAGATCTGTTAGGCTGTGGATTAGTCTGCCAAGGGAAATGGTGAGGCCTCATTGTTTGGGACATTTAAAACTAGGATGGACAAAACACTGACACAGACAGTGTAGGAAACAATCCAGCTCTGCCATAGGGTAGACTGGATGATGGCAGAGGTGTTATCCATCTCCAGCTCCTGTGACTCCAAAATTGAAGTCAATAAGCAAATTCCCCCCTATGGGAGACGACCTATTATTCAGGAATATTACTCAGGAAAGCAAAAAGAAAAGGAGTACTTGTGGCACCTTAGAGACTAACCAATTTATTTGAGCATAAGCTTTCGTGAGCTACAGCTCACTTCATCGGATGCATACTGTGGAAAGTGTAGAAGATCTTTTTATATACACACAAAGCATGAAAAAATACCTCCTCCCACCCCACTCTCCTGCTGGTAATAGCTTATCTAAAGTGATCACTCTCCTTACAATGTGTATGATAATCAAGTTGGGCCATTTCCAGCACAAATCCAGGTTTTCTCACTCCCCTCCCCCCCACACACACACGCAAACCCACTCTCCTGCTGGTAATAGCTTATCTAAAGTGATCACTCTCCTTACAATGTGTATGATAATCAAGTTGGGCCATTTCCAGCACAAATCCAGGTTTTCTCACTCCCCTCCCCCCCACACACACACGCAAACCCACTCTCCTGCTGGTAATAGCTTATCTAAAGTGATCACTCTCCTTACAATGTGTATGGTAATCAAGGTGGGCCATTTCCAGCACAAATCCAGGGTTTAACAAGAACGTCTGGGGGGGGGGGGTAGGAAAAAACAAGGGGAAATAGGTTACCTTGCGTAATGACTTAGCCACTCCCAATCTCTATTCAAGCCTAAGTTAATTGTATCCAATTTGCAGATGAATTCCAATTTAACAGTTTCTCGCTGGAGTCTGGATTTGAAGTTTTTTTGTTGTAATATAGCAACTTTCATGTCTGTAATCACGTGATCAGAGAGATTGAAGTGTTCTCCGACTGGTTTATGAATGTTATAATTCTTGACATCTGATTTGTGTCCATTTATTCTTTTACATAGAGACTGTCCAGTTTGGCCAATGTACATGGCAGAGGGGTATTGCTGGCACATGATGGCATATATCACATTGGTGGATGTGCAGGTGAACGAGCCTCTGATAGTGTGGCTGAGGCCCTGTTCTTAGGCCCTGTGATGGTGTCCCCTGAATAGATATGTGGACACAGTTGGCAACGGGCTTTGTTGCAAGGATAGGTTCCTGGGTTAGTGGTTCTGTTGTGTGGTGTGTGGTTGCTGGTGAGTATTTGCTTCAGGTTGCGGGGCTGTCTGTAGGCAAGGACTGGCCTGTCTCCCAAGATTTGTGAGAGTGTTGGGTCATCCTTCAGGATAGGTTGCAGATCCTTAATAATGCGTTGGAGGGGTTTTAGTTGGGGACTGAAGGTGACGGCTAGCGGCGTTCTGTTATTTTCTTTGTTAGGCCTGTCTCTGGTTTAAATCTAGAAGCACCTACACGATTGTTGTTTTAAATCTTGCCAAACAGAAAATGCAGTTGTTTTCACACACCAGCAGTGATCCTTTTCAATAGTTATCAGGAATAAGAAGTCGTTTGCCCTTAAATTATATTGTTGTGGTAGCACCACACTGTTAAGATAGTGAGTAGCTTATTGTTTCTCAGCCAATTTTTCTAACATCAGTGGGGTATCAGCCAATTAATGCAGTGGATGTTAAGCGCAGTCCCTCCCTGGAGCGTAGTGCGGCTGTTGGATCTATAGAAGGGAGAAGACAGATGATCTTATCTGTTGGAAGTGAAGGGGTTGTCAAACTCCCTCCCTGCCACCTCACACATCTTCCAAGCTAGCACCTGGATTACCCTAAAGGCAGGGAGTCGGGTACTTTGCTGCAGACTGCTCTGTTGAGCCCGGTCTTTCCTAGAACCCGCTCCAGAGGGCAGTCTTTGCATTGCATTCATTCGTCATCCCCAAACAGCACATGGGCTTTATTAACACAGAATGGGCTTGTTTGTCACCGAAGTGCAAATGTCATTTTAACACTTCACTGGTCACAACACCCTTTCTGGCCTTTATACGAAATGACATATTCCTGTGTTCTTTGTCTCCAACATATGCTGCTGTAGGAGCTAAGCATTTATTATGTTTTATAAGGTTGGCTGGAAGACACAGTGCTGTAGGCAGAATATTTCAGAGCACGGATTAGGCTGTAGCATAGCTTGGGAGTTGGGGATACAGTATGGCAAAGAAAGATCTGTCTTGTTTCGGTGTTGGTTTACCAGAACCAGTTTCTTTGGCCTGAGCCATGACAATTTTCAAGTGAGGGTGGCACCACTCCCTGAAAACGGGTGTTCTGGGTTCTCCTCTGCAGCGCAAGCACCTTCCTGAACCCGCTACCATCCAGACCCTCTATGCTATTGTGTTCTGAGGGGCAGAGATGCTTCTTGAGGCTGCTCCATAGCACAGCGATAGGCTTTGCCAGGGATAGATTTGAGCCAGGAGCCTGTGACAGCTGAGGGAAGGAAGGTTAGAATAGTTCTGTGGCCTATTACAAGGCTGCTCCCTCAAAAGGCTAAAGCTCTAACAAGTGGCCATGTCCTGTCTGGCTCTTCAAGACGCAGAAACTTGCTTTTAATTCCAATTCCAATGCAGCCAGAGCCCGCGGTGCCAGCAGTACAAACTCTTTCCATCAGCTGTAGCAAGCTGTCTGCTCCGCTTCCGTCCCCACTGCCTGCACTGAAGCTCCGCGCCAAGTGATTGTCCCCTGGGTCTGCAGCACAAAGCTGGAGTACTAAATACCCATAGTGTTAGGGCCACAGTGCTGAGCAGCGCCCGTTTCCAGTGGCAGGGTTTGGCTTTGGTTAGAGTGTGATAGAAACAAAATCCTTTGGGGACATGTATTCGGCTGCTTTTTTTTCCACAACGTGTTTTTTCATGCCATAATATTGTCATTTTAGCCTATAGGGGAGAATAGTGGATGTCGGTGGGAGCAAGGCCATGGCCTAATATGCTAATATCTGCCATAATATGCTAAAATATTCTTGGTGAGCATGTGACACGCCCTCCGAGCCACCTGTAGCCTGAGGAGGGAAACAGCACAGAGGTAGTTAGTTTATGAGCAGGTAAGATCAATGCACTTGCCTGGGACTCAGGAGAAGGGGTGTCATTTCCAAAGAATTCTGGTGGGGGGCAAAGTTGTGTCCGCAGAGAGAACTTTATGTGATTATAATATGTCCTTCAAAGTCTGGGAGGAAAGGCAGGGTTACAAGTGGAAGACATCGTGGAGCATGTAGACCTATGAAAAGTCGGGGGAGGGAGGGAACTGCCCCCCATGTCTCATGGCAAATGACACCCTTGCTCAGGAGACCTAAGGTCTATTCCCAGCTTGGCTACAGGCCTGCTGGGTGACCTTGGCCAAGTCACTTTGCTGCTCTGTGCCTCAGTTTCCCCATCTGTAAAATGGGGGTAGCGATCCCGTGGAGATCTATTGATGGAAAGTACAATCTAACAGCTGGGTATTATAGGCCCTAGCCAAGATCCTGGACCCCATTGTGCTAGGTGCTGCACATGCACTCAGTAAGAGGTAATCCCTGCCCTCGAGAATTTGCAGTCTAACTTGACAAATCAGAATGATCATCCCCATTTTACAGACTGGTAACTGAGGCACAAAAGAGTTGTCCAAGGTCACAGAAGGAGCCTGGGTAGGCCTGGGAATTGAACCTCGTTTTTCTGCATCTCCAGCTGTGTCTAACTCTATGGCAGTGTGGAGAGTACATACGCTGCATGCCCCCTCCCCACCCCAACACGGGTAGGGTATAAATAGCAGTGTGATGGTGGGTCACTGCTTAGGCGAGCAGAGTAGAGACACAACACAACCTTAAGGGGTACACCCTGCACTGCTCTGTGCGTGCCTGGGCAGCACCTCCCATGTCTACACTGCTGTTTTTTAGCAGTGTGGTGTCCCCTTTCCCTGCTGCAGCCATTTGTGTAGCAGAATTATACATGATGTGTAGATTTCCATAACTCTGTTGTCATAGGCAGGCAGGGTTCTCAGCAGACGTGTGCATACCTAGGGGTTGCAGGCCTGGGTCACAGTAGGCTTGCCCTGGAGTGTGAAAGGCATAGGTCTAAGCAGACTTGGTCACTGTCTGACTTGTCTCATTCCCTGATGCAGGAGGCTGAGGTGAGGGAGAGCTTTGGCTCACATGCCAGGGGTCCCTTCAGAATCAAGTGTGACAAAACTGATGGTGTGCTTTAGAGACAAGCCCTTGCCTC
This sequence comes from Caretta caretta, assembly GCF_965140235.1. Classification (NCBI taxonomy): domain Eukaryota; kingdom Metazoa; phylum Chordata; order Testudines; family Cheloniidae; genus Caretta; species Caretta caretta. Next base: position 13,451,491 of record NC_134209.1, read on the forward strand.
GGGGAAAAGCTTTTGCAAAGTCAGCTACAAGTTGATCTCCCCCAAATGAAAGCCAGGGCTAAACTCTCACACAAGAGCCAAGTTTCCCAAGGGGCACAGCCAGAAGCTGCAGAGAAGCAGAGTGAGGAGAGGAGAAGTAGGGAGAAAAGGGACAATTTAGGAGGAAGAGTTTCTGCAGGCTACGGTGGAAGTGGCAGGGAAGGTAAAAGGGAGTTGATGAGAGGGTATCCCATGCCTATGCCTGTCCATGGTTCAACTGGTGGGATGGGATCAGGATCTGCTCCGAATGCTTCCAGCTGTGTGGGTAGGCAAGGCAGAAATCTCCAGCTCCTGTTCATCAGGGTTCAGTCACATCACAGGCGGCCCAGCCAGTGGTGAGTGCTTTCTTTCAGGCCATAGGATGTGGCATAGCTGATGGCTCAGGGACAGATCTTTTCATAAAGCACAGGCCTTTCTGCAGGCTGGGAAGGTGATGAGAGGTGAGATGGGTTTGCGGGGTTTGGGAACCACTGATTTGTGCGTCTTTGCTCCTCACCGCCTGCTTACTGTGCTGGTGAGGTGGAGCAGCTGTACTGCAAATGGGACGTGCGTTTTCTACTGCAGCGGGCACAGGCTCCAGCGGGGCTGGCAGGGTACAACAAGCTCCGTCTCTCTTACTCCAGCGGTCAATGCCAGGAGCAGCCATTTCCTCCCAAAGCCTTTGCTGTGCACGTCAGCAGCCCCCTCAGACAGACTGTAGAGCCCTGGGTATGCCCACTCCTTGCTCAGAGCCCTCCTCCCTCCCCCCACCGCCACCGAGCGCTTCCTGCTGCTCAGGGGTGCAGAGGTGGCCCACTGTCCCCTTGTGCACACTGGGGAGTTACAGTCACTGCCCTTTATGTCAGGGTGCATTGGGACTGCTTCATGGGCATGCAGGCTCATTTCCTGTGCCCCTGCTCTGCTGAACTGGGTCTGGGCACTAGAGTCCTCGCTTTTCACTTTGCTACCCTTTAAACACCTTTCTAACGTGAAGTTGTCGCTAAGAGACATTGCATGTCGCTGTGGAGGTCACCGGTGGCCTTTCCTGAGAGCCAAGTGCAGGAGGCAGACCTGCTCTCAAACTCCCTTCCCTGGCTTTGTTGTCTGGGCCATGCAGTCTCCAGGGTGTGAGCTTTACCCAAACCTGGGCAACACTGGCCAGGGGAGGTATCAAGGAGGTGCTCAAGACACGAGCTTAAAAATCCAGTGCAGTGAGCGTAGGAGCTGGGGAATTTCACCTTCTCCTTGGCTCAGGCACATTGAAAATAGGCAATCTCCTCCTTCCAGCTGCTTTGCCAGCTGTAGCCATGTACAGTAACAGCAGCAATCCCTGTGCTCAGGAACCCTGACAGCCCTCCAAATCAGCCAGACTCTAGGGAGCATGGAAGGGATTGGGTGGGGGAAGCCCTCTCCCTGGAGGCTGGTCATTTCACTGGGCCATACTCACCAAGCCCAGTTTGTGGGAGTCTGAGGGCATCACAGCAGTGAAGCTGCAGCAACATGGGCTTCAAGATGGTCTGTACAAGCCCACCTGGAATGCCAGATGACTACTGCAGTGGCTGGTCCATGCTGCAGCAGCTTCATTGCTCTGGTACCAAGTGAGCTAGATTAAAGGCTAGCTCAGGTGTGTGTGTCAAAGCTGCGATCACAACCTGAGACTGCAGTACAGGCACCACCTGAGTCTAGCCTTGAAGTGGATCACTCCATGCAGCAGCAGGATGTCTATGTGATGAGCCATACAGCCAGCCCCAGAAATACAGACCCTCCATCATCCCATTGGGTGCATGCCAACAGTGTACACCTATAACTGGGAGGTAAAACAAAGCAAGTCTGTAGCACGCACGGAGTTGATCGTGGGTGCACCCTGAATTTCAGTATTCTGTTGAAATAGAAGCATCAGGCTGACATTTGGTTAACGTGGCCTTGAAGTAATTGGAGAGGTCCTGAATAAATTACATTCCAGGTGCACTGAGTCAGCAATTCCACGCTCTTAAATCTAAGTTCCGTGCAGTCCTGAGCAGAAGGAGTTAATTCAGATAACTGTATTGCCGTGTGATCACTGGTGTGTTGTGACTTCCTGCTAGCTCCTGTTCTTCCCAGGTAGAGCTGTCATGTTCTGTTTCCCCAAAGTGCTCTCACTGGTCTCCTGCCAGGCCTTTGCAGTATTGTGAAAATGCTTGGTCGAGTGCTCTACTCTTTAAATGAAATCTGGCTTTGCAGGATAACAAATCTTTCAGTATGGGCAAATATGAAAATATTAATATGATGCGCCATTCATCATCCATGCAATTTAAAGGGTAAAATGTTACGGGGAAAATCTCCATTTACAATCTAATGCCCCTGTTTGAAGGTCTTGTGTATTTTATTACTGATAACAGGCTTGGTTCTCCTCATATTTATGCATCAGTTTCATACTGGTGCAATCCTATTGATTTGAGTGGAGTTACTCCTGATTTACACCTGTGTAAGAAGAGAATCAGGCCCCAAATTATAAATTTAAGGAGGATTTTTTTACAGAGTTGTTACCTTACCCCTAAATAAACAGATTGACAAGAGTTATCCTCATTATTCCTCCCTTAATGACAAGGCTTTATACTGTATGTGACGGGGTAAGGCCAGATGGCTATGGAAAAGTAGTGGGAGATAGATATATTAGCTCCAGGCTAAACAAATCCCTGGTACCAGGATAAGTGAAATGGCAGCTGCTCCAGGTCAGTTAAGACACCTGGGACCAATTAAGAACTTTCCAGAAGGCAGGGAGGAGGCTAGGTTGCTTGGGACACCTGAAGCCAATCAGGGGCTGACTGAAACTAGTTAAAAGCCTCCCAGTCAGTCAGGTGGGTGTGCATGTCAGGAGCTGTGGGAGGAAGTTGCGCTGTTGGAGAGACTGAGTAGTACACACCATATCAGGCACAAGGAAGGAGGCCCTGAGGTAAGGGTGAAGTGGAGCTTGAGGAAGTGAGGGCTGCTGTGGGGGAAGTAGCCCAGGGAATTGTACATGTTATGTTTCTAAAAGGTCAGCTACCATAGCTGATACGATTAGGGTCCCTGGGCTGGAGCCCGGAGTAGAGGGTGGGCCCGGGTTCCCCCCCAAACCTTTGCCCCCTGATTAGTCACTGAGACTGGGAGACAACAAAGACTGTGCAAGGAAGGATAACTTCTCCTCACCTCCTTCACTAGCTTATGATGAAAATGGCTCAGTAGACTGTGACCCTTGTCTCTAGAGAGAGAAGGGTTACATGGAGGGTCACAGTGAGCCTCTGAGGCTAGCGAAATCTGCCAGGAAACGCGGGACCCACAGAGGCAAGGACAGAGCTTTGTCACATGTATTACAGTAATGAACCCACCTTTGACCTTCCCATTGTATCCTGCAAAGCATCAGCACTGTAAACTCATTCCAACCATGTGGTACAATTGCATTAGGGCACTGGAATGATAATACCACAGCCGGTAATTTGGAATATATTTGATCTTGGCTTTCAGCTGTTTCCCTAAAGAAGCAGGCTAGGAAACATGACTCAAATTGAGCAGAGATACAGGGCAACAGGAAATGGGTTTTCAATATTTCATCTGATGCCCTCCGTGTGGCTAGATACCCAGAGCTAACATGAACTGCCAAAGTACAGAGCATCCCAATTCTTACAAATCCTGAATCTGTAAAGTGGGCATTGTACTCCCCAAACCTTTTACCATGAGGGACCAACCACTTTCTTTGGGCCTGTCTAATTTCAGTATCTCCCACAGAAGAGCAGAGATTGGGTAAATAGTCAAAGTGCCTGGTAGTTTCAGATGCAGGCTGGTCTCCATCTTAAAAAAGAAGAGTGGAATGAGGATCAGCTTGCAATTTACTATGTATCTGAGAAACCAGCCTCTATGTAGTATTAAATTAAATCAGTTCAGGTGCCTTCCCTACATCTAAACATTGGGTTGAGTTCACTGATAACCACCGCGGGATCATTTCATGTGAGGCTTTTGATTTTTAGGGAGAGGGCGGGCAGTCTTGCTGGACGACTTACTTGCTGAAAACAGTATTAGGGTAAAATCCCCGCTGTGAATGGCTGAAGATCAAGCTCGGCCTGCGTTCTGAGGGAATCATTGGCTTTCAGGTCTGGAGAAGGAGGGAGGGAGAGAGTAAGACACAAGGGGAAGTGAACGGGCTGCTGCTGTGCTGAAGACAATGGCATTACACCCAAAATGTATTTAGTCCAGTATCAGAAATGAACAGTAAAGGGGACATAATGTCTGAAAATACACACACAGCCCCATTGTGCAGGAGAATAATCCCAGGGCACACAAGCGTGGCTGACGTCCTCTGAGCAAGAACCGAATAGGCAGATTGACCTCTCTGAGCCAGGGTAATAAATGTCAGACACCTGAAGACATGGCTGCTTCATTAATATGCACACGCAGCCCCATTTCACTGGGCAGAGTATCTAGTGCCACATCCATTTTTAATTTAAAAAAGGCAAAACAGCAGCTGGCTGGCAAAGTAGTGAATTCTAAGCATAGCTTCCAATTACACAAAAGGAAGGAGCACGCAGATGGTCGTGAAATGTTTAAGCCACTCTGTTTTGGGTACTTGAGGCAGCCAGAATTCTGGGCCATGCAGTCTTCATTAGAGGCTCGTCTTTTTAATAGAAGAGACAATGCTGTGCAGTAAGAAAGGTTTTATTCGAAGTGCTGCCTATAAGGAGCATTACACAAGGGTGCGTTGGTTGAAATAGTATTCAGTTGCTGGCAAAATATATCAGAAATGAGGAGCTACGTTATGGCAATAAAGTGCAGTGTGGCATGACTTCTCCCATAGACACACATGGTGGGTGCGTCCTAAGCATGAAACATGGTCTCGACACAGGGTCTGATTCCTGGCTTTGCCATAGACTCTGTGCATGACCTTAGGCAAGTCTCTTGATCTGTCCCAAGCTCCCCATACGGGACATATGGTTAACACTTGCCTTCGTGGGGATTTTGTGGAGATGAAGTTCATTGGTGGGATGAGGTGCTCTGGTACTGTAGCAATAAGTGGCTACAGAGAAATAAGCTGCGAGCCAGTGGAGAAAGAGAGATGGTAACGATGTATGAGCCACAGCATTTCACTGAGGCATCTGTCAAACAAGACAATCTCCCTTCCCCCCACTATTTGAGACCTCATCATAAATCTCAGTCTGAGCCTGTTTCACATGAGAAACTGTTTGGATTAAATGGCAGCTCCCAGCCCTTCCCTTCTTCCATCTCACAGCCCCGTTTTACAGTGATGTTTAGCTTGGGATCTCATCACGTTTGGCAATCAGCTGTCTTCAGTGCCCACGAGTCCTTTCCCAGGGTTACAGTGAATTCAAGGCAGGCAGAGCATGGGCAATAGGCATAGGAACTGGTGAGAGCCCAACAGACCTGTTGTGGGCCTGAACCCATGCCCATCCGCAGGCCTGCACATAACCTTACACTGTCACCTACCTGTCCTTCAAGACACTCTCATCACAGGGATATGGGGAGGAGACAGAGTTGCGGGTGGGTGCTGAAGGAAGCTGTGTCCATCCAGTAAATTGTCTGGCTGAGATGGTAGAAGGGTCAGTTTGCTGGGAGAATGATGCAGAAGTTACTGTACACAGATCCTGTGGCACTGTAGGCCAACATTATGAGCCTTGTTCCTGTGGTGGCTGGGGGTTTGGATGGGGCAGGTGACATAGGAACTGCATTGGGGGGTGTGGGGAAGAATTTGGGGTGAAGGGACAGACAGTAGAAGTAGGTGTTCAAAAGGAAAAAAGCATTTGCTTTACAGCTCCCTGCTGTTTGGGAGCAGCTGCCAGGGGGAGCCCCTGGGATGGAGGGGTGGAACTAGGTCCCCTTACTCTGGGAAATGTTTAGCAGGGTGTGGCCTCCATTTCAGACTCTGCATGGGGCTCGGGAGGGGGATACAGGGGAGTTTTGCCAGTCGGGCTGTATTAGACATGGAGGGGTAAAGGCAGATTATGAGGCACACCTGTGTGTGGAAGAGGGGGTAGTACTGCTCCATTCGTTTTAAGGACTCCACTCAGGAGATTATTAAGGGGGCGGGGGGAAATGACCAGAGGGAAAAGTGGTCCCAAAGAGGCATTTTTGAAAATCTGAAGAGGGGTCTGTTGTTTCCCTTGTCCTTGAGGTTCCCAGCAGCACGAAGGGAAGCCCCAGGGCTGAGGAGGAGCACAGAAGCCTGGCATGACTGAGGAACAGTGACGGAAAGGAAAGAGGAGGCCTAGGAAGAAATCCTAGCCGCAGTCCCAGCCGGTCAGGATCGGGTTTCTGGGCAAGACTCCTCACAATGGAAGCTTTACCCTAGGATGCCTCGGCAGAGACTTGTGGTTTGACTGCGTGGCCGGGGGGACATGGTCAAATGTCCCAGGAGAGATTCTGTTGTTGGACTCTTGTTAAAATCCTTAAACTGTGATTCACCTGCCAGGCAGGAGAGGCTGCCATAGGAGCTTTTCCTCTAACAGGGAAGGGGAATTTTTCTGGGAGAGGTTTGTCATTAGGAAGGGAACAAGGAATTGGGCCAATATAGTAGCAGTTTTTTAATTCCAACCTGCTATTAAGCCGGTGATTATTTTCTTCCTCAGTGAAAACATACCCAAAGCGGATGCTCTGCACTGGGTTTCATGTTATGCTAAAGAGTTGCAGCCTATAGTTAAAGTTTATGATTGATTTAGCATTTGGAATGGTGAATTTAAAGGCACCATTGAATTTTTCCAGGTTAATAATACAGTGCAACCTCTCCCCAACATAACATATTTAGGTTCTGAGCAGGGTTACTCGGGTATCCCTGGAAGAGTAGGTATCCCGGGCAGCCAGGCACTTGTTTTACTAGAGGCTCTGCAGAGAATTTGGGTGGGGTCTGTGTTTTGAGGAAGTGCACACGCAGTGGGTCTAGTGCACAACAGATTGAGGACTGCAGGGACTTCATTCGTTTCAACAAGTGTGGGGAAACATGGATTTGTTTATCGGCAGTGCCCAGAGATATGGCACAATAGGAAAAACGTCATTCCCAGCCTCGCAAGGACCCTTCCTCCTTCTCTGAGCCAACAGGTTGGAGGATTCCATGTAGCCCCTCGAGGATTGATGAAAGCCCCATTTTGAGTGGCAGGGCCTTTCTGTTTTAGGGGGGAAGGAAAGGACTTACTTTGTCCTTTACTGATACAAGATTGGGAAGGAGTCAGGGTGAGGGAGTGGGAACTGCTGAGATCCAGGATGATACAGATAGGGACATGAGCACTGGGAATGTGGGGGAGACTATTGGAGATGCAGAGTGGGAAAAAGAGAACCTAGGGAAGGAAAATCCGCAGACGCAATTGACTATGCAGTAATCCCAGTCACCAGGGAGGGGTTGGTGGGCTATGGCAGATCCTGTAGTTGGGGAGCAGGTTTTGTTGGGCTCAACTTCAGGAGCAGGAGAGTTTTCTGAAATCAGACAGGGAAAGACAGGATCCAAGAAGTCTGCTGGGGTTATAGTAGCTGAGGGTGACCTAACTGGCCTAACCACACAGCATTTCCACAGTGCAAATGGGTAACAGGTTTTCTGTATTCGACCCTTTTGTGGACAAGAGAGAGCAGAGAGAGGAGCTTGTGGATGTGTAACAAGAACATGCACTGGGGGAAGGAACCAGGGGATACTGGGTTTCAGCAATTCCAGAAAGAATGATCAGAGTTGGGGTCAAGGTCTGGGGACTCAGGAGGCCCCCCAGGTGAGAGTAAATGAGCCATTCAACAAGGAAAAAGTGGCTAAAGAAAAGGAAAGAGCAAGTGAGAGGGGTGAGTCGACGGTTTCATAGCTATGACAAGGCAGTCAATGTGATGGGAATCTGAAATGCTGTGATGACTCAGACCTAAGCCCGTGTTTCGATGGTACTGGGAACTGCAACTTGGAACATGCACTCCCTCCTGAGTTCAAGGCAGATGAGCCTGCAGGTTTTCAAGGGGCAGGATTAGTCTTGTTTCCTGGGTCCCCACTAGATCCTGTGTGACATTTTGGGAGCTCAGAAGCACTGGAGAAAGAGCCCGTCTTTTTGGGCACAGGGCCTGATATGTACACTGGGATAGGGGTACAGTCTTATACTTATGCAGGATTGGTGCAATGGGTGGTAGAGCTGTAGCAAGGGAGGGGTTTCATAGTTGGTTTCTGTTACTTGGGTGTGAGGTCTTGTTGTGTCACTATCGATGGCCCATACCGTGAGAAGCTGAGGAAAGATCTTTTTAGAGAAGTTCCTGCTTTTTTAGTGACTGTCAGAGTGAAGCAACGTACAGGGTTACAAGCTGCTGAAATGCCCTTACAAGCAGTGTGTGATGCCTCTGGCATAAAAAATGGTTTGGGGCATGCTCATTTAAGGATGGAAGGGACCATTATGTTTTTAGAAGGGAATCTGGTAGGCAATTGGACAGGGTGTGTATGAAAGCTACCTCAATACCAAACAACATTGTCACATTCTGGGGTGCAGCTCAGACCGGGGGGGATTGTGTCACCATCTGCCCTGTAACCCTGAGTGCCTCAAAATGTCCTGCTATTGTAGCTCCATTGTCTGGGTGCTTCCAGCCAGCATCTGAGCATGCACTGAGTGTCTTTAAGCATTGTTACATCCCTGCCACACTCCTGCCTCCACCTGCTTTGGTTACACCTGGCAAGGTGATCCCAACAGGCCCTATTTCCCAATATTCCCCAAACTGTGTGCTCTGCAATGTCCAGCCCTCTCCTGGACCATTCAGAGAGAGAGATTAAGGTTTGTTTGTTCTTTTAAAGATACAATACTCAGGAACTTGGAAGAGCCCTCTGAGGGAAGGTATCAGAAGGAGACCCCATCGGCCGGAAGGCAGGTGATGCATTGTTCTAGGGATGGGGATTCCATGAACAACACTCCCAAGAGTAGGAGAAAGGTGGTGGTGGTCGGGGATTCCCTCCTAAGGGGGATGGAGTCATCTATCTGCCATCCAGACCGGGAGACTCGAGAAGTGTGCTGCTTGCCTGGAGCTGGAATCCAGGATGTGACAGAGTGTTTGCCGACAGTGATCAAGACCTCAGACAGCTACCCCTTCCTACCTCTCCACGTGGGCACCAATGATACTGCCAAGAATGACCTTGAGTGGGTCACTGCAGACTGATAAAAGAGTTTGAGGCACAAGTCATGTTCTCATCCATCCTCCCTGTTGAAGGAAAAGGCCCAGGTAGGGACCATCGAATTGTGGAGGTAAATGCATGGTTTTGCAGGTGGTGCCAGAGAGAGGGCTTTGGATTCTTTGACCATGGGATGTTGTTCTGGGAAGAAGGATTGCGAGGAAGAGATGGGATCCACCTAACGAAGAGAGGGAAGAGCATCTTCGCAGGCAGGCTGGCTAACCTAGTGAGGAGGGCTTTAAACTAGGTTCGCCAGTGGATGGTGACCTAACCCCAGAGGTAAGTGGGGGAGTGGGATACCAGGAGGAAACACAAGGAGGAGGGTACAAGATGGGAAGCCTCCTGATTCATACCAAGAAAGTAGGGCAATCAGCTAGTTATCTTAGGTGCCTGTACATGAACAAAAGATGCCTGGGAAACAAGCAGGAAGAATTGGAAGACCTGGCACAGTCAAGGAACTATGACGTGATTGGAGTAACAGAAGCTTGGTGGGGCAGTTCACATGACTGGAGCACTGTCATGGATGGGTAGAAACTGTTCAGGAAGGACAGGTATGGGAGGAAAGGTGGAGGAGTTGCACTGTATGTAAGAGAGCCGTATGCTTGCTCAGAGCTCCAGTTTGAAACTGGAGAAAAGCCTTTTGAGAGTCTTCAGGTTAAGTTTAGAGGTGAGAGCAACAAGATTGATGTCATAAGAACATAAGAATGGCCATACTGGGTCAGACCAAAGGTCCATCCAGCCCGACAGCAGCCAACGCCAGGTGCCCCAGAGGAGTGAACCTAACAGGCAATGACCAAGTGATCTCCCTCCTGCCATCCATCTCCACCCTCTGACAAACAGAAGCTAGGGATACCATTCCTTACCCATCCTGGCTAATAGCCATTAATGGACTTAAGCTCCGTGAATTTATTCAGTTCTCTTTTAAACCTTGTTTTAGTCCTAGCCTTCACAACCTCCTCAGGCAAGGAGTTCCACAGGTTGACTGTGTGCTGAGTGAAGAAGAACTTCCTTTTATTTGTTTTAAACCTGCTACCCATTAATTTCATTTGGTGACCCCTAGTTCTTATATTATGGGAACAAGTAAATAACTTTTCTTTATTCACTTTCTCCACACCATTCATGATTTTATAGACCTCTATCATATCCCCCCTTAGTCTCCTCTTTTCAAAGCTGAAAAACTCCTAGTCTCTTTAATTTTTCCTCATATGGGACCCATTCCAAACCCCTAATCATTTTAGTTGCCCTTTTCTGAACCTTTTCTAATGCCAGTATATCTTTTTTGAGAGGACAGGTTACAAACCATAGTTAATAGTTCCGCAATTTCACATTTGAGTTCTTTCAGAACTCTTGGGTGAATGCCATCTGGTCCCAGTGACTTGTTACTGTTAAGTTTATCAATTAATTCCAAAACCTCCTCTAATGACACTTCAATGGCAATTCCTCAGATTTGTCACCTACAAAGGACGGTGACAAATGTCATGGTGGGCGTGTGCTATAGACCACCGGATCAGAAGGATGAGGTAGACGAGGCTTTCTTCGGACAACTAACTGAAGTTTCCAGATCACAGGTCCTGGTACTAATGGGGGACTTCAATCACCCTGACATCTTCTGGGAGAGCAATACTGCAGTGCACAAACAATCTAGAAAGTTTTTGGAGAGTGTTGGGGACAACTTCCTGGTACAAGTACTGGAGCAACCAACTAGGGGCCGTGCTCCTCTTGACCTGCTGCTCACAAACAGGGAAGAATTGGCTTGGGAAGTAGAAGTGGGTGGCAACCTAGGCAGCAGTGACCATGAGATGATTTTGTTCAGGATCCTCACAAAACGAAGAAAGGAGAGTAGCAAAATATGGACCCTGGACTTCAGAAAAGCAGACTTAGACTCCCTCAGGGCACTGATGGGCAGGATCCCCTGGGAAGCTAATACGAGGGGGGCAAGGCGTCCAGGAGAGCTGGCTGTATTTTTAGAAAGCCTTATTGAGGGCATAGGAACAAACCATCCTGATGTGCAGAAAGAATAGCAAATATGGCAGGTGACCAGCTTGGCTTAACAGTGAAATCTTCGGTGAGCTTAAACTCAAAAAGGAAGCTTACAAGAAGTGGAAATTTGCTCAGATGACAAGGGAGGAGTATAAAAATATTCCTAGAGCATGCAGGGGTGTAATCAGGAAGGCCAAGGCACAATTGCAGTTGCAGCTAGCAGGGGATGTGAAGGGTAACAAGAAGGGTTTCTACAGGTATGTTAGCAACAAGAAGAAGGTCAGGGAAAGTATGGGACCCTTACTAAATGGGGGAGGCAACCTAGTGACAGAGGATGTGGAAAAAGCTGCAGCACTCAATGCTTTTTTTGCCTTGGTCTTCACAGACCAGGTCAGCTCCCAGTATGGGGAGGAGGAGAGCAGCCCTCAATGGAGAAAGAACAGGTTAAGGACTATTTAGAAAAGCTGGACATGCACAAGTCCATGGGTCCAGATCTAAAGCATCCAAAGGTGCTGAGGGAGTTGGCTGATGTGATTGCAGAGCCATTGGCCATTATCTTTGAAAATTCGTGGAGATCGCAGGAGGTCCCAGATGATTGGAAAAAAGGCCCATATTTTAAAAAGGGAAGAAAGAGAACCCGGGGAACTACAGACCGGTCAGCCTCACTTCAGTCCCCAGCAAAATCATGGAGTAGGTCCTCAAGGAATCCATTTTGAAGCTCTTGGAGGAGAGGAAGGTGATCAAGAACAGTCAACATGGATTCACCAAGGGCAGGTCATGCCTGACGAACCTCATTGCCTTCTATGATGAGATAACTGGCTCTGTGGTTATGGGGAAAGTGGTGGATTTGATATATCTTGACTTTAGCAAAGCTTTTGATATGGTCTACCACAGTATTCTTGCCAGCAAGTTTTAAAAGTATGGATTGGATGAATGGACTATAAGGTGGATAGAAAGCTGGCTAGTTTGTCAGGCTCAACGGGTAGTGATCAACAGCTTGGTATCTAGTTGGCAGCCGGTATCAAGTGGAGTGCCCCAGGGTTCAGTCCTGGGGCCGGTTTTGGTCAACATCTTTATCAATGATCTGGATCAGGGGTGGGAAAACTACAGCCCACGGGCCGGATCCAGCCCCTTGGGGCTTTGGATCCAGCCCGCGGGATTGCCACCACCACAGGCTCTGTGCTGCTCCAGGAAGTGGCCACACCATGTCCCTGCAGCCCCTGGGGTGGTGGTGGGTGCGGTGGAGAGCTCTGCACACTGCTCTTCCCTATGGGTACCTCCCCCAAAGCTCCCATTGGCCAGAAACGGGGTACAGTGGCCAATGGAAGCTTCAGGGGAGGTACCCACAGGCAAGGGAAACACGTGGCGCCCTCTGCACCCTCCCTCACCCCCAGGGGCTTCAGGGATGTGGTGCGGCTACTTCCCGGAGTGACAGGTTTCAGAGGAACAGCCGTGTTAGTCTGTATTCGCAAAAAGAAAAGGAGTACTTGTGGCACCTTAGAGACTAACCAATTTATTTGAGCATGAGCTTTCGTGAGCTAGTCTCTAAGGTGCCACAAGTACTCCTTTTCTCTTTTCCCGGAGTGGCGTGGCGTGGCACGGTCTGGCGCAGGGCCGGGGCAAGTAGACAGGCAGGGAGTCTGCCCTGGCCCCGGTGCGCATCACTGCCACCCCAGAGCCACTCTAGATAAGCGGCACCAGGCTGGAGCCTGAACCCCTCCTGCACCCCGCCCCCCAACTCCCCACCCTGAGCCCCCTGCCACACCCCGCACCCATCCTGCACCCCAACACCCTGCCCTGAGCCCCCTGCCGCACCCTGCACCCCTCCTGCACCTCAATCCCCTGACCTGAGCCCCCTACTGAGCACTCCACACCCCTCCTGCACCTAACCCCCTTCCCTGAGCCCCCTCATACACCCCACACCCCTCCTCTGCCCCAACTCCTTGCCCCGAGATCCTTCCTGCACACCGCACCCCCTCCCTCACCCTGCACTCTGCCCCCACTCCCCAACCCCCTGCCCTGGCCCTGCAAGCAATTTCCCCACTCAGATGTGGCCCTCGCGCCAAAAAGTTTGCCCACCCCTGATCTGGATGATGGCATTAATTGCACCCTCAGAAAGTTCACAGATGACACTAAGCTGGGGGGAGAGGTAGATACACTGGAGGGTAGGGATAGGGTCCAGAGTGACCTAGACATACTGGAGGATTGGGCCAAAAGAAATCTGATGAGGTTCAACAAGGACAAGTGCAGAGTCCTGCACTTAGGAAGGAAGAATCCTATAGACTGGGGAGCGACTGGCTAAGCAGCAGTTCTGCGGAAAAGGACCTGGGGATTACAGTGGACGAGGAGCTGGATATGAGTCTGCAGTGTGCCCTCGTTGCCAAGAAGGCCAACGGCATATTGGGCTGTATTAGTAGGAGCATTGCCAGCAGATCAAGGGAAGTGATTATTCCCCTCTATTTGGCACTGGTGAGGCCACACCTGGAGTACTGCGTCCAGTTTTGGTCCCAGCAGAGGGCAATGAAAATGATTAGGGGGTTGGGGAACATGACTTACGAGAAGGGGCTGAGGGAACTGGGGTTATTTAGTCTGCAGAAGAGAAGAGTGAGGTGGGATTTGATAGCAGCCTTCAACTACCTGAAGGGGGGTTCCAAAGAGGATGGACCTAGGCTGTTCTCAATGGTGGCAGATGACAGAACAAGAAGCAATGGTCTCGAGTTGCAATGGGGGAGGTCTAGGTTGGATATTAGGAAACTATTTCCCTAGAGGGTGGTGAAGCACTGGAATGGGTTACCTAGGGAGGTAGTGGAATCTCCATCCTTAGAGGTTTTTAAGGTCAGGCTTTACAAAGCCCTGGCTGGGATGATTTAATTGGTGTTGGTCCTGCTTTGAGTAGGGGATTGGACTAGATGAGCTCCTGAGGTCTCTTCCAACCCTAATATTCTATGATTCTATGATTAACCGGAGTTAACATTCACTTTAAATCAAACACAGCATTGGGTTGGTTTCAATTAAAAGCTAAGCAAGTTATTAACAAAGGGAGGTAGTATTTTTAGTGAGTTCAGAAACAACAGATAGCGTTAGAAATGGTGACAAGTAAATTAAAGTGAAAAGCACTTTCTAGCAGCTAAGACTTAACAAAACAAACTACAGCCTTTGTTCAAGATAGTTTCCTTACCAACCTACTTTCCAGCAAGGTGGCTGACTATCCCTTGTTCAGAATCTTCCACCAAGTCCAAAGTGATAAAAGTTCCTTTGTCTTCTTAGGTGAAAGATCCCTTGGGGTTCTCTGCCCTTCATTATAGTCCAGTGACCCTTTGAAATGGATTCTTCTGAAGGCTATTCCCCACCCCTCACCCCCAGTAAAGTTCATTTAAGCTGTGAAGATTGAAACATGGAGTCTCCTGGTGAAGGAAGTTTCATGCTGGTGTCTTCCCGCACCGGTATTTGCTAAATCTCAAATTGATCTGTTCCTGCAATCTCCTCCCCCTGCCATCATGATGGTTCTGATGTAATTTGCATCCCCATTGCCTGTTAATGTACCTTGGAAGTACCTTCAAGGTGGATGAACCACATTCCTTTGTGTAGGGTGGGGTAATTTCAGCCCTGCCTGGCAGACACATTTTAAGAACATAATTCCCAGTATGTTTGTAATTTTGAATTTGTCCTCCATGCATACAGCATGCAATAATATTAATGATCAGTAAATTCTTAGCTTTATGTTGGTGTCTTACATGACACCTTTTGGGTATAGGTTATGACATTAGTGAGCTGGGGTACACTGAACTGATCGGACTAGTGATCCGGAACAGCCAGCATGGATTCACCAAGGGAAGGTCATGCCTGACTAATCTAATCGCCTTCTATGATGAGATTACTGGTTCTGTGGATGAAGGGAAAGCAGTGGATGTATTGTTTCTTGACTTTAGCAAAGCTTTTGACACGGTCTCCCACAGTATTCTTGTCAGCAAGTTAAGGAAGTATGGGCTGGATGAATGCACTATAAGGTGGGTAGAAAGCTGGCTAGATTGTCGGGCTCAACGGGTAGTGATCAATGGCTCCATGTCTAGTTGGCAGCCGGTATCAAGTGGAGTGCCCCAAGGGTCGGTCCTGGGGCCGGTTTTGTTCAATATCTTCATAAATGATCTGGAGGATGGTGTGGATTGCACTCTCAGCAAATTTGCGGATGATACTAAACTGGGAGGAGTGGTAGATACGCTGGAGGGGAGGGATAGGATACAGAAGGACCTAGACAAATTGGAGGATTGGGCCAAAAGAAATCTGATGAGGTTCAATAAGGATAAGTGCAGGGTCCTGCACTTAGGACGGAAGAACCCAATGCACAGCTACAGACTAGGGACCGAATGGCTAGGCAGCAGTTCTGCGGAAAAGGACCTAGGGGTGACAGTGGACGAGAAGCTGGATATGAGTCAGCAGTGTGCCCTTGTTGCCAAGAAGGCCAATGGCATTTTGGGATGTATAAGTAGGGGCATAGCGAGCAGATCGAGGGACGTGATCGTTCCCCTCTATTCAACATTGGTGAGGCCTCATCTGGAGTACTGTGTCCAGTTTTGGGCCCCACACTTCAAGAAGGATGTGGATAAATTGGAGAGAGTCCAGCGAAGGGCAACAAAAATGATTAGGGGTCTGGAACACATGAGTTATGAGGAGAGGCTGAGGGAGCTGGGATTGTTTAGCCTGCAGAAGAGAAGAATGAGGGGGGATTTGATAGCTGCTTTCAACTACCTGAAAGGGGGTTCCAAAGAGGATGGCTCTAGACTGTTCTCAATGGTAACAGATGACAGAATGAGGAGTAATAGTCTCAAGTTGCAGTGGGGGAGGTTTAGATTGGATATTAGGAAAAACTTTTTCACTAAGAGGGTGGTGAAACACTGGAATGCGTTACCTAGGGAGGTGGTAGAATCTCCTTCCTTAGAGGTTTTTAAGGTCAGGCTTGACAAAGCCCTGGCTGGGATGATTTAACTGGGAATTGGTCCTGCTTCGAGCAGGGGGTTGGACTAGATGACCTTCTGGGGTCCCTTCCAACCCTTATATTCTATGATTCTATGATTCTATGACTAGCTGGAACTCACTACAAGGTTCTAGTAAGCCCTTTGCCCTCTTGCACAGGGATACAGATGGGCAATGCAGCCTGTAGAGTTTTCTAACCCCTGTTGGTCCAATGTGAGGGCTGGTCTGCCGACGGGCTGGTCTGTCTGTCAGCTTTTCCACCCTCTCTTTTATTTCTCTCCCCCCTGCGCATTACATACTCCAACACATAAAAGGAATACACTGGCTTTGTTTAATATTCTTATTTACCAATTTCTATCTACCTCATTCCTTGCTCTCGGGCCTTGAGCCCAGTCCTGGGAGGCTTCCCACGGTTCATGTCATCTGGGCAAGATTCCAAGGTTCATGCCCTTGAGAGGAGCCGTGTGTGCACTGCTCCTACACAACATTCCGGGTGTGCCCTGAATGTTGCCAAGTGCATGAACCTTGCATGAATCCTACATCCCCTCCTTTTTTGTTTATTTGTGCTCGGCCATCTCATGGTAGCCATCAATTTGCTTTTGCAAGCCATTAACTCCCGGACAGACAAGGTCATAACTCGTGGAGCCTGCCAGAGTGGCACTCGACAAAGCCTTAACAAAAAGGAAATACATTGCACGCAGCAACAGCAAGAAATAAGCCCAAGAAGGTAAAGTGTAGTTGGCCAGGCCCCAATTAGCCATGCTAGAGTACTGGGAAGAGAGGTTTGCATAAGCAGAGAGCATCATCTCATTCCCTATTTCCTCAGGGTGACAACATACTGGAATAAGGCACATACCTAACAATTATTCAGCTGCTACAAAATCAAATAAACAAAAGTGGGTAACATTTGCTATTGAAGCCAATCTTTCCCATAGGTTATATGTCATTCGGGCCCGTAACGGAGGAGGCGCTCCTGAGTCAACCCCTACAGGAACTAGCAGGCACATAAGGCACACAATCAATACAGAATTAGCAGTGATTTGGGTGACAATGGCCACAACCAGAGTCTCAGGAGTCTCTGGCTGTTGGTTTGCTGCCAGTCTTCATTGAGCCACGGTGACCAATGCTTTCACTGCTCCCCATGTCACGGGCTGGCTTGGGACGCTACATCTCCTCGGTCTCTGTCCTGCCATTGTCGACCCGGGAGGCACAGCGTTCTCCTCCAAGGTCAGCTGAAACTCCAGTATGGGGTTTGACATCCCCTGGTGCCACACCATGCTGTTTCAGTCCCAGTCGCACACACCGGGCCAGAACCCACAACGGTCCTGCAGGGAGAGACACAGCAGCATATCCCCGACCCCAAGTAATTAAAAGTACTGGGCCCAACCATTGCGGATCGGGCAGCTGACGGTAATAGACACGCAGTCTTTCCAGTACCTCGGACTTATGAAAATGCCAATCCGCGGGGGTCTGCTGATCTGTATTCAGTGTTAAATTATTTAAAGTAAACAAAAGGACACGCAATTGTTGCTGAATGTCTCCTAAGGTTCAGAGACGCAGCTCCCCTTGTTTTAATTGTTTGTCAAGCAAGGTTTTTAGTGTGCGATTTGCATGTTCAACAATAGCTTGGCCTGTGGAATTATACAGGATCCAGTGTTTGAGACGGACGTCCCATTGGGCACAAAAGGTGGAGAGGGCTGTGGAGCAATAGGCTGGGGCATTATCCATTTTTATCTGGCTCAGGCGACCCATAACCGGAAAACAGGCTAGCAAATGGTGAATAACTTTGGGAGTGGCTTCCCCACGCTATGGGGTCGCCCAGAAGAATCCTGAATAGGTATGAATGGAAACATGTAAAAACGAATAGGGGCGGAATTGGTGGCACGTGAGTGACATCCATTTGCCACAGCTGATTCGCTGCGGTACCTCTGGGGTTAACGGCATAAGAAAAGGTAGGGGCAGCAGCGGCACAGTGGGAGCAGGAACGAACAATAGAACGTGCATGATCAGCAGGAATGTGAAACTGTCGGGCCAAAACAGAGGTAGACTGATGAAAAAAGGAATGGCTTTCGATGGGATCAGAAAAAAGGGAATTTACCTGACCACGTAACGCACGATCAGCGCGCGCATTGCCCTCAGTGAGTAGCCCAGGCAGAGGGGTATGACTGCAAATATGAGCAACAAAATAAGGGAAATTACGAGTGGTGAGGAGATACTGTAAGGACAAAAACAGGCGAAGAAGGTCCGCATCAATCTGAGGGGTAATGAGGGCAAGGGGTAAATGATCGATTACCTGATAAACATAATGCGTGTCCACAATCAAATTAAAGGGACAATCAGCAAAAAATTGAAAGGCCAAAATAACAGCAGCTAGTTCCAAGGACTAGTGAAGATCTCCAAGCGCTGTGCATGCAAATATTGTTGTACAAGTGAATGAAGCGCTTTCAGCTTTTCTAGGGGGAGAGGCCACTCGTCAATCCATACGGGGTCTAAGGATTGCCATACCAATGGTAATGCGGAGGGCAAGGTGGGTGAGGGAGGGTTTTGGGCCATTATATATTAATATCGAGGGTGGTGTCCAGCTTTACAAGTAAGTCACGGCCCCAAATATTGAGGTGGACAGGGAGCACAAAAGGGCGGATTGTAGCAAGGGCACGGCCTCCTGGTTTAGAGACCATGACCCAAGACAAACTTTGGTGCCCGGGTTTGCTACCCCCGATCCCCCACAGCTCTTTAGAAGGAACTGTTGGCCAACTGACCGGCCAGTCCTGATCACAAATCACCGTAACGTCAGCTCCAGTGTCCACCAGCCCTGTAAAAGGAAAATTATTTAAAAGAAGTGTTAACTGAGGTTTCGAGGGGTGGAGTGACATTGTTAGAGCAACAAATTGAGAGGACGTGTCGTGAGGCGGCGACTGAGACAGCGTCGATCCAAAGCCTCCTCCTCCCCGGGCTCAATCCTGTGCGGCTGGCACCTGATAGGGGACTAAAATCAATTGTGCAATTGACCGTCCACGCGGGAGCGACTGTGGAAGATGGGTCCACACCTGAACCTTAATAACGCCAGTGTAATCAGCATCAATGACCCCTGGGATGACCAAAAAAACCCTGTTTCCCAGCGTGTGAGCGAGGGAGAACCAGACCCACAAATCCGGCAGGGAGAGGTCCCGTCACCTGTGTAGGTATGGCACAAACCTCCCCCGGCAACTGAAAATCAGCGTCCTCCTGCATAATCAAATCAAGCCCTGCACTTCTGGAGGTCGCCGCCCTCATGGAGTCTATGGATTTTAAGGCAGAGGAACAGTTGTCTGAGTGGGAAACACCCCCATTTGGCCCTGGGTTCGGGGGGGACCCATCGTGCGGTTTCCCGACCCTCTACGACACTGATTAGCTCAGTGATAGCCCTTCCGACACTTGGGGCACTTCTTTGAGGGGAGGGCGGGTGCTGTCGATGAGCGGCACTCCCGCTGAAAGTGACCCTCCTTACCACAGCAGTAACAACGCTTCCCCTCCTTCCCGCTTTTCCGCAGGGCGGCGGCCAGAACCCCAGCTTTACGTGCTTGTGTGCTGATGTTTTGGCACGCCCGCAGCATGTCCGACAGCTCTAGAACGCCAGCGGCTTGTGCCGCCTGGAGAGCACGGCGGCAATCCTCGTTCGCATTTTCAACCGCCATTTTTAACAGGATCTCCTGAGCTGCCGCAGGTTTATCCACCTGTCGGAGGATAGCCTCCTGCAATCTGTTGGTAAAATCCATAAAGGACTCTGATACACCCTGACGGATACTGGCAAAGCTTTTGGTAGGCTTGCCTGAATCCAGGACCTTCCGGAAAGCATGCTGGGCGCCGGCAGAAATAATGGGGAAGACAGCCTGCTGGAGTTGAGACTGCATCTGAACAGTAGCAAATGGGCCCTCCCCTGCTAACTGCTCATAAGTGACACCTTGCGCTATATATACCTGGGCTTGGCGTTCCGCCATCTGCCGATACTCACTAAGCCAAATAACATACTGACTGGGCTTCAGCATCATGTGCAACAGCACCTTCCAATCTTCAGGGACCAGGGTGTACCCAGTACCTAGCCCTTCAAGGAGACCACCATTCATACGTGCTAGTGAGGCCGAACTCGCGAATCACTTTCTTTACCTCTCTGATCACCGAGTAAGGCAAACTGACCCAGTTTGCAAGCTGGTTGCCCTGGCCATCATCCTGCCAGGTCACCGGACAAACTGAGACCAGATCAGCTAATTCCTCTGCTGTAAGATCTGGGCGAGTCTTTGCTGCGTGAACCATTTGTTGCACCAGCGAAAGCCCCTGAGCAGACGCAGATGACCCCCCGGGGGGCCCTAGAGCATGGGGCCCCATGGGGTGATGGTGACCACTCACCGGCTCCAGAGGGGAAGACAAAGGAGGCGGCAGTAATTGAGACACTGGGGGCAAAGCAGGGGGAGGGATGGCTGCAGGATCGGACGGGGGTGGCGAG
Source organism: Caretta caretta (assembly GCF_965140235.1). Taxonomy (NCBI): domain Eukaryota; kingdom Metazoa; phylum Chordata; order Testudines; family Cheloniidae; genus Caretta; species Caretta caretta. The sequence continues at coordinate 13,472,076 of NC_134209.1, forward strand.
ATTGGCAGCCCCTCTATTGGCGCGGGAGAGGGTCTTTCCGAGGCGACACGCTGTATCGTGTCGTGGCAGAGGTGCCAGGCATGTAAAGCCTGCACGGGCGCCCGAGGCTCTATGTGCAATGTCTGGCCCAACCGCTCCCAGTCCGCTAGCTTAAGGGTTCCGGCTTCAAGTAACCACGGGCATTGGGCACTCACCTCCTGTAGCAGGAGAGTGAGTTCTCGAGTGGGGCAATCATGCTGAGCCTTATGCAGCAAATACTGTAGCTCATTGTGGTGTTGCACTTGCAAAGCAGAGAGGGAGCTTCCCATACTTACCACGATGAAAAATACTCACCGGGATCCGCGAAGCGGATGAGTGACGCTTCTGAAACCCTTGCCGGGCAAGGTGAGTGCTGAGGGCCCCACGTTTAGGCGCCAGTTGTTGCGGTTCAAATACAAGACAGAACAAGGCTTTAAGCAAGCAAGCAGGCTGGTCTGCCGACGGGCTGGTCTGCCTGTCAGCTTTTCCACCCTCTCTTTTATTTCTCTCCCCCCTGCGCATTACATACTCCAACAGATAAAAGGAATACACTGGCTTTGTTTAATATTCTTATTTACCAATTTCTATCTACTGCATTCCTTGCTCTCGGGCCTTGAGCCCAGTCCTGGGAGGCTTCCCACGGTTCATGTCATCTGGGCGAGATTCCAAGGTTCATGCCCTTGAGAGGAGCCGTGTGTGCACTTCTCCTACACAACACTCCAGGTGTGCCCTGAATGTTGCCAAGTGCATGAACCTTGCATGAATCCTACACCCACTCACACCTTTGACTCTCCCCAAAATGCTTTGCGAAGCTTGCAACAGCATTAGCAACATGCAGTGCTGATCTGCCTTCCCCAGGGGAACCTCCTGAGGTTGTGACACAATGACCTTTGGCTATGGTTACTGGAAACGAAATACTTGCTCACTTAATAATGAATTGTCAATAAGAAACATTGAAGCATATTTATGGAACAAGAAACAGTCTGGAAGTTTTGTGCATACCAGATGGAATGGTGAGAACTGACAAAGAGAAGTCTGGTGATCTCTCGGCGTTCCCTTTCAGGATATCTGTATACATCTGATTACAAACATTATTTTGCACTGCAGAACTGTTTGAGAGATCTTCATAGTTGATTGCAAGCAGTGGCATGCATAGAAATAAGGGTCTTAGAAGAGGTAAGAAGGAAATGGTTCAGTGCCACAGAAGAAAGCTGGAATCAGATAAATTTGCAAAGGATTTTAGGACAAAAGATGGGGCAGCCTCCTGTAATATATGTGCAGGATGTAAGGACACCAGATTGCAGCAGGACACAGTGGGGTTACAGGATCCCAACACTGGATGGGTCCTTAGAGACCCTGCTGGCAGGTGGAGGGTAGGTCAGGAATACTTTTACACTGAGCTCTTTCATAAACAAACATCCCTCTTTTCAAGCAGCAGCGAAGTTGGGGCAGTACTGTGAATTTTCTCATATTGGCAGATGAGGATTAGGCCTCACTTGTGAGGCCAGTAGAGGAGATGGAGGTTCAGGCAGCTATCTTGTTACTGAAGAAGACAACTTCCCAAGAGGTGGATGCTTTGACAGTAGAATTTTATCAGAAGTTCATGGGTCCCCGCTCTGTGGTGCTCTCATGATTTCAGTGATGCTGTGACCAGAGGCACATTGGGATCTTCCTTTTATGAAGCCTTTTCATTTTTTGGGCAGAAATGGCATTTGGAAGATGTCAGGAAGGGGAGGCCTATTGCCCTTTGGAACATGGGTTACAAAATTTTGACTTCCATTCTAGTGGGGAAAACAGCAGGGAGATGATTGCATCCCAGTCAGTCTAAATCAGTTAAAGGTCACACAGTGGCAGTCACTTTATGTAGCTTGTGGGATGCATCTGAAATTGGGAAACAGGGAGAGTGGCAGTGTTATGTTTTGGCTTTGCTGACAGTTGCTCTGTCGCAGTATGGTATTCCCCCTGTTTATTAGCTGGCTATGGCTGTCCCATGTTCAGGCATTATGTATCCCACTAGGAAATGGGTAGAGGGGTGAGGCTGCAGATACATTCTGGAGCAAGGCAAGCCTGTCCCCTGAGTCCATTGTCGTATTCTTTTCTATGGAACCTTGACTGTGGGCAGTGTGTGGTAACGGGATTTCAGGGCTTAAATATGAAGATTAAGGAGGAGAGGAATTTCACTGAGTCAATGAAAATTTTCACCCGTGTGGATGATATTACAGTGCTGGTAGGCAGGATAGGAGATAGGGACGTATTTTTTGGTGCTTTACATAACTATTCAGCAGCAGCCTAAGCAATGATTAACATGAAGAAGAGCAAGGCTTTGTGGGTGGGGATTTGGGAGTGCTCATGTGCCTTTCTGGAGGAGTTACAGATTGTGATGAGCCCTCCTGGGATTAGAGATGTTTTGGGACTCCCCTTCAGCAGTGATTCAGTAGCCTCATTGAACTGGGAGAAGTGGTTTGCCTCCTGTAGGGTCTACGGCAGAAGAGATGGACCCTGATGTTGGCAGAAGGGGTGATGTGAATTAAATTAATTCCCATTACCTCTTTGCATTTATGTGGCAGGTGCATATCCTCCCCCTAGTTCATTATTGGTCAGATTTTTTCAGATGCTCTGGGGCAATAAATGTAATCTTGTGAAGAGAAGAGTCTACTTGCCAGTGGGGAAGGATTGCCCTGAAGCTTTCTTGCTGGTGTTGTTTTTTTCTTTAATTTTCATTGGATTCACATGGGTGGGGGCAGGTCCTGGGCCACTCATTTTCCAGCATTACTAGGAAATAGGGAAACTGGTGGGAAAAAGAGGAAGGTATTTTTCCCTGCACCAGCCAAGCAGGCTTTCTCTTAGATGTGACTTGCTTTTAAGATGCATATCCAAAGCACTTTGTTATTCTGCTTCTTTAACGTCCACAGTTGGGATTTGTGGGCTTCAAAACTTAGAGTCCCGCTGTTGCATGGCCAGGCTTATGGACAGTTGGGTTTGGGACTTCTTCAGACAGCAGAGGACTCAGCATCTGCCTTGATAAGGAAGGAGATACATTTGCCATGCATTTTTTTTGAGACCCTGGCAGTTGTTAATGCAGTGCTTTTATACTGTTTGGTCTGTCTTCAGGCACAGAATGACACACCTGAAACTTTATTTCAGACTATTTGTGCATGGGTGGAAGGAGGGCCTTGGTATCAGACTGACCTTCTTGTTTTCACGGCAACAGGTCTAGGGTGGAGAGGGTTTGGATGGTCTCTTTTTGTAGGTGATTCCTTCCAGTTGCAACTGTAATTTTTGGTTTCTGTTTTGAAGTTTTTATTTCAGTAAACAAGACCAAAGCATCTGCAGAAGGTTAAAAATAGCCTGTCAGAAAAGGAAAACATCTTGAGGAGAAAAGTTTTTAGAGAAAACAAACATTTATAAAGGATAAATAATAGAAAAGCTACTCAGCAGATAAAGACACATCCAGGGACAGGGAGAAGTGAAAACGAGGGAGAGAACAACGCAAAGACACAAACAATTCAGGAACTGTGGAACTTAGTTACACAGACGTTTTGCTTGATGCACTATACATTCGTGATTGAATGGGGGGTTGGCTGGTGCCTAAACCTGTCTAGATGTTAGGGGTTGACTAAACAGAGAGTTAGTACATGGTGTGACGGGGCAAGGTCTGGTGGCTATAGAAAAGTAGTGGGAGATAGATATATTAGCTCCAGGCTAAACAAATCCCTGGTACCAGGTTAAGTGAAATGGTAGCTGCTCCAGGTCAATTAAGATACCTGGGGCCAATTAAGAACTTTCCAGAACACAGGGAGAAGGCTAGGTTGATTGGGACACCTGAAGCCAATCAGGGACTGGCTAAACCTAGTTAAAAGCCTCCCAGTCAGGTGGGTGTGGATGTCAGGAGGTGTGAGAGGAAGTTGCGCTGTTGGAGAGGCTGAGTAGTACACACCATTTCAGGCACAAGGAAGGAGGCCCTAAGGTAAGGGTGAAGTGGAGCTTGAGGAAGTGAGGGCTGCTGTGGGGGAAGTAGCCCAGGGAATTGTATGTGTCATGTTTCTAAAAGGTCAGCTACCATAGCTGATACTATTAGGGTCCCTGGGCTGGAGCCTGAAGTAAAGGGCGGGCCCGGGCTCCCCCCTTTGCCCCCTCCAATTAATCACTGAGACTGGGAGACAACAGAGACTGTGCAACTTCTCCTCACCTCTCTCGCTGGCTTATGATGAAAATGGCTCAGTAGACTGTGACCCTTGTCACTAGAGAGAGAAGGGTTACGTGGAGGGTCACAGTGAGCCTCTGAGGCTAGCGAAATCCACCAGGAAACAAAATCCGCCAGGAGACAAGGACATAGCTTTGTCAGAGTGGCAAGCTGGGGTGTAAATGTACAGCACACTAGCTTGCTGCCCGCTACTTGGCTGAGTGATGTTTATAATGAACACTCTACATATGCTGTCACTGTGCCTCAGTGGGGACCACCCATCGGTGGCACTGACAACCTTCAGCACACCCCAAGATAAAACACTACAACATAAATCCAACAGCTAAACAATTTCCCTGACCCAGGGCTTCCCTGCCAATGTCTTGCTGCTCCTGACAGATCTTCTGCAGTCCTACAATCCAGTCTGCGTGGAGCCCGCTGCGGCAGAGCCAGTCTGCTTCCTGTAGTTGCCCTCCTCAGATGGAGCTCTGGAAGCCACTATAGAAATGAGGTGCTCATCAGCCAAGCACCTGACCCTTTGCCTGCTGGTTCTGATCATCCCCTTCCACCCGACCGAAACAGCTGTTCTCAAAGGGGGCTCCATCTCCAAATAGGGCTGGCTAGTGCTTAAAGAGGCAGGGCCACCCTGTTACAGTGCTGCTGAACAGCAGCCATTCCATGAACACGTCTTGTGGGGAGGATGAAGGTTGCTAGGGAAACGGCATATGTGGAGGAGGAATGGATGGTGGCCTGATAGAGCGATGGATGCAAGTGTCACTGGCTCCAGAGAGAGAGGTGCAGAGATGATGCCCCACTGTGCTTTTATTCCCGGTTAGTGGATGCCCTCTTTGGGTCTTCGCTGAATTCTATCCAATTTGTTTCCATCTCTCTAGTGTTTAAGGGCCGAGAACTGAACTATGTAGGCTCGCTATAAGAAAGTCCGTTCAACCAGCCTATGATTTCGAGACTCACTGGTACTGTAATTCAGTGGGCCATTCCAGTGATCAAAATCTGAACAAATGAATGAATTACAGTACTGTGATGCCTGCTATGCCAACTGCTCAGCCTTTTGATGGGCATTTTCCCTCTCACGGATTGGGGGGAGGATACCCCAAAAATATTGCAGATGCAACATCGTAACAAAATCGGACCAAGCAAAAACAACAGGCCACTAAATCAATCACATTGTCAAATACTAAGTGACTCTCACCAGAATTATGGCAATTCTGAAACATTATTTCCTTCTTAATGGATGTGGAGCCTTTTAAACATGTTTTCTGCCCTCTATTTATTGAATCATAGAATCATAGAATATCAGGGTTGGAAGGGACCTCAGGAGGTCATCTAGTCCAACCCCCTGCTCAAAGCAGGACCAATCCCCAACTAAATCATCCCATCCAGAGCTTTGTCAAGCCTGACCTTAAAAACTTCTAAGGAAGGAGATTCCACCACCTCCCTAGGTAACGCATTCCAGTGTTTCACCACCCTCTTAGTGAAAAAGTTTTTCCTAATATCCAACCTAAACCTCCCCCACTGCAACTTGAGACCATTACTCCTTGTCCTGTCCTCTTCTACCACTGAGAACAGTCTAGAACCATCCTCTCTGGAACCACCTCTCAGGTAGTTGAAAGCAACTATCAAATCCCCCCTCATTCTTCTCTTCTGCAGACTAAACAATCCCAGTTCCCTCAGCCTCTCCTCATAAGTCATGTGTTCCAGTCCCCTAATCATTTTTGTTGCCCTCCGCTGGATGTTTTCCAATTTTTCCACATCCTTCTTGTAGTGTGGGGCCCAAAACTGGACACAGTACTCCAGATGAAGCCTCACCAATGTTGAATAGAGGGGAACGATCACGTCCCTCGATCTGCTGGCAATGCCCCTACGTATACATCCCAAAATGCCATTGGCCTTCTTGGCAACAAGGGCACACTGTTGACTCATATCCAGCTTCTCATCCACTGTAACTCCTAGGTCCTTTTCGGCAGAACTGCTGCCGAGCCATTCGGTCCCTAGTCTGTAGCGGTGCATGGGGTTCTTCTGTCCTAAGTGCAGGACTCTGCACTTCTCCTTGTTGAACCTCATCAGATTTCTTTTGGCTCAATCCTCTAATTTGTCTAGGTCCCTCTGTATCCTATCCCTACCTTCCAGCGTATCTACCTCTCCTCCCAGTTTAGTGTCATCTGCAAACTTGCTGAGGGTGCAATCCACACCATCCTCCAGATCATTTATGAAGATATTGAACAAAACCGGCCCGAGGACTGACCCTTGGGGCACTCCACTTGATACCGGCTGCCAACTAGACATGGAGCCATTGATCACTACCCGTTGAGCCCGACAATCTATCCAACTTTCTATCCACCTTTCATTCATCCAGTCCATTCATCCAGCCATTCATCCATACTTCTTTAACTTGCTGGCAAGAATACTGTGGGAGACCGTGTCAAAAACTTTGCTAAAGTCAAGGAACAACACGTCCACTGCTTTCCCCTCATCCACAGAGGGGGGTGCCCCAGCATGCATCCGATGAAGTGAGCTGTAGCTCACAAAAGCTTATGCTCAAATAAATTGGTTAGCCTCTAAGGTGCCACAAGTACTCCTTTTCTTTTTGCGAATACAGACTAACACGGCTGTTACTCTGAAACCTCTCATCATAGAAGGCAATTAGATTAGTCAGGCATGACTTGCCCTTGGTGAATCCATGCTGACTGTTCCTGATCACTTTCCTCTAAGTGCTTCAGAATTGATTCCTTGAGGACCTGCTCCATGATTTTTCCAGGGACTGAGGTGAGGCTGACTGGCCTGTAGTTCCCAGGATCCTTCTTCTTCCCTTTTTTAAAGATGGGCACTACATTAGCCTTTTTCCAGTCGTCCGGGATCTCCCCCGATCACCACGAGTTTTCAAAGATAACGGCCAATGGCTCTGCAATCACATCGGCCAACTCCTTTAGCACTCTCGGATGCAGCGCATCCGGCCCCATGGATTTGTGCTCGTCCAGCTTTTCTAAATAGTCCCGAACCACTTCTTTCGCCACAGAGGGCTGGTCACCTCCTCCCCATGCTGTGCTGCCCAGTGCAGCAGTCTGGGAGCTGACCTTGCTAACATACCTGAAGAAACCCTTCTTGTTACTCTTAACATATCTTGCTAGCTGCAACTCCAGGTGTGATTTGGCCTTCCTGATTTCACTCCTGCATCCCTGAGCAATATTTTTATACTCTGCCCTGGTCATTTGTCCAAACTTCCACTTCTTGTAAGCTTCTTTTTTGTGTTCAAGATCAGCAAGGATTTCACTGTGAAGCCAAGCTGGTCGCCTGCCATAATTACTATTCTTTCTACACATCGGGATGGTTTGTCCCTGTAACCTCAATAAAGATTCTTTAAAATACAGCCAACTCTCCTGGACTCCTTTCCCCCTCATGTTATTCTCCCAGGGGATCCTGCCCATCAGTTCCCTGAGGGAGTCAAAGTCTGCTTTTCTGAAGTCCAGGGTCCGTTTTCTGCTGCTCTCCTTTCTTCCCTGTGTCAGGATCCTGAACTCAACCATCTCATGGTCACTGCCTCCCAGGTTCCCATCCACTTTAGCTTCCCCTGCTAATTCTTCCCGGTTTGTGAGCAGCAGGTCAAGAAGAGCTCTGCCCCTAGTTAGTTCCTCCAGCACTTGCACCAGGAAATTGTCCCCTACCCTTTCCAAAACTTCTTGGATTGTCTGTGCACCGCTGTATTGCTCTCCCAGCAGATATCAGGGTGATTGAAGTCTCCCATGAGAACCAGGGCCTGCGATCTAGTAACTTCCATGAGTTGCCAGAAGAAACCCTCGTCCACTTCATCCCCCTGGTCCGGTGGTCTATAGCAGACTTCCACCACGATATCACCCTTGTTGCTCACATTTCTAAAATTAATTCAGAGACTTTCAGGTTTTTCTACAGTTTCATACTTGAGCTCTAAGCAATCATACTGCTCCCTTACATACAGTGCAACTCCCCCACCTTTTCTGCCCTGCCTGTCCTTCCTGAACAGTTTATATCCATCCATGACAGTACTCCAGTCATGTGAGTTATCCCACCAAGTCTCTGTTATTCCAATCACATCACAATTCCTTGACTGTGCCAGGACTTCCAGTTCTTCCTGCTTGTTCCCCAGGCTTCTTGCATTTGTGTATAGGCACTTGAGATAACTCGCTGATCATCCCTCTTTCTCAGTATGAGGCAGGAGCCCTGCCCTCTCGCGCGCTCCTGCTTCCTCCTGGTATCCCACTTCCCCACTTACCTGAGGGCTTTGGTCTCCTTCCCCCGGTGAATCTAGTTTACTAGGTTAGCCAGCCTGCTTGCAAAGATGCTCTTCCCTCTCTTCGTTAGGTGGAGCCTGTCTCTGCCTAGCACTCCTCCTTCTTGGAACACCATCCCATGGCCAAAGAATCCAAAGTCTTCTCTCCAACACCACCTGCGTAGCCATTTGTTGACTTCCACAATTCGACGGTCTCTACCCAGGCCTTTTCCTTCCACGGGGAGTATGGACAAGAAGACCACTTGCGCCTCAAACTCCTTTATCCTTCTTCCCAGAGCCACGTAGTCCGCAGTGATCCGCTCAAGGTCATTCTTGGCAGTATCATTGGTGCCCACATGAAGAAGCAGGAAGGGGTAGCGATCCAAGGGCTTGATGAGTCTCGGCAGTCTCTCCGTCACATCGTGAATCCTAGCTCCTGGCAAGCAGCAGACTTCTCGGTTTTCCTGGTCGGGGCGGCAGATAGATGACTCAGTCCCCCTAAGGAGAGAGTCCCCGACCACCACCACCTGCCTTCTTCTCTTGGGAGCGGTGGTCGTGGAACCCCCAACCCTAGTACAGTGCACCTCATGCCTTCCAATCGGCGGAGTCTCCTTCTGTTCCCTTCCCTCAGATGTATCATCTAGTCCACTCTCCGCATTAGTAGCTGTGGAGAGAACATGAAAACGGTTACTTACCTGTATCTGTGTTGCTGGTACATGGATGCTCCCCTTTCTTCTGGAGGTCACATGCTGCCAAATTTCTTCACCATCCTCCTGTCCCCGCTGCGCAGCCTGCTCTGAATCTTCAGAACATTGTGCCCATTGAAGCATATCCTGACATTTGTCCAGGAAATCTTCAGTTTCTCTTATGCAACGCAGGGTCGATACCTGTTGCTCCAGACCTTGAACCTTCTCTTCCAATATGGAGACCAGCTTGCACTTTGTACAGACAAAGTCGCTTCTGTCCTGTGGAAGAAAGATAAACACGGCACATCCAGTGCAGGTCACTACAGCTGAACACCCCCCATCCATATTACCTTCCTTCTACAAGCTCACTCAGGAGTTGTAGTAACTACTCAGAGAAGCCGGCCAGATGTAAGCCTCAGCAGGCTCTCCCCAGGCGAACTCCCAGGCAAACTCCCTCTGTTAGCCTCTCTGCTGTTCGCTGCTCAGCTGAGGCGAATGCATTAGAGGATCAGAACATTAATATTATCTCTTAAGGCCTATTTGTGAAAAACAACATGGAATGAAAAACAGCATTTGCATTAGTTTTTTTTTTTTTTTTTTGCGGAAGTGTGAGGGTTTTTTGATGGATTCCATTCAAAAAGAGTGCAGGGAGACTTTGACAATTAGCATGCAAAGGAGACCAATATTGCACTTAGCTAGTTGAAATGCAATTGATTAACTGACTGTTACGTAAACACCTTGGGGTTGCTTTTCAGAGCATGGAGGGAACATTGGCTGCTCCCATTGGCTTCAGCTGGAGTTGCTGGTGCTTAGCGTTTCTGAAAAGTAAGCCCCAAGACAGAGGGGAGTGTAATGAGGGTCAAGAAGGGTAAGATTACAGGGAATTTCTCCCTCCCTCTCGAAGGAAAAGTGATACCAAATTAGATTACCCTTAGACTTCATTTTGAAGTTTGACATTCAGGACACAGATCATAAAGATGAACTATAGTCTCTGTCCTTCTCTTTTTCATCTTTTCTTTATATTGTTGCCCTTTTTTCCAACATGAATGGCCTATTCTTGCCCCTCTATCTTCTGGCAGTCTATGTCTAGCACCTTAAAGCTCATCTTCCAGTGCAAAAGCAATCAATGACATGGACTCTGGGTGGATTCTAAATGTAACTTGCTTTATTTGCACACACACCCCAGTCCTGGTCACCTCACAGCATGCTGGCAATCTCTTCTTCCAAGAATCTCGACCCAGTGCCTGTCCCCAGGAAAGAGCTCTGCCTCCAGAATTGACCCTAATCAGAGACCAATGCAGACAGCTAACTCTGCAGTTGCTCATACAGCTCCCACTCTAAGGACCATTGCAACTAAACAGAACTTTGCATAACCCAAAACTAACATTACCCAGCATGTCTTCCTGAGACTGAACATTTGCTCACACACGAAGAATAAAGGATGTGGAAGTCTATGTGTAACAGCACCACTTTGTAACATCTGACATAACTGCATAGACGTAGTTCCCAATTCTCCACTTCCGTACACCTTGCATCATCACTTACACCAATGCAAATCAGAATTCTCCCCTCCCTTACACCAGGGTCAGCATTTTACCCCCACTTTGCACAGGTGCCAATGACAAGGCAAGGTGCCCAGCAGCAGAGAATCAAGCCCATAAAATACACATGGCAATGAATTGCTGCATTTTCACCAACAGATATTTCTCTCTCATCTGGGGTCTCTCCAAACAGTACGACTGCACTCTTTCACATCCTGAGCAGAGCAGTTTTTCTGTTTCCTAGTAGTATTTTGACTGCAGCTCATTGCTACTTATCCGGGATTGGAAATGTTTAACAAATAGTATTAAAGAATATACACATTTCCTTACTAACTGCCAAAGAAAGGAATTCAATCAATGGATGCTGTGACTCCTGGTCTTACAAAAGAGGAATCAGGGAATGGAGCTCACAAATATGTTTGAATTAATTGAATAATTCAGTTTAGCATTAACAAGATGAAAGTACGGATCCCCTGTTGGGAATGCATGTATAATGCATATGTGGATTTTTCTGCATCCCTTTTATTATTCAGATCCTATTGAGCAATCACAATCATGAAGATGGTGTGCAAACAATTAAAATTTAAGCAAAGGGATTTTTTAAAAAGAAAATTGGAGTGTGTAAATATTTCATAGAGGAAACTTTTTTTTTCTCCTTCAAAGAGAAGAGAAGCAGCAGAAGAATTTTAGAGCATAAACATAACCATTCTGTCTCTTCCAGGGGAGAATGAGACTTATGCCTGTTAACTATAAAAGAACAAAATTCTAAGCAGCAAGTGAGGAGGACGTATTTGCATAATGTATTTTATTTACATAAATTACATTGCTTATAGCATTACTCTGCTCTGACTTGGCACAGGTAGGAGACAACAGTTCAAAGTGAATGTGAAGAGAGGAGTAAATAGCTTGTTATGACACTCCTCTCTATGCAAATCTAGCCTCTTCACTGGGTCTCTGCCTTTGCATGTCCTCTGTCTTGTACCATGCTAGAGAGCACAGGATTAAATTCTAGATGAACTCTTCAGCCTGATTATGGCCTCCTTTAGAAAGGGAAATCAGTACAACTGTCAAACCCCCTCCCCCCCCCCCCAAGAGCTCCCGTATGTTAACTTCTGTATGTTGAGATTTGACAGGCACTGGCTGTGAATTTTCTCACCATAACAACCAAATACAAATGTCAGCAACAGCTCTATTTGCTCAGTGGTAGTTTTCCTCTCTCATATACAAATCACTCTTTGAGCACAAAACTTTCCTTGCCCTAGTTTCAGTGAGCAGAACCCTAGGGACAAATCAGGCTCTGAGGATTGTTTGTATATAAGTGCCTGTGAGATATTTCATTTTCTCTTTAAGTCTTGACTAAAACAATCCATTGACAGCAGCACACATGGCCCCTCAAGAGTGAGTCCGCTCTGAAATATGACAGTGTTAAAACAGCACCTTCTTACTCATCAGATCTGCTGTTTGTGTGTGCATTAGGAGTCAGAGCTGCTGTTTGTAATGCTTTTAGTACTGCTTATTCAATGTGAGAGCTGGAATTGCCATCCCATAGGAAATTCTGATATTTCAATGTTTCTTTTTGTATCTGGCCGAAAAGCTGAAATATTGACTTTTTTTGTGCAATGAAAAAGTTCCCAAAATTCCAATTTGGAAATGTTGAAATGTTTTGTTTTGACATTCCAAAATCAAAATATTTCAGTTTCTTGAACTGAATAGGAATTATGCAGTGTACTTGCAGCCGTGTCGATCATAGAATCATAGAATATCAGGGTTGGAAGGGACCTCAGGAGGTCATCTAGTCCAACCCCCTGCTCAAAGCAGGACCAATCCCCAACTAAATCATCCCAGCCAGGGCTTTGTCAAGCCTGAGCTTAAAAACCTCTAAGGAAGGAGATTCCACCACCTCCCTAGGTAACTCATTCCAGTGCTTCATCACCCTCCTAGTGAAAAAGATTTTCCTAATATCCAACCTAAATCTCCCCCACTGCAACTTGAGACCATTACTCCTTGTTCTGTCATGTGCTACCACGGAGAACAGTCAAGATCCATCCTCTTTGGAACCCCCTTTCAGGTAGTTGAAAGCAGCTCTCAAATCCCCCCTCATTCTTCTCTTCTGCAGACTAAACAATCCCAGTTCCCTCAGCCTCTCCTCATAAGTCATGTGCTCCAGCCCCCTAATAATTTTTGTTGCCCTCCGCTGGACGCTTTCCAATTTTTCCACATCCACCTCGTAGTGTGGGGCCCAAAACTGGACACTGTACTCCAGAGGAGGCCTCACCAGTGTCGAATAGAGGGGAACGATCACGTCCCTCGATCTGCTGGCAATGCTCCTACTTATACAGCCCAAAATGCTGTTAGCTTTCGATCCCAGGATATTAGAGAGGCGGGAGGTGGTATCTTTTATTGGACCAATTTCCATTGGTGACAGAGACAAGCTTTTGGGTCCTTGTTCTCCTCTGTGGGCTGAGCTCCCAGGCCAGGTTACCATCTCCCATGATGCAGGTTCAGTTATGTGGCTCCTGTGGCTCCACAAGGCTCAGTCATTTCAACCAAAAATTAGTGACCAGCTCTGTTCAACACCGCTATGGGGGAGAGAGCAGGATTCCCTTCCTTCCTGGGCATCTCAGTGGGCATGACGACTAGGCTTCAGCCAGTTACAGCTGTGCCAACCTAGGTCAGACAGTGGTACTGCCCGGGTCTCTCCGAGGGCCTAGTCTGAGCAGCCGGGCTTTTGTTATGGGGGATGGTAAGTGAGGAGGAAAAAACAGAACTTGATACCAACCTGCAATGGGAAAATTGGGCCTTGCTGACAATGGGAGTCAGCAAGAGGCACAGCTGAACCTGTGTTAGCTACCAGTGTGAACAAGGCCAAGCTGCTCACCACCATTTCAGAAGATGAGAGCAAGGGGTCTGAACACACAAATGGCAGCACACACTAGCAATTGAGTCATGCAATACTGGTGTAGCAACTGCCTGCTGCTGACCCCTGTTGTCAACTCTGGGTAATTTTCCTAGTATAGACAAGGCTTGAGAACTCATGCTGAGTTTGCAGGGTTGGCAGGTAGAAAATAATCACCCTCTTTATACTTGTAAATTGAGTGTTTCTGAGATACAATAAATGTTGGGCCATATTTAGAGACACTCACTTCAGTCAATCTATTCATTCTCTATAGCGCCTTTCCAGCTTTCACATGGCAATTTTGTCCATGCACCCTGGAACTGTCTGCCAATCCATTGCCAGAGCTCCATTGCAGCTGATCTCATGCAGTGCATCATGCAAAGCAAGCTTTGGCCCAAGCTCCGTGCATCAGGACCAGGGATGTTGTTATAGTAAAGGGAAAGGTATTGCTAGGGTTTTTGCCAGAATGCTTTTTGCAAGCAGCGATGTGAAGGAAGCTGGCATGGTTCCCAGATCCAGAGCTGGGCCACAGGTTAGGCTGAGGAGTAGCTGCCATCTCATTATTTCCTTGTAGCAGGCTTGCTCTGCACACCAGCTGACACATGGGATCAAAGTAAAAATGACTGTTGTCAGTAAAGCTCTGCTAGTGGCAATGATTCCGCGCAGTCCTTCTGTCTCCTTTGGGGCAGACAGCTCAGCCTGTTTCCAGAAGCGTTAACCTCCTGGGGAGCTGACTGTTGTCTGCTTCCACTCCTGGAAGCACTGGGTGATTTGTTTTAATAATGGTTTAGTGGCTGAACAATTAGTCACTGTCACCCGGATGAACAGAAAAGGATATTTGGGAGCTGGGGCTATACTCTGCCAGTGAAAAGCAAAATCCAAATCCATAGCAAGAAGTGATGGATACTGTGTGCCTGGTTTTAAAGCAATACATCTTATGCTGCTGCCCTGGCTCTGCTTTCCTGCCTCTCAATCTCTGCTTTTGTTAAGGTTACAAATCACTTTGGGGTGTCTGAAATGCCTCAAGGCTTCAATGGCCCCCGCAAGGTTAGTCTGTCAATAGACAATGCCTTATATCACTGCAGCTCCGGACTATGTGCTGGAGAGGTTAGCATGGCTGCTAGCTTTCTTCTCATTCTCTGCTGTAGGAGCATCCCACTTGAATAATAAGATCATGACCAGCAAACATTCAGAAAGTGGCTTGACCCCATTTTTGACACTTGCTGTTTGTGCCGAAACTCACAATGAAGTGGGATCAAGTCATCGATGTCAATAAATGAAAAACACAAAGAGTTTTGCCTCCTCCATTGGCCTCGATGATGACACACTGTGTAACCTCTCCTAGCTGCGTTCATAGGTCAAATCTATAAATGCAACGGATGAGCTACTTCTGAGCTGCTCTGCTAGACACAGAACCGCCGTGGTGGGGAGAAGCCAGGCACAACCAGACTCCTGCTTTGACAATTTATTTTTAAACACTATGGGCCAGAGTGTGCCCTCAGTTACTGAGCTGTAAAAGTTACTCCAGATTTACACCTGAGTGGCTAAGAACAGAAGTTCCCCTAATGCTGTATTGGAGTTATTTTTATACATTGGCATTTGTAAGCCACGAAAAAGTGATAATATAAAAATAATGCAATGTAGCAGGAAGTTGTGCTACAAAAAAGATGCCTTCAGGAGCAGATTCCTTACCTGAGTATCTAGGCCTGGAGAGCATCCAGAAACAGGGACAAAGTAGCTGCACTTCTTTTCCTCTGAATGCACCCATGCAATGGTGACTGGAATGGGAGCTGCATTTTCGAGTTGGGCAAATCCTGGACTTGCGGGCGTGCTGGCCGTTCAAAAACCTCGAAAACAAATGTTGGTTTCAGGTTGAACAAAAAATGATTTTTTTTTAAATCAGCAAATCAAAAAATAAATAAAATTTGGTTTAAGGTTGGATGATGCAATATTTTGTTTTATCCAAAGCAAAATGCTTAGTTCTGATTTTGGGCATTTTAAAACATTTCTAAAATATTAAATTAAAGAAAATTTTGAAACAAAAAGCTGTTTTGAGTGAACTTTTCAATTGTTTTTGGTAATTTTTGTTAGGGTTCCCTCCCTCCAAAACATTTTGGTGAAATTGACATGAATTTATGAAATGTTTTGATGTCAAATTGCATTATTCTTTTCAGAAAAAAAGGTTCACTGGAAAAATGTTGCTGACTCCGGCTGCATGGAGAATCACCGTGTGGCTGTGTGCCACTCACAGCTTCTGCTCTACAGGAGGGACCCTCCAGCAACCAGATCCACTGGCTTCCTGGTGCAAAACTACCATTGCAGACCCAACATTGGGCCCTACACTGAGATCTCTATCCTGTCTCTCTGTCTACATACAGATGGATGCCATGTGTATATGTGCAACATATGTATCTTTTGCATGTGCTGTCTGACTGTCTATACATGCAGTATTCATCTGTCTCTTCAGCTGTATATATGCAATATCCATCTGTCTATGCCAAACTAGTTAAAGAATTCCAGCCTCTCTAACTAAGATGTATTAAAAGGGAGATGTTTTAAATAGGGTTGCCAACTTTCTAATTCCAGAAAACGGAACACCCTTGCCTCACCCCCTCCCTCATCCCTTCCCTGAGGCCCTGCCCCTTGCTCACTCCATCCCCCTCCCCAGTGATGAGCTGCCAAAATCTTAACAACCGGTTCCCTCCTCACCACATGAGGGGGTCGTGGCCCACCCCCGCCCCCTGGGGACTCCTGCCCCATCCAACCCCCCCAGTTCCTTTATGCCCCTCCCCTGTCCCCTGACTGCCCCCAGAACCGGGCAGGAGGGTCTCGTGGGCCATCGTAGTGTGTGCCCACCCTGCCCCTAAGAGCCAGAGGGACCTTCCGGGGGGCAAGGTGGGGAGTCCCAGCGGTGCTTACCTGGGGCAGCTCCCAGGAAGCATCCAGCAGGTCCCTCTGGCTCCTAGGGGCGGGGGAGCGTAGCTGGGGGGGGAGCTGTGGGAGCGGCCGCTCCCCCCACTGATCACATCAAAAGTGGTGCCTGAGGTGCTGACTCCTGTGGGTGCTCTGGGGCTGGAGCACCCACAGGGAAAATTGGTGGGTGCAGAGCCCCCACCGGCAGCTCCCTGCCCCACGCCTGGCCCCAGCTCACCTCCGCTCCGCCTCCTCCTCTGAACCCACCACCCCGCTCTGCTTCTCCAGCCCCCCCCCAGCTTCCCGCGAATCAGCTATTCGGCAGGAAGCCTGGGAGGGCTGAGAGGCAGGCGGCAGCTTCCCACTCAGGCCCAGGTTGGCGGAGGTGAGCTGGGGTGGGGAGCGGTTCCCCTGCGCCCCCCCCCCCCCGGGTTACCTGCTGCAGCGCGGGCGGCCCTCCTCGCGCCCCCTCCCCCCACCTGAGCTCACCTCCACTCCGCCTCCCTGGGCCTGAGCGAAAGCTGCAGCCTGCTTCTCAGCCCGCCCCGGCTTCCCGCGCGAACAGCTGATTCGTGGGAAACCGGGGGTGGGGGGGGGAGCTCAGAGAAGCAGAGCGGGGCGGCGCGTTCAGGGGCGGAGGCGGAGGTGAGCTGGGGCTGGGTGTGGGGTGGGGAGCTGCCGGTGGGTGCTCTGCACCCATCAAATTTTCCCCGTGGGTGCTCCAGCCCCAGAGCACCCACAGAGTTGGCGCCTAAGGCGCTACTTTTGGCCGTTGTTAAATTTAGAAGCCCTTTTAGAGCCGGTTCTCCCTCGCGGAACCACCGGTTCCAGTGAACCGGTGCGAACCGGCTCCAGCTCACCACTGCCCCTCCCCCGTCTCTGGAACTCCTTCCCCTCACCCACAGGCTCATTTTCACTGCAAGGCCCAAACAGGGGCCAGGAGAAGGCCAGGAGCTGCAACGGTTTGACTGTGGGAGACGGCACCTGAACACCTGGTCACCCTCGCTGCAGGAGACTTCCCGTGCTCGCGGGCCCCTCACCCGGGAGGCTGCTGCGCTGTCGTGCCTGGCGTGAATGTTGGGCCCCAGAGCGAAGGGGCCAGAGGCTGGCCACCTGGCACTGAGAGGGCTCTGCTCTGCCTGGGCCCCGTGCTGCTGGCTGAATTTTATTGTCTGGTTTTATTGCCTTTTTATTTTCTCTCTGTGATTATGATGGTGCCGGGAGGACGCCACTCTTCCAGGGGCTGCCTAAATCACCCAGCCAGGAAGGGAGGAGGGTGGGCTGGAGGGGAAGAGATGGGGATGGGTGGGTGGAGGAGAGAGGATAGGAAGGGAAAGAAGCCAAGGATGAGAGCAGGGTGGAGGTGAGAAGGGGCAGTGAAGGAGAGAGGAGGGGATGTGGGGTGGATGGAGATGCAGGGGGAGGCAGAAGGCTACAAGTGCATGAGGATGTGGGGGGCACAGGGATGTATAGGGACATAATGGGAGTGCAGTAGGGAATGGAGGGGGATGGGTTGTGGGGGGGGTGGGACAGGGGATGGGGTGCAGGGGAGATGGAACGGGGAGGGATGCAGTGATGGGGGTGCAGGGCAGAGGGGGAGGAATTGCCCAGAGTCCGGGGCTGCTGGGGCCAGCGGCGGACTCAGGAGAACTGTCCCGGGTTGGGGGGATGGTGCTGCCAGGCTGGACTGGGCGCTGGGTTCATCTTATTCTCCTCCCCTCCAGCAGCCCCATTCCCAGCACTTGGAGAGGGGAATACATACCTCGAACTCCTGGGTGCCAGCGATGAGGCAACAGACTGCAGTTCGCAGCAGGGCATGCGCCGCAGCTCAGCTCAGCCACAGGAGGAGCGTGAGAAGAAGAGGCTTGGCAGCAGCGGGAGAGGGGCACGCCACGACCCCTCAGCAGCCAGTCATGCTAGTTTGTCCCCTGCCCTGACCCAGTCAATGGGAGCTGCGTCTGCAGGCACGGGGCGGGGCAGCACATGGACCCCCTGGGCCACCCCTCAGCCTACGAGCCGGGCATGCTGGCTGCCTCCTGGGAGCAGCGCGGTGCAGTGGCTAGCAGGGAGCCTGCCAGCCCCGCTGCATGGTGCCACCAACTGGACAGTTAATGGCCCGGTCAGCAGTGCTGACTGGAGCTGCCAGGATCCCTTTTCGACGAGTCAAAAACCGGACACCTGGTCACCCTAGCAAGGAATGTAGAGACTTCCCCTCTCCTTCTCAATTTTCTTTCCAGTACCAGTCTTGGCTTGTCTTCACTGCAGCGCTAGTTCAGGTTATCTAGACTACGGCCATGTCTGCACTACAAATTTATGTCAACACAAGTTACGCCAGCATAAAGCTGCCGCAGTTGTGTGCATGCATCCTTGGCTCCTTGTGTCGGCAATGTGGGTACTCACCAGGAGTGCCTGTATCGAGGCAGAATGTGGTGCACCATGGGTAGGTATCCCAGTTTGCAACCTGTCACTGCACAGCGCACTGTCTTGTGGGAAGTTTTGGCAATGCATGATGGCGCCGAAATGAATCACACAGGGGTGATTGGGAGCATGGGGTCAACTTCTCAGTGTGCAGTTGTCTCCATCCAATAATGTCATCTGTAGCCCATAATTTTTGCATCTTTTTTCAAAATCCCACAAACCCGCATGTCCCTCCTTGCTGTCCATTATCTCTGACAGAAACATGGAGCCTGCACAGCTCTGCACTATTGCCTTGAGTGTTATATTTGCAGAGCTGCAAGAAGAACAATGGAGGACAGATTTATGTGGGATAGAGCAAGAACCAATTCAAGGTTGTTGTTGGTGGCATTCACAGAGCAGATGCAGATAATGGGCTTCTGGGCCCAAGATATGAGGCAGTGACTGGTGGGAATCACATCATTATGCAGGTTTGGGATGATGAGCAGAGGCTCCAGTATTCTTGAATTCACAATGCCACATTCCCGGATCTGTGTGCCAAGCTTGCCCCAGTCCACCAGTGCAGGGGCACCTAAATGAGAGCAGCACTGACAGTAGACTGACAGTATCAATCACAAACTGTGGAAACTTGCAATGTCAGATTGCTACCAGTCAGTCAGAAATCAATTTGTTTGCTCACAAGATTGGACCTTAGTGAGAAAAATATCCCATGGTTATAGCTGCCTGCTATATCCTGCATGTGTTCTCTGTGAAGGAGAGGAGGAAACCTCTGCACCCCGGGTGAAGGGCGGAAGTGGAGCAGCTATCTGCTGAATTTGAACATCCAGACACAAGGGCTTTTAGAAGAGCTCAATGCGGAGCTGTATGGCTCAGCAACGCTTTGAAAGACCATTTTAACAGTGAGCCCGAGAAACACATTTTGCTGTACTGTGCTGTGCCTGGCTCTGCTCTTTCGTGGCCTGTTAGGAATTGTGTGATGATTGCTGTGAATGTAGGACTATAACACTGTCAATACATTTAGTAATTTTGTTTGTGGCTTATCCTATCAGTTGTGTCACACTGTCAGTAACAAGTAATCGGTTGCTTTCAGACCTGCTAAGCACTCGGTAGCAGATGGTTCGAACTAATAAAGATGAGTCATGTTTTAAATATTAGACATTTATTTTGTAACAGAATTCAATGCAAAACCCCTTCTGAAATATTAAAATAAATTCATTTAAAACGTGATAAATTAAGAGCACAGAACTTATGAAGAGAAAAGAACATGCACATCCATTTCAGCTACACGTACACCAACGGTGGCTTTCAAAGGCCTGGGTCTGTGACGTTGCAATTGTCTTCAGTGTCCCCCAGGGTGGAGTGGTGGGGGTAGTGCAGTGACCCCGAGGCCATGTGGAATGTTGGGGGGAGGTTAATGGGAAGGTCCCGCTATTGAGTTTGCAGTGGGCTGCAGAGGGAGGCAAGCCCGGGCTTGTTGAACCTGCAGGTCCAGCAGAGTCTGCAGCATCTGTGTTTGCTGTCTGAGAATCTCTCCATTATGTCCTGGTGCCTCTCCCTCTCCTTTTCCTGCTGGGACTCCTGGGCCTGTCTCCTCTCCACTCTTTTCTTCTCCAGGCTGTCCACAGTGTTCATCCTCCAGGCCCTGTGTTCGTGGTCCGATGCAGCGCTGGTTTGCAGGGTCTCATTGAACGTGTCATCCCGAGTCCTCTTCTTTCTCCTCCTTATCTGGCTTAGGTGTTCTGTGGGTGTGGGGGGGAGACCCTGAAGGCCACAGAGGCAGCAGCTGAAGATACAACACACAGCGGTACATTGTCAGCACATTCACTACAGAGAGCGAAACTACCGCTGCTGAACTCACTCCCCCTGCTCCCCTAATGTTGTAAACTCTACATTCTCACTTGGGATTGGGATTGCTTGTGCATGGCCCCACTCGCAGCACCAGCCCTGGTGAGTATGGCCCACTGGGGTTGGGGAGATGCGGAGGGAATTGCTCACTGGCATGATTCTCTTGGCACAGGGCAATGGCACTGAGCACTGGCACCATTTCCTACAGACGGGGGTGATTTTAGCTGATCTCTCACTCGTGAGTGTAACAAAGGCAGAGAGAGCAAAGCTGCTGCTAGGATCCCGAAGCCACCAGGGTCCATATGCTGCTAGCCTGTGCACTCCAATGTCGCCTGCTGAAGTTATCACTGACTGGCATGGGAAAGTGTCTCACCGCGGCGGAAGAAATAAGGCTGCCTTCTCTAGAAACCTTCAGCAGGGGATTGCAGACACCTCCATGAAAGTTTCATCGAGATCTCGATGGAGGATTCACGAGACATGCCGGTGCACATAAACAGACTGCTTCACTTGGCCCCCTTGGCCTAACAAGGGGAATGAAAAGCAGGTAGCAACTCTACCTCTCTTGGTTGTGCCACACCCTCTTCTAGCTTGAGTAAAGTAATGAAAAGTCAACAGTTGTGTCCTGCCATTTTGGGGCTGCCATCCCTGTAATGGAAAAGTTAACTACGCACCTACCTGAGGTGCCTTCCCCTGCATCAGGCTCACCTGTGCTCCACTGGTGGAATTGGCTGGACGGCAGCGAAGTCAAAAACAGGTCCTGGCTCTCTGCACAGATGGATCCCATCGGTCGCCTGACCCCATACTCCTCCTCTTCCTCACCCACCTCCTCTTCCTCGCTGTTCATAGAAGAGGCCTGTGAGTCAGGCTCCTCAGAGGTATCCACTCTGGTCTGGGGTGGGTGAAAGCAGATCATTGTAAAAGTGGCAGGTCTGTGCTCAGCACTGGATTGATTGTTGGCCTCCCTGGCTGCCTGGTAGGCCTGCTGCGGCTCGTTGGCTGTGACATGGCACTGCTGCTGGTCCCTGTCTTATCCCTTCTCCTGCAATCTGCTCATAGACATCCACATTTCTATGGCTGGTTTGGAGCTGCCCCGGAGATCCAATATCTTTTGTCTACTCCAGGCCAGAGCATGTCTGGAGTGTGTAGCCAGCACAGTGAGCTGGCAGTTGCACTTTGCTAGGTGTTCTCACCAAGCCAGGCAATGATGTAAAGGAATTTCAAAAATTCACGGAGCTTTAAAGAAGAGGAGTGATTCCAGTCTACATGAGTCCTGGGCATTGGAGTTCACAATGGTGATAAGATGGTCACTGGGGAGCATTGTGGGACAGCTGCTGGAGGACTGTCAGTGCTGACATAGGTAACACTTGTACATTGATCTGGGTTCAACGTTGCTTGGGGAGGTGGTGTTACTATGGTGGTGTAATGGACCACTTACTTGGGTGGGAAACAAATGTAAGTGTAGATGCATGCATAGCTAGGTTGACGGAAGGCAGTTTACATTGATCTAACTTTGTAGCATTGACCAGGCCTCCACCCACACCTAGAAATGCTAAAGTGGCACAGCAGTGTTGCATCTGAGCTGCTGTAGTATAGACACATATTACAGAGATGGACGGGGTTCTTCTAATTGCTGTAGTACACCCACCTCTCCAACAGGCAGTAGTTAAGTCAACAGAAGAATTTTTCACACCCCTGAGGGATGTAGTTAAACCAAGCTAACTTTGTAGTATAGACCAGTCCCTACACTCAAGTTAACTCCTCTTGAGTTAGCCTTGCTCGAGTGAGAGTGACCACAGTGCAAACTACCTTGGAGCTGCACAGAATTTGGACTAGCAGCACAGAATAGCGGAGGCCCCACTGCATTACTAGCTCAGACATCAGCAGCACTTGAGCTTCAGCCCTCTTGCTCTGACAAGCCAGCTAGCTCAAGTCTAAGGGTATACCTACATCACAGAGCCTATGCTGGCATAGTGCTGTACACCAAGACTAAAGCTCCAGTTAACCTGTTGTGTATGGATGGAAGTCAGGCTAAGGGCAACACTTGAGTTACATCTGTTTTTGAAGTTTTTTTGTTGAAGTATTGCCACTTTTAGGTCTGTTTAGGTCTGTAATCTTACAACTACAATACCCACCTGCTGAAGTGAAGAAACAGATTGACAGAGCCAGAAGAGTACCCAGAAGTCACCTACTACAGGACAGGCCCAACAAAGAAAATAACAGAACGCCACTAGCCCCCTTCACCATCACCTTCAGCCCCCAACTAAAACCTCTCCATCGCATCATCAAGGCTCTACAACCTATCCTGAAAGACGACCCATCACTCTCACAGATCTTGGGAGACAGGCCAGTCCTTGCTTACAGACAGCCCCCAACCTGAAGCAAATACTCACCAGCAACCACACACCACACAACAGAACCACTAACCCAGGAACCTATCCTTGCAACAAAGCCCGTTGCCAACTGTGTCCACATATCTATTCAGGGGACACCATTATAGGGCCTAATCACATCAGCCACAATATCAGAGGCTCGTTCACCTGCACATCTACCAATGTGATATATGCCATCATGTGCCAGCAATGCCCCTCTGCCATATACATTGGTCAAACTGGACAGTCTCTACGTAAAAGAATAAATGGACACAAATCAGACGTCAAGAATTATAACATTAAAAAACCAGTTGGAGAACACTTCCATCTCTCTGGTCACTCGATTACAGACCTAAAAGTGGCAATACTTCAACAAAAAAACTTCAAAAACAGACTCCAACAAGAGACTGCTGAATTGGAATTAATTTGCAAACTGGATACAATTAATTTAGGCTTGAATAGAGACTGGGAGTGGATGGGTCATTACACAAAGTAAAACTATTTCCCCATGTTTATCCCCCCACACTCCCCTCAGACATTCTTGTCAACTGCTGGAAATGGCCCACCTTGATTATCACTACAAAAGGTTCCCCCCCACCCCCACTCTCCTGCTGGTAATAGCTCACCTTAAGTGATCACTCTGGTTACAGTGTATATGGTAACACCCATTGTTTCATGTTCTCTATGTATATAAATCTCCCCGCTGTATTTTCCGCTGAATGCATCTGATGAGGTGAGCTGTAGCTCATGAAAGCTTATGCTCAAATAAATTTGCTAGTCTCTAAGGTGCCACAAGTACTCCGTTTCTTTTTGGAGAACTAATGTAACTGGTGTCATTGCAAGAGCCAAGAGAGTGAAATTAGAGCTATGAAGGGATTTAGAGCCAGACCGTTTAAAACTATTTGTTTTTGCTGGTTTTGCAAACACCTATTTAACATCAATGACTGATTAACATTTTGAATAAAGGAAGTCTTTATTAAACAGTCAGTACCTTCAGCCCTCAGTGTAGGTGTTAAGAGCAAACATTAAAAATCGCTTAGACTTCCCAGTAGTACTCCAGCAAATCCTGAGAAGTTCAGATTTTATGTCTTTATGGTCCTGATATTTCTAAGGTGTAAATAAGCAAATTTGTTTTATTATTAAAGAAAAGCCTTGCAGGCCTTCTTTCTCAATCACAGAGTAGCCCAAAATACCACAAGCCCAGTATTTTAAAAAGGTCACCCTGTAAGTGAAAGAGGGTGGGAAATGTTGCTGGATTTGGAGTTCAAGACTACAGCTGGGCAGGAAATTGTTTTACCCTTCATCCAAACATTTTCAACAACATTTCTTTTCTTGAATCAGCACAAAAAGTCAATCTCAAGAATTTTCATGAATAAAAAAGCTGAAAAAAAATCAATTTAAATGAATCAAGACGCTTTGTTTTGATTAACCATTAAAACATTTTTTTACTACAATTTAGCTTCAGTTTCTAGGTGAAAAGTTGTTTTGAACTAGGAAACCTGGAAATGTTTCTTTTTGGAAATGTTGAAATGGAACAATCTCAATTTCAACAATCTCAAATCTGAATTTCAACAATCTCAAAACCCATTTTTCTGAACATTTTTCAAGTTGAGAAATTTGTTGAAACCAGCCCTTTCTTTTGGCTTTGATGTCTCAGCATTTTGTGATGAAAAATGTTTCTTGACCAGCTCTATTCAAGTCCCTTTCCTGCATTGGTTAGTGCAGAAAATTGGGAGCCAGGACTTTTGGGGTCAAATCCTGCCTCCCCACCCATTGATGTGAATGGCAAAACCCTCACTAACTTCCATGGGGCAGGATTTCTCCCTTGGGTTCTATTCCCAATACAGCCGCTGATGTAACTGGCAATAGTTGTGGTGTATTTAAAACTATGTTAAAATTACAAGCTAGCACTTTAAGTTTGAAGAGGTTTTCCTGATCCTCCTTGCAGGCTATGGTGCTCTCTAGGCAAGTGTGTGATCAGACAGCCTATAGTAAGGCTGGGTGAGTTGCACCTCTCTGTTCTAGGAAGCAGTCTGTTTCATGCCCTCAGTTTTTGGGTTCTTGTGTGTTATCACTCTGAACTCTAAGAAATAAAATACTGTTACATTGTCACCTTCCAGTGAGAGGATTTATCTTTTTTTTCTAACGTCTTTGTGTGTAGGCCTTGAACATAAGAGATTATTTGAGTGGGATCTTCAAATTCCACTGAATTCCAGTAGGTCCTGGGTGCTTAGCTCCCTTATGCTCCTTTGAAACCTCCAACCCTATTCTTTCTGTGCCTCTATTTGCCGATCTGTAACATGTGCACAGTAGCATTGACCTATCTTGCAGGCATGTTGCAACTCAGTTGTTATTGTAGGGTGCCTTTTCGAGATTGTTCCATGAAAGCACCAGTAGAAGTGCAAACATTTATTACATTTTTACCAGTATCTGCTGATTAGACTTTTTAAACAAACATATATCAGGCCAAATTCTACTCAGTAGCATCAGCACCAGCCAGGAGCCTTAATGAGGTCTGCCTTGGCTCGGTTAGATATGCTGTACACCTGGCTGGTAACCCAATACATCTGAACTATCATGCAAATGTAACTCATCAAATTAAAGGTACAAGCCAGACATCAGTATTTTTTTGCCTTCCTCCAAAATGTTGAATACAAACATATTTGCAAGGGTTGGAATATGTCAGGTATGTTGAATGAGGAAGTTGTAAGCAAGGGTATAAATGTTTAGGGATTTAAATACTGCAGATAAGAATACTTTTCCTTTTCTTTTCCCTTTACCTGGTGTTGATTAGGTAAGAAATGTTTGCCATCTCATTTTATAGTGTAGGAAATAGAACAATTGACGTGCTGAGAAGCAGGTAAAAGGACCAGTGTCCTTAACACTTGCATTGTTTCTCCTAGGTTGAAATGCAATACAGAGCATTTCCAAATTCTTGTGGAGACAGCTGTTTCATTAAGAATATTCAAACTGTTGTGGCATAACGTGTCTTTTGTGAGAATTGTGCGTCTGTCTTGACTTTGTTTGGGACATAAGGCAGAATTTGGTATAGAGTATTCATGAGGAATTTGCTATCAAAATCCTTTTACTACACCTACCTAATCTTACTCAGATAAATGGGTTAGCCGGATTGTATCTTTGAGGTACTAAAATCTGTGGTAAAACTTTAATAGATAGTTATAGCTTTATCATGTTGGCATGTTTACTAGGATATTTTTGTGGAAGCTTTAATATCACTGCGGCATCACCCTGTTGTAAAAGAGGGGTTTAGTGTTTTAGCTGTAATGACCATTGCCTGAGCTGTAATGGAGTTATGTCGCTCTACTGATTGTAAGGACCAATGTTGCCTTGGACCAAGGTTTAAAAATGCCAGCACAAGTTGTGTCTGATTCCCTTGCAGGTCACGATGGGTTTCTAACCATTGCTCTGGCTAGAACTAGAATGAGCTGCTGAGTTATTTGAGACACCTTTCAAAGATTTCCCTCCTCTCATCAATATATAGCTCTGGTCAGAAATCATGCAGTCAACAGGAAGGGGTTTTTTTCCATTCCAAGAATTAACGAGACCAGCAAAACTCAGGCATGATTTGAATGCAAAATGACCCAGGCTATTATATCACTGAGGAAAATGAATGACAATGACAGTAGAGTGAAATTCTATTAGGTTTTTTTTGGGGGGGGGGGGGGGAGGGGGAGTTGATTTTATTATAGTCCTGCTTGTTTTAACACAAAACAGAGAAGTTTTATATTCCCATTAAATTACCTTCGCATGCCACCTGGCCTCTGTTGATGAGTGCTTCCTACATAATTACTGTAAATTATATTTTTGCTCTTTTTTGTCAAACAATAAGTGTATCAAAAAATAGCAATGAACCCTGGCTGTCTGCGCGCCTGCAGCATTGTACAGGCCAGCGGAGTCAACTGATGTGGGACTGAGGTGGGTCCCACCAGGGGTGGGACTGAGAATTTGGCCGGCGGTTTGTACAATCTCAGGTGCTGCCATCCCACCACTGCTCCTACTGGACCTCGCTCTTCTCTTCTTTAAGCCACGGATGTCAGTGGGGCTTCAGCGGGGAAAGCAGAAGGGGAATCTGGCTCTCTTTCTTCCCACCTCAGACCTACTGGAGAGCTGAAGTGTAAGCAGGGGCGGGCCGGTACACTGTACCGGTACCAGGTGGCTGCTGGTACCGGCCCTGACCGCCTTATTTTAAAGCGCTGCCCCTTTTGCCCCCCCGGCTGCCAACCTGGCGGGGGCTGCGGGGGCAAACGGAGCCGCTGCCCTGGGGCCGGCGGTTGAAAGGGCCCGGGGCTCCGGACGCCACTGCGGTAGTGGCAGCAGCAGCGGCCGGAGCCCCGGGCCCTTTCAACCGCTGCCGGCGCCCTGGGCGGGCGGGCCAGTCCGTGCGGAGGGGCGGGCTGGGCCGCTGACCCCCCCAACCCCGCCCTTTCCGCCCGAGGCCCCTTCCGGGGGGGCCGGGGCCGCAGCCGGCCCCCGTAGCGGTAAGTTTTCAATGTTACTTTCACCCCTGACTGCAAATCAATTTGCGCTAAAATCACTAGGGTGGGGACAGGATTGGGCCCACCCTTAAAACCTGCTGGCTCTCAGTTGACTGGCTGTCAGAGAAGCAGGTTCACATTGGGCGCCATCACATTCGAGGGCCAGATTGCCTTAGTCACAAAGATGCCACATCACTGAGTTTGGATCCAGGGCGCAGGTGGTCTGGCAATCTTTGCTGGGCGGTGTGCGGTGTGCATTTCTTTCCAGTGACAGGACTTTGTGAAGGGAGCGCTGGAGGAGATGAGATCCTATGTGGACATCTTGTGGGAGAGTCCAGCATGGAGAGTCTCAGACCTGAGATTTATGACAGGTGAATCTTTAAGAGCTGGTCAGTTAGTTCAAACAACATTTATGCACCTTCATTGGAACCCAGAATGGCTGTTTGGCTTGCGCAAGATCCAGTGGTTGGAAATTGAAGCTAGACAAATTCAGACTGGAAATAAGGTGCACATTTTAACAATGAGAGCAATTAACCATTGGAACAAATTGCCAAGGGTTGCAGTGGATTCTCCATTTCTGGCAATCTTTAAAATAGAAAAAAATATCCATTTTTAACTTAAGCAGGAATGAATTTAGGGCAGTTCTCTGGCATGTTACACAGGAGACCAGACTAGATGATCACCTTATTCCCTTTTGACATTATTCACATGGATGTTTAGGGAATATCTGTCCCTGAAATAAATAACCATATCTGCATGTAAGTAAAGGTGTTTGGGCATGAACAATAGTAGTCAGTCTTCATTAGCCATTGGTTGCTATTTGTTATTCTCTTATTTATAATGTTTTCATCATCCAATCAGAGCAGAACCAATCCTCTTTCACTTATGTGTCATAGAATCATAGAAGGTTAGGGTTGGAAGGGACCTCAGGAGGACATCTAGTCCAACCCCCTGCTTGAAGCAGGACCAATCCCCAATTTTTGCCCCAGGTCCGTAAATGGCCCCCTCAAGGATTGAACTCACAACCCTAGATTTAGCAGGCCAATGCTCAAACCACTGAGCTATCCCTCCCCCCTCCTATGCACTGAATTCACATGAGAATTTAAATTGAAAAAAATTGAGCTTCCTTGTTCTGGAAGCTGAGCTGGAAATCTCATGGGATCAAGGTTTCTTGAGAGATTTGCAGCATGTTTTGTTTTGGATTAGCAGGGCACAGTGCTAGTTTTGGGGGAAGTTTCAAGCCAATTCTGAGGTCACCAGACTGTTTTTACCTGTTTCTATTCATGTCTCTTCTGATAGAGTCTGTTGGCCTGTGTGATCAGTGACTGGGTGAGGAGACGGAGTGGACTGTTGGTCTCAGAGAGAGGGAATTTGGGGTCAGAGGAAAGATGGAGCTAGGTTAGATTGGATTGGAAGCAGTGAGAAAGAAGGCTGTGAGGCAGATATGGAGGGAGACCTCAAAAGATTCAGGTCTGATAGGTATTAATACATTTCAGGGATTATCTCTACCTCACCTTCAAACTTTCGAGGTCACCTATGATGCTGGGCCTGCTCTTGTGAATACTGGCTCACACAAGGAATTCTAATTCACAGGAGCTCCCTGGCACTACTTGTGTACATCAGGGCTTGCAGAACTGAGCCTTGTGTTTGCTGACTAAGTGCTTGGCTACACTTGCAGATATAGAGCGCTGAGAGTTAAACCAGCCTTCGGAGACCGCAGCAGGGAAAACGCTACTGTGTGTTTACACTGTCAGCTGGAAGCGCACTGGCATGGCCACATTAGCAGCTCTTGCAACGCCACAGACATCAGTGCATTGTGGTAGGTATGCCAGTGTGCAAGTGGCTGCAGCGTGCTTTTCAAATGCGGGGAGGGAGGTGGAGTGTGACAGGGACTGTGCTGTGTGTGTTTTGGGGGGCAGAGAGTGTGTCAGCACTCTGTCTTGTAAGTCAGACAGCAGCAGACCCCCCTTTTCCCCGCCTCTCTCTCTCTCTCACACACACACAGCATTCCACAGTAATGGTTGCTTTGTCCCGGAGCAGATAAGCAGCTGTGTGTCAGAAATGGAGCTTTGAAAGGGGATATCCGCATTCCTACAGCAAGTTCAAAACAATGAGAAGAGTGGCTGCTTGACTTCAGGGGATTATGGGACATTTCTGGAGGCCAATCACAGCGCAGTAACGCAACACCTCGTTCACACTGACACCCACGCGTTTCAGCCGAGGCGCAGCAAGCGTTATGCTTCTCATGGAGGTGGATTACCAGGAGCGCTCCAGCTGCAGAGTCCAGGTGCTCTAAGTTCCTTGCCAGTATGGACACCTCAGGAGTTAGGGTGCCCGGGACTGATTGAATGCGCTCTAACTTGCAAGTGTAGCCAAGCCCTTAGGCAAAGGCTTGTGCACTTGCTTAACTTTCAGCCCATGCGTAGTCTCGCCCAGCTCAGTGAGACTATTCATGCTTAAAATTAGGCCTGGGCGTAAGCCATTACAGCATTGAGGCCTATCGTGCTCCGCACGCCCTGAGAAATCCCAGGTATATTTACAGGACTGAGTTTGGAAGAAAGCAGTCTAATATTATATTGATACTTTATATAAACCTTCTTAGGCTACTAAAACTACCAGAAAGCCATATATAATTCTCATTTTCAAGAGGAGGACAATAATATTACATAGGAGTGCAATTAGAATGTTCCAAAGGCGGGGTTGTTACCTGCCAAGTAGCAGAGGTTCCCAATTTCCTTGTCATTGGGATCCTGCTTTACGCATGAGTTGTGTTTCTAGAGGTGTTTGTGTATATCTGGGGTTCTGTCCACCCTGTATGTCCTCACTAAGCTGCCATCTCTCCTTCTGGAGTGGGCCCCGAAGCAGAAGGGGTAGATGAAACACCATGAGGAGATAGTGGCCTGGGGTTCTCAGAATTGGGGATCTGGGCCCTGTCTAGAGCCTAGGGGGGCCCTCACCCCTACTCCCCCGCACTTGCCATGGCCCTGAGGTCACACCATTCCATTTTGTATACAATGAAATGAATCTCTGAAAGGAGATTTACAATAGATTCCCATTTTGCTTTCAGGCTTTCAAATTACACTACTTTAGCCATAAAAAAACACATTCAGTGTCACACCCTTTAATATCTTCTAGGAACGTTGGAGCTAAAACGTTGTTTATTTGGAGTTGTCAGGGTTCCTTCCCCACTCTGAACTCTAGGGTACAGATGTGGGGACCTGCATGAAAGACCCCCTAAGCTTATTCCTACCAGTTTAGGTAAAAACTTCCCCAAGGCACAAAGTTTTTGCCCTTGGATTAGTCAAATGCTGCCACCACCAAGTGATTTTAAAAATAATCAGGGAAAGGACCACTTGGAGTTCCTATTTCCCCAAAATATCCCCCCCAAGCACTTACACCCGCTTTCCTGGGGAGGCTTGAGAATAACAAGATGAACACAGACCAGCCTTGGATTTTTAACACCCAAAAAAGCCAATCAGATTCTTTAAAAACAGAACTTTGTTAGAAGAACAAAAAAAGATAAGAGAACAACTCTGTAAGATCAGAATGGAAGGTAATCTTACAGACAGTCAGATTCAAAACATACAGAATCCCTCTAGGCAAAACCTTAAGTTACAAAAAGACACAAAAACAGGAATACACATTTCCTCCAGCACAGTGAATTTCACAAGCCAAAGCAAAGAAAACCTAACGCATTTTCAAGCTAGATACTTACTAACTTTACAGGAGTTGGAGGGCTTGCATCCTTGATCTGTTATCAGCAAAGTTATCACGCAGACAGACAAAAGCCTTTTCCCCCACTCCAGATTTGAAAGTATCTTGTCCCCTCACTGGTCATTTTGGGTCAGGTGCCAGCCAGGTTACCTGAGCTTCTTAACCCTTTAAAGGTAAAAGGACTTTGCCTCTGGCCAGGAGGGATTTTATAGCACTGTATACAGAAAGGTGATTACCCTTCCCTTTAGATTTATGACAGTGGCCACTGGGCATTCTCTTGGGATCTGCTGTATCAATTATCTGCACAGAGCCAGGGCAGCACACAGAGGGAACACACACACGCAGCCAACTGTTATCAACATTGGATAGACAAGAGCACCACACTGGTGGCGTTTGACAACATTCCCACCAAGCGTCTGTGTGTGTCTCTCCCTCTCTCTCTCTCTCTCTCTCTCACCACCACAAATGCCTGCAACACCATGAAGAAGTGCCCCTTCCTAGTGATGTACTCTGTTGCAAGGTGGTCTGGTGCCAAAACTGGAATATGTGTGCCATCTACCGCCCCTCCACAGTTAGGGAAACCCATTTCTGCAAAGCCATTCACTATTTCATACACATTTCCCAAAGTCATGGTTCTTCGTAGCAGGATGCAATTAACTGCCTTGCACACTTGCATTAACACAGCCCCAACAGTCAACTTCCTGACTCCAAATTGATTTGTGACCAACTGGTAGCACACTGGTGGCCAGCTTCCACACAGTGATTGCTACCCACTTCTCTACCAATAGCGCAGCTCTCATTCTGGTGTCCTTGCACCAGAATGCTGGGGCGAGCTCTGCACACAGTTCCAAGAAGGTGGCTTTCCACATCAGAAAGTTCTGTAGCCATTGCTCATCATCCCATACCTGCCTGATGATACGATCACACCAGTCAGTGCTTGTTTCTGGAGTCCACCATCTGTAGCTGTTCCATGAATGCCAAAAGCTATCTAAAGAATATAGTGGTAGGGATATATTACTGGTCACCTGACCAGGATGGTGATAGTGACTGTGAAATACTCAGGGAGATTAGAGAGTCTATTAAAATAAAAAAATCAGTAATAATAATGGGGATTTCAATTCTTCCCATATTGACTCAGGATGGGATGCAGAGATAAAGTTTCTTGACACCTTAAATGACTGCTTCTTGGAGCAGCTGGTCCTGAAACCCACCAGAGGAGAAGCAATTCTTGATTTAGTCCTAAGTGGAACACAGGATCTGGTCCAAGAGGTGAATATAGCTGGAGCTCTTGGTAATAGTGACCATAATATAATTAAATTTAATATCCCTGTGGCAGGAAAAACACCACGGCGGCCCAACATTATATCATTTAATTTCAGAAAGGGGAACTACACAAAAATGAGGTTAGTTAAACAGAAATTAAAGGGTATAGTACCAAAAGTGAAATCTCTGCAAGCTGCATGGAAACTTTTTAAAGACTCCATAATAGAGGCTCAACTTAAATGTACACCCCAATTTAAAAAACATAGTAAGAGAACCAAAAAGGAGCCACCATGGCTAAACAACAAGTAAAAGAAGCAGTGAGAGGCAAAAAGACACCCTTTAAAAAGTGGAAGTTAAATCCTAGTGAGGAAAATAGAAAGGAGCATAAACAATGGCAAATGAAGTGTAAAAATACAATTAGGAAGGCCAAAAAAGAATTTGAGGAACAGTTAGCCAAAGACTCAAAAAGTAATAGCAATTTTTTTAAGTACATCAGAAGCAGGAAGCCTGCTAAACAACCAGTGGGGCCACTGGACAACCAAGGTGCTAAAGAAGCACTCAAGGATGATATGGCCATTGCAGAGAAACTAAATGAATTCTTTGCATCGGTCTTCATGGCTGAGGATGTGAGGGAGATTCCCAAACCTGAGCCATTCTTTTTAGGTGACAGATCTGAGGAACTGTCCCAGATTGAGGTATCATTAGAGCAGGTTTTGGAACAAATTGATAAATTAAACAGCAATAAGCTACAGCTCACTTCATCAGATGCATCCAATGAAGTTTGCTGTACATCACAAAATCTTATACTCAAATAAATTTGTTAGTCTCTAAGGTACCACAAGTACTCCTTTTCTTTTAACTGTCGTCTGTAACCTATCATTTAAATCAGCTTCTGTACCAGATGACTGGAGGATAGCTAACGTGACCCCAATTTTAAAAAGGGCTCCAGAGGTGATCCTGGCAATTACAGGCCTGTAAGCCTGACTTCAGTACTGGGCAAACTGGTTGAAACTATAATAAAGAACAATATTATCAGACATATAGATGAACATAATTTGTTGAGGAAGAGTCAACATCATTTTAGTAAAGGGAAATCATGCCTCACCAATCTACAAGAATTCTTTGAGGGGGTCAACAAGCATGTGGACCAAGGGGATCCAGTGGATATCGTGTACTTAGATTTTCAGAAAGCCTTTGACAAAGTCCCTCACCAAAGGCTCTTACACAAAGTAAGGAGGGAAGGTGCTCTCATGGATTGGTAACTGGTTAAAAGATAGGAAACAAAGGGTAGGTATAAATGGTCAGTTTTCAGAATGGAGAGAGGTCAATAATGGTGTCCCCCAGGGGTCTGTTCTGGGACCAGTCCTATTCAACATATTCATAAATGATCTGGAAAAGGGGTAAACAGTGAGGTGGCAAAATTTGCAGATGATACAAAATTACTAAAGATAGTTAAGACCCAGGCAGACTGCGAAGAGCTACAAAATGATACCTCAAAACTGGGTGACTGGGCAACAAAATGGCAGATGAAATTTAATGTTGCTAAATGCAAAGTAATGCATGCTAGAAAGCATAATCCCACCTATACATATAAAATGATGGGGTATAAATTACTGTTACCACTGAAGAAAGAGATCTTGGAGTCGTGGATAGTTCTCTGAAATCATCCACTCCATGTGCAGTGGCAGTCAAAAAAGCTAACAGAATTCTGGGAATAATTAAGAAAGGGATAGATAATAGGACAGAAAATATCATATTGCCTCAGTATAAAGCCATGGTATGCCCACATCTTGAATACTGTGTGCAGATGTGGTTGCCCCATCTCAAAAAAGATATATTGGAATTGGAAAAGTTCAGAAAAGGGCAACAAAAATTATTAGGGGTATGGAACAACTTCCGTTTGAGGAGAGATTAATAAGACTGGGACTTTTCAGCTTGGAAAAGAGATGACTAAGGGGAGATATGATTGAGGTCTATAAAATCATGACTGGTGTAGAGAAAGTAGATAAGGAAGTGTTGTTTACTACATCTCATAACACAAGAACTAGGGGTCACCAAATGAAATTAATACACCGCAGGTTTAAAACAAATAAAAGGAAGTATTTCTTCACACAATGCACAGTCAGCCTGTGGAACTCCTTGCCAGGGGATGTTGTGATGTCCAAAACCATAACAGGGTTCAAAAAAGAACTAGATAAATTCATGGAGGATAGGTCCATCAATGGCTATTAGCCAAGATGGGCAGGAATGGTGTCCCTAGCCTCTGTTTGCCAGAAGCTGGGAATGAGCGACAGGGGATGGATCACTTGATGATTACCTGTTCTGTTCATTCCCTCTGGGGCACCTGGCAATGGCCACTGTCGAAAGACAGAATACTGGGCTAGATGGACCTTTGGTCTGACTCAATAGGGCCATTCTTATGTTCTCAAATGAAAGCCATACATAAAGAGGAGCATGGGATTATCATTAGTTAATATAACTGTTATTATGCCCCTTGGCTCACTAACTAATTATTTCCAAAACTTCCTACTCCATCAAAACCTCAATCAAGACTTCTAAAAATGACAGGTCAGGGTTGTGTGTCACATTATTGATTAATAATGAGAGCAGATATTTCCTACATATAGCATAGTATGACAAAGCTCCAACCTTGTCTCAGTGGGTCCCGCGCTTTCAGGTGGATTACGCTAGCCTCAGAGGGTCACAGTGAGCCTCCACATAGCCCTTCTCTCTCTAGAGGCAAGGGTCACAGCCTACTGAGCCATTTTCATCTTAAGTCAGGAAGGGAGGTGGGAAGAGGCAACACTCCCTTGCACAGTCTATGTTGTCTCACAGTCTCTGTGATTAATCGGGGAGAGTATCTGTGTGGGGCGGGGGGGCAGGGGAGCCCGCCCCACCCTCTACTCCAGGATCCAGCCCAGAGATCCTAATAGTAGCCGCTATTCGTAGCTGGCTTTTTGAAGCAGGACAAGTACAATTCTGTGGGCCACTTCCCCCCAGCAGCCCCCACTTCCTCAACATCTACTTCACCCTTACCTCAGGGCCTCCCTCCTTGTGGCTGATAGGGTTTGTACTGCCCAGTTTCTCCAGCAGCATGGCTTCCTTCTACAGCTCCTGACACATGCTCCTAATTGACTAACTGGGAGGCTTTTAACTTGTTCCAGTTGGCTTCAGGTGTCCCAATCAACCTAGTTGTCTCCACTGCTTCCTAGAAGGATCTTAATGGGCCCCAGGTGTCTTAATTGACCTGGAGCAACTGCCATTTGGTTACCATGGTAACAGGGATTTGTTTAGCCTGGAAATTCTGATTTGGGCTAAAAGTTGAAGTATTGAAAGTTTTCACAGAATGAAAAGTTCAGAAATTTCAATTCAGAAATGTTGAAATAACAAATGTCAGCCTTTTCAATCAAAATGAACTATTTTTGTATGATTTTTCTGAAGCATCATTTCCAAACATTGGTTCAAATGAATATTTTTTTCCCCATAGAAAATGTCAGTTCTGAAGAAAATGCATTTTCCAACAAAAGAATTTGACCTGCTCCAACTGGTGCTTGTTTTCTATATGGTTAAAGATATAAAATATCCTATAATGATGCCCTTCTATTACTACCATAGTATGCAGATCAGAGGACTTTGAAGTATCACTGGTACATCTTACATTACTCTGCCCCAAAGAACAGATCATTCCCTATGTTTAATAGTACCCTATACAGAGCCTAATACAAGAATTGATTCAGGCCTCAGAATTATCCCATAACTCATGGAGATTTAAAAATGTGTTTTAATTCTTTGCACAATATTTCTCTCAAGGCAGCAGGTAACCAGTTTGTTTTTTGACCTGATAACTTTTCTGTAGATTCTTCTCAAACAAAATTGGCAAGTGTCAGGAAATATTTGGCCATGATGACTCTCAGGATAGCTCTTTATCTTGTTCCTTTTCTTCTACTTTAAAAGAACAACAAAGTTTTCTAAAGATATTTGTGTGCTGACCTTTAAGGTCAAACAATTTGTCCTTTATGACCCAATTCCTTCTGGTTTCCCTTAGCATCTTTCCTTCTATTTCAGGCTTAATTGCTTCTATTGTAAATTCTTCTGTCTGGTGGGTAGTTTTTATGTCACATGAAACATATTTTCCTCCTAGCTCCTATTCTAAGAAAACTTCCAATGGATTCTCTAATCGTCACTAAATAGCAGTGTCTCATTCTCTTTCCTTTTCTTCTTAAACTTCTTGTATGTGCCGATAGGGCTCAGATTTTATATTGTTTTCAGGCACACCAGCTAGTGTGCTGTTTGGGATCCAGATTTAGAGCCATTTGCTGTACTGAAAGAGTTTCAGTGGCCTTTTGTAGCTAAACAGAAAGGATTCATGTTGATTTTGCTTTTTCTTGATTTAACAGCTGCTTCCGATACCATTAATGTTTTGACCATATACCAACATTTAGCATCTTTAGCTTTCCACATTCTGATTCCAGTCTTTAAGAAGCTTTTTTTTTCCCATGTCACATGCTTTCCCATGTCACATTGTTAGAGAGCTTATTCCTTCACTCTCCCACTTCCCTGTTCCTTCTTGCATGAATAGAGAGCAACGATACCCAAAGTCCGAAGGTGCAAACAATTCAATGTTTATTAGGGTGAACTTCCAGCAAGCTTAAATCCAAGTTCCTTTTTCCTTATTTTCGAATCCCAACTTACTTCCTGTTTGTCCCTAATTTATATAATAATATTCTTAGCTATACCTTAACCAATCATTCTACTGAAATTTACCTAACCAATCCTAACATATTGTAACATGATTAGCTAACCAATTATATCCCACCACCTTAATTAGTTTACACCCAGCAAAATTAATTATACAGTAGACAGAAACAATCACAGAACCAGACAGCAATCATGCAAATAATAGCAAAGTGGGAACTGTAATGACAAAACAATACAGAAGTGAGGACTTCACAATGACATCTATAAAGACATAAGCGTTTCCCAGCTGTGTCTATTCATAAGTGAGTTCTTACCAGACAGAAAACTATCAACCTACATTTCCTTTTACATCTTCTAGGTTCTTCCCTTTCTCTGGAGGTGATAGATCGAATCACCTTCCTAACAGCCCCATATTGACTAGTCTGGAATGTGAGGATGTGACTGTATGCTTCCCAGCTTATGCCTGCCTCTGCTGCTTAGCCAAAGGCCTTGGCCTAAGAACAGGGCCTCAGACTGTCACAGTGAAAGAAGGCCCTTCCACAGATTCTTTCTTGTATACCTCTATTACTAGCTAAATGATAAACACATACCTAAATTCTTAAAGTATAGGCATTTACAGGCAGGCCTAACACACATTGCTATGCTTTTAGTGTCACTGTGCCCCAGAGGTAGCTATTGGAGTCTTAACATTTTACACATTAACTTGCTCTTGGGCCAGTTGCTCTAGAGGGGCCTAATGCTCTTAAAAGTTTTCCATGTGACCAGTGATCTGGTTTTAGCTGTAATGGCTTTGTAATGCAAAGGATTTGCCACTTTTCTGTTTAACCATCTCCTCCCTGTTTAAATCCAGATCTCCAGTCTTAATAAAAGTAATAGCATAAAAACCAATATTATATTATAGGAAAATCGTCCTCTATCACAATTACATCTAAAGCTCAGAAATAAAGACTTGACTTGTTTCATCAGATATTTTCAGAGAAGCAGGTATGTCCACAATCCACGACAGTAGATAAGTGTGCTAATGCAACAGACTAATTTAAGCACAGCACAGTTATGAGTTTACCTCCCCTAGCTTCCAAAGCATTTCTAGCACAAACTTTTACCTGCCCATTTCTACCCCCAACCCACCACTCAAAGCAGGAAGAAAGGGAGGTTAGCCACCACTGTTTAATGTGGGCTTTTACAGAGTCTTTGATCCCAGTTCTGGACGGTGATGGGCAGAGCACCCAGCTGGGAAGCCTACTAGCACAGAAGGGTACCCTATGAAGTTCAAGGACTGTATAATGACTGTATACCATCCCTGTCCATCTCTGGCATTGGATTGGGAGTTGACATTTCAGAGGTGGGTAAGGGTGTGGCTAGAGCACTGTGCATGTGGTTATTCAGGGTTGTTGTTTGGCTCCACAGAGAGCCACTGCAGGCTCGAGGGGCTGCTCTAATTTACACTAGGGGACAGCTGGACTCAGAATTTGAGACGTGAAAAGGCAGCATACAACCACCTTTGATGCCTCCTTCCTCCGGGGCATTGGACCAAGGTGCATGGTAATTATGTAGATCGTATCACAAAAATATTTTTAATCTACAGAAACAATTTCTAAAAGGCTGAATAATAGCCTATTACTGCACCGTTCCAGAAAGTGCACAATGCTGGAATGGGCTCCCACACTAAGCCACTCTGATATGGTTTAATGGATGGTTCCCGTTCTGGTTCCTACCGTTTTACAGATTCCAGGATGCTAGTTGCATGAACTTCAGCACCATGGACAGTTTCCAGTGAGCAAGAGTTCATTTTTAGTTATAGTTTTTTACAAGATGTAACTGCAACCCCACTGTGCTTGCAACACTGCTGGGTTTTGTAAAGAAATTCTAGGTCTATACACTCTTTAAAAAGTAGTTTTGAGCTGGAGGATACTGATCCTATTCTATGGAGAGAACACTGGCCTGGGATGCAGGAGATTTGAGTTCTATGCCCTGCTCTGCTGCTGGCCTGCTAGGGAGACCTTGGGCAAGTCATTTCCCTTCCCTGTGCCTCAGTTCCCCATCTGTAAAATGGGGATAATACTGACCTCCTTTGTGCAGCATATTAAGATCTACTGATGGACTGCACTATATAACAGCAAACTATTATGTTATTTCACTGCTTCAGCTTTCCATAGCCATGACTGGATTCTGCAGCTCTCCCCTTACTTTGATGGTGGCTTACTTTTTTCATGTTTTCCGTTCTTAGAGGAAAAGGATGCCCATCATTCAATTTGGCAAGATATTCAGCATGATGAGCTCATAGTTTTATGTGTGTCTATATTGTGTCCATAATTTCTTGATACAATATCAAATATTTGTCCTTTAGAGGAAGAAACAATCCAATTCTGCGCTGATTGAAATATACAGTTTCAGTTTGGGGTTATAAGAGCAAAGCCTTACAAGGCATTCAGAATCAATGTGTTGGGTTCAAATATTGTGCGAGGCCAATTTTGAACCTTCCTTTGGATAAGGCTACAAGCCTGGAGAGTGCCCTGCTCCCCATGGAAATGCACCTGGGGTGCAAGCTTCAGTCTTTCCTTGGAAGAGTAAAGATTTAATTTTTCATGCAGAAATTATTTACTAACAAAGGAGATTGTCTTTATCTCTGTAAGAACCATTTTCACCAGGCTGTTGAACAGCTGAGAAGCTGAAATGTGTTGGATTTGAGGCCACTTACAAAAGACATCCTGAAAACTGAAAATGCCCTGTGTTATGCTGCCTGGTACGGGCCAACACTGAGTGTGCCAAATTCCAGACAGACTGAAGAAACAGGGCAGACACATCCCAAAACTGGTGGTTTATTCAAAAGTTAGGTTTCACCAAGCCAGTAACAACAGTGAGCTCCTGTATCACCACACTGGTTAACAAAAAGCCCAAACACAATGCCCTTAGGCATCCCAGCCTCGGCTCACCACCCAGACAGCTGAACTATTGTGATAAATGATTATTAAAACCAGAAATCACACATAATAGGTCCTTCCAAGGAGCTCCCGCAGGTCAATATATGCTTTAGATCTTACCCCAAAACCATTCTGCAGCCAATTCCTTTAGTAACTAAACTATGAGTAACTTTAGGTTTACTCATAACTCTCTTTTTTTTTTAATTAAATGGTTAAAGGAATCATACATGACAATTGACTCCAGAGTCTGTAGGTCAGCATAATAGCAGTGATGGTAAGTCTGCTAGCTTGCAATAAGGCTCTCTGGATCACCCAAAAGTTTGAGGGTCATCAGTCCTTCCTCAAACTTCCTTGTTGTTAGAAATCACAGGCCAGAGAAGTGGAGAAGGATTGAAGACAAAGCAATGATGTCACAGTCTCATCTTTTATACTTTCAGCCCACAAGAACATAAGAATGGCCATACTGGGTCAGACCCAAGGTCCATCCAGCCCAGTATCCTGTCTACCGACAGTGGCCAATGCCAAGTGCCCCAGAGGGAGTGAACCTAACATGTAATTATCTAGTGATCTCTCTCCTGCCATCCATCTCCACCCTCTGACAAACAGAGGCTAGGGACACCATTCCTTACCCATCCTGGCTAATAGCCATTAATGGACTTAACCTCCATGAATTTATCCAGTTCTTTTTTAAACCCTATTATAGTCCTAGCTTTCACAACCTCCTCAGGCAAGGAGTTCCACAGGTTGACTATGTGCTGAGTGAAGAACGTCCTTTTATTTGTTTTAAACCTACTACCCATTAATTTCATTTGGTGGCTCCTAGTTCTTGTATTATGGGAACAAGTAAATAACTTTTCCTTATTCACTTTCTCCACACCACTCATGATTTTATAGACTTCTATCATATCCCCTTTTAGTCTCCCCTTTTCCAAGCTGAAAAGTCCTAGCCTCTTTAATCTCTTCTCATATGGGACCTGTTCCAAACCCCTAATCATTTTAGTTGCCCTTTTCTGAATCTTTTCTAATGCCAGTATATCTTTTTTGAGATGAGGGGACCACACCTGTACACAGTATTCAAGATGTGGGAATACCATGGATTTATATAAGGGCAATAAGATATTCTCCGTCTTATTCTCTGTCCCTTTTTTAATGATTCCTAACATCCTGTTTGCTTTTTTGACTGCCGCTGCACACTGCGTGGACGTCTTCAGAGAACTACCCACGATGACTCCAAGATCTTTCTCCTGATTAGTTATAGCTAAATTAGCCCCCATCATATTGTATGTATAGTTGGGGTTATTTTTTCCAATGTGCGTTACTTTACATTTATCCACATTCAATTTCATTTGCCATTTTGTTGCCCAATCAGTTAGTTTTGTGAGAGTTTTTTGAAGTTCTTCACAGTCTGCTTTGGTCTTAACTATCTTGAGCAATTTAGTATCATCTGCAAACTTTGCCACCTCACTGTTTACCCCTTTCTCCAGATCATTTATGAATCAATTGAATAGGATTGGTCCTAGGACTGACCCTTGGGGAACACCACTAGTTACCTCTCTCCATTCTGAAAATTTACCATTTATTCCTACCCTTTGTTCCCTGTCTTTTAACCAGTTCTCAGTCCATAAAAGGATCTTCCCTCTTATCCCATGATAACTTACTTTACGTAAGAGCCTTTGGTGAGGGACCTTGTCAAAGGCTTTCTGGAAATCTAAGTACACTATGTCCACTGGATCCCCCTTCTCCACATGTTTGTTGACCCCCTCAAAGGACTCTAATAGATTAGTAAGACATGATCCCCCTTTCCAGAAACCATGTTGACTTTTGCGCAATGATATATGTTCTTCTATGTGTCTGACAATTTTATTCTTTACTATTGTTTCAACTAATTTTCCCGGTACTGATGTTAGACTTACCGGTCTGTAATTGCCAGGATCACCTCTAGAGCCCTTCTTAAATGTTGGCGTTACATTAGCTATCTTCCAGTCACTGGGTACAGTAGCTGATTTAAAGGACAGGTTACAAACCATAGTTAAGAGTTCCACAATTTCACATTTGAGTTCTTTCAGAACTCTTGGGTGAATGCCATCTGGTCTTGGTGACCTATTACTGTTAAGTTTCTCAATTAATTCCAGAAACTCCTCAAGTGACACTTCAATCTGTGACAGTTTGGGAATCTCCCTAACATCCTCAACTGTGAAGACTGAAGCAAAGACTGGCTGGGATGATTTAATTGGGGATCAGTCCTGCTTTGAGCAAGGGGTTGGACTAGATGACCTCCTGAGGTCCCTTCCAACCCTGATATTCTATGATTCTATGATTCTAAAGAATTCATTTCATTTCTCCGCAATGATTTTATCGTCTTTAAGTGCTCCTTTTGTATCTCGATTGTCCAGGGGCCCCACTGGTTGTTTAGCAGGCTTCCTGCTTCTGATGCACTTAACAAACATTTTGTTATTACCTTTTGAGTTTTTGACTAGCTGTTCTTCAAACTCCTTTTTGGCTTTTCTTATTACATTTTTACATTTAATTTGGCAGTGTTTATGCGCTTTTCTATTTACCTCACTAGGATTTGACTTTCACTTTTTATCTCTCACTGCTTCTTTTACAT
Source organism: Caretta caretta (assembly GCF_965140235.1). Lineage (NCBI taxonomy): Eukaryota > Metazoa > Chordata > Testudines > Cheloniidae > Caretta > Caretta caretta. Next base: position 13,514,903 of record NC_134209.1, read on the forward strand.
GGTTGTTAAGTCACGGTGGCTCTTTTTTAGTTCTTTTACTGTGTTTTATAATTTGGGGTATACATTTAAGTTGAGCCTCTATTATGGTGTCTTTGAAAAGTGTCCATGCAGCTTGTAGGGATGTCACTCTAGTACCTTTTACTTTCTGTTTAACTAACTTCCTCATTTTTGCATAGTTCCCCTTTCCAAAATTAAATGCCACAGTGTTGGGCTGTTGAAGTGATCTTCCCACCACAGGAATGTTAAATGTTATTATATTATGGTCACTATTTCCAAGTGGTCCTGTTATAGTTACCTCTTGGACCAGATCCTACGCTCCACTCAGGACTAGATCAAGAGTTGCCTCTCCCCTTTGGGTTCCTTTACCAGCTGCTCCAAGAAGCAGCCATTTCAAGTATCCAGAAATTTTGTCTCTGCATTTTGTCCTGAGGTGACATATACCCAGTCAATATGGGGATAATTGAAAACCCCCACTATTATTGAGTTTTTTATTTTGATAGCCTCTCTAATCTCCCTTAGCATTTCATCGTCATTATCACTGTCCTAGTCAGGTGGTCGATAATAGATCCCTACTGTTATATTCTTATTAGAGCCTGGAATTACTATCCTTAGAGATTCTGTGGAACATGTAAATTCATTTAAGATTTTTATTTCATTTGATTCTACATTCTCTTTCACATATAGTGCCACTCCTCCCCTCCCCCCACATGACCTGTTCTGTCCTTCCGATATATTTCATACCCCAGAATGATTGTGTCCCATTGATTGTGCTCACTCCACCAGGTTTCTGTGATGCCTATTATGTCAATATCCTCCTTTAACACGAGGCACTCTAGTTCACCCATCTTATTATTTAGACTTTTAGCATTTGTGTGCAAGCACTTTAAAAACTTGTCACTGTTTATTTGTCTGCCCTTTTCTGACGTGTCAGATTCTTTATGTGAATGTTTGTTGTCTGATCTGGCCCACACTTTATCCTCTTCCATCCTCTTCTCCTGACTAAAACCTAGAGAATCTCTATCAATAGACTCTCCTCTAAGAGAAGTCTCTGTCCGATCCATGTGCACCTCTGCAGTAACCAGCTTTCCCCATCTCTTAGTTTAAAAACTGCTCTGTGACCTTTTTAATGTGAAGTGCCAGCAGTCTGGATCCACTTTGGTTTAGGTGGAGCCCATCCTTTCTGTATAGGCTTCCCCTATCCCCAAAGTTTCCCCAGTTCCTAATAAATCTAAACCCCTCCTCTCTACACCATCGTCTCGTTCACACATTGAGACTCTGAAACTCTGCCTGCCCACCTGGCCCTGCGCCTGGAACTGGAAGCATTTCTGAGAATGCCACCATGGAGGTCCTGGATTTCAGTCTCTTTCCTAGCAGCCTAAATTTGGCCTCCAGGATGTCTCTCCTATCCTTCCCTATGTCATTGGTACCTACATGTATCACGACCACTAGCTCCTCCCCAGCACTACACATAAGTCTATCTAGATGCCTCGAGAGATCCGCAACCTTCATACCAGGCAGGCAAGTCACCCTATGGTTCTCCCGGTCATCACAAACCCAGCTATCTGTGTTTCTAATGATCGAAACTCCCATTACTAACACCTGCCTTTTCCTACTGACTGGAGTTCCCTCCCCCGGAGAAGTAACCTCAGTGTGAGAGGATACCCCAACATCATCCCCATGTGCCTGGAAAGTCACTGGCACAAAGATGGAGTCTTAGATCCCATGTCCTTACATGCCTGGCTGAGTCCTGGGGCAGCCATTGCCTGAGCACTCTCTGAAATGTCTCCAGGAGGGGCTCACTGGGTGAGCTGATTGTACTTGATGGGCCAGCAAGTGGGCTGGCTAGCCTCCAAGGCAAATCTGTCCAGGGGCATCACCCAAGAAAACATGTTGGAGATACAGACATGTAGCAAATATTCATAACTTCATATACAAAACTACATGGATTTAAACAGGATAATAATACTTAGCAGTCCTACTTTTCCATTGATACCTTACAAGGCATACTTTGTACAAGATTTATCACAATTGTGCAACAGCAGTGATACATCAGGGATTATACATTAGTGTAAACATAGTCACCTTTCTTTTGTGCAGCTTCATACCCTGATAGCAGTAAAAGTTGAAAAAACTGAATTTGATACTGATGTGGAAAGATTCCTTGCACTGATAGGTTCATATTTGTGTGTGTAGAGGCCAGGCCTTACTGGAGACAAAGTCCTTTCCTCCCAGCTTGCAGGTCAAAGGCAGTATGGACAGGGCTGGTGAACAATATTAACCATTTGACTGGCTGAACATTACTTGTCCATCCAGTAGCTATGCTGCTGAGAGCACTGTGATGATATATGTGGGTGCAAGGACCTGGGCAGATACCACAGCTATCATGACAGGTTTCAGAGTAGCAGCCGTGTTAGTCTGTATTTGCAAAAAGAAAAGGAGGACTTGTGGCACTTTGGAGACTAACAAATTTATTTGAGCATAAGCTTTCGTGAGTTACAGCTCACTTCATTGGATGCATTCAGTGGAAAATACAGTGCGGAGATTTATATACATAGAGAACATGAAACAATGAGTGTTACCATACACACTGTAATGAGAGTGATCACTTAAGGTGAGCTATTACCAGCAGGAGAACGGGGTGGGGGGGACTTTTTGTAGTCATAATCAAGGTGGGCCATTTCCAGCAGTTGAGGAGAACGTCTGAGGAACAGTGGGAGGAGGGAGAAATAAACATGGGGAAATAGTTTTACTTTATGTAATGACCCATCCATCACATCAGCCACCCTATCAGAGGCTCGTTCACCTGCGCATATACCAATGTGATATGTGCCAGCAATGCCCCTCTGCCATGTACATTGGTCAAACTGGACAGTCTCTACGTAAAAGAATAAATGGACACAAATCAGATGTCAAGAATTATAACATTCAAAAACCAGTCGGAGAACACTTCAATCTCTTTGGTCACTCAGTAAAAGACCTAAAAGTTGCAATTCTTCAACAAAAAAACTTCAGAAACAGACTCCAACGAGAGACTGCTGAATTGGAATTTAATTTGCAAACTCGATGCAATTAACTTAGGCTTGAATAGAGACTGGGAGTGGATGGGTCATTACACAAAGTAAAACTATTTCCCCATGTTTATCCCCCCTCCACCTCTCACTGCTCCTCAGACGTTCTTGTCAACTGCTGGAAATGGCCCACCTTGATTATTACTACAAAAAGTCCCCCCCCCGCTCTCCTGCTGGTAATAGCTCACCTTAAGTGATCAGTCTCGTTACAGTGTGTATGGTAACACCCATTGTTTCATGTTCTCTATGTATAGAAATCTCCCCACTGTATTTTCCACTGAATGCATCCGATGAAGTGAGCTGTAGCTCACGAAAGCTTATGCTCAAATAAATTTGTTAGTCTCTAAGGTGCCACAAGTACTCCTTTTCTTTTCACAGCTATCATGTAATAACGTAAATGCCATGTAGCAAAGTCAAAAGTAGAGCTGGTTTGAAAAATTGTGAGGGTGGTTTGATTTTTTCCTATGGCAAATTTCAGTTTTTTGGTTGGAAAAACTGAAAACCTAAAACCTGAAATTTTGGATGTAGAGTTTTCTGAAATTTTTCAAGGAAAGCACTATCTTCAAAAAAAATGTCATTTAGTGCAAGTCCAATTTTTGGTAGAAAGTATTGATGGGAAACTTCCAGCCAGCTCTACTCACAGTCTTTAGCTCCAGAAACATACTCCTCTCTATTGGACTAAAGGACCAGTCCTCTAATAGAATGGATAAGAATGAGTATTTTGTTAGCTGAGGCTCAACAGTATGGCCAGCCTGTCACAGGACATAAGCTAGAGAGTCACTGGGAACATTCTCAGAAGCAAGCACTAAACCTAGTAAAAAAAATGCCTGCAACTTCCATGCTGTGAATTGTTTATAGTCTATAATAAACTCACTTCATCTCACCAGTGATGTGAGGATGTTCCAGTGAGGGGTAGATTTGTTCATCTTGTGGGAGAAGTGGGGTTTTACGAGGGATTTGAATGAGGAGAGTGAACATTTGAGTAGAACTGAGTTTCCATTTAGTAAATACACATAATTAGCTATGGAACCATTCATTATGGATCTGAGCTGGAGCGCACTGAAGTCAGTGGAAAGATTTTCACTGACTTTAGTGGGCTTTGGCTCAAGCTCTATAGTACTGGATGTACCTAAAAGTGCATTGACCTCAGTGTAAATGGCTAAAGTGAGATCTCCAGCACATTCCTGTGAAGGGGTGGGGGAGAGCGCAGCACTGTATGTTATAAATAAGGACATTATTTTTTAGGATTAACCTGATCTGTGCCTTTATTGGCACTTCATCAACATAAGCCATTTCCCCTATTGGCCCTAAGGGATCTGCAGCTTTTGGTCACTTTAGTGAAGAGTATGAGTACAGAATGAGTTTTTTTCTGATCTCTGGTGCATCTGAAGATGACAATGTAGCACCAGGATGGAATGGGTATTGAAAATGTAACTTCAGAAGCAACACAGCTCATCCCAGTAATCAACTAATGTATCTGAAAAAGGCAGTTCAATTTTTCCCCACTGATTATACCCTAAACATTTTGGCCAAGACCATTTGAAAAAAACATTAAGATCCATATTTAGGCACCCAAACAAGATTTTTCAAAAGTGCTAAGCTCGTGTGGGCTTCAATGGGAGCTGTTGTATTCTCAGCAATTCTGGAATAAGGCCATTTACTTAGGTGCCTAAATAGAGATTGAAGAGATTAAATTTAGGTGCCTTTTTATTTTAATATCAGCATTTAATTGTAATAACAACAGACTTTCCACACACGTTGGCTGAAAAACGTTCCCATTCTTACATTTGATTGAAAAACTAAACATTGGGGGTGGGAAATACTATCCTTAGTTGCACCTGATTCTTAATTGTGCTGCTGTGATATAGCTAAAGAGGAACTCAGGTTATGTCTTATTTTCTCTGTTTCTCTTGAGGAGCTCACCTTTCCCTAGAGCCAAGGACATGATGCCCTAGTTTTTTATAAATCTGATTGCATTGTCATTCCAGTACGGTACCCCAAACGGCTGGAAACTTGTTACAGAGAGTGTGAACTTGGGCTGTTCACTCGTGCCTTGCATCCATTTCCATGATATTTTATCGTTCCATTAATCAGGGTAAAGAAATATTTTCCACACTTCTTAGAGAATGGAAAATGTTGTGATTATAAATGAAGCCAGTAGGAAACTCTCCTGAAGCTTAATGATGATAGTGACATTAGCCCTTTTCTGCTGAGAAGAACATCAAAGGTGGTAATGAGAGATAACATACCCTTGTATTAGCATACAAAATAGATTACATCAGAAGATGACAGGTTTCAGAATAGCAGCCGTGTTAGTCTGTATCTGCAAAAAGAACAGGAGTGCTTGTGGCACCTTAGAGAGTAACAAATTTATTTGAGCATAAGCTTTCATGGGCTACAGCCCACTTCATTGGATGCATAGAATGGAACATTTCATAAGAAGATATATATATACATACAGAGAACATGAAAAGGTGGAAGTAGCCATACCAACTGTAAGAGGCGAATTAATTTAGATGAGCTATTATCAGCAGGAGAAAAAAATCTTTGGTAGTGATAATCAAGATGGCCCTATCACTACAAAAGTTTCTTTTCTTACTATATCTTCTTACTATATGTTCCATTCTATGCATCTGTCAAGGTTCCTTCCCCACTCTGAACTCTAGGGTACAGATGTGGGGACCTGCATGAAAACCTCCTAAGCTTCCTTTTACCAGTTTAGGTTAAAACTTCCCCAAGGTACAAACTATTTTACCCTTTGCCCTTGGACTTCCACTGCAACCACCAAACGTTTATCCGGGTTTATTTTATTAGGAAAGCGTTGTTTGGAAATGTCTTTCCCCAAAAAATCCTCCCAACCCTTGCACCCCACTTCCTGGGGAAGGTTTGGTAAAAATCCTCACCAATTTGCGTAGGTGACCACAGAACCAAACCCTTGGCTCTTAAGAACAATGAAAAAAGCATTCAGTTCTTGAAAAGAAGAATTTTAATAGAAGAAACAGTAAAAAAGAATCACCTCTGTAAAATCAGGATGGTAAATACCTTACAGGGTAATTAGATTCAAAACATAGAGAATCCCTCTAGGCAAAGCCTTAAGTTACAAAAAGACACACAGACAGGAATATGCATTCTATTCGGCACAGCTATTTTCTCAGCCATTTAAAGAAATCATAATCTGACTCATACCTAGCTAGATTACTTACTAAATTCTAAGACTCCATTCCTGTTCTGTCCCCAGCAAAAGCATCACACAGACAGACACAGACCCTTTGTTTTTCTCCCTCCTCCCAGCTTTTGAAAGTATCTTGTCTCCTCATTGGTCATTTTGGTCAGGTGCCAGCGAGGTTATCCTAGCTTCTTAACCCTTTACAGGTGAAAGGGTTTTTCCTCTGGCCAGGAGGTATTTAAAGGTGTTTACCCTTCCCTTTATATTTATGACCGCATCCAATGAAGTGGGCTGTACCCAATGAAAGCTTATGCTCAGATAAATTTATCAGAAGATGAAATCTCTAAAGTGTGAAATCAAAATGCTACAACTTGCCTCTTTCTCTGACAAAGACATTCTTAGCATTGCTATGGCACACAAAAGGGCAGCTTCCTCTTGGATAGCAGGAATGTAACAATCTTTACAACAACAGTAAGCATAGCATGCACAGGAAGTAGCCAAAGTATTGGTCAATCAGTGCTAAAAGGTTGGGTTGGACACCTGCTCCAAGGCAAAACAATGACTGGCTTCTCAAACATTTCAGTGAATGATGACCCAAGCATGAGATTGAACAAGTTGTGCTGTCTTTCATGGGGTTTGGCCTTGGGCCTCCGCCCCCTAGCCTCTCTCACACCCATGGTGGGTTGTAATTAGACGCATGCTCCTGGGGAAGCATGTGAGGTGCCAGGCACTCAGCACACTCCCTGCTGATCAATTCACAGAGCAGCATATCCTGTGATCTTCCAGTCACAGGCAATTCATGCCTCTTGACAAGAGAAAAGTCCTTTTGATTGGCAAGAACTACAAAGGATCAAAGGGGGAGTCTGGGTACAAAGGCAGCCCCCAGATAAAAAGTTGGGCAGTGACCTACACGTGGATGCCAGGGATTTGTCACAATGAAAGAAAAATAGTGAAACAAGAGAGATTCTTGAACTGGCCATGGTATAAAACAGCTATGAGGACATCTAGGGTGTGGGTCCTGATGAATGTGGCCTAGAATAGACTATAACATATTAAAGCTGACCTATAAATTGTATATTGGAAAGATGTATTTGCTTTTTCAAAAAAAAATTCTTATAAGATGAAAGGGCCTTGAACTCCCCTTACCTTTGTAAAAGCAGGCCCAGATTGAAACCCGTAGCATGTTTGACATTGGGGCTAAGAAAGCAGCCATATCAACTATGGGATTTGCTGTCAGCTATGGCCATATTATGGGGTAAATGCAGGTTTTCACCCAGTCCAAAGGTGGCTGGCTAAATAAAAAGCCTAAGACTCTAAACCCATTCAAGCAAAGAGAGATGCATTTTCATCCAGGGGAAAGTACATGTCTGACAACCCACAGAGAGATCTGAAGGGTAACACAAGATGTGCAGGTCAATCTCAGGCTGGCTGGCTGGCACTTAAGGCAAGCCAGGGTCAGCCTTGCCTGGGACATTGCAGCTAGCCCCCAGCTGAAGGTGGCGTGGCAATTTAAGGATATTTAGTGACCACAGCTGGGAAAGGACTAGAAAAAGACTGTACAGAGTAGAGAGCTTGGCTGAAGGGGGAGAGACTGCAGAGAAGGAAGGACTCTCCTACAGGTAGAAGAACCCACAGGGAACAGGGTCAGGCTCCTATGGGTGGAACCCCTGAAGTAGGGCTTAAACAGTCAGGTAGGAGGGTCTACATGAAGCAGCATAAACTCCTGTGGGGGAAGCCCTGAGCTAGGGCCTACCAGGAGCAGAGAGAGCCATAGGGAAGCTTCCAGAGTCCCTAAGGGAAAGGTTTCAGAGGAACAGCCGTGTTAGTCTGTATTCGCAAAAAGAAAAGGAGTACTTGTGGCACCTTAGAGACTAACCAATTTATTTGAGCATGAGCTTTCGTGAGCCACAGCTCACTTCATCAGATGTGTACCGTGGAAACTGCAGCAGACTTTATATACACACAGAGAATATGAAACAATACCTCCTCCCATCCCACTGTCCTGCTGGTAATAGCTTATCTAAAGTGATCAACAGGTGGGCCATTTCCAGCACAAATCCAGGTTTTCTCACCCTCCACCCCCCCACACAAATTCACTCTCCTGCTGGTGATAGCCCATCCAAAGTGACAACTCTTTACATAATCAAGTCGGGCTATTTCCTGCATAGATCCAGGTTTTCTCACTTCCCCCCCACCCCCATACACACACAAACTCACTCTCCTGCTGGTAATAGCTCTTCTAAACTGACCACTCTCCAAGTTTAAATCCAAGTTAAACCAGAATATCTGGGGGGGGGGGGTAGGAAAAAACAAGAGGAAACAGGCTACCTTGCATAATGACTTAGCCACTCCCAGTCTCTATTTAAGCCTAAATTAATAGTATCCAATTTGCAAATGAATTCCAATTCAGCAGTTTCTCGCTGGAGTCTGGATTTGAAGTTTTTTTGTTTTAAGATAGCGACCTTCATGTCTGTGATTGCGTGACCAGAGAGATTGAAGTGTTCTCCGACTGGTTTATGAATGTTAGAATTCTTGACATCTGATTTGTGTCCATTTATTCTTTTACGTAGAGACTGTCCAGTTTGACCAATGTACATGGCAGAGGGGCATTGCTGGCACATGATGGCATATATCACATTGGTGGATGTGCAGGTGAACGAGCCTCTGATAGTGTGGCTGATGTTATTAGGCCCTGTGATGGTGTCCCCTGAATAGATATGTGGGCACAATTGGCAACGGGCTTTGTTGCAAGGATAAGTTCCTGGGTTAGTGGTTCTGTTGTGTGGTATGTGGTTGTTGGTGAGTATTTGCTTCAGGTTGCGGGGCTGTCTGTAGGCAAGGACTGGCCTGTCTCCCAAGACTTGTGAGAGTGTTGGGTCATCCTTTAGGATAGGCTGTAGATCCTTAATAATGCGTTGGAGGGGTTTTAGTTGGGGGCTGAAGGTGACCGCTAGTGGCGTTCTGTTATTGTCTTTGTTAGGCCTGTCCTGTAGTAGGTAACTTCTGGGAACTCTTCTGGCTCTATCAATCTGTTTCTTTACTTCTGCAGGTGGGTATTGTAGTTGTAAGAAAGCTTGACAGAGATCTTGTAGGTGTTTGTCTCTGTCTGAGGGGTTGGAGCAAATGCGGTTGTATCGCAGAGCTTGGCTGTAGACGATGGATCGTGTGGTGTGGTCAGGGTGAAAGCTGGAGGCATGTAGGTAGGAATAGCGGTCAGTAGGTTTCCGGTATAGGGTGGTGTTTATGTGGCCATTGTTTATTAGCACTGTAGTATCCAGGAAGTGGATCTCTTGTGTGGACTGGACCAGGCTGAGGTTGATGGTGGGATGGAAATTGTTGAAATCATGGTGGAATTCCTCAAGGGCTTCTTTTCCATGGGTCCAGATGATGAAGATGTCATCAATATAGCGCAAGTAGAGTAGGGGCTTTAGGGGACGAGAGCTGAGGAAGCGTTGTTCTAAATCAGCCATAAAAATGTTGGCATACTGTGGGGCCATGCGGGTACCCATAGCAGTGCCGCTGATCTGAAGGTATACATTGTCCCCAAATGTGAAATAGTTATGGGTAAGGACAAAGTCACAAAGTTCAGCCACCAGGTTAGCCGTGACATTATCGGGGATAGTGTTCCTGACGGCCTGTAGTCCATCTTTGTGTGGAATGTTGGTGTAGAGGGCTTCTACATCCATAGTAGCCAGGATGGTGTTATCAGGAAGATCACCGATGGATTGAAGTTTCCTCAGGAAGTCAGTGGTGTCTCGAAGGTAGCTGGGAGTGCTGGTAGCGTAGGGCCTGAGGAGGGAGTCTACATAGCCAGACAATCCTGCTGTCAGGGTGCCAATGCCTGAGATGATGGGGCGCCCAGGATTTCCAGGTTTATGGATCTTGGGTAGTAGATAGAATATCCCAGGTCGGGGTTCCAGGGGTGTGTCTGTGCGGATTTGATCTTGTGCTTTTTCAGGAAGTTTCTTGAGCAAATGCTGTAGTTGCTTTTGGTAACTCTCAGTGGGATCATAGGGTAATGGCTTGTAGAAACTCGTGTTGGAGAGCTGCCGAGCAGCCTCTTGTTCATATTCCGACCTATTCATGATGACAACAGCACCTCCTTTGTCAGCCTTTTTGATTATGATGTCAGAGTTGTTTCTGAGGCTGTGGATGGCATTGCGTTCCGCATGGCTGAGGTTATGGGGCAAGTGATGCTGCTTTTCCACAATTTCAGCCCGTGCACGTCGGCGGAAGCACTCTATGTAGAAGTCCAGTCTGCTGTTTCGACCTTCAGGAGGAGTCCATCTAGAATCCCTCTTTCTGTAGTGTTGGCAGGGAGACCTCTGTGGATTAGTATGTTGTTCAGAGGTATTTTGGAAATATTCCTTGAGACGGAGACGTCGAAAATAGGATTCTAGGTCACCACAGAACTGTATCATGTTCGTGGGGGTGGAGGGGCAGAAGGAGAGGCCCCGAGATAGAACAGCTGCTTCTGCTGGGCTGAGAGTATAGTTGGATAGGTTAACAATATTGCTAGGTGGGGTGAGGGAACCATTGCTGTGGCCCCTTGTAGCATGTAGTAGTTTAGAAAGTTTAGTGTCCTTTTTCTTTTGTAGAGAAGCAAAGTGTGCATTGTAAATGGCTTGTCTAGTTTTAGTAAAATCCAGCCACGAGGAAGTTTGTGTGGAAGGTTGATTCTTTATGAGAGTATCCATTTTTGAGAGCTCATTCTTAATCTTTCCCTGTTTGCTGTAGAGGATCTTGATCAGGTGATTCCGCAGTTTCTTTGAGAGCGTGAGGCACAAGCTGTCAGCATAGTCTGTGTGGTATGTAGATTGTAATGGATTTTTTACCTTCAGTCCTTTTGGTACGATGTCCATCTGTTTGCATTTGGAAAGGAAGATGATGTCTGTCTGTATCTGTACAAGTTTTTTCATGCAGTTGATAGATTTCCACTCCATACGGCTAAATGCAGTGCCTTGCATAATGACAGGTTTCAGAGGAACAGCCGTGTTAGTCTGTATTCGCAAAAAGAAAAGGAGTACTTGTGGCACCTTAGAGACTAACCAATTTATTTGAGCATGAGCTTTCGTGAGCCACAGCTCACTTCATCAGATGTGTACCGTAGAAACTGCAGCAGACTTTATATACACACAGAGAATATGAAACAATACCTCCTCCCACCCCACTGTCCTGCTGGTAATAGCTTATCTAAAGTGATCAACAGGTGGGCCATTTCCAGCACAAATCCAGGTTTTCTCACCCTCCACCCCCCCACACAAATTCACTCTCCTGCTGGTGATAGCCCATCCAAAGTGACAACTCTTTACATAATCAAGTTGGGCTATTTCCTGCATAGATCCAGGTTTTCTCACTTCCCCCCCACCCCCATACACACACAAACTCACTCTCCTGCTGGTAATAGCTCTTCTAAGTGAGGGAAAACCTGGCAAGACAAGAAGTGACAGAGGAGGAACTCTGCAGAAGCAGAGTAGGCCCTCTCTCTACATCATGGGTCATTAGAAAAACTCCATTTGAAAAGATTGGCCGCACAACTACCCAAACATTTTCACCAACCAGTGAACACATTTTTAAGAATCATTATCTATTTATAGATAATTCACAAGCAAAAAAAGGTTACATATTCAAAGTATTTATATGGCTGCACTATTATAGTATCTGAGCATCCACAATCCACCTAGCCTCACATCACCCTGTGAGGTAGGACATTGCTGTTATTCCCATTGTCACCAAATGAAATTAATAGGCAGCAGGTTTCAAACAAACACAAGGAAATATTTCTTCACACAATACACAGTCATCCTGTGGAACTCGTTGCCAGGGGATGTTGTGAAGGCCAAGACTATAACAGGGTTCAAAAAAGAACTAGATAAGTTCATGCTGGATAGGTCCATCAATGGCTATTAGTTCTGTTTGCCAGAAGCTGGGAATGGGGGGCTGGGGATGGATCACTTGATGATTACCTGTTCTGTTCATTCCCTCTGGGGCACCTGGCATTGGCCACTGTCGGGAGACAGGATACTGGGCTAGATGGACCTTTGGTCTGACTCAGAATGGCCGCTCTTATGTTCTTATGTACAAATAGGGAACTAAGACACAGGGCCAGATTGTCAAAATTATTTAGACACCTAAAGATGGAGCTAGGTACCGAGGCACTCCTGAAAAGCCAACTGGTGCCTAACTCCCATTGATTTCTGTGGGTGTCTGTGGCAGGGCAGACTTTTGAACCTGGGTCTCCTCAGGCCCAGACCCTAATCATTGGGCCATTGTTCCTTTATGTAGTCACCAAATTAACTATTTGTGGGAATTGTTCACCAACCTATACTCTTTAATCAGTTCAAGGCATGTTTCAGTTGTAAAAAGGAAAGAAATAAGTCATGCTTTTTTATTCCTGCTTCTGTTGTGCTGTTGAAGAATGGAAAGCTTAGCTTCTGTAGCCGAGGAAACCAAATTCAAAGGCTGCCCTCATTTCACCCAAATAAGTATGTTGTTGCGGTTCAAATACAAGACAGACAAGGCTTTAAGCAAGCTAGCAGGCTGGTCTGCCGACGGGCTTCTGCCTGTCAGCTTTTCCACCCTCTCTTTTATTTCTCTCCCCCCTGCGCATTACATACCCCAACCACAAAAGCAAACAACAAAGGAAATAATATGACTTTGATTTATATTCTTATTTACCAGCCTCTATCTACTACAGTCCTTGCTCTCAGGCCTTGAGCCCAGTCCAAGGAAGCTTCCCACGGTTCATGTCCTCTGGGCGACTTCCCATGGTCCATGTCCTTGGATGGAGCAGTGTGTGCACTGCTCCTACACAACACTCAGGGTGTGCCCTGAATGTTTCCAGGTGCATGAACTCTACATGAACCCTTCAGTATGTTTAAATGAATGTTGTGTGGCTCAGAAGTCACTCTGTCAGATTATCTGAATGGCTAGTAAATTACCCTTTTATCATCCCACTGGAAGGATCAGCTAGATCCGGGATACAGCAGCCTCACAATCCTTCAACTATGCTGGACAGAATTGGAAAAGCAACAAAGTGTTGGGGAAATGGCACACAGGGACACTAATGTAAAATTGGAAATGTTTCTCATCCTAATAGTCATACTTTGTTGTTTCGTGTCGCACATGACTGGCAAGATAAAGCTTTGTGAAAATACTTATCTTGGCAATAGATCATTCTAGCATGTAGCATTTTTAGATCTCTCTTAAAGTGTTTATAGATTGACTCATATCTTTTGCCTGGGTCAGCCCATCTGGTTGAACCATATCCATAAATTCTCCAGAAGAATTCTTCTCTCTGATTTGATTTCAGTTTTTGCTTTTTGACATTTTTCAGAAAAGCAGAAACTAATCCTTTGTCTGAAAAAAAAAAGTGTTTCTCCTGTTAGTTAAAATGTAAATTATCTTGTATTTATTGGCATGCAGGTCCTTTTATCCCAAAAGATAATATGGATTTTAAATAGGAAGAAATATAGCTATTCCATTATTATCTGGCCAGGAGACTGGGGTTAACATTTGACTTTAAAGACACTTAAAGGGAGGTTTAATGATCATGAGTGGTCAAGTTGCTGCGTTTATGACTCACCTGTAAGGAGAGCATTTTAATAGAACTGTGCTCCCTGGCACTATGCTGGGGTCTTGGTTCTGTAATGATTCACCAGGTAGAATTCCACCTAGCGACTAGGTCTCATGGCCCCATGGGTTTCTCATGCAAGCCTCATGGGAAGTTCTTGGCCCTCAGCAGTTACAGGTTCAAGCCTCTACTCTATTACAGGCTTCCTGTGTGACCTCAGGTAAGTCATTTGGCTTTAGATCCACAAAGGGGCTTCATCTCAACATGGTAATACCTCACTTTAGGCATCCTGCCACCTACTGGAGTCCACAGACTTGAGTTAGGCACCCAGACTCCCTATATGATGCAGGGGGAGAGTTAGCTACCTAAAAATGGGACTCACCAAAACCAGAAAACTGAGTGGGGAACTTCCTAAGATAGCCATAGGAAAGAGTGAGTAGAGGGGTGTGGCCTAAGCACTCAAAAGGAGTGTTAGATGCCTAAGTCTGGACCAAGGGGAGGCAACTCCTTTGGTTGGGATTCACAGCCATGAGCCTTCTCCTGGAGTTCGACACTTAAACCCCGTCTCACAAAAAAGGAGTAGGCCCTACTATCACCCCCTTCGTAACCTATAGTCCACTGGTTAGCACACTTACCTGGGATATGTGGGAGAGCTGGGTTCAAATCCTCCCCCTGCCTGATGTGACAGTGGAGCAGCAATATGAACCCAGGTCTCCCACCTCTCAGGTGAGTGTCCTAACCAGTGGGGCTAAGGCTATTGTGGGCTGGGTCCCTTTGTCTCTCCCATTGAAGCTGTTCCATTTGGTACAAATAATTAAATAGGAGTAATGTTCTACTGATTACTACTCAAAGCATTAAGCATTTGTCGCCAGCACCTCAGCTTTATCCTGAGCAAAACTAGAGGGAAGCAACTATGTCTAACATCAAATAGAAAATTCCACTTCTACTGTGACAATTTCATCTCTGGCTTAATTTTACCTTCTGTCTGTTATCAGCAGAAGCATGCTCATAGCAAACAACTTGAAAAGAGATGAGGCTGAAGCTGGAACCTGATGCGAAAAAAGTGAGATACTGTCCAAAAAAAATAATTCTGGCTAAGTGGGGAAAGCTAAAATGGTGTAATTTTCTTGTTTAAGTATTTTTCAGTGGTCTTTTGACCAAACCCTTCTGAGAAGATGCAGGTGTCTTTTGTTGAGGAAGACCATGAGTTGGGAAGAAAGAGAGGGGTATGTGGATTGAAGAAGTATTATGACTTTTCAAATAATATTTTGTGGCCAAAAGTAGGGAAGATTCAAAAGGGGATCAGAGCATTGAGAACATTCACAGTTACATTGCACAGAATGATTTTTATAATGGTATAGGGATACAAAATCTAACACCATGCAAAGGGCTGATTTAAAGAGCCACACATAGGAAGCCATTTGCAATGCACAACAACAATTTTTTGTTGGTCTGCTTTTTACCTGCACTTCTATTTTGCTCTCATGTAACTTGACGTGTCCTTTAAATCAACTGGAGCTGCACCAGTGAGATGACACCTATTTTGGCAGATATTCACATGAGACTTGGACAAAAACTGGATAAAAATCAGTAAAACTTTCACAGAATAACTTTTTTTTAATTGTTAGAATTTCACAGTATCAAAATTTTGACTGATTTTTTTCAGTCATTGGAAAAAAATTCAACCAGCTGTAGAGCTTGGCTTTAAAACAAACAAAACCAAACATTTTCAAGAGGGGGGGTAAGGAGCTTGATCAAAAAACATAAAAATAAACTTTCAACAAAAAATGTCAACATTCAGAACACTTGAAGCATTTTTAATTCTCATATTTTAAGGACATACTTTGTCTCCTGAGCCTTCTCTCCTGCACACCCTGATAAAAAAGATCCACCAAGGTCCATGCAGATAGAGTGGTATAGAACAGATGTAAGTGAGACAAGGATCAGCCTAATTATTTATTTAAACTTTTCTTCCTTGGTCATCTTTATGTCAGCTGTACTCAGAGAAAACGGCTTCCCTCTACAGAGACTCCTACATTGTGATCTAAGGCCTGGTCTATACTGGTGGGGGGATCAATCTAAGATACGCAACTTCAGCTATGAGAATAGTGTAGCTGAAGTCAACGTATCTTAGATCGACTTAGAATCACTTACTTTGTGTCCTCGCAGCACGGGATCGACGGCTGCCACTGCCCCATTGACTCCGCTTCTGCCTCTCGCCGTGGTAGAGTTCCAGAGTTGACGGCAGAGTGATCGGGGATCGATTTATCACATCTACACTAGACGTGGCCTTAGAATGTGAAACACCGAGACCATCATTTCCCTCAATTGTTGGATTCTTTTTTGTTCCCCTCTTTGTTTTCAGATTTAGCCAACTTCATTCAGAAACTTCTTTGACAAACACACTGAGGAGCCCTATTGCAAGGCACCTCTAATAAACACCTTTCAAACAGCACAGTTATAATCCAAAGAGGAAAAACAGCAACATAGTTGTTTTTTCAGATCAGTTTTATTGACCCAAATACTTTATGATTGCTGTTAAGCCTGACTGAATCAGTGCATAGTGCTACAAGATGAACTAAAGTGACGTGTTCTTTCAACTGAGCACAACTTCCAGAGGCCTCGAGACCAATTAAAAAAAGCCTTCCTGTTCTCTTCTTAGCAAATACCCAAAGAAAGCCAAAGTGCAATACTTCATAGAAGTGACAGCGTTCATAGAATCATAGAATATCAGGGTTGGAAGGGACCCCTGAAGGTCATCTAGTCCAACCCCCTGCTCGAAGCAGGACCAATTCCCAGTTAAATCATCCCAGCCAGGGCTTTGTCAAGCCTGACCTTAAAAACCTCTAAGGAAGGAGATTCTACCACCTCCCTAGGTAACGCGTTCCAGTGTTTCACCACCCTCTTAGTGAAAAAGTTTTTCCTAATATCCAATCTAAACCTCCCCCACTGCAACTTGAGACCATTACTCCTCGTTCTGTCATCTGCTACCATTGAGAACAGTCTAGAGCCATCCTCTTTGGAACCCCCTTTCAGGTAGTTGAAAGCAGCTATCAAATCCCCCCTCATTCTTCTCTTCTGCAGGCTAAACTATCCCAGCTCCCTCAGCCTCTCCTCATAAGTCATGTGTTCTAGACCCCTAATCATTTTTGTTGCCCTTCGCTGGACTCTCTCCAATTTATCCACATCCTTCTTGAAGTGTGGGGCCCAAAACTGGACACAGTACTCCAGATGAGGCCTCACCAATGTCGAATAGAGGGGAACGATCACGTCCCTCGATCTGCTCGCTATGCCCCTACTTATACATCCCAAAATGCCATTGGCCTTCTTGGCAACAAGGGCACACTGCTGACTCATATCCAGCTTCTCGTCCACTGTCACCCCTAGGTCCTTTTCCGCAGAACGGCTGCCTAGCCATTCGGTCCCTAGTCTGTAGCGGTGCATTGGGTTCTTCCGTCCTAAGTGCAGGACCCTGCACTTATCCTTATTGAACCTCATCAGATTTCTTTTGGCCCAATCCTCCAATTTGTCTAGGTCCTTCTGTATCCTATCCCTCCCCTCCAGTGTATCTACCACTCCTCCCAGTTTAGTATCATCCGCAAATTTGCTGAGAGTGCAATCCACACCATCCTCCAGATCATTTATGAAGATATTGAACAAAACCGGCCCCAGGACCGACCCTTGGGGCACTCCACTTGATACCGGCTGCCAACTAGACATGGAGCCATTGATCACTACCCGTTGAGCCCGACAATCTAGCCAGCTTTCTACCCACCTTATAGTGCATTCATCCAGCCCATACTTCCTTAACTTGCTGACAAGAATACTGTGGGAGACCGTGTCAAAAGCTTTGCTAAAGTCAAGAAACAATACATCCACTGCTTTCCCTTCATCCACAGAACCAGTAATCTCATCATAAAAGGCGATTAGATTAGTCAGGCATGACCTTCCCTTGGTGAATCCATGCTGGGTGTTCCTGATCACTTTCCTCTCATGCAAGTGCATCAGGATTGATTCTTTGAGGACCTGCTCCATGATTTTTCCAGGGACTGAGGTGAGGCTGACTGGCCTGTAGTTCCCAGGATCCTCCTTCTTCCCTTTTTTAAAGATTGTCACTACATTAGCCTTTTTCCAGTCATCCGGGACTTCCCCCGTTCGCCACGAGTTTTCAAAGATAATGGCCAATGGCTCTGCAATCACACCCGCCAATTCCTTCAGCACTCTTGGATGCAACTCGTCCGGCCCCATGGACTTGTGCACGTCCAGCTTTTCTAAATAGTCCCTAACCACCTCTATCTCCACAGAGGGCTGGCCATCTCTTCCCCATTTTGTGATGCCCAGCGCAGCAGTCTGGGAGCTGACCTTGTTAGTGAAGACAGAGGCAAAAAAAGCATTGAGTACATTAGCTTTTTCCACATCCTCTGTCACTAGGTTGCCTCCCTCATTCAGTAAGGGGCCCACACTTTCCTTGGCTTTCTTCTTGTTGCCAACATACCTGAAGAAACCCTTCTTGTTACTCTTGACATCTCTTGCTAGCTGCAGCTCCAGGTGCGATTTGGCCCTCCTGATATCATTCCTACATGCCCGAGCAATATTTTTATACTCTTCCCTGGTCATATGTCCAACCTTACACTTCTTGTAAGCTTCTTTTTTATGTTTAAGATCCGCTAGGATTTCACTATTAAGCCAAGCTGGTCGCCTGCCATATTTACTATTCTTTCGACCCATCGGGATGGTTTGTCCCTGTAACCTCAACAGGGATTCCTTGAAATACAGCCAGCTCTCCTGGACTCCTTTCCCCTTCATGTTAGTCCCCCAGGGGATCCTACCCATCCGTTCCCTGAGGGAGTCGAAGTCTGCTTTCCTGAAGTCCAGGGTCCATATCCTGCTGCTTACCTTTCTTCCCTGCGTCAGGATCCTGAACTCAACCAACTCATGGTCACTGCCTCCCAGATTCCCATCCACTTTTGCTTCCCCCACTAATTCTACCTGGTTTGTGAGCAGCAGGTCAAGAAAAGCGCCCCCCCTAGTTGGCTCCTCTAGCACTTGCGCCAGGAAATTGTCCCCTACGCTTTCCAAAAGCTTCCTGGATTGTCTATGCACCGCTGTATTGCTCTCCCAGCAGATATCAGGAAAATTAAAGTCACCCATGAGAATCAGGGCATGCGATCTAGTAGCTTCCGTGAGCTGCCGGAAGAAAGCCTCATCTACCTCATCCCCCTGGTCTGGTGGTCTATAGCAGACTCCCACCACGACATCACTCTTGTTGCACACACTTCTAAACTTAATCCAGAGACACTCAGGTTTTTCTACAGTTTCGTACCGGAGCTCTGAGCAGTCATACTGCTCCCTTACATACAGTGCTACTCCCCCACCTTTTCTGCCCTGCCTGTCCTTCCTGAACAGTTTATAACCATCCATGACAGTACTCCAGTCATGTGAGTTATCCCACCAAGTCTCTGTTATTCCAATCACATCATAGTTCCTTGACATCACCAGGACCTCCAGTTCTCCCTGCTTGTTTCCAAGGCTTTGTGCATTTGTATATAAGCACTTGAGATAACCTGTTGATCGCCCCTCATTCCCAGTATGAGGCAGGAGCCCTCACCTCACAGACATTCCTGCCTGTGCTTCCTCCCAGTATCCCGCTTTCCCACTTATCTCAGGGCTTTGGTCTCCTTCCCCCGGTGAACCTAGTTTAAAGCCCTCCTCACTAGGTTAGCCAGCCTGCTGGCAAAGATGCTCTTCCCTCTCTTCGTAAGATGGAGCCCGTCTCTGCCCAGCACTCCTCCTTCATGGAACACCATCCCATGGTCAAAGAATCCAAAGCCTTCTCTCCGACACCACCTGCGTAACCATTCGTTGACTTCCACGATTCGACGGTCCCTACCCAGGCCTTTTCCTTCCACGGGGAGGATGGACGAGAACACCACTTGCGCCTCCAACTCCTTTATCCTTCTTCCCAGAGCCACGTAGTCCGCAGTGATCCGCTCAAGGTCATTCTTGGCAGTATCATTGGTGCCCACGTGGAGAAGCAGGAAGGGGTAGCGATCCAAGGGCTTGATGAGTCTCAGCAGTCTCTCCATCACATTGCGAATCTTAGCCCCTGGCAAGCAGCAGACTTCTCGGTTTTCCCGGTTGGGGCGGCAGATAGATGACTCAGTCCCCCGGAGGAGAGAGTCCCCGACCACCACCACCCGCCTTCTCCTCTTGGGAGTGGTGGTCGTGGAACCCCCAACCTCAGGACATCGCATCTCATGCCTTCCAACCAGCGGAGTCTCCTTCTGCTTTCTCGCCCCAGACATATCATCTGGTCCACTCTCCGCAACGGTACCTGTGGAGAGAACATGAAAGCGGTTGGTTACCTGTGTCTGTGTTACTGGAACCCGGACATTCCGCTTACCTCTTCTGGAGGTCACATGTTGCCAAGTTTCTTCACTGGCCTCTTTGCTCCTCTGTGCAACCTGCTCTATATCTTTAGAGCTTTGTGCCCCTAGAAGCCTATCCTGAGTTTTGTCCAGAAAATCCTCAGTTTCTCGTATGCAACGCAGGGTCGTTATCTGTTGCTCCAGACCTTCAATCTTCTCTTCCAATATGGAGACCAGCTTGCACTTTGTACAGACAAAGTCGCTTCTGTCCTGTGGAAGAAAGACAAACATGGCACATCCAGTGCAGGTCACAACAGCTGAACCCCCCCCCTTCCATATCACCTTCCTACTATGAGCTTCCTCAGAGCAGTTTGCAAGACGTAAGCCTCACTGGGCTCACTCCAGGCGAACTCCCAGGCAAACTCCTGCTGTGAGCTGCTCTGCTGTCCCCTGCTGCTCAGCTGGTTCATGAAGCTCTGGCTATTTTTAAACAGCCAGGCTTCCCTGACACAAACAAACAGACACCCTAATGCCCGCCCCCTGCAGGCTAGCAGCCAATCAGACACTCACTCAGGCTCTCACACTGCCCTCCCAGCAAACACACGCTCGGATACTTCCTCAGCAAGCAAACAAACGCACACTTGGATACTTACCAGTCCCAGGCAAACTCCTGCTGTGAGCTGCTCTGCTGTCCCCTGCTGCTCAGCTGGTTCGCCGCCGCTCAGCTGGTTCGCGAAGCTCTGGCTATTTTTAAACAGCCAGGCTTCCCTGACGCAAACAAACAGACACCCTAATGCCCGCCTTACTCACTTGCAGTGTTTTAAAGACTTGGGAATACTTTCAAGTCATTAGGTATGTTCATGGGCTTGCAAATTCTCCATTGAAAATGGTTTTCAACACACTACAAACTTGAAAAGTTTGTTCTTATGGATGATGTCTAAGAAAACTACTCTGTAGAATATAAACTCAATCAAAAAATTGTCTCCCAAGAAGTAATCAGCTGATGATTTATTTGGTCTATTCTTAATTGGAAAGCCGTAAGACCAGTCACATAGTGGATCAAGCCATCTGATTAATTAAATGTGACTTTTTAGGTGCATTGTTTGCAAAAGGCTGTTACTGATTTAGTTTTGCAGCTTAGCAGGCAATATGCCCCAAAGGGCCTTTAATATCAAGAGACAAACTTAATTTGGGAAAGTCCTGTCTATGGCCCATGGAACTTTTGAAATGATGAATATGTTCTCAGAATGGGAGGCTGAACAATAAACCAACATGCACAATTGCAAGAGAAGTGCCAAACCTGCTTTGTTTTTCATTTGTCATCTCTGAGAGCAAATGAAAGTAGGAAAATATTAAGTAAAAAAATTGCACAAAGTTATTGGAGAAAAGATGTGAGAATACTGAAAATACAAGAAAATGACAGCCTGGGTCTCAGGATTTTTTTCCCTGGATAGATCTTTATACTGGGAGATTCCTAATAAACTGCTACATTGGACTTCTGAGTGCAGAAAGATGTCACAAAGTAGTATGCTGTATTGGTCTCTGGTATCTCTGCATTATTTAGGAAAAGGCACCATTGTAGGAAGTGAATTTTCAAAAATAGATGTCTAAGTTACATCTACAATATATTCACACATCCAAACAGGTGGATGTGCATGGGAACTCCATGTGGCAAACAAGTAAGCTTGGAATAGAAACACGGTGGCGCTCTGGAATATGCTCTCAGAGCACTGCAGTAGAATCTCCATGATTGCGGTTTCCATACAGTCATGGCTTTTTGTTTAGAAACGTGATCCGGCAATGCTTGTGCAAGAGAGAATGCAAATGCATGTGAAACAATGGGAACTCTTCGTAGAATTTCACCTTATGTAATTATTTATTCTAATTGGACAATTATTGGTTTGTATGGAGCAGCATCATAATTAATATACAGGGTTGTATGGAATGAGTTGACTGCCTTAGTCCAATTCCCAGTTACCAAGCAGGAAAAAAAATCACCACTACACTTGTGAGCAGTGAACCCATGTGTCATGTTTGGTCCCTCTCGTTGTTGTTGTTGAGTTTGGCAGAAAGAAGCATTGAGTTTACTGAAATATTCAAAGAGCAATTTTAAGAGCTATACGAACAGCTTCTGAAAATGTGCTCCGTTTACCCAATGGCCTGCATGATACAGACAGAAAAGGGTTTGGCTCATTAAATTATTGTCAGTGTATTGGCAGACATCCAAAAATTATTCAGCAGGATAATGATTTTTCTTAACCATGAAGACAGCACGTTTTTGATGAAGCTGCTGGGAGACTGAACGTGGTGTAAAAGTCAAACAAGAGATTTACATTAACAAGTTCCAGTTGTCAGGAAAGATTCTAATAACTCCAGAAGAAGGACAGGGGAGGGAGGGAAGCCACACACACAGCCATTTCCTTAAACAAAACTCATAGGCCACCATTGAATCTCAAAATCACAATATTTATTTTAAAATATCCTAGCTCAGTATTAAATGGAAGAAACAGAATAATATTCTTGATGTTATTCATTGGAATTATCACACACAACACTGCAGAATCCCAGTTACCACTAGAATAAATGTGAAACAAGGAAAGCTCCTTCCAACCTCTCTGGAGTCCCACACTTGAAGCTGGAAACTGACATCTCTGGGTTTGCAAGTAACTAGTGCAGCAGGCTACCATTCTTATTAAATGTTTCTTGGGGCTGAAACTGAATGACTTCACTGGATCAAGCTCCCCTCAGCTTTAAAAGTAATGAATCATTTCTACATCTGAGAGCAGAGCTGGTCTTCCAGCAAGTTAAAAAAGTATGGTTTGGATGAATGGACTACAAGGTGGATAGAAAACTGGCTAGATCGTCAGGCTCAACAGGTAGTGATCAATGGCTCGATGTCTAGTTGGAAGCTGGTATCAAGCGGAGTGCCCCAGGGGTTGGTCCTGGGGCCAGTTTTGTTCAACATGTTCATTAATGATCTGGATGATGGGATGGATTACACCCTCAGCAAATTCGCAGATTACAGTAAAATAGGGGGAGAGGTAGATACGCCGGGTCTATGCTTTGTCTAGGGTCCAGAGCAACCTAGACAAATTGGAGAATTGGGCCAAAAGAAATCTGATGAGGTTCAACAAGGACAAGTGCAGAGTCCTTCACTTAAGACAGAAAAACCCCATGCAGTGCTACAGGCTGGGGACCGGCTGGGACCTGGGGGTTACAAGGGATGAGAAGATGGATATGAGTCAACATTGTGCCCTTGTTGCCAAGAAGGCTAACAGCATATTGGGCTGTATTAGTAGGAGCATTGCCAGCAGATCAAGGGAAGTGATTAGTCCCCTCTATGTGGCACTGGTAAGGCCACATCTGGAGTACTGTGTCCAGTTTTGGGCCCCCCACTACAGAAAGGATGTGGACAAATTGGAGAGGGTCCAGTGGAGAGCAACAAAAATGATCAGGGGGCTGGGGCACATGACTTATGAGGAGAGGCTGAGGGAACTGGGATTGTTTAGTCTGCAGAAGAGAAGATTGAGGGGATATTTGATAGCAGTCTTCAATTACCTGAATGGGGTTCCAAAGAGGATGGAGCTCTGCTGTTCTCAGTGGTGGCAGATGACAGAACAAGAAGCAATGGTCTCAAGTTGCAGTGGGGCAGATCTAGGTTGGATATTAGGAAACACTGTTTCATTAGGAGGGTGGTGGGATCTCCATCCTTAGAGGTTTTTAAGGCCTGGCTTGACAAAGCCCTGGCTGGGATGATTTAGTTGGGGTTGGTCCTGCTTTGAGCAGGGCGTTGGATTAGATGACCTCCTGAGGTCTCTTAAAACCCTAATCTTCTATGATTCTATTAAATGGTTACAAAACCCAAAATCCTGATTCCCAAATGTTGTTGTGTCTTTCTAAAGGATGTGTTCTACCTCTAGAAGTCTCGCCCTTGATGTAGGAAACACTGGGTGAAATTCTAGGTCAGACTAGGTGGTCATAATGGTCCCTTCTGGCCTTAATGGTGGATAGAAAGCTGGCTAGATTGTCAAGTCTATCCACTATAGTCCATTCATCCAGCTCATACTTCTTTAACTTGCTGGCAAGAATACTGTTTAACTCTCTCCTCGGGTTGTTGTCTTTCAATAAAAGAATTGTGTTGGTTTGAAAGCAATCTTTATTCTATTAAGTGAAAGCAAAAAGAGCACTGCAAAGCAACATACAATTATGTTAAGGGCCCTTCTTGCATCAAGTGCACCAATCACCTCCTAGCATTACAAGTTTCAGAGTAACAGCCGTGTTAGTCTGCATTCGCAAAAAGAAAAGGAGTACTTGTGGCACCTTAGAGACTAAACAATTTATTTGAGCATGAGCTTTCGTGAGCTACAGCTCACTTCATCCGATGAAGTGAGCTGTAGCTCACGAAAGCTCATGCTCAAATAAATTGGTTAGCATTACAAGCAATACAATCCTGAGCATAGCAACAAATATTAGTCGCTTTCAGCTTCAAATTGCTGCCTCAAAGCATCCCTGATCCTTATGGTCCCGTGCTTTGCCCCTCTAATAGCCCTGGTCTCTGGCTGTACAAACTCAGCCTCCAGGCACTGATCCTCTGCAGTCCAGCCCTGAGTGAAGCTTTCACCCTTCCCTTCACAAATATTATGGAGCGTACAGCAAGCAGCTATAAGCTTAGGAGTATTGTCATTGGCCATGTCCAGCTTCCCATACAGGCATCACCAGTGGGCTTTTAAATGGCCAAATGCACACTCCAATCATTCTGCACTTGGTCAGCCTGTTGTTGATCCGCTCCTTGCTGCTGTCAAGTTGCCCCTTGTATGGCTTCATGAACCACGGCATTAAGGAGTAGGTAGGGTCTCCCAGGATCACAGTGGGCATTTTGACTTCCCCTACAGTGATCTTCTGGTCAGGGAAGAAAGTCCCGGCTTGCAGCTTCTTGAACAGGCCAGTGTTCCGAAAGATGTGTGTGTCATGCACCTTTCCGGACCAGCCCGTGTTAATTAATGTCTGTGAAACACGCACAAGCACCTAGAGAACCACTGAGAAATACCCCTTGTGATTAATGAACTAGGTGGCTAGGTGGTCTGGTGCCAGAGTTGGAATGTGCGTGCCATCTATCGCTCCTCTGCAGTTAGGGAAGCCCATTTGTGCAAAGCCATCCAGAACATCATGCACATTGCCCAGAGTCATGGTCTTTCGGAGCAGGATGTGATTAATGGCCCTGCACACTTCCATCAACATGACTCCAACGGTCGACTTTCACACTCCGAACTGGTTATTGACCGCTCGGTAGCAGTCTGGAGTAGCCAGCTTCCACAGTGCAATCGCCACGCACTTCTCCAATGACAGGGCAGCTCTCATTCTCATGTCCTTGTGCCCCAGGGCTTGGGCGAGCTCATCACACAGTCCCATGAATGTGGCTTTCCTCATGTGAAAGTTCTGCAGCCACTGCTCAGTGCTTGTTTCCCGAGCCCAAAAGCGGCGTTTCACGGTGGTCACTACCTCCGTGAATGCCACAAGCATTCTCGTGTCATAGCTAGTATGCGTGGTGAGATCAATGTTGCACTCTTCTTGCCTTTGTAGTTTAAGGAATAACTCCACTGCCACTTGTGACGCGTTGGTCAGAGCGAGCAGCATCCTGGTCAGCAGTTCAGGATCCATTCCTGCAGCCCGAAAGAGGCAGGGCAGGGTGCACAGAACACAGACCGCTGAAAGATGGCACCAAATGCAGATGGAAGCACAGGGATTGCTGGGATGTGAAGCAATGTATCATGGGGCATTGGGACAGGACCCAGGAAGCCCCACGACCCCTTCCGCCTTCCCACAAGTCTTAGCGGCAAAAGAGAAAGAGGTGCTCTGTGGGATAGCTGCCCAGAGTGCACCGCTCCGAATAGTGCCACAAGTGTGGACATGCTATTGTGCAGGCAGCTGTCAGTGTGAACACACAACAGCAGTTTTCCATCGGCGCTCTCTGAGTGGCGTTGTAACTGCCGGCGCTGTAACTTTGCAAGTGTAGATGTGCCTTTATAAATTTGTAGTACTCTGGAAACATAGTGTTTCCAGAGTACTGCAAATGACTCCAAGATCTCTTTCTTGATGGGTAACTGCTAATTTAGGCACCATCATTTTGTATTGTGACAGGGTAAGGCCAGATGGCTATAGAAAAGTAGTGGGAGATAGATATATTAGCTCCAGGCTAAACAAATCCCTGGTAAGTGAAATGGAAGCTGCTCCAATTAAGACACCTGGGGCCAATTAAGAACTTTCCAGAAGACAGGGAGAAAGCTAGGTTGATTGGGACACCTGAAGCCAATCAGGGGCTGACTGAAACTAGTTAAAAGCCTCCCAGTCAGTCAGGTGGGTGTGCATGTCAGGAGCTGTGGGAGGAAGTTGCACTGTTGGAGAGACTGAGCAGTACACACCATATCAGGCACAAGGAAGGAGGCCCTGAGGTAAGGGTGAAGTGGAGCTTGAGGAAGTGAGGGCTGCTGTGGGGGAAGTAGCCCAGGGAATTGTACATGTCATGTTTCTAAAAGGTCAGCTACCATAGCTGATACTATTAGGGTCCCTGGGCTGGAGCCCGGAGTAGAGGGTGGGCCCGGGCTCCCCCACCCCACCTTTGCCCCCTGATTAATCACTGAGACTGGGAGACAACAGAGACTGTGCAAGGAAGGATAACTTCTCTTCTCCTCCCTCGCTGACTTATGATAAAAATGGCTCCGTAGACTGTGACCCTTGTCTCTAGAGAGAGAAGGGTTACGTGGAGGGTCACAGTGAGCCTCTGAGGCTAGCGAAATCCGCCAGGAAACGCAGGACCCATGGAGGCAAGGACAGAGCTTTGTCACAGTATGTATAGTTGGGATTATATTTTGCCTGTGCATTACTTTGCATTTAAAACTGAATTTCATCTGCCATTTTGTTGCCAAGTCACCCAGTTTTCTGAGATCCTTTTGTAGCTCTTCGCAGTCTGCTTTGGATTTACAAAATTACTCAAAATAGTTATAATCTGCAAACTTTGCCACCTCCCTGTTTACCCCTTTTTGCAGATCATTTATGAGTATGTTGAACAGCACTGGCCCCAGTACACTATTTACCTCTCTCCATTCTGAAAGTGGATAATTTATTCCTATCCTTTGTTTCCTATCTTTTAAATGGAATGCCTGGCAATGCTTTCAGGATCATCTAACGATCTTTAATTTAATTTAATGACCAGCCTTTCGTTATCTTAAGGGCAGAAGCTGTGAGCAACACAGAACTCATCATATTCCACACCCAAGCTCTAGGTGCTGAGCACCTGCTATTTTTTCCCGGGGGGTGCTTCAGCCCCAGAGCACCCATGGAGTCAGCGCCTATGGCTCTGGGTCAGATTTTCAAAAGAGCTCAGCTTCTATATAGGCACCTAAACAAAGGGGGCAGATTTAGCATCTGGGTGCTGAGCTTTTTGGAAAATCTGACCTTATTTATCCAAACTATTTGGCAAATACAAATAACCAATACATGCAAAGAACATGCGGGTAGCTCATAAGCCATTCCTAAACTGGAAAAGGGGCTAGGGTTGCAAAAATATGTTACCAGTAAGAAATAGCTTATCCAGCTCTGTTACAGAATGAGTGAGTAGTGGAGATGGGTAGACAAGAGTGATGAAGCCAATTGAAAGCCAATAGGAGTCACCCAAACCCTGTGAGACAGTATATAGTGTCTGCATTTAGATACACTCAAACCAGCATCCCAGCTCCAAACTTCATCCCCAGATTGGATCAGATTTAGTTCTGGAGCTGGATCTGAAGGGCCAGATCCTGAGCTGCTGTAAACTGTCATAACTGTATTGACTTCAATTGAGCTATGGCCATTTAAATCAGCTAAGAATCTGTCCTCAGATCTTGGCTTATCTCTGTCTACAATGAATACTGTTAATTGTGTAATGTATTACACCTCAGGCAGCGTTTGTGTCCCTCTCCCTTCTTAATGACTGCAGCAAAGGAATATGCTTCACCATTTGACCTTTGTTTGAAATCTGTGGAAACTAAGGCATGCTGCCCAGAAGGTTTCTACCTCTTCAAAGCACAGTTAACAGGATGGCTAGCAGAAAAGCATCAAGGTTCACAATCTACAACTTCTACTGTGAATTTTAATTCTTTTTTTTAAAGAAACCTTGCCATCAAGATATATTTAAAAGAGGAAAACTTTCTATTTCACTTCAGGTTCAGGGCCTGATATGTGTGCAAATAGAAAATGCTTAGTATTGGTGTAGTGATAAAAATCTCAATTGCAGCAGTTTCATGCTTCATTTGATTGAAACAGCCCCTTCTCTGGCTGTCAGTGTCATTGTCACTATTGCTATTAAAACAACAAGGAGTCTGGTGGCACCTTAAAGGCTAACAGATTTATTTGGACATAAGCTTTCATGGGTAAAAAACCCACTTCTTCAGATGCATGCCCATGAAAGCTTATGCCCAAATAAATCTGTTAGTCTTTAAGGTGCCACTGGACTCTTTGTTGTTTTTGTGGATACAGACTAACACAGCTACCCCCGATACCATTGCTTTTATAACACCGACAGACCCTGATCGTTGGCGGGCGGGATCGAACCCGGGACGTTTGAAGCTTAATGCATGAATATCTACTGCTTGAGCTAAAAGTCATATGCCTGTTAGCTATGGCTATAGAGCAGACTCATTAATCTAAAGGGTCTCGGTGCTAATAGATGGCACAGAACACCACACCCAGGAGGGATGTGGGTTACACTATGTCCAACTAGGAACCCTGGGCTTGATGTCAGGTTCAGATAGTCTGCGACACAAATTCCCTCATGTAACTTCCTCGTTTCTCAGATGCCATAAAATCTGCCCATGTTGCTAATGGCTAAAATTTCCCACAGTGCCTGACTTAGGGCTTAGTGACTTAGTGACTTAGGGCTAGATCTACAGTGCAGTGCCTAACATTCAGCAACCTGCCACCTTGTGGAATCCACACCCCGTGAGGAGAGTGAGGTGCCCAAGAATGGGATTCACAAAAACCAGCCTGCTGAGAAAGCGCAGAAACCAACTAGGCTAGCTGCCTACGCTAGCCAATAGGAAATGCTGAAGAGAGGAGCATGATCTAAGCCTTGCCCCTTAAAGGGGGCTAGGTGCCTAAGTGTGGGCCAGAGAGAGATGCCTCCCCCATCCAGGATTCCCAGCTGTGAACCCTTTGCTGGAGTTGGGATCTAAGCCAGTTCTGTCCTTCCTTACAAAAAGCAAAGCAGAAGGAGCGCCCCCCCCATACACATACACTTATGCTCTGCATCCCAGCAGTTAGTGCACTCACCCAGGATGTGAGGGACCCAGATTCAGACCCCCCACTCTGCCTGATTAAGAGAAGTTTCAGAGTATACATCCCATGAAGTGAGCTGTAGCTCACGAAAGCTTATACTCAAATAAATTGGTTAGTCTCTAAGGTGCCACTAGTACTCCTTTTCTTTTTGATTAAGAGAAGGGATTTCCACCCATGTTGTATGGAAATGCTATATCCACTGGGCTATTAGGTGTTCTGGGATGCTGTGCTCTCAAGCTCCATGTCTAGTTGGCAGCCGGTGTCAAGTGGAGTGCCCCAGGGGTCGGTCCTGGGGCCGGTTTTGTTCAATATCTTCATAAATGATCTGGAGGATGGTGTGGATTGCACTCTCAGCAAATTTGTGAATGATACTAAACTGGGAGGAGTGGTAGATACGCTGGAGGGCAGGGATAGGATACAGAGGGACCTAGACAAATTGGAGGATTGGGCCAAAAGAAATCTGATGAGGTTCAATAAGGATAAGTGCAGGGTCCTGCACTTAGGACGGAAGAACCCAATGCACCGCTACAGACTAGGGACCGAATGGCTCGGCAGCAGTTCTGCGGAAAAGGACCTAGGGGTGACAGTGGATGAGAAGCTGGATATGAGTCAGCAGTGTGCCCTTGTTGCCAAGAAGGCCAATGGCATTTTGGGATGTATAAGTAGGGGCATAGCGAGCAGATTGAGGGACGTGATCGTCCCCCTCTATTCGACATTGGTGAGGCCTCATCTGGAGTACTGTGTCCAGTTTTGGGCCCCACACTACAAGAAGGATGTGGATAAATTGGAGAGAGTCCAGCGAAGGGCAACAAAAATGATTAGGGGTCTGGAACACATGAGTTATGAGGAGAGGCTGAGGGAACTGGGATTGTTTAGTCTGCGGAAGAGAAGAATGAGGGGGGATTTGATAGCTGCTTTCAATTACCTGAGAGGTAGTTCCAGAGAGGATGGTTCTAGACTATTCTCAGTGGTGGAAGAGGACAGGACAAGGAGTAATGGTCTCAAGTTGCAGTGGGGGAGGTTTAGGTTGGATATTAGGAAAAACTTTTTCACTAGGAGGGTGGTGAAACACTGGAATGCGTTGCCTAGGGAGGTGGTGGAATCTCCTTCCTTAGAAGTTTTTAAGGTCAGGCTTGACAAAGCCCTGGCTGGGATGATTTAATTGGGGATGGGTCCTGCTTTTGAGCAGGGGGTTGGACTAGATGACCTCCTGAGGTCCCTTCCAACCCTGATATTCTATGATTCTGTGATTCTCAAGCTGCTCCCCTTTAGAGATACTTAAACAATCTTTGGAGCAGGGACGTGAACCTCACTCCTGCACATTGGAGGGGAGTGTCTTAACCACTGGGCTTGAATCATCAGCCAAGCAATGAAGAAATGTTGAAAATCTGGGCCTGAGTGCCTGTGTCACTTAAATCTTCAGAGCAAACATGTAAGCGAACCTCAGAATTAGACCTTTCATAACTGGATGGCTTCCTGGATGCTCAGATGCTTCCTACACTGATTAGTACATGTATTTCTTTTTGGTGTGGCAGCACCTAGGAGCCCCACTCATGAACCAGGACTCCATTACGCTCAGTGCTGCATAAACACAGAGCCAAACGGTGGCCCTGTGACGCTAAGAGCTGGCAATCTAAGTATGAGACAAGAGGTAAATAAAGACAGATGGGGGAGCCCAGGGAAACGTTGAGACCATACTAGTCAGTATGAGAGATAGTGGTCTCAGTACACCAGCAGCTTAACTGTTGGCAAGTTTTCTGTAGTCACCATGTCAGAGGAGAGTTTTAAGGAGGGATTAGCAGGAAGATAATGAGCTGGCTGTGATGGATGGTGTCGATGGTGGTGTCGCCTAGTTGTTAGTGAATTAGGTCTCTGTTCGCCACAACTCTGATCTTGCCCCTGGGCCACCATCACACTATGTGAGGTATTGCCTTTCAATGGGCATCCACCCGACCCCCTGCTCAGGTCACCAATCAGTCATCTCTCCCCAGTGGGACAGGGTGCCAGGGAAGATATGGGGTCCATCTATTGACCCGGCAGGTGCCCAGTCCCAGGTGGGGGTTTTCAAAGGTTGTTACCCTTCCCTCCTTCCCCCAGGGAGAGTCTAGCAGTTGCGTGCTAGTGTCTAGCATGCATGCTCCTCCTAACAAGAGGGGTTGGTAGGGGACCCGGGCCCTCCCACTCCAATGGGCTCCAGCTCAGGGCCCTGTAAGAGGTACCAGTGTCCAGCACCTAGGAATGCCTCCCTGGCCCACTTCCGACCACCCTCTCTTTTGCCAAAGTTTTACAGTTTTCTCACAATAGAAAAGGAAAAAATAATAATTGAATGGTCAGCCCCTCTGCCTCAGGGGACAGGCTCTTTATCTCTGGGAGGAGATCTCTGCAGTACCTTTCTCTAGACGCTCTCAGGGCAGGTCTTTCTCCCTGCCCTGTCAAGCCCCTTCTAGGCTGTCTGGCTCCCTTTAAAGCAATGCCTCCAGCTGGACCATGCTCTGCAGCCGGGCAGGGTCATCTGAGCCCAGAGTTGCTCCTTAACCCTTTCAGTTCCAGTGCAGGGTTTCTACACCCCACAACAGTGGCTTTGTGGCTGTTGACAGGGAGTTCTTTCCACATCAGTCTGACTGTATCTATCTGTTCATAGAATCATAGAATATCAGGATTAGACAGGACCTCAGGAGGTCATCTAGTCCAGCTCCCTGCTCAAAGCAGGACCAATCCCCAATTTTGCCCCAGATCCCTAAATGGATCTCAAGGATTGAACTCACAACCCTGGGTTTAGCAGGCCAATGCTCAAACCACTGAGCTATCTATTCTCCACACCTTCCCCCCCCCCACCACCCTCTTGCCTTACACTTAGATTGTAAGCTTCTTGATGTAGGGACCCTCTTTTTGTACAGTGTCTAGCACAATGGGGTCCTGGCCCTTAACTAGCGTTGTTAGGCACTATAGCAATACAAATAATTCATAAATAATATCCTGCTACATATTTTCCTTTGGATTTTCTAACCATCTCTAGTCACATCATTAAGAATCATCAGGCTTTTTTCTGCTGAAAAAAACAAGGTTTTACTCATTAAAGCATGGAGTTAGCTATTTCTAGGGCTCTCCCTTAGACTATACAACACCTACTAAGAACACAAGTGAGCACCAAGGTGAAGCTAAAAATGTATGAACTACACTAAAGAAAAAGCAGAACAGCCACTAACCAAGTTAATTTAGATAAGAGAGAACATCACCTGCAGTAATAGGTTAAGACAAGTCTGTGCCATGTGATATAAATGCCGATGTTATAGTCTGATTTTCTTTTTTTTCCTTTCATGATAGGTTCCAAGGCTGGAACAGCTGATTTCATGTTTCAGAATCAGTGATGTCAGTAAAATGGCATCCAAAAGGCCCAATCCATCCATGCTTGTTAGCACATTTTCACAGGTTACATTACATGTGCAGCACCTACTGGGAATATTGTAGCAGAACACACACAAGACCATTGGACTTAAGTATCAAATACACTTTTCTGATTTACAATGTTGCTTCTCTTCCTACTCATGCATTATTAACTGGAAAGAAGAGACAACAGAAAGGCATTTTATTGTCCTCGGATTAATTAATGGGCATCCTTCAGTAAACATTTTGATAATCTGCATACCTAGGAGGCACAGTTAGCAAGAACAGTTGCTCTTATGCTCAATGGACTATGCCGCCTGCCCCTCAGTCTTCATTTCATAGAACAATAAGGCCGCAAGGTAAAACAATGATGAGGCAAGCTGCTATTGAAACGGAGATGGTTTTATCTAACGGATGGATTGCAGAGTACGGCTGTGTTGGAAAGGATTGTGTGAGTGCCTGCTTTTCTTCTCATGCTGAAGGCTGTTTGACTTAAAGTCTATTCCAGTGCTCTAATAGTCTGCTCTTGGTTTGGATCAGAGGCCATGCTATATGGGCCAGAGCATGGGAGGAAGTTTAAACTTTGCTCTGCTCTAGTGAACCTTTTCAGTGCTGCCCCTCAGGGGTTCAGAACCCACATTCCTGTAGCTTCCAGTGTTCTGGTGTGATTTGAAGCAAAGGCGAGTTCTGCCTCAAAGAGCTCAGTTCCACATAGGTTCTGCTCCACTAAAGTTTTCCCTCCAACTCTTGAGCACTTTGCCGTGTGTGTGTTCTCATGTAACAGACTTCAGAGCTCTGGTATGCCTGCCAATGGTAAGGATGTTTGGGTCAAAGCCCAAGGTGCTACGGAAGCTGCATGTAGTGCAAAGGAGAAAGTTAACTGCTGGTAAATTATCCGCAGTGTAGTGTGGTTCATTAATTTCTGTTCATTACATGCCTGCCTTTATTTCTGGCTTTGGAACACTGCTAATAAAAAATATCTCAGCTAATGCTAAGATAATAACAAATTACAGTTCACGAGTATTTAACGGAAAGAAATTCTACAGCAGAATTATTGCAATTATGTTACTATAGCACTTGCTTTGGTCAAAACACACTGTAGTTAAGGTTGCAAAGATAGTTTCCATTATGGCTCTCAGTTTTCACATGCTTATAACTGCTTTAAACATTTATCTTTGGGCTAAAATTCCATATGCTTGGCTTCTCATGAAAGCTGATTTCTTCCTCTGTTTTAATGTTGAGCAAAACCCGTCCAGCCATTGCTGAGTTGTGGAGGGCTTAGGTTTTTTTCCCCTGTTAAAAAAACAACAACGCTGCAGCTTTCCAAGATAGTTCACATGACATTTGCATTTTCTCCTGTTCGTTGTTTTCAGTGACAAGTACAATTTTTGCTAAGTTCAACAAAATTTGACTGTCAAGTTGCGGTTATGGATATTTAAAAATGTGCCCCAATATAGGTGAAGTAGAAAAGTCCATCATGCTTTAAACTGTGATGTTTATCATGAATGCTCTACATATGCTGTCACTGTGCCTCAGTGGGTCACAACTGAGAATACTAGATTCAGGACAAACTGCTAAGAAATAGGGCAGACTCACCCCCAACCTGATGGGTATTCTTCCATAAGATATACCAAACCAATAACAAAAGTAAACTTCTGTCTCACCACACTGGCTAACAAGAAGTCAGAAATGCAGTCTCCTTAGCGTTCCAGCCCTGGTTTCACCACCCAGACACTAGACTTAGTGATTAGTTGTTATTTAAAACCAATTTCATCAACTAAAGGGTCCTTCTAATCCCAAGAGATCAGCCACACAGCCAGGTCAATATATAACTCAGATTTTACCTAATAATCACACTGTTGCCAATCCTTTAGCATCTAATATCTAAAGAGAAAAGCAAGAGGAGAGAGTTAAAACTGTCAAAGGAATCATATAAATACAATCATTGCAAAGTTCTTGGATCAGGTTTGTAGCAGTCATGTTACAGACTGCTGGCTTGTAAAGTCTCTGGTAACTTCCAAAAGATTGGAAGGTCCTCAGTCTGTAGTCAATATGCTCCCTTTAGTGTAAGTCATTGTCCAGAGATCAGAGCAGGAAAGAGGCAAAATGGAGATGCATTCAGGGTCTTTTATACCATTTCCCATGTGGAGGGAATCCGCTTAGTCTCAGTTTGTGGAAAATTACAGACACAAGATGGAGTCCAGGGTCACATGGGCAAGTCACATGCCCTTGCATGCTTTGATGACTCATGGGAGTAGCCATTACCCATATTTTGGCTAATGTGTCTAACAGGAAGGCTCACCGGGCAGGGACAAGATTCTTCTATGGTTTATCATAAGAGTTAAGTGTTATTTAATGGGCCATCAACTTGACTAGTTCATTCACAATGTGCTGGCCAGACTGGATGTAAATTACCCTCTGGGTGTTACCACAGGATAGGCACATTTGAAATACAGTAGAACTTCAGAGTTATGAACACCCTGCTTTTTCAAATTAACCGTTAACTATGTGGTGTTCTATTTTTTTAATTCATGGTGGCTGAATGCGCACAATATGGTTGCAGTTAGCATGATCAAAATAGCGTGATCAAAATCAAAACCTTTCTAGTTTTGTTCCTTCATGCTTGTATTCCTCCTTAGCAATTTCTCCATGTTTCCACTTTTTGTAGGATTCCTTTTTGATTTTCAGGTCAATAAAGAGCTCCTGATGGAGCCATATTGGCCTCTTACTATTCTTCATATCTTCACTTTGCATTGGAATAATTGGCAGGTGCATGTTTAATGTTGCCTCCCTAAGAAACAGCCCACTCTCCTGAACTCTTTTATCCCTTAAAATTGCTTCCCATGGGACCTTTATCTACCAGTTCTCCGTTTGTTGGTTTGCTCTTTTGAAACCCATTGTCCTTATTTTGCTGCTCTCACTTCTTGCTTTTCTTAGAATCCTAAAGCAATCCTTTCATGATCACTTTCACCCAAGTTGCCTTCCACCTTCAGATTCACAACCAATTCCTTCCTGTTGGTCAGAATCAAGTGTAATATGGGTGTCCCTCTGGTTTCCCTCCACTTTCTGGAACAAAAATTGTTCCCAATATATTGCAAGAATTTATTTGAACTTTTCTATTTTGCCATATTACATTTCCAACAGATATCTGGATAGTTAAAATCCCCCATTACTACCAGATCTTGTGGTTTTGGATATCCCTGTTGTTTATTCTAGAAATGCATCATCCTTCACCTCTTCCTGACTTAACGACCTGTATTAGACCTACCATGATGTCAGCCCTATCTTTTCCCCTATTACCTTTACTCAGAGATTTTCAACTGGTCTGCCTTGCACCTTCTGCTGGACCTCAGAATAAGCGTATATGCAACACCTCCTCCACTTTTCCATTTGTCCTTCCTGAAGAAGCTATACTCTCTATGAATATCAATATTCATGAGATTTACCCCATGAAGCCATGAGACTTATCCCACCAAGTCTCTGTGATGCCAATTAAATTATAATTTAACTTATGTACTAATACGTCCAGTTTTCCTGTTTGTTCCCCATACTCCTTCCAGTTGTGTATAGTTATCTCAGATGTTGATCAGATTGCCCCACTGATTTCCCTCTTGTTGCTCCTATGATCTTATTGGAATTTTCCATGTCCCCTCCCACCCCTAAGATCTAGCCCTCTGTTAGAGTCACCTTTTTTTATACTTATCTGTCAGCTTTTGTCATCTGCCCCTTTTGAACCTAGTTTAAAGCCCTCTTCACGAGGTTGATGAGTCAGTGTGTGAAGATGCTCTTCCCCTTCTTCGTCAGCAGAAGATCTTTCTGGAACAGCATCCTGTGGTTGAGGAAGCCAAGCCTTCCCATCAACATCATCTGCACAGCAGTGCATTTATCTCAAGACGTGCATGTCCCTGCCTGGGCCTTTACTCTCAACTGGGAGGATGGACAAGAACACAGCCTGTGCCCTGATCCCTTCATCCTAGCTCCCACAGCCCTGTAATGATAACTGATCTGTGCCGTGTCATAGCTGGAAGTATTGTTAGTGTCCATGTGGGTGAGCAGTGTTGGGTAATGATGAGAGAGATAGATAAACCTCAGCAACCTTTCAGTAATGTCTCAGATCTGGGCTCCAGACAGGCACCACACTTCCTGGGACATCATGTCAGGTTGGCAGAGGGATCCCCCCATCCCCCTTTGAAGGGAGTCACTGACTACCAGCATCCTATGGCTCCTCTTGGGAATGGTGCCAGTGAAACTCCAGCCATGAGGGCAGGTGGCTTGTCCTCCCCAGCCATGGGGTCTGCTCCTCTCCTCCTGTTACCTGTACAGTATATGGGTTCTTAACCTCAACTGATGGGGGAATTGCGGGGAGGGGGTGCTTCTTGAGGGACTCCACCAATATAAACCTCGTACAGTGAGTAATTCCCCCCAGCGTGGCTTTCATTGGCAGTGATATGCAGGCTGCATTTCCACCAAGTCAAGATCAGGGCCCAGGTGGAAACCTCCGGGGTCAGGATGCCTATGCGGCAGGGTCCCACACAGGTGCAGACAGAGGAAGAGCTAGCAGTGGGGTTAGCAAGACCTCGCTTTCCCATTGCAGGCTCTTCCTTTTAGAGTACCTGCAAGTTAAGGAAAGCAGAGTAAAAAAACCCACAACACAACCCTAACTCCCTGTTGTCATCTGTTGGTGAACTCAGCGGGCTAGCTGCTTTAGTCTTGCAGTTCCCTTCATCTCGCCAACTACATGTCATATCTTCCATCTTTTTACCTTCCTCTTTTGTTTTTGGTTTAATGCCTTCCTGACTATTCCAGCCAGCCTGTCCCTAAGGAGATTGGTCCCCCTTCTATTGAGTAGGCCATCCAAACTATACAGCCCCCTATCCCCATAGAAGATGGATCAATGTTCCACAAAACCTTCAAACCTACACCACTTACCTTGCCAGCCGTTCACTTCCAGAGTCTTCTGCCTTCTTT
This sequence comes from Caretta caretta, assembly GCF_965140235.1. NCBI lineage: Eukaryota > Metazoa > Chordata > Testudines > Cheloniidae > Caretta > Caretta caretta. Next base: position 13,552,739 of record NC_134209.1, read on the forward strand.
CTTTGTTTGCTCATGGGACAGGAAGGATCTCAGAGAAGATTGTTTGGACATTATTCTTCTTCAGCACACTTCCGAGTTCTCTGAAGTCATCTCCTACCTATGAGTTATCCCACAATGCAGTGTCATTAGTGCCAATATGAACCATCACTAATGAATTCTTGCCTCATTGACTTCAACAGTTTATCCAATCTTAGAGTAAAGTCTTGTGCCTTCGCGCCAGGAAGACAGCACTCCATCCTGTTGTCCATGGTCCCTTGCAGAATGGTCTTTCAATTCTTCTGAGTACTGAATCTCCAACAAGGATCATCTGTATTCCTTGGATGGTTGAAGAACTCTTTGTGGGGAAACCTGATTTTCTTACAGGTTGGGCTGAGCTGCCATCTACAGGTGTGTCCCGTACATCACTCTGTTCCCTTGGACCAGCTGGATCTTGAGAGGTAACTTCCAGCTTCCACACTGAGAACCTGGTATCGATTGGAAACTTCTAGCTATCTGGAATTCCTCCTGGTCCTCTTCTCTCTGCTGGACACATACTATCCTTGCCTTTCTTTATCCCACCATGACATCTTGCCTCTGGCAGTTACAAACTGCCAGGCCTCTTCTCTGACTTCCCCTCTCTCTGACTCTTTGGTGGCCAGCTCCCTTTCTTCCTTGAGCATGCAGTACTGATCAGGGCCGGTTCTAGGATTTTTGCTGCCCCAAGCAAAAAAATTTTTGGCCACCTCCACTTTTTTTTTCTGTTCCCCTCCCTCCCCGGCTCTGACCCAACTCCACCCCTTCCCAACCCCTTCCCCAAATCCCCGGCCCTGCCTCCTCCCCCAGGCATGCCGCATTTCTCCCCCCACCCCCCGCAACTCCCCGCCCTAGCTCACCTCTGCTCTGCCTGCTCCCCTGAACACGACGCCTCTCCGCTTCTCCCCACTCCCTCCCAGGCGAGGGAGAGGCAGTGCGTTCAGGGGAGCGGGCGGAGCAGAGGGGAGTGGGGGGGAGTGCAGGAAGTAACGGGGGGGAGGGGTAGAGGAACCGCTCCCTGCCCCAGCTCACCTCCGCTCCACCACTGCCGCCTCCCCCGAGCGCGCCGCAACTCAGCTTCTCCTCCCTCCCTCCCTCCCAGGCAAGAAACAGCTGTTTGGCATGTGGCAAGCCTGGGAGGGAGGGAGGAGAAGTGGAGTGGCAGCGGTGCGCTCAGGGGAGCAGGCGGCGCGGAGGCAAGCTGGGGCACATTTCTAGGGGCGGCATGGCCGGCGCCGGAATGCCGCCCCTAGAAATGTGCCACCCGAAACACCTGCTTGTTTTCCTGGTGCCTAGAGCCGGCCCTGATACTGATGTTTCCTGGACTGGATGTTTCCTAGCTGTCTAGGATCTCCCCCGCCTCTCTGATTCTCAATAGCATCTCTATTTGCTGCTCCAGTCCAAGAATCTTCTCCTACAGAGCAACCACCAGCTTGCACTTCATGCATAGGAAGTCCCTTCTGGCTTCAGTCAGGGAAGAAAACATGGCACATCCATTGCAGGTCATCTCCACTCTTCCCTTGCTAGCCATCTGCAAATTGAACATAGAACTGGATCTTAAATGAAAGTCTCTCATAATCCCTCTCTCAACTCCCTCCAAAATTCTCCCGTTAGCTGCCTCTCACCTCTCACCAAATCCTGCTTCCTCCAAGCACAGAATCTACAGACACCGTCTCTGAAGCTCTCCTGTTAGCTGTCTCTCTTCACATTTCCCATTAAAGGCAACTGGACTTGTGATTAAAAATCCACTCCAGGCAACTCTTTGAAAACTAAGAATCTGGAGTCTACATTTAATTAAATTACATTTTAATTGAGAAAACTGTATTCCACTTGCTCTTAAGCACTAAAGCAGCTGAAAGGAGTTTGAGTTGCTGTAGAAAATCCCCTGCCTCTAAATGTTTGAACAAAGAAAATAGGTCTGTTTCAGCTGAAGACAGCTACACTAAAGGACACATTTCCCAGTATGTGTTTATCTATTCAGAGAGGTACATTCAGTTCAAATACATTCATAGAATATCAGGGTTGGAAGGGACCTCAGGAGGTCATCTAGTCCAACCCCCTGCTCAAAGCAGGACCAATCCCCAATTAAATCATCCCAGCCAGGGCTTTGTCAAGCCTGACCTTAAAAACTTCTAAGGAAGGAAATTCTACCACCTCCCTAGGTAACGCATTCCAGTGTTTCACCACCCTCCTAGTGAAAAAGTTTTTCCTAATATCCAACCTAAACCTCCCCCACTGCAACTTGAGACCATTACTCCTTGTCCTGTCCTCTTCTACCACTGAGAATAGTCTAGAACCATCCTCTCTGGAACCACCTCTCAGGTAGTTGAAAGCAACTATCAAATCCCCCCTCATTCTTCTCTTCTGCAGACTAAACAATCCCAGTTCCCTCAGCCTCTCCTCATAACTCATGTGTTCCAGACCCCTAATCATTTTTGTTGCCCTTCGCTGGACTCTCTCCAATTTATCCACATCCTTCTTGTAGTGTGGGGCCCAAAACTGGACACAGTACTCCAGATGAGGCCTCACCAATGTCGAATAGAGGGGGACGATCACGTCCCTCGATCTGCTCGCTATGCCCCTACTTATACATCCCAAAATGTCATTGGCCTTCTTGGCAACAGGGCACACTGCTGACTCATATCCAGCTTCTCGTCCACTGTCACCACCAGGTCCTTTTCCGCAGAACTGCTGCCTAGCCATTCGGTCCCTAGTCTGTAGCGGTGCATTGGATTCTTCCGTCCTAAGTGCAGGACCCTGCACTTATCCTTATTGAACCTCATCACATTCATTCTGCCAGCACTGCAGAAATTCCAGGCTACTCTTCTTTGCAGCATTACCGTTTAAAGTTTCACTCTGTCCATTGACTCGTTCCAGGATTAGCTCTGTAAGTATGTTTGAGTTCTCAGGCATTGTATTGCAGTAAAAGTCAGCCTGCTTAAGCCTCATCAGGAGTTGCTGTTGCAGTTTATTTACAGTTCAAAAGGTCAAACAGTTCCACTTAATTGGAAAATACCACTCACCAATCTCTCTGCCAATTGATGTACTGTACGTTTGATTAGATTAGTTACAAGGGTGAGTTTGTAATATGACCTTTGTTAATGCGGTACATTCTACATCACAGGCTGTTTAGGCTGTTTGCCGTTTCTAAGCGCCATTTACATGATGCACTTGGCAATCAGTTATGCAGAGCAAATCCCATAGTGAAGAGAAATATCTGCCTTAATCAGAGTTGTGGGCAGGACTCAAATCTGCAAACAATAGCTTGGTACCAGCTGAGCCCCAGATACATGCAGATGTGTTGGAAGGTGTGGGACTGCAATTCAGATTGTAGCTCTGAAATCGGAAAGCTATAGTCAGGGTGTGGTGAATAAGGAGACTTGAGCTGTAGCTCACGAAAGCTTGTGCTCAAATAAATTTGTTAGTCTCTAAGGTGCCACAAGTCCTCTTTTTCTTTTTGCGGATACAGACTAACACAGCTGCTACTCTGAAACTTATTTTATTAATCAGAATAAGGTGTTAAGACATGTGCTTCTTGTGTATATTTGTCCATTACAATTAATGCATAGGATGGTGCATGGATCTAGAGTAAACAAACACTACAGTTTATGAGCCATAGTATGTCTGCTTTGCCAGCTTGTGTAGTGGAGAGAAGGTGCAGGGAGCTTTTCCCCTCCCAAGTAGGTGCTACCATACAATGTCTTGCAGGTTTCAGAGGAGCAGCTGTGTTAGTCTGTATCTGCAAAAAGAACAGGAGTGCTTGTGGCACCTTAGAGACTAACAAATTTATTTGAGCATAAGCTTTCGTGGGCTACAGCCCACTTCATCAGATGCATAGAATGGAACATTTCATAAGAAAATATATATATACATACAGAGAACATGAAAAGGTGGAAGTAGCCATACCAACTGCAAGAGGCTAATTAATTAAGATGAGCTATTATCAACAGGAGAAAAAAACTTTTGTAGTGATAATCAAGATGGCCCATTTAGACAGTTGACAAGAAGGTGTGAGGATACTTAACATGGGGAAATAGATTCAATATGTGTAATGACCCAGCCACTCCCAGTCTCTATTCAAACCCAAGTTAATGGTATCTAGTTTGCATATTAATTCAAGCTCAGCGGTTTCTCGCTGGAGTCTGTTTTTGAAGCTTTTCTGTTGCAAAATTGCCACCTTTAAGTCTGTTAGTGAGTGACCAGAGAGGTTGAAGTGTTCTCCTACGGGTTTTTGAATGTTATGATTCCTGATGTCAGATTTGTGTCCATTTATTCTTTTGCATAGAGACTGTCCAGTTTGGCTAATGTACATGGCAGAGGGGCATTGCTGGCACATGATGGCATATATCACATTGGTAGATGTGCAGGTGAACGAGCCCCTGATGGTGTGGCTAATGTGATTAGGTCCTATGATGGTGTCACTTGAATAAATATGTGGACAGAGTTGGCATTGGGCTTTGTTGCAAGGATAGGTTCCTAGATTAGTGCTTTTGTTGTGTGGTGGGTGATTGCTGGAGAGTATTTGCTTCAGGCTGGGGGGCTGTCTGTAAGCGAGGACTGGCCTGTCTTCCAAGATCTGTGAGAGTGAGGGATCATTTTTCAGGATAGGTTGTAGATCTTTGATGATGCTCTGGAGAGGTTTTAATTGGGGGCTGAAGGTGACAGCAAGTGGCGTTCTGTTATTTTCTTTGTTGGGCCTGTCCTGTAGTCGGCGACTTCTGGGTACTCTTCTGGCTCTGTCAATCTGTTTCTTCACTTCACCAGGTGGGTACTGTAGTTTTAAGAATGCTTGATAGAGATCTTGTCAGTGTTTGTCTCTGTCTGAGGGATTGGAGAAAATGTGGTTGTATCTTAGAGCTTGGCTGTAGTCAATGGATTGTGTGGTGTGTCCTGGATGGAAGCTGGAGGCATGTAGGTAAGTATAGTGGTCAGTAGGTTTCTGGTATAGTGTGGTGTTTATGTGACCATTGCTTATTAGCACAGTAGTGTCCAGGAAATGGACTGCTTGTGTGGACTGGTCCAGGCTGAGGTTGATAGTGGGATGGAAATTGTTGAAATCATGGTGGAATTCCTCAAGGGCTTCTTTTCCATGGGTCCAGATGATGAAGATGTCATCAATGTAGTGCAAGTAGAGTAGGGGCATTAGGGGACGAGAGCTAAGGAAGCGTTGTTCTAAGTCAGCCATAAAAATGTTGGCATACTGTGGGGCCATGCCAGTACCCATAGCAGTGCCGCTGACTTGAAGGTATATATTGTCCCCAAATGTGAAATAGTTATGGGTGAGGACAAAGTCACAAAGGTCAGCCACCACGTTTGCCGTGACATTACCAGTGATACTGTTCCTGATGGCTTGTAGTCCATCTTTGTGTGGACTGTTGGTGTAGAGGGCTTCTACATCCATAGTGGCCAGGATGGTGTTTTCTGGAAGATCATCGATGGATTGTAGTTTCCTCAGGAAGTCAGTGGTGTCTCAAAGAAAGCTAGGAGTGCTGGTAGCGTAGAGCCTGAAGAGAGAGTCCACATAGCCAGACAATCCTGGTGTTAGGGTGCAAATACCAGGATTCCCAGGTTTATGGATCTTGGGTAGCAAATAGAATACCCCTGATCGGCATGAATACCCCTGGTCAGTTCTAGGCATGTGTCTGCACAGATCTGTTCCTGTGCTTTTTCAGGGAGTTTCTTGAGCAGATGGTGTAGTTTGTTTTGGTAACCCTCAGTGAGATCAGAGGGTAATGGCCTGTAGAACATGGAGTTAGAGAGCTGCCTAGCAGCCTCTTGTTCATATTCCAATTTATTCATGATGACGACAGCACCTCCTTTGTCAGCCTTTTTGATTATGATCTCAGAGTTGTTCCTGAGGCTATTGTAGGTCTCAGTATGCAGTGATAGCCCATACCCCCTACAGTAGGAAGAGACCATTTCTTTAGGGGGTTACCTGCTGGGAGGCAGGTGTTTTGTCCATTTTTACCTGTACCAGTTTGTGCTGCAATCCTGTCAAAGGGCCCCATGATCCATTCTTTTTGGGTGCAAAATTCCCTGTGGATTTGCCTGGAAAATTTTCCTTGGAAAGGTCTTCAAGTGCAGGCAAAGATCTCCCCACCAAACCAAGTCGAGTAAATTATCTCTATTCCCCCTCTAATTTCTGTTCTGTCTCTGATTTATCTCTTCTCTTTACAGTTGAAAACTCTCCCATGTCTTTGCAATCTGCACCACTGTTCATGGATTGCTGCCCATCATGATAGTTTCTTACTGTTCCCCTCTATGTTATCTTCCCGTTGTCCAAACACACAGTTCTCTCACACCTCCAGTTCTTCAGGATGTTCCCCCCGTGTCCTTTTGATGCAGATAGTGTGGGCCCCCTGCTAGAAATAGGCTGCTTCTCCACTTGACTCCTAGATTCTCCATTACCATCCCTGTCCCAGCTTTCACAATGCCTGCTACCTGGTGGGAGCGATAGCCCAGTGGTTTGAGCATTGGCCTCCTAAACCCAGGGTTGTGAGCTCAACCCTTGAGGGGGGCATTTAGGGATCTGGGGCAAAAATTGGGGATGGTCCTGCTTTGAGCAGGGGGTTGGACTAGATGGCCTCCTGAGGTCCCTTCCAACCCTGATATTCTATGATTCTATGATACCTGGCTTTCCTTCTCAGCCAGTTCATAGGCTTGACATGCATTGTTATCCCTGATTCCTTCAGTCCTCTGACTGTCTCTGCTTTCTCCATGTTACTCAGGGTGGAATCCTGGTCCCACTGAAGTTAATGGGTGTTCTACCATAGACTTTGATGGGGCTAGGATTTTACCCTTGGTGTCATAGAGCTCTCTATTGGCTAGATGCTGCACTGGGCATATGGCCCTCCCAGAATGACCTAGGGCCCAGTTCTTTCCTTTCAGCTCATTCAGTGGGGAACTCTGGAAGCAGGAGTAGTGTTGTCATGAGTCAGCAGGATCATTACAGCATAATTATGATATTCATATTGTAATGTAAATATCCAACAAATGGGAAGAGAAGGAAACAAACCAAAATAGGTTCTCAAACCATGGAAAATTGTTTGTAAAATCGTTTTAAAACCCCTTTGGCATTTCCCCCTGCCCCCAGTGGTGGTGTCTTTGCATTTCTCCCCATCCTTTCTTTCTTGTCTCCTTTCCAACATGCAATTGCAAGTTCAGTCAGGCCAGTGGTTGAATTATGGGGGAAAAATAAGGGGTCCTGACTGTTAAGGGGCTTGTTTTAATTTAAACAGGAGTGAGAAGTAAGGGGGGGACATAAGGCAGAAATGAGGTAGCCCATAAAAGTGGTAACAGGGCCTACTCCCTCCCCTAAGCCCTCCTGTAATTCGAGCACTGAGTCAGGCCTGCAGCTGTGTGCATATGAATTCTTTGTTTCCACTTCAGTTTCTCTAAATGTTTGTGGCACATTCCTGACAAACTTTGTTATATCATCACTAAAGCATAGCTCTGCAATTTATGTACAGACTGTGCTTGGATTTTTTCTACAGTTAATCCAAATTATAACCAAAAATATTGACAGAACAGAAAATGCAAATCCTAAATTGCATTCTTATCATTTACTTAATGTGTTAAATAAATATTTTTCTGAATTACATTCAGTGAAATATGGAAACTAATTATTGTTAGCCAACATATATAGAGAATATTTGTAAACAGAGTATGGTAAACAATGAAATATCTTTCAGCACATAACAGCATCTGCAAGGCAGAGTGTATTTTAAAAGGTGTGACAGAGCTTCATGCATAGTTCCAGTAGGTGAAAATTACGTGGGTAATGCTGTTTCTTTAGGGCCTTCTCAGTTTCCTGGCAGGCATGGCAGGTGGGGTTCATGGTGTTCCTCAAGCATTGGGTTGCAAGCCTTGGGGGTGGGGGGAGAGTCACAAAGGGCAATTGGCGGGGGGTATGATGGTAGGTTTTGTGATTCAAATATATGCCCAAGAAAATTTGGACTAAGACTGCTAACTCATTTCACAAAAGCCACCAAACAACCATAAAGTGGTAAAATATTTCAGTTCAGCCTGCTGTAGATTGAATGAATAATTCTAGAGATGAATGGCCCATCCCTTCAGACACCTGCTCTCTTTGGATCCAGTGGTCCTAAGGAAGTAGTTCTAGGATTCTTGTATAAAATTATAGGAATAGGCAAGAGACTATGAGCTATAGCTGACCTGTAGAAAATAAGAAGCCTTTACTGTTCTGCTGTGAACAAGACAAGTAACTTTGTCTTAAATCTTGACTTGCATTTCCCTTCTCTAGGTTGAAATATACTGATGAGATTGCAGTGGGAAGGCATTTCTTCTTAGTTTTCTTCAGTACACAATTGTAGCTCTCTAATGCTAAACTGTATCCATCTATCATAAATTCTGGTTAGGAATAAATTTGAAGTAATCAGTCATCCAAGTAAAGGTAGATGCGCAGTCCCCTCATACCAAAGAGCCTTTGTGAAAACAAATAGTTTGGGTGAAGCCCAAGAAACAGGGCCAGTCTGGAGACGAAAGCTGAAAATAATGATCTAGGGTTGAAATGGGAAACAATATCCCTAATTCAGGATAAATAGGAATATGCATCTCAAGGAACCCAAAGGTCCATAATTCCATCAATGCATGCAATTCAAGCATGCAGTGAGCGCCTGATTTTCCAAAGAGCTCTGCATGTTGGGAGCTGTGGGGTACTGAGCACTCTTGAATATCTGACTAAATCAGAAGTCAGCTCTTTTGAAAACCAGTTGTGGGTGCTGAGCTCTTGAGAATCTGACCTGGATCTGGGTGAATGGAAAGTTCCAATAAATGTTTATCTGGAAGCATTGAAACATTCCATTTCAACGTGGTATGACACTGAATTGCCTCTGCCAGAGCTGACCTAGTGCCTCATGGATGTTGTAGTTCAGATGCATTATGTCCCTATTCTCTATGGGCTAGGCTCCCTGGCCAGACTACATCTCCCATGAAGTCCCTTGGTCGTGATGCAGCATGACAGTTCAGCCACATGGGAGTCTGTGGTGCATCATGGGAGATGTAGTCCAGCCAGGAAGCTAAGCCCATAGGGAGAATGGAGGTGCAAGGCTCCTAAACTACACCTCCTCTGAGGCACTGCAGCAGTGTAGGTGGACACAGATTAATGTTAACCGATCCAAAATGAAATGTTTTGATTCAGTTCAACATACCAAAATGTTTCCATTTGGAATATTTCCTGAAGGAACATTGAAAAAATCTGGAGAAATTAACATTGTCCTGTAGGTATTTGATGGAAAATTCCTGACCAGGTCAGAACTTCCCCAGAGTTCTTGTGAAAGACTGGCATTCATTGCACAAGCAGGCTAATCTGGTAAGAAACTGCAGGGATAACAAGGAGCCAGAGAGATGCTCATGATATTGCAGCTCAAGGCAAAAACATGACATGTATTCAGGTAAAAGCTAAGAAAAGAGATCCTGTAGTTAGTGATGATAGATTTCAAGATGAAAGTAACAGACTGTGTTGTTTTAAGCAGTCTAGGCAATGGTTAGTGGGAGCTAAACTACTCCTCAAACTGCAATTTCAATGGGAGAAAAAGTGCACTTTTAAATAAAAAGGCTATTTTGATACCAATGTCTTGGAAACAGTCTTTAAGGAATTGGAGATTATCTAGCAAATGAAGCTCAAAACACTGCCCTTTCACTTCAATTATCCTCACTCTCTAGCTAACTTTTTGCCAACTCTGCAAACAGAGTTGCTTCCATCTGCTGGAGGTCAAAAATACCTTAAGACCTGCTGTCAAAGATTACAGATGATGGTATCATGGAGTGACCCCATGTCTTCTGTCTCCAGACAGCTGGAAGATTAGCTTCAGAATCCTATCCCTAAATCAGGGTAGGTGAACAAGGAAGAGGATAGAATGTAATCAGGTCAGGATGATGGTACATGCACAGCAATTGCCACAGTGCAATAGAGCGATAGTCCATTGAGTCTCGTGCCCTCTGTGCTTGATAGTGATCAGCGATAAACATTTCAGAAGAAGGAATAAAGCCCTTTTGTAATATACCTGATTGTACAATGCTAAGCAAGGATATTCTTCTGAGGATGTCTAAGACTTCTGAAAATCTTAGTGAGTTATTTGTCACAGTGATGATAGTACATGAGAGGCTCTCAAAGCACTTTACAAACTTTAATGAATTAATTCATTCAAAATCCTTGTGAGGGATGTACATTTTATACCAATATAATCAGGGGTGAAAGTAACATTGAAAACTTACCGGTATGGGGGCCGGCTTCGGCCCTGCCTCCCCCCCCGGAAGGGGCGGGGCCTCAAGCAGAAAGGGTGGGGCTGGGGGGGGTCAGTGGCCCAGCCCGCCCGTCCACACTGACTGGCCCACCCGCCCAGGGCGCCGGCAGCGGTTGAAAGGGCCCGGGGCTCCGGCCGCTGCTGCTGCCACTACCGCAGTGGCGTCCGGAGCCCCGAGCCATTTCAACCGTACCAGCCTGGCCCACCTCACTGTAAACCCCTGGATATAATATAGATCGTGCGCACACTTTCCCCATTACACACTAGCTTCCACATTGTGGGTCAAAGACCCTGAAGCCCCAGTGCAGACTCCTGCTATAGGTCCCACATTGTAATTCATTCACTTCCCCAATAACAAGTATTGAAAATATCCTTTCCCTACAGAGCGAGCACAAACATTCCTGTACTTTGTCCACCTAGGCACTGAATAGTGTTGTCACAACACTGGTAAAGCTACACTGGCCCTCATTTAAGCCTCAGTGGAAGAAGAAAAGGAAATTATGAAAAAACATGATGCTCCTGAGACACCGGTGTGCTGGAATTCATGCACACACAAGGGCAGACCTCTGCCATGTCATGCAGCTACGGAGTATATGTGGAGGGAGGGCAGAGTTCAAATGGAGACGGAATCGGAGAGATTGATCCATGCTGTCAGGTGGGGAAGGGAGCTTGGACTAAACCTCTAAGCATCAGGGAGGCCCGGAGATCCAGAGTGTGAATAAGCACTAGCCACGGTAGGCTTGTGCCTGGAATCCCTGTTTGCCAGGAAGCCCCACCCACATCTACAATGGATCCACCCCTGGGAATTAGCCACACCCTTGGCAGCCACAGGGCTCTGCTGGGTCAGCCTTAGTGGCTGCTCTAGGTTGTGCTGCTACTGGTGTTTTCTGCAGATTGACATCTCTGCTCATGCGGAGAAGTAGGGACAGGAAGTAGGGACAACTGCAGGCAGCAGAGAGAGAGAGCCCACTGCAGGGACCCCATGTTCCCTGCTAGACACCCCAGGTATGCGGGTTCTCTGAGGGGATTCAGGGGGTTTGGTGGGGAGGCCAGGCAGGAAAGAGGGTTGGGGGGCACACCTGAAGTGGGGAGGTGGATTGGGAGGGGACCTCAAGGATCAGAATGGTGACTGAGTAAGAAAGGGTTTGAAGCAGCTTGTGGGGTCAGAATGGGGAGGGCAGGGAACCCTGGGCAGGAACAGGGATTGTGGGAACCTTACTTGTTAGAATGGGGGCCTCAGGGTAATAGGGCTTGTTGGCAAAGACCTCCCTCTCCCAGCACCATGGGCTCCATGAGGTGCTCGTCATGGCAGGGTTGGTAGGGATAGCACTTTCCACACACTCCCTTCCCCGCTCAGTGGAGCTCCTAGTGCTCCCCTCATGCTCCCTGGAAAAGGGCTGGACTTTGGAGCCCGAGGAGCAGGGTGCCAGCCTGGCTTCACAGGAGTGTGCTCTGCTCATGGCCTGGCTGTACTTAAAGCTGTAACTAAGGTACTGTTGTCAGGCTAATTTTCCCCCTTAATGAAACTCTGATAAATAAAAAAACAAAACAAGTCTCAAATAATCCAGTTGCTTTGAAGAGTTAGGGCCTGTTTCCAGGCGTGGCCGGTGAACTGGCTGTAGGGGAAGGCTAGCCCCCAGCCCCTCCCCTTCTGCCAGGGCTACTATGGAAGAGCAGGAAGGAATTGCACTGTGGGAAGGAGCCTGGGGGCGGAGCATGGGCGGGGTTTTGGGGAGGCACAGCCTCCCCTGGTCTATGATATCTGCCACCCATGCCTGTCTCATTGACAGTTGGGATGTGTGCCAATCATCTGAGCAATTTCAGTGACTGGTTTTTGAAATTGAAGGTTTTCAAATGAAACTCCGTTGAAATTTTTGAAACAGATTTTTTTTTCATTTCAAATTCCCCCTTTTTCAACCTCAGAAATTTTCTAAAGATTTTTTTAGGGGGATAAAATTTGTGGCTATTTTGACTAAATTGAAAAACAATAAATACAGCTGTGTTTTGGGTTTCCCCCCTGATTTTTTTCATTCCTTTCTCCCCATTTCCCTCTTTTATTTCCCCCTTCTTTTATGGCAAAATAGAAAGACCCAAAAAAAAAGGGTGAATGGGGAAAAAACATACATTTCAAAAATGAATGTTTTTATTAAAAATATCATGAAAATTTCACATAAATGAAAAGTCTTTACTTTTCAAAAATATGGAATAAAACAAATTATTTTTTGCAAAAAAAGTTTTCTATTTTTAACCAGCTCTGCCTAAATTATTTATTATTTACATTTTAAGAAACCATCGAAATTTCCTTTGTGTCCCTATGTCTGCACAATACAATCATGTTATGCCAGAAAACTTTGTTATTTGGAAATGAGACTGACTCATAAATAAGCTGATGGAGAAAAAAATAAAACAGGGCCACGGAGAATATTTTCATTGATCAGCTCAAAAATTGCCAGGCTGACTTTTCAGAAAAATGAAATGAAGCTCCAGAATCTTGTGAATTCTCTGCCAAAATCTTCCTTTGATATGAGGGTGGACACGTCATTAAACTCTGTGTTAATTTCAAAACACTTACAAAAGGTTACATACAAGGCTTGTGGGAACTCAAGGAACTCTGAGGTGCTGGCCCCCCAAATTTCATATCCACAAAACCACAATCATTCTCATACAGATTGCTTTGATTTTCTGCACTTAGGCCATATGTAGTATGGGGCCTGATCCAAAGCCCATTAAGTCAATAGAAAGGTTCTTCTTGTTTTCATTCAGCTTCGGATCTCTCCCACAGAGTGAATTGGCCAAGTTTCCTGCAGCTGTAAATAGACATGGTTCTGCTGAAGTCAGCTGAGCTCTGCTAATGCATACCAGATGAGAGTTTGGCCCAAAATGCTTACCCCACCTTTGTGCAGTGCTTGGAGAGCCTTTGAAAATATCCCATTTCTCTTATTGGGTAAGTGAGGCACAGATCGAGTCCATGACTTAGCGGGAAGAGTCTTGACTGGGCTATCAGTGTCCGAGTCTTGGGGCTGAAGCTTAATTGGCTATACACTTTTTTAGCATTATTTATTGAAATTTGGCATGAGTTTATGCTCTGCTGAATGTGTGTTCAAGACTAACTTAGTTTCCGCACCCTTCAGATTCTTAGTGTGGGATTCAGTAAAGTATTTAGGCTTCTTCAGTTTCAGTGGAAGTTAGGCACTTAAGTAACTTTGTGAGTCCCACACTTAGACACACATGTAATGTTATACTCAGTGGGCCAGATTCACAAAAGGATTTAGCTGCCTAACTGCTACTTTAGGCACCTAAATCCCAGAATCAGGCCCCCCTGGGATTCACAAAACCCCAGCTCAGCTGCTGCTGAACCCTGTGGGTGCCTAAACTCACTCAGTGCCTAAATTTTTGCAGGTGTGCATTGCACAAGGTAGGACTCAGGTGCTACTGACTCCTTCCATGTTATAATCTGGTGAGCCACCCATCCATCCTGTTATTTACCCTCTGAAAATCTGTGTATTCATTTACCTCAAGAAAAGGAAAACTTGGGGTTGAAAAAAAACATGGGAAATTCCAAGAAACCACATTAAAAAAAATCAATGAAGGTTGCTAAGTGACATCAAATGTAGTTACCAATCACATCATTTACATAGCACAAACTCTTGAAAGCAGGGAAATGAATAAAATTCAGGGAATCATAAATTTTACATTCCCTGCACAATAATAAAACACATTGCTATTAAGAATAAAGAAATACATATTTTAAGTGTGTCGTAATGAAAAATGCATTTATTTATATTTGTTAAGAATAATGTGTTTATTATTTTAATAGCTGTGTGAGATTTATGAGGCCCTTAACTAATCTTTTTCTTTCTTTTAGGTGCTTATATTTTGGTAACACTGTGATAGGTAATCATTCACTTGTCGCTTAGCAGCCTTGACTGGTTTTTTGAAAAAATAAATTGTTTTATTTTGTTTTTCCTTTGGAATAATTATGATGACTAGAATCAAGTGAATAATTCATAATGTGTAATTTACTCAAATACTGTATCATCTTTTTGATAACATCTGTTAGTCTATAAGGTGCCACAGGACTCTACGCCGCTTTTACAGATCCAGACTAACACGGCTACCCCTCTGATACTTGACACCATGCAAGGCACTGCATTTAGCCATATGGAGTGGAAATCCATCAACCTCATGAAGAGACTTGCACAAGTACAGACAGATATCGTCTTCCTTTCCAAATGCAAACAGATGGACATCATGCCTAATGGACTGAAGGTGAAAAATCCATTGCTATCTACATACTGCACAGACCACAGTGAGAGATTATGCCACACACTATCAAAGAAACTGCGGAACCACCTGATGAGCATCCTATACAGCAAACAGGAAAACATCAAAAAGAACTCTCCAGCTGGAGGCTCTCATAAATAACCAACCTTCCATACAAACGGACTTTACTAAAATAAGACAGGAGATCTACATTACATACTTCACCTCTCTACAAAGGAAAAAGGACTGTAAGCTGTCTAAACTCCTACCTGCCACATGGGGCCACAACAGTGGTACCCCTAACTCACCCAGCAGTATCGTCAATCTATCCAGCTACACACTTAGCCTGGCAGAAGAGTCTGTCCTATCTCAAAGACTCTCTTTCTGCCCCGCCACCCCCACAAACGTGATACATTTCTGCAGTGATCTGAAAGCGTACTTTCACCGTCCAGTGGCGGATTAATGATTTTGCCTCCCCTAAGCACTGAAATAATTGCCGCCCGCCTCCCAGCTCCCCGCCCCAGCCCACCTCCGCTCCACCTCTGCCTCCTCCCGTGAGCACGCCGCCAGGTCCTGCTTCTTCCCACTTCCTGCCAGTGCTTGCGCGCAAAACTGGTTCGTGAAGGAGGCGGAAGAGAGGGGAATGCAGCACCCTCAGGAGAGGAGGCGGGGCTGGGGCGGGGATTTGGGGAAGGGGACCAATAGGGGCAGGGAGAGGCCGGGGAAGGGGTCGAGTTGGGGCGGGGCCGGGAGCGGAGGGTGCAAACTGGCACCGGGGGAAGCAGCCTCTGACTGCTATTATAAATTTGCCGCCCCTGCAAATTTGTCAGCCTAGGCATTAATACACCACTGTCGCCGTCTCCGACTCAAAGAATACTTTCAAGATAACACTGAACAACACACTGATACACAGATACCCACCTACCAACAGCACAAGAAGAAGAACTCCACATGGACTCCTCCTGAGGGTCGAAATGACAGTCTGGACCTATACATAGGATGCTTCCGCTGACGTGCACAGACAGAAATAGTGGAAAAACAACATTGCTTGTCTCATAACCTAAGTCATGCAGAACGCAATGTCATCCACAGCCTCAGAAACAACCCTGACATCATAATCAAAGAGATTGATAAAGGAGGTGCTGTTGTCGTCATGAACAGGTCTGACTACCAAAAGGAGGCTGCCAGACAACTCTCCAATACCAAATTCTACAGGCCACTTTCCTCAGATCCCACTGAGGAATACACTAAGAAACTGCACCATCTACTCAAGACACTCCCTACACTAACACAGGAACAAATCAACATACCCTTAGAGCCCCGACCGGGGTTATTTCATCTACTACCTAAGATCCACAAACCCGGAAAAGCTGGACACCCCATCATCTCGGGCATTGGCACTCTCACAGAAGGACTGTCCGGATATGTGGACTCTCTACTCAGACCCTATGCCACCAGCACTCCCAGATATCTCCGTGACACCACTGATTTCCTGAGAAAACTACAATGCATTGGTGATCTTCCAGCAAACACCATCCTAGCCACCATGGATGCAGAGGCTCTCTACACAAACATCCCACACACAGATGGAATACAAGCTGTCAGGAACAGTATACCTGATGATGCCACAGCACAACTGGTTGCTGAGCTCTGTGACTTTATCCTCATGCACAATTATTTCAAATGTGGTGACAATATATACCTCCAGACAAGTGGCACCTGCATGGCCCCACAATATGCCAACATTTTTATGGCTGACCTGGAACAATGCTTCCTCAGCTCTTATCCACTCACGCCCCTTCTCTACCTATGCTACATTGATGACACTTTCATCATCTGGACCCATGGGAAGGAAACCCTGGAAAAATTCCACCACAATTTCAATAGCTTCCACCCCACCATCAGCCTCAGCCTGGACCAATCTACACAGGAGATCCACTTTCTAGACACAACGGTGCAAATAAGTGATGGTCACGTTAACACCACCCTTTTCTGAACACCCACCGACCACTATGCCTACCTTCATGCCTCCAGCTTCCATCCTGGATACCCCACACAATCCATTGTCTACAGCCAAGCGCTGACGTACAACCGCATTTGCTCCAGCCCCTCAGAGACCAACACCTACGGGATCTTCACCAAGCATTCTCAAAACTACAATACCCACACGAGGAAATAAGGAAACAGATCAACAGAGCCAGACATGTACCCAGAAACCTCCTGCTGCAAGACAAGCTCAAGAAAGAAACCAATAGAACTCCACTGGCCATCACATACAGTCCTCAGCTAAAACCTCTCCAATACATCATTAGTGATCTACAACCCACCCTGGACAATGATCCCTCACTTTCACAGGCCTTGGGAGGCAGGCCAGTCCTCTCCCACAGACAACCCGCCAACCTGAAGCATATTCTCACCAGCAACTACACACCACACCATAGTAACTCTAACTCAGGAACCAATCCATGCAACAAACCTTGATGCCAACTCTGCCCACATACCTACATCAGCGACACCATCACAGGACCTAACCAGATCAGCCACACCATCACCGGTTCATTCACCTGCACGTCCACCAATGTAATATACGCCATCATGTGCCAGCAATGCCCCTCTGCTATGTTCATCAGCCAAACTGGACAGTCCTTACATAAAAGGATAAATGGACACAAATCAGATATTAGGAATGGCAATATACAAAAACCTGTAGGAGAATGCTTCAACCTCCCTGGACACACAATAGCAGATGTAAAGGTCGCCATCCTGCAGCAAAAAAACTTCAGGACCAGACTTCAAAGAGAAACTGCTGAGCTTCAATTTATTTGCAAATTTGACACCAGCAGCTCAGGATGAAACAAGGACTGTGACTGGCTAGCCAATTACAAAAGCGGTTTCTCCTCCCTCGGTGTTCACACCTCAACTGCTAGAAGAGGGCCTCATCCTCCCTGATTGAACTATCCTCATTATCCCTAGCCTGATTCTTGCTTGCATATTTATACCTGCCTTTGGAAATTTCCACTACATGCATCTGACGAAGTGGCTATTCACCCACGAAAGCTTATGCTCCAATACGTCTGTTAGTCTATAAGGTGCCACAGGATTCTTTGCCGCTTCTGCAAATCCAGACTAACACGGCTACCCCTCTGATACTTGACATCTTTTTTCTGTGGCTTGTATGGCAGCAAATTTGCAGTTTTCTTAAAATCTGTTTTCTATTCAAAATATTTGACAACTTTTTTTCATAAACTTCATCTATCCTCTAGGTTGCTATTTGAAATCTGAAACTGAGCCCCTTGCTTTAGTCTGACTTGATCACATGGCAATGTTTTGGTTCTCTGATGGAATGAGCTTGATTCACAATCAGGTTTCTGGTGTCAACACTTACTGAAATAGAAATTGCTTTGTGCACATATTCAAATGTGGAAGCATTACAGTTACTTTTGCTGAGTATTTGTGCTGGTAGAACTCAAATCACCTGAATGGTAGCAGAAAGGAAAACACGAAGGCATGACTGTAGCCAAATTCAAATGACTATTAATGAAAATCTTTTTCAGTATTTACCAGTTCTAATAATCATTTGCTTTTCCAATGAGGCTTTCAACTGGAAGTATCTCAAAGGGCTTTGAAAGCCAGTTTACAAATTATAAGCCATTTCCTGCTGTCTCAGCTCCAGCAATACTATGAGGCTTATATGTGAGACTCATTTTATCTAGATTCATAGATTTTTTTTCATTCATAGATTTTAAGCCCAGAAGGAACTATTAAACCACGAGTCTGACCTCCTTTCAGGACAGAGAATCTTACTCAGTTACCCCTATATTGAGCCTAATCTACAGTTGAAATGTTTCATCTCTGGGGTGAAATGCATCACATGATTAACAGAACACAACAACACTATAAGGATCCCTAGATTTAAGCACATGAGTAGTTCCATTGAGGTCAGATGAATTAATGACACATTTAAGGTTAAGCTCATACCTAAGCACCTTGCTTAATTGGTACCTAGGATGAGGAAATAATTAATTCTGTATTTAACTGAAATGGTGTGGCTGGATTTTTACTTATTTGTGTTGGTTTAATAAAATTCCAGGCACAAGTACAAGCTTAGATCCATGTTTAAAATTTAGGCTGAATGTTGTTACTCAAATTGGAGTTTGGTAATTGCCCCATTCTTATGCAAAGTACCATGGGAACTTTAATAACTTTCAGCATGCAAGATCTCAGAGTTGTGTCTCCTGCCAAAAGTGTTTTCGCTAGCAACACAGCAGCACCTTCTAATCTAGGAAAGGAAGAAGGAGGTACCCTGGTTGATTGACCAACACAACTGCTTGAAGGATCATGGATTTCTTCACCCAGAAATAATAAAAGGTGGCAAAAGTCAAATCAGATCAACTTTTCACAGGCACTGAGAGAAGCTGTGCTGAGATGAGATGTGATGTTAAATAAAACCTCCAAGGAATTTGAACTCTCCATCTTGTGAGGCTGGACAATCTAAAACAATGAGGTAAAAGAAATACAGTAACTTCTTTGGAGACTGCTGGGATACAGAAAATCAAGATTTATCCATCAAGAATTACTAAAATAAAGGGCTCTGAAATAAACCTGCTGTGGGCTTCACCCCATTCTGCTTGTAATTAAAGATGGAAATAATTTGGCACAGGGTTTTTATCGAATATGAAATCTGGGTAAACCAATTATGCATGGTTCCTCTGTGCAATAAATGTGGACATCTCATTTGGTAGTGGACGGAGACCTCAGATTCAGATGAGTGCAGCTAGCACCCCAGCAATTTATTTCCCTCCTGGCTGTATTCAATGCAGCTGAATTTATTGACATTTACCCCCAGGTTACATAATTAGTTCTCGGGGTCAATTTTGCAAATAGCAGAAAACAGTTTATTTGCAACTCAGGTTGAACCATTTGCATCCTTGGCTTAATTTGTCAACTCCACTGGTTACATTTGCTTTTGTTGTAGACCAAGCCTAATAATTCTTCTGGTTGCTTATGTGGGCCCCTTACTGAATGAGGGAGGCAACCTAATGACAGAGGATGTGGAATAAGCTAATGTACTCAATGCTTTTTTTGCCTCTGTTTTCACTAACAAGGTCAGCTCCCAGACTGCTGCGCTGGGCATCGCAAAATGGGGAAGAGATGGCCAGCCCTCTGTGGAGATAGAGGTGGTTAGGGACTATTTAGAAAAGCTGGACGTGCACAAGTCCATGGGGCCGGACGAGTTGCACCCGAGAGTGCTGAAGGAATTGGCGGCTGTGATTGCAGAGCCATTGGCCATTATCTTTGAAAACTCGTGGCGAACGGGGGAAGTCCCGGATGACTGGAAAAAGGCTAATGTAGTGACAATCTTTAAAAAAGGGAAGAAGGAGGATCCTGGGAACTACAGGCCAGTCAGCCTCACCTCAGTCCCTGGAAAAATCATGGAGCAGGTCCTCAAAGAATCAATCCTGAAGCACTTGCATGAGAGGAAAGTGATCAGGAACAGCCAGCATGGATTCACCAAGGGAAGGTCATGCCTGACTAATCTAATCGCCTTTTATGATGAGATTACTGGTTCTGTGGATGAAGGGAAAGCAGTGGATGTATTGTTTCTTGACTTTAGCAAAGCTTTTGACACGGTCTCCCACAGTATTCTTGTCAGCAAGTTAAGGAAGTATGGGCTGGATGAATGCACTATAAGGTGGGTAGAAAGCTGGCTAGATTGTCGGGCTCAACGGGTAGTGATCAATGGCTCCATGTCTAGTTGGCAGCCGGTATCAAGTGGAGTGCCCCAAGGGTCGGTCCTGGGGCCGGTTTTGTTCAATATCTTCATAAATGATCTGGAGGATGGTGTGGATTGCACTCTCAGCATATTTGCGGATGATACTAAACTGGGAGGAGTGGTAGATACGCTGGAGGGGAGGGATAGGATACAGAAGGACCTAGACAAATTGGAGGATTGGGCCAAAAGAAATCTGATGAGGTTCAATAAGGATAAGTGCAGGGTCCTGCACTTAGGACGGAAGAACCCAATGCACAGCTACAGACTAGGGACCGAATGGCTAGGCAGCCGTTCTGCGGAAAAGGACCTAGGGGTGACAGTGGACGAGAAGCTGGATATGAGTCAGCAGTGTGCCCTTGTTGCCAAGAAGGCCAATGGCATTTTGGGATGTATAAGTAGGGGCATAGCGAGCAGATTGAGGGACGTGATCATTCCCCTCTATTCGACATTGGTGAGGCCTCATCTGGAGTACTGTGTCCAGTTTTGGGCCCCACACTTCAAAAAGGATGTGGATAAATTGGAGAGAGTCCAGCGAAGGGCAACAAAAATGATTAGGGGTCTGGAACACATGAGTTATGAGGAGAGGCTGAGGGAGCTGGGATTGTTTAGCCTGCAGAAGAGAAGAATGAGAGGGGATTTGATAGCTGCTTTCAACTACCTGAAAGGAGGTTCCAAAGAGGATGGCTCTAGACTGTTCTCAATGGTAGCAGATGACAGAACGAGGAGTAATGGTCTCAAGTTGCAGTGGGGGAGGTTTAGGTTGGATATTAGGAAAAACTTTTTCACTAGGAGGGTGGTGAAACACTGGAATGCGTTACCTAGAGAGGTGGTAGAATCTCCTTCCTTAGAGGTTTTTAAGGTCAGGCTTGACAAAGCCCTGGCTGGGATGATTTAACTGGGAATTGGTCCTGCTTCAAGCAGGGGGTTGGACTGGATGACCTTCTGGGGTCCCTTCCAACCCTGATATTCTATGAATCTATGATTCTATGTGTAGTATTTTATTTTATGATTTTTTTTTTGGCAGGCAAGAAATGGTCAAAGATGACACCTGCAATAATTTCCAGAGAGCGATCTTTTCAAATGCTATCACAATTTCACACATTAGAATAAATCTCAGGAGTGATATTTGAGGGGAAAGATTGTTGTTTGCCAGTTTGCTGCACATTGTGTATTTCAGAGCTATTATTAATATTTATTATATTTATTTTGGTAATGCCCAGGGTCCAACTAAGTTCAGGTTACTATTGTACTAGGCAGTGCACAAATATAAAGTAACAGGTAGAGAAATTTAAATGAGAAATAAGGCACCCATTTTTAACAGTGAGGTTGATTAACCATAACTAAGGGAAGTGGTGGATTCGCCATCTCTTGTCTTCAGATGATGTCTGGATGCCTTTCTGTAAGACATGCTTTAGACAATAAAAGTTATTGGGATCCATATAGTGGTAACTGGGTGAAATATTATGGCCTGTGATGTGCAGGGGGTTAGACTTGATGACCTAATGGTCTCTTTTGGCCTTAAAATCTACAAATCTATGAATCTGAGCCAAACTCAGAACTATCTGAGGTTTGGCCCAAGTGTTAGCAATATAGTTTTGCTAAATTGAGGCTGGAGTAGTCTGTGCTTTTCCATGTGTTCTCTCGATGGTGTTTCTGTTATATATATATTCTTTTCTCTGTAGGCTTTTTACACAGAGGTTGGGGTTTCTGGTATTTTTAAAGTTCTGTTCTTCTCCTAGTCATGACAAGAGTCACAGTAGCACCTCCGAGTTACAAACAGTTCAGGAATGGAGGTTGTTTGTGACTCTGAAATGTTCGTAACTCTCAACAAAATGTTATGGTTCTTTCAAAAGTGTACAACTAAACCTTGGTTTAATACAGTGTCAAGGTTCCTTCCCCACTCTGAACTCTAGGGTACAGATGTGGGGACCTGCATGAAAACCCCCCTAAGCTTATTTTTACCAGCTTAGGTTAAAACTTCCCCATGGTACAAACTATTTTACCTTTTGTCCCTGGACTTTATTGCTGCCACCACCAAGCATCTAACAAATATAACAGGGAAAGAGACCACTTGGAAACCTCTTCTCCCCCAAAATCCCCCCAAGCCCTTCACCCCCTTTCCTGGGGAAGGCTTGATAAAAATCCTCACCAATTTGCATAGGTGAACACAGACCCAAACCCTTGGATCTTAAGAAAAATGAAAAAGCAATCAGGTTCTTAAAAGAAGAATTTTAATTAAAGAAAAAGTAAAAGAATAACCTCTGTAAAATCAAGATGGTAAATACCTTACAGGGTAATCAGATTCAAAACATAGAGAATCCCTCTAGGCAAAACCTTAAGTTACAAAAGACACAGAAACAGGAATATCCATTCCATTCAGCACAACTTATTTTATCAGCCATTTAAACAAAACAGAATCTAACACATATCTAACTAGATTGCTTATTAACCCTTTACAGGAGTTCTGACCTGCATTCCTGCTCTGGTCCCGGCAAAAGCAACACACAGACAGAGAGAACCCTTTGTTTTTGCTCCCCCCCCCCCCGAGCTTTGAAAGAAGAGAAGAATGAGGGGGGATTTGATAGCTGCTTTCAACTACCTGAGAGGTAGTTCCAGAGAGGATGGTTCTAGACTATTCTCAGTGGTAGAAGAGGACAGGACAAGGAGTAATGGTCTCAAGTTGCAGTGGGGGAGGTTTAGGTTGGATATTAGGAAAAACTTTTTCACTAGGAGGGTGGTGAAACACTGGAATGCGTTACCTAGGGAGGTGGTAGAATCTCCTTCCTTAGATTTTTTAAGGTCAGGCTTGACAAAGCCCTGGCTGGGATGATTTAATTGAGGATTGGTCCTGCTTTGAGCAGGGGGTTGGACTAGATGACCTCCTGAGGTCCCTTCCAACCCTGATATTCTATGATTCTATCTTGTCTCGTCATTGGTCATTTTGGTCAGGTGCCAGCGAGGTTATCTTAGCTTCTTAACCCTTTACAGGTGAAAGGGTTTTTCCTCTGGCCAGGAGGGATTTAAAGGTGTTTACCCTTCCCTTTATATTTATGACATACAGCTTTAAAACTTTACTATGCAGAAGAAAAATGCTGCTTTAACCATCTTAATTTAAATAAAACAAGCACAGAAACAGTTTCCTTACCTTGACAAATCTCTTTTTTAAACTTTCCTTCTTTTTTTCAAATCATTTATGTTTAACACAGTATTGTGCTGTATTTGCTGCTTCTTCTTCTTTTGTCTCTGCTGCTGCCTGATTGTGTACTTCTGGTTCCAATGAGGTATGTGGTTGACCAGTCAGTTCATAACTATTTGTAACTCTGAGATTCTACTGTATTTAAAGGTGACATGTTATGTTTTACTATAAACTAAGTGCAAGAGTCTTCTTTCAGGACTAGATGATCCGCAGCTGGTGTAAAGTAACACCGTGTCACTGACTCCAGTGGTGTTCCATCAGTTTATACCTGCTGAAGTAAGGGGGACTCAGAGTAAAGGAAACAAAAAAGAGAAGGTAAAAGAGAATCCTGTGATTGGCTCTATAGCTGCAACTGTCTTGAGCTAACTCCCAGAAAGCACCTCCTGCCGTCCCCCTGCACCTCCTCCAAGTGTCCCCCAGCCCCCACTTGCTGCCCCTGCACACCTCCCCAAGGCCCCAGAGGGTCCCTGCCTCTCCCCTGCAGCTCCATGCTGGCTCCGGGCATCAACTGCCACTGCAGGGTCCTAGTGCCCCCAGCCTGACCCTGAGCCTGCCCTTCCCCCTCAGACCCTTTCATTTTCCAGCGGGACCCTCCACCAGCACAGGGGCCCCCCCACCCGCAGTCACCGCTCCTGCCCCACACTGGACAAGGGGCAGCCCCATCCCTCGCCCCCAGTGAGGCTACAGTGAGGGGCAGCAGGAGGGGAGGAGGCGCACATGTGATGGCAGCTGTCTCCCCCCCAGCACCCACCACAGGGGAGGCGAGGGGGCTTCGTGGACCTGAGAGGGGGCCCTAGGAGCAAGTGCAGTGACAGTAGCGGGGGTAAGTATGGTGCCGGCGCTTGGAAGGGCCCTCCCCGAGAGCTTGCTGCTGCCAACGCGGAGAGAGCTGAGGGGAGTCCTCTTCTCTGGCCCCAGCTCTAGGGCAGTCTGCCTGCACCCCAAACTCATCCCCAACCTTGCCCCACCCCAGAGCCCACACCCCCAGCCAGAGCCCTCACCCCCCCCCCCCGCACCCCAACCCTCTTCTCCAGCCCTGAGCCCCTCCCAAACCCCTCATCCCGAGCCAGAGCCCTCATCCCCCTACACCCTAACCCTCTGCCCCAGCCCTGAGCCCCCTCCTGCATCATGAACCCTCAGCCCCACCCCACAACCCTCAGTCCTGCAACCCCTCCCTCCGCCAAACTCCCTCCCAGAGCCTGCACCCCTCACCCCCTCCTGCACACACACACCTTTCGCCAGCCTGCACCCAAACTCCGTCCCAGAGCCTGCACCCCCACCCCCTTCCCACACACCCTCTCCTGCCCCCAAACTCCCTCCCAGAGCCTGCACCCCAGACCTCCTCCCCCCACCCAAACTCCTTCCCAGAGCCTTAGGTGGGTTCTGGGCACCACCAAAATTTCTACAAACTTACCACCCCTGGGTCTGAGCCCATTTCCCTCCACTGTTCAGTGCTAAGCATATTGGCAGCATCCTCTCTGCCTCTGGTCCAGCCTGAGCGTTCTGCTTTCCGGGAGCAGGGACCTCAATCCTGCCCCAGCACTTCCTTTCCAAGGCCCAGCCAACCATCCGTGAGCTGTAAGTCACGAAAGCTTATGCTCAAATAAATTTGCTAGTCTCTAAGGTGCCACAAGTCCTCCTTTTCTTTTTGCGAATACAAACAAACACGGCTGCTACTCTGAAACCTCCCTCCAGGGTGGACAGTTGTATCTTAATCCCTTAGGGTGGCTGCAGATATTTTTTCTCCCTGCCAAGGAAGCTTATTAACCCCTTCCTCCTTTTGGCTTTTGCCTACTACAATAAATGCTTTCCTTGATGTTACTGATAAATTCTATTTCCTTATATCAAAAAAACACTCTGGACAATGTATCTCAAATTGATTATTGTATTTCCATGGTTGTTAAAGTAACTCAACCTTGTGCCTTTTCTAACCCCACCCAAGGCATGCTACAATGACAAGGAGTGCACTGCCTGTAGGGCCTTGTGCTGAGAAATACACCCCAATCGCATTCTGAAGTGCCGGTTTTCACAGTCCTGCCCTTGCAGAATCATTAATGACTGGTTGTTGGAAGCACGTGTGGCTAAAGGAGAGTTCCTGGAAGGAGGGGTTTTCATAATCTGTTCGTAGTTGTCACCGCTGTTTTGTGGGAAATCATGAATCTCGGCATAATTAGGTCAAATCCTGCTCAGTTACACCAGTGTAAATGCAGCAATAGCTCCATTGACTTCAATAGCTATTCTGGATTTACTTTTAATAATTCTGCTTAAAGATCATATTATGTGCTGTGATTCATCCTCATTCGCTGTTTTCAAGGGCAGGATCATTGTTTCTTAAGGGCTCATTTGGTCCTGCTGCTTATTCCCCTACTTGAGGTCAATCTGCAAAATCGCAGTTGGTTGCTGTGGAAATAATTATGATGTCAAAAATATAGTATTATGACTTCAGTTATGGGAATAAGTAGCTGAAGCAGATAAGCCCTTAATAAATAAAGTTGGCCTTATAATGTAAGTGTCCTAGAAAATAAAAGAGAGGGAATGAATGCAGAGAATGAAATAAGATCTAGAAGCCAGAATTGTTTTACAGTAAATGGGTTTTCAAAATTGTATAAGCAGCTCTAGTTTACTGCTACGTCTGACCCTTTTGCTTAATAGGAAGACATTCCTTGAAGGCAGGAGTCCTTGGTGTAATTCTTTTAAATGTAATATTAAAACAACAAAGAGGAAGTAAAATGGAAAAAATGGTTAATAGAGCATTTTCACTGAGCCTTGTAACTTTTCTCTCAATCCCCAGAGCAGAATGAATGTATTCAGCATCAAATCATATTCACTTTATTCAGATAAGTAGCATCTGTGAGTTGAATGTGGCTACACACCTGACAAGGCCAAGGATTTGGCCCTCCATCGCTTTAGAATCTGTTAATATCATGTCATTGTCAATAACTCATGAAAACGGAGTATATTCATCTCAGAATATTTTACAGTACATCTGGTGTGTAACTGGCCCCTGCATGTTATTAATCCTGAATTTGACATTGTAATAATCATTAGGAACAGCCTTCTTAGCAGTGAAATGTCCTGTTATTTATACAGGGAGCTATTGATTCAATGTGCAGCACTGTAATAGCATTGAAAAGCAAATTTTTATACAATAGTGACTGTTTAACATTGTATATTGGCTGTACTCTGCAAAATATATTTCTGCCTCATTTTTTCCAGTCACATACATAATAGAATGTAGCTTCTCAATGAGCATTTATGTTACTTGTGAATAAGTCATGTCACTCTAACCAAATGTTAAAACAGTGATAAATTCTTTAGCTCCTAACTCACTAATTAATTCATTGATCTCTTTGCTAAGTTGTCAATTTCATGTGACATCATAAATCATGTGTTACCTGAAAGATGAATGGTCTTTCATTGCCTTAGGCATGCATGCTCTCTTTCAGCTATCTCTCACAACCGGTTAACTCAATTTCCTGCTAAAGAGATGCCCTGCTAAAGCAAGGTATGGATGAGTAAAGGGCATGACCACGGTTTCCCAATCCCTCACTGATCCCAGCTGTGGTATCCACCTCTTCGACCCACTGGCAGCTGGTCCAAGTAAGAGCAGTCTTCATGATGCTCTAATTTAGCCAGGGGATTAGCGAAGGTTCTCAGCTGGTGTCAGATGTCCTAAATGCATCGACTGCTGTGGATCTCTGACAGTTTACTCCTGCTGAAGATCTGTCCCGGGAAGCTCAAAGGTGACCGAGGGTTCATCTACACAGCAGCTGGGAGGCGTCATTCCTAGCTCGGA
This sequence comes from Caretta caretta, assembly GCF_965140235.1. Lineage (NCBI taxonomy): Eukaryota > Metazoa > Chordata > Testudines > Cheloniidae > Caretta > Caretta caretta. Next base: position 13,580,044 of record NC_134209.1, read on the forward strand.
TAGACATACACGCATTAGCTCTGCTTGAGCTAGCACCTAAAAATAGCAGTGTGACCACAGTGCACGGGCAGCAGCTTGGGCTAGTTGCCCAAATACAACACTCCCCCGCTCCTCGATCCCCTGAGCAGGTACCTTGGACGGCTAGCCTGAGCTGCTGCCTCTGCGGCCACAGCCACGCTTGCTGGTTTTAGGTGCTAGCTCAAGCAGAGCTTGTGTGTGCCATCTACACGATGGGAATTACACCTCCCGGCTGCTCGGTAGGCATGCCAAGTTTTGTATTTTAAACCTCACTAAGCCCAGTAGCTGGAAGACCAATGAATTAAGAAGCATGTTTAACAAGGAATTCTGCTACCCGGTAAGCAATCACGTAGCTGCCAAAAACGTGTGGTGTGATAAACTCGCTAATGACAAACATAGATTAAACATCCTGCAAGACTGTCTTGAGCACATAGTGGCCATCAACCCAGGTGATGCTCAATCTGCAAGGAGGCTATGTCCTTTCAGGATTTGCCATGATGATAATGCAGAAGCACGGTAGTTGGTGCTCAAATAAGAATCATCACCCCAGTGGTTTTCCTAGAGACCTAACTCTGAGCAAGGAAGCTTTCTGTTGAAGTGTCCGCTCTTTTCCCTGCATTGTTTTGTAACTGTAATTAATTTATTGTTATTTTGGTATTACCTCACCCTTCGTGGTTATAGTCTTTCAACACCAAACTGCTTTGTAACCTGACCATTGTCATTCAGGGGAATCTCTGTAAAGCTTACTTTGCCACTATATAAAGTGACTTTAAAACTTTTCATCAATCAATAACTCCTGTTATAAAGTCGATTGGTTATTTCAGTAATATCTCCCCTAACTAGTGTGTGAAATGAATATTTTATGCTTGACTGTGTATATGTGTACAATCATGATAGCTATACAAATAAATTATATGTATACCTATTTGTATTGCCCTCCCCAGGACCCCATTGTGCTAGGCGCTGCACAAACACAGAACAAAAAGACAATCCCTGCCCCTAAGAGCTTACACTCAAAGTACACACACACAAAATATGGATTTAAAGGTTTTCTGTTTCTGTACTTAATTGTAAGCCAGATGACAGAAAGGAAAGTGGGAAATTGTCTCTCTCACAGAAATGCAGTGTGGCTGATGGTTTGATGGTTTTCAAGCATCCTTAAGACCAGGTGCCCTGAAGAAAACTCCTGGAAACTGCCTTTCTGTAGTTCTGCTCTCAAGGGTTGATTCCTAAGTCTTTTGTCATTGATGTTATTAGGCGTAGGAGCAGAACCTACTGAGTCATGTATGTATAACCATCATTGATACACAGAATCATTTTTATTAAAATCCAGATTGTCTAGGTGGCCTCCTCACATAATACGTCCATAAATTTTAGTGCTGCTGCCCTTTCCTGCTTTAAGTCCCTTCTCCAGATGACCTAGTCCCACTGCAATGCCGAAAAGCAATGATCTAAGCACAACAAGGGAGAAGTGTGGCAGTTGGTGAGAGCTGGCAGTGGCTATTTTTTAAATAATTAATACTGACTGTATGTTTATTTCTCTCTCCCACCATTGATCTGCTGCTTGTCTTGTAAAATGGTGTATCTGTGCAGCAGCACCTGGCATATTTGGGGCACTCCTGCAATGCAATTAATTCATCATCATAATAATAGAAAAGAGTAGGACGTCAACTAGAGCATTGTGAAGTTGAGATTGATTAATCACTTCATTTGTGTGGTATAATAATGTGTGCAAGGTGAAAAATAAGCAGCCGGGATAGGTGAACTAAAAGAGAAGATAAACACGAGAGAGAAGACAGACTTATTGTTAAGGCACGGAACAGGGACTCAGGAGATGTAGGGTCGGTACATGGCTCTGGCACAGGTTTGCTGTATTACCTTGAGCAAGTCACCAAAACTCTCTTGGTGAAATTTGGGCCCCGTTGAAATTCACGTGAGTTTTGCCATTGACTTCAATGTCTCCAGCATTTCACCCACTCAGCTTCATATTCCTGCCTGTCAAATGAGAATAATGGTACTTCCTTTCTTTGCCTGTGTTGTCTATTTAGATTGTAAACTGTTTGAGGTGGAGACTCTCTCTTGCTAGGAAAGGTTTCAGAGTAGCAGCCGTGTTAGTCTGTATTCGCAAAAAGAAAAGGAGGACTTGTGGCACCTTAGAGACTAACCAATTTATCCACTTTTATCCACCAACCATCCACTTTTATGCATCAGATGAAGTGAGCTGTAGCTCACGAAAGCTTATGCTCAGATAAATTAGTTAGTCTCTCAGGTGCCACAAATACTCCTTTACTTCTTGCTAGGAAGTTTGCGTGCAACTCCCTCCAAAAGCACCCATCTTGGATCTTGGCTGGGGCTGTAAGGGCTATTGCAATACAAATAATAATAATCAAAGAATGTGTCCAACTAAATGGCCTTCACAATCTTTAACAAGTGATTTGCCTGTGGAAGCAGATTTGATTTATAATTAGAATGTTTTTCCAAATTTTCCCGAAGGCATCAGGTGATCTTCGCGCAAACACCCACACACTCTTTTGAAAGATCTGCTCCTGCATATACTGTCCGCAATAAATCATGAAAGCTTCCAAATGCCAGAAATGGAAGCAGCTAGTGCCATCTGTGGTGCCCTCTACTGGTGATGTAAACTTTTGGAAAGTCTCCTCTCTCCCCTGACTGATCTATATAATGCATGCTCGCCATAGAGGTAAATGGAAATTAAAGGAACAGCTGGAAGCCAATCCTTCTCTTCTTTAATATTGTAGATAGATTTATTATCTTCCAACTTGTTCATTTGTCATTTTAATAAGTACCTGAAAAGTTAATTCATTAATAGAAGCAGCTTGAAAATTTCAGCTTCTTCATTTATTAGCCAGGCTGCAATTGTTATTCAGATAGCATTAAAGGGATTGATGAAGAAAGGGTAAATGGCTGAATGGTACAGTAAATGTTGTTGAACTCATTTTATCTGTGGGTTTTAAGGTAATTAATCTTGCATGGTTAATAACTAGCGATGGATTGATCAAGCTTAGTGATCTTTGCACACTTCAGCACAGGGCTATTTACTATTTATAAATGCAGAAGGGAAGTGCATGGTTGGCAGGAGGAGATATGCTTCTACCTGCTCGCTGAAGTTGGTCAGAAAAAGATAAGTATATTTTGTGAAAATCTTAGAAAGAAATTAATAGTTTTCATTTTGTTCAGAATTTTCCATTACATTTTTGATGTTTTGATGAAACACTATGTTGGATATAGTGTTGGATATGGCAGGGAGGAATCTCTCTCACTTTCTTACCCTAGAAAAAGTGGGGGGAGGAGGAAAGTGAGACATTTTCCCCCAGAAAATGAAATTTTACAACAACAAAAAACTGAAATATTTCATTTCCCAATTTTTCATTGGAAAAAGAAAAAAAATGGATCACCCTGAAGATGTCCATGGTCAAAAAGGCAAGCGCCTCTGAAAAAAAAAAACATTGTCAGAAAATTTTTGACCAGCTGTGCTGCTTATCTACTCACCAAGGAGGGGCAATAGAGGCAGAATAAGTAGCCCACAACTTCAACAGTGCCCAGCTTCCACAAGTGGAGCTGGATTTTTAGAAGAGCTCAGCTCCCATTTAGGCACTTAAATGAAGGGACAGCCCTATGTGATGTGCAGGACTCCCACCCAACTGATTCCTTCCTGCAACCAGATTCTCACAGTCTCTGCATCCCCTGAGGGCTAAATCCATTTCTGGCCTCCTGTGTGCTGGTCCCCACCCCCAGGCATGTGCCCTTAGCTCCTTCTGCTTTTGGACCCTCCCCACTTGTATAGGCCCTCCCAATAGTGCACACAAGCCTCAGGCCTTGTCTACACAAGTCTTTTCCCCTCACAAATTTCCCACCACGGCTAGCCCTGGTTCAGTTCTATTGCTTACACCAGCATAATTATTCCCCTTCCCATACAGGACTAAACAACGCTGGGGAAAACACTTTTCTATCACTAGAACCACACTAGAACTGTTGTACCACTTCAGTGTAGTTAAAGCAGTAACACTTTTATGCATAAGCTAGCCCTTAATCATGCTGTAACTCAGTTTCCTCATCTGTAAAATGGGGATAATAATATTCACCACAATTCCTCCCAAGGGTGTTTTGAGACCTGTCTAATCCCATGAGGGGAAATGTGAAGGTGGTACCAATTATAGAAAAACTGAGTGAATCCAGGCTTAGGTGGTTTGGGCATGTGAAAAGAAGATTGGAAGAGTATACAGGAAACAGGGTGCTAAATGTAGAAATAGGGGGTAAGAGAAGGATTGGAAGACCCAAACCCAAAGCTACCTGGATGGATGTTATACAAAAGGATTCGATTAGCTGCAGAATTCTGAGGAACTGCTTCAAGACAGACTGGAATGGCGAACAAGGACCCAAAGAGAAAACCCCATTTTGTTGTGATTAAGGCTAAAAGAAAAAGAAGTGTGTGTGTGGGGGGGGGTCCAGATCCAATTCTCCCTCCCCTGCCAGGGCTGATTAGTGAGGGCAAACTGTGTGCACCCCATGCCAATCAAACCAGACTCACACAGGTGTTCTGTCTTGTAAGACAGCAGGAAGAGATCCCATCACCTTTCAAGGGGTCACTTATCGCTTTATGTGAAGCTGTGAAAGAGCAGAAATAGAGACCGTTTTAGCCATTGCTTGTCCCAACAAAGGTGAATAGTCTCAATTCGCTACCTCTGAACAGTGTGACTCATCAGTGATGTGTGTAGCACATTTCTCCAGGCAAAACCACACAAATGCCATCACTAAGATAAAGAAAAAAAATGGTTTCAGTAAATGGGGACAGATGTTCTTTGTTGGTCCATAAAGCTTTATGGGTGCAGTGTTGCCAACTCTCCTGAGTATATCCAGTGTTTTTCTTAAAGCACCGACTCCTGTAGTCATGTGATTAAGTGAGAATCTCAGCTTTCATTTTTAGAAAGGTTAAGTTTCTAGTCCCTGTGGTTGTGGAGAAAAGCAGGAAAATCTGACCCTTAAAGGCTCAAAAACCAGAAGGCAAGTAAAAAGAACCCAACATTTATTATATTTAAAAATCTCATGATTTTAAAACAATCTAATAATTTTGGGGCATGATTTTTGAATTCATGGAGTTGGCAATGCCAAGTACTTTTTAACAAAATTTCTAAATCTATCCTTCCATTGTAGGATTTTGTACTGGCAACCATCACTGGAACATCCATACTGTGACAAAGTTCCTCCTCTGCCTTGGTGGGTCCTGTGCTTATTGGAGGATTTGCTCACCTCAACGGTTCACGGCAGCCCTCAGTTTGGCCACTTTCGTGGCTGAAATCTGCCGTTCACTCAGTTAGCCTCATCACTGGCTAGCATGGGGAAAAGGAAGAAGAACAATACCCGCAGTCTCTGCTGATGCACCTAGTGGATCGGGGAACAGGCCGGAGACCTTCCCCTCTGGTGGAACCCACAGTCCAGGTCAACTCCTCCGGTATCAAGTAGGGAGCTGGGGGAATGGAGGGATGGGGGGAACCCAGGCCCACCCTCTACTCCGGCTTCCAGCCCAGGGCCCTGTGGATTGCAGCTGTCTACAGTGGCTCCTGTAACAGCTCTGTGACAGCTACAACTCCCTGGGCTACTTCCCCATGGCCTCCTCCCAACACCTTCTTTATCCTCACCACAGGACCTTTCTTCTGATGTCTGATAATGCTTGTACTTCTCAGTCTTCTAGTAGTACTCCTTCTCACTCTCGGCTTCTTGCACCTCTTGCTCCCAGCTCCTCACACGCTCACCACAAACTGAAGTGAGCTCCTTTTTAAACCCAGGTGCCCTGATTAGCCTGCCTTAATTGATTCTAGCAGCTTCTTGATTGGCTGCAGGTGTTCTAATCAGCCTGTCTGCCTTAATTGTTTCCAGAAAGTTCCTGCTTGTTCTGGAACCTTCCCTGTTACCTTACCTAGGGAAAAGGGACCTACTTAATCTGTGGATAAAATATCTGCCTTCTATCACTCTCCTGTAGCCCTCTGGCCTGGACGGAGAAGGAGGGAGAGGGCTGCTGCTCCTACTCCTGCTGCTAGGGCCTGGGCTCTCACTGCCGTTGCTGCTCCAGCTGCTCCCCTATTGCCGAAGAAGGGGGACCTCCGCAATTTACAAAATTGGCATCCCGTCTCGCTCCTCAGGATGGACTGCATGGTCTTAGAGCTGGAGAGGTGTCTGGCCGCCACCCCCGAGGATCTGCCCCTCTGTGAAGCATGCCGGGAGAAGCCGGAGGAGCTCTGGGCCCTGGAAGATCATCAGACCCGGGGCGCCTTTGTTCGATCCCGCATCTGTCTCCTTTGGGATATGGATGACGTCTCCCACTTCTTCTACACCCTGGAGAAAAGGAGGGGGGCCAACAAACATGTCACCTGCTTTCTGTCAGAAGACAGCACCCCCCTCACAGATCCCATGGAGATGTGCGGGAGGGCGAGAGCCTTCTACGCGACCCTTTTCTCCCCAATGCAACTGATCCAAATGCTTGCAGAGTGCTCTGGGAGGAGCTCCCTACAGTCAGCATGGGCAACCGAGACCAGCTAGAATTGCCTCTCACTCTCACCGAGTTCTTGGAAGCCCATCGGCGCATGGTCACCAATAAATCTCTGGGCATGGACGGGCTGACCGTGGAGTTCTACCGCATGTTCTGGGATGTCCTTGGCCCAGACCTAGTCACCGTCTGAGCCGAGTCTTTGCAGAGCAGAAGAAGGGGGACCTCCATGATTTACAAAATTGGCGTCCCGTCTCACTCCTCAGCACGGAGTACAAAGTCATAGCAAAAGTCGTGGCTAGGGTCCGTGCTGGCAGACGTGGTCCACCCAGACCAGACCTACACTGTCCTGGGCTGCAGCATTCTTAACAACCTATATCTGGTCTGGGATCTTTTGGAACTCAGGTGTAGGGATGGTCTGTCATTCGCCCTCCTGTTCTTGGATCAGGAGAAGGCGTTTGACAGGGTGGACCACGGGTATCTCCTGAGCACTCTGAGAGCATTTGGCTTCTGACCCCAGTTTGTGGGTTTTCTCCGGGTGCTGTATGCCTCCGCAGAGTGTCTGGTCAGACTTAACTGGACCCTGACCGAACCGGTCAGCTTCAGGCAACGAGTACAGCAGGGGTGCCCCCTCTTGGGCCAGCTGTATGTTCTGGCGATTGAGCCTCTGTCTTCTCTGCAGGAGGTTAACAGTGTTGGTGCTGCGGGAGCTGGAGCTGCAGCTGGTCCTGTTGGCGTATGCCGACAACGTGCTCTGCATGGTCCAGGACCCAGGTGACTTGGCATGGGTGGAAGCTTGCCAGGCGATCTACTCGGAAGCCTCTTCCACCCGGATCAACTGGGTCAAGAGCTCTGGCCTGGTGGTCGGGGACGGCTGGCAGGTGAGTTCCCTCCCACCTGCATTTCAGGCCATCCGGTGGAGCACGGGTCTGCTGCTCTATCTCGGCGTTTACCTTTCTGCCATGCATCCCTCTCTGCCAGAGAACTGGCACGATTTAGAGGGCAGAGTGTTAGACCAGCTCTGGAAATGGACAGAACTACTCCAGTGCCCCTCCCTTCAAGGGAGAGCGCTGGTGCTTAACCAACTAGTCCTGTCCATCCTCTGGTACCGGCTCAACACCCTGGTCCCGGCCCCGGGTAACCTGGCCAACCTCCAGACATCAATTCTGGAGTTCTTTTGGACAGGACAGCACTGGGTTCCTGCAGGGGTTCTCCATCTACCCCTGGAGGAGGGAGGGCAGGGCCTGAAGTGTCTGCACACTCAGGTCCATGTCTTCCACCTCCAGGTCCTGCAGAGGCTCCTTTATGGTGCAGATAGTCCAGCGTGGAGCATACTGGCACACATCTTCCTGCACTGCTTCCGAGGGCTCTGATACGACCGGCAGCTCCTTTATCTCCATCCGAGAGGTCTTCTGCGAGACCTCTCCGGGCTACCGGTCTTCTACTGGCACCTCCTCTGGACCTGGAAACTGCTTTCAATGACCAGGTCTGTGGCGGCCACAGAGGGGGCAGATCACCTCACGGAGCCTCTGCTACACAACCTCCAGCTCCGGGTGCATGTGGCAGAGTCCCCCTCGGTGCGCCAGAGGTTGGTCTTGGCAAAAGTCACCAGAGTTGGAGATCTTCTGGACTACAACGGGGGAGACTGGCTGGATCCCCTGATGGTCACTCAGCAGATGGAGCTCTCCAGACCTCGTACTCCCTGGTGTGTACTGCAGGAGATGAGGGCCGCTTTGCCGCCCACTGCTCGGGTTTACCTCGACCAGGTCGTGCACGAGGGCACACCACGCCCACCCTCCACCGCAGGCCTGCCGGACCTTTTCATCGGGCCTCTGCCCCGTGGACCCAACCGACCCACCCCCCCGCCCCTTCACCATGAACCAGCTGCACAAGCTGCAGCTGATCTGCTTCCAGACCTAACCAAGGAAATATCTATACACGCTCGTGCTCCACACCCTTCACGTCCTCACCCTCGTGTCCTGCCCCAATACAAAATGGCGGGACCTCCTGCCACCTTTGGAGGGTGAGGAGCCCCAGTGGGCCAGCCTATATTCTACCTTGGTCCCAAGGCCTGCCGGGGATATCAGTTGGTGGCTCCTTCATGGAGCTGTGAGCACGGGCATGTACTTGGCATGGTTCACCCCTATCTAAGACACCTGCCCCTTTTGTGGCATGAGGGAAACCCTGGCACACATATACTTCGAGTGTGCCAGGCTGCAGCCCCTATTCCAGCTCCTCACAAATATTTTGATATGCTTTTGGCTGCACTTTTCCCCTCACCTTTTTATTTATGCACTCCCTATCCGTGACCCCACTAAGTCATAGTATCTCCTGGCCCTAGCTAAAGTGGCCATCTATAAAACCAGAGTGAGGAGGTTGGCCAATGGAGTCTCCTGTGACTGTGGGACCTATTTCCTATCCTCCGTCCATTCATGTATCCGGGCAGAGTTCCTCTGGGCAGTGTCCACTGACTCCCTTGATGCCTTTGAGGAGCAGTGGGCGCTGTCCGGGGTTCTCTGCTCGGCTTCGTTTGACCCTTTGACCACACTCCTATCCCTGTTATTTCATTAGTTGTCCCCCGTATTTATTTGGTGTCCAGGTCCTGTGGATCCCCTCTTAGGCTGGGGGGATCCTTTAGCTTTACCCACCCACTTCCCAGATCCTAATAGGATCACTGTCCTGTAGCCATCTGGCCTGAGCCTGGCACAGTACACTTTCAATTATATATATAATATGAAGCCTGTTCTGCTTAGCTTTGTGTGTTTTGTAAGCGTTATGGGTGGGATCTTTTTCTTTTGTTTTAAACACATTAAGGATTCAATTTATTCATTGATCTAAGCAGTTGCTAAAACTCACGTGGCTGGTTCAAGAGAGTTCAAAACAGAGCAGGTCAAATGTTGCAATCTTTCGAGGATAGCCCATAGTTTTTTATTTTTGAAACAAAATGCATCTTCATAGCCTGGTGGTTACGTCACTAGATTGCAGTGAGGGCATCTCTAGTTCAAACACCTGCTCTGTCTGATTCAGCGTAATCTAGGATTAAATCAATCAACCCAATCACACAGAATAGCAACTTTGGCCCTCCACTGCCCTAGCACCAAGCGAAAGAGAATCCATCTGTCTCTGATCCAGCAAGTAGCTGAAGACCGGTGTCCCAGACCGGCGCTCTAACCACTGATCTATAAAGAGACAGTCTCTCCTGTCTTGCAAGAATGTTTGAAAGGACTAATTTTCGTTCCAAAACAAAAACACCTTTTGAAACCTCAATATGTTTCACAAAACAGAATTGTTTCCCCACGTATTAGTGCCTCGCCATTTGGGTAAAAGCTTACAAAGCCATGAAGCAGTGTTAATTAGCATGAGCATAAAAACATTCATTTCTGTATGCACCCAGAAAGATTCTCAGATCATTCTTTGGCAACCTTCCCAATCTTCATAATCAAACCTTGTAGCGTTCACTTGTAGCGATCTTAGGCTTCCAAACTGGTAGTGTAGAACTAGGGCTAAATCTATAGATCTAGATGAGTAGAATTTTCACAACATTCGAAGTAAATCAGATAAGGGCTCCCCTAATTATGGCAACTTAAAAATAGAGGTGTTCAGAGTTCATAACATCGTCTAATTTTATTTATTTACTTTTTAGCAAAAGAACAGAAAGAAAGGGAGAGAAAAAGAGCATTTACTGGGCTGCCCTAAGTGAGACCTAGTCCATGTTGACAAGATTTGGTTGATTCAACTCCAGTTGCGGGACGTATTGACTGGAATTTGGAATGTGGCTATGGCTCATTGTGCTGTCTTCAGATGCCTACCAAATACCCAAGCTTTCATTTTATAAAGTGAAAGTTTCTAGCCCTTTTCCTTGGGAAGATAGGCCCCTGAATGTACATTCATCTCTGTGTAGAGGGCCTCACTATACACTACTCATTTCTCACTGACCCCTTGGGGGGTCACTGGTATCCAACACAAGTTAGAATAGCACTCAGGTGACTCTAATTTAAGCTTGGGAGCCACCCTGTTTCACAACTGGATTTAGAACAAAGGAAACCCAGTGGTGGCTTAAAGTTACCGTTGCACACCATCTTCTCTGTTGCACTACAGCTGAGGATTTGGTCCATGATATTAATCTGATCAATATATCTCTTCCAATAGGGCCAATTTTCTTCGTAGTTTGTTCCAAGGGAGATTAACCCTGGAACAATCTATCAAGGGGAGTGATGCAATCTCCATTTCAGATAAAGGCTGTATGCCGTTCTGGAAGATCTGATTTCACCAGACACAAGTTACTGGGCTCCGTATAGGAATAACTGGGTGACATTCTATGGCCTGTCTGCTACAGATATCAGACTATGATCTAATGGTCCCTTCTGGCCTTAATATCTATGAACCGTATGAAAAAGCAGAGAGTTGTTTCCAGTCTGCTGTAACAGGGCTCAGTCTGCTTTCTTCTAGGCTCAGTGCAGTATCGAGCAAGTAATATCAAGCATACAACTATTCTCCAGCGACCCTTTCTGAAGGAAAACAGCCTCTGAAAAATGATTAAAAGTAATGAAGCTAATACATCAACATTAACTTCCAGGGTTTCAGATACATTTACCAGATTGGAACTCTGTGTCTGCTGCATACAAATATCTTTGGGACATTTGTACTTGGGTCATAACCATTCCACAAAAATTTGCATCTGCTGGAAATTACATGAATTAAACTGGCCAGCCAGCAGGTTACATTGGATCCTGAGCTAATTTTAATCTCCAGACCTCTACTAACTTCAAGATACTGATGATTCGGATACTTCCCCTGTGCAAAGCAGGAATTGTCCTGTCTGCCTATGTATTAACTAGTGACAAGCAAATCCTGAAGAGCCAGATTCTGCCACCCTTACTCACACTGAGAGCTCCTTGCTCTAAGAATAGGCCCAATTTATTTAAATCAGTGGGATTGCTTCTACTAATCAACACAAGCAAAGATTAAAGAATTGTGCCGCTTAATATATGTCTTACTAACTTACATACTCTAAATAGTGTTAAATACATTAGAGTCTCCTTTTACTCATATAGTGTGCATGTGATTTGATTTACTATTTGATTATTTACACTCTAAGTCTAAACTCTGGGAGTTTTGCCTGAGTAAGAGCTGCCATATTTTGTCCATTTAGAATAGAACAAGCTTAGATTTTTGTCCCCCAAAGTGCTTGTGGTTTTCCCTCTTGCCATTCTCTCTATGTAGGTGATTGCACAGCCTTCTGTATGAGTACGTCTAGAGGTGTAATTTGCCACTCAGGTAGATGTACACGCACTAGATTGCTCAAGGTAGTGCTGTAAAAATAGCTGTGTACCCATAGTGGATGGAAGTGTACTCAGGTGGCTAGCCGGAACTATTACCCATGCTGCTGTGGCCACAGAAGCTATTTTTAGGCACTAGGTTGATGAAAGCGAGTGCAAATTACACCTCCAGCTGTACTGTAAAGGTACCCTGTGTTGGGAGGGGGGGGACACAGGATGTGCACTGTTTGCACATGTGTGAAGAATGGATGGAGGGAGAGTTAACGTGAAAAAAAGCTTTGCCCACAGTTCTGAAAATGGCAAGGTCCATGTTCATTCTTATCTCCTTCAAGAGGCTATTCCTTGTCCTGGGATAGTTTCTGAGTTGGAGTCAATCCGCATAGTTCCACTGAAGTCAGTTTATACCAGCTGAGGATCTGGATCTCCCAGTGCAGCCCCTGTGACAGTTCTGTCTCCTGCAACTCATGTTCTTTCCACCACTGGTGGACAGTTCTGTGATTCTGGTGCAACGTAGTTAATGCTGGAGATAAGGGTTGTGGAGGGATGGCAATATCTCAAGAAGCTGGATACAGTTCCATGGACAGCTTGGCATACCAGCGCTTGATTCTGTGATCCATGTCCTCAGTGCTAAGTGCTAAGCCAGTGCTAAGGGGATGTTCACGGCAGACTGTTGCTGGGCAGGCAAGATTCTGTGTTTTATATCAGCTAGAGCCTTCTCGGGTTTGGTGGGTTCAAGTGATCACCAAGTGATTTAGACAAAGAATCAGGGAAAGGACCACTTAGAGTTCCTGTTCCCCCAAAATATCCCCCCAAGTCCTTATGCCCCCCCCTTTCCTGGGGAGGCTTGAGACGAATGGATATTGGTTGCAAAGTGAACACAGACCCAAATCCCCGGATCTTTGGACAGTGAAAAAAAAATCATTCCGTTCTTAAAAGAAGAATTTTATTTATTAAAAAAGGAGAAAAGGTAAAAATCCCCTCTGTAAAATCAGGTTGGAAGATAACTTTACAGGGTAACAAAAGCTGCACGAAACAAGAGGAACCCCCTCCAGCCTTAGTTTCAAAGTTACAACAAAACAGGGATAAACCTCCCTCCAGCAAAGGGAAAATTCACACGTTGAGAAAACAGATAAACTAATACACCTTGCCTGGCTGTTCTTACAATTTCTGTAATACAAGAGACTGGTTCAGAAGGGTTTGGAGGACATGGATTGATGTCTGGTCCCTCTTAGAGCCAAGAGCGAATGAACTCAGAAACAAAGAATCCAAAAGGAGTGCTTTCTGTGGATCCACTGATTTTTGCAGAAGTATTTTTAAGGTATGCACTGCTCTACCCAGCTCCCTATTACTCTGGGGATAATGTGGACTACTCGTACAGTGTTTCAAGTCAGAGGCCTGTGTAAATTCTAGGGAGGTTTCAGAGGTAAATTGAAACCCATTATCAGCTTATCTTGCAAATATCAACTTTAGTTTCTGAATGACCTTTGCCAATGACATCTGTGAAAGTATAGCCAAGTCAATATATATGGAGAAGTAATGAACTACAGTAATGCATGTGTGTCCTTTCCAGGAACAGGCCATCTACCGGGGAAGGTCGTTTTGGTTCTGCAGTATGATGGTAGGTTTTTTTGGAAGTTGACTCCTCCTTAAAGAGATTCATGCACTTTTGACACCCTGCAGTGTGAGGACATAAACACTGACAGCCGTGCTTTAAGCCACAACTAGAGAACTCACTAGACAGGAAGTTCCCTCTTTTCTTAAGAATCCCATTACAACCCATCCTGGTCCTCTCTAGTAATGGTGGAATACCAGCAACTCTATATCTACTCTGCAGTGGTGCTTTTATTTACCAAAAGAGTAAACAATAATCTTTGAAGTAGTTAAAATAACTTGCTCTGTTGATTTCCAATAAAAGGAAAACAACAAAAATGAGAAAAGACTTTCTTAAACAATTATCACATATAGCTCATTTTATCTCACTGTTGCTGATGTGAAACCAGTTGGTAAGGTTTCCATTAACCTGCTAAGAGAACCCTGTGGTCTTTGATTTGTTCTTGAGTCTGAGTCAGAAAGCATAGAGGGTTGGGGTTTAATGATCCAGTTTTATTTATTCTGCCTACAATAATGATGGACTTGTTTACAATTTCCTAAGTTGTGTGCAATATGAAAATTTTGCAATGTGAAAGAAAAGAGGATGCAGTATATAAGTGGGGGTCTTTCTCATGTTTGCGTGGTATAGAAGATAACTGTATTGTGTTTGGTTTATTTGCATCCTTAGAGATCAATGCTTATTTCATTTTTGTAAGTGGGCTGGCAGTTGACTTCTTTGTATTGTCAGCTCATCTTACAGATATGTACTAAAACATCCATTACTGGTGAATAGTGTTACAATCTCAAAACAGTTATCCTTATCACCTTCTGTCTTCAGCTGACTGTACATTTTCAAAGAAGTCTCCTTGTGTCATTAAACTTTCCATGCTTCATCTAAACCCAAAGGTGATTTAAAAGAGAGAGAGGGGGGATTGCTTTGCCTCATTTTTAGTTATCAGACCACGCAGAAAGACACAATATTTCCTATTCTGGACACCCATTTTATTATATGCACAAAAGAGAATCTAAAAAAGACCGCTAAGGGTGAGATTTGAGCCCTATTGAATTCAATGGCAAAGCTTCCATTGACTTCCGTGGGACTAGGATTTTGCCCTAAAGTCTGATTCAGAGCCTGATCCTGTTTGGGGCTGAGCTTCTTTTGTTCCCACTGAACTCAATCAGAGCTGAGCGTGTTCTGCACCTCAGAGGATCATGCTCAGAGTATGAAATTTATCCCCACTGAAAATGCCACCTGGCAGATACAAGATACAATGTGTTTGAAGTCTAGAGGTGCTCACTTGTCCAGTCAAACTGAGCTCTGGCTCATCCACTGTGCAAAATTTAGATGAGGTGTAAAAGCCAGTGTCACCATTGAAGTCAATAGAGTTACAACCATCTGAATTTAGCCTGTAATGCGTAAGAGTCAGTAAGCAGGATGTGGGCAGATAGGTCAAGTAAGAGCAGGAGTCAGGAGTAAGAGCCAGGGTCAGGACTGGGTTATCTGGAGTAAGGCAAAACAGGAGCAGTGCTGAACCCCAAGCAGCAACAGGGCTGGAAACAAGCAGGCACAGGAGCTGTCACAGCAGTGGGAAAACGCTTGGAGCAGCTACGGGGCTTAAGACCCAGTCTGCTGATCCTTCTACCCAGCGAGGCTGTCTGGCCAACCAGGTGATTCTGCTGCAAGCCAGCTGAGATTCAGCTGCCAGTCCTAGGGAGGTGGAGCCAGCTGGTCCCAGGCTCAGTTCTCAAGCCTAACGCTGGACAATAAGTGTGCACTTTACAAACTGTAGGGGATAAAACAGGCCATTTGAGCTTCGATGCAGTTTAATTAGCTCTGAGGAAATAATTGATTATTCATTCGGGGGCTGACTGAAAAATCTGGAAAAACATTTGGTGTGAAGCAAAACTGATTTTTTGTTCATTTTTTTCTCACCAAATCAAAAAAGGAAAAGGAAAAATTATTGTCTTGAGGCTTATAACCTCAAGTGCTTTCTGAGGGGTTGATGGGGAGCCCAGGTCTGCCCACTCCACTGCTTTCTAACTCCGGGACCTTCAACCAGGAAGGTGCAAGCAGGGTCCCAACAACTCCTCCTGCTGGGCCCTGTGCTCCTTCCTATCTCTCCGGGCTCCGTGGCCTTCTCCAGCCTGTCGATCTGGTCGTCCATGATCTGGAGCAACTTTGAACCAGGAGCTTCAGTTCCCAGCTGGCTTGCCCCTCTGGCAGCCACCCTGCCCTTCTGCTTCCCGGATCCTTTATTCTCCCAGCTTGTGTGAGGCTGCCCATCAGCGCTGGCCAGCAGTTCTTGCGTTCACGCCTTGGTTGCCATTCCATTGTGGGGTATATTCCCGCCATGACAGCGGGGAAGTTGTGAAAGAAGAAAACTGCCACAAACTCCTCCTCTGTGAGATGAAGCAGCTACCCAAAATGTGGCGGTGTTGGCTGGGAAGGAAGCAGAGCCACGGCGTCTGGACAATGTGCTGATTCTGCCTTTAGGGATCTTCTGGAGCACTGTACCTCTGGCAGAAAGCCTAGAACTGTGATTGCTTGTTCTTCCTCCTGCAATGCAGGGCTCGCCAGTGATGAAGGGAGATCTCAGTGAACATCCTGGGCTAGGTTCAATAACATCTACCTCTGGGAAACTCCACATTTCAACAAATCTGCTTTGAAACACCACAGCTGCCTCTAGGCTGTGTCCATTCCTGCGCTCCCAAATGATGCACACACATGCATGTAGGTGCGTACATACTCCCCAGCCTGCCTGCTCCACCGTGCACCCCAATGACTCCTGCAGACCCTCATACACCTGTTCCTGTCCCAAACGCCACTCTTTGGGGAGCTGCATTTAATTTCTTAAATACCCCGGAGCTTTCAACCTTCACTTACCCACTTCCTTGCTATTCCTTCTCCGTCAGACACTCCCACTTCTTGCCTTTGGTTTTTACATTTGTAGCACAAGACTAAAATAATGCTCAAACAAGCCTGGCCTTTTGGCCTGCCCAGCTCTCTCACTCTTAGTTGCAAGAACGTGGAGTTGAGCCATCGAAGAGCTTTTCAGCCGATCTAAACTTGCTCCACTTTTTCCGTTAGCAGGTACATCAGCCCGTCCCTTCGTTTGCTTTCTTCTGTAATAGCGGTCTAGCGCCAGCTCTCCCTTTAGCTCCACAGTAGAAGCATGCCGAGAATACAGCCCTGGCCTCCATCAGTTTGCAATTCTGATGCTCCCGCCATCTTCAGCAGAGATGAGGTGGCATAACACAGGTCTTTTCCTGATCTGAAGCCATCTTCTCTTGCCTTTTGTAGTTCTGCTTTCAATTCAATTGTTCCCGTGCTGAGGGCAGAACTCTAGGCCGGCTACCTGTGTACTCCACACATCGTGCCATCCCAAGTGGCCCTCCGCTTTGTGGTGAAACCCAAACCATATTTAATAATTATTATTTTTTAAGAGTCATCTCTACGGTGGTTGATGCTGTCCAGCTTTCCCCTGTATTGCATTAGGAATTCAAAAGATAGTGTCACGGTAGGAAGGGTATGCAAAGGACAGGGGGTTAAGACTTGTCTTCAGTGACAAGCATGGAGCTTCACAGCCTATCCCCATGCTGCCTGTCACCTATTAATCACTATCCAGAAGTTGACTTTCACCTCCTGTCTTCTGCCATGCTGCCCCTCACCCCAGGGAGGTTCTCCCCATAAACATCTGCAAAGAAGCCACACTGTCCTCCTTCAACTCTTCTTTACTGTGATGCCCACAAAAAAGTCCACTACCATGAGGCAGCTGGTGTGCTGAGACTGCTGCCTTTCCCGCTAACCAACATTGTCACATTGGTACCTTGTGCTGCCTGTGTCTGTCTGTATCTTGTTTTGTAAGCTCACGTACAGCACCTAGCACAGAGGGGCCCTGATCCAAGCTAGATAAAGCCACATAACAGATTATATAATATAATATATATAACCCACAAGTAGCAAAGTCAAACTTAACAGCCAGAAGTGATGTTATCTGCAGTCCTTTTCCATCACTGCATTTATTATTGATGGTGTATTTTGCCAGCTGGTAGCACTATTAGCTTATTCCATTGTTTCTGATCACTTTTACGTGTTATGCTCATAAGACCCATAGATGCTGCTGAGTGTGTACGCGCAGAATTTGCACAAAAAAACCCACTGCTCTATACCTAGATTTGCAAATATTGGCCTGGATTCTGATACTGTTACACTGAGTAGAACCTTACTCAAAAGCACTATTCTAGGATTATCAGTCTGGCCGTATCTGTGACTCGGTGCAATACACTGAAGTCAGTGGAATACTCATGGACTACCATACTATGCATTGGAAGTAAGGGGATAACAATCTGGTCCAGAGTGATTGCACAATGACATGTCCACTTCGTGTGCAAACCCTATTTGTACGCATATGTCAAGTTTGCACTGCACATAAAAAGAAGCCATTTGCACATTTGGCCAGTTAAATGTTTCTTCGAAAAACAAGAGACGCACCCCCTATGCAACAACGTTTTTCTTTGTTATTCACCTCACTAAGTTTTCGGTACATTTAGAAGGCTGAAACGAACGTTCATTGCTCATAATCACAATAATTTTAGTGCAACAGAGCTTGCTCCAGTCATAAATTCATTTATGTGAAAAGTTCTGTGCTCTTCTCAGGCTGGCAAGATGTACCAGTGCTCATGTATGCTAATTGCAAATAATCAGTCCCGGTCTCCATTCCACAGTTGGAATTATATATTTGTGTAACTGTTTGATTTCAAAGCGGCATGTAAGTGGTAGACAGGCCTCTGTGCTGCCCCCAAGCATAAACCATAGTTCATATTGTCTTAGAGAAAGATCCATTTCAAAGATCTTCACAATGGGTCAAACAGGCATTAAAATCAAAATTCAGAACCTGAACATACACCAAAAACTACCAGCAGGTACAAGTTTAGAGTTGAAAGGCTTGTTTTGAAAAAGCACATCCAAAACTAACAAGCCTTATAGTACTAATAAGTTTTATACAGAAAAACCCTAACTCCAAATCTAAGTAGCCCAAGGTGAGTTTCTCTTCAAAAGAAGGGAATTCCTCAGCTTGAGCACACAGAGAGGAAATGTTATTTTCCTTACTGATTTTAGCTTAAGCTGCAGTTCTGCCAGGCAGCTCTCAGAGAAAGGTAATATACTCGACTAAATCAAGCAGCTGCCCTGACAGATGTAGGAGAGGTATGAAGGTTCTGAGCTGATAAGTTCCAATGGTACAAGGTGCGTGGGTACTTGGCAAAGTCCTGGCATGGATTTAAAACCTCAGGGTTGGGGGACAGCAAAAGTAGTGCACACTTGCTACACAAACCCTTTAGGGCCTTTAGAAAGACTAAGGCTGGAGATGATAATGTACCCTCACCCGTATCTACTGGCTATCCACCGTGCAGAGCAGGTGCAAAGGAGTGTGGGCACGAGGATGTGCAGCTTGGTGAGGAGAGAATAACTCCTTCACTCTCAGGCCCTGGGACAGCTCCTGTGCACCAAGACTGGCTTTTAACACTAGTATGGAGACTGGGGATAGAATTAGCCCATAGCAAACAGCTGCTCCACCAAGTGCAGCATAGTTACTATTGGGCTTCCTCTGCGTGGTTATTAGGACCAATGCACAGAGAGTTGGTGAAAGTTGCTACTGGCACTGTGTTATGGGAGTTCCATGCAAGGGTCACTGCAGGATTCTTTCTGCCTGGTGTTACACAGGAAGGCAGTCTAATGGTCCCTTCTGGTCTTGAGCATCTGAAAATCTTGGATAGTAATAAATAAGGCGGATTGCAAGGAAATCCAAATGAACTCATTCTGTGTTGAGGATACGATCCGGATTCTTTGCGATTTCTATGGTTGTCCAGTTGGCTAATGCATTCCTAGGAAGCTTTAAGGTGTTGAGTGGGGAGTGATTGAGTGGGGAGTGGGCAGTGGGGAGTGATTTACATGAGGAATTATAACTAAGTCATTAATGTTTAATAAACTTGCACAGGGTATAAATAGTTATGGGGATGCATATGTCAAACAACTCATCACAGACAATATTACATTGTTCCCTGATGATTCATTCTAAGAGCGAGAAGAGCCAAACAGTTGGTTCAGGCCAACTAAGACTTTAAAATTGGTTTGATCACAGTCACGACTAAATCCTATTCAGAACTGGTCAAAAATGGAGGAGGGAAGGATCAACTGCAATATTGGTGATCTTGAAATCACATTTGCATGATACTTGTTTTTCTTTTTCATATTTTCATGGTTTTTTTTCCAATGGAATTTTTCACTTTCAAAATCACACAATTTCTTTTTCAAAATTTACCTGTTTTGGGAAAAAAGTCCTACCATGTGGCTGAGCCGAACAATCAAAAGTTCTAACGGTCACACTACAACAATCAGTAACCTGAAAAAGGAAACAAAACCCAACAATTTCTTCGACAGTCAACTAACTGATTTTTTTACAACTTAAAATTTCCATTGACAATTTTTGAATAACCAAAAAATTGGAGACTTAAAAAATATTACTTTCTTTTCCCAAAAAAAAATCCATTTTCGAAAAAGCCAGATTTCCTGGCACTATTGTTTTAATGTGCAAAATTATATCCAGTTCTAACCCCGACCGGAAGATCTTAGATATGTTGTATTGAAACAAATATTCCTCTGACAAGTGGAGCTGGGCCATAATTGCACTAACATAAGCTGAAAGCTTGCATTATATTTACAATGTGTTGCCATCAGAAGAGGAGCTGAGAGCTATCCTCCAGTTACTGCTAAGCACTCCAAGCTGGAAGGAACATTATGGGATTGATTCTAATCTAATGTACCGTATTTTACACCAGAATAACTCCATTGGATTTCCAAACAATCCTGCTTGGTCTACTGTTTCTCTCTTAGGTATTAGCTATATTTCAAATCTTTCCTGACAATTCCCTCCTTTGGACAAATCAAACTATTAAGTGAGATAAAGTCAATACTTTAATATGCATGATCTGTTTTAGGGTTGCCCAACGGTGTGGGAGGGGGAGAGGGGAATTGGGAAAGGAGGTAAAGGTAGAAAAAAAAATAAGCTATTTAAGCATGTATCTAAAATACCCACACATGACAAGAGAGGCTAGTAACACAAATATAGAAGTGAGAGCAGCGTCTTAGTCGGACAGTTGTCCACTAAGAAATGGGGCTGTAGAAATGTTGTCCACTGGGGTGGTTTGACTGGACAGCTGAACTTTGAATGCGACCTTTGGTGACGTGGTTATACAAACGGTAGTAAACGCAGATGCAGCAGCCAGGATCACTTTGAGAAGTAGATCCTTGGCTTGTTGAACCGGTGCATTGTCCACATATATCTTAAAGTACCACCGAGGATCATTTCTCATTGCAGTGAACACATGGCCGGGGAGGTGCATATCACCTAGAGTAAATAAATCAGTAATTTTCAGGCACACTGAAGTGTTTACCTGGCACTCTAATGGTCCCTACATGTAATAAGATGCAGTGGTGATGAAACACTACTGGGCAGCAGAAACTTCTACAGCCACTTCAACGTCTGCAAGAGGAAGGCGACAAAGTTAAAGGACGAAGACCACGAATACACTATGTCCCTGTTCGTTTCTGCGCAAGAGTCCGAGTTCTCATCAGTGTAGCATTGTCAGAGCACGGTGTCAGGTATCCAGACAGCCCTACTTTATACACGATATTATTTGCCACATATTCAATAGACTTGAAATGGAACACATGTGTAAGAATGACAGAAGGATACATAGGAAGGAAATTGAAGTTGAAGTCTGGAGGAAGTAGAGAGGCTACTATTAGTTCTATTAGCACTATTAGTTGTACAATGTGGACAAGGGTGAGGGAGGAAGGGTATGGAGGGGAAAATACCAGGCATACATTTAATACATTTGCAATGTTAAATAGATAACG
This sequence comes from Caretta caretta, assembly GCF_965140235.1. NCBI lineage: Eukaryota > Metazoa > Chordata > Testudines > Cheloniidae > Caretta > Caretta caretta. Next base: position 13,601,351 of record NC_134209.1, read on the forward strand.
AGCCAGCATATTACAAGGATTACCTTCGGCAATGTGACCTAGCCTGACTGACTATAGCATCTGAGGTTTTCGCCGTGATTTTGTAAAAAATCCTATATGGCTACATCAATTACAGTCAGAAAATAAGAGTGTATGTCTACCGGCTTGGATAGTTTGACCTTTGACCCAAGAATTGTATGACCTTGCATCCCGAAATTGGGTGCAGGGGTCCTATACTTGTATTTCCACATCCCTTGAAGCTAAATATCCAGTTACAGTCCAGAGATCTTGAAATACAGGAAAAAACTGCTCTTCGACTGTGGTGGTTGGATTGAGACCTTGGATACTGGATGTTCTTGGAGGTGAGCTGTAACCACAATAGGTCCCATGTGGTCCAGCCTGGGGATACGCTAAGTGCCTGGTTTCTTTACACATTCGACGCTGCCTCCTGTAGGGAGTTGCACACACTGACCAGCTTTGAAACATGTACCAAGAGGAGGTTCCAGGAGGCTGCATTATGTATGTTTTCCAAGAGGATTAATGTGGGGAGTAACAGTTATTACCTACTACAATATTGGGTCCAAAAGAATAGGTTAAAATTTGTGCACCTGCTACCCATAAAATAGTGGAAACGGGGAGGTCAGTAATGGAAACAGACGCTTCCGTTTCCACGACAAATTTTGTGGCCTCGAGGGATTTATATCTGCATCAGCTGTTCTCACTGAACATTTTCTCTTTGTTTAGTTGTGACTAAGAGTAGACAGGTTGGTACCAGTTGCCCAGGGCTACTCGGCCTGAGCACCCAGCTTCCCTATGTCCCTATGTCCGGTTTCTCCAAATACAAAATACTGTGAGGTAGGGGGAGTGTGGGGATGTGGCCAGGACCAATTTGAAAGGACAGTAAGGTACTGCAGGGATTCAACGGTCTGTGTTTCTGTCACTGACAAGGCTCTTTGGGCCTTGCGACTGTCGTTCTTTTGAGTATGCCCAAGACATCCAGAATTATATCAGGCTAAATTATTTTCTGCTCTAACTACAGAAACGAGAGTAGCCTTGCTCCTTATCTCTGTAGCTGGTCTGACTTCGCACTCAGAGGACCACATACAGATGGATTCATAGTAATACCTTGGGTTCACTCCCAAATTAAGGTCTCTTGGCAAAAGGCATTTAACATCTTTAAAAATACCTGCTAGGTTTTTTTTGGACCTGCAGTGCCTGTACATCTCCCACTTTTTCTCATAATATTGAGATGCAGACTCGTCCTTGCCTTGTTCGAAGCCCATGATCGGTCGCCAGTTACCTGCTCCGTTTCGCAAGGATTCTTGGACTTCTTCCAAGAGGGTGAGGGTCATTTGATTTTCAGATTCAAATTTAACAGAGCTTGTGTTAAGATGTAAAGATCTCTGGGATGTAATGTAACCATCGGATTAATTGTTTTCCACAATATCAATTTTGGTAGTTTGGGCTTTAGATCAGGGAGATATTTCAACAAGCCCTTCATTTCCTTTCTGCTGAGAGGAGAGTACTTGTAAGTATTATGAGCCACTGTTTTCACCTGTCTCTGACCATCCAGTGGTCACTTGCAAGCGGCCAAATTTTGGCACTTAATTTTGTGTAAAAAGTTGGGGGAGGACGAGGAAGGGGCTAATTATCTTGCTGTTCCCCTCGTGTATGCCAGGTTTCAATTTTGAATTTGTTTCTTAAGGTGTTTACAATTAATTACATTTTAGTATTTATCAGTATCGCTGCTTGAATCAGGGTCAGTGAAATTACCTTTGTATTTTATACTAGCAAGCTTGTGTTTAAAATCTGCCTTTTGATTGTCTGACGTAAGAGATTTTTAGAGTTTTTCCAACTCTTCTAATTTTGTTTTATATTCGCAAAATATTCTTAGGAGCCCTTTCGCGAGTCTTCCTTTAGTCTGACCAGACCACTTCAACTCGCTATTCATTGTACTCAATACCTTCATTCCAGCTGTCTTTTGAACCGTCTCATCTTTCCCTTTTATAAAATCAATGTATCTCTCGCCCGTCGAAGGCATGACAGATGTTTCCCGGGGCTAATCAATGAGTAGCCCTGCTTTAGTAGCTATGTTACGTGCACCCTGGTGCACAGCAACGAGTCTCTTCACCCCTCCCCCGTGCAGAGTACCGTTGACCCATTCTGGGGCAATTCATAAGACAGGTTTCTGAAACCCATTTCAGTGGCTCTCTAGGCGAGACAGACTGAGCACAGCCTTGTCCTCTTTCCACTGCAGCACACGCCGTGGTGCTCAGTACCTGGCAGTGCAAACTTCCACTCCAGCGATCCCTGCACCCCAACAATCTTAGCCTCAAACACAGTCCCCTTCAGTCCTATTGCATGTGCGTCCTAGATGGGGTTCGCATCTAAAGGGGGTTCAGAGGGGTCCCTCGGGGAGTCCCGAACCAAGGTGCTCGCTAAAGGTGGTAAATAAAAACGTACTTACTTCTATCTCTGGTTATGAGAAACTCTCCAGGGATTCCCGATTACACCCCGCTCACTGCGCCAAAACTGTTCGGCAAAAAAGATTATTTTCCCCAAGCATCAGGCAAGCATAGACAATATTGAAGCGGGAAGACTGTACTGGGAAGACTGACAAGCAGCTTCGAAGATACGATGCCATAGTGGCCAGTTATATACATTATCTTATCAATTCATTTTGATTTATCTGTACATACAAAGACAGACTGTCAGAAGTGAAGAAAAAAAGTAAAAATAACAAGAGTACATACATATAGAGCGAAGGAGGCGGAGTGGGGTGGGAGGTAGGGATGAGTGGTTTGGGTGAGTAGTGAAAGGAGGGTTAGAAGTGTTCTAAGAACTGAGATACTGGGCAGGCATTGACCACATAAGCTTATCAATTGTTTACAGTTGTCAGTACCTTTCTAGTTACTGAAACATTCCTGCTTCGTCTGCAGTTTCTGTCTTACTGTTAGCTGATAAGCTGAAACGAAGTCCAGAAACAATTATGATCCTAAAGGAGATGGTTTCATATTTTCCACTAAATGCAGACCAATGCAACAATTATTTTCCTAAGTAAAATATTAGCTACTGCTGAAAGATTCTGTTTTAACATTTGTGGTTAAATGAAGGAGGGGGACTCCTCTTAAAAAAATTTCTTTTAGCAGCTGTTCTCTCATTGCTCTACCTGCAAAGGTGAAACAAACTGGTTTGGCACCTGGCCGGAAAAGCCTATGGGACTAAAACTTTTTAAAATTGAAGGAAGACTCCCCTTTATTCTGTCTGTTGTTGTTCTTTGGGAGAGAGATATGGAGAGTTATTCTGTGATAACCTTGAGCCAGGTGTGCAAAATCATCAGTAGTATATATAGAATCTACACATTAAAAACCCCAGCTATGTAGGTAGATCAGAAAATGTCTATGAAGATGCAATTAACTTTATGCCTTTTATTTCTTTATGGTTGCTGGACTCCTGTACAAACCCGAGGTTCTTTTCTTTTGCTTGTAATCTGGAAACTGAACCTCAAGATATCTATTCTTGTAATTGAGCTTTTAAAATCTAGCAATATTCTGAGTTTCCAGATGTATTATCTTTCCTTTTTTTATTAATAACATTCTCAGAATTGGATTTTTGTGTCTTAATATTTTTGTGCATATGTTGTTTAATTAGCGTGTGACAACAGTGATTTCCCTTTTTCTTTCTTGCTCAGCTGTTCCCCATAGGAAGGGGATGAAAGTGCTTGAGGCTACCCCACAGGGAGATATTCCCACGTGACCCTTCCTGGTCTCTCAGAGGGATTCTGAACTTGGGTGGTGGCAGCCTCTACCCATCCAAGGTCAGAGAAAAGCTGTTACCTTGGCAGTTTAATACAAGCCTGAAGTGGCCAGTATTAATATTTCGACTCCTTGCGATGTACCTCCTGTTGCATCGAAGTACCAGACTTAGCCTTGACCACGCAGCAGTGGGATTTCTGCAGCGGACCAAAGGCAGAATAAGGCCCTATTGTTGTAGCCCAGCCCTACAAACTGTGATACAGAAATTTCTTTCAGCCCTCTCCTCTGTGTTAATGAATAATAAGAAGGTCCCTGTCATATTTTCTTGCTTAAATAACTTTCAAAGTTTAAGATGGAGGGAACTGGCTATAAGGAAAATTAGGGAGCGTATCAATGAAATGGCATTAATATTCCTCCAGAGTAAGAGACTAAAATTATTCCATGGGGCTAACAACAGCTATATGTTGAGCGGGTTCATTCAAAATATATTTCGTACATCATGAGAGCTGATTTCATTGGAGAGCTGGGAGTAATCTACTGGATTGATATGATCCCAGGGAAAGAAAATTGCTACATATTCCCTGTCATTGCCAAAGTCTTGTAATTTAGATTGATCAGAACTTGCTATTGCATCGGAGTAAGTTGTAGTGGTTTGTTTCCAGGATTGCGTGAATGTGGTATAATTTGCAACTTGCTTCAAAGCTGTGTGAGACGTTTGCTGTTTGATATAATCAGAGCACCTTCTGCTCTGGTGAAGCAATTTGCAGCTCCATCATACTCGCACCTTAATTTTAGATTGTGAAGTTTCACCGCCAGAATTTCGTGGAATATTTACATACTTGTAGCATTAGCACTAGTAGATTTCAGTCATGAGCTCATCAACATTTGCGCCACTCCACGGAGCCATATTGTCCTTCTGTCTACTGCAGAATAATGGGAAGTTGGTCAACTATAAAGAAGCCAAGCTCTACGATACAACCGTATTTGCTCTAACCCTTCAGACAGAGGCAAACACCTACAAGATGTCTATCAAGTGTTCTTACAACTACTGTACCCACCTGCTGACTTGAAGAAACAGATTGACAGAGCCAGAAGACAAGTTTCAGAGTAACAGCCCTGTTAGTCTGTATTCGCAAAAAGAAAAGGAGTACTTATGGCACGTTAGAGAGTAACCAATTCATTTGAGCATAAGCTTTCATGTTGCATCCGATTAAGTGAGCTGTAGCTCAAGAAAGCTTGCGCTCAAATAAATTTGTTAGTCTCTAAGGTGCCACAAGTCCTCCTTTTCTTTTTGCGGATACAGACTAACACGGCTGCTACTCTGAAACTTATTTCAGTAATCAGAATAAGGTGCTAAGACATGTGCTTCTTGTGTATATTTGTCCATTACAACACTACAGTTTATGAGCCAGAAGAGTACCCAGAGGTTACCCACTACAGCACAGGCCCAACAAAGAAAATAACAGAACGCCACTAGCCATCACCTTCAGCCCTCCCCCGACCAAAACCTCTCCATCGCATCATCAAGGATCTACGACCTATCCTGAAGGACGACCCATCACTCTCACAGATCTTGGGAGACAGCTCCCCCAACCTGCAACCACACACCACGCAACAGAACCACTAACCCAGGAACTTATCCTTGCAACAAAGCCTGTTCCCAACTGTGTCCACATATGTATTCTGGGGACAAAAAGGCTTTTTCCCCTCTCCTGATGGTAATAGCTCACCTTACTTGATCACACGGTTTGCATGGTGACACGCATTGTTTCATTTTATCTGTGTTTATAAAATCTCCCCACTATGTTTTCCACTGCATGTATGCGATGTAGCTTATGGAAGCAAATGTGTTCGTCTCAAAAGTGTCACAAGTTCTCCATTTCTTTTTATGATTACTGTGTTAGGGAATAATGTGCAGGTGCATAGGTCTTCCGATCCTTGTTAATCCTCCTACTCATATTGGCTCCATTTTCCGTAAAATCAAGGAATTCTTCATCAGATAAATGCTGATTTATGGGAAGTGAAGCTTTTTGTGGCAATGCACTAGTTTCAGTGAACATTTTCTCGGGGCCAGGATGGAATATGCTGTACAAAAGCGAAAGTGTGAGGGAGAGAGCGCAAGCCAGTCAAGAACGTCCAATATCCATTATTGAGAAACCAACAGTCAAGTCCCTTACTGAACAGTGCAAATTACAGATTTGAATCTCTGTCTTCCATGATTATCCTTGACTAATCTGGAGCATGCGGGGAGGGGGAGCGGGGGCTCTTTTTTATTCTTTTTGCCCTATAAGAGCCATCGGAGAAAGATGCAAGAAACCCACGGTAGGCCGAAAAAATGTCCACAAAATTTTATCCTAATCCTTCATGGATAGACCTTGGCTTTCATCCATTAGTATAATCTTTCCCCCAAAAATTATTAGGATTAACTAATATTGGTCTAGATAAGATTGTATTCATAAAAATGTCCAATTCCTCTTTGGATTCTTGGCCTCACTATTATCCAGGTGCAGGCTTATTACACCCTTTTGTCCTCAGTTCTCCTTCAGTTTTGTTTTCTCTCCACTACAAATATTCTCTCCTGTGCTTTCATCAGCTGCCACCTGCTGAACACATTTTAGCTGCTAATAAAGATCATTTTCAGTGCTCTCTCAGAACTCACATAAAAAAACCTTCAGTTTTCCCTTGTCTACAGCCAAATATTGCTCCTTACCAATCCAGATGCATCCACTGTTGTCAGCAGTGGGAAATTTGAATAATGCAGAAAGACTCTTTGAATAGTGTACTGATATAATGAGTCAAATAGCACAGCTGTGGCCTGTGTTTGTACTGTCCACAAATTTCTCTCAAGTCCACTCCTTCTCCAAATTTAAGAAAGTGACTCTTATGATTATCTAATATGACCTCTGGCATAACACAAGCTAGGGAAACTTGCGCAGTGATGCTTGCAGGAAGATCAAACCCGGAGGTGGTCGAAAAAATGGTTATTATTCAAGTCGCTCAACCCAAAATGATTTATTTTCAATATTTTTAATTTCAATTTTAGGGTGTTTTTATCCCCTGCCCTCCAGTTTTCTTTGCTGTTTGTTTTGCATATTTTTAAAATAAAAATAGCTAAGTTTTGAAATAAAACATAGTTACAAAACGAAAAATAGAAACATTTCATTTCAAAAATATTTCAACTTTTTTAAGCAAAAATTATTTTCTGATTCTGATGTAAATTTAAAAAAATTGCTCAAACCTTATTTACAGTTTTCAACAAATGAACAATTTATCTAAAAAATTTTGTCCCGCTCTACTCATAGAATAGAGAACCCAAGGTTACTGAATGAAGGCAAATGTGATATTGCAGACCTCTTAACTACACCTGTAACCTGTCCTTTAAATCAGCTTCTGTATCCAATGACTGGAAGATGGCTAATGTAACACCAATATTTAACAAGGGCTCTAGAGGTGATCCTGGCAAATACAGACCAGTAAGTCTAACATTAGTACAGGTAAAACTAGTTGAAACAATAGTAAAGAATGAAATTTTCAGACACATAGAAGAACATGAATTGTTATGCAAAACTCAACATGGTTTCTGTAAAGGGCGATCATGTCTTGCTAATATATTAGAGTTCTTTGAGGGGGGGTGGGTCTACAAACTTGTGGACTAGGGGACCAGGTCGCCATGGTGTACTTAGATTACCAGAAAACCTTTGACAACTTCCCTCACCAACGGCTCGTTAAGTTGTCATGGGATAAGAGGGAAGATAACACTGAGAAATTGTAAGAAGACAGGGAACAAAGGGTAGCAATAAATGGTAAATTTTCAGAATGGAGAGGGGTAACTAGTGATGTTCCCCAAGGGTCAGTTCGAGGACCAATCCTATTCAACCTACTCATAAGTGATCTGAAGACAGGGATAAACAGCGAGGTTACAAAGTTTGCAGATCCTACTAAACTGCTCAAGATAGTTAACAGCAAAGCAGTCTGTGAAGAACGTCAAACGAACACAAAACTAAGTGAATGGGCAAGAAAAAGGACCATGAATGTGGATGAATGTAAAGTAATGAACATTGGAAAAAATAACCCAACGATACAGTCAATATGATGGGGGCTAATTTAGGTACAACTAAATATTTAGGAATCATTTAAAAAGTATAGAGAATAAGATGGAGAATATCTTATAGCCCTTATATAAATCTATGGTACGTCCACATCTTGAATACTGGATTCAGATGTGGTTCCCTCATGTCAACTAGGACTTTAACTTGGTATGAACTTTAACTTGATAGGACTTTAACTAAGGTATGAAAAAGAGGCAGAGAGCTACGGAGACTAGAAAGAGAAATTCTTTCCCATTTGTAACCCCTCAGCCAAAAAAACCCTAGTAATCAGATCACTGTTTTTGTTTTCAGATACACTGTTTTGGGAATATTTTTTAAAGTTGTAAAGAAGTTAAGATTTTTCTTATAATCGCTAACATGAAGAGCACAGCGCAAATGATTCATTAGATTGACTGGGCTACAGTCCAAACTAGCAAGAGTAGCTCTATTAAAGCCACTCTCTCCAAACTAGCAAGAGTAGCTCTATTAAAGCCACTCTCCATCATGTAATGGTATTTTCTAGAATAACATAGATGGATGATTTAATTTCTGTCTTGCTACATTGACTATGTTACATATACTAAAATGGACTTAATAATCTTTAGTTAGAACTCAGTATTTCAGTTAGATGACTATATGGTTAATTAGTACCATTGCACAGTTCAGAGTTTCTTAGTAACGTGGGCAATTTCATCAAGATAACGAACGAAGAGAAAATCAATGCACTCATCTGAAGAGAATTTCTGCGATTAAAAACACAAGGATTTTCTAAAACAATTTAGTAACAAAATTAATTATGCATTAAAGGCTAAATGTGAAAGCAAGGGTGGGAGATGACCATCTCCTATGCATCTCACAATGTGTATGCATGTACTTACAATGGTATCAATGTCAAGAAGCCTGTTTGGGCCCAGAATTGCCTGATTTGCATGTGCAATTAGGGTAATTGCATATGCAGACGTCCAACTCGGCATATATCCAAGTCACATTAGCTTTGTTATAGATTTGCTATAAATCATTATAAACGCCTACTTTCAGTTGAGGAATGAATGTTTGACTCAGAAACTTAAGAGGAATCACATCACAATTCGACTAGGAAGAAATATTTTAGGTTTTCTTTTCATACGTTAGTCTGAGAAAGGGGAACGATCAGCGAGTTATCTCAAGTGCCTATAGACAAAGGCAAGAAGCCTGGGAAAGAAGCAGGGAGAACTGGATCTCTTGGCACAGTCAAGGAATTATGATGTGATTGGAATGACAGAGACTTGGTGGGGTAACTCACATGACTGGAGTACTGTCATGGATGGATATAAACTGTTCAGGAAGGACAGGCAGGGCAGAAAAGGTGGGGCAGTTGCATTGTATGTAAGGGAGCAGTATGACTGCTCAGAGCTTCGCTATGAACTTGAAACTTTCCATTAAAAGACGCTGTTAACTGCTTAAACTTTGCCAAAGTTAGGAACGTAACTCACCCCATATTGAGACTCTAGCGCAGGCTGAATAATTTGTGGGAAGCTACAGCTAAAATGTCTCAGATAAAATGTCTCTTGAAATTACTATAGAAAATGAAATAAGTTTTGTCCACGCTTTTTTCAATAAATCTCTCAAAGATTTCGTTGGGAAGCTCTAGCTCGTCCTTACTTTGAAAGAGAGACATGACCTTTGGCAGTGGGGCAGTCAGGATGCCTTGGTGCCACAAATACGTGTTTTCCTCTCTCCTTGTATATTTGCCCTAATCTGGCCAAGTTTTGGCTTCTGAAAAAAAAAATCTCATTTTGCATATGCTCAGGTAGTTCTTATAGCGTGGCAGATAATTCTTTGCCTACTGCTGCAGGGACTGAACAGGACATTCTTTGGCATTTTTGTTACCTCAGGCACCTGATGAACCTGAGAACCTGAGAACATGTCAAGAACTCAGGAGATGACAGAATTAAGCTTGTCCAAGGTAGGCTAATTTAGCATCTTTGTGGTATATCGTCTTTAACTCTATGATCACATACTTCTTTGCAGTTTTGTTGAGGCCGTGCTGGACCCAGGATATTATAGAGCCAAGGTGGTTGATGTCATTATCGGCCCAACTTCCTTTGCTGTCAATTACAAGGTATTACCTCAATCACCTCTTCTCTGATCACATACTGCCTTTTCCACAGGCCCTCTCTTGTTAATTGTGATAGAATAAAAGATCCCAGAGAGTCAAAGGTGTCATCATGACCCTGAGACTCTACAACAGTAAACAGTTAAACATGGTTAGGGGAGTTGAGGTTAGAGACCTTGGCAGAGTTAGTTACACGGCAAACAAACCATTTACATTTTTATAACCGCTTGCTAAAGACAAAGAAAGGAAATATGTCAAAATATTTGAAATGGAAAGTATTGAGTAGACTTCTATTTTAACAATATCTGTTGTTCCCTTTTCCTTTACCAAAATGTTCTTATATTAAAAGAAACACCTGTCAGTGTTTGTAAAAGGATAGACTGTGTGGCACAACCAGGCAGGATACTGAAGTCCCAAGCTGCCAGGGAAAAAGGGCTCAGGGCAGTTTCAGGTGGCTGTCCCAAGGGGGTTTCTGTGACCCAACCGGTCACAACAGTCTTCTCCGGCTGAGACCGGTGAGGGATATAGCAGGCATGACGGTGACGTTCACCTCTCAGTCCACCCATCACAGAGAGATCTAGATTTCCCCCTCCCCTCAAAAGACATTTTTAAGGACTCCAAAAGGGAGTAAGGGCTGAATAGCCCACCCCACACACACACACACTTACTTAAGCTACCAGCTAGACCTACTGTCCAACACACCAATTTTGGTCTAGTAACTTCCAGTTAAATTCTCTCTTGTTTACTTGTCACAATCTTAACACAGTCTTAGGTTATCTCAGTCAACCTTTTTTGATGAGACTAATTCAGTCTTTCTGGCTTCGACTGGCACTAACTTTTATAAGCAATTGTACGTAACAGGCTGAGTTGGATTTTTGTTACCTTGAACTAACTAGAGAACAAGCCTATGCACAGCAGACTCCTGCCCTGAAGATAGACTTCCAAGAAGGCAGGGGAGAGGCCATTAGTTCTTATTGGCTGATCCAGAGCCAGTTGAGGACACAGAGTTTCTGCATAGACTTCAATGGGCTTTGGGTCAGGACCATTGCTATTAGCTTTCTGGAAGCGCCAAAAGGCCCAGTTCAGGACTGGGGTCCTGTTGTGTCAGGCACTCCTGTAGAAATGAGGAGCCAACGAGCTAATTTCTGACAGGAAGCCACAAGTTGAAGGGAAAGAAAGGCATGACATGGACTGAGACACAACAGACTACTTCAACGTCTGTGGTGAGGAACATCGAAATTGCCAGAGATGGTCTGACCAGCAATCCATCTAGACTGGTGTCCTGCCTCTGATTGAGGCCAGTGCCAAATGCTTCAGCGGGAGGTGAAAAACCTCACATTGGAGAGCTCAAGGAAGGCAATCGCTAAATTTTCAAATAACAGCATAACTAGAATAACTAGTCATCTTGTTGTTTTCGGCCAGAGAGAGGCCCTTTGCTCCAAACCTTGCCCAGAGAGCAGAGTAGTTATTTGCCAAGTGCTGGTCATCTTTTTCAGAATAGCAGATATGCAGATCTTTCCCAAAGCCAGCTCTGCAGGACAAGGTTGTCATCTGGTCAGAGCGTGGTGGTCATGACTGCTCTCCCCACATCAAGTCCATGTCACGATTTGAGATGTTTCAGTGAGGGGTTGGTGTCAATGCAAAGCTGCTGCCTTTGGCCCTGCAGAGCTTTCCGCAGGCAACTGTTCAAAACTTAGTCAGGCACATGAGGAAATTGATGTTACTGAATCCAGTCTAATATTAATGTAACCAGCATGGAGACGTAAATGAGTTAAATCACCACTAAAACCGTAGGTATGTACACAATAACTTCTTCACAATGCTGAGTCTGTTGGGTTTAATGAGTGACTGTAATTAACACCTTGAACTAGTTCTTTGAAATTGTCTGGGGGAGATTTAAGGCTTAGCAGCCACTTGTTTGTTTTGGGAGAGAGTCAGTTCCTTGCAGGAGGCTCTCTGGCCAGATTTCTCTTTGGGTTCAGTGAACAGAGCTCCTTGAATCTCAGGGCTCCCTTAGTACCATGGAGAGGCCTGACAAAAGACAAGCATTTGCCAGATACAAAACTGAAACGAGCCTGAAGATGCCAAGTGGAGGAAAATTGGGGAACCCACCTCATCTTTCCTGGGTTGGGGAATGGAGCCGTACTTGAGGTAGGCTGTACAGATGGGGAAAGTTATTTCAGCAGTACATTTAATTTTTTTGCCTTTATCAGCTGTCTGTATATAAGCTCAAAAACCAAAGAGCCAGACTAACAGGATCATTAGGAGAAAGGCTCAGCTATGCGCATAATCAACCGGATTGAAAGGACTTTAGCTCCAGTCAGCAGTATTCACTAGAGTACACTGAATGCTTCATGGCTCTTTCCTGACACGTTGTGGCCTGCGTTTGATAAAAAATGTCATTGACTTTCCTTCGGCTAAGTAATTTAGTCATGCTCTACATTTCTTCTTTTAGACTTCTCCTACTCGGTTTGGAATGAATACAAGTGGACCCTTCGGTCTCGCCTCTTTAGCCTAGCGACGTGCACATAAATATTTCAGCTCCTTCTCACCAGGTTGCTCGGGGAAGGAATAACCATTGCCCATTTTTGAAATCTGCTGCTGGGCAATTCCACGAAAACAGCTGTAAAGCAGCAGGTCTGCATCTAGGAAGAACAAACTGGATAGTGAAGTGAAGGTGTGGATGGTGGAATGAAGAAGACACCGGGGTAGATTTTCCCAAGAGCTCAGTTCTCAAGACTTACAACAGGGGAGCCGAGTGTTCTCAATAGACGCTGTTAAGTGCTGAACCTTGTGTAAATCTAACCCCTTCACGTGGGTGCGTAGGGGAGCTGGGCTTTTTTGAAAAGTATGCCCACTGGGTTATGTTAGAGAACAAATATAGGACTTGGCCTAAACACCCTAATTACTGGCTTACTTGTTGCCTACCTTTGTATATTACCAATTTACTGTGGAGCTATACATGATGTAGTACTTGCTCTCTGAAGCACACGACATGCATCACATTTCTGTGTCAACCGCAGTGCTTCATAGCGGGAATATTTTGCAGCTAAAGTGTCTGAAAGTTGAAATTCCTTGAAAACTTCGTCATCATTTAACATCAAGATTGGGGTTTTCTTTCAGGAAAAGATGCTTCAGAAACACAGCCGGGCTGGTTACAAACGACAAAAAAAAAAAAAACTCAGTGCAATTCATTGTCTTTTACAACTGACCTGAGCATTCATCTGAGATGCAGGTCTGAAGCTCCGTGATGGCTCTAGGGTGGATCCCAATGAAAAGATGTACTTCGTGTGACGTTAGAAAATGACAATGCTTATTGCTAGATCAGCATTTCTACTGAACAATGCACTTCCTCCCTTTGTTAGGGCCATTTATGAACAGGCTGCTCTTGATATACAGCTACGAAAATGTGTCAATTAAAGCGGCAATTAATCCCTCCATAATCTAACTCTCTTTAAAGTACTGTTGCTATTACAAGCAAAACTGGTGAATCCCCAAAACATCCTTAATAATATGTGGTACTTGTATAGTGCTTCACAAGTTCAAAGAACTCTCCTGATAGATCTGTGACTTCAGCGGAACTTATGCACCTGCTTGAATATTTTATGAATGAGAAGGATTATTCATGTGTGTAAAAATTAAGCAGCTGCTGAAATAATTTGCTGAATTGGAGCCTTAACTGTAATTAGCAGTATCAGGTTTATGATGCACAGCTAACTAGCTTTGATATCTTCCAGTACAGGGCAGTGGTAAACTTAGCTATATCCTACATTACTAATATTGTCTCAGTTTCATGGCTGGAGAATTGAGGCAAAGGAGTTACGTGAACAATAACAATCTGAGTAGAAGCAGGGATTAGAACTACGGTGTTCCTGAAATCCAGAGCCGGGCTCAAAAGTAAAGAATGTTCTGATTAGAATCAGATCAGAATCCAGGCGTGGGTGTGTCTTTCTGAAGCCTATTCAAAGTATTTAGAAAAACTGGACGGGAATTCTAGTGAGAGTAAGCTTTCTTGTGAGAGTTGTTTCTAGTTAAACTGTTCTTCCAGTATTTCTAGCCTTTCTTAGTTGGCACATTGGCTTCCTGCCTTGGGATTTATCTGGAAGCGCAGAACTGCAGAGGGAGCGAAAGAAAGAAAATAAGGGAAAATGTTAGCCAAAATTCTATAAGCCCCAGAAAAGGCTTGACTAAGTTTCTGAACCAAGGCTTAAATTGGTTTCCAATTTATCGTCGTCACTTTGGCCATTCGTAACAATAACCCAACCAAATCTTGCTCTACGAGATTCTGCCGCGGCCCTGTAGCTGAAAGAGAACAATTTGCAAACACAGTAAAAATGCCCTTTAACAGTGAATCAGTTTTCATAGCACAAATATGCAATGGGGAGGTTTCATGCACAGGCGAGGCTCTGTAAGGACCCCAACATAGTGGAGTCACCACAGCTCCAATACAGGAGCGGTGGCTGGCTGTGGAGTGGGCACTCCCTGCACCCCCTGTGCTTGGCAGAGCTTGTTCTCTTGGCCAGCTTTGTGTAGCAGGAAGGCGATGGAGACTGGACAGTAGGCCCGATCTCTTACAGGTGCATTGAACACAACTCCCAGTATAGGGACAGCTTCTCCATGGCCTTTGACTTTGCTTGCAGGTGATGGGTGATTTTCATCGCACCAACCCCCCCAGCTTGAACTCTGCTGGACAAAGCCCATTTCTGTTGCTGACTGTGTGCCATTGCGCTTGACGTTCAAAGAGGCAGGTCACAATAACTGAACTTTGCATATTGAGATGCCCTGAAGTCCTGAGAGCGTTTCAGTCTACTTCCCTTAAGGTGAATCTCAGCTCTGTGTAGAGCTAGGCACCACCTTTTTCCTCCAAATAAGGCTTATACTGGACTTCAGTGGTGCCGGGCTCCTATGTCTAACTTGGCTATTTACTTGCCTCCATCACCATAATATCTGAGTCCCGCATGGTGTTTAATATCTTCATCCCCACACACCCAGTGAGGCAGGGCGGTGCTACTACCCCATTGTACAGATGGGGAGCTGAGGCCCAGAGCCCCAAAGAGATTTAGATGCCTAAATCTGGGGATTCGGTTCCTAAATACCAGATTTAAACTCAACTGCAACCCACAAAAGCCCTCTCCGGTGTCTCCAAACCCTGTAGGCACCTAAATGTTCACTGTAGAATTCCCCTAGGTGCCCAAGTTTCTACCTCGGACATGAGCACTGCTGCCTCAGGCAGGCGCTCTGTGATAAATGAAGGGGAGGGGGACAGCTCCCTTTTATGGGCACCAGCCAGCCAGTTAGCTATAAAATCCCTGTTTGTAGCTGTTCTATAGTTGCTACAAGGGTTAAAAAGTCCATTGAGAAAAGGATAGTAGTGGGCACCAGACCAAAAGGGCCAAGGGGAAGGCTAGAACTTTCTAAAATTTGGGAAAAAGCTTCCCCTTTGTCTGTCTGTGTTGTTCTCCCAGAGAGCAGGGACAGGGCTGGAGCTATGCTGTAACTAGCTTTGGGACAGGTATGAAAATCATCAGAACATACCTAGAAACTACTCATTTGAATATCCAGATATGTAAGTAGATCAAGAAATGGCTAGGAAGACGTGACTAGGTGTGTCTCTTTTATTTCTTGTGGACTTTGTGCTAATCCCAGGTGCTTTTATTTTGCTTGTAACCTTTAAATTGGACCTCAAGGAGCTATCTTGATGATTAATCCTTGTAATTGTTTTTTTAAATCCAGTTTAAAAATCTAGCAAAAAGCCTAATTTCCAAATGTATTGTCTTTCTTTTTGATTTTTAATAATATTTACATTTTTTTAAGAACAAAATTGGATTTTTATGTCCTAAGAGATTTGTGCATATATTGTTTGATTTGCAGGTGACAACAGCTGATTTCTTTTTCTTTCCAGAGGGAGAGGGTGAAAGGGCTTGAGGGTACCCCACAGGAAGGAATTTCCAAGTGAGCCTTCCTGGGTTCTCAAAGGGATTTTTGCACTCGGCTGGGGGCAGCATCTACCTATCCAAGGTCAGAGAAAAGCTGTAACCTTTGGAGTTTAATACACGCCTGAAGTGACCAGTATTAATATTTTGAATCCTCGAAGTGCCAGAGTGGGGAATCAGCCTCAAACCCAGGAGGGCAACAGCTGTCCTTTCTTCGGGTCTCTGATCCTCTCAGAGTATGTCTTGCAAGCATGGATTAGGTATCTGCCACCAGGAGAGGGGTCCTGGCTGTGGATCACAAGTGGATTTAAGCCCTGAACTTCATGAGAGAGCCAGGGCTTCGGACATAAGCCTTCTCATTCACATCGCTTATTGGATAGGTCAGATGTGTGTAATCTGCCCCTCTGGCAGTACATGGGCATCTCAAACCATATGGGGAGCTACGTTTTTGTGTGGACCACCATAAGCTAAATGCTGTAACTCGCCCAGACAACTATCCAATGCCATGCACAGATGAACTTTTAGAGAAACTGGGACGGGCTCAGTTCATCGCTATCTTGGACTTAACCAAGGGGTACTGGCAGGTACCGCTAGATGAATCCACCAAGGAAAGGTCAGCCTTCTTAATACATGTCGGGGGGAGCTGTATGAATTTAATGTGCTCGCTTTCTGGCTGCGAAATGCACCCGCCAACTTCCAAAAACTTGTAGCTGGTCTCCTAGCGGGATTGGGAGAGTATGCAGTCGCCTACCTTGATGATGTGGCCATATTTTCGGATTCCTGGGAAGACCACATGAAGCATCTACGAAAAGAATTCGAGCACATAAAAGAGGCAAGACTAACTGTTAAGGCTAAGAAGTGTCAAATAGGCCTAAACAGAGTGACTTACCTGGGATACCAGGTGGGTCAAGGAACTATCAACCCCCTATAGGCCAAAGTTGATGCTATCCAAAAGTGGCCTGTCCCAAAGTCAAAGAAACAGGTTCAATCCTTCTTAGGTTTGGGATGGTTATTACAGACGATTTATACCGCAATACAGCCAGATCGCCGCTCCACTGACAGACCTAACCAAAAAGAAACAGCCAAATGCTGTTCAGTGGAACGAAAAGCGTCAGAAGGCCTTTAACCAGCTTAAAGCGATAGTCATGTCTGACCCTGTGCTAAGGGCCCCAGACTTTGACAAACCGTTTCTAGTAATCACAGATGCGTCCGAGGATGGTGTGGGAGCAGTCTTAATGCACGAAGGGCTGGATCAAGAATTCCACCCTGTAGTGTTTTAAATGTAGCAAGAAGCTGTCTGAGAGGGAAAGGCACTGGTCAATCAGTGAAAAAGAATGTTACACCATTGTCTATGCTCTGGAAAAGCTACGCCCATATGTTTGGGGACGGCGTTTGTACCTGGAAAACAACCATGCTGCGCTACAGTGGCTTCATACTGCCAAGGACAACAACAGAAAACTTCTTCGATGGAGTTTAGCGCTCTAAGATTTTGATTTCGACATCCAACACATTCAGGAGCGTCTAACAAAGTGGCTGATGTACTCCCCCGTGAAAGTTTCCCAGAATCAACTGGTTGAAATCATCCCTGAAATGTGGGAAGAATTGTTAGTTTTTATGGTCAGTAGTATATCTAAAGGTAGTATATCTAAAGGTGTATGCGTCTTCTTAAGTCTGTTTTCTCCTAGAGCTCCAGGAAGAAATCACAGCCAGTGTGGAACAGGCTGTCGAGCACCATCTGTGATAGGGGGGTGTCATAAATATAAAGGGAAGGGTAAGCACCTTATATAGTGCTATAAAATCCCTCCTGGCCAGAGGCAAAGTCCTTTTACCTGTAAAGGGTTAAGAAGCTCAGGTAACCTGGCTGGTAGCTGACAAAAAATGACAAATTAGGGATTTCAGATCTGGAGGCGGGGAAAAGGCTTTTATCTCTCCGTGTGATACGTGTGATACGCCTGGACTAGATCAAGGATGTAAGTCCTCCAACTACTGTAAAGTTAGTAAGTAATCTAGCTTGTCTTGTGACATTAGCTGTGCTGCAGGGAATGTGTATTCCTGTTTTTGTGTCTCTGTGTAATGTAAAGTTTTTATAGAGTTGTTATCTTTTTTTGTTATCTTTCTTTTTTTGTTCTTCTAATAAAGTTTTTTTTTAAGAATCTGATTGGGTTTTTGGGGTCTTAAAACTCGAAGGCTGGTTTGTGCTTATCTTGTTGATCCCCGAGCCTCCCCAGGAAAGCGGTTGTAAAGGCTTGGGGGATATTTTGGGGAATTATGAACTCAAGAGGTCCTTTTCCTGTTCTTTGTGTAAATCAGTTGGTAGTGGCAGCAATATCATCCAAAAACAAGGAAAAAAATTTGTGCCGTGGGCAAATTTTTAACCTAAGGTGACTAAAAAAAAGCTTGGGGGGAAGTCTTTCATGAAGTTCCCCCGATCTGTACCCTAGTGTTCAGAGAGGGTAAGGAACCCTGACATATCCCCATTTGTACAACCTGCCTGCTTTATAGAAATTAAAAGCATTCTCTAGTCAAGCATAAACCTGATTGATTTTAAATATTTGGCTTGTCAAGCTGTTAGAGACAACCTTCTCTGAGTAGTCTGCTCATTGAGACTCATAGCAAAGATAAAAATATCTCAAGGTGCACTGAAAGACATTTTCAAAGCCATTGGAACCTGAGCACATTTGAGATGCTCCAAATTCACATTCTGTAAAATTACGGTGGTCAAATCATTGACATACTGATTCCAGGCACAAGGCCACCATTCTGGGTACTTTGTGCTAAAGTAAGAGAGTCTGACAAATAGCTACCAATATTTTAACGTCGTAGCTGCGGCAATTCTAGTTGAATCCTTGCTTCTCTGGAATGCGAAAGGCAGCTCTAACTTGGGTTAACCCAGCACGTAAGTAATAAAGTCATCCTTTAACTTTCTCCTTGTTAAACTAAATAGACTCAAAGAGCTCAACCTACCACTCAAAGGCATTCTCATGGCTCTTTTCTGAACCCTCTCCAATTTATCATCATTCGTCTTCAATTGTGGTCACCAGAACTGGACACAGTATTCCAGTAATGGTCATACCAGAGTCAAATACACATGTAAAATAACCTCTTTACACATTTGTTTCTAATTCAGTACACTCAAGTAGGTATATGTACCTAAACCAACTTTGTGTGTGACAAGGAGAAAAGCCATTAGCTGACTAATGTGTTCCTGGAAACAGAAATCAAGCTGAAAGCTCATTAAATCCAGAGAAAGGAGAAAGGAAAATGTAAGTGAAAAGAGATAAAGCAGCTAGTCTTGGAACTGTCAGCTATGAAAGTATTCTTTTTAAACTGAAATTATTCTTCACTTTTTCTGGGGTTCCTTTTGTCTTTTTTTTCATTTTCGATCTGGAAAAACCTTGAAACAGGACAAAAGTTCAAAGAAATCCATAGCTTTTCATACTTTTGTTAATGAGGTAAAATCACGCTTAACCTCTAGCATCATAAAACTAGTGAAAGCAGCTACATAGATTTCATTTTAAAATGGTAGCAAATAAATAGCATTTGTATTAATTATTTATGCATTTTCAAAATTAATGAACAGTTCTAACATTGATTTCTGATTTTTCTATGCTTAGCTGTATGACGGAAACACACACTTTATTTCATAACAGAGATCAAACTGGGCTATTAGCTACCAATTGTGTTGGCTTTTTTTCCTATAAATACTTCAGTAAATCTAAAATTATCCCTAGATCTCTGTTAAGGCATAAAGCAGATAATAACAAATTAGCATGCTACATAGTAATGTTGCCCCTTGCCTTTTGTTTGAACCTGGGCCAATGCTTCAAATGCCTAGGATACTGTACATTCAAGATATGCCAAATTAAAGTGACACTACTTGGAAGCCAAATAACACATGTAAGTCACTGGCATTTAATGACACAAAGTCAGATACAATTCTTTCCTTTGTAATGCACAGTGTGTTGTCATTTATTTGGATCTAACCCTGATCTCCTTGGGGTTTGACACTGCTTTCAACAAGCATATAATTGGGCCTCTAATTGGGTTCACCATTAGGGCATCTATAAGAAGACAGAAAACTCAGTTCCGATTATCACACTGTAGTTCCGTGCACACTTACTCTGTTACATTCCTATCATTTTATATTTACAATATGTATTCAGTAAGGGCTGTATTCTACCTTCTGAGACCACAACTAGTCCCACAAAGTCAGAATATCCAGCATTGTAATAGTAAATACTAAAAACATCCCAGGAGTTTAGGAAGGGATCTAAGCCCTCAAGCATCAGGAGATGAGCTAACCTCTAATCGACTGGGGTCAGAAGGCCATTTCCTTGGAGGCAGGTTGTCCCGTAACTGCAGCTGGTGTTAGACACTATCCGAGACAGGATCCTGGGCTAGATGGATCTTGGGTTTGATCCAGACTGGCAATTCCTATATTCCTCGGAGGAACGATCTGCTCTTATGTATGTAATAGAGATGGATCTAAACCAGATCCTGGGAGATGGAAACACCCTGCATGTGGGGGTAGTTCAAACCCAGATGGGAATTGTGCAGCCTGGCCCATGCCTAGTTTCTATTGTGGAGCCAGTGCTTTGGCCCCCTGGAAAACCAAAATACTCAGCATCCCAGCCATTTCGCTGTCCCAGGAATAGGCGGCTGAACTCACTTGTAGTCCATATCCCACTTTTATTGAGAGTGGGCATTGCCCTTGCTCAGAGACACTGAGAGGTGTGAGCTAATTCTGGAAGCAATAGTAAAATGAGGTAGGAGTTAGGTTTGTGCAAATAATATCTACATTGTATCCCACATGAATATGAGCTTTGCCATGTCAGTTTGGAGCAATGACTCATCAACGCCAGTATCCTGCCTCCAACATCCTGGCAACCCAGCCCATTGGCTTCTGCTGCCAAAGGAATCCTGGCTTTGTGCAGCGCCCTCTTCTTGTGGATATCCTCCAGGGTCCATCCCCCCCATTGCAGTGAGTGCATCCCTGCCATGTTTCTCTCCGCCCACTGCTCTGTTGTGCTGAACAGATTCCCTTGTAGATCCGTCCTCCAACTGGAACAGGCCTGATGGGCCTCTCTCCAGTGCGGGGTTTATCCATCGCATCACACCCCTACAGTTATCAGCTGCAACTCCCCCAGGATCTAACAGCCATAGCTACAAACGTTGTTATTGGCCATAAAATTATCCAACCCATTTTTAAATCCAGGCACAGCATTTGACTCTGTGACCTCCAGCATTAATGAATTCCACGGACTGACGACAGACTGCATGAAGAAGTATCTCCTTTAATTTGTTTTAAATGCCATTAATGTCAGCCAGTGGTCCCTTTATTCTCTTCTTATGGGAGGATATAAAATGAGAGAGCAGCTTTTACTGTGCCCTTCGTAGTTCAAATACCTCAGTAAAGTCTTCTTTAATTCGTCTCCTTTCATGTCTAGTAATACTTTGGTTATGCAACTAACTGCATTAGATCTCAGGAGATGAGCTGTAAGTCATTTGCCCTGTAAGGGCCATGACATGGGTGGGTTTAGCTGTTGGCTTCCTGCTCTCTGCATTACTTTCATATAATTGTATAACATATAACAAACACAGAAAACCTTGCAAGGAGGTGTAGCTAAACTTTCCCTGTATTTCCTTTGATCACCCCAATCCTTGTGATATCAAATTAGAGGGCAACATCCATCCACGTTGTCACAAGAGGTCTAGGGAGGTTAGGGCTCATCTTCAGCTGTGGCAGTTGGAAACCGCCTCCTGATTGGCAAGCTGCAACCCCCTCCTTCCAATGAAGCCCCAAAATAGTTTGTAGCAAAGACACACCCCCTCTTTCCCACAATTCCCTTGCTCCAGTGATTTGCTACTGAACATAAGAACGGCCATGCTGGATCAGACCAAAGGTCCATCTAGCGCAGTGTCCTCCTTGCTGACAGTAGCCAATGCCAGGTGCCCCAGAGGGAATGAACAGAATAGGGAATCATCAATTGATCCATCCCCTGTCACCCATTCCCAGCTTCCGGCAAGAGCATGGTTTGCCATCCCTAGCCATCCTGGCTAATAGCCTTTGATGGACCTGCCCGCTATGAACTTATCTAGATCTTCTTTGACTCCGTTATAGTTTTGGCCGTCACAATTTTCCCTGGCAAGGAGTTCCACAGGTTGACTGCGTTGTGTGAAGAAGTACTACCTTTTATTTTATACCTGCTGCCTATTAATTTATTTGGGTGACTCTTAGTTTGTGTTATGTGAAGGAGTAAATAACACCTCCTGATTTCCTTTCTCCACACAAGTCAAGATTTTATAGACCTCTGTCATATCCCCCCTTCTCGTCTCTTTTCCAAGCTGAAAAGTCCCAGTCTTTTTAATCTCTCCTCCATACCCCTAATCATTTTTGTTGTCCTTATTTGTATCTTTTCCAATTCCGATATATCTTTTTTGAGATGGGGGCGACCAAATCTGCACACAATATTCAAGATGAGGGTGTACCATGGATTTACATAAAGATGTTATGATATTTTCTGTCTTATTAATCTATCCCTTTCTTAAGGGTTTCTCACATTCTGTTCGCTTTTTTGATTGCCAGTGCACACTGAGTGGATGTTTTCAGAGAACTAGCTACAATACTCTAAATCCCTTTCTTGATTGGTAACAGCTACGTTAGACCCCATCATATTGTATGTATAGTTGGGCTTTTTTTTTCAATATGCATTACTTTGAATTTATGAACATTGAATTGCATCTGCCATTCTGTTGCCTAGTCACCCAGTTTTGTGAGATCCCTTTGTAACTCTTTACAGTCTGCCTTGAACTTAACTCTCTTGAGTAATTTAATAAAATCTAAAAATTTTTGCCGCCTCACTGTTTATCCCTTCCACAGGTAAGACTCAATGGGTTTGATGCTGAGCAGAGGTCATGGCTGAGCTTCAAAGAAAGTATGAAATCTTCATTAATTTACAAAGTGTGATAAAGACCTGGGTCGTTCTTGTTTCCTTTGTGGATTTCAGCTGCTTAAATGTTGACGTGGCTGCCTTGGGTTATTGTTACCCAGGCTCTTCAGTAACTGTAAATCACTTGGACCTGGAGACACTCATCTCCCAGTAGAATAGGAGATAGGCTGGAGGGGAGAAACTTAAAAACATCTACTCTCTTTCAATCTAAATCTTCCTCCACCCCCCCCTTAGAATATCTGTCCACTTCAGTGAACTCCACAGTGGCTCAGTATCTGTTTCTGCGAGAATATTGCAGACTGATGCATATAGGCAGTGATCACAGAAAACCATTAAGGCAGTAAAAACAAACAATTATATGATACGACTCCAGAAGTTCAGATGCTTGTGTGAATGATCCACGCTTCCAAGAATGAATTTAGGCTGGACGTTAGAAGAAGGTTTCTAACCATAAGAAGGATGAGGGTCTGGAAAAGTCTGCCAATAGGAGCAGGCGGGGCAAACAACCCAACTAGTTTGAGTCATAGATTCTAAAATCAGAGGAGACAGATCCTCTAGACGCACTTCCTACCTAGCATAAACCAGAGAATTTCCCTGAATTTATTCCTTCTAGAGAAACATCCAATCCTGATTTTAAAAAGGGGTGGAGCATCATAAATTTATTAATGGGATTATATCATGGGGTTGTCTGTGGTAGCAGGGGCTAGACACGATGACCCAGGATGTCACAGCCACTCCTGTTTCCTGAATTCCTAGCTGATTATACAGGAAATCACTGACAGAAGGTAGACTGATAGAATCTATCACGCGCTATTTGGTTTGGCTTTCTCTCTTGGTAGTGTAAAGACCCTTCCCATCTCACATGGAGTTCTGCTGAGGCTCCACCCTCACTAAAGCTCTGTGTCATAACCCCCAGTTTAGCATAGGCTAGCTCTGCCTCTGGAGCCCTAGGGCGATCCTCAATCTGCCAGAGGAACTACAGCAAAACCTATTCTAGAGTTGTGTTCCTTATCACGCAACCTTATCTTATCTTAAGAGACCTCCGTTGTATTAATTTAGATGGAATAAATGGGCCAAAGGTGTCCAGATAAGGCAGTCACTATCCAACATTAAACAGTGTCAAAGAAGGTTTGGGGTTTGATACACAGAGACCTCAGCCTGCTTAGCTCCATGGCAAACGCACCAGTAACAATCCTTTTAACCTTTTATTAAAGATACAAAAATGAAGGAAATGTAAAGTATGAAGTAGGGCTTTCATTTTCACAGTGTTCCTTGCTCCCTTCCCCTTTAGCGGGGCAGAGATTTTGGAAGGAAAAAGCCCCTTGTTTGACAGTCTCTTCGATAAAAGAAAAGGAGTACTAGTGGTACTTTAGAGACTAGGGTGCCACAAGTACTCCTTTTCTTCTTGTGAATACAGACTAACACGGCTGCTACTCTGAAACCAGTCTCTTAGATGGTGTCAAAGATAGCAATAACTTTCCTTTGGGGAAAAAAGAAAAGAGTTAATGTTCAATACCATTTCCTAGAAGACAAAAGACAAACACACAAAAAGGGGTGAGAAAAGAAGAGCAAAGTAAAAATACATCTTCTCATTCCTTTGTTGACTCTCACTTGCAATCTCATTACTGGAGAAACACAAGCCCAGCCCATGGGCTGATCAGCTATTCTGAAACCTGGCAAACTTGTACCAGCATTGGACTGCTTAGGCCCTGGCATTTAGCTGCCTTTTTCTGATCACAGGCTGAGAGCAGTGTTGCAAAATACATTGACTTGGCTGGCTAAACCAGACTTTTTGAAGGGCAAAGTGATAGGAAAGAGAAGAAATAAGGTGCGGAAGTAGAAAGTGGGTGGAGGGAGGCGGAAGACAAAGATTCACATCCCAGGTGGTGTTCAGAATTCATCTGGAACTGGTGCATGCATATTTTGTACAAAAATCTTTGCATTAGTGTGTCGGATGTGAATACAGGGGGGAAGAAGGTCACACACAACGCTCACTGATTTCTGGTTCCTCACGTCTCTTGTTTATCAGGCATGGTCTTAACACAATCCTTGACTTATAGCAAGAGACCTTTTTGTTTAGACTAATCCATTCTGACTGTGTCATTTTTGCACCTCTTCCCATCAGCATTTGTTGTTACACATTATCGTGACAACTTGTGTACCTACAGTCACTTTTTACAGTCAACCTCACAATTAAGGTAAATTTGTATGACCATTGATCACAAAACCTCCCAAAGTGACCATGAGACCAACAAGAACAGCTTTACTCCTCCTTTCTGAAACATCCATCTGTGTTAAACAGTGGCTTTCTCAGTCCCTCTGTTTATTTGAAAGAAATATAAGGCCTTTCCGTGAGCACGTTGACGCCATATTATTAGCCAATCTACCTAATGTTAGTATAAAAAGTTATACTTTTCATTTAGAGCACTTCTCACCCAAGTATCTCTGAGTGATGTACAAATGTGAATGAAGCCTCACAGCACTTGTGATAAGTGGTTATATCTGCTTTGCAGCGGTGGGAAATGAGTCATCCAAATTTCCAAAAGTACCAACCAAATTGGGCTGCCTCTCTTTCTGAACGCCCAATTTGTGACCACTGGTTATATGTGTATAACAGGCCATTCCAATGCAAATACTCAGTTTGTATGCACATTTACAACAATTGTGAACAAAAATTTGATGTTCAATAGACATACAACTCCACTCACAGTTTTGCACACAGCCTTTCTGGGCTCATGAAACTAGAAAATTATGTCCTACTTGTTATGCACTTTGACTAATGGTTAGTCCAGCCTCATTCAGTAACTTTTGACAAAGAGCCGTTGCATATGATGTCTCTGAAATGTCCAAAAACAGCAAAGACTGCGAACTACTTCAAAAACACCTTCTCAAAGGAAAGAAAGGATAGAAATTCTCTTGTATTTTTAGTCCTGTGCCTTAATGTATAACTTTGTAACATGCAAGCTATAAAGGGCGTTTTATCTAGAGCAGTAAGATATTCTCACTTAAGCAATATCTGTCCTTATACAATGTGACATAGCTTTTCCCTCATGAGCCTTGTCCCTATTTGGGAACCATAATAAGTTTATGTTGTATTGCATCTGAAGCCTGTAACCAGCATCTCCAGGATCATGTATTCACATGGAAATTGATGCAGCACCAGTGTAGAGAATGATGCAGAGCACAGTTCATAATGTAAGTCCGATTTATGCATTATGATTGCAAAGGTAAAAAGTAAAGAAAAATACTCCTTTGCCACTTTCCTCACTCAGGCATCGAGACAGACAGGAATAGCCTTGGTGTGACAGACCTCAGACAGTGCAAAACCGGCACAATCTGTGTATCTCATGTGGAAGTATAACATTGTATAAGGGGACATGCTAGATACATTGTATATGAGAGGGCATGCCAAAACATGTTACAAAGTATCTGTGGGAGCTGTTAAAGGAGCTTGTTAAGGGTGGCAGGTAATTGAAGATACGTGACTGGTCTCAGGGAACTCGAAGGGTGGTGACTAAAATCTTTTTCTTCTTTTGTCTGTAACTTCTCTGTAACTTGTTCTCCAAAAAACTATATAAATTAAAAGACACAAGCCCCACTCGGGGGGCTCACTTATAAATGTATTAGCAGAACAGCTTTGCTAATAAAACAGAGTGGTCTGATAAAATGTGAGTCAATTTGGTTAGTGTAAACAAGACAAGCTCCTTGAGTCTTTTTTCACAAGATAGGTTTTCCATTCCTCGGATCATCCTCGTAGCCCTTCTCTGTACCTGTTCCAGTTAGAATTCATCCTTCTTACCAGGATGTTGAATCCATCCTTCTCACCAGGATCTTGTATAACGGTAAAAACACCTCCTTATCTCTACTGGAAATACCTCGTCTGATGAACCCAAGACTGCATTCCCTTTTTTCATAGCCATATCACGTTGGCGGCTCATAGTCATCCTGTGGTCAACCAATACTCAACGGTCCTTCTCCTGCTCCGTTACTTTTAATTGAGGCGTCCCCAGCTTATAACTAAAATTATTGTTATTAATCCCTAAATGCATTACTTCTCACTATTAAATTTAATCCTATTACTATTATTCTAGTTCACAAGGTCATCCAGATCCTCCTGTATGATAGCCTGGTCCTTCTCTAAATTAGCAATACCTCCCAGCTTTGTATCATCCGCAAACTTTATTAGCACACTCCCACTTTTTGTGCCGAGGTCAGTAATAAAAAGATTAAATAAGATTCGTCCAAAAACTGATCCCTGATGAACTCCACTGGTAACCTCCCTCCAGCCAGACAGTTTACCTTTCAGTATGACTCGCTCTAGTCTCCCTTTTAACCAATTCCTTATCCACCTTTCAATTTTATATTGATTCCCATCTTTTCCAATTTAACTAATAATTCCCCATGTGGCACCGTATCAAATGCCTTACTGAAGTCTAGGTAGATTAGCTCCACTGCGTTTCCTTTGTCTAAAATAATCTGATACTTTCTCAAAGAAGGAGATCAGGTTGGTTTGCCATGATCTACCTTTTGTAAAACAATGTTGTATTTTGTCCCAATTACCATTGACCTCAATGTCCTTAACTATTTTCTCCTTCAAAATTTTTTCCAAGACCTTGCACACTACAGACATCAAACTAACAGGCCTGTAGTTACCTAGATCACTTTTTCCCCCTTTCTTAAAAAATAGGAACTATGTTAGTAATTCTCCAGTGATACCGTACAACCCCTGAGTTTCCAGATTCATTAAAAATTTCTTGCTAATGGGCTTGCATTTTCATGAGTCAATTCCTTTAATATTCTTGGATGAAGATTATCTGGGACCCCCGATTTAGTCCCATTAAGCCGTTTGAGTTTCGATTCTACCTCAGACATGGTAATATCTACTTCCATATCCTCATGCCTATTTGTCATGCTACCATTATCCCTAAGATCCTCATTAGCCTTATTAAAGACTGAGGCAAAGTATTTGTTTAGATATTGGATCATGCCCAAGATTATCATTAACCTCCACTCCATCCTCAGTGTTTAGCAGTCCTACTTCTTTCTATGTTTTCTTCTTATTTATATGGCTATAGAGCCATATAACCAATTACTATTGGTTTTAATTCCATTTTCAAGGTCCTTCTCACTTTATCCCTTCATGTTCTGACCTCAATAAGGTAGCTTTTCATGCTGATCCCTCCCATCTTCCACTCCCTGTAGGTTTTCTGCTTTTTCTTAATCACCTCTCTGAGATGCTTGCTCATCTAGCTTGTTCTACCACTCCTGCCTATGAATTTTTTCCCCTTTCTTGGGATGCAGGCTTCCGATAGCTTCTGCTTAACTTAAAATAATCCCAGGCCTCCTCTGCCTTTAGAGCCATAAATTCTTTAGTCCAATCCACTTCCCTAATTTCCTTACTTTTTGAAAGTCAGCCCTTCTGAAATAAAGAACCCTAGTTAGATTTATTTTTGTTTATCCTTTCATTCAGTTTGATCAGAATTAGCTCATGATCACTTGAACCAAGGTTGTCCCCTATAACCATTTCTTCTATGAGTTCCTCACTATTCACCAAAACCAAATCTAAAATGGCATCCCCTCTAGTTGGTTCAGCAACTACTTGACGAAGGAATCCATCAGGTATCGCATCTAGGAATATCTGAGCCCGATTATTATTACTAGCATTTGTCCTCCAGTCTAGATCTGGGAGCTTAACGTCTTCCATGATCACGCAGTTTCCATTAGTATTTACTTCATTAAAAACATTAAAGAGGGATCTATCCATACCCAAATTAGATCCCAGCGGTCTATAGAGCACCCCAAGTACTATCACAGAGGAGGCTCTAGTAATTTTTTTCCCCAAAGTGATTTTTTTGCCCAGATGGACTTTGTCTTATCCATTCCATCGCTTATTTCTTTACATTCTACCTCATCATTGATATACAATGCTACTCCACCAGCTTTAGCTTTATTT
This sequence comes from Caretta caretta, assembly GCF_965140235.1. NCBI lineage: Eukaryota > Metazoa > Chordata > Testudines > Cheloniidae > Caretta > Caretta caretta. The sequence goes on from NC_134209.1 coordinate 13,630,104, forward strand.
CTGTCTTTCCTAAACAGCACATACCCTTCAATAGCTGTAGTCCAGTCATGACTCCTATTCCACCATGTTTCTGTTATCCCTGGAATATCTGGTTTCACTTCCTGCACCAGTAGCTCTAGTTCCTCCATTTTGTTATGTAGGCTCCATGCATTAGTGTACAAACAATTTTTGCTGTTTGGCCTCCCTCACATTCTTTACCCGATTAGGCACCGTCATTCTACAGCCAGTATGACCTATTAGACTGGTACCCACCCTGCCCTTCCTCCTTATGTCCATTCTCCTATCCACGTCTGTATCCTTTCTTACTATGTTTTCTTACCTCTCAATGCTAAAATCCGGCGTGGCGATTACCTGGACATCTCCCAACCATCTCCACCAAATTCCTAGTTTAAAGTTCTCTTAAACAGTTGTGCCAGCCTCCATCCTAGAAGTCTATTTCCTTCCCTACTCAGGTGAAGTCCATACCGAGAGAACTGTCCTGTCCATGAATGTCTCTGTCAAAGATCCTTCCCCACTCTGAACTCTAGGGTACAGATGTGGGGACCTGCATGAAAACCTCCAGGTTAGGTTAAAACGTCCGCAAGGTAGAAACTATTTTACCCTTTGCCCTTGGACTTCCACTGCCACCACCAAACGTTTATCTGGGTTTATTTATGAGGAAAGTGTTGTTCTCTTTACCCCAAAATCCTCCCAACCCTTGCATCCCACTTACTGGGGAAGGTTTGATTAATAATCCTCACCAATTTGCATAAGTGAGCATAGACCCAAACCCTTGGATCTTAAGAACAATAGAAAAAAGCATTCAGTTCTTGAAAAGAAGAATTTTAATAGAAGTAACAATAAAAAGAATCACCTCAGTAAAATCAGGATGGTAAATAACTTACAGGGTAATTAGATTCAAAAACTTAGAGAATCCTTCCAGGCAAAACCTTAAATTACAAAAAGACACAAACAGGAATATCCTTTCTATTCAGCACAGTTTAATTTCTCAGCCATTTAAAGAAATCATAATCTAACGCATATCTAGCTAGATTACTTACTAAGTTCTAAGACTCCATTCCTGGTCTGTCCCCGGGAAAAGCATCACACAGACAGACTCTTTGTTTTTCCCTTCCCCCAGCTTTTGAAAGTATATTGTCTCCTCATTGGTCATTTTGGTCAGGTGCCAGCGAGGTTATCCTAGCTTCTTAACCCTTTACAGGTGAGAGGATTTTTCCTCTGGCAAGGAGGGATTTTAAAGGAAAGGGTACACCCCTTTATATTTATGACAGCCTGCCAGTGGCCATACATCCCAAAGCCCTCCTTATAGCAGCACTGCCTGAGCCATCTGTTGATAGTCATAATCTTGAGCTGTTTGTCTGTAAATAAAGTTTCTGAATGTCTGTCTACTGTCTCAGAAGTGAATCTAGAATTAGATCAAGAGCAGAAGGATTTCATTGGTCAGGAAGCTGCTTCTCAGGAGCAGATTAAAGTGGATGGTCAGTTTAAAGCCCTAACTGAGGAAGGAAAGGGTAGATTTTTTGATGGGTAATGGATTATTGGCAAGTACACCTTGTAAAATTGAACCTGAAAGGGGTAACTGTGATTTGCTGGAAGTAGCTCAGTGTAGTGAGAAGAGCAGCAGTTTATCTGTTGCGAGTGGCAATGTGCCCGGTAAGGAAAATTTGGTTGAGGCCAGGCAGCCTTGTGAGCTGATGGCTTTATCTAGTCAGCAGTGTGAGAAGGTAAGGATAGTGGAAGATGAGTGTCCCTATACCTTAGGTGTTACCTGTGTGGAGAATTGTGACAGTGAAGGAAATCTGCCTGTGTCTATTAGGGGTATTGACTTGCCTATGCTTTGTCTCCAAGCAATCGTCTGTAACAGCCCTGTGTGCTGGGACAAGGGAAATGAAATCCCAAGCTGTGTGTCTGGTAAAGGAGAATGTGTCTCCGGCTCTTCTTTGTCTGTGAAGCAGACAGAAGGGGCCTTTCAGCCTGTGATGGTTGAGAATAGTGCAGCTGTCTCAGAGTCGGTTCTGGAAGAAAATGGTCATAAGTTTTTGTTCGCTAGGGAGAATGGCAAGGTAACTAGGTTGCATCTAGTTAGTGTCTTAGCAAAATCACAGAGACCAGATAATTCTGGTGCTTGTTTTGCCTATTGCTAATGTGTGGTAGGAAAAGGATGTAGCACCTCTGTCTAATCAGGGTGACATCCTTCACAGGGCATAAGGTGGTTTGATTGTGTTACCACTGACAGTTTGAAAACTTGTAGCAGGAAGGAAAAAATTCCTAAGCTTGTGTGTGGCAAAGAGAAGGCGAATGCTTCTGATCTTTTGACTAGGTAACCTGTACAAGCAGTTTTCTGCAACTGAAGGGTGTGAAAGTGAGTTTATCAAGAAAGTTTCAGTTCCTAACAGCCAGAAATTTTCTGTTGTGAATAAATCCACTGAGTTTCCTTTTGGAAGATCCAGTGTCAGTGTGGATAGGTTTGAGAAGGTCTCAGATGGAGTAAAAGCTGTTAAGGAATTTAAACACCCCTATAACCAAGTGGCTGTGTTTGGCCAGGTTGTTGGGAAGACAATGGTGGTGGAACAGGAATGTCTTCAGGCTAATTCTTTAAGCCCTGGTCTACACAACAGACTTAGGTTGAATTTAGCTGCGGTAAGGTCGATTTTATAATGAATACGTGTACACAAGCAACCCCATTCTGTCGACTTAGAGGGCTCTTAAAATCGACTTCTGTACTCCTCCCTGGAGAGGGGAGTAGTGCTAAAATAACCTTGTTAGGTGGAATTTGGGGTAGTGCGGATGCAAATCGATGTTATTGGCCTCCGGCGTTATTGGTGCTCCAATGTGACTGCTCGGGACAGCACTTTCAACTCCCGTGCACTGGCCAGGTATGCAGGAAAAAACCTAGGACTTTTGAATTTCATTTCCTGTTTTGTCAGCCTGGCGAGCTCAGCAACAAAGGTGACCAGGCAGTCCCCCCAGAATGGCAAACGAGCTCCAGCATGGAGCAAATGGGTGATACTGGATCTGATTGCTGTGTGGGGAGAAGCATCTGTGCAGGCCAAACTCCGATCAAAAAGAAGAAATGCTAATATATATATGCCAAAATTGCACAGGGCATGATGTACAGAGGCTACAACAGGGACACACGGGAGTGCCACGTGAAAGTGAAGGAGTTCAGGCAAGCCTACCAGAAGACAAAGGAGGCAATCGGTAGCTCTGGGTCAGAGCCCCATACATGCTGCTTCATGTATGCTTCATGCCATGCTTCATGCCATGATCAGCTGCATGGCATTCTATGGGGGGACCCTACCACTGCTCCACCACTGTCCGTAGACATCTGCAAGGGGGGAGTCTCACGCAACACGGAAGAGTATTTTGTGCAGGAGAGGCAGGAAGAGAATGCGCAGTAGGCAAGTTCGTTCTCCCCGGCAGCCAGGACCTTTTCCTCACCTTGGCTCCAATACCCTCCCAAGGCGGAATCCCGGATCCTGAAGGCGAAGAAGGCACCTCTGGTAAGTGCACATTTGTGACTTCAGTGCAGGATTTAAAAGCAATAGTGTTTAATGTTTGATTTGCTCTGAAGACTTGGGATGCATTCGCAGCCAGTACAGCTACCGGAAAAGTCTGTTAACATGTCTGGGGATGGAGCGGGAATCCTCCAGGGACATCTCTATGAAGCTCTGAAAGCCTTTGCAGAAGGGGTTTCTAGGGAGGGCTGCCTTATTTCTTCCTCCATGGTAGGACACTTTTCCACGCCAAGCCCTCCCTAAAAATCTTCTGCAAAGGCTTTTAGAGTACCTGTAGGAGAGCTTCATGGAGATGTCCCTGGAGGATTACGGCTCCATCCCCAGACATGGTCACCTGGTTGAAATAGGGGAATTTTTGTAAGGGAACAATAAAAGGACCCCGTTCATGCTGGGCTGTTTGCGCTTGGCTAAAAGGGATCACCCCAAATTGCCATTCGGAAAGGTGAGGGGAGGTGTGTGCTGCACATCCACATGAAAACCGCAGCCCCTCCTTTTAAATGGCAAACCCAACCAGCACTGCTTGCTATGGGAAAGGAGGACGCTGCAGTTTGAAACCATTCCCACATGTTATGAAGGCGTTAGACGCCAAACCCGCGTACCCTTTAGCTTACCATGGCTGACTGGAAACCGAATTCTGTTGCCCAGCCGTGTGTGATGTGTCACCATACTGGCAGGTGCTCAATATAAAAGGCAAAATGTGACCTTGTACCCAGCACATGTGCTGTCTGTTGTGAATTGCTTGATTCACTGTGAAAGTCTCCATTTTGTTCTCAGAAATGTATCATCTTAAATTTTCCTCTCCGTTTTTATCCCCCTGCAGGTGCAAAAGTCTCATTGCTCCCCCTATCATCTCTGTCCCTGAGGTTGACTCCAATCCTCATAAGTTTTCCTGGGGACGTTCATGATAGCATGTGGGCAATGGTCTGTGGCTTGGTCCTTTGGGATTGAAGGAACCTTTTTTCTTTTACTGGGGTATGGGGTTTCATAACCATTCGTTCCCATAACGAGTGCGACTGGCGATGACCCTGGGAAACTGGCGTGTCTAAGGGTATTGCCTGTGTGACTTATGATTAGCCAGTGGGGTATAACGGAAGTCTTCTCTGTTTGGCTGGTTTGGTTTGTTTCGGTATGCAAAGGAACTCCAGCCTTGGGCTGTAACTGCCCTGCTTTAAACAATTTGTCCTGAATTGGCACTCTCAGTTCTGTCCCACCTTAACCAGGACCGGTAACTTACAGCCTGGGAAATAGACATTATATCTAAGCTTAATGCATTCCGCAATTTCCAATCATTTTATAGTCTAAACTTTACACATTCTTACCAGTCTAACACCTATCTTGAGCAATGCTAACACAGAGGTGAGGTGGTCTGGTTCCAGCTATGGATTTGTCATTGCTTAGCTGATGCCCTGAGTCTTTAGCAAGAACAGGCACCTGGTCTGCCAGCGTCACAGTCTTCTGTTACTAGAGATCATATTATGAGATTAAAGGGAAAAACCTATAAGGAAAACACCCTTTCGAGCTACCCAAGATCTACTTGTTAAACATTTTTATTTTACATCTGTACTGCTAAATATACAATATAGTAGGAAGTGCTTTTGACAAAATGTAACTTTTAAAATATATACACACCATACTTTTGGTAATAATCTGAGTGCTAACAATGACAGTATTTAAATTTGGAGGCCAAATGGATTAGCTTAATTGCGTATGTAAAAAAGGATCCAGTGACTGATGGCATGTGTCAACACAGAAGTGGCTCCAATTTAATTCCAACTGTTTAAAAACCAATGCAGTTAAACTGGGGCAAATCCCTGTGCGTCCACTCCTCTGTGTCAGAGGCAATGCGCTGGATACAGCACTAGACAGCAACCTAAAGACTTGGGTTCTAGTCTTGGCTTAGTCACCGTCCTGCTGGGAGACCTTGGGCAAGTCACTTCCTGTCTTTATACCTCAGTTTCCCCATCTGTAAAAGGGGATATGATACTTATCTCCTTCCTAAAGAGATGTGAGATATACTGCTTAAAAATAGTGTTTAAGGACTAGGCATCATCACATTGGTTTCTGACAGGTTTGTTCAGTTTAGCTTGTAAATTGCCCAGTTATAGCTATGTTTGAAACCAATATGAATGCCGAAGCAAGCTTCACTGGTTGTACTACATTGATATAAAATTACAATATCGCTTGAATTCGTGAATTTTTGTGTGTACACCAGGCCTGAATGCTATTTTTGAAACTGACTCTTTCTTGCCAGCCTGCCTGTGAAATACAATCCAGCACAGTAGAAATCCCTGCATGCTCCTGACCACCAGGTTCAGTGCCTTAGTGCTGTAGGCACGGTAGACACTGAGTTGCACCTGCCTTCACCAGAGCCAAAAAAGCACAGGGAAGCAAACTGGGCTGTGTGAACAAGTGTGAGGAAACAGGTACTGGAGGGAAGCAATACTGTAAGTGATGGCTTGGCACAGCCCCACAACGTACAACTCCTCAAAGAGACCCTACTCTGAAGAACTAACTCCCAGCTTTCGCCCGAAGCAGTTACTGAGGACGGAAGGAATTTCATCCTTGAAAGAAAACCAAAGCCAAACACTAAAGACCTGCGTAGGGCCCACTGAAGAATGCGGCTGTTTCTTCTCTCTGGCTTGCAGCGCACCATGGTCCCCCCCCAAAGCAGCTCTGGTGACTTGTGCTCATTATCGCTATGCTCAGCGTCCCGGGCAGTCTGATGTCAGGATATATATGGCACAAGCTTGGACTGGTCCAGCGATGTGCAGCACAATGAACAAAATGGCACCATCTTGTCGTCCACTCTCCTCTTGGTATGGGTTTTGCTCTCACAGCCTGCTTCGACAGAAGCCTTGATGGTAAGGCTAAATGTGGTGTTATGACGGGACGCTCTAACAGAATTTGCAACAAATTTATCATTGGAAGCAAGCACCTTCTCCTAATGAAAATGGCAGATGAACAGATCTGTCTTTTTGGTAAGCAGAGTGGTTTACTTTATTCAGCTACAACGTGTTGTGCATGATAGCATTGTCCAGACTTCCTTGTGTGATGGGGTCTTGTCTTCTGTTCAGATGGATATTGGTCACAATGACTGATTTGAGGCCTGATCCAAAGCTCATTGCCGTTAATGGAAAGACTTCCAGTGATTGCAATGGGCTTTGGATCAGTCAGTCTTGATGCAGAGGCCCATGGTGAGATGGTACTACAGGCTGGATCCTCAAAGCTATCCAGGCTCCTCACCTTCACTGAAATCAGTTACATCAGTGGAAGTTAGAAGCCTAAATACAACAGAGGATCTGGGCCTGAAGTTCTCAAAATGTGTGCCTGCAAGCAGCTGGCCTCGTCAGCTACATTTGAGGGACCTCATATAGAGGTAGAGGTTTTGTTTTGAACAGCTGGATTTCATAGTGCAGGAGCATCTTTGCACATGAGAGATTTGTTAGGATAATGTGAAGTAAATAGGGTAGAGACTAAACAATAATAATCTTGCTTCTGGCCTTGCTTTTAGTTTAAACAGGCTGAAAAAGGAAGCAACAGAATGTAAGTGAAAGCACAAGGCTGCACCCCGCCTTACTCCCCCGCAGCTGGTAGCCTTGAATATAAAGGGCTTAATTGAGCAAGGGGTTGCAATGGTTACCAAGTAGCTGGAGGGGACAGTGTAAGGAGGAGACGCAGAGTCTGCGAACGTGACCATGACCAAAAGCAACCCCGCTCCTTACCCCTCCTATCAGACACAAAAGAGGTGGTCTTATCGACCCCAGACTCGGGACCACTCAGAATTGAATATGACCTGACATTGGAAGGGTGGTACCAGGGAGGGTCAATACAAGTATAATTAGATTGGCCGAGAAGGGCGCTCACTCGGCATGTAGACCCGGGGGTTAGGAGAAGGAGGTGGTTCTATCAGCGTACTGAACTGTAGCTGGGGGAGGAGAATAGGAAAACTATCAGCGTATGGCCATAGCTCGCCCGGTGTGAAGGGCTTCGGAACATGCTGGCTTCTTTAGCTCCAATAAACCCATCCAAGTGCTGGCAGACTGGACTCTGGACTGTTATTTTCCGACGAACTGTGTCTGGAAACTAAGAGGGAGGAGGGAGCTGGACCCCCGACAACAAGGTGCCAGAAGATGCATTGCTGCATTGAATACAATGTGATGATGCTGGTACAGTCATTAGGCCATGAGCGCCGGACAGGGACAGCACCAGGTGTTATAGATGAGAAAGCAATGAGAACTCGGATCAGTTCGAGCAGTCGCTATGCTATCACGAGTAAAACCCGCACTGCATGGCTGCAAGCATTGCCATGGAGATGGCTGCACTGTTTTCACAGTAACTGTGAAATCTCTGGTTTCCCCTATTTCAACCAGGAAATGGTTTCTCTGGCTGCACAATGGCTAGAGAAAAGTCTGGGAGACATGAGTGTGAACAGAGGATCCATCTGTATGAGACAGGGAGAAGAGGGAAGGAGGCAGGAGGCCGCGGCAGGAGCCATCTGGTCTAGCTCTGGGCTCCTACAGAGGACTTCTGTGTACCCTTCCTCGCTCACACAGCCCCGCTGCATTCAGTGGTACAGTCTGATGGGCAGGCTTCTTTCAGCAGCATCAGGGAAACTAAACCAACCAGTAATGGGAAGAGAGGAGAAAACTGAAGCATTTGGGAATCCTCCCCTGAGAACACATCATGTTTTCATTAGTGGAATCAAGTCTCCTGCTTCTGGGTTCTAGCATTTTCTTTTCCCTTTTTTTCCTGCCGCGGACAATGATCTGATCTGAAGGTGCAGTGTGGGGGAGCCCTAGACTGTCTAACCCCTAAGAGATATGGAACTATTAAAAAATAAAACAACATGCTCCAAAGGAGTGGATAGTCTTGGTGTCTTTCTCCAGCTAATGACTGGCACATTTCTTCCCTCCTTATACAGACTCTGCATAGACAGATATTTTCCCCATCACCACAGGGTTTTAAGAACAAGTTGGACAAACACCCGTCAGGGATGGTCTAAATTTACCTAGTCAGGGCTCAGTGTAGGGGGCAAAATCTGACAATTTCTCAAACTCATTTCCAGCTCTATTAATCTACTATTCTATTAATCTAATCTATTAATCTAGCTAATCTAATTAAATAGGGGTATGAAATGTTTCAAGACAAATGGCCCCTTTTTCCATGAGAAAAGCCTGGCTAATTGCTCATACACAACCTGTCTAGGTGTATTAGCAGCAATGGAACAGTGCTGCACCCATCCACAGCGTCACTCATCTTCAAGTGGTCACCAATAAAATGTCGATAACCACCAGCAACTAACCCCATAGAGACCAACTGACATCCTGCAGCATTTCCCTCTATTTAGAATATCGAATAACTGGAATGATTTGGCTGAGGATGACTTTTAAATGATGACCCCAATACTGCTTGAAGCTAGAGTTTTTACCATTCATTCTTTTATGGGAAGAAGGGAAAGTTTGTGGAGATATGGGAAGATGTTTTAGAAATTAAAATATAATCATTTTTAAATGAGAGAAATGACTTATGAGGAGAGGCTGAGGGAACTGGAATTGTTTAGTCTGCAGAAGAGAAGAATGAGGGGGGGATTTGATAGCTGCTTTCAACTACCTGAGAGGTGGTTCCAGAGCTGATGGTTCTAGACTATTCTCAGTGGTAGAAGAGGACAGGACAAGGAGTAATGGTCTCACGTTGCAGTGGGGGAGGTATAGGTTGGATATTATGAAAAACTTTTTCACTAGGAGGGTGGTGAAACACTGGAATGCGTTACCTAGGGAGGTGGTAGAGTCTCCTTCCTTAGAAGTTTTTAAGGTCAGGCTTGACAAAGCCCTGGCTGGGATGATTTCATTGGGGATTGGCCCTGCTTTGAGCAGGGGGTTGGACTAGATGACCTCCTGAGGTCCCTTCCAACCCTGATATTCTATGATTCTATGAAACATCCATCACTTCCCATATCGGTACCAGGAAATTTTGTATTCTTGACATTTAGGCCCAGATCACCAAGGGGCATCAGGCACCTAAATACCTTTGAGGATCTGGGCCTCTGTTCTTTTAGTTTCTCTTGTTTCTCCTCCTAATTAAATTCTATTTTCTTTGTTTCCTGAAAACTTGTCATTTTAAAGGAGTTCCTTTGGAGCTGTGTCTATTGCTCCCAATAAGTTGTGTGTTCTGTGCTTCTCCTTGTATGTCTTGACACAACCCTCTCAATTAATTTATAAAAACCAAAATAATTGTCAACATGTTTCAGCACTTTCGGCCAGTCTGTCCTGGATAGGAACAGTCTGTCCTGGATAGGAAGGGCCAGGCCACATCAGTTCTTATATGGATACTTCCCAGGAAAACGGAGGGAACTACACTATGTAATTTAAACCTGCTCTAAATAGGATTAGCTGACATGGTAGTTAAAATGCCAGTAGCCACAGAACCATTGTCTACACTAGTACTCCCACTGTTGCTGTCATCGATGGAGCTCAAAAATGGACAAAACCTAGTTCAGACAAAGCCTGAATGTCGCCAAACATTCTTGCTCTGCCTCTAATATCAATATTCAAGTATCATGGCACTTGCAATGATTGCCGCAGACTTCACACCTTGGCAACTCCCCCTGAGCACTCTACTCAGCTCTAACCACAATTATTTTGGCTAACTACCCACAACCTATAAAGGAGACGGTTTAGGTTAAAAAGCATGAATAAATGTTTGCTACTAATCCAAAGACTTTCTCAGGCTAACCTTTCGGGGCAGAGACAAAATGGAAACTCCATTGTGTCCTTATTGTGGAGAAGTGGATATCATTTAAGTCGTTTAAAGACATAAAATGACAGTTTTCATTGGGTCTCCTTATTCCTCTAAATGTAATTTAGCAGTGCAATTTAATGAGGATTAAGCTATGCGACAGCAGCTGTGGGGTGACATCTCAGTATCTCCTCATATTATACTCACTTTATAGATACCCCAGTATCTTGAGGTGGGAAAGAGACACTCTCACTCTGAGAAGGCGAGGAGAAGGTGAGGAGGCGAGGGAGGGGAGGGAGATGGCTCTTTCCTTGGGATGTCATGGATGACTATGCTGTACAAGTGAGATGATGTGGCGGATGTGGGGCAGTTATGTTACATGAGATATATATTTTCCTGCAACTCTTGACTTTGTGCATGACAAAGCAGTAGTGGCTTACTGAATTTCAGATGACAATTATATACTGGGGACTTTTGGATCATCTCCATCTTCCAATGCACTGGTTTAAAACAAGCAGCAATTGCCCTCATCTGTTAGATTTCCACCATAAGTATATGAGTGACGGGGAAGCCTCAAAGGAGTGAGAGTTCAAGGTTTGGCATGAATAAGTCCCCAAAGTTCAGGTATTAATTTTAGTTTTAATGAACTATCTGCACTCCATGGGTCTGCAAATTTGGGCCACAGGAGGTTCTATCCTTCAGCTAGCAGTGTGAAGCACAAGTCCTGACCATGTTTGGGCATTAAAGAGCCCCAGTCTTTTCCCCCAGAGTAGGAGTGTTAACCACACTGTTTTGGTTAATTCCAAAATAGGCCTTTGCATTTTCCTCACCCACCCCACCTCACTGGGGCACTGGTTCCCTGCTGAATGATAGTGAAGAATGCAGCTTTATACCCCACTGGTGTCATTTTCTGAAGCACCTGCTGCTCCAGAGAGGGTTGCTCTCCAGTTTGAGACCATTTAAACCAAGAAAACTTTCCCACATAAAGGGAAATTTGCCTATCTGGCGCCCCAGCTCTCCATCAGCTCCTACTAGCCCAAATCGATCTCTCTAGCCTCTGCTCAGACCACTGTCTCTCACGTGCCCCTAGCCACACAGCTACCGCCTCAGTCGTTGGTTCTCCTTCCTTCCCTTACCCAGTTCATGGCCAGTTCCCCAGACTTTCAAAAACTGCCCCGGCCACTCTGGACTGCATATAACTGCAGCTGCTTGCCAGGCCCTGCTGCCAGGACCACCCTATGGCACTACCTCCCAGCTGCTCCCCACATGCTGTGCCCAAGGGCACTTGGTGAATTAAGGGTCATTTCCAAGTATCAACCCTGCATTGCATCAGAGAAAATGAAGAATTTCTGGAGAGAAGTCAGCGTTTGGTACTGCAGGCACAGCATGCTGAAGAATCAGAGAGGGCAGTGCAGTTCGGGGAGGAAAATTGGCAGCATTTGACCTCCAGAAGAAGAAACAGGAGAACCCATGTACCCCCAATGCAGGTAGAGGTAAGAAACTGTTTCCAGGCTCTCTGCAATGGTACTATGGCGGAGAATGGTTTGGAAGAGTCATATGAGGGAAGGGATCAGAAGGAGACCCCCATCGACCAGAAGGCAGGAGTTGCATTGTCCTAGGGATGGGGGTTCCAGGACCACCACTCCCAAGAGGAGGAGACAGGTGGTGGTGATTGGGGACGCCCTCCTAAGGGAGACAAAGTCATCAATCTGTCATCCAGACCTGGAAACTCGAAGTGTGCTGCTTGCCTGGAGCTAGAATTCAGCATGTGATGGAGTGTCTGCCAAGACTGATCAAGCCCTCGGACCGCTATCGCTTCCTACTTCTCCATGTGGGCACCAGTGATATTTCCAAGAATGAGCATGTCACTGCAGACTATTTGGCTCTGGGAAGAAGGATAAAGGAGTTTGAGGCGCAAGTAATGTACTCGTCCAGCCTCCCTGTTGAAGGAAAAGGCCGAGGTAGGGACCATTGAATTATGGAGGTAAAATTGTGACTATGCAGATAGTGTCAGAGAGCGGGCTTTGATTCTTCGAGCATGGGATTCGTGCCAGGAATAAGAATTGAGAGGAAGAGATGGGATCCACCTAACAAAGAGAGGCAAGAGCATCTTCTCAGACAGGCTTGCCAACCTAATGAGGAAGGCTTTAAACTAGGTTCACCTGGGGATGGAGCCCTGAAGTAAGTGGGGAAGTGGGAGGAAACAGAAGGAGAAGGGTGCAACAGGGGAGGCCTCCTGATTCATACTGAGAAAGTAGGACAAATGGCTAGTTATCTTAGGTGCTGTATACGAATGCAAGAAGCCTGGGAAACAAGCAGGAAAAATTGGAAGTCCTGGCACAATCAAGGAACTCAAGGAATCCATTTTGAAGCACTTAAAATCATAGGATCATAGACTATAAGGGCTGGAAAGGACCTCAGGAGGTCATCTAGTCCAATCCCCAGTTCAAAGCAGGACCAATCCCCAGGAACTGTCAACATGGATTCACTGATCAGGAATCATCCAAGGATCAGGAACAGACAACATGGATTCACCAAGTGCTAGTTATTCCTGACCAACCTGATTGCCTTCTATGATGAGATAACTGGTGTTATGGGGAAAGCGGTGGATGTGATATATCTTGACTTTAGTAAAGCTTTTGGTACGGTCTCCCACAGTATTCTTGCCAGCAAGTTAAAGACGTATGGATTGGATGAATGGACTGTAAGGTGGATAGAAAGCTGACTTGATTGTCGGGCTCAACAGGTAGTGATCAACGGCTAGATGTCTGGTTGGCAGCCGGTAACAAGCGGAGTGTCCCAGGGGTCGGTCCTGCTGCAGGTTTTGTTCAACATCTTGATTAATGATCTGGAGGATGGCATGGCTTGCACCTTCAGCAAGTTTGCAGATGACACTAAGATGGGGGGAGAGGTAGATATGCTGGAGGGTAGGGATGGGGTCCAGAGTGACCTAAACACATTGGAGGATTGGGCCAAAAGAAATCTGATGAGGGTCAACAAGGACAAGTGCAGAGCCTGTACTTAGCAAGGAAGAATCCCATGCACCGCTTCAGGCTGGAGACCAACTGGCTAAGCAGCAGTTCTGCAGAAAAGGACCTGCGAAATACACTGGACAAGAAGCTGGATTTGAGTCAACAGTGTGCCCTTGTTGCCAAGAAGGCCAACAGCATATTGGGCTGTATAAGTGGGAGCCTTGCCAGCAGATCCAGGGAAGTGATTATTCCCCTCTATTGGGCTCTGGTGAGGCCACACCTGGAGTATTGTGTCCAGTTTTGGTCCCCCCACTACAGAAGGGATGTGGACAAATTGGAGAGAGTCCGGCAGAGGGCAATGAAAATGGTTATGGTTCTGGGGCACATGACCTATAATGAGAGGCTGAGGGTTCTGGGCTTATTTAGTCTGCAGAAGAGAAGAATGAGGGGGGATTTGATAGTTGCTTTCAACTACGCGAAAGGGGGTTCTAAAGAGGATGGATCTAGACTGTTCTCAGTGATAGCAGATGACAGAACAAGGAGGAATGGTCCCAGGTTGCAGTGGGGGAGGTCTAGGTTGGATATTAGGAAACACTATTTCACTAGGAGGGTGGGAAAGCACTGGAATGCATTACCTGGGGAGGTGGTGGAATCTCCTTCCTTAGAAGTTTTTAAGGACAAAGCCCTGGCTGGGATGATTTAATTGGGGATTGGTCCTGCTTTTGAGCAGGGGGTTGGACTAGATGACCTCCTGAGGTCCCTTCCAACCCTGATATTCTGAATCCATGAATGTTGTCCTATAGTCCAGTAAACATCACTATGGAAACTAAAAATAGTAGAATTTAAATGTAAGCAAAGTCAAAATGTGCAACATCAGTGTTGCCACTTGTCATGATTTTATTGAGTCTTACAATATTTAGTCTTTTTCTTAAAATCCCAGTTCCTTGTGTCATGTGATCAAAGAAGAATATCAGCTTTCATTTAAAATAAAAACAGCAAGTTTCTCACCCTCATGATTGCTGTGCAAAGTTTAAAAATGTGAAGCAATTGTATGTCCAAAAACAAAAAGAAAAGTGTAATTTTATGTTTTAACTCATAATTTTCCAAGTTCATGATTTTTTGAGGCCTAACTCATGATTATTGAACACTTAGGGTCGGCACAGGGTTGTATGGGGCTATTGCCTTAAGAAGGCTGTTTCTCCCCTTGGGTTTTGAATGAGTAAGAGCAGGTCTGCCCTTAAAACGTTGCTTTCATGCAGTTGCACCGCTATGGTACTTCAGTGAACATGCTACTCTGCTGATCGGAGATATGGTAGTTAAGTTGATGGGAGAAGCCCTCCCACTGATATAGTGCTGGCTACCCTAGGGGTTGGCTCAGTACAACTGCATCGCTCAGGGCTATGGATTTTTCACACCGCCAAGCATTATAGCTATATCAGTGTAAGTTTGCAGTGTAGACCTGGCCTGAGATCTTCTAGTGGACAGAGCAGCGTGTCACCATCTCCTCCATGATGTAATTGTATTGGCTGGTATAACTGTGGCCTGATATGTTTTTTTTCTTCTACTAAAAGGAGAGGAAGCCTATACAGTATGCTTTTAGAGATCTGTTAACAAAGGACCACCCCCTGGCTCCCGGCTGCATGCACGCACACACACACACACACAGACACACAGCACCATTTCAAGGTTTAATAATTCTTTCTCATGTCTTTTTGTCTCATTTTGTCTCATGTCTAAAAGAGTTAAGGGAAAAACCGCTTTCAGTGTTACCAATCCCACAAGTCCAACAATCACAAGGCAGACCTCAAAAAAACAGGAGATATTTAAAAGATTACTTAGTGTTCATTGGATTCGTGAACTCCCCCTGTTCACCCCCAGTGTGTGAGAGACACTCAGAGTTGCCAGCGCTCTCCAATGTATAGAATAAGGGGGATCAGGTCCCACTGCAGGAGCTCTTTCTGAGGGGATCCAACTGACATCAAATGACAGAGACTGGTATAAAATGCTGCCTGATGGTGTGGAGCTTCCAGCTTCTCCACAACCCATCTTGCTAACAGCGTGCTCTTGGCTCATTCCATCTCGTATCTTAGCTCATCTCATTTTCCCCATCCCCAAACAGAAGCAGCAGATCAGACCGAAGGATTATCTCCCCAAGAGGGAGCCATCAGGCCTTGCTCTCCTTTAAGGAACTTTGTTTTCACCTGTGAGTCCTGAAAAGTCATCATATGGGTCTAACTCATAACTTGTGAACATCTGAGATTGGCAATGCTGGGTGTGTGTTGCATTGTGGTTATTTTACACTGGTTGCAGAGAAGAGATGTGCTTTGTATAACTGTATTTCCCACTACCTTCTGTCTATATCTCTCTCACTACCTTCTGTCTATATCTCTCTCACTCTTTAATTAGAAAACTGGATTATTCATTAGCAAAGACGGAGCCTCAGCATCTTACGTTCTTGGCCGCCATAAACATGGGATCCCTTCTGAGTTTACGCTGAACTAGCATGAATGGGGCCCACTGGAACCAGGGACCAGATGGCTAGCCATTCACTTATGATTTAAAGATACAATTAGCATAACAGAAACACTACTGGTGCCAATCCTGTGAGCTCCAGGGTCTACTCTTCTTTAGCTGGGGGCCTCTAGTTCAGATGGTTTTGCCTAGGACCAGAACAGGAGAACCTGTGTTAATATTTGATGATGTGACAATCACAAACTTGATGAGTTTCCCAACATAACTTTTAAAATGTAGCGCTGATTGGGTGGCCTGAGGGAAGGAGCGGGTGGGCCAGGCCTGGAACCAGAGAACGAAACCCCTTCTCTTTCAGCCCCCTGGAGCACTCCTGAGGAGATAAACCAGCCCTAAGCCTTTCTCTGTCTTGAGCACTAAATGTAACCCTAAGACATGTTCTGCTGGGCATAGTCCTGCATTCTCGCTAACTCTGTGGATTCTGAGAGGCAATGAAATCAGAAGCATGGCTCTGAGATCACATACCATTGCCATGGAAATAACTGAGCTCATAATCTGCATAGTGTCTCATTGCAGGATCCAGTTAATGGACAGGAGATGCTGTGAGGGAGAATGCCTTTATCTGAGCGCAGCTACAGAGCTCAGGTCTGCGGTCTGCACTCAGATAAAGCTGCCATTGAGCCAGGCCTACCCAGAGACCTATATGGTCTCTGCCTATGTGGTTGTCAACCCAGGAGGGCAGGGTGTGTAGGCTGATTATGTGCTCACACCACAGTGACTCAGGAGTAACTTATTTAGGACTAGTGGTAGCTGATGCAGGGTGCATACAGCTCCAGCTGCTTTAACTGCTGTTATGGGACTTCGCCAGTGCAGAGTGGGCCAAGGTTCAACTCAAATGAAGTCAAATAAATGCATTTTAAAACAAAAGATTGGGAAACAACGTCCTGATTTACCTAACTTCCAGGACCTGAGATCACCTTTCTCCTGGTGACCTCAGCAGCATACAATGTCATGTGATGACTGCAGCTCCCTGCTCTAGGGCTTGGTGATGCCAACAGCTCTTGGGGCAGAAAAATCTCAGCCACAAACTGCAACCTTGGCAGATACACAAATATTCCATTGACTTTTAAAATGTGTCCCCGCTGTAACGCAAAGGGTGCACAATGGCCTGATGTGTTCCAGACCCAGCCTCCTGGCTCTGTGGGACTCGGCACAAACTAAAGACGAGATGACTACCCCAACCATATCGTGCAAGCACATTCCTCTGCCCATCCCCACCCCTGACTCTTGCCGGCTATTGGTGCAGCTCGTATTGCTGCAGTAATGTCTTTCATACACCCAAAGGCAGCATAGGCACATGGGGGAGTTGGATTGATCAAGATTAATCATGTCACCTGGTGACTGTGGATATCCTTTCCCATCTCTGTTATAATGAGTCTAATCACAACTGAGTGCCACTGCGCAATTCTGGATTCAATTTACAATCTCTGCATGGAGATTGAAACTCACTGTTGCAGCTTCTCTTGTTCGTACAGCACAGGCCTTGGGCCTCATCCCACAGTGAGAGCTACTTAATGTGAGTGACATGTGCAGCATCTAGGCTTTTGGCTATGTAAGCCACATTGCTGACTCTAGTGACTTGTCCCTAGTCATGATCCAATCTCCTGATGTGTTGCTGGGTTGGTTAAAGCCCCAGATCCTGGAGTCCTGTGATTTGGTGAGGCTCTCAACTTTCTTTTTTTTCAAATGAAGGTACAAAACAAAAGACTCCGACCCTTCCGGTTGCAGAGAAATACTGGAAAACATGAGCAAACTGCACCCAAAAGGCTCAGAAAACCCAAGGCAAGAAAAAGAATCCCGAATAGACATATTAAAATGACATGATTTCTAAACACTTGGGCCTGGTAATACTGTGACTGAGACTAGGAATGTTGATGTTGACAGGGGTGTAGCTGTCTGTCAGGGTTAGCCATGCATACAGATGCTACTTGGGCCAGATTCTAGTCACTGTTGGAAGGCACTGAGACCTAGATCCTCACAGTTATTTAGGCCTATGGGAGTTAGGTGCGTAAGTGCTTTGATAAGCCAAGCCTTGGATACCACACGGCAGCATAAGAACGAGAACAGAATAGAAGCTACTACAGTATCCTCAGCATCTGTAATTCCCTTTCACCTCTAAAGGGGTTATCATGCATGCATCAGGAGGGCATGTCACTGCACCCACTCTGAACTAGAAATGGTTCCTATTCCAATGAGCTATTTTCTCTGGCCAGGTGGCTGATGTCATGATGGAGAAGAATGACTCAGAAATCTAATCACTATCGAATAGCAGGAGGGCCAAACTGCCCTCTGTCTGAAGCATGAGCATTCTTATTATGCAGTTCCATGGCAGTGATTTTAATTGGCTGGAATGGATAATCGTTGGCACAAATGCATCCTTGTAACGATGACACTGGTTCTCATGTTGTAATGCTGCAAGAAGCAAGGACCAGAATGGCAAATGTGGTTACAACACAGGATCGGTGCTTTATTACTGGTCATTCCTGGGGTCATAGCTTGTCACTCCAAAATAGCAGCAAAGACCAGGTGTGATCTCTTCTCTTAAATAGCTCCTTGCAAGTACAGCATGTTGACAAGAGGCACTGTCTCTGGCAATGTTCAGGTGTTTGCTGCATTCAGATTTGGGGTTATTCCTCAGCTTCCACTTGATTCTTTGCCCCCCTCTCATCCTCACCCCCCCCCCAGCTCTGGTTTGATTTAGCATACACCAGTATTCACAGTGAAGGTCAGTGGCTGGAGAGAACCAGTTTTTTCAAAATCACCAGCATTTCCTGCTAGTTTGTTACTTTCCATAGTGGGATGTTGAGGTAAGGAATTTTCCGATAGAAAGCTCTTTTGTGATTTCAGCCCCTTAAGTGAAGAAATGTGTCCAGGCAGTGAGTGTCTTAGATACCGCACCTGGTTTTGGCTCTCCATTTTACTGAAGGATCACTCAACAACCACAACAGCATGCTTTGAATGGGAGACAGGTAGTGAGCACTGTTCCTGGGAGTACCAGGACCGTCTGTTAACTCCTTCAATGCCTTACAGCGTGCTGGCCACCATCTGACCCTGCATTCTGTCCATCTTGGGCATCTTCAGTGGCAGAAAGCAGCTAGCAACTGGCTGAACTGACCCTTCAGCCATGACGTAGCAGCTTCGCACCATACCCTTTGCTGGTGCCCTACCCGGCATGACTGTGGGCCCTACACTAGTGATTAGACCAGCCATAGACTTTGTGTCAGCAACTGCTTCTTTTCCAATTTATCTGACAAATTTTTTATTTGTCTCAAATCGTCAAGTCTCCTGCTCTTAGATCCCCACAAGCAGCCCAACCAGGGTGTCGTTGCAAATATGGGGATTTGAACACTAGATATGGCTTACCCTCTAGAAGGGAACAAAGAGATGGGATGCATTAGCATGGATTACACGGAGAAAAGGAGGCATGCAATTGGAACAAATGAATGCCGTAATGGCACACGCTCAGGGAGTGCAAGGTTGAGTTAAAGCTTTCTTCGTATCCCCTTCACGGCTCCACCAAACACAGCCCAGGTGTAGCTCAGGAGCTGCCCCCATGTTTCCATTGTCTCACAGATCCAAAACTGTGCTCTACACTGTACATGGTACGGACAGTAGTTAAGACCACTTGAAAGAGAGTCACTGTTGTAGCAACCTGTATGGAACTTAGAGGGAGGAGCACGGGTTGCAGGAGGGAAGAGTTTGGAGGAGGCATCAGGAAGTCAGTCTGTGTGCACAAGGTTGGAATGCTAGCTGCAATTGCAGCACCTCTTGTAAATCGTTCTCTTAATAAAGAGCCAGTTTATTTCTACAAGCATGTAGTCTTCTCATGTTATTACCCAGCATGAGATACATGAACAGCTGTTCCTTTGTACTCCTCCATTCTATACATCCAGGAGCTCTGTAAATCACACAAAGAGAGGAAAAAAATGAGAACAGCATAGGAAACATAAGGAGCACCCTACATTTATTTTACTTTAAACCCACCGAAATATATTGCAGAGTCAGTGATCTTTTTATCACTAAGGCTTGTCTTGCTGGTCCCAGAATTCAGATTGGTTCATCCAGGATTGTATTGACTGTTCTGTAACCATAATACACGCTCTCAAGGTACTTTGCTGCATCAACTGTATCCCTGGCTTCAGATGCTGGCTGGTTCTGCAAGGATGCAAAAGTGTGGGAGGGGGTACCAAGTGTCCTCTCCCTTCTGTTATTGCTCACGGATAATGATGACCCTGGTCATTGCACTATTAGCGAATGAACAAGTGGTGCAATTATGATTGGGAAGAGGGACAAAATATATAGAGAAAACACAGTTGTATCAATCAAAACAGTTAAAGTGTCAAAAGAGCTTAGGTAGACATCACGTGTTTTAGCCATTAATGCTCCTACAGTCTCATCACTTCACCTCTGTTTCCCTTCCCATGCTTGCCCTGTTGTGTTTGTTTATACTGGGGCAGGGTCTGTCTCTGCTTGTACAGCACCTTGCTGACTCTTGATCTCCAGCAGGATCTCCAGCTGTTACTCTAAAGCGATGGAGTGACCTCTCAGTATGGGAATGCACTTTCTCATGGCTTCTCTCAACTGTAGAGCGAGTACGTAGATTCAACTTCTAGCAACACCTAGACAGATTTCACGATTACCCAGGAGTATTTGAGGGGATACTCAGGTGGCCAAGTGTTTTGGCACCTGTCGATCTCCCCTTTCTGTGCAGCCCACTCCAGAACACCGGAGTGTATTGCTGCGTGAACGTTGTAGCAAAACCCTCCCAGCATTGCAATGTGCTGCGGAATTGTCAAAATCAGTCAACTGAAACCTTTTCACCATCCTACCGATTCAGCTGTATTATTAAGCTTCCAGGCAAACTGAGGTTATGTGGGACCACAATAGTGATGCAAAGCAATCTACTAAAGTCTGCTTTTAAATAATTTTAACTTGACTTAATTACCCTGATATTTTTCACTATTAAAAATAAACCTGACTGCAAAATAAAAAGCGAGGAGTGAACTTACAAGAGCTTCTCTTTTGTCTATTATTCAGAAGTGTAATTAAATTAAGTAGGATTGATTGAGTGTCCGGCATCTGCAGGAGTAATTCCCTAACTTCATTAATGCTATTGTGTCTGCAGACGCCTTGGTAGTAATTTCGCTCACAAGTGGTCTAATGAGAGGCTGCTGATGTGATGTGAAAGGATTACATGAGGCTGCTGGTCCCACGGCCACTGCTCTTCCTGCATGCCTGGCATGATTACCTGGCATCAGGCTGTCTCTCTGGCATACCACGTTTTGGATCGGGGCAGTCCTAGTCCTGGCAAACAAAACACAAGAACCATTGCTTGCCTAGTCGAGTGAATATCGCGAGGGGCAGCAGAATGGGTGATGAATCGACACTGAAAACCCCAAATAAAAAAGATGTTTACATACTAAATAAACAGGACGGGCAAAGGGTGAGAGAAAGGAACGCTGATATTTTAAGTGCAATACTAATCTAAAGTGATTGTAAAGATGTGAGCTTGAGCTTCCATAGTTGTTGGCTCAAGGTGCCTTCTGTGTCAGCTTTGTTCAACGGGGAGTATGGTGGAGGATGTATTCAGAGAACTGCTGGGGTCTGACAATATCCAGTCAGTGTGATGGCACCTTGGAAGCAATTGCAGCCAAGTGCAATTTACAGCAATTGTGAGGCTGCTCTGAGTTATGCTGTGAGCCAAAGCAGACTCCAGCAGCCCAAGATAGAACAAAGATAGCTTTAAAGAAACTGTTTTCCCCTCCAACTCTTTGGTGAGCAGAGATCTGACACAGCTGAAGATTTGGCCTTTGTGTCTGGTGTACTAAATGTCCTTAAAAAGAAAAGTACTTGTGGCACCTTAGAGACTAACAAATTTATTTGAGTACAAGCTTTTGTGAGCTCCAGCTCACTTCATTGGCTACTTATGCTCAGATAAATTTGTTAGTCTCTAAGGTGCCACAAGTACTCCTTTTCTTTTTGTGAATACAGACTAATAGGGTTGCTACTCTGATAAATGTTGTCATAAATATGAAGGGAAGGCTAAACCCCCTTAAAAATCCCTCCTGGCCAGGGGAAAACTCCTCTCACCTGTAAGGGTTAAGAAGCTTTGGCACCTGACCAAAATGACCAATGAGGAGACAAGATACTTTCAAAAGCTGGGAGGAGGGAGAGAAACAAAGGGTCTGTGTCTGTCTATTTGCTGGTTTCTGCCGGGGATAGACCAGGAATGGAGTCTTAGAAATTTAGTAAGTAATCTAGCTAGGTATGTGTTAGATTATGATTTCTTTAAATGGCTGAGAAAAGAATTGTGCTGAATAGAATGACTATTTCTGTCTGTGTGTCTTTTTTGTAACTTAAGGTTTTTCCTAGAGGGATTCTCTATGTTTTGAATCTAATTACCCCGTAAGGTATCTACCATCCTGATTTTACAGCGGTGATTCTTTTTTACTTCTATTAAAAGTCTTCTTGCAAGAAAACTGAATGCTTCTTCATTGTTCTAAGATCCAAGGGTTTGGGTCTGTGGTCACCTATGCAAATTGGTGAGGATTTTAACCAAACCTTTCCCAGCAAGTGGGGTGCAAGGGTTGGGAGGATTTTGGGGGGAAAGACGTGTCCAAACTACGTTTCCCAGTAAACCCAGTTAGAGTTTGGTGGTGGCAGTGGAAAAAGGATAAATTTAATTTGTACCTTGAGGAAGTTTTAACCTAAGCTGGTGAAAGTAAGCTGAGGAGGTTTTCATGGAGGTCCCGACATCTGTACCCTAGAGTTCAGAGTGCGGGAGGAACCTTGATAAATGTCCTAAATGATTTTGCAGTGTTTGGACAGATGAGAACGTGCTGTATTCTCTATACTCTGTGGAACTAGAACTTGAAATAAAAGCAGTGCAAAGGAAACTGATTCCAGAAAAGTGGGACAGCTACATTTCTCATCAGTCTGGGGAGCCTGCATTGTTAGAACTAGGAGAACAACTGGTTGCTGTACTGTGTACTTAACTGGCGCTCTCAGCCTGATTACAGTGTGGCACAAAGAATTAAATCTTAGCAGTGTGGGGCAAACCTGAGCACGCTTGGGCTAGACACAACACTCCCGGATTTAGACAGCAGACTGACCATTCCACCAGAACAGACTTCCTTGTTGTCAAGGTTCCTTCCCCACTCTGAACTCTAGGGTACAGATGGTGTGGTACAGTTTTTTAGATTAAAACTTCCCCAAGGTACAAACTATTTTACCTTTTGCCCTTGGACTTTATCGCTGCCACCGCCAAACGTCTAACAGATATATAACCGGGAAAGAGCCTACTTGGAAACGTCTTTCCCCCCAAAATCCTCCCCAAACCCTACACCCCGTTTCTTGGGGAAGGCTTGATAAAAATCCTCACCAATTTGCACAGGTGAACACAGACCCAAACCCTTGGATCTTAAGAAAAATGTAAAAGCAATCAGGTTCTTAAAAGAAGAATTTTAATAGAAGAAAAAGTAAAAGAATCACCTCTGTAAAATCAGGATGGTAAATACCTTACAGGGTAGTCAGATTCAAAACATAGAGAATCTCTCCAGGCAAAACCTTAACTTACAAAAAGACACAAAAACAGGAATATCCATTCCATTCAGCACAACTTATTTTATCAGTCATTTAAACAAAACAGAATCTAACGAATATCTAGCTAGATTTCTTACTAAGTTCTAAGACTCCATTCCATTTCTTGGCAAAAGCCTCACACAGACAGAGAGAAAACTTTGTTTCTCCCCCTCCAGCTTTGAAAGTATCTTGTCTTCTCATTGGTCATTTTGGTCAGGTGCCAGAGAGGTTATCCTCGCTTCTTAACCCTTTAGAGGTGAAAGGGTTTTTTTCTCTGGCCAGGAGGGATTTTAAAGGTGTTTACCGTTCCCTTTATATTTATGACACTTGTGATAATATCAAACCTCCCAGTTTAGGCTATTCTCTTTCTGAGCCTGGCTGAAATTCATGTGGAAAAGTAAAAACAACGAAGTGAACTGAACCAGTTTAGTTCAGGATTGGTTTGCGCTAGGGCCATGCATTAGGAATGGTTTGCAGTGAGTTGTGTTTATTTCAGGAGGCTGGGAATCAGGACTCCTGGCTTTGATTCCCAGCTCAGCCTTCTTCTTTCATATGGCATTTGAAAAGCAACAGCCTGGGACTAGAAATCAATTTTGAGATTAAAAAGCCATTCTAATGCTTCTGGGATGGCAAGGTGGCTCCCCCTTGGGCCATCACTGTAATCATAAATTATCCATGATGTGTCACATGATTTGTAACTCACCACTTTGATGATTCCTTGATTTTCCTTTTCTGGGGGAGATATTCTCCTCTTCTGTATTTGTCCATATGTGGTCGAGTTCAATCCAGTGCCTATGGGTAAGGCAGAATCCCAGGACTTCTTCCATTGGATCTTCAATCAGGTTTTTGTTTGGGACATCTCAAGCAGCCTGCAATTCAAGCCAGTGAGAACTGGCATCCTTTCCATTCGCCTGTAGAGTTGATGTGTGCATCCAGGAAGGCTTCCTGGATTTGAGTCGGGAGAGTGGCAGTAAATTGAGATCTTGGTATATTGGCACGTCTGGAGTGGCCAGGATCTTGTTGTACCCTGAACCACACCAGCATCTCGCCTGATGTTGGCTGGTATGATGCCTATCAAACTGCTAGCCATGGCAGTGGCATTGATTTGAAAGAGCTGCTAACAATCCCGAGTGCGGCATAGATTTCAATGTAAACAAGATCGGTTTGAGAGCTGTTGCACCAAGCTGTCACACAATACTCCGCTGTTGGCAAGACCAGGGCTAGAACTGATATTCAAAGCAGGCATGCATCACATCCTGAGGATGTGCCAGTAAGCTTCTGGCTGATGCCAACCCTTGTCTTTATCTTCTTTTTGAGGTTGCCACCACTTTCAGCTGCACTTTGGCTTCATGGTTATTCAAGTGAAAGGCAAAAGACAAGTGATGGGTTTCACTTGCCAAGCTTTGGAGGTTGTTGTTCATAAACTTTTCTGTATCCTACAGAGAAGATGCTTGCATTCCTAGTGTAATATCATCTCCATAGATGAATTTACAGGACGATGTAACTGAATGTTGCTGGCATTGAACAGGGCAGATGATAAATGGATTCTTTTGGGAGGCTGTTGCTCAGTTTCTGTGATTTTCTGGCAGATTCACCAAGGTGTATGGAGAATCTTCTGTTACTCAACATCTCAGTCCCGAGTCTGATGGTTGATTGGCATAGGAAAGCTATTGATAACTTTAGCAGGAGACCTTTCTGCCATCCTGTATCGTATGTAGAAGAAAAGTCAATGAATGCCAGCACTATTTTTAATTTTTGCTGGTAACCAGATTCCATGTAGCTGGTTAAGGCAGTGCCAGGTCACAGCAGTTGTGACCAGATCTATATCCGGCCTGCTCTTTGGGGACCAGTGGCTCCAGTATCGACTTAAACCTTTGAAGTAGGAGCTGCTCAAACAGTTTATAGCAATTGCTAAGGAGGGAAATGGGCTGGTAGCTTTTTGGGTCAGTGGCCTCTATTCGAGGCTTAAAAATGACTATGACTTGTCTACCTTCCTTTCTTCTGGTATTATACCAGAAGAGCAGATGTTGCTGAAGAAGTCTGTCAGCCACCTTCTTGCCTTCAGACCAAAGTTCTTCAAGAATTCTGGATATATTCTCTTCATTCCTGATGCTTTCCTGGACTTAGTGTTGAAGGAACCCTTGTCCGTCCACTTCACCTACTCTGTAGGGGGCAGAAAGGGGTGAAGACAACTGGCATTGGCTTAGTGCATGGTTAAATTACTTGTGGACTTGAGCCTGATGATTTTATCCACTGGCACATAGGAGTTGGCAATTAACTGTGCAGAGATGGCATCTGCACTTACTTGAGGTGGTTTGTAGGCTGCTGGAGCCACACTGCCTAAAGCAGTGGTTCTCAACCAGACGTATGCATACCCCTGGGGGCACACAGGTCTTCTAGGAGGTACATCAACTCATCTAGATATTTGCCTAGTTTTACAACAGGCTATGTTAAAAGCACTAGCAAAGTCAGTACAAACTATCATTTCATACAGACAATGACTTGTTTATATTGCTCTATATACTATACGCTGAAATGTAAGTACAATATTTATATTCCAATTGATATATTTTATAATTGTATGGTAAAAATTAGAAAGTCAGTAATTTGTCAGTAACAATGTGTTGTGACATTTTTGTATTTTTACGTCTGATTTTGTAAGCAGGTAGTTTTTAAGTGAGATGAAACTTAGGGTGTACTAGACAAAAAGCCTCCTGAAAATGTTGCAGTAGTCTGGTAAGGTTGAGAGCCAATGGCGTAAAAGATGGAGGTTCCTCCAGGCTTTGCAGCTTGACCTTGTGAAGTCAAATGCTGTCACAAATTTGCACTCCCTTTTTCTTTTTGCTGAGTTCAAAGACTCTAGCAATGCCATCGCAATCATGGGGCTTTTGTCAGCTTGATATTTCTGGAAGAGTGCCTTGCTCTCTTCTTACCTGCAAGGAGGAATGCTTTTCTGCAGCCCTTTGCAATGCTTGATTTGGTGGTTGATACTTTTGGTCCTACAAAGCAGTGGTAGTGAGAAAGATAGGATGGAATCTGGTTTATTGAGCTCTCTATGATCACTGCATAGCAGGAACAGTCAGCAGACTGTAGATTCCAGCGTGGTTTTGGGAGGGATCGAATGAGTGGAACTTGTTGGCCTGTGCAAATCATGACTGGATGGTGTTGGCTGTTGGGAAAGTCATTGAAAAGTGACCTTGTTCGGAACGATCAAATTTGGGGAAGTCTGAAGGTGGTACCAATTATGGAAAAGCTGAGGGAATCCAGGCTTAGATGGTTTGGACATGTGAAAAGAAGATCAGAAGGAACAGGGTTTTAAACTTAGAAGTGGAGGGTAAGACATTATTGGAATACCCAAAAGTAGATCATGGATGTCATACAGCTGTGGCATTTCCAAGGAACTATTTCAAGACAGACTGGAATGGAAAAGAAGGACTCAACAACAAGCCGATTCCATGTAGATAGGACCAAGGCTAGGAAAGGAAGATTGGAATTAGTCAGGTCTAATATTGCTTCTGATTTTCATTGTGTTTGTATTATAATAGAAGTCATGGAGCACTTGGTGATAGGAAGGGCCTGCAGTAGGTATGACATTCTAGAGGAACTGCCTCTAGAATACAAGTGCTTTTATCAAGTGGCTACATAAAGATGTCAAAAAGTGAGGCTACCAGATAAGTAAAGTATACTTCTACACTGGCGTCAAGAACATAAAGATAATTCTCTGAGACAGTCATGATAAGAACGAGGTGGTGGAACCTAGGGAGGTGGTGGAATCTCCTTCCTTAAATATTTTTAAGGTCAGACTTGACAAAGCCATGGCTGGGATGATTTTGTTGGGTCCTGCTTTGAGCAGGGGGTTGTACTAGATGACCTCCTGAGGTCCCTTCCAACCCTGATATTCTGTGATTCCATGAAGTTGTTAATTTTATAATTCTGCATTGGGAAATTTGAACAACATGGGTGTACGGGGAAACTTGCCTGAAACCACTATGGCTTATTGCTAAAAGCAGCCAAGGCAGCAGGCTGTAAATTGTCCATTCAGCAGTCTCAGTTTAACCAAAGCAGGAGGGGAGAATCATAGAATCATAGAATATCAGGGTTAGAAGGGACCTAAGGAGGTCATCTAGTCCAACCCCCTGGTCAAACGCAGGACCAATCCCCAATTAAATCATCCCAGCCAGGGCTTTGTCAAGCCTGACCTTAAAAACTTCTCAGGAAGGAGATTCCACCACCTCCCTAGGTAACGCATTCCAGTGTTTCACCACCCTCCTAGTGAAAAAGGTTTTCCTAATATCCAACCTAAACCTCCCCCACTGCAATCTGAGACCATTACTCCTTGTTCTGTCCTCTTGTACCACTGAGAATAGTCTAGAACCATCATCTCTGGAACCACCTCTCAGGTAGTTGAAAGCCGCTATCAAATCCCCCCTCATTCTTCTCTTCTGCAGACTAAACAATCCCAGTTCCCTCAGCCTCGCCTCATAAGTCACGTGTTACAGACCCCTAATCATTTTTGTTGCCCTTCGCTGGACTTTTTCCAATTTATCCACATCCTTCTTGTAGTGTGGGGCCCAAAACTGGACACAGTACTCCAGATGAGGCCTTACCAATGTCGAATAGAGGGGAACGATCACGTCCCTCGATCTGCTGGCAATGCCCCTACTTATACATCCCAAAATGCCATTGGCCTTCTTGGCAACAAGGGCACACTGCTGACTCATATCCAGCTTCTCGTCCACTGTCACCCCTTGGTCCTTTTCCGCAGAACTGCTGCCGAACCATTCGGTCCCTAGTCTGTAGCGGTGCATTGGATTCTTCCATCATAAGTGCAGGACCCTGCACTTATCCTTATTGAACCTCATCAGATTTCTTTTGGCCCAATCCTCCAATTTGTCTAGGGCCCGCTGTATCCTATCCCTGCCCTCCAGCGTATCTACCACTCCTCCCAGTTTAGTATAATCCACAAATTTGCTGAGAGTGCAATCCACACCATCCTCCAGACCATTTATGAAGATATTGAACAAAACCGGCCCCAGGACCGACCCCTGGGGCACTCCACTTGACACCGGCTGCCAACTAGACATGGAGCCATTGATCACTACCCGTTGAGCCCGACAATCTAGCCAGCTTTCTACCCACCTTATAGTGCATTCATCCAGCCCGTACTTCTTTAACTTGCTGACAAGAATACTGTGGGATACTGTGTCAAAAGCTTTGCTAAAGTCAAGAAATAATACATCCACTGCTTTCCCTTCATCCACAGAACTAGTAAGCTCATCATAAAAGGCGATTAGATTAGTCAGGCATGACCTTCCCTTGGTGAATCCATGCTGACTGGTTCCTGATCACTTTCCTCTCCTCTAAGTGCTTCAGGACTGATTCTTTAAGGACTGCTCCATGATTTTTCCCGGGACTGAAGTGAGGCTGACTGGCCTGTAGTTCCCAGGATCCTCCTTCTTCCCTTTTTTAAAGATGGGCACTACATTAGCCTTTTTCCAGTCATCCGGGACTTCCCCCGTTCGCCACGAGTTTTCAAAGATAATGGCCAATGGCTCTGCAATCACACCCGCCAATTCCTTTAGCACTCTCGGATGCAACTTGTCCGGCCCCATGGACTTGTGCACGTCCAGCTTTTCTAAATAGTCCCTAACGACCTGTTTCTCCACAGAGGGCTGGCCATCTATTCCCCATGTTGTGATGCCCAGCGCAGCAGTCTGGGAGCTGACCTTGTTCGTGAAGACAGAGGCAAAAAAAGCATTGAGTACATTAGCTTTTTCCACATCCTCTGTCACTAGGTTGCCTCCCTCATTCAGTAAGGGGCCCACACTTTCCTTGGCTTTCTTCTTGTTGCCAGCATACCTGAAGAACCCTTTCTTGTTACTGTTAACATCTCTCGCTAGCTGCAGCTCCAGGTGCGATTTGGCCCTCCTGATTTCATTCCTACATGCCCGAGCAATATTTTTATACTCTTCCCTGGTCATATGTCCATCCTTCCACTTCTTGTAAGCTTCTTTTTTATATTTAAGATCCGCTAGGTTTCACCATTAAGCCAAGCTGGTCGCCTGCCATATTTACTGTTCTTTCGACACATCGGGATTGTTTGTCCCTGTAACCTCAACAGGGATTCCTTGAAATACAGCCAGCTCTCCTGGACTCCTTTCCCCTTCATGTTAGTCCCCCAGGGGATCCTGGCCATCCGTTCCCTGAGGGAGTCAAAGTCTGCTTTCCTGAAGTCCAGGGTCCATATCCTGCTGCTTACCTTTCTTCCCTGTGTCAGGATCCTGAACTCAACCAACTCATGGTCACTGCCTCCCAGATTCCCATCCACTTTTGCTTCCCCTACTAATTCTTCCCTGTTTGTGAGCAGCAGATCAAGAAAAGCTCCCCCCCAGTTGGCTCCTCTAGCACTTGCACCAGGAAATTGTCCCCTACGCGTTCCAAAAACTTCCTGGATTGTCTATGCACCGCTGTATTGCTCTCCCAGCAGATATCAGGAAAATTAAAGTCACCCATGAGAACCAGGCGTGCGATATAGTAGCTTCCGCGAGCTGCCGGAAGAAAGCCTCATCCAACTCCCACCACGACATCACTCTTGTTGCTTACACTTTTAAACTTAATCCAGAGACACTCAGGTTTTTCTGCAGTTTCGTACCGGAGCTCTGAGCAGTCATACTGCTCACTTACATACAGTGCTACTCCCCCAACTTTTCTGCCCTGCCTGTCCTTCCTGAACAGTTTATAACCATCCATGACAGTACTCCAGTCATGTGAGTTATCCCACCAAGTCTCTTTTATTCCAATCACGTCATAATTCCTTGACATCACCAGGACCTCCAGTTCTCCCTGCTTGTTTCCAAGGCTTTGTGCATTTGCATATAAGTACTTGAGATAACCTGCTGATCGCCCCTCATTCTCAGTATGAGGCAGAAGCCCTCCCCTCACAGACATTCCTGCCTGTGCTTCCTCCCAGTATCCCGCTTTCCCACTTATCTCAGGGCTTTGGTCTCCTTCCCCCGGTGAACCTAGTTTAAAGCCCTCCTCACCAGGTTAGCCAGCCTGCTCGCAAAGATGCTCTTCCCTCTCTTAGTAAGGTGGAGCCCGTCTCTGCCCAGCACTCCTCCTTCATGGAACACCATCCCATGGTCAAAGAATCCAAAGTCTTCTCTCCGACACCACCTGCGTAGCCATTTGTTGACTTCCATGATTCGACGGTCCTTACCCAGGCCTTTTCCTTCCACGGGGAGGATGGACGAGAACACCACTTGTGCCTCAAACTCCTTTATCCTTCTTCCCAGAGCCACGTAGTCCGCAGTGATCCGCTCAAGGTCATTCTTGGCAGTATCATTGGTGCCCACGTGGAGAAGCAGGAAGGGGTAGCGATCCCAGGGCTTGATGAGTCTCGGCAGTCTCTCTGTCACATCGCGAATCTTAGCCCCTGGCAAGCAGCAGACTTCTCGGTTTTCCCGGTTGGGGCGGCAGATCGATGACTCAGTCCCCTGGAGTAGAGAGTCCCCGACCACCACCACCCGCCTCCTTGTCTTGGGAGTGGTGGTCGTGGAACCCCCCAGCTCAGGACAGTGCATCTCATGCCTTCCAACCAGCGGAGTCTTCTTCTGCTTTCTCACCCCAGACATATCATCTGGTCCACTCTCCGCAACGGTACCTGTGGAGAGAACATGAAAGCGGTTAGTTACATGTGTCCGCGTTGCTGGAACCCGGACATTCCCCCTTCTTCTTCTGGAGGTCACATGTTGCCAAGCTTCTTCACTGGCCTCTTGGCTCCGCTGTGCAACCTGCTCTAAATCTTTAGAGCTTTGTGCCCGTAGCAGCATATCCTGACTTATCCTGACTTTTGTCCATTAAATCCTCCGTTTCTCGTATGCAATGCAGGGTCGTTATCTGTTGCTCCAGACCTTCAATCTTCTCTTCCAATATGGAGACCAGCTTGCACTTTTTACAGACAAAGTCGCTTCTGTCCTGTGGAAGAAAGACAAACATGGCACATCCAGTGCAGGTCACAACAGCTGAACCCCCCCTTCCAAAGCACCTTCTTACTAGGAGCTTCTTCAGAGAAGTTGGCAAGATGTAAGCCTCACTGGACTCACTCCAGGCGAACTCCCAGGCAAACTCCTGCTGTGTGCTGCTCTGCTGTCCCCCCACTGCTCAGCTGGTTCGCAAAGCTCTGGATATTTTTAAACAGCCAGGCTTCCCTGAAACAAACAAACAGACAGCCCCAGTGCCCGCCCCCTGCAGGCTACCAGCCAATCAGGCACTCGCTCAGGCTCTCACACTGCCCTCTCAGCAAACACACACTCGGATACTTACTCAGCAAACACGCACTCGGATACTCACCAATCCCAGGCAAACTCCTGCTGTGTGCTGCTCTGCTGTGCGTCTTGTGTTCCCCACTTGCAGATGGGCTGCTGCTGTGCCACTCGAGAGCCACACTCAGCTTTGGTAATTAGCAAGGCTTGAGGGTGTTTTACTAACCTGTTGCAGACGTGTGTATAAGTGCTTGAGACTAAGTAAAGTTTAGCTTTAAGTGAAAGCACTCTTGTGTTGTCCTGTTTGTTCCAGCCATCTATTGGTCAGACGGCCGTGTCTCCCCTGATTTATTTCCTGACACCACCTCGCACAGAGTAAAAGTTACCAAGAGCTTTGGGTTGAAAGAACCCTGGATAACAATGGCGGCAGGATAATCGAAGAAGACAAAATAATTGTTTGTACTGTATAAAGAGCTGAATCATTACAATTGCAAACAGAGGGCCATATTTTTATAAGGAAACCTCTCATTTTGACTTTCTGATTTTTGGTGACAATCTTTGGACACCTAGAGCCTGATTTTCAGAGCTGTTGAACCTCCACAGTTCCAGCTGACAGGTGTTGGTTTCCTGGATGCTAAGCACATTTGAAAACAGAAGGTGAGATTCTCCAAAGCATTCAGCATTGGCCCACCTATTTTCCCATTCAAGCCAATGGTAAAAATCCCAGTGACTTCAGTTGGAGCAAAAAATAGAATCATAGGACTGGAAGGGACCTCAAGAGGCCATCTAGTCCAGTCCCCTCCACTCATGTCAGGACTAGGTATTATCTAGACCATCCCTGACAGGTGTTTGTCTAACCAACTCTTAAAAATCTCCAATGATAAAGATTCCATAACCTCCTTAGGCAATTTATTCCAGTGCTTAACCACCCTGACAGTTAGGAAGTTTTTCCTAATGCCCAACCTAAACCTCCCATGCCGCAACTTAAGCCCACTTGCTTCTTGTCCTATCTTCAGAGGTTAAGAAAAACATTTTTCCCCTTCCTCCTTGTAACAATCTTTTACATACTTGAAAACTGTTATGTCCCCTCTCAGTCTTCCTTTTTCCAGACTAAACAAACCCATTTTTTTCAATCTTCCCTCATAGGCCATGTGTTCTAGACCTTTCATCATTTTTGTTGCTCTTCTGTGGACTCTCTTCAATTTGTCCACATCCTTCCTGAAACATGGGGCCCAGAACTGGACACAATACTCCAGTTTCAGAGTGGTAGCCGTGTTAGTCTGGATCTGTAAAAGCGGCAAAGAGTCTTGTGGCACCTTATAGACTAACAGATGTATTGGAGCATAAGCATTCGTGGGTGAATATCCACTTCAGATGCATCTGACGAAGTGGGTATTCACCCACAAAAGCTTAGGCTCCAATACGTCTGTTAGTCTATAAGGTGCCACAGGACTCTTTGCTGCTAATACTCCAGTTGAGGCTTAATCAGAGCAGAGTAGAACGGAAGAATTACTCCTTGTTTCTTGCTTACAACACTCCTAATACATCCCAGAATGATGTTTGCTTTTTTTGCAACAGCGTTACACTGTTGACTCATTTTTAGCTTGTGATCCACTATGACCTCCAGATCCCTTTCCGCAGTACTCCTTCCTAGGCAGTCATTTCCCATTTTGTATGTGTGCAGCTGATTGTTCCTGCCTAAGTGGAGTACTTTGCATTTGTCCGTATTGAATTTCATCCAATTTACTTCAGAGCATTTCTCTAGTTTGTCCAGATCATTTTGAATTTTAATCAAACCCTCCAAAGCAGTTGCAACCCCTCCCAGCTTGGTATCATTTGCAAACTTTATAAGTGTACTCTCTATGCCATTATATAAATCACCGATGAAGATATTGAACAGAAGTGGGCCCAGAACTGAGCCTGCGGGACCCGACTTTTTATGTCCTTCCAGTATGACTGAACCACTGATAACTACTCTCTGGGAACGGTTTTCCAACCAGTTATGCACCCACCTTATAGTAGCTCAATGCTGAGCCCTTTTGAACATCCCACTCATAGTTTAAAGCGGGTTGCTCAAAATGAGAAGCTACTGTTGAAATGCGTTGGCCAGAAACTCTAATAATAATAGGTACCTGTGGGTTTGGGTACCTGGTTATTTTCTGTGTACTTTTTAAAGCCAAGGGCATTGCATTACAAGAAAACACATTGTAAGCACAAGTGTAAAATGAGCATATACAATAATCACTTCTAAGAGCATAACTTTTTCCTCACGAGATATTTGACTTTACCACAGTTCATGAAAAGTTTCTATTAAGTATTATTATTATTTAACATCTGAATACAATAGAACTCAGAGTTACGAACACCAGAGTTATGAACTGACTGGTCAACCACACACCTCATTTGGAACCGGAAGTATGCAATCAGACAGCAGCAGAGAAATAAAAAAGCAAATACAGTACAGTACTGTGTTAAATGTAAACTACAAAAAATATAAAGGGAAAGTTTAAAAAAAGATTTGTCAAGGTACGGAAACTGTTTCTCCGCTTGTTTCATTTAAATTAAGATGGTTAAAAGCAGCATTTTTATTCTGCATAGTAAAGTTTCAAAGCTGTATCAAGTCACTGTTGAGTTGTAAACTTTTGAAAGAACCCTAATGTTTTGTTTGAGTTATGAACATTTGAGAGTTATGAACAACCTCCCCTCCTGAGGTGTTCGTAACTCTGAGGTTTTACTGTATAGTGGAATAGGCTAGTAAACACTTCCGTAAATGTTGAGTTTTTAATGATGGACACTGTATGAAGCAACCATTTATATGTCTAGTGGCTTGATTACATAAAGAAGTTCATAAGTATTCATCTCCCTTTAAGCTTAAGGGCCTGGTTATTCAATTGGGCTCATGCTTTTAGCTGTAGGGGTGCAGATGACCCATTCAGGGTCATTATGTATTTTAAATTCTATTCCTTGGCCGATTTCAAGGCAATTGTATTTCTTTTCCTTCTGTAATCACCACCCGTGAACTCTCAGCAGCAGCTGGAGTGCTTGGTATAGCTTGGCTGCTTTCACTGGAAGCAGAGTTGAGTATTCATCACTGCAGAGAGTTTTCCAGACTTTTCATGCCAATCATTGAGATTCAGGTTGGATTGGCAGCTGTCATATTTGCAGATCCATGTCCCATGTAGATACATATCTGTCGTTTCTTGTAGCTAGTTTCACCCCACGGCTGGTCTGGCATCACTCTTTGAGTCCCACCTGGATTTGATGACTAAAGATGCCTTTTTTCCCATCTGTACTTGGTGCATTGATTTTTCACCTTGCAAGGTTTATCTATCCCAAACAAAGATCAGGGCCCCATTGTGGTAGGTGCTGAAATGTATGATATCAAATTCAGTCCCTGCCTCAAAGAGCTCACAACCTCAAGGCCAGAGTGTGGTCCAGCTGTGCAGTAGCATGCAGGGGGATGAGCTCCACAGACCCCATGTTGGGTATAGTGAGAGCAGGCTGCACAGGGCTGCTCCAGCTACAAATGGGTGGGGAGGGGGCAGGGAGGAGGAGAAGCCAGGGCTCCACTCTACAAAAGGCCAGACAACAGAGCTGAGACAGTGCTATTGGGGGGAGAAGGGAGGAGGAGGGGGGCAATAGTCTGCAGGTGGTAAGGGGCTTGTCATAAATATAAAGGAAAGGGTAAACACCTTTAAAATCCCTCCTGGCTAGAGGAAAAACCCTTTCACCTTGTAAGGGTTAAGAAGCTAGGGTAACCTCACTGTCACCTGACCAAAATGACCAATGAGGAGACAAGATACTTTCAAAACTGGATGCGGGGAGAAACAAAGGCTGTGTGTGTGTGATGCATTTGCCGGGAACAGAAAGGAACGGAGTCTTAGAACTTAGTAAGTAATCTAGCTAGGTGTGCGTTATATTCTGTTTGTTTAAATGGCTGAGAAAATAAGCTGTGCTGAATGGAATGGGTATTCCTGTTTTTGTGTCTTTTTGTAACTTAAGGTTTTGCCTAGAGGGATTCTCTGTGTTTTGCATCTAGTTACCCTGTAAGGTATTTACCATCCTGATTTTACAGAGGCGATTCTTTTACTTCTTCTTCTATTAAAATTCTTCTTTTAAGAACCAGATTGCTTTTTCATTTTTCTTAAGGTTTGGGTCTGTGTTCACCTATGCAAATTGGTGAGGAGTTTTATCAAGCCTTCCCCAGGAAAGGGGGTGTAGGGTTTGGGGAGGATTTTGGGGGGAAAGACGTTTCCAAGCAGGCTCTTTCCCGGTTATATATCTGTTAGACGCTTGGTGGTGGCATCAATAAAGTCCAAGGGAAAAAGGAAAATAGTTTGTACCTTGGGGAAGTTTTAACCTAAGCTGGTAAAAATAAGTTTAGGGGGTTTTCATGCAGGTCCCCACATCTGTACCCTAGAGTTCAGAGTGGGGAAGGAACCTTGACAGGGCTATAGCAGATATTTTCCCCCCAAGGGAGCAATGGGACGGACAGGGAAAGAATAGTGTCTTGAATTAAGAATTCCTGCCCTGCACTTGTCCTTGGGCAATGGGCCACCCATTACACAGGACTGTTCCTTGGCTCAAGGTGGGGTTTCCAATGGGATTTGGGCACCTAGCCCCTTTTGTCTCATGTGAAAATGCCAGCCTCCATCTAGCCCCTAGTTTACAGTTTGAGGGCTCGACCCAGCTCGCACTATAGCGAACGTGAGACTCTGTGGCTATCCACGGCGAATGATGAAGCCTGTATTGCTCAGTGAGGGGAAAAGGTCAGTGCTGTAAATTGAGCCAGGTAGGTATTGTGCTGGCTTTCCCACAGACCTCTGCCAATGCAGCTCAGTCCTGACCTGCAACATTCCCCCATGACAACCTTCAGCAGACACTAAGCTCCATGCCACATTCTGGGGTGGAAATATTTCACTTTCATTCTAAAGGTTACAGCACACTGCTTATTTACAGTCTGTTGATTATCTCTTTATAGATTAAGCAATAATCAATTAAGCATTAAAGATTTATGAAGGGACAAGTTAATAATTTAATAACCCCACTGATTCAAGTTTTTTTCCCATTAATCTTTGTCCTTTGATATCTCATCTGAAATAATGGTTGTCCTTTAGTTTGAACATTCACTTTAAATAATAGCTTTATTGATTATTGTTATTGGCTTTCAATTGAAATTAAGAAACCTCAAAGACTCTTACTTAAATTTTACACACAAAATGTCACTCTCATTAGTCGGATACATTTTTCAGAAAGTGTTTGTCCTGAGGTGGCTAATTAATTTGTCGGAAGAATTATGAGAATAATAAAAACTAATTACTTCAAAATTTCAAGGAACACTTGTTTCAAAACCATAATTAAGTACATACTCGTTAATAATGAACTATTTTCATTTTCAACAGAAAAGCAATTTCATTTTAATTTCCAAGCAATATGTATTGGGATGAGAAGGGATTTACACCACATTTTACAACAATAATAGAGTGTCACAGTTCATGGCAACTGCAGCTGTATTCCCCCTCAGTGATTCAGCCATATCATCCATTCTCGGGCTTCCAGCTTCCCCACTGTTAACTCTCTTGGATGGAGACCCATGTTTCTCTCCCTTCTATCCAAGATATTTCCAACCTTAAGAGTTCCCTGACTATACTGTGATATCCCAAGCAAAAGACAGACTGCCTAAGCATGACTGCTTTGCTTCTCTCCTCAGAAAGATGCAGAGTGTAATGGCCACCCAGCTCTTTCTAAGCAAGCATGTTTATTCTTAAGGTGAAAGTGTTACAGAAAAAACATGTTAAAAACAATAAAAGAGCCTGCATGCATGCTAATAAGCTCACCAGAGAGCAGCCCCTCATTCCAACAAGTTGGTCATTAGTCCTTTAAATACGACACAGGGTTTTTTTACTCTTTTATCCTGTTTGAGGCTTTGAAAGCACTGTAAACAGGTAATCAGCCAGACGAAGTTTCCCCATCCCAACCACACCCACCTCCCCCACCTCTGTAGGCCAAACTTCAAAAGATTGAGTTCTTGCATAACTGAAGAAGATTCAACTGCATACATCTCCCCCTGGACATATCCTGGGAAATTCACTGAATTTTAAAAGTTCATGCTTGTCTTAGCCCATTGCTAAAAGATTCCTGAAGATCAAACACTTCCCAAAGTTTACATTAGTCAGGTATCCTAGACAAGTTACATACAAGCCCACAATAGCCCTTATGCATTTGCATTTTTTTAATACCACAGTGTCCTAAAATAAACATAATTCAATACGGTTTGTCCAGGATATTGTCGTATTTGTCACACAGTATCTCCCATGGCTTTATTTTAATTACAGTTAACATGCATATTCTATGCCATTTCTGAAGTAATGGCAGTGTTATCTAGTAGTTAGAGCACTGGACTGGGAATCAGGACTCCTGGCTCCAAGGTTATTTTATTCTCTTACCTGGAAAAATCACTAGGGTCTTAAAAAAAAAAAGACCCAATTTTTCAAACTAATAGATATTCTCAGGTTCAAACAGGAATTAATTTGGAGACGTTCTCTGGCCTTTGTTATGCAGGAGGTCAGACTAGATGATCACAGTGATCAGTCATAAAGACATAAGTGTAAGGCCAGCAGATCATCCAGCTTGACTTCCTTGTATATCACAGGCCACCAGCATCACCCAGCACCCGCACACTGATTCCAGATTCCTTCTGGCCTTGGAATCTATAAATCCAAAAAAACCAGGCTGACAAAGCGATCTAGGCAAACAAAAAATCAGCAGTATGTCAAAAGATATTGTACAAATTCTGCCTGCTTTCCCCCCTCTCCCAGTTTTCCATCTATCCAGCTGCCAGTCAAACTCTGTAACAGCCCTTACACATCACAAGAGCCCTCCTTCTGTCTCATGCAGCCCAGGGAGAAACACTCAGTCTCACTTGAGTTGAAGGAACTAAGTTAAACCAACTGCTGACAAAGGTAGTGTGGACTAGTGGCTAGTGCAGTGGCTGTAGGGTACAGGTAGCAAGGGTTCTGAGTGTCAATCCCATGCTGAGTGTCCCTAGCCTCTGTTTGCCAGAAACTCAGGTGGACGACAGGGGATGGATCACTGGATGATTACCTGTTCTGTTCATTCCCTCTGGGGCACCTGGCACTGGCCACTGTTGGAAGACAGGATACTGGGCTAAATGGACCTTTGGTCTGACCCAGTGTGGCTGTTTTGTTTTCCAGTTTCAGCTCTGCTGCTGGACAAAGTGCGGCTGTGCCCCATTTTCCCCCGCTGTAAAGTGGTAATAATGATGTTTGCCTCCTTGATAAAGGTGCCTGAGCTCTAAGGGTAAAAGTATAAGCATTAGTTATTATATTAGCCACATGCTGAAAGTATCCACCTCGCTGAATGGGGGCCCAATCCTGGGTGGTGCTGAGCACTCAGCCCCTATTAAGGTAGAATGTAGGGCACTAACTTGCATTCCGAAGCCCTTAAGGCAAGTTTGTCACTGAGTTTGGATGACTGATGATTAACTGACCCTTTAAGATTTAATGCTGACCTGTAGAACTGCTGGACTATGTCTGATGATGAGATTCGCTCACA
Organism: Caretta caretta; assembly: GCF_965140235.1. Classification (NCBI taxonomy): domain Eukaryota; kingdom Metazoa; phylum Chordata; order Testudines; family Cheloniidae; genus Caretta; species Caretta caretta. Next base: position 13,669,278 of record NC_134209.1, read on the forward strand.
TATTCTTACATCTCCATACATTTACAGCAGAATTGTAAAAATATCTCTTGGTTTAAAAATTAGGGAAAGCTGGAAAAAAAGATTTATGCTTTCTCCTCACAGATATTTAAAACTCATTAAAAACGTTATGATGATACATAATACCCCAGATAAACTAAAGCCTCATAAAACATTTTTTTATGTTAAAATGGATTTCCAAAGTGCAAAGGTATAATTTTTGTTAGGCTTCAATTTCATTCCATCTAGCCTCAGGACTTCAATGTATGGTAGCTCTCTAAATGAAGGGCAGTATAATTAAAAGTGTAATAAATTGAGAAGATTACATTATTTCAGTCCAGTCTCGTACTCAGAATCTCTTGTACCACTGTCACTAACTATTCAGCTCTATTATTCTTTGCTATAATACCTCTGTATAATGACACATCTCCCAAGTCAGGAGCAATGCCTCACTGGGCTTCGGTGATGGGGTTCCCCCCATCCTCTGTGAAAGAAGGGAAAAAAGTCCCAGAGACACGCTCCACCTGTGAGGGAATTGACTGCCTCCCGTCCAGAGGGGTCAGAGCTAGGAGATAAGCTATTCATCACCTTGGCCTCTAAGTAATCTGTGGGAAATTGGTGGGGGGAGAGTTTGCAGAGGAGGTGGGCTTTCCTACAGGGGAAGGCCCAATCATTTGGGACTGGAGAGCTCAGCCACAGGAGTAGAGCTAACTCCTGTGGTGAGCCCTTGGAACAAACAGTGAGATGTCCAGGGACGCATTCCTGGGCCTGGTGCTCTGGAAGGGGACTGTTGGGGACACTGGGGCATGGCCACTAGGTAACTCGAGGGGATGGAAGACCACGAGTGTCGATGAAGCCCCCTCGCACTAGGCCCAAGTGTCCTTGCTCCCCCCCGCCTGGAGGCACTCGCAGCAGCTATGCGTACTAGGCCCAAGTGTCCTTGGCCCCCCGGCCTGGAGGCACTCACAGCAGTTATGCTGAGGATCTGCAACAATATGTTGCAGAGTCAGACTGCCTGAAACTAAACAAGGCCAAACAGGGCAGATATGGAAGAACAATGCTGAATAAAGCAGCTTTATGTATAGTTTAACAAATAATAAAAAACAAGGGAACTAGCTGGTAACTGGATTGGCTGGCTATATGAATACTTAGGGCAGCTTGCTATTGGATAAGTATGCTTAAGAAAGGATGTATAAAAACCTGTGTAACTTCCTGCTCTGTGTACAGGATTTGAGATTCTAATCTCCCTGTACCTTTTTGAAGCTTCAAATAAACTTTTCTGCTTCTCCACCCCGTTGTGATTATTGGGTGAAGCACACCGGGTAGCGAACCCCCCCACCGCTGTTGCTCACCTCTGGCACTGGGTGCCAGCAACAGGACCAAAGAATAGAAGACCCCCCCAGGGAGCAGGCTGGGTTCTTGTGCGGAAGCCCTGAGACAGGGCTACAAGTAGAAGGGAGATCTGTAAGGGAAGCTGCCAGAGTCCCTGGGGAAGGGAGGCAATGGGGGAGTCCTGCTGGGGAGGAAGCAGGAAGTGAGAAGCTCTGCAGGGGACAGTGAACCCTGAGAGAGGCAGAAGTATTAGTCCAGGAATTTAGATCTTCTGTTACCCCAGAAGGGGACTAACTTTTAGGTGACTTGGCCAGAGGGCCAGGACAAAGAGGAGCAAAGACAGACAGGCCATAGCAGGGCTGAGAAGGTGCCCACCGGGGGGTTCCAGGGATGAGGACCCCAGGCAGCAGAGCATCCTGACACAAGGGGGCACCACAGGAAGTGAGGACACACCATGCCATGTCCAAAGAGCACAGCACAGTATAGATGGCAATTCTGAATCACAATCTGGTCCCTGAGGGATCTGGAGAGAAGTGAGCAAAGTCATTCCTTTTGGGGGCACTTTTACGTCTCACGTTGTGCTAGTGTACCGCTGCTCCCTGGGTGGGTCTGAACCTGGCACGTCTGGATCAAAACATAGGCAGCCCTGCTGCCTGAGCTAAAACGCAGGCTCTGTTAGGCATGGCTGGAGCAGGCTCATCAACAGTTATCTGTGGCCCAGCCTCCACTAGAGGGGGACAGAGTGGGTTACACTGGCCAGCACAGTGAGGGAGAGGACCCACAGTTCTAACGCCCACCCACTCCCTGCCCCCCTGCATGGGACGGGCTGTAGCAGCCCTGTGCAAGGGGAAGAGGGAGCTCCTAGGTCTCCTCTGGACATGTTTACACTGCAACTGGTGTGACTGCAATGCAGGTTGCCTTACCCACAGTAGCTTTGATTGGGCTAGCACAGCTAAACAGAGCAGGTCACCAGCACAGACTTCAGCATGGGCTCGCAAGGCAAGGATGTTCCCAGGATCTGTGCCATGCTGGTGCAGCCCCCTGTATCATCACTGCTATTTTTAGCTAGGCTGGCTAGATTAACGCTAGTGTGGGTACGCCAACGCAAGCTGCAATCAAAGCAGTGCAGCCTTACTCTGGGTGCCCTGCATGAGTGCATAGCCCAGCTCATGCCTGGATGCTCCAAATGGTTAGCGAGCAAGAAGTCTGCTAGAATGAACATGTAACGTGCTGATAACGCATGGGATCGTGAGGGACAGGGACGAGCACAGGTTGCCGCTCTAGCCGACCGCTCGCAAGAGAGAGGGTACGAAGCCAGCTTATGTTTGAAACCTTTTCTTTCCACTTTGGACTAGGTTCTGTCTCCAGCATGTATCAGCCTGAGCCACTAGGAATGCCACAGGCCTGGCATTTCCTGAAAATGACATGTCCAGCTAACAACATGCCCAGGTGGGTCCGTTCTAAGTTATACAACTCAACTGCTCTTCAAGCTTTCAACCTCATCATCTTCGCTTTTAAGAAGGGAAGAAAAATCTCCAAGTGGAAACAGGCCTTTGAGAACTGCCCTGATACAAGGTGAGGCAAGGGGGTATTTCAGCTCTGTGCAAAGCAGGGGATACTAGTAAATGGGTATTGTTAGCCTTGGCGATCCTATTGCAAGGGAGAGCTCATATCTCAAGACACCAGCATTTACCCCAAATGGAATGAGGCTGTTCAATAGTACTGCACACACTATCTCAGCATTTCTCACCCAGCCACCTCCAAATACTCCACTGACTTTATTTCTTGTGAGAGCCGGATTCTCAGAGGTGCTGAGCACCTCCTAGAAGTTGCTGCTTGCTCAGCTTGCATTGATACCCAGGCACTGTTCAGGGTTGGGCCGAAGGCAGGGAAATACTCTACTCATTGGAGAATTTCAGAGATTCATAGTTATTAGGGCCAGAAGAGCCCATTGTGATCATCCAGTCTGAACTCCTATATAACAGGCAGATAACTGGGTTGGTTCCCTTATCAACCTTATAACTTCTGTTTGAGCAGAAAGAATGAGGAGTACTTGTGGCACCTTAGAAATGAACACATTTATTTGGGCATAAGCTTTTGTGGGCTAAACCCCACTTCAGCGGATGCATGCAGTGGAAAACACAGTAAGAAGATGTGTATGTACACAGAGAACATGAAAAAATGGGGGTTGCCATACCAACTCTAAAGAGACTAATCAATTAAGGTGGACTATTATCAGCAGGAGGAAAAAAACTTTTGTAGTGATAATCAGGATGGCACATTTCATACAGTTGACAAAAAGGTGTGAGTAACAGTAGGGGAAAAATTAGCATGGGGAAATAGTTTTTAGTTTGTGTAATGACTCATCCACTCCCAGTCTTTATTCAAGCCTAATTTAATGGTGTCCAGTTTGCAACTTAATTCCAGTTCTGCAGTTTCTCACTGGAGTCTGTTTTTGAAGTTTTTTTTGTTGAAGAATTGCGACTTTTAGGTCTGTAATTGAGTGTCCAGGGAGATTGAAGTGTTCTCCGACTGGTTTTTGAATGTTATAATTCTTGACCTCTGATTTGTGTCCATTTATTCTTTTGCGTAGAGACTGTCCGGTTTGGCCAATGTGCATGGCAGAGGGGCATTGCTGGCACATGATGGCATACATCACATTGGTAGATGTGCAGGTGAACGAGCCCTTGATATTTAAATGTAGTATTTAAATCAGTATTTAAAATAGTATGATCAGTATTTAAATGTAGATTTAAATTTAGATTTAAATACTATGACGTTGCACTATTGATTATATTGGGGTGTTTTGCCATTTAAAACAATGTTTAAAGGTTGAGAGATTTGTTACTTTATGTTCGTTTCACTGCAGTGTGCTTTCCAACAGGTGGGAGAGTCAGGAAATGAAGAACATTTGCAATGTGTTAATAACAGAGGTTCTGCTTATCACTCAGACACAGATCCTTTCTGGGACGCGTGGCAAACACCCTTCAGTTAATTAGCCAGCCTCAATAGTTGCCAGTATTGCAACACTTACTCATGGGAGAAGTTCTTAATTGCCTATGCCTTCCCACTTGAAGTCACTGAAGATCTCCTGATGGTGGAGAGTCCCAGAGCTTCCAGTCCAAGACCAAATGTCTAAACAGCAATTTTTTAGCCTTGCAGTCCAAGCCCCACAAGCCCAGTCAGCTGGCCCGGGCCAGCTGCGGCTCTGCCTTGGGTCTTTTATGTCAGTGTAGATGGCTGGATTTTCAAAGGAGTTCAGCACCGAGCAGCTTCCATTTTTCATAGAATCGTAGGTTTGGAAGGGACCTTGAGAGTTCATCTAGTCCAGTTCCCGTCACTCATGGCAGGGCTAGGACTAAGTATTATATTATTCTCAATGCATGCATCTGTGCCTGCGTGTGTGTTTTCCATTGTGGATATGCTATGTGGTGAGATCTTTTGAAAATCTGTCCCTTTATTTTAACTCCAATAATCCAGACTCAGCAAAATGTATAATAAATTAGCTCAAAGTAGACAAACAGAGACAAACCATATACACTATAAATAAGCTTTGACGAGATGGAAACCAATCACTTAACATCCCGGCAGACCTGCTGTCATCAATATGTTTGTGACAATTACTGGAGTCATTCTGCTGCCCTCCCTGGTGATGTCAATCAGAGTTAGCACTAATTAATGAAATTCTGAGGTGGTGTTGGCCAGTGGGTTCACATCCTGGGTAAGGAAGGCTACAGTGACACTTCTATTGTTTATTGCCAGGCCTTAGAAACAACCACTCCAGCTCCTGTGAGAACCAGTGCAGACTAATGTAGACACTGAATTTCTCAGGCACGTTGTAAATGGTGTATCGGCTTCTAAGGCTCATCACGTAATGTGCTGACATTTTCTGGGAAGTCATTTGCCTTTACACTTACCTTTCCCAGTAGCTCACATTTGCATACATTGTTTTATGGGACATGACATGGATTATTGATGTTAAAATCATTCCAATATGGGCTATCGTTCCTGTGTGACCATCATTAACCCAGCCTATGCCAAAGCCAAATAACCAAGTGCCCAAGAGTGCTCAGGAAGGGCCTTCAGGCCATGTGCACTGACGCTAACAGAAACTCCACTTCACATGCAGGGCAAAATCCGAACCTCTTTGCCCAAGCACTGCATCATTGTTTTCATCAGCCAAGTCACACCCTGCTCACTCCCCTCCCCACCCCCAGCCACAAATCCTCCTCTGAAATATCACTCTGTCTCCTAATGTAGGGCCTAACTTGGCAAGGTGAATAAGCATGTGCTTAATCTTAAACACATTACTAATCCCATGGGTATGTACTGAGGTAGTAAACCAAGATTATCAGTTTATCAAAGTCTTAGGCTCATGCTCAACTTGTAAATTCCTTTGATCTTCCCTCATTCTTTTGGGTAGCTTTGCTTTTTCTGTTCCTTCAAGCACACAGTGTGTGCGCTCAAATATGCTTACAGTTTGACTCCTTGTAGGATCTCCTGTGTTTAGCTGCTGTCTACAGTGACAGCCCTAGGCCTATGCTACATGTGTGGTCATCCTTTGTGTGTGACTTTTACATCCAGGATCTCTGCTCCATGCCTCCAAGCCATGGACCAAAGATAGCTTCAGCTAATGGACTACAGAGTATGGAAGGCCAGATCACAGATGGAGAGAGGGCTGGTTAGGTCCTACGTATTTAACACAGGGCTGTGTAAATCTGGAGCTGATCCAAGGTTCCAGCTCTGCTTGTGATCTGGGATTTGGTTTTGTGAGGAGGGGCATGTGCCCAGCCTACTGGGATTTGTTAAAGGGATATCCGAGGTCTTTATTGAACTAAAAGAAGTCCAAATAAAAGTTCAAGAGAACCAGACCATATAACATATTGTGATATGGAATGATAGATTTGTAGGACTGGAAGGGACCTTGAAAAGTCATCTAGTCCAGTCCCCTGCACTCAAGACAGGACGACTAAGTATTATCTAGACCAGTGGTTCTCAATCTGCGGCCTGCAGGCCTCTTGTGGCCCAATCAGCACAGAGCTGCGGCCCATGTGACGTCCTCAGGGCCATACAGGTAGTATTGGATACTGCCCACAATGATAAATAGGTTGAGAACCACTATTCTAGACCATCCCTGACAGGTGTTTGTCTAACCTGCTCTTAAAAATCTCCAATGATGGAGATTCTACAACCTCCCTAGGCAATTTATTCCAGTGCTTAACCACCCTGACAGGAAGTTTTTCCTAAATCCAACCTAAACTGCCCTTGTTGTAATTTAAGCCCATTTCTTCTTGTTCTATCCTCAGAGGATAAGGAGAATAATTTTTCTCCCTACTCCTTGTAACAACCTTGTATGTATTTGAAAACTGTTATCATGTCCCGTCTCAGTCTTCTCTTCTCCAGACTAAACCCAATTTTTTCAGTCTTCCCCCATAGGTCATGTTTTCTAGACCTTTAATCATTTTTGTTGCTCTCTTCCGGACTTTCTCCAATTTGTCTACCTCTTTCCTGAAAAGTGGCGCCCAAAACTGGACACAATACTCTACCTTATCAGCACAGAGTAGAGCAGAAGAATTACTTTTCGAGTCTTGCTTACAAAATACTGATTTAAGTTTTCATTTAAAAGACAAATGCACTTTTTAGCTCTCATGGTTGCAGAGAAAAACTTGAAAATATGACTCTAAAGGCTCAAAAACCAGAAGCAAATAAAAGGAGCCCAACATTTGTTATTTTTTAAAATTTCATGATTTTTAAGCCAATTGTATGATTTGGGGGGCATGAGTCATGAGTGTTGAGCATATGGGGTTGGCCATAGCACTGCTCTGCAATATTCCTTATAACCCAAATCCTTACCCCTTATCTGTGGCTATGGAGGGTGTGACACACTGGCATCCCCTTACTCACCACTGTTATACAATTAGGATATGTTTTGCACAAAGTATGCCTTGTGAGGTATCATTCGAAAAGTCTTGATCTGCGGGACAGTAATAGCTCATTGGATGGTACGTGCTATCATCGTATGAGAAGTTATGAAGTTTGGCTAAGTATGTGTTACTGAAACCAGTTGTGAGGTGAAAAAAAACCCACAAGCAGCCTTTCAGGTACAACAGTAAAAAGGCCAAACAATGTGAATGGCTTATTGAGGAAATGCACACAAGCACCAGGATTACCCCAGGAACTATGTACAACACAAACCTCTCAGAGATAGCACTGCACAATGGGAACTGTTTGACCCAGGTCACAGGAAAAGAGCTTTCCAGCAAGTGGGGAGAAGATATAAAAGGGGGAAAATGACATCGTGATGGGACCTCACTCTCCCTACAACAACACATCGGGAAACATCTGAGGAACAAAGACTGAACTGGGGGAAATGCTGGACCTAGGCTAAAGGGATTTTTAGCCTGTGGATGGACCACCTGGGGATTCCAAACTGTAAGTTAGTATAGCTTGCCCCTTAAGAATCTGCAGCCTGCTTGTATCATCTCTTAGGGTGAGAATCTGCTATTCATAACCAATCTGTGTAGATTAAGATTAGTTTGCATTTTTGTTTATTTGCTAGATAATCTGCTTTGATCCGTTTGCTATCACTTAAAATCTATCTTTTGTAGTTAATAAACTGGTTTTAGCTTTATCTAACCTAGTGTGTGGGAATCATAACTCAGGGGCAAAAGGTTGTTGCGTATTCCTCTCCACATTGAAAGAGGAGGCAAATTTTATGAGCTTACGCAGCGCAAGACGGTACAATTTTGGGTTTATACTACAGACAGGGTGCGTGCCTGAGGAGCTGGTAGTTGCCATAGCTGTAGCCTTCCCATGCAGGAACTTGTCAGAGAGCCTGAATGTAACTGCAGCTGGGTGTGTCCCTACCTGTATGTATACTGGTGAAAGTGCAGGCTGGAGGAGGCTTTGCAGCTTGTCACAGCAGTACAGTGTAAGAGGGAGCCAAGGCTGGTGGGTCAGGGAGCTCCATGGTACCCCAGTTCCAGGTGGGAAACCAGTACCCTGCACAGCTCACCCAAAGTCCCCGGTGAAGCATGCAGCCCTGATGCTCAAGATGGACACTGGGAACAGGATTTCCCATTAAAAATTTCAAAGGAAAGGTAAAGTACTTGGAAAGTAGATGACCCGAGTCTAAGATCTACAAACACAGTCCTCCTTCCAGGTATGCAGTACCTAGTGCCATACGTCTAGAGAAGTTTGTCTTGGGCAAAGCCACACGAGTCAATGCTCTCTCGCCACAATCAGTTGGATGCTACATCAGAAAGTGGTCCACTCTCTAGAAAGAATAAATGGAGGTGTACTGCAACTAATGAAATATTTTAAGTAAGGAAAACTCCTTGGTGCAACAAATAACCCCTTGCATTTGTAAAGCGACTTTTATCTGACAGATCTAGGATACTTGATTAATCTCATGGCACCCATATAAAACAGATACCCATTTCACAGAAGGTCAAACAGAAGCACAAAGAGGTTACACAAGAACAAGGTCTCACAGTGAGTCAGTGGTAGAACCTGAATTGGAACTCTTGCATTCCAGTTCCCCTTCTCTAACTACTAGACAGCACTTCCTCCCAACAGCACTTCTAAGCAAACCTGCAGGTCCAGATATTATTGAATAGTTAATCCTGCCACTCTCCTATATTTTGTGGATTTATGCAAATGAGCCAGCTCTAAACTCTTCACAATGTTAATTCAGTCTTTTCAAAAATCTGAGCTCATCATTTCCTGTTCTGACCACACTGCATACAGATGAGGGCTGGAATTTGCTTCTTGCTGCTTCAGCAAATGCTTGACAGCTCTTCACTCCACACAAACATCACTCAACAAGATCCTGAGCCTGCAAACCCTTGCTCACGTGAATAGTCTTTGCTCACACACATCACTGAAGTCCCAGGACTACTTCCATATGGAAAGGTTTCCAGGCTAAGGCCCTTATCTTGGGGGTCACAGTGCTCATATATAAAGGCTTGTCTCACAGTGTATTAAATAAAACAGCCACTAGAAATCCCTACTTTGAAGCTCTGCTTGGCCCTGGGAGTTGATTTCGCACAGAGGGTTCACCATGCAAAGCTTTTATTCGCTACTCGGGGCCAATATCTGTTAAATTTTGCAGCTCGGAAAGGGGCTCTGATACTGGGAGGCACAGTTTCTGTACTGAAAAATCACAGCAGTCCAGCCTCCATTGCCTATCACCCTGATTTCCTTCTCTGTTTTTGGCCTTCGGAAACCCCAAGTCTAGTTCTTGTAACTGTTTTTTTAAAAACAGCCTGTAACACAGCGCAATGTTTTAAACAGTGGGAGGAGTTAGTGATGTAATTAGAGAGACAATAGTGCCATCGGACCATTGGCTCAGATCCACAAAGGGATGTAGGCACCACTGCGCTCCACAGAGCCCCCATTTGGCTTCTGTCTAACCCTCTGGAGATGGCTGAACTCACTTGGTGCCTATGTTTTTGTTGTACAAGTCCTGTGGGTACCCAATTTATTTCTTCTGAGCATACCCACTGCTGCTTCAGGCAGGCCCCGAGCTGCCTATCTCACACCGAAGCCCTAGCACGATCCTCAAACCAGGTGGAGACAGGCAGGACACCTGGCTCACTAGCAGAGACATGCTCCTGCCTCTGGCCTGGATGTAGGCACCTAACTCCCTGAGATGGGTGGGGATTAGCTCACCCCTCTGGCTGGGATCTCCCATTGGCTAGCTTGGGCATCTCCCTGCCCAGGGATGCTCTTGGGGATCGTATTTGCAGGAGCATTTCTCTCCCTGTGCATTGTATAGGGCGCCTAGGTGCCTATATTGGGGTTTGTGGATTCCACTAGGTGACTAGGCACCTAAACACCTGGCATTTGTGGCTCAGGCCATTGTGCCTTCTGAAACAAGCCTTGCTGCTAGTGCAGTGAGCTCCAGACAGGCTGGAGATTTGGGTGAACACACAGGACTTTGAATGTTTGCTTTTCTAAACCTCCTGGGTCTATGCTGGAGACAAGGCAATAAAGGTAATATCGGTTATTGGACCAGTGTCTATTGTTGGAAGGGACATGCTTTGGAGTTTCACAGAGCTCCTCTTCAGGTCTGGGGAAGATAATCTGTGTCAAAGCTAAATACAAGGTTGCACAGATTGTTTCGAATAAGGGATGAAACCATGTTGTAAGAGACCACTTAAAATGAAGCGACCAATTAACACCAATGGAGGGTTCTAGACGTTTCACAAGAACAAGCTTTCCTGGGAGGTTTGTTGTGTTTCCTGTTTCTGCAAGAATAGCCTCTCTCACAGGACACTGCAACACGCAGTTAGGGGGAGATTTTCCAAAGCATCTGAATGATTGAGGAGCACAAGTCCCATTGAAAGTCAATGGACCTTGTGTTCCTGAGTCACTTGGGTGGCTTTGAAAATCCCGCTGTAAGTTTCAGCAGCCAGGGAATGTAAAACTGAAGCTCCAAAGCTAAGTCGCTTCGAGCCCCTTTCCTGTGGGCTCCCTTTAGTATCCAGCAAAAACATACCAATATAGAACAAAGCAACTCAAAATCCTCTCAGCCACAACCTCCCCATCCACCCTCAGCTCTCTCATATAGCACTCAGGCTTTCCAAAGGTGGTCACCTGATTTCCTGGTCATGTGCTCTCTGGGCTCTCAGTCCCGACTGGGAAAACTACAGTTCCCAGAACGTCACTTCTTAGACAGCCCAAGGGCCACACTGGAGGGCTGCTCCCACCTGTAGTTGTTGCTGTCCTTACCTCACTGCCATTGCCAGAGCCTTTCCTTCACATGTGGTCCCCCTCAGCTCACCAGTCCAGCCCTGCCTTTGGCAGGACAGCACCACCCCATCACCTGCTCTCCTACAGCCCAGGGCTCCTGCTGCAGAGTCTCAGGGAAGGGAGCAGCTGCTGATGTGGATTTTCCCCCTAATGGTCCCCTTCTGTTCTGACCACTTGGGGTTCCAGCCACTCCCAGGAGGGGTGGGGATGATACAGGTCTTGAAGGTCAGTTCACAGCAACTCTCTTTCCTCCATAGAGCCTAGCTTTAGAAGCGTCTGAATCTGGAAAGTGTTAACTTGGAGCCTTTGTTTCCTCTGGGACGTTCTACAGTGATTTCAGAGAGGCTTTATTTTCCCAAGTGTGCGTGAAAAGTGTAACAGGGAGGAATAGGAACTGTTTGTGTTAGAAATCACGCTCCTGAGAAATGCGGGCATCAGACAGCAGCCATGGCGTGTAGACTGCTAGACATTAAAGAAACCAATTAACCTCAGCCTCTTGGTGGGAGTGAAGATGGAGAGGGGCATTCAAATAAAGGAACTGAAATACCTCTCTGGGAAGTACACAGGTGCAAGGGACCCCTGTGATGGTTCTTGGGATACCCAGGACTGTGACTCACCTCATTCCCCCATTCTCCAGTGTGAGGGAGTCTTGTCTGTGCACTGACGCCACCAGCTTGTCAGCCACATAAGCACTCTCCTCTGGCAATGCCAGCTCTGTCTTCACCTGGCAGGTTAACAACAGGTGCACCCCAGTCCCTGAGTCTCTTTGAATCGGTCCCCTCTGAGATGCAGTCCCTGACCCTGACTACTCACAGAAATTCAGAGCCTCTGCCCCCAAAGGTGCTGTGTGCCCCAGTTTACTTAAACACCCTCTCCTGTGTAACACACAACACTGGTAACAAAACCAAAGGAGGTTTATTTAAGAAAGGATTCCAGCATTAAGAGGGAGTGGTGGAAACAATGGCTTACAACACAAAACAACCTCATAAAACACAAACCTGGGTCCACACATATTAATAGTGCCCTTTCCTGGCTCATGAAGTTCAGTCTGTTGCTGATCTGGCTGACTTCACAGGAACCAGTATCTTTTCCATGCAAACACCCCTGCTCCCCAAGATGCCTTCTAGGTAAAAAGAAAAGGAGTACTTGTGGCATCTTAGCCCTCGTCTACACTAGGACTTTAGGTCGAATTTAGCAGCGTTAAATCGATGTAAACCTGCGCCCGTCCACACGATGAAGCCCTTTTTTTTGACTTAAAGGGCTCTTAGAATCGATTTCCTTATTCCACCCCTGACAAGTGGATTAGCGCTTAAATTGGCCTTGCCGGGTCGAATTTGGGGTACTGTGGACACAATTCGACAGTATTGGCCTCTGGGAGCTATCCCAGAGTGCTCTATTGTGACCGCTCTGGACAGCACTCTCAATTCAGATGCACTGGCCAGGTAGACAGGAAAAGAACCGTGAACTTTTGAATCTCATTTCTGGAGACTGCGGGAACTGTGGGATAGCTACCCACAGTGCAACACTCCGGAAGTTGACGCTTGCCTCGGTACTGTGGAAGCACTCCGCTGAGTGAATGCTCTTAATGCACTTAGAGCATTTTCTGTGGGGACACACACACTCCAATATATAAAACCGAATTCTAAAAACCGACTTCTATAAATTCAACCTAATTTCATAGTGTAGACATACCCTTAGAGACTAACCAATTTATTTGAGCATAAGCTTTCATGAGCTACACCTCACTTCATCAGATGAAGTAAGGTGTAGCTCACGAAAGCTTATGTTCAAATAAATTGGTTAGTCTCTAAGGTGCCACAAGTACTCCTTTTCTTTTTGCGAAAACAGACTAACACGGCTGCTATTCTGAAACCTGTCACTTCTAGGTAAAATGACCCAGACTGCCTTTCCCCTTTCTGTGTTACAGCCTTTTGCCTTGCTTCATAGGCAAGGCCAACCTCTGTCTGTTATCGTGTCCCTTTCTTACCTCCAAGTAGCTTCGATTGTTTGCAGTTATCTCTGATGGTTTTTTTCATTGAAAGTTGTGGGATAGAGCAAGGCTGGGCAATTGAGATTCGGTGACTCACTTTAAAAAAAAGACACTAAGTCATACTAAAAATGGTCATTTCTAATAGACATTTTGACATAAAAGATCATTTCCTTTCACAAAAAGAAAAGGAGTACTTGTGGCACCTTAGAGACTAACCAATTTATTTGAGCATAAGCTTTCGTGAGCTACAGCTCACTTCATCGGACTTTCGGGTTTTTTTAAACTACAAGTCTGAAATGAAGTGACATTTAAGGCCTATGCAAAACAAAAAAAATTAGTTTGAACATTTCCCGTGGGAAAAGTTTAAATTTTTCATAAGGGACATCGTCCCGTGAGAAATGCTGGTTTTTGATGAAACCAGGTTATTTGGTGGGAAAACTTTTTTCATTAAAAATGTCAACCAGCTCTAGCTAAGGGGTTTTTGCTGTCTCTCTCACCATCAAGAACTTGATCTCTGGCCCTCATCTTCCTGGTTTAGTAGATTTAGGTGTAAGACCTTCCGGAGGCTCTTGGTGCCTGAATTGTCTAGAGGTGTGCTCAGAAATGTAGCTAGGCAACATGTTTTTGTCCAAAACTTTTTTTCTGTGAGAAACAAAGATCTGGCGTCATCCGAACGTGTTACGTGTTCATGCTGGGTTCTTCAAACTGTTTGTGTAAAAAAAAAAAAAAAAAAATCTGAAAAAGTGGAAACATTTCATTTCAGCCTTTTTAAACAAAATGCTTGGATTTTTCTATTTGAAATGGTGTTTTGTTTTGAAATGTCCTTCCACTTTATTTATGTATTTTAAATTTAAAAGATTAAAAATGCTCAAAATAAAAACGAAACATTTTGTTTCAGGTTGAACGAAGCATTTAGTTTGGCCTGATTTTTTTTTTATTTTTTGATTCACTAAAAATTTTGAAAAATATTTTTAGGTCACCTCAAAAGGATTTTATTTCAATAACTTGGAATTGCCAGCGAAGCGAAAAATCTGTTATTCACACAGCTCTAGTCAGGGCATGAGAATGCTGCTCTGAGAGTGTGCACAGTGCCTGCCAACTGAGAAGGAAAGAACAGAGCTCACTTCTCAGTCTTGGATTTCCCTCCATAGTAAGTTTGTGATAGGCCAACCAGGAAAGGGCATTTTCTTTGATGATTCAGTGCAGTGTAAATATTATTTACAACATTCCCCAGTGATGAAGTACTAGGCTACTCCAAACTCATGGGATCATAGAATATCAGGGTTGGAAGGGACTTCAGAAGGTCAACTAGTCCTACCCCCTGCTCAAACCAGGACCTAATCCCCAACTAAATCATCCCAGCCAGGGCTTTGTCAAGCCTGACCTTAAAAACCTCTAAGGAAGGAGATTCCACCACCTCCCTAGGTAACACATTCCAGTGCTTCACCACCCTCCTAGTGAAAAAGTTTTTTCTAATATCCAACCTAAACCTCCCCCACTGCAACTTGAGACCATTACTCCTTGTTCTACCATCTGGTACCACTGAGAACAGTCTAGATCCATCCTCTTTGGAACCCCCTTTCAGGTAGTTGAAAGCAGCTATCAAATCCCCCCTCATTCTTCTCTTCTGCAGATTAAATAATCCCTGTTCCCTCAGCCTCTCCTCATAAGTCATGTGCTCCAGCTCCCTAATCATTTTTGTTGCCCTCCACTGGACTCTTTCCACATTTTCCACATCCTTCTTGTAGTGTGGGGTCCAAAACTGGACACAGTACTCCAGATGAGGCCTCACCAATGCCGAATAGAGGGGAATGATCACGTTCCTTGATCTGCTGGCAATGCTCCTGCTCAGAGGTGGCAGGTTTGTAGAAATTTTGGTGGTGCCCAGAATGCTCAGAGCCTGCCTCCTCTGAACTCAGCCACCCACCTGTCTAAGACTCTGCGAGGGAGTTTAGGTGGGGGGAGGAGGTCTGGGGTGCAGGCCCTGGGATGGGGCAGGGGATTGGGGTGTAGGATGGTTGAGAGGCTGGGCTCTGGGATGGAGTTTGGGTTCAGGCTCTGGGCTGGGGCACAGGGTGGGGGTGCAGGATGGGTGGAGGGGTGCAGGCTCTGGGAGGGAGTGTGGAGGGCTAGGTGCAGGCTCTGGGAGGGAGTTTGGGTGCAGGCTCTGGGAGGGAGTGTGGAGGGCTGGGTGCAGGCTCTGGGAGGGAGTTTAGGAGCAGAAGAGGGTGTGTGGGAAGAGGTGAGGGTTCTGGGATAAAATGAAGCTACAACGTGCCAGTGCCAAGAGATTACAAGGGTCAATTAAAAGTGGAAAGTCAGAAGCAGCACTTGCCTGCTTCAATATATTATATTTTGTTGTACCTGCTGTGATTCATAGACTAGACTCATAGACTTTAAGGTCAAAAGGGACCATTATGATCATCTAGTCTGATCTCCTGCACAACACAGGTCACAGAACCTCACCCACCCATTCTTGTAATAAACCCATAACCTATGTCTGAGCCACTGAAGTCCTCAAATCATGGTTTAAAGACTTCAAGGTGCAGAGAATCCTCCAGCAAGTGATCCGTGCCCCACGCTGCAGGGGAAGGCGAAAAACCCCCAGGGCCTCTGCCAGTCTGCCCTGGGGGAAAAATTCCTTCCCAACCCCAAATATGGCGATCAGCTGAACCCTGAGCATGTGGGCAAGACTCAACAGCCAGACACCCAGGAAAGAATTCTCTATAGTAACTCAGATCCCACCCCATCTAACATCCCATCACAGGACATTGGACATATTTACTGCCAATGGTCAGAGATCAATTAATTGCCTAAATTAGGCTATCCCAACATACCATCTCCTCCATAAATTTATCAAGCTTAAACTTGAAGCCAGATATGTTTTTTGCCCCCACTACTTCCCTTGGAAGGCTGTTCCAGAACTTCACTCCTCTGACGATTAGAAACCTCCATCTAATTTCAAGTCTAAACTTCCTGATGGCTAGTTTATATCCATTTGTTCTTGTGTCCACATTGGTACTGAGTTTAAATAATTCCTCTCCCTCCCTTAAATTTATCCCTCTGATATATTTATAGAGAGCAATCATATCTCCCCTCAGCCTTCTTTTGGTTAGGCTGAAGAAGCCAAGCTCTTTGAGTCTCCTTTCAAAAGAAAGTTTTTCCATTCCTCAAATCATCCTAGTAGCCCTTCTCTGTACCTGTTTCAGTTTGAATTCATCCTTCTTAAACATGGGAGACCAGAACTGCACACAGTATTCCAGATGAGGTCTCACCAGTGCCTTGTATAACGGTAGTAAAACCTCCTTATCTCTACTGGAAATACCTCTCCTGATGCATCCCAAGTCCGCATTAGTTTTTTTCATGGCCATATCACATTGGCAGCTCATGGTCATCCTGTGGTCAACCAATACTCCTAGGTCTTTCTCTTCCTCCGTTACTTCCAATTGATGCGTCCCCAGTTTATAACTAAAATTCTTGTTATTAATCCCTAAATGCATGACCTAGCACTTTTCACTATTAAATTTCATCCTATTACTATTACTCCAGTTTACAAGGTCATCCAGATCTTCCTGTATGATATCCCGGTCCTTCTCTGTATTGGCAATACCTCCCAGCTTTGTGTCATCCGCAAACTTTATTAGCACATTCCCGCTTTTTGTGCCAAGGACAGTAATAAAAAAAGATTAAATAAGATTGGTCCCAAAACCGATCCTTGACGAACTCCATTAGTAACCTTTCTCCAGCCTGACAGTTTACCTTTCAGTATGACCCGCTGTAGTCTCCCCTTTAATCAGTTCCTTATCCACCTTTCAGTTTTCATATTGATCCCTATCTTTTCCAATTTAACTAATAATTCCCCATGTGGAACCATATCAAATGCCTTACTGAAATCAAGGTAAATTAGATCCACTGCATTTCCATTGTCTAATAAATCTGTTACCTTCTCAAAGAAGGAGATCAGGTTTGTTTTGCACCATCTACCTTCTGTAAAACCATGTTGTATTTTATCCCAATTGCTCTTGACCTCTGTTTTAGACTGTGTTCCTTCTGTTTTACTGGCTGGCTGAGAGTCACATCTGATTGCGTAGCTGGGGTGTAGGACCCTCTAGTTTCCCCAGGAGCCCCACCCGAGCAGACTTACTGCGGGAAGCGCACGGTGTGGCAGACAGCATCACACAGGCCCTCCAGGGCTCTACAACAATCACACACTCTTACCCACCACCTAGATCCTTAAGAAATGCATAGGGGAAACTGAGTCACCCACAAAGTGTTCAGAATTAAGAACATTTCCACTTCGTAACACCTGTATACAACCAATTATATACTTTAAAGTGTATAAAATAATCGAGTATTGTGCTAAACACGATCATACCCCAAACTGACCATCAAATTTAAGTTGCTTGTTTTTCCCTGCAGGTGAGGGCTCTGGGGTGGGCCTGGGGATGAGAAGTTCACAGTGCAGGAGGGGGCTCAGGGCTGGAGCTCAGGGTTGGGGTGCTGGGGGCGCAGGCTCTGGGGCAGGGTAGGGCTGGGGATGAGAAGCTTGGGGTGCAGACAGGCTGCCCCAGGGTTAGGATCAGAGAGGACTTTGCCCCCTCTCCTCTCCCTGCCGGCAGCAGCGAGCACTGGGTGAGGGACCCCTCCGCTCCCCTGATGCTCCTCACCGTAGTCTCATGGGGGTGGGGCCGCCCCTTGCCCAGCGTGGGGCAGGAGTGGTGGCTGCGGGGTGGGGGGAAGGACAGAGTGTCACAAAATTCACCCAAGCCCAGCTGCTCGGGTCCAGGAAGCCCCCCCACCCCATCTCCCCTGCAGTGGGTGAGTGGGTGCTGGGCGGGAAGGGGACTGCCATCACATGTGCCTTCCTTCCTCCCCTGCTGCCCCTCACCGTAGCCTCACTGGGGGTATGGGTGGGGCTGCCCCTTGCCCAGCATGGGGCAGGAGTGGTGGCTGTGGGAGGGGGGCAGATTACAGGTCAAACACTCACCGAAGCCCCCGCAGCTGCTCAGGTGAGCGAGGTCCACTGCAGATGATCAGGTCTCCCTCCGGAAGCCCCCGCAGCGTCTCCTCCCGGTGGGTGCCGCGGTAGCTGAGGGCTGCCGAGCGCAGGCAGGCAAGCGAGGGAGAGCCGCCCGCTGCCTTCATTCTGGCAGGGACGCTCCGGAGCCAAGGGGACGCTCCGGGGCAGAGACCCAGCTCCAAATATTGATGGAGCAGGGCCCCCAGCTCTGAATATTCCTGGTGCTGGGGCTCCAGGAGCCCATATAACTCGCTGCCTATGCTCCTACTTATACAGCTCAAAATGTCCTTAGCCTTCTTAGCAACAAGGGCACACTGCCCTCATTATAGTCAAACTTAGGGAGCAATAAATGGAGAGCAGCAAATGGTTTTGGTTGCATGAGTGTCTTCTGTTCCCTTAAGCCCTTTTGCTTTCACTGGTAAAGTCCTCATGCCAGTTCATGTCACATCACAAGTTGGCCACATGATGCTCGATGGAAAAGCCAAGTCACATACTGTTGTGTTTTATGATCAGTAGTACTATACCCGCATCCTGTTCCCACCTACTATAGATATCTTCTGTTGTCGCTGGTAGTCCCAAAGGTTTCGCTCCAGAGAGTTTTACATAAGGGATCAGTTTGCAGCCAGGAGTTAGCAAGAGCAGAGCCAGATTGCCCTGCATTTGTCACTGATATACTAACATGTCTCAGCTCCTGTAACAGGGACTCTGTCATCAGCGTGGTCCGAGGGGCATATAGCTCTGGAAAAACTGAGTTCCAGAAGATAAATGAACATATTGTCCTTCTCGGATATCCACCTCCCTTTCTCAGAGCGTTTGGCAGCCCCACTATGGTCCTGTTACTAACTCACAATCCCGAGGCCATGTTTGACCCCTCTTGCTCTCCAGATCCTTTTGCTTTCCCCTGTGCCATATCTCTCAGTTATGTCCATTCCTCTCTGACCGCCCCACCACCACCACACTGCTCCCTACCTTGGTAGGCTTTGGGCTCGGTTAGCGAACTGCCTGCTTTGTTGACTCCTCACACCTCAGTTTGTCCCCCTCCAGTTTATTGAAAAGTCATCTTCCTCTCCCCGTGCCTTAACCATGTTGCCTCTCATTGGCCTCCTGGCATCTTATGCAGCACATCCATGCTCCATTCCTCACCTTTGAAGCTCTGGGTAACCTTCCGATTATACAATCTCTGCTTTAATTTCCTCTCAATCCTCCTCCCATGGCCTGTGCTCTCCCAAGCCCCCGTTTTGCTAGTCTTCTCACACTGCTGCCTTCTCATGTTATTTGCTACAGGTTTCCTTAAGGATCCTTGTATTATTTTCAACTCTATGGCTGCTCACAGCCATCCTCCTTGTATTTAACCCACGTTACAGAGCTGCCAGGGAAGATCCTTTCACTTTTCCATGATGTTCTCTAGTGAAATGGATCTGGCCAGCAGCCATCTGACCATGAGAATGTTTCCTCTGGGCATTCACACTCCAGGACTGTTTGCAGGAAATGATTACTGTCGGTACTTCTGCCAAACTTAATAGCTCAGTGCGTTACTCATATACGGTATCAGACACCCATGGGACTGGGTATTGGTAGCTCTCCCTGGCAGAGTAATTCGTCTCTAATCATGTTCAGAACAATCATATCTAATCTGGTAGTTGGCTATAATGATCATAAACCCTGACTGCTAGGTCTAGTCATTCCAAGAGTCTTTGTGTGTCAGCCTGGGAGCCTGTCAAGGTTCCTTCCCCACTCTGAACTCTGGGGTACAGCTGTGGGGACCCGCATGAAAGACCCCCTAAGCTTATTTCTACCAGCTTAGGTTAAAAAATTCCCCAAGGCACAATTTTTTCCCTTGTTCTTGGACAGTATTGCTGCCACCAAGTGATTTAGACAAAGATTTAGGAAAAGGACCAGCTGGAGTTTTTATTTCCCCCAAATATTCCCCCAAGCTCCTTTATCCCCCTTTCCTGG
The DNA here is from genome assembly GCF_965140235.1 of Caretta caretta. NCBI lineage: Eukaryota > Metazoa > Chordata > Testudines > Cheloniidae > Caretta > Caretta caretta. The sequence goes on from NC_134209.1 coordinate 13,689,329, forward strand.
GGAGGCTTGAGAATAATATACCAACCAATTGCTTTTAATAAAAGTACAGACCAGACCCTTTATGTTTAGGACACTAAAATTTATTAGGGTTTTAAAAGAAGAACTTTATTATAAAGAAAAAAAGTAAAAGAAGCACCTTTGTAAAATTAGGACGCAAGGTAATTTTACAGGGTAATAAAAAGATTTACAATACAGAGGATTTTCCTTTAGGCTTAACTTTAAAGTTACAAAAAAAGGAATAAACCTCCCTTTTAGCATAGGGAAAATTTACAAGCTAAAACAAAAGATAACATTTTTTTTGCTATTACTTACAATTTTTGTAATTTTAGATGTGTTATTTTAGTAGGAGCTGGGTTACCTGCTTGTTTTTTTTTTGTCCTGAGAGGGAACACACAAAGAGAGCACAAACAAAACCTTCGCTGTCCCCCCGCCCCCGAGATTTGAAATGTTATTTTTTTGTTTATTAGTTCTTTTGGTTAGGTGCCAAGTAAGTTAATTGAACTGATTAACCCCTTACAGGTAAGGGGATTTTGTACCTTTGGCCAGGAGGGATGTTATGTTATGGCATACATAAAGGTTGTTACCCTTTTCTTTATATTTATGATACGCCCCCCGAAATCACAGATGGTGCTGGACAGCCTGTTCCACACTGGCTGTGATTTTTTTTCTGGAGCTTTGGGAGAAAACAGAGTTAATAAGACACATGCACCTTTACATATACTACTGATTATATAAAAACTAACAATATTTTTTACATTTTAAGGACGATTTTAACCGGTTGATTTTGGAAAACTTTTACAGGAGAGTGCATTAGACGCTTCTGAAATGTGTTGTATTTTAAAATTAAAATCTTGGAGAGCTAAACTTTACCAAAGAAATTTTTTTGTTATTTTCCTTGACAGTATGAAGCCACTTCAATGCAGCATAGCTGGTTTGCAGGTGGAAACGCCGTCCCCAAATGTATGGGCATAGCTTTTCCAGAGCGTACACATTTCTTTTTGGCGATTGACCAGTGTTTTTTTTTTTAGACAGTTTTTTGCTGAGAAACACGACAGGATGGAATTTTTGATTTGGTTCTTTTTACATTAAAATTGCTTTTACACCACACTCGGATGGCAGTTAATAGGAAAGGTTTGTTAAAGTTTGGGGCCCGTAGCACAGGGTTAGATATGAGTGTCACTTTAAGCTGGTGAAAGGCCTTTTGACACTTTTAAGTTCACTGAAGTGCATTTGGCTGGTTTTTTTTGGTTAGGTCTGTTAGTGGGGCAGCAGTTTGGCTGTAGTGTGGTATAAATTGCCTGTAACATCCGGCCAAGCCTAAGAAGGATTGAACCTGTTTCTTTGACTTTGGGACAGGCCACTTTTTGACACCACTCACTTTGGCCGGTAGGGGGTTGATAGTTTCTTGACCCACCTGGTGTTCAAGGTAAGTCACTTTGTTTAGGCCTATTTGACTCTTTTTAGCCTTAATGGTTAGTCCTGCCTTCCTTTTCGGAGATGCTTCAGGTGTTTTGCCCATGAATTAGAAAATATGGCCACATCATCAAGACAGGCAACTGCAGATCTTTCCAATCCTGCTAGGAGACTATCTACAAGTTTCTGGAAGGTGGTAGGTGCATTTTGCAGCCCAAATGGGAGCACATTAAATTCATACAGCCCTACATGTGTGGTGAAGGCTGACCTTTCCTTGGCGGATTCATCTAGCAGTACTTGCCAGTACTCCTTGGTTAAGTTTAAGGTAGAGATGAACTGGGCACGTCCCAGTTTCTCCAATAGCTTATTTGTGCGTGGCATTGGATAGTTGTTTGGGCGAGTCACAGCATTTAGCTTACGGTAGTCCATGCAAAAGCGTATTTCCCCATCTGGTTTGGGAACTAGAACCACTGGAGATGCCCATGCACTGCCAGAGGGACAGATTACACCCATCTGTAACATGTTCTGGATTTTCCATTTTTTAGCAGTTTTGGCTTGAGGAGCCACCCGGTAAGGTTGGGTTCTAATTGGGCGAGCATTACCTGTGTCAATGGAGTGGTATGCCCATTTGGTCTGTCCTGGGATGGCTGAGAATGTCGGAGCAAAACTACTGCACAGCTGCTTGATCTGCTGTCACTGCATATGTCCGAGGGTCATTGAGAGGTTTACCTTTTTCACTCCACCATCACTTTTTTTTTTATAGTCGATACCTTTAGGCCACTCAGCATGGCCTAAGGGTTATCTTCTTTCTGGGCTGTAAACTGACAAACCTTTTCTTTTTTGGAATAAAAGGGCTTTAGAGAATTAACATGGTACACTTTAGGCTTTAGGTTTGAGGTGGGGGATGCTATGAGATAGTTAACTACTTTCAGGTGCTCTTGGACCGTAAATGGCCCTTCCGACGACGCTTCCATTTTATGGGCCTGGAGCGCCTTTAAGACGATGACTTGGTCCCCTCCTTTGAAGGAACGCTCTCTGGCAAGTTTATTGTACAAAGCCTTTAGCTTTTTTTGAGCATTTTTTAGGTTTTTTCTAGCAAGGTTCGGAGGGTGTTTTGTAGGTGGTTTACAAAATTCAGAATGTTAGTTCCTGGAGAAGGCATAAACTCCTCTCATTGCTGCTTCACCAACTGTAATGGTCCCTTAACCTTGTGGCCATACATGTGTTCAAATGGTGAAAAACCTAAACTGGGATGTGGTACAGCCCTGTAGGCAAAGAGCAACTGCTGTAACACTAGGTCCCAGTCACTGGAGTACTCATTTATGAATTTATGTATTATGACCCCCAAAGTTTATTAAACTTCTCCACCATGCCATTTGTTTGATGGTGGTAAGGGGTGGCAACCAAGTGGTTCACCCCATCAGCTTCCCAAAGGCTTTTCATGGTCCCTACCAGGAAATTAGTTCCTGAATCTGTAAGGATGTCGGAGGGCCAACCTACCCTGGCAAAAATGTTTGTTAATGCCTGGCACACACTTTTAGCCCTGGTGTTGCTTAGAGCTACTGATTCCAGCCATTGGGTGGCAAAATCCATGAAAGTCAGTATGTACTACTTTCCTCTGGGTGTCTTTTTTGGAAAAGGTCCCAGAATATCCACAGCTACTCTCTGAAATGGAACCTTAATGATGGGGAGTGGCTGGAGAGGGGCTTTGACCTGGTCTTGGGGTTTTCCCACTCTTTGGCACACCTCACAAGACCAGACGTAGGTAGAAACGACCTTGCCCATTCCCTCCCAGTGGAAGGACTTCCCCAAATGGTCTTTGGTTCTGTTCACCCCAGCATGACCACTAGGGTGATCGTGGGCTGAACGCAAGAGCTTTACCCTGTACTTAGTTGGAACTACCAACTGTCTCTGAGGACACCAGTCCTCCTGGTGCCCACCAGAAAGAGTTTCCTTGGATAAAAGTCCTCTTTCTACCACAAACCGGCATCGATTAGAAGAGCTGAGAGGCGGTGCGTTGCTCCGTGCTGCCGTCCAAGCTCCCTGGAGGCTTTCATCTGCTTCCTGTTCAGCCTGGAACTGTTCCCTTGATGCTGGAGACCTCAGTTCCTCACTGGATGGTGGACTTGGGCTTGGTCCCTCTGGAAGCGATGCAGGGGATGGGGCTGGTTCTGGGGACAGTGACCCACTCTCCGCGGGTGCGCTAGGTTGGGGTTCAGGCTCCAGCTTAGCCTCTTGTGCAGGTTCATCTGCTGCTGCCAGTGCAGGCTCGGTGGTGCCCTCTGGTGTTGGAGCTGTAAATGGGGTTGCAAGCGCTGGACTCAGGGCTGGCAATGGTTCTGGTGCTGGTTGCCCCACCAGTTCTCGTTCTGGGACTGGCTCTGGCTGGGTCTCTGGGACTGGATCCACTACTGCTGTTGCAGATGTTGGGATGGGGTCTGGTTCCACCACCACAGTCTGGGTCTCTGGTAACATTGACGAGGCCCTTGTGAAGGCTCAGGAACAGAGCTAGGTGTGACAGCTTGCTTAGCCTGGCTGCTGGTGACCATTCCCACCCTCTTGGCCAAGTCTTCCTCCAGCAGCATGGGAATGCAATAATTATCATAGACTGCAAAAGTCCACATTCCTGGCCGGCCCTTTTACTGGACAGGCATCTTGGCTGTAGGCAAGTCAAAAGAGTTTGACTTGAAGGGTTGAATTGTCACTTGGGCCTCTGGGTTGATGAATTTGGGATCCATCTAGGATTAGTGGATAGCTGACTCCTGTGCTCCAGTGTCCCTCCACGCGATTTTTCCCGCCCACACTCACAGTTTCCCTTCACTCTGAGGGTATCTGGGAGGCATCTGGGCCTGATCCCGGTGCAATGAATTGTAATCTGTTGGGGTTCTTGGGGCAGTTGGCTTTTACATGCCCCGGCTCTTTACATTTAAAATATTGCCCAGCTGACGGGTCAGTGGGGTGAGGTGGTTTGCTGGAGAATGGTGTGGTGGGATGATAAGGTGTCTGGGGTTTTCCTTGGGGTCTAGGTGGGGCCTTAGGCTGCCCCCAGTGGTATGGTGTGGTCTCAGGGTGCCCCTTCCGGTATCCACCCAAACTGCTACCAGGGTTGTTCCTCTTTGCTATCTCCACCCATTTTGTTCCAATTTGCCCCGCCCTCTCTGGCAGTCTGGGATCGCTTGTATTGATTAGCATAAGAAGCAAGACTTTCTGCTAAGTCCATTTTCTTATCCCACAAACAATGTTTTACATCATTATTGGTCACAGTCAGGAACTGCTCCTGTATAACCAAAGACACATTCCTTCAAAGCTAGTTACACCCCTTCTTTTGTCCCATTTATCTAACAGATCCTTCATCTGGTTTACATAAGACACATTACTTAGTCCAGCCCTTCTCTTAAGGGCTTTAAATTTTACTCTGTAAGTTTCAGGTGTAATTTGAAATTATTTTAAAACCAAATCCTTCAATTATTTTAAAACCAAATCCTTCAAAATCCTTTCATAGTCAGAAGCATCCTTAATAAGCATTTTGTTGAATATGTCCAGAGCTCCTTTTGTCAATTTTGCCACCAATTTGGTCATTCTGTGATCTTCAGGAATTGCATGGAGGGTGCGCTGTCTCTCAAAGGTGATGAAATATTCAGCAATATCATTGGATTCATCATATTGTGGACATAGTCGCTCCCATTTGTGGATTTTTAGGGATGTGGAGCAGCTGCTCAAGGGTTCCATCTTTTCAGCTCCATAACGGCCAGTTCATCCTTCTGGGCCTCAGGCTGGGCCTGTATTTCTCTGTCTTTTAACTTCAGGGCTCATTTATGGGCAGCCTCCTCCCTAGCTGCCTCTGCCTCCAAGTGTTTTGCCTCCTTCCTTTCCTCCGCATCCAACTCCAAGCACTTTAAGGACATTTGTCTTTCATGTTCTTTCTGGTTTTTTTCAGCTTCCAATTTGGCTAATTTTAGTTTCTTTTGGACCTTACTTTCTGCCATCCTAGCCTTCCTGTACTAAACCTAGCCTAACCCGAGAGCTAGAAAGGAAAAAAGAAACAGCTTGTGAATTCCCTTGCGGGAACTTAACTACTCTGCCCTCAGGCAGAGAAAAAAACTTCCAGCTCTTCTTAGCTTAAAAAAAAAAAAAAAGTCCTTTAAAAAAAAAACCTTCCTGGTTTTCAAGCCCAAAAGAAAAAAAAGTGTCCTTTTAATATCCTGAGGTCTGTGCTTCTGGTTCAAAATGATCCCACCTCTCCCACCATGTCAGGGTTCCCTCCCTACTCTGAACTCTGGGGTACAGATGTGGGGACCCACATGAAAGACCCTCCTAAGCTTATTTTTACCAGCTTAGGTTAAAAACTTCCCCAAGGCACAAATTCTTTCCTTGTCCTTGGACGGTATTGCTGCCACCACGAAGTAATTTGTACAAAGATTTAGGAAAAGGACCACTTGGAGTTTCTATTTCCCCAAAATATCCCCCCAAGCCCCTTCACCCCCTTTCCTGGGGAGGCTTGAGAATAATATACCAAGCAATTGCTTTTAATAAAAGTACAGAGCAGACCCTTTATGTTTAGGACTCTAAAATTAATCAGGTTCTTAAAAGAAGAACTTTATTATAAAGAAAAAAGTAAAAGAAGCACCTTTGTAAAATCAGGATGCAAGGTAATTTCAAAGGGTAATAAAAAGATTTAAAACACAGAAGATTCCCCTCTAGGCTTAACTTCAAAGTTACAAAAACAGGAATAAACCTCCCTTTTAGCATAGGAAAAATTCACAAGCTAAAATAAAGATAATTTAACACATTTCCTTGCTATTACTTACAATTTTTGTAATTTTAGATGTATTATTTCAGTGGGAGCTGGGTTACTATGATTCTACTCAGCTGCTTGGTCTCTCTCTCTGTCCTGAGTGGGAACACACAAAGAGAGCACAAAGGAAACCTTCCTCCCCCCCAGATTTGAAAGTATCTTCTCTTCCTATTGGTCCTTCTGGTCAGGTGCCAACTAGGTTAATGGAACTGATTAACCCCTTACAGGTAAGGGGATTCTGTACCTCTGCCCAAGAGGGATGTTATGTTACTGCATTCATGAAGGTTGTTACCCTTCCCTTTATATTTATGACACTAGTCATTTCGCATAGTAAAAGTCTCAAGTCAGCATGTCAACAGAGAACAAATTGCAAACCCCATAATCTCCCTAGACAACACTAACAATATTTAGCATTGTTTCAGAGTAATGCAACATTATCTTTTGAATGCATGCAAATGTATTTTAATATGTCAGAAGAGCACTTCAGAGAATTTAAGGTTTTTCTGTTCATTCTGTTTATTATCAAAGCCTTTCCAGCAGGATCAGATGAGCAAACACCCTGTACATTAAGCATATAATTTCTATGATACAACAATTTCAGCTAATAGATATTTCAGGTGACGGTGCTGTTGACAATCCTTGACTTTCTTTATGTAAGAATCGTGGTTGAAATGTCATGTCACTCTGTTTCAACATGAGAATTTCGGTAAGCGTAACTGGGAGGACGGCAACATGGCCTAGTGGATGGACCACGAGATTGGTACTCAGGAAATCTATGCCTGGCTCTGCCACTGACCTCTTATATGACTTTGGGCCAGTCACTACATCACTGCTCCCCCTCCCATCTATTTAGATTGTAAGGCTCCTGGGGGCAGGGACTGTCACTTGCTAGGTGTGTGCCTCGCACAATGGGGCCTGATCTTGGTCAGGGGCATTAGGCACTAATGTAATGTAAATACTAACATGCATAGCATCTAATGCAGGGGTCGGCAACCTTTCAGAAGTGGTGTGCCAAGTCTTCATTTATTCACTCTAATTTAAGGTTTCATGTGCCAGTAATACATTTTAACGTTTTTAGAAAGTCTCTCTCTATAATATATAACTAAACTGTTGTTGTATGTAAAGTAAATAAGGTTTTTAAAATGTTTAAGAAGCTTCATTTAAAATTAAATTAAAATGCAGATCTTATCAGTTTAGTGTGAGCCTTGCCCTTGATTTTCCTTGCTGAGTTTTCCAATGTCTGGCATGTAGGATAGTTTAAGCTGCATATAGGCTTCTGAGTGATCAGTTGTTAACTGGCTCCAAGAGGGACAGAGGACAGATTTCATGTGTGAAAATACCTATTCACACAAGTATGTAGATCCAAATGCTGAAAGAATTGCAAACACAATTTTCTTCGAACAGTTAAATTTCACTGGCAGGGACGTCCAACAGGTCAGAATAGAGGCCCCATGATCTCTGTCAGTAGCTTTAAGTGCACTCCACAGATCTCCAAACTTTGATGCCCACAATTCTGAGCTTTTTAACTGAATGAGCTGCATTTTGAAATCTTCAATACCCATCCACTGAAATACAGACAAATCCAAGTCTCTTTTATTGAACTTTTCAGGTTTAATTAGAAAATAAAGCATTGGGCCAAATCGCTGGAAATCTTGAAATCTGTTAGAAAATTCTGATTCCAGTTCTTGCATGTACATTCTAATCTCATCGACACTGACAGTGCAATGTGTCGATAGCTCTTTTATGTGTTGGAAGTAGCAGAAAGTTGAAGTTTGAATATCCCGAGAAAAAACTGCTAGTTTTACAACAAATGCCTTCCAGGTTTCATAAAGATCCAGACCCTTTTGCCCTGCACCCTGGAGACGGAGGTTGAGTTTGTTTAGGTGAGCGGTGATGTCAGTTAGAAACATGAGCTTTACAAAGCCATTTGTCATCATCCAGTTCAGGGTAGTTTTGTCCTTTTTCCGACAAAAAGGCCTTGATTGCATCAAAACAGTTTACAAAGCGCACCAAAACCTTACAACGACTTAGCCACCAAATGTTGCTGTGAAGTGAAAAGAACGGACATCTAACTTTGCTTTCTTAGGAGCTGACATTTTATCAGATGTACCCCTCAACTTACAGTGGGGAAAAAAATCGCGACAGACGGCATGCAAAATGTCAAACGCAATGTGCTGATCCACGGGACGTGATAGTGATGTAAGCACCAAATCAGGACTTTAAAATATCCCAGTACAGTGGTGCTGGAACAATTTTTAAGGTGGGGGTGCTGAGCTGCACCCTCTCTTGCCCCTGTCTTCACCCCTCACTGCCCCATGCTGGAGCCAGTGGGCCAGAGCTGGGGATGGCTTCAGAGCCGGGGCCAGCAGCAAGCTGAGCGGGGGCCAGCAGACGGGACCCCGGGTGGCAGGGAGCCGGTGGTAGGATCCCAGGCCTGCAGCAGAGCCCCTGGGACTGGTGGCCAGGACCCGGGCAGTGTGAGTGCCACTCAAAATCATCTCGTGTGCTGCCTTTGGCATGCATGCCATAGGTTGCTGACCTCTGGTCTAATGTAAGGGGAAAGGTGAAGGAGGAGGATGGAACAGCCACAATATGCTTTCTTTTAATCGTTTCTACACTATGTGTTTCCTAGTGACCTGGGCTGGAATGCTAGGGCCCAAGCCTGCAATCTGAGTAATCCTTGGGCACAATAATAGCCCCAGTGAACTCTCTCATGTGAGTAAGGGTTGCAGGATAAGACTCATCAGGAATAAGCACATTTTAAAAACTGTATCTAGTTCTCAGGAGACCTGGGTTCAGTCCCTAGCTCTGCCACTGGTTTGCTGTGTGACCTCGGACCCATCACATCAAGGCTCTGTGCCTCAGTGTCCCCACCTATAAGATGGGAACAACAAGACTGGCCTTCCTTTGTAAAGTGCTTTGAGATCTACAGATGCAAAGTGCTCTGAAATAGCATAGTATGCTTATTGTACATGACACACTGCTCACGTGGGGAGAGGTTACAGGGACAGCCCTCGTTTCTGCCCATACAATCTCCTTGATCTTAACAGGGTCACATGATGTAGCGGACAGCAGAACTTGGCTTACAAAGTGTCTATTCTGCCTTTAAATGACACACTCAGTTCTCAGGACTGTCACTGGGGATGAAATGCAGATCAATGGCAGGCTAAACTGCAGGCTGCATGGACACCATCTGCCAGGTGTTGTCGGCAGGAACAAGGAACCGGTTCAGTAACGAGAGGTTCCTCTTCACATTAACAAACACACGGGCTTGGACCCCCCACCCAGAAACCTGGGAAAAGTAAACACCACCTGTGGTCATCCTTAACCTTAATCCTTCCCCTCTTGCTAGCACTGCATCTGGGACACAGGGATACAGCATCCGTTTGGGAAAACATAGCAACAGTGGATGTCAATAGCACATACACACACACCCATGCTCTTATTATGTATTATGTGGGTCACAGCCACACAATATATATAGGTTTCAGAGTAGCAGCCGTGTTAGTCTGTATTCGCAAAAAGAAAAGGAGGACTTGTGGCACCTTAGAGACTAAGCAATTTATTTGAGCATAAGGTTTCGTGAGCTACAGCTCACTTCATCGGACGCTTATGCTCAAATAAATTTGTTAGTCTCTAAGGTGCCACAAGTACTCCTTTTCTTTTTACAATATATATACTACCTACATGGCCCTGATGATGTCACATGGGCCGCAGCTGTGTGCTGACTGGGCCGCAAGTGGCCTGCAGGCCGCGGATTGAGAACCACTGCTCTAGAGTTTCAGGCCACAGAGCTTGAATGCTGTATCCTCTTATTAATTTAGAGAGAAAAATTCCCACATCACTAATAACAGGCTTTTTATTCAGGGAGCTATGTAAGATTTGTATTAAAATTGAGATTGGTGAATCACACATAGAAACATGAAAACTTTTATTCAATACACAAATACAACCAATCAAATATAATTGCAGTCGTGAAAATTCAAGATAAATGTAGCAAAACAATCCTCTGCACAGTACCTGCTCACAACCCTATGGAGATCATCAGAAGTATCAAAGGAGAAGATGGAAGGAAAGGTAAATAGAGAAGCAACATAAGTGGGCATGACGTCCAAGTGTCCACCATTTTGTCATCCCAATGCTGCAAATAGGATTGAGCATACACCTCTTTTATATACTTTCATCTTTCATCCCACACAAATCCGGGACCATATTTGATTTAGGTCTAGCCCCTTTTCCATATTTGTCATCTGGAGAACCTTAATTGGGGTTCTCATAGCTAACATCAGCAATTTTGTGTCAACTTCTCCAACACATTAATGCGGTTAACCTCAGGGTTACAACACCAGAGTTATGAACTGACCAGTCAACCACATACCTCATTTGGAACCAGGTGTACACAATCAGGCAGCTGCAGAGACAAAAAAAAAGACAAAAAAACAAACAAAAAAAAGCAAATGCAGTACAGTACTGTGTTCAATGTAAACTACTAAAAAAATAAAGGGAAAGCAGAATTTTTCTTCTGCATAGTAAAGTTTCAGAGCTGTATTAAGTCAATGTTCAGCTGTAAACTTTTGAAAGAACAGCCATAATGTTTTGTTCATAGTTATGAACATTTCAGGTTTACAAACAATCTCCATTCCTGAGATGTTCGTAACTTGGAGGTTCTACTATATTTCAAGATGAAACTGTCTTTTTGTGATTTGTTTGTCACAAGATACATATTGCTCAATCCTATTAACCCAGGTCAAGCACATTAGGCTAACTATCTAGGTCTCATGCTTTTGCAAAACCTATAACAAATATTTTTATAAATTGTCTGTTTCCCTACTTGCCTTACAGCTTTAATTGTTTTCCTTGTTGGCACATGTCTTAACATATAAATTATATAACTTCTTTAGATACAGACCTCTCAAAATCAGGTTAGGGGACAAAGGTCAACAATGCGTAGCAAACAATTGCATGTTGTGGGTGACATGAAACCTCACAGCCAGCAGTTAGGCTCCGTGCAAAGAGTGCAGGGTAGGAATCCAAGCCCTGACCATCAGGCAGGCTGTGTGGGAGTGCTTTGCAACCCCTCCATTGCTGCTGTGTTAGAATATTGACATGGTCCCTTTGCAGGAGTTCTGGGCCACAGGATCATACAAGTACAGACCCAGTAGCCCTTCTCTCTCCCATTCCCCAGTGGCTCTGCCCATGCTGAGCTGGGCTGGCATGCATACACCTCCCTGCACAGTCGCCTATCCTGTGTCCCTACCAGGCATGAAAGGTGAAGTGACACAAAAGCTTTTGTATAAACCCTCCATGTTATTGAAGGACTGAACTCAAACCCCTGGGTTTAGCAGGCCAATGCTCAACCCACTAAGCTATCCCTCCCTCTGGTATTTCAGGCAGGACTGAATCTCCATTAAAGTTTTCAAGGTGCCCCTGACAGACCTCACCAAAACGATTGTTGGCTGTTGATTTCACGGAGGGAGGGAGGGAGGGACGGGGGAGCAAATGAATACAAAACAAATCTGGTCTATTTCTTGTTTTGATCCACTCCATCTATCTTTTACATTTTTGGCTGGCACTCCACCGAATTAATGCACTTAATGCACTTAGAGCATTTTTGTGGGGACACACACAACTGACTATATAAAAACGATTTCTAAAAAACCGACTTCTATAAATTCGACCTAATTTCGTAGTGTAGACATGGCTAACTGCAGAGATGAAAGACACACACTTGGAGAAATGCCAGAGAAAGGGAAAAGGAGGAGACAGCCAACGTAGATGTTTGGTAACACTGAGTCCTAAAGAGAATATAGCACAAATGGGGAAAATAGCCCATACACACAGCAGTCAACAAGTCTTCAAGCTAAAATTTTGATTTAAACGTACAACTCCTTCCTCTCTAAAAGAAGGCTAGTTATCTGTTCAGTAATCCAGAAACAATGGCCAATTCTCCTCTCTTCTGAATGCTGGATGGACACAGCCATATTATTTTAATTACAGTGCTACTCAGGAAGATCATGGCCAGATTATTTCAATAAAAAATAGATTCATAGATTCATAGATACTAAGGTCCAAAGGGACCATTATGATTATCTAGTCCGACCTCCTGCACAACGCAGGCCACAGAATCTCACCCACCCACTCCTGCGAAAATCCTCTCACCTATGTCTTAGCTGTTGAAGTCCTCAAATCATGGTTTAAAGACTTCAAGGAGCAGAGAATCCTCCAGCAAGTGACCCGTGCCCCATGCTACAGAGGAAGGCGAAAAACCTCCAGGGCCTCTTCCAATCTGCCCTGGAGGAAAATTCCTTCCCTACCCCATATATGGCGATCAGCTAAACCCTGAGCATATGGGCAAGATTCACCAGCCAGATACTACAGAAAATTCTTTCCTGGGTACTCAGATCCCACCCCATCTAACATCCCATCACAGGCCATTAGGCCTATTTACCATGAATATTTAAAGATCAATTAATAACCAAAATCATGTTATCCCATCATACCATCTCCTCCATAAACTTATCGAGTTTAATCTTAAAGCCAGATAGATCTTTTGCCCCCACTGCTTCGCTTGGAAGGCTATTCCAAAACTTCACTCCTCTGATGGTTAGAAACCTTTGTCTAATTTCAAGTCTAAAATTCCCAATGACCAGTTTATATCCATTTGTTCTTGTGTCCACATTGGTACTGAGCTTAAATAATTCCTCTCCCTCTCCGGTATTTATCCCTCTGATATATTTATAGAGAGCAATCATATCTCCCCTCAACCTTCTTTTAGTTAGACTAAACAAGCCAAGCTCCTTGAGTCTCCTTTCATAAGACAGGTTTCAGAGTAACAGCCGTGTTAGTCTGTATTCGTAAAAAGAAAAGGAGCACTTGTGGCACCTTAGAGACTAACCAATTTATTTGAGCATAAGCTTTCATGAGCTACAGCTCACTTCATCATAAGACAAGTTTTCCATTCCCCGGATCATCCTAGTAGCCCTTCTCTGTACGTGTTCCAGTTTGAATTCATCCTTCTTAAACATGGGAGACCAGAACTGCACACAGTATTCAAGGTGAGGTCTCACCAGTGCCTTGTATAACGGTAGTAAAACCTCCTTATCTCTACTGGAAATACCTCTCCTGATGCATCCCAAGACCGCATTAGCTTTTTTCACAGCCATATCACATTGGCGGCTCATAGTCATCTTATGATCAACCAATACTCCAAGGTCCTTCTCCTCCTCCGTTAATTCTAATTGATGTGTCCCCAGCTTATAACTAAAATTCTTGTTATTAATCCCTAAATGCATGACTTCTCACTATTAAATTTCATCCTATTACTATTACTCTAGTTTACAAGGTCATCCAGATCCTCCTGTATGATAGCCTGGTCCTTCTCTAAATTGGCAATACCTCCCAGCTTTGTATCATCTGCAAACTTTATTAGCACACTCCCACTTTTTGTGCTGAGGTCAGTAATAAAATGATTAAATAAGATTGGTCCCAAATACAATTAGTCCTCAAAAAATACACATTTAAAATAAAAGAAGTACTTGTGGCATCTTAGAGACTAACAAATTTATTTGAGCATAAGCTTTTGTGAGCTACGGCTCACTTCATCGGATGCATGCAGTGGAAAATACAGTGGGGAGATTTATATACACAGAGAACATGAAACAATGGGTGTTACCATACACACTGTAACAAGAGTGATCAGGTAAGGTGAGCTATTACTAGCAGGAGAGCAGGGGGAGGGGGAGGCACGGACCTTTTGTAGTGATAATCAAGGTGGGCCATTTCCATCAGTTGACAAGAACATGTGAGGAACAGTGGCGGGGGGGGGGGGGAAACATCGGGAAATAGTTTTACTTTGGAGTCTGTTTTTGAAGTTTTTTTGTTGAAGAATTGCTACTTTTAGGTCTATAATCAAGTGACCAAAGAGACTGAAGTGTTCTCTGACTGGTTTTTGAATGTTATAATTTTTGACGTCTGATTTGTGTCCGTTGATTCTTTTACATAGAGACTGTCCAGTTTGGCCAATGTACATGGCAGAGGGGCATTGCTAGCACATGATGGCATATATCATATTGGTAGATGGCAGGTGAATGAGCCTCTGATAGTGTGGCTGATGTGATTAGGCCCTATGATGGTGTCCCCTGAATAGATATGTGGACACAGTTGGCAATGGGCTTTGTTGGAAGGATAGGTTCCTGGGTTAGTGGTTTTGTTGTGTGGTGTGTGATTGCTGGTGAGTATTTGCTTCAGGTTGTGTGGCTATCTGTAAGCAAGGACTGGCCTGTCTCCCAAGATCTGTGAGAGTGCCCCTGTGCCATGTACATTGGCCAAACTGGACAGTCTCTATGTAAAAGCATAAATGGACACAAATCAGACGTCAAGAATTATAACATTCAAAAACCAGTCGGAGAACACTTCAATCTCTTTGGTCACTTGATTACAGACCTAAAAGTGGCAATTCTTCAACAAAAAAACTTCAGAAACAGACTCCAACGAGAGACTGCTGAATTGGAATTAATTTGCAAACTGGATACAATTAATTTAGGATTGAATAAAGACTGGGAGTGGATGTGTCTTTACACAAAATAAAACTATTTCCACATGTTCGCCCCCCCCCGCGCTGTTCCTCACATGTTCTTGTCAACTGCTGGAAATGGCCCACCTTGATTATCACTACAAAAGATCCCCCCCCCCGCTCTCCTGCTGGTAATAGCTCACCTTACCTAATCACTCTTGTTACAGTGTGTATTGTAACACCCATTGTTTCATGTTCTCTGTGTATATAAATCTCCCCACTGTATTTTCCACTACATGCATCCAATGAAGTGAGCTGTAGCTCACAAAAGCTTATGCTCAAATAAATTTGTTAGTCTCTAAGGTGCCACAAGTACCCTTTTCTTTTTGCGAATACAGACTATCACGGCTGCTACTCTGAAACCTGACATTTAAAATAAAACGCCCAAGTACATAGTTTCCTGAGCCACTCTTTTCTCAAAAAATTAAGCCGGTTAAAGTCAGACATTTCCTGAGAAGGTGACACACCTGTTTGGCATTCTGCTTTCGGCTTCGGATCGGTACAGCTTAAGCTTTGAAATAATATGCTGAAGTTGCGGGTTTACAGCAAAGATACTCCTAATTAACTCAAAGATCAGATGTGTGCTCCATAGTGGTCCCACTATAACATGATAGGGGGTGCCAGGATCTCCATTGCATAAAGAGGTGTACAAATAAATCCTGTCCTCTCACCCCTCTGCATTTTATCTTAATTGCCATTTTACCACTGACATAGAAGATATTTCTGCCTACCTTAATATTCTACCTGAGCCTCCAATTCAGATCAGATATTTGATACTTTCTTTCCCCCTCTGAGTCTTTTCCCTCTGTCCTTCTCAGCCATGTGTTGGGGTAGCATTTCAAGCCAGGCCTACACTTTGATGTTGCAAATCCCCACTCCAAAGAAACTTCCACTGGCCAAGAGTTATGATCGGATGAGGGACAACAGATAAGTCACACCCCTTGTGCGGAATTCTATAATTAAGAATTAAGATATAGGGTGAGATTTTTAAAGGGAACTAGATGCCTACAGATGCAGATTGGTAGATAGCAATCAAAAGCACGTAGGCATCTAATGCCCATTGATTTATACACACACACACACACACACAGAGCCTGTGTGACTACACTAGATAATGGTAGTGTACCACAAAGTACCAACCATTTACAAGGAAATTAAAGGCTCCCTTGAATAATGCCCATGCCCATTGCTCATTCATTACACAATCCCCTTCAAATCAGATCAGAGTAGCAGGCCAGCAAAGGGCATCCAAAGAAATTCCCTTTGAATTTGATTGATCAAGCCATGCCTTTTGAACATGTTTGCTAAATTTTATTGCCATTGTATAGGATTTGGGTCTGAAAAGAAGCTGAGACACACTGCTCAGCCTCAAAGCTGTTGTCTGTCTATTTGAAACGTGTGAGTCCTGCAGCCCTAATTGCTTTTCCTGGAGGATCAGAGCATTAGTGTCCCACTCATAAAGTCAGACTGGATATTTCATTGGCCTAGAATAAAAAAGACAAAAATAATTCAATCAAACCCCACTGATAAAGATGTCCATGAAAGCCCTGTCACTGACAGTCCTATAGAAAGATACAAGCATGAATAATATTATGGTAAATTTGAGCATTGTTCATCCAATAAGAAAAGGAGTACTTGTGGCACCTTAGAGACTAACAAATTTATTTGAGCATAAGCTTTCATGAGCTATAGACAAGGGACCGAATGGCTTGGCAGCAGTTCTGCAGAAAAGGACCTAGGGGTTACAGTGAACAAGAAGCTGGATATGAGTCAACAGTGTGCCCTTGTTGCCAAGAAGGCCAATGGCATTTTGGGATGTATAAGTAGGGGCATTGCCAGCAGATCAAGGGACGTGATCGTTCCCCTCTATTCGACACTGGTGAGGCCTCATCTGGAGTACTGTGTCCAGTTTTGGGCCCCACACTAGAAGAAGGATGTGGAAAAATTGGAAAGAGTCCAGCAGAGGGCAACAAAAATTATTAGGGGACTGGAACACACGAGTTATGAGGGGAGGATGAGGGAGCTGGGGATGTTTAGTCTACAGAAGAGAAGAATGAGGGGGGATTTGATAGCTGCTTTCAACTACCTGAAAGGGGGTTCCAAAGAGGATGGCTCTAGACTGCTCTCAGTGGTAGCAGATGACAGAACAAGGAGTAATGGTCTCAGGTTGCAGTGGGGGAGATTTAGGTTGGATATTAGGAAAAACTTTTTCACTAGGAGGGTGGTGAAACACTGGAATGCGTTACCTAGGGAGGTGGTAGAATCTCCTTCCTTAAAAGTTTTTAAGGTCAGGCTTGACAAAGCCCTGGCTGGGATGATTTCATTGGGGATCGGTCCTGCTTTGAGCAGGGGGTTGGACTAGATGACCTCCTGAGGTCCCTTCCAACCCTGATATTCTATGATTCTAACTACATTCAGTTTCCCTTGGGTAGTATCCTCATCCCCAGCCTCCTGATCTGACAAGGAACCAATTGCAATCCATCCATCAGCATAATACTATTCGCACATCCCCTAGGCCACTGCTCCCAGCAAGCAGCTCTGCCTTGAATGCATGCAGATGCCATGAAGCATCAGGCATTCTCATCACTCTCATAGAAAACAAAGCACTTGGAGTCCACACCATTAATGAATGTTGGACGGTGCTCAGGGTTCCAGTGCACACGGCAGCCCCTCCCTGGGGTTCTCCTTTCTGAAAAGGTTGGTTTTCACTTGGGTGGGGGGCGGAGACCAATGCTCAAATACATGGATTTTATAAAGTAGTTGATTTATTCCACCCTGAGCTTTGGGATTATCTGGAAAGTTCATTTTAATCACATTAAAGTAGACCAAAGGGCAGGCTGTGCACTATGCTGCTTGCACAACCCTGCCCCATAGTTAGATACTAAGGTGAAAGGTGTCTTATAAATACTGCAGGGAAAACAGCTGGTTCACAGGGTCTGAAGTCATCACATTAAAAACAAACACAAAACCTAGGAAGAAAGAATAAAGCACTTAGTGAAATAGCTATTGTGAATTCCCACTTTTGCTGCTGGTAGCTTTTACTCTATATGTGTGTTGTTCGGGTGATAGCGTTAGCCTCCAGTCAAATCCTGCGTGGCTAGTTCGTATTCCTTTATGTTCTGAGACCCAAACAGTTTTGAATAGTGCTAGCTTCATTAAGATGATTTCCTGCCATTGATAGTAACCTACATGGCAATAGATTTTCACATTCCAACTCCTGAATCCATTCAAATTTCAGACCCTATGTGAATGCAATCCATGCTTATATGAACAATGCCACCATATGTCTGTAAGAACGATATCTCCAAAGAGAGAGGAAAGTTGGTCTAAGTGCACTGGTCTCAGACTTAGGATACCTGGATTTAAGTCCCTGCCATAGACTCACTTTCCAACATTGGGAAAATCATTTAATCTCCCTGTATGGTTGTTCCTTATCTGTACAATGAGGATTATAATATTTCCTTTGTCCTGTTTATTTAGACTGTAAACTCTTTGCGGCACAGACCTATGTGTATGTACAGCACTTACCACACTGGGGCCCTGTTCTAAGGTGTAGTATAAAAAATAATAGGGCCTGGTTCTGATTTCACTCATACCCTTGACTTCATTGGAGTCACTCCCGGTTCACACTGGCAACAAAGAGGTCACACCCAGGCCCAGGTAGTCCCAGTGTCCAAGCCCATCTGAAGGATGACTTAGAGGCAGGAGTCCTGTACTCCTTTGCAGTTCTGGGGCTACTACTGACTCCCTGGCAGCTGTTGTGAGGTGACTTTCCTTACACGAGGCTTTAACTATAGCACAGCCCCCTCATCAGAGAGAGGGCCAGACCTGGCCCAGCAACTTCATGGGTGAGGAGAGGAGTCCAGAACCCTTTGGTACAGCGTCTGGAATCCATCTATCTATAGTACCTATCTGGCCACCATTACTATAGTTCCTGAGCTGTACAACCCCACTGTGGGGGGCACAGAGGGGCTAAGTGATTTGCCCAGGGTCACAGGGTCTGCTTCCCATGGTCATTTGCCATTCCAAGTGGGCAGGGAAGAGGCAGAGCCACACACAAACCCCATCCATGCTGGTAGAGGACCTGACCAGGTGCGTAGGAGACTGTAAGCTGCACGCCCTTACAGGGTGATGTGGCAGACATGCTGCCCTGTCCCTCCCAGAGACCCCTGCACCAACCTGTGCTCATGATTGCACCTACCAAGCACAGCTGAGCCCAGAAGGAGCTCTTAGGTCTGAAAGACAGGAATTTGTGTCATGACTGCCATCTTTGCCAAGACACTGGAGCCTCCAGAACTGGAAGAGCAGGAACTGCTATAGCTTGAGCTAAAGCTCTGCAATTGGTGCCTCTAACAGATGGCTAGTCCCCTGCAGATCAGGCACAGAGGGGGCCCAGTAACACAACCCACCAGAAGGTTACACTTACGTACACACGATGGGATTTTTTCAAGAGAATGCAGCATTGGCTTAACACCACTCCCATTAACATCAAAAGGGGCTTTAGCACCAACTTCAATGGGAACAGCAGAGTTCAGATCATCTCTGAGCACTTCTGAACATCCTACTCATGAGGGGTAAAATGGGGCACAAGACACAGCAGTGCCCTTCAGACCCTGAGCAGATTCAGTGCCAATAAAGTTTCCAGGCAGCAGTGTGGTGCTTGTTTTCTTTTCTAAGCAGTTAGGCTGGTTCTAGCATTTACTAATTAAAAACAAACAAGGAGTGTTGGCACACAAACTCCGCTATTTGTCTGCAATTGCCTGTAACATTTAGGGATGGCCTGAATTCTCATTATAATATGAGATGTTCCTTGCTTTCTTGTACATTTTACCCTTATTTCCCCCTTTTGGTCCGATTATATTGGCTACCCTGAAAGAGAAATGTTCCAGCCTCTGGACACTAGATGAATATAAAAAGCCCTCAGTGGGTGTTTATTTGATCTATTCCCATGATTAATGCAGTGAAAAGCATGCAGTACCAACATTTCAAGTCTCTCTAAAGAATTACAGTTAAATCCACATACATGTCACTGTAACTAAATGAATCACCCAATAAAAGAACACAGTGTATTAATATGTAGTTTCTCTCCCAGTATGAATGCTAATTACTGCCAGTGCAGTAATTATGCAGGCCTTATGCCTTGTTTGCTGGTGTCAGTGGAATGTCTAAATGTCTTGGTTTGTGCCCTTTCCGGTAGCACTCCTGTCAGGGTTCCTTCCCCAGTCTGAACTCAAAGGTACAGATGTGGGGACCCGCATGAAAGACCTCCTAAGCTTATTCCTACCAGCTTAGGTAAAAACTTCCCCAAGGCACAAAGTTTTTGCCCTTGGATTAGTTAAACGCTGCCTCCACCAAGTGATTTAACAAACAATCAGGGAAAGGACCACTTGGAGTTTCTATTTCCCCAAAATATCCCCCCAAGCACCTTCACCCCCTTTCCTGGGGAGGCTTGAGAACAACAAGATGAGCACAGACCAGCCTTGGATTTTTAACATCCAAAAAAACCCAATCAGATTCTTAAAAAACAGAACTTTATTAGAAGAACAAAAAAAGATAAGAGAACAACTCTGTAAGATCAGAATGGAAAGTAATCTTACTGGCAGTCAGGTTCACGACACAGAAAATCTCTCTAGGCAAAACCTTAAGTTACAAAAAGACACAAAAACAGGAATACACATTTCTTCCAGCACAGCGAATTTCACAAGCCAAAACAAAGAAAGCCTAACGCATTTTCTAGCTAGATTACTTACTAACTTTACAGTAGTTGGAGGGCTTCCATCCTTGATCCGTTCCTGGCAAAGGTATCACACAGACAGACAAACGCCTTTTCCCCCACTCCAGATTTGAAAGTATCTTGTCCCCACATTGGTCATTTTGGGTCAGGTGCCAGCCAGATTACCTGAGCTTCTTAACCCTTTAAAGGTAAAAGGACTTTGCCTCTGGCCAGGAGGGATTTTATAGCACTGTATACAGAAAGGTGGTTACCCTTCCCTTTAGCAAAAAGAAAAGGAGTACTTGTGGCACCTTAGAGACTAACCAATTTATTTGAGCATGCGCTTTCGTGAGCTACACGAAAGCTCATGCTCAAATAAATTGGTTAGTCTCTAAGGTGCCACAAGTACTCCTTTTCTTTTTGCGAATACAGACTAACACGGCTGTTCCTCTGAAACCTTCCCTTTAGATTTATGACAACCACAGACTCTGATAAGAAGACACCTGGCCAGATTTATTGTCAAACGAAACACAGTCTCTAGCTCCCCGCATCAGATGTCTACAGTTCTGCTAGTACATATGTGCTCCCTGACAATGGATACAGCTCAGTCAGTGGTGGGACACTCCACTGCCCCCTGGGCTGGACAAAGACAACCACTCAGAGGTGCATTCTTATACACAGGTACAAACAGGTTACATATCACTTCTGATGTATTGAGGTACAGCCCCTCTATGCGTTAGGGTGCTGCCTCTCTCCTGGTACAAGTTGGTTTGAACAAACAAGTCTATCCATCGTATTTTCCTTTTGAACCTGTCTTTAGGATGGGTGTGCCTGTTCCTTGTTATCTCTGTGGAATGTGTTTGTACCAGGATGTTCTGGTGCCATCCTGGCACACATTCATCTCATTAGTGCTTATATGTGTATACATGCTTTTAGCAGCCTTCTTCTTGCCTACTTCTGTGAGCAGGGCCTGCCTCTGGCTCACAGTTTAACTTTGCTCTATGTTAGCAAAGTCTTGACCATTACTTCAGTTCAGGCCTCAGGCCTCATACTGGGCCTCTGATACCAAGGGTTTGTTTCAGGGACTCATCTTACTACAAGAGGTAGCAGGGAAGGGCAGACTTTCAGAGCTGTGTGTAGTTCCAACTATCATTATGAAAGTTGTCTGAGGCGGTGCAGTGAAGGGGAAACCGCCAAGAAGTCCTGGAAAGGACTGTCTGGGTGGAGTTTGGGAGGGCACAGAAAAAAAAGAGTTCTGAATGTGCTTTGGGGAGGGCAGGCATGGATCTGCTCAGTCTGCAGCATTATTAAGGACTTCAGAATCTGTGTTTGCTCCTCCATGACTTTAATCATTCGCTCAGCAGCGTCCTTAACAAATTCTTTATTTTCTT
This sequence comes from Caretta caretta, assembly GCF_965140235.1. Classification (NCBI taxonomy): domain Eukaryota; kingdom Metazoa; phylum Chordata; order Testudines; family Cheloniidae; genus Caretta; species Caretta caretta. The sequence goes on from NC_134209.1 coordinate 13,711,213, forward strand.
TTCTGTTCTGCCTTCCAGCTTCCCTCCACTCCTTCATTCCCTTTTCTCTGCATTGGATAAGTGCAGTACCTCCTGGAATATGTCTTCTTTGCTCCATCTTGGGCACTTTCTTATCTGGCGGAGACACTCGGCTGGTGTGTGTGAGGTGTTCCTCAAGGCCACATCTGCCAAAGCCCAAGGAACAATGCACAGAAGCATGATTGTTAAGTTAATGCACAGTATTGAAATATTTCAGTAAAATACACCTCTGGTAACATAACAATCCATCACTTTCTCACTGACCCTTGGCAAGCACAGATCTTGGTGAACACCCAAACTATGGTGGGTGTTGGCTGGGCGTAGAGGGGGTGCTCTATAAGGGGAAAAGAGCACTCAGCAAGGATTGCAGGTGGCTAGGGAAAAAATTCTAAAATTCTCCCACACTTTTCCACAGGTGGGGGTCATTGTAGCAGATATTTCACTGCTGAGGGTAAGCAGGGAAGCGAGGGTACATCTACTCCATGCTTGTGGCTTCCGCCTTGGTCCCTATTCTGCTCACCAGTGTGTTGCTTTGGTCCCTGCACAAGTGACTCCCGAATGGTGCAGGAAAGTTTCCTACAATGGGGGAAAGGAACAAACCAGCTCTGCCAAGGAACCTTCAGCAGAGGATTGCTGAGTACCTCCAGGAAACTTTCCTAGAGAGCTCTCTGGAGGATTCCTGTGAGATTTTGGTGTGCATCAACTCCCTGTTCCACAGTACTGATTAGCTGCACCGGGAAATGTTCAGCTCACTGAAATACAACCAGCCGTATACATTTCTCTACCATGAAACCACTTCTGCACTACACAAACCACAGCCACTTACCAGGCATCACCTCTCCTGCTTCTTGCTCACCAGAGAGCAACTACTGAGACTGGGTAGACACCTTTGGAGTGGTGAACAGTTCTTGGCTGTGTGTCCCGCTGGGAGAACCTGCTGGGAGTTCCACATCATCATCTAACTCCACCTCTTCATCAGTGACTTTGTCCTCTGGGTTTGGTCCTCTTTCCACCGCATCCAGGCCTGCCGAAATATCCACGGGGCTCTTGGTGGTGGAATCAGCCCTGAGGATAGTGTACAACTCTTTACAGAACTGGCAGGTCTTTGGTGCAGCACCGGAGCGACAGTTTGCCCCCTTTGCCTTATGGTACACCTGCCTCAGCTCCTTTATCTTCGCTCTGCACTGCAGCATGTCCTGATCATAGCGCTTTTTGCGCAAGCCTTGAGAAATCTGCCCGTAGGTATCCCAGTTCCTACGGTTCAAGTGCAGCTGGGACTGCAGAGCTTCCTCTCCCCATATACTGAGCAGATCCATCTGGTCTGCAGTGGTCCAAGTAGGAGAGTGTTTGGTGCCATAAGCCACTGTGGTGACCTGGGAAGGTGTGATACAGTGACCACAAACACAGTTACAAGTAAATAAACCTTGTTTGTATTATAAGATACAAGTTACACTCAGACATCTAAGAGCTGAAACATATGTGACTTGCCCACCAACACCCACGCAGTCTAGGGCAGAACAAGGAATAGAACCCAGATCTCAAGTCTCAGGCTAGTGTCCTAACCACGGGACCATCCTGCCTCTCACCCATCAACTCTTGATGGGTTCCCCTTTAGTGTGAATTAGACAGCATGCACACCAACCTGAAATGAACAGTGACAGGGCACAGACTGCCTGCCCTTGCTAAGGACTGCTAGTACAGAGTAATAAAACTAGGGCTGGTCAACCCAATCCAGCACACGATATGAGAATGGCTTTTTGGGAAGATAAGGAATTGTCATCCCCCTAGGGAGGAGATAACAGCCAGAAGTGGAAGAGATTGAAAGAGACATGATGGAATAGTACATTCAGCCCTACAAGCCAGTTACAGGACAAGCTCTATTGCTTAGCTCTCATTTACTTCAGAGTCTATGGAAAGCTTAAGGTTTTCCTAACAATGTTAAACATCAGACAAATAAATATAAGGTGAAAAAGATAAAAGAAATAGTTCTTGACAGCTCTCTAACTACATCAAGTCTGACTCAAGTGTTTGACTCAGAATTATAGCAGGAACACACAAGGGAAAAGAATCCTGGAGCTTTAATAACTTGTACAATAAGAGTGGATTTAGTTTAAAGTAAAAAAAAAAATATATAAAAAGCGGCTTACAGAGTCATTTCCCCATGCTCCACTGGTTTACCAATTCATGAGATATGAGACCAGGCATATTAAATACTAATGTAATGGCATTTTTGATGACACAAACTAGTGAAAGCAATAGAGCAGTGGCATGTAATTTTATTTAGAGTTAACTTGAAGGCAGTAGGTTATACTATACAATTAGTTATTACAATGTATTAATCCTTTGCTAGGACAGCAATGAGCTTCGTGGTATAAGAGACTCAAGAATTAAAAACAGATTGTGCCCTAAAGAGCTTATGATCTAAGAGATAGAAGCAGAGATGAAACGAATTCCCCTTTCTAGTCTCCAATCTCTCTAAAAATTAATTAACAGGAATAGACAAAGAGGCAGGAAGTGTAACCATTTGGCCACACTGAATGAACATGATCACAGATCAAAACAACATTTTGTTTTGAGTTGTTGAAAGTAACTCTTCAATTATAAACCTGCCTTGCTGTCAGGCTACTAACAAGGGCAGTTGGGACCAAGAGTCAGAGCAGGCGCAAACCTGAAGCTGGGAGTAGCAGAGGAGGAGTTCATAGTCGAGTTCCAGGCCAGGGTGCAAGTCAGGTTTCAGGATCCAAGTCAGGAGGCAAAGACCAAATGAAGCAAAGGTCAAAGCCAGGAGTGGGAACAGTGATGGAGGCTACAGAAGATCCACTGTTGCCTAGACACTTCCAGCAATGCCCCTTGGGTTTATATAGGATTGGGAGCCAATCAGGAGCCATAAGGCTGCTGCCTATCTGACCCATAGAAGTGGGAATTCTCATGGCCTGTGTCTGCAGCAGGTAATGGGTAGCAGTGCAGAAGCTACTTACAGCTGCTGCTGAGTGACAGCATGGAGCTGCCAGCTAACTAGTAGTTCTGCAGGCCAGGGCTCTGCACCTGTGGGGACTTACACTGCTGGGCTGACTTTGTTTAGCTAGGCTGCCATGAGGTCAGGGGCATGGATGTGGGCTCGTAGGTATCACTTTTCAGTTCACAAGGTACCAGAGGGAGCTGCATTTCATTTGAGTCCATTATCTTGTGGGCCTCACACTTGTTATCCTTGGATCCACACCAGCAGCGGTGGTGGTTGAGCCCTGTGACCGCAAAAGGGTTGTCAATGTAGGGTTTTAGCAAGGATGTGTGAAACACTGGATGTATTTGGAAGGATTTTGGTAACTGGGGCTTCATGGTTACCAGGCTGATTACCTGGCTGATGGAATACAGCCTAAGATATCAGTGGTCAGTTTGCAACATGTCCAGTTGGTGTGGAGGCTTTGGGCGAAGAGCCACACTTTTTACCCAATGGCAAATGTTGGGCCTTCCTGGCACTGGCAGTCAGCATACTGCTTGTAGTCCTCCTTGGTCTTGTTCAGATGGGCCTTGAGTTCTCCTTGGATCTCATGGATCTACTGCATGCAGTCAACGGCTGTGGGATTGGTAGAGTTGACAGTATAGTTGAGTGGAGATGGGGGTGGAAACCACAGTTTGCATAGAGCAGGCTCTGTCTATTGGAGACATGGTTAGTGTTGTTGTAAGTGATCTCTGCTTGGGTAAAGAGGCTTGACCATTTGTCCTGGTGGAAATACCTGCTTCGCACTCGCTTTGTGCCGGTGTACATGGGTGTGATGCAGGAATTGCTGGGTGGAGTTCTCTGGCCTGTGTCATGCAAGAGGTCAGACATAGAAGTCTTAATGGGCTCTTCCGGACTTACAGTCTAATGGTGAATTCCTGGATCCCTTGAGGTCAATGGGAAAACTCTGATTATACATATGGGGAACTGAGGCACAGAAGTTCTATGGGTCTGTCTACACTACAGTCAGGAGGTATGATTTGCTGTGTAGATAAACTCAAGCTAGCTTTGGTCTAGCTAGCTACCTCCTGATTGCATTGCAGAAATTCCTTAAGTGACTTGCCCATAGTTACACAGGAAGTCTTTAGAGCAGCACGGAATTGAACTCTGGTCTCTTGAATCTTAGCTTACTGACCTAAGCACTGGGTCAGTGGTTTGAGATTGGCCTGCTAAACCCAGGGCTGTGAGTTCAATCCTTGAGGGGGCCATTTAGGGATCTGGGGCAAAAATTGGGGATTTGTCCTGCTTTGAGCAGGGGGTTGGACTAGATGACCTCCTGAGGTCCCTTCCACCCTGATATTCTATGATTCCTCTCTTGTGAAGAACCAAACTGGATGCTCTCCTGGGTGAGGTGAGAGGCAGGCAGACCCAAACTGATATGAGGCTTAGCCTTCAATCTACATGGAGGCCGGAGAGCAGCAGAGCATGATGTCAAGAAAGCTGTAGATCTCCTCCACTCCCCCATGTCTTCTCCTTTCTGCATGGCCAGCCTCTGTGCCATACTGCCACTGGCTACCTGTCAGCAGCAGCAGCAGCAGCGATGTTAACCCTGTAGCGGGAGTGTTACAAAGGGTGTAGTATAAGCTGTTCCTGCTCAGTCTTGTGTGGCATTTCCGCCTCTTCCAAAGAGGAATATGTTACATCTTATGCAGTGGCTGTTTCCCAACCTCTCTCAGGCAGGTTCTCTCTCGCTCTCTTTATACAATGCTTAGCACGATGATCTGAGTTCTGGAAAACATGCTTTTAATGAGAGTTAAGAAGTTCAATCATTTTAGTTTGTCCAAGAGAAGGTTAAGAGGTTACAGGATCACAGTCTACAAGCACCTACATGGGGAAGCGATTTCTGATTGTAGATGGTTTGTTAATCTAGCAGAAAAAGGTATGACAGCCAATGGCTAGAAGCTAAAGGAAGAAAAATTCAGACTAGAAATAAGGCTTTTTTTTTTTTAAACAGGAAGGGTGATGGATTAGTGGAACAACTTGCCAGGGGTTGTGATGGATTCTCTCTTAAATGAGGTCCAAATACCTTTCTAAAAGGTATGTTCTAGCTCAAGCAGAATTTATGGGCTTGATGCAGGAGTTGCTGTGCGAGGTTCTCTGTCCTGTCTTACACAGGAGGTAATACTCGATGAATGATTGTTTCTTTGGGCCCTGGGCTGGAACCCGGTGGAGCAGGGAGTGCCCAGGTTCCCCTACCTCTGGCCACTGACTCTCACCATTGGGAGACACAGGCACAGGCTCCTGTTTAGAGTATTGCCACTAGGTGGTACTGCCGGCCTCAGACTCAAAACCCGCCTTTGACATTCCCCCATCAGTCTTCTCTTCTCCAGATCCCTTTCTGCGGTATTCCTTCCTAGTCAGTCATTTCCTATGGGTGCAACTGATTGTTCCTTCCCAAGTGGAGTTCTGTGCATTTGTTCTTATTGAATTTTGTCCTATTTACTTCAGACCATTTCTCCAGTTTGTCCAGATCATTTTTAATTTTAACCCTATCCTCCAAAACACTTGCAACCCCTCTCAGCTTGGTATCATCTGCAAACTTCATAAGTGTACTCTCTCTGCCATTATCTAAATCATTGATGAAGATATTGAACAGAACCAGACCCAGAACTGATCGCTGTGGGACCTCTTCTGCCCTTCCAGCATGGCTGTGAACCACTAACTACTCTCTGGGAATGGTTTTCCAACCAGTTATATACCCACCTTATAGTAGCTCCATCTAGGTTGTATTTCCCTAGTTCATTTATGAGAAGGTCAAGTGAGACAGTATCAAAGGCTTTACTAAATCAAGATATACCACACCTACTGCTTCCCCTCATTCACAAGGCTTGTTACCCTGTCAAAGAAAGCTATCAGGTTGGTTTGACATGATTTGTTCTTGACAAATCCATGCTGACTGTTACATACCACCTTATTATCTTCTAGGTGTTTGCAAATAGATTGCTTGATGATTTGCTCCATTATCTTTCTGGGTACTGAAGTTAAGATGACTGGTCTGTAATTCCCTGGGTTGTTGTTATTCCCCATTTTATAGATGGGCACTATATTTGCCCTTTTCCATCTCTCCTGTCTTCCACGACTTTTCAAAGATAATCACTAATAGCTCAGATATCTCCTCAGTCAGCTCCTTGAGTATTCTAGGATGTATTTCATCAGGCCTTGGTGACTTGAAGACATCTAACTTGTCTAAGTAATTTTTAACTTGTTCTTTCCCTATTTTAGCCTCTGGCATTCACTATGTTAGAAGTCCAATCACCACCAACCTTCTTGGTGAAAACCGAAGCAAAAAAGTTCTTTAGCACTTCTGCCATTTCCACGTTTTCTGTTATTGTTCTCCCCATCTCATTGAGTAATGGGCCTACCCTGTCCTTGGTCTTCCTCTTGCTTCTAATGTATTTGTAGAATGTTTTCTTGTTACCCTTTATGTTTCTAGCTTGTGTACTCTCATTTTGTGCCTTGGCCTTTCTAATTTTGTCCCTACATACTTGTGTTATTTGTTTATATTCATCCTTTACAATTTGACCGAGTTTCCACTTTTCTCAGGACACTTTTTTGAGCTTCAGATCACTGAAGCTTAACCAGGAAATGGTTAAGCCAGGGGTGGTCTGCTGCCATATTTCCTAGCTTTCCTATGCAGTGGGATAGTTTCTTCTTGTGCTCTTAGTAATGTCAGTTTGAAAAACTGCCAACTCTCTTGAACTGTTTTTTTTTCCCCTTAGACTTGCTTTCCATGGTATCTTACCTATCAAATCCCTGAGTTTGCTAAAGTCTGCCTTCTTGAAATCCATTATTTTTATCCCCCAGTCTTTCCTTGTAGTTTTGAAGGAAAAATACCGAGGCTCCAGCCAGCGGGGACAGCCATTGCAGGGACCTCTGGACCATGGCCGGCTCTAGGTTTTTTGCCGCCCCTCCCCCTTTTTTTTGGCTTTTTCACGTTTGCACTTTGCAATGTTTTTTTGTTTTTTGACTGTTTAAAATTAAAAAAAAAGAAAACAGAATTTGTAGTTAGTGAAATAAAACAATTTCCTACTAGTGTACTCATTTACTCACCGGGCTGGCCATGGCGTCAGCTGGGCTGTGTCTGCCTGGGCAGAGCTAGGGCTGCCCCAGCGCCGGAGGCCTTGGCATAGGCAGGACGTCGGCGCCAACCCCAAGGCTCATGTGATCCGCACGGGTTGGACCAAGTCACGCTGCTGGCGGGGTGCCCAGCCTGGCTGTCGCTGCCGAGTAACCAGAGGAGCCTGGAGCTGTGTGGGAGGCACTGAACAGCTCTGCCTCCTGTCTCTCCTTCCCTGCGAGCATACCTGGGGGCTTGGCACTGCCCTCCGGAACTGGGAGTCGCAGCCCCGTGCTGGCAGGAGCAAGCAGCGGCCGTTAGGGAGAGGAGCAGGGGGGCCCTGCCCCTCCCCGTGCTACATAGCAAGACGTGGGGCCGTGGGCAGGGCTGCTACAGCCATTTCAGACCGGGCACCCCCCCCGCCAATGCCTGCTGCTTGCTCCTGCTGGCACGGGGCTACGACGTCCAGCTCCAGAGGGCAGCGCCAAGCCCCCGAGCATGCTCGTGGGGAAGGAGACAGGACCGGCTCTAGGAACGCCGCCCCTGGAACGCCGCCCCTGGAAATGTGCTGCCCCAAGCATGTGCTTGCTTTGCTGGTGCCTAGAGCCGGCCCTGCTCTGGACATTCCAAGAACTTTCTGCAGTTTTGACTGACTTTCTCTGCTGATTTCTCCAACACCTCCCCTCCCCCTCCCTCACAGTGTCTTCACCGTTTCATGCCATGCCTACTTCTCCTCCCCTGCCTTGTCCCCCTTGCCTCCCTCCGTTCCCCTCTAGCTGAACCCCTCCTGATCTACCTGCCCCCCCCCAAATTATACAACATATTTGCTGTGATCCCACTGATCACTCTGCTAGTGTCTTCTACCCTATCCCCCACCCTGTGTCTGTCCTGTCTATTTAGATTGTAAGCCCTTTGGGGCTACCCTGTCTGCTATCCCGGGCCCTAGTCTTGGTTGGTCCTTAGGCACCAATGTAATAAACATGATTAATTTTAAAAAAATGGTAAGGAACAATCCTGTATTCACTGGGAGCTGGACAAGATGATGTATGGGATTTTTTTCCCAGTGTTTGTCTGATTTTATGACCACCATAATGACAAGCAGCATTTTAAAAACATTTGTATAGGTTTATATCTTTCTTCCCCTAACTTTTGTTATCAGACTTAATTATTTTAATAGTTTAAAAGGAATAGACAAATAGAAGAGTGTCTATTGCAATAGGGAAAATATAATAATAAGACAATACCAATAGAAAGTGACAAAGAGAGCAAAATCTATTTGAAGGGTGTCAAGACGTACTTCACTCACTGCTGTAGTTCCTTCTTCTGGCCTTGTCTGGGGAGTAGCTCTGCCAGGTCGACACCGCTCCCTGTGGTTGCACTCTGTCACTCTCTCAGTCTTGTTGTCTCAGCGATCAACAATTCTAGCTTCATGGCTTGGCCCTCTGGCCGAGTTCTTCTCCCTTTTGGGATATCAAAGTCTCCCAGGACCCACAGTCCCAGCAAATATGCCCCATTCACTGCCCCATGGTGCCACTTCCTCAGATGCTGGTAAGGGAACCTGAGCCTGCCCTCTAAGCTGGGTTCCAGCCCAGGGACCCTACAACAAGCAGTCATGGTCTGTACAGTCCTGAACCTTACTACTGTATTCCTGGGATACTTGCTACCTTGCCTTCTCCCATGCTGAGAGGGGCTACAGCCTCCAACTCTCAGCTCCTGGGCTTTATACAGGCCTGTCCTGTTCCTCTCCAGCTGAGCTTGTTCTGTAATTAGTCCTCCATGTTCACCTACTCCCCCTCCAGGTGCAGCCTCGGCAGTTAAGTGTTCAGGCTTGGTGTGGGGTGGACACACTGTCACAAGGGGGAAAGATACAGTACATGCCACACCATGCCATTTCTTTGTGAATGGAAGCCCCAGGGGAAGGGCTATAACCATCTTGTTATAAACACCATTTTCCTCCTACGCACAGCAGCTGTAGCAGATTGTGAAAGAAAATGTGGAGGTAAATTCACAAGGTTTTAGGAAAGGGAAATAAATTGGAAGTAACAGAAAAAAAATTCTATAAATCCCAACTGCTCAGATAGATTTAGCCACACATAGCAATGGATTAACCTCAAACGTTGCAGCTGCTCACTTCAAATAAGTTGTCAAGGTTCCTCCCCCACTCTGAACTCTAGGGTACAGATGTGGGGACCTGCATGAAAACCTCCTAAGCTTACTTTTACCAGCTTAGGTTAAAACTTCCTCAAGGTACAAATTAATTTTACCCTTTGCCCTTGGAATTTCCACTGCCACCACCAAACTTTAACTGGGTTTACTGGGAAACGTAGTTTGGATGCATCTTTCCCCCCAAAATCCTCCCAACCCTTGCACCCCACTTCCTGGGGAAGGTTTGGTAAAAATCCTCACCAATTTGCATAGGTGACCACAGACCCAAACCCTTGGATCTTAGAACAATGAAAAAGCATTCAGTTTTCTCATAAGAAGACTTTTAATACAAGTAAAGGAATCACCTCTGTAAAATCAGGATGGTAGATACCTTACAGGGTAATTAGATTCAAAACATAGAGAATCCCTCTAGGCAACCTTAAGTTACAAAAAAGACACACAGACAGGGATAGTCATTCTATTCAGCACAGTTCTTTTCTCAGCCATTTAAAGAAATCATAATCTAACACATACCTAGCTAGATTACTTACTAAAAGTTTTAAGACTCCATTCCTGTTCTGTCCCCGGCAAAAACAGCATACAGTCAGCCCCAGACCCTTTGTTTTTCTCCCTCCTCCCAGCTTTTGAAAGTATCTTGTCTCCTCATTGGTCATTTTGGTCAGGTGCCAACGAGGCTACCTTTAGCTTCTTAACCCTTTACAGGTGAGAGGATTTTTCCACTGGCCAGGAGGAATTTTACAGGGGTTTACCCTTCCCTTTATATTTATGACATAAGTGCCCACCATTGTAGATGCTTATCTGAGCTCACCAACCTCCCAATCCTGAAAAGTCAAGAGGCACATGAGAACAAGCTGTTCACTAAGGTTTATGGTTATTCCTCTTGCAAACCTGAAATCCAGCTTAGTTTTCTAGTTTAGTTGAAGATTTGAGTGAAGGTTTATGTTGCTTCTTATTTTCCTTTTCCCTGAACCAGTTCACCCATCCTTAAAATGAATATCAGATGGATTTTTAAGGTTGATGCGCAGAGAATCTCAGAATAAAATGAGGAAAATGTGGCAAAGGATCACTGGTCATGAATAGCCATGAAAATGCATCCACTGGGGACTTGACTACCGTATTCCCATGGGGACGCTGACACGCAGTAATGAGAGATAACTCCAAATAATATTTGGACTCTCAGGGTTGCGTCTCCAGGCATGTGAAGAACCTGGAGATGTACGCAAACCCAAGGGGCAAACTATCCAAAATACTCCCACTTCTGCCTGAAAGGAAGGGACATACGCACATACGTACATAAAATAATGCACTTCCTCACTGTACATCCTGATCCTCCCCAAGCACCATTACATAAATTCCCCTTCTCATGAGAATTTTGAGTGTCCCTGTAACGGGGTGTACTCACCTCTCGGTGAGCGCCCCCTGGCCGAGTGCATATGCCTGCATTCTCTCTTTCTGTGGTGTGTCTTTGGTGTTTCAGCCCTCTGGCCGAGTCATACACAGTCTGTGTGTGAGATAAAAGCAAAGCAAACCCCCTTCGGGGTACAAGTCCAACAGGGGCTTCTCAGTGCCCTCTGTAATGTCTCTCTCAGTTTGTCCCTGCCCCGGAATAGAGCAGTGCCCCAGGGCTCCTTCCCTGCAGGCAATGTCTTCATTCTCTCAGGACCTTTCTGGCCCCAGCTCTTCAACTCAGCTACTAAAGAGTTTAGTTCCCCCTACTGGGGTGCCTCAATGTCCAGGCCACTTCTCCCAGTGACTAATGGCGGGGACCCAGGCCCACGCACTATTCCAGGTCCCAGTCCAGGGACCCTGTAGATCACAGCCTTCTACTGTGTCCCTCTAACTATGTCACACGGCTTTTCTAATTCCCTGGGACACTTCCCCATGGCTCTGCACCATCTTCACCCTTTCCTCAGGGCCTTGTCCTAATGGAGTCCCTGCAACCAGCTCAGGGCTCCTTCTTGCTCTCCCTGGTTTCTAGCAAAACTGTCCTGTCCAGAGTTCTGCAGTTCCCTCAGCCAATCACACACCATCCACCCTCCTCCAGCTCTGGCAAGGAACTGAACTCACTCTGGCCCTGCAGCTCTTCTTATGCTAACCTGCTGGGCCTGAGTCGCTGCATCCCACACAGTCACTCTAGGCAGTTTGGAGGACCTCTCTACTGCCCTTTTCTGGGGCAGGGTGTGGCAGGGCCACAAGGCCTCCAGCAGGTGGCCTCAGGGCCTAGTCCACCCTGTCACAGTCCCCATGAGTACGGATCTAACAATCGCCTCCCCCACATCTCTTTTCAAAAGGTTTAGCTGCCCTTTAAAGAAAAAGAGGGAAAGAAATAAGTTCCTGAATGATTAGTAGTTCAGACCTGTAGCCAATTAATGGATGCATAATCGACTAATGATTGCATACCTTACCATCTCTGCTCTTAAATTAAACCCTGCCACCGCAATCTATCAAGTTTGTTTACCGAAACACCTCATCAATTGGACTGTTATCCATAAGACCATCTTCCTGCGGAATAAGGGAAGCAGCAGGTTTTGATCTTTGGGCACATTAGCAGTGCTGGCGCATAATCAATCATGCAAAGAGAATAGGTTTTCATTGCTTTTATTTAATATGGAATGTCAAGTGGAATTCATGGGTCTGGTATTTCAATTCTGTATGCCTGGTGCATACAGAACTATTGTGATCATGGACACCAAAGGCAATAGGAGGCCTTTGAGTCTACCATACACAAGAGAGGGAATGATGTCTCCTGGTGGCTCCAGCTTCAGTCTTTGGTCCTGATTGTCCCTCCTCTCCTCCCCCTGAACTCAGGAAAATCTGTGGTAGGAGGGGCTTAGGAGGGAGGAGGCTCACCATGTGGCATTTCCTCTTGTATTGTTCCCTCAAGGCTGAGCCTGGTGCAGAGGAGTATTATGCAAAGCAGCATCAGCTTCATCTGAACTTCCCATGAGATACTAGGGAAGCACAACAGGTGAAGCCAGACATGCCCTTCAAAATCTGCTGAGCCACAAATGTGTCTTTCACATGGCAGGCTTTCCGCAGGCTCATGGAGATGGGGTTACATCCCCAGGGAGCTGAGGCATGCCTTTTTACAAGAGATTTAGCTACATTTGGGGATTTCTTCCACTTCATTGCCTCCCTCTAGCCTGCACATTGCAAGGGATGGCAGTATGGTCCAGTGGATCGGGTATTTGACTGGGACTCGGGAGATTCTATTCCCTGACCCACTGTGTGACCTAACGTATATCACTTCAGCTCTGTTTCCCCTCCTACCCTTTGTCTTGTCTGAGTAGATTGTAAGCTCTTCGGGGCACAGTTTTTGTGTCAACACTGCCTAGCACAACAGGGGCCTTATCTCAGCTGAGCCCTCTAGATGGCTTTGTAATATAAATAATAAGAGGCCTGTATTTTATTGTAAATAGAGCTGGTTGGAAAACAGGCCTTTTTCTATGGAAAATTTAGATGAAACCAAAACCAAAAATTCATCAAAATTTTCCTTGGAAAAGTTTGACTTTTTGGCAACAAAATCAAAAATCAAAAACTTTCAGCTGAAATTTTTATGGTTTGGATATGCTGTTGTGGTGCATCATGGGAATTGTAGTTTGGATTTTGCATGCTCCCATGCTCTTCTATAGGCTGGACTCCCTCATCGGAATACACCTCCAATGGCGAGGGGTGAAGTTTATATCTTGAATGTCCCTGTCGATGGTGCATCATAAGAGGTGTAGTCTGGATGGGGAGTCCAGCCTATACAGAAAAATGGGGACATGAGGAAATCGAATTACTACTCCCATGAGGCGCCACAACAGCATTTCAGAATCAAATATAATTCATCTTTCAGGTGTTTGATTTTATGACAAGAAAATAGATTTTTTTTGCAGAAAACAGGTCCTTTTTATGAAAAATTTTATTTACTTGAAAACCCAAATTTCCATTTTAAAACAGTTTTGATGGAAAAATTTTAAGCCACCATAAATATGAAATGCATATCTATACACCCAAAATTTTGGGTGGACATATTTTGTATAAAACACTCCATATAAACCTTGATTTATTTTGTGCAAAACAATTGTTTTCCTATTTAAAAAGAAAAATCATTGTCAATTATTGGTACTTATAAGAAACCCTGTAATAATAACATATTGATTTGCGTATGACAGAGGGCAAAACATACTGTAACAAAATCTATTGCTTGTATAAGCTTCTAAGGACTGGTTATTAAAGTAAGAAAGAAATAAAAAGGATGTTAGGAATTATGAAAAATATCTTGCCTGTGTCCTTGTAGCCCCAGGTTTAAAGGAAGTTATAACTCACAATGTTTTTTTAAAGGAACATGCAGTATTAAAAGTGTGACGATTAAAGGTTCAACTACTTGCAAAAAGATTTAAGCCAGTGTTCATGACCTGACTGTGAATGGAAGATATGAAATATTCAATCTGCCTTTTCTGCAAGCCAGCTGGTACCTACCCATTATTGCTGTACTCTTTGGTAGGTCTCTAACTCAAGTAGCCTATGTATTCTAGGCTTTGGTTTGTTACACATAGGAGGGTTCAATCCCCAGAATAATTATTTAAATTTCAAAATGATCTTGATATTTCAAAAAACCTGGACTTAGTCATTCATTTTCTTTTGTTTCTCTTTCTCCCACACCCACCTACCTACTCCCTTTAACAGGCAGCCCCAATAGTCTTGGATTAGCCCAACATTTCATCAAGAGATCACAACATTCCAAAACTCTCATGCCATCCACAGAATCAAGTCATTATTATGAACCATCATTTTAAACACTTCAGTGGCCAGAAGTAAGATGAATCACACTGTTCAAACAGAACTACTATGTCTCTGATGCTCTGTATTTCATGATGTTTTATTTAATAGTGTGGCAAATGATTAAAAAAGTTAATTGTGATTAATCGTGCAATTAATCACACTGTTAAACAATAATAGAATATCATTTATTTAAATATTTTTGGATGTTTTCTATGTTTTCAAATATATTGATTTCAATTACGACACAGAACACAAAGTGTACGGTGCTCACTTTATACTTATTTTTGATTACAAATATTTGCACTAATGTAAAAACAAAAGAAATAGTATTTTTCAATTCACCTAATACAAGTACTGTAATGCAATCTCTTTATCATGAAAGTTGAACTTACAAATGTAGAATTATGTACAAAAAAATTACTGCATTGAAAAATAAAACAATGTAAAACTTTAGAGCCTACAAGTCCACTCAGTCCTATTTCTCGTTCAGCCAATCGCTCAGAAAAACAAGTTTGGTTACAATTTTCAGGAGATAATGCTGCTCGCTTCTTGTTTACAATGTCACCTGAAAGGGAGAACAAGTGTTCTCATGGCACTGTTGTAGCCGGCATCGCAATATATTTACATGCCAGATGCGCTAAAGATTCATATGTCCCTTCATGAGTCAACTACCATTCCGGAGGATATGCATCCATGCTGCTGATGGGTTCTGCTTGATAACATTCCAAAGCAGTGTGGACCAATGCATGTTCATTTTCATCATCCGAGTCAGATGCCACAAGCAGAAGGTTGATTTTCTTTTTTGGTGGTTTGGGTTCTGTAGTTTCCCCATTGGAATGTTGCTCTTTTAAGACTTCTGAAAGTATGCTCCACACCTCATCCCTCTCAGATTTTGGAAGGCACTTCAGATTCTTAAACCTTGGGTTGAGTGCTGTAGCTATCTTTAGACATCTCACATTGGTACCTTCTCTGCGTTTTGTCAAATCTGCAGCGAAAGCGTTCTTAAAATGAAGAACATGTGCTGAGTCATCATCCGAGACTGCTATAACATGAAATATATGAAAGAATGAGGGTAAAACCAGAGCCAGAGACATACAATTTTCCCCCAAGGAGTTCAGTCACAAATTTAAATAACACATTAATTTTATAACGAACGTAATCATCATGTAAGTATGCTACTCTGAAACTTGTTTGTGTGAGCGATTGGCTGAACAAGAAGTAGGTCTGAGTGGACTTGTAGGCTCTAAAGTTTTACACTGTTTTGTTTTTGAGTGCAGTTATGTAACAGAAAAAAATCTACATTTGTAAATTGCACTTTCATGATAAATAGATTGCACTACAGTACTTGTATGAGGTGAATTGAAAAATACTATTTCTTTTGTTGATCATTTTTACAGTGTAAATATTTGTAATAAAAATAATAATATAAAGTGAGCACTGTACACTTTGTATTCGGTGTTGTAATTGAAATCAATATATTTGAAAATGTAGAGAAACATCCAAAATATTTAGTAAATTTCAATTGTCATTCTGTTGTTTAACAATGTGATTAAAACTGCAATTAATTTTTTTAAGTTTAATCACGTGAGTTAACTGTGATTAATAGACAGCCCTACTAGTAAAGCAGATTTAGCCAAGAATGTCTCCTTTAAGCTGTTTCTTTCATATTACCAGATATACAGTTATTCGCTGATCTTATATGTGCACACAAAGGGCCGTATTTTCATAGGCTCACAGCACTCAGGACCTCCCATTCTTTAACACAAACCTACTGTCCCAAAGAGGGTGCAGAGAAATAAAACCACAGATGAGTAACAGATACTGTCACAATGAAGTGCCCCACCTAAACAGTTTGCAAGTGTTAGGGTTATCAGTTAAACATATCAGCGCCATCTGATCATTAGTTCATCCTTTTCTATCCAGCCATGTTTGTGGTTCCATTTCAGCCCAAGTCTGCAGCTCAGACATAAAGTGCAGGCCTATGATATGCATGCAGGAAGAAAAAAGTGGGGGAGGGAAGCAATCTAGCTGTTTCATTGTCAATTATTTGAGTGGAAAAACTGATTTGATGTGTCTTGCCCTTATTATTTTATGGCCTGCCAAAGCAAATTGTTTGTGGCAGGTTTTCCAACAGAAAGGAATAGTTTAGTTCATAAAATATAAAACCAGCTTGAGTTGTTTGATCTTTTTATGGACTGTAGGAAGCATTCATCATTTCAGGCTGTGTACGTGCAAAAAGCAGAGGAAGCAGAAATATGAGCCTTGAGAAGCCAAAGAAATGAATGGATACTATTGATGTGGAAACTGTGCTGTGAAATTTCTAATTCCTAGTGAGGCAGTGGTCTCATGCTTATCCATGCTGACAGCAGAAACTGACACCCAGGACTGGCAGTTCTGCTGCATTAAAACAAACACACACAGCCTTGTTAGCAAAGTAAGGGTCAGTTGGATTAATTAGTTACTGAAACATTTTCTGTCTTATTTCTGGATTTCTCTTTTCTACATTCCACACATGGATCTAGTCTTTTCTCACTGCAGGACACACAAAGTCAATCAGATTGGCATCCGGATACCATGGGGATGGTCACTAGTGCAAAAGCCAGCAGAGAGATGTCACACAGGACTTTCCAGAACATAACAACTGACCAGCTCTTTGGCAAGGATTGTGAAACTCCTAAGCACTTCCCTCCCATTTTGGTATGGATGGTGCTCAAAGTGGAAAGTTGCTACTCCATTCTGAACTCACCATGGGAGACAGGAGTGAAGAGGGCATTAAGACTGGGGTTTTCAAAAGCCCAGCGTTGGTCTGACTCTGCTGCTTTCGAAGTCACTGAACTTGAACCTGTCTTCTGAAAACCAGGCTCCTTTAAGGAGGTGTGGGTGGGGGAGGTGCTTTGCTGTCCAATACAGACATTTCATTCATACTGCACAGAGAGTGAGTTGGCTCCACGGGGCCGCAGCCCTGACAAAGAGGATGTGGAGTGTTCATCTGCAGAAATGCTGGGAAGGATGGATAATGAAGGATGCCATTTTCATGACAGAGGTGAGCAGCACGAAATAAAAGGTAACCCAATCCCCTCCTGGAGACTGTGTTGAAACTGCACGTCAAGAGAATCTCCTATTGTCTCAGAATAATTAGAGAGAGCAGAAATCATTATAGTGTCAGCCCTCCCATTTATTGATGGTGCCCACGCAATACAGAGCTGCCTACAGCCATAGATGTCAGTGACAGAGCTAAGCATCTCCTCTTTGCAGCCCATGGAGCCATCCTAGTGCAGCCTGTGGGTTTAGCACAAGACCCTTCCCTCAATTAGAATTTAATCACTTAGAAGAACAGCTGAGAATTTCAATCATTGTTGTTTCCCCTGGCCCCATCAATCTTGTCTCTTGAAGTAATTTTATCCCCCCTCTCCTCAAAGAATAATAAATCTTTTTGGCGAAAAAGAGCCTGTGAAGAGGAAGAAGCTGATATTCAGTGGCAAACATAAATACAGAGTGGAGCCATGGCCAACCGAACACGGTCGATGCACAGTGAGTGTAGACACTATGACCTGTGCCAGCTAAAACAGTCCTGAAACTGTCCCACAAGGCCCCATTCTCTGACACAGTGACTGCTCTGTTCACAGTTGTAAAACTCCCAGGGCCACAGAGACCCATCCCTTTTAAAAAACCCCAAGTGTTTTTGAGATGCCTTTTCCTGCCCAGCCTGGCAAGCACACCTTGCAGCTCTCCGGTGGTCTGTGCAGCTGCCCACCCGATCATGTTAGCTCCAAACTGTAGACATGCTCCAGCCTGGAACAGACGGATCTCCTGAGCCTGTGGGGAGAAAAGTCTGTGCATGCAGAGCTACTGAGCAGCCATAGAAATCTGGAATCTATGAACAGATTGCACAGGGGATGGAGGCAAAGGGGTACGATAGGGATGAGCAGCAGTGTCGTCTGAAAGTGAAGGAAGGCAGACTGCAAGGCCGAGGAAGCCAACAGGAGATCTGGTGCTGAGCCACAGACCTGCAGCTACTACAATGACCTGCATACCATGCTTGGTGGAGACCCCAGCTGCACTCTGCAGACCACTGTGGATCCCATAGAAGAGCCACAGAGCTCCCTGCTTTGAAAAGTTAGGAGAAGCAGGAAGAAAAGGGGGAGAGGTGGAAGGGGGCTCCAGACATACCATGAGCTGGGACCTGTTAGAGATTCCACCACTGGCTAGCCAGTCCTGCCAGGTGAGCACAGACACAGGGCTGACTTTTATTTTTCCCTGAGAGTGCTCCACCCCCACTCCACCTCTTCCTGCCCCAATTCTGCCTCTCCCCAGAGGTCCCACACTCCTTCTGCCTCTTCCTGCCTCCACTCTGCCCCTCCCTGAGGCCCCTGCCTGCCCGCTGCTCGCTACCCTTCACCCTCCCACAAGCCACCAAACAGCTGATGTCATGGCCCCGCCAAACAGCTGATGTCATGGACCCACCAAACAGCTGTGGCTGGTGGGTGCTAAGCACCTACTATTTTTTCCCCATGGGTTCTCCAGCTCCGGAGCACTCACAGCATAAGCACCGATTCCCAGTGCCTCCTGCCCACTGGCAAGCCTTGCGGATCAGCGCATCCATCTCCCTCCCTGCACATCCCGCCCTCCACAATCAGCTGTTTTGTGACATGCGGGAGGCTCGGGGGGGGGGAGGAGCTAGGATGCGGCGTGCTCAGGGGAGGGGGCAGAACTGGGTGGGAAGAGGCAGGGCAGGGGTGGGGCCTTGGGGGAAAGGGGTGGAGTGGGGGCGAGGCTTGGGGCAGAGCCAGGGGGTCAAGCACCCCCCGGCACTTTAGAAAGTCAGTGTCTGTGACCCACGGAGTTGGCGCCTATGAGCACAGATGAGTCTGATGAAGGGGAAGGGAATGGGCATGCATTTCTCTTGACAATGTTTAAGTGTAAAGATGGTACCAGGCCCATGCCAGGTTAGCAGGACACAGATATTGACTTTTCATTGTTTTACTTGCACAAGAAGAGGTAGGGCACCATGAACAGAAGTAGAATTGGCATCTTCTTGTCACTGCCTGGTTGGGTTGGGGGGTGGGGGCTGTGTGGAAAAAGGGGGAGCATGAGGAACACTTTGTTTATATACATAGGGATGTCTCTTTGATTCTCCTGAGAGCTCTTGATGAACCTTTCATGGAGATACTCTGCAATACCCTCCTGAAGGTTTCTAGGGATGGCTGCCTTATTTTTTCCTCTGCAATAGGGCACTTTCCTACACCACTCTGCACTGTGTTTGGCTGCCACCACTGCAGTACACAAGCTAGCAATGTGCGGGCCCAGGCAGCATGAGGACACCAGTAGCAGCTGTTTTCTCTCTGTGTTCGTTACCCTCGGGGTGAGATATCACCTAAAACCCACTGCCTGTGGAAGATAATGCCAATATTCAGTGCCATTGCCCTATACTTGTACCCACGGAATAGGGAAACACGAAATCCTTCCTTCCTCCCTCTTGCCCCTGGTGGGCATATTCCCCATGGCTGGGGCTGGAGAGCAGTGCAATGCAGAGGCACTCAAAAGATGAAGCATCAATAAGCAGTTCATATTAAAGTGTTTATGAAAATAAAGGAAGGGAGTTTGGAAACTTATCTTTCCTTTTCTGTTGTGACTATAAATCCAGTGAATCATCTGTCTGTTTTTATCAGCAGTTTCTGCCACAGCAGCCTTGAGGAGTTCCCCCTCCACACCTGCAGAATGCCTTATCCTGATGACGAGGAGAAAGAACTAAGGAGGATATGTTCACTGAGATCATAGAATCATAGAAGATTAGGGTTGGAAGAGACCTCAGGAGGTCATCTAGTCCAACACCCTGATCAAAGCAGGACCAACCCCAACTAAATCATCCCAGCCAGGGCTTTGTCAAACTGGGCCTTAAGAATCTCTAAGGAAGGAGATTCCACCACCTCCCTAGGTAACCCATTCCAGTGCATCACCACCCTCCAAGTGAAATAGTTTTTCCTGCAATGCTGTAAGTCAGTGCTGCATTGGACCATGAACAGAGGGCCTGGAAGGTCAGCATGACAGACAGCATGGAGAAGGAAGGAGTGGATGGAAGAAAGTCCAAGCAGGACAAGGAGCAGGACACAATGGGTCTTCTCAGACAGAAAACCCAAATGCTGCCTATCTCAGTTGACCTACTAGTCCAACAATCCCAGATTCCTCACCCTCTGCAATCCTTAGAGACCTCCATGGTCACTGCTGCCTACACCTTTCAGTGGCCACATCCTTACCCCTAACACTCCACGTGAGGGGACAGCAAGGACAACCACATCAAAGAGAGCATCAAACACTCTTTCTGGCAGGTTGAAACATAACACTACTTCATTTCTTACTATCCAGAACCCCAACAACACTCAACCACCATGAGACAAAACAGGATGCTACTGAAGGCAGAGAGGCCTGACTTACCCCACACTGGCTCTTTGCAGTCTGCCATAGAAGACCCAGAACATAAGGCTTCCCTCAGATCCCACTAGTTTGCAAGCAAAACCAGGAAAACTCTTGCACTTGAAAGTGATAACTTGTAATGTTATCACAGTTTCCAATACACCCCACAAATAATCCAGCTAGGCTAGTTATTATATGTTACATATACCCCTATTGATAACCAAGAACATTTATTTCTACTTGACCACTGTGGGCCAGACTCTGATCCCTGTACCCAGACTGGTCAGCTCCCTGCTCCCAGAGTGGCCTCACTTACTTCAGTGGGATGATGTAGAGGGCAAGTTCCTGCTCAGTGCAGTGGATCAGAACCTGGGCCTATGTCGTGGATGCATGTCATATTATCTTGCAGTTAAGCAGCAATGTATCTATTTTTAATGCTCCACTTGAATTCCCTATACTCTAACCAAGGCAGTCACCAGTGGACTTCTTGGATTACATGCTGTCAGCTACTGTATGTTTCTCCATTTTAAATCCCCAAAGAAAGAGTCCCTTTGTCTTCAGTGACCTCTGGATCAGGCCCTGGTGAAAGCACTGCTGTGACCTGAATGCCTTCCAGTTCTGACTACAGGACAAGCAGAGACTCTTTCCATTGCTCTTTCTGACATGCCTCTTGGAGTGACTATCTAACTTAAATGCACAAGAAATCAACAAATCTAGCTGAAAAGGCTCAGCACTGGCAGAGACAAAATGTTAGCATTGCTAAGAGTGAAATTACGCCTCCAGCTTCAATGAAAATTGCAGCAACTATGGACAAGGATTGGAGAACTTTAAGCAGCGATTTCAGCTGCATGTCCCAGCAGTTAGTGAAGCTGAAAAACACAGCAAGCACAAGCAGCTGTGTCTGACAGTTGCAGGGTCAGCAGCACTCGGTAGTCATAAGATGTCTCTTTACAAAGCAGCAGCAAAAAAAAGACAAAACAGATGTCATTTTGCCAAAGTTTGATACACAGTTCACAGCACCAGAATGAATAGAAGAGGTGCCTTTTGTTGTGTGACATACAGTAGCAACAAAGGAGATATTTGATGCCTGTTTGAAAGATCTTCAGGCTCTACGTTCTCTAAGCTCACGGGGACAGTTTTAGCGAAGTTACAGCAGCAACGATTCCAGATCAAATGACACTTGCAGTCAATGATTTTTTTTGTAAATACAATTAAAGAAATAAATAAAGTGTACATCTACATTACTTGCGTCTTTTGGCAGCACGTAGTGCGCATAAATGCCCCTAGCACAGGTATAACTAGCTGTGTAGACTTTGAGACATGGCTTAGGTAAGTAAAGACATGCCTGAGGGGTGTGGGTATGTACCGAATACATACCCTACATGTCCCGTACTCACCCAAGCCGTGCCTTCCCTTCCATGCTGCTGTTTTTAGCTGTGTAGTGTCCTGCTGCCTCCCTTCTTCTGCAGCCTTTCCCTGTTGCAGGAAAAGACGTAGCCTATGAGTCAGAGCTTGAGACACATGTTAAAATAAATACATGCCGAGTAAATGCCAGCACAGTTACATTATGAAACTGCCAGCGCTGGAGAAGGCTTTGCAGAAGTACTTGGTGAAAGTCTGACCAGTGAAAAAACCTCAAAGGGCCAAAAGAAGGTCATGTGATTGCAAAAGTTGTGGTTCAAAACACAAACCAAAACTGTGCCCATTGTTTGGGGAGAGGAGCTGTGGCTAGTAGGAAATAATATATATATATATATATTGCTCCTTAGATGCCTGAGTCCAGAAACACCCCCAGAGGTTTTATTATGGAGACACTGCCCATGACTCCACAGGTAATTCTAAGTTTTGCACATAGAGCCGGGATTAAATCTCTTCATTATGTATGAATAATGCAGTGTATCTTTTCCAACTTTACAGCACTTACTGTCTGAGGACAGAAGGAATTTTCTGAGCATTTCCAAGTAAATTGGTTAAATAGTCTATGCACCGTGGAGAGGGGAGCTGCAAGGCACAGCCGGTGATGCTGGATACCCGCAGGCACAAGATACAGGGAAGGCTGGGGTCCTGGCAGGGAATAGTAGAGATTCCTGACCAGGTCCATGAGGAAGAGAAGGAGCTGCCAACCAAATTAATTAATGGCCGCAGGAAAGATGGTTGCAGATTCAGAAAAACTGATTCTCCATTGCATTACACCTTGCACAGCCTCTGAGACACAGCTTTTCAAAGAGAAAAGGAGGACTTGTGGCACCTTAGAGACTAACCAATTTATTTGAGCATGAGCTTTCGTGAGGATGAAGTGAGCTGTAGCTCACGAAAGCTCATGCTCAAATAAATTGGTTAGTCTCTAAGGTGCCACAAGTCCTCCTTTTCTTTTTGCGAATACAGACTAACACGGCTGTTCCTCTGAAGCTTTTCAAAGGTTGTTTGACACATAGCTCCCATTGAAAGCAAGAGGTAGGTTAAAGCTGAACATCTTTGAGGATATGGGCTTGAGAGCTGTACAAAGTGCTTATAAAAGGTTACCATGCTGACTAACCTACACTTTGTACCTGTAAGGGGCCAAGCAAGTCAGAATCTGGTCATTGGATTTCTTTCGTGGAATGGAAAGGGTTATTTGTTAAATAATACCTGTTGTTTTTCTAGAGACTGCCATGCTTTCAAGGATAACAGCCATGCAATCCCAGCAAGAGAGATCACCTAGGGTGGGCAAAAGCACTCCAGAAACTAATTCAAAACATTTATACTCACCAGTGTGTTCAAGCCTCTGACTGCTCTTCCTCCAAATCCTCAAGGATATGCCAAGGGAAGAAAGGGACACAGGGAAGAAAGGAGAGCAGCAGAATACGGATCCTAGACTTCAGAAAAGCAGACTTTGACTCCCTCAGGGAACTGATGGGCAGGATCCCCTGGGAGATCCCCCCATGAGGGGAAAAGGAGTCCAAGAGAGCTGGCTGTATTTTAAAGAATCCTTATTGAGATTACAGGGACAAACCACCCGATATGTAGAAAGAATAGTAAATATGGCAGGTGACCAGCTTGGCTTAACAGTGAAATCCTTGCTGATCTTAAACATAAAAAAGAAGCTTACAAGAAGTGGAAGATTGGATAAATGACCAGGGAAGAGTATAAAAATATTGCTCAGGCATGCAGGAGTGAAATCAGGAAGGCCAAATCACACTTGGAGTTGCAGCTAGCAAGAGATGTTAAGAGTAACAAGAAGGGTTTCTTCAGGTATGTTAGCAACAAGAAGAAAGTCAAGGAAAGTGTGGGCCCCTTACTGAATGAGGGAGGCAACCTAGTGACAGAGGATGTGGAAAACGCTAAAGTACTCAATGCTTTTTTTGCCTCTGTCTTCACAAACAAGGTCAGCTCCCAGACAGCTGCACTGGGCAGCACAGCATGGGGAGGAGGTGACCAGCCCTCTGTGGAGAAAGAAGTGGTTCAGGATTATTTAGAAAAGCTGGACGAGCACAAGTCCATGGGGCCGGATGCACTGCACCTGAGAGTGCTGAAGGAGTTGGCGGATGTGATTGCAGAGCCATTGGCCATTATCTTTGAAAACTCATGGCGATCGGGGGAAGTCCCGGATGACAGGAAAAAGGCTAATGTAGTGCCCATCTTTAAAAAAGGGAAGAAGGAGGATCCTGGGAACTAGAGGCCAGTCAGCCTCACCTCAGTCCCTGGAAAAATCATGGAGCAGGTCCTCAAGGATTCAATTCTGAAGCACTTAGAGGAGAGGAAAGTGATCAGGAACAGTCAGTATGGATTCACCAAGGGCAAGTCATGCCTGACTAATCTAATTGCCTTCTATGATGAGATAACTGGCTCTGTGGATGAGGGGAAAGCAGTGGACGTGTTGTTCCTTGACTTTAGCAAATCTTTTGACGCGGTCTCCCACAGTATTCTTGCCAGTAAGTTAAAGGAGTATGGGCTGGATGAATGGACTATAAGGTGGATAGAAAGCTGGCTAGATCGTGGGACTCAACGGATAGTGATCAATGGCTCCATATCTAGTTGGCAGCCGGTATCAACTGGAGTGCCCCAAGGGTCGATCCTCGGGCCGGTTTTGTTCAATAGCTTCATAAATGATCTGGGGGATGGTGTGGATTGCACCCTCAGCAAGTTTGCAGATGACACTAAACTGGGAGGAGTGGTAGATACGCTGGAGGGTAGGGATAGGATACAGAGGGACCTAGTCAAATTGGAGGATTGGGCCAAAAGAAATCTGATGAGGTTCAACAAGAAGAAGTACAGAGTCATAGAGTCATAGAATCATAGAATCATAGAATATCAGGGTTGGAAGAGACCTCAGGAGGTCATCTAGTCCAACCCCCTGCTCAAAAGCAGGACCCATACCCAATTAAATCATCCCAGCCAGGGCTTTGTCAAGCCTGACCTTAAAAACTTCTAAGGATGGAGATTCCACCACCTCCCTAGGCAACGCATTCCAGTGTTTCACCACCCTCCTAGTGAAAAAGTTTTTCCTAATATCCAACCGAAACCTCCCCCACTGCAACTTGAGACCATTACTCCTAGTCCTGTCCTCTTCCACCACTGAGAATAGTCTAGAACCATCCTCTCTGGAACTACCTCTCAGGTAGTTGAAAGCAGCTATCAAATCCCCCCTCATTCTTCTCTTCCGCTGACTAAACAATCTCAGTTCCCTCAGCCTCTCCTCATAACTCATGTGTTCCAGACCCCTAATCATTTTTGTTGCCCTTTGCTGGACTCTCTCCAATTTATCCACATCCTTCTTGAACTGTGGGGCCCAAAACTGGACACAGTACTCCAGATGAGGCCTCACCAATGTCGAATAGAGGGGAACGATCACGTCCCTCGATCTGCTCGCTATGCCCCTACTTATACATCTCAAAATGCCATTGGCCTTCTTGGCAACAAGGGCACACTGCTGACTCATATCCAGCTTCTCGTCCACTGTCACCCCTAGGTCCTTTTCCGCAGAACTGCTGCCTAGCCATTCGGTCCCTAGTCTGTAGCTGTGCATTGGGTTCTTCCATCATAAGTGCAGGACCCTGCACTTATCCTTATTGAACCTCATCAGATTTCTTTTGGCCCAATCCTCCAATTTGTCTAGGTCCTTCTGTATCCTATCCCTCCAATCCAGCGTATCTACCACTCCTCCCAGTTTGGTATCATCCGCAAATTTGCTGAGAGTGCAATCCACACCATCCTCCAGATCATTTATGAAGATATTGAACAAAACCGGCCCCAGGACTGACCCCTGGGGCACTCCACTTGACACCGGCTGCCAACTAGACATGGAGCTATTGATCACTACCCGTTGAGCCCGACAATCTAGCCAACTTTCTACCCACCTTATAGTGCATTCATCCAGCCCATACTTCCTTAACTTGCTGACAAGAATACTGTGGGAGACCGTGTCAAAAGCTTTGCTGAAGTGAAGAGTCCTGCACTTAGGATGGAAGAATCCCATGCGCTGCTACAGACCAGGGACCAAATGGCTAGGCAGCAGTTCTGCAGAAAAGGACCTTGGCGTTACAGTGGACGAGAAGCTGGATATGAGTCAACAGTGTGCTGTTGTTGCCAAGAAAGCCAATGGCATTTTGGGATGCATAAGTAGGGGCATTGCCAGCAGATTGAGGGACGTGATCGTTCCCCTCTATTCGACATTGGTGAGGCCTCATCTGGAGTACTGTGTCCAGTTTTGGGCCCCACACTACAAGAAGGATGCGGAAAAATTGGAAAACGTCCAGCGGAGGGCAACAAAAATGATAAGGGGACTGGAACATATGAGTTATGAGAAGAGGCTGAGGGAACTGGGGATGTTTAGTCTACGGAAGAGAAGAATGAGGGGGGATTTGATAGCTGCTTTCAACTACCTGGCTGGGATGATTTAATTGGGGATGACAAAGCCCTGGCTGGGATGATTTAATTGGGGATTGGTCCTGCTTTGAGCAGGGGGTTGGACTAGATGACCTCCTGAGGTCCCTTTGAACCCTGATATTCTATGATTCTATGATTCTACCTGAAAGGGGGTTCCAAAGAGGATGGATTTAGACTGTTCTCAGTGGTAGCAGATGAAGGAACAAGGAGTAATGGTCTCAGGTTGCCGTGGGGGAGGTTTAGGTTGGATATTAGGAAAAACTTTTTCACTAGGAGGGTGGTGAAACACTGGAATGTGTTACCTAGGGAGGTGGTGGAATCTCCTTCTTTAGAAGTTTTTAAGGTCAGGCTTGACAAAGCCCTGTCTGGGATGATTTAGTTGGGGATTGGTCCTGCATTGAGCAGGGGGTTGGACTAGATGACCTCCTGAGGTCCCTTCCAATCCTTATATTCTATGATTCTATGATTCAAGGCAGGGAAATAGGTGCATATTGTCAAGTGACTGCCGAAAAGCAGCATCAGATGGTACTTTGGGTCTTTATTTGGCTGTATTAGTTTATCACTGAAAGTAATTTATTGTGGCTTATTATAATACGCATCCATTACTGCATGGAGTACTTTACACACTCAAAGACTAACGCAGGCACTAATTATTCAACCAAGGTGATCAGAAATTCAAAATCAAACCTGGACACTTTTGTGGTGACATTTTTTAAGGTCATGAGTTATTCATATAAAGACAAAACTCCCTTTGTTTGTATAATGTGTGTCGATGTCATTGCTCTCCCCTTTTTGTGCATATTTCTCAGGGGGAGCAGGATTTTCCTCCAGTCACTTAGTGTCTGAGTGAGTTTATTGGGAAACACTGGACAAGTATCATTAATATTTTCCCTGAGCAAAAGAACAGGTCAGAGAACTGGACACTCCTTTGACTGCTCTCTTCATCCCAAACACAGCCCAACACACTGAGCACTCATTCCACGGCACTGTCTGTTCTTGTTCAACTATGAGTAAGCTCTACTCTGTACAGCAATGTCTAGAACAAACTATTTGTATTTATTAAAAATATTTTTTTTAATTGATGAAAACCCAGGGCAGTTCAGGTGTCCTAAAATAATTTCCTGGGACACTGAGATGGGATGTTCACCCCACACAAGGCCTGAAGGAGTAAATTAGGCCAATTAATCTATAGGCTGCACCTGAAGGAGCACCAAGGAGCACTAAGGCCTAATTTTCTAATGAAGTCCAGCTGGGAGAGGAGCTGGGCTGGGTTTATATCATCAGGAAGCTGGCAACAGACAGGGGCTTCAGGGAAGTAGTCTGCAGTCACTCCCTGAGAGAAGGGAGGTGTGTTTGAGGCTACAGGGATCAGTAGTGTGTAGTTGCTCCCTGAGAGGAGGTAATTTGAGCTGGTACACCGAGAGTGGGGAACCAGAAGCTGTAGGAAGGAGTCCAAGGAAGAAACAACAGGGTCTGAATGAAAGCAGGCCACAGTTGCCAAGTACAGCGTCGCTGGACTGGAACCCAGAGTAGTGGATGATCTTGGGTTCCCTACTGGCCACTGGGGGGTGGCACCAACAGCGCAGTGCCAGAGACTGCCTGGGAACAGTCACACGAAAGGCTTTGGTATCCACGGAAGGGGAAACCACATTGTGACCTGGCTGGAGGGCTGAGTCACAAAGAGGAGGCAGCAGCTACTGGAGCGAGAGAGGTCCACAGATGGTGAAAGGGATGGAGGGTGGCCGAGTGCAACCATAGAAAGTAGTGTCAGCATGGCAGAGCTAATCCCCAGCATCTCCAGGATGTGGTGCTGTCCCACGGTGAGTAGAGCACCCCATCACAGACACCAGATGAAGAACCAGGCCTGCCTTGATACATTTTGGATGAATGGTAATTTTATGTTTAACCCTCATAATGTGCCCATGAGGCAGGGAAGTAAATATTTTCCTCACTTTTACAGATGGGGAAACTAAGGCACAGAGCGGCAAATCAACTTGCCCAAGATCAGACAACAAATCAGTGGCAGTGCTGAGGTTAGAACACAGGACTTCCTGCTGCCCAGCCCTGAATATCAGACCTGCATGTGATGAGACATGTATTACGAACAAGATTTTGCAGCCTGAGTAAAGAGCAACACAAAAGTAATGACTTGCATAAAATTAGACAGCTAAAATGGCAACATGCTAAATATACTGCAAGTGGGATTTTGAAATAAAATTAAGACAGGTGGGAGGCCAACTAGGAGAGGTTTTCATGGAAAGGAAAGGTAGGTAAAATTGAACTTTCAGATGAATGCTCAGGCATCTGCCTCCCATTCAATCAAGTCATTTCAATATCAGATGGAAAGACTCATCTCTGTGTCTGATTCTCCAATGCCTTGCCCCTTGTACCACATCCTCTGCTTCATTAAGGATACTTTGTGCCTCTTCAGCCGTGCAAAGCAGCCCTAAGGTTGGCTTAGTCAACCAGTGGAGGATCCCCATCTGTCTAGGGGAATCCCCGGGTGATGCAGAGCCATGGCAGGAGGGAAAAGGACGTAGCGAGGGTGTCCTTAGGTGCCAGTGATGGCTTTTGGAGCAATCTGGAGGCTATGAACAGCTGCTATAAAACAGAGCAACCCTGAGGCAGCTGTAATTTACACAGGGGATTTGCTTGGTGGCTTGATACCCCAAAGTTTGGAAGGGTGCAAAGGTGGCCTATATTAGTATTTTTGAAGTAAGATCAAAACATAAACATCTCTACAAGAATTCAGCATGATGTCATGTGCAAAAGATCTTTAAAACCAATAGGGGAGTGACTTTGCCCAGCCTATAAGATGCAATTATCCTAAGATCACACACAGCATTGGCAGGGCGGCATTCCTTCTACCATACAGTTCCAACTCACGATGTTTTCATTTTGTAACATCCAAACATGCACCCTTCTCATCAGCCTCCCTGTTAGCCGGTGCCTCATGCCCACTGTCTTTTGTATTCTTTGGGTTAATCTTTGCCACTCACATACTAGTTACAGGTCTGGTCGGGGAAAGTAACAATGGATGATTTGGTTTGTTTTCCATTTGTGTGTTTTAGTCTTCAATGTGTGTCGTCCTTTCTGAGTCACAGCACCGCATCAGGAACATTAACAGGGATAAGACACCTTGTTATCTGAAGCTTTTGGAGTTCTGTCAGTTACAGAAAATTAATGGGGGCAAGAGACAGAAACTCAAATAGCATCTGTGACCATTTCCATATAGATTTGTTAAACTTGTGCTTTGAATTATGTCAACAGCTTTAATTCAAGTAGGAGAACCAAACTTTCGTCTTAACAGGTGCAAAAAACTTTGTTGCCTTAATTACAGCTTGTTCAAAATTGGTGATGGGAAGTGTGGATCTGTGTTCCTGTGTGGCATCATTCACGTTTTGAAACAATTTTTCAAAACAATTTGGGGCTTTTGAAGACATCAGAGGGAAAAGCAAGTTTCATTATCTGAGAATTCTTATTAATGTCTACAAGTGCATGTAACTGATTGCTGAAATACTTGGTATTATTTTGGTTGTCCCATTTATTACATAAAACATTGCGCTAGATAAATGTTGTATGGTATGCCTTGTGCAAAACAATAAGATGTATTCATTAGCACTTGCTGAGTCAGTGAGAAAAAACCCACACCATGTACTTGTCTTTCGAAGTTGTCATTGAATTACATCAGCACTGTTTGTGCGGGTAATTTATCATCTAGTATGGTCTGTTTTTCCTTCCTCAATGCCTCTTTATAGGGTAATCTGAGGCACACAGCTTCTAAAGTATGGACTAGCACTTCTTGATTTATTATAGCAGGGTTATCACGACATTCAGTTGTTCTTGATTTAATACCATTCGTTGTCCTATCAAAAACAATTATAGCAGCATAAGCAAGTTCCTGGATTCTGCAAAGATGGAGAATGCTGACAATTAAGGTTGTCTTCAGCTCGGCTTGCAACTGACTAAGTTCAAGTGGTGTGTGTTGAATAGAAGAGGTGAATTCATTTTATTTTGTGCTCAGATAGCTACATACTATTAATTTTTAAGGTTTCCTCAGTGTGGCCATATTCTCTAAGATCTCGGAAACTCATGCCATTTATCAAAGAGAGAAAAGCTAACAGTGCAATGCAATTTCACTACCTTTTTAAGGTGCAAATCTCAGAGCAAAGTGCAAGTAGTAGAGATAAAATATTTCTCAGTCTATTAGATCACAAATATAACTCAACCCTTTTAAGTTGGAAATTTCTCACTCTGCCTCAGTTTAAGGCAGAAATCTTAGATCAAAACTGCAAGCACCAGAGGTAAAATAGTGCTCAATCTACTGCAATTTAAAATCTCTCATAAAACTCACTGGGTAAGGTGCAAAGTTCAAAGTGCCTTTAGCACAAGTACAAAAGGCAAAGATTGCAATTTAAAAATAAGCAGTGGGGAAAAAAATCAATTCTAAATTGAGTCCACACAATTAAAAACAAAAAGCTTTGACTGGATGGCATAACTTCATGGTGATACTTGCAGGCAGGATCTCAGTTCCAGAGAGATGTCCTCCCTTGATCATGGGACATCAGTTGTGACTATATCCACAGAACCTCAGCACCCCTTTCATTCTCAGGTCACGTCATGCCTTGTCCTGTTATGGCAGGAGTGCTCCAATGCAAAGTAGGCACTGCAGCATCCTTTAGGATACATTGGCCCGCCAGCCCCATTGGCTGATGTTTTGGGAAAGCAGGACCATTGTTCCTTCCCATCCCATTTAGGTGGCTTGCATCCCCAGGGGTGCTAGAAGGTAGTAGCTAGTTGCTGCAGTTGTCCTTTGCCCTTGCACAGGTCCTTACACCCTGCTTCTGTCCCTGGCACACATGTGGAGAATCTTGGTCTAATTAGCCATCACACTCCGTGCAGTCCTCTAAGTGCTTCCACCATCTCAGTTATACAGTGAAGCACCAAACCTGGGGTAAATATTAAGAGAAACAACTACCATGCTTTGGATTACACCATTGGTGAGGGGTCCTTCACTTTCCAGTGGGAACAGATAATCTGATCTATTTAGAATGGGAAAGGACTGGGATCAGCAGAGATGAGGCTATGATGTCTTTTCTTTCCAGAGCTTTTAAATACCCTTAGCAAACAGCCACATTTTCATTACTTCTGAGAGAGTCCATCCAATAAAATCCCACTCACACAGCAAAGCCCTGCCTCAGCACAGCAACTGACAATGTCTCAGTTGTCTGGGTGGAGAGTGCTTATTTGTGGTTCTACAGGACCAGAACTTGGGGGTGCTGTTCCCTGAGCAACTGTCATAGCCACAGGACCACCCAACAGCCTTGGGAAAGCTTTGAGGGGGTCAACAAACATGTGGACAAGGGGGATCCAGTGGATATAGTGTACTTAGATTTCCAGAAAGCTTTGACAAGATCCCTCACCAAAGGCTCGTTTGTAAATTAAGTTGTCATGGGATAAGAGGGAAGATTCTTTCCTGGACTGAGAACTGGTTAAAAGACAGGGAACAAAGGGTAGGAATAAATGGTAAATTTTCAGAATGGAGAGGGGTAACTAGTGATGTTCCCCAAGGGTCAGTTCGAGGACCAATCCTATTCAACTTATTCATAAATGATCTGGAGAAAGGGGTAAACAGTGAGGTGGCAAAGTTTGCAGATTCTACTAAACTGCTCAAGATAGTTAAGACCAAAGCAGACTGTGAAGAACTTCAAAAAGATCTCACAAAACTAAGTGATTGGGCAACAAAATGGCAAATGAAATTTAATGTGGATAAATGTAAAGTAATGCACATTGGAAAAAAATAACCCCAACTATACATACAGTATGATGGGGGCTAATTTAGCTATAACTAATCAGGAGAAAGATCTTGGAGTCATTGTGGATAGTTCTCTGAAGATGTCCACGCAGTCAAAAAAGCAAATGGGATGTTAGGAATCAGGAAAGGGATAGAGAATAAGATGGAGAATATCTTATCGCCCTTATATAAATTCATGGTACGCCCGCATCTTGAATACTGCGTACAGATGTGGTCCCCTCATCTCAAAAAAGATATACTGGCATTAGAAAAGGTTCAGAAAAGGGCAACTAAAATTATTAGGGGTTTGGAACGGGTCCCAGATGAGGAGAGATTAAAGAGGCCGGGACTTTTTAGCTTGGAAAAGAGGAGACTATGGCGGGATATGATAGAGGTCTATAAAATCATGAGTGGTGTGGAGAAAGTGAATAAGGAAACGTTATTTACTTGTTCCCATAATATAAGAACTAGGGGCCATCAAATGAAATTAATAGGTAGCAGGTTTAAAACAAATAAAAGGAAGTTCTTCTTCACTCAGCACATAGTCAACCTGTGGAACTCCTTGCCTGAGGAGGTTGTGAAGGCTAGAACTATAACAGGGTTTAAAAGAGAACTGGATAAATTCATGGAGGTTAAGTCCATTAATGGGGGGGGGAGGTGTTGCAAACAGCAGAAGAGTGAGAGAGTAGGAAAAGAGAAGAGTATAGATCCGAGAGGGGGCAAGATTAAAGAGAAATGAAAAGGCTAAGGCTAACATCAAAGATACGGAAAGGGGCGAGACTAGAGTCAGAGTGAAATCTTGGCCCCATTGAAGTTCATGACAAAACTCCGGTTGACTTCAATGGGGTCACGATTCCACACTCAGAGAAGAAAGGGACAGAACCAACTCAAGCTAAAAGGAGAAGAACATGCCAAAATAAATGGAAGGAAGAGAGCAGAGCTGGCAGATGAGAGAATGAGCTTAAAACAAGGAAACTGAGTACTCCTGAGATGTTCTCCAAAGGTCAACATGGAAGCAGGAGCTGAGGTAGGAAATGCAGGGAACTCTAGGTTAGGGAATGCAGGGGAAGCAGGAAGTTGTGGGAGTGGAATGAGAGAGCCAAGATTAGAGTAGAGTAGAGCTGGATGTACAGACCGTAGCACTGAAAGAAGAGAGCAGGGAGAGGAGAGGCTAAGAGGAAGAGAGAAAGGATTGGGATTGATGGAATGATTCAGACATGTAGGGCTGGAAGGGAACTAGAGAGATCATCTAGTCATCCCCCTGCACTGAGGAAGGACTCACTAAACCTAGACCATCTCTAATGGGTGTCTGTCCAACCTGTTCTTAACAACCTCCAATGGTGGGATTCCAAAACCTCCCAAGGCAACATATTTTAGTATTTAAATATCCTTACAGTTAGAAAGTGTTTCCTAATATCTAACCTAAGTCTCCCTTGCTGCAGATTAAGCTTGTTACTACTTGTTCTACTTTCAGTGGGCATGGAGAACAATTGATCACCATCCTCTTTATAACAGCCGTTAACGGACCTGGAATCTTTTAAGGGTCCACCCTCCCCCAGTCTTCTTTTCTCGAGACTAAACAGCCCTAGTTTATTTTAACTATTACTCACAAGTCAGGGTTTCTAAACCTTCATGTAATTGTTTGTTGCTCTCCTCTGGACTACAATTTGTCCTCCTCTTCCTTAAAGTGTGGCCCCCAGAACTGGATGCAGTGCTCCAGCTAAGGCCCCACCAGTGTCGAGCAGAGTGGTACAGTTAACTTCCATGTCCTACATAGAACATCTGTTAACACACCCCAGAATGACATGAGCTTTTTTGTTGTTATTGCATCACATTGTCAGTGAGTGTGCTTGCTCAGTCCAATGCTAATAATGGCTCAGGAGACTTTGCAGTTAGTGAATTGCATTGGGTAGGCTTTTTGTTATCTTTTTTGGAGGGAAGGGATGATTTGGAACTGGTTTTACTGACTTCCTCATTAAAAATATGCTTCTTTCAGCCAGTTCTCACAACTAACCAGGGAGCCCTCCACATCCTCTGTGCCTGCCAAGCACTGCAGATTTTCCATCCCAGTTGTTGAAACTGATATGCCAGCAAAAGCATCCAGTGGCTGACACAATTACACAGCAGCCAAAGCATCCTGAGAAAACCAGCAGCAGTGAACAGCAGACACATTTCTACCTGCTTTTAGGCTCCAGATGAAGAGTTCTTTTTGGCTTTATTTCTACTATATTTGCAATTAACATGGATGTGGTACAGCTGTGGTAGCAGGCCCCTAGTTAGGGTGATTGTCGCTATGTCTAGAAAACATTGCAGCTTTGATTAACAGCTCACCTTAGGAAGACAGGAAATTCAAAATGAAGGTTCCAAGTGTAAATAAAAAAATAAGCCTAGAAATGAGGAAATTCCTAGGTAGGTTTCAGCAAAGACCCTTAACCCTGATGCTGTGTCAGCGCTTCTCCACTGCGTATCCAAAGCAATCACCTCACGCACAATTGTCCTTCCACCAAGGCGCCTTCTCATTTCCTACAGGGACCGGAAACCACACTGACAAACACTCAGTGCCACCAAACACCTCCATCAGGAGCCACTGACTAAGACAAAGGGTCTCCCACCTGAATTGCTCAATTAGCCGGGAGAAACAGGGGCATCTCATCCCTTATCCCAAAAACACTGTGTAAAGTAACAGTACAACCAATATTATTTCCTGTCCTTAATTCCTGTATGAGCCAGGCAGGCTTATCCACCTCACCCTCCCTCTGAGTTACTATTTGTTAGGCACCCTCACTGTAACTGCCTTTTCCAACTCTTAGCTCAGCTACCTCTCCACTATTATTATTTCATCTGTGACACCAATACATGGTCTAGGTGCTGTACAATCTGGGGCCTTACATACATGCCTCACTTCGCTCATGTGAGCATTCCCATTGGCTTCAGCAGCTCTAGTCACTTAAGAGGCTGCATGATCTAGTAGGTAACACCTTGGACTGGGACTCAGGAGACCTGATTCTCTTCCCATTTCCCCCACTGACTTGCTGCATGACCTTGGGCAAGTGACTTCATCTCTGTGTGACTCTGTTTCCCCTCCTCGCCTTTGTCTGTCTTACCTATTGGGGGTAGGGGCTGTCTCTTTGTGGTCAGACAAGTTCCCACACCAGCTGGGAAGGGGTTAACAAGGGATGAGCTCAGACCCATCACATCTGGGAGGTCTGTTCTCCCTGGAGAAGGGTGGCTCCTTAAAAGGCGAGATCCAGCCCCAGGAAGGGGTGGCACTTCACAGAGAAGCAGAACTAGGGTTCAGAGCTTCCCAAAATCACAGCATGGGAGCTGCTGCTGCTCCTCTATAGCCTGGAATCTTTGGATAATTTGGATTATTTGTTTTCTTTCTTTTTCCTCTGAGCCCAGCAGGTTCAGCCTGCACTTTTCAGGCTGACAATGGCTTAGAGACCCAGCCCTTGCTAAGAGACTAAGGCTATGGCTACACTACACTTAGGTCGATAGAACTGTGTCGCTTAGGGGTGTGAATAAACCACCCCCTGAGTGATGTAAGTTACACCGACCTAAGCACCGGTGTGGACAGCGCTATGTCAGCAGGAGAGCTTCTTAGCTCTCTAGTGTAGCCACAGTCCAAGGCCAGGCTCCACTAAAAAGTTAGGTCAACCCCGCTATGTCACTCACAGGGTGTGTGAAAAATCACTCCTTTTAGTGGGACAGCAAAAGGGCCATGTCCGGCACCAGGGGGGCACTCTAGAGGTACAGCCTCGAACCCTCTCACTATGTGTCCGCATTGAGCCCAGAGCAGTGCAGCTCTGATCATGGTGGGGCACTACTGTAATGAAAAGAAGTAAAGTTAACCCTGTGCATAAACGTTGCAGGAGTAGGGCTTAGCAAACCATATACAGACATGGGAATAGGGAGAAGGATGTTGTGACCCAGGCAGACCAGGTCAGGTCAAGTTACTTGTGTATTAGTACAGATCAAAGTAATGGTTAGATGTAGAAGAGTGTATTGGGTGTTTAAGCTTTGTGAAAATGAATAGGATGTTACTTGCTTTGTTTTCACTTATCCGTTCCTGTTATAATGTAATAGCAAATATTTACATTTTGTGTACCCTTGTAACTAAATAACCCATCAAAGAAATCTTGTGCAATGCTAATGAACGACTTAAGGACTTTATGTATGATGGTCAGAGGTCAAAAGACTGACTGCATTCCTCACCCACCATCATCAAAGGAAAAGCCCACGTGGGTAGAGACACTGTTAGCTTGTCTTCTGTCAGAAGAACATATAAGAATGGATTCAAAGAAAGAGCCTTCATCTCTGGACTGTTTGGACTCTTACAGGGAAGTGTACTGCATACAAAGTGGAGATTCCCAGAAACAATCTGGGTACACTGAAAAGACTTTTGGGAAACTGCCAGTTTATTACATCACTGCCACCATTTGGAATTACAAACTGCAATTTCCCTGTACATATATTATACCTGCTTTAACCTCTCAATAACTCTTATTCTTTTTTCTTAGCTAATAAATCTTTACTTAGTATAGAATTGGCTGCCAGCGTTATCTTTGGGGTAAGATCTGGAGTGCCAGTTGATCTGGGGTGAGTGACTGGTCTCTTGGGACTGGGAGAAACCTCATGTGATGTGATTTTTGGTTTATTTGACCATTTATCACAAAGTCCAGTTTGTCTGGGTGGCAAGATAGCTGGGGGGCCTGTGACTCCATGGTAAAACTGGTATAGTGATCCAGGAGTTCACATTTGTTATTGGCTTGGTGAAATGTTATTCTAGAACACTCCACCAGCTTGGGGTATCTACCCTGTTTTTGACAGGCTGTTGAGAGGTCGGCACTCACGGTTGTGAGTCACTCCAAACAGCGTGACAGCTGCCATGTACGTGGGTTTCCTGCCAAATTGGGCTACTTCTAACTGACAGTTGTGTGTGTGTGCGTGTGTGTGTGTGTGCAGGGGGGGGGGGGGAGTTTAGCAGTAGTGGGTTGCAGTATTGGGCTGTTTTACTGCCCTGCTACTGCTGGCAATGCTGCTCAGGAAAGAGCCCCCTGCCCTGCTGAGATGCCCCACCCCACTGTCAGGGTCTCACGTCACGGCTCCCCTTTTGGGTGATGTTTGCAGCATGGAAGATGCTGCTGCTTTTGCCTCTTAGTCTCTCACCCCCAGTGCCCTGCTCCACTCCGCTGCTGTCTGCTCTGCAGCTGTAGTGCTGCCCCTGTCCCGCATGGAGCCACTGCGGGCTGCAGCTCTGCGCATAGCTGGGCAGGGGCTGATGTTGGGGTGCTCCTCTCCCCTGTCCATCATGTGCCCTCGCCTCAGCCATTGCCCCACTCAGAGTGTCTGGGGCAGGTCGGGACAAGGCTTCAGGGCTGCTCAAGCTGGGGAGGAGGCTGCTGCTCCTAGCCCATTCAGGACCAGGATCCAGACAGCCAACCCTGTTGGAAGTTTTAGGCTGCAAGAGAAGCACTGCAGAATGACCACCTGGAATCCTGCCCTGCTGGGAAGGAACAAGCGTGTGCTGTTGCTCCACAATGATTGTTCAAATCACACTTACAACTTTCCCAATTTTTTCCAACTCTTTAATTTTGCAGTGAATGACAGTACCCCAGTGTGACTAGTCATTCTGCCATTTAGTCCCCCGTGAGTCTTTCCTTTACCTACAATGGGCTTTGGTCAGATTACCAGGTAGGTCCAAAGGCTGTTACACAGAAATACTGATTCCTCCGTGAAGGCCCTGATCTTACCAAATCTCCCCTGGGTTGCACTTTTCTGGGACCTTTGCCCTAGAATACCTTTTGAGGAGCTGATGGTCCTTTATATGTGCAGAGACAAGCAATTGTTGCCCACAAGCAGCCATTCTGCAGCTGTGTGTCTGCTGTGTTCTATCTTGTTCTCTTCCAGCTGGTCAGTAACCTTACCTCCTATTGTACTTACTCTGTAATATTTCAGAGGGTGGCAGAGTCTCACAAACTTCATTGAGGTGAGGTTTACTCTCTCAGATCCTTACAGTAACACATTAAAAACTTCCGTCCAACTTAATCCTTGGCATTTATCATAACTATTTGTATAAGCCTTCACTGCACATAGACCTAAGCCAATCTGAACAATTTGTAAGATTTGGCTGCCAAAATGTGTTCGTTAAAGATCCATCATTTAATTACACTCTAGATAGTGATTTTTTTAAAGAGATTTTTTGAAAAGTTTGTTATTTAAGCTATTTATGAGCCATCATTAATTTCAATCCCTCCATTTGTTAATTAATGCTCAGATTTTTCTCTCTAATATAGAATCATAGAATCATAGAATATAAGGGTTGGAAGGGACCCCAGAAGGTCATCTAGTCCAACCCCCTGCTCGAAGCAGGACCAATTCCCAGTTAAATCATCCCAGCCAGGGCTTTGTCAAGCCTGACCTTAAAAACCTCTAAGGAAGGAGATTCTACCACCTCCCTAGGTAACGCATTCCAGTGTTTCACCACCCTCTTAGTGAAAAAGTTTCTTTGGAAATGGAGAAATATTACTTTCTCCATTGACAAACTTATAAATGTTCATCTTGACCCCTACAGTTTAGCATCAGCTCATTTATGTTAGTGGTGAAAGATCAGGTTTCAACACATAATCTGAAAATTTCTTTCATGATGGATTAGAAAGATCTGCAAAAATATCATGCCCAAGAATAATCTAGAGATAATGCAGCCACTGTGCTAGTCCTGTATATGATGGAAACCATTTCAAGCACCCCTAGTTCTAGTAATATTTTTTTTTACAAACCTCAAGTTATAAAACCAGAGACTACTAAAAAGGTCCCAAAACCCCTTTAAAGCCTCCGTATCTGACTGAAAGTTGTTCTTAGACCAAGATTCCTGTGCAGTGTTTGAAACCCAAACACTGGGGCACCAGGACACTGAAAATGAAACGAATTCAAAGTGGTAGAAATGATTTTTTTTATTGCCTTCACTTAGAGAAATGCAGAAATTAAAGTCCATAAGTAGTTACCAACTACATTAAATTTTTAAAATTCTTTCATTTGCAGCTGCCTAAGTCAGTGTTGTCATCATT
Organism: Caretta caretta; assembly: GCF_965140235.1. Lineage (NCBI taxonomy): Eukaryota > Metazoa > Chordata > Testudines > Cheloniidae > Caretta > Caretta caretta. The sequence goes on from NC_134209.1 coordinate 13,750,356, forward strand.
ATGTGCCTTAAAATTTCCCTATACCTAACTCCTTCACTGCCATTTTAGTCCTACCCTACCTGCTCACTTAGCCCTGGAACTCTGCCTTGCTATTAAATAGTATATACCTACTGCCCTGAATTTATGTAGCAATTGCAGCTTGACAATATACATCCAGGTTTCAGAGTAACAGCCGTGTTAGTCTGTATTTGAAAAAAGAAAAGGCGTACTTGTGGCACCTTAGAGACTAACCAATTTATTTGAGCATAAGCTTTCGTGAGCTACATCCGAGTTGCATCCGATGAAGTGAGCTGTAGCTCACGAAAGCTTATGCTCAAATAAATTGGTTAGTCTCTAAGGTGCCACAAGTACTCCTTTTCTTTTTGTCAATATACATCCAATTACTGTTCAGGCTGATGTATGAATGGAGATGCAGTGTGAAGGTCCCAGTTCAGCAATGGATTTAAGCACGGGCTTAACTTTAAGGACATTACCTCATTGAAACCAGTTGTCACACACTAGTCATGTGTTTAAAGTTAAGCATGTGGTTACATGCTTTGGTCCTGATCCAGCGAAGTTTGTTTGCAGAGCCCTAACTACATTTGCCCTGACTTTCAATCCTTTTGTAAGAAAACTTTACATGTCCTGGCTTTCCTGATAATTACAATATCATAGCAAGTTGTTGCTTAAAGTATTATATATTTACTGCTTTAATATTCCCTTAATGATGCTTGAGGTCTGGAAATATAAAGCACTCTGGCATGGCCTATGCAATTCTTACATGCATCAAACAATTTGCTTCTAGATATGAAGCAGAGCCAGCTGATGAAAAACAGAGTTTTGACCTCTTTCTGGATTGCCATTTGCTCCGCAAGATTGCCCTCAAACATCTCTGCCTCCTGGAAATCCCATCATCAAATATTCAGAACCCTGCATGGTCTTTCCTTGCTGAGCAGCATCACAGCCCAGGACCCGTGAGTCTTGTGAAGGGCAAGGCTATGTGCCAGTGATCCATTTCAGTCTCATCTCATCTCCTGTTTTGTGCCCAGTTATCACAGCTACTCCACTGATACCAAATCTGAAGAGCTAATGTTGCAAAGAGGCCATCAACCTACTCAATCTGCAAATTCTTCCTGACCTCTACTCCATGATCAGAAGCTCTGCGTGTGTATGCCCCTCCAATGGTAGCGTGTTGGACAAACTAAGCCCAGGAGCACTCCTTGTAGATAAGCCTGTCACCAAATAATCAGTGCATGGAGTGGATTTATCATTAGGATGAACTGAGAGTGTGTGTATTTCCCTTCTAACATGCACCTCTCTTTGGATTTCTACAGCCAGGAAATGAATGCTTGGACTATGGCTCAGATCTGTCAGATCTCTCAGTCATGTGGATTCATGAACACTCAGTAGGTTACTTTCCTGAAACACCTTGCATCTGGGTCTGTTGATATAATAATACTGAGTATTTTTCATGTGTCGAGATCTACGTTTTATTAACACAGTAGGTAGGAATCATAGTCGGGATAGTTAAAATCATTTAGCATTGGCCTAACTTAACTTCCATTAACACCAGTGAAAAATGTATCGCTTCAATGGGAGCAGAATTAGGCCAAAGCTGAGAGCTACAGAAAACCCCTACCCTATGTCTCCATTTTACAGACTGGTGAACTATTTACTTTAGGAACTTATGCCCCCCCATCATCACTACAGCATCTGAATGCCTTATATGTATTTATCCACACAACACCTCTGTAAGGCAGGTCAGGGCTGTTCTCTCCATTGTATACAGGGGGAACTGAAGCATACAGAGACTAAGTGGCTTGGCTAAGGTCACACGGGAGTCTGTGGCAGAGGAGGGAAGGGAACCTAGGTCTTCTAAGTTGGTCACCTAACCATTGGGCCACCCTTCTTCTTGCTGCAGGTAGACTTACGGAAGGGCACACAGGAAGTTTGTAGCAGAGTAGAGCACGGAGCCCATATTTCCTGAGTCACAGTCCTATCTCCCATCAAGGAGACTGTGAAACCTTTTTTGATAGAAAATGGCTTTTTTGACAAAATGGAAATTTCCTTAAAAATAACATTTTCATCAAATAAAATACCCCCCCACACACAATTTTTTTAAACTGAAAACATTTTTTAATTTTAATTTAAAAAAATGAGGAAAAATAATTTTCTTACAAGCTCTATGAAAGATGAGAAAGAGAGGGGATAAAGTAGGTGAGCTATTTCTTGAGAGTAGAAGTTGTCAAGTTGTGCCATATGTTCCAAATGAAAGTAGATGATGATCATAGAATCATAGAATATCAGGGCTGGAAGAGACCTCAGGAGGTCATTTAGTCCAACCCCCTGCTCAAAGCAGGACCATTCCCCAATTTTTGCCCTGATCCCTAAATGGCCCCCTCAAGGATTGAACTCACAACCCTGGGTTTAGCAAGCCAATGCTCAAACCACTGAGCTATCCCTCCCCCCAAATCAGATCAGAATCTGAGTGTGATGTTCCCCTGTTGTTATGTGGACCGGTGATCTTCTAGGTCATGCCAATCCTTGACTCTGGAAGCCAGCTTTACCCTGCTTTGCTGTGAGAATGGTGGAATTTTTGGTACAGAATCTTGCTGGTTTTTTTTTCAGCTCTGCACCATTATAGACTTCATTACTGCTGCCTGCAGCCTCTCCACCAACCACAGCTATGCTGTCACATGAATATTCCCCTATGTCATAGGAATGCCCATATGGCTAGTTAAGCCAGTTGGCTGCCTCCAGTGCTCCTCTGCCATAGTGCTCTTTTCAATGGCATCTTGAGATGGGGATGCCAAGATCTGGCAGCATGTATTCATGATTAAGATCTAGGGCAAATATTTAGATACAGTTAAAGCTGTGACCTTCAAAAGCCAAGAAATTTAAAAAAACTAAAAACATGGATAAACTTATCTCCTCTTATCAGCTTATCATACCAAGGAAAGAAATTGAACTAATTTGTTTCCTTCCTGACAAATCTGCTATTGTAGCTTTCTGCACCCTTCACTGATATCCTCCTACTGAATACTTTTTTACAACTAGAGTACTGTAAGAGAGTAAATATTAAACACAGGCATCAAGTCATAGAGATTAAGTGTAGAAAGGCCCACCAGATCATCTGTACTGAGCTGTATATTACAGATCACTAAACACTTCCCTGCCACACCTCCCTCAAGCCCAACAGCCAAACCAGACCTGGTTGTCACATTGGTCTCAAATGCTTATCTGTTGCTGGGAACCACAACAAAACCCGTGTTTAAGATTTAACCATCACATGGATGTTTTGACCTCATTAGAGTCTTGTCAGAAATCTTTCTAGTAGAATCCTCCTCCTCTACCTTAGTATCTCCAGTAACCGACAACCAGTGGGTCCAAAAGCAGAAAGCAATAGCAAATAGTGTGTGTGTGTGGGGGCCCCTCACTCAAACCCTAACATGGCTCAGTGGGGTTGATGGGCATTGAGTCTCCTTTCCCCTGGGACTGATCCCAGCCTGTCTGAAGATACAAAATGGTGGTTCAGGAAGGGTGTGTCCTAGCGTGCTCAAAAAGAAGCCGTGGGAAGCCCCCCAGAAAATGCCTGTGACCAGTGCCGCTATCACCCCAAAAAGGGGTAGGGCTTCAAGAAGTGTGTGCAGGGGTGGCTCTGGACTGGAATCTGAAGTAGAGGGTGGGCCTGGGTTCCCCTACCAGCCACTGGAGGAGTGGCACAGTCAAAGCAGTGAAGGGAAAATTGCCATTTTGTATAGCAGGACTTTGATACTCCCAGAAGGAAAATTGCTCACAGCGACCTGGCCAGGGGGCCGAGTCATAAAGAGGAGCCTGCAGTTCCTGGAGTGAGCGGGGTCCTCAGGACAACAGAAGAGCTAATGCTGGAGGAAGGCGCAGCACCTGGCAGAGTTAATCCCAAGGACGGGCAGGAGGAGGCGCTGTTACCCGGGGTTCTTTCAACCCAAAGCGCTTCATAACTTTTACTCTGTGTGAGGTGGTGTCAGGAAATAAATCAGGGGAGACACGGCCATCCGACCGACAGATTGTTGGCACAAACAGGACAACACAAGAGTGCTTTCACTTAAAGCTAAACTTTACTTAGTCTCAAGTACTTACACATGTCCACAACAGGTTAGTAAAACACCCCCAACCCTTGATAATTACCAAAGCTGAGTGTGGCTCTTGAATGACACAGCAGCAGGCTTCTGGTGGCCAAATCTTCTGTCTGCCGATGGGGACTGCAAGATGTATCCAGAGGGAGAGTCCAAAAAGAGTCCAGCTACCTCAAACTTTCCCCCCTTATTTATACATCAGTAATAGAATGACATGTCCTTTAAAGAAAACTTGTTAAATAAGCAGTTTCAATAGTCAAGCAAAAGGTTCCTTCTGATTATCAATTAACCAGGTGTGGGTTTTTCCAGAGTTTGCAGCCTTGAGGCCCCCAATAGACATTCCTTGGGCACGTCCTGCTCTTCTAAAATGCAGCCGCTTCAACACAATTCTTATCAGGAAGGATGCGGGGTCAAACTGCCCTCTCTGTGGCACCCAAAGACCCCCCTCCCCTCCTACCTTGGTTAAGCTAAGCCTGCTGCCTTGGCTGCTTTTAGGAATAAGCCATAGTGGTTTCAGGGACTTTACTGGTTTGCCAAAGTCTCCCCGTACAGTTTCCGCTCCTTAAAGGTCACCTTTCACACAAGGGGGCCTTTACATGATCACTGTCACACCTTTTCTGGATGCACCCGAGTTGGGATTCAATGAAAGCTCAAGGCTCTCAGCTGAGACCGAGCAAAGTATCTTCTTGTTGGCATCCCATACTTAGCACACCAGCACAGCAATTGACAAGCGATCGCCTTAGCCTCCTTTCCCAGTTGAGGGAGGGGCGACAAGTTCGATATGCTCCTTACCTAGGGGTACGAGTGCCGGTGGCAGTAACCACTGACTCATCTGTCAGGGGACTTGCAACTGCCAGATTTTGAGCCATATCCAGGATGTCATTAGGCTAGTAACAAAATCCACTACAATTTGGCACCCTAAGATTACTATGATGGGGTGTAGGGCCGAATTCAGGATGCCTGTGCCAGTGGGGGACCATCCCAATAACACTTCCCACCAGTCGTGTGACAGGTCCTGGCCAATTCTTGCAAATACCCATTTAATTTCGATTGGCATTATGATGCACAGTAACCATGACTCAGTGCCCTTCCTGTTTTGCAATATGTAACTGGTTCGGTAAATCAGGGTGTACAAGCAATGTTTGTAAAGCAGTTAAATCCATTCCAAGGGGCACAGGTGTTACAATAGAATACAAAGTATAAGACACTTTTAACTGACTATATTTAAATTCGGGTACATGAAATTCAAAATCACATCCCCTAATTGCTACAGTATGACAGAAACATTTATTCTCATATGGATTATGATTTACTTTATGCACAAAATTAACAAGAAACGTTAATGAATGTTTAGGACACCAAGGACACCAACTTTGAAGACATACACAATGATTTCCTAGATACACAAACACAGAATTGTTACTTACAAATGGGCTAATAGCATAATGGCATTTTCCTTCAGTTACTTCCAAACATACATCCTGAGGTTGGAGGGCATTTTTGTTACATTCATATCCAATTCCAGATTCCTCTAAACAGGCTCCTAAATCTACCATTTTCCATTTTTGATCATCTTTCACCACCCACAATCCGTGGTCGACAGGTTCCATTATGGTCTGATTAATATTGAGGCCTAAAGCCACAATGGGAGAAATCCATTTTATTTCTTCCTGGGACATTAGCAAAACAAAGACTGTGAGTTCCTTTGACTCTTGATTATAGGTGAAATTTACCATTTTCCACTAGGCCTGTAACTCTCTTTCAATTTGGGTGGAATTCTTCCAAATGATGCTTCTGATTTCTACTGGGAGCACCCCATTCATACCCTTGCGAATCATATCTTTTACTACATCAATCATCCATACTTGCAGTTGCTTACATGCCATAGCTAAAGAAGTGTTAGCTTGCAGAGTGCCAACAGCCTGAAGAGGTGGTGATGGTCTTCCTCTTGGGTTTTTCCCCATTCCGCCAAGATATTTGCTACTTGGGATTGCAGAGAGTGTAATTGCTCGAACGAGTCCCTAATAGGTGTAGCCAAATCTTTTATGTGAGCTCCCATTGCATTCATCTTGTTTGCAAGCACCTCCTCATTAATGCTGTTAAGGACTGATCCTCCCATTCCAATTGCTTCCGATAAGTCTTTTTTTACCCATCTGCGTTCCCTGCTAGAACTTTCTGGTTTGGGAATATTGTGTGTTTCCATCCAATTTTTCCGACCTTCAAATAAGGGTGGAACAAATTGCTTACACTGGGGCTCTATCACTGAGACCTTTGTCAAACTTAGGTCTAGAATGACCTTTTTGAGGGAGTGAGTAGGATCAAGAACCAATTGCTTTTTGACATTGTTTCAGAAACATAGGGACTGATTAAATTGGTGACTGGTGGGTCCAAAACCCAAACAGTGCAACTTTTTACACCATGAGGCCCTCGCAGAAGCCATTTTCCTGTCATGCTAACCGGCATGTTGATAATTTCCTCATTAGCACACCAGATTAACTGATGCTGCTCTCCACATCGTGGAGCCAGGAGCTCCTCTTTGAGTGGCCACTGGTTCCTGTTGGAACAGGACAGGAGGATCTTCCATTCCCCTCCAGATGTGACTATTTGTAATTCTGTTTTTTTCCAAATCCATCTGCTTCCCAGTGAGGTAGATGGCATATTCTAATTTAAATTGGATTGTTTTGTCTCCAGGGGCTGTTTTATCAGGCAGGTCAGTCCACAGCTGCGCACATCTAGGTTGGTTACAATTAAGCAGCAGCCTGTTTGTTCCGACCCAACGACAGCCTAATTTATCTGGGTAGTATTTTCCATTTCCAGCCACCAATAAATCTGCTCTCCCAGATCGAAAAGGGGAAAGGAATGTTACAGTATGCATGAGAATAGTGATGTTTCCTCCAAATCATTCTGGGATTCTTTAGCTGCCAAAGTGGACTATCATTTACAGTCCAAACCATTATACATTTTGCTTCACCACACATTCTGACAATGATGTTTACTTTGTTTTGTAGGATTCATGCAAGGTTCATGCACTTGGCAACATTCAGGGCACACCTGGAGTGTTGTGTAGGAGCAGTGCACACACGGCTCCTCTCAAGGGCATGAATCTTGGAATCTCGCCCAGATGACATGAACCGTGGGAAGCCTCCCAGGACTGGGCTCAAGGCCCGAGAGCAAGGAATGTGGTAGATAGAAATTGGTAAATAAGAATATTAAACAAAGCCAGTGTATTCCTTTTATCTGTTGGAGTACGTAATGCGCAGGGGGGAGAGAAATAAAAGAGAGGGTGGAAAGCTGACAGGCAGACCAGCCCGTCGGCAGACCAGCCTGCTTGCTTGCTTAAAGCCTTGTGCTGTCTTGTATTTGGACCGCAACATTGTTCAAACCTTTTAACCTCACGGAAGTAGGGTTTTATCCATCTGTGGGTCCAAGAAGATGGAGGCTTTCCCCTGAGACATATGCGGACTTGGAGCAATGTCGAGAGTATTGTTTACTTCACACTCCAGTGTCTTCCATTCATGGTTCTCCCGTGTCTCGATCACGACGGCTTTTGGTGTATCAAATTCAGAAGTGTAGACCCACAAACACAAGAATCCGGATTGCAACATACACAGCCAGGACCGCATTGCACGCAGGGCTGTTGGACATCTCCTGACAGAGGACTCTGCAACACAAAACACACACAGACTGTTCCCCCCCCTCAAGAGGGAGGGAGTTGTGAAGCGTCTTAGAGCTAATATTCATTCAGACTCACTGATGTCTGAATCATGTTTGTCCCAAGCTGGGAGTACCTGGGCCTGACGCTTGGCTTCACCTAAAGTTGACTGGGATGGTTTCTCTTCCATCATTTTAGCTGTGAGGAGTGAAACCGCGTCAGTATGTTTTTCTTTCCTGACCGAATTTCCAGCTGATAAACAGTGGAGCTAGCCTTGTTACAGATTCTAACAGGTCCTGCCCAAATAGGACTGAGATTATGTGCTTTTCCCCTTACTTGTTGACACATAACCATGTCTCCTATCTGCCATTCTTGGGGATTTAAGATGGGACCCATTCTTTTGTCCATTTTCTGAATGTTAGTTCCCAAGGCTATGGCAACCTGCCAATGGGTGTCAGCAACAACTTTTAACAGCCGCTGCATCCATTGGTCTGTGAGGGTTGTAGGTTTTCAGGTGGCGTTCCATCCACCCACCACTGTTCTGGGAGACACATCTCTCTCCCAGTCATCGCCTTGAATGGAGTTACTCCATGCAATGCCATGGACCCCCTGATAGCCATCAGGATAAATGGCAGTCTTTGGTTCCAATCTTTCCCTTGCTGGTTTACTACTTTTCTGAGAGCTGTTTTGAGAGTACGGTTAGTTCGCTCCACCTGGCCTGAACTTTGGGAGTGTCCAGCTATATGTAGCCTTTGTTTAATCCCAAACACTTGGCAGATTCCTTTTGTGATTTCCCCAATAGAATGGGGCCCTTGATCTGAATCAATTTCCCTCAGGGTGCCCCATCAGGTTATTACTTGTTCAGTGAGCACCCAAGCTGTAGTTTAAGCTATGTTATTTTGAGTAGGGATAGCCTCAATCCATTTGGAAAAGGGGTCAACAATCACCAGACAATACTGATTACCCTTTGTGGTCCTGGGTAGGGGCCTAATAAAATCAATTTGCAGTCGGGCCCACGGTCCCTCTCATCTCTGATGTCTCAGAGGTCCTTTGCTCATTTTGGGATCAGCATTATTGACTGCACATGTTATTTACAAACTGTTCCATGTCACTGCTCATGTGTGGCCACCAGCTGGCAGCCTGCAATCGCTTAAGGTTTTCTCTACTCCTAGGTGTCCCCCATCGTGAGCTAGGGAAATCATTTCTGTTCTTAAGGCTGCAGGAAACATCCAGACTGCTTCTGGTTCCCCTTCTTTAGTTGCCAGAATTAATTTCGATTCATTCTGCCACACTTTCCACTCCCGGTGCTTTCCCTTTTTCACTAACTCTGTCAGGCTGGGATCCTGACTTTGGAGGGTTATTAAATCTATGTGAACTGAGTTTCTTTTTCTGGCTGCTTCTATAGGAGCTATACATTGCCGATTTCTTGGCTGCCACAATTTCCCTTCTCTGGCCCCCCTCCTTGCTTCCTCATCTGCCCGATTATTCCATTTTGACTCCTCAGTCCCTTTCTTGTGTGCTCTGACTTTTCCCATGTACCACAGTATCCCGGGCCTCTGCCAATGCCCACACATATGTCAGTTTGTCGGCATGGGCTATGGGTTTCCCATCTGCAGACTTCATCCCTCTCTTTTTCCATTCTGGTACCCAATCCACCAGGGACTGAAGGGCCCAGTCTGAGTCTGTGAAAATGGCTAGCTCCTGAGTGATGGGGGTATTTTCCAATGCTACTGCTATAGCTATAGCCACAATTTTGGCTGCTTGGGCAAAATATGGTGTACACTGTCCCCTCAGCACCTCGCCTGTAGGCACTTTTACAGCAGTGAAGCCCACATGAGGATGGCCATTTTCGTAAAAACAAGAGCAGTCTGCAAACCAAACAACATCTGCTATTCCCAGCATCTCACTCAGCACGGCCCCTCCCTCGAAGAGATGGCTCTCGAGGCTCTCGAGGCAGTGGCTCAGGTAATGGGCATTTGTGCTTTTCCCCCTCTATCAGGAGGCTGTAAGGTATTGGGGACAGTACTGGGTTTTTTTCCATATCTACATTTTTGTTTAACAAAGCAAGGGTCCATTTTGCCAATCGAGGGCTAGATATGTGGTTATTGTTGATTTTACCAGTGAGTACATACTTCACTGGGGAGTGGGTTATTTTTGGTATGGTAACACTGGGGATAAACCCACTAGGTATTCCCAATGCTGTAATGCCCAAACAAGTGCCAAGACCTCCTTTTCACATGGGGTGAATCCCCTCTCTATCTCACTCAGGGTCTTGGAGGCATAAGCTACAGGTCGGAGACCTGTTCCATCATTCTGGCTTAGCACAGCTCCCATTCGCAGAATCATAGAATAACAGGGTTGGAAGGGACCTCAGGAGGCCATCTAGTCCAACCCCCTGCTCAAAGCAGGACCAATCCCCAACTAAATCATCCGAGCCAGGGCTTTGTCAGGGCATTCCCTTGTCTGTAGTTGCTAGTTGTAATACAAATGGTTCTCCTACCTGGCGATATGATAGGGCTGGGGCTTGTGCCAAGGCTTGTTTTAACTGGGTCATGGCTTCCTGCTGCTGTGGGCCCCAGTTCCATTCTGCTCCTTTCTTTAACAATTCATGCAGCGGGGCTGCTTTTTCTGAAAATACTTCTATAAAATCTCAGGAAAAGTTAACCATGCCCAGGAAGGATCTCAGAGCATTTACGTCTGTGGGGGCTGGGATTTTGAGAATCAGTTCAACCCTCTGTTGGTCAGGGGAGCGCCCTTCTTGTCCCAGGGTTACCCCCAAGATAGTGCACCTGCTGGGAGCACAGTTGGGCCTTCTTTGGGCTTATTTTAAAGCCTGTTTCCTGAATATTTTGCAGCACTCTGTCTAACACTTTACATTTTCTTCCTGGGTCTGTGTACAGACCAGGACATCATCCACATAAGAAATCACACTTTTCAGGCATTCCCGCCCACATTTTTGCTACATGGGCATGGCAGATAACAGGTGCGTTATTCCATCCCTTGGGGACCCAGGCAAAACACAATTGTTTTTCCTGAAAGGTGAAAGCAAATTTATAGTAGCTGTCCCTGTGTAAGGGATAGCAAAGAAAGTGTTAGCCAAATCTAAAACTGAAAAACACTGGGCCCCTCCTACAATGGAAGCCATTACCTCCTGATATTTAGCCACTACGGGGCCATAGGTGGAGTCACTCAGTTAAGGAGGCAGAACTCCACCACAAGCCTCCAGGTTTTGCCATCACTCTTAAAGACAGGCCATAGGGCAGCATTGTTAGTGCTGGGCTGTTCCACTAAAACTCCTTGGCTCAAAAGTCCATCAGTTGTTTCCTTTAGGCTAGCTTTTACCTCCTTTGGATATCGATACTGCTTCTGGGGCAGAGGATCAGGGCCTGTGACTAGGATTTCTGCATCAATTTTACCACATTCTATTTTATTCTTGGCCCACACCTCCCGGTATTTCTCTGCAATTGCAAGCCTGACCTTAAAAACCTCAAAGGAAGGAGATTCCACCACCTCCCTAGGTAACGCATTCCAGTGTTTCACCACCCTTCTAGTGAAAAGGTTTTTCCTTATATCCAGCCTAAACCTCCCCCACTGCAACTTGAGACTATTACTCCTTGTTCTGTCATCTGCTACCACTGAGAACAGTCTAGATCCATCCTCTTTGGAACCCCCTTTCAGGTAGTTGAAAGCAGCTATCAAATTCCTCCCCTCCCCCCTCCCATTCTTCTCTTCTGCAGACTAAAGGTGCAGGGCGGTCATTGTTTGGCTATGCTGAAAGAAGGACAGGAGATATTTAGCATGGGTTTAATCAGGCTGCAACTTTATTATTAAATGTCTGGAACTACCTGGCAGATCAAAGTGCACAGTGTAGATAACCCCATGTTTATTCTGTAATTACCCATGGGTTCCAGCTCCCCTGCTTTTTCCATCCAGGTCCCTCCAGCAAATCCATTTCTGGGACCTTACCATACCCATGGGAGGGGGAGCTTCCACCAGCTCCCCTCCAGGTCCCTCCAGCAAATCTATTGCTGGGAACTTACCATCCACCCCCACCTCGTAGGAGGGGTAAGCTGGGCTATAAGGTGGGCTTCGAGCCAGCAGCCTTATAAAAAAGAAGCCAGTTGTGAACCGAGTGAGCTGTGAACAGAGGAGAAGCAAACAGAGGGAGTTTGCCTGGGAGGAGTTCCCACAGAGTTTTTTGCCTTTCAGGCTTCTGTGAGCAGTAAATACAAAATCTGAAGTGGCTCTTAGAAGGAAGACAATATGGATAGGGAGTGATCAGCTGTTGTGACTTGAACAGGATATGCCATGTTTGTCTTTGTTCCAGAGGACAGAAGCGACTTAGTCCACTCTCCATATTGGAAGAGAAGGTTCAATGACTAGAGATTCAAGTATCAACCCAGCATTGCACCAGAGAAAATGAAGAATTTCTGGAGAGAATTCAGCGTTTGGTACTGCAGGCACAGCATGCTGAAGAATCAGAGAGGGCAGTGCAGAATCGGGAAGAAAATTGGCAGCATGTGACCTCCAGAAGAAGAAAGGGGAGAACCCATGTACCCCCAATGCAGGTAGAGGTAAGAAACTGTTTTCAGGCTCTCTGCACAGGTACTATGGCAAAAAATGGTTTGGAAGAGTTATATGAAGAAAGGGATCAGAAGGAGACACCATCAACTGGCAGGCAGGGGATGCATTGTCCTAGGGATGGGGGTTCCAGGACCACCACTCCCAAGAGGAGGAGATGGGTAGTGGTGGTCGGGGACTCCCTCCTAAGGGGGATGGAGTCATCCATCTGTCATCTAGACCGGGAAATTTGAGACATGTGCTGCTTGCCTGGAGCTAGAATTCAGGATGTGACGGAGTTTCTGCTGAGACTGATCTAGCCCTCGGACCGCTACCCCTTCCTACTTCTCCATGTGATAATGATACTGCCATGAATGACCTTGAGTGGGTCACTGTAGATTACGTGGCTCTGGGAAGAAGGATAAAGGAGTTTGAGGCACAAGTCGTGTTCTAGTCCATCCTCTCTGTTGAAGGAAAAGGCCCAGGTAAGGACCATTGAATTGTGGAGGCAAATGCGTGGTTACGCACGTGGTGTAGGATAGAGGGTTTCGGACTTTTTGGCCATGGGATGTTGTTCTGGGAAGAAGGAGTGTTAGGAAGAGATGGGATCCTCCTAATGAAGAGACAGAAGAACATTTTCGCAGGCAGGCTTGCTAACCTAGTGATGAGGGCTTTAAACTAGGTTCGCTGAGGGATTGTGACCTAAGTCCTGAGGTAAGTGGGGAAGTGGGACACAAGGAGGAAGGATACACAAGGAAGGTGAAACAGGGGAGGCCTCCTGATTCCTACTGAGAAAGTAGGGCAAGCGGCTAGTTATCTTAGGTGCCTGTACATGAACGCAAGAAGCCTGGGAAACAAGCAGGAAGAATTGGAAGTCCTGGCACAGTCAAGGAACTATAATGTGATTGGAATAACAGAGACTTAGTGGGGTAACTCACATGACTGGAGCACTGTCATGGATGGGTATAAACTGTTCAGGAAGGACAGGTGAGGGAGAAAAGATGGAGGAGTTACACTATATGTAAGAGAGCAGTATGATTGCCCAGAGCTCCAGTATGAAACTGGAGAAAAGCCTGTTGAGAGTCTTTGGGTTAAGTTTAGAGATGAGAGCAACAAGGGTGATGTCATGGTGGGTGTCTGCTATAGACCACCAGACAAGGAGGATGAGGTAGAGGAGGCTTTCTTCGGACAATTAACAGAAGTTTCCAGATCACAAGCCCCGGTTCTAACGGGGGACTTCAATCACCCTGACATCTACTGGGAGAGCACTACAGCAGTGCACAGACAATCCAGGAAGTTTTTGGAGAGTGTTGGGGACAACTTCCTGGTGCAAGTGCTGGAGGAACCAACTAGGGGCCATGCTCCTCTTGACCTGCTGCTCACAAACAGGGAAGAATTGGTAGGGGAAGTAGAAGTGGGTGGTAACCTGGGCAGTGGTGACCATGAGATGGTCAAGTTCAGGATCCTGACAAAAGGAAGAAAGGAGAGTAGCAGAATACGGATCCTGGACTTCAGAAAAGCAGACTTTGACTCCCTCAGGGAACTGATGGGTAGGATCCTCTGGGAGGCTAATATAAGGGGGAAAGGAGTCCAGGAGAGCTTGGTGTGTTTTAAAGAAGCCTTATTGAGGGCACAGGAACAAACCATCCCAATGTGCAGAAAGAATAGTAAATATGGCAGGTGACCAGCTTGGCTTACCAGCAAGATATCTGATGAGCTTAAACACAAAAAGGAAGCTTACAAGAAGTGGAAACTTGGACAGATGATGAGGGAGGAGTATAAAAATATTGCTTGAACATGTAGGGGTGTAATCAGGAAGGCCAAAGCAGAACTGGAGTTGCAGGTAGCAAGGGATGTGAAGGGTAACAAGATGGGTTTCTACAGGTATGTTAGCAACAAGAAGGTGGTCAGGGAAAGTGTTGGACCCTTACTGAATGGGGGAGGGAACCTAGTGACAGATGATGTGGAAAAAGCTAAAGTACTCAATGCTTTTTTTGCCTCGGTCTTCATGAACAAGTTCAGCTCCCACACTGCTGAACTGGGCAGCACAGTATGGGGAGGAGGTGAGCAGCCCTCAGTGGTGAAAGAACAGGTTAAGGACAATTTAGAAAAGTTGGACATGCACAAGTCCATGGGGCCAGAAGCAATGCATCCGAGAGTGCTGAGGGAGTTGGCTAATGTGACTGCAGAACCATTGGCCATTATCTTTGAAAACTCGTGGAGATCAGGGGAAGTCCCAGACAACTGGAAAAAGGCAAATATAGTACCCATCTTTAAAAAAAGGAAGAAGGAGAATTTGGGGAACTACAGACTGATCATCCTCACCTCAGTCCCTGGAAAAATCATGGAGCATGTCCTCAAGGTATCCATTTTGAAGCACTTGGAGGAGAGGAAGGTGATCAGGAACAGTCAACATGGATTCACCAAGTGAAAGTCATGCCTGACCAACCTGATTGCCTTCTATAATAAGATATCAGGCTCTATGGACATGGGGAAAGTGGTGGACGTGATATACCTTGACTTTAGCAAAGCTTTTGATATGGTCTCCCAAAGTATTCTTGCCAGAAAGTTAAAGAAGTATGGATTAGATGAATGGACTATAAGGTGGATAGAATGCTGTCTAGATCGTTGGACTCAATGCGTAGTGATCAATGGCAGATGACAGAACAAGGAGCAATGGTCTCAAGTTACAGTGGGGGAGATCTACGTTGGATATGAGGAAACATTATTTCACTAGGAGGGTGGTGAAGCACTGGAATGGGTTACCTAGGAACGTGGTGGAATCTCCATCCTTAGAGGTTTTTAAGGCCCGGCTTGACAAAGCCCTGGCTGGGATGATTTAGTTGCAGTTGGTCCTGCTGTGAGCAGGGGGTTGGTCTCTTCCAAGCCTAATCTTCTATGATTCTATAAGAATGGGGGGTTGGCCCCTGCCATACCACTCATGAGTCTCCAGCCGCCTGCCATTCGTTCCTTTAATGAGCACCTTTTTTTAAGTCCTTTTCCAATCCATTTATCTGGTATACCTTTCCTATGGGGTACCTGTACTGGATATCTGCCAGAAGTTGGTGCCAGCAATTAGGTTGGCTGCCTCCTCTCCACACCAAGTCTGGTTCCCAGGCATCTCCTAATGCCCTCTTTTATATCAGTTAAAAACATGATAGCACCTAAGTCATACCATCCTCCTGAAACAACTCTCTGCCCATATACTATGCCAGAATGTGAAATTACTGCCCCTCCTATGGTCCCAAGGAATTTAGCCACCTCCCTGTTCACATACCTCCTTGCTTTGTCCACCCTGGGGGGCTCATGGCTCCCTGCCAGACCCTGTACTGAAGCATGTCTGATCAAACAATGTTAACTCCTAGAAAAAGTTCAAGGATCAGCCACAAGTCCCTGCTTGCTCTGATCATTAGTTCCACCCCTTTAAGCATTCCCAAATTGTTTTCCCCAAGATGCACCACAGTTACATCTGGTGGCTGCTGACGGGCCTGCACAGCATACAGCAGTGTTATTAGTTGTTCCCATAACATGCCCCTTCTTGCATGCCAGCTGAGTATTGCGTCATCATCGAAGCCCCGCTGCGAACCATTGGGCAAGCTGGACATGTGCCTATGCACCCAAAAGACATTACTATGCCTGCAGATTCACACTACCGTCTGCATGGCTGGTCGTCCAACATCTGTAATGAGTTTACCACAAATGAATGCTGACTTACCGCCTGAGGTCTTGCATACGTTCGGTATGCATCCAAATGCCAAAGCCCAATTACCTGAATTGCCTCTGCTCCCATACCTAGCTGTGCTGCTGCTGTTGCCGCCCCGATTCTGATTGAGTAAGAACCAAATTCACGGGCTGGCAGCCCCAACCTCATCAGCCCCCGTCTCAACATGGTAACAAACTGATATGCTGTGTGGAGACTCCCATCGCCTTGCATAAAAAGGGACCCTTCCCTCTTTGGCCCTATCAGCCTGTAGGCCTTCAAAGTCTGAACTGGGCAGACCCCAGACTCACCACCCTCCCAGAGGATAACAGATTCACCCTGGCCATCTTTGACCTTCACAAGTGTAATATCACTGAATGCTCACGCCATTGTATATCACGCAGTTGGAAAGCCCTTCTGTTGAGTCCCTACTGGACCCAGGTTCTAGCTCACTGATCCTGAAAGCACTAAAAATGCTATCAAGAATGCTGCCCTGAACAAGGCCGCCTCCTGTCCACTATGACATACGTCACCAAGGATCTGCTCGAGATCCCTGAGTATGTAAATCATGATGGGATGACAGGAATCCACCCTGGGGCCACCAGTAGGCGAACACCTGGCCAAAAACCTTTGAACAAAAACCACTGCAAGGATCAGGATAATCATTTAGCCTACTGACAAATGTAATGGCAGAAAGGCAAATAGAGATTGTGCAGGACACCAGTTGATGGGTTGCCAACAACAGCATGTACCACAGCACCTGTTCCTCTGTAATGGGCCATGTTGTTGACCAGCTTTCTTGATCCTGAAATTACATGAAATCATTAAAAACTTCTCTCATAGCTCTGCCACGTGCATGGAGCAACTGATCTCCACACCACACTGACAGCCATTCCACACCAAGGTTCCATAGTCCTAGGGTTCTGCCTGGGTTCCCGGCTGGCTCCTAGTGCCAGCTCCAGAAATCGGTGGACCTGAAAACGAGACAAGGCTTCTGCTATGCCATTATCAACCCCATTTCAGGTCCCATTTAGTACGTGAATCAGTGCCCATCCTCAGAACCTGGTCCAAACCCATTGAAAGCAAAGAATCTTTCTGCTATCACTGTGCTTGGGATCAGGCCCACAATGAACCCCTAACATACCACCAAACTCAGGCTATAGAGACTTCCAGCTATCCAGGGAGAACAAACCATTTCACATTCCATTTATTGGAGAGAACAGGATCAGAAAATGCAACACGAGGCCAGATTTTCAAAAGTGCTCAGCTCCCCTTTAGGACCCTAAGCAAAACTGAAACCCAGCTGATTCCTAATTTGTGTGTGAACCTGAAATTTTGGTTAGGTTTGTGTGTTTTATAACAAAAGTATTGCACAGTTCTAGTTTATACGTACGGGGAACAGATAACAATGTATTTTGTACTGATCTCTGGGTTGAATACTGCCTACAATAACAGAACATTGGGAAATACAATAGATTTCATTATGTGTTTGCCTCTGTGCTTTTTTAAAAAAATTGTTGAAATATTGTGTGTATTCAGACTGAATTAGGAAATGGGTCATGGGCTTAGATAGCTTTTTAATGGCACTGTGTAAATCTTTCACCAAGACATGCCTTGCATTAACTTCAGAGGGTGAATTGGTCTTGGATAACAGTGTACAATGTGGTTTTAAAATGAATCACCACAAAAGGGGATTTGCAAGGTTTTATTTTTAATATCTGGGGGCCATGGTTAAAATTCACGGAGAAAAAAACAATACGTGTGCTGCTTTTGTTACCTAAAGTTGTGATCTCATGTAATCAGAAAAGAATCTTTGTTTTCAGGGCAGGTAGGTAGGTAGCATTGGAATTCTTTTGTGCTATTTTATTTTTGAAAGTAAAGTGGTAGGCTTTGCTTCTTCAGTTTGGGTTTCTTTCACATTATAATAAAATGGTTCGGACCTTGACACTCATGTTCCACACATACATGCTTTAAAGTTGCACACAAGTTGTCTGTATAGAATTTGTGTAACTTTCAATGGCCTAAAGTTGGTTAAAGAAAACAGTGAAGTGTATCTGTAGATAATAACCAATTGTTTTGGAACCCTTTTCCTTCTAAAATTACCTGCAACTAATTTACTAAAGGGATATTGTGGATGAAGTTTTAAGAATAAAAGGAATAAAAGCTTGTCACACAGTGTTAGCTGGCATCCAGGAAGCATTTACCAACAGTAAGTGTGCACTTTGGAGTACTGTTCAAATGCATTATGGGAGGCACATAATTTCTCATCCCTATTCAAAGATAGTGCACAGATCAATGCACAGAAATTCAGCAATAGTTTCTTCAGCAACAGAGGCCAGTATGGTGGTTCATTTAAAAAGAGGTGATGGGTGGATATTAAAGGAAATATCCAGCTCGCCCAAGTAGCCACAAATCAAGCTAGGGACAGTTTTTAAAAATGTAACTGACCAAGGAAAAAAGTGTCAATTTTTTTTTTAATCTAGCATGTATGAATTTTTAAAAATGAAGCTGTGTTGTAAAGCTGGGGAAAAATTTTCAGATAAAACTTTTTTTTCACTGAAAAATGCAGATTCATGTAGACAAACATTTCACAAGTTGTGTGAAATTCATTGATTTTTTTTGGCTGAAAATAAAACAGTTCTGAAATTTGAATAGTTTCACTTCAATATTTTTTAAACAAAATGTTTTGACATTTTGATTCAAAAGGGCTTTGTTTTCAGTTTTACTTCAGTTTTTTTAAACATACAATAAATCCTAGAAAACTAAACAATTAAAATTTTTTTTTTACTTTAGCCCCCAAATCAAAAAACACAGCTCTACAGGGCCTTCCCATCCATGGAGAGGGATGCACTCTCAGTGTCCCACCAGGATTTCCTCCCAAAGAAGTTTGGAAATCCCATTTGAGGACTCAAACAGGAGCAATGGAAGTAATTGTAATCCGAAGAAAGTTATGTATTACCTAGCTCCGGTGAGAGTATAATAATAATAAGAAAAACAGTCAGAGTGCTTTTTAATAAGACTAAATTGATAGACTGAAATACACCACACAACTAAATCTCGCAAAAAGAAAAGGAGGACTTGTGGCACCTTAGAGACTAACAAATTTATTTAAGCATAAGCTTTAGGGTTAGGGTTAGGGTTAGGAAAGCTTATGCTCAAATAAATTTGTTAGTCTCTAAGGTGCCACAAGTCCTCCTTTTCTTTTTACGGATACAGACTAATGCGGCTGCTACTCTGAAACTAAATCTTGGTAGGCATTTCCTAATAAGAACACAATTAATAATTTAACCTTTACTAACTATTCCATGAAATTCTTTATGGTGATATTCAGTGTTCAGTCCATTCAAATTTCATCAGTACAAATCATTGTAACTACTCTCCTACCCAAGGTAGGTTGTTGACACTGGGTAAAATGTTCAAAAGGACTTAAGGGCAAGATACCTTTACAAATCTGATTTATCTACCTAAATAATTTAAAAATCTGCCCCTAAATGACTTAAGAACCTAAGTGACTGAGACGCTTTTGGAAAAATTGCTTGGTGAATCTAAAGCTCAGGAAATACAGGAGTCAAAATAAGAGGAGATGGGGGAAGCAAAACACCTTCTCCTGTGCTAAAGGCAGAGGGTGGTGGTCTTTCTGGCTCAAAGAAGCAGCATTCCACCACAACATCCCCTCTTTCTGAACTAGTGCTGAGCGTACCCACCCCCCCTCCAGGTTTTTGTACTTGGTCCAAGAGGGGAAAGGGAGCTGGTGGGGCTGCCCTTGGGAAGGAAAGATGTTGCAGTCCTTTTCCAGGTGAGCAATTTTAAATGTTCTGCTGCTGGTGGGGTTCCCCTGATGGCTTCATTGCATTGTTCTGCTCTATTTACAAATGAAAATGAAAGATTCTCTTCCTCTATTCCTACAGCCATGCAAGGGAACCTCAACAGGGATATTTTCCTGGCAACTGATTTAGCTGATGGTGAATAAGAACATAGGAATTGTCATTGGTGATCAGACAACTGACCCACATTATCTGGTCTCTGACAGTGGTCATGAAGAAGAGCTCTCTGTAGCTTGAAAGCTTATTTCTCTCACCAACAGAAGTTCAATAAAAGGTATTACCTCCATGATCCTGTCTCTCTAATATTCTGGGACCATCATGACTACAGCAACACTGCAAATTGCCAGAAGGGACCTTTTCCTCCCAACTCCAAGGGAGTTATTCCCTGAATAACTGGAAGGAAAAGGCCTGGGTAGAGACCACCGAATCGTGGAAGTCAACAAATGGCCATGCAGGTGGTGTCGGAGAGAAGGCTTTGGATTCTTTGACCATGGGATGGTGTTCCAAGACAGAGGAGTGCTAGGCAGAGACGGGCTCCACCTAACGAAGAGAGGGAAGAGCATCTTTGCAAGCAGGCTGGGTAACCTAGTGAGGAGGGCTTTAAACTAGGTTCACCGGGGGAAGGAGACCAAAGCCCTGAGGTAAGTGGGGAAGTGGGATACCGGAAGGAAGCACGAGCAGGAGCGCGAGAGAGGGGAGGGCTCCTGCCTCATACTGAGAAAGAGGGACGATCAGCGAGTTATCTCAAGTGCCTATACACAAAGGCAAGAAGGCTGGGAAACAAGCAGGGAGAACTGGAAGTCCTGGCACAGTCAAGGAATTATGATGTGATTGGAATAACAGACACTTGGTGGGATAACTCACATGACATCCGATGAAGTGAGCTGTAGCTCACGAAAGCTCATGCTCAAATAAATTGGTTAGTCTCTAAGGTGCCACAAGTCCTCCTTTTCTTTTTGCGAATACAGACTAACACGGCTGTTACTCTGAAACCTCACATGACTGGAGTACTGTCATGGATGTCATGGTGGGAGTCTGCTATAGACCACCGGACCAGGGGGTGAGGTGGACGAGGCTTTCTTCCAGCAACTCATGGAAGTTACTAGATCACAGGCCCTGGTTCTCATGGGAGACTTCAATCACCCTGATATCTGCTGGGAGAGCAATACAGCGGTGCACAGACAATCCAGGAAGTTTTTGGAAAGGGTAGGGGACAATTTCCTGGTGCAAGTGCTGGAGGAACCAACTAGGGGCAGAGCTCTTCTTGACCCGCTGCTCACAAACTGGGAAGAATTAGTAGGGGAAGCAAAAGTGGATGGGAACCTGGCAGGCAGTGACCATGAGATGGTCGAGTTCAGGATCCTGACATAGGGAAGAAAGAATACGGATCCTAGACTTCAGAAAAGCAGACTTTGACTCCCTCAGGGAACTAATGGGCAGGATCCCCTGGGAGATCCCCCCATGAGGGGGAAAGGAGTCCAGGAGAGCTGGCTGTATTTTAAAGAATCCTTATTGAGATTACAGGGACAAACCACCCCGATGTGTAGAAAGAATAGTAAATATGGCAGGCGACCAGCTTGGCTTCACAGTGAAATCCTTGCTGATCTTAAACACAAAAAAGAAGCTTACAAGAAGTGGAAGATTGGACAAATGACCAGGGAAGAGTATAAAAATATTGCTCAGGCATGCAGGAGTGAAATCAGGAAGGCCAAATCACACTTGGAGTTGCAGCTAGCAAGAGATGTTAAGAGTAACAAGAAGGGTTTCTTCAGGTAAGTTTGCAACAAGAAGAAAGTCAAGGAAAGTGTGGGCCCCTTACTGAATGAGGGAGGCAACCTAGTGACAGAGGATGTGGAAAAAGCTAAAGTACTCAGTGCTTTTTTTGCCTCTGTCTTCACGAACAAGGTCAGCTCCCAGACTACTGCACTGGGCAGCACAGCATGGGGAGGAGGTGACGAGCCCTCTGTGGAGAAAGAAGTGGTTCAGGATTATTTAGAAAAGCTGGACGAGCACAAGTCCATGGGGCCGGATGCGCTGCATTCGAGAGTGCTAAAGGAGTTGGCGGATGTGATTGCAGAGGCATTGGCCATTATCTTTGAAAACTCATGGCAATCCGGGGAAGTCCCGGATGACTGGAAAAAAGCTAATGTAATGCCCATCTTTAAAAAAGAGAAGAAGGAGGATTCTGGGAACTAGAGGCCAGTTAGCCTCACCTCAGTCCCTGAAAAAATCATGGAGCAGGTCCTCAAGGAATCAATTCTGAAGCACTTAGAGGAGAGGAAAGTGATCAGGAACAGTCAGCATGGATTCACCAAGGGCAAGTCATGCCTGACTAATCTAATTGCCTTCTATGACGAGATAACTGGCTCTGTGGATGAGGGGAAAGTGGACGTGTTGTTCCTTGAGTTTAGCAAATTTTTCGACACGGTCTCCCACAGTATTCTTGCCAGCAAGTTAAAGAAGTATGGGCTGGATGAATGGACTATAAGGTGGATAGAAAGCTGGCTAGATTGTCGGGCTCAACGGGTAGTGATCAATGGCTCAATGTTTAGTTGGCAGCCGGTATCAAGTGGAGTGCCCCAAGGGTTGGTCCTCGGGCCAGTTTTGTTCAATATCTTCATAAATGATCTGGAGGATGGTGTGGATTGCACCCTCAGCAAGTTTGCAGATGACACTAAACTGGGAGGAGAGGTAGATACACTGGAGGGTAGGGATAGGATACAGAGGGCCCTAAACAAATTGGAGGATTGGGACAAAAGAAATCTGATGAGGTTCAACAAGGACAAGTGAGGCCTCATCTGGAGTACTGTGTCCAGTTTTGGGCCCCACAGTACAAGAAGGATGTGGAAAAATTGGAAAACGTCCAGCGGAGGGCAACAAAAACGATTAGGGGACTGGAACACATGACTTATGAGGAGAGGCTGAGGGAACTGGGATTGTTTAGTCTGCGGAAGAGAAGAATGAGGGGGGATTTGATAGCTGCTTTCAACTACCTGAAAGGGGTTCCAAAGAAGATGGATCTAGACTGTTCTCAGTGGTAGCAGATGACAGAACAAGCAGTAATGGTCTCAAGTTGCAGTGGGGGAGGTTTAGGTTGGATATTAGGAAAAACTTTTTCATCTAGGAGGGTGGTGAAACACTGGAATGTGTTACCTAGGGAGGTGGTAGAATCTCCTTCCTTAGAAGTTTTGAAGGTCAGTCTTTACAAAGCCCTGTCTGGGATGATTTAGTTGGGGATTGGTCCTGCTTTGAGCAGGGGGTTGGACTAGATGACCTCCTGAGGTCCCTTCCAAACCTGATATTCTATGATTCTATGAATCATGAGTGTTTATGGTTATATCAAAAGCCCATTGAAATCAATGGGAGACTGTCTATTCTCCTTTTAAGACTCAACTCTCTGGCTTCCAGATGGGAATTGGCTTGTCCCAGAATTGTTATGGGAAGATAAAGTGTGGAATATTTTTCAGGTAATAATGATTTTAATACTCTTCTAGCCACCATGGGTAGCCAAGAATGGTCTGCTTATACCCCCTCCACCATCAGAATCAAAGTCACCCAAACATGGGATATAGGGTGTGACTGTACCCCTACATTCATCCTTTTTACAAAACCATGATAAATTTTGTGCAAAGTATACCTTGTGATGTAGCATTGGAAAATTCATAATCTGCTGGACATTATTGCTCTAGTAAAATGTACATCATCATTGTATGTAAAGCTATAAGTTTCTACTGTATAACATTGCTGTAACATGCCCCAAGTTTAGAAAAGCAGGCACAAACCAGGTCCTCAGAAACAAAAAACAAAAACAAAAACAAACCAACACCTCATCCAGGTCTCAACAAAGTCAAGTGGGCTATCATCTAGTTAAGCAGCCATTCTTCAGCAGGAAGGAGGGGGTGAATGAGAGTTTTACATATTGGCAAAGGAAAACAGCTGGGAGTTCCTATGTAAGCAGACTGTCACCTGAACTCGAGCTGGAGGTGACCCTCAAAGAGGGAAAGTGGTATAAGAAGAGAGAACACACACATCACTAATTACGTCTCTCCTCCATTCCATTCTGCTCACAGCAGCAATGACACCTGAAGAAATAATGAACTGGTGTAGGGGTCCTGGCCTGGAGGCTTCCAGCCATTAAAGACTGTAGAGAGTATGAGATGAGAAAAACCTTTGCTTTGAATCCAGTTAGCTTGCTAAGTTAGGTATTAGTTTAAGGCTTATCTTATTTTCTTTGTAACCAATTCTGACTTTTATGCCTCATGACTTGTAATCACTTAAAATCTATCTTTCTATAGTTAATAAACTTGTTTTATCTAATCAAGTGTGTTTGGATTCAAGTGTTTGGGAACCTCCACTTGAGATAATAGGATTGGTGCACACCATTTTCCACTGATGAAATGACAGACTTTCTATGAGCTTGCTTTGTCCACTAGGGTGCTGGGCAGTACAAGTTGCACATTTCTGGGGGAAGGGCTGGGACTGGGAGTTTGCTGGTGTTGCCCTTTTTGTAATTCATGAGTGTCTGGTCAGAGCATTCATGTAATTCAATTGGTAGTGATTTTGCATGCTAGAGGCTGTGTGTGAACTGGCCAGGAGTGGTGGTTCTCACAGAAAAGCAGTGTAAAAGGCACCCCAGAGATGCCTGGAGATTTGAGGGGACATAGCTGTTCATCTGTCCAGATTATACCTGGGAAATGTCACACAGGGGTCTCATGATTTCTATGGATAGTAATCAAGAGTTCCTTACTAATGCCAGTCTCCTCCAATGCTAGCTCAACATTTTCTGAAGTGCATCCCATCAGTCAGTGAAGAAACAAGGTTGGTTTCCAGAAATCCTTATCAGAACTGAAGGGGAGAGACAGAAATAGTTTACAAAGAGATGTGGATAAAAAATAAGAAGGGACTTGACTAGAGGTATAGGAACAGTTTCCAGGTTCTCTTTTATGTTACACTGGGAAGTATTCATTGGGATTTTCTACAGTGCCCAAGGAGGTTAGACACCCATCTTCCATTGAAAGCCGATAGGAAAGATGGGCTCTTAACTTCTTTAGGCACAGAGCTGATTGGAAAACAGAATTCCCATCTGGTGAGAAATGCCAATATTTCAACATGTGTTTTGGCCCAAAATGGGACAAAGTCTGTTTTTCACAGATTGAAATGTTCTGAACATTTTTTCTTTGGAAACGTGAAATGTGAAATGAAAACATTTTGTTTGACATTTTCAATCAAAACTCTTAGACATTTTGAAACTCAATATTTCATTTCAAGACAACATTTGGACTTACAATAAGATTAAAAATTATATTATATGGAAATTTGCAGTGTTTTTGTAGCCATGTTAGTCACCAGATATGAAAGAGACAAGGTGCAGGAGGTAATATCCTCTATTGGACCAACTTCTGTTGATGGAAGGGACAAGTTTCTGATTACCTTCTCCAGACCTGAGGAAGAGCTTTGTGAAGCTTGAAAGCTTATCCCTTCCACCCACAGCACTTGGGCCAATAAAAAATATTGCCTCGTCTATCTTGTCTTTCTCAGTAAGTGGAAATATCAATTCAAAACCAACATTTTTATTTGGCTTTTCCAATGAAAATTGTAACATTTTGGCCAAAGCTGACATTTTCCATTAGAAAAATATTGATTCTGATGAAACCACATTTCAAGGATGGTGACAGAGGGGGAAAGCTAATGCCCTGTGGCTCCATAAAGATTTAAGGCTTTGTCTACCCTACCACTTTTAGCGGTATAACTTGTGTTGCTCAGGGGTGTGAATAAGCCACCTGTCCTGAGTGACGTAAATTACACAGACCTAAGCACAGGTGTGGGCAGCACGATGTCAGCAGGAGAGCTTGTCCTGCCCACATATCTATTACCTCTCATAGAGGTGGATTGATTATGCAGACAGGAGAGCTCTCTCCCATCGGCAGAGCATCTTCAACAGACACACTTTTGAAAACTCCACTGTGCATGTTTCATAGATTACAGAATACAGTGTGTGACTGCATGGAGAGGAATCTCCCTGTGAAGGAGTGAAATCATAGCCAGGAGTTCATATTTGTTAAAGAGTCAGGAAAAAATATGCCTTTTGTTATACTCTATTTATTCTCCTGAATATATGGATGCCTTCATTGTTTTGCATGGTTTATGGTAGTCCAGAAACAAAAAAGAATCCGGTTGTTTTCCAGACATATATTTTTTCTGTTAAAACAAGGCTTGATCTTTGAGCTATGGTCTATACTTTATTGCCTCCTTCATAGGCGTAGACTCCGTAGGTGCTCTGGGGCACAAGCACCCAAAGAAAAGAGGGTTCTTAGCACCTACAGGGCTGACTTAATCTTTTGTGGGCCCCGGTGCCTGGACCATGGCCCTGCCTCCTGCTCTGCCTGGGCTCCTCCCTGAAACCCTGCCTCTGCTTGGCCTCTTCCTCCGGAGGCCCTGCTCACACAGCGGGGAGGAGGCGGAGAGGAGCATCCATCGGCAAAAACAAAAGTCAAATCCTGTGGCCTCATGTGTTAAATTAAAATAATTCCTTGGAACCCAGAGTTATGCGTGCTGGATTTGGAAGGGGAATTGGCAATCTCCAAATTAGACTATGTAATCCTGTACCTAAATTAATCGGTGACAACATACATGACACTGACACACTGGTAGGATACTACAGTATTTGAAATTTCCAAGTAGCTATCAGACTTCCACCAGACATGGGGGGATGTCTTACTGTTTATGGAAAGAAATTACTATGTATGTCTAGAAATGAAGAATGGACCAGGATATATACCCAAATGAAAAACACCTTATCTTTCCCAAGACAGTGACTTAAATACTTCCACAAAAGCCTTTCTTCTCTATGAGGAGAGGACCTTGTGAAATATATTTCAGTTCTAAGTTTTAGGGATTACTGTATTAATGCCCACAAATAATGTTACCATGACACAATATGTAAACTTGTGTTTCTCTATTTGAGAATTAGGGGCTCATTTTTAAAAATCTATATAAAAATTGACTACATGTTAATACATGAAGCTAATGCGGGAAAGAAAAATAAAATGGAAGATAAAAGACAGAAAGAAGACAAGTAAAAAACAAAAAGGAATAATGATGGAGAAAAGAGAGTGAAAATAAAAGGGAACAGAAGAATGAATGGATGGAGAAATCCTACCGCATAAGGTCCTGCAAGTTCTGTCTGTTTTTAAACCAAAAGCCATTGAGAATCTCTCTATAACTGAAGTTTGTGAGGTTCCTGTGCCCGATCTTTGACTTCAGCAAAGCTTTTGATACAGTCTCCCACAGTATTCTTGCCAACAAGTTAAAGAAGTATGGGTTGGATGAATGGACTATAAGGTGGGTAGAGAGCTGGCTAGATCATCAGGCTCAACGGTTAGTGATCAATGGCTCCATGTCTAGTTGGCAGCCAGTATCAAGCGGAGTGCCACAAGGGTCGGTCCTGGGGCCGGTTTCGTTCAATATCTTCATTAATGATCTGGAGGATGGCATGGACTGCACCCTTGGCAAGTTTGCAGATGACACTAAACTGGGAGGAGTGGTAGATATGCTGGAGGGTAGGGATAGGATACAGAGAGACCTAGACAAATTGGAGGATTGGGCCAAAAGAAATCTGATGAAGTTCAACAAGGACAAGTGCAGAGTTCTGCACTTAGGATGGAAGAATCCCATGCACTGCTACAGACTAGGGACCAAGTGGCTAGGCAGCAGTTCTGCAGAAAAGGACCTGGGGATTACAGTGAACAAGAAGCTGGATATGAGTCAACGGTGTGCCCTTGTTGCCAAGAAGGCTAATGGCATTTTGGGCTGTATACGCAGGAGCACTGCCAGCAGATCGAGGGACATGATCATTCCCCTCTATTCAGCACTGGTGAGGCCTCATCTGGAGTACTGTGTCCAGTTTTGGACCCCACACTACAAGAAGGATGTGGAAAAGTTGGAAAGAGTCCAGCAGAGGGCAACAAAAATGGTTAGGGGGTGGGAGCACATGACTTATTAGGAGAGGCTGAGGGAACTGGGCTTATTTAGTGTGCAGAAGAGAAGAATGAGGGGGGATTTGATAGGTGCTTTCAACTACCTGAAAGGGGGTTCCAAAGAGGATAGATCTAGACTGTTCTCAGTGTTGGCAGATGAGAGAACAAGGAGTAATGGTCTCAAGTTGCAGTGGTTGGATATTAGGACACGCTATTTCACCAGGAGGGTTGTGAGGCACTGGAATGCGTTACCTAGGGAGGTGGTGGAATCTCCATCCTTAGAAGTTTTTAAGGTCAGGCTTGACAAAGCCCTGGCTGGGATGATTTAGTTGGGGGATTGGTCCTGCTTCGAGCAGGGGGTTGGACTAGATGACCTCCTGAGGTCCCTTCCAACCCTGATATTCTATGATTCTATGAATTCACCAGGATGCTATCTGTACTCTTTAGCCTGAGGATGCTGAACAAAATAGCAGTCACTTTCAGTGCTGTCACAAATGGCCATGTGCACATTCCTGTGAAGTTTCTGTGTAACAGTTTTATTCTGGGATTTTCAAAAGCACCTAAGGGAGTGACACATCCAGCTCCCATAAATTTAATGGGAGCTATGTGCTTAACTCCGTTAGGGTCTCAGCCTTGTTTATGGAAAAGGGTGCCTGGCTGTATGTTACATAGGAATATACTGTGGGAGTTGCTGCAGCAGATCAGAACATAATCCAACTTTGTTTCTCCATCAGTAGCCCAGACTTGATGCTAATAAGCAAGGCAAATAATCAAACCATAACACACCTTGAAAATGTTCCAGTACTGCATGTGAGTGACAAAGTGTCCATCCCAGCTTCTGCAGGCAAGCATCTTGTGCCCTGAAGCACCAGGTTTAATGCCTTAAACTTTCATTCATCATTGCCTTAGCTCCAATAGCTATTGCTGTGCATTATTAATAGTCATACTGACACACAATGGATCTATTCCCTTTTCAAATCCAGGCACAGTCATTGTTTCAATGACTTCCTGCAGTAACAAATTCCACAGTTCCTTTTTGTTTGGTTCTAAATATACCACTCTTCATTTCAATTAAGCATTCCTTTTGGTCTTGCATTTGGGACAAAGTGAAAGAGAAGATGGATCAGTAGGTCCTTCACAATTCAGACTCCTCATTCATTCCACACTAAACAATCTCCTTTAATGCAGCAAGGCCACATATCATATCTGATGATATCATACATATCATACATATCATATCTCATCATATCTGATGAGGTTCAATAAGGATAAGTGCAGGGTCCTGCACTTAGGATGGAAGAATCCAATGCACCGCTACAGACTAGGGACCGAATGGCTAGGCAGCAGTTCTGCGGAAAAGGACCTAGGGGTGACAGTGGACGAGAAGCTGGATATGAGTCAGCAGTGTGCCCTTGTTGCCAAGAAGGCCAATGGCATTTTGGGATGTATAAGTAGGGGCATAGCGAGCAGATCGAGGGACGTGATCGTTCCCCTCTATTCGACATTGGTGAGGCCTCATCTGGAGTACTGTGTCCAGTTTTGGGCCCCACACTACAAGAAGGATATGGAAAAATTGGAAAGAGTCCAGTGGAGGGCAACAAAAATGATTAGGGGTCTAGAACACATGACTTATGAGGAGAGGCTGAGGGAGCTGGGATTGTTTAGCCTGCAGAAGAGAAGAGCTGCTTTCAACTACCTGAAAGGGGGTTCCAAAGAGGATGGCTCTAGACTGTTCTCAATGGTAGCAGATGACAGAACAAGGAGTAATGGTCTCAAGTTGCAGTGGGGGAGGTTTAGATTGGATATTAGGAAAAACTTTTTCACTAAGAGGGTGGTGAAACACTGGAATGCGTTACCTAGGGAGGTGGTAGAATCTCCTTCCTTAGAGGTTTTTAAGGTCAGGCTTGACAAAGCCCTGACTGGGGTGATTTAACTGGGAATTGGTCCTGCTTCGAGCAGGGGGTTGGACTAGATGACCTCCTGAGGTCCCTTCCAAACCTGATATTCTATGATTCTATGATTCTATGATCAGATCAGAGAACAGTTGCATGTGTTAATGAGGAAAGAAGGACAAAATGGCTACACTTTTACCAAGACTATCATTTCATTGACAGTAAAAAATTCTTATCATAGGGGAAGCCAGCTGTTAGGCAGATAGTCCTGGGGGATGTTATTAATGGCTCAGTCAGTGATCTTTGAACCAGGATGTGTTCAATTATTCATAGATTCCAAGGCCAGAAGGGACCATTGTGATCATCTAGTCTGACCCCCTGCAAAACACAGGCCAGAGAACTTCTCTGAATTAATTCCTGTTTGAATGAGAGCATCTTTTAGACAAAATCCCAGTGATAGAGAAACCACCACCCTTGGTAAGTTGTTCCAAAGGTGACAATGACATAGTGGAAGGACTTCAATGTCAGCCTGCCGTATGCTGCACGCCACAAATCCTCGCATTTGATATCTGTGACTCACTGCCTTGAATATGCCCTTTTCCCATTCTCCGCCTCAGGAAGTGGTTTCCTGAAATCATCTATTTTCTCACCAATCGTGAGAGCTCTTCCCAGGATAGTGAACATTCTGTGGCAAGGCCTTGGGTTCCATCCAGATCCACAACACTTAGGGCTTGTTTACACTAGAAGTGCTCCAGCGGCTTGCGCAGCTGCACCGATGGAGCTGTGCTGCTGCAGCGCATCTGGTGAAGATGCTTTGCTGACAGGAGAGCTTCTCCCATCGGCATAATAAATTCACCTCCGCAAGAGGTGGTAGCTATATTGATGGGAGAAGATCTCATGCCAATATAGGGCTGTCTACACCAGCGCTTGGGTCGGTGTAATTTATGTGTTGCTATAGGGGGGTGGCTTATTTACACCCCTGAGTGACATACATTATACCGCTGAAAGTGGTAGTGTGGACATAGTCTTTATGGAGCTATAACGTATTAGCTGTCCCCTTCTATCACCATCCCCGCCCTGCCTTGAAGTGAAACGGTCTCAGCTATGAGTCACACAGCTGCATACATAATGTGTTTGTTTATTGGTGCAAAAATTATCCATTCAGGGTAAAATTTTCCAAACTTAAGTGATGTAGGAATCTATATCCCATTTTCAAAAGGAATGTAGGCACTGAAATCCCTTTTAAAAATTGGACCCTAGGTGCCTAAAGATGCAGATAGGTTTTTTGGAAATCCCTCTTGGGGCCTATCTGCATCTTTAGGCACCCTTAGAAAAATGTATCCCTTAGTGACTTTTGAAAATGAGACTTGTGATGGGTTGGATCACAGAAAACCCCTTGGGAACTGCCAGCTGATGTGCTGGGACTACTTCTAACCCACTTTCCCTGCCAGTTTGGGACTCCAGAACCTTGCCAGTTTGAATCAGACACACTAGCCTGTTACAAATCCAGACCCAGGTCCGAACCACTTCTCCCAACAGCTGCAGGCTTAACTGAAAACAGTTTAAGAAGTGTTCCTGTCTCTAATACTCAGATGCCCAGCTCCCAATGGGGTCTAAACCCCAAATAAATCTGTTTTACCCTGTATAAAGCTTATACAGGGTAAACTAATAAATTGTTTGCCCTCTATAACACTGATAGAGAGATATGCACAGCTGTTTGCCCCCCAGGTATTAATTCACACTTTGGGTTAATTAATAAGTATAAAGTGATTTTATTAACTACAAAAAGTAGGACTTAAGTGGTTCCAAGTAATAACAGACAGAACAAAATCCAGCTCCAAGATGGAGTTTTGGAGTCACATGGGAAAGTCACATGTCCATCCATGATTCATTTTTACAGACAGCAGCCACTGCCCACGTGCTATCTTGAAAGTCTCCAGGAAGACTGCTTATGTGTATTGGAGTCTTCCAAGATCCATTGTCAGTTACATGTTTCTTGACTGGACACTTAATTTGCACATTCCTTTCTCAAGAAGCTGACCAAATGCCTTACCAAGACTACTTAAACTCAAACAAGTACACAGCCAATATTCATAACTTTGAATACAAAAATGATACATGCATACGAATAGGATGAATATATTTAGTAGATCATAACCTTTACAGAGCTATGTTACATGGCATATGTAGCATAAAACATATTCCAGTTATGTCATATATACTGTGACAGGGTTGAGCCAGATGGCTATAGGAGAGTAATTTTTTTTTGAAGCAAAAAAGGTGTTTTTTTATTTGCATAACACACTTACAAAACAAAACAACAGCATATGCAATGTGTAACACAGGAACCAATCACAATTGTTTTCTCATTAGCTTCAGGGGAGGGAAGTGTTCAAGCTTGCCTGGGCCCAGAGCAGGGGGGTTCCTCAACTCTCGTGGTCTTCCACCCTTCCGAGTTACCTGGTGGCCCAGAGCGAGGGGGCTTCATCGACTCTCAAGGTCTGGCACCCCTCGAGTTACCTGGCGCCGCGCCCGAGTGTCACCAACAATTCACTCCTCTGAAAGCACCCAACAAAAGGGGCAGGCTGTGGGGTGGACAACCCAGGGGGGGGCACGTGCACCCACATGTGAAAGGACCCCTCTAAGGTGGTGGTGTCCGCAGCAGCAATGGCTGGGGCTGGGGTCCCTTACTTTCTCCCTCAATCAAACGGTCAAAACAAAGGGAGCTAGACGGGGACACCGAGCAGAGAGCCTCGGACAGTGCCCACCGCTCCTCAAAAGCATCAAGGGAGTCGGTGGACGCCGCCCAGAGGAACTCTGCCTGGATACGTGAACGGACCGAGGATTGGAAAACGGCCCCACAGTCATAGGGAACTCCATCGGCCAACCTCCTCTCTCTGGGTTTTATAGATGGCCGTTTTAGCCAGGGCCAGGAGGAGGTTAACTAGGAGATCCTGCGACTTTGTGAGGCCACGGATGGGGACTGCATAAATAAAAAGATGAGGGGAAAAATGAAACCAAAAACATAATAAAAGATTTGTGAGGAGCCGGAAGAGGAGCTGCAGCCTGGCGCACTCCAAATATACGTGCTCCAGGGTTTCCCTCACACCGCAAAAGGGACAAGTGTCTGGGATGGGGTTGAACCGCACCAAGTACGTGCCCGTGCTCACAGCTCCGTGAAGAAGCCGCCAACTGATGTCCCCGATGGGCCTCAGAACCAAGGTGGAATATAGGCTGGCCCACTGGGGCTGCTCACCCTCCAAATGCAGCAGAAGATCTTGCCACTTTGTGTCGGGGTGGGACACTAGGCTGAGGGCGTGAAGGGTGTGGAGCATGAGCGTGTATAGATGTTTCCTTGGCACGGTTTGGAAGCATACTGGCTGCAGTTCATGCAGCCGGCTTGCTGTAAAGGGGTGAGGGGGTCGATTGGGTCTAAGGGGTAGGGGTCCAGTTAAAAGATCTGGCGGGCCTGGGGTAGAGGGTGGGCGGGGCATGCCCTCGAGCAGGATCTGATTGAGGTAAGCTCTAGCAGCAGGTGCCAAAGCGGCCTTCATTTTCTGAAGTACGCGCCGGGGGGTATGAGGTCTGGAGAGCCCAATGCGCCGAGCGAGTGTCAGGGGATCCAGCCAGTCTCCCCGGTCATAGTCCAGGAGGTCTCTGACTCTCATGACTTCTGCCAGGACCAAACTCTGGTGCACCGAGCAGGACTCCGCCACCTGCACATGTAGCTGGGGGTTGTGTAGCAGGGGCTCCGCGAGGAGATCTGCCCCCTCGGTGGCTGCCACGGACCTGGTCGTTAAAAACCATTTCCAAGTCCGGAGGAGGTCCTGGTAGAAGACCAGCAGCCCGGAGAGGTCTCGCGGAAGACCTCCCGGATGGAGATAAAAGAGCTGCCGGTCATATCGGATCCCTCGGATGCAGTGCAGGATGGCGTGTGCCAGTATGCTCCACGCCGAACTGCCTGCACTATAAAGGAGCCTCTGTAGGGCCTGGAGGTGGAAGACGCAGACCTGAGTGTGCAGACACTTCAGGCTGTGCCCTCCTTCCTTCAGGGGTAGATGAAGAACCCCTACAGGGGCCCAGTGTATTCCTGACCAAAAGAACCCCAGAATCAATGTCTGGAGGTTGGTCAGGAAACCCGGACCCGGGACCAGGGTGTTGAGCCGGTACCAGAGCTTGGACAGGACTAGTTGATTAAGTGTAGGATTCATACAGGGTTCATGCGCTTGGCAACATTCAGGGCACACCTGGAGTGTTGTGCAGGAGCTGTGCACACACAGCTCTTCTCAAGGGCATGAACCTTGGAATCTCGCCCAGATGATATGAACCATGGGAAGCCTCCCAGGACTGGGCTCAAGGCCCAAGAGCAAGGAATGCGGTAGATAGAAATTGGTAAATAAGAATGTTAAACAAAGCCAGTGTATCCCTTTTATCTGTTGGAGAATGTAATGCACGGGGGGAGAGAAAAGAATGAAGGAGAGGGTGGAAAGCTGACAGGCAGAAGCCCGTTAGCAGACCAGCTTGCTTGCTTGCTTAAAGCTCTGTGCTGTCTTGTCATTGAACCGCAACAGATTAAGTACCAGCGCTCTCCCACGAAGGGAAAGACATCGGAGTAGTCCCGTCCATTTCCGGAGCCGCTCTATCACCCCGCCCTCTAAATTTTCCCAGTTCTCCAGAGGAGAGGGATGTGTGGCAGAAAGGTAAACGCCGAGGTAAAGCAGCGGACCCGCTCTCCACTGGATGGTCTGAAGCGCGGGTGGGAGGGAGCTCGCCTGCCGCCAGTCTCCTACCACCAAGCCAGAGCTCTTGACCCAGTTGACCCGGGCAGAGGAGGCTGCCGAATAGATGGCCTGGCAAGCCTCCACCCGCGCCAAGTTGCCCGAGTCCTGGACCATGAGGAGCACGTCATCAGCGTATGCCGACAGGACCAGCTGCAGCTCGGCTCCCACAGCACCAACCCTGTCAACCTCTTGCAGAGGAGGCAGAGGAAGGGCTCGATCGCCAGAGCGTATAGCTGGCCCGAGAGGGGGCACCCCTGCCATACTCCTCGCCCGAAGCTGACCGGTTTGGTCAGGGTCCAGTTGAGCTTAACTAGACACTCTGCGGAGGTGTACAGCACCCGGAGAAAACACACAAACTGGGGTCCAAAGCTAAACGTCCGCAGAGTGCTCAGGAGGTACCCGTGGTCCACCCTATCCAACGCCTTCTTCTGATCTAGGGACAGGAGGGCGAACGACAGACTGTCTCTAAGCCAGAGTTCCAAAAGGTCTCGAACTAGAAATAGGTTGTTAAAGATACTGCGGTCCGGGACGGTGTAGGTCTGGTCTGGGTGGATCACGTCTGCCAGCACAGACCCTAGTCGCAGCGAGATTGCTTTCGCTACGATTTTGTAGTCCATGCTGAGGAGCGAGATGGGACGCCAATATCGTAAATCGCAGAGGTCCCCCTTCTTCGGCAGTAAGGCGAGCACAGCTCGCCTGCACGAAAGAGGGAGGACCCTGCTCTGCAGAGACTGTGCCCAGACAGTGACTAGGTCTGGGCGGAGGACATCCCACGGTCAGCCCGTCCATGCCTGGAGACTTATTAGTGGGCATACGACGGAGGGCTTCCAAGAACTCGGCCAGAGTGAGAGGCAACTCTAGCCGGTCTCGGTTGCTCGTGCTGACCGTAGGGAGCTCCTCCCAGAGCACTCTGCAAACGCCAGGGTCGGTCAGATCTGGGGAGAAAATACTTGCGTAGAAGGCTCGGACCCTCCCGCACATCTCCACCGGTTCCATGAGGGGGGTGCCGTCTTCTGCCAGGAGGCAGGTGACGTGTTTCTTGGCCCCTCCTTGTTTTCTCCAAGGCATAGAAGAAGCGGGAGCCGCAATCCATCTCCTGAAGGAGGCAGATGCGGGATCGAACAAAGGCGCCCTGGGCCCAATGGTCCTCGAGGGCCCGTAGCTCCTCCTGCTTCTCCTGGCATGCTCCGCAGAGGAGCGGGTCCTCGGGGCTGGTGGCCAGATGCTTCTCCAGCTCTAAGACCTCCCGTTCCAACTGCTCTATCGCCGCATTTCTCCATCGGCTGGTGCCCCGGGTGTAGTCGTAGCAGAAAAGTCTGACGTATACCTTCCCCAGGTCCCACCATCGCCGCGCCGAGGGAAAGGCACGCCGCTGCCCTCGCCAGGCCAGCCAGA
Source organism: Caretta caretta (assembly GCF_965140235.1). Lineage (NCBI taxonomy): Eukaryota > Metazoa > Chordata > Testudines > Cheloniidae > Caretta > Caretta caretta. Next base: position 13,786,230 of record NC_134209.1, read on the forward strand.
ATTCCTAGAAGGATGTCACAAAGCCCTCATCCTCCAACAGGCTGTATTAAAATGCCAGTAGGCCACCCCAGCCTCTGCACACAGAGGAAGGCTGTCACGGTGGCTAGATGATGGTCAGAGAATGGGGCCAGCCGAATGCTGGAGGAGTAGGCTCGTGAGAGATGGAAGCGTGATAAATAAATGCTGTCTAACCGGGAGTGGCTCGACCGATGGGCTTCCACCCGGACAAAGGTGAACGTGGAAGTGTCATACGGGTGGTGGTCACGCCAGATGTCCACTAGGGAGTGATGTTCAACTATCTCCCGGAGGGTGTCCGCGGCAGCTGGGCTCTGCTCGGTCCCCGAGCAGTCCTGTTCCTCGAGGGTGGTATTAAAGTCCCCTCCCAGGACCAGGCACTCGTGAGAATCTAAGATGCCGAGGAAGGTGGATGCCCGCTAGTAGAATTGCAGCCACTCCGGGCCTGATGTTGGGGCATAGATGTTAACGAGGTTAACCACGAGCCCTTCCATACGGACCTGGAGATGCAGCAAGCGACCTGGCATGGCCTCGGCGACCCCTAGCACCTCGGGCTGTAGGTTGGGGGAGAACAGGGTCGCCACTCCAGCCTGTCGAACCGTGGCATGGCTAAAGTAGTCCCTGTCCCCCAACTCCAGCTGTCAACTGTCTTTGGCGGTTGGATCCGTATGGGTCTCCTGCAGGAAAATCACAGAGTACCCTCCCTCCCAAAGGAAGGAGAGCACCTGGGACCTGCGGAGAGCCATCCTACAACCCTGGGTGTTCAACGTTGCAATGGTGAGAGGTGTCATGGGGGAGGCCGGGGGGGATCCTCACTGACAGGGATGCTCGCATCCCCCAGCGGGCTGCGCAGCAGTCCGTGACCCATCCCGTAGGTGAGTAATTGTTCACGGAAGACGCGGACCCGCCAGTAGGCCGCGGCATCCTGCTTCCCCGTCCCTTTACCTTCCCCCATGAGGGCCCTTGTGGCCTGGAGGATTTGAGAAAAGTCCCCCCATCGCTGGAGAGCAAGTTGTACCTTGTTGCAGGAGCCACGGACATCCTCTAAAAACTTCCGCAGCTTTCCTCGCAGCTCATGGGGGGGTGGGGTTACAGTTTCCCGGTTATTCCCCAGCAGAGCCCTTGGTGCAGCCCTGTGGTCCACTAAAACGGACAAGCAGGGTGCGGACCCCAACGGGGTGCCTGATGGGCTGGAGCTTCTAGGCCCGCCTCATGCTCTGGGGCAATAGGGGGCGGTGGAGGGAAAATAGCAGCTCCTAATGGGTCGGGGCAGGAGAACACAAAGGCCGCTCCCTGGGGGTTATCAGTTGGGAAAGGGAAGAAGACAGCCCCAGGGGCGGCAATGACGTTGCAGGAGGTAAATTGGATAGGGGTAGGGGCAAGGGTAGGGGCAGAGGCTAGGTTCTGGGTTTCAGGAGGCAAGCAGCTGGATGGTGGCACCTCCCGATCAGGCTCAAGGGTTAAGGGGGTGGGGAGGGAGCTCTCAGTGACACTGGGCGCACGCTCTGTGGTGGATTTAGCGGCCACAGCATCAGGAGGTGGATTATCTTCTGTAGGGCCCCCGCTCAGGAAGGAAGTCGATTGCTCCGCACCAACGGGTGGTGCCCCTGGCGACTTGTGCCCCGGCCGCATGGCGCCGACTGTCACCTGAGCAGGCTCAGTGGTCATCAGTGGGGTGCCATCAGCGGCTGGGTCGGTGGAGGAGTCCAGGGGCTCCTCGGAGGTGGGAACGGAAGCAGCAGTTAAGGGGAGGGAGCATGGGGAAAAGAGGGGTGGAGTGAGGTCACCCAGATAGAGATTTGCTGGCAAAAGGTCATCCTCCCCCTGGGCGACCGAGGTCAGATCTAAGGCCTCGATCTCCTTGAACATGGAGGAGAGGACACTTTCTGCCGCCCTGGGGTTCTCTCCGTCGGCACCCGCCACGACGGTTGCCTCGGAGTTCATGGGGGCTTCAGGTAGCGTCAGGACAGAAGGGGCTTCCTTGAGGGTCTCGGAGGGGAGGGTCTCCCGTGGAGGGGAGACACTACCTTCCGGTGCTGCCACGTCTTTCCCGGCTGACACAGGTGGATGGGACGCACTGGTGGGTGAAGCGGAATGTTCGGCATCGGTGCCCCCCTTCCTGGTCTTCCGGGGGGCCTCCGCCTCGGGTAGATGAGGTGGAGCTCGAGCCTTCCACTTGCCTTTCTTCCCCTGGACTAGGGCCCAGCCCTCCATGGCATCATCTGGGGACTGGTTAACAGGGGTCGTGTCAGGGGGTAAGGGCGATGACTCAGGGACTTGGTGGGGGAACGGTGGGGCAGCATAAGGGACGGAGGATTCTCCCTGGGGCAGGCTCTATCCCATGCCTGGTGGTATCTCTGCCACACCCTCCTCCATAGGCCCCACTAGATTGTCAGCAGTGAGGGCGGGGCTCTCCCGCTCGTCTGGGCGTTGTAGGGGAGGTGCCCCTTGGGCCTGAGTGGGAGTAGTGGTGGTCCGAAGAGGAGGGGGGGCGGGTTCAGGTACCGGGTGGCCAGGGGCGTAGGCAATGACGGGGCCGATGTCCTGCCTGGTCTCGGGGATCCCAGGTGCTCCTCATTGCCGGGCTAAGGGGCAGTCCCTCTGGACATGCCCTGACGCCCGGCAGAGGTAGCACCGGGCTTCCCCCGTGGAAAAGTACACCTGGTAACGGGCCCCCTGGTGGGGGACTAGGAAGGACCCTTTAAGCGCCACTCCATCACGCGCCGCTGATGGCAGTAAAAGTTGCACTTGCCGGAGGAAGGAAAAATGTGATGGAGGGTGGGGTCCTTGCAGCCCAATGGGAGAGGGCTGATAATAGAAACTGTTTTCCCCGGGTGGAAAAGGCGGGTAGCAGGGCAGCATTGGGGAGAAAAGGAGGGATAGAGGTCATGACTAGGCGGACGCCCAGGTCCTCTAGCAGCTCTAGGGGGACAAACCTCCCCACCACCGCCAGGCCCCTCTCCACTGCTTCCTGGGCGACAGCCTCCGATGCTAAGAAGAAAACGACCTTCCCGTATATTTTGGAGGCCGCCACAATGGCTGAGGGCCCCACCACCCTCTCCAACGCCCGCACATAGGTCTCCACGTGGTGCGAGGCGGGCACCAGGAGGCATCGGACACCGTGCTTCCTTGTCATGGTGGGAAAGGGGCCCCAGCCGCTATTGATGGTGGCGGAGGCGGTGGGCGGGAGAGATGATGATGCGGCAGGTGGGGGGGCTGCCGCCGCCCGGGCATACGTCCTGGTGTCTGAGGAAGGGACATCTGCAGAGCTGGTGGAGGGGGCAGTGGGGGAGGACGCCATGGTCAGTGGCGGGGATGCAGAAGTGGGGGTGGCCCCTGCCATGGAGGGCCTGGTGGTTTTAGTGGGGCCCTTCCCCTTCTTCTTGCCCTGGCCTTTCCCGCCAGCTGGCGGGGCTTCCCTAGAGTCTGAAGAGGCGATGGGCATGGCAGCGGTGGAGGTCAACCCGGTGCCCTCCATTGCCGATGCCCCAGTGGGGGTGGTGGCAGGTGATTAACAGGAGTTGGGGTCAGGTAGAAAGGGACAAGCTGTGGGGTGGACAATTCGGGGGGGGGGCACATGAACCACCGAACGCTTGTCCAGAGAGTCCTGTTTGGTTGGCTGGTGCTTCTGGCCCACGCGGTGGAATCAGGGCGAGCAGCTGAGTCCAGAGGCAGATGTTGGACAGCCAGCAAAGATGGTGGAGTGGGGAGGTGAAGATCGTAGTGTGGGGGTTGGGAGGACACAGATGGATCGGGGGGCAGCTACGTGCCACACCCCCTGTGTCCCTACAAACACAGTTAAGACACAGTCAAGGCCTCCCCCCACTCGAGAGCTCAGTTTGAAAGTTACTCAGTCTTAGGCCCCCTCTACGGCGATTTGTAGATTTCCCGGGCAGTGTTCCTCCAGTGGATGGCTTTTTCTCTGTCTGTTCCGGGCTTTCTTTTTTGCATTCCAGAAATGCCGGAGCAAGTGATAAGAGTCCTCTCGACCGGAGACGGGTCCGCAGACAAACAGCAAGCAGCTGGGGCTGGGTCCTTCCACTTCCTCCCTTCGGGGAAGCGGGCTGGCAGGCCCCCCCATCTTGGGGGGGGTTCAGCTGGAGTAGCAGCAGCGTCCAAGGGTGGGCGGGGAGGGTGGGGTGCTAACAGCCGGCCGGCAGCCAGCCAGCACTCTAGCAACAGCAGAGAAAGAAAAAAAAACAACAAAAAGAAAAGAAAGAGGAGAAAGCATCTGGCCCAGTCGGGGGCGGGGGGAAGCCGAAAGCAGGGGCAAAGAACAAGGAAAGCCCAGGCCAGAGGGCAGCAGCAGGAGAGCAGGCTAAGTAGGTCCCTTTTCCCTGAGTAAAGTAACAGGGAAGGTTTTTTTTGTTTTTGTTTTTTTTTTGAAAACAGAAAAGAATTTTATTGTGTAACACTTGCAAAGAATCACCAAAGAAAACAAAACAAACTATGCAACAAAACAATGCAAACAGAAGGTATAACAGCAGCTTTCAGGAGGGGGAAGTGTTCAGGCTAGCCTGGGCCCAGAGCCGGGGGGCTTCCTCGACACTCATGGTCTTCCACCCTCCTGAGTTACCTGGTGGCCTAGAGCGGGGGGGTTTCCTCGACACTCATGGTCTTCCACCCCCTCGAGTTACCTAGTGCCACGCCCAGTGTCACCGATTATCCCTCTCCTGAGAGTGCCCGGCAAGATGGGCATGGCCGCGGGGTGGGCGGTTTAGGGGTGGGGGGATAGACACCAATGTATTATAGGACCCCTCCTAGATGATAGTAATGATGGTACCCACAGTGGCAACGGCTGGGGCTGGCGTCTCTCGCTCTTCCCCTCAATCAAAGGGTCAGACGGAGGGAACCAGATGGGGTCACCGAGCAGAGAACCCCGGACAGCGCCCACTGCTCCTCGAAGGCGTCAAGGGAGTCGGTGGACGCCGCCCAGAGGAACTCCGCCCGGATACGTGAATGTACTGAGGATCGGAAGAAGGCCCCACAATCGCAGGACGCTTCATGGCCCAACCTCCCCTCTCTGGTTTTATAAATGGCTGTTTTAGCCAAGGCTAGGAGGAGGTTAACCAGGAGGTCTCGCGATTTTGTGGGGCCACGGATGGGAAGTGTATAGATAAAAAGGTGAGGGGAGAAATGAAGCCAAAAGCGCAATAAAATATTTGTGAGGAGCTGGAAAAGGGGCTGCAATCTGGCACACTCTAGATATACGTGCGCCAGGGTTTCCCGCACATTACAAAAAGGGCAAGTATCCGGGATGGGGGTAAACCGTGTCAGAAACATGCCCGTGCTCACAGCTCCGTGAAGGAGCCACCAACTGATGTCCCCGATGGGCCTCGGGACCAAGGTGGAATACAGGCTGGCCCACTGAGGTTGCTCACCCTCTAAGGGTGACAGGAGGTCCCGCCACTTTGTATCGGGGCGGGACACCAGGGTGTGGCCGTGAAGGGTGTGAAGCGTGAGTGTGTATAAATAATTCCGTGGTGCGATTTGAAAACTGACCGGCTGCAGTTCATGCAGCCGGCTTGCAGTGAAAGGGTGAGGGGTTTGTTGGGATCGGCAGGGTAGGGGCCCAATGGAAAGGTCCGGCGGGCCTGGGGTAGAGGATGGGCGGGGTGTGCCCTTGCGCAAGGCTCGGTTGACATAAGCCCGAGCAGCGGGGGTCAAGGCGGCCTTCACCTCCTGTACGTGCCGGCGGGTACGGAGGCTGGAGAGCCCCGTGCGCTGAGCGAGCGTCAGGGGATCCAGCCAGTCTCTCCGGTCGTAGTCCGGTAGGTCTCCGACCCTCGTGACTTCCGCCAGGACCAACCTCTGGCGCACCGAGCGGGACTCCGCCACCTGCACACGGAGCTGGGGATTGTGTAGCAGGGGCTCCGTGAGGAGATCTGCTCCCACGGTGGCCGCCACGGACCTGGTTGTTAAAAACAGTTTCCAGGCCCGGAGGAGGTCCTGGTAGAAGACCGGCAGCCCAGAGAGGTCTCGCAGAAAACCCCTCGGTGAAAGATAAAAGAGCTGCCGGTCATATCGAAACCCTTGGAAACGGCACAGGAAGGCGTGCGCCAGTATGCTCCACGCCGAACTACGTGCACTATAAAAGAGCCTCTGCAGGGCCTGGAGGCGGAAAACGCGGACCTGAGTGTACAGACACTTCAGGCCCTGCCCTCCTTCCTTCAGGGGTAGATGAAGAACTCCAACAGGGGCCCAGTGCATTCCTGACCAGAAGAACTCTAGAATCAATCTCCGGAGGTGGGTCAGGAAACCCGGGGCCGGGACCAGGGTGTTGAGCCGGTACCAGAGCGTGGACAGGACTAGTTGGTTAAGCACCAGTGCTCTCCCTCGGAGGGAGAGACATCGGAGTAGCCTCGTCCATCTCCGGATCCGCTCTATCACCCCGCCCTCTAAATTTTGCCAATTCTCCGGCGGGGAAGGATGCGTGGCGGAAAGGTAAACGCCGAGATAGAGCAGTGGACCCGCACTCCACCGGATGGTCTGAAGTGCGGGTGGGAGGGAGCTCACCTGCCGCCAGTCCCCCACCGCCAAGCCAGAGCTCTTGACCCAGTTGACTCGGGCGGAGGAGGCTGCCGAATAGATGGCTTGGCATGCCTCCACTCGCGCCAAGTCTCCCGGGTCCTGGACCACGAGGAGTACGTCATCGGCGTACGCCGACAGGACCAGCCGCAGCTCCGGCTCCCGCAGCACCAACCCTGTCATCCTCCTGCGGAGGAGACAGAGGAAAGGATCGATCGCCAGAGCGTACAACTGGCCCGAGAGGGGGCACCCCTGCCGCACTCCTCACCCGAAGCTGACCGGTTCAGTCAGGGTCCAGTTGAGCCTAACCAAACACTCCGCGGAGGCATACAGCACCCGGAGAAAACTCACAAACTGAGGTCCGAATCCAAACGCCTGCAGAGTGCTCAGGAGGTACCCATGGTCTACTCTATCGAACGCCTTCTCCTGATCAAGAGACAGGAGGGCGAACGATAGACCATCTCTCCGCCCGAGTTCCAAAAGGTCTCGGACTAGAAAGAGGTTGTCGAAAATGCTGCGACCTGGGACAGTATAGGTCTGGTCTGGGTGGACCACGTCCGCCATCACGGACCCTAGCCGCAGCGAAGTTGCTTTCGTTACAATTTTGTAATCCGTGCTAAGGAGTGAGACAGGACGCCAGTTTCGTAGATCGCGGAGGTCCCCCTTCTTCGGCAGCAAAGCGAGCACCGCTCGCCTGCATGACAGAGGGAGGACCCCGCTCTGCAAGGACTCAGCCCAGACGGTGACTAGGTCTGGGCCGAGAATGTCCCAGAACGCGCGGTAAAACTCCACCGTCAGCCCGTCCATGCCCGGAGATTTATTGGTGGGCATGCGACGGAGGGCTTCCGAGAACTCGGCCAGGGTGAGAGGCAACTCTAGTCGGTCTCGGTCGCCCACGCTGACCGTGGGGAGTTCCTCCCAGAGCACCTCACAAGCGTCAGGATCGGTCGGGTCCGGGGAGAAGAGACTTGTGTAGAAGTCACGGGCCCTCCCACACATCTCCTCCGGATCCGTGAGGGGGGTACCGTCTTCTGCAAGAAGGCAGGTGACGTGTTTCTTGGCCCCCCTCGTTTTCTCCAGGGCATAGAAGAAGCGGGAGCCGCGGTCCATCTCCCGAAGGAGGCGGATGCGGGACCGAACAAAGGCACCTCGGGCCCGGTGGTCCTCAAGGGCCCGAAGCTCCTCCCGCTTCTCCTGGCACGCTCCGCAGAGGGACGGGTCCTCGGGATCGGCGGCCAGGCGCCTCTCCATCTCTAAGACCTCCCGTTCCAACTGCTCTATCGCCGCATCTCGCCGTCGGCTGGTGCCCCGAGTGTAGTCACGGCAGAAGAGCTTGGCGCGCACCTTCCCGAGATCCCACCATCGCCGCACCGAGGGAAAGGCACGCCAATGCTCCCGCCAGGCCAGCCAAAACTCCCGGAAGGACATCACAAAGCTCTCATCCTCCAACAGGCTGTTATTAAAGTGCCAATAGGCCGGCCCCGGTCTCTCTGCACGGAGGGAGACCGTTACAGTGACTAAATGATGATCGGAGAATGGGGCCGGCCGAACGGCGGAGGAGTGGGCTTGTGAAAGGTGGAAACGGGAGAAATAAATACGGTCCAACCGAGAGTGGTGTGACCGATGGGCCTCCACCCGAACAAAGGTGAACGTGGAGGTGTCATCTGGGTGATGGTCACGCCAGACGTCCACTAGGGAGTGATGGTCAACTATCCCTTGGAGAATATTTGCAGCGGCTGGACTCGGTTCGGCCCCTGAGCGATCCCGTTCCTCGAGGGTGGTGTTAAAGTTCCCTCCCAGGACAGGGCACTCGTGCGAATCCAGGGTGCCGAGAAAGTCGGACACCTGCTGATAAAATTGTGGCCGCCTGGAGCTCATTTGCAGGGCATAAATATTGACAAGATTAACGACGAGCCCCTCCATATGGACTCGAAGGTGCAGCACGTGGCCCGGCACGGCCTCATTAACCCCTAGCACCTCAGGCCGTAGGTTGGGGGAGAACAGGGTTGCCACTCCAGCCTGCCAGGTCGCGAAGTGGCTAAAGTATACCCCGTCCCCCCACTCCAGCCGCCACCTGTCCTCGGCGGTCGGGTCCGTATGAGTCTCCTGCAGGAAAACTATAGAGTACCTCCCTTCCCGAAGGTAAGAGAGCACCTGGGACCTGCGGAGAGCCATCCTACAGCCCCTGGTATTCAGGGTCGCAATAATAAGAGGCGTCATGCGGAGGGCTGGGGGGGTGGGGGCCTCATATTGGCGGGGGGATTCAGGGCCCCCGGCGGGTTGCACAGCAACCCATGACCCATCCCATGGGTGAGTAGATCGCGTCGGAAGTTGCGGGCTTGCTCGTAGGCCGCAGCACCGCGCTTTCCTTGCCCCCTGCTTTCCTTTATAAGGGCCCTTGTGGCCTGGAGGATTTGATCAAAGTCCCCCCATAGCCGAAGGGCCAGCTGTGCCTTATCGCGGGCGCCACGGGTGTGCTCTAGGAACTTCCGTAGCGCATGCCGCAGCTCATGGGGGGGTGGGGTTACAATTCCCGGGGTATTCCCTGATGGGCCTCTTAATACAGCCTCGTGGTCCGCTAAGGCAGGTAGACAGGGTGCGGACCACCGACGGGGCGTCTGACAGGCTGGGGTTATTAAATTCATTTCATGCCTTGGGGTGGAGGGGGATGGCAGGGGAAAAATTGCCACTCCTAATGGGTCGCAGCTAGAAAGTGCAAAGACTGCTCCCTGGGGGGAATCTGCAAAAGGCGGAAAGGAAATAACCCCAGGGGCGGCATTAACATTACAGGAGGAGGGACCTTGGGCAGGGGCAGGGGTGGGGGCAGGGGCAGGGGTAAGGCTCTGGGGTGCAGGAGGCAAGCAGCTAAAGGAAAGTGCCTCCTGAGCAAAGTCAAGGGTTAAGGGGCAAGGGAGGGGGCTCCCAATAATGCTAGATGCTGGCTCCATGGTGGTCTTGGCGGCCATGGCATTAGGTGGTGGACCACTTTCTGCAGAGTGCTCACCCGGGAAAACAATTAGGGGGAGGGAGCATGGGGAAAGGGAGGCTGGGGTAAGGCTACCCAGCTCAAGGTCAGCCGGCAGCAAATCATCCCCTCCCTGGGTGACCGGGGTCAAATCTAGGGCCTCAATCTCCGCATACACGGGGGAGAGGCCAACTCCTGCCACCCCAGAGGCCTCTCCTCTAGGGTCCGCCTCAACGGCCGCCTCGGGGTCCGCGGGGGGTTCGGGTAGCGTCCAGGCAGAAGGGGTGTCCTCAGAAGTCTCGGAGGGGAGGGTCTCCCGTGGAGGGGGGATTCTGCCCTCCAATGCCAGTCCGTCTTCCCCTCCCGACACCAGCGGATGGATCTCGCTCACGGCCGTGGCGGGAGGCTCGATAGCAGTGCCTCCTTTCCTGGTCTTCCGGGGGGCTTCTGCGTCGGGTGGATGCAGCGGAGCTCGAGCCTTCCGCTTGCCTCGCTTCCCCTGGACTAGGGTCCAGCCCTCCATAGCGTCATCTGGGGGCTGGTTAGCAGGGGTCGTGCCGGGGGGCGGAGGCGATGGTTTAGGGGTTCGGGGAGGTAGCGGTGGGGCAACATGAGGGGCGGGGGCTTCTCCTTGGGGAGGGCTCTCTCCTATACCCGATAATATCCTTGCCCCACCCTCCTCCATGGGCTCTGTTGGGTTGGTACTAGCAAGGGTGGAAATCCCTTGCTCGCCCGGGCGTTGTAGGGAAGGTATCTCCTGGGCCCGGACGGGAGCAGCAATGGGTCGAGTAGGAGGAGGGTTGGTTTCAGGTGCCGGGCAGCCAGGGGCGTCGGCCGCAACGGGGCCGATGTCCTGCCGGGTCTCGGGGGTTTCGGGGACCCCTCCCCCCCGGGCCAAAGGGCAGTCTCTGCGGACATGCCCCGCTGAACGGCAGAGGTAGCACCGGGCCTCTCCGGTAGAATAAAAGACCCGATAGCGGGCTCCCTGGTAGGGGACTAGAAAGGACCCCTCAAGCGCCTCTTCATCACGCGCTCCTGCCGGTGGTAGAAGCTGCACTTGCCGGCGGAACGAAAAAACGTGACGGAGGGTGGGGTCCTTGCAGCCCAACGGGAGAGGGCTGATGACAGAGACAAGTTTCCCCAGGGTGGAAAGAGCGGGTAACAGGGCAGCATTGGGTAAGAAGGGAGGAACGGAGGTAAGGACGAGGCGCACGCCCAGGTCTTCTAACGGTTCTAGGGGGACAAACACCCCCCCCACCGTCAGGCCCCTCTCTACCGCCTCCTGGGCGGCATCCTCCGAGGCTAAGAAGAAAACAACCTTCCCATACATCTTGGAGGCCGCCACAATAGCCGTGGGTCCTACCACCTTCGCCAACGCCTGCACGTATGTCTCCACGTGGGGCGAGGCGGGCACCAGGAGGCAACGGACGCCGTGCTTCCTGGTCAAGGCGGGGAAAGGGCCTCGGCCGCTGGTGATGGTGGCGGAGGCGGGGGGGGGGCGAGATGACGAGGCGGCAGGTAGGGGAGAGCCCGCCGCCGCCCGAGCATACGTCCTGGGGGCCGGGGGAGGGGCAATCGCAGAGCTGGTGGAGGGAAACACAGGGAGGGGCGCCACGGTTGATGACGAGGCCGCAGCGGTGGGGGCAGCCCCTGCCATGGAGGGCTCAGTGATTTTAGCGGGGCCCTTTCCTTTCCACCCGCCCTGGCCCTTCCGGCGAACCGGGGGGGGGTTTCCTAGAATCTGGGTGGGCGGTGGGTGCAGCAGCAGCAGCAATCACCCTGGTGCCTCCTGCTACCGGTGCCCCAGCAGGGGGGGTGGCAAGTATCTTAGCAATAGTGGCAGGGGGGGGACCTTGGGGGTCGGGCAGGGGTGGTGGTGGGGAAGGGACAACTAATTTTGTGGAAGCAATCTCACCCCTCTCGTTCCCCGCCATTGTGAGCAGGGAAAGACAGGGAGACACCGGAAGGAGGAGGGGGGGAGGGGAGAAAACGGAATAGCCCCTCCTTCCGCTAGGCTGCGGACAGGAAGAGAAGGAATGCCGAGGGGGGGGACTGGGAGGAGGGGGGGGGACAAAATCGGGGTCCAGTAATAGGGGCAAGCTGTGGGATAAGCAATCCGGGGGGGGGGGTGCAGACCCACACACGTTTGTCCAAAGAGTCTCGGTTGGTCGGCTGTTGTGTCCGGTCCGGAAGGCAAAGTTCAAAGCGAACAGCTGGATCCGAAAGGAGATGGCAGATTGCCAGCAGAGACAGACGGCGGGGGGGCCGTGACAGTTGTAATAACGATGGGGGGGTAGGGGCACCGATGGATCGGGGGTGGGGGTCTCCACGCCACACCCCCTGTGCCGCCACAAACGCAAGTAAGCACAGTCAAACTCCCCCCCACGAGAGTATAATTCAGAAAGTTACTCAATCTTACGGCCCTCTTCACGATGATTTATAGCTCCCTTGAATTATTTCTTCTGTCCGCTGAAATCTCCTTCTCCGGCTGTGTTGGCTGTGTTCCAAGGCCTTCGGCATATTAAGAATGCTGTAAAGTCCGAGCTGCTGGCAAGACGGCTGGGTCTGGGGGTTTCCACTCCCCCCTCCGGACAGCAAAATCGGCAATCTTCCCCCCCCTCCTCCGGGGGCTCAGCTGAGGCAAATAGCTGCGCCCGAAAGCAGGCGTGGGGGGGGGCGGGTGCTGGCAAACTAAGGGCCGAAGCACGTAGACGAAAAAACAAAACAAAGAATCAAGAAAAAACAAAAAAAGCGTCTGGCCCGGTCGGGGGGGGACTAAGGCAGGTGCAAAAAGTAAGAAAAATCCGGGCCAGGGGGCTTTAGGAAAGAATAGAAAGCAGATAGCTGAGGAGCAAGCAAAAGACGTTCCGTTTCCCAACAGGGAAGGTTCCAGAACAATCGAGAACCTTCTGAAGACAATTATGACAGGCTGATTAGAACACCTGCAGCCAATCAAGAAGCTGTTAGAATCAATTAAGGAAGGCTAATCAGGGCACCTGGGTTTTAAAAAGGAGCTCACTTCAGTTTGTGGTGTGTGGTGAGGAGCTGGGAGCAAGAGGCACTAGGAGCTGAGAGTGAGAACGCGGACTGTTGGAGGACTGAGGTGTACAAGCATTATCAGACACCAGGAGGAAGGTCCTATGGCGAGGATAAAGAAGGTGTTGGGAGGAGGCCATGGGGACGTAGCCCAGGGAGTTGTAGCTGTTGCACAGCTGTTCCAGGAGGCACTCTAGACAGCTGCATTCCACAGGGCCCTGGGCTGGAACCCGGAGTAGAGGGTGGGCCCAGGTTCCCCCCAAATCCTCCCAACTTCTGGTCAGACACAGGAGGAGACAACCTGGACTGTGAATTCAGAAAAACGGCCAAGCTGAGGGCTGCCGTGAAGCTCCAAGGTGAGTAAATCCGCCAATAAGCACAAGACCCACCAAGGTAGAGCAGGAACTTTGTCACAATACATTCATAGCATAGTTCATAGAATCATAGAATCATAGAATATCAGGGTTGGAAGGGACCTCAGGAGGTCATCTAGTCCAACCCCCTGCTCAAAGCAGGACCGATCCTCGACTAAATCATCCCAGCCAGGGCTTTGTCAAGCCTGACCTTAAAAACTTCCAGGGAAGGAGATTCCACCACCTCCCTAGGTAACGCATTCCAGTGTTTCACCACCCTCCTAGTGAAAAAGTTTTTCCTAATATCCAACCTAAATCTCCCCCACTGCAACTTGAGACCATTACTCCTTGTTCTGTCATCTGCTACCACTGAGAACAGTCTAGAGCCATCCTCTTTGGATCCCCCTTTCAGGTAGTTGAAAGCAGCTAACAAATCCACCCTCATTCTTCTCTTCTGAAGACTAAACATCCCCAGTTCCCACAGCCTCTCCTCATAACTCATGTGTTCCAGTCCCCTAATCATTTTTCTTGCCCTCCGCTGGACTCTTTCCAATTTTTCCACATCCTTCTTGTAGTGTGGGGCCCAAAACTGGACACAGTACTCCAGATGAGGCCTCACCAATGTCAAATAGAGGGGAACGATCACGTCCCTCGATCTGCTGGCAATGCCCCTACTTATACATCCCAAAATGCCATTGGCCTTCTTGGCAACAAGGGCACACTGTTGACTCATATCCAGCTTCTCGTCCACTGTAACCCCTAGGTCCTTTTCTGCAGAACTGCTGCCGAGCCATTTGGTCCCTAGTCTGTAGCGGTGCATTGGATTCTTCCGTCCTAAGTGCAGGACTCTGCACTTGTCCTTGTTGAACCTCATCAGATTTCTTTTGGCCCAATCCTCCAATTTGTCTAGGGCCCTCTGTATCCTATCCCTACCCTCCAGTGTATCTACCTCTCCTCCCAGTTTAGTGTCATCTGCAAACTTGCTGAGGGTGCAATCCACACCATCCTCCAGATCATTTATGAAGATATTGAACAAAACCGGCCCCAGGACCGACCCCTGGGGCACTCCACTTGATACCGGCTGCCAACTAGACATGGAGCCATTGATCACTACCTGTTGAGCCCGACAATCTAGCCAGCTTTCTATCCACCTTATAGTCCATTCCTCCAGCCCATACTTCTTTTACTTGCTGGCAAGAATACTGTGGGAGACTGTGTCAAAAGCTTTGCTAAAGTCAAGGAACAACACGTCCACTGCTTTCCTTTCATCCACAGAACCAGTTATCTTGTCATAGAAGGCAATTAGATTAGTCAGGCATGACTTGCCCTTGGTGAATCCATGCTGACTGTTCCTGATCACCTTCCTCTCCTTGAAGTGCTTCAGAATTGATTCCTTGAGGACCTGCTCCATGATTTTTCCAGGGACTGAGGTGAGGCTGACTGGCCTGTAGTTCCCAGGATCCTCCTTCTTCCCTTTTTTAAAGATTCTTTAGTTCCATAAAGAATTATGGGGTACAATGTCATAAGACTTACATACTTTTGAAAATTTTATCCTCAGTCTTTTCCAGTGGTTTTGCAATAGTCACATATACCCTGTGGGCTCACATGGCCATCAGCCAAACGGTCATTATCCATCATAACTCACTTCTGTGGTTTCATCAGCCCAGGACTGTTAGTGGAGAAAGCCTAGGAGTAGAACTCAGGAAACCAGCAATGTATTTCTGGCTCTGGCACTGACCTGCTGTGTGACCTTGGGTACATCACTTCCCCTGTCTGTGCCTCAGTTTCCCCTTCTGCCCTTCATCTATCTCAACAGTTTAGACTGTAAGTATTTGTGGGCAAAGACTGTCTTTTACTCTGTGTATGCTTGGCACAATGTGGCTGCAATCTCATTGAGGTGCTCAAGTAATCCAAACATCAACTGTAACCCCTAAGGAGCTTACCTTGGTTCCTGGGTCTCTGTGTGCTAGTAACTCAGGGAGGGGCACACTGCCCCTGGGAGGAACAGGAACAGGGAGGAACGACAGGAGCCCTGTCAGCTTGGGGAAGCCTGGATGACCACCAACATGCCTGCTCAGAGGAGAGCAGTGTGAAAGAAAGAAGGGGGTTAGATCACATGGTTGGCAAGTAAAACCCTGGGAAGTAGAGTTAGCCTGATCAATAAGGAAGGCCCTGAGTGAGATGACCATCCCTAGGAGCTCTGGGAGAGGGGAGAAGCCATTCTGGAGGAATATGGAGTGAGTGAATTTGTGAGTCCCAGGGTGCATGCAGGGTCCCCCCTGAGAACTGGCCTCTGGGTGCCAGTAAGAAATACCCCTCAGCCTAGTCCTTTCCCTTTTCAAGGTGACTCCCAGTTCAGAGTTTTGTTGTGAGAACTCCCCCACCTCCCTGCCCCAGCCAGGCTGAGTTAGTCCTCCAGCTCCTAGATAAAATGAGTTATCATGTGTGAAGTTCTGCTCTTGCTGCCAGCTTCGGCCTGCCTGTCTGCCATGACTGTGTCTGAGCTCTAGTATAGGAGATTAGGGGTTGGTTATTGTAATTTGCACCTGATCCCTGCATCCCTTTATAGTGAGGGGAAATCTTGGGAACAGAAGCAGCCTGACTCCTGTCCGAAGAGGACGCTGCCAGCAGTGATTGTCAGCCCCGCTGCAGTTGCTAAGGAGTCCAATCCACCTCTGAACTGGAGGATCCATCACGGAGTTGTGAGTCACCATCTTTTAGTGAGATGGTCAGGGGAATTGTTTGTTCCCTGACCCGTGTCCTCAAGTCGGGGGTCAGGGTTTGGGGATTTCATTACTTACTGTATATTAAACCTGTGGAGGGACATACCACCTTATCCTACTGGTGATTCTTTAGGGCTGTACTGAACTAAACCAGCCAAGTTGCTAATTTTGCACAGAAGGTATCATTGTCACAGGTCACCATGGGCCCCTACAAGTATGCATGACAACAGGACACTAAATTTTACTCTTACTCTATCAGGTCAGGTGATTGGGAAATTCCTGGGTATTATCTGCATGGTGAGGGTATTAGTGACCTTCAGAGGATTCTTTTACCCTGAGGTGTTATATTTATTTTCTGTTTAATACAATTACTCTGTTGAATATACTGTGTGTGGTTGTCATTCCTTGGGAGTCTCCAACCATCTGGTGAGTAAGTGGGGGTTACCCTGTGGTTAGAATGTTCCTCCAAAGCTGCCCTGGTGACGCTGCCAGGAAGGAGCGAGGGGGATGGAGGAACCGTTAAATAAACTCCTATGGGAAGAAAATAAGGAAGTTACTCCCTGCTGAGCTGGAGGCAGTATCCAGATAAACCCAGGCCTGCCCATCAGAACTGGTAAGGAGATTGATGTTAAAGGAGGAACATCATTGAATCACACATGGATCCACCTGTCAAACCAAACTATCACCATAAATTCCTGTTTCTCTTTTGACACACAGCTCTTGTTTGCTCTGACTAATTTGACCAAACCGGGGGGGAGAGGGGGGGCAGAACCAAAAACCCATTTGTATTACACCATATCTCCTCCTTCCATGCACTTGTTGGAGCATGAGAGGGAAATCTGACCAGCAGCAGCCTGTCTAGACCAGTTGGTTTCTTCTTTTCATCTTAATCAGGACATTATTCCCCTACTGTGCCTCAGAGTACAAGCCCCAGGGAGCCGTAGGATGGATTTTATACCTTTTGGATGCAATCAAGGTTCCAAAAATGGAGAAGATCATGTCTCCAGAATCTCCTACATTCGCGTACATTGTGTAAGTCCATTGAAATTCATGAGATGATCTCTGGATTAAGGAGCTATTCAATGTGAGTAAGGGGGGGGCAGAATGTAGAATCAAGGCTTTATTAAAACAATCTCCCCCCCCGCCAACAAACTCCACGATACTATCCTTTTAATCACTTCTGACTACAGCTGTATGCTTCTCATGGCTGTTACTTCCAGGATTAAATGAGGCCTGATGGTCACTGAGGCTCTTTTACACAATTCTGGCAATGTAACAGATCCTTAAAGTGAGCATAAATGTGACTTGACTGCCAGAGGGCGGACAGGGGCTGCAGTGTAAACGAGAAACAGTTCCATGACATACAGGTTATATTTAGGAGAAGTTCGCCAGCCCAGTAAGCTACTCTGCAAGATGCTTCCATAAGTGTCTACAAATATGGGTCTCTATGTCTATCATAGAATCATAGAATCATAGAATATCAGAGTTGGAAGGGACCCCAGAAGGTCATCTAGTCCAACCCCCTGCTCGAAGCAGGACCAATTCCCAGTTAAATCATCCCAGCCAGGGCTTTGTCAAGCCTGACCTTAAAAACCTCTAAGGAAGGAGATTCTACCACCTCGCTAGGTAACGCATTCCAGTGTTTCACCACCCTCTTAGTGAAAAAGTTTTTCCTAATATCCAATCTAAACCTCCCCCACTGCAACTTGAGACCATTACTCCTCGTTCTGTCATCTGCTACCATTGAGAACAGTCTAGAGCCATCCTCTTTGGAACCCCCTTTCAGGTAGTTGAAAGCAGCTATCAAATCCCCCCTCATTCTTCTCTTCTGCAGGCTAAACAATCCCAGCTCCCTCAGCCTCTCCTCATAACTCATGTGTTCCAGACCCCTAATCATTTTTGTTGCCCTTCACTGGACTCTCTCCAATTTATCCACATCCTTCTTGAAGTGTGGGGCCTAAAACTGGACACAGTACTCCAGATGAGGCCTCACCAATGTCGAATAGAGGGGAACGATCACGTCCCTCGATCTGCTCGCTATGCCCCTACTTATACATCCCAAAATGCCATTGGCCTTCTTGGCAACAAGGGCACACTGCTGACTCATATCCAGCTTCTCGTCCACTGTCACCCCTAGGTCCTTTTCCGCAGAACTGCTGCCTAGCCATTCGGTCCCTAGTCTGTAGCTGTGCATTGGGTTCTTCCGTCCTAAGTGCAGGACCCTGCACTTATCCTTATTGAACCTCATCAGATTTCTTTTGGCCCAATCCTCCAATTTGTCTAGGTCCTTCTGTATCCTATCCCTCCCCTCCAGCGTATCTACCACTCCTCCCAGTTTAGTATCATCTGCAAATTTGCTGAGGGTGCAATCCACACCATCCTCCAGATCATTTATGAAGATATTGAACAAAACCGGCCCCAGGACCGACCCTTGGGGCACTCCACTTGACACCGGCTGCCAACTAGACATGGAGCCATTGATCACTACCCGTTGAGCCCGACAATCTAGCCAGCTTTCTACCCACCTTATAGTGCATAATGGTCTAGTGTAGTGCAATCCTGGGGGATGGAGTTAGTTGTTTTCAGATGAATGGTTTTAAGCAATTGTAATTGTAAAGAAAGAAATTTTTGATTCCCCCCCATAATATTAAGCAGTTTGTCATGGAAAATTAATTAAAATATTGTGAGGTAAGTCCTCAAGTGGTATAAATCTGCACTGAAGTCAAAGAGCTGTGCTGGTTGACACTCACTGGAGATCTGGCCCATAATACCCAGACCCAGCTTACTTTTTGAACACAAACAATGGGTTTTGCATTTTTTGCCACGACAAAACCACAATCTCCCCCTTCCTGCCATGATAATTGGCCCTACTTGAGATGGAGAGAAAGAAACCTTTCCAAACCTGCTCTTGATCATTGGATAAATCAGCCATGTGAGAAACTGTACAGGGCACAACATGTCAGTGCCAGATGGATGAGGGAGAGTGTTTTCATCAGGGGCTGGAAAAGCCAATATCGTCTCAGGGCGCATAGCAAATCAACCACTCGGCTATAGTTAAGGTTTAAACCTGCTTTTGGATTAAATCTTAACTCTTATGCTCTGCAGCCTACACAGTTACTCGGATTACCTTGAATTTTGGTGTGCCTCATGGAGATGTAGGGCTCTGATAGTGATCCAGATTTGCGGCCATGTGTCCAAGGAGTTCCCAAGATGCAGTCATTCCACCTCACTGGCCCCCTGCAAAAGCAGCTGTTCTTAATCATAGAATCATAGAAGATTAGGGTTGGAAGGGACCTCAGGAGGTCATCTAGTCCAACCCCCTGCTCAAAGCAGGACCAATCTCCAACTAAATCATCCCAGCCAAGGCTTTGTCAAGCCTGACTGTAAAAACCTCTAAGGAAGGAGATTCCACCACCTCCCTAGGTAACGCATTCCAGTGCTTCACTACCCTCCTAGTGAAACAGTGTTTCCTAATATCCAACCTAGACCTCCCCTACTGCAACTTGAGACCATTACTCCTTGTCCTGTCCTCTTCTACAACTGAGAACAGTCTAGCTCCATCCTCTTTGAACTCCCCCGCCCCTTCAGGTAGTTGAAGGCTGCTATCAAATCCTCCCTCGCTCTTCTCTTCTGCAAACTAAATAATCCCATTTCCCTCAGCCTCTCCTCATAAGTCATGTGCCCCAGCCCCCTAATCATTTTCATTGCCCTCTGCTGGAGTCTGTCCAATTTGTCCACATCCCTTCTGTAGCGGGGGGGACCAAAACTGGACACAATACTCCAGGTGTGGCCTCACCAATGTTGAATAGAGGGGAATAATCACTTCCCTCAATCTGCTGGCAATGCTCCTACTCATACAGCCCAATATGCTGTTGGCCTTCTTGGCAACGAGGGCGCACTGATGATTCATATCCAGCTTCTCATCCACTGTAATCTCCAGGTCCTTTTCTGCAGAACTGCTGCTTAGCCAGTCTGTCCCCAGCCTGTAGTGGTGCATGGGATTCTTCCTTCCTAAGCGCAGGACTCTGCACTTGTCCTTGTTGAACCTCATCAGATTTCTTTTGGCCCAATACTCCAATTTGTCTAGGTCACTCTGGACCCTATCCCTACCCTCCAGCGTATCTACTTCTCCCCCCAGCTTAGTGTCATCTGCAGACTTGCTCAGGGTGCAATTAATCCCATCATCCAGATCATTGATAAAGTTGACAGTTTCTGCCAACCTATATTTGCGCACAGAAACAGATTAAAACCAGGGCTCAGATCATTGCATCAGGGTCTCAAACACTCAAGAGTTACCTAAATGGGCTACATGGCATCCACCAGCCCTTTGGGGGAAATCAAATTAAAACATCGCTTCAAACAGAGTTTGCTTCTGCAGATAGGTATTTGAGAAGGCTTGCTCACCTGTTTGCACGCCTAATGGATCATAATGAGCATCTGCAAAGAGAGAGCCTAACTAGCTGGAAAACTACCTCCTGTACAGTATGGTCATTGAATCCAATCAGTGCCTCAGATGCTAGTGTGTCTACACAGCTAGCCAAACCAACCCGCATACCCATAGCAGTGAGTCTCAGAGCCCAGGTCGACTGACTCAGGCCTCTGCTGCAGGGATGAAGATAGCAGCACAGCTGCCTGGGCTTGGGTCTCAGAACCTGGGCTCCAGACGCCCATTTTTAGCACCGCAGCATGAGCCTGAGTCAGTTGATCTGGGCTTTGGGATGCGCTACTGTGGGATTTTTTTGGAGCACTGTGTAGAGGCACCCTGTGAGTTCAAATCCACCCCAGGATAGAAATGTGAAGTTCCACAAGTAGGCAATATCTGCCTCTCTCTATCAAAGACGGGTTTTTGTTGCTGTTCTGAAACACGAGCACAGCAGAATATTCAGAAGGCGCTGAAACTATGTGGGCAAAGAAACATGACACATGTGAATGCTCACTGGGAGGGGTGCTAAGAGATACAAGAGTAGCTGGTAAGGGGGAAGAGGAGTTTGGGTCTGCAGTGAGGGATGGGGAATTATGGGAATGGGTGGGAGGGAAGAGGGGTTGGGTGCAGGTAAAGGGGAGGGGGAAGGGGAGAAGGCAGGAGGGCTAGAGAATACGAGGGTAGCAGAGGAAGTTGGAAGTTTAGGGGTGGGGTGGCCTGCGAGCCTCGAATTCTCCCCTTTGGTGTGTGTGCTTGGCTCTATGGCAGTCCTACCCATCTGCAGGGGTCTGAGCCCCTCTCCTTGCCACTCCATGTGAGCTGGGAGCTGGGGGCGGGGACTGAAATTTCCACACAAATTTCAACAGCTGAAATCCAGAAAATGAGTAGTTAAGATACACGTCACCCCTGGCCAGAGCATGGGGGAGGGGCCCAGTTTGGAGGAGGACTGGGCATACCTGGGGCGTGGCTGGGGAAGCCTGTCTGAACCAGGGCAGAAATCCTAGCTGGGGTGGGTGGTGGGAGTGAGAGCAAGGTACAGCTCTTTGTGCAGCTGGAGTTACATAACCTGAGCTAAGTCTTCCATAGAAAGTCTACCGCAGCCCAGCTGCGTGGGAGTGCAGACACTCCCTACAGCAATGGAAGTGGTTCTCCTGTCGCTGTAGTAAATCCGTCTCTCCCAGAGGTGGTAGCTAGGTCGACAGAGGAATTCTTCCATCAACCTAGCACCATCTACACTGGGACTTTGGTTGGCTTAACACACCCCTGAGCACCATAGCTAGGTTGTCCTAACTTTCAAGTGTAGACCAGCAGCAGGGCCACGTGCAGCCGATGGCAAGGAGCAACTTCTTACATGTAAATTGTTTCTATGGTGCCAAGTGCTGGTTTGATGGGATGAGACTGGGAGGGGGAGCTGGAAATGTTGAGGGGGGGCACTGTATGTTGCAGGGAATGGTGTGGCAGGGGCAGAGAAGAAAAGAGACACACGAATCTTCTCTCACATGCTTAAAATTACTATAACGAGCATGTCATAAAACTGTCAAGGTTTTGGGACCTAGATCATGGATGAGATTTCTCTCGCTGGCCCTGTTAGCAGCTACACATTGCAGACGTTTCAAAGCACAAGCATTATCCTCATTCCACTACAACAAAATGTACAGGAGCAGGGAGGAGCACTGAGGAATCACATGGCAACTGAGTGGCCGAGTGGAAAGACCACTGGACTGGGACTATTCCTAGTTCCGCCACTGGCTGTCTGGGTGACCATGGGCAAGTCACTTCACCTGAGTTTTCCATCTGTGAAATGGGAATATAGAAAGTTATTTGAGATCTATTGACAAAACTACTAGATAAAAGCTAAGTCTTTTGATTATTTCCTAGGCACAGTAGCATAGCAGCTGCAAATTTAGGTAAAAACTAACATGCCTAAATGACCACTGACTCCTACCAACAAACATTGCTCTTTCTGTTTAAAATAACTAGGAAATTAAATGTCAAAAACTTTGTTAACACAGAGTTAATGATACCCAACGTTAGATTTGCCTTTGGCAGAATGTCCAGTTCAGCAAAACTCAAACTTTTGATAATCAGGAAATACGGAGTCAAGGTAAACACCCACACAACCTTAACTTTGCCATCTTTGAGCTATGCCCAGTAATATCAGTAACACGCATGCTGTGCTTTCCCCTATCCATCATTAAATCCACAGACAGCTCTCATGTCCCACCTCACTAGTGACAATATCTGTGGCAAGAAAACTCCTGTGCCCTGCTACTGACACAATCTACACAATGCCGTATTGAATGGATGCATATTGAAATTTGTTAGTCTCTAAGGTGCCACAAGTACTCCTTGTTCTTTTTGCTGATACAGACTAACATGGTTACCACTCTGAAACCTGTCACCATGCAAGGCACTGCATTTAGCCGTATGAAGTGGAAATCCATCAACTTCATGAAAAAACTCATACAGATACAGACAGACATCATCTTCCTTTCCAAATGCAAACAGATGGACATCATACCAAAAGGACTGAAGGTAAAAATTCCATTACAATCTACATACCACACAGACTATGCTGATAGATTATGCCACACGCTCTCAAAGAAACTGCGGAACCACCTGATCAACATCCTCTACAGCAAACAGGGAAAGATTAAGAATGAGCTCTCAAAACTGGATACTCTCACAAAAAAACAACCTTCCACACAAACTTCCTCATGGCTGGACTTTACTAAAACTAGACAAGCCATTTACAACACACATTTTGCTTCTCTACAAAGGAAAAAGGACACTAAACTATCTAAACTACTACATGCCACAAGGGGCCACAACAGTGGTTCCCTTAACCCACCCAGCAATATTATTAATCTATCCAGCTATACTCTTAGCCCAGCAGAAGAATCTGTACTATCTCGCGGCCTCTCCTTCTGCTCCTCCACCCCCACAAACATGATACAGTTCGGTGGTGACCTTGAATCCTATTTTTGATGTTTCCGACTCAAGGAATATTTCCAACACACCTCTGAATAGCATATTAACCCACAGATAGCTTCCTAGCAAGACTACGAAAAGAAGGATTCTGGGTGGACTCCTCCTGAAGGTCGAAACAACAGACTGGACTTCTACATAGAGTGCTTCCGCTGATGAGCACGGGCTGAAATTGTGGAAAAGCAGCATCACTTGCCCCATAACTTCAGCCGTGCAGACACAATACCATCTACAGCCTCAGAAACAACTCTGACATCATAATCAAAAAGGCTGACAAAGGAGGTGCTGTAGTCATCATGAATAGGTCGGAATATGAACAAGAGGCTGCTAGGCATCTCTCCAACACCACTTTCTACAAGCCATTACCCTCTGATTCCACTGAGAGTTAACAAAAGAAACTACAGCATTTGCTCAAGAAACTCCCTGAAAAAGCACAAGAACAAATCTGCACAGACACACCCCTAGAACCCCGACCAGGGGTATTCTAGCTGCTACCCAAGATCCATAAACCTGGAAATCCTGAACGCCCCATCATCTCAGGCATTGGCACCCTGACAGAAGGACTGTCTGGCTATGTAGACTTCCTCCTCAGGCCCTACGCTACCAGCACTCTTAGCTATCTTCAAGACACCACTGACTTCCTGAGGAAACTACAATCCATTGGTGATCTTTCTGAAAACACCATCCTGGCCACTATGGATGTAGAAGCCCTCTACACCAACATTCCACACAAAGATGGACTTCAAGCCATCAGGAACAGTATCCCCGATAATGTCACAGCAAACCTGGTGGCTGAACTTTGTGACTTTGTCCTCACCCACAACTATTTCATATTTGGGGACAATGTATACCTTCAAAACAGTGGCACTGCTATGGCCCCACAGTATGCCCCACCCGCATGGCCCCACAGGATGCCAACATTTTTATGGCTGACTTAGAACAACATTTCCTCAGCTCTCGTCCCCTAATGCCCCTACTCTACTTGCGCTATACTAATGACATTGTTATCATCTGGACTCATGGAAAAGAAGACCTTCAGGAATTCCACCATGATTTCAACAATTTTGATCCCACCATCAACCTCAGCCTAGACCAGTCCACACAAGAGATCCACTTCCTGGACACTACAGTGCTAATAAGTGATGGTCACATAAACACCACCCTATACCGGAAACCTACTGACTGCCATACTTACCTACATGCCTCCAGCTTTCATCCAGACCACACCACATGATCCATTGTCTTCAGCCAAGCTCTAATATACAACCGCATTTGCTCCAACCCCTCAGACAGAGACAAACACCTACAAGATCTCTATCAAGCATTCTTAAAACTACAGTACCCATCTGCTGAAGTGAAGAAACAGATTGACAGAGCCAGAAGAGTACCCAGAAGTCACCGACTACAGGACAGGCCCAACAAAGAAAGTAACAGAATGCCACTAGCTGTCACCTTCAGCCCCCCAACTTAAACCTCTCCAACGCATCATCAAGGATCTACAACCTATCCTGAAGGACGATCCTTCACTCTCACAGATCTTGGGAGACAGGCCAGTCCTCGCTTACAGACAGACCCCCAACCTGAAGCAAATACTCACCAGCAACCACACACCACACAACAAAAACACTAACCCAGGAACCTATCCTTGCAACAAAGCCCGTTGCCAACTCTGTCCACATATCTATTCAAGGGACACCATCATAGGACCTAATCACATCAGCCACACTATCAGAGGCTTGTTCACCTGCACATCTACCAATGTCATCATGTGCCAGCAATGCCCCTCTGCCATGTATCTTGGCCAAACCAGACAGTCTCTACGCAAAAGAATAAATGGACACAAATCAGACGTCAAGAATTATAACATTCAAAAAACAGTCGGCGAACACTTCAATCTCCCTGGTCACTCGATTACAGACCTAAAAGTCAGAATAATACAATAAAAAAACTTCAAAAACAGACTCCAATGAGAAACTGCAGAACTAGAATTAATTTGCAAATTGGACACCATTAAATTAGGCTTGAATAAAGACTGGGAGTGGATGGGTCATTACATAAAGTAAAACTATTTCTCCATGATTATTTTTCCCCCTACTGTTACTCACACCTTCTTGTCAACTGTTGGAAATGGGCCATCCTGATTATCACTACAAAAGGTTGTTTTTCTCCTGCTGAGAATAGCTCACCTTAACTGATCACTCTCATTAGAGTGGTTATGGCAACACCCATTTTTTCATGTTCTCTGTGTATGTATAGATCTTTCTACTGTATTTTTCACTGCATGCATCTGATGAAGTAGGTTTTAACCCACAAAAGCTTACGCTCAAATAAATTTGTTAGCCTCTAAGGTGCCACAAGTACTCTTCATTCTTTTTACTGAATCCATGTTACTCCTGCACTTCTTTCCTTTGAGAATACACATGGTGGGACTGAGACCCAGCTCTGCCCATATCGCAATCATAACTCTTCCAAACTGCCCCAATTTATTCCTCCCCCATTCAATACAGCTACACCTAACACAGTGAATACAGCTGGAGTGCATGCAGAGAATTGCCAGCTCCAGGGGACGGGAGGGGGGTGTGTCAGGCTGCATGGTCCTTTACCTTAACTGTGTGTTGCTTGGTTTTCAAAAGTCTGAGTTTTTCTGAGTTCAATGTCCTGGAAGGGCACAAACTATCACTCTGCTTGAATGAAGTTTTTTGCGATTTAATATCCGCAAAGGCCCAGCTGGGCTACCCATGTGTATGTAGGCAGAGGGATTCCCCGGGGACAACAGCAGCCACAACTTCTTTCAAGCTGCCTCTATTCTCCAGAAGATTTAATCTCTCAGGGTAGTCAGAGCATACTTACATCAAAGAAAACCTGCTGATCTCAGCTAGTCAGAAATCCAACCCAGGATATCTGTCGCTGCAGCCTGGGACTCTATGGACCCCACCTTCTCTCATCCTCTCCGTTTGTCTTTCTAACAGCTATTCACTTCGTAGTGATTCACTATGTCTTTCTCCTGCAGACACTGATTTTCTCCCAGCCCAGCCCCTGTATTGTCCCCTGAGCACATGTGCAAGGAGGGAGAAGCCAGGCTGGAATTAGCTGTAAAGTGATCAAGGGGCTTCCCTTCATCCTGCCACACCTTGTCATGTTTACCTCATGATGCCCTGTGCTGTAATGGGAATCTTTCTATTGGCTTTGCTTGGCCTTTGGATCTGGCCCAGCATGAAATGGGCCCAATTCTCTCTTTAGCATAACTGGAGGGGTTTTTTCCAAGCACTGTGTGACTTGTTTTCCATTCTGATACTTTCCTCATCACCATGGATCTGCTCCAAAGATCATTCCATCGGCTGGGCCCTTTCCAGGGACATCACTGGGCTGTGGCTCAGGCCACACAGAGAAGAAAGGAGCCTGAACAAGATCTGGCCCAATTAAAATGACTGCCAGTCAAATTCTTTTCTACCTCCCTACCCCTCTTGTCCCTCTCTGGGCATACGCCTGTGTCTCCATCTTTTTTTGCAAGGAAGTCTCTTTCAACTGATAAACAAAGGTGAGTATCTCTTTTCTAGCAAAAGGTGTGTGTGTGTGGGGAGCTTCCACTTCCTTTTATATCTCCATAGTAACACCAGCCTCTGAGAATACAGCCAATAGATAAGGCATATGATAGTGAAGAGCAGGACTTGATTCACAATCAAACCAAGAGTCATTTAATTTGTGCCTTCTATTTAAGAGAACATTATAGCTTAACATCATATGTCAAGCCCATAAGCTTCTGATGCCTCTAAAAACCAGGCTGGTGACAGGTGTATGACGTCACAGAAACCTCCTTCATATTAAACCTGGCACAATTCATTTCCCACGTATAGATCTGGCCATGCTGTTTGGATGTAATTCAAGAGTCAGTGATTTTCATAAAAATACAGACCATCAGGCTGATGCCTACGGGGGGCCTGCCAAGGACAAGGCTGATGAAACACTACCTTAAACAGGCTCCATCTGTCCCGTTTAGACAATCTCCAGTGTCAGAGCTCTGCGATGAAAGTAATAACTGCATGATGCTTTTCTAAGCAGACAGCAAGAGAGGACTACTGCTCATGCAGATTAAAATAAACAAACCCTGCGACTGGGGGTAGTCACTGTAAATTGAAACTAACCAGATTGCTCCTTTTAGACAGTCCTTTTATTTGAGACCAACTCTGGAGGAAGGGGAGCTAACACTTCAGCTCCTTCCAGTAAGTGTTACTTTTTAAACATTCCCCATCATGCCTCCCTCTGCAAATCACACACACACAGCCCAGCTAGCCTCGTTAGAACAGCATCAAGTCAACAGTGTAAAATCAGAAAGGCAGGAATTATAAAGATGCTGCAGCCCCCTTTGCATGCCTGGACACTACTGAATATTTGATCCCACCACACAGAGTGATGGGATACTGAACAAACATTCATGGCACAGATATGGGAGAGGTGTGTGGAACTACTTCGATATTATGAGTTGGCTTTTCAGTATCGGCCTAAGGTTTATGCCATCAATTTGGGGCTCAGATGGGACTGAAGTGGTGGCTGGGCTTTGTGCTGGCTCTCTGCTCAGGGGTGATGACACACAATGAATTCTAGGCACCAAGATCAGTCATTAAACATCTACTTGACATCTCCAAACTAAGTAATTGAGGGCTCAGATTTCTAATACGGGGACCAAAAGCTAGGCATGCAAATTCACTTTCAGGCATCTCAATAAAAGCAGCCCGACTTTCAGAGGTGATGAGATCCACAGCTCCCCTTTAGTTTAATAGGAATTGTGTGTGATGATCACCACTAAGAAAACCAGGCCACAAATATGTAGGGCTGTATGCAGTGCACTCACCACCATCAGGCCTTGCAGTGGTTTTTGTCTCTAGCAGCTCCTCCTGGCCACTTCTTTTTCCCTTTGAGGGACTTTTTCTGTCTACAATTTGCATGGCCAGGCCCTCCAGCCAGATCACCTCTTTCCAGTTCTGTCCCCTTCTGGGGTAACTAAAAAACCCCCACCAACTTCCACACAGCTGATCCTTCTGCCCCCCAGGCTACACTGCAGTTCTCTGCTCTTCACCCTTATTCCTGTGCCCAGTGGAGTTCCTGTTTTGCTCCATTAGCTGAGCACTGCCTCCCAGGGCTTTTCCTAGGAAGCCCTTCTGCCCAGCTTCTGCCCCATTGCCTCCTCTTCCCAGGGACTCTGACCTCTTCTCCCAGCGTCCTCCCTGTATCTTGCCTACATTATCTCTGAGCCTCCCACAGGAGCCTAACCAGCTCCCTGTGTATGTGAAAGAGACAGAGCCCTCTTCCTTCTCTGTGTAGTTCTCCCTGGCCCTTCCACAGCTGGGATCATGAGTTATGACTGAGTCACCAGATGTGGATCAGCTGGGGGATAACTGCTACATTACAGACAGGGTTGCGCCTAAGAGGTGGTTCCAGAGAGGATGGTTCTAGACTATTCTCAGTGGTAGAAGAGGACAGGACAAGGAGTAATGGTCTCAAGTTGCAGTGGGGGAGGTTTAGGTTGGATATTAGGAAAACCTTTTTCACTAGGAGGGTGGTGAAACACTGGAATGCGTTACCTAGGGAGGTGGTAGAATCTCCTTCCTTAGAAGTTTTTAAGGTCAGGCTTGACAAAGCCCTGGCTGGGATGATTTCATTGGGGATTGGTCCTGCTTTGAGTAAGGGGTTGGACTAGATGACCTCCTGAGGTCCCTTCCAACCCTGATATTCTATGATTCTATGATTCTGTGATTCTAACTCCGCTTAAAGTGCCAGTCATCCTCTAACAATGGGCAAGATTTTTAAAAAAATGGGGGCCTAAAGTCAGGCTCCTAAATCTTTATTGAGGCACTTACATGTAGATTTAGGGACTGACATTAGCCTGACATTTTTGAAAATCCTGGCCTAGATGTCTAAGACCTGGTCAAATGATTCATATCTGTGATCTTGTGGGTTACTGATTTGGTTCATGGCTCTAGCTTGCACAGCTTCTAGCAGTTGCCCCTCAGAAGACATAATGTCTAATAGGTTTCAGAGTAGCAGCCGTGTTAGTCTGTATCCGCCAAAAGAAAAGGAGTACTTGTGGCACCTTAGAGCCTAACAAATTTATTTTAGCATAAGCTTTCGTGAGCTACAGTGAATGCATCCGATGAAGTGAGCTGTAGCTCATGAAAGTTTATGCTCAAATCAATTTGTTAATCTCTAAGGTGCCACAAGTACTCCTTTTCTTATAACGTGTAATAGTATATCCCTTAATGAATATTCTTGCTCAGTTCATTTGATAGGAGCCCTGTTGCTGACCACAAATCCCATATCAATGGTAGATTAGCCACTGGGTCAACAGGGCCATGCCTAGGCCCCCTGGAAAAGAGGCGCCCCGACCCGCTCTGTCCACCCGGTGCGCCTGCAGGGGGCGGGGCATGCAGGCTTCCCCTTCATGCTGGGCGGGTGGGGGAAGCCCCTGTGCTCTGACCCCAGTGTCAGGCAGAGGGTGGGGCAGAAAGGGTGGGGATGGGTCCCCACTTGCTCTGGCCCAGGGCCCCACAAAACGGTAATCCGCCTCTGGCCCATATAATCACAGTGTATCACAGAAAGAAAAGAAGTACTTGTGGCACCTTAGAGACTAACCAATTTATTTGAGCATGAGCTTTCGTGAGCTACAGCTCACTTCATCGGATGCATACCGTGGAAACTGCAGAAGACATTATATACACACAGAGACCATGAAACAATACCTCCTCCCACCCCACTGTCCTGCTGGTAATAGCTTATCTAAAGTGATCATTAAGTTGGGCCATTTCCAGCACAAATCCAGGTTTTCTCACCCCCCCACCGCCATATGCACACAAACTCACTCTCTTGCTGGTAATAGCTCATCCAAAGTGACCACTCTCCCTACAATGTGCATGGTAATCAAGGTGGGCCATTTCCAGCACAAATCCAGGCTTTCTCACCCCCCCCCCCCGGGGAACACACACAAACTCACTCTCCTGCTGGCAATAGCTCATCCAAACTGACCACTCTCCAAGTTTAAATCCAAGTTTAACCAGAACGTCGGGGGGGGGGGTAGGAAAAAACAAGGGGAAACAGGCTACCTTGCATAATGACTTAGCCACTCCCAGTCTCTATTTAAGTCTAAATTAATAGTATCCAATTTGCAAATGAATTCCAATTCAGCAGTTTCTCGCTGGAGTCTGGATTTGAAGTTTTTTTGTTGTAAGATAGCGACCTTCATGTCTGTGATTGTGTGACCAGAGAGATTGAAGTGTTCTCCGACTGGTTTATGAATGTTATAATTCTTGACATCTGATTTGTGTCCATTTATTCTTTTACGTAGAGACTGTCCAGTTTGACCAATGTAAATGCCAGAGGGGCATTGCTGGCACATGATGGCATATATCACATTGGTGGATGTGCAGGTGAACGAGCCTCTGATACTGTGGCTGATGTTATTAGGCCCTGTGATGGTGTCCCCTGAATAGATATGTGGGCACAGTTGGCAACGGGCTTTGTTGCAAGGATAGGTTCCTGGGTTAGTGGTTCTGTTGTGTGGTATGTGGTTGTTGGTGAGTATTTGCTTCAGGTTGCGGGGCTGTCTGTAGGCAAGGACTGGCCTGTCTCCCAAGATTTGTGAGAGTGTTGGGTCATCCTTCAGGATAGGTTGTAGATCCTTAATAATGCGTTGGAGTGTGTGGTTTTTGGAGGGGGGTGAGGGAGTGAGAGAACCTGGATTTATGCAGGAAATGGCCCACCTTGATTATCATACACATTGTGAAGAGAGTGGTCACTTTGGATGGGCTATTACCAGCAGGAGAGTGAGTTTGTGTGTGGGGGGGCAGAGGGTGAGAAAACCTGGATTTGTGCTGGAAATGGCCCAACTTGATGATCACTTTAGATTAGCTATTACCAGCAGGACAGTGGGGTGGGAGGAGGTATTGTTTCATGGTCTCTGTGTGTATATAATGTCTTCTGCAGTTTCCACGGTATGCATCCGATGAAGTGAGCTGTAGCTCACGAAAGCTCATGCTCAAATAAATTGGTTAGTCTCTAAGGTGCCACAAGTACTCCTTTTCTTTTTGCGAATACAGACTAACACGGCTGTTCCTCTGAAAGAAGTGCATCACAGAGTTGTCATCATCTTTGATAATCTATACAGGCACTGAGTCAGGCAGTGAGACCATTAATGTAAAGCCAGATTCTACTGCCAACAGGATGACGTGTGGGGAAAAGGGATCAGGATCTAACCCATGGCTGGTTGAGGGAGGGCAGGACACAGCAGAATAAGGAAGGTGGCAAGGAAGACTTGCAGTGACATGAAATGCATTCAAAGGCTGATTTGGGAGCTTGGTGGAGAGCTGGCTAGTTGTAGGAATTGCCAAACCTGCACCCCTCCAATCACACAACCAGAGCTGGGTTAATTCCCCTTTCTTGCAAGATATTATTCAAATTATGGATGGATTAATCTTTCTTTTCCTGAAATATTAATTCAATGCTGGTAAATTCATTGCTGGAAGCCAAGCACTCACAAATTAGTTGCTGGAAACCAGTTGAGCTCACCTGTGTGTTAGGATGGTTAGGATGGGTATTAGACTTATAACAACCTGTTTAGACTTTATGAAATGCTTGTAAGTTGTTACATGTATTACTCATACTTATAATGTCTGTAACCCATGCTGTACGGTACTTAAGTGTTTGTGCTATAGCTGTATAGTTTGTTCTGAATTATGTAACTCACCAAACAAGACAAAAACACTTTACCTAGTGCCAACTGCTAAATCCCTATGAAAGGTATTACCTCTTGCCCATCAGGAAGGACTATCAAAACTAAATGGGCCATTGTGGGACATCACAATACAAGACTTTGCTAATTGCCCCTGCACACCATGAAGGGGCTACTTGCAAAAGGGCTTGTCCCATCAGCTTGAATTCTGGAAGAAGTAAATAAAAATAGCTGATAAAAAAATGTCATCTCTTTTGCTGTTTGGACTCTGACAGGGCTGGAGCTACAAAAGAGAAGCAGAGATCTCCAGGGTCAACACAGGTTAGCCCTAGAAGACAGTCAAAGCTACATTGTCTACAGCCAAGCTCTAAGATACAACCGCATTTGCTCCAATCCCTCAGACAGAGACAAACTCCTACAAGATCTCTATCAAGCATTCTTACAACTACAATACTCACCTGCTGAAGTGAAGAAACAAATTGACAGAGCCAGAAGAGTACCCAGAAGTCTCCGACTACAGGACAGGCCCAACAAAGAAAGTAACATAACGCCACTAGCCATCACCTTCAGGCCCCAACTAAAACCTCTCCATCGCATCATCAAGGATCTACAACCTATCCTGAAGGACAACCCATCACTCTCACAGATCTTGGGAGACAGGCCAGTCCTCGCTTACAGACAGACCCCCAACCTGAAGCAAATACTCACCAGCAACCATACACCACACAACAAAGGCACTAACCCAGGAACCTATCCTTGCAACAAAGACTGTTGCCAACTCTGTCCACATATCTATTCAAGGGACACCATCATAGGACCTATCACATCAGCCACACCATAAGAGGCTCGTTCGCCTGCACATCTACCAATGTGATATATGCCATGTGCCAGCAACGCCCCTCCGCCATGTACCTTGGCCAAACCAGTCTCTACGCAAAAGAATAAATGGACACAAATCAGACATCAAGAATTATAACATTCAAAAACCAGTTGGAGAAGACTTCAACCTCCCTGGTCACTCAATTTCAGACCTAAAAGTCGCAATTCTCCAACAAAAAAACTTCAAAAACTGACTCCAATGAGAAACTGCAGAATTGGAATTAATTTGCAAATTGGACACCATTAAATTAGGCTTGAATAAAGATTGGGAGTGGATGGGTCATTCCACAAAGTAAAAACTATTTCCCCATGCCAATTTTCCCCCCTACTGTTACTCACACCTTCTTGTCAACTGTTGGAAATGGGCCATCCTGATTATCACTACAAAAGGTTTTTTTTCTCCTGCTGTTAATAGCCCACCTTAATTAACTGGTCTCATTACAGTTGGTACGGCAACTCCCATTTTTTCATGTTCTCTGTGTATATAAATCTCCCCACTGTATTTTCCACTGCATGCATCCGGTGAAGTGGGTTTTAGCCCACGAAAGCTTATGCTCAAATAAATTTGTTAGTCTCTAAAGTGCCACAAGGACTCCTCATTTTTTTAGTCAGAGCTGAGGGATTGCTACAACCTTTTGGTACCTTTTGGAACCATAGGCTGTAGCTAATTTCTGTGTATGTTTGCCTGCTTTAACCTGTAAATAACGCTCTCATTTCTTTTTCCTAGTTAATAAATCCTTAGCTAGTTTGCTATAGGATTTCCTACATGTGTTGTCTTTGGTGTGAGATCTAAGATACTGATTGACCTGGGATTAGTGACTGAATTTTGATGTGATTTTTGGTGTATACAACCAGCTATCCAGCTGGCCGGGTGGCAAGATAGACAGGAGTGCCCAAGGGGACTGGCTGTGACTCCATGGTAAAACTTGGGTAGTGCTTTAGGAGTTCACAGCTGTTACTGGGGTTCATAGGTGCTGACTCTGTGGGTGCTCAGGGGCTGGAGCACCCACAGGAAAAAAAATAAGGGTGCACCTGCCACCCACTGATCAGCTGTTTGAGAGGCCCTGCCAATCAGCTGTTTGGTGGTGGGTGAGAGGATCAGGAGGGTGGGGATGGAGGGGGGGTGGGAAGAGGCGGAGTGAGGGTGGGCCTCATGGCAGAGCAGGGGTGGACCACCCACCCAGAAAGAAGACATTCGGGGCCTGAGACTGGGTTGATGGAATCTAATGACAGAGCACACAATCAGTTTGGGGTCTTGGCCCCACTTCTTGACAGTCTGCCCTGAGGTTGGTACTCAGATGGATGAATGCACTATAAGGTGGGTAGAAAGTTGGCTAGATTGTCGGGCTCAACGGGTAGTGATCAATGGCTCCATGTCTAGTTGGCAGCCGGTGTCAAGTGGAGTGCCCCAGGCATCGCTCCTGGGGCCGGTTTTGTTCAATATCTTCATAAATGATCTGGAGGATGGTGTGGATTGCACTCTCAGCAAATTTGCGGATGATACTAACCTGGGAGGAGTGGTAGATACGCTGGAGGGCAGGGATAGGATACAGAGGGACCTAGACAAATTGGAGGATTGGGCCAAAAGAAATCTAATGAGGTTCAATAAGGATAAGTGCAGGGTCCTGCACTTAGGACGGAAGAACCCAATGCACAGCTACAGACTAGGGACCGAATGGCTAGGCAGCAGTTCTGCGGAAAAGGACCTAGGGGTGACAGTGGACGAGAAGCTGGATATGAGTCAGCAGTGTGCCCTT
The DNA here is from genome assembly GCF_965140235.1 of Caretta caretta. NCBI lineage: Eukaryota > Metazoa > Chordata > Testudines > Cheloniidae > Caretta > Caretta caretta. The sequence goes on from NC_134209.1 coordinate 13,820,616, forward strand.
GTTGCCAAGAAGGCCAATGGCATTTTGGGATATATAAGTAGGGGCATAGCGAGCAGATCGAGGGACGTGATCGTCCCCCTCTATTCGACATTGGTGAGGCCTCATCTGGAGAACTGTGTCCAGTTTTGGGCCCCACAATACAAGAAGGATGTGGATAAATTGGAAAGAGTCCAGCGAAGGGCAACAAAAATTATTGGGATCTGGAACACATGAGTTATGAGGAGAGGCTGAGGAAACTGGGATTGTTTAGTCTGCGGAAGAGAAGAATGAGGGGGGATTTGATAGCTGCTTTCAACTACCTGAGAGGTGGTTCCAGAGAGGATGGTTCTAGACTCTTCTCAGTGGTGGAAGAGGACAGGACAAGGAGTAATGGTCTCAAGTTGCAGTGGGGGAGGTTTAGGTTGGATATTAGGAAAAACTTTTTCACTTATAGGGTGGTGAAACACTGGAATGCATTGCCTAGGGAGGTGGTGGAATCTCCTTCCTTAGAAGTTTTTAAGGTCAGGCTTGACAAAGCCCTGGCTGGGATGATTTAATTGGGGATGGGTCCTGCTTTTGAGCAGGGGGTTGGACTAGATGACCTCCTGAGGTCCCTTCCAACCCTGATATTCTATGATTCTATGATACTCACGGTCATGAACTACTCCAGACAGTGTGACAATTAACATGATCTTTTTTCTAGCCTTCTCAGCTGTCTTTGTCCATCTGGATTCTGTCAGGGACTAGTTTAAAATCAAAGAAAGAGTGTATTCAAATGAGACCTGTTGGACCGTGATGCATTCAGACGTGTGGGAAGCAGAGTGGTGATGGGACACAGTATTTAGAAATGTCCTCACATTGGATCTACTTCGTCAAGTGTTAATGATGTGTGGCAAATGCTGGCACTACTATGATGGGTCTCACGCTTTCTCTTCTGGGGGGGTGGTGTTCAGGGCACCATTTCTTGCCCCTGAACTGGGGTATTAACTGCCCCATTAGTGTCCTAGAGGAGGGGAATGGAGAGGGAGGGATCCGGGCTCGCCCTCTACTCCGGATCCCAGCCCAGGGGCCCTAGGGATAGCGGTAAACCACGAGAACTAGCAGTTCCTTCCCCTGGGCTACTTCCCTCTCCTGCCCTACAGCTTGTCGGGCTTCCTGCCCTCCCTTGGCACAAACCAGGTGTCTCTTTACCTGGGGTCTTGGTCTTCTTAGCCCACCGCAGCACTTCTCCAAACTCTCCTCTGCTTCCCTCCAAACTGCTCTCTGCTCCAACACCAATCCACTCTGCTTCAACTCGTCCAAACTGCTCTCTGCTTCAACGCCAATCCACTCTGCTTCAACTCCTCCTCTTGTCTGATTGAAGCAGGGGTTTTTAATTATGTGACTGGCTTCGGGTGCTCTAATTGGCTTCAGGTGCTTTAATTGGCTTCAGGTGCTTTAATTAATTTATAGCAAACTTTCCTCCCTCTACAGGGAATAAGGCTCCCTTCTAACACTCTCCTGCTCGCGGAGCCCCTGCTACACAACCCCCAGCTCCGTGTGCAGGTGGCAGAGTCCTGCTCGGTGCGCCAGAGTTTGGTCCTGGCGGAAGTCACGAGAGTCGGAGACCTACTGGACTACGACCGGGGAGACTGGCTGGATCCCCTGATGCTCGCTCAGCGCATGGGGCTCTCCAGTCCTTGTACCCACTGGTGCGTACTTCAGGAGGTGAAGGCCGCCTTGACGCCCGCTGCTCGGGCTTATCTCAACCGGGTCCTGCTCAAGGGCACACCTCGCCCACCCTCTACCCCAGGCCCGCCGGACCTTTCAATTGGGCCCCTACCCCGTAGATCCCAACAAACCCCTCACCCTTTCACTGCAAGCCGGCTGCATGAACTGCAGCCGGTCAGCTTCCAAATCGCGCCACGGAAATATTTATACACACTCACCCTTCACGCCCACACCCTGGTATCCTGCCCCGATACAAAGTGGCGGGACCTCCTGCCACCTTTGGAGGGTGAGCAACCTCGGTGGGCCAGCCAGTATTCCACCTTGGTCCTGAGGCCCGTCGGGGACATTAGTTGGCGGCTCCTTCACGGAGCTGTGAGCACGGGCGTGTTTTTGACACGGTTTACCCCCATCCCGGATACTTGCCCTTTTTGTAATGTGAGGGAAACCCTGGCGCACGTATATTTAGAGTGTGCCAGATTGCAGCCCCTTTTCTGGCTCCTCACGAACATTCTATTATGCTTTTGGCTTCATTTTTCCCCTCATCTTTTTATCTACACACTCCCCATCCGTGGCCCCACAAAGTCGCGGGATCTTCTGGTCAACCTCCTCCTAGCTTTGGCTAAAACAGCCATTTATAAAACCAGAGAGAGGAGGTTGGCTAATGAAGCATCCTGCGATTGTAGGGCCATTTTCCGATCCTCAGTACATTCACATATCGGGGCGGAGTTCCTCTGGGCAGCGTCCACCAACTCCCTTGACGCCTTCGAGGAGCGGTGGGCGCTATCCGAAGTTCTCTGCTCGGTGACCCCATCCGGTTTCCTCCGTCTGACCCTTTGATTGAGGGGAAAAGCGAGAGACCCCAGCCCCAGCTGTTGCCGCTGTGGATACCATCATTACTGTCACCTAGGAGGGGTCCTATAACACGTGGGTGTAAACGCCCCCATCCCCAAACTGCCCACCCCGCAGCCGTGCCCTCTTGTCGGGCACTCTCAGGAGAGGAATAATCGGTGACACTGGGCGCGGCACTAGGTAACTCGAGGGGGTGGAAGACCATGAGTATCGAGGAAGCCCCCCCGCTCTGGGCCCAGGCTAGCGTGAACACTTCTCCCTCCTGAAGACTGCTGTGTCATACTTTCTGTTTGCTTTTGTTTGTTGCATAGTTTTGCTTTATCCTCTTTGGTGATTCTTTGTAAGTGTTACACAAATAAAATTCTTTTCTGCTTTAAAAAAGAAAAAAAAAACCACTCTCCTGCTCGCGGAGCCCCTGCTACACAACCCGCAGCTCCGTGTGCAGATGGTGGAGTCCCGCTCGGTGCGCCAGAGTTTGGTCCTGGCGGAAGTCACGAGAGTCGGAGACCTCCTGGACTACGACCGGGGTGACTGGCTGGATCCCCTGACGCTCGTTCGGCGCATGGGGCTCTCCAGACCTCGTACCCACCGGCGCGTACTTCTGGAGGTGAAGCCCGCTTTGCCGCCCGCTGCTCGAACTTACCTCGACCGGGTCCTGCTTGAGGGCATGCCCTGCCCACTCTCTACCCCAGGTCCGCTGGACCTTTTAATTGGACCCCTGCCCCGCAGACCAAATCGACCCCCTCACCCCTTCACTGCGAGCTGGCTGCATGAACTGCAGCCGGTACGCTTCCAAACCGCCCCAAGGAAACTTCTATACACGCTCATGCTCCATATCCTTCACGCCCTCACCCTAGTGTCCTGCCCTGACACAAAGTGGCGAGACCTTCTGCCACCTTTGGAGGGTGAGCAGCCCCGGTGGGCCAGCCTGTATTCCACCTTGATTCTGAGGCCCGTCGGGGACATCAGTTGGAGGCTCCTTCATGGAGCTGTGAGCACAGGCATGTACTTGGCACGGTTCACCCCCATCCCAGATACTTGTCCCTTGTGTGGAGTGAGGGAAACCGTGGCGCAAGTATATTTGGAGGTTCCTGTGACTGTGGGGCCGTTTTCTGATCCTCGGTTCGTTCACGTATTCGGGCGGAGTTCCTCTGGGCGGTATCCACCGACTCCCTTGATGCTTTTGAGGAGCGGTGGGCACTGTCCGAGGTTCTCTGGTCGGTGTTCCCGTCCAGGTCCCTTTGTTTGACCCTTTGACTGGGGGAGAGAGTAAGGGACCCCATCCCCAGCCATTGCTGCTGCGGACACCACCACCTTAGAGGGGTCCTTTCACACGTGGGTGCACGTGCCACCCCCCCGGATTGTCCACCCCACAGCCTGCCCCTCTTGTTGGGTGCTTTCAGAGGAGGGAATTGTTGGTGACACTCGGGCGTGGTGCCAGGTAACTCGAGGGGGTGGAAGACCACGAGAGTCGATGAAGCCCCCTCGCTCTGGGCCATCAGGTAACTCGGAAGGGTGGAAGATCACGAGAGTCGAGGAAGCCGCCCCGCTCTGGGCCCAGGCAAGCTTGAACACTTCCCTCCCCTGAAGCTAATGAGAAAACAATTGTGATTGGTTGCTGTGTTACACATTGCATATGCTGCTGTTTTTACTTTGTAATGTGTTATGCAAATAAAAAAACATCTTTTGCTTAAAAAAAAACCACTCTCCTGCTGCCCTCTGATCATGCTGTATCACAGATGTTATAGAAACACTGCAGCATCATAAATTACTTGCTGGGTCAGTATTATACTTGCAACATGATTTTTCATCAATACAAGGGACTGCAAATTTTTTTAGGAAACGGACTGCAATTGTCCTTCATTGTGCAAAGAGATTAATCTTTACAAGGCCGAAAGGTACTTGTGTCCCGTTATAAAAGACAAGGCAGAAATTTTCTCACATTGAACATCTTATTTATAAGATTAATGACAAACCTAAATAATTCCATGAGGGAACTATTTACTTTTTATCCAAGGGCTGATAAAGCTGTGCAAACACAAGGTACACCAGATTGCTAGAAAAAAGAAAAGGAGGACTTGTGGCACCTTAGAGACTAACAAATTTATTTGAGCATAAGTTAATTGTATCCAGTTTGCAAATTAATTCCAATTCAGCAGTCTATCGTTGGAGTCTGTTTCTGAAGCTTTTTTGTTGAAGAATTGCCACAAAAAAACTTCAAAAACAGACTCCAACGATAGACTGCTGAATTGGAATTAATTTGCAAACTGGGTACAATTTACTTAGGCTTGAATAAAGACTGGGAGTGGATGGGTCATTACACAAAGTAAAACTATTTCCCCATGTTTATTTCCCCACCCCCCATCCCCCGCCAGTTCCTCACATGTTCTTGTCAACTGCTGGAAATGGCCCACCTTGATTATCACTACAAAAGGTTCCCCCCCACCCCCACTCTCCTACTGGTAATAGCTCACCTTAACTGATCACTCTTGTTACAGTGTGTATGGTAACACCCACTGTTTCATGTTCTCTGTGTATATATATCTCCCCACTGTATTTTCCACTGAATGCATCCGATGAAGTGAGCTGTAGCTCATGAAAGCTTATGTTCAAATAAAATGGTTAGTCTCTAAGGTGCCACAAGTACTCCTTTTCTTTTTGCGGATACAGACTAACACGGCTGCTACTCTGAAACCTGTCAGATTGCTAGAGAGGTGTTATGTGGGGCAGGAAATGTGGGGATTGGCTTTCGTAAGATGTTTTCTATTAGTAGCTTATAATGTTGATGCATAGTTTGGTGTCATTGTTTTAAAATCACAAGCAAACACTTTTAGCTGGAGCACTCCATGAGGATCCTTAAGATACAAATGTGACTCTTGGAGAGGGTTTCAGTTCCTTCCCTGCTCCTCACTTTCTCCTGGGGAAGTAACTTACTACTAACCCTGAAAAGGGGGCAGCTTACTTCTCTCTTTGTGCTAGCACAGCTCTACTGTTTTAGCTGTTTGGAGGGTGGAGCCCTTTGAGAGCGTTTGTCTCCTGAGAATAATGGAGAACTCCCCACCCCAGTGAGAGGAATGGGAACTGCAGGGAACTGCGTCATTTTGAAAATCTGGACACGTCAGTTAAGTGCCTAACTAGGAACTGAGTTCTTATGGAAGTCTTCGGTGCCTTAGTGCATGGGCAATGGGTATAATAGGCTAGGGGAGGCTAAGCTTCCCCAAACAGGATGTGGTGCACCTCCCTTTGGAGGCGTGCCACCGGCCTGCTGCCTTTGGAGCACCACCGCCAAAAGGCACTAAAGCTGTGGCCCTGCCTGCGTTCCACCCGAGGCTCTGCCCATGCTGCTCCTCTTCACACCCATGGTCCGCCTCTTCCGCCAAGGTCCCCGACCTGCCTCTCCCTCCTCTTCATCCCCTGAGAGGCAGAGAGGCAAGGGCAGTGGGCGGGAGGGTCCCTTGGAGGAGGAGGCAGAGAGGTGGGGGTGGTGGGACCCCTCAGGGGAGGGGGCTGAGTGGAAGCAGGGCCTGTGGTGGGATGGGGGTAGAGCATGGGCAGGGCCTCGGGTGGGGGGAAGCAGATGGGGGTGGGTCTCAGGGTGCAACAGGGGCGGGACCATGGTCCAGGCACTGGTCCCCCCCCTTCTAGGGAGTTTCCAGCGCTCAGGCCCAACCTTCCCAAGTGTGGGAGTCATGAGCCGCCAAGCCTAAATGGAAGGTGTTGGGTGCTGATCTCTTTTGTCTCTTAGTGCCTATCTCAGGGTCTAGGCACTTGGGTCCAGGTTTTTAAACTCCTGGGAGTTAGGCACCAAATACCTTTAAAAATCTGTCCCTTGGACATTTGAAGAACTCAGTGCATATAAATACAAACCTGTAATGTGTCTTTAGTCCACATAACGACACAACTCAATTAGCTGATCAATAGAAATCCAATCCACCAAACTTCGCACCACTTAACAAGAACCCAAGAAAATTATCAGGTCTGACCATTGCCAAACCACATGTGACAATTCAGGATCTGGATGTGGGGTGAGGGAATAAATAAAAAATCGAGGGCCCATCCTGGAATAAATCCAACTGCCTTTCTCTTAAACAGATACTTTTGCTAATCAGAACTTCAGGATTTTCCCACAGAGAAGGAGGCCTGACCTAATCCAGAGCACAAACATAGCAAAAGCAGCAAACATCAAATTGCTTGACTAGCTCATTAATATGCTGAATCATGTGTTATTATTATTTGGATGCTGTCAACTTTAATTAAATTTTCTGCAAAATGTACCTAGCGAGCCATCTATTTACCAATTTTTTCAGCTGTTTCTAGTGGGAGAATGGTTCTTCGAAAAAAAAACAGAATCAAAGTGGAGGTACTGAAACAAGTTTTGTGAAATGTAATTTAGTTTAATTGAGGTGTTTTACAACATTCCTAATATCATCCACTAATCAAGCAGCAGAGTGGTTTCAGTGTTTTGAAATGTGAGATCATAGATGTGCCAAGTCTCTGTCATTTTAATGAGTGAGATATGAAAACTGTATGAGTGAGACATTCAATTATCCACTGAAATGCACTTTGCATGGTTTTTTGTCTCTTGCCTAAATTTGCTGGCGATTAAAGCAAAACTAAGCAAGATGCACTGAGAATGAATGAGACTTTTTGAGCCTGGGAGCTTTCAACTTGACCTTTCAGTTTCCCTGTCAATGCTATCTAAAATAATTAATCAAATTCTACCCATGTGCAGTGGAACACAAGCTGACTGTGCAATTATCAGGGTAATGCTTTGGCATTAAAAGAAGTTCCTGTGCTATTACCAGGGTAATACAGAGAATCTTATAATACCTGCTTAGCACACAGGTGTCCCCAGTTATTTTTAATACACTTTTCTTAAATCAGAAAAATAACAGACTGAACATCTCCAAACTACTGTAGGTGGGATTTTCAATAGATGCTTATCTTTGGCCTAACTCTGCTCCGGCTGAGGTCAACAGGAGTTCTATCAGAGTCGAGGGAGGTGAAGGAGAAGCACTTTGAAACTCCCTGTGACACTACGCCCCGTATTCTTCATAGACATATTGTTATGATAGGAAAATGGCATAACTAAGATGTGTTTTATGCAAGATGGGTCATGTGAAGTATCACTGGAAAGGTTATGATTTACTGAACAAGATTATATATGCATGTATCATTTCTGTATCTGAAGTTAGGAATATTGACTATGTAACAATTACAAGTGGGTTTACACCTGGGGAATGCCCACCAGACAGAATGCAATCAGTCTGGATGGGCCATTAGGGAGAACAATAGGACTTTGAAAATGCTAATCTCCCACCTTCCTGAGAAATCTTCCTGAGGGTTTATGACTGTTTTGACACTGCTGGGTCATGTGATCATGTCACCTGTTACTGGACTCCATCTTGGATTACTAGTATTTTTCCACTAATAGGGGGTGGGGACCAAACTGAGGAACAAAGGCTTCCAGCCATATGTAAATTCTATTTAAGGCAAGGAAGTGAGTTAATCAAGGTTCATTCTTTACTGAATCCCCACCCAGGATGACTGCTGGAAATATCTGACACAAGGATCCTGACACAAGGAAGAAAGGAAAGCAGCAGAATACGGACTCTGGACTTCAGAAAAGCAGACTTTGACTCCCTCAGGGAACTGATGGGCAAGATCCCCTGGGAAAATAACATGAGGGAGAAAGGAGTCCAGGAGAGCTGGCTGTATTTTAAAGAATCCTTATTGAGGTTACAGGGACAAACCACCCCGATGTGTAGAAAGAATAGTAAATATGGCAGGCGACCAGCTTGGCTTAACAGTGAAATCCTTGCTGCTCTTAAATACAAAAAAGAAGCTTACAAGAAGTGGAAGATTGGACAAATGACCAGGGATGAGTATAAAAATATTACTCAGGCATGCAGGAGTGAAATCAGGAAGGCCAAATCACACCTGGAGTTGCAGCTAGCAAGAGATGTTAAGAGTAAGAAGAAGGGTTTCTTCAGGTATGTTAGCAACAAGAAGAAAGTCAAGAAAAGTGTGGGCCCCTTACTGAATGAGGGAGGCAACCTACTGACAGAGGATGTGGAAAAAGCTAATGTACTCAATGCTTTTTTTGCCTCTGTCTTCACGGACAAGGTCAGCTCCCAGACTACTGCACTGGGCAGCACAGCATGGGGAGGAGGTGACCAGCCCTCTGTGGAGAAAGAAGTGGTTCGGGACTATTTAGAAAAGCTGGATGAGTCCATGGGGCAGAATGCGCTGCATCCGAGAGTCCTAAAGAAGTTGGCGGATGTGATTGCAGAGCCTTGGCCATTATCTTTGAAAACTCATGGCGATCAGGGGATCAGTCCCAGACGACTGGAAAAAGGCTAATGTAGTGCCCATCTTTAAAAAAGGGAAGAAGGAGGATCCTGGGAACTACAGGCCAGTCAGCCTCACCTCAGTCCCTGGAAAAATCATTGAGCAGGTCCTCAAGGAATCAATTCTGAAGCACTTCAAGGAGAGGAAGGTGATCAGGAACAGTCAGCACGGATTCACCAAGGGCAAGTCATGCCTGACTAATCTAATTGCCTTCTATGAGGAGATAACTGGTTCTGTGGATGAAGGGAAAGCAGTGGACGTGTTGTTCCTTTACTTTAGCAAAGCTTGTGACACTGTCTCCCACAGTATTCTTGCCAGCAAGTTAAAGAAGTATGGGCTGGATGAATGGACTATAAGGTGGATAGAAAGCTGACTAGATTGTTGGGCTCAACGGATAGTGATCAATGGCTCCATGTCTAGTTGGCAGCCGGTATCAAGTGGAGTGCCCCAAGGGTCGGGCCGTGGGCCGGTTTTGTTCAATATCTCCATAAATGATCTGGAGGATGGTGTGGATTGCACCCTCAGCAAGTTTGCAGATGACACTAAACTGGGAGGAGAGGTAGATACACTGGAGGGTAGGGGTAGGATACAGAGGGACCTAGACAAATTGGAGGATTGGGCCAAAAGAAATCTGATGAAGTTCAACAAGGAGAAGTACAGAGTCCTGCACTTAGGGCGGAAGAATCCAATGCACCGCTACAGACTAGGGACCGAATGGCTCGGCAGCAGTTCTGCACAAAAGGACCTAGAGGTTACAGTGGACGAGAAGCTGGATATGAGTCAACAGTGTGCCCTTGTTGCCAAGAAGGCCAATGGCATTTTAGGATGTATAAGTAGGAGCATTGCCAGCAGATCGAGGGACGTGATCGTTCCCCTCTATTCGACACTGGTGAGGCCTCATCTGGAGTACTGTGTCCAGTTTTGGACTCCACACCACAAGAAGGAGGTGGAAAAATTGGAAAGAGTCCAGCGGAGGGCAAGAAAAATGATTAGGGGACTGGAATACATGAGTTATGAGGAGAGGCTGAGGGAACTGGGATTGTTTAGTCTACGGAAGAGAAGAATGAGGGGGGGATTTGATAGCTGCTTTCAACTACCTGAAAGGTGGTTCCAAAGAGGATGGCTCTAGACTGTTCTCAGTGGTAGCAGATGACAGAACAAGGAGTAATGGTCTCAAGTTGCAGTGGGGGAGGTTTAGGTTGGATATTAGGAAAAACTTTTTCACTTATAGGGTGGTGAAACACTGGAATGCGTTACCTAGGGAGGTGGTGGAATCTCCTTCCTTAGAAGTTTTTAAGGTCAGGCTTGACAAAGCCCTGGCTGGGATGATTTAATTGGGGATTGGTCCTGCTTTGAGCAGGGGGTTGGACTAGATGACCTCCTGAGGTCCCTTCAAACCCTGATATTCTATGATTCTATGATCTATGAAACAAAGAAAAAAGGTTGGGAGAAGAGTTGAGCCAAGGCTGGAAAAGGTGTCTGGCTTGTGAAATAAATGCCTAAAACAACATTTAGGGTGAGAAATTACTACTTGTAACCAGTCTCTTTAATTCATTAAGCTTAGTTTGTGTGCTTGTTTTATTTGGTCAGTAATCCACTTTGATCTGTTTGCTATCCCATATAATTACTTAAAATCTATCTTTTGTAGCTAACAAACTTTGTTTTGTGGAATCCATAATGGGGGGCAGGGACGGGGGGCGGGAATATGAGCATATCTTCCTCCACATTGCTGGAGGGAATGAAATTCATGAGCTTACGCTGTACAGTTTTCTGTGCAGCGCAAGACAATACACTTTCACTCCAGAGGGGGTGTGCATTTGCGTGCTGGGCAATTCCCTAGCTGAGTGTTCCCATGCGGAGCTGATTTCAGTATCTGTGTCCTTCTGCAGCTGGGTGTGTCCCTACTTATGTATGTGCTGGAGGAGGCCTGAGGGCCTGGCTCAGCAGGAGAGTGTAAGGGAGCCCAGGCTGGTGGAACAGGCAGGATCAGTGGTAACCCAGGACATCAGGTGGCACCCCAGAGTGGTGAGTAACCTGTCAAAGTGGAGCAGAGAGCAGGGTAATGTGCACAGCTTATTGCTCTGAGACACTCCTGGTGATTTTAAGTGAATTTTAAGTCTGTTGGCTGGAGAACAGTCAAAGTGGTTACCAGTTTGTTATTTTCTGTCTGCTAATTTCCAGTTAGGAAAGTAGGGACAGAAAAATAGCAAGATGGGTGACAATATTGAAACAGTTGTATAGTTGGAGCTCTGCAGATTGAAGGCAGCAGAAAACAAAAAAGATGTATGGAATTACTGGAATCAGAGAATGCCAGACAAGAACCAGAAAATACCAGACAAGAAGCAGCACACCAGTGGGCCATGGAAGCCCAGAAAAAAGCCATGGAACTGCAAGCCAAAGAAATGGAGGCAGAAGCAGCCAGGAAAAAAGCTGCCCTGGAACTCAGACAGCTACAGGCTAATAAAGAAATCAAAGCCCAGAAACAAGCCCTGGACCTGAAAACCAAAGAGATGGAGGAGAGGGAAAAAGAGAGACAGCATGAACTGGCCTTGATAGAGATGTGGAACCAGAACCCCACAACAGTGGGCCTCACCACTCCAAAAATCCACAAATGGGAGCAGTTGTGTCCTGTATAAAGCAAAACAGGGGACATAGCTGAATCTTTGAGAGGCTGTGAGTGCTCCATGAGATTCCTGATGTTTATATTTATTTAGGGAACACAAACAGTGAGCCTGGCTCTGTCTGAGACACAAAGATTCATCACTGTGGGGAGAGACAACACAAGGCTTATGCCCCACTTATATCTCACGTAGCCCAGGAGTGAAGTGAGACACGAGTGGTGTCTGTGTTGTCCCTCCTGCACAGGGGTGAATTTTACCCTGAATGACAGAGTCCAGGCCATGAAGAGCTTACAATCTAAATCAAATGGAATTATGGAAACCAGAATCTCAGACTATTAGATCATCAGGCTTAACAAACACACATCTTAGGAAGAAACCACAGTGTGAAAGACAAATGACCTGTTGAAATTCACTCTTTGCTACAGCAATCTGGCTACTTCAGTACTGAAAAAAATAATAGTTCAGAGAAATGTACATATTTGAAAGGATTTGGTATAGAACTAGGAAACAAAAGCACCTTAACTAATTAACTTTCCACAGGGGTTATGCAATTAAAAGGGGAAGGGAAGATTTCTCCTTCGTTATGCTCATAATTAGGATTCTGTGAATGCAGAGCCATTGGTGCACCAAATTATTCATATTGGCTTTGTTTATTCATATTGCAGCAATGTTATCAGAGCACTTTCGTAGTTAAATAAATCTAGTTAATCATTTAAGACACCTTTGCTTGTATTTGTTTTCTGTTGTAAACGCTTATCTATAGAAAGATCTGTCATTAACCTTAAAAAAAGCGTTAAATAAATGTTTGGTCTTCTGAACAAATTAACTGCATCCAGGAATCCAGACAAGTGATTTTGTTTGTTAACATCATGTTTTGGCAGGCTTTATCAAACTAGAGTAATTTCCTTTTTTCTTGATGTTTAAACTAGAGATCAGTCAGAAGTAATTAAATCAGAATTAATGTAAAGTTCTGATTTAATCCCATCTCCAGTGCAAGAAGTCCCTTCTGAGTTTAAGAATTACTAAATTGTTTGGCATTCTCTTGAACAACAAAATACAGCACTAAAATGAGCAGCACTGAGCGACAGAGATACCATAGCCCCAATGAGGGGAAAATATTATCACGGTAGTGTGCAGAGGTGCCAACGAAGAACTGTGCTGGGTATTGTATATATTGGTGGACAGTTCCAGCCCCAGAAAGCTCACTGTCTAGCCTATGATGAGGTGGATAAATAAACGGGGTTGGGGACGGGGACAAATTTTCATAACTAAATAGTGGTCACAGGTGAACACCAACTTACGCAGTGCCAGATGGATGTGATTTGTAGGCATCATGGCAGAGTGTGAGGAAGGATTAAAGGAAGATGAGGAAGTGGCTTTACAAACTTCGATAAGTTCTTCTTATGTGGCATGAAAGAAACAGCACTAAAAATGAAATACTACATCGGAGCCAGGCCAAAATATCATTTATGGGCAACTTTTGACATTGTTCGCCCGCCATCTATCAACACAGCCAGATTCTATTAGCTGGCAAGGCGGAGAAAGGGAAAGGAGGGCAATGAATCTTACCTCTCCCCGCCAGCATTTCGAACGTGGAATGTTGATCACGTCAGGATGGTCGGGACCCACACATCTCCTTGTAGTCTGTTTATTTGGCTGTGTACAAACTCAAGTATGTGCGAATAAGTCAAAATGCCTGGCTGTAGTTGCTAAGGAACTGCAAAGATTTCCCAGAAATGAACAAAAGTAAGTGTTGTTTTCATGATTGAAATCTTTCAAAGGCATTGGACTTCATACATTTACTCACAATGTTTAACCATTTTCCCACTTTTTTTGCCACAGATGCATGGACGTAATCGGAGCTATGCACAAGCTTCCGGTATCCTGATCTGAATGATCTCCTGTTTGCCCTTTAGTCAAGTCACGCTGTTAAGCGTATTGAAATAGTAGCCATATAATAAAAGTATTAATTTTAAATAAACCAATCTGGCAAAAAATTAATCCAAAAATGTCACTGTCTAGAGGTCTAAAGTGTAAAAGAACAAGGACTTCATTTAAATCTGGATGAGACTATAGAGACAGTTACACCAAAGTCACATAGTGTAATGCTTGTTACACTTCGTGAAATATTCACATATGATGAGGACAACGGAGTGGTTTGTGTATATTGTTGAGATGCCAGAGCTTTGGGAGAATTTTCAACAGGAAGAATGTGGAACGATATATGGAAGTTAAAGCATGTCTCTTAAAGCATCATCTGTCAAGTAAGTCCCATATAGATGGTGTAACAAGACTTAGAAACAAAAACCCTTCCTTACGGAGCAGATTGCTTAGCATAATTCTTGAAAGTCCTGCTGAAAAGCAGAGGTGGCAAATTAATCTTGAACGCAAGTGCTCAAACCCAGAAGAAATCAAGGTACTTATTGACAGTGTGTTGTTGGCTATTAAAATGAACAGCTCGGTGCTTTCTGTTCAGCATATTCTGTCAGGATATTAATGACCATATGGAAAAGTATGTGCGCATACCAGCGAGCTGGAGAAGTAAAAATTATGCTTTTGAATTTCTTGAAATTATCAACTGCATTGTCCAAAATGACCTCATGCATGAAATAGAATTGGCAATGTTTCATACTTTAGCTGTTGATGAAAGCACTGATATATCCATTAACAAATACTTGATACTCTACTCTAAATATAGATCCATAAATTCTGCAGACTATAAAACTTCGTTTGGTGGACTATTACGATTGCAAGAATGTGATGCTGTTTCAATAGTGGACTTTCCAAAAATGAGACAAGCCATTTACAACACACACTTCACTTATCTACAGAGGAAAAAGAACAGTAAAGTAACAAAAAACCTTCAGAAACAGACTTCAAAGAGGAACAGCAGAATTAAAATTCATTTGTAAATTTAACACCATTAATCTAGGCTTGAATAGGGATTGGGAGTGGCTGGCTCATTATAGAAGCAGCTTTGCCTCTCCTGGAATTGACACCTCCTCATCTATTATTGGGAGTGGACTACATCCACGCTGATCAAATTGGCCCCGTCAACACTGGTTCTCCACTTGTGAGGTAACTCCCTTCTCTTCATGTGTCAGTATATTTATGTCTGCCTCTGTAATTTTCACTCCATGCATCTGAAGAAGTGGGGTTTTTACCCATAAAAGCTTATGCTCAAATAAATCTGTTAGTCTTTAAGGTGCCACCGGATGCCTTGTTGTTTTTGTGGATACAGACTAACAGGGCTACCCCCTAATACTTGTTTCAATAGTGTCTGCAATCAAAGAGTTTTATAAAAAACACCAACTTGATCTAATGGAAATGGTGATGTTCAAATCTGATGGTGGCTCCATGATGTTGGGCAAACTCAATGGCGTGGCAACTCAGCTGAAACATCATATTCCACACATAGTCCAGAAACATTGCATTGCACACCAGGAAGACTTGGGGATTTCCGATGCATGGAAAGAGGTCAAGCTGATAAGAGACATCAAAACCTTAATGAGAACTGTCTACATGGTGTTCTGTTGGTCATCCAGGAGAAAATGCAAATATTAGGAAATAGTGGATGCTTCTGAATGTGGGTTAGTGGCTTTCAGGCCATTCAGTGAAGTGCGGTGCTTATCTAGGCACTTTGCACTTCGAGCAATTATTCGCAACTATCCTCTTCTGGAATATTTTGAGAAAGACAAAGATATTGATCCTAAAGATATTGATTTCTAAATACTGCCACAAAAAGCTGAATACCATGGAATACCAAATAACATTAGAAGTTTTGAATGATGTTTTGTTGGAACTGGATTCACTATCCATGCTGCTCCAGACACAGGGCCTTTACACCTCATGAAGCATTTCACCTTGCCCTAGGTAAACTGAACAAGATCAGAAGACAGTACCTTGGAGATTCAGTCTTATGGAGTGACAAAGTTAAGGCTCTCTTAGAGCTCTCAAGAAAATAATGAAATTTATACCAGTTCCATAATAACGTTCATAAACATCTGCACATTTGGCAGACAGATTTCCAGAAGATGAAGTCCAGGAGTGGTCCACTTTTGATTGTGCAGCAATAGTTAAGTGGGACTTCAATTTTGGAATTCATCAGGTCAGATCCCTATGTTCAAAATACAAAGACTTTCTTGCTGAAGAGATTGTTATAGTCAGTCAGTACAATGACTTCAAATTTGCAGTAGCCGAAAGACTCAAAAGCCAATTGGTTTTAAGTTTCCCGGATATGGTGGCATTTGCTCACCAAAACGAACAGTTTCAGGATCTTGCAAAGTTGATGGATATTGGAGGAACATTCCTAGCATCAAGGGCAGACTGTGAGCGTGTTTTTAATGAACACTCTAAAAAACAAACTAAGGAATTGTTTACAAGTAGATGATTTGGACATGCTGATGTGTATTAAGAGTTACCAGCTGGATGGAGGACTGATAGATCTGGACAGAGTTTATATTGAATGGGCAAATGAAAAAGATCACAGGGAAAAACAGTAAGTTTAGTTTAGCAGCCTTTGACATTTCGACCAATAAAGAAATTAAAATGCATTTGTATAGAATGAAAGGTGAAAGTGGACACCAAAGGGCAGAAGCCTATGGACTGATAATGATCATGATTAATATGTGCTTGATATATGCTCGTGATTGTCTATAAAAAGATCATAAAGTGTAATGCTTAAAACTAACTTCTGCTTCATAAAGAATGGTTAAATTTCCTTTTTCTAAGTATTTAAAATGACATTTATAAAATAACATGGTGTAAAACTATTATCACAAATTGCAAATTAAAACTTTTTATATGTATAAGCATTTTACTCGCTTGGGCGCATTTGCCTCATGGCGCCAAAATTTGAACTCTGCTTCAAAAATTTGCACAAAAGAAATTTTTTCCACACACGGCCTGTCAAAAATTAAAGGGAATATTTGTTGAAAGGACCAATCACCAACAAGAACTCCTTGTCAGAGTGAGGGGTGATCGATGGTGAGCTTATTAGGATGCACGTTCATTTATTGTTTTTAACATGTTTTTTCTGTAGAGCTTTTTACTCCCAAAATAAAGAAGCTCGTCTAGAAAGAGCTGTGTGGCAACTTGTAACTGTAGCAATTACACTGTGTACCATCTCCGAAGCAAAAGCTAGCGAAGAGGCCGGACTGGGGAGCCTGTCACTTGCTGGTGAATTCACAATATAATCAGAGAGCTGTGCAGCCTGAAAATACCTTGGTCAGGAGGTGATGACATGTGTGTCTCCAGCCAAGGAGAGAATTTCCCCACCTAACACATACGAGGAGTAGGGAATTATTATATTTCCATTATACAGACTGGAAACGAGGCCTAAGGAGGTGAAGTGACTGACCCAAGGCCACGCAGACTGGGGAGAACTAGGAACTGAACTGTGATTTCCTGACACTCAGTGTCTGAACCATTTCTTTAAAGACTCCTCCTACGGGGCTGATGCAGTACACTTGTCACTAGTGTAAACCCTGTGGCCTGAAGCCTTAGAGCGCAGGGAGCTCACTTCTGACAACACCTGTGGTTGGATAGGGAGAAGAGCATCACAGAGCATTTTGAGAACTCCAGATGGACAGCGGCTCCATTAGGGAGGGAGCTCTCTGCCAGCATCTGTTGGAGAGCAAGGGGGACTGACTGAACTGGCCAGACCCCATTTACATTTCAGTTATGGGATGGTGGAGAACATACACTAACACCCACAGTGCTGCCTAGTGGTCAGGTAGGGGTTGGTAGGGTGCTTTCCCGCTCGAAATTTGGTCCTGCCCTTCAGTGCCAAGGGTTTCTGGTCCTCCCTCCTGCACAGAGGTAGAGGGGCTGGGCGTTTGGGTAGTCAAAGCCTATCCCAGCAGGCCTCCTGGTGTTGCTGGGGAGAGGGTAGGGAAGCCCCTACCCCCTCATTAATGATCTGGAGGATGGTGTGGATTGCACCCTCAGCAAGTTTGCAGATGACACTAAACTGGGAGGAGAGGTAGATATGCTGGAGGTAGGGATAGGATACAGGGGGACCTAGACAAATTAGGGGATTGGGCCAAAAGAAATCTGATGAGGTTCAACAAGGACAAATGCAGAGTCCTGCACTTAGGATGGAAGAATCCCATGCACTGCTACAGACTAGGGACCAAATGGCTAGGGAGCAGTTTTGCAGAAAAGGACCTAGGGGTTACAGTGGACGAGAAGCTGGATATGAGTCAACAGTGTGCCGTTGTTGCCAAGAAGGCCAATGGCATTTTGGGATGTATAGTAGGGGCATTGCCAGCAGATCAAGGGACGTGATTGTTCCCCTCTATTCAACATTGGTGAGGCCTCATCTGGAATACTGTGTCCAGTTTTGGACTCCACACCACAAGAAGGATGTGGAAAAATTGGAAAACGTCCAGCGGAGGGCAACAAAAATGATTAGGGGACTGGAACACTTGACTTATGAGAAGTGGCTGAGGGAACTGGGATTGTTTAGTCTGCAGAAGAGAAGAATGAGGGAGGATTTGATAGCTGCTTTCAACTACCTGAAAGGGGGTTCCAAAGAGGATGGATCTAGACTGTTCTCAGTGGTAGCAGATGACAGAACAAGCAGTAATGTCTCAAGTTGCAGTGGGGGAGGTTTAGGTTGGATATTCGGAAAAACTTTTTCACTAGGAGGGTGGTGAAGCACGGAAATGGGTTACCTAGGGAGATGGTGGAATCTCGTTCCTTAGAAGGTTTTACTGTCAGGCTTCACAAAGCCCTGGCTGGGATGGTTTAGTTGAGGATTGGTCCTGCTTCGAGCGGGGGGTTGGACTAGATGACCTCCTGAGGTCCCTTCCAACCCTGATAAGCTATGATTCTATGATAAGCCCCGTTCCACTCTCTCCATCGAACTCCAGTCCAGGGCCCAACGGTGGGCAAGTATGCTCAGCCCCTTGGGGAGCTAAGCCACTGCCCTCCCTGGACCTCTTCCTACCCCTGTTCCTGTTAGTTGCACCAGAGTAAGTCATTTCTCTCAAGTCTCTGACCTTTGTGCTCAGTCCCAGGCCTCTGACCTGCATGCTCAGTCAGTTCTCTTTCCTACATCAGCTCCTCACTGGTCTGTGTAGTGGGGCCTCAGGCAAGGAGCTGCTGCGTGGTACTTTCCCCTCAGAGTTCAAGGCAACCATCTGCTCCCTTCCACTGCCTGCTCCCTCTGAGCTGCCCTGCTCCTCTTTTAAAGCCCAGCCTCCATCTTGTGCAGACCCTGAAGGTGTGGCTGGACTTGGCTGCCTGGGCCCAGAGCTGCTCTGCACTGTGGGGTTTGTACACCCCATCACAGACAGCTTCAGGCATTTTGGTTAAAATACAGTCAAGTTTTGGGCACTGAAATGCTTCCTTGCTGGGAAATGAAGGGTTAAGAGATCAACATCGCATGTGCCTGGGGTCACCCTGATCTTTACCAGAGTCAGGCGCAGGCAGGTAGCGGGGCCAGGACAGGGCCTAATACGCTCACACTGTCTTACCTTGTGCTAAAGACTCTGCTAAGGGTGCTGGACACTATTCCCTCTAAGCTGTGTGCGTGTGCGCACGCACACAGATCCTAAACCCTGCGCACACAGCGAAACACCATGCGCACAAATATTTGCACAGAAACACAAAAATTTGCACAGAAGAAATTTTTTGCGCACACGGCCTGTCAAAAATTAGAGGGAACATTGGTGCTGGATGCTATTGATTTCTCTCTGAAGGACTG
Source organism: Caretta caretta (assembly GCF_965140235.1). Taxonomy (NCBI): domain Eukaryota; kingdom Metazoa; phylum Chordata; order Testudines; family Cheloniidae; genus Caretta; species Caretta caretta. Next base: position 13,839,837 of record NC_134209.1, read on the forward strand.
AGGTGAGGCAGCTACAAAGCAATGGCAAATAAAGAGCTGGTCTGGCTTGGAGGGGCAGACAGCATGGACCTGAGGCAGCTTTGGGGTGACAGATGGGCCAGAGCTGGGGTGGCTTTGAGGATGGACAGTGCAGTGATGTCACTGATGCCGGTGACAGCCCTGAGGTACTGTGGGCTGATGCTGCAGAAAGCAGCAGCCTACCTGAGGGACTCTGGTGTGGGCCCCCCCCGCCCAGCAGGGCAAGCAGAAATCACCTCACTGGCTCAGGTGGGAGAGCCCCATGAGCGGCCCAGGCAGCACTTCCCTTTGGGGCTGGAGATTGACCAACCACAGTCCTTGGACTCCACCCGCCTTGGACAACAAACTGTGAGTGGGGAACGGGAAGGGGGGAAGTGGCTGGAACGCATCAGTCAGGCACAGCTGCCAGAGGATGACTGAGGTTAGCACTACTGTTGAAGCCAAGGGAGGGTGGGATGGTGGGGGAGTTTGGAGTCTTATAAAATTTTATTATATTTATATTTATTAATTAATTTATGAACTTTCTCAAGTTCATCCTGTTATTCCCCCTTATCTCCCTTAATGCAGTTCTCTTTGTTTTAACCCCCGGGCTCAGTGCTTGTGAATGGGGAAGTATTCCCCATCAAGGGTGCCCTGGGTGGCATATATAATTTCCCAGGTTTCTGGGTGGAGGCTCAAACTGGAGTTGTTTAAGATTTCCAGAAGAACCCCTAGAAAATGGAACCTGGCTCCTTTTGCTGCTGACAACACCCGGCAGAAGGGTGCCACTGCCCGACAGAATGTTCAAGAGCACCAGGCACCATGTCACATATTTTGAGTATTCTCAATGTAAACAGATCACTTCCCATTTTTACAACCAAGGGAGCCCAACTGCAGTTGTCTGAATCCATGAATTACTTCACATACATTTGTCCTTATACTGCTTTGTCAAGACATTCGAAAGGATGCCCACTGAACCTGGAGAACAAAACTGTTCTTTCCAATCTGTCTGAGATTGATTATTCCATTATATTGAAAAACAACCCATAAACACAAAGACTACATTAGAATTAAAGCACAAATATTTTACATGTCTCACTGGTTCTTTTCTCCCCACCCCCCACCCCCCCAAATCCAAGGTGTTAGCTTGTTTTGGGCTGCAGACAATGCTCATGGATGCTTTATGTGCAGTGGGGTAAGACAACAAATGCTGCGGTGCTGGTGGCCAAGTCTAGTGGCGGTCTGTTTGCCCCATGCCAATCCTATTGGCATTTGTTAAAATTCAGTGCTATCTCCACTCCAAAACATTGAGACCATCTGCCTACACATGACACTGACAGCTATTATGTGGCAATTGCAGCTGTGTCCCAGATACCAATTACTAAACTGCCGAATGACCAAAACAAATTAACTCGCTACATCAATCTTTTGATTTCTTCTCCCCCTTGTGACACTCATTCATTTAGGTGAATGACAATTGCATTTGGACACATGAGGGGAAAATAAAGAATGATTAATGGAACATTAAACCTCTCCCAATCACCACTAGCAATTTCAAAATAATCACCTTACAAAAATCTAGGGGCTCTCACTTATATGAATACTATTCTAATAGCACATAGTGCCCCCAGGTAAGATCTGAACGGTTGTGCAAGGTGCTGTACATACACACAGTAAGGGATAGTGCCCACTTCAAAGACTTTACAATCTGGACAAGACGGGGAGGCTCATTAGCCCCAGTTAGCAGACAGGGAACTGAGGCAGAGACACATTAAGGGACTTTGTAAAATTAAGGGACTTTGTAAAATCACACTGATTGCCTGTGGCAGAGCAGGGAAGTGAACCTAGCTCAGGTAAGAGCCCTAGAACCGGGGCTGAACGACAGCACCATCCTTCCCCAAGCAGCATTGCCTCAGAAGCTCCAGTCTGTTGGGCACATTGAGCCTATCAAACATTTTGCACGGCTTCTCTATGTGGCATAAGCCCATTTTCCCCCCATCAGTTCCGAATCGACAGGTGTTCACACTGCTAAAACCCCGTGACAGTGGGAACTGATTAGAAGCCTGGATCAGCGTGGTATTATCTCTCTCAGCTACAGCTGGTCTTGGGTTGAGGTACATTGGCAGATCCTAAGGGGAAGCAGAATCCCATTGCTCTGCCCATGCTGTACCTGTGGTGTGGACAATTAGCAGCCAAATGCTTCACCAGGAAGCTGACGGGTACTATGCAGTGCTCAGAGGTGACTTTGCTCCTTTGATCCTCCCAGGCTAAGGCAGCAAGTGTCTGGTTCACTGGCTAGTTTCCCTGAAGTAAGCTGGTGACAGTAAATGAGGGGCTGGGAGTGGGGTAGTCTGGGGGAAGTATGGCCAGAACAGAGCTCTCAGCATTCCAGAATCCCTCCAGGTGACACTGTCACATCATGACTCACAATGAGGAACAACTTACTCTACCCACAGCTGGACTGCTCTTGGAGTGAGGGACTATTCAGTGAGTGAGGGTCTTGCATCCTGGCCCTTTGCACTCACAGGGGATCCTACCCCAAATAGCCATGGTGTAACAAATACAGTTGACCAGGCACCAACTAGAAGTCCCTAGTTCTACAGAAGCCAACTCTATGATCCAGCAGGCGGAGCCACCCTGGATCTGCTCCAAACCTAGAGGGAGGAATCTATGAAGAACTGGAGAGTGACAGGGGAGCCTGGGATCAGTGACCTTCCATTCAGCGTGGACCTGCAGCCTTCCAGCATGTGGCAGTGCGAGGGCATGCAATTTCAGGGAAATGACTGGGGGATTAGCAGCACTGGCCTAGCTCTGTTCCCAGTGAAGTGAGTCGTTACACTGCCATCGGCTTCCGTGGGAGCAGAGCTCAGCTAGTGAAGAATGCTCCATCTACCATGGGAAGAGGCAGGCCCGATGAGGCCTCATTTCTGCTACTCTACCTGAACACCGGGAGTGAGATTTTCAAACCTGCCTAAGTGGGTTAGGGCGAGAAATCCCAGTGGCTTTCAGTGTGGTTTAGGTGCTTCTGAAAACCCTACCCTAGCTCCCTGACTCCAGGCCCACTGAAGCCCTCAGGAGTCTTTGCATTGACTTCACTGGCCTTTTGGATGAGACCCTGTCACGTGGACTATGAAGTGTGCTGTCATCACATGGCTGACAAAACAAAGCCGCTGCTGAGCAGCAGGCTTCCCATCCCTCTCAGCCGTGCCAGCAGGGGAGTCCCTGTTTTGAAGAGCAATGACTAGTCATCCTGGTTCCTTTGGAGCAGCCCCCAAATTCATACCCTTCTGTTGCCTGGGCCACAATAACCAAAGAAATCATGAGGGAGAAACTGCCTTCCTGACTAACATTCCCAGATACACCTTGCAGTAGTGTGGGAGAGTGACAGGGAACCTGGGATCAGCGACCTTTAGCCTCCCAGTATCTGGCAGCAGAAGGGCATCTATTTCAGGCAAACTACTTGCAGGGACTGGCAGCACTGGCTCAGCTCTGTGCCCACTGAAGTCAGTGTTGAAATTGGCATTGACTTCAGTGGGACTAGGCAGAGGCGCCAACTTCTACTGGCACAGGTGGGTGCTCGACCCCGCTGTGCCCTGGCTTCGCCCTGACTCCATCCTGCCCCCTCCTGACCCTGCCCCGCCCCCATTCCAACCCCTTCCCCAAAGTCGCCACCCCAGCTCCGCCCCCTCCCTGCCTCTATTCTGACTCCTTCCCCAAATCCCCACCCTGGCCCTACCTTTTCCCTGCCTCCTCCCCTGAGTATGCCACGTTCCCTCTCCTTCCCCTCCCTCCCGGAGCTTACTACAGCTGTTGGCAGCGGCAAGGGCTGGGAGGTAGGTGGAGGAACGGGGACGAGGTGTGCTCAGGGGAGGAGGCAGAGGTGGAGGAGGAGGTGAGGCGGGGTGGTTTGGGGTGGGGGTGGGTGCAGAGCACCCACTAATTTTTCCCGGTGGGTGCTCCAGCACCTATGATGCTAGATACAGTCCAGAAGATCATGGACACTGGCCCCCAATCTCCAAGGCAGTGCAGATGGTTCTCGCTGCATGGTTCAGCCCGGGATAGTGGTGTTGGACTCCATATGCTGCACTCTGGCTTCTTTCGCATGAGGGCACAAATGGGGCATTGGCTTTGCACTCTGCTGCAGAAGCCTTGCAATAAAAGGCTGAAAGATAACAGGCAAGCCACAAGGGGCATGGTGGTGGAGAGGCCCTGGCTCCGCCCCTTTTATATGTTGGTCCAAAGCCATTGCAGTAGGGAGCCCACACTGCACCATCTTAAAGGATGTAGCAATTGCAGCACTGGCAGTGCTTCCCAGTGCCTTCTGCTCCCCTGCACAGGCAGAATGCCTGGAGTCGCTGGCGTGACACCTCTCTGTTCCCTTACACCCCCACTGTGCAGGGATGGTACAATTCATCCCCAAGGATACCCCCCTCTCTTGTGTCCCTATCAGACTGCAACATCGCACAAGGCAGGGAAAGAGATGTGTCACTGGTGTTTTCTCAATTCAATGGTAAGGCCCTATGAGAGTAAATGCCAAGGAGCAGGCAAAAGGTGAGAAAACAATTGCTTCTGATTGCTCATGTCTAATCTGTCCCCTGCAGAAAAGAAGGATGACTTTTTATCTTGGAGCACAATACCACAGGTTCGATAGGGAGCATACAAATAGCACTGTGGCCACTACTGCTGCCTCCATTGTAAATTCAATCCAGCACCAGACTTATGTGAATGACTTGGCTGAGATAAACTTCACTAATGTAATGGCTTCTGGGGACAGTTCACACTTCCTTTTAGTCTCTGAAACGGCTGTTACCTTTCCATGCTGGGCTACACTCTGGTGGCAATTGCTTGATCTGCTGCAGTTAAAGATCTCTCCCCACTTCCATGATAAGCCCCTTTAAAAAGGTGCTGCAGGCTCCCACCTGGCATCAAAGGCAAAGGAGAAAGGCAGAGATTTGTGGCTGTTTTGTTTTTCAAAGTCTATTATGATGTTTGCAAGTGAGAGTGAAAATAAAATATAGCCCATCTTTGAAACCCTTTGCGATAATTCTAGTACATAAAAATGCTATTATTTTCTTCAGATTTACCTTTGCAGACCTTGGTGAAGAATGAGAGTGAGCTCTTCTGCTTAGACAAAAAGGATTTTAAGATTAATAATACTTAGCTTTTAGATAGTGCTTTTCACTAATAGATTGCAAAATAGGTCTGTATCACTATCCCCATTTTACAGATGGGGAAACTGAGGCACAGGGAGGGAAAGTGACTAACCAAAGGCCACCCAACTGGCCAGTGGCAGAGTCAAGAAAAGAGCCCACCTCTCCGAGGTGCTAGCCCAGTGCATGATTCACTAGGCCATGCTCCCTCCATTTTTGGTATGTAATGAGTTCATACTAATATACTCAGTCATTCATACTGGGTTTTAATTTTTAACCCTTTCTAATGTTTCTTCTCCCTCATACTCAGATCCGCCTGCACATTAATGCTTGGGAGAATCTAGAAAATACTTTTGCAATGGACTGGGGAGCTGTATTATCGTCAGTCATCAGGAAAGGTTTTTTTTTCATTACACCTGATAAAAGGCCAAAGTGATATGGGACCAGACCCTCAGCCACCCTCCAGCTCCTGTGGAACGGGCAACTTGAGCTGCCTTCTAATCTAGGGCACTGAGAATGGTGTGGAGCTGGCATAATAGTTGTACACGCCTTGCCTCCCTCACAAATTGTGGCCGGGGTGTATGTGCGTGTGTTTCTGGGGAACCACAAGGGGAAAGGGAATGTGGATAGGCACCTTTTATGTTTCAGCCTTTGGGGACCTGTCATAGCCAGCTGACGTCAGGGTCCCACTGAGCTAGGTGCTGCACAGGTGCAGTAGGCCCTCAGGCCCAGAGTCTCAAAGGTATCCTAACTTCACTGATTTCAGTGGAAATTGCAGCCTCGCTACCTTTGAAGAGCTGGACCTCAGTATTTCATGAAGAAGGGCATTATATAGGGACAAAGCCCCACTTCAGGCAAATGACGAGCGTTGCTGGGATTACTCTGTAATATTTTGCCTTCCCAGGCACTGATGCTCATGATCAGCCTTTGGTAGTCTATTCTGTATTTTAGAGATAGATAGTTGTCTCTCTCCCTGTGCATGTCGCATGATCGCGATCTCTCAGAGGGGAGGCAAGGGAAAAGAAGTCTGAAGTTCACACAAGTAGCAGCAGCGACATCAAGATCAGGTGAGGTGAAATTGATCTTTCTGTCTGAGAATAATTTCATCCCTTCCTTTCTATTTCACAATCAGGAGATCAGATTTCAAATGTCACCATTTTCCACTGCTTGTGCTCTTTCCCCCCGGCTACAAAATACCAAACATAAAGTCTTAGATAAAGCTTCTTTTCCCCACCCTTTCCATTATTAAGCCTTTTTTTCCAGGTCTGTTTCTTCAAAAAGAATTGCATTAGCTGCCTGAGACTGGCAAATTACAGATGATCTTGCTATCTGGGGTTGGATTAGCATTTTGTGATGATCTGTCCCGAAGTGGTACTGGGGAGTTATAGCTGTGCTGCCCTAGGAGCACAGCGGGGACTGAAGAACCATTATCAGAGTCACAGTATGGTTGCGCCTTCCCCCTTGCTCCGGGCAGAGGAAGCAGTCTTCATCAGACCTTTTCTGGGCACAGTTTACTTCCTTTTCCACACTGGCTCAGCTGGCCAGTGCATTGAGGGGTCAGAGATAAACCTCAATTCCTGCTCACCTACGTGGAGAGTAGTAGCAGCCCCCTTGATGATGCAGGTAGCGCATGTAGGGGAATAAGCAGAAGCCTTCTACTCTTTATTTCCCCAGGAATGCTGGGCAGGCAGCTCACTGTGGATCCCAAGTTGTTTTGGGCCCATGCTGTTAGCTTATTCTATTAATAGCAAAATTATCAGACAATAATAATGCATCATTAATTAACTAGGCAGTGGGTAGTAATTTTATCATCTCAGCCATACAGCAAACAACCCTGTTGAACACAGCCAGGTTTTTTATCTGCCCTCATTAGCACAGTGTCTGAGCACCTTCCACTTATGCCTTAAGTGACAAAAGCTGCTATTTTTCCAACAGTGAGGAGGCAGAACTGGGCATCCCTGCTTAGGCTGTGGGCATTAGCCAGCTGGTCTCAACCCAGAGGGAGGCAGGGAGTCAGTGGGCCGGGGCTCTGTCTCACCACCTGGAGCCAGCCAGTCTGGTCCAGGCCACTGCTACTGTTTCCTCTCTGGCCAGCACAGAGAGGGGGGCAGTGCTGATGAAGCAGCAATTAGGAGCCCTGGCCCAGGCTGCCCCACTGCAGCCTCAGGGAAGCCCTGTCTGGATACTGCAGGAGATGAAACTGGTGTCAACTGCTTGGAGCATGGGCATGGAAAGAGTGCGAGGCAGCAGCCAACTTTATTAAGGGCAGCTTCTCTTTCCCAGGCAGGTGGACTGTACAGAAATGGCGCCATCTTGTTGGCTTCAGCCACACAGACAGTAATAGGAGATTGTGGCCATATGGAATAAGGGAAAATTCCTGAGTTGCAAATGGTTGATAACTTAAAAACTGGACAGTAACAGACCACACAACCCAGTTACAAGTACACAACATTACCCATTGTCCCTTCAAACCTTACATTTATCACCATCATCGTCATCCGGTTGGGAGTTAAGCTCTTGGCTGTGGAACCGACCACCACTGGAAGTAGCTGTGGGATATAATAGTTCTATTGTTCAATGGTTGATTTATTATTGCTATGCAATCCCTTTGTATGGGATTTTTTAACTTTTTAAAAAAATCAATCATTCTTCTTGAGCCTTCTAAAATCACAGACAATGTTAAACATTGAACTGCAGGGGCCATTTTTCTGTTAAAAACAAACAAAACTGTTCACTGATTCCAACAGCATAAATAATGTCACAAATGGATTTAGTATTAATTTGGTACAGAGTTCTGCTCACTGTGCCATATTAAACACGTGCTGTTTTCAATCTAATCCTCACCTCAGGGTAAATTCCAACCTTAGATTGATTCATTTGATAAGAGAATGCTGCTTCATAGGCCATATTTCCAGTTGCCAGAAAATGTTTTGATGAAAACCTTGGAAGTAGGATAAATCTCTGAAATGACACTTTCTGAAACAACTACAAATAATTTCAGGAATCAAAATGTCAATTGAAACTTGAGATGGAAATTAATATGTTATCTGACAGTCATTATTCAGTGCATATTAAATATCATCAAGGATCAGCATAAGAAGGACAGGATGCAAATTCTCCCCATCCCTTTGCATATAATAGTCTGAGTTTATATGGAAGATAACTTTGGCTTTTATTTCATATTGCTGCTTTTTTACATTTACATTAGGTGCAAATTCTGGACTCAGCACATAGACTGTGTGGTTAAGCTCTGTGCTGGAATTCCCCCCCTCTCTCCAGCCATACTGGTGATGGAGGGAATCGGAGCTGGTATGTGGCTGCTACTGTATCTGCAAGGCTGCAGGTGGTACTTTGTGCCTTTGCGGTGTGATTTTCAAAGTACTCACCACTGCCACAACTCTTCTCTTACTGAAGTCACTGGGAGTTTTTCGAGTGACTTCAATGAGAGCATGGCTAGGCCAAAGCTAAGTTCTCTTAAAATTCCCACACCCCACCAGCAAGGAATGATTGCGGTGTTTGAAAAGTTATTGGTCCAGTTTCCCTGCCCTGCACTCCAGAGCAGTATGTGTAGGGTGACTGAAACTTAGTGGAGTTTTTGGTTGGCCATCTCCCAGTACCAAAAGAAAGTGGGAGGACTGATGAGACATCAAGATTCTGAGACTGACAGTCTGCAGGGCCAATGCGGAGGGACCAACACTCCAGCCCAATTGACAGGGAGGGAGTCGGGAGCCTGGGGTCCTGTCCTCGGTATGAACTGGAACTGCCTGAGCCAGAATAAGGCAGAGCTAAGGGGAGAGCAGAAGAGCTGAGCAGCAGCAGCAGCCAGAGTGGCTAGAGAAGCAGCCCAGGGAGCTGAGTTGGAGGCTGAACCGCAGCAGCGCTGAGGCAGAGTAAAACTGGAGCTGGAGCAGTCCGGAGCCAAGTCCAGCAAGCAGGACCAGATTAATTTTTTGTGGGCCCCAAAACCCGGACTGAAGCCCCACCCCCTTGGCCTCTTCCCACCAAGGCCCCGCCCACTGCTCACATGTGGGGAGTGGTGGAGAGGAGCGAGCAGGGGTCTTGGGGCAGAATGCGGGGGTGAGGGCCACGATCCAGGTATTGGGGCCCCTTCTGAGTGTGGGCCCAGTGCCACGGTGTCATTGGTGCCATTGTAAACCTGGTACTGGCGGTAAGCAGCTGGGGAGACCCTGAGCAGAGGGCCCAGCGTAGGGAGACACTACCAGCCAAGAGGAGGTGGCTGACATTGGGAACAAGGGTCCTGCCACCTGTGGGCATGTGGCCACCACCAGACAAGTGTCCAATCCACGGCATCCCTGCAGCACAGCTAGGGCCTGGGTAGGGTTGCCAGGCGTCCAGTTTTCGCCTGAAACGCCCAGATGAAAAGGGACCCTGACGGCTCCAGTCGGCACCACCATCCGGGCCCGTTAAAAGTCAGGTCGGTGGCACAGCGGGGTGCCGGGGCGAAGGCAGGCTCCCTGCCTGTGTAACACTGACAGACCCCGGTCGGCAGCAGGCAGAATCGAACTGGGGACCTCTGGAGCTTAGTGCATGAGCCTCTACCGCATGAGCAAAAAGCCAACTGGCTCTTAGAATCACAGAATCATAGAATCATAGAATATCAGGGTTGGAAGGGACCTCAGGAGGTCATCTAGTCCAACCCCCTGCTCAAAGCAGGACCCATCCCCAATTAAATCATCCCAGCCAGGGCTTTGTCAAGCCTGACCTTAAAAACTTCTAAGGAAGGAGATTCTACCACCTCCCTAGGTAATGCATTCCAATGTTTCACCACCCTCCTAGTGAAAATTTTTTTCCTAATATCCAACCTAAACCTCCCCCACTGCAACTTGAGACCATTACTCCTTGTCCTGTCCTCTTCTACCACTGAGAATAGTCTAGAGCCATCCTCTCTGGAACCACCTCTCAGGTAGTTGAAAGGAGCTATCAAATCCCCCCTCGTTCTTCTCTTCCGCAGACTAAACAATCCCAGTTCCCTCAGCCTCTCCTCATAAGTCATGTGTTCCAGACCCCTAATCATTTTTGTTGCCCGTCGCTGGACTCTCTCCAATTTATCCACATCCTTCTTGTCGTGTGGGGCCCAAAACTGGACACAGTACTCCAGATGAGGCCTCACCAATGTCGAATAGAGGGGGACGATCACGTCCCTCGATCTGCTCGCTATGCCCCTACTTATACATCCCAAAATGCCATTGGCCTTCTTGGCAACAAGGGCACACTGCTGACTCATATCCAGCTTCTTGTCCACTGTCACCCCTAGGTCCTTTTCCGCAGAACTGCTGCCTAGCCATTCGGTCCCTAGTCTGTAGCGGTGCATTGGGTTCTTCCGTCCTAAGTGCAGGACCCTGCACTTATCCTTATTGAACCTCATCAGATTTCTTTTGGCCCAATCCTCCAATTTGTCTAGGTCCCTCTGTATCCTATCCCTGCCCTCCAGCATATCTACCACTCCTCCTAGTTTAGTATCATCCGCAAATTTGCTGAGAGTGTAATCCACACCATCCTCCAGATCATTTATGAAAATATTGGACAAAACCGCCCCCAGGACCGATCCCTGGGGCACTCCATTTGACACCGGCTGCCAACTAGACATGGAGCCATTGATCACTACCCGTTGAGCCCGCCAATCTAGCCAACTTTCTACCCTTTCTTTCTAACTTTCTACCAACTTTCTTAGCTAAGGCTGTAGAGCAGACTCATTAATTACTCTCTAAGTGGTCTCGGTGCCACTAGATGGGACAGAACACCACACCCAGGAGGTGTGTGGGTTACATCTGCTCTAGCGCTGCATAGCTCCCGGAAGCGGCCACCAGGTCCTTATGGCCCCTAGGCACATGGACAGCCAGGGAGACTCCACATGCTGCCCCCATCTTGAGTGCCGGCTCCACAGCTCCCAATGGCCGGAAACTGCACCCCGAACGCCCTCCCGCACCCCTACCCCCTGCCCCAGCCCAGAGTCCCTTCCTTCAACCAAACTCCCTCCTGGACTCCACCCCCCTGTACCCTCCCAACATCTCAAATCTCTGCCCGAACCCTGAGCTCCCTCCTGTACCCCAAACTTCTCATCCCTGGCCCCACCCCAGAGCCCACACCCCAGATGGAGCCCTTACACCCCATCCCCCTGCCCCAGCCCAGAGCCCCCTCCTTTACTCAGGGCCGCCTGGGGGGGCAAGTGAGGCAATTTGCCCCAGGCCCCGCAGGGGCCCCCACGAGAGTTTTTGGCGGCACTTTGGCGGCAGGGTCCTTCAGAGCCGCTGAACACACCTGGAAGGAAGGACCCGCTGACGCTTCTTCTGCTCCGGTTCTTCAGTGGCAATTTGGCAGCAGGGGTCCTTCCGCTCCATGTCTTCGGCGAAGTGCTCCGAAGACCCGGAGCAGAAGGAGCCCCGCCACTGAAGACCCCAGGCCCCCTGAATCCTCTGGGTGGCCCTTCCTTCACCCCAAACCCCTCATCTCCAGCCCCACCCCAGAGCCTGCACCCCCAGCCGGAGCTCTCAGCCCCCTCCCGCATCCCAACCCCCTGTCTCAGACCGGTGAAAGTGAGTCAGGGTGGGGGACAGCAAGTGATGGAGGGAGGGGGGATGGAGCAAACAGGGATGGGGCCTCAGAGGAGGGGCTGTGCCTTAGGAAAGGGGCGTGGCGGGTGTGGGGTAGGTGTGTTTGGTTTCGTGCAATTAGAAAGTTGGCAACCCTAAGCCTAGGAACAGACTGTGAACTTTCCTTGCATCACAGAGATGGCTGTTTGTGGCATCCCCATGCCCACAGAGCGGGGTTATGTGTTTTCTTTTAGCCTTTCCCATTTTTACTTATTTTTGTATTAGCTGCAGTTTAACAAATTGTATTTGCTTCGAACTGTATGGAATGATCAGTGGACAGGGAAGCATCCGGTGTGAAGAGAAAACACCTTATTCCCTGTCCTAAGTGACCTCGACAAGATTGGGGGTTCAAGCCCCCCAGGAATCCTGGGCCCAGCCTTGTCAGGGTTACAAGGACTCTGACACACAGGAGAGAGGAAGGGGAGTCCTTGAGATCAGGTAGGCTTCTGGGGAAAGGGAGTGGGAGAGAGGACGCAGATCCTTTCTCTAACCAATTCCACTAGGGTAGTGTATAAGCCAGGAATGTTCCCTACATTAGCGGGACCATTCCCTGTCTTACATATGTAAGTTGTCCTGGAGATGCTGAGTTCCATGGTGTGTAGGGAGTGAATGCATGGGCTCCCCAGTTTTCTGCTCTCCATGCAGCTGAACCAAGTAGTTTTACTGCAGAGGAGGCCCTACATAGCCATGAGATGGAGAGGGGAAAACAGCAGCACTGGGGCTGGATTTACTCTTTTATAAGAAAAACAACTGACGGTTAACAGTTTCCAATTGCTGATCATCCTGCAGATGCCTCTTGGCATTGCCTGAAATTTATTACGACAAAATGAGCCATAAGAGGAGGTTCCTGGGCTTTGGTGCCCTTTGCCGGCACTGGTCCACGACTGAATATAGTGGTTACAGAGCTAGGGCCAATGTAATGAATAATCAACCCTGATTATATACATCTAACAGGAAATGGAAAACAGCAGTAAAACCTCTAGGAGGTAATATGAACATAAAATAAACATAAAATGACTACTACATTATAATAATCTGGTTGGTGAGAACAAGGAAAAGCTAATTACCAGCTAAATTAAGCAATTCCTCCATTAATATTAAAATTAGCATCTCTCCAGGACCTCTGTTACCCATATTTTGTAGCTAAATGGGATGAGAAATCTTACCACAATGCCTATTGCTCACTTAACTTAGGTAGGTATTAGATGCTATGATTCTTTTTGTTAAGACAGAACAAAACTGTCATCCCCATGCTTTAAAAATAGCTTGGCTTTATATTTAAGATCATAAGATGGATTTATCACTTTTTAATGTAAAGGATAGATTGTGACTTGGACCAATTACTACCAGCATCCATAGAGCCAGGCAGAAGCTGTGAAAGAATTGTGCTGGAAAGAGGTATGTCTGAACCACAACATCTCCTGGGGTGAGGCAACGTATGTTCTACCCCTTGCTCAGAACTGTGGCTCAACACACAGAGAGGAAGGATGGTTTTTTGTTTGAGGCACTCAATTGGGATTTGAGAAATGTGTGTTCAACTCCTAAATCTCGCTGTGTTGAGCAAATCGATTCCTCTCTCTGGGTATGGCTATACTACCCACCGGATTGGCGGGCAGCAATCGATCCAGTGGGGGTTGATTTATCATGCCTAGTCTAGACATGATAAATCGACCACCGAGTGCTCTCCCATCGACTCTGGTACTCCACCAGGCTGAGCGGCGCAGGCGGAGTTGACAGGGGAGTGGCAGCAGTTGACTGACAGCAGTGAAGACACCGCGGTGAGAAGATCTAAGTACATCAACTTCAGCTACGTTATTCACAAAGCTGAAGTTGCGTAACTTAGATCGATCCCCTTCCCCCCCAGTGTAGACCAGGCCTCTGTTAGAGCTGCATGAAATTTTTCAGCTGAAACTTTTTTTTGGCCAAAAAATGCAAATTTGGGTTGACCAAAACATTTCACAAATTCATGTCAAATTCACCCATTGATTTGGTAACTGCCTCTCCCCCCACACCCTTGGAAAAAATGAAATGTTTCATTTGAACATTTTCTAAATGAAACCTGTCATAAATATAAAGGGAAAGGTAACCACCTTTCTGTATACAGTGCTATACAATCCCTCCTGGCCAGAGGCAAAATCCTTTCACCTGTAAAGGGTTAAGAAGCGAAGGTAACCTAGCTGGCACCTGACCCAAAATGACCAATGAGAAGACAAGATACTTTCAAATCTGGAGGGGGGAAACAAAGGGTTGGTCTGTCTGTGTGATGCTTTTGCCGGGAACAGATCAGGACCTTACAACTCCTGTTAAGTTAGTAAGTAATCTATCTAGAAATACGTTAGATTTCCTTTTGTTAAATGGCTGGTAAAATAGGCTGTGCTGAATGGAATGTATATTCCTGTTTTTGTGTCTTTTTATAACTTAAGGTTTTGCCTAGAGGGATTCTCTATGTTTTGAATCTGATTATTCAGATTTACCATCCTGATTTAACAGAGGTGAGTCTTTTACTTTTTCTTTAAATAAAATTCTTCTTTTAAGAACCTGATTGCTTTTTCATTGTTCTTAAGATCCAAGGGTTTGGGTCTGTGTTCACCTATGCAAATTGGTGAGGATTTTTATCAAGCCTTCCCCAGGAAAGGGGGTGTAGGGCTTGGGGGGATATTTTGGGGGAAGACGTCTCCAAGTGGGCTCTTTCCCTGTTCTAGTGATCAATGGCTCCATGTCTAGTTGGCAGCTGGTGTCAAGTGGAGTGCCCCAGGGGTCAGTCCTGGGGACGGTTTTGTTCAATATCTTCATAAATGATCTGGAGGATGGTGTGGATTGCACTCTCAGCAAATTTGCGGATGATACTAACCTGGGAGGAGTGGTAGATATGCTGGAGGGCAGGGATAGGATACAGAGGGACCTAGACAAATTGGAGGATTGGGCCAAAAGAAATCTGATGAGGTTCAATAAGGATAAGTGCAGGGTCCTGCACTTAGGATGGAAGAACCCAATGCACAGCTACAGACTAGGGACCGAATGGCTAGGCAGCAGTTCTGCGGAAAAGGACCTAGGGGTGACAGTGGACGAGAAGCTGGATATGAGTCAGCAGTGTGCCCTTGTTGCCAAGAAGGCCAATGGCATTTTGGGATGTATAAGTAGGGGCATAGCGAGCAGATCGAGGGGCGTGATCGTCCCCCTCTATTCGACATTGGTGAGGCCTCATCTGGAGTACTGTGTCCAGTTTTGGGCCCCACACGACAAGAAGGATGTGGATAAATTGGAGAGAGTCCAGCGAAGGGCAACAAAAATGATTAGGGGTCTGGAACACATGACTTATGAGGAGAGGCTGAGGGAACTGGGATTGTTTAGTCTGTGGAAGAGAAGAATGAGGGGGGATTTGATAGCTCCTTTCAACTACCTGAGAGGTGGTTCTAGAGAGGATGGTTCTAGACTATTCTCAGTGGTGGAAGAGGACAGGACAAGGAGTAATGGTCTCAAGTTGCAGTGGGGGAGGTTTAGGTTGGATATTAGGAAAAACTTTTTCACTAGGAGGGTGGTGAAACACTGGAATGCGTTGCCTAGGGAGGTGGTGGAATCTCCTTCCTTAGAAGTTTTGAAGGTCAGGCTTGACAAAACCCTGGCTGGGATGATTTAATTGGGGATGGGTCCTGCTTTTGAGCAGGGGGTTGGACTAGATGACCTCCTGAGGTCCCTTCCAACCCTGATATTCTATGGTTCTATGATTCTATGATTCTTTGTTTAACACGCTTGGTGGTGGCAGCATAGGGTTCAAGGACAAGGCAAAGTTTGTACCTTGAGGAAGTTTTTAACATAAGTTGGTCAGAATAAGCTTAGGAGGTCTTTCATGCAGGTCTCCACATCTGTACCCTAGAGTTCAGAGTGGGGAAGGAACCTTGACAACATCACTGGAAGCCCAGTCGAGTTAAAAAGATTCGCATGAGTTGTTTTGCTGATTTTTCCTTGAAAGATGTCCTTGATGTCATTGAATGTGCTCCATCCAGCCTTTTTTCTGCGCGACAGTTCACCTTTCTGATCCTGGTGGATGTTGACTTCCTGGCCCAAATAAATGTATTTATCAACCTCTTGGACCTGCTCTCCTCCAAGAGTTATTTGGGTTCTTGGCAGAACATCTGATCTCATGTATTTTGTTTTTGACCGGTTCTTTTTAATCTGACTTGACTACTTTTCACATTCAGTACTTTAAGCATTCTCTCAAACTGGGCTGTATTTTCGGCTATCAGCACTATATCATCTGTGAACCTGAGATGGTTTAGCCGCCCGCCATTAATATTAATCCTGCCTTTCAAGTCTGCTAGTTGAAAAAACAATTCAAGACAGGCTGTGAATAATTTTGGTGAAACTGTGTCTCTTTGTTTCACACCTTTCTCGATGGGGATTCAGAGGGAAGTATCCAACAGTGATATGTCTGTGCTGCAGCCAGAGTTCACTTCCTTTAGTAATGTGATATATTTCATGCTGATGCCCTGTTTTGAAAGAGCTTCAAGAGCAGCATTAGTCTCTATGCTGTCAAACGCATTCTTGTAGTCCATGAAGGCAATGCACAAAAGGAACTTGTATTCCCTTGAATGCTCTAGTAGTTGGTTTGGAGTGAAGATGTGGTCTATTGTGCTGTAATTCCTTCGAAAGCCGGACTGCTCTCTAGGTTGCTGTTCATCCAGGTTTCACGACAGTCGATTTGTTATTATTTTAGTGAACAACTTATAGATATGCGAAAGCAGGCAGATTGGGCGATAGTTCTTTAGATTTGCTCGATCGCCTTTCATAGATATTTAGGTCAGAAGGGACCATTATGATCATCTAGTCTGACCTCCTGCACAACGCAGGCCACAGAATTTCACCCACCACTCCTGCGAAAAACCTCTCACCTATGTCTGAGCTATTGAAGTCCTCAAATCGTGGTTTAAAGACTTCAAGGAGCAGAGAATCCTCCAGCAAGTGACCCATGCCCCATTCTACAGAGGAAGGCGAAAAACCTCCAGGGCCTCTTCCAATCTATCCTGGAGGAAAATTCCTTCCGGACCCCAAATATGGCGATCAGCTAAACCCTGAGCATACGGGCAAGATTCACCAGCCAGATACTACAGAAAATTCTTTGCTGGGTAACTCAGATCCCACCCCATCTAATATCCCATCACAGGCCATTGGGCCTATTTACCATGAATATTTAATTACCAAAATCATGTTATCCCATCATACCATCTCCTCCATAAACTTATCGAGTTTAATCTTAAAGCCAGATAGATCTTTTGCCCCCAGTGCTTCTCTTGGAAGGCTATTCCAAAACTTCATTCCTCTGATGGTTAGAAACCTTCATCTAATTTCAAGTCTAAACTTCCTCGTGGCCAGTTTATATCCATTTGTTCTTGTGTCCACATTGGTACTGAGCTTAAATAATTCCTCTCCCTCTTCGGTATTTATCCCTCTGATATATTTTTAGAGAGCAATCCTATCTCCCCTAAACTTTCTTTTAGTTAGGCTAAACAAGCCAAGCTCCTTGAGTCTCCTTTCAGAAGACAAATTTTCCATTCCTTGGATCATCCTATTAGCTCTTCTCTGTACGTGTTCCAGTTTGAATTCATCCTTCTTAAACATGGGAGACCAGAATTACACACTGTATTCCAGGTGATGTCTCACCAGTGCCTTGTATAACGGTACTAAAACCTCCTTATCCCTACTGGAAATACCTCTCCTGATGCATCCCAAGACCGCATTAGCTTTTTTCACAGCCATATCACATTGGCAGCTCATAGTCATCCTATGATCAACCAATACTCCAAGGTCCTTCTCCTCCTCTGTTACTTCTTATTGATGTGTCCCCAGCTTATAACTAAAATTCTTGTTATTAATCTCTAAATGCATGATGATTTAACTGGGAATTGGTCCTGCTTCGAGCAGGGGGTTGGACTAGATGACCTTCTGGGGTCCCTTCCAACCCTTATATTCTATGATTCTATTCTATGATTCTATGATTCTATGATTCTATGACCTTACACTTCTCACTATTAAATTTCATCCTATTACTATTACTCCAGTTTACAAGGTCATCCAGATCCTCCTGTATGATTTCCTGGTCCTTCTCTAAATTGGCAATACCTCCCAACTTTGTATCATCCGCAAACTTTATTAGCACACTCCCACTTTTTGTGCCGAGGTCAGTAATAAAAAGATTAAATAAGATTGGTCCCAAAACCGATCCTTGAGGAACTCCACTGGTAACCTCCCTCCAGCCTGACAGTTCACCTTTCAGTAGGACCCACTGTAGTCTCCCCTTTAACCAATTCCTTATCCATCTTTCAGTTTTCATATTGATCCCCATCTTATCCAATTTAACTAATAATTCCCCATGTGGCACAGTATCAAACACCTTACTGAGATCTAAGTAAATTAGATCCACTGTGTTTCCTTTGTCTAAAAAACTGTTACTTTCTCAAAGAAGGAGATCAGGTTGGTTTGGCACGATCTACCTTTTGTAAAATCATGTTGTATTTTGTCCCATTTACCATTGACTTCAATGTCCTTAACTACTTTCTCCTTCAAAATTTTTTCCAAGACCTTGCATACTACAGATGTCAAACTAACAGGCCTATAGTTACCCGGTTCACTTTTTTTCCCTTTCTGAAAAATAGGAACTATGTTAGCAATTCTCCAGTCATACGGTACAACCTCTGAGTTTCCAGATTCATTAAAAATTCTTGCTAATGGGCTTGCAATTTTGTGTGCCAATTCCTTTAATGTTCTTGGATGAAGATTATCTGGGCCCCCCGATTTAGTCCCATTAAGCTGTTTGAGTTTTGCTTCTACCTCAGATATGGTAATATCTACCTCCATATCCTCATTCCCATTTGTCATGCAACCATTATCCCTAAGAACCTCTTTAGTCTTATTAAAGACTGAGGCAAAATATTTGTTTCGATATTGGGCTATACCTAGATTATCCTTGACCTCCACTCCATCCTCAGTGTTTAGAGGCCCCACTTCTTCTTTCTTTGTTTTCTTTTTATTTATATGGCTATTTATATGATTTAACTGGGAATTGGTCCTGCTTCGAGCAGGGGGTTGGACTAGATGACCTTCTGGGGTCCCTTCCAACCCTTATATTCTATGATTCTATGATTCTATAAAACCTTTTACTATTGGTTTTAATTCCCTTTGCAAGGTCCAACTCTACTTGACTTTTAGCCTGTCTCACTTTATCCCTACATGTTCTGACCTCAATAAGGTAGCTTTCCTTGTTTTCCTTTTACTATTGGTTTTAATTCCCTTTTCAAGGTCCAACTCTACTTGACTTTTAGCCTGTCTCACTTTATCCCTACATGTTCTGACCTCAATAAGGTAGCTTTCCTTGCTTTCCTTACACCATTTTCCACCACCATTTGTTATTATAGGTTATTGGAACATCTTATGAATTTTCACATATTTTTTACAGGTAAGCTTACAATTAAGGTAAATTTGTAGGCCCAATTATCACAACAGACACAACACATCCACAAGCCCATACATCTTGAACCCCATAGATCAATCACTGAGAATCTACTATAGGATCACAAGGAGAGAGGATGTGGGTAGGGAAGTCACACTTCTCTTTTGCATGCTCAGTACCATACCTTCCACTCACTGAAGCTGAAGAAGTGATCAGGACCTTTATTGTTTGTGTAAGTCCATTTTAATAAATTAACTAGCAATAAATATTTCTCTTACTAAGACACCCAAATAAAAAACCTCAGCAAATTTTTCAAGTGATATTCAATGATAAAAAAAATGCAGGTTTAATTTTAATGTGCACGTGAGATCAATTAATGTAGTTCGTATGCAGATAAGATGGCAATGACCCTGATTCAGAATGCTTGTTATTTCTGGAGTTGGCATATGGTTCTCTGTAACAGCAGGCATAATGATTGCAATAAATTGGCTCTTAATGTCGTGTAATGAACTCTGATTTGTGTTAATTTGGGCATTACTTAACAATTTCATGCTATTTTTTTAAATCAGTTTGTTAAGTCACTGCATTTGAATCCAGCTTCATGTTGGGTATTTAGTAATCCTAAGAACAAAGCACAGCACTTGAATTCAGATTTTCATTGCAAAGATACATCACCAAAAATACATGAGTGCAAGAAATTGGATAGAAGTTCTATCATTCAGTGATAAACATAGGCTCTGGTCTGTCCTGTTTCTAATGCTGCTCTTTTGTGAATATTTCAGGGACCGTCTCAGTGAACATTCGATTGCTTATTATAATAAAAATCAAACTATTGCAACCTATAGACATATAAGCAGTGGCTTCCTGAAAGCTTTATAGAAGCTGATAATAATGTTGCCAGTATAAAATCTCCAAACAGCAAGAACCTGATCCAAAGCCAAAAGGAGTCAATGGAAAAACTCCAATTGGCTTTGTGGGGCTGTGGATCAGGATCCAAACAAATGTATTAACAAACAAGGGCTTTGATTCCTCAAGTAACTCCTTTCAAGCAGCCCACTGCACCCATGTGGCATACCATTGAAACCAGTAGGTCTCCATGTGCCTGAAGCAGCCCAGCAGCACAGACAGGGTCAAGATTTTGGGCATGCACTCTGCCCTAATAAGATGCTTTGAGAGAGCCAAATGTACAGTGCTACACTGCCACTGTGGAGATGTGCAATTTGAAGACTGGTGTTAACGCTTAAATTTCACCTATGTTCTTGCACATGTTAACTTTATTTCTTGCCTGGACAGGACGACAGCTGCAAATATTATAATATCAAATATAATTCCTGTATTGTAAGCTCTTCAGGGCAGAGACCATCTTTGTTTTGTGTTTTTCCAGTACCTAAACAAAGGGGTCTTGTTCCTAGGCACTACCACAGTACAAATAAATAATAATAACAATAATAGTAACACCACCTAAATGTAAGCGGGGGAATAGTCCCGCTATTGTGGGGAACTTTCCTGGCTTCTGCACTACCCCAGTGAAGTGGGCTAGCAAAAGGAGCTGAGTCCTCGCTCCCACTTCCTTTACCCAGAGGCCTCCCTGCCCTTGAGGACGCCCCTTCCACTCTCCTGTCTGGCAGAGTCCTCGTAACCCCAACAAGGCTGGGCCCATGATTCCTGGGGGGCTCAACCCCCAACCCTGCTGTGGTCACCTAGGACAGGGGCTAGGGTGTCCTCACTCTGGGGTACTCTCTCTGCACTGGGCACTTCTCTGACCCACTGATTATTACATACAATTTGAAGCAAATGCAAGTTATTTAATCAACAATTAATTTTAAAAAGAATAAGGGGAAATGGGAAAGGTTAAAGGAAACACATCAACCTGCTCTGTGGCAGGGAACATCACAAACAGTGTCTCTGGAATGTCAGGGCAGTTCACAGTCTGTTTCTTGTAAGTCCCAGACCCCGTCTCAGGTCCTGGCTGTGCTGTAGGGATGCTGTGGGTTGGACACCTGCTCTGGTGGTGGCCACAGGCTCTAGGTGGCAGGGCCCTTCTTCCCAGCGTTGCCCCCGCCCTGTCGGGGTTACCAATCCCCCTTCGAGTCTGGCCTGCAGAGCTTCCTGGTTGAGGGAGGGCCCACTGTGCTGGGCCCACTGCCCAGGGTCCCCCCTCGCTCTCCCCAGCTGCTCATGACACCCGGCTCCGGACTGCTCCAGCCCCAGCTCCAGCTCCACTCTGTCTTAGCTCCAGCTCCACTCTAGCTCAGCATGGCTGCTGCTCTGCCTCCAGCTCCCTGGGCTGCTTCCCTGGCCCCTCTGGCTCTGGTTGCTACAGCTCTGCTCCCAGGACAGGTCTGTGACTGTGCTCCCAGCACTGACCTGCTTCATGGGCTCCTTTTCTGGCCCCTCTGGCTCTGGTTGCTACAGCTCGGCTCCCAGGGCAAGTCTGCTCTCTCTGGGCTGTGCCTCTGGCTTTGGAGCTGCAGCTCTGCCCCCAGGACAGGGTCTGCTCTCTCTGGGTTGCTTTTCTGGTCCCTCTGGATCTGGCACAGCTCTGCTCCCCAGCTCAGCTCGGGCCCCTGCTTTCTCCTTAGCTCCGACCCACTCTGTCTGACCCCGGCAATTCCAGCTCACACAGAGGATGGGACCTCCCTGGCCTCCTGACTCCCTGATTAGCCTGCTCGCCCTGTCATTCAGGCTGACCTGGAGCATTGGCCTCTCCCCATTGTTCCTGGGGACTATCAGTCTCAGGGTCCTGGTTCCCCAACGACCCTTCCCCCTTTTAGTACTGGGAGATAGCAACTAAAACACCCTCACTGAATGTTAGTAAGGGGCAGCAGTCCCCTTACATTAACTTAGAAGGCAATAGAGCAACGTAATACAAAAAAAAAAAAAAAAAAAAAGAAAGAAAGAAAGAAAGAAAGAAAAGGAGAGAGATACAATCAGTAAGTTTTACTTACTTTTGTATTAACTTTGTTTTATTTACTATTGACTTTATCTGCTGGATTCCTCTAGGCTCCAGTCTAGCAAGCCATTTAAGCACATGCATAATTTTTCAGTGGGCCCATTCATGTGCTTATGTTAAGCATGAGCTTATGTGCTTTTCTGAGTAGGGAAGAAATCACATGCTGAAGTGATTTTCTGGATTGGTGCCATAGCCAAGATCCCATGCACAGGACTATTTTATTGATTAAAGTCTAATTTTAAAAGGTATTAACACGTCACACAGTAAAGTCAGAAAGCTAGGTTGGGCTGATATTGGAAACGAAAATGACAGCTTTACCTGTAAAGAGGATATTCCCTCTCCACGATAAAACAGTCCCATTACAAATCCACATTTACCATTTTAATTGTTTGGCCCCCATTCCCTTGTTGCTTCTCTTTCCCCTAATCAACTTTCATACTATGTTTATGAAGATAACCAGAGTGCAGCAGTAGAAATTGCTGGTACAACCAGATTCTGAGGCTGCAGTTTCCACAGTGGACTCCAAAGGGAGCTGCTGGCTGCTCAGCACTTTTGATAATTAGATCACGTATGTACGTGCCTAAGTAAGGATTTAGGAACCTAATTTTAAGTATTAAAACCCAGAGCCTCAAAAGTTTTTAGGCACCTAACTTCCAATGGGAGTTAGGCACCTAAATGCCTTTGAGGATCTGGGTCCTGATTTTTAAAATCTTGAACACCATTTGTATTTACTTATGGTGTCTATAGTTGTACACCTTAATGTTAAGTCAGATTATGTATCTCCCCTCCCTGAAATATAATGCAATTTTAGCAAGATTATAAAAGCTCTTGTTTCACAAAATTGTGGCTGTTTGAATAATCTAGGAATATTTATTAGAGGGTCCTGGTATAATTGCCATATTCTTGAAATCAACCCTATAGGTAGCTGTTTTCTCCTGGAGAAACTTGGATTAGACAATTGGGCTGCATATGTATGTACTTGAGAAAAGACATCATTAAAGCTGGACTGATGTCTATATTGTTATTATTCATTTAAATTAGGGAAGAATCTGCCAGGCAGGCTATTCATTGTTCATATATGCTGCATATATGTTCCTGCACAAAAAATATTGGATATGGCTTTGCTATCGATGGGTATTTTTATAACCTGTTTCCACATGCTGTGTTCTTTTACACTAGCAATGCAACTCAGAATGGTTATCAGTTGCAGTGGATCATATTACACCATTATGTCTGGTGAAAGACAACAAGGATTTTAGCATAAGAGTTGAGACATGTTATCAAGATGGGACCAAAAAGCATAAACGTTATTTTCCACAGCACTCTAAAACTGGTACAGATATTCATTTTAGTTTCCATATTTTTCAAAAAGGCACATGATGATTCAGAGCATCAATAAACTCATAATTTTCCCTCTTAGATGGATTTCTTTTTTTCTCATGGTTTCAGAGTAACAACCGTGTTAGTCTGTATTCGCAAAAAGAAAAGGAGTACTTGTGGCACCTTAGAGACTAACCAATTTATTTGAGCATAAGCTTAAAGTGTAGAAGATCTTTTTATACACACAAAGCATGAAAAAATACCTCCCCCGACCCCACTCTCCTGCTGGTAATAGCTTATTTAAAGTGATCACTCTCCTTACAATGTGTTTGATATTCAAGGTGGGCCATTTCCAGCACAAATCCAGGGTTTAACAAGAACGTCTGGGGGGGGGTAGGAAAAAACAAGGGGAAATAGGTTACCTTGAATAATGACTTAGCCACTCACAGTCTCTATTCAAGCCTAAGTTAATTGTATCCAATTTGCAAATGAATTCCAATTCAACAGTCTCTCGCTGGAGTCTGGATTTGAAGTTTTTTTATTGTAATATCGCAACTTTCATGTCTGTAATCACGTAACCAGAGAGATTGAAGTGTTCTCCAACTGGTTTATGAATGTTATAATTCTTGACATCTGATTTGGGTCCATTTATTCTTTTACGTAGAGACTGTCCAGTTTGACCAATGTACATGGCAGAGGGGCATTGCTGGCACATGATGGCATATATGACATTGGTGGATGTGCAGGTGAACGAGCCTCTGATCGTGTGGCTGATGTTATTAGGCCCTATGATGGTGTCCCCTGAATAGATACGTGGGCACAGTTGGCAACGAGCTTTGTTGCAAGGATAGGTTCCTGGGTTAGTGGTTCTGTTGTGTGGTATGTGGTTGCTGGTGAGTATTTGCTTCAGGTTGGGGGGCTGTCTGTAGGCAAGGACTGGCCTGTCTCCCAAGATTTGTGAGAGTGTTGGGTCATCCTTCAGGATAGGTTGTAGATCCTTAATAATGCGTTGGAGGGGTTTTAGTTGGGGGCTGAAGGTGACGGCTAGTGGCGTTCTGTTATTTTCTTTGTTAGGCCTGTCCTGTAGTAGGTGACTTCTGGGAACTCTTCTGGCTCTATCAATCTGTTTCTTCACTTCCGCAGGTGGGTATTGTAGTTGTAAGAATGCTTGATAGAGATCTTGTAGGTGTTTGTCTCTGTCTGAGGGGTTGGAGCAAATGCGGTTGTATCACAGAGCTTGGCTGTAGACAATGGATCGTGTGGTGTGGTCAGGGTGAAAGCTGGAGGCATGTAGGTAGGAATAGCGGTCAGTAGGTTTCCGGTATAGGGTGGTGTTTATGTGACCATCGTTTATTAGCACTGTAGTGTCCAGGAAGTGGATCTCTTGTGTGGACTGGACCAGGCTGAGGTTGATGGTGGGATGGAAATTGTTGAAATCATGGTGGAATTCCTCAAGGGCTTCTTTTCCATGGGTCCAGATGATGAAGATGTCATCAATATAGCGCAAGTAGAGTAGGGGCATTAGGGGACGAGAGCTGAGGAAGTGTTGTTCTAAGTCAGCCATAAAAATGTTGGCATACTGTGGGGCCATGGGGGTACCCATAGCAGTGCCGCTGATTTGAAGGTATACATTGTCCAAGGAGAGTGGGTTTGTGTGTGTGTGTGGGGGGGGGGGGGTGGAAGAAAACATGGATTTGTGCTGGAATTGGCCCAACTTGATTATCATACACATTGTAAGGAGAGTGATCACTTTAGATAATCTATTACCAGCAGGAGAGTGGGGTGGGGGAAGGTATTTTTTCATGCTTTGTGTGTATAAAAAGATCTTCTACACTTTCCACAGTATGCATCCGATGAAGTGAGCTGTAGCTCATGAAAGCTTATGCTCAAATAAATTGGTTCGTCTCTAAGGTGCCACAAGTACTCCTTTTTTTTTCTCATGTAACTGATATAATTCTAGCTCCATATATGTGGTTCACTAAGAAGACAACATCCCCTCCACTTCCTAAACAAGGCACATAACAGACAAGGGAAAGCATAATCAATAAGCATTAAACAGCAGAGGGAACCACATTTTAGACTCCATTATTGTCCATCTGTGGTGCAGAACACTGATTACACTTCAGATATCAATTACCTTATAGCTTTGACCATTTTACAAAGGGGAGGGCTAACCCAGAAGGGAAAGACTATAATTATTAGAATCTTTTTTGCATAAATGGTTTGGTCTCCTGACCACATGAACAGTATCCTTCTGAAAATGTAGTCAGATTCCCTGGGTTAGCATGTCTGGCATGGTCAGCCATGTCACAAGTCATGCACAGACTGTGTGAGTTTCTCCCGCACCATGACATATTAGTTACTCTGTCACTGATGGGGCACAACATCTATTCCAGTGAAGAGAGATGTCACACATGAGTTAAAGGGACCATGTAGACCATGGCAGCAGCTCACAGCTCGATTTCAGATTCCTTTACATTCCCCATGCTTCCTTCCTCCTACACAGATGGTTGCTCATGTGCTCAGGATTGTAGAGTGTCAATTGAAATGTCACTCCTTTGCTTTTCTTGCTTGGCCTCTAACTCAGCCATGAGTGCACAGGAGGCCAGCTCCAATGAATAGCCCCAACTCATCTATGGACTTTGTGCATTGCCCGTACCATGGTATCTAGGCATGAATGCCCTGAACCAGAGCAGTGTGTAGGCTTTTGGTGAGTGTGGTAATGGGAGAGGGAGCAAGGGAATAAAACTGTCAGTCTGTAAAGGGAAAGAGAACAAATAAAGAGAAGGGCAGCAGAGGAGGTGAAAGTGGACCAAGGCATGACCAGAATATAGAGTATGGGCAGTTTAAGGAGTACCCATCTACCAAGTCATGGCAACAGGAGCAGATGGCAGCTGAGTAGGAAACTGGCTGTTGACATGTTTTGGTGAAATGGGAGAAGAGCAGCCCGAGCTGGTTGAGAACTGCAGGACTCCATAGATGAGAGAGCTTTCAGTGGGTGAGCAAGGCCAGGCCTCATTTGCATTTCAGTTATGGGACAGTTTGTGGCATTTTGGTTAAAATACAGTTAAGTTTTGATTTGCGGGGCAATGAGATGCTATTGACCCTGTTGGACAAGGAAAGGAGAAAAGACACCAAATGTGCCTGAGGTGAAGGATCACCCTTATCTTGACCACAGTCTGGCACTGTTGGGTACCAGAGCCTGGATGAAGCTACAGTAAGGGTAGAAAGAATTTTTGACTTTTGGAGGACTGTGTCTTCTTAGGTGTTAAGAACTTTGTTAAGGGTCTCGTATGCCACAGCTAAGATTGCTTTGTGGTGTGGACAGTGCTGAGACACGTGATGGTGCTGAGGGGACTGGAAGCCTCAGAGAGTAGCAGCCTATGTAAGGGAATCAGTGGAGGTCCCTCTATCCAGCAATCAAAGCTGAATCATGTCGAGGGGTAGAGTCCCAGAGAGCACTTCTCTTAGGTAGAGGTCCCCAAACTGTGGGGCACACCACCCTAGGGGGACATGGAGGAACATTTGCAGGGGCACTGTGGGCTGGCCAGCCCCACGGGGAGGCAGGGAGGGAGCGCCACCAAACCTTGCCCTGCCCCAACTCTACTCTGGCCCCACCCCCAGCCGTGGCCCTGGCTCCTGGCCCCGTCCCCAGTCTTGGCATGGCTTCACACCTGGCTGTGGGCTCCCGCCACAGCCCAGCTCCATCCCCAGCCTAGAGCAGAGGCTGGGGGCAGAGCCAGGAGTGGAGCCGAACCCAGACGCAGGCCTAGCTGCCGGCCCCTACCATGACCTGGCCGTGGCTCCACTCTCCCCTCCCCCCACCCCCAGCCTCAACCCCTGGCCATGGCTCTGTTTGCAGACCCAGACCCACCCCCAGCTGAGGCCTCAGCCCCCTAACTCCTGTCTGCATTCCCCCCACAAGCCACGGTCCCGTTCCAGGCAGGGGGTGGTGGTGGTAGGCATGGACAGGGTAAGGGAAGGCTCAAAAAGTTTGGGGACCACTGCCTTAGGGGCTAGAGACTGACTTGCCTGAATGTTTGAACTCTGCCAACCATGGACAACAAATTGTGAGTGAGAAGCAGCAGAGGAGAAGGGAAGCGGCTAGAACGTATTACCTATTCAAAGTTGGGACTGTTGCCAAAACACCCTGGACTACTACCCTGGGAGTACTACTTAATAGATTAAAAAAATCAATAAACAGGCTTTCCTAGGTTTATTCTGTGTCCTCTCTTCCCTCCCCCCCTTATGTTTTAAACCCATGGACTCAATGCTTTTTTGAGTGGGGAGGTATAGCCCATCAAAGGCACCCAGGGTGGTATATAGCTTCCCATGTTTCTGGGTTGGGGGCTTGAACTGGTGTTATTTAAAATTTCAGATGGAACCCTGGAAAACTGAACTTGGCCCATGCTGCTACCAACAACACCTGAAGAAGCATTACATTTATTTATTATTTGTGTTACAATAGCACTAATCAGATTGGGTTCCACCGTTCTAGGTGCTGTGCATCCCCCACAAAGTAAAACATTATCTATCGTTGGTGTCATGCTATCTCAGGAGGTGCTAACAAAATGCCAGGGTGGAATCACCCACAGAAATCAGGGGCCTGGATAAGATTCATAGACCAACAGGGTTTGAGTCCCGAAGGGACCATTTTGTCCATCTAGTCTGACATGCTGCATAAAACAGGCCACAGAACCTCACCCAGTTACCCCTATATTGAGCATAATAACTTGTGTTTAGCTAAGGCATTTCTTCCAGAAAGGTATCCAGTCTTTGTCTGAAGACATCAAGAGATGGTGAATACACCACTTCACTTAATAGTTTGTTCACATGGTTAATCACCCCGACTGTTAAAATGTGGGCCTGATTTCTAATGCAAATTTGTTGGCTTCAGCTTCCAGCCATTGGTTTTTGTTCTGCCTTTTCCCACTAAATTAAAGAGCCCATTGGTGGCTGGTATCTTTTCCCTGTGAAGGTACTTACACAAGGTAGTCAAGGTAGTCAAGTCACCTCTTAGCCTTCTTTTTGATAAACTAAGTTTGAACTGGATGTGAGTACATTTTAGAATTTGGGGCTTTCCTATTCTATTATTCTCTAGGCAAAATGATTGGCTATGCAGAGTACAGACAGCTGCCACTTCTGGTCCTGTCATTAGAGAAACCACAGTTGAGGGTTAAAAGGACTTGTGTGTGTGTGTGTGTATGAGTGATTTAACTGCATTTGAATGTGCTGTAGCAGCTATCTATGTAAGACTACCCTTAATCCTTTTATAATAGTCCCCTGGTAGAAAAAGAAGCTTATTTCCTAATTATCCTTGTTTGAGACCAGCTCAGGACATTCAAAGTGAAGGCTGATCATTCCAACAGTCCTGTGTTTTTCATCAGCTTTGGCTTTTATATTTTAATCCATCATAATTAAAGAGTCAACCTTGGTTGTTTATTATTATTTATTAACAGTGCTGTAAATAAGATTTTCATTTTAAATTTCTACATGTCTTGCTGCCTTTGGTAATCTTTGTACTTACATGGAGAGAAGAAAAGACTCTCAAAAGCTCACTTAGGACTGATCATGATTTAGATTCCCGCACCTGCAATCCCCTAGAGAAAACTGCAAACTAGGAGGTGGTAGGAATATCAAGTTGCAATTCATGAACCTTATAGTAGATCAGGAGATAGACAAGGGATACCAACCATGGTCCAGTTAGAACGGTAGGTTATAACATGCAAAACTATAGAAATAAATGTTATATGATGTGAGGCTGAGTCAAAACAAAAAATCCCATCTCTATTTCAGTTTATCCTGGCTGTTGAAAAGCAAGTGCCTCTTCTTTATCATCTGATGTGCATTCATACAGTCTGTGAAGTAGATTGACTACCCAAACAAAGTTAAAATAACAGAGCGAGACAAATTATCGGTTGCAGGTGCAGCGAGTATTGTTAAATTGAAAGCTTCCAAAATCCAAAATGCTGTCACCTGAAAACCAAAACCCTTTCAGCCAAATTTTGACAAAAAGTCAACGTTTCCAAGGAAAGTAGAAACTTTTCACAAACACTTTTGTTTCCTTGTAAACCCAATTTCCTGCTGAAAAAAAATTCAACAGAAAATTTTAAACCAGCCCTAGACCGGACTCATTTGTTCCATTCTTAGCTCTGCTGTTTATTCATTGTGTGACCTTGGATGCTAGGATGCTTCAACAAATCTCTGTGTGCCTCAGTGTATTCCTCATTAATAAGATGGGTATAATAATTCCTCCACCGGACTGCAAGAATTAATGTCTGTAACATGCCTTGAGGATGCTATATAAAGCATAAGTGCATAATTGTTCTTGTTAATACAGTCATCTCTAACCCATGCCATTATTTAATGGAGGCATTAATGCTTGTTTCAAAGACCATTTAAGTAAATGGGAAGTTTTCCATTGACTTTAGTGGGCTTTGGATCAGGCCCTAAACCAGGGGTTCTCAATCTTTTTCTTTCTGAGGCCCCCTGAAAATGCTACAAAAGCTCCAAGGCCCACCTGTGCTACAACAACATTTTTTCTGAGTATCCTGTAGGTGAAAAGCTGTATGAAATGGATTGTTATACAGTTAAACACATGCACACACATAATATATATAAAAAGGACAATATAGGCACAAAAATAAAATTAATATTATTTTTTTATTTACTCAGTGTGAAACCTGTTGGTACTGATCAACAATTCTGTCAAAACGTGGGGGTATCTTTGACAAGCACATGCACATGTCATGGTCAGTGTTCATCCTTGTATAGTACTTTGTTTTCATTTATGTCATTGCTGAAAATCCAGCTTCGCATAAGTAGGTGGTACTAAATGGGATCAAAACTTTCAGCACTGCAGAAGAAGCTGCGATCGGAACACTCACGCCAAAATGTCTCCAGCAGCATTTCTTTGAACCTGGTTCTGAGGGAGCTGTCTGAGGAAATGTCAATGAGCTCTCCTAACAATTGTGATGGAACATCAGATGGAAGTTTAGCTTCAGTGTTCTCACTAAAGGCGTTTGTTGTGCACACATGTGTAGCAGCTTGTTCTGTTGTGAGTTTGGGAAAATAAACATTATATTTGTTAAGCAGACCAGACAGATGTGCTGCTAGCTGAGGTTTAATTACGTCAAAGTCCATGTTTCGTTCCTGAATGAAAGACTGTAAGAGCTGAAACATATCAGTAGTGCCCCCACAGACACGAACTTTCCAGAGATGTAGTTTTCTTTTGAATGCCTCAATACTTTCACGCTGGACAATAAAATTAGTGTTCCCACCTTGCATAGTTTTATTCAGCTTGTTCATTTCACTGAATATGTCGACGAGATAACCCAGTTTTGCCAGCCACATGTCATCTTTCAGCACTTCGGCAAATTCAGTTTTCTTATCAGCTAAGAAAGTACATAACTCTTCCTTGAGACTAAATATTCGGACAAGCATTCTGCCTCGAGATAGCCATCTCACCTCTGTATGCATGAACAAGGAATGGTGCTCTGCACCCACTTCCTCACAAAGTGCAGCAAAACACTTGGAGTTTGTTGCTCTTTATTTAATAAACTTAAAAGTGTTACCACAGTATTCAGAACACTGTGAAGACCTGGTTCAATATCTTTTGCAGCAAGCACTTCTCAGTGTAAAAAGCAGTGTGTCTGTCAGGGTTCCCTCCCCACTCTGAACTCTAGGGTACAGATGTGGGGACCTGCATGAAAGACCCCCTAAGCTTATTTTTATCAGCTTAGGTCAAAAACTTTCCCAAGGCACAAATTTCGTCTTGTCCTTGAACAGTATGTTGCCACCACCAAGTGATTTAGACAAAGAACAGGGAAAGGACCACTTGGAGTTCCTATTTAACCCTTCTGCCAGGCTGAGTTGATAGCAGCAAGGGCCGGGTTCAGTACACAGGGGTTCCCTCTCAACAAAGCAAATGCAAAACCGGCTTGAGCCCCCACCCAGTGACCTGGGAAAATCTTGCACACACCCCTGGGTGCCTCAAAGAGGCAATACTTCCCCTCTTGCAAGCACAGAGTCTCGGTGTAGCAGAAAATCTTTAATAACATGAGGTAAACGACATCAGCCTTAAATTGGGAAAACACCACAACTAGAGTTCATCAACCAAACCATGAGCAAAGACCCACCCCACCTCTTTAGCTAAAGAGCTAAAATTAGCTCTGATATTCCACAGTGGAGAGAGAAGGAGATGCTCTTCAGTAATTTCAGCTTGCCTCAGTGCTGGTGCACCATAAGCCCAAAGCAAATTCAGCTCAGCACCTGTAGCTAGACTCCTAATAGACCCAAAATTAGCTCTGATATTCCACAAGGGAGAGGGATGCAATTGATGTTTCAGGGCCTCACAAAAGGCCCACACCACCAGGTACTAATACCTGTCCCCAGCCTTTCTCAAGTCACAGAGTTTTGGAACCCATGTCCCTTGCCTAGCGAGTGCTACTTAGTTGATGGCGAGTCCCCCCATCATAACAAAAGGCCAAGTACAGTTCCTCTGTCCTTGATTCACATAATCAGGATAATAACAATTTATTCTTCCTGCCCCAATAATAGAGACACTAGGGATCCCACAGCAGCCAAAGTGACCATTTGGGCAGCTATGGGCTCATGCTAGGCAGGGTGAGTGTGCCTATGCAAATGAGATCAGCCCCTGAAGTTCTTTTCCACAACTTGCCACAACTCACCACTAGATGTCAGGGTGGAGCTCATCCTGACTCTGCTTACACCTATCTCCCCAAAATATCCCCCCAAGCCCTTACACCCCCTTTTCTGGGGAGGCTTGAGAATAAACAAGATGAGCACAAACCAGCCTTGGATTTTTAAAACCCCAAAAACCCAATCAGATTCTTAAAAAACAGAACTTTATTAGAAGAACAAAAAAAGATAAGAGAATAACTCTATAAGATCAGAATGGAAGATAATCTTACTGGCAGTCAGATTCACAACATAGAGGATCCTTCTAGAGAAAACCTTAAATTGCAAAAGGACACAAAAATAGGAATACACATTTCCTCCAGCACAGCGAATTTCACAAGCAAAAAAAAAGAAAACCCAACCATTTTCTAGCTAGATACTTACTAACTTTACAGGAGTTGGAGGGCTTGCATCCTTGATCTGCTCCCGGCAAAGGTATCACACAGACAGACAAAAGCCCTTTCCCCCTCTTCAGATTTGAAAGTATCTTGATCCCTCATTGGTCATTTTGGGTCAGGTGCCAGCCAGGTTATCTGAGTTTCTTAACCCTTTAAAGGTAAAAGGGCTTTGCCTCTGGCCAGGAGGGATTTTATA
Source organism: Caretta caretta (assembly GCF_965140235.1). Taxonomy (NCBI): domain Eukaryota; kingdom Metazoa; phylum Chordata; order Testudines; family Cheloniidae; genus Caretta; species Caretta caretta. The sequence continues at coordinate 13,872,606 of NC_134209.1, forward strand.
GCACTGTATACAGAAAGGTGGTTACCCTTCCCTTTATATTTATGACAGTGTCTAAATAGCACGAGGTGCAACAGCTTTTATTTTTTGCACAACACCAGAATGCTTTCCCGTCATTGCTGCAGCTCCATCAGTGCAGACCCCAATGCAATTCGTCCAGCTGATGTCATCTGACTTTGTTGTTGTCTTGAGCTCTTTGCAAAATGAAAAGTCTTCCTTTATTTCTTTATTCCACACATACTGAACATAGGCAAGTAAATGGGACATTTTTGAAATGTTGGTAGATTCATCTAGTTGTATAGCAAAATCACTGTCATACAGCTGATCAATACACTGAGAAACTATGTCTTCTGACATAGAAATGAGCTGTCATTTGATAGTGTCATTTGACGTCGGTATTTTTGTCAGTACCTTGGCCTTCTCCTCTGCAAACACTTCCTTTGTTATTTCTATAACAAATGGCATTATGAAAATCTCAGCAATCGTTTATGATTTTTTTGTTTTAGCAATTTTCTGTGCCACTATGTAGGATGACCTTAAAAGCTTTTTATCTGCAGTAGTTGTGGATTTCATTAGTGGTTTAGTACCAAGCAGTTCCTTGGCCTTTCACTCAAAAAATGAACGGTGCTTATCCTTATAGATGTCATGTTTTGCATATTAGGAAAAACATTTCACTAGAAGGGTGGCGAAGCACTGGAATGGGTTACATAGGGAGGTGGTGGAATCTCCATCCTTAGAGATTTTTAAGGCCCGGCTTGACAAAGCCCTGGCTGGGATGATTTAGTTGGTGTTGGTCCTGCTTTGAGCAGGGGGGTTGGACTCGATGACGTCCTGAGGTCTCTTCCAACCCTAATCTTCAATGATTCTATGATTCCATGTTTGTAATTAAATACCTCTGTAATTTGGAGGGTTTCAAACATTCATTGGACAGTACTTATGCACAAATTACACACTGCGGTTGAGGTATATCTCCACTTCTGGAACAAATAAAACCAAAATTCAAATAGCTGTCTTCATATTTCCTAAATTTTGCAAGTTTAATGGCAGCTTTATGCTTCTTACTCACATCAACTCCTTGATGTTCTTCAGCTGTTATGGTGGTTGAACTTGTTGAAGGAAATTCGATATCATTGCTTTGTGAGTTTGTTGTTTTCATAGAATCATAGAAGGTTAGCGTTGGAATGGACCTCAGGAGGTCATCTAGTCCAACCCCCTGCTTGAAGCAGGACCAATCCCCGATTTTTGCCCCAGATCCCTAAATGGCTCCCTCAGGGATTGAACTCACAACCCTGGGTTTAGCAGGCCAATGCTCAAACCACTGAGCTATCCCTCCCCCACATGTATGAAGCTGATGGTTGAATTAAAAATTGATCCATATCTGATATTTATTGTTTACACTTACAGTTTTCCCCCCTGTGCTGTGTAACTTGTCCTGCTCCTGTTGAAAGAGCTCCTTTACAACCAGTAAATGGAGCTAGATAACCTGCAAGGCTGGCATCAGACTCAGTGGGCCAAAGCAGAAACCAAGGAGTGAGCCTTTGCATGCAAAGTCTCTGGGGGCAGAGCCAGAGCTGGGCCAGAAGGTGTTAAGGCTGACCTACAGGCTTGGTGACCCCCAACCCAGGGGCTGACCCAGAAGTCTGAGCCCCCACCTTCTGGGCTGCAGCCCCCAACTAGCTTCAGCACTGTGGCTCCTTGCTTTAGCCCCACGGTGTCACTGGGTCTCAGGGCTCTAGGATTCAGCCCTGGCTCCCAGCTTTAGCCCTGTGGGGGCGTACAGGCTCTGGGTTTCAGCCCCACAGCTCCCAGCTTCAGGCCCGCAGCAGCACTGGGGCTTGGTGCTTCAGTCCCGCATCCCAGGGCTGCACCGAAGCTTGGGGCTTTAGTCTAGGCCTCCCGGCTCCAGCCCCACAGCAGCACTGAGGTCGGAGCTTCAGCCCACAGCTCCTGGCTTCAGCCCAGTGGCAGCACCAGGGCTCGGGGCTTCAGCCTGCAGCACAGAGCTTCAGCCCCACAGTGGCATTCTGCCTGTGGGTTCCCGCAGCTGCCCCGCAGCAGCACTGGGGCTCGCAGTCCTGGGGCTTGGGGGTTCAGCCCCTCAGCTCCTGGCAGCTGCCCCACGACAGCACCCGCGCTCGGGCCTGAAGCCCTGTGGCTGCTGCCCGGAAGGGGACGTTGGGTCTCCAGGCGTCACCCACATGAGAACCACTGCCCTAAAGGACATACATGACAGCCTGAGAGTGCTCACTTCATACCACGGTAGCTGTTTATTTTTCTGTTAGAATCCAGATTTTCTGTTTGCTATATCCATTAATGGACTTGTGAAAACCATGGCAACCAATAATTCGTCTGGAAATGATTAATTTCACATTCAGAAGGCACGGGGATGCAGGAACAATTTATATAGTGCGGGTGCTGAGAGCCACTGAACCAAACTGTAAAGCTTGTATATGATGGAAACCATTTCAAGCCCGGGGGTACGGCAGCATCCCCAGTACCCCTCGTCCCAGCACCTATGCAGGTATGTATATGATTATACAGACACCCTGTCCTAAGTGGAAGTGTTTTCAGAATAAGGAATGGCATGATTCACCCCACTGTAATGTTAAATTCCTGCAGGCCACTTGGTAGGTATTATGATGTTATTAAGGATGTAGTTTGCAGATTGTACTTCTTGTGAAAACTCTTCCCTCAGCATAGATAAAAGGAGCACTGCCACGGTTAGCACATCTAAAACGAGTTACATATTTCATTTCAAATGGTCTTTAAGTTATGAAAGGATTTTCGTTTCATTGCCCTGTGTGCTCCCAAGAATGGAGGAGACCAGTAGCGATTAGGTGAGGAGTAGAAGCTGCTATGTACTATGACATTCTGGGACGCAATAACAGAAAAAAATCAGTGGGTGCTTAGCACATACTGGGAGCCAGCTACCCTTTGCCCTTCCCCCTGCCCCCCAGCGCCTCCTGTTCGCTGGCGGCCCTGCCGATCAACTCATCCCCCTCCCTCGCAGCACGTCCCGCCTGCCGTGATCAGCTGTTGCACGACATGCAGGAGGCGCTGGGGAGTGGGAGGGGGAGGAGCAGGGATGGGGCCACATTCGGGGGAGGGAGTGGAACTGGGTGGGAAGAAGCAGGGTGGGGTGGAGTGGGGATGGGAAGAGGTGAGGTGGGGGTGGAGGCATGGGAGAAGAGGGGGTGGGGGTGTGGCCTGGGGTGGAGTAGGGGTGGGAAGAGGCGGGGTGGGGGATTGGGGAAGGGGGTGGGGGGGCGATTTCTAGGGCAGAGTGAGGTTGAGCACTCCCAGGGCCCAGAGGAAGCCAGTGTCTGTGGGTGCAATCCAGGGGTGTTTTTGCTCCTCACTCTTTCATAGTCTTTTCCTGTGTGTGACTCCTAGTTAAAGTTCTTTCCAGCTGAGAGTAAGGAGACATGGAGTCTGGTGGGGAAGAGGTGATAAGCTGTTTCTTTTCACCTGTGTATGCTGAAATACAGATTTTCTTTGCCTTCTTTCTTCCCCCTCTTGCTGTCTGAGAAATCTGTTTACAGTTTATATGTAAATTGAAGTAAACACACCTCTCTTTGTTTAAGACAGGATTGCTTGACCATTTCTACTTAATCAGAGCTATGTGAGTTTGAACATATGCCTTTAACATAATACAGGGAGGATTTCGTAACTTTACATACAATGTTGCTGCATACATTTCACCATTATATTATTGACCGATGAGTTGGTAGTTTTCAAATAATGAGGAGTCCTTGCGCACCTTAGAGACTAACACATTTATTTGGGCATAAGCTTTCGTGGGCTAAAACCCACTTCATGAGATACATGGAGTGAAAAATACAGTAAATAGTATATATATACAGCACATGAAAAGATGGGAGTTGCCTTACCAAGTTGGGGGTCAGTGCTAACAAGGCCAATTCAATTATGGTGGAAGTGGCCTATTCTCAACAGTTGACAAGAAGGTGTGAGTATCAGCAGAGGGAAAATTACTTTTTGTAGTGACTCATCCACTCCCAGTTTTTATTCAGGCCTATTTGATGGTATCCAGTTTGCAAATTAATTCCAGTTTTGCAGTTTCTTGTTGAAGTATGTTTTTGAAGGTTTTTTGTTGAAGAATTGCCACTTTTAAGTCTGTTATTCAGTGTCCAGGGAGATTGAAGTGCTCTTCTACTGGTTTTTGAATGTTACAATTCTTGATGTCTGATTTGTGTCCATTTATTCTTTTGCGTAGAGACTGTCTGGTTTGGCCAATGTACATGGCAGAGGGGCATGTTGTAGATGGTTCACCTACACATTGGTAGATGTGTAGGTGAACCAGCCCCTGATGGTGCGGCTGATGTGGTTAGGTCCTATAATGGTGTCCCTTGAATAGATATGCAGACAGAGTTGGCAACAGGGTTTGTTGCAGGGATTGGTTCCTTGGTTAGAGTTTTTGTTGTGTGATGCGTAGTTGTTGGTGAGTATTTGCTTCAGGTTGGGGGGCTGTCTGTAAATAAGGACTGGCCTGTCTCCCAAGGTCTGTGAGAGTGAGGTATCCTTCAGGATAGGTTGTAGATCCTTGATGATGCGTTGGAGAGGTTTTAGTTGGGGGCTGTAGGTGACGGCTAGTGGCATTCTGTTACTTGCTTTGTTGGGCCTGTCCTGTAGTAGGTGATTTCTGGATACCCTTCTGGCTCTGTCAATCTGTTTCTTCACTTCACTTTGCACTGACCCTCCACTTGATAAGGCAACTCCCATCTTTTCATGTGCTGTATATATATACTGCTTACTGTATTTTTCACTCCATGCATCTGATAAAGTGGGTTTTAGCCCATGAAAGCTTATGCCCAAATAAATGTGTTAGTCTCTAAGGTGCCACAAGGACTTTTCGTTGTTTTTGCTGATACAGACTAACACGGCTACCACTCTGAAACCTAATTTTCAAATGATACCTCACAAGGCATAGTTTGTACAAAGATTATTACAGTAGTGTGTAGGGGGTGAAACAGGGGTGCATTCTGTCAAAACTACGTCCTGCACTCCATGTACAGTGCATAGGCCAAGTGGCATGCCAATTTTATGTCCCTCCTAATTATAAACACTCATAACCCCATCTTGTGGCCCTTGCTTAGATAATGGCAGTTTTGCCAAAGGCCTGCAAGTCTGAGTCTTTGTTAATATTAACTCCATAGCTATAAAGAAGGAAACTCTCTCTGTAATGTGTGCATGCCACTATCCCATTAGGGTTAATGGGAATGAGGTGGTTGGATACCCTGAGATGAGCATGTACCCCAAAGTTTGTATTATCTAGTTTTGATACCTAGCTGAATTCCATGTGCTGTGGAACAGAATTAAAATTTACTTGATAAAAGTGTGTCATCCTCAATGACAAATAGTACTTTAGGCAATAATTTCAACTTTGGTGCTGTGGCTAGATCAACAGTAAATCAAATATTTATATGCTGTCCTTTTTTAACAATGGCTATCTGGATGGATATAGGAAAAAAATAGATATATTTTACCAGAAAAAAATATCCCAGGCTGGAAATTTACTGCAGTTTACAGTTTATTACCAGTGTAACAGCCATCCCATATAAGATGGGACACCGAGATAGCTCAGACTTCTGACTCGAAGAGAAGGATTTACGACTCACATGAGAAGAGATATACTAGAGGCTAAATAGGAACATCTAAGTGATAGGAAGTGAGGAGTAGATGGAAATGACATTAGGATATGTATCAAGGTCAAGCCACTAATATTCTAGCAGTGAATGAACCAAGCAGACAGATTTGTAACTGTCATTAGCGGTACTCCTGTTCCTAAACCTATCGAGTCAATGAAACACAACAGATATGCTCACAAAATGCATTATTAATGGACTGTGTGCTTTATTCACTTAAACAAATATAATGGCCGTGGCAGTTGAGATCACCCAACGTGATGGTGGCACAATGGAAGTTCTTTTCTGCACATTCCTCTCTTCCCCACAGGCTTTTCCCAATTAAGTATCTTCTAATTCAGTACTGGACAAAAGGACATGCTGAATTCTGACTGTGTGCTTGTCCCAAGGAATTATTTTGAGGAAGTTCCTTGGCCTGTTACACAGGAGGTCAGACTAGATGAACACAGTGGTCCCTTCTAACCTTGGAATCTATGAATCTATATTCCACATGTACTAATACATATATTTGCTATTAACCACCGTTGCTTGAATAACTTTAGAATCACCTAGGAAACTTGGACATTCTATGAAAATTGCTGTTTTTTGATTTTCATGGATTTCAGCATTCATTCATATCACATTTTGCAACCCATAAGTTTTACTTTCATTTTCAAGTTGGTGAATGTGAAATTCAGCCCACAACTTTTGAGTCTGTTAAGCTCCATGCACCATATATGGGATGCCCCAAGGTATCACAGAAATTCACAAGGGTTTATTTGACCCTGAGGATTCACTATGTAACCCTGTGGTATCTGCTGAGCAAGACTGGTTTCAAGATAAACCCTTTATTAAGAATAGAAACTGTGTCCAGGAATAAGGTCACTTCCCTCTAGTCTCTGGCTGTGGCCTTCACCTGCCTTGTCCTGGGCAATTTTGTTTCTGCTCCCAGCTGGAAGAGTGCCACAGGACAACCAAAGCCCACAAGAAGAGTGTACAGGAAATCTGGCAGTGCTACACTTCCTGAAGAGTTTACTAGGGTAAGCACAGACACTTGTCACAAGTTTCATTATTTAACCAAATCAAAGCCATCAGACCCAGGCTGAAGTCATAAAAGCAAAATGTCATAACTATTCAGAGATATAGAGAATTATTGTGCAGAAAATCTTTCATATTTTCAACAGAAACCAGCCATGTTTCTTCTGGCTTTGGGGTCTGTACTGGCAGCTCAGATTTATGCCCTCTATATTGTCCAAACCGAGTGGTTAGAAGATTCTCTTGCTTTTCAGTCAGTCTGTTCATTCAGTTGCTCTGTTGTGATGGATTCATGACCTTTAATGGACATTTGCAACCAATCTTTAAAACAAAAGAGTAACTTCCAGGAGTGAATTATGTTTTCAAAGTCCTCCACAGTTAGAGGCAGAGAGCAGGATGTGCTGAGCATTATCTTTAGAAATGCTACCCTGGAAGCTTTCAAACAGCCCCTGCTCATCTGCCACTCAATGAGAGCAGTTCTTGTGGCTTTCAAATAGCAGGCATTCCACCATCCTTGAGCTTTGAGAAAGAAAGAAAAGACACTGTGATGCCCTGTGATGTATGTACCTCAGGGAACATACAGCACCCCCACGTTCATCCTTATAATATGATTGTGTGGTATCGAATGCAAAGCTTGTTATGTCGGGCGTCTTCGGAAGGCGCATGATGCACTGAGCATTGTTGTTATGGTAATGTTATAGTGATCACTGTTATAGGTTGTAATTTCATGTATATAGTTATGAGGCTGAAAATGTGTCCTCATAGCTTAAAGCAAGCCCAGGCAAAAACTCTCCAGAAGCGGAGGGGCAGTTCACACCTTACCAGGGCAAACCCAGCCCAGCCTCACAGGAACAAAGGATACTGGCCTAGGCAACAACAAAGGATCTGTTGGACTCTCGAGTGAGTCACCCCCCTTTCTTTGGTCAGTTTGGGAGTACAATGAGGTAATGCTCACCTGACTCTGAAGGGTGGGGGCAAAGCCAAGAGGGAAGAAAGAACACAATAAAAGGGAGAGACATTTGCCGTGCTCTTCCTCTCTCTTCCACCTACATCTACGGACACCACACCAAGCAACTGAAGCACTGATCAAAGGGGAGAGCCTGGCTGAAGAGCAAACAGCCACCCTGTCATGAGAAGAATCTAAGTTTGTAAGGGCATTGAAAGTGTTAAGATCAGTTTAGAACATGTTTTGCTTTTTTTTTTTATTTGGCCAATTCTGACTTGTTATGCTTGGAATTATAATTACTTAAAATCTATCTTTGTAGTTAATAAATTTATTTGTTTATTTGACCTGAAGCAGTGCATTTGGTTTAAAGCATGTCAGAGATTCCCCTTGGGATAAAAAGCCTGGTGCTTATCAATTTCTTTGTTAAATTGATGAACTCATATAAGCTTGCAGTGTCCAGCAGGCATAACTGAACTCTGCAAGATGGAGGTTCCTAGAGTTGTGTCTGGGACTGGAGATATTGGCTAGTGTCTTTTGGGTGCACAATCCAAGAAGCAGTTTACATGCCAGCCAGAGGCTGTGCGAGAACAGCCCAGGAGTGGGGGTTCTCACAGCAGAGCAGGGTAAGGCTGGCTCCCTGAGTCAAGACCTGGAATTACCTAGCAGATCACCGGTCCAGATAACACCAGAGGGAACGTCACAGACACACAGAGGGATAAATACTGAATCCTTTACTCAGCCAATGCTTCAGCAAAACTCCTGTTGACTACCATGGAAGTTCAGGAGGCTGAGTTGAGCTTCTCTCAACATTCCCACTCAGCACCATGCAGGATAGGGCCCTAAGGCAGTAGGTGTGGGAAGAAAGAAAGACGGAGAGAGACAAAAGGCAGAATGGAAATAGAGTAAGAGAGAAATGAGAGAGGGGAATATATTTTTAAACAGGCTGTCTCCATAATCTTACAAAATGATATTTTCATGGTACCCTTTTTCTGGAAGTTTTGAAGGTGAGACTTTCAAAAAACCTGTGGCCCAGATACTCGCAGGTATTTAGGCACCTAACTCCCATTGAAATCAATGGCAGCTTGAATCCCCAAATCCCACACTCAGTCAACCACTTACTCATACCATCGTTCAATTTTAGCCATGTCTGGGGGGCCAGCAACTGGTCCGGAGCAAGAGGGAAGGGAAATTTGGCCAAGGACAGTGGGGCCACCTACTTCCTTTATGAATAGCAACATGAGAGCTTTGAGGCCAGATTTTTGTAAAGGCACACAGCAGCTCCCAGTGAAAACAATCCCCGTGCCCTTCGGTGTGAGCTCTTTTCCAAATCTGGCCCTTAATGTACAAACTGAATAGACAAGGGTTTTAAAGTAACATTAGACACACAGTGTACTGCCTAATACTCAGTTCATCTGCCTAGGAAGGATGAGAATCTGCTTTAAGACTGGGGTGCTGTGGAGAGTTGGGCCTGGTGCATACGCCATTAGGCCGAAAAATAGGACTGTCCTTCTGCACCGCCTTCTTTTCTCTCAGTAGACAGTTCAGAACTTGTAGACATTGTGGGGTGTTGTGTATAACAAGGGCTTGATGCACTCTGCAAAACACTAGAGTATCATTGCAAATGTAAAACCAGCAGGAGGTGTTTCCAAAGAGAGCGTTAGTGTGTCTTTACACAATCTAAAAACTCCTTTTAGCAGCCTCTGAGCTGCTGCACTCCTGAAAGCGATGCTCGGCAATCGAGGTGCACACTGAAGAATGTATCTCATCTCGAGGAATCAATGCCCAGCAGATTTCATCAACTGCCTCTAACCCAAGAGGTCACTTCCCTCCCCAGAACTTATAGCCCTCATAGGGCATGTCTACACTGCAATGAAAAACCCGTGACTAGCCCTTGTCCCCTGATTTTGGCTCACGGGACTCGGGCTGTTTCATTGCTGTGTAGACTTCCAGGCTTGGGCTGGAGCCCGGACTCTAGGACCTTTCAAGGTGGGAGCCCAAGCGTCCACACCAACTAAGCAGCCCCTTATCTTGAACCCCATGAGCCTGAGTCAGCTGGCATGGGCCAGCGACAGGGTTTTAATTGTAGTGTAGACAAGCTTATAGCGAACAAAATCCTCCTAATCCTTCTGTTCTGCTACCTGCTGTTGAGGAGCTGCATAAGAAAGGAGAGACTTAATGTGTGAGATTGTACTGGTGTTGGCCTCTGGTGTCACTCCTTTCACCATATGATGAATTGCATCATCAGAAGCCACAAGTGAAAGGGAGAACAATAACCTCATCAGTAGCTCTATAAGAGATGTTCTGTGTGATTGCTGCTGCTTGTTCCAGGTGGCACTGAGCCTAGAGAAAAGAGATCTGTGTCTGCCACTGCCCTTAATGAGCACCCTGAATAAGCAACCGAGGTTTAAATCTTTGCTTTCCCAATGTAGCTTGAAACATATGTGCTTTGTCTGGGTGAGAGAGTGTGCTCCTCAAGATGCTATCAAATAACGTTCTGTTGGCTGGTGATACTTGATCCCATGGCTCTCCAAGACTCCTCTGACTGCTCATAGCCCTGCCTGTGGTTCTCTCTGTGGGACTGAGGAAAGCAACACCTGCCATCGTGGCAGTGATCTGGTGCTTATCCCAGTGGGGAAAAAGACCACCTGCAACAAAGAGACAGAAACACTAATAGACATAGACATCTTGTTTGATCTGTTCTCTGCATCCTTTAATGCACGGACCTTCCAGAGTGAAAAAGACAACTTTCGTTAAATTACTCTTATCTGTACTTCTGTGTTTGATTGGCTGAGGGCTTAGCTTTGCTGTCTGAGCAAAAGTGCTGAGCACCCAGCAACTCCCATTGCTGTCAATTGGAGCTGAGAGTGCTCCACATTGTCATCAGCCCTTCAACTCACAGCACTAAGGAAAAAAGAACACAAGGTGCCACAAGTACTCCTGTTCTTTTTGCGGATACAGACTAACACGACTGCTACTCTGAAACCTAACACTAAGGAAGAGTTCCCTGGGTTTGGCTTAGCTGTGCTCTGGACAGGACCCAGAAATGGGTGAGGAGCAGTGACTCATAGACCTTTCTGCTCCCCAGTTTGGTCCACGATGTAGTTTACAGCAGCCTACAACTTGCTCTAATTTACACCAGCAGAAGTTGTCCCCTAGAGATTTGGGCCACACCCTCACCAAGCCTTGGCCAAGCGCCAGGCCTGCTTTGTAACACTGTCGGTGCTGGGGTGTGGGAGCAGGTGGCACAGAACTGGTTATATTAGATTTACACCAGTTGAGGATTCCCTTGCATTAAGGGGAATTGCCAGCTGTCCCACTGAGACAGTTATCAGTTGCTTCTTCTTTTATCAGCAGGGGTGTGCATGGAGGAGTGAAGCCTTGGCCCATTATGTTTATTGCAAGTGGTGGCTCTATGGTTTTTTGAGAAGAGATTTATACTTTCACTTCAGCATTTGTGTGTTCTAAGTAATTCACAGAAGAATTTTCTTGCACTTAAAATATGGACTTGAAATTAGCTTTGGCCATTGTCAAGGAATCTTAATCCACTCAGATGAACCCTGTGTACAAGTCCAAGATAGCCTGCTGGGAGAGCTATCAAAATAATATATGCAACAGATGGAAAGATTGCCTCACTGACTAGTGTTTTCAGCTATATCTGTAGCCTCCCCCATGTAATTAAGGCAATTAGCTACAGCCAAATAGATCTTCATAGATTACAAACTCATTTAGTCAGATCTTCTGCATAACACAAGCCATAGGACTTCCCTAAATTCATTTCTGTTTGAATTACAGCATATCTTTTAGAAAAAACATCCAATATTGATTTTAAAATTGTCAGTGATGGAGAATTCACCACGACCCTTCGTATGTCCTTCTAATGGTTAATTACCCTCCCTGTTAAAACTTTGCACCTTAAGAGCCCATTATCACTTTTTTCCCTCCTTCTAGGTACTTGTAGGTTGTGATCAAGTCACTCCTTAACCTTTTCTTTGTAAAGCTTACTAGAATGCTCTCCTTGAGTCTGTAACTATAAAGCATATTTCCCTTAATCATTTTCCTGGCTCTTCTCTTCTCTTTGAATATTTAGAAAGAGCCGATGATAGCAAAGACAAATTGTATTTAGTATGGCTGTCAAGAAATTAAAAAATTAATTTTGATTAATCATGCTGTTAAACAATAATAAAATACCATTTACTTAAATATTTTTGTATGTTTTCTACATTTTCAAATATATTGATTTCAAGTAGAACATGGAATACAAAGTGTACAGTGCTCACTTTATATTTAGTTTTATTACAAATATTTGCACTGTAAAAAACAAAAGAAATAGTATTTCTTAATTCACCTAATACAAGTTGTGAGGTGTCATTCCATATTCTTCATGAAAATATGCTTATGATGTGAATATGACATAACAGATAGACTTTATGTAAGATTACTCATGAGATATCATTGGAAAGGCTATGATTTACTGAATGCGATTATTCTATTTGTATGCATGTATCATTTCTGTATCTGAAGTTAGGAATATTGACTATGTATCTGTATTTCCACTATGTTACTTTGGGTGACGCCCCCTGCTAACACTTCAGGTACAACAACGAAAAAGCCCGACAGTGCTGATGGCCCATCAGCAAGAGACAGTGGACTGTAAAAGAGCTCAGTCTTCCTGTGAACGTGTGGGTCAGTCTGTGAAGAATGGCTACAGGAGCCCTACAGAGGCATGTGTCCATGTCACCTGATACTGGAACCCATCTTGAATTCTGTACTTTTCCACGAGAAGCTGGCGGCGGGCGGTCAAACTAGGAAACCAAGGACTCCTGTTTTATGCAAATCCTATTTAAGGGTGAGGAGTGAGGTAACCCAGGTCATCAGTTCTCCCCTGCTACCCTGCCCAAGATGACTGCTGGAAACAACTAAGACTGAATTGGGGGAAAGAACTGGACCCAGACTGGAAGGGCATCTGGCCTCTGAAGATTATTAGAACCACATTTAGGGTGAGAACTTACATGTAACCAGTTTCTTTTGTGTATTAAGCTCAGTTTGCATGCTCTGTTTTATCTTCTTAGTTATCTGCTTGTTCTGTCTGCTACTCCTTAATTATTTAAAATACACCTGTTATAGTTAATAAATTTATTTCTGATTTACAATATAACCCAGTTTATGTGATTTCTTACTGGGGCACGAGAAGTTGTGCAAACCCTCGTCCACATTGAGGGAAGAGGCAAATTTCATATAATTCTGGGTTTGTACTGCAAGGGGGGTGGACATCTGGGTGCTGTGGCAGGCCCCTTAAGCTGAGCCTTCCCAGAGTGGATCTCTGTTTCTCTGTGCAGCTGGGTGGGGCCCTGCCTGTGTGCTTGGCTGGAAAATACTAGGGAGCCTAGCTCAGCAAGACCAGGTAAAAGGGGGCTCAGGCTGGCAGAATAGTCTGCCTCAGTGGCTTCCCTGCGCACCAGGTGACATCCCAGGGGGTCCAACCCGTCATACAAGTACTGTAGTGAAATCTCTTTATCATGAAAGTAGAACTATGTACAAAAAAACCCTTGCATTCAAAAATAAAACAATGTAAATCTTTAGAGCCTACAAGTCCATTCAGTACTACCTCTAGTTCAGCCAATCGCTCAGACAAACAAGTTTGTTTACATTTATAGGAGATAATGCTGCCTGCTTCTTGTTTACAATGTCACCTGAAAGTGAGAACAGGCATTCGCCTGGCACTGTTGTAGACGGTGTCACAAGATATTTATGTGCCAGATGTATGAAAGATTCATATGCCCCTTCATGCTTCAACCACCATTCCAGAGGACATGCATCCATGCCGATGATGGGTTCTGCTCAATAACTATCCAAAGCAGTGCAGACCGACGTGTTCATTTTCATCATCTGAGTCAGAAGAAGGTTGATTTTCTTTTTTGGTGGCTTGGATTCTGTAGTTTTTGTATCGGAGTGTTGCTCTTTTAAAACGTCTGAAAGCATGCTCCGCACCTTGTCCCTCTCAGATTTTGGAAGGTACTTCAGATGCTTAAGCCTTGGGTTGAGTGCTGTAGCTATCTTTAGAAATCTCACATTGGTCATTTTGTCAGATCTGCATTTTGCATTTTGTCAGATCTGCAGTGAAAAGTGTTCTTAAAATAAACATGTGCTGTGTCATCATCCAAGACAGATGTAACATGAAACATATGACAGAATGTGGCTAAAACAGTGCAGGAGACATACAATACTCCCCCAAAGAGTTCAGTCACAAATTTAATTAATGCATTATTTTTTTAATGAGCATCATCAGCATGGATGCATGTCCTCTGTAATAATGGCCAAAGCATGAAGGGGCATACGCATGTTTAGCATATCTGGCACACAAATACTACAACAGGGCCATGCAAACACCTGCTCTCATTTTCAGGTGAAACTGTAAATAAGAAGCGGGCAGTATCATCTCCCATAAATGTAAACATTGTCTTAGCAATTGGCTGAACAAGAAGTAGGACTGAGTGCACTAGTAGGCTCTGAGTACTTTCACGATAAAGAGATTGCACTACACTACTTGTAAGAGGTGAATTAAAAATACTATTTCTTTTGTTTATCATTTTTACAGTGCAAATATCTGTAATAAAAATAATAATATAAAGTGAGAGCTGTTGTATTGTGTTGTAATTGAAATTAATATATTTGAAAATGTAGAAAAAATCCAAAAATATTTAATAAATTTAAATTGGTGGTATTGTATGTTTAACAGTGCGATTAAAGCTGAGTTTAATCATGATTATTTGTAAATCACGATTAATTTTTTTAAGTTAATCACATGAGTTAACTGCAGTTAATCAGCAGCCTTAGTATTTAGTTCTGACCTGTGTTGTAAGCCCAGGTATGTTTGATTTTAATTTTTTATTTTTATTGAAGTTATAAAGAATTCTTTAATGTGCATACATCTGTCTCCTGCTGCTCTTCTTTTCTTTGGTGTTTTCTTTATCCATTCAGATCTTCCTAATAATATATGTAACTTTAATAACTACAGTACACAGTACATAACAGAGCTTCTGATTCCATCACAGCTGCTGGAAGCAAAACATGTTAATCTATCACAGCTCATTCAAGTGACCCTTACGGGCCCACCCACAGTTCCTATGTTTTAATCAGTCAGAGGCCAATGTATAATAACTGGGAACAGATGCTTTATTATAGTGGGAGCAGTACAACTACTATAGTCAAGACTGAAATACAATGTTCTTTATATCCCCACCTTTCTCAGCCTTTACAAATTTTGTCTCAGCCCAGAAAGTGAATTTTTTAGGGTGTGTTAAGGCACACCCATGTCAAGTTTGCATGTGTAAAATAAAACAAAATACACTTCCCCCATATAGTCTAATCAGAAATTCTGAGCACACATGTGTCAACAATGGATTCTACTCAATTCATTTGTTTGTTTAGATCTCAGAGTGACCAAGCCAAGTGTGATGGAAAATTGTTCAGTAGCTGAGAAGTTCTGAGCAAAGAAATGTTTGTGCCTGGGTGATCTATGGCTTAGAATGTTTGGGCCACTTACGCTCATTGGACGTTGCTTTTGGATTTTTGGGGAGAGTCTAAAGTAGCTTTGAACACTGGAGTAACTGTGAAGTACTTTAGCTTAATTTAAATTTGCAAAGACTGGCAAATCTCACAAGGATTTAAGGAAGTCCGAGACATGATGACAACAGCAGAGGAGAAGTAACCCTGTAGAAATCGTGGGTGGAATCCCAGCCCCACTGAAGTCAATGCAAGTTTTAGAGAAGTATTTGTATATTCTGAATAATTCACAGCTTTACCATCTGTAAAACAGGGATAATAGAATCATAGACTATCAGGGCTGGAAGGGACCTCAGGAGGTCATCTAGTCCAACCCCCTGCTCAAAGCAGGACCAATCCCCAACTAAATCATCCCAGACAGGGCTTGGTCAAGCCTGACCTTAAAAACTTCTAAGGAAGGAGATTCCACCATCTCCCTAGGTAACGCATTCCAGTGTTTCACCACCCTCCTAGTGAAAAAGTTTTTCCTAATATCCAACCTAAACCCCACCGACTGCAACTTGAGACCATTACTCCTCATTCTGTCATCTGCTACCACTGAGAACAGTCTAGATCCATCCTCTTTGGAACCCCCTTTCAGGTAGTTGAAAGCAGCTATCAAATCCCTCCTCATTCTTCTCTTCCGCTCATTAAACAATCACAGTTCCCTCAGCCTCGCCTCATAAGTCATGTGTTCCAAACCCCTAATCATTTTTGATGCCCTCCACTGGACGTTTTCCAGTTTTTCCACATCCTTCGTGTAGTGTGGGGCCCAAAACTGGACACAGTACTCCAGATGAGGCCTCACCAATGTTGAATAGAGGGGAATGATCACCTCCCTCAATCTGCTGGCAATGCCCTACTTATACAGCTCAAAATTCTGTTAGCCTTCTTGGCAACAAGGGCACACTGTTGACTCATATCCAGCTTCTCGTCCACTGTCCCCTAGGTCCTTTTCTGCAGAACTGCTGCCTAGCCATTCGGTCCCTAGTCTGTAGCGGTGCATTCTTCCATCCTAAGTGCAGGATTCTTCACTTGTCCTTGTTGAACCTCATGAGATTTCTTTTGGCCCAATCCTCTAATTTGTCTAGGTCCCTCTGTATCCTATCCCTACCCTCCAGCATATCTACCTCTCCTCCCAGTTTAGTGTCACCTGCAAACTTGCTGAGGGTGCAATCCACACCATCATCCAGATAATTAGTTAAGATATTGAACAAAACTGGCCCAAGGACCGACCCTTGGGGCACTCCACTTGATACCGGCTGCCAACTAGACATGGAGCCATTGATCATTACCCGTTGAGCCTGACAATCTAGCCAGCTTTCTATCCACCTTATAGTCCATTCATCCAGCCCATACTTCTTTAACTTGCTGTCAAGAATACTGTGGGAGACCGTGTCAAAAGCTTTGGTAAAGTCAAGTAACAACATGTCCACTGCTTTCCCCTCATCCATAGAACCAGTTATCTCATCGTAGAAGGCAATTAGATTAGTCAGGCATGACTTGCCCTTGGTGAATCCATGCTGACTGTTCCTGATCACTTTCCTCTCCTTGAAGTGCTTCAGAATTGATTGCTTGAGGACCTGCTCCATGATTTTTCCAGGGACTGAGGTGAGGCTAACTGGCCTGTAGTTCCCAGGATCCTCCTTCTTCCCTTTTTTAAAGATGGGCACTACTTTAGCCTTTTTCCAGTAATCCGGGACCTCCCCCGATCACCATCAGTTTTCAAAGATTATGGCCAATGGCTCTGCAATCACATCCGCCAACTCCTTCAGCACTCTCGGATGCAGCGCATCCGGCCCCATGTACTTGTGCTCGTCCAGCTTTTCAAAATATTCCAGAACCACTTCTTTCTCCACAGAGGGCTGGTCACCTCCTCCCCATACTGTGCTGCCCAGTGCAGTAGTCTGGGAGCTGACCTTGTTTGTGAAGACAGAGGCAAAGAAAGCATTGAGTACATTAGCTTTTTCCACATCCTGTCACTAGGGTTGCCTCCCTCATTCAGTAAGGGGCCCACACTTTCCTTGACTTACTTCTTGTTGCTAACATATCTGAAGAGACCCTTCTTGTTACTCTTAACATCTCTTGTTAGCTGCAACTCCAGGTGTGATTTGGCCTTCTTGATTTCACTCCTGCATGCCCGAGCAATATTTTTATACTCTTCCCTGGTCATTTGTCCAATCTTCCACTTCCTGTAAGCTTCTTTTTTGTTTTTAAGATCAGCAAGGATTTCCCTGTTAAGTCAAGCTGGTCGCCTGCCATATTTACTATTCTTTCTACACATCGGGGTGGTTTGTCCCTGTAACCTCAATAAGGATTCTTTAAAATACAGCCAGCTCTCCTGTACTCCTTTCCCCCTCATGTTATTCTCCCAGGGGATCCTGCCCATCAGTTCCCTGAGGGACTCAAAGTCTGCTTTTCTGAAGTACAGGGTCTGTACTCTGCTGCTCTCCTTTCTTCCTTGTGTCAGGATCCTGAACTCAACCATCTCATGGTCACTGCCTCCCAGGTTCCCCTCCACTTTTGCTTCCCCTGCTAATTCTTCCCGGTTTGTGAGCAGCAGGTCAAGAAAAGCTCTGCCCCTAGTTGGCTCCTCCAGCACTTGCACCAGGAAATTGTCCCCTACCCTTTCCAAAAACTTCCTGGATTGTCTGTACACTGCTATATTGCTCTCCCAGCAGGTATCAGAGTGATTGAAGTCTCCCATGAGAACCAGGGCCTGCGATCTAGTAACTTCCATGAGTTGCCGGAAGTAAGCCTCGTCCACCTCATCCCCCTGGTCTGGTGGTTTATAGCAGACTCCCACCATGACATCATCCTTGTTGCTCACACTTCTAAACTTAATCCAGAGACTCTCAGGTTTTTCTGCAGTTTCATACCGGAGCTCTGAGCCGTCATACTGCTCACTTACAGGCAGTGCAACTCCCCCTCCTTTTCTGCCTTGCCTGTCCTTCCTGAACAGTTTATATCCATCCATGACAGTACTCCAGTCATGTGAGTTATCCCACGAAGTGTCTGTTATTCCAATCACTCATAATTCCTTGACTGTGCCAGGACTTCCAGTTCTCCCTGCTTGTTTCCCAGGCTTCTTGCATTTGTGTATAGGCACTTGAGATAACTTGCTGTTTGTCCTGCTTTCTTAGTATGAGGCAGGAGCCCTCCCCTCTCGTGCTCTCCTGCTTGTGCTTCTTCCCGGTATCCACTTCGCCACTTGCCTCAGGGCTTTGGTCTCCTTTCCCCGGTGAACCTAGTTTAAAGCCCTCCTCACTAGGTTAGCCAGCTTGCTTGTGAAGATGCTCTTCCCTCTCTTCGTTCGGTGGAGCCCGTCTCTGCCTAGCACTCTCTTTCTTGGAACACCATCCCACGGTCAAAGAATCCAAAGCCTTCTCTCCAGCATCACCTGGGCAGCCATTCATTGACTTCCACGATTCGACGGTCTCAGCTCAGGCCTTTTCCTTCCACGGGGAGGATGGACAAGACCACCACTTGCGCCTCAAACTCCTTTATCCTTCTTCCCAGAGCCACATAGTCTGCAGTGATCAGCTCAAGGTCATTCTTGGCAGTATCATTGGTGCCCATGTGGAGAAGCAGGAAGGGGTAGCGATCTGAGGGCTTGATGAGTCTCAGCAGTCTCTCCGTCACATTGTGAATCCTAGCTCCTGGCAAGCAGCAGACTTTTCGGTTTTCCCCGGTCGGGACGGCAGATAGATGACTCAGTCCCCATGAGGAGAGAGTCCCCTACCGCCACCACCCGCCTCCTTCTCTTGGGAGTGGTGGTCATGGAACCCCCATCCCTAGGACAGTGCATCTCATGCCTTCCAATCGCCGGACTCTCCTTCTGTTCCTTTCCCTCAGATGTATCATCTGGTCCACTCTCCACATTAGTACCTGTGGAGAGAACATGAAAACGGTTGCTTACCTGTATCTACGTTGCTGGTACATGGACGCTCCCCTTTCTTCTTCTGGAGGTCACATGCTGCTAAATTTCTTCACCGTCCTTCTGTTCCCGCTGCACAGCCTGCTCTGAATCTTCAGAACATTGTGTCCGTAGAAGCATGTCCTGAAGTCTGTCCAGGAAATCTTCAGTTTCTCTTATGCAATACAGGGTCGATACTTGTTTCTCCAGACTTTGAACCTTCTCTTCCGATATGGAGACCAGCTTGCACTTTGTACAGACAAAGTTGCTTCTGTCCTGTGGAAGAAGGACAAACATGGCATATCCAGTGCAGGTCACAACAGCTGAACACTCCCCATCCATATTACCTTCCTTCTACGAGCTTCCTCAGGAGTTGTAGTAACTACCTTGTCACTGTCTGAGCCGAATCCTTGCAAAGCGGGGTCCTCCCTCTCTTGTGCAGGCGAGCTGTGCTCGCCTTATTGCCAAAGAAGGGGTACCTCCACGACCTACGGAATTGTCATCCCGTCTTGCTCCTCAGCATGGACTACAAGGTCATAGCAAAGGCCATCTCGCTGCGGCTGTGGTCCATGATGGTGGATGTGGTCCATCCCGACCAGACCAACACTGTCCCGGGCCAGACCATATTTGATAACTTGTATTTGGTCCGGGACCTCTTGGAGCTGGGGCCTAGGGATGGTCTGTCGTTCGCCCTCCTGTCCCTGGACCAGGAGAAGGCTTTCGACAGGGTGGACCACGGGTATCTCCTGGGCACCCTGAAGGCGTTCGGCTTTGGGCCCCAGTTCATGGGCTTTCTCCACATGTTGTGTATGCTGATGCGGAGTATCTGGTCAGGCTCAACTGGACTTCGGGCGGGGATTACAGCAGGGGTGCCCCCTCTTGGGCCAGCTGTATGCTCTGGCGATCGAGCCCTTCCTCCGTCTCCTCCGCCAGATGTTGATGGGGTTGGTGCTTCAGGAGCCCGAGCTGCGGCAGGTCCTGTTGGCTTACGCCAAGGACGTGCTCCTCATGGTCCAGGACCCAGACGACCTGGTGCAGGTGGAGGCCTGCCAGGCCGTTTACTCGGCGGCTTCCTCTGCCTGGGTCAACTGGGTCAAGAGCTCTGGCCTGGTGGTTGGGGACGGGTGGCAGGTGAGCTCCCTCCCACCCGCACTTCAAGCCATCCAGTGGAGCGCGGGTCTGCTGCTCCATCTTGGCGTTTATCTATCTGCCATGCATCCTTCTTCGCCGGAGAACTGGCAGGATTTGGAGGCCAGGGTGGGTGAGTGGCTGTGGAGATGGACAGGACTGTTCCAGTGTCTCTCCCTGCGCGGGAGGGTGCTGAACCAACTAGTCCTGTCCATGCTCTGGCACCGGCTCAACACCCTGAGCCCGGCCCCAAGGATCCTGGCCAGGCTCCAGAGGATGGCTCTGGATTTTTTCTGGCCGGGGCTGCACTGGGTCTCTGCAGGGATCCTGAGTCTTCCCGTGAAGGAGGGAGTACAGGGCCTGGTTTGCTTGCACAGCCATGTCCATGTCTTCCGCCTCCAGGCCCTGCAGAGGCTCCTTTATAGTGCAGGTAGTCCGGCGTGGAGCACGTTGGCGCACACCTTCCTCCGCCGCTTCCGAGGGCTCCGATATGACCGGCAGCTCTTTTTTCTCCATCCGAGAGGTCTTCCGTGAGACCTCTCTGAGCTGCCGGTCTTCTACGAGGACCTCCTCCGGACCTGGAAGCTTTCTTCAGTGACCAGGTCCTTTGTGGCCACCGAGGGGACTGACCTCCTCATGAAGCCCCTGCTACGCAACCTCGATCTCCGTGTGCAGGTGGCAGAGTCTCCCTTGGTGTGTTGGAAGTTGGTCCTGGCAGAAACCACCAGAGTTGGAGACCTCCTGCACTATGACAGGGGGGACTGCGTGATGCCCTGTGTGCTTGGTCGCCGCATGGGACTTTCCACCTTTCCAACCCCTAGGCGCGTACTCCAGGAAGTGAAGGCTGCCTTGTCACCCGATTCTCTCATCTTCCTGTGGTGAGCCCTGCGAGAGGGAGCTCCCTGCCCACCCCTCACCCCTGGCCCTCTGGACATTTTTCTTGGGCCCCTCTTCCGCGAGCCCCCCCAGCATCCCCGCTCCCACACTCCGAGCCGGCTGCATACCCTGCAGCCGGTCCGGTTTTGAACCGCGCCCAGAAACCATCTGTACACGCTCATGCTCCACACACTGCACTTCCTCACCTTTGCATCCCGCCCCGACACCAAATAGCGGGACTATCTTCCACCTCAAGAGGGTGAGAAGCCCCCGTGGGCCAGCCTTTATTCCACCTTGGTCCCATGGCCCACTGGGGACATCGGTTGGCGGCTCCTTCATGGAGCCGTGAGCATGGGCATGCACCTGGTGTTCACCCCTATACCCGAGGCCTGCTCCTTTTGTGGCATGAGGGAGAACCTGGCGCACGCCTATCTCGAATGCGCCAGGTTGGAGCCCCTATTCTGGCTCCTCCTGAACCTTTTGTTGAGGTTCTGGCTTCACTTCTCCCAGCACTTATTCCTCTTTGCACACCCTATCCATGGCCCCTCCAAGTTGCGAAACCTCCTCGTCAACCTCCTCCTGGCCCTGTCCAAAGTTTCCATCTATAATACCAGGAGGCGGATGTTGGACAAGGGAGTGCTCTGTGACTGTGGGGCTTATTTCCGTTCCTCCCTAGTTTCACGTATCTGGGCAGAGTTCCACTGGGCAGTGTCCGCTGGCTCCGTTGACAGCTTTGAGGAGCAGTGGGCACTGTCTGGGGTTCTCTGCTCGGTATCCTCATCCGGTACCCTCGTTTTGAACCTCTGACCTTCACTCCAACCCCATTTTTCATTAGGTGTCCCCCACATTTACTTGGTCCTTGGTCCAGTGGTCCCTCCCACTAGGCTGGGGGAGGGGCCTTTAGAAGTTTTCCAATACGGGTTTTCCAATACAACCCCGCTGCAGGGATGATGTCATTACCGGAGTGAAATGAGAGAATTATTCCATTGCTGTCTCCTGTCTTCCAGCCCCAGAGATATCAGAGGGACAAACCCAGCACGCTGATATGCTAAGAGGCAGTGTCAAAAACACCAGGTAGTTGAGTATATAAAAGCATCGTATTTATGGGTTGTTCTCAGCCCTTTGCAGGCTCCTTCAGCAAAACGCCTTGACTCATAGAAGTAGGTGAGGTTAGCTGAGCTTGCTTTTCCAAGGCCATTAATGCCCGGTTGAACCTGCCCCTTGTTTCTGATAGCCCTGCCCAAAATGCATTTTCAGGCTTGTTTCTGACCCCATGACTTATGAAGCAGCATCTGTAGCCTGTGGGTCAGGATTGTGAAGCAGAGATTAGCAAACAGCTTGTTTTCAGCTGTGTTGATAGTGATAGTGAACAATGGGTACGTGGACAACACATTCATTTTGGTGGCTGCATGCTAGTGGTGGCTGAATTTCAGAATGCTTTACAGGTGGGTTTGGTTAAAACTGAGATTTTCAATGGGCCTAAGTAAGTTAGGTATCTAAATCCCATTGATTTTCATGTCATTTGGGTGCCTAATTCCCTTAGGTTGCATTGAAAATCCCAGTTGTAATGCTCATCTGAGTTCCTCCTTTCTCCATATCCAATCCTTTCCCACCCCTCTTGGCTCAGCCCAGCTAGACCCTCCTCTCTGTCCCTGAACACATTCTTATCTGACCTGATCCTGCCCGTGCTACAGCTATCTCCTCCTTCCCTCCCTCCTTGTCTCTGTCCAAGAGCTTTATTTTCTCTGCTTTCTCTTCACAGCAGTATTGCCTACTGAATAGAATGTAGAGACTGGGTCTCAGGAGACCAAGTTCCAAGTCCCAACACAGCCACTGGACTGTTGGGGGACCTTGGGCAAGTCACTTTACACCCCATGTCTCAGTTTCTCCATCTGTACAATGGGGATAATGACATTTACTTCCTTTGTAAAGTGCTTTGTGGTCTCTGGAAGGAAAGTGCTGTACAAGAGCTAGAGGTTATTATATTTCCAACCTGCAGTCACCCTCTTCACCTCATCACCAGGCTGATATCACACAAACTTCATCTTGGGATTCAGCAGTCTCTCGCAGGCTGGCTTCTATCTTAAAACCTCAGGTTCAGTACCATGAGATGCCTTAGAAGGCACTGCACATCTCTGAGCAGGGGAAGGCACACAGCCTGCAGAATTTGAAGAAAACAGCTGATTAAAGCTGAGTGAAACTCTGATTTTCTTTTGCTTTAGTAAAATTCAGGTGGCGCTGTGGAGTGGCACTTGGATCTTGCCAAGTACAGCATTTTTGAAACTGGGCCTGTCTGGGAATACACTATGTGAATCTTACCAAACCTTTCAGTGACTCTAGCAGGGGTTTTGTGTTTGTAAGAAACCCCAGACCTGGTGAGTTTCACAAGCCTGGTTTGCTGAGGGCCAAGGCAATCTATCTCAGGGTATCAGCAAAGGTGGAGAAAGCTGGGGATGGGCTGAGGCTTGGCCAGGTTCTTATGATAAGTGACTCAGTCTGGGCACCCATTTTTATGGAACAGCCCTTTCCAGTTTGCTGCTGATGTGTGTTTGCATCACATCCTCTTACAACATAAAGGGCCCAATCTTGCTGTCACTCAATTCAGTTCCTAACATGTTTTTATGGTCAGCTTGTTATGTTTTGTGTTATGATGTGATGTTTAAAATACTGTATGTAAACCCTAAAATATTTCCTTGACTTCTAAGTTACTTGCAAGCTAGACACATCTATTTAGCAGAAGTAGGAGAACGTCAGCAGGACATAGGAGCAGAAGACGTGAACGCCAGCAGGTCACATTTTCCTCTTGCTCAGAGCTGTTGTAATTCCACTGGGCCTGATTGTCCACTGTCCTGCACAATCATTTATGCCTGTGCAAAGTGAGTGTAAACTGTTCTTACTGGAGTGAGATAAGGAGCTGGTTCTCCATTGCAGAGCACTTTGGGCATTGAAACCAGCAAGTGCAAACATGATGCAAAATGCCACCAAATCACAATGGTAGATGTTTCATCACCCACTGTGAACTGGGGTCCTTGACTACACAAGCTGTTAAGCAACAGAGAATCAGGACTGAGAGTTCCTTACTGGAAGCATTTTATACCCACTTTGCCCTGATGTGAATAGCTGTACCAGGGTAAGTCAATGGCTAATGACTGTAATGGAATTACTCCTGATTTACAGCTGTGTAACCAAGAGCAGGATCAGGGCCCAAAACTGAATAGCTATTTTACTCTCGGCTGAAGCGTTTCAAGTAATGTGGCAGGCACACAGAGAATGCAGAGTGGAAGGCTCCTACTGTGAGTCAAACGATAGTCACAGCTGGTGAACCAGTGCTAGCGAATTCTTCTGTGTCTTACCAGAGCACTAGATGTTGCAACAGCAACCATTCATAAATCACATTTTGAAACGGACTATTTATTGACCCAGCAATGCTTCCTAAAAGGTCCATTGGCACAAAATCCACCATAAAGATGGAGGGAAAGTTTTCTGCCTCCTATTTATCAAAGCATGGCAGTGTTTCAGAACATTCCCTGGCGCCTAAGTGAGATAACTCTCTGTGTTACAGTATTGTATTGAGAAGGAAGCGTAAACACAGGCATGCTGTGCTTTTTGGTGAAGCCGAAAAGATGAGGTAGAAAGAAAGATGAGAGATGCTCAATCTTCCAGTTGACACATCTGTCTCTGTTATTTCCCCTCTAACAAAAAACTAAGAGGTATTAGAAATATGACTGAGGCTGTAAGCTCCGATCAACCATCCTTGGGCTGCACACTGAGAACTCAGTCCATCTGTACTCAACAGTGATACTTTAAAGACAGCAGAAGGTGAAATCATCCTTCTCCGTCCTTCTAGAGATACTAGGTCCCGCCCCTCCAACACAATCGATTAGCCTCACACTGAAGACTCTCCTTTTGTTGAAGAACAGCTGTGCAGTTGCTACTCTGCAACCATGAAAAGGTGCCTTCTGAGCTCCTATTTTTATATTAAAATATACTGTGTCCCTAACTTTTTAAAATAATTGTAGGGCTCTTCTGTCTAAATTGTATCATTTATAATTAATCCTAAATTACTTTCAGGCAGAGCCGGCCACAGTATATTCCAAATAAATTAAAATGTTTCCCCCTTTCATTATACAGGTTTTTCTTCACAGTCATAGATGTTAATTGAATGTGCCTTGAAAGTGTCACTCTGCTCTGGGTGATGTAAAAAAAATGCCCCTTGGAATGCTATTCACATACTTCATTGCTTCTGGTAATGTCTTATTAAACCCATTGTTTGTGCTGTTACGGCTTTCTATGCTAATGCTCCAGCTATCACTGGACCTGTGGTTGTTTGTCATTCCATTTTGCCCTTAAAGGCCCTGATTCAGTTGTAGACTGCAGCACATGCTTGAGGGATTTGCTTTATAGGAACCTGAGATTCCATGCCAGGAACATATGCAGTGCATGTTAGTAGCTAAGTCCTGATCCTGCCTTCTCTACTCGGACAAAAGTGCTATTGAATAATAAGTAATTCAGTCATTTAGTTCTCTTATTGTTTATATGGTTTAGTGGTAATTGCAGCTATCCCAAAGCATAACCACAGGATAAAAATTACTAGACGGGGCTGTAATTTTTTAACCAGAAAGTTTCCCCAATGAAATATAGCATTTTGTCAAAATCAAAATTTTCATGGGGAAATGTCGGTTTTCACAACATCTGATTTTCAGTGGGGACAATCTAAATGAAACGTTTCATTGTGAATTGACGTTTTGAAAGGAAATGGTTCTTTTTGATCAAAACTATGAAAAGGGTGAAGAGTTGTCCCCACAAAAGCACACTCCCCTCCATAGGCAAGATTCTTGCATCTCATCACTCCTCTGCTGTCAGCAAATATCTGTGAAACCCACTGACAAAGGGTGTGTCTCATCCCCCTCTAGTGGCTGGTCCCCATAGTAGATGACAACCTACTGCTGCTACCAGTTACTCCATTAGCTCAAGTCATGAGGTTTGTGCAGTGGATATATAGGTTCTTCTTTGAGTAGTGTCCTGCAACGAGGTTCCTGTGAGGCTATTGGCTCCTCAGATACTGGTACCACTAGTAAACCTAAAGACCTGAAGGGCACAGGCTTAGGCACATCTGTACAGTCAGGGGAAAAGAGTGATAGGGAGCACGCTAAATACAATGTAAAGCCTCAGTACTAAGCACTTCAGCCCCAAAGACAAGGATACATTGCAACCACACCTCAATTCTGACTCAAGGCATAGGTTCTTGATGGTTCCAAAGCATAGAGATGTCCTGTTCAGAGGATGTAAAAGAGCTGCTATTACAAAGCAGAAAAATAATGACTTGCCACATGTATATCCAAAAGCGGGAAAGGTTCCAACTTTGGTGTTACTCAAAAAATGTTACCCCCACATCCTCTCCTCTCCCATTGGTCCTAGACTACATCCTAAATCTAAAAAAGTAAGAATTATCTCTAAGTTCAGTAAAGGTGCATTTCTCAGCCATCACCGCCTTCTGTTGTAAGATAGATGGCTACTCCATATTTGCTCATCCAACAACAAAGATTTCTCAAGGGTATTGGTAACCTGTTCCCACAAATCAGACATCCTACACCAACATGGGACCCCAATCTTATCCTCAAGTGCCTTACAAGGCCTCCTTTTGGACCCATGGCCACACGCTCGCTCATATATCTATCTATGAAAAAGGCATTCTTATTAGCCATCACCTCAGCTTGGAGGATAGGGCTCCAAGGCACATCCTATTTATAATTTTTTTTCAAAGACCAGGATACATTGCAACCACACCCCAATTCCCCCTAAAAATATCTTCCACCTTCCACAAAACAACTTGTTCACCTCCTAACCTTCTTCCCCAAGCCACATCAGCATAAGAGGGAGGCAATATTACATACATTTGATGTCAGGAGAGCATTAGCCTTCTATTTGGATAGAACTAAGCCTTTCAGAAAATCTCCTAGACTATTCCTTTCTATTGCAGAGAGATCAAAAGGACTCTCAATCTCTAAACAAACTCTAAACTCTCTAAATGGATATCTGACTGCATTACCTATTGCTATCACACTCACAATCTCCCACCTCTCTCTGGAGTTTGAACTCATTCCACGAGATCTCTTTCTACTCCTGTAGCCTTCCTGAAAAACTTTTCCATCACATAAATATGCAGAGCAGCAACTTGGACATCTGCTTACACTCACTGCTGAACCCATGACTCAGCATCCAATGCCATATTTGGCTCCACTGTATTATCATCAATATTAGACTCGACTGTGAAGTCCCACCCCTCCATTGGGGTCCTGCTGTAGAGTCACCCACAGTAGAGCACCCATAGGGACACTACTCGAAGAAGAAGTTTACTCACCTTGGGCAGTAATTGAGGTTCTTTAAGGTATGTGTCCCTATGGGTACTCCACGACCCACCCTGCTCCCCTCTACTTCAGAAGTCTTACCAATGGGCTCTGCTGTAGAGAAGGAACTGAGGGTGGTTCACCCAGGCAGCGCTAAATAGTCTTGAGGCAAATCATGAGACAGGGCGAGCACATGTGCAGGCTAAATGGACACACCCACCTAAAATCTTTGATCTGAGAGATAGGTACATGGATACGCGGATAGGGACATGGAGCACCCATAGGGGAACACATCTAGAAGAACCACGGTTACTGCACAAGGTGACTAGCCCTTTCCTCCAACCCCATTGCTGGACCATATGGGTGTCACTATGCTGCTGCAGGATGAAATTTCTGTTTTTTTCAGCAGTTCTGTGGGAAAAAAAGTATGTGATCATATAATTAAAGCCAGTATCACAATGCTGCATTAAGGTAGCACAGGCAGATTTTTGTGGAAATCAGGCTGCTGCCCCCCACCCTCAGCCTGGTCTCTTGCCCCCTGGAATGTGGTTGTAGAGGGGTAAGGGGCCCAGCTGGGTGCGCAGATCGGCCTATATAAGCAATGAAGTGTCCACGCCTCTTGTCATGTTCTTTTAATGCAGTTTTTTGTTTGTAATAACATATATAATGACTGACTTGCTTACCACCTTTAGCTAGATCTCAGAGTAGCAGCTGTGTTAGTCTGTATCCACAAAAAGAAAAGGAGGACTTATGGCACCTTAGAGACTAACAAATTTATTAGAGCATAAATAAATTTGTTAGTCTCTAAGGTGCCACAAGTCCTCCTTTTCTTTTCACCTTTAGCTAGCAAATTCTACTGCAAAGACAAAACCATTTTACATTTCAGCTTCCTCTGTTAGTTCAACAATTGGATCAAAATGTAAAGAACGCCTTCATTTCAGTGCTACTAATCCAGAAGGTAAAAGTGAATTGGCACCTGCCCTTAGTAAGTAAATTGATGTAATACTGTTCTCATCAATGAGTTTCATTCTGCAGTGAGAATGGCAGCCTGGACTCAGTAGTAACTCACAATACAGCTCAATAAAATGTATTGTTGGAACAGTTAAGCGTTTCAGCCTTCATTTCTCTGTTAATTTATCAACTGTAAAAAAGAATCTGTTCAAGGAAATTTTATTGTCAGTATTGTGAAAAAACTAATCGACAGATACAGTTAGTAGATAAAATTGATTCATAGCTCTGATAAATGAACTTTTATTTTGTGATAGAGATGGCAGCTCTAGAAATGTACAAAATAACTTGCAAAATGCACATTGAGATCATTCAGTAGGGAATATGTCAGAAATAACAAAAGCCATGATGGTAATATCAACTCAAATAACATCTTGTTTTTTATTGATGGCACGGGGAGGGAAACAAATAAAATGTTCTTAGTGTTATTGTATTTCTTGTTTTTTTATTGTTGCTAAGTAGAAAAAGAAGAGAAGTTTTACAAGAATGTTAACAAAGAAATTGAAGCTATGCTAAATTCAGGCCCTGGGTCAACAAAGGTCAAGCATATACTTTATTTTAAGCATATACTTAGGTCCATCCCCATTCAGAAAAGCACGTAAGCACATGCTTAAGCCCCTATAACTTCAATGTATACAGCATCAAACCCATGTTACTATAAGTTTCCATAGCTGTACTGGTTCTCATTCTCAGAAAAATCTCTGTTTCTTGGCACCTCAGGAAAATAAATCTCATAATTCTTTGTAAGGGTTTGTTAGGTTAGATTTCATCACAAGCCCATTTTTGGTGAATTTCATCTGATAGTGAAAAGTTAAGTTCGCTAGGCAAATATAAGGGGGAAAAAACAGGCAACTGTCAGGGTTGGTGGACTTTATTAACATTTCACTGTAATTCTCATTTTTTAACTAATTGGAACATTAGAATGGATTGCTCAGTAAAAGCTGACATTTAAAAGAATGGTGTTCCTAGCAAAGGGATAAATAAATACCTGCACAAACTCATTGTCAAGCTTACACTTTTTTAAATATATGAAGCAAGAGTAATCAGTTAATTGTGTGGTTTCAAAAATAGAGTAATAAAAATGAATTATACATCTTGCAAAGAATGTGTCATCTATACATTTATTTAATGGTTTCCTTTTTAATCAGGGCTCCTACTGAACCACTGAATCATGACTTGAGTGGGTGCCGAGCTCTTGGAAAATCTGGTCATAAGGGGGTAACATAATGGGGGAGTTAGATGCCGAACTCCCTTTGAAAGTCAAAGGCATTTGGGTGCTTACTTGACCTTTGTGCCTTTGCAAATCTCCACCTCAGTTGT
Source organism: Caretta caretta (assembly GCF_965140235.1). Classification (NCBI taxonomy): domain Eukaryota; kingdom Metazoa; phylum Chordata; order Testudines; family Cheloniidae; genus Caretta; species Caretta caretta. Next base: position 13,902,363 of record NC_134209.1, read on the forward strand.
CCTGTGTTTGTACAGTGTATAGCAGAATGGGGTCCTTCTCTATGGCTGGGGCTGCTAACCACTATTGCAGTATTTGTAATAAAAAATTAACATGTACATAGTAGCCTAACCTGCACCCATTTTTTAAAATGTTGGCTTGAACTTCTGTGGCAAGCCCAGCAGACTTTGAACCTAGGCCCACAGAGTCACTAAGGAAGCAAACACTGCCATGCTGGCACCTAGCAGCAGCTATAATCAGCTTATGCTCCCCTATCCACAACCCACTGTGGGCACAGACCACAGGAAATCCTGCCTCAAGGAGTTTGACAGACAGCAGCCTCATGGCACCTGATTGTCTTCCCTCCATATATAAATCCAGGCATTTCAGGAAGTGTCCAGGAAACAATGTGGATCACTAGTTAGCTGCCATGACAGCCCTGCAGTCTCTGTTCCTGAACTGCTAGTATTGACCTCAGTTCTGACTTGGACCTTGCCTCCTGTTCAAACCCCGGAATGCCCACATGGACCATGATATCAGTTATTGACCGTTGGTCTTGATCTGTCTCTGGGTCTGCCTTTCAACATGACCCTTGGCCTGAATATTGACCCTGATACTGACTGTGAACCCTGGTGGTTGCTCCTGCTACTAGTCCCACCTACCTTTTCCCAGGATCATGACACTCTGATAAGTAAAATAGATTGTGCCCATCAAGTCTCTCACTGTAAGGCAGGTTTTCTAGAGCTGGCATCATTCAGGTAGCTCTTTAATGAACCCTTTGCCATATTGCAACTTCCTTTTTAAAGTGTGGACACCAGAAATGAACTCAGTATTCCGGTAGGGGTCACACTAAGGCCGTGTACAGAGATAATACCTTCACCTCTCTCTTCCTGTTTGATATCCCCCTGCTTATACATCCACTCCAGCCAAGGGATGGTGTGGAGTACTTAGAACCCACAATGAACCTAACATGCATTAAAATCACTCTGTGTTTTGCCATTAACTTCAGTGAGGCCAGGATTTCACTCACTGACTTTATTTGGAGCTCATTTGTCCTCAGGGTTACCCTACCCTCACTTGTAATTAGCACAAAGCAACCCTTTGAATGGAGCATGGTGACTCAATTCATGCATTCACTTTTTACACTTCCCCACTCTTCTGGCTGGAAACGTCACAATGTGATGGCAGGATGATTAGCAGCTAGAGGTGGGGGACATTTGTTAGTGGAAATTTCTTTTTTAGACAAAGAATACAGATCTGGCAACACCAAAATGTGTCATAAAATCCTGCTGGTTTTGCTGAATTGTTTGTGCTCCCTGAAACTCCCAAACCCTAAAATAAATTCCAAAAAAGTAAAATGTTTTGTTTTGAAAATGTTGAGGAAAAGTTTTGATTCTTTAGTTCAAAATGATTTTTTATTTCAGAATTTCCTGTAATTTTATTTTTTTTAAATGGTCAAAATAGATACAAAACAGTTAGTTTCAACCCAACCGATTTTTTTTCAATTTGCCAAAAATTTCCAAACATTTCATTTACGGGTTGAACTGAAATGGTTCCCCTGCCCCCCATTTTTTGGAATTGCCAGGGGACCGAACAACTATTATTGACACAGCATCACTAAGTCATTAGTGATGACTGTCTGTACCACTGTCTGTACCAAAAGACAGTCATTTGAGTTGGGAAGGGGCTGCTTGTCATGCAGCACACCAGCATTTTGCCTCAGAGGCAGATAAGCACAGCTTCCACTATTGTACTTCACAGCTCAGGAATTTTAATCTCTTCTCCCAGATGGCATGAGGGTCAGGTGTGCTGCAGAGGTATTTCTAATGAAAAGTGATGCATGGCTCTAATACTTCTATGCAAGGAAACAATTCAATAGCAAACTTGCTGAAAAGATCAAAGCCTTGCTAAGCAGGCTGATAAAGAAAAGTATGACATTTACCTGAAATGCAATTACTAATGAATGTATAGTCCCAAAATTAATTTAGGAGGGAAGTCCAGCTAAAATCACAGTACTGTTTGCCCCAAAGTAGCTGATTTAATTTTTCTTTTTACACTTTAAGCACAAAATCATGTAAAATAAACACAATTTCCCCTAAAGTACCATGCCTCTGCATAACTTAAATGTCTTACATGATCCATATTTTATAAGGCTGCTAACAATGTGTATCTTCTGAATATTAAGGACCAGATCCTCAGCTGGTGTAGCTCAAACTAGGACCACTGAAGTCAATTGAATTACGTCAATTTTCACCAGCTGTGGATCTGGCTTGTTGTTTGGGTCCTTGACTCATCAATCCAGCTATACTGGATTACCCCACACTGTAGGGTGGTTCTCTATGATTATAAAAGATTACATGGAATGGAAACTTTTTGGTAGTTGCAGCAAATGAAATAATGGCTCCCTTAGAATAAAAAAAAACAAATCTTCACTGTAAATGGCTGGGAAAGCTGAGTGAAATGGGATGCTGTGTTTAAATTATCCTGAATTTCACATTGCCTGTTCTGCACAAAACTTACATGCCCTTAACGAGACAACATTACAGCCTTACATTATTTATAAATTCACCCAGCCCAGCCCTGTACATCTAAGTCATGTTGAGTCTAGAACTTGTATTTTCTCTTTAAAGGAGGTTGAATTGGATCTTTTCTACCTAAACAAGAGTACATTTTATTTCACTTCTAAAAGCCTGAGGAATGGGGAGATAAATGGTTTTTTTTAGCAATTCACAAATCAAATATTGAAGAGATAATTAGTAGAAAGTCTTCTTGTTATGAGAGAAAAGTAAATGGCTCAGTAGCAGCCTTGGTACTGAAAGATAAAATGAACGAATGTATCTTCCAGCAGTAGCAAAAGCAGTGTACTTTTTCAAAGGACACAATGTTGTTCAGTAATCCATCACCCACGCTTAAAAGGAATGAGTTGGAACTTTGCTAGTTCACAGCCTAGGACAAGATCTCTTTACACAGTACATATATTATAGTTCTTTAATTGGACCTTGAGGCTAAGATAAAAAAAGACAAAGGAATGTTGTGATATATGCTCACATACCTGTCTTATTTCTACAGATACTCTGTTGTAAAAATGTTCCCATTTTGAACAGCATACTTTGTTGGGTGTTGTCAAAGTTCCTCCCCCACTCTGAACGCTAGGGTACAGATGTGGGGACCTGCATGAAAACCTCCTAAGCTTATCTTTACCAGCTTAGGTCAAAAAGTTCCCCAAGGTACAAAATATTCCACCCTTTGTCCTTGGATTGGCCGCTACCACCACCAAACAAATACTGGTTACTGGGGAAGAGCTGTTTGGAAACGTCTTTCCCCCCAAAATACTTCCCAAAACCTTGCACCCCACTTCCTGGACAAGGTTTGATAAAAAGCCTCATCAATTTGCCTAGGTGACTACAGACCCAGACCCTTAGATCTTAAGAACAATGAACAATCCTCCCAACACTTGCACCCCCCCCCTTCCTGAAAAAATGTTGGATAAAAAGCCTCACCAATTTGCATAGGTGACCACAGACCCAAACCCTTGATCTGAGAACAATGAAAAAGCATTCAGTTTTCTTACAAGAAGACTTTTAATAGAAATAGGAGTAAATAGAAGTAAAGAAATCCCCTCTGTAAAATCAGGATGGTAGATACCTTACAGGGTAATTAGATTCAAAACATAGAGAACCCCTCTAGGCAAAACCTTAAGTTACAAAAAAGATACACAGACAGAAATAGTTATTCTATTCAGCACAATTCTTTTCACAGCCATTTAAAGAAATCATAATCTAACACATACCTAGCTAGATTACTTACTAAAAGTTCTAAGACTCCATTCCTGGTCTGTCCCTGGCAAAAGCAGCATATAGACAGACAGAGACCCTTTGTTTCTCTCCCTCCTCCCAGCTTTTGAAAGTATCTTGTCTCCTCATTGGTCATTTTGGTCAGGTGCCAGCGAGGTTACCTTTAGCTTCTTAACCCTTTACAGGTGAGAGGAGTTTTCCTCTGGCCAGGAGGGATTTTAAAGGGGTTTACCCTTCCCTTTATATTTATGACAGGTGTGTTATTGGGTGAGCTGGTCCTCCAAAAGGAATTTGGGCCCACCCTCACCTGTGTATTGGTTTTCCTCATGGATCATGGAACTTGAAATCCAGGGATGATGTGAATAAGAATGAGCAAGGCCCGCAGGGAATAGGATATGAGGGTCTCCTATTCTTAGAAAGGGACTTAATTCTGGAGAATGTGAGCAGCAGGCTTGGGAAGTTCTTCATAGAAACATCTAAATATCCAGATATGAATCCGGACTCTGACATTATGGACGGTCACCCATCAAACTGAAGAATGCAAAGACTCTGGAGCTTAGTTCATTTACAGTGTGAATCATATTATTTTGGGACAGCTGTATTTGTTGTCAAATAATTATTTTGATAGTAAAATGTGTGCAGTGCCTTTTTATACAGGGGTGTTCCAGTTTCACAGGTGTGGCAGATGGTTGACATCACTATATTGCTTTGGAGCAGGTAACACATGGTAGCAAGGATTCCACCCTTCTGAGTCAAGGCGTTTGTAGTAGGAAGAGAGCCTGAGACCTAAGCCCTTGTATCAGAGGCCTGGTATAAGGCAGGACCTGCTCACAGAATCAGGCAAGAACAGGGCTGATATTGCAGAAATACACATTCCTAAAAAGTGCTAGGCACAGAGCACTCATGCAAACACATCCCAATATCAAGTGGTACCAGAACACTCTGATATCAAGGATGATCCAAAAACATTCCCCAAGGATAATGGGAACACACTGACCCCTCCTAAAAGATAAGGTCAGGATGACAGTACGTAATAGAGATGTTTTGATTGAACCAAGAGGTACAAGATGATGGGTGATAACTAGCTACGTCAGGGGGCAGTAACTAACTATGTCAGAGGGTCAGTACTAACTTGTTTGTATCGGGGTATAAAAATGTATCTCAGAGGGACTATCTTTATCTAGCCTAGGGAGGAACGGAAAGTCCCACCGTTCACTGAGTTGGTCCATTGTAATGGGCATACATGTATTAATGGCCCAGTAGAGTCTGCAAGATACTAGTATCGTGCTTCGTCAACAATAAACCTGGCTGGGTGCCTCCATTCCTTAACAGAGCTTGTGATCATTGGAAGGTTCACTCAAGGTCTGCCATGCCAGCTGTTGGCCCAGGGCTGGGGCAGCACACAGAGGCAGCCAAACATCTATCAACATCTAATCACAGTGTTCTGAATACATTCTGGGGAGACACCATCAGCACAGGTGGTTGGATTTTTCCCCCCTATGGAAAATCTTGACAAAAATGAAAAAGTTATTTTTGTCTATATTTTTCCATGGAAAATTTAGATTTTCTTCTGTAAAAATTCAAACACTGAAATATTTAAGCCAAAAACTTAAACATTTCAGGTGAAAATTAAAATATTTTGATTCAGAAATGTTGTCCTGGTGAATCACGGACATTGTAATTCAGGTGCTTCATGGCCCATTCTGCTCTGTGGACTGGGCTCCCTTGTTGGACTACATCACCCATGATGCACCACAGTCTGACCTTTTGGAAAAGGGAGGCAGGGCCTGTGGGAGTCCTTGGCCATGGTGCACCACAGGAAATGTTATCCAGCAGAGGAGAATGGCCCATAGCGGGAAATGGAGAAATGTACGCACAATATCCATAGACTGCCCCCTACTCCACTACCCAACCAGCACCTCAGGATTCCTCTCCAATGACAGCCATACCTTCTTAACTCCTCTCCCAGCAGCTGTATCAATGAGACAACAACACAGGGAATGACTGCGTATCACCGTGCCTCACTGGGTCACCCCTGAGAGTACCAGATTCGGGACAAACTGCTGAGAAATAGGGCAGACTCACCCCAAACTGGTGGTTATTCTATTATTAGATATACCAAGCCAGAAACAAAAGTAAATTTCTGTCTCACCACACTGGTTAACAAGAAGTCCAAAATGAGTCTCCTTAGGCATCCCAGCCCTTGTTTCATCACCCAGACACCAGACTTTATGATGAGTGGTTACTGAAAACCAATTTAATCACACATAGGGTCCTCTAATCCCAAAAGATCAGCCACACAGCCAAGTCAATATATAACTCAGATCTTACCCAGTAATCACGCTGTTGCCAATCCTTTAGCATCTAATATATAAAGGTTTATTTGTAAGAGAAAACAAAGAGGAGAGAGTTAAAACAGTGAAAGGAATCGTATATATACAATCATTGCAGAGTTCTTGGATCAGGTTTGTAGCAGTGATGTTACAAACTGCTGGCTTGTAAAGTCTCTGGTAACTTCCAGAAGATTGAAAGAAATCTCAAAAGTTTAAGAAATCATGAGTCAGACCCAAAAAACTCATGAGCTTGGCCCAGATATCATCGTATATAATAATGTTTTCTGAGTTGTCTTGTGATATGGCCATATGATGTAGGCCTTGGTCCCAAAGGGGTTAAAATATCTCTGTCCCAAGTCGCCAAGATTAATGCAGTTCCCCTTGGGATGTTTCTCATTGGTGAGCAGGTCACTAATTTTGCCCACGCAGGTTCCCCCTGGAGCAAAGGGAGCATGTCCTGCCGGATCCACTCTTTCCGCCACCGCACACCAGCTCACATTGCTGCTCAGTGGGACTATGAGAGGGGAGAGCAGTGCCTTTACCTCCAGAAGCAGTACCTACACCAGTGAAATACATCACACCTGACGCTGCAGGGAATTTACCTCTCCAAGGGCCAGCCCCACCCCAGGCAGGCCTGTCCCCCTCCATACTCAACAGGGGAGACATGAGAGACCACAGAAAATGCTAACCGTGAGCACAGGAGGGGAGGGGGTGTTGTGGTCCTCTCCAAAATCTTTGAAATTCCCCCTCCCCTGGCAATATATTAGTTCCTCCGCGCCTGTGGGTGACTCCCCACTCCTGCCTGCTGGTTTCCTGACTTTGGCTGCTGTGCTTGCTGCTTGGAGGCCCTCACTCCTTCACTTGGCGTGAGGGGAGGCTCAAAGTTGAACCAGGCCACCTCAGAAATCTTACTGTGGTGAGTCCTTGGGAGAATTGGGAGTGGGGATGATGGGGTGGAGCAAGGAGGGCTGAAGGGGGCTGGATTAGTAGAGGCTGGAGGCAGGGGCCATTGCAGTTGGGCCTAGGGAAGCCCTCCATGGACCTGTGGGCAGCTGCATCCACCTGCCTGATCCCCTCAGAACAGGAGGGGAGCAGACAGACACTACACATGGGCAGGAGCAGCAGTGGCTCCTCTCCTTCCTCGCTCCCAACTCGACCCCTCAACAGGCCAGAAACTCATCGCTTGGGAGCCAGAGACTTCCCCCCGCAGCTGAGTGTGAGGTCACAGCTACTCTGTGGGACAGCATGACATTGGTGCAAGAGAGCATGAAATCAAAGGGGTCTGGGTGACTCTCATGCTGAATGCGTGACACTGGGCAAGATGGCTTATCATAAGACTGCTGCTGGGACTGCATCTGGCCCCTGAGTAGAAGGAGAAGGGTGAGAGTGAAAGGATCCTGGTGTCCTGAGTCTTCCTCCATTTCCACATCCTGTTGGAATTTGCTTGAGCCAGGACTGCAGAACTGAGCCATGCATTTATTAGCAGCAATGTAACAGAAGCTATGGTCGGGTCAGCATGCCACTCAAATGCAGCTTCCTCTCCCTCAAAGCTACCTTGTACACTCAAGACAAATTGTCTGCACCAATAGTTAAACTGAGTAGGAGAGTGATCCTTTCAGAAGGCGATAAATGACACCCAAACTCTGCAGCCATGTTTCTGGGTTTAATAATGTCCAGTGGCAATAGCGAATCCAAGAAGAACCCAGATTCCTTTGTTAAAGACCGTTCCCATAAGGCTGCACACAGATAGTACTGTGCAAGTGTCCCGATTTCAAACTCTGCAAGGTCAGCGCCAAGTCCTCCAGTCCAGTCTCAAAAGTCCTTAATGGGGACATGTGGCATCATTAAAAACAGTCCCCAGCAGCTGGGCAAAACTAATCCACTCTGTCCTTGCTAATGCCTCTTTTGCAGCAAAAGAGCCTTTGGGGCAATATCTATGAACAATGACCATAAAGTGAGACAGAAGGGCCATACCTTCTCTCCTTGCCTCTCAGCTGCATCCCTTCTTGTGCAGCTCTTCCTCCCACACAGCTCTGCAGTCCTGACTCTTCTGAGAGGGAATTGTTTACATCAGAGCTGCAGAATCGTTAGCTTCTAATTATGGGAAATATTATGTAGGCTAAAAAGGTTTCATCGTTTTAAGCTTCCTATCCTAAGTGTCCCCATTGAGCCCAGTGTTTGGAGCTGGAATTTGGCAGAGTGAATAGATCACATAACCCATCCTTGTACGATTGTAATGTGCAGTGCATTTTTATGGGATCACCACAGACATGTTTTGTTCGTAGTTAAACCCTGTCATGTACTGGTAAGGATCTGTTTGGCCTTCATGGTTGATAAGCCCTTAATATCTCAGATTTCTGTTTGAATGTTATGTGTTATTTGTATTGCAGTAGCACTTGGGAACCCTAGCTCTGGACAAGAATCTGGGTCCAGGTCACTCAGCTAGTTAACTGAATATGGATTTAGGAGCAGAGCTTTAGGCTCCTATTTTTGAAAATATTGGTCCTCATCCCATAAAGCGAGCTATTATGTTTATTTCCCTCCTCTCCCCCACCCCCCTATAGATGACATCCTTTTTCTTAGACTGCTCCGATTTGCTGTTGCTGGACCCTTGAAAAGGACTTTGTCATTGTTAAGAAAATTAAAATTCCCTTAAGCCAAAATTTTGGGATGCTGAGGGTTGTCACTTTCCGAGATCATTCATTCCTCTCACAACTGCCAGAAGGAGATGATCAGCCTAAGAGAAATGTCATAATAAATGTATATGATTACCAATTATCTCCAAGGTATTTCCTTAATTCCAGCTTTTCCCATTCTTGCTGGGGATCCATTTGTTGGGTAAGCATAACAATCTTTTATAGATTTTTAATTTTTTTTGGCATATCCTTTCCTTCTATGACTTTGTTATCGTAGGCCTGTGCTCCAAGCAGTTGAACATTTTGTACATGATGAAAGAAAGGCATCCACTGAAGACACCAACTCCTTTAGATGTAACAGAATAGCAGAAAATCTAAAAGGTTGCAAAGTGGGAGTCGCTTGGGCAAATAACACAGCAGATGTCCACGAATTGCAACATTTAGTTCTGATGTTCATACAGCACAAGATGCCACTCACACTCAAGAAGGCTTGCAGTGTTGTAACATGGATACATACACAGACCATATCTGTGCTCTGTACTTCCTGCCACAGCTCATAAGGGAGATAGAGGGTGGGAAAGGTGGTTTTGTTACTTTTGTGCTTCCCTGATCCTAAGGCCATCTGGGCACCATTCTGTCACAATTACAGGGGTCACTGTATCCTGTAATGTTTCCTGGTCTCTTTGAGTGCCCTCACTCAGGTGACAGGCCTTGCCACTTTCAAAAGAGACATGTAACTTTGGGCTGTAGCCTGGAAGTAGCAACTTCACCACTAGCTTGGCCATTGTCTTGTAAATGCCCACAAGAGTTTGTTGGCTCCTTATTTAGAGCTATTGTGTTGTTTTCCTGCTTGTTTTTTTTCAGTAGCCCCCTATAATGCCAATTCCTTGTTGTTATGAATGACTTTGACTTGCCACTGTGAATGACAATGACTAGTCACTGGGCCAGGATTGGGCTAAGAGGGCACGTCTTCACTGGCAATGTTGAAGCATTGCCGCAGCAGCGCTTTAACGTGGCTTCTGTGGTCGCGGCACAGTGCCGGGAGAGAGCTCTCCCAGCGCTCTAAAAAACCCACCCCCACGAGGAGAGTAGCTCCCAGTGCTTGGAGCGCAGCTCCCAGAGCTGGTGCACTGTCTATACCGGCACGTTACAGCGCTGAAACTTGCAGCGCTCAGGGGGTGTTTTTTCACACCCCTGAACGAGAAAGTTGCAGCACTGCAAAGTGCCAGTGTAGACAAGCCCAGAGACTGAGACTGACTCTATAGCCTAGGGATTAGGGTCCTCACCTAGGCCATGGGGGTGCCAAGTTCAAGTCCCTGTTCAAATGACTGGTTAAGTATAGTACAGTTAGTGGAGCAGCTTCACGAGAAGAGAAACCCCCATCCCAGAATATCCCATAGCACACTGGTTAGGATACTCATCTGCAATATTGGAGATCCAAGCTGAAATCCCTCCTCTGTGCCAGGGAGAGGTGGGAATTGAACCTGAATATCCTACATCCCAGAGAGCAAATCATCCCTGTCCTGAGAAACTCACAATCTAAAAAGATTTGTCAGAGACAGAAGTATTATTGCCATTTCCATTTTATAGATGAGGAATTGAGGCAGAGAGCGATGAAGTGACTTGCCCAAGAATGCACAGCAACTCTGTGGCAGAGGAGGAAACTGAACAGACCTCCTGAGTCCCAGTTCATTGCCTTAACAAGAAGACTGTTCATCCTCTCTGATTCTACTACCATGGAGTTATCCTCTGATCCATCAAATCATCCTTCATGCAGCACCTCTCTCATTTTATTCAGTCATATTAGAAACTCCTTGCCATCTACAAATAGTGTAAACTTGGCAGGAAAGCTGCTAAGTCAATAATTGTAAACTCTGATTTAAGCATGAATGTTTTTCTTACTCCTGCAGGTCTGTTTTGCTCTGTGTTTAGCCAGGAATATAACAGTTTTTTTTTACTCCAGTGTGTCAAGTGAACTTTAAAACTCCACTCTCTATGCATAACCCTTTCTTCATCCTTTCTTGGAGTTGCACCTAGCAAGGAATGTTAAGAGTAACAAGAAGGGTTTCTTCAGGTATATTAGCAAGAAGAAGATCAAGGAAAGTGTGGGCCCCTTACTGAATGGGGGAGGCAACCTAGTGACAGAGGATGTGGAAAAACCTGAAGTACTCAATGCTTTTTTTCCCTCTGTCTTCATGAACAAGGTCAGCTCCCAGACTACTGCACTGGGCAGCACAGCATGGGGAGGAGGTGACCAGCCCTCTGTGGAGAAAGAAGTGGTTCAGGAATATTTTGAAAAGCTGGATGAGCACCAGTCCATGGGGCTGGATGCACTGCATCCGAGGGTACTAAAGGAGTTGGTGGATGTGATTGTAGAGCGATTGGCCATGATCTTTGAAAACTCATGGCTATCGGGGGAGGTCCTGGATGACTGGAAAAGACTAATGTAGTGCCCATCTTTTAAAAAAAGGGAAGGAGGAGGATCCGGGAAACTACAGGCCAGTCAGCCTCACCTCAGTCCCTGGAAAAATCATGGGGCAGGTCCTCATGGAATCAATTTTGAAGCACTTAGAGGAGAGGAAAGTGATCAGGAACAGTCAACATGGATTCACAAAGGGCCAGTCATGCCTGACTAACCTAATTGCCTTCTATGATGAGATAACTGGCTCTGTGGATGAGGGGAAAGCAGTGGATGTGTTATTCCTTGACTTTAGTAAATCTTTTGATACGGTCTCCCACAGTATTCTTGCCTGCAAGTTAAAGAAGTATGGGATGGATGAATGGACGGAAAAGCTGACTAGATCATCGGGTTCAACGGGTAGTGATCAATGGTTCTATGTATAGTTGGCAGCCGGTATCAAGTGGAGTGCCTCCAAGGTCGGTCCTGGTGCTGGTTTTGTTCAATATCTTAATTAATGATCTGGAGGATGGAGTGAATTGCACCCTCAGCAAGTTTGCAGGTTACACTAATCTGGGAGGAATGATAGATACGCTGGAGGGTAGGGATAGGATACAGAGGGATCTAGGTATATTAGAGGATTGGGCCACAAGAAATCTGATGAGGTTCAACAATGATAAGTGCAGGGTCCTGCACTTAGGATGGAAGAATCCCATGCACTGCTACAGACTAGGCAGCAGTTCTGCAGAAAAACACCTAGGGGTTACAGTGGACAAGAAGCTGCATATGGGTCAATAGTGTGCCCTTGTTGCCAAGAAGGCTAACAGCATTTTGAGCTGTATAAGTAGGAGCATTGCCAGCAGATTGAGGGATGTGATCATTCCCCTCTCTTCGGCATTGGTGAGGCCTCATCTGGAGAACTGTGACCAGTTTTGGTCCCCACACTACAAGAAGGAGGTGGAAAAATTGGAAAGAGTCCAGCAGAGGGCAACAAAAATTATTAGGGGGCTTGAGTACATGACTTATGAGGAGAGGCTGAGGGAACTGGGATTATTTAGTCTGCAGAGGAAAAGAACGAGTGGAGATTTGATATTTGCTTTCAACTACCTGAAAGGGGGTTCCAAAGAGGATGGATCTAGACTATTCTTAGTGGTGACATATGACAGAACAAGGAGCAATGGTCTCAAGTTGCAGTGGGGGAGGTTTAGGTTCGATATTAGGAAAAACTTCTTCACTAGGAGGGTGGTGAAACACTGGAATGCGTTACCTAGGGAGGTGGTGGAATCTCCTTCCTTAGAGGTTTTTAAGGTCAGGCTTGACAAAGCCCTGTCTGGGATGGTTTAGTTGGGGATTGGTCCTGCTTTGAGCAGGGGGTTGGACTAGATGACCTCCTGAGGTTGCTTCCATCTGTGATATTCTATGATTCTATGATTACAGAAGCAAACAAAATAGATTGCCAAGTAAAAGAGGACATGGGAGGTGGGAATTGGAGAACAAAATCTAAAATGCATATGAAATGCTGTACACACTGCTAAAATTGGTTCAAGGTTTTACCTAATACTGGTTGAAGTGGTGAATGCAGTGCAAGGAAAGGAAGGATTGTCTCTTGCAGTTAAAGTACTTGGACTGGCATACAGGAGAGCTGGATTCTATTTCTGGCTTTGCTACAGATTTTCTATTTGATTCTGGGTAAGGCTTTTATCATGCATATGTACAAGATTGTACGTGAAAGCTCACTTCATCCCCCTTAGCTCTTGTCATGTGTTCTGCATAAATAATATATAGAGAGAAATAGACAATGACACACATACAGGTGCACATCAGGTCTTGGGGGGGTGCACACTGTGGTTTCATAGGAATCTGTACAAGGTACAGTAGTGGAAGTGTGTGATTTTCAACAAGGTTCGAGTGAGAGAAGCAAGTTTGAGACTTAATGGATCGTGGTTATTTGGATTTTATTTCCGGGCAGGCAAATGAGGCAGCCAGTTTCCCATTAGGACCCAACAACAGGTAAAATATCCATCTGAGTAAATGAGTCAAAGTGACTCCTGCTAGCCCTCAAGACCACAAAGAAGGCTGATATGATAACGATGTCAAAAGTGATACCATATGACTACAACGATCAATCACAACTAGCTAACCTGGCACAAAAACTGACAACATGATGCAGAAATTATCACAATGCTTTTGAAGCCATCCTACCCATAACAGCAGCAGCAGCAACAACAGAACTAGAACCGTTGTATTAAGGATGCTAGACTGCTTTGTGAGCCACAGAAAGCAGGGAAATGTGCAATTAAGTCATTAAACATTCTCATCTATACTCCACTTTAACCTCAGTTCTCTTTAACCTCAACTCCCTCCCTCCTCATTTAAAACAACTCACATGCAGTCTTTACTTCAGTTGTTACAATTTCATGTGTCTTCATGATTCATATGTGGTTTGTGGCTTTCATAAATTACATTATACATAGTTATATGTATACTATACATGGTGTGCATGAAGTAGAGTGTCAAATTGGAAGCAGCCTGGAATGTTTTTCTGTCATGCTTAGGGAATCTTATGTGAATGGGCAATGTGCAGTAACTCCCCACTTAACGTCCTTAACTCAGCATGCAGGCTTCTGCTCCCTCCCCTGCCTCTTGAATGCCGCAAATCAGCTGATTGCTGCGGGCAGGAGGCAGGGGAGGGAGTGGGGAGGAGCAAGGACATCGCGTGCTGAGTAAAGGGGGAGGAGGAAGGGGGGAAGAAGAGGCGGGTTAAGGGTGTGGGCTTGGGGAAAGTGGGTGGGTGGGCCGAGGGTTGAACCTCCCGCCCCTAGTGCTTGCAGAGTAGGGGAAGCTGCCGCTGCTGCTGCGCAACGTGCTTCTCCTAGCTTACAGCACCTTCAGCCTCCTTGCCTGCCTCATTGTCTCCAGTGCCAGTGGGCTGTGCCTGAGTGGGGTAAGGCAGGGGCACCTCCCAACTATAGTACTGTACTGTATGGTAAAAAAAAAATTCCCTGGAACTTAACCCCTCACATTTACATTCATTCTTATGGGGAAATTGGATTCGCTTAACATTGTTTCACTTAAAGTCACATTTTTCAGGAACATAACCACAACATTAAGTGAGAAGTTACTGTAAGTTGTTAATGCATCTTTTTAATGCAGAAGTTAGAGAACTGAAATCTGCGTAAGGGCACACATAGCTGCCTTCATTATAGAATTTGCTACCACTTCTTTCTTTTTTCTTTTTTAAAACAAACCAATACATTTAAATGCAAAAAATGGAGTTAATGCAACTCTGAGAAAAGTGAAGAAATGCAAAACTTCTGATTCCAGTATCAACACCAATTAGCCATATTTACATGTACTATGGTTTTGATAACTGCTTACACTGTTGAACAATTGTTATAGAGTTAGTCAGACAGACATTTTCTCCATTAAAATATTGACTTTTTGGTGAAATATGAAAAATTGAAATATTTTGGCTGAAATCTGAAATACTTCTATTCTAAATAGCACCATAGTGTATCATGAGAATGGTAGTTCAGGTGTCTGATGTTTCCATTCTCCTCTATGGGCTTGGCTTTCTGGCAGGACTACATCTTCCATGATGCTTCGCTTTCTCCTCTCTTGGTGAGGGGAAAGGTTTTCATAGTTTTTTTTTATTGTCAGGTTGCTTCATGGGAGATGTAGTCCAGCCAGAGATCCTGCCCCAGAGAGGAAAATGGGACTGTAACACACTCAAATGACAACTCCCATAAAACACTCCAACACCATTTTAAACTGAAATAGTTATCTTATGGCCAAAGCTTTTTGATGTTGGGGCATTCAGTTTTTGAACAAAACATCAGAACTTTTCTGTGAAAAGCAAACACTTTTTGTGAAGAATTTCATTTGCCCAGAAACCCAATTTTCCATGGAAAATATCACCCAGCTCTAATGCCTTTTGTACCCACAGTTCATGCTGACCTCACTGGGCCTTTTTAGATGTGCAAGAAATGCAGGACCCAGGTCTATGATCTGTAATGTGGTCAAGTTGATGTCATTATTGGAACCTGAACTGTTCAGTTTGTGATCTTTAGAGTGTATCTGCACTCCAGTTGGAGGAGTGATTGCAGTATGAGTTGGCATATCCATACTAGCTTTACTCTAGCTAGCACGCGAATACAGCAAAGAGGCAGTGGGCTTCAGGGTGGCTGCGCAACCTACTGGGGATCCTGGGAACATATCAGTGTTGTTAGCCCCCATGGGCTGCACTGCAATTTTAGCCATGCTAGCTAGATTAAAGTTAGTGCAGGTATGCCCACATGTGCTGCAATCATATATCTGATTACTGTGTAAACCTACCCTAAGTGTTCATATTTGCAAATT
This sequence comes from Caretta caretta, assembly GCF_965140235.1. Lineage (NCBI taxonomy): Eukaryota > Metazoa > Chordata > Testudines > Cheloniidae > Caretta > Caretta caretta. Next base: position 13,917,860 of record NC_134209.1, read on the forward strand.
TCCTGTTGCATTAACTTATATGATTGAATTTAGGGATTGATTATTGCTGCGTCTGTACAGGTGCACAAATCCGTTACACTTTTTTGAGAACCTGCATCTTCAACGCCTACTGGGGCTATGACTAGCAAAGTCACATTATATCTCGTAGCATATAGATACATCCCATGCTCAACGGGAACAAGGGCTGAGCTTCAGCACCTTTATTTCTAGATGGAGCAGAGTATACTGCAAACAAATCCTTGATTTAACTTTTATTTTATTATATTATTATTATTGTTGAACTGGAACAAGGGGAAATGCTTCAAAGCATGGACGAAATGGAATGCTGAAAGAAGGAAAGATGAAAGTTGCTATGAAATCTGATGAGACTTGTTTTGCAGGGCTCATGGCTACTTCACGGTTCTGTCCTGTGCTACCACTGGTGCTCATTTGGTTGGTAGTCCGCTAGTAACAACGGTCATGCAGTGGGATTTTTTTTTCTTTTGAAGATTTTTTTCTAAGGCTTGAAAGACACAGCTTTGTCAGGAATAGTAAGGAGCTTTCAAATGAATCTTTTCACATGAAATAAGACTGAGAAGTTCTCAGTAATTGAGCTGGGCAGGGAAAGCTGGAATTGTGTGTCGTGTAGGCTGTGAAGAAGTGCATGATTAATGTGGTACCTTTTGACCCACAAAGGGGAAAATATAAGATCAGAGTAGTGCAGATAAGAACAGGATAAAGATCCCATTGTCTATCTCAGAAGAATACGCATGGATAACTCTGCAACCAGATGCAGCAGTCCTTATGTAGGAAAACATATATTGACCGCAGTGGGTATTTTAACTAAGGAGTGCAGTATTGGGTATCAGTCCATATGGTCAAATTTTAATTTGCACAGTTATATCCTGCCTAAACTACCCACTCCAATTTCAGGTGGGTAGAAAATTGTTCTTCATTTTCTGTCAAATGATTGGGTCCTGTGTACTGTTAAAATACTGCCACACTTCACCCCAGAGGTAGCTGCATTTCAGATGTGAATGAAGAGAATATTGGTTACTAAGTGTTCAGTATATAAGACCTTTGGAATACACTTGCTGAAGTCAATAGAAGACGCTGCTTGCATCCAAAGCCAGAATATGGCCCCATAGTTTGTTAAATACTTTAGGATCCTTGTGGATAAAGGAACTACATAAATGAGATAAATATTTGCTGGGTTTTATTTTCCTCTACTAACACCATCGAAGTCAATGGAGTTACACCAAAGTAAAACTATTATAACCTTGGATTATGAGTGATTCCTCATTAAGTAAATGCAATTTTAACATAAATTAAATGTATAATTTGTAAATATTCTGATTTCTCAATATGTAGGGTATAAAACCAAACAGAAAGAACAAACAATCATATTGATTAGATTAAGGACTTTTTAAAAAAACCATTTGACATAAGCTCTATTCTCTCTGGTAGGTGCAGATATTGCATTCTGTGTCTTCATGTGTGAATATGATAAAGTGACTGTAATGCTATTACAAGTGTTAGGAACATGCAAATTGCCACCCCATCCCAGACCAGCAATCCATCTAGTTAAGTATAGTGTCTCCAACAGTGGCCAGCACCAAGTACTTCAGTGGACGGAGCAAGAATCCCTGAAGTGGATAATTATGGAATCACCTGTCCTTAGGGAAACTCATTCCTAATCTCTGTGTTAGAGATCAATTTATGCACTGAGGCAGGAGGGTTTACAGACATTCCAAATTTAGGGGATTTGTAAAACTCCTCACGAATGTAACTCTGGATGGTTTTGTTATCGATATAAACATCTTGTCTTTGTTTTCATTTTCTTAATCTCTTGGCCTCAATGATATTTTTGCCCCTTTAGATCCAAGCAGCTAGTCAAAGTTTGTGAGTGTTGCACCATGGAGCAGAAATTGGGGGTGGCCAGGTATTTCTTTGATGCAGTTTTGTTTATTTATAAAGAATGTACAAAGGAATGCAAAGGGAATCAAATAGGAAGAAACAGTTTCTTTTGCTCACAGCACCAAGTACTCTCTTTTCAGACAGATGCCATGCCCTCAGCTGCTCCTTTAGGCTGTCTCTCTCTCCCAGTCTTTCTGGTCTGTTCTCAAAGTTTCTTTGTATTCTGCCTCTTACTCCTTTACCCCCCACTCCCCCGACAGTGACCCAAAACAATACTCAGCAGAAGCTCCTGGGCAGGTTCACAAACTCCTTTTTCCTTAGATGGGATGTATGTTTACAATTATGTTAACTGAAGGGTGACTTCACACCCCACATTTGGGGGGAGGGATAGCTCAGTGGTTTGAGCATTTGGCCTGCTAAACCCAGGGTTGTGAGTTCAATCCTTGAGGGGGCCATTTGGGGCAAAAATTGGGGATTGGTCCTGCTTTGAGCAGGGGGTTGGACTAGATGACCTCCTGAGGTCCCTTCCAACCCTGATTTTCTATGATTTCTATCTCAAACCCATAGCAAGGTTTCACCTAGCTATAACAATACCTTGTGCCAATGAGTGCAGGCAACTCAATTGACTTAGATGCATGTACCTGAGAGTAGGTTTCCGCCTTTATACGGTATATAAGGAATACAGCAATACATTACTGAAAAGCCATAGTCTAGACAGCTATAGGGAAAACAGACTTCAACTAGTGGATATCTTCTCTGTGTAAGAAAACAGAAAGTTGGAGGTTTGAACAGCTTACTACAAAGTCATTGCTGCTTCTTCAGTAACTCATTTTGATATTTTGTAATTTGCAAAAATGTGCCTTTGTGATCCCACAGGCTCTTAACTACTTTGTAATGAGTGTGCATGAACAGATGGAAAATGTTTTCAATTTCAGAGAGAACCACTAATGGATGTCACCAGCTATTAGGAAAGCTCAGGTGGCTCCATTTTGGAGAAACAGGTATTGTCATAAACCTCTTCATTTTTAATGAAAGGTTTGCTCATTTCTACCTTGATGCTATGTTGAAGACTGCCTGCACTAGTCAAAACAGATTAGGATTTGAGCTGGAAATTACTCACTGTTAAATAGTGCAGAACCTCAATTCCAAGAATTTCACCTGAAAATAACAAAAGCTGGTTGTAGGTCATTTCAGTACAAGGAAAAATTAATAACTGGAAAATATTTAATTCCAGCAAGGTTAGATGTCTTTCCCACTGTCCCTAACAGACATATTTTAAAAATGTCGGGCTTCTTGAATGAAGATCTGGGACTGCTTTTAACTTCGCTACTGAAAGGAATTGTCTCTATCTGCCTGTCTGTCTATCTAGATTTAACAAGCTTGCGCTATCTGTCTAACTAGATTTCTGTTAATTAAACTAGGGCTTTATGGCCACAAACTACAGATCCTGAAACACAAGGGAAATGGGTGGAACTCCAAAGTGATATCTGATAGGTAACTTTTCCTGGGGGTCCTTGGAGGGTGGGCTTATATTGGACAGTGAGTAGGGATGAGAGATAGAGAAAGGGTACCAAATGTGCCCTGGCTGTGAATTGCAGAATGATAGTGTGTAGGGGAGATTCTTACACTGCCCCCTTTCCTCTTATTTCTCACAAAAGCCAGATCATAAATATTTAAGTCATTTCAGACCATCCCAGCATTCAGGATTCACTCTCATCATTAAGTTGCATTAAGAGGTTGTGGCTTGATCACCTAGGTGATGAGGCTTTTACTGCATGAGATGTAGTTACTACAAGTGCACCTGCCTTTGCTCTGTTCAAACTGACATTTATAATATAGGAACAGATGAGGACTTCTCTAAATCCTTCTTGCGTTAGTCCCATTGGAGACTGTTGAACTACCTGGCTACTCTCTCCAGCCTCAGAGGGCTGCTGCACAAACCCCAAAGTAAATTCCAAGGCTGCATTTCCTTTTCTGTGAGGCCTAACAGGGGTAATATCTACTTTCCTTCCTCACCCAGAGCCAAATTTGCATGTGTGGATGTGTATCTGGGGAGAGTGGAGAGAGAAGAAGAAAGTCAGTGGTAATGCTTCCTACTCTGGTATTCCTCTTGTCTAGCAAATGCCACATATAGTACGACAATGATGGTTAAGGGAACAGAATTAGACACACAGAATGTAGTGTGAAATGCCGATCTTAGCCACTCCTAATCTCTATTTTAACTCTGTTCATAACCAAAACAATGCACAACAATTATTTCCAAACATTATTATAGAAAATAAGTGACTGAACTGAAATGCATAAAATCTGCAAAATGATGTGTTGTTTGCTAATGGTTAGATTGTGACTTTAGCAGCCTCAGCCATGCGAGGTGCTGTAAACACACAGCAAAAAAAGATGGTCCCATCCACAAAGAGCGTCCAGTCTTCGCCAATGTGCCTAGCTAGATGGGTGGGAAACCCTCTTACATTGCTTTATGAACAGGGAACACCCCTTTGTTTTTACCCAAGAAAAATTGAAATGAAAAATTTTCACTGGAAACTTTTTTTTCTTAAAATGTTTTAATTTTTTTGTGTGGAAAATTTTAAAGAAAATGGAATATTTGCTTTGCTTCAATTCAAATGGAGATTTTCATTTCACTATTTAAACAAACCCTTGAAATTTCCATTTGTGATTATTTCCCCCTTTTCCTGCTCTCCCCTTTTTCAAAATTTTGTCACTGAATGCACTGGAGTGAATGATGTCTGGGTTTTCTTTTCTCCCACTTCCCCCTCTCTAACATTGCAAAATGTCTCCAACTTTTGAAAAGTTCCAAAGTGGCAAAGTTTCAGTATTTTGTTTTGCTTTTTTACCACTTTTTCCTTGAAAACTTTGACCAAATTGAAAATGTGTTTTGGTTAATAAACAACAACACTTTTTGTCCCAACCCCCCCAAAACGTTTTGTCAAGAACACTCTGATCAGCCCTACTTCTCACACAGAAAGACCCTCTGGCCCCCTAATATCTCCCCAGTTACCTGTGTCCCCATGACATTTTTGATACTTCATCTGCTTTTATTTAAATCTGATTTCTATAATTTTCTCTTCTGCGATGAGGCTGAGTTTGTTTTAAGTTTATTTTATTTCAATTCACCTTCCAGAGGCAGAATTAAAAATCTTATGAACAGCTGTGCTGAGGAGAGCCCCATAGACCAATAAAAGGGGCAGGTGAACCAAAGACACAATGCTCCAAACATAGAACAACAGCCACGCTGCCTTTCTCCAACTCGGCATAGACTGTCACAGATGCCTTTTTTGCATCCAGTCTCTTGGAATTTCAAAGGGGCAAAGCAATCAGCTGTCAGACTCAGAAGGTGACCTTAAAGTGAGGCTAGAACTTTTGCTGCAAGTAAGAGAGAATGAGAAGCTAGCTTTTAAAGCAGGGAGCAAGGGTATTGTCTCACTGAGCACTGTAAAAGTGCTTTGTAGAAAAGGCTTCTTAAACAGTATAGTCAACTGGACCCTGGCTCTGACATCTGATCAGCCATCCATTGTGGCAGGACTTCCTGAATAAAAGCCCAATTCTCCACCTGGTGGGAGAAAACTAAATGTGACAGCCTGGCTTTTTGAAAGCGTAAGATGCTGACCAGTTAGCTTGCACTAGTTTTTCGTCACGGAAAGAGTTTGTGAGCAAATCTCTCTCTCATACACACACACTCTCCTTCTCTCAAAATCCTCCATCTCATTTCTGGTTTATCTCAGCAGTCTCTCCCCACATTCATGAACACACCTTTCTAGAATAAATTTCTATAACAATTCTGCAGAAGTTGATCACCCTTGCTTGGGTAGATTTTGCGTTTGCTCCACCTATATATTTTTCAGGACCTGTGATATGTAAATGTAATAGTCCAAGCACTGACAGCCTGTGGGAACCTATGAATTCAGTGTCATCTCTTTGTCAGTTAAGACAGTGTTCCCATGTGAAAGAGGGCACTTGCCCTGTTGTGCTCCCTGTTAGGCAGGAGTGGCTCTGAGGCACCCTGCCTCAGTTTCCCCTTCTTCTCAGAGCAACTTAAAAAGTCCACACAGTCCACATATTCAAAATACTCATCTCCTGGGATCCAATTTATTAAATCCTGCACAGAGTTGTTCAAAATAAAACTCATATCTATAAAATGTTCGCCCTAGTTTCAGCTGGGCCCAGCCCCTCTTCTATGAGCATCTGTCTTCCTGCTCTCCCAGGACTTCTTGTCTGGGGTTTGGCCACTCCATAGGCCTTCCCTGCTGGTGTCTTCTCCCTGCTGAGTCAGGACCCTTCTTACTCTTTGCAGTGCCTCTTTGCATCTCTCAGCACCTAGCTGCAGCCCTTTCTCTCTCCAGATGTCTTACTTATCTTCTGTAGGCCTGGTTGGGTCACTTGCCACCTGGGTCTCATGAGCTTAATTTTCCCCAACAGGGTGGTGAGTTCAGCTTTTCACAGGTGGCCTGAGGCCCATTTCCCTTATGGGGCCAACCATCCTGTGACATCCCAGTAGTCCAGACATCTCCAAAGAAGATGGAAGAATTAGAAGCCATGGAGTGGAACCATTCAGTTCTTTTGGCCAGTGTCATTGATCCTCAGAACTTATTTTGACCACATACCAAAAATTTCCCAGTTTTCCACAGAGCCCAGGAAATAGATTTTCCATCCTTTGCCCAAATCCTGTCAAACAATAGAAGAGGCAGAATGTAGATGGTAGGGGCACAGTTGAGCACTATGTTAGTAGAACAAATTGATCATTTGGTCTGCTTGTCAATTCTCCCCTGAGCACACAAGCAAAGGAAATATTGGAACCCTCTATTCGATGGATTTATCTGTGTATCAGAGAAGTGTGCAAAGCATGACTCATGCCACCTCCAGATAACACTGCAGCACGCTGGACTAGGGCAGTGACTCCAATTATGTGCTGAAAGGGCATGTGCATCAACTGAAGAGATCTGCAAAGCTGATACCTGGGTGAAATGCTGCATCCTTCTCAACCATGTCACAAGCTACACCTGCAGTCAGCTGTGGAGACAGCATGCTTTAGAAGGGTTCTCCAGGCTGTAGCAGTTTCTGATTTTAGTGCCAAATGCGGGAAAAAAAATCCAATTTATTTCCCTCCCTACTCAGTGCTAGCTAACTACTCCATTTAGTGCCGCACTGGCATACAAGATAGAGAGGGAGACGAAAATGTATTTTACCTGGTAATTTCCCAGCTATCCTGTGGCACTTAGGGCTTGTACACCCTAGCACTTACTTCGGTATGACAAGTCGCTCAGGGGTGTGGAAAAGCCCCCCCCCCCGCCTTGCCAAGCAATGTAAGTCACACCAGCCTCGGGAAGGTGAAGTAATGATGCCGATGGGAGAGCTCTCCCGTCGGCATAGGGTGCCTGCACTAGCCGTGCTACAGTGGTGCAGCTATGTCAGTACAGCTGCACCGCAGTAGTGATTCAGGTGTAGACTAGTGCTGAGATATTCCTGATGCGCAACAGAAGAGTAAATTGGCAGATAGATCATTATTATTTATTGTTTTTATGGCTGTAGTGCATAGGAGTTCCTGCCATGGACCAGGACCCTGATGTGCTAGGGGCTGCACAAACACAGAACAAAAAGGCAGTCCCTGCCCTGAAGAGCTTACAATCTAAGTATAAGGCAAGGGACAACAGGTGGATACAGACAGCTGGGGGAGCACAAGGAAACAAAGATAGTACTGGTCAGCATCATAGGCTGTGGTCTCAGCACACCAGGGGCCTAACTGTTGTCAAGTTTTTTGTAGGCTTCATGGAAAAGGAGATTTTAAGAAGGATGAGGAGGTAGCTCTGTGGATGTTTATGGGGAATACCTCCTAACACCACCTGACACTAAACTGGGAGGAGAGGTAGATACGCTGGAGGGTCAGGATAGGATACAGAGGGCCCTAGACAAATTAGAGGATTGGGCCAAAAGAAATCTGATGAGGTTCAACAAGGACAAGTGCAGAGTCCTGCACTTAGGATGGAAGAATCCCATGCACCGCTACAGACTAGGGACCGAATGGCTAGGCAGCAGTTCTGCAGAAAAGCACCTAGGGGTTACAGTGGACGAGAAGCTGGATATGAGTCAACGGTGTGCCCTTGTTGCCAAGGCCAATGGCATTTTGGGATGTATATGTAGGGGCATTGCCAGCAGATCGACGGACTTGATCATTCCCCTCTATTTGACATTGGTGAGGCCTCATCTGGAGTACTGTGTCCAGTTTTGGGCCCCACACTACAAGAAGGATGTGGAAAAATTGGAAAGAGTCCAGCGGAGGGCAACAAACATGGTTAGGGGACTGGAACACATGACTTATGAGGAGAGGCTGAGGGAACTGGGATTGTTTAGTCTGCAGAAGAGAAGAATGAGGGGGGATTTGATAGCTGCTTTCTACTACCTGAAAGGGGGTTCCAGAGAGGATGGCTCTAGACTGTGCTCAGTGGTAGCAGATGACAGAACAAGGAGTAATGGTCTCAAGTTGCAGTGGGGGAGGTTTAGGTTGGATATTAGGAAAAACTATTTCACTAGGAGGTTGGTGAAGCACTGGAATGGGTTGCCTAGGGAGGTGGTGGAATCTCCATCCTTATAGGTTTTTAAGGCCCAGCTTGACAAAGCCCTGGCTGGGATGATTTATTTGGGGATTGGTCCTGCTTTGAGCAGGGGGTTGGACTAGATGATCTCCTGAGGTCCTTTCCAACCCTGATATTCTATGATTCTAAGATTCTAAGCATGAGGGGCAGTGTGAGAGAAAGTGCAAAGGTGTACAATAGTGTCTGGCATCATTGGCTAATTAGAGGTGGGAGTCCTGCTCCCCAATTCATTTTCTTTCAGAGGAATTTACTCCTTTTACTGGAAGAGGTCTAGTCTGACCTCCTGTCTTACACTGACCATAGAACTTCCCCACAATAATTCCTATAGCAAAGCTGTTAGAAAAACATCCCATCTTGATTTAAAAAATTTAATGAGGAAGAATCCACCACAACCCTCAGTAAATTGTTCCAGTGGTTAACTACTCTCACTATTGAAAATTTCCACCTTATTTCCAGGCTGAACTTGTCTAGCTTCAACTTCCAGCCGTTGGGTCATGTTAGACCTTTCTCTGCTAGACTGAACAGTCCATTATTAAATATTTGTTTCTCAGGAAGGTACTTATAGACTGTGATCAGTCACCCTTTAGCCTTCTCTTTGCTAAGCTAAATGGAAGGTTCGGTACAATACAATGAGGAATCCAAGAACAGCCAAAGTTCAGCTCATTTTATCTCTTCCACCTTCAAGCACATCATGACAGGACGTATTTACCCCCTAAAGGGTAAATTTACCCCATACGTATTTACCCCTTACAGGGTCCTGGGCCAGAACCTGGTGGAGTGAGAGGGCCCAGGCTCCCCTACCAGCCCCTTTCTGCATTAAGGATGGCATGGCCCCACTAATCATTGAGTGACACTGCCAATGAGTACCAACCATCGCACATAGGTCCTCATGCAAGTGTTGATGTTCAGAATGTGAAATGATTCCCTTTGTCAGCTGGGTTGCCAGGGGGCAGGAAGCTCATCTAGACAAGTTTGCTGTTTCCAGGAACTTTGAAACTTCTGCCAAGAGGTTTTTTTTATTTGTATATGCCCCTGTTCAACTATGGCTTCCAAAAACTTGCAGAGCTAAAAGGATGTTTTCCTAGAACCATGCAGTTAGAAAATACCACAAGGGTTGTCCAGTCTATCCTCCTGCCAAGATGCAGGATTAATCATGAGGGTTAAGCCCTTTTTACTTGCCTATACAAAATTCTTTACTATATCTACCATTGTTCCAAGGGACTTTTCCCCACTGGCAATACATGATTTCCTTACCTTTTAGAGCTACTGTTGATTCCAATCTGTACAATTCAGCACAGAGCACTGATCACTTCTATAAATGTTGTAGCGGAATTGCTTTTCCTATTTTTCAAAGCTTTCTTTGAGGAAACAGCAGCTCTTTAGTGCTATACAACTCCACCACATGGTGACTCAAAACTCAAAGTTTTATCCTTCCCTTAAGTGGTAATTTCTATTATTCTGAAGGTACGAGACAGAACCTTCAAGTTCTTTTAACAGTTTTTCCAATGCGAATTAATGTAATTGTATAACTTTTGTGAATTTGATAACATCTGAGTGTTCTGGCTGCACCAGGTCAAGAATTCTGCAAGCGTAATCAGTCTTATTTCATAGACAACTGAAGAAATTCTTTGTTTGTGTTTCAGTTACAGTTCACATCTTTTGAGGTTTGGGATTTGAACAAAGTGAATGAAAAGTTCAGTGTTAAACACTAAGATCCAGATCCTCAAAGGTATTTAGGTGCCTAACTCCCAGTGGATCTAGCCCTTAAGCTACCTCCATTGGTTGACCCATACCTCTGGGCAGAACTCACTGCAGGATCAGGGCCTAAACCTGGGCATGGTTATGGATCTATCTTCCTCAAAGCTCAGACCAAGCTCAGTCAAAACAGTCCAAGTCACAGTCTGTTTTTTTTTAAGCAAACTGTTTGAAGAGGACTACGTTAGTGCAAACTAGGGACTTTAAGTCCATGCCCATAGCATCCACACAGGGGAGCTACAGCCCAGCTCTTTGGTGCATGCTACTGTCCACATCCCGTTATTCTGAAATGCGGGGCAGGGTAGACATGCCCATAGTTCAAGATTTAGGTATCTGCCAGGTTTCAGGCCCTTCAGGGTGAAAGATTTTCACAGCTCTATCTAGAACCTTAATAGGTTTTGAATGTCATAGCTCTGTGGAATGTATTGGAACTGTGACAAAGTTCCTCCTCTGCCTTGGTGGGTCCTGCGCTTATTGGTGGATTTTCTTGACTCAGAAGTTCATGGCAGCCCTCAGCTTGGTCACTTTTGTGGCTCAAATCTGCCATTCACTCAGTTAGCCTCATCACGGCCAGCATGGGGAAAAGGAAGAAGAACAATCCCCAATGTCTCTGCTGATCCACCTAGTGGATCGGGGAACAGGCCAGAGACCTTCCCCTCTGGTGGGACCCACAGTCCAGTTCAACTCCTCCAGTATCAGGTAGGGAGTTGGGGGGGATGGGGGGAACCCGGGCCCGCCCTCTACTCCGGGTTCCAGCCCAGGGCCCTGTGGATTGCAGCTGTCTAGAGTGCCTCCTAGAACAGCTGCGTCACAGCTACAACTACCTGGGCTACTTCCCCATGGCCTCCTCCCAACACCTTTTTTATTCTCACCACAGCACCTTCCTCCTGATGTTTGATAATGCTTGGACTTCTCAGTCTTCTAGTAGTACGCCTTCTCACTCTCAGCTTCTTGCACCTCTTGCTCCCAGCTCCTCAAACACACCACAAACTGAAGTGAGCTCCTTTTTAAACCCAAATGCCCTGATTAGCCTGCCTTAATTGATTCTAGCAGCTTCTTGATTGGCTGCAGGTGTTCTAATCAGCCTATCTGCCTTAATTGTTTCCAGAAAGTTTCTGCTTGTTCTGAAACCGCCCCTGTTGGGAAACGGAACGTCCTTTGCTTGCTCCTCAGCTATCTGCTTTCTATTCTTTTCTAAAGCCCCCTGGCCTGGATTTTCTTACTTTTTGAACCTGCCTTAGTCCCCCCCCCACTGGGCCAGATGCTTTTTTTTGCTTTGTTTTGATTCTTTGCTTTTTTTTCTTCTTGCTACGTGCTGGTCGGCCCTCAGCTTGCCACCAGCACCCGCCTCCCCACGCCTGCTTTCGGGCGCAGCTATTTGCCTCAGCTGAGCCCCCCGGAGGAGGGAAGGGGAAGATTGCCGATTTTGCTGTCCGGAGGGGGGAGTGGAAACCCCCAGACCCAGCCGTTTTGCTGGCAGCTCGGACTTTACAACATTCTCAGCATGCCGGAAGCCTTGGAACACAGCCAACACAGCTGGAGAAGAAGATTTCAGAAGACAGAAGAAATAATCCAGGGGAGCTATAAATCACCGTGAAGAGGGCCGTAAGGCTGAGTAATTATCTGAATTATACTCTCGTGGGGGGGAGTTTGACTGTGGTTATTTGCGTTTGTGGCGGCACAGGGGGTGTGGCACGGAGCCCCCCCGATCCATCGGTGCCCCTAACCCCCCTACCATTACTACAACTGTCACGGCCCCCGCGCCGTCCGTCCCTGCTGGCAACCTGCCATCTCCCTTCGGATCCAGCCGTTCGCTTTGAACTTTGCCTTTCGGACCGGACATAACAGCCGACCAACCGAGAGTCTTTGGACAAACGTGTGTGGGTCTGCACCCCCCCACCCCGGATTGCTTATCCCACCGCTTGCCCCTATTACTGGACCCCGACTTTGTTCCCCCCCCCCAGTCCAACCCCCTTGGCATTCCCCCCCCCCCCGCCTGCAGCCCAGCGGGGAGGAGCGGTTACTTTGCTTCCCCCTCCCTCCTCCTCCTTCCGGTGTCTCCCTGTCTCTCCCTGCTCACAATGGTGGGGAATGAGAGGGGCGAGGCCCCTCCAACAAAATCAGTTGTCCCTCCCCCACCTCCCCCCTGCCCGACCCCCAAGGTCCCCCCCGACTATTGTTAAGATACTTGCCACCCCCCCCCCACTGGGGCACTGGCGGCAGGAGGCACCGGGGTGATCACTGCTGCTGCTGCGCCCACCGCCCCCCCAGATTCTAGGACCCCCCCCCCCCCAGCTGGCCAGAAGGGCCAGGGCGGGACGAAAGGAAAGGGCCCCGCTAAAACCACTAAGCCCTCCATGGCAGGGGCTGCCCCCACCACTGTGGCCTTGTCATCAACCGTGGCGCCCCTCCCTGCGTTTCCCTTCACCAGCTCTGCGATTGTCCCTCCCCCGGCCCCAGGACGTATGCCCGGGCGGTGATGGGCTCCCCCCTGCCTGCTGCCTCGTCATCTCGCCCCCCCCCCTGCATCTGCTACCATCACCAGTGGCCGGGGCCCTTTCCCCGCCTGGACCAGGAGGCATGGTGTCCGTTGCCTCCTGGTGCCCGCCTCGCCCCACGTGGAGACATACGTGCAGGCGTTGGTGAAGGTGGTAGGACCCACGGCTATTGTGGCGGCCTCCAAGATGTATGGGAAGGTCGTTTTTTTCTTAGCTTCGGAGGCTGCCGCCCAGGAGGCGGTGGAGAGGGGCCTGGCGGTGGGGGGGGTGTTTGTCCCCCTAGAACTGTTAGAAGACCTGGGCGTTCGCCTCGTCCTTACCTCCGTTCCTCCCTTCTTACCCAATGCTGCCCTCTCCACTCTCTCCACTCTGGGGAAACTTGTCTCTGTCATCTGCCCTCTCCCGTTGGGCTGCAAGGACCCCACCCTCCGTCACGTTTTTTCGTTCCGCTGGCAAGTGCAGCTTCTACCACCGGCAGGGGCGCGTGACGAAGAGGCGCTTGAGGGGTCCTTTCTAGTCCCCTACCAGGGAGCCCGCTATCGGGTCTTTTATTCTTCCGGAGAGGCCCGGTGCTACCTCTGCCGCTCAGCGGGGCATGTCCGCAGAGACTGCCCTTTGGCCCGGGGGGGAGGGGCACCCGAAACCCCCGAGACCCGGCAGGACATCGGCCCTGTCGCTGCCGACGCCCCTGGCTGCCCGGCACCTGAAACCAACCCTCCTCCTACTCGACCCATCGCTGCTCCCATCCGGGCCCAAGAGATACCTTCCCTACAACGCCCGGGCGAGCAAGGGAGTTCCACCCTTGCTAGTACCAATCCAGCAGAGCCCATGGAAGAGGGTGTGGCAAGGATATTAGCGGGTATAGGAGAGGGCCTGCCCCAAGGAGAAACCCCCGCCCCTCATGCTGCCTCACCGCTACCCCCCCGAACCCATGAACCATCGCCTCCGCCCGCCGACACGACCCCTGCTAACCAACCCCCTGATGACGCTATGGAGGGCTGGACCCTAGTCCAGGGGAAGCGAGGCAAGCAGAAGGCTCGAGCTCCGCTGCATCCATCTGACACGGAAGCCCCCTGGAAGACCAGGAAAGGAGGCACTGATATCGAGCCTCCTGCCACAGCCACGAGTGAGATCCATCCGCTGGTGTCGGGAGGGGAAGACGGACTGGCATTGGAGGGCAGAATCCCCCCTCCACGGGAGACCCTCCCCTCCGAGACTTCTGAGGACGCCCCTTCTGCCTGGATACCACCCGAACCCCCCGCGGACCCCGAGGCGACCGTTGAGGCGGGCCCTAGAGGAGAGGCCCCCTGGGTGGCAGGAGCTGGCGTCTCCCCCGTGTATGCGGAGATTGAGGCCCTAGATTTGACCCCGGTCACCCAGGGAGGGGATGATCTGCTGCCGGCTGGCCTCGAGCTGGGCAACCTTACCCCAGCCTCCCTTTCCCCATGCTCCCTCCCCCTAATTGCCTTCCCGGGCGAGCACCCTGCAGAAGGTGGTCCACCACCTGATGCCATGGCTGCTAAGACCACCATGGAGCCAGTGCCTAGCATTATTGGGAGCCCCCTCCCTTACCCCTTAACCCTCGACTCTGCTCAGGAGGCACTTTCCTTTAGCTGCTCGCCTCCTGAACCCCAGAGCCTTACCTCTGCCCCTGCCCCCACCCCTGTCCCTGCCCAAGTCCCCTCCTCCTGCAATGCTAATGCCGCCCCTGGGGTTATTTCCTTTCCGCCTTTCGCAGATTCCCCCCAGGGAGCAGTCTTTGCACTTTCTAGCCGCGACCCATTAGGAGTGGCAATTTTTTCCCTGCCATCCCCCTCCACCCCAAGGCGTGAAATGAATTTAATAACCCCAGCCTGTCAGATGCCCCGTCGGTGGTCCGCACCCTGTCTACCCGCCTTAGCGGACCACGAGGCTGTATTAAGAGTCCCACCAGGGAACACCTCGGAAATTGTAACCCCACCCCCCCATGAGCTGCGGCATGCACTACGGAAGTTCCTAGAACACGCCCGTGGCACCCGCAATAGGGCACAGCTGGCTCTTCAGCTATGGGGGGACTTTGATCAAATCCTCCAGGCCACAAGGGCCCTTATAAAGGAGGGCAGGGGGCAAGGAAGGCGCGGTGCTGCAGCCTACGAGCGAGCCCGCAGCTTCCGACGCGATCTACTCACCCACGGGATGGGACACGGGTTGCTGCGCAACCCACCAGGGGCCCTGAACACCCCCGCCAACATGAAACCCCCACCCCCCCAGCCCTCCGCATGACGCCTCTTATTATTGCGACCCTGAATACCAGGGGCTGTAGGATGGCTCTCCGCAGGTCCCAGGTGCTCTCTTACCTTCGGGAAGGGGGGTACTCTGTAGTTTTCCTGCAGGAGACCCATACGGACCCGGCCGCCGAGGACAAGTGGCGGCTGGAGTGGGGGGACGGGGTATACTTTAGCCACTTCGCGACTTGGCAAGCTGGAGTGGCGACCCTGTTCTCCCCCAACCTACGGCCCGAGGTGCTAGGGGTCACTGAGGCCGTGCCAGGCCACCTGCTGCACCTTCAAGTCCGTATGGAGGGGCTCATGGTCAATCTTGTTAACATCTATGCCCCGCAAATGAGCTCCAGGCAGCCACAATTTTATCAGCGGGTGTCCGACTTTCTCGGCACCCTGGATTCGCACGAGTGCCTGGTCCTGGGAGGGGACTTTAACACCACCCTCGAGGAACAGGACTGCGCAGGGGCCGAACCGAGCCCGGCCGCCGCGAATATTCTCCAAGGGATAGTTGAACATCACTCCCTAGTGGACGTCTGGCGTGACCATCACCCAGATGACACTTCCATGTTCACCTTTGTCCAGGTGGAGGCCATCGGTCACACCACTCTCGGTTGGACTGTATTTACTTATCCCGTTTCCATCTTTCACAGGCCCACTCCTCCGCCATTCGGCCGGCCCCATTCTCCGATCATCATTTAGTCACTGTAACGGTCTCCCTCCATGCAGAGAGACCGGGGCCGGCCTATTGGCACTTTAATAACAGCCTGTTGGAGGACGAGAGCTTTGTGATGTCCTTCCGGGAGTTTTGGCTGGCCTGGCGAGAGCAGTGGCGTGCCTTTCCCTCGGTGCGGCGATGGTGGGATCTCGGGAAGGTGCGCGCCAAGCTCTTCTGCCGTGACTACACTCGGGGCACCAGCCGACGGCGAAATGGAACGGGAGGTCTTAGAGATGGAGAGGCGCCTAGCCGCCGATCCTGAGGACCCGTCCCTCTGCGGAGCGTGCCGGGAGAAGCGGGAGGAGCTCCGGGCCCTTGAGGACCACCGGGCCCGAGGTGCCTTCGTTCGGTCCCGCATCCGCCTCCTTCGGGAGATGGACCGCGGCTCCCGCTTCTTCTATGCTCTGGAGGAAACGAGGGGGGCCAAGAAACACGTCACCTGCCTTCTTGCGGAAGACGGCACCCCCCTCACGGATCCGGAGGAGATGTGTGGGAGGGCCCGTGACTTCTACACAAGCCTTTTCTCCCCGGACCCGACCGATCCTGGCACTTGCGGGGTGCTCTGGGAGGAACTCCCCACGGTCAGCGTGGGCGACCGAGACCGACTAGAGCTGCCTCTCACCCTGGCCGAGTTCTCGGAAGCCCTCCGTCGCATGCCCACCAATAAATCTCTGGGCA
Source organism: Caretta caretta (assembly GCF_965140235.1). NCBI lineage: Eukaryota > Metazoa > Chordata > Testudines > Cheloniidae > Caretta > Caretta caretta. The sequence goes on from NC_134209.1 coordinate 13,934,268, forward strand.
TGGACGGGCTGACCGTGGAGTTTTACCGCGCGTTCTGGGACATTCTCGGCCCAGACCTAGTCACCGTCTGGGCTGAGTCCTTGCAGAGCGGGGTCCTCCCTCTGTCATGCAGGCGAGCGGTGCTCGCTTTGCTGCCGAAGAAGGGGGACCTCCGCGATCTACGAAACTGGCGTCCCGTCTCACTCCTTTAGCACGGATTACAAAATCGTAGCGAAAGCAATCTCGCTGCGGCTAGGGTCCGTGATGGCGGACGTGATCCACCCAGACCAGACCTATACTGTCCCGGGTCGCAGCATTTTTGACAACCTCTTTCTAGTCCGAGACCTTTTGGAACTCGGGCGGAGAGATGGTCTGTCGTTCGCCCTCCTGTCTCTTGATCAGGAGAAGGCGTTTGATAGAGTAGACCATGGGTACCTCCTGAGCACTCTGCAGGCGTTTGGCTTTGGACCTCAGTTTGTGAGTTTTCTCTGGGTGCTGTATGCCTCCGCGGAGTGTTTGGTTAGGCTCAACTGGACCCTGACTGAACCGGTCAGCTTCGGGCGAGGAGTGTGGTGGGGTGCCCCCTCTCGGGCCAGTTGTACGCTCTGGCGATCGAGCCTTTCCTCTGTCTCCTCTGCAGGAGGATGACAGGGTTGGTGCTGTGGGAGCCGGAGCTGCGGCTGGTCCTGTCGGCGTACGCCGATGACGTGCTCCTTGTGGTCCAGGACCCGGGCAACTTGGCGCGAGTGGAGGCATGCCAGGCCATCTATTCGGCAGCCTCCTCCGCCCGACTCAACTGGGTCAAGAGCTCTGGCTTGGCGGTGGGGGACTGGCGGTGGGGGACTGGCGGCAGGTAGGCTCCCTCCCACCCGCACTTCAGACCATTCGGTGGAGTGCGGGTCCACTGCTCTATCTCGGCGTTTACCTTTCCACCACGCACCTTTCTCCGCCGGAGAACTGGCAAAATTTAGAGGACGGAGTGATAGAGCGGATCCGGAAATGGACGAGGCTACTCGATGTCTCTCCCTCCGAGGGAGAGCACTGGTGCTTAACCAACTAGTCCTGTCCACGCTCTGGTACCGGCTCAACACCCTGGTCCCGGCCCCGGGTTTCCTGACCCACCTCCGGAGATTGATTCTAGAGTTCTTCTGTTCAGGAATGCACTGGGCCCCTGTTGGAGTTCTTCATCTACCCCTGAAGGAAGGAGGGCAGGGCCTGAAGTGTCTGTACACTCAGGTCCGCGTTTTCTGCCTCCAGGCCCTGCAGAGGCTCTTTTATAGTGCACGTAGTTCGGCGTGGAGCATACTGGCTCATGCCTTCCTGCGCCGCTTTCAAGGGCTTCGATACGACCGGCAGCTCTTTTATCTTTCTCCGAGGGGTTTTCCGCGAGACCTCTCCGGGCTGCCGGTCTTCTACCAGGACCTCCTCCGGACCTGGAAACTGTTTCTAACAACCAGGTCCGTGGCGGCCACCATGGGAGCAGATCTCCTCACGGAGCCCCTGCTACACAACCCCCAGCTCCGTGTGCAGGTGGCGGAGTCCCGCTTGGTGCGCCAGAGGTTGGTCCTGGCGGAAGTCATGAGGGTCGGAGACCTCCTGGACTACGACCGGAGAGACTGGCTGGATCCCCTGACGCTCGCTCGGCGCATGGGGCTCTCCAGCCTCCGTACCCCCCGGCGCGTACTTCAGGAGGTGAAGGCCGCCTTGACCCCCGCTGCTCGGGCTTATGTTAGCCGAGCCTTGTGCGAGGGCTCACCCCGTCCATCCCTTACCCCAGGCCCGCCGGACCTTTCCATCGGGCCCCTACCCCGTAGATCCCAACAAACCCCTCACCCTTTCACTGCAAGCCGGCTGCACGAACTGCAGCCGGTTAGCTTTCAAATTGCACCACAGAAATATTTATATACACTTACGCTTCACACCCTTCACGCCCACACCCTGGTGTCCCACCCCGATACAAAGTGGCGGGACCTCCTGCCACCTTTGGAGGGTGAGCAACCTCGGTGGGCCAGCCTGTATTCCACCTTGGTCCCGAGTCCCGTCGGGGACATCAGTTGGCGGCTCCTTCACGGAGCTGTGAGCACGGGCGTGTTTCTGACACGGTTTACCCCCATCCCGGACACTTGTCCTTTTTGTAATGTGAGGGAAACCCTGGCACACGTATATTTAGAGTGTGCCAGATTGCAGCCCCTTTTCCGGCTCCTCACAAATATTCTATTACGCTTCTGGCTTCATTTCTCCCCTCACCTTTTTATCTATACACTTCCCATCCGTGGCCCCACAAAGTCGCGGGATCTTCTGGTCAACCTCCTCCTAGCCTTGGCTAAAACAGCCATTTATAAAACCAGAGAGAGGCGGTTGGCCCATGAAACATCCTGCGATTGTGGGGCCTTTTTCCGATCCTCAGTACATTCACGTATCCGGGCGGAGTTCCTCTGGGCGGCGTCCACTGACTCCCTTGACGCTTTCAAGGAGCGGTGGGCGCTGTCCGGGGTTCTCTGCTCGGTGACCCCATCCGGTTGCCTCCGTCTGACCCTTTGATTGAGGGGAAGAGCGAGAGACGCCAGCCCCAGCCATTGCCGCTGTGGATACCATCATTCCTGTCATCTAGGAGGGGTCCTATAATACATGGGTTTCTACCCCCCCACCCCTAAACCGCCCACCCCGCAGCCGTGCCCATCTTACCAGGCACTCTCAGGAGAGGGAGGATCGGTGACACTGGGCGCGGCACTAGGTAACTCGAGGGGGTGGAAGACCACGAGTGTCGAGGCAGCCCCCCCGCTCTAGGCCACCAGGTAACTCAGGAGGGTGGAAGACCACGAGTGTCGAGGAAGCCCCCCCTCTCTGGGCCCAGGCTAGCCTGAAACTTCTCCCTCCTGAAAGCTGCTGTGTTATACCTTCTGTTTGCATTGTTTTGTTGCATAGTTCTTTTGTTTCCTTTGGTAATTTTGTAAGTGTTACCAATAAACTTCTTTTCTGTTTCAAAAAAAAACAACCTTCCCTGTTCCCTTACCCAGGGAAAAGGGACCTCCTTCGCTTGCTGCTTAGCTATCTGCTTTCTGTTCTTTCCTAAAGCCCCCTGGCCTTGATTTTTCTTACTTTTTGACCCTGCTTTAGTTCCCCCCCCGACCGGGCCAGATGCTTTTTTTTTGTTTTGTTTTTTTTTGCTGTTTTTTTGCTGCTGTTCGAGTGCTGGTCGGTTGCCAGCTTGCTGCCAGCCCTCCCTCCCCCCCCACGCCTGCTCTCGGACACTGCTATTTTCTCCAGCTGAAACCCCCGGAGAAGGGGGGGAGGACTGCCGACCCGCTACCCGGAGGAGGGGAATGGAAGCCCCCAGACCCAGCCGTTTTGCTGTTATTTCTAAACCCGTACCGAGCTAGGAAGATTCTTCTTATCTCTGCAACATTCTTGGCCTGCTGAAAGCCTCATTACAAAGCCGGAAGAGAAGATAGCCAACAGAAAAAAATCACCCAGGGAAGCTATTAACCATCATGGAGGGGGCCGTAAGACTGAGTAACTTTTGAATTGTACTCTTGTGTGGGGGGAGTTTGACTGTGTCTTAATTGTGTTCATAGGGGCATGGGGGTGTGGCACGGAGCTGCCCCCCGATCCATCGGTGCCCCCCCCAACACTATTACAACTGTCATGGCCCCCCCGACGTCCGTCCCTGCTGACAACTTGCCATCTGCCTTTGGATTCAGCTGTTTGCTTTGAATTTTGCCGTTCGGACCAGACACAACAGCCGACCAAACGAGACTCTTTGGACAAACGTGCGTGGGTCCACGTCCCCCTGCCCCAGACTGTTTACCCCACAGTTTGCCCCTATTACCGGACTCCAATTCCTGTTTTCCTCCCCCGTCCAATCCAACCCCTTTGGCACCCCCACCCCACCACCTGCGGCCCAGCAGGGAGGAGTGGTTAATCTGCTCCCCCCCCCCTCCTTCTGGTATCTCCCCATCTCTCCCTGCTCACAATGGTGGGGAATGAGAGGGGTGAGGCCCCTCTAACAACCTCAGTTGCCCCTCCTCCACCTACCCCCCTGCCCAACCCCCAAGCCCTCCCCCCCACCATTGCTGTCAAAACACCTGCCACTGCCCCCGCTGGGGCATCAGCAGTAGGAGACACCAGGGCGACTACTGCCGCTGCTACGTCCACCGCCCCCCCAGATTCTAGGAACCCCCCCCCCCCCAGTTGGCTGGAAAGGCCAGGGTGTGAAGAAAGGAAAGGGCCCTGCTAAAACCACCAGGCCCTCCATGGCAGGGGCTGCCCCTACCGCTATGGCCTCGTCATCGACCATGGCATCCCTCCCCGCTGTTCCCTCCACCAGCTCTGCGAGCATCCCTCCCCCGGCCCCCAGGATGTATGCCCGGGCGGTGGCGTCCCCCCCCGCCTGCCGCCTCGTCATCTAGCCCACCCACCACCTCCGCTACCATCAATAGCGGCCAGGACCCCTTTCCCACCATGACCAGGAGGAACGGTGTCCGTTGCCTCCTGGTCCCCGCTTCGCCCCACGTGGAGACATACGTGCAGGCGTTGGCGAGGGTGGTAGGACCCACAGCTATCGTGGTGGCCTCCAAAATGAACTGGAAGGTCGTCTTTTTCTTAGCATCGGAGGCTGCCGCCCAGGAGGTGGTGGAGAAGGGCCTGGCGGTGGGGGGGTCTTTGTCCCCCTGGAGCTGCTAGAGGACCTGGGCGTTTGCCTAGTCCTCACCTCCGTCCCTCCCTTTCTACCCAATGCCGCCCTGTTACCCGCTCTCTCCGCCCTGGGGAAACTTGTTTCTGTCATCAGCCCTCTCCCGTTGGGCTGCAAGGACCCCACCCTCCGTCATGTCCTCTTGTTCCGCCGGCAAGTGCAGCTTCTACCGCCGCCGCCGGCGCGTGACGGAGAGGCGCTCGAGGGGTCCTTCCTAGTCCCCTACCAGGGAGCCCGCTATCGTGTCTACTATTCCATAGGAGAGGCCCGGTGCTACCTCTGCCGATCAGCGGGGCATGTCCGAAGAGACTGCCCTTTGACCCAGCGGGGAGGGGCACCCGAGACCCCGAGACCCGGCAGGATGTCGGCTCTGTCGTTGCCGACACCCCTGGCTGCCCGGCACCTGAAATCACCTCTCCTCCTGCTCGACCCACCGCTGCTCCCGTCCGGGCCCAAGAGACACCTCCCCTACAATGCCCAGACGAGCAAGGGAGTCCCACCCTTGCCATCAACAATCCAGCAGAGCCTATGGAGGAGGGTGCAGCAAAGCTATTACCAGGTATAGGAGAGGGCCCGCCCCAAGGAGAACCCCCCCGCCCCTCATGCTGCCTCACCGTTACCCCCCCGAACACCTGAACCCATCGCCTCTGCCCACCGATACGACCCCTGCTAACCAACCCCCAGATGAAGCTATGGAGGGCTGGACCCTAGTCCAGGGGAAGCAAGGCAAGCGGAAGGCTCGAGCTCCGCTGCACCCATCCAATGCAGAGCCCCCCCGGAAGACCAGGAAGGGAGGCACTGATACTGAGCCTTCCGCTATGCCCACGAGTCAGATCCATCCTCTGGTGTCGGGAGGAGAAGACAGAAGAGCACTGGAAGGTAGAATCTCCCCTCCACGGGAGACCCTCCCCTCCGAGACCCCTGAGGAAGCCCCTTCTACCCGGATACCACCCGAACTCCCCCGCGAACCCCGAAGCGACCGTTGAGGTGGACCCTAGAGGAGGGGTCCCCGGGGTAGCAGAAGATGACCTCTCCTCCATGTATGAGGAGATTGAAGCCCTAGGTTTGACCCCGGTCACCCAGGGAGAGGATGATCTACTGCCGGCTGGCCTCGATCTGGGCAACCTCACCCCAGTCCCCCTTTCCCCATGCTCCCTCCCCCTAACTGCCTTCCCGGGCAGGCACCCTACAGAAGGTGGTCCACCACCTGATGCCATGGCCGCCAAATCCACCACAGAGCCTGCACCTAGCATCACTGGGAGCCCCCTCCCCCACCCCTCAACCCTCGAATCTGCTGAGGAGGCACCACCTTTCAGCTGCTTGCCTCCCGAAGCCCAGAGCCTTGCCTCTGCCCCCGCCCCCACCCCTGTCCCTGCCAATCCACCTCCTCCTGCAATGCTATTGTCACCCCTGGGGTTATTTCTTTTCCATTTTTTGCGGATTCCCCCCAGGGAGCAGCCTTTGCATTTTCCTGCCACGACTCATTAGGAGCTGCAATTTTCCCTCCGCCATCCCCTTCTACCCCAAGGCGTGAGATGGACCTAATAACTTTAGCCTGTCAGACACCCCGTCGGTGGTCCGCACCCTGCCTGCCCGCCTCAGCAGACCACGAGGCTCCATCAAGAGCCCCACCAGGGAATAACCAGGAAATTGCAAACCCACCCCCACATGAGCTGCGAAATGCATTGCGGAAGTTTTTAGAAAACATCCGTGGCTCCCGCAATAGGGTACAGCTGGCTCTCCAGCTATGGGGGGACTTTGATCAACTCCTCCAGGCCACAAGGGCCCTTATAAAGGAGGGTAGAGGGCAAGGAAAGCACGGTGCTGCGGCCTATGGGCGGGCCCGCGGCTTCCGTAATGATTTACTCACTTACGGGATGGGTCACGGATTGCTGCGCGACCCGCCAGGGGCCGTGAACACCCCCGCCAATAAGGAACCCCCACCCCCCCAGCCCTCCGCATGACGCCTCTCATTATCGCAACTTTGAACACCAGGAGCTGTAGGATGGCTCTCCGCAGGTCCCGGGTGCTCTCTTACCTTCGGGAAGGGGGGTACTCTGTAGTTTTCCTGCAGGAGACCCATATGGATCCGACCGCCGAAGACAGCTGGCGGCTGGAGTGGGGGGATGGGGTCTACTTTAGCCACTTCACGATTTGGCAAACTGGAGCGGCGACCCTGTTCTCCCCCAACCTACGGCCCGAGGTGCTAGTGGTCACTGAGGCCATGCCGGGCCACCTGCTGCATCTCCGAGTCCGTATGGAGGGGCTCGTGGTCAACTTTGTTAATATCTATGCCCCGACAACAAGCCCGAAGCGGCCACAATTCTATCAGCGGGTGTCCGACTTCCTCGGCACCCTAGATTCTCACGAGTGCCTAGTCCTGGGAGGGGACTTTAACACCACCCTCGAGGAACGGGACTGCTCAGGGGCCGAGCTGAGCTGCCACTCACCCTGGCCGAGTTCTCGGAAGCCCTCCATCGCATGCCCACCAATAAATCTCCGGGCATGGACGGGCTGACCGTGGAGTTCTACTGCATATTCTGGGACACCCTTGGCCCAGACCTAGCCACTGTCTGGGCTGAGTCTTTGCAGGGCGGGGTCCTCCCTCTTTTGTGCAGGCGAGCGGTGCTCGCCTTGTTACCAAAGAATGGGGACCTCCGCGATTTACGAAACTAGCGTCCCGTCTCACTCCTTACCACGGACTACAAAATCGTAGCGAAAGCAATCTCGCTGCGGCTAGGGTACGTGATGGCGGACGTGATCCACCCAGACCAGACCTATACTGTCCCAGGTCGCAGCATTTTTGACAACCTATTTCTAGTCCGAGACCTTTTGAAGCTCGGGCGTAGAGATGGTCTGTCATTCGCCCTCCTGTCTCTTGATCAGGAGAAGGCGTTCGAAAGAGTAGATCATAGGTAACTCCTGAGCACTCTGCAGGCGTTTGGATTCGGACCTCAGTTTGTGAGTTTTCTCCGGGTGCTGTATGCCTCCGCGGAGTGTTTGGTTCGGCTCAACTGGACCCTGACTGAACCGGTCAGCTTCGGGCGAGGAGTGCGGCAGGGGTGCCCCCTCTCAGGCCAGCTGTACGCTCTTGTGATCGAGCCATTCCTCTGTCTCCTCCGCAGGAGGCTGACAGGGTTGGTGCTGTGGGAGCCAGAGCTGCAGCTGGTCCTGTCGGCGTACGCCGATGACGTGCTCCTTGTGGTCCAGGACCCGGGCGACTTGGCACAGGTGGAGGCTTGCCAGGCCATCTATTCGGCAGCCTCCTCCGCCCGACTCAACTGGGTCAAGAGCTCTGGCTTGGCAGTGGGGGACTGGTGGCGGGTGAGCTCCCTCCCACCCGTGCTTCAGACCATCCGGTGGAGTGCGGGTCCACTGCTCTACCTAGGCGTTTACCTTTCTTCCACACACCCGTCCCCGCCGGAGAACTGGCAAAATTTAGATGGCGGGGTGATAGAGCGGCTCCAGAAATGGACGAGACTACTCCGATGTCTCTCCCTCCGAGGGAGAGCACTGGTGCTTAACCAACTAGTCCTGTCCACGCTCTGGTACTGGCTCAACACCCTGGTCCCGCCCCGGGTTTCCTGACCAACCTCCGGACATCGATTCTAGAGTTCTTTTGGTAAGGAATGCACTGGGCCCCTGTTGGGGTTCTTCATCTACCCCTGAAGGAAGGAGGGCAGGGTCTGAAGTGTCTGCACACTCAGGTCTGTGTCTTCCGCCTCCGGGCCCTGCAGAGGCTCCTTTATAGTGCACGTAGTTCGACGTGGAGCATACTGGCGCACGCCTTCCTGCGCCGCTTCCAAGGGCTCCGATACGAACGGCAGCTCTTTCATCTCTGTCCGAGATGTTTTCCGCGAGACCTCTCCGGGCTGCCGGTCTTCTACCAGGACCTCCTCCGGACCTGGAAACTGTTTTCAACGACCAGGTCCGTGGCGGTCACCATGGGAGCAGATCTCCTCACGGAGCCCCTGCTACACAACCCACAGCTCCGTGTGCAGGTGGCGGAGTCCCGCTCGGTGCGCCAGTCTCCCCATCCGTGGCCCCACAAAATCGTGAGATCTCCTGGTTAACCTCCTCCTAGCCCTAGCTAAAACAGCCATTTATAAAACCAGAGAGGGGAGGTTGGCTAATGAAGGGTCCTGCTAATGAAGGTTGGCTAATGAAGGTAGGGCTGTTTTCCGATCCTCAGTATATTCATGTATCCGGGTGGAGTTCCTCTGGGCGTCGTCCACCGACTCCCTTGACGCCTTCGAGGAGCGGTGGGCACTGTCCGAAGTTCTCTGCTTGGTGACCCCGTCCGGTTCCCTCCGTCTGACCCTTTGATTGAGGGGAAGAGTGAGAGACCCCAGCCCCAGCCGTTGCCGCTGTGGATACCATCATCACTGTCACCTGGGAGGGGTCCTATCAGACGTGGGTGTATGTCTCCCCCCCTCCCAAACCGCTCACCCCACAGCTGTGCCCATCTTGCCGGGCACTCTCAGGAGAGGAATAATTGGTGACACTGGGCGTGGCACTAGGTAACTCGAGGGGGTGGAAGACCACGAGTGTCGAGGAAGCTCCCCCGCTCTGGGCCCAGGCTAGCCTGAACACTTCTCCCTCCTGAAGGCTTCTGTGTTATACCTTGTGTTTGCTTTTGTTTTGTTGCATAGTTTTGCTTTATCCTTTTTGGTGATTCTTTGTAAGTGTTACACAAATAAAATTCTTTTCTGCTTCAAAAAATCACTCTCCTGTAGCCATTTGGCCCGACCCTGTCACAGAACTCACTCTGATGTAACTCACTCCTCTAGTATGTACATATGGCTCCTTTTCCCTTTGTGGGGAATTTTGTGAAAATTTACTTTTGCTCACAGCCCAAACCAGTGAATCTGCACAGAGAAGCAAGAGAGGTAGCTGGAGTGAGTGTGAGTGGGGCTTTTTGTGAAACAAGGAGCAAGCCCAAATTAAAGTTTTGCTATTGCTTCCACAACAGGATCATGGTGGGATTATGGGACAAGAACTAGGAAAGGGAGGCAGAAAACTGGAACTGCAGGCTTCAAGGCAGAACCACCTAGAGCAGCATTATGAATTTCAGCATTCCAAAAGGCTCAGTGACTTTCCTTGGAGAACGCAACCTGGTAGCTAGTGACACAGACGGATGAAATGTCTTTATGCTGCAATTCACACAGATTGTCACAACAAAAGTTCAACAGGACAGATTGTCACTATCCTTCAAGCATGCTGTCACTTGAAATGTATGTACTTTGAACCGTGGAATGGCCAGTTGTTCTGTGCTCAGTTTAGTAGAGTGCTGTGTTTGTTTGCAAAGGCTATAAACACAAGGTTTGAAGACCTGAGGCCTGTGTAATTAAGTACTAAAATATTTATTATGCTAGGGGATACTTCACTTCCATTCTTACCAGCTCCGTGTGGTGTTTTTGCGTCATTTTCCGCTGAGCTCTCAGGGGTTAGATTTGCTAAGCCCTACTTGTTCGGTGTGGCATGTTTGTGACAGCTGCACTTTACTGATGGTATCCCCAACTGAATCACTTGGGTTCCATCTCTCCTATTAAAAGAGATATGTTGGGCAGCAGGGTTGGGTCACTTTTGCTCAGGTATGCATGGAGCTGCGTGTTCCACTTAGCTTAGAAGAACAGATAGGAGCAGACAACACTCACCCTCCAAGAACGAGCTAGTTTGAAAACAGCCCACAGTGGCCAAATGTCCTATGGGCCTACTAAGGCTCACAAGGGAATTTTACTCTAGGTGAAAGATAGTGGACACAATGTTAAAGTCATAAAAACTAACTGTACCTACAGCTCTACTGTTAGACAGAGATAAGTGGGCATTACGTGTAACTGTGTTCCCTGATCAACTGCTTATGTATTCATTCTATTGATTACTTAAGAATTCCCCATTAACACTCTGATGTTTGGTAGGTTGTCATCCCAAGACCAGGCCCTGTACTATTAAAGTTTAGTTGGGAACTTGATATGCACGGTTGCAACACTCACACTTAAGAAAACCCTTTTGAATTTGCAGTAGTTTTATTAACACCAGTAAAGTCACAAACACTCCCACTCAGCAATGTAGATAGAGATAATACAGCATGTGCATCTGAGTAGCCATACACTCAGACCATCCCTTGCAAAAGGAACCAAAGTGTTAGTCATCATCACCTCATCAGAATCACTATCACCATTATCACCAGTGGTCATCATCCTGGCATCTCCCAAGAGTTACATCTCCCAAGGCACACAGCCCAGGATCCAACTTTTATAACATCTAGTGCGGATACCACTATGCCTAATATCTATTCAGTAGGGGTTTCATCTCCTTTTTCTTATTTGTATTTCCTCACCCTGCTAACGTTGGGGTGCCCGTCTCCCAAGGGTTACTATGCTTTTTACCTCAAGCTTATTAGCATATATGGCAATTAGTTTCCATGGCACACTTGCGGTCAGACATCTGCTGATGTTCCTAACTTTAAATATCCCAAGCTGGTATAAACTAGCATTTTGTGGTTACTGGTCAGTGGTTTGGCATACTAACTTGTGATATCCTATTATCTAGGGTTACCCCAGGTTAACTGCGTATGCTAAAGCCCTTTTGGTCTTATCCCTTGTTTAGCTAAGCTTATTGTCTTACAGTCTCAGTACACTACTGTCATAATGTAGATCTATGCCTTACTGAGCAAATACCTACACCTATGGGCTAAAGCTGGGAACCCTTCTAAGCTGAATAATGTCTCTGCAATTCACAGCACAAAATGCTAGTAATGTATTTTGCCAGTTGAAGCTTCACATATTACATGGGGAGAAAGCACTGCTGTTGACTGACAATCCTCTTCACCTGCCAGTATCAACATTTAGGGTGCTTTGTATGGAAGAGACCATAAAAACTGAGGTTAACAAGAAAAATAACTAGTAATGTGCACTGTTTCTTTAAATCAGTAGCAGGAATTCTGGCAGGCTGGGACCCAGGAAAGGTTCTGTGCAGAAGCTCTGCAACCCAGTGGAGTCACTTTGGGGTTAATACTGTTTTCTTTGCTGTTACACGTGAACACAAATGGGTGCATGCATGGGCAAAGCAAATGCATTTTTAAATTCAAGTAAATATTTACTCAATTTTTAGGGTACTTGTCCAGATCGCCTCACATCCAACTTATCGTCTACTGCTATCTCCCCAGTCCTTCTCTGTTACATTACTGTCCTCCTGTTGGGCTCCATTCACAAGCAAACAGTCCCCCTTTGCATCTGCAAGTGTAAGTACTACTCAAGGTGAATAAGTGTTGCTGATTTAGGCCTTTCATATAGGGCTACATCATTATTCATAATACCAGCCTGAGTCTCATTTGCTTGATTTCAGCCAATTATTGAAGTCTTATTTTATCTGAATCCTATTCACCAACGGCCAGATTTTGAGATACGTTTACTTTCACTAAATAGTACCTTATTTCTCAATTTGTCTAATTGAAATCAACAGGGCTCTTCCAGAAGTAAAACATCACACCCACATGGTTAACAGTGTCAGAACAGGGCCACAAGTAACCTCTCTGAGTTTTCTATTGTGTGTGCTGACCTCCTTTCTGAACCAGTTTGAGATTTGCTGAGGAAAAGCACAATAGGCAAGCGATAAAGATGATCAAAGGAATGGAGTGAAAGCCAAATGAGCAAAGGCTGAAGGAACTGGGTATGTTTAGTTTGGGAAAGAGGAGACTAAAGGGAGGATATGAAAGTGGTCTTCAGATACTTGAAAGGTTGCCATAAAACCAGCAAAACCAGCAAACAAGAGGCAGAACAGGAGGCAATTGGTTCAAACTACAGTATAGCAGATTTAGATTTAGATTATCATAGCAAAGCAGATTTAGATTAAATCTCAGGAAAATCTTCCTAACTGTCAGAACAGTAGGACAATGGGATAGACCGCCTAGGGAAGTTGAAGAAGCTCCTTCACTGGAGGTTTTCAAAAGGAGGCTGAATAGCCATCTGTCTCAGATAGTTTAGCCAGAACAAATCCTGCATCTTGTCAGGGCGTTAGACTAGATCAGCAGTTCTCAAACTTTGGGTCGGGACCCCAAAGTGGGTTGTGACCCTGTTTTAATGGGGTCTCCAAGGGCTGGCATTAGCCTTGCTGGGGCCCAGGACCAAAGCTCGAGCCCCACTGCCTGGGGCCAAAGAGTATGTGTGTAGGGCTCGGTTACAGACCCCCCTGACCTGGGACTGAAGCCCTTGGGATTTGGCTTCCCCCCCCGCCCCCCCACATACACACACACCACCACCACCACCACCAAGAGCTTTGGTAGGTGGGTAATAATCTGTGATGCAGGAAATATATTTTATGCTTTTTTTTTTAAATAGATGATTTTGTCAAAACCTGTCCCAATGAGTGATTGGCCAGAACAGTAAAAGATCAAGGATATTGCTCAGATTGCATCCCAATGCACCATGGAATTTACAGTATCATGGTTTACATGGCCAGGTTAAAACCAGCAACTAACTGTCCAGCATTAATTTTAAAAAGATACAGTGGAAACTTCACCGTACAAATGGTTAGTGCCATGAACAGTGGCATGCCACTGTGATTTGAAGATTCGCTGTGTAACATTAGCTTGAGAATAAACAAACTGACCATTTAAAACAGGTGGGTTTTGGTTGTTGTTGTTGTATAAGACGGGGCTTCTCTTCATGGGCTATATGTTATGGGCACTGTTAGGAGCCAACATATATCCATGCAAATGTTGCGTGTCTGAGTTAATGACAACTCAGTATTTTTAAGTAACAGGCTCAGTTGGAATTATTTAATGAAAGATTATCAATGAGAGATTAGTACAGCATTATACAGAATACAGAAAGAACAGATACATTATCACCCTTTGATGTGAGCTTAAGCCCTGGTCTACACTAGGACTTTAGGTCGAATTTAGCAGCGTTAAATCGATTTAAACCTGCACCCGTCCACACAATGAAGCCCTTTATTTCGACTTAAAGGGCTCTTAAAATCGATTTCCTTACTCCACCCCTGACAAGTGGATTAGCGCTTAAATCGACGTTGCCGGCTCGAATTTGGGGTACTGTGGACACAATTCGATGGTATTGGCCTCCGGGAGCTATCCCAGAGTGCTCCATTCTGACCGCTCTGGACAGCGCTCTCAACTCAGATGCACTGGCCAGGTAGACAGGAAAAGAACCGCGAACTTTTGAATCTCATTTCCTGTTTGGCCAGCGTGGCAAGCTGCAGGTGACCATGCAGAGCTCATCAGCACAGGTGACCATGATGGAGTCCCAGAATCGCAAAAGAGCTCCAGCATGGACTGAACGGGAGGTACGGGATCTGATCGCTGTTTGGGGAGAGGAATCCGTGCTATCAGAACTCCGTTCCAGTTTTCGAAATGCCAAAACCTTTCTGAAAATCTCCCAGGGCATGAAGGACAGAGGCCATAACAGGGACCCGAAGCAGTGCCGCGTGAAACTGAAGGAGCTGAGGCAAGCCTACCAGAAAACCAGAGAGGCGAACAGCCGCTCCGGGTCAGAGCCCCAAACATGCCGCTTCTATGATGAGCTGCATGCCATTTTAGGGGGTTCAGCCACCACTACCCCAGCCGTGTTGTTTGACTCCTTCAATGGAGATGGAGGCAATACAGAAGTAGGTTTTGGGGACGAAGAAGATGATGATGATGAGGTTGTAGATAGCTCACAGCAAGCAAGCGGAGAAACCGGTTTTCCCGACAGCCAGGAACTGTTTCTCACCCTAGACCTGGAGCCAGTACCCCCCGAACCCACCCAAGGCTGCCTCCTGGACTCAGCAGGCGGAGAAGGGACCTCTGGTGAGTGTACCTTTTAAAATGCTATACATGGTTTAAAAGCAAGCATGTGAAAGGATTACTTTGCCCTGGCATTTGCGGTTCTGCCTTTGCAAAAGGTTTCTGGGGAGGGCAGCCTTATTTCGTCCTTCATGGTAGGACACTTTACCACTCCAGGCCAGCAACACGTACTGGGGAATCACTGTAGAACAAAGCATTGCAGTGTATGTTTGCTGGCATTCAACCAAAATCCGTTCACGCGGTGGGAGGAGGCAAAATGCGACCTTGTAACGAAAGCACATGTGCTATGTATGTAATGTTAACAGCAAGGTTTACCCTGAAAGAGTGTAGCGACTGTTTTATAAAATGTGTCTTTTTAAATACCGCTGTCCCTTTTTTTTTCTCCACCAGCTGCATGTGTTTCAATGATCACAGGATCTTCTCCTTCCCAGAGGCTAGTGAAGCTTAGAAAGAAAAAAAAACGCACTCGTGATGAAATGTTCTCCGAGCTCATGCTGTCCTCCCACACCGACAGAGCACAGACGAATGCGTGGAGGCAAATAATGTCAGAGTGCAGGAAAGCACAAAATGACCGGGAGGAGAGGTGGAGGGCTGAAGAGAGTAAGTGGCGGCCTGAAGAGAGTAAGTGGCGGGCTGAAGACAGGGCTGAAGCTCAAAGGTGGCGGCAGCGTGATGAGAGGAGGCAGGATTCAATGCTGAGGCTGCTGCAGGACCAAACCAGTATGCTCCAGTGTATGGTTGAGCTGCAGCAAAGGCAGCTGGAGCACAGACTGCCACTGCAGCCCCTCTGTAACCAACCGCCCTCCTCCCCAAGTTCCATAGCCTCCACACCCAGACGCCCAAGAACGCGGTGGGGGGGCCTCCGGCCAACCAGCCACTCCACCACAGAGGATTGCCCAAAAAAAAGAAGGCTGTCATTCAATAAATTTTAAAGTTGTAAACTTTTAAAGTGCTGTGCTTAAAGTGCTGTGTGGCATTTTCCTTCCCTCCTCCACCACCCCTCCTGGGATACCTTGGTAGTCATCCCCCTATTTGTGTGATGAATGAATAACGAATGCATGACTGTGAAGCAGCAATGACTTTATTGGCTCTGCAAGCAATGATTAAAGGGAGGAGGGGAGGGTGGTTAGCTTACAGGGAAGTAGAGTGAACCAAGGGGTGGGGGGGTTCATCAAGGAGAAACAAACAGAACTTTCACACCGTAGCCTGGCCAGTCATGAAACTGTTTTTCAAAGCTTCTCTGATGCGTACCGCGCCCTCCTGTGCTCTTCTAACCGCCCTGGTGTCTGGCTGCGCGTAACCAGCAGCCAGGCGATTTGCCTCAACCTCCCACCCCGCCATAAACGTCTCCCCCTTACTCTCACAGATATTGTGGAGCACACAGCAAGCAGTAATAACAGTGGGAATATTGGTTTCGCTGAGGTCTAAGCGAGTCAGTAAACTGCGCCAGCGCGCCTTTAAACGTCCAAATGCACATTCTACCACCATTCTGCACTTGCTCAGCCTGTAGTTGAACAGCTCCTGACCACTGTCCAGGCTGCCTGTGTACGGCTTCATGAGCCATGGCATTAAGGGGTAGGCTGGGTCCCCAAGGATACATATAGGCATTTCAACATCCCCAACAGTTATTTTCTGGTCTGGGAATAAAGTCCCTTCCTGCAGCTTTTGAAACAGACCAGAGTTCCTGAAGATGCGAGCATCATGCACCTTTCCCGGCCATCCCACGTTGATGTTGGTGAAACGTCCCTTGTGATCCACCAGAGCTTGCAGCACTATCGAAAAGTACCCCTTGCGGTTTATGTACTCGGCGGCTTGGTGCTCCGGTGCCAAGATAGGGATAAGGGTTCCATCTATAGCCCCACCACAGTTAGGGAATCCCATTGCAGCAAAGCCATCCACTATGACCTGCACATTTCCCAGGGTCACTACCCTTGATATCAGCAGATCTTTGATTGCGTGGGCTACTTGCATCACAGCAGCCCCCACAGTAGATTTGCCCACTCCAAATTGATTCCCAACTGACCGGTAGCTGTCTGGCGTTGCAAGCTTCCACAGGGCTATCGCCACTCGCTTCTCAACTGTGAGGGCTGCTCTCATCTTGGTATTCATGCGCTTCAGGGCAGGGGAAAGCAAGTCACAAAGTTCCATGAAAGTGCCCTTACGCATGCGAAAGTTTCGTAGCCACTGGGAATCGTCCCAGACCTGCAACACTATGCGGTCCCACCAGTCTGTGCTTGTTTCCCGAGCCCAGAATCGGCGTTCCACAGCATGAACCTGCCCCATTAGCACCATGATGCATGCATTGTCAGGGCCCATGCTTTCAGAGAAATCTGTGTCCATGTCCTGATCACTCACGGGACCGCGCTGACGTCGCCTCCTCGCCCGGTATCGCGTTGCCATGTTCTGGTGCTGCATATACTGCTGAATAATGCGTGTGGTGGTTAATGTGCTCCTAATTGCCAAAGTGAGCTGAGCGGGCTCCATGCTTGCCGTGGTATGGCGTCCGCACAGAAAAAAGGCGCGGAACGATTGTCTGCCGTTGCTCTGACGGAGGGAGGGGCGACTGACGACACGGCTTACAGGGTTGGCTTCAGGGAGCTAAAATCAACAAAGGGGGTGCCTGTACAGCAAGGAGTATTTCAGGCAGGACTGCACGGAGGGTTCCAATAAGAAATGGTGCACCTAAGTTATCGTTGTTATTGGAACAAGGAGGTTAGCCTGGCCTCTGATTGATACATGGCTAGATTTACCTCGCTGCACCTTCTCTGTGAGTGACTGCAGTGTGACCTAGAGGAATGAGTCCCCTAGACAGGGGAGGAGGCAAATGAGTACAAAACAAATCTGGTCTATTTCTTGTTTTGACCCACTCCATCTATCTTTTACATCTTTGGCTGGCAGCAGACGGTGCAGAAGGACTGCATGCCATCCACATCTCATGGCTGCTCGGCAGAAGATGGTACAGTACGACTGCTAGCAGTCCGTATCGCCTGCCCGCTCACCATAAGACGGTTCAATAGGACTGACTGCAGGACTAAAGAGAATGACCTGGTCAAGTCACTCCAAATTTAGTCCCTGTGCCCATGTCTGCCCAGGCACTCCTGATCGACCTCACAGAGGCGACCAGGAGCACCTCAGACATGACGATGACGGCTACCAGTCGTACTGTACCGTCTGCTGCCACAAGGCAAGGGGTTGCTGCTACTGTGTAGCAATGCCGTACCGCGTCTGCCAGCACCCAGGAGACATAGGGTGACGGTTACCTGAGCGGGCTCCATGCTTGCTGTGGTATGGCGTCTGCACAGGTAACTCAGGAAAAAAGGCGCGAAACGATTGTCTGCCCTTGCTTTCACGGAGGGAGGGAGGGAACGGGAGGCTGACGATATGTACCCAGAACCACCCGCGACAATGTTTTAGCCCCATCAGGCATTGGGATCTCAACCCAGAATTCCAATGGGCAGCGGAGACTGCGGGAACTGTGGGATAGCTACCCACAGTGCAATGCTCCGGAAGTCAACTCTAGCCTCGGTACTGTGGAAGCGCTCCGCCGAGTTAATGCACTTAATGCACTTAGAGCATTTTCTGTGGGGACACACACACTCGAATTTATAAAACCGATTTCTAAAAAACCGACTTCTATAAATTCGACCTTATTCCGTAGTGTAGACATACCCTAAGAGTCTCTTCTTCACTGCAACTGGAGGGACATGTAGTTTCATTCCCCAACTAAGTTCCAACACCAGTATCGTTATATCAGTTTTTCAAACAAAGAGCCCCTCTTTGCCAAAAGAAACATATGTTCTGACGTCATTTCTATACATTCTCAGTTTACATGATTTACATGATTTATGTGTAATTATTTACAGCTGAGAGGGCTAACAATTCTTCAAGATAATACCTTTCAGTGGGTCTTTCTTCACCAATAACCATTCTTCACTCTCTGCTGTAACAATCATGCCTTATCAGTTTCCCAGGTTTATATATGCTTATGTAAGTATACATATACATATATATATGTGTGTGTGTGTGTGTATGTTAAGGGGAGAGTTTCCCAGAATATCTGGAGTTTTATCGACATAGAGATGCCACGGATTATTAGATACAGTCTAACACATAGAATTCCCCGAATATAATTACTTATTGGTCAATGCCCAGTGTTCTGGGCCATAGGATTCTACATAATCTTTGTTAATATCCTACAGATTCTAAAGAATAGAAAGGAATGAAATATACAGCAAGAAAAGGAGTAAAAGGGTTAGTATTTTCTAACAGATACTACCACAAGGGAGCAATGGGACATGCCGACTTACTCCCTTACATGGACTGGCCACATTGCAAATAGCAGTGTGGTGAAGGGAAGAGCAGCTCTGAGGTGTTTTTTCTCCTGTTCCCATACATATGTGAGCAAGAACTAAGTGTAGCCTTAGCTCTGCCCCCAGCTCCTCCCCGGCCTGAGTATGTTGTGCAGCACATCACAACCAGTGCATGTCTAAGAGAAGTGCTCTGTGCTAGTGTAACCCACTGGTGAATGTGTGTCACTTGTCCCCCTCTCTGTGGATTCACAGAGGATGTGAGTGGAGTCTTCTGCAGCCCAACCTAGAGAGTACTGGATCTATAGCATCAGCTCTAGCAGCTTCTGCTTGGAGCTCAGAGAGTCCCCGCTGCCTTGGCCAAGACAATAGCTGTCACACTAGCTATAGTGCTGGTTTACTTCCTCCCTAGAGAAGGGAAGGCAACTAGGAGCCATGCTGTAATTCTGAGTCACAGCCTGGTTCCATGCCTGCCCCCAAGGCAGTGCAACTGTGAACTATTACCTCTCACTCAGGGCTTGTGGCAAAACGACATTTGATCCTTCCCTATATTAGAAACCAAGATGGTAGACTCCCTAGAAATATCTAAGATAGATGGATAATAAAGCTGTGCAGAGGACAGAAAGTCCAGTTTCCCAAAGGATTTTGAAATTTGTTTTTATTCTGATTTGGATTAAAAGCCAAAATTCCAGAAATAAAAAAAATATCATTTAGGATTAAAACATTTTGGTTAGACAAATGTATTTTGTTTTGATTTCAATTTTTACTTTATATCATAATGTAAAATGTGATACACATTTTTTTGTTAAAAATTTAAACACAAAGTTGTTTAAAATGAAAGAAAGGGAGCATTCAATTCTGAAAATGTTGAGCTGAGACATTTTAACATTCTCAACATTTTTTACTGTTTTTCTCCAAAACAAAATTTTGGCAAAATCAACATAATTTCACAAAGCATTGGATTTTGATGGAACCGCATTCCTGGCTGAAAACGGTTCTGTTGAAGTTTTTCCTACCAACTCTAATGGATGGATACTGTCAACAGACTGGACTAACTTTTCAAAACAGCAATCTTTCTTTTACAGGTACAATTTGCATTCCAGGCCAATGGGGACTGTGGGAAGCGGCGTGGGCCGAGGGATGTGCTGGCCACCGCTTCCTGTAGCCCCCATTGGCCTGGAACAGTTAGGGGGAGCTGCGATCGGCTGAACCTGCAGATAAGGTAAACAAACCAGCCCAGCCTGCCAGGGGATTTCCCTGACAGGCCACGTGCCAAAGGTTGCTGATTCCTGATGTACCAGAATCAGTCTTTTCTATCTTTGTATGCAGTGGTGGTGTAGCTGTGTTGGTCCCAGGATATTAGAGAGACAAGGTGGGTGGGATAATATTTTTTATTGGACCAACTTCTGTTGGTGAGAGAGACAAGTTTTTGAACTTACACAGAGCTCTTCTTCAGGTCTGGGAAACTAACTCAGAATGCCACTGCTAAATACAAGGCGGAACAGATTGTTTTATATCTTTAAAATCTGTGATTTTTAGCTCTGTGTAATGCAAAATACAAAAGGACTAAACTGGCTAAATGTATGGGAAAAGGCAAACCATCTACATTTCAATGGTGGTTTACAAGGTAGATTGGAATGAAGCATTAAGTACTTGATTTGAATGTCATTGAAATGGAAGTGCTAAGAGTAACTATTCTTAAAATGGCATAATTTAAAGTAAAATAGATTTTTCAAGGCTGTGCTACAACATCTTTCATTTAAAGCTAAAATATTTAAATTAAATAAAGATCATTTTTAGTGGAGGTAGTAGAATCCATATATTCTGAAGATTATGTGATGAAACTTTATGGTTGTATAACCTTTATAAGGTTATATGAGTAAACATTGTTTACTGATGCAGCCTTAGTGCTTCAAAATTCAATAGCAAAATGAATCAACCCTGAAACCTGAATTGTAATTTATGAGGGACTCTCTCCTGGTTCACTCCTTACACAAATCAAATTTGGAACCAGAATTATGTTTTTTGATAGCAAGGTAACATTTTCTGAATATGCTGTGTGGCATTTTGCAATATGGCCTCATCTGAAATCATATTTATAAAAGAAATGTTCAATCAAAAACCATTTTACCTCATTTACTGACACCTAATACATAATTCTCATTACCCTGTGTAGCTCCTCACATAAGACTTTACTCCAAAGAGAAGGCAAGTAAAAATCAAGACAGCAACATAAGTTCTTCAGAGTGAGAGGAATAGGAGTTTCAATGCAGTTGTGCTCTTCCTAATTCTCTCTGGGAAATGTGAACTTCTGGGGTTGTTGTATTGCCTCATGAGGAGTGCTGGGGAGACAGCTCCCTAGGCAGGAACAACCTCTCCTTGCAATGAGCAACCTGTCCTTTACATAGCACGTGGGGTCCCACAGGAACTAGAACTATTCAATATTTTCATTAACAAATTGGATGATGTTATGGAAAGTAAACTTATCAAATGTGTGGATGATACCAATGTGGGAGGGATTGCAAGCACTTTGGAGGACAGAATTAGAATTCAAAATAATCTTCATAAATTGAAGAATTTTTCCAAAATTGTTAAGATGAAATTCAGTAGAAACAAGTGCAAAGTATTGCACTTATGAAGAGAAAATCAAATGCACAACTACAAAATGGGGACTAACTGGCTAAGTGGTAGTACTGCAGAAAAGGATCTGGGGTTTATAGTGGATTGCAAATTGAATATGAGTCAACTGTGTAAAGGTGTTGCAAAAAAGGCTAATAGTCATTTTGGGATGCATTGACAGGAGTGTCAAATGTAAGACACAGGAGGTAGTTGTCCTGCTCTATTCAGTACTGGTGAGGCCTCAGCTGGAGTACTGGGTCCAGTTCTCTGCACCACACTTTAGGAAAGATGTGGACAAATAAGAGCGAGTCCAGAGGAAAGCAATAAAAGTGACAAAAAGTTTAGAAAACCTGACCTATGAGGAAAGGTTAAAGAAACGGGGTGTCTTTAGTTTAGAGAAGAAAAGGCTAAGGGGGGACATGATAAAATATGTTAAGGTCTGCTATAAGGAGAAGGGTGATCAGATCCGAGGGTAGGACAAGAAGAAATGGGCTTAATCTGTAGCAAGGGAGATTCAGGTAGGATATTAGGGAAATTTTGTAACTGTATAGGTAAGCACTGGAAGAGATTAGCTAGTGAAGCTGTGGAATCCTCTCTTTGGAGGTTTTTAAGAGCAGGTTAGATAGGGTTACCGTATGTCCTGTTCCCGGACATGACCCCTTTTTTGGGAATTCACCCTCCCATCCTGGCAGATTTTTCAAATAAAAGGCAATGTCCAGGATTAAGAGAAGATGCTGCAGCTCAGAAAGAGCTGTCTTCGCACCCCGATTGGTCCCTCACCTACATATACAGCTGCTGGATCCTGCCCACCTGAGCCCAGCCCAGTCAACCAGGTAAACAGAGCTGCCAAACACCTGTCAGCCGGTCCATCTGCCCCGCTGCAGGCCCTCAGAGCCTGGCCAGGAGGGGTGACAGGTCTAGGCCCTGACTCCCTGTCCTGGGCAGGAAGAGAAGCCTGGGGGAGGCGCTAACTGACAGGCTGACGCTGAGTCCCAGGTCTGCACCAGCCACCCTGACACTGTGACAGGGAATGCCACTGCCCCCCACCTTGAGAGTGAGGCTGCAGGTATCCCCTCCAGCACCTCTAACACCCCCCAAACACCCCCTCCCAGTACACACACACCCCTCCAGCACTCTCCTACTCAGCCACCATATCTCCAACTTCTCCCCTCCCAGCAATGCAGCTCTCGGTTTTCAGTACACATTTTTGCAGCACACTGTAAATGTAGGGGCAGCATCAAATAAACCAAATTTAAATATCAAGTTAAACAACTCAAGTGGTGCTGCACCGATTGTGTTATTCATTTCCTTATTTAATTCAGTTCAAAACCTCCCATTTAAAACATGTATCTGAAGCTGCCACATAATTTCCAGTCGAATGCAGTGGAGTGATGCAGAATTCTCTCAGCTGAATTTAGACTTACCGTGAGTTGGAATAAATGAGGCCTTAGTTACAATCCTACATTTTTTGTTTCATTCTTATCCTTTGTTAAGAAAGGAAATGTGCAGATAATTTCAGTAAAGCTAGTCACAAGCCACTAAACCAAGCTCCTGAAAGAATGATGACATGTAGCCTGGCAGGAGGCAACAGTACAGGTTTGCTGCTGTCATGCTGACGCAGTTAGAAGTTCATTTTGAAGATGGCAGCAATTTAGTAAGGAGTTCTGCAATATTCAAACCTCTTTGCCTTTGGGGCTGAATTAAAAAGAGGTGGGAAGAATTCTCCAGTACAGAAAGCAAGGATTTGGATTTTCATTTTATACACTGAAAAAAAATGAGGATAAAATACTCAGTTCAAATTAAGATTTTCTTAAAAACAAAAAACAAAAAAACAAGTCCATGGACCGTCTTTGATTCCCTGCATCAGTAGCACAGAAGATATGTTGTCCTCTTGTGCTGGACTTATCTTGAATGTATGACAGCAGACAAGGCATTAATAATATTGTAACTTGACAAGTAGGTTTCTTCCGTGACTTAGTTTAGATGATAAATTGCCTCTTGTAACCTCTGTGAGTCGATACCATTTGATTTTAAGAGAAATTCAACTTTCCTGCTTTGGATTGCTGGACCAGAGGCTAAGGAGCCTCATTGTTTCCTTTCTTTCTAAGGAATGCCTTGGATATGGGACAAAGGGTTACACTGACCCCAGCCTGGTATTACTGAACAACAATTTGCTGACTGGGACTTGTGGCCATGCAATAGCGATAGCGATAGCGATGCAATCACCAGTGACCTTCCCTGGAAGATCACTTTTAATCTTTGACACAATGGCTGGAATTGATAGAGAAGAAGAAACGAAGAAGGCCAATCCTTTCCAAGCCATTGATGGGCATCTGTTCCACATCCGTCTGTATATGCATCTTATAAAGAATTCTTTGGCGGTTGTACGTCTCTAAACAACCAGAAAGGTACATTGGATCCCTGGTCTTTCTTCCAGCTCAGTTAATATTCGAGGGCTCTCAGATTTGAGGGATAACTTCTCAGTGTAGCATGTGAACAACCACCAACAGTGCTGCCTAGTGGTCAGGCCAGAGTATGAAAAGTTGTCTCCCCATTGCAAATACAGTCCTGTCCTTCAGAGCCCCCCACTGAGTCCTCGGCTTCCCCTTTTAAGCCCTCCCTCCAGTTTATGCAGGCTTTGCAGGTGTGGCTGGGCCGGGCTGCCTAGGCCCAGAGCTGTTCCTTAACCCCTTACTCTCCAGTGTGGGGTTTGTATGCCCAGTCACAGACAAACAATACATTCTCCCCTCGGTAATACCTCCCACACTGTCATCTTCTTTTCTGGGGGATCTATTGCTCTATAACAGAAGCCTGTCTGTAAAATAAACACATAATCTGTATAGCGAGAACATTCATGCAAGTGAACCTGTAACTGTTCTCCCTGAATGAAATAAGTCCCTAATCTTTTTTGTTTCCGTTATATCTTGACTTTAGCAAAGCTTTAGATACGGTCTCCCATAGTATTCTTGCCAGCAAGTTACAAAAGTATGGATTGGATGAATGGACTATAAGGCGGATAGAAACCTGGCTAGATCGTCTGGTTCAATGGGTAGTGATCAATGGCTCGATGTCTAGTTGGCAGCTGGTATCAAGTGGAGTGCCCAAGGCATCTGTCCTGGGGCCCATTTTTTTCAACATCTTCATTAATGACTTGGATGACAGGATGGATTGCACCCTCAGCAAGTTCGTGGATTACAGTAAGAAGGGGGAGAGGTAGATATGCTGGAGGGTACGGATAGGGTCCAGAGTGACCTAGACAAATTGGAGGATTGGGTCAAAAGAAATCTGATGAGGTTCAACATGGACAAGTGCAGAGTCCTGCACTTAGGACGGAAGAATCCCAAGCACTGCTACAGACTGGGGACCGACTGACTAAGTGGCAGTTCTGCAGAAAAGAACCTGGGGATTACAGTGGATGAGAAGCTGGATATGAATCAGCAGTGTGCCCTTGTTGCCAAGAAGGCTAACGGCATTTTGGACTGCATTAATAGAAGCATTGCCAGCAGATCGAGGGAAGTGATTATTCCCCTCTATTGGGCACTGGTGAGGCCTCACCTGGAGTACTGCGTCCAGTTTTGGGCCCCCCACTACAGAAAGGATGTGGACAAATTGGAGAGAGTCCAGCAGAGGGCAACGGAAATGATTAGGGGGCCAGGGCATATGACTTATGAGGAGAGGCTGAGGGAACTGGGCTTGTTTAGTCTGCAGAAGAGAAGAGTGAGGGGCGATTTGATAGCAGCCTTCAACTGCCTGAGGGGGATTCCAAAGAGGATGGATCTAGACTGCTCTCAGTGGTGGCAGATGACAGAACAAGGAGCAATGGTCTCAAGTTGCGGTGGGGGAGGTCTAGGTTGGATATTAGGAAAAACTATTTCACTAGGAGGTTGGTGAAGCACTGGAATGGGTTGCCTAGGGAGGTGGTGGAATCTCCATCCTTAGAGGTTTTTAAGGCCCAGCTTGACAAAGCCCTGGCTGGGGATTGGTCCTGCTTTGAGCAGGGGGTTGGACTAGATGACCTCCTGAGGTCCCTTCCAACCCTAATCTTCTATGAGTCTATGATTCTATAACACTGCATGGCATAGGAGATAATCTCATCTGTTCAAAATGCTATTTGTTGGCATTAAATATGTTTCCCTGCTGACTCTCCTTTTAGTCTGTGGCTGGTTATGATCTTTGTTGCTCGGTTCTGGAAGAAATAATCTCCCGGCCAAACCTTTGCCCATATGCTGAAATAACCTGAATCCTTTGGAATCACCTTTGTTCAGCTAAGGAATCCTTTCTCCTCTTCTTCTATTGTTGCTAACATGGCCCAGCTACCTCCCTATGACCTTCCAATAACCCCTTGGTCCCTTTTCCACCCACAACCTCCTTATCTCTGAACACCCCAGGAATTCTAGAATCCTTTTTCAGGGGGGTCCCAACACTGCTGCAGTGGTATGGGGAGCAAAACCCCTTGATGGTGGAGCCGATTATTGAAAATGTCAGTGGTATTTGCCTAGAGATTGGCCTTTGTTACTTGTCAATATGAGCCTGATCCACAGCCCAGTGAAATCATCAGAAAGACACCCACTAACTTCTTATAGGACTTTGGATCAGGTCTCATGTGAACAATTTCTGTTAGAAAAGCAGAAGCAATCTTTGCATGTAGGGCTAGATTGTGGCTTTAAAGTCACATGCATATGAGGACTCTCAATGCCTCAGGAGGAGCCCAAGAGAGGGTGTCTCTGAGAGTCTGCGTGGGGCTGGGAGCCTGGGGCAGACTGCTGTCACTCACGAAGCACTGAGAATCTGCTTGCTACTGTGTACATGTGAGGGGAAACAGCACTTGCCCCAGAGACACGACAATCAATTGGCCTACTGGGAATGGTGTCCAGGCCAGAGAACTGGCACTGCTTTAATATACGGATTTATTTAATATATTTTTTATTTTTCAGAAAATTTACATATTCCATAAATATAAAGGGCCCATTGGCAGTGCCCCAGGAGCACAGCAGGGGCCAGATTGTGTCACAGTCCTGCCCAGGGTCCCCCACTATGCTCCAGGTGGAGACAACCTTCACCCTCCCTTTACCGAGCACCAAACACAACTCCACCTTGACTGCCCAGGCTCCCTCTAGTCAGCTCTAGAGACAAACATGACACCATCCTCGACTTGCTTGTAGTCACATTTTTGGACAAACACTATCACATTTTCTCCTATCATTAATGATCTGGAGGATGGTGTGGATTGCACCCTCAGCAAATTTGCCGATGACACTAAACTGGGAGGAGAGGTAGATACGCTGGAGGGTAGGGATAGGAGGGCCCTAGACAAATTAGAGGATTGTGCCAAAAGAAAGCTGATGAGGTTCAACAAGGAGAAGTGCAGAGTCCTGCATTTAGGACGGAAGAATCCCATGCACCGCTACAGACTAGGGACCGAATGGCTAGGCAGCAGTTCTGCAGAAAAACACCTAGGGGTTACAGTGGACGAGAAGCTGGATATGAGTCAACAGTTGTTGGATCATATTAAAGAAGTTCTGTATTAAAATCACAAATGAGTTTGATTCCCCATAGTTTAAATTCCAGGGTATTACTAATTAAGAGGTCTCTTGGTTTTTGGTACTGTTTCTCTCCCTCTATGTGTGAAACTTGCAAGCTGCTAATTGCGTTAGTACATTCTAAGACAGTCTGTTCTCAAAGCAATTCACACAGAGAGAGACTCAAAGCAATACTCTGTAACAACAGAAACAGCACCCAGAGACTCCTCGCCCTTTTGTTGTATTAACAATTGTGATTAAAATAGAGATAGAGGATGTACGTGGATGGATGTTTGGTGTGGATAATAACTGAATGATCAGGGAGGTGCCAGACTAAGAATCCAGTGTCCATCAGCTGAAGAAGGCGTCAAGTGGAAATAACCAGAGGACCCCCAGAGGGCAGACTGGAATCTACCCAACAGCCTGAAGAATGGGAGAACCAAAGAACAAGATAACATCTAGCATCCTGGAGCAGTCAGGAATGTGCCATCTGGTGATTGATTCAGCAACAGCATGATGAAGCAATTCCCATAGACTGGCATAGGAAGAAATTCCTATAAAAATGGATTCTAGAAAGTGAAAACTTTGGAGTCTGATTCTGCAAACCAACTTCCAGGAGCATCAGATGTGCATCTGACAAGGCCCTGCTTCCCTCCTCATGTCCAGGCTACCTGACCAGTGGCTTGGCATGAGCAACTCTAAGGCTGGTAACTATGATAACAACCTTGCAGAACCTGTGTGTGTGTGTTTGTATGAATGAATGTGTGAATAAATATGAGATTGAATGGAATGTTATAGCTATAACTAACTGCTTACTATGATTCTTTCTGTATTCACAATAAATGTGGTATTTTGCCTTTTCCTCTTTAATAAGATCCTGCTGGTTTTTATTTTATTGGTATAACATTTTGGTGGAGAATTGCAAAAGGGGGAATATTGGTAAAAAAACCCCCAGTTATTGTGAATATTGGTGTGCACACCGCCAGCTCTATTGAGCTAGGCATTTCTATTAGGTTAACCAGACCTGCTGGCCTCCAGGAAGGTAGCAGGGGACCTGCTGGCCTCCGGGAAGGTAGCAGGGAAAAGTGTATAAATCAAGCTAAGGTTACTAAAAAAAAAGAAACAGGTTAACCAGACCTGCTGGCCTCCGAGAAGGTAGCAGGGAGAAACAGGTTAACCAGACCTGCTGGCCTCCGAGAAGGTAGCAGGGGACCTGCTGGCCTCTGGGAAGGTAGCAGGGGAAAAATGCATAGATTAAGCTATGATTTCAGAATCTAGGCTGTGTCACTTGCTAAGTAATACCAGGAGTGACAAAGAGATTAAAATATCCGTGTTAAAATGTTTAAAAGAAAACAGGGTAAGCCAGTACCAGAGGGAGGAATGGAGTCAGAAGGAACTCCAACCTCACCTTTTGTTTAAAAAAAAATAAATAAAAAATTACACCTTTTAAACAAATCCTTCAAAAATTTGGGCACAGTTCTTGGACTAAACAAGCCCTAGCTGATGTCTGCACTATTTCGGACCTAGAGGATAGATTGGCTCCGTATATATCCTCATATACAAACCTTCTAGTGCTGCCAAAAGAGATGCAGCAGCAATTTGGTTGTTGTGGGAGGCATGTAAGGATTCTTTCCTCCGCTTGTCTTCATGTAAAGAGGAAAAGGCACAAATGGAAAAGGGAGCAGACAATTGGAAGGTGCTGGCTACAAATACCCAAAGCCAGCTGAGAATAGTGAAAAAGGCACTCCAGGAATACAAAAAGAGTGAAAAAGTTAACTCTGCAGAGGCTGGAGGGACGCAGGTAAAGGGGGAGAAGGTCCTATGTACGGCACCCCCAGGCATAATTACAAAGAGAAAAGAGAGTAAAAAAGTTAACTCTGCAGAAGCTGGAGGGAATTAAGTAGCTAAACTTTGCGAAAATGTTAAAAAGGAAAAGTGTTAGAGAAAGAGCATTCTTGGTTTCTTTGCAGCCATTCTGAAGGGAAAATGGGCCCTTTTCCAAAGGAATGTCTGTAAATTAGCCAGGCAAAAATAAACTATCTGATTAAAATCATTTGACTGGACAATTTAGTCAAATTTGCTAAAAGAACATAAGGGGGTTCTATTGGAACTTAACTGCCTCAAATGTATAAAGGGAATGTAAGATGTAAAAACAGAGCAGTGTGGAAGGGATGTTAAGGAAAAGAAAATGTGTATGTATCTATCTGTGTGTGTGAAAATATGTAAAGTTCTAAGGACCAATTGGTTTTGTTTTTGTTTTAAATAATGCCACTAAAAATCCATTTGACTCTTTAATTCAAAGTTGGAAAACTGACAGACCTTTTTGCTAGACACAGGCAATTAGTGTTGTTTGGCTTTGGGATTTGGCATTTAACCGTTAAAAGGTAACTCAGTGCTTAGAAAATTTAAAATGAAAAGGAGTACTTGTGGCACCTTAGAGACTAACCAATTTATTTGAGCATGAGCTTTCGTGAGCTACAGCTCACTGAGCTGTAGCTCACGAAAGCTCATGCTCAAATAAATTGGTTAGTCTCTAAGGTGCCACAAGTACTCCTTTTCTTTTTGCGAATACAGACTAACACGGCTGTTACTCTGAAACCTGTCAAAATTTAAAATGTTTTTAAGTTGTGGCTGCAGCAGGGCAGTCAAAATCAGGAGAATAGAAAAAAAATTTCTGGATTCTTTTTGTTTGTTTGTTTGTTTTTGTAACAAAATAGCAGATGAGAGTTGTAGTAAAAAAAAAAATTAAAAACAAGACAGTGCCGCTCTGAAGCAACAGCAGGGGTGAGGTGCACAAAACAAAAAGAAGCAATGTTAGAAACACTGAGTCTTAAAATGGCTCTGAGTAATCAGACTGTCACTTTGATGAAGGTACATGAAAACTCTATAAGCAAAAAAAAAAAAAATAGTTACACCTTATGTAAAAATGGATCTGGATAATGTTATAGAAGTTAAACTATGGAAGGAATGTGCATTTGCCCCAGAACATGTGCAGGGTATATTGTAGAAGGGGCAAAAGAAACGCAAACATACCATGCTACTTAATTAAAATGCTATTAGGGCTCCAAAGGGAGCCACAATAGGTTGGGTTTTCTTTTTCAGATTGCTGTGTGTTTTGGAAGCAGAAGTTAAAAAAAAGTGATCAAAACTCTGGTGAAAGTTGATTGTGTCCCTTTTAAGATACAGTCTCTGAGCTGCTGATGGCTTTAAATCCAAAAGCAGGAAGCGTCTGTGAAAATGCAAATTACCTAAATGATAAAGGAAGGAAAGAACTAGCAGCACAAAGGAGCTGCAGATAAAGGACACACCTGGTCAGCAAACAAATTGTCTAAATAAAAGGCATGGGATAACAAGATAATTTTAATAAATTTAATGATAATAAGTACCCCTGTAACAATGTATAGTGTGTATGATTTTTGGAAAAATCCTTTAAGGTCATATGGTAATGATGCTTCTCAGCTATTACCTGTAAATAAACTTAAAGCTTAACACAGCAGGAAAAACGTTATAAACTTGGTCTGCTGTAGAAGAAGGGAAACTGAGGTATCCCACCTCAGGGATTTAACGACTAAACAGTGGGATAATTTCCCCATAACCCTTAAAAGATAGAAGCCATTGAAACCTGGCCTGCCTATAGAACAAAAACAGGAAAATATGGAGGCAATTCCTTTGTTTTGCCTGCAATCAGCAAGGGTATTTGTAAAAGAAATATTTTAAGCAATAATCTGCCACCCCAAAAGGGGTAGAAACATGTTCTTTTTGTCTTTCAGAAAATCAGGAAAAGCTGATGCCAGCTGAAGAGCAACCCAATACCATGAATCTACTGTCACAATAGAAATTATGTTTTGTGTTCTATGTGTTGTCTTGTGTTTTGTCTTGTTGCTAGCACTGTTGTGTGTTTTAAAAAAAATACTAAAGACCTGCAGCTAATTAAAAATAAATTAAGCTCTCTGTCCCTGGTACAGGACAGCCTGATACAAAAACAAGTAGATGCCAATGTAGACTTGGTCCAAATCGGTTTGGGTAACCTAAAAGCCCGATGGGATCTTTGGAAATGGCTTAATACTACCACATGGCTTATGCATAAAAAAAAAAATTAGAAATAGGAAACTACACAGCCATAGCTATGGGATGCACTAAAATGCAGTCGATGGAAGGAATCAGATGCTCAAAGTCAAACATGCTTTGCTGGCTAGGGGCCTCAGTGTGTTGAATGTATTTTAAATCTCCCTACATCAGCTACATGATGTAAAATGTCCTGAACAATTCAGCAGGGGCATGGAAGGTGGATGGCACTTTATAGATACAGTTGTTATATTTAGACTATTTTTTGACGTACAGAACTGTGTGCAAAGTAATGTGGATGAGTATAGTGGTGCTGGGAGATGGCTAATTATTGAGAATGACACTTCAAAGAGAACTGGATTATGAGCCTTTCCAGAAAAGTACTCACACTTCTGCTGAGCAACCTTCTTCATCTCCTTTTATTAGCCAGTCCTAATGTGATTGTAATATATTAATTAATTAATTAATTTTATAATTATAATTATTTTTTAAATTAAAGTGATCGCTGGAGGGGACTCCAGTCTCCATGGCCAATTCAGTCCTTGGCTTCTCTGCTGAGGTGGCCACAAAACGTCTGCCATCTCTTGTGTGACATGGATCAGTCTTTCGTGGGAAATGGGTTGAGATTCCTGCTCATCTCACACAGAGCATCAGCCAGCTATCAGAGGGTGAATACCAACCAAGCTTTGTTTTAACCAATGGCATATAAGTGTGTGATAGTTTGCTGGAGTAGGGCTTTGCCACGGATGACTGGTGTTACTCGGAAAATCATATAGGCCCTGATCATGGGATGTCTGTTCAAATTTCCACAATGGAGTGGTCCATAGTAATGTGCATAAAATTAAGCATATGCATAAGTATCTACAGGGTTCAGAGTAACAGCCGTGTTAGTCTGTATTCGCAAAAAGAAAAGGAGTACTTGTGGCACCTTAGAGACTAACCAATTTATTTGAGCATGAGCTTTCGTGAGCTACAGCTCACTTCATCGGATGCATACCGTGGAAACTGCAGCAGACTATATATACACACAGAGAATATGAAACAATACCTCCTCCCACCCCACTGTCCTGCTGGTAATAGCTTATCTAAAGTGATCATCAGGTCGGGCCATTTCCAGCACAAATCCAGGTTTTCTCACCCTCCACTCCCCCACACAAATTCACTCTCCTGCTGGTGATAGCCCATCCAAAGTGACAACTCTTTACACAATGTGCATGATAATCAAGTTGGGCCATTTCCTGCACAAATCCAGGTTTTCTCACCCCCTCACCCCCCTCCCAAAAACCACACACACAAACTCACTATCCTGCTGGTAATAGCTCATCCAAAGTGACCATTCTCCCTACAATGTGCATGATAATCAAGGTGGGCCATTTCCAGCACAAATCCAGGTTTTCTCAACCCCCCCCCCCCCGAACCTGGCTTTGTGCAGAAAATGGCCCAACTTGATTATCATGCACATTGTGTAAAGAGTTGTCACTTTGGATGGGCTATCACCAGCAGGAGAGTGAATTTGTGTGGGGGGGTGGAGGGTGAGAAAACCTGGATTTGTGCTGGAAATGGCCCGACCTGATGATCACTTTAGATAAGCTATTACCAGCAGGACAGTGGGGTGGGAGGAGGTATTGTTTCATATTCTCTGTGTGTATATAAAGTCTGCTGTAGTTTCCACGGTATGCATCCGATGAAGTGAGCTGTAGCTCACGAAAGCTCATGCTCAAATAAATTGGTTAGTCTCTAAGGTGCCACAAGTACTCCTTTTCTATCTACAGGGTTGTGACCTTAAACTTTCTGTGCCTCACTTTCTCATCTGTAAAATGCTAGTGATAGTACTTCATTTCTCCCACGCGTTGTCTGTCTTTTCTGTTTGAGCCCTGACCCTGCAACAGTTAAACATACACTTAGTTTTATTCCTAGGACCAATCACACTGATTTCAATGGAGGTACTGATAGGAATAATGTTAACGTGTCCATGTTGGCAGGGAGATAGATTGTCATTTATTTGGGGCAGGGATTCTCTCTTACTAAAAGCACAAACAGCACCCAGGCCAATGGGCTCAGTCTACTCTATCAATCTAATGTTACTGCTGTATTTCGGATCTTGTCCTGTGTTGGATTTGAGACATGTAATACTGTATTATTAGTGTATTATATACTCGGTGCACAGTTTATGCTTTAGATGCAACAGCTTGATTGGCTACCTGTAATTGATACAAAGATATAGTATTTCCCAATTCACAATTGAGGAAAAATAAAATGTAAATGTGTGTCACAGTTTCTATGGTTTTGATGTGCAGTGGTGCCAATGAACACGATGGTGGTGTTTCAATAAAAAAAAAATCTATTTACATGTATCAATGTGCTTCAGGCACGAAAACATCCGCATGAAAGACTAAGCAGCTAAGAACTGTTGCCCTGGTTTTATTTCAGATTCTTTCCACCAGGCTGCAGAGTACAACTGTCAGGTGGGGGCATGTGGAGGCATCTCATGTATTATTTAGAAGAAACCTCAGCTGTTTTAGGTGGTAAAAGGGCGCAATATAAAGTGAATATTTATCCATTACTTTCAGTTGAGCTGATAAATGTTTTAGCCCAGTTTCCTCCCTGCAGGGAAACCTAACTAGTGGGTCAGTTCTCCAAGTATTATTACTGAGGCCTTTCATGAATCTGGTGCCAACTCCCTGCTGATTATTGATTCCATCTGGCTCAATGAACAGCAATAAGTAGTTTCTAATTTGTTGTGACATTGCTTCGATGTGTTTTATTTATTAAAGAATGGAGCTGTGGCAGCATGCTCCCTATTCAGCATAAGAACCACTAGCTTTCCATTTGCAGAGAAAGGAGAGAGAACAGGGAACGGGTGGGGGGGCAGATCCCAGACCTCAGGGGGGCAGGATATCTTCTTGACATACCTGACAATGGCTGGGCAGCTGATGTGCTGAGACCACTGCCTATCATGCTGACCAGTATCGGCTCATTGTTTCCTTGTGCTCCCCCATGGTTCTGTCTGTATCCATCTATTGTCTCTTCTCTTACACTTAGATTGTCAGATCCTAGGAGCTGGCTCCATCTTTTTTTGTACAGCACTTAGCACAATAGGGTTCTGGTCCATGAGTAGGCTCTGTCAAAGTTTGACTCAGACTCACAATTTATCAGACCACTCTGTTTTATTAGCAAAGCTGCTCTGCTAATACATTTAGAAGTGAGCCCCCCGAGCGGGGCTTGTGTCTTTTAATTTATACAGTTTTTTGGAGAACAAGTTACAGAGAAGTTACAGACAAAAGAAGAAAAAGATTTTAGTCACCACCCTTCGAGATCCCTGAGACCAGTCACGTATCTTCAATTACCTGCCACCCTTAACAATCTCCTTTAACAGCTTCCAGTTAACTTAACTAATTGCCCTTCACACCTTCCATTCTGATGCCTGCTTCTTAGACGTGCTGGCTCTATCTTAATTGCTTCTCCATTCAAAAGCTAACTGTCCCTACCTGTGCTCCCTCAGATACTTTGTAACATGTTTTGGCATGCCCTCTCATATACAATGTATCCAGCATGTCCCCTTATACAATGTTATACTTCCACAGCTCCAAGGAGCTGCCCCAATACAATACAGGTGCTATGCTCATTCAGCTCCATTGAAGTCAAGGGATCTGAAGGGACATAGCATCTCACAAGCCTTCAGCAATGACTTGTGTTTTAAAACTATAGGCCTGATCCTACACTCTTCATAGTGGCACTAAGTTTTCGGTACATATAGTACAAACTCCAGTAAAGCTCTTGCTGATTTTTATTGAATAAGTGTGAAGGAAAATGAAGGATTCATCTGAAATTTAGCTTGGCTGGGAAATTTTATTTTCAGGGCACAGGGCAAGGAAATGGGTAAGCCGCTAGGAGTGGAAGTGTGGTGTAAATGAGTCTCGTCATCAATTCCAGAAGAACAATAATCAGATTGCTGTAGTCGTCAAAGCCTTCTGTGATGTAATTTGGACCTGTCCAGTGACCTCCTGTTTGAGAGATTTTTGATTTTTTTAACTTTTAGTGCTGAAAGATCTTTAAGGCTGTGCAGCCACCTGGCATTTACCACCTCTTCTTTGGAGATCATGCTTTACCCTGTCACACAAATAACTCTCCCACCGTCTTATCTGGTGTCAGCCTTAGTGGCTTTATGTGACCATTCCAAGGATTTGCACATGGGTTAAGACAAGAAAAATGGTTTAGATGGAGACTAAATGGAGATCTTAGCTGAAAATAATTACAGAACTTTGAACACTCTCCTTGATAACACTGAAATGATAAACACAATTTCTTGGGGAAGAGTCAACATGTCTTTTGTAAAGGGAAATCATGCCTCATCAATCTATTAGAATACTTTGATGGGGTCAAGAAGCATGGATAATGTTGCTCCAATGGACATAGTATACTTGGACTTTCAGAAAGCCTTTGACAAGGTCCGTCACCATCGGCTCCTAAGCAAAGTAGGGAGCAATGGGATAAGAGGGAAGGTCCTCTCATGGGTCAGTAACTGGTTAAAAGACAGGAAACAAAGGGTAGAAATAAATGGTCAGTTTTCACAATCATAGAATCATAGAACCATAGAAGATTAGAGTTGGAAGAGACCTCAGGAGGTCATCTAGTCCAAACCCCTGCTCAATGCAGGACCAACCCCAACTAAATCATCCCAGCCAGGGCTTTGTCAAGCCAAGCCTTAAAAACCTCTAAGGATGGAGATTACACCACCTCCCTAGGCAACCCATTCCAGTGCTTCACCACCCTCCTAGTGAAATAATTTTTTTCTAATATCCAACCTAGACCTTCCCCACTGCAACTTGAGACCATTGCTCCTTGTTCTGTCATATGTCACCACTGAGAACAGCCTAGCTCCATCCTCTTTGGAACCCCCCTTCTGGTAGTTGAAGGCTGCTATCAAATCCCCCCAACTCTTCTTTTCTGCAGACTAAATAACCCCAGTTCCCTCAGTCTCTCCTCGTAAGTCATGTTCCCCAGCCCCCTAATGATTTTCATTGCCCTCCACTGGACTCTCTCCAATTTGTCCACATCCCTTCTGTGGGGAAGCAGCCGCAAGCTGGGCCATGCCCCAATCAGCAGCGACGACTCTAGGATTTTTGCTGCCCCAAGCAAAAAAATTTTTGGCCACCCCCGCTTTTTTTTTGTGCCCCTGGCTTCACCCCAACTCCGCTCCTTTCCAACCCCTTCCCCAAATCCCCGGCCCCACCTCCTCCCCCGGGCGTGCTGTATTTCCCCCCGCATTGCTTCCTGTGGAAAATACAGTGGGGAGATTTATATACATAGAGAACATGAAACAATGGGTGTTACCATACACACTGTAACGAGAGTGATCAGGTAAGGTGAGCTATTACTAGCAGGAGAGCTTGGGGGGCGGGGGTGAGGGGAACCTTTTGCAGTGATAATCAAGGTGGGCCATTTCCAGCAGTTGACAAGAACGTCTGAGGAACAGTCGGGGGGGAGGGGGGATAAACATGGGGAAATAGTTTTACTTTGTGTAATGACCCATCCACTCCCAGTCTTTATTCAAGCCTAAATTAACCCATTGTTTCATGTTCTCTGTGTATATAAATCTCCCCACTGTATATTTTCCACTGAATGCATCCGATGAAGTGAGCTGTAGCTCACGAAAGCTTATGCTCAAATAAATTTGTTAGTCTCTAAGGTGCCACAAGTACTCCTTTTCTTTTTGTGGATACAGACTAACACGGCTGCTACTCTGAAACCTGTCAGTATATATAATGGGAACCTTTAAAAGCTTTTTAACCTTTTAACTTTAAAATAAAGGATTACTAAAATAAGATGTATTTGCCATTCTAAGTATAGAGAATACCTACAAATACCAATAATATCTTACCTAACGGTAAAAAGGTACCAAGGAATCTTTCCAAGGGTACTCACTTTGTAGTCCTTTATGAGTCTGATTCACAACTGCATTTCTTGAATTTTATGCCACTCAAATCAAATCCAACAAATATGACATTTCTGTTAGTTAGCTACAAATACACACATCCAGGAGTATGCATTTTAAAATGAATTGTTTCTACTACCCTGTATTTCCTGAATTCACAATCGAAATTCACTTCTGATCTTTTCATTAAAAGTAAATATAATACATCCTAGGTCGTTATTTACTTAGCTTGTCATGGGTAGAGAGATCAGCTGCTCACAGAAATCAGGCATAATCCCTCCTCTTGCCTCACTTTATGCAGGCAAGCAATGCCACCATCAACCTAGGTAAATGCATATCCTATCATGTCCAGAATTAGAACTGCAGCATTTATTGTCTGCCAGGTGGTAATGGAGCAAAGCTGGAGCAGTAACCGTTCAAGATAGACAAGAGAAATGAATCTGGGAACATGCATGTTTAGGTGGTCATTACTGTTGCTATTTTGAACCATTACCACATTTCACTGGGCCTGCCAACTTGCTCTGAAGAAATCGATTGGCTGTGAGCTGCGCTTTGCTCCTGCTGACATGTACCTCTATGCAAGATTGAAATGCATGGAGTGATGAGTGATCAAATGTCTGATAACATCAAGTTGCTAAGGATCACATTCTGATGCTCTTACTCAGGCTGAGTAGCACTTTACTCCACAAATGGTTCCACTGATTTCAGTTCTGTTTGTGAGGTAAGAAGCTACTCAGCTGGAGTTAGGGTACAGGAATTTTACCCTTATCCCCAAGATAAGAACTCTTAAGTAATCATAAATCAATGAAATATCAATAGTTTCCGTCATGTTACATGCTCGCAGACTCATCAATGCCATACTTGTGCACCATGTTATTTTTCTTTAATATGTGTGTAGCACGTTAATTCTATTGCTTGTTATGTGATGGTTACGATAGTTGTAAGAATTTGAAACCCATTATAAAACTTGTCTCAATATGCAGATGAAACGCTAATTCAGGCTTTCTTATTTTTAATTAGGCATGTGTCATGCATGGATTTATCTTTTCAAGGACAAGGCAGTAATTACCTGGATCTTTTGAATGTACCTTTTTAAAAGACTGCTGACTAAATAGGCCAGTGCTAAGGCCAATTAGCTCTCCATTTGATTAGGTTGAATCATTTGGTATGGTGCAATATGACACAGCACAGTATATGTCGTATTGTACAGCCTAAGGGTTAAACAGATTTAACTGTTTAGGGGTCATTCTGGCACTACATCTTAACACAAACACAAGCATATCTATTAGCATGGCAAACTTGTGTTATAGCTGAAATATGTGTCAGCTAAAGCCAAGTCAATTTTTTCTGACAAATAGTAAAGTTGCTGGAACTCCCCAGATAACAAAGCTTTTGTAAATGTCGGAATGGTTCATTTTGACATTTAATTTTGAATCAACATTCGGTTTCAAATATTTTGAAACTTTTCATTAGACCCAAATGTATTTTTTTTTCATTTTTACATTTCACTGAGAAAAAACGAAACAAGTAAGTTTCTGTTCTAAATTAACTGAATTATTTTTTCAGTTTGACTACTGAACCGACAAATCAATTATTCGCTCAGCTCTACTCACACCAGCTATAATCAAAGTTGCCTTCATGTTTCATTTCCTTTCTAATGGGCATTTTGCGTTTGTGAATGTTCACCTTTCAGGCTGATATTTTCCAGGTCTTGTCTCTGTTCAGGGGTGGTTTTTTTTGTGATATGTAATCAAAAACTTTTCATCCACTTAGGAGTGCGAGGTTGGAATGTGTGAGTGTCTGTGGGGAAGGGAAATACACACATCCCTTTATATGAAGAAAGTGTGTAACTTTTTTGAACAGCTCTAGAGCCTCAGCATATGGGTGTAGAGACTTAAAGTTTGGCTCAGAGATGAGTTGATCACATGCAATGTTACACTAAAAATCAACTTAGATTTGATTATAAAAAACAAACCCTCCTGTTTTTTAAAAGCGGGTTTTAAAACAACAATCAGCTGATATTCTGTTGGCACATCCATGCATAACAAATTTGCATGAAATTTCAGATTGTAATACACACTTTAAAAGTCTCCATCTCATTCAGAGTACACATGCATATAAAATGCGTGCAGGCTCTGAAGTTGAGGCATATGCCACATTCCATATGATTGCTGAGGATGTGTATGGAACAAAGTAAGGCCTGCCATGGAGCACTGCATCATTCATTGCACAAAATGTGCCTTCAGTGAAAGCGTGCTACTGGGTACCTGACTGTGTAACAAAAGGTTCCACAATACAGAATTTGGAGTGTGTGTGTGTGTGTGTGTGTGTGGGGGGGGGGGGATTCTATTACTTTCCTTTGTGAAATAGCTAGGAAATTCAGTCTTTAAAAGCCAAGTGAAGTGCTCCAAAGTCAAGAAATGCCAAAGTCAAGTTTCCTTATACAACCTTCACTCTTTGTCTATTTCCATTATAAAACTGTTTTCAATTACATGATCACAGTCTACTTTCTCCCACAGAACTCCAGCTCATTCAATGTGCTCTACAGACCGTGCGTACATAGCAGATAAGTTTTGGGTAACTCTGTATGTGATATTTTATTCTAATTGTTCACAAAATCACTCATTACATATTTTGCATATTTGCAAAGTATTTGCTTATGACCCTAAACTTAAGTTAGAGTCATAGACAAATAATTTTCAAATATGCAAAGGTCAATACATCTCTTCCCGAGCACTTGTGGGATTAGGGCATGATGCAACACAACATTGGACAGTTGAGTGGGTACTGAATGGAGGCTGTCAATGGGGGGAAGCCAGGGCAGTTGGGTTTTTGGGAAGTGTTGTGGTAGCAGATGGGATAGTTGAGAGCAGTGTGGAGGTAGCAGGGTAGTACTCACAGCCTTAACTCTGCCCTCTGGTGTGTATGCATACAGTCTTTGATTGTCCTGTTCCATCTTCATTTCCAGGCACCATTGAGCCTGCGCACTGAATGACCTGGAGATTCTGCAGCAATAACAGTAGGTGCTCATGTAATAAAAGACAATCTTGCATATGTATGATGGGAAAGGGTTAAGGTTTTACATGTAGCCTTCACTTTGCAGCCTCTACATGAAGGAAAAAGGACACATTTTTGTGGCAGATGGATATATATGTATATATTTTTAAACAACTGGAGCTTTTTGAAGCTGTTCAGAGGTCTGGAATGTTGTGGGGGCAGTAAATCGCTGGGTAATTTTAATTTGGAAAACACATACTCAGTGTGTCAGTTGGTGAATGCAAGCCAGATTTTCAGGAGACACCTTAGTTTTTGATGCTTCTAATTAAACCATGCAAAAAACAAACATGTCAATGTAAAAATAGTTACAAGTGAGTCACAAATGAATCTCTGCCTTTCCACTGGAAGAAGTGTTCAAACTAATTCTGTGATTTCCAGAAAGATACCATAATCTTTTATATGTGATTCTGCTGTAAGATTCCTGCTGTGATTACATATCCATGGCTAGAAGCAGTCCTCTGATGTCTCTATCTGAGTTTCATTTCACTACTGTCGTGTATATAGAATCTTTCAATACATTTTTTCCTACTTTCTTATGTTGTTCTTTCCTTTTCATATAGCCCTTCTTTGGCTTTTGTATTAA
Organism: Caretta caretta; assembly: GCF_965140235.1. NCBI lineage: Eukaryota > Metazoa > Chordata > Testudines > Cheloniidae > Caretta > Caretta caretta. Next base: position 13,974,827 of record NC_134209.1, read on the forward strand.
ATATTTGAAGATCTTAGACCTGAACACTGTTGAATGTTGGCAGCAATAGCAGCCCGGGAATGTTTAGTATTGATGTTTCTCTCTTTACATGTCAATATTCTTGACAATCTGTTCAAGGGATTTTTGATAGTGCAGCAAACATATTTGTATGTGCAAATTAATGCAAGACATATACTAATTAGATCTGTGCAATTTCCTTGTATCTCTATCTGTTCCTGTAAAAGTAAGCAATCAAAATTCCCAGTATAAATTTGCCACTTATTTATGTGAACTTGCAAAGAGAGCATTTTGCAGACAGCTTGAGTGTGGATAACTGATCGAAAAACCTGTGCAAGGATTTGCTTGCACACTTTTGTAAGGGAGACTCAACAAACATGTGGGTAGCCACTGTTTCCTGCATTGACAAAAGATTGCTGCTAGAGCTTCCATGCTTCTCCCCCTACTCTGATGCAGTTCCACTGCTCTGAGTGAAGGAAACACACTGCAGTGGGCACTCCTCCTGTAGCTGGCTCCTGGCTTGTAACACCCAGCAGCCCACTATCCCAGGATGCAACCCACAGGTAAAAGGCTGATCATGCACCAGACAAAGGATTCATAGATTCCAAGGTCAGAAGGAACCCTTGTGATCATCTAGTCTGACTCTGTGGGATTGCAGCCCTTGAACCCTGGGTTCTCAGGTCATGCTCAGACTACAGCTGCCACCCAACAGCCCGCCAAATCCCTGTAGAAAGGGGCTAGTGAAGCTCTACCTCACAAAGGGTCCTGCCCACAAAGCTCCAGACTCGGGGAGACATCCAGCCCACTGAGTGGCTGGGACACACTATTTCAACCAGAAAGAGGCACAGGAAGTTGTCTGAGCAACTGAGTGAATCCCTGGCTAGCTGCTACTATAAAGCCTGCCTCCCAGCTTGTTCCTCTCAACCGTAGCCCAAATCCCCATCTGCTCCTGCTTTCCTGTTGTGCTCCAAGTCTCTGCTCTGCTTTGATCCCTAGCTTGACTTGTAGAGCAGATCTTTTAGAAAAACATCCAATCTTAATTTACAAATTGTCAGTGATGAATAATCCACCATGACCCTTGGGAAATTGTTCCAGGGATTAATTACTTTTACTGTTTAAAATGTATGCCTTATTTCCACTCTGAATTTGTCTAGCTTCAACTTTCAACCATTGGATCATTTTAGATCTGTCTTGGCTAGATTGAAGAGCTCATTGTCAAATATTTGTTCTCTGTGTAAGTACTTACAGACTGTGAGTTAGTCACCCCTTAACCTGCTCTTTCTTAAACTAAATAGATTGCGCTCCTTGAGTCTGTCACTATAAGGTTTGTTTTCTAATCCTTTTACCTTTCTCGTGGGTCTTAGAATCATAGAAGGGACCTTGAGAGGTCATCTAAATCATTAATGAAGTCATTGAACAGAACCAGGCCCAGGAACAATCCCTGCGGGACCCCACTTCATATGCCCTTCCACCATGACTGTGAACCACTGATAACTATTCTCTGGGAATGGTTTTCTAACCAGTTATGCACCCACCTTATAGTATCTCAATCTAGGCTGTATTTCCCTAATTTTGTTTATGAGAAGGTCATGTGAGACAATATCAAAAGTCTTCCTAAAGTCAAGATATACTACATCTACTGCTTCTCCCAATTCCACATGACTTGTTACCCTGTCAAAGACCGCTATTAGGTTGGTTTGACATGATTTGATCTTGACAAATCCTTGCTTTCTGTTACTTATCACCTTATTATCTTATAGGTGTTTGCAATTTGATTGCTTGATTATTTGCTCCATTATCTTTTCAGGTACTGAAGTTAAGCTGATTGGTCTGTAATTGTCCTTATTCCCCTTTTTATAGATTGGAACTATATTTGCCCTCTTTCAGTCCTCTGACCCCTCTCCAATTTAGCAACATCATTCTTGAATTGTGGGCACAAGAACTGAACACAGTATTTCAACAGTGGTTGCACCAGTGCCAAATACAGAGATAAAATGACCTCTGTGCTCTTACTCAAGATTCTCCTATGCATCCCAGGATTGCATTAGCCCCTTTTAACATCACACTGGGAGCTCATGTGCAGCTGAATTTCCACCATGATCCCCAAATCCTTTTCAGGGTCAATGCTTCCCAGGATAGTCCCCCATTCTGTAAGGATGGCCAGCCTTCTTTGTTCCTATGTGTATTAACACGGCTGCTACTCTGAAACCTGAATATTGACAAGTGTACATGTAGGAGGATCCTATGCTAGCTGGTGTGTGAGGAACATCCTGCTTCAGCACACTTCCTCTGCCTCTCACTCCTCTTCCCCTCAGTGAGCCATAGCAGGTTGTGGGCACAATGAGCATAGAATCACTGTGCCTTCTCTGCCTTTTCCTGCAGCATCATTCCCGAGCCACTTCTCCCCACCATAGATCGTACTGCACCTTCCTCTCTGTGCAGTAGTAGCTCAAGCCCCATCTCTGGCCTTGATCTATGGAAGAGCTGGAAATGCTGAAGGGAGCTCAACAAGGCTGAGAGGCTGGTAAGTTGCCTAGTCAACAGCTAGGAAGTCTCTCAAAGCTGAGTCAATGAAGGCCTGATATGCACAAGGGCTTCCCCAGCTGGGCTCTTATCTGACTTCCCAGGCCTGTTCTCCAGATTCAGCCCTCACCCAGCCACTGCTTCACAGCTTACCCCAGACTTTCTGGTAGCTGGAAAACCAAGGGCCTGCTGAGGTCAGGAACTGGGAAGCAGCGTTGAGTAGCCAGCTCAGTGGCTGAGGTGCCTTGGCATACTTTGAACATTTGAGAACCCCTCATGGGCTAACCTCCTTCCCCATCAGCTAGCACCTTCTTCCACTAGGATTTCCATGGAACCTTTCCCAGGGGAGAGTGTGTTGCATGCACCAAGATGCATGCACTCTGCACTCCCTTACTAGCCGCCCATGCCCCAATATATCCCACATCTTTGGCTGTCTCCCACCAGAGGCATTGCTGATGGATCTTCAGCTAGTCACCACCAGCAAATGTGAAACCTTAATTCTAACACAAAATTCACCTACTAATCCCCAATCTCTAGCACATAAAGTGCTAGCACATGAGAAACTGCTCTTATAGATGCTGAGCTACGTCTTCGAAGCAATTACTTGTATCTTACAACTTCCCATCATGCCATTGTCACTTTACTAGGCCCACTCAGGCACCACAATAACACAGATCTAATATGCCAAGGAAATATGTCATGACAATGTACATGCTTCTTCCCACAGACCGCTTTCCATCTATCAGAACAATCTCAGCACAAACCTGCTTCTACAGCCAGGATGGTGGATGTTAAGGGTGTATGTGTATGATGGATGGGAGGTGATGGTGAAGGGAGGTGTGTACTGTGGCTGGGAGAAGATGTACTTATCTGGGATCTGCACTTTAGCAACTCCACCATGCTAGTTAACAATGGGTTTCTGTGTTGGGATATAAAGGGTGGGTGGTTTGGTAACATTTTTAATATGCTTCAGCACAGTGTAAAATAAGCCTCATATCGCACAGCTGCTTGATTTTCCAATTAGTCTGTTCTGATTAGAATAAATACAGAATTTACCTAATGAATGAGCATTCCTAATGCTTCTAGTGGAATCTTTGGCTTTCCAAGGTGAAGGCGATTACCCTCCCCAGCCTTGGGAGTGCTTCCCTGATCTTGCACTATTTCAGGAGTGATTATCTAGATGGGACAGTCAAATGATTTCAAAGAGCATTAGCTGAAATTTCTCAGCTCATGCATTTAGCAAATGCTACATCGCTTTCATCCAGAATGCCTCAGTTTAAAGAGAAAGAACAGGTCAAACTGCTATACAATAAGGTGTCAAAGTTTAAACCCTGCTAACTAGAAATATATCCTCAATCACAAGCTTGTTTAAAATGCTTTTTACATTCTAAGGTGTTTTCTAAGTGAACAAATTAAAATCATTCAGCCCTGGCATATTTTGGGTTGATGTGCGTTCTTCCCCACCTCCATCCCCTTGAGTAATGGATACATTCTGTATTTATCTTGTAGACTGGAACAGCTCCAAAAGAATAACAGTGTTCACTGAACGTTGGCATAAGCTTGGGTCGACAATTTGTCTAAGGTAAGAAATGAAGTGTGGCATCCATCCATGCCTGCAATGTGTCTTTTGTGTAATTGGTTTGACTAATTAAGCGTGCATCAAGTGATGCAGATGATTATCTTGCAAGCTCCCATGTATACCAAATGCCCTGGCATATAGATTTTAATTGATCCCAAAGTTTAGCCTTTCCATTCTACTTTTCCCTATACCAGACCTTGGAGATGCAAAATGTACCAGGGTTAGAGATGATTTAAAAGAAATTCAAATTTTTATAGCAGCTCATAACAATTGCAAAGACCTGGTAAATGAAGAGTGAAGATTTGCCCAGTATATGATCTGTGATACTGGAAGCCAAAAATGGCCTCTTTTGTGGTTATTGAAGAAGTCTTCAGACATGGTCTTTCTGGAGCTACCACCATCAAGTGTTATAATGGAGACGATATTTAAATAACCCGTATTTGGGGTCAGGAAGGAATTTTCCCCATGGTCAGACTGGAGGAGACACTGGGGATTTTTCCTCCTTCCTCCACAGGTCACTTGCAGGTTTAAACAAGTGTAAATGGTGGATTCTCTCTAACTTGAGGTCTTTAAATCATGATTTGAGAACTTCAGTAGCTCAGCCAGAGGTTATGGGTCTACTACAGGAGTGGGTGGATGAGGTTCTGTGGCCTGCAATGTGCAGGACATCAGACAAGATGAGTCTATGAGAACTGCTATGGTTGTACACTATTCACAACTATATTTTATTATCATTTCTTTGGCTTATGTATGCAGGCTGTCAGACTAGATGTTCTTAATAGTGCCTTCTGGTTTTAAAATCTATGAACCTATGTATCATTTGAAGCTTTAGTCAATGCCACTGAATTGGCTGACTAGCTAAAATGAGAGAATTAAAACTCCCTCTTCTGCTACTGCAAGATTTTCAGATAATGTGAAATGACTGTTGAAACTTTACCTGGTATGTACTATCTAGAGTTAGTCAAATGATGGGTAATATGCAGTTTAGTCAATAGATTCTGGTCTCTTTTCTGTTTGCAAGCAGGCTTATTTTTGTGAATTTGTTCATTGCTCTTACTACTTCAGACAAACAGAGGCTGAAATTTGTTTGGGTAGCATCGCTAGCTTGCAGACTAGGTTTGCTGCCCTTATTCATTATCAGCACTGTGTAATTTGTCACCTCCTTTTTATGGCATTTGTTGTGTTCCTTGATAGAGTGAGCATAACTAATCAGAAGGGGACGTCGTGATTCAGCCACTGGCACTGAGATACTCTCAGCAAGAGGGTGAGAGCAGCGTGGAGAGCTAATCTGGCAGGACTAGAACATTTTTATAATATTATAACACTTATATTTTATTTCTATAAATCTATGAGTGTGTGTGTTTTACATAACATATATGTATGAAAATGGACTTATTTATTTAGACCCTGGGTCTTGTCTCTCTCATGCATTGTATATTTGGCCGTGATCCTATAAAGCCTTAAGCATGTGCATGACTTTATACATTGAAAGTGGTCCTCTTCAATGGATCTACTCACCAGGCCTGAAGTTAAGTATCTGCATAAGTCTTTATATGATCAGAGCCTTCACGTCTAACCATATTATTCACCTAGTTAGAGCATAAGGTTCTAAAGCATAAAGGTTCTATGAGTCAGCAGTGTGCCCTTGTTGCCAAGAAGGCCAATGGCATTTTGGGATGTATAAGTAGGGGCATAGCGAGCAGATCGAGGGACGTGATCGTCCCCCTCTATTCGACATTGGTGAGGCCTCATCTGGAGTACTGTGTCCAGTTTTGGGCCCCACACTACAAGAAGGATGTGGATAAATTGGAGAGAGTCCAGCGAAGGGCAACAAAACTGATTAGGGGTCTGGAACACATGAGTTATGAGGAGAGGCTGAGGGAACTGGGATTGTTTAGTCTGCAGAAGAGAAGAATGAGGGGGGATTTGATAGCTGCTTTCAACTACCTGAGAGGTGGTTCCAGAGAGGATGGTTCTAGACTATTCTTAGTGGTGGAAGAGGACAGGACAAGGAGTAATGGTCTCAAGTTGCAGTGGGGGAGGTTTAGGTTGGATATTAGGAAAAACTTTTTCACCAGGAGGGTGGTGAAACACTGGAATGCGTTGCCTAGGGAGGTGGTAGAATCTCCTTCCTTAGAAGTTTTCAAGGTCAGGCTTGTCAAAGCCCTGGCTGGGATGATTTCATTGGGGATTGGTCCTGCTTTGAGCAGGGGGTTGGACTAGATGACCTCCTGAGGTCCCTTCCAACCCTGGTATTCTATGATTCTAAGGGCAGCAGGTAGAACCTGTCATATAAACACATACTTCACAAAGAATGTATTAGCTGGAAGGTCCATGAAAGGCAGCAATTGGCAGAGTTTACACTTATTGCATGAAAAAATAGGAAAGGCAGGAAAAGAAAATCAAAGGGCCCATTCCAGTCTCAGTCTGTCCCAGGTCAGCCATTGAAATCAGCAGGGTTGCACATGTATAACAGCAGCTAGAATTTGACTTGGTGTAGCAAACCCTTTTTAATGTGACGGATTGCTAATATTATATTGCACATCTCAGAACACAGAGCATGACACAGATATTGAAACCAGGAGTTGGAAAATGCTGTTATCTCTTGCAAAAGAAAAAAGAAAAAAAACCAAGAAGCTTAAAAGCACAAATCTCCTTAATAAATACAATACAATACAATATAATACAATACAATACAAGGCAAAACCAGAGCTGTGGGTGAAGGTCCATGTTAGGTCACAAAGAAGGAACAGATTAGTACTCAGGCTTTTGAATTACAGTAATATGTCGCCTGTGAAGTATGTCATGGTTGAAACAGCAGCTCCCTTAATCTTCATCCTTGTCTTCTGTGTCTGCTTGCAGAAGCCTGTTGGTGTGCTGTTTGTTTTAACAATCCACTAGATGCATGTTAAGGAAAAAAACCACCTCAGCTTCACTGCAGAATAATTCATCTGAAGCACAGAGCGGAACACCAGCTCTAATCAATCCTGTAGCTGAGGCTCGGGCAGGTGTTTGAGCTCCAGGTAACCACTGACAGTTTTCTGCCTCACAATCTTTGTGTTGCTTTTCCTCAAATCTATGATAAGAGAGGAAGAAGAGTGGTCCTGCACTGGCAAGCGCTGACTCTTTTGGCCCAGTGCTTGGCAACCACCAAAACCTCCAAAGCATGAAACTGCGCCCCGGTTCTCCTAAGCATGGAAGGATTCATCAGAGAGGTTTTCATCTGATCCAAGCTCTGTGAGTCCATTATGAGTCTAGTTTCCCTTCAGAAGTGCCTCCCATCCCATTGTCTCTTCCTGGTACTGCTGAGCTCCCCGGCTGAGCCAGAGCTCTTAGGAGTGAAATCCTGGTCGCAGGGAGGAGATTATTAGTCTCTCTGATGGACTATGGCTGGGGATTTTATTAAATCACTGCTCTTACGTTGCTCTTTAGCCACAGTTCATGACTGCTCTGGAAAATCAGAAATGAAATGGCAAAATAAGTCAAATCTTGTTTCTTATAATTAAGGCTGGAGCTGGACCCAAGACCCAGCTCAGAGCCACCCTGTGCAGCTGCACCCTACTAGCCCAGAGTGAGCTTGAACCAAGCTAGCAGGCATCACTGTATCCTATATCTCGAGGAACACTGAACAAGAATGGTTGGTTCAAATCCAGTCCTTCAGCATGCAGCTTCCAGCTGCAGATGCCAAGTACAGTAAGAATGACTGCTCTCCCACCCCAGGCTATTTCATGCTGAGCCTGGTTTTGATTAGAGACCGTTTGGGTTTTTTTTATATGTGAGACTGTTTTTCTTTGTTTGTTTTTTCCCATAATAAATATGTAGATTTGTAGTGGGTGAGAGGTAATGGTCAACCTATGTCATTAATTAAATTTATTATTATTATTATTATATTTTTAACTAAAATATGTAGGGTTTAACTGAAGGAAAAAGGGAATTGGTTTCAGTACTGACTTACATTGTTCCCTGGAGCAAGCCAATGTGTGTTTTTTGGTGTGTACTGTTCATTTGTTCATGGAAGACGAGAGACATTCCAGAAGACTGGAAAAGGGAAAATATAGTGCCATCTATAAAAAGGGAAATAAGGACAACCCGGGGAATTACAGACCAGTCAGCTTAACTTCTGTACCCAGAAAGATAATGGTGCAAATAATTAAGGAATCAATTTGCAAACACCTAAAAGATAATAAGGTGATAAATAACAGGCAGCATGGATTTATCAAGAACAAATTGAGTCAAACCAACCTGATAGCTTTCTTTGACAGGGTTACAAACCTTGTGGATGGGGGGAAGCGGTAGATGTGGTATATCTTGACTTTAGTAAGGCTTTTGATACTATCTCGCATGACCGTCTCCTAAACAAACTAGGGAAATTCAACCTAGACGGAGCTACTATAAAGTGGGGGCATAACTGATTGGAAAATCATTCCCAGAGAGTAGTTATCAGTGGTTCACAGTAATGCTGGAAGGGCATAACAAGTCGGGTCCCGCAGGGATTGGTTCTGGGTCTGGTTCTGTTCAATATCTTCATCAATGATTTAGATAATGGCATAGAGAGTACACTTATAAAGTTTGCAGACAATACCAAGCTGGGAAGGGTTGCAAGTGCTTTGGAGGATAGGATTAAAATTCAAAATGATCTGGACAAACTGGAGAAATGGTCTGAAGTAAATAGGATGAAATTCAATAAGGATAAATGCAAAGTACTCCACTTCCGAAGGAACATTCAGTTGCACACATACAAAATGGGAAATGACTGCCTAGGAAGGAGTACTGCGGAAAGGGATCTGGGGGTCATAGTGGATCACAAGTTAAATATGAGTCAACAGTGTAATGCTGTTACAAAAAAAGCAAACATCATTCTGGGATGTATTAGCAGGAGTATTGTAAACAAGACACAAAGTAATTCTTCCTCTCTACTCAGCGCTGATTAGGCCTCAGCTGGAGTATTGTGTCCAGTTCTGGGTCCCACATTTCAGGAAAGATGTTGACACATTGGAGAAAGTCCAGAGAAGAGCAACAAAAATGATTAAAGGTCTAGAAAACCTGACCTATCAGGGAAGATTGGAAATATTGGGTTTGTTTAGTCTGGAGAAGAGAAGACTGAGAGGGGGACATAATAACAGTTTTCAAGTATGTAAAAGGTTGTTCCAAGGAGGAGGAAGGAAAAATTGTTTTTCTTAACCTCTGAGGATAGGACAAGAAGCAATGAGCTTAAATTGCAGCAAGGGGGGTTTAGGTTGGCCATTAGGAAAAATGTCCTAACTGTCAGGGTGGTTAAGCACTGGAATAAATTGCCTAGGGAAGTGGTAGAATCTCCATCATTGGGGATTTTTAAAAGCAGGTTGGACAAAAACCTGTCAGGGATAATTTAGAGAATACTTAGCCCTGTCTTGAGTGCACGGGACTGGACTAGGTGACCTCTTGAAGTCCCTTCCAGTTCTATTGTTCTATGATTTGTGGGTGTAGAGCGAAAGAAGTCAGGCAAGGATCACACCACATCTCTACTGCCTACCGGCATAAAAGCAACTGCGGGGCACCCTGAACCAGCTAGGGGAAACAGCTACTTTTCTGATGTATTGGGGAGATCAGCATTGAACTAGAAATGGTGTGTTCTTAAGGAAGGTCCCCATCACCTCCTCTTTTACAGGAGCTCTGTGAGTGGGAGTGCTTGGAATTTCCTTCAGTTGTTCCAGTGGAGGAGGCCAAGTATCTCTACCAGCAGGGGTCTGACCTACAGATCCCATGGATCTTGGGGAATCCACATTGATCCCTTGGGGCCATGGGGTTCCCCTCTACCCTGTATTCAGGGTCCCTTTCCCTCCTTAAATGGAGCCATCCTCACACAGCTTCCTGCTGCTGGCTGCTGCCCCACACACCCTCCTGATGGGATGTCCTAGATGGAGGGGAAATCCATCTGACTTGGTGCTAACAGAGTGAAGGCAGCGACGTGGGAATTGTCTGCCCCGTAGTATCTGGTGTGCTGTGTGAAACTGAGGTGCACCTTGGTGGAGCTGAAGCTGGAGGGAAAGCTGAATGCTGCAGCCAGGAAAATGGAATCCAGTGACTGACTCACCTGCCTCAGGACTAGCAGTGCCAGAGGGAGACCAGTGATCCATACTGTTGAGTAACTCAGCTAGATCAAATCTGGCTGCTTTGCTGGGAAGTCGGGGGACAAGTCTTCCCCTTCTGATAGTCTGGATTTCCCCAGTGACCTTTCATCGAGCTTTTACCACTTTCCCTGAGAGAGACAATTATACTCCCCATCTATTCCGGGTGTTACTGATGGCTTGTTCCCTTGCCTTGGGACTGGATCAATTCTCATTTAAGAAGCTACAGTCCTTTGCCTTTTCTGCAGCCTTTATTGATCCTTCTGAGTGCTCAGAGACACTATCAATTCTGCTGCAGCCTGGCATTGTTTGACAAGATCCTGTGATGATGGAGTGCAGCATTGTAGAGAGTTGTCCACTGCTGACAGTACCGAAATGAAGGCCTTTCCATCAGTGATGGTATGTAGGGGACTCTGGAAGAGCTGGTATCACTGTGCCAAGATTCTAGTCAGTTCTCTCTGTGATTCCCAGGGATTTGTCTGGACTATGAAAGATCACTGGGGAAATCCAGACTATAACAAGAGCAAAAAGGAAATATATTGTGGGAAGTTTGTACAGAGGTCAACTGCCTGGGTCTGGACTGGGAGCACTTGTCTGGTAAACACACTCCTTTGTCTGAGACTGTGATTGTAAAAAGTGTCTCTCTCCAACACTTACTGCCTTCATGTTGTATTTTGCTCCCTTACCTAGTACATGACTTTTTTCCCCTTTGTTTAAACAAGAATATAAAAATGATTCTCTGCTCCGACACCACCTCACCCATGATTTCTTGTGCTCAGTCTCATCCACTAGATGGCAGTGCGACCCAGACAAGTCCTTCCATAGCTCTTTGTCTGCTTGCCCTCTTTGTAAATGGGGTGTGACAGGGTTGGGGGGATCCCGTCCACTGTGGGGCGAGTGCGCCCCATCTCCCATAGGGTGTAGGGGTGGGGTGTACATGACCTGCATCTATGCCTCCGTAGCCAGAGTCAATAGACTTGCCCCAATCAGCAGGGCAGTAAGGTCTAATGGCCAAAGTCAGTACATTCGCCCCGGTCCGCAGGGCAGTAAGGCCTAGCGGCCAGAGTCCATAGATTTGCCCCTGTTAGCAGGGCAGTGAGGCCTAGTGGCCAAAGTCAATACATTCGCCCCAGTCTGCAGGTCAGTAAGGCCCAGCGGCCAGAGTCCATAGATTTGCCCCTGTCCATGGGGTAGTAAGGCCTAGTGGCCAAGTGGCCTCAGTCGAGGAAGGGGGCTACCACGCACAAAAAGGGGGGTGATGGCAGCCTGAGTAGGGGAGGCCAGGTCCTCTCTCTCCACTGGGCCCAAGCCCAGATCACGTGACACTGAGCCAGTGGGGCAGGGGTCCAACCGAAACACGCTGACTCAAAGTTCACTAACCGGGCCATTAGCTAATTCCCTGGGCTGCTTCCTACAGTGGTTCCCACTGCTGAATCTGGAAGCCTCTGCTGTCTCTGGGTTCCCCAGTCTGTGTTGTCCCCGGCGATCTGAACTCTGTGGGGCCTCTGTGGGTAGCCTGGCGTCTGCCTGGCTTGCGGTGTCTCCGGCCCCCATGGCCTTGGGCTTTGACTGCTCCTTGTCTGGAACCTGCAATGAGTGTCCTTCCCCTCCAACGGTTAGCCCCAGCTGAGCTGAGCTGCTCCCTTTTACACTAGTGCATTTGGAGCATGCCCAGTAGAGTTGAGGGGACGTGGCATCCTCAGCCCAGAATGTAGGGTTAACCCTTCCCTGTCCAGTATGGGGTGAGAGCACTCCGTCACAGGGGGTAATAATTTACCAGAAAAGAAATTAATAAAAATATACAGGGCTGGATTCTCCACTGCCCTGCATCATGTGTAGGTATGTACACCTGTTTAATATCAGTGGAAAGTGAATGTAAAAATGCTCTTGAAACAGAATAGTAAGGTTTGTTTTTTCCCTAGAGTGTGTAACCACGAGTTATCAATTGTCGATTAACTCAAGGTAGTTGCCATGTTTGTAAAGGCTCATCTGGAAACTCCCCCAAAGTTTGTCCCAGGTTATCAACATTTGTAATGATGTACCCTAGGGATTAGCCTACAGCTAATTTTTGTGTAGACACAGCTGTAGAGGTTTACATCTAGTTTATACAAGAGGCAAGAGAATCAGGCCCAAATGGTATAAAATATTCACAGTCACACAGAGATAAATAAGTAGATATTATCATCCCCAAATGGAAAATCTGAGACCAGGACGTTTTGTGACTTGCCTAGAAGAGGCTGTGGTGCAGTGAATTTGTTGTGGTACTGGAAGATAGGAGATCTGCCTTTTATTGCCAGTACCAAGCTTGTCTTCTCTTTCCTTAACATGATTTTAAAGATATATCCTGTTATGTGTATTTTGCAGTTTGCTAGATATTTTGTGCAAAGGACAGTCCAAGTGTAACTCAGAAAAGTCTAAAATTGCTGCCACAGACATTTTTTCAAAAAAATATAAACCATGATTTGTTTATATTTTTTAAATAATGTCTAAATATACAACCAGAGACATTGTGGTTGGTGTATTTAGAATACACTGCCTTGCTTTGTGTTTGTTCAGGACCTGACACAATGGGGTCCTGGTCCAGAATTTGGGCTTCTAGATGTTATGGTAATAGACATAAACAATAATCATAATGTGGCTTTCATGTAGTCTGCTGAAATCTATGTTCCTGTCTGGATTATCACATGCAATTCAGGTCCTAGTGCACACGCTAATTGTATTGTTTTTACTGTAGCTTATCCTCTGTTCAACTCTTATCCATTATTAACCTTCAGAACAACCATCCATATATTTGTATCACCATTTCTGTTTGAAATGTATCTGAGTTGGATTTGGATGAATGCTAATAGCACCCAGTATGCTGATGACAATCTCAGTATTGATTTTATCTCACTGGTCTAGTTCAGATGAATGATTGACCCAGTATCTAAATAGGTGCTAGAATGAGGATGAGGTTTAACCAGGAACCACTGAGCTATTATTGGTACGTGAGGGAAACTAGCAGAAAAAATTGTAGGAAATTACACAAGCACTCCTGATCCAAGGGGTGTACTTGCTGTTTTTCTCATGTGTTCATGGTTTGTATGGTTTATTAAATCCGAGGCTGCTCCTCTAGGCTAAGGCAGCAGCTGTGGCCAAGACAGATTTTTGCCATCTGGGCTTGGGGGAAAAAGTAAGAGTGGCATCCTTTTCCTTTCAAATATGGGCCTTGCCACAGATACCCATGCCTTTGTCACCTTGGACTTGGATTTTGAATATAGGTCTACACATTCAAACCAGCCACACACTGCAACTAGCCCAGAACAAAGCAGCTCTCTTATTGAGCAGTATTTTACCCAGATAGTCCCTTGTACTATGCTCATCTAGGGTAGTACCCCCAGCACTTTCACTCCTCTCCACTGAGCAGGAGATAGCTCATGCATCTGCCAAGATAAAGGTACACTTGTCCTGTCCCAGCTCCTCCTCTGCCTGAAAACCCCACTCAGGGAACAGAGCAACCTCTACTTCTTTCCACTGAGACCTGGACTTGGAAGCCAGTTGGTGCCTTCCATGGCTTCCTGGAATCCTGTGTCCCACCCAGCACAGCAGGACTTATGTCCACCAGGAAGGGACAGATTTGTCTCAAATGCAATTCAGTACAGACATAAAAACATTGGATTGTATATTACAGACATCAAATGCTGGTTAGGTAAACCCCAACAATCTTTGGGAGGTAGTGCAGGATTCCAGAGTGGGATTATGTTACATTTGCTTGTCAGTCTCTCTGCATATATGGAACAAGCTACTTCTGCAATTCATTTAATTTCCCCATAATGTTTTTATAACTTCATGATCTACAGAACAACAGATAAATTATATAAGATGCCCTGCCCATTGCAGCCATGAAATATTTATTTATATTCACTGTGATGGGACCCCCAGGATGCAGCCTGGGACTGTGGGACTGCTGTGCCCCCTTAACTCTCTCCTGCCTGGGCTGTCTCTTATAATGCCTTACCAGTAACAAGCAGCGAACCCCTCCAGGCACTGTTATCACTCAGCACAACAGCATGTGAAGCCCCACACCCAGCTAGATTGCATGAATCACACACAGAAAGGCACCAGAGCCAAATCCCCCCAGCTCCCAACACTGTACCTCAGGAATGTACCGTCTTGCAATGCTCAAGATGAGCAGTGCAAATTTATTAGGTTTCAGAGTAGCAGCTGTGTTAGTCTGTATCCGCAAAAAGACAAGGAGGACTTGTGGCCTAACAAATTTATTTGAGCATAAGCTTTCGTGAGCTACAGCTCACTTCGTCGGATGCATTCAGTGGAAAATACAGTGGGGAGATTTATATACACAGAGAACATGAAACAATGGGTGTTACCATACATACTGTAACAAGAGTGATCAGGTAAGGTGAGCTATTACCAGCTGGAAAGCCGGAAGGGGGAACCTTTTGTAGTGATAATCAAGGTGGGCCATTTCCAGCAGTTGACAAGAACATCTGAGGAACAGCAGGGTGGGGGGGGGGGGGGGAGGAGAAATAAACATGGGGAAATAGTTTTACTTTGTGTAATGACACATCCAAGCCCAGTCTTTATTCAAGCCTAAGTTAATTGTATCCAGTTTGCAAATTAATTCCAATTCAGCAGTCTCTCGTTGGAGTCTGTTTTTGAAGTTTTTTTGTTGAAGAATTGCCACTTTTAGGTCTGTAATCGAGTGACCAAAGAGATTGAAGTGTTCTCCGACTGGTTTTTGAATGTTATAATTCTTGACGTCTGATTTGTGTCCATTGATTCTTTTACATAGAGACTGTCCAGTTTGGCCAATGTACACGGCAGAGGGGCATTGCTGGCACATGATGGCATATATCACATTGGTAGATGTGCAGGTGAACGAGCCTCTGATAGTGTGGCTGATGTGATTAGGCCCTATGATGGTGTCCCCTGAATAGATATGTGGACACAGTTGGCAACGGGCTTTGTTGCAAGGATAGGTTCCTGGGTTAGTGTTTTTGTTGTGTGGTGTGTGGTTGCTGGTGAGTATTTGTTTCAGGTTGGGGGGCTGTCTGTAAGTGAGGACTGGCCTGTCTCCCAAGATCTGTGAGAGTGATGGGTCATCCTTCAGGATAGGTTGTAGATCCTTAATGATGTGTTGGAGAGGTTTTAGTTGGGGCCTGAAGGTGATGGCTAGTGGCGTTCTGTTATTTTCTTTGTTGGGCCTGTCCTGTAGTAGGTAACTTCTGGGAACTCTTCTGGCTCTGTCAATCTGTTTCTTCACTTCAGCAGGTGGGTATTGTAGTTGTAAGAACTCTTGATAGAGATCTTGTAGGTGCTTGTCTCTGTCTGAGAGGTTGGAGCAAATGCGGTTGTATCATAGAGCTTGGCTGTAGACAATGGATTGTGTGGTGTGGTCTGGATGAAAGCTGGAGGCATGTAGGTAAGCACAGCGGTCAGTAGGTTTCCGGTATAGGGTGGTGTTTATGTGACCGTTGCTTATTAGCACCGTAGTGTCCAGGAAGTGGATCTCTTGTGTGGACTGGTCCAGGCTGAGGTTGATGGTGGGATGGAAATTGTTGAAATCATGGTGGAATTCCTCAAGGGTTTCTTTTCCATGGGTCCAGATGATGACGATGTCATCAATGTAGCGCAAGTAGAGTAGGGGCATTAGGGGACGAGAGCTGAGGAAGCATTGTTCTAAGTCAGCCATAAAAATGTTGGCATACTGTGGGGCCATGCGGGTATCCATACCAGTGCTGCTGATTTGAAGGTATACATTGTCCCCAAATGTGAAATAGTTATGATTAAAATGATAGGCAAAAAGTCAGAGTGGTTACCAAAATAAAATTTAAGCATGCAGTCTAAACTCTCAACCCTATTAGACTGGGAAACATCTAGATTAAGCAGTTTTTCACTCCACTGGATATTGCAGTTCATAGTACGTAGGTTTTACCCCTTGAAACCTGGACCAGTCTCCTCTGTTGGAGTCTTCAGAGTGTACTTGTAGCTTGCAGCTGAGCATGGGTCCCCTACGTTCTGTTTTATACCCTTAGTTCATGTGCTTGGAGAACAAAAGTCCAGGCATGTCTGGGGAGCATTGCTGAGTTCCCAGGCAAAGCTGAGCAATTTCCCTGGTGTGTCCCCATGCAGGTGAGTCACTGAATTGTAGCTCCCTTGCTGGAAAATGGCTGTTGATGGTTGTTTGACACCCCGCCAGGGCGTTGGTTACTTTCCTTGCTGTTGCCTCTGGGGAGCTAATATCTGGTTGATACCCCAACTTACAGCATGTTTTAGTGACAACATACAATACAATCTCATAACTTCATATGCACTAAAGATATTCATAATTACATAGAACAGTGGGTTTCAGCAGTTCATAACCTGTCCCCCGATACCTCACATAGCATGCTTTATATGCAAGATCACAGTTATATGTAAATGAGGAATATGGGGGTTACAGGACACTTCCCCAAAGTATAGAATGTCACATTCACATTTATAAAACATTCACTGTTGCACAAATCTCTGGAGGTACTTACAGCTTTAAAAACTTAGGGCCATGTTATTCTGTTGACCTTTTCAGCAAGAATTCCCTGCTGATTGCAATGAGGAGTTCTGTTTAAAAACTGATGGCACAGCATGGCTCCTAAATTGGTACCAAAGATTTATTACAGAATGTCAATTTTCATATGCTATACCATGCTCAAGGGAGATTCCAATGCCACCCCAATCAATGTAACTTCTAATGCAAACCCTTAACCAGGTAAAAGAACCTCGCCCTGACCCAGCTGTCTGCACACTTTTGATTGCCTGAGTTACTTGCAGAAAGCAAATTTCAGTCGAGCATGCACAGAAATGCCAGACTGTGATGACAATACTGTGCTATGCCAGCATTAGGACAGGCTCAATTGGATCGTTCTGTTGACTCCAATGGGTCATTTTCGTTCCCATGGAGAAAAATAAAATTGTTACCTAGCACAATACTTTGGGGCTTTCATTTTTGTTGCATTCTTTAACAATGGAATACAGACTCCTGGTTTTGGAAAGCATGATTTTCATAGAACTTCACTGTGCTGAAAAAGCTGTGGCTGGCAGCATGGTGTCTTGTATAACCTGTTTCTAACCTGAGGACAAATACTGATCTCTGCATAAAATAGCCATTAGTGTCTGTAGAATAAGCAAATATGAACAGTGACCTTGATTCCCTGTGTAACTGTGCGAGGTTCACTGAGCAGTCATATTGGTAATTAGCTCTGATTTTACCATTGTTGAAATGCGTTAATTATTTAACAAGTTCTGAAGTGACTGTTCCCGCAAAGAAAAATGCATACCATTGGGTAATCAACAATATTTCTTTGTCCAGTCAATACAAAAAGCACTTTCTTCAACTGTAAAAGCATTTCAAAGTAGTGTTTTCAGGGAGGGGGGAATCTTTTTTGTAAAGATTATTTCCTTCTTTATTTGAGATTTGTAAAAATCCTTTAAATGCAAAAAATTTATTCGGAGGTCTAAAAACATTAAATTCAGAATCTTGGAGTTGCTACTGGTCATAATTTTTTATGCATTCTAAGGTTATTACTAAGACACTTTTTAAAACCCAACCCTATGTAGAGATGTAGAAATAAACTTAAAGATTACAGAAGCTGCGTGGCAGAAAAAAGCAATCGAGTTTAGCAATGAACCCTTAACATATATTGAACATTATTAAACTGGGAGTTGTCTGCAAGGTAAAAATAAAATGTAACTATCCCTAATAACAAATGATACATAACACACTTGCTCCTTTGAAGAAAACATAGTAGGATGGAAGCATATACAACAGAGTCTCACTAAGGATGTGTTACTCCCATTGGGTTCAGTAGATCGAGCGTCAAGACTGTCTTCAATCTAGCCTTAAGGTTCTGAGCTTGCATTGGGATCTGTTCGCTCCCATTTGTAGTCCCACTTAAGTCAGTGGGAAGTCACACAAGTATAGGGATTGTGCTAGTGCATCCTGTGAAGGGTCAAGGCTAGGACTTTATGCTTAATTTGCTTCTCTGCAAATCCAATAATTCTCCTCCCAAAACCAAAACATCCATTCTCACCGTGCACCCCATTCTTTCTCCTTGCATTTCACAACAGAGTTCAAAGTGGGTTGCTGGAAAGAGGTCTTAGAAGCTCCCGTTTCTTTTGCAAAAACATAGTATGAATTACTATGATAATGAAAGTAAATTAATCTCCTCTTAGCTGTTACATTCATTTTGTGATGTAGTGTCCTTGATGACTTGGTTGCGTTCTTTCTTGCTAACTTGCTAATTCTCAACATTCATTAAGCTGTGAAGTAACTTCCAGCAAATAATGCAAATGAAGAGGTTCTACTAAATGCTCCATTATCGTGAGGTCCCAATCCTGAAAAACATAAGTGTGGGCAGACCCACACTGAATTCAAAGAGGCCACTGATGTATAAAGGTACACACAAATGGCTGCAGGACCAATGCTTTTATTATTTGGGGGGAGGGATAGCTCAGTGGTTTGAGCATTAGCCTGCTAAACCCAGGGTTGTGAGTTCAATCCTTGAGGGGGCCACTTAGGGAACTGGAGCAAAAATTGGGGATTGGTCCTGCTTTGAGCAGGGCGTTGGACTAGATACCTCCTGAGGTCCCTTCCAACCCTGATATTCCATGATTAGGTATGCTCTGTAGTTAAAATAGATACCTCATCCCTGTTTTCAGTATATTATTGCGATAGCATCATGTTCTGTGGTAATGTTTTGACAGATCTGGCCTATGTTATACATATCTGAATATCCATATATAAATGCAAAATCAGATCAAAACAAGTTTCTGTCATAACGCTGTCTCCACAGAAATATGGGCCAAGATTTTCAAATACAGTTTCCTGTAAATAGACCCTGGGTCCTAAATCCATATTGAAGCACCTAGGTATGCCAAGTAACCTGATTCTAACAATGATTTCATGGTAGTTATATCCTGTTTTTGATCAGCTCTTGACACCATGGTGAAGGTGATGAGTTTCCATATTAAGCCTAATTTTGATCCTTCCTCTTACCTTTCTGTAAAAAGGCCCCAATTCAGCAAAGTACTGAAGCACATGCTTAAGTTTAAGCACAGGAGTAGTGATACTGACTTCAATACGACTGCTCATGTGTTTAAAATTAGACATGTATTTAGGTACCTTCAGAAATCAAAGCTGAAATCTGCTCATCCTGTGCTGTTTCTGAGGTGTAATCTTGGCCCAGAGGAGAATATTTTTAAAAATCTGAAGCTAATGAATCCAGCCATTTTTGAATTGTGGTCTTTAGAAAAAAATGGTTTTCATTTTGAAAATGGTTCTGCTTCTTGTCCAGACTAATCCACAGCAAGCTTTAGTGCACAGGGCAACTTTTACCACATTACTGTACAATAACTTTTCATTCTTAGGGGTAATTTCTACGTAAATTATCCCTTCCATGAGAGAATTTGAGAATGCTCTTAGTTCCATCTAACCTTAGCTTTTATTTAGAAGCAAACAATAAGGTTATAGCTTTTTTTCACTAAGAAGAAAACCGTTACAGTGTAATTAAACCACTCAGGCTTCAGGATATTCATGGAGATGTTTAGGAAAATTTGTATTTGCCCAAACTGCACACTCACTTCTACCCAGCCACTTGACACCAGAACATGTACATAAAGTTCTACCACAGGAAATGGCAAAATCTTCAACTCCCATGCAGTCCACTCATATACTTGCTCTCTACTTGAAGCGTTTCCCCAATGCTCTCAAGTGGTGCTGAGTCAGAGTCAAGTGGTAACTGATTTTTCGGTTTGCCAGCAATTCTGAAAAAAAATCCAAAATTCAAAGGAAAAAAGTCAAAAAGAGAGAATTCATTTAGAGTCAAACAAAGCATTCTGTATGACCTGGGACAAAAAGTTTCATCTCGATTTTGAAATTTTTTTGAAAATTGAAGGAAATTTTGAAACAAAAAGTCATTTTGAATTAAAGTGTTTCATTCCAGAAGTGCCAAAATGATTTTTTTTAATTAAAATTAATTCTTTAGTGTTTTTTTCAACACAAACTATTCATTAAATGTTTTGGGCAGCCCAAATGTGCATTTTTTCACTGAAAAAAAGTTGCGGAAGAAAAACTGTGCCCATCTCTAGTGCAAATCTCTTTTGAAATCCAGCCCTATACTTCTTTTACACAATAAAAGGTTAGAAGAAGGGTTTCCCATGTTGCAAAATTACACACTAATAATTCAGTTATGCACAGGGGGAACCCCGAGGGAAATCAAAGTTGATCTTTCTTGCCCCCAATCTCTTTCTCTAACATACACACCTGATGAGAATTGAAATATCATCATTAGAATGTTGCATTACTAATTTTTATATACATTTGTTATAAAAGTCAACAATATTGTGATTATGTTTTCAGTGATCCCAAGGAAATATTTCAGAGTAACAGCCGTGTTAGTCTGTATTCGCAAAAAGAAAAGGAGTACTTGTGACACCTTAGAGACTAACCAATTTATTTGAGCATAAGCTTTCGTGAGCTACAGCTCACTTCATCGGATGCATACTGTGGAAAGTGTAGAAGATCTTTTTATATACACACAAAGCATGAAAAAATACCTCCTCCCACCCCACTCTCCTGCTGGTAATAGCTTATCTAAAGTGATCACTCTCCTTACAATGTGTATGATAATCAAGTTGGGCCATTTCCAGCACAAATCCAGGTTTTCTCACCCTCCGTCCCCCTCCCTCCCCACCCCACAAACTCACTCTCCTGCTGGTAATAGCCCATCCAAAGTGACCACTCTCTTTACAATGTGTATGATATCAAGGTGGGCCATTTCCAGCACAAATCCAGTGTGTGTGTGTTTTGGGGAGGGGGTGAGAAAACCTGGATTTGTGCTGGAAATGGCCCACCTTGATTATCATACACATTGTAAAGAGAGTGGTCACTTTGGATGGGCTATTACCAGCAGGAGAGTGGGGTGGGAGGAGGTATTGTTTCATGGTCTCTGTGTATATAATGTCTTCTACAGTTTCCATAGTATGCATCCGATGAAGTGAGCTGTAGCTCACGAAAGCTTATGCTGAAATAAACTGGTTAGTCTCTAAGGTGCCACAAATACTCCTTTTCTTTTTTCAAGGAAATATTGATCTTCACATTGCTCTATATTACAGTAAATTGATCCTGTGAAATACTGGGATTTGTTCAACTGTCACATAATTTAGGATATCACATATCCTAATTTGGGAAAACACAATTTTCATAACATTTCAGTGCACTGAAAAAATGTGTTGCTAATAGCATTATGCCTTGTCTATCTAGCATCCAGTCTGAGCTCTTATAAAGTAGCCAGTGCCTGTAGAATAAACAAATATAATCAATGACCGAGATTCCCAGTGAACATATTCAAGGTTCACTGTGTAGATACATTGGTAATTAACTCTAATTTTACTGTTGTTGAAAAGCATTAATTATTGAATGAGTTTGGAAGTGCTTAACTGCCTTTTCTTCTCACTAAAGAATCTATTCCATTGGTAAGCAGCAATCTTGCTTTGTCCAGTGAAGGATAAATAAATGCAAAGTTATTTATTATTTGTTTAAAATATTTTTGACTTTCTGAGTCCTTCTAGTGTGTGGCAGAGTGGAGGGTACAACGAAGCAACATGGAAGGCCATTTAAAAGTCAGAATTCCTCGCATCCGAACTGGAAAAGTAAAGAATTAATGATAGCCAGGTGAAGAAGTGACCTGCCACAAAGGATAAGCAGCAACAGAGATGAGCAGGCACAAGAAAACAACTTCAAAAGTAGCAGACACTTATGCAATGCAGCACAGAAAGAGAAAGGGAGAAACAGCTAGTGAGACACTAACACATTTTAGACATCAGTAACTGAAATGAAAGCTGGAAAGTGGTGAGGATTTAGAGCTCAGATAGTCTGAAACATAAATTACTAAGAATCTAAAAATAACCCAGCATTGAAATCCAGTCAAATTTAAGCCAGTTTACTAAAACCTAGTTATCTTGGAATGTAATTGTTCTCCAAGTACAGAGCAAATTATTATAAACTACTTATTAAGAACTAGTGAAGAATTAATTTTGAAGGATGTTGATGTGTACAAAAGAAATCACTGACTGTGGGAACTGGAAGACATCTTTCTTGGAAGCGTATGAACATATATCTTAGGGGGAAATTCAGGAACAACACTTAAACAGTGAACCTTTCCTATCAAAAGGAATCCATACTTTCATAAGACAATGTATCCTTTGGCAGAGCAGGCATGTGTATGTGGTGGGGAAAGGGGGCGAGCGTTATTTTATGAATGTCCCTTTTTCAACAAGAAAAAATATATCAGTCTCTTGCAGTGAGAAACATTCATGAATTAAGTATCAGAGAGGTAGCCATGTTAGTCTATATCTACAAAAACAACGAGGAGTCCGGTGGCACCTTAAAGACTAACAGATTTATTTGGGCATAAGCTTTTGTAAGTAAAAAAGCCCACTGTATGCATCTGAAGACGTGGGTTTTTTTACCCACGAAAGCTTATGCCCAAATAAATCTGTTAGTCTTTAAGGTGCCACCGGACTCCTCGTTGTATTCATGAACTAGACCTCTGAAGATATGTAATATTTTTACTTCACAGTTCCAAAACCAGTTCACAAGGGAGACTAAGTATCATTGATCCATTTTACCTTTTGGGGGAAAGGAAGCACAGAAGTGAAATGGCGTTCCCACGCTTATGCAGAACCAAAAATAGAACATGGATCTTCTGGTTCCAAATCCCTTTCCCCTACGCACTGGGTCAGGCTGACTCCCTGTTTCCCACTAAGGAGAACTATTATCAAAGCCTTAAAGTCTTAAACCAAGAAAAAAAAGTGATTAGCTGGAATCTCAGGATTGCTAAAAAGAAGATTTTTATTTTTTTAATTCAGAACTAAATGAGCCTTGCAAAAGCAGATAATTTCAACTCCTTTCAAAAGGGGACAGAAGGTTTATCCTATAAGGAAAAGTTTTAAACCAGACTGCTCTGTGGTGACTATCTAGCTCCTGGAAGATAAAGCAGCTCTCTATTGCTGCATCCGTATAATCACCTAAAAGATAATCTGTATGTTACTAGGTAAAAATAAAATTACCGTCTGATGTTGATGCTGGATCACAACAAGCCTAAAGCTTGGACATTTGATTTAAATAGCTCTGTCATAAATATAAAGGGAAGGCTATCCACCTTTAAATCCCTCCTGGCCAGAGGAAAAAACCCTTTCACCTGTAAAGGGTTAAGAAGCTAGGATAACCTCACTGGCACCTGACCAAACTAACCAATGAGGAGACAAGATACTTTCAAAAGCTGGGAAGAGGGAGAACATCAAAGGGTCTGTGTCTGTCTGTAAGCTGCTTTTGCCGGGGACAGAACAGGAATGGAGTCTTAGAACTTAGTAAGTAATCTAGCTAGATATGCGTTAGATTATGATTTCTTTAAATGGCTGAGAAAATAAGTTGTGCTGAATAGAATGAATATTCCTGTCTGTGTGTCTTTTTGTAACCTAAGGTTTTGCCTAGAGGGATTCTCTATGTTTTGAATCTAATTACCCTGTAAGATATTTACCATCCTGATCTTACAGAGGTGATTCTTTTCTTTTTACTGCTTCTTCTATTAAAATGTTTCTTTTCAAGAACTGAATGCTTTTTTTCCATTGTTCTAAGATCCAAGGGCTTGGGTCTGTGGTCACCTATGCAAATTGGTGAGGATTTTTACCTAACTTTCCCCAAGAAGTAGGGTCCAAGGGTTGGGAGGATTTTTTGGGGGAAAGACGTTTCCAAAGAATGCTTTCTCAGGAACCCAGAGAAACGTTTGGTGGTGGCAGTGGAAGTCCAAGGGCAAAGGGTAAAATAGTTTGTACCTTGGGGAAGTTTTAACCTAAGCTGGTAAAAGTAAGCTTAGGAGGTTTTACATGCAGGTCCCCACATTTGTAGCCTAGAGTTCAAAGTGGGGAAGGAACCTTGACAAGCTCCTACATATGTTTCACCCACTCTCATGCTCACAGATTCCAAGGCCAGAAGGGACCACTGTGATCCTCCAGTTTGATCTCCTGTTTGACACAAGCCAAAGACCTCCCCCCAATAATTCCTAGAGCAGGTCTCTTAGAAAACTTTTAACTCAAGATTGGATGTTTATCAATGATGGAGAATCCACCACCCTTGGTAAATTATTCCAGTGGTTACTTACTCTCACTGCTAAATATTTACACCTTATTTCCAGACTGAATTTGTCCAGCTTCAACTTCCAGCCCCTGCATTATGTTACCCCTTTCTCTGCTACACTGCAGAGCCCATTATTAAATATTTGTTTCCCAAGTAGGTATTTATAGACTGTGATCATGTCATCCCTTAACCGTCTCTTTGCTAAACTAAATAGATTGAGCTCCTGGAGCCTATCATAAGGCAGGTTTTCTAATTCTTTCATCATTTTTGTGGCTCTTCTCTGAACCCTCTCCAATTTTTCAGCATCCTTCTTGAATTGTGCACACCAGAATTGGACACTGGTTTCCAGCAGCAGTTGCACCAGTGCCAAAAACAGAGATAAAATAACCTCTCTGCTCCTATTCCCCTGTTTATTCATCCTAGGATTTCATTAGGATTTTCACTGGGAGCTCCTGTTCAGTTGATTATCCTCCACAATCCCCATGTCTTTTTCAGAGTCACGGTTTCCCAGGATGGAGTTCCTACATTCTTTGTTCCTAGATGGGTACATTTATATTTGGCTATATTTAAAGATGTATCATAGAATATCAGGGTTGGAAAGGACCTCAGGAGGTCATCTAGTCCAACCCAAGATCCCTAAATGGCCCCCTCAAGGATTGAATTCACAACCCTGGGTTTAGCAAGCCAATGCTCAAACCACTGAGCTATCCCTCCCCCGGTTAGCTAAAACAGTTAGCTAAAACAAATGGTTCACAAAGCAGTAATTAGCAGGCCATTCTTGAGTAGAAAAATGGCTACTGCTAATAAATTAACTATCCACTTGTTCAATATAATCTTTAAAGTATTCAGGGAACCGTGACTTCAATATACAGTATACTCCCGATTATCCAAAACCCTATTATCTGAATCTCTGCATTATCCAAATCCCTTCCTTGTCCAGAATAAGCCAGAATGGTTCCAGTTATGTTTTATGTGCAATAAGTCATAGTGAATTCTTATTAATGCCAGTGCAGTGTACTCCCAACTATCCAAATAGTATGGGGGACAAGGAAGGGATTCGGATAACGAGGGGGTCTGGATAATAGAGCTAAGACCCCTAGCCAGAAGACCCCTAGCCAGAGAAGGAGGAAGACGAACCCCCAACTGCGGGGAAGGCCACCCCACTCTTGTATGCCTTCTGCCCTTTCGATAATCCAGATAAAATCCATGTTCCCCATGCTATTTGGATAATTGGGATTATACTGTACAGACATTAATAAGAATTCATGATGGCTTTTTGCACCTAAAACATAACTGGAATAATTCTGGATTTACATCAGTTTGCAAAACAGAAAAATAACCCGAAACAATAGCTGATGGGATAGATATACCCACTCCTACCAAAACCGAACATTTCAATTGAGCTGGTATGTACTGCAAAACTATGTGAACATTCAATCAAACCCTCCACTGTTCATCTACTCAGCCATGTCTGTGTCCAGGGTTACTTTTTGTATGTGGAACTGATGCTTGCGCTCAAAGTAGGGCTTAGGTGAGATTTCACGGATGTCTTGTGAAAGGATGAATTGCAATATTTGTGAGACTGGGGATTTGTTCTCAGGAATGTTTTTGATGTGACTGTTCCTTCATACAAATGCTCAGATTCACCTGTTAGTAATTCGTATTCCTGCATAGACAAGATGATTCCTCAGTCAACTATCTATCATTCCTATGTTTATAACATTTCAGCCATCCAAACAGAGAGCAGAGAAGCTACCATGCAACTATGGTAGCCATTTGTACACCAGGAATAACAGAGCGAATATCTAGATGGAACAGTTAATGAACACTCTATAGGCTGAAAATTGTTTTCATAAACTATTCTGCCTTTGCCCAAATTACCAATACATTGGCAGAAATTGGGATTTGTTTATGAATGAGTCACAAACAGAAATAAGGCCCAAGTCTAACAAAGTACTTAAGTGTGTTCTTAATTTTAAGCAGGAGAACAGTCCTATTGAAGTCAATGGGAAATCCTGGAAGATGGTCAGTGGGACCATTCCTCTGCTGGATGGGAACTTTCCATCAGAATTATTTTTTGACAGAAAATGCAGTTTGCACAGAATCAAATTCTTCAGTGTGAAAACTGCAATTTTACCACTGAAGTTTTTCAATTTTCTGTTGGGAAAATAAAAATGAAATATTTAATTTCAGGTTGCTTCAACCCAGATCAAACTATTTTGGTTTGTTGAACTGACCTGAGATGTTTCATTGTGAGTGAGTTCAAAATTAAAAAGCATTTCCTTAAGGTGTCACTTTGCCTCACGGGAGCTGTCCTTCGGGCTCTCGTTCTCCCCCAGAGGCCAGGCTCCCTGGTTGGACTACAACTCCCTTGATGGAATGTTATCTCCCATCTAACCAAGCTGTGTGGTGCATCATGGGAGTTGCATGATTGCAGGTGCATCATTGGAGATGTAGTCTGGCCTAGGACCCTGGCCCATATGGGAGAATGGGGGCATCAGGTTCTCAAACTACACCTCCCACAAGGCCATGCAGCACCACAGGGAAATGCCAATGTTGAACTGACTCACAATGAAACATTTTGCCATTTTCAAATAGAAATTTTGGAGAATTTCTGTTCTGCCAAAATTTTTGATATTTCAGCTTTTCATCCTGATTTGGGAATAAAACAGATGTCCTGTGGGACAGCACTTCTGTTCTGATGAGCCCTATTTGACGTTAATCACACGATTAAGTCCTTTGCTAGGCTTGGGCCTAAATAGGCAACCTTTACTACAATAGGGTCTGCAATGTTGAAGCCTCAGATTCTACACTTTGGGAGTCAAAACCCAGCTAGTTAGGTGTACTGCAGGATTAGCAATGCTTGCTGTTTGGTGACTGCAATTAATAATGACAGATTATTGATGCTGTAATTAACAGTGACAGATCACTGTTACTGTCTGCGACTCTGCATGTGTGTGGCCAAGAGAGTACAACAGTTTTGGATTTGGACTTTGCTGCTGTTCCCTGTGCCTTTGACACCCCCAGACTAGACTACGATAATATCTCTATTTGGGACTAAACTGTCAATCAACCCAGAATTTGCAGCTGGGGCAGAAGGCGGTGGCCTGCTTGAATAAGTGGTATATCTTGCTGGAAACTTAAGGTGTTGGTTTTGACTTTGGGACCTGTCTATTTGAGAGACTGCTTGTGTAGCCACCAAGTTTTGCACTGCTCCTCTGTGACATTTTGTGCAAATTATTTAACGAGGTACTTTCCATACCATTTGTATATGTACCATAGGGTTAAGCTTGTGGTCAGCACAGCCTGCCCTGAGCACTGTAGGGGGCTGTTCATGGAGCTGCACAAAACTTGATAAGTGGATGTACAAGTGTTCTATGGGTGTAGCTGGGAGGGGAAGTCTGGGAGTAAAGCCTGTGATGTCTGATTGGATGGTTTGCTGGGGACTCCTGAGGGCAGAGGATGCTGCGGGGAAGAGGTATTGGGGCTGCAGAGGGAACATAGAATCATAGTATATTAGGCTTGGAAGAGACCTCAGGAGGTAATCTAGTCCAATCTCCTGCTCAAAGAAGGACCAACACCAATTAAATCAGTAAAGCTTATGCTCAAATAAATTGGTTAGTCTCTAAGGTGCCATAAGTACTCCTTTTCTTTTTGCGAATACAGACTAACCTGGCTGCTACTCTGAAACTAAATCAGTGGTTCTCAAACTTTTGGACTGGTGACCCCTTTCACACAGCAAGTCTCTTAGTGTGACCCCCCTTATAAATTAAAAATGCTTTAAAATATATTTAACACCATTATAAATGCTGGAGGCATAATGGGGGAGGGATAGCTCAGTAGTTTGAGCATTGGCCTGCTAAACCCCGGATTGTGAGTTCAACCCTTGAGTGAGCCATTTAGGGATCTGGGGCAAAAATTGGGGATTGGTCCTGCTTTGAGCAGGGGGTTGCACTAGATGACCTTCCGAGGTCCCTTCCAACCCTGATATTCTATGATTCAAAGCGGAGTTTGGGGTGGAGGCTGACAGCTTGCGACCCCCCGACATAATAACCTCACAACCCCCTGAAGGGTCCCGACCCCCAGTTTGAGAACCCCTGAACTAAATCATCCCAGCCAGGACTTTGTCAAGCCAGGCCTTAAAAACCTCTAAGGATGGAGATTCTACCACCTCCTTAGGTAACCCATTCCAGTGCTTCACCACCCTCCTAGTGAAATAGTGTTTCCTTATATACAACCTGGACCTCCCCCATTGCAACTTGAGACCATTGCTCCGTATTCTGTCATCTGCCATCACTGAGACCAGCCTAGCTCCATCCCCTTTGGACCCCCACCCCTCCTTCAGGTAGTTGAAGGCTGCTATCAAATCCCCCCCAACTCTTCTCTTCTGCAGACTAAATAACCTCAGTTCCCTCAGCCGCTCCTCGTAAATCACGTTCCCCAGCCCCCTAATGAATTTTGTTGCCCTCCCACTGGACTCTCTCCAATTTGTCCACATCCCTTCTGTAGTGGGGGGACCAAAACTGGACACGATACTCCAGATGTGGCCTCACCAGTGCTGAATGGAGGGGAATGATCACGTCCCTTGATCTGCTGGCAATGCTCCTACTAATACAGCCCAATATGCTGTTGGCCTTCTTAGCAACAAGGGCACACTGCTGACTCATATCCAGCTTCTCGTCCCCTGTAATCCCCAGGTCCTCTTCTGCAGAACTGCTGCTTAGCCAGTCAGTCCCCAGCCTGTAGCCGTGCATGGGATTCTTCCTTCCTCAGTGCAGAACTCTGCACTTGTCCTTATCGAACCTCATTAGATTTCTTTTGGCCCAATCCTCCAATCTGTCTAGGTCCCTCTGTATCTTATCCCTACCCTCCAGCGTATCTACCTCTCCCCTCAGCTTAGTGCCATCTGTGAACTTGCTGAGGGTGCAATTCATCCCATCATCCAGATTATTAATAAAGATGTTGAACAAAACCGGCCCCAGGACTGATCTCTGGTGTACTCCGCTTGATGTTGGCTGCCAACTAGACATTGAGTTGTTGATCACTACCCGTTGAGCCCGATAATCTAGGTAGCTTTCTATCCACCTTATAGTCCATTCATCCAATCCATACTTCTTTAACTTGCTGGCAAGAATACTGTGGGAGACTGTACCAAAA
Organism: Caretta caretta; assembly: GCF_965140235.1. Classification (NCBI taxonomy): domain Eukaryota; kingdom Metazoa; phylum Chordata; order Testudines; family Cheloniidae; genus Caretta; species Caretta caretta. The sequence continues at coordinate 14,004,360 of NC_134209.1, forward strand.
GCTTTGCTTAAGTCAAGATATATCACATCCACTGCTTTCCCCATATCCACAGAGCCAGTTATCTCATCATAGAAGGCAATCAGGTTGGTCAGGCATGTTTTGCCCTTGATGAATCCATGTCAGGGTGATTGAAGTCCCCTATTAGAAACAGGGATGGTGCTCTTGGGCATAGGCAGATGTTTGGGTGTTTGTTGGTGCCAGAGTGGGGGTGGGGGGAGAGTATTGGGCTCCTCACTCTATCCTGCTGCCACACAAGTACTCCTTCTTCGCTGTGATCCAGCGGGGGGAGCAACGAGAGAGGAGGCACCTGGGTGACTGCACAGCCACCGCTAGACCAGCCCTAGTGGCCGGAAGGCAGAAAGGTAGACAAGGGTTCCACCATTCAGCCAGATGTTTGAGGGTGAGGGGGAGCTGTGGGCAGGCTGCTAGCTGCATAGTGTCCCATGAGGTGTGTGGCACACAGCCATCCTGTACCTCTCTTCCCAGGACACCCTGCTGCATTTGTGGTTAGCAGAGGTACTTGGCCTGGAGCCCTCTTGGTGCAAAAGAGAGGGAGCCTCTGGCAGGGTACTCTTCAAGAGGGCCTCTTTTCTTTGGAATGGGCTCCTCCTTTGATCCAAGCCAGCCTGAGGCTGAAGGGCTCCATGCCTTCTTGCAAGGCTCATCCTTTCGCCCAACATTCAGAGAAGTAGTGGTGCAAGAATAGTTGCTAACTGTGGGGTTTCGGGTGTACTGCTTGACATAACATCAGAAGCTGGTGATTGGTTTTGGGCACAGTGCTGGTGTCATAGAGCTATGGCAATACATGTCTTTGGTATTATAAATCTAAAGACATACATTGATAGAAATTGACATTCAGATTCATTAATAAGGATGCCTAATGTCTACTGCATTCCAGTCAATCCTAATGACTCTACATTAGAGCTGTGTGAATTCCAAACAATTGGAAAAAAATGTTTTGGGTCAAACTGAAAATGATTTTTTTTTAAATGTTCAGCAAATTAAAAAGTTGAAAAAAATTGTGTTTTGGGTTACACAAAATGTTTTGTTCAACCACAAACCTTGATCAAAAGGCTTGATTTTGAGCCTTTTAAAACATTTTGGATTTCTTTTATAAAAAGGAAAATTAGAGGATATTTAGAAACAAAAAGTTCATTTTGAATTCAACAATCAAAATGTTTCATTTTCTAAATGAAATGTTTCTGGTTTTTGGATTTTTTAAAAAAAAAAATTTTTTTTAACCAAAACATTATGGCAAAACAACTTGAATTCACAAAAGAGTTTTTTGCTGTTGAGTCTACATTTTTGCCCAAACAAGTTTTGTATGAAAAATTTCACCCAGCTCTAATCAATATACTTTATGTAAACAAGGAGCAGACTTTCTGCAAACCTTACCAAACATTCCTATTGTTGATGTTGTTGCAAAACTTCTGCATCATAAATGCTCAACCCAGCATCCCACAAACTGGTATCGGGGTTCTCGACCACCCTAGCTTTCCCATCTTGCTAAATGTGGAGGGAATCCTACAGTGGAAGAGTTTGAAAAGCACTGTCCTGCACGATCTAAAATGGTAGGGAGGGGGGAGAAATCCTTTTAATGCTTGCAAGTATTGTTAACACAATTTGGCAGCAGTTTGTAAAATTGGGATTGAAATAGCTACATCTACACATGCTGATGTATTTGCACCCTGATTGGATGACTGAAACTTTCTTTTAAATAAAAGAATAAAAATATCAAATAGGATAATCTTTTTCCTACGCAAATAACTTTGCCAGTGAATATAGATATTCATACAAAGAATGGCTGTTCACCAGACATTTGCATGGGGAAATAAGAAAACATTCACAAGAATTGTGTAAAATATACCCTTGATCCAAAGCCTGTTATTGTCCTTCCATTGACTTCACTGGATCAGGCCCATAGTGAGTAATGAGGGGTGTGAACATAGTTGAAGCTATTTTTGGAAGTAGAGCAAAAGCTCACAAACACTGCTCAGCAGTGTCCAATCAGTCCCACAGCTGCTACTGTTTGGCGGGTCAATTGCTTCATTATTGCATGAACAGAAGAGATGGTACCTACTTTTAATGCACTGTCTCTAACTCAGCAATATAAAAGCTTTCTTTAATCTAAGAACCAAGTGTACTAATAACTAATGCTTTTAACAGATCCTAAAACATCTCCCTCTTAGAGATGATGACCTGTTTAAAAGAATGTGATCTGAGTTGTATTCTTGTCTGACAGCAGGAGTTCAGGTCCCTCCGGGATTTGTCTTAACTTGGACTCATCAATTCTGAGCAGTTTAATACCCCAGTTGCCCATGCTAAAGACAAAAGGGTAGCCAATTTAATTAACCATAGCCTCAAGGAGCATAATTCATTATCAGTTTTACCAAGTAATCTAAGACAATATCAATGTCCCAAATGAAAGTGTACTTGGGGCACACTGGTGTAATCAGAAATGTTCTTGAAATCTGATTTTATTCTCCACTGTTTAATTGATGATTAATAGAAACCAAAAACTTAACCAAAGGAATTGATTATTGTAGTGGACATACCTGCTTCTATTTTATATCAGAAGAAATCGGTAGAGAAGACTGCCTGATTTCTGTGGGAACTGCCTCTGGCCTAGCATAGAAACTCTATCCTTTCTATTCTGTTACCTTACAGCAGAACATTTGGAGCAAAGTGATATCTGTTAACAATAGAGATGGTTAGAAACCAGAATTTCTGTTCGGTGGGAAATTGTGACATTTCACAATTTGTTTGCATTCTGAATTGGAAACAAAACCCAACATTTCAACATGTCCCACAGAATGAACATTCTGAAAAATTTCTATTCAGAACTCTGAACATATTTCATTTCAATCTGGTTGAATAATTTTGTTTCAATAGGTAGAAATGTTGTAATATAAAATATTAAATACATTATGTTGTATACAACAATATAATATTAAAGTTAATATAATATAAAAGTCTAAACCAGGGATCGGCAACCTTTGGCATGCAGCCTGTCAGAGAAATCCTCTGGTGGGCCGGGATGGTTTGTTTACCTGCAGCATGCGCAGGTTCAGCCAATCGTGGCTCCCACTGGCTGCGGTTCGCCGTCCCAGGCCAATGGGGACTGTGGGAAGGGCAGCCAGCACATCCCTTGGCCCATGCTGCTTCCCGGGGGCATAGGCGCCAACTTCTAGTGGGTGTGGCAGTGGGTGCTCAACCCCCTTTTGCCCATGGCCCTGCCTCAACTCCACCCCTGCCCCTCCCTCCCTCCCCCATTCCAACCCCTTCCCCAAAGTCCCGGCCCCAAATCTGCCCCCTCCCTGCCCCTAATTGGCTCCTTCCCCAAATCCCCGCCCTGGCCCGGCCTCTTCCCCGCCTCCTCCGCTGAGCACGCCACGTTCCTGCTCCTCCCCACTCCCTTCTGGTGCTTGCTACAGCTGTTTGGTGGCGGCAAGCGCTGGGAGGTAGGCAGAGGAGTGGGGACGTGGCGCGCTCAGGGGTGGAGGTGGGGCGGGGAGCTTGGCTGCCGGTGGGTGCAGAGCAACCACTAATTTTTCCCCGTGAGTGCTCATGGAGTTGGCACCTATGCCTGCAGTCCCCATTCGCCTGGAATGGTGAACTGTGGCCCGTGGGAGCTGCGATCGGCCGGACCTGTGGATGCTGCAGGTAAACAAACCATCCCGGCCTGCCAGCAGATTTTGCTGATGGGCCGCATGCCAAAGGTTGCCAATCCCTCGTCTAAACAAAAGGATTCCAAACAACAAAGTCAAAACAAAAATGTTTTAATTTTATTGAAATGAAACATTTTGAAATAATTGAAATGAAATGTTTAGTCATTATCAAAGTAAAATGACTTGTTTCAACTTTTTCCTGAGGAAAAAAAAAGAACCAAAACTGACACGTTCCTACAAAACATTTTGATTTCAACAAAACTGCATTTCCAAGTGAAAACAGTTGTGTTGCAAACAGCTGGAGTTAATAGTTTTTTCTGACAAACTAGTTGTTTACAATGATCTCCTGAAACTAAACAACTGGGGTGACATTCACTAGAGAAGAGACTACTATTTTCTTTGAGGAATTTCAGAGATCTCAGATATTTTCCTTAGTTTTAGGAGAAAATCTAGTAAAATGGGTAAGCGACTACTGGAGCCAGGATCTTAACAAGCCCCCAGAGATCCAGAAGTATCAACCTTTAAGCCATTTCCTGTATGTTCTTTACTGTAACTGTGTGAATTAAGTGACAGGAAAAAGAAAACATATCCATGGGCTGCTTTCTTCTCTGAATTATGAGGTGACCATTCCTTGCTGCGGTTAAAAGATTGCAATCTGGATATCCTTAGCTTTTCATTACATGTGCCATAGTGCTGTTTTGCCCCCTGGTGGGACATTCTCTTTTCCAGGAATATGTGTGCGCCTCAGCTTAGAGCTAGGCAAATCTAACACACCAAAAAGCCAAAACATACAAAACTGGGGCTAGTTTCAGGCAAATGAACCCAGCTGAGTGTTTTGCAGTGTCTAAAAGAGCAGATGCATATATTTAAAGGCTGAATTTATAATGAAAGCTATGAAGATCACATGCAGCTAGGTTTAGCACATTCTCAAATCTTAACCTTTGTGAAGGTTTGCGAGCCAGACTTAGGCATACAGCTGTAGGAAGCTTGCTGCTTTCATTTGGTAGTAAAATAATACCAGGCCTGCTGCACTACAATGTTATTTCAGATTAGGCAGCTGTAATTCTATTGAAATCAGTGGAGTTACACCAGCATAAATCTGGAGCAATGAATCATGCCCAATATTTCTGAAATCCAAGGATTTAAAATTGTGTTTGAAAAAAGATAATAATGTATGCCTGACCACACCACTGTGAAGCCTGTAAATGTCACTACCCCTTTTTTGCCCATTGGGAAGCTGATATACAGAGAGGTTGAGTGACCCAACCAAGGTCACAGAGCATACCTGTGTCAGGATGAGGATTAGCACACTCAGGGTCTGATTGTGCACTGCCTTGCAGCATTTTACTTACCTCTGCATAAAATGGGTGTCAAACGGTCCCATTCTGACCTGGGAGCACTTCACTGCCACTCCTAGGGAAGCAATTTGGCACCAAAAGCTGTGTGAACCAAAAAATCAGTGATTCAACCAGCTCTGAGTGTAGCATCTGTGCCCCCCACATCACCACCCTTGTGCCTCATCTCCCTAAGCAAGGGAGAAGCCATTGCAGCCTCCAACAATCCTGTTTTCTTAAGTTTGGCTGGGTCCCTCCTGCTCTGCAGGCACTCAGAGCCAGCCAGGAGAGGGCTCAGCTGTGATCTCCTGTCTGCCCAGTAGGGGCATAGAGGGTCTTCTGGAGGCAAGAGGCTGTAATTGTAGTTGCCTCCTGCCTATTGAGCCAAACAGCTGGTCGGTGGCTGGGAGGGGGAGATGGAAGAGACTGAAAGCTCGGAGCCAAAGCAACCCCCACAGCCAACCACATATCTTTTGCAGGGGAGGAGAGGGAAGCCAGGGGCTAAAGGCATTTCTGTTCCAGCCCCCAAGAAAAAGTTGGGGGAAAAGCTGTCCCTGCCCCTGTAATTATGCCCACTTTGCACAGGTGTAAATGACTGCATGTGACTAAAGGCATTGAAGAATCAGGCCCCTCATCTCCTTCAACATCCCGGGTTTGAGGAACACAAAGGGGTGCAAAACACCATGGCCCAGGCTGCCTTTGGTAGCGTTCTGCCACATTTCCTCTTCTGTGCTCTGCTGAAGTCAGAAACCCCTGCTGCATTATTTGACAAAAAAGCATAACAGATATTTAGGGAGACTTTTTTGACATGACCTTGCAGTCCATGAACTGTTTGCATTTTCTTAAGCTGAGCTTTGCTACCCCCTCTTTCAATATGCCACTGAAATACGTGCCATTTGTGACAGCTCCCCAGTCTTGTTGGGAATCTCTGCTTTGCTAATTTCTAGGGATGGTAATAGTATGTTTGAATGTGCGACAGGATGAACTTGGTTGGAGAACCGTATTACTGAATAAGAGGTGCTGATGGCATTCCCAGCTAACAGGAGGCAATGTTCCAGCTTCCCAAAGAACAGAGTCACACAGGATAAGCAGGTAGCCCGACAGGGCTGTGTGAATGGGCTCCATCTCAGAAACTATCCAGATCTCAGCTGCACATGTGGTTGTTAATGAAGGGAGCTCACTTCAGCCTGGTGGAAAAACTTGTCTTTGGGACTTTCCATTCAAATAATCCATTAATAACTAAGGCTGGTCACTGGCAGGTCCTGGACACTCAGCACTTTTGAAAAACTGAGCATTTATCTAAATACAGATTTAGGAGGAGATTTGCAAAGACACAGATGACAGGCACCCAACTTGCATTGACTTTCAGTGGGAGATAGGCACCCAATTATCAGTTGTGCCTTTTATCATATCCCCCTCAAACTAATTTTAAACTCCTATTTTGGATATCCTGGCCTGAATTGTTGTTGTTCAAAAGGGCCAAAACAATAGTAACTTAAAATTGCCCCATTTCCTGTTTCTGTCTATCATTTCCTTTGCTTTATTGTAGCTCAAATAACTTGTGATAATTTGGAACAAACTAAGGTACACCCATACACCCATTCAAGGGGACATTATTAACGGAAAAAGAGCAAACTATCCCCCTGCATAGGAAAGATAGGAACTATGGCAAGAGACCACCCTGGCTTAACCAGTAGATCTCCAATGATCTAAAAATCAAAAGAGTCCTACAAAGAAGTGGAAACTAGGTCAAATTACAAAGGATGAATATAAACAATTAACACAAGTATGTAGGGACAAAATTATAAAGGCCAACACACAAAATGAGATCAAACTAGCTAAAGACATAAAGGTAACAAGAAGACATTCTACAAATATATTATAAGCAAGAAGAAAACCAATGACAGAGTATTACTGTTACTCAGTGAGGGGGGATACATAAAAACAGGAAATGTGGAAATGGCAAAGGTGCTTAATGACTCCTTTGTTTTGGTTTTCACCAAGAAGGCTGGTGGTGATTGGATGTCTAACATAGTGAATGCCAGTGAAAATGAGGTAGGATCAGAAGCCAAATAGGAAAAGAACAAATTAAAAATTGCTGAGACAAATTAGATGTCTTCAAGTCACTAGGGCCTGCTGAAATGCATCCTAGAATACTCAAGAAGCTGACTGAGGAGATATCTGAGCCATTAGCAATTATCTTTGAAAAAGTCAAGGAAGATGGGAGAGATTCCAGAAGACTGGAAAAGGGCAAATATAGTGCCCATCTATAAAAAGGGAAATATGGACAACCCGAGGAATTACAGATCAGTCAGCTTAACTTCTGTACCCAGAAAGAAAATGGAGCAAATAATTAAGTAATCAATTTGCAAACATCGAGATGATAATAAGGTGATAAGTAACAGTCAGCATGGATTTGTCAAGAACAAATTGTGTCAAACCAACCTGATAGCTTTCTTTGACAGGGTAACAAGCCTTGTAGATAAGGGGGAAGCAGTAGACATGATATATCTTGACTTCAGTAAAGCTTTTGATACTGTCTTGCATGACCTTCTCATAAAGAAGGTAGAGAAATGCAACCTAGATGGAGCTACTATAAGGTGGGTGCAAAACTGGTTGGAAAACTGCTCCCAGAGAGGAGGTGTCAGTGATTACAAGTCATAGAATAAAAGAATCTCAGGGTTGGAAGGGACCTCAGGAGGTCATCTAGTCCAACCCCCTGCTCAAAGCAGGACCCATCCCCAACAAAATCATCCCAGCCAGGGCTTTCTCAAGCCTGACCTTAAAGATATCTAAGGAAGGAGATTCCACCACCTCCGGCTACAACTTTGTAGTCTGTGCTGAGGAGCGAGACGGGATGCCAATTCCATAAGTTGCAGAGGTCCTCCTTCTTCAGCCTGGCTCGCCTGCACGAGAGAGGGAGGACCCCGCTCTCCAAGGACTCGGCCCAGACGGTGACGAGGTCCGGGCCAAGGACATCCCAGAACATGCGGTAGAACTCCACGGTCAGCCATTCCATGCCCGGAGATTTATTGCTGGGCATGCGGCGGAGGGCTTCCGAGAACTCGGCCAGAGTGAGAGGCAGCTCTAGTCAGTCTTGGTTGCCCGCGCGGACCATCAGAAGTCTATTCCAGAGCACCTTGCAAGCATCAGGATCGGTCGGATCCGGGGAGAAAAGGCCTGCATAGAAGGCTCTTGCCCTCCCACACATCTCTGCTGGACCCATGAGAGGGGTGCTGTCCTCTGCTAGGAGGCAGGTGATGTGCTTCTTGGCCCCCCTCTTTCTCCAGGGCATAGAAGAAGCGGGAGCTGCAGTCCATCTCCTGAAGGAGGTGGATTCAGGATCGAATGAAGGCTCCCTGGGCCCGATGGTCCTCGAGGGCCTGGAGATCCTCTTGCTTCTCCCAGCAGGCTTTGCAGAGAGATGGATCCTCGGGGCTGGCATCCAGACAACGCCTCTCCAGCTCTAAAACGTCCTGTTCCAACTGCTCTATCACCGCATCCCTCTGTCAGCTGGTGCCCCTGGTGTAGTCGCGGCAGAAGAGCCGGGCATGCACTTTCCCCATATCCCACCACCACTGCACTGTGGGAAAGGCATGTCTCTGCCCTCTCCGGGCCAACCAGAACTCCCAGAAGGACACCATGAAGCCCACATCCTCCAGCAAGCTGTTAAAATGCCAATAGGCCAGCCCCAGCCTCTCCGCACAGAGAGAAGCCATCATGGTCGCTAGGTGGTGATCTGAGAACGGGGCTGGCCGAATGCTGGAGGAGTGGGCCCATGAAAGGTGATAGCATGAGAAGTAAATGTGGTCCAACCAGGAGTGGAGCGTCCAATGTGCCTCATAGAGTCATAGAATATCAGGGTTGGAAGGGACCTCAGGAGGTCATCTAGTCCAATCCCCAACTAAATCATCCCAGCCAGGGCTTTGTCAAGCCTGACCTTAAAAACTTCTAAGGAAGGAGATTCCACCACCTCCCTAGGTAACGCATTCCAGTGAAAAAGTTTTTCCTAATATCCAACCTAAACCTCCCCCACTGCAACTTGAGACCATTACTCCTTGTTCTGTCATCAGCTACCACTGAGAACAGTCTAGATCCATCCTCTTTGAAACCCCCTTTCAGGTAGTTGAAAGCAGCTATCAAATCCCCCCTCAGTCGGACAAAGGTGAATGTAGAGACGTCATCCGGGTGGTGGTCGTGCCAGACATTCACCAGGGAGTGATGGTCGACACTCTCCTGGAGGACATCCATGGCAGCCAGGCACTGCTTGGTCCCCGAGTGGTCCTGCTCCTCGAGGGTGGTGTTAAAGTCCCCACCCAGGACCAGGCACTTGCGAGGATCCAAGGAGCTGAGGAAGGCAGAAGCCTGCTGATAGAAATGCAGCCACTCCGGGCCCAATGTCGGGACATAAACGTTAATGAGGTTGACCATGAGCCCCTCCATACAGACCCGGAGGTGCAGCAGGCAGCCTGGTACAGCCTCAGCCATAGGTCGGGGGAGAACAGGGTAGCCACTCCAGCTGTACGAACTGTGAGATGGCTAAAGTAGATCCTGTCTCCCCCACTCCAGCTGCCAGTTATCTTCGGCGGCCAGATCCGTATGGGTCTCCTGCAGGAAAACTACAGCGTGCACCTACGGAGACCCATCCTACAGCCCTGGGTGTTCAACATTGCAAAAATGATGGGTGTCATGAGGAGGGCTGGGGGGATCCTCGCCAGCAGGACACTCACGGCCCCCATTGGGCAGTGCAGCAAACTGTGACCTACCCCGTAAGTGAGCAAGGAGTCATGGAAGCCGTGGAGGCCTGCTTCCCAGCCCTTTTACCCTCCCCCATAAGGGCCCTCGCGGCCTGGAGGATTTGATGGACCAGGGGGCAGGATCCATGCCGCACCCCCTATGTCCCCATAAACACAGTCAAAACCCTCACCACAAGAGCACAGTTCAAAAGTTACTCTGTCCTTGATGGCCCCCTCCAAAGTGGTCTGCAGAGTCTCTGCACACTTCCCCAACTGCAGAAGGTCCTCTTGGTTTTCCTCCTCTAGGCTCCAGCAACTCCAGGTGGCAGTTTGGTGGCCAGGCAGGCAGAAAGGACCCCTCTCAGGTGGTGTGGTGATAGTGGTCGTGTCCACAGCAGCAAGAGCAATGGCTGGGGCCCCTCACTCTCCTCTTCTGGGGAGCAGGCCAGCAGGCCCCCCAAGGGGCTGGAGCAGCAGCAACCAAGGGTGGGGGCTCTAGCAACCAGGTAGCAGAGAAGGGGGGTGGTGTCTAGCCTAGCCAGGAGAGCAGAAGCAGCAGCAAGAACTCAAGGCCTAGCAGCAGGAGGAACAGTCCTCTCCCTCCTTCCAGGCTAGATATATTAGTCCCAGATTAAGTCAATCCCTTTTCCCTGAGTAAGGTAACAGGGGCAGTCCAGAACAAGCAGGAACTTGCTGGAACCAATTAAGGCAGGCAGGCTAAGTAGGACACCTGGAGCCAATTAAGAAGAAACTGCTAGAATCAATTAGGACAGGCTGGCTAATCAGAGCACCTGAGTTTAAAAAGGAGCTCACTTCAGTCTGTGGCATGCATGTGAGGAGCTAGGTGCAAGAGGTGCTAGGAGCTGAGAGTGAGAACATAGACTGTTGGAGGACTGAGGAGTACAAGCATTATCAGACACCAGGAGGAAGGTCCTGTGGTGAGGCTAAAGAAGGTGTTGGGAGGAGGCCATGGGGAAGTAGCCCAGGGAGTTGTAGCTGTCACACAAAGAAAAGGAGTACTTGTGGCACCTTAGAGACTAACCAATTTATTTGAGCATGAGCTTTTGTGAGCTACAGCTCACTTCATCAGATGTACATCAGAACATCTGATGAAGTGAGCTGTAGCTCACGAAAGCTCATGCTCAAATAAATTGGTTAATCTCTAAGGTGCCACAAGTACTCCTTTTCTTTTTGCGAATACAGACTAACACGGCTGTTCCTCTGAAAGCTGTCACACAGCGGTTCCAGGAGGCACTCTAGACAGCTGCATTCCACAGAGCCCTGGGCTGGAACCTGGAGAAGAGGGCAGGCCTGGGTTCCCACCAAATCCTTCCAACTCCTGATCAGACACAGGAGGAGTTGACATGAACTGTGGGTTCAACCAGAGGGGAAGGTCTCTAGGCTGTTCCCCCAACCCACATGGTGGATCAGCAGAGGCTGTGGGGGTTGTTCTCCTTCCTTTTCCCCATGCTGGCCAGCGATGAGGTTATCTGAGTAAAACAGCAGATTTGAGCCATGAAATTGGCCAAACTGAGGGCTGCCGTGAATCTCTGAGGCAAGCAAAGTCATCAATAAGCGTAGGACCCACTAAGGTAGAGGAGGAGCTTTGTCAGTTAACACACACACACAAAATTCTTATTATTTTTGAACATTTGGCAGTGGGCATCTATCTCATTTTATCTCATCTACATGTAAAATAGCCTGGAACACATATATATGCAGTTTGAAGCCTGAAAGTTTGTGGTGAAGAAAAAAAAATCTAAACCTGAAACATAAAAAAAACATAATGACCAATCCTTGGACTTTAAATCTGTTAAAGAATAAGAAACAGATTCAGACAGAGTATAATAATGTCTGAGTGCAGAAATGTCACTGACTCATGGAATTAACAACTGAAGCCAAGCACTGCACAGATGTGTGGGTATAATAGCTTCATTTCCCATGAAAATCCAGGAGCTCTAGAGACCTTTAACCTTTTCTCCCAAGAGACGAGCAGCCACCTGGATTGGGAAGACACCAAGTGGAGAACTTAACTGAAGGGAAAATGGACACCTCATTGATTTCTCTGAGGTATAAATATCCATTGATTATAGCATTGTGCTTGACTAAGGTATTTCATCCTCCCCCCATCCATTTAATTATACCTAACCTGTGAATTCTGCTCTAAGAAGTTTAACGGATGAGTTCCAGGGCTTTAAACTGCTTAACATTTTTGATCCTATAGCTTAATAGCTGAACTGTCTTCAGCAGATTTACATTTTTATTTTTAAAATTTAATTTGCTGTAATCTCACTGGCAAGTGTTTGTTTATTGAAGACTGTAGATGCTGCATGTTCTGTTTCTCTGCATAAAAATCAGTCTTGTGAAAGATGGAGAAAAACCAGACTGGAGCTTTTAATCTTAAAGAGGAAAAATATTTTGAATTTCTTATTAAAGTATCAAGAATGAAAATGAAAAATGTTCTATGATCTGTATCTATTTCTTTCTCCCTCCAGCCTACACACTTTATTTTTGTTCTTTTTCTTCTTCTATATCCTGAAAGATACTAGCTTACATTAATTATAATAGCCTCTCTATTTACATGCATTTTATTTAAGCAATTTTACAACTAGCATAATGACTATTTAATATTGTCTCATCTAAATTCTTTCACTACTTGGTGCCTAGCTCTCTTTTGAGAACCATAATTAAGAAGTGATCCTCTTTCACATAGAGAATGAACATCGTTGGTCAACCTATTCAATAGTGAGTTCTGATTTCATGTGCCCAACCTGAGACACATTAAATGGGCCTTTTTTCCTAAGGATGGGTGCTCACCATTTCTTGAAAATGAGACCTCTCTGAGGTGTTTCAACATGGCTGCATCTAAAATCAGTAGTGCTTTTGAAAATCTTAGCCAAGCTTAAATCTAGAGGGTAAACCTAACACTTAATATTGTATGTTTACGGTGCAACCCAGTAATCTGGTAGCATCCTTGTCTGACATGATGGATGACAACAGTAAATGAATACATAAAAGAGAGTGTTTAGTATAAGGGATATGATGGAAAATGAGATCTGCTATTTGCTTTGAGCTGTGGGAACCAAATGCTGCAAATAGTTTGTTACTGATACAGAACCCTTCATCCAAGGCTCAGCATCCTAGGTAACCCTCATTCACACTTACATGTGTGGGGAATGGCGAGCACTTATTCAGAGAGTTGTCCCATTGACTGCAGCAGGATACAATGTATTCAGTGGGACCACTCATGTCTCACAGCATGAAGACAGGTTGCACAGTGTCATCTGGAGTGTAGCTGGAGACTCTAAGTACAGTACTCCACTCCCCACCTCTGAAGCACTGTTACTGTAGGTAACAGGTGTATAGTGCGAAGACAAAGAGCCATGTACAGAGGTCCTCAACACCACACCTTCAGAAAGGCCCAATTGGTGCACTGCATGGGGAGTTGCCTCATTTTAATCCAGTGAGTTCATCCAACCCAGTCACTGTACTCCTTGATTGTCTCTACACCCTCTTTTGGTTTCTTCTCAGACATACCAATTCAGCGGATATCTCAAACATTTGAGACTCACCACTGATGTTATCTCTCTCCTTATTTATTAATGGGCTGATTTTTCTAGTATTTCTTTTTCCCTTTGGTATATTTATAAAAGCACAATTTATTCCCTCTAACTCCTTTGAAAATTAAATCATTCTGCTACTTCTGCTGTCCTTATCTTTTCCTTTCAAGCCTTCCTGACTCAGTATCCACCTAATATAACATATCTGACAGCAGTATTGCATACAAGAGACATACAAAGAATCTTGCTCTAGCTGTATGCTGCTTGGAAATATTTGGTCTCTGCATGTAATTAAACCCACTAATTATCTGCTAACATTCAAATTCACAGTCCCACAGAGACCTTTTTAATGGGAGGGCAATATTTTAAAAGGCATATTTTTGGGGGAGAAGTTGTTTTAATTTTCTCTTGGATTATAGCCCAAACTCAACACAAGCAGCTTCTCCCAGGACATAATAAAAGGGCCATCCATGCAATCACTCTTCCAGGCCTGCTCAGCAATCCAACCTTTAAAATTAGTTTGGAGTAGTTTTTTTGTTTTTAACAGTCCATTTAGGAAAGGATAGAATATGAAAATTGATATAACATTTGTTCCTGAGTTTAAACAGTATTTGTGATTTTTATCCCAAATAGCCTGGGCCTTTTAACTGAGTGGCTTGTTGAGTTTATCCCTGTTTCAAAGGCTGAGGTTTGTCATGTTCAACTGCAGGAGGTTTCCTGCTGAGCTCTACATTGGAGTAAGCTCCTGCTCTGAGCTGTGCCTTGAGACTTGAAAAGAGAAGCAGTAGTGACTGAGCTGTCACTGGGAGAGGTTACCTCTGGTGGAGTTTGCGAATACTTCTGCACACATGGAGCTAATTGCACTGAAACTAGTCTCTCGGTTTTGGGGTCCCTGTGACTGTGGGAAAGGATTTGAGGCCAGTCCTAGGTGTGTGTGTGTGTATATATATATTTTGGTTGTGGAACTGAGCTCTAATTTAGGCTCTTTAGTGGCTCTTATAGCCACAGGCACAATAGAGTGTGTGCTGCAGTAGCACTTGCCAGAGGCGTTCTGCCTGCAGGACCCTTAAACAAGCAATGCCTCTGGTGCTGGAGACAACGTGTTTAGAAGCCGCTCCACTGGTGAGGTGCAGCTTGCGCTCCTCCCATCAGCCCACAGCCATCCCCTGCCAGCCAGGCATTTGGGTGCAGGGCAGATCTCTGGTCGTGCCTGCACCCTGCTCAACTACAGTACGGATACAGCCCAGGATCTGCTCCTGTCACATCTGACAGACAAAGAAACCAAAGAACTTTGTTGCCAGGAAACTCTCACTAATCACAGGTGGTTTTCACTCAGTCCAGTGAACGGCAGGTCTCTTTTTAAAGGCTCAATTAGCTGTTTGGCTCCCTGGAAAATTTACAAATGTGGTGTTCGTGGGGTCTGGAACTGGTACGTCAGAAAACATTGGAAATGCAAGCTGCCAGTTGGTCTTGTTTATATGCAGAACCTATTGTAAATACATGGGAAGGGTCCAGTGAGGGTATTTGTCTTGGTATATTCTATACTCTATCATGTGTGGGCCATTGGCTTTGTTGGAGCTTTGCTGATTTGCACAGCTGAGGAGCGGACCTTTTGTTTTTAAACTGTTTCCTTTGAGAGAGCAGAATTAACCCTTCCTTTCATAGGAAGGAGAGGAATGGGCTTCTGGCTCCATTTCTAGCTTCATCAGAGGAGCAGATTGCTGTACATACTAACAGGGACTCTTTGATTAGCGTGAATTCTCAGTTAGGGCCTGTTATCACAGTTGTATTTTAGTTACTCACTCTTCAAGTTTAATAGACCTGTTGGCAATACAAATTATTTTATTATAATAATTAAAATGGGAAGCTCTAAACAAAGATTTTCATGATGACGAATGGTAAATTGGTTTGTGAGATAATGCGACTTGGGTAACCCATTTGCTTGGTATGAAACGTACCCGTGGCCATTATGTGAAACTGGAATAACACTGTAGATATGTGCACTGCAGGGCAGCTAATCACCTATTCTCTTTGGACTCAGATACTCCATGTTTTGAGATGGGTCTGAGCCAAAACTCAGTTTCTTTCCTGAATATGTATATGTTCAAAATCCAAACCTGGTTCTGAAACATATCTTTGCAAATGGACCCTATCTTTATAATAGGCCAAACCCAGTCCCTAGATGCCAGCATGTCTGCACTTTTGGGTGTTCAAAATCTGCACATTCATTTAGTGGCTTGAACGAATCTCTAATGGGTCTTTCCCCCCTGCTTTGGATTGGCCTGGAGCATAAATTGAGCTGCCAGATTTAGCTACCTGGTTTCAGATGCCACCATTCTCCAGTGGCTTGTAGTATATTGACTTGACACATGAGATCTCTCACCGTTAATGAACTAGCCCATCATTACTGTACCTTGTAACAGGCTCACTTGAGTCTTTCCCCTTAATCTTTCTTGTTCTATTTAAGATGGTACATTAAACCTAAAAATGATGGTGTGTGGCATACTGAAAATCAATATAAAAGAAACTGAATTTAATATAAAAATAAATAACCTACTGCAGAACTTCCACCAGAGTGGCAAACAGCCTAGGAGCTTGCAGCAGAATTCAAGTCTAGCTCGCCAAGGACTACAGGCGATCTTCCTTAGAGCTAGTTAGCAAGGGTAGCAACGCAGGGTATATTGTATCCTTGCACATTTAGTTTTTATCCTGGACCTAAATATCTTCGGACATGTTGGTCAGGGCTTTTCACGCCTTCGAGGACTCTGTTAAGAAGGGTGGATTAAAGAGGTGTATGTGATTTTTGATGTGGTGTTAAATCCCATGCTAGAACTGAAGGGGTTAATGAGCGAGCAGCTATGGGCTCAGGTGATCCCACCCAGCCCCACCTGCAGAGCATAATCCAGTTGGAGGTGGAGCTTAAAAGTGAGCCAGGTAGTTCAGAAGGGGCATGACATGGTGTGACATCATTGACATAATCTGGGAGCGTATGGATCATCGTTGCAACCAAGGTCCTGTAGTGGCACCAAATCTTGTATAAAGGGGGTCAAATAGGGTGTCTAAGACAAGGTTATGGTTTGCATAACAAGGTTATGATTATGCAATCAGTATGCATGTATCATTTTTGTATTTAAAGTTATAAGTATTGTCTCTATACTGTCTGTATTTCAAACTTGTGCGATGCTTCTGAGCGACACCCCAGACAATTTGGTGTCAGCTCTGCCTAGCCTGCTTGATGGCCCTTTAAGGACCAATGGATATACAACTGACCCATTGAAAGAAGGCAGACACAACTTGTGACTCAGCAAGGTAAGCAGGAACATGCCTATGCACAGAACTGAGGTTTTTCCATGCCATGTGATGGACAGCTTGCCTTTGGAACAAAGAAAGAAAGAGACCACGTGGCAAGAGACTATAAAAGGTTGATGCCTCATCTCCATCTTGTCTTCAATCCTGCTTCATACCTCTGGAGGAACTTTGCTACACTGAAGCTTTGAACCAAGGACTGAATGACCCATCCCAGCTGGGGATGCACTCCAGAGGTATTGGTTTTCTTAACCATTTGTCCCCATAACGAGTGGTACTGGTGGGGATACTGGGAAACGGGTGTGTCTAAGGGAATTGCTTGTGTGACTTGTGGTTGGCCAGTGGGGTAAAACCAAAGTCCTCTCTGTCTGGCTGCTGGTTTGCCTTAGAGGTGGAAAAACTCCATGCTTGGGCTATGACTGCCCTGCTTTAAGCCTTTTGTCCTGAATTGGCACTCTCAGTTGGATCCCGACAGAACCAGCATCATTACATATGGGAGGGAGAAAGACCTGCCCTGAGACCTCCTGAGGAAGGACGCTGCAGAGACCTTCCCCAGTGGAGGAGGAGCCTGCCTGCTGAGCCAGCGGGGAAGGCTGAAGGTGAAATTGGTACCTTTTCTCTTACGACTTGACAACAGACTGCAAGACTTTGGCAAGAGGGTGGGTAGTAGGAAGTGGCCCAGGTAGGCGCTCCGGGGTGCTGGATGTTTGGTTACCCTTACAGGGCTGTCAAGGTTCCTTCCCCACTCTGAACTCTAGGGTACAGTTGTGGGCACCTGCATGAAAACTTCCTAAGCTTACTTTTACTAGCTTAGGTTAAACTCCCCAAGGTACAAACTATTTTACCCTTTGCCCTTGAACTTCCACTACCACCACCAAATGTTTATCTGGGTTTATTTATTAGGAAAGTGTTGTTTGGAAACGTCTTTTCCCCCCAAATCCTCCCAACCCTTGCACCCCACTTCCTGGGGAAGGTTTGGTAAAAATCCTCACCAATTTGCATAGGTGACTACAGACCCAAACCCTTGGATTTTAAGAACAATGAAAAAGCATTCAGTTTCTGAAAAGAAGGATTTTAGTAAAAGTAAAAAAGAATCACCTCTGTAAAATCAGGATGGTAAATACCTTACAGGGTAATTAGATTCAAAACATAGAGAAGCCCTCTAGGCAAAACCTTAAGTTACAAAAAGACACTCAGACAGGAATATCCATTCTATTCAGCACAGCTTAATTTCTCAGCCACTTAAAGAAATCATAATCTAACGCATATCTAGCTAGATTACTTACTAAATTCTAAGACTCCATTCCTGTTCTGTCCCTGGCAAAAGCATCACACAGACAGACTCTGTTTTTCCTCCCCCCAGCTTTTGAAAGTATCTTGTCTCCTCTTTGGTCATTTTGGTCAGGTGCCAGCAAGGTTATCCTAGCTTCTTAACCCTTTACAGGTGAGAGGATTTTTCCTCTGGCCAGGAGGGATTTTAAAGGGGTTTACCCTTCCCTTTATATTTATGACAAGGGCTCTGGGCTGGAACCCGATGGAGTGGGAAGGCCCCGGGCTCCCCTACCAACCCCCACCTCATTAAGGAGGTGACAAAGACCCTCACCTTCTAGACTCCCTCTCGGAGGGAAGGAAGGAAAGGGATAATTCTTTTTGTAACCAACAGTTGAGATCGGACATTTATGGGGGCCAAAAGTCAAACCCCACATCTCCCTAGAAACCCCTTCATGCCACTGGGATAAGCTGATGCAGAGATTCTCTTCCATGCTGTCTACTGTCCACAAGCACAAGGGAAATGACACGGGGGATGCACTGCTGCAGTTCTCAGCAATATCCCAAGAGACGAAGAAACAGCACCATACATCCAGAGAGTTGCCTGCCATCAAAAGATGCTGCCAGCATGAAGAGAGGGGCCAGGTAGTTCAGAAGGGGCATGACAAGGGAGATTTCCCTGCACAAAAATATCAGCATGGGTGAGTGAACACTTGCTTCACTTCATCTTTCAATCTGGTGGCTTGGATTGGATGGGGTTTGTGGGTCATCATGCATATAAACAGACACCCAAAGTCTAGCCATTTCTCGACCACACAACCATTGCAGAAGTAGTTGCTGTCTACATAGGGGTGAATTTTACTCACAGACTAGTGTAAATCTGAAGTAATGCCACTGATGCTAGACTTACAGCAGCATAAGTGAGGGCAGAATATGTACCATATAGTGGGACCAATGTATGCATTATTTTTCATAGTAAACAGGTGTCCTTCTGTTGCCTTTCCTCTTGCCGTTTCAATGCAGACAAGAATTTACTGTCCTTTATGCATTGAATCCTGTGCAGGAGTATTGTCCCTGGGACTCCGTGACACAGCTTATGTGTGTGTGTAGGGTGACTGAAACAAGGAAGACATTGCAATGTTGCTAAATCACCCATCCTGTATACCTGCCTTAGGTACTTATGTGGCCCCCATCATTGTAGCATCTGAGAACCTTAGAATCTTCAATGTGTTTATCTTCACAACACCCCTGTGAGGCAAAGCAGGACTATGATCCCCATGTTAAAGATGGGCAACTGAGGCACAGAGAGGCTAAGTGACTTTCCCAAAGTCATAGGAAGTCTGTAGCAGAGCTGGGAATTGAACACACACATCCTAGACAAATGGCATGATCACTGGGCCATCCTGCCTCCCAAAGCTCCAGGAGGAATCCAGGAGTCCTGGAGCCAAACCCCACATCCCTCTAAATATGGCAGATGACCAGCTTGCCTTACCAGTGAAATCCTTGCTGATCTTAAACACAGAAAAGAAGCTTACAAGAAGTGGAAGATTTGGACAAATGACCAGGGAGGAGTATAGAAATATTGCTCAGGCATGCAGGAGTGAAATCAGGAAGGCCAAATAACACTTGGAGTTGCAACTAGCAAAGGATGCTAAGAGTAACAAGAAGGATTTCTTCAGGTATGTTAGCAACAAGAAGAAAGTCAGGGAAAGTGTGGGCCCCTTACTGAATGGGAGAGGCAACCTAGTGACAGATGATGTGGAAAAATCTAATGTACTCAATGCTTTTTTTGCCTCTGTCTTCACGGACAAGGTCAGCTCCCAGACTACTGCACTGGGCAGCGCAGCATGGGGAGGAGGTGACCAGCCCTCTGTGGAGAAAGAAGTGGTTCGGGACCATTTAGAAAAGCTGGACGAGCATAAGTCCATGGGGCCGGATGTGCTGCATCCCAGGGTGCTAAAGCAGTTAGCGGATGTGATTGCAGAGCCATTGGGCATTATCCTTCAAAACTCATGGCAATTGGGCAAGGTCCTGGATGATTGGAAAAAGGCTAATGTAGTGCCCATCTTTTAAAAAGAGAAGAAGGAGGATCCTGGGAACTACAGGCCAGTCAGCCTCACCTCAGTCCCTGGAAAAATCATGGAGCAGGTCCTCAAGGATTCAATTCTGAAGCACTTCAAGGAGAGGAAGGTGATCAGGAACAGTCAGCATGGATTCACCAAGTGCAAGTCATGCCTGTCTAACCTTATAACCTTCTATGACAAGATAACTGGCTCTGTGGATGAGGGGAAAGCAGTGAATGTGTTATTTCTCGACTTTAACAAAGCTCTCTGGACTCATAGAGGGGCCAATGTTCCAGTGGGGCCATGGAAAATCAGCCAAGAGGCACAAACATTTGGCAAATGAAGACGTGTGATGCTGCTCACACAGCCCAATGTCTGTCCCACAAAGCATCCCCCTCCTCACCATTGCTGTCTTCACTGAGGCTGGTGGCCTGGCCCCTCCTCACTGCTAGGTCTCCTGGCACATGCTGTCTCTCTTCTTTGAGTCTTCTGGGAGTGCTGGATGGCTATTTCTCACATATTCCTTAACACAGGAGCATTCCCAGTTTCTTGTGCCTTTTGGGATGATCAGTAAATATCCTTCTCCTGCTATAGTCATGAGGAAGGGAAGTGTTTCTTCCTCACAGCAGCGAGTGAGAGCCTAAGATAGAGGAGGAGTAGCACCCTTGCTGGTTTCATTCGTGGTTTCTATGGAATTGCTTCTTTGTGTCATTGTTAAAGTTACATCAACCCTTTCCTTGCCTTTTCCCTCCATTTCCTCCTACTGTATTTGCATACAACAACCCTATTGGTTGTAAGGAAATGGCTCAAGTGAAATGCACCTGGAGAGAAAGTCTGTGGTTGTCAAGCTGTCTGAAGTGGCTCACAACCATGAGTGCCAACTTCAGGGCAGCCTGTTAAGAAGCAGGGCACAAATTCTGAACTGGTTGTGAGTTGTATGCTTAGATTTCACCAATCAAGTGTGAACTCCTCAAGCACTATAACAGCCTTAATGTGGAGTCACAAACAGTTCCCTTGGGCACTCCGGTCTTGCCACCTAGGCAATCTTGCCTTTGTGATGGATGGTTTCTAGCCCAAAAAAATTCACAACAATATTAAGGTTACTCCCAGTCTCAAAGGACTAGTAACTTACCCCAGGTCATGTGCACCCTAGATCTCTCACCAAAGACAACACTGTTAGCCAATCCTATAATAAACTAACTAAAGATTTATTAACTAGGTAAAAATTAGAGCTATCTACAACGCTGTAAGACAGTAAACATACACACAAATGAGTTAGTCTTAGATTTCAAAAAGTAATAGAAGCTGCTGTAATGTGCAGGCTCTATATGTCCTTTAGGGCTAACCCATGGTAAACAGCCAGGGATTCTTGCTTATGCTTAGAAGTCTTTTCTTCTCCCAGAACTCTAAGCAGTATAGAGAATCCAGTTCCTTCTGGTCAGGGATTTTTATTCTTTTCCCCAGAGTTCAAACTGATGGGACAAGTGTTTGCACTCGTCCCCTCTTCACGGGAATGGGGGGTGGGGAGAGAAAATGCACCTTCTGCCCTCCACCTGATTCAGAGCCCACCCACACAGCAATAACCAGGCATGATATGACCCTGAAAACAAGAGAGATATAAAATCCTATAATGGGCTCAAAACAGAAACCTGGCTGGATTCCATGAAATGTTCAGGTGTTGACCAGATTACACTTCCAGCTCCTAGGTCTATAACATGGAGCATCAAAACTTCCCCCTAGAAAGTTATACTATATACTTATAATTATTTGCACCCACAATTCTGTGAGTCAGTCTCTTGAGGGTTAAAATAGTAGGATTTAGAACCAAACTGTTCAAAAACAGTAGCCTAAATTAAATGTTGGAGTCCATATTTAGACACCTAAGAAAATAAGGGCTGAGCATTCAGCCTCTCCCATTGACTTCGGTGAGAGCGGCTGGGTTTTCCAAACATTCAGACTCCAGGCTGCAGGGACCATCTTTTTGCCCTGGGTACAGCACCGGGCACAATGCGGTCCTTGCCTTAGGCTCCTAGGTGCTTCCATTATAATAATAATTCATAATTCATATACATATTTGGGAGGCTAAGTAAGATTTAGGCCTATATTTGAAAATCTTATCCCTAAATTCTATTTTTGCACCCTCAAAAGACTGACTCACAAAGCTGCTGGCACAAATAAATGCCTGTCAAAAATTATACGTGCACTTTTAGAAGGAGTGTTGGAAAATCAGACCTAAGATATGTACCATAGCCATGATCACACTACTTCAGAAATCTTAATTTTTCAATTTCCTGATATTGAGGGCCTGGATTGTCAACCTGAGTGTTTCATTAAGGTTAGGGTTTTGTCTGTGATTTCTTTCTTTTTGTTTAAAAGGAAGAAAAAAAGAGAGAAAATATTCTAAAGCACCTGTGTACACAGGACAAATTTAAACAGTTTGGGAAAGATTTTAATAAATGTGCTACAGATTGACAATGCTCTGCAATAGCCTGGACAAACCTTATGGAGCTAAGATAAACTAGTGAATTATGTTAACTTTTTTTGATTTAGGTTTAATACCTTTGGGGTCCATTGTATTAAAAATTCAATTGTGGAACTGTTACTGAAGAATTGTATGTAACTCTTCAATGAGTTGGGGGGTGCTAATGTAATTGCTTCAGTTATCAGCTCTGTGGTGGGCGCCTGCCCCACACTGGGCTCTAAGGGGTTAATAGAGCCATTGGGATGCTGCACAGGAGGTAGCCAATCAGAGAGGAGCTTGAGGAGGGAGAAAGACTGGCTGCCTTGTAGGCTGAAGACAGCAAGCATCTTGGGCAGAGCAGTGCTGCAGGAAGAGTCCCAGGGAGCTAAAGGCAGCTCCTGGTGGGCTGCAGAGATCTGCAGGCTGAGGCTCAGAGGCAAGGGCAAAAAGGGTGCTGGGGCTGCAGGGAAGTGGCCCAGGGAAACCTACCGAAGAGTCGGGAGGAATCTTCTATGATTCTATGAAGGGGAGCTGCAAGCAGCGGCCTTCTACAGGGTCCCTGGGCCAGGAGCCAGAGTAGTGTGTGGGCCCCGGTCCCTCCCACTTGCCACTGGGGAAGTGGCTAGACAGTAGACTGGTCACCACTGAGAGAAATGGCTAGACAGGGACTACAGAGATATCCCCCGGAAGGAGGACGCACTAAGTGTGGCATGGCTGGAGGGCTGTCACTGAAGAGGACCTTGGAACAACGTAGGTCCAGGAGCAGAAGCAACAGCTGTGAGACATTACCAGAAAAGGGCACACTGGCTAGCAGAGCTAATTCCCGGGACAGCCAGCAGGAGGCGCCACAGTCCGGTGAGTGAACCCTGTCACAAGTCCTTTGAAGACACCCTCTGAAAAGTCCATGTATGCTAGTTCAAATGAACTAACAAAGAAAGGATTTTTGGATAACTAGGCTGGTTTTAAACAGGCTCAGGGCCTTCCTCCTGATCCTGCAAATGGACAGGACCTCTAGTCCATGAAAGGCCCAATCAGTAGGGTAGGGTTGGAAGGACTAGGCTGACCGAGGCCCCATAAAACTGTAAGCTAGTTCTGAGCTGTAGCTGTGATGAACTTGAAATCACAAGAAACCACCTTGGGTGGAGTTTTGAAGGACTGCTCCTGCCAGAGCCCATGTTAGGATTGAGTTGATCTCTGGTGAGCTTATTAGCATGCATGCAAATTCTTCTATTGTTTTGAGTATGTTTTCTCTCTAGTGCTTTTTCTTTAAGAATAAAGAAGGCTTGCAGAGGAAGTGCTGTGAGCAGTCACACTGTTAACTGTTTCTGAAAAGCAAGCAAACAGGCCTTCTTGGGCAGCCTGTCTCTGCTGGGAATAGCAGTGAAGGTAAGGAATTGTACAGCCTGGAGATACCCTGGACAGAAGGGAGAGAGATGTGTCACCACCCAGGAGAGGTGACAGCCAGCAGATCTATAACCAGTGGGTGCCCTTGCTAGACCACTGAGGGGAAATATCGGTTGCCCAGAACTATGACAAGATGGATGCCTAAAATTAGGCCCCTAGATACATATTTAGTAGCTTAAATTTAGGCATCCATGTTTGAATCATAGAATCATAGAATCATAGAATATCAGGGTTGGAAGGGACCCCAGAAGGTCATCTAGTCCAACCCCCCGCTCGAAGCAGGACCAATTCCCAGTTAAATCATCCCAGCCAGGGCTTTGTCAAGCCTGACCTTAAAAACCTCTAAGGAAGGAGATTCTACCACCTCCCTAGGTAACGCATTCCAGTGTTTCACCACCCTCTTAGTGAAAGTTTTTCCTAATATCCAATCTAAACCTCCCCCACTGCAACTTGAGACCATTACTCCTCGTTCTGTCATCTGCTACCATTGAGAACAGTCTAGAGCCATCCTCTTTGGAACCCCCTTTCAGGTAGTTGAAAGCAGCTATCAAATCCCCCCTCATTCTTCTCTTCTGCAGGCTAAACAATCCCAGCTCCCTCAGCCTCTCCTCATAACTCATGTGTTCCAGACCCCTAATCATTTTAGTTGCCCTTCGCTGGACTCTCTCCAATTTATCCCCATCCTTCTTGTAGTGTGGGGCCCAAAACTGGACACTGTACTCCAGATGAGGCCTCACCAATGTCGAATAGAGGGGAACGATCACGTCCCTCGATCTGCTCGCTATGCCCCTACTTATACATCCCAAAATGCCATTGGCCTTCTTGGCAACAAGGGCACACTGCTGACTCATATCCAGCTTCTCGTCCACTGTCACCCCTAGGTCCTTTTCCGCAGAACTGCTGCCTAGCCATTCAGTCCCTAGTCTGTAGCTGTGCATTGGGTTCTTCCGTCCTAAGTGCAGGACCCTGCACTTATCCTTATTGAACCTCATCAGATTTCTTTTGGATCTCCCAATCCTCCAATTTGTCTAGGTCCTTCTGTATCCTATCCCTCCCCTCCAGCGTATCTACCACTCCTCCCAGTTTAGTATCATCCGCAAATTTGCTGAGAGTGCAATCCACACCATCCTCCAGATCATTTATGAAGATATTGAACAAAACCGGCCCCAGGACCGACCCTTGGGGCACTCCACTTGATACTGGCTGCCAACTAGACATGGAGCCATTGATCACTACCCGTTGAGCCCGACAATCTAGCCAGCTTTCTACCCACCTTATAGTGCATTCATCCAGCCCATACTTCCTTAACTTGCTGACAAGAATACTGTGGGAGACCGTGTCAAAAGCTTTGCTAAAGTCAAGAAACAATGCATCCACTGCTTTCCCTTCATCCACAGAACCAGTAATCTCATCATAAAAGGTGATTAGATTAGTCAGGCATGACCTTCCCTTGGTGAATCCATGCTGGCTGTTCCTGATCACTTTCCTCTCATGCAAGTGCTTCAGGATTGATTCTTTGAGGACCTGCTCCATGATTTTTCCAGGGACTGAGGTGAGGCTGACTGGCCTGTAGTTCCCAGGATCCTCCTTCTTCCCTTTTTTAAAGATTGGCACTACATTAGCCTTTTTTCAGTCATCCGGGACTTCCCCGGTTCGCCATGAGTTTTCAAAGATAATGGCCAATGGCTCTGCAATCACAGCCGCCAATTCCTTCAGCACTCTCGGATGCAACTCGTCCGGCCCCATGGACTTGTGCACGTCCAGCTTTTCTAAATAGTCCCTAACCACCTCTATCCCCACAGAGGGCTGGCCATCTTTTCCCCATTTTGTGATGCCCAGCGCAGCAGTCTGGGAGCTGACCTTGTTAGTGAAAACAGAGGCAAAAAAAGCATTGAGTACATTAGCTTTTTCCACATCCTCTGTCACTAGGTTGCCTCCCTCATTCAGTAAGGGGCCCACACTTTCCTTGGCTTTCTTCTTGTTGCCAACATACCTGAAGAAACCCTTCTTGTTACTCTTAACATCTCTGGCTAGCTGCAGCTCCAGGTGCGATTTGGCCCTCCTGATATCATTCCTACATGCCCGAGCAATATTTTTATACTCTTCCCTGGTCATATGTCCAACCTTACACTTCTTGTAAGCTTCTTTTTTACGTTTAAGATCCGCTAGGATTTCACCATTAAGCCAAGCTGGTCGCCTGCCATATTTACTATTCTTTCGACTCATCAGGATGGTTTGTCCCTGTAACCTCAACAGGGATTCCTTGAAATACAGCCAGCTCTCCTGGACTCCTTTCCCCTTCATGTTAGTCCCCCAGGGGATCCTGGCCATCCGTTCCCTGAGGGAGTCGAAGTCTGCTTTCCTGAAGTCCAGGGTCCATATCCTGCTGCTTACCTTTCTTCCCTGCGTCAGGATCCTGAACTCAACCAACTCATGGTCACTGCCTCCCAGATTCCCATCCACTTTTGCTTCCCCCACTAATTCTACCCAGTTTGTGAGCAGCAGGTCAAGAAAAGCGCCCCCCCTAGTTGGCTCCTCTAGCACTTGCGCCAGGAAATTGTCCCCTACGCTTTCCAAAAACTTCCTGGATTGTCTATGCACCGCTGTATTGCTCTCCCAGCAGATATCAGGAAAATTAAAGTCACCCATGAGAATCAGGGCATGCGATATAGTAGCTTCCGTGAGGTGCCAGAAGAAAGCCTCATCTACCTCATCCCCCTGGTCCGGTGGTCTATAGC
Source organism: Caretta caretta (assembly GCF_965140235.1). NCBI lineage: Eukaryota > Metazoa > Chordata > Testudines > Cheloniidae > Caretta > Caretta caretta. The sequence goes on from NC_134209.1 coordinate 14,030,899, forward strand.
AGACTCCCACCACTACATCACTCTTGTTGCACACACTTCTAAACTTAATCCAGAGACACTCAGGTTTTTCTGCAGTTTCGTACCGGAGCTCTGAGCAGTCATACTGCTCCCTTACATACAGTGCTACTCCCCCACCTTTTCTGCCCTGCCTGTCCTTCCTGAACAGTTTATAACCATTCATGACAGTACTCCAGTCATGTGAGTTATCCCACCAAGTCTCTGTTATTCCGATCACGTCATAGTTCCTTGACATCACCAGGACCTCCAGTTCTCCCTGCTTGTTTCCAAGGCTTTGTGCATTTGTATATAAGCACTTGAGAGAACCTGTTGATCGCCCCTCATTCCCAGTCTGAGGCAGGAGCCCTCCCCTCACAGACATTCCTGCCTGTGCTTCCTCCCGGTATCCTGCTTTCCCACTTACCTCAGGGCTTTGGTCTCCTTCCCCCGGTGAACCTAGTTTAAAGCCCTCCTCACTAGGTTAGCCAGCCTGCTGGCAAAGATGCTCTTCCCTCTCTTCGTAAGATGGAGCCCGTCTCTGCCCAGCACTCCTGCCTGGGACTGGTAAGTATCCGAGTGTGTGTTTGTTTGCTTGCTGAGGAAGTATCCGAGCGTGTGTTTGCTGGGAGGGCAGTGTGAGAGCCTGAGTGAGTGTCTGATTGGCTGCTAGCCTGCAGGGGGCAGGCAGTAGGGTGTCTGTTTGTTTGCGTCAGGGAAGCCTGGCTGTTTAAAAATAGCCAGAGCTTCGCGAACCAGCTGAGCAGCGGGGGACAGCAGAGCAGCTCACAGCAGGAGTTTGCCTGGGAGTTCGCCTGGAGTGAGCCCAGTGAGGCTTTCGTCTTGCAAACTGCTCTGAGGAAGCTCATTGTAGGAAGGTGATATGGAAGGGGGGGGTTCAGCTGTTGTGACCTGCACTGGATGTGCCATGTTTGTCTTTCTTCCACAGGACAGAAGCGACTTTGTCTGTACAAAGTGCAAGCTGGTCTCCATATTGGAAGAGAAGATTGAAGGTCTGGAGCAACAGATAACAACCCTGCATTGCATACGAGAAACTGAGGATTTTCTGGACAAAACTCAGGATAGGCTTCTAGGGGCACAAAGCTCTAAAGATATAGAGCAGGTTGCACAGCGGAGCCAAGAGGCCAGTGAAGAAGCTTGGCAACATGTGACCTCCAGAAGAGGTAAGCAGAATGTCCGGGTTCCAGTAACACAGACACAGGTAACTAACCGCTTTCATGTTCTCTCCACAGGTATCGTTGCGGAGAGTGGACCAGATGATATGTCTGGGGTGAGAAAGCAGAAGGAGACTCCGCTGGTTGGAAGGCATGAGATGCTATGTCCTGAGGTTGGGGGTTCCACGACCACCACTCCCAAGAGGAGAAGGCGGGTGGTGGTGGTCGGGGACTCTCTCCTCCGGGGGACTGAGTCATCTATCTGCCGCCCTGACCGGGAAAACCGAGAAGTCTGTTGCTTGCCAGGGGCTAAGATTCGCGATGTGACGGAGAGACTGCCGAGACTCATCAAGCCCTCGGATCGCTACCCCTTCCTGCTTCTCCACGTGGGCACCAATGATACTGCCAAGAATGACCTTGAGCGGATCACTGCGGACTATGTGGCTCTAGGAAGAAGGATAAAGGAGTTGGAGGCGCAAGTGGTGTTCTCGTCCATCCTCCCCGTGGAAGGAAAAGGCCTAGGTAGGGACCGTCGAATCGTGGAAGTCAATGAATGGCTACGCAGGTGGTGTCGGAGAGAAGGCTTTGGATTCTTTGACCATGGGATGGTGTTCCATGAAGGAGGAGTGCTGGGCAGAGATGGGCTCCATCTTACGAAGAGAGGGAAGAGCATCTTTGAAAGGCTCTTGACCTTATAACTTTTAAATTACTGACCTAATATTCTGCAAACTTTAATTTTGTTTCTCTTTTCTTAATGTGAACTGTGAAACCAGCACTCATTTAAGATTGAAGTGCCAGCCACTCTGGAATTACATAATCACACACATTTCAGTTGGAGCTGATGAGGGAAAAATGTGGTTCCCCCCCCCATACATGTAACTTTAAAATGACAGAAATGATTTTGCTCAAACTTTCCAAAGGTATTTACCTCTAAGTTGAAACCAAATCTGGAAAATTCTGAGCCTAATAGCATATAACGGGAGCATTGTTGGCAAATAAAAAGGGTAGGTGGAATAGGAAATGGAACTCAATCTTTTAGCATTCAAAACTGGTCCAACCTATGATGTAGATTTTTATCACCATTTTCCCTTTAATGTGTCAAAGCCAGGTGCCTTGATGGGATTTTAGGACTGTTTGGAGAATGGTCAGAAAAATGTTTCCAGCAAACTTTTTGGTGAAAAAATGAAATATTTCAACTGAAAAGTAAAATATTTCAATTCAGAAATGCTGTTGAGGGGCCTCATGAGGGTTGCAGTTCAAATTCCTCATGCTCCCATTCTCCAATAGTCTGGGATCCCTGGTCAGACTACATTTCCCATGATGCACCATAATCTTCCCTTTTGGAGAGGGGAAGGAGTTGCATCACAGTAGTCCTTGACCATGGTGCATCATAGGAGATGTAGTCTGGCTGGGGACCCAGCCCATGGAGGGAAATGGGGACACCAGGCAATGAAACTTCAATTCCCATGAGACACTGCACCGGAATAGCTGAACTGAAATATTTTGTTTTTCAGGCATTTGGTCTTTTGACAAAAAAATGAAATTTTCCACAGAAGATTTTGTGAAAACATTTTTCATGAAAGGTTTCATTTACTGAAAAACCCACTTTTCCAATAAAGACAAAACAAAACAGAAACCAGTTTTGATGGATTTTTTTTTTTGACCAGCCCCATTTTTGAGCCATCTTTTTATTTTTTCTTAAAATTTTTGGATACACTTCTTCTTTCTTTGCCTGTTCCTCAGGAGCCATTCTTTTCTCCATCACAAAGCCCGGCCTGTCTGCCTGATGACCAGAGAGAGGCCTCCCATGGAACTAACATGAAAGGGGTGCACACGCACATGGAAAAAATAGCAGATTTCACTGTCTAGAATGACATCTCTGGAACTCTCTGGGTTGGCAAGCAATACACATGCTTAAAAAGGAACGGCTGTGCTAGTAATATACTGTTCCTATTAGTTGTTCCTTTGATCTGGGAATGTTAAGGTCCCTTGAGGCATGAATGGCAAATAGAGCTGATTAAGGGCCTTAGCATTATTTTTAAATTAGTTAATTGCCATTTAATGAAATAGGGAGTTGTGACTTCCTTGTTACATAATAAAACAATTACTTGTGAAGTGAAAGAATTGTTGACTGAAGTGACCTTGCCTAGCAAACTGGATTCAAAGAAGCCATGTAATGAAGCCAAACATTTTTACAGTGTTGCTTCAAGCCTGAAAAATACACTCTCGACAGTTTGTGGTGTTTGCACCTGGTTTTCCTTTGTGGTTCTCATAAGATAAGCTGAGTAGAGTTGGTCAGAAAAACTCCAAAGAAACTATTTTTTCATCGGAATTTGCTGTGTCATGAAAATCACACTGTTTGTTGGAGATGATTGGATTTTGACAAGGTTCCAACAGAACTCTGACTACCAGGCAGGTGTTAAAGCATGGTTTCCAGCCAAATTGTCTGCCCAGCTCCTCTGCAGCCTGTTTTGCTGGGCTTCCAGGTTCATGGCTTCTTCGCAACCTGGGCTCCCAGGACTTCTAGGATCTGCAGCTCCAGAGTACCCTGCTATGCAGGCTGTCCAGGAGCTGCAGACTGCAGGATTTCTAGTGTGCACAGCTCTGGGGCAGCCTAGCAGGGGCACTGCCCCCCAAGTAGGGTTCCATTCCCTTTTGTGGAGAAATTTGAAATGTTTGTGTTTTGTTTTAAGTTAGAACGAACCAAATTTCAAAATATCAAAACTCTTTGTGAAATGGACTGATCTTTCTCCACACAGCTCCAAAGCTGGGCATCTCTACTGGTAGCCTGGTGACGGTGTTGCCACATACACAGTAGAAATAAGGTATGGACACATTCAGGGAAGAAAAGGTTTCTCTGAGACTTGGAACACAGCACTCGAGGCTTTTTCAGACTGCATTCTAACATGGGCGTGTTTTACATCATTTTAACAAATTTAGACAAAACAAAAATACTCCCCAATATAAAATAGGAAATCTGTGTGTGTGTGTGTGTGTGTGTATATATATATATATGTGTATATATATATATATATAGTGGGGTTTTCAAAACTGCCCACGAGTAGCCTAATTCTGCACCCAATGAAATCCATGAGTGTTAGATCACTGAATTCAGTGGAAGCAGACTTAGATCAATGCTGAGCAGTTTTGAAAATTCCCACCCTCCATCATTTATATGGTTCAGCTCAGTTGGATGGGTCACTATTAGGAGAGATCAAGTCCACCCCTTTATAGCGTTGTACAAAAATCATCTCTGTCAAATAAACGTGAATTGTGAAATGGTCCTTAGTGTGTGGCAACAAACCATCTAAGTTAGAAAGCAAGTAATTTGTACTTAAGGTTTGACAAGCAAACTTGTGTCCTCAGCTCCAGTCTACAGATGAGAAACCCTCTTCCAGCTTCCCCATTCTACCTCATTTGCACTTCCAATATGGGCAGCAAATTCTCACTAGGAAACACTTGCTACATTTTGACAGCAGATTCAACTAAAAGCCAGGAGCTACCCAGGATAGGTTAGAAACACCAAAATCCAAAATTTTACCCTCCATATGCATAGCAGACCTCAGTTCTCCCCAGTCTCAGCTTTCCACTATGGTCAAGAGACCAGCTCATGTTGTATCTCACCCTCCACATACAATCAAAAACCAGGCGCACCCCTTCATCCATTCCACTTTGAGCCAGAAATCTCCATTTACCCTATCTAACTTCTGTTTGGTCTGGAAAATGCACTTTACTTTCCACTTGATATAATAAAGGTCCCTTATCCCCCTGATGCAGATATCTACCTTTTGCTAGATACATGCTTAACTTTAAGTGTGTGAGTGGTTCCACTGACTTCACTGTGGATGCTTGCATGCATAAAGTTCTGCACATGTAAATGATTGCAGGATCAAAGCCTTAGTTTCTTTCAGATGAATCTTTATTCCTTCATCATTCTTGCATCTCAGGAATAGCAGCTGTTGCCTCTACGTATTTTTTAACATCTTCAAATTAAAAAAACAACAACCCCCAAACAAAACAAAATAAACCACAAGAGTTTCATGCAGAAGAATATGCAATATCAAAGGTAAAAGGGTTTCTGAAACTACCCCAATCTTGCAGTGTCTCAGACCTGTTCTTTCTTTGCTGAGTTACTTCTGTTCTACCAGTGCACATGTGAATTTTTTTGCTGAGGGAAAAGAAACCTTTTTATGCATAACAGTTATCGTTGTCAGGCCACCAACCGCCCCTTCACTCACATCCCTCTTAAAGATTGATATTTGCCGAGATGCCCACAAGCAGTGAGTCAAACAGGATGTTTATATTTTATGACAGCACTTTAGTAGATGCACATATTTATAATGACAGATTTCAGAGTAGCAGCCTTGTTAGTCTGTATTTGCAAAAAGAAAAGGAGTACTCGTGGCACCTTAGAGACTAACAAATATATTTGAGCATAAGCTTTTGTGAGCTACAGCTCACTTCATCGGATGCATGTAGCTCACGAAAGCTTATGCTCAAATAAATTTGTTAGTCTCTAAGGTGCCACAAGTACTCCTTTTCTTTTTACATATTTATAAGTTAGTTTAACCAATTCTTTAACCATGCTACTCCCCACCTTTTCTGAGTAACTACATTTTATTATTGGGGTGGCTGCTTGCTTCCCTCCTTATCCAACTTCCCTCCTTTGTTTTATTGCCCCGTCATTGTGCCATGTGTGAACTTAGGGTATAAGCTGTGGGGGCCAGGGCTGGGTGCAATGTCTATGTACTTGGAGGAGTTAGCACAATTCGGGGTGCTGTGAAATTATTATTATGGTTATTACAGGTTTGTGCAGAGGCCCTGCTGTGCTAGCTGCTGTCCCAACACAGGGTAAGAAACTATCCCTCCTCCAAGATACTTCCAGTGTAAGAGTGTCAAGGTTCCCTTCCCACTCTGAACTCTAGGGTACAGATGAGGGGACCCGCATGAAATACCCCCTAAGCTTATTTTTACCAGCTTAGGTTAAAAACTTCCCCAAGGTACAAACTTTGCTTTGTCCTTGAACAGTATGCTGCCACCACCAAGTGATTTAGACAAAGAACAGGGAAAGGACCACTTGGAGTCCTGTTCCCCCAAAATATTCCCCCAAGCCCTACAACCCTGTTCCTGGGGAAGGCTTGATAATAATATCCTCACAAATTGGTACAAGTGAACACAGACCCAAACCCTTGGCTCTTAAGAACAATGAAAAATCAATCAGGTTCTTAAAAAAAGAATTTTATTGAAAGAAAAGGTAAAAGAATCACCTCTGTAAAATCAGGATGGTAAATACTTTATAGGGTAATCAGATTCAAAACACAGAGAATCCCTCTTGGCAAAACCTTAAGTTACAAAAAGACACAAAAACAGGAATACACATTCCCTGCAGCACAGTGAATTTACAAGCCAAAAAAAAAAAACCTAATGAATTTTCTAGCTAGATTACTTACTAACTTTACAGGAGTTGAAGGGCTTGCATCCTTGATCTGTTCCCAGCAAAGGTATCACACAGACAGACAGACAAAAGCTTTTTCCCCCCTCCTCCTCCAGATCTGAAAGTATCTCATCCCCGTACCGGTCACCCCAGGCCAGGTGCCAGTGAGGCCACCCCAGCCCCCCAAACCCTCCACAGGTGAAAGGACCCTGCCTCTGGCCAGGAGGGACTCCACAGCACTGCACACAGAAAGTTGGTCACCCCTCCCTTCATGACAAAGAGTCTGACATCCGTTGACACCACGGGGATTCTTTTCATTGTCCTTAATAGGAGCTGGGTCAGAATTTAGAGCTTCAGTCCTGCAAACACTTCCACATGTACCTAACTGTATTTTCAGGAGAAGTCCTGTGGACTTCAGTGAGACAACTAGTGTAGGTAAAGTTAAGCAAGTGTATACGTTTTTGCAGGGTCAGGGCCTAATTTAAACAAGAGACAATAAGTAGCTGTAATAAACAATTGGTGGTAATGGAGGAGAAAGGAGAAAGGTAAAAGTGATAGGAATCCATGTTGACATAGGGGCTGATCAAATGCCCATTGAAATAAATGGAAAGATACATGAATAGCTTCAAGTCAGTAAGATATTAATAAACCACTACAGCAAATAAATCTCAGCCATCCCTACTGGCTGCCTACATAATCTATAATACAATATAATTAATTATAATTAATATCCTTTTCAGATATTAGTAAACACTTTTGTTTACACATTTTCTGATATTGGGCTCAAAGCAGTTAGGGTGGGGGAAGCAGAAAGGATCTTAACTTGACCAGGAAGCCAGATTTGGTGCCATTTTGGAGTTGAGTATAAGTTTCAGATCTTTTAGTTTTTAGCTGCAGATTCTGCACTTCCACCCTTGGTTTAAGTAGAAGAACAAAGAGTTTCCTACAAGTCATGTGCTCATGGGGATCCCAGGACATAACATTATCCTTTTATTTATGAGCTGTTTATGAGGTGGCTTTCATTGACTTAACATAACTGGTTGACCTTTCAAGGGAGGCACAGACAGAGTGTGAAACTTTTGTGGAAAACAGTGAGTTTTCCAGCCTCATGTTCATTGACTTTGGACCCTAATTATTAATTTCAGCCTGAGTTCCAAAGACGGACTGCAGGTAATATGGAGTTGATCTTGAAACCTTTGCTTATCCTTACTCATGTGAGTGGCCCCATTGCATGTGTAAGAGTTACAGACACAGATCTATGTGCAGCATGTACAGTTACAGCTGATGGCCTCTTTGAAGTTAATATAGGATGACAGGGAGAGAGAGAGAGCGAGCGCGCACAGGTACCTCAGAAACCCCACAAGCAGCAGTAAATCACAGTCCAGTGCTAAACCAGGGAAAAACAACCTCTGTATGTAAAAACTCAAACCCAAATTTATCTACTCCTTTGGAAAGAGTAGATAGCATAATTTCCAATACACTTTCCCTTGTGCACAGCAGACACCATATTTTTCATCCTTGTTTGAGCAGTGAGGGGTTTGCAGGTTCATTTCAGATAAGCACGCAAAAGTTCAAATTGCTGCTACGAAGCTGCTTTGGTCTGGAAACTAGGGTGGAAATCTCAAGGTCTGCATAACATTTACTTTATGTCTGTATGGTGAATAGCACAATCAGGCCCCACTCTGACCGGATGCTACTACAATAAAAATATAATAAATAATAATAATGAACCAAGAAATGCAGATGTGGTTCTTTTTGTTAATTTCCACGCCCCTCCCACCCCCCAAATTCTCTCTCTCTCTCTCTCTCTTTTTTTTTTGGTAGCATCAGTAAAAATTCTGCTCCGTCAAGCTAAGGCTTGGACCAATTATTGTTTTATCCAAGCAGCTTCCATACCCAACTTTTTGGATAACCAATCCTGGCTCTGGAGAAGTTACTTCACCTCTCTCCTTAGGTCCCACCCCTGCACAATGGGGATGATTATGCTGAGATACCTGATGGGGTTAGGTACTCTTTTTAAGGTGTGTTGTGCATGGAACTGAATGCTAAATATCAGCATTATTTTATGAAATAAAAATACACTTTCCCAGCTCTGTGTCATGCTTGTGGACCCATTATGTATTATGAGAGCAGGAAAAAGAGAGAATCCTTGCAGAGAAAACTTTATCTCAGCATCACTAGGACCTCCATATGCATAAGTCTCATTGAAACCACTGGGATTTAGAGATGTGCTTAAATCTTCTTCTTCTCTTTTTTCCCCAGGTAGCATGGGTTCAGGTCACTGGATCACTCTTTTCCAGTCTTGACAGTCCAATGCATGCTCCGAATGACCTTCCTCCCATGCACAGTCTAGCCATAATTTTCTTGGCCATCCTCTCATGCTGCACTCACAAACTCTAGTCTCAAATGCCTCCTTAACAGGATTGCCTTCATCCATCCTCAGTACAACTCATACTATCTCAGCCTCCTCTCTGATACAGCAGACCTTGGTCTCACTCCTTATGGCATCATTCTGCATGTGGTCCAGCAACGTCACCCAATCACTGCCCTCAAACATCTCATTTCAACAGCTTAAGTGCTTCTCAAGTGCCTCTCTTTGATTGCCCATGTCTCTGATCCATACAGAAGAGCTGGTCTTACCATGGTTTTGTCTAGTTGTCCCTTAAGTATTCTGGGCATCTGTTTATCATAAGTCACACCACTTATCTTGCACCAGAGTTCCCTCATACTCAGCAGTCCTACTTGCAGTTCTCTGGTGATTTCTCCATTTGCTGGTAACCAGCCCCCAAGGTACTTAAATGAGAAAACCTGTGCTTAAATGCTGTCCTATGGACTTAAGCACAGGGGCCAAATGAAACTTTCCTAATTCAACGCATTTTTAAGACAGTGAATTTTCCTGAAGAGGAAATGATTGCTCAAGTGGGAGGGACTGGTGAGAGAGTAGTTCTGCTGTGCTCCGGATATTCACTTCTGCCATTACTTAAGAACTGATTTAGAAGGATCCTGAATGCTTCTGTCAAAAACACTAATGTGGAGGACCACAGTTACAAAGAAGATATGAAAAGAAAGGAATAAATGATAAAAACTTGAGAGCAAAATGCCTGAAGAAATTTCTGTTGAGTGATTTGCTAGGACAATGTATTACATGTTTCACTCCTGGCACCTAAAAAGCTTAGAGTTCTGTACAACATTTCAAGCAGCTCCGTCTTCATTTGTCAGGCATTGAGCAAAAAGCCATGAGCTGACAGTTATTCTGCAGAAAATGAGAGAGAGAGAGAATGCAGAAAACTTGTAAATATGATGCCAGTCATCCCAGAACTCTCTATAAAAAAGAGACTCCATCTCACTTTAAGATCATGTTATTTGGGGTCACATGGTGTCTGTGAGGAAGATGGCTGCCTAGTCCTGGACCTGCTCACTCCCCATGTATCAATTTGTCTCTAGTAATTACTTTCCTAGCAAATTGGAGATAAGTTTCTGTCATAACAGTTTAAATTAATCCCCTGGACAAACTTCAAACAGTTGGATTTGGACTACAATGACAAAATGAAAGGCAACAAAAGACATAAGCCTGAATCACCTAAGAGGCTGAAGGGGGAGACTGAAGTCCACAGCAGAACCTAGCCCAGGATATAAGTGAAAGAATTCCTCATAGACTGACTAGATTCAATCTAAAAAGATATTCATGGCCTCTCTAACAATGTTACTTCATACAATAAAATAAGCACTAAGTTACCTCAGCAACCACCTTTTGGGAAGTTTTGAAAGCTACCATAAAGGGTGTCAAGGTTCCTTCCCCACTCTGAACTCTAGGGTACAGATGTGGGGACCTGCATGAAAGACCCCCTAAGCTTATTCTTACCAGCTTAGGTTAAAAACTTCCCCAAGGTACAAGCTTTGTCTTGTCCTTGAACCCCATGCTGCCACCACCAAGTGTGTTAAACAAAGAACAGGAAAAGAGCCCACTTGGAGACGAGTTCCCCTAAAATATCCCCCCCAAGCCCTATACCCCCTTTCTGAGAGAAAGCTTGACAAAAATCCTCACCAATTTGTACAGGTGAAAACAGACCCAAAGCCTTGGATCTTAAGAACAATGAAAAATCAATCAGGTTCTTAAATGAAGAATTTTATTGAAAGAAAAGGTAAAAGAATCACCTCTGTTAAATCAGGATGGTAAATCTGAATAATCAGATTCAAAACATAGAGAATCCCTCTAGGCAAAACCTTAAGTTACAAAAAGACACAAAAACGGGAATATACATTCCATTCAGCACAGCTTATTTTACCAGCCATTTAACAAAAGGAAAGCGAACGCATTTCTAGCTAGATTACTTACTAACTTAACAGAGTTTCTGAGACTGCATTCCTAATCTGTTCCCGGCAAAAGCATCGCACAGACAGACAGACCCTTTGTTTCCCCCCCTCCAACTTTGAAAGTATCTTGTCTCCTCATTGGTCATTTTGGTTCGGTGCCAGCGAGGTTATCTTAGCTTCTTAACCCTTTATAGGTGAAAGGGTTATGCCTTTGGTCAGGAGAGATTTTATAGCACTGCATACAGAAAGGTGGTTACCCTTCCCTTTATTTTTATGACAAGGGGTGAATGCAAAAAATATGCTCCCCAAAAGAAGAGAGAAAGATTCAAGTTACTAGACTCTCTGGGCAAGGAAATAGATGAGTTGCAGGGAACAACAAAACTGACCTAAATAATAAAAACCTCCTATGTTCTCTACTCAACACTAAATATAAATATAATGAATGCTTATCCAGCCAAGGCAAATTTAAGATATTAAGAATGGGAAGATAAAGCAGGTAAGCTACTTGCCAGAAGAGTTATGATGGAGTTAGCCAATAACAATATTTCATCCTTATTACAAGCAGACAGGTGTGCCATCTTTGAACCAATAGATATAAATAATCAGTTTAAGCAATTCTGTCAAACTTTATATAAGACAACCAACTTGACTCTAATAATTTTGATCATTTCACTGAAGGCCTACCTTTTAATACCCTAACTTCAGAAAAAGTGTTGTTTATGGACAAAGCTTTTACAACACAAGAGATCAAACAGGCTATAAAAAAATATGAATTCTGGCAAGGCCCCTGGGATGGATGGTTTTCTGGCAGATTTCTACAAAACATTTTGTAATCAGCTATCTTCCATTCTTTCAAAGGTCTTCACTGACACATTCCAAAAAGGAACTGTGTTGTGTGACATGAGAATGGCCTTAATTACTTTAATTTTAAAGAAGAACAAAGATGGTTGCAATTGTGGCAACTTCCACCCCATGTCCTTATTGAACACAGATTGCAAAATAATTGCAAAAAAATTAGTGACATGACTGAACACCAATTATATATGCAGATCAGGTTGGCTTCATTAAAGGAGGACTGGCTGCTGATAATACAAGAAAAATCACTTACTTGATCTGGCAAGCTCATATGTCAGCTGTTCTCTTCATAGCCTTATCAATAGATGCAGAGAAAGCTTTTGATAGGGTTGAATGGCCTTATTTAATGGCTGTCCTAAAAAATTTAGATTTGGACCAATTTTCCTGAATTGGGTCAGCATATTATACCAGTCTTCCCTTGTCTCACTGTCAACTAATAGAATTATTTCTCCCACATTTCAACTAGAAAAGAAAGGACATAACAAGGCTGTCTCCCATCACTCCTTTTTAATCTCTCTCTTGAACCACTGGCAATGCACATAAGCCAGCACTCAGCCATCGAAGGTGTGACACTCAACAAAATGAGTCCATATGCTGATGACATTTTTGTACTGTTGAAGTCACCATCCTCATCGATCCCATCATTATTAAACTGAATGGATATTTTTGGAAAGATCTCTGGTTTTTCTATTAACTGGATTAAATCACAAGCAATGGATATATCCAAAGGACCAGAGCCTTATCAGTTTCAGCATTTTCAAATATGCAAGGAAATAACAAATGTAGGTGGTAAAATTTCTCCAAATCTTCCCAAAAATGGTTTCTATAAATATGGACTATTTATTAAAAGAAATTTCCAAGGATGTAGAGAGGTGGCATCTCCTCCTTCCATCTTTACTGGGAGAATGGAAATAGCCAACATGAATATCTGTCCACGGATGACTTATATCATTAGCCTATTGCCTTTCCAGCTGTGTCCCTCACTCTTTGCTCTAATAAACAGGCTTATCGTGCAATTTATATGGGATAAAAAGCAGGCTTGCTGGCCACACAAATTTACTCTTAAAAACTCCTGGGCAGCCGGAGGCATGGGGTTGCCAGATTTTTATCTATATTATATAGCATTCCAAATGCATCCTAGTGTAAGCTCTCAGAGTAGCAGCTGTGTTAGTCTGTATCCACAAAAAGAAAAGGAGTACTTGTGGCACCTTAGAGACTAACACATTTATTAGAGCATAAACTTTCGTGAGCTACAGCTCACTTCATTGGAAGCATTCAGTGGAAAATATAGTGGAGATTTTATATACACAGAAAACATGAAACAATGGGTGTTACCATACAGACTCTAAGAAGAGTGATCAGGAAAGGTGAGCTATTATGAGCAGGAGAGCGGGGGGTGGGGGGAATCTTTTGTGGTGATAATCAAGGTGGGCCATTTCCAACACTTTACAAGAACAGTAGGAGGGGAAATAAACAAGGGGAAATAGTTTTATTTTGTGTAATGACACATCCACTCCCAGTCTTTATTCAAGCCTAAGTTAATTGAATCCAGTTTGCAAATTAATTCCAATTCAGCAGTCTCTCATTGGAGTCTGTTTTTGAAGTTTTTTTGTTGAAGAATTGCCACTTTTAGGTCCGTAATCAAGTGACCAAAGAGATTGAAATGTTCTCCGACTGGTTTTTGAATGTTATAATTCTTGACGTCTGACTTGTGTCCATTGATTCTTTTACGTAGAGACTGTCCAGTTTGGCCAATGTACGTGGCAGGGGGGCATTGCTGGCACATGATGGCATATATCACACTGGTAGATGTGCAGGTGAACGAGCCTCTGATAGTGTGGCTGGTGTGATTAGGCCCTATGATGGTGTCCCCTGAATAAATATGTGGACACAGTTGGCAACGGGCTTTGTTGCAAGGGTAGGTTCCTGGGTTAGTGTTTTTGTTGTGTGGTGTGTGGTTGCTGGTGAGTATTTGCTTCTGGTTGTGGGGCTGTCTGTAAGCAAGGACTGGCCTGTCTCCCAAGATCTGTGAGAGTGATGGGTCATCCTTCAGGATAGGTTGTAGGTTTAGTTGGGGCCTGAAGGTGATGGCTAGTGGCGTTCTGTTATTTTCTTTGTTGAGCCTGTCCTGTAGTAGGTAACTTCTGGGAACTCTTCTGGCTCTGTCAATCTGTTTCTTCACTTCAGCAGGTGGGTATTGTAGTTGTAAGAACGCTTGATAGAAATCTTGTAGGTGTTTGTCTCTGTCTGAGGGGTTGGAGCAAATGTGGTTGTATCGTAGAGCTTGGCTGTAGACAAAGGATCATGTGGTTAGGTCTGGATGAAAGCTGGAGGCATGTAGGTAAGCATAGCGGTCAGTAGGTTTCCGGTATAGGGTGGTGTTTATGTGACCATCACTTATTAGCACTGTAGTGTCCAGGAAGTGGATCTCTTGTGTGGACTGGTCCAGGCTGAGGTTGATGGTGGGATGGAAATTGTTGAAATCATGGTGGAATTCCTCAAGGGCTTCTTTTCCATGGGTGAAGATGATGACGATGTCATCAATGTAGCGCAAGTAGAGTAGGGGCATTAGGGTACAAGAGCTGAGGAAGCATTGTTCTAAGTCAGCCATAAAAATGTTGGCATACGGTGGGGACATGCAGGTACCCATAGCAGTGCTGCTGATTTAAAGGTATACATTGTCCCCAAATGTGAAATAGTTATGGGTGAGGACAAAGTCACAAAGTTCAGCCACCAGATTAGCCGTGACATTATCGGGGATAGTGTTCCTGATGGCTTGTAGTCCATCTTTGTGTGGAATGTTGGTGTAGAGGGCTTCTACATCCATAGTGGCTAGGATGGTGTTTTCAGGAAGATCACCGATGGATTGTAGATTCCTCAGGAAGTCAGTGGTGTCTTGAAGATAGCTGGGAGTGCTGGTAGCATAGGGCCTGAGGATGGAGTCTATATAGCCAGACAATCCTGCTGTCAGGGTGCCAATGCCTGAGATGATGGGGTGTCCAGGATTTCCAGGTTTATGGATCTTGGGTAGCAGATAGAATACCCCTTCCCCACTCTGAACTCTAGGGTACAGATGTGGGGGACCTGCATGAAAGACCCCCTAAGCTTATTCTTCCCAGCTTAGGTTAAAAACTTCCTCAAGGTACAAACTTTGCCTTGTCCTTGAACCCTATGCTACCACCACCAAGCGTGTTAAACAAAGAACAGGGAAACAGCCCGCTTGGAAACGTCTTTTCCCCCCAAGATCTCCCCAAGCCCTACACCCCCTTTCCTGGGGAAGGCTTGATAAATATCCTCACCAATTTGCATAGGTGAACACAGACCCAAACCCTTGGATCTTAAGAACAATGAAAAAGCTGTAAGCTGGTTCCCCTCCGGTGGATCTGAATACACACCGGCCTGGTTTGAGATAGGAAAAAAGCTTAGCTGTGCCATTTGGTTCCCCCTCTTCTTTTATATACCTTAAAAGGCTACCCACACCCTTAAGTAAAAATCCAGCCTTTGTATTTACATGGGACATCCTGCAATGCATTACGATGCTTACAGCATTCAATCTTACTAATTATCTTCTCGTACCACTGTGGGATAACCCGTGCTTCAGGATCAAGGCCAAGGACAATTTGGATAGAGAAAGGATTCACAAAACTTAAAGATGTAATACAAGATGATAGACTGGCCTCCATCAATTACATGTGTAACAAATATCAGCTACTGCTGTCTCACAGTTTCTTCTTTCAGCTGCTGTGCTCAAGGATTCATGCAAGGATAGGGGACAATTGATCTGTTTCAATTCTCTCGCCTCTAGAAGAACATGTTAAGAAATATGGAAACAAAAGTCACTTTGCAGGAATTACTTATCTGTGGCTTAATGCTTCGCATTACCTTCTCAGTCTCAGTCGCAAAGAAAAATAGGGAAAAGAACTTGCAATAGTAAAGCTAACAGAAACCTGTGAGGAATCTGGCTTCATGAAAAAGATTCCTCAAATGCTTTATCCTTGTGATTCTTCCAGAACAAGATATTAAACAGGTGCTACTGGACTCCAGAACATTTGTTTATGGCAAGATTTGCAACATACTGTGAATGTTTGAGATGCAAATAGCTACATGCCAACCTTCTGCACATCCTCTATACCTGCCCAAAAATGCATGTGTTCTGGTACACCATATTCAGTGATCTCTCAAACGCTTCGTCACTTTCTTTCCTTCTCCAAACTCATGTATTGTAGGGTTGCTGGATGAGTCGGTATTACCAGTTAACAGTAAAAATGGATTGCCGTAATTATTTTAGTGGTCAGAAGAGTTATTTTGGAAAGGTGAAAATCTGCAATTCCTCCCTCATACACAGACCTGCGTAATGAGCTCTCTACTATTGCGTTAATGGAAAAAATATTCTGTCTAATAGAAATGCTTGGAAAAATATGAGGATGTTTGGTCGCACATGAAACTGTTGCACACTTTTGCAGTTTAGTATATATTAGTCCCCAGTACTGAAAGGCTATGTTATCACTTATTTATCTAGTTAGTCACTTTGATGCCCTGCATGACCTCTATGGGTTCAGGTGGGTATTTTTGTTTGTTTGTTTGGGGTTGGGGGGGGGGGGGTTTGGTCTAGTTTTTGCAAATAATGAATGTTGAATTTTGTTATTTATATGCTATTTCCATATTGTGCATGTACTTACATGTTTTGTTTTGTGTTTATATTTTATATAAAAACAATAAAAAATAAGTTTTAAAAACATCTTATTTACTAATCTTGTGAAAGGCTGTCCCTGGAAGTTATTTAAATTAACTTATCATCTTTGGTTTGGAATCAGACATATGCCTACATTGCCATACATGAATGAGCAAACATTTAGCCATTTTATGGACTCTCCTACTGGATGTTTTGCTTTTCTGGAATCCAGCTTAGATCAAAACAACATTTCAGTGATGAACTGAATTGTGTTTAGAAGGTTTCAGTTTCTTTTTTTTTAGTTTAAGTGTTTTTAGAAAACCTTAAGCAAAATAAGAAAGGAAGAAATAAAACCTAACAGGTTGCACTTCTTGTAATTAGCTGAAGTATGTTACATGTATATTTCCATTGTGGTTTAGGACAACAATGAGATCCTAGGTTTCAGAGTAGTAGCCGTGTTAGTCTGTATTTGCAAAAAGAAAAGGAGGACTTGTGGCACCTTAGAGACTAACCAATTTATTTGAGCATAAGCTTTCGTGAGCTACATTTCGTTGCATCCGATGAAGTGAGCTGTAGCTCACGAAAGCTTATGCTCAAATAAATTGGTTAGTCTCTAAGGGGCCACAAGTCCTCCTGTTCTTAATGAGATCCTAGTATCAGTCCTGCAATGGACTCAGGCAGGGTTCCAACTGGAAAAGAAAAAGCAGTAGCAGTTTCCCAGACTCTGCCCACAGGCCAAGCTCTGCCCACAGAATAAATAAGTTCCTCCCGTATGAGGCATTGTTAAGAGTAGATTGTGCAAATGTTCAAAATATGACTATGTGTGCTCTCTGGGTTTGACTCTCCTTCATCCCTGGGCTCTGAGGGGCTTCACAGGCTTGTCTTCCCGTCTATGGGAGGGATAAGATCTCAGATGTCAAAGTGATCAATGGATCAAGCCCCAACTACATCAAAGACCAAATTTCAATCTATGAATCTCTATGACAGCTGCACTCCTCTGGGGCAATCCAGATCACCAAGCCAAGGATGAATTTGCGAGAGCTGAGGACAAAGTGTTCTCAAACCAGGGCATCTGGCTATGGGACAAACTTTGTTAATCTGTGCTAGTTGACTGCATATTATTACATCCACTTTACAACCCTTTTGTCTAAATGAGATGGTGTAGTAGAAAATCAAATGACAGTTTTAAAAGATGAAGTCATTAGGAGAGTCCATCAGACTCCAAAGACATCCCATCCTATGCCATTTACCAGTACACATGTTTTTGAAGAAGCCTTCATTTATCACCCCCAGAGAAAGGTAATTGGATCAATCATTTCAGAACATTATTAAATTGTCATAATAAGCATTAATAATCTTGTAGTGGTTAAAGACACATGTCATTTGGGCACTCATAACTACTCAATATTTATACACAGTGCTAGAAAAAACAACTTGAGCATATTTGTTTGCACAGGAAATCTTGGAACAGGATGTTCACTGAATACCTAACAAGAAGCTGTTATTACTGCAGACAATAGCTTACCGTCTATATACTTCTTTCTATATACTTCTTCCATCATACTAATAATAAAGTGCACACATTTGACCCTTTCCTTTATTTTCCAGATTTGTGTTGCCTGTTCTCAGCTTAAAATCTGACCCAAGAAGGAGATTTTTAAAATATCAACTAAGTCACTCCAGCTCTCAGCTGTAACAGCCACTCCTAATTTACTGATAATGTGCCACCATTCCAGCATCATTGAAAATAACACACATCCGTGTTGACATCTGCTGTAATGTACGTCTACTAAATTAGAGATATGGAGTCAGCCCAAACAGTACACGTGATTATGTGCTGGCATTGCAACCCCATTCTTAATAATCATAGCAGTGAGTACATGAGCTACAAGGTACTTTCTTCATGTTTTATTCTGGAGAATGTGCCACCCACTGTACCATTATAGGGAATCAAATCACCCAAGGCAAAGATATTTTAGTCACCATCCAACATTGGGCTGGCAAGAGCAGTCATTCCAACCTAAAGGCAAGTTATATAAAATACCAGAGTGAGCTCTCAACACTTGCACTGTTATTAGCAGAAGGGTTTGGTGTAACTACAGCTGGATGAGTCTGTGCCAACTTGTGCTTGATGCAAAGCATTATTGTGGGCAGCATTCAGTGGATTGATTTAGGAATCCCATATTGATGGTGTTTCATAGGTTTCTGAATCTAGAAGAGATCATAATGGTCACATAGTCTATCTGTCTTGCTCTCTTAAATACATATATAGCCCCATTACCATAGTCTCGAAACACCTCATAGTCTTCTATGTGTTTATCCTCACAACATTGCTGTGAGCTGGGGAAGTGCTATTATCCCCACTTTATGGCTCTGGAACTGAGACACAGAAAAGTTAAGTGACTTGTACAAGGTCACACAGAAAGTCTGAGGCACAGCAGGAAATTGAGCTCAGGATTCCTGAGTCACAGACTACCACCCTAACCACTGGACCTTCTCCTTCCTGAATAACAGAGGCCATAGAATTGTGCCCAGTGATTTCTGCATCCAGCCCATATCTTGTGGTTGAGCTAGAGCTTTATATTATTACACCATAGCATCAGCAGAAGGCTACTGTTGCATGCCTCCGCTACATTGTGAAGCAAGAAGACAACAGATTTGGATTCTTGGTTACCTGTACTTGTCAGACTTCTTCTTTCTCCTATCGCCCAATCAGCTTGTTGGATGATATTAGAGGGCTCCCAGCCTGGGTCTTTGTTGTACTGGGAGTAAGAGTAAGGGCTGGTGCAGATGTATCTGAGTCCCAGAGGAAGCACTGGGAGGCACTTGGCCTCAGTGAAGAAGGCTACTCCTTCGGTGTGTAGAGCCCATCACCACATCCCTGTATGGCTGGCCAGCACCACTACCTGATGCATAGCGAAGATGGTGCTGCTTGCTTGCCATCCTCCTCCCACCCCCTTTGGGATGCTGGGAAAAGCAGAGGGAGCAGGAACTGGAAATCTGCCAGCCCCTAATGAAGACTGTCCCAGGGAGGAAACACACCAATGTAAGAGCTGGGCAGATTCTGGCACCTGGATTCCATAATAACAAGAACCATACAGGCAGTAGCTGAAAGGGCAGTGGGGCTCACTGGGATGGGAGGGCTGCAATGTAAAACTGCTACATTTACATCCCCATTCCTCACATCTTTCCAATTTCCCCTTCTCCCCATTTCCAACCTATTTCCAGCTTGGCTTAATGGTGAAATCCTAGCGGATCTTAAACATAAAAAAGAGGCTTACAAGAAGTGGAAGGTTGGACATATGACCAGGGAAGAGTATAAAAATATTGCTCGGGCATGTAGGCATGATATCAGGAGGGCCGAATTGCACCTGGAGCTGCAGCTAGCCAGAGATGTTAAGAGTAACAAGAAGGGTTTCTTCAGGTATGTTAGCAACAAGAAGAAAGCCAAGGAAAGTGTGGGCCCCTTACTGAATGAGGGAGGCAACCTAGTGACAGAGGATGTGGAAAAAGCTAATGTACTCAATGCTTTTTTTGCCTCTGTTTTCACTAACAAGGTCAGCTCCCAGACTGCTGCGCTGGGCATCGCAAAATGGGGAAGAGATGGCCAGCCCTCTGTGGAGATAGAGGTGGTTAGGGACTATTTAGAAAAGCTGGACGTGCACAAGTCCATGGGGCCGGACGAGTTGCATCCGAGAGTGCTGAAGGAATTGGCGGGTGTGATTGCAGAGCCATTGGCCATTATCTTTGAAAACTCGTGGCGAACGGGGGAAGTCCCGGATGACTGGAAAAAGGCTAATGTAGTGCCAATCTTTAAAAAAGGGAAGAAGGAGGATCCTGGGAACTACAGGCCAGTCAGCCTCACCTCAGTCCCTGGAAAAATCATGGAGCAGGTCCTCAAAGAATCAATCCTGAAGCACTTGCATGAGAGGAAAGTGATCAGGAACAGCCAGCATGGATTCACCAAGGGAAGGTCATGCCTGACTAATCTAATCACCTTTTACGATGAGATTACTGGTTCTGTGGATGAAGGGAAAGCAGTGGATGTATTGTTTCTTGACTTTCGCAAAGCTTTTGACACGGTCTCCCACAGTATTCTTGTCAGCAAGTTAAGGAAGTATGGGCTGGAAGAATGCACTATAAGGTGGGTAGAAAGCTGGCTAGATTGTCGGGCTCAACGGGTAGTGATCAATGGCTCCATGTCTAGTTGGCAGCCGGTATCAAGTGGAGTACCCCAAGGGTTGGTCCTGGGGCCGGTTTTGTTCAATATCTTCATAAATGATCTGGAGGATGGTGTGGATTGCACTCTCAGCAAATTTGCGGATGATACTAAATTGGGAGGAGTGGTAGATACGCTGGAGGGGAGGGATAGGATACAGAAGGACCTAGACAAATTGGAGGATTGGGAGATCCAAAAGAAATCTGATGAGGTTCAATAAGGATAAGTGCAGGGTCCTGCACTTAGGACGGAAGAACCCAATGCACAGCTACAGACTAGGGACTGAATGGCTAGGCAGCAGTTCTGCGGAAAAGGACCTAGGGGTGACAGTGGACGAGAAGCTGGATATGAGTTAGCAGTGTGCCCTTGTTGCCAAGAAGGCCAATGGCATTTTGGGATGTATAAGTAGGGGCATAGCGAGCAGATCGAAGGACGTGATCGTTCCCCTCTATTCGACATTGGTGAGGCCTCATCTGGAGTACTGTGTCCAGTTTTGGGCCCCACACTTCAAGAAGGATGTGGATAAATTGGAGAGAGTCCAGCGAAGGGCAACAAAAATGATTAGGGGTCTGGAACACATGAGTTATGAGGAGAGGCTGAGGGAGCTGGGATTGTTTAGCCTGCAGAAGAGAAGAATGAGGGGGGATTTGATAGCTGCTTTCAACTACCTGAAAGGGGGTTCCAAAGAGGATGGCTCTAGATTGTTCTCAATGGTAGCAGATGACAGAACGAGGAGTAATGGTCTCAAGTTGCAGTGGGGGAGGTTTAGATTGGATATTAGGAAAAACTTTTTCACTAAGAGGGTGATGAAACACTGGAATGCGTTACCTAGGGAGGTGGTAGAATCTCCTTCCTTAGAGGTTTTTAAGGTCAGGCTTGACAAAGCCCTGGCTGGGATGATTTAACTGGGAATTGGTCCTGCTTCGAGCAGGGGGTTGGACTAGATGACCTTCTGGGGTCCCTTCCAACCCTTATATTCTATGATTCTATGATTTCATCCAGACTCCATTAAACTTTCTGTCATAACCATAAGGATAGCCTAACCTCCTTCCTCCTTACCTGTAAGGGGTTAAGAAGCTCAAATAACCTGGTTGGCACCTGACAAAAACAACCAATAGGGACAAAAGATACTTTCAAATCAGAGGTGGGGAGGTGGGAGGGTTTGTTTTGGGTTCTTTGTTTCTGTGTTCATTTGGTCTTGGGACTAAGAGGGACCGGACATCAATCCATGTCCTCCAAACCCTTCTGAACCAGTCTCTCATATTACAGAAATTGTAAGTACAGTCAGGCAAGGTGTATTAGTTTATCCTTTATTTTCTCAACTTGTGAATTTTCCCTTTGCTGGAGGGAGGTTTATCCTTGTTTTGGAAACTAAGGCTAGAGGGGGTTCCTCTGTGTTTTGTGCATCTGTTGTTACCCTGTAAAGTTATCTTCCAACCTGATTTTACAGAGGGGATTTTTACCTTTTCTTTTTTTTAAATAAAATTCTTCTTTTAAGAACTGATTTTTTTTTCAGTTTCCAAAGATCCAGGGATTTGGGTCTGTGTTCACTCTGTAACCAGTTCGTTAGGATATCATTCTCAAGCCTCCCCAGGAAAGGGGGCGTAAGGGCTTGGGGGGATATTTTGGGGGAACAGGAACTCCAAGTGGTCCTTTCCCTGATTCTTTGCCTAAATCACTTGGTGATGGCAGCATACTGTTCAAGGACAAGGTGGAATTTGTGCCTTGGGAAAGTTTTTAACCTAAGCTGGTAAAAATAAGCTTAGGAGGTCTTGCATGCGGATCCCCGCATCTGCACCCCAAAGTTCAGAGTGGGGAAGGAACCCTGACACTTTCCATCACCAACATCCAGCCCAGGTTGGAGAAAGCACCACAATAGATATTTCTAGGGAAAAGCCTGCTTTGCCACTCCAGGGAAAGGGACTAGGGGTGTGTCTACACTGCACACTAAACCTGGGGCTATGGAATGTGGGCTGGGTGTTTGCAAGGTCGAGCTTGAGCATCCACACTGCATTGTAAACCTGGGTTTAAGTTGCTGGACCTGGATCTCACAGCCATGCTAATGTGTCCACACTGCACTATGCTGTGAGTTGGGTATGCGGCAAACTGTGTGGAGAACTGGTCAAATTTTTTCAAGTGATTTTTTTAAAATGAGACATTTGTGGTTTTTTGAACACTTCCATTTTTCTGATGAAAAGGTAGCTTCGCATTTTTCATTTTTGGGCTTAGGCTCAACTCAAGAAAGAAGGGCAGCTTGTCTCCTTCTTATAACATAGGGTTTTTCTTAATAAGGTGGACTGGTCTCAGGAAATGATCCCTGGTCCCAGGGAGCAGAGGGAGAAATCAGGACTATGCTTATTGTGCCATTATCCTTCCTGCAAAATTGCCTTCCTGGGGGATTTGGTATGCGTGTTCTGTGTAGAAGGGTTCTTCCTCATGGAGAGTTTAGGTAAAAGTGTTTCCACAAGTGCAGTCAGAGCGGAGGGCAATTTTTTTGTGCTGCTAACCCCAATTTACTTATTAAAGCCTTAAGATTCACCTTCAAGAGATGACTTTTCAGAAGTATTCAGCACCCAAAGCTTGGGTCAGGTGGTCAAGTGCTCAGCACCCTGTTAACTACCGAAATGAAATGGCCAGATCTGCAAAAAGGCTCAGCGCCAAACAGATCCCATGGAGAACAATGAAGAATCTTCCTCTTCACCCGACGTTGAGAATAATACATGCCCAAGTTTTCTCACCTTTTGGACAAAACATCACCTTCGTCCCAGTGTAAAGTCTGGGTTTTATATCCTGCCAGTTCATTTACTTGCAACCAAGAGCGAAGCATTCACCTATCTTAGTAGTGTCACCTGACTCCTTCAGACATGTCCTATGTTTAATACTGATCAGCGAATACTGCAGTTGTAAGGCTGAACATAGTAGATGGCTGAAGGATCATTTCCACTCGGACAGATGCCTCCAGGCAAAATCAGGCTGATTTGCACATATTTTAGCATATTAAGTGTGGAAAATTGCTGGCACGATTATGATGGGTTCCGCACTCACTCTTCCTGGGGGAGGGCAGGTTAGGGAGCAGTTTCCTGCCCCTGAAGTAGGGTACCTACTGTCCCACAAGTAACCCAGAGAACGGTGGTGGAGAGGGAGGGACCCGGGCCCGCCCTGTACTCCGGGTCCCAGCCCAGGGGCCCTAGGGATAGTGGCAAACCACTTGAACTAGTGCTTCCTTCCCCTGGGCTACTTCCCTCTCCTGCTCTTCAGCTTGTGGGACTTCCTGCCCTCTCTCTGCACAAGGGTCTTGGTCTTCTAGCCAGCCACAGCACTTCTCCAAACTCTCCTTTGCTCCAACTCCTTCAAACTGCTCTCTGCTCCAACTCCTTCAAACTGCTCTCTGCTCCAACTCCTTTCTCTGGCTGATTGAAGGAGGGTTTTTTTTTCAGGTGACTGGCTTCAGGTGCTCTAATTGGCTTCAGGTG
The DNA here is from genome assembly GCF_965140235.1 of Caretta caretta. Classification (NCBI taxonomy): domain Eukaryota; kingdom Metazoa; phylum Chordata; order Testudines; family Cheloniidae; genus Caretta; species Caretta caretta. Next base: position 14,055,035 of record NC_134209.1, read on the forward strand.
CTTTTAATTAATCTAAAACAACCTTTCTTCCCTCTACAGGGAATAAGGCTTCTCCTCATCCTGGGGCTTACATATCTCTCCTATATGAGTCTCCTGCTGCCTTCTGGCCATGCTGTATCACATATCCTCCCCCGCTGCTCAACACCATGGGGTTGGGCTACTTGGGATGAGAGACAATGCTTTCATAACAAGCTATCTGTGTTGCCGTGTTGGCTTCCCACCCTCTGCTGTACTCAGAAATCTTGCAGAGATAGGAATCATCTAGTCACTCTTGCATTCTTCTCCTTGTTTCTGTGCATCCACTGGAGTGGGGCATGATCTGTCACCAGGGTAAATCGCCACCTCAGTAGGTAGTAGTGGAGAGTTTCCATGGCCCAGACATTCCATTATCGCCAGACATTCCTTTTCAACAATGGCGTACTTTTGTTCCCTGAGGAGGAGCTTCCAGCTGAGGTACAGGATCGGGTGTTCCTCCCCCCTACCATTTGTGAAAGGACAGCTCCTAGCCCTACCTCCGAGGCATCTGTTTGTAGGATGAATTCTTTCCTGAAGTCTGGAGCTATGAGTACTGGATAGCAGCAAAGGACTGTCCTTAAATCTGCGAATGCTCCTTCTGCTGCATCAGATCACTTTACTATCTTGGGGCCCCGAGTGTTTATCAGGTCCATCAATGGCCCTGCTCTTGTGGCAAAATGAGGGATGAATCTCCGATAGTACCCTACTAACCCAAGAAATGCTCCTACCTGCTTTTTACGGACTGGCCAAGGCCAATCTTGTATTGCCTCCACTTTGTTCCATTGGGGTTTTACCAAGCCTACTAAGAACCTGAGGTATCTGGCTTCAGCTAGTCCTATCATGCACTTGAGAGGGTTGGCAGTAAGGCCGGCCTTCCGCAGGGCGTCTAGTACCGTACTTTCGCCCGGCGGTTGTAATATGTCTGCTGGGTCTCTTTTGCTTTTTCCAAATGTTCTTATACTATAGGGGTTACTCAAGCTATTCGCTGTCTCATCTGTGTCACGTGCTCAACGATATTCTTTCCTGTTCTTCCCAAACTTCCTTGGCAATATCTAATATTCCGCATGGGTGGCGTCTGTATAGTAGCTCAAAGGGAGAGAAACCGGTGGACACCTGGGGTACTTCCCGTATTGCAAACATTAGGTATGGTAGAAGGGTATCTAGTCTCTTCTATCCTGCACTACCACCTTCCGGATCATACCTTTAAGGGTGTGGTTAAACTGCTCGACCAGGCCGTCTGTTTGAGGATGGTAGACTGAGGTCCATATGGCATGGATGCGGAGCAGCGTACATTAATTTTGACATGAAAGGGGCTCCTTAGTCAGTCAGGATCTCCTTAGGGATGCTCACTCTGGCAAAAACCTGGAGTAGTTCTTTTGCTATTTCCTTGGATGTGGGGTTTCTTAAAGGAATGGCTTCTGGATACCGTGTGGCATAGTCAAGGATGACTAATAGATTTTGGTGGCCCCGTGCTGATCTTTCCAGTGGGCCCACTAGGTCCATGGCTATCCTTTCAAAAGGGACTTCAATAATAGGCAAAGGTACTAATGGGGCCCGCAAGTGAGGTTGGGGGCTATGCAACTGGCATTCTGGACAGGAGGTACAATAGCGTTGGACCTCCATGCGTATTCCTGGCCAATAAAATCTTCTTAGGACTCTATCAAGTGTCTTGTCTACTCCTAGATGTCCCCCAAATAAATGACTGTGAGCTAACTCTAGTACTGCCCTTGTGTGTTTCCGTGGGACTAAGAACTGCTCTACTTCTTCCTCTCATATTTGAACTACTCGGTACAACAGATCACGTCTGATCACATAATACGGCCTTGGGCCTTTAGTCTTTTCTTCCATGGGTATGCCATTTACTTCCACTACCTCCTCCCTCACATTTGCATATAGCGGGTCATTGGCTTGGTTATGCCTGAAATTCTCACGTGCGGTACTGATCTGACCTAACTCCATGGAACCTATTTCTACTGTGCCCCTTGGGTTTCCCGTACTTGGGCTAGGAACCGCCTCCTAGTCCTCACTGGCCTGAATTGTCTCTTGGCCTCCTGAATGGGTTCGCTTAGCAACAAGAGAGGCTTTCTGGTTGTCTGCTAGAATCCTGGTTCCTAGCCTTTTTTCTGCCCTCTTTTCCCGCCTAGACTTTCGGGGTTTCCCGGGGGATGAAAATAGCTCTGGGGCAAATTTGGCAAAAATTGGGGTGAGGCTATCTGTTGGTGCCTCCGTCTTAGTCCGGGGGTTGCTACCCTCCCTTGGCTCTACTGGAGGGAGTAAGTTCTCAAACCCAGGGAAGTTCCTACCAATTAAGACCTGGTAGGGGAGGCTAGGGACCACCCCTGCAGTTACCCTGATAGTGTTCCCCTGGATCTCAATCCGTACTGGGATTGTGGGGTAGAAATTTACAGTGCCATGAACTCAAGTTACCCCTGTGGTTTTAGCCCAGTTTAGTTGGTCTTGCCCCACCAACTTCCCAGAGACCAGCGTGACAGCACTCCCAGAATCTATTAATGCTATGGTTGCAATACCATTCATTTTTACTGACCTTGTATACCCATGTGAGGTCATTGTGACCCCTACCAGGCTGATTAGGCCACATTGTTCCCCAGGATCCCCCAGATTGCACTGTATAGGCTCTTCCCTGTTGGGGCATTGGGTTGCTATATGCCCCAATTCCCCACAATCGTAACACTGACCCCTTATCCCGGTTGCTGCCCTCTGCCTGGGGCTATTTGGTAGGCCCCCCCAACCCTCTCTTCCCAAACCCCCAGGTCCCTTCTTGGCCTCGGGCCATTCCTCAGTGTCTTTCCTCCCAGTTATGGTTCTTCTGTAGTTCTCGACAATCTGGGGCCTTGGGTTTGGGGCTGGCTTCCTGGTTTGCCGTGTCTCACCACCTGAGGTCTGGAATTGTTCATGGGCTGCCAGCTGTCTTTCCACGAGGGAGACCAACTCATCACAGGTAGAGGGGTCACTCTGGCCAACCCAAGCCCGAAGGCCTGGTGGTAGCCCCTTCATATACCGGTCCAGTACCAGGAGCTCCATCTTTTTCTCAGAGCTGAGGGCCTCAGGGTACAGCCATTTCCGGGTGAGGTGGATCAGGTCAAACAATTGCGATCGGGATGTCTTGTCTTCTGTATACTGCCATTCATGAAACCTCTGGGCTCGCAACGCTGTTGTTACTCTGGATCTGGTCAGGATCTCTGCCTTCAGCTGGGGGTAATCCTCCACAGTCTCTGCAGCCATATCATAGTAGATCTTCTGGGCCTCTCCACAAAGGAATGGGGCAAGAATACCAGACCACTGATCTTGGGGCCAGGCCTCACGCAGGGCTGTTCTCTCAAATGACAGGAGATATGCCTCCACATCATCCTCCCATGTCATTTTCTGTAGGCAGTGGCTGGCCCGTATAGTCCAGGTTGCCTTGCAATTGTGGTTCCGCTCCATAAGGGCCTTCATCTGGTTTGCCAGCTCCTGTAGTAAAGCTCGGTTCTGGGCAGCCTGATTCATTAACAGCTGATTAGTCTCCTGCTGCACCCCAGTCGCCTCCTGTTGGGTGGTTGCTTGGATTCAGGTAGCCTCCTGCTGGGCCGCAGTGGCTTGTATTAGAGCCTTGACCACGTCGTCCATCTTGGGAACAGGATGGTTTTGGCTGATCGTGGTTTAAGTCCCCAGCGTGGAAATCCCACCCCTGACACCTCATGTGGCAAATTGCCGGCATGATTATGATGGGTCCCACACTTCCTCTTCCTGTGGGGGGTGGGGTTTAGGGCGCAGTTTCGTGCCCCTGAACTGGATATCTACTGTCCCACTAGTAACCCAGAGAAGGGTAATGGAGAGGGAGGGACCGGGCCTGCCCTCTACTCTGGGTCCCAGCCCAGGGGCCCTAGGGATAGTGGCAAACCACTTGCACTAGTGCTTCCTTCCCCTGGACTACTTCCCTCTCCTGCTCTTCAGCTTGTGGGGCTTCCTGCCGTCTCTCTGCACAAGCCGGGTGTCTCTTTACCTAGGGTCTTGGTCTTCTAGCCAGTCATGGCACTTCTCCAAACTCTCCTCTACTTCAACTCCTCCAAACCACTCTGCTCCAACTCCTTTCCCTGGCTGATTGAAGCAGGGTTTTTTTTTTTCAGGTGACTGGCTTCAGGTGCTCTAATTGGCTTCAGGTGCTTTTAATTAATCTAAAACAACCTTTCTTCCCTCTACAGGAAATAAGGCTTCTCCTCATCCTGGGGCTTACATATCTCTCCTATATCACTCTTCTGCTGCCTTCTGGCCATGCTGTATCACATAAGCTACTTCATAAAATATGTATGTCATAATTTGTGAGGGGAGTTATTCAAAGTGCTGCAAAAATATGCTCTAATGCTGGATTAGAAGGAAAATAAATTCCGATAGGAATTTATCAATGCATCTGCCAAAATAACTTTGTCATAGTCAAATACAGAGGGCGGACAGCCATCAAAGAAGGGAAATGGTTGGAGCTGTAGAAAGCAGTGTGCCACAGAAGCATGTTGTAATAAAAAAAGCAACTCATATATAGTAGCCAATATATGAGCTTCACATTGTCCATCAGGCTCATGCTAAAAACTTAAGAGAAGAGAGATAATGCAAATTTCTTCCCTTTGAAAGTCTAAACTAAAATCTCTCCTGGGCTTTCTAGGAGCCCATGGAGTGCATGCAGATTGCCACTCAGTGCACTTATTCTGCACCACCGGGTCTCTGAACTGGTGCTGGAGTTAAGGGCCATGATCCAATCTCCTTTTGGAATCTTGATTCCTGGTGTAGGAAGCCCTTGTACAGCTGCACAGGCTGTTGGGAAGGTTCTAGCATGCAGTCCCTGTCTCCTGCATGTGCCATGTATGGTGTGTGTAATATCTAGAGTTAAATTCTGTGGGCCAGGGCCTCATCTGGTATAAATCTGTGTGGTCCCATTGAAGCCAGTGCAGGCATGCTGATTCACACCAGCTGAGGAGCTAGCCTGATCTCACCAACAGAATTTCAAGTCTGATTGTCAATGCTTGGATTAAGGTGAATTTTCTTTTTTATGTAATGATCTACACTATGCAGAATCAATCCGCAGTGGCATAGACCCAGGCACTGGTCTGGCTCTCTGCTAATTATAGCGTTTCTGTCAGTCTAGTAAATCATGTTAAAATAATTTCACACAAAAAAAAAATTTGGCCATATTAGTTTCTATTCCATTTAACCTGCCAGCTTCTTCATCTGCCCTGTCAAGGTTCCTTCCCCACTCTGAACTCTAGGGTACAGATGTGGAGACCTGCATGAAAACCTCCTAAGCTTACTTTTACCAGCTTAGGTTAAAACGTCCCCAAGGTACAAATTAATTTTACCCTTTGCCCTTGGAATTTCCACTGCCACCACCAAACTTTAACTGGGTTTACTGGGAAACGTAGTTTGGACACGTCTTTCCCCCCAAAATCCTCCCAACCCTTGCACCCCACTTCCTGGGGAAGGTTTGGTAAAAATCCTCACCAATTTGCATAGGTGACCACAGACCCAAACCCTTGGATCTTAGAACAATGAAAAAGCATTCAGTTTTCTTACAAGAAGACTTTTAATAGAAGTAAAGGAATCACCTCTGTAAAATCAGGATGGTATATACCTTACAGGGTAATTAGATTCAAAACATAGAGAATCCCTCTAGGCAAAACCTTAAGTTACAAAAAAGACACACAGACAGGAATAGTCATTCTATTCAGCACAGTTCTTTTCTCAGCCATTTAAAGAAATCATAATCTAACACATACCTAGCTAGATTACTTACTAAAAGTTCTAAGACTCCATTCCTGTTCTATCCCCGGCAAATGCAGCATACATACAGACAAAGACCTTTTGTTTCTCTCCCTCCTCCCAGCTTTTTGAAAGTATCTTGTCTCCTCATTGGTCATTTTGGTCAGGTGCCAGCGAGGTTACCTTTAGCTTCTTAACCCTTTACAGGTGAGAGGATTTTTCCTCTGGCCAGGAGGGATTTTAAAGGGGTTTACTCTTCCCTTTATATTTATGACATGCCCATTAGGTGAACACTTTCTATTTCTTGTTAAGGGAGTCTATTTCTCCAACTTATTGCCATTTGCTCTTGGGAGGTAGATAGTCCATATGGCTTCAAATAACTAGAAGTCATAAAGATCTTGTTGGCTGACTTTAGCAAGGACATGATTCTGATCATTTGTGCTACTAGCAACAGGTAACTGCCCAGCCAGCACAAAAATGAGGTTATAAAAGATAAAGCATCAGTTTTGCTATGAATGAAGAAGACAGATATCCAAATTCTGCCCTCAGTCACACTTTTAGGATCCTATTGAACTGAATGAGACTGCAGTGGGGTAAATGAGAGGAGAATTTAATCTGTTGTGCAGGAAACAGAGCTCCTCGAAGGTTAAGAGTCTTCTGTGTTGCATACAAGAAGTGAACCAATTGGGACATCTAGGTTACTCCTTCCTCTTAGCTCCCCACCATGTCTGCAATCTTCTCTGTTTCTGCTATTGGACTATAAGTTCTTTGGGGCAGTGACTGTTTTCATTTTGTGCCTTGCATATTGTTGGTGATTAATTAATACATGATTAATAGTGATTACTCTTGAAGCCAGGTAAGCATCTTTAAGTAAAATCATCCATGTATTCTTATACCAAAACTATTGTTCAACAGTTTCATTCTCTGAGTGCTTCAGGAAGAAGAAAGTTGAAGGGAAAAGAATGGGAGCTTTTTCTCTGACTTGTCTCTGGAGAACAGGGCAAAACACTCACTCTGTTTTTGCAGTTCCTGATTCTGGCTGGGAACACAAGTGCTGAAAAGCTGCAAGGAACCCTCATCTCACAACATTTCCAAGTCAATTGGCAGACCCAAGCTGTTTGAATAAGTTTTGGATAAGCATCCAAACCTTCATCTAATTCTTCCAGCTGAAATGAACCTCGACACTTCTTGAGGTTTGACCATGACTCGTTTTACATCTTCCTGTTGCCTGGAACAGGGTTACCAACTGCTACAAACTGTCAGATAGGAAAAGAAAGATGATTTTCTTAAAATGAGTGGTAGCATTAGCCTTTGAAATAGTCAGATATCAGCTGTCTCTAAAGACAAATCACCAGCAGTGACTAAAAGGTTCAAGTTCTCGTACATGTGTCATTGTCACTGACACTACTGGATGGGTGTGGCTGAAGAAGTTTCCCCACACTGCCCAGCCAATATACCTTGATTCTGATCTGCAGGGATCATTTCAAGAGGTATAACAGCTCAGCTTCCATCCCCTTCCAGTCATTGGTGCCTCTGCTGAGAATGTTCATGAGATTGCCATATGTCTGTGTCAGTTGTGGTGGCATGTGTGATGTGGAGACCTGCTTACTGGGAATTGGAATAGGACTAACACTCTCACTTCACATATAGTGGACTATCAAATGCCCAGGATGTCGCAACAATTCCATTCACTACCAACCTGGGCTGGACTGACACCAGCTACCTAGAGGTGAATGATTTTATGGGCATAATCCTGTACCATTTCAGTCCATGTGAGATTTTCCACCTTCTTCTAAGTATCAGAAACCATCCAGTCTCCAGGTTTCATGGATTGTATGGAGCTGTATTTTTTTAAAACCTTGCTGTTCCCAAACACAAATCAATCCAAATGCCGGACTTCCAGACAAGAATGCCAGGACCTCAACACAGATACAATTAAAATCTATTTTATGTAGTATTTACTATGAACATCAGTTTAGGTCTGCCACTCAATTCATTATTATTATTGCTTTTTGAGGAAGTATATTAAGTGAGGAAATACCAGGAAGAGAAATACCAGGGGGACATGATATTTCAGGATTTCAGGATTTAAAAACACACACAGTTTACCTGGTCAGGAATGTAGTCAATGAACCACTGAGATGAATGTATCATACAGTGCTCCCAAGATGGACTTAAAACTAAAGGGACAGAATTTCAAAAATGTTTAGCACCCACAATTTCAAGAGCTCAGCATCTCCCAGTGGCAGCAGCTGGGTACTGGACACTTCATTCAGGTACCTAAATGGGTGCTCTTAGATTTTCAGAAGAGTTCATCACCTAAGTTCCCACACACAGATCCACCTCCAGCAAAGCGCTTAAGTACTTGTTTAACTTTAAACAAGTAACTATTCTCTTTGACACCAATGAGACTACTCATGTGCTTAAAGTTGAGCATGTGCTTAAGGGTTTTGCTGGACTTCAAATTTGTTTTGTGTTTTTCCCATATATACAGAAGTACCAAGCACCTTAAATTTGAAAAGAAACAAAAATGTCTTAGCATTTATGTTATTATTTAACACAGTGGGTAGAGAGAAGATGCCAACATTATTTTATATTGATTCACCGGAAGAAAAGATATATGATTTTAAGAAGTCCATGCCTGACCTGCCAAAATGAAGAATAAAGCATCATGCTGACAAGTAAAGAAATGCTCACTGTAAGAACGAGGGGTTTGACTCAGGAAAACATTTAGCCATGTGCTTAAATTTAAACATATAAATACAGTTAAACATTTGTTGAATCAGGGCCTCTGTTCAATTCACAGAGATACTAAAGAAGTGCAGCAGTGCCTGAACAGAAGAAACAAAGCCTTGTTTTTCAATGTCTTGATGAACTTTCTCTCTAAGACCTACTTGCAGGATTTGGACTGTTTGTTTTCTTGCACATTCACACTTGATGGATTTCGGTATCATTACACCGTTGGGATTTCTGTAGGGCTCAGCTATCTCACATTACCTGTAGTTAACATGGCAATTATTCTTATTCAGCAACCAGCCTTTTAAAACTAAACCCTGTGCAGCTTTATTTCCAGAAGCAGCCATCAGTGTTGTGCTTAACTGATGGATCCAGAAAAGCTGAAATGGTCTGCTGAAGATCCCATAACACATTGGGCGCACGGCAATACCAGTCTGCCTATGAGTAGTCTGATATGTTCCTGGGCTTGGGAGGAGGAATTTAGTGTAACGAAAGCCCCCTTCTTGATCTGGAAGCAATTCCTTTGATCACGTGACTTCACTAACTTCCTGGAAATAGTGAAAAACATTGCAGTCATGGCACTGGAGACATGATGATTGATGATTTGCATTCTGGGAGTGCCTAGGAGCTCTAGACATGGACCAAGAACCTATCGTAGTAGGCATTGTACAAACACAGATTAGGTAGACATCTCTGCTCTACCTTACCCCCAATACACACAGACACTAAAAATGACATAGGACAGCTTCAGTGAAACAACCAGAAACTGGAGCTAGATTTGGTGAACCTCAGCTCTGCTGTCGTATCTCTGTCTTCCTATTATTATTTTTGGTCTGCACTATATACCAGAGTCTACCATTGAGCTGAGTACTTAGCCTTCATGTTCTAGGTTCATTATTGATCAATGGTGTCTAAAAGCAGCACCAAAGTTCAGCCAGCAGGGTGTTTTTAGCTTGAAGTCACCAGGGGGGAAACCAAGCAGTTCTGTATCTGCTGAGAGCATCTCTTCTAGGCCAGATATTTAAGACCCAGCCACACTGGGATCAGACTTGAGTTCTGCCCCAGCATTTAAACACTACTGTTACTAATAAGGTACTACCCTGGTTACCCTGATGAATGCGGATAAGAGTCTTATCTGAAAAGAATGTGTTAGAACCGTGGTTGACATAGTCATGCTATAGCTACTTATGGCAGTAATTTATAGCACAGTTATCAAGGGGAAAACATTTGCTGTCCACATTGATCAGGAAAACATTCTAAAATTACACTAGCAAACACAAGGCCAAGTCCTGCCATCAGCTATATACAGCTTGAATCAGTGAGGTAGCGTGGCCATAGCTGAGGGCAGAACTTAGCACAGTCCTATTTGTACAGAGCTGCAGCTAGCTCAGCTCTGACACCCATGTGGCTAAAGCTTACATGGCTCCACAATCTCTCCTTTTGCTGAATGTGGGTGCTGCCAACCCTTGTCTCATCTTATCATAAGATCTCTCCTCTTTGGGTAGGTGGCAGGAAATATTTTCTCTCCTGTTTTACACTTTCCCGTTTCATGCTCAAGTTAAATTGTTCTTGTTGGAGCTGCATGTGAATGAACACCATGAACACCATCAGCTCATCAATATTGTTTTAAACTACTTACTGTTAAACACATTATCTCATCTCTGTTGATCACACTTCTCTATTTCTTCCATTCCCCCTTATAAAAATTAAAAACCAAAAGCTATATAAAAATGAAGAGATCGCCTAATGATCAGCTTTAGGGGAGCAAACTATTCTCACAGAGGTAGGGCTATACAAAGAGGTCCTTCAAGGTGCCTGGAATATAAAAGGCCAAAGAATGTTAATATTTCTTGCTGTCAGTAAAAAGTGGGCTCTGCTGTGCATTAAATAAGTTTTTTTTCCACATGAATGTGGAATCAGTCATCCAGAGGGCTTCCAAACAGAGGATAAAAAGCAGAAGGGAGAGATATACTGAAGGGTATATTTTCTGGGAGTTTGCCACCACAAAAAAGCTAGTAGATTATGTGGAAAGTGCAGCAATATCTTATTCGAGAGCTTTGAAGTTGACTTTCTCCAGAATTTGACACAAAACACTTTTTCTATTGTGGCAAATTGCCGGCACTACTATGATGGTCTCGCGCTTTCTCTTCTTGGGGTGGTGTGCAGAGCACCACTTCTTGCCCCTGAACTGGGGTATTAACTGCCCCACTAGTGTCCTAGAGGAGGGGAGTGGAGAGGGAGGGACCCGGGCCTGCCCTCTACTCTGGGTCCCAGCCCAGGGGCCCTAGGGATAGCGGTAAACCGCTTGAACTAGCAGTTCCTTCCCCTGGACTACTTCCCTCTCCTGCCCTTCAGCTTGTGAGGCTTCCTGCCTTCTCTCTGCACAAACCAGATATCCCTTTATCTAGGGTCTTGGTCTTCTTAGCCCACGGCAGCACTTCTCCAAACTCTCCTCTGCTTCCCTCCAAAGTGCTCTCTGCTCCAACATCAATCCACTCTGCTTCAACGCCTCCAAACTGCTCTCTGCTCCAACACCAATCCACTCTGCTTCAACTCCTCCTCCTGTCTGATTGAAGCGGGGAGGGAGGGGTGTTATCATGTGACTGGCTTCAGGTGCTTTAATTAACGTATAGTAAACTTTCTTCCCTCTCCAGGGAAGGAGGCTCCCTTCTGGCACTCTCCTGCTGCCCTCTGGCCTGGGCTTTCCTTGCTTTTTGCCCCTGCTTTAGTTCCCCCCCGCGACCGGACCAGACACTTTTTCTTCGGTTTTTTTTTTTTTGCTGTTTTTCTTTGCTGCCGTTCGAGTGCTGGTCGGCTGCCAGCTTGCCTGCCAACCCCCCCACGCCTGCCTCAGACACTGCTATTGCTTCAGCTGCAACCCCCAGAGGAGGGGGGGAGGACTGTCGACCCACTCCCCGGAGGAGGGGAGTGGATGCCCCCAGACCCAACCGTTTTGCTGTTTGTTTGTGGACCTGCAATTAATCGTCTTGTTATCTTTGCTTGGCATTTTTGGAATGCTCCATAAAGATTGGGAGAGAAGACAGCTGACAGAGACATTGCCGGGGAAGCTACAAATCATTGTGGAGGGGGCCGTAAGACTGAGTAACTTTTGAACAGTACTCTCGTGTGGGGGGAGTTTGACTGCATCTTAACTGCGTTTGTAGGGACACAGGGGGTGTGGCACGGAGCTGCCCCCCGATCCATCGGTGCCCCCCCAACACTACTGCAACCGTCACGGCACCCCCCCATCCGTCCCTGCTGGCAACCTGCCGTCTGCCTCTAGCCTCAACTGCTTGCTTTGAATTCCATCACCAGGACCAGACACAACAGCCGACCAAACGAGACTCTTTGGATAAACGCGCGTGGGTCCGCGTTCCCCCCCCCCCCCGGACTGCCCACCCCACAGTTTACCCCACTACCTGACCCCAACTCCTGTTTCCTTCCCCTGTCCAATCCGACCCATTTGGCCCCCCACCCTGCCTGCAGCCCAACAGGGAGAAGTGGTTAATCTGCTTCCCCCTCCCCCCTCCTCCTTCTGGTGTCTTCCCATCTCTCCCTGCTCACAATGGCAGGGAATGAGAGGGGTGAGGCCCCTCTAACGACCTCTGTTGCCCCTCCCCCACCTACCCCCCTGCCCAACCCCCAAGCCCCCCTCCCCACCACTGCTGCCAAAACACCTGCCACTGCCCCCGCTGGGGCATCGGCAGCCGGAGGCACCGGTGTGACTATTATCGCTGCTACGCCCACCTCCCCCCCAGATTCTAGGAAAGCCCCTCCGGTTAGCTGGAAAGGCCAGGGTGCGAAGAAGGGAAGGGCCCCGCCACAACCACCAAGCCCTCCATGGCAGAGGCTGCCCCCACCGCTGTGGCCTCATCATCGACCATCGCGTCCCTCCCCGCTGTTCCCTCCACCAGCTCTGCAAGCGTCCCTCCCCCGGCCCCCAGGGTGTATGCCCAGGCGGTGGCAGCCCCCCCCGCCTGCCGCCTCGTCATCTCGCCCACCCACCACCTTCACTATCATCAATAGCGGCCAGGGCCCCTTTCCCACTATGACCAGGAAGCATGGCGTCCGTTGCCTCCTGGTGCCCGCCTCGCCCCACGTGGAGACATACGTGCAGGCGTTGGCGAGGGTGGTAGGACCCACAGCTATTGTGGCAGCCTCCAAAATGTATGGGAAGGTCGTCTTTTTCTTAGCATCGGAGGCTGCCGCCCAGGAGGCAGTGGAGAAGGGCCTGGCGGTGGGGGGGTGTTTGTCCCCCTGGAGCCGCTAGAAGACCTGGGCGTCCGCCTAGTCCTGACCTCCATCCCTCCTTTTCTACCCAATGCCGCCCTGTTACCCACTCTCTCCACCCTGGGGAAACCTGTTTCTGTCATCAGCCCTCTCCCGTTGGGCTGCAAGGACCCCACCCTCCATCACGTCCTTTCATTCCACCGGCAAGTGCAGCTTTTACTGCCGCCGCCGGCGCGTGACGGAGAGGCGCTCGAGGGGTCCTTCCTAGTCCCTACCAGGGAGCCTGCTATCGGGTCTACTATTCCACAGGAGAGGCCCAGTGCTACCTCTGCCGACAGCGGGGCATGTCCGAAGAGACTGCCCCTTGGCCCGGCGGGGAGGGGCACCCAAGACCTGGCAGGACATCGGCTCTGTCGTTGCCGACGCCCCTGGCCGCCCGAGATCTGAAACCACCTCTCCTCCTGCTCAATCCACCGCTGCTCCTGCCTGGGCCCAAGAGACACCTCCCCTACAACGCCCAGACGAGCGAGGGAGCCCCGCCCTTGCTGTTAACAATCCAGCAGAGCCTATGGAGGAGGGTGCAGCAAAGATATTACCGGGCATAGGAGAGGGCCCCCCCCAAGGAGAACCGCCCCCCCATGTTGCCTCACCGTTCCCCCCCCCGAGCCCCTGAACCACCACCTCTGCCCCCCGACATGACCCCTGCTAACCAGCCCCCAGACGATGCTATGGAGGGCTGGACCCTAGTCCAGGGAAAGCGAGGCAAGCGGAAGGCTCGAGCTCCGCTGCACCCATCCGATGCGGAGGCCCCCCGGAAGACCAGGAAGGGAGGCACTGACACTGAGCCTTCCGCTATGCCCACGAGTCAGATCCATCCGCCAGTGTCAGGAGGGGAAGACAAAATAGCACTGGAAGAGGAGTGCTCCACAGGAGACCCTCCCCTCCAAGACCCCTGAGGAAGCCCCTTCTGCCCGAATATCACCCGAACCCCCCGCGAAATCCCAAAGCGACCATCGGAGCGGGTGCCAGAGGGGAGTCCCCCGGGCTGGCAGAAGACAACCTTTCCTCCATGTATGAGGAGATCGAGGCCCTAGGTTTGACCCCAGTCACCCAGGAAGAGAATGACCTACTGCCGGCTGGCCTCAATCTGGGCAACCTTACCCCAGTCCCCCTTTCCCCATGCTCCCTCCCCCTAACCGCCTTCCCGGGCAAGCACCCTGCAGAAGGTGGTCCACCACCTGAAGCCATGGCTGCCAAATCCACCACAGAGCCTGCGCCTAGCATCACTGGGAGCCCCCTCCCCAACCCCTTAACCCTCAAATCTGTTCAGGAGGCACCACCTCTCAGCTGCTTGCCTCCATCCACCAGTGTCAGGAGGGGAAGACAAAATAGCACTGGAAGAGGAGTGCTCCACGGGAGCCTCCCAGAGCCTCTCCTCTGTCCCCACCCCCACCCCTGTCCCTGCCCAATCCACCTCCTCCTGCAATGCTATTGCCGCCCCTGGGGTTATTTCTTTCCCGTTTTTTGCGGATCCTCCCCAAGGAGCAGCCTTTGCATTTTCCTGCCGCGACCCATTAGGAGCTGCAATTTTCACTCCGCCATCCTCTTTTACCCCAAGGCTTGAGACGGACCTAATAACTTTAGCCTGTCAGACGCCCGGTCGGTGGTCTGCACCCTGCCTGCCCGCCTCAGCGGACCACGAGGCTGCACCAAGAGCCCCACCAGGGAATAACCCGGAAATCGCAACCCTACCCCCCCATGAGCTGAGAAAAGCGTTGCGACAGTTTTTAAAAGACATCCGTGGCTCCCGCAACAGGGTACAGCTAGCTCTCCAGCTATGGGGGGACTTTGATCAAATCCTCCAGGCCACACAGGCCCTTATAAAGGAGGGTAAAGGGAAAAGGAAGGCACGGTGCCACAGCCTACGGGCGGGCCCGCAGCTTCCGTGACGATTTACTCACTTACTGGATGGGTCACGGATTGTTGCGCGACCCGCTGGGGGCTGCGAACACCCCTGCCAAAAAGGAACCCACACCCCCCCCCAGCCCTCCGCATGATGCCCCTCATTATTGCAACTTTGAACACCAGGGGCTGTAGGATGGCTCTCCGCAGGTCCCAGGTGCTCTCTTACCTTCGGGAAGGGGGGTACTCTGTGGTTTTCCTGCAGGAGACCCATATGGATCCGACCGCCAAGGACAGTTGGCGGCTGGAGTTGGGGGATGGGGTCTACTTCAGCCACTTCACGATTCGACAAGCTGGAGTGGTGACCCTGTTCTCCCCCAACCTACGCCCCGAGGTGATAGGGGTCACTGAGGCCGTGCCGGGCCACCTGCTGTAATTCCGAGTCCATATGGAGGGGCTCGTGGTCAACCTCATTAACATCTATGCCCCGACAACGAGCCCAAAGCGGCCGCAATTCTATCAGCGGGTGCCTGACTTCCTCAGCACCCTAGACTCTCACGAGTGCTTAGTCCTGGGAGGGGACTTTAACACCACCCTCGAGGAACAGGACCATTCAGGGGCCGAGCTGAGCCTGGCCGCTGCAAATATTCTCTGAGAAATAGTCGAACATCACTCCCTAGTAGACGTCTGGCGTGACCACCACCCAGATGAAACTTCCACATTCACCTTTGTCCGGGTGGAGGCCCATCGGTCACACCACTCTCGGTTGGACCGTATTTATTTATCCCATTTCCATCTTTCACAGGCCCACTCCTCCAACATTTCCCCGGCCCCATTTTCCGACCACCATCTAGCCACCATAACAGCCTCCCTCCGTGCAGAGAGGCCGGGGCCGGCCTATTGGCACTTTAACAAGAGCCTGTTGGAAGATGAGGGCTTCATGATGTCCTTCCAAGAGTTTTGGCTGGCCTGGCGAGAGCAGCGGCGTGCCTTTCCCTCGGCGCGGTGATGGTGGGATCTAGGGAAGGTGCGCGCCAAGCTCTTCTGCCATGACTACACCTGGGGCACCAGCCAACAGAGAAATGCAGCGATAGAGCAGTTGGAACGGGAGGTCTTAGAGATGGAGAGGCATCTGGCGGCCAGCCCCGAGGACCCGTTCCTCTGCGGAGTGTGCCGGGAGAAGCGGTAGGAGCTCCGGGCCCTCGAGGACCATCGGGTCCGAGGTGCCTTTGTTCGATCCCGCATCCGCCTCCTTCGGGAGATGGATCATGGCTCCCGTTTCTTCTACGCCCTGGAGAAAATGAGGGGGGCCAAGAAACACGTCACCTGCCTTCTAGCAGAAGACGGCGCCCCCCTCACGGATCTGGTGGAGGTATGTGGGAGGGCCCGTGACTTCTACACAAGCCCTTTCTCCCCGGATCCGACCGATCCTGGCGCTTGCAGGGTGCTCTGGGAGGAACTCCCCATGGTCAGCGTGGGTGACCAAGACCGACTAGAGCTGCCTCTCACCCTGGCCGAGTTCTTGGAAGCCCTCCATTGCATGCCCACCAATAAATCTCCGGGCATGGACAGGCTGACCGTGGAGTTCTACCGCGCGTTCTGGGACATCCTTGGCCCAGACCTAGCCACTGTCTGGGCTGAGTCTTTGCAGGGCGGGGTCCTCCCCCTTTCGTGCAGGCGAGCGGTGCTCGCCTTGTTGCCGAAGAAGGGGGACCTCCGCGATTTACGAAACTGGCGTCCCGTCTCGCTCCTTAGGACGGACTACAAAATCATAGCGAAAGCAATCTCGCTGCGGCTAGGGTCCGTGATGGCGGACGTGATCCACCCAGACCAGATCTATACTGTCCCGGGTCACGGCATTTTTGACAACCTATTTCTAGTCCAAGATCTTTTGGAACTCGGGCGTAGAGACGGTCTGTCGTTCACCCTCCTGTCTCTTGATCAGGAGAAAGCGTTCGATAGAGTGGACCATGGTTACCTCCTGGGCACTCTGCAGGCATTTGGATTCAGACCTCAGTTTATGAGTTTTCTCCAG
The DNA here is from genome assembly GCF_965140235.1 of Caretta caretta. NCBI lineage: Eukaryota > Metazoa > Chordata > Testudines > Cheloniidae > Caretta > Caretta caretta. The sequence continues at coordinate 14,071,701 of NC_134209.1, forward strand.
GTGCTGTATGCTTCCGCGGAGTGTCTGGTTCGGCTGAACTGGACCCTGACCGAACTGGTCAGCTTCGGGTGAGGATTATGGCAGGCGTGCCCCCTCTCGGGCCAGCTGTTCGCTCTGGCGATCGAGCCCTTCCTCTGCCTCCTCCGCAGGAGGTTGACGGGGTTGGTGCTGCGGGAGCCGGAGCTGTGGCTGGTCCTGTCGGCGTACGCTGATGATGTGCTCCTCGTGGTCCAGGACCTGGGCGACTTGGCATGGGTGGAGGCTTGCCAGGCCATCTATTTGGCAGCCTCCTCCACCCGAATCAACTGGGTCAAGAGCTCTGGCTTGGCGGTGGGGGACTGGCGGAGGGTGAGCTCCCTCCCACCCGCGCTTCAGACCATCTGGTGGAGCGCGGGTCCACTGCTCTACCTAGGCGTTTACCCTTCTCCGCCAGAGAACTGGCAAAATTTAGAAGGCGGGGTGATAGAGCGGCTCCGGAAATGGACGAGGCTACTCCGATGTCTCTCCCTCCAAGGGAGAGCACTGGTGCTAACCAACTAGTCCTGTCCATGCTCTGGTACCGGCTCAACACCCTGGTCCCGGCCCCGGGTTTCCTGACTAACCTCTGGACATCGATTCTAGAGTTCTTTTGGTCAGGAATGCACTGGGCCCCTGTTGGGGTTCTTCATCTACCCCTGAAGGAAGGAGGGCAGGGCCTGAAGTGTCTGCACACTCAGGTCCGTGTCTTCTGCCTCCAGGCCCTGCAGAGGCTCCTTTATAGTGCAGGTAGTTCGACATGGAGCATATTGGCGCATGCCTTCCTGCGCCGCTTCCAAGGGCTCCGATACGACCGGCAGCTGTTTTATTTTTGTCTGAGAGGTTTTCCGTGAGACCTCTCCAGGCTGCCGGTCTTCTACCAGGACCTCCTCTGGACCTGGAAACTGTTTTCAATGACCAGGTCCGTGGTGGACACCGTGGGAACAGATCTCCTCACGGAGCCCCTGCTACACAACCCCCATCTCCATGTGCAGGTGGTGGAGTCCTGCTCGGTGCGCCAGAGGTTGATGCTGGCAGAAGTCACGAGAGTCGGAGACCTCCTGGACTACGACCAGGGAGACTGGCTGGATCCCCTGACGCATGGGCGCATGGGGCTCTCCAGACCTCGTACCCCCCCCGGTGCGTACTTCAGGAGGCGAAGGCCACTTTGCCACCCGCTGCTCTAGCTTACCTCAACCAGGTCCTGCTCGAGGGCATGCCCCGCCCACCCTCTACCCCAGGCCCGCCAGACCTTTTAATTGGACCCCTGCCCCGCAGACCCAATCGACCCCCTCACCCATTCACTGTGAGCCAGCTGCATGATCTGCAGCCGGTACGGTTCCAAACCACGCCAAGGAAATATCTATACACACTCGTGCTCCACACCCTTCACGCCCTCACCATAGTGTCCCGCCCCGACACAAAGTGTTGAGACCTTCTGCCACCTTTGGAGGGTGAGGAGCCCCGGTGGGCCAGCCTATATTCCACTTTGGTTCCGAGGCCCGTCGGGGACATCAGTTGGCGGCTACTTCACAGAGCTGTGAGTACAGGCATGTACTTGGCGCGGTTCACCCCCGTCCCAGATACTTGTCCCTTTTGTGGTGTGAGGGAAACAGTGGCGCACGTATAATTGGAGTGTGCCAGGCTGCAGCCCCTCTTCCGGCTCCTCACAGATCTTCTATTACGTTTTTGGTTGCATTTTTCCCCTCACCTTTTTATTTATGCACTCCCCATCCGTGGCCTTACAAAGTCGTGGGATCTCCTAGTTAACCTCCTCCTGGCCCTGGCTAAAATGGCCATCTATAAAACCAGAGAGAGGAGGTTGGTCGATGGAGTTTCCTGTGACTGTGGGGCCGTTTTCCGATCCTCGGTCTGTTCACATATCCAGGTGGAGTTCCTCTGGGTGGCGTCCACCGACTCCCTTGATGCTTTTGAGGAGCGGTGGGTGGTGTCCGAGGTTCTCTGCTAGGTGTCCCCGTCCGGGTCCCTTTGTCTGACCCTTTGATTGGGGGAGAGAGTAAGGGACCCCAGCCCCAGCCATTGCTGCTGTGGACACCACCACCTTAGAGGGGTCCTTTCACACGTGGGTGCACGTGCCCCCCCCCCCAGATTGTCCACCCCACAGCCTGCCCCTCTTGTTAGGTGCTTTCAGAGGAGTGAATAATTGGTGACACTTGGGTGTGGTGCCAGGTAACTTGAGGGGGTGGCAGACCTTGAGAGTCGATGAAGCTCCCTCGCTCTGGGCCACCAGGTAACTTGGAAGGGTGGAAGACCATGAGAGTCGAGGAAGCCCCCCGCTCTGGGCCCAGGCAACCTTGAACACTTCCCTCCCCTGAAGCTAATGAGAAAACAATTGTGATTGGTTGCTGTGTTACACATTGCATATGCTGTTGTTTTTGTTTTGTAAGTGTGTTATGCAAATAAAAACACCTTTTTTTGCTTCAAAAAAACCCAAACCATTCTCCTGCTGCCCTCTGGCCATGCTGTATCACACTATGTATCTATTGTTCCACGCTTGAAAATCCTTTCATGTTAAATCTTTTCCTCCCCATCATATTCCAGCTGATCTGAATATCTGAGCAGATGGTTTTCATTTTCGTTTGGTATTTGCTTGGCTACGTTGTTACCTAAGTTAATTTCAAGTTCTATGGCAATGACACAATATTTCTATTAGTATTTTGGGTTAGTGCCATTCATCAGTTGTATAAATGAATGATGTGCTTTGGGAGAAATGGTATTTTATAAGTGTTCATGTCTGAAATATTAATATTTTGCTAACGCATGGGTCTGTCAAAGCCATAAACATTAATGTTTCCAGTATTGCATTAACATACATTTTTATAATCAGCTTGCTGATTGAAATGCAGGAACAGAGTAATCATTTAATGATGCCACACTGTATCCTACTTTTGGTTAATATGCAAAGTCAGATCAGGGTTAAGAATCCCTTGAAGTATTCAAATTCCTCTCCACTGTGTAAGGGCTCACTTTCCTGTTACAGGTGGTTGCTTCATCTACTCTTATCTTCATGTGTTGCCATGAAGGTGTCCCATATCCCATTAGGTGTGCCTTCTAAGTGGCTTCTTCCATCACCTCCATCCATCTGAGACTTTCTCCAAGCAATTGAAGAAGTCTGTGCCTTAGAAGATCCCTTTGATCTTGTCTGTGACACAGTTTGACCCACGCTAGTCCACCAATGCCTTGGCTATAGAAGGCCTCCTCAGCGATAACATCGAGGAAGAGGCCAGTTCAATGCCCTGGGACCTGTGACCACCTCTCAGGTAAAGTCTGCCATTTCTGGACCATAGCAGGAGACTGATAGCATGACTATAGGCTGACGGGAAAAATTCTCATGTGCCCTGAGTACCCTCATGAACTTCATCCTCATGCCTCAGGAGTGTTCGGAGCCAACAACGCAGTTAGGCCCTCTCCAGACAGATCTTCTGCAACCACCAGCCTCCACTTTGGATACCATGTAACCAACCCCCTAAGGTTGTGGATAGAATAAAATCATCTGTAGAAGGCCATGACTGGATCAGTTACCTCTATGAAGGGGACCATAATCTCCAACATAAACCCTGGGCATTCATGCAACTTGAAGAGGAACTGATGAACAGCATTTGCAGCTTTCTTTAAAAAGCATCATGAGAAGAAACCAAGAGGCATATTGAGGATCCCACATGTGGCTATCTTGACAAGCCTAGTTTGGAAAAGACTTAGTTCAATTTCTCATTTCTAGACAGATAATGCCTAACAGAGAAGGAGAGGCCCCAGCCAGGGGATCGGGTTTTCATAGTGTGTAGGGCCAGTGGAATGTGAAAAACACAATAAATCCTCATGTATGAATGCTGCATTGATCTCAAGCAGACAATGGGAAACCCACAATTTTTATAAGACACATTCGTTTCAAATGTTTTAGAGCTGGGGCTGGTACCGGTTTGAAGTGATGACTATATTCGGGAATAAAGATTTGTCAAAAATGGGGTGTACACTTTGTACAATAATTCACAAAAAATTATTCTGCTGTAAGTTTTTATCAAAAATTTGAACTTAGAAATTCTATAACATGTTCTATAGCTAGTCAAAAAGTAGGGCAACATTTTTGTGAACATTTTTGTGGAAGGCTTCAACAATTTTTTTCATCAACACTGGAATGAAAATTTCATTCAAATTGCAAATTTCAAAAAATTTCAACTTGCTTCTTTTGAGCCTAGAACGTGTCATAAAAAGCTTGTATGACATTTTTGAAAATTCAAAATTTCAATGATAATTAAAAAAGAATTTACCAAAAATGTTCACCATTTTCCAATCAGTTGTAATGAGGTTTCAGGAAATTGATGGTTGTTCTCAAAGAAATGGAAATAATGGGAAAATCAAAACCTCTAGCATGATCATTCCTTATACCATTCTCATCACAGAAGTATCTGAGTACAGTATCTGAGCAAAGCATCATACAGCCATTCTGATTCCTAATTAATATTTGGCTGGAATATGAATGTGTGATGCAGTGGTTTAACTCATACAGAATAATAATCTTTTGGGTTAAAGATCTCTAGTATTTTTCCTAGTTGAATGTGGAGCAATTATTATTTTTAATTGTTTATATAGCATGGTTCACACTTGCAATAAATTATGGCCCTGCAGTTTCTGGGTAGTAAAAAACTCTGACATAACAGACCTTTTTCTCTTTATTTTTTTGCTTTCATGCAAGGAGGATGTTTTCTCTTTCCCCTGAGAAATACTGCCAAGTGATTTCTTGTTCGGAAAAAGAAAAACTACCTAACGAAAGAGATGCATCTATTACAGAAGTAAACTTCTTTCACCTCACTGGTAGGTGACTGCCAATTTAAGACTGAAATAAATGTCACAGATCAGCCTATAAATCTGAAACATATTTCAGCAACCATCCTGAAAAGCAGGTTGTTCTTGTTTAGGATGCAGAAAAGGCATTCACTATGCAATTTCCTCAGCACAGTTGAGGTAGAGAATTAAATCCCCCTCCTATAAGTGAAAGGAAAGCAAAAATGCACTGTGAAAGTTACACTCTCTGGTGAATTAACAATGAACTCACCCTCTTAGGTAACTTAATGTAGTCCTAGTCATTTTAAATAGGAAGCACACTTCTGGTCACTCTGACCCCTGGGCAGCATAGTGCAAAACTTTTACCAGAGAGATCACTGGTGAAGGGAATATTGCATTCATAGAATCATAGAATCATAGAATATCAGGGTTGGAAGGGACCCCAGAAGGTCATCTAGTCCAACCCCCTGCTTGAAGCAGGACCAATTCCCAGTTAAATCATCCCAGCCAGGGCTTTGTCAAGCCTGACCTTAAAAACCTCTAAGGAAGGAGATTCTACCACCTCCCTAGGTAACGCATTCCAGTGTTTCACCACCCTCTTAGTGAAAAAGTTTTTCCTAATATCCAATCTAAACCTCCCCCACTGCAACTTGAGACCATTACTCCTCGTTCTGTCATCTGCTACCATTGAGAACAGTCTAGAGCCATCCTCTTTGGAACCCCCTTTCAGGTAGTTGAAAGCAGCTATCAAATCCCCCCTCATTCTTCTCTTCTGCAGGCTAAACAATCCCAGCTCCCTCAGCCTCTCCTCATAAGTCATGTGTTCCAGACCCCTAATCATTTTTGTTGCCCTTCGCTGGACTCTCTCCAATTTATCCACATCCTTCTTGTAGTGTGGGGCCCAAAACTGGACACAGTACTCCAGATGAGGCCTCACCAATGTCGAATAGAGGGGAACGATCACGTCCCTCGATCTGCTCGCTATGCCCCTACTTATACATCCCAAAATGCCATTGGCCTTCTTGGCAACAAGGGCACACTGCTGACTCATATCCAGCTTCTCGTCCACTGTCACCCCTAGGTCCTTTTCCGCAGAACTGCTGCCTAGCCATTCAGTCCCTAGTCTGTAGCTGTGCATTGGGTTCTTCCGTCCTAAGTGCAGGACCCTGCACTTATCCTTATTGAACCTCATCAGATTTCTTTTGGATCTCCCAATCCTCCAATTTGTCTAGGTCCTTCTGTATCCTATCCCTCCCCTCCAGCGTATCTACCACTCCTCCCAGTTTAGTATCATCCGCAAATTTGCTGAGAGTGCAATCCACACCATCCTCCAGATCATTTATGAAGATATTGAACAAAACCGGCCCCAGGACCGACCCTTGGGGCACTCCACTTGATACCGGCTGCCAACTAGACATGGAGCCATTGATAACTACCCGTTGAGCCCGACAATCTAGCCAGCTTTCTACCCACCTTATAGTGCATTCATCCAGCCCATACTTCCTTAACTTGCTGACAAGAATACTGTGGGAGACCGTGTCAAAAGCTTTGCGAAAGTCAAGAAACAATACATCCACTGCTTTCCCTTCATCCACAGAACCAGTAATCTCATCATAAAAGGTGATTAGATTAGTCAGGCATGACCTTCCCTTGGTGAATCCATGCTGGCTGTTCCTGATCACTTTCCTCTCATGCAAGTGCTTCAGGATTGATTCTTTGAGGACCTGCTCCATGATTTTTCCAGGGACTGAGGTGAGGCTGACTGGCCTGTAGTTCCCAGGATCCTCCTTCTTCCCTTTTTTAAAGATTGGCACTACATTAGCCTTTTTCCAGTCATCCGGGACTTCCCCGGTTCGCCACGAGTTTTCAAAGATAATGGCCAATGGCTCTGCAATCACAGCCGCCAATTCCTTCAGCACTCTCGGATGCAACTCGTCCGGCCCCATGGACTTGTGCACGTCCAGCTTTTCTAAATAGTCCCTAACCACCTCTATCCCCACAGAGGGCTGGCCATCTCTTCCCCATTTTGTGATGCCCAGCGCAGCAGTCTGGGAGTTGACCTTGTTAGTGAAAACAGAGGCAAAAAAAGCATTGAGTACATTAGCTTTTTCCACATCCTCTGTCACTAGGTTGCCTCCCTCATTCAGTAAGGGGCCCACACTTTCCTTGGCTTTCTTCTTGTTGCCAACATACCTGAAGAAACCCTTCTTGTTACTCTTAACATCTCTGGCTAGCTGCAGCTCCAGGTGCGATTTGGCCCTCCTGATATCATTCCTACATGCCCGAGCAATATTTTTATACTCTTCCCTGGTCATATGTCCAACCTTACACTTCTTGTAAGCTTCTTTTTTATGTTTAAGATCCGCTAGGATTTCACTATTAAGCCAAGCTGGTCGCCTGCCATATTTACTATTCTTTCGACTCATCGGGATGGTTTGTCCCTGTAACCTCAACAGGGATTCCTTGAAATACAGCCAGCTCTCCTGGACTCCTTTCCCCTTCAAGTTAGTCCCCCAGGGGATCCTGGCCATCCGTTCCCTGAGGGAGTCGAAGTCTGCTTTTCTGAAGTCCAGGGTCCGTATCCTGCTGCTTACCTTTCTTCCCTGCGTCAGGATCCTGAACTCAACCAACTCATGGTCACTGCCTCCCAGATTCCCATCCACTTTTGCTTCCCCCACTAATTCTACCCGGTTTGTGAGCAGCAGGTCAAGAAAAGCGCCCCCCCTAGTTGGCTCCTCTAGCACTTGCGCCAGGAAATTGTTCCCTACGCTTTCCAAAAACTTCCTGGATTGTCTATGCACCGCATTGTGGGATTGTAGCTGGAGGGCTGGTTATACCAGCATAGGTACACGTGCATCTACATTGGTGTTATGCCAACAGAACTGTACCAGCTTATGTTGCTCCCACAAGGAGAATAACTACGTCAGGAAGAGTGGATGGTTTTGCCAAAAGGTTACAAAATTCAGTATGTGCGCACATCGGGCTGTGCTGACAAAAGATTCATTTTGCAAGTAAAACTCTCTAATGCAGACCAGGCCTATCCTAGCTAGATGTTTAGCTGCACTCAGTAAATGCTGGGTGCAGCTGAGAACAGGAGGGGCCTACAAAAATGCTGGTTGTGGCACCTTGCTCCTGGAGCTGGTATTAGGCTGCCCTGCTGTGGCTGAAAGCAGCTTTGGGGCTGCTCTAAAGCACATGCTCTGAATAGCCAGAGTGCAGTACCACCGCAGCTCCTATGTCCCTGCCACAACCACTGTACTGGGTGTGGATGGTATAGGAGACAGCTCTACACCAACTGGGGTTCCTTGTATGTTTTACAATTTACTAAGCTACAGGCCTCAGGCTCAGCACTGCTCCTTTGAGGAGCTGGAAGAAGAAGAGAAAAGACTGACTTTTCTGGAGAGGGGCTTGTTAAGCTGCCCTGCAGTGGCTCAAGGAAGCCAAAATCAGAACAGACTCTTAAGAAGCAGGGCACACACAGAAAATTGGTTGTGAGTTTTATATTTAGATTTCACCAACCAATTATCCAGTATAAACTCCTCAGGCATGATAACAGCCTAAACATAGAGTCACAGATAGTCCCCTTGGGTACTCCAATCTGTCTTGCCATGGAGCTAAGCTTAGCTATGTGATAGATACCCCTCCCCATAGATCACATCAATAGTCAGGTTACTTCCAGTCCCAAAGGACCAATCATTTACCCCAGGTCAATTGCATCCTAGATCTCACACCAAAGACAACACTTGTAGCCAATCCTAAAAGAGTTATTTACAAGGTTAAAGCAGGTAAACACACACAAATGAGTTTGAAACTTAAATTTCAAAAGGTAATAGAAGCTTCTATAATAAACAAGCTCTAAAGCTCTATATATCCCTTCAGATTAACCCAGGCTAATCCACTGGGGATCTCTTGCTTATGCCTAGAAAACCTTGCCCTCAAGAGTCCAACATAGAGATACAGTTTCTCCTTGTCAGGGACTTTTATTTCCCTTTTCCCCTTGTCTGAGTGACCAGTTCAGCTGATGGGAGGAATTCATTTGTGAGTCTCATCTTCATGGGCAGGGGGAGAACAATCAACAAAGAGTTTTGTCCTCTGATGTTCCACATCAGTTCATCTGTTGTTGATGGGCCTTCTCTGTTGGGCAGGCGGTAACACTGACTTTTACAGACTGGTATTTTACACTAGTTAATGCTTCTCTCCTGCCCAGTGATTTATAGTTTCAGAGGCTTACACTACAAACACTAAAATATTACCTTATGACATGGGATAAAGAGACTACAAGTGAGATTAATGCATGTGGCAATTTACAAGCATTCAATAAAGTCTAAACACTAAGCACAGTTTTATAATTCTAAGTCCTGTTTTAACAATACTAACATACAGGTAAGCCAGACTGAATCCAGCGATGTGTTTGTCAGTGTTCAAGTGAGTCATGGAGGCCTTGGCATGAATTGGTATCTGGTTTGCCAGTATCACAGGGCTTATTAGCACTTGGGTCCAGGAAACATGGCTGCTTCCCAGCTGCAAGGGTTGGGTGTGAGCTTCCCACTCAGTTTCCTGTGGGGGAGCTGCTTGCAGAGGTGCTGTGATGTCATCAGGGCTATGAGAATAAAGTGCAAACTCAGCTACTGTGATGTCACACTCACCTGGCAGTGCTCAGCGGCTGTGTTGCCTGGTGAAGGTGACAGGGAGAGAGAGAGAGAGAGAGAGGTGGTGAGGGGTGGTCTGTGCAGGGGAAAAGGCTGCTGGAGGAGATGCTGAGCTGCAGGGACATGGTGATGGAACCTTATGATCTGTGGCTCAGAACTGATGGGTGGGGGGTAGTTTTTAGCACACCTTGGGAAGGTATGTGATGTAGAGTGAGTGAATGTAAGAGGGCTTGAGCTGCACAGGGTGAGGCAGGGAGGACAGCTGGTCAGAAATGCTCCAATAGAACATTTTTCCATTGGAGAATGACAATCCATTGAAATAAAAATGTATCATGGAGATGCTTTGATTTCAACAGTTGCAACAGGATCCATGCAGATTTCCATCAGAAGCTTGCCTGGTTTCCTGCCAGCTTGCTTGCCCTGCTCCTTGGCAGCCTGCCTGGCTCCCAGCCTCCTCAGCCATTCACCTGGATGCTTTGAGAGCTGCAGCTCCCAAGCTCTGAAGCTTCTGGCTCCCTTGTCAGTCTTGCCTGGACCTGTGGGGCCATTTCCTTTTTCAGAGACTTTCAAACCTTTTGGATTTCAGTCAAAATTGGAAAGAAACCAATTTTCTTAATATCAAAATTCAATTACCTATCTCCACACATCTCTAGTTAGGAGCAGCTCATGGCAGAGTTGAGGTTGTTTTTGGATTATATATCTTCATGGATGAATTTTGTATGCTTGGCAAGTTATTCTGGCATCCTCTGAACTAACTGACTCGACTGCAATGATTACAAACCAGTCTATGCTTTTAGTGGAATAGGAGCACAAGAGCTTTCCTCATTTCAAGTCCATACTCATAGCTTGCTGCAGTGATTCCACAAAGGCTTTAAAGAAAGTTGATGAGAAGAAACATTTGCTGTTCTTCTGGAGAATCCTGTAGCATCTAGGGCCAAGTGAGTTGGAAAGTTAGTCACATTGGAGGATCCTGGGACCTACAGGCCAATCAGCCTCACCTCAGTCCTTGGAAAAATCATGGAGCAGGTCCTCAAGGAATCAATTCTGAAGCACTTAGAGGAGAGGAAAGTGATCAGGAACAGTCAGCATGGATTCACCAAGGGCAAGTCATGCCTGACTAATCTAATTGTCTTCTATGACAAGATAACTGGCTCTGTGGATGAAGGGAAAGCAGTGGACGTGTTGTTCCTTGACTTTAGCAAAGCTTTTGGCACTGTCTCCCACAGTATTCTTGCCAGCAAGTTAAAGAAGTATGGGCTGGATGAATGGACTATAAGGTGGATAGAAAGCTGGCTAGATTGTCGGGCTCAACGGGTAGTGATCAATGGTTCCATGTCTAGTTGGCAGCCGGTATCAAGTGGCGTGCCCCAAGGGTCGGTCCTGGGGCCGGTTTTGTTTAATATCTTCATAAATGATCTGGAGGATGGTGTGGATTGCACCCTCAGCAAGTTTGCAGATGACACTAAACTGGGAGGAGTGGTAGATACACTGGAGGGGAGGGATAGGATACAGAGGGACCTAGACAAATTGGAGGATTGGCCCAAAAGAAATCTGATGAGGTTCAACAAGGACAAGTGCAGAGTCCTGCACTTAGGATGGAAGAATCCAATGCACCGCTACAGACTAGGGACCGAATGGCTCTGCAGCAGTTCTGCAGAAAAGGAGCTAGGGGTTACAGTGGACGAGAAGCTGGATATGAGTCAACGGTGTGCCCTTGTTGCCAAGAAGGCCAATGGCATTTTGGGATGTATAAGTAGGGGCATTGCCAGCAGATCGAGGGATGTGATCGTTCTCCTCTATTTGACATTGGTGAGGCCTCATCTGGAGTACTGTGTCCAGTTTTGGGCCCCACACTAAAAGAAGGATGTGGAATAATTGGAGAGAGTCCAGTGGAGGGCAACAAAAATGATTAGGGGACTGGAACACATGACTTATGAGGAGAGGCTGAGGGAACTGGGGATGTTTAGTCTTCAGAAGAGAAGAATGAGGGGGGATTTGATAGCTGCTTTCAACTACCTGAAAGGGGGTTCCAAAGAGGATGGCTCTAGGTCAAATGATTTAAAGGTAATGCTCTGCCTACTTATGTGTATATCTTCAGTTTACATTATGGGTATCCTCTTCAGTTTCCCCTTATGGAGTTTTGTAGTAATTTGAAATCTTGCAAAACACAGCTGCCAGCCTGTCTGTTCTGTTGGTTTCATTGAAAAGTCTCATGTTGATGAGATCCTGAAACTTTTGTTGCACTATTTTTTTCTGTCTGTTTTGGAACCTTTGTTATTCTTCTTCCTGATGTCTGTTCTCCTCTGGCACTAGTTTGTCAGAAGTAATGTCTTGTATTACAGAGCTTCCTTCTCAGAGAAAGACACAAGATGTGTTCACTGTCAGGCCCCTTAGTATATTGCCAGGTATAGTTGAGGTTAGCTTAAATAGGCTGTTTAGCATTCCGTTACAATGAGGAAAGGCTAGACAAAATTGGCCATGTTTAGTCTTGAGAAAAGAAGACTGAGAGAGGAACCTGATAAGTCTTCAGATATGTTAATGGCTGCTATGAAGAGGACTGTGGCCAGTTGTTCTCCCTGTCCAATGAAGATAGAAGTAGTAATGTGCTTAATATGCAGTGAGGGAGATCTAGGTTAGATAGGAGGAAAAACTTTCCAACTCTAAGGATAGTTAAGCTTTGCAATAGGCTTCCAAGGGAGGTTGGGGAGTCCCGCTCACTGAAGGTTTAAGAGCAGGTTGGACAAATGCCTGTCATGGATGGTCTTAGTTTACTTAGTTCAGCCTCAGTGCAGGGGGTTGGACTTGATGATTTCTCAAACTCATTTCCAGCCCTACATTTCTATGGTTCTATGCTGGCTTTTGTGTATCCCATGCTGAGGTGCCTCTCTATCCCTGTGCATTGTACAGAGAGCTGAGGCACTGAACTCAGGCTTTGTGAATGCCAGTGATTTCCTTAGAACAGAAAAGGTGGGTGCTGTGATGCTCAGTGTCGTCACACCAGTGTTCCTTTGTGAATCTAGCTCCTTGAGACTGAGCCACTTTTCAGCCTATTTTGAATAGACACAAACATCAACATAATTTTTTAAAGAGCATAATATAACATGAAGACTGGTAATGCCACTTTAAGTACTGAGACTCCTAGTATAAAAATCAGTCTGGATTCTGCCATGCCTGCTCTGACTGCTTAATACCTTCCTGTGCAAGGAGTCTAACTGGCTTTACCAGGGTTCCCTGGGAGTAAAATTCTACGCATCAGGAATGAGTCTAGCAGGATTTCCACCAATAGACATCTCTTGGACTTTGTAATAACAGTGGCACTAGAGTTGAATGACACTCTAACTTAGTTTTGTTTGTTTGAGAGATAATGGGGCAGAGGGAGATGACTTTCTGCTGGAACCTTACTTGGTTTTGGACCAGCTATACAGATTGGGGGGAAAAATTATCTAAATATTTCAAACTTTGATAGGAAACATGTTCCCCTTTTATGACCTGCACTTATTGCCACCAAAGAGAGTTACACTTGTTTTGCTTCTTTGAGATAATTATAAATAACCTACTAAATACTATACAAGTCCTAAATGCTGACCATGGACGTATAATCTCATTTATGTTTTCCTTTCAGGGAAGCTTAAGAAGAGCTATACCATGTATAGTCCTATCCTATATGGTGAACGTGGTGTAATAGAATGGAATTTTCAAAAACTCAGCATTGGCCTAACTTTGCTCCCATCGGAGTCTATGGCAAAATCCTCACTGATCTCAATGAGAGAAGAAGCTGAACCTTTAAACAAGGCATTGTTTCTTTGGTTAGGGCTCACTTTGATCCATACAAAAGACTTGTGAGATGTGGAAATGCTTTCACCCATCATTAGCACTCAGAAAGATCAAGTATTATTCCAAACTTGCTTGTTTACATATTTCACAAGTAGACAAAAGATGTTTTCTTTTCTGTGCAGTTAGTTCGGAATGCCCTGGTCTGATGATACTGATCTCTTCAGAGAGAGGTGACCTTCCAAACCAGTGTGCTTGCTACCACATGCTGCTCTGAGAATGTTTCCCTTTAACATATTAAATTAGTTCTAGGACTGGTGAGAGGTCCTGAAAGTCACTTACTCAAAATCTTGCAGCAGCTTAGGAGAATCAAGTGATTTTTCGTAATGAATTTTAAATACAAGTCATAAAGGAAAACCTATCTTATTAAGTGCTTGAAAGGTGCCTGTTCTCCATGCCAGTTCTCTTCAAAATGTACATGCTGAAGGTATAGAAATACATTTTCCCAAAGCAAGCCCTGTCATACTCTATTTAGGAAATTTGTTTTCGGTGGATGTCAAATAGAGCTAGCAACATTATTTGTTTCAAATAACTTCTCGATGAATCCCCATTTGTTTTGATGAATACATCATTTGTGAATTAGTCTTATTGTTGAAGGCCAAATAATGTTTGGAGGATAGTCTCCCCCCTCCCCCATGCTCTTGTTTAAAATAAGCGATTTTATAGTTCATTGTTGAAATAGATAATGCACTGGATTGGGACTTGGGAGACCTGCATTCCATTCTTGGTTTGTTCACTGGTGACCTTGGACACCTTCCCCATGGCCTCATTTTCGCCACTGTAAAATATAGGTGACGTTACTGATATCCTTCAAAGCACTTTTAGATCTATGGTGAAAAGCACTGTATAAGAGCTCTCTATTTTTATTAAAGACCCTTCCCCTTCCATAGCCTTGGGGAGTGTTGTGTGGGCAAGCCCTTGCACTTGCATGGAGACCCATTGATTTCCACCCTTGCAGAGCCCCTTGCTGGATCAAGGCCTGGGACATGAGTGCAAATCTTGCTTACTGTGGCAGAAACACAAAACCAATTCCATCTTAGGTAGCTTATATGAAGCCTGTTGATATGTTCAGTTATAGTTGTTATGGAAATGTCCCTAATAAATCAAGGCCCTGATCAGCCAACCCTTAAGCATGTGAATTGCTTTACTCACACAATTAGTCCAATTGAAGTCAATGGAGCTGCTCACATGAGTAAAGGCAACTTAAGCGTTTGCTTGGTTATGGCCCAAATTTGCTTTCTTATTGGCAGTCTCAGCAGAGTTGTTGATTTCAGTGGGAATTAGCCATCTAAGTACTATTGAGGATGTGCCCCCTGGAGACAGTTCAGAATACTTCCTGCAGCTGTGAGACAGTTTGCTGTTCTCTGTGACCTTTTCATAATGATTTAACTAAAAACATCCTGCGGTAACATCAGGAGTCTCTCCACTATCTCCTCTTCTGGAGCTTGTCCCATTAATATATTTTAAGTTAAACTTAAAAATAGCAAACATTGCACCTACTATACGTATGGAATCTCTCAGATCAACTCTGCTTCACTGTACTGAATTCTGGAACTTCTACAAATGAAAGCCCTAGCAATAGGACTGCTGCTGTGGGGAAAAGTTAAGCACATAGGCCCTGACCCTGCAAAAATGTATCTCAAACAATTTGTAGTTATTGCAAAACCTATAGCATACCTCTATGCCTGTGTCTCCTAAACTATTCTATTCTGGTTCTTATTCCAAATTTCATTGCCATAATATCTGAGTGACTCAGGGTCATACTGAGTCTCTCAACATCAAAGAGACAAGGTGCGAGTATTATCCTGGAATTGAGGGGTGTGCTACACCAGAATTTTATCGAGGTAATTGCAGCCATATTGTATGCATTCAGGCCCCATGGATTAATAAAATAGAGCGCCACATAGTCTCCGACTCAAGGAATATTTCCAACACACCTCTGAACAGCACACTAACCCACAGAAACCTTTCTACCAACATTACAAAAAGAAGGATTCTGCATGGACCCTCCTGAAGGTCAAAACAAAAGACTGGACTTCTACATAGAGTGCTTCCACCGACATGCACGGGCTGAAATTGTGGAACAGCAGCATCACTTGCCCCATAACCCCAGCCGTGCACAACACAACGCCATCCACAGCCTCAGGAACAACTCTGACATCAAAATCAAAAAGGCTGACAAAGGAGGTGCTGTCGTCATCACGAATAAGTCGGAATATGAACAAGAGGCTGCTAGGCAGCTCTCTAACTCCACATTCTACAGGCCATTACCCTCTGATCCCACTGAGGGTTACCAAAAGAAGCTACACCATTTGCTCAAAAAACTCCCTGAAAAAGCACAGGAACAAATGTGCACAGACACACCCCTAGAATCCCGACCAGGGGTATTCTGCTACCCAAGATCCATAAACCTGGAAATCCTGGATGCCCCATTATCTCAGGCATTGGCATCCTGACAGCAGAATTATCTGGCTTTGTAGACTCTCTCCTCAGGCCCCATGCTACCAGCACTCCCAGTTATCTTTGAGACACCACTGACTTCTTGAGAAAACTACAATCCATGGGTGATCTTCATGAAAACACCATCCTGGCCACTATGGATGTAGAAGCCCTCTACACCAACATTCAACACAAAGAGGGATTACAAGCTATCAGGAACAGTATCCCCGATAATGTCACAGCAAACCTGGTGGCTGAACTTTGTGACTTTGTCCTCACCCATAACTATTTCACATTTGGGGACAATGTATACTTTCAAGTCAGCGGCACTGCTATGGGTACCTGAATGGCCGCACAGTATGCCAACATTTTTATGGTTGACTTAGAACAATGCTTCCTTAGCTCTCGTCCCCTAATGCCCCTACTCTATTTACTTTACATTGATGACATCTTCATCATCTGGACCCAAGGAAAAGAAGCCCTTAAGGAATTCTACCATGATTTCAACAATTTCCATCCCACTATCAACCTCAGCCTGGACCAGTCCACACAAGAGATCCACTTCCTGGACACTACAGTGCTAATAAGCGATGGCCACCTAAGCACTACCCTATACCAGAAACCTACTGACTGCTATTCCTACCTACATGCCTCCAGCTTTCATCCAGACCACATCACACGATCCACTGTCTACAGCCAAGCTGTAAGATACAACCACATCTGCTCCAACCCCTCAGACAGAGACAAACACCTACAAGACCTCTATCAAGCATTCTTAAAACTACAATACCCACCCGGTGAAGTGAAGAAACAGATTGACAGAGCCAGAAGAGTACCCAGAAGTCACCGACTACAGGACAGGCCCAACAAAGAAAGTAACAGACTGCCACTAGTCATCACCTTCAGCCCGCAACTAAAACCTCTCCAGCGCATCATCAAGGATCTACAACCTATCCTGAAGGACAATCCCTCACTCTCACAGATCTTGGGAGACAGGCCAGTCCTTGCTTACAGACAGCCCCCCAACCTGAAGCAAATACTCACCAACAACCACACTCCAAACAACAAAAACACTCACCCAGGAACCTATCCTTGCAACAAAACCCGTCGCCAACTCTGTCTACATATCTATTCAAGGGACACCATCACTGAACCTAGTCACATCAGCCACACCATCAGAGGCTCATTCACCTGCATATCATAGAATCATAGAATCATAGAATATAAGGGTTGGAAGGGACCCCAGAAGGTCATCTAGTCCAACCCCCTGCTCGAAGCAGGACCAATTCCCAGTTAAATCATCCCAGCCAGGGCTTTGTCAAGCCTGACCTTAAAAACCTCTAAGGAAGGAGATTCTACCACCTCCCTAGGTAACGCATTCCAGTGTTTCACCACCCTCTTAGTGAAAAAGTTTTTCCTAATATCCAATCTAAACCTCCCCCACTGCAGCTTGAGACCATTACTCCTCGTTCTGTCATCTGCTACCATTGAGAACAGTCTAGAGCCATCCTCTTTGGAACCCCCTTTCAGGTAGTTGAAAGCAGCTATCAAATCCCCCCTCATTCTTCTCTTCTGCAGGCTAAACAATCCCAGCTCCCTCAGCCTCTCCTCATAACTCATGTGTTCCAGACCCCTAATCATTTTTGTTGCCCTTCGCTGGACTCTCTCCAATTTATCCACATCCTTCTTGAAGTGTGGGGCCCAAAACTGGACACAGTACTCCAGATGAGGCCTCACCAATGTCGAATAGAGGGGAATGATCACGTCCCTCGATCTGCTCGCTATGCCCCTACTTATACATCCCAAAATGCCATTGGCCTTCTTGGCAACAAGGGCACACTGCTGACTCATATCCAGCTTCTCGTCCACTGTCACCCCTAGGTCCTTTTCCGCAGAACTGCTGCCTAGCCATTCGGTCCCTAGTCTGTAGCTGTGCATTGGGTTCTTCCGTCCTAAGTGCAGGACCCTGCACTTATCCTTATTGAACCTCATCAGATTTCTTTTGGATCTCCCAATCCTCCAATTTGTCTAGGTCCTTCTGTATCCTATCCCTCCCCTCCAGCGTATCTACCACTCCTCCCAGTTTAGTATCATCCGCAAATTTGCTGAGAGTGCAATCCACACCATCCTCCAGATCATTTATGAAGATATTGAACAAAACCGGCCCCAGGACCGACCCTTGGGGCACTCCACTTGATACCGGCTGCCAACTAGATATGGAGCCATTGATAACTACCCGTTGAGCCCGACAATCTAGCCAGCTTTCTACCCACCTTGTAGTGCATTCATCCAGCCCATACTTCCTTAACTTGCTGACAAGAATACTGTGGGAGACCGTGTCAAAAGCTTTGCTAAAGTCAAGAAACAATACATCCACTGCTTTCCCTTCATCCACAGAACCAGTAATCTCATCACAGAAGGCGATTAGATTAGTCAGGCATGACCTGACTAATCTAATCATATCTACCAATGTGATATATGCCCTGTGCCAGCAATGCCCCTCTGCCATGTACTTGGCCAGACCGGACAGTCTCTACGCAAAAGAATAAATGGACACAAATCAGACGTCAAGAATTATAACATTCAAAAACCAGTCGGAGAACACTTCAGTCTCCCCTGATCACTCAATTACAGACCTAAAAGTCGCAATTCTTCAATAAAAAAAATTCAAAAACGGACTCTATCGAGAAACTGCGAACTGGAATTAATTTGCAAACTGGACACCATTAAATTAGGCTTGAATAAAGACTGGGAGTGGATGGGTCATTACACAAACTAAAAGCTATTTCCCCATGCTAATTTTTCCCCTACTGTTACTCATACCTTCTTGTCAACTGTTTGAAATGAGCCATCCTGATTATCACTACAAGTTTTTTTTCTCCTGCTGATAATAGCCCACCTTAATTGATTAGTCTTGTTAGAGTTGGTATGGCAACACCCATTTTTTCATGTGGTGTGTGTGTGTGTCTGCGTGTCTGTGTGTGTACTTCCTACTGTATTTTCCACTGCATGCATCCGATGAAGTGGGCTTTAGCCTATGAAAGCTTATGCCCAAATAAATTTGTTCGTCTCTAAGGTGCCACAAGTACTCCTCATTCTTTTTGCTGATACAGACTAACACTGCTACCACTCTGAAATATAGTTAAGGGTTAATTAGGACAAGCAGGGCTTCTGGAGGCAAGGTCAAATACTAGCTGGAGGCTTGCAGTTTCTGCTAATCAGAATGGGAAGAGGGGAGGAAAGAGTCAACAAATGATGAGACTGAAAGCAAATAAGTGGATGGAGACCTTGAGTTTGTGCACCTTTGATATAGAAGCTTATGGCTTATTTTGAAAGTTTTGTTGACAAGTAGTGGATTGAACATAGAAGTGATGACCCAGTAGGGGTCACTATGAACTGTGTGTTTTGTTCAAATTAGTTATAAAAAGACTAAATGATAGAGTGTACTTTTGGAACAGTTCTCTGAAGCTATCCTAAGAGACTTTTTCCTGACACCATACTCCCCAGCAGGGAAGCAACTGGCTATCACGGACCTGTTACCTTGTTAACAAGTGAGGTAATACCTTTTATTGTCTCCCCAGCAGAAGGTGGTCCAAGTTTTTGAGCTTACACAGAGCTGAAGCAGAGCTCAATATAAGCTTCTCTGTCACCAACAGAAGCTGGTCCAATAAAAAATAATACCCTCCTGCATTACTCTAACATTCTGGAACCAACATGGTTATAACAGCACTGTGACTAACGTCTGTCATGTGAGCTTGATTATTTTTCTCATCCTCTCCCCAGTGGAAGGACTGGGTATGCAGTGGAGTGTGGTGGTTTTGGTTGAGTTTTCAATGTCCATGCTGCTCTCTATTTATGATAGAGAAGGTGAGTCAGAAGTGCACCTTGCACTTAGAGTGGAGGCTGTGGAGGCTTGTGATGGCCCTTGGTTCCTGGAGGGGTTCGTTCTGCAGGCTGGGACCGGCCCCTGAGAAAGCGTCTCCTGACTGAGCTTGAGCCTGGTGGTAGAGAATTCCCTTGTGTCAGAGGAGGGGCATTCTTGACCAAGCTAATACTGACACCCCCAAGAAGAAAATAATGGTCTTTTTTCATTCAAAGAAGTGGGGGGGAATAGTCCTCTTGGAGACCCTTCTTGTTACATAAAGTGTTCAAATCTCACCCCCACCCCATGCCTTCTTCTCCCATTCTCTCCATTTAGCCTTAATTTAGGACATGATCCTGGTACAGAGTTGCCCCTTTATCTCTACCTATGGCATTAAGGAACAGATTCTCAAGAGTGGAGTTGGATTTTCAAAAGAGTGCAGCTCCTGTTAAAGCACAGTAAAGAAGGGGCCAGATTTTCTGGGAATTCCCAATTTTCTCTAAGCTCTGTTGAAAAGACAACAACTTTTGTAGGCGCCTAACTAGAATCTGCTGATTGCTGATCCCTTTTAAAAATCTGGCCCATACAGCACCTAACAGTGGGGAAGTGGGCTCTATTAATGTAGTTTGTATAAGTAATTATTGCACTGTGATAGCTGAATAAAACCATCACACAGTGTTTTCCCAGAACTCTCATACAAAAGCAGTACATAAATCCTAGATATTGTCAAATAAAATTAAAGAGCAAGAATTTCTAAAATGGATGATTAAGTTTAGGCTCCTGAATTCATTTAAAGACTCCCACATAAGTGACCTTTCATTTCAGTGGGAGCTCCTGGGTGATCAGCAGCTTTGAAAATCTGGCCATTTGCTTACTTGCCTAAATATGGATTTAAACACCCATTTTTTTGAAAATCTTGCCCTTTGTCTAATGATGGGCAGTTTTCCTATCCCACAAAAAAAATTCAAGATTTCGAAAAGTTTTCCCACCCCAAATCAGGACTGAAATTTGAGATCTTAACATTTTGCAAACCAAAAATCTGAAAAAAAAACTTTTCCTCGGGTCAATTGAAATGTTTCATTTTGATAACTCTGAAACTTTTAGTTTTGCTTTTTTAAAAATATAGTTCCCTACAATTAGTTTTAAAAAGTCACGAAGATTGGAATTCTTCATTTAAAAAAATCTCCATTTCATTTCTAAAATTTTGAATTTTTTTCATTTCCCCCCCTACATTTTACAGCTCTAAATTTTTGTTTTCAGATTGAGAAATTCATCACTACCAACCCTTTCCCCATGAAAAGTTTGTTTTGACCAATTGACATTTTCCAACAAAAAAAAAGTAGTGAAAGTTCTTGGCCAGCTCGAATAATAATCCATCTGATCATGCAAAGGTGGAGTAATAGACCATTGGCTGCTATAAATTCTGGACTGAAACTCTGCTAGGGTAAAAGGATGCCCTGGATCTTAAACTTCCAAATTCTTAATATTTGATATAATACATTGGCACTATTCTGTGATTCTACCAAGAGGTGATGGGCACTATGTCAAAATATTCCTTTTCACAAGAGCTCCTTCCTTATCAGTTTCCTGGTTCCTGCTTTTTAGAGCTGTGAAATCCAGAAGTCATTAGAGTGCACAACAATCACTTTGTTTATAAGTTTGTAGAAACACTAAAGGTACGTTGTCTTCGTGCCAGTCGATGGACTTCTTCATATGATCTACATATACTTTCATAGAGGTTAAGTCCAGAAGGGACTATTGTGATCATCTTGTCCTCTGGCAGAGCTACAGCATATCTATAACTATCTTTTTATTATTATTTATTATTCAATTAATTTTCAGGCCAGAAAGGTCCATTAAGATGCAAGCAAGAGAATTCAGCTCGCTCATTCCTGCATCAAGTCCCTGAATTCTGATTGAGCTCGAGCATCTATATGGCTATATCTCTTTTATGGTGATATTTCAGCTTGGAAAAGAGATGGCTAAGGGGGGATATGATAGAGGTCTACAAAATCATGACTGGTGTATAGAAAGTAGATAGGGAAGTGTTGTTTACTACTTCTCATAACTCAAGAACTACGGGTCACCAAATGAAATTAATAGGCAGCAGGTTTAAAACAAATAAAAGGAAGTATTTCTTCACACAATGCACAGTCAACCTGTGGAACTCCTTGCTAGACGATGTTGTGAAGGCCAAGACCATAACAGGGTTCAAAAAAGAATTAGATAAATTCATGGTGGATAGATCCATCAATGGCTATTAGCCAAGATGTGCAGGAATGGTGTCCGTAGCCTCTGTTTGCCAGAAGCTGGGAATGAGTGACAGGGGATGAATCACTCGATTACCTGTTCTGTTCATTCCCTCTGGAGTACCTGGCATTGGCCACTGTTGGAAGACAGGATACTGGGCTAGATGGACCTTTGGTCTGACCCAGAAGGGCCATTCTTACATTCTTATAGTGAAAGACTTAGGATTTAAGAATCTCAAACTATTTAGCTTATCAAAGAGAAGGTTACGAGGTGACTTGATCACTGTGTAGAAATACCTATATAAAGAGAATATTTCTGACAGTAAAGGGCTCCTAAATCTATCAGACAAAGGCATAACAACATCCAGTGGCTGGAAGCTAAAGCTAGATAAATTCTGGCTGGAAATAAGGTGAAGAATGTTAACAATTGGGGGGGGGGGGCAATTATTGGAATAACTTACCAAAGGATATGCTGGGTTTTCCAGCACTTGAAGACCTTAACTCTGGAATGAATGTCTTTCTAAAAGATGTGCTTTATTCAGGAGGTCAGACCACACCTCCATTGGTGCTACTGTGACTACGCTGCTATTTATACTTGTGTTAGCTCTCATCAAGACAGCACAAATATGTGATTCCCCAGCTTTTGCACACACCTTTGCTTGTAGTGTAGACTGAGTAAACCTGGCAGAGCCATGTAGCCCAAAGGGCCATTTTGCAGTTGGCAGCTGCTGGCTGCACGCATTTCCCTCTTTTTCCTCCTGTAAGTTCCTGTCACATTTTCTCCTATGTTCCCCTCTCTTTGTGCCGTCTCCTCAGAAATTCTCATAAAGGGTATCCAACTTTGTGCCAGCTGAACCTATGCCATGATGCATGCATTGTTTTAGCCCCTCATGCTAGATTTCAAATCCAGGTGGCTGAGGTTAAAGGGGAAGAGAGCTATATGCCATTCCACATCTGGGCACAGTTGTTCTGTTCATATATCTTAGGCAAGGAGCTCATGTTTCACTTTGATTTTGCTTGTGGAGGCTTTTGCTTGTGAAACAACTTTTTAATGTCATCCCTGTTAAAGAAGCACTCAGAGAACCTTTCCTAAGTGCTAAGCTTTGTAGCTTTCTTGCCAGTTACCTTGTTCGTGCTTCAGTAGAACATAAAAGCTCCATCCTGTCAAGAAAATGAAATGTCATGGTAATCAGCATATATGAGACAGCTTTTCAAACAGTAGGGTACTGGATGGGAATCAGGAGATGTAGGTTCTGTTCCTAGATTTGTCATTAGTCTGCTGTGTGACTTTAGGCAAAAGTGCCTGTTCCCCCTTCCTCCTCTCTGGGGCAAGGACAATCTCTTATTGTATGTACAGTGCCTAGAAGAACAATGGGGTGCTGATAGCAGTTGTGGGTCTCAATGGACTGTTATAATATGAATTATTATAAGGATGGGGTATTAACAAGCATTGCAGTTTGTACATGCCCAGCCTTCACACTTACATTGGAGAGCACATGTTCACCCCTTCTCTTGCACACGTGTTTCTGTGCAGAGAAATTGGAGGTACATATGAACACCCTTCAGCATATGCACTGCTGAAAATCTGACCATATTTTGTGGTCCATGGATGTCTGGAGAATTGTGTTATTTTTGTCCATGCAGCACTGATTTAATCTAGGATCTGGTCTTCTCAATTGATTTTTTTTTAAAATTACATTTCACAACCATTCTGTTTGTTTCCATTAACTCTTGTCGGAAAGGCACCGATGAGTAGTACACACTCTCAGGCAAACAAGCTGCGTCTTTCAACTAAATGCAGCATGTCCAGGGCAATTCTCCAACCCCATCAAAAATGCCAGGAAACTGCTGTTTCCCAGGCTGCTGCTGCTATTGCTCTAGTCCCACTTGCCAGTGGAGCCCATTATTATTGTTTACTGGCTTTCACTGTGAAAAGTGATCTCTCCAGCCAAAGCACTGAATGATCCTAACCTCCCAGTAGAAAATCATCCCTGTGACAAAGTTCAAGAGCCTGTGTTGCCCCTCATGCGATAATCTTAATCCTTGGTGTTCCTGAGTACATGAGTATTTATACAAGAAGAGATCTGACAGTAGAGAGCTATTTAATTTAGGAAATGAGGGTCTAACAAGTCCCAGGGGCTGGAAGTTAAAGCTTAAAGTGCAGCTGAAAAGCAGGCTTTGCTTTTTCTGAAGAAGTAAGGGTAATTCACCATTGAACAACATCCTTGAGGGTATGATAGACTCTCCATCCATTGGTTCTTTAAGTCGAGACTGGATTTAATCAAACTCGTTGGCAGATCATGTTGTGATTTGATTTCCCCCAAAGGGCTAGTGCATGGCACACAGTCTAGGGTATCTCTCAAGCATTTGAGACCCTGTGTGCTGATTGCAGCTCTGGTTTGACTTCTCTGTGGGCCAAAAAAAAAAAAAAAAAGCCAAAACTTACTCCCCCCCCCCCCGAAACACAGCCTGTCTTGAGGTGGGGGCATGTTTGAGGAACCTCTTGTCAAACGGCCCTGAATGTGGATCATTGGCTGAACCCTGCACTTCCATGGCTCACCCAATATCAAGGCAATTGGAGTGCATTTTAGAGCACCTAGAGCTGAGTTTTAAACAGAAAGCTGGTCGTAACCTTCAACTGCAGCCAAGCTAGCTCTCTGCTATAATGTTCTAGTTCTACCACATTTTATTGCTGGGTGGAATTCTGTCTGCTTCTGATGCAGGAGGTCAGAGTCGGTGATAATGGTCCCTCCTGGCCTTAAAATCTACAATATTTTCTTTCTCTTCAAATTCTGAGTAGGTTTAGTACTTCTCTATAGGTTTGTGGGGCTAAAATCTCCAGCACAACAGGATTGAGCTGTGTGATATTTTTTTCAAAGCCATTAATTGAAATCTGTGCAAACTGCAATTAAAAAAACAATACCTATATTGGCCAAATTCTTCTGAGCAACACTTTTTCAACCCAATTGATTTCACTGGGTGTGAACAGATCAGAGATTAGCACTGATGTGCCAGTGCTCTTCCAAATCTCTATGGTGTGCAGAAATATCTTGAGAATACAGGCATCTTAGTACAGGCACAAAAGGCCTGTACTGTGGTACCAAACAGGGCTATATTATGGCTTTTAAACTGCAAACTACCATGGCGTGTGCATGAAGGAGATTCTGGCAGTCTCAGCATTCCTATGGAGGACCTGGAAGAGCATAGACTGGACTGGGAGTCCTGCACTGGCTGAGCAATGGTGAGTGGCCTAAAGGAGCCAAAGCTGAAGTCCTGACCATACCCTTTTGGAAGATTAGTACCAGGCAAGGACTTGGGCTGTGGCTCATTCTTTCTCAGGGTTGTAAGTGGGGGGAATGTCTTTGCCCCTACTCCCTGCCCCTTGTGCTCAATATCTGTCCTTGAGTGTGTGTGTGAGACAATCTCAGATAGGGATGCTATTGTTATATGCATGTATTAGAGGTTTCTCTGGGTCACCCTGCATAACATTTTAACATTTCCTTCTCTTGTTGTGATGCTATTAGGAAAATGTATTATTAGCTCTGCAGAGCCAATGGTGGTAATGCTGTAGCTGTGAAAATGGAGTACTGAAGAACTGTCTTCACAACGTAACATCACATTTGCAGAATGAATCAGGAAACCAGCATTAGGAACAAAATGGGCCATAAAAACTGAATACAAAGAGTGCTATTATTTGGTCTCTGATGTATGCGCAAATGAGGTGTGGAGACAGTCACTGATTGGCTGTGATCACAAGTAAGATTGGCCATTGAGTAACTGGTCCAAACAAGCACACTTTGCTCAGCATCCGTGAGAGTCAGAGTTTTGTCAGACAAAGGCCTGCAGTTCCTAGAGGTGAGGAGGCTGTGTGAGGTTTTCCTCCTGCTAGATGAAGGCATTAAAACAAGGTAGGCTTTGGAGGCTGGATCCTCTGCTAATGTGAATTGGCATTGCTCATTTTATAGTCAATGAAGCTATGCTGACAGAGAACAGCTGAGGATCTGCTCCTCTTCTAAAGCAACTGGCACATAACAACAATTCTCCTACAGCTAAGTAGCAAAGCTGAGACTTATGAATCCATGAAACCTCAGTTCAGTTCCTAGTAGGGATGGATTGCTTGCCAGACCTTCTCTGGTCATTCTGCTATGCTCCCTGGAGCAACTGACCCTCCCTGGGGAGACAGCATCCATTAAATAAAAGCGAATTTTTCCTTTTCACTCCTAGTACTTCCAACAGGAAGGCCACCCTCACCAGCTGGAGAAGCTCTCTAGTCATGCACATTTCTGACATCACAGCACTGTCTCCGGGACTGTTTGAGGCACTAGGTATAAGGAATGGAATGGGAAACACACTGAGCACTAGACCCACACTGATACCTATGGCTAGGACTTCTGTAAGCATCAGATGGCAGCTAACGGGGAGGGGGTAGACATTTCTTTCCCATTCCTGTTTCTTCTTGAGTATTAGGTTAAACACTGGGCACCTCTCACAGAAGAAATTAATAATGCATGTGATTTGATAAAGAGACTACTTTGACTTCAAGAGTGACAAGAGGTGGGTGCTTAGTCTAACATTGTAATTGGTGTAAAACAGCATAGCTCTATCGACTTCAGTGGGGCTATGCCAATTTACACCAGCTGGAGATCGGGCCTAGGCTGGGTTTTGTCCTATTCATTATCTGTTTTAAGAATTTTAGGCTTTCTCCCTTCCCCCAAATCAGCCTGAAACTACTATCTTGGCTGCTTGCAACCAACCAACTGCAGAGCTACTCTACGGAATGCACGGAGACCATCCACTCCAGGAAGCATATGTAGCATTTTGGCTGGATGGGACTCTGAGGGGAGGGGCACCTGGCTCATTAAGTGGTCTCCAATTTCCAAGCCTTTCTTTCAAGAAGAGACGGCAGTAACAAGAGTCCAGAGCAATGTTTCCCAAACTGTAGGCCACAGAAAATTTCTAGATGGGTTGCAGGCCTGGTGCAGAGAGGAGATTCTGGGGTCAGGGGTGTTGAAGAGCGAGCCCAGCCTGCAGTGACAGCTCCTGTCCTGGCTCCCCACTCTGGACATTGCAACCTGGTGCACAGGATCACAGTACTTATCAGGTTTGGCCTGGTTGCCCGTCTGTTATGACAGATGGGCAGCTGGACCAAATTTTAGTGAATAGTGTTGTGATCTGGCATGCAGAAGGGCACTGGGCCAAATCTGAATGGTGTTTGAAACCCTGTGTGCCAGGTCATAACACTCGGAGCAGGGAGCCAGGCCCAGCCCTGAGGCTCAGGAGCCACCACTGCGGGGCAAGTGTGGGCAAGATCACACTTTAACCCCTGCCCCAACCCAGACCTCCCCTCCAGGCTGGGATTAGCCTGTAGTGCTGTGGTGGAGGGCACTGCTGGGGGTGGTCATTGCCCTCTTGGTGGGGCGAGGAGGAGGAGGTGGTGGAGAAAAAGAAGGACACTGGTCTGTGATTTTGGGGGGCCCTCCCCAAATTTGGAGCCTTGGTGGGTCACAAAAAAGACAAAATTAGATTGGATATTAGGAAAAACTTTTTCACTAAGAGGGTGGTGAAACACTGGAATGCTTTACCTAGGGAGGTGGTAGAATCTCCTTCCTTAGAGGTTTTTAAGGTCAGGCTTGACAAAGCCCTGGCTGGGATGATTTAACTGGGAATTGGTCCTGCTTCGAGCAGGGGGTTGGACTAGATGACCTTCAGGGGTCCCTTCCAACCCTGATATTCTATGATTCTATGAAATTCAATTGGTTGGTCACCTTACTTAAAAGTTGGGGAACCACTGGTCTAGAGGATGCCTGAGGCTGGGTGGGAAGGGGGAGGGAATGTTCTGATAACGGAGAAGGAAAGAACTGTATGCAGGTGAAGAGTATCCCCACTCCTTTTCCTCAGAATTGAATGCATAGTAAAGCTAGTACTTCCTCTCAGGGCATTGATGGCAACTAAAAGCACTATTGCAAAGTGATGTTATCCTGCTTGGGCCAGGCTAATATACAAACCAAGGACCCCTTTAGAATGGGTCTGAATAGGACTGAGCAGGGGAGTGAGACCCCCATTCCATGTGTCCTCATCAGCACTCTGCCATATGGCAGCAGGAGAGCAAATGGGTGAGACAGGCAGAGGTTACACCAGCCAGCCAGCACAGCTTTGCTGGCATGAAGGGAGGAAGGAAACTGTGCCTTGCAAGGGGCAGCAGTAACGTACACTTCCTCCCAGGGTGCAGAGTCCTGGCCCTTGCTGGAACAGAGCTCAGTGTAGCCCTAAATTAGAGCCTTCTTCCCACTATCCCTGACTGAATTGGGGCTAGGCTGTAGGAACCTGCAGAACTAGAACCTTGGGCTGGAGGTTCTGGGCTGCAGATACTCCTTCTGCATCACCACTGGAGGCGTGAGCTGGGTTTCCACTGGAGGGCTCTGTGAAGCTAAGCTCAACAGAGTGTACTGCCCAGCAGTGTACCAGTATGTAAAGTAGGAAGACTGTATTGTGCTAGCCGTTTAAGGGGCCCAATCAGGGATCAAGTCCCCACTGTGCCAGGTACTGAAACAAACCCAGAACAAAAAGACAGCCTGTCCCCTGAAAAGTTGTCATAAATATAAAGGGAAGGCTAACCATCTTTAAATCTCTCCTGGCCGGAGGAAAAACCCTTTCACCTGTAAAGGGTTAAGAAGCTAGGATAACCTCGCTGGCACCTGACCGAAATGACCAATGAGGAGACAAGATACTTTCAAAGCTGGAGGGGGGGAAAAACAAACGGTTCTCTCTGTCTGTGTGTTGCCTTTGCCGGGACCAGAGCAGGAATGCAGGTAAGAACTCCTGTAAAGGGTTAATAAGCAATCTAGTTAGATATGCGTTAGATTTTGTTTTGTTTAAATGGCTGATAAAATAAGTTGTGCTGAATGGAATGTATATTCTGGTTTTTGTGTCTTTTTGTAACTTAAGGTTTTGCCTAGAGGGATTCTCTATGTTTTGAATCTCATTACCCTGTAAGGTATTTACCATCCTGATTTTACAGAGGTGATTCTTTTACCTTTTCTTCAATTAAAATTCTTCTTTTAAGACCTGATTGCTTTTTCATTGTTCTTAAGATCCAAGGGTTTGGGTCTGTGTTCACCTATGCAAATTAGTGAGGATTTTTATCAAGCCTTCCCCAGGAAAGGGGGTGTAGGGCTTGGGGGGATTTTGGGGGGGAAAGTCGTTTCCAAGTGGGCTCTTTCCCTGTTATTTGTTAGACGCTTGGTGGCGGCAGCAATAAAGTCCAGGGACAAAAGGTAAAATAGTTTGTACCTTGGGGAAGTTTTAACCTAAGCTGGTAAAAATAAGCTTAGGGGGGTTTTCATGCAGGTCCCCACATCTGTACCCTAGAGTTCAGAGTGGGGAAGGAACCTTGACAAGAGTTTACAATCTAACAAACCCAAAAACTGCAGCACCTCAGTCTTTTGGAGCAGAAACATCCTTGGTCTGCTGGCCTAACTGACATTATTTTGCATTGAGCAGCATTTATTTTTTAAGTGGCCAGCACATATGATGCTAGACTGTAAATTTATTTGTAGGAAGCCTTGACTTTCAGAATGAGAGAGTCTGAAGCTAAGCAGAGTTTAAGAAGTGCAAAGCCAGGCTAATGTAGCTGCACTCTGCCAGTTTCTGTCAGCAATAGGTATGCACAGAACCTGAACAAAACCAAGATCCTGGCCCCACTGAAGATATCCTGCCTGCCATGATCAGCAGATGAAAATTCCACCTAAGCTATATAAACCCAGCAGGATCCATCTGCTGAACCATCTGTGGGACTACTCACTAATATTATATCCCATCTGTTGTTTCACTGCCATTATGTTTGCCAGCCTTATCCTCACTCCATTATCGGAATATTTTTCTTTTCCCCCAGGCCTCCTCTGTACTCTTTTTGGTCACTGCCTTCCCAATCTGGAAAGGAGGTGCATAGCTACATTGACTTCAGTGGGGCCATGTGAATTCATGCCAGCTGGAGATCTGGCCTGGGGTGGGTGTTTGTTTAATTATTTTAAGAATTTGAGGCTTTATTCCTTCCTCCCATCCTCCATCAGCTTGAAATTAGTCTTCCTGGCTGCTTTCAGCCGGCCAACTGCAGCTTACCATACTTGATGCTCTGAGACTGCCCTCCCCACAAAGTGTATACGAGGAAGGGCAGGTACCTGGTTCATTAAATCAACCCCAAGTTCCATGCCAGGCACTTGGGAGTGGAGGACCAGGAGTGTTCATCCTGGCCCAGAGAGCAGACTTGGCCAATCCTCCAGCCTTGGGGTCAGTCACGACTCTGGGGCCAGCTCATCTGTCTGCCCATGTCAGGGCCTGGCTGTGGGTCCTGCTGTGTCCCAGCCAGTTGCTAAGTTGCAATGAGGAGATGAATAGCTGTCTCAGGGTTGAGCAGGGTCACGACACCAGGAAGTTGGGGTCAGGTGCCAGGTTACAGACACCAATTGAATAGCAGCGTCAAGGACAAACCAGAGTCAGAAGCTGGAGTCTAGGGTCTCCCACAGGAAGGTTAGGGTAAGCTTCTGCTTAAGGGGCAATCAATCCTTTCCCTTCCCTCCCCCTTCACAGGGAGGAGAAGGACCATGCAGGCCGCACCATCCATGGCA
This sequence comes from Caretta caretta, assembly GCF_965140235.1. Lineage (NCBI taxonomy): Eukaryota > Metazoa > Chordata > Testudines > Cheloniidae > Caretta > Caretta caretta. The sequence goes on from NC_134209.1 coordinate 14,102,170, forward strand.
CTTGCTTTGGGGCATTATGCATCCTTACTGACACAAGGAAGTCCCAGTCCCTGGGCTCCCTCATGGCTAGGCAATCAGGTGGGCTTGAGATCCCAAGCTGTAGTGTCCACACTGTTCATCTCAGCATGCTGGTGTGAATCTGCCTGCTTGGGCTGGGAGGCTTGCTCCCAGCTGCGATGTAGACATACCCCATACTTTAGTGACACTTTTTTGATTGTACAAAATGTGAGTATTTCCATGCAGGCAGCATTCCCTGCTCTTTCCCCTGACTGGATGAGGCTAGGGTTTGTACTCTGCCAGTGTGTCAAAGAAGGCCGTGCATTACAAATGCTGCTTGGGCAGCACTTTGAAAACAAAGGGGCCAGATCTCAACTGGCATAAATCAGCCATACTTCCTTCCTCCCACTTGTTTTTCTTATCTGTTTAGATTGTAATCTCTGTTAGGATATAGATATTCAGGCCTGCCTGTAAAGGCCTGTACTTTAAGAATTTAGGTGTATTCTTATCACTTGGCTAGTTAGAGGTATAAAAGAAAGAATCAAAATCACTGTCTGCCAATGTAAGGTCCTTCTCTTACTGTGACAGCCTGGGGCCCTGTTCTTAGGCTAAGGCCTTTGGCTAAGCAGCAGAGGCAGCCATAAACTGGGAAGCGAACGGTCACATCCTCACATTCCAAACTAGTCACATTGAAATAAGGTGCTATTGGGCTGTTAGGCACTATCAGGACAGGATTGTATGCCTATCAGCTCCAGAGAAAGGGAAGTGCCTAGAAAATGTAAAAGAAAACTTAGTTGGATAGCATCCTGTCTGGCAAGAACTCACTTATCAATACTGGGATGTGAAATCCTCACTTCTGTATTGTCTTGCCATTATAGTTCCCACTTTGCTATTGTTTGTCTGTATAATCTCTGTCTGGTTCTGTGATTGTTCCTGTCTGCTGTATAATTAATTTTGCTGGGTGTAAACTAATTAAGGTGGTGGGATATAATTGGTTACATAATCATGTTACAATATGTTAGGATTGGTTAGTTAAATTTTAGTAGAATGATTGGTTAAGGTATAGCTAAGAATATTACTATATAAATTAGGGGCAAACAGGAAGTAAGTTGGGATTCGGAAATAAGGAAAAGGAACTTGTATTTAAGCTTGCTGGAAGTTCACCCCAATAAACATTGAATTGTTTGCACCTTCGGACTTTGGGTATTGTTGCTCTCTGTTCATGTGAGAAGGACCAGGGAAGTGGGAGACTGAAGGAATAAGCTGTCTAACAATCTCTTTGGAACAGGGGCTGTGTTTGTACAGCACCAAGTACAGTGGGGCCCCAATCTTGCTTAATCTCACTACTTGTATTACATCAGTGCCTAGACAGCGATAGCAATATCTTTGGGAGGTCTTAAACTTAGTAAAGTATCATTATGGGCCAGGGATCATATATAATTCCATGGGGGGGGGGGCAGCAGTTCCTTCTGGACCCAGCAGAGAAGGTGATATACACAGAGGGAACTGACACAAATGCTGCTCTGTGTTGTTCTTGCTGCAAAACTGACACTAACATGAAAGTGAAGCTTTGCACTGGGGAGGGGAGATTGCTCAAACATTTAAAAGGACAGGACATCACATTCCTCCACCCTACTTTAAAAAACTTTCCCCAGCACAAAGGCGTTATTATTTGAATTGCTAACATAAAAAACTATATAACCCAACTAAAAATTGTGAGTGGACTACCACCTTGCAAGGTAGTACTCTGCCTTGGAATAGCAACTCACTAACTAACCAACTTCCATTCAGCTGCACACCTGGGGTTTCATGCTCTTGGGATAACAGGGGGATGGTGGTGCAGCAGCATCCCAAATAACAGGAACAGTCAGCAGTAAGGAAACAACTGGAGCTGGTACTAAAGTCATTGAAATGAGGGGTTGTAACAGCAGGAGGTTTGATCACAAGAACAAAAAGCCCTACTGGAACATTCCTGAACTCCAATATTTGTCGAGGCTGTGACTGGTCCATATGTTTCCATAAAATACCATTGGATAGTTTTACTATGAATGAAACAGGTCCCATGCACTTTACAATTTCTCCAGGTACCCATTTCACTTTGGAGCTGTAGTTGCAAGTCCACAGTAAAACAACAATGAGAAGTCTCATGTTGTCCATCAATTTGCATAGCTTGAGATTTGGCTGCATGTGAGGCAATATCAGGATGTAGCAGGTCCCAACAGGTACACAAAGATTGCTTCAAGAAAAGAGTTACTGGTGACTCCTGGATAGTAGCATGTGGTATATTCCTGTAGGCAAGCAAGAGAGTGTCCAGTTTCGGCTGATGACTCACAATGGATGTGTAGGCTCTTAAGGCATGCTTCCACTGAATGCATCTGATGAAGTGAGCTGTAGCTCACGAAAGCTTATGCTCAAATAAATTTGTTAGTCTCTAAGGTGCCACAAGTACTCCTTTTCTGTTTGAACAAAGCATTCAGCTACTCTGTGGCAGGATGGTATGGAACTGAGCTGAATTAATTTGAAGCTAGGAACCTCCAATTTTTCAGAACTGAAGTCTATTATCACTCGCCAACTGTCATAGCAAATCAAATTGTCTAGTCAAGCTACAAAAATGTCCAGTGGTCTTGGTCTCTGTAGTAGAAGTCATTCTGGAAACTTTTGGCCTTTTTGAATTGGCACAGACTAAGACCAAAAACCTATAACCATCTAAAGATCCTGAGAAGTCCATGTCAATGCATGTCTAGGGAGTATAAGGCCATGACCAAGGGTGTAGACTAGCTGGGCCAGGATCATGCTGTATTTGCTGTCATGTACAGCACTTCCCTCTCAATATTCTTGTCAATGCCTGGCCATCAGACATGACCCTGGGCTATGGCCTTCATCCATATAATGCCAAAATGAGCTATGTGAAAAACTTCCAAAACATGAAATACACTGGCTTATCACTGAAATGATTTTGAAATGATCACTTGCACTTCACAGAAGATGCAACTATAATTCACAGATAATTCACATATAATTCATGGTGATGTACTCCCTTAGAATTTGTGTAAACTGGGGATTCTTTTAATCTAACACTATACCTTGTAGTACCATCCACCTCACAAGAGAAAGCACATTATCCTTAGTGGTTTCTTTTATGTCTGTGCTAGTGATGAGTATCCTATCCATCAAACTGATATAGAACACTTAATCTGAAGTTGCTTGAGTATGGCATTGAATAGTACAGGAATGAGCTGAAAGTGGCAATGCCTATTGTTGCACATGTGCAGCAGCTAATGACAGAATTCCATGTTTCAATCAAACAACTGAAAGTAAGGGGCGATAATCCTTCAGCAAGGTAAAATGTCTACCATACAGATAGGTATGAAACTGCCAAATTCCAAAGATAACACTGAGATCTTCTATGTACAGTACTTCCTTGTGTAAACTAAACTGATGTAAGCATGATGACAAAACGCTAATGAATCGGCCATTAGCATATTGTGTTGAAGCAGGCTACGGATCTTTTGAAATGCTCTGGTATATGGCCTGTAGGTTAGGAACCCTTGTTCCAAAGAAACTTGTGACAACATCTGGTGATAGGTAGGTGCAGAAATTAGCAAGATGGCAGCTCCAGTATCAAGCCCTGTTCTTGTAAGAACTTCTTCAATCAAGGGCATGATCCAGATGCCATCTCTGACTCCAGCTTTTGATAACACATGCGGTGCTATTTTTTGATCAATGTAACTAGAGCTCTTCTCATGTTTCACATTATGAATTCCCAACTTCTATCCTTTCAGTAACACCTCCGGAGGGCTACCTCACAAGGAGAGTGCTGGCATATACTAGTTCAAACTGGATTCTCCAGAGACCAGGAGACAAAGAAAGGAGTTTGGGATAAATAGCCTGCTATTAAACAGACTTGGTACGTTCATTCTGATCCAGCAAATGGACAGGACATTCTTCCAAGAGGGGACCCCAGTCCTTCTTGGGAAAGGTTGGAAGGGCTTTGGAATTCTGAGGTCCCATAAGACTGATAAGCTTTTAGCAAGTGTATAGGAACTTTTATTATTTTTTGTTTGTTTTAAATATTTTCTCTATAATGCTCTTGCTTATAAAGGGCTGTGTGGTAACTTGTGGCAACTGGCAATTAAAGCTGTTCATAACCTGTGAAGATAAAGCAAAGCACAGAGTCTGGCCTGTTCAGGCAACCTGGCTTGCTGGGGATATCACAGTGTAGACAGGGAATTGTGCAGTCTGAGAGAAATGGCTGAGGAGCCGGGAGCCTAGAGTGGGAGCCCTTGAGGGACCAGGGAGGGGAACACAAGTGTGGTTGTCCTGAACTGTGACACAAGTAACAAGTCGCTCCATTGAATTGAACTGGCTATGGTGACTTACACCAGCTGAGGATCTGGCTCATTGCTTTGCTTTGATTATAGCTACAGAGACTGGAGAAGATCCCTTCCTATTCCAGGAGGAAGCTCAGATGATGCGGTAATCCCTATTATAGTAGGAGAGCTCATGAGGGAGGCAGAATCTGCCCCTCCCCCAGCATTTCAAAGGTGTGGTAGGGACCATGTCCTGACCTCGGTCAGCATTAGGGATGGGAAAGGGAAAGGAGACAGCAACACATCAGAAGAAGAGAGCAAGAACCCTGTGGGCTGGCCCTGTTAGCAGCAGCCCTACTTCTAGGATGGGCTCTGTGTGCGTGTACCAGTTTCCATGGCAGGTGCAGGGAAAGCATGGAACTTCTAGGAAGGCAGAAGCATCCTTAACAAATGTGCTGTGCCAGGCCCGATATCAAGACAATGTATCCAGGCACAAGAACCTGCAGAGACTAGAGTCGTTCTGCACTTTTCTTTTTAACATCACAAAAACAACACACAGTGATCTGCTGGGCAAGGTGGTATCAAATGCCAGCTGCAGTGGCGCAATACCTACAGCTCATCAGTGACCTTAACTGAAATGAGCATTTTTCTACATCTGTCTCTCTCTAGAAAATGGAGAACAAGCTTGAAATAAAGGGTGTCAATTGGGCACTTCAAGACATCAGTATTGAATGACTGGTAAATAGAAAAGGATTTTAAATACTGCCAAACTTAAATTCCATTGGTTTTATCATGGGTATACTATTAAGTATCCATGCGTATCATGGCACCTTCGAGATTAAATTTATCAGCTCTGCAATAGCTGTAGGGGAAGCTGGGAGGTGAATTACTGACAGGAAGAGTTGTGCTCTGGTGTGATAACTGGGCCTACAAATTTACCCTAATTGTGAGTTTAATTGTAAGATGCGAATGAACATTCCTCAGATGTCACAATAACCTGAAACAATAAATGTTGATGGGAAAAGGTCCAAAAGGGAGACAGGCTGAATTAGTCCAAACAAAAAGGGCTCCTGATCATTCAAGGACAGTGTTAAGATCATGCCTGGGAAATAAGAACAGGGAGTTCAAAAATCAGTTAGCCCAAATTGATGTTGTACATTAGGCTATTGACAGGTTTCAGAGTAGCACCCTAACCCTAACCCTAAATTGGTTAGTCTCTAAGGTGCCACTGGTACTCCTTTTTATTAGGCTATTGGTATATAAAATAAGGTGGGCATGAGCTATCCCACCCTTCACTCCCTTTTTGGGTCCTTAAAGAGACTTTTGGAAAAAATTGGTACTGGAGTGAACTTCACCATCATGACTGCCCCTTTCGCTGTTTCCTGGGACCCAGGGCCTCCTTCATCCTAATCCTAAGAGATGTCCAAATCAGACCGGGTCAGAGAGATGGACTCAGATGACATCACAATTCTACCAGCTCTGGATGAATTCCCAAACACCCCTCACATGTGAGACTGTCTCCATACCCCGACCCTGCAGTCAGTGCCTTTCCTTACCTACCTTATTTCTTCTTTCCTATCACACTCCTTTTTCCTTCTGTCTAGTAAGGATCTGGCTTAGCTGGTCAAGTCTGTACATTTTATAACACTGCTATGATGAGCCTGTGACCAAAAAAGCAATTAAAAATAGTGCCTTAAAGAGCCCGATGCTGGTTAAAGTTTGCTAAGTCTCAGAGGGGCTGATAAGACCATGGGCTGGGCCTGTGTTTTTCCAGCAGTGAGGCTGCAAGTGAGAGTCAACACCAGAGACAGAAGCTGCATTTTCTCTTTGCTGTTCTTTTCTCTCCCATTTTGTGTTTCTTGTTTTGTCATCTTAGGACTTCAACAACAACAGCAATAAAAGTGCCAGCCCATCTTAGCTAAGCTCCTTTCCCCTAAAAAGGACAGTTATTACCATCTTTTATACCAACTAACAGGCTGCCAAATGGGGGTGGTGTGTGAATTCCTTCTAAAAACTCTCTACAGCTGAAGGGAACATCGGGAGTTGTTAAAAATGACAGCTTTATTTAATAAGTTATATTTTAGATACTTTAGCTGTTTTTCCTTTTCTGTATCTTTAATAGAGGCTCTGTCCTTGCCTCCGTGGGTCCCGTGTTTCCTGGCGGATTTCGCTAGCCTCAGAGGCTCACTGTGACCTGCCACGTAACTCTTCTTTCTCTAGAGACAATGGTCACAGTCTACTGAGCCATTTTCATAATAAGCCAGCAAGGGAGGTGAGGAGAAGTTATCCTTCCTTGCACAGTCTCTGTTGTCTCCCAGTCTCAGTGATTAATCAGGTGGCAAATGTGCGGGGGGAAGCCCGGGCCTACCCTCTACTCTGGGCTCCAGCCCAGGGACCCTAATAGTATCAGCTATGGTAGCTGACCTTTTAGAAACATGACATGTACAATTCCCTGGGCTACTTCCCCCACAGCAACCCTCACTTCCTCAAGCTCTACTTCACCCTTACCTCAGGGCCTCCTTCCTTGTGCCTGATATAGTGTGTACTACTCAGCCTCTCCAACAGCGCAACTTCCTCCCACACCTCCTGACATGCACCCCCACCTGACTGACTGGGAGGCTTTTAACTAGTTTCAGCCAGCCCCTGATTGGCTTCAGGTGTCCCAATCAACCTAGCCTTCTCCCTGCCTTCTGGAAAGTTCTTAATTGGCCCCAGGTATCTTAACTGACCTGGAGCAGCTTCCATTTCACTTAACCTGGTACCAGGGATTTGTTTAGCCTGGAGCTAATATATCTATCTCCCACTACTTTTCTATAGCCACCTGGCCTTGCCCTGTCACATGGGTTAACAAGATGTTTAATGGTGTGTTTCCCATGGTATTAAGCTGGCTGAGAACTTTGCATACCAAACCTGAACCTTGTTTAATATTGCTTGATGTTGGACAGTAACTGGATTGTGTTAACACCTTTGACTCTTTGGGCCTAAGTATTCCATCTAAATTAATACAACAGATCATACATGCAGGATCCAAGAGATTACTAATGAGGGCTTAGTCCTAAATCTCTTGCAGTGCCAGGAGAGAGGAAGGCACGAGACAGAGCAATGGTAACACACAGGAAGGTGGGTGGTGAAAAAGACAAAGCTCTGAAATATTGAAGAAGGACCTAAAAACAGTTGGAGTGGCAGCAGGATTAAGTCAAGGAGTCTCAAGGTGTGTCTGGGTCAACTCAAGCAGGCCTGGCCTAAGCCTGAAATAATGTACAGATATGATGGCAGGTTCACAGATTCCAAGGCCAGAAGGACCACTGCCAACATCTAGTCTGACCTCATGTATAGCACAGGCCAGAGAACTGCCCCAAAATAACTCCTACCACAGATCTTTTAGAAAAAAAACCCCATCCCATCTTGATTTTAAAATGGTCAGTAATGGAAAATCCACCATGACCCATCCGTGCTGTTGCAACCCCATTGCTATTTTTAGGCATTAACTGGAGTAGAGCTAGCATGTGTCTCTGTCTACCCATGATGGGAAGCATACTTCCAGCTGCTGTGTGTACTTTAGAGATTAATGCAATTTCCCCTGCAAAAGTTGGGATGACCTGAAGTGAGCTGTAGCTCACGAAAGCTTATGCTCAAATAAATTGGTTAGTCTCTAAGGTGCCACTAGTACTCCTTTTCTTCTTTCAGAAAGTATACTGCATTGCTAACTCAAATTGTTCTCAAGATACTGGCTGCTACAATCATGTTGTAGCTGAAATGAAATGAAAAGAAAGAAATCAGAATAACAATATTAACCTCTAGTATCTTATTATAGAAATTAATACTGTATGCCATTAGAAAAATGAGAATCCCAGCTATGTAATGATATATTTGATTCATTCCCTTTGGCTTCATGGGAGATCTGATTACAGCTTGTCATTGTTCTTTCAAACTACCAATGCTTTGCTGACACTGGCCCACTATAGAAAATAGCAGGGCTTGGCCCAGATTAATTTTCCCTTCCTATTATTGGGCTGCACTTCTATTCCAGTTTTGGTTACTTTAAAATTTCTTAAACTTTTAATTTACCTTGTATCTACTATTATGACATGACAATCACAAGATGTTAAAAGATGCTTGATTTTCTCAAGAGTTTATTTTAATTGTCTGACAGCTGTTATAGTCAATGTCATAGTCACAGTGAATTCTTCAGACTGGGAAAATGTGGCTCTCACCACATAAATTTGGGAATGTGCCTATGTATTCATAAATATTTGAACACATTTATAGTGATCTAAACTTTTTGAGTGATTTTACTTTGTATGAAGGCATTGGAAGTACTAGATAATATCTGGCATTCTTGGACATCAGCATTAAGTGTAATCTTTGTACCTGAGGCAAAAAGTTCCATCATTTTAACTTCATTTTAAAAATACCCTTGATCAAATAATTTTGATCTTAACAGTACAGATGGATGGATTGCTATCTGCTGGAAATGAACTGCTACATCTGATTTTAAAAGCATGCACCTCTAGTAGCTCAACTGAAGGATCACAACTGTTGGCTATGACCTGCTAGTTGACTAATAAACTTCTCTCTATGTCTTCTAGCCACTAGATGCCATTGGAAGGCATGAGATGCACTGTCGGAGGGATGGGGGTTCCACGACCACTGCTCCCAAGAGAAGGAGGAGGGTGATGGTGGTCGGGGACTCTCTCCTCAGGGGGACTGAGTCATCTATCTGCCGCCCCGACCGGGAAAACTGAGAAGTCTGCTGCTTGCCAGGAGCTAAGATTCACAATGTTATGGAGAGGCTGCTGAGACTCATCAAGCCCTTGGATTGCTACCCCTTCCTGCTTCTCCATGTGGGCACCAATGATACTGCCAAGAATGACCTTGAGCAGATCACTGCACACTACGTGGCTCTGGGAAGAAGGATGAAGGAGTTTGAGGCACAAGTGGTGGTCTCGTCCATCCTCCCCGTGGAAGGAAAAGGCCCGGGTAGAGACCGTCGAATCGTGGAAGTCAACGAATGGCTACGCAGGTGGTGTTGGAAGGAAAGCTTTGGATTCTTTGACCATGGGATGGTGTTCCAAGAAGGAGAAGTGCTAGGCAGAGACGGGCTCCACCTAATGAAGAGAGGGAAGAGCATCTTTGCAAGCAAGCTGGCTAACCTCGTGAGGAGGGCTTTAAACTAGGTTCACCGGGGGAAGGAGACCAAAGCCCTGAGGTAAGTGGGGACGTGGGATACTGGGAGGAAGCATGAGCAGGAGAGCACGAGAGAGCAGGGCACCTGCCTCATACGGAGAAAGAGGGACAATCAGCGGGTTATCTCAAGTGCCTATACACAAATGCAAGAAGCCTGGGAAACAATCCTGGAGAACTGGAAGTCCTGGCACAGTCAAGGAATTATGATGTGGTTCGAATAACAGAGACTTGGTGGGATAACTCACATGACTGGAATACTGTCATGGATGGATATAAACTGTTCAGGAAGGACAGGCAGGGCAGAAAAGGTGGGGGGAGTTCCATTGTATGTAAGAGAGCAGTATGACTCCTCAGAGCTCCGGTATGAAACTGCAGAAAAACCTGAGTCTCTGGATTAAGTTTAGAAGCGTGAGCAACAAGGGTGACGTCGTGGTGGGAGTCTGCTATAGACCACCAGACCAGGGGGATGAGGTGGACGAGGCTTTCTTCTGGCAACTCACGGAAGTTACTAGATCGCAGGCCCTGCTTCTCATGGGAGACTTCAATCACCCTGATATCTGCTGGGAGAGCAATACAGCGGTGCACAGAGAATCCAGGAGGTTTTTGGAAAGTGTACGGGACAATTTCCTGGTGCAAGTGCTGGAGGAACCAACTAGGGGCAGAGCTCTTCTTGACCTGCTGCTCACAAACCGGGAAGAATTAGTAGGGGAAGCAAAAGTGGAGGGAAACCTGGGAGGCAGTGACCATGAGATGGTCGAGTTCAGGATCCTGACAAAAGGAAGAAAGGAGAGCAGCAGAATACGGATCCTGGACTTCCGAAAAGCAGACTTTGATTCCCCCAGGGAACTGATGGGCACCATCCCCTGGGAGAATAAAATGAAGGGGAAAGGAGTTCAGGAGAGCTGGCTGTATTTTAAAGAATCCTTATTGAGGTTACAGGGACAAACCATCCCGATGTGTGGAAAGAATAGTAAATATGGCAGGTGACCAGCTATGCTTAACAGTGAAATCCTTGCTGATCTTGAACACAAAAAAGAAGCTTACAAGAAGTGAAAGATTGGACAAATGACCAGGGAGGAGTATAAAAATATTGCTCAGGCATGCAGGAGTGAAATCAGGAAGGCCAAATCACACCTGGAGTTGCAGCTAGCAAGAGATGTTAAGAGTAACAAGAAAGGTTTCTTCAGGTACGTTAGCAACAAGAAGAAGGTCAGGGAAAGTGTGGGCCCCTTACTGAATGAGGGAGGCAACCTAGTGACAGAGGATGTGGAAAAATCTAATGTACCCAATTCTTTTTTCACCTCTGTTTTCACGAACAAGCTCAGCTCCCAGACTACTGCACTGGGCAGCACAGCATGGGGAGGAGGTGACTAGCCCTCTGTGGAGAAAGAAGTGGTTCGGGAGTATTTAGGAAAGCTGGATGAGCACACGTCCATGGGGCCAGAAGCACTGCATCCGAGGGTGCTAAAGGAGTTGGCGGATGTAATTGCAGAACCACATTATCTTTGAAAACTCACAGTGATTGGGAGAAGTATGGGCTGGATGAATGGACTATAAGGTGGATAGAAAGCTGGCTAGATTGTCAGGCTCAACGGGTAATGATCAATGGCGCCATGTCTAGTTGGCAGCCGGTATCAAATGGAGTTCCCCAAGGGTCAGTCCTGGGGCCGGTTTTGTTCAATATCTTCATTAATGATCTGGAGGATGGTGTGGATTGCACCCTCAGCAAGTTTGCAGATGACACTAAACTGGGAGGAGAGGTAGATATGCCGGAGGGTAGGAATAGGATACAGAGGGACCTAGACAAATTAGAGGATTGGGCCAAAAGAAATCTGATGGGGTTCAACAAGGACAAGTGCAGAGTCCTGCACTTAGGACCTAAGAATCCCATGGCCCGCTACAGACTACAGACCGAATGGCTAGGCAGCAGTTTTGCAGAAAAGGACCTAGGGGTTACAGTGGACGAGAAGCTGGATATGAGTCAACAGTGTGCCATTTTTGCCAAGAAGGCCAATGGCATTTTGGGATGTATAAGTAGGAACATTGCCAGCAGATCAAGGTACGTGATCGTTCCCCTCTATTTGACATTGGTGAGGCCTCATCTGGAGTACTGTGTCCAGTTTTGGGCCCCACACTACAAGAAGGATGTGGAAAAATTGGAAAGAAGTACAACAAAAGGAGGGCAACAAAAATGATTAGGGGACTGGAACACATGACTTATGAGGAGAGGCTGAGGGAACTGGGGATGTTTAGTCTTCAGAAGAGAAGAATGAGGGGGGATTTGATAGCTGCTTTCAACTACCTGAAAGGGGGTTCCAAAGAGGATGGATCTAGACTGTTCTCAGTGGTAGCTGATGACAGAACAAGGAGTAATGGTCTCAAATTGCAGTGGGGGAGGTTTAGGTTGGATATTAGGAAAAACTTTTTCACTAGGAGGGTAGTAAAGCAGTGGAATGGGTTACCTAGGGAGGTGGTGGAATCTCCTTCCTTAGAGGTTTTTAAGGTCAGGCTGGACAAATCATCCTGGCTTGGATGATTCATTTTGGAATTGGTCCTGCTTTGAGCAGGGGGTTGGACTAGATGACCTCCTGAGGTCCCTTCCAACCCTGATATTCTATGATTCTATGATTCTATCATGCTGACAAAAAGCCACATTCTGCCCGCCTTTTATAACTAGGTGTGATGAAGAACAGATTGTTGGCAAATAGATTTTAAAAACATTACTTTATTTTCTTGGCACTCAAGATTCCCCAGCTCACTCCCCCAATATTTAAAATCAATGTTCAAGTCCACTGATGTGTTGCACTTTCCCTAACATTTCAGATGTACCAGGAATACGAGATACTTGTGTCTTTGGGGAATTATTTTTAAAAATTGTTGTTTAAAGAAATACACACACAAGTGTTTAGACTTCTCCAGCTGTAGTTAGGCATCTAGGACCAGATTTTCAAAGGTATTTTGGTGCCTAGAGATGCAGATAGGCACTGAGTGGGATTTTCAAAAGTGCCAAGGACCCAGACCCTCAAAAGTATTCATGTACCTAACTCCTATTGATTTCAGTGGCAGTCAGGTGCCTACATACTCTTAAGGATCTTATTTATTTCAGTGAGAGTTAGGCAGCTATACACTTGTATAAACCCCTGTAGGCATCTATCTCCATTTTTAGGCATCTAAATACCTCTTAAAATTCTGCTCTCTCCTAATATGTTGTTACAAGTTGCAGTGGGGAAGGTTTAGATTGAATATTAGGAAAAACTTTTTCACTAAGAGGGTGGTGAAACACTGGAATGCGTTACCTAGGGAGGTGGTAGAATCTCCTTCCTTAGAGGTTTTTAAGGTCAGGCTTGACAAAGCCCTGGCTGGGATGATTTAACTGGGAATTGGTCCTGCTTCGAGCAGGGGGTTGGACTAGATGACCTTCTGGGGTCCCTTCCAACCCTGATATTCTATGATTCTATGATTCTATGATACTATTCTAGAGTAACATGAGCCTGATTATATTCTTACCACATCACTGGTTTCCTGTTTCCTATTGCAATGTATATGAAGAAGAACTGACCCAACCCTACCATGATAATCCTTTAACAGCAATAAGAATTTCCATAGCTGTTAGTTTTCAGTTCATTAGGGACTGAGGAAGTACTAAGTGCCACCATCTGTACCTTAGGTACTTCAACTCTCTGTGCCTATTTAGGAATTATTGTTAAAATAAATTGTATTTAACCATGACCCCTTCTTGGGGACGCACATAATCTGAATTTTTGAGCTACCTTTCCTCCTGGGAAAGGCTCTAACAGAAAGAACCTTGTCTTTGTGAATGAGAGCCATTGTCTGCCCTTTTCCCCCCAATAAGCAAAGACAGGTTTTTTATGAGTGTGGAGTTTCCTGAAGTGGAGGCTCTGTTTGGCTGCAAATCTTTATTCAGCATTAGGGCTGGCAGGCGTTGAGGCTGTACCAACTATTGATGCTACCTCAGCTGCTGAGAAGAAGGCAGGGGGTCAGATTTTCAAAAGAGCTCAGGTCCCACCGAGAACAATGAAGAAACCTCAGCCCCCTCCCGCCCCGCCCTCCCTCCCAGTGGGAACAATGAGAGCTGCTTGGCACTGAGAGTTATTTAAAATCCAGCATTGGCGTTTTGGACACCTTACACATTTACTGAGTCAGGTACATCTGAACTGCAAGCTTTGGCTGCAGAGTCTGACTTCTAATAGCAAACTGTGTGGTTTATCAGCAAGAAATGTTTGGAGTCTTTCCAGTGATAATGCTGGTGGAAGAGAGGTCATCCATGCTCATGGCCTATATCCATTACAATTCATTGGAAATGTTTCCTTGCCTTATTTTGTATAAATAATTTTGAAGCAAAATAAAGGCAAACAATGCTGAAAAGACAAAAAGATGTTGAGTTTCAAAGAGAATCTTTGCATGTGTTACAGCTCAAAGGGGAGTCCTTGAAGTCTTGTTTATACCTTCTCTCCAATTGTCATAGATTCCTAGATGCCAAGGGTAGAAGGGACCATTGTGATCATCTAGTCTGATCTCCCATACAGCACAGGCCAGAGAACTGCCCAAATAATTCCTAGAGCATGTCTCTTAGAAAAACATCCCATCTTGATTTAAACATTATCAGTGCTGGAGAGTCCACCAGAACCCTTGTTAAATTGTTCTAATGGGTAATTACTCTCACTGTTAAAAACTCTCACTTTATTTCCAGTTTGAATTTGTCTAGTTTCAACTTCAATCCACTAGATCATGTTAGACCTTTCTCTGCTAGATCAAAGAGTCCATTATCAAATATTCCCCCCCCCATGTTGGTAGATTTATAAAAGGAAAGTTTGTGGTGGTGCACAGAGGTGGGCATATACACCTGTAAAGTGCTTGGTCTTGCTAAGAGGAAGTGTACCATAGAAAGCCAGAAGGAAAGCATAGAACCATATATGAAAATATTAATAGCATCATATGAAGATTTGTTCATAGAGAATGGGTGCCTTCCAGCAACATACAAGATACATTTAAGAGAAGACACAGAATCGGTGGTACATGCTACACAAAAAGTTCCACAAGTCTTAAGAACATGGCTAGAAGAAGATCTGCAAAACATGACAGCAAATGGTATCATTCAGAGACTAGAAGAAACAACAGATTTGGTTCACTCCTCCATAACTGTAGAGAAAAAAGAAGGGGGACTACAGCTGTGTATATTCATACAAAACCATAAAGAGAGAACACTTCCATTTGCCTACAAGAAGTAAACTATTTGTCTGAGATGGTAGGAGCTAAATTCTTTAGCAAATTAGATGCATCAACAGGATTTTATCACACAGAGAACTCCTAGATCTGTATTTTCAGCACACCATTTGGCAAACAGTGCTTCCTAGGATAGTCTTTTGGACTATGTTAGTTTCTAGAAGTGTTTCAGCGTATGAGCCAGATGCTAGAGAGTCTAGCAGGTGTGAAAGTGTATGTAGATGACATGATAATTTTGGGCAGCACTGCCATTGAACGTCAGGAACAAGTGAGGAGGGTACTAGAAATTGTGAGAGCTAATAACCTTAAACTGAATAAAGGCAATGTCAATTTCAAGTTATGGAAATAGCATAATTGGGAGAGATGGACCTCAAGGGGAATATTACCTGATGAATCAAAGATTCGGGCAACATCGAACATTCTGACACCTGAAGATGAAAAGGGAATTCAAAGACTGCTAGACATGTTGAATTGTGCCCTCAGGTTCATACCTAACTATAAGATCTCAAAACTCGTCGAAAACATCTCCTCCACAAAGGGCATGGATGCCAGACCATGAAAGAGAGTTCAATGACTTAAAGCACATTCTAACATCAGCTCCAGTGCTGCAATTTTTTTGACCCACTGAAAAGCATTTAACTCTCGACAGCTGCCTTGCGGAGAGGACTGGGAGTAGTACTATTACAGTGTTATGGAAATGATTAGTTGCCAGTCTCATATGCATCTCTGGCTATGACAGCCACAGAGAAAATGTATGCACAAATTGAAAAAGAGGTCTGGTATATGGATGGACAAGGTTTCATGACTTTCTTTCTGGCTATAGCTTCAGAACAGAAACTGATCACAAACCACTGGTTGCAAAACACAAAAAGGGACTTAAGGAAGCACCACCTAGGATACAACCTAGTTCTGCGTGTAGTAGGATGTGATCCTTGAGTTCCAATCTGGACCTCAAGAGCATATGATCCATCTGACAATTCACAGCATGATTATCTAGAAAAAACGGTAAACATACATGTGAACATGATAAAAGTATCATACACTGTATCTCTGGGCATATGGGATGGATTGGAGATAGAAACAGCTAAAGATAAAAATGACAAGCAGTGATACAAGTAATAAGTAAAGGAGGAAACCATGACCTCTTCCCACCTGCCTATTACCACTACAGAAATGAGCTTTCAGAGATCTCAGGAGTCCTCTTAAGGGGGACACAGATCATGGTTCCCACAATGATGATAAGGAAAATATTGGAATGAATACATGAAGGGCACCTGGGAATGACCGAACCAAAAGGAGAGCTGGAGAAGTTGTATTCTGGCCAAAGATGAAGACTGAAGACATGGCGTGCAGGTGTGGAACATGTCAGATGGACAGAGTTTCCCAGCAGAGAAAAACCCAATGATTTTGCACAAACAATTTGGAGTTCCACGGATCAAAATTGGAGTTGACATGCTCAACCTGATAAGAGATGGTCACCTGGTTATAGCAAGACTATTTTACCAGTTTCCCAGAAGTAGTCACACATGAAAATACTCCCACAATCACAGTTGTCAGGCACATTAAATCTGTATTTGCACATCATGGAATTCCATGAACAGTAATAACTGACAAAGAGCCACAATTCAAGAGTAGGGAATATATGCATGTGACAGGTTTCAGTTGGTCCACCGAGCAGCTTGGGGGCGGTGGGGAGCTACTGCCTCACCGGCAGGCCTTGGTCACACCTTTCCGTCACTAGGGAATTAGCGGAGGGAGGTGTGCTGGCCAGAGTCAGGGGCACGCCCCTCAGGCAGGGAGAGCGCTGGCAAGAGTCTGTGGCGTTGTCAGGATTCTGCTACCCAAGGCGGGTTGGCCGGGGTAGGAGAACACAGCCCCCCCCCCCCCCCCAACTCCATTGCTTTCCAGCCCAGGGCCCTGACAGTGGCAGTAGGAGAGGGTCCCACCACTGGGTCAGCGGGGAGCCATCCGCAACACGCTGACCAAATAGACCCACCGCACTGTGCAGTTCTGCCCCTGGGCTACTTCCTACCCGGTCTCTCGAGCGGGTCCCTCTGGTCCCTCCATCTCGTCAGGGTATTCAGCTGCTGGCAGCTCCAGCTCCCACTCCACGTCATGCTGGCCCGGGTTACTGCCTGGCTCCTCCAGTTCCTCCAGGTACTCCTCCAGTTCCTCCAGGCGGCTGGCAGTCCTGGTAGCCCCAGTCCTTCCTCCAGGTCAGGTTTCTCTGGGTCCAGGGCGTCCCCTGGCTCGGCAGCAGGGTCTGAAGGGAACAGCCAGCAGCCTTTGTCTCCCTCCCTCCCTGGTGCTGCCCTGACTGGGCCAAGGGACCTGCCCTTTGTACTTCCTGTTCCACCCCTCCATTTCCAGAGTTGGAGTAAATTTGGTCTGGCCCTGCCCACTCAGGCTGAGAGAGTGGCTCTTTACCCTCCGGTTCAGAGGGAAGCCACCCTGGCTCCTTACAGTGCACTTCGCTAAAATGTATGACTTTCATCATGAAACATCAAATCTCAGATAACCTCAAACCAGTGAATTACCTCAACGTGAAGTATGTATAGGGACAAACTTGCTCAAAAAAGCAGTGGAAGAAAGAGAAGAAAGTTACCTATTGAACTCCTCTACAACAGATGTATAAACACTAGATTACCAGGTATGGGACTAAAAACAAAAAGGATGACCGAGGACTCAGTGATAGTGAGGAAAAGACTGGGAAAATACAAACAGACACAATATTACAATGAAGGGGCAAGACCTCTTCCACAAAGCAAAGCCTTGGGGAGAATTTGGCAAGATACAGCAATTAAAGAACAGTAATCTTGCTCTTACTTGAGATCACAGACCAAGGCGAAATCATACAGAGAAACCATAAGCATCTGCTCAAGATACCTGAGAGCTTGGCTGAGACATGTGAAGTGAGAGCACAAACACAAGTTGAAAACAATTCACAAGCTGACCCTGTTAGTGACCATGAGACTGAATTGTCCTTTACAGAGGATTTGCAGTACAGCCGGTGGGGAAGACTGCTGCAGCAAGTGTTGTGTGAGAACAACCTGAAGGGCTGTTAAACCAGTGATAATATTTGTAATTGCTTGATAGTTTAATTGATTTGTGTTTTCGTTCAGTCTGGGAATTTAGAAAGGGCTCTAACAAAGGGAAGATATGCTACAGAGTTAAGCCCTTCAGGAAGTATAGAGATACCACACTTCCTATGTGCTTTTCACGCCATCTTTGATTTCCTGTGCTATACTTCCGTCTGAAGGCAGAAACAAAGAAACCCAGAATGAGGAAGTCACAGGCTGCAGCTATGCACAGTCGTAGACACTTTATCTCATTTCTGTACATAAACTCTTTATTATGAACAGGAACTATCTTGACACTGGTCTGCTCATCAGTAAGATACTACCCTAATAACTCTGCTAGTGGCTCTCAAGCACACGCTACAGGATAGCGTATTTAGATAATGGAGCTGATTCTGCACTGTGGTGACTCCTGTGTTGTTATGTATCTACATATAAAGAGGGTGTAAAACCACCATCCTGATCTGGCAACATTTTAGATGTATTTTTGCATTTGCTGTGAAGAGATGTAAATGACTACATAAGAGGCAAAGCATGGAAGAATCACACCTAATAAATACTGCTCAGCTCTGTGTTTGGTGAACTAGTCAGGACCTTGTTCTTCTAGTGTTTGAGACATGTAGGAGAGAGTGGCTGGGTGTTTTGCTCTCTCCCCTCCTTTCTTTAGTGCTGTCAATAACAAAGAATCTTAAAATTGTACCCTGGTGAAAAAGTCTTTTAGTACAAAGGTGCCTTCATGTTGTGTGGTGTATCCTGTAGACAGATGTGCCTTTTAATGGCTTCCATCTCCCGGTGACTCTCTGAGGTATCAAAAATCTTCTTTTTTTTTTTAAACTAAATTCAGCAATGACACCTCAGCTGTGTTCTCATGTGGAGGCCTCTGTCTCTGAGTGTTTGCCGTTAGAGAGGCACCTGCCTTTTGTACATTTTGTACATTTGTATCTGCTTTTTGTACATTTCCATGAGCAGATATTACCTCCAAGAGCTAAATTCCTTCCTTCCTTCCCTCTTTTTATGCAGAAGTTGGATGCCATTTCTTTCAATGAGCATCCCAAGAAACAGCTATGTTAAAAGAATTTAAAGTTGCAAAGTCAAGCACTCAAAAGTTAGGAAATTCCAGAATTAAGGTTACCCATGCAACCTTAATTTGGCATACTTGTGTGTATACATAACAGTAGTCCTTTAATTATATGATCACATGGTCTTTTTTTCTACAGGACCCCAGCCTCACTAGTTGAATGAATAGATACTCAATCTTTCTTTTTGTCCTCCTTGGACAGTGTTTGGCCTGTGGTCTTATTTACTAGCCACCATCCAAACCCCGCACTGAAATCAGCATTATTAATTTTCTCATGAGCCTTTCTACAACACACATCATTAAAGTATCTGAGAACTTCACAAATGTTAATGAATCTATGTCCACAACTCCCCATGAAGTGAGGTGGGTTGATCTGCCTGATTCAGCCCAAAGATTTGAATGTGGGTCTCTCATACCTGGGCTATTGGCTATTTAGGGGTGGGACTATCTCAGTGTCTCCTGTTGAAGGTGTTCCATGTCACAGAAATAATTAAATATTCATCGGGATGACTCTTTGGCCCAGTGGTTCAGGCACTCGTGGAATATGGAAAAGATTGGTTCAAGTTCCTGTTCCAATGAATATCTAATAATTCAAAATGAGTGTTGAACTATAACATACTGTTTTTTAAAGAAAATAGAATTCATAGTTGAAACAGGTGTATACTCCCAGCTGTCATAGTTTGTTCCAATGGTTAATCACACTCACTGTGAAACAAATGTTTGCCTTATTTCTAGTTTGCACGTGTTTGGCTTTAATTTTCAGCCACTGGTTCTTGTTCTGCCTTTCTCTAGTAGATTAAAGAGCCCCCTAGTACCCAGTATTTTCTCCCTGTGAAGGTCCTTGGACATTATATGTCATTTGAGCCACCTGAGTTCAGTTCCCCACCCCCTCACAGACTTCCTGTGTGACCGAGGACTAGTCTCTGTGCTTCAGTTCCCTGACTGCAAAATGGGATAAGAGCAATTCTCTACCTCACAGAAGTGTATAAGGAGAAACACATTACAGACTAGCATGTGCTTAGATAGCATGGTACCTAAGAAAACAGAGAAGGGTGAGGATGGGCAAAATTATTCACAGCCCAGTTTGGTTTTTGGTGTTTCTTCCTTGTCATTTGTTATGAAATATTATTATTGCCTGGCCTTCAGCCTCTGCTCTGTATAGTCTAAGGGATGGTTCTTATCTTGTAAATAGGTAGCACTGCCACATTTTCATTCTCATACCAATGGAAAGGGATTTGGGCCCTTGTCCAGCCACCACATTCTGTTATGAAATCTCTGCAGTACTTGAGTTTCACCAGGGAACAACGTTCGCCTGAAATCTCAGCTTTTTTGCTTTTGGCAGTTAAAATTAGACCCTAATGTCGCTTGAACATATTATATTCGTACCCAATTTGTTATTGATGTTTGCTTCCCACGTCACATATTTTTGTCATGTTTCTCAGGGCCTCACTGTCTCGCTTATGCTAATATCTCCATTGATGGGGTGTGATTAGGAGCTTTCCTCCCAGCCTATGGTGAATGCGGTAGAAATCTCAATAGAAGAAATGGAAAATTACAGCTAATGTGTAAAAACCTCTTGTGCCTTCCTGCTCTCTTTCTACTGCCAAAATGCAACTAGACTTGCCTCTTTGTATTTATCAATTTAGACATCACCAGTTATTAAGATACGGTGTCAAATTCTGCAGATTAACTCAACCAGTCACCAAACTACTGATTCTTCATGGAATAATTTATCTAGGAACGAACTGCTTCATGACTATCTTGACTTGATGTCGTGGAATCCGTTTTGAGATGCTGGAGTTGTGATGGGTGCTGTTCCTACAGATACAGAACGTTCTGTCTTACCTTTCCAGTGGTCAGAAAAGAACTGATCTCCCTGAGTGGGCTATTTCTTTGTTCTGTTCAAGTTTTCATACTATGCCCAGTACCATGGTATCTGAGTGCCTTCCAGGAGCATGCCAAGTGATGTAACTAGCATCTGTCATGTGTGGTTTATTCTTTCTCCTTTCCTCTCCCTAGGGGGAAAATGGTGTGAGGATTTTTCTGGTTTTCTTTACATCTCATGAGCTGTATTTTTGTGATTGATAAGCAAGGTCTAAGACGTGCACCTTGCAATTTGAATGGCCTTTTTTTTGGCATCTATATCCTATTGTAAATATAACTGATGTGCAGTCTACATGGGGCACTCAGACCTAAGAGAAAGGACTTGGGTGTAATGAACACAAGGAAAATTCTTTATTGGGGTTGCTAGACACACACAGACCTGTAGATCCCTAGTTTCCAGACTGAGTTTGTGCTGCAGTGTTACCACAGTATTGTTCAAATCCTGGCCCAGATTAAGCAATCACCTCATCTGCAATACAATACACTGCTATCTGAACCTGAGCAGGTGGGGGGAGAGTTGCAGATGTGGCAGGTAAACAAACATCCAATACAATCATTCATCACCTTCTAACAAGCAGCAGCCCATCATTAAATGATGATACTCACTTTCATTGTCCGGTACCTCAATCTCTCCAAACAACTTTAATGGACAAATGAAACAAAAGTATGGTCCTGAGCACACTGTCCCTGATCCAAAACCCATTAAAAACAGTGAAAACCAGGAAGAATTAATAGGGGAAGCAAAAGTGGAGGGGAACCTGGGAGGCAGTGACCATGAGATGGTCGAGTTCAGGATCCTGATGCAAGGAAGAAAGGAGAGCAGTAGAATACAGACCCTGGACTTCAGAAAAGCAGACTTTGATTCCCTCAGGGAACTGATGGGCATGATCCCCTGGGAGAATAACATGAGGGGGAAAGGAGTCCAGGAGAGCGGCTGTATTTAAAAGAATCCTTATTGAGGTTACAGGGACAAATCATCCTGATGGGTAGAAAGAATAGTAAATATGGCAGGCGACCAGATTGACTTAACAGGAAAATCCTTGCTGATCTTAAACTCAAAAAAGAAGCTTACAAGAAGTGGAAGATTGGACAAATGACCAGGGAGGAGTATAAAAATATTGCTCGGGGGTGGAGGAGTGAAATCAGGAAGGCCAAATCACACCTAGAGTTGCAGCTAGCAAGAGATGTTAAGAGTAACAAGAAGGGTTTCTTCAGGTATGTTAGCAACAAGAAGAAAGTCAAGGAAAGTGTGGGCCTCTTACTGAGTGAGGGAGGCAACCTAGCGATGGATGATGTGGAAAAATCTAATGTACTCAATGCTTTTTTTGCCTCTGTCTTCACAAACAAGGTCAGCTCCCAGACAACTGCACTGGGTAGCACAGCATGGGGAGGAGGTGACCAGCCCTCTGTGGAGAAAGAAGTGGTTCGGGACTATTTAGAAAAGCTGGACGAGCACAAGTCCATGGGGCCGGATGAGCTGCAGCCGAGAGTGCTAAAGGAGTTGGAGGATGTGATTGCAGAACCATTGGCTATTATCTTTGAAAACTCATGGCGATCGGGGGAGGTCCCAAAGGACTGGAAAAAGGCTAATGTAGTGCCCATCGTTAAAAAAGGGAAGAAGGAGGATCCTGGGAACTACAGGCTAGTCAGCCTCACCTCGGTCCCTGGAAAAATCATGGAGCAGGTCCTCAAGGAATCAATTGTGAAGCACTTAGAGGAGAGGAAAGTGATCAGGAACAGTCAGTATGGATTCACCAAGGGCAAGTCATGCCTGACTAATCTAATTGCCTTCTATGACGAGATAACTGGCTCTATGGATGAGGGGAAAGCAGTGGACATGTTATTGCTTGACTTTCGCAAAGCTTTTGATACGGTCTCCCACAGTATTCTTGCCAGCA
This sequence comes from Caretta caretta, assembly GCF_965140235.1. Taxonomy (NCBI): domain Eukaryota; kingdom Metazoa; phylum Chordata; order Testudines; family Cheloniidae; genus Caretta; species Caretta caretta. The sequence goes on from NC_134209.1 coordinate 14,124,845, forward strand.
AGTGAAAGAAGTATGGGTTGGATGAATGGACTATAAGGTGGATAGAAAGCTGGGTAGATCGTGGGGCTCAATAGGTAGTGATCAGTGGCTCCATGTCTAGTTGGCAGCTGGTATCAAACGGAGTGCCTCAAGGGTCAGTTCTAGGGCCGTTTTTTTTTCAGTATCTTCATTAATGATCTGGAGGATTGCGTGGACTGCACCTTCAGCAAGTTTACAGATGACACTAAACTGGGAGGAGAGGTAGATATGCTGGAGGGTAGGGATAGGTTACAGAGGGACCTAGACAAATTAGAGGATTGGGTCAAAAGAAATCTGATGAGGTTTAACAACGACAAGTGCAGAATCCTGTACTTAGGATGGAAGAATCCCATGCACCGCTACAGACTAGGGACTGAATGGCTCCGCAGCAGTTCTGCAGAAAAGGACCTAGGGGTTACAGTGGGCGAGAAGCTGGATATGAGTCAACAGTGTACCCTTGTTGCCAAGAAGGCTAACGGCATTTTGTGCTGTATAAGTAGGGGCATTGCCAGCAGATCGAGGGACGTGATCATTCCCCTCTATTCTACATTGGTGAGGCCTCATCTGGAGTACTGTGTCCAGTTTTGGGCCCCACACTACAAGAAGGATGTGGAAAAATTGGAAAGAAGTACAACAAAAGGAGGGCAACAAAAATGATTAGGGGACTGGAAAGCATGACTTATGAGGAGAGGCTGAGGGAACTGGGATTATTTAGTCTGCAGAAGAGAAGAATAAGGGGGGATTTGATAGCTGCTTTCAACTACCTGAAAGGGGGTTCCAAAGAGGATGGATCTAGACAGTTCTCAGTGGTAGCAGATGACAGAACAAGGAGTAATGGTCTCAAGTTGCAGCGGGGGAAGTTTAGGTTGGATATTAGGAAAAATGTTTTCACTAGGAGGGTTGTGAAGCACTGGAATGCATTACCTAGGAGCGTGATGGAATCTCCCTCCTTAGAGGTTTTTAAGACCCAGCTTGACAAAGCCCTGGCTGTGTTGATTTAGTTGGGGATTGGTCCTGCTTTGAGCAGGGGGTTGGACTAGATGACCTCCTGAGGTCCCTTCCAACCCTGATATTCTATGATTCTATGAAAAGGCTTCTACTGACTTCAGTAGGCTTTGGATCAAGCCCATGCTCAGCATGAAATGCTGCTGCTAAGAAATGTGATAATGGGCTAAAAATATTAAAGTGCCTGAGGTGCAGATTCTCAAAGGTACAGAGGAATCTAACATCTGCTGAAATCAATTATGTTTAAGGATCTAGGCTTAAGTGATGTAAGAGCCTAAATCCCATTTTCAAAAACTCCTGAGTCATTTGGGTGCTTTGGAAAATGCTTCCAAATCTCCCTTAAGAGATCAATGCAAATTTACAGCAGCTAGCACAGGAAACAAAGTCATGTATATTTCCAACTTCTCATGAGACAGTTATTCCCTAATCTCCCTAATTTTGATTAAAAGAAGAGAGAAAAAGTCCGCTAAAGCTGTCACACTGATTCTTCCCTTTAAAAGGACTTATTTTTGCAATTCTTTGGTGTGTTCTTCTACTAAAGCCATACTCCTATCTTTGCTTTTGATACTTTATCAAGATCTTCAAGCTGCTGGCCCCCATCTCACCTTTATTAAAAGAAAGCACAGTAGACAACAATGAAATGGAATTCTTGCCCCCGTCTATTTCCTCCACACTCACACACTTTGTTTGAAGATACATGGCATCCCTTCAGACCTTCAGATTTGCACCTCCACAGAACTGGAGGCCGGGAAGTTGAATGTATCTATTCAAGCTCCCCTTCCGGCACATGTATTTCTGCCAATAACTCTTTCAGCCATATGAAATTCATTTTTATCTTCATACTTTTCATATGCCCTCTACAAATCTGCTCTCCAACTGTTGTCACTGCTGGGATGAAAAGCTGTGTGTAGCAAATGGCTCTGTTTACTTGTAGAACTGGGAAGCTAGTTCTTGAATTACTGTTCAGTTTTAATGGCAATATGTAGACAATGTTGACTTCAGGCATCAAACTAAACAATTTAATAACACCACTAGGCTAAGGTTGATTATGTCATGTTAAAAATGCAGGGTGGTCGTCTGCTTTCAGTGTATCATATCTTACCCTGTAATGTTTTCTCTCTCCTGTACTCACAAGTAACAAAAGAAAAATAAACCAGAACTAATTTACAAACTCTCCAACACGAATGTATGTAATTAATAGTTCCCACTATACATTGTCTCAGAATTAGATTGTACATGAACATTAGTGAGCAAGACTGTAAGATGTCTCTCCAATTTTCCTGCATTGCTGTAGTGCAAAGCACCAGTGTCACTGCATTTCTGTTAATGCACGTAGCCTCAGCTAGCCCATGCCAAGGAACAAAACGTTTTCTATCTTTCTGTGTAGTCCCAAGGATAGAAAACCTTTACCTGATTCATAAAAAATGAACTAGATGGATCCAGTTTCACCAATGACTTCACTGTTTGGAAGCCTGATGACAATATGTAAGGAGAAAAGGAGTACTTGTGGCACCTTAGAGACTAAACAATTTATTTGAGCATAAGCTTTCGTGAGCTACAGCTCACTTCATCGGATGCACTCACTTTGCGAATACAGACTAACACGGCTGTTACTCTGAAATATGTAAGGAGTGACTCAGACAAGGGAGCGAAGCCATACATTTAAAACAACTTTCTGGAAAAAAAGAAACATCTGCAGTCTGAAATATAAAAGAATTCCACCACTCTAGTGTTCCCCCCCCGGGTAATGATGGCAACATTACTCAGCAAAAATCAGGAGGAGGAAGAATTATTTTATGAGTTAACTGATGTGCTGCTTTTCCCATTATAGTATTAGTTGGAAAGACTGCCACTCACTTATTTCTTTTGCAATTTTGAAATGTATCAATTTTGAATGTATCAATTGCTTTATAAATATTACTAGTGTTTTATGTGTAGACCTGCCCTGAGAATGTTAAATGGGAAAAATACATCTTACCAACTTTGGATGACATTCTACCCAGGCTGGCTGGTGGTACTGTATTCTCTAGTCTAGACACTGCAAGTGGTTTCTGGCAGATTCCACTGGAAGAGGAAAGTGCCAAATTAACAACCTTGGTTACACCTTGGAGGAGATACTGTTTTAGGAGATTACTTTTCAGGATAGCTTCAGTGCCAGATAATTTTCAGAAAAAGATGTCTGAACTTCTTAGTGGACATGAAGGCACAGTAGTTTATATGGATGGCATCCTTGTGTATGGAGCTACTAAAGCTGAGCACAGTACGCCAGTGGAGGAAGTACTTAACACTACCTCTGCATGGCAATTTAAATTAAATTATGGGGAAGTGGAAATTGCAAATTTATGCAGATAGAGATTGAATTTCTGGGCTAACTTGTTAGTCAACACACTATTACACCAAGACAAAAAATAAAATAAAGCTATAATAGATCTTAAACTCCAACAGAACATATCACAACCCAGACAACTTTTGGGCCTGATTACCTATTTGGAGAGATATTTACCTGATTTGTTCATCATTTTACAGCATCTAAACAAGCTGTTATGAAAACCCTTAGCCTGGGACTGGACCAGGATAAAGCATTTAAGCAAGCAAAGAAGCTGGTAATGGAAGCACCAGTCCTTGTTTTCTTTTACCCAAACAAACAAACAAGCAGTTGTTAGCACAGATGCAAGTAGCTATGGACTGGACAGCAGCAGCACGATGGGAAAATCACTCTGGTTGCCTTTTGTTCACAGACTCTCACAAATGCAAAGAAAATGTATACTCAGATTGAAAAAGAATGTTTGGCCAGCATGTGGTCATCTGAAAAAAATTACCAATACTTTTATGGGCTCGGATGGTACAAACTCATCACTGATCACAAGCCCTTTGTGTCACGTATTAATGTGAAGGATCTTGATCCCTCCTGCATTGTCAATGTTTACTAATGCACATGCTCAAATTCAACCTTATAGCTGAGTGTTCGCATGGGAATAAACTACTTGTCATTGATGCTCTTTCCTGCTATGCAGAAACTGTCTGAAGACAAAGAGTTAGAAGCTGAAATCCAGGCCTTTGTTGGGTCAGTGGAGAGCCATTGTCACATTGGAAAACCCCTTCTTGAATCCATTCGACATGCTATAAAGGAAGACATAGAATTGCAATGAATCCTGGGGTATGTAAGATGTGGCTGGCCTGCACAGAACAAAGCCAATGCAGAGTTAGTCAGAAATGTCTTCGGTGAGAGGGAATGGCTGGGGAAATCCTAAGGCTTTCTAACACATGGATCCATAAATAGTCATTCTCAAGAAACTCTGACAGTAGTTGGTACAAAGAATCCACCAGAAGCACCAAGGACAAAGTGTTGGGAAAGAGCAAAAGACTCAATATGTTGCCCAGGCATTAGGAAAGATATTCAGGACAGGGTCTCACACTGCCAGTTGTGTGATGAGAATAAACCTAACCGCGGAGAGAACCTCTTATAACAACTAAGCTGCTAAGTCTCTCCTGGCAAAGATTGGCAGCTGCTCTGTGTGAGATGTCAGGGAAACATTTCTTAATAGTAGCTGACTTCTACTCAGATTGGTTTGAAATCTTACAACTTCCTACAACATCTAGTGCAGCAGTTATAATCAAATTGAAGGATATCTTCGCAAGCCTTAGTAACTGACAATGGGCTACAGTTCACTGCAAAACAATTTGAGATGTTTGTACATGAGTGCGATTGTGAGCACATAACTATGAGTCCATATTACCTGCAAGCTAATGGAATGGCAGACTGCGCTGTCAAAACTGCTAAAATTATAATGAAGCAAAAAGATCACTTAGCCTTATTTACCTATCGCACATCTCCTACTACGCCAACCAGTGAAAGCCCTGCCAGGCTGTTAATGGGTCGTCAGCTCTGTTCTGTGTTGCCCTCTTTACTGGATCTGCTGACCCCAGAATGGCCAGATTGGAAGCTGTCCAGAAATATGATGCATAGGCTAAACAGTCTTGTGAGGAATTTTATAATCACAGATATTCTACTAGACCTCTACCGCCCCTACATACGAGTGACCAGGTGAGAGTAAAATTAGACAATGAAGCTAGATGGAGTATCACCTCTGGGGTACAGCAACCCAGTTGTTGCTGTTCTTGTGTAGTACAGATTGGGGAAAGAGACTTTACCAGGAGTAACTGGAGAAACCTGTGAACTATTGCCCAAGGACCGAAACAATCTCTGCCAAGACCACCACAGATGAACTTAGATATAACACCTGAACAAGGCAGCGAAGCTCCAGAGAACCTGTGTGGTAGCTTCATACCTGACATCATTATGCCACAGACTGGGAATACCTGTGGAGGTAGAATTGCTATGTGATCTGGCAGAGAGGTGAGGCCTGTCCTCAGGATGGATTCATGGACACAGTATGAATTCAGGTCGATGGGGCAGAATAATCCCTGCCCTCTCCAGAGGGACTCATGGTCCCAAGTGTTGGACACTGTTATTAAAAATGTTAGTAAGAAAAATATATTCAGAGAAAGATGAGTTCATTTTTAATATTTTACATTGGTTTTCTGAACTTTAAAGGAATTAATAAAAAGGGGGAGATGCAGAATATGTTTGTTATAGTGGGCTGTTCTATAGGGCTCTTGTTGAAGCTGTACTATTTGACCTATGACCCCTGGGTCTGCTGGGACAGATTATTTTATTATTAAAGTAAGTTCCTCACAGATAGCTTGTGACTGTGTGGGTTTCTGCTAGGCCTGAGCACAAGTTAACTGAATCATGAGGGTGAGGGGAGGAAAACTGTATCTGTATTTTTTCACTCTATCTGTATCTTTTTACTGTACGTTCTTACTGTGAGCAGGAAAAAGAGGGCAGACTAGATCTCCAGCTGGTGTAAACAGGTGTAGCTCAATCCTGATGTGAATTTATACCAGCTGATGATCTGGCCCACTAACCATAAAATCAGGCTAAACAGTGTGTAGCAGGCAGCTGGCATGCTTCCTTTCCCCACACCAAATGAAACACCCTCACAGAACTAGTGCTTAACATAATCCAAGAAAATTATGAAACCATACATCAAAATATTTTGCATTTGTGTATCACCTTTGATCCAGGGATCTTAAAGCACTTCCCAAGCATTAAGGGCTAGATTGTGCCTGCAATCCCAGCCATGAGCAAGGGGCAGCGTATAAACTGCTATGACTCAGAGACACTCCGTGAGTCGTCATTCATTCCCTGATTCCTTCTTTCAAATTTACCCTTGACCTATACTGTCAATACATTACTAACCTGCCCTGGTACTGGCTACCATTGCCAGTGAACAGGGGTGGGGCATTGGAACCAAGACTCTGCCCATTTCTGGTACCTCCCTGCCAATTCCCCCTGCCCACCTGCTCCAAAGATGGAGTACATGAGTGAGTGCTCATATGCACCTGGATCTAATGTCTAGATAGACTACATAGGGGCCTAGGGGAGTCCTTCCATTTATTTTACTCCTTGTGAGATGTATAGTCTGAGCCATAATCCAGTCCTAAGTGAGCCTCACACAGTATTCCTGTAAGGGAGGCTGAAAATGGTATGGTATTAGCATGCCATTTAGATCCAATTTGAGCAGGTGTGGTGGTCACCATTAAAATGTCAGTGTTTGCCACAGAGTTACCACAGCTATTTGCAATTTCTAGTGCAGTGAAGGACTGCATTGTAGAGGGTTTGGCACACAATAAACACAGTAGTGCTTTGCCAGGTTCAGGTAATACTATTCTCCCTTGTGGTCTCTGATAAAAATTCAACATATACCCCAAGTTATCACTCAGTAGTTTCTTAGATATCAGGTATCCCCCTATACTCAGAATAGGCAGTATTTAACCTATGTGGTGTATATTGATACTTCAAAAGTAATCTCTGTACTTTCAGGTTTCTTAGTAAGCAAATGTAAGAGATTGCTGGTTAACTCCACCTGAAATTTCTGCATTAAAGCTGGACAGAGAATTGAGTGACATCTAATAGAGTTTCCTTTGGACCATGCTCATGCCCTATTCTATGCTGAAGAAGACCTCAGAGACTCTGGAGAGGCAGATGAGGCAATTGCAGTGAGGTCGTGGGTGGCAGTTGAGGACTCTTTACAATTCCCTAGGATGCTCTCAGCAGCTGGCAAGTTTAAGCTACTGCTGCGGGAAATTATCCCCAACAGCTACAGCTGGAGGCTGCAAATCAACAGAACCCATCACAGATTTTCAGAGACACAGCTGAAGGGTTGTGCTGGTGGAGCAAGAAGGATACTTTATTTATTGCTTCAAGGTAACACATTTACTGAAATGAATGATCTGCATGAGAATCAGAGTGACAGTACTCCAGTCATTTGAGTTATCCCACCAAGTCTCTCTTATTCCAACCACATCATAATTCCTTGACTGTGCCAGGACTTCCAGTTCTCCCTGCTTGTTTCCCAGGCTTCTTGCATTTGTGTGTAGGCACTTAAGATAACTTGCTGGTCATCCTGCTTTCTCAGTATGAGGCAGGAGTCCTCCCCTCTCATGCTTACCTGCTCGTGCTTCCTCCCGGTATCCCACTTCCCCACTTACCTCAGGGCTTTGGTCTCCTTCCCCCGGTGAACCTAGTTTAAAGCCCTCCTCACTAGGTTAGCCAGCTTGCTTGTGAAGATGCTCTTCTCTCTCTTCGTTAGGTGGAGCCCATCTCTGCCTAGCACTCCTCCTTCTTGGAACACCATCCCATGGTCAAAGAATCCAAAGCTTTCCTTACGACACCACCTGCGTAGCCATTCATTTACTTCTACTATTCGAAGGTCGATACCCAGGCCTTTTCCTTCCACGGGGAGGATGGACGAGTACACCAATTGTGCCTCAAACTCCTTTATCCTTCTTCCCAGAGCCACGTAGTGTGCAGTGATCTGCTCAAGGATATTCTTGGCAGTATCATTGGTGCCCACGTGGAGAAGCAGGAAGGGGTAGCAATCCAAGGGCTCTCAGCAGTCTCTCCATCACATCGTGAATCTTAGCTCCTGGCAAGCAGCAGACTTCTCGGTTTTCCCGGTCGGGGCGGCAGATAGATGACTCCATCCCCCTGAGGAGAGAGTCCCCAACCACCACCACCCTCCTCCTTCTCTTGGGAGCAGTGGTCGTGGAACCCCCATCCCTAGGACAGTGCATCTCATGCCTTCCAATCGGCGGAGTCTCCTTCTGTTCCCTTCCCTCAGAAGTATCATCTAATCCACTCTCCGTATGAGTACCTGTGGAGAGAACATGAAAATGGTTGCTCACCTATATCTGCATTGTTGGTACATGGACGCTCCTCTTTCTTCTTCTGGAGGTCACATGCTGCTAAATTTCTTCACCGTCCTTCTGTCCCTGCTGTGCAGCCTGCTCTGAATCTTCAGAATGTTGTGCCCGTAAAAGCATATCCTGACGTCTCTCGAGGACATCTTCAGTTTCTCTTATGCAACGCTGGGTTGATACTTGTTTCTCCAGTCCTTGAACCTTCTCTTCCAATATAGAGACCAGCTTGCACTTTGTACAGACAAAGTCACTTCTGTCCTGTGGAAGAAAGACAAACATGGCACATCCTGTGCAGGTAACAACAGCTGAATGCTTACCATCCATATTACCTTCCTTCTAAGTGCTTCCTCAGCTGTGGCAGTAACTACTCAGGGAAGCCTGTGAGATGAAAACCTCAGTAGGGGCTCTCCTCAGGCAAACTCTCCGTTGTTCACCGCTCAGCTAGTTCGCAGCTGACTGCCTTTTGAAACAGTCAGGCCCATTCAAGGCCCACTTGGAACATTAACTACATTCATCACCCATTTGAAAGGTACTATTTCAATCATCTTGCTTTTGGTGTATCTTCAGCACCAGAACGTTTCCCAAAGAGAATTTCTGTCAGATTGTGTCAGGTTTGCCTGGAATCCTTTGCCATGCAGATGACGTGGTGTTATGAGGCAGAGATAAAAACAGACATGATGAGTGACTACGTGCAGTTTTGAGATGCTTCCAAGAAGCTAGCCTCACTGTGAATGAAAACACTGAATTTGGAAAGGAACAAATAAAATTTATGGGGCGCATAATTAACAAAGAGGGAATTCAGACAAATTCAGACAAACTGAAGGCATTACTCAGCCTTCCGGACATCAAAGATGTTTCTGCTATGAGAAGATTCCTGGGCATGACAAATCATTCTGGGAAATTCTTACCAAATTTAGGTTTCAGAGGAACAGCCGTGTTAGTCTGTATTCGCAAAAAGAAAAGGAGTACTTGTGGCACCTTAGAGACTAACCAATTTATTTGAGCATGAGCTTTCGTGAGCTACAGCTCACTTCATCAGATGTTTACCGTGGAAACTGCAGCAGACTTTATATACACACAGAGAATATGAAACAATACCTCCTCCCACCCCACTGTCCTGCTGGTAATAGCTTATCTAAAGTGATCAACAGGTGGGCCATTTCCAGTACAAATCCAGGTTTTCTCACCCTCCACCCCCCACACAAATTCACTCTCCTGCTGGTGCTAGCCCATCCAAAGTGACAACTCTTTACATAATCAAGTCGGGCTATTTCCTGCATAGATCAAGGTTTTCTCACATCCCCCCCACCCCCATACACACACAAACTCACTCTCCTGCTGGTAATAGCTCATCTAAACTGACCACTCTCCAAGTTTAAATCCAAGTTAAACCAGAACATCTGGGGGGGGGGGGTAGGAAAAAACAAGAAGAAACAGGCTACCTTGCATAATGACTTAGCCACTCCCAGTCTCTATTTAAGCCTAAATTAATAGTATCCAATTTGCAAATGAATTCCAATTCAGCAGACTCCAGCGAGAAACTGCTGAATTGGAATTCATTTGCAAATTGGATACTATTAATTTAGGCTTAAATAGAGACTGGGAGTGGCTAAGTCATTATGCAAGGTAGCCTGTTTCTTCTTGTTTTTTCCTACCCCCCCCCCAGATGTTCTGGTTTAACTTGGATTTAAACTTGGAGAGTGGTCAGTTTAGATGAGCTATTACCAGCAGGAGAGTGAGTTTGTGTGTGTATGGGGGTGGGGGGGATGTGAGAAAACCTTGATCTATGCAGGAAATAGCCCGACTTGATTATGTAAAGAGTTGTCACTTTGGATGGGCTAGCACCAGCAGGAGAGTGAATTTGTGTGGGGGGTGGAGGGTGAGAAAACCTGGATTTGTGCTGGAAATGGCCCACCTGTTGATCACTTTAGATAAGCTATTACCAGCAGGACAGTGGGGTGGGAGGAGGTATTGTTTCATATTCTCTGTGTGTATATAAAGTCTGCTGCAGTTTCCACGGTAAACATCTGATGAAGTGAGCTGTAGCTCACGAAAGCTCATGCTCAAATAAATTGGTTAGTCTCTAAGGTGCCATAAGTACTCCTTTTCTTTTTACCAAATTTAGCTCATCTAGAAAAACCCTTAAGAGATCTCCTTAATGGTCACAATGTGTGGATCTGGGGTAGCCCACAACAGAACACATTTAATAAAATATAAGAACTACTGACATCTCCCTCTGTTCTGGAGCAATATTTGGTAAGCTATCTAACAACAGTAGCAGCAGATGCATCATCATATAGTTTAGGAGCAGTGCTTGCACAAAAGCAGCCAGAAGGAGAACAGAGATCTGTTGCGTACATATCAAGAAGCCTCACAGAAACCAATCTGGAAAAGGAAGCCCAGAAGTCACTTGGGCCTGTGAATGGCTCAGTGCATATCTGTTTTGTTTGAATTTTAACTCAGAAACAGACCATAAAGCCTTTGGTGCCATTATAAGATTTCAACTACAGCTGATGTAATTTTCTTTCAGCATTGAAAACATACCAGAGAAAGCACTCATAGCAGTAGATGCTGAACACCCACCAATGGAACAAGAAAAGGTTGTAGAGAAAGAGGGATAAATACTAGGGAGGGAGAGGCATTAATTAAGTTAAGGGTCAATGTGGACACAAGAACAAATGGATATAAACTGGCCATCAACAAGTTTAGGCTTGAAATTAGTCAAAGGTTTCTAACCATCAGAGGAGTGAAGTTCTGGAACAGCCTCCCAAGGGGAGCAGTGGAGGCAAAAACCTAATTGGTTTCAAGACTGAGCTTGATAAGTTTGTGGTGGGGATAGTATGATGAGACAGGACATGTGCTCCACCTGTGACTGCTAGTAGCAAAAATCCCCAGCAGCCAGAGATGGTGCACTAGGTAGGGGGGAAGGCCCTGAGTTACTACAGAGAATTCTTTCCCAGGTGTCCGGCTGGTAGGTCTTGCTGTCATGATGAAGGTTCAACTGATTGACATATTTGGGATTCGGAAGGAATTTCCCCCCAGGTCAGATTGGCAGAGACCAGGGTTGAGGGAGGGGTGAGTGTTCACCTTCCTCTGCAGCATGGGGCATGGTCACTTGCATGTTTAAACTAGAATAAATGGTGGATTATCTGTAATTTAAAGTCTTTAAATCATGATTTGAGGATGTCAGTAACTCAGCCAGAGATTATGGGTCTATTACAGGATTGGGTGGATGAGATTGTGTGGCCTGGGATGTGTGGAAGGTCAGACTAGATGATCATGATGGTCCCTTCTGGCCTTAAAGTCCATGAGTCTAAGATGTCAAAGTCTATATTGACCTTTTTCTGACAAAATTTCCAGCATCTGCCAGCTGACTTCTATGTCAGCAAAGCACCGAGGTTCCAGCTGTTCGACCTGATCTATCTGCCCCCCATGATCCATAGCCTGGAGAAAATTTTGGAAGTTGTAGTCCTGGACAGGTTCATGAGAGTGCTACCACCAGACTTACGAGGATGGGTCAGACAAAAAGACCCCTCCTCCTATGATGAATTAGTTGCCCTCATAGAGAGACACTTAATGGCCAAAACATTTCTTGGACTACCTGGGAAGAGATGCACTGGATCAAGAGGCCCGTCCCTCTCCTGAGGGCTCGGGTTTCCGGAGCATCGGGCAGAACTATGATGGGGAGGAAGGAGGCTAAAGTGGCTGGAGGCCGCGAAGGGACTTGGGGACTGGGGTGGGGGAGAAGGTCATGGAGTAAGGCCCAACAGCCCAAAGAATAGGTGAATGCCCTGATCAGGATATAGATGTTATGCATGTGGGGAAGTAGGCCATATAGCGGCCCAATGCCCTAATGTGGAAGAGCCCATGCAATGCAATCTGGGGTATCTTGAAGATCCATGTGGCTTGATAAACCTCATAGGAGTTGCAATGGCCTCCCCATAGATACACGCAGCCAGTTAAGATGAATGGCTTAGAGACCATTGCGTTAGTGGACTCTGGAAGTGCCATCATGCTGGTCTCCAGGAAACTAGTGGGATGGGACCAGCTGTCCCAGGCCAAGCGCACAGGAATATCCTGTGTCCACGGTGATGTCAACTATTACCCCACCATCCCTGTAAAAATTGAAGTCCAGGGGAATACCACAAAGGTGACGGTGGGGGTGGTCCCAAAGCTCCCATATCCGGTCCTCATAGGATGAGACTTCCCAGGGTTTGTCAGCCTTCTCCCCGTAGATGAGTCAGAGAAGCATAGTGACCCTAGGAGTGATACAATGACCCCAGGAGCTAACCCCCCCCAGTCTTCCATGAATTCGCCCAGGACTTGTACTCTACATCTGGGAAGCCCCGGAAGACTAGGTGAGAAAGAAGGGCAGATAAGAGGTTGGAAATGAGAATATTGGCCCAGAACCAAAAGCCTGCATTCATAGGGAAGAAAGTTTGTCCAGCTGACAAGAGGGCGACGCAGATGGTTGATGAGCCAGAAGCTGGGCCCAATTCCTGCCCCCCACCCCCGCCCCGGGAGGGAAACAGGAATAGGTCCCCTTGAGTTTGGGCATATTGGACCCTTGTTTGAGAATTTTGGACAGTTTCAAGCCAATGATCCATGATGCAATAATATTAGAAAAGAGGTAGTTGACGTGAATGGGGTCCTGGTGGAGGGGAAAACCGGAGCCATACTTTATGATAAAAAGGTACCTATTATACAGAGTTGTCAGAATGCAAGAGCAAGAAGTGGAGCAGCTCTCAGTACCTCAAAGACACCAGAGGGCAGTGCTGGACCTAGCTCACAGTCATTTGTTTGGGGGCCATCTAGGGGTAGATAAGACCCTCAATCGAATCCGAAGGAGGTTCTTTTGGCCAGGAGTTTATATGGAGGTCTGACAATATTGTGCCTCCTGCCCCGAATGCCAGTTACCTGGCCCCCGACCACATGTAATGGCCCCTTTAGTACATTTACCAATTATTGAAATCCCATTTGAGAGGATAGCAATGGACCTGATAGGCCTACTGCAGAAGTCAGCTCAAGGCCACCAGAATGTACACGTTGTTCTGGACTATGCCGCCCAATACCCAGAGGCCCTGTGAAACACAATGTCCAAAAGAATAGTGAAATAATTAATTCAAATTTTCTTTGAGGGTGTGGATACCCAAAGAAATCTTGATGGACCAAGGAACCCCCTTTGTGTCAAAGTTGATGAAGGAGTTGTGCACAATGCACCACATGTGGGCCCTGAGAACGTCAATCTACCACTCCCAGACCAATGGACTTGCTGAATGCTTTAATAGGACACTGAAGAACATGATAAGGAAGGAGGTGAGCCGGGATGGGAAAAATTGGGATACCTTGCTATCTTACCTGATGTTTGCTATAAGGGAGGTTCCCCAGGCTTCAACTGGGTTTTTCCATTTTGAGCTTATATGGTCTCCACCCCCATGGCCTACTGGACATCGCCAAGGAGGGCTGGGAAGAGCAGCCTCACCAGGGAAAAAATATCACTGAGCATGTGATGCAGATGAAGGACAGGATAGCCCCAATCAGCCACATACTGCGGGAACACATGGAGAGGGCACAAGAGGTCCAGCAGACCTATTAAAATCATCAAGCGACAACCCCTTAATTCCAGGTGGGAGATCAGGTAATGGTGCTGGTGCCCACAATAGAGAGAAAGCTCCTGGCCAAATGGCGGAGCGACAACCTGATTGCCGGAAGCTAGGACAGATCTACCATGTCAACCTATTGAAACCCGGGCAAGACAGGGAAGTTCATCTGATCACCCTAGAGACACCACCCCAAGAAAACAAGTATCAGGGACAGATGGGAATATCCCCTGAATTGACCCCTGAACAACGAGTGGAAGTCATCAATATGATTGGACAGAACCATGAAGTGTTCTCGGAGAAGCAAGCAGGACCACAGACATTTATCATCACATAATCACAGATCCTGTAGTAAAGGTAAATGTTAAGCCATACCAGATCCCAGAGGCGAAGAGAGAGGAGATCAAGACAGAAGTTAGGAAAATGCTGGAGTTAGGAGTCATTGAGGAGTCCCATCGTCAATGGTCCAGTCCAATTGTACTGGTACCTAAGGCAGATGGCAGTATGAGATTCTGCAATGACTCCCAGAAATTAAATGAGGTATCCAAGTTTGATGCATACCCTATACCCTGGATAGACGAGCTAATCGACTGATTGGGAAAAGCATGGTTTTTGTCCACTTTTGACCTGATCAAAGGATACTGGCAAATTCCACTGACCGAGGAGGCCAAAGAGAAGACTGCCTTTTCAACACCAGAAGGACTGTATCAGTACACTGTCCTCCCTTTTGGATTACATGAGGCTCCTGCAACTTTCCAACGGCTCCTGGATAAGCTGTTACATCCACATGGCAAGTATGCGGCCGCCTACCTTAATGACGTCATCAGACATAGCCCAGACTCAGAGATGCGCCTAGAAAAGACGGAAGCAGTACTAGATACCCTGAGGAAGGCAGGCCTCACTGTGAATCTCTCCAAATGTGCAATAGGGCTAGCAGAAGCCAAATACCTCAGGTACATTGTGGGCGGGGCGTGGTAAATCCCCAGCTGAAGAAGTTAGAGGTGATACAAAGTTGGCCCTGACCGGTCCGGAAGAAACAAGTAAGAGCATTCCTGGGGATAGTTGGATACTACAGGTGGTTCATCCCCACTTTGCTACCAGAGCATACCCATTGACAGATCTGACAAAAGCCTATGGTCCAGACATAATGAAATGGATCAGCGTGGCAGAAGACGCTTTTGCAAATCTGAGGATCGCCCTCTGCAGTAACCCAGTGCTAGTAGCCCCAGACTTTGAGGCGTTTATACTACAAACTGATGCCTCTGAGGTTGGGTTGGGAGTTGTACTTTCTCAAATGGTCAGGGAAGAAGAACATCCAATCCAGTTCCTCAGTAGGAAACTCCTGCTCAGAGAACAAAACTATGCTGTAGTAGAGAAAGAATGCCTGGTTGTAAAGTGGGCCACGGAAACCCTCCATTACTACCTACTCGGATGGAGGTTTACCCTCATCACAGACCATGCCCCCCTGAAATGGATGCACCAAAACAAAGAAAGAAAAGCAACAGTAACAAGGTGGTTTCTGTCGCTATAACCCTTCCACCTCAGAGTGCAACATAGGACAGGGATCAAGCATGGCAATGCTGATTGCCTGTCAAGGGTGCACTGTTAGTCGACCCAAGTAGCCCAACCCCATAGTGCTGAGCGGGGAGGGGCAGGGAGATATGTGATAAAGTCAGGCTGGACAGCTGCAAGAGGGTAGTGGAAGGCAGATGTGTTAGCCCTAGAATGTTAAAGGCCCTTTTCCCTATAAACTGAGAAGGGGTTACCTCAGGTTAATTGGAGACACCTGAATCCAATTAAGGGCTGCCTGAGACCTTTGAAAACCCCTTCTCCAGTGAGAGAAAGGGAGGAGAGAGAGAGAGACACCAGCTGTTACCAGGCTAGTAGCAGCAGGGCAGTAGCTTCTCCAGGGGCAGAGACTGTGCCCCTTCCCACAGGGGAAGCAGACAATCCTGAATGCCGGCTAGGGGAAGGCTGACACCCGAGGACAAACAATAGGATGGCACCCTGTCCCAGTGAGGAGGCAGGAGAAGGTATCACCCTTTGTTTGGGTCTATGGAACTATTTCCCTTTTTTGAGTAGGCAAGGAGCACCCCTTAGCCTTACTCTCAGGCCTATCCTGAAAACACAACCAAGGGAGCACCGAAGGGGGAAGGCAAACCCTGCCTGAGTGGGACTGATTACCCCAGGCCCACTATCACCAGAGCGTAAAAACGCTAAGGCTGGCAAGAGAAAAGAGATGCCTTGCCACAGTATCAAATGCAATTATTGCTTAATTATCACTTTAAAGACAGGGAACAAAGGGTAGGCATAAATGGTAAATTTTCAGAACGGAGAGGGGTAACTAGTGGTGTTCCCCAAGGGTCAGTCCTAGGACCAATCCTATTCAACTTATTCATAAGTGATCTGGAGAAAGGGGTAAACAGTGAGGTGGCAAAGTTTGCAGATGATACTAAACTGCTCAAGATAGTTAAGACCAAAGCAGACTGCGAAGAACTTCAAAAAGATCTCACAAACTAAGTAATTGGGCAACAAAATGGCAAATGAAATTTAATGTGGAAAAATGTAAAGTAATGCACATTGGAAAAAATAACGTCAACTATACATACAGTATGATGGGGGCTAATTTAGCTACAACTAATCAGGAGAAAGGTCTTGGAGTCATCGTGGATAGTTCTCTGAAGACGTTCATGCAGTGTGCAGCGGCAGTCAAAAAAGCAAACAGGATGTTAGGAATCATTAGAAAAGGGATAGAGAATAAGATGGAGAATATCTTATTGTCCTTATATAAATCCAGAGTACACCCACATCTTGAATACTGCGTACAGAAGTGGTCCCCTCATCTCAAAAAAAGATATACTGGCATGAGAAAAGGTTCAGAAAAGGGCAACTAAAATGATTAGAGGTTTGGAACGGGTCCCAAATGAGGAGAGATTAAAGAGGCTAGGACTTTTCAGCTTGGAAAAGAGGAGACTAAGGGGGGGGGTATGATAGAGGTCTATAAAATCATGAGTGGTGTGGAGAAAGTGAATAAGGAAAAGTTATTTACTTGTTCCCATAATATAAGAACTAGGGGCCACCAAATGAAATTAATGGGCAGCAGGTTTAAAACAAAGGACGTTCTTCTTCACACAGCACACAGTTAACCTGTGGAACTCCTTGCCTGAGGAGGTTGTGAAGGCTAGGACTATAACAGGGTTTAAAAGAGAACTGGATAAATTCATGGAGGCTATGTCCATTAATGGCTATTAGCCAGGATGGATAAGGAATGGTGTTCCTAGCCTCTGTCTGTCAGCGGGTGGAAATGGATGGCAGGAGAGAGATCACTTGATCATTACCTGTTAGGTTCACTCCCTCTGGGACACCTGGCATTGGCCACTGTCAGCAGACAGTATACTGGGCTGGATGGACCTTTGGTCTGCCCCAGTATGGCCATTCTTATGTTTGTATGTTTATTTTGTATGTACAAAATGTTTTTTAGATGTCTGGATAGATTAAGCAAACACTGGTTCTAAGGTTACCAAAAACCAAATAGTTTGGTTTTGCTTTTCTTCTCATTTTGCTCTTTTTGTGAAGGCTTTATTTTAGGACACACATTTGAGCCTCATCCTATCCTCATCTAGTGTATTCTAATGCTAATAATAATCACATTTTTATTGTCATTGCTTTTAGTACATACTAGGAAATAATTTCCTATTGCTGGGTAGATTATGATCAATAACTGACATTTTCAAGCAGGAGAAATTATTAGAGAGTCCACCAAATTCTTAGCTCGTGCTGATGCAAAATAGGCAATTTGTTTTTTTAAATGTCCAACTTAATTGTCAAGAGAGAGGTTTTCTAAACTGTCATGAAATGAATGCAGAGTTTCTGTTACCCATGGTTACAAAGTGTTTAAGATTTTTTAGATGATGAAAATGATCCTTTTAATGTTTTCAGACCTGCTTCTGGTCCTACAGTAAGTATGGTCTCAATCTTGCAAACACGGGGAACTTTGTGCTACATGCAATGGGACTATTCACATGTGGAAATATTTTCAGGATCTAATTCTATGTTATTCCTGGCTGTAGGCTATTTTTAAAGTTGGTTACAGATGTTTGATTTATGAACAATGCTAGCCAGAACCATGTCTATTTATACTGTAAATTTGGCTGTATAATTATTTTTTTCTTCTAATTAATTTGTTGCATTTTATGACCAATACAACAATGTATTGTTGACAGAGAGTGGTACCACTTATTTTTTCAGAGTAAGATAAAGGCATCATTCTTCATTAGAAGGGTTATCTTGCAGCTCAGGCAGTTATGGTAGTCAGCACTTAACTAGGTCAGAAATATTGTAAAAATTAGCTCTTTATTTTATTTACATCTTTTCACCTGTTCTTATCTCCTCCTTATTCCTTAGATCTTTACTGAAGTTATTTATACTTTTATTTCTCCAGTTCTCTGTGGATCTTCTTCCTCTTCAGATATGAGTGAAATAAATTTAAAAATTAGACATAAAGAATTATGGGGAATAATCTGCACTCTCATTTCAGTGTGGTTTACATCTAACATATGCCATACTGCAACCCTGTTTTCCCGTGGTTATACTGTGATGATGTCTAATTATTCTGCATTGTGATGGGGCATACCAGGTCCTTTGAGGCCCCCTGCTGGAGGCCTTGTGGTCCTACCACACCCTACCCCAGGGAAGGAGCAGTGAAGGTAGGTCCTCCTGGCCCACTTAGAAAGGCTGTAGAGAAGCAGACAATTATAGTGCAGCAGGCTCAGAAAAAAGCAGCTGCAAGGATTCAGCAAGTCAGTTGTCGGCTGGGACCAGAAGGGTGAGGAAGGGCTGGAAGATGGAGGATCTCTCCAGGCAAGGAGGCCTGTGAGAGACCCTGCTCAGGCAGAGATAGGGGAGAGAGAACCCAAAGACCCATAACTCTGAGGGAAGGTGAAGGTGATGGGACCAAGTGGGAAGTAGCCCAGGGAAAGCCATAGCATCTCACTGATCGTGTTAAAGGGAGCAGTGCATGGCTGATGTTCAGAGGGTCTCTGCACTGAGACCGGGAGAGGGGGGAATCTCCCTACCAGCCAGTGTTGGAGAGGCCTAAGCCTCAGAAAGGGGACATGGTCATTTAAAAGCTTAAGAAAAGGGGCTAGATTTCACAGGGCCAAGAGATAGGGCTGAAGATCCTTGTGAGGATAGACTGTCGGTCCTGGTAGGACTCTTTACTAAGCTCAGGGAAAGTGATAAGTTTCCTTTAGAAGCCCAAGCAGAGGGCTGGACTTAGTGGAGCCCAAGAAGGGCTAAAGAGAGAAGGTACCCTCAAGGAAGGAGGGATTGAATCCAGCCTGAGCCAGGGGAATTGAAAGACTTTTGTTTGTGTTTTGTTTGGGACTTGAATATCCCAAAAGGGATTTGTCTGTTTTAGAATGGTGTGACTCAGCTGGAGGGCTGAGTCACTGAAGACCCATCTACTGAGGTCAGTCAACCCACTGGAGAAAAAGAATACAGGATCGCACTTAGAATCATAGAATCATAGAATATCAGGGTTGGAAGGGACCTCAGAAGGTCATCTAGTCCAACCTCCTGCTCAAAGCAGGACCGATCCCCGACTAAATCATCCCAGCCAGGACTTTGTCAAGCCTGACCTTAAAAACTTCTAGGGAAGGAGATTCCACCACCTCCCTAGGTAACACATTCCAGTGTTTCACCACCCTCATAGTGAAAAAGTTTTTCCTAATATCCAACCTAAACCTTCTGCCATTGCAACTTGAGACCATTACTCCTTGTTTGTCATCTGCTACCACTGAGAACAGTCTAGAGCCATCCTCTTTGGAACCCCCTTTCAGGTAGTTGAAAGCAGCTATCAAATCCCCCCTCATTCTTCTCCTCTGCAGACTAAACATCCCCAGTTCCCTCAGCCTCTCCTCATAAGTCATGTGTTCCAGTCCCCTAATCATTTTTGTTGCCCTCTGCTGGACTCTTTCCAATTTTTCCACATCCTTCTTGTAGTGTGGGGCCCAAAACTAGACAGAGTACTCCAGATGAGGCCTCACCAATGTCGAATAGAGGGGAATGATCACGTCCCTCGATCTGCTGGTAATGCCCCTACTTATACATCCCAAAATGCCATTGGCCTTCTTGGCAACAAGGGCACACTGTTGACTCATATCCAACTTCTCGCCCACTGTAACCCCTAGGTCCTTTTCTGCAGAACTGCTGCCGAGCCATTCGGTCCCTAGTCTGTAGCGGTGCATGGGATACTTCCGTCCTAAGTGCAGGACTCTGCACTTGTCCTTGTTGAACCTCATCAGATTTCTTTTGGGCCAATCCTCCAATTTGTCTAGGTCCCTCTGTATCCTATCCCTACCCTCCAGCGTATCTACCACTCCTCCCAGTTCAGTGTCATCTGCAAACTTGCTGAGGGTGCAATCCACACCATCCTCCAGATCGTTTATGAAGATATTGAACAAAACCGGCTCCAGGACCGACCCTTGGGGCACTCCACTTGATACTGGCTGCCAACTAGACATGGAGCCATTGATCACTACCCATTCAGCCCGACAATCTAGCCAGCTTTCTATTCACCTTATAGTCCATTCATCCAGCTCATACTTCTTTAACTTGCTGGCAAGAATACTGTGGGAGACCGTGTCAAAAGCTTTGCTAAAGTCAAGGAACAACACATCCACTGCTTTCCCTTCATCCACAGAGCCAGTTATCTCGTCATAGAAGGCAATTAGATTAGTCAGGCATGACTTGCCCTTGGTGAATCCATGCTGACTGTTCCTGATCACTTTCCTCTCCTCTAAGTGCTTCAGAATTGATTCCTTGAGGACCTGCTCCATGATTTTTCCAGGGACTGAGGTGAGGCTGACTGGCCTGTAGTTCCCAGGATCCTCCTTCTTCCCTTTTTTAAAGATGGGCACTACATTAGCCAACAGGAAGCACTCAGGAGAGGCGAGTGCACCCCATCACATGCATATACACACCAAAGCCAACATTTTAAAAGTTTAGGCCCTTAAAAGTTAGATTAGGAGAATTTAAGGACAAAAAGGACCGTTAAGAGCATCTAATCTGACCTTCAGTGTAACACAGGCCATCAAATTTCTCTTAATAATCCCTGCATCAAGTCCATAGTTTGGGACTGAGCTACTACAGCATATCTGTAGGCACTTAGGGCTAGATCCACAAAGGGATTTTGATTTCTAATTGTTATGTTAGGGACCTAAATCCAAACTTTAAATTCTCAAAACCCCATATCAGTTTCTACCTAATCCTGTAGGCACCTAAGTTCCCCAGACATTTATGTGTCCACTGGAAAAGTCCCCGAGGCACCTACATTTCTGACAGCAGCCGCCAAAGTCCTAATGCTGTCAAACTGTTCGGCCCATAACTCACGCCTGAACTCTGGTGGGATTCTCAAGCGAAGTGTTCCCTCACCTGCATGGCCTGATCTGGTGGGCAACCTGTAGAAAACTGGTGACAGCTCCCCCTTTTATACTCAATGGCCCAGTGGTTACAGCTCTTATCCAGGGTGTGGGAGAGCTAGATTCAGATCCCCACTCTGCCTGATTCAGAACAGGGACGTGAAGCCAGATCTCCCAGGTGCTTTCACTGCTAGGCTACAGAGTCATTCTCTGGCCTGATGAATAGTTAAGTATTTCATACCAAGCGGAACAGCTTCAACAGGAGAGAGTGAGACGCTGGAGAGGTTTGATGGCTGGGAATCCTGAGTGGAGGTAGGTGTCTTCCTCCAGCCCAGGGCTAGGCACCTATGTCCCTTAGGAGCCCCACCCCTGTCCTTGGCAGTTCCTATTGTCTAGCTTAGGTGGCTCCTCACTCAGTGAGCTAGGTTCTGTGTATCCCATTCTTAGGCACCTAACTGTCCCCATGTGCTGTATAGGTACCCTGGGCGCCTAACACGGGGCTGTGAATTCCACTAGGTGCTGGGGCACCTAAAGTTAGGAGGACTAGTGGCACCTTAGAGACTAACTGTCAAGGTTCCTCCCCCATTCTGAACTCTAGGGTACAGATGTGGGGACCTGCATGAAAAACCTCCTAAGCTTATCTTTACCAGCTTAGGTCAAAACTTCCCCAAGGTACAAAATATTCCACCCGTTGTCCTTGGACTGGCCGCTACCACCACCAAACTAATACTGGTTACTGGGGAAGAGCTGTTTGGACGCGTCCTTCCCCCCAAAATACTTCCCAAAACCTTGCACCCCACTTCCTGGACAAGGTTTGGTAAAAAGCCTCACCAATTTGCCTAGGTGACTACAGACCCAGACCCTTGGATCTTAAGAACAATGAACAATCCTCCCAACACTTGCACCCCCCCCTTTCCTGGGAAATGTTGGATAAAAAGCCTCACCAATTTGCATAGGTGACCACAGACCCGAACCCTTGGATCTGAGAACAATGAAAAAGCATTCAGTTTTTACAAGAAGACTTTTAATAAAAAATAGAAGTAAATAGAAATAAAGAAATCCCCCCTGTAAAATCAGGATGGTAGATATCTTACAGGGTAATTAGATTCAAAAACATAGAGAACCCCTCTAGGCAAAACCTTAAGTTACAAAAAAGATACACAGACAGAAATAGTTATTCTATTCAGCACAATTCTTTTCTCAGCCATTTAAAGAAATCATAATCTAACACATACCTAGCTAGATTACTTACTAAAAGTTCTAAGACTCCATTCCTGGTCTATCCCCGGCAAAGACCCAACATACAGACAGACACAGACCCTTTGTTTCTCTCCCTCCTCCCAGCTTTTGAAAGTATCTTGTCTCCTCATTGGTCATTTTGGTCAGGTGCCAGCGAGGTTACCTTTAGCTTCTTAACCCTTTACAGGTGAGAGGAGCTTTCCCCTGGCCAGGAGGGATTTCAAAGGGGTTTACCCTTCCCTTTATATTTATGACACTAACCAATTTATTTGAGCATAAGCTTTCGTGAGCTACAGCTCACTTCATCAGATGCATGGAGAGTGATCACTTAAGATGAGCTATTACCAGCAGGAGAGTGGGGGTGGGTGGGGGGGAGAAAACCTTTGTAGTGATAATCAAGGTGGGCCATTTCCAGCAGTTAACAGGAACGTCTGAGGAACAGGTGCGTGCAGGGGTGTCGGGGGTGAAGGGGGGAAATAAACATAGGGAAATAATTTTACTTGGAGTAATGACACATCCATTCCCAGTATTCAAGCCTAAGTTAATTGTATCCAAATTGCAAATTAATTCCAATTCAGCAGTCTCTCGTTGGAGTCTGTTTTTTAAGTCTTTTTGTTGTAGTAGTGCGACCTTTAGGTCTGTAATCGAGTGACCAGAGAGATTGAAGTGTTCTCTGACTGGTTTATGAATGTTATAATTCTTGACATCTGATTTGTGTCCATTTATTCTTTTACGTAGAGACTGTCCAGTTTGACCAATGTACATGATTTTCCACTGAATGCATCCGATGAAGTGAGCTGTAGCACATGAAAGCTTATGCTCAGATAAATTGGTTAGTCTCTAAGGTGCCACTAGTACTCCTTTTCTTTTTGCGAATACAGCTAACAATGCTGCTACTCTGAAACCTGTCATTATTGAAGGCACTGCATTTAGCCGTATGGAGTGACAATTACACAAATATGGACAATCTCCACAAATGAGGAGAGGCTGAGGGAACTGGGATTGTTTAGTCTGCAGAAGAGAAGAATGAGAGGGGATTTGATAGCTGCTTTCAACTACCTGAGAGGTGGTTCCAGAGAGGATGGTTCTAGACTATTCTCAGGTAGAAGAGGACAGGACAAGGAGTAATGGTCTCAAGTTGCAGTGGGGGAGGTTTAGGTTGGATATTAGGAAAAACTTCTTTACTAGGAGGGTGGTGAAACACTGGAATGTGTTACCTAGGGAGGTGGTAGAATCTCCTTCCTTAGAAGTTTTTAAGGTCAGGCTTGACAAAGCCCTGGCTGGGATGATTTAATTGGGGATTGGTCCTGCTTTAAGCAGGGGGTTGGACTAGATGACCTCCTGAGGTCCCTTCCAACCCTGATATTCTATGATTCTATGAAATATGTAAAACAGGGATTTTAATGCTACTTTAAGTGCAAATGGCAACATACAGGTAACTGCAGAGTTGGCTGGGCCCCTCCAAAATGAAGTGCCTCCTAACACATGTGGCATCCTTTGCTCAGATTAACTTAATCTTCATTTAAATTGTTTTCTGGTAGGTGTAATTTTAACTGAAACGTTTTGTACAACTTCATGAACAGGAGATATAGCACAGCTGGGCAGGACACTGGTCCCCCCCCCAAACAATTTTGATGAAAATGATTTTTTTTTCTTTTTATTGACATTTGTCTTCGATATTTTTCAGAGTTTCAGCAAAGACTTTTTTTTATTGGATTAAAATAGTCTTTTGGGATGGGGAAGTGCAATAATTCCCATTTGGTAAAAAAGTGTTGATAGAAAAATTTCTACCATCACTAGCTCACAGCAATCCAGGCTGTAAAAGGGGGGAAAATAAAAGGTAGAAAGCAGCCCTCAACATTATGCTGGAAATAAGGAGGACTGCCCTTAGAACCAGCCTTATATTATTTAATTAAAATAAATCTTGTTTTGCTCTCCAGAGATTTTATAATTATCTCCTCTATTTCTCGATCAATTGATGAGAAAAAAATTGACCCGTGCTCCATCAAAAGTCCCATTTGCACGGTAGTAGATGAAGCAATAAAATTCCCTGCTCTAATGCAACTTTGATTTAAACATATACATGTTTATTCCCTCTGAAGAGCTGTTAATGCTTCCATCCTCAATCACAGCAGTAATTACAATGATTTAGGTGCCAGAATAAAATTAACACAGACTTTGAAGAGCTACCATATGCCTCATGCATATCTTGACCAATGTAAGTATATCCAGCCATAACCAAGTTTAGCTCGGAGCATGGCAATTCCTCACATTCAAGCTCCATAAACATAAAGGAGAGGCTTATTCTGAAAGGAAAAATAGAATGTTTGGGCCAATCCTGCAGCTACTCTGCACACAGAACCCAATGAGGGTTGAGGGCATCAGTCTACGTATCAAAGTCCCTAAATCTAAATTAAGCTGCTGGGTTTGAAAACATTGATCTTAACTTCTATGGAGCAGAGCCTCAGTTGGTATAAATTGTCATAGCTGTATTGACTTCAGTGGAGCCATGGCAATTTACAACAGTTGAGGATCTACCCAAATGTTTCAGGCCACCCCCGTGTAAAATACAATACGGTATAAAATATCTGCTACTATAGCTCAGTGCGCTGTTGTAAGAATTAGCTAATCTTTATCAAGTAATTTGACTCATTAGTTGGAGGGTGTTACACTGTAGCAAAATATGACCTTTTTAAAAATTTGTTTATGTATTTTTCACCCTTGATCCTGATTCCATGCATCTGCTATGACTGGTGAAAATACACTGAAATGTTTTCTTTCAATTGATGTATTTGTGGTTTTGCCCTTAACATTCATGTGGTATGCTTTAGTCTTGGAATGAAGATATTGTTTGCAGTGCTGAGAATGAGAGACAACATATCCCAATGCAACAACACCCATGTGCATATGTGCAGTCTCCTTTCACATCCCATTTGCAGAGATAGAGATGTTAAGATACACAGGAAGGCGCGGGGGTGTATTTTTCTTTATTCTTGTGCTATAAGTATTAGGTATATTTTTAAAAAAGGTTGAGTAAAAGAATGATAGAAAGATGACTGACCACGAGCTCACTGCAGCAGAAATTATTCCTAGCTAACCACGTTGCAATATTATTTCCATGACCCACTGACCTACGTAATTCATTACGAATGCATCAAGTCCTCATTAGCCATTGTCTTGCTATTTTCAGATTTGTTGGCTCTGAGCCATAGAGTGATTAATGCACAGCAAAGCTCACTCTAATTGGTTCTCCATTCTCCCCATAGCTTCAGACCAATTCACCAGAAATCGAAAGCTTGGTTATAAAATTAATCAGGGGGCGAAGGAAAAGGTGCTTCTGCCATGAGTAAGATTTAGTGACCCAACCCTGCAACTCCCTTTAAGCCCTGAGTCAGCAAGACCCTTAAGCCTGTGATTTAGCTGACACCCATTGAAGTCAATGGGAGTACTCAAGTGCTTAGAGTTAAACTCATACTAGCTGATTTGCAGCCTTATCTCCTACACTGGGGAAAGCGTTCCTGCATCCAGATGAGGATTACAGGACCCTTGTTACTTTTCACTTCGTTTGGGACTATTTTGCAGTCTTGAATGCTTGCTTCCCTAGGAAGAAACCACATATCTGCAAACAATGTAATATTTTATATGACAGTAGCACCCAGTCAGGATCCGATCATAACTTTGGTAGGTGCTGTACACACACAAACACAGCCCTTGCCCCAAAGAGTTTACACTCTAAGGATGTGTTTGTATATACGCGTGTGTCTTTTCATTTGTTGTCTTTCAGGCTGAAGTATGGAAGGGATTGAGAGGGGTAGGTCCTTCACGGACACATTTTGCTTTAGGCCAATAGAAGACACTTGATGTATCTCAAACAAGTCCTTCTCAGTGAAGTCTGTCCTGGTTCATCTGGTGGTACATCTGGTGGTACATCTGGTACGACATCAGGAAGGCTTTTGAGAGAGACATCTTGCTGTTCCTGGTCTTTTGCGCTCCTCTGTCTGTTCATAGAATCATAGAATATCAGGGTTGGAAGGGACCTCAGGAGGTCATCTAGTCCAACCCCCTGCTCAAAGCAGGACCAATCCCCAATTTTTGGCCCACATCCCTAAATGGCCCCCTCAAGGATTGAACTCACAACCCTGGGTCCAGCAGGCTCTCCCGCCTTGTTCTAGTCCTGTACATCAGGAAGGATCTCATAGGCACCATGGATAGATTATGTCAGCATGTACATGCTGTATTCACATGCTTGCTCTGTTGATCTACTTCTGGCCTTTGGGTAAGAGCTCAGAGATATGAAGTTCAGTCTTGAGAGGTGCTAGATTTCAATGGAAGTTGAAGGAGTTCAGCAACTCTCAGGTGGTCCTGAGCAAACCCTGGAATCACAGGCGCTGGCTTTTTCCTTTGCTCAGTGGTGCTCAACCCACGCTCAGCCCCAGGTCCCATCCCCACTTCACCCCTTCCCCCAAGACCCCACCCCTACCTCACATCTTCCCGCTCCCAATCCACCCCCATCTGGCCTCTTTCCACCCAGTTCTGCTCTGTCCCCTGAGCATGCCCCGTTCCCACTCCTTCCCCTTCCTCCCAACACCACCTGCATGCTGCAGAACAGCTGATTGTGGCAGGTGAGAGGCGCTGGGAGGGAGGAAGAGGAGTTGTTCGGCGGGGCCACCAGCAGGCAGGAGGTGCTGGGGGGTGGGGGGAGCTGGCTGCTGGTTGATGCTAAGCACCTGCTAATTTTTTTCTGTGGGTGCTCCATCCCTGAAGCACTCCTGGAGTCAGTGCCTATGCCTGGGATCAAGCTCTGTGAGACTTGCCTCCAGGATTTTTTGTCTCATCACTCCTTGGATTCTGGGCTGTAGCGCTTCCAATTTTGGATGACAGGCTGGTGACAACACCCTGCTCTAGTTTAGAGATACTCAAGAAGTGATGCCACAAATGTAGCTGTCCTCCAGCACTGTGTGAAATTCTGACCCAGCCATTCAAACTGAAGTGCTTTGATGTTATAAAAAAAAACCCTTATCTAACTCATTACCCACAGTTCTCCTTGGAGAACGAATAATACCTTACAGGTGCTGAAAATTTCATTTACACATTTATGAAAGATAGTGCAACTGCATCTCTAGCCCATGATATTAATGTTGGTGCTTTCATGTTTCAAAGTGTTAGAAATATATTGTTGATTGACACCATCTTTTGTTAGACATTGAATGCCTAATTTTCTGCAATGTGCATATACACATGCAATTGTGAGTGCAAAAATATGAGCACAATGGCATGTCTTGTTTTCACAGTCTCAAAACAGGTATTTTGTACCTGCTAAGGGCCAGCTAGATAAATCTATCTTTTTGAACATGTCAGATACCCAATTTGATCAGGCAAGTGTGTTAATTGTACAAATTAAGCATGCAATTGCATGTGCTTGTTTAGAAAATCAGATCCCCAGAATTAAATTTTGCATATGCAATGTGGCTGCGATGTTTTGAGAATCTACCTTGTATTGAATGTTATGCACAAGTACTGTATATACTTGCATTATGTTAGCTAGGATTTGGTAATTTTGAAATACCTATGGTGAAGGAGCCCAGACCATCACTGAATAGCTGTCATGTAGATTTATAATTGTATACATGCTTATGCATTATGGTTTATGGTGAATGTTGGTGTGAATTAATGGACAATACAAAGTGCCTGTTATTTCAATTACTTACACTGTTTTATTTTGCTCATCTGACAGGTTTCTAATTTAACATTTAAAAGTCATTTTTATCACTGGAAATTGTAAATAAAAAGCTCATGAACAGTGAGCTCTTGTAAATCGCCCTCTGCAGAAAATGCCACTCATGCTGTGGAGCGGATACTGAAATCTAAATATCCTTTAGCCCAACAGACAGAATCAGAACAAGTTCTGAACATTTTCCCAGTTCTGACTGTATAAATAGGATATTTCATTTAATATTTGACTGGTACCTGATGATGATCACAAGGATTCACAGTTTTACAGTGTCATCTTGACACTGCATGGCAATGCTAACAGCTTTTATTCTACTATAATGCATTGCTTGCTGTGTCTTATTTAATTATAAACCATGCACAAACATATACACTCTTACAGATATCAACATTTCCATTTATGAAACATCTATGACAGCCCATGGCAGTTGGTTGATCCCAAGGGTCAGCAGGTGCTGTACCTGTTACAGCCTCTTTTGATGAATTTGAGACCTAAAAGAGTGAGAGAGAGCACTGTACAGAAGAGTCATTCTTTGCACTGTCTGCTCAACTGTGCCAAATAGGAAGATCAATGGGAAACAGAAGGACAAAGCGGTTTGCGATGAGATGTCAGAGATGTATGGATGGATGCCGAGTGATCAATGGCCTAATGCTGGCTCAGGTTCATTGGTCACTCTGAATCCGTTCATAATCCCTGGCATGTGATGGTGACCCTGTCTCACTAGAACTGTCTGTTTGCACTTGGATGGAGGAGATAGAGATTTTTCAACCAAAAGAAGAGAAAGAAATAACTTAAGAGCTCAAGGACACACTGTAGATGGAATAAGACCAAATCAGTGTCCACATTTGGTGAAATAGCTTGAATTCTAGAGAGCTGCCACTGACCCTAATAAACAGAAGTATAAAGTATGGCATGCTATCAGTATGCTGTATATGCAGCCTCTCCGGCCAGATGACAAGCCTCACATATCTTGAGGCTTCAGTGAGTAAGGCAATTCTGCCACTACGCTATATCTGATTCTACAGAGCAGTTATTTAACATTATGAAGAACTGTCATGAAAGCATGAAATCAATAACTTGAATACATCACACTAAATCCATGAGAGGTCAAAGAACTTTATCAGAAAAAGTTATGCGTGCTACTTTCTCTATTAATTTCTGTGCACTTTCCACTTTGGCTTTATACATTTTCGTCAAGAACAATCCATGCAACCAGATCAGGACAATCTTTAGGCAGGTCTGTATCATTGATTTATTTATAAAGCCCCTGGGCTTCAAGTATAGATTGTCATGCTGTATGCAAGCTATTGACTTCATTTATTCAATGTCATTTGCACTATGAAATAATTGAACATTTAAAATACAGGGTCACTGTATTGCTGGAACTGCAGTATGCACATTTCTGGAATTCAGACTTGATCATTTGTCAATAGTGTCACACCCGTTGTTACATAAGAGAACCCGAGGGACTCCCAGAATGCTCAGTCAAATAACGCTGTAGCCATCAATAAAGGACCTTTTGCTGTCTATTAGTGTGGTGAAAGAAAGCGTGACACTGTCTCAAAGCAGGTAGGGGAAGAAGGAAGGAACCAAAAGTTAATCAAAATCTAGCTCCTTAGTATTTTTTAAAAAATCTTAAATTGGCATTAGTTGCACAATTTCTTAGTGTGATCAGATTTTTTAAAAAAATTGTAAATTTCACAATCATATTTGTAATAATGTCCAAGATTAAGAAAAAACAAACAAACCTTGCAATTATAGGCAATTTATAATTTTCTTCTAAAGCATTCCTTTTCCTTGGTCAAAGTTCACTCGATTCACATTTCACACAGCTGTAGGACAGAGTCCTCAACATACATGTGAGCTGTGCAGTACAAAAGAAGGGTTGCAGGAAAATGTGTTATTTCTTTGCTAGTTCTGGAGTTTTAGGAAGTAGGATAATATTTTAAGAGTAAAATTAAACCAACCCCTTGCCCCTTTTCTGTATACGGAACGCATATAACTAAGCCAGATTCTTTGTCCAGACCTCAAACAGATGCTCAAACTGTTTAGCTTGTCAAAAAGATGATTAAGTGGTGACTTATGATGAGTAAGTATGTTCATGGGGAGAAAATACCAGGTACTAAAGGGCTTTTTAATCTATCAAAGAAAGGCAGATGAACCAATGGCTGGAAGTTAAAGCCAGACACATTCAAATTAGAAATAAGGCCCAATTTTTTGCCAGCGAGGGTGATTAACCATTGGAACAAACTACCAAGGGAAGGGTAGATTCTCCTTATCCTAAGGTCTTCCACTCAAGACTAGATATCTTTCTGGAAAATATGTTACTGAGGTCCACACAAAAGTAATGAGATGAAGTTATGGTAGGATGAGACTGCTTACAATGGCATGTAGCTGATCTGCAACTGCTAGCAGCAAATATCTCCAATGGCTGGTGATGGGACACTAGATGGGGAGGGCTCTATGTTATTAGAGAGAATTCTTTCCCAGGTGTCTTACTGGTGGGTTTTGCTGAAATGCTCAGGGTTTAACTGATAGCTGTATTTGGGGTTGGGAAGGAATTTTCACTCAGGTCAGACTGGCAGAGATCCTGAGGGTTTTTCAATCTCCTGTGCAGCATGGGGCCTGAGTCACTTGCTGGTTTGAACTAGTGTCAATTATGGATTCTCTGTAACCATCTCTGTAAATCATGATTTGAGGACTTCAGTAACTCAGCCAGAGATTATAGGTCTGTTACGGGAATGGGTGGATGAGATTCTGTGGCCTGCAATGTGCAGGAGGTCAGACTAGATGATCATTATGGTCCCTTCTGGCCTCAAAGTCTATGAATCTGAGTTTTCTGGTCTGTCAGAGCAGATGATCCTAATGGTCCCAAATCTATCAATCTGGTGCTGATTGTGCATGGCCATAGACAGATTATTTGAACTCTTGTGTCTCAGTGTATGTATACGTGAAATGGGTTTAATAATACCTTGAGAATATGGCCCTCCCAATTTCATGGCCATGAAAAACACATCATGAACCCTGAGATCTGGTCTCTCCCATGGCTATTGTAAGGACACCGTGGTATTGCCACCCTTACTTCTCTATTGCTGCTGGCTGCGGCACCGCCTTCAGAGCTGGGTTCCTGGCCAGCAGCCATCCTTCTCTGGCCTCCCAGCACTGAAGGAAGTGCAGAAGTAAGGGTGGCAATACCGTGACTGCCCTACAATAGCCTTGCAACCCTCTTGGCTACACCACCATGAAATTCAAGATTATTTAAATGCTATGACCATAACATTTACCATAAGGGACTGTGAATTTGGTGGAGCCCTACCTGTAAAGTTTGAGCTGTACCTGGAGTTCTATGTAGCAGCAGTAGCCAAGCATGCTACTTGTCATCCATGTTTGGGCAGGACCTGGCAATCTTTCCTTCTCAATGTGGCACTCACTTTAGTTATGCAAGCCCTGGCCACCTCCAGACTAGGTTACTGCAATGCACTCTGCTTGCAGCTGCATTTGGAAAGCACTCCAGATCTTCAGCAAGGCAGCTGTGATTTGAGGGCATGATTTCAATCTACACACCCCTGTAAGGTCTGGGTCCTGTCTTGCCTCTCTCCTCATGCCCTGTCCTAGTAGGCAGTGAGCTTGGATGCTCTCACTGGCAGTCCCTGGATTTGTACAACAGCGATTAGAGTCAAGCGATTCTCTACACTGAGAGCCTACAGCTCTGGCCTGTTTCCCCTCAGGTATGGTCAAAGCTGAAGTTTGCTGACCTGCAGGCATCATGCCTTTGCCTGCTGAGGGTAGCTGTATAAGTTAGAATAATAGAATATCAGGGTTGGAAGGGACCTCAGGAGGTCATGTAGTCCAACCCCCTGCTCAAAGCAGGACCAGTCCCCAATTTTTGCTCCAGATCCCAAAGTGGCCCCCTCAAGGATTGAACTCACAACCCTGGGTTTAGCAGGCCAATACTCAAACCACTGAGCTATCCCTCCTAGGTTTAGTTTCTGATATGGATTAGGGAGGTTTTCCTCTGGTGCATGATTCCGGGTATTAATATATGTGAACTCAGATTCTTTGTGCATGAGCCTGAAGTATCAATAGGCTCTATTATACACTGAAAAAACCACCTAATGAATAATTTACCTACAAGAAAAGGAGTACTTGTGGCACCTTAGAGACTAACCAATTTATCTGAGCATGAGCTTTCGTGAGCTACAGCTCACTTCATAACATCTGATGAAGTGAGCTGTAGCTCACGAAAGCTCATGCTCAAATAAATTGGTTAGTCTCTAAGGTGCCACAAGTACTCCTTTTCTTTTTGCGAATACAGACTAACACGGCTGTTCCTCTGAAACCTGAAATTTACCTACAGTATCTCATGCAGGGCTGCAGGCTAACTTGTGCTTGCAAAGGGCATTCAATTCCTTGGAACAGTGCTACGTGATTTCAAAGGACACAGGCTTATTATTAGTAGCATGGTCTTCTTTCGTCCCCCCCTCTTGCTCTGCCCATAGGGCGTGCCCTGTGCTCCCAGATCTCTCTTCCACTGCATGGAAGGGAGGGGCAGTCATCTCCAGGGCAATGTACCTCCCTCCTGTCTGGCTGCAGTGGATGGTATTCAACAGGACCCATGCTGGGAGGAGTGGGCCAGCCAGGTGACAAACAGCATCCCCACTCCAGCCCCATGGAGATTCACGCCCAGAAACTTCTTGGGGCAGTGATCACATCTTTATGCAGCACCTAGGACATAGGTTCCCTAATCTTGATTGGGTGCTCTGTGCACTAGAGTAATACTAGGAAAGTCATTGCCCTGTTCCTAGGAGTCCCTGTTGGGGCAGCTCCATTGGAAATCTAGTGAATGTGGCACCCGAAGGACTCTCCTTGTGAAAGGGGAAACCCAGGGCACCACACAGTCATTGTAACAGCTCTATCCACGCATTTTGTTCTCCAGGTTCCCTGAATCCAGTGGCATTTCCTGGAGAAAGAGGATTTGCTCAGGAGTTCCTATGCCGTGGCTTCCAGAATAGCCCCTTATGGCCATGAGTAGCTGGGTATATCCTAGACAAATTCTGAGGCTGCTTTAGGTTACTCCTGGCCATGAATGAGACTCCAACTGGCCCCAGGGTCAGAGCAAGCTGTGTATCCCAGCAAGAGCTAAAGAGCTAGAGCAAAGGACTCATTTCCTCTTCACTTACTCTGGTGAGAATCAGGAGTGTTTCTACCAAAGTCAGTGGTGTTCATACCCGCATCAAACTGGTCTAAGTGAGAGGAGGCCAAACAGTGCTCATTCATTAGGAATTCAGAGCTATGGCACAACGCCATCAGAATCATTTTGCCCTAACTGAATTATTATTCTTACACCATAGAATCCATTACCTTTGGCATTCTTCATGAGAGAGCTGTTCCTTCTCTGTTATTAATTTTTCACTGACTTATAAATACAACCACTTCCTCCTAGAAACGTGGGAGAAATGTTCACAAAAGCAAAGAAGAAACCATTGGTCTCGGTGACATGACTGATCCTGCCCAACCCAGATGTTTCAAAGACACGGGAGGTTGTGCCAAGACCAGCTGAAGTACTGTGCAGATTGCCTGAGGCATTTTTTTCAATATCCCTGTAGCTTAGCACTGAAGATAATGATTGAAATAGAGTTAATTCTCAGTGTTAGGATTTGCAATGTGGAGACCAAGATAAAGCCATTATAGAAACATAAAAGAGAACAGCACCCAATTTCTAAATTAATAATTAAGGTGAACCCCCCACACTCTATCTGCTCACCCCTCTTTTAACTCATTTGCTTGAAGAGGCTAAGGAACTCTTTCACGAGATTCCAGGCTGTAGTCTACAAATCGTACTCCGGTATAGCTGTCCCACCATCCTGAATGGAAATTGTGAGAATAAGGATTTCCGGCTGTGTGACTAAGGACTTTCAAGATCAGGCCCAGTGTTTGCTGAATTAGGCCCAATGCATCCTGCGTGACTGCCACAAGAGGAAAATGTCACTCTGTCCTTGTATAGTATCCTTCATACACACAGCTCCAAATGCTTTTCCAAACAGTAAATAAGATTTACCAACTCCCTGGAAAGCTTATTAGAGCCAGCTGTGCTAAGCTGATCCCTAGAGAGGTGAAAGGTGAATTGTTGACCAAAGTGAAACATAGTTTCTGTGCCTTTAATTTTCTCTTCATGATGCATTGAGACAGCTTCCTGTGGAGTAACAGCTAGTGTTAAAGCTAGTTTAGCCTGGGGGAGCCTTCAAAGGAGGGAAGAGAAGTTACCACTATTGCTTTCCCTGAGGGTGAAATCATGTGTGTGTGGCATTTTGGCAAGTAAATTGGTTCTTCTTTAATCCATGGAGATGAATCAAGCACCATTCCATACTGAAGAAAGATGGTCCAATGATTTAGGGATGGGCCTGGGAGATGCAGTTTCGGTAACCTACTCTGCTCTGGAACTTCTGTGTGACCTGGGGCGAGTCACCTGGTTCTTCTGTGTCTGGATTCCCCCATCAGAACCATGGTGATGACAGCACTGCCCAACCTCCCAAGCGCATCGTGAGAGGACAAATGCATTAAAAATGGTGAGGTGCTTTGATGCTATGGCAATGAGGACCATGCATTCCAGAGATAGAATGTTTAAAGTGGTTTGGGCCTGAGTCTGCTCTACCTAATGGTGAGGGACCAAAGTGGGGTGTGCATGAGAAGTAAACTAGGCCCCCTGGTTTTCACATATACCTGTTTAACTCAAATGGCAAAGAGTTGGGAGAAAAGTTCTCTGTGAAAGAATCATCATCTCCTCCAGTGCGCCTGAGAAATCGTACCACTGTAGTTCAGGTTTTGGTGTAATGTGCAGTCACTCGCTAGTCAAAAGCCATTTAGTATTCCTGACATTTCTACACTAATAAACAAGCAGGAAACCAAACCACTTTTGGGGAGAGGGGCTTTAAG
This sequence comes from Caretta caretta, assembly GCF_965140235.1. Taxonomy (NCBI): domain Eukaryota; kingdom Metazoa; phylum Chordata; order Testudines; family Cheloniidae; genus Caretta; species Caretta caretta. The sequence continues at coordinate 14,160,058 of NC_134209.1, forward strand.
GGATGTCTTTTTACATCATAAAGGAATAGCAAAGGAATAACCCCCAGTATCCCCATATTTTTTTCAGTTAATCTTTAAAGTCTGGCCCTAGACTAAGAGGCAGTGTGGCCAGTGACTGGGTGCTTAACTGAGTCTTAGGAGTCCTGGGCGCTCTTCCTAACTCTGGTTTCAGAGTAACAGCCGTGTTAGTCTGTATTCGCAAAAAGAAAAGGAGTACTTGTGGCACCTTAGAGACTAACCAATTTATTTGAGCATGAGCTTTCGTGAGCTACATCACGAAAGCTCATGCTCAAATAAATTGGTTAGTCTCTAAGGTGCCACAAGTACTCCTTTTTTTTTTTGCTTCCTAACTCTGTCGCTGACCTCCAAAATGGGCTTGGGGAAGACACTTTGCCTCTCATTCCCCTCCCACCCTTTGTCTGTCTTGTCTATTTGGACTGTAACATCGTTTGATGGGGCTGTCTCTTACTATGTATTTGGAACAGCAACTAGCACAGTGGGGGGTCTGAGCTCAGCTGGGACCTCCAGAACTTCTGTGAGACAGGCATTAGTAAATCAGTGCATGTCAATGTCTCTGTGTAAGCATGCCATTGTGAGGTTCCCTCAGGATTGTCTCTCAAGGGTTTCACATCTGCTCATTTTACAAGTGGAAGAATGTTTTTTCCCCCTAAGTACCAATGCTGGAAACACAGCCTGAGCTGTGAGAGTCAAGCTGGTTCTTCCCTTTTGCATTAGGACTTCAGGAACATCTGTACAAGCCCGAGGTCTCCAAACTATTTCCTTAGTGACAACTGTGTAACCCCGCAGTGTTCAATGGACAGGTATAACTGATTGCAAACAATTCTTAATGGCGCACGAGACAGAAGACGAGCCAGCTCATGCTTTGATGTGTTGACTCTACTACTAACAGGAGTAAACAGCAGTAGAAATATATGGCTCAAAATACACAGAGAAGAGCAGATCTGTTGAGCCGTTTAAATTGGGAGCTCTTGGGGATAGAAACTGTGTTTGTCTATATGTTTATACACACTTACCACATTTTGGTTGCTACTGTAACATAAATAATAGTGACCTTCCAGGTCAAACCCAAACCTAAACAATGTGTGTCTGGTTATACAGTGAGAGCAGAATTTGGGATATGTTCTCAAAAGTGACCTGTGGTTTTGGGTGCTCGGCTTCAGGCTCCTTAAAGGGGACTGATTTGGAGAGGGTGGGTGTTCAGCACTTTCTAAAAATAAAGGTTCCTGGAAAAGAAGCACAAAGAACCACCAGTCACTTCTAAGCACCTTGGCCCTTGTGCCAGGCCCACAGTCCAGAGGAAGTCGAAGTAACTTTGGGGGATTTAATTGAAGCCCATTTTTTCTGGAATAAAAATATAAGTTTCATTGTTTAATTCTGGGGATGAATGTTTGTTGAAAGTCACAAACCCACACCACTTGATTGCAATGGAAGCTCCAGCCATACAGCTTTGCAAGCTGCAGCTGAGCCCTGAGCTATAAACTTCAGTCTAACCTGTTTTTTCCTATTCTGAGTCTACACTGATCTCAGGCTGGTACTCATGCTGCTTTATTACACTGAGCAGTGCTTCTACAATGTGAAGAAATGTCTAGCTTGGACTAGGTGGAGACATCAAAGAAACCTAGCCAAAATCCCTGCGGATGAAGAGTCAGTGTATTAAAGCCCTGTGATGCTCATATCCTCTGTACATATCCTTTCCTCTGTCTGCTGTAAAAGTCCTTTGTTTAATTAATTTCCCTTGGTTTATATGACCACCAGACCTGAATTCAAAGCCTGAGACTTGAGAGATGTGAACAAGCCTTGCATTAAAGTTGTTTCAAGCAGAACTGACATACAGGGGGATCATGGCAGCATAGATTACCAGGGATAGAGTACAAGCAGGAGGGACAGAGAGGGTTGTCACTAATGGAGGGAGATTAGTTTTGCTCTTAATAGCTGGAATTCCACTTTTTGAGTCCTCAAAATAGTTTAATTTGCAATTACTTGGTATAAGCCACAACCATAGCTCAAAGAACAAGGAGTACTTGTGGCACCTTAGAGACTAACAAATTTATTTGGGCATAAGCTTTCGTGAAGTGGGTTTTAGCTCACGAAAGCTTATGCCCAAATAGATTTATTAGTCTCTAAGGTGCCACAAGTACTCCTCTTTCTTTTTGCTGATACAGACTAACACGGCTACCCTCTGAAACCTGTAACCATAGCTCAGAATTCCATAAAGAAAAACAGATTCTTTGTGAACTATAGCAAGGGATAAGTAAAACAACAGTAAATTAACCAGTATTGTAATAACCTGTGACACTGTACTGCTGGACAAACAAAGATCTGACATCATTTGATGAGCTCCAGCAAATGACAGTTCATTCTGTGGCATTGAGCGTATGATAAAAATAAGGTCCCAATGCAATGGAAAATTTGGGGGCACCTTCCAGAAAGCATTGGACACAGCGTTGGGCAGTAGTTATGTATTTCACTGAAGTACATGTGGGAAATTTTGCAAATATCTGCATAGTCCCTCAGCCTCTAAGTTAGATGCATAAAGAGTTATGCCACAGTTCAGCCTTTTCTTGTTACCATCATTTATATTTCCTGAAGACTAAACACCATGAGTACAGCAAATGAAATAAGATCATCACATCTCCTATCTGATAAACCAATGAAAAACTGCTCCAGCTAGTGCTTTCAATTATTATTTATTATTGTTGTAATACAGTAAAATCCATTTATTCATGTGTGAATATTGATGACTTTGTAGCAGAATTTCTGGAAGCCTTCTTGATCCATTGCTAGCTTCAAGAACTCAGCAGTTGACCTCCCAGTGATCTGCCACACACTATCTATCCATCTCCTTGCTGGTCATCCCCAGCTACGATGACCTTCCATCATTCTTTCCAGGATAATTTTATTGAATATTTCCATCTCCATGCCTGATGTAATCAAAGTACATAAATGTATGCCTGTTGACTTCTGATGGCAGGGTCTGTTTCTTTCCAATATTTCTAACAAGCATTTATCTTCATTTCCATCCAGAGATATTCAAGAGTCTTCACCAGCACCATATGTCAAAGGCTTCAATTTTCTTCTTTTCAGCAGCATTAATTTCGCACAATTCATTTCCATAAATTCCTATGGAAAAAAATAAGCTTTCCACTAATCCAACCTTCATACATTTTGAGATGCCACAATTTTTCCAAACTTTTGTAAAGGAGGCCATAGCTGAGTGAGCCACTCCAAGTCTTCTTCCAAATTATTTGGACAGCTTCCATGGTTGGATATGTCTGATCCTAGATAATTGATTTAATCTATTGCCTGTAGAACTTGACTGTTACTCATGATGTCCACTTGCATCTTGTTTTTTTTTAATCATGTCAAAATGCATGCATTTCATTTTCATTGTAATTAATCAACATTTATATAATGATATGACTTGACACTTAACTACCAGGTCATACAAACCTGCATATGTAAAACATAAGACCATCTGAGCTCTACCCACTACCTATTTCCCTTAAACTCTTAACTTATATTATGCATGTACCTTGATCTGGTTCTCTACACAGAGGTGAATATCTTACTATGGGAAAATTTCAATGGTGGAGAGACGGTATTGTTCTATGTTCTATAAAATCTGAAAACTTTTGAGGTGCTATTATTATTTGTATTATAGTAGCACCTAAGAGGCACCAGTCACTATAGGGGCCCCCTTGTGCTGGGTCTGTATAGAAACATAGAGACAGTCCTTGCCCCAAAGAGCTTACAGTGAGATTTTTCTAAAGCATCCAAGTGATTCAGAAACACCAATGCCATTGAAAGTCTGTGGGACTTGTGCTCCTCAAACACTAGGGTCTTCTGAAAATTTCAGCCCAAGAAGAGAAGCCGACAAAGGATGGGATAAGAAGCAGAGGTACAGAGAATGGAAGTGACTTGCCCAAGATCACACAGAAGGTCAATGGCAGAGCTGGATACAACATAAAAGTCTTCTGATTCCCAGTCCAAGTACCTCTCTGCCCTACCATGCAACTCTGACATCAGTTGAAAGACTCCCAGTGACTTCAGTGTGTTCTAGGTGAGGTCATCATAGAGAAGCAGATACTCTGTACCAGTCTTGGACTTCTTTTAAATTTATTTTGTATACATGGAAGTTCCCTAACCACTGAGCCATGGTATATTCTGATGCAGGGCTCTCTCAGCATCTCTTGGTGATGCTGTTCCACTTGGTGGTAAATGGGTTGGAGAGAGCAAGAATGATTATAGCCAAGGAGCTAGCATGCTCTCCTGGTCCAATCCCTGTTCTTCACCAGGCAGAGTGGGGAATTGAACCTGGGGCTTCCACATCCTGGGGGAATACCTTCATCATGGGGTTGAGGGTTATTAGGGAAGCCTTCCCCCTGGCAATTTTGTGTGGAGTTAGGCATGTGTCTAAGCCAGTCTCACAAGAAATGGCATAGACCCCGAGCCACCTAACTTCCGGGGGAGAGGTTCCTGGCCATGGATCGCAGGCACCTAACTTCCTGAGAGGGGAGGGGCTTAGGACACCTTCCTTTCCCATTGGCTAGTTTAGGTAGATCCCTACCTCCCATGCTGTCTTTTGTGGATCCCATTCTCAGGTGCTTCTCTGTCCTCATGCACTGTATCAGGAGCCAAGGTGTCAAACACGGACTTTGTGCATTCCAGTGATTTCTTAGAGACCCTTTGTCCCTTTGTGGATGTGGGTCCAGCTTACCACGCTTCTCTAATGTTCCTGGAGAGGGGAAGCATTGTTCTTTTTCCTTGAGCCATGCCCCTTTCTTCATGTTCCACATCTCCTCTCCTTTTGCTGGGCAGAACCCCCTGCCTAGCAATCACACTTTTGACACCACACTTCTCATCAGTGGAACATGGTCATGTTCCTTTTGCTTTCCTTTTCTCTGCAAGTGAAACCACTTGTATCTCTTCTACGACATGTTAAGTACAAATAAGATGGGAGGTAATAACCTCTACAGTGAATGATTTAAAGGAACATAAGAATGGCCATTCTAGATCAGACCAATGATCCATTTAGCCAAGTATCCTGTCTTCTGACAGTGGGCAGTGCCAGATGCTTCAGGGGGAATGAACAGAACAGGCAAGTATCCAGTGATCCATCCCCTGTCACTCATTCCCAGCTTCTGGCAGTCAGAGGTTTAGGGACACCCACAGCATGGGGTTGCATCCCTGACCATCTTGGCTTATAGCTATCGATGAACCAATCCTCCATGAATTTATATAATTCTTTTTTGAACCAACTTATACTTTTAGCCTTCACAACATCCCCTGGCAATGAGTTCCAAAGGTTGACTGTGCTTTGTGGGAAGAAGTACTTCCTTATGTTTGTTTAAAACCGGCTGCCTATCAATTTTATCATGTTTATTGTGTTATGTGAAGGGATAATTAACACTTCCTTATTCACTTTCTCTAAACTATCCATAATTTTATAGATATGTATCATATCCCCCTTTAGTCATCTCTTTCTAAGATGAACAGTACCACTGTTAAATCTCTCCTGGTTTGGAAGCTGTTCCATATTCCTAATTGTTTTGTTGTTGTTGCCGTTTTTTGTAACTTTTCCAATTCTCATATGTCTTTTTTGAGATAGGGCGACCAGAACTGCAAGAGGTATTGAAGGTGTGCACATACCATGGATTCTTTCTCACATCCTCTACAGTGAAGATCAATGCCAAGAATTCGTTAATTTCTCTGCAATGTCTTATCTGCTTTGAGTATCCTTTAACACATTGATCATTCAGTAGCCCCACTGACTGTTTGGCCCGCTTCTTGCTTCCTGTGTACTAAAAATATGCTGTTCGTTTTTGTGTCTTTTGCTAGTTGTTCTTCAAATTCTTTTTAGGCTGTCTAATTATGCTTTTACATTTGACTTGTGAGAGTTTATGCTCCTGTCTATTTTCCTCACTGGGATTTGACTTTCAGTTTTAAAGGATGCCTTTTTGCTTCTAACTGCCTCTTTTATTCTGCTGTTTAGCCTTGGAAGCATTTTTTGGCCTCTTTCTGTTGTTGTTTTTTTAAGTTGGGTTGTACATTTAGTTTGCTCCTCTACTATGGTGTTTTTTAATATTCTCCATGCAGCTTGCAGGCATTTCACTCTTGTGACTCTGCCTTTTAATTGACATTTAACTAGCTTCCTCATTTTTGCATAGTTCCCCTTTTTGAAGTTCAATGCTACTGTGCTGGGCTTCTTTAGTATTTTCCTCCATAAAAGGATGTTAAATGTAATTACATTATTGTTGTTACTACAGAGTGGTTCAGTTATAGTCACCTCTGGATTCTTTGCTCAATTTAGGACTAAATCAAGAATTGCCTCTCCCCTTGTGAGTTCCAGGACATGATGTTCCAAGAAGCAGTCTGTTAGGGGGCTTATTCCTTCACCCACTTACTTCCCTGGTCCTTCTCGCATGAATAGAGAGCAACAATACCCGAAGTCCAAAGGTGCAAACAATTCGATGTTTATTGGGGTGAACTTCCAGCAAGCATGATTTTAGTTTCCTTCCTTAGTGTCCCCCTTCCCAGCTCTGACACCACACAGCCTTACACCTGTGTCCCTGTTCCCCTTCCTGCCCTTAGCCAAACATGATTCCAATTTCCCCACGCCCATTCCCTGTTCCCATTTCCCCCACACAACACACTCACTTCCTGATTGACTGCAGACTATGTAGTAAAACTTGAGTTCTGCTTAGCTATACCTTAACCAATCATTTTATTGAAAGTTAACTAACCAATCCTAACATATTGTAACATTATTATTTAACCAATTATATCCCACCACCTTAATTAGTTTACACCCAGCAAAATTAATTATACAGCAGACAGAAACAATCACAGAACCAGACAGAGATTATACAGACAAACAATGGGGAAATGGGGACTACAGTGTTAGAACAAACACAGAAATGAGGATTTCACATCCCAGCTATTGATAAGTGAGTTCTTGCCAGACAGGATGCTATCAAACTAAGTTTCCTTTTACATCTTTTAGACACTTCCCTTTCTCTGGAGGTGATAGGCATTATCAGGACAGGATTGTATTCCTAACAGCCCAATAGCACCTTATTTCAATGTGACTAGTTTGGAACGTGAGGAGGTGACCGGTCGCTTCCCAGCTTATGGCTGCCTCTGTTGCTTAGCCAAAGGCCTTAGCCTAAGAACAGGGCCTCAGACTGTCACAGTAAGAGAAGGCCCTTACACTGGCAGACAGTGATTTTGATTCTTTTATACCTCTATAACTAGCCAAGTGATAAGAATACACCTAAATTCTTAGAGTATAGGCCTTTACAGACAGGCCTGAATATCTATATCCTAACACAGCCGTTTAGAAATTTTGTCTCTACATCCTGTCCTGAGGTGACATGTACCCAGTCAATATGGGGACAGTTGAAATCCAACAGTATTGTGGTTTCTGTTTTTGTAGCTTCTCTAATCTCCCGGAACATTTCACAGTCACTATCACCATCGTTCTTAGGTGCCTGGCAATATATTCCTATTGCTATACATTTATTATTCAAGCATGGAATTTCTATCGATAGAGATGCCATGGTACAGTTGATTCATTTAAGATTTTTACTTTCTTTGACTTATGCTTTCTTTCACATATAGTGTCATTCTTTCACCAGTGCTATCTACTTACTCTGTCATTCCTATACATTTTGTACTCTGCTATTGCTGTGTCCCATTGATTATCATCATTCAGCAAGGTTTTATGATGCCTATTATATCAATATCCGCATTCAGTGCCAGGCACTGCTGTTCTCCATCTTTCTGTTTAGACTTCTAGCAGAGCAGGTGATATCTGTAAATCAAAAGAAAATCCTTTTTAAGTAAACCGATCTGGCACCAGGAAGATGACATACAGATAGCAAGTACAGATGTGTACATTCATGTGAAACATTACTGTATACCAGTGGCATGGGCAGTTGGCACTTTGTCATCAACTAGGGAAAATGCAAACTGTTATCAGCCCTACTTTGCTCCACTTAATGCTAAAGGGGGTTGTTTTTTGTATTTCAATAGCACTTAGTGGTCCCCAGGTACATCAAGGGCCCTATTGTGTTAGGTGCTGTACATATACCTAATGCTCCAGAGAGCTTACCACCTTAATAGACAAAAATATTACTGCAGGAGAACTAAAGCTCCAAGATAGTACATGGGTCATCCAAGCGTACAGAGAAAATTTGCAGCAGATGAAGGAACTGATACTCCTGACTTCCAGTCCATTGCCTAACCACAAAAACCACCTCTTGTATAAGCAGCGATAGGAAATTGAGAATAAATGCTTTGGTGTCTGGCATGAAGGAATGTCCTGGGTTGTTTTGTTTTTTAAAGGAATCCAGACATGCAAACCCAAAACTCATCTGTCCCACCTCAGCCAGCACTGGGCAGATAGTGGTACCTTATCCCACTGATTTATTAGTAAATTGAAAGACATGTGGATGGTGAACACCATTACAAGCATTTTCACAAGCCCTAAAAATTCTAATAATCTTTTAGAGAGCAGTTGACTCTGCATGCTAATCTGAAATGGATGTGTTAGCTTATTCACCCAAAAGCCAGCATGCTCTGTCATTGAATTTCTAACAGGGACTTTGACTACAGATAACTAGGCCTTCCAAAACAGAAAGTAATTTGAAATAAATTGCCCTTGCATTTTTCTCATGTAGTTCTCTGGTTGGTAATGTTTCTGAAACAGACTCATTTAGGTCTGGCTCTGGGAAAAAGCTCATGTCTTTTTTTTTAATTACACTATACAGCCAACAAACCCCATTATCTCATCCTAAACACCAATACCCTTTTCTGTTCAAATTTGATCTGATTTTTTTTTTCTGGAACTACAGAGTACTAGCAACTCATTCAAACACCTTAGTAATCAACAATAGCTCTTTCCCAGTTACTTGTAACTATATAGGTTCCAGGTTTCAGCGTAGCAGCCGTGTTAGTCTGTATCCACAAAAGAAAAGGAGTACTTGTGACACCTTAGAGACTAAGTTAGTCTCCTTTTCTTTTTATATAGGTTCCAGTTTTCCTCTGTGTTTGCTGAATTACAGCTCAAGAAAGATGTTTTCTACATTTAATTTTTAATTCTCTTATTTCAATGCAGAGTGGTTTTTTTGTGTGGATCAATCTAATGTGTAAATATTCTCCAAAAATATCATTCAGAGTATAAACTGTGAGGAAGCCAGTAGGTGGAGCCATAGTGGTGTTGTCAGACAACAGAATTATTTCTCCTTCTGTGCTTCTTTTGAATGGGCTCAGACATTTTTGGCATGTACATGTTTTTCATATGGAGAAAAAACACCTGGCTTTGCTTCCAGAATCTTAAACCATATCTCACTATTGTCATCATGACTGCATTTAGCCATGACAGAGAAATATTTCAGCAGGAAACAAGCTTGGTATTTCAGTGACACAACTGTCACTGGGCTCCGCAAGACCCCTGCTAAATATCCACCACTGTGATTGGATTTCTAGTCTGCTGATGTGCAAATGGCACCAAATCATGAGGCTGGGGTTTAATTATTTATAACTAGCTCTGTATAAGAAGTTCTATGCTCCATCCCTCTCACTGGATGTACATAGATGCACCACATATGTGGAGGTGGGATCTCCGTGATAAATTGCAGAAGCAGGCAACACATTTCTAGAGCAGTTGAGCATCGGCTGCTCCCCCCAAAGTCAGATTTATCATGACTCCTCTGCCTGCCTCACTTGCATGCTGCCCATTAATCCATCTTCTCCAGATCTCCTGCTAATGGGGCCGATCTCAGAGCAATCCCAGCCAGCCTCCTATTTTAGACAAGCTATCTGACAGAGTTGCTTTTCCTTCTCACCCTGAAGCTCTCAGCACGAGTGTAGCTGGGGTGGGTCCAGCATGTCAGGATTAATTAAACTACTACACATGCCTAATATTTGGCCTTCATGATGGTGTATCTGATTAGATGGATGGGTGAAATCCATGCCCCCCTGCCAGGATGCAGAGCTGCTCCCTAGCCACTGCATCTGCACCAGCTTATGGGCTGGGCTGTGCCAAGACAAGGCAAAAGGTCAGGAGGGTGGCTGTTAATTCTGTACACAGAATTTAATGCCAGGGAGCACATCTGGGTGTGATGTGCATTCTGCCTGATCCCTCATATCTGGGAAGCACACCTCTCCTCTAGTGGGAAACGTGTTGCACCTTTGGGGCTGCTGCTGAAGGCATAATCCCTCCCATCATCACTATCTGGGCATTTCACCTTCTCCTGAAGTGGGGGGCATGGGCCAGAGGCGAGCTAGAGATCCACGTTCACACCTATCCAGTGGCTGGGGGTTTGCCCTCTCCCGGACTGAAAGGATATGGCTGCGGGGATTCTATGGAAAAAAAAAACAGTGATGTTGATCCATCTGCCCTAGGAACGAGGCAGAGATGAGCAGCTCCGACCACTCAGAATGTCAACGAGTCTTCAGATCATGCTGGTAACCACTGAGGTTAGCCCTGATCCTGCCAGTGGCTCTGCACAGCGAGCCCCTCAAGAGGCTTGTGGAATTTCATTGACATCAAAGGGATTCTGTGGGACATGACAAAGTCTATAAAAGAATGAATGGTCTAGAGATGGTCGATCAGGAGCCTCTGATCCCCCTGTTTCACAACAGAAGAGCCAGGGGACAGTCAATGAGACTGAAAGGTGGCACATTCAAAACCAAGAGAAGGAAATACTTTGTCCACATAGCACATGTTTACACTGGAATTCGTTGCCACAGGATGCCATTGGGACTGAGAAATTAGCAAGATTCAAAGAGTGATTGGACTATTAAATGGCTAACAAGAAGATCCAGATATATAATGGGAAAACTGTGGAAGGGATATAAAATGTTATGCTTCATGTTTTGAATCGTTTTCTAATCATTGAGGGATTAGGATGGGACTTTCATGGAGGCAGATCATGCCCTAACTGCTACTGCTGGGTTTTTCAGCCTTCCTCTGAAATATCTGGAGCTGATCACTGCTGGAGACAGGATCCTGGGCTAGATGGCCCATGAGTCTGATCGCGTCTGGAAATCCCTAGGCAGGAGCACAGAGCACATGAGCACCCAGTGGTAAGATCAGGGCCTTGGTTCCACTTTGGCTTTTATTGAAGTCAGTTGCAAAATTTCTGTTGACTGCAATGGAAACAAGATCAGGCCCCTACACTGGTTTTCAAGCAATGAAGACATATCTCCCTGTCTAACAACCATCCATTCCCCCAGGTATCAATTTTGCTGAGGCAAAATGTGCCATATCCTGATACATAATAGATTTGCTTAGGTTTCCTTTATTCCACACAGACACAAGATAATTTAATACTTTAGAGGAAGTGTCAGTACTAAATCATATACTTTCCCCTGACTGCTCTATAAGGCATCCCACTGCCTGGTAGGCAGCAAGACAGATATATCTTTGTATTCCTAGCAGTGACCTGCTACTTTTTATTTGTGTGTTAGGAGACGGAAAGGAGCTGATTTTCACATTAATTGCTGAATGTAATAGCCTGTAATAAGGCAAGCCAAGCTTCCCTCTTAGGTATTTATGATTTTGAACTTGCTATCGGAGAAAAGAGGGAAAAAAAGACATTTGTGGGCACAAAAATCCTTTCACAATGTAAAAAATGGTCCATAACTTCAACTTTGTTTCATTATTGAAGTCGGTGGAGCTACGCTGAATTAACAGCAGTGTCACCAGATGTTGCTAGATGTTGGGCTGCAGGTGTGTGTTCTCCCTGTGGGCTGTCCCAGCTCTGCACACACAGCTGGCACAGCAGACCTCGAGCGAACTGCCCAAAGACCACAAGATCCATTAAGGTACGAGGAATCCAGCCAGGTTTATTGTCAATGAAGCACAGTCCTAGCTCCCCTGATCAATGCTACAGTTGTTCTAGCACAGGGATCGGCAACCTTTGGCATGCGGCCTGTCAGGAAAATCCGCTGGCAGGCCGGGACGGTTTGTTTACCTGCAGCGTCCGCAGTTTCAGCTAATCACAGCTCCCACTGGCCACTATGTATATGAGAAGTAAAACAAAAATTTGGAGTAGTGACATTACAGATGAGGCCTTTATATATAAATCTCTTGTAATTAGTTACTACACAGTACTGGCCATGTCCATCCATGTTATAGGTTGCCCTCACTGCTGGTTGTCACCTTCTGGCAAGCTTCACTGGGCAGGAAACAGGAGCGGCTAGCTTCTCTGTTCCATGGGTTGCACTGCTCTGTGATACATCAGTAGCTGACGTCAATCCGTTATTTCTTGTAGATGCTGTTTTCCAGACAACCTACTGAATGGACAATAACCAATTTATCAAATGTTGCTGTGTCAGGGTACTGATGGTACCCAGACAGTGAGCAAAATTGTTTTTGAGTAAGATGTGCCTCATTTAGGATGCAGTGTCACCGATCCCAAAATGTGACTGGTACTACCAGGGAATTTGTTTACCCAATTTGTAGTTACTGTGTAACTTAATTTCTTTACCAATTTGTTTTTCTGGCCTTCGTGTTGTTTGCTGCCGTTCGTTTGTTGATTTTTACCCGTGTGTTGGTTAAGCAGTTTAGCAAGGTTACGTACATTGTCAATGTTGTACAGCAATGATATAACAGAACAGCAATAGTATAGTTGCTTTTACACAGGAGCCAAATTCAAATTAAATGACAATTTAACTCAGTCCAGCTAGTGGTTTCTAGCTGATTTCCAACTCATTTGTCATATATGGTAGACTGAGGTGCATTGACCAGTCTTTTATTCATAAAGCACTTCATTTTTCTTTTCTTCGTGCTTGGGGGTTCCTTCATTGTAGACTGATAGTTTCTGGTATCTTCGTGGTGTGATATTTTCTGGTGTCTTTGGTCTGTGGGATGCAACCTTAAATATCTAGTTAGTTAACATAATAAAGGTTTTTGTTTGTTTTACATTTCTTCTTGTTTTAAGTAACCCAAATTTAATATGCAAATTAACTAAATTTGTTTACACTGTAATGAAGACCAAGTCTTTTATAACAAAAGCTCTACTTTTGCAATTGTTGTATAGACATTCATTTTTACTTGAGGTGCATTACTAATATTTTATACAAAATATAATGTTTAAACACTAGACAATCTTCTTGGAGAAGGTATATTGCTTTCACCTGCTGAGCACTCTGTTTTAGCAAAAGAGTTAGTAACATAATTTTACCCAAGCTTTTTAAAGTTAATTTGCTTGTGATTCCAATTCCACTTTTAACTGTTTAGAAGCACAAACTTTAATCACTGCTTCCCTTTAACTTAACATAAAAGAAAAGTGTATAAAAATTAAACCAAGTATAAAATTAAACCAAAATACGTTTTAAATGCAAGTCTATGCAGAAAATTTACGGGTATTACATTTTCATGATGCTGTGTTGTGTTTAGGAGCCAAAGGTGGAAACCTGTTGAACTTGTTTGGTTAGCTTTATGCCTAAATTGTTATTTTTAAACATTTTGCTATGAGATTTTTCTAACTACATTTAAAAGTTGAAACAAGTTTATAAAAACCCAAACCAGAAATAGACTTTTTGTTAATATTACCTTTACCTTAATGTTGAGGTTTCCCCTTACATTGTTTTCTTTGAATATAAAACAAAAAACCAAAAACAAAACAAAACAAAAATCCCCTGTGATTAATAAAAAATAATTATTTTTGTTTAAAATTGCATTATTTGTTGAGGCAGAAATATAGGTACATATATTAATAACTGATACCTTTTTGAATTTTGGAAAAAATGGTATTAATAATATTATGATAGTTATACCCCAACCATAATATTAAAATAGTGTGGTACCACTTATATATATAATTTTAAAAGGATATAAAATTGACTTTTGTTGCAGCAAAATAAAAATAATAAAATGTAGTCACGTGACACACACAACATACAACACAGGACAACATACATAACCTACAGGACAAACTTACAATTAAAAACAAATAGTGCCAGAATTCTATTTATAACTATATGAAATAAGGTATTAAGAACTTAGTTATTAAAACAATGCATTAAAAAAACCAAAACCAGACAGATAAACAAAAGGGTTAAACATTTAAATAAGCTGGTTATTACCTTATTTAAAACTTTTAAATAAAAATTGATTAAAAATCTATTGATATTTGCCAAATTTGTTGTATTAATTTAGTGACTTAAGGCATTTTCCATTACTTTATATTAAAATTTATTTTAAAACTCTGATACACGGCAATAAGGAAATCCCGTGTTTCAAATATTAGTCAGTGGTTAGAATGAGAAGCAGAGTCTGCATTTCTGTTGCTTGGCAACCATATCTTCAAGAAAGTTAGGAGTAATTCCAGCTGTTGCATTCCTGAAGGGTTAAAATAATTAATTTATTGGATTTATTTAAAGTAAAATGTTTACCTTGTTTTCTCTTTGTTTTATTGTTGTTTTGATTTATTTTCAATTGCTTTATCTTTTCAAGGTTTCTGTAAAAACTATAACTTTCAACTTTTAAAACAAAGAGAGAGAGCAGAAGTAAGGAGAGGCAGGGCAAATGGCAGGGCAAATGAAGAGCAACCTAGGAAGATAGGGAGATCTGAGCCAAGAGAGATTAACTCTATCAGGGTATCTTAAAATACAGGCAGCAGCTGCACGTTTAGCAAACTGAGAAAAGATATAGAGTGTCAGGGTTCCCCCTCTTCAAACTCTGAACTCTGGGGTGCAGATGTGGGGACCCTCATGAAAGACCCCCTAAGCTTATATTCTGCAAGCTTAGGTTAAAACTTTGCCAAGGCACAAATTCCTTTCCTTATCCTTGGACAGTATTGCCGCCACCACCAAGTGATTTACACAAAAAATCAGGGAAAAGTCACTTGGAATCCCTATCCCCCCAAAATATTCCCCCAAGCCCGTTCACCCGCTTTCCTGGGGAGACTAATACACCAACCAATTGCCTTAGCAATGTAAGCACAGACCAGACCCTTTGTCTTCAGGACACTGAAATCAATCAGGTTCTTAAAAAAAACAACTTTATTTATAAAGAGAAAGTAAAAGAATCACCGGCAAAATCAGGATGGGAGGAAACTTTACAGGGTAATAAAAAGACTCAAAACACAGAGGATTCCCCCCTGGGCTCAGCTTTACAGTACAAAAACAGGAATAAAACAACCTCTGTAGCACAGAAAAATTCACAAGCCAAAACAAAAGATAACCTAATGCATTTTCTTGCCCTGCTTACAATTTCTGTGGTTTCAGATCTATTATTCCAGGTATATTTTCAGAAGCTATTGTACCTGCTTTGTCTCTCCCTCCGTCCGGAGAGGGAACAACAAAGAGAGTGCACAAACAAAACCTTCCTCCCAAGATTTGAAAGTATCTTCTTTCCCCATTGGTCCTTCTAGTCAGGTGCCAACGAGGTTATCTGAACTATTTAACCCCTTGCAGGTTGGCGATTCCATATAGCTGCCAAGGAGGGATTTTATGCTACCCTTCTCTCTATATTTATGACATAGAGGAAAACTTAAACCAGTATGTAAAAATATTTGGGAAAGAAGGTTATATTTTTAGCTCTGAGAGAGGAGTGTCGTTCCGTGGGTCAAAGCAGTTGGGAACCTGCACAGTTGGGAACCTGCACCCCTGGTTTTATTCTGGCTCTGAGAGAAGAGTGGGGGTAGTTACCTGCTCTTGTAAAACCTGAATTTGTTCCTCCAGTGTATGTTGCTTTTGTCTGCATGCCAAATGGATTGCAGGAGTGCCATTTTTTGCTGCAGTTAACTGTTTTGGGGCATCTCCATGTGTTAATGCATCAATTCTAGGTGTTAACTTGCTCAATTTTGGTTTTTCACTTTGAAATTCTTTTTTATTCACTCCCCTGCATTCCAGTCACAACTCCTGTCTCCTAATGTGCTCTGTGAACTGTTCCATTTTTTCCCTTCATCTGATTTTCCAATCCAGTGATTGCTGTTTGCTACTTTTCCCTCCTGAGCACTTACTTCTCCCGTACTGACAGGCACCAGTCTAGGTGTTGGTTTAAGTTTAACTGGAACCTGGCTTTTATCGTAAGGTGGTGGTTGAAATGCAGTGGACCCCGTTTCATCTTTTAATTTTGCTAGGGCCACCTTTTTCTGTTTCTGTCCCCCTTCTTCAGGCACAGGGTAGCTACCTGAAGCCCGCTGTTGATCACAAATATTTATAACAGGGGACAACACATCTCTTTTTTGTAAGTTCCTTACAGCTGTTTCCAGTGTTTTATTGTGTTTCTGTCTCTGGACTTCTTGCCACCCTGCTAGGAGAGCAGGAACATTCCAGGGCTCTGTGGCTTCTCCTGCTTCTTTTAGCTCTTTGTTTCTGTTACTTTCCCCACCAATTTAGTCATGTGCTGTCTTAACCATTTAACAGTCATAGTTATAGTTTGCAATATTTTACATTTCATGGCTACAGTCTCTGCCCTAGTCTTGCGGATTCCATTCCATGGTCCTTCCCCACTATATTTTTTAAATCCATATGGACCTCTTTTGCTAGCAACCTAGCATGTCCATACCGTATGAAACTTCGTGGGGTTTTTTAGAGAAGGGTTAAGGGGGTTCCCTAGCATGTAGTTTTCTGCCATGTTAGATCGCGATTCCTACAGAGGGCAGCTTGCTTACTTATCAAATCAGCAGTCGGGGTCACCAGTGTCAGATGTTGCTCGATGTTTGGCTGCATGTGTGTGTTCTCCCTGTGTGCTGTCCCAGTTCTGTGCAGACAGTTGGCACAGCAGACCTCAAGCGAACCGCCCAATGACCACAAGAACTGTTAAGTATGAAGGCATCCAGCCAGGTTTATTGTCAATGAAGCTCGGTCCTAGCTCCCCAGATCAAGGTCTATAGTTATACTAGCACATGTATGCCTGTGACAATGGACGCAGCTCTGTGTATGGTGGGACTTTCCATTTCCCCCTCAGCTGGCCAAAGACACTCCCTCCAAGACTCCATTTTACACATCAATGCAAACAAGTTACATACTGTCCCTCTGACATAGTTAGTTGACACCCTCTGACATAGCCAGTTACCACCCCATCACCTTGTACATCTCTATCCATCATGCTGTCATCCTGACCTTATCTTTAGGATGGGTCAGTGTGTTCCCATTATCTTTGGGGGATGTGTTGGTATCGAGGTGTTCCAGTACCACTCTTCTGGAATGTGTTTGTGTGAGTGTCCTGTGCCTAGCACCTTTTAGGAATGTGTATTTGTGCAATATCAGCCCTGTTCTTGCCAGATTCTGTGAACTTGCAAGCAGGCAGAGCCTGACTTCTGCCCACTTTGCTTCTTTGCTTTATATCAACATAACTTGACCACTACTTTAGTTCAGGCCTCAGGCTTCATACCAGGCCTCTGATACAAGCCCTTAAGTCTCAGGCCCTCTTTCTACTACAAGCAGCTGATAACCCAGCCTGTTGTTTTCATCCTAAAACGCTACTGCCTGTAAAAAAGCATGAAGAAGTGTTTGGTGCCAGAGGCAGCTGCATTTTCAGTGGTAGCTGAAGTGAATTCTTACATTGGATTAGGATGTCACTTAACTGAGGTTACGTGAAGTGCTTTGGGACACTGTGAGATGGAAGACACTATATAAATGTACTGTGATGTTATGATTATGCAATCCATTTTTGTTAAGTCAAGTTGTTAAAAATCTACTGTCAAGTGCCAGAAATTGCCTTCTGTAGCACCTGAATGTGTCTGAATGCACTTAGCCCCCAGCGATGCTGAGAACAAAGAAATTACCTTTCTAACAACCAACGTGTCATCTGAATGCAGAACACACCAAACTCAGAAGGTGTTGAGAGCAAGTCTGCATGGTATGAATTAACTGTTTCGCAGCATACATTTTCAGTACCTTGTGGTTGGAGCTGCATGGGGGACGTTTGTAAAATGCTTCCCAGCACTTCCAGGATCAGTGGTAGCCCTAGAGTGAACAGATCTGTATATGCCACTCTCTTTTCAGCAGGTTTAACTAAGTCTAATGAAACCAGTGATAAAAATGATTGTGGCTATTTGAGCCCTGTCACCACAAGGGTTCCAGGGGGTTTAATACTGACTCAGTTGAATCAGTAGGACTTTTTTATTTCTGTAGTTTTCCCAGTTATCTTTGTGAACCATGGACATTGCAAAGAAATCATATGCGGACTGAATGTAGGGTGCAGAATGCTCATGGTTCACATAGAAATCAACTGGGGTTGCAGCTTCTCAGCATCTCTCATGAGCAGAGCATAACTGAGTAAGATTTTTACTCATGGCAATTTTATGATCCATTAATACATATTCCACTGTAGCAAACAAGGTATGAGACAACTCACTTTGAGGTCAATGGCAGAACTCCCATTGATTTCAATGGGCACAACCTAAGATATTGTTTCTACCAACTGATGGGTACGCACTGAGTGGACTGAACTATTTCTTCTGTGGGTTTGCTGTGGTACCACTTGTGGCTCACCTGATCAAAAGGGATCCCTCATATTCCCCAGGAAGCTTCTCCATCATGTCAGCAACAAAGAAACTTATACCTACAGTATCTAAAAGACTATCAGCTGGGAGTTCTAATTAATCCATCATAAAGATTAGATCATTCTCTTTCTTTGGGTGTAGGTGGGGGGGGGGGGAAGGGGCAGAGGGACAGCAGAATATTTAGTCAGAAATCGATTATCTGAGAACACTGCAACTGGCAGAAATTTCCTCTACTCACTCCCTGAATAATTAGGAGCCCACATTCAAATATCTTCCTACATCCTTTTTAACTAAGCCAAAACCCAGCTATGTTTGCCACCCATCTAAGCCGTGTCATTATAAGTAGTGAAAGAATGAAAGGGGGTTGGGGGAGCAGATGTATTTGTCATGTTGTTTTCCCTGATTCCCATTGCTTATCTGAACCTGACGGCCTGCAGGACTGTTGTGCCGCACAACCTCTGACATTCCAGGACAGCCCTGTGTTTCCTCTCCATTTTGAAGTGTTGTTTGCTCTCTTAAGACATGCACAGCTTTTATATTTCTGGGATTCTTTGAATATGGATGATTTTTATCATGCAGGCCCCACAATTCTTATCACTCTGTGTATGCTGATTTTAGGCATGTACATCTGCATGAATTAAAACACATTTTAATAGACTGTCTTTGATATTCATCATTCAAAAAAAAATGTAGGCTGCCTCTATTATCATGTTATGGGAATGAAACCTGGAAGTGTTTATCGTATCACTCTATTCCTAGACGGTAAAGCCCTTTAAAGCAGTGGCTCTCAACCTTTCCAGACGACTATCCTCCTTTCAGGAGTCTGATTTTTCTTGCCTACCCACAAGTTTCACCTCACTTAATAACCCACTTGCTTACAAAATCAGACATAAAAATACAACTGTTTCACAGCACACTGTTCCTAAAACATTGCTGACTTTCTCCTTTTAACCATATAATTATAAAATATTATAAAATAAATCAACTGGAATATAAATTCTGTACTTACATTTCAGTGTATAGTCTATAGAGCAGTACAAACAAGTCATTGTCTGTATGAAATTTTAGTTTGTACTGACTTTGCTAGTGGTTTTTAGGTAGCCTGTTGTAAAATTAGGCAAATATCTAGATGAGCTGATGTACCCCCTGGAAGAGCTCTGCTACCCCCAAGGGTACGTGTACCGCTGGTTGAGAACCACTGCTTTAGAGTAACTAATACAAAATCAGAACTCTACTAGCAAGGCATTATGAGGGGTATAGCAGACAACTGGCAATATTTGATATGATATTAAAAACAAGCACTAAACAGCACTCAGATGTCCCACTGATGACTCTGGTATAAATATCTAAATGGAGAGAGAAGGCCTGTCTACACTGCCCACAGTTCAGACTAAAGGGGTGCAAATAATAGCATGCACCAAAGTGCTGAGTGGATGCTGTGGGAGCTAAAAGGGTCCCAGTACACATTAAAATAGTCCTGTTTGAAGAGGACTTTGGGGAGCACTGCTATTCACTCCCCCACAGTCTGATCTGCAGAGCAGTGTAGACATGGCCAGAGAGACAGATACACACCATGGTGACATAGGGTTAAATATCAATAGAAACTATTGAGATCAGGGACTATGTGTTTGCACAGCATTTAACATTATGGTGCCTTATTGACGATTAGGGCCTCTGGACGTTACCACTGTATAATTAATAAAGATAGTAATTCCTAGGCTAATTTATAGCTAAGATAGCAAAGCAGTTTATCTATCCTATTATCAGTATTGCTATGAAGTATCGTCAAACACGTATATCTATCCACCCTCCTTCTTACATCTGTAAATAACTTGTAGTATAGATTCACACTTCACAATATATAAATAATTTAGTATGAGGGATAACAATTCATAGGGGGCTTGTCTTACACAGTATTTTTATCCCCATCAAAATCTGAAGTGACACTTGTCCATATTTGCCACTCAGATTTGTCAATGGAGGATGGGAAACCACTTTTATTTACCTTAGAAATATAAAATAGGAGCTTGTCTAAGCCAAAAACATAGGTTAGAAGAATAAATTGCTCAGAAAAAGTAAAGTGATGCTATTGCTTCAGATATGTAGAAACAAATAATATGGGCCATGCACCTCTGTATCTGGTCAATGATCTTTTAGCATTCAATATTGCCTTCTAACCTATGGAAGAAGGGAATCCAAAAATCTAGGTGTGTGACCAGAAGAGGATCATTTAGTGTAATGATCAGGGATTGATAAAATTCCAGCAATAAAGCATGCACTAAACCAAAGCAGCCGAAGAGAAAAGAAAGAAGCAAGGATATAAATTATTGGTTGAAACCAACCCCTTTCAAACCCTTCAAACTAAACATCAGAAACTTTACAATGACATGGCTCAGGTAGACATCTGCATTTTAGATAAGTAAAGGGACAGATGTTTATTTTGTATGTATTGAAATATATTTGTATGTATATGTGGTTGCTAAAGAACTAATAGTTCCATGATCATTTGGATGGCTTTATTATTATTAGTTTTGATTTTTATAGAGTCTATTCCAAACATTTCAATTGTTGTTGTTCTTCACTGTGGAAGGGTGAGTTTTTGATACAAGGTGGTGGTGGTGATGGTGATGATGATGTTTTACTCCTAGAGGCTAGAGCTGGGCAAGAGACAGTTTTCCTGTTCTGTGAATATTTGAGTTAGAAATTGTTCGAGTCTTGAATCGGGAAAAGAAATCAAAATCCTGAAAGTATGGGAACATGAAGATTTTCTCCATTTTGGAGTGATTTAAATATTTTGTTTTGATAATTTTGCAATGTTTCATTTTAATTTTTGACTATCTTAAAATATTTTTCTGTATAGTTAGCTTAATTTTAAAAACAAAAAGGTGGTTTTGAGCCAGGAAAACAAAAATTTAGAAAATGTCAAAATGAAATGTTTCAACAATTTCATTATTTTCAACATTTATTTTTAAACAGGAAATTCATCCAACAGATTCCTGTTCATAAACAATTTTGATTTTGACAAATCAGCATTTTTCAATGAAAAATGATTAGCCAAAAGAACAGCAACAGTGGGCCAGACCAATGATCTAGCCCAATATCCTGCCTTCTGACTGTGGCCTGTGCCAGATGATTCAAACAGAATGAACAGTGATCCATTCCTCATCATCCAGTGCCAACTTCTTTCAGTTGGACATTTACGGACATGTGGATTTTGTGGTTTTATATTTGACCATCTTGGCTCGTAGCCATTGATGGACCTATCCTCCATGACTGTATCGAATTCTTTTTTGAACCCACTTATACTTTTGGTGTTCACAGCATCTTATGGCAACAAGTTCCACAGGTTGATTGTGTGTTGTATGAAGAAGTACTTCCTTTTGTTTGTTTTAAACCTGCTGCCTATTAATTTCATTGGGTGACCTCTGGTTCTTGTGTTATGTGAAGCGGTAAATAACACTTCCTTATTCACTGTCTCCACACCAGTCATGATTTTATAGAGCTCTGTCATACCCCACCTTGCTCGTCTCTTTTCTAAGCTGAACAGTCCAAGTCTTTTCATCTCTTCTCATATGGAAGCTGTTGCATAGTCCTACTCATTTTTTGTGTCTTTTCTTTGTACATTTTCCAATATGAATGTATCTTTTATGAAGTGGGATGACCAGAACTGCAACCTGTATTCAAGATGTGGGAGTACCATGGATTTATATAGTGGCATTATGATATTTTCTGTTTTATTATCTATCCCTTTCTGAATGGTTCCTAACATTCTGTTAATTTTTTTGACTGTTGCTGCACATCTAGCAAATATTTTCAGAAAACTATTCATGAGAACTCCAAAATTTCTTTCTTGAGTGGTAACAGCTAATTTAGACCCCATTTGTATCGATAGTTAGGATTATTTTTTCCACTGTAAACTACTTTGCACTTATCAACATAGAATTTCATTTCTCATTTTGTTGCCTGGTCATCCAGTTTTGTGAGATCCCTTTGTAACTCTTCGAAGTCTGCTTTGAACTTAACTATCTTGAGAGGTTTCAGAGTGGTAGCCGTGTTAGTCTGTATCAGCAAAAAAACCGAGGAGTACTTGTGGCACCTTAGAGACTATGACATTTATTTGGGCATAAGCTTTCGTGGGCTAAAACCCATGATTTTGCATCTGATGAAGTGAGTTTTAGCCCATGACAGCTTATGTCATCAGTTTTCAGAATTTACAGAGGTAAAGAGTGGGGTTCCCCCCAGAGTAATTTATTAATTTAGTATAGAATCATAGAATATCAGGGTTGGAAGGGACCTCAGGAGTTCATCTAGTCCAACCCCCTGCTCAAAGCAGGACCAATCCCCAACTAAATCATCCCAGCCAGGGCTTTCTCAAGGCTGACCTTAAAAACCTCTAAGGAAGGAGATTCTACCACTTCCTTCGGTAATGCATTCCAGTGCTTCACCACCCTCCTCGTGAAAACATTTTTCCTAATATCCAACCTAAACCTCCCCCACTGCAACTTGAGACCATTACTCCTTGTTCTGTCATCAGCTACCACTGAGAACAGTCTAACTCCATCCTCTTTGGAACCCCTCTTCATATCCCCCCTCATTCTTCTCTTCTGCAGACTACATAATCCCGAATCCCTCAGCCTCTCCTCATAAGTCATGTGCTCCAGTCCCCTAATCATTTTTGTTGCCCTCCGCTGGATGCTTTCCAATTTTTCCACATCCTTCTTGTAGTGTGGGGCCCAAAACTGGACACAGTACTCCAGATGAGGCCTCACCAATGTCGAATAGAGGGGAATGATCACGTCCCTCGATCTGCTGGCAGTGCCCCTAATTATACAGCCCAAAATGCCATTGGCCTTCTTGTCAACAAGGGCACACTGTTGACTCAGATCCAACTTCTCATCCACTGTAATCCCTAGGTTGTTTTCTGCAGAACTGCTGTCTAGCCATTCAGTCCCTAGTCTGTAGCAGTGCATGGGATTCTTCCGTCCTAAGTGCAGGACTCTGCACTTGTCCTTGTTGAACCTCATCAGATTTCTTGTGGCCCAATCCTCTAATTTGTCTAGGTCTTTTTGTATCCTATCCCTACACTCCAGCATATCTACCACTCCTTCCAGTTTAGTGTCATCTGCAAACTTGCTGAGGGTGCAATCCACGCCATCCTCCAGATCATTAGTGGAGATATTGAACAAAACCGGCCCCAGGACTGACCCTTGGGGCACTCTGCCCTGTATAGTATTGCTACATCACTGTTCACCCCTTTTTCAAGATAATTTATGAACATGTTGAACAGCAATGGTCCCAATACAAATTCTTGGGGGAAACCCACTCTTTACCTCTGTAAATTGTGAAAACTGATAATTTAGTCCTACCCTTTGTATTCTGTCTTTTAACGAGTTACTGATCCATGAGAGGACCTTCCCTCTTATCACATGGCTGCTTATAATGCTTAAGAGCCTTTGGTGTGGCATCTTTTCCAAGGCTTTCTGGAAATCCAAGTACCCTATATCAACTGGATCGCCATTGTTCACATTTTTGTTGACCTCCTCAAAAACCGCGTTGACTCTTCCCCAGTACATTGTGTTCATTTATGTGTCTGATAATTCTGTTCTTTACTATCGTTTCAACCAGTTTGGCCGATACTGAAGTTAGACTTACCTGTAATTGCCAGGGTTGCCTCTGGAGCCTTTTTGAAAAATTGGTGTTACATTAGCTACCCTCCAATCACCTGGTACAGAGGCTGATTTATGCAATAGATTACATATCACAAATAGTAGTTCTGCAATTTCATATCTGAGTTCCTCCAAAACTCTTGGGTGAATGCCATTTGATCCGGTTGATGTATTAGTGTTTAATTTTTCAATTTGTTCCAAAACCTCCTCTACTGACACCTCAATCTGGGACAGTTCCCCAGATTTGTCACCTAAAAAGAATAGCTCAGATGTGGGAATCTCCCTCACATCCTCTGCAGTGAAGACCAATGCAAAGAATTCAGTTAGCTTCTCCATAATGGTCTTGTATTCCTGATTGTTTGGCAGAATTCTTGCTCCTGGTGTACTTAAAAATGTTGTTAGTTTTTGTGTCTTTAGCAAGTTGCTCTTCACATTAATTCTTGACCTACCTTATTATACTTTTACACTTGACTTGCTAGAGTTTATGCTCCTTTCTATTTTCCTAACTAGGATTTGACTTTAAATTTTTAAAGGATAACTTTTTAGCCTCTAACTACCTCTCTTAGTCTGCTGTTTAGCCATGTTGGCATATTTTTGACTTCTTACTGTTTTTAGATGGGATATGCATTTAATCTGAGACTGTATTATGGTGTTTTTAAATAGTTTCCTAGCAGCTTAAAGGCATTACACCCTTGTGACTGTTCCTTTTAATTTCCATTTAACTAGCTACCTCATTTTTGTGCAGTTCCTCTTTTTGAAGTTAAATGCTACTGTGCTGGGTTTCTTTGGCATTTTTCCTCCCTACAAGGATGTTAAATTTAATTACATTATGGTTGCTATTACTGAGTGGTTCAGCTATAATTACCTCCTGGACCAGATCCTGTGCTCCACTTAGGACTAAATCCAGGATTGCCTCTCCCCCTGTGGGTTCCAGGACAACCTTCTCCAAGAAGCAGCCATTAATGTTGTCTAGAAATGTTGTCTCTGCATCCTGTGCTGAGGTAACATGTACCCAGTCAATATGAGGACAGTTGAAATCCCCCATTATTATTGTGTTTTCCGCCTTTGCGGCCTCTGTAATCTTCCTGAGCATTTCACAATCATTGTCACCATCCTGGTCCGGTGGTTGCAGTATATTCCTATTGCTAAACTCTTATTGTTTAATCATGGAATTTCTATCCATACGGATTCTATGGACCAGGTTGACACATTTAAGATTTTTTACTTTATTAGACTCTGTGCTTTCACATTATAGAACCACCCACCCGCCAACGCAACCTAATCTGTCATTGCTATGTATTTTGTACCCCAGGTATTACCATGTCCCATTGATTATCCTCATTCCACCAAGTTTTTCTGTTGACTATTATATCAATATTTTCATTTAATGCAAGGCACTATAGTTCACCCATCTTAGTATTTAGACTTCTAGAGAGACACGGTGGGTGAGGTTATATCTTTTATTGGACCAACTTTTGTTGATGAGAGAGAGAAGCTTTTGAGCTCACACAGAGCTATTCTTCAGGTCTGGGAAAGGTACTCAGAGGGTCACAGCTAACTACAAGGCAGAACAGATTGTTTAGCATAAGTAGTTGACACATATTTCAAGTGGCCCATTAATAACTCTCCAGTCATAGGGGCGAAAGGGAGGGGGAAGCAGGGCAGGGGGGGATGATGGAAGGTGGTTAGTGGGTTATAGATTGTTGTAATAATCCAGAGTCTCTATTCAGTCCATGATTTTTGGCGTCTAGCAGAATTATGAATGTATGTTCCCAGGCTCATCTTTTGAAGGAGTTGTGCAGGTTTCCTTTGAGGACGAGGACTGAGAAGTCACCCATGATCACTTTCTGAAAAAGTGTTCACCCATGGGTGATATGGCAGTGTTGTCTTTTATCATTTTTCTATGTGAGTTCATTCGAGAGTGTGGTGATTGTCTGGTTTCACCTACATAGTTGTTATTGGGGCATTTAGTGCCCCGGATAAGGTACACCACATGTTGTGATAGGCATGTATAGGACCCATGGATCTTGAAAGGTTTGTTGTGGGGGGTGTTGATTATCACAGTAGTGGAGATATATCTACAGGTTTGGCATCTTTTATTCTGGCAGAGTCCGGTGCTGCTTTGAGTTGGTGTGTCCTGGTCTGTGGGGAGCTTGCTTCTCATGATGAGCTTGGAGGGTTGTTTTGAAGGACGGAAGAGGGGGTTCAGAGAAGATTTCTTTCAGAATGTGGTCCCCATCGAGTATGGGTTGTAGCTGTTTAATGATACCCATATGGGTTCCAGTTTGGGGTGCTAAGTGACAGCTTTAGACTTCTAGCATTTGTTATGTAAAGAACATGTACATTTTGTCAATATTCCTCTATCAGGAATCAGGGTCCCATTGTGTTAAGCACTGCACACACATAACAAAAAGAAGTAATAAAATAATAATAATAAACAATTTATGTTGATACGGTTGTTGTGCATCAGTAGAAACAAATGGACATGCTCTAGGGTTGTCCTTGAGAGTGAAAGACAATTCTCATGCTTTGCACACACACGGAACCTGTTTGAACCTGACAGCTTTTGTGCTGACAGGAGCAGCTGCGCTTGCTCTCATGGTTTCATAAGGAGATCAGTGCATCTGTAGCATGGTTTTCAGAACAGAGGATCTATGAACTGAAACTTTCCTTTTTTATTTTGCTCTTGCTATGGGCAGACTGCCCCCCTCCCCGCAGTCTTCCAGGACACCTGAACTTATACAATACTAATAAGTGCTTCTCTCCGAGGGTAGAGACAACAAAAGGCAATAAGGAGCAGTTCAGCTTTCAAGCACTGAGACAGCAAAGGGATGGACACAATGAAAACAAAGAAACTTATGCAGACCAATGTAGTCTGTCAACAACACCTCCTACCCCGGTTTGTGTGCATGTAGGGATGAGGGTGAGAAGAAAGAATAATTGTTTTGTTGCTGGAGTGGCTTTCTCTGGAGTTGCTGGCCTACTGTATGTAGCTACCCTTTACATAATTAGTGTGTCCCTTTCAGCTGGCTTTCAGGATTATTTTTCCATAGGTTCTGGAGGCTACAGTACAGTCACTCTATAGCCCTGATTTTTGATTCATAAATATAATATTTTGTTCCTACCATTATCCAGAGAGATTATTGGTATTTTGCCTCTTCCTTTGTTCTGAAGATGCTAAGCTGCAGCTGGGATGCACCCATGAACACAGACTCGCATTGTTTGGTTTTGAAGAGACTTTTCTTCATGTGTCTTAAGAAGTCTGTTCATTGCAACAGAAAGGTCTAACTCCTGATGTCTCTGGCTGGACTATATCTCCCATGATGCACCATGGTCAGGGGACTTAGGTGGACATAGAGATTAATGCTGACCTGACATAAAATGAAACACTTTGTTTTGTTTTCTCAGATGAAGAATTTTCATTTTTCAGAAACTGCATTTTCCACTGAAAAAATATTGATGGAAAGCACCCAGCCAACCCTACTGTGACACACAATACACCAAGTGCCCCACCACGTTCTCAAAGGGGCAGGTCCCATTGCTATGTTTACATAATGCTTAACAGTTCTTACCATAAGAAATTCAAACAATACAGCTACAACCATTAGAGCTGGTCAAAACTCAGAATTTCCAGTATGTGGGAATTTTTGACATTTTGAGATTTGTTTTTGGTATAATCAGAATAAAACCAAATATTTTTGAAATTTCCCACAGATCAGAATTCCTGAAAAAAGTCAGCTTTAGAAAAGTTTGTTTTGTATTTTAGATACTTAATTTTATTATTTTTATTTTTTTCTTATTTTTACATTATTTCATAGTATGTCGGCTGGAGCAGTGGTTTTCACACTGCGGGTTGCGACCCAGTACTAGGTCGCTGAATGTAAGGCACTGGGTCGTGGCAGCTCTGGTCAGCACCACCAACTGGGCCATTAAAAGTCTCATTGTCCCAGTCCCAGTGCTGCCCGGCTAAGGCAGGCTAGTCCCTACCTATTCTGACACCACGCTGCACCCCGAAAGTGGCCAGCAGCAGGTCTGTCTCCTAGGTGGGGGGGGGCATGGGGCTCCACGCACTGCCCCCACCCCAAGCAGCGGCTCCACACTCCCATTGGCTGGAAACCAGTTAATGGGAGCTGGGGGTGGGGGCGAGAGCTGCATGGAGCCGCTTGCACACCTCTGCCTAGGAGATGGACCTGCTGAGGCTGCTTTTGGGGTGCAGCGTGCTCCGTGGTGCCAGGACAGGCAGGAAGCCTGCCTTAGCACTCCTGCTCAGTCGCTGACTGGAAGATGACCGAGGTAAGCCCGTGCCCCAACCCCGTGCCCCAATCCCCTAACCCAGCCCTGAGCCCCCCAAACCCAGAGCCCCTTCCTGCACCATACCCCTCATCCCAAGCTACACCAAGAGCCTGCACCACCAGCCCAGAACCCTGACCCCCTCCTGCATTGTTTCTGGAGAGTGTTACCCTCCATGAACAATCAACAAACTATCCAGAGAAGGTTGGAGTAGACACAGCTCTGCTCTCTCTCTGCAGCATACATGTTTAATAGAAAAGTAATTGTTATCACCCTGCTACAAGGAAACCTTACGGCCAGGGGCTGGTGTCAGATCTGACATTCACTGGAGGAGGTCTAGCCACTAATCTCCTATGAACACCACTTCTCTAGAAGTGAGTTTGAAGAAAATGTGAGCAAGCCATGTTGAATGCAGGGGTGGAGGGGAAAAGGCAGGGGGGCTGCACTGCTATTGTGCAGGAGTGGTTATTGTGGCTCTGAAAAGAGGCTAAATCTGTTGTGCAGAATGAGCTGTAAGTGAAGTCAGCAGATGCACCCAGAGCATTTGAGTTCATCAGGCCAGATTCTCAGTTGTTGTACACCAGTAAAATGCCATTGAAGTCAACAGAGCTGTGTTAACGTACACCAGTGCAGACCTAGCCCAAGTGTTTGCGAGCCTTATGCACATGACATTAGCTGAAAGATCTTCTGATAGATTCAGCCTAGATGTGTCCCCTTCTTTGTACAACAATGGAAACAACTTATATTTTACAGTAACATGCAGAACCTTCTATTACCATCTCCATATTCTTGGCTCTGTGCAGCATTCCAAGCGCATCTCCCACATGACTGACAAACTTGCATTTGACATAAAAGAATCTCAAGACAAAGAGACTATTGAACGCTGCTCATTACGGACAAGCAAGCTGAACTATTTTCCAAGCTATTACTTGTGGTGATGATGATGATTCAGACAAGACAAAAAAGTAATCATAGTTACAAGTTCCCTTCAATTTCTATCAATGTCTGTCACGAGGATGAGCCGATGAATAGCCTTCACAGATTACTTTTATACTTCAGTTGGAAACAGAATGCTAAATACAGCAGCATGGTTCCAATTCTCTGCAGCTAATTTGAGAGCAGGGGAAAACTTGAAGAATTAGTCATTTCAAAAAGAGGCAGTGTGGTCTAATAGAAAGGACATTGCTCTGGAGTTCAGGAGCCCTGCATTGTGTTCCTAGTTCTTCCCATGACCTTGTGTATATCTCTGTGCCTTCATTTCCCCTTTGTCTGTTATTATTTAGTATTCATACTGTGGTAACATCTTATGCGAATACCCAGGTCAGGACCCCATTTTGCATGGATATTTTACATGTATAACAAATGACCATCCCTGCCCCACAGAACTTGCAGTCTGGGAGACTAGATAACACAGCTGAATGAGACAACCCAGTTTGTCAGGGTGGCTGGAGGGGGAGATGGGTAACAAATACTCAATACTCAAGTAGTTTGTCGTGTCTCATTAGATTGCAAGCTCTTTGGGCAGATTCTGTATTTTAGAGTGTTTTGGTACAACACAATGGGGCCCTTTTCCCAGTTGGGGTCTCTACAGCTGCAGCATTGTAACTAATAATATCTGCATGAATGGAGGAATACAAAGCCATCACATTTAGATTATAAAACCAATTTATGAAGAAATCCAAGTACTAAATCTGTTATAATTCAATAAAAGTTACTGCATGCACAGTCCATGAGAGCTCTTCTTTAGTCTCTGGGTTCTCAGGGCCTTTCTCCACTTACTGGGGGAATCGACCTGCGGCGATCGATCCACTGGGGGTCGATTTAGAGGGTCTAGTGAAGATCCAACAAATCAATCGCCAATCACTCTCCTGTCGACTCTGGTACTCCACCAGAATGAGAAGAATAAGATAAGTCCCCACACTACAACAAGGATGTGGAAAAATTGGAAAGAGTCCAGGGGACGGCAACAAAAATGATTAGGGGACTGGAACACATGACTTATGAAGAGAGGCTGAGGGAACTGGGATTGTTTAGTCTGCAGAAGAGAAGAATGAGGGGGCATTTGATAGCTGCTTTCAACTACCTGAAAAGGGGTTCCAAAGAGGATGGAGCTGGACTGTTCTCAGTGGTAGCTGATGACAGAACAAGAAGTAATGGTCTCAAGTTGCAGTGGGGGAGGTTTAGGTTGGATATTAGGAAAAACTTTTTCACTAGGAGGGTGGTGAAACAATGGAATGCATTACCTAGGGAGGTGGTGGAATCTCCTTCCTTAGATATTTTTAAGGTCAGGCTTGACAAATCCCTGGCTGGGATGATTTAGTTGGGGATTGCTCCTGCTTTAAGCAGGGAGTTGGACTAGATGACCTCCTGAGGTCCCTTCCTACCCTGATATTCTACGATTCTATGATAAGTCAATGGGAGAGTTTCTCCCATCAGCCCAGTGCAGTGTAGACACAGCAATAAGTCAACCTAAGGTAAGTCAACTCCAGCTTTGCATAACTTAGGCCAACTTAGCCCCATAGTGTAGACCTGCCCACAGACTCAGTGCATGATCACCATGGTTGCAACTCTTACCAAAAGGGGATCACTGTTCGCAGAGATTTCTCCTGTATAATGGGGCTTCTTTGGTCAGGCCCTGGGCAAAACTCAGTGGTGTGTGTTTTCATCCATATCCACAGGGTTAAGCCGAAACTCAGGATTCAGTTACCAAATGTTGTTCATATCCATGGTACAGTGTAAAGGTTCTTCAGGTGTGGAGTGTTGCAGAATTCTTGGCAACACCTCTCACCTACCATCAGACACATTTGAAGTCAAACAAATGGCTTATTTTGAGGTTTGATGAAAATTTTGAGGTTGCCAGTGAAAAGTTTTCCTGAGACACAGCAAATTCTGTTTCTAGGCCTGGCTGAACCTGGTGTCGTGTGAAGGTGTGAGATGAATATAAGAACATAAGAAATACCACAGTGGGTCAGAGCAGTGGTTTATCTACATCCGTATCTTGTCACTTAAAGTGATCAGTCCTGGCTGCTTCTGAAGGAGATGCCTTCAGCGAAAATTATGGAATAACCTGACTATAAGGGAAGTTTCTTCCTCAATCCAGGCAGTTTGTGGTTGGCTCATACTCTGAAGCATGAGGGTTTATATTCTTTACTGTCTTTTATCATATCTGCTGTCATTGTGGATATTCTCATTAGCAATATAAGTGTCCAAGCCTATTAAACTGTTGGCCTCAATGGTATTATCCAGGAATGAGGTCCACAAGGTAATCACAGAATCATAGAATATCAGGGTATGTCTACACTACGGAATAAGGTTGAATTTATAGAAGTCGGTTTTTTAGAAATCGGTTTTATATATTCGAGTGTGTGTGTCCCCACAGAAAATGCTCTAAGTGCATTAAGTGCATTAACTCGGCGGAGTGCTTCCACAGTACCGAGGCTAGAGTCGACTTCTGGAGCATTGCACTGTGGATAGCTATCCCACAGTTCCCGCAGTCTCCGCTGCCCATTGGAATTCTGGGTTGAGATCCCAATGCCTGATGGGGCTAAAACATTGTCGCGGGTGGTTCTGGATACATATTGTCAGGCCCCCCTTCCCTCCCTCCCTCCGTGAAAGCAAGGGCAGACAATTGTTTCGCGCCTTTTTTCCTGAGTTACCTGTGCAGACGCCATACCACGGCAAGCATGGAGCCCGCTCAGGTAACCGTCACCCTATGTCTCCTGGGTGCTGGCAGACGCGGTACGGCATTGCTACACAGTAGCAGCAACCCCTTGCCTTGTGGCAGCAGACGGTATAATACGACTGGTAGCCGTCATCGTCATGTCCGAGGTGCTCCTGGCCACGTCGGCTGGGAGCGCCTGGGCAGACATGGGCGCAGGGACTAAATTTGGAATGACTTGACCAGGTCATTCTCTTTAGTCCTGCAGTCAGTCCTATTGAACCGTCTTATGGTGAGCTGGCAGGCAATACGGATTGCTAGCAGTCGTACTGTACCATCTTCTGCCGGGCAGGCAAGAGATGAGGATGGCTAGCAGTCGTATTGTACCATCTTCTGCCAGGCAGGCAAGAGATGAGGATGGCTAGCAGTCGTACTGTACCATCTTCTGCCGAGCAGCCATGAGATGTGGATGGCATGCAGTCCTTCTGCACCGTCTGCTGCCAGCCAAAGATGTAAAAGATAGATGGAGTGGATCAAAACAAGAAATAGACCAGATTTGTTTTGTACTCATTTGCCTCCTCCTCTGTCTAGGGGACTCATTCCTCTAGGTCACACTGCAGTCACTCACAGAGAAGGTGCAGCGAGGTAAATCTAGCCATGTATCAATCAGAGGCCAGGCTAACTTCCTTGTTCCAATAAGAACAATAACTTAGGTGCACCATTTCTTATTGGAACCCTCCGTGAAGTCCTGCCTGAAATACTCCTTGATGTAAAGACATCCCCTTTGTTGATTTTAGCTCCCTGAAGCCAACCCTGTAAGCCGTGTCGTCAGTCGCCCCTCCCTCTGTCAGAGCAACGGCAGACAATCATTCCGCGCTTTTTTTCTGTGCGGACGCCATACCAAGGCAAGCATGGAGGCCGCTCAGCTCACTTTGGCAATTAGGAGCACATTAAACACCACACGCATTATCCAGCAGTATATGCAGCACCAGAACCTGGCAAAGCGATACCGGGCGAGGAGGCGACATCAGCATGGTCACGTGAGTGATCAGGACATGGACACAGATTTCTCTGAAAGCATGGGCCCTGCCAATGCATGCATCATGGTGCTAATGGGGCAGGTTCATGCTGTGGAACGCCGATTCTGGGCTCGGGAAACAAGCACAGACTGGTGGGACTGCATAGTGTTGCAGGTCTGGGACGATTCCCAGTGGCTGCGAAACTTTCGCATGCGTAAGGGCACTTCCGTGGAACTTTGTGACTTGCTTTCCCCTGCCCTGAGGCGCATGAATACCAAGATGAGAGCAGCCCCCACAGTTGAGAAGCGAGTGGTGATAGCCCTGTGGAAGCTTGCAACGCCAGACAGCTACCGGTCAGTTGGGAATCAATTTGGAGAGGGCAAATCTACTGTTGGGGCTGCTGTGATGCAAGTAGCCCACGCAATCAAAGATCTGCTGATATCAAGGGTAGTGACCCTGGGAAATGTGCAGGTCATAGTGGATGGCTTTGCTGCAATGGGATTCCCTAACTGTGGTGGGGCCATAGATGGAACCCATATCCCTATTTTGGCACCGGAGCACCAAGCCGCCAAGTACATAAACCGCAAGGGATACTTTTCGATAGTGCTGCAAGCTCTGGTGGATCACAAGGGACGTTTCACCAACATCAACGTGGGATGGCCGGGAAAGGTACATGACGCTCGCATCTTCAGGAACTCTGGTCTGTTTCAAAAGCTGCAGGAAGGGACTTTATTCCCAGACCAGAAAATAACTGTTGGGGGTGCTGAAATGCCTATAGTTATCCTTGGGGACCCAGCCTACCCCTTAATGCCATGGCTCATGAAGCATTACACAGGCAGCCTGGACAGTAGTCAGGAGCTGTTCAACTACAGGCTGAGCAAGTGCAGAATGGTGGTAGAATGTGCATTTGGACATTTAAAGGAGCGCTGGCGCAGTTTACTGACTCGCTTAGACCTCAGCGAAACCAATATTCCCACTGTTATTACTGCTTGCTGTGTGCTCCACAATATCTGTGAGAGTAAGGGGGAGACGTTTATGGCGGGATGGGAGGTTGAGGCAAATCGCCTGGCTGCTGGTTACGCGCAGCCAGACACCAGGGCGGTTAGAAGAGCACAGGAGGGTGCGGTGCGCATCAGAGAAGCTTTGAAAACCAGTTTCATGACTGGCCAGGCTACGGTGTGACAGTTCTGTTTGTTTCTCCTTGATGAAACCCCCCGCCCCTTGGTTCACTCTACTTCCCTGTAAGCTAACCACCGTCCCCTCCTCCCTTCGATCACCGCTTGCAGAGGCAATAAAGTCATTGTAGCTTCACATTCATGCATTCTTTATTCATTCATCACACAAATAGGGGGGTGACTACCAAGGTAGCCCAGGAGGGGTGGTGGAGGAGGGAAGGAAAATGCCACACAGCACTTTAAAAGTTTACAACTTTAAAATTTATTGAATGACAGCCTTCTTTTTTTTGGGCAATCCTCTGTGGTGGAGTGGCTGGTTGGCTGGAGGCCCCCCTACCGCGTTCTTGGGCATCTGGGTGTGGAGGCTATGGAACTTGGGGAGGAGGGCGGTTGGTTACACTGGGGCTGTAGTGGCAGTCTGTGCTCCAGCTGCCTTTGCTGCAGCTCAGCCATACACTGGAGCATACTGGTTTGGTCCTCCAGCAGCCTCAGCATTGAATCCTGCCTCCTCTCATCACGCTGCCGCCACATTTGAGCTTCATCCCTGTCTTCAGCCCGCCACTTACTCTCTTCAGCCCGCCACCTCTCCTCCCGGTCATTTTGTGCTTTCCTGCACTCTGACATTGTTTGCCTCCACGCATTCGTCTATGCTCTGTCAGTGTGGGAGGACAGCATGAGCTCGGAGAACATTTCATCGTGAGTGCGTTTTTTTTTCTTTCTAAGCTTCACTAGCCTCTGGGAAGGAGAAGATCCTGTGATCATTGAAACACATGCAGCTGGTGGAGAAAAAAAAGGGACAGCGGTATTTAAAAAGACACATTTTATAAAACAATGGCTACACTCTTTCAGGGTAAACCTTGCTGTTAACATTACATACATAGCACATGTGCTTTCGTTACAAGGTCGCATTTTGCCTCCCCCCACTGCGTGGCTACCCCCTCAACTCTCCCCCCTCCCCGTGGCTAACAGCGGGGAACATTTCTCTTTAGCCACAGGCAAACAGTCCAGCAGGAATGGGCTCCTC
This sequence comes from Caretta caretta, assembly GCF_965140235.1. Taxonomy (NCBI): domain Eukaryota; kingdom Metazoa; phylum Chordata; order Testudines; family Cheloniidae; genus Caretta; species Caretta caretta. The sequence continues at coordinate 14,195,378 of NC_134209.1, forward strand.
TGAGTGTCCCCTGAAGAAAAGCACTCTATTTCAACCAGGTGACCATGAATGATATCTCACTCTCCTGAGGATAACACAGAGAGATAAAGAACGGATGTTGTTTGAACGCCAGCAAACATACACTGCAATGCTTTGTTGTACAATGATTCCCGAGTACGTGTTACTGGCCTGGAGTGGTAAAGTGTCCTACCATGAAGGACGCAATAAGGCTGCCCTCCCCAGAAACCTTTTGCAAAGGCTTTGGGAGTACATCCAGGAGAACCGCGAATGCCAGGGCAAAGTAATCCTTTCACATGCTTGCTTTTAAACCATGTATAGTATTTTAAAAGGTACACTCACTGGAGGTCCCTTCTCCGCCTGCTGGGTCCAGGAGGCAGGCTTGGGTGGGTTCGGGGGGTACTGGCTCCAGATCCAGGGTGAGAAACAGTTCCTGGCTGTCGGGAAAACCGGTTTCTCCGCTTGCTTGCTGTGAGCTATCTACAGCCTCCTCCTCCTCCTCATCTTCTTCGTCCCCAAAACCTGCTTCTGTATTGCCTCCATCTCCATTGAAGGAGTCAAACAACACGGCTGGGGTAGTGGTGGCTGAACCCCCTAAAATGACATGCAGCTCATCATAGAAGCGGCATGTTTGGGGCTCTGACCCGGAGCGGCCGTTTGCCTCTCTGGTTTTCTGGTAGGCTTGCCTCAGCTCCTTCAGTTTCACGCGGCACTGCTTCGGGTCCCTGTTATGGCCTCTGTCCTTCACGCCCTGGGAGATTTTGACAAAGGTTTTAACATTTTGAAAACTGGAACGGAGTTCTGATAGCACGGATTCCTCTCCCCAAACAGCGATCAGATCCCGTACCTCCCGTTCAGTCCATGCTGGAGCTCTTTTGCGATTCTGGGACTCCATCATGGTCACCTCTGCTGATGAGCTCTGCATGGTCACTTGCAGCTTGCCACGCTGGCCAAACAGGAAATGAGATTCAAAAGTTCGCGGTTCTTTTCCTGTCTACCTGGCCAGTGCATCTGAGTTGAGAGTGCTGTCCAGAGTGGTCACAATGGAGCACTCTGGGATAGCTCCCGGAGGCCAATACCATCAAATTGTGTCCACAGTACCCCAAATTCTAGCCGGCAAGGCTGATTTAAGCTCTAATCCACTTGTCAGGGGTGGAGTAAGGAAATCAATGTTAAGAGCCCTTTAAGTCGAAATAAAGGGCTTCATCGTGTGGACGGGTGCAGGTTTACATCGATTTAATGCTGCTAAATTCGACCTAAAGTCCTAGTGTAGACCAGGGCTTAGTGTTGGAAGGGACCTCAGGAGGTCATCTAGTCCAACCCCCTGCTCAAAGCAGGACCAATCCCCAACTAAATCATCCCAGCCAGGACTTTGTCAAGCCTGACCTTAAAAACTTCTAAGGAAGGAGATTCTACCACCTCCCTAGGTAACTCATTCCAGTGTTTCACCACCCTCCTAGTGAAAAAGTTTTTCCTAATATCCAACCTAAACCTCCCCCACTGCAACTTGAGACCATTACTCCTTGTTCTGTCATCTGCTACTACTGAGAAAAGTCTAGATCCAGCCTCTTTGGAACCCTCTTTCAGGTAGTTGAAAGCAGCTATCAAAACCCCCCTCATTCTTCTCTTCCGCAGACTAAACGATCCCAGTTCCCTCAGCCTCTCCTCATAAGTCATGTGTTCCAGTCCCCTAATCATTTTTGTTGCCCTCTGCTGGACTCTTTCCAATTTTTCCACTCCATCTTGTAGTCTGGGGCCCAAAACTGGACACAGTACTCCAGATGAGGCCTCACCAATGTTGAATAGAGGGGAACGGTCACGTCCCTCGATTTGCTGGCAGTGCCCCTACAATTGTTACATTAAAATAATAAAATCAGTTTAAGTGATTGCCTACTTGTTTTGTATTATAAGAAAGGGTAACTTGGAGTCTTCATTCCCTCTTCTCTAAACTGTTTAGTCTTAAGTTTTTCAATCCATGTCCATAGGGAAGTCTTTCTATAGGCCTAAAAATGTTCATGCCCAGCCCTAAAACCCCTCTGTTTCTGAGAGCTCTTTTTGAGATTGGGTGATCAAGGTGGAACAGAGTATTCCAGCTGGGGGGCAGGGAGGTAGGGGAGTGAGGGAGGGAAAATACTGACTTAACAGCATTAGTCTATGATAATTTCCTTTTTCCTTTTTACATGCCATAGTTTATTACCTTGATCCAAGAAAGCAGCTAAGCACATGCTTAACTTTAAGCATTTGCTTAAGTCTCATTGACTTCAATGTTAAACACGTGCTTAAATGCTTTCCTGACTAGGGATGTGTTCCTGAACTGGGGAAGTTTCACTTGAGCTGGATCTCAGCCTACATGGTTTGAATGATGCTTGGACCTTGCCATTTCACCATGCTGGAGTTATTTTTGCCTTCTTGCTTTATTGTTTGTTATGGATATTGTTTGTCTGGGTATGTGCACCTTCACTCACTGATTTGGCGTGCTTACATAGCCCTCCAAGCAGGGTCTAAAGATTTAATTGAATCCATTTTGTCTTTAGGCACTTTTTGGCCTGTTCCTTAATTGTTTTTTCATAACTCTTCTTTATAAAGTTCAATGTCTTCATGCTACCTTTTAATATGAACCCTCCCCTAAACACCTTGGGTGAAATCCTAGTTCAATTGAAGTCTGCAAAAATCTCCTACTGACTTTATTGAATGTAATTTTTATTTTTATTTTTTGTTGTGAAGGTTACATAACAGCTCAACTATAGTAACTTCTTGGCCGGCTCTTCTGTGTTATTTAGGAATTAGTTAAAACTAGTCTTTCCTCATGTGTTCTCCTCCAGAAAGCTAATGCTCAAGGTGTCAAGGAATTGCATTTTTAATCATCGTTCCTTCATGACATTTGACCTGTCAGTTTGGTAACTTTCACATGTATTTTGCAAACGAGTAAAATTCATTTACAAATGCACAAAACGTTTGCAAAGTGGAAAACAGCCCTTCCCAGGTCTGGTTGTTCCCCTGATTTCTGTGGGAAAGGCATGGCTAGGAAATCTAATTACAGATTGCCAGGTTGGAGAAAAGTTTCTCAGCACAAAAGAAAAGCAAAAGAGCAAAAAACCTGCTTAGGCAAGAAAATCTAGCCTGCCCAGGGAACCCAGTTCCAGAGTATGTGCCACAGCATGGCCATTCCCAGATGGAGGATGAGGGAAACAGAGACCCTTAAAGGGTGGGAGCAAGCCAACACAATACAGGGAAGTAGCTCAGACCTTTGGGGATGGCATTTAGTTGCAGGGAAATATTGTGATAATTGGGCCTACAAAACTACATTTATTGTAAGCTCAACTGTAAGAAACGAATGAAAGTTCATAAAATGTCATAATAATCCATAACAATAAATGCTAATGGGAAAAGATATGAAAAGAAGGGGGGAAAGACTGGGTTAGTCCAAACAAAAGAGTCTGCTGGTTCTGCAAGAACTGGTACACAAGAGAATGTAGGACCAAAAGTCAATGGCCCAAAACTGGTGTGTCAGAAGTTAGGCCTAACTGCTGAGCAAAGTAATGAAGGGAGAGCTATTCCACCCTCACTCCCTTTGACTTGGGGTGGGGGATGGAGCTGTCTGACAGCTACTGGCAGGGAGACAGCTGAACTGGTAGGTCCTTTAAGAAATGGGATTGGACTTTACCAACAGCCCAGCCCAGCTCAACTAACTTTTGCTTTCCCCCCAAAAGACTGCTATTGCCTTCTTTAACACCCTCTAAAAGACTGGCAAACAGGGGATTTCCTTCTAAATACTCTCTACAGCAGTGACACTCAGACCTCTGTGGTTCAGGAGCCAATTTAGTGATCAACATTAACCCCCAAAAAGCCACAGTCATGTGAATTCAGGGTTTGAGTTACTACAGTACTATTCATAGGTAAACAGTATGAAAATATTTAGTATGGGAAAAACTGCATGGGAAATATTTAGTTTAAACAAAATATTTCCCATACTAAATATTTTCATACTGTTTATAGGTTATTCTGACAGCAAATAAGTTAATAACTCAGTGCAAGTTGATAACTTCATTGGTTAATAACAGTAAAAGCCTCCTGACTGGTTAATAACTGAGATGGGTTAATAATTATATCACACAGCGGTTTAATATCATGTGCTGCAAAGAGATCCATTAAAGACCCTCTTGTGGCTTGCGAGCCACAGTCTGAGTGTCGCGACTCTACAGCTAAAGGGAAGGGGGCAAGGGGCGTTGGTAAAATGAAAGCCTTCCTTAATACTTTACATTTCAAAGGCTTTCACTGTTTTTCCTTCTGTTTCGGAGTCTTTAATAAAAGGTTAACAAGATTTTGAATGGTGATTTGCTATGGTACTAAGCAGGCCAAAGTCTCTATATTACAAAACCCCAAACCTTGTTTAAAACTATCAGTGTACAGTAAGAGGATCATATTAACCCCTTTGATGCTCTTGGCCCATTTACTCCATCTAACTTATTACAACAGGAGCTGGGTTGGGAGTTCTCCTCTCCTTCACTCATGTGTTGGGATCCTGGCTCTGGATTCTGCTCTTCACTCCTATACCAAACAAGGGGTTGATTTTCCTGGGCAAGGAGTCTCCTCTCTGAAGAGGCCAGAGATGAAGCTTGGTGTCTGTGAGCCCCGTACAATAAGGTGAAGGGCTAGGTGCACTTGTATCTCATGATGATTTTGACTGACAGCACATGTGCTGTTTCCAGCAGCAGTAGGCTAGAGCATGTGCCCAAGAAAACAGAGCCCTGCCTGTCTTGGTTTCTGTGTCTGACCTCCAAATTAACAGAGCTTTACAGATGAAACTTTGCACAGCACTAATCCTGGTGCATTTAATTTCTGCTGAGCCCTCTAACCTCTTGGCGGCTGACAAAGGGAAGCAGATCAAAGTCTTCTGACAGCCGTGCATTTGCGAGCGCAGTTCTTGTCACTGGCATGGCCTTCCCTAGTGTGGCCATTTGGCCTCTTCCCAGGAATTCCTCTTTTTTAAAGTGAATGTAGGGCTTCTGAAAGGTACCAGATTTATAACACTGGAAACTAATTCACTTTTATCCCCTGAATTATAGCCCAGGCTCAGCCAGTGCAAGCTTCTCCACTCTGTCTAGATCTGTGATATATCCTAATCTATCCAACATCCCCTCCTGGATATGCCCTGCCACCTCAAACATAATGGGCCAAAATCTGGTGTTCTATTGAAGTCAGTAGAGCTGTGCCTATTTGCATCAGCAGGAAATTTGGCCCGTCCTCTCTTCTTCACTTGTTCTCAGTCACTGGCAGCACCACTTTCATCCTTCCCTCCCTCCACACTCATAAATCTGGTGTCCACTTCAGCTCAGCTCCTGCTTTCTTGCTCACTGCCAAGGCCCCATGTTTCCTTCCTCTGCAGTAGTTCTGGGACACAACCATGGCTCTATGCTGTCAATACAATGCTCTTTTTAACTCATGCTTTGATTACTGACACTTCCTGCTTACTGGACTCTCAGTTCACCTTTCCCCATTCAATCCAGACAGAAAGCTGCTCTCAAGATGACACCAAATACGTCTAACTATTTTCTGACTTCCTTACCTCCTCTCATTCTATTCTTTGTATGGTGCGGGTAGCCAATTGCATTCCTTGTGGTTAGGACTGGGTGGGAAATGGTTTCCCTGACCCAGGAAAGTCTGACATTTTGAATTTTTTCCCTGCCCTAAATTGGGACATAAAGTTGAATCTCAAAAATTGTTGTGACCCAAAAATCTGAAAAAAGAATTTTGTTCAGGTCAATTGAAATGTTTCTTTCAAACATTTTTAAATGTTTTGATTTCACCCATTGTTTTTTAAACATTTTTTGGTGTAAATTCACTAAAATTTCAAAATGAAAAATAATTTTGATTCGAAAAAACAAAACTCCCCATTTCAACAGTGTTGACAATCTTGACATTTTGACAATCTCAACACTTTAACAAATTCCCCCCACCCCCCACCCCCATCGGATGTTTTGTCAAACTTGGTACTTTCAGGAACAAGTTTGGTTTTCTAATGAAAAACTTTTTGTTGGAAAGTTCCCAACCAGCTCTACTTCTGGTGCTATATGAATTTATGAAATATAATTATCATTGTAATGAGGATTATTATTACTGGGATCCCATTTTAGGATGCAAAATTGGGTTTTCTCCTGCTACCTGATTTATACAAGCTGAGGATCTGGCTCAGTGAGTTCATAGAATCATAGAATCATAGAATATCAGGGTTGGAAGGGACCCCTGAAGGTCATCTAGTCCAACCCCCTGCTCGAAGCAGGACCAATTCCCAGTTAAATCATCCCAGCCAGGGCTTTGTCAAGCCTGACCTTAAAAACCTCCAAGGAAGGAGATTCTACCACCTCCCTAGGTAACGCATTCCAGTGTTTCACCACCCTCTTAGGGAAAAAGTTTTTCCTAATATCCAATCTAAACCTCCCCCACTGCAACTTGAGACCATTACTCCTCGTTCTGTCATCTGCTACCATTGAGAACAGTCTAGAGCCATCCTCTTTGGAACCCCCTTTCAGGTAGTTGAAAGCAGCTATCAAATCCCCCCTCATTCTTCTCTTCTGCAGGCTAAACAATCCCAGCTCCCTCAGCCTCTCCTCATAACTCATGTGTTCTAGACCCCTAATCATTTTTGTTGCCCTTCGCTGGACTCTCTCCAATTTATCCACATCCTTCTTGTAGTGTGGGGCCCAAAACTGGACACAGTACTCCAGATGAGGCCTCACCAATGTCGAATAGAGGGGAACGATCACGTCCCTCGATCTGCTCGCTATGCCCCTACTTATACATCCCAAAATGCCATTGGCCTTCTTGGCAACAAGGGCACACTGCTGACTCATATCCAGCTTCTCATCCACTGTCACCCCAGGTCCTTTTCCGCAGAACTGCTGCCTAGCCATTCGGTCCCTAGTCTGTAGCGGTGCATTGGATTCTTCCATCCTAAGTGCAGGACCCTGCACTTATCCTTATTGAACCTCATCAGATTTCTTTTGGCTAGTTATGTCTTGATTTAAAATAGATTGTGAGGCCCTTGGGCCATAACCATGTCTTATTCTGGGTTTGCACGGCAGCTAGCACAATGGGGCCCTGATTCTCATCGGAACCACGAGGTGCTATAGGAATACAAACAAATAATGATAATTAGTTGCCACAGGTTTGAGTCTGATCTCCCACATTTTTGAAACTCATGTAGCACTACTGACTCTAATGGCCTTACTCCTGAGATAGGCTGCTGTGAGATAACTATCAGCCCCAAATTCTCTTAGGGCTTTACCCCAGCAACTCAGATGACTAAGAATGCTGGAGTCAGCAGCTCCAAGATTAGTCCTAGAAGGGACTGCACACAGGAGGTTTTCGGGACAGGGCTTTGGCTCTAAAATGCCTTCCCATCTGGTCCGACAGAGCCCGAGTCTGTTGGTCTTCAGGTCATGCCTATAGATTCCCCTTTCTCCAGAATGTTAGAAAGAAGTGGGCATTTTGAGGGATAGATATTTCCTCTGCATATACAGCTTGGGTTTTCTTATGGACATATTTTGTTTAACATGACTGCATATTGTAAAATACTACTGTTAATGGGCATAGAGAAATTACAATGGATGAGAAGCTGGATATGAGTCAGCAGTGTGCCCTTGTTGCCAAGAAGGCCAATAGCATATTGGGCTGTATTAGTAGGAGCATGGCCAGCAGATCGAGGGAAGTGATTATTCCCCTCTATTCTGCACTGGTGAGGCCACACCTATAGTATTGTGTCAAGTTTTGGTCCCCCCACTACAAAGGGGATGTGGACAAATTGGAGAGAGTCCATTGGAGGGCAACAAAAATGATTAGGGGGCTGGGACATATGACTTATGAGGAGAGGCTGAGGGAACTGGGGTTATTTAGTCTGCAGAAGAGAAGAGTGAAGGGGGATTTGATAGCAGCCTTCAACTACCTGAAGGGGGGTTCCAAAGACAATGGACCTAGGCTGTTCACAGTGGTGGCAGATGACAGAACAAGAAGCAATGGTCTCAAGTTGCAGTGGCAGATGACAGAACAAGAAGCAATGGTCTCAAGTTGCAGTGGGAGAGGTCCGCGTGGATATTAGGAAACACTATTTCACTAGGAGGGTGATGAAGCACTGGAATGGGTTACCGAGGGAGGTGATGGAATCTCCATCCTTAGAGGGTTTTAAGTCCCAGCTTGACAAAACCTTGGCTGGGATGATTTAGTTGGTGTTGGTTCTGCTTTGAGCAGGGGATTGGACTAGATGACCTCCTGAGGTCTCTTCCAACCCTGATATTCTATGACTCTATGAAAACAACAGCCAGATACAGACAGGGAGATATCATAGTAGGGCTCTTATAAATGCCATGCATAATCATATGATTCATTCCTTTGTATTCTCTGGGTAGCCCTCCACACAGGCAGCAGCTAATCTGCTTTGATGGGGGAAAGCAGTGTGCTAGTAACTGGTCACAGGTGGAACAGTTGTTAAAGATAAATGCCAACGCGAAAAGTCAAAAGCTCATCAGCTAATTGAAGAATAGATTTAGTCAAGAGGAAGGAAAGAGACATGGTCTAAGGAAGATTTAAGGTTGCACATGTTCAATATCTTAATTCTGCTGAGCATGCTTTAAAAAAAATAAACTATTCTGAACACTCATCTATTGATTATTCAAGAATACACTCAAATTTTAATGACCTTGTCAGCATAATGGTTTCAATCTCAGATGTCAGTGACATTATAATTACTGGGCTAAGAGCTGTTTGCAAATAATTGAGAGACTGATGTGTGTTGTTCACCAAGGAAAAAAATTAGAAGGTAGCATTGTCCACTTCCAGCTGTTTGTCAATGCTAGCCTGGCAGCATTATTGGTCTAAAGCTCCAGAACATTATTTTTTATTAATAGTGTGAAAAGGTATTAATTAAACTATTTAGCTACAAGAAATAAAAAGAAACAAACAAAACCAAATCTCCCACAAATGGTAATTAGTGTTGTAATTGGAGTGTGAAAAGTACACTGAGCAAGTGAGACATAAATGAACACATCATTTACCTAGGGCCACATGAAAACATTGTTGTTTCCTGTACTTAAAGGAGCCTCTTTTTACAGATTATGGGCTGGATTCACTGCTGTGTTATCCCAGCTTTGTCCTGGAGGAACCCCAGTGAAATCAATGGAATTACAACCATGTAAATGTGGCATAAAACAGTGGTGAATGTCATTACAGTTTGAGAAGATGCTTCCTAATGGTGAGCAGCACAGCTCTGTTATGTTCACAGCCTAGGAACATAGAAATCAGATACAAACTTAAAACATTCTTGCTGGAAGGTTGCAATGTAACTCTAGTCTTAGGCCTTGTCTACACTACAGAATTTTGTTGACAAAAGGCAGCTTATGGCAACAAAACAGTGAATGCATTCTCACTGTGATGCAACTTTTGGAGGCAAAAATGCCATGTTTTAGCTACAAATACAACACCCTGATGAGAGACATAGGTCTTTTTCCTCTACATCTTTGATGACAAAGTGCCAGTGCAGACTCCACACTTGATTTTATCACATTAATTGGCCTCCACAGTGCCCATTGTGACCGCTCCGGTCAGCAGTTTCAACTCCACTGCCCTGCAGCCAGATAAACAACCATCTGCCCCTGCCCATTAGAAGCCCTGGGAATTTTTGAAATTCCATTTACTGTTTGCTTGGAGATGTCTCATTGCATCTTCCCAGGTGACCATGGAAAGGTTATCGCAGCAAACGCTCTCCTGCTTACGTCACTGTGGAGCTGCTGGAGCTGCTCAGTGTCTGGGGAGTGGAGGCTGTGCAGTCCCAGCTGCGCTTGAGCTGCAGGAACTGAGATACCTACAGGCACATTTTTTGAGGCTTGTTCGAAAAAAGCTATGATCGGGACATGCTGCAGTGCAGACTGAAGATAAAGGAGCTGAGGCAGGCATACCATAAAGCAAGGGTGGTAAACCGAGGCTTCAGTGCTGCACCTAAGACATGTCAATTCTATAAGGAGCTGGATGCTATCCTCAGTGGTGACCCCACCTGCACCACCAAGAGCCGCGTGGATACTTCGGTGGGCCTGGAGGTGGCAGAAAGAGGACCTAACCCGGAGGATGAAGTCATTGATGAAGAGGTGGAGTTAGATGATGATTCGGAGCTCCTGGTGCGGTTGCCTGGTGGGGCAGGCAGCCAGGAACTGTTCTCCACTCCAGAGGTGTCTAGCTAGTCTCAGCAGTTCTCTCCAACGAGCAAGAAGCAGGAGAGATGCCTGGTAAGTGGCTGTGGCTTGTGTAGTGTGGAGATGGGTTCAGGGTATAGAAATGTAGAAGGCTGGCTGTGTTTCTGTGAGCTAGACACTTCCCCGTGTAGCTAATCAGTATGGCGGAACAGGGTGTTGATGCACACCAAAATCTCACAGGAATCCTCCAGCGAGATCTTTAAGAAAGTTTCCTTGATGTACTCGGCAACCCTCTGCCGAAAGTTTCCTAGTCAGCTGCACCACAATCTTTGCAGAGTGAATGCTCTTTTCCCCATGTGGAGCACCTCCCTCCCACCCCACTCCCTGCCAACACTCACCATGCTTTGGTTCTTCACAGAGATGTGTGCTTGCCAAGGGTCAGTGAGATAGCATTTTTTATGTTGCAAAAGGTGTATTTTACTGAAATGTTTCAATGATGTGCATGAATTTAACAATCATGCTTCTATGCATTGTTCCTTGTGCTTCAGCAGATGTGGCCTTCCATGACACCCCACACACACTGGCTGAGTATCTCTACAAGATAAGAAAGTGCCCAAAACGGAGCAAAGAAGACATGTTCTGGGAGGTACTGCACTTATCCAATGCAGAGAAAATGGAACGCAAGGAGTGGAGGGAAGCCAAAAGGCAGGTCAGAAAAGAAAATCAAGAGTTTGTTAAGGATGCTACTGAGTGGATGATTAAAGTCACGGAGGAGCAAATGCAGGTGGTGAAATCCTTAATACTGCTGCAAACTAAGCAGATCTGTGCCCGCTCTCCCCTGCATCACATTCAGAACTTCTTTCCATGCCCTCCCCCAAATGCTGCCCGCACAGTGGTTTCCGCTTTCTGGGACTTCTCAGATTCCCCTTCATGCCACCCCCTAAAACAACTTTCACAATGATAGCTGGACCTACACACAGCTGTAAAAGTCTGCCCTTCCCTGGTACCTCCTTTCCCACCAAGCGTCTTTGTGTGTTTGTGTGTGTGTGTGTGTTTTTGTGTGTTGTTTCTTGTGCAATAAAAGCAAAGTTTTTGAATGTTAACTCATCTTTATTTGTTTTCTACAAATTGAGAGTGTTTATTCATGTGCTTGATGGAATGTAAGACTCCAAATATCACCATTGCTTCCTAGGAAAACTACATGTAATGTAACATTGCAGCACCAATCACAGAGATATACATTACTGGTTCACATTTTTAAAGTGTTGCCTCAAAACCTCCCTAATTCAAATTGCCCCCCTCTGGGCTCCTCTGATAGCCCTGGTATCTGGCTGCTCAAAATCAGCAGCCAAGCAGTCTGCCTCAACACTCCACCCCTGAGCAAACCTTTCACCCTTAGCTTCACAGATATTATGCAACGTATAACATGTGGCTATGACCATGGGAATATTATCCTCATTAAGGTCTAAATAGGCATAAAGGCATTGCCAGCATGCTTTTAATCTGCCAAAGGCACATTCCACTGTCATCCGGCACCTACTCAGCCTGTTGTTGAACCGCTTCTTGCTGCTGTCCAGGTTTCCGGTGTAAGGTTTCATGGGCCATGGCTGTAAGGAGTATGCCGAGTCTCCCAGGATCATTATGGGCATTTCAACATGCTCCACTGTAATCTTCTGGTTTGGAAAGAAAGTCCCCACTTGTAACTTTCTGTACAGGCCAGTGTTCATGAAAACCTTCCCAGACCACCCTTTTTCCTCCTCTTAAAACAACGACACAAACAATTAGTGTGGCAGGTAATTAGGCAGTTGGATACTTTGCCAATTGTCTGAGACCAAGAAAAATCCCAGATTAACATGAACCATAAGGAAGTCACACTGTTGATCCATCAGATCAAATAAAGAGTTCCATCTAGTTGGAGCGCCCATATGTGGTATATATTATACACAAGACTTTTGTCACAGTATATGCTCATACATGAATATGTTGTCAAGCAGAAGGTCAGAAAGGTGAATGTCATGTTCCCGTCCACTCACTGGAATTTCACTGCCTGTTTAATTCATATTCTTTACCTTTTGATATGGTCACCAGAGAACCAGATTAAAGTGTCTACATCAGTTGGATTACTACAGATGTCATAATACTTGTCATAACACTTCACTTGTGAGCTCCTGGGGTGGGACTGTCTTATTACTTAACGGGCTCCTTATACTTATTGTCTCCAGGTACCACCATAATAACAATAACATCTGCCACTCTTGCTATATATGATTTATAAGCCAATGGATATAAACTGTCCCAAGCTATAACTCTCTGTTCTTCTAAATAAATTCAGTATTTCCAAGGAATGACAGATAGAGCAGCCTGGAGACTGAACTCTATCTGCAGAACACGTTCAACAAAGGCTGTGGCAAAGTCCTCACCTCACGCTCTGGCCAGACCATTTCTAGGTGGTAAGAGAATGTTTAAGTTTTCATTCAATGCAATACTTGATCTGTTGGCTGATCAATACCAATTGTGACATGGGCATCTCTCTACTTGCAAAGCACTGAGGCCATCAACCCATTACATGAGAAGGCCATCAGACCTGCAGCAGGGAGTATCACTTTCAGTTACTAACAAGCTAGGTCTAACCCATGCGAGAAGGAAGGTCAGTGCAGCTCAAAAGACTAGATCTGGTCCAAAATTTATGAAACGGTGTCAAAATTTCAAAATTTGAGGAAAAAGACAAAATTTTAACAAAAAAAATTGAAAATTTGAAATAGTTTTTTTAACCTGTTCTAGCAAAGATGTTTTCATGTGTGAGAGAGGCAGCATGAAACAGCATGACATCTGAGCCCTCTGGAAAGTCAGAAAAAAGACATTTCCCCCTCCCTCTTCCAGAATGCTTAACTTTGTCAGGAAATGGCCTATATATTTCTGCCTTTTATAAGCTACCCTGGTTAATGTAAACACTCTCATTTAATATTGCAATGTACATAATAATTATAAAATAAAATAAAACAGACGTGCTGATTGAAAGAGTTCCAATCAGCTCTACAAGACACTGTGGATGCCTTTTATCGCTTGGCGTGCTCTAAGCAACCTGAGGTGCCTTCCATCCAATACGCGAGCAGGATGTATTTTCTTCAGGAGTGCTGGTGGTATCATTACAGTCAGAAGGACCTTGGTTAAGGCAGCCAATATTCGCCATCTTTAAAGAAACATATGGAAAAATTCCCAGATTATAACTCCTCATCCCAAAAAAAAATTCCTCAAAGCAGGAAGCTAACAAGCATATGAACCATATTCTACAACCATGTACCATATGTGGTACATCTTTATTCTTTATTTAATTAATGTTTATGTGACACAAGAGAATTCTATCAGGATCAGGGCCTGTATAGGTTAATATATTAACAAACTGTAAAACAGAAGGGACTGTTGTGAGCACCTAGTCTAATCTCCTGCATAACACAGGCCAGAGAACTTCATGCAGTAATTTGTGCACCAAGTCCATAACTTCGGTTTGAGCTAGAGCAGCCTTTTTTAAAAGATAGCCAGACTTCAAGACTTCAAGTGATGGAGAACCAATCACATCCCTAGGTAAATTGTTCCACTGGTTAATTATCCCAAAGTCACCTTATTTCTAGCCTGAATGCATCTAGCTTCAACTTGCAACCATTGACTCTCATTAAGCCTTTTTCTACTCTATTAAAGAGCTGTCTTTAATCAGAAATCTATTCCTTATGTAAGTACATGTACACTGTAATCTAATCACCTCTTAATCTTGGATAAAATAAATAAACTGAGCTTTGTTATTCACACTAAGGCATGTTTTCCAGATGTGAAATCATTCTGGCAGGTCTTTCTGAAACCTCTCCAATTTGTCAGCATCCTTTCCGAAGTGTGGACACCAGAACTGGACACTGTATTCTTCTAACAGTCATACTAATAGCATATGCCAACATAACACCACCCCCTTACTCCTAGAGTGTGCTAGACAATGTACAGATACATATGAAAATCTATGTTTTTCTGAAAAAGCTTTCCCAAATAATAGTTGCCTAGCAGGAAAAAATAACAGATTGCACAACTATCACATATTAGTCTTACGGATGGGCCCAAGGTATAAAATGGTTCCAGAACAGAATGGTGAAGTGGGTACACAAAGCCCAGGATGAAGCTAGTGAGAGTTGGGGACAAGGCTTTTTCTATGGAGAGGATCAAAATTCCTGAGGAGACTACAACGGGTCATAGTGAAAGATGAACTGTCAGGTTGGAGGGAGGTTACTAGTGGAGTTCCTCAGGGATCGGTCTTAGGATCAATCTTATTTAAAAAATTATTAATGACCTTGGCACAGAAAGTGGGAGTGTGTTAATAAAATTTCTGGATTACACAAAATTGGGAGGTATTGCCAATACAGAGGAGGATTGGAATATCACATAAGAAGATTTGGATGACCTTGACAATTGTAATAATAGAAATGGGATGCACTTAGGGAATAAGAATAAGAATTTTTGCTATAAGCTGGGGACTTGTCAGTTGGAAGTGACAGAGGAAGAGAAAGATCTGGGTGTATTGGTTAATCACTGGATGACTCTGAGCCACGAATGTGATGAAAAAAGCTAATGCACTCCTAGGAAGCATCGGGCGAGGTATTTCCAGAAGAGACAGGGCAGTGTCAGGACTGTTATACAAGGAACTGGTGAGACCTCATCTGGCATACTGTGTGCAGTTCTGGTCTCCCATTTTTTAACAAAGATGAATTCAAATTGCAACAGGTGCAGAGAAGGGCTACTAGGCTGACCCAAGGAATGGAAAACCTCCCTTTTCAGAGGAGACTCAAAGAGCTTGGATTGTTTAGCCTAACCAAAAGAAGGCTGAGGGGAGATGTGATTGCTCACTATAAACACATGAAAGGGATAAATACCAGGGAGAGGAGTTATTTAAATTAAGCTCCAGTGTGGACACAAGAACAAATGGATATAAACTGGCTATCAAGTTTGAATTTGAAGTTTAGGATTGAAATTAGGCAAAGGTTTCTAACCATCAATGAAGATCTGGAACAGCCTTCCAAGGGGCGCAGTAGGGGCAAAAACCTAACTGCCTTCAAGACTGAGCTTGATAAATTTATGGAGGGGATGGTATGATGAGACTACCTACAAGGGCATGTAGCTGATCTAACAGCAAATATCTCCAGCGGCCAGTGATGGGACACAAGTTGGGGAGAATTCTAAGTTACTACAGAGAATTCTTTCCCAGGCGTCTAGCTGATGGTTCTTGCCCACATGCTCAGGGCCTAACTAATCGCCGTCTTTGGAGTTGGGAAGGAATTTTCCCCTGGGTCAGACTGGCAGAGATGCTGCGGGTTTTTGCCTTCCACTGCAACTGGGTCACTTGAAAGTTTAAACTAGTGTAAATGGTGGATTCTCTGTAACTTGAAGTCTTTAATCCATGATTTGAGGACTTCCAAAACTCAGCCAGAGGTTATGGGTCTATTACAGGAGGGGTGGGTGAGATTCTGCAACTTGCAATGTGCAGGGGGCCAGATTATATGATCATAATGGTCCATTCTGGCCTTAAAGACTGAGTCTATGAGAAGATCAAACTTCCTGAGGAGATCAGGTGACTCCAGAATATGACGATTTTTAGTAAACATTGCAAAGTCTTCCTCTTTGAGAAAGCCTTTCTAGCAAAAGTAATGCTCAAAATTGTAACACCCCTTCTATTCCCAATCCCTACCAATACCCCTCACCAAATCCCAAAAAGAACCCCCCCAAAACAAATAAAAAACAAAACTAAAGAAAAACCTGAGAAACACTACTCCAAGTAGAATTTTTATCCCCGAAAGGAAGATGTGTCAGAATTTCCATGAAGTCCACTTGAGACTTTGCTGTTGCTGTTGATTTCATGTGAAAGTAGCCCAGGTACTATGGTGACAGGTGGCAGGATAAAATACAAAGGTGTAAGCAGTTCATAGTCCTTCTGCTGGCCCTCTGCACAAGGGTGAATTTACTCTAATGCAATTTGTATTTTACAGTTGGCTCCCACCAGCGAATGTTCTTCCCTTGAAAATTCTTGTGTTCTTCGCAATGCCGATGTTCCCAACTGGTGCCGCTCCTGATAAGTGGCAGGGCATTGGAAGGACATTTTGCTTTTCCTCCTCTAACTGATACGTGAGGCAGCAATAATCTAGTTGAAAATAGGTTAGTCACACTGCACACCTGTGGTATAAAAGAATCGCACAATTGGGATACTCGAGGTGCTGTCGCCCCTTGTGGTTGGTGAACAAAACTAGACTAAATAGATTTTGCTTCAGCAGAGATTAGGAGCATAAAAAGCTAAAGTGTGCTGGACAGAATCCAGAGAAAGCCTTGAGAGAGTGACTCTAAAACCTGTGCCTTGTTTAGCTGGCAACTAATGCAAGAGATTCAGAACAGGTGAAAATGAGTTCAATACACCTTCCATTTAAAGAGAACCTGTTAGCTGCTCTCTGCACCAGCTGGAATTTATACAATGCCTTATCAGGCAAGGCAGCCTAGGGAACTGTACTAATCTAATCTCCAAGTGACAAAAGCCTGGATAATCACTTCAAGGCCTGATGGAGACACAAAAATGGTCACAATCCAGCAATATCCTGTAAGCGGTAGAAAGAAAATCTAAGCTGTGGAACCTAGATGCTTCGCAAAAGATAAAGAAGGGACTAAAAGAAGCAGCAGGCTATTCATGGTGGAAGCTGAGGCAATTTTAAAGCCATCATATGGATTAGAAGGAAGGGGGAAAATAACAAGATGTATTTAGGGCTAAAAGAGAAAAGTCTTTTATCTGGATTACCTTTCCTAGATGTTAGGAACAGAACCGGCCTCTTGTGTCTCTGATCTGGCTGGCCATTTCATTGGTGGTGAATAATGTTTGTTGTAAATGTTGGTGATTTCTCACTGAATAGATGTTTCCATTCTTACATCACATCAAGTGCTTGGGTCCACTCACCATTCCTCACTGCAGCACAGTTATGCTCCTAGAGTTCCTATAGAAACCCGCCCCCACTGGATGTTCTCTGTCTAGTCTTGACTTTTTTTACCTCCAGTGATCAAAATCCCTAACCTTCCCTTGACAGTGCATTTTCACCTATTTAAAGAACACTTTCTGTTTTTCCCCCTTTGTTTCGTTCCTTAAATGTAGACATTTACTTAGCGCTAAATGGCTACATTGGTCAATCACAACCCTTATGATGAAGTGAGCTGTAGCTCACGAAAGCTCATGCTCAAATAAATTGGTTAGTCTCTAAGGTGCCACAAGTACTCCTTTTCTTTTTGCGAATACAGACTAACACGGCTGTTCCTCTGAACCCTTATGATGGTGAGCGCTAACCTAAGGTGAGCAATTGGCCATTTAAGATGAATAATAGCTGCATAATCTAGACCAAGCCAACTTTCTACCCCCTCTTCCTCAAATATAGAAACTTTTCATGCTGGGGACAGATCCTGCAAAGTCTTACACATACACGAGTGCAGGAAAACCACAAATATATGGCTGTTGCAATATCCAACCCTACCCATCAGTCTTTCTCTCTCTGGATTGTGCAGATTCAGCTCCATTTGCTTCTTCTTTACAGTCATATTTTCTAAACTGTTCAGCTGTTTGGTTGTCCATCTTTAAATTCTCACTCTTGTGATGGCGTATTATAACAGGGGCCTATTGTTATGAGAAATGGGCCAAATCCCTAGGTGTGCTCAACTCCCATTAAGGGGCCAGATCCTATATCTTTACTCACGCTGAGTAGGACTAATCCCATTGATGTCTATGACACTGCTCGGTGAGCTAGGCAACACGTAGCATGGCTAGGAGTGGCATAGGGTTGCCAACCCTCCAGGATTGTCTGGGAGTCTCCAGGAATTAAAGATTAATTTTTAATTAAAGATTATGTCAAGTGATGAAATCTCCAGGAATACATCCAACCAAAGTTGGCATCCCGAGGGCAGAATGTTGTTATAGCTACGCAGCACTTCTCGGGGTTGGCTTAAATAAATAAATAACACACAAAGGCTCCAATGCAGCCTAGATTGACTGAGGGGCCAGTGGGGCTTGCATTAGTGCTCTACAAATAACTGAATAGTCAGCACTTGGAAGCTGTGGCCAGCCCTGCAGCACCTGTGTCTGGTCTGCTGCTCCCAATTCTCATGCAGCCTCCACTTCCTTCCAGGGCCTTGTCCACTCCAACCCTTCACCGCACTGGGGGGCTTATGGAGCCCTCGGCTGGCTGGATGTTGCACAGAAGGTTGTTAACATGGTGCACACTAAGGGTATGTCTACACTGCAAAGAAAAAGCTGTGGCACTGAGTCTGAGTCAAAAAGCCATGGCACTGAGTCTGAGCCAACCTTAGCAGTGTAGATATTCAGGCTCAGGCTGAAGCCCAGACTCTGACCCCTGGGTAGATGGGATGATGTGGGAGCCCAGGCTCCAGCCAAAGCAGGAAGATCTACACTGCTGTTTTTAGCCCCTCAACCAAAGCTTTAGGAGCCTGAGTCAACTGACCCAGGCTCAGACTCGCTGAGGTGGGTTTCTCTTTGCAGTTTAGATGTACCTTATGGAGCAACCAGGTTTGTTACAATATGCTTAGAGTAGCATTTAGTTACAACCCCAGAATTGGCTCCTGGGAGCTCTGCACCACATTAGAAGAGGATCACAAGTAACAATATTAGCAAGGACAGAGGAAAAAAATTGGAAAAAAATGTAAGAAGTAAATGAGAAAAGTATAGAGTCTAACAGACTGAGAAGACTTCTAAAAGGAGGGTCACATAACATTCTCTGATCAATAGCCACACAGAGAAGATAAGATGAAGCAGAAGTAGGAAACTAGGACACTTGAGTCAGCATGAAGGATTAAATCAGTGGAGACACTAAGCAGCACATTCACTGTGCTATGGCCTAGCCATAAACTAGACTGGAACTGGTCATCCAAAACCTTCTCATTCATATGGGGTGAAAGTACTTCTGTTTACCATTGCTCTGTCACATGGAGAACATAAAGCTTCATTTGCTTTACTTCATCATTCTTTCAGGTGAGGATCCATTAGTGTGAGAAACAGGCTAGCGTCCCTTTGATAATTTTTTCATTTGCTTCTCCTTTGTTCTTCCTTGTTTCAGTTCCCCATTTGGGGTGAAATTCACACCATGCAGAGGGACAGCCAAAGTTTCATGCCATGGGATTTAAATGGGTTCTGAGATTTAAAATGATGTTACCCTTTCTTAAAGGGATACATTCTGAACACTATGTTGACAAGAAAATATCTTGTGATGACCCACTCTTTTTTGGATGTTTCCTTTTAAACATATTGTAAGAGTGAAATGGTTTTTCTTCAAATAAAGAACTTCAAATTAAATTTTAACTTTCAAAATCTAAAAATGTTGAAGGTCAGTGTTTTTAAAAATGTGTGTATTGACGTCAAGACCATTATTTCATGACTATGTGCTGAAAAACAAAATTTATTTGGGTTCCACAAAATGGCCCAGAATAACGTTGCAAATAATTTCTCAAAAATTCTGGAGACATTTTGTTATTTTGTTTGCACGGCCCTGATTGTAATGTACATGTACTGTCACCTTCTAGAGTTTGGCCTGCAGGAGAGATCAGCCCAGTCACTCGTGTCAGATAATCATGGATTGAACTGGAAGAGATATGTAGTGGCATTCTTCTGAGCTCCATCATTGGAACAATTTGCCAAGGGTCATGGTGGAGTCTTTATCACTGACAATTTTTAAATCAAGATTGGATGTTTGTCTAAGAGACATGATCTAGGAATTATTTTAGGGATGTTCTGTGACTTGTGCTATACAGGAGGTCAGACTAGATGAACACAATGGGCCTTGGAATCTATGAATAAACCAAGTTCCAACTCCTGAGACATCAAAATGAGATGCCATTCTCTATAAATTGTTCAAATGCTCATAGGGTGCACTCGCTGGCATCCTTTGTCTTGGCTTTCCCCTGGGTGGATCTCAGATGCCCTGCTGGAGATCTAGGGCATAGTATCTTCTCGACTGGATAATAAAATGTGCAGTGGTATTTATCAGTCTCTGCCCTCTTGTGGCACCAAAATGAGCATTCAGCTGAGAGTAGATTCTGCAGACCTTTGTATTCCTCTCCCTTCATTGATGAGCAGGGAAATAGTTAATGTTGACATTTAAAGTATTATTGGCATCAGAATTAATACACAGAGCAGAATGGGGCAGTTTATTCTCACAGCTATTACTCCAGGCTCTCATCACACTCAGGTATATATAATTGCATCAGTTACACTCAGGTCATGTTTCCAAGGTTTTCTTCACAACTATAACAGCTATAGACTTAGCTTTCAGGTATTTTTTTAAGTAAGATTCTGGAGAACAAGAAAGCAGCTTAGGTATGGTGTATGTAACCCATTCAGTTATGTACTGGCCCAATTCAAGCTCTGCACATAACACAACTTTTCTTTTAGCTCAAGTAGCAGGAACCTGTGTTTTTAGAGCAAAAGGTCTGGTTTTATCCTCCAGATCATATTTATATAGTACACACACACACACATTCAGGTCATGGATTTGTTACAGAAACCATATCTGAAGTCACCAAGCACCAGCTGACTTGTATATTTGACCTTCTGTAATCATCTGATAATATGTAGGTTGGCTGAGTACTGCCAACCTTGGCTCCTCATTGCTGGTTTTCAAAGCAGTAATTTGTTGTCAGAAGATTTTGGGGGTGTAACTATGAGGTTAAATGACAACAATAGCTTTTTTTGCAGTGGGATGCAGAACATTCCAATTGTAGAGGGTTTGTGTCCAAGTCCGGAGAGCTTTCTTTGTTCAAACCAGAATCACACTCCAGAAAGTCAAATCCAGACCTAACATTAAGCACTGTTTGAAATCACCGAACATCACTGCACATTTGAGAAGATGAAATTGTACATTTTAAACACACAACAATTCATAATTCTGGCATAATGAATAAACTCTTGCATAATAGGACTTGGTTTGAATTGTAATTGGTAACAAAAATAAACCAGCTGTCTAACCTAAAAAATTGAAACAATTGAAACAAGAGAACAGGTTTTAGGATTTCTTATTTCCCCACCTCTTTTTGCAATTCAGTAATTTAGGCATATTTCTTTCAATTAATAGTTTCTTACTTTAAGCAATCTTTATTAAAGAGAAGAAACAGACTTTACATGAACTCAGACAAGGACATACTGATTTTTGCTTTTATTACACTTATCAAATTTTTAAATACAAAACACATACAAACAGATTTGACCTCTAGAATGTGGGCAGCCTTCTTCCAATGAAGATACTCTTTTAAATGCTTTGGCAGGGCCATGGGTCTCAAAGCCCAGTCCACATGGCTCTTAGGTGTCATTATATTCAACCCCACCACCCAGTGACTTGTTAGCAGCTCATGGAACTTGAAACTGAATTCTGGCAGAGGACGCCAGCCCTGGGATCTGATTAGTTGAACTCTGGGAGTCATGATTGGTTTCCTGTGTCTATTTAAACCAAACAGAGGCATGGGGAATCATCTGTGCAACTGGGTTTCCCTTGCGTAGGACTGCCTCCTCTGCACTACCTGCTCCTGCTGTCTGATGCAGACCTCCTGAGACTTGACTGTTGACCTGCCTTCAATTCTGATCTCCTGGTATCCAGACTCAGCCTGCCCCTGACTCCCTCTCCAAATCATATCCCAGTCCTGACCTTGCAAGTGGGGAGCCCCCAAGCCAGGCTCAGGATGTGTTCCAGTCAAGGCCAGGGCCCAGGTTTGTCCCCCATAATGTAGCTGCCACCTCATTCCCAGATCCCTTGGCATTCAGACAGGGCAGGCAGAGATGGTGACCTGATTCACTGCAGTCATAGAGATGGTGCTGACATCATTTTTCCTTCTCTTCAGCGTGAGCCATTGATGGCACATATCCACTTGCATTAACTCCGCAGAAGGAGCTGACAAATATGTACATGGGTAGGAGAGTAGCAGGATCTCCCTTTTTTCCTCCCGTTGTTCCCGTAATCGATTGTCTATATGGATGGTGAGATCCAAGAAGGTATCCAGACACACAGGCATATCCATCCGGGCCAATTCATCTTTAATTTTTTTCTCTCAGAGCCCACCAGGACTGATACAGCTGTACCGCCTCATGAGGTGGTGGAAAAGCTCTACATAGGAGACTATGGTACCCTGCCCCTGTCAGAGCTTTCTTACAGCATGGTACCCTGCCTCTGCCATTTGAGCTTGGTACTGGTTCCATCATGGCTTGGAGAAGACCTTCCACTTTGATAGTACCGAGCTGTTGCACTCCAAGAAGGGGGAGGCCCAGTCTGATGCTTCCCTGGATGGAAGGCTGATAACCAGGCTCACTTTTGCATGGTCACTATTGTAGGATTGAGGATGAATCAAGAACAGGAGGTGGCACTGGGTTACAGAACCCCAGAATCACTGGTGGTTAGCAAAGTCTTTTGGGCAGGTGTATTGGGGAACAGGGCTTCATGGGACAGATGAGAAGAGTAGAGTTTTCAGCACACAGTTGTCTTACTTGCTCCTGTAATATCTGGGTTTCTGAGGTCAGCTGGATGATTTAACTGGGAATTGGTCCTGCTTCGAGCAGGGGGTTGGACTAGATGACCTTCTGGGGTCCCTTCCAACCCTTATATTCTATGATTCTATGATTCTATGACCCAGGCCTGCAGGGCTTGGTTGTCTGCCTAAAGGTGGGAAGCCCATTTGAGCATGTCTGGTGTTCCCAAAGGCAGTGGCTGGGTTTCTGGGTTCATTCTCCCAGCACACGGCCCACTCCTATGTCCTACGTGGTCTGTGCAAACTGTCAGGACTGGGACGTGGACTGTCTTGCCTAGTGGTTGGAGCAGGAGTCAGAAGCCAGGGGACAGGTCAACCCAGTCACTTTTGAACTTTAACTACCCACTCTCTGAAGATGCACCAGATGTTTCATGTATTGCTTTTGAAACCCTACACAGAAAACCCTTCCCCTCCCAGGACTCAGCCACCTCTTCTACCACGACATATACAGGGCCACGAGGAATATGTGGTTCATGAGCTCCTGGATTCTAAGCATAAACATAGCAGGCTCTGGTAGTTTAATGACTAAGAGGGATACGTCCCCGAGGAGCACCCCTGCGAGCCAGTGGAAAGTGTACATGTCCCTGCATTAGTGCAAGTGTTCAATCTCAAAAAGCTCAGGCCAAGCTCACGTAGATGGTGCTCCTTGGGGAGGGGTAATGTCCAAGCCATGCGTCCTGAACACTGATTGACAGGGCTCTTAGGTTTCAGTATGTTCAACCACAGCACCCACTGACCTTTTAAAAGTCACCAAAACTCAAAGCTCAATGCTGGCAGAGGACGCCAGTCCTGGGATCTGATTGGCAAAATTCTAAGGGTATGTCTACACTGCAATGCACGCCTGTGCTTGAGCCTGGGCTCAAGCCTAACTCCCCCCTTGTGTCTACACGGCAATTGTGCTAACCCAGGGCTCAGACCCAGGGTCCCAGGGACCTGCAGGGCTAGAGGGGTCTGAGCTTGAGTTAAGCCAGGACCCAGAGTCTGAGTCCCATTGCCTTGTAGTGTAGCCGTAGCCCCATTTAACACAGGTATCAGGAGTCTGCCTGAAGTATCCCACAATTCCATGGGGCAACTTCCTTAGTCCTCTCTGTCCCAACAATCTGCAATCCACACTAGTAAAAACAGAAGACCCCCTCCCTTTGCAAACAGCAGCAGCTCAGGTCAGTGTTAACCCATTCTGTTCTGATCACCAATCTGCAAGCACATGGTCAGAGAGCCTCTAGGGTTTTCAGTGGAGAGTGAACAGATCAAGCCTTTTGCAAAGCTGCTTAGGACATCATCCCATGTGCTGTATGTTCTTACTGCTTGACTCTGATTTCCTGGTACCCTGACCCTGACTCTTGGGCAGCCCTCCAGCCTGTCTCAGACTCTGACTCCTCATATCCACACCCTGCCTGCCACCCTGGCTCCTTCACTCAGCCAGACTGCCCAGATCCTACTCCTGACACATGTTTAGTAACAATGTCTTACATCTCTATTGTGCCCCCATCTCAAAGGATCCCAAAGGGCTTGACAAACAGTAGATGACTATGTACGTGTAGCGGGGTGGATACCTGCTCGGGCCCAGAGGAGTTTAAGATAGCCCTGGGAGAGGGCTGGGGCAGGGGAAGAGCTGGGCTGATTGGCAGAGCAGCTGCAGCTGGGGGCCATGCCCCAAACAGACCCAGCCAGCCTTATAAAAGCCAGGGAAGCCAGGAGCAGGTGAGCACTATCCCCTTCTAGCTCTAGGAGGGAGGGACCGACCTGGCTGCAGAGACCTGAATAGAGGACCCAGTTTGGAGCAGAGCTGGAGAAAGGCCAAGGGGCTGGAGAGCTCTGGCCTAGGAAAGCCCCAGGCTGCAGGCCTGGGAAGGCCTATTAGGTACGGGGGTTGCAGGGGAAGCCACGGGTAGGCAGAGGCAACAGGTCCAAACCCAACCTTGCTGGTGATGAGTGGCTCATACTGCAGTCTGCCCCAGGGTGTGGGGCTAGCTGGTGACTGGCAGGAGCCTATGACTGAGGTGAGGTAGGGATAGTGGGTGGAGGGTTCCCCTGGAAGGGGGAGACCCAGAACTGTGGGATACTGTGAGGGGGCAGCACCCAGTGAAAGGGGCACCAGGGTCCTGGGAGGGACATGGGAGCTAGCAGCAAGGTGAAACACTGGCCTGAAGAGGGTGCTCTGGAGGTTGGAATGCTAATTCCCTGAGATGACCAGCAGGAGGTGCTGCTGGTGAGTCTGTGTCCGGTTACAGTACACATCTGACCTATAGTCAAGTCTTAGCTGCCCCTGCAGTGAGCTCCTAGTGGGCTGACCTTGTGCTGCACAGATTCCCACTGAAGTTCACATTTAGGTTCTTAAAGAAGTGGCCTAATTTTCAGAAGTACTGAGCACCTGGCAGCTGCCATTTGCAAAGAGGTTGCCAATCAAACCACTTAATTAGGTGCTTAAATAGGAATTTAGATGTCTAACTTTAGGCCCCCTCATTTTGAGCTGCTGGGCTAACTGAAGTTTCCTTTGTCAGTAGAATATTCCATTAGGAGTTTGGTATGTTATCATTTCTTCTGCTCTTTTTAAGAATATTGAAGATCTGCAGATTTTAAGATAGCGGTTTTTGGCCTCAAATGTGTAGATGCAGGTTTGATCCTAGACACTTTGCTTTTAGACACAGGATGTTTTGTATAATTTTGAAAGCATGTTATATTGAAGAATACCCACTGTCTCTGGTACAAAGCAGACCCCATTATGAACATCGCATCCTAGGGGGTTCCAGGAATTAGTTCATTGTATTGTATTGCCTTTTATTTAATTTGTACCAGGCAGCTGATATTTAATGTTGGCCATTTGTTCTGCAGTGGCTCTCACTGTGAGGAGAGAGCGTTTGAAATGGATGCAGCCTGCCTCTCACAGTGGTGAGTTTGAAAGGGAGGTAGCTGCTCAGGACATGTATGGGAGAAGAACGGCTTCTGAGATCTGTATGTTTCCATACAAGAGAGTTTTCTAAATCTGGTTTTAAAGCTTCAAAAGGCTTTTGTTTTCTCACCACTCTGTATGGTTCTCTCTGAGCCCTGGTGATTCTCTCACTCTTAAGGCCTGGAGACATTAGAAGTGTCATTCGAGAGGAGGAGAGTGTAGACATTAGAGACCCAGGACACTAGTTGGGGATCAATGCCAAATGTCTCTATTTCTCCATTTATTCAGGCCCTTACCTCATGCTATAGGGTCCTCGTGGCCACCCAGAATAGTGGCTCAAAACATTCACAACTAACACCATGGAGAGCTGGTGACTGCTCCCCTGGATTCTGCTCAAACTGCTCCTGAACCATTTAGCCCCTTAACTACAGAGCAACAGTCAGTCACCCATTCCCTGATGCACCCCAACCCTCTTCTCAGCTCACTGCTTCCAGAGCAGTGCTTTAGTTCTCTGACTCCTCCATCCCCATGGTTTGTACTTCTATAGTGCCTTCCACCCAATGGCTTGCTGTCTCCCAGGTTGCAGAGACCCCCTTGAATCAAAGCACTGACATTGTTACTTTGCTGTACCACTATCCATGCTGTTCATCATTAAGGCTACGATTCTGTCACAGGTATTTTTAGTAAAAGTCAGGAACAGGTCATGGGCAATACACAAAAAGGCACTGAAGCCCATAACCTGTCTCTGACTTTTATTAAAAATACCCTGGGGAGCGGAGGGGGATAAATAGAGTGCTGCCATGGTGTGCAGCTGCTCAAGTCCTGCTGCTGCTCCTGTGACAGGGGCTGACTGCTGCTGCTCCAGCCCCAGCGGGCTGCTCCAGTGGCCTGGGGCTGGTCGCTGATCAGCTGTTCCTTTGGCCCCGGAGCTGACTGCTAGTCAGCTGTTCCTGGGGCTGGCCACCAATCAGCTATTCCCATGGCCATGCGGCTGGCCACTGATCATCTGTTTTCCACAGCCCCAGGGCTGACTGCCAGTCAGCTGTTCCCATGGCCCCAGGCTGGCTGTCGATCAGGTTTTCTGGCAGCCACTGCTCCAGAAGCTCTGGGGCTGATAGCTGCTCCAGCCCTGCCCCAGCAGAAGTCGCAGAGGTTCTGGAAAGTTACAGATTCCATGATCTCCGTGACCAAATTGTAGCCCTAGTCATCATACTTGACTGGAGTGACTACACCCCCAGCCCATGCCAGGCTCAGTATAAGACCAGGGGAAGGTTTGTTGAGGGCAGGCCTGCCTTTGGTTGTTTGTAAGTGCTAGTTAAATGTCTGGAGGACTTGCTATCTGATATCGTGGATCCTAAAACACTTCACAAACATTGTCTCTGACATAGGAGTCTGCTGCTTGATAGCCAGATTACAGGCCTTGGCCTCTGTTCTTTGTGCAGGTTTAAAATCATAGAATATCGGGGTTGGAAGGGACCTCAGGAGGTCATCTAGTCCAACCCCCTGCTCAAAGCAGGACCAATCTCCAACTAAATCACCCCAGTAAGGGTTTTCTCAAGCCTGACATTAAAAACTTCACCTCTAGATTAGTCAGGCATGACTTGCCCTTGGTGAATCCATGCTGACTGTTCCTGATCACTTTCCTCTCCTTGAAGTGCTTCAGAATTGATTCCTTGAGGACCTGCTCCATGATTTTTCCAGGGACTGAGGTGAGGCTGACTGGCCTGTCGTTCCCAGGATCCTCCTCCTTCCCTTTTTAAAGATGGGTGCTACGTTAGCCTTTTTCCAGTCCTCTGGGACCTCCCCCGATCACCATCCGTTTTCAAAGATAATGGCCAATGGCTCTGCAATCACATCCTCCAACTCCTTTAGCACTCTCGGCTGCAGCTCATCCGGCCCCATGGACTTGTGCTCGTCCAGCTTTTCTAAATAGTTCCAAACCACTTCTTTCTCCACAGAGGGCTGGTCACAGCCCCATGCTGTGCTGCCCAGTGCAGTAGTCTGGGAGCTGACCTTGTTCGTGAAGACAGAGGCAAAAAAAGCATTGAGTACATTAGCTTTTTCCACATCCTGTCACTAGGTTGCCTCCCTCATTTAGTAAGGGGCCCACACTTTCCTTGACCTCCTTCTTGTTGCTAACATACCTGAAGAAACCCTTCTTGTTACTCTTAACATCTCTTGCTAGTTGCAACTCCAGGTGTGATTTGGCCTTTCTTTTTGGTTTCACTCCTGCATGCCTGAGCAATATTTTTATATTCCTCCCTGTTCATTTGTCCAACCTTCCACTTCTTGTAAGCTTCTTTTTTGTGTTTAAGATCGGCAAGGATTTCACTATTAAGCCAAGCTGGTCGCCTGCCATATTTACTATTCTTTTCACACATCAGGATGGTTTGTTCCTGCAACCTCAATAAGGATTCTTTAAAATACAGCCAGCTCTCCTGGACTCCCTTCCCCCTCATGTTAGTCTCCCAGGGGATCGTGCCCATCAGTTCCCTGAGGGAGTCAAAGTCTGCTTTTCTGAAGTCCAGGGTCCGTATTCTGCTGCTCTCCTTTCTTCCTTGTGTCAGGATCCTGAACTTGACCAAACTGTCCCCTACCCTTTCCAAAAACTTCCTGGATTGTCTGTGCACCACTGTATTGCTCTCCCAGCAGATATCAGGGTGATTGAAGTCTCCCATGAGAACCAGGGCCTGTGATCTAGTAACTTCCATTAGTTGCCGGAAGAAAGCCTCATCCACCTCATCCCCATGGTCTATAGCAGACTCCAAGACTGTGCCAGGACTTTCAGTTCTCCCTGATTTGTGTATAGGCACTTAAGATAACTTGCTGATTGTCCCTCTTTCTCAGTATGAGGCAGGAGCCCTCCCCTCATGCTCTCCTGCTCGTGCTTCCTCCCAGTACCCCACTTACCTCAGGGCTTTGGTCTCCTTCCCCCAGTGAACCTAGTTTAAAGCCCTCCTCACTAGGTTAGCCAGCTTGCTTGCAAAGATGCTCTTCCCTCTCTTTGTTAGGTGGAGCCCTTCTGTACCTAGCACTCCTCCTTCTTGGAACACCATCCCATGGTCAAAGAATCCAAAGCCTTCTCTCCGACACCACCTGCATAGCCATTCGCTGGCTTCCACTATTCGACAGTCTCTACCCAGGCCTTTTCCTTCCACGGGGAGGATGGACGAGACCACCACTTGCACCTCAAACTCCTTTATCCTTCTTCCCAGAGCCACGTAGTTTGCAGTGATCTGATCAAGGTCATTCTTGGCAGTATCATTGGTGCCCACGTGGAGAAGCAGGAAGGGGTAGCGATCCAAGGGCTTGATGAGTCTTGCAGTCTCTCCATCACATCCTGAATCCTAGCTCCTGGCAAGCAGCAGACTTCTCAATTTTCCCAGCTGGGGCAGCAGATAGATGACTCAGTCCCCCTGAGGAGAGAGTCCCTGACCACCACCACCTGCCTCCTTCTCTTGGGAGCAGTGGTCGTGGAACCCCCATCCCTCGGACAGTGCATCTCATCCTTCCAATCGGTGGAGTCTCCTTCTGTTCCCTTCTCTCAGATGTATCATCTAGTCCACTCTCCTCATTAGTACTTGTGGAGAGAACATGACAATGGTTGCTTACCTGTATCTGCATTGCTGGTACATGGATGCTCCCCTTTCTTCTTCTGGAGGTCACATGCTGCCAAATTTCTTCACCGTCCTTCTGTCCCCACTGTGCAACCTGCTCTGAATCTTCAGAATGTTGTGTCCGTAGAAGCATATCCTGATGTCTGTCCAGGAAATCTTCAGTTTCTCTTAGGCAATGTAGGGCCGATACTTCCAATATGGAGAGCAGCTTGCACTTTGTACAGACAAAGTCACTTCTGTCCTGTGGAAGAAAGACAAACATGGCACATCCTGTTCAGGTAACAGCAGCTGAACGCTCATCATCCATATTACCTTCCTTCTACAAGCTTCCTCAGGTGTTGTATTAACTACTCAGAGAAGCCTGCAAGATGAACGCCTGGGGAGAACCCACTGAGGCTAACCCCCAGGCAAACTCCCTCTGTTTACCTCTCCGCTGTTTGCCGCTCAGCTGGTTCACAGCAGACTGGCTTTTTATAATAGTCAGGCCCACTGAAGGGTCACCTGGAACAAGGCTCATTTCCTCTGGGCCAAAGTACCTACCATATCCATTTCAGTGCAGGTCAGCCCTGCCAAACTGAGCCCCACTTAATCTCAACTCCTAACCAGCATCCATGTGCCTGGTGAAACACTCCCATGGGAAGCTGAAATGCCACATACGAAGCATCCCTGGGCTGAACACTGCTTGAACCAAAGACTAATCATCTGGAGTCTTCCAACCTCTGGCCTCAATCATCATCCCACTGAGTCCCTTGCTGCTGCACAGGTATTACTCGTGGTAGAGCTTGGGCCATCTGCTGCAACATCACTAGCACTAAAAATTAAGGCACAATTTAAAACCTACAAGGGAAAACTCATTGTAGCCCAAGGTCCAGTGTGCTTCAACAGCAGCAGTGGGAACTACAAGCTATGGACTGCAAACTGCTGTACATTGGGAGAATTCCTGGTTCCTGCCAGCAGGTCCCCTCCGCTCTCCCACTGGGGGCTTTCGGCCCTGACTGAAGCTGGGAGCATGGGGCAAGCCAGCTGAGAGGAGGCGGCTGGACTGTCATCCTGTTCTGTGTTTCCTTACAGAATAAAACAGGGAAAGCATCACACAGACAGAGGACCCTTTGTTTTCCACCCCCCTCCAACTTTGAAAGTATCTTGGCTCCTCATTGGTCATTTTGGTCAGGTGCCAGTGAGGTTACCTTAGCATTTTAACCCTTTACAGGTGAAAGGGTTTTTCCTCTGGCCAGGAGGGATTCAAAGGTGGTTACCCTTCCCTTTATATTTATGACAGGAACACACACTGACATGCAATGCAGAGCACATTGAGGAGCTTTGGGCCTAGTTTCCCAAAGTGGTGTGTAGTGGTTTTTTTTTTTTTAAGAGGAAAACACAGGGCAGATTTACCCAGTCTTGAAAAACCTCATACTGGATGGTGAATCGATGGGGGGAGAGCCAGAGGATGTTACACCCTGTAGGGGACAAGATTTTCCTGCGCATCCTTCGATCATAGCGCTGAGGTCTGCCCGCACATAGAACACTTGGTTCAGCCATGAAGCTCTGGATGCCTGGAAGTCATCCCAATAGATCTTGGGGATGTGATGGTGGCATCCATGGACAGGCTTGCACCCCAGCTACACAGCCTCCTGCCCTCCTCCATCTCCTGGACCACAGGGGGGTTCTAGAGTATGGAGGGGGGCACAGAAATCTGAAGCAGTCTCAACTAAGACTTGTACTCACTTTTGAGCAGATCCACTCCCAAACCACATCATCTGACTCCTCCAGGGAGCTCACTGCAGGATCCAGGACAAGGCGAAGGTATGGTGTGAGAGAAGCTACTCTATGAAAGATCTCCTTCTTCATGCAGATCCCTAGGCATGACCTGCCCTTACAGACGTGATTGTTGCATGTCACCATTTTAGGTGTGATAGCCAGAGAGTTATGAAAAGCAAGTGTGATAATTGTTCATCAAGTGAAACGTGCACAAGAACTCTAGAGGGTAAATTTCTTTTTACACAGATAAAAATCCCAGATTACAATAGCGAGATCACCCCTAACTTGTGCATATTAGCCTCATAAAAGATAAATGTCTTTGGGTTTATTTGCACCATTAATACTGATGCCTGACAGCATTATTTGTATGGTTTATAAGACTATAAAATATGTTTATAGTGATACAATTAGTAATGCCAAGCTTAGATACTGTAAATGCTAATACTGACTGTAACACTATAAACTTTATAGTGACAT
Organism: Caretta caretta; assembly: GCF_965140235.1. Lineage (NCBI taxonomy): Eukaryota > Metazoa > Chordata > Testudines > Cheloniidae > Caretta > Caretta caretta. The sequence goes on from NC_134209.1 coordinate 14,226,874, forward strand.
AAATGAGCAATATTTGTGTCACGTTTTAACACATCACGCAAGCCCAGCCTATGAGTATAGCACAGGGGCCTTGCACACTTAATTTCACAGCTAAAATACTGCCAAGAAGGACATTCTACTTCATTCTCATGATGCTAAGCCCTACACTAATTTTGATTCACCTTTTAAGTTGCAGGAGCATGTACAAAGATTGCGCAAACAGAATGTTTGTAGCCACTTTCACACAGTGTTAGTCACAAGTGGCCAAAGCGAAGATGGCTCCAGAAAGGTCATCTTGGCAATATGTGGGCTGAGCCACCATTAAACACTGCATAGTCTTATTTAATAACGTCCTTCCTTTCTCTGCTTTAGACTCCACCAATGATCTCAAAGGAGGAGATGACAAATGAAGTTAGGCAGCTGCAGCCAGAGTTCCAATATATTTTACACTTTTGCCTCATTTACTTCATAGCTGATAAAAATGACTTTCAAGGACTGTCTGACATTATGTTGTGTTGTTTGAACTATAGCTAATTATTGTGTGATTAAAATCTATGGGCATCCCACCATCAACCTCAGCCTGGACCAGTCCACACAAGAGATCCACTTCCTGGACATGGTCACATAAACACCACCCTATACTGGAAACCTACTGACCACTATTCCTACCTATATGCCTCCAGCTTTCACCCAGACCACACCACACGATCCATCGTCTACAGCCAAGCTCTACGATACAACCACATTTGCTCCAACCCCTCAGACAGAGACAAACGCCTACAAGATCTCTATCCAGCATTCTTACAACTACAATACCCACCTGCAGAAGTGAAGAAACAAATTGAGAGAGCCAGAAGAGTTCCCAGAAGTTACCTACTACAGGACAGTCCCAACAAAGATAATAACAGAACGCCACTAGCCATCACCTTCAGCCCCCAACTAAAACCTCTTCAACGCATCATCAAGGATCTACAACCTCTCCTGAAGGACGACCCATCACTCTCACAAATCTTGGGAGACAGGCCAGTCCTTGCTTACAGACAGACCCCCAACCTGAAGCAAATACTCACCAACACACACACCACACAACAGAACCACTAACCCAGGAACCTATCCTTGCAACAAAGCCTGTTGCCAACTGTGTCCACATCTATTCAGGGGACACCACCATAGGGCCTAATCACATCAGCCACACTATCAGAGGCTCGTTCACCTGCACATCCACCAATGTGATATAGGCCATCATGTGCCAGCAATGCCCCTCTGCCATGTACACTGGTCAAACTGGACCGTCTCTACACAAAAGAATAAATGGACACAAATCAGACGTCAAGAATTATAACGTTCAAAAACCAGTTGGAGAACACTTCAATCTCTCTGCTCACTCGATTACAGACCTAAATGTGGCAATTCTTCAACAAAGAAACTTCAAAAACTGACTCCACTGCGAGACTGCTGAATTGGAATTAATTTGCAAACTGGATACAATTAACTTAGGCTTGAATAAAGACTGGGAGTGGATGTGTCATTACACAAAGTAAAACTATTTCCCCATGTTCATTTAACTCCACGCCCGCCCCCCCCCCCCGGTTCCTCAGAAGTTCCTGTTAACTGCTGGAAGTGGCCCACCTTGATTATCACTACAAAAGGTTTTCTCCCCTCCCCCCCCCCCGGCTCTCCTGCTGGTAATATCTCATCTTAAGTGATCACTCTCCTTACAGTGTGTATGGTAACACCCATTTTTTTCATGTTGTGTGTACATACATCTCCTCACTGTATTTTCCAGTGAATGCATCCCATGAAGTGAGCTGTAGCTCACAAAAGCTTATGCTCAAATAAATTTGTTAGTCTCTAAGGGGCCACTAGTACTCCTTTTCTTTCTATGGGCATAGATGCTTGCAAGGGGAAGAGTTAAAGTCCATGCATGGAACCACTTTCCAATACTTAACCATGCAGCACGAACATCCTTTTCACACTGCTGGCATGGATCGATGACGTGTGGCTGGTTCCCACTTTGTTCCCTCCTCTTGGAGTATGCTTGGCTGCACATGAATATTTCTTCTAAGGACTTTCTACTATGTTCCCTACTCTCTAGGGTGCCGTCGCTCTTGTGCTGCTCATGTAGAGCGAGATCCAAATCCCATTTAATATTTCCATTGGACCAGGTCTCATGTATGTGTGGTCAGCAACCAGCATGCTATTGAGCTTAGTGGACGGGCTAAAGGGACATGAATCAATGCCTACAAGCAGGAGTGAACACCTTGCATTGAAAAGGATATGGTGGTGTTCGCCTGGAGTGAGCCCAGTGAGGCTTACGTCTTGCAAACTGCTCTGAGGAAGCTCATAGTAGGAAGGTGATATGGAAGGGGGGTTCAGCTGTTGTGACCTGCACTGGATGTGCCATGTTTGTCTTTCTTCCACAGGACAGAAGCGACTTTGTACAGACAAAGTGCAAGCTGGTCTCCATATTGGAAGAGAAGATTGAAGGTCTGGAGCAACAGATAACGACCCTGCGTTGCATACGAGAAACTGAGGATTTTCTGGACAAAACTCAGGATAGGCTTCTAGGGGCACAAAGCTCTACAGATATAGAGCAGGTTGCACAGAGGAGCCAAGAGGCCAGTGAAGAAGCTTGGCAACATGTGACCTCCAGAAGAGGTAAGTGGAATGTCCGGGTTCCAGTAACACAGACACAGGTAACTAACCGCTTTCATGTTCTCTCCACAGGTATCATTGCGGAGAGTGGACCAGATATGCCTGGGGCGAGAAAGCAGAAGGAGACTCCGCTGGTTGGAAGGCATAACATGCTATGTCCTGAGGTTGGGAGTTCCACGACCACCACTCCCAAGAGGAGAAGGCGGGTGGTGGTGGTCGGGGACTCTCTCCTCCGGGGGACTGAGTCATCTATCTGCCGCCCTGACCGGGAAAACCGAGAAGTCTGTTGCTTGCCAGGGGCTAAGATTCGCGATGTGACGGAGAGACTGCCAAGACTCATCAAGCCCTCGGATTGCTACCCCTTCCTGCTTCTCCATGTGGGCACCAATGATACTGCCAAGAATGACCTTGAGCGGATCACTGCGGACTATGTGGCTCTGGGAAGAAGGATAAAGGAGCTGGAGGCGCAAGTGGTGTTCTCGTCCATCCTCCCCGTGGAAGGAAAAGGCCTAGGTAGGGACCGTCGAATCATGAAAGTCAACGAATGGCTACGCAGGTGGTGTCGGAGAGAAGGCTTTGGATTCTTTGACCATGGGATGGTGCTCCATGAAGGAGGAGTGCTGGGCAGAGATGAGCTCCATTTTACGAAGAGAGGGAAGAGCATCTTTGCCAGCAGGCTGGCTAACCTAGTGAGGAGGGCTTTAAACTAGGTTCACCGGGGGAAGGAGACCAAAGCCCTGAGGTAAGCGGGATACTGGGAGGAAGCACAGGCAGGAATGTCTGTGAGGGGAGGGCTCCTGCCTCATACTGGGAATGAGGGGCGATCAACAGGTTATCTCAAGTGCTTATATACAAATGCACAAAGCCTTGGAAACAAGCAGGGGGAACTGGAGGTCCTGGTGATGTCAAGGAACTATGACGTGATCGGAATAACAGAGACTTGGTGGGATAACTCACATGAATGGAGTACTGCCATGAATGGTTATAAACTGTTCAGGAAGGACAGGCAGGGCAGAAAAGGTGGGGGAGTAGCACTGTATGTAAGGGAGCAGTATGACTGCTCAGAGCTCCGGTACGAAACTGCAGAAAAACCTGAGTGTCTCTGGATTAAGTTTAGAAGTGTGTGCAACAAGAGTGACGTAGTGGTGGGAGTCTGCTATAGACCACCGGACCAGGGGGATGAGGTAGATGAGGCTTTCTTCCGGCAGCTCACGGAAGCTACTAGATCGCATGCCCTGATTCTCATGGGTGACTTTAATTTTCCTGATATCTGCTGGGAGAGCTATACAGCGGTGCATAGACAATCCAGGAAGCTTTTGGAAAGCGTAGGGAACAATTTCCTGGCGCAAGTGCTAGAGGAGCCAACTAGGGGGGGCGCTTTTCTTGACCTGCTGCTCACAAACCAGGTAGAATTAGTGGGGGAAGCAAAAGTGGATGGGAATCTGGGAGGCAGTGACCATGAGTTGGTTGAGTTCAGGATCCTGACGCAGGGAAGAAAGGTAAGCAGCAGGATACGAACCCTGGACTTCAGGAAAGCAGACTTCGACTCCCTCAGGGAACGGATGGCCAGGATCCCCTGGGGGACTAACTTGAAGGGGAAAGGAGTCCAGGAGAGATGGCTGTATTTCAAGGAATCCCTGTTGAGGTTACAGGGACAAACCATTCCGATGAGTCGAAAGAATAGTAAATATGGCAGGCGACCAGCTTGGCTTAATGGTGAAATCCTAGCGGATCTTAAACATAAAAAAGAAGCTTACAAGAAGTGAAAGATTGGACATATGACCAGGGAAGAGTATAAAAATATTGCTCGGGCATGTAGGAATGATATCAGGAGGGCCAAATCGCACCTAGAGCTGCAGCTAGCCAGAGATGTCAAGAGTAACAAGAAGGGCTTCTTCAGGTATGTTGGCAACAAGAAGAAAGCCAAGGAATGTGTGGGCCCCTTACTGAATGAGGGAGGCAACCTAGTGATAGAGGATGTGGAAAAAGCTAATGTACTCAATGCTTTTTTTGCCTCTGTTTTCACTAACAAGGTCAGCTCCCAGACTGCTGCGCTGGGCATCGCAAAATGGGGAAGAGATGGCCAGCCCTCTGTGGAGATAGAGGTGGTTAGGGACTATTTAGAAAAGCTGGACGTGCACAAGTCCATGGGGCCGGACGAGTTGCATCCGAGAGTGCTGAAGGAATTGGCGGCTGTGATTGCAGAGCCATTGGCCATTATCTTTGAAAACTCGTGGCGAACGGGGGAAGTCCCGGATGACTGGAAAAAGGCTAATGTAGTGCCAATCTTTAAAAAGGAAGGAGGAGGATCCTGGAAACTACAGGCCAGTCAGCCTCACCTCAGTCCCTGGCAAAATCATGGAGCAGGTCCTCAAAGAATCAATCCTGAAGCACTTGCATGAGAGGAAAGTGATCAGGAACAGCCAGCATGGATTCACCAAGGGAAGGTCATGCCTGACTAATCTAATCACCTTTTATGATGAGATTACTGGTTCTGTGGATGAAGGGAAAGCAGTTTCTTGACTTTAGCAAAGCTTTTGACACTGTCTCCCACAGTATTCTTGTCAGCAAGTTAAGGAAGTATGGGCTGGAAGAATGCACTATAAGGTGGGTAGAAAGCTGGCTAGATTGTCGGGCTCAACGGGTAGTGATCAATGGCTCCATGTCTAGTTGGCAGCCGGTATCAAGTGGAGTGCCCCAAGGGTCGGTCCTGGGGCCGGTTTTGTTCAATATCTTCATAAATGATTTGGAGGATGGTGTGTATTGCACTCTCAGCAAATTTGCGGATGATACTAAACTGGGAGGAGTGGTAGATACGCTGGAGGGGAGGGATAGGATACAGAAGGACCTAGACAAGTTGGAGGATTGGGCCAAAAGAAATCTGATGTTCAATAAGGATAAGTGCAGGGTCCTGCACTTAGGACGGAAGAACCCAATGCACAGCTACAGACTAGGGACCGAATGGCTAGGCAGAAGTTCTGCGGAAAAGGTCCTAGGGGTGACAGTGGACGAGAAGGTGGATATGAGTCAGCAGTGTGCCCTTGTTGCCAAGAAGGCCAATGGCATTTTGGGATGTATAAGTAGGGGCATAGTGAGCAGATCGAAGGACGTGATCGTTCCCCTCTATTCGACATTGGTGAGGCCTCATCTGGAGTACTGTGTCCAGTTTTGGGCCCCACACTTCAAGAAGGATGTGGATAAATTGGAGAGAGTCCAGCGAAGGGCAACAAAAATGATTAGGGGTCTGGAACACATGAGTTATGAGGAGAGGCTGAGGGAACTGAGATTGTTTAGCCTGCAGAAGAGAAGAATGAGGGGGGATTTGATAGCTGCTTTCAACTACCTGAAAGGGGGTTCCAAAGAGGATGGCTCTAGACTGTTCTCAATGGTAGCAGATGACAGAACAAGGAGTAATGGTATCAAGCTGCAGTGGGGGAGGTTTAGATTGGATATTAGGAAAAACTTCTTCACTAAGAGGGTGGTGAAACACTGGAATGCGTTATCTAGGGAGCTGGTAGAATCTCCTTCCTTAGAGGTTTTTAAGGTCAGGCTTGACAAAGCCCTGGCTGGGATGATTTAACTGGGAACTGGTCCTGCTTCGAGCAGGGGGTTGGACTAGATGACCTTCTGGGGTCCCTTCCAACCCTTATATTCTATGATTCTATGATATACTATAGAAGCCTGAAGATCATTACAACCTGCTGAAATATGCAGGGCTTGAACATGGTACCAAGCAGTGTTTGTTTGAGCAAATCTAATTTTTTTTTTGACAGAGATGGGATTTGAGATGCAGAGTTCAGGCCAGAACTTCCCCAGCTTGACTTTTTGAAGTAATCAAGAGCAGGCACTATGAATTTCTGCTCATGCAGAAATCCCTGCATGTCTATTTCAGAAGTATTTTAAATCTCTCAAAAGGAGGAAAAAATTGATAATCTGTGCATGTTTGCTATGGAATTAGCCTGTGACAACAGGCAAATGGCCCATATTTGTTCTAGCGATGCATAGGCTTATTTTCTATTATGATTCAGTCAGTAATATGTATGTCCAGTACTTTCAGACAATGTTATGACATGATCTCTCTTGCTCTCGCTTCCGCCACATGTCAGTGGTACACAGGGAGTGGATGTGGGCATGTACTAAGAAGTGTGGCTGAATGCAGGGGTGGGAGGTGGAGGCCCAAGTATCACACTAGTATCCAGCAGAGCTCTCTGTTCTAGTCAAACAGTGAGGAGAAAGTGAATGTAGTGGTGGAGATAAAACATGGTGGTGCCACATGAGCATACTGTACATCAGTGCTGAATGCCAGGAGCATCCTGCATTTTTCTCCTTTGAAGTATCCTGACCCTCTTTTGAGGTGTCCAATGCAAGAGCAATCCCAGTCTTCAGCCACCCATAACACTGCTCTATCAGCCCTTTCTCTAGGGCCACACTTAGGCATAAGACAAGTATGTAGAAGCCTGGGACTCTACACTCTGGGGGCTCTTGTGCATGTGTTCTATAAGAGAGAGATGTCTGCGTATTGTGACAGGGTCAGGCCAGGTGGCTATAGGAGAGTAATAGAAGGCAGATATATTAGCCCCAGGCTAAGTAGGTCCCTTTTTCCCTGGGTAAGGTAACAGGGAAGGTTCCAGAACAATCAGGAACCTTCTGGAGACAATTAAGACAGGCTGATTAGAACACCTGGAGCCAATCAAGAAGCTGCTAGAATCAATTAAGGCAGGCTAATCAGGGCACCTGGGTTTTTAAAAAGGAACTCACTTCAGTTTGTGGTGTGCATGTGAGGAGCTGGGAACAAGAGGCACTAGGAGCTGAGAGTGAGAACACGGACTGTTGGAGGACTGAGGTGTACAAGCATTGTCAGACACCAGGAGGAAGGTCCTATGGTGAGGCTAAAGAAGGTGTTAGGAGGAGGCCATGGGGAAGTAGCCCAGGGAGTTGTAGCTGTCGCACAGCTGTTCCAGGAAGCACTCTAGACAGCTGCATTCCACAGGGCCCTGGGCTGGAACCAGGAGTAGAGGGCGGGCCCAGGTTCCCCCCCAAATCCTTCCAACTCCTGGTCAGACACAGGAGTCGTCGACCTGGACTGTGAATTCAGAAAAACGGCCAAGCTGAGGGCTGCCGTGAAGCTCCAAGGCGAGCAAATCTGCCAATAAGCGCAAAACCCACCAAGGTAGAACAGGAACTTTTGTCACAGTATATGTAAATACTTAATAGATAAGGTGCCAGCACATTTTGTAGGACCAAGAAAACTTGCATCTGCTATGTGCCTCAAATGATTTTTTACATGCATGCAGCTTTTTTACATGCATCGTTGAACATCGGACCAGCTTTATCAGCAACCTCTCCTAGCAGTCGCCTCTGGCCTGCTAGCCTGATGGTGTTCCTCCTTACCTTCACAAAGGTTAATATAGGCACCCAGCGCTACCTGCTTATTCCTTCCACCCCACACAGTGATAAGCACCTCAGATCTTCTCTTCATATTTCCATCAGAAAGATGACAGGCAGGTTCTAAAAGCCTGCCTGAGTCTCCCACGTATCTGTCCTTGCACACAGTTCACAAAACATGGGGCCAGCACTTATTGCAACTCATTACTAGGAAAATGCATGAAGCCTAAAGGAAAGTAACTATTGGAGATACCTTATAGTATCTCTCAAAGAGCATAGCATAGCTTAAGTAGGAACTCATTGCTGCAATTAAAATATGAGTTAATTCCATATTTGAAAAACCTCACTGCCCCCACCAACTCAGCCGCTAGGGGGTGCTCACAATGGAGCAGACATTAGCTTTAAATAACCTTTTAAATAATTATTTTCTTCCTCCAACGTTTCCTAGTGTTGCTGGTTTGTTGAAGGCTGCGTCATTTTATGACAGCCGAGAAATTTCAGTGGGGATCTCTTCAGATGTGCACGTGCCAGAAAACAAAGTGTGCTCCTAATTCCAGTTGTTGCTGGCATTCTCAGTCAATATATAATTTAGACAGCTCCTGTGTAAAGAGCACATTGGTCACTTATTTGCTGTTTGCATGGTGGCCTCCTTAATTTTATTAATCCTTTTATGAGCACTATTAAAAGCTTTTAGGCACTTTCTGACTTCCTAGTGGGTAATGAATTATCTGTGGTTCCAAACTAATCAAGGCTAATAGGCTTTCTAGAACACTTAGAGACAGTCCAAGCAGGAGTCACTAGGGAAGCCCAGAGAGGTACAGCAACACTAACATGCATTTACACAGTAATGGCTAGCCAGGTTCACCAAGGCTGTCCAGTATATTTTCTTGTTACATTTATATACTTATGTTACTGATATAATAAAGTGAGAATTAATTGCCTTTAATTGAGCTTGGTGATCTTAAATCAAATTCTAGTGCTTGGAGCACTGGATGAACAGTGTTGATAATCTTGCTGAACATAAAGGAACTCTAAATGCTTATAGTCACAGTTCAGGACAAGTGCCTCTATATTCCCCCTGTGTGGTCCAGCCAGGGCACCCACTCTTAGGCTGATGGCTGCCCGACCATTGCCTGTCATGGACAGAGATCTGTCTCTCCCTCCCTTCTGACTAGGGTTTTCCCAGGCTGGAGATATCCCTGCCTACTCTGTGAATTCCCCAGCAAGTCAGGCTGCCTAAGCAGGCCCATGTCTCTTCTCTTCAGGCTATGAATACTTCTCAATTACTACACAGCTTCTTGTAACCAAACACATTTATTCTTAAGATAAAAGCACTCTAGAGAAAACATTAAAAGAACCTGCACAGATGCTAATAAGCTTACCAGAGATCATCATCCCACTGTCTCCACAAAGGCTCTGGTTGGTGTCAGTCCTTCCCATCCTCCCCAAGGATTGTCCCAGCTCCCATTGGACAGAAGACCCTGTCCGTTTGTTGGATAAGAAACAGGCTCTGACTCAATTTAAACTCAAGCTATTTATCCCAAAGGCCTTTCTGTGTCTCTGGAGAATCCAGAATAAGTGTCTCTTGGTGGTGGTGCCTCTTGGGAGGTGTTACAACCTGAGTGAATTTGGCTAATCACCCCACACACACTGTTAGTTGTGGGAGGAGCTGTGTTCACCCTGCCCCATGGAATGACATACAGTCCCTGGCCCACAATGATACATAACCTCAGTACAGTGAGATCTCCCACAGAAATGGCAGGAAGTTGCCACATCTGTCACATTTACATTCAAAATCCCAACATTTAAAGAATGTGTTCAGTGATTCACCCTCACTGTTAGGGATGAGCACGCCATTTTGGTTAAGCTAAGAACATTCTCTCCCATTCCCACCATCACCCAGCCTTTAAATGAGTTAAATCCAACCAAATCCATATTTCTGAAGGTGCGCAGAAGTATGAAAATACCAGTTAACACAAATGTACATTGCACAGGCTTCCCCAACACATACCTATCTTAAATTCACATCCCTGAGGGAAACATATCAGAAAGGAGGGTTTATGGTACGAGAGTCTTTGGCAGTGACAAGTGCAATGCACCCTGAGGAGCAAGTGAGCAGAGAACCTCAAGCTGTGTCTACATGTTACCCAGGCACTAAACAGCATGCCCCGCAGTGGGACACCTCAAAACTGCATCCAGCTGCTGCTGGCCATGGGTATAGGAAAATCATAGGCCTGCTTTTGTAAAAGCCTTGTTACAACAGCACAGAGACTGACACTGGTCTCTGAGGTAACATTTACACTGCAATAAAAATCCGTTGGCACCAAGTTTCACAGTCCGCGTCAACTGACTCAAACTCACAGGCTAAAAAGAGCAGTGTAGACATTGGATCTGAAACCCCGCAAGTGCTCCAGCCTGAGCCTGAATGGCTACACTAATACTTTTAGACCTGCAGCCTAAGCCCTGTGAGCCCAAGTCAGTTGACCTGGGCTCTGAGACTCAGTGCCGCAGGTGTTTTTATTGTAGTGTAGACATACCCTGAGTCAAACCCCAAGGCCCATGGGGGAGAGGCCTTCATGCGACCACCCTGAGGAAAGATATAAAGAAGCATGAGCTGGTTGAAAAATGGCAGTTTTTCACTGGAAATTTTGAAAAAAAATCCCTGCAAAAATTGTTTGTTTAAAACCAAAATCAACATCCCCCCACAAAAAGTCAGTTTTTGGGGAAAAAAATGTTTTCAGTAAAATTATTTAGCAACAATTTTTCATTCTCAACAAACCAAAACAATTTACTGAAAACAGTTTGGTTTTGGTTTTGTGCTGAAAATTCTTCTCAGAAACTGAAAATGATTACCAAATATTTCTGGGTTTTGGTTTTATTTTTTAACAAAAATCTGGAACATTTTGACTAAAATAAAAATTTGGTCACAAAGCCCTTTTATTTTTGCTAAAATGTTTAGATGAAAAAAATTCAGTGAGCTGTAGAACAGAATCTTGTTTTCTGAGTGTTTATCCAAAGTGAACCAGAACTCCTGAGCTTTTGATGCTTGCTCACTGCTGCTGCTAAACATAAATGCTTTTGCCTGCCTTGGAACAAAAATCAGATTATGATAGACACTGAAGGTATGTCTATACTGCAATTAAACACCCCTGGCTGGCCCGTGTCAGCTGACTTGGGCTGTGGGCCTGACCCTCTCTGACCCCAAGTGTCCACACTGCAGTTTTACAGCCCCACAGCCCAAGCCTGAGGGCTGATTGTTATTACAGGGAGATCGAAGCTGCTGCAGTCGATGCAGCAGGGATCGATTTAGCGGGTCTAGTGAAGACCTGCTAAATCAATGGCAGAGCATTCTCTGGTCGACCCCGGTACTCCAGCTCCTGGAGAAGAGTAAGAGGAAATCAACCAGAGAGTGTCTCCTGTCAACAGAGCGCACAAGACACTGGGGTAAGTCGACCTAAGCCAAGTCAATGCCAGTCATTTAGAGCAGTCAATATCGATTTAGAGTGAATGGCTTGAGGGTGACTGTACTTGGGCATGGTATTTCACGTGTGAGTAACACAGTGTTTGACTGGTTGCTTGGCGTGTTTTGGAGTCAGCTCAACATTTTGTGTTGGCCAGTTTCTGAAGGACACAGTTCCCAGTTTTCTTTCTTTTTCAGCATCTTTATGTGTTCTCTCTATGTCTAATGTGACCCTGTACCAGGGTGCACTCACCTCTCACGAAAAGAAAAGGAGTACTTGTGGCACCTTAGAGACTAACCAATTTATTTGAGCATGAGCTTTCGTGAGCTACAGCTCACTTCATCGGATGCATGCCGTGGAAACTGCAGCAGACTTTATTTATACACAGAGAATATGAAAAAATACCTCCTCCCACCCCACTGTCCTGCTGGTAATAGCTTATCTAAAGTGATCATCAGGTGGGCCATTTCCAGCACAAATCCAGGTTTTCTCACCCTCCACCCCCCCCACACAAATTCACTCTCCTGCTGGTGATAGCCCATCCAAAGTGACAACTCTTTACACAATGTGCATGATAATAAAGTTGGGCCATTTCCTGCACAAATCCAGGTTCTCTCACATCCCCCCCACCCTCATACACACACAAACTCACTCTCCTGCTGGTAATAGCTCACCCAAACTGACCACTCTCCAAGTTTAAGTCCAAGTTAAACCAGAACATCTGGGGGGGGGTAGTAAAAAACAAGAGGAAATAGGCTACCTTGCATAATGACTTAGCCACTCCCAGTCTCTATTTAAGCCTAAATTAATAGTATCCAATTTGCAAATGAATTCCAATTCAGCAGTTTCTCGCTGGAGTCTGGATTTGAAGTTTTTTTGTTTTAAGATAGCGACCTTCATGTCTGTGATTGCGTGACCAGAGAGATTGAAGTGTTCTCCGACTGGTTTATGAATGTTATAATTCTTGACATCTGATTTGTGTCCATTTATTCTTTTACGTAGAGACTGTCCAGTTTGACCAATGTACATGGCAGAGGGGCATTGCTGGCACATGATGGCATATATCACATTGGTGGATGTGCAGGTATACGAGCCTCTGATAGTGTGGCTGATGTTATTAGGCCCTGTGATGGTGTCCCCTGAATAGATATGTGGGCACAATTGGCAACGGGCTTTGTTGCAAGGATAAGTTCCTGGGTTAGTGGTTCTGTTGTGTGGTATGTGGTTGTTGGTGAGTATTTGCTTCAGGTTGCGGGGCTGTCTGTAGGCAAGGACTGGCCTGTCTCCCAAGATTTGTGAGAGTGTTGGGTCATCCTTTAGGAAAGGTTGTAGATCCTTAATAATGCGTTGGAGGGGTTTTAGTTGGGGGCTGAAGGTGACGGCTAGTGGTGTTCTCTTATTTTCTTTGTTAGGCCTGTCCTGTAGTAGGTAACTTCTGGGAACTCTTCTGGCTCTATCAATCTGTTTCTTTACTTCAGCAGGTGGGTATTGTAGTTGTAAGAAAGCTTGACAGAGATCTTGTAGGTGTTTGTCTCTGTCTGAGGGGTTGGAGCAAATGCGGTTGTATCGCAGAGCTTGGCTGTAGACGATGGATCGTGTGGTGTGGTCAGGGTGAAAGCTGGAGGCATGCAGGTAGGAATAGCGGTCAGTAGGTTTCCGGTATAGGGTGGTGTTTATGTGACCATTGTTTATTAGCACTGTAGTGTCCAGGAAGTGGATCTCTTGTGTGGACTGGACCAGGCTGAGGTTGGTGGTGGGATGGAAATTGTTGAAATCATGGTGGAATTCCTCAAGGGCTTCTTTTCCATGGGTCCAGATGATGAAGATGTCATCAATATAGCGCAAGTAGAGTAGGGGCTTTAGGGGACGAGAGCTGAGGAAGCGTTGTTCTAAATCAGCCATAAAAATGTTGGCATACTGTGGGGCCATGCGGGTACCCATAGCAGTGCCTCTGATCTGAAGGTATACATTGTCCCCAAATGTGAAATAGTTATGGGTAAGCACAAAGTCACAAAGTTCAGCCACCAGGTTAGCCGTGACATTATTGGGGATAGTGTTCCTGATGGCTTGTAGTCCATCTTTGTGTGGAATGTTGGTGTAGAGGGCTTCTACATCCATAGTGGCCAGGATGGTGTTATCAGGAAGATCACCGATGGATTGAAGTTTCCTTAGGAAGTCATTGGTGTCTCAAAGGTAGCTGGGAGTGCTGGTAGCGTAGGGCCTGAGGAGGGAGTCTACATAGCCAGACAATCCTGCTGTCAGGGTGCCAATGCCTGAGATGATGGGGCGCCCAGGATTTCCAGGTTTATGGATCTTGGGTAGTAGATAGAATATCCCAGGTTGGGGTTCCAGGGGTGTGTCTGTGCGGATTTGATCTTGTGCTTTTTCAGGAAGTTTCTTGAGCAAATGCTGTAGTTGCTTTTGGTAACTCTCAGTGGGATCATAGGGTAATGGCTTGTAGAAACTCGTGTTGGAGAGCTGCCGAGCAGCCTCTTGTTCATATTCCGACCTGTTCATGATGACAACAGCACCTCCTTTGTCAGCCTTTTTGATTATGATGTCAGAGTTGTTTCTGAGGCTGTGGATGGCATTGTGTTCTGCACGGCTGAGGTTATCATAGAATCATAGAATATCAGGGTTGGAAGGGACCCCAGAAGGTCATCTAGTCCAACCCCCTGCTCAAAGCAGGACCAATTCCCAGTTAAATCATCCCAGCCAGGGCTTTGTCAAGCCTGACCTTAAAAACCTCTAAGGAAGGAGATTCTACCACCTCCCTAGGTAACGCATTCCAGTGTTTGACCACCCTCCTAGTGAAAAAGTTTTTCCTAATATCCAATCTAAACCTCCCCCACTGCAACTTGAGACCATTACTCCTCGTTCTGTCATCTGCTACCATTGAGAACAGTCTAGAGCCATCCTCTTTGGAACCCCCTTTCAGGTAGTTGAAAGCAGCTATCAAATCCCCCCTCATTCTTCTCTTCTGCAGGCTAAACAATCTCAGTTCCCTCAGCCTCTCCTCATAACTCATGTGTTCCAGACCCCTAATCATTTTTGTTGCCCTTCGCTGGACTCTCTCCAATTTATCCACATCCTTCTTGAAGTGTGGGGCCCAAAACTGGACACAGTACTCCAGATGAGGCCTCACCAATGTTGAATAGAGGGGAACGATCACGTCCCTTGATCTGCTCACTATGCCCCTACTTATACATCCCAAAATGCCATTGGCCTTCTTGGCAACAAGGGCACACTGCTGACTCATATCCAGCTTCTTGTCCACTGTCACCCCTAGGTCCTTTTCCGCAGAACTGCTGCCTAGCAAGTGATGGGGCAAGTGATGCTGCTTTTCCACAATTTCAGCCCGTGCACGTCGGCGGAAGCACTCTATGTAGAAGTCCAGTCTGCTGTTTCGACCTTCAGGAGGAGTCCACCTAGAATCCCTCTTTCTGTAGTGTTGGTAGGGAGGTCTCTGTGGATTAGTATGTTGTTCAGAGGTATTTTGGAAATATTCCTTGAGTCGGAGACGTCGAAAGGGAGGATCCTGGGAACTACAGGCCAGTCAGCCTCACCTCAGTCCCTGGAAAAATCATGGAGCAGGTCCTCAAAGAATCAATCCTGAAGCACTTGCATGAGAGGAAAGTGATCAGGAACAGCCAGCATGGATTCACCAAGGGAAGGTCATGCCTGACTAACCTAATCGCCTTTGATGATGAGATTACTGTTCTGTGGATGAAGGGAAAGCAGTGGATGTATTGTTTCTTGACTTTAGCAAAGCTTTTGACACGGTCTGCCACAGTATTCTTGTCAGCAAGTTAAGGAAGTATGGGCTGGATGAATGCACTACAAGGTGGGTAGAAAGCTGGCTAGATTGTCGGGCTCAACGGGTAGTGATCAATGGCTCCATATCTAGTTGGCAGCCGGTATCAAGTGGAGTACCCCAAGGGTCGGTCCTGGGGCTGGTTTTGTTCAATATCTTCATAAATGATCTGGAGGATGTTGTCGATTGCACTCTCAGCAAATTTGCGGATGATACTAAACTGGGAGGAGTGGTAAATACGCTGGAGGGGAGGGATAGGATACAGAAAGACCTAGACAAATTGGAGGATTGGGCCAAAAGAAATCTGATGAGGTTCAATAAGGATAAGTGCAGGGTCCTGCACTTAGGACGGAAGAACCCAATGCACAGCTACAGACTAGGGACCGAATGGCTAGGCAGCAGTTCTGCGGAAAAGGACCTAGGGGTGACAGTGGACGAGAAGCTGGATATGAGTCAGCAGTGTGCCCTTGTTGCCAAGAAGGCCAATGGCATTTTGGGATGTATAAGTAGGGGCATAGCGAGCAGATCGAGGGACGTGATCGTTCCCCTCTATTCGACATTGGTGAGGCCTCATCTGGAGTACTGTGTCCAGTTTTGGGCCCCACACTTCAAGAAGGATGTGGATAAATTGGAGAGAGTCCAGCGAAGGGCAACAAAAATGATTAGGGGACTGGAACACATGAGTTATGAGGAGAGGCTGAGGGAGCTGGGATTGTTTAGCCTGCAGAAGAGAAGAATGAGGGGGGATTTGATAGCTGTTTTCAACTACCTGAAAGGGGGTTCCAAAGAGGATGGCTCTAGACTGTTCTCAATTGTAGCAGATGACAGAACGAGGAGCAATGGTCTCAAGTTGCAGTGGGGGAGGTTTAGATTGGATATTAGGAAAAACTTTTTCACTAAGAGGGTGGTGAAACACTGGAATGCGTTACCTCGGGAGGTGGTAGAATCTCCTTCCTTAGAGGTTTTTAAGGTCAGGCTTGACAAAGCCCTGGCTGGGATGATTTAACTGGGAATTGGTCCTGCTTTGAGCAGGGGGTTGGACTAGATGACCTTCTGGGGTCCCTTCCAACCCTGATATTCTATGATTCTATGATTCTATGAAAATAGGATTCTAGGTCACCACAGAACTGTATCATGTTTGTGGGGGTGGAGGGGCAGAAGGAAAGGCCCCGAGATAGAACAGCTGCTTCTGCTGGGCTGAGATTATAGTTGGATAGGTTAACAATATTGCTGGGTGGGTTGAGGGGCCCCTTGTAGCATGTAGTAGTTTAGAAAGTTTAGTGTCCTTTTTCTTTTGTAGAGAAGCAAAGTGTGCGTTGTAAATGGCTTGTCTAGTTTTAGTAAAATCTAGCCACGAGGAAGTTTGTGTGGAAGGTTGGTTTTTTATGAGAGTATCCATTTTTGAGAGCTCATTCTTAATCTTTCCCTGTTTGCTGTAGAGGATGTTGATCAGGTGATTCCGCAGTTTCTTTGAGAGCGTGTGGCACAAGCTGTCAGCATAGTCTGTGTGGTATGTAGATTGTAATGGATTTTTTACCTTCAGTCCTTTTGGTACGATGTCCATCTGTTTGCATTTGGAAAGGAAGATGATGTCTGAGTGTCCCCTGGCCACACGCAGGTGCCTGCACTCTTTCTCTACCTGTTAGTGGTGGGTCTTTGCTGACTCAGCCCTACAGCTGAGTCATACACAGTCTGTGTGTGTGATAAAAGCAAATCAAACCCCTTTCAGGGTACAAGTCCAACAGGGGCCTCTCTCCATGCCCTCTGTAATGTCTCTCTCAGTTTGTCCCTGCTCCAGAATAGAGCAGTGCCCCAGGGCTTCTTCCCTGCAGGCAATGTCTTTGCCCTCTCAGGGCCTTTCTGGCCCCAGCTTTTCAACTGGACCACTAAAAAAGTTTAGTTCCCCCTTCTAAGGTGCCACAATGACCAGGCCACTTCCCCCAGTGACTAATTGGGATGGGGGTCGGGCCCACCCACCACTCCAGGTCCCAGCCAAGGGACCCTATAGATAGCAGCTGTCGCTCTGTCCCTTTATCTAAGTTCATAGAGTCATAGCATCATAGAAGATTAGGGTTGGAAGAGAGCTCAGGAGGTCATCTAGTCCAACCCCCTGCTCAAAGCAGGATCAATCCCCAACTAAATCCGAGCCAGGGCTTTGTCAAGCCATTCCAGTGCTTCACCACCCTCGTAGTGAAATAGTTTTTCCTAATATCCAACCTAGACCTCCCCCACTGCAGCTTGAGACCACTGATCCTTCTTCTGTCATCTGCCCCCACTGAGAACAGCCGAGCTCCATCCTCTTTGAATCTCCCCTTCAGGTACTTGAAGGCTGCTATCAATTCCCACCTCATTCTTCTTTTCTGCAGACTAAATAAACCCAGTTCCCACAGCCTCTCCTCATAAGTTGTGTGCCCCAACCCCCTAACAATTTTCATTGCTCTCCGCTGGACCCTGTCCAATTTTTCCACATCTTTTCTGTATTGGGGGGCCCAAAACTGGATGCAATACTCCAAATGTGGCCTCACCAGTGCTGAATAGAGGGGAATAATCACTTCCCTTGATCTGCTGGCAACGCTCCTACTAATGAAGCCCAACGTGCTGTTAGCTTTCTTGGCAACAAGGGCACACTGCTGACTCATACCCAGCTTCTCGTCCATTGTAATCCCCAGGTTCTTTTCTGCAGAACTGCCACTCAGCCAGTCAGTCCCCAGCCTGTAGCAGTGCATGAGATCCTTCTGACCTAAGTGCAGGACTCTGAACTTGTCCTTGTTGAACCTCATCACATTTCTTTTGGACCAATCCTCCAATTTGCCTAGCTCACTCTGGACCCTATCCCTACCCTCCGTTGCATCTACCAATCCCTCCCCACCCCATCTTAGTGTCATCTGCAAACTTGCTGAGGGTGCAATGCATCCCATCATCCAGATCATTAATGAAGATATTGAACAAAAACAGCCCCAGGACCGACCCTTGGGGCACTCCGCTTGATACCGGCTGCCAACTAGACATGGAGCCACTGATACTACCTGTTGAGCCCCACAATCTAGCCATCTTTCTATCCACCTTTTAGTCCATTCATCCAGCCCATACTTCTTTAACTTGCTGGCAAGAATATTGTGGGAGACCGTATCAAAAGCTTTGCTAAAGTCAAGATATATCATGTGCACCGCTTTCCACAGAGCCCATATCCACAGAGCCAGTTATCTCATCATAGAAGGCAAACAGGTTGGTCAGGCATGACTTGCCCTTGGTGAATCCATGTTCACTGACCTGATCACCTTTCTCTCCTCCAAGTGCTTCAAAATGGATTCCTTGAGGACTTGCTCCATGATTTTTCCAGGGACTGAGGTGAGGCTGACTGGTCTGTAGTTCCCCAGGTTCTCCTTCCCTTTTTTAAAGATGGGCGCTATATTTGCCTTTTTTCTGTAGTCCAGGACCTCGCCTGATCGCCACGAGTTTTCAAAGATAATGGCCAATGGCTCTACAATCACATCAGCCAATTCCCTCAGCACCCTTGGATGCATTAGATCTGGACCAAGGGACTTGTGCATTTCCAGTTTTCTAAATAGTCCTTAACCTGTTCTTTCACCACTGAGGGCTGCTCCTTCCTCCTCATACAAGTTGCATTGCTGCACTAATTCCCTGGGCCACTTCCCCATGTCCCTGCACCATCTTCACCCTTTCCTCAGGGCCATGACCTGATGGAGTCCCTGCAACCAGCTCAGGGCTCCTTCTTGCTCTCCCTAGCTTCTGGCAGTGCTACCTTGTCCAAGGTCCTGCAGCTTCCCTCAGACAGCCACACAACATCCACTCTTCTCCAGCTCTAGGAAAGAACTGAACTTGCTCTCGCCCTGCAGCTCTCCTTATGCTAGCCTGCTGGGCCCTGATTGGTTGCTTCCCACAAGCCACTCTAGGCTTTTCGGAGGAACTCTCTACTGCCCTTTTCTGGGGCGGGGTTTGGCAAGGCCACAAGGCCTCCAGTAGGGGGGCCTTAGGGCATAGTCAATCGCATCACAGACCCCTATGTATTCAGATATTCATAGTGCTCCAGAATTGTACCATCCCATGATCCCCGGAGTTTTTGTTTGGCCTGATGTTATCTCAGGTAGAAGGCATACACTTGTGTCTTTCTAAGGTTCAGATTCAGGCACCATGTGCGATAGTATTTTACATGTATACTCAGGGAACCAGTTAGAATGCTCTCAGTGTCCTCCAATCTTTCGGACTGGGTAGCAATGCAAAGATCATCTACATAAATGAATCTTCATACATCAGCGAATTCTGGTTGGTCATTTCTGTGGAATGTGATGAAGTGTATAAAAATTGGAAATGCCCAATTAATAAATCATCATTGCAGCTAAGGAGGATACCCTGTTAAGGGGCTGATTCTCAGGTGGTGCAAATCAGTGTAGCGCTAGTGATTTCAGTGACCAATGCTGATTTACACCAGCTAACGGTTTGACCTATTTTGTGTGTGCTTTGCAATGAAATCCTCAGTCTGCAGCTATTCTGGGACCAATGACCATAGTTGTCAAACAGCGGCAGTCTGTAATACTCTGGTTACATATATTATTTCTGACTGTACTCACTTATGAAAGATCTCAAATGAAAGCGAGCAATTCCATAAAAGTTTTACTTGCTACACTGTTTTAGAGTGCACATTAGTGCTATCAACATGGGTTTCCTAGTGCCACTGAGATAATGATCATGAGCATTCAGCCAGGCAAGCCACAAGACTGTTTTGTTTCTTGATTTTCGTGGCCTTTCTGTAGCATGTTCTACAACAACATGTTAGGAAAGGGTTTAAGTGACTTAATCACTTTTCTCTCTAGTGAAAAAAAGAAAGAAAGAATGCAGAGTGGACATATTTACTAATACATAGCTACAAAAAAGAACTAATGGTTTGTTTGGTGGGGGTTTTTTGGCAACATTTTTCCATCTAAATTTCCATCATGGGCTACTCTAGGGAATTGACGGTCAACAGCTTGTCAAACTCAATTCCAAGACCTCTGGGGAAACGTAGAATATTTACCGTTAACCAGGGGAAATTCCATTAAACCTGCCAAATATTATTTCTGGCCTAAGGAAATCATAGAATCATAGAATATAAGGGTTGGAAGGGACCCCAGAAGGTCATCTAGTCCAACCCCCTGCTCGAAGCAGGACTAATTCCCAGTTAAATCATCCCAGCCAGGGCTTTGTCAAGCCTGACCTTAAAAACCTCTAAGGAAGGAGATTCTACCACCTCCCTAGGTAACGCATTCCAGTGTTTCACCACCCTCTTAGTGAAAAAGTTTTTCCTAATATCCAATCTAAACCTCCCCCACTGCAGCTTGAGACCATTACTCCTCGTTCTGTCATCTGCTACCATTGAGAACAGTCTAGAGCCATCCTCTTTGGAACCCCCTTTCAGGTAGTTGAAAGCAGCTATCAAATCCCCCCTCATTCTTCTCTTCTGCAGGCTAAACAATCCCAGCTCCCTCAGCCTCTCCTCATAACTCATGTGTTCCAGACCCCTAATCATTTTTGTTGCCCTTCGCTGGACTCTCTCCAATTTATCCACATCCTTCTTGTAGTGTGGGGCCCAAAACTGGACACAGTACTCCAGATGAGGCCTCACCAATGTCGAATAGAGGGGAACGATCACGTCCCTCGATCTGCTCGCTATGCCCCTACTTATACATCCCAAAATGCCATTGGCCTTCTTGGCAACAAGGGCACACTGCTGACTCATATCCAGCTTCTCGTCCACTGTCACCCCTAGGTCCTTTTCCGCAGAACTGCTGCCTAGCCATTCGGTCCCTAGTCTGTAGCTGTGCATTGGGTTCTTCCGTCCTAAGTGCAGGACCCTGCACTTATCCTTATTGAACCTCATCAGATTTCTTTTGGCCCAATCCTCCAATTTGTCTAGGTCCTTCTGTATCCTATCCCTCCCCTCCAGCGTATCTACCACTCCTCCCAGTTTAGTATCATCCGCAAATTTGCTGAGAGTGCAATTCACACCATCCTCCAGATCATTTATGAAGATATTGAACAAAACCGGCCCCAGGACCGACCCTTGGGGCACTCCACTTGATACCGGCTGCCAACTAGACATGGAGCCATTGATCACTACCCGTTGAGCCCGACAATCTAGCCAGCTTTCTACCCACCTTGTAGTGCATTCTTCCAGCCCATACTTCCTTAACTTGCTGACAAGAATACTGTGGCAGACCGTGTCAAAAGCTTTGCTAAAGTCAAGAAACAATACATCCACTGCTTTCCCTTCATCCACAGAACCAGTAATCTCATCATCAAAGGCGATTAGATTAGTCAGGCATGACCTTCCCTTGGTGAATCCATGCTGGCTGTTCCTGATCACTTTCCTCTCATGCAAGTGCTTCAGGATTGATTCTTTGAGGACCTGCTCCATGATTTTTCCAGGGACTGAGGTGAGGCTGACTGGCCTGTAGTTCCCAGGATCCTCCTTCTTCCCTTTTTTAAAGATTGGCACTACATTAGCCTTTTTCCAGTCATCCGGGACTTCCCCCGTTCGCCATGAGTTTTCAAAGATAATGGCCAATGGCTCTGCAATCACAGCCGCCAATTCCTTCAGCACTCTCGGATGCAACTCGTCCGGCCCCATGGACTTGTGCACGTCCAGTTTTTCTAAATAGTCCCTAACCACCTCTATCTCCACAGAGGGCTGGCCATCTCTTCCCCATTTTGCGATGCCCAGCGCAGCAGTCTGGGAGCTGACCTTGTTAGTGAAAACAGAGGCAAAAAAAGCATTGAGTACATTAGCTTTTTCCACATCCTCTGTCACTAGGTTGCCTCCCTCATTCAGTAAGGGGCCCACACTTTCCTTGGCTTTCTTCTTGTTGCCAACATACCTGAAGAAACCCTTCTTGTTACTCTTGACATCTCTGGATAGCTGCAGCTCTAGGTGCGATTTGGCCCTCCTGATATCATTCCTACATGCCCGAGCAATATTTTTATACTCTTCCCTGGTCATATGTCCAACCTTCCACTTCTTGTAAGCCTCTTTTTTATGTTTAAGATCCGCTAGGATTTCACCATTAAGCCAAGCTGGTTGCCTGCCATATTTACTATTCTTTCGACTCATCGGGATGGTTTGTCCTCCAGGCAGTCTGAAGAACTGTGTGTTGAAAGATCCAGCTCACTCATTTTCAAAATCTCACTTTATTGGTGTGGAGTGAGTGAAAACTCAGTAATAGCTAGGGCTTATTCTTGAGCAAATGTGGGACTCTTCTAAGCATGGGAGATAGGAAAATATGGACATTGTTCAAGTTCCTTTCCACATATGGGCCAGAAGCTTAGTCTCCATGTTTGCTCCGAACTTCCAGTAAGAGTTGTGCATGGAGACTGAGGGCACAGTGTCACCCTGGAATTGTTAACAAAGCAGTGGTTGACAGCCAAATACAGTGATGACTGGCTCAGCTAGATCAATCTACACAAAGAATTCCATTAATTTCAATGATGATTTGGGTCAAAATCCATGATGGTAGATGGACCTAATGAATTATTTTAAAATGGTGAATGACACTGTCATTGGTTAGGGTAAAAACAACCCCAAAGATTTTCTGAACATCTTTTGTGACTCCTTCTATGTGACTGGAGGAGATTTTTTTGGTTTTGCTATTTATTTCAGATGATTTTTGACAGCTAGGGTGGGAATGAATTAAACACATAGACTTTAAGGTCAGAAGGGACCATCATGATCATCTATTCTCACCTGGACATTGCAGGCCACAGAACCGCACCACCCACTCCTGTAATAGACCCCTAACTTCTAGCTGAGTTACTGAAGTTCTCAAATAATGATTTAAAGATTTTAATATTACAGAGACTCCACCATTTACACTAGTTTAAACCTGCAATTGACCCGTGCCCCATGCTGTAGGGGAAGGTGAAACCCTCCCAGGGTCTCTGCCAATCTGACACAGGTGAAATTCCTTCTCAACCCCATATACATTAATCAGTTAGACCCTTAGCATGTGGGCAAAACCGCCCAGGCAGATACCTGGGAAAGAATTCTCTATAGGAACTCAGAGCCCTCCCCATCTAGCGTCCCATCTCTGGCCATTGAGGAGTTTTGCAACTGGCAGTTGCTGATAGGCCACATGCCATTGTTGACTGTCCCATCATACCATACCTTTTGTAATAGCCAGGGCCAAGATTTTTTTCAGACTATGCTGAGCAGCCATCCTTTAAAAATCAGGCCCTTTCATGGTGTCTCAAGTTGGGGCTTCAAAATCACTGATCGCTTCTGAAAATCTTGACCCATATTTGTATGCTAGCAGAATAACATGTTTCAGAGTAGAAGCCGTGTTAGCCTGTATTCGCAAAAAGAAAAGGAGGACTTGTAGCACCTTAGAGACTAACCAATTTATTTGAGCATAAGCTTTCGTGAGCTACAGCTCACTTCATCAGATGCATGTATTGCATTTGTTTATTTTTTATTCATTTTTTTTAACAAGCTATTGTTTGTTCCTTGAGTTCTGAGTTGGATTTCTAGGTCCTGGTTTTCTAAGGTGCCACAAGAACTCCTTTTCATTTTTTAAAAGAATCAATCCTGGATTAGAACCTGAAATGAAACCAGCCACAACTTCAGTGCGTTCTCCAACTCCTAGAATATTTCCCCAAAATGCAATTGCATTGCAACACTGCAAGCATATGAAGACATTTACCTCTGAATACCTGGCAGTGATCTAGGTGTTTATGTGTGCAAAATATTGACATCTTAAAATATTTATGTGTTAAATAGGCAGAGGTGTTTCACATGAGATGCTTGGAAATGTCCTGAAGAAAATCTTTAAATATTAATGTTTCCCAATGCAGCTCTCAGGCAATCTATGTTCACAATGACAAGACATTTCAGCTTGTTATAATTTTGCTAAAATTTTATCCCTCAATTTTTCTTTTCCCCCTTGACTTTCCATACTATGAATATTGCACATTGTGGAACAAGAATTGTTTTGCTATTTCAACTATTCTTCTTTTACAAAGAGAAGGAAAGTCTCTCTCTCTCTATATATATATATATTTAAATTTAAAATCATATTACTGTCTCCATTTATAATTATATATTACACATACATAACACTTAGTTGCACAGATGACCAGATAAAAAAAGCAATGCTGTGAACATAGAGCAGACTACTAGGTAATGGTGGGCAAACCTCAACAAATATAAGTGTTCTTCGAACACTTCTCTGAAACATGTCAATAGGCAAGATTGCAAAAGCACTTTGAGTGATTTAGGAGCCAGAGTCCCATTGATTATCAGTGAGACAGCCTCAATGGGAGCTGGTACCAAATACCTTAGTCTAACAAGTCATTTAGGTGACTTTGAAAATTTGATCATACAACTAATTGGGATGGGAGTGGGGAGGTTTCACATTTCCAAAAGTGCTCAGCACCGAGCGGGGCCTATTGATGTCAGCGCTTTTGATGTGCCTATCCCTGGACTTTGGAGGCTGGGTTGAGACCCCCCATTTGCGAAATGTGTGTCCCCAGTATTTTAAGCATGGACTGCATCAGAACTAGGAGTGGGACTTCTAAGCACTTCTAAGCCTAAACTGCAGGGTTGTGATTCTGTTATGATGGTGTTCAAGATTTACCACTCCAATCTTCTTAAAATGTGCCTGGGGAGTTGATGAATATCTACTTGATTAGCCCATATAATTAGCACTTGAGCAGGACATCCACATTTTCACCATATCACTTAAGCAATGTGCTGAAGTGATGATCTGAATATACAAATACAGATTTAGGCATTCTACTAGGACATCCCCAGCTTTGAAAATGGGACCCAGAATATATAAAATATGTGCACTTCTAATTCTCTTAGACTCCCCTTTTCATAATGTGAACATTATTACAATAGTGCCTTGTAGTGACTGTCCAGTCATATCTCTTTACCATACAAAGGGATAATTTTTAGACAAGAAAATATGCATCAATAAAACGACTAAAGCATCCTCTTTCACTTCCAGCTGGAGGTTTAGAGTCAAATACTGGTGAAGGATGATCTTCAAGCACTGACATCTGCCTCCTTATCAGGCTTTACAGGCAGTTGTTTTATCTGTGCTGCAGTTCTCTCTTAGATCTGTGGAAGATAGGCCGCCCAGGAGCCGTTGCTTGGCAGGTTTTATTATGCTACTTAAAAAAAAAAAAAAGTAAATGCTGACAGGAACTTGTGTGCTTTATTCATGAGAGAATCAGACCCTGTATTCATCTGAGATGACGGGTATTTTAAGTGCCTTCATACGACTTAATTTAGCCCTTTGAGTCTGCATACAAATACATGTAGTTTTGTTAATTAACCAGGACAAAAGGCTAGGCAGCAGTTCTGCAGAAAAGGACCTAGGGGTTACAGTGGATGAGAAGCTAAATATGAGTCAACAGTGTGCCCTTGTTGCCAAGAAGGCCAATGGCATTTTGGGATGTATAAGTAGGGGCATTTCCAACAGATCGAGGGACGTGATCGTTCCCCTCTATTCAACATTGGTGAGGCCTCATCTGGAGTACTGTGTCCAGTTTTGGGCCCCACACTACAAGAAGGATGTGGAAAAATTGGAGAGAGTCCAGCGGAGGGCAACAAAAATTATTAGGGGACTGGAACACATGACTTATGAGGAGAGGCTGAGGGAACTGGGATTGTTTAGTCTACAGAAGAGAAGAATGAGGGGGGATTTGATAGCTGCTTTCAACTACCTGAAAGGTGGTTCCAAAGAGGATGGATCTAGACTATTCACAGTGGTATCGGATGACAGGACAAGGAGTAAGGGTCTCAAGTTGCAGTGGGGGAGGTTTAGGTTGGATATCAGGAAAAACTTTTTCACTAGGAGGGAGGTGAAACACTGGAATGCGTTACCTAGGGAGGTGGGGGAATCTCCTTCCTTAAAAGTTTCTAAAGTCAGGCTTGACAAAGCCCTGTCTGGGATGATTTAATTGGGGATTGGTCCTGCTTTGAGCAGGGGGTTGGACTAGATGACCTCCTGAGGTCCCTTCCAACCCTGATATTCTATGATTCTATGAAAACGTGCTGGCTTCATGAAGAGCACTGGGCAAAACTTAAAAGGTAAGGTTTTATTGGAAGATTACACAAGCTAGCCATACCTTTTGGATCTGAGAGTGGGCTGGAAATATCATGAAGAGGGCCTTAACGTGTTGTCAACTCTGAAAAGTTTTGTGATAGACAAGATTTTCCGGAGAGCCCCTGGAGTTGTGTGAGAATATAAGTTTTCGGTTTTTTGAAAAAGACATTTCTAGCCCTCCTGGCTGCAGAGAAAAACTTGAAACAGTGTCCCCTACAGGCTCAAAATCCAGAAAGCAAAATCAAAATCTCAAATTTATAATTAAAGCTCTCATGACTGTGAAGCCAACCTCATTACTTTGTGGGCGTGACCCATGATTATTGAGCACTTGGGTTTAACAGTGCTAGCCTGTCTACACTGTCCCCCTTATAGTCCTTGGTATACTTGTACTGGTGTAAACTACAAGTGTGGACAGACTAACCAACACTGCTGAGCCTCACCCTAAACAGAGGTAAGTGCTATCAGTCCAAATGGCACCTTTGCTGGTTTGTATTAACAGCTGGTCATCAATGGCTATAACAGAGGCAAATCCCCAGAGTTGATCAGGCCCTTGTCATGAGGATCTCAGATAACTTTTAAGCCAGAAATGTAGTGAAAACAGCCTTTTGAACACTTTGAGCTGGGAGCTGTAGTCATACCAAGAAGTCTGGCCTAGGAGAGAATGGGATCATGAGGCACCTAAACCACAACTCCCATGATGCACCATTGAAGCATTTGCTAAACAAAGTTTTCTGGGGTTTTCAGATGAAATTTCAGTTTTTGACTAAAATATTTCAGTATTCAAATGTCTGCCACTCCTGCAAAACAAACATCAACCTTTTATGTGGGGGAAAATATCGTCCTACTTTAACTGGTACATTTGAACTGTTTTACTCAGATACGTATGTTAATAGTGATACTGTGGGTTCCTTTAGGAATAAGACCAAGGTAAGGCTGCTACACAACCGATTTTCTCATTTCTGTTTCCACAGAACTTAATGGGGGAGACTTTCAAAGGTACAAAGGGCAGCTACACACCCAACTCCCACTGGAAATCAGTGGGAGTTGGGCATCAACTTCCCATTTGTGCCTTTGGAAAACTTCCCCTCCCATGTCCTTTTCAGAACCCCCTTTTCAGCCAATCAGTATGTTCTAGCTGGACATCTCTAACCCCTTGTGATGGGATTCACTCCCTGCAGGAGCAGCTCATTGTGGCCAGGCATAGCCTGGCCTTTAAGGCACCCCTTACCAATGGATGCTCCCTCACTGTGGTGGTCTGTCTAACTGCCCTTTTTCCCTCTAGCCATGTCACACTTTAGTCCACCTCTACTGGGGTAACAGAGAGTCCAAACAAGCTATAGTCCAACATCCTTACATCGAATCTTCTGTCCATCTCTTGGGTCCTTCGTCCTTACACCTGTTACCTCAGGGGGTTTCACCCCACCTTCCTCCATGGCTGGCAGGGGAACCCAGGTTCTCCCTCTACTCTGGGTTCCAGCCCAGGCACCCTGTAGCTGGCAGCCAAGGTCTGCTCCCTCAGACTCCTTGTCCTCCTCTTCTATCCCACAGATTCTCTCCCTGCAGGCCCCTTCTGCTATAAACTTCCTGGCTTTATAATCATCACCCAGCCCCTCCCCAGCTGGGCTTTGCTATCAATTAAGCCTGGCTTTCTCTCTCTTTCACAGGTGCTGCCAAGTATGTTAATTGGCCCCTCAGGCCCACATTAACCCCTTCAGGCCCTGTGTGGGGATACATAGTCCTCCTTTATTTTCTTTCCCTTATGCGTGAGCACTAAGAAGAATTGCAGAATGCACAATTCTGCCCTTGGTTATTGCCATCACCTCTGAACATCTCAGACATGCCAGCCAAAGAACAAGGAATCCAGATGTTCAGGATAAATTTAAGCTGTAAGAAAGTTCAAATCCTAAAACAGAGCAGGAACAGTCAAACAATTACTTTTAAAGAACTATTTTTTTTCTCAATAGTTTATTCAAAAAAACCAAAACAATACTGGACAAAGTAGTGGAAAACTTGAGTCTTTAGGAAAACCATATGGGTCCATATCAGTTCCCAACTCATTCTATTTATTAACCTGTGGAAAACTAACAGAATTTTCTCACAGAATTATTTCATTGTAAAGTTTCTTAAAATACCTCCCAGCTATTTAAGTAGTCGCTCTCCTTACAGTATGAGTAAACAACAGTAGATGATAGTACCCATGAAAATTAAATCCCATTCTTAATAAGACAGAGACTATTGAAACTCACTGCACAGATTAGTCTCATTGCTAATCAATAGTTCAGTCAATAGAGATGAAGGAATGGCTAACTGAATTTAGCTAGAGGAGTCTGTTATATGACTAAGCCCTGGTCTACACTAGGAGCTGAGGTTGAATGTAGCAACGTTAAATCGATTTAACCCTGCACCTGTCCACACGACAAAGCCCTGTTTTTCGACTTAAAGGGCTCTTAAAATCGATTTCCGTACTCCACCCCCGACAAGAGGATTAGCGCTGAAATCAGCCTTGCTGGGTCGAATTTGGGGTAGTGTGGACACAATTCGACGGTATTGGCCTCCGGGAGTTATCCCAGAGTGCTCCATTGTGACCACTCTGGACAGCACTCTCAACTCAGATGCACTGGCCAGGTAGACAGGAAAAGGCCCGCGAACTTTTGAATCTCATTTCCCATTTGGCCAGCATGGCAAGCTGCAGGTGAGTGCAGAGCTCATCAGCAGAGCTGACCATGATGGAGTCCCAGAATCACAAAAGAGCTCCAGCGTGGACCGAACGGGAGGTACAGGATCTGATCACTGTATGGGGAGAGGAATCCGTGCTATCAGAACTCTGTTCCAGTTTTCAAAATGCCAAAACATTTGTCAAAATCTCCCAGGGCTTGAAGGACAGAGGCCATAACAGGGACCTGAAGCAGTGCTGTGTGAAACTTAAGGAGCTGGGGCAAGCCTACCAGAGAATCAGAGAGGCAAATGGCCACTCTGGGTCAGAGCCCCAAACATGCCGCTTCTATGATGAGCTGCATGCCATTTTAGGGGGTTCAGCCACCACTACCCCAACAGTGTGATTTGCCTCAGTTTCACCATCTGTGAAGTATGGATCATAAGAGTCTTAACATAAGAGTAACACACACAGGAGTGATGGTAAGAGACAGATCTTTATTTCCTGGTTCCAATCACATGGCATTTGATAGGCTTACAAAAGGTGAAAACCCGTATCTCATGACTAGGATCAATAACCACTGTCTCCAATGGCTATTACTACAAGTCCCAACCCCACTTTTTGGAGGGAGGGATCAAATGCAGATGAAACCACCAAACAGAAATACTGCACCCTATAATAGCTTCAATAAAGTACAACACTGCAAATAAATCTCAAAGGCTATTAGAAGTATTACATCAGAACAGATTCTGCTACTACTACACCCTCACAATTAGATATTTTTTCAGTAATACAGACTTGCCTCATCTCAAATCCCAAAGTATTGAACAAGAGAGAGATGGGAAAGGCTTAAAGTACAAGTTGTGCCAAAAGGTTGATTAGAAGAAAAATTGTACAAATTGTACAAATCTAGATGAAAGTGATGCTGCAATTTATGTTTGTGCATGACTCCATTATCCATGCCACTGTAGACAGCCTAGAGACTATGTAAATGCAGCAAAGGGTTGGTCTTGCTCTCGTAGATGTCATGGGGAATCAATTAAATGGAATAACTTTTCATTTCTACAGCTCTCTCAAGAGATAGAGCAGGGCCCACAGTGGAAACCCTGCCATAAGAAGATATGAGATACAGCAGGGATGGTAGAGCAAGGAAGTGGGACGGGTTGATAACAAGCACCAGGGTTAGGAATCAGTCAGTGACAGATGGCATAAAAGAGGTGGGTTGAGAACCAGTTTTAAAAGGGGATAGGAAATACTGAAGATTAAGGGAAGCAGGCAGGATCCCAAAAGATTGGACTACATTGTTTTGAACTGAACAAGTAACACTTGAATGAAAGGGCTCTTTCACATTGTGCCTGAGATTGTCAAATGCCTTCAGGGTAAATCCATTTTTAGCAGATTTGTATCCATTACTAGGGTGCTCCAGGATTAGCCACGAGGAAGGAGCATTGAAAGAAAGAGGTTAGATGGTAAAATGACGAGGGATAAAGAAATAATGACTCATTACTGAAAACAGCCAGGTATACAGCTATACCTTAGCTATATTGTAAAAGCTATACAAATAAATTGACAGAATGACATTGCGATCGCTGCTACCAACACAGCTGATGTGGTCGTGCACCTTTTCCCCCAACCCTGCAAAAAAAAATATGTTGCAGGATGGTTTTCACTAAAATGCCTTATTAGTTTTCCAGAGCACACCAGATGAGTGCATTTTATTGCACTTCCCCTAGATTGACGCTAGAGCAAGGTGGTCACATGTTTGTTAACAGCAGTATTGGAAACATAGCATTGAGGCTTCATGTATGATTATCTTGATGTAAAGTAACATCTGATGCAATTTCACTATTGGATCCCACTTGATTTTGTGGCTAAAGCAAACGACTGGGAGTCAGGAAATGATGGGATAACATGATTTTGGTAATTAAAATTGATCTTTAAATATTCATGGTAAATAGGCCCAATGGCCTGTGATGAGATGTTAGATGGCGTGGGATCTGAGTTACTACAGAAAATTCTTTCCTGGGTGTCTGGCTGGTGAGTCTTGCCCACATGCTCAGAGTTTAGCTGACTGCCATATTTGGGGTCGGGAAGGAATTTTCCTCCAGGGCAGATTGGAAGAGGCCCTGGAGGTTTTTTGCCTTCCTCTGTAGCATGGGTCACTTGCTGGAGGATTCTCTGCTCCTTGAAGTCTTTAAACCACGATTTGAGGACTTCAATAGCTCAGACATAGGTGAGAGGTTTTTCGTAGGAGTGGGTGGGTGAGATTCTGTGGCCTGCATTGTGCAGGAGGTCGGACTAGATGATCATAATGGTCCCTTCTGAACTTAGTATCTATGAAGCTATGAAATCAGGTTTTTACTTCTGGCTCTCCCATGACTTCCTATGTGACCTTTAGCAAATCATTTCACCTCTGTGACTCAGTTTCCCCATCTGTGAAGTATGGATCATAAGAGTCATAAGAGTCTGTCATAAGAGTGACACACACAGGAGTGCTGGTAAGAGACAGGTCTTTATTTCCTGGTTCCAATCACATGGCATTTGATAGGCTTACAAAAGGTGAAAACCCATATCTCATAACTAGGATCAATAACCACTGTCTCCAATGGCTATTACTACAAGTCCCAACCTCACTTTTTGGAGGGAGGAATCAAATGCAGATGAAACATAATAAGAATCAAAATAACAACAATAACCAACATATACCAACAGTTCATAAAACATACAAATGTCCAGGATAGAGGCCGGGGTTCATAGCCTGAAGCCTTCTAACAAATGAAATAACTATTCTGTCTCTTATTAATATCTAGGTGTGCTGAGTAGAACTGGTTAATTTTTTTTTAATGAACAAAGTTTTTAATAAAAAATGACTCCCTAAAAACAATTTTTTCCAGAAAAATGATTCTGAAAATGTTCACAACCAAGTTTTAATAGAATTTTTCCACAAAATGTTTATAGACAACTTTAAGGAAATTCTTCTAAAAATGTTTATTAAAATTGTCATTGACCAAAATCCTTGACCAAAATCTTCATCAAAATTCACTGACATTTTCCATTGGCCAATGGAACAACTGAAGATTTTGGTCAATGGCACATTTCATGCTGATGAGAATTTTGTCCTTGATGAAAATGTTGTGAAAGGTTCTGATTTAAAGATGTACAACAAATTTTGAAAGAATGGCTCACTTTTGAACCCTACGAAGTGGGGCTGTCTGAGCACATGGCCACTTCTTGTCCTCAAGACAATGCCTTCAGCTACAGACAGGGCCAAGCCCTTTCTAGTTTTCCCATTGCTTTCAGTTGACTTTGAGTCAAGCTCCCAGTGAGCCTATGTTTGCTGTTCTATCTTAGGTAGTTTTATGGTCCCTATTACTAGACTATTTGAGCAGCTCACCCTCTGTAATATATTTTCCCTCACAACACACCTGGGAGCAGAGCTGGCTGAATAACTGAGTTTTTCATTTTCTGGATGAATTGAAAAAATAAAAATAAACTGTTTTGGGTCAATCTGAAATGCAAATTTTTCAATTTTGGGGGTGAACCAAAAAGTTTCAGGTCAAAATGTTTTGTCTGAATTATCTTAACTTAAAAAAACAAAACAAAAACCCAAATAAACAAACAAAAATACCCACTGAAAGCAAAATTCAAAATTAAAAGTCATTGCAAAGAAAAAAAACCCAAAACATTTTGTTTAAAACATGCCTTTTTTTCAGAATTTATTTATTTTATTTGCTTGTTTCACTTGAAACATTTTGTGAATGTTCAGTCGACCCAAGGCTGCAGTTTTTGGTGAAAAAAATTTCATCTGAAAAATCGCCCCCACCATTGCCTGGTGAAGTGGAGAAGGGCTATTAATCCCATGGTACAGAGGGGGAACTGAGGCACAGAAAGACTTGTCCAAGGTCACACAGGGAGTCTATGACACAGCAAGGAATTGAATCCCAGTCTTCCAAGTTCTAAGCTAATATCCCACCCCACTTCCTAAATGATCTTCATAAATGATCTGGAGGATGGTGTGGATTGCACTCTCAGCAAATTTACAGATGATACTAAACTGGGAGGAGTGGTAGATACGCTGGAGGTCAGGGATAGGATACAGAGGGACCTAGACAAATTGGAGGATTGGGCCAAAAGAAATCTGATGAGGTTCAATAAGGATAAGTGCAGGGTCCTGCACTTAGGACGGAAGAACCCAATGCACAGCTACAGACTAGGGACCGAATGGCTAGGCAGCAGTTCTGCGGAAAAGGACCTAGGGGTGACAGTGGACGAGAAGCTGGATATGAGCCAGCAGTGTGCCCTTGTTGCCAAGAAGGCCAATGGCATTTTGGGATGTATAAGTAGGGGCATAGCGAGCAGATCGAGGGACGTGATCGTCCCCCTCTATTCGACATTGGTGAGGCCTCATCTGGAGTACTGTGTCCAGTTTTGGGCCCCACACTACAAGAAGGATGTGGATAAATTGGAGAGAGTCCAGCGAAGGGCAACAAAAATGATTAGGGGTCTGGAACACATGACTTATGAGGAGAGGCTGAGGGAACTGGGATTGTTTAGTCTGCAGAAGAGAAGAATGAGGGGGGATTTGATAGCTGCTTTCAACTGCTTTCAAGAGGTAGTTCCAGGGAGGATGGTTCTAGAGTATTCTCAGTGGTGGAAGAGGACAGGACAAGGAGTAACGGTCTCAAGTTGCAGTGGGGGAGGTTTAGGTTGGATATTAGGAAAAACTTTTTCACTGGGAGGGTGGTGAAACACTGGAATGCGTTGCCTAGGGAGGTGGTGGAATCTCCTTCCTTAGAAGTTTTTATGGTCAGGCTTGACAAAGCTCTGGCTGGGATGATTTAATTGGGTATGGGTCCTGCTTTTGAGCAGGGGGTTGGACTAGATGACCTCCTGAGGTCCCTTCCAACCCTGATATTCTATGATTCTATGATTCCTCTCTTGGTCAGCATTCTTCACTGTCACTGTGTGGGTAGGCTTATACAATCAGTGTCAGTATTATCTGAGGAGCACTGAAGCATTTTTAAGCAACAGAGTGTCAGTGCCTTCCTTGGTTTTGATTAGATGTCTTCTGTTCTTCCAAAGGGAGACAAATGTAGACAAATTTAGACATTTTGAGGATTTGATTTGACCCACTATTAAGGCAGGGAATAGCTGTAAAGTTTGGATTGGATCTTGATCTGAGAGGCGCAAAAGTATTTTTGGGGGATGGGGCAGAAATGGGCGAAGGGTCTTGCTTCGGGCACTTCTGTTAAACAGGCACAGCTTTGAATTATACCTGCTTCCAGGATTTCTTGTGATTTTTTTTAACATTGACTAGGAAAAGGGGGATTAAGTCACATGATCTGGCTACAATTACCTTCTGAGCTGGTCCTAAATATGTTCCTTTATGCACTGAGTGAAGGACTGTTTAGACATAATGATTGCTGAATGCCTAGTTAATTACAGATTGTTGTATAAAAAGTGTTTACATCTGACTAAAATCCAAAGAAAATTTAAATGGAACCTGAAGATACAGGAGAAAGCCTTTTCTATATGCCCCATCATCACAAATATGTGGGTCTTCAACGTCTTCTTCATTAGTTCACATTACTCTGAAGTTTCAATTACATGGTTGTCGTGTCGTCCGTGTGTGTCTCCCCTCCCACCCACACCCAGTCTCTGGTTACAGGATTTTGCAGTAAAAAAGTCATTTCTGTGTTCTGTGATTTCTAGTGTGCTTTGAAGGTTGTTTTAATTGAATCATTTCTTTTTTTTTATGCTGTAGTCTAGACCATACTAATGCATTATTTTTATACACTGTTTTGTTCCAGTTACAACACTGCAGAGATTCTTGGGGATTAATTTTAGGATTAATGGACAAAATAGCATCCCCACCCACCACATGCACCAGCATGAAGCGATTCAGCTTGCTTTCAGAAAAGACTGATAACAGCCACAATTCTGGTAGCGAGCAGCCACTGCATAACCCTTGGGTGTGAAAGAGTATAAGAGTCCATAGGCCAGATTTCCCAAAGGCAGGTGCCTAAATCATTCACAGAAATTATGCCCATGTGGCTCCAACTGGGTGACTGTACACACAAAATATTATGTTGTTTGGGCAAAATGTGTAATTAAAGATGAGATATGGAGCACAGCCATAAAGTTCATATCCAGATTTAAACTTCTCCAGCATATTAGAGGTGTTTCAAGTGGGGGCTTAAGCCCAGGTCTCAGTTTTGCCTAGAAATGGGCGATATTGTCCAAATAGAGAATGAGACTGTTCATATATTTTGAAATCGCAGCTAACTTTGGGTTATATGGGGCTGATCAGCAGAGGGAAGATGGCTGGCTGAGCTGGTGTGGTATCAGCTCCCTCTGTCAGGACCACTTTGCTGAGGATGCGTAGATCAGAATCATTTCACTTTCCCCCTTCACATTAAAGGGGTTTCAGGTGAGCTGATTGGGAAATGAGTCCCTCCCCCCCAAAATATAATTTCAATGAAAAATAAGAGGGGGCTGTGATACTAAAAATGTCTATGGTTTGTTTGTTTTTTAAATAAAAACCCGAATTTTAGTCACACAAATTGTGACAACGTTTGTTTTTGATTAAAACCTCATGATGACCAGCTCATGGTTTGATGTTGAAGGCAACATTGTGAAGGGAAAACCTTGGTGAGATTCTTTGCACTAGCCTAATTACTCTTGAACTCAGAGTTACCCAGTAGGTGATAGTCCACGTGGATCTGCCAATACAATGGCAGATGGAAAGAGTGGGTCCTAGGGGACACAGCAAAGCCCCCACCTTTGCAGTTACAGTTAAATGAAGACTTCTGGTAGAGTTCTTCCTTGAGTAACACCATTAAAAAGGGGGACATAGGAACTTTCTTGAAAGATGAACACTTGCAAGCAACCTTCAGTAAAATAGAGACTAGGATAATAACTGTAGAACAGTGTACAGGGGTTGTGAGAAGATAGGCCACATTCTGTGAGATCCTGGGATTGTATATAAATGCCAGGGAAAGTAACCAAACTTTGATTAGCTAACTGTTGACACTAACTAGATAATGTTTATATATATACACATGTTCTACTGTGATTAGCTAGATAGGATTGATGTAAAAAATACTCACTCCATATCAAACATGTAAATAAATGCATTTGTGTAACACTGTCAATTTCAAATGTGACTGTACTTTACATGTAAGCACCAGGTTACAGAACATGCAAATATGTTAATCGAATGCTGCCCTCATCAGTGTCTACTGCTGAGAAGTAGCTCTATAGGAGTAGGTTTCAGAGTGGTAGCCGTGTTAGTCTGTATCAGCAAAAAGAATGCGGAGTCCTTGTGGCACCTTAGAGGCTAACACATTTATTTGAGCATAAGCTTTTGTGGGCTAGATTGCCACAAGTACTGTTCTATTCCTGGTCTGTGTTTCAAACAACTCTACAGAAGCCAGATTTAGGTGCAAGCATTTGTTGCAACTGGGCTTGTGTCCTCACCCTCTCATCTTGAAATCCGGCACTACTTTTACTGCTTTGCAAGGTGTTGTGCACTTGGGATGGGGAATGGGTTGTGAGCAATGCCCAACACAGCATCACCTCTGGAGTAACCATTACTCCTCTGCACAGGTTGCAAGCACACCAGAAGTAATGCATAATCTCGATCAAGTCAGATGCACAGGATCTAAATCTCTGCATTTATAATTCATATAATCACAAGGTCTTTCTCCCCTCCCCCCCCCCCCCCCGATTTAATATAGTGTGTTACTCTGCATAGCTTCATCTATGCTGAGAGTTGAACAGCCCTGTGACTGGAATCTCTTGGACATGATTGATTGAATAATTCCATGGTTCATGAAACATTTCAAAGATTTTAGCTTCAGGTTTAAAAAATCCCTTCTCTGGAGTTTTGCTTTGTGATTGTTGTAAGACAAATTTCTGCTTATTTGAAATATAAGACATAAAGAGAGAGATTTGCAAAGAATACATTTTAAGCAACTATTTAGGGGCAACACAAAATGCACAAAATTGGATATGCAAAGAAAGAATTGTTTTGAGAACTGCAAACACAGCCAGTGCTACTGACAGCAAGGGATTTTACTGCAAACCTGTGCAATGCAAAAAGAAAAGGAGTACTTGTGGCACCTTAGAGACTAACCAATTTATTTGAGCATGAGCTTTCGTGAGCTACAGCTAAAGCTCATGCTCAAATAAATTGGTTAGTCTCTAAGGTGCCACAAGTACTCCTTTTCTTTTTGCGAATACAGACTAACACGGCTGTTCCTCTGAAACCTGTGCAATGCAGTGTTTCTGGTTATGTGTACAAAACCATTCAGCAGAACTTCAGTTCATTCAGGCACAAAATTTTTGCACATAGATCCATGTCCCCTAGCACATTAATATACATATCCTTTTTCATTTTTGCTCTCATTTACACTGTGTAAACAGTTTCCAATGGCTCCTTTTCTCTCTTTACTTAATCAAACAATGGCCTTAGTAATCAAGAAGGAATTAATGAAAAGCAAAAGCTTATTTATAATTGTGCTCAGACCAAATTTTTATTTCAAGTATGAACACTATATGAACCGCTTCTAGCCAAATCCCCTTAAATTCCTCACAGATGTTAATTATAGTTTGTCATCTCTATACTGCAGCATTATTTGCTTCTTCAGGAGAATTCCCAAATTAGCCTTTTATCTCTGTGGCCTGTTAGTAGGATACAAAACATTTTCTTTCATTTTTCAGTCACTTTAAAAGTAAATGTGATTAGGCACACGCATAATTTTAAGCACATGAATAAGCACTTTATGTATACTCTGAGTAGTAATTTACTCCACAAATACTCATCAATTTCAATAGAACTTTTCTTGGAGTAAAGTACTACTCAATTTGAATTACAGTAGCAGAGTCTGGTCCTTAGTTATATAAATCCTGATTCAGCAAGCTATTTAAGTATATGCATAATTTTAAGCACATGAGTAATCCCATGGCCTTCAATGGATTTACTCACATGCTTTAAATTGTGCACATGCTTAAGCAGCTTGCTGAATCAGCCTGAGGCCTGATCTGCACCACAAAGGTAGGTTGACCTAACTTCATCACTCAGGGCTATGAACAATGTCATGCTCTGTGTGACGTAGTTAAACTGAGCTAAACCTTGGTGTAGACACTGCTAGGTCACCAGAAGAATTCTTCTATCACCCTAGCTATGCCTTCTGTCAGTGTAGCAAACATCTGCACTACAGTGCTATAACACTGCCGCTGTGCCGCTGTGGTGTTTCTAATGTAGACACATCCTTAGCTATTTTCCACAGCACTCATGGCTGGGACATCTGGACACCACTGCAACAATTACAATAAATAGAAAATAATATCAGCTAGAGCTAGCCATTGGAGGACCAGATTTTGGAGCCTTGAATTACCTGGCGAGCTCTTACACAAGTCGACCAACTGGAGTTTAATTGTGTGTATACAGTACAGACCCATTTATGCATGACCCATTTACGCATGAATCCGCTTAACGTGCGGTAGCGCCATGCCTCCCAATGCTACCTATTTAACATGCGAGACTTGTTAACACGCGGTACAGCAACTTGCTATGTAGCGCTACAGATTTGCTCACTAACTCCCTAAGACAGAAATCGACAGGAAGTACGGAGCAGAAATGTGTTGTACGTCTTTACCAATATTGGTAAAGACGTATCACGCATGCTTAGTCACGCTAGAGAGCTATATAATATATAGTAGTTATATAGTAATATATATACTACATTAGAAAATTTTAACTGTAGGCTTAATACTGTATAATGGCAGAGGGCAAGCATCAGCATTCCTACACTGTAGAAGAAAAACTAGCTGCAATAGATCGAGTAAATAGAGGAGAAACCCAGGCCAAAGTTTCAAAAGAGATTGGGATCGCCGAATCTACTCTCCGAGGATGGCTAAAAACCAAATCTAACCTGAATGGCTTTGTACAAAATATCGATTCTGCCGTGGGGCTTAAGCAAAAACGTGTGCACTATTCAGCAAAACCCACAGTAGACAAAGCAATGCGCACGTGGTTTGCTCAGGAAAGGCTGAAAGGAATGCCGCTAAGTGGGCCAATGCTTCAAGCCCAAGCGACAAAATTTGGAAATTTAACAGGGGATGAATCATTCCAAGCCAGCAAGGGGTTTATAAGTCATTTTAAAAAGCGTCATGGCATAGCACATGTATCGATTTCTGGAGAAAGCTGATCAGCCGATGAATTGGCCGTGAACGTGTTTCCCACCGAGTTAAAATCTATTTTACAAAATGAAGACTACCACAAAAAACAACTTTATAATTGTGATGAAACAGCTTTATTTGCAAAACTGCTACCTGATAAGACTTTAGCCTTTAATTATGAGACACAGAAAACAGCTGGATTTAAAAAGATAAAAGATCGTGTGATTCTTCTTTTTTGTACTAATAAGATAGGCAGCCGTAAACTTGCCCCTCTTCTCGTTGGCCATTTTCATAACCCTCACTGCTTTAATCACCTCAGTAGAGCCAAACTACCAGTAATATACACTAACAGCAAAAATGCTTGGATGACGAGACACATTTTCGATGACTGGTTCCACAACAGGGGGAGGGATAGCTCAGTGGTTCGAGCATTGGCCTGCTAAACCCAGGGTTGTGAGTTCAATCCTTGAGGGGGCCATTTAGGGATCTGGGGCAAAAATTGGGGATTGGTCCTGCTTTGAGCAGGGGTTTGGACTAGATGAACTCCTGAGGTCCCTTCCAACCCTGATATTCTATGATTCTAACAGCTTTGTTCCAGCTGTTCGGAAGCATCTGCGGTCGAAGAAACTCGAAGCCAAAGCACTTTTGCTACTTGACAATTGTCCAGCCCATCCTCCAGCCGAATCACTGGTAACAAGCGATGAAAAAATTCGAGTGCTATATCTACCATTCTACACAACATCAAAAATTCAACCTTTAGACCAGGGCATTATTCAGAATTTTTAAAACAATTATCGATGGGAGCTGATTTCGGCGATCATGTCATGCACGTCTTCTGGCACTTCTGAATTCCTGAAACAATTAAACATGAAGGAAATTATTTATTTAGTTAAAAATGCTTGGGACGGAGTAAAACAAAAGTCCATTGAAAACTGCTGGATGAAGGCTCTCGGTGATGCCTTTTCTGTCAAAGATGTCTCAGACTCGGAAAACTCCAGCAGTGGCACTGATTCAGAGCCAGACTTTGAAGGACTTTCGGAAGAAGACATCCTACAAACACGCACGCAGAAAAAAAGAGGATAAAGGTAAACTTCTCTTTCAAATGATAAAAGATTTTAGTTTGGATACATCACCGGAAATCCTTACCGAGTGGCTGGAGATGGATGAAGATTGCCTGACTTCAGAATTTCTGTCCAAGGAAGAAATATTAATGGGCTGCGAGGCTACGTCAGACTGCAAAAGTGATGGTGAGGATGTCGTTGAAAAGGTCAAAATTTTTGCCCACAGAAGCCCTTTGTGCTGTAGAACCTGTTGTAAGATTTATGGAGGAGCAAAATGCGGAAAATATTGAAATTATTCATCTGTGGCGAACGACAGACTTCATAAGAAAGAAAACAAATGCGAGCCAGAAAGAGCAGAAAATAACGGTGACTTTTTCTAAGTGAATCATCGACACTTTTTTCAGCATGGCCCTCTTAACCCGCAGTCCATTATCACGCGGTCGTGACGGCTTGACTCCTGACATCCATGCGTAACCGGGTCTGTACTCTATATATACCTAGGAATACAGGACTGAGACAGACCTCCTGGATCAAAGACTACAGTCCCCAGCTGTCATAGGCAATCCCAGCATATAATCCCATTCATAAATTTATCACATTCCATTTTAAAACTAGTTCAGTTGTCTGCTCCCCCTCCTCCTATTGAATGGCTGTTCCAGAACCTCACCCCTCTGATGGACAAACCCACATACACTCACTATGGGGGAAATCCTGGCCCCATTGAAGTCAGTGGTAGAAGTCACATTGACTTCAATGGGGCCAGGATTTCAAACTCCAGGCTTGATCCTACTCATTCAAGTCAGTGGGAGTTTTGACATTGACTTAACTGTGAGCAGACTTGGCCTCTCTATGTATATCAGAAATCAGAAAATTATCCTTTATTGTGAGGTATGTGTGCAGGGACCTGAGGTTTGTAGTAGGAGGAGGTGAATGAACAAAGGGATCAATTCACATGCCAAATTTCCATTAAATGGACATATTTGGGGATGAAAAATTCTGCAAAAGAAAGAAATAACTTGGTCACAAGATTCAGTTCCTCCTATTTTTTCCTCTATTCACCCCTCTTTTCCCATTCCTACCAGTCTTATTCCCCTGTCCCATGAGGGAATAGGATGTTTTTTGAGTTCTTCCTTGAATGATCTGGGAGCAGACTGATTTACCAAGAGAGCTCACTTGCTGTTATGGAGAGATATCACTGCACTGTCACAGTAGGTATCCAATGATATGAACCATCTATCTGGGGGCAGAGCAGAGCCCTTAGCTTGAAATGTCTTTAAATGATCAGTCATTCAGGGTCTCAGCTAATGGTGTCCTAAATAGGATGCTATTAAAAATAATACAAATAAGGGAGAACAGGGGCAGCCACCAGTAACTGTCACAGCAGAAAGCTCTATACAGAGAGATTACTAATAGTGCTTTGCACTCATTCAGCGTCTTTTGCCCATGGCGCTGGGAGCATTTTACAAACATTAATTTGCACAACACTGCTCATAGGTAGTTCTGGGGGTTGTTTTAAGTGTAACCCTTCTGCCAGGGACTGTGGGAGCAACAAGAGTCAGCTCCAAAATGCCGAGGGGCCTTTTTGGAAAGTGACTGAGGAATGGCTCAAGCCCCCATCTAGGGTCTTACTCAATTTCACTCTGGGAAAAGCGGGATAATCTCTCCCAGGTCATCTTTGGCAGATAGCTCTTCCCCACTGGCAAGACCTTTGTAGTATGGGACTCAGCATATACATGGGTGAGAACAAGAAACCCAAATCAACATAGTAGGTATTTATGCAAACCCCTAGCCATATGGAGCCAGCATCCAGCCCCACCTAAACCCTAATCACACCTAAGTCCAGCTACAAGCAGTAACCCTGGACATCCAGGAGTGAGGCATGCCTCTGCTGGTTCCAATACCTTCAGAGCCACTCAGCCTAGTCCCACAACCACCCTGCCCAGCTCTGAAATTTTAAATCAAAGCTCCACAAAAATCAGTTTGACTCACCTCTGCCACTCTACGACCACTGTTGTTGGTCTAGGCAGTCCTCTATGGACATTGGCTCTCTGCTGGCAGAGTAGGGAGCCCTCCCTGGGGGTCAGCCATCATGCTGCAGATTTCTTTTCACAAGATATCTGGACAAGGAACCCAAGGCCAAGCAAGGCCATTGACCAGGGTCCCTGTGCCTTGGGATGAAGCTGCTGCCTCTGAGACAGACCATTCCCCACAACCCTTCTTGCTGGGACCAGGTTTCACAATCCAACCTTAGTTCACATATTGTACCATCAAGGTGACCCCGCATCCAAGGCACACTTAGCACAGCTCTTGTGCCTTTCCAAGCACAATACTGATGGTTACTTATTATCATATATGTATAAACAAATGGTGATGAAAACAACAAAAATGTACATGGTGGAATTATGGGAAACAAAGCAAATGAAGGGGCAAGAGCTGGCTTTTCCCCTTTTCACTAACGGAAGGAGCAGAGAGTTCCATCCCTCTAAGTCCTCTGGCCATGGGGTTTACATATGTATTGTACGGATGGGGGAACCAAAGCATGTGGATAAGTTTTTCCAAAATAGAAGCCTGAAGTTAGTCCATATTTAGGCACCTAGTGCAAAACTTTCAAAAGATCTAAGTGACTTTGATGCTTTTGAAACTGTTAGCCTTTTCCCCTAAGTAAATGGCCTAAGGAATCTCATTGATATCAGTGGGTATGGCCAGATGTTGGCTACAGGTGTGTTCTCTCTGCGTGCTGTACTGACTCTGGACAGATAGCCCGTATAGCAGTCCGTGATTGAACTGCCCCAATAACCACAGACTCGGTTCATAGCAAAGGAACTTGGTCAGGTTTATTGTTGACAAAGCACAGTATTGGTGCCTTATACTTGCTACAAGTACACTCGATGCATGTATGCCCGTGACAGTGGAAACAGCTCAGCTAGTGACTTTCCACTATCCCCTTAGCGGGCCAAAGACACTCCCTCTGACAAACCTCTTTATACACTGATACAAACAAGTTACGTTTTGCCCTTCTGACGTGGCTAGTTACTGCCCTCTGATGTACCTAGATACCACCATCTAACATAGCTAACCACCACCCATTAGCCTGTACCTGTTGGTCTGATCAAAACATCTCTATCCATCATGCTGTTGTACTGACCTTATCTTTAGGATGGGTCAGCGTGTGCCTGTTCTCTTTAGGGAATATGCTTGTATCACACTTCTGGAATGTGTTTGCATGAGTGCTCTGTGCCTAGCACCTCTTAGGAATGTGTGTTTCTGCAATATCAGCCCTGTTCTTCCCAGATTCTGTGAACAGGCCCTGCCTAGCTCACAGCCTGACTTAGCTTTATATCTGCAAAGCTCTGATCACTATTTTAGCCCAGGTCTCAGGCTTCATACCGGGCATCTGATACAAGGGCTAATGTCTCAGGCTCTCTTCCTACTACAGAAAGAATTCTTGGGTGTTCAACACTTTTGAAAATCAGGTTACTTAATTAAGATCCTAACAGTGGCAGGGATGTAGGCAGCCACACTCCTAACATCTAGCCCAGAAGTGAAGGTATTCACCTGGGACATGGGAGACCCCAGCTCAAGTTCCCACTCTGCCTGAGGAGGAGAAGGGATTTAAACAGGGATCTGCTACCTAAGGGGAGAGTTACTTTGATGTGTGCCTCTCTCCTAGTGATGTTGTTCCATGTTAACTGAAAATTTAACAATTAATTGGGTCAGAAAAAGAGTGAGAATCACTCTATAATCCACTGGCTAGGGCACTCACTGAGGGTGGGGGCAAACTCTGTTCAAATCTCTTTTCCTCAGCAGGCAGAGTGGGGACTGAAGCCAAGGTCTCCCAGCTGAATGCCCTAACAAGTGGGCTAAAGGTGATGAAGAAAACTACTGCTTCCTCCCCACCCCCAGCCATCTTCCCTGAAGTAAGGCAGGGACTTAATTCATCCTTCCCAGAAGCTACTTAAGCATCAAAGCCCCTGACTCCCCAAGAGGGGTTCCCTGTGTGGAATGCAAGAAGAAAGAGGCACCTCCTTTCAGTCCGGACTTAGGTGCTGAACTCAGAGAGGGTCGGGGCTTATCTCTCTCTCCCCTTGCATTTGCCTTAGCCTAGGTTCCCAACTCCTTAGCCGAGGCTCCCAGCTCAGGCTGGGTGGATCACACTG
The DNA here is from genome assembly GCF_965140235.1 of Caretta caretta. NCBI lineage: Eukaryota > Metazoa > Chordata > Testudines > Cheloniidae > Caretta > Caretta caretta. The sequence goes on from NC_134209.1 coordinate 14,271,326, forward strand.
TTGTTCCAGTGACTTTCTAGGTGCTGAGCATCACCAGCCCAGAGCCCCAAAGGCACTTAGGTGTTATGAGTCTCACTGCAGCATCCTGCTATGGAAAAAAATCCAGCACTGTCTTCAGCGGGAGCTGCAGGTGCTCAGAAACTTTGAACCTCCACCCCAGGTATCTCAAGTTGAACACCAAAAACGGAGGCACTCCAAATTAATGGACAATTAAGCTTTCATCTCTCTGGGCTAGATACTCCAAAAAGCCCAGCTCCCACTTAGGTACCAAAATGAAGAGGCCACATTTTAAACAATGTTCAGCACCCAGTTTCTCCCATTGAAGAAATGTGCTTGTTTCTCTGATTGGCCATTGTGCTTTTCGATGCTGAGCGCTTTTGAAATTCTGGCCCTTGGCTGAGACCACAGACAGAAAATCAGTGGCAAAGGCTATGATAAAAAAGGCTTGAATCACACATCCCTGCATTAGGCCACAATGCGCTCTTAAGAGAGTGAGTGCGTTTGGCATTTGGATACAACCAAAAACCAAATTAGAAGTGGGCTGTAGACAAGGGCTACTAGTCATTCATTATTTTTAAGGACTGGAAATCATCTACAGCCTGGATATTATTGACCAACAGTTTAGAACCTAGATAGTTTCTTTGGTAACAAGACTATGCTGAAAGATATTTTTACAGTGTGGAGCCATAACAAAGGAGAGAAGGTGGGCAGGAAAAGATGAACTTTTATTTCTGAGACTGATATACAGAAAAAGGGACTAGATCCTCACCTGGTGTATGCTGTCACGTCTCCCTTGAAGCGAAAGGAGCTATGACAATTTACATCAGCGGAGGTGCCCCTCTTCAATCTCACTACAGTGCACCTTACTGCAGAATATTTTTTCCTATTTTATATGATAGGCCACGTACTCAGTTGATCTGAGCCAACGGTAGCTCCACAATGGAGCTATCCTTGTCTATAGCAGCTGAGGGTCTATCCCAACATGGGTGGTGGCTTTGTAGCCACTTTTCCGCTATCATGTTACTTCTAGGAATACTTTATTATTGTGGTAGAACCTAGGAACCCCAGTCATGGACTAGGACCCCGTTGTGCTAGGTGCTGTAGAAACAGAACAGAAAGTCAGTCCCTGCTCCAAAGAGATTTATAAGCAGGTTTAGTGTTATCATCATTGATTTTCTAGTGGAACATGTCTGAGGGGCAATTATTTTTGTGAAGGTCCAAATTTCTTGGTCAAGATATAGTCAAGTTCCAGACTCCAGAGAAAATAATACAAAAATAATAACAATAATTATAAGATGTATTAAATAAAAAGATTTTTTGGTCTGTTCAAAAGTGTCTGGCGGTCCTGATTTGGCCCACAGTCCGCCTATTGACTACCCCGGTCTAGTCCATCAGTCTGTCTGAGCAGCATTAATGCTACACAACAGCACTCATAGCATGCAATAGTATTTTTAGGAAGTGATCAGATCCCCTTGTTAGTTCCTTGAAGGGGGTCATATTTAACCTTTAGCAGTAACTCTGGTGAATGGATTTACTCACATTCAAAGTCACTTCTGTGTAAAAATGTCACATAAAAACATTTATAACACAGAGCTGTGAAGAACTCAGGAACACCTGGTTTTCAGTTAGTTTGAAAAGTTTCAAAACCTTGAGCGAGATCTCACTGACTGTTACTGTGAAACTTGCAAGAAAGAAAACAGAAGAACCAGAAGGCCCAGCTTTTGCAAGCATCTCCATTTACTTATTTGTAAGCACTCTTCAGTAATATCAGGGGTTCTAACTGAAGGCAGAGGTGGCATAGCATTAAGTCTGCCCTTCTGGAAATGGCTGTGATGAATATTTGCATACATTTGAACCAATCCCCTGGGATAGCATTTCTCTAACATCATTGAAAGCTGCCATCAGTTATGGAGCCTGTCTGTCAATTACCCTTTATAATCTTTTATATTGCTCTGGCAGCGTAAAGTTACCTTAATGAAGGTAGAAATAGCCCCCCTCCACCCTGAAAACACCCACTGTGCACAGGGCCTATCCATCTGATGTGGAACTGACAGAAGGGGGTCTAAGCTGACCTTGTTCCTAGCCAGCCTCCAAAACACAGCATGTGCCATGGCTGTGCTAGGGCGGGGAGTGACTACGGCTGAATCACTCTGCTATAGTCATTCCTTGATCACCAAGGCCCCAAATAACAGAATGGAGTAACTGAAAATTGAGACCAGGATGTCAGCAAGAGTCAGCCGCTAACAAACTGCATATCCTATCCACAGGGGTCACGCTCACTTTGCTGTTCTCTTCAGTTTAGACCATCTGGAATTGCAGCAGGAAATGGGTTGGACTCTTAGAAGTTGGCATATCTGATCCAGTTTGGTTAACACCAAGTTTGAATGGCATCTACATTCATGTCAGTTAACCTGACTTAATTGAGAATCAGTTAGCTGGAGTTATAACACAGTTGAAAACACTAGCCTGGGCAAGGCCTCTTAAATTCGAGCTGACACAAAATCTCTCTCCGAATTCCTGTCTCATTTTTAAGAACTGCTTGATATAATTTAACCAAACAAGATTTATTATTCACAAGGAAATTATATATAACTTTCCACAATCAGAATACAGCCTTTTTCCATTGGTGCCATCCAGTACCTCAGGACTCTGCCTGTCATTGGCATTTTAATAGGAATGCCTTAATTTTTTAAAGGTTTCAGAGAAGCAGCCGTGTTAGTCTGTATTTGCAAAAAGAAAAGGAGTACTAGTGGCACCTTAGAGACTAAGCAATTTATTTGAGCATAAGCTTTCGTGAGCTACAGCTCACTTCATCGCTAAGGTACTCTTATGCTCAGATAAATTGGTTAGTCTCTAAGGTGCCACTAGTACTCCTTTAATTTTTTAAAGTTATTTTTAATGACAAACCAAATCCAAAAACATACCTCCTGCCTGGGAACTTGGCTTCCTCCCCCATCCCTTTCATTATCATTACCTTTTATATCACAGTTCCCCTGCCAGGATCAGCAGCTGAAGGTATGTCTTCACTACACAGTTAACTTAGGCTTTAGCCACAAACCCCTACTGTCTACACAGAAAAAACTTCTTTTTTGAGGTGCTTTAAACCCAGGCTAGCTGATCTGGCTAGAGGTCTGGGTTAGAACCTGGCGCTGCTTTTCACTCAGGCTTGACCAGTACCCTTTGCAGTGAGAACACAGGCAAAATTACTTGAATGCTTATAGTCCTCCAATGCCTTCCCACCATTGCCCCTGAAGGACAGAGAATGAATCCTAGAGTGCTCAGCACAAAGACTCATGGGTGACATCCCCCCCCCCACACACACACAGGTGAATGCACAAACAGTGAGGATGAAGTAATAAGTGAGGGTTTTTCAGTTGGTCTACAACAGTCAAGACCACTATATGGCTGTCAGAGTCAAGGAGTTCCACTATGAAATCCAGGTGGAGTGAGGACTTGGTCTAGGGATTTCCAGGGGTATTAGGGTGCTGAGGGGCTTAGCAAGGGGCATCTTAGTGCATGCACACAGGTCACAAGAGTTAATGTAGTCTTGGACTGCAGCTTGTATACAGGGCCAGCAGAAGAAATGGGATGCCAATGGAGTGTCATGGAAGAGAGGGAGCACTTCCAGCCAGGTCGCGTCCTGGTGGAGCGAATATTCCCCCACTGAGTAGGAGAGCCCTTCCAGTATGGAACATTGCATTTGGGGTCTGTCTCTGATTTGTTCAGCCTATTCTGTCATCTCCTGGGCTAAAGAGAAGCAGATCAGATTAGATCAAGCAGGTCTTGGTGTGTTGTGGTCCAGTAGCAGAGGGCTGGGGCCGGCTGCACACAGGGAGACACTTTGGCAGTATTCAGAGGGGAAGCTGCTCCTCTTTTCTCACCAAGAGATGCAAGGGTCATGCTTCTCCAGCAAGGTGATGCCAGGAATTAGGTGGAAATGTGGAGCTGAATCACATTGAACTACAGCATTTCCTGATAGGCCCGGATTATGGCCTCAAGAGATACTAATTCCTGCATTCCTGGCCCTGAGGACAGGAGAGACCCATCTATCATCTCTACGAGGACTGATGTAGGCTTTAAAAGGAGGGGGATTTGTAGCATTCGAGCTGCTTTTGCATCTAGGAAGTTTTCGGTAGCCCCAGAATCAATCAGGGCTCACTGAGGGGGAATCAGTTTGGCCCCATCCACGGCATGTAACTTTATTTGTTCTTGGAAGCTGGGGAAGACCCGCGTGTCCTGGATCAGGTTTCTCTTGAGGGCTGTAGATATTTCCAGAGCATAGTGCCTTGGTCGTGTCCATGCTGGCTCACCCATCTGGCCAGGTCTCACTTTTTTCCTGACTCCGTGCAGGTTGAGGTCTGTGATGGGCAAGAAGCGATGGCCTGTCCTGCTGCTCCACAATGAAAGCATAACCTATTGTGCCGTTGTCGCTCCTTTTCTTCCAGGGTCAAGCGTCAGTGGCCCAGATCAACCAGCGCCAGTTCATGACTGGGCCCTGGGGGTTTTGGTGTAGGAGGTAGGTGAAGCGGTGGCAGGGTGCCCCTCCTCTCACTCACACAGACAGGTGTCGATGCAGGGAGAGAGGCCAATGAAAGCATCCGAGGTGGTTGGGGGCTCAGCGCGGGTGAGCTCGTCCTTTGCTTCTGCACTAAGTACACACTGAAAGTGATGCAGTTGGGCTGCCTCATTCCACTTTCATGTCAGCTGCAAGTTGCCAGAACTGGACAGCGCACGAGGCAGCTGGCCCTCGTCCTTGCTGGAGCCTTTGCCATGCAGCTTCTGCTCAAAGAGCGCCACGGTGGCAGTCAAAAATTGCAGAAAATACTCCCAGGAAGGCGTTCCAGTCCATTCACACTGGACTGATAAGAGTGGGCACCTCCTTCCAAAATCCAGAGCCAGGCTACAAGGTACTGCCTATGCAGTTTGCCCATAGCCAGAAGTACATGTCCAGGGTTGCTGACCTCTTGGCCACACCCCCGGTCCACTCACTAACTTCCCTCTGTACTAATGCAGAGAGAGTCTCTGTTGGGCTAGGTGCCATGGTTCTGGAGTTCTCCTGAATTCTGGGCCAATAGCTGCCATGGAGGGGACAGGTGGATTCTACCGTTAATTGCTAAATAAGGCCTCAGGATCCATTAGTAGCTATTCTTGCACCCATGCAGTCATACTGATTGTCATCTGGCCACACATAGGCACAGGGAGCCAGCTGTACCTTCTGCAAAGGCCAAAGTGTGGGGATCACTCAAATCAAGATGATGATTGAAGATGCTGCTGCTGCTGTAACATTTGTATTACAGTAGCACCTAAAAGCTATAACCAGATTGGGCCCCAATGTGCCAGGTGGTGCCCCAAAGAACTGACGGACAGAAAACAAGATGTGACAGATAGATGAGCCAAACTACCCGCCCAGAGTGAGGCTGGGGAGATGGGGTTACACAAAAATATAATGGGATGTGTGCAATTCTTAACCTGGTCAATGGCCATGGGCTCAGATTTCAGTAAATGCAAATATAGGCCGGTCAGCGAAAAAAGGAGTAAGGATGGTGAGGTGGGCAGATGGGAGTTCTGGGTTCTGTTCCCATTTCACTGTCACCTTGAACAAGTCTCAGAATCTTCCTGAGCCTCAGCTCCCGCTGTGCAACATGGAGATAACGATATTTACATACCACAGAAAGGTGTTGGGAGGATTAATTGATTAAAGCTTGTATATACATGACATAAAAGACCCACAGATTTTTGCTTCTGAAAAACAAACAGGTAAAACAGCCCACACTCTTGTTGTTTCTGGAAAAACAAAACCAACTCCCCACCCTGCCCCAAAAAAACAGACTTTTTTTTTTCAGTTTTATACGGGATGCTTAAAGCTGTAAGGCACAAGAAGCTGATCTTGCCCTCCAGATTTTACAGCCAATGCTCTGGCTGTAGTTTGCAATAAGTCTGGCCATTAATAAACTTGATAAATGCTCACAGTAAAGATGTGCTGAACAGTTCTACAAATATTTGCTTGGATGTGGAAGAAAAGAAAAAGCCCTTATGGTATGGGCAGGATGGGTGTTTTCCAAATCAGAGTGCGTATTGCTGTTGAAGGGAGCAATCACTCACAGTAAGATGGGTGTCCTTCTGCCAGGAAGGGGCTGATTCAGAAGCACTCTCAGGTAGCGCAGTGGGGATGAGGACCAGCAGCCCCTTGTGGCATGGAATCAGCAGCTCGCAGTAGGATCTCAGCACTTCACATCATGCTTCACATCACTCAGCTGCATGAGTCTTCCCACGCACTCAGGTGCGTGGGAAGACTCATGCAGCTGAGTGAGACAGCTAAGTCACCTTTGTGTATCCTCTGGAGTATATAGGGTTTGGATAGCATTCCTGTTAAATTGTTTGGGAACCCTTTAGAGGTGCTCCCATAGTTCTTGGAGCAAGTTAGAGGAGACCTTATAGCACCTTGCTGCAGCCTATCACCCTGTGTAAGCCTCCTGCAGGCCTGGTACAAAGGGGCAGCACAAGGATCTTTACTGTGCTGAGGCACAATGCACACAGCAACTCATGCTGGAGTGATATTGGGTTCGTAAAACAGGCTTTTAGTTACTTTGGATGTACTGGTTAAAGGTTAGACATAAGACACTCTTCGGGTGTGGATTTACACCATCTGTGGCCCCTTCATTGCTTGGATTCACTGGACCTTCACCTATTCATGAGACGATATTATTGAGGAGACTAAGAAGTCGATGTATCTGTGTGTTTAACCCATAGGGCCCATTGTGTAGGTGGAGAATTTTCATGTCAATTTGTTATTGCAGAGGTCTTTCAGCCCTATGTCCTTCCCTAGGTCCACAGCATCCCTGTGCCCCTCCACAGCCTTCCTTGTTTCCTTCTCCATTTGCACATTCTGGCTATTCAGATCAATTCCCCAAGGGCTACTGGAGCTCCAGCTTGAAATTCTACCACTAGCAAGTCCCTGTAGTTTCTGATCCTCATGTGCAACTGTCATGGAAACAAACCACTGATTGCTTTATGCAAATCCATCTTTGTTGTTTAGCATGCTGATGCTCTGAACCTTCAAAGAGACTCAGGACCCAATCATTGGTTACAGCTAAACACTTGTGTGTGTCTGGAGATAGGAAGTGGGAGATGGGCAGGCAGTGGTGGCAAGGCTGATGAGCAAACCAGCACATGCTGGCTCAGGGTAGGATGTCTCAGGATGAGGAGCAATGCTTGAACATTCCTGCTTTTCACAGCAGGAGCAGCACATGCTCTTTCAAAAATTCCAAGGCCAAAAGAGACCATTGTGAGCATCTAGTCTGACCTTTTGCATTACACAGGCCCTGGAACACCCCATGCATTCATTTCTGTTTGAACTAGAGCAGATCTTTTAGAAAAAAGCATCCAATCTTGCATCAAAAATTGCCAGTGATGGAGAATCCACAACAACCCTTGGTAAGTTGGCCCAATAGTTAATCACCTATACTATTGAAAATGTGCACCTCAGTTCCAGTCTGAATTTGTGTAGCTTCAACTTGAATCTTCTTCTAACTTTGTCTGCTAGACTGCAGAGTCCTTTTACTGTTGTAAACTATCATTTGCAGCTGATGGAAGGATACATGCCATTTGGCTGGGGGAATGGAGACGCCCTCTCCGTACTAACCCTGTCCCCATGGTAGATCAATAGAGCTAGCTGAAAAATCCCTGTTATAATTTCCAGGAAATTTTGCAAAACCTGTTTTTTCTTTTTAACTATGAAAAAAGGAGGGGTCAGTTAAAAACAATTCTTGTTTTGGTTTCCATTTTTTGTGTCGAGAAAGCAGAACTGTTTTATACATTTGCATTTTGACCCAAGAGCCATTTTTTGTCAAAAAAAAAAAAACACAAAAACATTTTGACAAAAACATTTGGAGCAGTTCCACCCCTGACAGAGTGCTATGGAAGGGTCAGGTCTTGCATCTGGCACTGGAGGGGATGAAAAGAAAGAAGCTCTTTCTGCGCTCTCCCCTACCCCGTCTTCTTGCACGCTGCATCTGTGACACTGACATCATCAGGTTGTAGTTATGCATCTTGGCATCACAACACCAGGAATCAACATGGCGTTTCACATTTTCCCACGAGATAGGTTTGCAGTACGTGGCACAATTCCATTAATTTCAGGATGATGGGGGATATGCTCCATTATTCCTCAGTATCCGGCCCTACCTCTTACACTAGTGGCACTGTAGGGTTCTGAGGCAATTATTGATGAATGTTGCAGGAATGTTGTAGTCAGTAAATCCAAATGTAGGGCTGGATCTGACTTCCCTTGAACTGAGTGGGAGACTTTCCATTGACTTCAGTGGAAGTTAGCTAAGAACTATTGTTATTAAGTCCACATCAGCAAAACAGCAGGAGAGTGTCGCTCTTATTTTGCTTCATCTGTGGGTCTTTCTAATTAAAGGCTTTGTGCAGAAGACACTAGAGCTATGAGACAAAAAAATTCTGTAGGGAGTTGGTATCATGGGAAGGAATGTTTGCAGTGTTCTTAAGGGCTGCTGAGAGTGGATTCTGCTGATGATTTCAGTGTCCTGAGGGATTTGATTTGAACATGAAACAATGCAAGACTGCTGAACACGACCCGTTTTGTACTCCTGCCATGTCAGCGCCTTAGGCAGCTGCTTAGAGTGAGAGCTAGCCCTGGGGGCTATCCTAGCCTTAGCAAACGTTTAGCTCGCATGGATTGTTCCACTGCATGTCGACAGTGTGCTGCTAACATCTTTGGACCAGATTGCGGCTGGCCCTTTGCAGGAACAAAGGATGGGAATGCATCCCCTCTTGGGCTCTTCATGGGCTACAAAGGCTTCCCTGGGGCACAAGGGCTTCTCAGGCTAATGCCTCCAAGGCTACTTTCTCCAAACAGGGAAGGAAGAGGTGCTTATAAAAAGGGCTAGAGCTGAGTGGCAAGAGCTTATTTTTTAGAGGTTGAGCCAATGGCTATTAAAGTCATTGAGTGCCCCCCACTGATTTCATTCCACATTGAACCAGGCCCTTAGGCCATAACTCTTCATGCAAACTTTGGCGTTCTTCATTGAAGAAGGGGCCTGATGACAATGAGCTGGAGTCAGATGTAATGCAAGTTCTCTGCCCATGGACCCCAATCCTGGCATGTCTAGGGCCTTTCCTGAACCAAGACTTCGTGAAACTGGTGCCAAAGCACCAAAGCTGAGCTTTAAAATCAGATCAAGATGGATGTGCCACTTCTGCACAAGCTTGTTCCCTGCTGAATTTTTTAAAAAATGTTGCAAACATAAGTGTGTGCTCCCAAATTAAGCCTTTCTACTGTATTCCACATCCCTAGGTGATGAAAGCAACTAAAATTCTAGCCCGTTGAGGATTGTTAATTGATCTACATTTTTGTTGGTTAACAGCAGTGGGCCTTTCTCATGAAAGTTTTTTTTCTGTATTAAATCTGTCCTAAGTCACTGTGTTTAAATCGCCTTAATACAAAATGATTACAGACCGGCTTTTACATCTTTTGTTATTAAATTTTGTTGTTTCTAATTGTTACCGCCTTATAAATAAATAATGAAAACATCTCTCATGAAACTTACATGAAAAGTTATTGCTTCTAAGGAGGCTAGATTTGCATTTTTTAAATTATTCAGCTTGCTTACCAATGTAAATGCCATTTTAAGTATTAATGATATTGATGTCACTGTGTATTATGTACAGGAAAAAAATTACTTTGCTGTCAATGTTCAGAATATCCTGTTGAAAAAGTATAGGCACTGGATATGCTGCATAGTGTGTGGGTGAGCAGAAAGGAAGAAAGCTAAAAGAAGAGCAAGAAAATCTTTTAACAGCCTGTCCTACTTAGAATGTAATTGAACTTAATGATGCTTAAAGACCTTTTGCAGGTCACATTTCTCTATACAGCAGTTAGTGGGTGTGGGTCATGGAGTGGCGCGGATAGCTCAGTGGGATAATTATGCCTTTCCAGGACTGACCCTTCATTTTCAGATGGCTGGCTCTGGCCATCACAACATTGTTCAAATGGCCAGAAGGTTATTGTTAGTAAACTGTGCTCAACATCTTCCGTAAGAAAAACAGGTAATTTGAATTATCCATGTGACACCTCTCCAGTGGTTACATATTCTCTTGTTGAAGATCTCAGCTTTAGTTTACCACGGATCTGGCTGAACTACTGACAGTGATTTATCCATATTGTCAAGTTGGGCAAAAAATTCAGCCCCTTTTTATTCATCAAGTTGAGCCCTTTTCTCAATGCCACATACCCAGGAGGAGAGCACAATTTGTACAAATGTATTTGTTATTCAGAATTGTTTGACACATCAGCCTCTGAATGGCTCACAAACTGTCCCCTGTGCATATCGGGGGAGGAGCACAATTTGCTACTCCAGTGGGCATCATTGGTCTGATAGGACCAGTCCCATGTGACTTGTCTCCTGATTAGATGATTTAACCTTTATAAATTGGAGGAAGGGCCTGAACAGCTCATTGAAGCTGGATTGTGTCAGGGAGAGATTGGGAACACTTTAGGAGTGGGGAGTAGCAAGGGCTGAGAAGGCCTAGGCACTTTAAGGCATTTCCTCTCTTCCACAGAACAAAGCAGTATATTCAGTCTGCATATATGGATTGTAGACTCCTGACTGAGGGGGAAAGAAAACCAAACCAGCTTATCGGCTATTTAGCTGATCTGGCACTCAATGTTCTCTTGACATTCTATTTTTCTTAGCTACTTGTGTGGTCTCTATTACCCAAGCACCTCACAATCTGTAGGGTACTTACCTTCTGACACCTCTGTGAGGCAGGGCTGTGCTGTTATCCCCATTGTATGGATGAGGAACTGAGGTGCAGAGAGACTACGAGTCATACCCCAGGTAACACAGGAGCTTGTGGCAGAGCTTGAACCTGGATCTCAGGAGTCCTAGGGTACCCCAGGCGCTAGGCCAGCCTCGCTGTCCGTTGCACAAGCTGATTGTGTTTGCACATCTGTGCACACTCCTCTTTGCACAGGCTGTGGCCACATATCCTTGTCTTTCTCATTGGCTCAACTGCCTCAGTGCCAGGCTGGCCACTGGCTGGGGAATGACAGCACTGGATAATGGCTGTGCTTTGTGTACCCTCCCCTATACACCAATGTTTAACATATCTGCCAAGCGACCGCATTGGTTTTACTGCTGTCCCTTTATGTCACCACCTCTCCCTTTTCAGTACAGTCAGCGTCACACTCACAGACCATGTAGCGTTTGGCTACCTGCGGCTGCTTTTCACGATTATGGGGACATTTGCACAACCTTATCTCACGTGTTTGAATAATTGCCAGTGGGAGTGAGAGGCTGCTTGTGGAAATGCTGTCCTACCGTTGTGAGCTATGGATGCCAAGAACCTAAAAGTGAATTAGTTCTCCATTACACGTGTAGGACAGCATTTCTTTTGGCTGGCTGCACTGCTGCAAGCCTCTCAACTCTCTGTCCTCCCACTGCTCCTCCTGATGTAGACAGGAGCTAGGACTACACAAACTGGGGACTGGTGGTGTGTGGTTGCCACGGTGTTCACTACTCACCACTAGAAGCGCCTCATGCTGGCTGCTCTGGGAATTAGCTCTCTCAGCCTGACACCCTCTTCTTGTGGTTCCTTGGCCCACAGTCTCACTCTGTCACTCCGTGGCCCCTCTCTTGCTCCTCAGGAGTTGCAGCACCTTGTCTTCATGGCTTAGCCCTCCAGCCAAGCCACAATGGTCCTCCACTTCTGAGGTTCTATCACAGTCCTCCACAGAGTCCCAGGCCGTCCTTAACTCCACTGGCTGCATCACTCCCTCAGTGACTAGGGAGAACTGTCCCTGACAGCCCTCAGAATCGCTGCCCAGATTGGGCCATTCACTCAGTGGCCAGTAGGGGAACCAGGCCCCATCTCTGTGCTGGGTTCTAGTCCAGGGCTGCCATAACCATACAGCTAAGGGTAGCCTAGAATTCCTCCTTAGCTGTAAGGGGTTAAGAAGCTCAGATAACTGGATTAGCACCTGACCAACAGGACCAATGGGGAAAGAAGATACTTTCAAAACTTGAGGGGCAGGGGATTGTGCTCTTTGTTTGTGTGTGTGTTCTCTTGGGACTGACAGGGGCCAGACAGAAATCCATCTTCTCCAACCCATCTTAATCCAAGACTCCAATATTGCAACCAGTATAGGTAAGCCAGGCAAGGTGGATTAGTTTATCTTTTGTTTTGCTTGTGAATTTTCCCTGTGCTAAGAGGGAGGTTTATTCCTGTTTTCTGTAACTTTAAGGTTTTTCTCAGAAAGGAATCCTCTGTGTTTTGAATCTGAATACCCTGTAAAGTATTTTCCATCCTGATTTTACAGAGATGATTTTTACCTTTCTTTTTTTTAATAAAATCCTTCTTTTAAGAACCTGACTGATTTTTCCATTATTCCAAGACCCAGGGCTTTGGGCCTTTGACCATTTTGTAAACAATTGGTTAGGATATTATTCTCAAGCCTCCCCAGAAAAGGGGGTGTAAGGGCTTGGGGGGATTGCTGAGGGAAGAGGAACTCCAAGTGGTCCTTTTCCCTGGTTCTTTATTAAATCACTTGGTGATGGCAGCATACTGTTCAAGGACAAGGCGGAATTTGTGCCTTGGGAAAGCTTTTAACCTAAGCTGGTAAAAATAAGCTTAGAGGGTCTTTCATGCGGATCCCCACATCTGTATCCCAGAGTTCAGAGTGGGGAAGGAACCCTGACAAGGGCCCTATCTCTGGCAACCAAGGTATGGACAACCCCAAACCTTCCTGCCTCTCCCTTGGACTACTTCCTACCTTGCCTATCCCAGGCTCTCCTTCCCCATCCTTCTAGCCAAACCCCTTTCCTCTGGGTCTGCTAGATAAACCCTTCCTCTTTGGTCTCAAGATCTGTCTCTCTCTTGTCTCAGGGAGAGTGACTTCAACCATCTTTTCTGCAGCCCCACTTCTGCTACCAGCTCCCTTGTTTTCCGAAAGCCGCTCCTGGTCCTCCATAGGTGAGCTTCCATGAATTGAGTCAACAGTGTGCCCTTGTTGCCAAGAAGGCCAATGGCATTTTGGGATGTATAAGTAGGGGCACTGCCAGCAGATCGACACTGGTGAGGCCTCATCTGGAGTACTGTGTCCAGTTTTGGGCCCCACACTACAAGAAGGAGGTGGAAAAATTGGAAAGAGTCCAGCAGAGGGCAACAAAAATGATTAGGGGACTGGAACACATGACTTATGAGGAGAGGCTGAGGGAACTGGGGATGTTTAGTCTACGGAAGAGAAGAATGAGGGGGATTTGATAGCTGCTTTCAACTACCTGAAAGGGGGTTCCAAAGAGGATGGATCTAGACTGTTCTCAGTGGTAGCTGATGACAGAACAAGGAGTAATGGTCTCAAGTTGCAGTGGGGGAGATTTAGGTTGGATATTAGGAAAAACTTTTTCACTAAGAGGGTGGTGAAACACTGGAATGCGTTACCTAGGGAGGTGGTGGAATCTCCTTCCTTAGAAGTTTTTAAGGTCAGGCTTGACAAAGCCCTAGCTGGGATGATTTAATTGGGGATCGGTCCTGCTTTGAGCAGGGGGTTGGACTAGATGACCTCCTGAGGTCCCTTCCAACCCTGATATTCTATGATTCTATGAATTATAGCTCTTCTCTCACCATAAATTCTCACCCCAGCTTGCAGCCTACTAGGTTCATTGGCCCAGCTGGCCTACATTAACCCCTTCAGGATGAGTGTGGGGAGAACACTCCATCACAGGGTTCAAGGCATGGGAGTTGCCTAGTCGAGTGTGTGTATCTATAAAATGGGATTTTGGAAACACACCTTTTACTTAACCCTGAATCCCAGACAAGCAGTTGCAGTGTGACAGAGTCCTGGGGCCGGACCCAGATGGTAGAGGAATGTAAAAGGGCTGTTTCAGTTGAGACTGGAAGTTGCTCTAGGCAAAGCTTTGATTCCATTTCTTATCTCATTCTAAAGCATAGTATACGATTATAAAATGGGCTGGGGACACAGATCAAGGTTCGGCTTTAATGTCATCTCTGGGGTTTACAGAGCACACTATATGTGATTAAGTCAGTTAAGAGTGTGCATCTGTTTTAGAGCCGGACATAATAGATGTCCCAGCTCCGGTCTAAAACCCACCACAGCTAGCTCTCTGTTCTCTGGTGCTAAGCCGTAAAGGAGGGATGAGTAACTTACAAATACTGTATTATGAGTGGGAGTTACCAGCTTGCAAAGTGAAGGGTGTCTTTAACTTGGCAGAATCTATTTTATTGGCTCAGTGTACAGGTAGTAAAGGGCTAAGTCTGATCTTTGTGCCCATCTGTATTTTGTTATTTTAGTTGGTTTATTCTTCACAAACTTTAACCTGATGAAATTGAGGTTTTGAGCTTTCATCGCTGTCAAACTATAGAGAGGTTTCAAAGTAGCAGCTGTGTTAGTCTGTATTCACAAAAAGAAAAGGAGTACTTGTGGGCACCTTAGAGACTAACCAACTTATTTGAGCATAAGCTTTCGTGAGCTACAGCTCACTTCATCGGCTGCATAAAGTGGAAAATACAGTGGGGAGATTTATATACACACAGACCATGAAAAAATGGATGTTTATCATACACATTGTAAGGAGAGTGAAACTATAGAGAAGCATTCACAAAAGAGTGTCCAGAGGTCTGGAGGAAAGAAGCTATTGTTTGCAGTTTTAGCCATCAAACTTCTATCATTTGAGATCACTCTCCATTATAGAGTTGGCCCTTTTTCAGGTTGCGCATTTATCTCTGTTGGGTGTAGTTTGGCTTCATTACGATTGTCACGCTGTCTGGAGTGGCTCACAACCGAGAGTGCCTACTGCAGGGCAGCCTGCTGGAAGTAGGGCAGACACCCCAGTCTGGTGGTGTGGTCTATAATTATCTTTCACCAGCCCAGTAACAAATGTGAACTCCCACAGTACTCCAATAGTCTTATCATGAAGTCACAGACAGTCCAGTCAATCCCCTAAAACAGTCCAGTCAATCTTGCCACCCAGGCAAGCTGGACTATGTGATAAACAGTCACTCACACCAAAAATTACAAAATATTTCAGGTTACACCCAGTCCCAAGAGACCTGTCACTCACCAAGGTGAATTTGCATCCTAGATCTCACACCAAAACACTGGCATCTCATTCTATAGTAAACTAATAAAAGATTTATTAGCTGAGAAAAAGGGAATGAGAGTTACTGAAAGCTTAAGCAGGTGTAATATATGTACAGGTGAGTCAGTCTATAATTCCAAATGGTAGCAGAGATGTAATAATCTGCCAGTTTCCCAAAGTCTCTCAGGGCTATCCAGAATAACTCTGGGGATCTCTGTCTTTTCATTCAGTTTTCTGCCCTGTTAGAGAGCAGAGATGAAGCATTTTTCCTTGTGTCCCTACTTATAGCTTCTTCTCATAGAAAGCAAAAGCTGACAAGGTCACTACTTACCAGGGCTCTTTCTTTGAGAATGGTGAGTGAGGAATGCTTTTGGAGTCTTTGGTCTCCGATTATCACACACAGTGACCATTTGCTTCAAAATTAACTTTCTCCTGTTAAAGTCCTTCATTTGAATTACACTAGGCTTCTTTCTCGTTTGATGGGGTATTCAATACAGGGGTATATACAATGTAAATGTTTCCTATTGCATTATAACAGGGCACAGATAAGTTAAAACAGTGCATGCAGCATGTCATTAGTTTTCATGAAGTTTAAACTCCAAACACATTCTTATACATTTAACAATCACTTTGATCTATACTAATACACAACTGAATTGGCCTGGCTTCCAGCTATGAATTTGTCAGTGTTCTGTGAGGCCTGGGGCTTTGGCATGAGCTGGCACCTTGTCTGCCAGCATCACAACCATCGCTGTAGTGCGATGATTTGTAACAGATAGCCATTCCAGTATCACTGATACATTCTGGCTGTCAGATTTAAAAGTGCACAATCACCTCTAGGCATGCAATTTGTGGCACACGGAAATATAGCTCTTAAGAATGGCCATATTGGGTCAGACCAAAGGTCCATCTAGCCCAGTATCCTGTTTTCCGACAGTGGCCAATGCCAGGTGCCCCAGAGGGAATGAACAGAACAACTAATCATCAAGTGATCCAGCCCCTGTCACCCATCCCAGCTTCTGGCAAACAGAGGTTAGGGACACCATCCCTGCCCATCCTGGCTAACAGCCATTGATGGACCTATCCTCCATGAATTTATCTACTTGATTTCTGAGATGAAGCATTGGGATGTCAGAGGGGAGCAGAAACTTTCAGCAAATGCCCTGTGAAGGGGTTGATTCACTGCTGGAGCATCTCCTTCAGCCAGGTGTTGTGCAGGGGTTCTCTCCCTGTCTGGTGCCCCTTGCCGATGGTTGCTCTTCTGGAAATTCAACCCTCCTGCCAGGTCACAATTTAGTCCACTCCTTGCATGAACAGCATCTGTCAGCATGAACAGCACGAACAGTGTCTGTCAGAAAATAGTCTGATATCTTTGCTAAGGTCTTTGGCCCCAACTCCTGGCTCTGTGGGCCTTGTGTCTCAGGGCTCTGAAAAGCCTTATTCCCATCTCAGGGGCCTTCATACAACCCGACCAGTGGGTAGGAGGTGAACCCAGGCCCTCCCACAAACCCAGGCTCCAGCCCAGGGACCCTGTAACTGGCAGCCAAGGTTTGCTCATGTCACCTCCTTACTACAGCTTCCCTGGAGTTCTTCCCACTCAGCCTGTCTCAGGCTTTCTCCCCCACAAACTCTCTAAGCTAATGCTGTTTCAGGGCTGGGACTGTCAAGGTGCTCCCTTACATCCCCTCACAAACTCCCCAATCATAAAATACAAACTTAAACCCACTTTAGCCCTCCTTGGACTTGACTTTACTCCTCTCTCAGCCTGTTTTGCTCTGTTCCTGACTGAATGGAATTCAGGTGCACATTTCTAACAATGAGAGTAATGAACTGCGGGAACAACTTACTGAGTGTTGTGGAAATTTTGGAATCAAGCTGGGAGGTTTCTCTGAAAGGGCAGTCCGGCGGCCTGAGCTACACAGATTGGGTGGTCACAATGGTCCCTTCCAGCCTTGGAGTCTATGAATACTTATGAATACAATAGTTCCAGCGCCAGCCCTTCTGTCAGGGCTTCCCACAGGATCCGTCTTCGCCCTGGTGGCTCTGTCGCTGCACTGTGCACCCTCTGTTCAGGCAAAGATCCCAGGGCCACCTCTCCCTACTCTGTGCCCAGAGAGTGACTGCAGACCGTCTCCCGGGAGCCCCCTTCTGCTCACAACTTCCTGCTTTTTTAGTCACCACCCAACTCTCTCCCCTTTGGGATTCATGTTTAATTAAGTCTGGCTCTCCCTTCAGGACAGCCAGGTAACATAATGCCCCCCACATGCTCCCCCCACAGGGAAAATAAGTCACAAAGCCATTGATTTTTGATGGAGGTAATGTGGCTAATAGATAACCTACTGGACTATGACTCAGGAGACATAGGGTCTATTCCTGGCTCTGCCAATAGCCCCGTCAGTGACCTGAGACAAGATACGTCCCCTCCCTGTGACTCAGTCTCCCCATATGTATAATGGGGGAATGATGCTGACCTCCTCTGTAAAGCATTTTGAGATCTCCTGATGAGAAGTGCAGTATAAGAGCTAGGGATTACTATTAGAGCCATTCGGGCTCAAAATGGGTCTAACTGCTAAGCTATGGAGCACTGGCTCCATCCTGGGGGCTCCCAGATGGTGTGGTGTCTGACTGGGAAAACCAATCTGAGGCAATGGCATGACTTACATCTTAGGCCTATAACAAAGACCATTGAGCAAACTGGCAATTAGGCCTAGACACACACTGGGAGGGTTGGGTTTTTACAAAATCCAGCTTCTCTGAGAAAGGAGGTGAAAGTCTCTGGGAGACAAACAAAAGCCAGGATGGCTCCCAAAAGCTCTTTGGCTTCCTAAAAGAGTGTAAGTGTGTTGTACGCCTGCAATCTATGATCAACGCCTATCTAACTTAGCTTATAGTGAAGCCTGAGTTTAGTTGAGACTAAATGTGTGTGTCAGCTTTTTGCTGTTTTAAAATTCCTTTTCTCTAATGCTTTGCAAAAAACAAATACTTTGTTTTAAGAAGGCTGTTGTGAGAAGATCCTCAAATGTGCTTAGATGCCAAACTTCCCATGCGAGTTAGGCGCCTAAACATCTTTGAGGATCTGGGTCTTTCTCCCTCCCTCCCTAGTCTCTGGAGTGAAGAAATGCAGGGCCCCCAAACTCAGTTGGATGGTAGGATGGTACAGGGGTGGTATTCTTGGGAAGTATCTGTGGGTCCCAGCTTACGAGTGGAAGAAACATAAGATCCCCCCCCCCCAGCAGGTAAGAGCAAGAGGCCCAAGATATGAAACCAGAAAGGGGACAGAGATGCAGCTAGCCCTGCAGCCATGACAGTTGGCCTATATTTAGAGTCTCAGCAGGAGAAGTTAACTACAAAGTTTAGCCCACTTATCTGTGTCCTATGCTGCACCCCACATGTAGGGAAAGTGTAACTGGATTAGGCTCACTGACTCCAGTATGTGTAGTAGAAAGGAAACATTAATTTGTTTGTTTTGAATACAGCTGTGCAAATACTGCCAAGCAGTCCCACTCATGTTCACTGACACTTCCTTGGACAGTGTTTGCATGCCATGTGTGTTTTTCCCCCCCAATCTACAAGTTTACCTGACAGATTGTTTGCCAAAGCAAGCCCATTTTAATTGTCTGCAGAAGGATAGTCACTACGAGTGAATTTCATAACATTAAATAGTCACACTTAACAACCCAACTAAAGAGTTGAGCTCATTTAATCAAGGGCCAGAAACACACCATGGAACCTATGTCCAATCTTGTAGTTCAAAACAAGCAAAAGAACAGTAATTATTCAACAAAGACACGGTGAATCCTGATCCTACAGATCACCAGGAAGTGATTTCCTGTCTCACAGGAGATACAGGGAGCCTTCTGAGAGATGTCTAATTCTGCTATCTCATTGCTCTGCTCTGTGCATTGGCCAGGAGCTCCAGGGTCCATCTCACTGGGTGCTGCCATGATCATGCTTGTGCTGGGGAGAGCCATCATTAGAGAGCCCAGAAGAAACCTGCCTCCGTCCTCTGCCATTGACAGCAGCAGCTAAATGAGGCAGCCCCCCACAGTGGCAAGTATGCAAAATTAAGGGAGGTTTGACATACAAAATTCAAGTAGTTTTTCAAGCCAATGCAAAATAATCAGGCTGTTGCTAAGCATTGTGCCTAATGTTTCATTAGCAATAATTGATGGCATCAGGCAGGCAGCATTGGCAGAAACAGAACTTTGTAAAGCACACTGAGAGCTCAGAGTAACATGCAGGGGCTCTAATGTTTGTGTGCTAGCAGCCTGGCTCAAGCTTGCATTCCTGAGCACTGGTGTCAAACAAACTAGGTCCCTTCCTGACACGTGACCCTCTTTCCTCAGTTCTACTAATCATACTACCCTTAAGGGGAAAAGCCTCCCCTACTTCTTACGAATGCCACTGCATCCAACAGCTTTGAATACAGTCTTTGTTTTGAGGGAATATATCTGCTAATACGACCAGCAATTCAATTATTAATACTGCTGATATTTATATTGTAATCATTAGTTTTCAGAGTTAACACTCAGCTGAAATGATTCAGGACCATGCACACCACTTCATGGCAGAGCTGGAAGGCTTTCTTCTCAGGAATGATAGGATGTTAAAAAAAGAAAAGAAAATAAATCTTACGTTCTGCATAATCCTTAACTGTTATGGGATGATGAGTAATACAGAAATGGGCCAGATTCAGCATGCTGGCCAAAGAATCTGACAGCCAAAGCCTAGCAAATAAGAATTTTAATCCAGTCCATCAAAGACACAGAAGAGAACTATAAAAACTGGCCAGTGATTCAGCAGAAAACTGCCTTCTATTAGAGTCCTGAACATTGGCTTTTTTCATGTGTTTCATTTTCCACAGCCACTTCATCTACCTGTACCTCAGCTCCATATTTGAAAAATGGAGCAATACCTTGCTACCTCTTGGGGCATTAGTGATCGCACAGCCCTTGGACGCTGCAGGGGTGAAGGTCACATAAGTACCTAGTTGGATGGCACACAACATGAAGCAACAGCAAAATGCTAATGCTGCCAAGATATGCCAAAAGCCACACGTCAAATTAAGCCAAGAGAACAATGCGCAAGAAGAAGCAGTTTGTAGAACAGTTTTATTTTAGTGGTTGCTATGGAAAAACTGTTATCAACAGATAAGTTCCCCAAGTTACGGTAAATGTTAATAAAACATACAGATGCCATACACTGAGACATCACAGCCCACCTTATTTCCCAAAGAGCCCCACTGGTTTCAGTGTGACTACACAGAGTAAAATACTACTCAGTATTATGAGTAAGGATGGCAGAATTGGCCCAGAAGAATATCAAAGTTACGTAAAAGTTGCTTCTTTAAGCATCTTTGAAGTCATGTAGGGAAGTGTACCAATGCTGGCATTTTTTGTTTTTGCTTAATCCTAGCTTTTCATATCAATTATAGAGTCTTCAAAGCAGTGTTTGAAATCAAGCATGTTTCAAGCGTCTGTCTCAGCAAATTATATTCAAGCACATTGACATGATAAGAGAGATCAATTCTTAACTTATGGGTATTAAAAATACATGCCACTACATGTACCCATCAGTTACTTAAATATGGAGACATTAGCCATTAAAGAGCTTCCAACACCTCTAGGAAAACTTTGAAAAACAGTCTGTTTAGAAACATTTCTTTTATAAATTATAGATTTCTGTATTTTTTTCTTCTCTCGTTCCAAATAGGAACATCTGCATGAAAATAAGATCTCTGTTCCTTGCAGTCCATCTGCTGCTGCTGTTTCTCCACCTGCAGTTATAAATCTCAATTTTTTACATCCCAATTGGTTGCTGTGGATATGACTAGCATGTTACTTCTAAAAGTTTGTCATTTCAGGTGGGAACTGATCTATCAAAGCAGATGAATTTAGAGGAAACAATGATCCTATATTTATTCAGATGTTCTTTAATAAAAGCAAGACAGAAAATAATACCTATCTGCTGATTGTCTAGGAATAGAATGTTTTTATTAGACTTCCACAAAACGGCAGCTCCACTTAAAAGGGGTTATTCCTTACCAATCTGATAATGAGAAACGAAATGACACTGAAATTCAGCCTATCCCAGAACTTAGGGTTATAAGGTTAAACTTCACATTATAATGCAACAATTAGTTATCCATAACTCCCTACTAAATGTTTATTTGTTAGGGCTGAATTGCTGCAGGTTATATACTTTGATTAATTTACACTGAATCTGTATATAGATGTTTCAGTCAAAGCACCCTTTGTTGTATTTCTGTCACTTGTAATTAAACGGCATTTAAGTTCATGTAGGAAAAATGTGAATCTAACAATTTGCCCTAATGTGTAGCACAGAAGCAAAATGTCACATTTTATTCAGCTGTAAAAGCAAACTGATAATCAAGTGGAAATGTTACTGTTCTAGACAATAAGTTCTATGGTTTCAAAAGGAAATGAGACCAAGTGCATTAATATGAAAGACCATGAATGAAATCACAAGGAAAGAATCAGAATTCTGATCCAATCTCATGGAGCAAAGAAGATGGAAATTCTAGACTATGTCTTTCTACAAGGTCAAGTAGCAGGAAGGCTTCAGCAGATGGCTAGAGAAAGCAATTTGATGGGGAAAGATGACAGAGTGCATAAGTCTGTGGGTTCAGGTATAAAGGATCTAGTCAAGTTAGCATGAATTGTAGAGGACATTTTAGCTCCAATATTAAAGATTTCCCCATAGCCAATTTAGAGTTCTGTATGTAAGCAAAGGCTGCAGTAGATTCTATGTATGTCATGTGGGCTATCAGCTTTTGTTCTATGTGTGGCTGGGAAGTGGAAAGTGAATGCAGTGCTGTGTGTTCACTGTGATATTTTTAGCGTTCTCAATGCTTTCCTTTCCTTGAGTGCACTTCCTTTTACCTGACCGCATGGCCAGCCTGTTTCATCAACCACCAGCTGGCTTAAGCATAATCTTACATAATATTTCTAAAGTCTTCCTGCCAATGCTGAGTGTGGAAATATATGATCCGAAGTTGTGAAGCTGCCAAAGAGATGACAGTCCCTATAATTTACCTGATAAAAGCCTGGTTTTACAGGGGACACCTTAATAAATATAATGACAAGATATTCCCAGCGAGATGCTTTCAAGTGCTCAGATTGCATTCTGTCTGTAAAACTTGCTCAGAAATTAAAATAAATTGATGATTATAAGATGATCACAGTATATAGTATGCACATTGTCTTTCAGGGGATTTTTTTAAATTGCTGGGAAGTGGGAGAAAGGCACTTTTGAAAATCTCCCCATTTGTAGTTACATTAATATATTTAGCCTAAGTGATTGAGAAGCACAGGCCAATCAAAAAATCAATCAGGCATGTGCTCCTAAATCCTTTAGGCGTTTTTGCAGATCTCCTCAAGGCTGAGTATCTATCCAACCACTTGCACACACATATAAAATGGACACAGTGTTGTACATATTTAATTCTGTCTCTCAGCTTCATCTTTCTTTGTTGCTTATCTGATGAGACTGTAAATTCTTTGGGGCAAAGACCATGTTTGCTCTGTGTTTGTTCAGGGCCCAGCATAAAGTGGCCCCGTCCAGATCAGGGTCTCTGGGGCCTACCATAATATGAATTTTAAATGTCAGTTAGTCATTTCTGGATTTTCAAAAAACCAAACAATTTGTTATTTTTTTTAAATCTGGAGAATTCACCACATGAAACTCTTGCTGACTGAAGATGACAGGACCTGAAATTCTTCTGCATGGAAAAATATAATACAGTGGAAGTGGTGTCAAATCATGCTCAAGAAGGAGATCTCTCACTATCCAGGAATGAGTGAAAGGGTTTAAAGCTGGACTAAAAGTACTCTGTGTTGGAAGGAGCCACCAGATAAGAGAAGAGCATCTTAAGAGCTTGGAGATGGGGGCAGTATGAGGAAAAGCCATGGCAGCGTGGCCAGTCACAGATGCATTGGCTTCTTCCCTCTTAAAGGGTGAGTGCCACTACCTGACATCCCACAAACCCAGGTATTCTGATTGTGACAGGTTTCAGTCGGTCCTCCAAGCCCCTAGGGGACGATGGAGAGCTATGGTCCCACTGGCAGGCCTTAGTCACACCTTTCGGGCGCTGGGGAATTAGCGGGAAAGGTGTGCTGGCCCGAGTCCGCGGCGCGCCCCTCAGGCAGGGGGAGCAGCGGCCCGAGTCCGCGGCGCGCCCCTCAGGCAGGGGGAGCGGGGAGCGGCGGCCCGAGTCCGCGGCGCGCCCCTCAGGCAGGGGGAGCGGGGAGCGGGGGCCCGAGTCCGCGGCGCGCCCCTCAGGCAGGGGGAGCGGGGGCCCGAGTCCGCGGCGCGCCCCTCAGGCAGGGGGAGCGGAGGCCCGAGTCCGCGGCGCGCCCCTCAGGCAGGGGGAGCGGGGAGCGGGGGCTCGAGTCCGCGGCGCGCCCCTCAGGCAGGGGGAGCGGCGGCCCGAGTCCGCGGCGCGCCCCTCAGGCAGGGGGAGCGGGGAGCGGGGGCCCGAGTCCGCGGCGCGCCCCTCAGGCAGGGGGAGCGGCGGCCCGAGTCCGCGGCGCGCCCCTCAGGCAGGGGGAGCGGGGGCCCGAGTCCGCGGCGCGCCCCTCAGGCAGGGGGAGCGGGGAGCGGTGGCCCGAGTCCGCGGCGCGCCCCTCAGGCAGGGGGAGCGGGGGCCCGAGTCCGCGGCGCGCCCCTCAGGCAGGGGGAGCGGGGAGCGGCAGCCCGAGTCCGCGGCGCGCCCCTCAGGCAGGGGGAGCGGCGGCCCGAGTCCGCGGCGCGCCCCTCAGGCAGGGGGAGCGGCGGCCCGAGTCCGCGGCGCGCCCCTCAGGCAGGGGGAGCGCCGGTATGGGTTTGTAGCACACAGTTCTGCTACCCAAGGCCGGCTGGCCGGGGTAGGGGAACGCAGGCCCACCCAACTCCACTGTGTTCCAGCCCAGGGCCCTGACAGTGGTGGGGGGCGAAGTTCCCGCTGCTGGGTCAGCGGGGGGCCATCCGCGCCCGCTGACCAAACACACCCACCTCACGGTGCAGTTCTGCACCTAGGCTACTTCCTACCCGGTCTCTCCAGCGGGTCTCTCCGGTCCCTCCAGCTCATCCGGGTATCCCGCTGCGGGCAGCTCCAGCTCCCGCTCTGTGTCGGACTCACGCTGGCCTGGGCTACAGCCGGGCCCCTCCAGGTCCTCCGGGCACTCAGCGGCTGGCAGTCCTGGTCGCCACAGGCCTTCCTCCTGGTCAGGTTCCTCCTGGGTCAGCAGCAGGATCGCGAGGGAGCAGCCAGCAGCCTGTGTCTGTCTCCCACCCTGGTGCTCTCCTCACTGGGCAAAGGGCCCCACCCTTCGTACTTCCTGTCCCACCCCTCCCCTTCCGGGGACTGGCGTAAACTTGGTCTGGCCCCGCCCACTCAGGCTGAGAGGGTGGCTCTTTACCCTCTGGTTCGGAGGGGAGTCACCCTGGCTCCCTACACTGATATAGACAGAGCAGCTTTGGCTTCAGTGGGAGACTTGAGTGAAGGGATAAGGAGGAAGAGACAGCACTAAACCACTGAGATGAAAATCCAAAGATTGCACTGAATTTCAATAAACCTTTTATATATATATTTCTTTTTTTATTGTGTATTTCAACTTTTGCTACAAAATCAGCTGCATGTGAGGAAAATATTCCTGCTTGCCTCTGTGTGCATTAAGTTCTTCCATAAGGTGCTTTTTATAGGAGCTAATGCCTTCCTTTTTACACAGACTAATACATGCTCCAGTAGCAAAAGAGCAGTTGAAGGTGGTAGGGAGGAAAGACCTCAGAGACAGGAGGCAACAGCTGAGGCTGGAAATGAATCTCAGGGTAAATTTTTCAAAGGAGCTGAAGTCCAATTGGAAGTGACTGGGAATGAGGGGGTCAGATTTTCAAAGGTATTTTGGTGCTTAATTCCTATTTGTTTCAATTGGCATCTAAATAACTTTGAAAATCTGACCATAGATGCTTAAGTAGAGTTGAATGAAAAAAGTTTGGAGTTTTTTTTCCACAGAAAATTTCAACAAAAATTAAGCGGGGAAAAAAGTCAAAATTTCACACAGAAAATTTTAACTTTGCATTGAAAAAACGAAAAATTTTATTCCAAAACCAAAAAGAAAAAAAGTTTGAATTTTTTTGATTAAAAGTCAAAATTTGTCATAGAAATCAGAAACATTACACACACACACACATACACACACACACAATGTTTAGTCAAAAACTCAACATTTAAAAAAACATGTTTCAATGAACCCTACTCCTATGGCACTTAGGTGCTTTTGACAATTTCACCCTCAGTCATGAAGTATGTTTGCACACTGAACTGTTCAGCTAGGTGTTACCAATGTAACGAGGAGGTTTGCTCATGGTTCAGGGAGAAATAAAGTACCAGAGTTCTCAAAGCAGCACCAGAGTTGGGTGTCTGTTTGAGCTTCAAAACGAAGGCCATAGCAAACTCCTCAAAGTGCTCAGAGCAGAAAGTGAAGGGAGAGCAAACGTGGGAAGGGATAAAACAACAACATCTTTAGTGATGACTGATAAACAACAGTGGACTCTTTGTACTCCAGAGAGAGGGGGAGGTTTAGATGGTGGTGAGCCAAAGCCTTCCACTGGTATCTGTGGCTGAGTTCTGGTTCTTGCCACACTATCCATGTGTCTGCTGGCAGACCTGAGTTCATAAACATGTTTGGTACCAAGCTGAGTGGCTACTGTCAGTGAAGGTACCAAAAGAGAGAGCTGCATTGTGATCAAAGGGTGAGGAAAGGATACTAAAAGATACTCTGTCAATAGATGGATAAAGTGATAGGCTCATTGAACGAGGCTAGAATGAACTATAGCTTGCAAACCATTCCATTTTGGATTGTGCTGTTCACACATCACCGTGGCCATAATTTTCAAACCTGGGCCCCCAGATTTTCAAACGCGGGTGTCTAAAGTTAAGTTCCTAGGTCCATATTTAGAAACATAAACAAATGGCCTCATTTGCAGAGTTGTTGAGAGTGGGTGAGGATCAGTACTTCTAAAAATTAACCCACTTATGTAGATGTCTCAATAGGGATTTAGGCATAAACTTTAGGCACCCAGGTTTGAACATTTTGGCCAGTAATATTAAAGTTCAGACAGGATGCAAAGAGAGTAGAGATAAGCATATAATTAATACTTCCATATTGATGAAAGGAACGAGCCGTCACACTCCACTTTTCATAAGGGACTCTATGTATGTAACACTACATTTTCACACATATATTTGACCTGTTTCTCGTACTCAATGTAATTTTTCCCCTTGGTGCAGCACTGGCCATCTTTTTTAACCATCTGAATCCAAATCTCCAGCCCCTCAGTGTAATTCTTTGTTACTCTAAGTGCTAACAAGAAGAATAGACTCTGGAATAAATCAATATTTTTAAACACACCAGACTCAAGTACAATGAGTCTCCTTTGCAGCATCTCTGCAGCTGTTTATGTTCTAAATTTGAAAATGAAGCCACAATGTCATGATAGGTTGCTACATTTCTTAAATTCCCTGAGCACATAGGCTTCCAAACACAATAGTTCCCCACAGGCCTGGTGAAAAACCCATCAAAGGCAAAGGAAATCTATCCATTAACTTTAATGGGCTTTGGATCACATCCTGTAGCTGTAGCCATACCTTTTGCTATGAAACGCAGAGCCATGAAGATCTCACCTATTACAATAGAGAAAGAAGCTGGTTTTGAAAACATTTTCTAGGGACACTGTCAAGGATACAGCTGTGTTTCAAGCACTTGGCTCAGAATGCATGGAAA
Organism: Caretta caretta; assembly: GCF_965140235.1. Taxonomy (NCBI): domain Eukaryota; kingdom Metazoa; phylum Chordata; order Testudines; family Cheloniidae; genus Caretta; species Caretta caretta. Next base: position 14,298,231 of record NC_134209.1, read on the forward strand.
GGTTTGAGTAGCTACGGTTGATGTGAGCTCTGGACGTACTCATGTCCCCTGGCGAGGCTGGAACTGGATCAACAGGGCAGATATAACTTTACCTGGGGAAAGGAGCAAAAGACCGAGAGAGCCTAACAATGAAGAGATTATGGGCCATACAACACCCACTCACGGGAATGGGGACAGGTTAGCCAGACATTTTTGTTGGGCTAGCACAGCGCACCCTCAGCACTACAGGAAGAAGTTTCGGCCTCAGTAGGTTCGCCTCAAACTTGATGACAGGTTTCAGAGGAGCAGCCGTGTGAGTCTGTATCCGCCAACAGAACAGGAGGACTTGTGGCACCTTAGAGACTTACCAATTTATTTGAGCATAAGCTTTCGTGAGCTACAGCTCACGTCATTGGATGCATGGAGTGGAAAATACAGTGGGGAGATTTATATACACAGAGAACATGAAACAGTGGGTGTTACCATACACACTGTAACCAGAGTGATCAGGTAAGGTGAGCTATTACCTTCCTACCAAGACAACAAAAAGAAGGATTCTGGGTGGACTCCTCCTGAAGGTCGAAACAACAGACTGGACTTCTACATAGAGTGCTTCAGCCGACATGCAAGGTCTGAAATAGTGGAAAAGCAGCATCACTTGCCCCATAACCTCAGCCGTGCAGAACACAATGCCATCCACAGCCTCAGAAACAACTCTGACATCATAATCAAAAAGGCTGACAAAGGAGGTGCTGTAGTCATCATGAATAGGTCGGAATATGAACAAGAGGCTGCTAGGCATCTCTCCAACACCACTTTCTACAAGCCATTACCCTCTGATTCCACTGAGAGTTAACAAAAGAAACTACAGCATTTGCTCAAGAAACTCCCTGAAAAAGCACAAGATCAAATCCGCACAGACACACCCCTGGAACCCCGACCTGGGATATTCTATCTACTACCCAAGATCCATAAACCTGGAAATCCTGGGCGCCCCATCATCTCAGGCATTGGCACCCTGACAGCAGGATTGTCTGGCTATGTAGACTCCCTCCTCAGGCCCTACGCTACCAGCACTCCCAGCTACCTTCGAGACACCACTGACTTCCTGAGGAAACTACAATCCATCGGTGATCTTCCTGAAAACACCATCCTGGCCACTATGGATGTAGAAGCCCTCTACACCAACATTCCACACAAAGATGGACTACAAGCCATCAGGAACACTATCGCCGATAATGTCACGGCTAATCTGGTGGCTGAACTTTGTGACTTTGTCCTCACCCATAACTATTCCACATTTGGGGACAATGTATACCTTCAAATCAGCAGCAATGCTATGGTACCCTCATGGCCCCACAGTATGCCAACATTTTTATGGCTGACTTACAACAACGCTTCCTCAGCTCTCGTCCCCTAATGCCCCTACTCTACTTGCGCTACATTGATGACATTTTCATCATCTGGACCCATGGAAAAAAAGCCCTTGAGGAATTCCACCATGATTTCAACAATTTCCATCCCACTATCAACCTCAGCCTGGACCAGTCCACACAAGAGATCCACTTCCTGGACACTACAGTGCTAATAAGCGACGGTCACATAAACACCACCCTATACTGGAAACCTACTGACTGCTTTACTTACCTACATGCCTCCAGCTTTCATCCAGACCACACCACATGATCCATTGTCTACAGCCAAGCTCTGTGATACAACCGCATTTGCTCCAACCCCTCAGACAGAGACAAACACCTACAAGATCTCTATCAAGCATTCTTAAAACTACAATACCCACCTGCTGAAGTGAAGAAACAGATTGACAGAGCTAGAAGAGTATCCAGATTTTACCTACTACAGGACAGTCCCAACAAAGAAAATAACAGAACGCCACTAGCCATCACCTTCAGCCCCCAACTAAAACCTCTCCAACACATCATCAAGGATCTACAACCTATCCTGAAGGAAGACCCATCACTCTCACAGATCTTGTCCTTGGCCAGTCCTTGCTTACAGACAGACCCCCAACCTGAAGCAAATGCTCACCAGCAACCACACACCACACAACAGAACCACTAACCCAGGAACCTATCCTTGCAACAAAGCCTGTTGCCAACTGTGTCCACATATCTATTCAGGGGACACCATCATAGGGCCTAATCGCATCAGCCACACTATCAGAGACTTGTTCACCTGCACATCCACCAATGTGATATTTGCCATCATGTGCCAGAAATGCCCCTCTGCCATGTACATTGGCCAAACTGGACAGTCTCTACGTAAAAGAATCAATGGACACAAATCAGACATCAAGAATTATAACATTCAAAAACCAGTTGGAGAACACTTCAATCTCTTTGGTCACTCGATTACAGACCTAAATGTGGCAATTCTTCAACAAAAAAAACTTCAAAAACTGACTCCAATGAGAGACTGCTGAATTTACAAACTGGATACAATTAACTTAGGCTTGAATAAAGACTGGGAGTGGATGTGTCATTACACAAAGTAAAACTATTTCCCCATGTTTATTCCCCCCCACACACACTGTTCCTCACACTTTCTTGTCAACTGCTGGAAATGGCCCACCTTGATTATCACTACAAAAGGTTCCTCCCTCCCCCCGCTCTCCTGCTGGTAATAGCTCACCTTACCTGATCACTCTTGTTACAGTGTGTATGGTAACACCCACTGTTTCATGTTCTCTGTGTATATAAATCTCCCCACTGTATTTTCCACTCCATGCATCTGATGAAGTGAGCTGTAGCTCACGAAAGCTTATGCTCAAATAAATTGGTTAGTCTCTAAGGTGCCACAAGTCCTCCTTTTCTCAAACTCTATGGATCTCATGAGGTCTGTGTGGATCCTGTGGAAGGGTTATGCCACCTGAACAGAGTCCTTCTATCTAAGGTACACAGTTGGCTCCTATTACCATAGGATCTGCATGCCTTGCAATCTAGACAGTATTTATTCTCACAACCCCCGTGAGGCAGGTCAGTGCTGTTATCCCCGTTGATAGATGGGGCAGCAAGGCATAGAGAGAATAAGTGATGCACCAAAGGTCATACAGGAAATCTGTGCCTTAACAGGGAACTGAACACAGGTTAGGGTTAGTGCCCTAACCATTGGCCCATCCTTCCTCCCTCCATTCTTTCCCTCTGTGCTGGCTGTTGCCCCCCTGCAGCTCTCACATGGCTCCCACTAAGCAGGGTTCCAGTGCAGCCGTGATTACAAAGCATCTGTGGTAGCCCATAGGACTGCTTTGCTAGCTATTATATCCTGCTAATCCAGCCATCCGTATCAAATAATATGTTTCTCTTTCTGAATTAATCCATTTCATATATGATTCTTATATTTTATCAGTATTAATTCCTATGAAATTAGGGTGTGTTTCCTAATAATTATACATAGAATAAGTTTTGCTGAAATGTAAGAAGCCTACCGGCCTGTATCCAGTAAGATGTGCTAAATAGCAAAAAGTATAAACAGTTAAGAGTAAATCAGCATAAAAGCTGGCAACCTTTGGCACAGATAGGAATGGTCCCTGAATTTTGGGGAAACAAAGGGCGAAACTACACACAACAATGAACAGGTTTATCTGGCGTCTGCAACGAGTTGGTAACTGCAGGGTATACCACAAACCTAGAAGTCGCCAAGAGAGCCTAGGCTGGCAGTTTTTGGAGTGAGATAATATGTAGAGACGAAGTGTCATAATCCACTAACCTATAGGATAAGGGTACCCATAAATTTCTTGGGGTACGGAAACAAGATTTGGGTATAGAAGGTTGGGCCTGAATTACATAGCATCAGGGTGCTATAAAATACCTTGTAAGGATATCATAGGGAGCTTTTTAGCTCTTTCTTTTCGTTGTCCTCCTATATTCTATAGTCTATCTTTTCATCTACCTATCATTCTATCTTCTATCACGCTATCGGCTCAGCTTGTGTTGTATAGTATAACTATTCGACATTCCTAACTATTGGGGAAGCCAGATCCATCGTGTTATCGAGCATGCCAGGAGTAAGCCTGGTCCTTCACCTCCTATTACCAGGTCCTCAAGGAAGGGTGTGCGTATGTTATGTTAAGGTACTTATAATATGAATCTTACCAACAGGAGTTTTGGAATTCTTTTACTGTTTTGCAGTCATAAGTTTCATAACATTTTGTATTCTTTTGTTAGTCTCAATAAAGCTTTTATCAATTTGGTATTGTCCTCAGTGTAAGTGTTTTTGCCAAGCACGCCGAGAGTCCTCTCCTGATATAGAACTCTCTGAGTTCTCGGACCCTTCAGTCTGAATTGGACAAGAACCTATAAATCTTCTGGTCGGATGCAATCAGTGGCGAGCCACAACAATTATCCCATAAAATTCAGGTAAACATTGTAAAAGAAGCTGTTCCTGAAATGCCACCCAAACGGGGCTTCCACAATGCACAGAGAGCTCTGTTCAGATAATTCTGTATTTATATCTGAACAGCTTCCTCACGGGGCAGGTGGGGAGACAATGCACTTTGCCTTGTCCTTGTGCTCCTCCCCCTGCATGGTTCTCTATATGACTCAGGGCACTAAGGAAGAGTGTCACAGAGGTGGCTCAACTGTTGCTTCTCTTCCTGCCATGGGAAAATTTGTCTCTATGGGAGTCTTATTTACAACAGTGTAAAAAGAAGGAGGAATGTGAGCAAGAGACAAACGGCCAGGACAGGTTTTAAAAGCATCCTGGGGCCCTAAAAATAAATGTGTTGAAGAATGAATAAGTAGCATAAAAGGTGACCAATACAATCCCTACACAGAGTCTAGAAAACCCAACCGTTCGGTAAAACATGTCTGCTGACAACATTTACTGAGAGAATCAGCGTCACTATTAGCTAAGGGATAATAATCTTAAAAGTGTTACGAATGCAACCCAGGGTCACTTGCTAAACTGATTTGAACACTCCCCTGTAACTCACAAAGTCAGATCTCTAGGCCTTCTGAACAGTAGATTTTAAAACTTGCACACCCATGCCAAGCATGTGGCCTGGCTATCCTTGTCTGGACAAGGACAGATCTAGAGCTGGTCAAAATTTTTGAGATGGAATGTCTTTCTGTCGGAAAATGTCATTTTATCAAATTTCCCCATAGGAATGTTGTGATTTCAACTACATTTTGTTTTAGGGGACAAGAAATTGGAACAAAGCATTACCATTTTGACATGATTGGGATGGATCATTTCCATTTGTTGTTTTGAAACACTCTTCATTCCAAAGGTGTATTTTTATTGATTTATATTTTTAAAGGCCAAATGAGAACAAAACATGTTGATTCCTTCTATGGGTATCTGCTGGGGCAGCATAGCTGTGTGCTGTCTCATTGCAGGTTTACCGATATGTTCCAGGTCTCAGTATATAAAGTGTATGCAATAGGTATTTGCAACTTCAAAGTGTGCACCTAGAATTGTGTGCACAATTTTGCATGCAAACATGTGCTGTAGAAGTCCAGGTGCAAATCTTCATGTGTTTTTAAGTGAAAGGTTGTAGCATTTATTATGGAACAGTGGTTTAGAATATAAAAGCTTCAGAATTAAAAGCACCTTAAAAAACAACAACGTGGAAATTATATTTTTCTTTAGTCAGTTTTGCTAATTTGTTAAAAAAGAGGCAGGTAAAAGTTGAATTTCCACACCAAGATCAGTATTTTTGAGTCAAAAGAAATGAAATCACATAAAACATAATTAAAAACAAAACAACAAAAACAGGTGTTTGTTTCCTTGCTGTGGATTATCCAGCCTTGTCAATTACATTACTCAGTTTCAGATGGCAAAAACCAAAAATAAAGCAATTTGTACAGTTACTATGTGGCATTTGTCATGCTACACAAAATGAATGGCTTTTGAAATATTTTATTATGTTTACATTACAGATTAGTAGCTTAATTTCTAAAGCATTTACAATTTTGTAATTTACATAAATCACACAACCAATTTATGTACTTTGGTCTTACGCAGCTAATGCACATTTCACGAATGCTTTGTAGCATATTATTGTCACAAGCAAAGCAAAGCTTTATATTTGGGTGAGAAAAAATAGCACAACACAAGGATCCATGCTTTTTGCAGGCATAGTTACCATGTATTGTGGCCTGTAAACCATTTGTGGTCCACAGAGCACTTACTCGTGTCCTGTGAAAAGCTGGATGGTTAATGATGCTGTTTCCTCTTCCTTGTTTCCAGCTTCTAAATTATATTAAAGGAAGCTAAAAATACCAGACACTTTCCTAATATTACTTGTCCATGTCAGCAGAGTTGCTCTAGTTGCCAGAGGAATATTCTGGGACCACCAGTGGAAGGGAGGTAGTCTCAGCAGTCAGCAGTGGAAAGTGGTCCAGGCAATCTCCAGTGAGAGGGGAAATGGTGAGGCTTACATGAGCTTGGAGAAGAGAAGATAAGAGCCTTGTGGTGAATGGAAGGGACGGTGATCTATGCAATAGCTAATTGATAGACTAGTGGCCTGTGAGATCACCAGTGGGAGTGAAGAGGGTTTTTGTGATCACCAGTGGACAGGGGGAGGTGGTCTGTGTGATTACCAATGGGAGTCACTCATAGATAATTTCTCTAGATGTGGTCCACATTTGGGCAAGTTGAAGGACCTCTGTTGTAAGTTATTGTGAGTAAACTCACATAGCAGTTACTTATCTCCATGAATTCTCCATTCTCAGGGTAAATACACAAGCCTGATCCTGTAGTTGCTCTGTGTGTCAGACTCTCAGTGAAGTAACCAGCAGTCCTGTGCAAAACAAGAGTTACAGAGTTGGGCCCATGTCACAATTATGTGCAAATTATTCCCAATGACCTCGCCCTCCCCAAATGAACTGAGGTTCACTTGATAATTCAGATGACATGACACCACTCCTTGGATGTCTTGTCAGCAGAGACTGTACACATAACCTCTCCACCTAAAAGCGTGAGCCCAAAGACTAGAGCTCAAAGACGAGCTCTTTTACCTGGAAGCAGTATCAGGCTATCTGGACCTGTCACTAAAGGTGCAAAGGCTCTCTCCAGGTATGTCCGAGAGGGTGACTGCAACACAAGTAGTTTTGATCTGGTTAGCCTGAATGACAATAGCAGTGACGCTGTACAAGCCCGCCCGGGACTGACCCTGGGGATCAGATCTGAATTAACCAATGTGCGCTCGGTGCACTTGCACAGGGCCCCCATCTCCACAGAGCTCCTGACCACTGGTAACCCCCTCCTCCCCAAAAATCCAAAACTTACCTTAGCCAGCCCAAATCAGTAATATGGACCACAGCCCCGCTCAGGGCAGCAGGGCCAGGAAGGGAGCATTGCAGGGGAAGGTCCTGCACATTTCTTCAAAGCCAATAGGCCAGAACAGGGAGCTAGGCCAGTTTTGTCTGACAGGAACTTGCTCTACAACCATATCCCCAGGGCTTCCCACCCCCTAAGAGATGGGACTCCATCCTCCCACCCCCAGAGGGCAGGACCCCACTCCACCCAGGACCTCTGACCTCAGAGAGAGTGGGGGGAGCCCAAGTTCCATAGCACACAGGGCCCCAAAATCCTTTAATCCAACTCTGCTAGCCATATACTCAAGTGGCTAGCTTGTGCTTCAGCAGCTGCACTCTTCTTGGAGCTAGCGAGCTCAAAGCTAGTCGGGGCTCATTCACCAATGTGGCAGTCACACCTCTGATGCATAGTCACACCCTAAGGTTCACAAAGCCCAGTAGTGATCCTGGGCCCAAGTAAGGTCTGGCATCAAAACTGTACAAAATGCAGCATTTCTCATGGTTTTCACATGGCACCAGGTAAAAGTCCTCAAAGCAAGTGACCTGACATTCACATGCTAAGGTCCTGTCTATAACTGAATCCACTGTGAGTAGTAGATCTACAGGGGGGATACAATTTTTAATTTTCTGTCAATACTTAAGCAAAGTAAAACTTTGAAGCCAAAATACCTATTCAGTAGAAAAACACAGAGGGCAAGACTTTTTAATATAAGATGGTATTGTGGGGGCCATTGAGTGCTCAACATTTTTTGGAAATCAGGCAGGTGCCTAATTATGGATTTAGGAGTTGAACTTTAGATGTCTAATTTTGAAAGACTTACCCATTGCTCACTTCAGCCCCTTTCACAAGTAGCAAACTTCACTTTAAAGAACGAGAAAATCAGCCAAATTAAACATGGTTGGATTCACTGCTTTACTTTTTAATACTGAAGTAGTAGCCTTTGAAAGACTCCTGGAAAACTTTTAAAACATCTCTCATGGAAACAGTTCTATTAGTTCATCATCTGTGTTCTGTTTCTTCTTCCCTTCTTTTTTTATATTCCTAAAGACATTTTCATGATGACAAGATCTGTTTTTCCTTTACAGTTCATTTACCCCTGTTGCTGCTGCCTCCTTTGAAATCAGAACCCTCTGAGACATCATCATCTTCATCTCCACAGCAACTAATATTAATGTCACAAACAAAGGATAGTAATTTCAATGGAGGCATAAAAAAGGTTGAGCAGATGAATTCCTAAGCAATGAAATCTTTATTCATACAACTGTTCTGAGTAATAAAAATAGGGGGATAGAAATACAGGAAAAAGTAAGTCGCCTACTGATAAGCAGGAAAGAATGTTTTTCAAAAGAGAAGTCAGTGAGCCTGATTCTGTTCTCACTGACACCAGTGCACATCAGGAGGAACTGTGGTCAGTGGAGTTACACAAGAATACAGCTGGGTTCAGATCAGAATGGGGCACAGGTGGTCTTTAAAGCAAGAAAACATCATGGCTCCTTATGGGTACTATACTGAATTCATTTCCTATCTTTTCTCCCTCTGATGTTTCTTTGCGTGACAAGTAGAGACTAAATGCCCTATATGGCAGCAACACACCCTCTTGATCTTATGGCGTATTTCAGGTTAAAAAACAATCCTCAATTATCCAATTGGCTGGCCTATTGTTTGGACAAAATTCAACTGCAGATTCCCGGGAAATTTTTCACAAGCTAGTGTATTGGGTGACTTTATAATCCGGAGGTTACGTTGTTTACTGGCATCCCTTTCTATAAAAGGAATGGAAGAGAGGATCCTATGCCAGTGCTGGATATGTGCTAAGTATAGGGTGAGACTCCCAAGGGGGCGTTAGGTGCTGTCGTGCTCAGCATCGCAGAGCCAGACTGCTAAGTGCCTCACCACTTAGTGGCATTCACAACCTTGAGGCTCCCTGTAAAACGCACAGGAAGAATTAGGTGCCTAAGATGGGGATTCAAAAAGCTAAGCATGGAGGCACCTAGAACAGCCAATAAGAAGTGTTGAGAAGAGCGTGGCCTACGTCCTGCCCCAGGTCAGAGAGAAGCACCTATTTCTGCTCTGGGTTCTCAGCCATGAATCCCCTCCTGGAGTGAGGCACCTATGCTAGATCAGCTTTGTCACTAAACAAGGAAGAAGTTGTGTCACCCTATCAACCTTTATTTCAAATTACTGCAGCATGTCAGGGAGAAGGGGGAACTGAACAAGGCACTGCCATATCCTGGAGGCATGCCCTAACCTCTGGGCTAAGAGCTACAAGGGCAGGGCTGTTTCGTGAGGATTTAGCTGTGCTCTGAGCAGGTCTACTCAATCTGGCCTGTGGTGGTGCTGACTCACCCTTGGAGCATCCCCTTGTGTTAATTCAGGACATTGCCTCGCACTTCAGCTCCAGCACCTCCAGCAGGCTGCCTGCCTCTAGAGCCAGATCTCCTGTGGCTCAGCCTTCCAGCCAAGGCACCTAAGTTCAGACCCCTTCCGCGGTATCATAAACAAGCCCAAACAAAACCATTCTTCTGCTTCCTCTGGATAATGAAGGGTTCTGTTCTCTACTTGTAAACCCTACGGCAGGGCTTCCCATGCAAGAGCCTGTGGTGCCCCCATTGTCCGTGTCCGTGTCCGTGTCCGTGTCCGTGGCTTCTCTCAGCCAGAGAGACCTGTCTCCTCCACAACCTGCTCCACAACTGAGCTCTGTCAGAGTATTGATTACAGCTTAGCTCCGCCTCCTCTGGCCTGGAGCCAATTAGCTACTCGCCTCCCCAGGTGCAAAGCATGACTAACTGGGGACATTCACTAGCTTGCAGGTGAAGGGGGTTAAGCCCCTGCATAGGGCCCCAAAGGCAGAGGGCAATATCTGCTTTGTGAATTCTACTGGGATGCGGGTGTGTTAGGTGCCAACCTACTGGGTGGTGTGAGGACTGTGCGCATGCCCAGCAGCTAAAACATAGGCACCTTAAGGACTTTACCAGTGAAAACTGGGCACCTAGAGAATTTAGGCACTTCAGGTATGTGCACACTGCAATTAGACACCAGTGGCTGGCCCATGCTAGCTGGCTAAGGCTAAGGGGATGTTTTATGGCAGTGCAGACTTCTGGGCTTCCGGAGCCTGGGCTCTGCAAGGTGGAGGGTCCCAGAGCTTGGGCTGCAGCCTGCGCCCACATGTCTACCCTGCAATTAAACAGCCCCACAGCCCAGCACCCATAGCCTGAGTCAGGGGACAAGGGCCAGCCATTGGTTCTTATTTGCAGTGTAGACATACCTTAGAGTTAGGCAGCAGCTGAACAAGGGGATGCCAGTTGTGCCTAAATGCTGGACTTAGGTGCCTAAAGTGGGAGTTACGCACTAAGGTGCCCTTGTGAATCTCACCCCTAGGGACTCTGCAGTAGTAGCAGTGAACATTTATATGATGGCAATGGGCAATGCCCCCTCTTGGGATTGGAGTCACAGCAGGGAATTCAAGATCTGAGCTCCCATTTGTGCAAGGGAGAACTTGCATGCGTAACTCCCATGCAAAGTAGATTGATGGAGAAACAGTTGCCCTGATCTGCGCTGAAATAACCTGTGGGATATCTATTCTGTATAGTTAATGGGAAATTTGCTTGCAGGCAGCCAACATGGCTTTCGTAGCAGGAACATGTTATTAGAAGCCATTTAAAAAAGCAATCAACTAAAAAAAAAATCCAATAATTAGAAACCAATAATTAGACCAACTTCAAGTGTAATGTCTTAATTGCAACTGTTTGGCGCTGTCACCATGGTGAATGGGCAAAGGGAGTGCGCCGAAGGAACTGGTAAAGGGAAACGGAACTCCGGCAGCGCTCTCTTTTTCTAGGTGCAGTTCTAATTCTTCTGAGACTGATTCATCATTCGCTGCCTTTCATTGAAGGCTTTCAAGAATTATGTACTTCCCAGTAGGCAACGATGCAAACAACATCCCTTGTCTCCCACTTTGTGACTGCTGACTACAGATCAACGCAGCAAGAGTGGAACAATTACTAGTAAGTAACTTAAGTTTTACACAATGCCTTCTAAATATTTTCTTTACCTGACATGTTCTAGGCATGGAGAAATGGCTCATTCATCCATCAGCACAAGGAGTTGCCCTTTGGCAAGGGAGAAAGTCTTTGGGAATCTGATGTGTTAGCAAGGAAAACAAGAGCTCTCAAATAAATGTTTAACTGGGGGAGGACCGGAGTATCTGTTTCCAAGGCTTTAAAGTTTCCATATATAGACTGAGCCTCTTTGTGATGGAGCAGGTTTTTAATCATTACGGAAAAGAGAGAATTTATGAACAAGAACACCAGGAAAATAAACTGCAGCTGCTTTCCCTTAAAATCAATAGGAAAGCAAAGGGAGAAAGGACAGTTTGATTTTCTGCCACGCTGTTTTTATACAACTACTTGAACAATTCAGTTTCTTTGATTTTTTACTTAACTTATTATGCCCCACTTTTATTTAAATGAACCTGCCTATAAGGGACAGCTGTTTAAAGAAAAAAGACCTTTGGCAAAGCCTTTGGGAGGAACTCTTCCAGTAACAAAATCACAATTGATGTTCAAATGTAGCAGTTCAGCAGTTGCAAAGTGTCCACAGTCTCATCGCTTCTAGGTGTGCCATTGTTCAGTGCTGAGCTGGACTTGCTGGTAACAAATGAGAACCAACACACCATGTTGCAATCAACATTTTTATTTAGCCCGTGTTTGTTGAACTAAATGCATACCCATCTATCTATCTATCCATCTAAAATTTTGCTAAGTGATCCAAAGGCAAGTTAACAGTGAAAGTTGTTAACAAGTGAAACAATTTACCAAAGGATGTGGTAGATTCTCCTAAATCAAGTCTCTCTAAAAATAGCATCTAGCTCTTGAGGCTATGAACTGGATGCAGGAATCACTGGGTGAAATTCTATCCTTTGTGTTATGCAGGAGGTCAGACGAGATGATCTAGTTCCTTCTGGCCTTAAAGTCTTTCAGCTGATGGAGCAACAGCAGTGATTTCAGTGGAGTTTGGATCTGGCTCTGGAGGAGTATCTCTAGTATTGCTAAGCTATCCTACAATAATGTATATGTGAAATCTTGGTCCTGTTGAAGTCAATGGAGAATTTTGCCATTGATTTAAATGGTGCCAGGATTTTACCTAATGAATCTAGTGTTTAAGATAGAAGCGGGGACACAGCAGCGGGTAGAGATGAAAGGATCAGAGGCAGTTACACTATAATGGATTTCAGTGAGAGATCATGGGCTTGTGTGACCATTTGCCCTGCACCATTTGTAGCAATTTACACCGGCACTGGGTGGATGTAGAGCACCATCATTTTGATATGGTAATGTTTTATTCCCACTGTGTGCTGGTATAAATAAGTGTGCCGTGGAGGTGCAATGGAGACCTGGGCACCAAATCCATACAAGAAATATCCTTAGAAGAGAATAGATTTGTCTCATTGTACAGTTAACAGAAGTAGCCATTAGTTTTTTCCATTTTATACAAAGAAACATTATTGTATGAATATTTCTAATTGATTTCTTGCTTTTAAACTATTTCAGTGAATACATTGTTCGTTAGTGTGTGATAATGTATTGGTTAGTTGTAGAGAATAGGGTTAGGTTCTATTGTCTGTGAGCATTTTTAACCAACACCCCTTCTTTGCTTGGCCTTTGAACTAGTGATAGATGGATCTTTTGTTTCTCAAATTAGACCAAAAGAGACAAAGGAAATAGGGGTGGGGAAGAGAGAGAAAGTTGTAAGTCTGGAGAAGATGTGTTTACTTAAAAAGTGTTTGCAGTGTGAAGTGGGTCCTTATGGGAAGTGGGAAAGGCAAGAGTTAACTAAGTTCATTGTATCATGTATTATTGCTTGTAGGTTTCTAATGATCAATCTATCAAGGATCTTAAAGATAGAATCATGAAAATATACAAAACACAACAAAGGGAGCTGAAGAGAAACAAAGAGCCAGGAAAGATTTCATACAGATAAACTCTCCTTCTCTTTGTTAGATTAATGTCCTTAATTTTTCCTACCATATAATTTTTTTTCAGTTATGTTTTTATATCAGATTATAACAATTTATCTTTTTTCTTTCTCATCCCTTATAATGGAGGTTGACAGGGTACCATTATCGGCCCAATCCTGCTGTCTTTACTCATGTCAATGGCAGATTTGTTTACAGAATTGGGCCCTGTGGATTTTTTCAAAAACAAAATGACTGTGACACTAGCAATGAAAGGAATGACACTAGCTAGGACATGGCCAATGTTGAGAAAATATATGTTTATGCCTTTGCATGATGAATAGGCTAAGGGGAAATTTTCAATGCTTGGGGATTGACTCTGACCTTTGCTCCGTAAAAGTGAATATTCCCCCAAAATAGCTGTGGTCCCTCTGGGCAGCGGAAGAGCCGTACAGCTTCTGGACTGCATTGCTCTCTTTGTTTTGGCAGTTTCAGGCTTGAGTTTGTGGTTGTCAGCAATGCTTTCCTATTTACACTGGTGGTAAACATGCATTAACCATGATTATGGATGAGTTTTGACTTGCTGTATGAATTATTCATCCACCATGTATCTTGTTCTGCCTATCCATTCCATGGCCGGCTCCTTGACTGTTTATCAGGAGTGACAAACAGCAGATGAGGAGAGCGACTAAGATTAGCATTGTCTGAAAAGTGTCAAAACCTTTGGATGAATCTGTAGGGCCCATATGGTTTTTGCCTCTCTCTGATCTATTTGTAGGACTGTCCCTCTTTCAACTCACTTAGTAACACTATGGACCTGATCAGTCCAAGCTGCTGCAACGTTCTGCTGTTAACAGTGCAGCATGTTGTGGCGGTTGGCATGCATTGCACTCAAGGGACATAAACTAGCTTTTCTGCAGTAACATGCCACAGGCTGGGTGGCATCCTTCAGATGAGCAGTCAGTTTATGATATGCCTTTCACTTCACCGAGCACTATGCCTGGCGACGCTGCACTGTTCTATTTCATAGAGTCAGTTTCCATACTGTTGTCGCAGCTCCTTCATGGTATTCTTAGATTTTGAAGGCCAGGCGGTCATCTTAACTGACCTACTCCATAACAGAGGCCAAAGAATTTCCCCTGGTGATTCCTGTATATATTGTGAAACAGCTACAACAAAGAATATTCCACACTTTTACAGTAATAATTTGTATTAAATTACACCTGGTTTGGTTAGTAAATGGAAATATTTTCAATACAGATAAAATCTATGTATACAGCTGCATTTAATCTATTGATTTACTGACCCACATTTCTTTTGGAGAAGGCAACCTGTTCTGGATTAAGCATTCAGAACTAGGAATGTGATAGCGAACAGGGTGTGTACACCTTATGGAGAACAATCCTCAAAATGCGGCGATGGAATCCCTCCCACATAATGCTGCTATACACACAGATCTGTCAAAATAAACACAGCAATATACCACACCATATCAATTATCCGTTATACAGTTCACCTACCTCCCTGGGTTATTTTGTTTTGTTCACAAGGGACAGTATCAACCCCTAAATCTGGTGTTAGCATTGTTTAGCACATGATTCGTTCAGTCTAGATACTTGTTCTGCTTAGAAACCAACAGCACAGAGTATTTTGCAACTTTTTTGCATCACGATTCCTCACTGGAATCACACCAGCCATCTCTATGCCTCTTCAAGCAGCAACACGCTAACTGGGATTATCAGACGGATTCTTCTCTCATTTATATCAATGGTGTTGATCCTCATTTACACCAGAGTAAGAAGGAGAATCAAGCCCATTGCTTCTTTTGTTTTCTGCAATAGGAACAGCTAGAGAGTCCTTTTTGCCAATACCAATGCATTTAATACTTGAGCTTGTAGAACTCTTGGAAATCAGCTGCAGAGCTATGTGATTCGCTATCCTTGAACTTGAACTCCAACAGTCAGGCTATGCTGTGTGTATCTCCTAGAAACACTAGGGTGCTGCTGGCACATTGGTCTTCATGCTAAAAAACACCCTTCCTTATGTTTTCACACTGCAAAGCTGCTCCTGCAAAGCACGGAGACAGAGGATGTATCACTTGTGTCATCATAAAGCTACACCTTTTTACTACCTGTATCCCAGAACCCAAGCACCCAAAAGCATACCTACAGGTTCTGCACCGAACGGAGCAGGCTGCTGAGGTGCGGCCATGTGAAAACTCTCAGGGAGACCAGGAAGGTTAGAATCTGTGCTTTTTAGATCATTCTCTTCACTATGTGTTTCACAGTATAATTGATACCATACAAAGAAGTCCCCATTTTAAAAATAAATCCCTTCAACCTTTCTTTTTATTTTAAGCACCCACAATATTACATACACATTTTCTAGAGGTGAGGCTTTAACTAGGCTTGGAAATCTATTTTACAGAGATGAAATATACTTTTACAGTGAAGTACACCTCCTGTGCTTAACTCTTTGCCTCCAAGGAGGCTTACACAACACATTACTTTCCCTCTTCCTGCGGCTGAGATGTCTCTCTGGTGTAGTGCTGCCTCTGGGCTCACCTAGGAACAGATTTAGTGGCGGACCTCTTTGCCTAATGCCAAATGAAAAGATTAAGTGTGAAAGCAGGAAGAGTGAGATGCTGCTAATGGCTTTTTGCTCCCAGGATCTATCTGTGAGCTCTCTCCTTTGTCATTGAGAAAGGTACTGGGGGAAGTGAGAAATTGTCAATTAACAATGTCAATGGAGCAGCAGCAGATGATATAGGCAAAACAGTCATACTTGCTGATCCTGAGTGGTGCTGGACTTCTGCAGCTTGTAAGAAAACCCGTGGGATTTGCAGCTGCTCAACTTCTCTCAAGATTTGATCCTAAAGGAAGGGCGGTGGGAAAGATGACTGCTTCATCCTGAGTATTGATATAGTAACAGATTTATCTTTTGCTGTTTGCATTTTTCTAGACAAGCTGTATGAAATCAAATGCCTGATAGGCTAACTAAAATTGCAAGAGCTGGCATCTTTATTTTGTGTATGTGTAAGCTGTGGAATAGTCCCGCTCTCATGGGGAACTTTTCTGGCTTCTGCACGACCCCGGTGAAGTGGGCTAGCGAAAGGACCTGAGTCCTCGCTCCCACTTCCTTTACCCAGTGGTCTCCCTGCCCTTGAGGACTCCCCTTCCACTCTCCTGTCTGGCAGAGTCCTTGTAACCCCAATAAGGCTGGGCCCAGCATTCCTGGGGGGCTCGACCCCCAACCCTGCTGCGGTCACCTAGGACAGGGGCTAGGGTGTCCCCACTCTTGGGGGCTCTCTCTGCCCTGGGCACTTCTCTGACCCACTGACCATTATATACAAGTTAAAGCAAATGCAAGTTATTTAATCAACAATTAATTTTAAAAAGAATAAGGAATAATGGGAAAGATTAAAGGAAACACATCACCCTGCTCGGTGGCAGGGAACATCACAAACAGTGTCTCTGGAATGTCAGGGCAGTTCACAGTCTGCTCCTTGTAAGTCCCAGGCCTCCTTCTCTGGCCCTGGCTGTGCTGCAGGGATGCTGTGGGTTGGACACGTGCTCTGGTGGTGGCCTCACGCTCTCAGGCTCTAAGTGGTAGGACCCCTCTTCCCAGTGTCGCCCCCACCCTGTCGGGGTTACGATCCAAGCCTGGCCTGCAGAGCCCCTTGGCTGAGGCGTCTCCCTGTGCTGGGCCCGCTGCCCAGGGTCCCCCTCGGTCTCCCCAGCTGCTCACTGCACCCAGCTCCGGACTGCTCCAGCCCCAGCTGCACCGCTCTGTCTCAGCACTGCTGCTGCTGCTGCTGCTCTGCCTCCAGCTCCCTGGGCCGCTTCTTTGGCCCCTCTGCCTCTGGTTGCTGCAGCTGTGCTCCCAGGACAGGTCTTCTCTGCAGGCTGCTTCTGTGACTCTGCTCCCAGCACTGACCTGCTTCCTGGGCTGCTTTTCTGGCCCCTCTGGCTCTGGTTGCTGCAGCTGTGCTCCCAGGACAAGTCTGCTCTCTCTGGGCTGTGCCTCTGGCTTTGGGGCTGCAGCTCTGCTCCCAGGACAGGGTCTGATCTCTCTGGATCTGGCACGGCTCGGCTCCCCAGCTCAGCTCGGGCCCCTGCTTTCTCTTTAGCTCTGCCCCACTCTGTCTGACCCAGGCAAATCCAGCTCACATGGAGGATGGGACCTCCCTGGCCTCTTGACTCCCTGATTAGCCTGCCCGCCCTGTCATTCAGGCTGACCTGGAGCATTGGCCTCTCCCCATTGTTCCTGGGGGCTGTCAGTCTCAGGGTCATGATTCCCCATCGACCCTGTCCCCTTTCAGTACTGGGAGCTGGCAACTAAAGCACCCCCCCCGGTGACTGTTAGTAGGGGGTCGACAGTCCCCCCTGACATCTGGTAGCCGTTTTGCATTACTATGTTGGAACTACAGCAGCATGAAGACCAATCAGTATTTCCTCTGCACTCAATGGCAATGCATGTTTGTTGCCATCAATTAGACGTACCTGTTCCTGTAATGTCCCTTGTTCCAGACAGGGCATTAGTGACCTTGTACAGACAGTCACAGGAGTGTGCGGTGTAGTCGCATACACAGTGGCAGTAGTTTTTAATTAAATGAAAAAAGCCTCTATTGCCAGGCTGTGATGAATATAGCTTTTTTTTTTCTTTGATTGTACATTAGTTGAAACCCTACAGGAGTCAGAAGCGGTTTTTTACACGCGCTGTCTCCCTGGTGCACTCAGAAAGCAGAGTTCTTTTACACACCACGTTATGCATTTCTCTACAGCTCAGTACAAACAAAAATAATCAGTGCAGCTCACAGGAAAAGAGGATGGTGTGATTGCTCACTGCTGACCACCGCATGGCAGCCAAGTCAAATGTAAACCTTGAAAGCCTGCCTCCAGGTGCCCTAGGTAAAGAGGGTTGAACAGATTCCCACAGCATGATTTTCGATGGCCAAACGCTGCTCCAGTGTGAAATCAAAACATTTCAGACGGGGAGCCGGAATTCTGTCTGGTCCTGGTGAAGAGCATGTGATTAGATGGAGGTTCCTTATGGCTTTGCACCGTGCACATTCATTCAGGATTTAACCAGAATCTGGCATAATGAGTTATTATTCTTTGTTTTATTGAGAAGTACAGTCTCCGCTTTTCTGGGCTCCCTCCTCCACTTTTCCGCTCTGCCCTCCTCATGCCAAAGCAGAATCCCACCTTCAGCTTACCATATTGCTTAGCACAATGAACTTCTCCTTTCTTGTTGACCCCCACAAAAAGGAGGCAGAGGGCACTGCCAGCAGGAAGTAGCATGTCAATTTCTTCAAGAAGAAAAGGAGTACTTGTGGCACCTTAGAGACTAACCAATTTATTTGAGCATATTCTCTAAGGGGCCACAAGTACTCCTTTTCTTTTTGCGAATACAGACTAACATGGCTGTTACTCTGAAATTTCTTCAAGGAGACACTGAGAGGGCTTTTCACAGTGTCAGAGGGCCTGTTAAATTGCCTTTTACTTTGCCATTCTAGTCTACCTATGTCCTACTTCGGTATCCCAGATGAGCCACACAAACAGTGGGAGATAATTATCTCAATGAACTAAGGAGTCCCTCTAGTAAGGTGTTTTCACTTTACTTCTGTTCTTCTATGCTTTAATCAGTCTGTAGTGGCTTAGAAAGGGGAACTGCAGGCATCAGACTTGTGTACTTGGCTAACTGAGCTATACATTCCTCCTGTTCTGATTACACAACATCCTAATTACACTTATAGGAGCTCCTGACTTGACCATGGTCCTGCAAAGCTAATCAATCCCCAGATTGGAAGTCAAAAAGGATTTTCTGGGACATGCACCAATGTATCTGCATTATCTTCTCTAATGCTTGTACATGAGAATTCTCATAGTATATTTCAACATAGCCAGCCCTGAAATCTATACTAAACTCAGGTTCGTAGTGAATTTAATAAAATCATAGGACTGGAAGGTCCTCAAGAGGCCATGTAGTCTTGAGGATTAATTATACCTAGACCATCATGGCCAGGTGTTGGTCTAATCTATTCTAAAAAACCCTCTAATGATAGGGATATATATTACACAATTGAAAAAAACAATCAACCCACAAATGCATTTGTGGAACAAAAGGACTCAGTCATACCACTGTTAAGTCTGCTTCTTGTGTCACCCCTGCCCCTTTGTCTGTTTAGGGCCAGACCGTGCCTTTAGGCCTAACCTTGAACAAGAGGCTGCATCATCTGCAGGGTAGCCCCAGAGGCTTTCTGCCTCAAAGACACCTCTGTGACCTCTGGGTCACAATACATCCCTTCCTTCCTTCTCACTTGTTGGGATAGTAGTTAGCTGCTGACCTATACCACTATTCCATCCCTACACCACCCAGCTACCTTGCCCAACAAGCAGAGGGTGCATGTATGTAGAACCAATGCCCTGCCCATTTCCCAGCTCTGTGTTCCAGGTACGTGAGAAGAAACAAGTCCTGCTTACATTTGGGGTATGCCTACAAGGCAATAAAACATCAGTGGCTGACCCGTGTCAGCTGACTCAGGCTTGGGCTGCAAGGCTATATGCGATCGTTCCCCTCTATTCGACATTGGTGAGGCCTCATCTGGAGTACTGTGTCCAGTTTTGGGCCCCACACTACAAGAAGGAGGTGGAAAAATTGGAAAGAGTCCAGTGGAGGGCAACAAAAATGATTAGGGGACTGGAACACATGACTTATGAGGAGAGGCTGAGGGAACTGGGATTGTTTAGTCTGCGGAAGAGAAGAATGAGGGGGGATTTGATAGCTGCTTTCAACTACCTGAAAGGGGGTTCCAAAGAGGATGGATCTAGACTGTTCTCAGTGGTAGCTGATGACAGAACAAGGAGTAATGGTCTCAAGTTGCAGTGGGGGAGGTTTAGGTTGGATATTAGGAAAAACTTTTTCACTAAGAGGGTGGTGAAACACTGGAATGCGTTACCTAGGGAGGTGGTAGAATCTCCTTCCTTAGAGGTTTTTAAGGTCAGGCTTGACAAAGCCCTGGCTGGGATGATTTAACTGGGAATTGGTCCTGCTTCGAGCAGGGGGTTGGACTAGATGACCTTCTGGGGTCCCTTCCAACCCTGATATTCTATGATTCTATAATTTCAGTGTAGACGTTTGGGCTTGGACTGAAGCCCGAGCTCTGGGACTCTCCCCCTTTGTGGGGTCCCAAAGCAATTTTATAGCCCGGCTACCTGAGCCTCGTGAGCCTAACATGGGACAGCCACGGGTGCTTTATTGCCATGCAGGCACACCCTTACAGACCTGAACCCAAGGTCAGCATTAATTATGGAGCTTCCTGACTTCTGAGTACTTTGCTTTGGAACATTCACATTCTTTTAACAGAGCTGTTGAAATGGAATGTCCTAGCTCTCGTTTTAAAGGACGAGGAGACACACAAACTGAGGGACTGTTTGCTGGAGAACTGGCGAATGCTGTGCCACAGGTGCATATCCTTGTCCAGGATCCTCTTTGCAGTTTTTCCTCCCCTACCACTCTGACTCCACGTCTTATCTATGGCTACCACTTGGCCAAAATTCCCCAGCAGAAAGAACCCTTTTAAGGCAGATTTGGGGCTGACTTTGAAATTCTCTGGGCTTTATGGTTCTAGTTCTATTCCTATTGACTTCAGTGGTTCATATGGAACAGATTCATTTAGATGGCAGTCAACATATTCCAAACCTTAGACATTTTGAAGCTGATCTTGTTCTCACTGAAGTCAATGGCAAAATTCCCTTTGACCTCAATGGAAGCAGAATGAGATCCTAACCGGAGGAGTCATATTCCCTTCCCAGAATTGCTGTAAAGGTTCCTTTTGGGTGTCTGATTTTATAAATCCAGGTTAAACTCCTCATTTTATTGGTATTACTCCATCTTTCATTGTAGGGGATTTTAATGAGTTGATTATTTCATAATACTACAAGGAAGGCCTGTGATATCATCCCAGATAATTATCAATATTATGCCAAATATGTATGATGAATTAAAACTGTTTAAAGCCATAGCAAGGCTTCATTGTTATGGGCATAATTTGTAATCCTCATTACAGAATAATTGCTTCTTAGCAGGAGTAAGGCAAGTGTAATCCTTCCTTCATGTCACTGGAAATTTGATTTCCCCTTGGTGCTCTATTGGTTCATTTGGCTCTCAGCCTCGAAAGCCTATTGCAGAAGTGGGGCAGTAAGTAGTATAAGAGGAAGAATGGTTATATGACCCACGCTTTCTATGATATGCAAACTGATAATGCAAAGTGCAGTATTCCAATTGGAATGCAATAAAATCTAGTTAACTAAACAATTAGAGCATATCAGCTTTAGTTAGTTATTAAAAGTGAAGAATTTGCTAATCAAAAGTGACCAGAGGAAAGAGAAGGGTGAAGTGGAGCCAGTGAACCATGGCTGTCGCGTAGTATGTATGGTAAAGCATCTAAAAATTGAATTGTTTTTTTTTTTTTAATTTTTCAGACCTGTAGATGGGGAAATTAGTTCTTTTAAGGGAAGAAGTAGAATTCATTGCATCTCTTTACATGATCCCTTATCTAAGATAGATCCTTTCTGAACTACAATTTCTCGTTTTTTCAATGGCAAGACAGGCATGAGTGAGAAGATAGGATACTATTATATGAAGAAAACTAGTGAAAGCTGGGTGGAAAACATTTTTCCCACTCTGGAAAAAAAAAAGTGGAGATTTCAAAAATTTTCTCATCCTGAACTGGGACAAAAAGTCAGAATGTCACAAATCTTCAAAAACTGACAATCTGGAAAAAAATGGTTCAGATCAATTGAAATGTTTTGTTTCAATAATCTTGAAACATTTCATTTCAATTTTGACTCTTGTTTTAAAATACCAGCTTAAATTTCCAAACTAAAAAGTTATTTCAAATTTTAAAAAAAAATTCATTTCAAAAATGTGAAAATGGGAAGTTCTGAAAGTTTCCAAACTTTTCTTCTGATATTTTTTTTTAAATGAGAAATTTGCTAAAACCAACCCTTGCCTGGGAACAGCTTTGGTTTCAATGAATCAGCATTTTCTGACCACAGCATTTAGCCAAAACAATCCTGACCAGCTCTAAAAATTAGCTAGCTTTGAACCAGATTATAAAAATAATACATGAAAAAGTATGAAATTTGTGGTTACAAACTACTATAAATAAAAGAATAGGTCAGATAAGGTCAGCCGTTAGCCAGTCTGCTGTAGCAGAGAATTAATTTTTTTTCAGCTTCCTTGTTATGCAGATTCTATAGATAAGTGACATGAAGTACATGGAGATTAGACCCTTATCTAAGAAGCCACTGAAGAAAGGGTCGTTCCAGTAAGGTGACACAAGCTGAGGAGATGACCCCGGGGTGGGAGCACTGCAGCCCCTAGAGCACAACATCAGCTCTGCATTTACATTGGCACTGAGAGAAGCACGGAGTGTCCTGGATGAGCCAAGGCCTGTGGAGACTGACAGCTCTGAGGTACTGACATCAGGGCCAGCATAAACACATTAGATGAAACTAAGGTGCCTCGGGCTGTAGAACAGATTTACTAGCTCCAGTGTGAGGTGGATGGGGGCATCAGCCCATTGCTGCCAGGGGAGAGTTGCACACCAGGATCCCAGACTCAGTGCTCTGAAGCGGTCAGTGCCTCACTTGACAAGAAGTTGGTTTTCACACATCCATAACACAGGGCCCACTGACTGCCCAATGGAGTCACAGTGCCACTTCAGGGTCTGTCAAACTGAATTCATGCCACATGGGTGACACGAACGAAGAGCCTCTCCAATCTTGGCCTCTTGAGGCTAAAGATTTCGAAGACTTCCAAGGTGGTTTCAAAGCTGAATTACAGGCAACAGTGAAAGCGACCAGCAGCACTGTTAGGTACTTTGCCTGGGACTCAACACCTCTTTGTGACCCTTGTCAGGGAATCCCACAGCTGAACCAGTCCCACTAAGTTCCAGGACATCATGCCTGATGAAGAACACTGTCCAGCCAGCCTTGGATCAACAAATATAGCTGCTGGGCTACCTACTGCAAGTGTCTAAGGCAAACAAAGCGGGGGGCAAAAAGAAGATAAAGACCAGGGTTCAGCTGTACAAAAGCCCAGCATGTGGAAGGACTCAGACCCACAGATACAATGACAGCCACCAGCCAGGAGTCCCCATGTGATGACTGACCCAGGCAGAATCGACTGCAAATGAAAACAGAAGCAGAGTTATTTTAGACAATAGGGGTTGCAAGGCTTGGCGCCTCAATATGGCAAATGAAGCAGGCAGTGTTGGCTGCCAATAAAGCTGATACATTACATCTGAGTGTGTGTTGTTGTTGTTTTTTTGCTAGGATTAAGACATGGAGAATTGTAAAGAGATGCAATGTGGTGAGTAAGGCATGAGAGCCAGTGGGGTGGAGCCAGGTGGCCCCACAACCTGGAGCAGCTAGTTACAGCAATCCTTCACCAATCCCAGTCAGAAGGGAACAGGCAGGGAAAATACTAGCTGACACTGTGCCAGCAAAGGGTGTATGGTAGGAGATGTGCCCAGCTGGAACCAGTAACATTAGAATTCTAAGAACTGGCTTTTCCTGAGTTCATGGTGACACAAAACAAAGGCAAATTTGTTAGGGGTCTCTAGAGCAATCCTGGACTTGGCCAGGTCATGAACACCACCAGAAGAACTTTCCTCACTCTGATTCCATTCCTACCTGACATTAGGAAGTCTTCTGCAGAGACACACAAACCAAACCAAAAGTTTGAAATTCTGATAATGGCTCAGGTTCAATTCTGTCTGAATTCTGAAAGATGGATTTTGGGACATTCCTTATGTATCCAAATCATTTTGCTCACCCCTAAAAACAACATATCCTTTGGATTACTATATATAATATAAAATATTAGTGGAAAAGACCTTATTAAGAAAACATGATTCCTGCGCTGGGAAAATAAGAGGCAACTGTATGATGGAATTTTGATTTAGAATATAATACACTTATTTTACTGTAAACATCTGAGTTCGTCCCAGTGGAAAGTTAATATCTGCATCACAGCATAGGTCTCTTCAAGTACAATACACCAGAGACTAAAATAATTCCATTTCATTTTGTAGTTAAATACCAAAAAATAAAGTGTTTTACAAACCCTAGGGATCATGAATAGGCACCTGACTTTTATGGGGAAAAAATACTGTAAGACTAGAAAGCTACATTTTCAGACTTTAGGCTATTTTTACTGTACTTCTCAATTGAAAGTTAACCTCAAAGTGTACAATAACTCCTACCTTCAGTGGCTGGTGGAAGTCTGAATTCCCAATGAACACTAACTAAGCCAAAACAAGCCTTAAAACTACTGTTTCAACCACCCAAGATTAGGGGCAGCAAAGTCCTAACAAAGAATGTATAAATGGTTTTATTATATTATCATTATTAACTTACTTTAAAATACACTGACAGTCAAGACACATTCATACTAATTATTTCCGCATAGAAAAAAGCACTAATTCTTCCAGAATCTTTCCACAGTGAGGGCTGGGCTTCCAATGGCATCACCATTGTCAAGGTTCCTCCCCCACTCTGAACTCTAGGGTACAGATGTGGGGACCTGCATGAAAAACCTCCTAAGCTTATCTTTACCAGCTTAGGTCAAAACTTCCCCAAGGTACAAAATATTCCACCCGTCGTCCTTGGATTGGCCGCTACCACCACCAAACTAATACTGGTTACTGCGGAAGAGCTGTTTGGACACGTCTTTCCCCCCAAAATACTTCCCAAAACCTTGCACCCCACTTCCTGGACAAGGTTTGGTAAAAAGCCTCACCAATTTGCCTAGGTGACTATAGACCCAGACCCTTGGATCTTAAGAACAATGAACAATCCTCCCAACACTTGCACCTCCCCTTTCCTGGGAAATGTTGGATAAAAAGCTTCACCAATTTGCATAGGTGACCACAGACCCAAACCCTTGGATCTGAGAACAATGAAAAAACATTCAGTTTTCTTACAAGAAGACTTTTAATAAAAATAGAAGTAAATAGAAATAAAGAAATCCCCCCTGTAAAATCAGGATGGTAAATACCTTACAGGGTAATTAGATTCAAAACATAGAAAACCCCTCTAGGCAAAACCTTAAGTTACAAAAAAGATACACAGACAGAAATAGTTATTCTATTCAGCACAGTTCTTTTCTCAGCCACTTAAAGAAATCATAATCTAACACGTACCTAGCTAGATTACTTACTAAAAGTTCTAAGACTCCATTCCTGGTCTATCCCTGGCAAAGACAGAATATAGACAGACCCACAGACCCTTTGTTTCTCTCCCTCCTCCCAGCTTTTGAAAGTATCTTGTCTCCTCATTGGTCATTTTGGTCAGGTGCCAGCGAGATTACCTTTAGCTTCTTAACCCTTTACAGGTGAGAGGAGCTTTCCCCTGGCCAGGAGGGATTTCAAAGGGGTTTACCCTTCCCTTTATATTTATGACAACCATTCACTGTGGCATACAGGATAAACCTCGTTCTCTACAGAATGTGAGGACAGACTGCAGTGGAGTGCTGATGTTTGAGGGGTAAACTGTTTGGCCATATCTGTGTTCATCTGTTTCTAATGTGAGAGTAGCAGATTTTTAGCTTATGCATAGGAGTGGCATAAGGTAAATGGAGAATTAGGGATAGAGAAGAAAGAACTGGAATGAGATGCCTAATTTTCCTCACACGGTGCTGATAGTTTGCCTCTTGATCTTTTCAGAATATACTTTTGCTTTGGGCTGTCAGATTTTTCTGGAAGTGGTGACCAACCTACACAATAGAATGGCTGGCTCCTAGCATGGCTTATGGACACATCCACCTAACGAGTCTGTTATGTTTGGGGATGCCCTGGAGTGGAAGATGGCAGCCTTCCTGGGGCCCACTCTGTTAAGTGCGAATTCACTATGAATACCATCAACTCGGTGACCGAACATTGCTCAGCTATCTCCTGGTCATCAGAGCAGCACCTCAGCAAGTCCTAGACTTAGAACTAATCTATGAACTAAAACAACAATCAACATTCCATTCAAGCCGCTGGCAATGTGGGCACAATCCAGACCTAACATTTGTGTCTAAAGATCAACTCTCATCGTAACACGTCAAGTACTATTGGAGTTTCCAAACAGCAAACACAGGCCTCTAATGATATACATAGGCATCAAAATTCCTGTGTTCTTTCTGAAACAAGTACCATGATGGAATTTTGCTAAAGCTGATTGTGATGCCTATAAGCAGACTATTCACAGGGCTCCTGAAAGTAGCAGAAAAGAAGAATATTTCCCGAGGCTTCCGGAAAAAGAACACTCCTGCATCTCTCTCATCCAGCAGGGAGTTACGCTGGCAATACAATCAGACCAGGAACTCTCATACCGCGAAAGCCCTGCTACACTCCCTTTACACAGCAAGACACCAGCACTGGCTTGATTGCGTGCAAAACCTTGATTTTTCACATTCAAGTTGTAAAGCATGGACACTACCACGATGTCTTGGGGCCGCTGTCCCACAGACTACTGGCCACCAAAACTCTGGCCAAACCAATAGCCTCCAAACTGGTGGAGAACACAAAAGGACCACTTGATAAACACACAAGAAGAGAAGTGTACCAACAACTCTACCAAACATTTGCTTCAATCCCCCGAGGAGAACCTTCCACTGTCAGCATTGAGGAAGTAAAAGAAGGACTTGCCACAATGAAAAAAGGGAAGGCTGCAGGGCCTGATGGTATTCCGCCAGAATTCTCCACCATCTCAGCCCCAAAGGACTCCAATGGCTAGCAACATTGTACTCTGCTACATTAAGGACAGTAAGGATCCCTGAAATATGGTGTGAGGCAATGGTAATTGCCATTCCAAACCCCTGATGAAGCGGGAAGCTATTGGCCAATTTCTCTACTATATACAACCTATCATCCTCAAAAGAATACGCCCTTTTACTGAGTCAATTATCCCTGTTGAATAGGCACTCACAACTCACATTGAGGCTGGCTATTAAAAAAAACCTAAAGACTGGCACAGTATTTGTTGTCCTGTCATCTGTGTATGATACTATATGGATTAAGGGCCCGATGCTGAAACTTGCTAAAATTATACCTTGCTACCAAACATTTCACCTGATGTGGACCATGCTGAATAACAGATGCCTGCAGGTGTACCTGGATAATAAGACGAGCTCACCCCGTATCATAAACAACGGGCTACTACAGGGCTCTGAACTTGCATCACCCCTTTTAAATATTTACATAAGTCACATGCCTCCAGCTAAATCATGAAGATCAGATATGCAGACGATCTTGCAATAATAATCCAAACATCAAACTTCCATGACATTGAGAAAACATTAACTGAGGACCTCCAAAATATGGAACAATATTTCCAGAAATGGAGGCTCAAACCAAACCCTGGTAAAACAATAGTAAGCGCATTTCATCTTGATAATAAGACTTCCAAAAACACACAGAAAGTAGCTTTCTATGGTAAAAATGTGCAATACGAATACAGTCCAACATATTTCAGGGTGAAACTCAACCATACCCTCTCCTTCCATGATCATCTTGAGAAGGTAGCTGCAAAGATAAAAAAGAGAGCCAATATAATCCAGAAATGGTGGGGGGAGGGATAGCTCAGTGGTTTGAGCATTGGCCTGCTAAACCCAGGGTTGTGAGTTCAATCCTTGAGGAGTCCATTTAGGGATCTGGGGCAAAAATTGGGGATTGGTCCTGCCTTGAACAGGGGGTTGGACTAGATGATCTCCTGAAGTCCCTTCCATCCCTGATATTCTATGATTCTATGAACTAGCAGGTACAACCTGGGGTGCATCAGCAACAGTGTTGCAAACATCTGCAATAGCACTTGTATGTTCAGTAGCTGAATATTGTGCACTGGTATGGAGCAGATGCAGCCACACATGACTTGTGGATACCCAGATAAATAGAGGGATGCAGTGTATCACAGGAACCCTTAAGTCAACTCCAACACAATGGCTACCTATCTTGTCTAACATTGTTTCCCTGCCGATACGCCGAACTGCTGCAACATTCTGCGAAGCTCAGTGAATCCAAGAAAACAGATGTCTTCCTATTCACCAAGACAGACCTTGACAATGCTCACCCCTGCAATATCTTAGGACCAGCAAGCCTTTCTGGGAACATTAATTTAGCCTCATGCAATCAGGTTATGATCAAAAGGAGTCTTGGAAAGCGGATTGGTCTAAATAAGCACCTTGTGCTAGATCCCACACAGAAGGTTCCTGGGTTTGACTTTCCATGGTCATCTAGATCAACTCTAAACTGAATTCGAACCAACCATGGCAGATGCGGATAGCTAAAACACAAATGGAAAATCAAGGATGCCGCAGTATGCGAGTGTGTGTCCCCACGACAGATCATCGAACATATCACTACCTACTGCCCAATTTATAAATATCAAGGAGGCATCACTGCAATAAATTCTGCTACTGCTGGTGCAGCCATTTGCTTCGATCAACTTCAGGTGAAATTGCAGTTGCGCTGCTCTACACCAGCCATATGAAAGAAGAAGGGGATGCCCCAAAGAATCATCTCACCAAGCCTTCAGGTTGACCCAGTGTACAATAGTGTGATTGCAGTGCATAGGAGTCAGTTACACTAGGAAACATTCAGACTAAAAACTGTTCCACAGATTCATCTAAAAATGCAAATGCAAACAGCAACTCTACTATTATTAGGCTTGGAAGAATTTGATTTTCATCAGTAAATGTCCGCAAACATCAATTTCACCATACACATACAAAAAAGACATTTCCATTGATGGGAATCAAAATTTGCAGAGAGGGAAAGTAAGAAAAATGTGGTGAGAGAACTTATTAGAGTTTGATTTAAGATATTTCCTTTGTATATTTTGATGTGCGACTTTGACAATTTGAGTCCCTGCTGTGCCTGATCCGGAGCAAGGATTTGAACCTGCATATCCCAGGCCTCTAGCTACCGAACTACTGATTGTTCTGGGTGGGTGTTTCTCTCTTTTTGTCTTGTTTTTTTTCTGAAAAAATTCAAAATATCTCATTTTTATCAAGGTGAAGAACAAAACCAAATTCTGGAACCTTCGGTTTTTTTGGGTTATTTTTTTTTTTGCTAAGTGGAATTATTGTTTTCCAGCCAGACATGATTACTGATCCATTAGCTCCTTTCCTGATCTCTGCACCATGAAAAACAAGCCTCAACTTTCCGTCCAATGTTTCCCTGATGATCAACATCTCAGATGCTCAGGTGATCATAGCGAAATGTCCAGTTGGTTGTGTGAAGTCATGGGTGTGATTCTACCATCTCCCAATCAATTACAGTCAAGCTGTTAGAGCACAGATATAAATGATAAGTGTTGCTCACAGATGTATTGATAAAGGCATAAAACGAGAAGCAAAAGCATTTAGGAAGAAAGAATGTGTGTCTGATATATATGAAAATGCTCATCCCTATTTCTCAGCAATGAAACACTGGACAGCTGAAGCCTATAATTTATATGTCTAATCTCAGTTTCATTTGCTTCACTGACAGCTATATGGTAATAAATGGTGCATATAGACTCAGTAATAGGATAAAGAGTACATTCCATGCCCACTTCCTCAGTAGCCATGCTATGGGAAAAATAACAGCACAAGCATCTCTTCAATGATTGGTGCTCACACCACGGGCTCCCAAGATGCTCCTGCCCCACCCCGCCAGGCTGCTGGAATTGGACAGCCCTTCACTCTTCAAGCCAGGCACTGCTGTAGCATCGTCTGTTATTTTCACAGAGGGTCTGGAGCGCCCAGAAAATACCTTGGAGGTCATTATTATTTCCATCATTGATCTGTGTGATGGTCGCACGCAGACACTCCAGTCAGGATAGGCAGCCTGCTGTGCCAGAAGCTGTACAAACACACAGCAAGAGACAATTCCTGCCCTGAAGAGTTTGAAATCAATATGAAGAGAAACATGGTGTGAGTGTAGCAAGTGGTGGAAGGGAGATGAGAGTTACAGTAATAGGAACTCAAGGTGGTATAGACCAGACCTGTGAATAATTTGCCAGTTCTCAGCCAGGGAATTGTGACTCTGAATTTTTCTTTAAGATAAACAGAAGACATTAATGAGCCACAGGCCGAGCCACTAGCAGTTTATTTCAAACATTTCTGCAGAGGTGGGACTTGAGAATGGAAGTGAAGGACACAGTAATGGCTTAATGGATAGGTTGGAGGACAGCATTGTATACGGAAGGGGCAGTATGGAAGAAGGCACAGAGGGTGTTTGTGGGAGAAGTTCCTCAGCAGCCCATTCCTTGGTTATTGGGGAGCCAGGGCTCCTAGACTGCCCCAGACTAGCCCTGGGCCAGGGCATCTGAGCTTCCAGGCTCTCGGCTCCTTGACAGTCCGGGAGCTCTGGCTCCCATGTTCTCTGAGCTGCCCAACTCCCTACTTGGCTGCTGTGGCTCCTGGCTGCTCAAGGAGCCTTGGAAACAGTTTGAAAAATGTCAAGACAAGCAGTAGGAGAGCACAGAGAACCTCACAAATTCACAACAAGCTTGAAAATTTTCACAAAAACACATACACACAAATCCTCACCTCCAGAGACGGTTGGGAATCTTCTGATAAAATGTTGGTTTCAACAAATATCTCTATTTGAAAAAGAAATGGAACAAAAGTTTTGAAATTGTCAAGACGTGTCATTTCAACATGTTTTAAATTAAATTTTCGTTTTCTGGCTTGAAGTGCTTTTTTGTTTTGAAATTTTAATTTATAGGAAGAAAAGGTTAAAACTATTTTGAAAGGTCAAAATTGAAACAAAACATTTAGATAAATGGAACCATTCTGATAAGTGGAACCTTAATATAAAGTGTGATAATTCAGAGCTTAATCCTGCACCATTCAAACAAATGGGATTTTTCTGTTGACATATGTGAGAGTAGCATCAGGACCTAAGTGCCTAACTATACACATGTGTATTATATCTATTCATATTCAGCATGAAACTTCAGCATGTGCTTAAATTCTATTGAAGTCAATGGGATTTAGGCATATGCCTAAAGTTAAGCTAGTGTTTAATTGCATTGCTGAACAGGAATGGGTTTAAGCTGCAGTTCAGTCCAGCTGAGGTGGCATTCATGTTTGCTCGCAGAGGGAAGGATGTAGAAAACTGGAGAGAGGTAGTGTCTGCATCATCAGTGGAGATTTTTGCCACAGTCATATGCTGTCTGAGGCTCTTGATGGGTTCATCACTTTTCCTAGCATCCCATTGATAGGAATAGACCACAGTTCTTCTGGCAACTATGGATGACAAGGTAGTTGTGAATATTCCTCTCAAAATGCAAACCTTGCAAAAGACACACAATGGGTGAAGTGATATCTTTTACTGCACCAACTTCTGTTGGTGGAAGAGACAAGTTTTCCAGCTATACAAAGCTCTTGTTCAGGTCTGTGTAGCTCGAAAACTTGTCCCTCCTCCACTAACAGAAGTTGGTCCAATAAAATGTTACCTCACTCACCTGGGATCAACACACCTACAACACCACTGCAAAGAGCCTTGCATTGATATTAATTATCATTTTTTGTATTACTGTAGCACCTAAGAGTTCCAATCATGTACCAGGACTCAGCTGTGCCAGGTGCTGTATAAAAATAGAACATCAGAAAGTGTATCTGCTCTGCTTACAATATCTCTAAAGTACACATGGCAGCTCCAACTGATGCAGCGGCACAGGAGCCAGCAAACAGAGCTGTAAACATGGGAGTCTGAGGGGGAGTTTTCAGGGGAGTTTGGGGGGAAGACTAAGAGAACGAGGCAGAGGGACAGACAGGCTAGTGAAGGGAGTGTGTGGTGGCCTGGCAGTGTTGTGGTGCTTGTTGGGGGTTTGTTTTGCTGTGGATGGTGGTGTTTTGGTTTGGTTTGTGTTTCCCAGGTGAACAGGATTTAGGTGGGAAGGCTCTGACAGATACAGAGGCAGCAGTGGGAGTGACCCAAGCATTGGAAGACACAGTGAAGATGGATGTAGAAGCTGCAGCATGAACATGATCCTGGAGGGGGTACCTGAAAAGAGTTTCATCTGCATGAAGTGCCACCCGATAGAGCTGATGGAAGAAAAGATCCGAGGATTGGAGATGCAGGTGGAGACTCTGGCTGAGTTTAGAAGGGGGTTTGAGCGGATGATGGAGCAAAGACATGAGCAGGTTGAAGGGAAAAGTTCAGACTTGCAGATGGAAGCAGGACCAAAGAACTCTGATGGGAGACTGCTGGGTGAGGAAAGTGGACAGTTGAAGCCCGTGACTAAGAGAACCAGGCAGAGGAAAAGACGAGCTAGTGAAGGAGGAATAGAGCTCAGGAACAGGTTTGCAGAGTTGGAAAATGAAGAAGGGGCACAGCAGGTCATCACTGAAGGTGAAAGGGCAAGGAAGAAGAGAGGAGCAGACAGTCCCATAGGAAGAGGGGAAGAGTCAATGAAGATAACAACACCAAATATGAGCCCCAGGAGGATATGGGATGGGTTGCAGAGGATTGCAAAGGAGACGAGGAACTGAGAGGACTTGCAGCCAGAGGGAACAGGGGATAGACCAGAGAATTGAACCATCACCAGGAAAAGGCAGGTCTACGTGATTGGGGACTTCATACTGAGAAGACTAGTCAGGCCTGTAACCAGAGCTGATCCAGAGAACAGAAGGGTGTGCTGTCTGCCAGGTGCTAAGATATGGGATGTGGACCTGAGGCTGAAGAGGATCCTAACGGGAGCTGGAAAGAATCCACTGATTGTCCTTCATGTGGGAACAAATGATACGGCTAGATTCTCGCTGGAACATATCAAGGGAAACTATGCCAGGCTGGGGAAGATGCTTAAGGAAATCGAGGCTCAGGTGATCTTCAGTTGGGTTCTGCTTGTTCCTAGAGAAGGGCAACAAAGGTGCAAAAGGATTATGATGCTCAACAGGTGGCTCAGGCAGTGGTGCTATCAGGAGGGTTTGGGATGTATGGCCACTGGGAAGCATTCATGGACAGAGGACTGTTCTTTCAGGATGGACTTCACCTGAGTAGGGAGGGAAATAGACTTCTAGGATGGAGGCTGGCACAACTGATTAAGAGAGCTTTAAACTAGGAATTTGGGGGAGATGGTTGGGAGATGTCCAGCTAATCTCCACGCTGGATTTTAACATTGAGAGGAAAGAAAACAAAGTAAGAAAGGATACAGCCATGGGTAGGAGTATGGGCATAAGAAGGAAGGGTAATGTAGATACCCGTCTAATAGGTGATACTGGCAGTAGAATGTCTGTGCCTAATTGAGTAAAGAATGTGAGCGAAGCCAAACAGCAAAAATTAAGATGTTTGTACACTAATGCGAGGAGCCTAGGAAACAAAATGGAGCTACTTGTGCAGGAAGTGAAACCAGATATTCTAGGGATAACAGAAACATGGTGGAATAGTAGTCATGACTGGAGTATAGGTATTGAAGGGTATGTGCTGTTTAGGAAAGACAGAAATAAAGGCAAAGGTGGTGGAGTAGCATTGTATATCAATGATGAGGTAGACTGTAAAGAAATAAGAAGTGATGGAATGGATAAGACTGAGTCTGTCTGGGCAAAAATCACATTGGGGAAGAAAGCTACTAGAGCTTCCCCTGGGATAGTGCTTGGGGTTTGCTATAGACCATCGGGATCTGATCTGGATATGGACAGAGCCCTCTTTAATGTTTTTAACGAAGTAAATACTCATGAGAATTGTGTGATCATGGGAGACTTTAACTTCCCAGAGGACAAGTGCTAATAATGATAACAGGGCTCAGATTTTCCTGAATGTGATAGCTGATGGATTCCTTCACCAAGTAGTTGCTGAACTGACAAGAGGGGATGCCATTTTAGATTTGGTTTTGGTGAGTAGTGAGGACCTCATAGAAGAAATGGTTGTACGGGACAACCTTGCTTTAAGCGATCATGAAGGTGGTGGAGGGTGGTGAAACACTGGAATGCGTTACCTACGGAGGTGGTGGAATCTCCTTCCTTAGAAGTTTTTAAGGTCAGGCTTGACAAAGCCCTGACTGGGATGATTTACTTGGGGATTGGTCCTGCTTTGAGCAGGGCGTGGACTAGATGACCTCCTCAGGTCCCTTCCAACCCTGATATTCTATGATTCTATGAGCTAATTCAGTTCAAACTAAATAGACGGATCAACAAAAATAGATCTGTGACTAGGGTTTTTGATTTCAAAAGGGCTAACTTAAAAAAATTAAGGAAATTTAGTTAGGGAAATGGATTGGACTGAAGAACTTGTGGATCTAAAGGCAGCGAAGGCCTGGAATTACTTTAAGTCAAAGCTGCAGAAGCTATTGGAAGCCTGAATCCCAAGAAAGTGGAAAAAATTCATGGGCAGGAATTGTAGACCAAGCTGGATAAGCAAGCATCTCAGAGAGGTGATTAAGAAAAAGCGGAAAGCCTACAAAGAATGGAAGATGGGAGGGATTAGCAAGGAAAGCTACTTTATTGAGGTCAGAACAAGTAGGGATAAAGTGAGAAAGGCCAAAAGCCATGTAGAGTTGGACCTTGCAAAGGGAATTAAAACCAATAGTAAAAGATTCTATAGCCATATAAATAAGAAGAAAAAAAAGAAAGAAGAAGTGGGACCGCTAAACACTGAGGATGGAGTGGAGGTTAAGGATAATCTAGGCAGGGCCCAATATCTAAACAAATACTTTGCCTCAGTCTTTAATGAGATTAATGAGGAGCTGAGGGATAATGGCAGGACGACAAATGGGAATGAGGTTATGGAGGTATATATGACCACATCCGAGGTAGAAGCCAATCTCGAACAGTTTAATGGGACTAAATCAGGGGGTGGGGGCAAATAATCTTCATCCAAGGATATTAAAGGAATTGGGACATGAAATTGCAAACCCATTAGCAAGAATTTTTAATGAATCTGTAAACTCAGGGGTTGTACCGTATGACTGGAGAATTGCTAATATAGTTCCTATTTTTAAGAAATGAAAAAAAAGTGATCCGGGTAACTACGGGCCTTTTAGTTTGACATCTGTAGTATGCAAGGTCTTGTAAAATTTTTTGAAGGAGAAAGTAGTTAAGGACATTGAGGTCAATGGTAATTGGGACAAAATAGAACATGGTTTTACAGAAGGTAGATTGTGCCAAACCAAATTGATCACCTTCTTTGAGAAGGTAACAGATTTTTTTAGACAAAGGAAATGCAGTCTATCTAATTTACCTTGATTTCAGTAAGGCATTTGATATGGTTCCACATGGGGAATTATTGGCTAAATTGGAAAAGATGGGGATCAACATGAAAATTGAAAGGTGGATAAGGAACTGGTTAAAGGGGAGACTACAGCAGGTCACACTGAAAGGTGAATTGTCAGGCTGGAAGGAGGTTACTAGTGGAGTTCCTCAGGGATTGGTTTTGGGACCAATCTTATTTAATCTTTTTATTACTGACCTTGGCACAAAAAGTGGGAATGTGCTAATAAAATTTGCAGATGACACAAAACTGGGAGGTATTGCCAATACAGGGAAGGACCGGGATATCATACAGGAAGATCTGGATGACCTTGTAAACTGGAGTAATAGTAATAGGATGAAATTTGATAGTGAAAAGTGCAAGGTCATGCATTTAGGGATTAATTCAAGAATTTCTGTTATAAACTGGGGATGCATCACTTGGAAGTAACTGAGGAGGAGAAGGACCTCGGAGTATTGGTTGATCACAGGATGACTATGAGCTGCCAATGTGATATGGCCGTGAAAAAAGCTAATGTGGTCTTGGGATGCATCGGGCGAGGTATTTCCAGTAGAGATAAGGAGGTGTTAGTATTGTTATACAAGGCACTGGTGAGGCCTCACCTTGAATACTGTGTGCAGTTCTGGTCTCCCATGTTTAAGAAGGATGAATTCAAACTGGAACTGGTACAGAGAAGGGCTACTAGGATGATCCGAGGAATGGAAAACCTGTCTTATGAAAGGAGACTCGAGCTTGGCTTGTTTAGCCTAACCAAAAGAAGGCTAAGGGGAGATATGATTGCTCTCTATATCAGAGGGATAAATACCAGGGAAGGAGAGGAATTATTTAAGTTCAGTACCAATGTGAACAAAAGAACAAATGGATATAAACTGGCCATCAGGAAGTTTAGACTTGAAATTAGATGAAGGTTTCTAACTATCAGAGGAGTGAAGTTCTGGAACAGGGGGTGCAGCGGGGGCTAAAGACATGTCTGGCTTCAAGACTTAGCTTGATAAGTTTATGGAGGGGATGTATGATGGGATAGCCTAATTGTGGCAATTAATTGATCTTTGACTATTAGCAGTAAATATGCCCAATGGCCTGTGATGGGATGTTAGATGGGGTGGGATCTGAGTTACTACAGAGAATTCTTTCCTGGGTGTCTGGCTGTTGAGTCTTGCCCACATGCTCAGGGTTTAGCTGATCGCCATATTTGGAATCAGAAAGGAATTTTCCTCCAAGGCAGATTGGCAGAGGCCCTGGGGGTTTTTCGCCTTCCTCTGCAGCGTGGGGGGTCAGTTACTGGAGGATTCTCTGCACCTTGAAGTCTTTAAACCACGATTTGAGGACTTCAATAGCTCAGACATAAGTTAGGGGTTTGTTACAGGAGTGGGTGGGTGAGATTCTGTGGCCTGTGTTGTGCAGGAGGTCAGACTAGACTATTATAACGGTCCCTTCTGACCTTAAAGTCTATGATTCTGTGAGAATACAACTACATTCCTTTTGGGTGGGTTGGGCTGACATGAGCATATTACAGCTGTGCTCAAGTTGGTGCATTGGGCCCCATTCTCATCTGGAGTAATTCTTTCAAATTAGATTTGCAGCGGTTTATCTGAGCTCCAAACCTTTCCTCTAGCTTCTGGGTGCAGTTGAAAGTGTTGGTTGTGACCTTTACAGCACAGAATGATCTGGGAGCCAGTTATGTGAGGGATTGCCCTTGACACTACAGCACATTGTGTGAAGATTAGCTGTGAGTCTCCTGATGTCAGTTTCTGCAGCTAATGCTACAGATATTGGCAGGAATTTCTCCATTGAGGGCCGCCATTTTGGAATTCACTTGTTTTAGTAGTAAAGAAATTAATACCTCCTAAATAAATTAAAAGCCTAACACATACAGAGTGCTTCATATTTTTCAGAGCACTCTAAACACATCAACTAATTAATTCTTCCTATAACTACATTAACTAATTCATTCTTCCAGAAGCCAGGTGTAGCATACTTCACAGCAGGATGTGCATTGAGCCATTTTTACTTGATAGATGTTTCTATGCTTGCTTATTACATGCTGTTTGTTTATCTGATCCAATGAAAGTTGTTCTTTATTGCTGCTCCTTCAGGATGGTTTTGTGTACTTTTAAAACATTATGTATAATTACCTAGCTGACACAGCGAGAGGCCCGCTTTAAAGTCAATAAAATAAATAAGTAAATATATACAGTCGTTTAGGGCCAGCATAGATTTTCTATGGAATATTTACACCAATACCCTTGTAAAATAAAGTTAGATTTCTTCTTCAATTATATGTAATCCAGCGATTCAGCACATCCTAGCCTGCTCACTCAATCAGTGAAAGGACCAGTGGTATCAACCTTCTTTGAAAATGCTCAGGACAGAGCCACACTTCCAGAAACAGACACATCTGACTGACACTTAACAAGAGGTTTACGGGAAAGAAGGATTGGCTTGACAAAATGTCCTACTGAGATTAGGGCACTTCTGCTGTGCAAAACGTCACAGTTTTGAACATGAAGTTAGAAGCACTTTTGACTTCTAATACTGATGCTACCATGTTTCTGTTTTCAGCCTTTGTGGTTCTAGATTATGGAATGAATATATGAGTTTTGCCTAATTAGGAACCCACTCAAGTATCCTGCTTTTAAATTGAACTCCAATATTATTCAAATTCTATGTCTGAGAGTGTGGGAAAATACCAGAATGAGAAACTAATAAAAATCTTAGACACACTGGTGGACCACACCCTCAGCTAGTTTAAATCACTGTAGTTCCGTTGTTTTCAATGAAGCCAGGTCAATTTACCTGAGCTGACAATCTGTACACGCTACCTATAGCATAGCGCCCATTGACCAAATTTCTGAATTTTAGTATCCAACAGTATTTTGGACTCAGCTCATCTTGTAATTTCAGGAAAAAATAATTTATTACCATTTGGTTGTTGCGCAGTGCTATCATATACCACGTGTATATGTCCCCATGGGTGAGCATTTAATTCTGTTCAGGTTCTTATACCACCTTTATCGCTACAGCATCTCCGCACCTACACTGACAGTACGCAGCCCTCATGAAGATCATTGCTGCCATTCCCCTTAAAAAGATCCACAAAAATAGAAAGCAAGGGAATAAAGTAGTTTTGATTTGATTTGTCTGACTTTGACTAATTTTCCTATTCCCTCCCCTCTCTCTGCCTTAATAGAAGTTAAAAATGATTGTCTTTTTGATATTGTACCATAATCAGCTCCCTAGTAACAACCTCACCAATCTAAATGACTTTTAATTAAGGCTGATGAAAAAATTTCAGTTAAAACACTTTTGCAATGGAAAACTGGGTTTTCAACTAAACAAAGTTGTTTTTTTAGGTTTTTATTTTTGCAAAAAGTATTTGCTTTCCTCAGAAAAATCCAACTTTTATTTTATATATATATATATATATATATATATATATATATTCCAAACAACTTGATGGAAAATTGAAAATATAATAATTCAGAAATGCCCCATTGTTCATCATGGGAGTTGTAGTTCAGTTGCCTCACTCTCTTCTGCGGTGCAACATGGGAGTCGTAGTTCAGTTGCCTCACTCTCGTCTAGGCACTGGAGGCAACCAAAGCATTTCAAACTTTAGAACTATGGAATGAAAGGAAGAGAGCACATTTATATCTTTCAAGGAAATTGCAGGCAACTGGTGCATGCGATATTGTAGCCTGATCCTATTGGATAATCTCAATACTATTCTAGGAGAAGTAATTTAACATATAACTCCCGATATGAAGGCTATGGGAAACCAGTGAGGGCCTTAAAGGCATAGCCCATCTTTGTGTGGGAAGTTGGGATTGGAGGAGCCATGCTGAATCCAGAATTCCTCCTGGGCATGCCAGGGAATGAATGTTGGAGTATTGCCTCCATCACAATCTAAATGCAGGGGCAGGGTGTTCTCTGGTCAACTTCCTACCTAACTGTGCTGGGCTGGAGAAAGGACATAGCATATTGCTATGCCCCTTTCCATTTGGGCTGGTTTGCATCATCCCCACCACTAACATGGAGAAGTGGCAGCACTCTGAACAAGGGACCAAAGTGAAGGACACCTTGCATCCTGTCCCGCCACCTGGCAGCAGCACCAAAACTCTAGGCATCATATATTGCTATGAACAGTAAGTCATCAAACCAGACTGAAGATAGCAGGAGTCAAATGCAGCATGGAACTACTGTGTGCAGGTAGACAAAAACCCCACATCACTTTGCTTTCAAATGTCAACATTATTTTAAAAACACACACTCCTTTCATGCATTAATGAAGCTTGGGAGTGAGTGAGATAATTGGAAAACTGCATTATATTTATTAAAATGCACTTCAGTTTAACTGAAATACTGATACAGTGCTGCAGTATTACTCCAGGGTGTCTCCTTAATTTACTCCACAGTATATACTTAAAAATAAAAAAATGATCTTCATGGAATCATGGAAGTTACAGCACAAAACATGCAGGTTCTTAGTCCTTCATGAGGCAGAGAGATCTCTCTTATCTCTCCACCACCAATGCAGGGTATGCTTTTCACATCAGCATGCTAGTCTCCATATGAGTTTTAGTCTTTTTAACCCACTCTGCCTAGCACTAGCTGAGGGGCTGTTTTAGTGAAGTCCATGCTGGCCTCATTGTATATAGTTGTCAAGGTTCCTTCCCCAGTCTGAACTCTAGGGTACAGATGTGGGGACCTGCATGAAAGACCCCCTAAGCTTATTCTTACCAGCTTAGGTTAAAAACTTCCCCAAGGTACAAACTTTGCCTTGTCCTTGAACCCTGTGATGCCACTACCAAGCGTGTTAAACAAAGAACAGGGAAAGAGCCCACTTGGAGACATCTTCCCCCCCAAAATATCCCCC
The DNA here is from genome assembly GCF_965140235.1 of Caretta caretta. Taxonomy (NCBI): domain Eukaryota; kingdom Metazoa; phylum Chordata; order Testudines; family Cheloniidae; genus Caretta; species Caretta caretta. The sequence goes on from NC_134209.1 coordinate 14,338,566, forward strand.
CAAGCCCTACACCCCCTTTCCTGGAGAAGGCTTGATAAGAATCCTCAGCAATTTGTACAGGTGAACACAGACCCATACCCTTGGATCTTAAAAACAATGAAAAATCAATCAGGTTCTTACAAGAAGAATTTTAATTGAAGAAAAGGTAAGAGAATCACCTCTGTAAAATCAGGATGGTAAATACCTTACAGGGTAATCAGATTGAAAACATAGAGAATCCCTCTAGGCAAAACCTTAATTACAAAAAGACACAGAAACAGGAATATACATTCCATCCAGCACAGCTTATTTTACCAGCCATTTAACAAAAGGAAATCTAACACATTTCTAGCTAGATTACTTACTACCAGAAGTTCTGAGACTGCATTCCTGATCTTAGGACAGAAGAATCCCATGCACCGCTACAGACTAGGGACCGAATGGCTCAGCAGCAGATCTGCAGAAAAGGACCTAGGGGTTACAGTGGAGGAGAAGCTGGATATGAGTCAACAGTGTGCCCTTGTTGCCAGGAAGGCCAATGGCATTTTGGGATGTATACATAGGGGTATTGGCAGCAGATCGAGGGACGTGATCGTTCCCCTCTATTCGACATTGGTGAGGCCTCATCTGGAGTACTGTGTCCAGTTTTGGGCCCCACACTACAAGAAGGATGTGGAAAAATTGGAGAGAGTCCAGCAAAGAACAACAAAAATTATTAGCAAAAAGAAAAGGAGTACTTGTGGCACCTTAGAAACTAACCAATTTATTTGAGCATGAGCTTTCGTGAGCTACAGCTCACTTCAAGAGAGCTGTAGCTCACGAAAGCTCATGCTCAAATAAATTGGTTAGTCTCTAAGGTGCCACAAGTACTCCTTTTCTTTTTGCGAATACAGACTAACACGGCTGTTCCTCTGAAACCAAAAATTATTAGGGGACTGTAACACATGACTTATGAGGAGAGGCTGAGGGAACTGGGATTGTTTAGTCTGCGGAAGAGAAGAATGAGGGGGGATTTGATAGCTGCTTTCAACTACCTGAAAGGGGGTTCCAAAGAAGATGGATCTAGACTGTTCTCAGTGGTAGCAGATGACAGAACAAGGAGTAATGGTCTCAAGTTGCAGTGGGGGAGATTTAGGTTGGATATTAGGAAAAACTTTTTCACTAGGAGGGTGGTGAAGCACTGGAATGGGTTACCTAGGGAGGTGATGGAATCTCCTTCCTTAGATATTTTTAACGTCAGGCTTGAGAAAGCCCTGGCTGGGATGATTTAGTTGGGGATTGGTCCTTCTTTGAGCAGGGGGTTGGACTAGATGACCTCCTGAGGTCCCTTCCAACCCTGATATTCTATGATTCTATGATCTGTTCCTGACAAAAGCATCACACAGACAGACAAGACTCTTTGTTTTCCCCCATTCCTAATTTGAACGTATCTTGTCTCCTCATTGGTCATTTTGGTCAGGTGCTAGCGAGGTTATCTTAGCTTCTTAACCCTTTACAGATGAAAGGATTTTGCCTCTGGCCAGGAGGGATTTTATAGCACTGTGTACAGAAAGGTGGTTACCCTTCCCTTTATTTTTATGACAATAGTATATAGTAAAGATCCATGCAGGATACAAGCCAGGGAGAGGGTTTCTGACTATAGCTGTACTAGGTGTAAACTCATATCGGATTTGACCATTGGAAAGAAAAGGAAGCATGGCCCCGGGTTTTGATTGTTCGTGTGACCACCATATTAATTCATCCTTCAGCATGGGAAGTCCCATGGAGGGACAGCTGTGGGAAGGGGAGTCCCGGGCAGTCAGGCTGCAGGGAGAAGGAGGAGGAGAAGCAGCCTTGAAGCTCCTGCATGAAACTCAGCACAGGTAGCCTTGTGACTGCAGCATGTTCTCAACATCTGTAGGCAAATCCCGGGGCTCTCATAGAGGAAGTCTGTGAGGCAAACCATGCTGATTTCTGCCACCCAAATCCCCTTCCACAGGTTTTTCCATCAAATGGAGAGATCTGACCCAACAGTATAATGTACTACACCAGAGCTCATTATGCTCCTGAAGCCTGATCCTACTTCTGTTGTAACCAGTTGCAAAACTCCCCTTGACTTCAGTGGTGCAGGACTGGGGGCCTTTAGGGCCTAACCCTGCAACTCTTACTCATGCAAATGTAATAGGGTGTCTCTCGATGGGCTGTCAGCACAAGGAATTGAACCTGCACCTGTAGATCTAAAATCCTGCACCTTTATTCCTTGAGTTATGAGATGCAGCTGTCTCTTCAACCTCTTTGTGGTCCAGCCACTAGAAGGGAACAGAGAGCCACACTGTGTTAGCATAAGGTACACAAGCAAAGGTTTAAGAACTCCATTTGGCTCAGTAAGGACAGGGAGAAGTTCACCCCATGCAGTGGGACTGCCTAGGTCTATACAGAAGTGATGCATAGATCTTACGTGGGCTCTCTGTACAGAGGCAAATTCATGCAGACTTGTGTCCAGTATTTGGGTTTGCATCAATGACTATGCTGACTGTTCCAAGTCTTAAAATCTGGAGGCTAATCATCGTGGATGCTAAACACACTGTGGTTTCTTAATTATGTGGTTGCATTTCATTACTCAAACATAAAATGCAGCAAACTATAAACAATGTGCTCTGGTAACTAACTTACATTCATGTCATAACAAAAACAACAATGCAAAGCAATGAAATGTTAAATCTTTGATGGGAAATGAGGATTTGGGGGTTGGAAATCACTTCACTGCAATGCACCAAGCATCTGGCCCAGACTGTCAGGGCAGTAACATAAGTGTGTATATTTAATTAAAAACAACTACCATATCATGATTAGGGTTATATTTTTTATATTTTTTAAAAAATAGGGGTAAAGGTTTAAGTTATCCCTAGAGGAAATAAAGGGGGTTTTGTTTCTATATCCAACATCTATTTAGGACTTGCCACTTGACAATCTTAAACATTGAGCTTCTAAATATGGAAAGTTTGCTCAGCAAATCTGAAAGCAGTTTTAAAGTCTTCACATTATAGTGCCGTCAAAAAATCACTTACTAATTTGTGTTCTAGTGAAATGCTCACAATCATTATCATTCAAATACACACACACAGCACAATGACAAAACAATCTGGGCAGCACCTGTGGGAAATGCAATGAAATGCATGATTTACTATATTCAGATTTGTCTATCAATGAGATACAGTAGTAGTGATGTGAAAAAAACTCTGAAAATTGGAATTAATTTGCAAACTGGATACAATTAACTTAGGCTTGAATAAAGACTGGGAGTGGATGGGTCATTACACAAAGTAAAACTATTTCCCCATATTTATTCACCCCCCCCCACTGTTCCTCAGACGTTCTTGTCAACTGCTGGAAATGTCCCACCTTGATTATCGCTACAAAAGCTTTCCCTCCCCCCGCTCTCCTGCTGGTAATAGCTCACCTTAAGTCACTCTGGTTACAGTGTGTATGGTAACACCCATTGTTTCATGTTCTCTGTATATAAATCTCCCCAATGTATTTTCCACTGAATGCATCCGATGAAGTGAGCTGTAGCTCACGAAAGCTTATGTTCAAATAAATTTGTTAGTCTCTAAGGTGCCACAAGTACTCCTTTTCTTTTTGCGAATACAGACTAACAGGGCTGCTACTCTGAAACCTGAAAACAATGTTTCTCAACAGCATGCTCAGCCAGCCCCTTAAAGACACACGATCCCAGATTCATGGTGCTTGCAAAGAAAGGGCTATATTGCCCCGAGATTGTCCCTAGACTTTGCACATGGGTGAGATGGGACAAGGAAAGAGCAAGGGGGTCATTCTTTCCTTGCCTCCTTCACTAGCAGAGTAAGGGCCATTAACAATTGCAGTCCCTAGCATGTGGCAACCCGGGGTCTTTTTTTTCCCTACAGTGCCCCTGGAGCTCTGCTTGAAGATGTGCAACGTTGCAGACCCTAACTCAGACCATCTGTACTGAAATACTTTGCATAGACTCACTTCCCACAATGTACAACCAACAGAACCGTGTGAAACTGTTTAACAGCTCAATTTATTTGGTACAGTTTAACATGGGCCATACCCAGAGCTCCTAATCCACTCCCTGGCCATCCCCACTTTCAGACCTTGTAACGAGACTAGAATGTATTCCTACCTCAGGACAGCTCTCTACAGGTGCACGTTCTGGATGGTGGAGCTCACTTTCTTGGTGTTTTCTTAGTGACTGTGTCCTCTTTTGCCATTAATAGGTACCCTTGGCATGGCCTTTCTCTCTCTGATGTCTTTCCAATTCTTATGTTATTTCTAGCCTCTGTAATTTCCATATAGGACAAACTCAAACAACAATAGCTCTTTTGAATTGTTTCCTTCAAGCCATCTGCTTATTCCCTCCTTTATCTTGCTGTCTTCAGGCTTAGCTCCAACCCTAGCAAGGCAGGCAGATGTTATCTTATTAAAATCCCAGGTATTACATCTATTCATTTCGTGGACCAGCTTGAATCTAAATTAGTAATACATTATAAGATCTCAAAGATTTGGCAAAATTGATAGATATCATCCTTTGGTCTTCTCCAACCAGCTGTTTCTCTTAATAACAACATACAGATTGCTTAATAAATGAAATATATATATATATATATATATACACACACACACACACTGTAGGCCAGGGGTGGGAAAACTTTTTGGCCTGAGGGCCACATCTGGGTGGGGAAATTGCTTGCAGGGCCAGGGGAGGGGGTTAGAGTGTGGGGGCAGAGTGCAGGGTGCAGGAGTGGGTGCGATGTGCAGGAAGGGTCTCAGGGCAGGGGGTTGAGGTGCAGGAGGGCTGCGGAGTGCAGGAGGGGTTCAGGCTCCGGCCCGGTGCCGCTTTCCTAGAGGCGCGTACTGCGGCCAGGGCAGGCTCCTTCCCTGCCCCGGCCCTGCCACTCCAGGAAGCAGCTGGCTCCATGTCCCTGAGCGGCCCCTGGGGGTGGGGTGGGGGTGCAGAGGGCTTGTGTGTTTCCCTTGCCTGTGGGTACCTCCCTGAAGCTCCCATTGGCCGTGGTACCCCGTTCCTGGCCAATGGGAGCTTTGAGGGCGGTACCCACAGGCAAGAGCGGCGTGCAGCACTCTCTGCCGCCCCTAGGTGCTGCAGGGATGGGGGGGTGGCTGCTTCCTGAAGTGGCGCAGAGCCCGTGACTGTGGCAATCCCGTGGGCCAGATCCAGATCCCCGAGGGGCCGGATCCGGCCCGCAGGCCGTAGTTTGCCCACCCCTGCTGTACGCTGTTTAGTAAAGACTGCAAAGCAAACTGGATTGTCCTTAACCTTAATCAGTTCATAGATGCTGCATTTCTCACCTCCAAATTCCCTAGAAAAGAGAGTACCCACCAAAGCAGCCCCGTTCTTACAGCATTACATCAACCCTTGAGCCAGCAGACCTTTAGGGAAAGAGAAAAGAGCTAGATGGTCACAGCCCTTGCCCAGCAGCTCAGAGGAATCGGGGCTTTAAAGCCCCACCCCTTAGCCTTATGCTGAGCCCTATTCCTGTTCTGCTATTCACTGTGGTAGAAGGCTGAATGCAAGCTGCTCACCTGATCCTGCCCACTGCTAGCAAATAGGGCGGGGGGGGGGGATGGAGGGTAAGAAGAAGTAGGAGGAGCCCTGATGCTGCCCTGCAATTTGCAGATCAGCTACATGTCGGGGATTAAATTGCTCCATGAAAAGGGGTGAAGTAACTTGGTCCTGTTCCCAGAGCAAAGAGGAGACCAAGGAAGGAATTGTGACTCTCTGGGTTTGCTCCCAGGGTGGTACTGCTATATGATTCCCCTTCAGGTAGAGCATAAAGCTTCAGTTTAGCCCCGACAGATCTGGAGTTCATGAGGAATCAGTGGATTAGTTAATTAACTAAGGACAGGCCACGCTAATATTAATATCCCACATCAATCACCACCACCAAAATGGATGCAAGCTGTAAAGTAATTGCTGGAATGCTCCAAGTGGGTTACAATAGAGCTAGCTGTAGCTCATGAAAGCTTATGCTCAAATAAATTGGTTAGTCTCTAAGGTGCCACAAGTACTCCTTTTCTTTTTGCGAATACAGACTAACACGGCTGTTAGTCTGAAACCATATTTAGGTTGGCATTGCAAGCATAGGAATGGACATATGCAGAGTTGGGCTGTGCAGCGGAGTTGTATTAGAAAACCTGGGAAGTGCGTGAGCGCAAGCCCACCCAATGCTAAAGGCCCCTCCCTCAGCCTAGTGGGAGGGACCACTGGACCCAGGGACCAACTGATTGTGGGGGACAACTAAGAAAAAAAAACAGGGATCGGAGTTGTCAAGGTTCCTCCCCCACTCTGAACTCTAGGGTACAGATGTGGGGACCTGCATGAAAAACCTCCTAAGCTTATCTTTACCAGCTTAGGTCAAAACTTCCCCAAGGTAGAAAATATTCCACCCGTTGTCCTTGGACTGGCCGCTACCACCACCAAACTAATACTGGTTACTGGGGAAGAGCTGTTTGGACGCGTCCTTCCCCCCAAAATACTTCCCAAAACCTTGCACCCCACTTCCTGGACAAGGTTTGGTAAAAAGCCTCACCAATTTGCCTAGGTGACTACAGACCCAGACCCTTGGATCTTAAGAACAATGAACAATCCTCCCAACACTTGCACCCCCCCTTTCCTGGGAAATGTTGGATAAAAAGCCTCACCAATTTGCATAGGTGACCACAGACCCGAACCCTTGGATCTGAGAACAATGAAAAAGCATTCGGTTTTTTACAAGAAGACTTTTAATAAAAAATAGAAGTAAATAGAAATAAAGAAATCTCCCCTGTAAAATCAGGATGGTAGATATCTTACAGGGTAATTAGATTCCAAAACATAGAGAACCCCTCTAGGCAAAACCTTAAGTTACAAAAAAGATACACAGAGAGAAATAGTTATTCTATTCAGCACAATTCTTTTCTCAGCCATTTAAAGAAATCATAATCTAACACATACCTAGCTAGATTACTTACTAAAAGTTCTAAGATTCCATTCCTGGTCTATCCCCGGCAAAGACCCAGCATACAGACAGACACAGACCCTTTGTTTCTCTCCCTCCTCCCAGCTTTTGAAAGTATCTTGTCTCCTCATTGGTCATTTTGGTCAGGTGCCAGCGAGGTTACCTTTAGCTTCTTAACCCTTTACAGGTGAGAGGAGCTTTCCCCTGGCCAGGAGGGATTTCAAAGGGTTTACCCTTCCCTTTATATTTATGACAGGAGTGAAGGTCAGAGGTTCAAAATGAGGATACCGGATAGGGACACCGAGCAGAGAACCCCGGACAGCGCCCACTGCTCCTCAAAGAATCATAAAATATCAGGGTTGGAAGGGACCTCAGAAGGTCATCTAGTCCAACCCCGTGCTCAAAGCAAGACTGATCCCCAATTAAATCATCCCAGCCAGGGCTTTGTCAAGCCTGACCTTAAAAACTTCTAAGGAAGGAGATTCCACCACCTCCCTAGGTAACGCATTCCAGTGTTTCACCACCCTCCTAGGAAAAACTTTTTCACTAATATCCAATCTAAACCTCCCCCACTGCAACTTGAGACCATTACTCTTTGTCCTGTCATCCGCTACCACTGAGAATAGTCTAGATCCATCCTCTTTGGAACCACCTTTCAGGTAGTTGAAAGCAGCTATCAAATCCCCCCTCATTCTTCTCTTCTGCAGACTAAACAATCCCAGTTCCCTCAGCCTCTCCTCATAAGTCATCGCTGTTGAGGGAGCCAGCGGACGCTGCCCAGTGGAACTCTGCCCGGATGCGTGAAACTAGGGAGGAATGGAAATAGGCCCCACAGTCACAGAGCACCCCCTTGACCAACATCCTCCTCCTGGTGTTATAGATGGAGACTTTGGCCAGAGCCAGGAGGAGGTTGACGAGGAGGTCTCGCGCCTTCATGGAGCCACAGATAGGGTATGCAAAGAGGAACAAGTGTGGGGAGAAGAAGTGCAGCCAGAACCTCAACAAGAGGTTCTGCAGGAGCCAGAATAGGGGCTCTAACCTGGCGCATTCGAGATAGGCGTGCGCCACGTTCTCCCTCACGCCGCAAAAAGGGCAGGCCTCAGGTGTAGGGGTGAACTGCGCCAGGTGCATGCCTGTGCTCATGGCTCCATGAAAGAGCCGCCAACTAATGTCCCCAGCAGGCCGTGGGACCAAGGTGGAATAAAGGCTGGCCCACCGGGGCTCCTCACCCTCTGTGGGTGGAAGATAGTCCTGCCATTTGGTGTCGGGGCGGGACACAAGGGTGAGGAAATGCAATGTATGGAGCACGAGTGTGTACAGATGGTTTCTAGGTGCGGTTCGAAACCGGACCGGCTGCAGGGTATGCAGCCGGCTAGGAGTGTGGGAGCGGGGGTCTCGCGGAACAGGGCCCTAGAAAAATGTCCAGCGGGCCAGGGGTGAGCGGGGAGCACCCACTCTCAGGGCTCGCTGCAGGAAAGCGAGAGAATTGGGTGACAAGGTGGCCTTCACCTCCTGGAGTACGCGCCTAGGGGTTGGAAGGGTGGAAAGCCCCATGCATCATCCGAGCGCGTGGGGCTTCCACCCAATCCCCCGTCGTAGTCAAGGAGGTCTCCAACTCTGGTGGTTTCTGCCAGGACCAACCTTCGACACACCGAGGGAGACTCCGCCACCTGCACGCGTAGATCATAGAATATCAGGGTTGGAAGGGACCCCTGAAGGTCATCTAGTCCAACCCCCTGCTCGAAGCAGGACCAATTCCCAGTTAAATCATCCCAGCCAGGGCTTTGTCAAGCCTGACCTTAAAAACCTCTAAGGAAGGAGATTCTACCACCTCCCTAGGTAACGCATTCCAGTGTTTCACCACCCTCTTAGTGAAAAAGTTTTTCCTAATATCCAATCTAAACCTCCCCCACTGCAACTTGAGACCATTACTCCTCGTTCTGTCATCTGCTACCATTGAGAACAGTCTAGAGCCATCCTCTTTGGAACCCCCTTTCAGGTAGTTGAAAGCAGCTATCAAATCCCCTCTCATTCTTCTCTTCTGCAGGCTAAACAATCCCAGCTCCCTCAGCCTCTCCTCATAAGTCATGTGTTCTAGACCCCTAATCATTTTTGTTGCCCTTCGCTGGGCTCTCCAATTTATCCACATCCTTCTTGTAGTGTGGGGCCCAAAACTGGACACAGTACTCCAGATGAGGCCTCACCCATGTCGAACAGAGGGGAACGATCACATCCCTCGATCTGCTCGCTATGCCCCTACTTATACATCCCAAAATGCCATTGGCCTTCTTGGCAACAAGGGCACACTGCTGACTCATATCCAGCTTCTCGTCCACTGTCACCCCTAGGTCCTTTTCCGCAGAACTGCTGCCTAGCCATTCGGTCCCTAGTCTGTAGCGGTGCATTGGATTCTTCCGTCCTAAGTGCAGGACCCTGCACTTATCCTTATTGAACCTCATCAGATCGAGGTTGTGTAGCAGGGGCTCCGCAAGGAGGTCCATTCCCTCGGTGGCCACAAATGACCAGGTCGCTGAAAAAAGTCCGGAGGAGGTCCTGGTAGAATACCGGCAGCTCGGAGAGGTTTCTCGGATGGAGAAAAAAGAGCTGTCGATCATATCGGAGCCCTCGGAGGAAGGCATTCGCCAACATGCTCCATGCCGGACTACCTGCACAGTAAAGGAGCTTCTGCAGGGCCTGGAGGCGGAAGACAATTGACCTGGCTGCGCAAGCAAACCAAGCCCTGTCCTCCCTCCTCCAGGGGAAGACTCAGAGACCCAGCAGAGACCCAGTGCAGCCCCAGCTAGAAGAACTCCAGAGCCATCCTCTGGAGCCTGGCCAGGATCCTCGGGGCTGGGCTCAGGGTGTTGAGTCGGTGCCAGAGCATGGACAGGACCAGTTGGTTCAGCAAGAGCGCCCTCCCTCGCAGGGAGAGACACCGGATCAGTCCTGTCCATCTCCGCAGCTGCTCACCCACCCTGGCCTCCAAATCCTGCCAGTTCTCTGGCGGAGAAGGATACATGGTGGATAGATAAACGCCAAGATGGAGCAGCGGATCTGCGCTCCACCAGATGGCTTGAAGCGCGGGTGGGAGGGAGCTCGCCTGCCACCCGTCCCTGACCACCAGGCCAGAGCTCTTGACCCAGTTGACCCGGGCGGAGGAGGCCGCCGAGTAAACGGCCTGGCAGGCCTCCACCCACACCAAGTTGTCCGGGTCCTTGACTACGAGGAGCACATCGTTGGTGTACGCCGATAGGACCAGCTGCAGCTTCGGCTCCCAAAGCACCAACCCCTTCAACCTCCAGTGGAGGAAACGGGGGAAGGGCTAGATCACCAGAGCATACAGCTGGCCCGAGAGGGTCACCCCTGCCGTACTCCCCGCCCGAAGCTGACCGGCTCGGTCAGTGTCTAGTTGAGCCTGGCCAGACACTCTGCATCGGTGTACAGCACCTGGAGAAAGCCCACAAACTGGGGCTCGAAGCCAAGCGCCCGCAGGGTGCTCTGGAGATACCCGTGGTCCACCCTGTTGAACACCTTCTCCTAGTCCAGGGACAGGAGGGCGAATGACAGACCATCCCTAAGCCCCAGCTCCAAGAGGTCCTGGACCAAATACAAGTTGTCAAAGATTGTCTGGCCCGGGACAGTGTAGGTCTGGTCGGGATGGACCACGTCTGCCAGCACGGACCCCAGCTGCAGCAAGATGGCCTTTGCTATGACCTTTCAGTCTGTGCTGAGGAGCGAGATGGGACACCAATTCCGTAGATCGCGGAGGTCCCCCTTCTTCGGCAATAAGGCGAGCACAGGTCGCCTGCACAAGAGAGGGACCCTGCTTTGCAAGGACTTGGCCCAGACAATGACAAGGTCTGGGCTGAGGACGTCTCAGAACACACGGTAGAACTCCATGGTCAGCCTGTCCATGCCCAGAGATTTATTAGTGGGCATGCGATGGAGGGCTTCCGAGAGCTTGGCCAGAGAGGGAGAAGCAGCTCCAGCTGGTCACCTGCACTGACCGTCAGGAGTTCGACTCCGATGCCCACGGGGTGCTCTGGACCGGTTGGATCCGGGGGGGAAAAGGTTAGCATAGAAGGCCCTGGCCCTTCCACGCATCTCCTCCGGATCTGTGAGGGGGGTCCCGTCCTCTACCAGGAGGCAGGTGACGTGCTTTTTGGCCCCCTTCCTTTTCTGCAGGGCATAGAAGAAAAGGGAGCTGCGATCCATCTCCCGAAGGAAGTGGATGCGGGATCGAACAAAAGCGCCCTGGGCTCGATGGTCCTCCATGGCCCAGAGCTCTTCCTGCTTCTCCCGGTACACTGCGCAGAAGGGTGGATCCTCGGGACCAGAGGCGAGACGCCTCTCTAGCTCTAAAACCTCCCGCTCCAACTGCCCTAACACTGCATCCTTCCACTGGGTGGCACCCCGGGTGCAATCGTGGCAGAAGAGCCGTGCATGCACCTTCCCCACATCCCACCACCGCCTCGCCGAGGGAAAGGCACGCTGCTGCCCCCGCCAGGCCAGCCAGAACTCCCGGAAGGACGCCACGAAGCCCATGTCCTCCAGCAAGCTATTACTGAAATGCCAATAGGCCGGCCCCTCCAAACTGGGAGAGGCTGTCACGGTCACCATGTGCTGATCCGAGAACAGGGCTGGCCAGGTGCTGGAGACGTGGGCTCGCACCAGATGGAAACGCGAAATATAACTGCCATCCAACCGAGAGTGGCATGATTGATCGACCTCCACCTGGACATAAGTAAAAGTAACATCGTCATCCGGGTGGTGGTCACACCAGACGTCCACCAGGGAGTGATGATCCACGATCTCCCTGAGGACGCCCGCAGCTGCCTGGGATGTCTCGACTCCTGAGTGGTCCCAGTCCTTGAGGGTGGTGTTGAAGTCCCCACCCAGGACCAGGCACTCGTGAGGATCCAGAGTGCTGAGGATGGCTCGCTGACTGGGGCTCGTCCTCCCCCTGGGTGCCCAGGATCAGACCCAGGGACTCGATCTCCTTGAATATGGAAGTAAATCCAGTCCCCGTGGCCCCAGAGTCCTCTCCGTCAGGAGCCAGGGCAGTAATAGCCCCTGTATTGACAACGGCAGGGGGCACAGATGGCAAAGGGGCCAGGGGAACTCCTACAGAGGCCTCCTCGGGAGGGGACTCAAGAAGGGGGGCGGTGACACCTCCGTCTGCGGCCATGGCTGCCATAGCCGGCGTCCCCTGCTGAGCTCCATCCAGAGGCGCGGCAAAAGACGTAACAGCATCAGCCCCCCGCAGCATTTTTGGGGGGCCTCCTCTCCCTCCTCATCAGAGGGGAGGAATTGAGCCCACGATTTACGGGTGCTGCGCTTCCCCTGGACAAGCACCCAGCCCTCCGCAGTGGAGGTGGAGGGCCGATCAGCAGGGGCAGGGCGGGGGGGCAAGGGCGATCATTTTGGAGCTCGAGGCGGCAAGGGCGGGACAATGGGAGGAAGGAAAACCTTCCCCTGGGGCAGGCCCTCTCCCCCAGCCAGCAGAGATCTTGCTGCCCTCTCCTCCATGGGAGGAGGGGCAGCGGCAGCCGGGCTGCCAGGGTCGCCGGCGATGACAGGGCTGGTGCCCTCCTGGGTCTTGGGAGTCCCAGACGCTCCTCTGGGCTGGGCCAGGGGGCAGTCCCTCTGGACATGACCCGTTGCCTGGCAGAGAAAGCACCGGGCCTCCCCTGTTGAATAATGGACCCGGTAATGGGCCCCCTGATAGGGCATCAAGAAGGACCCCTCGAGCGCCTCTCCGTCACACGTTGCCAGCTGCACTTGAATCTGCACCTGCTAGCAGAAGGACAGAAGGTGGCGGAGGGCGGGGTCCTTGCAGCCCAGTGGGAGAGGGCTGATGATGGAGATGGGTTTCCCCAGGGTGGAGAGGGCAGGCAACAGGGCAATGTTGGGCACGAAGGGTGGGACGGAAGTCAATACCACCAGTACGCCCAAGTCCTCCAGGGGTTCTAGGGCAATGAACACGCCTCCCACTGCCATGCCCTTCTCTGCCCCCTCCTGAGCGGCGGCCTCCGACACTAGGAAGAACACAACCTTACCGTACATCTTGGAGGCTGCCCCGATGGCAGTGGGCCCTATCACCCTCGCCAACGCCCGCACGTAGGGCAAGGCGGACACCAGGAGGCAGCGGACGCCGTGCCTCCTGGTCAGCAAGGGGAAGGGGCCCTGGCCACCAGGGGAACGGTACCGGAGGCAGCAGTTGGGGCAGATGGTGCGGCGGCATGCGGGGGGGGGGGGGCGGCGGCCACCTGGGCGTACACTCTGGAGGCTAGGGATTGAGCGCCCCCAGAGCTGGTGGAGGGAACGGCTGGGGAGGAAGGAGCCACGGCAGATGTCAGGGCCGCGGCAGGGAGGGCAGCCCCACCAACAGAAGGTTTTGTTTTCCAGGCAGGGCCTTTGCCCTTTTTATTCCCCTGGCCCTTTTTGCCGGTGGAAGGGGCAGCCATGGCAGCGGCGGAGTCTGGGCTCGTGGTGGCCGAGAGGGTAGCCGCTGGGATGGGCAAGGGTGGTGGCAGGGGAAGAACTCTGGGAGCAATGGGGGCAGGAGCAGGGGCAAGGCCAGGAGCAGAGGCAGGGTCCTCCTCCATAGTGGGAAGAGGCAGGAGGAGGCCCTAAATTGGGGGTGGGACAATGGACAACTATTCCTCCCCACTAAACGGCAGGCAGGGGAGGAGGGTCTAGCAAACAGGGTATTGGGAATAGGAAAGGCGGGACAGGGCCAGCCACTCCTCCCCGCTAGACTGTATGCAGGGGAGGAGGGTGCTAACAACAGAAGGAGACGGGGACGACAAAGGAGAGGGGGACAATCACGGGCGCAGGGCGCGGCGCTGGCTCCTTTGGCTGCACTTGGAGGGGGAAGGACTATGATTGCATCAGGGGAGGTGCAGCGATCAGGGTAAACAACGTAAAGGGGGGGGGGCCACAAGCGCTCTGAAAGGGGACATGGGCACACCGAACTGCAGGTTGGGCAGGGCAGGGATCAGCGGGAGTCAGGGGGAACAGCAAACAACTGAGGGTGGGGCAAGCAAAGCAACAAACTTGCAAGGGTTGGGCGGGGCAGGCACACTAAACAGACCCAGGAACCTCGGATGGGGCCAGGGTGGGGCAGGCAAACAACCAGGGACAAATCTTCTGGGGAGCTATAAGAGGAAGGAAGGAGAAAACTGGGCTGGGGGGTAATGGGAAGCCCCCCCCACGCAAATGCAACTGAGGGAGGGGGGCCAAGTCCAAACAAAAAAGGGGGGGGAATGCACCCACAAGCTCTTGTGGGGCTCACTTCAGTCCTTGCTCGCTGCTGGAAACAGTCCCAGGTGGTGGCGGGTGAAGAAGCAAGCAGCCCAGTCAAGGGGTGGGCAGCAGGTGTTGATGGTCAGCTGGGTTGGTGGAGGGGGCGGTGGCAAAAAGGGGTGGTGGTGGTGAAGGAAGATGTGGCAGGGGGCAGCAGGACTGGGGGGGCTCCACACCTCTCCCCCAGCCCCCCACAGCAGCAAAAGGCTACCACCACCCCAAGAGCATAGCTGTTAAAGTCATTCAGTCCAATAACCAACCCCCTCCACAATTCCTTGCAGCGGTCTTCCTCCTCCTCAACGAGGCAGCCAGCTCAGGAGCAGCAGCAAGCAGGCAGCAGCCAGCCAGGTGAGGACCCAGGCAGAAGAGGTGACAACGGTGGTGGTGTCCTCGCTTCTCCTCCCTCCAGAGGGGTGGGGATGGGGGGGCAGGCCAGCAAGGCCCCCCTCCCCCACAACAGCAATGGCTCCCAAAAGGGGTCCCAGCCAGCAGCAGCCCTCTAGGGCAGGAGGTAGAGAGCTCCAGCCAGCAGCAACAGCCCAGGGAGGTAGCTCCAAACAGTAGCAGTAGCCCTGGAAGAGGGAGCTCCAGCCAGCAAGGCAGCCCAAGCACATTGATCCTTCCTCCTACAGTGGGCTAGTCACCCACTACTGCCCGGAAGGGCTTAAAACGGCCCTGGGAGAGGGCTGGGGCAGGGGAAAAGCTGGGCTGATTGGTGGAGCAGCTGCAGCTGGGGCCACGCCCCAAAAAGACCCAGCTGGCCCTATAAAGGCCACTGAAGCCAGGAGCTGAGAGAACTCTTTCTCTAGCTTGCTGAGAGAGAGGGACTTGGATGCTAGGAAGCTGAGAGAGCAGGGCTCAGGGAAGACCCGGGGAGCTCTATCCTGGAAACCTCCCAGAGTAAGGCCAAATAGGTACTGGGGTTGCAGGGGTAGCTAAAAGTAGGCAAAGGTAGCAGGTCCAAACCCCTCTTGCCTGTGATGAGTGGTGTTTACATTGCAGTTGGCCCCAGGGAATGGGGGCTAGTTGATGACTGGCAGTGGCCATAGACTGAGGCAAGGTGGGGATAGGGGGGTGGGGATTCCCTGGGGAGGGGAGACCCAGATCTGTGGGGGGTACTGCCAGGGAGCAGCCCCCTGGGTAAAAAGGCACCATGGTCCAGGAGGGACACGAGGCCTGCAGAGGGCACACCGGAGGCTGGAATGCTAATTCCCTGGTCAACCAGCAAGAGGTGCCACAGGTGTGAGTCTTGCACCATTACAGGCTGATTGAAATTTTTTTTTTTTTCAACAGAAAACTGGATTTTCAACACGGTTTGTTTTGCAGATAATCTATGCCTTACTTGAACATTTTTGATTTTTTTTGTGTGTGTCAAAAAAACAATTTCCCACTCTGAAAATTTAGGGTCAATTGAAATGTTTTATTTTGATTTTGACCATTTTATTGGAAGTGATTTTATATAAAATAAGGTAAATTTTGAAACAAAAAGTCATTTCATAATGAAAAAATAGTAAATTTCCATTCCAAAAATGTCAAAACAAGATGTTGCAACATTTGAAAAGAATTAGATAAGAAATTTGGAAAACAAAATTTCATCATAAGTGATATCATTTCACACACAAAAATAAATTTAATTGAAATGGCATTATCTGATGGAAAATTGTTTTAATGAAACTAAATCAACCAGCTCTGTGTGTATCCATTTCCACTGCATATGCTGAGTCGAAGTTTAAGTTACCGCTTGCATTATCTGAAGCAATACAGATAATTACATAGATGTATCATACAAGACCATATTTTCTCTCTCTCTCATCACAGTCTGTGTGCTTTGCGAAATCATGCTTGCCTGGAGGGAGGTGCAAGTTTCCATGTGTGAATAAACTATCAAGTTCTGAAGAATCTGAGTACGCTGTGCCATTTTCAGTGTTCCCAGCTCTGAGGATTTCATCACAAGTCTCATGATATTTGGGATCTTCTTTATAGCCCTATCTCTATCCTCTAGCTCTTGTGGTGGTAGAGACATGCTTAAAAACAGGATCCCAACATCACCTTAAAAGCTCAGACTACACAGCAACTAAAACAAATTATTTTTTAACATCTCATTATTTTAAGCCAATGTTATGGTTTTGGAGACCTGACTCATTGTTCCTGAGGCTGGTGATTTTGCTTTTTAAAGTAATTTTCAAACCTTTGTGCCTTTGTAACATGAACCATGTGTAACTGGTGCTGGGCAGATCTGTAGGGGAACTCTAACATGCTGCAACAGGCCTCACTGCACTGAATCCGGCTTCTTCAGGGAGATACTGTATGCCTGGCCCCTACCTTCCTCATCCCTGGCAGTCTTCTCCCATAGCCAGCCTTTCCCTCTAGGCCTCAGGACGGGGGCAGAGAGATACATGTCTCCTCACAGCACCCAGTGAGGAAACTTGATCCTGAGGGTAGAGGCTGCAGGAGCTGCTGCAGCTATGAAGGGAGAATAGATTTGGCAAGGACGAGAGCTGATGACTTGGAGGGAACTGAGGGGTCAGAGCACATAGAGGCATGGGGGGGGCAGCTGAGTGAGAAGCATGTGCAAAGTGGTACAGTGACTGAAGTGGAGGTAAGTGAGCTAATGGGGTGGGACATGGGGGTGACCGTATGGAATATACATCCCCCAGTGAGGATGTATGTGTATCCAGCCTGGTACGTCTGAGTGAGAAATCATGTCTCTCTCATTTCAGGGGCAAGTGGGAGTGTGACTGATTGGCACTAACCTGTCAAAGTTTCACATTTGATATAGAGTAGAAGGGAGAATTTAAACAGAGGTAACTCCTGTCCCTTTAAACTCATATCAAGGCAGACAATAAGTTAGACCAGGTCTACACACTGAAGTTGCACTGGTTTAATTAAAACAAACATCCTAGTATACTTACTGACATAAGCTAAACAGACGTAAGCCTGTGTTAAATGGATATAAATGCATCCAAACAATCGTTTGCACTGATTTAATTAAATTGGATTTTAAACTGATTTTAGTTAAATCAGTGCCAACTTTTGTGTGTAGAGAGCCCCTGATTCAGGATGACACCTCCACCTATGAGGAGTTAACTTGTGAAAGCATGGCCATTAGGCTAGGATAAAAGGTTTCCTGTATAAAATGTACAGCATTTTTAAATATGGATGTGCTCCATATTTTCATTTTAAAACATTAGCACTAGATATGCAATGTGAGGTAACAACCTTCTGCTTTAGAGCATGGGGAACGACTCTGGACAACAGCAAATGGTAAATACAGATGAGGGCAGTAGACAATCTGAAAAGCCATGCTTCACAGATTTAGCTTGGATTGAGTCATGGGGAATGCACAGTGGTGATTGACTCACACTTTTCTGGAACAGTCAGGGTAAAATATTAATCAAGAATGAGAGCAAGGATGAGTTCTGACCTACCTATGCGATAGCCACTGCATGTTTAGAGCAGTCAAGGCAAGCTGTGACAGAAGAGCAAAGAATATCCTTTATGGTTGCAATTTGTATTTTAAAACATTTTGAAGGAATTTTCAAGGCTGATATGAAAGAATTTACCCTTTGAATTCTATTGAGAATATATGAATGGTACTACAGATGCACACACAATATCATGCAATTTTTACTGCATTAAAGTAGCATTAAAGAGCACAAAAATGCAGGTTAACTTGGGGAAGTTCCAGAGTAGCAGCCATGTTAGTCTGTATTCGCAAAAAGAAAGGGAGTACTTGTGGCACCTTAGAGACTAACAAATTTATTTGAGCATATGCCAAAGTACTCCCTTTCTTTCTGGGGAAGTTCCACATTCCTGTTTGAGGTATATATTTGACAACACGAACAGCAGTGTTTGATGCTAGCCATTAACTAAGGCAGGAACAGGAAATACTACATATGGGTGAGACTGTGGATCATACCATGTGCCCATGCAGTGTCCTGAGGGGCCATAAGGATCCTCCTTGCACCCCTGTCTGGGTTACAGGCATCACTGGAGACTGTGCACTAGGGAGAGCAGCCTCTGCAGTGCCATATTCTCCCTCCAATGCAGGTGGATGGCAAGTGGGTGGCACAAGGAAAAGGGACTAGATGGAGCCACCCCTCAGAATGGCAGCTGGCCAGTGCACATGAGCTGGTGTGGAGGGGGAAGGATGCAAATGCAGATAGGGTACTGACATTGAAAACTTCCTCTGCCAAAGGTAAAGGACTGGCACAGATTCCTCCCCCTGTAAGGGGATGTATCAACCCAGCACTGGGCCAACAGGGCCTGACCAATCACTATGGGCCCAGGAGACCACACCGCATGCTCCAGGGGGAAGGGACAAATAAAAGGAGGCAGCCTGGCTCAGTTGGGCCTGGCTGAGGAGAAGGAAGGACGTGTGCTGCAGGCTCCTGCAGAGGCGCCTGTGACTGTCCAAGAGGAGGGAACCACAGACCCAGATTACGCTGCAGACAACCAGCCGACTGTGGAGACCTACAGACACCGAATCACTACCAGCTGACGAGGTGCCTGAGATGTGCCTTGCGGTAGAAAGTGACCCAGGGAATACATTAGAAGCCAATGCTTGAACCCTTAACTGGGAATTTCCTGGCTTCATGAAGTCCTGGGTTGGAACCCAGTGCAGTAAGGTGGGCCCGGGTTCCTCTACTTCCCCTCCCCACACACACATACACACTTGCCACTAGGTGTGGTTATTGAGGGCTACAGCCATAGACTGATTGTTTGCCCTGCTTCATCCAGGGGCTACAGAATGATTGTTTGCTCTGCCCTGCCTAAAGGGTTAGAAGCCCCCACACTGCTATTGGCTGCCCCAGCCAGGAGACCCAAGGGTCATAGACTTTGCTTTTCCCTGCTCAGGGGCTACAGACTGACTGTTTGCCCTGCCTTGCCTAGAGGGTCAGAGCCCCCTAATTGCTATTGTTTGCCCTAGCCAAGAGGCTCAGGAGACTAGAGACTGAGCATTGGCTCTGCCCTGCCCCAGGGGCTGCTGGCTGTTTGTTGGCTTTACCCTGCCCAGAGGGTCAAAGCCCCAGCTGTGATGGTTTGCCTCAGCCAGGAGGCTCAGGAGTCATAGATGGAGTCTTTACTAGGCCCCACCAGGAGCCCCGAGTCCCCCTAACTGCAATTGCCTGATCCGACAGGGACGCCAGATGATTGTGTGACAGGATGTATCAATCCTGCACTGGGCCAATGTGGGTGGCCCTGCGTGTGAAGCAGGGCCACCCACATTAGTAATGTCATGATTGATCCATGGCCAACACATCACCTCTTGTGCTCATTGTTTGCACTTCTCAATTCCTAAATGACCCTCATGTAGCATTTCATTGGTATTACAAACTTTTAGCCCTTGAAAATCACCCTATCTAATCTAGTAAATTCATGTCTGCAGTTCCAATAGTCTCTTATAATTGGACAGCAAACTGCTTATTTCCTCTGGCTACCCTAGTTATGACTTCTTAAGGATCCCCAATGATTTGTCATTGTCTGTGTCCCCTCATATATGTGACAGGTTTTTTGTTAGCTACAAGAATTGATTTTATAATTGGATCTGCATAGGTTTGTATCTCTGTCTCTGAGGTGTTGGTTTCAGAGTGGGAGTCACTGCTCTGGAAATTGCATCAGCAGTAAACGTGGTGTAACCCTTCTACCAATGCATCAGCAGTAACAAGGGCCAGGTCCTTATTTTAGGGGATTTTCTTCAAGTTTGGCTCAAGCCCCCACCGTATAATTGCTCTGGGTGCCTTTGCCAGGCAAAGCTGTACCCACTCGCAAGCAAAGAAATTTAAATGAACTTGGGGTGAGGGTGGAGGGGGGAGTGTGGAGAACAGGGAAAGGCCAGCTTAAACTGAGTCAAATATTTACAATTTAACACCTTCCATCACCAGTCTCCTCAAGGTACATAGGCCACAGTCCCAAACAATTGGACCCTGAATGACTGAAGCAGTTTGTTCTGACACCCAGCCTCAATTTGTGGTTCCCGGAGTCCAGGAAAATCACAGTCCCTGTTTCGTAGGGAGCCCTAGGGCTCTCCTGCCTGTCCTGCTATGGTGATTTCAGCAGCCAGGACAAGGAGACCTCACTGGAGTTGTTAGGCTGAAGTAGATGGTTTCTATGAATTCCTCTGCTGCCGCTGCAGTGCACGCACCTGCTCTCACCCTGCTGCTCTCCTGCTGGAAACTGTGGTCTGTGGGTGAATCCACCTGCTGGTTTGTTCTGCCTGCTGCTCAGGTGACCAGAAATTCTACTTGCCACAGGCTAGACAACTGGAATCTCTGGCAAGGGCTGCCCACAGAAGGCAATTATAGCTCTTAGCTCAGCTCTTTCAGAGCCAAGGGGATCAGTGGTTTCAGGAATCCATCAGAGCTCCTACCAGCCAGACCATTATTCCCTGCAACAAGGCAGAAAAAGTTCTCTCTCTCTCTCTCTCTCCCCCTTTGCCCCTTAGCATGGTCTGGGCCCTATCACCCCACCTGGGCAAAGATCAGTTTTCATCAGGGTGACCCCATATCCAGTCATTGTCCAGGCAGGTTTCTGTCATAACTATAAAGGGAAGGGTAACCACCTTTCTGTATACAGAACTATAAAATCCCTCCTGGTCAGAGGCAAACCCCTTTCACCTGTAAAGGGTTAAGAAGCTAAGATAACCTCGCTGGCACCTGACCAAAATAACCAATGAAGAGACAAGATACTTTCAAAGCCGGGGGGGGGGGGGGGACAAAGGCTCTGTCTCTCTGTGTGCTGCTTTTGCCGGGAACATCTCAGAACTCCTGTAAAAAGTTAGTAAGCAATCTAGCTAGAAATGCGTTAGATTTTCTTTTGTTTAAAGGCTGGTAAAATAGCTGTGCTGAATGGAATGTATATTCCTGTTTTTGTGTCTTTTTATAACTTAAGGTTTTGCCTAGAGGGATTCTCTGTGTTTTGAATCTGATTACCCTGTAAGGTATTTACCATGCTGATTTTACAGAGGTGATTCTTTTACTTTTTCTTTAATTAAAATTCTTCTTTTAAGAACCTGATTGCTTTTTCATTGTTCTTAAGATCCAAGGGTTTGGGTCTGTGTTCACCTATGCAAATTGGTGAGGATTTTTATCAAGCCTTCCCCAGGAAAGGGGGTGTAGGGCTTGGGGGGGGATATTTTGCGGCAGGAAGACATCTCCAAGTGGGCTCTTTCCCTGTTCTTTGTTTAATACGCTTGGTGGTGGCATCATAGGGTTCAAGGACAAGGCAAAGTTTGTACCTTGGGGAAGTTTTAACCTAAGCTGGTAAGAATAAGCTTAGGGGGTCTTTCATGCAGCTCCCCACATCTGTACCCTAGAGTTCAGAGTGGGGAAGGAACCTTGACAGTTTCCAACAGGGTATTCTCGGAGACATGGGTCTCAAGAACATCACTTAGTCAAATTACACCCCAATTTACCCAAACTACCTGCAGTTACTATGCAAATGAGGTCCTGCCTCAGTCAGTCGACTCCCCTTGCTCTCCAGTAGATGACAGCACAGCACACAAATGATATTTAAAAGAGTTGCCGCCTCACTGAGACAACTCCCCTTACTCTCCATCAGCTCTCATCAGAGCTCATCTCACTTGGGTATGGTCTACACTACAGACCTTTATCGGTATAACTAGGTCACTGAGGGGGTGGAAAATCCACCCCGCTGAGCAACGTAGTTATACCGACCTACCCCCCGCCTCCCCATGTAGCCTGCTCTATCTCGGCAGGAGAGCTTCTCCTGCTGACATAGCTACCACCTCTCAGGGAGGTGAATGAATGTTGCTGATGAGAGAGAGCTCTCTTAGCATAGAACAGCTTCAGTAACATGCTGAAGCGGCGCAGCTGTGCCAAGGCAGCATTTTAAGTGTAGTTGGGCACTCAGTTACCCCCCCTTTGCATGTAGGCTTCAGGGCACAGGGCTTACAAGGAATTTACTGGGTATGCAGGTCACAACCAAATCATACTTTTGCAGCTTTATCATAATTCTTTGTATCCTTAAGGTACAATCATTTAGCAGTTTGCCAGATGATGCTATCAAGGGCTGGTGGTTCTTTTCAGCATCCATTGTCTGGACTTAAATATATTGACTGAATTGCTCACAGGCATATTATATTCTTAAAAGCTCCTTCTCAATCTGCACATATCAGGTTTCTGCATCAGTCCATGATTTGGACGCGTATGCCACTGATCGTCAACAATCGTGGCGCTGTATATTCATTGCACCTAATCCAGACTGTGAAGCAAATTGTAATAGGCTTGCTTGATACCTAGAACTTCAACACAGGCTCTTGCATCAGTTTTCGTTTCAAATCTTTCCATGATTCCTCTTGTCCTGCACCTCAGTACCATTCATTTTTATTTTCTAGGAGTATCCTCAAAACCGCTGCTTTTGTAGCTAGATTAGGTATGAATTTTCAGAGATAATTCATCATTCCCCGAAGCCATTGGGCATCTTTGACTGGGAACATGGCATCATTTCAGTGGCTGAAACCTTCCTCTTATCAGGTTTTACACCTTCATTGGATATAATAGCTCACAAAAGTCAGTTCTGTAATCCCTAAAACACATTTCTCCTTATTTAGTTTCAAATTTCCAGCTATAGTTGCACCGAAGATTTTTCCAGTCTGAACTCATGTTCCTCTTTAGTTGAGGCCCAGATGAGGATATCTCAGTGTATGAGTAGGTGGCCATCATTTTTCTCCACAATTACTAGGAAGCTCACACATTCCACTGGCTCCTCAATGTATTGTATTGCTTGCATTGCTTCCATCCTTGAGAGCTCAGCCTTGAGTTTATCAGAGTGCAAATGGTACCTTTTTACACAGATGGACATGCTTGTCTACCTGGATTGTATGTTCACCCTGCAAGCAACCTAACGTTTGAAAAAGATTATGATATTCCCAGATGAGTGCCTTATAGCCAGTATGATTTTTTAATAAGAGCACCCATTTTACCAGACTGAGTTTTTCACAGGTGGCCATGTCTAAAATCAGTCACCTCCTTTGGTACTACAGTGAATGGGAATTTGTACGTGGTGTTTTTTATATTTGATGCTAGCAATCCACCTCCCATTCACTGGTATAGCTGTTCCAGAATAACCAATTACTTTTATTTTTGTTGGTCCCAGCTTTGGTCTTATTTTCAGTCTCTCATAATCTTGTTCAGACATGATATTAATCTGAGCTGCTGTGTCCAGTCTGAGTGGAATAATTGTTTCATTCACCATCATCATCAGTATCCTAAGTCCCGCTCATCAGTTTTGCTCAACCCCAGCACATCTATTTAAAATTCCTCAACCAGGGCATCTTCAGCTGCAGGCACTTGGCTTTTCTGCATTTGGGATCTGCAGCATTTTGCAAACTAATTATTTTCCCCACACTTATGACAGAGCTTCCCAAAGGCAAAACATTGTTTGGGGTCATGCTGAGATCCACGCTGTCCACATAACTGTCTCTATCCACTCTCCCTGCTAGTAGTTGCTTTCATAACAGGTGGTTCCACTTTTTAATGTGACCTTTTCTGGCTATATCCTTTTGTACTCACTACATGGATAACCCCTTCTGGTGAATTCAGCTCTTTGACTTGTGCTTTCACAGTTTCTGCTGCCCTGAATACCTGGAAAACTTTTTCTAAAGTTAACTCTCCTTCATGGAGCAGTCACTCTCAACACATTGCCTTTAATGCCATAGTGATTCTATCTCTGACCAGAGACTCTATCAGCTCACAAAAATCACAGGTGTTACTGAGTCTACTTAATTGTGCAACATATTGCTCTATGGTATCATCAGTTTTTTGCATGCAGAGAAAAAGTGTGTCTTTCTCAAACATCTCATTCCTTTTTGGCATGCAATGTTCCTCAAATTTAGTCAGTATTTTACTTAACTTCATGCTTTCACCTTCTTCAAACTTGAAGTTGTTATAGATATCCAATGCTTCCTCCCCAGCAACATGCAAAAAGATTGATTATTTCATAGAATCATAGAATCATAGAATATAAGGGTTGGAAGGGACCCCAGAAGGTCATCTAGTCCAACCCCCTGCTCGAAGCAGGACCAATTCCCAGTTAAATCATCCCAGCCAGGGCTTTGTCAAGCCTGACCTTAAAAACCTCTAAGGAAGGAGATTCTACCACCTCCCTAGGTAACGCATTCCAGTGTTTCACCACCCTCTTAGTGAAAAAGTTTTTCCTAATATCCAATCTAAACCTCCCCCACTGCAGCTTGAGACCATTACTCCTCGTTCTGTCATCTGATACCATTGAGAACAGTCTAGAGCCATCCTCTTTGGAACCCCCTTTCAGGTAGTTGAAAGCAGCTATCAAATCCCCCCTCATTCTTCTCTTCTGCAGGCTAAACAATCCCAGCTCCCTCAGCCTCTCCTCATAAGTCATGTGTTCCAGACCCCTAATCATTTTTGTTGCCCTTCGCTGGACTCTCTCCAATTTATCCACATCCTTCTTGTAGTGTGGGGCCCAAAACTGGACACAGTACTCTAGATGAGGCCTCACCAATGTCGAATAGAGGGGAACGATCACGTCCCTCGATCTGCTCGCTATGCCCCTACTTATACATCCCAAAATGCCATTGGCCTTCTTGGCAACAAGGGCACACTGCTGACTCATATCCAGCTTCTCGTCCACTGTCACCCCTAGGTCCTTTTCCGCAGAACTGCTGCCTAGCCATTCGGTCCCTAGTCTGTAGCTGTGCATTGGGTTCTTCCGTCCTAAGTGCAGGACCCTGCACTTATCCTTATTGAACCTCATCAGATTTCTTTTGGCCCAATCCTCCAATTTGTCTAGGTCCTTCTGTATCCTATCCCTCCCCTCCAGCGTATCTACCACTCCTCCCAGTTTAGTATCATCCGCAAATTTGCTGAGAGTGCAATCCACACCATCCTCCAGATCATTTATGAAGATATTGAACAAAACCGGCCCCAGGACCGACCCTTGGGGCACTCCACTTGATACCGGCTGCCAACTAGACATGGAGCCATTGATCACTACCCGTTGAGCCCGACAATCTAGCCAGCTTTCTACCCACCTTGTAGTGCATTCATCCAGCCCATACTTCCTTAACTTGCTGACAAGAATACTGTGGGAGACCGTGTCAAAAGCTTTGCTAAAGTCAAGAAACAATACATCCACTGCTTTCCCTTCATCCACAGAACCAGTAATCTCATCATAGAAGGCGATTAGATTAGTCAGGCATGACCTTCCCTTGGTGAATCCATGCTGGCTGTTCCTGATCACTTTCCTCTCATGCAAGTGCTTCAGGATTGATTCTTTGAGGACCTGCTCCATGATTTTTCCAGGGACTGAAGTGAGGCTGACTGGCCTGTAGTTCCCAGGATCCTCCTTCTTCCCTTTTTTAAAGATTGGCACTACATTAGCCTTTTTCCAGTCATCCGGGACTTCCCCTGTTCGCCACGAGTTTTCAAAGATAATGGCCAATGGCTCTGCAATCACAGCCGCCAGTTCCTTCAGCACTCTCGGATGCAACTCGTCCGGCCCCATGGACTTGTGCACGTCCAGCTTTTCTAAATAGTCCCTAACCACCTCTATCTCCACAGAGGGCTGACCATCTCTTCCCCATTTTGTGATGCCCAGCGTAGCAGTCTGGGAGCTGACCTTGTTAGTGAAAACAGAGGCAAAAAAAGCATTGAGTACATTAGCTTTTTCCACATCCTCTGTCACTAGTTTGCCTCCCTCATTCAGTAAGGGGCCCACACATTCCTTGGCTTTCTTCTTGTTGCCAACATACCTGAAGAAACCCTTCTTGTTACTCTTGACATCTCTGGCTAGCTGCAGCTCCAGGTGCGATTTGGCCCTCCTGATAACATTCCTACATGCCCGAGCAATATTTTTATACTCTTCCCTGGTCATATGTCCAACCTTCCACTTCTTGTAAGCTTCTTTTTTATGTTTAAGATCCGCTAAGATTTCACCATTAAGCCAAGCTGGTCGCCTGCCATATTTACTATTCTTTCGACTCATTGGGATGGTTTGTCCCTGTAACCTCAACAGGGATTCCTTGAAATACAGCCAGCTCTCCTGGACTCCTTTCCCCTTCAAGTTAGTCCCCCAGGGGATCCTGGCCATCCGTTCCCTGAGGGAGTCGAAGTCTGCTTTCCTGAAGTCCAGGGTCCGTATCCTGCTGCTTACCTTTCTTCCCTGTGTCAGGATCCTGAACTCAACCAACTCATGGTCACTGCCTCCCAGATTCCCATCCACTTTTGCTTCCCCCACTAATTCTTCCCGGTTTGTGAGCAGCAGGTCAAGAAAAGCGCCCCCCCTAGTTGGCTCCTCTAGCACTTGCGCCAGGAAATTGTCCCCTACGCTTTCCAAAAACTTCCTGGATTGTCTATGCACCGCTGTATTGCTCTCCCAGCAGATATCAGGAAAATTAAAGTCACCCATGAGAATCAGGGCATGCGATCCAGTAGCTTCCGTGAGCTGCCGGAAGAAAGCCTCATCTACCTCATCCCCCTGGTCCGGTGGTCTATAGCAGACTCCCACCACTACATCACTCTTTCATTTTACCATTTTTCTCCTCTGCCCCTGTGGCCACTATAATACAATTCAGTTCTCTGTCGGAATTTTTTTTCCAGTTCTCTGCGATAGCCTGACAATTGCAGATTGGATGGACTTCGCAAGACATCCATTTTTGGCTTTCCTCCGTTCTGAAGCTTGTCAAGCTACTATTAGAATCATAGAATCATAGAATATCAGGGTTGGAAGGGACCTCAGGAGGTCATCTAGTCCCACTCCCTGCTCAAAGCAGGACCGATCCCCAATTAAATTATCCCAGCCAGGGCTTTGTCGAGCCTGACCTTAAAAACTTCTAAGGAAGGAGATTCCACCACCTCCCTAGGTACCGCATTCGTGTTTCACCACCCTCCTAGTGAAAAAGTTTTTCCTAATATCCAACCTAAACCTCCCCCACTGCAACTTGAGACCATTACTCCTTGTTCTGTCATCTGCTACCACTGAGAACAGTCTAGAGCCATCCTCTTTGGAACCCCCTTTCAGGTAGTTGAAAGCAGCTATCAAATCCCCCCTCATTCTTCTCTTCCGTAGACTAAACATCCCCAGTTCCCTCAGCCTCTCCTCATAACTCATGTGTTCCAGTCCCCTAATCATTTTTGTTACCCTCCGCTGGACTCTTTCCAATTTTTCCACATCATTCTTGTAGTGTGGGACCCAAAACTGGACACAGTACTCCAGATGAGGCCTCATCAGTGTCGAATAGAGGGGAATGATCACGTCCCTCGATCTGCTGGCAATGCCCCTACTTATACATCCCAAAATGCCATTGGCCTTCTTGGCAACAAGGGCACACTGTTGACTCATATCCAGCTTCTCCTCCACTGTAACCTCTAGGTCCTTTTCTGCAGAACTGCTGCCTAGCCATTTGGTCCCTAGTCTGTAGCAGTCCATGGGATTCTTCCATCCTAAGTGCAGAACTATGCACTTGTCCTTGTTGAACCTCATCAGATTTCTTTTGGCCCAATCCTCTGATCTGTCTAGGGCCCTCTGTATCCTATCCCTACCCTCCAGCGTATCTACCACTCCTCCCAGTTTAGTGTCATCTGCAAACTTGCTGAGGGTGCAATCCACACCATCCTCCAGATCATTTATGAAGATATTGAACAAAACCGGCCCCAGGACCGACCCTTGGGGCACTCCACTTGATACCGGCTGCCAACTAGACATGGAGCCATTGATCACTACCCGTTGAGCCCGACAATTTAGCCAACTTTCTATCCACCTTATAGAGTCCATTCATCCAGCCCATACTTCTTTCACTTGCTGGCAAGAATACTGTGGGAGACCGTGTCAAAAGCTTTGCTAAAGTCAAGGAACAACATGTCCACTGCTTTCCCCTCATCCACAGAGCCAGTTATCTCGTCACAGAAGGCAATTAGATTAGTCAGGCATGACTTGCCCTTGGTGAATCCATGCTGACTGTTCCTGATCACTTTCCTCTCCTCTAAGTGCTTCAGAATTGATTCCTTGAGGACCTGCTCCAAGATTTTTCCAGGGACTGAGGTGAGGCTGACTGGCCTGTAGTTCCCAGGATCCTCCTTCTTCCCTTTTTAAAAGATGGACACTACATTAGCCTTTTTCCAGTCGTCTGGGACTTCTCCCAATCACCATCAGTTTTCAAAGATAATGGCCTATGGCTCTGCAATCACATCCGCCAACTCCTTTAGCACTCTCGGGTGCAACGCATCCGGCCCCATGGACTTGTGCATGTCCAGCTTTTCTAAATAGTCCCGAACTACTACTTTCTCCTCCCCATGATGTGCTGCTCAGTGCAGTAGTCTGGGAGCTGACCTTCTTCGTGAAGACAGGCAAAAAAAGCATTGAGTACATTAGCTTTTTCCACATCCTCTGTCACTAGGTTGCCTCCCTCATTCAGTAAGGGGCCCACACTTTCCTTGACTTTCTTCTTGTTGCTAACATAACTGAAGAAACCCTTCTTGTTACTCTTAACATCCCTTGCTAGCTGCAACTCCAGGTGTGATTTGGCCTTCCTGATTTCACTCTGCATGCCCGAGCAATATTTTTATATTCATCCCTGGTCATTCGTCCAACCTTCCACTTCTTGTGAGCTTCTTTTTTGTATTTAAGATCAGCAAGGATTTCACTGTTAAGCCAAACTGGTCGCCTGCCATATTTACTATTCTTTCTACACATTGGGATGGTTTGTCCCTGTAACCTCAATAAGGAGTGTTTAAAATACAGCCAGCTCTCCTGGATTCCTTTCCCCCTCATGTTATTCTCCCAGGGGATCTTGCCCATCAGTCCCCTGAGGGAGTCAAAGTCTGCTTTTCTGAAGTCCAGGGTCCATATTCTGCTGCTTTGCTTTCTTCCTTGTGTCAGGATCCTGAACTCGACCATCTCATGGTCACTGCCTCCTAGGTTCCCATCCACTTTAGCTTCCCCTACTAATTCGTCCCAGTTTGTGAGCAGCAGGTCAAGAAGAGCTCTGCCCCTAGTTGGTTCCTCCAGCACTTGCACCAGGAAATTGTCCCCTACATTTTCTAAAAACTTCCTGGATTGTCTGTGCACTGCTGTATTGCTCTCCCAGTTTATTGTGCTGATAAACTATATACAAAAGGCTTTGTTCTTCTTTATTTGCTGATCCATGTGTTCCCCAGTCCTCTGTTTTCATCTTCAAACTCAGGAGTTAACCTCAAAATTACTGCAATGTCTTTCGCATTCAGAGTTAATTAAACAACAAACCAGTGAATGAAAAAGGAATGAGACCTTTATTTAAAAAAAAAAAAATAGAGCATCTCTGGTGAATGGCTGTACACGGCTAACCTTTGCTCTCCAATCCCTGCTTCCAGGGCATGTCTCAAAATTCCTACATTCATAGTACTGTCCCTTATGAGGGAGCCTCTCTAAATTGTAATCTTTCACAATCCTATCTCCACAACCTGTAGAAATAAATTTGTGCCTGGCCTGGGAGACCGCATCACACTACATAGCAAACATGGACAGTGCTGACCCGGACCCAGATCCTGAATCCAACAATGTGTCTCCATCCTGGGTGGCTCAGGCTGCCCTGACAGACATCTGAGGTGTCTGGCGTTTTTCTTATAGCTTTAGCAACCCTTATATAGCTTGTCATGACAATTCACTGAATGGACTGGTAGTTACTCTTTGCTTGCAGGTACCCATGTTGTTGTTAGGTTATCAGGCAGACCCTTTAATGACAGGACAATGAAAGACTGACATGCATATCAGACATGCCAAACCTGTGGAAAAAACACAGAAATTGGGCTTGTTTTTGGCTTAACTGGCTTGCAAGTTGCTTATTGACTATTTTTTTGGCTTGTAGCTTGTTGCTTCTTTTTTTTCTTTTTGATCGGCTCCTGGCAAGCAGGGGCAAGAGGGGGAGAGAGTCAGGGGTGCACAGCAGGCCCACTGCAGTCCCAGACTGCACGCCAGGGGATCTAGTCGCATAGAGTGTTGGGGTTCTGAGGGATTGGCTTGTTTTGGCCTTGTTCTGAAATGGGATTAGCTTGATTTTTGGCTTATTGTGAAAGTTGGGGTGCTTATTTACCACGTGAAAGTTGACAACTGATACATATAGCACTCTCTTCTGTTACCATTGCACATTGATAGGCTAGACAGTGTGCTAGATGAAACTCTGCCATTATGGATATTAAGAGGGGATCATACAGTCTCTTAATTTTTTATCTGTGCTCCCTTAATGCTGGTGTCTCCTGTTTCCCCTCTCCTGAGGGATTACTGGAACAACCTTCCCACTCTTACTCAGAAAAGAACAGTTCCTTTGAAAATAGTGCTGTTCTGAATGCTGTTCAAGTCATTACCTTTGAAAAAAATCCTGAATAGGGAAAGTAAGTGTCTGCTGGGTTTTTTTTAATTATTTTGTTTTTGTAAGTATGTGGAGCAAATAGGTTTTAGGGCACTGTTCAGCTCCATCCTGAGATTTCCCCTAACAAATGTGTGTCACTCAGAAGAGCAGCAGATGATGACTTCTTGATTTCATTTGCCATTTCAGAGGGCTAGTAAAGTGACCTGTGGCCTTATACTTGTGTCTGGTGAGATGGGAAACAGTAATTATGGTGTAATAAAGCACATGAGGACTCTATTTAAATGTCAGAATTTGCATTTAAATGGAAGTTTCAAAATGACAACATGTAAGAACTTGATAGATGCAATATTTGGTATACGGCCTGAGCTGGCAATCAGAAACTGCACTTAATGGTATGGCATAAGTGTTTCTTTTATCCATAGGTGGGTGACACATTGGCTCATGAAAAAATTAAGGATAAACTTTAGGTCACAGAACTAGCTAGACCCTGAATTTTTAAGGGCTTGGAAGTATTTTGAACCATTGCACAGTTAGCATGAGACATAAATTGTCTAAGCACTCTACAGATATCATGAATGATGATTTGATTGGCTGGGCAGATTTGTACTTCACTATTGTCTATGTTATTGGCACCAAAACGGAGACCTATTTTAATTTAAGAGAAGTTGATCATTTTGTAACAGGGAATACAAGGCAATAAAAAGGATGGTTTAAACACACACACACACCGCTAGACACTATTGACCCACACATTTACTAAAAGGACCTTTACTTCCAAAACCTAAAACTAAAACCTAAAATAATAACAAATAGAGATCTGATTGGCTAAGATGTTTGGCCCAGTTTTAACCAACTCAAACATCCTGAGCTGGATCACTGCAAAAAATTATCATGCATCCATTAGGCTTGGAGGAGAATATGAAATCCCATGAAAAGTATAGGCTGGGAAAGTGAGTGGAGAATGTCCAATATGAAACATGACAAGGGCTTCAATCTTCTCTCACTTGCACTGGTGTACATTGGGAGTTAGAGCCATGTAACTAAACGCATTCAGGCCCAGAGACTGAGAGAGAGAGTAAAGCAGAGGGGGAGAGAGAAATTCTAATAAAAAACAGTATAGGGTATATACTGCATACAGGCCCTCTGCTTGTCCCAGGCAATCTTTTGGGGAGGTTTTTTCTGTCCCTAGATCACAGCACAATCTTTTCGTTGTCCAGAGAAATCAGTGAAGTTGCACCAGTATAAAACTGGTGTGAAAGGAAAAATCATACCCCATGTGATTAAATTATAGTGGAAAACATGTCTGCAAATTGGACTAGTTTTTCAAACTCCCAAAACCACAACAAATAGATTTTAAAGAAATGTGCATAGTTCACCCAACCCTGAACCAAATAAATGAGGGAAGCAGGCAATGTGCTCAACAACACAGGCAGAAAACAATCACAGTGGCTTACAAACCTATTTGAAATAGCCCATTTCTAGAGGTTATTGAGTCATCTGGAGATGTCACTTGCAGACAATTACAAATACCCTCTTTTAGCCAATTCCTTATCTCCTCAGATAATCTTTCAGAATTCAGGCTACCTGTCCCACAATTACATCAACAGCCATCAGACAATCAGTGCATCCCGTCAAAATGCATTAATTTGTTGTGCATCAAATCACATTACATGATGCTTTTCTTCTGTTGCAGAAACATTAATGTTGGGGATAATGCACCTTCATGTTTTTAGAATTTACAGATTAAAAAAGAAACCACTATTTTTTAATTTGCAGTGTTACAGAAACAGTGACAAAGTTTGTAGGCATAAAGTGTTATATATCTGAGAATGGGAGGAATTCTGAAACCACCACCATTCATTATATTTACAAACGGAGTATTATTTTCCCATGTCATGCAAAACTAAATGCAAAGGGGAAAGATGTATGCTGTTCAACTTAGGGGAGTAGAACATACACGTTAGCACTCCGCAAACTACACTCTCTCGCTGATGTACAGGGATGGTTGAGGGTGTACTTTTCGATAGTGGTGCATGGCCCTGACAACAGGAAGGGACTGGAGGGGTATTGCAGTGTAAAATGTTCCCCAGTTTGGGAGTTCTCATGAGAAGCAGCCATTACCCTCACACAAGGAAGTGGGTCTGGTAATTCATCTCCCAGAATTACTCAAACAAAATATCTAATGGCTACAGAAATAAAAAAGCCAGTGACCCTATTGCTTCATTGCAGCTTATGCTTATCTTCCATTGACGTCAATGGAGATGACGTATACCCTGCAGTGGGAGAAAAGGCCCTGAGGAGGATAGGAACAGATAAACATAGGACATAGGCCATAACAAATAGGACATAAACATAAACATAGGCCACAGCAAATCAGGCCAACTAGTCTGATACCACATCTCCAGCTGTGGCCAGCACCAACAGTGGAAGGTGCCTGGAACACCTGATGAGGACAATTATGGAGTAACTTGTTTATAGGAGAACTTTATTTCTGACCATCACCAACCAGAGGTTGGTTTATGCTTCAAATCAAAAAGTCCAGGGCACTTAGCACACCCCAGATTGGGCCCCCATGACCTTAGCCCCCATGACCTTAGCCCCCATGTGTTGGCACGGGCCCTCCTCATGGTGAAAGGACTACCCAAGGAGCCATCATCTGGATTGGAGGGGCACACCACCACTTCTCTTTCAGTAGGTGGTAACCTACCCAGACAACCACTCTGTCTCCAGGTGGGGTGGGTCTGTCTCACAGTAGGGAGGACTCAGACCCACCCAACTGAGCTGAGAACTCTATGTGGGGACCCCTGCTAATGTTACCCTACTAGGGCCATATGACAGCATAGAACAGGGGTGGCCAAATTTATTGACCCTCCAAGCCACATATGATAATCTTCAGAAGTTTGAAAGCCTCAAGACACGCACAACCTTTACACATGCATTTTTTAAAAATATTAACATCTCATTTATTGTATCATGGCTAATTACTGCTAGAGCTAGAGGCCTTGTTGGTCTCCATCCTGGTCGTAAGGCTTTGGAAATCTGGTTGATATGCTGTCAAGGTGGATGGAGGAGCTTGGTCTGATGTTGATTTGGAAGGACTGCACAATGTTTCAATTTTACAAACTTCATCACAAAGTAAAGCGATTTATAGTAGTATGTTGTGCTGAAATTTGAAATGAGAACATAAGAACAGCCATAATGGGTCAGACCTAAGATTCATCTAGCTCAGTGTTCTGTCTTCTGACTGTGGCCAATGCCAGGTGCCCCAGAGACTATGAACAGAACAGGTAATAATCAAGTTATCCATCCCCTGTTGCCCATTCCCAGCTGCTGGCAGACAGAGGCTAGGGACGCTATCCCCGTCCATCTTGGCTAATAGCCATTGATGGACCTATCCTCCATGAACTTATCTAGTTAATTTTTGAACTAGTCACACACTAGTCTTCTTGAGTTGAGGATACTTCATTCCTGACACTTGCTTCCAGAACTCAACTGTAGACTGATTTATGCATCATCTTTAGAGTCTGGTTCTCCTGGAGTTCCAATAGTTCCATTTCTACAGTAGATGTTTCCATAACCATGGTTTTGAGAATCAGACAGCCATTGCTGATCACATCAACCATGAATGGGCTTACAAGAAAGGTGAAGCAGGATCTCAACTTCTGCGCGTCTTCAAACCTGACCCAAAAGTCATCAAGCAGTCCTTGTAATTTACCTCTGTATTCCTCATGTTTGTGATCTACTTTGATTTCAGGGAATGTGTTTACCCTAATCATGAGATGGGGAAAGCGGTTGAAATTCCTTGACACTATGTCTCTTTGCAGAAGCTTTAACTTGTTCTGGAAGCTGAAGACTGAGTAAGATCAGATATACTCTTATCCTTCCCTTGTAGCGCCAAGTTGAAAGTTTGCAGATGCTGTATAATATCAGTGAAAAATATCAGCCCTGCACCCATTGTGGATAGGACTTTTCCTTTTCTTCAAGGAAAGCACTGATAGGCTCCAACAAATCTATTTAAGACATTGCTAGTTGATAACCACTTCACAATACAGTAGAAAGAGACATTGTTAGGTTTGTCTTCAAGATCAAGCTCTTCAATGACATTTTTGAACTGTCACTGAGTCTTCCCATTCAAGCGGATGAAATTGACAATTTCTAGGATCATTTTCATAACATTTTTGTGCTTTTTGTGCTTGAAGTATCTACCTGCCAAATGTTCATGAGAGACCATGCAATGAACAGGGATCAACTCAGGAAATTTGGAATTACTTTTCAAGAGTCCGATAAGGCCTACATTTTTTCCCCACCGTTGCAGGTGCTCCATCATTTGCAATACTGACAAGTTTATCCAGAGGTTAATCAGCATTTGTCAATGCTTTGTAAAGTGTGTTCTTTATAGCAACACTGTTTCTTTTAGCACCACCAACTCCAACATTTCTTCTTTCACAACTGCAGCCGTGAAAACATGGCGAACAAATATCACTAGTTTATCT
Source organism: Caretta caretta (assembly GCF_965140235.1). Classification (NCBI taxonomy): domain Eukaryota; kingdom Metazoa; phylum Chordata; order Testudines; family Cheloniidae; genus Caretta; species Caretta caretta. The sequence goes on from NC_134209.1 coordinate 14,373,662, forward strand.
TGTATATCTGCAGATTAGTTGAGAGTTAGGCTGAACACTAGAGAATTCTTTAGATTGTTTTGTATGTTGCTTGCAACATCTCCACTGATCTGGGAGATCTGCCTCTCCGTAGCATGGCAGAAAATTGGAATTTGCTTTATTAGTCATTGAAGTTTTGTGTTTGGATCTAAAATTGCAACCACTTCTGCAATATTCTTCTTAACAAATTCATCATCTGAATATGGATGTTTAACATGAGTGATATAAACTAGCTTTGTTGTGTTAGCTTCCTTACTGAGCATAATGACAGGTTTCAGAGTAGCAGCCATGTTAGTCTGTATTCGCAAAAAGAAAAGGAGTACTTGTGGCACCTTAGAGACTAACAAATTTATTTGAGCATAAGCTTTCATGAGCTACAGCTTACTTCATCGGATGCATGCAGTGGAAAATACAGTGGGGAGATTTATATACACAGAGAACATGAAACAGTGGGTGTTACCATACACACTATAAGGAGAGTGATTACTTAAGATGAGCTAATACCAGCAGGAGAGCGGGGGGGGGGGGGAACCTTTTGTAGTGATAATCAAGGTGGGCCCTATGCCTAATCACATCAGCCTAATCACATCAGCCACACTATCAGAGGCTCGTTTACCTACACATCCACCAATGTGACATATGCCATCATGTGCCAGCAATGCCCCTCTGCCATGTACATTGGTCAAACTGGACAGTCTCTATGTAAAAGAATAAATGGACACAAATCAGACTTTAAGAATTATAACATTCAAACACCAGTCCGAGAACACTTCAATCTCTCTGGTCACTTGATTAGAGACCTAAAAGTGACAATTCTTCAACAAAAAAACTTCAAAAACAGACTCCAATGAGAGACTGCTGAATTGGAATTAATTTGCAAACTGGATACAAGTAACTTAGGCTTGAATAGAGACTGGGAGTGGATGTGTCATTACACAAAGTAAAACTATTTCCCCATGTTTATCCCCCCCTCCCCTCCCCCCGTTCCTCAGAAGTTCTTGTCAACTGCTGGAAATGGCCCACCTTGATTATCACTACAAAAAGGTTTTCTCCCCCCCCCATTGTTTCATGTTCTCTGTGTATATAAATCTCCCCACTGTATTTTCCACTGAATGCATCCGATGAAGTGAGCTGTAGCTCACGAAAGCTTATGCTCAAATAAAATTGTTAGTCTGTAAGGTGCCACAAGTACTCCTTTTCTTCTTACTGAGCATAGAAAGTAGTGTCTGTTGACTGTTTAGGCATAATGTTAATGCAATTAGCTTGTTTTTCCTTAATTCTGATTCAGGAGAGTATTTAGATGAAAAGTTCCTACAATTTGTTTCGTAATGACATTTCAAGTTTCTTGCTTTGGACTGAGTGAACGATGCATTGCAGATAAGGTACAGGGGTTTGCCACCATTAAGAGTGAATGCAAAATTTTCCTCCTATTCTGGCTTAAAACTTTGGTTTTCTTCTTCATACTTGCATTTCTTATAATTTGAACATGGCATTGTTATCCACGACATTTACATTGGGTTAACACTTAAATCTAAAACTATTCAAATATGATTTATGAACAGTAAACACAGCCTGTATTCTATGGAATGTAGGGAGTTCGTGAGCACATGAGGTCCACACAGAACAACACCCGAATACAGAATGATGCAATTTCCTGATATAATGTGCATCTGCGAGCTTCTCTTTCTATAGGTCTCACTCTCACACTATTAGGTTCACTCATTAAAAGCGAAAACTAGTTTTGAAATTCTTTCAACAATTTGTATAGCTTTGTAAAACTTCAGATTAATATTAATTCTAGCCACAAAGCATCACTTTAACTGTAAAAGAGCCACATGTGGTTTGTGAGCTGTGGTTCAGCCATGCCTGGCATGGAAGCAATGAGGGCCATGACATCCAGACTCAGAGCCCTGTACTTGGCTGGTATTGGCAGAGGCTGGCCAGATTCCAGACTTAACTACCCAGTAATTAAGATGGATGGGGAAGTTCACAGCTTTCAGAGCTATTGTTTCAGGCTCTCTGCAGACTGAGACAGACAACACTGTGTCATTTACACTCAAGTCATGTTTTCAGGGTTCTCAGAAAGCTGAGATTCTGAGGTCATCCGGGGACTCCAGGAACTGAACCTCTGGGCATGGGCCTATAGAACTGATGTCTTAATCCAGCCCTGCCGGAAGCATGCAGGTGCAAAGCCCTTCTGAGGTGTGTCTGAGCTGCTGAGTGATGGCATAATGGCAAAGAGCACCGTCTCTATCCCTCCCTGTCAGATGTCTTTCAATAGAAACTACTGTCGCTGCTGTCAAGATAAACAGAGGTACCAGCATAAGCCAGCACAGAGTGACTGCTTGGGGTCCCCCTAGATCAGCAATGCTAGACCCACTCTACAATGGTCTCTAATCTTACAGCATGACCACCACACAGTACCTAATGTGCCCACAATTGCTGAGTTTTTTCCTATAACTGACGGTTCCTCATGAGACTGATCTACAGAGCAGGAACACTTGGGTTTGAGGAATTGTGTGCTCAACGGAAAGCTGCTGGCAGCTGCCTTCCTAGTGCTCTATGTATGCATCATTTGGATGGTGTCCTGGGAGCACCATTCAGCTCCAGGACAATTCCCTACCCTGTGACCCCTTTACCCATGTCATGCCCCTTTATTTCCAAAGTGCCACACACTTCTGTACCGCCCTGCTTCCAATGGCACGCTGTGTATTCTGCACATTACCTGCAACATTTTTGTCGAGTCTGGGGACCATTTGCCAGAGGGACCCTGGACATTTAGAAAGCCAACTCGGTCCAAATACTGTGCCTTTTCCATGGTGCATAATATGTCCCCAGGGAATCTCATTACCCCTGCGCAGGGCCAATATCTGGCTTGATCTATTTATCTTCCCACTTGCATACAGGATCAGCTTTCAGCACTGTAAAGCAAATGGCAAAAAAAAAAAAAAAAAAAAAGTAAGCAGCAGATGTGCCATAGCTTTCTGAGATGCATAATTAATGGGAGTAAGGGAATGTCTGACAGGGAGAAAGCAAGGATGTATCACTCACTGGATATATGGGTGTGTTTTTGGGTGACACAGGATAACAACACACCCTGTTTTCCCAATCTGGCTGTTGCTCTGTAAAAGTGCAAGTCCTATTACTAATTATTTTCCAATATAATTGCCGGTTCAATGAAAGTTTATATATTGCAAGGGGAGTGTATTTCATGTTTAACACAGAACGAGTCATTATTATTCATAAAATTATAAGTGGGGACTATAAATCAAATGCAACATAGTGATTGAAATCATTCTTTTGGGGGAGTTGTTCTAGAATATTTTATTGGAGTAAAGAAAGGTTTTGTACTTCTATCAAGTAAAAAAGGACCATTTCAACACGGCGTGATAAGGACAAACCATGAGAAAATCTCTCAAGGGTTTGTGTCAGGGTCCTGTACAGTAAAACAACCCAAAACATTTAACCTTAACTGTATTAACGTTAGCAGCAGCTCTCCTATGCTTTGGCAGATTTGTTTTCCTGAGCTCCACACTGAATATTTTCCCCAGTCTGAGAGCTCATTCCTGGTCTGAAAATGTTTTCTTTAACAAGATTTTCATCCCTCCAAGAGATTAGAGTGATTTCAGCTAAAAGAGACCAGTGCTCTACTTTCCTTCAGACAGAGAGATGCAAATGCAAAAGGGCTTTAAAGGGCTTTGTCCAAATCAGCTTCCCCCCTTCCCTGCACCTGTTCTAGGAGAATCAGTCATGTCTTAGCAAATCCCACTTCCATTAACCTTTCGAGTACTGCTGACATTCTTGTACAGTAGGTTCCCAGCACCATATGTCAAGAACCGGCTGACATATCCTTTAAAAGTCTCCCTTGCTATATCCTGACTATTGCAGTTAGTTTGCAGGTCAGGTGATTTGAGAATATTAAACTGAAGGCCAATTTAGAACTTCAGAATTAATTCCCAGGCTGAAATGATTGCTTTCTATCTTGTTAACCCTGTTCAGTTCTCAGTGGTTAAAGTGAGTCAAGAGTGAGAGTATTTTTGAAAGGTAATAATAATATAAAAGTGAAGCAAGTCCTGGAAAATTAGCTCTAGTAAGTATGTACAACAATGGAGGATGGGGGTGGTGGGAAGGATAATCCTTTGCCTTGTTTATTTAGCTGCTACAGTATTTCTAAAGATAACTGTTGGAGCACACCAGTCTTCCAAGATACTACTATTATTATTACAAATATATGATTAATATATCAATATATTGTATCATTACATTATATTGATATCATTAATCATTTGTTTATTGTCAGTAGTAGCCACACTTAAAGATAGTCCCGTCTCCAAAGAACTCACCAGCTAAAGAAAATGCCTTAGCCAAGCTACAACAAGAGCTAAGAGGGGGATTTTTCTAACACACCTTTCGGTGCCTCTACACACCCCATGGCAGCAAACTTCAGAGCCCAGGTCAACGGACTCGGGCTTGTGGGGTCCCATAACAGCACTGAAAATAGCTGTGTAGATGTTCAGGCTTTGGCTGGAGCTCAGCCACTGAAGCTCACCCCCTTCCCTACTCTTCACAGCTCGAAGTCCGGCATCGTCTAAGCCATAGCGCAAGCTCCATGAGCCCAAGGCTGTTGACCTGAGTTCTGAGACTCACCGTCGCTGTGCAGATGTACCCTTTGTGATCTAGGTGCACAAATCCCATTGAAAGTCATTGGGGCTTGTGCTCCCATATCACTTAGAGCCAGAGTTTTGAGAATTAGGCACCTTGGTGCATTTTAATCACCCCCCCCCCCATCCCAAGGTACTTATCTGCATCTTTAGTAGCCAAAATACCATTAAAATTCTAGCCCTTAGCACTTTTGAAAATCTGATTGTAAATTCATTGCTAAGTTTTTAAACCTGAAGGATAGCTTCTGAGATAAATAATGGGGGGGGAGCAGGGGGGACAAAAACACCCAAATGAAGTAAAAGCACAACTAGGGTCAAATCATGCTTGTCCTTCTCAAGTGAGCACTTCTAATGAAGATGAGTGGGAAGGCTGGAGTAGAAAGGTAGGCGAAACGTAGCATGTGGTATGTGTACACGGAATCCAGTGTCATGTCTACACTACTTTATTAGGTCGATTTTATAGAAGTCAATTTTTAGAAATTGATTTTATACAGTTGATTGTGTATGTCCCCACTAAGCACATTAAGTCGTCAGAGTGCGTCCTCAATTTGGTGGCACTGTAGATAGCTATCCCACAGTTCCCGCAGTCTCTGCTGCCTGTTGGAATTCTGGGTTAAGCTCCCAATGCCTGATGGGGCAAAAACATTGTCGAGGGTGGTTTTGGGTACATGTCATCAGTCGCTCCCCTGCCACCAATATACACACATTATTTACACACACACACACATTGCAGTGACAAGCAATGAACACCAAATCTCACAGATACAGAGAATATCAAGAAAAAACAAATTAAAAAGGAACTTGGTCATATAGGCCATCACAATGTACAAAAGCTGCAAATTACAATTGTAAAACACACATTGAAAGTTAAAGAGAAAATAGTTTCAAAGGGAATAAGACAGACAAAGATGGTGGAAATCTAGAGTGTTCAAATGGGAAGTTTGTTAGAGATTTTTTTTTTTTCTTAACCTAGAGTCTTCTTTCAGCACAGCTAATGAAAGGGACTCAGATTACCCAACTATCAGTAACATAAACCAGTCTTAAGGATACCCATTTTCTTCTATGGCTAAGCCGTCACATTTGTAAGCCATTGTGGGAGCACCTGTTTTTCTCTGAGAAACAAAAGTAATTAGCAATTCTGCTAATAAAGAGCGTACTAGCACATTCTGATTAAAGCTACTGAACTTACCATAGATACCTAATAAAGTGAATGCAGGTGCTAGCAAAATCTCTTTATTTAAGACCAAGCTAGAGTGCCTTTCAACCAGAAGCCAACATTTTAAATTTCTTGGCCAGTTCCTATAGATATAGCATGGATCATAGAGGCCATATATCTGCATCCTGCCCCTCAAATTCTTTTCAGACAATCCCATTCTATTCAAATTGACCTGGGGAAGGTACCTATAACACAAGATGTAATATGCAAAAAGAAAAGGAGTACTTGTGACACCTTAGAGACTAACCAATTTATTTGAGCATAAGCTTTCATGAGCTACAGCGATGAAGTGAGCTGTAGCTCATGAAAGCTTATGCTCAAATAAATTGGTTAGTCTCTAAGGTGCCACAAGTACTCCTTTTCTTTTTGCGAAAACAGACTAACATGGCTGCTACTCTGAAACCTGTCAAGATGTAATATGGTTAGCACAGATTGTTTGTTTATTTTTTCCTGCACCTTCCCAAACTTTCTAGCCTTACAGATACTAACATCTATTGGTCAGACGTCTGTGTGAACTCTTCTACTCTTTTTGGTCATTGATTAATGCTTACCCTATGCATGAGTGCTGATTAGCTTTTTGCTTTACTATTCTGAGAGTGACTCAAGCTTAGGCTGTTATAAGGTACAGGGCCAGATCCCCAGCAGGTGTATTTAGTGCAGTCCATTGACTTCATCGGAAGTTGAGCAATTTACATCAGTTTAAGATCTGGCCCTTCTCTCCATATGGGGGGTCAGGAAGGAATTTTACCCCAGCCAGATTGGTAGGGACCTTGTGGGGTTTCACCTTCCTCTGCAGTCTGTGGGTACAGGTCCCTGGCCAGGATTATCTGGGTATATCTCACTTAATCATTCCCCTGCCATTGTGGGGGCCTCAGACACTGGTGCACCCTGGTCCCTCCTGTTCTCTGCCTATGGCACATATTAGACTAGTCTTCTGAGGGCTGGCTTTGATAGAATGCATTGTCTAATGGTTGTCGGGTGTAGCGTGTGGGTGCTGGGTGGTGCTAGTCGCCTGTAATGTCCAGGAGGTCAGACTGGATGATCTGGTAATCTCTTCTGGCCTTACACTCTATGATTCTATTGTACTTGAGATAATAGGGTCAGATCCAGCAAAGCAATTAACCACCTACACTGTCCCATTGAAGCCAGTGAACCTACCTGTATGCTGGATTGGACCCCAGTGTTCAGTCCATCACAGAAATGAACCATGAATGAGAAGAATTTTTTTTCTAGTTGACCCAAATATAGTACCTATAACATGGGCAGATCATGCTCCAATTTCTATTACTTTGTCTGTCTTAATAGGCTACTTTTACTAGGTGATGGCAGTATAACCCCAATCTAATGAATGTGATGAGGCATGCTGTCAGGGTTCCTTCCCCACTCTGAATTCTAGAGTACAGATGTGGGGAGCTGCATGGAAACCTCCTAAGCTTATTCTTACCAGCTTAAAAACTTCCCCAAGGTACAAACTTTGCCTCGCCCTTGAATCGTATGCTGCAACCACCAACCATTTTAAACAAAGAACAGGGAAAGAGCCCACTTGGAGATGTCTTCCCCGCCAAAATATCCCCCCCAAGCCCTACACCCCCTTTCTTGGGGAAGGCTTGATAAGAATCCTCACCAATTTGTACAGGTGAACACAGACCCAAACCCTTGGATCTTAAGAACAGTGAAAAATCAATCAGGTTTTTAAGTGAAGAATTTTAATTAAAGAAAAGGTAAGAGAATCATCTCTGTAAAATCAGGATGGTAAATACCTTACAGGGTAATCAGATTCAAAACACAGAGAATCCCTCTAGGCAAAACCTTAAGTGACAAAAAGATACAAAAACAGGAACATACCTTCCATCCAGCACAGCTTATTTTACCAGTCATTAAACAAAAGGAAATCTAATGCATTTCTAGCTAGATTACTTACTAACTTAACAGTAGTTGTAAGGCTGAATTCCTGATCTGTTCCCGGCAAAAACATCACACAGACAGACTAACCCTTTGTTCCCCTCGTCCAGATTTGAAAGCATCTTGTCCTCTCAATGGTCATTTTGGGTCAGGTGCCAGAGAGGTTACCTCAGCTTCTTAACCCTTTACAGGTGAAAGGGTTTTGCCTCTGGCCAGGAGGGATTTTATAGCACTGTATACAGAAAGGTGGTTACCCTTCCCTTTATAGTTATGACGCGCTCCCCAAATCACAGATAGGGTGAAACACTGGCTGTGATTTCTTCCTGGAGCTCTAGGGGAAAAGAGAGTTAGGAAGACACATACACCTTTAGATATACTACTGACTATATAAAAACTAACAATATTTTTGACATTTCAGGGACGATTTTAACCAGTTGATTCTGGGAAACTTTCATGGGAGAGTATATCAGCCAGTTTCTTAGAAGCTTCTGAGATGTGTTGTATGTTGAAATGAAAATCTTGGAGACCTAAACTCCACTGAGTAAGGTTTTTGTTATTTCCCGCGGCAGTATGAAGCCGCTGTAGCGCAGCATGGCTGGTTTGCAGGTGGAAATGCCATCCCCAAATGTACGGGCATAGCTTTTCCAGAGCGCAGACAATGGTGTAACATTTCTTTTCATTGATTGACCAGTGGCTTTCCCTCTCAGACAGCTTCTTGCTGAGAAACACGATAGGATGGAATTCTTGATTCAGTCCTTCCTGTATTAGGACTGCTCCAACACCACGCTCGGACATATCTGTGGTTACTAGGAACGGTTTGTCAAAGGTTGGGGCTCTTAGCACAGGGTCAGAGATGAGTGTCACTTTAAGCTGGTTAAAGGCGTTCTGACACTCTTCGGTCCACTGAACTGCATTTGGCTGTTTCTTTTTGGTTAGGTCTGTCAGTGGGGCGGCGATTTGGCTGTATTGCAGTACAAATAGCCTGTAATATCCAGCCAAGCCTAAGAGGGATTGGACCTGTTTCTTTGACTTTGGGACAGGCCACTTTGGGACAGTATCCACCTTGACCTGTAGGGGGTTGATAGTTCCTTGACCCACCTGGTGTCCAAGATAAATCACTCGGTTTAGGCCGATTTGACACTTCTTAGCCTTAACAGTTAGTCCTGCCTCCCTTATGTGCTCGAAGACTTTTTGTAGATGTTCCAGATGTTCTGCCCAGGAATCCAAAAATATGGCCACGTTGTCAAGGTAGGCGACTGCATATTCTCCCAATCATGCTAGGAGACCATCTACAAGTCTTTGGAAGGTGGCGGATGCATTCCGCAGCCCGAAAGGGAGCACATTAAATTCATACAGCCCAACATGTGTGGTGAAGGCTGACCTTTCCTTGGCGGATTCATCTAGCAGTACCTGCCAGTACCCCTTGGTTAAGTTCAAGGTAGAGATGAACTGGGCCCGTCCCAGTTTCTCCAATAGTTCATCTGTGCGTGGCATTGGATAGTTGTCTGGGCTAGTTACAGCATTTAGCTTATGGTAGTCCACGCAAAATCACATCTCCCCATCTGGTTTGAGAACTAGAACCACTGGAGATGCCCATGCACTGCCAGAGGGGCGGATTTCACCCAGCTGTAGCATATCCTGGATCTCCCGTTCTATAGCAGTTTTAGCTTGAGGAGACACCCAGTAAGGTTGGGCGCTAATTGGGTGAGCATTACCTGTGTCAATGGAGTGATATGCCTGTTCAGTCAGTCCTGGGGTGGCTGAGAACATCGGCATGTAGCTAGTGCACAACTCCTTGATCTGCTGTCACTGCATATGCCCAAGGGTCTTGGAGAGGTTCACCTCTTCCACGCCACCATCACTTTTCCCTTCATAGTAGACACCTTCAGGCCACTCAACGTCAACTCCTCCCTGGGCTGTAAACTGACAAACCTTTAATCTCTGGAATAAAAGGGCTTTAGAGAATTAATATGGTACACCTTAGGCTTTCGGTTGGAGGTGGGGAATGCTATGAGATAATTAATAGCTCCAAGGTGCTCATGGACCGTGAATGGCCCTTCCCACGGCATTTCCATTTTATGGGCCTGGAGCGCCTTTAAGACCATGACCTGGTCTCTTCCTTTGAAGGACCTCTCTCTGGCATTTTTATCATACCAAGCTTTTTACTCTTTTTGAGCATCCTGTAGGTTTTCTTTAGCAAGGGGTAAAGAGGTTCGGAGGGTGTTTTGTGGGTTGGTTACAAAGTCCAGAATGTTAGTTCCTGGAGAAGGTGTAAACCCCTCCCACTGCTGCTTCACCAATTGTAATGGCCTCTTAACCTTGTGGCCATATACAAGTTCAAATGGTGAAAACCCTATACAGGGATGGGGTACAGTTCTGAAGGCAAAGAGCAACTGCTGCAACAGTAGCTCCCAATCATTGGAGTGTTCATTTACGAATTTACATATCATGGCCCCCAAAGTTCCATTAAACTTCTCCACCAGGCCATTTGTTTGATGGTGGTAAGGAGTGGCAACCAAGTGATTCACCCCATGAGTTTCCCAAAGGCTTTCCATAGTTCCTGCCAGGAAATTAGTTCCTGCATCTGTAAGGATGTTGGAGGGCCAACATACCCTGGCAAAAATGTCCGTTAGTGCCTGACACACGCTTTTAGCCCTGGTGTTGCTTAGAGCTACTGCTTCTGGTCATCGGGTGGCAAAATCCATAAAAGTCAGTATGTACTACTTTCCTCTTAGTGTCTTTTTTGGAAAAGGACCCAGAACATCCACAGCTACTCACTGATATGGAACCTCAATGATGGAGAGTGGCTGGAGAGGGGCTTTGACCTGATCTTGGGGTTTTCCCACTCTTTGGCACCCCTCACAAGACCGGACATAGGTAGAAATATCCTTGCCCATTCCCTCCCAGTGGAACGACTTTCCCAAATGGTCTTTGGTTATGTTCACCCCAGCATGTCCACTTGGATGATTGTGGGCTAAGCTTAATAGCTTTACTCGGTATTTATTTGGAACTACCAACTGTCTCTGAGGATGCCAGTCTTCCTGGTGTCCACCAGAAAGAGTTTCCTTGTATAAAAGTCCTCTTTCTACAACAAACCTGTTGAATTAGAAGATTAGAAGAGCTGAGAGGTGGTGGGTTGCTCCGTGCCACCGTCCAAGCTCTCTGGAGGCTTTCATCTGCTTCCTGTTCAGTCTGGAACTGTTCCCATGATGCTGGAGACATCAGTTCCTCATTGGATTGTGGACCTATGCTTAGTCCCTCTGGAAGCGATGCAGGTGATGGGGGTGTTTCCGTTGACTGTGAACAGCTCTCCGCTGGTGCACTATGTTGGGGTTCAAGCTCTGGCTGAGCCTCTTGTGTAGGGTTATCTGCTGCTGCCGGTGCAGGTTCGGTGGAGCCCTTTGGTGTTGGGGTTGCAAGTATTGGATTCAGTGCTGGCAATGGGTCTGGTGCTGGTTGTTCCACTGGTTCTGGTTCTGAGACTGGCTCTATCTGGGTCTCTGACTGGATCCACTACTGCTGTTGCAGACATTGGCATGGGGTCCGGTTCCATCACCTCTGACCGGGTTCTGGTAGAAGTTTCCAGAACAGAGCTAGGTGTGACAGCTTGCTTAGCTTGTCTGCAGGTGACCATTTCCACCCTCTTGGCTAGCTTCACATGATTGGCCAAGTCTTCTCCCAACAGCATGGGAATGGGAGAATAATCATAGACTGCAAAAGGCCACGTTCCTGACCAGCCCTTGTAGTGGACCGGCAACATGGCTGTAGGCAAGTCAAAAGAGTTTGACTTGAAGGGTTGAATCGTCACTTGAACCTCTGGGCTGATTGAATTGGGGTCCACTAAGGAAGCATGGAAAGCCGACACTTGTGCTCTGGTGTCCCTCCATGCTGTGACCTTCTTCCCACCCACGCTCACAGTTTCCCTCTGTTCTGAGGGTATCTGGGCGGTATCTGGGCCGGAGGGCCTGAGGACCTCTGGTGTGATTCCGGTGCAATGAACTGTAATCTCTTGGGGTTCTTGGGGCAGTTGGCCTTCACGTGCCCCGGCTCGTTACATTTAAAACATCGTCCAGCTGACGGGTCACTGGGGCGAGGTGGGTTGCTGGACAACGGTGTGGTGGGATGAGAAGGTGTCTGGAGTGTTCCTTGGTGTGTAGTTGGGGCCTTGGGCTGCCGCCGGTAGTAGGGTGTGGTCTGAGAGTGTCCCTTCTGGTATCTGCTCCAACTGCGATTAGGGTTGTTTCTCTCTCCTCCCTCCACCTGTTTTGTTCCGGTTTGCCCCACCTCTCTGGTGGTCTGGGACTGCTCGTATTGATCAGCATAAGAAGCAAGACTTTCTGCTGAGTCCATTTTCTTATCCCATAAACACTGTTTTATATCCTCCTTGGACATATTCAGGAATTGCTCCTGAGTCATCAAATCACACATTCCTTCAAAGCTCGTTACACCCCTTCCTTTGACCCATTTAATCTAACAGATCTGGTTTATATAAGTCACATTACTTAGTCCAGGCCCTCTCTTAAGGGCTCTACATTTTACTCTGTAAGTTTCAGGTGTAACTTGAAATTGCTTTAAAAACAAATCCTTGATTTTTTTATAGTCAGAAGCCTCATCAATAGGCATCTTATTGAATATATCCAGAGCTCTTCCAGTCAATTTTGCGACCAATGTGGTCATCTTGTGAGCTTCAGGAATTTGATGGAGTGTGCACAGTCTCTCAAGGGTGAGAAAATATTCAGCAATATCACTGGATTCATCATACTGTGGACATAGTTGCTCCCATTCGTGGATTGTTGGGGAAGGATTGTTAGGGTTATTTGGTATACTCTGCTGAGCCGTTGCCTTCTCCATCTGCAGTGCATGCTTCCTCTTTTTCCTTCTCCTCCTTTTCTTTTTCTTTTGCCTCCATTTATCTCCTGTGGGCAGCCTCCCTTTCTTTTTCTTTGGCTGCCATTTCTTTTTCTTTTGCCTCCATTTCCATTTGTCTGAGTTCTACCCGTCTTTCATGTTCTTTTTGTTTTTCCTCAGCCTCAAATCTGGCTAATTCCAACTGCTGTTGAACATTGCAGTCTGTCATCCTAACGTCTCTGTTTTTAACTAACTTTACACCCAGGAGTTAGAAAGAAAACAAAACAAAACAAAAACTGGCTTGTAAAATTTCGCTGTGCTGTAACCTGATACCCTTTTTTTTCTTGATAGCTTCTCAGCCTACACAAAAATCCTTTTGTTATGCCTGCTGCTCTGTCCCCCAAGCAGAGAGACAGAATCTACAGCTGCAATCACTTTTTACAAAACCTTTTAAAATCCTGCTGTTCTTCTGGTTCAAAATGATCTCAAAATGATCCCACCGCTCTGCAACCATGTCAAGGTTCCTTCTCCACTCTGAGCTCTAGGGTACAGATGTGGGGAGCTGCATGAAAGACCCCCTAAGCTTATTCTTACCAGCTTAGGTTAAAAACTTCTCCAAGGTACAAACTTTGCCTTGTCCTTGAACTCTATGATGCCACCACCAAGCGTTTTAAACAAAGAACAGGGAAAGAGCCCACTTGGAGACGTCTTCTCCCCCAAAATATCCCCCCAAGCCATACACCCCCTTTCCTGGGGAAGGCTTGATAAGAATCATCCCCAATTTGTACAGGTGAACACAGACCCAAACCCTTGGATCTTAAGAACAATAAAAAAGCAACCAGGTTCTTAAAAGAAGAATTTTAATTAAAGAAAAGGTAAAAGAATCATCTCTGTAAAATCAGGATGGTAAATACCTCACATGGTAATCAGATTCAAAACACAGAGAATCCCTCTAGGCAAAACCTTAAGTTACAAAAACGGGAATATACCTTCCATCCAGCACAGCTTATTTTACCAGTCTTAAACAAAAGGCAATCTAATGTACTTCTAGCTAGATTACTTACTAACTTAACAGGAGTTGTAAGGCTGCATTCCTGATCTGTTCCCGGCAAAAACATCACTCAGACAGAGCAACCCTTTGTCGTCCCCCCCCTCCAGATTTGATAGTGTCTTGTCCTCTCATTGGTCAATTTGGGTCAGGTGCCAGCTAGGTTACCTTAGCTTCTTAACCCTTTACAGGTAAAAGGACTTTGCCTCTGGCCAGGGGGGATTTTATAGCACTGTATACAGAAAGGTGGTTACTCTTCCCTTTATATTTATGATACATGCTAAGTAAATTGAGTAGGTAATCAATGAGTACCCAGTGACACATCCTATAGATTGAAATGGAATACCCTTAAAGCGAGGGCACATGATCTCTCTGTCTAATGAAAAGCTCTATAGAAGAGCTAGGTATTACTGTTATTATTAGTGCTCCTTTCCCCCTCCTATTTACTATGCATCTTTTATCCATTGTCCCAATTAGGAGTATAACAGCTGACTTAAATGGATGTGAAGCATGTTCTTCATGTAATCCATCAACCAACATCATTATAGCTCTTGACCTAAATTTACCTGTTTCAATGTGGTTTACTTAACCAACATAGCCCGCATCCAGCCAAGTAGCAAAGTATGTGAGTAGTCACACTGAAATCAAGTATACCACTGCCAGCTCCTTCACCTACAGTAGACACTCCTATGGCAACTGCCCCCAGACTTATAATGCAGGGAGCTGACTCCAGAGCTAATGGGGCATGGCTGGGGTTTCTGTGCTCTGCCGCAAACTTTCCTTTAGGGCTGCTGACAGTCAGAGCACTGATAACACATATAGCTGGCCTAGGATTGCGGAGCACAAGGACTCCCTAAAAACATTTGTGCATTCCTCCTTTGATGCACAGTGCACTCCTGAAATGAGGTCCAGGTTGTGGGTCTTTACATGTGACCCACATGCCTAAATTAAATACATAAGCCTGTGAGTATGTTTTCGTAAGAAAGAAATAACAGGAAAGACAACTTTTAATTCACCTCCAAATAAGGAAAGGAGAAATAGCGGGCAAACAGAGACCTTCCAGGAGCAGCTCTCTGGAGCATACTGCAGATAATACAGGTTAAACTACGCAGTATTTTTAGAGTAGCTGCACTCTGGAGCCCGAGAGTGAACTAAAGTCAAATGAACAAAAACACAGGACCATAGAATCATAGAATATCAGGGTTGGAAGGAACATCAGGAGGTCATCTAGTCCAACCCCCTGCTCAAAGCAGGACCAATCCCCAACTAAATCATCCCAGCCAGGGCTTTGTCAAGCCTGATCTTAAAAACTTCTGAGGAAGGAGATTCAACCACCTCTTTAGGTAATGCATTCCAGTGCTTCACCACCCTCCTAGTGAAAAAGTTTTTCCTAATATCCAACCTAAACCTCCCCCACTGCAACTTGAGACCATTACTCCTCATTCTGTCATCTGCTACCATTGAGAATGGCCAAGATCCATCCTCTTTGGAACCCCTATTCAGGTAGTTGAAAGCAGCTATCAAATCCCCCCTCAATCTTCTCTTCCGCAGACTAAACAATCCCAGTTCCCTCAGCCTCTCCTCATAAGTCATGTGTTCCAGTCCCCTAATCATTTTTGTTGCCCTCCGCTGGACTTTCTCCAATTTTTCCACATCCTTCTCGTAGTGTGGGGCCCAGAACTGGACACAGTACTCCAGATGAGGCCTCACCAATGTCGAATAGAGGGGAACAAACACATCCCTCGATCTGCTGGCAATGCCCCTACTACACTGTTTACTCATATCCAGCTTCTCCTCCACTGTAACCCCTAGGTCCTTTTCTGCAGAACTGCTGCCTAGCCATTCAGTCCCTAGTCTGTAGCGGTGCATGGGATTCTTCCGTCCTAAGTACAGGACTCTGCACTTGTCCTTGTTGAACCTCATCAGATTTCTTTTGGCCCAATCCTCTAATTTGTCTAGGTTCCTCTGTATCCCATCCCTGCCCTCCAACGTATCTACCTCTCCTTCCAGTTTAGTGTCATCTGAAAACTTGCTGAGGGTGCAATCCACACCACGGTCCAGATCATTAAGGAAGATATTGAACAAAACCGGCCCGAGGACCGACCCTTGTGGCACTCCACTTGATACAGGCTGCCAACTAGACATGGAGCCACTGATCACTACCCGTTGAGCCCAACAATCTAGCCAGCTTTCTGTCCACCTTTTAGTCCATTCATCCAGCACATACTTCTTTAACTTGCTGACAAGAATACTGTGGGAGACCATGTCAAAAGCTTTGCTAAAGTCAAGAAACAACACGTCCACTGCTTTCCCCTCATCCACAGAGCCAGTTATCTCATCATAGAAGGTAATTAGTCAGGCATGACTTGCCCTTGGTGAATCCATGCTGACTGTTCCTGATCACTTTCCTCTCGTGTAAGTGCTTCAGAATTGATTCATTGAGGACCTGCTCCATGATTTTTCCAGGGACTGAGGTGAGGCTGGCTGGCCTGTAGTTCCCAGGATCCTCCTCCTTCCCATTTTTAACGATGGGCACTACATTAGCCTTTTTCCAGTTGTCCGGGACCTCCCCCGATCGCCATGAGTTTTCAAAGATAATGGCCAATGGCTTTGCAATCACATCCGCCAACTCGTTTAGCACTCTCGGATGCAGTGCATCCAGCCCCATGGACTTGTGCTCGTCCAACTTTTCTAAATAGTCCCGAACCACTTCTTTCGTCACAGAGGGCTGGTCACCTTCTCCCCATGCCTTGCTGCCTAGTGCAATAGTCTTGTAGCTGACCTTGTTCGTGAAGACAGAGGCAAAAAAAGCATTGAGTACATTAGCTTTTTCCACATCCTCTGTCCCTAGCTTGCCATTTCTTAGAATGCTCTACAGGAGGAGCTGAAATCAAGCTGAGCAGCTTTTCACAGAACTGCCTCTAGGGTGTGCTCTAGGTTAACTAGTATAAAATGATAAATTAAAATAGAAAATAAAATTTAATGAATGGTTTTTTCAAAAGCAAATGCAATGAGCCAATAATCATAATGAAGGGGGAATTTCAGCATCATCTTCTACATTTTAAAACATCTACACAGATGGTGTCCTTCTTATTCATTATGGGCCTGATCCAAAGCCCACTAAACACACTGGAATAGCTCACATTGACTTCAATGGGCATTGGATCAGGCTCAGAAAAACAGAGTGGGAGGTTTTGGGGAGCTCAGACAACAACTACACTGCAGGAGCTCCGGATGGGAAATTGGAGACAGTATGCTGCCAGCCTCCAACACAAACAAACAATACATGTATCCATATTCAGCAGAATCCCGAGATACCAGCACATAAACAAGCCAGTGTTAGGAAGACTAAACAAAAGAATCTCCACAGTCAGTCATGTGCTTAGTTAAATGTGCACTAATACTATTCCTCTTCAGTTCTGTTATCTCAGAGACACCTCCTTCGCCAAGTTATTGTTGTGGATCAAGATCTTGAGCCTTGACAAACACATAAACATTTTGCTGGGCTAGCTGAAGTCTATGCATCTTCCAAGAATCTCTGTGGTTTCTTAGCGTGTAAGATCTTTGGAGCAGGGCTTGAAAATGTAATTTTATATTGTATACCACAAGGGGTACTGGGGACTCCATGCACTACAGTATTATAAATCTTCAATACAACTAACAACAGTACTGCAAGGCATATTGAAGACCACAGCTTGCCAGATACTGCCTTTCCCAAGAAAATTCAGCTGAAAGATCTTGAAAAAATAAACTAAATGCTTTTCATACATAATTTCTTTTTATTTTGGACCATTTTGAATGCAGATTCTTTTTTTGTGAACTTTTTTTTTTCAAAAACACCATAAGAACTGGTGTTAGTTCCTTGTCACTTCTGGGCTTGTTGGTGGGAAGTCTGTGAGCACTTAGCGTCGGAGTGTTAAGAAAACAGGAGTTGTCCTTCCAGATAGATCCATGAGCAGAGGGTGAATGAACTTTATTATATCTGTGCCCTCAGTGTGCAGTGACTCAAATCTGACCTCCTGTGGCAATTTTCCAGGTCATCAGTTTTATGAAAGAGCAAATTTTCATGTTATGCATTTTATTCTATTTGGTGGCCTGTAATATTAGCCTCATTGATGCTAATTCTATCTTCTGCAGCACTTGTCCCAGCACTTAAATCAGCCAGAGATAGTTTAACCCTAGTAATTTCTCCTCAGCACATTGTTCAGCATTAGCCATTACCCAACCTGATTTCGTTCAATATTAAAACAAGTCAGCTTTATTTCTTTCTTCGGCCTCCTCCATGTCAGTATCTTGGCAGGAATCCTTGTCTTGTGAGAGATGAAGAGGTTAGCCTGAGTGATACGTGGTGCTGGGCATTGCCAGAGAAACATGGAGGCCAGGGAAGCAGAAAAACTGCTGCAAAACTTCTTTAAGCGGAGTGTACAGGTATTTTCGTGGAAGAAGGAGAGCCAAAGAAGAGATCAAAGACCCTGAAATGGAGATGACATGCCTGCTACTCTTAACTGGAACGATTTCCATGGATATCCACAGAGAACATATTTCTGACACATATACCCAGACCTGGCATCTCTCTCAGGGGAACCCAGACAAACCTGAAAGTTAAAAGAGTTAGGGCCAAATCCTCAGTTATGCTAAGGCCTCTTTACACCACCATGGCTGTGTAAAGGAGCTTTAAAGTGGATGTAGATATAATTTAAACCCATTTAAGGCCTCCTTTACACTGCCAGTGAGGTGTAAAGGGGCCTATATGTAAATAGAATGGGGTGAATTGGTGATATTGTGTAGCCCTTCCTCTAAATGGTGAGCATTTACACAAACAGTGCCTTTGACATCAGTGAGGTTACTTGAAGGTGCTCACGAGCTTGCTATGAACTAAACGTTTGTTTAGACAAACCCTACATGAAATGTTTCCATTGACCCAAGCTGAAAAATAATTCAGAAGATCAACTTGTGCCAATTTTTGAGATTTTGACTTTTTGTCCAATTTTGGGATGGGAAAAGAAGTAGATGTCTCGAAAACTCTCATGGGACTGGAAAACAGTTCCCCACTCAGCAATACGTGGTAGTCCTTCAAGGGGGGCGGGGATAACATGTGCATTCTGGGGCTAACTATAAGGCGTCTTTGTGTATGGCTGGGTCACAAAGATAACGAGACCTGCTGTAAATTGTCTGTAATGGAGAAAAACCCAGGGCCTGCTGGATTTATACATTCTGCATCATGTTAAAAATGACTTGCATACCTATTTTTTCTGAAAACCATGACCGAAAAAGTCAAATAGTGCAAATGACACTACATACTTCTTTGCAATGCATTGTCTTAAAAGATACCTACTATTAAATGAAAACAAACTTGTTTTGGCATTTTACGCAGGGTATTCTCAAAGTTTTGAGTTGTAAGCATTGCTTTTATTTTTGAGTGGACAAAAAGTAAGTGGAAAACAAAGTATTCACACTTCCTTTCTGCAGAAGTTAGTATTTGCTGTGTTCAAGATATTGAATTTTTTCGATATGTTTCGAGCAAAGAACTGAGAAGCAAAGAAAAACCTGTTTATACCATGAATGTAAAAGTAACCTAAGAAATTAGATATAATTCACATGCTCATCTTTTTTTCAGTGAGTAACCAGATAAAAATAGCACACCTCCTACCACTTCCCATCCTGAAATATATATTCCCCTTTAAAACATTCATTCTAGTTTTAAAATCCTGTGAAATAACTATACTTTCCTCCCTGCTGGTACATAGAATGCATGAGTATGATCAATACAGTTGTCATTTTGTTTCAGATAGTTAACTTTCCCTTCAAATGAAAAGCTCCTTACAGAGTTTATGAAGTATAAAGTAAACTTTTTTCAGTCCACTAGAAAATTGGGTTTTGTTTTGAAAAAGGAGAGCAAGGAGTATTTCAGGTTTATAAGTTATTTATTACTAACATCACAAAGTAAAACAAATATTTCAGAAAGTAATTATCTATATTATGGCCTTTAATTTACCTAATGAATATATTTTCATGTTATGATGATTTCAATAGTTTTGATAGTTATTCTCCTGCTTTCTCCTCAGTTTTCCAGGCCAAAATAAAACAAAATAAAGGATTCTGGAAATTACCATTCCATAAGTCTATCCTCCATCCTTAGTAAAATAATGGAACACAGCCGAAGAGAGAGAAATACTACATATCTAGAAGATAAGACCACCAGGAACAATACACTGCTTGAGTTTATGAAGAACAGATCTTGCAAGACACACTTGATTGCTTTCCCTCCCCTCGCTTTTTGATAGAATTACAGAATTAGGGAAAGAAGAAATTGTCACATATTTGAACTGCACTAAATTACTGGTGCTAATTCATTTGGAAGTATTTTTTTTTCCTATCAATGAGTAAGATCAGCTCATTAACTGGCAGATTCTCGGAAGGTGTCAAAGGAGAAGTCAGTGTTGAGGAAAGAACAGTAGCCTGATAGTTCAGGGAGGGTACTCCCTATATAAGCAGCAGACTGAATATCTTTGTCAAGGATCTAGAAGAGGGAGCAAAGAGTAAATTAATTATATTTGCAGATAATTTTGAACTGGGAGGAGTTGGGACACCTACCAAAACAGAGAAATAATACTAGGAGCTGAGAGAAGTTACAGGTGCAGCAAGCAAATAAACAAACTTCAAGCTGACACCATGGGGTGGGGGTCAATCCAGAACACATTTACTCAATGGCAGGGTGAAACCTGAAACGCTGTAACATTGGGAGAAACAGGGATAATAGTAGTTTGCAATGTGATATGGTGGCAAGGAAAGCTAGTATCCTAAGAACTATATCATAAAAGAAGCAGATAGTTAGCTTCTTTCCATAGGGCTCTGGGGTAACCACACCTGCAATATTGCATTTGGCTATGGGCAGCCTGTTACCATGGTGACAAAATGGGAGGAAAGATTAAAGGTGGGATTTTCCAAAGCAATCAGCATTGGCCTAAATTATTCACTGAAGACAAAGGGAAAAACTACCACTGCTCTTAGTGGGAGCAGAGTTAGGCCAATATTGAAGGCTTTGACAAATCCCACTATAAAAGAGAGAAATATGCTCAGCTTGCTAGTTCTATCTATCTATCTGAGGGGCTTACCTGGCCCCCCTTACTGCAGTACCTGAACATCCCTCAATTTTTAATGCATTTGTTCTCTCAATAATACTCCATTGAGGTAGGGCAATGCTATTGTACCAATGGGAAATCAAGCACATATAGACTAAGTGATTCGCTCAGGGTACACAAGAAGTCTGAAGCAGCAAAACTTTCGAAGAGATCCCTGTAGATCTCCCTTTCCCTCCAAAGGACATCAGCACTCTTCCTCCTTCCCTTCTTCCATGCACACCTCACCCTTCAAGAGGTCCCAGCTCCTCCTAATGTATTCTTGGAGGAAGGCCTGCAAATAAATTGATACTCACATCCTCCAAGCATTCCAGCGGAGGTGGTTTGATGAACTATCTCCCCTTTAAGTGGCAGCCTGGTGAGTTCATAGATTCATATATGTTAAGGCCAGAAGGGACAATTATGACCACCTAGTCTAATCTCTATAACACAGGCCAGAGTATTCCAACCAGTGATTCCTTCATCAAGCCCCATCTTGGGGTTGAGCTAGAAAAAAGACAACCAATCTTGATTTAAAGACGCCAACTGATAGAGAACCCACCACATCCCTAGTTAAGTTGTTCCAATGGTTAATTACCCCCCACTAGGATTGCCAGGTGTCTGGTTTTCGACCGGCATGTCCAATCGAAAAGGGACCCTCTCAGCTCCTGTCAGCACTGCTGACCGGGCCACTAAAAGTCCGGTTGGCAGGGCTAAGGCAGGGTCCCTACCATAAAACTAGGAGAACAGAATTTCGTTCATCCCACCACTTGCCTGTCTTGTCTATTTGATTGTAAGCCCCTCTGCCAGGTGCAGTTTGTTGCTGTGTAGATGGTGCCTGGTACAACTGGGCCTTGATCTCAGCTGGGGCCTCTAAAGTGCTGCTGCAGAATAAATAATAATTACAATAAAATAGTGGGGGAAAGCAAGAGCTGAGCTTCAATCACCAAACTTAATAGATTGATAGATTGTAAGGCAGGAAGAGACTATAGATCATTGAGTCTGCCCTATTAGATAGCACAGGCCACAGAATTTCACCCAGTGAGTCCTCTGCTGAGCCCAGTCACTTGTGGGGTTTGGCCTAGTTTAAGTTTTAGTCAGTTTTTATTTTATCCAAACTGGTACATCAGTGTCTAGTAGTCCTGAGCCACTAAGAATGGCATGTACCCAACAGCTTCAACACAGAGCAGTGTTTAACAAGCCCTGCAGTAAAGGCAGAAATATACTGTGCACAGTATTGCATTTTAAATGGAATAATATGTAAAAAGATTCAAGAACAGATAAAACCCCATAGGTCATAAAGGCTTGTATTTTGTAGGAATCAGGGGCTTAAAGAATCCATATTAGCAGCAAAGTAATATGCTGGTCATGAAAAGCAGCCCAAAATGGAAAATAAAACTCCAAAGCAAGACCTGAGTAACAGTCTCTCTCTGCATCCCATTATTACTATTATTACAGATTAGAGGGCACTGAATTACAAACACCTACTGTAGCTCCTCTTTTGATTCAGTTCATTACTGGCTACAGAACTGTCTGCTTCTCCCTCATTAGCTAAAACTTTAAAAATGGCAGAGAATGCCACAGGGTGCAGCAGAGAACACGACCAATTCCTCTTCCTCCCCAACTGACAGCTAGAAAACCTTCATAATAGCCAACATATTAAGCTGTGTATGTCCCAAATTGATTATCCTAGCACACCATTCTCTATGTTTCTAGCTGCTGGGCATTTAGGTATTGCAGTGTCTAATTACTTGGTGCCCTGCAGCCCGGTGCAATCCTCATCCTCAAGTTAGGTGCCTGGCTTCCCCAGGCAATATGGGTAGGCACCTTAGAACAGGATTCTCAGAAGCCAATAAGCTGTGCAGGCAGCTGCTCAAGGTAGCCAGGAATGAAATGCTGAAGAAACAGGCAAAGCGTAGAGCCCAGATTCACAGAAGTATTTAGGTGCCTAACTCCCATTGATCTGGGCTTAGGTGCCTGAATCATAGGGCAGTGGGATGCACGTATCTCCCCTCATGATTCTCAGCCATGAAGCCTCTCCTGGAGTTAGTTCTTTCGCAGAAAAAAATGAGAGGGGGAGCAGGGGTAGAGGAGAGACCCTAATCCCTGCCCCATGCTCCATATCAATATCTACCCACGGGGCTGGGACAGACACACACACGCACACAGCTGTCTGAGCACACCTACCCAATTAAACCCTGCTGGTGAGATAGGTGGGGGAACACCAGGTTTGAGAATGCTGCTGGGAAGTAGGAATGAGCCAGGGCTCTGAGCAGCTTGTTAGCAGTGAGTCACCCCCAGGACTTACATGGCTTTAGGCATGCCTACTGGCAGTAACCTAGACACCTGCAGAGTTAGGCAGCTGGTGAGCGATGGTTTTGTGAAGGGGAGTGGTGCCTAAATGTTGGTCTTAGGCACTGAAAGAGGAAGGTAGGTGCCCAAATTCTTTTGTCAATTTGGCCCCTGGTCTTGCATTCTCATCCTACCTCGTAAAATGACCTTGCCAAAATTTTCAGAGGCATGCAGGGATGGTTAGTGCCCACTTTCCAAAAAAACTTTCAAAGGATCCTTTGTGCCTGTCATAACTATAAAGGGAAGGGTAACCACCTTTCAGTATACAGTGCTATAAAATCCCTCCTGGCCAGAGGCAAAATCCTTTCACCTGTAAAGGGTTAAAAAGCTAAGGTAACCTCGCTGGCACCTGACCCAAAATGACCAATGAGGGGACAAGATACTTTCAAATCTGGAGGGGGGGGGAAGGCGTTTGTCTGTCTGTGTGATACCTTTGCCGGGAACAGATCAAGGATGCAAGCCCTCCAACTCCAGTAAGTTAGTAAGTATCTAGCTAGAAAATGGGTTAGGTGTTCTTTGTTTTGGCTTGTGAAATTCGCTGTGCTGGAGGAAATGTGTATTCCTGTTTTTGTGTCTTTTTGTAATTTAAGGTTTTGCCTAGAGGGATTCTCTATGTTTTGAATCTGATTGCCTGTGAGATTATCTTCCATTCTGATCTTACAGAGTGTTTCTTTTATCTTTGTGTTGTTCTTCTAATAAAGTTCTGTTTTTTAAGAATCTGATTGGGTTTTTTGGGTGTTAAAAATCCAAGGCTGGTTTGTGCTCATCTTGTTTATTCTCAAGCTTTCCCAGGAAAGGGGGTGTAGGGCTTGGGGGGATATTTGAGGGGAAGACGTCTCCAAGTGGACTTTTCCCGGATTCGTTGTTAAATCGCTTGGTGGTGGCAGCATACCAGGTTTTAACCTAAGCTGGTTCCCAAGGCAAGAAAGGAATCTGTGCCTTGGGGAAGTTTTAACCAAAGCTGGTAAGAATAAGCTTAGGGGGTCTTTCATGCGGGTCCCCACATCTGTACCCTAGAGTTCAGACTGGGGAAGGAACCTTGACAGTGCCATTGAAAATCTCCCTCAAAAGAGCATGTCTGATGGGTATACTGAAGGCCAGTTTTTCGAAGAATCATTTAGAGGGCATATCTGCAAAATAACTCTCCCCCACACACATTATACTCCACAACCTCACAACATACATTTCACGTATGCAGTTAGGAATGCAGTTACTTGTTCTGGATATGCAAGTTAGGAGGGAGGGATAGCTCAGTGGTTTGAGCATTGGCCTGCTAAACCCAGGATTGTGAGTTCAATCCTTGAGGGGGCCATTTAGGGATGTGGGCCAAAAATTGGGGATTGGTCCTGCTTTGAGCAGGGGGTTGGACTAGATGACCTCCTGTGGTCCCTTCCAACACTGATATTCTATGAATAGACATGCAAAATGTAGGGCTTTGCAGATGCACCTAGCTGCAACTCCCTTTAAAAATTTCACCCACTTAGTAGTTTGGTGTGTTCTGCAGCAGTGAATCTGATATCATTCCCATTTGTCCGAAGGAAATGTTCACATGTAACCAAAACAGTGCATGATGCCATAAAATTAGACCATATTTAACAAGCATTCTTGGGGAGAAATCTTCAGGTAGGGACCGCCAATTAAAAGCACTTTGAGATCCTCCAATATTAAGTCAGTGCAAATTAGTTGCAGGAGTAGTACATAAATCAGGGGACATTTGGTACAGGAAATCTCCACCCAATTCCAAATAGTTTTTTGTCTTTGGCCATCTCAGAAGGAGAACTCAGGAGGAGGAGGTCTTGCAGAGAAACTTTTAGGAACTACCCAACTTATGCAGAGATTTGTATTTTCTGTTCCTATTTAGGTTATCAGTGAAGGTCAACCCCAGGAAGGGAGCACGTCTGGAATACATAACCTATGAACTCTGTCTGCTGAAACCCAATATCACAATTGACATGGTGGATGCCACCACCAGTTAGCTGGATGCTACCATTGCATTTAGACCGGTGTTCCCTTTCTGGCAGGATCCAATAGCTGATGGATCCCTACAATGTAAATAGCCATATTTTCAGTGCTGTCAATGAATGCAACTGATTCCTGAAGCAGCAATCTTTACGCTCTGCAGATACAAGTATCAAAGGAGCGTACCTAGAGACACTTTCCTAGACAAAGCATCACTGTGCAGGCATACTTTGCTTCCTTGTTATTATTCCTGTAGAATGCAAAACAGATCTTAATGAGATAGATCCAAGAAAAAATATTAAAGTAAAATAATTGCTAATACGTCATTTGCGCAATTTACTAGTTTTATTCTAACTAGCTATCTGTATAATTACCACCACTTTCTTAACAAAAGCAAAGATTTGGTGTGGTATATTTTGTGCATGCTGATATCCCCAGTTCCTGGTATAGATAGAGAGGGTATTTGGAGGGGCATGACAGCAGCTAGAAGTTTAAGGTTACTGGTACCAAGTTATACAGGTGTAACAACTCCCAGTATTGTCTGTAAAAATGGAAATGTATCAGGAAGCATTTTGTAAACACACAAGGACCTCTGCATTATTTAGTAGCTGTCTATCCCCCCTCACCAGCAGACCTCTGGCAACATTCTCTGAGAGCAGGAAACTTTATTTGGCATTTGACAGAACTAGTGCGATCTCAAATAAATGAGGTGCATCCTAAAGGGCTGTCATTTGCCCATACACGACAATCACTTATCTCTGCAGTTAACATTAAATTGCTGCTGCCACAGGGATGCTTTGGGAAAGTGTCCAGTATGGACGTAGTCAATTCCAACATTCACAGGGTTTTAACGTTTCGTTGTGGTTTTAGTTAGCATGAATGAGTAGATGGAATGAGGAAGAAATATTCAGAATGAAAAGGAAAGCAAAGTATTTCCACGTATTAAATCGGGAACTAGTCTCCTGAAAGTTGCTGAGTCTTGAACTCCCATAGGAATACATGAAAGTTGAGAGCAAATCAGTGAGAGTTAGGTGCCTAAATACCTTTGAGGGTCTGGGCCTCTGCACCTTGCAGAATTGGGCCTTTAATACTAATAGAAAGTAGAACAACATAATCCACTTTAAATCAAATGTGCTAAAGTCTTAAGTGCTGGCCCTCTGCATTGGGGTGAATTTCCACACACAAAGTGCTATGAGATATACGGATAGGTTTCAGAGTAGCAGCTGTGTTAGTCTGTATCCGCAAAAAGAACAGGAGTACTTGTGGCACCTTAGAGACTAACAAATTTATTTGAGCATAAGCTTTCGTGAGCTACAACCCACTGCATCGGATGCATAGAATGGAACATATATTAAGAAGATATATATATATATATATATATACACATACAGATAAGTTGGAAGAAAGGCTAAGCTAATTAGTTAAGATGAGCTCTTATCAGCAGGAGAAAAAAATGTAGTGATATGTAGTGATAATCAAGATGGCCCATTTAGACAGTTGACAAGAAGGTGTGAGGACACTTAACATGGGAAAATAGATTCAATATGTGTAATGACCCAGTCAATCCCAGTCTCTATTCAAACCCAAGTTAATGGTATCTAGTTTGCATATTAATTCAAGCTCAGCAGTTTCTTGTTGGAGTCTGTTTTTGAAGCTTTTCTGTTGCATTTTGAAGCTTTTCTGTTGCCACCCTTGAATCTTTTACTGAGTGGCCAGAGAGGTTGAAGTGTTCGCCTACCAGTTTTTGAATGTTATGAATCCTGATGTCAGATTTGTATTTATTTATTCTTTTGCTAATGGCCAAACTGGACAGTCTCTACGCAAAAGAATAGAGACGGGGAGTGGCTGGATCATTACACGTATTGAATCTATTTCCCTAAAGTGCAGTATCCTCACACCTTCTTGTCAACTGTCTAAATGGGCCATCTTGATTATCACTACAAACGTTTTTTTCTCCTGATGATAATAGCTCATCTTAACTAATTAGCCTCTCACAGTTTGTGTGGTAACTTCCAACTTATCTGTATGTGTGTGTGTGTGTGTGTGTGTGTGTGTGTATATATATATGTATATAATCTATCTTCTTACTATATGTTCCGTTCTATGCATCCGATGAAGTGGGCTGTAGCCCACGAAAGCTTATGCTCTAATAAATTTGTTAGTCTCTAAGGTGTCACAAGTACTCCTATTCTTTTTATGAGATCATAGAATCATAGAATATCAGGGTTGGAAGGGACCTCAGGAGGTCATCTAGTCCAACCCCCTGCTCAAAAGCAGGACCCATACCCAATTAAATCATCCCAGCCAGGGCTTTGTCAAGCCTGACCTTAAAAACGTCTAAGGAAGGAGATTCCACCACCTCCCTAAGCATACTGTAGCTTGCATTATTGCAGCATTAGAGGGGACTTTCATGCTATTTGTATGTAAAATTTGGTAACAAAAAAAAGAAGAGGAATGAGAAATGAAAGAAGCATTTGCACCTGGAGCTTCTATATCATGGTCCATGCTATTCTCAGCCTCTCTTCTATATGCTATGGCCTGGGTGCACCTCATCCCACAATTAAGGTTCTGGCACATTGTACTTTTGTCATCACACTATCTTTGTATTCTGGGTGGTGCTGTAGTCAAAGACCATTTTAACAATGACTTCTAAGGGCTTATGGTCAGGTCCGTGTCATATTTATCACAAATGGGGTGAACTTCCCATCCCCAGATCGTAGGCAAATCATCTCTGTGTCTATTTGAGCAAAGATTTTTCCCCATTGGAATTATTGCTCTTGTAGCATCATGCTGTAATGAAGCAGACACCAGTCCACTCTGTGAAACTTCAGCTGTCAGTTTAAATGCTTTGTTTTGATCAAATTAATGAAGGCTTCTATTTTGCATTAACAGACCCTTTAGACTTCCCACTGTTTTAGTGATTAGATATTGAGCTCTCAGGGTGTCATTAGAACCCACTTTTCTTTCAAACATTAGACAGTTCATTTTGGTTTTGTGGATTTTTGCAAAGGGATTTCCATAAGCAACTGGACAAAAAAATGCTTTTCAACCTTTGTGAAACACAAATAAAAGAAATCCTAAAAAAAGCCCTGTTCATATTAAAATACTTGGAACTCGAAAGGAACAAGAACATCATTCTGAAAAGATTCTTTTTTCTTTCTTTTGTACTTACATAAGATCTCTTCTCAGAGTTTCCCTTTAAGGTCCTCTGGTAGCCAAAGGTCTTTTTTGGGAAAGGGAAGAACTAATTAATTACTGAATTTAGGTTCAATTGTCTTGGTAGGGTCAATCCTGCTAATAAGGCAAATAGAAAAATATACACTGGAGGAAAAGAGGAAGAATCAAAAAGGGTGGGAAAGTTACTGTGTATATCTGATGCTTACTTCATTCATGGGCTGCAGACAGGAAGCAATACACGGAAAGATCAAGCATGAATTTTAGCCTCTGCACGCTGGCTCATATCCCACTCTGAAAGGACATCTGGCTGGGTTGCTCTAGGCACCTTTCTTCTCACAAGGATCAGGATGTTCATATGATTTCAACCTCCCATATCAGTTACAGCAATGCCATAATGGAGCAGTCCATTCCAAAGCTGATCGAGCTTAGAACCCGTCAGAGAGCAAACCACAATAAGGCGAGGATGGGAGAAAAAATTGTTATAGGGTTCAGGTTTGATGAAAACTGAAGTTGAGCCTGTATACCTCTGGGGTTTACCAGGTTCTCATTTATAAGGCTGAAAGTAACCCTTCTACCTGTCGGCATTATGGAATTAATTTTGTTCAAGAACTTCAGAGATTCATTTCCCTATGATCCGTTCTAATCGTGCCATGGCACACAGATGTGGCTGTACTCCACTATGTCAATATTTTACATACTCTCTATGACAGTCCTTTATGGCAAAGCATAGAATCATAGAATATCAGGGTTGGAAGGGACCCCTGAGGGTCATCTAGTCCAACCCCCTGCTCGAAGCAGGACCAATTCCCAGTTAAATCATCCCAGCCAGGGCTTTGTCAAGCCTGACCTTAAAAACCTCTAAGGAAGGAGATTCTACCACCTCCCTAGGTAACGCATTCCAGTGTTTCACCACCCTCATAGTGAAAAAGTTTTTCCTAATATCCAATCTAAACCTCCCCCACTGCAACTTGAGACCATTACTCCTCGTTCTGTCATCTGCTACCATTGAGAACAGTCTAGAGCCATCCTCTTTGGAACCCCCTTTCAGGTAGTTGAAAGCAGCTATCAAATCCCCCCTCATTCTTCTCTTCTGCAGACTAAACAATCCCAGCTCCCTCAGCCTCTTCTCATAAGTCATGTGTTCTAGACCCCTAATCATTTTTGTTGCCCTTCGCTGGACTCTCTCCAATTTTTCCACATCCTTCTTGTAGTGTGGGGCCCAAAACTGGACACAGTACTCCAGATGAGGCCTCACCAATGTCGAATAGAGGGGAATGATCACGTCCCTCGATCTGCTCGCTATGCCCCTACTTATACATCCCAAAATGCCATTGGCCTTCTTGGCAACAAGGGCACACTGCTGACTCATATCCAGCTTCTCATCCACTGTCACCCCTAGGTCCTTTTCCGCAGAACTGCTGCCTAGCCATTCGGCCCCTAGTCTGTAGTGGTGCATTGGATTCTTCCGTCCTAAATGCAGGACCCTGCACTTATCCTTATTGAACCTCATCAGATTTCTTTTGGCCCAATCCTCCAATTTGTCTAGGTCCTTCTGTATCCTATCCCTCCCCTCCAGCGTATCTACCACTCCTCCCAGTTTAGTATCATCCGCACATTTGCTGAGAGTGCAATCTACACCATCCTCCAGATCATTTATGAAGATATTGAACAAAACCGGCCCCAGGACCGACTCTTGGGGCACTCCACTTGACACCGGCTGCCAACTAGACATGGAGCCATTGATCACTACCCGTTGAGCCCGACAATCTAGCCAGCTTTCTACCCACCTTATAGTGCATTCATCCAGCCCATACTTCCTTAACTTGCTGACATCTTGGAAAGGTTTCTCTTTCTTTCTTGGCATACACAAAGCTTTCTTCTTTCAAATATATTCTTAACCAAAGCAAAGTATGTCCTTTCAAAATGTTCTCTTTTTTGTGTTTTTACACTGTATGTATTGTATTGTACATCTGTCTTCTTCCTCTGTACTTGGGAGACACTACAAGGGTACAAGAGAGACACTAATCCTTGCTTTCCATTCTTTATCACTATGTTTTCTTCTGTGTTTGAAGCTTCTCCAGTGCTATGAAGCAACTAGACTGACCACATATTTAAAATGTAGGGGGATGATCTAATTAGATAGACCAGTTCCCCAAACAATTTGTATGCTGGTATTCAGGACCCACAACTTTGGATAAAACAGTCAGAAGGACTCAGACTCGGAAGGTTTAGTTTGCTCTGGCCAGCTGGCACATTTGCTTCCTTTTTTAGCTCTTGAGCTACTGAAACCCAGCGACATCAATGCAGCACTCCTAAAACTGGCTGTGACTCAAAGCTTATTGGGCCAGATTCTTAACTAGTGTAAATCAGTTTAGCTCCCTCGGTCAATGGAGCTCTGCTGATTAACACCAGCTGAGGATCTGATCCACCAAAGTCAATGAGCTTTGATTCCATAACCATTGAATTAGGCCCTTTGGGAGCCATTTTGGAGGACTAATTCCAGTTCTGCAGTTCTAAACCAGCACAGCCATAACACCCTGCCTCAGTCATTCATACCTTATGCACAAAGCCGCTTAGTCTACCTACTTCATCCGGCACACATCACATCCTGGTGAATGCCATTCTAGCTTAACAAAGTGACCGCTTTTCACAACCTGATTTGATTGTGTTTTACAGCAGAAATTTTTACAAAGTTCCATGAAAATTCATAAGTTTCACCCAGGGGACAATTTTTATCTAGAAACCCTTAGCCCAGCAGAAAGAAAGAAAAAACTAGTTACCCTACATGGAAATAAAATGTGGAGGAGCTGTCTCATCAAGTTTTCTATTATTTCTTTCACTGGAAAAGGGACAGGTGTTGTTTGTATCTCAAATCTTCCTCTGTGGCAGAAGCTTCATGTTCTGCTCCCAGAACCCAGGGATCCCCTGTTATCCATACAGATCTAGGAACATAAGAACGGCCATACTGGCTCAGACCAAAGGTCCATCCAACCCGGTATCCCGTCTACCAAGAGTAGCCAATGCCTGGTGCCCCAGAGGGAGTGAACTTAACAGGTAATCATCAAGTGATCTCTCTCCTGCCATCCATCTCCACCCTCTGACCAACAGAGGCTAGAAACACTATTCTTTACCCATCCTGGCTAATAGCCATTAATGGACTTAACCTCCATGAATGTATCCAGTTCTCTTTTAAACCCTGTTATAGTCCTAGCCTTCACAACCTCCTCAGGCAAGGAGTTCCACAGGTTGACTTTGCACTGTGTGAAGAAGAACTGCCTTTTATTTGTTTTAAACCTGATGCCCATTAATTTCATTTGGTGGCCCCTAGTTCTTATATTATGGGAACAAGTAAATAACTTTTCCTTATTCACTTTCTCCACACCACTCATGATTTTACAGACCTCTATCATATCCCCCCTTAGTCTCCTCTTTTCCAAGCTGAAAAGTCCCAGCCTCTTTAATCTCTCCTCATATGGGACCCGTTCCAAACCCCTAATCATTTTAGTTGCCCTTCTCTGAACCTTTTCTAATGCCAGTGTATCTTTTTTGAGATGAGGAGACCACATCTGTACGCAGTATTCAAGATGTGGGTGTACCATGGATTTATATAAAGGCAATAAGATATTCTCCATCTTATTCTCTATCTTTTTTTAAAAAATCTCTGGGAATCCCTGGAAGGAAGGGGCATCCCAACACACATGCTTACATTCTTCCTGTTCCAGCTGGAACCTTTGCCCTTGTGATATTTCCCATGTCATCCTTCAGCCAGCCCAGGATGGAGCTGTAGTCTGATGCAACCTCCACCAGGGGTACCTTTTGTTTAGAGGAGATGTATTTAACAGTTGTGCTCCTAAACCACAGTATAGTTGGAGGATATGAAATAACAAATGCATTCAATTCCTCTTCCTGCCAATAAGGAAATCCTCTCCTTTCTCACTGGCTCACAGTCCTATCCCACCTTATGTCTGTAGACCACATATCTTCTTTAAGTGATAAATGCCTTACCTCAGTCTTCTCTCCCTCCTTCCCAGTTTCCTTAGTAGCCTCAGATATCAATGATCTAGAGTCAATTGATGGTCTAGTTCAGTGACTTGAGTTTGCACTGTGATCTTACAGTACTGGGATGCGGAAGTGGGACTTCTCTGAACTCCTAGAGTACTCTGAATACCTTAAGGAAAGACCACGTAGTATAATGGCACAGCAAAGCCTCAATGCACAAGTAAGAGGTCATAGCAACTGGCACCTGGGCACCATGATTACGATTCCATATAAAGGGTCAAATCAACAATGCCGTGATCAATGATGAGCTAAACCGACTCTATGTGGATATCACATTCCTCCAAGAAACACAGCTAGCATGAAGCGGATCTCTCAGAGAAAAAGACTACACATTTTTCTGGCAGGCGAAAAGCACAGAAGAAACCCGAAAGCATGGAGAGGGATTTGCCATCAAGAACTCACTTCAGGGGATAATTGAAAGCCACCTACAAATGGATCAGAGAGAATTTTGGCACTACTCTTGTTCACAACTGAGGGCCCAGTCAACCTTGTGAATGTGTGTACCCCAACACTCTCCTCGTCTTTTGACACCAAGGACCAGTTCTACAAACAGCTGAATACCACCATCAGCAAGATTCCAAAACACAAATATGTTTTTCTGCTAGAGGACTTTAATGCAAGGGTGGGAGCTGATCATGAAGGATGGACAAACTGTCTTGGTCAACACTGAACTGGTGGTAAGATGAATGGAAATGGTCAGAGACTGCTAGAATGTTGTTCCTATTATGACCTCTGTTTAACAAACTCATTCTTCCAGACAAAGTCACAACAAAGTGTTTTGGAAATATCCAGATTGGATATCCAAATATCCAAATATCCACTGGCACCAACTCGATCTTATCATCACAAGGTGTGCAAACGTTATCATCCTCCTCAGTACCTGCAGTTATCAAAGTTCTAATTGTGACACGGACCACTCTCTGGTATGCAGCAAGGTCAGACTTAAACGAAAGAAAATATATAGATCTAAAGTAAAACGATGTCCTTGTATTAACCTCAGTGCAACAACAGACCTAGAAAAGTCACAGCAGTACAAGAACATGCTACAACAAGCCCTTGACCCCAGTGATTGTGCCAGAAGCACCCAGCTGAAGTGGGAGCAACTGAAGAACACAATCTATGATGCAGTTCCACCAGTCTTTGGGAAGAAGGAAAACACAACCAATGACTGGTTTGATACATATTCCAGTGTGTTGACACCAGTCATAGAGGCCAAACCCACAGCCCAAACCAACTACAAGAGAGACCCAAATGTGAAAAACTTGCAAGAGCTGAGAGTGACAAGAACCAAGGTACAACAAACTGCTCAACACTGAGCCAATGACTATGCACTTATGTAAAAGCATCCAAGTAGTAGATGATGCAGTCATCATTAGAAACATATATGACAGGATCAAGAAAGCCTTGAGTCCAACATCAAAGAAGACAGCCTCATTGAAATCAACAACAAGGGAAACAATCAACAACTGCACCAAACAGATTGATCGCTAAATAGAACACTACTCTGAGATTTACTCTCATGAAAATAGTGTTACAGACGCAGCCATCAACACTATCAAAAGCCTGCCTATTATGAAGCAACTCGATGATGAACCAACTGTCAAGGAGCTTAGCCTTTCCATAGATGGCCTCCCCAATGGAAAAGCCCCCTGAAAAAAACTGCATACCGTCCAAGGTCATAAAATGCGGAAAACCTATTCTACTGCAACATCTTCATGAGTTGCTCTCCCTGTGCTGGAAAGAAGGTGAAGTTCTACAAGAAATGAGAGATGCCAACATCACTCTCTGTAAAAATAAGGCTGACAGGAGCAACTGTAACAACTATTGTGGCATTTCCCTTCTTAGTATTATGGGAAAAGCCTTTGCCCATGATGTCCTGAACAGACTTCAGACCCTTGCTGACAGAACTATCCTGAATCACAGTGCGGCTGCAGAGCTGAAAGGTGTATCAACATGATCTTCTCGCTGAGAGAACTATAAGAGAAATGCAGAGAACAAAAAAAGCCCCTCTACATAGCCTTCATCGATCTCACAAAGGCCTTTGACTTTGTCAGAAGAAGTGGACTATTCACTCTTCTAGAAAAGATTGGATGTTCCCACAAGCTCTTAAGCATGATTTGATCCTTCCATGAAAACATGTACAGCACAGTCCAATAGGACGGCTCAGTGTGTGATGCTTTCCAGATTTGTAGTGGAGTTATGCAAGGTTGTATACTTGCCCCAACTCTGTTTGGGATCTTCTCCTCTCTGCTACTGAAATAAGCTTTGGTTCCTCAACCAAGGGAATCTACTTACACACAAGAGCTGATGGAATGCTGTTCAAGCTTGCAAGGCTCAGATCTAAAACCAAGACTTGGGAGGCTCTTATCCAAAACCTTCTCTTTGCTGATGATGCAGCAGTGACAACCCATCTAGAAGCTCATCTTCAAAGCCTAATGGAC
This sequence comes from Caretta caretta, assembly GCF_965140235.1. Taxonomy (NCBI): domain Eukaryota; kingdom Metazoa; phylum Chordata; order Testudines; family Cheloniidae; genus Caretta; species Caretta caretta. Next base: position 14,408,461 of record NC_134209.1, read on the forward strand.
AGTTTTTCCAAAGGCTGCCAAGACTTCAGGCTTACTATAAGCCTAAAAAAGACTAACATAATGTGCCAAGGAGTTGAGGAAGCACCCTCCATCAGGATCAACAATTATGAACTTGAAGTGGTGAACGAGTTCACATAGCTGGGGTCCAGTATTGCAGTCAACCTTTCACTTGAAATGGAACTCAGCATCCATATTGGAAAGCCGCCACAATAATGTCTAGACTGAACAAGAGGGTCTGGCAAAACAATAAAGTGACAGAACACACACAGATCTGTGTGTACCATGCGTGTGCTTTCAGCAGACTTTTGTATGGGAGTGAGACATGGACCTTATACTCTCATCAGGAAAAGAGGCTCAACAGGCTTTCATATGTGTTGCCTTTGTTGAATCTCTGGAATCTCCTGGAGAGACAGAGTCACCAACACTGAGGTGCTCAAGCAGGCCAGCATACCCAGCATGCAAACACTCCTCAAACAGGTTCTGTGGTGACCTAGAATCCTATTTTCGACGTCTCCAACTCAAGGAATATTTCCAAAATACCTCTGAACAACATACTAATCCACAGAGGTCTCCCTACCAACACTACAGAAAGAGGGATTCTAGATGGACTCCTCCTGAAGGTCGAAACAGCAGACTGGACTTCTACATAGAGTGCTTCCGCCGACGTGCACGGGCTGAAATTGTGGAAAAGCAGCATCACTTGCTCCATAACCTCAGCCATGCGGAACGCAATGCCATCCACAGCCTCAGAAACAACTCTGACATCATAATCAAAAAGGCTGACAAAGGAGGTGCTGTTGTCATCCTGAATAGGTCGGAATATGAACAAGAGGCTGCTCGGCAGCTCTCCAACACGAGTTTCTACAAGCCATTACCCTATGATCCCACTGAGAGTTACCAAAAGCAACTACAGCATTTGCTCAAGAAACTTTCTGAAAAAGCACAAGATCAAATCCGCACAGACACACCCCTGGAATCCCGACCTGGGATATTCTATCTACTACCCAAGATCCATAAACCTGGAAATCCTGAGCGCCCCATCATCTCAGGCATTGGCACCCTGACAGCAGGATTGTCTGGCTATGTAGACTCCCTCCTCAGGCCCTACGCTACCAGCACTCCCAGCTACCTTCGAGACACCACTGACTTCCTGAGGAAACTTCAATCCATCGGTGATCTTCCTGATAACACCATCCTGGCCACTATGGATGTAGAAGCCCTCTACACCAACATTCCACACAAAGATGGACTACAAGCTGTCAAGAACACTATCCCCGATAATTTCACGGCTAACCTGGTGGCTGAACTTTTTGACTTTGTCCTTACCCATAACTATTTCACATTTGGGGACAATGTATACCTTCAGATCAGCGGCACTGCTATGGGTACCCGCATGGCCCCACAGTATGCCAACATTTTTATGGCTGATTTAGAACAACGCTTCCTCAGCTCTCGTCCCCTAAAGCCCCTACTCTACTTGCGCTATATTGATGACATCTTCATCATCTGGACCCATGGAAAAGAAGCCCTTGAGGAATTCCACCATGATTTCAACAATTTCCATCTCACCACCAACCTCAGCCTGGTCCAGTCCACACAAGAGATCCACTTCCTGGACACTACAGTGCTAATAAACAATGGCCACATAAACACCACCCTATACCGGAAACCTACTGACCGCTATTCCTACCTGCATGCCTCCAGCTTTCACCCTGACCACACCACACGATCCATCGTCTACAGCCAAGCTCTGTGATACAACCGTATTTGCTCCAACCCCTCAGACAGAGACAAACACCTACAAGATCTCTGTCAAGCTTTCTTACAACTACAATACCCACCTGCAGAAGTAAAGAAACAGATTGATAGAGCCAGAAGAGTTCCCAGAAGTTACCTACTACAGGACAGGCCTAACAAAGAAAATAACAGAACGCCACTAGCGGTCACCTTCAGCCCCCAACTAAGACCCCTCCAACGCATTATTAAGGATCTACAACCTATCCTAAAGGATGACCTTACACTCTCACAAGTCTTGGGAGACAGGCCAGTCCTTGCCTACAGACAGCCCCGCAACCTGAAGCAAATACTCACCAACAACCACATACCACACAACAGAACCACTAACCCAGGAACTTATCCTTGCAACAAAGCCCGTTGCCAATTGTGCCCACATATCTATTCAGGGGACACCATCACAGGGCCTAATCACATCAGCCACACTATCAGAGGCTCGTTCACCTGCACATCCACCAATGTGATATATGCCATCATGTGCCAGCAATGCCCCTCTGCCATGTACATTGGTCAAACTGGACAGTCTCTACGTAAAAGAATAAATGGACACAAATCAGATGTCAAGAATTATAACATTCATAAACCAGTCGGAGAACACTTCAATCTCTCTGGTCACGCAATCACAGACATGAAGGTCGCTATCTTAAAACAAAAAAACTTCAAATCCAGACTCCAGCGAGAAACTGCTGAATTGGAATTCATTTGCAAATTGGATACTATTAATTTAGGCTTAAATAGAGACTGGGAGTGGCTAAGTCATTATGCAAGGTAGCCTGTTTCCTCTTGTTTTTTCCTACCATCCCCCCCCCAGATGTTCTGGTTTAACTTGAATTTAAACTTGGAGAGTGGTCAGTTTAGATGAGCTATTACCAGCAGGAGAGTGAATTTGTGTGGGGGGGTGGAGGGTGAGAAAACCTGGATTTGTGCTGGAAATGGCCCACCTGATGATCACTTTAGATAAGCTATTACCAGCAGGACAGTGGGGTGGGAGGAGGTATTGTTTCATATTCTCTGTGTATATATAAAGTCTGCTGCAGTTTCCACGGTATGCATCTGATGAAGTGAGCTGTAGCTCACGAAAGCTCATGCTCAAATAAATTGGTTAGTCTCTAAGGTGCCACAAGTACTCCTTTTCTTTTTACTCCTCAAACAGAGACACTTCCGCTGGCTTGGGCACGTGTGCCATATGAATAACAGGCACATCCCAAAGGACATCCTCTACAGCGAATTGGCATCAGGAAAAAGACCCAAAGGACGCCCAAAATTGCATTTCAAGGATGTGTGCAAGCGAGACCTCAAAGAAATGGACATGGATGTGACAAATGGGAAGATCACACTCAAAACTGCAGCCTTTGGAAATAAGAGCTTAACAAAGATCTCTGGAGTTACGAGAGGAAGCCATACAGCTTAGCAGAGGAGAAAAGACCTTACAGAAGGCAGAGCCCAAAGTGTTGAAACACCACCTTTAAACGTGACAGATGCGGCAGAGATTCTCTCTCTGAAGTGGGTCTCTTCAGCCACATTCGCAGCTGCCATAAAACCAACTGAGTAAATTCTTTACCTCTCAGGGGTGCATACCCATAGTCTCAAGACTGAAGGATGCCTACTATAAAGGGTAAATAAAGATCTAATGGTTTGATGGGAAGTAGTGTGGGAACAAAGATAATGCATTATGCGAAGAATTTTCAAAAATAGGAACCTAACTTTAGACTCCTAAATCCCAATTTAAATGCGTAAATAAGGGCTTGTTTACACAGCAACATGCAGAAAACATTATCCGAAATAGCAAAAGAGGTACATTTGAAGTGGGTTAATTAAACTGCAATAAACCCCCGTGTTGATGATTTCATTCAGAATTAAAGTGCCCTGAGTAAATTTTAGCTTAACTCACTTCCAAAATGAGTTAAACTAAACCAAATTAAGGCCACTTTAATTCCCAGCATGGGGATCCACTTTAACAGTTAATTTGGATTAGTGTCCCTGTGAAGACCTGATTTTCAAAAGAGCTGAGCTTTAAAGTAGCTCATGCTGAAATAAGTGGTACTCAGCACCTTTGAAAAACATATCACTTATTTAAGCACTTATTATCTTTAATCTTGGTTTTAGTCAGTATGCACTTATTGCTGAAAAGGAGGATCATGGATAATGGGATAACTTGATAGCCTGAGGCACTACTTTTTTGAGAAGGGAAAGAGCAGAAAATTAAAAAGGAATACCAGAAAAGATTGAAATAAAGTTAGGATTTTCTCAGAGCTTAGCCAAATCTTTTAGACCTGCTGAATTGAGCAGGGGGTTGGACTAGATGACCTCCTGAGGTCCCTTCCAACCCTGATATTCTATGATTCTATCTTTTGAGGTTCACTTATCTCTCATAGGCACGGTATGTAATCTTTGAGTGAAAGGTCTGGAAATAACGAGCTTTCTCAGCCTGGCAGGATTTCTTACAGGATTTGCTGATAAATATTGTTGTGACACTCAAAACTGCAAAGGGTTTAGAAAAAAATGTTTTGCTTTGTCTGGTGTCCTGTACCAGTTGCATTCTCAAAATAGAGACCATTAAAATGTTGTCTAGTAGTTAAAATGACTTGTTACTTAATACTAGGTTGCATTCCTCATCTAACATCTGGGGTCTACTGTGTTCAGAAAGAGAGAGCGCGAAAGAGAGAGAGAGAGAGAGAGAGAGGAATTACTATTACATTCTGTACTTCTCTGGCCTATTGTTTAGCTCAGAGCTTAATTACAGATCTACAATTTTGGTTGGCTAAAGAAAAATATATTATTTTCCTCATCAAATATGAGAAGCACATATTAAAACTGGGAATTGGTCCTGCTTCGAGCAGGGGGTTGGACTAGATGACCTTCTGGGGTCCCTTCCAACCCTTATATTCTATGATTCTATGATTCTAAAAGACTTATTTGTGTATTCCATTCCCTGCTTCCTTAAATGAACTAGTTTTCAAATGCAATATATATGTTAAAAATTTTGGATTTGACCATAATATCTCTTTGCCTTGAAGGCTCATGGAATAATTTTCCTCTTAGATCCATGTGGTAGATCTGGACTACAATATTCAACTCCATTTGTACCTACTGTTATGATCTTGGTGAGCAGTGGTTTACAGATGTTGAGAAGGATGAATATTGGGAGCAAGGTTCTGTTATTTTAAGGCTCAAGAAAATGTAAAGATGGGCAAGCTGTTCCAGTGAGAATGGAATTAGAAATTGCATTGTGTATTATTAAATAGGAGACACATTGTTTACAATTAATCAAACAAGCAGGAGAATGTGGTGGGAGATTTACTCCTGACTCAGTGTGCCTGAAAGAACTGATTTAAGAGAACAACTCCAATTTCATACCAATAATAAAGATTTAACATTGTTACTCTCCAAAAACACACCTTTATAAAATATTAGAAAAATGTGCACTTTGTTTCCATTCCAGAACTTTTACAGTGCTGCCTGCCGAAAGGTATTGGGGTAGAGCAGAGGTAAGAGTTCTCTCATTGCAATTTTGTATGAATAAGTGTGTGTGTGCGCATGTGTGTGTGCACACACACACAGAGTCCTACAAGTTAGCATAAGAGCTGAGGGCAAATTTCAGCCAAATATTTTTAAAATTGAATTGTTTTGTTTTGATATTTTCTAAAGGAAACATTTGGGGGCAGGGTTTGGTATGAAATTACTTATTTCACAATTCCTTTTATCAAAAAAAATTAAAAATGATCAAAATCAAAATTAAATTTCTCATTTTGACAAAATGAAATGTCTCACTTTGACAAAATGAAACGTTTGTTCAACCTGAAGTTAATTGGTTAAAAATCGTTTTGGTTTTGGCTCAGCATGAAATCCCCCTTCCCCTCCCCAATTTTTGGAACTGCAGCAAACTGAACAAAATTATTCACCCACCTCTACTTAGCACGCTTTACAAGGTGCTGAGTGCCCTTCAACTCCCACTGACTTCAAGGAGAGTGGAGAGAGTGAAGCACTTTCCAGGTTGAGCTCTTCCTTAACCACTTCCATCTGAAGATCTTAATGTGACTTAAAACATTAATTAAGCACCTAACACCTTTGTGAGATAAATATTATTCTACTCATTATATCAATGGCAGGCCAGATCCTCAGCTGGTGTAAACCTATATAGCTGAAGACAATAGTCTTCAAACACATTGAGTAATTCCAATTTACGCAAGCTGAGAAATTAAATGTTTTCTTAAGGCAAAATGAAAGATGTGACTGCCAAGGGAAATTATGCTCCACATACAGTGTAAAAATAATAGATTACAGAGCTAGGATAGATTTCACTCCACCAGCAACAGATCTTAAAGTAATTTATTCCCCAGGCATTCCCGACATGTAACTAAACAAGAGGCCTCTTCCAAATCCCATTGATGTTCTTCCCATGGATTCCTGTAGGTTTGGGATCAGGTCCATCATGCATAAAGTTTTTCACAGAATAACTGGAAATACCTGAAAGTGTTTGAAATGTGTCACAACAGTCCATCCACCATTTGCAGAACAACGGGATGTCTAAAGCTATTATAGTTATTGACTAGACTGCAGTAGTGCCCAAATATCCTAGACATTTTCTAGACACAGAAGACAGTCCATGGGATGTGGGAAAAGCATTCAACCTATAGGCAAACTGATTAGGGTGATGATAGGCGCACACTTATTAGTCACACTGATTTCCAGCTACAACTCCAGTGTCCTCCAAATGTTCAAACCCATATAGATTAAGCAGTTTACTCATGAGGTGGAGAAGTAGATGACTAGTAGGTAAAGTCCTATACTGCTGTAAAGTCCAGTGTGACAATGAGGCATGAAAGGACTAGTGTAATACTTGGATGTATTAACAGCGGAGCAGTGAGGCGAGGGAAGTGATTTTACCTCGGTATACTGCCATGGTGAGACTGCTTTCGTTCTGGTGTCCATGTTTTAAAAAGGATGCTGAAAAATTAGCAAGGGTTCAGAAAAGAGCCACAAAACTAATCTGAGGCCTGAAGAAAATGCCTTACAATGAGATCCTTAAAGAATTCAATCAATGTATTTTATAAAAAGGAAGATTGGGGGCTGACTTGATTACAATGTACAAAGATGTTCATGGGGAAAAAACACCAAAGGGCTGTTAATCTATTGAACAAGCACCAATGGCTGGAAGCTGAAGCCAGACAAATTCAAATTAGAAACTTTTCTTTAACAGTGCAGATGATTAACCATAGAAACAATCTGCCAGGGGAAATGATGGCTTCTCCATCTCTTGATATCTTCAAGCCAAGACAGGATACCCTTCTGGAATATATGCTCTAGTAAACCCCAAAAGCAATTATTTGGCTCAATACGGGGGTAACTGGGTGAAAATTAATGTCCTCTGTCACACAGGAGGTCAGACTTGATACTCCAATGCCCCCTTCTGACCTTAAAATCAATGAACCGATAAATCCATGAATAATATGGTTAGTTCTTTTAATAACAGCAAATCCAGGTGTTAACCATACTTGGGCTGTGTGCATCTTTCTCCTGTTTTAGTAGCTGGTCCACAAAAGAAGTAAAAAGTCTACCACTCCCTGCCAGTGGAGGTGCCCTGATCTCAAGCAGTAGCAGCTGATGCAGTTAGGAGTGAACATGCTAGATTCAAGCGCCACTGGTGACAGTCTGGAATGTTCTTTGTACTTTCCTTTTTCTTTTATAGTCTCTCTCTCTCTTTAATGTTGGGAAAGGATGCCTTCCCTGTTGTTCTGTGCCTTTGTATCTTCTGCTTTATTTGCTTGACAGAATTCTAACTTCACATCACAAATAGTTTTTGAGGAGGAAAATCGTGCAGAATTTCAAGGATAAATCGCGTGAATGTTTTTGTTTTTATACTTCACAAGTTCAGTTGGCTTTGAATCTTAGCTTTATGTTTTTCTATTTGTTGAGCAGATGCCTTTAAAATTCCCTTCTTCCTCTCATCCTCAGCCCACAGATGCAGATTCCAATACAAACAATCTTCAGATGAATGTGTTTATTAAGAAGCATAGTACATCACCAAATTGTGTAAGCCATTATCAGGCTTCACATCCTTGGGAACATCACAGGTTTCCTAGGGCTCCTTCATGTATGTAGACAGCCTCCAGGAGAAGTCACCCTATGTCTCAATACTATAAAGAAAGCCAGCCATATTTGGGTTCAAGTTACACCAGGATGGTGCAACCGACATCAGAATCTGGTCTTCTGATGTATTTGCCAGAGATTAATCTGCATGCAGAGACCATGTGACAAACATGGGGGTGTACTTTGGTGCTTGTCAATACGGTATGTGGATCTAGCAATACCATGGTGTGTCTGGCCCATAATCAGAAGTGGACATTTCTCTCTAGAGGGTCTGTCTGGGTCACAGAGCCAACCTACCCACCTAAGGAAAGAGAAAGAAGACCCTTGCTAAGATTATGTCTACACTTAATACACTTCAGTGGCACAGCTGCAGCTATACAACTGTAGCACTTCAGTGTAGACACTCACTATAGAGGCAGGAGGGGCTTCCCATCACTATAGTTAATCCACCTCCCCGAGAGGTAGTAGCTAGGTTGACAGAAGAGTTCATCCATTGATCCAGCACTGCCCACACTGGATTTTTCAAACTCCTGAGAGATGTGGCTATGTCAGTGTAAGCCTCCATTGTAGGCCAGCCCTGAAAGAAAAGCAGATTGAGATCCCTTCAGACACTCAAAAGGATGTGAGCAGATTCTGTTCCTGTATCTTCAGAGCAAAGTTTATCAGACTTAGTTGGTTTTAAAGCCTAAGAGTAGATGAGACTAAATAAGCACACAGGCTGTTTTAAAATCCGTGTTTCTCTCATGCTGTGTTCCAACTGCTAAATGAAAATACTTTTTGTTGAGAGGCTTTTGGATGCAGGTTCCTAAAGCGAAGAAACATGTCTGAATCCCAGTCCTTATTACATGGAGTAATAAGTGGGTGGCATACACAGAGTGGTGTACCCAAGTCCTGGTCTAAGACTGGGAGAATCACCAGAGGCCACCCAAGCCGGGTAAGGGCAAATGGCCCAAAATTTGAGAGCCTGGTCCCAGGGAGACCCAAAAAGGGAACAACATAACAGATTAGACTAGGGAGCAGAATCTTTCTGCCCAAGTACTCATAGGCAAGTACTCTGTCGTTTCAGTGAAAGAAGAAGGCCTGTTAGCATGAGCCAACAGGAGCTGATGCATACATTACCCATAATTCCTAACACAGAGATATGGACAGATGTCTGAAGGGAGCCTTAGATAAATATGAGAAGTTCGGAAACAGAAGGAATTCCTGGTGGAATAGGAGCGCCTGAAATATCCTCACGCCAGATGGGTTATCATTTCAATACTCCAAGTTCTCGAATTTTTAAGATAAACATCTAGCTGAATAACAGAGTCCGAAAGATCATATGTTTGCATTAGAAGCAAAAAGGAAATATTTTTAGAAAGTGATCTCTCTATTAGGCTAACAGAAAATGTTGTTTTAGCTTCTCGGACCTCAAAGAATGCTTTGGAAGCACAGTAGTGCTTTATAAGGGGTTTTCTTTTAATTTTGAAAAGACACTTTCACAATTTTTAAAAAAAGTTCAATGGACTGTCGAGAAGGTCAAATTGAGGGAGAGATTAAGGGACATGAAGACAACACAATTCCCTTTCTTCATATATACACACCCTGATTCCAAGCCCATTGAAGTTAAAGGAAAGATCTCCATCTACTTCACTAAGCTATGGACCAGACCCTATTTTAGTGGGCATACATGCAAATAAAGCAGGGGCAAAATTCTCCTTATTACGTAAGACTTGTTAGACCCCCTGGTGGCGTCACGTGCTATACTGTACAAATAGTGACAAAATTCCCCAAATGGGTCTTGAAAGTTGTAACATCAAGAGATGGTTGAGTAAAAAGCAGGGGCTATTCCTCTTGTAGCCTGACATGGAAACTGTGTGATATTGTTATTTACTCTGGTTTTCAGTAATTCAACTACCAAATGTAGTTTTAATCCAAGTTGCCAACTGGTAGATGTACTGACTATGAGTGAAAAAAATATATTAATTGTTAAAAGTAAGAAAGAAACAAGAGGTCAATAAAAATAGCAGGATGATTATTAACCTTTGTTCCTTAGTCCAATATAAATTTCCCAATTAATGGCCAAATTTGGCTAGCAGATGTTCCTCTGCCTATGGCATAGAAGTGAATGAAAAGGAAGTGTGAGATGAATCATTCTGATGAATCGGTCCTGGGGCCGGTTTTGTTCAATATCTTCATAAATGATCTGGAGGATGGTGTGGATTGCACTCTCAGCAAATTTGCGGATGATACTAAACTGGGAGGGGTGGTAGATATGCTGGAGGGGAGGGATAGGATACAGAAGGACCTAGACAAATTGGAGGATTGGGCCAAAAGAAATCTGATGAGGTTCAATAAGGATAAGTGCAGGGTCCTGCACTTAGGATGGAAGAATCCAATGCACCGCTACAGACTAGGGGCCGAATGGCTAGGCAGCAGTTCTGCGGAATAGGACCTAGGGGTGACAGTGGACAAGAAGCTGGATATGAGTCAGCAGTGTGCCCTTGTTGCCAAGAAGGCCAATGGCATTTTGGGATGTATAAGTAGGGGCATAGCGAGCAGATCGAGGGACGTGATCGTTCCCCTCTATTCGACATTGGTGAGCCCTCATCTGGAGTACTGTGTCCAGTTTTGGGCCCCACACTACAAGAAGGATGTGGAAAAATTGGAGAGAGTCCAGCGAAGGGCAACAAAAATGATTAGGGGTCTAGAACACATGACTTATGAGGAGAGGCTGAGGGAGCTGGGATTGTTTAGCCTGCAGAAGAGAAGAATGAGGGGGGATTTGATAGCTGCTTTCAACTACCTGAAAGGGGGTTCTAAAGAGGATGGCTCTAGACTGTTCTCAATGGTAGCAGATGACAGAACGAGGAGTAATGATCTCAAGTTGCAGTGGGGGAGGTTTAGATTGGATATTAGGAAAAACTTTTTGACTAAGAGGGTGGTGAAACACTGGAATGCATTACCTAGGGAGGTGGTAGAATCTCCTTCCTTAGAGGTTTTTAAGGTCAGGCTTGACAAAGCCCTGGCTGGGATGATTTAACTGGGAATTGGTCCTGCTTCGAGCAGGGGGTTGGACTAGATGACCTTCAGGGGTCCCTTCCAACCCTGATATTCTATGATTCTATGATTCTGAATCTGTCTCTACCCATTGAAAGGGTCTATTGTAAAAATATAGGCTACTCAAAATAATTAGTAGTAATAATAAAATAATACTAGGTCCTCTATAGTCCTAGGAGGAAAGGGTTTTTCTGGTAGAAAACATTTTTTTCAACAAATCTGCTTTTTGTTGTGTCAGTTTTTTCAAGCAAAATGCCAGAAATTCCCCTTTTGCTTTTGTACTAAGCAAGTATTAAACAATCCACATAGTTCTAACATTAAAATCACTGTAGAAAAAGAGTAATGGATTAGGTCACTTTCAAATGCCTACGTGTGGCAAGGGTCAGGGAAAATCAGTCAGGAATCCATGCAGCTGATGGAACAGGTTTAGTGAAGAGGCTCACACTTTAGCTGTGCCCTGAACATGGACCAAAATGTCTCACATTTGAAATAACCTCTCAGATCAGTGTGCAGCCGGATCCTGCCTGCCAGCCAACTCCTACCCCACGGCAAGAATTCTTCTTGAGAGTGGGGATTAGTCTGAACTGAGCCATTGTTGGGGTAGAGGTTGTATGAACAGACACATCCCTTGACCTTTTTTGCATCTCAGCACATTTTCCTGTTGCACTAGAAGAGGGGAGTGGTCTCTCTTCAGGGCTATGGAGGGGGCAAATGGGATAGGAAAGTTCTGACATTCCTCCTAGTCTTCGAGCATTTTCTGATCCCCTTTACACAGTGATTGCCAGAATTAGCCCATTAGCTATAGGTACGTGTGTGTATATATTAAATCCCAATTGATAGGCACAGCCACCAAAAGGGTGGACTGCAAACAGCTTTGGCACCACTTGTTCACTTGCAGAAATCTTCTTAAGAAGAACCAGATCTCAGGTGATTGGCTTCCCCAAAAGCAGAGACCTTCTTTTCCCAAACCTGCATGTGAGAGCACATGGATTGTTGAAGCCTGATCAAAATGACTGATGCCCTTTTGGTCCTTTGTGATGGAAAGATCAGATTTCAAATCTGGGGCTATTCCAAACCCAGTGGCCCATCATGAATGAGGGTACCTACTAGCATGATGCTCACTCAATTGGAAAATGGAAATGGGCCATGTCAGTGAGCCAGAGATTGACATACTGCAGGCATCTGTGCGCCTGGGTACACTGTTTATAGCCATTTAGCATGCATTATGCACTCTCTCAGGCACCCATGTTCAACTCTTGAAAATTGGGGTTTTTAAATGAAGTTTTATAAAAATAAAAAATCATCCTAAAAAGAATTTTAAATCAGTGCAATATCACTGAACAGTTTGGGCCACATAGAATCATAGAATATCAGGGTTGGAAGGGACCTCAGGAGGTCATCTAGTCCAACCCCCTGCTCAAAGCACGACCAATCCCCAACTAAATCATCCCAGCCAGGGCTTTGTCAAGCCTGACCTTAAAAACCTCCAAGGAAGGTGATTCCACCACCTCCCTAGGTAACGCATTCCAGTGCTTCACCACCCTCCTAGTGAAAAAGTATTTCCTAACATCCAACCTAAACCTCCCCCACTGCAACTTGAGACCATTACTCCTCGTTCTTTCATCTGCTACCACTGAGAACAGTCTAGATCCATCCTCTTTGGAACCCCCTTTCAGGTAGTTGAAAGCAGCTATCAAATCCCCTCTCATTCTTCTCTTCTGCAAACTAAACAATCCCTGTTCCCTCAGCCTCCCCTCATAAGTCATGTGTTCCAGTCCGAGGTATGCAGGCACAGGAACTGGGGTGGGCAAGGTGGCTCTCAGGGCTTGCCTAGATGGTGAGTCATGGTGCTGGGTGTGAATTACAAGAGCAACTGCTGCTTGCCACACAGCAGCGTGCTGTACAGACACTGCTACAGTGCAGATAAAGTTTTGGTCTGTCACCTAATATACACTCGGTACCCTCTCTTTCACTCTGCAGCAGCGGTATGTGTGACATTACTGCATGACAAAGCACTGTGCTATAGATTCACACCTTAGCTTGCACCATAGTAACTTGCTATGCAAGACAAGCCCTTAGCCATCTTTCCTCTTCCCCAGTTTTGGAGTTAAAATGCCTGCCAATATTCCTATGCTTCATGTATTTGTTCATAAATAAAATGAGTACTTAATAGAATAACCATACAGTCCTAGAGCTATTGCATGAATGGGATTTGGCAAAACTCAATTTTCCCATTCAATTTTTTAAACTGTACTTATGGGGGAGAGTTTATTCATTGTGACACACATTGAAGCTGTATGCCATTGTAACATACTTTTATTGCGACCCTGCATCATATCAACAGTGGGGTTGACAACATTTAGAATAATACTTCTATGTAGCTCAAATACTCTGACTATCCATCCTCAGTAGGAAACACACAATTTCACTAACTTATTGCTTTGTAACAAAATCAGCCTTGCATCTGATGGATTCCAAAAATGGAATTAAAAAACCCTACATGTAAAGGAATTGAATCAATTTGTTCATTGTTTAACATCCCTAAAGAGTTGTGATATGTACAGTATTTTCTTACAGCCTCAAATGCGATACAAGTATTGTTTTTCATGGGGCTCAGCCTTGTGTATCTAGTGACAATTCTTACAGTTTCATATACCTTACCTTAGACCTTAGTCCATCCCGTGATTTGCTGCACATTGGGCTACCCATCTTTGCCATCATTGCCTATCAACTGCCCTTCTCTCCAAATCTTCCCATTTCATGTTGAGGTGCTTGATGTTGTTCAGAACTGTTCATTTCATGCTATTCATAGTCTTCTTCTCTGACTTCTTGCATTTTCTGGCTTCCATTCAAGGGCACTATTTGGTAAGCATTATTTTTCCATTCTCAGCACACATCCCAGCCACTGATATCTTCTTTTGTAGATTATTTGTGAGAGGGTGCCTTGTCCAGTCATTTTTCTGACTTCTTCATTCATCTTCCTATCTCTATATGTTATTCCCAATATTCTTCTCAGACGTTTGTGATGAAATGCATCCAGCTTCTGTGTATCTTTCTTCATAAGTTGCCACGTCTCACTGCTATATGTTGTGCTGGTGATAACAACTGCTTTCTACACATTGTTTTGTCTTGAGGGAGATGTTTTTGAGTGTTCCAAATGCAGCATTTGCCTTCCCAATTGTTGTTCTTATTTCCTCGGAACCGGTACCATCTTGGCTGATGGTACTTCCAACATATGTAAATTGTCCACCTTCTCCAAGTATCAGCAGGGTAGCTGTGTTAGTCTGTATCCACCAAAACAATGAGGAGTCTGGTGGTACCATAAAGACTAACAGATTTATTTGGGCATAAGCTTTTGTGGGTAAAAACCCTATTTCTTCAGATGCATGGAAGAACCTTCTCCAGTTTCTCTTCTTCAATTTTGATTTCTATCCCTGTAGTCCCCATTAACATGACTTAACATTTATTTGTATTGTATCTCAAACTTATCTTCTCCATTACTTTTTACTTGGTTTGTGCATTTTTGTAGTCCGTTGGCATCTTCACTGATAAGAGCGATGTCATCAGCAAAGTCTAGATCAAATAGCCTTGAATTGTTCCATTTTATGCCATATGTATCATGTTTCATATTCAATGAATTGATAAAACACATTCTCCATTTATAAAACATCTGGTATCCTATCTGAGCCGAGATTTTTCTAGTATTGCTAGCTTGGACAGATGGGTTATATTAAATAAAACGTGAACTAATAATGAAATAATTATTAAAATTACGCAGTGTATAACGAATTCAACATGGAGGGCAGTGAGTTATGGAAAACCTTTTTATTCATTCTGAATCAGACTTCTTGCTTGTGGAGAAAGATATCATTGGCATCTCACCCATTCATAAAAAAACTCACTTTTCCCTAAGAAAACAATTCTAGGACCTTCTCCCAGGAGAAAATCAGTGATCAGACAATTGTTTCATAATTTTTTTGCTCTTGTACTGCAGAACATTGGCTTAGTCATGACATTAATTCCAGTTGTTGACATTCATTCTCTCCAGTACCTCAAGCCATATACTTCAGATCATAGCTTTGGGGTAGAATTTTCTATATATGATTTCTGTTTTTTGCATGCCCTAGAATTTAGTATGCAAAATTCATAGCATTTACACTGACAAATACCATTTGTCCATACAGTTGAGTGCAAATGGGTTTTGTATATCATTTAAGAGTGCAAGCCTCAATGTACCAAAACTGCTCTTACAAATGACTGGCAATGTTTTTGTGCATACATAAAGATACCACACTGATGTCCTTTTGTAAATTAAGCCTGTGAGGTTTTGACTGGCTGATTTCACTATGTGTTTTCCCAGCATAAAGAATCCAGGATTAGGCCCTTTATTAGTAGGCATGAAACGTGGTCATTTACCAGCCAAAAACTAGGGTAAAAATAACCTAAAATATTGATTAAAAAAACAGAAAGTGAGAGAACTATAATGGTGTAGAGTTCTATAAAGGCTCTACTGCCAGGATTTATCGCTGACTAGCCTAGTCATGGAAAGGAAAGGAAGAAAGACTGGGGCCGTTTATTTTCCATGATATAACAACGCTGGAGAGAGAGGTCTCAGAGTGCCCTGTAAATTCCGAAGTGGCAGCTGAATAGCAGAGTGGCGACCAGGCTGCCACCTATAGAGCCACATGCCAGATTAGGGGATAGCAGATGGGAGGAGAAAGTCCTTCCCAGGAGCTGCAGTAGAGGAGGGTGGAGGGAATCTGATGCAGTAATAAGAGTCCTGCTGCTGATCAACACCAGTAAACTGCACATGACTAGTCTATGCCAAACCACATTTGTATGATAGGTAGCTCAGGCTCCCTTCTCCTTCCCTCCCATCTGATTGTTTTACTCCCCTGTTATGTCTCATTCTTAAGACTGCAGACTCTGCAGGGGCCTCATGCTGGCTGAAGTCCCTAGACATGAACACAAATGAATATTATTAGTAACTGTCCAAGCCAGAGCCTGATTCTGAGAATCTGGGGCCAGCTGCCCTTGGTTCCCCCATGCCTCTAGCTTCTGTCCCCAGGAAGGGGGTTGGGTTCCTGGTGGTTTGATTTATATGTTTTCCCATATTTGCATTATGATGGCAGGGTTCTGGGTGTTCTTACTTGTATTTTTGCTGTATTGACAATTGGGATTGGTGTGTTTGGGGTGGGGGTGGGGGCAGAGTTGGCAATTTATCTTATTCCATTTATAATGTTTGAAAGCGGTATCAAGTGGAGTGCCCCAAGGGCTGGTCCTGGGGCCGGTTTTGTTCAATATCTTCATAAACGATCTGGAGGATGGCGTGGACTGAACCCTCAGCAAGTTTGCAGATGACACTAAACTGGAAGGAGTGGTAGATACGCTGGAGGGTAGGAATAGGATAAAGAGGGACCTAGACAAATTAGAGGATTGGGCCAAAAGAAATCTGATGAGGTTCAACAAGGACAAGTGCAAAGTCCTGCACTTAAGATGGAAGAATCCCATGCACTGCTACAGATTAGGGACCGAATGGCTAGGCAGCAGTTCTGCAGAAAAGGACCTAGGGGTTACAGTGGAGGAGAAGCTGGATATGAGTCAACTGTGTGCCCTTGTTGCCAAGAAGGCTAACGGCATTTTGGGGTGTATAAGTAGGAGCATTGCCAGCAGATCAAGGGACGTGATCTTTCCCCTCTATTCGGCATTGGTGAGGCCTAATCTGGAGTACTGTGTCCAGTTTTGGGCTCCACACTACAAGGAGGATGTGGAAAAATTGGAAAGAGTCCAGCGGAGGGCAACAAAAATGATTAGGGAGCTGGAGGAGGAGAGGCTGAGGGAACTGGGATTATTTAGTCTGCAGAAGAGAAGAATGAGGGGGGGATTTGATAGCTGTTTTCAACTACCTGAAAGAGGGTTCCAAAGAGGATGGATCCAGACTGTTCTCAGTGGTAGCAGATGACAGAACAAGCAATAATGGTCTCAAGTTGCAGTGGGGGAGGTTTAGCTTGGATGTTAGGAAAAACTTCACTAGGAAGGTGGTGAAGCACTGGAATGTGTTACCTAGGGAGGTGGTGGAATCTCCTTCCTCAGAGGTTTTTAAGGTCAGGCTTGACAAAGCCCTAGGTGGAATGATTTAATTGGGGATTGGTCCTGCTTTGAGCAGGGGGTTGGACTAGATGACCTTCTGAAGTCCCTTCCAACCCTGATATTCCATGAAAGAGTTGATGACAGAATTAGCTAAAGGGGAAAATAGAACTTTATTTCAGTTTGAGCAATAAATGCAGGGAAACTTGGAAAGTGCTAAATACTTCATATTCTGCAATCTGTATCCAAAGCTGAAACCATTCCCACTCTATATTTCAGTCATTCAGATAGTGTGAACATGTTGCTTTCACTTTAGTAGAGTTGTCCATAGCCTTTCATACTTTGTATGCATGTGGATGTAAAATAAGAGAGTGTGAGCATCTTTATTGAAATGAATGTAACAGGTGCACAAATGTATGTGATGACAGTTTTGTATCCATAATATCCCTGCCAAGAAACAATTGTACATATGCCAAATGGTTTATACACTTGTTATTTTTTAACCTGTGCTTTATTATTATAGAGGCTTAGTAGCGCCTCCGCATTTATAAAGGTTGGGTTCCATTTTTCACTTAAAGCAGGGATCTTTTTTTTTGGTAAGAATACCACACTGTCTTTAAAAAGCCTGTAGCACATAAGGTGTGTGAAAATACTGAGTTTTTATCTCAACCTGTCTGTACCACTTCTGAATTGTGGATGACTTTATGGAATTATACCATGGAGTTACTATGTGCTGGAAAGCCTATATGTATGTGGATCCACCCTAAATTAGCAGAGTTGTGTCAAGTGTGTGTGTGTGGGAGGGGGGGAATCAGCACTCACCTATGTCTTGTCAAACCAACCAACCTTGGGATAATAGGTTTGCTGTACTTGGGAGAACACACCTCCTCTTTGTTAGGGGGCTTATTCCTTCACCCACTTACTTCCCTGGTCCTTCTCGCATGAACAGAGAGCAACAATACCCGAAGTCCAAAGGTGCAAACAATTCAATGTTTATTGGGGTGAACTTCCAGCAAGCATGATTCCAGTTTCCTTCCTTAGTATCCTCCTTCCCAGCTCTGACACCACAGAGCCTTACACCTGTGTCCCTGTTCCCATTCCTACCCTTAGCCAAACATGATTCCAACTTTCTTACCCCCATTCCCTGTTCCTATCTCCCTTACCCACATGCCCATGCCCACCCCCACCCACTCACTTCCTCATTGACTACAGATTATATAGTAAAACTTGAGTTCTGCTTAGCTATACCTTAACCAATCATTTTCCTGAAATTTAACTAACCAATCCTAACATATTGTAACATGATTATGTAACCAATTATATCCCACCACCTTAATTAGTTTACACCCAGCAAAATTAATTATACAGCAGACAGGAACAATCACAGAACCAGACAGAGATTATACAGACAAACAATAGCAAAGTGGAAACTATAATGACAAGACAATACAGAAGTGAGGATTTCACATCCCAGCTATTGGTAAGTGAGTTCTTGCCAGACAGGATGCTATCAAACTAAGTTTCCTTTTACATTTTCTAGGCACTTCCCTTCCTCTGGAGGTGATAGGAATACAATCCTGTCCTGATAGTGCCTAACAGCCCAATAGCACCTTATTTCAATGTGACTAGTTTGGAATGTGAGGATGTGACCGTTCGCTTCCCAGCTTATGGCTGCCTCTGCTGCTTAGCCAAAGGCCTGAGCCTAAGCACAGGGCCACAAACTGTCACAGTAAGAGAAGGCCCTTACACCGGCAGACAGTGATTTCTTTCTTTTAGACCTCTAGAACTAGCCAAGCGATAAGAATACACCTAAATTCTTAAAGTACAGGCCTTTGCAGACAGGCCTGAATATCTATATCCTAACACTCTTGTTTGAAGGGAGAGGGATTGAGAGGAATGGGAAGCTACCAAGACACAGAACAGGAGCAAGTGACCACAAAAGGAGTCTATAAAGGGACTCACATGATGGAGATGGCCATGTTGCACCAGGTTAGGACGAGGGAGGGGCATGGGGACAACTTTCCTGCCCGCACACAGTAGATCGCCATCTCCTTTAGGGTGTATGGTCTGTACTCTCCTGCACTTTACAAGATTAGATATAAAGCTGTGTGACTGGGAAATGTGTCTACTAACTGCTTCACAACAACTGTATGCCCATTAGAGAGTTAATTGCAAAGCAAAAGCTTCACAGCCGTTGGGTGGCGTTCTGGCATTGGGCTCTGAGTCCTGGGGTGCCTGCAGCATCAGCACTGCACCCCGAGGGGCCACATGGGTGGACAGCAGGTTTCAACACTTGGAAGGGGGTGCCAGGCAGAAGACCTGGGCCCTGAGAGGGTGAGTAGGGGGCAGGACACTGGGACAGCAGCTGGACTGCAATCAGGCTTCAGGAGCTTGAAACACAGCAGAGGATCTAGAGCAGCATAAGCTAGGATTCCCCTGACAGCAGTCCTAGTGTGGCCAGAAAGGGGCACTCACTCAGATCTGGGACACTTCAACTTAATTTTAACCCATAAGTGAGCTAGAAGGCAACTGTGAGCCTTTTTCTCTCTGTCTCATCTGGCTTTTGTGCTGTAATAGGGTCAGCCACCTCCAAAAGGCCCCCTCATGGCCTGGGGTGACTCTGCAGCACCCTGCCTCAGTTTTCCCTTTGAGAAGAGGGCCCTTACAAAGGCCACAGTCCAAACATTCCAAGTCTTCCTCTTGCAGCACCCCTCCTATTAAAACCTGCAGAGAGTCCTCACTCCAGTCCCAAGCTGGGCCCACTCCTCCCTCTCTGAAAGTCTGTCTTCCCCTCAGAGCTCACACATACCTCAAGTCAGGAACCCCCAGCCCTCCTTTCCAGAGCTGGGTTACAATCAAGCAGATCCTGCAGGAACCAGGCTTGTTCCCTGTAGCACTCACCCACTCCCCAAGCTTCTGCCCGGCCCAGCTCCACCTAAGTGGAGGAGTTCTCACACACCATCCCTCCTAGGTTCCCTCCCCCCAGAAGCCAACTAGGCAGCTGTTCTTTCCTTTCTTATATCCCCAGCCCTGGCCTAAATTAAATCACATGACCTCATTACCGCCTTATTACTCATTCTTCCCACCCGGGGAGACGAGCTATGTTTATCACACTTAAGGGGAGGCCCATTGCCCCTTAGGGGGGCCTAGCCACTTTGTGACACACCCTGTTTGCTTACAAATGGCTGGTTTGTATCATTCACACTTCCCATGTTTTAAAGCTCATCATCACCCGCATTCCTTGAATTTCACTAAAGAAAGTAGGTTGTAACTAAGCAAAGTTCTTAAAGGTGATTCCCCCCCCCCCATCTTTCTTATTATTATATCACTTCACAGCTTCCCCTGGCTCAAAATGGCTGTCATTTTCCATAACTTGCAATGGGACTGAAGCTACCAAGTTGCAGAGGTAGGAGACACTCTGGGCTGTGTTTGTATGGTAGATGCAGTACTTCTCTGGCTGGAGTCTTCCAGAAGACCCCATCAAACAAATAATTCACTGCACACCTAACCAATGAATTCCAATGAAAGATTGGTTCCCAGGTCCCTTGGGAATCTTTAAAAATCCCTGTCTAAATCACATGCTTTCCATGTATATGTTTTTAATTGTTATAGCCCTCCTATGCTCCCACCAGGGCTAGCCCCCAAAGGAAAATATTTGCTCGCTGTTTTAGAATAGAATGAATTATAGTCCGCTTGTCCCTGTATCACAGTTGTAATGTGTTTCATGCCAAAATGAAAAGTCAACTCTGACACTGAAAATCTCATCAAAGAGGGGGTTTCAGACTTTGGGACTGTGGCCCAAACTCTCATGATTATCTTTAATCCCTTGAATAGTATCAGTATAAGACTCAGGCGATTTTTTAAAAACGCACATTGGTGTATGAAATAACATCCTTATACAAACAATTTTTACTTGTACTGTCAAGGTTACATAGTTCCCCAGCTTTCTCATGGCTTTGGAAACCTCCTAAAGTGATGCCATTGTATTAGATTTTAATTCAGTATTTATATTAGGGCAATGCCTGCAGTCCAAGGTTCCATTGGGCTAGGTGCTCAACAAACATCGAAGAGGCAGTCCCTGTCCCAAAGAGCTCTTCAATTGCCAAGTTTTGTATCTATACTGAAGCCATTAAAAACATTGAGCACAGAACATATTCATACTCTGTTGCCAAGACACCAACATCATCTCACTGCACACACCAAAAGTCTATTTTGCCCCATCCCCATCTTCCCGAAGTATCACAGCAATCACTGGACATTTTACAGACATTGGAGGGCCTGATCTCCTGTAGTAAATTAAAAATGACACTGCTGTGACAGGGGTGTAAGAGAAGAAACAGGGCCTTATGTTTTTACTTACCACACTGACAAGGATCCCTGCAACTGCTGATGCCTCAGACGCTGTACACCAGGGGTCTCAAACACACGGCCCATGGGCCGCATTTGGCCTGTGGAGTTATTTCCTGCGGCCCGCCATAGGCACAAACTCCACCGGCAGCCAAGCCTCTCTCCCCCTCCCTCGAGCATGCCGCATCCCCGCTCCTCTGCCTACCTCCCAGCACTTCCTGCCGCCAAACAGTTGTTTGGCGGTGCTTAGGACCAGGAGGGAGAGGGGAGGAGTGGGGACACAGTGCACTCAGGGGAGGAGGTGAAGAAGAGGCGGGGCTGGGTGCGGATTTGGGGAAGGATTTGGAATAGGGGCAGGGAGGGGGTGGAGACTTTGGGGAAAGGGTTGGAATGGGGGCAGGGAAGGAGTGGGAAGAAGTGGGGCAGGGGCAGGGCCTCATGGACTAGACAAGCAGTCTGAGGTATGAAGTTCAATATGTATGATTCTTTGCTGTGAGTCGTTGGGAAGAATGTTTGTTAAAAGTGGCAACGTATTGTGTATGAATAGTTACTTTAAAAAAGTTCCTGCCATTACAGCTATGTTGATAGACTCTTAGTGTAGATCATCATCAGTGTTCCTGACCACATAAGGAATAGTTACAGGTGTTTATATTTTATTAAAACCCCTCTTCAAATTACAGTCTTTTAAAAGTTGACTTTTAGTAGCATGCTATATTACTCCTCATTTTTGACTATACTTTTATATCATTGTACAAAAAGTTTTCAGTGATGCCACTCTCAGGCCAATGTACTAGTCCTCATGTGGCCCTTGTGGTGATTTGACTTTGAGATCCCTGCTGTATACACTGGCTACCCTGCTCCATGAGCTGTGGGGGGAGATTGTTACGGATATCCATGGACGCTGGTGGCATGGGTAAACCACAAATATATACAGGATTGGAGCTGTCCCAAACATCAGTTTTCCTAATGCAGCCACCAATTTTAGAGGTAAAGCACTGCAGTTGTGACTGTTGATGCTTTTTGTAGAAATGTGCACTGGGTGGTGGGGGTATGAGGGCAGAGATCCAGTTGACTGAAGAACCCAATGGGGCATTTTCAGACTGTCCAATTTTTTGCTGGAGTTTTATGTGAATCCATATTTTCTAGTTTTCCAGTGTTTGACTTTGTAAAACTCCAGCGATAGAGTCTCTCTGCCTAACGGGCCAGCCTAGAATTTCCCCAGCCTCAGGGAACTCTCCACTGGTATAAAATCTGCATAGCCATTTCTCAGGTCAACCGCCCTAAACCCTACGTGGCACAGGGACAAATCAGGGGCTTCTGGAAGAGCCTGAGCTCCACTAGTTTTTAACTGGAATATGGTAGATTGGGCACCACAGAGAGCTAACATGAGTGAGAGGAGGAGCGAGGCTACTCTGATTTATGCTGGTGCTGGAGCAGATGCAGCTTGTCAGTCAGGGAGCTGTAACTAAGCTCTGCATGGGACAGGAGAGAATCAGAGCTCCAATGTTCTCTTTAGTTTTCCCTTACAAGGGTAAGTATGTACCACTAGCTTAACCACCACCTAGCAAGGGGTTTCACCATTGAATCTCTTTGTACTTTGCTTGTTGTAAACCACACCTAGGTCTAGGCAGACATTTTAAAGTCCACACAAGCCTGCAGATACATTGAACCCATGCACATAACTGCTCCTTTGCAGAGCCCCAAAGGCACTTGCAGAGGGGCAGGGGGACAAGGTAC
Organism: Caretta caretta; assembly: GCF_965140235.1. Taxonomy (NCBI): domain Eukaryota; kingdom Metazoa; phylum Chordata; order Testudines; family Cheloniidae; genus Caretta; species Caretta caretta. Next base: position 14,431,555 of record NC_134209.1, read on the forward strand.
CTCAGACATAATGAACATAATTAAAATAATCTCTGCAAGGTCAGTTCCTCCCTAGGTCCTTATGCTACAAGGCTTATTTACTCTGGAGGTTCTTTAGATTATTATCCTGCAGAGTTCAACAGACCCCCCCCACACACACACACACTCTTCCTCTGCCCTCACAGTTAGACAATGTTTGGACAAAATGATTTTTTCATCAGAAAATGCCCATTTGTCAAAACCCAATCTTTCTCTGGGAAAGAGTTGGTTTCAAGGTTTCGGTGGTGAACGACGTAATTGCTGATCAAAACCACCAAGAGAAAGAGACACTGCCCCAGAATAGCCAATAGCTCAGTGATTAGAGCATTCACTGTGAGCATTAGAGCATTCAAATGTGGCAGACCCAGATTTGAGTCCAAACCCTGCCTGATTCGGAGCAGGGATTGGAACCTACGTCTCCCGCATCCCAGTTGAGCACTTGCCTCACCAGACTGTAGAGGCAGTCTCTCTTTCTCACTCAATGAATACTGAATTATTTATACGAAGCAGAACAGCTTCAACAGGAGTGACTGAGGCTGATCCATCCCAGAGTAGCCAATAGCCTGGTGATTACGGCGCTCTCACCTTCAAGTCCCTCTTCTACATCAGCTAGCACAGGGACTTGCTAGATATTCATTGGGCTGAAGAGAATCAGACAAAGTCAAGACATGAAGTTAGGTCTCCCAGTTAAGGGCCTGAACCACTGGGCTGTGGGCAGTTCTAGGGTGGGGAACTTGGTCATTTCTGCTGTGGAAAATTTTGAAAGATCTCAGTTTTGTCCCAATGAGGAACTTATTTGAAATCTCAGAAATGTCTGAGGAATGGGAAAACAGGTTCTACTTCTGAGTTCCACAGGGCACTTTTAGCGGGGTGGGAAGGAATCATCTAAGCTGGGGAGTTTAGGCTCTCTATAGGATGAGTGCTTTCCCTGCTCCCATGCATTCAGCCTGCACTCATACATGTCTCTCTGCATCCATATGCATTATCTTTCTGCAATAAATCCATGCAATATGCTGAAAGCTATTCAAAGGCATTCTAGTGCTTGAGGATCACTAAGAGCCATGTCTGAAGTCCTATGTCAATCTGTGTTTGTTTTATCATGTCAAAGAAACATTAACAAATCTCCAAAACACCTCCTTTTTAAAACTACTTCCACCAAACCTTGCTTAATTTTTTTTTATGGCAAACCAAAAAAAACCATCCTGAAAAGGGAACAAATTTTCATTTGATTGATCAGTGGTTAGCATGACTCATGACAGCAAAGGAGATTCAGCCTTAACTATTTAATCGCTACCATGTTTTTAAAATAAGTACTTTCATTGTTTTTTCCAACATGCATTTCTTGCAATGACCTATGCTGAATTTCATCTGTCATCATGCTGCTCTATTTAATTTAGTCAGAGTTAACTTGAATATTTTATGAAAGCCCAACAATGGAATCAAGACTAATCTACAGCTGACCTCCCCGTAGCTAATTTACTTATCCCAATATAGAATTTTTGGCTCACTCTCCAAGTGAAGGTTAAACTTCTGCTTTCATAACATTCACTTTAACTGATTTAGCAAGATGAGACGCTGTAAAAGAAATACTCCCAGCATTAAGCAATTGTTACATTAAAAATCACCACAGAAGTAGACTAGAGCATTGAAACATGCCATGGGCAAACGAGCCAGCTGTTCACAGGATGCTGCTCTGCTGAAGTCAAGGAAAGATGCAAAAATAAGACAGACATTGTAAAAAGGATCAGCTTGCAAGGGCATTCCTTGTGTTGCTGGCATGCAGGCTATTAGTGTTGGGGTATATAAAGGTTAAGTAAAGACCTGGGAAACCTCTATCATGGTAATAGGGAGTAGGCACAGGCATGCACTATTTCTTCTCTTAATAGATAAGTTCCATCCTTTTTCCTTCCCTTCTGCTTGTTAAGGATAGATAAACATTGCAGCTGCATAAGGAATATGGTTGTTTAAAGGATCCCCTTTGAGTAAAGAAGTATCTCCCCCTCCCTTCCTTTCCCAGCTACATAGATGAGCTCAGGGTCATGGCCCCTTCCTCCCTCCCCTGCTCATTAAGGGAACTTGTGGCTACAATTTCTGCAAAGAAATGTCTCTTCAAGGTAAAAATGTCTGTATAATATGCTTAATGCTGTAAACAGTAAACAGGGATGGGTATAGTTATATTCAGTATAGCTATTAATATTCATTGTATGGTTGTTCATATTATCAAATAAGAGTTTGGGGGGCATTGTAGTAAGTGTGGTTATTTACAGATTAACTTAGATAAAAGAGTGTGATGTGATTAACTTGGCGCTTACTGCAATAAAGAAGCCCATTTACTCAATCCACCTCTGGGTCCCCCTGCTCTTCCTTCTGTCTCTAACAATTAGTACCATGGTCCACTGGCTAAGTTTGGTCCATTCATCAACCGTCAAGAAAATGTGACCCAAATAGATGAGTACCGGGTATAATTAATGTCACTTAAAATATACTTATTTAGTACTTTATCCTTGTGGACGTCACTGAGGAAGCCAACCAAGTAGAAGACTTCTTTGTCGAAGCATATACATCTTCTTTAAGCTATAAATACCATGAACACACATGGTAGGTTTCAGAGCTAATTAAATTTCCAATGTCATTTTTAAATGTTGATGGAAGAGACAAGGAAGTTCTGGAACATTCATCCATTATTCCAATTTTTCACGGCCCTGTAGCATATGCTTGGCTCACACTGATTGTCTAAGCATGTGGTTTGTTCAATGACTGCAGAACTGCTCTTCCTGAAACAGGTCCAGTGATATCTTCCTAAAGATGGCCATTGGTTCAGGATACTTCACAAGTCCTTTGATGGCTGGGAGAATGTTTGCAAATGCACTTAGGCAAATGTGCCCGATAGCTCAGTTTGATTTATTTACACTATATTTGAAGCTTTCAGAGTGTTAGAATTGAATCTACAAATAGCAATATAGATAAAACGTACTAATTGCCTTCTGTAAAAGGATCCTGGAATCTGTTTTTACATGTTGGGTGAGTATATGAGAAGCAATATAGTCTCTTGCTTTTTGAATTGATTCAAATGTATGTATTTAACATATTCAATTGCTCTGTACTTCACTCCAGCATATCCTACTAATGAAAAGAGCCTGTTCTTGCTAAGGTGTTGCATTTCCCTTGTGTTGTTGAGGGGAAAAAAGGAAAAAAAAAAATTAAAAACAACACACATTTGAAAAGGAATACAGTATAATACAATTTATTTTTATATAGCATACTTCAGAGGCCACATCACAAAATGCTTTAGAGAAAGATGGTACAATGGAGAGAATGCAGTACAGTGACGGGCATACAGACAAAAAGGTACAACAAAGTTCAGAGATGGAAGAGAGGAAAAGAAACTAATGTTGAAAATTAAATGGGGTAAAGATGCAAATAATGGAGGTAGAATGGATGACGGAAAGGAAGCGGCACAGAACTGACTACTCTTTAGAGCGAACTGCAAGTGAAGGTGAATAGGCAGCTTTGTAAGGCTCGAGATGATAAAGAGGAAATGGCAGTGGTTTTAGGGGAAAAGATAGGAGAAAATTCCCAGTATATAAGGGCAGAAAATGGGGATAAATGACTCCTGATCACGGAACAGAGATTGAGGAGTCTAAGCCATGTTTACTTTACAAACCTTGGTTGATGCAAATTACATCAGCATAAGGCAGCCCCAGTCATTATACCATTTGTGCGTGTGCGTACTTGGCTCTTTGCATTGGTGCTGCTCATGCTCATCAACAGTGCTTGTGTTGTTGCTCCATGGGTAGGTATCCCAGTGTGCAACTGGCCATCATCCAGTGTGCTGGTTTTTGGGAAGTTTTGGCAATGCATGGTGGGGCAGAAGCGAGTCACGCAGGGTGACTGGGAGCAAGATCCTAAGTGCCCATCATGCAACTTTATCCATTCCATAATGTCATCCGTAGCCCATAATTTTTGCACTTTTAAAACAAATCTCATAAACCCACACAGCACTTCTCATTGTCTGCCAACTCTGACAGAAGCAAAGAGCCTGCACTGCTCTGCACTATTATCATAAGCATTGTATGCACAGGACACCCAATCCTCTGGTATGTCTAGAGCTCCAAGAAGAACCGAATCAGTGGGGAATGTGACAATTTTGTGGAGGACAGATTTCTGAGGGACACAGTGAGAAACCATTCAAGATTGTTGGTGGCATTCATGGAGCAGCTGCAGACCACTTCTGGACCTTAGAAACAAGCATTGATGGGTGGGATCACATTGTCATGCAACTTGGGATGATGAGCAGTGGGTGCAGAACTTTCAGATGTGCAAGGCCACATGTGCAAGGCCACATTCTTGGATCTATGGATTCTTGGATTCTTTGGATGATTTAGTTGGGGATTGGTCCTGTTTTGAGCAGGAGGTTGGACTAGATGACCTCCTGAGGTCCCTTCCAACCCTGATATTCTATGATTCTATGTGCCAAGCTCACCCCTGCCTTCCACTGCAGGGGCTTCAGAATGAGAGCTGCACGGACAGCAGAGAAGCGAGTGGCAATCGCTTTGTGGAAGCTTGGAACATGGGATTGATACTGGCCAGCTGGAAATCATTTTGCAGTCAGGAAATCCATCACTACCTGACATGGCCACGGGAAAGGGATGTGGCTGGAGCATTATTATGCTCTCACAACCCCTGGCTGCCAAAACAGCACTTTAGGGGCCATTGCAGCTGCCCCTGCAGTAAATAATACAGGGCCTATTATATTTACATTGTGTTGAACAATGGGAAGCCCTCATTTGCAGTATTGTACTCCTTTCGAATTGCTTCTGGTGAATTACCAGGAAAAGCAGGGATGAAATGTGGGGGTGAAATTGTGCAGAAAAGGGGGAGTTCCAGAGAATACTGAATAAAGATATGGTGTGTAAGATGACGCAGGGCACCCTAAGAACTGACCATTCCCTTCTTTTTAAGATGTGTCATATAATAGTATGCTAGAGATTGTGCAGTTCAGACACTGTCCTGAGTAGGAAGCAACATGGAGCCGCCTCGACCTGCCCAGAAGGAGCTCAAGGAAGAACGGTGCCATAATACATCACAGCACCCTCTGCCAGTTCTCAGGTGTGCAGGGGTTCTGTGCAGGATGGGGAGTGGGGTGTTATAACCTCCTTCTGCCCTTTTTGGGGGTGTTGTATGCCCCGGGGTGTATAAAGGTGCAGATTAGAGGCAAGCCAACAATCAAACGTTAGGCAATTCAGAACTAAAGCTGTCCGTGCAACCTTAAGTTAGCCTCTTGTATGTATGCATCATGACACAGTCATTAGTTACGTGATCACTATTATAGTTTTAAACTTTATATAAAAACAATCTGAAGAAAGCACAGGGCACAGGTGGGTCCCAAATAACAATGTTTACCAACAGACATGCAAAGCCTGGCTACATAAACACCACTACTCTGAGTGATTTCTGGCAGCTTCTCAAACATGGAACAGGGTGGATGCCATGAGAGAGCTCACAAAATCCTACCTCACTGCTATATGCTACAATTACATACTTAATTTGCAATCATGTTCTTAATTGTTCAGAGTGTTTAACAGACTGAGCCAGGCTAGCTCAAAGGTCACCAATCCATCTGCAACCACAATGTCCGGAGAGAGCTGTACCCCGAGGGGTGATGGCACATTCGAGGAAAGCCTCCTAATTAGTGAATACCAGAGGCAGGACATTGCAGGTGGTGGCCCATGGCAATACATCTGTCCCACCCCAGGAAGGGCTAACTCCTTACCCAGGTCCCTTTCAGGCCCTTCTTTCAGGGCAGTTTATTAATTTCAGCAAAAGCTTAACACAATTAAGCTTTCCCCTTGCCCTGCACAGGCTTCAGAGGGCAAGAGGCCTTTGACTTTGTACCTCTCTCTCTCTCTGCTCCTGGACCAGTAACAGGACCCAACCTCCTCCCTGTAGTTCCCCTTCCAATCAAACTCTCCCAGACCTTTGCAGGGATCATCTGGCTGCTTCCTAGATTTCCCATAATTAAATCAATATAAAAAGCAAACAAAACACCCTCCTGATCCTGGGGGTGAGGAGAGAAGAGGGATGAATAGACAACAGCAGACCCTTCAGTGTTATATCCATTTTGTTAGGCCCTCAGGGCCAGATCCTCAACAGTATTTAGGTGCCTAATTCCCACTGAAAATCAGTGGCTCCTAAATACCACTGAGGCTCTGGGCATCAGCTACCACAGTGATGAGCACAGCTTAAGTAGGTCAGAAGTACAGCTCTCAATTGTAATAAAGATGTCACAGGCTACTCACACCTCAACTGCAGTATGACAGGGAAGAGGCTTCTCAGTGAAAGGCCCACGCCGCTTCCCGCAGCCCCCATTGGCCTGGAACGGTGAACCACAGCCAGTGGGAGCTGTGATGGGCAGAACCTGCAGATGCTTTTGACAGATGCAAAGCTTTTGACACGGTCTCCCACAGTATTCTTGTCAGCAAGTTAAGGAAGTATGGGCTGGAAGAATGCACTATAAGGTGGGTAGAAAGCTGGCTAGATTGTCGGGCTCAATGGGTAGTTATCAATGGCTCCATGTCTAGTTGGCAGCCGGTATCAAGTGGAGTGCCCCAAGGGTCGGTCCTGGGGCCGGTTTTGTTCAATATCTTCATAAATGATCTGGAGGATGGTGTGGATTGCACTCTCAGCAAATTTGCGGATGATACTAAACTGGGAGGAGTGGTAGATACGCTGGAGGGGAGGGATAGGATACAGAAGGACCTAGACAAATTGGAGGATTGGGAGATCCAAAAGAAATCTGATGAGGTTCAATAAGGATAAGTGCAGGGTCCTGCACTTAGGACGGAAGAACCCAATGCACCACTACAGACTAGGGACCGAATGGCTATGCAGCAGTTCTGCGGAAAAGGACCTAGGGGTGACAGTGGACGAGAAGCTGGATATGAGTCAGCAGTGTGCCCTTGTTGCCAAGAAGGCCAATGGCATTTTGGGATGTATAAGTAGGGGCATAGCGAGCAGATCGAGGGACGTGATCGTTCCCCTCTATTCGACATTGGTGAGGCCTCATCTGGAGTACTGTGTCCAGTTTTGGGCCCCACACTTCAAGAAGGATGTGGATAAATTGGAGAGAGTCCAGCGAAGGGCAACAAAAATGATTAGGGGTCTGGAACACATGGCTTATGAGGAGAGGCTGAGGGAGCTGGGATTGTTTAGCCTGCAGAAGAGAAGAATGAGGGGGGATTTGATAGCTGCTTTCAACTACCTGAAAGGGGGTTCCAAAGAGGATGGCTCTAGACTGTTCTCAATGGTAGCAGATGACAGAACGAGGAGTAATGGTCTCAAGCTGCAGTGGGGGAGGTTTAGATTGGATATTAGGAAAAACTTTTTCACTAAGAGGGTGGTGAAACACTGGAATGCGTTACCTAGGGAGGTGGTAGAATCTCTTTCCTTAGAGGTTTTTAAGGTCAGGCTTGACAAAGCCCTGGCTGGGATGATTTAACTGGGAATTGGTCCTGCTTCGAGCAGGGGGTTGGACTAGATGACCTTCTGGGGTCCCTTCCAACCCTTATATTCTATGTTTCTATGATTCTATGATTCTATGCTGCAGATAAACAAACCGGCCCAGCCCATTAAGGAGCTTACCCTGGTGGGCCACATGCCAAAGGTTGCCAATCCCTGGCATAGAATCAAATGAAGTAAAATCATAAATGAACAAAACTGTACCATAGAATCTCTATGGACAGTAATTCCATGCTCTCATAAGAATATAGCAGTAGGGATATATTACTGACCAGGATGGTGATAGTGACTGTGAAATGCTCAGGGAAATTAGGGAGGCTATTAAAATTAAAAAACTCAGTAATAATGGGGGATTTCAACTATTGCCATATTGGCTGGGTACATGTCACCTCAGGACGGGATGCAGAGATTAAGTTTCTTGACACCTTAAATGACTGATTCTTGGAGCAGCTAGTCCTAGAACCCACCAAAGGAGAGGCAATTCCAGATTTAGTCCTAAGCGGAGCACAGGATCTGGTCCAAGAGGTGAATATAGCTGGACTGCTTGGTACTAGTGACCACAATATAATGAAATTTAACATCCCCGTGGCAGGGAAGCATCAACGATGTGGCTACGCTGCAATCAAAAGGGACAACGGCAGCATTTCTAGACATGCTGGCACTAGTTTTGATCCAGTTCGTTCAAAGCTAGCCAGAGTAATGACAGCAGTGACAGTACAGCAGCATGGCAGTGGCACAGGCTAGACACTTCTAATTAAGTACCCTGCCTTCTGATCGTTGCCACTGCCAGATTCTCAGGAGGGAATGACCGGAACAGACGGTTCTGATTGATCCATCCCGTCCTCCACTCCCAGCTTCTGGCAGTTGGAAGTTTAGGGATACCCAGAAGCAGGGTTGCGGCTGTGACCATCTTGGCTAATAGCCATTGAAGGACTTATCCTCCATGAACTTACCCAATTCTTTTTTGAACCCTATTATGCTTTTGATCTTCACAACATCCCCCGGCAATGAGTTTCACAGGTTGACTGTAAAAAGAAAAGGAGCACTTGTGGCACCTTAGAGACTAACCAATTTATTTTTCCACTGAATGCATCCGATGAAGTGAGCTGTAGCTCACGAAAGCTTATGCTCAAATAAATTGGTTAGTCTCTAAGGTGCCACAAGTCCTCCCGTTCTTTTTGTGAATACAGACTAACACAGCTGCTGCTCTGAAACAGGTTGACTGTGCATTACATGAAGAAGTACTGCCTGATATTTGTTTTAAATCTGCTGCCTATTAATTTCATTGGGTTATGCCTAGTTCTTGTCGTATGTCATTCATGATTTTATAGCTCTTTATCATGTCACCCCTTAGTTGTCTCTTTTCAAAGCTGATCAGTCCCAGTCCTGTTAATTTCTCCTTGTACAAAAGCTGTTCCATACCCCTAATCATTTTGCTGCCCTTCTGTGCACCTTTTCCAATTCTAATATATCATATTTGAGATTGGGTGCTTAGAACTCCACACAAAATTGAAGGTGTGGGCATACCATGGCTTTATATAGTGGCATTGTATTTTCCATTGTATTTATTTATATTTTCTCTTTTTGAAAGGTTCCTAGCATTTTGTGACCTTTTTTGACTGTGACAGGGTGCACTCACCTCTTGTGAGTGCCTTCTGTTGGCTGGGTGTGATCCTGCACTTTTTCCTTGTCCTGATGCCCGCTATAGGTTGTTGCCCTCATCAGGCAGGTCTGCTGTGGCTCAGCCATCCAGCCAAGTCACACAGTCAATAAGCATGAATGAACCGCTTCCAGGGTAACAAAATTTGCCACACAGTCTGAGCTTCCTAGGGTCTTCAGCACTTTCTCTGGGCTCTTTAAATTGCAGCCCTTTCATGGCCTTTAATGAGGAGTCTATCTGGAACTGTCACTCTGTCCTTATCGGGGTCTTCAGCCCTGCCTTCAGGCCCCTTTATGTCCTGCCCTCTGCTTGGGCTTCCCAACAGAGCCTTGTCTCCTTATTGGGACTTTGACCACTTCACTAGTGGTCAGAGAGGCAACCCTCTACTCCGGGTCCCTGCCCACGGTCCCTTCACACAGCAGCCATGTACTGCTTCCTTTACTTGGTTATTGCCAAGAATGACCTTGAGCGGATCACTGCGGACTATGTGGCTCTAGGAAGAAGGATAAAGGAGTTGGAGGCGCAAAGGCCTAGATAGGGACCGTCGAATCGTGGAAGTCAACGAATGGCTACGCAGGTGGTGTCGGAGAGAAGGCTTTGGATTCTTTGACCATGGGATGGTGTTCCATGAAGGAGGAGTGCTGGGCAGAGACGGGCTCCATCTTACGAAGAGAGGGAAGAGCATCTTTGCCAGCAGGCTGGCTAACCTAGTGAGGAGGGCTTTAAACTAGGTTCACCGGGGGAAGGAGACCAAAGCCCTGAGGTAAGTGGGAAAGCGGGATACCGGGAGGAAGCACAGGCAGGAATGTCTGTGAGGGGAGGGCTCCTGCCTCATACTGGGAATGAGGGACGATCAACAGGTTATCTCAAGTGCTTATATACAAATGCACAAAGCCTTGGAAACAAGCAGGGAGAACTGGAGGTCCTGGTGATGTCAAGGAACTATGACATGATCGGAATAACAGAGACTTGGTGGGATAACTCACATGACTGGAGTACTGTCATGGATGGTTATAAACTGTTCAGGAAGGACAGGCAGGGCAGAAAAGGTGGGGGAGTAGCACTGTATGTAAGGGAGCAGTATGACTGCTCAGAGCTCCGGTACGAAACTGCAGAAAAACCTGAGTGTCTCTGGATTAAGTTTAGAAGGGTGTGCAACAAGAGTGATGTAGTGGTGGGAGTCTGCTATAGACCACCGGACCAGGGGGATGAAGTAGATGAGGCTTTCTTCCGGCAGCTCACGGAAGCTACTAGATCGCATGCCCTGATTCTCATGGGTGACTTTAATTTTCCTGATATCTGCTGGGAGAGCAATACAGCGGTGCATAGACAATCCAGGAAGCTTTTGGAAAGCGTAGGGGACAATTTCCTGGCGCAAGTGCTAGAGGAGCCAACTAGGGGGGGCGCTTTTCTTGACCTGCTGCTCACAAACCGGGTAGAATTAGTGGGGGAAGCAAAAGTGGATGGGAATCTGGGAGGCAGTGACCATGAGTTGGTTGAGTTCAGGATCCTGACGCAGGGAAGAAAGGTAAGCAGCAGGATACGGACCCTGGACTTCAGAAAAGCAGACTTCGACTCCCTCAGGGAACGGATGGCCAGTATCCCCTGGGGGACTAACTTGAAGGGGAAAGGAGTCCAGGAGAGCTGGCTGTATTTCAAGGAATCCCTGTTGAGGTTACAGGGACAAACCATCCCGATGAGTCAAAAGAATAGTAAATATGGCAGGCGACCTGCTTGGCTTAATGGTGAAATCCTAGCGGATCTTAAATATAAAAAAGAGGCTTACAAGAAGTGGAAGGTTGGACATATGACCAGGGAAGAGTATAAAAATATTGCTCGGGCATGTAGGAATGATATCAGGAGGGCCAAATCGCACCTGGAGCTGCAGCTAGCCAGAGATGTTAAGAGTAACAAGAAGGGTTTCTTCAGGTATGTTGGCAACAAGAAGAAAGCCAAGGAAAGTGTGGGCCCCTTACTGAATGAGGGAGGCAAACTAGTGACAGAGGATGTGGAAAAAGCTAATGTACTCAATGCTTTTTTTGCCTCTGTTTTCACTAACAAGGTCAGCTCCCAGACTGCTACGCTGGGCATCACAAAATGGGGAAGAGATGGCCAGCCCTCTGTGGAGATAGAGGTGGTTAGGGACTATTTAGAAAAGCTGGACGTGCACAAGTCCATGGGGCCGGACGAGTTGCATCCGAGAGTGCTGAAGGAATTGGCGGCTGTGATTGCAGAGCCATTGGCCATTATCTTTGAAAACTCGTGTCGAACTGGGGAAGTCCCGGATGACTGGAAAAAGGCTAATGTAGTGCCAATCTTTAAAAAAGGGAAGAAGGAGGATCCTGGGAACTACAGGCCAGTCAGCCTCACCTCAGTCCCTGGAAAAATCATGGAGCAGGTCCTCAAAGAATCAATCCTGAAGCACTTGATTGAGAGGAAAGTGATCAGGAACAGTCAGCATGGATTCACCAAGGGAAGCTCATGCCTGACTAATCTAATCGCCTTTTATGATGAGATTACTGGTTCTGTGGATGAAGGGAAAGCAGTGGATGTATTGTTTCTTGACTTTAGCAAAGCTTTTGACACGGTCTCCCACAGTATTCTTGTCAGCAAGTTAAGGAAGTATGGGCTGGATGAATGCACTACAAGGTGGGTAGAAAGCTGGCTAGATTGTCGGGCTCAACGGGTAGTGATCAATGGCTCCATGTCTAGTTGGCAGCCGGTATCAAGTGGAGTACCCCAAGGTTCGGTCCTGGGGCCGGTTTTGTTCAATATCTTCATTAATGATCTGGAGGATGGTGTGGATTGCACTCTCAGCAAATTTGCGGATGATACTAAACTGGGAGGAGTGGTAGATACGCTGGAGGGGAGGGATAGGATACAGAAGGACCTAGACAAATTGGAGGATTGGGCCAAAAGAAATCTGATGAGGTTCAATAAGGATAAGTGCAGGGTCCTGCACTTAGGACGGAAGAACCCAATGCACAGCTACAGACTATGGACCGAATGGCTAGGCAGCAGTTCTGCAGAAAAGGACCTAGGGGTGACAGTGGACGAGAAGCTGGATATGAGTCAGCAGTGTGCCCTTGTTGCCAAGAAGGCCAATGGCATTTTGGGATGTATAAGTAGGGGCATAGCGAGCAGATCGAGGGACGTGATCGTTCCCCTCTATTCGACATTGGTGAGGCCTCATCGGGAGTACTGTGTCCAGTTTTGGGCCCCACACTTCAAGAAGGATGTGGATAAATTGGAGAGAGTCCAGCGAAGGGCAACAAAAATGATTAGGGGTCTGGAACACATGACTTATGAGGAGAGGCTGAGGGAGCTGGGATTGTTTAGCCTGCAGAAGAGAAGAATGAGGGAGGATTTGATAGCTGCTTTCAACTACCTGAAAGGGGGTTCCAAAGAGGATGGCTCTAGACTGTTCTCAATGGTAGCAGATGACAGAACGAGGAGTAATGGTCTCAAGTTGCAGTGGGGGAGGTTTAGATTGGATATTAGGAAAAACTTTTTTCACTAAGAGGGTGGTGAAACACTGGAATGCGTTACCTAGGGAGGTGATAGAATCTCCTTCCTTAGAGGTTTTTAAGGTCAGGCTTGACAAAGCCCTGGCTGGGATGATTTAACTGGGAATTGGTCCTGCTTCAAGCAGGGGGTTGGACTAGATGACCTTCTGGGGTCCTTTCCAACCCTGATATTCTATGATCTATGATTGCTGTTAGTCCCCAGGTCTTTTCCCACATAAACCCATCTCTTCACCCTTACCTGAGGGCTGAAGTTTTCAAACCCTCTCCTGCCTTGCTGCATGCCAGTACCACCAGAACCCCCCTTCTAGTTCTCTTCTTGAGTTCCTATGACCAACAACAAGCATTCATCCTTGCTCCTCTGATCCCAACCCAGAACTGACTTGCTCAGGCCCAGCAACTCCTTTTAACTGAGCCTGCTGTGCTCTGATTGGCTGCTTCCCCACAGCCTTTCTAGGCAGACTTGGAGACTCTTCACTGCTTTTATCCTGGGGCCTGGTGTAGTTGGACCACAAAGCCTCCAGTAGGGGGCCTCAAAGGGTTTGGTACACCCTGTCACATACTGCCGCTGCACACTGAGAGTATGTTTCAGAGACTATCCATCGTGACTCCAAGATCTCTTTCTTGAGTGGTGACACTTAATTCAGACCCCATTGTTTTGTATGAACAGTTGGAATTATTTTTTTCCAATGTGCATTACTTTGCATTTGTCAACACTGAATTTAATTTGCCATTTTGTTACCCAGTCACCCATTTTTGTAAAATCCCACTTTTGTGAGATCCCTTTGTAACTCTTCACAGTCTTGAGTAGTTTTGTATCACCTACAAATTTTGCCACTTCTCTGTTTACCTCCTTTTCCAGATCATTTATGAATAGGTTGAACAGCACAGATCCCAGTATAAATCTTTGGTGAACTTCACTATTTACCTCTTTTCATTGTGAAAGCTGACCATTTATTCCTACCCTTTGGTTTCCTATCATTTTAACCAGTTACTGCTCCAGGAGAGGACCTTCCCTCTTATTTCATGACTGCTTAGTTTACTTTAGAGCCTTCAGAGAGGGACTTTGTCAAAGACTTTCTTAAAGTCTAAGTACACTATATCCACTGGATTCCCCCTTGTTCACAGGTTTGTTGGCTCCCTCAAAGAATTCTAAAAAATTGGGGAGTCATGATTTCCCTGCACAAAAGCTGTGTTGATTCCTCCCCAAAATATAATGTTCAGCTATTTATCTGACAATTATATTATTTACTATTGTTTCAACCAATTTGCCTTGTATTGAAAATGGGCTTACTGTCATGTAGTTGCCAGCATCACCTCTGGAGCCTTTTTTTAAAATTAGTGTTACCTTGGTTTTCTGCCAGTCATCCGGTACAGAGGCTGATTTAAGCTATAGGTTACACACCACAGTTAATAGTTCTGCAGTTTCATTTTTGAATTCCTTCAGAACTCTTGGGTGAATAGCATCTGGTCCTGGTGACTTATTACTTTTAAATTTATCAGACTGTTCCAAAAACTCCTCTACTGACACCTCAATCTGGGACAGTTCCTCCGATTTGTCACCTAAAAAGAATAGCTCAGGTGTGGGAACCTCCTTCACATCCTCAGCCGTGAAGACAGATGCAAAGAATTCATTTAGTTTCTCTGCAATGGCCTTATCTTCCTTGAGTGCTACCTTTAGCACCTTGATTGTCCAGTGTCCCCACTGACAGTTTGGCAGGCTTCCTTAAAAAAATTACTTTAAAAAAATTGATGTTAGTTTCTGTGTCTTTAGTTAGCTGCTCTTCAAATTCTTTCTTGGCCGCTTTTCTTATTCTCTTACATTTGACTTGCCAGAGTTTATGTTCCTTTCTATTTTCCTCACTAGGATTTGACTTCCAGTTTTTAAAGCAGGGATCATCAACCTTTGGCACCTGGCACGTCAGGATAAAGCCGCTGGTGGGCTGGGCCAGTTTGTTTATCTGGAGCGTCTGCAGGCATGGAGCCCTGCAGCTCTCACTGACTGTGGTTCACTGTTCCCAGCCAATGGGAGCTGTGGGAAACAGTGGCTAGCACATCCCTCAGACCGCACCGCTTCTCGCAGCTCCAGTTTGCCAGGAATGGTGAACCATGTCCAGTGGGAACTGCGAGGCTCCATGCCTGCGGACACTCCAGATAAACAAACCAGCCTGGCCTGACAATAGCTTTACTCTGACGGGCCAGGTCCCAAAGGTTGCTGACCCCTGTTTTAAAGGATGCTTTTTTGCCTCTAATCACCTCTTTCACTCTGTGTTTTTCCATGGGGGCATTTTTTGCTTTTTGGTCCTTCCACAATTCTCACAGACTCTCTTTTCTATGTAGAAACCATGTTCTTCTGGACAGAAGGCCCCACAGGTACACTGTTACATCTCACCTCCGCACCAGTTGTTCTGTCCAGGTCTTTGCATCCATTCTGTGATAGGGTACACAATCTGCCTGTTTCTGTTTGCTCCCCTTAATCTCCTCAGTTCCTGGTCCTTCACTTTATTCTCAGATATGCCTTGCATCTTGAAATGTAATTTTCATCCCAGATGTCTCCATGGTTTTATTAAGGTTTTGCTCTGAGTTTTTGTTTGGTTTATTTGAGACACAATCTGTTTGAGCCCTTTCAATCATTCACTCATTTGTTCTCATAGTCTGTCACTTTTGAAAGTCACTTGATTGTAGGATGCTCTCCTAAAGCTCTTCCTGATCATTTCTACATTCCACAGCAAGTTTAAGTCCAACTCAATTCTTTCCTCTGGTTTCTATGTATTCTAAGCATTTCTTTAAATCAGATTTATCATCCAATGGGTGTTCTCACCAGCATATCCTGTTTGACTTCTGTTAGGCAAGATCTCTATTTTGAGGCTAAAATTATGCCTTCAGCTACAGTGATGTCAACTGGATTGCAGGGGTGTATCACAGAGCAAAATCTAGCTGTAAAGGTTGTGTTCAGAGGTGAACAATTTAAATTTAAATTTAAATAATTTAAACCCAAACTGAGGTAAGAGGTAACATTCTGTTACTTGTGGCACCTTAGAGACTAACAAATTTATTTGAGCATAAGCTTTCGTGAGCTACAGCTCACTTCATCAGATGCATATAGTGGAAAATACAGTGGGGGGATTTTATATACACAGAGAACATGAAACAATGGGTGTTATCATACACACTGTAACGAGAGTAAATACAGCATTTACATGACATTAATGTTAGACTCACTTAGACTCATCTCTGAATTTGGTCCCATAATTTGTTATGGTGTAGGTCTTCTATCAACTCTTGTCGCATAGTGCCAAGATAATATTATGGGATGTCAATTCCCATTCCAATTTTGTACCCTTTCCTTATGTTACTCATTTGCATCTTGCTTATAAATGAAGTATCATTTTCACACATTTCTTTATAACATATATAACCTGTACTGATGGCTTCAGCCCAGAATTTTTTACTTAGTGCCTAGCTCTGCTGCACAGTAAGCTATCTGATAATCAATGATTTTGGCTTTGGCAATTTTTAATTATATTCTGATTTAAAAGCATTTGATTCTTCTGGTTAGACAAAATCCAGCATGCCTAATGACATGTAATCTTTCTAAATGGAAGGTAGGAAGCTAATTAAGGTGTAGTACTGTGCAATTTTTTTTGCCAGCTTTTAGAAGTTGAATATTCATAATATTTCTAACCCCTTGGCAGACGAGGTACACTGAATAGTTATCACCAGAAACATGTGTGGACTGGGGAATGTACCTCTTTCTTGCATCCATGGTGTTAATTCTCAGAGATTTCCGCATTTCTCTATTGAAACACAGTGGACTACTTTTCCCATTAACAAAACTAGAATCTTATTTGACAAGGGGCTATTCCCATATGGCTTCTTTTATTGCCTGCCCTGACTTTATGCTTATCACATGGAAGATGTAATTTCTCTCTTTACATGCAGGATCCTCAACAATATTAAAGACATAGATGCTTCCTATTTGTTTAGATATATTCCTATGGAAATGCTTGTAAAAATAAATATGCTCCTTGAAGGATGCCACGTCTGTTTGTGATTGCTGTTCTGTCACTGCCCTTTAGGGAAAACATCTGTGATGGCCGACACCAGCTGCATCTCCCTGTTCTACTTCTGCTTGGAATTAGCATGGACCACGTAGACATGTGCCTTTTGTGATTTCTTTCCTAAGGGTCTTGTAAACATCATTGTATTCAGCAATATCTCTTTAATTGCGATCTGTCTTCACTGATAACTTTGCTGAACTTCTGGAGTGGAATATAGTATCTTTGGCAAATTACAGTGCCTGTCACTCATTGTTGTACACATTGGACTGTAGTGATTTTTTTTTTGGTGGAAAGTGGACAAGTCTGAGTCGCCATGACAAACAGCTGCACTGCTCTGGCTGTGCCCAGTTGCCATAAAACTTGGCTGACTGATCTGCTGAAGATTCCTTTAGTGTTGGCGAATCCCTGTGTTTTGGTGGACTGTTGACACCCCAGCATGAGGGTTGGGGAACGGGTCAATGATGGGCTCTAGCAATCCCCTAATGGCATGTCGCAGGGCGACAGCTCACCGCTGTGACACCTTCTGCTGGTTGTCCAGGGAATTAGCTCTTTTCATCCAGGAGCTCCTTCTGCCGTTTGGTGTCTCACCTGCCACTGGTCCCATGCCCCAGTGTTTCGCCTGCCACTGGCCCCATGCCCCTCCCGGTGCCCTTCTAGATTAGGGTTCTGCCCCCTGGCAGTACCCCCTCAGTCTGGGTTCCCCGGGGGAACCCCCAACCCCCATCCCTCCCTTGCTTCAGCAAGTACTGTCAGTCATCATCTAGCCCCCACTCCCTGGGGCGGACTGCAGTCTGTACCATTCATAGTGATCAATGGCTCCATGTCTAGTTGGCAGCCGGTATCAAGTGGAGTGCCCCAGGGGTCGGTCCTGGGGCCGTTTTTGTTCAATATCTTCATAAATGATCTGGAGGATGGTGTGGATTGCACCCTCAGCAAGTTTGCAGATGACACTAAATTGGGAGGAGTGGTAGATACGCTGGAGGGTAGGGATAGGATACAGAGGGCCCTAGACAAATTGGAGGATTGGGCCAAAAGAAATCTGAGGAGGTTCAACAAGGACAAGTGCAGAGTCCTGCACTTAGGACGGAAGAATCCCATGCACCACTACAGACTAGGGACCGAATGGCTCAGCAGCAGTTCTGCAGAAAAGGACCTAGGGGTTACAGTGGACGAGAAGCTGGATATGAGTCAACAGTGTGCCCTTGTTGCCAAGAAGGCCAATGGCATTTTGGGAGGTATATATAGGGGCATTGCCAGCAGATCGAGGGACGTGATCATTCCCCTCTATTCGACATTGGTGAGGCCTCAACTGGAGTAGTGTGTCCAGTTTTGGGCCCCACACTACAAGAAGGATGTGGAAAAATTGGAAAGGGTCCAGTGGAGGGCAACAAAAATGATTAGGGGACTGGAACACATGACTTATGAGGAGACGCTGAGGGAACTGGGATTGTTTAGTCTGCAGAAGAGAAGAATGAGGGGGGATTTGATAGCTGCTTTCAACTACCTGAAAGGGGGTTCCAAAGAAGATGGACCTAGACTGTTCTTAGTGGTAGCAGATGACAGAACAAGGAGTAATGGTCTCAAGCTGCAGTGGGGGAGGTTTAGGTTGGATATCAGGAAAAACTTTTTCACTACGAGGGTGGTGAAGCACTGGAATGCATTACCTAGGGAGGTGGTGGAATCTCCTTTCTTAGATGTTTTTAAGGTCAGGCTTGAGAAAGCCCCGGCTGTGATGATTTAGTTGGGGATTGGTCCTATTTGAGCAGGGGGTTGGACTAGATGACCTCCTGAGGTCCCTTCCAACCCTTATATTCTATAATTCATCATTGGTTAGGGGGGTTGGACCAGCTGCCTCTATCTAGGTCTGGGCTGCTCCTCTGCCACCTTAGTACTCTTTCCTGGGCCTTTACCTCAGCCTGGGGCTCTGCTAGGCCGGCACTCCCCAGCTCCCTCTGCCCTTCCCCAGCACTGCTCTGCCCTAGGTACCCTCCTCAGCTTCTCAGGCAGCCAGGTCCTCCTCTCTCCATGTAGCTAGAGAGAGTGTCTCCCTCAGTTCCTGGCTAACAGCCCTCTTATAGGGCCAGCTGTTGCCTGATTTGTGCGTGGCCCCACCTGTGGCTATTTCCTCCAATCAGCCTAGGTTTCCTCTGGCTACAGCCCTCTCTTAGGGCTGTTTTAAGCCCTTCGAGGTATGGCCCTTTAGGGATCAAACCAGCCCAGAAATACATCTTTGCACCTTTTTAGGGTCTGCACCAAGCCTAGTTCAGCCAGACTTCTGCACGGCTGCCTGTTGTCTTGTGCTGATTCTCCAACCTCCATGCAAATCCATGCAAAGGGAGTGGCAGGGTTCCCATGGGCAGAGATGCCCACAGAAATTTCATCTATGTGAGCCTTTGCCAGTGGGTGCTAGTGTAGAAAGGGGGGATTCAGCCCATGGGATTTTCTTCTCGTCAACATTTCACTTGAGGGCTGGTCCCTCGTCGTTCGTGTATCTATCAGTTCATTGGAAAATCTCAGTGGTATTTCTGTCATTCAAAAGTAACCATGGACAATGTTTAATCAGCTATAGATGAAAAAGCCATACTCTGATGTTCATTACAGAGACAATTTAAAATTCATGAATAACCCCCCTTCTTTTAAAGTTAGTTACAGTTGCTTTCATCAGTAGACTAAACCATAAAAACACAAAACAAATGCCCCCTCCCCCAGGAAATACAAAGTTAAGGATTAAAAGATTGCACAGTCAAGCACTCTTCAGTTAGGAACAGCCAGAATAAATGAGACTCATTTTGAACCCCGAAATGTCACACCGATGCAACCTTCACTCAGCCCCCTTGTGCATAGAGCCTTTAATCACATGCAGAAGTGGCCAGCTGTGAAAAATTAGGTATCCATGACTTGTCCAGTATTACATAGGAACTCTGTGGTGGATACAGGGCCAGAATCCAAGTCTCCAGGTCAGAATTCAACTACCCTAAACACAAAGCTATCCTTTTGCTTCCAGTAGTCCCTGCCTCGTTCAGTACAAACCTTCCAGCTTCTGAAAAAAATGAAGCAAGGGTCCTACAGTCAACAGACTCCTTTACCACACAGTCCTGATTCATCCCCAGAGCATCCCACCCTGTGCACTGAATGAAACAGGGGTCCCGTGTAAAAAAGAACATGGGGCCATGTAATTAAAGGCTGTCTCATGATGTATAAAGGGGCTGAATGAAGGTAGCGTAGATGTGACACTTGGGAATTCAAACCAGACCAGTGTGGGGTTATGTCAGTGCCTGCCTTCAATGCTATGTTTCTATGGCTCACAACTTGCACACCAACAGCCAGCAGACAAGCATGCAGGTCACATCCTGGCTTCCACCGCTCCGTGACTGTTTGCCAAGTGGCCCCAGCACCTTCCCAGTTCTGAGTTTCCACAAAAGGTGTCTCCCTGCTGTGTCCAGCCTGGTCCTGGAGCACTCTGAGAAGTTGTGAAGTTCTCTGCCCCTTTAAAGAACAGGGACATCAGCTTGTTATCTTGACTGGAGTTACTAATTGCTTAGTAAATCCAAGCACTGGGCTGGTATAGATAAAAAATAAAACAAGGCTATTCAGTTAGAAAGGGAGAGGTTTTAAGCGAGTTCAAGTAAAGGGATAAAGATCGGAAGGGTTACAAACAAACAAAAAGTGAACATTCACTTTCTAATGGCTAAGTCCCAACTTAACAAGTTCCAGTCCTTGTTCAAGGTATTTTCCTCACCAATCTTCCTTTTCCAGCAATGGCTGACTAGCTCTTAGCCAGGATCCCCACAGAGACTCAGGAGCTGGATTTCCTTGTCTCAAGTAGAGGGGTAACTTATGGGTTCTCTGCCCTTCTCTTTATAGTCCAGTGAATCTTGGAAAAGTATCTCTCTCAAAGTTCATTCAAAAGGCAGGAAGGTTCCCTCGGGATGCAGTGTCTCCACCCCCAAACAGATTGTTAAGTGATCACTTCCTCACACCCCACTTTCTGTCCTGAATGCAAATGTGCTTTTCTTTGTCGGTGGTCACACCTTGCTGAATTTACATTGAAGGCACATTCAAGCAAGCAGAACCTCATTCCTTTGTCAGGAAAAATCCTGTTGATAAACTCCCCCAGATGTACCTGATTTAAACACATTTTAGTCATAATTCCAGCACATCTGTATAATCCTTTGTGGGTTGACTGTACAGACGTCACACAAGATTATCAATGATCAGGGACCAAGTATCAGAGGGGAAGCCGTGTTAGTCTGTATCCACAAAAACCACGAGGAGTCCAGTGGCACCTTAAACACTAACAGATGTATCTGGGCATAAGCTTTCATGGGTAAAAAACCTACTTCTTCAGACTCCATGCATCTGAAGAAGTGGGGTTTTTACCCATGAAAGTTTATGCCCAAATAAATCTGTTAGTCTTTAAAGTGCCACCGGACTACTCATTGTTTTAATGATCAGGGAGTTTTTAATTTTCCAATGATATATTACATGCCACCTTTTGGTTAAATATCCTGACAACACTGTGTTAGGTGTAATGATTATGTCTGGCCTGGCATGAGCTGCTGACACAAAGTAGTCAACCACCAAAGGCCTCTGTGTTTCACTTGGCAATGCTCTTTCTGGCACATCCTAACTACAGAGTGCTTGACTTTGCAACCATTTAATCCTTAACTTTGTATATCCTAATTGGTCATGGTTTCATTTATTGATAAGAGCAACCTTAATTAACATTAAACTTAACACAAAACGCAATTTTTGTTTGTGAATTTCCTTAGTTTAATGGAAAAAAATATTTTATGTGTGTGCCATTTAAATCATGAAACACTTATACATTGAAGACAATGAATGTGTATTTATTGCCATTGTTATCTTTGTGAAGCTTCATATTTCACCACTTTATGCCATGCTGGATGCATTTTACAGCATATTCTAAATGACATCTTTTCTAAAAAAAATTGCTTAACAGGGTAGAGTATTCTTATCTATAATTTTCTGCTTTCTTAAAAAGGTAAATACTCAGAAAGTCATAACCCCCAATTTGTAAGCAGCAGTCTGCAAAAAATCTGCACGAAGTGGAGCTGGAAGTTTTTATCTTATTTTCATGTAACCATGTTTTGATGAAAATAACAAACCATGACCCTTTGAAAAGAAACAAACCCCCAGGACAAACCCAAGGAAGCACAGCAGGAGCTTATCCAAATACAGTCTGCTTTCCTGACTGCACCTCCTGGGACCCTGCTCTATAATAATGTTATGGTTGTCTGGGGGAAATCAGTTATCAAAGGCAGCCATTGCTATGACAACCAGAGCAATAGTGACTCTGCAAGTATGCAAATAAACTAGAAGGAGTAAGTGGCTGATTATTTCTCATGTCCCAATGTTATTGCTTACACAGGAGCCTGGGGTTAGAAAATGTTCACTGGAGGGTGGGGGAGGGAGGAGGAATCAGGCTTTTTCAAAGCTCCAGTTTCCCCAAATTTCCTAAAAAATCACAACATATAAACCTAAAACACACACTGGAAATCACTCCACATACACACTAATCAGTGGCTGAAATTTAGTTCAAATGCCCCACGGCACGTTTACAGAAAAGGGTTTAAAAAACAGTGAGAAAACTCTGATGCAGTCTTAACTATGATCTCACTGCTCCAAGACCATAATGTAAATCTTATAATACAATGCCCTCTTTGCCCCTTCTCTCCCTCTCTCTTGCAGCTGCTACTTTCTTCATTTTAAATAAAAGTGTGGAAAGATGAGGGAATAGATAAAAAGTTGCATGGAGAGAAAAAATGGAAATTACCTGTGTATATTACACTGAAGGGCTTTGCTCAGGTTTTAGAGACACATTATGCTAGGTGCTTACAAACCTGTCAGACATCATTTTGGCCAACACCAGAAACTGAACCATAGACCTCCCGAACTGAAAGCATAAGCCTCTAGAGTTTGAGCCAAAGAGTCACCCTCTGAAACTAAGAGTTGCAATAGAGCCATATCCTCTGCACTGGACACCGAGGGGCATACATAACACACACTGACCAGTGTGTTCCACAGGCAGCTATTAAAAGACAGTCCATCCCTTACAGTCTAGGGTCTTGAACTTGCATTGAGCTCTGTACAGGTAGACCTCTATACCTGCACAGATCATAGCCTAGGTTATTATCCAGTATCTATCTGTAATGCAGATAGTAATCTATACTGATTCTCCACCCATGTTACTTGGAACTGAAAAATCAATTTGCATAAGAGTAACTCTCCTTTTTATAGAAGGAAAAGGTTGGTCTGTATGAAACAATAGTAGGGGGTTAGTTTTGTTTTTCTGTTTTTTGTTTTGTTTTGTTTGTTTGCTCGTTTAAACATCCGCCGTACTTAATGCTATATTTACAAGTTAAAATTCAAGAATCTCTGCTTATAAGATGGAGTAAGTCCAGGTACATCAAGAAATATCATTTTCTCTATGTATTATGGGACTGTCAATAAAGTTGTACAACCCAGACCCTCATTAGATCATGCAAAAGTCACTTGGTTCAGTGGCTACTCACATGCATAAAGATGAGTGTGTGCCTAAAGATGGGATTTACAAAGTAGCATAAGAGAGTTAGGAGCCCAAATCACAGAAAAATAATATGTTGTATTTGTCTTTGATTAGCTTGCGTCTCAGAGAAAGTTGGTAGGACCTCCTGCTTGGTTTGAACTTTTAGCCTAGTGGGAAAATGACTTATTGATGGCTTAAGCACAGCTCAATGAATGTTGCTGGTATGTTATCTTCTATGCCAAAGACTTCACTTGAAGGTTGTGGATGTGTATAATGTTATTATGTGATTTCAATTGTTCAGTGCACATTTTTGGTGCGTATATTATATCTGGATTGTTGGCTGAGAGAAGTTTGTACTTACATATTCTAGGTATAATCTCATTGCCATCTTTAGTCTTCTTACTTCTTTCAGAATATAGTGTAATAATAACATTCCCCTGGTATCTGCTGTCATTTATGCATGTGCCTATCTCAACACACGTGAGAAGCCCCCCTGAAGCCATAAGTAAAGATAAATATGTGGGTAGTTATTTTCAGGATCTGAACTTTAATCACTACATATTTATGCATTTTAATTTTCTGCTGTACTGTCTTGCTGTCTTGCTTTCAATGTTTCTGTCTATCATATCTATCATATCTTCTGCTTGTTGTAACAGCATCACTCCATCTTAATTTCAAATGTAGTCATCCTACTATAATCAATGCCTGTTATGAAATGCTTTCTCACTATTCAGGTCTAGCTTATAGAATTTTTGCCATTTGTTATAATATCCTGTTATCTTTTATATCTCTTACTTAAGATTATACCTTTCCCTCACAACCCCCTGTTATCTGTAATGTGTCATGTTTTATATCTGTTCAAATGATAATTTTGTATTTAGAATTTTAACTGCCTACCAAATGTAAATGAGCACTCAGCCAATTGTAAAGGTTTTTCCATAAATCACAAAGTTTCATTGAAATTCCAATGAAGCTAAGAGCTGGATTCAAAACAGTTATAAACCATAGAACCAACAGAATGAAACATTGTTTATGGTTTTTAAAAGTGTGCTTAGTATGCTTTTTCACTCTAAAGAAACTTCAGCTTCAGGATGTTCTCAGTCAATAGAATAATAATTGGAGGCCTACATTTTAAAACATAGTTAGTGATTTTGGGTGCCTCAACTTTTCTTTGCACAACTTGAGACACTTTAAAAAGGCCTGATTGTTGGAGGCCAGGTGCTCCATGTAAGTGTCTTGCGAAAAAGCATGGATCACCCTTTTCCATACACATCCACTCCTTCACATGGATTAGCTTTCTGCAGTCTTTTGCACTCCTGGTTTAACCAGGAATTCTTCTTTTTTTAAAATGACTTCAATTGTCAAATATGTTTGCTCAGTTTCCCAGAAATGTTCAGGAAAAAATCTCTTTCACCTGGAGAATGAACCTTAAAACCTTGAAAATGTGAAAATACAGTTAGTTACAAGTTGTAGGGAAATTAATTTTGGTCCTTTAATGGAACATTGATTGGACCTTTAAAAATGGAGGGGCCAGATGCTCAAAAAAGACAAAGACCCAAAAGCTTCTACTTAGGCAACTAAATAAGTATAAACTGTTGGATGCTGAACTCTTTTGAAAGCCTGAATCAGAGATCTCTCCAAAATAAGTTCTTCCCTTCTCTTCCTCCTCCTGCTTCTTATAAGCGCCTTTTTCCACTTCCCGTCATGGCTTACAACTTGAACTCTGAGCTCTAGTGATATACAGTAGAACTCATAGAATGGACTAGAGTTACAACTAATAGTAATTTTTATCATTAAAGGCAAACTTGAAGCAGAATCTAAACTTTGCACGTGGCTTAGAACTGGGCAAGATTTTTCATACAAAACATTTTTTTGCGATAAAGTGCAGATTCACATTGACTGCAGCATGTCACAAATCTGTTTTGAATCCAAATTACTTTAGTCAAAACAAGAAAATTCATAACCAAAAAAGAATTGCAATGTTTTGTTTCAATATTTGTAGAGGAAACTTTTTGTTTTTTCAATTCAAAATGACTTTTCATTTCAAAATTTCCCTCAGTTTTATTTTAAAAACATTGTTTCAGTTCAAACTATTTAAAACTTATTTGTTTACCAAAAATGTGTTAAATTTGTAAAAGTTTTGTTTTGATTCAACCCAAACAATTTATTTATTTATTTATTTTTGGGGGTGGGGAATAAGGGAGATCAGCCAGTGAAGTGAAATTTTTTTACTCACACAGCTCTAATCCGGCTCCTATCTCTGTAACGGCTCAACCAAAACCCAGATCCAGACTCCCCTGAGGTGTATGTAAATTGATTATAGAGCCAATTTTTTTTCACTACCAACCGTCTCTAACCATCATAGTTGGACTAGTAATGAAGTGCCCAATCCAGCGAACTCATGTAACTAATCTTTATACAAATAACAATCTCACTGAAATCAGTAGAATTATTTACGAGCAAGTCCTGGTTTTATTCATGAGCAAGGGTAGGGGGATGAGTTCAGTTCACTGTTCTTTATGGGGTTACATTATGTGTTAATTGCACATCTTTGGAAGCCTGCCAGGTTTGTTTTTGTTTGTTTTTTTGTTTGCTTGTTTTGTGATTGATTGCAAATTCTGAAAGTTTTGAGAATTGTAGCACCAATGAAAGTTACTTCAAAACAATGCATTTTCCAATAGTCACTATTCATTCATTAAAAAGAAAAGGAGTACTTGTGGCACCTTAGAGACTAACCAATTTATTTGAGCATGAGCTTTCGTGAGCTACAGCTCACTTCATCGGATGCATACCGTGGAAACTGCAGCAGACTTTATATATACACAGAGAATATGAAACAATACCTCCTCCCACCCCACTGTCCTGCTGGTAATAGCTTATCTAAAGTGATCATCAGGTGGGCCATTTCCAGCACAAATCCAGGTTTTCTCACCTTCCACCCCCCCACACAAATTCACTCTCCTGCTGGTGATAGCCCATCCAAAGTGACAACTCTTTACATAATCAAGTCGGGCTATTTCCTGCACAAATCCAGGTTTTCTCTCACCACTAACCCAGGAACTTATCCTTGCAACAAAGCCCGTTGCCAATTGTGCCCACATATCTATTCAGGGGACACCATCACAGGGCCTAATAACATCAGCCACACTATCAGAGGCTCATTCACCTGCACATCCACCAATGTGATATATGCCATCATGTGCCAGCAATGCCCCTCTGCCATGTACATTGGTCAAACTGGACAGTCTCTACGTAAAAGAATAAATGGACACAAATCAGATGTCAAGAATTATAACATTCATAAACCAGTCGGAGAACACTTCAATCTCTCTGGTCACGCAATCACAGACATGAAGGTCGCTATCTTAAAACAAAAAAACTTCAAATCCAGACTCCAGCGAGAAACTGCTGAATTGGAATTCATTTGCAAATTGGATACTATTAATTTAGGCTTAAATAGAGACTGGGAGTGGCTAAGTCATTATGCAAGGTAGCCTGTTTCCTCTTGTTTTTTCCTACCCCCCCACCCAGATGTTCTGGTTTAACTTGGATTTAAACTTGGAGAGTGGTCAGTTTGGATGAGCTATTACCAGCAGGAGAGTGAGTTTGTGTGTGTATGGGGGTGGGGGGGATGTGAGAAAACCTGGATTTGTGCAGGAAATAGCCCGACTTGATTATGTAAAGAGTTGTCACTTTGGATGGGCTATCACCAGCAGGAGAGTGAATTTGTGTGGGGGGGTGGAGGGTGAGAAAACCTGGATTTGTGCTGGAAATGGCCCACCTGATGATCACTTTAGATAAGCTATTACCAGCAGGACAGTGGGGTGGGAGGAGGTATTGTTTCATATTCTCTGTGTGTATATAAAGTCTGCTGCAGTTTCCACGGTATGCATCCGATGAAGTGAGCTGTAGCTCACGAAAGCTCATGCTCAAATAAATTGGTTAGTCTCTAAGGTGCCACAAGTACTCCTTTTCTTTTTGCGAATACAGACTAACACGGCTGTTACTCTGAAACCTGTCATTATGCAAGGCACTGCATTTAGCCGTATGGAGTGGAAATCTATCAACTGCATGAAAAAACTTGTACAGATACAGACAGACATCATCTTCCTTTCCAAATGCAAACAGATGGACATCGTACCAAAAGGACTGAAGGTAAAAAATCCATTACAATCTACATACCACACAGACTATGCTGACAGCTTGTGCCACACGCTCTCAAAGAAACTGCGGAATCACCTGATCAACATCCTCTACAGCAAACAGGGAAAGATTAAGAATGAGCTCTCAAAAATGGATACTCTCATAAAAAAACAACCTTCCACACAAACTTCCTTGTGGCTGGATTTTACTAAAACTAGACAAGCCATTTACAACGCACACTTTGCTTCTCTACAAAAGAAAAAGGACACTAAACTTTCTAAACTACTACATGCTACAAGGGGCCACAGCAATGGTTCCCTCAACCCACCTAGCAATATTGTTAACCTATCCAACTATACTCTCAGCCCAGCAGAAGCAGCTGTTCTATCTCGGGGCCTCTCCTTCTGCCCCTCCACCCCCACGAACATGATACAGATCATTCTTAATCTTTCCCTGTTTGCTGTAGAGGATCTTGATCAGGTGATTCCGCAGTTTCTTTGAGAGCGTGTGGCACAAGCTGTCAGCATAGTCTGTGTGGTATGTAGATTGTAATGGATTTTTTACCTTCAGTCCTTTTGGTACGATGTCCATCTGTTTACATTTGGAAAGGAAGATGATGTCTGTCTGTATCTGTACAAGTTTTTTCATGCAGTTGATAGATTTCCACTCCATACGGCTAAATGCAGTGCCTTGCATAATGACAGGTTTCAGAGTAACAGCCGTGTTAGTCTGTATTCGCAAAAAGAAAAGGAGTACTTGTGGCACCTTAGAGACTAACCAATTTATTTGAGCATGAGCTTTCGTGAGCTACAGCTCACTTCATCGGATGCATACCGTGGAAACTGCAGCAGACTTTATATATACACAGAGAATATGAAACAATACCTCCTCCCACCCCACTGTCCTGCTGGTAATAGCTTATCTAAAGTGATCATCAGGTGGGCCATTTCCAGCACAAAGAGTTGTCACTTTGGATGGGCTATCACCAGCAGGAGAGTGAATTTGTGTGGGGGGGTGGAGGGTGAGAAAACCTGGATTTGTGCTGGAAATGGCCCACCTGATGATCACTTTAGATAAGCTATTACCAGCAGGACAGTGGGGTGGGAGGAGGTATTGTTTCATATTCTCTGTGTATATATAAAGTCTGCTGCAGTTTCCACGGTATGCATCCGATGAAGTGAGCTGTAGCTCACGAAAGCTCATGCTCAAATAAATTGGTTAGTCTCTAAGGTGCCACAAGTACTCCTTTTCTTTTTGCGAATACAGACTAACACGGCTGTTACTCTGAAACCTATTCATTCATTATTCTCCACTTCCAAAAAATTCATTTATCCAGTCAGAGAGATGAGGCAATGGAATGTGACTTGGGTAAGCAATAAGGGTAGTCAGGAATTTTTTGACAAAACTTTTTTTGTCAGCAAATGCTAATTAATTGAAACTAAAACTTTTTATGGGAAAGGGTTACTTTTGAGAAATTTTCCAGGTCAAAAAAGTATCTGAAATTGTCCAACACGTTTTATTTTGATATCTTTGAAATGAAAAAAAAATCTGGTTTTGTCTCAAAGCAACATTTAAAATAAGTTAAAAAAAAAGTCAACATTGAAACAAAACCTTTCCAAATTAACACAAGAAAAGGTTTCAACTGACCAGTTTTTCACATTTTCAGTTCCTAAATTTTTTTGAGATTTTGACCTTTCATCCTGATTTGGGACAGGACATGTTTTTGATATTTTGAAAATTTTCCTGTGGCAGAAAAACCATATCCTGCCCAGGTCTACTGAGCAATCACACATCAAGAGTAACTAAGAGTGAATGGCTGAAATGATCCTTTCACAAATATTCTATTGGCTGAAATGTGTCCACATAAACTATTCTGCAAATAATTCATGTTGCCAACTCTTACAAGTCTTGCAATATTTGATGTTTTCCTTAAAGCCCCAAGTCCTGGAGTCCTCTTATTACAAGAAAATTCCAGCTTTCATTTTTTTTTAAGTAAATTTTTAACCTTTATGGCTGTGGAGAAAAGCTTGAAAATGTGGCCCAAGTGCACCCATAAATGCTCGGAGGCCAGAGGGCAAATAAAAAGAACCCACAATTTATTTATTTATTTTAAGTCTCATGATATTTGGAACCCTGACTCATAATTTTGAATGCCTGGATTTGACAATAATGTAACTGAACTACAAATATAGCCACAGCTATAAGTGTCACTTTGGGAATGATTTGCCAACATAATAAAGGCTACAGCTGAGATTTTCAGTCACTTAAGGAATGTGAATGCACAGTTCCCATTAAAATTAGGCAAGGAGCCTTCAAGGATTGGTAACTTGAAGTGCTGGATATCCGCAGTTCCATGTGGGAAAGGCAAATTTGATAGGTGGTGTGGTTTCCCAGCACCACAAGAATTTTCAAGGTTCAAAATATTTTTCCATACTGTATTGGGACACAGTCAAAATCTGAAAAATGTTCATGAAGCAATAAAAAAAATAATTAATAATTAAGATCAGGCTAGTCTCAATGTTTAGTTCTGATAAGTTTAAAACATTTGTTTTTTATTTCAGCCTTTTAAATATTTTTAAACCTTTTTTAGTATACATTAACTAAAATCTGTAAATGAAAAGTTATTTTGAACTGGAAACCCCATCCCCCCTTTTTTTAAGTCAAAATGGGACATTTTGAAACTTTCTTCCAAATGTTTTTTTTAATGGGATGATTTGTCAAAACTGACCCTTTCCAGTTTCCAGGCTGACAAAAAGAAAACACATTTCCTCTGAAAATACCCAACCAGCTCTAATGGAAACAGTGCTAGTGGGATGTTAACATGGATCATGACAATTCCATCTGTCATTCAACAGTGACCCCTACAGCAGACTGAAAAGAGTGTTCCTAAATTTTGAAGGGATTCCCACTCAGCGCTCCCTGGGTCTCAGGCTGTGGCAGAGTGGGAACAGAAGGGTGCGGGAAAATTGGGATATCTCCAGAGATCCTTGTGGGAGGCAGAAAATTCCCCAGACAAAATTAATCACTGGATTCTAAAATCATTAGATCATCTAGCCTGTCTTCCTGTATAAGACATACCTTAGAACTTTACCCAGCTACTCCTGCATTTAGTCCAATAACTTACATTTGACTAAAGTGTATCTTCCAGAAAGGCACTCAGTGGCACTCCAAATACTTCAAGAGATGGATTCAAAGGGGAAATTTTTCAATAGAGCCCACGGGGTTTTGATGCAGGAGTCCCATTGAAAGTGTTCCTAACTCCCTGTGGTACTTCTGAAAAAATCCCAAAATCTGTTATGTGGCCTGTAGCATGTAATGCCTGCTGAAATTAAGCTAATCCAATAGCACTTCAATCGTTTTACTTCTCTAAGATTTTTTATATAATCAGACTATTAATATAAATGCACATTGAAATGCTCTTTTGCTTGTCTACAGTGATTTTATTATATTGCACGCAAAAAAATGTATCTAATGCTGCTCCTATCCCTCAAAAGAGGAACTTAACCCTGGTGGTTGAGTTGAAGCTGTTTACAGATTGCTCAGATCTGACCTCTAGCTATGGGAGCATTCAATAAAGCTTATGTTCAAAACTCTACCAGTGCACTGGTGCACACAAACACAGCAGTAGAATTTCTGTTATCCACAACAGCGCACAGCTGCAGCTCCCAGAGCAGAACTGAGCCGTAAATCAGTACAGTACACACACACACACACATTTCTCTCTGTGATAACACTTCTCCAGGTTCTCAAGAGAGTTCTGAATTAAACCAAACCACTTTTTGCACCAGGATCATTTCCCTCTTTCCTTCTCTTTTCTATGTTTGTAGGGTGAACTTCACCCCTGTGCAGGGAGCCAGCACAAGTTCCCTCTAAATCCCATTTGAGGGATTAAGTGGGATTTGTGTGGTGCTCAGGCTTTGTGCTGTGTAGGAATTGGATAATATCTCCTTAAACAGGAGGATTCTTCCACCACCCCAGCTGCTGCCTCTTGGAGAAGTGGATTTACTACAGTGAGGGAAAACCCTCTTCTGTTGCTATAGTAAGTGTTTACACTACAGCAGTGCAGACACGGCGTTTGCTGTGCAGACTTATCCTAAAGCAGATGGCTATTGAAAACAATCCTTAAAGTATTGTGTACAATTGAAAGGCCAGTTTCATGGACTTCAGATGGAGCTGTACTGCTTTACACCAGCTGAGGATTTGGTCCTTTCTATTACTAAATTATTTACAGCAGCTCCCAATTAATCCACGGAGTAACTCAGTGGCGAGACACCAGCAAGAGTTGCCGGATATTTTCAAGGTCGATTCAGTGTGCGTCTGCTTCCTATTTATCACCTTAGCTAGGAATGCAGAACTCAAATAGGCGTAAAGAGCAAATCAGAGCAATCTCTATCCAGGAATCTTCTGGTCTTGCATCATCCTTTAAAGTAACCATTTGAACTTAATTATAAACCTGTGAGGTGCTACATTACAATCCTTTATTCACCTGACACAGGGAAGAAAGGTAAGCAGCAGAATACGGACCCTGGACTTCAGAAAAGCAGACTTCGACTCCCTCAGGGAACTGATGGGTAGGATCCCCTGGGGGAATAACATGAGGGGGAAAGGAGTCCAGGAGAGCTGGCTGTATTTCAAAGAATCCCTATTGAGGTTACAGGGACAAACCATCCCGATGTGTTGAAAGAATAGTAAATATGGCAGGCGACCAGCTTGGCTTAACAGTGAAATCCTTGCGGATCTTAAACATAAAAAAGAACCTTACAAGAAGTGGAAGATTGGACAAATGACCAGGGAAGAGTATAAAAATGTTGCTCGGGCATGTAGGAATGAAATCAGGAGGGCCAAATTGCACCTGGAGCTGCAGCTAGCAAGAAATGTCAAGAGTAACAAGAAGGGTTTCTTCAGGTATGTTGGCAACAAGAAGAAAGCCAAGGAAAGTGTGGGCCCCTTGCTGAATGAGGGAGGCAACCTAGTGACAGAGGATGTGGAAAAAGCTAATGTACTCAATGCTTTTTTTGCCTTTGTCTTCACGAACAAGGTCAACTCCCAGACTGCTGCGCTGGGCAACACAGCATGGGGAGTAGGTGGCCAGCCCTCTGTGGAGAAAGAAGTGGTTCGGGACTATTTAGAAAAGCTGGACGTGCACAAGACCATGGGGCCGGATGCGTTGCATCCGAGAGTGCTAAAGGAGTTGGCGGCTGTGATTGCAGAGCCATTGGCCATTATCTTTGAAAACTCGTGGCGATCGGGAGAAGTCCCGGATGACTGGAAAAAGGCTAATGTAGTGCCCATCTTTAAAAAAGGGAAGAAGGAGGATCCTGGGAACTACAGGCCAGTCAGCCTCACCTCAGTCCCTGGAAAAATCATGGAGCAGATCCTCAAGGAATCAGTCCTGAAGCACTTACATGAGAGGAAAGTGATCAGGAACAGTCAGCATGGATTCACCAAGGGAAGCTCATGCCTGACTAATCTAATTGCCTTCTATGATGAGATTACTGGTTCTGTGGATGAAGGGAAAGTAGTGGATGTATTGTTTCTTGACTTTAGCAAAGCTTTTGACACGGTCTCCCACAGTATTCTTGTCAGCAAGTTAAAGAAGTATGGGCTGGATGAATGTACTATATGGTGGGTAGAAAGTTGGCTAGATTGTCGGCCTTAACGGGTAGTGATCAATGGCTCCATGTCTAGTTGGCAGCCGGTATCAAGTGGAGTGCCCCAAGGGTCGGTCCTGGGGCCGGTTTTGTTCAATATCTTCATAAATGATCTGGAGGATGGTGTGGATTGCACTCTCAGCAAATTTGCAGATGATACTAAACTAGGAGGAGTGGTAGATATGGTGGCAGGTAGGGATAGGATACAGAAGGACCTAGACAAATTGGAGGATTGGGCCAAAAGAAATCTGAGGAGGTTCAACAAGGATAAGTGCAGGATCCTGCACTTAGGACGGAAGAACCCAATGCACCGCTACAGACTAGGGACCGAATGGTAGGCAGCAGTTCTGCAGAAAAGGACCTAGGGGTGACAGTGGACAAGAAGCTGGATATGAGTCAACAGTGTGCCCTTGTTTCCAAGAAGGCCAGTGGCATTTTGGGGTGTATAAGTAGGGGCATTGCCAGCAGATCGAGGGACGTGATCGTTCCCCTCTATTCGACATTAGTGAGGCCTCATCTGGAGTACTGTGTCCAGTTTTGGGCCCCACACTACAAGAAGGATGTGGATAAATTGGAGAGAGTCCAGCAAAGGGCAACAAAAATGATTAGAGGTCTGGAACACATGACTTATGAGGAGAGGCTGAGGGAACTGGGATTGTTTAGTCTGCAGAAGAGAAGAATGAGGGGGGATTTGATTGCTGCTTCCAACTACCTGAGAGGTGGTTCCAAAGAGGATGGTTCTAGACTATTCTCAGTGGTAGAAGATGACAGGACAAGGAGTAATGGTCTCAAGTTGCAGTGGGGGAGGTTTAGGTTGGATATTAGGAAAAACTTTTTCACTAGGAGGGTGGTGAAACACTGGAATGCGTTACCTAGGGAGGTGGTGGAATCTCCTTCCTTAGAAGTTTTTAAGGTCAGGCTTGACAAAGCCCTCGCTGGGATGATTTAATTGGGGATTAAGCTTTGAGCAGGGGGTTGGACTAGATGACCTCCTGAGGTCCCTTCCAACCCTGATATTCTATGATTCTATGTTTCTATGATTCACCTCTGCCTAGAGATCAATAGCACCAAGAGAAAGGAATGTTGTCATTAGTCTGGCTCTTCTGGAACCATGTTTTGTGGCCTTTCAAGCAGGGAGGGATAGGTCAGTGGTTTGAGCATTGGCCTGCTAAACCCAGAGTTGTGAGTTCAATCCTTGAGGGGGCCATTTAGGGATCTGGGGCAAAAATTGGGGATTGGTCCTGCTTTGAGCAGGGGGTTGGTCTAGATGACCTTCTGGCGTCCCTTCAAGCCCTGATATTCTGTGATTCTAAGGCTAAATTGACATTTAAAAACTGTGCTGAGAACAGGACAGTAAAGTTAATTTGATGGGTCTGGACAGGTCAGGAAGGTGACTAATGACAAGTGTAGCTAAACACTGGCTCTGTGTGTGCACATCCCACATTTACTCACCTATGTTGGACAGCGCACCTATGTGCATAAGCAAAGTGTGCACCTCGCTTCGGGAGTCTGACCCACTCTGAGAGAAATGATAACACACAAATGCTGCTCTCCTCTTCTGTAGCATTCCAGAGGCTGCAACAGGGGAAAATGCACGCACAACTACACAGGCACAGTGATATGCAGCCTACCTGTCTCCTCTCCAAAGCTCACAGAGCGAGCAGCCGGGTCAGGGAGGGGAACAGCTGCTGTGGCAAGATAAGGCTATGCTGTCTACAAATCCGCCACAAATATGGCTATGGGGGCGTGTGAGGAGAAGCAGCAGCCAGAGGAAGCATAGTAACCAGCCCCTTACTGACTAGCTGCATAGGGCACTGTGCCTCCTTTTTTATGCAGTAGACTAGAGCACCGGGGAGGGAGATGTGCTGCCCAGGCCGAAAGTGTGACCACCCGCTGGCAGCACTCACTTCCCAAAGCTCTCAGGTATGTGTGTGTGTGTGTGTGTGTGTGTGTGTGTGTGCGCACACGCGTGTAAAGCACCTAGCATGGGCAATGTGCTATGTACCTATTGGACCAGCTGCTGGAACCAGCATAGTTCCAGTGGAGTCAGTGGGCCAGAACCCTTGCTAGTATAAATCAGCGCAGGCCCTCTGAAGTCACTGAAGTCCCCAGCTGAGGATCTGGCTCAGTAACAATCTATATACACGACTGTCCTCTGGATGTTGTTGGGAGGCCTCGGATATCTGTACAGACAGCATGAAATGATGGAAACAGTGACAAGCATGGCCGAAAGCTCCTTCTGGTCAGAAAATCACCAGAGTCAGTCAGCACTGGGATTTGTGGTCTGTCACAGCTCAGTTTTTTAATTCTCAGCCGTTTTTGGCTTTTACACTTTACCCATGCGATAGGTGGGCTTTCACCTAGTAATACTACTAATAATGATTAGGCTGTGCGGATGTATGGTTGTGCATCAGAAGACTTAAATCCCCATGTGTGTGGCCTGTGTAGACTGAGAGTCTTATCCTCACCCTCACTCCGGCCCCTTTTCACTGGGCAAAAGAGCCAGAGCAGCAGAAAGAGACTCTAGAAGGAGTGGTAGAAGTAGTACCAGGAACCCCAGCTATGGACCAGGGTGCCATTGTGTTAGCTTCTGTTTGAACACAGAAACTCTGGTTCTGGCTGGGGGAGGACTCCCCTGGTGCCAGCACTGTGGAGGACAGACATAAGGCTGCTTTCAGGGGACCCCCTCACAAGCTGTGCTGTCTGGGATGTGCCAGGGACAGGAGGGGCCTGCCAGGACAGGGCCACAGCATGCAGTGCAGCAGAAATTCTGGGCAGACCAGGGAATCTGTCATAACTTAGACAAGCCCCCAGGTCTGTATCAGTTATGTCAGGGGCTGCTCCAGCTCCCAGAACAGCCCAGGGTCAGCTGCACAGATAAGTCTCTAAACACCTCTCTTAGAGGTGCAGTATGGAAGCTCACCCAGCGGGTTTGGGTAACTCGACTGGCTGAATGCACCCAGGAGTCCCATGCTCTGCAGTGCTGATGCAGCTGCAATAACCAAGCAGATTGGGGAGATGCAGTTCCAGGGAGTAGTGGCTAGCGGGGAACATGATTTAAAGTGCTTGAGGGTCATCACAGCACAGGAACAGAGAGAGACCCAGGTTACAGGTCCGACAGTTCCCTTCACTTGAGAGCCAAAAATAACACAGCAATGAAGAGAAATCATTTCAGATCTGGGGATGCCAAAGGGTATGTCACCTGCCTGAACTCAGCACAGTCATAAATGGTGCAGGGATTGTCATCTTTGTGGACTTGCCTGGAGGTCCTGGGCTCTATTCAGCATAGAGTAGGAGGAACATTGTATTAGTCAGATGTCAAAATTAGTTCACTGGTGAGTGCTCACTGTAAATCAGAATGTCAGCCCACAGGAAAGCATCTCTGCTGAGGAAAGCACTTAAACACGAGACAGGAATAGTCGTAAGTGTGTGCCTAAGTGCCTTGCTGAACTCAGGCCTCACTTGTGTGTACAGCTGCTGACTCAGAAAAACTACTTACACCTGTATGAGTCTCCTGTGGCCATTCCCCGTAACTGGTTTAACTGAAGATTGACAGAGCAGGAAACATCAGGCAGGAGTCACTAATAGTCGCTAGAAACAAGACCCATAATGTGTGAGGAACACACAGGAGGGCAGTTAAGTCAGATAGAGTCTACTTGTGAATGACTTTAACAGCTGAAAGTAAACAATGCAACAGGCAGCAAAACAAATTCACCCTCTTGTCCATCCTAGTCTTAACAGGAGCAACTCACTCCCTCAGGGAGGTATTACCATCCATACCGTGTCTGTGAATCGTCGCCACAGACTGCTCTTACTGATGGCCCTTATCTTCACTTGGCATCTTCTGCTACATCACCAAGACCCACTGTCAAGCTGTGGCTAAAAACGGGGCCCTCTATAGATTTTCCTTCAATAAAAATGAAGAAAATCAATTTAATTTCCATGAATAGCGAAGCACTTCTGCAGAGCATTAATGAAATACTAAGTGGTGCTCTGGATGGAGGATACAAAATGCAGGCATGCATTTGGAGTGAACTGTGGGGCTGCTTCACTGTTAGTGTTGGGAAAACCTCAGGTCATAGAGGGGTTTGGTTCTAATAAGCACCCAACAGCCTCTGAGGTAATTTCTGGGGTTATCACCTCTTGAAGGGGAAAGAGTGTAATTTACGGGATTTAAAGTAATTAAAAACTCAGAGTTACTGGGGTAAGGCAAATCATGAGCCACTTAGTCCCTCCTCTATCTCTAAGAGCTCAAAGGGAATATTGGAATCATGATTATTTTTCCTTAGCTCTAGACAGCTGTGGAGGCTATATGCAGGAAGTTGGAAGCATTGCTGGTGGGGAATATTATAATAACACAGTGCTTACATAGCATTTTTCATCAGCAGGTCTCTAAGCACAGTACCAAGGAGATCAGTGTCATTATCTCCATTTTACAGATGGGGAAACCGAGGCACAGAGCAGCTGAAATGAACTTGCCCACTCCAAACTGTC
This sequence comes from Caretta caretta, assembly GCF_965140235.1. Taxonomy (NCBI): domain Eukaryota; kingdom Metazoa; phylum Chordata; order Testudines; family Cheloniidae; genus Caretta; species Caretta caretta. The sequence continues at coordinate 14,469,153 of NC_134209.1, forward strand.
TTATCTGTTCAGAATCTGAACAGTTTAGCTCAGGTTTCTCTATTAGATTCAACTACATGTAAAAGAAAGGAGACTCTGAGAATCAGGTCATTACAACGTGTGAGAGGACGTGCAGTCTAATACAGAATCAGGTCATTACAAAGTTAAAGCCAAAGGATGTGTAAAATAACAGCACTTTAATCAAGCACGGTTATTGACAAATATTACTACCTGTAACGAACAATGTAACAAATATGGCGAGTCCAACAGTGGTTGTGAGTGTGTGTGAGTTGGAAGAGAAAAAGCACAGGCCACACTTTCAAAAGAGCTCATCCCCCAGCAGTACCCATTGAGAACAATGGAGAATCCGAAGCCTCAGTCCCCATTGTTCTCAACAGGAACTGTGGCATGCTGAGTTTGGCTTTTATTTTAAATCTAGCCACTTCATCCGAGTGTCTAAATGGGAGCTGAGCGCTTTGAAAGATCTGGTCTAACATCAGCTAAGGAATGAAGAGTCCCAAGGGCATTCAGTCAGGTACAGAAATCTGGGTCCAGTTATCCTCTGCCTTATAGGAAGAGCGAGCCCCTGGCCTGTCTACTTTTTGTCTGCAGGCTTTGCTAGTGAATGCTTGTCACCTGTGACTGTCAAAGGCATAATGCAGGCTGCATTTTGGTACCCACCTAAAATGTATTCCAGGTGTGCCCTTGAATATAAATTATGTTCTTGGGTAGGCACGCTGAGTGAGAAAATGGATTATTAGAATAGATTGAAGAATAAAAGGGACTGACTGAAATTCATAAGCAAGAAAAATGCATGTCTACATACCAGGGTGTTTTATAAGCTGATGAGATTTCAGAAACAAGGGGTAAAAAAGGGGGTTTAAATAACAGAAACTGTTTCATGTTTGAGACACATAATTGCAGATGTAGCCCCTGTGGACATGACTGTGGAAAGATGGATTCTTCTATAAATGCTATTTAGGTTGTCAGTAATATTTGAAGAAGTTAATAGCTGGTTTCCAAAGGAGGCGAGGAGAGAAGGGGAGGGGGAATTAACTGGTGCTCTGCACTGTTGCAATGAGGAAAGTCAGTGAAAGATTTTTTGGCTCTGAATGCAGATATCTAAAATGGAGTTTAATAGCCCCAGGAGTTGCTGTTGGGTGACCCCATGTGGAAAGACTGCCCAGGGCTGGGGGGGAAATCTAGGTTTGCAGAGGAAAGGCATTATGGCTGTATAGATGGAAAAGACACATCAATTCAATTACATAAGGAAAGGCACAGAGTATGTTACTGCCTTACAGCACAGCCTAATCCAGAGCCCATGGTAATGTAAAGGCAGCAGCACCAAGGCAAGGCAATCATAATTTATATAATTGGAAAGCAAATACAGAAATCATGTTATTGTGATTGCCCACTAACTATTATAAATTGTAGAGGGACATTTACAGAAGTGCAACAAATAACTGATGAGTTCATTCCATTCTCAGTGCTAAACAATATGCACTCTAATTGTATGAAACACCTAAAATAGAGGTCACCAGTTATTTACCAAGGTGCACCCCATTCAAGATTTCACATGTACTTAATTCAGTGGAAGCACTGAACTTGCATTCCCACAGCAAACATGTACCATATATACTTGTTCATAAGCCATTTTTTTTGGAAAAAAGGGAAGCATCAAAGAGTGGGGGTTGGCTTATCAATGGGTCTACACCAAAATATGATGATTTTAAGATCTATTGAATTATTGAATTGAATATCTAATGGATTCACCAAGGGCAGGTCATGCCTGACTAATCTAATTGCCTTCTGTGACGAGATAACTGGCTCTGTGGATGAGGGGAAAGCAGTGGACATGTTGTTCCTTGACTTTAGCAAAGCTTTTGACACAGTCTCCCACAGTATTCTTGCCAGCAAGTTAAAGAAGTATGGGCTGGATGAAAGGACTATATGGTGGATAGAAAGCTGGCTAGATCGTTGGGCTCAACGGGTAGTGATCAATGGCTCCATGTCTAGTTGGCAGCCAGTATCAAGTGGAGTGCCCCAAGGGTCGGTCCTGGGGCCGGTTTTGTTCAATATCTTCATTAATGATCTGGAGGATGGTGTGGATTGTTCCCTCAGTAAGTTTGCAGATGACACTAAACTGGGAGGAGAGGTAGATACGCTGGAGAGTAGGGATAGGATATGGCAGGATCTAGACAAATTAGAGGATTGGCCCAAAAGAAATCTGATGAGGTTCAACAAGGACAAGTGCAGAGTCCTGCACTTAGGATGGAAGAATCCCATGCATTGCTACAGACTAGGGACTGAGTGGCTAGGCAGCAGTTCTGCAGAAAAGGACCTAGGGGTTACAGTGGACGAGAAGTTGGATATGAGTCAACTGTGTGCCCTTGTTGCCAAGATGGCCAATGGCATTTTGGGATGTATAAGTAGGGGCATTGTCAGCAGATCGAGGGACGTGATCAGTCCCCTCTATTTGACATTGGTGAGGCCTCATCTAGAGTACTGTGTCCAGTTTTGAGCCCCACTCTACAAGAAGGATGTGGAAAAATTGGAAAGAGTCCAGTGGAGGGAAAAAAATGATTAGGGGACTGGAACACATGACTTATGAGGAGAGGCTGAGGGAACTGGGATTATTTAGTCTGCAGAAGAGAAGAATGAGGGGGGATTTGATAGCTTCTTTCAACTACCTGAAAGGGGGTTCCAAAGAGGATGGCTCTAGACTGTTCTCAGTGGTAGCAGATGACAGAACAAGGAGTAATGGTCTCAAGTTGCAGTGGGGGAGGTTTAGGTTGGATATTAGGAAAAACTTTTTCACTAGGAGGGTAGTGAAGCACTGGAATGCGTTACCTATGGAGGTGGTGGAATCTCCTTCCTTTGACGTTTTTACGGTCAGGCTTGACAAAGCCCTGGCTGGGATGATTTCGTTGGGGATTGGTCCTGCTTTGAGCAGGGGGTTGGACTAGATGACCTCCTGAGGTCCCTTCCAACCCTGATATTCTATGATTCTATGATTACATTGTCGTTTTGTTTACCTGGAGCATTCGCCAGCACAGAGCCCCTCAGCTCCCAGTGGCCACGTTTCATGATTCCCAACCAATGGGAGCTGCAGGAAGTGGCGGCCAGCATGTCCCTAGGCCCGTGTCGCTTCCCACAGTTCCCATTGTCTGGGAATGGCAAACTGCGGCCACTGGGAGCTGAGGGGCTCCGTGCCTGTGGACGCTCCAGATAAACAGAAAAGGAGTACTTGTGGCACCTTAGAGACTAACCAATTTATTTGAGCATAAGCTTTTGTGAGCTACAGCTCACTTCATCAGATGCATACTGTGGAAAGTGTAGAAGATCTTTTTATACACACAAAGCATGAAAAAATACCCCCCCACACCCCACTCTCCTGCTGGTAATAGCTTATCTAAAGTGATCACTCTCCTTAAAATGTGTATGATAATGAAGTTGGGCCATTTCCAGCACAAATCCAGGTTTTCTCTCCTCCCCCCCACACAAACCCACTCTCCTGTTGGTAATAGCTTATCTAAAGTGACCACTCTCCTTACAATGTGTATGATAATCAAGGTGGGCCATTTCCAGAATAAATCCAGGGTTTACCAAGAACGTCTGAGGAGGGGGGGGGGGTGTAGGAAAAAACAAGGGGAAATAGGTTACCTTGCGTAATGTCTTAGCCACTCCCAGTCTCTATTCAAGCCTAAGTTTTTTGTTGTAATATTGCAACTTTCATGTCTGTAATCGCATGACCAGAGAGATTGAAGTGTTCTCCGACTGGTTTATGAATGTTATAATTCTTGACATCTGATTTGTGTCCATTTATTCTTTTACATAGAGACTGTCCAGTTTGACCAATGTACATGGCAGAGGGGCATTGCTGGCACATGATGACATATATCACATTGGTGGATGTGCAGGTGAACGAGCCTCTGATAGTGTGGCTGATGTTATTAGGCCCAATTTCCATCCCACCATCAACCTCAGCCTAGTCCAGTCCACACAAGAGATCCACTTCCTGGACACTACAGTGCTAATAAACAATGGTCACATAAACACCATCCTATACCGGAAACCTACTGACCGCTATTCCTACCTACATGCCTCCAGTTTTCACCCTGACCACACCACACAATCCATCGTCTACAGCCAAGCTCTGCGATATAACCACATTTGCTCCAACCTCTCAGACAGAGACAAACACCTACAAGATCTCTATCAAGCATTCTTACAACTACAATACCCACCTGCGGAAGTGAAGAAACAGATTGATAGAGCCAGAAGAGTTCCCAGAAGTCACCTACTACAGGACAGGCCTAACAAAGAAAATAACAGAACGCCACTAGCCGTCACCTTCAGCCCCCAACTAAAACCCCTCCAAAGCATTATTAAGGATCTACAACCTATCCTGAAGGATGACCCAACACTCTCACAAATCTTGGGAGACAGGCCAGTCCTTGCCTACAGACAGCCCCCCAACCTGAAGCAAATACTCACCAGCAACCACATACCACACAACAGAACCACTACCCCAGGAACCTATCCTTGCAACAAAGCCCTTTGCCAACTGTGCCCACATATCTATTCAGGGGACACCATCACAGGGCCTAATAACATCAGCCACACTATCAGAGGCTCGTTCACCTGCACATCCACCAATGTGATATATGTCATCATGTGCCAGCAATGCCCCTCTGCCATGTACATTGGTCAAACTGGACAGTCTCTATGTAAAAGAATAAATGGACACAAATCAGATGTCAAGAATTATAACATTCATAAACCAGTCGGAGAACACTTCAATCTCTCTGGTCACGCGATTACAGACATGAAAGTTGCAATATTACAACAAAAAAAATTCAAATCCAGACTCCAGCGAGAGACTGCTGAATTGGAATTCATTTGCAAATTGGATACAATTAACTTAGGCTTGAATAGAGGCTGGGAGTGGCTAAGTCATTATGCAAGGTAACCTATTTCCCCTTGTTTTTTCCTACAGCCCCCCCTCCCCCCCAGACGTTCTTGTTAAACCCTGGATTTGTGCTGGAAATGGCCCACCTTGATCATCATACACATTGTAAGGAGAGTGATCACTTTAGATAAGCTATTACCAGCAGGAGAGTGGGGTGGGGGGACGTATTTTTTCATGCTTTGTGTGTATAAAAAGATCTTCTACACTTTCCACAGTATGCATCCGATGAAGTGAGCTGTAGCTCAAAAAAGGTTATGCTCAAATAAATTGGTTAGTCTCTAAGGTGCCACAAGTACTCCTTTTCTTTTTGCGAATACAGACTAACATGGCTGTTACTCTGAAACCTGTCATCAGATAAACAGAATGTCCTGCCCCTCCAGTAGTTTACCCTGATAGGCTGGAAGCCAAAGTTTGCCAATCCCTGAAATATAGGGTCGGCTTATGAAAGAATCATAGAGTTTTTGCCATTTTTACCTATCCATCTTGGGGGGGTCGACTTATAAACAAACGGGCTAATGAACGAGTATATATGGTACTTTGGCAATTCATTAACCTTCCTTTCTACTAATGGCTACTTCTATCCCACATACACTCGGTTTATACATCTAGGCTTCCTCTCATTTCGTCAGAGTACCAGAGTTGTGTTGTGAAAAACATCATGTTTACACTTACAGAATTAAGTTAAATATAAAGGGTGTTCTTGACTATTGTGCAAAATAACTTACATAAATTAATAAAACTAGTGACGGGAAAACCCAGTGTTGGGTAACCCCAATGACACTTCCTTTAATTCAGCTATTTAGCTACCTATATGAACCACGACATCCAATTTTCTAAGCATTCTAAAGACCTAAATGACACCACCTAAAGATTGTGAGGTTCTCATGTACTGTAGTAATGGGGGGTCACACAAGAGCCTCAAACAGAGACAGATAGATAGAGCTAAAGACATTAGGACAAGACAGACAAACAGCTGTCCTGCTGAGCCGAATAGTGCAGTGCTGTGGTATTTGCCAAAAATTGTTCCACTATTTTTTTTTGGGTGAGTAATTTATGACAATTTGTCAATATGTTCAAATGTGGTGACTTTTTTCAAATCCTGTGCTCACAATCATTTCTCTCGTTATTCTCTCAGCTGTGCTCGCTCCTGTCCACATTTTTCACACTGATCCTTACCCACATTAACAGTTTTGCAACCAAACTGCCTCCCTCCTCACTCCATGTAGGGAGCAATTGCTGGACTTGTTGGAGAGCTGCCTGAGGACCTACTACAGAAAGGATGTACTACAGACCAGCTTTTTAATAATGTGTCATCTTAGCATCTGATAGCAATCACTGCGCAGCGAACAGAACACTTGTTAATTTATTTGTAAGTAGCATTACAGAAGGGCAGTGACATCTCCAGAGTGCAAAGTGATTCATAAAGGAAGTGACTTTGGATCTCTCCAGTCTAATTGTTTCTATCCTTTGGCTTTGGAAGACCAAAGAAGTTGTTTGGTATCAATGCTGAAACTGACTCATCTAGCTTCTTCATTTTTCTTCTCAATGGCTCTCAAGGCTCTGAATTTCTTTGGTCCTCCAGTAACTGTAATTTGATCCAAGGCACTCTACGCATCTGGAGAGACATGGGGGAAGAATGTCTTTGGCCTAGTGTACATGACCATGGGCCTCCCATCATTTGTCTTTGGTCTACATTCTTCTCTCTTAGGTTCTGTATCATGTTTTCTGCCCTCTGCAATGGCTGCCCAGAGGAGAGCGGGGGACAGGGCTAAAGGGGCAGTTTGCCCCAGGCTCCTTGTTTGAGAGGACCCCCAAACCAAGTGACATTGCAGCCAAACCTGAGTGGTGCTCTGATCCTGTGCAACAGGTCGTAATGCCCAGAGTGGGTAAGTCAGACCCGCAAGACAGGTCAGAGCCACTGCTGCAGGGTAGGTGCAGTCTCATTCCCCAACCTTCCCACCTGCCCAGTCTCCCCTCAATGCTAATTGTTTTGGGGGGGTGGGGGCTCAATTTCACATTTTTCCCTGGGCCCCCAAAAACCTGTGTCTGGCCCTGCTCTGTGCTATGGTCTCACCTTCTAATCCCCTCTTCTGTTTTTTTCCCTCCTCCTCTCTGTCTTTTCCAATTTGTATTTCTTGGTTCTGCTGGGTAAAACTAGATGTTTTTCAACCTCAGCCGGACTCACAAAATCCACTTGTGTCCATTTGCTGATGATTTGCTGTCAGCTGTAGAGATAAGAGTTGCCACATACCACCTCCATTGCAAAGGCAGATTGTCCAGCCATCTCTACCCAATATCAGGCTCTTAGCTTGACACTCAAGCTTTGATGGGAGGGCTCAAGTCATCAGTATTATCTACAAAACCTCAAGACGTCTCCTGGTGCCAAGGCAATGGAAGTGCCAATGAACAGAAGAGAAGACACAGAGATGGCAACCTGTCCACCTTCAAAGGAGACAGTTCTTTAGTTGCACCACTGGCCAGTTGGGGAATGTTCTTTCCTTAATTTAAAGGAACATACTGATGTCAAATGGCAGAGAGAAACGTAGGGTGACATGTCAGTTGAGAGGTTTTTCAGAATCTCCAGGGAGGAATACAGATTAATACTTCCTGGATGGGCCAAACACCATTCCATATCTCTACAGCAGTGCCTAGAAGACAGGAAGCAGCATAAATAGCAGCAGACATGAACGCAGATAAGGACAGGTCAAAGCAATTCATAGCTTTCTGGAATGAGTGTTTGAGAAGTGGGGGTATTTTCTCCCCAGCCCAAAATATATTCCTGTTGCAATTCCTATCAGGGATGCTGTTCTCCACTGGCAATTTTTCAATCAAGATTTTTGTTTTCTAAAAGTTCTGCTCTCGTTCAAAGAGGAATTAATTCAGTGAAATCCTATGGCCTGTGTTATACATAATGTCAGACTAGATGATCAAAATGGTCCATTCTGGTCTTGGAATCTATCAAATATATAATAATAGTAGCCTATGTAGGGGACAGGAAACTGGTGAACCTTCCAGTTTTCCTGGCTTCAGTCCCTGATGACTGGATTGTCCATCCATGGAAAAAGCAAATGATTCAGTCTCCAAATCCTGAGAGCTCGCCCAGATCTATGCTGACCCCAGGCCATCTGCTGGAGGGCAGGGCACTTTACATAGAGGCTTTGAGTTTCACTGTTGCCCCTTGCAGTGTTGTTGTGGCCATCCCAGGATGTTAGAGAGAAAAAGTGGGTGAGGTGATATCTTTTTACTGGTCCAATTTCAGTTGGTGAGAGAGACAAGCTTTCAAGCTCACACACAGCCCAGACCTGAAGAAGAGCTCTGTGTAGTCTGAACGCTTGTCTCTTTCACCAGCAGAAGTTGTTCCAATACAAGATATTACCTCAGCCACCTAGTCTCTCTCTTGCTCCTTGCTATTTTGGACACGCTGCAGTACAGCCCAAGGGCTTCTCTGACAGCTATTCACAACATTCTGACTGGCTGGAATTTGCACCAAAGAAACAATTGACCAAACAGTGTAATCTCTGGCCCTTTAAACTTGCTTCTTCTCTATGTTTATCCATTTCTCATGGCACACCGCTAGGGCCACCGACCTGCAAGCAACACACTCAAATGAGACAGGACTTTTCAGCCTTCATCATTGGACCAAGAATCCCAAACAGTGTAGATTCCAGACAGCCTTCTTTCCCCCGCCCTTCATGGAGGCTGAAGGGTAGTGTATGTGAAACTCCCAAAGAATTTAAACCCACCTTGTAGTGAAATGGCATTTATTAAGAGACAAAAATGAGATTAAAAGAAAAGGAAGGTGTGACAGGGTGTGCTTACCCCGCACCAGTCCCCAAAGGGTTAACTGTGCTTTGCAGGCTGAGGAAGCCCCACCCCTCTGACTCTGCTGAGCATGCTCAGCCTGGAGGCAAAGTATAAAAGGAAGCAGCCCAACTCAGTCTGGGCAGGCTGCTGAAGGGGGAGGATGCAGACTCTCTCCAGGGAGCTGCTACAGGCCCTAATTACAGAGCTATGGTATGCAGAGGTCTAGGTGGACTCCAGGCTGCCCGATGAGCCCGGAAAAGGGACTGTGCCAGCAGGAGCTATGCCACTTGAGGACCCCAGAGACTCTGGGGAACTGTGGAGCATTGCCGAGGGAGAAAGGGTAGGAAGCAGCCCAGAGGACTTAGACTTTTCCCATGAGTGAACTGGGGAGCCAGGTCAGCGTATCATGGGGGGATCCCTCTCTGACTTGGTGGTGAGCACCCCCACTGTCACCAGGTCCCTGGGTTGGGACTTGCAGGAGCAGGGAGGGCCTGAGTCCCCCTACCCTGGGTGCCACACACCCCTAAGTGGTGCCCCACCTCCCCAGTGGGCCATGAGGTGGGTTACTTTAATGACTCAGGCCATTAGGCCATGCTGCCCTGGTGGAAGGGCAGCTTTATTGACTCTGGCCACTAGGCCACACTACCATGTTTTATAGTCAGTGTCATGAATACAGGACCTAACTGGCTGTTATGCGGGTTTTTTTCACTTCTTCTCACCATATGTGACCCCGCATCCAGGACAGAGTGTACCTACCCCATGGCAGAAGGGTATGCACATCACCTGTAGTGTTACACTCCACAGAACCAGCCTGGCCACATCCCCTTAATGCCATTACAGGTGAATATGCAGTATCTTACAGTTCTAGAGCATGTATCTATACTCCTATCTCACCCTTCATGGTAAGCGGCATGGGAGAGATGCAACCTCCACTCTCAGGTGCCTTGTGTCAGTCCATCTCTCTCCCTCCCTGAGATCCCTCTGCTATACCTCTCAGGCCACTGTAGTCTGTTCCCCTGTGACATCAGGCCCTCGCAGGAGGAGATGACAATCATTCATCAGATGCTCATTGCCTGTGTTTCCAATCCATACAGCATTGGATTCCTTGCTCTGGACAAATGGTTTGGGTTTCTGTTTTCCCTCCATCTGTGTGACAGCTTACAAAGTTATCTGGAAAGTGTGCACACACTAATTTTTTTCCTTCACATCTTATTTCCAAATGACCTTTTCCACACCTGAAGTGGTTTGCTTTTTGTTCAAGCCTAACATCTTTTCAGGTCTAATTGCCCATCCTATGTCATCCTGAATCCAACTCCATCACCTACAACTGTTTCAAAAGACCTGAGGACCCAGCAGCTGCTAATGAGAACACTAGAGAAGTACGTACCACCCACCCCCTGAGAAGAATGGGAGCAGACCCCTTTTGAAATTCTAGCCCTTACAGCACTGCCCACTCCACTCCTCTCTACTCAGAGATAAAACAACTCCCTCAGATGCAGCTTAACAAACATACCTTTTTGAACCATGTAATTCCATCCCTCTCTCTCATCTACAATACTCCTTTTTGTGCAATTGTCTCCATTCCTTGCCTTGATGTTTCTGCAATGATTAAAATTTTAAAGTCTGAGTCTATGAGATTTGATTCTGCTCAGAAATAACTGGTCAGTTTAAAATGCTGTTGATAGGTAACATTTCCAACTCTGAGCACCGTTATTAACATAAGGGCAACCCCATGCAAATACACTTAGGTTATTACAGTGCCTGGGATCTTCCCCCACCCCTTTTGGAAGATGCAGAAGACAAAGCTTTTTTTAAGAGTGAGAGATTTTGCTAGGAGGGTTGATTTAGTTGGACATGGGAAGGCCAGACCAGCGTTCCATACTCAGAGTCCCAACTTATAAAGAATGGTCACATACACTTACAGTAACTGTGGTTCATGAAGCTGTAGTCAACAGCGATCCCACTCTTGTAGCACATGCTCCCAAGATCAGGTTTCTTTGAATAGCAGTGTCTGTCGAGGCCTGCACCTTGTGCCTCATTGGCTTCCCAAATGAAGGCATAAAGGGTGGGATGGCCATGATCATCTTTCAGTTCCCACAGAACTTGAAGCCGGTGGTGGTCTGAGGACTCCAAAACCCAGGGATGGAGGGTGGGTTCGGGAATCCACACATTTTGAAGAACCACAGTTTCTGTAGGGTAAGTAACTGTTCTCTCTTTGAGAGTGTCAATGGAGAGTCCACGGCAGGTGAATGGCAATCAGTCTCCCCTCAGGATGGTGGAAATGAAGGGTTCCAGCTGCACCAATCAAACAAGGAATGTAGTATGGATCTCCAGAACTCAGCATCCAACCTAGATCCTTGAAAGAGATCAATGGGTTACTCCATGTCACCACCCTGCAGATGTGATACTGGCATGAAGCAGGAAGAGGATGTTGCTTCCCCAACTAATTCTTCCCTGTTTGTGAGCAGCAGGTCAAGAAGAGCTCTGCCCCTAGTTGGTTCCTCCAGCACTTGCACCAGGAAATTGTCCCCTACACTTTCCAAAAACTTCCTGGATTGTCTGTGCACCGCTGTATTGCTTTCCCAGCAGATATCAGGGTGATTGAAGTCCCCCATAAGAACCAGGGCCTGTGATCTAGTAACTTCTGTTAGTTGCCCAAAGAAAGCCTCGTCCACCTCATCCCCCTGGTCTGGTGGTCTATAGCAGACTCCCACCATGACATCACCCTTGTTGCTCACACTTCTAAACTTAATCCAGAGACTCTCAGGTTTTTCTGCAGTTTCATACTGGAGCTCTGAGCAGTCATAGTGCTCTCTTACATACAATGCAACTCCCCCACCTTTTCTGCCCTGCCTGTCCTTCCTGAACAGTTTACATCCATCCATGACAGTACTCCAGTCATGTGAGTTATCCCACCAAGTGTCTGTTATTCCAATCACATCATAATTCCTTGCCTGTGCCAGGACTTCCAGTTCTCCCTGATTGTTTCCCAGGCTTCTTGCATTTGTGTATAGACATTTAAGATAACTTGTTGATCGTCCTGCTTTCTCAGTATGAGACAGGAGTCCTCCCCTCTTGGGCTCTCCTGCTCTTTCTTCCTCCCACTTCCCTACTTACTTCAGGGCTTTGATCTCCTTCCCCCGGTGAACCTAGTTTAAAGCCGTCCTCACTAGGTTAGCCAGCTTGCTTGCAAAGATGCTTTTCCCTCTCTTCATTAGGTGGAGCCCGTCTCTGCCTAGCAATCCTTCTTCTTGGAACACCATCCCATGGTCAAAGAATCCAAAGCCTTTTCTCTGACACCACCTGCGTAGCCATTCGTTGACTTCCACAATTCAACGACCTCTACCTGGGCCTTTTCCTTCCACAGGGACGATGGACAAAAATACCACTTGCGCCTCAAACTCCTTTATCCTTCTTCTCAGAGCCACATAGTCTGCAGTGATCCACTCAAGGACATTCTTGGCAGTATCATTGGTGCCCACATGGAGAAGCAGGAAGGGGTAGCAATCCAAGGGCTTGATGAGTCTCAGCAGTCTCTCCATCACATCGTGAATCCTAGCTTCTGGCAAGCAGCAGACTTCTCGGTTTTCCCAGTCGGGACAGGAGATAGATGACTCAGTCCCCCTTAGGAGAGAGCCCCCAACCACCACCACCTGCCTCCTTCTCTTGAGAGTGGTGGTAGTGGAACCCCCATCCCTAGGACAGTGCATCTCATGCCTTCCAATCGGTGGAGTCTCCTTCTGCTCCCTTCCCTCAGCAGTATCATCTAGTCCATTCTCTGCATTAGTACCTGTGGAGAGAACATGACAATGGTTGCTCACCTCTACTTGCATTGCTGGTACATGGATGCTCCTCTTTCTTCTTCTAGAGGTCACATGCTGCCAATTTTCTTCACCGTCCTTCTGTCCCCACCGCACAGCCTGCTGTAATTCTGCTCTGATGGTATCATCCAAGAGTTCTGAAGGAACTCAAATATGAAATTGCAGAACAGTACCTTAAATCAACCTCTGTACCAGATGACTGCAGATAACTCATGTAACACTAATTTTAAAAGGCTCTGAAGGCGATCCTGGCAATTACATGCCAATAAGCCTAATTTCAGTACCAGGCAAATTGGTTGAAATGACAGTGAAGAACAGAATTATCAGACATAGAGATGAATACCATTTGATGGGGAAGAGTCAGCACAACTTCTGTAAAGGGAAATCATTCTTCCCCAATCTATTAGAATTCTTTGGAGGGGTAAACAAACATGGGGAAAAGGGTGATCTAATGGAAATAGTGTACTTTGACTGTCACCAAAGTCACTTAAGCAGTCATGGTATAAGAGGGAAGGTCCTATCATGGATCAGTAACAGATTAAAAGACAGGAAACAAAGGGTAGGAATAAATGGTCAGTTTTCACAGTGGAAAGAGGTAAATAGTTGGGTGCCCAAATACCTGCACTGCGTCCAGTGCTGTTCAATTTATTCATAAGTGATCCAGAAAAAGGGGTAAACGCTGAGGTAACAAAGTTTGCAGATTATATGAAATTACTGAAGATAATTAAGTCTAAAGCAGATTGGATAGAGTTACAAAGGGATCTCACAAAACTGGATGACTGGCTAAGAAAATGGCAGATGAAATTCAATTTTCATAAATGCAAAGTAATGTACATTGGAAAAAGTAATCCCAACTATACATATAAAATGATGGAGTCTAAATTATCTGTTACCGCTCAAAGATCTTGGAGTCATCATGGATAGTTCTTTGAAAACATATGCTCAATGTGTAGCAGCAGTCAACTAAGCTAGAAGAATGTTAGAACCATTCAGCAAAGGGTAGATAAGACACAAAATATCATAATGACACAATATAAATCAACTGTACTCCCCACACCTTGAATGTTTGCAGTTCTGGTTATCCCATCTCAAAAAAAGATGTGTCAAGGTTCCTCCCCCACTCTGAACTCTAGGGTACAGATGTGGGGACCTGCATGAAAAACCTCCTAAGCTTATCTTTACCAGCTTAGGTCAAAACTTCCCCAAGGTACAAAATATTACACCCGTTATCCTTGGAATGGCCGCTACCACCACCAAACAATTACTGGTTACTGGGGAAGAGCTGTTTGGACGCGTCTGTCCCCCCAAAATACTTCCCAAAACCTTGCACCCCACTTCCTGGACAAGGTTTGGTAAAAAGCCTCACCAATTTGCCTAGGTGACTACAGACCCAGACCCTTGGATCTTAAGAACAATGAACAATCCTCCCAACACTTGCACCCCCCCTTTCCTGGGAAATGTTGGATAAAAAGCCTCACCAATTTGCATAGGTGACCACAGACCCGAACCCTTGGATCTGAGAACAATGAAAAAGCAGTCAGTTTTTTACAAGAAGACTTTTAATAAAAAATAGAAGTAAATAGAAATAAAGAAATCCCCCCTGTAAAATCAGGATGGTAGATATCTTACAGGGTAATTAGATTCAAAAACATAGAGAACCCCTCTAGGCAAAAGCTTAAGTTACAAAAAAGATACACAGACAGAAATAGTTATTCTATTCAGCACAATGCTTTTCTCAGCCATTTAAAGAAATCATAATCTAACACATACCTAGCTAGATTACTTACTAAAAGTTCTAAGACTCCATTCCTGTTCTGTCTCTGGCAAGAGCAGCATACAGACAGACACAGACCCTTTGTTCCTCTCCCTCCTCCCAGCTTTTGAAAGTATCTTGTCTCCTCATTGGTCATTTTGGTCAGGTGCCAGCGAGGTTACCTTTAGCTTCTTAACCCTTTACAGGTGAGAGGAGCTTTCCCCTGGCCAGGAGGGATTTCAAAGGGGTTTACCCTTCCCTTTATATTTATGACAAGATGTATTAGAATTGTGAAAAGTACAGAGAAGGGCAAGAAAAATTATGAGGGGTATGGAACAGCTTCCATATGAGGAGAAATTAAAAAGACTGGGAGTGTTCAGTTTAGAAAAGAGATGACTAAGGGGGATATGATAGAGGTCTATAAAATCATGAATGATGTGGAGAAAGTGAATAAGGAAGTGTTGTGTACTCCTTCACATACCACAGGAACCAGGTGTTACCCAATAAAATGAATAGGCAGCAGGTTTAAAACAAACAAAAGGAAGTACTTCTTCGTGTAATGCATAGTCAACCTGTGGAACTCATTGCCAGGAGATGTTCTGAAGGCCAAAAGTATAACTGGGTTAAAAAGAAGAATTTTATAAGTTCATAGAGGATAGATCAATCAATGACTATTAGCCAAGATGGTCAGGAATATAACCCCATGCTCTTGAGTGTCCCTAACTTCTGACTGCACAGAAGGTGGGAGTGGACACTTGATAATTTCCCTGTTCTGTTCATTCCCTCTGAAGCATCTGGCATCAGCCACTGTTAGAAGACAGGATACTGGGGTAGATGGAACATTGGGCTTGCCCAGTATGGTGATTGTTTTATTCTAAAGTGATAGTCACCAGGAAGACCAACCTCAGAGAGAGATAATGTAGGGAACATTTGGAAACAGGCACAAGTAGAAGTTCCTAAGTCCCAGGAGGACCAGATTGATGTCCCCACCAAGAGCAGTTTCTCTGACCATTGGGTAAGCATGTAAGAGCCCCTTGAGAAATTTTGATACCATGAAGTGTGAAAAGACTGAGCACAACCATACAGAGGGATGCAAAGCTAAAATTAGCATAAGATGGATTTTAATAGAGCTTAACAAAAATCTGCTTTAAGTGTAACAGTGAGTAAAGGATCTTTAAAATCCAGGCTTGGGTTAGATCAGACCATGCTGGACTGCCCATATTGAGAACCTCTTCCATTTAGATAAGTATGTCCATCGAGTAGATATTTTTCTACTCTGAACCATTAGGGAGCACCAGGACAATGCCAGGACAATCAACACTGAGGAGACCAGAGGCAATTTTGACACAGGTTTCTTCCCTGCCTTCCCTTTTGTTGTGAGACCTCAGGGAGTGATGTCTGCCTGGAGGAGCACTCACAGAGGAGAACCCTTTGGGATCCTGTGAGATGGATGTCTTCTCCAGGTTTGAGGTGACGTACACCAATTGTTGAAGCAGACAGAGATTTAGCCATGCATCCCTTGACTTTTGAGTCCTCGGCAAGAAGGATTTACATACTGAACCCTTATCAGGGATGCAGCTCTCCTTCAGACAGAATATCTTCATAAATGATCTGGAGGATGGTGTGGATTGCACTCTCAGCAAATTTGCGGATGATACTAAACTGGGAGGAGTGGTAGATACGCTGGAGGGGAGGGATAGGATACAGAAGGACCTAGACAAATTGGAGGATTGGGCCAAAAGAAATCTGATGAGGTTCAATAAGGATAAGTGCAGGGTCCTGCACTTAGGATGGAAGAATCCAATGCACTGCTACAGACTAGGGACCGAATGGCTAGGCAGCAGTTCTGCGGAAAAGGACCTAGGGGTGACAGTGGACGAGAAGCTGGATATGAGTCAGCAGTGTGCCCTTGTTGCCAAGAAGGCCAATGGCATTTTGGGATGTATAAGTAGGGGCATAGCGAGCAGATCGAGGGACGTGATCGTTCCTCTCTATTCGACATTGGTGAGGCCTCATCTGGAGTGTCCAGTTTTGGGCCCCACACTACAAGAAGGATGTGGATAAATTGTAGAGAGTCCAGCGAAGGGCAACAAAAATGATTAGGGGTCTAGAACACATGACTTATGAGGAAAGGCTGAGGGAGCTGGGATTGTTTAGCCTGCAGAAGAGAAGAATGAGGGGGGATTTGATAGCTGCTTTCAACTACCTGAAAGGGGGTTCCAAAGAGGATGGCTCTAGACTGTTCTCAATGGTAGCAGATGACAGAACGAGGAGTAATGGTCTCAAGTTGCAGTGGGGGAGGTTTAGATTGGATATTAGGAAAAACTTTTTGACTAAGAGGGTGGTGAAACACTGGAATGCGTTACCTAGGAAGGTGGTAGAATCTCCTTCCTTAGAGGTTTTTAAGGTCAGGCTTGACAAAGCCCTGGCTGGGATGATTTAACTGGGAATTGGTCCTGCTTTGAGCAGGGGGTTGGACTAGATGACCTTCAGGGGTCCCTTCCAACCCTGATATTCTATGATTCTATGATTCTAAGAGGCATTGGGTAAGCCCATCAACCAGGGGGTGAGTCCATGGGGGTTTGGGCAGGGCTTAAACCCTGACGGTTTAGAGGCATTGGGTAAGCCCATCAACTAGGGGGTGAGTCCATGGGGGTTTGGGCAGATTCTAAACCGTCAGGGTTTAAGCCCTATCAGGGCAGTGGGTATAATACAACTCACCCAGCTGTCCAGGGGGCATCTTCCTGGATTTTCTGGTGTGGTGTTTTGTTTTTGAAATCAAATGTCCAGATTAGAGAATGAACAGGATGAAGACGTATTTCTTCAAACTATTCCGAAGGGACGAGTTTGAAGCTAGGAGAAAGGGAGTGGGTCGGGCACTTACAGGGCTCTGTCTTGATGCCAACGAGTAATTAGAAGGTACTGAGGCGGGGTGGAGGGCACTCTGCCCTTTATGCTGAAGAGCACCAGGATATGGAGGCTGCATGGATGACCCCAACAGACATGGTTATTCAAAAAAATCCAATTGCACAGACAGGAAGCTCAGGCACCGACAGCGGAATCCATATTGACACATACTGGAAGAAGAATTGAGGTTTACTTCATTGACAAGAGTTTAAAGGACTCCAAAAGCCGACACTTTCTAATCAATCTCCATAGCTGTCAAAGGCAAACCTCATGCTTGTGGTACCATGGTTATGCTGCAGAATTGTGAATAATCAATATAGCTCAAGTCAGGCATGCCAGATACTTGAAATAATGATCTCCCCATCTGTCTTTTTCACTGCTGAACAAGTTTGCAACCTATTCCAGACTTTCCTTTCTGTTTCAATAATGGAAATTATTTTTAAAAGCAATGCCATAAAATATATAGAAGCCCAATGGAAGTAGAGCACCGTTGAACAAACAAACCATTAAATTGCATTGAAATCCTCTGCCTTCAAAGGAGAGGTCTAATTAAGGTTTAAACTGCAGTGTTAATTGCATAGTACTGATATTCACCATGCATTATGGGTTTATTAGCAGTTTACTAAGTTGAATAACTTCATACAGAAAAATACAACTTCTGGGACCCATTTATGACACTGAAGCAGACTTAATTACTGGCAGGAAAGTGTTAGCTTCATAACTGATTTAAGGCAAAATGTCTGCAGAGACTTAACTAAAACTTGGGAGCATAGAGTATCATGCAAATCAAAATGGAATATTAAGCTTTTCCTTAGAATTGCTTACAGAGGAGATATACAAATCAAACAATCTTCTCAATGTAGCTTGGAGGGAATTGAACTTACTTTTAGAAGATGCTTATTTTCATCCATGTTAAGAAAAGTCAAGCAAACCACTACCAATTCTTAATGGGTTTTTCTAAAACAAAGCTACCATATTTTATGCTAGCGATGCACCTGATCCACCGAAATCTCGGCAACCAGACATCATTTCACAGTGGAATCATCATCAGCTATTTTGCTTATAAGGAAACTTTTAAAGGGGGCAAAATTCCTTCATCAAAATACTTTTTTCCAGATGTTGGGTAATATTTTCAAAGGCACTTAAGTTATTTAGGAACCTAAGTCCCATTTTCAAAAATGCCTTATCACTTAGGAATCTAATTCTCATTGACTTTCAATGAGACTTAGGGTCCTAAGTAACTTGGGCACTTTTGAAAATTTTGCCCATTGGTGGGAATCCATAGCCCTTATTCAAGTGATTGGTCCCAATGAAGACAATGCACTCCGGTGACGAAGGACTGCAGGACTGGCACCTACATTAAGAGCCATGTTTCAGGATTTTTATACACAGAGTTCACAAGTATCCATTTTGTTACTAAAACACTGTTCAATTCAGCTATGTTCATGGCTCATGTTATCCGAACAGTTTGTGATTATTTGCATGATTTAGTTTGCACTAAAGGTTGGGGAATGGTTGTTCTTCATACAAACATCAGTAGCTACATGAGAATATGGGTATTCATCAACTAGTATATGTGTGATTTTAAAACTTATTTATACAATGAGAAAGAAGAAATGAAACCATGTGATTTTGATGACCAATCACACTGCATGAACAACAAACAGCTGTATAGGACAGCCCATAGGCTGATACTTCATCCCAGTTATTTGGCAAACAGTTATGAATACCAGGTGCATTTGCAGAAGAAATCAGGTCAGTTCATGACCAATCTTGAAAAGAAAGTAGGGCTAAATTCACAGTTAATGTTCCTTGCAATAAATAAACCAGCAAGCTCCACTTTTTGTCAACACAACGTAGCTTAAAAAATGCCCTCCTCCATAAGAGCAGAATTTTTCACCAACTGAAAGTGCATTCTAAGATTTTAAAATCTCTTATCCTTCTGAACGGAGATTTTGAAAATGAATTATTAGTGGAGTCATTTTTATGCCATCTGTTTTCCTGCATCCTGATTAAACCCAAGCACAATCAATATAAATAGATTATTGGTAAGTGTTAAATATATAAAAATTCTAAGCACATAAAAATTGTGTGTCTTAATTATAAATATGCTTCAAATGAGAGAGACAGATTTTTAACAATGTTCAGTTGAGGCCATATTTTCAAAAATTGCTCAGCTGCCATGGAGCCACCTCAATGAAGTTCGCCAGATTTCCCAAAGGGCCAAAGGCCAGATTGGTAAAGATATTTAGTTGTCTAAAGATGTAGACAGATGCCTAGGCAGTGCTTTTGAAAATCCCACTAGGTTCCTATGTAGCTTTAGACACCTAAATACCTTTAAAAATCTGTCCCTGAGCATTCACCAGCTACCCATTTTAATAATAGAATAATAGAATATCAGGGTTGGAAGGGACCTCAGCAGGTCATCTAATCCAACCGCCTGCTCAAAACAGGACCAATCCCCAACTAAATCATCCCAGCCACGGCTTTGTCAAGCCTGACCTTAAAAACCTCTAAGGAAGGAGATTCCACCACCTCCCTAGGTCACGCATTCCGGTGTTTCACCACCCTCCTAGTGAAAAAGTTTTTCCTAATATCCAATCTAAACCTCCCCCACTGCAACCTGAGACCATTACTCCTCATTCTGTCATCTGCTACCACTCAAAATAGTCTAGATTCATCCTCGTTGGCACCCCCTTTCAGGTAGTTGAAAGCAGCTATCAAATCCCCCCCTCATTTTTCTCTTCCACAGACTAAATAATCCCAGTTCCCTCAGCCTCCCCTCATAAATCATGTGCTCCAGCCCCCTAATCATTTTTGTTGCTCTCCCCTGGACTCTTTCCAATTTTTCCATATCCTTCTTGTAGTGTGGGGCCTAAAACCGGACACAGTACTCCAGATGAGGCCTCACCAATGTTGAATACAGGGGAATGATCACGTCCCTCGATCTGCTGGCAATGCTCCTACTTATACAGCCCAAAATGCTGTTAGCCTTCTTGGCAACAAAGGCACACTGTTGACTCATATCCAGCTACTTGTCCACTGTAACCCCTAGGTCCTTTTCTGCAGATCGGCTGCCCAGCCACTCGGTTCCTTGTCTGTAGCAGTGCATGGGATTCTTCCGTCCTAAGTGCAGGACTCTGTACTTGTCTTTCTTGAACCTCATGAGATTTCTTTTGGCCCAATCCTCTAATTTGTCTAGGTCCCTCTGCATCCTATCCCTACCCTCCAGCATATTTGCAATTCCTCCCACTTTAGTGTCATCTGCAAACTTGCTGAGGGTGTAATACACGCCATTCTCCAGATCATTAATGAAGATATTGAACAAAACCGGCCCCAAGACCTACCCTTGGGGCACTCTGCTTGATACAGGCTGCCAACTAGACATGGAGCCATTGATACTACCCGTTGAGCAAGAGTACTTACTGGCAAGAGTACTGTGGGAGACCGTATCAAAAGCTTTGCTAAAGTCAAGGAATAACACATCCACTGCTTTCCCCTCATCCAGAGAACCAGTTATCTCATCATAGAAGACAATTAGATTAGTCAGGCATGACTTGCCCTTGGTGAATCCATGCTGACTGTTCCTGATCACTTTCCTCTCCTCTAAGTGCTTCAGAACTGATTCCTTGAGGACCTGCTCCATGATTTTTCCAGGGACTGAGGTGAGGCTGACTGGCCTGTAGTTCCCAGGATTCTCCTTATTCCCTTTTTTAAAGATAGGGCCTACATTAGCCTTTTTCCAGTCATCTAGGATCTTCCCTGATTGCCATGAGTTTTCAAAGATAATGGCCAATGTTTCTGCAATCGCATCTGCCAACTCCTTTAGCACTCTCTGATGCAGCGCATCCGACCCCATGGACCTGTGCTCATCCAGCTTGTTCTCAGTCTGAGGCCTTTCAAAACTTTGGCCCTGTCATAAATATAAAGGGAAGGGTAAACCCCTTTAAAATCCCTCCTGGCCAGAGGAAAAATACTCTCACCTGTAAAGGGTTAAGAAGCTAAAGGTAACCTTGCTGGCACCTGACCAAAATGACCAATAAGGAGACAAGATACTTTCAAGAGCTGGGAGGAGGGGGAAAAACAAAGGGTCTGTGTCTCTCTGTATGCTGCTTGTTCCGGGGATAGAACAGGAATGGAGTCTTAGAACTTTTAGTAAGTAATCTAGCTAGGTATGTGTTAGATTATGATTTCTTTAAATGGCTGAGAAAAAAAACCTGTGCTGAATAGAATGACTATTCCTGTCTGTGTGTCTTTTTTGTAACTTAAGGTTTTGCCTAGAGGGATTCTCTATGTTTTGAATCTAATTACCCTGTAAGGTATCTACCATCCTGATTTTACAGAGGGGATTTCTTTACTTCTATTGAAAGTCTTCTTGTAAGAAAACTGAATGCTTTTTCATTGTTCTCAGATCCAAGGGTTTGGGACTGTGGTCACCTATGCAAATTGGTGAGGATTTTTACCAAACCTTTCCCAGGAATTGGGGTGCAAGGGTTGGGAGGATTTTGGGGGGAAAGACGTGTCCAAACTAAGTTTCCCAGTAAACCCAGTTAGAGTTTGGTGGTGGCAGTGGAGATCCAGGGACAAAGGATACAATTAATTTGTACCTTGGGGAAGTTTTAACCTAAGCTGGTGAAAGTAAGCTTAGGAGGTTTTCATGCAGGTCCCCACATCTGTACCCTAGCGTTCAGAGTGGGGGAGGAACCTTGACAGGCCCTAAAAGCCTGAACTTGAGCTGTTGAGCACCACTTGAGGAGTGAGCACCATCAAATCTTACTGGTGTCAACAGGAGTTCAAGGTACCTTGAAGACTGGGGCCCTAAACCAAAAACGCAGATACCTAAGGCCACGCTTTCTCTCGGTACGTGTGCATAATGTCCACTGAAGTCATGGGGAACGTTGCATACAGGTTAGGGTTACAGTTTACTGCAGTATGTGCTAAATGCTTTGTTGAACACCCTAGGACTTCAGGGGTTTGCAGTACATTCCTTATCAGATCCCGTCTACAAGGAGGTCAGATAAACTGTTTGAAAACCCAAGTGTAGAAGAATTTTCAGAAACCAGAGGCAATGAAAAAATGTTATGCAGGCTTGTATCAAACAATATGAGTAATACATACCAAAAATTATGTTAAAAGAACATTATTAAGGTTGCAACATGAAGCATGCCAACACTGGGCAATGCCAGTGTTACAGGTGCCTTTGCAACTTGTGCCATCCATGCTATGTGCTGAATGAAGCAAGTCTGGTCTAGCTCTCACTTCCTCCATCAAAAGAGCCCTGGCCCCATGTGGTGCCCCAAAATTGAGCGGGGGCTGTGGGGATGGGGAGGAGAGAAGGGAGGAAGGGGTTGCCGGGGTTAGGTGCTGGATCCAGGAGTGGGAGCCCAGTCCATCTCTCTCTCTGTTTCTCTTCTGTCCCGCCACCATCAGGAGGTGGGGAGCCCTTCCCCATGTGGTACACCCAGATGGGATCACAGTGCTGCCAAGCCTCGTGATACCATCACTACTGACAGGATTTCAGCCCCTGCTGGAACTTGTCCATGATGAGCATTAGAAACAAAGGAGTCTCTTTGTAGTGACAAACTGAGTCAGGAAACCATAGTTTAAAGAGTTAATCCCCAAATCCTTTGCTACAGTCATGCTACCTAACATGACAGATGGCCTCCTTTTTGTTTAGCATTCTTATGAAACAATTCATGCCATTGATCTGTCTAGCACTGTCTCTCCTAAGAGGACCTTAGCTACTGTGTGCTGACTGTTGATCACTGTTAAAGCCATGGTGGTTGGGTCAGTCACTCCTTTCTGCAGGCTTTTTAGCAAGTGGCTATGAGCAGTGGCTGTCAAGGGAGAGGGATAGCTCAGTGGTTTGACCATTGGCCTACTAAACCCAGGGTTATGAGTTTAATCTTGAAGGGGCCATTTAGCAATCTGGAGCAAAAAAATTGGGTATTGGTCCTGCTTTGAGCAGGGGGTTAGACTAAATGACCTCCCTTCTGACCCTGATAGTCTATGATAAGTGTCGTTGAGTTTCATCTCACATCCCTGAGGCATATTTCTTTGTCTTCGGATTATCTGTTTTTAGCAGCATTGTGGAGTCTGGACAGCCCAACTTGCATTATTTCACCTCCAATCAATGGTCTCTGAGGCTTTATAATTAAAGGGAGCTGCTTGGTTGGATGTTGCAGGCAGGTTGGCAAGCACACTCCTGGTGCACATGCACTGTAGCAGGACATTTCTTACTCCTCCTTGTGTACCTGTTCTGCTCCATGGTCTCCACCTCCTGCCCAAACCTTTCTGGGCGACTTATTCCCTGGGGCTCATGCAAACTAACCCATCTTAGTTGGTACACCAAGGACTGAATGAAGCACCTCTAGAGATGAACACAGAGGTATCTACAGTTTGATTTAAAGAGGCAGGTTCTGGCATTAAAAGCTATAAACAGACTCATATCTACTGTGAATCAGGAACAATTAGTGTGTGTGTAAAACACACACTGAACAATGGGTTATACAAGAATTAAGCAGCCCCTGCTGCCAGAGACTGCTATTGTGTTTTGCTCCTGCACATAGATTGTCCATAGATTTTAAGGCCAGAAAGGAGCATTCTGATCATCTAGCCTAACCTCCTGCACAGCACAGATCAGAGAACCCCTCGTCCCATGCCTCAAGCCCATAATTTCTACCTGAGTTATCATAGATCTTTTAGAAAGACAGATAACCTTGTGTGAAGCGGTGAGAAGTATGTGGCTTGCATGACTCCCTCTCCACCAACCTGGTGCAGTACAGATCACAGCCCAGTTCCATCTGTGGTATCAGTTTATTACAAAGTGTACAGTTCTGGTGTGCAGCTAATGGCTCTTGAGCAAACAAGGTATGTGAATGCACCTGTCTCTCATCCCGCAGCCTTCCCCAGGCACAAAACACTGACTCTATTTTTATATTGTTTTGTTAAACATTAAAGCTGCCCCTTTGATTGTTAAATTAGTGCTAAGGCAACATACAGACCAGAGTGCTCTCGGAGGTCCCCCGCTGAGGGTGTCAAAAAGGCAGATGCAGTTCTGTTCTGAGCAAGATGGCAGCTGCCAGAGGGGAGCAGGGAAGGAGCTCTTTAAAAATGCCAATTTTAACTTTAATGGACAAATGGGATTTGAGGTGCTGGCAGGGCTTGGAAGCGCTTCAGACTGCAAAACACTTCCCAAGTGCTGGGGCCCGCCAAATGGGTACATCTGTCCCTGCAACCACTCTGCATTGACGTCTCTCAAGTACAGAGATCTGCTGAAACACTTTTATTTCACACTAATTTGGTCCAAGAACAGATAGTGCTGGAAGAAAGATGTTTTGAAGGGCCAGCAATGCTTTTGCACAAATTACTAATATCAATTCTACAGCGATCTGACCTTTTCAAGAAAAATTTCAAATAACACATGAAGGCTTCTCTTGCTAATCCCTGTACTAGACAAAACATAACTGGAAGTGTGTGTGTGGGGGGGGGGGGCAGGAATGTGTGGAGTTTTATGCTTTTCTCATTAAAAATAATAATAAAATTTTCTCCATATGTTAGGGTTACTCTGTAAACCAATATTCATTCATTCTGATCGTGTTTACTGCTAAAACCCCTTAAAGCCAAAATTACTCCAAAAGAAAAACAGATAGAACAAATTTTGCAGATAAAACTTTAATGTCACAGGAGGCATTATCAGTTTTACATGAGCAACCCTGAATGATACCAACAGCCCATATATTTTCATATCTACAGTAGCTATTACAGGTATAGATAAAGATGTTGTGAAAAATATATATATGAATGTCTTACATCCAATGTGCTACATATACTGTTCCTGTTTACTGATTTTTTTTTATTGTTTTTTAGTCCCAGCTTGTGACAAATCACAAATTCTGTTCTTAGATACCCATTGGGTCCTTTTCAATTATAATTAATCACCCTTCTGTTGCCTTGAGGTACATTCTCAGTTCTGAGGCTATTGTTATCCACATGCCCACAAAGATGCTATATGTTCCATCCATGCTGGAGCCAAGATCTCATTCCTTTAGCATCCTGTTATTGTTCAGCTAAATTCTTTTTGCTTTATAGATCTGACAAAAAGATCAATACCCTGCTCTGGTGGGGGAAGATTTCATACTTTCATTAGAGTTCCATCCGATTGTAGGTTTATTTTTGATGTTAGAAGTGTGTGGTATGTTCTATACTGAATACAGAGGATTTGAATTTTTTTTTAAAAAGGTCCTACATGTATCATTATTATTTGAATTGCAGTAGTATCTGGAGCTGAGATCTGGACTTCTTCATACTAGGCGCTGTGCAAACACAGCAAGAGACAGGCTCTGTTCAAAGTCACACGGCAGGTCACCAAAAGAGCTGGGAGCAGCACCCAGGTCTGCAGAAACCCAGGCCAGAACCCTAACCACTACCTCTGTGCTTATTGCATATCTGCCCTCCGATGAGCAGTAGCAGATGTTGGAGATTTACAGATTGGTTTCCCGTTGGACAAGAAATTAGTGAAAGGAAGTCTGGTTATACTGCTGGTGTAACTTGTTTATTTACACTGTATACATCAGCTCTGGAACAGAGGTGGTCACAAGCAGCACTCAGGCAATACCCTCTGTAGAAATCTCAACCCAATACCAATGCTCAGTTCCCAAGGAGCAATGCTGCACCAAGAATTGACTCAACCTAGAGAGAGATTAAGGCATATGAGCAAACACCTTTGCTGTTTGCAACAGCTCACCAAAAAGAAAGTGGATCACCAGACTAATGACAATACAGCATTTCTTCAAAGAAAGAACAGTAGTGCACGCTAAGAGAATCTGAATTTGTAAAACTATGTGTAACAGCGACACCTACTGACTCCTACCATAACAGTATCTTAATTGAAGAAAAGGAACAGTCAAAAACACCTCCACAATATCTGCGGTAGGAAATGATACCCTGTCCTCATTCTTATGTGCTACATAGAGTTCTATGTAAGGTATTAGACTTGTTTTGGCTTTTCTTTTCTTTTCTTTATTTTGTCCAAACAAGGAACTTTTCAATAAAACCTATCCCACAACTGGGTTATTGATTAGCACATGGGGGCAGAAATGTAGGGATTGTTTGAGAAAATCATGTTGTGTGGGATTTATATAACTATAAGATCACGCTACGAATATTTGCTCACAAAGAGCTCATTGACTCCTCTTCTCCTGCAGGTTATTTTCATTCCTGGGGATTTTCCTCTTGTTCCTAAAAAAAACAGGGGTAAAAAATTGATCTCATTGACGTCAACATCAAAACCCCCATTAACTTCAGTGGGATAGGATTTCATCCCAGGGTATATTTTTATTTTCTTCATTTCTAAGATTCTCAGGTCTCCTGAATTCCAATAAGCTCTTTCTGAGTTACTGTGAAACTAATAGTTTAATTACAACATGGAGTCCGGTGGCACCTTTAAAGACTAACAGATTTATTTGGGCAGAAGCTTTCGTGGGTAAAAACCCACTTCTTCAGATGCATGGAGTGAAAATTACAGATGCAGACATAAATATACTGACACATGAAGGGAAGGGAGTTACCTCACAAGTGGGGAACCAGTGTTGACAGGGCCAATTCAATCAGGGTGGATGTAGTCCACTCCCAATAATAGATGAGGAGGTGTCAATTCCAGGAGAGGCAAAGCTGCTTTTGTAATGAGCCAGCCACACCCAAATTAATGGTGTTAAATTTGAAAATGAATTTTAGTTCTACTGTTTCTCTTTCAAGTCTGTTTCTGAAGTTTCTTTTTGTTCAAGTATAGCTACTTTCAAATCTGTTATAGAATGTCCAGGAAGATTGAAGTGTTCTCCTACTGGCTTTTGTATGTTACCATTCCTGATATCCGATTTGTGTCCATTTATTCTTTTACGTAGGGACTGTCCGGTTTGGCCAGTGTACATAGCAGAGGGGCATTGCTGGCACATGATGCCATATACTGTATAACATTAGTAGACGTGCAGGTGAATGAGCCTCTGATGGTGTGGCTGATGTGGTTGGGTCCTCTGATGCTGCTGCTAGAGTAGATATGGGGACAGAGAAGGCAATGAGGTTTGCTACAGGGATTGGTTCCTGGGTTAGTGTTTCTGTGGTGTGGTGTGTAGTTGCTGGTGAGTATTTGGGGGGCTGTCTATCATCGAGGACTGGCTGACCTCCCAAGGTCAGTGAGGGATCATTTTCCAGGATAGGTTGTAGATCGTTGGCATCATACCAGTTGGACTGTAGATTGTAGACATCATACCAAATGGGCTGAAGGTAAAAAATCCATTGCAATCGACATACTACACTGACTATGGTGAGAGACTGTGCCACACACACTCAAAGAAACTGAAGAACCACCTGATCAGCATCCTGTACAGCAGACAGGAGAAGATCAAGAATGAGCTCTCAAAACTGGAGACTCTCATACAAAACCTATTTTAAAGAATCCTTATTGAGGTTATAGGAACAAACCATCCCGATGTGTAGAAAGAATATGGCAGGTGACCAGCTTGGCTTAACAGTGAAATCCGTGCTGATCTTAAACACAAAAAAGAAGCTTACAAGAAGTGGAAGATTGGACAAATGACCAGGAAGGAGTATAAAAATATTGCTCAGGTGTGCAGGAGTGAAATCAGGAAGGCCAAATCACACTTGGAGTTGCAGCTATCAAGAGATGTGAAGAGTAACAAGAAGGGTTTCTTCAGGTATGTTAGTAACAAGAAGAAAGTCAAGGAAAGTGTGGGTCCCTTACTGAATGAGGGAGGCAACCTAGTGACAGAGGATGTGGAAAAAGCTAATGTACTCAATGATTTTTTTGCCTCAGTCTTCATAAACAAGGTCAGCTCCCAGACTGCTGCACTGGGCAGCACAGCATGGGGAGGAGGTGACAAGCCCTCTGTGGAGAAAGAAGTGGTTCAGAACTATTTAGAAAAGCTGGACGAGCACAAGTCCATGGGGCCGGATGCGCTTCATCTGAGAGTGCTAAAGGAGTTTGCGGATGTGATTGCAGAACCATTGGCAATTATATTTGAAAACTCATGGTGAGGGGAGGTCCCGGACTATTGGAAAAAGGCTAATGTAGTGCCCATCTTTAAAAAAGGGAAGGAGGAGGATCTGGGGAACTACAGACCAGTCAGCCTCACCTCAGTCCCTGGAAAATCATGGAGCAGGTTCTTAAGGAATCAGTTCTGAAGCACTTAGAGGAGAGGAAAGTGATCAGGAACAGTCAGCATGGATTCACCAAGGGCAAGTCATGCCTGACTAATCTAATTGTCTTCTATGATGAGATAACTGGTTCTGTGGATGAGGGGAAAGCAGTGGATGTGTTATTCCTTAACTTTAGCAAAGCTTTTGATACGGTCTCCCACAGTATTCTTGCCAGCAAGTTAAAGAAGTATAGGCTGGATGAATGGACTATAAGGTGGATAGAAAGCTGGCTAGATTGTTGGGCTGAACGGGTAGTGATCAATGGCTCCATGTCTAGTTGGCAGCTGGTATGAAGCAGAGTGTGCCAAGGGTTGGTCCTGGGGCTAGTTTTGTTCAATATCTTCATTAATGTTCTGGAGGATGGTGCGGACTGCACCCTCAACAAGTTTGCAGATGACACTAAACTGGGAGGAGTGGTAGATACACTGGAGAGTAGGGATAGGGTACAGAGGGACCTAGACAAATTGGAGGATTGGGCCAAAAGAAATCTGATGAGGTTCAACAAGGACAGTGCAGAGTCCTGCACTTAGGACGGAAGAATCCCATGCACCACGACAGACTAGGGACCGAATGTCTAGGCAGCAGTTCTGCAGAAAAGGACCTAGGGGTTACAGTGGACGAGAAGCTGGACATGAGTCAACTGTGTGCCCTTGTTGCCAAGAAAGCTAACGGCATTTTGGGCTGTATAAATAGGACCATTGCCAGCGGATCGAGGTACGTGATCATTCCCTTCTATTTGACATTGGTGAGGCCTCATCTGGAGTACTGTGTCCAGTTTTAGGCCCCACACTACAAGAAGGATGTGGAAAAATTGGAAAATGTCCAGCGGAGGGCACCAAAAATGATTAGGGGGCTGGAGCACATGATTTATTAGGAGAGGCTGAGGGAACTGGAATTGTTTAGCCTGCAGAAGAGAAGAATGAGGGGGGATTTGATAGCTGCTTTCAACTACCTAAAAGGGGGTTCCAAAAAGGATGGGTCTAGACTGTTCTCGGTCGTAGCAGAAGACAGAACAAAGAGTAATGGTTTCAAGTTGCAGTGGGGGTGGTTTAGGTTGGATATTAGAAAAACTTTTTCACTAGGAGAGTGGTGAAGCACTGGAATGGGTTACCTAGGGAGGTGGTGGAATCTCCTTCCTTATAGGTTTTTAAGGGCAGGCTTGAGAAAGCCTGGGCTGGGATGATTTAGTTGGGGATTGGTCCTGCTTTGAGCAGGGGGTTGGACTAGATGACCTGCTGTGGTCCCTTCCAACCCTGATATTAAATGATTCTATGAAAACCAACCTTCCACACAAACTTCCACATGGCTGGACTTTACAAAAATGAGACAAGCCATTTACAACGCACACTTCACTTCTCTACCGTGGAATAAGGACAGTAAACTAAACTCCTACATGCCACAGAGTGCCACAACAGTGGTATCCTCAACTCACCTAACAATATTGTTAATTTATCCAGTCACACACTTAGCCTGGCAGAAGAGTCTGTCCTATCTTGGGGACTCTCTCTCTGCCCCACCACCCACACGAACATGATACAGTTCTGCGGTGATCTGGAAGCCTACTTTCGTTGTCTCCGACTTAAGGAATATTTTCAACACACCACTGAACAGTGAACTGACCCACAGGAACCCTCCTACAAGAAGAACAATTCTGCGTGGACTCCTCCTGACAGTCGAAATGACAGACTGGACTTCTACATAGAGTGCTTCCGCAGACATGCACAGGCTGAAATTGTGAACAAACAGCATCACTTGCCCCATAACCTCAGCCGTACAGAATACAACGCCATCCGCAGCCTCAGAAAGACCTCTTACATTATAATCAAAGGGGCTGACAAAGGAGGTGATGTAGTCATAATGAACAGGTCGGATTATGAACAGGAGGCTGTCAGACAACTCTCCAACACCACATTCTACAGGCCACTATCCTATGACCCCACTGAGGAGTACCAAAAGAAACTACACCATCTGCTCAAGAAACTCCCTGCTACAGCATGGGAACAAATCTTCACGGACACACTCCCAGAGCCCCGACCAGGGGTATTCTATCTGCTACCCAAGATCCATAAACCTGGAAACCCTGGATGCCCCATCATCTCAGGCATCGGCACTCTTACAGCAGGATTATCTGGCTATTTGGACTCTCTCCTCAGACCCTACACTACCAGCACTCCTACCTATCTTCAAGACACCACCCACTTTCTGAGGAAACTACAATGCATTGGTGATCTTCCTGAAAACACCATCCTGGCCACCATGGATGTAGAAGCTCTTTATACCAATATTCCACATGAGGATGGACTACAAGCTGTCAAGAACAGTATCCCTGATGAGGCCACGGCACACCTGGTGGCTGAGCTTTGTGACTTTGTCCTCACCCACAACCATTTCAGATTTGGGGAAAACATACCTTCAAGTCAGTGGCACTGCTATTGGTACCTGCATGGCCCCACAGCATGCCAACATTTTATGGCTGACTTAGAACAACGCTTCCTCAGCTCTTGTCCCCTAGTGTCCCTCCTCTACTTGCGCTACATTGATAACATCTTCATCATATCTTCACCATGTCTAGTTGGCAGCCGGTGTCAAGTGGAGTGCCCCAGGGGTCGGTCCTGGGGCCGGTTTTGTTCAATATCTTCATAAATGATCTGGAAGATGGTGTGGATTGCACTCTCAGCAAATTTGCGGATGATACTAAACTAGGAGGAGTGGTAGATATGCTGGAGGGCAGGGATAGGATACAGAGGGACCTAGACAAATTGGAGGATTGGGCCAAAAGAAATCTTATGAGGTTCAGTAAGGATAAGTGCAGGGTCCTGCACTTAGGATGGAAGAACCCAATGCACAGCTACAGACTAGGGACCGAATGGCTAGGCAGCAGTTCTGCGGAAAAGGACCTAGGGGTGACAGTGGACAAGAAGCTGGATATGAGTCAGCAGTGTGCCCTTGTTGCCAAGAAGGCCAATGGCATTTTGGGATGTATAAGTAGGGGCATAGCGAGCAGATCGAGGGACGTGATTGTTCCCCTCTATTCAACATTGGTGAGGCCTCATCTGGAGTACTGTGTCCAGTTTTGGGCCCCACACTACAAGAAGGATGTGGATAAATTGGAGAGAGTCCAGCGAAGGGCAACAAAAATGATTAGGGGTCTGGAACCCATGACTTATGAGGAGAGGCTGAGGGAACTGGGATTGTTTAGTCTGCAGAAGAGAAGAATGAGGGGGGATTTGATAGCTGCTTTCAGCTACCTGAGAGGTGGTTCCAGAGAGGATGGTTCTAGACTATTCTCAGTGGTAGAAGAGGACAGGACAAGGAGTAATGGTCTCAAGTTGCAGTGGGGGAGGTTTAGGTTGGACATTAGAAAAAGCTTTTTCACTAAGAGGGTGGTGAAACATTGGAATGCGTTACCTAGGGAGGTGGTAGAATCTCCTTCCTTAGAAGTTTTTAAGGTCAGGCTTGACAAAGCCCTGGCTGGGATGATTTAATTGGGGATGGGTCCTGCTTTCAGCAGGGGTTTGGACTAGATGACCTCCTGAGGTCCCTTCCAACCCTGATATTCTATGATTCTATGATATGGACCCATGGGAAGGAGGCCCTTGAAGAATTCCATCTGGATTTCAACAATTTCCACCCCACCATCAACCTCAGCCTGGACCAATCCACACAAGAGATCCACTTGCTGGACACTACAGTGCAAATAAGTGATGGTCACATAAACACCACCCTATACCAGAAACCTACTGACCGCTATACTTACCTGCATGCCTCCAGCTTTCATCCACAACACATCACATGATCCATTGTCTACAGCCAAGCCCTAAGATACAACTGAATTTGCTCCAATCCCTCAGACAGAGACAAACACCTACTAGATCTTTATCAAGCATTCTTAAAACTACAATACTCACCCGGGGAAGTGAGGAAACAGATTGATAGAGCGAGACAGGTACCCAGAAATCACCTACTTTAGGAGAGGCCTAACAAGGAAAATAACAGAACACCACTGGCCATCACATACAGCCCCCAGCTAAACCCTCTCCAGTACGTTATCAATGATCTACAATCTATTCTGGAAAACGATCCCTCAC
The DNA here is from genome assembly GCF_965140235.1 of Caretta caretta. Taxonomy (NCBI): domain Eukaryota; kingdom Metazoa; phylum Chordata; order Testudines; family Cheloniidae; genus Caretta; species Caretta caretta. The sequence goes on from NC_134209.1 coordinate 14,501,691, forward strand.
TCTCCCAGACCTTGGGAGGCCAGCCAGTCCTCGATGACAGACAGCTCCCCAGATACTCACCAGCAACTACACACCACACCACTGAAACACTAACCCAGGAACCAATCCCTGTAGCAAACCTCATTGCCTTCTCTGTCCCCATATCTACTCTAGCAACACCATCAGAGGACCCAACCACATCAGCCACATCATCAGAGGCTCATTCACCTGCACGTCTACTAATGTTATACAGTATATGGCATCATGTGCCAGCAATGCCCCTCTGCCATGTACACTGGCCAAACCGGACAGTCCCTACGTAAAAGAATAAATGGACACAAATCGGATATCAGGAATGGTAACATACAAAAGCCAGTAGAACACTTCCTGGACATTCTATAACAGATTTGAAAGTAGCTATACATGAACAAAAAGAAACTTCAGAAACAGACTTGAAAGAGAAACAGTAGAACTAAAATTCATTTTCAAATTTAACACCATTAATTTGGGTGTGGCTGGCTCATTACATAAGCAGCTTTGCCTCTCCTGGAATTGACACCTCCTCATCTATTATTGGGAGTGGACTACATCCACCCTGATTGAATTGGCCCTGTCAACACTGGTTCCCCACTTGTGAGGTAACTCCCTTCCCTTCATGTGTCAGTATATTTATGTCTGCATCTGTAATTTTCACTCCATGCATCTGAAGAAGTGGGTTTTTACCCACGAAAGCTTCTGCCCAAATAAATCTGTTAGTCTTTAAGGTGCCACTGGACTCCTTGTTGTTTTTGTGGATACAGACTAACATGGCTACACCACTTTGATTTATCCGCATTATGAAAAGGTACTATGGAAACACTTCATTGATTTCTGTAATGTACTGAATAACCACATAAGAATGGCCAGGCAGGATCAGACCAATGGTCCACCTAGACCAGTATCCTGTCTTCTGACAATGGCCAGTGCCAGGTGCTTCCAGGGGATTGAACTGAATAGGGCAATTTTGCGTGATCTATGCCCTGTCATCAAGTCCCATCTTCTGGCAGTTGGAGGTATAGGGACATTCAGAACATGTGGTTGCTTCCCTGGCCATTTTGGCTAATAGCCATTGATAAACCTGTCATCCAGGAACTTATCTAACTCTTTGTTAAAACCCAGTTATACTTCTGGCCTTCACAACATCCCCTGGCAAGAAGTTTGACAGGTTGACTGTGCGTTTGTCAGGAGACCGGGTCATAGTTGGAGTCAGGCCTAGTGATCAGAGTCTGAGTGGCAGAGCCCAAGGTCGAGCCAGGGCCAGATCCAGGAAGCAGGGCCAAAGATCAGAATTGGAGTCCAAATGCCAGAGCCGACGGTCGAAACAGAGTGGGAGTCAGGACTCAGCCCTGAGTGCCAGCACCGGATTACCAGGAGTCAGGGAAGGCAGGAGCGAGGCTGGGACAGATGGGTGCAGGGCAGGATCCTGGATGGAGCTGTGGAGGAGCAGGATTTAGAGAGATGAGCACAGGGAGGCAGAGAGAGTCTGCAGGTGGGTGTGTTGAGCAGCCAACTGCTGCTACCGCTGAGCTTAAGAACAGGCCTGCTGCCTTCCTCAGGCAATCAGGCAGGGCAGTCCATCAGGCAGCCTAGCTGGCTCATTAGGGTGTCAGGAGTACTGAGCAGGCACAGACAAGGGCCTTACTCCTGACAGAGTTGTGTGAAGTACTTCCTATTTTTTGCTTTAGACTTGTTGCTATTAATTTCATTGGGTGAGCCCTGGTTCCTGTGTTATGTGAAGGGATTAATAACACTTCCCTATTCACTTTCTTCATGCCAGTCATGATTTTATAGACTTCACTCATTTCAGAAAAGTTGCCTTCAGTGGAGCAGCACAGATTTATACCAGGGCTGAGCATAGAACTCACAACCTTCAGGCCAGTGCCTTGGTTGATGTTGAACTTTTTTCAAATATTCCCTTGCCTGATCTTCATCAATGATTATTTTCATAAAATCTTCCTCACTTCCCAATTCTCTGAGATCCACCATTTATCTCACCGGAAATGGATCTATTTCTGCATCATCTTTCTCTTCCCCACTCCTCATTCTCTCATGGACCCATTTCTCCCTTAGTATTCCTTTTGCCTATTACAAGTTTATAAAAACAATCTTATTCCCCTATGTCAGGGTTCTCCCCCCCCCACTCTGAACTCTAGGGTACAGATGTGGGGATCCTCATGAAAGACCCCCTAAGCTTATTTTTACCAGCTTAGGTTAAAAACTCCCCAAGGCACAAATTCTCCTTTGTACTTTGGATTAGGTAAACGCTGCCACCACCAAGTGATTCAAACAAACAGTATTCTTGTATTCTTGTCAGCAAGTTAAGGAAGTATGGGCTGGATGAATGCACTATAAGGTGGGTAGAAAGCTGGCTAGATTGTCGGGCTCAACGGGTAGTGATCAATGGCTCCATGTCTAGTTGGCAGCCGGTGTCAAGTGGAGTGCCCCAAGGGTCAGTCCTGGGGCCGGTTTTGTTCAATATCTTCATAAATGATCTGGAGGATGGTGTGGATTGCACTCTCAGCAAATTTGCGGATGATACTAAACTGGGAGGAGTGGTAGATACGCTGGAGGGCAGGGATAGGATACAGAAGGACCTAGACAAATTGGAGGATTGGGCCAAAAGAAATCTGATGAGGTTCAATAAGGATAAGTGCAGAGTCCTGCACTTAGGATGGAAGAATCCAATGCACCACTACAGACTAGAGACCGAATGGCTAGGCAGCAGTTCTGCAGAAAAGGACCTAGGGGTGACAGTGGACGAGAAGCTGGATATGAGTCAGCAGTGTGCCCTTGTTGCCAAGAAGGCCAATGGCATTTTGGGATGTATAAGTAGGGGCATAGCGAGCAGAACGAGGGACGTGATCGTTCCCCTCTATTCGACACTGGTAAGGCCTCATCTGGAGTACTGTGTCCAGTTTTGGGCCCCACACTACAAGAAGGATGTGGAGTAATTGGAGAGAGTCCAGCGAAGGGCAACAAAAATGATTAGGGGTCTAGAAAACATGACTTATGAGGAGAGGCTGAGGGAACTGGGATTGTTTAGTCTGCAGAAGAGAAGAATGAGGGGGGATTTGATAGCTGCTTTCAACTACCTGAAAGGGGGTTCCAAAGAGGATGGCTCTAGACTGTTCTCAATGGTAGCAGATGACAGAACGAGGAGTAATGGTCTCAAGTTGCAGTGGGGGAGGTTTAGATTGGATATTAGGAAAAACTTTTTCACTAAGAGGGTGGTGAAACACTGGAATGCGTTACCTAGGGAGGTGGTAGAATCTCCTTTCTTAGAGGTTTTTAAGGTCAGGCTTGACAAAGCCCTGGCTGGGATGATTTAACTGGGAATTGGTCCTGCTTCGAGCAGGGGGTTGGACTAGATGACCTTCAGGGGTCCCTTCCAACCCTGATATTCTATGATTCTATGATTTAGGGAGAGCCACTTGGAACCCTATCTCCCTCTTAATATCCCCCCAAGCCCTACACCTCCTTTCCTGGGGTGGCTTGAGAATAAACAAGATGAGCACAGACCAACTGTGGGTTTTTAAGTACACTAAAACCCCCAATCAGATTCTTAAAAAACAGAACTTCATTAGAAGCACAAAGAAAAGATAAAAGAACAACTCTGTAATATTAGAATGGAAGATAATCTCACAGGCAGTCAGATTTAAAACATAGAGAATCCCTCTTGGCACAACCTTAAATTACAAAAAGACACAAAAACAGGAATACACATTCCCTCCAGCATAGTGAATTTCACAAGCCGAAACAAAAGAAAATCTAACGCATTTTCTAGCTAGATTACTTACTAACTCTATAGGAGTTGGATTGCTTGCTTTCTTGATCTGTCCCTGGCAGAAGCATCACACAGACAGACAAAGCCTCCCCCCCACCCCAGTTTTGAAAGTATCTTGTCTTCTGATTGGTCATTTGGGTCAGGTGTGAGCCAGGTTACTTGAGTTTCTTAACCCTTTACAGGTAAGAGGATTTTATAGTACTGTATCAGAGCTTCTTAACCCCTTTATATTTATGACACCCTATAATCCCGGGAGCTGTATTTAACACATGCTGATTTCATGTCACCCTTCTCTTTTTCCTTTCAGCCTTAACTGACTCAGATTTATTTTGATTTTGAGACCTCCTCCCTTTTCGATTTTTAGTGGAGGTATGTCTTTTCCCCCTGAGATCTAGGAACAGGACCTGGTGGTGGTGATTAAAAATGATTATTATTACAGTAGTACCTAAGACTTCCAATAGACTCCAGGCCCCTATTGTGTCCCTATCCCCCAAATCAACTCAAAGTACAATTTTTGAATCTTCCTCTGAAATATGTAGTACAGACAGGAAGGACTGTTTAAAATTTGGGGTGTGAAAAGGTTTTTCATCAAAAAATATGTTTGAAAATGAAAATTTCTGCAAAAAATTCATTTTAATGACTTTGTTGCAAAAAACACTTTTTTAAAAATTCTAAAACAAAAATGTTGAAATTTTTCTGAAATTGTTTCATTCCAAGTAATGGAGAGATTCCCATGTCCCTTCAGTCCTTTACTTCCCATCCTCCTTTTTTTCACTGGGGAAATAATATGATGAGTTAAGAGAAATTTAAAATGTTTTTAATATTTCAACATGTAAAGAAGCCTCCAAAATTTCAATAAGCTCTGGGTACAGGGAATTTTCCAACCAGAATGCTAAACTAGCTTGACCACATAATTCCTTTGTTCTTAAGCACCTTAGGGGCTGTTGGGAGGGAATTATGGCACTGGCAGAATTCATGTAGCTCATAACTTTTAATATGTAAGTACATTTTTCATCTATGACTGATTTTCATTTGATCACTAAATTATGGTAAGATCCTACTTGCTTTTTCTAACAGCATATTATGTAGATAGTCCCCTCTGTGGAAGGATATTCAAGGCATTAATATACCTACTTAAACGTGTTTAACCAGAAGGAAATCAGAGCAACACAATACAAAATGTTTTCCATTTCTCACTATAAGCAGAGAACACACATCTGCACCAGTCATCTGAGTTTGTTTTGTAATGCTGATTTAGATACAGGAAATACTGTGTATTTGCCCCATTCCTTCCACTAAGCTCTGTCTTCTCACCCACCTATATTCTGACAGGAAAATGCTGTTCAGTTTCAGCCTCCTCTAACTTCTGCTTTAAAATATTACTGGCAATATAACAGGAGTGATTTGGGGATAACTTACGTGTCCTGTCTCATAAAGGTAGGGATGGCTTGATCACTATGGAGTTCTAGGGTTGTATTCTTGAAGATAATAAATGCTCATGCCTGGCACCTCATTAATTATTATCTATAAAGTCCCTCCACAATATCCATACAGGAATACTGACCCTGGGAGGCAGAGAGAGAGAAATGTTCACATGGTGGGAGGGAAAGATACACCAGGCTACTTCTCGTAACCCTGTGCAGACTACATGGAACGCTGGGTTTGGGTCAATAAGTATGTGCAGCCAAGTGTGGAGAGAGGAGTGCGGGAGGGGGAAATGAGTGTACATTTCAGTTTAAATATGAAATGGTACTGGATTATTTTCCACTATAAAATGTCTCCACTGCTGGCACCCTTGCTCATGTCTGGTCTGTCTCGGGTCTGACTGTGTTGCATCACACTCCTGGTTGTGTCATCAACAGCAAGAATCAAATCTAGGATACCTGGATTGTAAAATATGAACCTCAGCTGTGTAAGTAAGCTAAAAGACCTTCCTCTGCAAGATAAGGCTGTAGCAGGCTCATCAGCCTCTTCGTGGGACCCAGCCACCACTAGAGGGGGACAGAAAACAATACTGACTAGGTTGGGGTTACAATTGCAACTTCCTCCTTTCTGGCTGCCCTGCCACTCCCCTCCCTGTGACTCCTATCTGTCCAAAATGCCGCTGCCGAAGTCATCTTCACCTCCAGCTCTCCGAGCCACATCACATCCTCTTTCAGGCCTGGATCCAATACCCAATTCAGTCAATGCAGACTCCTGTTGACTTTAATGTTTATTGAATCAGACCCTGAATCCATCCATCGGTTCCTTGTCTCTTATTGCACCTCATCTTCACCTAGAAATCCCTGTCTTGTCTCCTCTGACATCTCAGCTCTCATTTCCAGCCTCCTGCTCCTCAAACAAATCCCGTTCCTTTTCCTGGTCTGCTCCCTTCTATGGCTCTCCTTGGTCCGGCCACTCTGCACATCCCCTCTGCCTGTGCACATCCAGCAAGCCTCGCCTTTCTGAATCTCATCTTACAACTCATCTCTTCAAGCCGTGTCCTTCCTCCATTCTCCTCCTGGCAATCTGAACACCCACCCTCTCTGAGCTGCTCTTCTGCTTCTTTTCATATTTAGGCTGCAGGGCCATCGAGGGAGCGATTGTTACTCCTCTGTCATTGTGAAGTGCAGAGTCACTCATGCATATGTGCAGGAGCTAGGAGGTTAATTGGCTGACCTGCTGTTTTGGAGCAGTTACCTCTTAGATGGTTACATCATGCACGTTTTCGATACCACAACATTTAAACACTTCAACCATGTCCTCTCAGTCTCTTTGCTGATGAATATTAACCTCATTTCCTAATTGCTCTGTCTTGCTCATGCCTCTGAATACATTCCATATGGAACCATCCTATAAAATATAATAGGGATGAAAGCAGTAGGGTTCTATACAAAAGAAATAGGATTATAGAGTGTACTCTAAAAAGCTATTTCACTTAATACAGAAATGCATTGAATGTTGAAACCCTCCCTATTGAATGTTGAAACCAACCTACAGAATAAGTATTTACTTAGATATTCTACAGAAAATTTATCATTACATTCTACAGAAATTCTCTGAAGAATAAAGTTGTTCAAAATGTCCACTTTCCCCTTGTCATAGCAATGTTTGAAATACAAGGCTTTTGTAGGGTTTGAAATTTGAACCAGGGTGAAATTCTCCCATTTCTGATTAAGAACATTGTGTCGATCAGTGATATGTCATGGGGCTGTGGCAAAGCACCAACTTGTGCACACTGCGGGGAGCTGTCAGGAACTGCAGAGGCGAGAGGTTAGAGAGCATGATTGAAGAGATATGGGTTTAGGGCTTCTTCAGGTAAGAAACTGGATCTGGTTTCATCTGGTACATGGTTGATAAAACAGATAATAGGATTTCTCCTAAACTTGAGACTCCTGCTTCTTTGAGGCTACGACAATGGGCACGGTTTGGGACAACTGCACTTTTATTCCCCCTCTGTGGCACAGGCAAAGTACCCACTTTTAGGCTGCAGGCTCCCCTGGCTATCACCTCTTGCGCGGAAACACCTTGGTCACAACCAAGAGTGACTTATTTCCAGGCAGAACAGTTCTCCGCCTTCACTGCTGTTTTCAGCAGAGACACGCTGCCCAAGCGGCCTACTTGCTTTCTCTTTGCAGAGAGTTAACAGTGTGACTTTCCAGAATTATAAGGCACCATGTAGCATTTACTATGCCAGCATCTTTTGTTCTTAAGGTACATTAAGAAGAGAAAACCAATTAAAAATAAAAAGTCCCCTACATGCATGCTAATACACTCACCAGAGATCACCTCAACCCTGCGATGGGCTCGGGCAGGAGCAGTCCTTCAAAATGTCACCCGAAGAGCTTCCTTGTAGTTTCAAGTTCATCACAGTTTCATCTCAGAACAAGCACCCTCATGACATATTTAGTCCACCCTTTATACAGTTCAGGGGGTTTAGATCTGGAGCTTCCTGAAACAGGTGAACAGGGTTTCTCTCCCCAACGCGTAACTTCAAAAGGATTAATTCGAAGTAGGTCATTTACATTCCCCTCATTCCCCAGGTATTTCTTAATAAACCCACTTTACATGCATTTTCCCAAAAAGTCCTTTGAAGTTCCCATCGTTTACATTAGTCAGTTCCCTAGAAAAGTGACATACAACCCTACAGTAACACAGAAACAATTGTGTTTTTAATACAATGGGCCCCAAAGGTATTGAACCAAATTCACTAATGTTTATCTTACTTCCATGTTTGTCCAGATTACTGTAAGTTTGTCATAACCAGACTAAGTGCTGTGAAATGGAACATGGAGAAGCACAGAGCAGACGAGCCAAGGGGAGGGAATGTGGTCTAATGGGGAGAGTCAGGGTTGGGATCTGGCACTCCTGGATTCGGTTCCCAACTCTGTCAGTAATTCAAGAGGGGAAATTTTGGAAGACAATTTCTCTGTGCTTCAATTGCCCATCTGTAGTATGGGTATAATAATCATCAGCTTCAGATGGGAGGTTTAATTAACATTTACAAAGCACCAGGAGATCCTCAGACGAAAGTTGCTATGCAGGAGAAAATGGGCAGGTTCTGTCTTTATTTAGGTCCCTATCCAGTGTCCAATGATGCAGTCAATGATAGGTCTCCCATTGACTTTAGTGGGCTTTGGGTCAGGTCTTATTCCCACTGTCATCATGTGATGACTTCAGTGGGATTCACAGGTATGAATGACAGCCCAGCTCGTTCCACAGTCTGACTGGAATGCTTATAGATTTTTTTTTTGTTCATTGTTTCCCAGACATTTGGCCAATCCCTGTCCCCTTTTTATAGTGTCTTTTATTATCTCTCCCTTTTTAAACTCTCTCTCCTTTCTGCCCAGTAACTTTTAGAAAAAGGAAAGGATATATTTCATGGTTTGTTGTGGTGACTTATAGGACTCATATAATGGAGAAAAAATGAAGGAAAGTAGGGCAAAGTCATTAGCTATTGCATGCATCTAACAGCCAATAAAGAAGCAAAGAAAATGCTAAAACTCTATTGGGAACATTTTGTTAAAGGAATGAGAGAGATTGTAACCACAACAAAAAAAAGTTGGACTGTAACACATGAATTTACTGGCTTTAAAAATGAAAAAAATATAATGTTATTTCTCCTGGTTGAGGCTAGCAACATGGTTAGAAAAAATGTGACATGGACCAAACAGCCCCTTGTAAAGGTATAGGGTGGGTTGGGTTTGTAACTGCAGCTGACCTAGGGTTTTGTATGGGTACGTTCCCAAACTGTGGCCCTCATCAAAACTTACCTGGCCCTTTGCAGTTATTTTTCTTCTGTTTAAGACTCTGGACTAGGATTCTAGTTTCAATTCATGACTCTCTCTACTGTAATATACACAACGATAACTAGCTCATATGCTCCCTTCTTCTCTGCGTGTTGACTGAGATCAAGTAGGAGCAATTTAATATCTGGCTCATTCTCTAATGGGGACTATGTCGTGCATTCAGGGATCTGATCAGGGCTTTCTGCCTCTAGCTGTTAAGATCATGTCTTTCTGCTTTCCTTATACTTCATTTTTCCATACTCAATCCATTATCCCCACCCACCCCACTTTCACATCCTCTCACTGCTCCCTTTAGAGAGGGTAGCATGAGCAACAGAAATAGCCCTCATCTGCCCCAGTCTCTGAGCTTCGGTAAGGGTGTAAGGAGGGGCAGCTCATCACTTTACTAATGCATAAAGAGACCAGGAAAGAAGTTGCCCTGACCCTATTTTTACCTCCTCGATGAGCATGTACAAAGGACCTAAGAATATGAAGTTTTCCACATTTCGCAGGGATGATCAGCTTATCCCATCTCTTTCCATGGACCAGCAACAGTGCCAGTCTGTGTGCTGAGCTCAGTTGGTCTGTTACATGATCATCACTAGAACTGAATTAATTCAGTGGTCTGGAGCCTCCGGTTTGTTGGGGAGAGAAGTGGCATTACTAGAGTTGCTGGGAAACCAGAATGTCTGTTCCACAGGAAATTTGACATTATGGGGTTTTTTTGCATTCCAATTCAGAAAAAAAAATCAATTTGGGACCATCAGAACATTTCATTTTGATAATCCTGAACTGTATCATTTCAGGAAGATAATGTTCCTTTTTGACTATCATTGTGAGCCACTTGTTTTTGACTTTTATATGATACTAAATATATTAAAATGCATATTTTAATTAAATTTAAAAGGCAAAACCAAATAAATACAAACAATAAAGCTGGAACTAAATGTCATGTTGAAGTGGCATGTTTTTACCTTACCAAAAGGAACTATTTTGACATTACTGCAACAAAATGAGAAAGCTGAAGAGATTTGTATAGACTCCCGCCCCAATTAAAAATTGTCAAAAGTGACATGTTCCCACAAAATGTTTAGGTTGATAAAGCTATATTTTTGGATGAAAACTTCTTCTCAATAGTCTTTGACCAGCTGTAGGAGTTAGACCTAAGGCTATAATTTTGGTACAGAATTTTTTAGTAAATTTCACAGCACACATGCAAGAAAAAAAATAAGTAACAGAAACAGGGTCAGGGAGAAGGTGTTGGAGAGCTAGTCCACCCCGCAGTGGCAGCTCCTGTGCTCTGGGGCTGGGCCAAGGTCCCTGTTCCAGCAGTTGTGACCTGGCACACAAGGTTGCAGTGCCATCCAGGTTTGGCCCATCCGTTCCTATGGAGATGGAATGGTGGATGGTCCAAATCTGAGTGGTGCTGCAAAACTCACGTGCCAGGTGGCAATGCCACTCAGGTCAGACATTTGTATTTACAATCCTGTGTGTTTACAGCCATTCCCAAGATTTCATGGGTTTTATTCAAATTAGTGATTTCTGTCACTTCAATGGTAAAATCGTAGTGTTACTTATCATAGAATCATAGAATCATAGAATATCAGGGTTGGAAGGGACCCCAGAAGGTCATCTAGTCCAACCCCCTGCTTGAAGCAGGACCAATTCCCAGTTAAATCATCCCAGCCAGGGCTTTGTCAAGCCTGACCTTAAAAACCTCTAAGGAAGGAGATTCTACCACCTCCCTAGGTAACGCATTCCAGTGTTTCACCACCCTCTTAGTGAAAAAGTTTTTCCTAATATCCAATCTAAACCTCCCCCACTGCAACTTGAGACCATTACTCCTCATTCTGTCATCTGCTACCATTGAGAACAGTCTAGAGCCATCCTCTTTGGAACCCCCTTTCAGGTAGTTGAAAGCAGCTATCAAATCCCCCCTCATTCTTCTCTTCTGCAGGCTAAACAATCCCAGCTCCCTCAGCCTCTCCTAATAACTCATGTGTTCCAGTCCCCTAATCATTTTTGTTGCCCTTCGCTGGACTCTCTCCAATTTATCCACATCCTTCTTGTAGTGTGGGGCCCAAAACTGGACACAGTACTCCAGATGAGACCTCACCAATGTCGAATAGAGGGGAACGATCACGTCCCTCGATCTGCTCGCTATGCCCCTACTTATACATCCCAAAATGCCATTGGCCTTCTTGGCAACAAGGGCACACTGCTGACTCATATCCAGCTTCTCGTCCACTGTCACCCCTATGTCCTTTTCCGCAGAAAAAAGGACTCCTTTCTGCCCCCAAAGAGCTGCAATTTTCGTTTGGCCACCTCCTCCTCTCCCCACCACCCAGGGAAGGTCAGGACTGGATGGCTTGCAGTTGGCTCTTCCATCTTTATGCCACTTGGGTATTTAAGAAAGCTATATGGTCCCACTGGAGTGGCATGAAGGGGCTATTTTGTAGTGCACAGCCTTCCCCATGCATAGGGTAAGACATGTAAGGAGGAGATATATTTCCTTTACTCGCCTTAACTGCTGATTTTACCAAAACCAACCTCCATTTCCATCCAGAAATTTGGGAGCCTCAGGGCCTGAGATGCATGTCCACTCACACCCGACACCTTGGGCAGCACCCTCTGCCAAAACTGCTCCCGGTGTGAATTCACCAGCAATGAAACCCCGCTGCTGAGCAGCTATAGAGAGATGGCAGCCAGCAGGTGGCATTGGCCAGTGAAGGGGATCCGTTGTGTAAATTGGCATGGATGCTTTAGCTTCAGTGGAGCTGCTTTACATTAGCTGGGAATCAAGCTCCTGACAACACTTCTGAGCGTGCTCCCACTGCACAGAAAGTGCGGTGCGATGCTCCAGAGAAGGGATAACAGAACGAGAAATGCATATCAATCGCACTTACCGGTAAGATGACCAGTACTCAGCACTGGGATCCATTCACCTCCTTTGCCAGTGATCCAAGAATTTCCTAGAATACTTATTTTAAAAAACCCACAGCCCACAGATACAGGACTGGCCTAATTAAAAAAAAAAACACAGTAGAAAACTACAGACAATAATAGCACTTTATAGCAGTAGAGCTGAAGGAGAGTCAGTATCAATATCTCTATTTTATAGATGGGGAAACTGAGGCACAGAGAGGCAAAGTGACTTGCCTGCTCATCCAGGAGGCCAGTGGTGTAAATGGGGATGGGACCCCAATCTCCAGAGACCTTGTCTGGTGTACAGTCTATTAGGCCACACTGCCTCCCCATTGTGGAACTGATGTTTGAAACTTGTGGAATAAATTGATTTAAAAAACAGTATGTGGCTGGAAAAAGGACCATTTTGATGAAAGGTAAAAGACTGAAAAGCTTTGGATTGGCCTAGGTATGTTTTCTTGAATAAGCATTTCCAAAATGAAGACATGATAGGAAATCTCTAAGTGTGTTTCTCTTTCCACTGATTGATTGCAGTAAGTGAAATGGTGTACGTAATATGAGATTGCTCTGGCGGGAGGGGGAACTAAAAACCCTTATGACGTACAAATGAATACTTGAAGTCAAATTACCCAAAGCATCCATTTAGATATTTAAGGGCAGTGGCCAATTTTCCAGTATACTGCAGCCTCCCATGTTCTCAGCAAAGTGGAGAAGTCTCTGTTGTTCCCATTGGGAGCTGCTGAGTGGTCATCCTTTTGGAAAACTGAGTCTTTAGCGTCTCTCTTTTATCTAGCATCCTCCCAGTATTTGAATGTGGTGGGACAAAGAATTCAAAAGTCAGGATCTTAATCCAAAAATCTCCACTAGGATTTTCAAAGGAATTCGGTATGTCATCCCATCGACTTTTTTGGAAACCTCAGCCTTCCTCTTCGAACTGATGAATGTATATTCATCTGCTAAAGGTAAATTTGGGACTATATTCTGTTACAAAAATATTGTAACCCAGCTGGCTATTTTAGAATCACAGAATCATAGAATATCAGGGTTGGAAGGGACCTCAAGAGATCATCTAGTCCAATCCCCAACTAAATCATTCCAGCCAGGGCTTTCTCAAGCTTGACTTTAAAAACTTCTAAGGAAGGAGATTTCACCACCTCCCTAGGTAACCCATTCCAGTGCTTCACCACCCTCCTAGTGAAAAAGTTTTTCCTAATGTCCAACCTAAATCTCCCCCACTGCAACTTGAGACCATTACTCCTCGTTTGGTCATCTGCTACCACGGAGAACAGTCTAGATCCATCCTCTTTGGAACCCCCTTTCAGGTAATTGAAAGCAGCTATCAAATCCCCCCTTATTCTTCTCTTCTGTAGACTAAACAATCCCAGTTCCCTCAGCATCTCCTCATAAGTCATGTGTTCCAGTCCCCTAATCATTTCTGTTGCCCTCCACTGGATGTTTTCCAATTTTCCACATCCTTCTTGTAGTGTGGGGCCCAAAACTGGACACAGTACTCCAGATGAGGCCTCACCAATGTCGAATAGAGGGGAACGATCACGTCCCTCGATCTGCTGGCAATGCCCCTACTTACACATCCCAAAATATCATTGGCCTTCCTGGCAACAAGGGCACACAGTTGACTCATACCCAGCTTCTCTTCCACTGTAACCCTAGGTCCTTTTCTGCAGAACTGCTGCCTAGCCATTCGGTCCTTAGTCTGGAGCCGTGCATGGGATTCTTCCGTCCTAAGTGCAGGACTCTGCACTTGTCCTTGTTGAACCTCATCAGATTTCTTTTGGCCCAATCCTCTAATTTGTCTAGGTCCCTCTGTATCCTATCCCTACCCTCCAGCGTATCTACCTCTCCTCCCAGTTTAGTGTCATCTGCAAACTTGCTGAGGGTGCAATCCAGACCGTCCTCCAGATCATTAAGGAAAATATTGAACAAAACTGGCTCGAGGGCTGACTCTTGGGGCACTCCACTTAATATCGGCTGCCAACTAGACATGGAGCCATTGATTACTACCCGTTGAGCCCGGCAATCTAGCTAGCTTTCTATCCATCTTATACTCCATTCATCCAGCCCATACTTCTTTAATTTACTGGCAAGAATACTGTGGGAGACCATGTCAAAAGCTTTGCTAAAGTCAAGGAACAACACGTCCATTGCTTTCCCCTCATCCACAGAGCCAGTTATCTCATCATAGAAGGCAATTAGATTAGTCAGGCATGACTTGCCCTTGGTGAATCTATGCTGACTGTTCCTGATCGTTTCCCTCTCCTCTAAGTGCTTCAGAATGATTTCCTTGAGGACCTGCTCCATGATTTTTCCAGGGACTGAGATGAGGATGACTGGCCTGTAGTTCACAGGATTCTCCTTATTCCCTTTTTTAAAGATGGTGTCAAGGTTCCTTCCCCACTCTGAACTCTAGGATACAGATGTGGGGACCTGCATGAAAACCCCCTAAGCTTACTTTTACCAGCTTAGGTTAAAGCTTCCCCAAGGTACAAACTAGTTTACCCTTGGACTTCCACTGCCACCACCAAACTTTATCTGGGTCCCTGAGAAAACGTAGTTTGGACACGTCTTTCCCCCCAAAATCCTCCCAACCCTTGCACCCCAATTCCTGGGGAAGGTTTGGTAAAAATCCTCACCAATTTGCATAGGTGAACTTGCATAGAACCCTTGGATCTTAGAACAATAAAAAAGCATTCAGTTTCCTTACAAGAAGACTTTTAATAGAAGTAAAAAAAGAATCACCTCTGTAAAATCAGGACGGTAAATACCTTACAGGGTAATTAGATTCAAAAGAAAGAGAATCCCTCTAGGCAAAACCTTAAGTTACAAAAAAGACACACAGACAGGAATATTCATTCTATTCAGCACAGCTCTTTTCTCAGCCATTTAAAGAAATCATAATCTAACACATACCTAGCTAGATTACTTACTAAGTTCTAAGACTCCATTCCTATTCTGTCCCCGGCAAAAGCATCATACAGACAGACACAGACCCTTTGTTTTTCTCCCTCCTCCCAGCTTTTGAAAGTATCTTGTCTCCTTATTGGTCATTTTGCTGAGGTGCCAGCGAGGTTACCTTTAGCTTTTTAACCCTTTACAGGTGAGAGGATTTTTTCCTCTGGCCAGGAAGGATTTTAAAGGGGTTTACCCTTCCCTTTATATTTATGACAGATGGGCACTACTTTAGCCTTTTTCCAGTCATCCGGGACTTCCCCCGATCGCCATGAGCTTTCAAAGATAATGGCCAATGGCTCTGCAATCCCATCCGCCAAGACCTTTAGCACTCTTGGATGCAACGCATCCGGCCCCATGGACTTGTGCTTGTCCAGCTTTTCTAAATAGTCCCGAACCAATTCTTTCTCCACAGAGGGCTGGTCACCTCCTCCCCATGCTTTGCTGCCCAGTGTAGCAGTCTGGGAGCTGACCTTGTTCATGAAGACAGAAGCAAAAAAAGCATTGAGTACGTTAGCTTTTTCCACATCCTCTGTCACTAGGTTGCCTCCCTCATTCAGTAAGTGGCCCACACTTTCCTTGACTTTCTTCTTGTTGCTAACATTCCTGAAGAAACCCTTCTTGTTACTCTTAACATCTCTTGCAGCTGCAAGTCCAGGTGTGATTTGGCCTTCCTGATTTCACTCCTGCATGCCTGAGCAATATTTTTTATACTCTTCCCTGGTCATTTGTCCAATCTTCCACTTCTTGTAAGCTTCTTTTTTGTGTTTAAGATCTGCAAGGATTTCACTGTTAAGCCAAGCTGGTTGCCTGCCATATTTACTGTTCTTTCTACACATCAGGATGGTTTGTCCCTGTCACCTCAATAAGGATTCTTTAAAATACAGCCAGCTCTTCTGGACTCCTTTCCCCCTCAAGTTAGGCACCAGCCCTGCAAGCAATACTTCTCTGGGGGTTTGACTTTGATGGGGCTGCACTGGAATGCAATGATTCTTTTTAAAAGGCCTCAGCTGCCTTGATGGATGGGCTCTGCTGGCTGCCTTCCTCGGGGTTCTATTCTGGCTAGTTTTGTTGCATGCTAGGATTAAGAGAAATGAAAGGGTTTTATATGAATTATGGCTCACAGTGACTACAAAGAGCTCTGCAGTGCAGAGCAATTGAAGAAACCACTGTTGGGAGGATAAGCGGAAGGCTGGGGCAGACATGCTTCTATTAGAGTGGCAAAGTTTGCAACACCTGCTTGTCCAGCGTGAGAGCACATTTTAATTTGTAGGTGTGCTAGACATGACAAAGTATCCATTTTTTGTTTGCAAGAGTTGCATTCTCTCTCTGTGCTGTGTCCCCCTCTCCCACCATGGGCTTCTAAGAGGCCACATGATAAGATAAGAATATGATAAGAATATTGCAATGTTGGGGTCTAAATTAGTTGTTACCACTCAAGAAAGAGATCCTGGAGTCATTGTGGATAGTTCTCTGAAAACATCTACTCCATTGAGTCAGCAATGTGCCCTTGTTGCCAAGAAGGCCAATGGCATTTTGGGATGTATAAGTAGGGGCATAGCGAGCAGATCGAGGGACGTGATCGTTCCCCTCTATTCGACATTGCTGAGGCGTCATCTGGAGTACTGTGTCCAGTTTTGGGCCCCACACTACAAGAAGGATGTGGATAAATTGGAGAGAGTCCAGCGAAGGGCAACAAAAATGATTAGGGGTCTGGAACACATGACTTATGAGGAGAGGCTGAGGGAGCTGGGATTGTTTAGCCTGCAGAAGAGAAGAATGAGGGGGGATTTGATAGCTGCTTTCAACTACCTGAAAGGGGGTTCCAAAGATGATGGCTCTAGACTGTTCTCAATGGTAGCAGATGACAGAACGAGGAGTAATGGTCTCAAGTTGCAGTGGGGGAGGTTTAGATTGGATATTAGGAAAAACTTTTTCACTAAGAAGGTGGTGAAACACTGGAATGCGTTACCTAGGGAGGTGGTAGAATCTCCTTCCTTAGAGGTTTTTAAGGTCAGGCTTGACAAAGCCCTGGCTGGGATGATTTAACTGGGAATTGGTCCTGCTTCGAGCAGGGGGTTGGACTAGATGACCTTCTGGGGTCCCTTCCAACCCTGATATTCTATGATTCTATGATTCTATGTGCAATGGCTGTCAAAAAAGTAACCAGAATGTTGGGAAGCGTTAAGAAAAGGATAGATAATAAGACAGAAAATATCATATCACCTCTATTAAATCCATAGTACACTCACATCTTGAATATTACGTGCAGATGTGGTTGCCACATCTCAAAAATGGTTTATATTGGAATTGGAAAAGGTTCGGAAAAGGCTAACAAAAATGATTAGGGGAATGGAACAGATTCTGTAGAAGTAAAGATTAATAAGATGGGACTTTTCAGCTTGGAAAAGACATGACTAAGGGGGGGTATGATAGAGGTCTATAAAATCATGACTGGTGTGGAGAAAGTAAATAAGGAAGTGTTATTTACCCCTTCATATAACACAAGAACTAGGGGTCACCAAATGAAATTAATAGGCAGGAGGTTTAAAACAAACAAAAGGAAGTATTATTTCACACAGTGTACAGTCAACCTGTGGAACTCCTTGCCAGAGGATGCTGTGAAGGCCAAGATATCACAGGGTTCAAAAAAGAACTAGACAAGTTCATAGAGGATAGGTCCATCAATGGCTATTAGCCAGGATGGGCAGGGATGGTGTCCCTATCCTCAGTTTGCCAGAACCTGGGAATGAGTGACAGGAGATGGATCACTTGATGATTACCTGTTCTGTTCATTCCCTCCGGGGCACCTGACATTGGCCACTCTCAGAAGACAGGATACTGGACTAGATGGACCTTTGGTCTGACCCAGTGTGGCTGTTCTTATGTTTTTATTTTCAAAGATAGGAATCTAAAGTTAGGCTCAGCACCCTCATAGGCATTCAAAGAAGTAATCCAATTTTCAAAATTGTTGAGCACCTAGCTGCTCCCATTGACTTCACTAGAAACTTCTGAGGACTCAGTAATTTTGTAAATAAGGCCATTTATTGAGGAGACTATATAAGGATTATGGGGCTGTTTTTTTAAAGAACGGTCCCAGCAGCTCCCACTAAAACCATCATTGTGAAAAATGAGAGCTGCTGGGTGCAGAAGCCTGTTGAAAGTCTAGTCAATTCACATAGGTGTCTAAAATATAGCTGAGCTCTTTTGAAAACTCAGTCCCATTGTTGAAGCTGGGTGTTTGAAAATCTGGCCTCAACTGAGGCACCTATTTTTGAAAATGTTGACCTGAGTCAGTAGATAGTGTGTTTAAATGCATTCATAAATTGTACTTTTTAAATACCCTAATGAAGTTTTCTGAAGTGAGGGAACTTAAATCTACATTTCGGCTCCAAAATAAGAGTATAAAAGTGACGGTCTTTCAAAGGTGTGAAGAACCCATCTCGAGATCTCCAATTCTGAATATGTTCCATTCTGGCCACAGTCAACTGGGAACTTACCCAAAAACTTCACGAGCAGGAATAAAAATGCCACAAGTATATTGACACATGGCAACATACACTAACAAGAAAACCCATGAGACACCATAGTTAGGTTGGGCAAATAGAGAGGGGAGGACTATTGTAGAGCATAGGTCCTTGAGAGAGAAAGCTCTGTCTCTCTTCCAGTTTTCATAACAGGATATAGCACAACAGACATGCCAAGTACACTGGTTCTGGATGACCATGAATTCTGCTCCCTCTTAAACCACTGTAAATCTGGAATAATTCCATATATTGCTTGAACCCATCTTTGTCATTATTAATACTTTTCTTCCTCTTTACTTTCTGCTTCTCCTTCTTTCATTCCCTTCTTCTAAATTATAATAATTAGTAACATCCCTTGTGTCATTTACCTAGGGCCATATCATGTGGCCTGTTCTTATAAACTCCCCCAGCAGAAGCAACACATGGAGGGGCATGCCACGTCATGTGCCCCTCTGATTTGCTGCTTGGCTTGTACTGAAGCCCGCTGCCCTCACTCTGCCCCCAACCCCCATCAGCCGGCATGGATCATCTCTGCCCCAGTGCTTAAAAACACAAACAATGGAAAGTTCTACATAATGATGTACATTGTGACTTCTTCTTGCTGCACAATGAGTTCAAAGCAGAATAAGGATAGCTGCACTTATTTGCTAACCCCATCGGTTAGGCAGAAATACAGTAGCTCTCTCCTCTTTCATTATGAATTCATGGGCTTGTATAAAGCACCAGACTTAGGAACATTTATTGTACTAACAGGAGAAAAATACATCTTTGCACTGGGGAAAAAGAAAGACTGTTCAGCCCATACAGTGGTAACTTCTACAGAGGTTTTCATAGTACTTTGATGAGTGAGTTGCACAAAGGCTCTGTGTGTTGGGATGTGGGTCAGTTTACTTTGGAGATAACTCATACAAGCCATGGTGGCTACTCATTTGAAATAAATACGAATGAAACAAATATCAAACACAAGTGTCAAGAGCTTAAAATGAGTATCTGCCCCTAGGCAAAATTGTTCAGATGAGAAAAAAGTGTAACCGATTTGCAAACTTTGCCAGAGAGAAGTGAAAAGCAGATCAAGAGACAGAAGCTTCACATTTATGAACCCTAGTCCTCTTGCGTACAAGTTGTGGGAATTAATGCCCTCTCTTACATGAAACTGCAGACTACCACAGTATATAAGGGGCTATCTGAACTTTTTGTATACAACACAATGGTCTAAATTTTGATTGCAAACAAATTTGTTGTGGTTCTAGATGGCTCAAGAAGTTGATTATGGGCTCTAGAGCCTTTCATTGCTTTTCCAAGATATCGGTTTGAATTCAGCCAGGATTGGTAGCAACCAAAAACTTTTAAAGTTTAGTAGCTATGTGGAGTGAGGATGGTGGTCTCAGCCCGGTTTCCAGTGGGCAAATGACTGCATCACCAAACCAACCCAAATAATAACAACAGTAAGCAACATTCAGCACTCTGGTGGGACCGAGCTACAACCTCATTCTTAGAGGTGGTATCTGCAAGTTAGTGATTCAGGAATGTTAGGAGCCCACAGTGTCCCTGCTTATGCTGTACCTGTTTTATAGCACTCCATTTTGAGTTTGGGAAATTGCAAATATTCATCCAGCTGGCGTAGGTGAGTGGAAATCACAGTAAAATGGATGAAAACCTGCCTCAAAGGTTGAAGCTGCACATCATCCCCCTTTGTCTGATGCTATTCTTATTTATACCAGAAAACTGGGAAAACCATGAGAGAGGATAGACAAAGTAACTCAGGAAAACCTGAAAACACAAAGGAGTTTGCTGTCAGAAAAAGTCACTGCAAATTACTGTACTGGTTGGTCAGCAGTATCTTGCTCTCAGCAGGCCCCTCCCCTCAGTTGCATAAATCATGCTGGTACTCTTCCAAGTGTGCAGAAGCCATCTGGAAATGGTAGTGGTTGGTGTGTGGGATGTAGGTTGTGAGCTACATGTCAGACTGCATGGTGCTTGGAAACACTTTCTGCACACCTACTTATGTCTTTCGCCTGCCAAATGTCCAAGCATAACTGTCAAATTGTAGCAGTATATATCACAGACAAATTCTCCACAAAATATCAGTTGGATTTAGCTTTCTATAGTGGGTTTCCAATATCTCACCTCCTGCAGTTTGTTATACCTTGATTTGCAATGGATCCAATAACATGCTATGTAACCACTTTCTGTGCCTCTTTTTATACATTAAACCCCAATTCTGCCACATTTCTGCAAACACTTATTCATGTGAGTAACTCAGACTACTCTATTTAAGGTCAATGGAGCTATACCAATTTTCAAATTCCCGATTGGCTGATCGCCAGTTCTGGAAGGGCTACCAAGTGGTTAATGCTTGGAATATATTCTGAAGATGAAAAGAGCTCTGTAAGAGAGATGTATTATTTTTGTTCTTGTTGTTATGGGGTTGCTTTAGTATGCTGGTCGCAGCACTGTTAGAGTCCATTTTAATATCTGTATAGCTCTAATGACAGCTTGCACTCTTATCTCTTGGCTCCCATGTTAATACAACAAACAAGCAAACAAAAAGTTTCTGTAGGCAGAAGTGTCCTCAATTATTAGGAATTTAACTGTGCCATCCAGAGAACAGCTCTGTTTGTAGACTACCCTAATTGTTTCTTGGTAATTTGGCAGATCTCTATTCAGAAGAGAAGGGAAAAAATCCTCTAAATTTATAGCGGGAATTTGCAAAGCTGTATTTTTTGACAACAGAGATGACTCACATTTATTCATTACTTATTCCTTATGGTGGGTTGTTACTGGAATTCAGTCCCAGATGGCAGGTTGAGCTGCAGAGAAGTGCTCTATATTTACAGGGCTGATGAGACATGCAAAAATAAAATGGTTTGTTAGGAAGGCAGGTGATGGCTGCTGAAGAGTTTCCCCTTGCAGCCGGTCCTGCCACACTGCAGACTGAAAATGTGGAAGATGGTGACCAGAGGAGAAGGGTTTGTTTAATTTTTGAAATGATACAAGTCAGAAAAAAATAGAACCCCACAGCAACAGAAATAAGCTAGAAAATGTTTAAAATACATGTATAAATTCCCAGGCCAGAAGGGAGCATTGTGATCATCTAGCCTGTCCTCCTGCATAACACAGGCTAGAGAACCTCTCCCAAATAATCCCTAGAGCAGATCTTTTAGAATTGTCTTGATTTAATAATTGTCAGTGATGGAGAATCCACCACAACCTTTGATAAAGGGTTCCAATTATTAATTATTCTCACTGTTCACAGTTTACACCTTATTTCCATTCTGAATTTGTCTAGCTTCAACTTCCATCTGTTGGATTGTGTTATAGCTTCCTCTGCTAGACTGAAGAGCCCATTATTAAATATTTGTTCCCCAGGTAGGTACTGTGATGGGGCAAGGCCAGATGGCTATAGAAAAGTAGGTTTCAGAGTAGCAGCCGTGTTAGTCTGTATTCGCAAAAAGAAAAGGAGGACTTGTGGCACCTTAGAGACTAACCAATTTATTTGAGCATAAGCTTTCGTGAGCTACAGCTCACTTCATCGGATGCTTTCAGTGAAGTGAAGAAAAATGCATCCGATGAAGTGAGCTGTAGCTCACAAAAGCTTATGCTCAAATAAATTGGTTAGTCTCTAAGGTGCCACTAGTACTCCTTTTCTTTTTATAGAAAAGTAGTGGGAGATAGATATATTAGCTCCAGGCTAAACAGATCCCTGGTACCAGGTTAAGTGAAATGGAAGCTGCTCCAGGTCAATTAAGACACCTGGGGCCAATTAAGAACTTTCCAGAAGGCAGGGAGAAGGCTAGGTTGATTGGGACACCTGAAGCCAATTAGGGGCTGGCTGAAACTAGTTAAAAGCCTCCCAGTCAGTCAGGTGGGTGTGCATGTCAGGAGGTGTGGGAGGAAGTTGCGCTGTTGGAGAGGCTGAGTAGTACACACCATATCAGGCACAAGGAAGGAGGCCCTGAGGTAAGGGTGAAGTGGAGCTTGAGGAAGTGAGGACTGCTGTGGGGGAAGTAGCCCAGGGAATTGTACATATCATGTTTCTAAAAGGTCAGCTACCATAGCTGATACTATTAGGGTCCCTGGGCTGGAGCCCGGAGTAGAGGGTGGGCCCGGGCTCCCCCCCACCCCACCTTTGCCCCCTGGTTAATCACTGAGACTGGGAGACAACAGAGACTGTGCAAGGAAGAATAACTTCTCCTCACCTCCCTTGCTGTCTTATGATGAAAATGGCTCAGTAGACTGTGATCCTTGTCTCTAGAGAAAGAAGGATTATGTGGAGGGTCACAGTGAGCCTGTGAGGTGAGTGAAATCCGCCAGGAAACACAGGACCCACGGAGGCAAGGACAGAGCTTTGTCACAATACTTATGGACTGTGATCAAGTCACCCCTTAACTGTCTCTTTGTTAAACTAAATAGATTGAGCTCCTCAAGTCTACTGTATAAGGCAGGTTTTCTAACCCTTTTTGTCAGAGAGGAGCCACCCTTCTCCAATTTATCAACATCCTTCTTGAGTTGTGGGCACCAGAACTGGACACAGGATTCCAGCAGCGGTTGTACCAGTGCCAGTTATAGGGGTAAAATAATCTCTCTGAACCTACTCAAGATCCCCCTGCTTATGCTTCTCAGGATTTCATTCGGTCTTTTGGCAACAGCATCACACTGGGAGCTCACGTTCTGCTAATTCTCCACCACAACCCTCATATCTTTTTTTCCAGAGTCACTGCTTCCCAGGATAGAGTCCCGCATCCTGTACGTATGGGTTACATTCTGAGTTCTAGATGTTCCTAGCTTATCTGATTGTCAGTGTAATCAAGAAACACTTATTTGGGCCCTGTTCCAGCAAAGCTATTAAGCATGTGTTTAATTTTAAGCCTATTCTTTGCCGGAGCGGGGCTCTGGTCTGTAGGGGACATGAAATTCCCACATCTTCCAGGCAGAGATTTTCAAAAGGCGTCTAACAGGGTTAGTGGCCCAAAGTGCATTGAAAGTCAATGAGTGTTGGTGCCTCACTCCCTTAGGTGGCTTTGAAAATCCCAGCATTGCTGGTGGGTGAACCACTGCCAAGTTCAGGAAATGGCAGTTCCTGTACACAACTGTTTGATGTGCACAAGTATTGAATGCCAACAGCCCACACTGCTAGTGAGCACAGTGGATGCCTGCTTTACAGTGGAGAAGTCCCTCCCAGCACCAAAAGCCTTGTTTGCCTTACAGTGACATATAATGCCTAGCTGCAGACAACCTCTTCTCCAGAAAGGTGTATCTGCCTACAGGCAGGGCCAGCTACACAGGGAGCTCCAAAGAGGGCAGAAGCAGCAGCAATGGCCAGCAGCTCAGACATACCAGTACAGAAGCTCTAAGCCCAGGGCCCAGCAATCTGTTGCTATAACTACAGCTCAGCTCAGCATTGCTCCAAGCCTGTAACTCTCCTATGAAGTGCCAATCTTCCTGCCAGTTCAGTAAGGCTAACTATTTCTCTGTGTCGCCACAAAGAACCTGTGTCAGCTTGCACAGAAGCACTGTGCCCCCTCCTTATCATCCATCTGCACAGGCTCAAGTGCTCTGAACCTGGCCCTAGTTCTGTAGCTATGTATCAAACAGCTTTAGGGAAATATATTGTGCTCATAGACAATGGCCTTGGACCTTTTCAATAGATGAGAGCATTGTAGGTTTAAAAAACATCAGAGCAATTAAAGAAGTCACTTTAGGCCAGTAGGTTTCCGGTATAGGGTGGTGTTTATGTGACCATCGCTTACTAGCACCGTAGTATCCAGGAAGTGGATCTCTTGTGTGGACTGGTCCAGGCTGAGGTTGATATTGGGATGGAAATTGTTGAAATCATGGTGGAATTCCTCAAGGGCTTCTTTTCCATGGGTCCAGATGATGAAGATGTCATCAATGTAGCGCAAGTAGAGTAGGGGCGTTAGGGGACGAGAGCTGAGGAAGCGTTGTTCTAAGTCAGCCATAAAAATGTTGGCATACTGTGGGGCCATGTGGGTACCCATAGCAGTGCCACTGGTTTGAAGGTATACATTGTCCCCAAATGTGAAATAGTTATGAGTGAGGACAAAGTCACAAAGTTCAGTCACCAGGTTTGCCATGACAGTATCAGGGATACTGTTCCTGACGGCTTGTAGTTCATCTTTGTGTGGAATGTTGGATACCGGAAACCTACTGACCGCTATTCCTACCTACATTCCTCCAGCTCTCATCCAGACCACACCACATGATCCATTGTCTACAGCCAGGCTCTACGGTACAACCGCATTTGCTCCAACCCCTCAGACAGAGACAAACACCTACAAGATCTCTATCAAGCATTCTTACAACTACAATACCCACCTGCTGAAGTGAAGAAACAGACTGACAGAGCCAGAAGAGTACCCAGAAGTCACCTACTACAGGACAGGCCCAACAAAGAAAATAACAGAACGCCACTAGCCATCACCTTCAGCCCCCAACTAAAACCTCTCCAACGCATCATCAAGGATCTACAACCTATCCTGAAGGACGACCCATCACTCTCACAGATTTTGGGAGACAGGCCAGTCTTTGCTTACAGACAGCCCCCAACCTGAAGCAAATACTCACCAGCAACTGCACACCACACAACAGAACCACTAACCCAGGGACCTATCCTTGCAACAAAGCCCGTTGCCAACTGTGTGCACAGATCTATTCAGGGGACACCATCATAGGGCCTAATCACATCAGCCACACTATCAGAGGCTCGTTCACCTGCACATGTGATATATGCCATCATGTGCCAGCAACGCCCCTCTGCCATGTACATTGGTCAAACTGGACAGTCTCTACATAAAAGAATAAATGGACACAAATCAGACGTCAAGAATTATAACATTCAAAAACCAGTTGGAGAACACTTCAATCTCTTTGGTCACTTGATTACAGGCCTAAAAGTGGCAATTCGTCAACAAAAAAACTTCAAAAACAGACTCCAACGAGAGTCAGACTGCTGAATTGGAATTAATTTCCAAACTGGATACAATTAACTTGGGCTTGAATAGAGAGTGGGAGTGGTTGGGTCATTACACAAAGTAAAACTATTTCCCCATGTTTATTCCCCCCCACTACTGCCCTCTGTTCCTCAGATGTTCTTGTCAACTGCTGGAAATGGCCCACCTTGATTATCACTACAAAAAGATCCCTCCATGGTAGCATTCTCTGAAATGCTCCCAGTTCCACGCACAGGGCTAGTTAGACAGGCAGAACTGGAGGGTCTCAATGCATAGATGAGATGACGGTGTAGGGAAGAGGGGTTTAGATTTCGTAGAAACTGAGGAAACTTTCGGGAAAGGGGGAGCCTATGCTGAAAGGATGGGCTCCACCTAAACCAAAATGGAACCAGATTTGTGGCACTTAAAATTAAATAGGTCGTAGAGCAGTTTTTAAACAGTTTTTTTTTGGGGGGGTGGGCGTTGCTTTTGCTAGGAAGCCTTATACAAATGAGGCTTATTGGGGAAAGGCAATTGATTGGCAGCCTGCATTTCCAAGAAAACTAACCTCAAAGCTCTAAGAGATCTTAGAGGTTATGATGGTTTTGGGAGTCCTCCAGAGCCAAACTCCATCAGTCCATGAAATTGCATATATTTTCTGATAGATTGGGCCTTTTAGATCACAACACTATTTGGGTTTTAGATAAAGAAAAAGAGACATGCCAAATAATTTAAAAGCCAGACAATGCTCTTTGTATTTTTACAGCACTAATTGGAACATTAGGTACATGTCATGACAAAAATGCTGGGGGAAAGCCGACAGGTGCGGAGGAGGGCTGGGGGAAAGCCGACAGGTGCGGAGGAGCATGTGGTTCAGACAGATCCCCGTAGGGGAGGCTCTATTAATGGAGATTCTCTATGTCCTAGTAAGGAGGAGAGGATAGAAGATGATAAAATACAGGTAGGATCTGATGAGAAACAGTCAAATGAAAAAGAGTCCCATTCAATTATATCATGTAGCAGCAGACAGCTAAAAAGTGACAAGTTTTTTAAGTGCTTATATACAAATGCTAGAAGTCTATATAATAAGATGGGTGAACTAGAGTGCCTCGTATTAAATGAGTATATTGATAAAACAGGCATCACAGAAATTTGGTGGAATGAGGATAATCAATGGAACACAGTAATACCAGGGTACAAAATATATCGGAAGGACAGAACAGGTCATGCTGGTGGGGGAGTGGCACTATATGTGAAAGAAAGCGTAGAATTATATGAAATAAAAATCTTAATTGAACCAAAACTGTACCATAGAATCTCTATGGATAGTAATTCCAATAATAAGAAGAATATAGCAGTGGGGATCTATTACTGACCACTTGACCAGGATGGTGATAGTGACTATGAAATGCTCAGGTTGATTAGAGAGGCTATAAAAATAAATAACTCAATAATAATGGGGGATTTCAACTATCCCCATATTGACTGGGTACATGTCCTCTCAGGACAGGATGCAGAGATAACATTTCTTGACACCTTAAATGACTGCTTCTTGGAGAAGCTAGCCCTGGAATCCACGAGAGGAGAGGCAATTCTTGATTTAGTCCTAAGTGGAGCACAGGATCTGGTCCAAGAGGTGAATATAGCTGGACTACTTGGTAATAGTGACCATAATATAATGAAATTTAACATCCCTGTGGAACGGAAAACACCACAGCAGCCCAACAGTGTAGCATTTAATTTCAGAAAGGGGAACTACATAAAAATGAGGAAGTTAGTTAAACAGAAATTAAATGGTACAGTCTCAAAATTGAAATCCCTGAAAGTTGCATGGAAACTTTTTAAAGACACCATAATAGAGTTTAAAGACACCATAATAGAGGCTCAACTTAAATGTATCCTGCAAATTAAACAAAAAAACATTAAGAGAACCAAAAAAGTGCCACCGTGGCTAAATAACAAAGTAAAAGAAGCAGTGAGAGGCAAAAAAGCATCCTTTAAAAAGCAGAAGTTAAATCCTAGTGAGGAAAATAGAAAGGAGCATAAACTCTGGCAAGTGAAATGTAAAAATATAATTAGGAAGGTCAAAAAAGAATTCAAAGAACAGCTAGCCAAAGACTCAAAAAGTAATAGCAATTTTTTTAAAGTATAACAGAAGCAGGAAGCCTGCTAAACAACCAGTGAGGCTACTGGATGATCGAGATACTAAAGGAGCACTTAGGGTCATTGCGGAGAAACTAAATGAATTCTTTGCACCAGTCTTCACGGTTGAGGATGTGAAGGAGATTCCCAAACCTGAGCTGCTCTTTTTAGCTGACAAATCTGAGGAATTGTCCCAGATTGAGGTGTCATTAGAGGAGGTTTTGGAACAAATTGATAAACTCAACAGTAATAAGTAAGGCTATATTTATTCACAGAGGTCAGGAAAGCCATGACTTCCAGAGATCTTCCTGATATTTTCTGCTTCAGCCTCTGTGGCTGTGAGACTGGAGCAGGCAGCCAGCAGGCCCCAGCAGGGTTCCAGCAACAGGCAACAACCTCCTCAGGGTCCCCCTGCAGGTTCCAGTGACAGCCTCCTCAGGGTTCCAGAGACTGGGGACAACCTTGGGTCGGGGGGAGAACCCTGCAGCTCCCAGCCACCATGGTGGCAGGGGAAACCATGCAACCACAGCAGCAAAAGCCACAGACAGGTCATGGCTTCTGTGAATTTTTGTTTATTGACTGTGACCTATCTCTGACTTTTACTAAAAATACCCATAACAAAATCTTAGCCTTAGTAATAAGTCACCTGGACCAGATGGTATTCACCCAAGAGTTCGGAAGGAACTCAAATGTGCAATTGCAGAGCTACTAACTGTAGTCTGTAACCTATCATTTAAATCAGCTTCTGTACCAAATGTCTGGAGGATAGCTAATGTGATGCCAGTTTTTACAAAAGGGATCCAGAGATGATCCCGGCAGTTACAGGCTGGTAAGCCTGACTTTCGTACTGGGCAAACTGGTTGAAACTATAGTGAAGAACAAAATTGTCAGACACATAGATAAACATAATTTGTTGGGGAAGAGTCAACATGGTCTTTGAAAAGGGAAATCATGCCTCCCCATTCTACTAGAATTCTTTGAGGGGGTCAGCAAGCACGTGAACATGGGAAATCCAGTGGATATACTGTACTTAAATTTTCAGAAAGCCTTTGACAAAGTCCCTCACCAAAGGCTCTTAAGCAAATAAGCTGTCATGGGATAAGAGGGAAGGTCCTCTCATGGATTGGTAACTGGTTAAAGATAGGAAACAAAGGGTAGGAATAAATGGTCAGTTTTCAGATGGAGAGAGGTAAATAGTGGTATCCCCCAGGGGCCTGTACTGGGACCAATCCTATTCAACATATTCATAAATGATCTGGAAAATGGGGTACACAGTGAGGTGGCAAAATCTGCGGATGATACAAAACTACTCAAGATAGTTAAGTCCCAAGCAGACTGCGAAGAGCTTCAAAAGGATCTCACAAAACTTTGTGACTGGGCAACAAAATGGCAGATGAAATTCAATGTTGATAAATGCAAAGTAATGCACTTTGGAAAACATAATCCCGACTATACATATAAAATGATGCAGTCTAAAGTAGCTGTTACCACTCAAGAAAGAGATCTTGGAGTCATTGTGGATAGTTCTCTGAAAACATCTACTCAATGTGCGGCAGCAATCAAAAAAGTGAACAGAATGTTGGGAATCATTAAGAAGTTGCAGTGGGGGAGGTTTAGGTTGGACATTAGGAAAAACTTTTTCACTAGGAGGGTGGTGAAACACTGGAATGCGTTGCCTAGGGAGGTGCTGGAATCTCCTTCCTTAGAAGTTTTTAAGGTCAGGCTTGACAAAGCCCTGGCTGGGATGATTTAGTTGGGGATTGGTCCTGCTTTGAGCAGGGGGTTGGACAAGATGACCTCCTGAGGTCCCTTCCAACCCTTATATTCTATGATTCCATAAAAGGAATAGATAATAAGAAAGAAAATATATTGCCTTTATATAAATCCATGGTACGCCCACACCTTGAATACTCCATGCAGATGTGGTCGTCCCATCTCAAAAAAAGATATATTGGAATTGGAAAAAGGTTCCGAAAAGGGCAACAAAAATGATTAGGTGTATGGAACAGCTTCTGTATCAGGAAAGATGAATAAGACTGGGACTTTTCAGGTTGGAAAAGAGATGACTGGGGGGAATATGATAGAGGTCTATAAAATCATGAGTGGTATAGAGAAAGTAAATAAGGAAGTGTAATTTACTCCTCATAAAACACGAACTAGGGGTCACCAAATGAAGTTATAGGCAGCAGGTTTAAAACAAACAAAAGGAAGTATTTTTTCACACAACGCTCAGTCAACCTGTGGAACTTTGCCAGAGGACGTTGTGAAGGCCACGACAATGTTAAAGTTGTGAAATCAAGCAATCAAAAGTTAGAAAATGCTAGAATTAGAGTTGCATGGGAAGCCCGAATCCTACCCCTTTGTGGATATGTATTATGGTACTTACAGCCTTTAATTATTTAAACACTGTTGTGGCTTTGCTCAACAAAAACATCATGGAAGAATTACACATGCACAGTTGTATGATTACATACTATTTCAGGTCCCTGCTCCAAAGCCTGGATGTGCCAGAGTTTCTTAATAAAATGGTTGTACAATTTTTTTTTAACCTGGGCAAAACAGCAAACTTTTCCTACTCTCATTCTTGGAAACGGTCAGACCACTTCATATGAAGCTTTCCAAAAAAGCTCCAGCCTGAGGCAGATACCCAGTGTGCGAAATGGTTAAAGTGCGTCAAAGTTACAAGCACCTGAAAACAGAGTCTTATAATGGAAAAGGCCAGGCATCCTTAGCATGATTAGTATATGCGGGCTATCAGCTTCACCTGCAGTAAAAAGCAGCAGCAGCAGCTCTGTGCTTTTGTCGAGTGTGGGGTTGAAGCATATTCCTCTAGAATGAACTTGCAGGTTTGAAAGCTGCACATTAGTGAATGTTTTATCAGCTATCTGCTTGTGGTTTTGTCTTTAGCACAGTGCTGGCAGGGTGGCAAGGGAAAGAGGGAAATTGAAGGAGGACTGGAAAAATCTCAAGAAGGAATGAGATCTCAGGGCATTATAGGAGGATGTTTGTTTGACTGTTTAAAAAGGCAAGATGGGGTGAAATAAAAATTCAGTTTTATTTCAAACTACACACTGGGGTTAGGTGCCAGAAATCATTTTTGTCTGTGCAGGAGGCAAACTAGGACATATCATGATGGCATTCCCAGCATTCCATGTGCTCTGCTGGCTCCCACTCCCCCTGTGAAAAGGGGGCAGAGAAAAGGGGGAGCCATGCCTCTGCCCCATTACTGCCTTGAAAGATGGGGCCATAAGCATTGAGGAAATAATTATCAGGACTCCCCGAAGTGCAAGTTACTACTTAGTATGAGCAAGGAGATCAGAATCTGGCCTTTCGTGTTTGTTTATATATACGTAATGAACTTGCTTTTAAAAAGAAACAACCCTTTTTTTTCCAAAAAGCTCACCGTTTCCTGCCAATATCCACTAGCTATAGTTAAAAGTTATTCTCTCTTTCTTTCTGTTGCAATTTGATATGTTGTCTAGGGAACAGATCCTCAGCCTGTGTAAATCAGCACAGATCCGCTGACTTCCGGGTAGCCAAACAGACTGACACTGTCTGAGGATCTGCAGTCAGGCTCTGATCTCTGTCACAACTCATGGAAATCTGGAGTAACAGCACTGACCTGTTCCCTGTGTCCCACTCAGATAGGCCCAAAAGTTTAGAAATCTGACAAGAACAGCTGATCGTTTAAAAACTGGTTACAAAACCAGCTTGTAAGTTTCAATGTAAGTGAAATGTAGGTCTTGTCTGGCACCAGAGCCAGACTCTGAACCCTATCTCTCTACCCCTAAATCTAATTAGGATCCAATCAGCCTACCGGTAATAGAAATACAGTGCATCCAATGAAGTGAGCTGTAGCCCATGAAAGCTTATGCTCAAATAAATTGGTTAGTCTCTAAGGTGACACTAGTACTCCTTTTCTTTTTACAAATACAGTAGAGTGACTCACCCCTCAGCATGCCCCTTCCTGGCTCTCCTCACCTGGCACCCACAAGATTTTCATTCCATCATGGTGGTGGTCTGTTTCTTCTCATGGCTCAGACCTTTGGCCAGGTCACTTACGGTTCCCCTGCACCATGCACTTCTGGGGTAATAGAGAACAGTCCAGGACCTTGGGCCAGGTCTTCCCTCTCCCCCAACTCTGGGCTCAGTGGTTTTTACACTTCTTATCTTGAGGGGGGGGGAGTATTCATGCCACCTTTCTCACTCACCAATAGGGGAATTCAGCCCCTTCCTCTTCTCTGGGGTCCAGCCCAGGGACCCTGTCATGAACAGCTAAGGTCTGCATCCTCAGATTTCTTGTTTCTCCCTGAACCATCTGCTACTTCAGCCTGTCTCTAGGCCCTCTACCCCAGCCCTTCCTGGCCTTACTTCACCACAGACTCCTCATCCTACCCTGGCTTTGCAAAGTTCTTGCCAGCTCTTCTACAGAGCATCGCCCCCCAGGGCTTTCTTCCTCGAGGCCTGATTCCCATCTGCCTCTCTGCAGGCTGCATGTGTGTCCATGCCTCTTTCCTTCAGAGACCCAACATTCACACTGCTTCCCTATGGGTCTTACCCTTCCACCAAGGCTCATCACAGGAACTTGCTCCATCTCAGTTACTTCCCAGAGTCTCTCCTTGCACTTTGCGAGAGGACCCCCAAACCTCTTACTTCCCTGAACCCTTTCCTTATTAGTCACTTTGATCTTCTGAGTTGGGATTATCCTCAGTTCAGCCAGCCAGTTCTTCCCCATCTAGGCTGAATTCTAAATTAAGCCTGGTGCAATCAGGTGCACTAATTGCTCTCTGATGTTAACTCTTCCTCTGCCAGGGTGTGGTATATACTCCATCACAGTAACTGTTGTGCATAACTGAAAACACACTATCAAAGGGCCATAAGATTCTGGTGTTTCAAGACAAGTGGATTCTTGCAGCCTGACTTTGCTCTTGGGTACAGCTGGGTGAATCTGGAGTCTAGTAATTGGGTTCCATGGAGTGACTCCAGATGTACACCATTGTAACTGAGAGCAGAATTTAGCCTTTAGGGGGTCCAAGACAGAGAGGTTTTCAGCAAGGATACTCAGGAACAAAGCAAAAGGCATTGAATCTTGCTGCACTTCAAAGGGAAGTTGCTAACCAAGCAGACCTGTCTGTCACATTGATAGGCAAAGACTTCAGTGTCACTCACGTGCCTGCATAGGAAGCCGGGATATGACCTGTGTGTAGTTAACAGTGTAGGTAGTTCAGAAGAGCCTTCAGGAAGCAGCTACTTTCTGTCTGTGAGACAGAAGTGAGTAGTGATTTCCTTGTTAGAAACAAATGAGTCCATAGCATCCTTGGGCCTGGGAGTTCTCCTTTCACCTGGGTATCCCACAGGCCCCTTCCCTGAATGTTCCCAAAGCCACCTGCACAACATCCATATTGCCTTGTCCTTTTGATTATGGTGTTGTCCTACTCTCTGCTGTGTGAGATTCTAGCCGGACCCTACCCAGTCATGCAATGGAAGAGTGAGGAGCTTGCCTCTCTATTTCTATAGGGACAGGCAGAATTGCATCATTATCTTAGACCAAGATTTTCAAAAATGATGAATGATTTGGGGTGCCTCACTCTTTGCATGCCCATTAGGAGACACCTGGGAGGGTTCCAGTTTTCAATGAGCATGAATAAGGGTGTCATAAGCTGCCCCGACATATTTTTATAATGCAGTCACTGCAAAACCCAGGGGATTATAAAGTAGATGAAAGAGTCCTGCATTGTGATTGGCCAGTAGTTTTTGTGCAATCCTGATACAAATCAATCTGTTGCATTTCAGACTCGCTTTTTTGTGCTTTCAGCATCTTGCCACCAGTAAAACCTCTGCAGCTCTAAGAGGTAAGGACATCACAGTCACAATGCAGGATTTGTATAATTGTTAATAATTCAGTTAGACTTTGACTCCTCTGAAGCTGAGTAGAGTTGTATTAGCTGTGCCCTGCTTTTCTGCTTTATTAGCCACAACTGTTGTGTTTAAATAACTCTTTATTCCAGTCTCTCTTGCTGCTCTTGAGGAGCAGCGTTACCCTTGCCCTCTTGTACTTGTCAAAGTCAATTGAAAGAAACTCTGTACAAGTCCAGGGTTTATAGTTCCAAGTGGGACCCTCTTGTTGGCCCCCAGTATGCAGGATTCGGAGGGGAGCCTGGACAGGTTTAGAGCCAGAGCGTAAGCGTGGGCCCAATCAGTGTCCAGGCTATCTTCGTATGTATGGGGAAAAACAGAGGAGTCAGGCAGACTGGAGGGTTTCGGGGAAATGGGGGGGTTTTCTTTATGGGTCTGAGTGGTACCGGAGGAATGGGCCTGGGCGGTATTGGACGATCCGGACTGATCTGAACTGGAGACCCCTGGGAGTTGTTGTGACCGCCTATTGATCCGATGCAAAGATGCCAGGCCAATTAATGCATCTTCCTCATTGTCATCCCCAGAATTTAAAAAGGGGTTTTCTTTGTCCTTTCCCACAATGAGATGGGAGTATGAAGGGGGATGGGATCGATCCTGGTTTTCTCGGAGAACGGGATAAAGGGGAGTGCTCGGTCTGGCAGTGGGAGAGGAGGCTTCTAATAGAGCTTTTAACTTATCATTTGAATCTTTGAGAGAGGCAAGTTTTGATTCTGTCCACCTATGATTTGCGTCTTCCCACCACTGCATGAAACAATCAACCTCTCATTTTGCCAATTTAGTTTTAGGTTGGCCGAGTTTGTCTTTTAAGATGTCTACTTGGTCTTTGTCCCAAGATCTTAACAGTGGCCACTGAATTTTGGGATTCTCCTGAGTTAGCCTAGACCATTTTTCCAGAAATTTACAGGAGTCCGGACCCTTCCTAAAGTACATAAAATGAGCCAGTGTTCCTTTAGGGAACTGTCCTGAGTTAGACGTCTGGTTACCCATACAGGAGGACTTTAGATACCAATCACACAAGAAGGAAAGTCGGGTTCGTCAGAGCGATGCCCGGTGCAACACACAAAAGGAGCCCACAGGCTACTGCCTCAATCGCCCTTGCTTTCACACCAAGGGTTTTACCCAAGGCGCAGTGCGGCTGCGATTGTGCAGATTTCACTCACTCAGACCATGGGGACAGGAACCTTTTGGTCAGCCGATCCCCAGACGGAGACAGCGCCCAGACTCAAGCACACCACAGGGAGGACGTATAGACACAGAGACAAGACAGTCCTCAATCCGGACAAAACACAGAA
The DNA here is from genome assembly GCF_965140235.1 of Caretta caretta. Lineage (NCBI taxonomy): Eukaryota > Metazoa > Chordata > Testudines > Cheloniidae > Caretta > Caretta caretta. Next base: position 14,536,479 of record NC_134209.1, read on the forward strand.
ATAATTACCTGACCAGATTCCTGATGTCAGATCCCGGGATCCCTACCAGAACAGAATGGGAACCAGCAGGTTCAATGGCGTAGACTTCACTGTGGCCATGCACCCTTCCATTCTGGTGGAGGACCGCTCGGGCCAAATGCCCAGGTGCCGGCTTGCCACGGCCGTCCTAAGAACAGTCAGGAGTCACATGGCCCCAGTGAAGACGATTGCCATCTCGGTAGAACCTCCAACTTGTCAAAGTCAGATTCAAGACTCACAAAATTTGTCAGACCACTCTGTTTATTAGCAAAGCGCTTTGCCAATGCACCCAGATATGTGAGCCTCCTGCAAAAGCTCAAGTTAACTTATTTAAACAGATAAGGGAAAGCCAATTTAACATAAGAGACAAAAGAAAGCAGAAACTGACAAATATACATACATATCTTATTTGCATATTAACGTTTACCAATCTCCTAGCTCAGTAGGAGCTCTAAGTTAATTAGTTTGAGGACCCATTGTCTCACACTCCTTAATGTTTCTCTTCCTGACAACTATATTTCAACAAACCCTTCAAGCAGCAGTTCTTTAATTAATTATAATTTTAATATAATTCATTCTACTTTCACATACTCCTGCACTTTCATTCACTTTTCTGTATTGATTTTCATGGATCTATGAACTTTCCATTTTCAGCTAGAAGTGGAAGGGGAATGATCAAACTATTGTGAGAAAGTTTATTCTGACTAACCAAAGGGGGTTGGTACATTCAGATGATGACTAGATCCTCATCTGAACCAGATCAGAACTCTAGTCCCATTGAATTAACTCTATCACCCATGGAATATTCTTAGAAGAAAATTAGTGGTATCTTCGTCACTGCAGATGTTTAAAGCTGAAGTCATCAGACTGAAACCAACCTTGCAATGGGCCTGGAGAATGGAATAAATGGGCAGAGATGCCATTTACAGCTAGGATTTTTAACCTGGCCATAAGAGTTAGGCATCAACTTTAACTGAAAGTCAATGGGAATTGGATGCCTGACTTCCTGAGCATCATTTCACAATCCCAGGATACCCAGCTTCTGTGATTCTCTGCCAAGTAACACGAACATGTGAGCATGACCTGACACATTGTTCATGGGTGCTGCTTGTGTTGGGCCTGATCTAAAGCCCCTCAAGGCCAATAGGGGTACGGCTCACTGCACACGAAACCTGTGCCCGGACTCAGGATGAGCCCAAGTGCCCCTTCTGTCCACACACAAGTCAGTCTGATGTGGGTCAGCAAGCACTCGGGACCTGGGGCCTAGCCCTTGCTAGGGGGGATGGGTCAGAACCCAAGTCCTGCTGTGACTCAGGTCCAAGCCCTGTAATTTTGCAGCATGGATGCAGCTCAAGCCACAGACCCGAGTCAGAAGGCCTGCATAGTGCAGTGTAGACACATTAGCACAGCTTGGAGACCCAGGGCCAGCAACTGTAAACCCAAGTTTATCATGCTATGTGGATGCTGAAATAGGGGCTTGGAAATATTGATTCCACAAGCCTGGGTCCCACAGACCCGGCTTTGCAATGCAGTGTAGACATATCTTGGGAGCCTTTTCAGTGAAAGGAGCACTGAATTGGGTACTTAAATGCCAGGATTATCAAATATAAGTTGGATATTTTATTATTTTTGGAATATAATCTTTGAATCAGGACCTTATTGAAGATAAAGACCAGAACCTAGGATATTTGTTTAACGTTGCCAAGCCCAGAACAAAAAGATGAGTCTTTCTGGGAGAGAGGTGAAGTGACATTAAATATGACCTTTGAAGCCTCTGATTGAAATGCTACTTGTAAAAAAAAAAGACATTAAATAATGTCAGATTAAATACTGTATCCATTTATATTAGTTTTTTTCAGAGTAAGTCGGTTCTATGGCTTATGTGGTATATTGGTTTAAAAAAATCCACTGCAACTAAAATAATATCAGTAGAATGCATATCTAAAACATTTTTCACCATGGGTTACATGCTGTTTTACAATATACATTAAAATGTATCAGCATTTAAAAAAAACAATCAAATGTGACTGATAGACTGAGCCATCCAAACAGAAGGCGGAGGTGAGTGTCCAATTATTATTATTAAAACATTCGCCTATCACATTGAATCTATATCCTTGAAAGTCACTTGGCTGGTAGGTCTTGCTCACATGCTCATCGTCTAGTTGCTCAATATATGTGGGGTTGAGCAGAAATTTTCCTTCCAGTCAGATTGGCAATGACCTTGGGGGGTTTTCACCTTCCTCTGCAGTGTGAGGCATGGCTCTCCTGATGGGATCATTTGGGTATATCTCAGTTAATTCCCTGCCATTCAACTCTCCATAGGGCACGGGTGCACCTCAGTCCCTCTTGTTCTCTGCTTGTGGCACACAATAGGTTAGTCATCTTAGGGCGGTGATACTTTGATCTAATTCTGGTTGTTGGACTTGGTGCAGAAGTATCTGGGTGCGGTTTAGTGGCCTGTGATGTCCAGGAGGTCAGACTAGAGGATTTTGTGTTCCCCTCTGGACTTATACTCTATGACCAGATAGAAGGAATACCAGGCCAAACATTAGCGGTTATATCCTGGAGAGACAGATGAGTAATCAGCACCTTGAATTTCACTTGTAAGTAAATTGGCAGGCAGTGGAGATGTTTGAGCAGAGGTGCAATACGAAACATTTTCCTTCATCTGGCCCTGCTCGCTAGGTAGGCAGCCATATTTTGGAGCAGTCAAAGCTTCGGAATGTTTGTCAATAACAAACCCCTACAGAGTGCATTCCAGTTCTCTAGCCTTGAGGTGAAAAACTTAGGGATAATAATGGGGAGGTCTGCACCTGAAAAGAAAGGTTGCAATCTCTCATGTAGCCAAAGAGGAAAGAAGACAGCTTCTTGGATTCAATACAAGTTTCATGAGGACATGGCTTCCAGAGTTAAGTGTTAAATAACCTGGCAATTCTGACCTCAGTGAATGACCAGGACCTTGTGATAAGGAAAGATCTGTCAGATATGTTTGGCCACAAATAGTGTGTTCTTAAAACTACTCAATAAGACTTTGAAAGACCAAGACTGTAAGCTCTCTGGGGCAGGGACTATCTTCTTGTTTTGTCTATATTGTTCAGCACAATGGGGTCCCGATCCTTTTATTATTATTTATGATGACAATGATGATTAATAGTTCTGTGTGTAAGATAGTAGTAACAATAACAACAACATAACTATAATAATAAAAGTATCTTTTTCTTTCTGTATTTAATATAGTTTATTTGATCAAAGATAATAAGTGAAATATACAGAGACTCACAAAGACATTCTGTACACAGGTAATATGCCAGACAAAGGTAAGAAGAGGGGTTGGGGAGTTGGTTCACAGTAGAACAAAAACTACAAATTCATTCAGTTTTTACTGTTTAATCTGTTGTTTTAGCTGTTGCAGTGTTTGTCAACTCAACTTTTTTTGCAGCAGTCAGTCAATAAAGAAGAGACAGAAAAATTGCCAATGTTTTATACATTTACTTTCTGCAGAATATTTATTTTAATTAAGAATCAAATTCTTTCCCATGCTTTTAAGTTTCATGGAAAACAGCATGAATGCCATACATGAACTAATTTGCTTGTACTATACAACTTTGTTTTTAACACACAACAGAAAGCAGACATTGTGCGGCAAAGAGATGCCTTCATTCAGTCATGAAGCCACTAATGGATGGCCAGGACAATTAGAAATTATAGGTTGGAGGGGTATACTTGACAATAAGATCTGAAAACTAATGGTGAGGTATTTTGCTAATTGCTCAAGATCATGACTTGTACTTTGTATCAATGTATTCTGCATTACACTACAGAAAGCACTAACCAAACCTGACAAAGCTTGCTACTGCTGTGTCCTTCACACTTGGAGATTTTCTACAGTCTACCTGAAATTCAGGCAATAAACAAAGAATTTGTTATAAGTAGGGGCATAGCGAGCAGATCGAGGGACGTGATCGTTCCCCTCTATTCGACATTGGTGAGGCCTCATCTGGAGTACTGTGTCCAGTTTTGGGCCCCACACTTCAAGAAGGATGTGGATAAATTGGAGAGAGTCCAGCGAAGGGCAACAAAAATGATTAGGGGTCTGGAACACATGAGTTATGAGGAGAGGCTGAGGGAGCTGGGATTGTTTAGCCTGCAGAAGAGAAGAATGAGGGGGGATTTGATAGCTGTTTTCAACTACCTGAAAGGGGGTTCCAAAGAGGATGGCTCTAGACTGTTCTCAATGGTATCAGATGACAGAACGAGGAGTAATGGTCTCAAGCTGCAGTGGGGGAGGTTTAGATTGGATATTAGGAAAAACTTTTTCACTATGAGGGTGGTGAAACACTGGAATGCGTTACCTAGGGAGGTGGTAGAATCTCCTTCCTTAGAGGTTTTTAAGGTCAGGCTTGACAAAGCCCTGGCTGGGATGATTTAACTGGGAATTGGTCCTGCTTTGAGCAGGGGGTTGGACTAGATGACCTTCTGGGGTCCCTTCCAACCCTTATATTCTATGATTCTATGATTCTAATTTGTATTTTCTTACAAAGAAAGAAGATCTTTGTGATTTTGCTTCATTGTGCAGGAGAGAAGTGTGAGATGTCTATCCTATTGGAGGAAAGCTTTTCCAAGGACTTTTGGGACCAAGGTCTGAAACGTGCTAGCCTATTGATTGACTAAGCTAGACCCTTATTGAAAACAAGTCAAATTTTGATCTATGCAGTCACCAGCTGACCTTTATAAATAAAAAAAAAAAAACTGTACTAGAAGGCTCCAAAGCATATTCACACTTAAAAATACCACTCAGCAGTTACTGCTGAAGTCCCATGGCTATACTTCAGGAACTCTATGCAGTGAAATAAGATCCAACAGACACCTGGGCCATAAAAGAAGAGTTAAAGTAATGCATCACAGGATGTAAACAACACATTTGTAGCCATTCATGGGACACACAAACAGCCACGTAATCTGAATCTTCACAGAAACTGGCTATCCGCATCATGAAAGTTTTGGGTGGATAAAAACATACATTTCTTAGGAGTGAGCCGAATAAGTAGACTAATTTTTCCTCTTTATAATCATGTGTAGGTTCTTTATTGTTATATAGCGGATAAAGTATCAAATAAATCTCAACATATTCATATTGTGCATGGGTTTGGGAGGAAATCATCTATAGTCTTATGCCAAAAGTTTCAAAATCAGGTTACTAAAGTCACACTCCTAAGTAGAGATGATTGGAAGTTTCTCTTTCTCTCTCTCTCTTTTTGTTTTTGGATGAAAAATTATTTATTAATTTTTTTATCAAAATGAAAATTTCTGCAGAAAATGTCCATTTTCAGGAAAAAGGAGGGGGCATAAAATTTCTGTGGGAAATTTCCATTTTTGACAACAGTTTGGGGGGCAGGAGGTTGTCACAAACACTATTTTTGTTGTTGTTTTTTGGCAACCAAAACTCGATGAAGTTTGGCTGGGACATGACAAATGGTCAGTGTTTGGGTTGCTGGTTTTTGACAAAACCCTGAAAAAACTTTTGAATAAATATTTTGAAAAAATTGGTCTCATGAAAAATTTCAATGAAAATGAACAGCAAAAATAAATAAACAAACAAGAATCTCTACTTCCAAGTCCATATCGAAGAACTTGAGCAAGTGGCTTGATTCTCAGAAGTATTGAGCACCAACATCAATAAGAGCTGCTGGGCGCTCAGAAATTTTAGGCACATTTTTTTGAAAATGTTGGCCTTGACTTCCAAAGTGGGAGCCCCTATTTCTCCCTCATGTGTCTTTCAAAATCATCACTCCCCCTGCAGGCATAAATAATCCTGTGACTCGATTCCTCCCACTTTTGCACATCCAGTTATTTTGGTAGTAAAGCTGCCACCAGGAGTAAATACTGCCCCTTACCTCCAGGAGCTGGAAGGCCTTGGAACCAGTGCAAGATGGGAGGACAGGACTGAGAGGACTGCAGTTCTTCCATGCACCAGCAGTCTACTCATATCTTCTGATCCTTCCCTTTCCATGGAAGGGTTATAGGGACATTGGGCTTCAGTAGTCTCTTTGGAATAACTCCACTACCATTCTTTGTCCAGAGAAGTTTGCTCCATGTTCCCCAACTTGCAAAGATCCTTGGGTGAGGTTCTGGGGCCTGTGTGTTGGCCAGGTATCATTAAGAGAAGAACACAAATTTTGCAGAATATTGTGATATTGCTCTTTACTCCACATCAAGTAGCTCATACAAGCATATAGCTCTTGGAAATACATCTATTCAAATTCTTAACCAGAGCCTTTAATAAGGCATCCACATCTTACATACACAACACATACGTAGGTGAAAAAATACATTTACATTTTCCCTTTGCAAAGTTGCTTGGGAATGAGCCCTGATAAAGGGCATATGGTGCACACATAGCCCTTAATTTTATTGAATCAGAAATGTGGGTATAGTATTTTTCTATTCTGCCTCAAATATGAAGTTAAATTTTCTTAGGCCTGGTCTACATTATGAAGTACATCAATGTAAGTCACATTGCATTAAGTCTACACTTAAATTTGTCTTCCACCAGTGTAAGCACCCATTATGGCAACACTGTGACACCACCTCCCGTAGTGGCACTGAGCCAGGGTTGATATATTAAAGTGGACTCAGCATGAGTGCAGGCATGGTGTTACCTATGTTGACCCTAACAGTCCTTCAGCAGCTGTCCCACAGTCCCCAAACTGATTGCTCTGATCACAGTTGTGAACTCCTCTGGCTAGGGATCATGGAGACTGGAAGCCCTGCGCCACCCTTTAAACCTTGTGAATTTTTAAAATTCCTTTTTAAGGAATTTAGGTGTGCTTGGAGAGCACACCTAACAGCTGTTAATGGTTGTATGAAACTGTCCAGATGACCATTCCAGTTATATGCTCCACACGCACTCTGGCCTGGAGGTGACAGGAGATATTGGATCTCCTGGGCCTGTGGGGAGAAGAGGCTGTGGAGGCACAGGTCCTAACCTGCCATAGAAGGATGAACATCTATGAGCAGATTTCACTGGGGATGAAGGAGAAGGGGTATGACAAGGACCAGCAGCAGTGCCATATGAAAGACAAGGAACTGCGGCAGGCATATCAGAAGGCCAGGGAAGCCAACAGTTGATCCAGTGTCAAGCTGCAGAGTTGAAGATATTACAAAGAGCTGCATGCCATATTCGGCAGAGACCCTACTACCACCCCGAAGATGACTGGAGATACCTCTGAGGAGCCCAAGACACAGGTCTCTGCAGGGGGATGGAGGAGATGCGATCAGGGAGGTGGGTTCGGCTATGCCATGAGCCAGGACCTGTTTGAGACTCCACCACATTCCAGTCAGCACTGCAGTCAAGCATTCATGAGCCCGATGCAGGAGAAGGAACGTCAGGTAAACATGTAAGTGCATTTTCCATTATAGTGATGTACTGATGGTACCACTAATTTAATGAGGAGTCACTAGCTGTGTCCTTTTAATGTACTTGTACTAGAAAAGATAGCGGTATGAAGAGAGGTAGCTTTCTTATATGCTTTTTCATTCCCCTGTAAAGTCGGGGGGAGGGGGGAAGAGTAGTTTGTCTATGTGCACAGGGATGTCCCTTGAATCCTTCTGAGAGAGTTCAATAAAACTTCCATGGAGGTATTCTGCAATCCTCTCCAAAAGATCTCTAGGGAGGGCAGCCTTATTTCTTCCTTCTTTCCCAGGCCAGTTGGCAATAACTGAAGAGGCACCATTGCAGTAAATAGGCTAGTAGCATATAGGCTCGGGCGCCTTCAGGACACCAGCAGCAGCTGTGATATTTGTGCCTTTGTCACCCTCAGGAGTGGGACATCAGCTAAAGTCATCACTGCCATTGCCCTATACTCTGTGTCACACAACTGAGCAATTCCCTTCTCGTTTCCCTCTCCCCTGGCAGGCCATATCCACCATGGCTGGAGCAGCAAGTGTCAATTAGCACATCCTGTTTAAAACTGTAGGAGAGCAAGGGAAGGGAATTCTGAATCTTAAGTTTCACTTTCCATTGTGACTATACGGACAATGATACCTCTGTGTGTTTTATCTGTAGCTGCTGCCATTGCAGTCCTGAGGGATTCCCTCTCCATACCCATGGAACATCTGAGCCATATAAATAGGAGAAAGAAGAGGACTCAGAATGACATGTTCAGTGAGATCCTGAAAGCCAGTGCTGCAACAGACTGTGAAAAGAGGGCCTGGGAGGATGAATATTTCAGGCTGAATGGAGAAGGAAAGAGCAGACAGGAGAGGGGCCCAAGAGTCCCAGCAGCAAAAGTAGAGGGAGAGGCACCAGGACATATGGGGCTTATCCAGCAGCAAACAGAGATGTTGCAGACTCTTGTGGACCTACTGGTTCAACAAGCCCACCTCTGCAGTCCATGGAGGAACTCCACTGTAGCACCTCCCTACACTCCCCCTCCACATTCCATGTGGCATCAGGAGCTGCTGCACTATCCCTGTCACTCCACATTGGGGAGACAGCAAAGAAAACCACAGAATCACAACCAGCAGGTCAGTGTATGCATAGCTAAAATGGACACAAATGATCTTTCCCCCTCTTAAACTCTGTTCAATACATTAAGTTTTTAGTGTATTTGCTTTTACCTCACACGGGATATTTTTGCAGTGTTTTCATTACTCAATAAAAGGCTATTGTTTGGAAAATAATTAACCTTTATTAGTTTCCAACATACACTACAGGTGCCTACTGATACTGAAAGCACTCACTTAGTTGTTACTGTGCAGCGTGACAACTCATAGGTGAAGTGACAAACAGTGCAATCATCATAAATGTACACTAAGCACCACAAAATTCCTAACAGCTCCCAAAAGGTAGGGTCAGGTAAAGCACAGTACACCATACCACATTACTCACTATTAACGTGCTCTTTCACAGCCTCCTTCAGCCATATAACTCCCCGGTGAGATCTTCTGATAGCCTTTTTGTCTGGCTGTTCAAACACAGCAGTCACTCACTCAAAATCCACCCAATTGCTCCTTTGCTTCACATATTTTTTGCAGGACTCAGCAGGCAGCTATAACCATTGGGATGGGTTTTTTCCCCCTCAACGAAGATACAATCTAGTGAGTAACCACCACCACCGTTTCTTCAATTAACCAGAAGCTCATTCAACTGTCATTCTGCAAATGCTGAACTGGTAGTTGAATATTTTGTTGGTTCTGTTGAGGTGGCCGGTGTATAGCTTCATGAGCCAGGGGAACAAGTAATAGACTGGGTCTCCCAGGATCACTGTTGGCATTTTAACATCACCAATGGTAATCCACTGGTCAGCAAAGAAGTCCTTGCTTGTAGCTTTCTGAACAGTCCAGCATTCTTAAAGAAGCATCAAACATCTTCTGCAACCAGCCAACACTGATGCTGGGGAAGCTCTGCAAATATTGGAGGATCATGCATCCTGTGCTTGCAATGCTCATGACTGTAGTGAGGAGCTGTGCAGACACCAAATTTCTCTTAGACATGGTGAACAGTGAGGAGGGCCATGCAGATGCAAGGGATTTTTTAAAGAGGTGCAAAAGATATGGGAAATAGATGACATTATGGGTTGGAGACAGTTGCATGCTGGGAAGTTGACCCCTTGCTCACATTCACTCCTGGGTTTCTGTCCCACCATGCATTGCCAAAACTTCCAAAAGACCTACGTCTGGTGCACCACAATGTGCATCAACCCAAGCATTCCTGGTGAGTATACACAGTGCTGACACAATGAGCCACATATGAACATGCACAAGTGATTATTAACTGATGCGGCTTTATGCCGATGTAACTTGCATCGACAAAAGTTTGTAGAGTAGGCATGGTCTTACATGAACACTGTAGTAGTACCTTAGCCTTTAATTTTTCTACATGTGCAGGCTGAATCAATTCACTGATAGTTTTTAGAGATCTAAAAATGGTTTATCAGTTTCAACTCAATGTTTGATTGCAGTTGTGATATGACAGATTTTTCTTTTTATTTAAATTTCCTTTTGTGTTCACTTGTAACATGAAACAAGATTAGCAAGGAGAAAGGGACTAAACAGTGGTATTGCTCTGGAAAAACAAATTAGCCCTCCAAAAAAGCAAATCAGAATCTTCTGTCTAACTTTGGAAATATATTTGCTTTTTTAAATTTTAACCAACTTCTTCAGTGTACTTTTCAAAAAGATAGTCTTAAAGACTCAGCCATTTAATACCATCAGTTCCACATTATGGCTTATTATTATTTGTATAATAATACAACTGAGATGAGAGCCCCAGTTGTGAGAGCAGCTATCCAAACTGCTCTCAAAATTGCGGGGGAGGGATAGCTCAGTGGTTTGAGCATTGGCCTGCTAAACGCAGGGTTGTGAGTTCAATCCTTGAGGGGGCCATTTAGGGATCTGGGGCAAAAATTGGGGATTGGTCCTGCTTCAAGCAGGGGGTTGGACTAGATGACCTCCTGAGGTCCCTTCCAACCCTAAGCTTCTATGATTCAAACACATAAATAAAAGAGAGTTCCTGCCCCAAAGAGCTTTCAATCTAAATAGACAAGATGGCCAAAGCTGGGAGGGGAAAAAGGGGAAAAGTGATTTTATCTAAGACACACATAAGAACGCCCATACTGGGTCAGACCAATGGTCCATCTAGTCCACTATCCTGTCTTCTGACAGTGGCAAATGCCACTTGCTTCAGAAGGAGTGAACAGAACAGGGCAATTATCAGGTAATCCATCCCCGGTTGTCCACTCGCAGTTCTGCCAGTTACAGGCTTAGGACACCCAGAGCATAGTGTTGCATCCCTGATCACCTTGGCTATTAGCCATCGATGGACCTATCCTCCATGAACTTATCTAATCCTTTTTTGAACCCAGTTATACTTTTAGCCTTCACAACATCCCCTGACAACAAGTTCCACAGGTTGACTGCGTGTTGTGTGAAGCAGCACTTCCTTGTTTGTTTTAAATCTACTGCCTAGTAATTTCATCGGGTGACCCTTGGTTCTTGTGGTATGTATGTGAAGGGGTAAATAACACTTCCCTGTTCACTTTCTCCACACCAGTCATGATTTTACAAACTTCTACCATATCCTCCCTTAGTCATTCCTTTTCCAGGATAAAAAGTCCCAGTCTTATTAATCTCTCCTCATAAGGAAGCTGTTCCATACCCCTAATAATTTTTGTAGTCCTTCGCTGTACCTTTTCCAATTTTAATTCCGATTCACAACAGAACCTGGAGTAGAACACAGGTCTTCTAGCTCCCAGTGTGCTAGATCACAGACTTTAGTGTTTAGGGGATATATAATGGAGATCCCAATTAACTGGAAAGCTGTCCATCTGCACATCTTACATGGGTCTGCTGGAAGAGACCCCTCTCAAAAGGACATGATTTCAAGAAATGTAAGGAGAATCAGCACAAACCCAACCTTAAACTATATCATATAAATCACAAAAAGTTGGATCCAGAGGGAAAACTGTGAGCATGAGTAAATGCCGATGTTTGCTTGATTAACTTGGGTTCTTCAGTATTATCAACTGGGCAGTCACTAGGGAATCACAGGGCTACTGGGATTTTACACATCTGCCAGATGAATCAGAGATCCCAATGCAAAATACAACACACAGGAAGAGCATATGTATTTCTGACATTCCCTGAGGGAAGGAGAGGAGGCTAGGGTTCACAAACTAAATGAGCCGATTAAAATAAGACACACACGCACCAATATTTTAATTGGTGAGGGAGACAATCTCTGCAGTATTGTTTCATGTTCATAAAGGGGAAATTCACTTATTTTCCTCGGACAAAGTCTGACATTTCTTAAGATTTGAACCCCCATTCAGCCTGAATACACTGAAAAGTGTATGTGGCAAATTGTTTAAATGTCATATTTTCTAGGGATGAGTCACATATGGGTAGTTCTCTATTAACTGTTTACTACATAGAGTCAGGGGGAAAAGAACAGAATGGAGCCCCCTGATCCAGAAATCTGAAATGGGGTGTTATGAATTTTGGCTGCAGCATGACCCCTTGGATCATGGCAGAGCCATTCTTGCAGACATGTGCAATGGATATCTTGTGGCACACCCTTTGAGTAGGGAAGGGATGCCAGGGGCCAAGGTACTGGGGCCAGCAGTGGTGCTGATGGGTGGTGATGTTGCCTAGTAGGTAAGGCATTGGCGCAGAAGCAGAAAGACTGGGGATTCTAGTCCCAGTTCTGACTCTGCTTTGTGACATTGGGGAAATATTTGCATGTCTAGCGGGGGCACAATACACCTTTCTTCTGCTCAGTTGTCCATCAACATTTTTTGTACAGCGCTGACTTGACTACGCTACAGACTACCTGGAACTTCCTTCTCTGTAGATTCAAAACATGGGTTTAGGACTTTTCCAAAACATATGATGTGGGGATCAAGGGGTTACAAATCTGGACAATCTGCCTACGGTGATTACACACCTCAGAGCTGAGCTGAGGCCCCTCATTTTGCCTTTGAGATCAAGGACGGTGAGGGAGCTAGGCCAGGAATCAGGAGGAGGTATGGCTCTGCTCCTGGCACTGCCACAGACTGTGTGTAACCTTCGACCAGCCACAGGACCTTTCTTGACCTTAGTTCCTCCCATCTGCAAAATGGGGATACTAGCATTTCCCTGCCTCACAGGGCAGCCTGGGGGCTGATTCATTTATGGTTGTGAGGTGCTCGAACAGCATGATAATGAGCACCATGGAAAAGCCTAGAGAAACATGGTTAGCTGGGGACAGTGGAGGCAGCAAGGGGCTGAAGTCTCCAATCGTCTCCTGTTCCCCTAGCCTCCAGAACTAAGGAGAAGGTAAGGCATTCACTGCATCTCCCCTTCCTTGTCCTCTGTGGGAGAAGATGAAAAGATCCACAGGCTTTCCCCAAGTAAACTTCCAGGGAACCACGGTCAGTCCAAGATTGGGCTGAGGAGCCAGGGAGTGACTAGGGTGATCTTCAGCTGTAGAATTAGGCACTGGGGCCACTGGATATTAATCTTCCTTGCCATGCTACATAGTTACTAACCTTCTGTAACCGTGGCCCATGTCAGCTGAATTAAATGAAGTTCATTCACTTGTACCAGCACTTCCCTTTGGCACCCATTTATTACAGCATCCCCAGCAGCTGAAAGTCACAAGTGTTTAGAGTTTGTTTCAAATCTAGAGACAAGGTCCAACCAAAACCCCATGAAGAAACAGCCTCACAGCTTTGGGGGAATTGCTAACTTCAATGTGAACTCTGCAAATCCATAATTGGCCTTTTCTTTGTACTAAACCAACCCAAAAGCTTGGATCTGTTTACTCCATTCTCTGATGTGCTCAGAATCTAGATCTGAAATGAGTCCATTCCCAATTAGAACTAATTTTCACACTCTATTAGTAACTCAAACCTGAATGAAGCTGATCATCTTCATTCAATTTACACAGTAATTAAAAGACCTAGGAATCTGTAAAAACTACCAGAATGCTTGTCATGAACCAATAGAATATCAGTGTTGTGTGGCCATTGATTAAAATGTTCCTTTGGGCAGACAGCAAATAAACAACAGCATGAACTCCCCTTTCACTCAGCAACTGAAAGCTAGATTGCTCACCTTTGTAGCTACCAAAGGACCATTGATTATAAGGGATCAAACTCTTTGCTAGCTCACTAATATCAAAGCAGGATGATTAATAAAGGGCTGCAACCCAGAGAAGATTAGAAAAAAACAATTGATTTTGTGACAATCTATTAGGGATACACTTATTTTGAGAAATTTACAATGATGAGTTTGGGGTAAGGGCTTGGACTCAGATGAATACATCCACTGCAGTTTTATTAAATACCACCAAGAATCTTATCCACACTGTAAAATTTTGAAAGCCTTTTAGAGAAAGCCAGGCACTTTCTCATCACCATCTGTCCCAGATCAAAAATATTGTAGGCAGTCAATCAACTAATACATTTGCTATAGGGTGAGACACAATGACAGACTAAGCATTAGACTGTTATGATAATTTGAAAACCACATTATGGTCTGAGCTGTCAAACAATACAAAAATCAACAGACTATTTATCATCTCATATTACATTTAAAGCATATTGGGCTTGATTTTCTGATTCTTCACTCTGTTACAGCAAGTCTGACGCTGGGGTAATTCTGCTGTCTTCAGTGAAGTTACAATAGAGTAAAGCTAATGTAGATGAGTGGAGAGCCAGGCCTGTTAATTATCTGATTAAGGTAAATATTTGAAAATGAGTTAGTGGTGGCATTTGGTTTAGGGGGACTCAGCCTGAGGGTTTTGAAGAAGCCTATGGGAGCTTGGGTCCCAGCTTAGAACAAGAAAATTCCAACCAGCTGCCATTGTGAGAATACCCCAGCTCATTTTAGAAAAGGGAATATTTAACTTTTAAGGATATTCTTTAATACTGCATTTGAGTCCTTTTGTTTCCTTTTGAAGGGGCATTCACATGAGGTTATTCATATATGTCAATGAAACTATCTTGTTGGCCAAGGATCAGTTCCCCTTTCCCAGCATGTGCCATATTTCAGTGTGATTACTTCTCCAAGCTTAAGGAGCCACTGTTTTATCTAACAAAAACAAGCCTTCTCTCATGTTAACACCTTTTCACAGTAGCTTTTGTTATGGAGCCTTTCCTATGAGCATTAAAGTTCTGGTCTCAAACTGCATTCAATCTTCTTGATAAGAAATCAAACATACAACATAGCTGGAGCTAGCATGTGGTATGAGCTCATTCGTTGTCTGTCATTTCTCTCCACATGCCACTGTCTTCTCAGAGACTGTAGCAAAGCTGGATGAGAAAAAAACAAACAAAAAACTCAAACATTTTCTGTTGCATAATTGGGTTTTATATTTTTTTACATGTAGGAAGAAGTCAAAGTTGATTGCAATCCCACCTTATTCCTACTTGTATCCATTTTTCTAAGTCTATGTGACCTTTTAAATAACAAAGCTTCTCCCAAGTCCATAATTATCTCTTTCCCCTTTGATTTCCTGGATGTGTATCTCTTGTGTGAGAAGGAAAAGGTTAAATGACCTATACTGAGGGGCTTTCGGAATTCTGAAACATTCAGAAAAGAAAAAAAAATGAAACAGCAAAAGGTTTTAGAATTCCAAAAATGGCTAATAATTTGGAGTGACTCAGTTTTCCTGTGCCCAACTTGGGGCACTTTAAACAGGCTTGCTTTTCAGAGAGTGGGTGTTCAGTATTTTCTTAAAATCACCCTTAAACATATCTCATGTTGGGCACCCAAAATTGGAGACACCCAAAACCATTATGGCTCTTTGTAAAATGTTTGTATAGATTGTATATATATTAACCTAGATTTATATCACTCTGTGTTCTGAGGGGATTGTGGCATTGTTATACTGCATACTTCCCTATAGGCCAATCTTACTTAAAAGTAATAGAACTTCACTCACAATAGAATGATCTTTATAAAGCGTTTGCACTGTCAAACAAAATTAGCTAGGGAGGCCTCTGTACCTTCTTTAATGGATGCTGTGGCCAAAAGGGCTAATGCATAACAGGCGGATCTAAACTAGGAGTCAAGAGGTTATTTTCTCTTTATATTTTGCACTGGTGTGAGTGCTGCTGGAATTCTGTGTCCAGTTCTGGTGTCCATGATTCAAGCACAATATTGATAAATAGGAGAGGGTCCGCAGAAGAACAAGAATGATTAAGGATTAGAAAACATGCCTTGAGAGAATATAGTGAGAGAATCAAAGAGCTCAATCTATCTAGTTTAACAAAGGGAAAGTTAAGGGGTGACTTGATTACAGTGCATAAGTACCTACATGGGGTACAAATATTTCATAATAGGCTCATCAATCTAGCAGAGAAAGGTCTAAAACGATCCAAAGGCTGGAAGTTGAAACTAGATAAATTCAGACTGGAAATCAGGTGTAAGTTTTAACAGTGAAAGTAATTAACCATTGGAACAATTTACCAAGGGACATGATAGATTCTTCATTACTGGCAAATTTAAAATCCAGATTGGATGTTTTTCTGGAAGATCTGCTGTAGGAATTGTTTTGGAGAAGTTCTCTGGCACATGTAATACAGGTCAGAATAGATTATCACAATGATCCCTTATGGCCTTGGAATCTGTGCAAAACCTTAATTGTGAAGGCCTGAAGGAGTCCATCAATATTCAGTACAAAGGGATGCACTATGATGCCCAGAGTTACAGCTCCTAAGTTTCAGGAACCTAAATAGCCACAGGAACTCATTGTGATGCACACAGCCTAGAGTTAGGCTCCTAGGCTCTCTATACAATGAATGGATAGAAATTATAATGTGATGCACAAAAGCCAGAAAGGTAGGCAGAGAGCTGGCTAATCTAGGCCATGAGTTGCCAACAAGAGGGGTGTATGCTAAATCCTACCACTCCCAGGGAAATAGGAGCCTACATCCAAGCTGCAGGGAGTCACCTATCTCTGCTAGTGACTCTCAGTCAGAAACCCTTTTTGGAATTAGGCGCTTATGCCATTTTTGCCAGAATTGGGGGGGCGGGGGAGGGGAGGAGGAGCCCAATGAATAGGGTACTGACCTGAGAGGTGCCAGGTCCCTCTTGAAATCCCTTCTCCACTCAGGACGAGTGGTGGGGCAGGAGACTTGAGCCCAGAGAGTCTCCCACATCCCAGATGACTAATTACCAGGCTAAAAGTTATGAGGGAGTTCTTCCTTGCCCCCAGCTGTTGTGTGAACTCACATGAGGGACCCAGTCTGGTAGATGACTGTGAGCACAATTACTGTATCAGGCTCTGCACTTGACCTCGGCAGCCAAATGTCTATCTTCCCCAGGCTTGTGAATCACTCTGGGAATTAAACAGGAGATAGGCACTCAGACACCCACAGGGAGGCCACAGTGCACATGCCAAGGCAAAAGCATCAGTGGATGACTAGGGAAATTTTTACTGCAAAAACATATACACCGAGTGAGTTTAGATGTCCAGAGGGTTCAGAAGATGTTCTGTGACTCACAGTGGTCCCAAAACTGAGACTCAGGTGCCTGAATCCAGACTTGGTCACATAAGCAGTTTTGTGAGTCTAGGCAGAAGTCACTAGTGATGTTCTGTTTTCAAATGTTAGGAAGTATCGGTATAGAAAAAAAAAACATTTACTAAAAAAAAAGTATTTTTATAGCTCTTGAGTCTTTAAGCACATCATGTATGTGCCTTCGTCCTTTTCATAGAGTTGACTAACTGCTACAATGAAACTGAAAGAAAGGACTCAACAGACCACATTCATATGCCCTTGGTTGCCTTCCAGACTTTCATTCCAAACTCTCTTGTGTTTCAGGGACAGGTCTTCAGAAGACTCTGGGGAAATTATCTCAGTTGGTGTTTCTGTACGAAGTAGGAGAATACAATCCCACAACAGCAAACTGATTCTGATCGCATGTTTCATATTAGACAATCCGAACTTTCAGCAGGATTTTCAGAAAGAGACTATTGACTTAAAGTCCTTACGTCTCAAGCCAACAACCTGTAAATCATATGGCAGAGTATATGGGGAGTTTATTTCTCAGACCAGACAGGGAGATAAAGAATACAGATGCCCCTAAAAGAGATTGAAACTCCAATCATTGATTTCTTGGAGACAAAATTAATGGAGGTTTTTCTCATCTTCTACAGTTAAATCTCAAACTTCTGCTCTAGCTGAAAGTTTTCTGTTAGCTAAAAATCAAATGTAATACCAAGTAATCCTTAAGGCCATTTCTTTTGGGGAACCTGTTAGACCCAAATCCAATTCTGTGTGACACTTCTATTTTGTTCTCTATTGTTTATCCATAGCAACAAAAAATCAGTTTGAGAAAAATCTCAGCCTGACTTCCAGGACATGGTGTGTATACGTTCAAGGAACCCACCTTGTGCTGATCATGAAAGACATTTCATTGCAGAGGTTTGCTTCATGAAGCAAAACTAAAATTTGCTGAGAAGATATCTTCCTTCAAAACACTATAAAATATGATCTAAGTCTTTCTGCTATGGAAATTAAAACTTTAAAATGTGTGATTATAATCTTTGCTCCAAACTTGGCTCCATTGAACTCTGCTCTTTAATTTATGGTTAGGTTACATGTTTTCTTCCTGGCAAGTAACTTTGCAGCTACTAGGTACAAATCCAAATATGAATCAAACTAAAAATGCTGATAATTCTAATAAAGTCCTGTAATATTTTGTAGTGGTATAGCACTGTATTTTCTCAGCACTAGTACACACATATACTGAAAGATAGGCGAGGAGAGGAAACATGAGAATTGCCTATCAGAACAGACTGATGGTACAACAGTGACTTAGGCCCAGAGCCTCAAAGGTATTTAGGCACCTAACTCCCACCAAAATCAGAGAGGCACCTAAATACCTTTGAGGATCTAGGCCTCAGCAACCAATGCCAGATGTGTTAGAGGGTGGAACGCTCAACAATGCTCAGTGTTAGACTAACTCTTCTGCCAGTGATATCACTGGGAGTTGTACTATTGACTTAAAAGGGGGTGGAATAAGGCCATTGTTGGGTGCTTTTGAAATCCTGCACTAAAATACACATACTTGTACAATATTGTCTCACAAGAGGAGCCCTGCTGGTGATCTATTTATACCCTGAACCAGAGAATAGACGTGCACTATCTGTGATAAAACTGCAAATACAGATGCTACCCTTATGCATATATATTGTGATGGGGCAAGGCCAGATGGCTATTGAAAAGTAGTGGGAGATCGATACATTAGCTCCAGGCTAAACAAATCCCTGGTACCAGGATAAGTGAAATGGAAGCTGCTCCAGGTCAATTAAGACACCTGGGGCCAATTAAGAACTTTCCAGAAGGCAGGGAGAATGCTAGGTTGATTGGGACACCTGAAGCCAATTAGGGGCTGGCTGAAACTAGTTAAAAGCCTCCCAGTTAGTCAGATGGGTGTGGATGTCAGGAGGTGTGGGAGGAAGTTGTGCTGTTGGAGAGGCTGAGTAGTACACACCATATCAGGCACAAGGAAGGAGGCCCTGAGGTAAGGGTGAAGTGGAGCTTGAGGAAGTGAGGGCTGCTGTGGGGGAAGTGGCCCAGGGAATTGTATATGTCATGTTTCTAAAAGGTCAGCTACCATAGCTGATACTATTAGGGTCCCTGGGCTGGAGCCTGGAGTAGAGGGTGGGCCTGGGCTCCCCCTCCCCACCTTTGCCCCCTGATTAATCACTGAGATTGGGAGACAACAGACTGTGTAAGGAAGGATAACTTCTCCTCACCTCCCTCCCTGTCTTATGATGAAAATGGCTCAGTAGACTGTGACCCTTGTCTCTAGAGAGAGAATGGTTACATGGAGGGTCACAGTGAGCCTCTGAGACTAGCGAAATCCGCCAGGAAACGTGGGACCCACGGAGGGAAAGACAGAGCTTTGTCACAGTATGTATTATATATATCTGAAATTTTGCCTCAGTTGAAGTCAACGAGAGTTTTGCTGTTTATTTCAATGCGGCCAGGTTTTTCAACAAGGCCTAAGATTAGTGGACACTGTTGTAAGTTTGGAGAATTCTTTAATTCTTGGTGAGTTCTTTCAAACAAGCCCAGTTTGATTAAATCCATTCAGCTATTGTTGCATTACTGCCACTGTTCTGATTACAAATATTGGAAAATTATATACACGCAGTACCCAGAAATGGCTAGAAGATTTGAACAAGATTGTTTTAACTAAACCAAATTCAGGAAAGGGTCTACAATGGAAAATGTTTGGCCTCCTCTTTTTTTCTTTAAAAAATGTGGAGGAAGGAAGGATAACCAGAGCTAGTCAAAATATTTTGCATAAAAAAGTTTTCCCATTGGAAATTGTGGTTTAGTTAAAAGATTGACTAAATTTTTCAAATTTCTAATAGGGAGAATAAAAAATCGTTTGAAACTAACATCTTTAAATGAAACAGTGTTTTTCTTGTCAAATTGAAATGACATTTTTTCTTTTCAACATGTCAAGTTTAAATAAAAATTTCATTTTGAAATGTTTCAAAACTGAAAAGTGTTTTGACATATTGAGTTGCTTAATTTCGATAGAGAGTATAGACTCTGTTTTGACATTTTGATTTGAAGCATTTGGGAATTTTTCATTTTGTGAAAATGTTAGACTTTATGTTCCAATTTGGAACAAAAGTTAACTTTGAAATGTCAGCATTTTCCAGGAAAAAACAAATTACACTTTTCAAAGAGCTTTAGTTGTGGCCAATTAGAAAATTGTGTTTATGATGAAAAATATTGTATTTCAGCCTTAAATATGGCAGTGTCTACAATTCCTGCTGTAGCAACAGAGCTCCGTGTATTTTTTGCCCCCCAAAATATAAATGAAAGTTAGGTTTTTGTTTTGTTTTTTAAAGTGGTTGTTTTGTTGTTTGTTATTAAAGTTGGATGAATGTGTACAAAATTGTTCAATAATTTGACTACTGCAAAATTCACTGAATAATGTATTTACTGAATAATATCAAACAAGTAGAAAAATATTTTAAAACATAGTGAATGATGCATAATCCAGTCTGTATGGGCAAACCCCCTGCACCCACCCTAAGTCCCATTGAATTCAATGGACCTGTTCATTTAGAACAAGCCCTAGGACTGGGACCTTGGACTGTAAATGCTTCAGGACAAGAGCTGTCTGTGGTTCATGTCTGACACAGCACTGAACACCCTGCTGGTGTTTCACAAACTAGTATAGTGCAGTCAGTGTGAACCTGAACCCCACTCTTGTTGCTCAGGTTATGAAACCCAATAAATCTGTGACAAAGGGGCAGGCTATGCCTGCTTTGTGTGTGACTATGCAAAGTAGGGAGGGCTAGAGCAGGTCAGGAATTTTTTTTCAAAACTTTTTTTTTTTTGTAGACATATATCAGTTTCTACAAGACATTCATTAGGAACATTCTTGGGTCCAGGCTGGAATTACTGGTCAAAGCCAGAGAGGCCATAGCCTGGGGGTAGGGCATTCAATGGGGATGTATAAGAACCAGGTTTGAGGTCTTTTTCTAAATCCAGCAGAGGGAATGGAACCTGGCTCTCTCATCTTCCACAACTGTTTCCTAACCACTGGGCTAGGGCTTTGAAAATTATAAAAGGTCTGTCTCACTCAGATGCAGACTGACAGATTCTAAAACCTCAAAATTGTTCTCATCTTTGCCTCTGCACAACTACCTAGCTACCAGGGGATGTTGCTCTGCACTCTCTTTATGTATGCATGTAACTGCCTGTTGTGGTGCTAGCCAACCCGAAAAGGGGCAGGGTTGACAGGCAGGCCTGTGGCCCTCCCACCTTCTACACTGGCCAGTGAAGCAGAGTAGACGCATGCATGCAGCATCTGGCACATCTTCCCAAGGGCTGAAGGAGTGTGACTGGTAGTTTTGAGGCCCAATGCTTCACTTATGGTGGTGCAGTTACGCGCTGCTACTAAAGCAAGCCTGTGCTATAAATGAGCACCAATTACTCACCTTAGATGAAAGCACTTGTGAGTGCATTTCAAACCCATTACTTTACATTTAGTCATTGTATTATTCATTAATTCCAGTTTTCTTTTTGATAGCAACCCAGCTCATTAGAAACTTTTTAAAGATCAGAAACTATCGAGCAACTCATTATGCCATAAATTAACAACCCATTGACTTAATGTGTTAATGGGGCACTGAGTGCGCTACAATGTATAGGATTAGAATCAATTTGCAAAGTTAGCTTTTAGCACTTTCATTTACAATTACATAATGCCTTGCCTGCTTATTAGATTACAACATCCACACTGATCAAAAACATTACAAATTATTTTCTCTCAGATGACATGCTCTACCCATGCTTTGGAATTAATTTACAGTCCTTTTATCATTGTTATTACCACCACTGTTTTCTTCCCAATTAAAGATGAAGGGCCATGAATTCATCATTGCCTTGCAGCCTGTATAGTTGTAACATAAGCGTATTACACTACCAAATGAGAATGATAGCTTTGTACACCCACTTTTCCCTTAACTGTGCCCAACTGTGGATGAATGCCACAGGAGCAGGGCAAGGAACAGTGAATTGGAACCAAATTGTTCCCTATATCCAGGAAAGCTAAGTAGTAGACTGTGATAACTGAGGATCAGATAACAGGAGTTGCTGGCTGTATAGGGACCTCCATTATTGCTGTTGATTTTACATGGAAGGCACTCGGACACTATGGTTCTGGGCAGCTGGATAAGACCCTAAATATTGCCCAGATCTTCCTTAGGAGTGCTTTCCAATAGCCTGCAGGCCTTTTGGGGAAGACCACTGACCCACCAAACCACTCTTCTGTGTGTTCCTATTATTCAGTCAGGGACCAGTGGGCATAAATAGGTAACCTCTTCAGGGCAGGCATGTTAGCATCTTGCATGAAAATTTCTTGTGGGGCCTGCCTTAGACCATGTGGTCCTTGTGTCAGACACTGTCCCTCCCACTGTGTTTGCAAAGTGCCGAGCACATTTCAAATGCTAATGCAATACCATGAATAGCAACACCGATCATTAGCGCTGTTCATTTCTGGTGTTGTATAAATAATTAATAAGAATGGCATCAATTAATACACAAACAGAAAAGGAGACCATTTAGATTATACAGCTCTGTCTAAAGTAGCTCAGTCAGAACCCCACCACCATACAGACACTCCCACTGAGCTCACAGAAGCCAGACTAATTGCCACTCAGACAAAGAGGCTTCTGTTGAGGTGGGAGAAAGAAGGTGAGGCTACTCTGCCCTGTCCCCCATTCCCTGTGACTGCTGTGACTCACTGAGGAAGGGTTTCTTTTACTACTCCCCCCTTCAAAGCACACAGCAGAGGGAATGATGTGACTCTGACTCATCTGTTCACCTGTAGAGTAGGAGCCTTAGGCCTTCCAGTATTTGCCTGGTTGAGGGGACGGTTATACAAAGATAAATAACTGAGTAGTCACTGTCACAACTCCTGAGGTAACTGCACCTCTGACCCCTTCCTGGCCTCTACAAGGCACCCCACTTAGGTCTCAGGCCTCCAGCTGTCACCTCTTGTAGGGCAGAGTCCCAGAACTCTGCCCCTCTAGACTGGGAATCCAGGCTGCAATTCACTGGGATCACCTCCGTGGGTCTTTCATTCAGCAGTTGCCATCACTCAGGGGCAGTGACAGGGTTAACCAGTGATCAGCCAGCCTTGACAAAGCAAAATACTATTGATTCAGAGCAAAAGCATTAGAGGGGAAACATATCTTAAAATCTACAAACAGCTTGTACACAGGTGTACCTCCCCAGGTGTCAGACATTTTCCACATGGAGACCTTGGCAGGTTTTAGCTACTTCAGGTCCTCTTGCCAGGCTGGCCCCTCTGGTCACAGTCTCATGGCATTCAGCTCTTGGAAAGAGTGCCTGTGACCTCTCCCCACATCAGGCCTGTCATTTATATCATTTCAAGAGACAGGCACACGAAGAACTGGAACCTGGCCTTAGAATACTCAAGGAGCTGACTGAGGAGATATCTGAGCCATTAGTAGTTGTCTTCGAAAAGTAATGGAATCTCTCCTGTCTTCTAGAGGACTGGGAAAGGGCAAATAGTGCCAATCTATAAAAAGGAGAATAATGACAACCCAGGGAATTACAGACCAGTCAGGAAATACGTAATAGTCAGGATGGATTTGTCAAGAACAAATAATGTCTAACCAACCTAATAGCTTTCTTTGACAGGGTAGCAAGCCTTGTGGATGGGGGGGGGAGTGGTAGATGTGGTATATCTTGATTTTAGTAAAGCTTTTGATATAGTCTTGCATGACCTTCTCATAAACAAATTAGGGAAATACAACCTAAGTGAAGCTACTGTAAGGTGGGTTCATAACTGGTTGGTAAACCATTCTCAGAGAGTAGTTATCAGTGTTTCACAGTCTAGCTGGAGGGGCATATCAAGTGGGGCTCCACAGGGATCAGTTCTGGGTCCAGTTCTGTGTTCAGTGACTTAGATAATGGCAAAGAGAGTACACTTATAAAGTTTGCAGATGATACCAAGCTGGGAGGGGTTGTAAATGCTTTCAAGGATAGGGTTAACATTCAAAATGATGTGGACAAACTGGAGAAATGGTCTGAAGTAAATAGGATGAAATTCACAAAGGACAAATGCAAAGTACTCCACTTAGGAAAGAACAATCAGTTGCACAAATAAATAATGGGAAAATGACTGCCGAAAGGGATCTGGGGGTCATAGTGGATAACAAGCTAAACACAAGTCAGTAACACTGTTACCAAAAAAAAAAAAAAAAAAGAAGCAGCAGCAGCAAACATTCTAGGCTGTATGAGCAGGAGTGTTGTAAAAAAGACACGAGAAGTAATTCTTCCGCTCTACTCTGCATTGATTAGGCCTCCACTGGAGTATTGTGTCCAGTTCTGGGCACCACATCTCTGGAAAGATGTGGACAAATTGGAAAGTCCAGAGAAGAGCAACAAAAATGATGAAAGGTCTAGAAGACATGACCTATAAGGGAAGATTGAAAAAATTGGGTTTGTTTAGTTTGGAGAAGAAAAGACTGAGAGGGGACATAACTGTTTTCAAATACATAAAAGTTTGTTACACAGAGGAAGGAGAAAAATTATTCTCCTTAACCTCTGAGTATAGGACAAGAAGCAATGGTCTTAAACTGCAGCAAGGGAAGTTTAGGTTGGACATTAGAAAAAATTTATTAACTGGCAGGGTGGTTAAGCACTGGAATAAATTGCCAAGGGAGGTTGTGGATTCTGCATCACTGAAGATTTCTAACAGCAGGTTGGACAAACACCTGTCAGGGATGGTCTCGATAATACTTAATCCTGCCATGAGTGCAGGTGACTGGACTAGATGACCTCTCGAGGTCCCTTCCAGTCCTGTAATTCTATTTCATCATTAGTCTCATGAATTCAGTGTTTTCCCTAATCCCCAGCTCCTGGAGTCAAGTGATTATGTTAGGACTCTCAGCTTCCATTACTCAAAAATATTCTAGACCTCCTAGTGGCAGAAAAAGAAGATATTTGAAAGTTTAACCGGAGTACACCTTGTTGGGGATAAGAGTTGGGAAACTGTCAAGTGTCCACCCTATTTAGGCTTAATCAATTTTTGCCTTTATTTATGCAATTTCAGAAAGAATTACTGTCACTTAAACCGACACTCTATCTGGCATAAATGTATGTCCAGACAAGACAGAGTTGGTAAATGGGCCCAAACGACCACATTCTGAGGCACCAGGATGTTCTTCCACCTTCCATGATAGCTGTTGACTTCGCTGATCCCTTGGTCTTGTCCTTCAGTTTGTGGTCTGGTGTTTCTCCAGTTTGGCCCCATGTACACTTCGCTGATCCCTTGGTCTTGTCCTTCAGTTTGTGGTCTGGTGTTTCTCCAGTTTGGCCCCATGTACACATTTACACATTACAGATTCCTTAGTATTTATCCAATTGGCTCAAAGCACATCAACCCTTTGGGGGTTTAGGTAGCCCTTATGTAATGCACGTGCAAGCTTCAGTTACCCAACTTCTACATTTTTCAGCTGGTTGTGCAGCTTATGGGTCATGTCATTTTATGTCACCCTGCTCTGGGTCTTCCCAGGAAAAAAAGGAACTTTTTAAATTTATCATTACATGTTTGTGTATCTCTTAGTTACATCTTCCAACACGACATGTTACCTTTGTTCTGTCAGCAGTAACGTTTTAAGTTGAATTGCTAATCTATGTAAAAGAAGAATTGGCAAATCCACACATATACCAGCAAGGCCTTGGCCTAAGTGTTACCTCATCTGCATTCATTCAATACACATAATTATAAATCATTAACTGTATTGCTATCAAAGCTTTTAATCTTATCATTAATATTTTTATATTTCAATATTATAAATCTTATATCAAAATTATAAATATTATTCTGAGCTATCTACTAAAAAGGGGAAGAGGGAGTCATGGAAGACCAGGGTGATTCTTAATGTCAACATTTCCCATCTTCTTTACACTCTTTTCATTCAAAGTCCACTTTTGTTTGTGAATCATTAAAAAGAAACTTCATTAGAAATTTCTCTGTGAATGCATATTGTGTGTCTCAATGTTATGGCTTGATACTTAGTTGCTTTTAAATGGTAACCCAACAACCATAAAGGCTCAGAAACTTGAAAAAGTACAAAAACAGATTATTTTTTTTTAAATAATCTCATGCTTTTTGATCATTTAAGGGTTTGCAATATGGTTAAATAGAAACTGTTGATTTGTCCTATGAAACTTATTTAATCAGCTGCAGTGACAAAATTATTTGCATAGAATCAATGTTGTGCAACAAAATGAGTTTGCTTAGTTTGCACCTCTTCTTCTTTGGTGCAAAAACTTCATATCACATCTCCACAATGAAGATGTCCTTCCATGACAAGTTAACAACAACATGTGAAAAGTCAGTGTGATCAGGTGATTGGCTACTGCTGGTTTAGTTAACAAACTGTACTAATGATTGAACCATACACATCAAGATGAGAATTGTAGGGTGCTATTTTCAGAATGGAGTACAGCATATATTCCCACACTCTGGCATGTCCATCCACTGAGAGCTCAAAAACATCCTTTTTGTCCTTATAATAATATTGGAGCACCTGCCAGGTTGTATGTTAGGTCAGAGTGCTCAGTTTTTTTGCAAGAGTAAAATGTATTAAATTTTCTTTATTTGTTTACACCATCTCAAATTCTGGTCCTTAATATTACTTTGATATAGACTTACATGATTACATTGTCCATTCAGATGTTTTCCTTATTTTTCTGCAGACGGTATTGCAAAAGAAGGATATGATTTATGCATATATTGGGGTGAGAGCTGTGTTTTTATGCCCAGCAATTTCTTCCCTACCCGATATTAGGTTTGGCTGAATGAAATATTTTTAAATTCATTTTATTTTCTTTATGTGCCTCTTTTCTTTATTTGCCTTTTATCTCTTGTTTATCTTTCTTTATCCTTTGCTTTCTCTCCTTATGTTTTATTTTCATCATCTTTTTATGTTTATATCACTCTTCTTTTACTGTAAATTATCTATCTTCTATTTTCCTTTTCTGTTTCTGGCAAGTCTTTGTAGCGTTTTCTCTTTTTGACCATGCTCTCTTTTTCTAAAATAGTGGGGTTGTAGAATATTGTGAATAAATGGGGGTTGTGAATAATTGGGGTTGTAGAATATTAGGAGTGAATCTATAACCTGGTTGTTAAACACAGTTTCCAAGTTCTTATTCTGTAGTTCAGGTCCTGATTTAGCAAAGCACTTACACATGTACCTAAATTGTATTGAAATCATTGGCACTTAACCAGGTGTTTAAATGTTTTACTGAATTGGGGCATTTGTAGAAATACATATCCTTTTATGACATAGCTCCTACAGAGAATTGTTTCAGACAGTGAGGGCTTGATACAACACCAACAGAGTCAATACAAATCTTACCACTGGCATCAACAGGCAGTGAATTAGGCCTATAGAAACTGTGCAGGAGAATCTGTGAGCAAAGAACACAATGCAGTCCATGAGGTATAAATGGATGGAGGTGGGTAAGAAAATGCCCATCTTCAGTTTAGTGGATAACAACTTTAAGAGGTGGTCAAAAGCATTCACTCTAAGTGTTTTCGCAACAGAAAATGGCTTTGACAAAACAAGTTTTTGCAAAACCATCTGTTTTTGTAGAATTTATTAAAAACAAAAATGAGAATTTCAGGTTTTCATTTCTGAAAGTTGAAACATTCAGAACCATCTTTGTTTTTCCTCTGTGTACAGCACTTAGTGCAACAGGGCCTTGTTCCCTGTCAGGAATTGTTCGGGGCAACCACAGTACAAATAATAATTTACATCCAAAAACCCCATGTTAAAATAATACCCTATAGCCTCAGATGTAGCGATTTTCATCAGTAGATCTCACATTGTTTCACAACAGAGATCAGTATCCTTCTCCCTGTGTTATAGATGGAGAAACTGAGGCATGGGGAAGAATGTGCCTTACCCAAGGACAGCCAGAAGACCAATGACAGAGCTGGGAATAGGACCCAAGTCTCCTCAGCACTAGTCAAGTGCTCTATCCATTAGGCAACAATGTCTAGTAAAAGAATGCTCAGCTGCAGTGTGGAACACTACAATGTTAGGAAAGGCCAGAATGAAGGTGGTTTTGGCTCCCTGGTGCATGAGCATTATGATACAGTCTGTAATGACATACTGTTTTAGCAGCGCATTCGCTTTGACATAGACACTGGGCAGATGGAGGGGGAAAGATGGAGCACATTCAGATGAGGGAAAGGAGTGCACATGGGGTATTGAGAGGGATGTGGCAGCCTGGAGAGCAGCTATCTCAGCTGGGCAGAGGAGATGCTTCCTGGCTGGCTGAGAGATCATCAGTGCATGCAGGCCTTTGATTACACACCTGGGAGGCATGGGACAGAATTTTGCTTGTCACACAGGCTGAGGGCAAGGCTGTCCATCAGCCTATGTAGCACTTATGATTGGCAGTCTCTCTCCATCTGGATGGGAAATAGGAAATTGCAGAACATAAGAATAGCCATACTGGGTCAGACCAAAGGTCCAACTAGCTCAGTCTACTGCCTTCCAAGAGTGGCCAACTCCAGGTGCCCCAGAGGGAATGAACACAACAGGTAATCATCAAGTGTTAAGAGTAACAAGAAGGGTTTCTTCAGGTATGTTAGCAACAAGAAGAAAGTCAAGGGAAGTGTGGGCCCCTTACTGAATGAGGGAGGCAACCTAGTGACAGAGGATGTGGAAAAAGCTAACGTACTCAGTGCTTTTTTTGCCTCTGTCTTCACAAACAAGGTCAGCTCCCAGACTACTGCACTGGGCAGCACAGCATGGGGAGGAGGTGACCAGCCCTCTGTGGAGAAAGAAGTGCTTCGGGACTATTTAGAAAAGCTGGACAAGCACAAGTCGACAGGGCCAGATGTGCTGCATCCGAGAGTGCTAAAGGAGTTGGCCGATGGGATTGCAGAGCCATTGGCCATTATCTTTGAAAACTCATGGCGATCGGGGGAAGTCACAGATGACTGGAAAAAGGCTAATGTAGTGCCCATATTTTAAAAAAGGGAAGGAAGAGGATCCTGGGAACTACAGGCCAGTCAGCCTCACCTCTGTCCCTGGAAAAATCATGGAGCAAGTCCTCAAGGAATCAATTCTGAAGCACTTAGACGAGAGGAAAGTGATCAGGAACAGTCAGCAGGGATTCACCAAGGGAAAGTCATGCCTGACTAATCTAATTGCCTTCTATGATGAGAACTGGTTCTGTGGATGAAGGGAAAGCAGTGGACGTGTTATTCCTCGACTTTAGCAAAGTTTTTGACATGGTCTCCCATAGTGTTCTTGTCAGCAAGTTAAAGAAGTATGGGCTGGATGGATGCACTAAAGGTGGGTAGAAAGTTGGCTAGATTGTCGGGCTCAACGGGTAGTGATCAATGGCTCCATGTCTAGTTGGCAGCTGGTATCGAGCGGAGTGCCCCAAGGGTTGGTCCTGGGGCTGGTTTTGTTCAATGTCTTCATTAATGATCTGGAGGATGGTGTGGATTGCACCCTCAGCAAGTTTGCGGATGACACTAAACTGGGAGGAGTGGTAGATACACTGGAGGGTAGGGATAGGATACAGAGGGACCTAGACAAATTGGAGGATTGGGCCAAAAGAAATCTGAGGAGGTTCAACAAGGACAAGTGCAGAGTCCTGCACTTAGGACGGAAGAATCCAATGCACCGCTACAGACTAGGGACCGAATGGCTAGGCAGCAGTTCTGCAGAGAAGGAACTAGGGGTGACAGTGGACAAGAAGCTGGATATGAGTCGACAGTGTGCCCTTGTTGCCAAGAAGGCCAATGGCATTTTGGGGTGTATAAGTAGGGGCATTGCCAGCAGATGGAGGGACGTGATCGTTCGCCTCTATTCGACATTGGTGAGGCCGCATCTGGAGTACTGTGTCCAGTTTGGGGCCCCACACTTCAAGAAGGATGTGGAGAAATTGGAGAGAGTCCAGCGAAGGGCAACAAAAATGATTAGGGGACGAACACATGAGTTATGAGGAGAGGCTGAGGGAACTGGGATTGTTTAGTCTACGGAAGAGAAGAATGAGGGGGGATTTGATAGCTGCTTTTAACTACCTGAAAGGTGGATCCAAAGAATCATAGAATCATAGAATATAAGGGTTGGAAGGGACCCCAGAAGGTCATCTAGTCCAACCCCCTGCTCGAAGCAGGACCAATTCCCAGTTAAATCATCCCAGCCAGGGCTTTGTCAAGCCTGACCTTAAAAACCTCTAAGGAAGGAGATTCTACCACCTCCCTAGGTAACGCATTCCAGGGTTTCACCACCCTCGTCGTGAAAAAGTTTTTCCTAATATCCAATCTAAACCTCCCCCACTGCAGCTTGAGACCATTACTCCTTGTTCTGTCATCTGCTACCATTGAGAACAGTCTAGAGCCATCCTCTTTGGAACCCCCTTTCAGGTAGTTGAAAGCAGCTATCAAATCCCCCCTCATTCTTCTCTTCTGCAGGCTAAACAATCCCAGCTCCCTCAGCCTCTCCTCATAACTCATGTGTTCCAGACCCCTAATCGTTTTTGTTGCCCTTCGCTGGACTCTCTCCAATTTATCCACATCCTTCTTGAAGTGTGGGGCCCAAAACTGGACACAGTACTCCAGATGAGGCCTCACCAATGTCGAATAGAGGGGAACGATCACGTCCCTCGATCTGCTCGCTATGCCCCTACTTATACATCCCAAAATGCCATTGGCCTTCTTGGCAACAAGGGCACACTGCTGACTCATATCCAGCTTCTCGTCCACTGTCACCCCTAGGTCCTTTTCCGCAGAACTGCTGCCTAGCCATTCGGTCCCTAGCCTGTAGCGGTGCATTGGGTTCTTCCGTCCTAAGTGCAGGACCCTGCACTTATCCTTATTGAACCTCATCAGATTTCTTTTGGATCTCCCAATCCTCCAATTTGTCTAGGTCCTTCTGTATCCTATCCCTCCCCTCCAGCGTATCTACCACTCCTCCCAGTTTAGTATCATCCACAAATTTGCTGAGAGTGCAATCCACACCATCCTCCAGATCATTTATGAAGATATTGAACAAAGAGGATGGATCTAGACTATTCTCAGTGATGGCAGGACAAGGAGTAATGGTCTCAAGTTGCAGTGGGGGAGGTTTAGGTCGGATATTAGGAAAAACTTTTTCACTAAGAGGGTGGTGAAACACTGGAACGCGTTACCTAGGGAGGTGGTGGAATCTCCTTCCTTAGAAGTTTTTAAGGTCAGGCTTGACAAAGCCCTGGCTGGGATGATTTAGTTGGGATTGGTCCTGCTCTGGGCAAGGGGTTGGACTAGATGGCCTCCTGAGGTCCCTTCCAACTCTGTTATTCTATGATTCTATGATACAAATCGCCTGTAATAACTGGCCAAGCCTAAGAAGGATTGAACCTGTTTCTTTGACCTTGGGACAGGCCACTTTTGGATAGCATCCTCTTTGGCCTGTAGGGGGCTGATAGTTCCTTGACCCACCTCGTCTCCAAGGTAAGTCACTCTGAGGCCTATTTGACACTTCTTAGCCTTAACAGTCCTGCCTCCCTTATGCGCTCAAAGACTTTTTGTAGATGTTCCAGCTGTTCTGCCCAGGAATCCGAAAATATGGCCACATCATCAAGGTAGGCGACTGCATATTCTCCTAATCCCGCAAGGAGACCATCTACAAAACTATGGAAGGTGGCAGGTGCATTTCACAGCCCAAAAGGGAGTACATTAAATTCACACAGCCTGACGTGTGGTGAAGGCTGACCTTTCCTTGGAGGATCCATCTAGCGGTACCTGCCAGTACCCCTTGGTTAAGTCCAAGGTAGAGATGACCTGGGCCCGTCCCAGTTTCTCTAATAGTTCATCTGTGTGTGGCATTGGATAGTTGTCTGGGCAAGTTACAGCATTTAGCTTACGGTAGTCCACGCAAAAACATATCTCCCCATCTGGTTTCGGAACTAGAACCACTGGAGATGCCCATGCACTTCCAGAGGGGCGGATTACACCCATCTGTAACATATCCTGGATCTCCCATTCTATAGCAGTTTTAGCTTGAGGAGACACCCAGTAAAGTTGGACTTTAATTAGGTGAGCATTACCTGTGTCAATGGAGTGGTATGCCCGTTCAGTCAGTCCTGGGGTGGCTGAGAACATTGGTGCGTAGCTATCGCACAGCTCCTTGATCTGCTGTTGCTGCATACGGCCAAGGGTCATAGAGAGGTTCACCTCTTCCACGCCACCCGCACTTTTCCCTTCATAGTAGACACCTTCAGGCCACTCAGCGTCCTCTCCTCCCTGGGCTGTAAACTGACAAACCTTCAACTCTCTGGATTAAAAGGGCTTTAGAGAATTAATATCGTACACTTTAGGCTTTTGGTTGGAGGTGGGGAATGCTATGAGATAAATAACAGCTCCCAGGTGCTCCTGGACCTTGAATGGCCCTTCCCACGATGCTTCCATTTTATGGGCTTAGGGTGCCTTTAAGACTATGACCTGGTCTCCTACTTTGAAGGAACACTCTCTGGCATGTTTATCATACCAGGTGTTTTGCTCTTTTTGAGCATCCTGTAGGTTTTCTTTAGCACGGTTTAAAGAGCTTCAGAGGGTGTTTTGTAGGTCAGTTACAAAGTCCAGAATGTTAGTTCCTGGAGAAGGTGTAAATCCCTCCCATTGCTGCTTCACCAACTGTAAAGGCCCCTTAACCTCATGGCCATATACAAGTTCAAATGGTGAAAACCCTAAACTGGGATGTGGCACAGCTCTGTAGGCAAAGAGTAACTGCTGCAACACTAGGTCCCAATCATTGGAGTGCTCATTTACAAATTTACGGATCATGGCCCCCAAAGTTCCATTAAACTTCTCCACCATGCCATTTGTTTGATGGTGGTAAGGAGTGGCAACCAAGTGATTTACCCCATGAGCTTCCCAGAGGTTTTCCATAGTTCCTGCCAGGAAATTAGTCCCTGCATCTGTGAGGATGTCGGAGGGCCAACCTACTCTGGCAAAAATGTCTGCTAGTGCCTGGCACACACTTTTAGCCCTGGTGTTGCTTAGAGCTACTGCTTCCGGCCATCGGGTGGCAAAATCCATGAAAGTCAGTATGTACTGCTTTCCTCTGGGTGTCTTTTTTGGAAAAGAACCCAGAATATTCACAGCTACTCACTGAAATGGAACTTCAATGACGGGGAGTGGCTGGAGAGGGGCTTTGACCTGGTCTTGGGGTTTTCCCACTCTTTGGCATACTTCACAAGACCGGACATAGGTAGAAACATCCTTGCCCATTCCCTCCCAGTGGAATGACCCCTCCAAACGGTCTTTGGTCCTGACCAAAGTAGCATGTAGTAGTAGTAGCATGGCCACTAGGACGAGCGTGGGCTAAGCTCAAGAGCTTGGCCTGGTACTTAGTTGGAACAAACAACTGTCTCTGAGGATGCCAGTCTTCCTGGTGTCCACCAGAAAGAGTTTCCTTGTATAAAAGTCCTTTTTCTACAACAAACCTGGATCAATTAGAAGAGCTGAGAAGTGGGTTGCTCCGTGCCGCCGTCCAAGCTCTCTGGAGGCTTTCATCTGCTTCCTGTTCGGTCTGGAATTGTTTCCTTGATGCTGGAGACATCAGTTCCTCATTGGATTGTGGACCTATGCTTGGTCCCTTTGGAAGCGATGTAGGGGATGGGGCTGTTTCCATTGATTGTGACCCGCTCTCTGCTGGGGCACTATGTTGGGGTTCAGGCTCCGGCTGAGCCTCTTCTGTAGGGTTATGGGCT
This sequence comes from Caretta caretta, assembly GCF_965140235.1. Lineage (NCBI taxonomy): Eukaryota > Metazoa > Chordata > Testudines > Cheloniidae > Caretta > Caretta caretta. Next base: position 14,570,282 of record NC_134209.1, read on the forward strand.
GCTGTTGATTCAGGTTTGGTGGGGCCCTCTGGTGTTGGGGTTGCAAGTACTGGATTCAGTGCTGGCAATGGGTCTGGTGCTGGTTGTTTCGCTGGTTCCAGTTCTGGGACTGGCTCTGTCTGGGTCTCTGGGACTGGATCCACTACTGCTGTTGCAGACATTGGCCTGGGGTCCAGGTCCATCACCTCTGACTGGGTCCTGATAGAAGTTTCCAGAACAGAGCTAGGCCTCACGGCTTGTTTAGCCTGGCTGCGGGTGACCATTCCCACCCTCTTGGCCCGCTTCACATGATTGGCCAAGTCTTCCCCCAACAGCATGGGGATGGGATAATCGTCATAGACTGCAAAAATCCACGTTCCTGACCAGCCCTGGTATTGGATAGGCAACTTGGCTGTAGGCAAATTGAAGGAGTTGGACTTGAAGGGTTGAATCGTCACTTGGATCTCTGGGTTGATTAAATTGGGGTCCACTAAGGAAGCATGGAAAGCCTACACTTGTGCTCCAGTGTCCCTCCATGCTGTGACCTTCTTCCCACCCACACTCACAGTTTCCCTCTGTTCTGAGGGTATCTGAGAGGTATCTGGGCCTGAGGACCTCCGGTGTGATTCCGGTGCAATGAACTGTAATCTCTTGGGGCAGTTGGCCTTCACATGCCCCGGCCCGTTACATTTAAAACATTGTCCAGCTGATGGGTCACTGTGGCAAGGTGGGTTGCTGGAGAATGGTGTGTCGGGACGATAAGGTGTCTGGAGGGTTCCTTGGGAGGTAGGTGGGGCCTTGGGCGGCCCCTGGTAATAGGGTGTGGTATGGGGTTATCCCTTCTGGTATCTGCTCCAACTGTGACCAGATTTTTTTTTCTCTGCCACCTCCACCCATTTGGCTCCAATCTCCCGCAGCTTGATTACAGTTTTGGGCTTCCCATCTGGGATGTATCTTTCTATTTGCTCAGGAACACCCTCTAAAAACTGTTCCAATTGCATTAGGAAGGGAAAATCTGTTGAAGATCTAACACTTGCTCCTGATATCCAGGCATCCCAATGTTTCCCAATGTGGTAGGCATGTCGGGTAAATGACATGTCTGGTTTCCACCTTAGGGCTCTGAATCGCCGACGGGAATGCTCAGGTGTTAGCCCCATTCTGACTCTCGCGTTGGTTTTAAACAGTTCATACTTTTTTATGTGTTCTTTAGGCATTTCAGCTGCCACCTCAGCTAAGGGTCCACTGAGCTGCGGCCTCAGCTCTACCATGTATTGGTCTGTAGAGATGCTGCACCCAAGGCAGGCCCTTTCAAAGTTTTCTAAGAAGGCCTCGGTATCATCGCCTGCCTTGTAGGTGGGGAACTTTCTGGGATGGGAAGTGGTACCTGGAGAAGGATTGCTAGGGTTTGTTGGTATATTCTGCTGAGCCCTTGCCTTTTCCATCTCCAGTTCATGCTTCCTCTCTTTTTCCTTCTCCTCCAGTTCTTCGGCCCTTGCCACCAGTTCTTTTTCCTTTGCCCCCAAAGCTCTTCTGTGAGCAGCTGCTTGGTGGTGTTCTGCCTCTTTCGCTGCCTCCCTTTCTTTGTCCTTTGCCTCCATTTCTCTCCTGTGAGCAGCTTCTAGGCCTTTTTCAGCTTCTTTCACTGCCTCCAGTTTGGCTAACTCCAATTTGTGTAGTGCCTTGGTGTCTGTCATCTTTACCTCTCTGTTTTTAACTAACTTTACACCCAAGGATTAGAAATAAAACAAATAAAACTTGGCTTGTAAAATTTTGCTATGCTGTAATAGGATACCTATATTCTCTGATAGTGAATGTCCGCCTTCAGAAAAATCCAAAAAAAACAAAAAACAAAAAAGCAAAAAAAAAAACCCAAAACCCAACAACAATAAAAAACATTTAAAAAAAACCCCAAACCCTGACACTTTTGTCTCCAGGCAAATAGGCAGAAAACCCCTCTGGTTACTAAAAAAAAAAATCTTTAGGTCTGTGAAGACTTGTGAATTTCCCTGCAGGAGGTTAACTACTCTGCTTTTAGGTAGAGAAAACTGCAATTCACAAAAGATAATTCCCTTTTGTCTCTGCTCTGGTCCCAAAGCAAAGCAAAAAAAAAACCTTCCAACTATTTCCAGTTGGAGACCTGCTTTCTAGCAGCCCCAAGGATTTTAAAAATTTCCTTTTTAAATCTGTTTTTCTGGTTCAAAAAATCTCAACTTGATCTCAAAATGATTTCAAGTTAATCCCACTGCTCTGCCACCATGTCAAGGTTCCATCCCCACTCTGAAATCGAGGGTACAGATGTGGGGACTTGCATGTAAACCTCCTAAGCTTACTTTTACCAGTTAAAACTTCCCCAAGGTACAAACTATTTTACCCTTGGACTTCCACTGCCACCACCAAACATTTATCTGGGTTTATTTTTATTAGGAAAGTGTCGTTTGGAAACATCTTTCCCCCCCAAATCCTCCCAACCCTTGCACCCCACTTCCTGGGGAACATTTGGTAAAAATCCTCACCAATTTGCATTGGTGATCACAGACCTAAACCCTTGGATCTTAAGAACAATGAAAAAAGCATTCAGTTCTTGAAAAGATGAATTTTAATAGAAGAAACAGTAAAAAGAACTAACAATAAAAAGAATCACCTCTGTAAAATCAGGATGGTAAATACCTTATAGGGTAATTAGATTCAAAACACAGAGAATCCCTCTAGGCAAACGTTAAGTTACAAAAAGACACAGACAAGTATATCCATTCTAATCAGCACAGCTTAATTTCTCAGCCATTTAAAGAAATCATAATCTATCGCATATCTAGCTAGATTACTTTCTAAGTTCTAAGACTCCATTCCTGTTCTGTCCCCGGCAAAAGCATCACACAGAGAGACTTTGTTTTTCCCTCCCTCCAGCTTTGAATGTATCTTGTCTTCTCATTGGTCATTTTGGTTAGGTGCCAGTGAGGTTATCCTAGTTTCTTAACCCTTTACAGGTGAGAGGATTTTTCCTCTGGCCAGGAGGGATTTTAAATGGGTTTACCCTTCCCTTTATATTATGACACCTCTCTATTCTGAAAACTGAGCATTTATTCCAACCCTTTGTTTCCTACCTTTTAACCAGTTACTGATCCATGAGAGGATCTTCCCTCTTATCTCATGACAGCTTACTTTGCTTAAGGGCCTTTGATGTGGGACCTTCTCAAAGACTTTCTGAAAATCTAAGTACATTATATCCACTGGATCACCACCCTTATCCACATGCTTGTTAACCTCCTCAGAGAATTCTAGTAGATTGGTGAGGCATGATTTCCAGTTACAAAAACTATGACTCTCTTCCCCAACAAATCATGTCCATCCATGTGTCTGAAATGATAGTAAAGAACAGAATTATCAGTACTGTTTGCCCAGTACTGAAGTTAGGTTTACTGGACAAAATTGCCAGGATCACCTCTGGATCCTTTTTTTAAAAAAAGGCATCACATTATCTACTCTCCAGTCATCTGGTATAGAAGCTTATTTAAATGATAGGTTACATACCCCAGTTAGAATCACAGAAGGATTTCCCCAGAGATGCGGTATTTTCCCTGTAGACCTGCAGAAAGATCAGAAAACTCAGAGTTGGCCGGTCACTTGCTCTGGATTCAGTGTGACCTTGGACAAGGTACTGAACTTCCCATCTACCAGATGATGATACTTAATTTGCAAGGTCTTTTTGTGACCCTAAACTGGAAGGTTCTCTACAAGTGCAAAGTGCTATTTGTTGAAGAGAGCAGAATCACTTTGTGAAATGCATACTTTTAAAATGAAAATACTTTTAAATTGCAGAGCTTAGAGCTAAAATATTCATGCCCCTTCTAACACTTTTGTCTCATGTATGTTTACATGCTTCAAGTTTAAAATACCACAGCAGACACATTCAGATTCTATGCAATGGATCTTTAGCAGAGTTTGTTTAAACATCTGGTCCAACAGACCTGTTCAAACACTTCAGTCAAAGCTAAAAAGCTTTATTTTTACTCAAGCTTTTCACGTTGTCTCAACTTGTTTGCACCATTTCATTCTGTATCAGCAGTTTGAAGCTGTTCTCTCTAACTCATCTGCTTATCCTCATAGTTTAGTATATTTAAAATGTTGTTTCATAGCCCTGGGGAGACATGTTTGAAAATCTGAAAAGCAATGTGAGGACTATTGGTTTGAAAAAGACATGCAACAAATTCAGACCTTTGGCAGATTCTTCCACCTGGTCTCTAGCATTGATCCCAAATGAGTAGTTTTTCAGAAGTTTGTACAGGCTCTTGTGTGTAACTGTGGCTCAGTGAGATTGCCCCCAAACACAAATATTGGCATCACTCTGCCCCTTGATTCACGGCAGCACAGGCAGGAGGATAGAAGATTTTGAGAAGATATCAGCTTGTATTTATGCACCAAAACAAGTTGGCCATGTTTCAAAAAGTCCTCACCACCCAACAGCTCTTATTGTTCTCCATGGGGCTATCGCTCCTCACGTTGCTTCAGGTTTCTTCTGTAGTCAGTGGTGCATCCTGCTCCACAATGGTGCGTCCTGTACTGCCAGCAAGCCACCAACATTCCTCAAGTTGATTCTTACATTAGTTTTAGTTACAGCACAAATACTACGTCTGTTTTCTTGTTCCTTGGCTTAGCCAATCCTTTCTTGGCCAAAGTACTGAAAATGACTAGCTCCCCCAACTCAGCTAAGGAGGGAGTAGAGAGAAACAGGAAGGAGGAGCCAAGTTGCAGAGTGGGTTTGCAGGCTAACCTTTCACCTCTTAAACGTTACACCTGATTCAGTCCCAAATGGCTGTGTCTCTCACAAGCACATGCATTCATTTTAATTGGGTGATGTAAAGCACAGCACATAGCATGTTACATTTTGACCACTGCTGACAAAATTCATAGTGGTGGCTCAGACATGAAAGTCTCCATACTTCATCACCAGCTACCCACCCAAACCAACCCATTGCAGTCATTTTAGTACAGAAATCCCACCCAAATATCTATTTGTCTAAAAAAAAAAATCATCCCACCATTATAGCATGATCTACAGTCTCTGGTCTTGAGATGCCTAAAGGCTGCCTTAGCAAATGTGTTATAACTTGCAGCTGGTGTGCATTAACAAAGATGTATTCTTGTGTGAGGAGAATAATTAAGGTGTGGCAAAACTATGAATAGAGATTGAAAAGAACGGGTTTAATTTAGAAGGGAGATGAATTAGAGGAGACAATATAAATGTATGTAACAGTGAGTAGTCTAAGGATTGCTAACAATTTGGGTATGGATATTAAACTCATGCTTCAGGGATTAAGTCAGCATGACTGTTAGAAAGTAGGATGAGACCTAATGTAGGGAGTAGGACAGATTATCCCACACCAGAGGGATTTTACACCTTCCCCGGAAGCATCTGGTGCTGGCACCTGAAAGAGACAGGAGGCTGGAGTGGAAGGACAGTGGGGCTGACCCAATCTAGCAGTTCCTATGTTCTTACATTTTTCACAATACCTGCCTGTACTAAGCTTAACTCAAGCATGTGCTGTCAGGCTCCACTATCTATAAGCATTAAAGCTACTGAGCACCATAACAAGCAGACACCAAGGCAGTTCCCAGTGTACAACCCTTTCACTTTGTATTAAGTGTGAGTGAGCCGATATTTCATTCTACCCAAGTTGCCATATACCGGAAAGTGCTTCTGATGGGCTTCAGTAAAGAATCCAGCATTCAGTCTAAGTCTTGAAAGAGGGTCCGAAGGTCAGGACAACACTGCAAATGAAGGGAAAGTGAGATATCACACCTTAAAGAATACAGTCCAATCTGTCCTTGCCTTAGTATGCTAAAAAAGGTTGAAAACGCTCAAAATGTGATCTTCGCTTGAAGCAGATCAGCACTTGCTGCTATACCGACCAATTTTAACTGCAGTTGCAGGGATCATTGGGAGAAAGGCATCCTGAGAATGGTTAGGGCAAAACAGTGATTAATGACACACTCAAAGCTCTTTCTACTTGTGGAATTGCTTAGTGTGCCACCTTAATACCTGGGATTTTGGTCTCATTTCAGGAGATAATGTGATGCTTGCTGCCATCAGAGATGCTGCTTTTCTTTTTAAACTAGCTCTGCCTTTGTCCTATGCAGCCAGATGAAGAGTGCCCACTATTATGCAGGCTGTGTACCTCATAAGACATTGCACATATATGGCACTGGAAGAGGGGGAGGGGACCATAGATGGCCATGCAACACTTTCTATCCACAAACTGTAAGGGGCGTTGGGGCCAGATAAGCTCCTGCTTCAAGTTAGAGCAAACTCTGGGCCCCTCTAGTGTGTTATATTTGTAGATAGAGTGTATCTATGGTATTAGCTGTCCCACTCACCAGCGTATCTTAGCACCACACTGTCCTTAATGTATTTCTCCTCACAACATTCATGTGCAGTAGGGAAGTGTTGTTATTCCCATTGTATAGATCGGGAAACTGAGGTACAGAGTGATTATGGTCCACATTTTTAAAAGTATTTAGGTGCCTAATGCCCACTGATTTTAAAAATCTGTCCCACGCTCAGACAAGAAGCCTTTAAAGAACTAACCCCAGATCTCTGGAGTCCCAGGCTAGTGCACTAACCATTGAACAACCCTTCCTCCCACCAGTCAGGATTGGCAAAGAATGTTGAGCATGCAGAGGGAGAGACAGACACTACAAAATGCCTGCCGTGCTAGTTGGGGTACAGGCTCAGGGTGGCTGCGCGACAGGGAAATTGCCATCGGTTGCATTAAGAGATGAATATGCCCCTTCTGTGCTGCTGATGACTTCTAACTGACTGAGGATTTGACCCAGAGTTTGTAACTAGGGCAGAAGAAAAGCTGCCTGATTTTCTCCATTCACTACTTTCTATTCAAGCATAAAGAAGTATGTAAAGAGTGCACCGAGGTTCCATAATTACAGCCCTGCAAGAGCACTTGTCATCCTGGGATGTCTGTTTGAAGAGGCGACACATATAACCACATGAGTATAATCAGACTTTTTTCTGAAGTATTATTTCCTCACGTGCACTCACTTCAACCAGCAAAACAATTCCTCCACACCAATCAGGGAGAAATTGATCTACAAATGGCATCATTTTCCAAGAAGCCTTTTATGATGAGATTACTGGTTCTGTGGATGAAGGGAAAGCAGTGGATGTATTGTTTCTTGACTTTAGCAAAGCTTTTGACACGGTCTTCCACAGTATTCTTGTCAGCAAGTTAAGGAAGTATGGGCTGGAAGAATGCACTATAAGGTGGGTAGAAAGCTGGCTAGATTGTCGGGCTCAACGGGTAGTTATCAATGGCTCCATGTCTAGTTGGCAGCCGGTATCAAGTGGAGTGCCCCAAGGGTCGGTCCTGGGGCCGGTTTTGTTCAATATCTTCATAAATGATCTGGAGGATGGTGTGGATTGCACTCTCAGCAAATTTGCGGATGATACTAAACTGGGAGGAGTGGTAGATACGCTGGAGGGGAGGGATAGGATACAGAAGGACCTAGACAAATTGGAGGATTGGGCCAAAAGAAATCTGATGAGGTTCAATAAGGATAAGTGCAGGGTCCTGCACTTAGGACGGAAGAACCCAATGCACCGCTACAGACTAGGGACCGAATGGCTAGGCAGCAGTTCTGCGGAAAAGGACCTAGGGGTGACAGTGGACGAGAAGCTGGATATGAGTCAGCAGTGTGCCCTTGTTGCCAAGAAGGCCAATGGCATTTTGGGATGTATAAGTAGGGGCATAGCGAGCAGATCGAGGGACGTGATCGTTCCCCTCTATTCAACATTGGTGAGGCCTCATCTGTAGTACTGTGTCCAGTTTTGGGCCCCACACTACAAGAAGGATGTATATAAATTGGAGAGAGTCCAGCGAAGGGCAACAAAAATGATTAGGGGTCTGGAACACATGACTTATGAGGAGAGGCTGAGGGAGCTGGGATTGTTTAGCCTGCAGAAGAGAAGAATGAGGGGGGATTTGATAGCTGCTTTCAACTACCTGAAAGGGGGTTCCAAAGAGGATGGCTCTAGACTGTTCTCAATGGTAGCAGATGACAGAACGAGGAGTAATGGTCTCAAGTTGCAGTGGGGGAGGTTTAGATTGGATATTAGGAAAAACTTTTTCACTAAGAGGGTGGTGAAACACTGGAATGTGTTACCTAGGGAGGTGGTAGAATCTCCTTCCTTAAAGGTTTTTAAGGTCAGGCTTGACAAAGCCCTGGCTGGGATGATTTAACTGGGAATTGGTCCTGCTTTGAGCAGGGGGTTGGACTAGATGACCTTCTGGGGTCCCTTCCAACCCTTATATTCTATGATTCTATGATTCTAAGCAACAAGCCCTTCACAAAGTAATAGAGAGGAGAGGGGGGGAAATGACAGAGTTCACTGCAAGTCACCAGAATACCACAGTGCTGAATCAATGCATATTTGGAAGTTGATATTCAAAAGCTTTCTGTAGAAAACAAAACTTTTCAAGGGAGACTAGAGTGGGAATAGTCCTTGTATCATCGATACAGCTGTTTGGGAATTTTTCAACAAAAACATTTTTTGCTGAAAAATACTGATGAATCAAAACTGAAACTTTAGGGAGAAAGTGGTGAATTTTCCAACTTTGTTGTTTTGATGACTTTTCTCACTCAAAAAAGTTTTTAAAAGTTTCCAAATTGTTGAAATATCTCATTTTGATATTTCTGAAATGGAACATTTTGGTTTTTCATTTCAAAATGACTTTTGGTTTCACAATTTAACTTAATGCACAATTTACAAAAGGTTAAAGATGAAAAAAAGGGTAAAATTGGAGTGAAACATTTCAAAATTATCAAAACGAAAGGTTTTGATTGATCCCAAAACAGCGTTTCCCCCCACTTTTGTCAGTTCACACAAATTTTCAAAATTTCATTTTTTGTCCTGAGTTGGGATGGGAAACATTTTTAAATCTTGAAAATTCTCCTGGGACAAGAAAACCATGTCCTACCCGACCCTAATCACACACCATACTGCACTGATGTTTGCTGAAATACTATTATTGTTAGTGGTGGTAAGAAGGTTTATGAGACTGTAAGAGAAATTTATTCCATTACATAGTAAAGAAGAAATAACCTCTTTCTACTGTTACAATCTCAAACAATATTGTCACTAGTACTCTCGCCAGTCCCAGCCGTTCCCTTACTGCTAGTACTATTCTTCCTGGCAACAGTAACAGATTCTAAGAACAGGAAAAATATATTGCATCGCAGAACCACACACACTGAGCATTGGCAGTTACTAGTGGACATAAATAAATGAATGAATTTTACTATCTCTTGATACTTGTTCCTAGAGCTCATTGTCAGTACACTGAGTTATGAGTATTTTTGCTGGTACACTACTTACAGTCACTATTTGATGTTCTCCATCCTAACAATATTTACAGCTAAAGCCCCAGCAGATTCTAATTTGCATAAATTTTGGTAAATGTGCATAAACGTGCCTAGCAGTTGCACTTTTGTCTTGTTCATTTCACATTCATTTTCACACACCCCCAGTCTTTACACACACTGTTTAAATAGTCACATGCATGCCCACCTCAGACAACTCTATGTCCACCACCCTTTCATTCTGTGTGCACACACATCTCCGTTCTGAGTATATCTCACCCGTCGCTTGGCACACCCATCCTCCCTGCTCTACATCCATCCATTCCATGCGCCCACAGATCTGGTCCCAAACCTGCCAACACTACCAGGTTTCCCCTATAGATTATTAAGGAAAACCTCATGTCTATTGGGAAACCCATCTGATTGGCTGCCCTTCCCTATCACCCCCACCTGCTCTCTCCACATGTCCCACACTCACATACCCCATCCCTAGATGCTGACCCTATCCCATCTGTCCCACGCACTCTTACAGGCTGACCCATGCACTTTGCCACGTGGGCCCCCACACCCTCATTTGCCCAAGCTCTCCATCCCTCTTGAAGTGCTGCTGGCTCCAAGCACCCATACCTGATTCACAGGTCCTGAATTCCTCATTACCACAGAAGTCCCCAAGGGGATCACCCCTGGCTTGAAGGAGTAACCGGCCATACACACACACACACCCACACACAGTCCAAAGAAAGAGCTAGCATCTGCAGATAGAGTGAGAAGTGCCAGATGCATCCATGCCAACCCAGGGCCAGCTACACCCTTACAATGTAAGGGCCAGGTATTGTATGGCCATATGATGGAAATGCTCCTGGGTCCTATCCAGGAAAGGTACAGTAGGGTGGTTTGGAAGGCACCAACACATGAAAAGAGATGGGATCATTGGGGCACATGGAGGAGGAAGGATTTGGAGCCTTCACTGGGGGAAATCAGCAGTCACATCAGGTATGTTGGGGAGCTGCTCCCCAGCCGATGGGGAGATCAGCAGTGCTCCAGTTGGGAGGCAGGAAGCAGAACTCTGCCTGTTGCACATGTCCATCAGCATGTATAGTAACACTACCCTTCCCATTCAGAGGGGAAACAGAGATGAGCAGCCCAGCCAATGAGGATTTCCCTGTAAAGATACAGGGGGGTCCAAAACAAACAAACAAAAAACAACCCTCCTGTAGTTCATGAGGAAAACCTGTAGAGTTAGCTTTCAGAGTAGCAGTCGTGTTAGTCTGTATTTGCAAAAAGAAAAGGAGGACTTGTGACACCTTAGAGACTAACAAATTTATTTGAGCATAAGCTTTCGTGAGTTAGCATTTGCTATCTGATCCACACATGACAAAAGAGACATACATCTACATCCCAAGATATTTGAAGAATTTCAAAATTCCCAGAATATCCTGTACCTCAAGCAAACACTCTCTGGATATAAAGAGACGTGTATGTGTATGCTCTCTCTCTCTCACACACACACACTTTATGTGAGTAAAGGGGCAGAATGATGATTGTGGAGAGAGGTAAACAGTGAATCTGCTACTGTTCTCAACATGCCTATGTGATTTCAGCCTCTTTCACATATGCCACACACTGATCTAACAGATTCAGACGTAGTCCACAGATACAGGAAGTTTGTAGTAGAGGAGTGAATAGAACCTTGGTGCTCTGAATGTCATTTAGATGCCCTATCTGCTAAGCCAACCTCCACCCTGAGAACCTGGCACCTCTTCTTCAGGTTGCTGTTTCCCTCTGGTGACTCACATTCATGAGGAATACTGGTCCGAGTGAGGCGACCCATTTGTTACAGTTAATGGGCCGTGAACTATCTTCCCTCTTTCAAACTGGGCCTTACTGTTGAAAGGAAAGTAGAAAGGAACTGCACTTATAAACTTGGGTTTACCAATAGTTTTCAAAGAGCACTGAAATCCTGAGTGACTCCTGCCACAAACAAACACCAAAGTGTCTCCTCAGGGAAGCAGGTCACTAGATTTCATAGTTTGGCACGAAGCACACTTAATTACACAGATGAGGATGCTACATTTTTCCTCCTGCATTTTATGTCGGGTGACAAAGCTCTGTCCTTGTCTCCGTGGGTCCCACGTTTCCTGGAGGATTTTGCTAGCCTCAGAGGCTCACTGTGACCCTCCACGTAACCCTTCTCTCTCTAGAGACAAGGGTCACAGTCTACTGAGCCATTTTCATCATAAGCCAGCAAGGGAGGTGAGGAGAAGCTATCCTCCCTTGCACAGTCTCTGTTGTCTCCCAGTCTCAGTGATTAATCAGGGGGAAGGCAAAGGGGGGAGCCCAGGCTCACCCTCTACTCTGGGCTCCAGCCCAGGGACCCTAATAGTATCAGCTATGGTAGCTGACCTTTTAGAAACATGACACGTACAATTCCCTGGGCTACTTCCCCACAGCAGCCCCCCACTTCCTCAAGCTCCACTTTACCCTTACCTCAGGGCCTCCTTCCTTGTGCCTGATATGGTGTGTGCTACTCAGCCTCTCCAACAGCGCAACTTCCTCCCACTGCTCCTGACATCCACACCCACCTGACTAACTGGGAGGCTTTTAACTAGTTTCAGCCAGCCCCTGATTGGCTTCAGGTGTCCCAATCAACCTAGCTTTCTCCCTGCCTTCTGGAAAGTTCTTAATTGGCCCCAGGTGTCTTAACTGACCTGGAGCAGCTGCCATTTAACTTATCCTGGTACTAGGGATTTGTTTAGCCTGGAGCTAATATATCTATCTCCCACTACTTTTCTATAGCCACCTGGCCTTGCCCCATCACAGTTGCCATATTTCCTTTCTGGAGGAGAAAGCAGCAAAGCAAATGGCTGAACAGGCTTCATTTTGTTTTTTGTCCCCATCAGAATGCATAGCTATCTTAACAATGGGTATCTGAAGAAGAGATGCCAGTGATACTTAGCTTTGCACTGGAGAATAATTTAAGGTTTCTGCCCCTTGTAGCAGGAATGCCGTTGTCTGAGTCCTGCCCTTACTATTATGTGTTCATGGTGCACCTTCTGGGCAGCTAGTTTCAAATGCCAGATAATAAGGAACAATCCTGACTTTAACCAGACCAACAGAGTATTATGCGCCTATGAAGGAGGATCTCATCGTTGACGTGACTGAGAAAGAATTCAGGAATTCTCCCACCAATGTGTTTTTTTTAGCCCTATTGACTAGCAAACAATAAGCAGTAATTATTCTTTTCTGCCTTGGGACATATTTAAACACTGTATCAAGCCAAATCTTAAATGTACTATTCTAATAAACCGAATGGAGCATATAGAATGAAGTCCTTTCTCACTGGTAATTGTATCACTGTTCAGCTGTTAGGAAGAGACCAGTATTGTAATAAAATATCATTCAGTGAGATGTCTCACTCCTTTGGTAATCTCTTACAAGTTTGAATGTATTTTTGGTTGGTTTGTTTAAGGCTTATAACGTTTCAGAGTAAGACAGGGCCTGATCCAAAGCTCATAGAGGCCAATGGGAGTTTTTCCATTGACTTCTTCGGGCCTTGGTTCGGGACCATACTTGAAGACAAAGACCCAGATCCTGAAAGGTATTTAGGGACCTAACTCCCATTGAACCCCATAGGAATTAGGTGGCTAGAAACCTTTGAGAATCTATGCCAAACTGATCACTATTTCTGCCATAGCAACTAACAAGGACAAATATAATGAAACATGCCACTGGTTCAATGGCATTAACATCCTTGCCTAGGAAATGCTTATTTTATTTCCCATTAGTAAGGTACATGAAGTTCTCAGATGTGTGCATAAGCTGTCGTTGAAGTACTGCGAATGCTTCCAAGGGCAGAATTGAGCTCAAGGTTTGCAGGTCACACCTTCTTGTACCAAAGGTTTCCATGTTGTAGGTTTACAAATTGGACTGAATAAAATGAGAACCTGAATTAAGAACCATAACTCAGAAAACTCTCACTGTCCAAATTTAATTTATCCACAGTCACTCTTAATCAGGCGCTTTATGCATGAGACAGTTATTTAAGAGTCTTCCCCTCCAGATTGCAACATTCAAACCATCTTGCCTCCTTGCAGTGTCTGAGGTGTAAAGGTCTAGGTTCAAGCCAATTAGCCCTGTTTGGAGGTTGTACTGACTGCTGCTTGCTGCATTAGGCTGCACTATATACAGTCATCAGTTTGGGATAATAAGAAAGGAGCTCTGATCTGTCAGACCCTGATAGGGACCTGTGGCACAGGGGAAGGGAGGAAAATATCACTGATAAGCTTCTGCAGTTATTACCTAGAAAAATCAATGATCTGCTCTGAGGTAACAACAGTCAGCAGCCTCCTGGAAAGATGAGAGAGAAAGGCAGCAGGAGAGGATTAATGGAGCAGTTAGAACAGTATTGATTAGGCCTTAGGCTTGCAAGGATGAGTCTGGAGCCTGAAAAAAAAGAGCAAAAGTCAAGCTTAGGCCAATAACAATTGAAATATTTTTTTCTGTGTTGACAGAAGCTGGGTCTGCATGGGAAAAACATGTACTGCAGAGTGTTGTGCTATTTAAGCAATACCTAGGTTATGTGTTTGTGTGTGATAATCATCCAGGACTCTGGTTTTAGGAAGAATAACTCATATGTCTGCAAGAAAAATGGGGGGTGAGGCGGGTTAACATGAATCATACTGAAAGTGAAAATATTGTTCATATGGAAAATGGTAAGTGGCAACATGCAGAGAGAGTTGGTAACCCCCTTGACAGAATAATGACAGTGATTGATGTGAGTGGCAATACTTTCCCAGATACTTAAGGAGATATGGGAAGACTGTTTTGGTTTCAACAAAACTGTAGCTATGTTCTTTTGGATTTTGCAGGAGCCAAAAGATATACCTACAACTTTGGTGTCTTTGTTGATTTGGATTTGCAAACTTTAGGAACATAGGGAGTATTTCACATAAGTAGTCATGGAGTGTGAGGCTCAGTGCAGAAACTGGCGAACAGGCAGCAAATAATGAGTAAGAATAAGTGGCCAATTTTACTCATGGCAAAAGGTTAATAACAAGTAGCTTCAAGCTTCTTTACTCAGACACATGTTGAATATATTCATTAGAGAACCGGGAAAGGTACAAACAATGAGATGGTACATTTGTAGGTGAGAAAGTATTTAGGTTAGTTGAGTCCAGATAAGAGCATGAGGAGCTTCTGAGGGACCTAATTGTGATAGGGGAATGGGTAATACATTGGCAAATTAAGTTAATGGTTGACAAATGTTAAGTAAAGCACATGGGGAGGAAAAAATTGAACTACTTAGATACCTGACTTGGTTCTATATGAACTGTGAGCTCAGGAAGAAGACTTGGACATCACCATGGACAGCTCACTGAACACCTCTGCTCAATGTACAGCAGCAGCCAGAAACAAATCAGTCTTAGGATGCAGAAGGAAGGAAAGCTCCGTTACATTCAAGTGTCCATTACCTCAGGGATTCTCAACACACCACCACCTAACACATGTAGGCCTTCTGTTGGGTCTTTGTTGACCAACAGGTAGCTTATGCTACCATACACATCACCTCTGAATTTGGACCTTTTTCACTTTGAGAGCTAGATCCATGAAAGGGACTTAAATTTAGGCATTGCCGGGATGTGTCTGGGTGCCTAACTGCCTCATGGACTCCATTGGCACCAAGGCACACTACACAATGTGTGGGGAGAATTAGGTGCCTAAAAATGGGATTCACAAGAGCCAGCAGGCTGAGTGGGGAGTTACCTAAGCTAGCCACTAGAACAGGGGTGCACAACTTTTTGGCCCGAGGGCCACATTGGGGTTGCGCAACTGTATGGAGGGCTGGGTAGGAAAGACTGTGCCCCCCCCAGACAGCCTGGCCCCGCCCCATCCACCCCCTCCCACTTCCCTCCCCCTGACCCCCCCCTCAGAACCTCCCACCCATCCAACGTCCCCTGCTCCTTGTCCCCTGACCACCCCCTCCCGGGACACCCTGCCTCTATCCAAACCCCTCTGCTCCCTGTCCCCTGACTGCCCTGACCCCTATCCATACCCCCACCCCCGACAGGCCCCCCGGAACTCCATGCCTATCCAACCCCCCCCCATCCCCCCTGTTCCCTGTCTCCTGACCACCCCCTCTCTCCCCCTCCCCTGAACCTCCGCCCCATCCAACCTCCCCCTGATAGGCCCCCTGGGATTCCCACACCTATCTAACCACCCCCTGCTCCCTGTCCCCTGACTGCCCCCCGGCCCCTGCCCCCTTACCATGCCGCTAAGAGCAGCATGTCTGGCAGGTGCGCCGCCCGACCAGAGCCAGACACGCTGCCCTGCAGGAGTGCGCAGCCATGCTGCCCAGAGTGCTGCCAGCATGGTGGCATAGCTGCGGGGAAGGGGGGCAACAGGGGAGGGGCCGGGGGCTAGCCTCCCCGGCGGGGAGTTCCAGGGCCGGGCAGGACGGTCCCGCGGGCCGGATGTGGCCCGCAGGCTGTCGTTTGCCTACCTCTGCACTAGAATATCCTGAGGAGAGTGGTGTGGCCTGCCCCCTGCCTCTGAAAAGGACTTATGCACCTAACCCCAGGCTAAAGGGAGACCCATCCCTCAGCTCAGGATTCACAGCTGTCAACCCTATCCTGGAGTTAGGCGCCTAAGCCTGGTCAGCCAGGAGGCGGCAGTTGTGTCCCTATAGCGAGGTAAGCGCACATCCTGCTGTGGCCGGGACAGTCCCTTTTTTAAGCCCTGTCCCAACATCTTTTGCCGTTTGTCCCGTTTGCTTTTGCCAGCTGATCAAGTTGGCAAAAGCAAATGGGACAAATGCTCACTTTTGGGGGGGAGGGTGTGGAGTAATTTGGAGGTGGGGGGCAAGAGGCAATGCCAGCCCCACGCAGGGGGGATGGCGTGGCAAGGCTTGGGCAAGCAGCACAGGCCAGCCCTGCATGGGGAGGGAGACTCGGGTAAGTGGCTAGGGCCAGCCCTGCACATGGGAGGGTGAGGGAGGGGAGGGCTTGGGCTCACCCCATGCAGTGTCTCCTTTTCCCTTTGGGAAATATGGTCACCCTACCTATACTCCCATGATTAGAGCACTTAGGCTTCCCCCAAATCCAGTGTGGGTTCAAATCCATGCACTGACAGATTCAGAGTGGGCGACCTGGGTTCAAGTCTCCACATGAGTGTCCTAACCAGGAGGGTATTCTGGGTGGGTCTCAATCTCTCCGGTTGAACGTGTTCCACTCTGTATGAACTATTCATTGGGCCAGAGGGAATGGCTCCATAGCCCAGTGGTTAGGGCACTCCCCTCAGATGTAAGAGAGTCACATTCTAGGCCCTGCTCCCAACCGGACGAATGTGTTACTTTAAGAAGAGGAGTAGTCACACTGATGTGAATGAAACTACTCATGCATTTAAATTCATCCATATACTTAAAGTACTTTGTTGAACTGTGGCCACAGATAGCGGCCATGATCAGCACTATCACAGAACCGAATTTCTCCACTGACTTCAGTGGATCTTAGACTTGCTCAGACTTAGGCCTGGTCTACATGTAAAAATTAGCTAAACTTAGCTACATCACTCAGGGCTGTGAAAAATGTCACGCTGTGTGCAACGTTGTTAGGTTGACCTAACCCCTGATGTAAACACAGCTGAATCAATAGAGGAATATTTCCCTCAACCTAGCTCCTGTCTTTTGGAGAGGTGGAGTAACTACACTGATCGGAAAACCCCTTCCACCTGTGCAGAAAGCATCTGTGCTACCGTAGCGCTGCGGTAGCACAAACATATTTAGTAAGGCAAACTCTAGCATGATGCAGGCCTCAGGGAGTATAACTGACACAAAAGGCATTTAAGGGAATGTTTACACTCTGGGGAACTGTAAGAATTTATAAATGATGCCATCTTAGAATCCTGTGCATTGTCTCAGTCCCCTCTGAATTTGCCCAAGAGACTTTAAATTATTGGAGATCACCTAAGTAAGCTGACTATTCTTCAGCAATGTTTGTTGTGATGGAGGACAATTTGTACAAACCTCTGATTTGAAAGGAAAATCCATTACAATACAACACTGTACAGTAATGAATGCAGTATTTTTCATTTTTTCCCTTTGTCATTCTGTCTTTGTATCACATTTTTGTACATAAAAAGAAATTAATTATAACCAAAGGGGACCATGCCCTTTGTCATCAAGACTACATCAAGACTGTCCAAAAGTATTAATGAAACATTCTTCAGTGCTTCCCGAAAATCAAGTCCCTTTGAGCTGTTTCAAATTGGGTACCCAAAAAAGGAAGCACTCAAAAACAAAGTCACTAGTCACTTGAAAATTTTGGCCTTGTTATTTTAAAATATTCTTAGTACTGGTATAGGTTTAACTACCTCTTGCATAGGACTTTCCATCAGCAGATCTCACAGCATGGCACAAAGGAGCTTACTGTAAACGATTCAGCTTCTTAAATTAACTCTTCTTGGTCCTACTATGCTTGCAGTCAGTCTTGCCATAGTTTTTGTTGATTTTTATTTAGAGTTTGCCAAACAATCAATAATTCTCAGTATGTTTGCTTATGCATTGCCAAATGAAGACAGAAAGCAGATCAAACGACTGGAAAGCCATTAATATTCATGTCTCTCTTTGTAGACCCTAAAAGCAATTTCCAACATAATTTAACTGCTCCCCTCTTTATGTATTATTGCAAGTATATTTCTGCATCCTGTTAAGTGCCTGCATCAGATGCATTTGTTTGATTTAGTCATTGATGGCAGCTGTTTAGAATAAGCTCTCTTTGTTTTACTAAAAACATACATGGGTAAATGTGTAAAGGAACTTCATTCTGCACATCCGAGATGTTTGCCGAGCCGTAATCCACAATGAAATTAAACAAGAAAAATAGGCCTGACTAAGGCTTTGTCTAAACTTTCCAACGGCGCAGCTGTGTCACTGTAGTGGCAGCATTGGAAGGTGCACTGTGTGACCACTGTGTGTTGCCAGGAGAGAGCTCTCCCAGCAACAAAGTAAAACCACCTGCAACGAGGGGCAGTAGCTTCCCCGACGGGAGTGCATCTCCTGACGCCAAAGCGCTGTCCAAACCAGTGCTTTTCCTTGCTAAAACTTTTGTCATTCAGGGATGTGTTTTTTCACCCTCCTGAGTGACAAAAGTTTTAGAGATGAAAGTGCCAGTGTAGATAGAGCCTAAAACGACACTTAGCTTTGTAAACCTCATGCAACTCATGACCATTATGCCTTAATAAAAGGTAACTAATTACGTGATTTTACATTGCTTATCTGAAGGGGAGTAAAGCTGTAATTCCGTTGGGGGAGTGAAATAAGGACAATGGGTAATTTCTCATTTTTAATGTTAAGGGAGTGTCTGGAAACAGGGACAACAAGGTGTCATT
Organism: Caretta caretta; assembly: GCF_965140235.1. Classification (NCBI taxonomy): domain Eukaryota; kingdom Metazoa; phylum Chordata; order Testudines; family Cheloniidae; genus Caretta; species Caretta caretta. The sequence continues at coordinate 14,589,014 of NC_134209.1, forward strand.
TCTGAACTTTCTGTTAAGCCGCCCTACTGAGTCACAAACCCACAAAGGCTAAAAAACTACGGAACTAACATAACATGAAAAAAAACCAGCAGCTAATGACCTCACCGAACCACCATGTGGCAAGTAACAAGAACCCCACAAGTCAGGCAGACAGCAACCAAAGTCACTGAAGCGACTGTAATGCTTAAACCAGACAGCTATCTCAAAGCAGCCTCTGAGGGAGATATTGCCACTCATCCTATGCACAGGCATGGGACTTAGATGTGCACTTAGTTCAGGGGCGGGCAAACTTTTTGGCCTGAGCGCCGCATCAGGTTTCTGAAATTGTATGGAGGGCCGGTTTGGGGAGACACAGCCTCCCCTAACAGCCAAGCATGGCCCGGCCCCCGCCCCCTATCTGACTCCCCTCCCCTGCTTCTTGCCCCCTGATGGCCCCCCCGGGACTCCTGCCTCATCCAACCCCCCCATTCTCAGTCCCCTAACCACCCCCTGACCTCCCGCCCGCGCCTCCCCATCCAACCTGACTGCCCCCCCCAGGACCCCTGCCCCATGCAACCACCCCTTCTCCTTGACCACCCCTGGACACCCCACCCGTAACTTTCCCCGCCACCCCATCCGACCCCCCTCTCCTTCCTGACTGCCCCCCACCCTGGACTCCTGCTGCCATTCAACCCCCCTGTTCCGCGCCATCTGACCGCCCTGACCCCCATCCACGCACCCCGCCCCCCCCGGAACTCCACTGCCCTCTATCCAACCCCCCCCCCCCACTACCTGCCCCCTTACCACGCTGCCTGGAGCACCGGTGGCTGGCAGCGCGACAGCTGCGCCGCCCGGCTGGAGCCAGCCACCCCACCGCGCAGCACAGAGCCCCGGGTCCGGCTGGGCTCTGCAGCTGCGCTGCGCCTGGAGCTCGCAGCTCCACCGCCCGGAGCATTGCACCGGCGGCTCAGTGAGCGGAGGCTGCAGGGAAGGGGGAACAGCGGGGGAGGGGCCAAAGGCAAGCCTCCCAGGCCAGGAGCTCAGGGGCCGGACAGGACAGTCCCGCAGGCTGTAGTTTGCTCACCTCTGCCTTAGTTCCTCATGTGGGCTACCTGTAATGTAGGTCACAGCTTGCAGGGAAATGCCCAGGTTCAGAGAGCCACTCAGAGGCAGAGCTAGAGAGAGATAGTTCAGGCCTCCTCGCTCCTAGCCCATCTCTCAGACAACACTGAGTCCCTGCCAATAATATTTGCAATTAACCTTGATAAACATTAAAAAATGTTAAAGTGTATGAATACACAGGACTTGTCCATGGCTGTCCTAAAGCAACAGGAAACAGATATATAAAATGGCTTTAAAATGAGAACGAAGGGGCATGCCCCTAAACTAAAGAAACCCCAGTCTCAGAATAGAATAATCCCCCATGCAATCTATTGCTAGATCTCCCCTTCAGAATTAGGGTACAGTTACACTTGGAGCTGGAGGTATAATTTCCAGCTCAAGGAGATATACCTGTACTAGCTCTGATCGATCGAGTGGTCTAAAAAAATAGAGTGTATCTGCTGGGGCATGAGGGGCAGGAAGGGTTAGCTGCCCTGAGTATGTGCCTAGCCCCTGAGATGAGACCATTCTTGGGGACCCTTGGATCACTCGGTCAGCTGCAGCTACACTCTGTAGGTAGCATGGGCATGTCTGCTCGAGCTAGGAATCACAATCCCCACTCCAGTGTAGACATAACCTTAGATTCTACATGATAGAATTGTATAATGGTATTCTATTGTATTAGGAAAAACTCCCAAGAGGACGAATTCAAAACAGGTTGCTAGCAGTAGCAGTCCTTTGGGCCCCAAACCAGCAGAGCTCTTAAGCACCTGATTAGGTTTCAGCACATGAATGGTCTCACTGAAATCCAGGGGACTATTCACACTCTCAAAGTAAGTGCATATTGCTGGCTCAAGGGCAGGCCATAATGATCAGAAACAAAAGTGTATTGTAAGGGAATATTGACCAACCCTGACTTCCAAACATTCAGAACTACTCACAGCAACAACCAAGCCAGGAACAGTTACCCTCATCCTCAAAGGTATTTAGGCACTTTATTTCAATGGGTGTTAGGTGCCTAAATACTTCTGAAGATGTATGCCAGTGTCAAAGTTCAAAATGCATTACTCTGTGCTGCTTCTTTTCAATTCACGGACTATATTCAGATAATTTCTAAAGAAAAGAACTAATTTCTTTAGCTCACCACTGTCAAGGTTCCTCCCCCACTCTGAACTCTAGGGTACAGATGTGGGGACCTGCATGAAAACCTCCTAAGCTTACTTTCACCAGCTTAGGTTAAAACTTCCTCAAGGTACAAATTAATTTGTATCTCCACTGACACCACCAAACTCTAACTGGGTTTACTGGGAAATGTAGTTTGGAAACGTCTTTCCCCCCAAAATCCTCCCAAACCTTGCACCCCACTTCCTGGGAAAGGTTTGGTAAAAATTCTCACCAATTTGCATAGGTGACCACAGACCCACACCCTTGGATCTGAGAACAATGAAAAATCATTCAGTTTTCTTACAAGAAGACCTTTAATAGAAGTAAAGAAATCCCCTCTATAAAATCAGGATGGTAGATACCTTACAGGGTAATTAGATTCAAAACATAGAGAATCCCTCTAGGCAAAACCTTAAGTTACAAAAAAGACACACAGACAGGAATAGTCATTCTATTCAGCACAGGTTTTTTTTCTCAGCCATTTAAAGAAATCATAATCTAACACATACCTAGCTAGATTACTTACTAAAAGTTCTAAGACTCCATTCCTGTTCTATCCCCGGAACAAGCAGCATACAGAGAGACACAGACCCTTTGTTTTTCCCCCTCCTCCCAGCTTTTGAAAGTATCTTGTCTCCTCATTGGTCATTTTGGTCAGGTGCCAGCGAGGTTACCTTTAGCTTCTTAACCCTTTACAGGTGAGAGGATTTTTCCTGTGGCCAGGAGGGATTTTAAAGGGGTTTACCCTTCCCTTTATATTTATGACAGCCACTGACTATCTTTAATAATTATATTAAAGCATTAAACTATATTATTAATCATTCTAGAAGCATAGACTGAGAAGTGATTTCTTCATCAATGCTCAGTGCTTTCCATAGGCACCACTGGAGGAATTCAGCAGGACGGGGCCTGGGAGCAAAGGATCAAGCCCCAGTCTTTCCTGAGGTGTGTTGTTTTATTTAAACAAAGCACCATTCCAGCCATTCATAAATAACTCATGCTTTGTATCCTCCAGTCCATCTGTTCCTGCAGAGCTGAGGGGAGGGAAGGTATTCACTGATTCATAGGCCTTTCTGTTGCAGAACAATTTGTATATTTGTTTGTTGTCCTCACAACACGCAACAACTGTTCCTCAGGAGGAAAATGTTTGACTATGAAGGGGAGGTTGGGTTTTTTGGTTTGGCCTCTGTGAACTCTTTCACGTAGAATTTGTATTTCACACTTAAGCTTAATAGACCAAAACAATACCCCAGTGTCTCTCCTTCCTTTTTTTGGACTCACATTCTCATCATCCTATGTTCTCTTTTATTCTTCCTTTGGGTCCATATTATCTCACACTGCACATCCTTGGCCCTCTGCTGCTGGGTTGGTGCACACGCAGGGGGATTATGGATGGCCAGGATGATAGCCACACATCAGAGCTTCAAGATGGGACCCAGATTCTGATTCAAGTCAGAGGTTGACCAAGCCGCACAATAGGGAATTGGGAACCCAGGTCTCAAATATCTCCTCCACTAGTTGGCCGGGGTTCTGGTGATGCTCATTATCGAGATGGGGCTGCACTGGGCTTGAAGAGACGTATCCCTCTCATCTCTTCCTAAGGGAGAAGGAAGGCTTCCAAATTCTGTTCCAAGGGGAAGAGACAGGGTTGGACTTGGGAAATTGAGAGGATTCAGCAGTTCTGCAGAACCTATTTAAGAAAAACCACACTACCAATAAGAAGGTAGCAGTTGTAGGCAGTGAGGGGGCTCCCAGAGATTTGGATAAAGCATTCAGAACTTCAGGACTCCACCCCTCCCTGACTGTTAGTGCTTGGGTTCATCTCTGTCTTCTCTGTAGCCAATGTTTTTACCCCCTTTTCCACTGAGTTATGCAAATTCCAGCTTTGGCTGGTGTCAACTCCATAAACATTGACCTGAGGCGCTGCATTGTTAAACTCCTTTAATATCTCCAAAATGGACAGTAATTAGCAGCGGACGATGTACAGATGGTTGGCAGCACCTACTCAGAGAAGCAACACCATTATGGATATTTGCAAGAACTGTGCCATAAATCTCACAAGATTTGCTCTTCTTCCTGTTTTCAGTTGGGTGGCGGGGGGATCCACAGCACCACAGCCTAGCTCTTATATAGCATGTTTCTCACTTGATCCCACAGTACTTTACAGGAGGAGTCAACATCTTTCTCTCCATTTTATGGATGGGAAAACTGAAGCACAGAGATGAAGTGAGTAGCTCAAGGTCACCCAGCTGCTAGTGACAGAGTGAGGAACAGAACCCAACTCTCCTGAGTTGTGTGCAATCCACTAGGCCACGCTGTGTGTCCCAGCCCTGCCCCACCATCTAGGCTTTCCTGTCCTGGCTGGAAGAACAAGGTACCATGAAAATGAAAGGTGTTTTAAAGATTCAGGATCAGGCCTGAGCACCTGCATTTCATCACTTCTCCCCTCCCGCCAAACCATAACTGAAAGTTTATTTTCAGACTCAGGAAATCAAGAACAAGGAGATGTTTTGCATCCATACCACCTCCATAAGGGGTCCCCTTGAACTCAGTGGGGTTAATCATGGAGTAAGGTCCAAACCCACCTAAGTAGGGGTATCAGAATCTGGCTCAAACATGCTTGGGTTTATTGTGATATTCATGACATTAAAATTGGTGTTTTAAATCATTTCCAGTGACGTTGCAGGTGCATTAAATAGGCAAATCCATTAACAATTAAGTTTGTTGCCTGCTCAGTTTTCTAGAGTTTTGCAGATTATCAAGATCTCTTGCACTTATGATACCCAAGACACACATCAAGTAAATAAGTCCAATTCTTCAAACTTAATTGGGTTTGCCTAGAGGTACCAAGACAGCTGGGGCTGTGTGGTTACAGGTCACGTGGTCATGGATGAACTTCTTTTGAATTAATAATCTTGACACCACTGCCATTAAAACAGCCTATGGTTTAAACAACCATAGCTGTCATCCTTCAGGGAACAGCCTATCCCATGTGAGGGGCAGCAATAAAGGGAGACCGCAAAGCACTTAATTCAAGGGTAGACTCCCTGCTGCTTGTTCTGACTGTCTCTTGCTTGATTCAGATTTAGAAAGAAGCCTCTCAAGCCAGCATGTGTTGCTTTATGATGCAACTTCCTCTCTGCTTGTTGGGGATCTCTGAAGTAATAACACATCCACACATCCTGTACCTATAAACCTTCACAAAATGAGCTGTTGCCTTTACAAGATAGTATGCCTCATTACAGTAGTGTTACATGGATTTCTTTCTAGAGATCAATGCAGGATCTCTGATGTGTGTAGCATCTATATACATAGGCCAGGTCAGATCCTCAGCTCGTATCCAATTGAGTAGCCCCACTGATTTTAATAATGGAGCTATGTTGATTTACACTAGCTGAGATTCTCATCAATACCTTATTATTTATTTGTATTGCCAAGATGCCCTATTCATGGGCCAAGACCCCACTGTGCTAGGCATTGTACAAACAAAACAAAAAGAGTCCCTGCCCCAAAGAGCTGACAGTCTAAGACAAGAGACAACAGGTGGATGCGGATAGCCAGCATAAAGAAACAATGAGACAGCTGTCAACTGTAATGAGTCCCCAGGTGTATTTCCATAAATAGATAACATTACTTCACTTTAAAATATTCCCTATATGTAAGAGAATTCCTATGCTTATCTGGAAATACTGCAAATGCTGAAGTTCTTTTATTTAGCTATTGGGAAGTTTAAGGGTGACCACTTTATGTGGGTGCAATGTACAATGCAATTTAAAAGCTTTCTTCATCATGAGTTTGGGATGAGTGCATTAATCCACACCTGACTGTCTTACCTCCAGCTCTTCCCAGTTAGCTGATTCTCCCTCTCACATACACACTTTCTCTTGCCCCCTTCCCCCACCTCAGACTATGTCTACACTGCAAAAAGAGCCATGGGAGCAAGTCTCAGAGTCTGGTCTACAGACATGGGCTATGGTACTAAAAATAGAAGTGTAGACAAACCCGGCAAGGGAGTGGATCTCAGAGCCGGAGGTCCACCCAAAGTGGGGTCATTTTCTACACTGCTATTTTTAGCATCATGATGTTAGCACAAGGCTACAGACTCACTGTGGTGGCTTTTTCCTTTTTAAGCAACATACACATACCCTCTCACACCATGTATTCAGTCTACTTTTAGGTCACCCCCCGTCCCCTATTGTGTGTCTCCAGGGCAGGGACTGTCTACTACCCTGTATTTGTGCAGCACCTAGCAAATGGGACCCTATTTTTGGCTGTCCCATAGGCACGGCCGTAGTAAACATGAGCAATAGCACTGGCGAATGGTGAAGCCATAGGCACGGCTGTAGTAAACATGAGCAATAGCACTGGCAAGTGGTGAAACAAGTGACAACAGACTCTTTGTGCCACGTGTCCTGTGTATAGGAAGCAGACTTTAAGAAGATTTCAGAGAGTTGTTTGAAGTATAGTTGGAATTTTTAGAATCCCAGCTATCTGTAAACCCAGATTTTGTTATTATGTGGAGTGCAGATGGTAGAGAGATAAAAATGGCAACTAATACATGATAAAAACACCTTAAGATGCTACTTAACTAATCCATCCTAATACTCCAGTGTGGGTAAGGTGAGCTGTACTTTGAGACCTGCTAGCTGATCTAGTCAAACCCCAGGCTTCTCCTCAACCATCTTATAGATGCTGAAGAACACCTTGCCTCATCCACACGAGAGCATAAGGAGGTGTTAGTTAGAATGTGTTAGACATGTTCTAGAAACACCCCTTTTATCAGAGCCATGACAAACCCTAACTGGAGGGAACCCCCACCCCAAGGAGTGACCAAGGACAGCTTTGCCCAGCAGAGTTCCTTCCCTCTACCTCAATCTCCATCACTGTATGCTGAATACACTGAACAGTTCAAATCATTCTTCCTCCCCCCGCCCCACAACCCAGGATGTCATGACTGATGCTCATCTCTCCAGAGAGAGGCCTGATTCACCACTCATGGCACCAGTGTAACTCTGATTTCAGTGCAGTTATACCACCATGAAATTGGGGTGGTGGAGCAGCCCATCAGGCCCTGTATTTTTGATATTTACAACTGCCAAAATTAAACCCTCTACGAAGGAGAAAACATCCAGTCAGATGGATGCGCTCGGTCCTTCCCTCTCTTTCAATGACTGATCACTGAGGACCAGATTCAGCAAAGCATTACAGCATGGGCTTAAGTCCAGAATTCAGGTTTAAAGCTAAGTATCTGCTTACAGCTAAGCGCAAATGTTTTGCTGAATTGGGGCCTATTTTATCATCAGCTACAGATCTATAAATTGGAGAGCTAGGAAAACAGATTCTTAAGATCATGGAATAACATCTAAAATAGCTCAGATTATGTAAAATAAGCAGGTAAGCCTTACTGAATTCAGACCAGTGGCAGTTCGCATCTTTCTTCAAGAGCACATCCTTTTGTTTTGACTTTACTGCTTTTTGCTTTTCTTATTTGAAAAGAAGGCTGAATTCACAGGAAATCTAGAAACCAAGCAGGAGAAGGGGGGGAGGAGGGGAAAAGGGGAGCATTTTCTAAAACTTCCTTCCTTCAGAGTCTTTATTCCTTTCCATAATTTGAGAAATCTTCCTTAATGGCAATGCAAAACTGTCAACGAAAGCAAGAGCCAGCATTTGTGATTTTTTTATTTGTGTCTTTTTCCAAAAGCAGCAGCTGAGACGACAGAGAGAGAGAAAAAAAAAGCCTGTACTGAGGGAAGGAAATACTGTAATTTAGGGATATATTCATAAATCAGCAAGTTACAGTAGCATATTCTGGCTGCAGGGTAGAGTAAACTGTAGACTTAAAATGCAATAAAAACAAACAAAATCAATAATAATACATTTTAATTCAAGCAGTCATCACAGCAGCACCATAGCAATCAGTCATATTTACCAAGGCCCTGTATGTAATAATCCCCCTGATCCCTATATAATTGCCAGCTCTGCCTCTTGAATTATCAACAGCTCTTATGGCTTATTGCCTCATACTTTCTCAATAAGTGCTGGCAATCAATAATCTCACAACTAGCCAGCCAAACACCGGGTGTAAATGTCTGAAAAGTGATCATTAGAGGGGTCTGAGTGACAAGGTGGCTGTGCTAATGGGATAGGCATGTAGTAAAGATGCAATTTGGAAAATCTGCTTATTGGAACATGTAGATGGTGTGCCATGGTAAAGTGGCATTTCAGCTAAAGGGAATATTTACCCTTGAAAATGAAGTCTCAAATCCTCCCTAGAGGAGGTTTTTCTGAGATGGCAATCACCATCTCCAGTCTCTTACATCTTACCATCAGCACGACATATCCAGCTTGCCTGGAGTGTGTCTATTTTGCCTGGAAGTGTAACTTCTCGTTGCTTTAGACATGCTTTGTAATGACGGATAATATGGATTTACATGCAAATTTGAGTATTAGTGTCACTTTGATGACAACGGTTTAAATACTGATATTAGATGTAAAAAAATCCTCAAGCATCACCTCTCCATTGCTATTCACTTGTAAAATAAATTCCAACACAGAAAATTATCTGTGTGCATGGGAATCCTATTTCTTTCCTCTCTTTTTTTTGGTTAACTTTATTAGCTCCAGTTTTTCCACAAATTAAACAGGTTGGGTCAGATTTTCCAAAGGGCTCAGTGCGCCACAGCTCCCTGTGAGATGAGGGAGGCTATTTTCCACTTCTCAGTGGGAGCTGAGCCCTTTAGAAAAAGCCAACCACATTTTTAGGTGCCTAAATGAGATCTGTTGGATGCTGAACTTTTAGAAAAAAATCCAGCCACCTATTTAGATGTCTAAAGGAGTGATGAGCGCTACTGAAAATCCAGCCCAAAGTCTCCTATGAAATTCTGTGACTCACTACAAGTCATGTCAGCAAACTGCTTCAGATTTGGAAGTGATGTCACCAGTACTATGGGCATCTCACTGAACTGAGTCCTTTATACTGTACAGTTAAATCCATTCTTTGGACATGGCAAAATAAAGATCATGTCACTTATTCTCCCACACAAGAGATTTTAGAGAGTATTTTGTGTGTGTTCATAAATAGTATTACAAAAATCTCTGCGTATATCCAGGAGTTTGATCAATAAGAACACAAGGAACTAGCCACCTCAGAAAATACTCCATTCACATTTTAATAGTTATATGGTATTATACTAGTTTAGCAAGCAAAAAATGAAGATACCAATCTGCCCTTTGTTGCAGCATACTCTATTTAAACATTTTGTATTGATCAGTTTATGTTATGTGTTATTGATTTCTCATTTCAGCATCTTAGATCTGTGAAATGAGCATGCATTCTTAGTCCAGTTTAAATATGAAAAGTAAATCAAGTGCAAAAGTCTACTATAAAACATAGGAAATAGATACCCAGAAAGCGCCGTTCTTCTTGAATAAACCCATCAGTAACAGGGCTCCAAACAGTGAATTATTTCTTGTCAGTTGCATTTGCATATAAATTAAGCTTCAGTGATTATTTACTCTTTGCTGTTCTAACAATTAGCTCCAAAGAAAGCCATCTATCCTTTGTTTTGGTTTGTTAAAGCTGCAGATGATTGCAGCGTTCTTGTTATTAGGAATGTGTTGAAACTGAAACACCAGAACTTCTACAAGTTACCCAGTCTACTAATTAATTACATGCATTCATCTCTGACATGCATCAAAATGCCAACGTAGTGCCCAATAAAAAATACTTCCGGCAAGATTGCTGGTGGTGAGACAAAAGGAGATGGCAGGAAATCTTTGATTGAACAACTGCCAATCACTGGAGAGTCTGGGTGCCTTCCACATAAAAATCAAGAGCAATAGCAAAGCCCTTAGTGAACCTCATGGAGACACTGGTCCTTCTCTCTTTACAGGCTCAGAACTCTGCTTGGTGTAAGGTTACTCTTTGGTTTAGCTGATACACGAGGTTTTCAGTGTTGTGTGAATCAGTCTCCATGGCCATTTTACCCTTGGTCCAGTCCAGCTCCCATTGAAGTGAATGGAAAGATCCCCGTTGGCATCAATGGTAGCTGGATCCAACCCTCAGCGTGTTCTCCCTCTGAAACAAGGGGGACTGCTTTTCTAGTAAGGTTCTACTCCAGGCGATTAAGGATTACAGAATTGAGCCCTGAACTATTTAGGCCACTATTCAAGGAAAAGCCACCCTGCTAATTAATCACTGATTGTTGGAAGTTTAGGGGCCTTATAGACTCAGTGTTCTGCACAGTGCTGAGAACAAGTTGGAACTCAACACACTGGGCCAGATTCTGACACACAAAAAAGGTATCTTACGCCATTAGTAATAGCTTTGGTGCACTTCAGTGGGGCAACTTGTGGAGTAAAATGCTTTTCAGGGTATCAGAATCTAGCTGATTGATCGTCATTGGTTCTACTAATAGCAAGTGAGGGCTAGATCATAGCTTTGTGAACAGCTCTGAACAACAGGGTGTAGGCTGCCCTGTCTCCCCCTCCCCCAAGAAGGCACTGACTCATGGACAAGCCTCTGAATCACCATTCATTCTCTTCTTCCCCCTTTCTCAATTTGTGTTCTTCATGAGCAATTGCACTAAAAGCCTTACTTCTTTGGAAAATAATAAATTAGACTTCAAGTATTGAATGCTAACAGCTTCCTGGCCCTCCCACTCACTGCAAACCAGCCAAGTCACTGTTGATAAGAACGTCTACAGACAGTACTGTAAATCACTGTGGCTCTTCTGCTCACTAGTCCCATCCATGGCTGCCCGATGTTTGCATCAAACCTCCTCGCTGCTCCCCATGACTGACAGCTTACTCTGTTTCAGCAAATTGTAAGAAATCTGCAATGCCCTGGGGCTGCACTATGCTGCAAACTGTGGCCATTCACAACTTCAGAGAGACCGAGGCGGGGGAGGGAACCCAGATGCAAGTGCTCCAAGAAAATTTCCCGTAGAATTTCTAATCAAGTTCAAGGGCTGGGTCCTTATCCATAGAGCACTCCATGGCTGAGGTCCAGCATCTCTAAAAGACTCTCTTACGCTCTGGAACAAAGACTGTGGTCGACAAGGCCACTGCTCTGACACAGTGGAACCCTCAACAACAAGAGTAGAGTTCATCTCCGTGGGAGACAGAACTTTCCCTGGGGCTGGTCCCAGACAGTGGAATGAACTCCCACAGGAGCTAAGAATCATCAGTAACCTTATCACTCCAAGTGCAAGGCACATTTATTTGACCTCGACTTCTCTACCAAGGAAAGCAACAGGTATTCATAAAATGACCCAACCAGAATCATAGAATATCAGGGTTGGAAGGGACCTCAGGAGGTCATCTAGTCCAACCCCCTGCTCAAAGCAGGACCAATCCCCAATTTTTGCCCCAGATCCCAAATGGCCCCCTCAAGGATTGAACTCACAACCCTGGGTTTAGCAGGCCAATGCTCAAACCACTGAGCTATCCCTCCCCCCAAATAAGACACTCCACTGTGTACACTTTTCCCTGGGAAGAGGATGAGACACCGAATATGTCACGGTTCAGGGCTCCTGTATTCCCCGCTGATGGTCTACCAGAAGTTATGACAAGTGTAGTTGCCTGCATTTACAAGCTACTGCACAGCTCCTTCAAAGCAAGCTCATTTAATTGGGGATTGGTCCTGCTTTGAGCAGGGGGTTGGACTAGATGACCTCCTGAGGTCCCTTCCAACCCTGATATTCTATGATTCTATGATTTACTCTGAAAATGAAAATATTACAGAGAACATTAAAAACAGCTTCACCTCAGTCCCTGGAAAAATCATGGAGCAGGTCCTCAAGGAATCAATTCTGAAGCAATTACAGGAGAGGGAAGCGATCAGGAACAGTCAGCATGGATTCACCGAGGGCAAGTCATGCCTGACTAACCTAATTGCCTTCTATAATTAGATAACTGGCTGTGTAGATGAGGGGAAAGCAGTGGACGTATTATTCCTTGACTTTAGCAAAGCTCTTGATATGGTCTCCCACAAGTATTCTTGCCAGCAAATTAAAGAATGGACTATAAGGTGGATAGAAAGCTGGCTAGATTGTCGGGCTCAACAGGTAGTGATCAATGGCTCCATGTCTAGTTGGCAGCCAGTGTCAAGCGGAGTGCCCCAAGGGTCAGTTCTGGGGCCGGTTTTGTTCAATATCTTGATTAATGATCTGGAGGATGGCATGGATTGCACCCTCAGCAAGTTTGCAGATGACACCACTGAGAATAGTCTAGATCCATCCTCTTTGGAACCCCCTTTCAGGTAGTTGAAAATAGCTATCAAATCCCCCCTCATTCTTCTCTTCTGCAGACTAAACAATCTCAGTTCCCTCAGCCTCTCCTCATAAGTCATGTGTTCCAGTCCCCTAATCAATTTTGTTGCCCTCCGCTGGATGCTTTCCAATTTTTTCATATCCTTCTTGTAGTGTGTGGCCCAAAACTGGACACAGTACTCCAGATGAGTACTCCTGGGGCCGGTTTTGTTCAATATCTTCATAAATGATCTGGAGGATGGTGTGGATTGCACCCTCAGCAAATTTGCAGATGATACTAAACTGGGAGGAGTGGTAGATATGCTGGAGGGGAGGGATAGGATACAGAAGGACCTAGACAAATTGGAGGATTGGGCCAAAAGAAATCTGATGAGGTTCAATAAGGATAAGTGCAGGGTCCTGCACTTAGGACGGAAGAATCCAATGCATCGCTACAGACTAGGGGCCGAATGGCTAGGCAGCAGTTCTGCAGAAAAGGACCTAGGGGTGACAGTGGACGAGAAGCTGGATATGAGTCAGCAGTGTGCCCTTGTTGCCAAGAAGGCCAATGGCATTTTGGGATGTATAAGTAGGGGCATAGCGAGCAGATCGAGGGACGTGATCGTTCCCTCTATTCGACATTGGTGAGGCCTCATCTGGAGTACTGTGTCCAGTTTTGGGCCCCACACTACAAGTAGGATGTGGATAAATTGGAGAGAGTCCAGCGAAGGGCAACAAAAATGATTAGGGGTCTGGAACACATGACTTATGAGGAGAGGCTGAGGGAGCTGGGATTGTTTAGCCTGCAGAAGAGAAGAATGAGGGGGGATTTGATAGCTGCTTTCAACTACCTGAAAGGGGGTTCCAAAGAGGATGGCTCTAGACTGTTCTCAATGGTAGCAGATGACAGAACGAGGAGTAATGGTCTCAAGTTGCAGTGGGGGAGGTTTAGATTGGATATTAGGAAAAACTTTTTCCCTAAGAGGGTGGTGAAACACTGGAATGCGTTACCTAGGGAGGTGGTAGAATCTCCTTCCTTAGAGGTTTTTAAGGTCAGGCTTGACAAAGCCCTGGCTGGGATGATTTAACTGGGAATTGGTCCTGCTTTGAGCAGGGGGTTGGACTAGATGACCTTCTGGGGTCCCTTCCAACCCTGATATTCTATGATTCTATGAGGCCTCACCAATGTCGAATAGAGGGTAATGATCACGTCCCTCGCTCTGTGGTGGCGAACAGCGGAGCAGCTAACAGAGGGAGTTTGCCTGGGAGTTTGCCTGGGGAGAGCCCACCGAGGCTTTCATCTTGCAGTTTTGGGCCCCACACTACAAGAAGGATGTGGAAAAATTGGAAAGAGTCAAGCGGAGGGCAACAAAAATGATTAGGGGGCTGGAGCACATGAATCATAGAATCATAGAATATCAGGGTTGGAAGGGACCCCAGAAGGTCATCTAGTCCAACCCCCTGCTCAAAGCAGGACCAATTCCCAGTTAAATCATCCCAGCCAGGGCTTTGTCAAGCCTGACCTTAAAAACCTCTAAGGAAGGAGATTCTACCACCTCCCTAGGTAACGCATTCCAGTGTTTCACCACCCTCATAGTGAAAAAGTTTTTCCTAATATCCAATCTAAACCTCCCCCACTGCAACTTGAGACCATTACTCCTCGTTCTGTCATCTGCTACCATTGAGAACAGTCTAGAGCCATCCTCTTTGGAACCCCCTTTCAGGTAGTTGAAAGCAGCTATCAAATCCCCCCTCATTCTTCTCTTCTGCAGGCTAAACAATCCCAGCTCCCTCAGCCTCTCCTCATAAGTCATGTGTTCCAGACCCCTAATCATTTTTGTTGCCCTTCGCTGGACTCTCTCCAATTTATACACATCCTTCTTGTAGTGTGGGGCCCAAAACTGGACACAGTACTCCAGATGAGGCCTCACCAATGTCGAATAGAGGGAACGATCACGTCCCTCGATCTGCTCGCTATGCCCCTACTTATACATCCCAAAATGCCATTGGCCTTCTTGGCAACAAGGGCACACTGCTGACTCATATCCAGCTTCTCGTCCACTGTCACCCCTAGGTCCTTTTCTGCAGAACTGCTGCCTAGCCATTCGGCCCCTAGTCTGTAGCGATGCATTGGATTCTTCCGTCCTAAGTGCAGGACCCTGCACTTATCCTTATTGAACCTCATCAGATTTCTTTTGGCCCAATCCTCCAATTTGTCTAGGTCCTTCTGTATCCTATCCCTCCCCTCCAGCATATCTACCACTCCTCCCAGTTTAGTATCATCTGCAAATTTGCTGAGGGTGCAATCCACACCATCCTCCAGATCATTTATGAAGATATTGAACAAAACCGGCCCCAGGACCGACCCTTGGGGTACTCCACTTGATACCGGCTGCCAACTAGATATGGAGCCATTGATCACTACCCATTGAGCCCGACAATCTAGCCAGCTTTCTACCCACCTTGTAGTGCATTCATCCAGCCCATACTTCCTTAACTTGCTGACAAGAATACTGTGGGAGACCGTGTCAAAAGCTTTGCTAAAGTCAAGAAACAATACATCCACTGCTTTCCCTTCATCCACAGAACCAGTAATCTCATCATAAAAGGCGATTAGATTAGTCAGGCATGACCTTCCCTTGGTGAATCCATGCTGGCTGTTCCTGATCACTTTCCTCTCATGCAAGTGCTTCAGGATTGATTCTTTGAGGACCTGCTCCATGATTTTTCCAGGGACTGAAGTGAGGCTGACTGGCCTGTAGTTCCCAGGATCCTCCTTCTTCCCTTTTTTAAAGATTGGCACTACATTAGCCTTTTTCCAGTCTTCCGGGACTTCCCCTGTTCGCCACGAGTTTTCAAAGATAATGGCCAATGGCTCTGCAATCACAGCCGCCAATTCCTTCAGCACTCTCGGATGCAACTCGTCCGGCCCCATGGACTTGTGCACGTCCAGCTTTTCTAAATAGTCCCTAACCACCTCTATCTCCACAGAGGGCTAGCCATCTCTTCCCCATTTTGTGATGCCCAGCGTAGCAGTCTGGGAGCTGACCTTGTTCGTGAAAACAGAGGCAAAAAAAGCATTGAGTACATTAGCTTTTTCCACATCCTCTGTCACTAGTTTGCCTCCCTCATTCAGTAAGGGGCCCACACATTCCTTGGCTTTCTTCTTGTTGCCAACATACCTGAAGAAACCCTTCTTGTTACTCTTGACATCTCTGGCTAGCTGCAGCTCCAGGTGCGATTTGGCCCTCCTGATAACATTCCTACATGCCCGAGCAATATTTTTATACTCTTCCCTGGTCATATGTCCAACCTTCCACTTCTTGTAAGCTTCTTTTTTATGTTTAAGATCCGCTAAGATTTCACCATTAAGCCAAGCTGGTCGCCTGCCATATTTACTATTCTTTCGACTCATTGGGATGGTTTGTCCCTGTAACCTCAACAGGGATTCCTTGAAATACAGCCAGCTCTCCTGGACTCCTTTCCCCTTCAAGTTAGTCCCCCAGGGGATCCTGGCCATCCGTTCCCTGAGGGAGTCGAAGTCTGCTTTCCTGAAGTCCAGGGTCCGTATCGTGCTGCTTACCTTTCTTCCCTGTGTCAGGATCCTGAACTCAACCAACTCATGGTCACTGCCTCCCAGATTCCCATCCACTTTTGCTTCCCCCACTAATTCTACCCGGTTTGTGAGCAGCAGGTCAAGAAAAGCGCCCCCCCCAGTTGGCTCCTCTAGCACTTGCGCCAGGAAATTGTCCCCTACGCTTTCCAAAAACTTCCTGGATTGTCTATGCACCGCTGTATTGCTCTCCCAGCAGATATCAGGAAAATTAAAGTCACCCATGAGAATCAGGGCATGCGATCCAGATGACTTATGAAGTGAGGCTGAGGGAACTGGGGTTATTTAGTCTGCAGAAGAGAAGAATGAGGGGGGATTTGATAGCTGCTTTCAGCTACCTGAAAGGGGGTTCCAAAGAGGATGGATCTAAACTGTTCTCAGTGGTAGCAGATGACAGAACAAGGAGTAATGGTCTGAATTTGCAGTGGGGAGATTTAGGTTGTATATTAGGAAAAAAAACTTCACCAGGAGGGTGGTGAAGCACTGGAATGGGTTACCTAGGGAAGTGGTGGAATCTCCTTCCTTAGAGGTTTTTAAGGTCAGGCTTGACAAAACCCTGGCTGGGATGATTTAGTTGGGAATTAGGTCCTGCTTTGAGAAGGGGTTTGGACTAGATGACCTCCTGAGGTCCCTTCCAACCCTGATATTCTATGATTCAGTAAAAAGAAGCCACACACATGCTAAAAAGTTACCAGAGGTCACCCCAACTCCAATCTCAGGCTCTGCCACCTACACAACCAGGTTTTTCCAATGATTGGAAGTTTGTACAGATTCAGAAGGAGAACCACCATGAAGAGCTCAGTGTTTCCTTCATAGAGCTTGGGTCTTTGATGTAACAGGTGATCAGCAGCCAAAGGGGCACTCCCCAGCCTTTTGAAGCAAGACCTTGAGTTTTTGCATAAATGGAGGAGAGGGGCTTTGCATTCATACACATTGTCCCAAAAGCCCATTCTTGTCTGACACATTGTTCAATACAGTCCTTTGCTCATCCATGCCTCATATCACATCTTCCCCTTGGAGAGGTTACATACCATCCCGACCCATAATAATACATACACTTTACATTTAGTACAACAGACCCCAAAGACACTTAAAATTAGGTCTCCCATCAAATTGTCACATGTGACATATGTGTTGTCATGCTGCTTAATGCACGACTGGAAAGCACTCAGATATTATGCTGATGAGTGCGCTAGGAAGAGCCATATAGAATAGAATTTCCCATCGACTCCACTGGACTTTGGGTCAGCACTGTGCTTTCTCTCTCCCCTCCTCCCCACCCCCACCGCAGCACAGCACAGTCCTTCCTCCCACTCCCATCAGTGCCATGGAAGAACTCCTATTGACAATGATGTGCCAGGATTCACAGTACTAATGTGGCGTCAGGGACTGTGTTCATGGTGTAGTTCGGTTTTAAAGAGAAGACCCAGGGAAAGCATACAACATACTTCTCGGGGCCAGATTTGGAACCCTGCTGACATGGGGTTGTACCTTGCTCTGCAAGGAATCCTATTAAAATCAATGTAGGACCAAAGCAGTTTGTAGCTGGCCCTTTGTCTATCAGGAAAATCATACTAATTAAAATGACAATGATTTTTAACATTTTGGGACTCTTCCCATTTGCATTAACACCTCCCTTTTACATGGCTTTGGGAGTGTGAAATGGCCTTAAACTGAATCATAGAATAGACTATTAGGATTGGAAGAGACCTCAGGATGTCATCTAGTCCAACCCCCTGCTCAAAGCAGGACCAACACTGACTAAATCTCCCCAGCCAAGGCTTTGACAAGCCAGGCCTTAAAAACCTCTAAGGATGGAGATTCCACCACCTCCCTAGGGAACCCATTCCAGTGCTTCACCAACCTCCTAGTGAAAAAGTTTTTCCTAATATCCAACCTAGACCTCCCCCACTGCAACTTGAGACCATTACTCCTTGTCCTGTCATCTGCCACCACTGAGAACAGTCTAGAGACATCCTCTTTGGAACCCCCCTTTAGATAGTTGAAGGCTGCTATCAAATCCCCCCTCATTCTTCTCTTCTGCAGACTAAATAACCCCAGTTCTCTCAGCCTCTCCTCATAAGTCACGTGCCTCAGCCCGCTAATCATTTTTATTGCCCTTTGCTGGACTCTCACCAATTTGTCCACATCCCTTCTGTAGTGGGGGGACCAAAACTGGAAGCAATACTCCAGGTGTGGCTTCACCAGTTCCGAATAGAGGGGAACAATCACATCCCTCGATCTGCTGGCCATGCCGCTACTAATACAGCCCAAAATGCCATTGGCCTTCTTGGCAACAAGGTCACACTGCCGACTCATATCCAGCTTCTCGTCCACTGTAATCCCAAGGTCTTTTTCTGCAGAACTGCTGCTTAGTCAGTCGGTCCCGAGCCTGTAGTGGTGTATGGATGTAAATATATATTTAAGGACACTTTAATACTCCTCTTTTCTACCAGGAAATGGGCCTTAGAGTCAAGGGAAAAAATCAGGGCACTTTGAGGTTTGGGAATGGAGTGAGTGAATGATTAGGTTGGAGGGTAGATGTTAAGGACTGGTAAACACAATAGATAAACAGCAGTGTTTAGTGCAATTGAATGTTGAGACTTTGCATATACTAGGTATCTTGGTGTATTCAAGGACAGTGCTTACTTTGTTTTGGTAAAGAGTGCAGACATACCACCAAGGACCTTGATGGTGTATATGAAGAAATTTAAACAAATTTGAGTGAGTGACTGAATGAAAGAACGAATAAGAACAAATGAATTAAGCATAAAAAAAAAAGAAATAAAAACCATCAACCAGTTAATAACCCTGGCCAACAATTCATCAATTAATATGAAAGAAAATAATTACTAGCCTTGGATTGACCCCAGATATTTTCCAAAGAAATTGACAACTTTACAGATGAAGTAGTAAAACAGGAGAGTGATTACTTATTGTAAATAAATTTGAATGGACATATCCCAGGCTCTTTAATTTTGGTAAAAATATTGTATCTGTGTGCCTGCTGGACAACCTTCAGCTCTGCATTAGCTAATTAATTCAAGGGCTGGGGAATGTCTTTTTTACATAATCATCACTATAACTAATATTATTTATATCAGCCTATAAATAATACAGAGCGAAATCTTTGGGAGTTACGTATGTTCACATTAACTTTAACCTCATTCACATTAATCCGTGAGGAGGAGGAACTCAGTTGTGGCATAGTCCACAGTACGGAGATCTTAAGAAGGGTCTATGTATATACACAAGAGAGAAAGTGTGGGTACAGGAGGGGGTGACAAAGAAAGGCAGTGCCTGCAGGTGAGACAAGGACGAAGATCATGCCGAGGAGGGTGTAGAGCATGTGGGTTGAATTAGGAAAGGGGGAAGAGAGATGACCCAACAAGGAAAGGAGGAGGGCAAGATGAAGTCAGCGGTAAGGGGAAGAAGGATGGAGAAGAAAGGATTAAAGAGTGAAAGAAAGACAGTGTGGTTGAGCATGACCATCAGGGGGTGCCCATCTCTTGCTCTCTGAACCAATCAGCATTGTGACCTTAAGAGCACCCCAATGCCAGAGGGCAAGGGACTCCCCAGTATCTAGCAGTGAGTCTCAGCTGGCCACAGCAGCTCAGTGTATGCCAACTCTCTGTTGTTATAATCTGTATCTAAAAGGGGTCATGTAAGGTGTCCTATGCGAACTGGTAACATGCAGCTCATGAATCTTATGGTGTGGTGTATGGATGGGTGATAGATGAAAAGTTATAACTATGTGCTGGAAATATATCCTTAAAGGGTGTTTGGCAGGCAGGGCTTGTCACCATGCCCTAGACAAGGAAGGAAGTCCCGCCTGCTTGAATGTATCTGCAATGTAAATTGAGCAAGGAGAGACCATGAAAGTACACAAAGCCATCAAACCCACAAGCAGGGGAGGAAGCCTCTTAACTATTATGATAGGCGGATGAGACAGCAAAAGTTAACATGGTGTCAGCTCCCAGGTAGAGACAGCAAGCTGAGCTCCAGGAGGGCTGCCTGCCTTTGAACACAGAGAATCTTTGAGGATATAAGCAGAGAACGCCATTTTGGCATCCTTCGCTTCAGGAGACAAAGAAGCCAACAACTTTGAGGGCTGTGTTGGATCCTGACCAAAGACTGGTGAGCCATGCCGGAAGACTGACTGTGGTGAAACAATTACTCTAGTTTGTAAAGTCAGCTTTTAGTCTGATCAGCATATTTTCACTTGTGTTTATAATCATTTCTATCCCAATTCCTTCAACTTGGCCTCGCTTACAACGCTGTTCTTTGGGGCTACACTTAATCCTGTTTCGTTACACAACCATGGCAGTGCAGCTTTACACACTGAAGAGTGAAATTCTCAGCCTAACAGGCTAGTGCTCTGTACTATCTCTTTGATGGTGCAGCAAACTTGATAAGGTTTTGTACTGCTACAGTGAGAGGGGCTGCTGGTGTTCCCCGGCCAGGAGTAACCAGGCTGGTGGGAGGTCACGGTGCTGTGATCCGGCTGCAGGTGCCAGGGCTCTGAGCCAAAGCTGCACAGCACAGACACACCCAAAGTCACAGGGCAGATTGTGGGAAGCCCTAACTGGACTGGGTGACATCCCAAAGCATCACAAGCACAAGCAGTGCTAAGGAGGCAGAGGGCTCATTGGCTGGGAGAAGAAAGCACTACCTGTAGTTGGGGGTGACCCCTCCTGCGGATCTGGAAGCACCATTGATGGGCTGGGAAAAGGACACCTACCCAGATTTCCTCTGCCAGTGACACATGGCTTTGCAGCAGAGGGGCACCAAAGAGGAAATGTCCACCTTTGAGCAGAAGGACTAACACCACCAAGACTGGGGCTTAATACCATGCCCCACTCCCATCATGGCTTTGCCTCTCTCAAGGGTAAAAGTATTCAGCCCTCAGTGGTCTAACCATACTGGACATGAAACTCATGGAACACACCGATAGCCACATCTGTCACCCCAGAGGAAGAATAAAAGTCTGTATTCTTTCAACATTAAGGTTAAGATTTTAAACCCACAAGTGCCAGGAGGTTCAAAAGCCATACTAATAGGCAGGTCAAAATGAATAGGTAGCAGGTTTAAAAAAAAAACAAAAGGAAGTACTTCTTCACACAATGCACAGACAACCCGTGGAACTCATTGCCAGGGTATGTTGTGAAGGACAAAACAATAACTGGATTCAAAAAAGATTTAAATAAGTTCATGGAGGATAGGTTCATGGAATGACTATTAGCCAAGACCCCACACTCTAAATTGCCAAAAGCTGAGACTGGATGAGGGGATGAATCACTCAAAATGGCCCTGTTCTGTTTGTTTCCTCTGAAGCATCTGGCACTGGCCACTGTCAGAGACAGGATACTGGGCTAGATGGACCATTGGTCTGACCCAGTATGGCCATTCTTATGTTCACATTTATCAACACAATCTTAACTTTGATCCCTTCCACAAATGCATTCCAATATCCTCTTTAAATACAGCCATTTTTGAAAATGAAAAAAAATGAAAAATGACTTAAAATTGTGAATGTTTTCACAGAAATTTTGACGGACCAGTTTGAAATGAAAACCATTATATTGCAATTCAAATGAACTGGAAGAAGAGTGAACATTTTTAACTTTCAGTTTTTATTTTTATGGGTTTTTTCTCCTTTAATTCCCTTTTTTTTCAGTGCGGAGTAGGGGAGGAAAGTGTAGCAGGCCAATACTTTCCAAAAAACCCTTCACAGCCAGGGGTGGCTTTGCAGCACCCTGCCTCAGTTTTCCTCTCAACACAGGGCTCCTCAAAAACTCCACCCAGTTCATATCACTTTAAAAGTTTCCCCATCTAGAGTGGGACTCAAGTTACCGACATTAGCATATCACAACAGCTTCACCCAGCTGACTCCTTCAACCACCAGTTCCACAGTTCAAATAACCTTCTCCCCTTGAGTCATGAGCCCGCAGCCTTCCTTGCCAGAACCAACCAGGTTATACTCCAAACACCCACTTTACTCCCTAAGAAGCCAGTTTTACTCTGTCCTGCACTCACTAGCAACTGTTTCCTGAGGCCAGCAGCAGCACCCAAGCTTCTGGCCCACCTGCCTGGCACCCCCAGCCATGTTTAACTGCAGGACTACAAGCTCCCATTCAATCTTGTGCCTCTTCCTTATCAAAGGTCTGATTAGGTCACCTGATCCAATGGTCACATGACTTTCATTGTCTCCACCTGGGGAGGTGAGGGCTTGTCCTGAGGGGCACTGGAACAGAAAGCCATTGAACAGCACTGTAAACCCTGCATAGGATGGAGGCTATTCATTTGGCTACTATTCATTGAAGCCAGAGGGTACTCCAGCATCCACAGCACCCCTAGTTCCAAGGCCCCTGCAGAGGCCCATCTCCCCTTGGAGCGCCCAGCCATGCTGTGATGGGGGAAAAGAAACAAAGAGAGAGGGAACGAAACAAATAACCTCCCCCCAAAAAAGTTTCAGTCACATATCATTGAAATTGAAACTCATTTTTTTCATTTCTGATCCATTTGAAATTAATTTTCTTTTCCAATCATTTTGTTGGGAAAAAAATGGAAAATTCCACAAAAAATTCAAACTAAGTGAAAAAACAAACAAACAAACAAACAAAAAACCAACTTCACTTGCAAGACTTAATGGAAAAGAATCACCATTTTTTTGACCAGCTCTCATTGATACATTTCAGGAACAAAACTTTATTTCAAGGTTTACAACAAGAAAAGATGCTGTTAAGTGAGTTTTTCCTCACCAAATGATTTTCACTCCATCAAGGATAAGGGATAGTTTCACCCCAAACCTGTACATAATGCACTGATCAGTCTAGCTCACGTTGAGGCTGAGATTTCAAAGCTGTCTAAGGGACTCAGATAATCATTCCCATTAGCATTCATGGGATTTAGGCCTCTGGTTCCCCTACACGTGTTATAAATCACATCCTAAATGTCAGACTCATTCACACTGTTATGGGCTTCATTGTCAACACAATTAGATTTTTACACCTAGGGATACATTCACAAATAAACTAGGGAGAAGGCCTTCCCTCGTAACGTCTAGCCCAGTGGTTAGGGTACTCAGTTGGGATGAGGGGAGACCCCCCCTCCACCAGCTGGGAAAAGGGATTACAACTGGGATCTGCCATCTCTCACCTGCATGCCCTAACCACTGGGCTTCAAGGTATTCTGATGTGGTGCTCATCTGTTAAAGCCGTTCCACTTTGGATTAAATAATGAGTGAATCACTGGGCGAGAGAGAGAATGTCTGTAGCCTGGTGGCTAGTGCATTCACTGTTCCAATGACGTTTTAAAATTAAATATTCACAGTGGAACAGCTTCATCAGGAGAGACTAAGAGACTGCCCTCTTGTCCCATCCCATTAACAGAATATCCCACAGCCCCGCAGGTTTTTGCCCCCTCAGGTGAGTGGGGGACTCTCGCATGCCAAGTGAGTCCCCTTATCACTGGACTGAAGCAGGGTTCTATGAATCCTAGTGGGGCCTGATTCTGGGATTTAGGTGCCTACAGTGGCAGGTAGGCATCAAAGTCCCTTTGTGAATCTAGCCCCTAGTGCTCATTGATTGATTACTCATAAATATAGAAATTCTGCTGAAGTATCGTACTAGTGTTTTCTGTGGAAGTGAGACATTGCTAAATTATTCAAATACTTACACGTAGCGTGAGTTACAAAAATGTGTTATTTCTGTGACTCTTAATATATACATTTCTTACATGTTCTAAATCAGTGGCTCTCAACCTTTCCAGACTACTGTATGCCTTGAGGGTGTCTGATTTGTCTTGCGTACCCGCAAGTTTCACCTTACTTAAAAACTATTTGCTTACAAAATCAGACATAAAAATATAAAAGTGTCACAGCACTGTTATTGAAAAATTGCTGACTTCCTCATTTTTACTATATAATTATAAAATAAATCAACTGGAATATAAATATTGTACTTGCATTTCAGTGTATAGTATATAGAGCAGTATAAACAAGTCCTTAAAGGAAATTTTGGCTTGTAGACTTCGCTAATGCTTTTCATGTAGCCTGTTGTAAAACTAGGTAAATATTTAGATGAGTTGATGTACCCCCTCAAAGATCTCTGTGTATCCCCCAAGGGTACACGTACCCCTGGTTGAAAATCACTGTTCTAAATAACACAACTTTTCTACAGGAAAAAGATAGTTGAAAACAAATAGATGGAAAAAGCAGCATCATGAAATTAAAAAAAAAAAGATTTTGAGAACCCTGAGTAACAATCATTATATATCAATTACACTGTTCACAGATGCCTCTGTAGAAATCTGTCTGTATAGGTTCTAAGAATATCAAAGATCAAAATAATTGTCATCAGATTTCATTATGGTTGACAGATCCCCTTGTCTCTCAAACGTATGTTTCTAAATAACTTTCTTTTTAAAAAGCATTTACTACTCTGTCAGTTTGGAAATGTTACAGCACATGCTTTACGAATTCATTTTAATTCCACAATGTGGTTGTAAAGAGAACCACTTACAAGATAGGCAGTGCAAGCTTAGAGTTGCATTAGGATACATTTACTCTCCCTGACTAATACAACAAGTAGCTACTACTCACTGGGAGTAAGGGCATCAGCAGCCTGGATCTTAGGGACACTGTTACAACTAAACATTTGTAAAGCTATTCAAGTTGCTGAGCTTGCTCAGATTCTTATTGCAATGCTGAATAGGAGAATTTAAGGAAATTATTTAACTTAAAAATACATTTCTTCCTCTCCATATTTCCTTTAAATTATGGGCCTCATTGTGATCTCACTAGTGTATATTGGGAATAACTCTGCTAACATCAATTGAGCTACACCAGTGTAATACTATTGTTAAAGCAGAATCAGGTCCACTAATTCTATTTTACCTTTCCTATACCTCTGAAATAGCTGTCCCTCTAATAGAGCTGTGAGCTGCTCCCTTCCACCTCAATGGGGTGTTGATTTTTAAATCTAACACTCCTGTAAATTTTACAACTTTATCACAAATCTCATGATATTTAGCATTTTTCTGAAAGCTCCAGCTCCTGTAGTCCTGTGACTGTGAGAAATTCAGCTTTCCATTCTTTTCTTACTAGTCAGTTTCTATCCCTTAAGTTTGGAGAGAAAAGCTTGAAAATGTGATCCAAAAGGCTCAAAACCAAGAAGGAAAATAAAATGCATATATTTTGTCTAAAAATCTCATGATTTTTAAGTCAGTCTCATGATTATAGAGTGGCTCATTCATGATTTTCAAAATGACAATACTGGCCAATTTTAGGACCAAGATGCTCTCTGTTATACCAGTGTAACACCACTAACAGCAGTGCGGTCACTCCCAGGGAGAGCTGGTCAGGAATTTTTCAGCAAAATGACTTTCAGCAAAAAGTGCCAATCTGTACAAAACACATTTTTTTTGTGAAACAGAGATTAAACTGGTGAATTGCCCTATTCATGAAGATGTTGAGAAAAAAGCTTTGAAGTTGTTGAAATATTTCATGTCAACATTTTAGTTGCATGCAGTGATGTGACACACACAGTTCTGTTCTCAGCTCAAAAGGGCCAGGTGGTCGAACAGTTAGGGCAGGGGCCACTGGGACTGTAAGAATTCCTGTGGTTGGCAATTATATCACAGCAGCACTGCTTGGTAATCGTACACATGCAGGGCTAGAAAGAACCTTGAGAAGTTATCAAGTCCAGGCCCCTGTGCTGTGGCAGAACCAAGTAAACCTAGACCTTCCCTGACAGGTGTTTGTCTAACCTATTTTTAAAGGCTTCCAATGATGGGGATTCCACAACCTCCCTTGGAAGCCTGTTACAGAGCTTAACTACCTTGAGAGTTAGAAAGTTTTTCCTAATATCTAACCAAAGTCTCCCTTGTTGCAGATTAAGCCCATGACTGCTTGTCCTACCTTCAGTGGACATGGAGAACAACTGATCACCATCCTCTTTATAATAGTACAATGCAGCACAAGAGCTAAACTTGGGCATCTTGTACTCCTGAATTCCTGCCTTCCCATGCTTTTCACTGAACAGCTCTGTCCCCAGAGCTGGGCACAAACTGTGTTTAAGACAGCCTGTGTGTAGTTGGACATCTGTGCCACAGTCTCACTTATGCTAGGATTCAGAGTAGCAGCCGCGTTAGTCTGTATCCACAAAAAGAAAAGGAGGACTTGTGGCACCTTAGAGACTAACAAAATGTAACACCCATTGTTTCATGTTCTCTGTGTCTATAAATCTCCCCACTGTATTTTCCACTGGATGCATCCAATGAAGGGAGCTGTAGCGCACGAAAGCTCATGCTCAAATACATTGGTTAGTCGCTAAGGTGCCACAGGTACTCCTTTTCTTTTCACTTATGCTAGTGGCAGCATTTTTGGTGTCTTTCTCACCTATCACTGCAGGGGAGCTAATCAGGCTGATGGGCCAGTTTGAGAATCATGCATGAGACCAGAGAGAAGCTCACAAAGTCTCCCCTGTGCCTTCATTGCAGGGTCCACTCAAGGGCTGATCACAAGAGCCAGCCCTGCAAGCAAGCAGTTATGATAAAGTGAGGCAGTGGAATAGCCAAAAAGAGGCCATTTACAGTGTGTAATAACTTGTTTTCTAATGTAGGAACAACAGCACTCTCAGTTGTGAGATATTCAAACACTGATCAAGCAGGGGCTGCTTGGCACTTTTTTTCCAAGCTTGCAACTTCTGAGCAAATAAACCTCTTTAGATTCCAGTTTGTGATGGCCAATCGGTTTAATGTGCAGCATGACAGTTACGTAAGGGTGTGTCTGCACTACAGCAGCTCAGCGCCGGCTGTATACTGCAGTAGTGTCGCAGCGTAGACACTTCTTACATCGATGGAAGGGGTTTTTCTATCACCGTAGTTAACCTACCTGTCTGAGAGGTGGTAGCTAGGTTGGTGGAAGAATTCTTCCATTGATCTAGCTGGGTCTATACTGGGAGGTAGGGTGATCTAACCACAGCACTCAGGCCTAAGAGATGAAGGAACCTGAGGCAATTAGCTGTCAGGTATTGACAGTTAGAACATGGATAAACAACATAGTTTGAGCTGGGGAAGGCTGGAATAAACTTATGATCTAGTGAAAGCAAGGTCACTTTTCTTTTTTAAAGAAGACCAGGAGGCATTGTGGGAAAGGCCAGATCATGGCATAGGCATTATAAACCTGCACATAGGTCCCAGGTTCCCAGAGTCCCATGGTGAAGCCACAATCTCAGCTTTCATTAAAACAACTTACATTTCTATCTTCATGGTTGCAAAGAATAGCTTGAAATTGTGACCTGAATGCACTGGGCCTCAGTGCCCCAATCCACCATCTGTAAAATGGGATAACGGCACTGCCCTGTCTCTCAGGGATGTGTGAAGATAAATACTTTACAATTTGTAAGGTGCTGCTACACTTTGGTACTGGGGGCATGCATATGCCTCAGAGAGCTAACACTGTGTATTCCTTTTTCTACATAAAGAAAACAACCATTTAATCTTTTAATACTTATTGACTTCACAAAGGGAAAAATCTAAATACTTTATCCCTTTTTTTAATTCTCCTGATTTCATGTGGTTTATTTTATTAAATTAATTATGTATGATTTGTATGTGCTGGACATTGTGATATCTGGGTTTAGGCCAAATAGAAATTTGTAGAAGGTTGAACAGCTCATAATAGGCAAAACAAAGAGTTCTTGTTTGGATCTCACCCCAGCCCAGTGTAAGAAGATTCTCCCTGGTAAGAATCCATAGTTAAAGACGGCCAAAGCTCAAAGGTAAGCAAATGCTGGTCAATTGAAGTGATGTTAGTAAGTCAGTGGTGTCCTGTGTACACGTGTGGCTGTGTTCATCAATCAGTTTCTCTTTGAGAGCCCAGTCCATATCCCCAGAAAGTCAATGGAAAGGTTCCCATTTCTTTCAGTGTCATTTGGATGTGGCCCTGTAATAGGAGATTGCACTAAGAACTCCCAGGTTTTAATACAATTTTGATCAATGAAACTAACAGTTCAAGCTTGCTTCCAGTTACACGGGTGTAAACTAATTATATCTATTACGGCAGTGTCTATGGGCCAATCAAGACTTGGGCCTCGTCGTGCTAGATGCGGTACAAGCAGTGTAGGAGAGCTTGCAGTATAACTAGCCAAGACAGACACAAGGTGGAGGAAAGGGTAGCACACACACCGGCAGGGTGACACATGGGATAGTTCCATGGTTGTTGTTTGGTTCTGATGGGTTTTCTTCAGAAGGGATCACCTAAATAGAAAGAAAAGGGAAGGGGGTGAGGGGACCAGGGCAGGTGTGTAATGAAGCTAAGGTGACAAGGCTATGAGGAAGAGGGGAGGCCAAGGGCAGAGAAAGGCCAGTCGGAACTATTAAAAAAAAACTCTCCCATTGTCCCTGCTTCTGCTGCCTTGGCCCCTATCAACTGGAGTTACTGGCTGGCTCCTCTGCAGTTTTGCTGCAAGTCCACACGGTGGTGGGAAAGGGAGACCCCTGGGTCCTAGTCTCCACAGAGTGAGTGGGTCTCCCTCCCACAGTTCTGAGTTGGGGGTCCTGGGGGGAGGGATGGGCCCAGCTAGGCCCCCCATACCCTCTCCTCCTTAATGCAGCAGTCCCTGCTTTCGCTGCGTCGGCAGTGGCTTTCAGCAGCCACAGTAACTCCATTAACGTAGCTATGCTCAGTGTTTGGCTCTTTGTCTTTACACTTGCTGTGCCCTGCTGAGAGTTTGCTGACTTTACACCCTTTTTGACTCTTGCACCATCTTACCCAACAGCATCACCACTAGCAAGATTAGCCCAATATTTCCTTGCTAGTGTTTTCTGTTTCCCTCCCCCACCCCCTACTCAGGAGAGGCATATTGTTGTAAATTGGCACCCAAGTATATGGCTACCACAGAATTTAATACAAATATACACTTAGCTTTGGACCCCCTGAAGTTTTTTATCTCCAACTTTTATTATTTGAAGGGTTTTGTTTGATATTTGTTTGTTTTGTTGTTTTAATGGATGTGATTTCCACTTGATATTTATTTAGCATTCACTTTGATGTCTGCAATTTTACCATGTCACTGGAATTGCATTCACTCTGATAAAGCAAGTAATCATTTTCTCATATTTATGGCAATTCATTTTATTTGATGGATGTTAAAAGGACATAGGAGATAAACACATGGGGGCAGGGAGAGAAGAACAATGGACCAAAATCGCCCCTGGTTTAGCTGCAGTGCAATCAGGGAGTAACTGCAGATGGATACTGATCATTGAGTTTTAATTCTGAGATGTTGTAGCAACTGAATGTCCACTGGGATGATCAAAATGAGCTCGGAAGGAGGGGACCGAACATTTTCCCCACAGTCTCAGGGGAACGTGCACCGAACTGGGAGCCCGGCGTGTTGTGTATGTTCAACCTTTACCTCTTCTACTTATTGCTGTCTTTACTTTTGTACTACGGAGCAACTATGATGGACACTATCTTAAGAGACATCAAGGACTGAACTAAATGCGTGAGTTTCTACATTGTGAGCTAAACAGCCAGGCTGTATAGGTAGCACGGTCACAGACTCACATTCCCTGTGTGTCATGCACATCACACACTGACCAGTGGGTTTCACAAGCCACACACTCCGACCTGAGGGGAGACAGCTATCACTCCTCTCTCTCTCTCACTGAGAGGTTAGCCCCAGGCAGAGCTGGAACTAGACAATGGAGCAAACCCAAGACTCATCTACATTGCCGCAGAATGAGTGTGATAAACTGATGTACTTGGCTAGCCCACCTGTAACCCTTGTTCTACCAGAGACACTGTGCTCTCCTAGTGGCACAAAAAGAATGCAAGCATCCAGATTCCCAGCCCACTATTGCTGTTTAGCAAACCGTTATGTAACCCAGTGGCCCAGTGTGTGTCACTCCCCTCTCCAGAGGCTGGCCAGAGGTCAGATCTCCTCCTTTAGATCAAGTGGGACAACACTTTCCTACCTGAGTGCACGCAATTGGACACCTATAGAAAAGTGGCCTGCTTTCCAGAGGTGCAAAGCCCCAGCAGCGCCTTTAAAAATCAGGCCACTTTTAATTAGGGGCCATTTGCTCACAGCTCCTGAGAAGGTTAAAAATAACTGAGCCTTGCTCCCTACTGACCCATTTGCTTGCCACTCACTTCAAGTCGGAGGTGTGCGTGTCCCCTGATCAGCTTGAACGATGGGCAGAATTGTAGTGGGAAGTGGATGAAAAACATCCAAGTATTTACACCTAACAGACTTGCATGAAGAAAAAAAAAGAAAAGGATGAAATGAAAGTGCATATATTACTGAGTCTCCATGGTATCAGTAAGTTACAATTACTGACAGTTACACTGACAATTTGTACATATTTTATTCAACTGATCTGTCAGTTATTCAACAAGAATATATAGTTACCATAGCAACTGCCAAATGACAGGGTGCAGCATCATTTACCTTTGAGATCATAACAGTGTGAGAAACAGCAGGCCTAACACACAAGCACCAACCACTATGGCTCTGTGCAGGTTTGGGCTTTTGAGTTGTTGAGGCAGCCAAATATCTTGAATTTGGGGCTATGTTTTTTCCACTTTATTCTTTTCTCTCTGGGAACTGGTCTTCTCATAACATTTCCATCTTTCAGAAGACCAGTTCTCACATTATTTTAAGCCCCATAAATGGCTCCCCATGGCATCAGAAAAGCCCATGAAAAATATCAACATCAATACAATGCAAATAATAGAACTAGAGATAGGCCCACACCAAAATCCCAGATGCAATCAAACATATAAGGTCCAGCATTCTGAGCTGGGATTTGGATCTGAATTTCATGGCAGGCCCCGTAGCTCCGTTATGTGCTGAGCTAACCACCCAGACCAGGATTTCATAGAATTTTTTTTTTTTGGTGGGGTTAAATTCTGTGCCAGAATTTCCATTTCAATCCCAGAATTTCTGTAGCCAGAAAGACAGGCCCAAACCAGAACAACAGATTCTGTTCAATTCCCCTCCCAGACTTTGAGAAGCTCCAACCTTTCCCAAACCACTCCAGCTCATGTCTAGCCATCTTTTCATTCTGTGTTTGTTAGAACAATGGGATCCTGGTCTACAACTAGGGCTTCTCGGTGCCACAGTAATACGAGTGATTGTTATAGCTAGAAAGCACAGTGTCCTCTTGTTCTGTGAATTAGATAAAAAACAAAATGCTAACCAGGCTACTGCTATTTTACAGTGCTATTCTGGGTGATGAAGGTGGGAGGGAACATGGACCATGTTTTTTCAGTGGCCTATGTAATCAGTTTTCCATGGAAGACATTGTATTCCATACTCAGCTCTTTACTTCATGGGTTTAAAAAGCTAAGTTTTTTTGTTTTGTTGTAACTCTGCCATATCTAGACGTCATAGCCATGAAATCCAGCCTTGTTAGAAATGGACTACTCATGAAAAGGGTGACATTAAAAAAGGTATACGGTTCCACGTTCTCCTTCGTTTCCACACATGAAGGGATGCCTGACCTACAGACCCATAGTGAGGGACTGAGTAGGGGGTTCTTTCCAGATGCAGGCTCTCCTTATCTGTAATGCCACTGGGCTCCTCAGAATTAGATTAAGAATGGGCTTCAGGTGGTGCCCAATCTCCACCAGATTCTCCTGGGAGACCTACCCAGGAGACACAGTGTGGCTCAGAGGCTAGCACATTGCCCTAGGATTCGGGAAACCTGGGTTTTATTCCTCCCTCTGTCAGTAATTTTGGACACGTGACTTTCACCCTGTTCCCCAGTTTCCCCACCTGCAAAGTAGAGCCATTGATAGCAGCTTCTGTTGTAAAGCCCTTTTAGAGCTATGGATGAAAAAAATATATAGGGACTATTATTTTTATAAACGCACATGGCACAACAGGGTCAGTTACTGCACATGTTAGCATGACACTTAGCCTCTCAGTGATTCAGTTTTTTTATCTGTAAGATGGGGATAATATTACTAAGCCCCGCCTGTGCTCCACACTTGACGCTCTGTGGATGAAAAGCTCCAAATAGGCGCTCAGCATTGTTACACTGCCAACTGCTTTTAAATAAATGAGAAATAATATCATTGGATGGCCTGCAGTGTTTGTGGGCTCCTTGTTCACTTCTCCCGGGGCTAACTCATTCCTAGAGCTGGGCATGAAATGGTTTTCCCACCCTGCAAAACTCAGATTTATTTTTTCTCCATTCCACATTCTGATGAAACCAAGGTAGAGCAAGAGACTTGACCACAGGGCCTGGTCCACACCAAAAACCTACACCGACCCAGCTACGTCACTCAGGAGTGTGAAAAGTCACACCCCTGAGAGATGTACTTAAACAACTGACCTAAGCCCCAGTATAGCTACAGCTAGGACAAGGGAAGAATTCTTCCCTTGACCTAGCTATCACCTCTTGAGGGGATGGATTCGCTACAGCAACAGAGAAAAACCCTTCCTTCACTGCAGCAAGTGTCTACACTACAGAGGTGCAGCTTCAGCCCTGCAGGGTTGTGTAGAAAAACTCTGGGTCTCCCACACACCAGGTGAGTGCCCTAATCACCTGCCAACTCACATGTGGGTCCTTCCCATCCCCAGAAAACTCATCGTGAACTGGAGAACCTTTCCTGATGAACATCTGGTTGAAACTGGCATGTTTCCATGAAATGTTTAGCTTCCAATAAATAACTGTTTTGCTCAACCAGGTCTGGGCCAAGCTTCCATTTCCCAGACGGAGTTTGCTATTATTACTACATCTACAAATTAAATGAAAGCTAATGGGAAACACTGGCCTTGATTTCCCATTTGTTTAGACTGTTTAAGAATAAAGCTATCTACAGAGCTATATCAAGAAAAACCTTCCACCTGGCCTTCTGTAACAGGCTGCATGGTCTAGTGCCCATGCTGTGCACCAAGAAGCAGGGAGCCTTAGTTCCATCACTAACCTGGTTAAGCAAATCATTTCCCCTCTGTTTACCTTCCAAACCTTTGCCTGTCTATTTAGATTGTAAACTCTTTGGGGGCAAGACCTGCAATGTCCCTAGTGGGGCTCAAGTCTGATTTAGGTCCTTTACACTTTACTGAAATACAAATAATAATAAGGAAAAGGATTCAATCTAGGGGATAGACACTGTCTTCGGGGAATCCATAGATCTACAACAGTGTACAGTCCAAACTGGAAGATGATA
Source organism: Caretta caretta (assembly GCF_965140235.1). NCBI lineage: Eukaryota > Metazoa > Chordata > Testudines > Cheloniidae > Caretta > Caretta caretta. The sequence continues at coordinate 14,622,309 of NC_134209.1, forward strand.
ATTCACATTTCGCAGTCTCGCTAAATCAGATATTATGCATTTTCTCTTCCCACAGAGGCCTATCTCTATCAAAAACACTCTGCTAAGTTGATGATAGCAATCTCTTTCAGGTTGAATTGTGAGATATTTTAAATATAATAGTTCCCTGAATTTATTATAACCTTTGTTGGGTGGGGGGATGGTTGAGGGTGGAAATGTCTTGTAAGTAAATGTGGATAAAAGCAAAGGATCCATTTGTAAGCTACTCACGGAAATGTTACTGCAACCCTGTTCGTTTGAATAGCAATTAAAATAAATTGCATTTGTGTTCTATTTTTATTTCACTCTAAAACAGAGGTCTTTAAGCTTTAAGAGTAGGTATGGATAATTTTATTACCCTTAAACAGAACTCTTTGGGAAGGAGTGAGTGTAAAGGAAAACAAGGGAGAGAAAGACTGCATATAGTCTTTTCTCAGTTTCTCAGAAAAGTTACAAATATACCAATATCAAGTTTCACTATTTCCATTTCACTGGTTTCACTATGACATCTCAGAAGCAAGACATCTTGATAACTAGGGCAAAACTCTGCTCCTCAATCCTTCTTGAAGATGTCAGTCAAATGCAGATGTTAGGTCAAATGAGGTGACTTAAACAGTAGTGTACAGTGTACAATGGTAAGTGGATATAAGTCTACGGAAACCAAATTATGCACTGACTTCACACTGAAATCAGTGTGATTGCACCAGAGATAAATCCAGTAGAATTTGGCTCAGGGATTTTGAGCCTAACATACCAAAGGGAGAACAGAAGATATAAGAAGATATAAAATCAAAGCGACAGGCTACTTAATTTATACCTTCCTACCCCTAGCTGCTTTTCCTGATACATACTTTTCTTCTGGCTCCTTGACATTTAAGTTGCATCAGCTAAAACTCCATGAGACTCCTGTATGCCTCCTGATTCATCACCACCAAGCTCGGCTTGTCCTCTCTGAATTGTGGCTGCATATCCAGATCTGCAATCAGTCACCATGGGAAACATGCAGTGAAGAGATCTATATTGCAGAGTTGAGAGCAGGTTTTTACCTCAGTGGAAACAAAGGTAAAATCTTGGCCCTATCGAAGCCAATGGGAGCATCAAAGGGCAAAGTTGCCCTGTAGCACCTCCTTCTCACCATGCCTCAGATTCCCATTCACTCTGGATCTCTTAAAAAGCCCACACAGTCTCGCTGTTCAAAACATTCCCCTTCTGGGGTCCATTCCAAAATTCAAACAAACTCTTCAACCCAGTTTCAGTCCTGCCCATCCCCTTCTAGCTGAGGGTCTGTCTTCATGCTCTCCCAGCACCTTTGGCTTGGAGATGGTGCTTTTCCACAAGCTCTCCCTGCTGGGGTCTCCCCCTGACTCAGCACCTTACAGGGGCTTTCTTACTCCCTGCAATGTTTACAGGCATCTGCCAACCCCAATGTGCACCTGTCTTCCCCTTTATAAGGCCCAGTGCTTTCCCTTATGCCCAATTGGGCAGCAGGTAATCAGTCCAGGTGCACCAGATCCTTCTCCCTCATTAAGCAGGCCAGTCAGCCTGTGATGGAGAGCTTTGCCATTGGCCTCAGTGGGGCCAGCATTGCACCCAAATGGGGAGAAGTCCAGGTGTTGACTGCATAATGGGATAAGGGAACTTCTGAGGATGTTATCTGCTTGCTGCCATGCTGCCTAGACCTTTGTCAAGACCTGTGTTAATTTTAATAGTCATGGCAAGTGCTGGACTGAGTCCTGGAGCCTGATGTCCTCCGTGTATCCACAGAAACAGCATAAGAGGAGTGTTCTCCCACATTATGTCTCCAGTGGGAGTCACACCAGAGGTGGAGGGACCAGAGCAGGGCTGAGCCTTTTGCCTCATTGCCAAGACTGCCTGTAAAAAGCCACATTTTTAGTGCCACTTGTGGCAGAGGCTTTTGTGATGTGGAGACTTGTCCCTTCGGGAACAGACTGGGTCTGTCAGCTCACTGCACATAGGCTATGTCTACACTGCAAGCAAGGCAACTGCTCATGTACTTACACAAATACTAGGTCAATGCTATAAATAGCCAAGTAGCTGAGATAGCACTGGTAGTAGAAGTGGAGGCGTGGCTGAGCTCTGCTGAGTACATTCCCACCAGTTTCACATCCCTAGCGCGTAGTGAAGATATAATCACAGACAACCAAGCAGTAATATAGACTCTGCCGACCAGAGGTATAATACTTAATGCTAAGAAGAATTTTGGTAGGGATATTAAACCTCGTATTTCAGGGCTTAGTAATTAGCAACCAGGGGAAACTGAACGTAGGGAGGCAGATTATCCTATCACAGGGTTCTTACACCTTTCTCTGAAGCATCTAGACTAGAATAGATGGATCTAGGGTCTGATCAAGTCTGCCAATTCCTATGTTCTTTCTCCCCACTCCATTCCATCTAGACCTGAATATCAATTGCATGTTCAACAGTGGTCATCCTCCCACCAGGGAAAGGTTCCAGAGGCTTTGTGTGTGAGGGCCAGGGAAGGACTTCCTGATGAATTATGTTTCAATTACATTAGATAACATATTTCACACTAAGGGATCTATCTGCTCTCCAAACTTCTGTGAATGGTCCCAATGAAACGAGAGAGTAGGGTAAGTTTTGGGCACAATTTAAATAAGCAAAGACAAAAACCTATTGTTCTAGTTCTTGTCTTTCATTCAGAAAGGATGTAGTAGGAATGTCAAAAGCTGTTGATGCCATAAAGAAGGTGATAGGGGAAAAAATCCACAAAATCATAATTGTCTGAAAATCAGAGCCAGGAAAATGTCCTGGAACAGCTATGAAGATGACTGTAAGATGACTGTGCCAAGGAGGAAATGACATCAGTGCTGTCTTATCCACCATAATCACATTGTATCATGCATGGTTTTCCAATAGTACAGTGTCACATGGCACTCACTAGGGGATTCAAGATCTACCATTTCATCAGCTAAATCAGGGTTGTTCTGCAAAATCCAGGATATCTGAAAGATTAAGAGAATAATGGATTTTAAGCCAGAAGGACGCTTATGATCCTCTAGTTTGACCTGTATATCACAGGCCATAGAACTTGCCCAGTGATTCCTGCATCAGTCCATAACTTATTTGAGCTACAGCATCTCTTTTAGCAAGACATCCAGTCTTGATTTAAAGTCTTCAGGTGACTGAGAATCCATCAGGATCCTACATAAATTGTTCCAGTACATAGGCAAGATTACTCCAGCCTTGGGATAACTCCAGGAACATCAGGTGGGTTATATTGAAGTTAATTTGCCCCTTGCATTCAGTCACATTGTTTCTCTAGTACACAAATGTCTACCTAAAATATTATTCACTTTAACATACCTCTCACCCCTTATTTTTCCTAGTAACAGTGTCAGACTTTGTGGCATGTCAGAAAAAACAAGCAGTTTAACATTTTCAAGTGCCCATGAGGGAAGGAACAAGATTTTAGCTTTTATGCTCCAATTGTATAATCACTATTGCTTTGTAACGTACAGGATAAATAGCTTTAGAGATTGATTAAATGTCTCAGCTTCATTTTGGTTATTAATCAATCTCAGGAGCTATAAAGCTAAAGAAATGATTCCTTAACTACAGAAAGCTATATGATAATAGATTGCAGGTTTCAGGGCAAACCAAACTAGCCTTCCCTTCCACCCCCAGCCTTTCCCACACTGAATGCAGTGCACAGCATTAGTGGCAATGGAACCGGTTTCTCTTTTTCCATATAGATGTATTGGACAAATTGAGAGAATTATTCCACTCTGAAAGGGAAGTAGATGGGAGAAGAGTTGGTTTGTGATAGATCAGTCCATGAGTTTGTGCCTGTAGAATACTGGTTCGTATTGCTGAAGGTGGAAACATGAAATCTCTCAACAGGTATAACAGAGCCTTGTGATTTTTAAATGGTATCATTTATGCTGAAACTCACTACTCTGCCATGGTAATGCACAAGGACACTGGAAAATTTTCATTGAATATCTGTTGAAATATGTCACATTATATTCAGATCAAACTGTGATATGTAACACCCTCTAACTAATTTTGGGCTCTGCAAGCGTAACTTGAAGAATGCAATTTTTATAGTTAAAAAAATTATTGTCACTCTAATTAAAAACAGCTTGGCAGAGAGTAGATTTTTTTCTTTCACATTTAGTTATTTTTTTTTAAAGAAGAGTGTTCCATTTCATTTGAAGGATTAAACTAAAAAGATTTCAGAGCAATAAAATATTGCATCTATTAATGTCTAAGAAATGTCATTTGGAAGACTTGCTTCATTACTAATATATGCAATAAACTTAGATTATGGTCTTGCAGAAAGCCAATGCACCTATTAATTTCCTTGTCTGGTTTTAGATCCCCAAGAACACATCTATTGTGAAAGAGAACCAAAGATGTCAAATAGCCTGACACAGTAAGGGATAAAACCATGTTGTGGCAAATGAACATGCTCTGTTTTAAATCCACATGAGATCTGCCTGCATACAGTATATCCATCAAGGAACACCTGCCATCTACTTTACTATAATTATTGTAACAATGTGATTACATCTCAGTGAACATGAGAATACTGGCCTTGCATTAAATTTCAGTACATTAAAGATGGTGAAGTGCTTTGAGATCTACTGATGAGAAGTGCTATATAAGAATTAGACACTGTTATTATTACAGGAATCCATTTAAAGGTGAAAATGTATCACTAATGCAAGATTGCTAGCCCCAAGATTCCATAAATAATGAGTTAGACTTTTAAAAAATCTTGAGAGTGGCTTAAAAATTGTAAGATTTTTTTTTTAAATAGTACACTTCTCATTTGCCTTCTGGTGTTTGAATCTTCTGGCTGCCCTGCAGTCATTTTTTCAAGCTTTTATCTGAGACCATAAGGGCTAGAAACATACCTTTTCTCTTAATTAAAGCAGTGATTCTCATGGAATTTGCATGACACTGGGAACTAGGGCTTCAAGAAAAACACCAAATATCCTGACACTTGTGATAACACTGCAGGAGTTGGCAACACGAAGACTTTCCAGAGGTGATCTATGCAGGAGAAGAGAAGGACGGAAACGTATTCCCAACCAATGCAGCACACACACAGCCACCTCATGGCCATTTCTGCAGCCAGGGCTAACAGGTAGGACAAGTGACCAGGCTAATTAGTGAATATACAAGACAAAACCAATGGTTAACACCAAGCAAATTGAGAACACATCATGGGTGAGATTTTTCATAACACTTGCCACTGGTGGGCAAATGGGAGCAGGGAGGTCAGCACAGAACATTGTGTAAAATCATCCCCTATAGTTATATCGAAGGCCAGCTATGATCAGTAGAACAGCTTTTTGGGCCAGCTTTCCTTGGCAAACAAATGAAAAGGATTCATTGGCCTGCTTTTTAAACGACCCAAGCCCCTGCTCCCAGTGAGGTTCAAAGGGAGTTATGCATGCCCATCATTTCTCCAAAACAGATCATTAGTGTCCAAATATTAGTTGTCTGAGACATACTTTCATGAATGTTTTTCCCATGGTCAGCACTTCCTGAGTCTCAGTATCAGAGTTCAAGCAAATGTAACAATAAACCAAATATATTGACATTTCTCTGTTTGCCCTTTCTAAACAAATAAAATATTTAAACCCACAGTGATCCCCCCAAGCCAACATCACTTTTTGCATCTTCCTCCCAGCTTTAGCTTCCCCAGCCAGAATATGGACCCTTGTTTTGTAGACATGGGACTGATCAAGAAACTGAACATCCACTTGGCAGTATTACTATCTTGCTGGTTTGCCAAATGGAGTCCCATGGGAAGACCAGACCAGCAAGGTGGAAATATTTCAGAACCTCTTCTTGAGCCGAAGAGTCAGGGATAGATGCTTGAGATGTCATTTGGGCTAACACGCCCATGTGATGTGGGGAGTTCATTTGGCTTTTAAATATATTTTAAATTAGTGAACTGAGCATATTTTTTTCAGAATTCCAAGTACAGAATTTTCTGTTATCAAAACAGTTATTTCTGGCAGACAAACCCAAGTGCTTTTATATCTTTTATTTATGAATCAGGACCATAGACTGAAGGATAAATGAATTATGTTAGCTTCACCTAAACCTAAAAAGTAATCACATTTTTTATTGCTACTGCTGTCTTTTATATAGTTCTACTTAGCACAAATGTGTGAGTCAGTGATTTTTTTTCTGCTGGTCTAAAACAACAAAGAAAGGTAAGTTTAGAAGTGTTAGTAAAATCTTCATGTCCAATCTGCTTCAGTGCATAATTGTAATTGGGGTTGTGACTCTGTTTATATCACAAAGATTAAATTTTGCTTTCACATCCCAGCCATTTCTTGTTGAAAATATTTGACTGCTTTCAGATCTTGCTTAAAATATTGTCATCAGTCACTGCAAGAGATGCAATACCAGACTGCACAAATGGTTCTGAGAGTCAGGTGTTCTGATTGGCAACAGCTTATACATCCTTTAATTCAACGGATGATGAAAAATGCCCATAATGCATCTGGCTAACCATCCAGTAGTACTCCATGGGGCAAATCCATTCTGACTCTAGCTATTAGCCTGTTCCACAAAGAACAGGGATCAATACTTATTGTAATATTGGTTAATTGCTACTGATACTGATCTTTTAAAGGTTTGGTACTTACAAAATCTTACTATGCAATTGCCTTTATTATAGGCTCCCATAGTAAGTATTTCTCCTTTGACTTCACTATGGACCCTCTTGTTCTGATATTGCTGGGGAATATAGTAAAGCCCCTGTAGCCTTCAGACTGCCATTCACATTATGATGGATATCTCCTCTGCCATATACTCTTTTTCCTTGTCTGCAGTGGGAATGGAACAGCTATATCCAGGGATTGAACTGGGCCTCCCCCCTCTCAAAGGAATGGTAGAAATTGAAGTAGTCCAGAGAAGAGCAAAGAAACTTCTGATTTACTGCCTGGAAGAGATTGTCTTATGAGGAGAGATGAAAAAAGACAAGGGTCCAAGAAGGAGAATTGCAGAAATATGGAAATGTAAGGAACCTCAGAGTCATCCAGTCCAGCTCCCTGCACTGTATGAGGCAGGACGAAGAAAGCCTAGTCCATCCCTGGTAGGTGTTTAGTACTACACACCACACCACAGAAACACTAACCCAGGAACCATTCCTGTAACAAACCCCATTGCCTACTCTGTCCCCATATCTACTCTAGCGACACCATCAGAGGACCCAATCACATCAGCCACACCATCAGGGACTCATTCACCTGCACATCTACTAATGTGATATATGCCATCATGTGCCAGCAATGCCCCTCTGCCATGTACATTGGTCAAACTGGACAGTCTCTACGTAAAAGAATAAATGGATACAAATCAGACATCAGGAATGGTAACATACAAAAACCAGTAGGAGATCATTTCAATCTCCCTGGACATTCTATAGCAGATTTAAAAGTAGCCATACTTCAACAAAAAAACTTCAAAAACAGACTTCAAAGAGAAACTGAAGAACTAAAATTCATTTGCAAATTTAACACCATTAATTTGGGTTTGAATAGGGAATGGGAGTGGCTGGCTCACTACAAAAGCAACTTTCCCTCTCCTGGTATTGACACCTCCTCATCTATTGTTGGGAGTGGACTACATCCACCCTGATTGAATTGGCCCTGTCAGCACTGGTTCTCCACTTGTGAGGTAACTCCCTTCTCTTCATGTGTCAGTATAATAATGCCTGCATCTGTAATTTTCACTCCATGCATCTGAAGAAGTGCATTTTTTACCCATGGAAGCTTATGCCCAAATAAATCTGTTAGTCTTTAAGGTGCCACCAGACTCCGCATTGTTTTTATCTCAGGTGAGATACAATGGTTGCTGGTGATGAGTTCTTACCATTGTATCTGGTGACGAGTTACCAAACCACACCCTCTGACATGCAGCAGTCAGACATTACTGTGTGTACATCTACAATGCCGCCAGGTGTGTGAGGGCAGCTCACTTAGCGGTACCCGTGCTAGCAGTACTTGAGCTAGATCACTAAAAATAGAAGTGAGGATTTCAGAGCGCAGGTTTCAACACCTCCTGCACAGGTGACTAGGTAAGCAGGGGAGTCACGTAGGCTTGTGCAGTCTGTGCTGACGACAACACAGCAGCTTCTTCACATCTATTGTTAGGAAGCTAACTAGACCACTAGCATAAATACGGCTACACAAGCTGACATTCACAGGTGCCTCTGCAATGTAAATGTACTCCCATGACGAACACTGGCAAATGTTAACTTATTCATGGCAACCACTGTCTTGAGGATATGTGGATGTATTGTTGCTCTCTTTCCCACCTCCCTTGCACCTCATTTAATATATGATGGGTGGGGAGCAAGCGGTTCCTTTTAGATGTCAATTTGGCAGCTACTGCATATAATTCTGCTCCCATAATTCTTTTATCAGCCTCCTCTTCCACAGTCCAGCTTCTCCCACTCTACAGAAATTGGACTGGGAGCTTGAAAACAACTCCTATTTCAGGCCTCTAAAATTTAACTTTATTGTAAAAGCTGCTGCACTACTTCTGAAGAGCAACCCCTGGGCTGCAGGGGCATGGGCCAGATCCCCTTGGCATCCCAGTGCAGAACATGAGACTTCTCATAACTTCCATTGATAAGACTTTCCAGACTGAAGCCCCCCCATCTAGTAAAGCATCTAGGCACATGTTGAAAGTTAGGTGCATATTCAAGTGCTTTCCTGAACAGAAGAGCATTTAAACACACACTAAGTCAATCCCCAAAGTGGGGCCTTAGAAGCCAGGATTCATGTATACACAGATTCTCAACACGCAGTGTAAATGAATGGGTGAAATCATGGCCCTATGGAAATCAGAATTTCACCCATTCATTTACAGACAGCACATGCTTTCTTAACCAAGAGAGTTTACCAGTGGCAGGGAGCCCTACATTAACTGATGATCCTACTGGCCATATGTGGTTCAGGTCTCCATTGGTAGTTTTGGCTCTCTCTTTACATTTGATCAGGCCGGTCCATTTCTAATGCTGCTAACCTGTGGTCACTCACTCGGAGGATTGTAGTGAGGTGATGAGTCATCCTTGGACTATCATAAAATCATAGAATCATAGAATATCAGGGTTGGAAGGGACCTCAGGAGATCATCTAGTCCAACCCCCTGCTCAAAGCAGGACCAATCCCCAACTAACTAGCACGCAATTAAGCCACACGTGGTGATGAGTCATTCCTGTGTTAGGCTGCAGCCAATCCACAAGCCAGAAACTGGTCTGGCGATTCTCAGGGCGGGTATCAGAGAATCACAGGGCTAGAAGGGACTGCAAGAGTCAGCTAGTCTAACCCCTTGCTCAGTGTCACTCCATGGCTTCGAACTCTCCTCTGCCTGATTGTGGTGACAAACTCCACAGACCTCAGTGTGCTCCTGCTGCACTCTTGCCCGTAGTCTTGCTCCAGCTCTGCTCTGGCTCCAGCCTAGCTCTCAGCCTTACTCTTGCCTTGGTCTCGCCCTGCTCTGACCACTTGGCATGACTGCCACCTCTCCACCCGCTAGGCCTAACCTGCCTCGCCTCAGATTCTGACAAGTGTTTGTGAAATCCATCACTCAGCAAGCTTCATATCCTTAAACCTGGATTATCTCTTTGTGCCTCTTCTGGAGGTTTGTGTATTACACATTCAGTGTAAACTTTTTGCAGTCTAACAACAGATGTTCCAGCTACTTGTATTTAATCTCAGTCAGGTTTCAGGCATGCACTACAATTATTATTTTCAAGTCACCAAAGTCATGCAATAAAATGAATCAAAAAGCAAAGTGCTGAACTCTTCAGACAATCCTCCTCCTGATATACCTACTTTTAGCCCTTAGGCCTATGCCCTGCTGTGAGCTTCCCTACAGCAACTCCTGTTGGGCTATTAATCCAGCCATATGTACTAGAATACATTTGCAAGAGCCATAGAAATTATCTTCTCCCTCTTTCTCTCCCAAGTAAAAGGTAGCTATTTAGCAAGGATAGAACTCTTTACTTGTTGTAAGTGATCTGAAAACAAAATGCTAATACTGTTGTAACAATTCTGGTCACATCTTGTAACAGTGTAATACATATATATATACACACACACACACACACACCAATTCCTTGGTGTGTCAAGTCATTTTGTTGGCTTGATAATAGTTATTTTTATGGTTAATTAGGCACTTGCTGCTAAAGTTTTTTTTTTCTTTCTTTCCCTTAGATAGCCACAAAAAAGCTAAAGAGCTAAAGCTTAACTCTGTCCTCTTGTACTTATGGCCTAAAATATGGTCTTTTTTTCTAATGTTAAATTAATTTTCAGTTAATTTGCTATATTAACACAAAGTTGAATAATTTCTGCACCCTTATATACAGTTAATTACAGAACTGTATATACAGACTTGAAATTTGGCTTTAATTTAAATCTCAGTTTCTCTAACATACAATGGTGCTGTAGAATGAGCAGAAAAAAATAGCAAAATTATATGCAAAAATGAGCACATGAAATGATATATGATGTGAAAAATGAACACGTGCCACTGGCATTTTAAGTCATAGATTGAACACAGAAAACTAACTCCAAACCCTACTGTATAAACATGAAAAAGCTTTTATTGTTTCAGTAAGTTTGAAGATATGAACAATTTCCTTCAAACATGGATTGCTCTTTGCATCTCAATAAGACCTACAAAACAAGGCAAGTTTCGACAATAGCTATTCAAGAATTCAGCTACTGTTGAGTTATCCATTAGAAAAATTCCTGATTAGAACAAGGTTTATTTTGTTTGTTTTGGTTTTAAAACACATGTGGAATGCAACTTTCCAAATAATTCACTTCTGGGCAGAGATCAAGCACAGAAAATATGCCGTCCTCCCCCCCAACCCCCCTAAAAGAGGATCTGTTTGATAAAGTTGTAATACAACTGAAAAAGGGCATTTGTAATGGAAATTATGTTTTGATCCTAATTACTAGATTGGTTACTATAGTATTTATCAGAATAATTACTCACATAATAAATATCTCAATCTTTTATAGTTCAAAGGAACTGGTGGGGGCATCAGAGATCTAACAAGCTAGTACTCTACATATTTGATCCGTTCTCTGAAGTGCCATCTGCCAAGGGTGAGTAAAAATCAATTGTTTAAAAAACAAAACAATTTTTATTTAAAATTTTATTTTAGTTTTTCTTTTTAAAAATAAAACTGTTTATGATTAACTTTGAATCTGACAACCTAAGGCTTAAACTTGCTGTAATAAATGAAAAAAAAAAGATAAACTTATGAGTTAAAGGCTGCTTTTTGATAAACAGAATCAGGAGGAAAAAACACCTTTAACTTCGGAGGTCAAGTTTTATACCTATGGCACAATATGAAATATCTGGTGTATTTGCAATCTTTATAATGGACTGAATGCTTGTATTCACCCCTCCCCCCCCCCACACAAGTATTATTAGTACTTTCAGTTTCTGTGGTGCACAAAAGCTTTTGCCTTAATTACTTTTGGTTTCAGTTTAACAGAAATACTTTCACTTTCAGACTATTAATTAGAGTCGTCCAGCTTTCTTCACTTACAGGTATCAACAATTGGACACTGGAAAAAATCTAGTAGTTTTATTGAATCGATAAAATCAGTTTCAAAATGCTGTTTTGTGCATTTGTAATTGAATTCCAATTTCCATTCAAAAGCATTTTGACACAGATCATATGCAAAAGTGTTAATTATCTAATAAGAAATACAACATTCACCATTTTCTCACATAATGAATGAAATGTAGAAATTAAGACTCTGAATAAATTTACGTTAAGCTATATCATTGCTTAAACAAATGTGTTCAGGTCACAGATTCATAGATAGTATGGCCAGTAGGGCACATTGTGATCATTTAGTCTGACCTCCTGTATAGCACAGGCATTAGGACTTCTCTGAATTAATTCATGTTTGAACTGGAGCAGATCTTTAAGAACATCCCATCCTGATTCAAAAATAGCCAGTGATGGTGAATGCATCACAACCCTTGTTACAACATATCTTCCTGGTTAGCAAAAAGAAGGACTAAATCTAGTGTCAAGAGTACGTTTAGTTGTAAAGAATCAAATCCACATGCTTTAATGGTGATACATGCCAACAAATGAGAATGAACCTTTCTTTGGGAAAATAACTAAAGAGTACAGAACGGAGAGCACAATTAAAAGCAATCATTTAAATCCAGGTTTTCTGTGTTCTGATTTAAATCATGACTGAAATTGGTGATTTCAATTAGGATAATCCTGCAGCTGACAAAGGATCATGTGGTGCATCAGAGCCTGGAAGGTAGTAGGTGTTACAGTCTAGCTCAACATTAAACAACAAAAGTTGACAAAATAGCCACTGACTTAGCTAGGAGCATAGTTAGGCCAATAGTGGATGCTTTTGAAAATCTCCTCACCCTTGCTTCAACAGAGGTAAGGGATGGCTTGTTGGTAAGATTTCTCCTGCGGTGCCCTCCTTTTCCCATCCTGCCCCCCCCCCCCAAAAAAATAAAAAAATAAAAAACAACTGGTAGAAGAAGGAAAGGATCCTATAATTTAGACAGGGAAATACAGTCCAGCTGGCTATCACAGGGTGAGGTAACATTAAAGCTATTGATTGACTAGTGGGGCAACAGGCATACTTTATGGGTGAGAGTTTCAAAAGCATCTATGCAAACTAGACGCCTTACTCAGGCAATTTTGAAAATCCTGCCCTATGTCACATGATCCTGCCTCATCAGACTAGATTGAGTCTGACAATTCAGCACTTGTCAGCAAATACTGGCTGTGTGAGACATCCTTTGACTCTAGTGAGTTCTGCATACACAGGCACATTGCCAGATTGTCAAAATGTGGAGGTTGACTTGCACCCATGAAAATTTGTGTGTAAGAAATAGCCTCCAAATCCCTTATGTGGATTTGCAAATGCCAGCGAGAGTTCTTCCCCATTACATCCATTTGCATGAACACTTTGTCAGGTGGCACTGGGAAAGAATTGCCACATTTTGCATCATTCGGTCTCACCCGCTTCCTAAATTGCTTGCTAAGGATTTCATAGTTCAACTCTACCACTGTGGCATTTAAACTCCATTTTTCTCCACACTGAGAAACATGTATTTCCACTCTACTTTCTTCTTCAAGAGAGAAGCAAACATTACAGACCCCACATGGCAATAAAAGCAAATACTCACACTTTAACCCCCCTTTTCTTGTTTTCAGTGAGGGAGTCATATCATACTGACTTTCTGCAGGACAATCGCATTGGGGAGCATGGGCTCAGCATAGGATACAGGCCCCAGCAATAGCTCCTATCGCTGTGGGAGGCATTGTTTCCCTCAGATGCAGAGCCATATCACAGTGATTTACTGTGGCCTGGGTCATTATTTCCCAATGGTCTCACCCCTATAACAAGACCCCAAAGGAAATGGTATGGTATCTTATTACAGGTATAAAAGAGTCACTGCTGCACCTGAAATTATTTCAGGTAGCCGAAGGCAATTCATGGGTCAGAGGCCATTTTCCCCGTCTTTATTATCTGCACCCACCCAACCATAACGTGGTTAATAAAACAGTCCGATTTTGATTGATGAGAGGCAGATTTTTCTCTTCAAGTTCTGTTTGTGAAGTGCTTTTTGCTTCATAGAAAATCCAGCAAAGCTACTGGGGTCAGTTGGAAAGACACCACACTCTGAACAGTTAAATATGCCGACCAACGTACATGCAGCAACCAGGAGCTAAGTGTCTAATTATTCCTCTAACTTAATTTAGCAGCAATGGCAATGAAGTAAGAAAAGCAAACATGGGAAGCAAATATCCTCCATTTTCCGTGCTTTCGTCTCTCTATAATAATGAGACCTTAGTTTCTAAATCATTAATTTTCAAGCCCCATGTCCCCTGGATCAAAGTAATTTGACACAGGCCTATTAATAATATTACCATGCTGATCATTGAAATGATGAGGGTTTATCTGCTAGGTCAGAACACAGTATTCTAGTTGTTTACATAGTTTAATTTTTTTATCTGCCAAAATCTAGAGAAATTCCAGGCTCTTTAAGGCAAGAACAGTCTCCAGGTGTACAGCACTTTGCACAATGGGGCCTGATCTCAGTGTGCAGTCCTCCAGACACTACTGTATAACAAATAAATCATAAAGACAACACCCTGCTTCTGTCTGATTTAGATGTGATTTACGCAGGTTATACCCTGCTCCCAGACCAATCATGATCTCTTCTCTCTTGAGGTTAGGGCGCACCCTTCCCAGTGAGGAAGGTGACTTCTTTCTAATGGTCTGCCCCAGAAATGAATGCAACTACCCCAGTTTCAGCCAATCCTGTGGGTAGGTGCTATTTGGTTGAGAGACCAGGCTATCATTGGCCTGGAGGTACAGTATAGAAACTTTTTATCCTTCATTTTTACTGGGGCCCTAAGTGGCCTGAGTCACACGCCCAAGTCACTGTGGCCGACTGATGGGCTATGACAGATGAAGCAGGGGGAAGACCTGCTGGGAATGGATACTGAATTCTGATCCTGACATTGCTGCTGTTGTTTCAGACTCACACTATGGCGCAAGGTGCTTCAGGGGGAGATTTTCAAAGGCACGGAGGAAGTTAGGTGCTCATGGAAAGTCAATGGTGGCTGGACACCTTACTTTCATGTATACCTTTGTAAGTGTCCCCTCACTACTCCAGTATTTTGCACTTAATGTTGTGCTCCTAAACCCCTCAGGCACTTCTGAAGGTCTCCCTCTTAGAGCCCTTTGCTAGCATTAGCCAGTGAGGGTACCGTATCGGTGACGGGAGGTGGTTTCAGCATGAGCAGAGCACATAGAAATGCTCTGTGCCATCTTTCCCACGTACAGGGTTGCGCTGCCTGCAGCCAGTCATGAAGCCTCGGCTCACAGCCTGTGCACTAGTGTTGACGATGCTTCTTTGAGGGGTGGTTTGTTAAAGGGTTCTGCTGCTTGTTTTTTCTTGTTCTTGGTATTAAGCAAACTCAGTGAAGTGGCCTATTCACAGCTGTAACAGGTTTATCTATCTAGAAACACATAAGGCAAGCCAGACAATTATGTATATCAAATATTGGCTTTCCAGATACTTCTGATCCTGGTTGGGTGGGCGGGGCTGTGAAAGGGCTTAAACACACCCACACCACATGGTGGATTGTCTGTAGCGCAGCCCTCTAACACTGCCTGAGAAAACCCACTACCACACAGAAGTGATCAGTCTATATAAAGTATTTATATGGCCCCCACATCACCACAGTATCAACTCTATGAGATAAGGAATCATCTAGGGAACTGAGGCACAGTGAGACTACAAGTTAGATTTGCAAAGGTACTTCAATATCTGACGCTGCAGGAAGGCACCTAGCAGGATGTTCAGAGGTGCGTATTCAAGTTAGGCGCCTACCTCCCACTGAAATAGGGTGACCAGATGTCCTAATTTTATAGGGACAGTCCCGATTTTTGGCTCTTTTTCTTATATAGGCTCCTATAACCCCTCGCACCCTGTCCTGTTTTTTCACATTTGCTGTCTGGTCACCCTACACTGAAATCAATGTCTCATTGTTTCCTTCTACTCCCCCATGGGGTTTTTTATATCCATCACTTGTCTCTTGTGCAGTATTTAGACTGCAGGCTCTCTGAGGCAGGGACCATCTTTTTGTTCTGAGGCACTACAATATTACAGCTAAGTAATCATTATAACTGAACACTTTCTGTTGCAGATGATACACTGTACACCCAACTAAATTGACAAATTCAGTGTGTCTCGAGTCCATTGAAATCACTGTTATTATTATTTGTGTAAAGTTGAGCCTACAGTCTGCCAGGCAGTTTCTAGAGGAGAGGGCCCTAACTCAAATTTTGGCGTAAAAGCCAGTTTTTCATTAAAAACCAAAACACAATCACCACCATTCTAAACAAAAATTTTCATCCAACTCTGAACTCCTAATATTGGGTCTAATCCTACAAATCTCCAGTTGAAATCAATGGGTCTGATTTTCATTTACACTAGGGCTCCTTTACACCGCGTAGAGGGGGTTTGAATGGATGCAGTTGCAGTTCAAGGCCACTTTACACAGCCAGAGTAGAATAAAGGAACCCTAGCAAAATGAGAATCTGTTCTGACGGCCTAGCTCCACCAACACTTACAGAGCCAGATCCTTAGCACCCTAGGTTCAGTTTGCCTCAAAGGGAGCTGAAAGTGCTCATGACTTCACTGGATCTGCACCAGTGCAGGTGAGAGAGGAAAGGGTACTCTGCCTCTGTGAGAAATTCAGAATTGTTCTGTAAAGGTTTTTACTAGGGCTGTCAATTAATCACAGTTAAGTCACGCAATTAACTAAAAAAAATTAATTGTGATAAAAAAAGTAATTGTGATTAAGTGCAGTTTTAATCACACTGTTAAAAATAGAATACCAATTGAAATGTATTAAATATTTGTGGAGGTTTTTCTCCGTTTTCAAATATATTGATTTTAATTACAAAACAGAATACAAAGTGTACAGTGCTCACTTGATATCATATTTGATTACAAATCTTTGCACTGTAAAAATGATTAAGATATAGTATTTTTCAATTCCCCTCATACAAGTACTGTAGTGCAATCTCTATCATGAATGTGCAACTTACAAATGTAGAATTTTTTTGTTACCTAACTGCACTCAAAAACAAAACAATGTAAAACTTTAGAGCCTACAAGTCCACTCAGTCCTAATTCTTGTTCAGTCAATCACTAAGAGAAACAAGTTTGTTTACACTTACGTGAGATAATGCTGCCCGCTTCTTATTTACAATGTCACCTGAAAGTGAGAACAGGCGGTCACATGGCATTTTTGTAGCCGGCATTGCAAGATATTTACATGGTGGATTCATATGTGCTAAACATTCATAGAATCATAGAATCATAGAATATCAGGGTTGGAAGGGACCCCAGAAGGTCATCTAGTCCAACCCCCTGCTCAAAGCAGGACCAATTCCCAGTTAAATCATCCCAGCCAGGGCTTTGTCAAGCCTGACCTTAAAAACCTCTAAGGAAGGAGATTCTACCACCTCCCTAGGTAACGCATTCCAGTGTTTCACCACCCTCTTAGTGAAAAAGTTTTTCCTAATATCCAATCTAAACCTCCCCCACTGCAACTTGAGACCATTACTCCTCGTTCTGTCATCTGCTACCATTGAGAACAGTCTAGAGCCATCCTCTTTGGAACCCCCTTTCAGGTAGTTGAAAGCAGCTATCAAATCCCCCCTCATTCTTCTCTTCTGCAGGCTAAACAATCCCAGCTCCCTCAGCCTCTCCTCATAACTCATGTGTTCCAGACCCCTAATCATTTTTGTTGCCCTTCGCTGGACTCTCTCCAATTCATCCACATCCTTCTTGAAGTGTGGGGCCCAAAACTGGACACAGTACTCCAGATGAGGCCTCACCAATGTCGAATAGAGGGGAACGATCACGTCCCTCGATCTGCTCGCTATGCCCCTACTTATACATCCCAAAATGCCATTGGCCTTCTTGGCAACAAGGGCACACTGCTGACTCATATCCAGCTTCTCGTCCACTGTCACCCCTAGGTCCTTTTCCGCAGAACTGCTGCCTAGCCATTCGGTCCCTAGTCTGTAGCTGTGCATTGGGTTCTTCCGTCCTAAGTGCAGGACCCTGCACTTATCCTTATTGAACCTCATCAGATTTCTTTTGGCCCAATCCTCCAATTTGTCTAGGTCTTTCTGTATCCTATCCCTCCCCTCCAGCGTATCTACCACTCCTCCCAGTTTAGTATCATCCGCAAATTTGCTGAGAGTGCAATCCACACCATCCTCCAGATCATTTATGAAGATATTGAACAAAACCGGCCCCAGGACCGACCCTTGGGGTACTCCACTTGATACCGGCTGCCAACTAGATATGGAGCCATTGATCACTACCCGTTGAGCCCGACAATCTAGCCAGCTTTCTACCCACCTTGTAGTGCATTCATCCAGCCCATACTTCCTTAACTTGCTGACAAGAATACTGTGGGAGACCGTGTCAAAAGCTTTGCTAAAGTCAAGAAACAATACATCCACTGCTTTCCCTTCATCCACAGAACCAGTAATCTCATCATAAAAGGCGATTAGATTAGTCAGGCATGACCTTCCCTTGGTGAATCCATGCTGGCTGTTCCTGATCACTTTCCTCTCATGCAAGTGCTTCAGGATTGATTCTTTGAGGACCTGCTCCATGATTTTTCCAGGGACTGAGGTGAGGCTGACTGGCCTGTAGTTCCCAGGATCCTCCTTCTTCCCTTTTTTAAAGATTGGCACTACATTAGCCTTTTTCCAGTCATCCGGGATTTCCCCGGTTCGCCACGAGTTTTCAAAGATAATGGCCAATGGCTCTGCAATCACAGCCGCCAATTCCTTCAGCACTCTCAGATGCAACTCGTCCGGCCCCATGGACTTGTGCACGTCCAGCTTTTCTAAATAGTCCCTAACCACCTCTATCTCCACAGAGGGCTGGCCATCTCTTCCCCATTTTGTGATGCCCAGCGTAGCAGTCTGGGAGCTGACCTTGTTCGTGAAAACAGAGGCAAAAAAAGCATTGAGTACATTAGCTTTTTCCACATCCTCTGTCACTAGTTTGCCTCCCTCATTCAGTAAGGGGCCCACACATTCCTTGGCTTTCTTCTTGTTGCCAACATACCTGAAGAAACCCTTCTTGTTACTCTTGACATCTCTGGCTAGCTGCAGCTCCAGATGCGATTTGGCCCTCCTGATAACATTCCTACATGCCCGAGCAATATTTTTATACTCTTCCCTGGTCATATGTCCAACCTTCCACTTCTTGTAAGCTTCTTTTTTATGTTTAAGATCCGCTAAGATTTCACCATTAAGCCAAGCTTGTCGCCTGCCATATTTACTATTCTTTCGACTCATCGGGATGGTTTGTCCCTGTAACCTCAACAGGGATTCCTTGAAATACAGCCAGCTCTCCTGGACTCCTTTCCCCTTCAAGTTAGTCCCCCAGGGGATCCTGGCCATCCGTTCCCTGAGGGAGTCGAAGTCTGCTTTCCTGAAGTCCAGGGTCCGTATCCTGCTGCTTACCTTTCTTCCTTGCGTCAGGATCCTGAACTCAACCAACTCATGGTCACTGCCTCCCAGATTCCCATCCACTTTTGCTTCCCCCACTAATTCTACCCGGTTTGTGAGCAGCAGGTCAAGAAAAGCGCCCCCCCTAGTTGGCTCCTCTAGCACTTGCGCCAGGAAATTGTCCCCTACGCTTTCCAAAAACTTCCTGGATTGTCTATGCACCGCTGTATTGCTCTCCCAGCAGATATCAGGAAAATTAAAGTCACCCATGAGAATCAGGGCATGCGATCTAGTAGCTTCCGTGAGCTGCCGGAAGAAAGCCTCATCTACCTCATCCCCCTGGTCCGGTGGTCTATAGCAGACTCCCACCACTACATCACTCTTGTTGCACACACTTCAAAACTTAATCCAGAGACACTCAGGTTTTTCTGCAGTTTCGTACCGGAGCTCTGAGCAGTCATACTGCTCCCTTACATACAGTGCTACTCCCCCACCTTCATATGTGCCTTCATCCTTTGGCCACAATTCCAGAAGAAATGCTTCTATGCTGATGATGTTTGTTAAAAAAATAATACATTAATTAAATTTGTGACTAAACTCCTTGGGGGGAAAATTGTATGTCTCCTGCTCTGTTTTACCTGCATTCTGCCATATACTTCATGTTATAGCCATCTCGGATGTTGACCCAGCACATGTTGTTCGTATTAAGAACACTTTCACTGTAGATTTCACAAAATGCAAAAAAGGTACCAATGTGAGATTTCTAAAGATAGCTAAAGCACTTGAACCAAGGTTTAAAAATCTGAAGTGCCTTCCAAAATCTGAGAGGTGTGGAGCATGCTTTCAGAATTCTTAAAAGAGAAACACACTGATGTGGAAACTACAGAACCCAAACCACCAAAAAAGAAAATCAACCTTCTGCCAGTGGCATTTGACTCAGATGATGAAAATGAACATGCATCAGTCTGCACTGCTTTGGATTGTTATCAAGCAGAACCCATCATTAGCATGGACGCATGTCCTCTGGAATGGTGGTCAAAGCATGAAGGGACATATGAATCTTTACCACATCTGGCACATAAATACCTTGCGACACCAGCTACAACAGTGCCATGTGAATGCCTGTTCTCATTTGCAGGTGATATTGTAAACAAGAATTGGGCAACATTATCTCCTGCAAATGTAAACAAACTTGTTTGTCTGAGTGATTGGCTGAACAAGAAGTAGGACTTAGTGGACTTGTAGGCTCCAAACTTTTACATTGTTTTGATTTTGAATGAAGTTATTTTTTGTACATAACTCTACATTTGTAAGTTCAACTTTCATGATAAGGAGATTACACTACAGTACTTGTATTAGGTGAATTGAAAAATACTATTTCTTTTGGTTTTTACAGTGCAAATATTTGTAATAAAAATAAATATAAAACGAGTGCTGTATATTTTGTATTCTGTGTTGTAATCGATATCAATATATTTGAAAATGTAGAAAACATCCAAAATATTTAAATAAATGGTATTCATTTATTGCTAACAGCATAATTAATTGCATGATTAATCATGATTAATTTTTTTAATCATGCAATTAATTGTAATTAATTTTTTAAAAACATTTGACAACCCTAGTTTTTACATGATATTTTGCATGCTCATATAAAAACTCTTTTCTTGCAAAGGCAAATTTTCTTAGACAAAAAATATTTAGTTTGCATTCTAGCAGCTGCTGCTTCATTACCTAGACAAACAAAACTAATTACCTTGATTCTGTATTTTGTGATAGAACCTGATCATATATCCTAACTATGATTTTAGTTTTCACATAACCCTTTCCCAATTCAGTAATGTGCAAATTAAATATCCAGGGCTTTACAATTTTTAAGTGCAGATAAAGTTATTTAAAATTTCATCACTTTTTTTTTCATACTATGATTGTCAACTGCTGTAAGTGAAAAAATTAATTCTTCCAGGTCATTCATAATTCATCCCAGCTTTTTCTGTCTTCCTTTTCATATCCCATTAGCCAGGATTTTGATTTACTGTGGGATACATTACTTGTTGGGGAATGGAAGTAAACCCATAAGTAACACAGAAAAAGCTACAGACAGCATCTTTCTTCTTCTTCTTCTTCTTCTTCTTTTTTTTTTACTAGCTCATCTTTTATATTAAAATACCATTTTTTATTTATAGTCTCAAATGTATCTTATGAAAATACTTCACAGAATTGATTGCTGTGTATGGGCATTTTTTCCTGTAAATCCTTTTTTTCCCTCTCTCAAGGATTTGCAAGTAAATCTTGATTAAAAAAATCCACTCTCCCCACCCCAAAAAAGTTTCAACTCACCAAGGCGCCTTTTTTGTTGGTATTGTTTACCATTCTATGTTAACTGCATTCTGTAGAACCTAAAATGGGCTATGTTGGGTTACAGAGGTCATCCAAATCTTCTCATTGTTGGGAATTTAAATTATTCTGTTTCTAAAACTTAGTAGACACATGTCTTTCAGTCCATACTTTACTCATAAATCACAGCTCCTACCAAAAGAAGGCCCCAGGCCAAAATTACTCATATGAAATCCTCCAAAAGTTTAGTGAAGTTGGGAGATGGATCTGGAATCAGTATGTACACAAACACTGTAAGGATATTCTGCACTGTTTCTTTAAAACTGTAACAGGAGGCCAGGGAGAAAGGGAACTGAGGAAGATTCTAGCAGTGTCTCAACAATGGAGCACAGAGAGAGAGACTGTCTTCCTTACTGCTAATGAAATTTCTAGCTCAGTGTTAGAACAAAGCAATTTTTCTGTCATTCTTTATCATTGTCACCTGACAAATACAGGATGCCCTTCTGACATCCCTCCCCCCAATCACCTTCTTGTTTATATTTTATATAGCATGACAGTTGTCTGTATTATTCTTAGCCACCTCAGCTCACAGCTGAGATAATCTCAGGTTTGGGTCCAAACCTTAAAAATTGTTGCTGAGCAACTTGATTGTATGCTCATTTGTAGGATGTCAGGAATCTCACCAAACTCTTCTCCCATCAGTTTGGCTTTTAATTATTTTTTGTGAACAGGTGGTCAACCATTCATCATATGTTTAAGAGCTCCTCTACATTTTCCTTCACAGGCATTTGGAAGCTTAATAAGTTCCTGTTGTATTCAAATTCTCTCCAGTTGAAATTTGCTATAGGATACCTAATTTTATGCATAAGGCTGCCTTATAGAAATGGCTCATCTCCTTTCATCATGATGCTGCATTATTTATAGGGATGAGAAATGTCATTGAGATTTTCTGGAATGACTGCTTGGAACTGAAACTAAAGTAAAACATGCATTTACTGGAACTAGTATTTTCCTTTGCAGGCATATGGGTTTTAGTCTGACACTTTATATTTCCTTTACAATATATGCTGCATGTATTGTATAACACAGAGCAGGAAAAGACCTAGCATATCACTGAGTTCATGAACCTCAGCCTGACATCTAGCACTAGTTAACTTCTCATGCACAAATAAAACCCCCTCTAAGAACTGTATAATGAGCTAGATTCGCCGTGGGTCACAGGCAGTGTGATACTGTTCATCACAACACCTAGCTTTTAGGCACCTAGAAGATCACTGGAACAACACTGTAATTCACAAAGCCTGAGTTCTTGTACAAATGAATGGGGAGATAGAGGCCTTGGAGTACAATTCAGAAAAGCCAGCACCTAGGCAGGGAGCTGCCTCAGCTAGCCAATGGGAGATGCTGACATCAGGGGAGTGTCATAAGCCCTTCCCCCAAGGCTGCAGGGAGGTGCCCATCTCTGCTAGCAATCCAGAGGCAGGACCCGCTCTGCTGGAGTAGGTGGCTTGTGAGAATGAGCTAGGCAGGCATCTGACTTCACACAAAGAGGATGGAGCATGTGGTGTCAATGATAGCCCTCACCTGGGACATGGGCAACCTGGGTTCAATTCCCCTAGCTTTCTGAGGAGGAGAAAGGATTTGAACAGGGTCTACCACCTCCAAGGAAAGAGCATGAACCACTGAGACATGGGATAGTCTGAAAAGGGATTCCCTCAGTCTCTGCTGTTCCACTGTGCACAAATACTGAGAGTGGTTGGAGTGGTGTGACTGGGCCCTGTGTCTCCCACCTCCTAAGTGGAGTCCTAATCACCAGGCTAGAATCAGTCTCATCCTCTCAGGGCTTGTCTATATTTGACAAGCTATAGCTGCACAGATGTAGCTCTTCAGTGTACACGCTACCTGTGCCATGGGAGGGCTTCTCCCGTCAGCACAGGTAATCCAGCTCCCTGAGGGGCAGTAGCTAGGTCAACAGAAGAATTCCTAGTTCTGTGTTCACTGTGGGTTACATTAGTTTAACTACATTGATCAGTGGGGTGGATTTTTCACACCCCATAGCAACATAGCTGGGTTGACCTAACTGTTTAGTGTAACCCTGGCCTCAGTCTTTATCTACAGTGGAACAGCTTCAGCAGGAGAGACTGACAAACTCTGAATCAGACTAGCTCATAGCTGAATGGCTAGACCACAAACCTTAGAGGTGGTTGGCCCCTGTTCAAATCCTTTCTCGCCATCAGGCAGAGGGAGCACTGAAGCTGGGCATCCCACATGCCATGTAGCTGCACTAGCCAGGGAGCTATGAGATAAAAGGTGGGTGCTACCACTGCCAGATTTTGAATGGGTGACTTCTAAGCACACTTACCAGATTGGGCTGTGCACGAGAGAGAAAGACAGGTGAACACCTATCTTCCTCTGGTTCATGAATCACTCTGGAGCTGAGGTGCATTACAGGTACCCAGACACCTAGAATGGAGCAGATGTGTGTGTGCCCATAGGCAGAAATTTAGGAACCTAAGGAACTTTCACTGCAAAAACGTAGGCCTTGGACAAGTTTGGGCATTTACTGAGTTAGACGGCAGTCAAGTGGAGTTGGGAATCACACTGGTGTCTTAAAATGGAACTGTAGGACCTAAATCTCTTTGTGAATCTAGCCCAATATTCCTATAACATACACACCTGACTTTCTGATTAGGTGCGGGTCTAGGGCCAAATGACATCTCTTTAAATAACATTCTTGTTCATAATTTAGCATAAAAAAGAAAAATAATTTTCTGTGCAGCCCATGTTTGAAGGACAGAATGACTGTAAAGTCTCTGTTCCTTTCCTTCCTGCTATTGCATTTTGCTTCTAATCAATTGTTCATAGGTGTTTAAAAAAAGACACCAATAGAGATGGTCCTATTCAGAGTCATTACTAATGATAGGCCAAATTATTGCCGCCACAAAACATCTTGCAAGAGTGCTTCTGTGAAAGGAAAATTCTGTAAGTTTTCACCAGTGGAGTTTCTGACATATCACATGATTGAGAGGTCAGGGTTTGTTTTCCATGTCTACAGATGGACCATGGTCCTCCAGCCCGGGAGATAGTCCATGATCATGGGGATCTGGTGTAAAACTTTGATCACCCTCAGAGATGGCTCATATCGATGTCGTTTGCCCACTTTGTCCCTTCCTCATTAATCCTGGCTCCTGTAAGAGCTGTGTTTCCATCAGCCCCCTGCCTATGTGTATTCTCTGAGGTGGAACCTGTGAAATGGATTTTCACCAGCATGTTTAGCACCAGGTTGCTGCAAAATTCTCTTGAGGGAGCCAGGTTCTTTAGTGAAGTTTGTTCCTGTACAAGGAAAGGGTCAGAATTTGGCCCTTATTGGCTAATTTGAATTGTATTTTATATGCATTTTATCCACTCTCGGATTCAAAGTAGAGGGATGACTTGGCCTGATTATATCTAGATCTGTCCAATTTGTTCATTAGAAGGCGGATAATAGAGCTGGTTCTAATGAGTATTTTGCTTTCTTAAAAATATTAGAAAAAAGATTAAATATTTTCACTTTCATGACCCATGGGGGAGGGGGGAATAGCAAAAATATTGAAACTTCTGAAAATTGAAAAGTTTGCAGTTTTCATCATCTAAAAATGTTTGTTTTTCTCTTTTCAACAAAATCAGAACATTTGACAAACGGAAATTTTTGCCAGAAGAATCTGGTTTTGTCAAAAAGATATTTATAATCAGAAAAAAATATCTTGATTGGGTGGCCCCCCTTGCCCAACTAGTGGCTAATAATCAAATTTTCCCCATTTTTATTACAGGAACAAACAAGTCTCTCGTAATTATAGGCATTTATCCTATATTTAAGCTCCTCTCTGCTCTCTCAAATTATCCATTAGTGTCTTCAATTCACTCCACCTCAGAGAATTTGCCAAAGTTGACTGAGGTCTGTAATTCAAAAACAGTAGATGTAATCTCCTCTTGGCCTTTAACTAAATGTTCTCATTTTTTGACTAGCAAAAATAATTAAATCAAGAGAAAAAACGCACACACTAAGGATTGAACATGAATTATTATTAAATTCTGGTCTGGGCTTACAAGTAGTACAATTTGATATACCTCAAGTTCCCGTGGAATTCAGTCAACTTTATAGTCAAGACATGGCTTCATTCTACCTCCACTGAAAACTGTGCATTAAATTTTTCTCTCAGATACATTGGTGCAGCTCCATTGACTTCAGTAGCCTTACTTACACTAGAGAGAATCAGGAGTAAGT
The DNA here is from genome assembly GCF_965140235.1 of Caretta caretta. Classification (NCBI taxonomy): domain Eukaryota; kingdom Metazoa; phylum Chordata; order Testudines; family Cheloniidae; genus Caretta; species Caretta caretta. The sequence continues at coordinate 14,648,010 of NC_134209.1, forward strand.
GTGGTACCAGGGCATTTTGTCTTTGTTCTTAATCAGGGAAGGATGAGGACGAGAGGTCTGATATTCCCATCAAGTTGATGGCAGCAGCGCACTAGGGTTGACAAGATACTGGGCTAGTCTCACTCTGCATTAAATTAGGAAGTTAAAGAAGGTGATTATTCAAAAGGTAAACTGACTTTCTGCTTTGTCAATAGCAATGTGTACAGCAACTTTTAGGAGATTCAGAATTGTCTTCCTATATTTTCTCTTCAACTTTGAGGACAAACATATGTATCCATCTGCTGCCATAGCTTTTTGCAGATTGTATTAGTTGTCCAGGCTACTTACCTCAGCTCAGTGTCTGAGAGACTCTGCAGGGCTAGGAGCAATCAGCCTACTTGAATTTAATTCTGTTGGTTTTAGCCTGGAGGGGGTAGTTCTGGGGGAGAGGCCACTAAAAATAAATTCCGTAAACTCTTCCTCCTTCAGTTTTCAACATCTTCCAGACTTTCTGCAGTTTCTCTACACACCTGTGAGTCCCATGGTCTTATCTCTTCCCTGCACATTGTTACCAGTGACTGACATCTCACCTGTTCATCCTCCAAAGAGGAGATACACATCTGGTTTTTTAAGTTCTCCAGGTCAGTCATTCATAGCCAGTTATTTCTGTGATGATATTTTTCCCTCTTCACTTAGCCAGGAGGTTGTGGTCTCACTGCTCCATTCCCTATTCTGGGTAAGATTGTTGCTTTCTTCTTTCACCTCAATTCCTTGAGCCCAGAGAGTAAGTTACTCCTGACAGCTTTAGATAGGTACAAACGAATGTCATCAGATGTTGACTGCGTGTGTATGTTCTCTCTGTGTGCTGCACTGGCTCTGGCCAGATAGCTCGTACAGCAGGCTCCACGCAAACTGCCCACAGAGACCATGAGACTTGGTTTAGTAGTGAAGGCATCCGGCCGGGTTTATTGCCAAAGAAGCATGGTCCTAGCTCCCTGGATCAATGTCCACAGTTACACTAACACAGGTATGCCTGTGACAATGGACCAGCTCAGTCAGTGGTGGGACTTTCCACTGCCCCCTTGGCTCGCCAAAGACACTCCCTCTGAGAGTGCATTTTATACAGCCATACAAACAAGACACGTCCTGCCCCTCTGACATAGTTAGTTACTGCCCCCTGCCGTGAGTTGTTACCACCCATTGCCTTGTACATATTGGTTACATCAAAACATCTCTATCCATCACACTGTCATCCTGACCTTATCTTTAGGAGGGGTCAGTGTTTTGTGGTTATCTTTGAGGGGGGCATGGGGGTGTTTGTAGCATACTTGGTGTTGGGGTGTTCTGATACCATCCTTCTGGAATGTGTTTGTGTGAGTGTATTGTGCCTCTCAGGAATGTGTGTGTGGTTTTGTAATCCCAGCCCTGTTCTTGCCAGATCCTGTGAACTTGCACACAGGCATGTTTTACAGACGGGCCTGCCTTCTGCTCACAGCCTTGACTTTTGCTCACTTTGCTTTATATCAGCAAAGCTTGACCACTACTTTAGTTCAGGCCTCAGGCCTCATATCTCAGGCTCTCTTTCTATTACAGTGAGCACTGGGAGTGTCTTGCTATGTTGGACGGGATCAGCACAGAACATTTTCTCCTTTGAATCAAAGAGAAGACACTTTTTGGGTTTTGAAAATTACATCTCTATAAGTCAAAAAACCTGAATGTAGTGGCTGGCTGGTGTTTCTGTGATGGTCTTCTTGTCAGGTAGACATATCACTTCCTAGAACTCCCAGGAGTGCAGCCAGAGAATCATCTGTAAAGCGATTGCAAACTATGCTCCCGTTTGTGGCTGGACTGTCTGAGAGCATGGCCCAGCCATCTCCCTACTCTTTGTGGAGTCAGATTAGATCCAGACCTCCAGAATCTATGCTCTGCATGTGCCAGGCCTACCACTGTGTCCAATCCCAGCAAATGAGAAAAGTTTACACAGTGCCTGGCCTGAGAGTGGGGTGTGCAAGGGAAAATAAAGGTGCAAGGAACCTATGTGTATTTTTGTGGCCATTATATATTTCTGCATTCTGTCTGAATTTACAAATAGCTACAAAACGGAACCTCTGCCACTAAGAGTTGCAATCTAGTGGCTACAGAAAGGCCAAAGGAATTGAGATTCTGTTACAAATACTACCACAGAACTCCTGAACATTTAAAGCCTAATGACTTAGTCCAGGTAACACAAAAATGTTCACTCACTCAGAGTAACTCAGATTTTGGGAGCCCAGCTTGAGAGACAGGAGGCTTGAATTTCAAAGGCATTGGGCACCCACGACTCTGGCTGAGTGCAAGGGACTGGACTAGATGACCTACTGAGGTCCCTTCCAGTCCTACACTCCTATGACTGTCCTTTGAAAAAAATCAAGCCCAGAGTATTTCAAATTAGGCTTCCAACAAACCAAGGCATTCAGAATTAGTGGAAACTTAAACAATGCTGTGTGGCATTTTCAAGTGTGCTTAGTATTGTCCTAACTGTGCACCCATTGAATTCCAAGGTAAGACTCCCACTGACTTCAGTGGGAGAGAGTTAAGCAAATACTGGGTGCTCATGAATGTCCTACCTCTTAGACTTCTTTGTATATCAGTTTCCCCTGCATTCAAAACCGGGATCATGCTCATTTATCAAGATTTGCAGTTCCTTGGATGAGAGTCACTAGATAATCCTATGACTAGTTGTAATGTTGTTATACGGTCTGAATCATAAGGTTTGGTAGTGGGAATTATCTTTTTCCCTGTACTCAGCATTTCCATCTTCCTTTGAACAGTATCTCTTATGGTTCAGTGTTTGTTTAACTCCCTAGTTTTCAGACAACTTTCCACTTTACTCTGTGACTTTGCATTTTTGATATTGACCTTTGATGCAGAACTCCAAGTGATTTCTTTTTGTTGTCCATTGAATTTCCCTGGTCATTTTTGGCATCAATATTCTTAAGATATGTGAAGAACCTAGTGAAGCATGACCTTCCTTTGTTCAAACAGTGTTGTCTAACCTTCATCCAGCTGTGATTTCTCTAAATGATGCCCCAAGTTATTTGATCTCTTCACTCTTATAGTCCCTGGAACACCCTAAATGGAGGGAAATCACTTCAGCAAATAGAATATTTAGGATGCTGCTGTAATGTTCGTACATAAAAAAAAAATCTTGAATCTCAATTTTCCTTCTGTGCATATGAGGAATATCAGCCTCCCCCCCACATGTCATATGAACTGTCTAAGATGACCATTCTACATACGGCTAGGTGCAATACCCAGTGTACTGCATTTCTAAAAACAAATAGGTATTTGCATGCCCATTATAAACTAGAGTTACTATAGTTACTATAAACAACTAAATCTACTCATCTCCCTGGTGCAAACTGGATTAAAACCCAGCGGATAAGAGTGTAAGAGGAATCCCTACTCATACCGCACATACAACAGCAGCCCTGGAGGACTCGGGAATGTATCTCCTGGTCACTAGCATAGAGCGTGTGCTTGGGAGAAAGGGGGTGCAAGAAATCTTCCTATCCTCTGGCTGTCTCCTGCTAGCAAATGGTCCCCGTGAGATACTGGCAGATGATATAACCTAGAGGAGCCCTAAGAATGTTCTGAACTATACTGGGGATTGGATGAAAATAGAACCATCTCAGGCCTAGGGAAAAGGTAGAAAATCTCTTTTCATCCCCAACCTCTCCACCACTGCATCTACCACTTACAGGGTTCATTGGGGAGAAGGTGTTTGAAATGCAGTATTGATGCAGTGGTCGCAGTTTGAGTCAGACCTTGAATTCCATTCCCATGCCTGGCTCATGCAAATCAAAGCTCTTTGTCTCTAGAGGTAGCCCCTGCTCACCTCTGCAGTGTGTCAGATGTCCTTGGATCAAGGGTGCCATAGAAATGCCAAGTATTACAATCAAAGGTAGGGGTGGAGCTCCACACTCTAACATGTTTAAAACAGTATATTTGTGCTTTTCACACAACATCCACCCAGTAGTTCAGAGCCACATGGGTCATGGCATTTACTGATACCTTGAAACGAGAACTGATCAGACTCGATTGCTGTGGACAAGGAGAACGTGTACTCAAAGGGAAGGGACAGTGGCAAAATCAGATACAACTTCAGACACCAGTGGTTATTTACATCAATGAAGGTAGGCAATCTTGGCCAGCTAGCCCCAGCAGAGGGGCCTCCTACCCTGAGTACACCCATGGGTTCTACTCAATCACAGTCCCAAAGAGGCCACCAGATAAGTTGTATACCAATGCAAAAGCAAATTAAATAAGCATTCTGCCAAGGGCCAAGCCTCCACAGCAATTCCTAACCAATGGAAACCTGGCTCAGGATTGGGTAGGCAGACGTGCACACACACTTGCGTGATCTAAATTCCCAGAGTTCAGTAGAATCATTTGACAAAGACTACACAGCAGGGTGGGAAAATTAAAATTCTGCATTTCTGCATGCACAGGGAAGATATTGTGGTAACTTACATAGAGAGATGACAATATGCCTAACTCCCACCACCACCACAGACACTGTTTGCAAAGGATCGCTTATATACAAAGACGCAGCCTTATGAGCTACCTATTGTGCTTCTCCCCCCCCCCCCCCCCCGCAGATCTGTAAGAGCTCTGGGTTTATGCAGTGAGCATGTCGTGGTAAAACTGGTGTCAGGCACTATCAGGGTTAGTGTGAGGGAAGCTAGCATCACAGCCATCAAGGCTATACCTCGTCTATGAATAAACAGAGGCCATGAAAAATACTATAGAAGAGCTAAATAATATTAATAAACAGAACTGATTATTGCTGGTTTACTTCCCATTATCAGACTACCTCCCCACCCTCACCCCGTACAAAGCTTGATATGTGGCTTTAAAATGCAGGCAGCTTGTGCTGAGGGTCTTCCATCTGGAAGTCTCCTACAGAGGGCTACAGCTCTACCAGGCCTTTCTCCTTAGATATAATGTTTGGTGACCACCATTCAGTGCAACTCAGGTTGCTTCCTCCTTTGAGGACACCTGGTTGGGTTACATGTGGGTTGAAGCCCTCCTTGAAGAAGAAACACCTGCTGTAGAGATAGCTCCTTGGAGAACCTACCCCATAGTTTCTTCACACAGTGTTGAACTCACTGAATCTCTAGCTATCAATCCCATTGGCAATCTAGTCCCTTGGTGATTTTTTGCGGGGATGGGGGAATATAAAAGCTTTTACTCTCTTGGACCAGCAGTTCCTAATGCCACTTTTTCCACTGTGATGGCTGAACTGTTACATTTTAAAAAATACTACATTTCTCAAACCTTCAGAGTCTGAACCAGAACAGGTTGTCAGACAACCTAGACACTCAGGGCATCATATTTAAAACATCAGAGCTGTTTTCTTAACATTGTAGGGCCCATATTTCAGAATGCAACTACTTTTCCACTGTCAGTAAATGAAGAAAAGTTTCTGGCTTGGAATGACCCCCCAAAACATGCACTGGGGACTGTAGAAGAATGGACTCACCATGGGAGCCTGTGGCTAGGCACAGAGTAGCACCTCTATGTGTAGTGCCCCCTGCTGACAGTGGCTCTGGTCCTGCAGTGGTCTGCCTCCTCTCATGACGTGGTCCTCTGGCCAGAGGTCACATGTTCCCACCCCTTCCAGGGTAATAAAGTCCAACAAATAATAGTCCCAGTTCTTACAAAAGGTTTTCAGCTGCGACTGTGGGCCCCATGATCCTCACATCCTTCTCTCAGAGTTCTCAATCATCTTTATCCCCAGTTCAGGGGCCTCATGCCACCTCATGACTGGCTGGTAGGGGAACCGGGGCCCTCCCACTATACCAGGTTTGAGTTTACAGACCCTATAAGATGTCTGTCCCCTCAGACTCTATGCTGCAGTCTCCCTGGACTTCCTCCTTCTATAGCCTGTCCGCAGGCCTCTCCCAGAGCCTCTCCAAGTTCACCCTTCCCTTAGGGCCAGGAATTACAGGGCTCTCCTCAGGAATCCCCCAACAAAACCCCAATCCAAAAGTAGAAACTTAAACCAACTCCTGCCCTCCTTGGTCTTAGCCTTTTTATCCCACCTAAGTTTCCTTTGCTCTGTTCCTCCACTGAACACCTCCGCAGGGTGCTCTCCCTGGAAGTCTAGATCCTGCCCCTTTATCAGGGCCTACCTGCTCTTTTCTCAGGGCCTACCACCAGAGCCTGCTCCACCCCCAGTGGCTGCTCCAGGTTCCTCCTGCCAAACTTCTCTACTCTGGGGTTCCTCGTGGAGCCTGCCAGTCTCTTGTGTACTCAATGCTTTTTTTGCCTCTGTCTTCACTAACAAGGTCAGCTCCCAGACTGCTGCACTGGGCATCACAACATGGGGAATAGATGGCCAGCCCTCTGTGGAGAAAGAGGTGGTTAGGGACTATTTAGAAAAGCTGGACGTGAACAAGTCCATGGGGCCGGACGAGTTGCATCCGAGAGTGCTAAAGGAACTGGTGGCTGTGATTGCAGAGCCATTGGCCATTATCTTTGAAAACTCATGGCGAACGGGGGAAGTCCCAGATGACTGGAAAAAGGCTAATGTAGTGCCAATCTTTAAAAAAGGGAAGAAGGAGGATCCTGGGAACTACAGGCCAGTCAGCCTCACCTCAGTCCCCGGAAAAATCATGGAGCAGGTCCTCAAAGAATCAATCCTGAAGCACTTACATGAGAGGAAAGTGATCAGGAACAGTCAGCATGGATTCACCAAGGGAAGGTCATGCCTGACTAATCTAATCGCCTTCTATGATGAGATTACTGGTTCTGTGGATGAAGGGAAAGCAGTAGATGTATTGTTTCTTGACTTTAGCAAAGCTTTTGACACGGTCTCCCACAGTATTCTTGTCAGCAAGTTAAGGAAGTATGGGCTGGATGAATGCATTATAAGGTGGGTAGAAAGTTGGCTAGATTGTCGGGCTCAACGGGTAGTGATCAATGGCTCCATGTCTAGTTGGCAGCCGGTGTCAAGTGGAGTGCCCCAGGGGTCGGTCCTGGGGCCGGTTTTGTTCAATATCTTCATAAATGATCTGGAGGATGGTGTGGATTGCACTCTCAGCAAATTTGCGGATGATACTAAACTGGGAGGAGTGGTAGATAGTCTGGAGGGCAGGGATAGGATACAGAGGGACCTAGACAAATTGGAGGATTGGGCCAAAAGAAATCTGATGAGGTTCAATAAGGATAAGTGCAGGGTCCTGCACTTAGGACGGAAGAACCCAATGCACAGCTATAGACTAGGGACCGAATGGCTAGGCAGCTGTTCTGCGGAAAAGGACCTAGGGGTGACAGTGGACGAGAAGCTGGATATGAGTCAGCAGTGTGCCCTTGTTGCCAAGAAGGCCAATGGCATTTTGGGATGTATAAGTAGGGGCATAGCGAGCAGATCGAGGGACGTGATCGTCTCCCTCTATTCGACATTGGTGAGGCCTCATCTGGAGTACTGTGTCCAGTTTTGGGCCCCACACTACAAGAAGGATGTGGATAAATTGGAAGGAGTCCAGCGAAGGGGAAGAAAAATGATTAGGGGTCTGGAACACATGACTTATGAGGAGAGGCTTTTATGGGATTGTTTAGTCTGCAGAAGAGAAGAATGAGGGGGGATTTGATATCTGCTTTCAACTACCTGAGAGGTGGTTCCAGAGAGGATGGTTCTAGACTATTCTCAGTGGTGGAAGAGGACAGGACAAGGAGTAATGGTCTCAAGTTGCAGTGGGGGAGGTTTAGGTTGGATATTAGGAAAAAACTTTTTCACTAGGAGGGTGGTGAAACACTGGAATGCGTTACCTAGGGAGGTGGTAGAATCTCCTTCCTTAGAAGTTTTTAAGGTCAGGTTTGACAAAGCCCTGGCTGGGATGATTTAATTGGGGATTGGTCCTGCTTTTGAGCAGGGGGTTGGACTAGATGACCTCCTGAGGTCCCTTCCAACCCTGATATTCTGTGATTCTATGATTCTTTCCCCTCCAGTCCCCAAAAGTAACTCTTGTTCTAAACTGTGCTTCCTGTCTTTATAATCATTGCTCAGCTCCTTCCCCAGCTGGGCTTCATCCTTAATTAGGCCCAGACCACCCTGCAGGTGCAGCCAGATAGCATAATTAGCCTCTCAGGCCCACATTAACCCTTTTGTTGCCTGGGTGTGGGGTACAGACCCCATTACAGGGACGAGGGTGCAGGTTAAGCCCTAGATATCTGGAGAACTGTACAAAAGAGTGTAGTCTTCACATTCAACAGGCACAGATTAAAATACACCAGATGAAGGAAGTCACTGAAGCAAGAAATGACACGGAACATAAAAGTATTTCTGAAAAGACTAAGTGGTCAGTCATGAAACACAATTTCAAAGATGAGGAGGAGCTAACAGAATAATCTGAAAGGTCCTGGAACAACTTCTGTAAGAATTCACTGCAGGGATCTGAGGCATAAAATAGAAGCCACAGGAGGAAGAGAGTGGGGGGTGGGGGTGGAGAAAACCCTATAATAAAAGCGAGAAAGAAGAGAGTGCAGTGCACTGATTAAAAAGGAGCAAAAGGAATGAAATAAAAAAGGGCCACACAAGCTTGGTAGAATCACAGGCTTTCTATCACCCCCACCACACCCACAGAGATTGGCTGTAATGGGAATTCCTCCCTCATTTAATCTTGACCTTGACATCCTAATTAATCATCTCCGCAGGCATCACTGACATAGTTTCACTTGGTTTGTTATTGTTACAATTCCAGAACTTCCTGGTGAGATCACTTATAGAGCTGGGCAGGAATTTTTTTGATGAAACACTTTCTTGCCCTGCAAACATCAATTTATTAGAACAGAAACTTTTCACATGAAAAGGTCAGGTTATACAAAACTTTTGTTGGAAAGGTTTCTCAGGTCCACAGTGGAAGCTCGGGTTGACTGAGAGAGAATGCAACTCTAGACTAGGCAACGGACTGTCATGTGGCAGACCAAGGTTCATATCTCTACATTGAATGAAACAATTAGTCATAGAGGGGTTGGTGGTTCTCTTTTCTCCTTTTTTTCCTTTTTTCATGGAAGAAGAAAAATCTCAAAAGTTCTGTTTCATGAGGAATTTTTTTTGAAATCTCAAACACATCCATGAGATGGGAAAACCATTCCCCACATTCATTTACATCACATGAAGTCAGACAACAAAAAATGACAAATTTTATAAGTGGAAATGTGAGAAGTCTAAATACTAAGATGAGTGAATTTGAGTGCCTGGTATTAAATGAGGTTAGTGATATAATAGGCATCACCAAAACTTGGTATAGTGGTAACAATCAATGGACACAGTAATACCAAGGGTACAAAATATATAGGAATGACGGCATAGGTTTTGAAGTCATTGTGGATAGTTCTCTGAAAACATCTGCTCAGTGTGCAGCGGCAGTCAAAAAAGAGAACAGAATGTTAGGAAACATTAGGAAAGGGGTAGATAATAAGACAGTAAATATAAAAATGCCCCTATATAAATCCATGGTATGCCACAGGTTGAATTCTGATTACAGTTCTAGTTGATCCATCTCAAAAAAGATATATTAGAAATGGAAAAGGTACAGAGAAGGGCAACAAAAAATGATTAGGGGTATGGAACAGCTTTGGTATGAGGAGAGATTAAAAAGACTGGCACTATTCAGATTGGAAAAGAGACGACTAAGGGGGGATATGATAGAGGTCTATAAAATCAGGAATGGTATAGAGAAAGTGAAAAGGGAAGTGCTATTTACCTCTTCATGTAACACAAGAACACAATAAAATTAATAGGCAGCAGGTTTAAAACAAACAAAAGGAAGTATGTCTCCACACAGTGCACAGCCAACCTGTGGATCTTCTTGCCAGGGAATGTTGTGAAGGCCAAAATAATAACAGGGTTCAGAAAAGAATTAGATAAGTTTGCAAAAAGAAAAGGAGTACTTGTGGCACCTTAGAGACTAACCAGTTTATTTGAGCATAAGCTTTCGTGAGCTACAGCTCACTTCATCAGATGCATACTGTGGAAAGTGTAGAAGATCTTTTTATACACACAAAGCATGAAAAAATACCTCCCCCCACCCCACTCTTTCCACCCATACACTTTCCACAGTATGCATCCAATGAAGTGATCTGTAGCTCACAAAAGCTTATGCTCAAATAAATTGGTTAGTCTCTAAGATGCCACAAGTACTCCTTTTCTTTTTGCAAATACAGCCTAACACGGCTGTTACTCTGAAACCTTAGATAAGTTCATGGAGGATAATCCATCAATGACCAAATGGTCAGTGATGCAACCTCATGCTCTTGCTGTCCCTAAACCTCTGACTGCCAGAATCTGGGAATGGGTGACAGGGGATGGATCACTCTATAATTACCCAGTTCTGCTCATTCCCTTTGAAGCAGCTGGCATTGGCCACTGTTGGAAGACAGGATACTGGGCTAGATGGACCAATGGTCTGACTCAGTATGGCCTTTCTTATGTCCCTATGTTCACCCAGTTCTAATCACTACACCTGTATTACACCTATATTGTTTCTTGACTTTAGCAAAGCTTTTGACACGGTCTCCCACAGTATTCTTGTCAGCAAGTAAAGGAAGTATGGGCTGGATGAATGCACTATAAGGTGGGTAGAAAGCTGGCTAGATTGTCGGGCTCAACGGGTAGTGATCAATGGCTCCATGTCTAGTTGGCAGCCAGTATCAAGTGGAGTGCCCCAAGGGTCGGTCCTGGGGCCGGTTTTGTTCAATATCTTCATAAATGATCTGGAGGATGGTGTGGATTGCACTCTCAGCAAATTTGCGGATGATACTAAACTGGGAGGAGTGGTAGATACGCTGGAGGGGAGGGATAGGATACAGAAGGACCTAGACAAATTGGAGGATTGGGCCAAAAGAAATCTGATGAGGTTCAATAAGGATAAGTGCAGGGTCCTGCACTTAGGACGGAAGAACCCAATGCACAGCTACAGACTAGGGACCGAATGGCTAGGCAGCAGTTCTGCGGAAAAGGACCTAGGGGTGACAGTGGACGAGAAGCTGGATATGAGTCAGCAGTGTGCCCTTGTTGCCAAGAAGGCCAATGGCATTTTGGGATGTATAAGTAGGGGCATAGCGAGCAGATCGAGGGACGTGATCGTTCCCCTCTATTCGACATTGGTGAGGCCTCATCTGGAGTACTGTGTCCAGTTTTGGGCCCCACACTTCAAGAAGGATGTGGATAAATTGGAGAGAGTCCAGCGAAGGGCAACAAAAAATGATTAGGGGTCTGGAACACATGAGTTATGAGGAGAGGCTGAGGGAGCTGGGATTGTTTAGCCTGCAGAAGAGAAGAATGAGGGGGGATTTGATAGCTGCTTTCAACTACCTGAAAGGGGGTTCCAAAGAGGATGGCTCTAGACTGTTCTCAATGGTAGCAGATGACAGAACGAGGAGTAATGGTCTCAAGTTGCAGTGGGGGAGGTTTAGATTGGATATTAGGAAAAACTTTTTCACTATGAGGGTGGTGAAACACTGGAATGCGTTACCTAGGGAGGTGGTAGAATCTCCTTCCTTAGAGGTTTTTAAGGTCAGGCTTGACAAAGCCCTGTCTGGGATGATTTAACTGGGAATTGGTCCTGCTTCGAGCAGGGGGTTGGACTAGATGACCTTCTGGGGTCCCTTCCAACCCTGATATTCTATGATTCTATTAGGTCCCTTTCTTGTGAATGGGACAGTAGCGGTGATTCAGAGAAGTGTCTTGTGAGCTGTAGCTCACGAAAGCTCATGCTCAAATAAATTGGTTAGTCTCTAAGGTGCCACAAGTACTCCTTTTCTTAGTGCTACTATAGTATGTGTTGTATAGCATTTTTTCACCAGCAAATATCAAAAGCTGTATTACTAACTGGCTGCAAAGTGACTTTCTGTGTTTTTAAATTTGATTCTAACTAGAAGTTGGCAAACAATTTTGATGGCAAACCATGTAGAATATCTAAAACACAGACTTTGGACTACAAACAGCCAATGCGGTTTGCGGCATATTTTGTATCTAACAGTGGAGAACATGATGGTGAAGGGCCAAAAATTGTTTAGTAGGAAATTGCTTAGCATATGAAAAATATTCTTCATAACGTGCTTTGCTGAAGAAGGATGGCTTTTTCACACACTGAAAAGCTATGCTTTGGACTGGAGCCTAAATTCATATGCATAAACATACACATTTACATGCTTAGCTACCATGGGCAAACTACTCTTCTTGTAATTTCCTGAGATTTGCTGTTTCTCTCCCTACCACTGTGTACTTCTGCAGCCCTTTCTCATCAGTGATAGAGGTGGGGCTAATACTAATTCTTTTTTCCAATTCACATCATACAGACAAGGTATGATCCTGCACCATTGCAGCCAGCGAGACTTTTACCCCTGACTTCAGTGGGTGCCAAATCATGGTTGAGGTTATCTGTCCCTCACTGCACTAATTGCTTCATTCAGCTGTGTTCTAGGAAAAGAAGAAACCATTCCTGTTTGGTAACCTTGTGTCGTAAGACACTACCTTGGAGTGTTAGCTGCAGTCACACACAGGTTCTACAATCACTCAATTAGTTTTTCGCAAGAACAGAGAAAATACGGATGGGTTAATGAACTCTCCATGATGGAAATACTAAAACAGTCTGAAAGTCAGTCTTTTGAGGCAAATGGTGGGAGCACCATCACCCAAACAATTTTGAAGGAGACTAGAGAGAGCACTGAAAATGTACCACAAAGCAATTGTGCACTGGCATGGAGATTAGATTTGGTGATCTACCTGGTTTGCTTATTTCTTGCTTGTATATGTAACTTAGGTACTTGTATGGCCCCCATTACCACAGTATCTGAGTGCCTCACAATCTGCAACATATTTATTCTCACCGCACCACTCTGAGGCAGGGAAGTGCTATTATCTCCATTATACAAATGGGAAACTGAGGCTCAGAGACTTGATCAAGGCCGCACAGGAAGCCTGTGTCAGAGACTTGAACCCCAGTCTCCCAGTTCCCAGGCCATCCTTTCTTTCTTCTCTTTGCAGCTTAGTACAAGCACAATTCTTTTTTTCCTTCCAGGAATTTCTCAGTGTTTAGGTGACAACAGTATAAATCTTTTCTTAGAGTCCCAGCATCTCCGAGTTGATTACCCTTAATTATGAATGCTCTGTTCTCTCATGAACTGTCTAAAAGAGCCATCAGTAGTAATGAAACATTGATTATTCAGTCAACTGTATGGCATTGATTAACATGTTGCATTCAAAAAAGCAGTAGGGATAAGGAAATGGAGCAGTCTAGGCATTTTATACATGGCAATGCAACTGTGAGAGGGGTGGAATCAAAATCTTCTATACAATTGAATTGCCCAGATGATCAGTTTTAATTAATGAATATACAAACAGAACTCTTTTTTTTTCTTTAGGATTTTAAGTAGCTTTCCTTTAAAGGAGTCCCTTTGGGATAGTAAAATAATTAGTGACAACCTGTGGCTTTGCCCCTGAAGTTGACGGTTTTATGATAAGTATGACAATTTCAGGCAGGTACAGATTGCTGTGGGATAAGTGAGAGTAGAGTTTCCTCTTTTCTACACTTTGGTTAAAATAACAGCAGTTTCACACCCTTCTGATGTGTCACCCCTCCTACACTTCAGGTTGACGTGCAACACAACCTGCCTGAGCACTTGTTGGTACAGCTCTCCGGGCTGGCTGTTAGTTAGGAAGGTGGTGAGAGTGAAAGGTTTGAGACTCCGTCCTAGACAACTCTGGAGAATCCTGCTTCCTGGCAGGCAGCTCTAAGAAACCATAAACTGGTGAGTGTGTGCGGTGCTTGGGAATTTTGTATTGATTTAAGCAGGGGTGTTTGCTGGGGTGAGGAACCATGTGTGTTTGGGGCTATTTTGTGAGATGGGGGTGGTTGTGTTTAGTTGTGTCTAGGGAGTTACTCTGTGGATTTTGTGTTGATATGTTTGGGTTGCATTGGGGAGTTTGTGTTGAGTTGCACAGTTGGCAAACCAACCTTTAAGGAACTCTGGCAATTGGACCAAATAATCCACCATCTGTGCAGTCTCTCTTATATCACTGACTCATTACAACCAGTGAAATTGTTGCATGCAAATTATCTGTAGAGTAAGGGTGGTGGTTGCTAGAGTTATTGCTGATCTCACAATAGTCTAGGACTGTTAGCATGGATAGACACACATCTATTTATTTATTGTAGAGATTATGATGCTTTGATCATGGTTAAAACAGGGCACTGGCAACTTCACTGTGATTTTGGTACCTTCATAATAACAGCATTAAAACATCAGTACTATGTTAAAACAGGAAGTGAATCACCAGGCTCTTGTGCATTGTGAAAGGCAAAAAAGCCAAAGATTGTCCTAAACCACCCACTAAGGGCTCCAGAGGCTCGATCCTGCAAGGATGCTGAGCACTTTCTGCTTTCTTTGGCTTCAGTGCTAGTTGAGGACCTCAGCAATTCCAGGCTTTGCTCAGCACTGTGCTGCTAATACATGCCCTGCCATAGCTGGAGCAGGTTGAAACTCAGAATTTCCAGGTCTAGAAAATTTTGAAATCTGGTTTTGGTCCAAATCCGAACAAATGCAACTATTTTTTTGGGGGTATGTGTTTGGTTGGTTTTTAAATTTCATGTAAATCAGAATTTTTGAAAAAAATTGGTTTCAGAAACTGTTCATTTCAGAATTCTGAAGTTTCTATTTTGGAATTCTGATCTTTTTCTCCCACAGGAAATTGATACACTTTCCAAAATCCTTTGGGTTACATGAAAACAGTATTTTTCTGGTCAACGACAGAGTACTCACTGCTTACATTTAAGGATGGAGTTACATCAGACTCTGAGTCCATATGTAGACATCTGAGTAATAGGGCTACCAACTCTTCAGGGTTTTTCCCACAGCCTGCAAGGTTTCGTACCCTCTTACAGGTCTTCATGGAAAAACCATCAGTCTGTTGGGAAACTGCCTCTGTCTGCCCATCCCTTCTCCTCTCCCTCCTGGGGAAAGGCAGCCAATCAGAGCGGCTTCACACGTTGAGAGGTTTTCTCCTTCCTCAGAACAAGGGAGGAAGTGAGCTGTGTCTGCACATTCTCCAGTAGGACATATTGCATAGACTCTTCATTTCCTGGCTTTTTCAGGGTTCAGGGTGTGGGTCTCTATCTCACAAAATGTCCTATTGATGCCCCACAATATCTTTTCGCTCCCAGGTTTTCATATACCTGGGGCTGTAGAACTGAACCAGTGTGTTGCAGAAGGACCCAAGGGACACAGGGGCACGTAAGTTAGCAAAAGATTCTTGTGTGTGACTAATATTGTATTAGCAGGGCAATGCGAAGGAATAAGGCAAGGCCACCTTGGCTAAAAAATGCAACAACCTTCAAGGCAGCCAGAACTCTCACCTAACAGCACCTGCCTGGCAACTGGCATTGAACAACAGATCACTCTGTGTCACCCATTCCTCCAGCTTCTCTCTGCAGCTGGGCTAATGAGGGAGGAGCATCCCACTACCATATAAGTTATTGTTGTTTATTTGTTTTGTGGCACGTCCCCAGTCATGGCTCAGGCCCCATTGTACTAGACGCTTTATGAATACAGAACAAAAAAGGTGGTCCTTACCATGAAGAGCTTGCAGTCTTATAGTCTTTCTTTCTGATTAAGGAAAGCTCCTGCTAAACAATAGTTTATATAAAGAGTTACTATCCTTGTATTATTATTATTATTATTTTAACTAGCTGAAAACACTTTCCTTAAAATAATAAATTAAGAACCCATTAAAAATGTGTCTAAGTTTCCACAGGAGATTAAAGTACTGTAACTTTAATCTTGCAAATTGCACAAATCTTTTACACATTTGCTCTGCTTTATTTTAAAATCAAAACTAAAAGGATTAAACTGTATTGCAATGAAAAAATTCCTCAAGAGGAATCATTGTAATTACATGTTCAGCTCAGATGCTTTTAAAATACACTATTCACTGGAAAATATGAATAAATACTTCACTTTAAAATGATTCATGGAGGTTTTCAACTTTTTTTAAAGTTTCTTTTTCCTTTATCTCTTACTCACTGATCTGTTAGAAACTCTTCCCTTCTTCATTTAAAATGTTTAAGGTTGGCATGAATTATTTAAAATGTGTGCTTCCTGCGTGCCAGGGAACAGAAGGTGGAACGGTCACTTTTGTCAGTACAAAGAGATCTTAAAATCTTTGTTTTTAATTTGCTTTCTCTGCTGGAAAAAATGTGTCTTCTCTTCCCTCCCATCGGTTCTGAGAACATGGTGGGGAAAAAAAAATGTTGCCATGGTTGGTGTTTTACAGATACCACATTCATTTACATAAGGCTGGAGGTGTTTTTTCTCAATGACATGAAGCTAATTAGAACAT
The DNA here is from genome assembly GCF_965140235.1 of Caretta caretta. Classification (NCBI taxonomy): domain Eukaryota; kingdom Metazoa; phylum Chordata; order Testudines; family Cheloniidae; genus Caretta; species Caretta caretta. Next base: position 14,664,376 of record NC_134209.1, read on the forward strand.
GGACTGGCGGGAGGGGAAAAAGTCATTAAGAAATAACTGAGAAAGGAGAAAAAACAATGAGGAGTCCTTGTGGCACCTTAGAAACTAACTAATTTGACTAACTAACTAACATGACTACCTCTCTGAAACCTGAGAAAGGAGAGCCAATGCATGTTTCTTGTTAAAAATCCCATCCTATAATTTCACAAGGAGGTTAAGGGAGTTATGCACCTAGCTTCCATAGATTTCCAAACTTATTGATAATCAAACTCTCAGGACGCTCTGAAGATCCCAGCCAGAGGTCTTATTGTTGAGTTAAATACATTATTTTTACTTTGATAATGTTATAAGTGAATAAGCTCAGCAGGGTCGGGGCTGGTCTATACTTGGATGGGAGACAACCAAGGAAAACCCACGTACCACAGCTAGTGATGTTTGTGACTTAGGTGGTTGCACCTTCTAAGTCAGTACAGAGAATATAGCTTTATGACAAAATATTTTAAAATTAGGCCATAACCATGGATGGTCAACGAAGATTAATAAGTAACCTAAGGGGTTTGTAATGGAGACCTATCTGAACCTGAGAGGTTGTTCTCCTCGTGCCTGACTCTCCAATTTGTTGTGTGAGGGCTGCCATCTTGGCCAACACCCAGAATGAACTGGCAACCTCCAAAGATATAAGCATGAGACTCTATAGTTTGAACATAAGAATGACCATACTGGGTCAGAACAATGATCCATCTAGCACAGTATCCTGTCTTCTGACAGAAGCCTGCATCAGATGCTTCAGAGAGAATGAACAGAACAGGACAATTATTGAGTGATCCATCTCCTGTCGTCCAGTCCCAGCTTCTGGCATTTGCAGGTTTAGGGACACCCAGAACATGATTGCATCCCTGATCATCTTGACTAATAGTCATTGGAGGACACATCCTCCATGAACTTATTTCATTCTTTTTTGAACTAAGTTACACTTTTGGCCTTCACATCATCCCCTGGCCGTGAGTTCCACACATTGACTTTGTATTGTGGAGAAGTACTTCCTTTTGTTTGTTTTAAACCTGCTGCCTATTAATTTCATTGTGTGATGCCCTGTTATGTGAAAGGATAAATCACACTTCCCTATTCACTTTCTTCATACCATTCATAATTAGACCTCTATCTTAGCCCCCTTAGATGTCTCTTTTCTAAACTGATCAGTCCCAGTCTTTTTAATCTCTCTTCATACGGAAGCTGTTCCATACCCCTAATCATTTTTGTTGACATTCTCTGTAATTTTTTCCAATTCTAATATATCTTTTCTGAGATAGGGGCAACAAGACCTGTAAGCTGTAGTCAGGGTGTAGTCATACCATGGATTTTTATAGTGACTGGAGGTTTTCAGAGAATTATGCGTGGCAACTCCAAGATCCTTTTTGAATAGTAACAGTTAATTTAGACCCCATTATTTTGTATGCATAGTTCGGATTATTTTTTCCAATGGAAATTATTTTGCACTTTTCAACATTGAATTTCATTGACCATTTTGTTGCCCAGTCACCAAGTTTAGTGAGATCCCTCTGTAACCATTCACAGTTTGCTTTGGACTTAACTATCTGGAGTAATTTTGTATTATCTTCAAACTTTGCCACCTCAATGTTTACTCCCTTTGTCCAGATCATTTATGAATATGTTGAACAGCATTGGTCCCTGGTACAGATTCTTGATGGACCCCCCCCCCCATTTATCTTTTCTCTTGTGAAAACTGATAATTAATTACTACCTGTTAGGATATCGATATTCAGGCCTGCCTGTAAAGGCCTATACTTTAAGAATGTAGGTATATGTTTATCATTTAGCTAGTAATAGAGGTATACAAGAAAGAATCTGTGAATCTGTGGGGGGAGGGATAGCTCAGTGGTTTGAGCATTGGCCTGCTAAACCCAGGGTTGTGAGTTCAATCCTTGAGGGGGCCATTTAGGGATGGGGCAAAAATTGGGGACTGGTCCTGCTTTGAGCAGGGGGTTGGAGTAGATGACCTCTGAGGTCCCTTCCAACCCTGATATTCTATGAAGGGCCTTCTCTCACTGTGACAGTCTGAGGCCCTGTTCTTAGGCCAATGCCTTTGGATAAGCAGCAGAGGCAGCCATAAACTGGGAAGCGAACGGTCAGATCCTCACATTCCAAACTAGTCAATATGGGGCTGTTAGGAAGGGGATCTGATCTATCACCTCCAGAGAAAGGGAAGAGCCTAGAAGATGTAAAAGGAAATTTAGGTTGATAGTTTTCTGTCTGATAAGAACTCACTTATCAATAGACACAGCTGGGAAACCCTTATGTCTTTATAGATGTAGTTGTGAAATCCTCACTTCTGTATTGTTTTGTCATTATAGTTCCCACTTTGCTATTGTTTATTTGCATGGTCGCTGTCTGGTTCTGTGATTGTTTCTGTCTGCTGTATAATTAATTTTGCTGGGTGTAAACTAGTTAAGGTGGTGGAATATTATTGGTTAGCTAATCATGTTACAATATGTTACGATTGGTTAGGTAAATTTCGTAGAATGATTGGTTAAGGTATAGCTAAGAATATTACTATATAAATTAGGGGCAAACAGGAAGTAAGTTGGGATTCGAAAATAAGGAAAAAGGAACTTGGATTTAAACTAGCTGGAAGTTCACCCCAATAAACATCGAATTGTTTGCACCTTCGGACTTTGGGTATTATTGCTCTCTGTTCCTGCGAGAAGGACCAGGGAAGTGGGAGAGTGAAGGAATAAGCTCTCTAACACTACCCTTTGATCTCCTATCTTTTAACCTATTTCTGATCCAAGAGAGCACCTTCCCTCTCATCCCATGACTATTGACTTTGCCTAAGAGCCTTTGGTCAGGGACCTTGTCAAAGGCTTTTTGAAAGTCCAAGTACACTATATCCACTGGATCATTGTTGTCCACATACTTGATGACCCCCACAAAGAATTCTAATAGATTGGTGAGGCATGATTTCCCTTTACAAAAGTTGTGTTGGCTCTTCCCCAACACATTGTGTTCATCTCTGTGTCTGATCATTCTGTTCTTCACTATAGTGTCAACCAGTTTGCTTGGTACTGAAGTTGGGTTTACCATCCTGTAATTGCTAGGATCACCTCAGGAGCCTACCAAATAAGTTACATATGACAGTTAGCATTTCTGTAATTTCATATATGAGTTTCTTCGGAACTCTTGCTGAATACCATCTGGTCCTGGTAATTTATTACTGTTTAATTTATCAGTTTGTTCCTAAACCTCTTCTACTGACACCTCAGTGTGGGACAATTCCTCAGATTTGTCACCTAAAGAGAATGGTCTGGGTGTGGAGATCTTCCCCATATCATCCACAGTGAAGACTGATGCAAAGAATTCACTTAGCTTCTCCACAGTGGCTTGTCTTCCTTGAATATTCCTTTACCAACTTGATCATCCAGTGGCCCCACTGATTATTTTATGGGCTTCCTCCTTTTGACATACTTATTTTTTATTTTATTTATGTATTTATTTATTGCTGTTTAGTTTTTGTGTTTTTATGTGTTGCTCTTCAAGTTCTTTCTTGGCCTGCTTCCTTATACTTTTGCACTTGACTTTCTAGTGTTTATGCTCCTTTCTACGTTCATCTCTTGGATGTGACTTCCATTTTTTAAAGCATTCCTTTTATGCCTCAGATCACTTCTTTTACTCTGCTGTTTAGCCATGGTGGCATTTTTTTTCACCCTCTTACTGTTTATTTTTTGTTTGGGGTATACCTTTAGTTTGAGCCTCTATTATGGTGTTTTTAATTAGTTTCCATGAAGTTTGCAGTTATTTCACTTTTGTGTCTGTTCCTTTTAATTTCCATTTAACTAGCTTCATCACTTTTTTGTAGTTCCCTGTAGTGGTCCCTCACTCTCACATGGGGGAGGGAGGCCACTCTGCCTCACTACAGTGGCTGGCCAGTCTGCTCTGGCTGTTCTGCTAGCTGGAGGTCTCCCTGGTTGCTGCTGCTGTTCGGGGGGCCCTGCTGACCTTCCCTCCAAAGGGGAATGACTGACTCCACTGCTGTTAGCATCTTCTGTGGGGTCTCTCCTGGCTGGCTGGCTGCTGCTGCTGGCTTCTGCTGCTGTGTTGGAGCCTGCTACTGCCGCTGCCATCAAAAAGGAGGAAGAGGAGGACCCTTTGGGGGGAGCGTGCAGACTGCTGCTGGACACTGTGGAGCGGGTTTGTTGCTGGACTGAGTAACTTTTTCATCTTTGCTCCTGTGGTGGTGGTAGCTACTCTTATTGTGGGGAACAGGGGGAGCAGCGTGGTGGTGGTGGTGTCTGTAGATGGAGGAGAAAGACAGAGAGCATGGCAAATGTCTCTCCCTTTTATCATGTTCTTTCTTCCCTCTGCCCCCACCCCCGTTCAGAGTCAGGTGAGCATTACCTCATCGCAGTCCCAAGCTGACAAAAGGAATGGGGGGGTGACTCACTCGAGAGTCCAACAGATCCTTTGTTGTTGCCTAGGCCAGTGTCCTTTGTTCCTGTGAGGTTGGGCTGAGTTTGTCCCATACTTGCCCTGATGAGGTGTGAACTGCCCCTCTGCTCTTGGCATTTTTGTCTGGGCTTGCTTTAAGCCATGAGGACATATTTTCAGCCTCATAACTATACACATGAAATTACAACCTATAACATTAGTATAACAACAATGCTCAGTGCATCATGAGCCTTCTGAAGACACCCAACATGACAAACTTTGCATTAGATACCTCACAATTATATTATAAGGATGAACATGGGGGTGCAGGGTGTTCCCCTGAGGTACAGAATGTCACACCATCATCATCCTGCTATACCAGCTGAAGACTTGACCCATAGTAACATTCTGACTGTTGCTGTATAACACAGGCCATAGGACATCCCTCAAGTAATTTCTACTTCAAGTGCAAAACTGTGTTTGAATTAGAACATATCATCTAGAAAACCATCCAATCTTGATCTTAAAATGTCCAATGATGGTGAATATCAAATCCTCAGTAAGTTGTTCCACTGGTTAATTACCCTCACTGTTAAAAATGTGCACCTTATTTCTACTCTGATTTGTCTAGCTTCAACTTCCACCTATTGCTTGTTCTTAGGCCTGTGACGACTAGATTAAGAGCCCTCAATTATCAAATTTCTGAGACAATTGGTACCTCCCCACACTGGGTGGGGGCACAATCTTAAGGGGAGGACACATGACTGCCCCACATGTCTCCACACTGCCCCCAGCCTGGGGCCTCTGTCCTCTCCCTGCTCACTTCCCACCTCATGTTACCTGGGGGGAGGCTCTGTGCTCCCGGTGAGCTGGCTCCCCCTCAGCACATTCGGTTGCTCTCCCTGGCCGCTAGGCCCTGGTGGGGAGTGGGACAGAGCCGCTCCTGGTCGCTGCTCTGTGCAGCATAGCCAGCTGCCCGGGGGAGAGCCTGGCTGGGGAGGGGTGGCAGTAGCTGCCTGCTTCCTGCCCAGGCTCGACTTCTGGGGACAGGGGCCAAGCATGCAGGAGGGGAGGACAGGCTCCAGCTTGCTTGCCCACCATCCCCAGAGGCTGAGCCTGGGCTGGGGGCAGCCCACTGCTGCAACCAGGCTCTATCCCAGACAAGCTCTGTCCCAGTGGCTGGAAGAGGCTCTGGCCCCTCTCCTTCCACTCCCTGCCCGGGCCAGCTACTGCAGGGGCATTTGACCCTGCATGCCCCCTCCCTCCCAACATGTCACCTCTCCTAATAGACCATGATCAAGCCACCCCTTTACCTTCTCCTTGGAAAGCTTTCACTAAGATGATTCTCCCTGCCAGAGCTCTGGAGGAGAGCCGGCAGTGTCCTGCCAGGGGCTGGTTGCTAAGAAAGAACTGTGAAAGAAGGCATTGAGGAGCAGGAACTGAGTTCCTTTGTGATGGGCTGGGGCCTAGCTTCCCCACTGTTGATTTTGAAATACTCTCTAACCTGGAAGAGTTCAGGCATTTGGGCAGGACCCTTATCACTGCTGCAGATTTCTGATACGTAGTCTGCTTGGATCTCAGTAGCCTGCCCTACCACTGGGACAGATATGTTTGTGTAACCTGGGAAGGCTGGGAGTTTTTCTTTGAACCAAGCCTGTAGCTAGATATCTCATTTTCCAGATTTTGCTCCATCTCCAAACAGCCCAGCATCCTTAGAAGGTACCCACCAAGTCATCTACCTCCCATTAGACTGTTCTCAACACCAGGTTCTTTTGATAAGTTATTTTGAACTCCTCCAACCAAAAACTGGTTTGTGGTGTTGCTGATGGAGAACAGTTGTCACCCCAGAGGTGGCTGCATTTCATTTTACAATGAATTGATCTCTATATTGTATTAACAGTCTGTACAGTACTTTGCAACACTTTTGTATGACAGGCTTTCTATACAAATGGAAAGTGTTATAATCAAAGTTGGCGTCCAGTGTTATTATAAAAGCAGGTATATAGCTAGGGCTTTCTGCGTAGTTAGTTCATTAATTCGCTCTGAAATCAAGAAGGATCTACTTTATGGACATATATTTTTTAAACTACGATGGTTATGTCATATTTATTTAGTATTTATAATATTTTATAGCACATTATTTTTATTGTGTTTTATAGCCCTTTCTATAATAAGGGTATAATCACATATATTTAAGCCAAACCACATTCCCAAGACAAATTTATAATCATCTTTATCATTAAAGAGCAGAAAATTTATGCACAATAAACAACTGAGGAACCCACTCCATCATTTTGGCTTAAAGACCCTTCATTTAATACATAATCTGGCATTGCAAATTACTTTATATAAGGCCATATTTCTACTGATGGGTAAATAAGGCAGAGGTTGATCCCTCTGCGTGATTACAAGCTTCGCTGGGGCTGCAGACCCATGAAAGGAAGAAGCTGTTTCTCTGTCCACTCCTCTCCAGCAGCCAGTGATGCAAAGGGGAGCTGGGGCATTTAAATACTTGATGCCTGAGTGAGGCCTACCATGCATGCCAGTGAGCACCACATATTCCCACTGCTGCCTCTTTGCTAGCTTTGTCCTCGTTTAGGGTGACCAGAGGGCAAGTATGAAAAATCAGGACGGGGGTGGGGGTAATAGGTGCCTATATAAGAAAAAAACAAAACAAATCAGGACTGTCCCTACAAAATTGGGACATCTGGTCACCCTGTCCTCGTTGCTGGCTTCCCACCACTGGCTCTTCCTTGTCTGGCTTGCCACTGAGCCCCAGCTAACTCTATAATAATAAAAACCATGATCTTCTCAGGTACCGTCCATCCTGGGACCCTAGAGTCTTAGTGATTTTAGGCTCACAACAGCTCCATAGCATAGGGAAGTATTATCCTGACTAAACAGAGGATGGAACTGACACCCAGAGAAGTACAGGCTGAGAGTGTCAAACTTCAGTCCCTGAAGATAAGTGTCTATGTTCCATATTTGGACACCTGAAGTATATTTGCCTGAAAGCATCATGCACTCCTCACTGACTTCAAGGATGTACTCGGCCCCTCTGAAATTCAGGCCACTTTCATTTCAGTGTCTAAACTTAGGCAGCCAAGTGTGAACAGTTTTGGCCTAAGTGCCTTGCACAACATCCTCATACAGGACGTTTGTGGTACAGCCAGATCTCCTCAGTCCCAGCTGCTTCCTTCACAAAAGCATTCTTCCATGAGCAGGCAGCTCTGTGTGCCCTTTCTAACCACAGCTGACACAGGATATGATGGCATCCCAAGCCCTGTACGCTAGTGAAACTCACCATAGAGCTGACATAAGACAGGCATGGGTGTACCTGTTTGCACTGAGGGATTCTACAGGCAGGGAGGGTGGTGGGGCATAATATCACCCCTTTCTTCCAGATTATACCCCGTTTCTCCATGGCACCAACAGTCATGGAGAACTAGAAGAGGTGACATTCCACAGCCATTCATGTCACCCAATAGCACCCATGGATGAGCCGTCAGACAGTCTTTCCGGTAACATTGATACCACAGACCATTTGCCACTTCAGCATGGAGCCAAATCCTCCTCTCAGTTGAACTAGTAGCTCCACTCAGCTCAGCAGCGTGGCACTAATGTAAGTGAGGTCAGAATCTGGCCCAGAGCTGTCTGCTTGTATTTTAAGCAAGTGTCAGATGAAGATGAGGCTCTGACACCATCACAAATCTGTCAGCGTTGCAGCCTGTCATTAGTAGGGTGTTCTCAATCAACCTCTGAGTCAGCAATCAAATCGTCAGCGCAACAAATATCCACGTCAATTAAGGATGTTTTCTATTTCAATTACAACCTTCAATAAACAGACAGAAAATCACCCATAATTACCACAAAATAGAGCAGGGAAAAGGCAAAGAAAAAATAGCTGTCACCCTGTAAACAAAACCCGAAGATGAATGACAGAGCCATTACATGCATCACTCATTCCATAACACTTGTATTCACACCCGTTCAGTGCCAAGCCCAATGAGCCAGATCTTCAGTTGATGTAAATTGGCTTAGCTCTCTTGAGGCTTAGTTGATACTTTAAATCAACTTGATTTAAAGCAGCTGAGGATGTAGCCCAGTATTGAGCATTATAGCACAGCGATTTGAGATGCAACTTGTTAACAAGATTATATTCTTAATGAGGGATGCTTTACGAATACTTAACACTTTAATAGGAAACATAACATTTATTTGCTATTTCTCATGGAGCTTGGGCAACAGGGGAATCATTATCCTTATTTGTAAAGTGATGATCACTGTTAAACATTCTCTAAGTTATTCCTAATGTTTTAATTTAGCAGATCCGAGTCTCTGCTATGGATTGCAGCCTCCGAAGATAGTGCAGAGTAGTCTGATTAAGTAGGGACAGTCAGCTCCTTTGCATTTGCCCTAGAAAGAAACTGTATATAGCTGCTGGAATTTAATCACTGGGCCACATCACTGGGTGCTTAATCTTAAGGCAAGTGAAATTTCCAACATTTAGCTAGAGCAGATCAGCAGAAGTTTCCCTTATTCTTTCTCAGGTGCTGATTGAAACCTTATGCTCCATTTGCAGATGGGATTTTGGACTGTCTCAAGAGGCATCTATGATGTCCAATGATGTATTGCTTTTACCGAACACTGCAGCTCATGAACCTGCCAGTATCAGCAGATGAACATGTCGGTGCTTTATTTCAGTATTTGTCTCCAGGCTCTAAATTGCTGCAAAATATTGCACCAGCTAAGCAAAAGCAGTGCTCAATACAACTGGAGACATTGCCTCACCGTATACTGCAGGATTTGCCAAGTAGGCGCTGGTAGCAGTGCTGAAAATGAAGGGTTCCTGCAACACTCAAACATGATGTGGCTCCATGCAGCAGCATGCTGGATATGCTGCACTATTCCTTTATCTGACTGGTGTAAGAACCTCCCATTAAACTGTGATTTAAAAATACCCTGATTTGTTACATTCCTTCCCTGAGAGCCAATGTGTTTTAATGTTCTTCCTTGTCACCACCTGAAACTGCTGCTGATGTTCTCCCCATTGGTGCAAGTGGAGCTGGTAGTTTGTGAGTGATACAAGAGGTGAACGAAGAGTACTGCAACTGCTCAGTTAGAGCAACACATGGCTGAGCTTTCCTGGGAATGTGGCCTGGATTGTAAGGGCTGAGTCATGCATGGACATGTGATTTGCCCATGTGACTCCAAAACTCCATCTTGGAGCTGGATTCTGGATAGGAGGGAGGAGGGGGTCTCCACTCATAAGAGAAAGTCTATTTAAGCCCCTGGGAGACCCCTCCATTTTGTCTTCAGCTGGCTTAAGAGATAGCCTCTGCACCCCCAAAAGATACCTGAAAGAAACTGGAACAAAGGACAGTAACCACGGGAGTGTGAGTGATTGCTGGACCCAGACTAGAAGGAGGCTAGTCTGTAGAAGAAGCTTACTGGAATATCTCTGAGGGTGAGACTTCATCTGTAATCACTTTCTTACTGTATTAGGTTTAGACTTGCATGTTTTGTTTTATTTTGCTCGGTAAGTCACTTTGTTCTGTCTGTTAGTACTTGGAACCACCTAAATCCTACTTTTTGTATTTAATAAAATCACTTTTTACTTATTAATTAACCCAGAGTATGGATTAATACCGGGGGGGGGAGGACAGCTGTGCATATCTCTCTATCAGTGTTATAGAGGGCAAAAAATTTATGAGTTTATCCTGTATAAGCTTTAGGGTTATACCCTGTATAAGCTTTATACAGGGCAAAACAGATTTATTTGGGGTTTGGACCCCATTGGGAGCTGGGCATCTGAGTGTTGGAGACAGGAACACTTCTTAAGTTGTTTTCAGTTAAGCCTGCAGCTTTTGGGAGACGTTGTCCAGACCTGGGTTTGGGTTTGTAGCAGGCTAGCATGTCTGGCTCAAGCAGGCAAGGTTCTGGAGTCCCAAGTTGGTAGGAAAAACAGCTTAGAGGTAGTCCCAGCACATCAGTTGGCAGTTCCCAAGGGGTTTTCTGTGATCCAACCCGTCACAGCATTTTCTCCAAAGTTTGTGCACAGAGGTGCCCCCTGGTGGGAGGAACAATCACCTCTTGGTCACCCAACAGAGCTGTCACTCCCACCTTCTCTGATCAGCTGTCATACTCACAGAAACCTTTGGCTGCCAGCAGCTCATCTGGTTCCCACAGGGCCCAGTGATGACTGAACCTGGTGATATTCTGAACATAAAGGATCTGGAGGATGGTGTGGATTGCACTCTCAGCAAATTTGCGGATGATACTAAACTGGGAGGAGTGGTAGATATGCTGGAGGGCAGGGATAGGATACAGAGGGACCTAGACAAATTGGAGGATTGGGCCAAAAGAAATCTGATGAGGTTCAACAAGGATAAGTGCAGGGTCCTGCACTTAGGACGGAAGAACCCAATGCACAGCTACAGACTAGGGACCGAATGGCTAGGCAGCAGTTCTGCGGAAAAGGACCTAGGGGTGACAGTGGACGAGAAGCTGGATATGAGTCAGCAGTGTGCCCTTGTTGCCAAAGAAAGCCAATGGCATTTTGGGTTGTATAAGTAGGGGCATAGCCAGCAGATCGAGGGATGTGATCATTCCCCTCTATTCGACATTGGTGAGGCCTCATCTGGAGTACTGTATCCAGTTTTGGGCCCCACACTACAAGAAGGATGTGGATAAATTGGAGAGAGTCCAGCGAAGGGCAACAAAAATGATTAGGGGTCTGGAACACATGACTTATGAGGAGAGGCTGATGAACTGGGATTGTTTAGTCTGCAGAAGAGAAGAATGAGGGGGGATTTGATAGCTGCTTTCAGCTACCTGAGAGGTGGTTCCAGAGAGGATGGTTCTAGACTATTCTCAGTGGTAGAAGAGGACAGGACAAGGAGTAATGGTCTCAAGTTGCAGTGGAGGAGGTTTAGGTTGGATATTAGGAAAAACTTTTTCACTAGGAGGGTGGTGAAACACTGGAATGCGTTACCTAGGGAGGTGGTAGAATCTCCTTCCTTAGACGTTTTTAAGGTCAGGCTTGACAACACCCTGACTGGGATGATTTAATTGGGGATTGGTCCTGCTTTGAGCAGGGGGTTGGACTAGATGACCTCCTGAGGTCCCTTCCAGCCCTGATATTCTATGATCCTATGAACTCTCAGCCACACGTGTAGCTGCTTCCATTGCTTCACACTTGAGGTAAGCACTCAGTATTTCTTACCGCTGAATATCCACATAAACGTGTTTTACATCCAATAAGCAACCTTGAACATAGAATACATTTCATAACAAATTATTTTACAGGTCACCATGTGACTATAAATATTAGTTATTTTCTTAAATATATATTTTATATTTCACTAACTGCATATTACAGCCCTACATTGATGGCAGGGAACCTGTCTCTGGTTTTAATTGATTTTTTGCCTCAGCAGAATTTATCACAGAAAAGTAAAAAAAGAATAAATTATTCTTCACTTGTGCTGAAACACATTGTTGGTAAATTAGGCATCAAGAGCATAATAATCATCTGTTTATATTTCTGTTTTATTTTACTTTATTGCATGAGGCTTTATTGTAATGGTAGGTTGCCGGTACTACAGCATGTTTTCTTTTTATATATCCAATGTGATTTGAATATATTAAACAAAGGAGCTGTTCACTTGTTTATGTATCTGTTTATTCCAAAATTGCTACTGTTTCTATACTGTATGTATGTGTGGGGTGAGGTGGGGGGATTCCCCGAAGACAAATTTCTCTCATACTGATTTTCACAGAGGGTCAAATTCTTCCCTCAGACATATGCACACATTCAAATCCCATGGATGAAATCAGTAGGAATTGCACATGCCTATCTGAATGCAGAATTTGAGCCAAACCCTTGCCAACATCGGTGAGCAATGTCAAAAGACCAAAAGTGTGTATGTGAGTAAGGGAAAGGGACCGGAAAGGATGTGAAAATAAAGGGAAGAGAGACAGAAGAGGCAATGTTACACTGCCTGAAAGATAAACAACTTGGAAGAATTTTTATCAAATCAGGTGTGCAGCTTAACATTGGTCCCAGGCATGCTGACTCACATGACTAGCACTTCAGAAGCAGATAACTCATCCAGCCACCGACCTTGGCAGGATCAAAGTGGTGATATTTCCTCAAGAATGAGTCTGCTCATGAACAATTTCACTGATGTATTAGGCATGAGAAGCTTTCCTTCATCATCAGTCATGCGTGGCATCTTGGTCCTCCAGCTTTGTTCTTTCCCCCCACCCCAATATAAGACATATGTATTGGCCACTACAAAGGAAATGGCAGAATGTTTGAGTTCTCCTCTTTTCTTTTTGGGAGATAAGAGTACTGAGCCCCCGTTTACACACAGTTTTTTTACCAGTGTATTTACTACCAGTTACGTTTGTGATTATTTCCCTACCAAAATAGTTAAATTGGTACAACACCCTCGAGTGAATGCTGCAATATTGGTACAGCTTATTCTATTTTCCTTATAAGAATAAGCTATACTACTATAATTGCATCCATACTAAGGAGATTGTTATATTTAAGGCAATTTTTTCTGTACTGACAAGCCCCAAGGATCTTATTTCACAAGTAAATAATTTCAAATAATTCTTCTTCACGGTGTTGATGGCATGAAACAACAGCCATGCGTTGGTCTTTCTCCACTGCCCTGCAGTTTGGACAAGGAGGGTTAAATAGCAGCGCACACCAACGTGCTGTGCTGTAGCTCCCCTGCATGCACTGTGGGCACAAACAAAAACGTTCCTACTTCACATTTATGTAACCCTGTTTGAAGAGAATGATATTAATGCAAACGGGCAATCTTTTCCCAATGTAAATAGTAAGGAGTCAAAATTTAACCTTTTTGTTCAAAATGTTCCAAACAATATTTTTCAGAATTCCCATTCTATAGGAGAGTTCTAAATTTCCTCTTTTTGTTTTGTTCTGTTTGGAGCCAGAATGAAAATGCTTCTGAAATTTCCCACAAAATGGGAATTTAGAGTCTTCACCAGTTCTACTCCGAAGAGCCTAAGTCTCTTGAAAACGGAACTTAGCCTCCCAAGTCATCTAAGCACTTTTGAAAAGGTTACCCTTCATTGGCTTCTTTCTGAGCATAGAGCTGTGGGTTTTGCCAATAGCTCCCTATTGTCCATACGCAAACCCCATAAACATGTACCCCGGGGTGCACTGAACCTGAATTGCTGTGCTTCTCTGGGAGTGTGGTCAGAACACATGTTGACTTGTCATCTGTCCTCTCACGCATCTTGTTAACAATGTGGAAATAACAAAGACTCAATGACTTGGCTTTAGGCCTAGACAGTTCTCCACTAGCATTCCCACAGTGCCCCGTACCTGTGCAAGTCCCCATATGTATCTTGCTCGGTGTCACAAAAGGAGTCTGCAGCATAGCTGGGAATTGACATGAAGTCTTCTGACTGTTATTGCGTGCCTTAACCCATAGTAAGATTATCCTTCTCCATCTTTCTCAAAGGGTCTGACTCAAAGTTCATTGAAGACAATGTGAGCCTTTCCACTGACTTCAGTTAGGTTTAGCTCAAGCTAAGTTCCCATCCCCCTTCCATGATTTGCCTGTTTATGCAAACAGGAAAATATTAGAAGTTTGTAACCACTTGCTGGTTCATGCAAACATGTCCAACTTTGATTCATGTGAGTGGGACCTCTTTCTCAGCCTGCTGTTTCATTTAGAATTTCAAGTTCATATGAACTTGAAAACCAAAGCCAAAAGTCAGTCATAATGCCTGTGATTCTGGTAGTTTTGTATCAAAACTATGCAGAACTCCAGATATGCAGGGTTTCAACATTAGCCATACATCAACCTATGTCTGCTTGAAAACCTAGTCCCAGCTTCACAAAGTTTTGTGACTCTCATCAACTTTTTGACGGACCTGTTCTGAACTTGGAAGTTTGTCATAAATCCCCAAACCTGATGAGGATTTTATGGTTTCAATTTTATTCTGAGCATTTCACACATCACGGCAAAGGATACGGACCAAAGGGAAAGTTTTAAAAGTAAAATCAGTTGTAAAGACAGAACACAGTCATATCTTTAACATTTCCAATCTATTGTAAGTATGTTAGAATCATAGAAATGCCACACTGAGGCAGGACCAAATTTCCCTAGACCATACCTTATAGGTGTTTGTCTAAAAACCTCCAATGATGGGGATTCCACAACCTCCTAGATAATCTATTTCACATCTTAACTACCCTTACAATTAGAAATTTTTTCCTGATGTCTAAACTAAATCTGTCTGTCTGCAAATTAAGCTGATTACTTCTTGTCCTATCTTCAGTGGACCTGGAGAACAATTGATCAGAATCCTCTTTATAGCAGCCCTTATCATATGTGAAGACTGTTATCAGGTCCCCACTCAGTCATCTTTTCTTAAGATGAAACATGCCCAGTCTTTTTAATAAAAAGAAAAGGAGTACTTGTGGCACCTTAGAGACTAACCAATTTATTTGAGCATAAGCTTTCGTGAGCTGTAGCTCTAAGGTGCCACAAGTACTTCTTTTCTTTTTGCGAATACAGACTAACATGGCTGTTACTCTGAAACCAGTCTTTTTAACCTTTCCCCATAGGTCAGATTTTCTGAACCTTTTATCATTTGTGTTGCTCTCCTCTGAGCTCTCTCTAATTTGTCCACATCTTTTTAGACTTTGGTGCCCAGAATTGGACACAGTATTCCAGCTAAGGCCGGACCAGTGCTAAGTAGAGCAGGATAGTTACCTCCTGTGTCTTACATACCACTCTCCTGTTAATTCACCCCAGAATATTAGCTTTTTCTCACCTGCATCATATTGTTGGCTCATTTAGTTAGTGATCCACTGTAAGTCCCAGATCCTTTTCAACAGTATTACCATCTAGCCAGATATTCCCCATTTTGTAGCTGTGCATTTGATTTTTCCTTCCTTATTTCCATTTGTCTTTATTGAATTTCATCTTGTTGATTTCAGATCAGTTCTCCAATTTGTCAAGGTTACTTTGAACTCGAATCTTGTCTTCCAGTCTTTGAAACCCTTCCAGCTTCGTGTCCTGAACAAATTTTATGAGCATATTCTCTACTCCATTGTCCAAACTATTAATGAAAATATAGAATAGTACTGAATCCAGGATTGACCACTGCAGGACCCCACTAGGTACTTCCTCCGAGTTTGACAATAACCATTGATCACTCTTTGAGTATTGTCTTTCAACCAGTTATGCACACACCTGATAATAATTTCATCTAAATTATATTTTCCTAGTTTGCCTTTGAGAATATCATGTAGGACTAAAATCAAGGTATATCACCACTACAACTTTAACCCTATCCACTATCCCTGTCAAATAAGAAAATTAGGCTAAATTGGCATGATTTGTTCTTAGCAAATCCATGCTAGCTATTTCTTATAATCCTATTATCTTTTAGGCCCTTACAAATTGACTAGTTAATAATTTGTTTCAGTATCTTTCCAGTTATTGAAATGATAATTCCCTGAGTCCTCTTCCCCTCACCCCCCTTGTAAAGATAGGTACCACGCTGGCCCTTCTCCAGTCATCTAGAACCTCACCCATCTGCCACGAGTTCTCAAAAATACTCACTAATGGTTCCGAGCTTGCTTCAGCTACTTCCTTAAGTGCCCTAGGTTGAATTTCATCACTCCCTGACAAGCTGAATATTTCTAACTTATCTAGATATTCTGCGACCTGTCCTTTCTCTATTTTGGCTTGTGTTCCTTCCCCCTGGTGGTTAATATTAATTGTGTTTAAGTATCTGATCACAATTAACCCTTTTAGTGAGGACTGGAGCAAAATAGGCATTCAACACCTCAGCATTCCTGAGGTCATCTGTTGTTAGCTTCCCTTTCCCTTTAAGTAGAGAACCAACACTTTCCTTCTTTTTACTCATAATGATTTGGTGGTCTGTTGTAGAGCCCTGTCATGTTATCAGTCCTGCTGTTTTCACCCAGAAATTTTAACTGGTCTGCCTGTCACGGGGCTGGCCTTTTAAGGGAGCCAGACATCCACCCTAGCTGGAACAGGCTCCATGGATAGGAATGAGCCAGCCCAGGTCCACCTGGCGACAGTGTAAATGCCCAAAGTGCTGTAAGGCAGTTTAAGTAAGCAAAGAGACCTGGGCCTAACAAAAGGCTTCAGAGAGTTCAGCTGAGGGGAAGCTCCTGGGCACATGGAGGGAGCCTGAGCTAGGGAAGACTCTCCAGGCATGGAGGTCTGGGAGAGAGCCTGAGCAAACAGGGTGAAGGCTGCAGAGCTCTCCAGGCAGTGGGGAAGCCTGAGGCCTTACAGCTGAGGGAGCTGCTGCTGGAACCTGGAGATCTGGCTTTGGGGACTTTCAGCTAGGGTCTCCAGTAAGAGCCTTTAACCCTTTGAACAAGCTCTCCTTGCAGAAGGCATTATTAAAGGAGAGTCCTCGGCATCTCTTTGACTGGCCCGTTTAAGTGACTTCACTGTTACCTCATTCAGGAGGGGAACCTGAGGCAGGTCACTGCAGAGCCACACTCGCCCACAAGGGGGTGCTCAGGAGGTAACAGTGACACTTCCACACTGCCTCTCTCCTCTTGCTGGACCTCAGAACAAGTGTATGTATTTTTGTTGCATAATTCAGCATCTCCTCCCTTTTATCCCGGCCTGTTCTTCTTGAGCACACTATACCCTTCTATTATGATATTCCAGTTATGAGATTTATCCCACCAAGTCTCTGTGATGTCAATTGTCATTTAGCTTATGGACTAATACTTCCAGTTCTTCCTGTTTATTTCCCGTGCTCTTTGCAATTGAGTGTAGACAACTAAGAGGTTGAGCAGATTCCCCTGCTCACTTCTCTCATTGCTCCTATTACCCTATAGTAATTTTCTATGTCACCCACCCCAGTTGCTAGCCCTCTGTTAAAGTCGCCCTTTTCATATACTTACCTGTGGGTTTTTGTCGTCTGCCACCTTTGAATCTAGTGTAAATCCCTCCTTAGTAGGCTGGTGAGTTGGTGTCTGAAGATGCTCTTCTCCTTTGTGGTTAGGTGGACCCCTTCTCTTCCCAGCAATCCTTCTTCGCGGAACAGCATCCCATGGTCAAGGACGCCAAAGTCCTCCCAGCTACACCATCATCGTAGTCGTGCATTCATCTCCAGGATGTGCATGTCCCTGCCTGGGCCCTTACCCTCAGCTGGGAAGATGGATGAGAACACACCCTCACCCCTCACTCCTTCACCCTCACTCCCACAGCCCTGTAGTCATTACTGATCTGCTCAAGGTCATACTTGGCAGTATCGTTAGTGTCCACGTGGGTGAGCAGCATGGGATAGTGGCTGCAAGCCTCCCAGCACTGGGGGCAGATGGTTCTTCCTCAGCCATTGGAGTCTGGTCTTCTCCTTCTGTTGCCAGTGCAGCACATGAGTTCTTGACAGCGATGGACAGGGGACCTATGTGGTGGTGGTGGTGGGTGGAGTACGGTTTACTGCTTGATATGGCCAGCAGCCAATCACTCCCGTGACGATCAGACATTCCTCTTCTTCCTCTGGTGCTGCTGGAGTCTGCTCCCAGCTAGCAACCTCTGTCCCAGATGTTTCCACATGCCTCCTACATGTGGCTACACAGACGAGCCACCTCCTTCTGCAGCTCTCACCTGCTTCACTAGGGACTCCACCAACAGACATGCTTGTGCTGGATAGTTCCCCCTGCCTGGTTTCTTTGGCAGGGACATGCAGACTACTTTCCCACCAAGTCAAGACCAGGGCCTGGGCAGAAGCCCCCAGGATCAGGATGCCTCTGTGGCAGGGGCCCCCACAGATTCAAGCAGAGGATGATGTACCAGTGGCGTTGGTGATGTGCCATGTTCCTCATTGCGGGTTCTTTCTTGTAGAGCAGGAAGGGGGTGCTACAACACAAACCCACACTCTATCTCCCTGCCTTCCCCCGCTGGCAGCCTCCCTTAATCTCACTGGGAACTGGCATGCTTTTTAAAGCCTGAGCCACACACAGCTGGAATGGGTAACTCAACCGCTCCTACTCAGTTGTGCCTCTAATTGCTGTTACTTTAGTGTACACTGCATCTTACAAACTATATGTCATAAAAGCCATTCTATTAACTCTGTCATCTGAACCCGAATGGATTGAACTGAAGATGTCACCAGCAGTCAGGCGGTGAGTTCTGCTGTTAGTTACACCTGTTATCTCCATTGCAGGCACAAATGACCATACCCATTCATTGCTATTTTTGAGCAGGGATTTGGGTGGGTGGGTGGGAATGGAGGTTAGTTTTGCTGAAAGTTAAAAATGGAGCCCTTGTTCACCTTTTGCTTTCTCTTGTGCACTGACTGAACATCACCCTCTTTTAATGTATACAATAAATGTAGCTGAAGTAGCAAAACCCCCTGGAGCAAACTGTTTTGTGAGCTGTTAAATTAGCTTCTTCAGCTGACCTGAGACATTGACCCTATTTGTATACCCGAACTTCTGCTCCAGTTTGTTAGAATCACCTTTGATCTGAAGAGAGATTCTTTTCTTCATTTCCAAGGTGCTTTCACATCACGCATTTAAGAGTCCCTTTAGCAGATACGCTTAGCCATGCCCTTTCACTCCAAATGATTCGCCACAGGACATGGTTCTTACATTAATGGGGAGTTTCCAGAAAACTTGCTATGCTAAGTCTACTCTCTGTCTCTCAAAAACACAGTCACTGGATTAAATTCTGCTCTTGGTTATAAGTACCTGACCCCTCTACAGTTAGACTCAAATTCAAATGTAGCATAAGCAAATATACCTCTATTAACTTGCTCTGGCTCTGAATTTGGCTCAATATCTGTTCTAAATGAACCACAGGATACAAAATTATCTAACATAAAGAAATTAAATTACACTGTAATCAACAGTCTCAAACAGATCCAAGGTTTTCAATGCTTCTATTTTTTTTTGCATCTATCCCAGTTCCTATGTCACCATAATATAGGAGTAGATTGCTCACAGGTAGATTGTGATTTTTCTTGTGCAGTTTATGTCCAGTTTTGGGTTTGTTTGTTACTTTATGGGTGGCTGATGGACAATTCGTGTTGAGCATTCAATGCTCAACTCCTGAAATTTGTCTCCTTGCACAGTCACCATATGGTGGCTTCTGCAAGGAGGAGCTTTGCTTCTCTTTAATGCATGACTGAAAGGTGCTTAGATAGTATGATGATGAAGATGGCATAAGAAGAATAGGATAGAAATTTTCATGGTCTAGCTGTCTTCCCAGGTCTGTTTCACAGTGTGAAAGACTGACAATTGCCTGCAATATCCTAAATGAATGTTATTAAGTTAAAGCTTTTTGAATTAGGGTTAACACCTTTGGGGAACATTGTATTAAAAATTCAATTGTGTCTGTGTTGTTGTTGCAGTTCATGTACCTTCTCTAAGAGGAAGCAGGGATGCTAGTGTACTACCTCCATTACCAATTCTCTGAGGCCACATATACTGGAGGCCACATATACTCCATTACCATACCTCTGGAGAGGTGCACATATACTAATTCAGACAGGATTATCCAAGGACCAACAGCCAAAGCAAGGTTCCCTTTGGATAAATAGCCGTGTTTTAATCTGGCTCAAAGCCTTTTTCCTGATCCAACAAATGGACAGGACCCCAAGTCTTTGGGCGGCCCCAATCCTTCGGGTTGGGTTGGAAGGACTGGGTGCTTCTTCTGAGCTGAAGTGGTGATAAACTGGAACTACAAGGCAACCCAAAGAGAGTTGGGGGTTCATTAGGGTTTTTTTTTCTGGGAAAAAGCATCAAGAAAAAAGACAGGGGAAAATATGAACAGAGCTGGAGAAAAATCAACTAATTGAGTTATGCAGAGAAAGGGAGATCTGCCCAGAAGACAGAGAACTTCCAGCCTGCTGGGAGGGGTCCAGTAAATGGGGCAGGTCTTGTTAAGAGTAACAAGAAGGGTTTCTTCAGTTATGTTAGCAACAAGAAGAAAGTCAAGGAAAGTGTGGACCCGTTACTGACTGAGGGGGCAACCTAGTGACAGAGGATGTGGAAAAAGCTAATGTACTCAACGCCTTTTTTGCCTCTGTCTTCACGAACAAGGTCAGATCCCAGACTACTGCACTGGGCAGCACAGCATGGGGAGGAGGTGACCAGCCCTTTGTGGAGAAAGAAGTGGTTCAGGACTATTTAGAAAAGCTGGACATGCACAAGTCCATGGGGCCGGATGCATTGCATCTGAGAGTGCTAAAGGAGTTGGCGGATGTGATTGCAGAGCCATTGGCCATTATCTTTGAAAACTCATGGCGAGCGGGGGAAGTCCCGGACGACTGGAAAAAGGCTAAAGTAGTGCCCATCTTTTAAAAAAGGGAAGAAGGAGGATCCTGGGAACTACAGACCAGTCAGCCTCACGTCAGTCCCTGGAAAAATCATGGAGCAGGTCCTCAAGGAATCAATTCTGAAGCACTTAGAGGAGAGGAAAGTGATCAGGAACAGTCAGCATGGATTCACCAAGGGCAAGTCATGCCTGACTAATCTAATTGCCTTCTATGACAAGATAACTGGTTCTGTGGATGAAGGGAAAGCAGTGGACGTGTTGTTCCTTGACTTTAGCAAAACTTTTGACACTGTCTCCCACAGTATTCTTGCCAGCAAGTTAAAGACGTATGGGCTGGATGAATGGACTATAAGGTGGATAGAAAGCTGGCTAGATTGTCGGGCTCAACAGGTAGTGATCAATGGCTCCATGTCTAGTTGGCAGCTGGTATCAAGCAGAGTGCCCCAAGGGTCGGTCCTGGGGCCGGTTTTGTTCAATATCTTCCTTAATGATCTGGAGGATGGTGTGGATTGCACCCTCAGCAAGTTTGCAGATGACACTAAACTGGGAGGAGAGGTAGATACACTGGAGGGTAGGGGTAGGATACAGAGGGACCTAGACAAATTGGAGGATTGGGCCAAAAGAAATCTGATGAGGTTCAACAAGGACAAGTGCAGAGTCCTGCACTTAGGACGGAAGAATCCCATGCACCACTACAGACTAGGGACCGAATGGCTCGGCAGCAGTTCTGCAGAAAACCTAGGGGTTACAGTGGACGAGAAACTGGATATGAGTCAACAACGTGCCCTTGTTGCCAAGAAGGCCAATGGCATTTTGGGATGTATAAGTAGGGGCATTGCCAGCAGATCGAGGGACGTGATCATTCCCCTCTATTCGACACTGGTGGGGCCTCATCTGGAGTACTGTGTCCAGTTTTGGGCCTCACACTGCAAGAAGGATGTGGAAAAATTGGAAAGAGTCCAGCGGAGGGCAACAAAAATGATTAGGAGACTGGAACACATGAGTTATGAGGAGAGGCTGAGGGAACTGGGATTGTTTAGTCTGCGGAAGAGAAGAATGAGGGGGGATTTGATAGCTGCTTTCAACTACCTGAAAGGGGGTTCCGAAGAGGATGGCTCTAGACTGTTCTCAGTGGTAGCAGATGGTAGAACAAGGAGTAATGGTCTCAAGTTGCAGTGGGGGAGATTTAGGTTGGATATTAGGAAAAACTTTTTCACTAGGAGGGTGGTGAAACACTGGAATGTGTTACCTAGGGAGGTGGTGGAATCTCCTTCCTTAGAAGTTTTTAAGGTCAGGCTTGACAAAGCCCTGGCTGGGATGATTTAATTGGGGACCAGCCCTGCTTTAAGTAGGGGGTTGGACTAGATGACCTCCTGAGGTCCCTTCCGACCCTGATATTCTATGATTCTATGAGGCAACATTCTGGAGGGAAGCAGGGAAGAGGCTGACAGAGGCAGGAACTAGGCTGTGTAGGCCAGGCACACCACTGCAACAAGAGTGATAGACAACTCACCAGCTGGAGCAGGATACAGGTGCAGCTCCCTGAACTGTGACACACAGTTCCCACGTCCCTCTGCTCTGACAAGAGAACAGGAACGCGGGATCCATACTGGTTAATATAATGACACAAATGCTTCAGCAAGTTCTTTAACATCTTCTTGCACTGTGAGCAAATTGAGATGTTTTATTTTCCTTACTACTCCCTTGAGCCTTAATTGCTTGATTAGAGGCCTGCTGGCTTTGATGTCACATTTAAAATACCTTTGGTTGGAGTAGCTACATAGCTGTTCAAAGTAAGTGTTTGGGATGATGGAAACTCAAGTTTGTGGTGTTTTGGTTGTGTTTTTTGTTGTGCTGTGACCCTTAGATGGTCTCCACCATTCACGTTTTCTGGTTAAGTTTTTGCTGAAGGGCATCACTTAGTGAAATTATAGATTAAATATCAGAGACCAGGGCATGTTCTGAAGCTGAGCTAGAAAAGATATTATTCTCTGCCACACAGTGAGAAAGACTCTTTGTGCAGAGAGTGTAGAGCAGGGTAATCCTCTGGCTGGCTGTGAGACATTTTGTTTACATTGACCATCCGCAGGCACGGCCCCCTGCGGCTCCCAGTGGGCACAGTTCACCGTTCCTAGCAAATGGGAGCTGCGGGAAGCAGCGGCCGGCATGTCCCTGCAGCCCGTGCCGCTTCCCGCATCTCCCATTGGCCGGAAATGGTGAACCGCGGCCACTGGGAGCTGCGGGAGGCCATGCCTGTGGATGGTCAATGTAAACCAAATGTCTCATGTTCCTCTAGTGGATTACCCTGATGGGCCGCATGCTGAATGTTGTTGACCCCTGTGTAGAGTCTGAGGCAAGGACTCATTGAGTGAAATGGACTTTGAATCAGGGTGATCAGTACTGGGTTCCACATCTATCCTACCTTTGTGCTATCCTGCATAACTGGGTTGCCAACCCTTCAGTTTTGCCAGGAGTCTCCCAGAATCGGGATCTATCTCCTGGAGGCTACTGAAGCCAAACCGGGAGATTTTAGGTCTAAAAGTCTGGCAGCGCAGTGGGCCTAAGGCAGGCTCCCTGCCTTCCCTGGCTCCAGGCGACTCCTGGAACTGGCCAGCACATCTCTGCGGCCCCTGGGGGAGGGGAGGGGGGTGCCGCGTGCGGCCCCCACCCCGAGTGCTGACTCCGCAGCTCCCATTGGTACGTGCCGGCCACTTCCGGGAACCGTGCGGAGCCTGGCCAGGTGGGTAGCCTGCCTTAGCCCCACTGCGCCACTAACTGGGAGTCGCCCGAAGTAAGCGCCTCCCAGCCAGAAGCCTGCGCCCCTTACCCCCTCCTGCACCCACACTCCCTCCCAGAGCCCGCACCCCTCACATTCTCCCACACCCCAACCCCCTGCCCCAACCCAGAGCCCCCTTCTGCACCCAAACTCCCTCTCAGAGCCCACTCCCCCTCCCCCTCCTGCACCCCAACCTACTGCCCCAGCCCTGAGCCCCCTCCTGCACCCAAAATCCCTCCCAGAGCTTGCACCCCACACTCCCTCCTTCATCCCAACCCCCTGCCTCAGGCTCAGCCCAGAGCCCCCTCCTACACTATGAATCCCTTGGCCCCTGACCAGAGGCCACATTCCCTCCCGTACCCCCAACCCCCTGCCCCAGCCCAGTGAAACTGAGTGAGGGTTGGGGAGAGTGAGCAACAGAGGGAGAGGGAATGTAGTGAGTGGGCAGGGCCTCATGGAAGGGGTGGGGCTAGGGTGTCTGGGTTTGTGTGATTAGACAGTTGGCAACCCTATGCACAAGACTCTGAGAAATGCCCATTCCACATATGGGGAAAGCATACAGTAGCTGCCAGCTTGTGAAGTGTTTGAGGCAGCTGTAGGAAAGAACATGAATAATTCATCTTCTCTGTGAAAAATCACTGGCAATATTTCAATCCTAGCAATTGCTTTACTTGGTCAAGGCTGTCTTTGACAAGAAGAGGGCTTGAAACTTAGGCCAACATTTTCTAACTTGCATGCCTGAAGAAATTAGGGACATAAATCCATGTTTTGGGCCCCAAATCCAACGGGCTGTGTATCATCCGCAGCTACTATCGACTTGGACACGAGCCAGGTGCATGCTTCAACACCTGGAAATCAAAAAGTCAAAATTGTCAAAGAAAGATGAAAAGTGCCAAATTCAGGGTGTAGCCAATCGGAAAACAGCAATTGTGTCAAGTGTGCCAAAGCTCTTTCCTATTTACATTCATGATAAAATAACCTAGGAATCCTTTAAATAAAAAGTCTCAATTGACCACCACAAGTCATATCTGTAATTGCAAGATTGCAATAAAATATATGATCACAGGTACCTAGGCAACCATTAATTCTTAGGTCAGGAATTAAAACTGTTTTTTTCCCCCCAGTGTAATAGCCACTTTATGGTAGCATAAAATATATTCTTGGTAGTAGTACAAAGTATTCTGCAGAAGAGATTATTTGATTATGTGCTGTATCCTAATCCATCCAGACAATGCATGTGAGACATGAAATAATCACGAACCTAGAAACACTGTATGGAGTACCTTTCAGTACAGTCATAACCCCTGAAATGGCAATCAAACCTGTGCAACATGACTTTAGGCTAGCCAATGATGAAGAGGAAAAAATTCTCAAGATTCAGTGCGACCTGTAAGAAAAATACATGTATCCAGGCAGATAATCATTATTAAAATATCACATTTGTTTGTGATGGGAAATGGAATCTTGAAAGCCAAGTACAAATCAGGATCACAACCACTGGATTCAGTGTAGGTCGTCAGTCAGCGCGCATTAAAATTAAAGGAGTCAGCCAATTTGGCTAAAGTCAAAACAAAGGAGAATCTTCTCCCATCCTTTTAACTGAACCGAACCGAGCTTTTCCTGAAGTGCAGCAGCAGTCGGAACAACTGTGTAAAATGAGTGGTGGTTGCAGTCAGGATCAAGACTCTACTGGGGTTGAACACAAACTAAGGCTATATCTACACTACAGAGGCACAGCTGCAACTATGCCGCTGTAACAGAGATGCTTCCTACATCGCCGGAAGGGGTTTTCCCATCAATGTAGTTAATCCACCTCTCCGAGAGGCAAGAGTGAGGTCAGTGAAAGAATTCCTCTGTTGACCTAGCTGTGTCTATGTGGGATGAGGAGTTAGGTCGACCTAACCACAGCAGTCAGGGCACTAAGTTTTTCACAGCCCTGAGCAAGGTAGCTAAGACAATCTCATTTAAAAGTGTCAACCAAGCCTGGGTAAGAGAGATTCCCAGTCCCAAAGAGGCTATCCTGTGGGACTGTTTGTCCGGGTACAAGTAATGCAGCAGCCACACAGGCATTGCACTGGTGGAACAATGCCAGTCACAGTCTTCTGTCATTCAGGGAGATGGTTTAACTTGACTGGAAAAAAGTCAGGCTTTTACCAGGAGGACTCACAATTCAGTGTGGTCACAGACAAGGACATGCTGAGATAAGGCAAGTTTTGCTGGAGAAATTTTGTAGTGTAGACCAGACCTGGGGCACCAACTCAACCACGCACTTAAGTGCAAACAACAGAACTATTATAGCCCATATTTCACAGATGGGGAACTGAGGCACAGAGATGAAGTCATCTGCCCAAAGTCTCACAGCTTCTGGGGCCAAGCAAGGTATTGAATACAAGTGCCATAACCGCAAGATCATCCTTCCTATCTACTCTGAATAAGTTAGAGGTTTAAATAACTTTGGTGTGAATGCCTCTGCAATCCCCCATTGTGCTGTGGCTGGAATCAGAAATGCTGTCATACCTCAAACAGGTAGTTCTGGCTCAAGTGCAAAGAAGAAATGTGAAAAATATTCTAGTCCAATTTTGCATACCAAAGAGAGTTGAATAGCCTGGATTAGGTTCAGATAAGCATCCATTTTGGGGTGTTATCCAAGCCTAATATGCAAACCACTTGTGTTTCTCCCATGGGTAATCAAAATGCAAAGTTTGACAGTTCTTTGTTTGCAAAGAACATAATTAACACAATAGAAATCTTAGTTTAAAACACTGTCTACGGGGCTGAGCATTTTAGAGAATTAACAGAACACTGAATTTCTGCAACTAACACTTTGGTTTCCATTTCATGGGGGATTTTTTTTAAGCTATAGCAATCAAATATCAGTTTATAGACTTGGCAAGAACTAATAGGGCTCTACTTTTTTTTTTTTTTACCTTGTATTTGTTAAAATTCTCTGAATAAAGTTTAATTTACTTGGCAAATATTTATTATTGTTTCACCTGCCTTGAAATGGGAACTGTAGGCACTTTGATAAATGAACTGGAAAGTTGTGTAGTTCGGCAATGACTTCTATAAATCTCTGTATCCACTGGTGAAATTCCATTTTGTAATTTCTGGCAGCAGTATTTCTCCAGGAACCATAACACATACCCCCTACAACTCCTGTAGCAACAACACATTAATAGGACTATTAGTCTTTTCTCCCCAGATGTAGAGAACACCAGTGTCACTAAGTTGTGCTAAATGGGAGTACAAGCCTTTTCTACATGGAAGCCAACAGGTTCTGGATTGCAGAATAAAATGCAGGAGAGAGAATTAGGAATGAAATGTAATGAAAAATGTCTGGTCAATTCTCCAATCAATCGACATACATTCTCCTGAGAGAGATTTTTTTTCATGTAAGGGGCTCAAAATGCCACTTGTCTGTACAGTGATGGGGGTGGGTGGGTTATGGATCAGCGTTCATGTTGTGCTCCCCATCAGAACCCAGCCCAAACTGGGGAAGCTAATGATCCAACCAGCGGAACAAATTCCGTGATGAATCCTGGTCATATGCCACCTGAGGCATGTTGCCCAGATGCTAAGAAGAAGCAGAGTGACCATTTAGACACCTTAAATTGTGAAAACCTGGCCACAGAAGTACAGGTGAGATCTCAGCTGTAATCAAAGTGGATCCAGAAAATAGGTTCTTTCTGGTCTGGGATCTAACCTGGAACCAAAACCACAGCAGGGAGTTGAGGCCAATGTATAACGATCAACCTCCCAAAATGTGAATGCTGTTTAGGGGTTCTGGATTTGGCTGATCACTACTCTGTACCCTACCTGCACAATGTTGGTGGTGCTTTATTCCTGCTTCATCACTTCAGGGCTTGTTTAAAGGCAACACAATTTCCAGCTTCTAGCTTGGTTTGCAAGTATCAGTGTTAAGTATTGAAACGTCCTCAGTGGTCAGAGCTGTAGATCTCTTTCATATTTAAACCCTGCCTGCAACAAATACATGCATTTTAGTACTCTTAGTATAGGTGCAATGTGCCTCAGTCGGCATGTGACCTGGATTCATCACCGAATTTGGTCCACTGGTTGAATCATTATCTTCCCCAGCTTGGGCCAGGTACTGACAGGGAATGCAACATGAATGCTGATCCATGCCCCCTTTCTAGTTCTGATAATTACAGAAACTATTCTGAAGTTGATGGTTGCAGCCATTCTTTAGTCACTGATCCATAACTGCATGGCTGGATTTTTTCCCCCATTGACATATGGGTCCTGATTCACAGTTGTCATTGGAGTTTCCCACTCTTGTGCCTGCCACTGCATGACTGGAGCTATGCAGTAATGAATCAAAACCCTGAACTCTGTGTGGCTCCAGTAGATCTTGGCTAATCAGAGCAGAGTGATTTATATGAAGACTCTAGATATTTCTCGGTAATGCTAGATTCCTGTGTACCAGTGCAGAGCTGGGGTCCCCACAAACATTTGTTTCTCTAAAGTTGATGTTAAAGCCCTCGGTCCAGGTACACAAAGGGACCCCCACATTGCAACATTGAATGCCTAGCTACTCAGTGGAACCCACACACCTGAGAGGCAGGAAATCCCTGTTCAGATCCTAGATGAATAGCCTCATTCCTGGGCTAAAAGTTATAAGGGAGGCCTTCTGTCTCTCCCTCTGCTGTGTTATGTGGGGTTAGGTGTGTTCTGAGCATGCCTACCAAATCGGGCGCCACAGGTGAAATAGGCCAAGCAATGCCTGTTTTCACTTGATCTAAGGCTCGTGCTGGAGCGCAGTGCCAGGCACCTGCCTGAGACAGCAGTGCTCATGCCCATAAGTGCGTAGGAGGCTTTTACAGCCGAAGTTCAGGCACTGAGAGAGTTTAGTCACCTACAGGATTAGGCAGCGGCAAAGTGCTTTTTGTGGATCACAGCGGTGCCTGTAGCTTGGAACTGTGTGTGCTACAACTCCTAGGGAGCTCTATTAACATCCCCCTTTTCCATGTCAATGTTCTTTAGAATCTGGTTGAACACATTTTTGGAAAGCATAACTTACGGTTGCACATGCAAATGACAGAGAAGATATGCTAATAAACTTCAAAGATGGACTGCACGGGCCTGGATTTATGAGCTGCATGCACAGTTTTATGCTATATCTTCATAAATTTTACTGGGTTATGTGCATAAGCAAATGACAAGACTGTCTGCAAGTATAGCAACATTCAGTGCTTCTATTTCTTTGCTTTGACAATGGGAGAAATTCTCACCTCTAAAATCCTTTGTCCCCTGAGTAATTTCAAAGGGGGCCAATGCCATCTGAGGCAAAATTTAGTTTCTAGTACTAGATTATTTTCACTTTTGGACCTATCAGTGTAAGAGGTGGGATGAAAATGAAACCTCAGATCCAAACCCCTTCATATGTTAGGATAGGGAAAGTGGGACTCAAATCCATGAATTCATGCATTGCACTACAGTTTTGATTCTGGATCCTATCCAAAAGCAGAAGAGGTCTATTTTCTGTTTCTGGTTCACATTTAGCCACTCTCAGGGCAGTGGGTAATCTTACATGAGCCGCAACACTCAAAACAGCAGAAAACATGTGAGATCAACTGACTTTATTAAAGTGATGCCATTTGGGGCTAAAATCGCACGAGGAGGGTTCAAAAGGGTTGAGTGCCATTGAATCCAAACCCAAAGTCTAACCCTGAACACTACCCTAAATCATATCCTGATCTAAACTACACCTCCTTGGTTCATCTCTAATCAGTATCAGTGAAAAACAATCTTTAACATTTCTGCCAGGCCCGTTTAGTTGGGGAAAGGTTTGGCCAATGTCCCAAAGCTCATTTGAAGTACTTTGGTCTGGAAATCATGCTGGAAAGCTCCCAAGATCCAACGTCTTAGGGAGATTTTCAAATACTCCCTAGTTTCCTCTTCCAGGAATTGCTAACAAAAGTAGGGGAAAAAAGCTTCCTCAAGCTACCTCTGTCTCAGAAGAGGTTCGGGGTTGTTTGGCTCTTTGGTTTTTTGTTTTGAGGTATGGACAATGCTGTCCAAACAAGTTATTCATTTTCCAGATTTTCATGTAAAAACATAGGTGTTCCCTGAAAATCCTCTCTAGTTTGGGTGTGGAACAAAAAGTATTAAATAACAGAAACAATTGCTGAGTTGCTTAGCTGGAAAATTGGATGCTAATATAACTCCTTTTTACTACGGGTCCTTATACCAACTTATCTGCACAGCAGTGCCTACCATTTCCCACTGTCCTCACAATGGTATATTGATACACTGGTACCCTGCAGGGGTCTATCAG
This sequence comes from Caretta caretta, assembly GCF_965140235.1. Lineage (NCBI taxonomy): Eukaryota > Metazoa > Chordata > Testudines > Cheloniidae > Caretta > Caretta caretta. The sequence continues at coordinate 14,694,200 of NC_134209.1, forward strand.
ATGTACTAGCTGCCATATCTGAGGCAGGATGTTTGGCTGTTACAAAGCAAGAAACACTGATTCTACTTTATGTGCTATTTTAAATGTTCTTTTAAAAAATCCTATGGTTTTGATATTTGAACAAAAAGGAAATCGCTTTCCAATGCCCCAATCTTACACATACTTAGGCAAATACCTTTACTCATGTGACCAGTTCCTCAAACAAATGGGGTTGCTTCTATAGATAAAAGTACTCATGCTGAAGGCATACAGAGTAGAGCTCAATGCTGCAGTTCAAAGGTAGGCAGGCCATTGCACATCCACCATATTCCACTGAAACCTGTGGGTCTCCATGGCAGTGGGCCATTAACTAGGCACTGATCTGGCAATGTGCACCATCAAAGAATGGGCCCTTTTATTTAAGCCTGGCATTACACTGAGTCACTTCCCTACACTGGGTCTGAATTTGTTTCACTATGTTGTGGTGTTCACAGTATTCTGTGCCCTGAAATCCCAGAAAAATGTTTTCTTCCTGTAATTGTACAGTCTTGGTATATGACTGATAATATCCACTCTGGCTTATGGTAAGTAAGTTGGTGCTAACGTCATGCTGCACTTACTTTCACATGAAAATGTGTTTCAAGAAAAACTGTTCTCATTCATAAGTGTTTTAACCTTAGCTCTTCCTATACATTCACAAGTGGAACTACAGCCTGATAATTGTATTGTGAATAAGCGAATATCTTCTAAAGTCTTATTCCTGATTTTTTCGTTTATGTCTAAACTTGCCACCTCTTTTTAGGAAATTAGTTTCTATTCAACAACTATTTTAACTTTGCAGGATCCGTATAAAGCCATAGTAGCTCTCCAAGGCTAAGACATCTCTGTAGAAATTGTTTCAGCTTAATAAATAACTTTCAATCAAGTGATTAATCTTCTGATTATTTTTAATTACAATTTGCTAAATGTATATTCCTTCCACTCCTACAGTCGGTAATACATTATTTATGCACTTAGAAGTATCCGACTTGCAGGCTTGACAAATGCTTTACTCTGAATGACTAAATAATCTATCACATTGTCTAGTATGGAAAGGACAAAGCGTAAGGGAAGCCTAATAAATTAACAACAGTGTCTGTGTACAGGGGGAAATTAAACAAATTAAATTAAAATTTCAGTGCACACATGACTAAGCAGAAGAGTATTCCCAGTGCACCAGAGGTTAACAATAAACTGCAGGGAATCTGATATGTAAATTGCTGCTTGCTTCAGAATGCCTGAGTTTTTTAAATTTTTCAAGCAAAGCTTAAGTTATATCCTTGTTGCTCTGGTCATTCAATGGGAGCAACACACAGAATGAGAGCCCCATCCCCATTCTACTTCTCCATCTACTTATCACTATTAGGTCTGAAACAGCCCTTCTCCCTCAAGCCTCTACTAGTTGTATAACATGCACTTTGACAATGGATAACTGCAATTGATAACTGTATTCTAGGACCTCTTTGCAGGGCAACTGAAATGCAGCAAAGACCCAACACTGAGAATTTCCAGCAAGTGATCATCACAGCCAGGGCAATGCAATTCAGAGAGGAAGCATGTTCTTCATTCTATACAGAGGCCACAAGGGCTGCATATTGTATGTGATGTACAAGACTGCCATCTTTCTAGAGGAGAAGGTGGAGGGAATGCAAACACACACCTGGGAGTTACTGACAGAATCAAAGAGTAGGTAAATTGGTTGCAACAGAAGGATGAACCTGCCTAAGATAGTTATGGATGAAAGAAACATGAAAGAATACAACAGCTAGGAAAAGTAATGAGACAAGGAACATGGCTATGGGACTTTTCAACCTAGTCTCCCACAGGGGTCACTGTGCCCTCAAGGAGGAGAACTGAGCAAAGATAAATAGTCCACCAGTGACAGTCTGAATTTGAGTAGCTTCACCTTCCAGCCATTAGATCTCCTTATGCCTTTCTGCTGGACTCAAGAGCCCTCTACTACTTCTCGGGAAGAGGAGGTGGATAAAGCATTTCTGGAACAAATAACAAAAATATCCAGAACACAAGATCTGATAGTAATGGGGACTTTACTAACCCAGACATCTGTTGGAAAGTCATATGGCAAAACACAAAATTTCCAGTAAATTCTTGGAATGTATTGGGATCACCTTTTTGTTTCAGAAAGCAGAGAAGTTACTGGGGGGCAGCCATTTTTAGCTTGATTCTGACCAACTGGGAGGAAATGGTAGCAAATCTGAAGGTGGAAGGCAATTTGGGTGAAAGCGATAATGAAATGAGAGATTTCAAGATCGTAAGGAAAGGAAGGAGTGAAAGCAGCCCAAGAAAGAATCCAATGCACCACTACAGACTAGGGACCGAATGGCTCGGCAGCAATTCTGCAGAAAAGGACCTAGGGGTTATAGTGGACGAGAAGCTGGATATGAGTCAACAGTGTGCCCTTGTTGCCAAGAAGGCCAATGGCATTTTGGGATGTATAAGTAGGGGCATTGCCAGCAGATCGAGAGACGCGATCGTTCCCCTCTATTCATTGGTGAGGCCTCATCTGGAGTACTGTGTCCAGTTTTGGGCCCCACACTTCAAGAAGGATGTGGATAAATTGGAAAGAGTCCAGCGAAGGGAAACAAAAGTGATTAGGGGACTGGAACACATGAGTTATGAGGAGAGGCTGAGGGAACTGGGGATGTTTAGTCTTCAGAAGAGAAGAATGAGGGGGGATTTGATAGCTGCTTTCAACTACCTGAAAGGGGGTTCCAAAGAGGATGGCTCTAGATTGTTCTCAGTGGTAGCAGATGACAGAACAAGGAGTAATGGTCTCAAGTTGCAGTGGGGGAGATTTAGGTTGGATATTAGGAAAAACTTTTTCACGACGAGGGTGGTGAAACACTGGAATGCGTTACCTAGGGAGGTGGTGGAATCTCCTTCCCTAGAAGTTTTTAAAGTCAGGCTTGACAAAGCCCTGGCTGGGATGATTTAGTCGGGGATCGGTCCTGCTTTGAGCAGGGGGTTGGACTAGATGACCTCCTGAGGTCCCTTCCAACCCTGATATTCTATGATTCTATGAAAGACAATGGAGTTCCAAAAAACAACAACAACAAAAACAACAAAAACCCAGACGTTAACAAATGCAGAGAACTGGTAGATAAGGTCTGAAGCAGGTGCGGGATCTTAGGGGAAAAGGAGTGCTGCAGAGCTGTCAGTTTCTCAAGAAATTTAAAGGTGCAACTGCAAACTATCCTGATGTGAAGGAATGAGAGGCAGAATAGTCACAGGTCAATATGGCTTCATCAGGAAAATCAAAAAGGAATCCTATAAAAAGTAGAAACAGGTGTCTGCATGGATGACCTGGGTTGCCCATGAGCCTCCAAGAATACTTGTTGAAACTGCAAGTTTGTGGTTGGGGGTAGGGGATGTTCTGCAAGGAGCATCCCCCAGCCTGCTACCCAACCCCTCTCCCAAGCCTGAGTTTTTCTATAAGAGGAGCAATTAATCTCTTAATGCTCCAGGTCCATTCCTCCCCATGGAAGCAGGTACTCCACTTTTTAGAAAGAGAAATCACTGGAGTCAGAGATTGCAAGAATGAGGCTGGGTTGGTTCTATAAAGATCTAGATCCCGTTCTATAAAGATCTAGACTGTATTGGACCCACTGTCCAACTAAAGCAGCCTGCCTTTGAGAGGGCCAACATTTGCTGCTCCAGAGAAAGGTGCCCAAAAGCCTGCAGTGCTGGGATAACCCACCCCCAGGGAAATATTTCCTCCCAGCTCCCCCTAGCTGGAGGTTGGCTTGTGCCCAGAAGCTTGACAGTTTAAAAAATCAAGAGTTTTGGAAAGGATACAATATTTAGTATAACTACTCTGGACAGTCTTGTTATCCAGTGGGCCCCAACCTTTTCCTGAACTCTTTTTTTTATTGGCCCCAATGGTACCTTGTGGCAATGAATTCCAGAGGCTAAGTGTGCCTTATGTGAAGAAGCACTTCCTTGTAACTGTTCTGAACTGGCCACCTTTCAATCCCATGGAGTGTTTCCTTGTTCTCCTATTATGAAAAAAGTAAACAGCTGGGCTCATTCCACCTTCCTTAGCAGTCATTATTGTGCATATTTTTAGAGCAGATACAAATAAGAGGGGACAGGCTAAAGTAAACACTCCTGATCCTTTCCAGTCTCTCTTATCCCCTTTGCTTGTCTTTGCACTCCTTCTATTTCTGCTATAGCCTCTCCCAGATGGGGTGACCAAGAAGGATTTGATACAGAGTGCTGTTATGCCTTGCCCTTCACTAAGCCCTGTTCTGGTACACCTGCACCAGGAAGGGATAGCGGTGGGGAAATAATCCTCTCCCATTATAGGTGGTAAGGAGATGTAAAGAGTCTGGGCCAGGACTTCCTCCCACCCATCCTTTTGCTAGTTCTGCTTTGCAGGATCCCAAAAGAAAAGCTGCAAGGTCAGCCAGCTAATGTGATAAACCATTCCATCAGCCAGATTTCTTTACGTTGTGAAAAGCAAATCCCCCCATATACGGCCCAAACTGCAGTGAGCATCAATGCTTATATTATAGCACTACCAAATCAGACTATTGTAATTTAAACAGCGATTCCCTTCTGACAGCTCAACACAAGATTGGTTCCTTCACCAAAGAGCCATCTGTCCATGGCATGTATATGGCCCTCTATTACGGAGCACCTCACATCACCGCTCCAGACTAGGGACCGAATGGCTAGGCAGCAATTCTGCAGAAAAGGACCTAGGGGTTACAGTGGACGAGAAGCTGGATATGAGTCAACAATGTGCCCTTGTTGCCAAGAAGGCCAATGGCATTTTGGGATGTATAAGTAGGGGCATTGCCAGCAGATCGAGGGACGCGATCGTTCCCCTCTATTCATTGGTGAGGCCTCATCTGGAGTACTGTGTCCAGTTTTGGGCCCCACACTACAAGAAGGATGAGGAAAAATTGGAAAGTGTCCAGCAGAGGGCAACAAAAATGATTAGGGGGCTGGAACACATGACTTATGAGGAGAGGCTGAGGGAACTAGGATTGTTTAGTCTGCGGAAGAGAAGAATGAGGGGGGATTTGATAGCTGCTTTCAAATACCTGAAAGGGGATTCCAAAGAGGATGGATCTAGACTGTTCTCAGTGGTAGCAGATGACAGAACAAGGAGTAATGGTCTCAAGTTGCAGTGGGGGAGGTTTAGGTTGGATATTAGGAAAAACTTTTTCACTAGGAGGGTGGTGAAGCACTGGAATGCGTTACCTAGGGAGGTGGTGGAATCTCCTTCCTTAGAAGTTTTTAAGGTCAGGCTTGACAAAGCCTTGTCTGGGATGATTTAGTTGGGGATTGGTTCTGCTTTGAGCAAGGGGTTAGACTAGATGACCTCCTGAGGTCCCTTTCAACCCTGATATTCTATCATTCTATGATACTATGATCTTCTACAAATTTATCCTCTTACACCCTGGGAAGTAGGGAAGTGCTGTTATCCCCATTTTGGAGATGGCAACTAGGCAAAGAGATACCAAGGATGATATTTTCAGAAGTATCTTGGTGACTTCTGCAAGGTCACACTGGGAATCAAACCAGAGCAGGGAATCAAACCTGGATCCCAGGCCTAGGGCTATCTTGCCTCTGAACTAATCAACAAACAAAACAAAAAACATTCTTCCATTTGGCCCTGACCCATGAACTCTGCATTTAATGAACTAAACTCAAGGAATTTCCCCACCCCAAACCATCTTTCAAGGTGCACCCACATCTTGAACACTGTGTCGAGATTGGGTCACCCCATCTCAAAAAGGATATAGAACTGGAAAAGTTCAGAGAAAGGCAACAAACACGAATAAGGTTGATGAAACGGCTTCTTTGTGAGGAAGACTAAAAAGGTTAGGGCTGTTCAGCATAGGAAAGAGATGACTGGGGGGGATGTGATCGAGGTCTGTAATATCATTCGCGGTGTGAACAAAGTGACCAGAGAAGTGCTATTTACCCTTTTATAAAATACAAATACCAGCAGGAAAAGCAGGTACAACCTGTGCATTGCTATCCCGAACAGGGAGAAAATCAAAACTGACATTCTCCTCCTGCTGCCGGAGCTGCTGGCAGTGATCCAAGCAGCCACAATCCTTCCTGCAATGCCTTTCAGCCTCTCCTCAGGAGCTGCCAACCCTCCTCAAGCCACTGATTGGCCTCCCGCAGCTTCCCTCAGTCTCTCCTCAGGAGCTGCTGGGCCTCGGCAGGTTTCCATTCTCTCTGCTTCTGCTCTGTCAAGCCCACTGCCAAGCAGGCTCTCTCATTGCAGCTGCACAATGGTCAGGGGCAGCAGCCATGCATCCGTCCTCCCCTCTGCCTGCCCATCCTGATATCTGTGGGGCTGAACAGCTCACCCAGGCTTTGCAGGCGGGTGGGGGGCAGTTGGGACAGAGTGCTGTGAATTTCCCTGTGCCCCGATTCAGGAGCATGCAGTGGGTGTTTTTTCCCTGGGCATTGATTTTTACTCCATCCTAGAATCTGCGCTCATTCTGACTTTTCTGTAAGTACTGCCACCATAGTCTGCTGCGATTTCTAATGCGCCTGCCTTCCCTCATGGCCCTGCCACTTGGCCTCACAATGCTGGTTTTTATTTTAACACCCTTTCTGCCTGTGTCCCTGTGACCCTAAAAGGATCCGAGTGCCAGAGGGCAAGGGGCTCGCTGGTATCAGGTGATCAGTTTCAGCTGCCCTGACCAGTTCAGAGTACCCCAGTTCACTGACGTCAGTCTGTAGCTAATAGTTGCCATGCAATATCACTGGAAAACTAACTCCCTGATCAGTAATATTCTTGTGTGATGTATGTATGAGGTATGTATTAAAGGTTCTGGATACATGCTGGAAAAAAATGTGTGTAAACCAGCCACATCACGGGAGCTGATAATCAGGTCTGCCCTAGAAAGAGGAATGAGTTTGCTTCTCTGACCAGCCCTGCTGTCAGGCAGAAACAATTAAGGTCTGTTTACATATTAGGTAAAGAAAGCTGACAAGTGAGGGAAGAGAGAGAATCATAGAATATCAGGGTTGGAAGGGACATCAGGAGGTCATCTAATCCAACCCCCTGCTCAAAGCAGGACCAATCCCCAACTAAATCATCCCAGCCAGGGCTTTGTCAAGCCTGATCTTAAAAACTTCAAAGGAAGGAGGTTCCACCACCTCCCTAGGTAACGTATTCCAGTGCTTCACCACCCTCCTAGTGAAAAAGTTTTTCCTAATATCCAACCTAAACCTCCCCAACTGCAACTTGAGACCATTACTCCTCGTTCTGTCTTCTGCTACCACTGAGAACAGTCTAGAGCCATCCTCTTTGGAACCCCCTTTCAGGTAGTTGAAAGCAGCTCTCAAATCCCCCCTCATTCTTCTCTTCTGAAGACTAAACATCCCCAGTTCCCTCAGCTTCTCCTCATAACTCATGTGTTCCAGTCCCCTAATCATTTTTGTTACCCTCCGCTGGACTCTTTCCAAATTTTTTCACATCCTTCTTGTAGTGTGGGGCCCAAAACTGGACACAGTACTCCAGATGAGGCCTCACCAATGTCGAATAGAGGGGAATGATCACATCCCTCAATCTGCTGGCAGTGCCCCTACTTATACATCCCAAAATGCCATTGGCCTTCTTGGCAACAAGGGCACACTGTTGTCTCATATCCAGCTTCTCGTCCACTGTAACCCCTAGGTCCTTTTCTGCAGAACTGCTGCCTAGCCATTCGGTCCCTAGTCTGTAGCGGTGCATGGGGTTCTTCCGTCCTAAGTGCAGGACTCTGTACTTGCCCTTGTTGAACCTCAGATTTCTTTTGGCCCAATCCTCTAATTTGTCCCTACCCTCTAGCATATCTACCTCTCCCCCCCAGTTTAGTGTCATCTGCAAACTTGCTGAGGGCGCAATCCACACCATCCTCCAGATCATTAATGAAGATATTGAACAAAACTGCCCCCAGGACTGACCCTTGGGGCACTCCGCTTGATACCAGCTGCCGACTAGACATGGAGCCATTGATCACTACCCATTGAGCCCGACGATCTAGCCAGCTTTCTATCCACCTTATAGTCCATTCATCCAGCCCATACTTCTTTAACTTGCTGGCAAGAATACTGTGGAAGACCATGTCAAAGACTTTGCTAAAGTCAAGGAACAACACATCCACCGCTTTCCCCTCATCCACAGAGCCAGTTATCTCGTCATAGAAGGCAATTAGATTAGTCAGGCATGACTTGTCCTTGGTGAATCCATGCTGACTGTTCCTGATCACTTTCCTCTCGTGTAAGTGCTTCAGAACTGATTCCTTGAGGACCTGCTCCATGATTTTTCCAGGGACTGAGGTGAGGCTGACTGGCCTGTAATTCCCTGGATCCTCCTTCTTCCCTTTTTTAAAGATGGGCACTACATTAGCCTTTTTCCAGTCGTCCGGGACCTCCCCCGATTGCCATGCGTTTTCAAAGATAATGGCCAGTGCTCTGCAATCACATCCGCCAATTCCTTTAGCACTCTCGGACACAGTGCATCCAGCCCCATGGACTTGTGCCCATCCAGATTTTCTAAATAGTCCCGAACCACTTCTTTCTCCACAGAGCGCTGGTCACCTCCTCTTCATGTTGTGCTGCCCAGTGCAGTAGTCTGGGAGCTGACCTTGTTCGTGAAGACAGAGGCAAAAAAAGCACTGAGCACATTAGCTTTTTCCACATCCTCTGTCACTAGGTTGCCTCCCTCATTCAGTAAGGGGCCCACACTTTCCTTGACTTTCTTCTTGTTGCTAAACATACCTGAAGAAATCTTTCTTGTTATTCTTAACATCTCTTGCTAGCTGCAACTCCAGGTGTGATTTGGCCTTCCTGATTTCACTACTGCATGCCCGAGCAATATTTTTATTCTCCTTCCTGGTCATTTGTCCAATCTTCCACTTCTTGTAAGCTTCTTTTTTGTGTTTAAGATCAGCAAGGATTTCACTATTAAGCCAAGCTGGTCGCCTGCCATATTTACTATTCTTTCCAGACATCGGGATGGTTTTTCTCTGTAACCTCAATAAGGATTCTTTAAAATACAGCCAGCTCTCCTGGACTCCTTTCCCTCTCGTGTTATATTCTCCCAGGGGATCCTGCCCATAGGTTCCCTGAGGGAGTCAAAGTCTGCTTTTCTGAAGTCCAGGGTCCATATTCTGCTGCTCTCCTTTCTTCCTTGTATCAGGATCCTGAACTCGACCATCTCATGGTCACTGCCTCCCAGGTTCCCATCCACTTTTGCTTCCCCTACTAATTCTTCCCGGTTTGTGAGCAGCTGGTCAAGAAGAGCTCTGCCCCTAGTTGGTTCCTCCAGCACTTGCACCACAAAATTGTCCCCTACACTTTCCAAAAACTTCTTGGATTGTCTGTGCACTGCTGTATTGCTCTCCCAGCAGGTATCAGAGTGATTGAAGTCTCCCATGAGAACCAGGGCCTGCGATCTAGTAACTTCTGTTAGTTGCCGGAAGAAAGCCTCGTCCACCTCATCCCCTGGTCCGGTGGTCTATAGCAGACTCCCACCACGACATCACCCTTGTTGCTCACACTTCTAAACTTAATCCAGAGACTCAGGTTTTTCTGCAGTTTCATATCGGAGCTCTGAGCAGTCATACTGCTCTCTTACATACAATGCAACTCCCCCACCTTTTCTGCCCTGCCTGTGCTTCCTGAACAGTTTATATCCATCCATGACAGTACTCCAGTCATGTGAGTTATCCCACGAAGTGTCTGTTATTCCAATCACATCATAATTCCTTGACTGTGCCAGGACTTCCAGTTCTCCCTGCTTGTTTCCCAGGCTTCTTGCATTTGTGTATAGGCACTTGAGATAACTTGCTGTTTGTCTTGCTTTCTTACTATGAGGCAGGAGCCCTCTTCTCTCGTGCTCTCCTGCTCATGCTTCCTCCCGGTATCCCACTTCACCACTTACCTCAGGGCTTTCGTCTCCTTCCCCCGGTGAACCTAGCATGGAATCTTCTCTCGGATGCTGGGGCGAAGCTTGGTCTGGGTTTTCCTTTTCAAATAATACATTGCAAAGATTTACGGCTCTATAAGAACAGGGGTTCTGAACCTCAAGTGATAAACAGCTGAATCAACAGATGATATACAGTTACTGCATTATAAAAGTATAATGTGTGACTGGGTGTTTTATGAAATATCATGAAGTGGATGTACTAACACTAGCAGAAATTATGGATACTCACTCATAGTATATTTTTCAGTCTGGCCAAACAAAGGAGGACAGGCTTTTCCCCAGGCAGGAGGGAAAGTAGCTATCTATCTGCCATCCAATGAAATTAAACAAGATGTGACCAAAAACAATGGAAGCCCCATTTACATAGAAATCAACAGGGGGATGGGAAGACCACAGGCAGGGAAGAACAGCATGAGTTCTTCCTGCCTTTTGAAACAAAGTCACTGAAGTTTGAATGATATGAGCAAGGACAAAAGGCATCTTTGACATCCAGCACTAGACAGACAAGGGACCCGAGCTCTTGCAAGCTGAGAAAGTTGGGTCCTTCAACCAAAACAGTGCTGAAGTCTCTGGGAACTGAGAATAGGTAAGAAACCTGCCTAGGCAAAGATCTTTCATCTAGGAGGACAAGGGAAGCCAGAACCAGGTACTTCTGTGGAAAGTTCTGACTGAGGGAAAGTCAGCCATGGCTGGAAAGAAAAAAGATTGATAAGAAATCTACAGTCAGCCAAGGCTGTAGCTTGTTCAGTTAGGTCTTAGCCATTAAAAGGTATGTTTTTACTTTTATTTGTAACCCTTTCTAACATTGTTCCTTCTATTTGGTATTACTTAACCTACATCCTTTGGTTAAAAAACTTGCTTTCTTTTTTACAATAGTCAACTCAGTGTGGTGCTCAAAGGGAAGGGTATATTTACCCCCATCAAGTCAATAAACTGTGATGTGCTTTTGTCTCTTTAAAGCAGCGGTTCACAACCTATTTACCATTGTGGGCCATATCTGCAGCTCTCTGTGTTGTGGGCTGCATCCACACAATATAAATACTGCCTGTATGGCCCTGAGGATGTCACATGGGCTGCATCTGTGTGTTGATTGGATGCTTGAGGGCACATGGTTTGGGGGAAATTTGGGAGTGGGAGTCTGTTGCAGTCACCATCCAAGTAGTAACCAAGGCTCCTGGAGTCAGCACCCAGACACTCAGGGTGTGAATCTGCATGCTTGTCTGTTGGTGTCCAGGCTGTGAGCACAACAGCAGGGCATTGGAGGCCCCTAGGTTTACATTGCAGGGGGTGACAACCCCTCATAGGTCTGGACTGCACTGCAGAACATGACAATCCTGCCCTGCTACTCACTGCCCTCATCCCCAGCCCCACAGGGAGACAGCAGAGTAATCTCAGCATGAGAGAGGCACTGAGCAAGTGTTCTCACACCAATACTTTCTGCAGACAGTTTTTGTCAACAAGATTCCTGCTTTCATGAATGTTCAGAGAGAGCAACATTCACACATATGCCGATCACCCACACGAGACATAGATGCTATTTAAATCCCACTTACACCCTCAGAGAGACTTAAATGGGCCCAAGGCCCTATGTGAGCTCCCTGTCCAGGAGCAAATTTCTCCAAAAAGAGCGAACACACAAGGGGGACTGTAACAGGGCGGTATGCCTGTTATTGCTGGAGAGCAGCCATCCTTGTTCTGGAGAAGAGCCTGGCTGGGGCTGTCAGGCGCTGCACAACATCAAGTGATTGGGGCTGATGATTCCCAGCTGGGGAATATAAATGACACTCCATTTCCATGTGGGGGCTGGGAGTGTGCTGTCCTATGGCTGCAGGAGAAGGCTGCGTGGGGGCAAGTGGACCCTGCAGACCCTGCTAGCCTGGGGAAAATCCTGGGACCATTAGGCTGCTGGAGGCCAGCAGGCCCACAGTCCGGGTTGGAACCTGGAGAAGTGTTTTATGTTGTTCCATGTTTTTTTGTTGTGTGTGCTGGGCAATAAAAAGGGCTAGAGACTGAACTGGGTGTGGCTGATTGTGTCTGGAGGCCCCAGACAGTCAGCTCAACCCAATTCATAATTCACATGAGAACCAGCTCTGCCTGAAACCCAGCATGCAATTCTAATGCAGGTGCCCTCTGAAGCCTGAGCTGTGCATGGTGGTTCAAATTATACTAGCCGAGCTATGTGTTTGATAATTAGCTATACTGGCTGGCTGTTCCCTTTTGAGTTTATCCAACTGCAGTCTCTGAATTCTAACTACTAGGAAATTGTGTGTGAAAAGCTGTCAGTGAAGAAATGAAAGGGAAGCATGGAAGAAGGAAAACAAAGACAAGAGTTTTTAAGCCCCGAATTAGGACGTCTGCTAGCTCTTGTAACTGAAGTGTTGGGGTTTTGGATTGTGCAGTAGCACTGGTGTCAACTGGCACTAAAAATCAGTCACATGGGAGCCTGGGGAGGTAAGATCCTTTGGCCCCTACGTCCTGGAGCTCCTGATTTTCCACCACTCATTAAGCAGCTCTCACAGGTTGAAAGCAGTTGGGTAGCATGAAAAGTGCTTTATTCTTGCTAAAAATGATAAAGGCAGGTGCAGAAGAACAGGGGAAAAATACAGTCACAAGCAAATGACTTGCAATAAACAAGAGATGGAATTTTTAGGTGATCAAAAGACACTATTGAGTCAGCTCCATTCCGTGCTCTGCTACAGGTTGCGTATGTGACCTTGGGCAAGTGGTTTGGGCCTAGATTCACAAAAATCCTTAGATATTTGGCATTGAGCTCCACAGCACTTAATGTCCAGATGCCTAGAAAGTCACCGGAGTGCACTGAGGTTCACAGATCCTGAATGCCTGGGCTCCCACTACAATGAATGGGGAGGAAGAAGCACATTACACTGGGGTTCACAGAAGCCAGCAGCTAACAGGAGCCAAGCCCAGGGGACTGTGCTAAACCCTGCAGCTCTCTCAGAGACAGGCATCTAAATTCAGGCTGCAGGGACGTGCCTTTCTCTGCCAGTGAATCACAGCCAGCAGCTCTCTTTGAAGTTAGCCACCTAAGGCATTTTGAGGAGGGGGACCACCTCCCTTGTAACTGATAGCTCAGTGGTTCAAGTAATCGGGATGAGGGAGTGCCTCAGCCATGGCTTCATTTCACCAGCCCTGCTCCCCAAGAAAGGGCCAACAGGCACATGAGGAAAGTATACATGTGAGCAGCAGGCAAGTGAAAGGGAAAACAAAGTGGTGCAGCAGATTACAAGTCCTCTTTATGTACTGCTAAGCGTCTGAAGACAAACATTTCCCCACAAAACTTTTCTTAGTCCAAAGGAAAAAAAAAAACACCAAAAATCCTGTCCCCCAACCGCTCCCCCCCTCCCCCAATCCCAAGTTTTACCGGCAAAGTTATGCAAAATATGTCATTTATGATTTTCTATTTCTGGATCATTTGCAATTTTCTGCTACAACAGCTTCAATCCACGATGTTGCAAGGTAAAGTCCCTTTGCTGAAAATTGTACAGATAAGTGCCCACTAGAACTATTGATTTAAAATTCCTTAAGCAGATGCCAGAAAAGATGATTTAGCTCAGCATGGTGTGCTGACTTCAGAAATCATTTACTTCTGATTAGCCACCCTAGCTTTTCTATTTGTTTTCACTGGGGCTGCACAGTATATAAACCCCTTCTCTGCCCTGTGTCCAATCTCGCACTTTAGCAAAGCCTTGCCTTGCAGTATATTTTATTGCAGCAGCTGGTGAGTGTCCTGCTATCATGATCTATGCTTCACTACACAAGCTGGTGACTCTGACACAGCCCTAGCCTTCTCCCTGCCCCCTTTTAACCGTACACATGCTATACCTAGAGAGAGTAATGCTATTCCAGGCCTCTGTTTTATACTTCAGAGCATGGCTTCCTGTTATTCGGCAGATCAAAAAGTTTCAGAGACGTTCTTCCAAGGACTTCATCGTTGCCCAATGTATTTGATTGCTTTTCAGTTTGAGTGCTGAAAGGTGCAGAATGCATCGGGCAGCCCTGAGCAGTTACATTTCATCCATTATCAGTATTATAATAGCACCAGAGCGCCCAGCTATGCTTATGAGCCATTGTGCTAGGCACTGTACAAAAACATAGGGAGACAGTTGCTGCTGTAAGTCATTTACACTTTAAATGGACAAGACAAAGGGAAGCAGTATCTCCATTTTACAGATGGGGAACTGAGGCACAGAGAGATTAAGGTGGAATTTCCAGAAGTGCCCCAGGGGGTTAGGTGCCTAACTCCTTTTGACACCCCAAGATGACATGGTCTGTGGTAAAGCTGGGAAATGAATTTCTCTCCCCCCGCATCTCAGCCCGGTGCTTTAGGGTGTGTCTACACAGCAAAAACACACGCACCAGTGGCAGTGAGTCTCAGAGCCTGGCTCAGTTGACTTCCTCTTTCTTCTGGAGCCCCAGGAATGCCATGCGAGCTTTCCACTATACTCTCGTGGGGGGGGAGTTTGACTGTGGTTTAATTGCGTTTGTGGCGGCACAGGGACTGTGGCACGGAGCTGTCCCCCAATCCATCGGTGCCCCCCCCCAACATTATTACAACTGTCACGGCCCCCCGCCGTCCGTCGCTGCTGGCATCCTGCCATCTGCCTTCGGATCCAGCTGTTTGCTTTGAACTTTGCCTTTCGGACCAGACATAACAGCCGACCAAACGAGACTCTTTGGACAAACTTGCGTGGGTCCACACACACCCTCCCTGGACTGTTTATTCCACAGCTTGCCCCTATCACCGGACCCCGATTTTTGTTTTTTCTCCCCTTCCAGTCCAACCCATTTGGTACCCCCCCCCCCGCCTGCAGCCCGGCAGGGAGGAGCGGTTAATCTACTTCACCCTCCCCCCTCCTCCTTCTGGTGTCTCCCCATCTCTCTCTGCTCACAATGGTGGGGAATGAGAGGGGCGAGGCCCCTCTAACAACATCAGTTGTCCCTCCCCCATCTACCCCCCGCCCAACCCCCAAGCTCCCCCCCCCCCACTGTCAAAACACCTGCCACCGCCGCCGCTGGGGCACCAGCAGCAGGAGGCACCGGGGTGATTACTGTCGCTGCTACGTCCACCGTCCCCCCAGATTCTAGGAACCCCCCCCCGCCCCGGTTGGCCGGAAAGGCCAGGGCGGGAAGAAAGGAAAGGGCCCCGCTAAAACCACTAGGCCCTCCATGGCAGGGGCTGCCCCCACCGCTGTGGCCTCGTCATCGACCATGGCCCCCCTCCCTGCTGTTCCCTCCACCAGATCTGCGAACGTCCCTCCCCCGGCCCCCAGGACGTATGCCCGGGCGGTGGCAGGCTCCCCCCTGCCTGCCGCCTCGTCATCTCGCCCACCCACTGCCTCCGCTACCATCACCAGCGGCCGGGGCCCCTTCCCCACCTTGACCAGGAGGCACGGTGTCCGTTGCCTCCTGGTGCCCGCCTCGCCCCACATGGAGATGTACGTGCAGGCGCTGGCAAAGGTGGTAGGACCCACGGCTATTGTGGCGGCCTCCAAAATGTATGGGAAGGTCGTTTTTTTCTTAGCTTCGGAGGCTGCCGCCCAGGAGGCGGTGGAGAAGGGCCTGGCGGTGGGGGGAGTGTTTGTCCCCCTAGAGCCGCGAGAAGACCTGGGCGTTCGCCTCATCCTCACCTCCGTTCCTCCCTTTTTACCCAATGCTGCCCTGTTACCCGCCCTCTCCACCCTGGGGAAACTTATCTCTGTCATCAGCCCTCTCCCGTTGGACTGCAAGGACCCCACCCTCCATCACGTCCTTTCGTTCCACCGGCAAGTGCAGCTTCTACCGCCGGCAGCGGCGCGTGACGGAGAGGCGCTCGAGGGGTCTTTTCTAGTCCCTTACCAAGGAGCCCGCTATAGGGTCTTTTATTCCACCGGAGAGGCCCGGTGCTACCTCTGCCACTCAGCGGGGCGTGTCCGCAGAGACTGCCCTTTGGCCCGGGGGGAGGGGCACCCGAGACCCCCGAGACCTGGCAGGACATCGGCCCCGTCGCTGCCGACGCCCCTGACCGCCCGGCACCTGAAACCAAACCTCCTCCTACTCGACCCACCGCTGCTCCCGTCCGAGCCCAAGACACATCTTCCCTACAACGCCCAGGCGAGCAAGGGAGTCCCACCCTTGCTATTACCAACCCAGCGGAGCCTATGGAGGAGGGTGTGGCAAAGATATTACCGGGTATAGGAGAGGGCCTACCCCAAGGAGAACCCCCCGCCCTTCATGCTGACTCACCGTCACCCCCCCGAACCCCTGAACCATCGTCTCCGCCCCCCGACACGACCCCTGCTAACCAACCCCCAGACTACGCTATGGAGGGCTGGGCCCTAGTCCAGGGGAAGCGAGGCAAGTGGAAGGCTCGAGCTCCACTGCACCCATCCAATGCGGAAGCCCCCCGGAAGACCAGGAAGGGAAGCACTGATATTGAGCCTTCCGCTATGGCCACGAGTGAGATCCATCCGCTGGTGTCGGGAGGGAAAGACAGACTGGCATTGGAGGGCAGAATCCCCCCTCCATGAGAGACCCTCCCCTCCGAGACCCCTGAGGAAGCTCCTTCTGCCCGGATACCACCCGAACCCCCCGCGAACCCCGAGGCGACCGTCGAGGCAGGCCCTGGAGGAGAGGCCCCCAGGGTAGCAGGAGTTGGCCTCTCCTCCGTGTATGCGGAGATTGAGGCCCTAGATTTGACCCTGGTCACCCAGGAAGAGGATGATCTACTGCCAGCTGGCCTCGATCTGGGCAACATCACCCCAGCCCCCCTTTCCCCATGCTCCCTCCCCCTAATTGCCTTCCTAGGCAAGCGCCCCACAGAAGGTGGTCCACCACCTGATGCCATGGCCGCCAAGACCACCACGGAGCCAGCGCCTAGCATCACTGGGAGCCCCCTCCCTTACCCCTTAACCCTCGACTCTGCTCAGGAGGCACCTTCTTTTAGCTGCTCGACTCCTGAAGCCCAGAGCCTTACCTCTGCCCCTGCCCCCACCCCTGTCCCTGCCCAATTCACCTCCTCCTGCAATGTTATTGCTGCCCCTGGGGTTATTTCTTTCCCGCCTTTCGCAGATTCCCCCCAGGGAGCAGTCTTTGCACTTTCTAGTCGCGACCCATTAGGAGTTGCAATTTTTCCCCCGCCATCCCCTTCCACCCCAAGGCGTGAAGTGGATTTAATAATCCCAGCCTGTCAGATGCCCCATCGGTGGTCCGCACCCTGCCTACCCGCCTTAGCGGACCACGAGGCTGCATTAAGAGCCCCACCAGGGAACACCCCGGAAATCGTAACCTCACCCCCTCATGAGCTGCGGCATGCACTACGGAAGTTCCTAGAACACACCCGTGGCGCCCGCAATAGGGTATAGCTGGCTCTTCAGCTATGGGGGGATTTTGATCAAATTCTTCAGGCCACAAGGACCCTTATAAAGGAGGGCAGGGGGCAAGGAAAGCGCGGTGCTGCGGCCTACAAGCGGGCCTGCGGCTTCTGAAAAGATTTGCTCGTCCACGGGATGGGTCACGGGTTGCTGCGCAACCCGCCGGGGGCCACGAACACCCCCACCAATAAGAACCCCCCACCCCCCCAGCCCTCCGCATGACGCCTCTCATTATTGCAACCTTGAACACCAGGGGCTGTAGGATGGCTCTCCGCAGGTCCCAGGTGCTCTCTTACCTTCGGGAAGGGGGGTACTCTGTAGCTTTGCTGCAGGAGACCCATACGGACCCGACCGTCGAGGACAGGGGGTGGCTGGAGTGGGGGGACGGGGTATACTTTAGCCACTTCACGACTTGGCAAGCTGGAGTGGCGACCCTGTTCTCCCCCACCCTACGGCCCGAGGTGCTAGGGGTCACTGAGGCCGTGCCGGGCCACCTGCTGCACCTTCGAGTCCGTATGGAGGGGCTTGTGGTCAACCTTGTTAACATTTATGCCCCGCAAACAAGCCCAAAGCGGCCACAATTCTATCAGCGGGTGTCCGACTTCCTCGGCACCCTAGATTCGCACGAGTGCCTGGTCCTGGAAGGGGACTTTAACACCACCCTCGAGGAACAGGACCGCTCAGGGGCCGAGCCGAGCCCAGCCGCCGCGAACATTCTCCGAGGAATAGTCGAACATCACTCCCTAGTGGACGTCTGGTGTGACCATCACCCAGATGACACTTCCACGTTCACCTTTGTCCGGGTGGAGGCCCATCGGTCACACCACTCTTGGTTGGACCGTATTTACTTATCCCGTTTCCATCTTTCACAGGCCCACTCCTCCACCATTCGGCCGGCCCCATTCTCTGACCATCATTTAGCCACCATAACGGTCTCCCTCCATGCAGAGAGACCGGGGCCGGCCTATTGGCACTTTAACAACAGCCTGTTGGAGGACGAGAGCTTTGTGATGTCCTTCCGGGAGTTCTGGCTGGCCTGGCGAGAGCAGTGGCGTGCCTCTCCCTCGGTGCGGCGATGGTGGGATCTAGGGAAGGTGCGCGCCAAGCTCTTCTGCTGTGAATACACTCCGGGCACCAGCCGACGGAGAAATGCGGCGATAGAGCAGTTGGAACGGGAGGTCTTGGAGATGGAGAGGCGCCTGGCCGCCAACCCCGAGGACCCGTCCCTCTGCGGAGCGTGCCAGGAGAAGCAGGAGGAGCTCCGGGCCCTTGAGGACCACTGGGACCGAGGTGCCTTCGTTCGGTCCCGCATCCGCCTCCTTCGGGAGATGGACCGCGGCTCCCGCTTCTTCTATGCCCTGGAGAAAACGAGGGGGGCCAAGAAACATGTCACCTGCCTTCTTGCGGAAGATGGCACCCCCCTCATGTATCCAGAGGAGATGTGTGGGAGGGCCCGTGACTTCTACGCAAGCCTTTTCTCCCCGGATCCGACTGATCCTGTTGCTTGCGGGGTGCTCTGGGAGGAACTCCCCACAGTCAGCATGGGCGACCGAGACCGGCTAGAGCTGCCTCTCACCCTGGCCGAGTTCTCAGAAGCCATGCTCACCAATAAATCTCCGGGCATGGACGGGCTGACCGTGGAGTTTTACCGCGCGTTCTGGGACATCCTCGGCCCAGACCTAGTCACTGTCTGGGCTGAGTCCTTGCAGAGCGGGGTCCTCCCTCTGTCATGCAGGCGAGCGGTGCTCGCCTTGTTGCCGAAGAAGGGGGACCTCCGCGATTTACGAAACTGGTGTCCCGTCTCACTCCTTAGCACGGATTACAAAATCGTAGCGAAAGCAATCTCGCTGCGGCTAGGGTCCGTGATGGCGGACGTGATCCATCCAGACCAGACCTATACTGTCCCGGATCGCAGCATTTTTGACAACCTATTTCTAGTCCGAGACCTTTTGGAACTCGGGCAGAGAGATGGTCTGTCGTTCGCCCTCCTGTCTTTTGATCAGGAGAAGGCGTTCGATAGAGTAGACCATGGGTACCTCGTGAGCACTCTGCAGGCGTTTGGATTCGGACCTCAGTTTGTGAGTTTTCTCTGGGTGCTGTACGCCTCCGTGGAGTGTTTGGTTAGGCTCAACTGGACCCTGACCGAAACGGTCAGCTTCGGGCGAGGAGTGCGGCAGGGATGCCCCCTCTCGGGCCAGCTGTACACTCTGGCGATCGAGCCTTTCCTCTGTCTCCTCCGCAGGAGGTTGACAGGGTTGGTGCTGCAGGAGCCGGAGCTGCGGCTGATCCTGTCGGCGTACGCCGATGACGTAGTCCTCGTGGTCCAGGACCCGGGCGACTTGGCGCGAGTGGAGGCATGCCAGGCCATCTATTCGGCAGCCTCCTCCGCCCGAGTCAACTGGGTCAAGAGCTCTGGCTTGGCGGTGGGGGACTGGCGGCAGGTAAGCTCCCTCCCACCCACGCTTCTGACCATCCGGTGGAGTGCGGGTCCACTGCTCTATCTTGGCATTTACCTTTCCGACACGCATGCTTCCCCACCGGAGAACTGGCAAAATTTAGAGGGCGGGGTGATAGAGCGGATCCGGAAATGGACGAGACTACTCCGATGTCTCTTCCTCCGAGGGAGAGCACTGTTGCTTAACCAACTAGTCCTGTCCACGCTCTGGTACCGGCTCAACACCCTGGCCACGGCCCTGGGTTTCCTGACCCACCTCCGGAGATTGATTCTAGAGTTCTTTTGGTCAGGAATGCACTGGGCCCCTGTTGGAGTTATTAATTTACCCCTGAAGGAAGGAGGGCAGGGCCTGAAGTGTCTGTACACTCAGAGCTGTGTTTTCCGCCTCCAGGCCCTGCAGAGGCTCCTTTATAGTGCAAGTAGTTCGACGTGGAGCATATTGGCGCATGCCTTCCTGCGCTGCTTCCAAGGGCTCTGATACGACCGGCAGCTCTTTTATCTTTGCCCGAAAGGTTTTCTGCAAGACCTCTCCGGGCTGCTGGTCTTCTACCAGGACCTCCTCCGGACCTGGAAACTGTTTCTAACGACCAGGTCTGTGGCGGCCACCGTGGGAGCAGATCTCCTCACGGAGCCCCTGCTACACAATCCCCAACTCCATGTGCAAGGTGGCGGAGTCCCGCTCGGTGCGCCAGAGGTTGGTCCTGGCGGAAGTCACGAGGGTCGGAGACCTCCTGGACTACGACCGGAGAGACTGGCTGGATCCCCTGATGCTTGCTCGGCGCATGGGGCTCTCCAGCCCTCGTACCCCCCGGCACGTACTTCAGGAGGTGAAGGCCAACTTGACCCCCGCTGCTCGGGCTTATGTCAACCGAGCCTTGCGCGAGGGCGCACCCCACCCATCCTCTACCCCAGGCCCGCCGGACCTTTCCATTGGGCCCCTACCCTGCCGATCCCAACAAACCCCTCAACCTTTCACTGCAAGCCGGCTGCATGAACTGCAGCCAGTCAGTTTTCAAATTGCACCACGGAATTATTTATACACACTCACGCTTCACACCCTTCACACCCACACCCTGGTGTCCCGCCCCGATACAAAGTGGCGGGACTTCCTGCCACCCTTGGAGGGTGAGCAACCTCGGTGGGCCAGCCTGTATTCCACCTTGGTCCCGAGGCCCGTCGGGGACATCAGTTGGCGGCTCCTTCACGGAGCTGTGAGCACGGGCGTGTTTCTGACACGGTTTACCCCCATCCCGGATACTTGCCCTTTTTGTAATGTGAGGGAAACCCTGGCGCACGTATATCTAGAGTGTGCCAGATTGCAGCCCCTTTTCCGGCTCCTCACAAATATTCTATTGCGCTTTTGGCTTCATTTCTCCCCTCACCTTTTTATCTATACACTCCCCATCCGTGGCACTACAAAATCGTGAGACTTCCTGGTTAACCTCCTCCTAGCCTTGGCTAAAACAGCCATTTATAAAACCAGAGAGGGGAGGTTGGCCCATGAAGCGTCCTGCGATTGTAGGGCCTTTTTCCGATCCTCAGTACATTCACGTATCCGGGTGGAGTTCCTCTGGGCGGCGTCCACCGACTCCCTTGACGCCTTCAAGGAGCGGTGGGCGCTGTCCGGGGTTCTCTGCTCGGTGACCCCGTCCGGTTCCCTCCGTCTGACCCTTTGATTGAGGGGAAGAGCGAGAGACGCCAGCCCCAGCCGTTGCCGCTGTGGACACCATCATTACTGTCATCTAGGAGGGGTCCTATAATACATGGGTGTCTACCCTCCCCACCCCTAAACCGCCCACCCCGCAGCCGTGCCCATCTTGCCGGGCACTCTCAGGAGAGGGATAATCGGTGACACTGGGCGCGGCACTAGGTAACTCAAGGGGGTGGAAGACCACGAGTGTCGAGGAAGCCCCCCTGCTCTAGGCCACCAGGTAACTCAGGAGGGTGGAAGACCACGAGTGTCGAGGAAGCCCCCCAGCTCTGGGCCCAGGCTAGCCTGAACACTTCTCCCTCCTGAAAGCTGCTGTGTTATACCTTCTGTTTGCGTTGTTTTGTTGCATAGTTTGTTTTGTTTTCTTTGGTAATTCTTTGTAAGTGTTACAAATAAAATTCTTTTCTTTTTCAAAAAAAACAAAAAAACAAAAAAAAACCAATCTTCCCTGTTACCTTACCCAGGGAAAAGGGACCTACTTAGGCTGCTCTCCTGCTGCTGCCCTCTGGCCTGGGCTTTCCTTGCTTTTTGCCCTGCTTTCAGCTTCCCCCCTTGACCGGGCCAGACGCTCTCCCCTCTTTCTTTTCCTTCTGTTGTTTTTTTTTTCTTTCTCTGCTGTTGCTAGAGTGCTGGCCGGCTGCCAGCCGGCTGTTAGCTCCCCCTTCCCCCCCCGCCCGCCCTCGGACGTTGCTGCCGCTCCAGCTGAAAACCCCCCCGAGAGAGGGGGGCCTGTCGGCCCGCTCCTCAGACGGGGGGAGTGGAGGGACCCAGCCCCCAGATCCAGCCGCTTGCTGTTTCTCTGCGGACCCATCTCTGGCTGAGAGAATTTCTTATCATCCGCTCCGGCATCCCTGGAATGTTGCAGCTGCGACCCAGAACGGACAGAGAAAAAGCCGTCTACCGGAGGAACACCGCCCGGGGAATCTACAAATCGCCATGGAGGGGGCCCAAGACTGAGTAACTTTCGAACTGTGCTCTCGTGTGGGGGGAGGCCTCGACTGTGTCATGACTGTGTTTGTAGGGACACGGGGTGTGGCACGGAGCTGCCCCCCGATCCATCTGTGTCCCCCCAACCCCCACACTACTATCTTCATCACTGCCCCCTCCATCATCATTGCTGGCTGTTTAACATCTGCCTATGGACTTAGCTGCTTGCCCGGATTCCACCGTGTGGGCCAGAAGCACCAGCCAACCAAACAGGACTCTCTGGACAAGTGTACGGTGGTTCATGTGTCCCCCCACCCCTGAACTGCCCATCCCACAGCCTGTCCCTTTTTACCTGACCCCAACTCCTATTAACCACTTGCCACCGCCCCCGCTGGGGCATCGGCAATGGAGGGCACCGGGGTGACCTCCGCCGCTGCCATGCCCACCGCCTCGCCAGACTCTAGGGGAACCCCCCCAGCCGGCGAGAAAGGCCAAGGCAAGAAGAAGGGGAAGAGCCCCGCTAAAACCACCAGGCCCTCCATGGTAGGGGCCACCCCCCACTGCTGCGGCCCCGCCACCGACCACGGCGTCCCTCCCCGCTGCCCCCTCCACCAGCTCTGTGGTGCCGACCACGGCGTCCACCTCCCTCGCCCCCCAGGACGTATGCCCGGGCAGCAGCAGCCCCCCTGCCTGCTACCTCGTCATCTCTCCCGCCCACCGCCTCCGCCACCATCAACAGTGGCCGGGGCCCCTTCTCCACCATGACAAGGAAGCACAGTGTCCGATGCCTCCTGGTGCCCGCCTCACCCCACGTGGAGACCTACGTGCGGGCACTGGCGAGGGTGGTGGGGCCCTCGGCCATTGTGGCTGCCTCCAAAACATATGGGAAGGTCATCTTCTTCTTAGCATCAGAGGCTGCTGCCCAGGAAGCGGTGGAGAGGGGCCTGGCTGTGGGTTTTTTTTTTGTCCCCCTAGAGCCGCGAGAGGACCTGGGCGTCCACCTGGTCCTGACCTCTGTCCCTCCCTTTCTCCCCAGTGCTGCCCTGTTACCCGCCCTTTCCACTCTGGGGAAACCTGTTTCTGTCATCAGCCCTCTCCCGTTGGGCTGCAAGGACCCCACCCTCCGTCACATCTTTTCCTTCCGCTGGCAAGTGCAGCTTCTACTGCCATCGGCGGAGCATGATGGAGAGACGCTCGAGGGGTCCTTCCTAGTCCCCCACCAGGGGGCCCATTACCGGGTGTATTTCTCCACGGGGGAAGCCCAGTGCTACCTCTGCCGGGCGTCGGGGCATGTCCGGAGGGATTGCCCCTTAGCCAGGCAAGGAGGGGCACCTGGGATCCCTGAGACCCGGCAGGACATCGGCCCCATCATTGCCGATGCCCCTGGCTGCCCGATACCCAAACCCACCCACCCCTCCTCTTCGGACCACCACTGCTCCCACTCAGGCCCAAGGGCACCTCCCCTAGAACGCCCAGACGAGCGGGAGAGCCCCGCCCTCACTGCTGACAATCTGGCAGGGCCTATGGAGGAAGGTGTGCCAGAGATACCACCAAGCATGGGAGAAAGCCTGCCCCAGGGAGAATCCTCCCTCCCTTATGCCGCTCCACTGTCCCCCCGCCAAGTCCCTGAGCCATCGCCTTTACCCCCGACACGACCCCTGCTAACCAGCCCCCAGATGATGCCATGGAGGGCTGGGCCCTAGTCCAGGGGAAGCGAGGCAAGCGGAAGGCTTGAGCTCCACCTCATCTACCCGAGGCGGAGGCCCGTGGAAGACCAGGAAGGGGGCCACTGATGCCGAACCTTCCGCTTTGCCCACGAGTGCGTCCCATCCACCGATGTCAGCTGGGAAAGACGTGGTAGCACCGGAAGGTAGTGTCTCCCCTCCATGGGAGACCCTCCCCTCCATGGGAGACCCTCGAGGAAACCTCTTCTTTCCTGACAGTACCCGAAGCCCCCGTGAACCCTGAGGCAACCGTCGTGGCGGGTGCCAGCGGGGAGAACCCCGGGGTGGCGGAAAGTGTCCTCTTCTCCATGTTTGAGGAGATCGAGGCCCTAGATCTGACCCTGGTCGCTCGGGGGAGGACGACCTTTTGCCAGCAAACCTCGATTTGGGCGACCTCACTCCACCCCTCTTTTCCCCATGCTCCCTCCCCATAACTGCTGCTTCCGCTCCCACCTCCGAGGAGCCCCTGGATTCCTCCGTCGACCTCTGTCCCTCCCTTTCTCCCCAGTGCTGCCCTGTTACCCGCCCTTTCCACTCTGGGGAAACCTGTTTCTGTCATCAGCCCTCTCCCGTTGGGCTGCAAGGACCCCACCCTCCATCACATCTTTTCCTTCCGCTGATGGTACCCCGCTGACGACCACCGAGCCTGCTCAGGTGACAGCCGGCGCCATGCGGCCAGGACACGAGTCGCCAGGGGCACCCCCTGTTGATGCGGAGCAATCGATTTCCTTCCCGGGCGGGGGCCCAACAGAAGATAATCCACCTCCTGATGCTGTGGTCGATAAATCCACCGTAGAGCCCGTGCCTGGTATCACTGAGAGTTCCCTCCCCACCCCCTTAACCCTCGAGTCTGATCGGGAGGCGCCACCATCCAGCTGCTTGCCTCCCGAAACCCAGAACCTCGCCTCTGCCCCTGCCCCTGCCCCTGCCCCTGCCCCTATCCCTATCTAATTTACCTCTTGGAATGTCATTGCCGCCACCGGGGCTGTCTCCTTCCCTTTCCCAACTGATGAGCCCCAGGGAGCGGCCTTTGTGTTCTCCTGCCCTGACCCATTAGGAGCTGCTATCTTCCCTCCACTGCTCCCTATCGCCCCAGAGCTTGAGGCGGGCCTAGAAGCTCCAGCCCATCAGGCACCCCGTCAGGGGTCCACACCCTGCTTGTCTGTTTTAGTGGACCGCGGGGCTGCACCAAGGGCCCCGCCGGGGAACAACTGGGAAACCGTAACCCCACCCCCCCATGAGCTGCAAGAAAAGCTGCAGAAGTTTTTAGAGGATGTCCGTGGCTCCCGCAACAAGGTACAGCTTGCTCTCCAGCAATGGGGGGATTTTTTTCAAATCCTCCAGGCCACAAGGGCCCTCATGGGGGAAGGTAAAGGGACTGGGAAGCAGGATGCTGCGGCCTACTGGCGAGTCTGCGTCTTCTGTGACCAATTACTCACCTATGGGATGCGTCAAGGACTGTTGCGTGGCGCGCTGGGGGATGCGAGCATCCCTGCCAGTGAGGATCCCCCCCCGACCCCCCGTTGACACCTCTCACCATAGCAACGTTGAACACCCGGGGTTGTAGGATGGCTCTCCACAGGTCCCTTCGGGAGGGAGGGTACTCTGTGATTTTCCTGCAGGAGAACCATACGGATCCGACCGCCGAAGACAGTTGGCGGCTGGAGTGGGGGGACAGGGTCTACTTTAGCCATTCCACGATTCGGCAGGCTGGAGTGACAACCCTGTTCTCCCCCGACCTACGGCCCGAGGTGCTAGGGGTCGCCGAGGCCGTGCCAGGTCGCCTGCTGCATCTCCAGGTCCATATAGAGGGGCTTGTGATTAACCTCGTTAACGTCTATGCCCCGACATCAGTCCCAGAGCGGCTGCAATTCTATCAGCAGTTGTCCGCCTTCCTCGGCACCTTAGATTCTCATGAGTGCCTGGTCCTGGGAGGGGATTTTAATACCACCCTAGAGGAGCGAGACCGCTCGGGGAACGAGCAGAGCCTGGCCACCGCGGACACCCTCAAGGAGATAGTTGAACATCACTCCCTAGTGGACATTTGGTGTGACCACCACCCGGATGACACTTCCACGTTCACCTTTGTTCGGGTGGAAGCCCATCGGTCGAGCCACTCCCGGTTGGACCGCATTTATTTATCACGCTTCCATCTCTCATGAGCCCACTCCTCCAGCATTTGGCTGGCCCCATTTTCTGACCATCACCTAGCCACCGTGACAGCCTCCCTCTGTGCGGAGAGGCCGGGGTTGGCCTACTGGCATTTTAACAAAAGCCTGTTGGAGGATGAGGGCTTCGTGATGTCCTTCTGGTAATTCTGGCTGGCCTGGCGAGGGCAGCGGCGCGCCTTTCCCTCGGCGCGGCGATGATGGGACCTGGGGAAGGTGCGCGTCCGACTTTTCTGCCGCGACTACACCGGGGGCACCAGCTGACGGAGAAATGCGGTGATAGAGCAGTTGAAACGGGAAGTCTTAGAGCTGGAGAGGCATTTGGCCGCCAGCCCTGAAGACCCGCTCCTCTGCGGAGCGTGCCGGGAGAAGCGGGAGGAGTTCTGGGCCCTCGAGGACCATCGGGTCCGGGGCACCTTTGTTCGATCCCGCATCCGCCTCCTTCGGGAGATGGATCACGGATCCCGTTTCTTCTATGCTCTGGAGAAAACGAGGGGGGCCAAGAAACACATCACCTGCCTTCTGGCAGAAGACGGCACCACCCTCACAGAACCGGCGGAGATGTGGGGGAGGGCCCGAGCCTTCTATGCAAGTTTTTTCTCTCCAGATCTGACTGACCCTAGTGCTTGCAGAGTGCTTTGGGAGGAGCTCCCTAGGGTCAGCGCGAGCAACCGAGACCGGCTAGTGTTGCCTCTCACTCTGGCCGAGTTCTCGGAAGCCCTCCATCGTATGCCCACTAATAAGTCTCCAGGCATGGACGGGATGACCGTGGAGTTCTGCCGCGTGTTTTGGGACGTCCTCGGCCCAGACCTAGTCACCGTCTGGGCCGAGTCTCTGCAAAGCGGGGTTCTCCCTCTTTCATGCAGGCGAGCTGTGCTCGCCTTATTGCCGAAGAAGGGGGACCTCTGTGATTTATGAAATTGGCGTCCCGTCTCGCTCCTCAGCACGGATTACAAAATCGTAGCGAAAGCAATCTCGCTGTGGCTAGGGTCTGTGCTGGAGGACATGATCCACCCAGACCAGACCTACACCATCCCGGACTGCAGTATCTTTGATAACCTATTTCTGGTTCAGGACCTTTTGGAACTTGTGTGTAGAGACGGTCTGTCGTTCGCCCTCCTGTCCCTAGATCAGGAGAAGGCGTTCAATAGGGTGGACCACGGGTACCTCCTGAGCACTCTGCAGGCGTTTGGCTTCAGACCCCAGTTTGTGGGTTTTCTCCGGGTGCTGTACGCTTCCGCAGAGTGTCTGGTTAAGCTCAACTGGACCCTAACCGAACTGGTTAGCTTCGGGCGAGGAGTATGGCGGGGTGCCCCTTCTCGGGCCAGCTGTATGCTCTGGCGATCGAGGCCTTCCTCTGTCTCCTCCGCAGGAGGTTGACAGGGTTGTGCTGCGGGAGCTGGAGCTGCGGCTGGTCCTGTCGGCGTACGCTGATGACGTGCTCCTTGTGACCCAGGACCCCGGCGACTTGGTGCGAGTGGAGGCTTGCCAGGCCATCTATTTGGCAGCCTCCTCCACCCGAGTCAACTGGGTCAAGAGCTCTGGCTTGGTGGTAGGAGACTTGCGTCAGGCGAGCTCCCTCCCACCCATGCTTCAGACCATCTGCTGGAGCGCGGGTCCGCTGCTCTACCTCAGCGTTTACCTTTCTGCCATGCATCCCTCTCTGCTGGAGAACTGGGAAAATTTAGAGGGCGGGGTGATAGAGCGGCTCCGGAAATGGATAGGACTACTCCGATGTCTCTCCCTCTGAGGGAGAGCGCTGGTGCTTAATCAACTAGTCCTGTCCATGCTCTGGTACCGGCTCAACACCCTGGTCCTGGCCCTTGGTTTCCTAAACAACCTCCAGACATCGATTCTGGGATTCTTTTGGTCAGGAATGCACTAGGCCTTTGTAGGGGTTCTTCATCTACCCCTGAAGGAAGGAGGGCAGGGCCTGAAGTGTCTACACACTCAGGTCTGTGTCTTCCGCCTCCAGGCCCTACAGAGGCTCCTCTATGGTGCAGGCAGTTTGGCGTGGAGCACACTGGCGCATGCCATCCTGCACTGCATCCGAGGTCTCCGATATGACCGGCAGCTCTTTTATCTCGGTCCGGGAGATCTTCTGCGAGACCTCTCTGGGCTGCCGGTCTTCTACCAGGACGTCCTCTGGATTTGGAAACCGTTTTTAATGACCAGGTCTGTGGCGGCCACAGAGGGGGTAGATCTCCTCATGGAGCCCCTGCTACACAACCCCCAGCTCTGTGTGCAGGTGGCCGAGTCCCACTCGGTGCGCCAGAGCTTGATCCTGGCAGAAGTCACGAGAGTGGGAGACCTCCTCGACTATGACCGGGGAGACTGGCTGGATCCCCTGACACTCGCCCGGCTCATGGGGCTCTCCAGACCTCGTACCCCCCAGCGCGTACTTCAGGAGGCGAAGGCCGCTTTGCCGCCCGCTGCTCGAGCTTACCTCGACCTCGAGGGCATGCCCCGCCCACCCTCTACCCCAGGCCTGCCAGACCTTTTAATTGGACCCCTGCCTCGCAGACCCAATCGACCCGCTCACCCCTTTACTGTGAGCCGGCTGCATGAACTGCAGCCGGTACGCTTCCAAACTGCGCCAAGGAAACATCTATACACGCTCGTGCTCCACACCCTTCACGCCCTCACCCTTGTGTCCCATCCTGACACAAAGTGGTGAGACCTTCTGCCACCTTTGGAGGATGAGCAGCCCCGGTGGGCAAGCCTATATTCCACCTTGGTTCCGAGGCCCATCGGGGACATCAGTTGGCGGCTCCTTTACAGAGCTGTGAGCACGGGCACGTTCTTGGCATGGTTCACCCCCGTCCCAGATACTTGTCCCTTTTGTGGTGTGAGGGAAACCCTGGCGCACGTATATTTGGAGCGCACCAAGCTGCAGCCCTGTTCCAGCTCCTCACAAATCTCCTATTACGTTTTTGGTTGTATTTTTCCCCTCACCTTTTTATTTATGCACTCCCCATCCATGGCCTCACAAAGTCGCGGGATCTCCTAGTTAATGTCCTCCTGGCCCTGGCTAAAATGGCCATCTATAAAACCAGAGAGAGGAGATTGGCCGATGGAGTTTCCTGTGACTGTGGGGCCGTTTTCCGATCCTCGGTCCGTTCACGTATCTGGGCGGAGTTCCTCTGGGAGGCGTCCACTGACTCCCTTGATGCTTTTGAGGAGCGGTGGGCGCTGTCCGAGGTTCTCTGCTCAGTGTCCCCGTCCGGGTCCCTTTGTCTGACCCTTTGATTGGGGGAAAGAGTAAGGGACCCCAGCCCCAGCCATTGCTGCTGCGGACACCACCACTTTAGAGGGGTCCTTTCACACGTGGGTGCACGTGCCCCCCCGGATTGTCCACCCCACAGCCTGCCCCTCTTTTTGGGTGCTTTCAGAGGAGGGAATTGTTGGTGACACTGGGCGTGGTGCCACGTAACTCGAGGGGGTGGCACACCTTGAGAGTCAATGAAGCCCCCTCGCTCTGGGCCACCAGGTAACTCGGCAGGGTGGAAGACCACAAGAGTCAAGGAAGCCCCCTGCTCTGGGCCCAGGCAAGCTTGAACACTTTCCTCCCCTGAAGCTAATGAGAAAACAATTGTGATTGGTTGCTGTGTTACACATTGCATATGTTGCTGTTTTTACTTTGTAAGTGTGTTATGCAAATAAAAACATCTTTTCCTTCAAAAAAAAATTACTCTCCTATAGCCATCTGGCCCGACCCTGTCACACTAGTTTCCACCATACTCAAGCAGTGTTCAGTTTCAGGAAAGCCAACATTTCTTATTTGAACAGCTTTCCAAAGAAACAGCTTAATTAAGAGTTAGTGGAGTAATTTTTCTTTCTGCGAGGCAACCCTCAACTAGGACATGGCACTTTTGCCTTGGATTGAAAAGCAAAGAGTAAAGCACCTGTGGGCTCACAGTCGCACTTAGGCCTCTGCTCTTCTGCCAAAGTGGCACAACCCTGCATGGGTTCTCTCACACCAAACAGGGGATCGCTTTCAGACATTGGAGTTAAACAGAGCAATGTGCATTCTCATAGCAGCTTTCAAGGATGAGAGAGAAATGAGTACCAGGTCCATAAAGGGAGGTAAGCACCGAAGGCTAGGGGTTTAGGCACTAAGTCCTGATTTTAGGCACCACCATGGTCCACAAAACCACCCCTCGGTTGCCACCTAACTCTGTAGGTGCCTAAACTCACCCAGCACCTAAATGTTCATTGTAAAACTCCCATCTTGTACCTAGTTCCTGCCTTAGGGCACGCACACTGCTGCCTATCTCATTCCTAAGCCCTGGTATGATCACTAAGCCGGGGGAGACAGGTGTTCATCCATGGGCCCCAGGCCATGGGCATGCATAAAGGCTGTCCAACTCCACATAACATGGCGGGAGGGAAAGAAGAGGGCCTCCATTATAAGTTTTTGCAGTGATTAGGGGCACTCACCTAGAATGTGGGGAACACTGTTTCAAGCTCTCCACCCCCGATGAGAAGGTATTTGAACAGGGAAACTTCCAAAATCCCCCCGCTCCCTTTTTTTGGGCCAGAACAATTAACTGAAATCAACCACCAAATTAATAAATTGTTTCAATCAACCAAAATCTACATTTTCATCTTAAAAAAAAAAGACTTTTGCATAAGAGACATTTATTTAGCGTTGGCATAGTCATCTAGCTAAGTGATGGCATCTTCAGTGGTGTGATGCAGTTCTTCTAGGCCACTGCTGAATCTAGTCAGTGGCATTCATCGACAATGTGTGTCATCGTCTGTGTTACACCGCAGCTGCACAAAGGGCTCTCATGACAGCCCCAGTGATACTGGTTGGCTGCACAGAGACCTTGCCCAGGCCAGAACCTGTTCAACAGGGACCATTGGTGACAGGGCAGGTGAAAGTCAGGCGGGCAGATTGTGGGGTCGGCGACGAGGGACAGGTTGGGGATTATAACAGATATCCATTCCTCTCGCCAGAGTGTTTCTGTCCTAACATCCTGGCGTGGCGGATGAGACCATAATGGGCAACATGATGGCAAACGTGCAGCTGTGGTTTTAAAAGGTCATTGTGCAGTGCCAGGCTTGAGTTAGCGCATGCTTTCTCCAGTAACTTGCCAGTGGCAACTTCTCATCTGATATGAGGAGGAGCAATATTGCTCAGAACTGGGAGCCATGGGAGTGGAGTCGGACACAGGGTGCCGGAGAGGATACGCTTTGCGGCATGTAACTGCGTATCACCAATTTGGTGTGTGATGATCGACTCCATACTGGTGCGCAGGACTCCACCACCAAATATGAGGTAGCAAGAGCTGACATCAGCAAAGTTGGAGCACAAGCACCCATGACACACCTGCCAGTTTTCTAAGGAGATTGTTGCACGTCTTAACTTTAGCTGCTGTCTTCTTCAGGTGGGCATGGTAACTCAGTGTCCGGTCTAAGGTCACAGACTGGTTCTACTTCATGCTTCATCTTCCGATCATTCAGATAAACATTCAGTTCTTGTGTTGTGCTGGTGTGATGAAGATGGAACAAACTGGAGACCGTTTTTACGATGCTTGGCTGGAGGTGCCAAGTCAGATAACTTTGTCATGTCCTGGTTTAAGGTGGCATCAAGCTCAAGAAAAGTCCGGGCCTGGGTACCGCAACAGATGTCAGCTGCATAAGAGAAATGACCCAGCTCTAGTCTACATGTTTTTCTCTTCATTCCAAACACTGTCCATCACCCTGAATACTCGCTCCAATTGGTTGTTGTTCCTTGTAAATACAATTTCACTGAGTGCAGTCTTGAACAATAATTTTAAAAAACTAGCTGTTTCAATTGAGGAAATGAGAAGCCAGGACATTTCAGGCATCCTGATGGAAGCTCCTGTGACACAGGGAGTAGGGACATCATATGAAAGAAAAAAATGAACATATAATCACTTTACCATGTGTGTTTCTCAGTATTTATACACCCTGGTACTTTATTATGCCTGTCCGATCCAATTGGAAGATAAAAGAACACTAGTGAATCAAATGTGTGGCACAGATGCTGCTATCATCCCCTGAAACCCTCAGCTATTCTAAAATGCAGAGAGTTACGGTGCCATTCCAAGAGGGGAATGTGAGCTGAAGTCTTTCAATGGAATGGAATTGCTGCTCTGGAGGAGGCAGAAAGACAGAAAAATGCTCCCTGCCTTTGTGTTTTTAGTCTTGTAAGTGGCATTTTTAAACTGGGTACATTTCAGGGACAGGGGACAAACTAAGAATGATGAAAACCAAAAAAACCTTCCAAAAATCTTACAGCTTGTGTTAAATAAAGGACATGCTTAAAGCACCATGAGCTGGCTCTATTTCCTCAAGAGCTGTGAGGTCAGGGTTAGGTATTTTGAGGCTGAGGGTAAATCAGGACAATGGCTCGCATTTTGATTCAGATTCAATAACTCTGACATCTCACTAGCTATTCTTGAGACCCCAATGGTGGAAATATTACCTGCTCTGCTGATATATTGGACCCACCTGAGCTGCAATGGAAAACAGATTTGGATCTGAATTTAAGAAGAGGGTTGGATGTAAGGATTCAAATAGGAATCCCTATGAAATTCAAAAGGGTTTGGATGGGAGTTTCCAGCTTGGGCCAATTACTATTACAAGCCATGCAACGCAGAGGGTACAAATCACAGGTGACAAAGGGTTAACCCTGTGGTGGACTAGAGCTGGTCAAAATGTTTTGAACAAAAATTTGTGCTGAAAAATGGTCTTCCCCCGTCCCCCAGGAATGATCTCGCCACTCCCTCTCCACCCCACACACAACTGTGGACTTTTGATGGGAGTGAGGGGTTGGCAAAACAAAGACAATCCATGCCTTTGATTTTTTCAGGGTTTTTTTTTTTAATCAAAACCAGCAAGATGGCTATCAATCTTTTTTGTTCACTAAAACTATTTTGATGTTTTTGATAGCAATTGAAAAAAACCCAACAATTAAAAATAAAAAGGGCCCATTTGAAACAGTTTGAAATAAAAGCCTCAACATTTTCCAAGTAGTTTACAGAAACAGGTTGTTTTTTTTTTTTTGCTTTTTTTGACCAGCTCTAATTTTGATGCTAGGGGGAAGGTATTTTCCCCTGTAAATAAACACTGTCACAGGGCACATATTGAAAATATAAAGCATATCTCACAATGGCAGCCATTTGGAGGAATCTCTTGTCTTACAAAATTTCTCCTCTTTCAGGGTTTCTGTTCTTCAGGGGTCTGTTATGCTACGTGCACCATCCTTAAGGGTGAGGATGCTGTTGCTACCAGTTGTGACTACTCCGGCATTTTAAGGATATTTCCATGAACCTCTCAGTATAGAAGGGGCATTTGTCTGACTATTGTACAGAATGACACAAATGGAAACACTGGGTCTGATCCTCAGCTGATGCATTGAATTCACTGGAGCTATGCAAATTAACACTAGCTAGAGTTCTGGCCCACTGTGGCTACTTTCAGGTGGTTGAAGGAACCAGTTAGAAGTCTGATAAAAATATGCTGTGTACTGAATCAAGTTCAGTCCCATTGAAATATTGCTGTCAAAACTTAGAATTCCTGCTCTGGAAGCACGCAGCACCAATCCCACTAACATTTCAACTGATCTCCCAGAGAAAGGAGGTAGCAGTTGGCTGCCTCACTGATGTTGTAAGGATCTATTCATGGAAATACTTCTATGATGCGATGTATTTGTCAGCATGAGAGATCTGACATTGCCACCAGCTCAAAGGCAGCAGTGCACTAGGGCAGAGAAAATGGGCTAGTCTTAGTGTGGATTAAACCTGGAAGTTAAAAAAAGGTGATTATCCAAAGATCAATTGACTTTCTGCTTAGACAACAGCGATTACACAGAAACTTCCAGGAGGTTTTCAGAATTGTTCCCCTAGGTTTTGTCTCCAGCTTCTGATTTGGTCTCAACACCTTGTTGTATCTGGTCATCATGCAACCTAGTTACCCCAGCCCTGCATGTGACAGACTCTGCAAGACTAGCATCATTGGACTGCTTGAATTTAATTCTGTTGGTTTTAACCTCCAGGGGCAGCATTTCATGGCAGCCGGTTTTTCCCTCCTAAACTCCCTTGATTCTTCCTCCTTTCTGGGTTTGCTGCTGATTTCTCCACTCATTGATGAATCTCTCAGCCTCTTTGTCTCTTCCCTGGATGTTGTCCCTGGTGGCTGATTTCCTGCCTGCTTTTCTTCTACCCGTTTTGAATAAGATTTTGTATTCCTCTTTCTTACTTCTTTAGTCTGAGATGGGGGAGGTATTTGGGCTTCTACTTCCATTGATTTCAATGGGAGTTAGAACGCTAAATACCTTTGAGGAGCTGGGCCTAACTCTTACTAAAGAGAGATTTGGAGAAATACATCTTCACTGTTGGAGTGTCTCAGAATGTTGGAGGTGATGGACATTTTATACAGTGAAAGGCCTGTGTGGAGCAAAGAATTCTGGGAATGCTTCTGTAATCCACAATAAGAGTGCCTCAGAGAGCTTGTAAGTGCATTGTGTTTATAAGGAATCTAGGACACTATGGATAAACACCATGGAGAGGTGAGAACTCCTTGCACCCTCATCTCTTGTGACACAATCTGGCCCTAAATGAGAACATTTCATACTACTGGAAACAGACAGGTAGAAGAGCCTTAATATATATTACAAAGCACTGCAACACCTGGGAAAGAAGGGTAAGGAAAGGTTGTCCCTGTTATGCTCATGGCATACAGACAGAAGTTAGACCAAAACATATATTATTGCTGAAGGTTGCAATGTAACATTATTTTCTTTTGTGTACTGAATTCTAAGAAATAACCTCAAACCCCAAAAAGACAAAACAGGCTGCTCCCTAAAACAGAGAGGCACACATCTCCCCACTTTACTCCAGGCTCACTCTTTGCAGACTGACTGATCACATACTTCTCTTCAGAGCCCTGTAGTCTGCAAGCAGGACCAGGAATAGTGATAGCTTGTCATTTTAGCATAGTTTCAATGCCGACAACCCCCACTTCTGTTCAAAGGACTGCAGAAGTTCAGCGAGGGAGTGGGGTCTGAGCCCTCCTAGACATTCAACTGAACCTGGGCCAAAACTTGGCAATTTCAGAGTGTAACCCCCAAGGAGATGACCTAGATTCCTCGGGCTCTGTCTGCTGGCAGCTCAGGGAGAGGCATGCTGCCCCTGGTAGGGAGGGGGAGCCAAGGCAGACTCAGAGTCTGCCCAGCAACCACTACGGAGTGAGCGGCCCTTCCTGGGGAGTTCAGGAAAGCAGAGAAGCCATTTTTGAGTCAGTCTGGAGCCAGCCAGGGCAAGGGCAGGACTGGCTGTGTGGGGAGCTGGTAAGTTCCAGGCCTGCATGCAGGGTTCCCCCTGAGAACTAGCCTCTAGGGACCTGACAGCAGATCCCTGCACTGGGCTTTCCCCTCTCCACTCATGACTCCTAGTTTGTAGAGTTTTGCTGGGAAACTTCCCCAGCCAGGCTGAGTTCGCCCCCAGCTCCCTAGGGGAGACCAGTCACCACATGGCCAACTCTGTTCTGGCTGCTAGTCCAGGGCTGGCCTGCTGGGAATGTGTCTGGATGCTGGGCTAGGAGGCTACAGTTTGGATTTTAGTACAGTTCTGTAATCTGCACCTTGAGCCCTGAACCCCTTTGTGGTGAGGGGAAATCCTGGGACTGAAGCCGCCTGATTCCTGCCTGAAGAGGCTCCCTGCCAGCAGAGATCAGCCCCTCTGCAGTGACTGAGGAGTCGAGAGTCATCTCTGAACCGGAGGATCATTCATGGAGTTTGTGAATGCACCATCTTTTAGTCAGTCAGTCAGTCAGGGAATTTGTTTTGGGGACCCCCCTACTCCCTGAACTGTGTCCTCAAGCCATGGAGTATGGGTTTGGGGATTTTATAACCTGCTGCATATTAAACCTGTGGAAGGATTTACCACCACCTCCCACTTGTGAGTCCTTTGGGCTGTACTGAACCCAGTCGGCCACACTGCTAAACCACTTCAGAGAAGAATTTTGTGGTCATAGGTCATCAAGGGCCCCAACAAAGTACACGTACCAGCAAGACACTAATCTTACATTTGCTACATCGAGTCATGTGACTGGGGAAAGTCACAGGTATTAGCAGCGTGGGCACCAGTGAACCTAAAAATTGTGTTTTACCCTGTTATATTTGTCTCTTGTTTAATATAATTATTGTGTTGAATATATTGGATGTGTTTGTCTTATTTCTTGGAAGTCTCCAGCTATCTGGTAAGTAAGTGGGGGTTACCCAGAATTTTCCTCCCAAGCTGCCCTGGTGACCCTGCCAGGAAGGAGCAAGCAGGGGTGGAGGTACCGTGCTATAAATTCATAGGAAAAAATAAAGAAGATTCACCCTACTGAGTGGAATCCAGAAGAACCCAGACCTGTCCATCAAAACCTGTAAGCAGATTGGCATTAAAGAAGGTAACCGGGTGGAGAGGGGGTACTGAACAGGGAGATGTCAGCAAACCAGTAAAGTGCCTGAACCACTATGGCTTATTGCTAAAAGCAGCCAAATCAACAGACCATAAAGTGGCCATGCAGCAAACTCAGCTTGACCAAGGCAGGAGGGGAGGGGGTTTTGAGTGCCACAGAAAGGGCAGCTTGATCCCTTCCTGATAAGAATTGTGTTGAAGTTGCTGATACTTGCATTTTAGAAGAGCGGGATATGCCCCAGGAATGTCTATTGGGGTCTCAAGGCTGCAAACCCTGGGAAAAACCCACACCTGGTTAATAATCAGAAGGAACCCTCTTGCTTGATCATTGAAACTGCTTGCTTGACAAGTTTTCTTTAAGGGGCATGTCATTCTATTACTAATGTATAAATAAGGTGGTGGGACTCTTTGGGCCTGGACTCTCCCTCTGGATGTCTCTCGTGTTCCCCACTGGCAGACAGGCCACTCAAGAGCCACACTAAGCTTCAGTAATTATTGAGCGTTGGGGGTGTTTTACTAACCTTTTGCGGATGTGTGTAAGTGCTTGAGACTAAGTAAAGTTTAGATTTAAGTGAAAGCACTCTTGCGTTGTCCTGTTTGTGCCAGCCACCTATCGGTCGGATGGCCATGTCTCCCCTGATTTATTTCCTGACCCCACCTCGCACAGAGTAAAAGTTACCAAGAGCTTTGGGTTGAAAAAACCCCAGGTAACAGCACTACAAGTGATTTTCAGCAGGTTTCAAGTTTTGGCCTGAAGCTTCCACACCGTTTTAGTCCAAATATACTTTCCAGCCAAATTTAAATCACACAACATTACCACTGAGGATTAGATGGACTGCTAAAGTTTACAGATGGACTGACATTTACTTCCTCCCCTCCCCCATGTTAAAATTGCGATTTGGGATAACTTGGTTTGGTGGGGAGTTATAGCAGCCTGTAAGTCTGAATTAGAAAACATTTTCAGATGAATGATCTGGTGCAAAGCTTATACTCTGAACTCCAGAACATGTGCTAAGGGATTAAAGGACTGGATCATGGAGAGATTATTCCCCAAACTGACCAGATCAGCTAAGCTAACACTGCTCAGGTTGTCAACTGGAATAAATCAGTATAGCTTCTATTGCCTTAAGTAAAGCTATGCTCATTTATTCCAGCTGAGTGGCTGGGCCACTCTTTCTGGAATTTACAAGATTTTTAAACTTCTAGGAGACTGTCTTAGTCAGAATGGTTGTCTGCTTCATTGACTCACAGCTATATGAGCTGAGCATGAGTGTAATTCTGACATCCACCCGTGAAAACCCATTATCTCTTTGCAACAGTGTACAAAACATTGAAACTATACAAAAGAAAATCAATACAGCACTAGAATATTAGCCTGAGCCTCGATGTTAAAAGTCTGCACATATCCATTCCCA
This sequence comes from Caretta caretta, assembly GCF_965140235.1. NCBI lineage: Eukaryota > Metazoa > Chordata > Testudines > Cheloniidae > Caretta > Caretta caretta. The sequence goes on from NC_134209.1 coordinate 14,732,394, forward strand.
TTCCTGATTTGCTACCAGCCATCAACAGCAATACCACCTGGGAGTGGAGAAAGCACATAGCTTAGTATGTAATGCACAATGCTATGGGGAGTCTGCTAGGATAACTGGGATCTTCAATCTCCTCCTGCTGCTGCAACTTTCATTGTTAATACAGAGCACAAAGTCGTGATCGAGTTAAATGTTTCACCTGCCCTATAATACTCTACCACATGTGCCTATGGTAATCAGCAGACGAAATCTACAGTAAAGATATTTAACAAAACAGCTTCCTTAAACCTTTGCGGATAAACAGGAGAGAACACAGAGAATCAATCTAGGACCAGAATTCAAAAAAAACCAACTTTATTTGCATATCATTCCAACTGCAAAAAGCCTGTACCAGTCAAAAGGCAAAGGCACACTCACAAGCCTCAGCAGAACTGGATTAAAGAAATGAAACAAACATAGTGTCCTACTGTCCTATTAGCTCCTCCCAGAGCTAGTCAGAATATTTGATCATCAATTTTTTGATCAACACTGGCTTTTCATCCAAAGTAAAAATGTTGCTGACAGATATTTGATTGATATTTTCAGTAAATGTAATGGCTTTCTGAACAAAAAAAAATAATTTTGGTGGTTATTTGGTGGTAATGGTCACAGTTTGGGTTTCTAAAAACCAAAATGTTCCTTCTTTCCACCCCCACTCAAAACACTTCTCAGGATATTTTTTTTTCCAACTTCTAAAGATTTCCTACAAAAATAATTGACATTTTCTGACCAGGTCGAGTTACTTTGTCACTCCCTGATGCGGCCAGCTGCTCCGTGGAACCTAGGCAGACTTTGGCTTCACGCAGGTCTACATGGAAGAGCTTAGACACCAGCATTGGACCCTGGGCCTCTATCTGCAAAGGAGACACCAGCAGGATCAGCAGAACTCCATATCCATGGCAACCAGCAGTTCTACTTTCAGCTTTCCTTCACAAAATAAGGTAATTGCTTTACTCTTTCATTACATCTTTATACTTTCATGGTGTATAATAGCAGTGATGCCCTCTAGGTCATGAATTCCCTGGCAGCTAATGACTGGCTCGGTGAAGTAAGCTTGGCTGAACCTTGGGCCTCATTCCTTCACACAGTCACTATTTGCCAGGAAACATCTGCCCGAGATAATTATGGGGTAAGTATTCTACTAATTTGAACCCTTACAATTAAAAAGAGCTGTTTGGGCTGGACCATCCCACCTGTTCTATCTTCATTCATATTTTGGAAGGTTCATAGGGAAAACAGTTGATTTTTCCTTAGGCACTAGAGGAAGTGTGAGCTTTCTGTGTTTGTGTGCGTATTTGGGGGAGCTGCAAGGCTAGGGAAGGTTAGTGGAGAAGGGGAATTTGAGATTTTAAACTTCCTGCCTCACTGGTGGCAGGCTGTCTTCAAGCGTACAGCTGCACTTATGATGTATGTAAGCTATATACAGGCTCCTTTGGGCCATTTCTATATATCCGAATCAACAGCCCCACTCTTAGGGCTGGGATAGCCTCAGACAAAGCCTTCGTTTGACACTCCCCAAGCCACCCTAATAATCTCAGGCTTCTCCAGACTGAGTCTCGGCCAGTTTGTCCTTATCTGTGGCCCAGTCTCACCCAGACCCTGGAAGAGGTGCTCAGCTGCACAGCCCAGCTGAGCTATGACCATACTGAAAGCACTGCATCTGCCTGCATGTTCTCCTTGGGGCCTTACACAGCTGTTGAATCAGAGAGATGAGGGCATGGTACCTCGCAGAAGAGCAGCTGCCCCAATCTACCCTCAGTGATCTCTCCCCAAGACGACTGATGACCAGTTCCATCCATTTCCCATCAGGCCCACAGCTGTACCAGCTGTCGCACAGTATGATCCATAGTATCAGAGGCAGCTAACAGATCTAATATTAGCTTGGACATTTATTCTTTATGCTTTGCCCGGAAGGCGAAAAAAACCAACAAACCAATCAATCAAAACAACCAACCAGACTGGTCTGATGAGTACAGCCTCTGTGCCATGCAGGGGTTGGAACCTAGATAGGCAAAGACTGAGGAAGCCACAGTCATTAATGTACAGGGACAGATTTTCCAAAGATCTGAATCCCTAACTGCCCCCATTTTGGCAACTAAATATACAAAAGAGCTTCACACAGCAGCTCTCATTGAGTTATTTTGAAACTCTAGCCCCAGTTGTTGAGCGTGATGCCTTTGAAGATTCAGCCTTTAGTATATACTTTATCACCCTGAATGCTACAAGAGTGAGCAGAAAAACAATGCACTTTTGATCTTTGCCAAGTAGGCAGAGTTGTGTGTTTCCCAGAATTCAGATCTTGGGTGAACTCTGCTGCAGCTCCAATGGATAGAAAATGCTTTATTATAATGTTAAAAGCTGTGTGACATAGCCATCACTTCTGATTTGATTTTGGAATAATTTACAAATACAAAATCCCTCTGAATTAGAATAACTTTTGCTAGATTGTTTTGTCCAGGCCAGGTTCAGCTACCCATCATATCTGCAGCCTTTCTGCTGCATGCACTGCTAAAACAAGCCTGAACGGTACAACAAAGAAATAAATAGAATTCTTGCTTCACAAATAGCTGATTTCAAGTCACCCTTCACTCAGGCCTCTGATGTGTAGAGCATCCTGGACTTCCATTGACTCTCATAGGAATTGAAGGAGCTCAACCCTTTTTGGAAATAAGCCCATGCTCTGCATCACAAGCCAAAATGTTTCTCAGATTTTCCAATATTCAATTGTTTAAGAAACTGTTTTTATTGATTTGATCAGTTGCACTGATTGTACAATGCAGGCCAAGAGCAGATTTTTCGAGGGAAAACAGTTTCAGAAATAGAACACAAGGTTTCTCCTTTGAAAGGGATAGTTCAGAACAATCTCCCAGAAATACAGATGAAAAGTCGAGTGTATCAGAGTTGGTCAGAATTTCCCCCTTCCCCACTGAAAATTCTGATGTTTCAACAGAAATCTGAATTAAACATTTGTCATAAATAGAAAGGGAAGGGTAAACCCCTTTGAAATCCCTCCTGGCCAGGGGAAAGCTCCTCTCACCTGTAAAGGGTTAAGAAGCTAAAGGTAACCTCGCTGGCACCTGACCAAAATGACCAATGAGGAGACAAGATACTTTCAAAAGCTGGGAGGAGGGAGAGAAACAAGGGGTCTGTGTGTCTGTCTATATGCTGGTTTCTGCAGGGGATAGACCAGGAATGGAGTCTTAGAACTTTTAGTAAGTAATCTAGCTAGGTATGTGTTAGATTATGATTTCTTTAAATGGCTGAGAAAAGAATTGTGCTGAATAGAATAACTATTTCTGTCTGTGTATCTTTTTTGTAACTTAAGGTTTTGCCTAGAGGGGTTCTCTATGTTTTTGAATCTAATTACCCTGTAAGATATCTACCATCCTGATTTTACAGGGGGGATTTCTTTATTTCTATTTACTTCTATTTTTATTAAAAGTCTTCTTGTAAGAAACTGAATGCTTTTTCATTGTTCTCAGATCCAAGGGTTTGGGTCTGTGGTCACCTATGCAAATTGGTGAGGCTTTTTATCCAACATTTCCCAGGAAAGGGGGGGGTGCAAGTGTTGGGAGGATTGTTCATTGTTCTTAAGATCAAAGGATCTTGGTCTGTAGTCACCTAGGCAAATTGGTGAGGCTTTTTACCAAACCTTGTCCAGGAAGTGGGGTGCAAGGTTTTGGGAAGTATTTTGGGGGGAAAGACGTGTCCAAACAGCTCTTCCCCAGTAACCAGTATTAGTTTGGTCGCGGTAGCGGCCAATCCAAGGACGACGGGTGGAATATTTTGTACCTTGGGGAAGTTTTGACCTAAGCTGGTAAAGATAAGCTTAGGAGGTTTTTCATGCAGGTCCCCACATCTGTACCCTAGAGTTCAGAGTGGGGGAGGAACCTTGACATGGTGGCATAGTGGTGGGATTAACCTGAAATCATTTTGAGATCCAGTTGAGATTTTTTGAACTAGAAATACAGATTTTAAAAAGGAAATTTTTTTTTCCTTTGGAAAGGAAGTCCAGAAAGCAGCTGAAACTGAAAGCAGCTTGTTTTTTCTCTGCTTTGTGGCCAAGCAGAGACAAAAGGGGATTATCTTTGTGAATTGAAGGTTTTCTTTGCCTGGAGGCAGGGTACTTAACTCCTGCAGGGAAATTCACAGTCTTCCAACCCAGTGTTTTTTTTTTTCTTTTCTTCCTAAAAGTAAATAGGGGGTGTGTGTTCTACCCATTTGCTTTTTCTTTGGGCTGGGTAAGCAGGTTTCCAAGTAGTTGGAGGTTTTTTGCTTTAATTTGGGCCCAGAGCAGAGACAAGGGAATTGTCTTTTTCTGTAGGCTGACAATCACTATCAGAGAATAGGTATTCTATTCCAGCACAGCAAAATTTTACAGCCAAGTTTTGTTTGTTTATTTCTAAACCTCGGGTGTAAAGTTAGTTAAAAACAGAGAGGTTAGAATGACAAAATCCACAGCTCGACTACAGCTGGAATTAGCCAAATTTCAGGCTGAGGAAAAACAAAGGGAACATGAAAGACAGATAGAACTCATGCGGCTGGAGAAGGAGGTACAGGAGGCTGCCCACAAGAGGGAAATGGAGGCAAGGAAGCATGTGGAGGAGGAGAAAGAAAAAGAGAGGAAGCATGTGGAGGAGGTGGAGAGGATAAAGGCCCAGCAGAATATACCAACAAACCCTAGCAATCCTTCTCCAGGTACCACTTCCCATCCCAGAAAGTTCCCCACCTACAAGGCAGGTGATGATACTGAGGCCTTCTTAGAGAACTTCGAAAGGGCCTGCCTTGGGTACAACATCTCTACTGACCAATACATGGTAGAGCTGAGGCCGCAGCTCAGTGGACCCTTAGCTGAGGTGGCAGCTGAAATGCCTAAAGAACACATGAACAAGTATGAACTGTTTAAATCCAAGGCGAGAGTCAGAATGGGGATAACACCCGAGCAGTCTCGTCGGAGGTTCAGAGCCCTAAGGTGGAAACCAGACATGTCATTTACCCGACATGCCTACCACATTGTGAAACATTGGGATGCCTGGATATCAGAAGCAAGTGTTGAATCTCCAGTAAATTTGCCCTTCCTAATGCAAATGGAACAATTCTTAGAGGGTGTTCCTGAGGAAATAGAAAGATACATCCTAGATGGGAAACCCAAAACTGTAATTGAGGCAGGAGAGATTGGAGCCAGATGGGTGGAGGTGGCAGAGAAGAAGAAAACTGGTCGCAGTTGGAGCGGAGACCAGAAGGGACCACCCCAGACCACACCCTATTACCGGGGGCCGCCCAAAGCCCCACCTACCTCCCAAAGAACCCTCCAGACCCCTTATCATCCCACCACCCCATTGTCCAGCAACCCTCCTCGCCCCAGTGACCCGTCAGCTGGACGATGTTTTAAATGTAACGAGCTGGGGCATGTAAAGGCCAACTGCCCCAAGAACCCCAACAGATTACAGTTCATTGCACCGGAATCACACCAGAGGTCCACAGGCCCAGATACCTCCCAGATACCCTTGGAGCGGAGGGAAACTGTGAGTGTGGGCGGGAAGAAGGTCACCGCGTGGAGGGACACCGGAGCACAAGTGTCAGCTATCCATGCTTCCTTAGTGGACCCCAATTTAATCAACCCAGAGATCCAAGTGACAATTCAACCCTTCAAGTCCAACTCTTTCAATTTGCCTACAGCCAAGTTGCCTGTCCAGTACAAGGGCTGGTCAGGAATGTGGACTTTTGCAGTCTATGATGATTATCCCATTCCCATGTTGTTGGGGGAAGACTTGGCCAATCATGTGAAACAGGCCAAGAGGGTGGGAACGGTCACCCGCAGCCAGGCTAAACAAGCCGTGAGGCCTAGCTCTGTTCCGGAAACTTCTATCAGGACCCGGTCAGAGGTGATGGACCTGGACCCCAGGCCAATGTCTGCAACAGCAGTAGTGGATCCAGTCCCAGAGACCCAGACGGAACCAGTCCCAGAACCGGAACCAGCCTAACAACCAACACCAGACCCAATGTCAGCACTGAATCCAGTACTTGCAACCTCAACACCAGAGGGCCCCACCAACCCTGAACTGGCAGCAGCCGATAACCCGACACAAGAGGCTCAGCCGGAGCCTGAATCCCAACATAGTGCACCAGCGGAGAGCGGTTCACAGTCAACAGAAGCAGCTCCATCCCCTATATCGCTTCCAGAGGGACCAAGCCTAGGTCCACAATCCAATGAGGGACTGATGTCTCCAGCATCAAGGGAACAGTTCCAGACCGAACAGGAAGCAGATGAAAGCCTCCAGAGAGCTTGGACGGCGGCACGGAGCAACCCACCGCCTCTCAGCTCTTCTAATCGATCCAGGTTTGTTGTAGAAAGAGGACTTTTATACAAGGAAACTCTTTCTGGTGGACACCAGGAAGACTGGCATCCTCAGAGACAGTTGGTAGTTCTAACTAAATACCGGGCCAAGCTCTTGAGCTTAGCCCACGATCACCCTAGTGGCCATGCTAGGGTGAACAGGACCAAAGACCGTTTGGGGGGGTCATTCCACTGGGAGGGAATGGGCAAGGATGTTTCTACCTATGTCCAGTCTTGTGAGGTGTGCCAAAGAGTGGGAAAACCCCAAGACTAGGTCAAAGCCCCTCTCCAGCCACTCCCCATCATTGAAGTTCCATTTCAGCGAGTAGCTGTGGATATTCTGGGTCCTTTTCCGAAAAAGACAGCCAGAGGAAAGCAGTACATACTGACTTTCATGGATTTTGCCACCCGATGGCCAGAAGCAGTAGCTCTAAGCAACACCAGGGCTAAAAGTGTGTGCCAGGCACTAGCAGACATTTTTGCCAGGGTAGGTTGGCCCTCCGACATCCTCACAGATGCAGGGACTAATTTCCTGGCAGGAACTATGAAAAACCTTTGGGAAGCTCATGGGGTAAATCACTTGGTTGCCACTCCTTACCACCATCAAACAAATGGCATGGTGGAGAAGTTTAATGGAACTTTGGGGGCCATGATACGTAAATTCGTAAATGAGCACTCCAATGATTGGGACCTAGTGTTGCAGCAGTTGCTCTTTGCCTACAGAGCTGTACCACACCCCAGTTTAGGGTTAAAAAAATACGTTTTTGCGTGGACTACCGTAAGCTAAATGCTGTAACTCGCCCAGACAACTATCCAATGCCACGCACAGATGAACTATTAGAGAAACTGGGACGGGCCCAGTTCATCTCTACCTTGGACTTAACCAAGGGGTACTGGCAGATACCGCTAGATGAATCTGCCAAGGAAAGGTCAGCCTTCGTCACACATCTCGGGCTGTATGAATTTAATGTACTCCCTTTCGGGCTGCGAAATGCACCCGCCACTTTCCAAAGACTTGTAGATGGTCTCCTAGCGGGATTAGGAGAATATGCAGTCGCCTACCTTGACGATGTGGCCATATTTTCGGATTCCTGGGCAGACCACCTGGAACATCTACAAAAAGTCCTTGAGCGCATAAGGGAGGCAGGACTAACTGTTAAGGCTAAGAAGTGTCAAATAGGCCTAAACAGAGTGACTTACCTTGGACACCAGGTGGGTCAAGGAACTATCAGCCCCCTACAGGCCAAAGTGGATGCTATCCAAAAGTGGCCTGTCCCAAAGTCAAAGAAACAGGTTCAATCCTTCTTAGGCTTGGCCAGTTATTACAGACTATTTGTACCGCACTACAGCCAAATCGCCGCCCCACTGACAGACCTAACCAAAAAGAAACAGCCAAATGCTGTTCAGTGGACCGAAAAGTGTCAGAAGGCCTTTAACAAGCTTAAAGCGACACTCATGTCTGACCCTGTACTAAGGGCCCCAGACTTTGACAAACCATTCCTAGTAACCACAGATGTGTCCGAGCGTGGTGTGGGAGCAGTTTTAATGCAGAAAGGACCTGATCAAGAATTCCACCCTGTAGTGTTTCTCAGCAAAAAACTGTCTGAGAGGGAAAGCAACTGGTCAGTCACTGAAAAAGAATGTTACGCCATTGTCTACGCTCTGGAAAAGCTACGCCCATATGTTTGGGGACGGTGTTTCCACCTGCAAACCGACCATGCTGCACTGAAGTGGCTTCACACCGTCAAGGAAACTAACAAAAAACTTCTTCGGTGGAGTTTAGCTCTCCAAGTTTTTGATTTCGACATCCAACACATCTCAGGAGCTTCTAACAAAGTGGCTGATGCACTCTCCCGTGAAAGTTTCCCAGAATCAACTGGTTAAAATCGTCCTTGAGATGTGGAAAATATTGTTAGTCTTTATGTACTTGGTAGTATATTTAGAGATGCATGTGTCTTATTAACTCTGTTTTTCCTAGAGCTCCAGGAAGAAATCCCAACCAGTGTTTCACCCTAGCTGAGATTTGGGGGGCGTGTCATAAATATAAAGGGAAGGGTAAACCCCTTTGAAATCCCTCCTGGCCAGGGGAAAGCTCCTCTCACCTGTAAAGGGTTAAGAAGCTAAAGGTAACCTCGCTGGCACCTGACCAAAATGCAGGTCCCCACATCTGTACCCTAGAGTTCAGAGTGGGGGAGGAACCTTGACAACATTAATTTTAAAAAATGGGATTCCTCCTCTCTGACGCCTCTCCCCCAGTTTTTTCTTGTCCAAAATTTCAATTTGGGGCACTCGTTTTTTTTCAGTGAAAAAACAGAAGTTCTGCAGAAAGTAGACACTTATTTGCAAAACCATTTAGCTTCAAGCCACCAATTTTCCCATCAAATAAGTTTTGCTTGAAACATTTTCAACCAGCCCTATCTATCAGTGTTTATAAAGTGCCTTTTGATGTTGCCCTCTCTCACCTTTTTATTGTATGTCTCATGACATTGGCTATGTTCTTAAAGCCCCAGCTTCTGGAATCGTGGGTTTGAGAGAGAATCTTATCACTTTAAAAAACAAAAGTATATTTATCATTCTCATGGTTGAGGAGAAAAAACTTGAAAATGTTCCCCCTAAAGGTTGAAAAACCTGAAGACAAATAAAAATGTCCAAGTTAATTATTAAAAAAATTATGATTTAAGCCAATCATTTTGGGAGGCCTGACTTATGATTTTTGAATGTTTGCAGTTGGCTTTACTGCTGTTATCATGATAGGTACATGACTTAAAAGTATAACTGCAACAGCTCATGTAGCAATCAGTTCATGTCTCTGCCTTGCTCCAGGTATAACAATGGGGGCCAATGTCAATGCCTGGTTTCAACTTGTCCATTATTGGGAAGTGCTGGGAGGCCACGCACAGAGAAATCTGTCTTTACTATACTGTGACTACGGACAGCAGCAGTAACTAGGCACCAGATTTAGCAAGTTATTTAAGCTGCATTAAGTTAGGCCCATGCTTAAGAACCTATGTGAATGAGGGATATAAAACAAATACTTCATATATTTATATATACTTAGGATTGGAAGGATTAGATTTTTACCACTAAACAATTTCACTGTACACACATGCATAATATTTCCATTGTAATAGAAATGTACAGATAGGCAAAGAAAAATGCTGCTTGAGAATGTAATTTGATTTAAGAGCACATACTTTGTATATTTTGACATGTGATGTTGACAATTTGTGTTTTAAACGGTGTGACAGGGTTGGGCCAGATGGCTATAGGAGAGTAAGTTTTTTTTTTTAAAAGCAGAAAAGAATTTTATTTGTGTAACACTTACAAGGAATCACCAAAAAGGATAAAGCAAAACTATGCAACAAAACAAAAGCAAACAGAAGGTATAACACAGCAGCCTTCAGGAGGGAGAAATGTTCAGGCTAGCCTGGGCCCAGAGCGGGGGGGCTTCCTCGACACTCATGGTCTTCCACCCCCTCGAGTTACCTAGTGCCACACCCAGTGTCACTGATTATTCCTCTCCTGAGGAGTGCCCGACAAGATGGGGTGGGCGGTTTGGGGGGGACGTACACCACGTGTGATAGAACCCCTCCTAGGTGACAGTGATGATGGTATCCACAGCGGCAACGGCTGGGGCCTCTCGCTCTTCCCCTCAATCAAAGGGTAAGATGGAGGGAACCACGGAGCAGCAAACCGCCGAGGTCCCAGCTATTTGATTTACGTGGCTCTGCCCCGAGACCCATCGGCCGGAGAAGATAATGGAAATCCTTGTGTTGAGCAGGTACATGAGAGGGTTGCCGCCGGACATACGGGGGTGGGTCCGCCAAAATGATCCCTCCTCCTATGATTAACTAGTTGCCCTTGTAGAGACACCTAGCAGCCCAAGAACTTTTGTGGGCCATGGAGGAAGGAAGGCGCCAGAATCTGAGACAAGTCTCTGCACCGAGGCCCAGTTTGCCCTAGCACCAGGCCAGACTATGGAGGGAAGGAAGGAGGCCGGAGAGCAGCTAGAGGTCCTGGAGAGGCTTGAGAATGCGGGGGAGAAAGGCTCAGGGGATAAAGCCCAGTAGCCTGAAAAATCAGGGGCTGCCCTGAGCAGGGTACTGATGTTATGCATGTGGCGAATTGAGGCATATCGCTGCCCAATGCCCAAATCTAGAAGAGCCCATGCAATGCAATCTGGGAGATATAGGGGGACCATGTGATCTAATAAGTCTAGTAGAGGTTGCAATGGTCCCTCATAGATACACTAGACCCATTAAGATGAATGGTATAGAGACCACCACATTAGCAGACTCAGGAAGTGCAATCACGCTGGTCTCGGGAAAGCTGGTCGGGCAGGACCAACTATCCTGGGCCAAACGCTCAGGAATATCCTGTGTGCATGGGTATGTCAGTTACTACCCGACCATCCCCGTAAAAATAGAATCTCGGAAACTCCACTAAGGTGACGGTGGGAATAGTTCCGAAACTCCCCTACCTAGTCCTTATCAGATGAGACTTCCCGGGGTTTGATAGCCTACTCTCTGGGGAGAAGGTAGAAGAAAATAATGAACCCGGGACCCAGGGGGTGGCCCAGATAGATAACCCCCCACCAGCCTTCCACAAATTTGGCCAGGATTTGTTCTCCCTGCTGGGAAAGCCTCGGAAGACTCGGAGGGAACGGAGGGCAGATAAAAGGAGGGGAATGAGGATCTTGACCCAGTACCAGAAATCCATGCTTGTAGGGGAAAGAGGTGGCTCAGACAGCGGGGCGGGGCGGGGCGGGAGATCAACGACCCAATAGCTGGACCTTGTTCCCCGGGGGTTTTCCCCAAGGGGTAGACAGAGGTAGATCCCCCTGAGTTTGAACAAATGGCGACCTCACTCGGGCATTTTGGTCAGGATCAGGCCAATGATCCAATATACAACAATATTTGTAAAGAAGTAGTTGAGGTAAATGGGGTCCCTGTGGAGGAGAGAGTCAAGGGCCCGGGGCCACATTATGTGATTAAGGGTGATCTGCTATACAGAGTAGTCCAGGTCCAAGAGCAAGTCGTAGAACAACTCTTGGTCCCACAGAAGCATCAGAGAGGTGTGATGGATCTGGCCCACAGCCATCTGTTTGGGGGCCATCTAGGGGTAGGTAAGACCCTTGATCAGATTCTGCAGAGTTTTTTTTGGCATTTATGCGGCTGTCTGGCGATATTGTACCTCCTGTCCAGAATATCAGTACATGGGCCCCGACCACACCTAAGGGCCCCTTTGGTACCGCTACTAATTATTGAAATCCCATTTGAGTGAATAGCTATGGATCTAGTAAGGCCACTGGAGAAGTCAGCCCGGGGTCATCAGTACATTCTGGTAGTACTAGATTATGCCACCCGATATCCCGAGGCCATACCCCTATGGAACACTATGTCCAAGACCATAGCCAAAGAATTAGTCTGGATTTTTTCCAGAGTAGGGATACCTAAAGAGATCCTGACAGATCAAGGGACCCCCTTTGTGTCTAAGTTAATGAAGGACCTATGTACAGTGCTTCATATATGGACCCCTAAGATGTCAGTCTATCATCCTCAGACTGATGGTGTTGTCGAATGCTTCAATAGAACATTGAAGAACATGCTATGGAAAGTGGTTAGTCGCAATGGGAAAGACTGGGATGCCCTGCTGCCTTACTTGCTGTATGGGAGGTTCCCCAAGCTTCCACTGGATTCTCCCCATTCGAGCTGTTATATGGTTGCCACTCCAGGGGCATATTGGACATGGCCAAAGAGGGCTGGGAAGAACAGCCGAACACTGGGAGAAACATCGTTGAACATGTATTGCAAATGAAAGACAGGATAGCCTAAGTCACCCCCCTTGTGCCCGAACACCTGGAGAAGGCCCAAGGGGCCCAACAGACATACTACAATCGCCAAGCAACCACCCGGAAATTCCAGGTGGGAGTCTGGGTAATGGTGCTCATACACATGGCAGAGAGCAAGCTCCTGGCCAGGTGGCAGGGGCCATATGAGATGCCATAGGAGAAGTCAACTATAAGGTCCAACAACCGGGTCGCCAGAAGCTGGAGCAGATCTACCATATAAACCTGCTGAAACCACGGCAGGATCGAGAAGCGCATGTGGTTGCGCTAGGGGCACCATCCCCTAAAAGCGACCAGCCCGACAGAGTGGGAATATCCCCGGAGTTGACTCTGGAGCAACGATCTGAAGTGATCAGCTTGATTAAACGCAACAGGATGTGTTCTCAGAAAAGACAGGCAGGACTACTGAGGTTCACCATCACATCCTCACAGAGCCTGGAGTGAAGGTGAACGTGAAGCCATACCGGATCCCGGAGGCCAAAAGAGAGGCGATCAGGACAGAGGTCAGGAAAATGCTGGCCTTAAGAGTCATTGAAGACTCTCAGAGCCAATGGTCAAGTCCAGTGGTTTTAGTGCCTAAGCCGGATGGCAGCATGAGGTTCTGCAATGACTTCCAAAAGCTGAATGAGGTGTCCCAGTTTGATGCATACCCTATACCCCAGATAGATGAGCTAATTGACGGATTGGGAAAAGCACGGTTTATGTCTACCCTTGACCTGACCAAGGGCTTTTGGCAGATGCCCCTGGCCAAGGCTGACAAAGAGAAGATGGTCTTTGCAACTCCAGAGGGACTATATCAGTACACCATCCTGCCCTTTGGGTTGCATGGGGCGCCTGCTACTTTCCAAAGGCTCATGGACAAACTGTTGCAACCACATGGCAAGTATGCAGCAGCCTATCATATATAGCCCCGACTGGGAGACACACTTGGCGAAGGTGGAGGCAGTGCTGGATACCCTGAGGAAGTTGGGGCTGATGGCAAACCCCTCCAAGTGTTCGCTCAGGAGTGAGAGGAGCGGGGAGGTGGCCAGTAGGCTGTTCGCAGTAAGACACAAGACCTTCCCAGTAGAGAGGCTACACTCGCTCCCCAGAAGGGAAGAAAAACAAGCACAAGGGACTGACTGAGGAGAGGAGTAGCAGGACCCTGTGCCACCTATAAGGATTCGCCTTGCCCCAAACTTGAGCCTCCAAGGCTAAAAAGGACTGAGCCTACTGAGGTGAACAAGATATTTTGCTACAGTATGTAGTGCTAGAATTCTGGCCCTGATTCAGAAAAAACATATCCAAACCCCAATTCAGGACAGCACGCTAAGCAAATGCTTAAGTCCAATAACTTCCAATAGGACTTAGAGTGTGCTGTACAGTCTTGTTGGGGACACTGGGGCATGGCCACTAGGTAACTCGAGGGGATGGAAGACCACGAGTGTCGATGAATCCCCTCGCACTAGGCCCAAGTGTCCTTGCCCCCCTGCCGGAGGCACTCGCAGCAGCTATGTGTACTAGGCCCAAGTGTCCTTGGCCCCCCCGCCTGGAGGCACTCACAGCAGTTATGTTGAGGATCTGCAACAATATGTTGCAGAGTCAGACTGCCTGAAACTAAACAAGGCCAAACAGGGCAGATATGGAAGAAAAATGCTGAATAAAGCAGCTTTATGTATAGTTTAACAAATGATACAAAAAACAAGGGAACTAGCTGGTAACTGGATTGTCTGGCTATATGGATACTTAGGGCAGCTTGCTATTGGATAAGTATGCTGAAGAAAGGATGTATAAAAGTCTGTAACTTCCTGCTCTGTGTGCAGGATTTGAGATTCTATTCTCCCTGTACCTTTTTGAAACTTCAAATAAATTTCTGCTTCTCCACCCCTTTGTGATTATTGGGGTGAAGCACACCGGGTAGCGAACCAACCCCTGCTGTTGTTTTGCCTCTCAGCACTGGGTGCCAGCAACAGTCCTAAGAGTGATACTTTCCTGAATTGTGCCCTCTTTGGGCAATTCCAGCTCCTTATTCCTTCAATTTTTGTAGCTTATATAAGCGCTTGTCTGAGTGATGGAAAAAAAAACATTTTCCGGTTTCTTAAACTAGGGCATCATTTTGTGAATCATCAACTCCATTTGTGTCACTTGAAGGAACATAAAATTGAGATGACTTATATTAAACAGGACAAGATATGTCATATTACATGTCAGCCAAGCCACTTCTTTCCCCCAGAAATTCAGATTTGAAGAAACCATTCCTAAGGCAAAAATAGAATTATGTTCAAGAAAAAAAAAACTCCTCCCTCCCCCCCCCCCGGCCCAAACCTACCTGCTGTGGCCTTATCCACTCTCCAGCTTTTCTGCAAGTGATTGGTAAGTTGGAATTGTTGTCCAGAAGAGACCAAAATGCAAGTCTTTTTTCAAGATATTGCAAGTAAATTAGAAGGGTGACTGATACGAGGGATAAATTGAAGGGAAGGATAAAGGGGAAAAGACTGAGACTGAGTTGTTTGAACAACAAGGGGGAATAGCTGAAGATAAATGGGATGTGGGTGCCTAACTCCCTTAGGATGCTTAGAAAAATCCCAGCCTAATTGCACAGAGTACAATTAAGGCTCAAGAATACTTCCTGTGACATGAATGTGTGTCCCAGTTTTTTTGAACTCCTTTGCTATACCTAAGTGCAGCAAGGAGGATAGGTCCATCAATAGCTATTAGCCAGGATAGGCAGGGATGGTGTCCTCTAGCCTGTGTTTGCCAGAAGCTGGGAATGGGCAACAAGGATGGTTTACTTGATTACCTGTTCTGTTCATTCCCTCTGGGGCACCTGGCATTGGTCACTGTCGGAAGACAGGATACTGGGCTAGATGGACCATTGATCTGACCCAGTATGGCCATTCTTATTTTCATAAGTGCCAGAGGGGTGATGCTGGTTGGCTGGATGCAATCAAATGAGCATTTTAATACAGCTAAGTGAAAGATCATACATCTAGGAACAAAGAATGCAGGCCACAACTACAGAACTGTATTATGAAAAGCAGGAAATCACTGGAAAGGATTGAGGGACCACTGGAGACAGAGCTGAACAAATATGTGATTTTTTTTTTTTTTTTTTTGGTGTGGTGGCTGAATCTAAAAATTTAAAGTTGTTTTTTGGTCCAACCTGAAACAGACTCTTACCTCATCAAAGTGTGTGGGGGGGAACATGCATTGTTTGTTCAACCCCCAAAAATGCTAATTTCCTTTAGTTTGTAGGGGGGAGGGGGTTAAATCAAAGCTAGATTTCAAAATGAAATGTCATTTCAAAACAAAACTTGAAAGGTTTCATTTAGAAAAGGTTAAAATTAACCAATTTGACTTCCCCCTTTTGTTTTGTGAAACCATTTGCCAAATTAACCCCACTTCGTGAATAGTTGTAGTTGACCCCAAACTGCATTTTCAGCAAATAATCTATTTGTCAAAAAAAAATGTTTTTGTTCCCCTCTACTTGTAGATACACTAATCATGAGCTCCCAGTGCTATGCTGTGGCAACAAGGAAGGAGCTGGTGGAACCATGGACAGCTGGCAAGAGTTACTGGCAGAGAATCACAGGAGACCCAGGAGAGCTGGTACAGACAGCTGTTGGAACAGGAGCTGAAGAAAGCTGCTTAGGAAGATCAGCCAGAGCTGGGGAGCCCTGCTAAGATGCAGGAAATCTCATGCAGAGGTCACTGGGCAAAGGGGAAAAGCAGCTTGGTCAGGGGATGCCGAGCTTGGAAAGAAGAGCACTGATGCTGGAGGGTGGATCCCAGGAGCAGGACTTCCAGGCATGGAAGGCTGGTGTATGGAACCCTGTGGGAAGCCCTCTGAGAGGAGGATGTGGGGGAAGTGGTAGCAGAATCATGGTAGACAAGTGACTCTAGTAATTCTCTGGTAGGGGCCTGGAAAGTGAAGCCCTGGAACAGGGGCAAAAGCATTGGGGACAGACTAAAGACGGACATTGGGTGGGCAAGCTGGAAGTGATGAACCTGGAGGGGGCATGGAAATCTCCTGGGATGGTACCAGTTCTTTGGGAAGAACAATTTTATCAGAAAGGTTCTGTGGACTAGTGTACATAAATAAATTATGCATAGAAGCAGGCCTTTGAATTGGACACAGAAACTATGTTCTTTTCCCGGGGGAAGCCATGCCATGCTGCAGGAGGTTACTCCAAGCAGGGTGAGTCCCATGTCAGTGGGCTAAAGTATATGGCATTGTTGAGATCATTACTGGGACTCTTTGTCCAGCTCTGGTAGCCACACTTTGAACAGGATGTTGATAAATTAGGTGGGTTCAGAGAAGAGCTACAAGAATGATCCAAGGGAAGCCTGCCTTTCAACAAAGAACTAAAGGAGCCCAGTCTATCTAGCTAAAGGCTTGTCAACGTGAATAGTTAGTCCACGGCAACAGGGTTCACATGGACACAGTGCATTGAAGTTTACTGCGGGGTAGATTCACACCCAGCTTTTGGCAGACTAACTGCTCATCTAGACAAACTCTTACTGAAGAAAAGGGTTAAAAAATGTGATCACTTACAAAGGGAGAAAACAGTATGCTTTCATCTGCTAGAAATAAGGCACAGTGAATGATTAAGCTTTGAGCAGCTTACAGAAAGATGGTGGATTCTCCATCACTGGGAATCTTTAAATCAAGACTGAATGTCTTTCTAAAATTGCTGTAGCTAATCTATTGGGCTGGCTGCAGGAATGACTGGCTACAATTCTCTGGCCTGTGCAGTGCAGGTGGTCAGACTACATGATCTTAATGGCTTCTCGCTGCCTTAGCATCTGAGATGCTTAGTCCTGGCTAACTGTTTCCAATGCTCTTAGATTCACCATATTGTTCCCCATGAGAAAAATAAGATGGAAAATAATTCATTTTTAGAAGGGAAAAAACTGGTTCCCTTTGTGTCTAGTTTAATTTGTCCATCCAATGGGCCATTCCACTGTACTCATTGCATAGTGGGGATGAGCCTTTAACAAAGTAAATATTTTATGTATTTCACACATGGCTCTTCTCAGAGAGACTTCCACTGCATGGAAGTAGGATAACAGCAACCACTAGCTCTTACTTGGTGCTCCTCATCATTCGATCTCAAATATCTACACGCTACAATATCCCCATTGTATAGATAGGGAAATGGAGGCTCAGGAAGGTGAAATAACTTTTCGAAGCTCACCTGGCAGAAGAGCCAAAAATTAAGTCCACTTTGTCCTGAGTCCCAGTCCAACAGGGCAAATTGCTTCCCTGCAGCAGTATGAGTTTGGTGATTTTGTGTACCAAATGTTCCCCTCTAATTCCAAGGAGAGAGCCTGATGTTTGCATGATAAATCTTTGGTGTCTTTTTTCCTTTAGTGCATTTGCCCACCATCCTGTGTTTACTCAAAATGCATGTTGAGTGCCGTGGGGAATTTTCTGACCTACTTAATACAAGCAGTGCTGAGTGTCTTATTGCATTAGATGAATCTGGACAACTTCTCAGGTTAAATGTTTCTTGTTTTGACTTCCAGTTAAAAAAATAAGGCAGGAACTGGAGACAATAAGATGTTTTTGTTTTTTTTTTAAAAAAAAACCACCCCACACACACTCACCACAAACTACAATTTAGCAATGGTCAGCAGCTGAAATTCCTGGATCCCACAGACACAAATGAAGCCTATCCAGGGGCAACCACATTGTAAGAGATGCCAGATTTGTATCACTTCCCTTTCCACCCCACCCCAATCACAGGCTCCCACACCAGTTCCATACTCATTTTGCCAAATAAGGGAGCTTAAATTTCAGAGGTCACACTGCATGCAAATAAGCAGCACTTGCTCAGTTGTTGCAGCTTGATGGAGTTTTGCTCTAAGTATTCAAGGACAAAAATGAACAGATTTAACTAGGGAAGGGTTTTGATTTAGCCAAGTCATATACTGAAACCAAAAGTTACTTGGTCATCTGTTTAAGCAGTCAGCTCTTTGCCATGAATATAAAGGGTGTTGTATGCTTCTGAAAGGCGGCTTTGCAAGCGAGTATAAGTTACTGCCATTCAGTTTTGCACAGTTGTTCGTGTGCACGAAGTGCGTGGCATTGGGAAAAGCAGGTGCCAAGAGCTCAGCATTCAGTAGATCCTGTTATAGTCACTGGGGGCTAGTAGCTGAGCTGTGTTGCTAATCTGCCCTAACAAGCACGGATTCTCGCAGTAACGCCATCGCTCGCATGCACCACGATCTTTACAAAAGGGTCTTTCTCGAAGAGGGTTCTACAGCACATGCGCTGCAATACACACTGCATATATCCAAGTTTATAGTAAAGGTATAGTTAACATTACAGGTAGTAAACTGAACTGCATTTGCTGCATTTTGCATGCAGTGTGTGGGATGATCTCTGAAATTGAAGCTACTTGATTCGGCACAGTGACCTATGGAACTGGGGTTTATACAATGATTTACCCTTTTGGTATCTTGAAGTCTGATGGGCAGTGAGAAAAGGAGAAGCTAGAGAGTCAGGCCCTATGTTTTGCTATAATCATAAATGCGGCATTACGGGGGTACACTATTAATGACACATAGGAATTTATAGTATTCAAATCAGCTTGTTTGTGGGCAGCTTGTAACCTATTTAAACTGATGCAGATTGCGTGACAGAGTTAACAGTTTTCACAGGTGGCAACAGCCAAGACTGTAACCTACTCAACAAAGGCTGCCAAAGTTCTGGTGAACCATGTACAATCCATACATGGAGCATGGTAACAGTGTCCCGTGGCTGCATTTATGTAGACCAGGGTGGCCAACCAGTGGCTCCAGAGCCACATGCAGCTCTTCAGAAGTTACTATGCGGTTCTGTATATAGGCACCGACTCCAGGGCTGGAGCTACAGGTGCCCACTTTCCAATGTGTTGGGGGGGTGCTCACTGCTCAACCCCCTGGCTCTGCCATGGGCCCTGCCGCCCCCCCCCCCCCCCCCCCCCCCGAGCCTGCAGTGGCCTCACTCCCCCCCAGAGCCTCCTGCATGCCACAAAACAACTGATTGGGAGGTGCGGGGAGGGAGGAGGAGGTGGGTGGGGCTGCTGGGAGCAGAGTGGGGGAGCTGATGGGGGGCTGCTGACATATTACTGTGGCTCTTTGGCAATGTACATTGGTAAATTCTGGCTCCTTCTCAGGCTCAGGTTGGCCACTGCTGATATAGACTATTGTCTGCAAAGGTCAAACATGGAATATTCAGCACCAAAACCAAAGACAGCTGCCACTGAAGTAAAGGAAAGTCAGCTAGCTGTTCTAACAGCTGAAGCAAGCTGCTAATGGGAGACATGAGCACTAATAGGAGATGTCATAAATATAAAGGGAAGGGTAAACCCCTTTGAAATCCCTCCTGGCCAGGGGAAAGCTCCTCTCACCTGTAAAGGGTTAAGAAGCTAAAGGTAACCTCGCTGGCACCTGACCAAAATGACCAATGAGGAGACAAGATACTTTCAAAAGCTGGGAGGAGGGAGAGGAACAAAGGGTCTGTCTGTATGCTGCTCTTGCCAGAGACAGAACAGGAATGGAGTCTTAGAACTTTTAGTAAGTAATCTAGCTAGGTATGTGTTAGATTATGATTCCTTTAAATGGCTGAGAAAAGCATTGTGCTGAATAGAATAACTATTTCTGTCTGTGCATCTTTTTTGTAACTTAAGGTTTTGCCTAGAGGGGTTCTCTATGTTTTTTTGAATCTAATTACCCTGTAAGATATCTACCATCCTGATTTTACAGGGGGGATTTCTTTATTTCTATTTACTTCTATTTTTTATTAAAAGTCTTCTTGTAAAAAACTGACTGCTTTTTCATTGTTCTTAGATCCAAGGGTTTGGGTCTGTGGTCACCTATGCAAATTGGTGAGGCTTTTTATCCAACATTTCCCAGGAAAGGGGGGGTGTAAGTGTTGGGAGGATTGTTCATTGTTCTTAAGATCCAAGGGTCTGGGTCTGTAGTCACCTAGGCAAATTGGTGAGGCTTTTTACCAAACCTTGTCCAGGAAGTGGGGTGCAAGGTTTTGGGAAGTATTTTGGGGGGACAGACGCGTCCAAACAGCTCTTCCCCAGTAACCAGTAATTGTTTGGTGGTGGTAGCGGCCATTCCAAGGATAACGGGTGTAATATTTTGTACCTTGGGGAAGTTTTGACCTAAGCTGGTAAAGATAAGCTTAGGAGGTTTTTCATGCAGGTCCCCACATCTGTACCCTAGAGTTCAGAGTGGGGGAGGAACCTTGACAGGAGACTTGGTCCTGCTCCCACTAAAGGCAATGGGAGCTTTGCCATGGACTTCAATGAGAGCAGGGTCGTGCCTGAAGACCATATGTTAGTGTCACAGGGCATGCCGGACTTACAGCACCCCCTGCAGGCCAGCATCAAAGCTGCTCCCTGCCCCAGTTTCCCACACCCAGGTTTTCCATCTCTTCTAGGATTTCACGTGACTCAACCCTTCAGCACAGAAATAGAAAAGCTCAATCCCCTTTTGGTAGTAACAGAAGTCACAAGAAAACCAAAGGGTCTTCTGCCCTACTTGTGCTCCTCTTGAGCTCAGGCTCAGCTCCCCCTCCCTTCTGGGTCATCTGCAATCTTGCTGACTCTGGGATAGAGCCCCAGGCTGCTTCCCTGGAGCCCTTCAAATGCCCTTCAGGGCTCCCCACAGCAGCCCAGCTTGGTGCCCATGGTTCCCCTCCCAAACTGCATTTTCCAAGCCCTCCTATCAGGCCTAGGCATTTAACAGGCTGTCACCTGACCCCAATTAGTGCAGACCCTTAGGCTTGCAGTGAGCTGATTTTGACACAGCGGGGGCTGATGGAACAGTGCTGACTAGCCCCATCCCTCATCTCCTTTAATGGGCAGGCTATGGGGTTACAATGACATGCTCGCCATATTAGTTAAGCATGCTCAGAGCACCTGAGGTCCAAGGCATGCTGGTCAACTCGACCACAAGGAAGTCCGGAGCTGGAGCACCCATGGAAAAAAAAACTGAGTGCTCTGCACCCAGCAACAGCCCCGTGGATCAGCTGCTCCCCATCTTCCCCCAGCCCGACAGCAGGCCCCACTGATCAGCTCCTCCCCGTTCCTCCCAGTGCCTCTCACCTGCTGTGATCAGCTGTTCAGCCACATGCAGGAGGGGAGGGGGGGAGATTAAGGAGCTGGGGCAGGAAGAGGCACAGCAGAAGTGGGGGCTTGGGGAAGGGGTCAAGTGAGGGCAGGGCCTGGGGTGGAGCAGGGATTGAGCATCCCCTGGGAACTTGCCACCTCTGCCAGGTGTGGTGGCACTGTTCTGTGATTTAGACAAAAGGCTGGGATTCCCAAAGCAGCCTAAGGGAGTTAGGCACCCAATTCCAATTGATATTCAGTGGCATTTTGGCACTTAACTCTTAAGCCCTTTCCAAAATCCCAGCTGAGTTTATTAGAAACTGAGCTAAGATCAATACATTGCTAGTACTCAGTGAATAATTCACTACAAACAGTTATTTAACAAATGCAGAGATTTCAAGGCCAGAAGGGTCCACTGTGATCTAGTCTTACCTCCTGTATAGCACAGGACAGAGAACTGCCCCTAAACAATTTGTTTAAAAAGCGTCTTTTAGAACATCATCCAGTTTGTAACTTCTTTTCCTGAATTATGCACAAACTGATGGTGAGTCTCAACTGTATTTGATATTAAACATTATTTATGGAATAGTTTCTATGAATAATTCTTGGTTTATTATAGCTTACCAGCAGTGCACTGTAAATCTTCAATATTCAAAAATCTGAGATCTTTTCATTGGACAGACAGAATACATGGTACGTTTCTGTTTCCTGATGGGATGATCATCAGGTTTCCAGTGTGATTACTCCTGATTGTATATTTAAACTTCTGCAACACTGGCTCAAAATTCACTCTTTTGGCAACCATTTTGGTCAGTAAACTCTGAATTTGTGGAAAGCAATCACAAAGATGAGTGCAAACAATTTAAAAAAATTGTAATTAAAAATTGAACCTGACATGTCCAGGTTTGTTCATTTATTTGAAGAATATATGCATCACTATTCAGAAATCAATAGCCTTCAGACAATACCAATTTTTCATCACTATTAACTAGGCCTGGTTAGAAATTTTTTGTTTAAACAAATCTTTTTTGGAAAATGTTTTAGGAAAAATTTGTTTGTGAATCATATCAATTTTTTGGCAAAGTATACCATGAAAACAAATTCTCCTGAAATTATTTTGTTTTAGTAAGTTTAATTTTGGGAAAATTTCAAAACAAAATTTTCATTTCTAAATTTTACTTATTTTTATATTTTTTATTTTAAATTATTTCATGACATGTCAATAGTAAAAATGCATAATATGACATAATAGGACATACACCACCCTTTGTTTTGGGGTTGTGTGGACTAATGGTAAAAGTCAATATGGCTGCTTTCTCTCAAGGTTGTGTGGCCCAATGGCCAAAGTCAGTAAGGTCACCCTCTCTCTGGGCCACATGGCCTAGTGGCTTGAGTCAGTATAACGGCCCCTTCTGTGGGGCTGCGTGGCCTAGTGGCCTGTCAGGGGAGTGGGCCACCATCCTGGGGTTCATGACAGCCAGATAGGGAGACTCAGGCCCTCCCTGCTTCACCGGGTCCCAGCTCTGTGCCCTGTCAGTGGCAAGTATGCCCACCATCAGGTCAGCGGGGAATCAGCCTGAAACATGCTGACCCCACCCAGCACCACAACTAGTCTCCCTGAGCTACTTCCTTCCTGGTTCCTGATGGGTCCCAGAGTCCCAACATCTCCATTACTTCTTGGGCAGCCTCTAGAGTTTCAGCATCCCTGGCTTCTGCCGCCTGGGGCTTCTGCAATTCCTGTGTTGGCAGTCACAGCATGCATACTCTCTCTTCAGTAGTCAGTCCTGAATGAGCTGAGCGGCTCCCTTTTATGGCTAGTCTCCAGCTGGAGCATGCCCAGCAGGGCCGGGGGGGCATGACCTCATCTGCCCAGAGAGTGGAGTTAACCCTTGCAGTACCAGTGCGGGGCAAGTGCACCCCGTCACAC
Organism: Caretta caretta; assembly: GCF_965140235.1. Lineage (NCBI taxonomy): Eukaryota > Metazoa > Chordata > Testudines > Cheloniidae > Caretta > Caretta caretta. The sequence continues at coordinate 14,755,622 of NC_134209.1, forward strand.
TCCCCTTCTGGGATAAGTTCCGTACACAAAAAACAAAGATCCCCAGTATTTTTGCCCTGTCACTGATTACTCCCACCCAGAATCCATTACATGTGTGCTGTAATGGGTTCAAAAAGAACTAGATAAGTTCATGGAGGATAGGTCCATCAATGGCTATTAGCCAGGATGGGCAGGGTTGGTGTCCTTAGCCTCTGTTTGCCAGAAGCTGGGAATGGGCAGCAGGGGACAGATCACTGTTCTGTTCATTCCCTCTGGAGCACCTGGCACAGGCCACTGTTGGAAGACAGGACACTGGGCTAGACAGACCTTTGGTCTGACCCAGTATGGCCATTTTCATGTTCTTAGGGTGACACTAATTACGCCGCCCTGCTACTAGTAACAAGCTATTTGGGAGATGGATTAATTTAAACAGCCTTGTGATTAATTTCTAAAGCCCCTAAAAGGGTTTAATTTCATGGAAGCTGCAGAGAACTGTTGCCCTAACAAACGACATCAGTTGAACTGAGGTACAGCACTGTATCATTGAAAACTACTCTTCATGCTTTATAATAAGTAGAGTTTTACAGTCATCCATTAGCTTTGTTTTCATTGACCCATTAATTGAACCCTTTGCTAAGTGGAAATAAACTAGTAGCTAACCCATAAAATGCTAAACGTTCAAAAAGACAATAGAAGAAAATACATTTCCGTCTCAACGACTGAACTGTGATTAGGCACATTATAATTCCATATCTATTCATAATAAGGGCACATAATTACAAGCAATCTGGGAAGTATACCAACTTTTAGTACTCTAGCCAAGACTCATTAACAGAACATTTTCATTGATGTGCACAAAATGCAGAGAGCAGCTTCAAGGATTTCAGCATACTCTACCCATTTCCTCTGGGCTCTCTCATATAGTTACTTGCAGGCCCACAAACACAAGGGAAAGAACCCCCTTCTCTTTTAAACATGAAGAATAATAATGGGGGCAAAGGAGTGTGCTCAAATCAGACAAGGGAGCCAGAGGGGTTTTAGTCTTCTGGCTGCTTCACTGATTCCCTCTAAGACAAAGCATGGTATTGTGGGTCAAGCACTGGACTGAGTCTCAGCAAATCTGGATTTGATGCCCTTCTTTAAAGAATTCCTGCGTAACTTTGGACAAGTCACTTGACCTCTCTGGGCCTCCATCTCCCTATCAGTAAAATGAGATAACAGCACTTTCTTTCTGTTACCTTTTGCCTTGTCCACTTAAATTGTGAGCTCTTTGGGACAGGAACCATTTCCAACTAAGGGCTTGTCAAAATGGTGTGTTAGTCTGCATTAGAGGGGTGTAAATTCTAGTGCATAATAGCAAGTCTTACACTAACTGTCCTGTCCTGTGTGGATCCGGCAGGTATGCACCAAAAGTCTCCTAGTACAAACTAATGTAGTTCTGTTTAAAATGAGACTACATTAATGTGCACTAGGGGACTTTTAGTGTATGCCAGCAGGGTCCACACAGGCCAGGTAATGACCAACACCCTCATGTGCATTAGAATGTATACCCTTCTGGTGTGCACTAATGCACAGTGTAGACAAACCCTATGTGTCTGTACAGACCTTAGCTCAATAGGGCACCCATCTCAGAAGGAGCCTCTAAGTGCCACTGTGATACAAACAAATAATCATTCGTACACAAAAAGGAACTATTGATATTGACTCTAATCTTCCTACTTCATTATTTCGAGTGGGCTAAGACTGTAGTGAGAAGAGGGAGAAAGATGTTTGGTGTTTTTTCTAAAGGTCCAGCTTCTGGAATCAGGATGTTGTAGGAGAATCTCAGTTCTCTCTCTTGTTTTTAAAGGAAGTATTTAGCCTTTGTGGTTGTGGGGAAAAGTATGAAAAAGTGAAGCACCTGTGCCTGAAAGGCTTAGAATCTAAGAAACAAATAAAAAGCACCTCAAAGTTATGTTTTACAGTCTCAGGACTTTTAAGCCAATCTCATTATTTTGGGGCCTGATTTATGATTTTTGAACAACTGGTGTTGGCAATACTGTGACCTGTTTGCTAGAATTTGCTGTGTCTAGTAGACACAGTGATAAAAATGCTGGTGGCTGGTGAACACCTGAACTCCCTTGGTTACTAGAGATGGAGTGAGGCAGAGTATTTAGTATTAGAGACAATAATCAATTTTCCATTAAAACTTTTCTCTAACAGAAAATGGCTTTTTTGACAAGTTTGTTTTTTGCAAAAATTGTTTTTGTTGAAAATGTTCAGGTTTCCAACAACAAAAAACAAAAAATAAAAACTAGATTTGGTCAGAACTTTTCTATGGAAAAAAATGTATTTTCTGACCTGTTCCATTTAGTGCACTCCTCATGCAGGCCAAACACTCACTGTTCTCAACTCAAACAGGAATTTTGCCTGAGAGCAGAGTGTGGATTGGGACCTCACTGGAAGAAGCTAAAGTACCTATCTTTGCTAAAGAAGACATCCTGCTGAGCTCTCCTGGGAGTGTATTGTTGGATTAAAATGGCATTCGTGGATCAATAGACAGTTTTTCCCCTTTGTTACATGGTTGTTAGGTAGCCTGTTGACCTGCAAGCTCTGCCCATAGAGGAACCAGTGTTGCAATCTGGCAGGTACATTTGGGCACCAATGAACCTGGCTGGCCATGTCTGCCTGGCCATGTCCGTGGCAGTTCTATTAGGATCCACTAATTAATGATTAACATATGCACATTGGCCCTGGCCACAAAAAACAGCAGGCCGGAGCAGTGCCAGGAATTCATATTCACCCTCTCTACACTATGCAAGTGTGTCCGAAGAACTCCCTGCAGCCGTCAGATCACTCTTTGCTCCTTTCTCTTCCACCCAGTGCAGTTTCTTTAGAGCGGTACTGGGTTATCCCTGCAGAAGGATGAGTGGAGACCATCTCCCGCTGTGCTGCCTGGCTTACACCTCCTGGCCCAAGCCGGGCCTGCCGTGTGTCTGGTCTCTTGTGCAACACTCATGCATGCGGCTGGCCCTCACAGTCCCCACAGCTTGACTGCATCTCACATGCCTAGCAGGGCTACAGGAATGGTCTGCAATTGTGTCACAGCTGCCAGAGGCCAGGCAGCCATGCAGGCTCCACCTCCCTGCTCCCCCTCCTGGATCTAAGTGGGGAAGGATCAGGCAAATTGCAGCAGGTACAGAAGGGGAGGGGCACCCAGTTCTGGCCCAAGCTCTCTGCACAACAACCAGCCAGCCCCTTCCGAACAGGTCCAAGCCATCACTCCCACCTTCCCCAGATGTCACAGCTGCTCTGTAAAGTCTCCCCAGACACCCGCCACAAAACGAGCTGTCCCCAGCTTCTACCCCGATTCACCAACTACCCCCTGGATACTCTCTAACTTCTCCCAGTGTCTCTTCTCAGCTACCACCACCTCACACAGCTACCACCACAAACCCCCAGCCTAGCTACCCCCAGCCATGGCCAAATAGATACCCACAGTCTCCAGCTACCCACCCAGACACCCCCACAAACCCAGCTCCCTGGGCTTGTCCCCCGCATCCATCACCCACCTTCCCCAGAAACCCTTCAGCACCCACTGGTCTACCACTGCTGCCAGGGTTGGGACAGCTTTATGTCCTATCCCTGCCATTGTTAAGGACAGGAAGTATTGACTTACACTGGAGTTGACAATCACATATATTAGCAAATATACAAATTAATTAGCAGATTGATTTGCATATAAAAGAAATTGGTGTAAAACAGCATTGGTAGAGCTGCCCAGATCTTGGATAGCTTGGCACAACTACAGCATATGCTACCTAAATCAGCCTGCATGACATTCACACAACTGGCTTATCGTCATGGTGACACTCAGAATCCAGCCTTGCAGATGTCCATCCTTCAGCATGTACATTCCCTGAGCACCCAGTCACAGGAGGTTCCACTCACCAGTTGTCTGGCACCTCCTCCTGGTCACTCTGGGAATTAGTTCTCAAGGTCAATGCCCCCATCCATGGTTTGCACACCATCACTCTATCTCTCTCTCGGGTCCACAGCTCTTCTCTGCGCAGGAACCACAGCATCCTCTTCATGACTCAGCCCTCCAGCTAGATCACTCAGTATTTCTCCCCCTTCTGGGGTACAGTCCTTCAATTCTCTGTCACTGCTACAGTGACCCAGGCAGTCTTCCTGTTCACTGCCCTGCCAGTCTATGCCATGCCCTTGGTGGCTGCTAGGGGAACTTGGGCATGCCCTCTTCTCCAGGTCCCAGTCCAAAGGCCCTAAACCCACAGTTCTGGGCTTTCTTCTCCCACTCGTCACTGCTCCTTACCTGAACTGCTTCCTCCCACTCCTGGTTGCCTTCCTTTCTCTGGGTGTAACAGCTCCAAACCCTCCACTCTCTTCCCAGGGGTGACTGCAGCTGACACACTTCTGCAGTCCCTAATAGCATCCACCCTCTTCCCAGAGATTGACTGCCCAGTCCCAGTAGTAGCCCTCATCTGCTTGTTGCCAGCTTCTTGGTTTTATAGGCCCCACCTGTTCCTGCACAGCTGCACCTGCTTACAATCAATTTTCTGCTCCCTGGCACTCCTTCCAGGTGCAGCCTATAGAGATAATAGGCCTACCTGGCCACCTTAACTCTTTCCAGTCCTGTGTGGGGTGTCCAGAATAAGTGCTGTAATGGGGAATTGCACCCTTAAGCTTTCAAAAATGTAGGCCACAACTTCTTGCTGCTACAGATCACCCATTTTACAAAAAAACCTCTTGCCTTCCACACAGTTGTTGTAAAGCTTGGTTAATATTTCCAGTGTGCTTTTGAAATACTTGGATGAAAGCTGTGTTAAAAATGCAAAGTATTATTAATTATTTTCTTTGTTATCTTAATATTTCCCTTCATTTTTAAAGAGGCAGCAACATTTCCCCTCTGAAACAAAAGTTTTCTCATTACATTTATCTATTCTATCTCAGTAAAGCTACTAACATCCCAGGAAGAAAAGAATAGAAATGTCACAGCGTAAAATATAATCTCTTCTTTGTAGAAAAATTCTGTCATATTTTATCTGCATACTAAATCTGCATGTGAATGGACAAGTATTCATGGTGAAACCATTAAACCTTCACAGGGTGAACAGAAAGAGAGAGAGAGTTTGAGAAATGAATACAAATACACAGGCAGTATGCATGTTTTCCCAATATAATATACGGTATTTTTCTGTTCTGCATTAGTTAAAAATGTGAGTACATTAGGTGCTTAAAGCGTTGGAAGGACTCAAAAGTATTCTGATTGGAACCAGAACTAGATCAGAAAGATGAGTAAGCTTTGATCTACTTTATCTTAACTCACACCAAACTCAGTGAGTCCTTTGTGAGATTATATAAAAGCCATGTGTAAACCCCAATTTGCCCTGGTCTACATGTAGCCAGGAGCACAGATCCCTATCTACACGTCTCATCCTCACCAATTCTTTAGCCCTCCTGTGCAGAAAAAATTAATTCCTGCCCCCCCATCAATTTATGGCATGGTTTATTAAACACCCTGCCTCCTTCAAGCTGTGGCTTTGCAATCATACTGGAATTGCTCCACCGACATATCTTTTGGAATTTGCTGTATTGAAACAACAGTGCTCACAGAATGACTTCAGTCTCATTTTGTTTTTAACATAAAAGAAAAGCTGTCAAACCTGCCAAAAAAATTAGGTCAGATTTTCCATTCCCTCCAAATTTTTTATGTATTTATTGTGTCTGGGCGAAAGTAATTCAGGTGATGAAGGATCCCACCTCTAGTTATTATTAGACTCCTGTTCCGAGTCGAGATCGAAAGGTCACAGCCCAGCAGCTCTTTCATGAGGTCTGAAGCAATATGTTTTATCTTAATGGTTTAGTTTTATCTATTTGTTTGAATATAAAAAATGTATTTGAAGTGATCTACCCAGCCAGCTGGAAAAAGTAGTTTAGAGTCACACCAGTGACAGCCGTAAAAGTAAGAAACATGGTGATCATTATGCAAAATGTATCACCAAATATATGAAATGAAGTATCATCATATAACCAATTCACAAAGAGTCTGATTACCTACAATCTGGGGAAATAGTTGCCATCTGATTTTGTAAGAGAAGATATACATGTTTTACTCATGCATTTCTATTATTATTTTATTAAACCATAACTCCTAGCTTTTATTAAGATCCATTGACCTTCATAAGAAACCAAAGTTGGGGATACATTTGAGCTTCAGTACAAAAACTACATAAATCTGATCTCTCTGCCTTTCTTTACTGCATAGGTATTGCAATGTGTTGAATTTAGTTACCAAAGTTCCAACTGAGATTTTCTGGTGACAGATTACTCATGTACAAATACCTTTTGCCCTCTGCAGGTCTTGTGGAAGGCAGTATGTTTAGTGGTTAGAGAGTAGGGAATCAAAATTCCTGGGACCTAGATGGACTGTTCTCAACTCTGCCATTGACTTACTCTGCACCCTTCCAATGGTCACTGAAACCCATACCTGAGCAGTGATTTTGCCCCGCTTGAGATATCTCTGTTTTTTTCTGAGAACATGTGCTCAGCACTTCCTGAAAATCATGTGACTAAAGTTGGAAATGTAACCCCCAAAATTGCTAGTCACTTCAGAAAACATAGCCCTTCATCAACCCTGTTGGTAAGACGTTCTAAGATCCTTGCATGAAATGTTCCATATCAGTAAATTGTATTTCTTAACCTTGTCAAACATTAAATGATAGTTGTTTCCATGATCTGGTGACAACTTAAAGCCCCTCGGGAGACTTTTGAACAACGGAAGAGAAGGACCCTAATATTCTGGCCAACAACTCACTCTCTTAAACCAAGTTTCAGAGTAACAGCCGTGTTAGTCTGTATTTGCAAAAAGAAAAGGAGTACTTGTGGCACCTTAGAGACTAACCAATTTATTTGAGCATGAGCTTTCGTGAGCTACAGCTCACTTCATCGGATGCATACTGTGGAAACTGCAGAAGACATTATGTACACAGAGACCATGAAACAAAACCTCCTCCCACCCCACTCTCCCGCTGGCAATAGCTTATCCAAAGTGATCATCAAGTTGGGCCATTTCCAGCACAAATCCAGGTTTTCTCACCCTCCGCCCCACCCCTCCCCACAAACTCACTCTCCTGCTAGTAATAGCCCATCCAAAGTGACCACTCTCTTTAAAATGTGTATGATAATCAAGGTGGGCCATTTCCAGCACAAATCCAGGTTTTCTCACCCCCCCACCCCCCTCCAAAAACCACACACACAAACTCACTATCCTGCTGGTAATAGCTCATCCAAAGCAACCACTCTCCCTACAATGTGCATGATAATCAAGGTGGGCCATTTCCAGCACAAATACAGGTTTTCTCACCCCCCCACCCCCATACACACACAAACTCACTCTCCTGCTGGTAATAGCTCATCCAAAGTGACCACTCTCCCTACAATGTGCATGATAATCAAGGTGGGCCATTTCCAGCACAAATCCAGGTTTTCTCACCCCCCCCCCCACACACACACAAACTCACTCTCCTGCTGGCAATAGTTCATCCAAACTGACCACTCTCCTTACAATGTGCATGATAATCAAGGTGGGCCATTTCCAGCATAAATACAAGTTTAACCAGAACGTCGGGGGGGGGGGGGGTAGAAAAAAACAAGGGGAAATAGGCTACCTTGCATAATGACTTAGCCACTCCCAGTCTCTATTTAAGCCTAAATTAATAGTATCCAATTTGCAAATGAATTCCAATTCAGCAGTTTCTCGCTGGAGTCTGGATTTGAAGTTTTTTTTGTTGTAAGATAGCGACCTTCATGTCTGTGATTGCGTGACCAGAGAGATTGAAGTGTTCTCCGACTGGTTTATGAATGTTATAATTCTTGACATCTGATTTGTGTCCATTTATTCTTTTACGTAGAGATTGTCCAGTTTGACCAATGTACATGGCAGAGGGGCATTGCTGGCATATTATGGCATATATCACATTGGTGGATGTGCAGGTGAACGAGCCTCTGATAATGTGGTTGATGTTATTAGGCCCTTTGATGGTGTCCCCTGAATAGATATGTGGGCACAGTTGGCAACGGGCTTTGTTGCAAGGATAGGTTCCTGGGTTAGTGATTCTGTTGTGTGGTACGTGGTTGTTGGTGAGTATTTGCTTCAGATTGGGGGGCTGTCTGTAGGCAAGGACTGGCCTGTCTCCCAAGATTTGTGAGAGTGTTGGGTCATCCTTCAGGATTGGTTGTAGATCCTTAGTAATGCGTTGGAGGGGTTTTAGTTGGGGGCTGAAGGTGACGGCTAGTGGCGTTCTGTTATTTTCTTTGTTAGGCCTGTCCTGTAGTAGGTGACTTCTGGGAACTCTTCTGGCTCTATCAATCTGTTTCTTCACTTCCGCAGGTGAGTATTGTAGTTGTAAGAATGCTTGATAGAGATCTTTAGGTGTTTGTCTCTGTCTGAGGGGTTGGAGCAAATGCGGTTGTATCGCAGAGCGTGGCTGTTGACGATGGATCGTGTGGTGTGGTCAGGGTGAAAGCTGGAGGCATGTAGGTAGGAATAGCGGTCAGTAGGTTTCCGGTATAGGGTGGTGTTTATGTGACCATTGTTTATTAGCACTGTAGTGTCCAGGAAGTGGATCTCTTGTGTGGACTGGACCAGGCTGAGGTTGATGGTGGGATGGAAATTGTTGAAATCATGGTGGAATTCCTCAAGGGCTTCTTTTCCATGGGTCCAGATGATGAAGATGTCATCAATATAGCGCAAGTAGAGTAGGGGCGTTAGGGGACGAGAGCTGAGGAAGCGTTGTTCTAAGTCAGCCATAAAAATGTTGGCATACTGTGGGGCCATGCGGGTACTCATAGCAGTGCCGCTGATCTGAAGGTAAATGTAAAATAGTTATGGGTAAGGACAAAGTCATAAAGTTCAGCCACCAGGTTAGCCGTGACATTATCGGGGATAGTGTTCTTGACGGCTTGTAGTCCATCTTTGTGTGGAATGTTGGTGTAGAGGGCTTCTACATCCATAGTGGCCAAGATGGTGTTATCAGGAAGATCACCGATGGATTGTAGTTTCCTCAGGAAGTCAGTGGTGTCTTGAAGGTAGCTGGGAGCGCAGGGCCTGCGGAGGGAGTCTACATAGCCAGACAATCCTGCTGTCAGGGTGCCAATGCCTGAGATGATGGGGCGCCCAGGATTTCCAGGTTTATGGATCTTGGGTAGTAGATAGAATATCCCAGGTCGGGGTTCCAGGGGTGTGTCTGTGCGGATTTGATGTTGTGCTTTTTCAGGAAGTTTCTTGAGCAAATGCTGTAGTTTCTTTTGGTAACTCTCAGTGGGATCATAGGGTAATGGCTTGTAGAAAGTGGTGTTGGAGAGCTGCCGAGCAGCCTCTTGTTCATATTCCGACCTATTCATGATGACAACAGCACCTCCTTTGTCAGCCTTTTTGATTATGATGTCAGAGTTGTTTCTGAGGCTGTGGATGGTATTGTGTTCTGCACGGCTGAGGTTATGGGGCAAGTGATGCTGCTTTTCCACAATTTCAGCCCGTGCACGTCGGTGGAAGCAGTCTATGTAGAAGTCCAGTCTGCTGTTTCGACCTTCAGGAGGAGTCCACTTAGAATCCTTCTTTTTGTAATGTTGGTAGGGAGGCCTCTGTGGATTAGTATGTTGTTCAGAGGTATTTTGGAAATATTCCTTGAGTCGGAGACGTCGAAAATAGGATTCTAGGTCACCACAGAACTGTATCATGTTCATGGGGGTGGAGGGGCAGAAGGAGAGGCCCCGAGATAAGACAGCTGCTTCTGCTGGGCTGAGAGTACAGTTGGCTAGGTTAATAATATTGCTGGGTGGGTTGAGGGAACCATTGCTGTGGCCCCTTGTAGCATGTAGTAGTTGAGAAAGTTTAGTGTCCTTTTTCTTTGTAGAGAAGCAAAGTGTGCATTGTAAATGGCTTGTCTAGTTTTAGTAAAATCCAGCCAAGAGGAAGTTTGTGTGGAAGGTTGGTTTTTTATGAGAGTATCCATTTTTGAGAGCTCATTCTTAATCTTTCCCTGTTTGCTGTAGAGGATGTTGATCAGGATGCATCCGATGAAGTGAGCTGTAGCTCACGAAAGCTCATGCTCCAATAAATTGGTTAGTCTCTGAGGTGCCACAAGTACTCCTTTTCTTTTTGCAAATACAGACTAACACGGCTGTTACTCTGAAACCTATCCTAGTAGCATCACTCTAATCTTATCAGTATGGACCATGGAGTCCATGGTGTTCCATCAGGAATAAGTATGGACCATTATTGCCACTCTTTGTGAGCACAGTGATTCATCATCTTTGTCTACCAATGGTTTGTTCTCTCAAGGGTTTCAAACTAGTTTTATATCAGTGCCTCTCAGACTCTGGCCTTCTTTATGGGCAGCTTTGCACTCACATTACATGTTGCAAATGCAAGATTATTACAGAAATACTCAACATTTAGTTTTACTTGTAAGCCAGAAGCAGGATGTCAAGTAATAAAGGCATCCATTGTTTCCATTTATGGGCTATCTGGAAAGGAGGCTTTCTACAGTGGTGGAGAAGCAGCCACCACTTCCTGCCAGAGAGAAAATCCAGTTGCAACCCAGATAGTTGTTCTTCTACTGGATACCCATCCACTGATCTCTCTCCTGTAGCAGCTGCTTCATTCATTCTGTTAAAAGCACTGGGAAAAACCAGGAATTATCTTTATGACATCAAAGGGACACATTTGATTCGACAGCTGCCACCTCAAAGGCCATACAGTGGTTGTATGAGCACAGAAATTCTGTAAAGTTGCCACTATCACTTTTTGCATTCCCCCACGACTTCATCCTAAATTTATAACTCAGTGATCTTAAAAGGACTATTGTGAATCCTGTGGCCCATGTACCCACAAGCAGGATCACCAAACAGTGTAAAGGCACATTAGAAAGCGATGGGACTTGATTTGAACACAGATGCGGGAGGGGAGCAAGGTAATGTAAGTAAAATCATAAAATGAATTTTATGTATCATTAATTCTGATAACTGATTTTATTGCTTTGGAAAATTATTATGGCAGTCTGCTACAAAATACTTAACCTAATTTAAATTTCAGAACACATTTTTTTGGCAAATCTCAGTAAGCAATATTTTTAATCAATGGAGTGGAGCTAATTTAGATTTCAGATGCTTCAGAAAGATAGTTTCCAAAGGTAAGGTTTTTGTGTTATTTTGCTGCTGTATTTTTAATGTTGCTATGTGTGTATGTGCAGGGGAAATCTAATAAATGCCAGGTATTCATCTCTGCACATCTAGAAAATACCCAAACCCAAACTATCGTTGTTTTTATAGGAAATGTCATTTGTAAGTATTTAGCTGGCAGCCACTTAGGTTCAGGAACTAATTACTTACCCATAAACTCGCTCCATGTTGGCAGGAGGCTGAGACCAGTTGTAATCTGTTTCATGTCTCCTTTTATGCCTGGCTTCTATCCCAAATGGGAGGAAAATGGATGGAGTGGAGATCTCCTCCCCCAATTCCAAAAGAGCCTTGTTCTCCCAGTTTGCTACCAGGAAATACTGACCAATGTGAGACAGAAGGGGGATCCAATAGAGACAGCCACTGACCGTGCTGTCATGCCTTTGTCCACACTGTTAATGGAAGTACTTCCTGTGTTATAGGAAAGCAAAGTCATTTCTCATAATTGCATAATGATATATGCAATAATATAATTGCATAATATCTTTTAGATATTGCCATTTAGCACAGGGCTAGATCATGCCATGTTGGCACAGCCCTGTTAGGAGCTGTAAAGACCCAGGCTTCCCCAGGGCTAGCTCCATGGGTATTCTGACTCAGAAAGGCAGAATGCCATCCTGAGTTCCCAATGCATGGTGGAAACCTATAAAGTACTGCACCCTCTAATGAGTGCATAATACTCTCCTGTGCTCAGGGGAAAGCTGGAGTCATGGTTCTATCTCCTCTCCATTAGGGGAGTAATTGGGGACTGTCTTTCCTCATCCCCTCTCAGTCCAGATGTTCCTCTCATCCCCTCTCAGTCCAGAGTGTGCAAGGGCAGGGCCTGTACTCCCTTGCGTGTCAACCTTGCCATTTTATCTACTCAAACTTTACCCTAGCGGGACAGGTTGTATCCGGCCTTTTCTGACCCCTGCTGAAGGCATCGGCACCTTGACACTCCTCGCCAAAGGAAAATCCAATCAAGACTGGGCAAACAACAAGACAGTCCTCCAGAGCTCTAGAAATACTGACCAATCAAGAACTAACAAGTCAGTTAATAAGGCTTGTCTGCTTTTGCTCAGGGGCAGAGTGGGGTGAGACTGAGACCGGGGGAGGGGGGGTTCCCATAACCCCTTGCTATACATGCTGTAACTAAGCACTAGCATTTTGAAGGATTTTTTTTCCTCTTTGTTTAAAGGCACAGACAGACAGATCCTGAGTTGCTATTTCATTACTTGATTGTTTAGAGACTGACGCCAAGCTTACGACACAGGCTGCTAGTAATGAACAGGATAGATACTTGACTTATTGGATTTTGTGTTGAGTTTTAATTCCCAGAATATGTTACCACAAAGTTCCCTCAGTGGTTTGCACTGATCTTAATGTACTAGTTTTTGCCCTGTGTGTCTTTGGAATGGGTTTTGAGAATTTCCAATCTGAGGATAGCTTTAGTTTTGGGCCTTCTGTGATGGGGTGTATTCCCCACACTGGGCCTGAGAGGGTAAATTAGGCCAGGCTGGCCTACTTAACCAATTAAACAGCAAGTAGGAGAGAGATGTAGGCTACAAGCAGTCCCCTAATTGAAAGCAGGCTCAGCTTGGCAGGAACAGGAGGGGCCTGTGTAAAGACCAGGAGCTGCAAGCAGCAAAGGGGGGTCTGCAGAGAAGGAATCTGCAGACACTCCTGAGAGGAGGGAGAGAGGGCTGGCAAACCCAAAGAGGGAGGAGAGCCAGTTATGTAGGAAGAAGCCCAGGGAAACAGCAGCAAAGGTTAAGACAATACAGGCCTTGGCTGCATGTTATAGGGCTCTGGACTATGACCCATTGTAGAGGGCGGGCCTGGGTTCCCCTACCAGCCACTGGGTAGTGGCACAGGGCATTGGAGATGTCACCAGAGAGCTAGTCCATAAGGACTGCAAATTCCTCAGAAGGGAAGGAACTTAGTGACCTGGCCAGAGGGCCAAGCCATGGACCAGAAGCTGCTGCTCCAAGAGCGAGAGGCTGCAGGCTGAGAGAAGAAGACAGGCAGAGAGACCACTGAGGAGGGCACAGCACCTGGCAGAGCTAATTCCCAGGACAGGCAGGAGGAGGCGCCATGAGCAGTCAGGGAACCTCATCACACCTTCTCTATACTACAAATGTGTTGTCAGCGTAGCTATGTCACTATAGCTATATCAGCAGAGCCCCACAATGGAGATCCTGCGTATGCTGACAAAAGTGATGTTACTAAGCTGAAAGAAAAACTGTCTCCCCAACCAATATTAGCTATGCTGACAGAAGTACTCTTCTGTCAGCATAGTTGTGTCTACACTAGGGGTTTTGCTGGCAAAGCTATGCTGGCTAAGGAGTGTAGTTTTTTTCACACCTCTGAACAAAATAGTTATGGCAACAAAAGTAGTGGAGTAGTGGAGACTTAGCCTTAGCCTAAAAAGCCAACCCCGCACAAAGTACTACTCCTTGAGGGCTGACCTGGAAAGTCCTAGGAATATTTAGTCTACTAAGATTGTCTTTTTAAGTGTCTTTTACATTATAAACTCTTCAGGGCAGGGATTGTCTCCTATCTATATTTGTACAGCACCTTGAACAACAGGGTCCCTTATCCCAATTGGAGCCTGGGGGTACCACTGTAATATTTTTTTCACTCCTTCTAATCAAAGGAAGTTGTTCAATCTGCAAAACACATCTCTCCTTTCCTACTATTTTAAATAAATGAGACTTTTGCATATGAGTAGATTATGAGGAGCAAGTCACAGCTCCCAAGTTAAGAATTAGTTGAGATTTTGATGTAAAGCACGGATTTAACCTCTTTGTCTCATTTAAAGAATATTCAATTTATTCCAGAGCCGCAGTGCCTTTTTCTGATTCTCAGGGACATATAGCTGCTGACCTTGCATATTATTCTCAAAGAGGGTAATCACAAAATAATTAATTAAATCTGTTCTTCATTTTGTCAGAGGCTTTTAACAAGTTTCCTTTTTTCCCTGCTGTTTTCTCCTTCAGGGTTGATAACAGTTTAAAGCATCAGAAATACACACAACCCGCACCATTCACAGCAGTGAATGAAGATAATTAACCGAGTGCTCACTGTGCAATCATTCCTGTAGGCTAGCAATCACAGGGAAGAAGAAAAATAAAGCAGTTCATGAGTTTAAGAAGGAAAATTCTTTACTGATAATCACCCCACAACCCCCACCACCTATGTTACGTAATAACAATTTCAATGTCAAAGGACAATGTGTAGATACAGATCAATATGTTTCAGCCAAAATGAATCCATAAAGTGCATCCCTCTTTTGTACCACTTTTTATATCATAGACTCTCGTGTAATGAATGTATGCATTGAAAGTGATTGCACATTTAAAAAGAAATGCAGAGTTAGACTGGGATAGCAACGGGGAAACTGTACTGTGTGCAACTATATTCAGTTTTATCTCAGCTATTCTTATTAAATTTGAGTCCTTCTGGTAAATAGTGTTTTCCTACTTCTTAATGAGAAATCACTCAGATTACTCAAAACAAACAGGGTGTAGATGAACTGTCAGCTACGTGAAGGAAACAAAATTCAGTTCTTCACAAAAACCCACTGCTGCCTAATGTTCATTGTTTGACTCCAAAATAATTATTGTCTCTCTTGAGAAAGGTCCAAACCTTCCAGTCCCATGCATTTTAAATAAGATGAAAAACAATTGCTGGCATTCATGAAGTGATTTCACTTGGCAGATTTATGTTCCTCCATCATTCAGGTCCCTAGTGTAGGGTTTTTTTGTTTTTGTTTTTTGTATGCGTGTGTTAACATATAATGCAGAGGAAATGTCCTTTCTTCTCCCTTCCAGGAATCAAAATGTTTGTGTCAGTGTTGCGTTGGTGCACAGAGGTAGAATGAGGAAGACAGGAGTCTCAGGTCTCAGGGAAGTGTTTTCAGATAACAATTACATTCACAAAATGGATGACAGTGGATTCAGTGTCTGAACCAGACAGCCCCTAAACACTGTCTGTAGCCAAGTCTCTCTCTAGCCTACTTCCTGTTAGATACCTAGAGGTGTCAAAGGGGGGGTTGAGCCCAAGGCCAGCAGAACCACCTAGTGGCGATACTCCAGATTGTGTTGCCCAGCGGCGAGAACCATTGGTCGCTTTGTCTAGTGGCTGGATTCAATAGCTGGGAATTCATCAGTTTTTGTGGGGTAATTTCTGCTCCACTACTTCAGAAGCTCCCCAAACCACTTCCAGTCTCACCCCAATACCACAGGGTAGGCCAGGGTGCTTCTTAAACCAACTCAGCAAGTTTCTGTGTGGCCCTCTATTTCCAGTCATGGTTTGGTCACTGGATGGGGACACACCTCACCATGGATACACTGGAGATATATAGGACCTTCCCGTGTCAGCACACCCTACCAAGCTTGTCTGGACAATCTACCAGGCCCATCCTTGGGTGACATTAACCTGTAATGGCGGCAGCAGCTTGGCCAGGCCTTGTTTCCAGGCTCAGGGCCTGCCCCCCATGCCTGTCCATAACTACAGTCCCTGAATTACAGAATCATAGAATCACAGAATATCAGGGTTGGAAGGAACCTCAGGAGATCATCTAGTCCAACCCCCTGCTCAAAGCAGGACCAATCCCCAACTAAATCATTCCAGACAGGGCTTTGTCAAGCCTGACCTTAAAAACCTCTAAGGAAGGAAGGAGATTCCACCACCTCCCTAAGTAATTCCAGTGTTTCACCACCCTCCTAGTGAAAAAGTTTTTCCTAATATCCAACCTAAATCTCCCCCACTGCAACTTGAGACCATTACTCCTTATTCGGTCATCTGCTACCACTGAGAACAGTCTAGAGCCATCCTCTTTGGAACCCCCTTTCAGGTAGTTGAAAGCAGCTATCAAATCCCCCCTCATTCTTCTCTTCCGCAGACTAAACAATCCCAGTTCCCTCAGCTTCTCCTCATAAGTCATGTGTTCCAGTCCCCTAATCATTTTTGTTGCCCTCCGCTGGACTCTTTCCAATTTTTCCACATCCTTCTTGTAATGTGGGGCCCAAAACTGGACACAGTGCTCCAGATGAGGCCTCACCAATGTCAAATAGAGGGGAATGATCATGTCCCTCAATCTGCTGGCAATGCCCCAACATATACATCCTAAAATGCCATTGGCCTTCTTGGCAACAAGGGCACACTGTTGACTCATATCCAGCTTCTCGTCCACTGTAACCCCTAGGTGTTTTTTCTGCAGAACTGCTGCCTAGCCATTCGGTCCCTAGTCTGTAGTGGTGCATGGGATTCTTCTGTCTTAAGTGCAGGAATCATAGAATATCAGGGTTGGAAGGGACCTCAGGAGGTCATCTAGTCCAACCCCCTGCTCAAAGCAGGACCAATCCCCAATTTTTGCCCCAGATCCCTAAATGGCCCCCTCAAGGATTGAACTCACAACCCTGGGTTTAGCAGGCCAATGCTCAAACCACTGAGCTATCCCTCCCCCAAAATAAGGACTCTGCACTTGTCCTTGTTGAACCTCATCAGATTTCTTTTTGAAGGGACAGTCTTGTCTGAAGTGTCCCCTTTGTCCACACTCAAAGCATGGGCCTTTCAAGGTCACAGTCAGCTGGCTCAGTTCTTAGACAGTGGGCTTTCTGGGTCCGTGTATCCCTCTCTTCTGGGGCCCTGACCCCCCCCTTCCATTCTGCTTCGGTGGTAGGTTTTGCTCTCTGGCTAGGGGCACTGCTAGTGGTGTCAGCTTGTTTAGTGGTCCTTGATTTTCCCTCTTTGCCTGACCTCCGCTAGGGGTTGGAGTTTTGTTTCCGGGGTGCCTGACTTCAGTGTTGGTGAGGCTGGATGCTTGGTGGATACATAGTTCTCTGTGAGGGTCAGTGGTCAGTGGCACCTCACCCACTCCCTCCCTCTGCCTGGGGGAATCTGGGTGAATTGCTCCAGTACAATTACTTCCGCTACTTGCATTCCAGTCTGCTTTTCCAGGTCAGACCAGTGCCAACACTGGTCCCGCAGATATTGGGCCACCAACTGGGGCTGGTCTCCTGGCAGGTATCTTTCCTGGCAAAGCCTCTGACAGAGTGTCTCAGGGCTGATACCTAGATAGTCGAGCATGGCTGCTTTTATTTTGGCATAATCCAGCACCTCAGTAGAGTCCAAGCTTCGATGTGGAGTTTGTGCAAGGCTGGTCAGGTATAGCCCTAGCCATATATAACCAGGGTAGGCCAGTGTTCTGGTGGCTAACATGTTGTAGTAGCCATTCATTGACAGGTGACCCAAAAAGCCTTGGTGTAATCTCTGGGGCCCACTTTCATGAGCCGTATGGGCCTCCTAGCAGGGGGGTGTTGGATGCCCCCTGGGGCTGTAGCAGTGTTGCCACCTGCTGCATCAGGTGTACTTCTTGTGCCTGGTGTTGGTCTGCCAGCTCCCAAATTAGCTGTTGCTGCTGCTGTTGGGCCACTTGCTGTTGTTGCTGGGCTGCAATATCTGCCTCTGTTGTTGCTCTTGCTGGGCCACCTGCTGTTGCTGGCTCTCCAGCATCCACTTCAGCAGTTTTTCCCTATCCATGATTCTCTTTAGAGTCTTTCCGTCGGTACTCCAGTAGTCCTTTTAACAGGACATGGGCAATGCCCATGCTCTCCACCACATATCAAACGGGGGGTTGATCCAAAGCTGGCAGTACCACCTAGTGGGAATATGTTGGATTGTGTTGCCCAGTGGTGAGAGTCAGCAGCCGGGGATAGATGTACCTGCGCCCTCCCTGTTCCACCAGATTTCTACCCAGGGCCCAAAGAAACAATCAGCCAAAATGTGCCGCCTGGGAGCTGGATGTCCCTTCGCCTGCTCCCTGGGCCACTTCCTGCCCCAGCTTCAATTCCTCTTTGGGTGGTCCACTGATCTGACTTGGGGTCCCCCTTTGAGATCTCTTGGGCCACTCTCTGGTCTCCTTCTATCTGCAATGGCCTGTCAGCCTCAGCCTCTGCGCTGAAGGGTCTGCTGTGGCTTGACCGTAAGGCCTGGTCCCGGCCACATGGAGCCTCGGCAGCTTTTCTTTAGGAAGCTGCATAACCCAACTGCTCTCCTGCTCTGTCCCTCCAGACTGAGCTGAGTTGCTCCCTTTTGAACTCCGCCTCCACTGTGAGCATGCCCAGCAGGGGCAGCGGGGTGGGGCCTTCTGTGTCCAGAGCAACTCCGTACCCTTCCTTCACCAGTGTGGGATTCGTCACAAGAGGGTCAACAAGCTGTGGCACAAGGGCCCTTGTCCATCCCTGGTTATGTACTCCAACACGAAAGCCAAGCACAATCCACTTTGTACAGATTGCAGGGGCACCGCTTTAGCTCATTGGATTAGCCCAATTGAGTAATTCAAATTATGTGCAGATAAAACATTTCTGTAGCAGCTCATTTGAGAACATTTTCACCCCACACCACTGGCCTGGCAGCACTGTTATTGTATAATAGGAGATTGAAAATTTTCTATTATTTAATTTATTTGGATTTATCCTGAATAAACAGCCCTTCCTCCAGGGAAGAGATTCTCAAACTTCATTGCTCCATGACCCCTTTCTGACAACAAAAATTACTACATGACCCCAGGAGTGGGGATCAAAGCCTGAGCCTGCCCGAGCCCCGCCACCATGGGTGGGGAGGCCGAAGCCGAAGCCCAAGGTCCTGTAACCTGAGCCCTGTTGCCCATGACTGAAGCTCTTGGGCTTCAGCTTCAGACCCAGGCTGTGGGGCTCGGGCATTGGCTTCAGCCCCGGGTGCTGGGGCTTGGGCATGGGCTTCAGCCCCGGGCCCCAGCAAGTCTAATGCCAGCCCTGGTGACCCCAGAGTCATGACCCACTTTGGGGTCCCAACCCACAGTTTGAGAACCACTGCTCTAGGGGGAGGTAGCATGACCTAGCAGACAGGGCACTGGACTGGGAGTCAAGAAACCTGGGCTCCTTTTCTGACTCTGCCACTGACCTGTTGTGTGACCTTGGGAAAATCACTGCCGCTCTCTGTGCTTCTCTTTCCCCTCCCATTGTCTGACTTGTCTGTGGAGAGTGTAAACTCTTTAGGGCAGGGACTGTCCCTCCCTATGAGTCTGTGCAGTGCTTGGCATAATGGGGCTGTTATCTTGGCTGGAACTGGCCTCTGAGCACTACATTGATGTTAATAATTAATAATATTCACCCCTAAGGTACCTTAAAATACACATATTACATATTTAACCCCCTCCCCCCCATTCCATTATAACTAAACTTCAGGAATCCACCCCCTACACACATGTGGTTAGAGGAGAACAGAACCATTCCCATGTGAAACAAACATGCTCTGAAAATCACCTGTTAGTTCATTGTGGGAGCCTCCCAAGTGTTAGCCACTCACCTCTTTTCCATCGCGCTACACCTGCAAGTTATTCCAGTACTGCTCACCACTGTTTCTATCCCTAAAGTATTTGGGTGGCATTGTTTGAAGTTTCCAATCATAGACACCCTGTGTCCAGAAAGTTGCAATGTCTAAATCTATTTGTCCTTCAGGTTATGATCTGCCTATTGGAGTTTCGCTCTCTTGGTCCTTTCATCCCTGTCTTTCTGTATTCTGTCCCTTAGGTTGGTTTCTCATTTCAGTGTCTATCTGAATTAAGTGCATATCTGCCCATTAGTTCAGTCACATCTCCATTTTGGATGGTCTGTCATTCTCCTGCATTGTCTTCATTTTACTCAGCTTCATTTGCCACCCTACTTCCTGACTTTTACAGCTGAGCTCCCCATCAGCTCTTGTAATTTATTTTCTTACAGGTGAGAAATGACATATCCGCATCTATGGCACTTCTTCACTAATGGAAAGCCAGGGAGGCAGATCCTCAGCTGATGTAAATCAGCAAAGCTCCATTGACTGTAGTGGGGCTACACCAATTGATACCAGACGAGGATCTGGCCCAGGGGTTTTTTTTACCTCTCATACTAGACTAGAAAATATCCTGTGTGCAAGTCATGGAAAAAAGTTACCTCTCATTCCTAAATCATTGGTGAGCATAGCCATATGGCACTGTGTAGGCATAAAGAGAGGCTAATTCTCTCCTGTAAGGCAGGATAATAAGAACACTATGCTTACAGATGTGCTGAATTCACAAGGTTCTTACAGACAAATTTGTGTTTAACCCTGATTCAGAAACGTATTCATAAACACACTGGATAGCATTTTCAAAAGTGCCTAAGGCCTATTTTCACGAGACTTAGGCCCAGAAGTCTACAGGTATTTTAAAGGCATTGCTCTGCTCTGTGTTGCAAGTCCAGAGCCCGCACCCAGCACCCAAACTTCCTCCCAGATCCTGCATCCCAAACCCCCTCCCACACCCAAAATCCCTCCCAGAGTCTGTACCTCACACCCCCTCCTGAACCCCAACCTCCTGCCCCAGCCCAGAGCCTGCACCCAGCACCCAAACTCTAGCCCAGAGCCCGCATCCCTCCTGCACCCAAACTTCCTCCTAGAGCCTGCACCCCAAACCCCCTCCCACACCCAAACTCCGTCCCAGAGCCTTAGGCTGGGGGGGGGGGAATTTGGACCCATTCTGGGCACCACCAAAAATTATACAAACCTGCCATCCCTGCATGATCTCCAGTAGCAGGGCATTCCAAAGTCACGGTTCTGCTGCTGAAATGACTCATCTTCTGAAAGTTTTAATTGTGCCCTGCCAGCTTCAATATTGACACTGATCTCAGCTGGTGCAGTGGGATACACAGAGAGAGTGATGTAGCCTCTGGCAAGATAACAGCTCAATAAGGGCTTTGAAGAGTAGCACTAGGACACTGAGGCTGCTTTGGGGGTGAATATGGGAATGCCTTGTAGAGCATTAAGCACTGGAGTAGTGTACACTTGTTCCTTGGTTTGTGATGCTAGGTGGAAAATGCTGATATTACTGAGTATGGTGAGTAAATGGGGAGAACAGGATTAGGCCCTATGGGACCCCACAGGTGGGAGGATTCATGGAAATGGAACAGCTGTTCAGTAGAGCTCTTTGGGATCTGTCCAGGAAGAAAGCGGGTGGCCAGCTAATGCATTCCCAGCCAGCACGGCCAGATCTTGTGAATGGGTCAGTAGTACCACATGACTGACTATTGTGAAGACTGCCAACAAGTGTGACCGCATGGATGTTTCCTCTTCTGCTTGTGACAACATTGTCATCCACTTCTTGCTATGTGCACCAACTCTGTGCTACACACCGGCCTGTCTAGGGGAGCCTGTCTAGGGAGGTCTAGAATATTAGCAGTGGCTGGATATTGGTGGAGTTGACTCTCTACCTATCCCTCGGGAATCTTGCCCAAAGAAGGGAGGCAAGAGACAGGGCAAATCCATAGCAAGGCCATTTTCAGTATCTTATTTACTACACAAATGTGGTTAGATGCGTGTAGGCGTGTTCACATCTGAGACAAACTTGGACTTGCTCAATACTCCATCAGGACATAGCCTGCTCCATGCAGGAACAAAGATGGGCCTTCCTGGAGGTGGAGAGGAAAGGGGGAAAAGATCCTTGTGGCTCAGTTCCACGGCTTTAAATCACTGTTGTGTTCCTCCAGTCCTATCCTGCTGTCAGTCCTTCAGGCTGCTGTAATTTACCGCATCTGTCTATGGTCCCAAGGGGACATTCCAGTAGCCAGCAATCAGCCAGATATAAGGGAACCCCAGCTATGTGTAGAAGCTTCTAGAACATAGGACATTCTCTAGTAGCTGTGCAAGAAGCACCTCCAGGACACAAAGTTTACCTAGCACAGGGTAGAATCAGAACCTCTGTTACCAAGTAGAATTAAATCCTTGTCATCTTAGAGGGAGGAAAATAATGCAGGAAGTAAGTATCCTGTTGCAAAGAAAAAAGAATAGAATTATATTAACAGACAAAGCCCTGGAAATGCAGAAGAGTAGGAGCAGAGGCAGAGAGAGGTGGGTTAGTATCCAAAACGTAGAAGAGCTGGAGGAAACAACACAATGGTGGATAGATCAAAGCAGAGATGCAACACACAGTCCAGAGGCTGCAGCTTTCTGCATTCTCAAGGCAATATGTGAAAGACAGAACAATGACTTTGCTGACTTTCCTTGTTTAGAACTGTTCAGTTAGTTTGTTACTGTATTTTCATTACTTCAAGAAAAACTTTGTCCTTTTTACAGACATTGTTATAACATCCATCTATTGCCTTGAGTCTACTTACACTGCAGCCCCTTGGCTTAGCTCTGTACTGCATCTGTACTTTGATTGATAGATCTCTGTGTTATTTACCAGAAATATTGCTTGCCTTTGTTTCCAGCCTGTCATTCTCTTTCCATTTTTCCTTTGGTTTCATCTGTTACTCCATGACAATCTCCATTGCATTTGTTCCTCTGACACACCATAAATATTCTTTTTTTTTTCCAGAAAGGAATATTTTTTCTTCTGCCAAACAATAAAATAATGATAATTAATAATTAAAGTACCGAAGGGAATGGAAACATCCCCAAAGTGACATTTACAAAAAAATAAGGGCAGATTTTCTCTCGTTTACATCAGTGCATATCCAGCCAGCGGAGTTATGCTGGATAAAAACTGGCTTATCTGAGATCACAATCTGGCCCTTACTCCCTCCATTTGCAGTGCGGGAAAATAACATATCTGTGATCATTCACATCAGAAAAACACTGAGTGAAATTCACAACACTGCTTTGTTCACCACAAAAATTTGGCAAAGCAGACACCAGACATTTCAGCCCAACTCTGATTTTTAAAGTCTTTAATCTTCTGTGAAAAGTTTCCTTCCTTCTTTGATTAAAATTCAGCATTTCAGAGAGTCAGTTGCACATTGAAACATTATAGAAAACCGTGAATTCTTTCTGAGTGGAGACAACAGGCAGAGCAGAGCTCTTCAGTTGTTTCCCAATGCTTCTCCTGGGAGAATACTAATGGTAGCATTCCAGTTCTCAGGGATTCTCCCCTCTGTATTGTATCCCAGGATGAGACATCCCTCTCGCAAGGCAATGTCTTTTAACAGATCTGAGAATCACCCACAGTGACAGCTCCTTTATTGCTTATAGGAGATATCATGGAAATACATACCCTTAAAACATAATCTTCCTGGGATGGATGGAATAATGCCCCTCTCTTCTACAGAAGGTTTCCAGCTAATGTGCTAGAGGGAAAACCTTTTATGGCCTTGAAGACATATCTCTTACATATTATATCTCAATTCTGAGATACATATCTTTTTCTAACAGTCTCCCTTGGTTTAACATTTCTTTGGTACACACAGTACTTCATTGTTATTTTTATGGACACCACATCAGTGGACTCCGTTGCATACATTAGCATTTACTATCTCATGCATCCGATGAAGTGAGCTGTAGCTCATGAAAGCTTATGCTCAAATGAATTGGTTAGTCTCTAAGGTGCCACAAGTACTCCTTTTCTTTTTGCGAATACAGACTAACAGGGCTGCTACTCTGAAACGTATCTCTTGTAATGTCCTTCATTTAGAAAATAGATGTCCCAGTACATCTCATTTTTTCCCCTTTTACTGTCACCTGTTAGTTCTTTGTGTAGGGCCTGGGACCTGCATGTTTTAGAAGAGGGAGCTTCTTCTCCAATTAAAATGATGTAGTATATTTCAATTCATTTTCTAACACTATAAGGCAGTGCAAGATTCAGCTGAAAGTAAAGGCATGAATATAAGTGAAGGCAAGTTGAGAGGAAATAGTCAAACCCTGTGTTTGGTGTATTATGTTTGAAGCCATTCACACAAATGGAGATCAAAGATAAATGCAATCCAGGGGTAAAGAATGTGAAAATGTGAATCACAGCATAACTTCTGCCTGTGCTCGTAGATAGATTTCATAAGAACAATGTTTTCCAGTGATTTCCTGCTTTTCATAATATAGTTCTGTAGTTGTGGCCTGCATTCTTTGTTCCTAGATGTATGATCTTTCACTTAGCTGTATTAAAATGTTCATTTGATTGCATCCAGCCGACCAGCATCACCCCTCTGGCACTTATGAAAATAAGAAAGGCCATACTGGGTCAGACCAAAGCTCCATCTAGCCCAGTATCCTGTCTTCTGACAGTGGCCAATGCCAGGTGCCCCAGAGGGAATGAACAGAGAGGTAATCATCAAGTGATCCATCCCCTGTCACCCATTCCCAGCTTCCGGCAAACAGATGCTAGGGACAGCATCCCTGTCCATCCTGGCTAAGAGCCATTGAGGGACCTCTCCTCCATTCATTTATCTAGTTCTTTTTTGAACCCTGTTATAGTCTTGGCCCTCACAACATCCTCTGGCAAGGAGTTCCACAGGTTGACTGTGAGTTGTGTGAAAAAATATTCCTTCTGTTTGTTTTAAACCTGCTGCCTATTAATTTAATTTGGTGACCCCTAGTTCTTGTGTTATGAGAAGGAGTAAATAACACTTCCTTATTTACTTTCTCCACACCAGTCATGATTTTATAAACCTCTATCATATCCCCCCTTAGTCATCTCTTTTCCAAGCTGAAAAGTCCCAGTCTTATTAATCTTTCCTCATATGGCAGCCATTCCATACCCCTAACCATTTTTGTTGCCCTTTTCTGAACCTTTTTCAATTCAAATATCTCTTTTTTGAGATGGGCCGACCACATCTGCAGACAGTATTCAAGATGTGGGCATACCAGGGATTTATAGCAATATATTTATACCAATATATTTTCTGTCTTATTATCTATCCATTTCTTTATGATTCCCAACATTCTGTTCTCTTTTTTGACTGCCGCTGCACGCTGTGAATGTTTTCAGAGAACTATCCTCAATGACTCCAAGATCTGTTTCTTGAGTGGTAACAGCTAATTTAGACCCCATCATTTTATATGTATAGTCGGGATTATGTTTTCCAAAGTGCATTACTTTGCATTTATCAACATTGAATTTCATCTGCCATTTTGTTGCCCACTCACAAAGTTTTGTTAGATCCTTTTGTAGTTCTTCACAATCTGCCTAGGACTTAACTATCTTGAGTAGTTTTATATATGTTTGTGACAACATTGTCATCCACTTCTTGCTATGTGCACCAACTCTGTGCTACACACCGGCCTGTCTAGGGGAGCCTGTCTAGGGAGGTCTAGAATATTAGCAGTGGTCATTTTGTACCAAATGACTGGAGGATAGATAATGTGATGCTAATTTTTAAAAAGGGCTCCAGAGATGATACCGGCAATTACAGGCTGGTAAGCCTGACTTCAGTACCGGACAAATTGGTTGAAACAACAGTAAAGAACAAAATTGTCAGACATATAGATGAACATAATTTGTTGGGAAAGAGTCAACATGGTTTTTGTAAAGGGAAATCATGCCTCACCAATATCCTAGAATTCTTTGAAGGGGTCAACAAGCATGTGAACAAGGAGGATCCAGTGGATCTAGTGTACTTAGATTTTTAGAAAGCCTTTCACAAGGTCCCTCACCAAAGGCTCTTAATGAAGGTAAGCTGTCATGGGATAACAGGGAAGGTCCTCTTATGGATTGGTAACTGGTTAAAAGACAGGAAACAAAGGGTAGGAATAAATGGTCAGTTTTCAGAATGGAGAGAGGTAAATAGTGGTGTCCCCCAGGGGTCTGTACTGGAACCAGTCCTATTCAACATATTCATAAATGATCCTGAAAAAGGAGTAAACAGTGATGGGGCAAAATTTGCAAGTTTTGCCCCAGGGAACTGATGGGCAGGATCCCCTGGGAGAATAACATGAGGGGGAAAGGAGTCCAGGAGAGCTGGCTGTATTTTACAGAATCTTTATTGAGGTTACAGGGACAAACCATCCCGATGTGTAGAAAGAATAGTAAATATGGCAGGCAACCAGCTTGGCTTAACAGTGAAATCCTTGCTGATCTTAAACACAAAAAAGAAGCTTACAAGAAGTGGAAGATTGGACAAATGACCAGGGAAGAGCATAAAAATATTGCTCGGGGATGCAGGAGTGAAATCAGGAAGGCCAAATCACACCTGGAGTTGTAGCTAGCAAGAGATGTTAAGAGTAACAGGAAGGGTTTCTTCAGGTATGTTAGCAACAAGAAGAAAGTCAAGGAAAGTGTGGGCCCCTTAGTGAATGAGGGAGGCAATCTAGTGACAGAGGATGTGGAAAAAGCTCATGTACTCAATGTTTTTTTGCCTCTGTCTTCACGAACAAGGTCAACTCCCAGACTACTGCACTGGGCAGCACAGCATGAGGAGGAGGTGACCAGCCCTCTGTGGAGAAAGAAGTGGTTCGGGACTATTTAGAAAAGCTGGACAAGCACAAGTCCATGGGGCCGGATGCGCTGCATCCAAGAGTGCTAAAGGAGTTGGCAGATGTGATTGCAGAGCCATTGGCCATTATCTTTGAAAACTCATGGTGATCGAGGGAAGTCCCGGACGACTGGAAAAAGGCTAATGTAGTGCCCATCTTTAAAAAAGGGAAGAAGGAGGATTCTGGGAACTACAGGCCAGTCAGCCTCACCTCAGTCCCTGGAAAAATCATGGAGCAGGTCCTCAAGGAATCCATTCTGAAGCACTTAGAGGAGAGGAAAGTGATCAGGAACAGTCAGCATGGATTCACCAAGGGCAAGTCATGCCTGACTAATCTAATTGCCTTCTATGACGAGATAACTGGCTCTGTGGATGAGGGGAAAGCAGTGGACTTGACTTGACTTTAGCAAAGCTTTTGACACGGTCTCCCACAGTATTCTTGCCAGCAAGTTAAAGAAGTATGGGCTGGATGAATGGACTATAAGTATGGGCTGGATGAATGGATAGAAAGTTGGCTAGATTGTCGGGCTCAAAGGGTAGTGATCAATGGCTCCATGTCTAGTTGGCAGCTGGTATCAAGTGGAGTGCCCCAAGGGTCGGTCCTGGAGCCGGTTTTGTTCAATATCTTCATAAATGATCTGGAGGATGGTTTGCAAATTTTGCAAACTCAGCAAGTTTGCGGATGACACTAAACTAGGAGAAGAGGTAGATACGCTGGAGGGTAGGGATAGTATACAGAGGGCCCTAGACAAATTAGAGGATTGGGCCAAAAGAAATCTGATGAGGTTCAACAAGGACAAGGGCAGAATCCTGCACTTAGGACGGAAGAATCCAATGCACCGCTACGGACTAGGGACTGAATGGCTCGGCAGCAGTTCTGCAGAAAAGGACCTAGGGGTTACAGTGGACGAGAAGCTGGAAATGAGTCAACAGTGTGCCCTTGTTGCCAAGAAGGCCAATGGCATTTTGGGATGTATAAGTAGGGGCATTGCCAGCAGATCGAGGGACATGATCGTTCCCCTCTATTTGACATTGGTGAGGCCTCATCTGGAGTACTGTGTCCAGTTTTGGGCCCCACACTACAAGAAGGATGTGGAAAAATTGGAAAGAGTCCAGCGGAGGGCAACAAAAATGATTAGGGGACTGGAACACATGACTTATGAGGAGAAGCTGAGGGAACTGGGATTGTTTAGTCTGCGGAAGAGAAGAATGAGGGGGGATTTGATAGCTGCTTTCAACTACCTGAAAGGGGGTTCCAAAGAGGAAGGATCTAGACAGTTCTCAGTGGTAGCTGATGACAGAACAAGAAGTAATGGTCTCAAGTTGCAATGGGGGAGGTTTAGGTTGGATATTAGGAAAAACTTTTTCACTAGGAGGGTGGTGAAACATTGGAATGCGTTATCTAGAGAGGTGTTTAATCTCCTTCCTTAGATATTTTTAAGGTCAGGCTTGACAAAACCCTGTCTGGGATGATTTAGTTGGGGATTGGTCCTGCTTTGAGCAGGGGGTTGGACTAGATGACCTCCTGAGGTCCCTTCCAACCCTGATATTCTGTGATTCTATGATTCTATGACTTGTTCTGTCCTTCCAATGTATTTTGTGTCCCATTGATTATCCTCATTCCACCAAGTTTCTATGATGCCTACTATATCAATATCCCCCTTTAACACAAGGCACTCTGGTTCACCCATCTTATTATTTAGACTTCTAGCATTGGTATGCAAGTACTGGACTTTAAAAACTTGTCACTTTTCAGCTGTCTGACATTACGTGATCTAATTGAATGGGATTTTTGTCATTGACTGTTTTTCTTCAGATCGTACCCGTTTTTTATCATCTTCCATCCTCTCCTCCTTACTAGGGCATAGAGAATCTCCATTAATAGAGCCTCCCCGAAGGGGATCTGTCTGAACCAAGTGCTCCTCCGCACCTGTCGGCTTTCCCCCAGCCCTTAGTTTAAAAACTGCTCTACGACCTATTTAATTTTAAGTGCCACAAATCTGGTTCCATTTTGCTAAGGTGGAGCCCATCCTTCCTGTATAGGCTTCCCCTTTCCCAAAAGTTTCCCCGTTCTTAAGAAATCTAAATCCCTCTTCCCTACACCATCGTCTCATCCATGCATTTTTGCAGTTTTGCCTGTCTAACTGTCTCTGCACATGGAACTGGAAGTATTTCAGAGAATGCTATCATTGAGGTCCTGGACTTCAATCTCTTACCTAGCACCCTAAAATTGTCCTCCAGGACCTCTCTCCTATCCTATGTCATTGGTACCTTCATGTACCACGACCACCGGCTCCTCCCCAGCACTACACATAAGTCTGTCTAGATGTATCGAGAGATCCGCAACGTTCGCACCAGTCAGACAAGTCACCATGCGGTTCTCCTGGTCATCGCAAAGCCAGCTATCTATGACAGGTTTCAGAGTAACAGCCGTGTTAGTCTGTATTCGCAAAAAGAAAAGGAGGACTTGTGGCACCTTAGAGACTAACCAATTTATTTGAGCATGAGCTTTCGTGAGCTACAGCTCACTTCATCGGATGCATACTGTGGAAACTGCAGAAGACATTATCTACACAGAGACCATGAAACAAAACCTCCTCCCACCCCACTCTCCTGCTGGTAATAGCTTATCTAAAGTGATCATCAAGTTGGGCCATTTCCAGCACAAATCCAGGTTTTCTCACCCTCCGCCCCCCCCCCCCCCCCTCACTCTCCTGCTGGTAATAGCCCATCCAAAGTGACCACTCTCTTTAAAATGTGTATGATAATCAAGGTGGGCCATTTCCAGCACAAATCCAGGTTTTCTCACCCCCTCACCTCCCTCCAAAAATCACACACACAAACTCACTCTCCTGCTGGTAATAGCTTATCCAAAGTGACCACTCTCATCAAAAATGGGTTGGATGCTCCATCTTTTTTTTCTTTAATTTCTTCCCTTTTATCAAATTGATTTCCTTTTTCTTATCAAGGCCAAGGGGGATGAGAGCTATCTAGGTCAGCATTTCTCATAGGATGTGGCACACTCTTCTCGGGGTGTATGAAAGACTAGGTGGGGGTGGGGGTGACAAATCTCAGTTTTCATTTTGAATGTTAGTCTCTAGTTATTTCGCTTGCAAATAAATCCTTAAAAACATACTCCAGCTGTAACTGGTGGAGCAATGACTGTTGAGTTTGCAGCAAGCCTGAAATAATACCTCTAAGGTGTGAGTTGCCCTGTTTCTTGCAAGGGGTACTAACTCAGATATGACAATGATACTTTAATTAGCATTATTGTTAACTATTTCAAGCCCATCAAAAGAAATCTAAAATGAGAGAGAACATATTCTGAAGATTTTAACAATTAACTCTGAGTGACTGCTAAACAAAAAGCTAAGAAACTTCAAGAGTTGTTTTGTTTTTTTCTTTTTTTGCACTGTTATATTACATAAATTAACAATTGTTGCTACTTAGCAATAACAAGTATTTTAAAAAAATCACTGGCAAGTAAACATGAAAAGTAAAGCCCTATTCAGTTCTAATTAATAAAATAATGTGCATTGGGAAATTTCTTAACAGCCAAAACTGAATAAATGTCATCCTTAATATGAAACCAATAAAGACTCTTATTAAAATCCAATTTTATTTTATTCAGATTTTCAAATTTGGCTAGATCTGTAAGAACACATGGCAGAGTAGAATGAAGGTTTCATTTTTGTTTAAAATTGCTGAATCTCCTTCACTGATACCAAGACTTCTACAACCCAGAAGTGCTGCTTTGCAATGCACATGCGTATGATGTACTAGAGATGAGTTGAAGAAGGTGGGTTTTGAATGCAGTTTTCCCAATACTTTAACTCTCCTGTCTTATTTTAGCAAGTGTAACACTCCCCCTTAATTTTCCTTCTGGGGAAGATGGGGTCATAGCATAGGTGTGAAGTTTTGAATTTAAGTTTGAGTGTGAAGTTCAGATTGAACTTCACTTGTGATCAGGAATGCAAAGACTGCTCAGGTCCATTGCTTAATACAAGGTGTGACAAAGCTCTGTTCTTGTCTCCATGGGTCCCGTGTTTCCTGTGGATTTCACTAGCCTCAGAGGCTCACTGTGACCCTCCACATAACCCTTCTCTCTCTAGAGACAAGGGTCACAGTCTACTGAGCCATTTTTATCATAAGCCAGCGAGGGAGGTGAGGAGAAGCTATCCTCCCTTGCACAGTCTCTGTTGTCTCCCAGTCTCAGTGATTAATTGCGGGGGGGAGGGCAAAGGGGGTAGCCCAGGCCCGCCCTCTACTCCAGGCTCCAGCCCAGGGAACCTAATAGTATCAGCTATGGTAGCTGACCTTTTAGAAACATGACATGTACAATTTCTTGGGCTACTTCCTCCACAGCAGCCCTCACTTCCTCAAGCTCCACTTCACCCTTTCCTCAAGGTCTCCTTCCTTGTGCCTGATATGGTGTGTAATACTCAGTCTCTCCAACAGCACAACTTCCTCCCACAGCTCCTGACATCTGCCCCCACCTGACTAACTGGGAGGCTTTTAACTAGTTTCAGCCAGTCCCTGATTGGCTTCAGGTGTCCCAATCAACCTAGCATTCTCCCTGCCTTCTGGAAAGTTCTTAATTGGCCCAAGGTGTCTTAATTGACCTGGAGCAACTGCCATTTAACTTATCCTGGTACCAGGGATTTGTTTAGCCTGGAGCTAATATATTTGTCTCCCACTACTTTTCTATAGCCATCTGGCCTTGCCCCGTCACAAAGGACAATACCTATATTGTTTTTAATTGCCCCATCCAGGCTATAGAATGAAAAATTCTCAGTTGAACCAGGCAAGCTGAGAAACCAGCAAAGGCTAATTCATACTTCCCAATGTCAAGAATAACATAAGACAGAATGGTAAACTGTTTTCATCAATTGCTGTTAATTTGGAGCAGTTCCATTGTCACCAAGATACTCTAGTTTTTGCCAACTGTGGATCTGGATTAATATTAAAAAAAAACAGTTTTGCTGATGAAAAGTATCTTTGGTTTTGCTTTTACTCACTTGCTGAGCACAGTGACTGCATATTTAGACATGTCCATCACTGTGTGAGATAAAACAGCCAGCATCAAGTATAACACATCAGATATGGAGATCTAATTAATTGTACACCAAACTAAGCAGAGGATTCATTAACGGTGGTTGTCAAGGGGATGGTTGGAGATATCTGAGTTTTCCATCACCATTGGGGTCTGTTGGACAATTTCTGTAACAGCTAAAGGACAACTGTTGATGCAGTCAGGGTATTTAAGTAGTCTTCCATGATTCCACTTGAACTGTCCACAAAGTTGACCAGTTGAATCAGTCTGTATGACCCTGCAAATTCCTCTTTAGTAATTGATGGAACCAGTCTTGGCCTGTGGCTGTTAGTTGTACTGTATATATACCCTAAAATTCCAGCAGATTCTTTGTACAGTGGTCACCATTAAAAAAAAAAACCAACATTTACCAACAATGATATTCAAGATGCCACAATTATTTGGACTGAGATTCATAGACGCATAGGCCAGAAGGGACAATTGCAATCCACTAGTCTGACCTCCTGTATAATACAGGCCAGAGAATATTCCCAAAATAAATCCTAGAGCAGATATTTTAGAAAAACATCCCATCTTGATTTTAAAATGGTCAGATGGAGATTTCACCATGAGCCTTGGTAAATTGTTTCAATGGTTAATTACTGCCACGGATCCACAGGATTGGGGCTAAGGCCTCAGCTTTGGAACAGTCTCTGAGAGGACCCCATTCAGTGTGCCAGACCCCCTTCTAGAGGTCCCACTCTTCCTCCAGGGTCAGCCACGTGGTTTCACTGCCTCCTTAGACTGGGCCTCTGGGCTGTCAACACTCCTGCTTCACTCTGTGAGCTCTGTTCACTGAGTCCCACTGACACAGATCCCTGAGGGAGACTTGTACCATTTTAGGAAGCAATGCACCTCTGCAAGCATCTACAGGGACACTCAGCGAGCGCTGTCACACAGTCGGGTTTATCAGTCAATTGGAACATGGCATAGGAAGTCCTTGGTTAGCCCAGAGAAATGAAGGTTAAAGCACAATCCATTCTGGTTAGCCGGAGATCAGAGCTCTGTCCCTCTGTCAATCAGTCTGGCCTCCTCCGTCAGACTCCCAGGTGTGCCTGGACTGCTTCTAGCAGCCAACACTTAAACACCCACCTCTTGCCCCCCAGCCCTTTGTTCTCTACCAGGGGACATGCTGCTCAGCTTCCTGAAGAGAGGTGGGGCAATCTACGGTCATTGATTGCCAGGCATCTATGTCCGGGCAGTAGGATGTGCAATTGTATTCTCAAGAGCTCCACTGATATGTGACCTAAGGCCTCAGATACCTAGGCACTGTTCATAGCTGTGTCTTAACCTGCCCTCAGAGTAAGCAGTCCCTTTTCACCCACTAAGTAACAATTTAGCATATAGGGGAAACTGAGGCACACATAGGCTTAATAAAAATATTGCAAAAATTCCCACTTCATCACAGTTACTCTCACTGTTAAAAAATTATGCCTTATTTCCAGTTTGAATTTGTCTAGCTTTAACTTCCAACTATTGGATTGTGGTATATCTTTCTCTGCTCAATTGAAGAGCCCATTATTAAATATTTGTTCTGCATGGTGATATTTATATACCGTAATCAAGATTGAGCTGCTGGAGTCTGTTATTGTAAGGAATGCTTTCTAATCCTTTAATCATTCTCGTGGCTCGTCTCTGAATTTGCTGGTCTGTAGAAGACACATGCTAATACTCCATATTGTGCTGTGTCTGTTAGCACATTGATTCATAAGCGTTCAAGATAATTTTTCTCTGATTTATCAATAATTTGGAAACAGGTGATGCCATTTTTCACATAGAGTGCCACTCCCACTCCTCTTTTGCCCAATCAATCCTTTCTAATAGATTAGAACCATTGATTTTAACATTCCAGTTGTCTGCATCATCTCTCACCAGGTTTCAGTAACACCAAATAGATTGAATTTATGCTCCTAAATGAACAATTCAAATTCCTCTTGTTTGTTACCCAGGCTTTTAGCATCCATGTACGGGTAATTCAATAATGTCTTCTCCTCAGGTCCTTTGGTTCCTTGACTAATTTTGTTCTCAACATCTTGATTTTGTGCTGAGTGCTCATATCTTCCCTCTTTTTTGCCTTTCCATTTTGCTATTAGTTTAACCGCATCCTGACTACTCTCGCCAGCCTGTCCCTGAACAGAGTGGTCCCCCTTCTACTGAGATGGGGGCCAACCAAACTATACAGCCCCCTTTTTCCACAGCACAAAACCAAAGCCCTCCACCACTTACCTCACCAGTGATTCACTCCTGAAATCTTCTGCCTTCCTTTGCTTGTGGGACAGGAAGGATCTCAGAGAATATTGCTTGGACACACTTCTTCTTCAGCACACTTCCAAGTTCTCTGAAGCCACCTACTATCTGTGAGAGATCCCATGACACAGTGTCCTTAATACCAATATGAACTATCACCAATGGATCCTCGCCATTGACTTCCAAAGCCTACCCAATCTTAGAGTGACATACTGTGTCTTGGCTCCTGGAAGGCAGCACACCAACTTGTTGTCCACCCATCCCTTGCAGAATGTTCTTTTGATTCTTTTGAGTATGGAATCTCCAACAAGGATTGTCTGTCTTCCTTGGACAGTTGGAAAACTGTTTGCAGGCAAAGCTGGTAGGCTCAGAATCATTTATATTTTCTGCAGCTACTATATGTAACTTACATCTCTTCCACATCATCTCCGTATTACCAAATCCAAAGGAGCTTAAGGTGTAATATACACAAAGAAGTCAAGTAGCAAAGAAGTCAAGTAGCAGGAAAAGCAAGTAATTAGAGCTGTTCTAAAAACAGGAAAAATATTTCATCAAATGTCTTCAAAACTTCTCTAAATTTTCTCTCTCTCTGTATTTCCCCTCATTGGAATTTGGACAAAAAATTTCCTTGAAAAATCAAACTTCAGAAAATGCCAACTACTTTTATGACTACCAGGAAGGCATGAGTTGCTAGGCCTTAAATAAATAGGTATTCCTTAAAGATGGATTTTTAATCTCACAGGAACTTTTGACATTTCAAAATTAGTTTTTGTTCTAAATCGAATGCAAAGCCAAAATTTGGGAATGAAAATTCCCAAAAATTTCAAATCGGAAATGTAGAGGTGAAGAAGTCTGAAATTTTTCATTTTGGAACGATATTTTGAAATGAAAATTGTTCCAAAATGTTGACCCAGGATCAGTTTTTTCTCTTGACTAGAAAAATCAAAATATTTATCAACACTGATATTTTTTCCACAGAAAATTTTTACAAAATCATATTTTCAAGTTTTCATAGAAAAATTTCAACGAACCATACTTAAATTCCTTAAACCCACTGAAATATCCTCGGGGCTGGGTTCTTCAAAGGTACTTAAAGGATTTAGTTGCCCATATCTGATTGAATTTATTGTCCTTCAGACTAAGTCTTTGTTGCTTGGTCAGAACTCACCCTAGGGGCCCGGGAGTGCTTTGCATGTCTCAGCAGTGATCTTTCATTCTAGTAAAGGTTGATTAATGAAGTCAAATGGCTTTGAGGAGGAGTCCCATTCTGTTCTTCCTAGTTAGATGGACAGTGCCTTGAGAGGCTGCAAGGCAGGGAAGCAGTTCCCAATCCTGTGGTTGTAGAGCCTGTCCTCTAACAATAAAGAATATGGCTTCCACAGGTTCCTATATAACATTATTCTTGCTCTGCAGAAATAAACATTATAGCAGATAGGAAATGCCAGCTCTGGGCTGAAACTTGGCACACCTGGGTTCTAATCCTGGTTCTGCTACTGGACTGCTTGATGACCTTGGATAAATCACTGTGCCTCAGTTTCCTCTCTATAGAATGGGGATAATGATAGCTGATCAATTAGTGATCAATGGCTCCATGTCTAGCTGGCAGCCGGTATCAAGTGGAGTGCCCCAAGGGTCGGTCCTCAGGCTGGTTTTGTTCAATATCTTCATAAATGATCTGGAGGATGGTGTGGATTGCACCCACAGCAAGTTTGCGGATGACACTAAACTGGGAGGAAAGGTAGATACGCTGGAGGGTAGGGATAGGATACAGAGAAACCTAGACAAATTAGAGGATTGGGTCAAAAGAAATCTGATGAGGTTCAACAAGGACAAGTGCAGAGTCCTGCACTTAGGACGGAAGAATCCCATGTCCCGCTACAGACTAGGGACCGAATGGCTCGGCAGCAGTTCTGCAGAAAAGGACCTACGGGTTACAGTGGACAAGAAGCTGGATATAAGTCAACAGTGTGCCCTTGTTGCCAAGAAGGCCAATGGCATTTTGGGATGTATAAGGAATGGCATTGCCAGCAGATCGAGGGACATGATCATTCCCCTCTATTCGACATTGGTGAGGCCTCATCTGGAGTACTGTGTCCAGTTTGGGGCCGCACACTACAAGAAGGATGTGGAAAAATTGGAAAGAGTCCAGTGGAGGGCAACAAAAATGATTAGGGGACTGGAACACATGACTTATGAGAAGAGGCTGAGGGAACTGGGATTGTTTAGTCTGCGGAAGAGAAGAATAAGGGAGGATTTGATAGCCGCTTTCAACTACCTGAAAGGGGGTTCCAAAGAGGATGGATCTAGACTGTTCTCAGTGGTAGTTGATGACAGAACAAGGAGTAATGGTCTCAAGTTGCAGTGGGGGAGGTTTAGGTTGGATATTAGGAAAAACTTTTTCACTAGGAGGGTGGTGAAACACTGGAATGCGTTACCTACGGAGGTGGTGGAATCTCCTTCCTTAGATATTTTTAAGGTCAGGCTTGACAAAGCCCTGTCTGGGATGATTTAGTTGGGGATTGGTCCTGCTTTGAGCAGGGGGTTGGACTAGATGACCTCCTGAAGTCCCTTCCAACCCTGATAGTCTATGATTCCATAGCACTCATGAAAAGTGCTTTTCTTTAGCTCATTCTGAGCCAGGAATGGGCACACCCATTTTCTGGCATTAGGATGAAGTGACTGAAGAAGGGTTATGTTCTCCTCAAGTTCATAGGAATTCCTTGCATCTAAATGAAAGTAGTGAGAATGACAGCCTGACCAGCATTGCCAGCTTCATCACAAATGATTTCTTCGATAGACAGTGGCATTAAGGTTCATGTGGCACTATCTGTGTGAGAAGGCCAGGTCTCTGATGCCCATCTGCCACTCAGCTAGTCTATTTAGTAAATGCTCAGATGATGCCAAGCTGTATTGTAACTTTTTGGCACATGCTGGCCCTGGAGCACAGGGTTTTCAGATAACGAGAGGCATTAGAATTGGGACTGACTGATATATACATACATGTGAATCCCCAGTCTTCAAGTACAATGAGCAACAGAGAAACCACAATTGACAGTGCAGACTGCAGCTGGGACACAATCAAATGATATGTACCAGTTTATGCCAGCAGAGATTTGGGGCCCAATATTACTCACTTAATGCTTTGTGGGATCTGGAAAATAAGATGCCATTCTGCTAATATACCACTCTATTAATTAACCTCTTTTTACTTGTCGCCCACCCCCAAGCTGTTACATTTGCCTGCAGACAGAATCTCTGTTTAGATCAGCCCTTCTGCTGCAGCTGCTCACTCAACTGAAGTCATAACCTATTGTTGGTGACATCAACATTGGTTGCTGTGCAGATGATTATGATGCTGGGAAGAGAGGATTATGACTTCATGTGAGGAATAAGCAGCCAGAGCAAATGCATTCCTAAACAACATTCATCCAGTTTGCATGCAAATGTCCTATAGTCACAAAACCAAATGATCTGGGGAGAGAATTACAGAATATGGGACATCCAAGCAGAATTGCTTTTAAATAGAATGGCTCTCAAAGTTCTCCAGGAGCCATCAGATTTCTTCAAAAATGGTGCATGTGCATATTTCTTTACAACCATCCAGGTGCGATTTCTCCCTAAAAGGTGTATTTTTGCCAACTTTTACTGCTTCCACTGCTTGACTGAAATGCATAACCAGCAGGCATGCCTGTTTGGGCACAGACTGTCTGTGGAAAGTCTGCATTATATAATAAAGTTTTTCCTCAGAGTACCAAAATGGCAGAAACTCCAGCAGATTTGCAAACAGACGGACATCAGCACGTTGAGCATTTGACAGGCATTTCTTCGCATAGAGGGAGAGGGAAGGGAATGTCAGAATTTTTTTACTGCAAGGGGGAACCTATGTCTTTAAATGTTTCTCTTGTTGTCTGTTCAGGATCTCTGTACTAAGACAGAGTGGAATCTGGTTTTATATAGTGCTTTTCATATTAACGCACCCTGTAAGCATTTCAGAAATGAATGACTTAAATTATGATAATATTACAACTGTATACAAATGCCAGTTCTGTGCTCAGCCACAGCTCATGCCCAGCTTTGGATGCAAGGTGTTGTTTTGATTCAGAGAGGGCAAGAGGACCATTATCCCTGGGTTATCTTTTTGAAAATAATCATGGGATATTTGTCTTCCAGTAGCATTAGCTTAACATTTTATCTGAAGGAAGATTAAAGGATGGCTGGTCCCTTTTAATGAAGCAGGTCCAGGGCTCTCGTGCCAGTACATATGTTCCTACTTTGGCCAATTAAAAGGATGCAGCAGCACCTGGAGCTATAAAGGATCAGGGAGAACCTGAGAGGAAGAGGCATACAAGGAAAATGGAGCCCAATAAAAAAGCTCTTCCGCCATTCTTTAAGAATACAGGGAACTGTGCAAGACTCTAAGTCATGACCAAGATATGAAATACAGTGTACGGCAGTCATAGACTCAGGAAGTGAGTCTGCTATGCCAAAAAAACCAAGAAGACAAAGATGAAGAGGTCCCTGAAGGAAGACAGAGGAGGCTCTGGTGGGAAAGCTGAAGAAAGCAGAGGGATTTGCCAGCTGTCTGCCAAGCTAGACAACTGGAGCTGAGAGCTGGAGAGAGCAGCGAAGGAGTTTCCCCACTGATGTCTCCATGCTGGAGAGCTACAATGAGCTGCGCGTGGCCCAGGAAACACCTACTGGACTGTTGGAGATGAGGTTAATGGAAGGGAGTGTCCTGGTGAGGGCGCTCTGCCAACAAAGAAGCTGCAGGATTCAGCTGGGAAGAGGGGGGATTGAACTCCAGCTGGAAGGGTGGAGGTGGCTGTCTTGGGAGAGGGACAGGAGAGGACCAAAGAAGAGCCTGGGTGTGATGGAAGACACCAGAGTGAGGTATGTGCTACTTGGATGAACTAGATGTGATGGGATTTTAAGGGCTAAATGCAATGGGGCTCATAAATGGACTATGTTTGGGGACTTTTGTTATGGATTATTTTCACTAGGTTTTTGTAACAAACTGACCCCAAAGAGAGGTATTACTGAGGCAAGAGAACCCATCAGGGAGTGCTTAGGGGCCTGAGAATGGAATTGGGATGGTAACCCTGGTATTAGGGCACCCAGCCACAAGGGGGGGCCCAGTAAGGAGGGGGAATCTTCACAGTGCCCCTGACTTTGATTAATAGGAATACAGTCAGCATGAGTTAGTTATGTCACCATTCCTGCGCTCTCTCGTGTACTGATTATGATTATAATTACAGTAGTAACTAAAAGGATCAGGACCCCATTGTGTTAGACACTGGGCAAACATGTGGTAAAATGAAATGCCAGCCCCCAAGACCTAACATTCTTATGGGAGAATAAAAGACTCTGATTACTTTATTGAGAATTGGCATTTAGTACAAAACCTCGCACCGTACAGGTAGTCATGTGATCCTCCCCTGATTTGAATGGACATTGTGCTAAAATCCCATTTAGTACTTTGGTAAAGTAGGGATTATTCTTCAAGGACGAAGGTAAATGTAATCTCTTTTGCATATGTGCCATACCTCCATTTGCATTGCAACAGCCTCTTTCTATTGACTGTCTCCCATATTGCCCTGTATTGATTCATTACTTTTTCCTCTTTTGTTTGCTAGTGTTGCCTAGGAGACACTTCTGGTTCTCTTACAATAAATACAGTCCTCTAAGTGAACAGGAACACAAAGGGCTGCAAAACAAAGTGACACATTTTAACACTGATTAGAGATGGGCCAGAATCCAAATATTATTCCCTGACCTTGAATCAATGTCATCCTCAAAAACACCCACGTCAAGAGCTCTACTCCTCGGAAACCCATCAGAAATCAGGGCTGTGGCTGCAAAGGCTGTGGATAACAGAAAACTTGCCTCTTGCTCAAGACTATCAAAAGAGCTGTGCAAAACGTTCACACTGAAACTCAAAAGCATGGGGAAATTACCTGGTTTCAGGTTTATTTACCAGCATGGAACTCAGAACACAGCCCAACAAATTCACTTTTCTAGTTAACTTATCCCCAAATTCAAATGACTTTTAGGCTGATTTATGATTTTGCAATAAATCCATGCTAATTTTGTAATTTTATATTATTCTGATGCAAAGCTAAAGAAATGTGATATTTTGGGGGTAATTTTGGCTTTGTAATTCTGCATTTGTTTAAATCTGGAACTTGCCTCTTTTTTTCAGTGCTACCATATCACAAATACAAAAGATATAGAGCCCCGGGCTGGGGCTTCTTGTATGACTGTTCAGCCTTTTCTCAATATCTCTCCTCCACTCTCAGTGGGCTTGATCCTCCATGTGCAGAACACTACAGCAAAGTGTTCCCCGCTGTCTTCACTGGTAACTGAAGACACTCAACAATTTAACAATCTTACCTATTTTCTGCAAGGTCACATCAGAATCATATCCTTGTACAAGCTGTTGTACACCAAGTGAGTTCCTGCAGCCAGGAAGAGAACTAATGCCACTCCTTTAATAATTTAGGTATGTCTGTACTATGAGTTATACCATTTCCCTATCCTCCACCATGGTGCCTCATGCTCACCTTCTCTTCTAGAAGCCAGGGTCCCTTGTTTGACTACATCTTCAATGATGCACTACATTCTCTTCTCTTAGTGGGTGGGGGCAGTGCAACATGGCTGTCACTTAGTGCCTCCTAAGAGATGAAGTCCAGCTGGCAAGCCCAGCCCAGGGAGGAGACTGTTCTAAACAAAACTCATTTTAGAACAGCAATATTTCATTCTTTGGATATTCAAGTTTTTGACCAAAAGAAAAAAATCTGTGGAAACCAGACGCTTTTTGCAAAAATATCCATTTTGTTGAAAACCCAATCTTCCATTCAAAAATGGGTTCAACAATTTTTTTCCACCTGCCAGGGTTCCTAGGCCTTTCCTGGCTAAAGGAGAGAGGGGCATTCAAATACCACTATATCAGGACCATGGTGCCAGATAAATGTTCCGGTAAGTTAATTGGTGTTCTGGTTATTTGACCCATGTCTAATTCACTTGTTATAAACTATAAATAACATTTGATTTTGCAATTGACCTACATACCAGAATTGGGCTTCCTTTGGACAAATGAAACATATTTGTGTTTTAAAAAATATACTGTCCAAACTGGTTAGCCCGTGCTTGGTTTAGCTATATCTCTGAGACTCTGAGAGGACAAAGATTAAGCAGTCATGGAATGCACAGAATGGTGTATATACATGTTCTGTACCATTGGCTGGAATGTTAAATGGAACTTCTAATTAGTTAGATCAAAATGGAATTTTTAAACTGAATATAATCAACAAGGTGGGGAGTGCTTACACACACACAAAAATCCTTTGTTCTATGATGGCAAAGAAAGATAAAAATACAGTAGAACCTCTGAGTAACGAACACCAGAATTACGGACTGACCAGTCAACCACACACCTCATTTGGAACCAGAAGTACACAATCAGGCAGCAGTAGAGACCAAAAAAAACCCCAGAACCCCCAACCAAATATATTATAGTACTGTGTTAAATGTAAACTACTAAAAAATTAAGGGAAAGTTTAAAAAAAAAGATTTGACAAGGTAAGAAAACTGTTTCTGTACTTACAGTGAGGAGTCCTTGTGGCACCTTAGAGACTAACAAATTTATCTGGGCATAAGCTTTCGTGAGCTAGAACCCACTTCATGGGGGTTTCACTTGGTTAAGCAACCCCCATCCTTTAATGTATTTATACCTGCTCCTGTATTTTTCACTTCATGCATCTGATTAAGTGGGTTCTAGCCCATGAAAGCTTATGCCCAAATCAATTTGTTAGTCTCTAAGGTGCCACAAGGACTCCTCGTTGTTTCTGGTGATACAGACTAACACGGCTACCACTCTGAAACCTGTTTCTGTACTTGTTTCACTTAACTTAAGATGGTTAAAAGCAGCTTTTTCTTCTGCATAGTAAAGTCTCAAAGCTGTATTAAGTCATGTTCAGTTGTAAATTTTGAAAGAACAACCATAATGTTTTGTACAGAGTTGCGAACATTTCAGAGTTACGAACAACCTCCATACCCGAGGTGTTCATAACTCAGAGGTGCTGCTGTATGACAATTAGTGTAATGTTTGTTAATCTGCAGGCAGAAAGCAGAGGAAGTTGGACATTCAGATTGAGGAAATCTGAACTTGATTTGGTTGAATTTTGAATACTGAGCACAGCAACATGGTTTTCTAATTACAAGGGCCTAGTTCACCACTGGGTCACTCCCATTTTAAGCCTGTGGATTTCAATAGCAACACTGGCTGGAGCAATGCAGTAGTGAATCTGACAGATAGTTTGAAGCCATTTTAGCCCTGCTCCAGAGTAAACAAACAGTAAGACTGGGATTCACAAAGGTCCTTAGCTGCCTTGATTGCAAGGGGAGTCAGGAACCAAAGTAACTTTTTTGAATCCCTTCCTAAATGACTCTCTACCAGGCCCATGCATTGTCCAGGCTCTAAAGACTCATCTTGGGCTGCTTTAAAGACTGATCTTATTTCCCCCAACCTCCTCCCCCACCATAGTTTCCACTTTATCCCCTGATTTTAGTCAGATTCGACTAGGTCTATACATGTGATGGACTTAGCAAAATCATTAAGGGCAGGGAGAAGGATCTTCATACAACATGAATTCACAGGCTGGGAGTTTCAAATCTGCCTAACAGGTTTGGATGCCCAATTCCTATGAAAATTAATGGGAACTGGACGTTAAAATTCCCTGTGCAGTTTTGGAAATTGCAGTCATAGGTT
The DNA here is from genome assembly GCF_965140235.1 of Caretta caretta. Lineage (NCBI taxonomy): Eukaryota > Metazoa > Chordata > Testudines > Cheloniidae > Caretta > Caretta caretta. The sequence goes on from NC_134209.1 coordinate 14,798,160, forward strand.
ACAGGGACATAACCAAGAGAGGTTGCCCAATGTTTTAGAAAAACAACCAACCTTTGGTCTTTCTCTCTGCTACTGGTCATAGGAAGACATCAGTCACAGCCATGACCAACTGCCCTTCCATCCAACATCCCCCAGAATAAAATCCTTCCTTTCTGTAGCTATTGTGACACAAAGCACGCAGCAGGCTCTGGTGATAGGAGTTAGGGTTTCTTCCCCAGAGCACAGAGTGGGGAGAACTGGACATTCAGGTGGAGTGGGAGGAAGCAAGGAAGATGAATGAGGGGTTGGAGAGGGGAACGTAGCATCCTGGAGCCAGAGCTCCAAAATTGTCTCCATTGACTACCACAATTTACCACGAGCTTCTGCACTAGCAAAGGGGAGGGGCCACTTGGGCTCCCTCCATTATCACTGGCTCCATAGAAGCCAGTTCCACCCAGGCATTTAATACCTCCCTAGGCTCTGAAGAAAATCCAATCCTTCTTTTTTCATGGTCTGTTTTACAAGGATTGGCTCTGGCATGACACTGAGATGCTTTCACCTGCTGCTCACAAACCGGGTAGAATTAGTGGGGGAAGCAAAAGTGGATGGGAATCTGGGGGGCAGTGACCATGAGTTGGTTGAGTTCAGGATCCTGACACAGGGAAGAAAGGTAAGCAGCACGATACGGACCCTGGACTTCAGGAAAGCAGACTTCGACTCCCTCAGGGAACGGATGGCCAGGATCCCCTGGGGGACTAACTTGAAGGGGAAAGGAGTCCAGGAGAGCTGGCTGTATTTCAAGGAATCCCTGTTGAGGTTACAGGGACAAACCATCCCGATGAGTCGAAAGAATAGTAAATATGGCAGGCGACCAGCTTGGCTTAATGGTGAAATCTTAGCGGATCTTAAACATAAAAAAGAAGCTTACAAGAAGTGGAAGGTTGGACATCTGACCAGGGAAGAGTATAAAAATATTGCTAGGGCATGTAGGAATGTTATCAGGAGGGCCAAATCGCACCTGGAGCTGCAGCTAGCCAGAGATGTCAAGAGTAACAAGAAGGGTTTCTTCAGGTATGTTGGCAACAAGAAGAAAGCCAAGGAATGTGTGGGCCCCTTACTGAATGAGGGAGGCAAACTAGTGACAGAGGATGTGGAAAAAGCTAATGTACTCAATGCTTTTTTTGCCTCTGTTTTCACTAACAAGGTCAGCTCCCAGACTGCTAGGCTGGGCATCACAAAATGGGGAAGAGATGGCCAGCCCTCTGTGGAGATAGAGGTGGTTAGGGACTTTTTAGAAAAGCTGGACGTGCACAAGTCCATGGGGCCGGACGAGTTGCACCCGAGAGTGCTGAAGGAACTGGCGGCTGTGATTGCAGAGCCATTGGCCATTATCTTTGAAAACTCGTGGCGAACCGGGGAAGTCCCGGATGACTGGAAAAAGGCTAATGTAGTGCCAATCTTTAAAAAAGGGAAGAAGGAGGATCCTGGGAACTACAGGCCAGTCAGCCTCACTTCAGTCCCTGGAAAAATCATGGAGCAGGTCCTCAAAGAATCAATCCTGAAGCACTTGCATGAGAGGAAAGTGATCAGGAACAGCCAGCATGGATTCACCAAGGGAAGGTCATGCCTGACTAATCTAATCGCCTTCTATGATGAGATTACTGGTTCTGTGGATGAAGGGAAAGCAGTGGATGTATTGTTTCTTGACTTTAGCAAAGCTTTTGACACGGTCTCCCACAGTATTCTTGTCAGCAAGTTAAGGAAGTATGGGCTGGATGAATGCACTACAAGGTGGGTAGAAAGCTGGCTAGATTGTCGGGCTCAACGGGTAGTGATCAATGGCTCCATGTCTAGTTGGCAGCCGGTATCAAGTGGTGTGCCCCAAGGGTCGGTCCTGGGGCCGGTTTTGTTCAATATCTTCATAAATGATCTGGAGGATGGTGTGGATTGCACTCTCAGCAAATTTGCGGATGATACTAAACTGGGAGGAGTGGTAGATACGCTGGAGGGGAGGGATAGGATACAGAAGGACCTAGACAAATTGGAGGATTGGGCCAAAAGAAATCTGATGAGGTTCAATAAGGATAAGTGCAGGGTCCTGCACTTAGGACGGAAGAACCCAATGCACAGCTACAGACTAGGGACCGAATGTCTAGGCAGCAGTTCTGCGGAAAAGGACCTAGGGGTGACAGTGGACGAGAAGCTGGATATGAGTCAGCAGTGTGCCCTTGTTGCCAAGAAGGCCAATGGCATTTTGGGATGTATAAGTAGGGGCATAGCGAGCAGATCGAGGGACGTGATCGTTCCCCTCTATTCGACATTGGTGAGGCCTCATCTGGAGTACTGTGTCCAGTTTTGGGCCCCACACTTCAAGAAGGATGTGGATAAATTGGAGAGAGTCCAGCGAAGGGCAACAAAAATGATTAGGGGTCTGGAACATATGAGTTATGAGGAGAGGCTGAGGGAGCTGGGATTGTTTAGCCTGCAGAAGAGAAGAATGAGGGGGGATTTGATAGCTGTTTTCAACTACCTGAAAGGGGGTTCCAAAGAGGATGGCTCTAGACTGTTCTCAATGGTAGGAGATGACAGAACGAGGAGTAATGGTCTCAAGTTACAGTGGGGGAGGTTTAGATTGGATATTAGGAAAAACTTTTTCACTAAGAGGGTGGTGAAACACTGGAATGCGTTACCTAGGGAGGTGGTAGAATCTCCTTCCTTAGAGGTTTTTAAGGTCAGGCTTGACAAAGCCCTGGCTGGGATGATTTAACTGGGAATTGGTCCTGCTTTGAGCAGGGGGTTGGACTAGATGACCTTCTGGGGTCCCTTCCAACCCTTATATTCTATGATTCTATGATTCTATGATTCAAGCAATGGCCAAGTATGCTACTCTCTGGACAAATAAAAGGCTGAAATGATCAAACATATCATGCTTACAGCTAACACCAGTGCTTCCATTGTCTGTTCCCTTCCAGACGTCTCCATCGCATGGGGCTGCAGTTTAAACTAATCGTTGAAGCAGAGGGATTCTGAAGCTTTCACTCAAACCAAATAGCAAACATCTGCATGCCAAACAGAACACGTGTAAACAGGTTTTTATAGCATTGGAAGGAAAAATAAGCAGGGCATTTTTCATTCTGCAGAGCAGAGATGGCCAAGTTGTTTGCTGAGAACAATTTATCTGAATAATTTCATCATTAGAACATAAGACCAGCCATACTGGGTCAGACCAGTGGCCCATCTAGCTCAGTATCCTGTCCTCCAACTGTAGCCAGTGCCAGATACTTCAGAGGGAATTAACAGAACGACGCAATTACTGAGTGATTCATTGTCCCATCCTACTTGCTGACAGTTGGAGATTTAGGGACACTCAGAACATGAGGTTTCATCCCTGACCATCCTAGCTAATAACCATTTATGGACCTAACCTTCATGAACATATCTATTCTTTTTTGAACCTACATACACTTTTGGCCACATTCTCTGTTCTCTCCCTCCCCCCCGCCCCACCCACAACACACACATTATTGTCCATGAAAAGACTGGGTTTTGGTCAGCTGTCTGTGATTTGCAAATGCTCCACAGGTACTTTAAGTGGAAATAAATTTCAGCCCATAGGATGTTTGTTAACCATGGGCCACATTTTAAAAAGTTCCATAAATGGAACGGTCAGATTTTCTGAAGTGTTCGGCCCCCAGCAGTTCTCACTAAGAACGATAACAGGTGCCTAAATGAGAAATGAGATCTTTACTCAGTTCTTTCCATCAAAGCTGGTCCTGTGTTTTCTGGTCCTATGATTGTCTGAGGCTCTTGCTCTCCCCACCCAGTCTGTATGTTGAAGGCACTGAGCCTGATGCCTTGACCCCACAGAAACGCTTATTTTAAACATCAGATCTCCTTTATATAAACCTAGTACTGTGCCTAGAATTTTTGTCTTTTCATAGTGGCAGCAACTCAGGGTCTGAGCATGCAGTCTTCACTGTTACTGCTCTGAGCCAAAGGCCCATGAAGTCAGTCAGAGTCTTTCCATTAAAAAGAACAGGAGTACTTGCAGCACCTTAGAGACTAACAAATTTATTAGAGAATAAGCTTTCATGGGCTACAGCCCACTTCATTGGACAGATAGAATGGAACATATAGTAAGAAGATATATACAGAGAAGGTAGAAGTTGCTATACACACTGTAAGAGGCTAATTAATTAAGATGAGCTATTATCAGCAGGAGAAAAAAACTTTTGTAGTGATAATCATTTAGACAGTTGACAAGAAGGTGTGAGGATACTTAACATAGTGAAATAGATTCAATATGTGTAATGACACAGCCATTCCCAGTCTCTATTCAAAGTTTGTTCCTTTGTCCTACTGTTCTTAGAGTTACGAAGTTTTTCCTGAGATTTAATCTAAGGGATTTTGGACTTGTTGAAGTAGATAATCAATCCATCTAAACAGAGCAAGGAGAAATCCAATTGATCTTTCAGGTTTCAGCTTTAAGGTATTTATGGCAGATAGAGTGGTGTAATTAAAATAATTATAACTGGTAATCAAAATAATTGCAATGTTCCGGCCTCTCTAACTCATAGCTGAAGCTGTGAGGTTTAAAGCACACTACACTGTTTAGTTTAACCTCCCTCTATCTTTCTGAGTTGATAATTTGATTTATTAAAGAGATAACAGTGATGAATGAAGAAATGATTTTATCTGTATCAGGAATTAAATGCATGTTAGTTCCAGGTAGCAGGGGAATATTTGCAGGTCACCTGATCTGATTTGAGACCGAGCAAGTTAGATGTTTAGTCGTCAATCTAACAATCTAAAACTGCTTGGCTCAGGAAGAGCATCTCTCCACCTCACCAGTGTTCCGAGCCCTGGCTGTAGCATGGGGAGAACAAAGACAGGAGATAGAGAGGCAATGGATGGAGAGCAGGGTGGTAAATATGGTTTCATATTTAGCTGGGGCAAAGGAGGATGACATAGCCAAGAGCCACAGATGTCCAGTCAAGAGTCTCATTGCATCGGTGCTCTATGACTGCTGCAGCATGTTCAGTGCTCATCAGCTTTTCTTCCCAGATTCCTGTGCATTTCCTAATGAGACCCACGTTAGAGTTGGGTCACTCTCAAAATTTCCCATTGTGTAGTGACAGGCATTTGATCAATGAGCCCTATGTCTGTGGAGATATGAATAAGACACTTCTTGTTTCTTCTGCCAGTTTCCCCCTTCCTTTCAGTTCACTTTCTGCTACTCTCACCCACGGTCTCAGTGTAACTGTCCTTGTTCCTCACCAAGACAAAGAGCGGGTTCTGACCCTTTCTTCACAGTCTGGTGACAGTTACACTGGGTGTCTTTCACTGCATATATACACTTCAATCGGAGTGGGCAAGAACAGCACCTAGCAGTTACAGCACAGCGCTGGAAACCTACTCTCCCCTGACAAATCATAGAATCATAGAATATCAGGGTTGGAAGGGATCTCAGGAGGTCATCTAGTCCAACCCCCTGCTCAAAGCAGGACCAATCCCCAACTAAATCATCCCACACAGGGCTTTGTCAAGCCTGACCTTAAAAACCTCAAAGGAAGGAGATTCCACCACCTCCTTAGGTAACACATTCCAGTGCTTCACCACCCTCCTAGTGAAAAAGTTTTTCCTAATATCCAACCTAAACCTCCCCCACTGTAACTTGAGACCATTACTCCTTGTTCTGTCATCTGCTATCCCTGAGAACAGTCTAGATCCATCCTCTTTGGAATCACCTTTCAGGTAGTTGAAAGCAGCTATCAAATCCCCCCTCATTCTTCTCTTCTGCAGACTAAACAACCCCAGTTCTCTCAGCCTCTCCTCATAAGTGTGGTGTGTGACCCTCAGCTAGACAAAAAAATCTGAAAAAAAAAATAGGTATAAGCATATTTACTTACCTACTCGTACCTCAGGGGAGTGCCTGGTCTGCTTATTTGTCTGCCTGTCAGCCTATTCAGCTTCAATTCTAGTGACCCAGTCATCACTGAATTTTAGCATAAATTCATTAATGTGTAAAGCACACTGAGATCCTTGCAGGAATCAAAAATTAAAAGGAGCCTTTGAATAATGAATACAAAGAGTAAAACTATGCTTTCTACTCCTCAACTATTATCACCCACAGTGGTCTGGCTGGTTGCAACCATTCCTGGGCAACCATTCCTGGGCAGCCTATTGGTGTACAGCGTTTTGTGCCATTCAGAACCACCGGGAGCCACCAGAAAACCTGAACAGAGGTCAATAGACCACTAATACTATTCCTCTGCTCTAGTGAGCTAGGCTGGGGTATTACTGGAGAGAGGCAGCAATCCACAGGCAGAAACTAAATGTCTGGTATGGACCTGCTGTCTCATCTATCTAAGCATGCCATGAAACAAGTGACAATAGTGGAACCCTCAAGGCTACTCTTCCTTTAGTAGTTTTTTTATTTTTGGTGGCTAAAGAAACAGCTCAGTAAATTTGAGCTCTGCGTTTAGAATTAGAACTGGTCAGAAATTGTCATCCACATTTTTCATTGTTAGACAAACCTTTCAGAAGGAGAAATGCTGACATTTCCCTTGAGTGTTGGTGGGGTCCATTGTTTGTTTCTCGTTTTTTTTTTAATTAAACTTTCCCTCCTCTTTTTCCTGAGGGGGAGAGTGAAAGCACACACACACACACATTGAAAAGAAACTGAAAAAACAAAAAGAACCCCTGGAAGAATATAAAATGTTTAATTCATGGAATATATTTCCCTTTTCCCCACGAGCGCTGATGAAAGAAACACTGGACAAGAGTTGCATCTCCTTTCCAATTGCCTGTGTCTCTTTCCCATATCTTAGGTACTTGTATGGCAGCCATTACCACGGTATCTGAGCCCCTTACAACACCCTGTATTTACTGTCTTAACACCCTTGTAAGATAGGGACATGCCATTAGCCCTATTGCACAGGTGGGAAGCCAAGGCACAAACAGACTAAACAACTTGCCAAGGTCCCAAAATCTGGGGTAGAGAAGAGAAGAGAACTGGACCCAGGTCTCCCAGCTGCCAGTCTAAAGCCTAATCACTGAGCCACCCCTCCCCTGCACTTCTCAACATTCTCCTCCCACTAGTTTATGGAGAATACAACTGCTCACAGTATATTTGCCAATAGAATATTATTTTTGTTTGTGGGCTGGATTGCAGAATATGAAATATTCCCTGGGGTTAGGATTCAATATGTCTTCCTTAGAAGCAAATAGATTTCCTGTTGATTTCAATGCCAGCAGGTTTGGGCTATTAATCTTTTGGACTGTCCTTTTTACAATGCAATAGCATCCACCTCTCAAGAAGGGGTTGCACTGCAGTTTTATCACATTATGGGCTAGATCCATATGGTTCGCATTTATCCTGTTAATGCTATTGCATGGTTTATATGTCTCTGTATTTAGCCTGGGAGTTGATTCTTTAGGGTGAGATTGTGGCTTGGCCTATGGCCCTATAAAAGAGTGTCAGGTCCCCCTTTCCTCCCCAAATGGGCTACCCACATACCAAGTTAGAGTGCAGAGCAGCTTCCTTGGGGACAATATTCCCTATTTCACGCAGGTGGATGGGAAGTAGGCAATGTGCCAGCCAACTCAGTGTAAGGGGATGTGATTTATAGATTCCCAGGCCAGAAGGGTTCATTGTGATCCTCTAGTCTGACCTCCTGCATAACACCAGCCAGAAAACTTCCCCAAATTTATTCCTGCTTCAAGTTCAACAGCTGTTGCTGAACTAGAGCAGAACTGTTAGAAAAACATCCAATCTAGGTGTGAAGCTTCCCAGGGATGCAGAATCCACCACAAGCCTGGGTAGTTTGTTCCAGTGGTTAATTAGTCTGTTCAAATTTCAAAACTTCCAGCCATTGGACCTTGTTTTGCCTTTGTCTGCTAAGCTGAAGAGGCTTATCAACAAATGTTGGATACAGCTAGACTCTGGGCACGGCTTATTTTCAATCCTTCCTGGCTGCAGTCAGTTTGTTGCTGCCCTGGGATCCTTGGGGATGGCAGAGGTTTGCAAGCAGTCTTCTCTCCAGCAGCTCTGTGCAAGGGGCAGCGAACTCTGGGGCACAATGTTGGGACAGTGCCAAATTATTATTATGAATTACCATGATTGTTATGAATGAATGTGGTGAGCATGAGTTCAGTATGGCTTGGTGTATCTGAATTTGCTAGAGGATTCTGGGAGCAAGGCTTTCTTGGCATCAGACAGTTGATATGGAAATTTACTGAGAGTGATTAGAGGCTCTATCTGTGTGTGTGATTCAGCATAGGACTTTGAAATGTATCAGCTGATGGCCAGCTCACCAAGTAAAGAAAATGCAAAAACATGGCATCAGTGAGCTTAGCACAGGTTGACGCAGGTCAAAATGACCCTTTTGGATGGCATCACACTAAGACCGCAAGTGAATGATTGATGAGAGGGCAAACATCAGATGATCTTTGGTCTCTGTCTGTTTTGGAGTCCCTTTTAAAATATTAGTTAGAAAAACCAGTAATGGAACACCCACAGGGCATATTTCTTGGACATCTGACTCCTTTGAGAACCAGAAGTATAAATACTAAGCTGAGTTAATTAGTTCCTCAATTAACATCTGAAGAGGTCCATGATGCTATAAGACAGAGAGTCTCAGGGTAGCCAACACCCTGCTACAAGGGACTTCTGTAGGACTTTTGAACCAGAGGGCCTTAGGGTAACCAAGACCCTGCTTCAGGGGATATTTGACTTGAGAGGGGAAGAGAAGAGAAGAAAAGAAGTCTCCATCTAGGACCAGTAGCTATACCTGCTTTGTTTGCCAATCAGGGTACTGTGTAAGGCCAAGATAGTTATGGAGGGTTTATGCTTGGGGAACTGAACCTTATTAGGGAGAATATTATATAACCTTTTACTGCTTGTGTGATTCTTTCTCAAATAAACTTCTGTGCACTGAGCAAATGTAATCTGAATTTTCACTGGTACTGGCAACAATCTGCCCAGCTGTGGGCCATTAAAGATCCGTTTCAACACACAGCAGCCCTCCTGCTGTTTGCTACCCCTTGTTGCGACAATCTTGCCCTTTTAAGGTTCCTTCCTTCAAGACAGCAGGCTCTGCAGGTGGGCCTATTTAGTACTGGCTGAGCTCAGAGGAGCTCACTAACTGTTTTCTGGTTGGGGTGAGGGATACGTATTAGCTCCACCCTGGGTCACGTGGCAAGGGAGAGACTAAACTCTGACTTTGAGTCACTAATGGGCCCAGGTCTCCTCCTACAGAAGTGGGGTATGCATTGTCTCTTGCCAGGAGTTTTTGGCAAAGTCACACTGGAGTCCTTAATGAGTTTCCAGTATTCTTCCATCATTCTGGAGCCCTATGCCGACATTCAGCAAACACTTCCTTTACAGTCTGACCAGAGGGGCTATGTAGCATCATCTGGACTTTGGGGAGGACTTGGCAAAGGGAGTTGCACTGGTGCATTTCCTAGTGATGAACCTGAGATTCTTTCCTTAGCTAACACTTTAAAAAGGGATCATAAACCAGCACAGAACCTGGCCTGCTTCCTAGAACAGGGCTAGCTAGAGTTCAATATATCTGCAACTTTGCTGCTATTTCAGAATGACAGCACTTTATTATATATATTACTTCCTTTTAAATAAATTACCTTCACTTTACATCCTACTTAATTCTGTACCTAAGGACCTGAATAATAGATTCTGTCAATTATTTATTAATGTCAGAGTTAATTTTAATAAGTAGATTAACAGACCAAGCAGTTTCATTTCTAATGGGTCACCCACTGGAAGGATTTTTTTAAAATGTTTTTGTTTACAGAAGATGTTAACATTTTATATGACTTTTGAAAATTTATGGCTCATAGGCTCCAAAATCATTATCAGTTTATTGGCAAATGGGTAAAATGCAGAACATACCTATGCTGAAGGGTTAGCAAATCATTACCGTTAAAATGATTGAACAAACCATTCAGCATGATGGCCGGTTCCTGGTTCTTTTTTTTCCCCTCTCCTTTTTCTTTTTCAATGCTTAGGACCCAATCCTGCTCCCAGTGGGCAGGTACTGCCACCCTTACTGACAAGTAGCAGTACCTCACTCTGTGAATAGTCTCATTGACTGATTTCAATGGGAGAGCAAGGGTATCAGAACCTGGCCCATTGGGAGCTGGATTGGGCCCTGGAAAACAACTCCTGAAGGGTGATAAGCACATCCAGATACCCTTGGCATCAATGAGTTGTGCAGGAGCCTGGTAGGGGCTGAGTATTATGCTGCACTCTTTGTGCGTCCTTGGCAGGGAGGAGTGAGTCTGTAACCACAGCTTCTAAAAGCAGAAGCCTCCACTAGCTGAGCTAAAAGACCCAACTCTGTCAAAGCTGTAGTAGACTCATCAACCGCTGTGTGACCCAGCCACCGCTAGAGGGCGATAGCGTGCCCCACTAAGTGGGTTTATATCAGGGGTGGGCAAACTTTTTGGCCTGAGGGCCACATCGGGGTGCGAAACTGTATGGAGGGCCGGGTAGGGAAGGCTGTGCCCCCACACAGCCTGGCCCCGCCCCCTATCCACCCCCTCCCACGTCCCGCACCCTGACTCCCCTCCTCACAATCTCCAACCCATCCAATGCCCCTGATCCTTGTCCCTGACCACCCCCCCTGGGACCCCCACCGTTAACCACCCCCGGGACCCCACCCCCCAACCAACCCCCCCTGCTCCCTGACTGCCCCCCTGACCCCTATCCACACCCCACCCTCTGACAGCCCCCCCGAGACTCCGTCACCTATCCAACCGCCTCCTGCTCCCTGTCCCCTGACCATGCCCCCCCGAACCCTGCCCCATCCACCCCCCCGTTCCCTGTCCCCTGACCACGCCCACCAAACATCCGCCCTATCCACCGCCCCCCCCCGCTCCTTGTCCCCTGACTGCCCCCTCCTGGGACCCCCCACCCCAAATGCCCCCCTGGGTCCTTCACCCCCTATCCAACCCCCCCGATCCCTGTCCCCTGACTCCCCCCCCCATCCACACCCCCGCTCTCTGACAGGCCCTCCAGGACTCCCATGCCTATCCAACCACTCCCTGCTCCCTGTCCCCTGACCGTGCCCCGGGACCCCCTGCTCATTATCCAACCCCCCCCCCCCCCTTACTATGCTGCTCAGAGCACCAGAACTGGCAGCCACGCCGCTGCGCAGTCTAGAGCATGGGGCAGGCCAGCGGCTCTCGCAGCCACACTGCCAGGCAGGAGCTTGCAGCCCCGCCGCCCAGAGTGCTGAAGGCACGGAGAGCTGAGGCTGTGGGGCAGGGGGAACAGCAGGGGAAGGGAGACAGCCTCCCTGGCCGGGAGCTGGGCAGGACGGTCCCATGGGCCAGATGTGGCCTGCGGGCTGTAATTTGCCCACCTCTGGTTTATACTGTCAGGTAGGTGTCCGGCACCACTCAGGAACTGTCCTGTAGAGCTCTGTTCATCCATAAATTACTTCCCAGCTTTGGGTAAATTACTTGTAATGGCACCCACAGCTCCATGAAATGGGGCTAGGTCCAGGTGCCTTTACAATGCTCTCACTCAGACCTCGGTCAGCGAAACGTCTCCAAGGCCACCCGTGGCTGCTGCAGGGAGCCAGTTCACACTGGGTTTGAGATTTCAGAGAAACAGCCGTGTTAGTCTGTATTCGCAAAAAGAAAAGGAGTACTTGTGGCACCATAGAGACTAACCAATTTATTTGAGCATGAGCTTTCGTGAGCTACAGCTCACTTCATCGGATGCATACTGTGGAAACTGCAGAAGACATTATATACACACAGAGATCATGAAACAATACCTCCTCCCACCCCACTGTCCTGCTGGTAATAGCTTATCAAAAGTGATCGCTCAGCTCGTAATGGTTTCCCATGGAAGGCAGAGTTTCCACAGGGAACCCAGCAGTTAGGGGGGAGGGATAGCTCAGTGGTTTGAGCATTGGCCTGCTAAACCCAGGGTTGTGAGTTCAATCCTTGAGGTGGCCACTTAGAGATCTGGGGCAAAAATTGGAGATGGGTCCTGCTTTGAGCAGGGGTTTGGACTAGATGACCTCCTGAGGTCCCTTCCATCCCTGATATTCTATGATTCTAGGCATGAGTTTTGCCTTGGGACCCTGTTGGGGTTTTGAAGGGAATTTTTTATACCCAAGCTCAATATGAAACCTGTGCTGGGAGGGGCCCCACGGACCAAAAAGGAAGAACATTTTTGGACTGATCCCTGTCTGTCTTGCATGATTCTGCTGCCACCCCAGACTCAGTCTTTGTGAAGCCTCCTCCTCCTCTTGTATCCAGAGGTTTAACTGTTCTCCCTGCTGTACAGTCCAGCTGCTACTGGGGAATCCCTTCACTGACCTTAAAGCTACTTCTTCCTTGTGCTGCTATACAATACACTGGTGCTTCTCCAGTCTGGTCATTCCTAAATCCATGTAACCCAGTGTCCTGCCCGTGACACCGCCAGTACCAGCTGCTTCAGAGGGAGGGGAGGAAAAGCACCGCAGTAAGCCAATGTATGATAACAGCTAATTGAAAAAAATAAATAGGATTTGTGCTCAGAAGTCACTTAGGCCCAGATCTCCAAGGACATTAGGTGCCTTGCTCCCATTAAAATCAATGGGATTTGAAGCTGAGAGCCACAAAGCTATTTACATGCCTAACTCTCATTGATTTAAAAACCTTTGAGGATCTCAGTCTTCGTCTACATCTACACCACAAAAGAACCCTGTGGCAGCGAATCTCAGAGCCAGGTCAGCTGAGTCATGCTCATGCTACCGGGCTCAAACTAGCTGTGTAGACATTCCTGCTCAGCCAGGAGCCCAGCCTCCGCAGCCCAGCCTGCGGGGGAATGTCTACACTGCTATCCGGAGCACGAAGTCCACAAGCCCGAGACAGTTGACCCGGCTCTGCGATGCACTGCTGCACGGTTTTGAGGTTTTTTGTGTGGTGTAGATGCACCGTAAGGCATTTTTTGAAAATCCCACTCTAAGGCCAAAAGATGCCCACTCACTCACAGATCTACAACCCCTTCCTTTTATCCAAGGCCTGAACTGCATAAACTCTATATTTTCAGTGCAAAAACTGCCTCTAAATATTATTGTTCATAACCATTTTCTCACGTAAACTGCCTTTTTAACAGCAATTTTTAGGTAAAATGTTGCCTGTTGGTATATATAATAGAGTTTGTGGCACTGACATTTTTGAAGACCATCCAGGTTGTTAAAATCTCATATTAATACCAGGGAAATATCTCAAGACTGACCTTTTCTCTCCACCAGAAACTCTAAAACATGTGTGCATTAGCTTTCACTTGAATTGTTCCAGCCCCTTCTTTGCTGGATTTTCTGCGACGGCCCTCCAGAGTTTGACAGTTTGGTCAGATTGCTCACTCAGTTGAGGGCAAAGGATCATATTTGCTCTTTGCAAGCCACCAAGGCTAAAGATTTACAAAAATGGGGGCCTAAAATTAGGCTCCTAGGCTCCGATCCTCAAAAGTATTTAGGTGCCCAACTCCCATTGGTTTCAGTGGGAGTTAGGAGCTGGGCCGTACGGCCCAATTGTCAAAAATGCTCAAATCCAGGCAGATCCAGGCTCTGAAACAGAAGGCAAAGGAGAGGGAAAGGAAAGAAGACAAAAGGTGGGGAATGAAAAGGGCACACATGGGAGGAAATGACAGCAGGTGCTGTTCAGGATTGAGTGAAAACCAGTGTAGGTGGTGATGTCATCTGGGTCCCTCCCTCTGGCCCCGTCGGGACACCTTGCACGATTGGGGTGATGAAGACCCAACAGTATCATGGTGGAGCCCAGTGGGGGTAGAAGCCATGATCCTTTCAGTCCACCCATCCCCACCATTTGATCAACCTCTCAAAGTCTTTTTTCTAAGGACCCCAAGGGGTAATAGGGAGGTCGACCCATCCCCTGACTATTTTGTCCACCAGTTAGGCCTAATTTCTGATACACCAGTTGTGGTCCATTAATTTCCTGTTACACTCACCTCTTGTTTACCGGTCACTATTTTAACACAGCCCTGGAAGGGGTATCGATATACCATTTTGTTTCGACTATTCCAGTCTCTGACTCCTCTTGTACCTTTTGCTATCAGCATTAATTGCTATAGGTGATAGTGACATTTTACGAACCTTCACCCACTTTCCAACAGGGGTAGGCCTGCTAGACCCCAATTATTACAACATCCCTAAATCCTCCTAAACACTCCGAAATAAGAGGGTCTGATTATCAGAACAGCTGAACACCCAACAGGAACAAAGAATATAGGATGTAGTTAGGGAATGGAGAACTGTATATCCTGGGAAGCAGTGATTCTGAAATAGGTATGGGGCTCATGGTGGATAACCAACTAAACATGAGCTCCCAGTGTAATGCTATGCCCAAAAGCGGTAATCCTTGGATGCCTAAACAGGGAATCTCTAGTAGGAGTAGAGAGGTTATTTTACCTTTGTATTTGGCACTGGGGTGACTGCTGCCACAATACTGTGTCCAAGTTCTGGTGCCCACAATTCAAGAAGGGGATTGAGAAATTGGAGAGGGTTCATAGAAGAACCATGAGAAGGATCGATAGATTAGAAAACGTGCTTTATAGTGATAGACGCAAGGAGCTAAATCTATTTAGTTTAACAAAGAGAAGATTAAAGGATGGTTTGATCACAGTCTATAAGTGCCTAAATAGGGAATCGATATTTAATAATGGGTTCTTCATGTAGCAGAGAAAAATATATCATGACACTATAGTTGGAACTTGAAGCTTGACAAATTCAGACTGGAAATAAGGTGTACATTTTTAACAGTGAAAGTAATTAACCACTGGAACAATTTACCACGGATCATGGTGGAATCCCTGTCACTGACAATTTTTAAATTAAGATGCAATGTTGTTATAAGAGATCTGCACTACGAATTGTTATTGTGGGGTTCTCAGGCCTGTGCTAGACAAGTGGTCAGATTAGATGAACATAATAGCCCTTTCTGGCCTTGGAATCTATGAAATCTCTGAAGCTGCTCTCACTGACATAAGTGGGAACTGCTGGATGCTCAGAACTTTTGAAAACGAAGCCAGTGATTTTGGTTTCTAAGTATGATTTAAGAGTGTATCTTTAAACTCCTATTTTTGAAAATCGTGTCCCAGACTTATAAGGTTTTAGCATTCAAATTAAAGATCTTCTTTAGCTGTGCATTAACTTATTTGCCGGGCTTTATTCCCTTTGGTCACATGCCTTTCCTGGGCTAGCTTTGAAGGCCACCTGTGTGTGCCATATTCAAAGACTGCTAAGATTGGTGGGAGATATTTTTTATTACTCTTTGCACCCCACTTTATTACTCTCATACCTAAACCCCAATTCTCATCAGCAGGGGCATGCGCGGGGTGGGGGAGGACAAGCAGGGCCACTGCCCCCCAATAACTGGTGGGGGCACAGAACTCCCCCGGACCTGGGGCCCTTGTGTGGGCACAGAATGTGCCCCTACAAAAGTGGTCAAATTTAAATTCCTGCACATGCCCCTGCTCATCACTTGCTATCCTGAAGTACAAAGTATGTTGAGGATGAGTGAGCCCTTATCCACTCCTCTGTGCATCCAGATCACATCTCCCAGCAGCAGCCCCACCTAGTAGTTAGAGTTGCTGTCGGCAACATTGACTAGCAGCAGGGGGTAGGGGAATCTGGTCCCTCCTACTCCATTGGGTTCCAACTCAGGGCGCCCTCTTTAGCCCCAGGAGGAATCATAGAATCATAGAATCATAGAATATAAGGGTTGGAAGGGACCCCAGAAGGTCATCTAGTCCAACCCCCTGCTCGAAGCAGGACCAATTCCCAGTTAAATCATCCCAGCCAGGGCTTTGTCAAGCCTGACCTTAAAAACCTCTAAGGAAGGAGATTCTACCACCTCCCTAGGTAACGCATTCCAGTGTTTCACCACCCTCTTAGTGAAAATTTTTTTCCTAATATCCAATCTAAACCTCCCCCACTGCAACTTGAGACCATTACTCCTCGTTCTGTCATCTGCTACCATTGAGAACAGTCTAGAGCCATCCTCTTTGGAACCCCCTTTCAGGTAGTTGAAAGCAGCTATCAAATCCCCCCTCATTCTTCTCTTCTGCAGGCTAAACAATCCCAGCTCCCTCAGCCTCTCCTCATAACTCATGTGTTCCAGACCCCTAATCATTTTTGTTGCCCTTCGCTGGACTCTCTCCAATTTATCCACATCCTTCTTGAAGTGTGGGGCCCAAAACTGGACACAGTACTCCAGATGAGGCCTCACCAATGTCGAATAGAGGGGAACGATCACGTCCCTCGATCTGCTCGCTATGCCCCTACTTATACATCCCAAAATGCCATTGGCCTTCTTGGCAACAAGGGCACACTGCTGACTCATATCCAGCTTCTCGTCCACTGTCACCCCTAGGTCCTTTTCCGCAGAACTGCTGCCTAGACATTCGGTCCCTAGTCTGTAGCTGTGCATTGGGTTCTTCCGTCCTAAGTGCAGGACCCTGCACTTATCCTTATTGAACCTCATCAGATTTCTTTTGGCCCAATCCTCCAATTTGTCTAGGTCCTTCTGTATCCTATCCCTCCCCTCCAGCGTATCTACCACTCCTCCCAGTTTAGTATCATCCGCAAATTTGCTGAGAGTGCAATCCACACCATCCTCCAGATCATTTATGAAGATATTGAACAAAACCGGCCCCAGGACCGACCCTTGGGGCACTCCACTTGATACCGGCTGCCAACTAGACATGGAACCATTGATAACTACCCGTTGAGCCCGACAATCTAGCCAGCTTTCTACCCACCTTGTAGTGCATTCATCCAGCCCATACTTCCTTAACTTGCTGACAAGAATACTGTGGGAGACCGTGTCAAAAGCTTTGCTAAAGTCAAGAAACAATACATCCACTGCTTTCCCTTCATCCACAGAACCAGTAATCTCATCATAAAAGGCGATTAGATTAGTCAGGCATGACCTTCCCTTGGTGAATCCATGCTGGCTGTTCCTGATCACTTTCCTCTCATGCAAGTGCTTCAGGATTGATTCTTTGAGGACCTGCTCCATGATTTTTCCAGGGACTGAAGTGAGGCTGACTGGCCTGTAGTTCCCAGGATCCTCCTTCTTCCCTTTTTTAAAGATTGGCACTACATTAGCCTTTTTCCAGTCATCCGGGACTTCCCCGGTTCGCCACGAGTTTTCAAAGATAATGGCCAATGGCTCTGCAATCACAGCCGCCAGTTCCTGAGGAGAACTCCATGAGCCCCATTTAGCCCCATGAGCCCTCTTTAGCCCCATGTCTACCTGTGATCTAATACCCGCTCCTGGGACTCTTGCTACCGCTGTGTCCCTCCTCGAGGTCTGACGTGCCTTGTGACTGACCCCTGCAACCTGGCCCACAGACATGTGCAGGTTAGGAAATCCTGCAGTGGTCCTTCCCCTGCAGATGCACCCTACTAGCGTAGACCCCCTAGGGCAGTGGCTACAGGTCTGTCTCCCTGTGCTGCAGTGCCTCTCTTTTAAGCCCCTTCTCCAACTAGAGCATGTAGGTTTCCTGGGGTGGGGATTCCTGAGTCAGAGTTGTGGCAGAACCCCTATCCCCCTAGTGTGGAGCAGATCCACTCCATTACACACGTGCGCTTCAGCCCCAAGCTCTACTGGGTGGGGGTTGCCTCTGATCACTGGTTATTACGAAGTCGTCCTAGATGCTTCTCTACGGGCTCTGCTAGAAGTGTGCTTGGCAAATACTGGCGAGGGAGTTGAATGTCCAACTCCCACTGAAATCCAGTGGGATCTGGGTGCCTACCTATCTTTATGCCTTTTAAAACTTCCCCCATTGAAGACAGAAAAAAAGGCTGCCGGGAGTGGCTTGAACATCCTAGTGGGTTGACACTGGCAATTAACTACCAGCCTTTTACCTTCACAATACTCATTGAAAACTAGCCCCAGTCAGTAGGTGCTAAGAGCTGTTTTCATCTAGTCATTGTTCACAGGCTTGGGTAAAATGAATGGATAGTGTCAATCCACTGATGCACTGAGCACATATAACATACTGGGCAGTAAACAGACACCTCTGGTTTCAGCCGGGAGACCACCAACTAGACTGGGCATGAAGGCTGAACTATGTTTTTCATCTTTAAGCATGGTCAAATATTTAGGTCATTTTTGGCTGGTCTATATAGGCAGCTTGCCTTGCCAGTCATCATGCTGGACCAATTAATCTATGGTTAAAATGGAAACAACCCCCCTCCAAAAAAACCAACATACCTACACAACTTTTGAGAGAGTTTCAAAAGCATCAATGGGATTTAGGAGCACAAGTCCCAGTGATCTTCAAAAGGACATATGCTTCTAAATCCTATAGCCACTTTTAAAAATCTCCTCCATTGTTTTCAAGGTTATCAGGCTGACAAATTTCTCATGCACCAAATCTGCACAGAGAAGAGAAGAGAATTCAGAGCATCCATTCAGCACGTCTGCCTTTTTTGTTCATACTTGCCCTTTGGGTTTTATCGTTCCATTTATACAGATGGTGAAGAAAGTAATGGTATGTCTACGATCCTAATATTACTGAGAGATAATCTAGTAACACTTTACAACAAGTGGCAAATTACTTGTACTTCATTTGGTATTGACTGTAAAAGCATTAATCATGATGAATTCTTTTGGTATTATTCATGGGGATGACAGATACAACACTACCATCCTAAGCACTAAATAATTTTTAGAGTAGATCAAAGTCATGTAAATATCATCCTGATCAACTCTGAAAGCTCGATGCTCAAAACAAAGTATGCAGGAAGGAGAGAAAATGAGCATTAATTCCAGTGTTTAATAGAACTTGATTAATGTGTTTCTTGCAGACTCATATGAGTAAAGCAAAGTTGCTAAAGACAATGTATTGGCCATGTTTATTTTCACTGTCTCAAAGTTTCTCTGTATTGTTGGCTACCTTTTCATACGCAGGTCCATACTGCTGTACTGGAACATGCATATTCATTTAGATCACTGGGAGGTCATGAGATGCTGCTTGTATATGGGTGACCTCTAGTTCTCCATCTCCTTCTCATGAAGCCCAAATAACAGCACTGTGTCTCACTTAGCCCTTAGTCTCACAGAAATTGGTATCTGGCTTTAAAGTCCCTGGCATAAGTAAGTAAGTGATGCTGGTGGGAAGAAGGAAACTTTTTGCAGAACTGGCAAGAAATAGGCTCTCCAAACTCATTCTCTCTTGAGGGCACATGACATGTAACAAACCAAGGCAGTGTTCAGTGTAGGGGGCATCCCCTGTTTCTCTGAGCACTCACTCTGGTTCCTGCACATGGCAGCAAAGAGGTGGCTTCCGCCAAACTACTCAGGAGCACCTGCAATCAGATCAGAGTGCCCTTTGCAGCATCAGACTTAGAATCATAGAATCATAGAGTTGGAAGAGACCTCAGGAGGTCATCTAGTCCAATCCCCTGCCCAAAGCAGGACCAACACCAACTAAATCATCCCAGCCAAGGCTTTGTCAAGCTGGGCCTTAAAAACCTCTATGGATGGAGATTCCACCATCTCCCTAGGTAACCCATTCCAGTGCTTCACCACCCTCCTAGTGAAATAGTGATTCCTAATATCCAACCTAGACCTTCCCCACTTCAACTTGAGACCATTGCTTCTTGTCCAGTCATCTGCCACCACTGAGAAAAGCCTCGCTCCATCCTCTTTGGAACCCCCACTCAGGTAGTTGAAGGCTGCTATCAAATCCCCCTTCACTCTTCTCTTCTGCAGACTAAATAACCGCAGTTCACTCAGCCTCTCCTCATAAGTCATGTGCTCCAGTCCCCTAATCATTTGTGTTGCCGTCCGCTGGACTTTCTCCAATTTGTCCATATCCCTTCTGTAGTGGGGGGGGGGACAAAAACTGGGCACAATACGCCTAATAGTGGGAAATAATCACTTTCCTCGATCTGCTGGCAATGCTCCTACTAATACAGCCCAATATGCCATTGGCTTTCTTGGCAACAAGGGCGCATTGCTGACTCATATCCAGCTTCTCGTCCACTGTAATCCCCAGGTCCTTTTCTGCAGATCTGGTGTTTAGCCAGTCAGTCCCCAGCCTGTAGCGGTGCATGGGATTCTTCCTTCCTAAGTGCAGAACTCTGCACTTGTCCTTGTTGAACCTCATCAGATTTCTTTTGGCCCAATCCTCCAATTTTTCTAGGCCACTCTGGACCCTATACCTACCCTTCATTGTATCTACCTCTCCTCCCAGCTTAGTGTCATCTGTGAAATTGCTGAGGGTGCAATTAATCCCATCATCCAGATCATTGATCATAGAATCTTAGAATCATAGATTTAAGGTCAGAAGGGACCATTATAATTGTCTAGTCTGACCTCCTGTACAACACAGGCCACAGAATCTCACCCACGAACTCCTGTAACAAACCCCTGACCTATGTCTGAGCTATTGAAGTCCTCAAATCATGGTTTAAAGACTTCAAGGTGCAGAGAATCCTCCAGCAAGTGACCCATGCCACACGCTGCAGAGGAAGGTGAAAAACCCCCAGGGCCTCTTCCAATCTGCCCTGGAGGAAAATTCCTTCCTGACACCAAATATGGCGATCAGCTAAACCCTGAGCATGTGGGCAAGACTCACCAGCCAGACACCCAGGAAAGAATTCTATGTAGTAACTAAGATCCCACCCTATCTAACATCCCATCACAGGCCATTGGGCATATTTACCGCTAATAGTCAAAGATCAATTAATTGCCAAAATTAGGCTATCCCATCATATCATCCCTTCCATAAACTTATCAAGCTTACTCTTGAAGCCAGATATATGTTAGAAACCTTTGTCTAATTTCAAGTCTAAACTTCCTGATGGCCAGTTTATATCCATTTGTTCTTGTGTCCACATTGGAACTGAGCTTAAATAATTCCTCTCCTTCCCTGGTATTTATCCCTCTGATATATTTATAGAGAGCAATCATATCTCCCCTCAGCCTTCTTTTAGTTAGGCTAAACAAGCCAAGCTCTTTCCATCTCCTTTCATAAGACAGGTTTTCCATTCCTCGGAACATCCTCGTAGCCCTTCTCTGTACCAGTTCCAGTTTGAATTCATCCTTCTTAAACATGGGAGACCAGAACTGCACACAGTATTCCAGGTGAGGTCTCACCAGTGCCTTGTATAACAGTACTAACACCTCCTTTCTACTGAAAATACCTTGCCTGATGCATCCCAAGACTGCATTAGCTTTTTTCACGGCCATATCACACTGGCGGCTCATCGTCATCCTGTGATCAATCAATACTCCGAGGTCCTTCTCCTCCTCTGTTACTTCCAAGTGATGCGTCCCCAGCTCATAACAAAAATTCTTGTTATTAATCCCTAAATGCATGACCGTGCATGTTTCATTATTAAATTTCATCCTATTACTATTACTCCAGTTTACAAGGTCATTCAGATCTTCCTGTATGATATCCCGGTCCCACTCTCTATTGGCAATACCTCCCATTTGTGTCATCTGCAAACTTTATTAGCACATTTCCACTTTTTGTTCCAAGGCCAGTAATAAAAAGATTAAATAAGATTGGTGCCAAAACCGATCCCTGAGGAACTCCACTAGTAACCTCTTTCCAGCCTGACAGTTCACCTTTCAGTGTGACCTGTTGTAGTCTTCCCTTTAACCAGTTCCTTGTCTACCTTTCAATTTTCATATTAATCCGCATCTTTTCCAATTTAGCTAATAATTCACAATGTGGAACCGTATCAAATGCCTTACTGAAATCGAGGTAAATTAGATCCACTCTGTTCCCTTTGTCTAAAAAATCTGTTACCTTCTCAAAGAAGGAGATAAGGTTGGTTTGGCATGATCTACCTTTTGTAAAACCATGTTGTATTTTGTCCCAATTACCATTGTCCTTAACTACTTTCTCCTTCAAAATTTTTTCCAAG
Organism: Caretta caretta; assembly: GCF_965140235.1. Lineage (NCBI taxonomy): Eukaryota > Metazoa > Chordata > Testudines > Cheloniidae > Caretta > Caretta caretta. The sequence goes on from NC_134209.1 coordinate 14,820,074, forward strand.
ACCTTGCATACTACAGATGTCAAACTAATAGGCCTGTAGTTACCCGGATCACTTTTTTCCCCTTTCTTAAAAATAGGAACGATGTTAGCAATTCTCCAGTCATACAGTACAACCCCTGAGTTTACAGATTCATTAAAAATTTTTGCTAATGGGCTTGCAATTTCATGTGCTAGTTCCTTTAATATTCTTGGATGAAGATTATCTGGACCCCCCGATTTAGTCCCATTAAGCTGTTAGAGTTTGGCTTCTACCTCAGATGTGGTACTATCTACCTCCATATCCTCATTCCCATTTGTCATCCTACCATTATCCCTAAGCTTCTCATTAGCCCCATTAAAGACTGAAGCAAAGTATTTGTTTAGATATTGGGCCATGCCTAGATTATCCTTAACCTCCACTCCATCCTCAGTGTTTAGCGGTCCCAGTTCTTCTTTCTTTGTTTTCTTATTTATATGGCTATAGAACTTTTTACTATTGGTTTTAATTCCCTTTGCAAGGTCCAACTCTACATGGCTTTTGGCCTTTCTCACTTTATCCCTACATGTTCTGACCTCAATAAGGTAGCTTTCCTTGCTGATCCCTCCCATCTTCCACTCCTTGTATGCTTTCTGCTTTTTCTTAATCACCTCTCCGAGATGCTTGCTCATGCAGCTTGGTCTACAACTCCTGGCTATGAATTGTTTCCCCTTTCTTGGGATACAGGCTTCTGATAGTTTCTGCAACTTTGACTTGAAGTAATTCCAGGCCTCCTCCACCTTTAGATCCACAAGTTCTTCAGTCCAAGCCACTTCCCTAACTAATTTCCTTAATTTTTGAAAGTTAGCCCTTTTGAAATAAAAAACCCTAGTCACAGATCTATTTTTGTTTATCCTTCCATGTAGTTTGAACTAAATTAGCTCATGATCGCTCGAACCAAGGCTGTCCCCTACAACCATTTCTTCTATGAGGTCCTTACTACTCACCAAAACCAAATCTAAAATGGCATCCCCTCTTGCTGGTTCAGCAACTACTTAGTGAAGGAATCCATCAGCTATCATATCCAGGAAAATCTGATCCCTATTATTATTATTACTAGCACTTGTCCTATCCCAGCACTTGTCCCAGTCTATATCTGGGAAGTTAAAGTCTCCCATGATCACAGAATTTCCATTAGTATTTACTTCATTAAAAACATTAAAGAAACATTTGGATATTATCCATATCCAAATCGGATCCCGGCAGTCTATAGCATACCCCAAGCACTATCCCAGGGGAGGATCTAGTAGCTTTCTTCCCCAATGTGATTTTTGCCCAGACAGACTCTGTCTTATCCATTCCATCACTTTTTATTTCTTTACAGTCTACCTCATCACTGATATACAATGCTACTCCACCACCTTTACCTTTATTTCTGTCTTTCCTCATACCCTTCAATACCTGTACTCCAGTCATGACTACTATTCCACCATGTTTCTGTTATCCCTATAATATCTGGTTTCACTTCCTGCACCAGTAGCTCTAGTTCCTCCATTTTGTTACCTTCTCGCATTAGTGTGCACACATCTTAATTTTTCCTGTTTCTTTACCTGATTAGGCACAGACATTCTACCACCAGTATCACCTATTAGACTGGTATCTACACTACCCTTCCTCCTTATGTCCATTCTCCTACCCACAGCTGTTCCCTTTCTTTCTTCATTTTCTTCCCTCTCAATGTTAAAATCCAGCATGGAGATTACCTGGACATCTCCCAAACATCTCCCCCTAATTCCTAGTTTAAAGCTCTCTTAATCAGTTGTGCCAGCCGTCATCCTAGAAGTCTATTTCCCTCCCTACTCAGGTGAAGTCCATACCGAGAGAACAGTCCTCTGTCCGTGAATGCTTCCCAGTGGCCATACATCCCAAAGCCCTCCTTACAGCACCACTGCCTGAGCCATCTGTTGATAGTCATAATTTTGTCCCACCTTTGGTGCCCTTCTCTAGGAACAGGCAGAATCCCACTGAAGATCACCTGAGCCTCGATTTCCTTAAGCATCTTCCCCAGCCTGGCATAGTTTCCCTTGATAAGTTCCAGCAAGAATCTAGCCATATCATTTTTTCCCACATGAAGGACAATCAGTGGATTCTTTCCCGCTCCCGTTAGGATCCTCTTCAGCCTCAGGTCCACATCCCGTATCTTAGCACCTGGCAGACAGCACACCCTTCTGTTCTCTGGATCAGCTCTTGTTACAGGCCTGTCTATTCTTCTCAGTAAGGAGTCCCCAGTCATGTAGAACTGCCTTTTCCTGTTGATGGTGTGATTCTCCGGTCTATCCCCTGTTCCCTCTGGCTGCAAGTCCTCTCGATTCCTCGTCTCCTTTGCAATCCTCTGCAACCCATCCCATATCCTCCTGGGGCTCATATTTGATGTTGTTATCTCCATTGACTCTTCCCCTCTTCCTATAGAACTAGCTGCTCGTCTCTTCTTCCTTGCCCTCCCACCTTCAGTGACCACCTGCTGTGCCCCTTCTTCATTTTTCAACTCCGTAAACCTGTTCCTGAGCTCTATTTCTCCTTCACTAGCCCATCTTTTCCTCTGCCTGGTTCTCTTAGTCACATACTTCCACTGTCCACTTTCCTCACCCAGCAGTCTCCCCTCAGAGTTCTTTGGTTCTGCTTCCATCTGCAAGTCTGAGCTTTTCCCTTCAGCCTTCTCACGTCTGTGCTCCATCATCTGCTCGAACCCCTTCTAAATTCAACCAGAGTTTCCACCTGCAGATTCTTCGGATCTTTCTTCCTTCAGCTCTATCAGGCAGCACTTCACGCAGACAAAACTCTTTTCAGGTATCCCCTCCAGGATCATATACATGCCGCGGCTTCCAAATCCAGTTATCTTCATTGTGTCTTCCACTGCTTGGATCACTCCCACTGCTGCCTCTGTATCTGTCAGAGCCTTCTCACCTACGTCCTGTTAGTCCAGGAAACACAAATCAAACCAAAACACCACCACCCACAGCAAAACAAACCCCCAATGAGCACCACAACACTGCCAGACCACCACGCACTTCCTTCACTAGCCTGTCTGTTCCTCTGCCTGGCTCTCTTAGTCTTCCCCCCAAACTCCCCTTGAAAACTCCCACTCAGACTCACCTGTTTACAGATCTGTTTGCTGGCTCCTGTGCCACTGCATTAATAAAGATGTTGAACAAAACCGGCCCCAGGACCAACTCCTGGGGCACTCCACTTGATACCGGCTACCAACTAGACATGGAGCCATTGATCACTACCCGTTGAGCCGGACAATCTAGCCAGTTTTCCACCTCATAGTCCGTTCATCCAATCCATACTTTTTTAAGTTGCTGGCAAGAATACTGTAGGAGACAGTATCAAGACCGACTTTAAGGATCTGTCCTTAATCCCTCCTGACACTCTCATGAAACATGGCAGAGGATGTGCTATATCCAGGACCAACTGAATAGGTGAGCATGAATTCTATTATTATATGGATCGAGAGCCCAGGTAGGGTTTTCAAAAACACTCACCATTGGCCTAAACTTGCTCCCACTGAAGTCAGTGGGAGATTTACTATCAATGGAAGTAGATTTAGGCCCCACAGAGAACTCTTGAGATTTCCACTCTATGATGATAGATTTAATGTGCTTAAAAAAAAAAGACAGACAAGTTTTACATTTCAGATGGAAACATTCTTCACACTATAGATGGAAGGTAGGCAGGGACTGTAGGCAGATTGAGGGTCAGGATCTGGAAACTTTCCTGAGTTTTTAAGTGTTGAGTTGAGTTTATTCTTTTTTAAATTACAACAACCTGCTGAAGACAAGATGTTTTCACCATTAATTCTACATTAACAAAGCTTTTGTCTGGGAATATGTTATTCATATCACATTGTTTTTAAGGATGCTGGCCTATTGGAAATGTTTCACGTTCCTTAAAGCATCCTAGGAAATCAGTTATTCTTTCTCCAAGAGAACTGAACAATTAAAACAGTTTGTTTCAATAAATGCATGATCCACAACCTCAGAAAGGGAGCTGACATGCCAGGGTTTGTTTGTTTTACCCTGCGTCTTATTTCAATAAGAAAGCAATTCTCAAACTTCATCACTGACTCTCCGTGAGGCACATTTAATTTACAAATATTGTTGAGAGAACCCATTTATTAGCAGCCTGACTTCAGTAAACTCAGCAACTAATTTATCTTGTGCATCGCCTAGACACTAGCAATTTAAACTATTTTTATTTGTATGAATGGGTAGCACTGATCAGGCAAGAGCACAAGACAATTAATTGAGCCATGCCAATGTCTGGAAATGCTTTGACACTGCTAATTTAGATAATTTTTGCCAATTGCAGCGCTCAGCAGTAGAGATGCAATCAGTATCAGCATCCTTCTCCTATTGTTCATATTATTGCCAACCAGAGGGTGGTTTACAAAGGGGCACGAAAAGCTGAAAAGGTTAGTTTGGAACAGTGAATTTTTACCTGATGTGAACTTTTCTGTCTTTGACTGAATCACATTGTGGCTTTACTATGTGACTACATCCCAGAAGATAACAAATAACACACTTGCTGGCAAGAGATGGGAGAGCAGATGTCCCAGGAAGCACAGTGGATTAGTGCAGTAGCCTCTCGCTCCTGGAGAGCTGAGATCAACTCAGTATTTTGTGGACAGAGTTGCCATTTACAGCAAACAATAGTGAAATGGGAAAAAGATGCCAGGAAAAAGGGGTAGAAGTGTCACCTGCCCCTTCAGCTGAGGCAGTTCACTCACCTTTGGTACCTCGTTAGGGGACTTGCCAGTTGGTTGGCTGTTTCTAGATGCCCAGACAGCAGCAGTGCCTAAGAACACATTTTCACAGTCTGTGTGTGGCAAGGAGGTGGTTCCTTTCCATTGGAATGATGAGCTTCCCAGTTATTCGTGCCTTTGACACCCTCAGACTGGATTATCCCAATGAAAATTACTCCAGGGATACCTCCAGAACACCCAGAAACTTCAGTTGGTAAGAATGTAGCTGCCCACACACTTAGGAGGGCTTCTCATTGATAGCACATGACACCTTTGCTTCAGCAACTACAAGAGCTTCCATAAGCCCTTTATGGAATGGGTCCTGTGTATTTTAGAGATATGAGTGCAGATCCATAAAGGTATTTAGGCCCCTAACCTTTGTGCATCTGGGCCATGCTGCCTCATAATATTTTACCCAGGTCGTTGAGATGATGTAGGATGCCTGAGCTGACAGTCCCCATATGTATTCACCTTGGGGGTGGAGAAGGGCTTAATTGATGGACAGATCTCAACTGTGGAAGAGAACTTCAGGGAACATGGCAGGGTCTATCTGTTTACACAGACCGTCTCTGGGTGGGAGGGGTGGGTGCTGCACTGGAGGAAAGTGAGTGGGATGGGAGGTACATGTTGATGGCTGTGTGTGTTTAGTCCTAACACCAGGTCAATGTACTTTGAAATTTGGATTCTCTGTGCCTAAAGCACTAGGAAGGTGCATTAAATAAATGAAAAGATTAACACCTTGTTCTGTGAAATATGTTGTTTTAAAAAACAACAACAACAACAACAACATAGAAACTTTTGTAATATTCATAGAATCATAGGACTGGAAGGGACCTCAAGAGGTCATCTAGTCCCGTTCCCTGCACCCAAGGCAGGACTAAGTATTATCTAGACCATCCCTGACAGGTGTTTGTCCAACATGCTCCTAAAAATCCCCAAAAATGGAGATTCCACAGCCTCCCATAGCACTTTATTCCAGTGCTTAACCACCCTGACAGTTAGGAAGTTTTTCCTAATGTCCAACATAAACTGCTCTTGTCCTATCCTCAGAGGTTAAGGAGAACATTTTTTCTCCCTCTTTCTTGGAACAACCTTTTATGTACTTGAAAATTGTTATCATGTCCCCACTCAATCTTCTCTTCTCCAGACTAAACAAACCCATTTTTTTCAATCTTCCCTCATAGGTCATATTTTCCAGACCTTTAATCATTTTTGTTGCTCTTCTCTGGACTTTCTCCAATTTGTCCACATCTTTCCTGAAATGTGGCACCCAGAACTGGACACAATACTCCAGTTGAGCCCTAATCAGCGCAGAGCAGAGTGGAAGAATTACTTCTCCTGTCTTGCTTACAATATACCTGCTAATACATCCCAGAATGGTGTTTGCTTTTTTTGCAACAGCGTTACACTGTTGACTCATATTTAGCTTGTGGTCCACTATGACCCCTAGATCTCTTTATGCAGTTCTCCTGCCTAGGCAGTCATTTCCCATTTTGTATGTGTGCAACTGATTGTTCCTTCCTAAGTGGAGTACCTTGCATTTGTCCTTATTGAATTTCATCATATTTACTTCAGACTTTTTCTCCAGTTTGTCCAGATCATTTTGAATTTTAATCCTATCCTCCAAAGCACTTGCAACACCTCCCAGCTTGGTATCGTCCACAAACTTTATAAGTGTACTCTCTATGCCATTATCTAAATCACTGATGAAGACATTGAACAGAAGAACTGGACCCAGAACTGATCCCTGAGGGAACCCACTTCATATGTCCTTCCAGCCTGATTGAATCACTGATACCTACTCTCTGGGAACAGTTTTCCAACCAGTTATATGCCCACCTTATAGTAGCTCCATCTAGATTGTATTTCCCTCGTTTGTTTATGATCTAACAGAAATTGTAATGTAGATAAGCCATAAAATAAGCCTGGGGTCCATTGGTAGACAAATAAATCAGCACAAATGCAAAAAGAACTCAAGCTCCTTCCTCATTTTTGTCTGTGCCACCACTTACATAATTGCTTTTCAGTGTAAGCTGACATATATTTGGGATATGTCATAGCAGCACAGAGGGTGCAGACCTGAACTTGATGGTATAAAAGTGGCTTCACCACTTACACTGGACTCATAGTGTGGACATGCAGCTCTTTTCCTTTGGTATGTCTTGGATCATTCCAAGCTGAATGTTGTTTTCGTTTTAATATGTCATTCACATTTCTAAGTTAAAAGTGGATGCCATACATTAATTATGTCTCTAAATTAAAAAGGAAACAACTCTTTCCTTGAATCCTATTCTCTAGATGTAAACCTGTGTAAAGAGCGTTGCTAGAGGCAAGAAGTCATTAGGCCCTAATGGCACTAAACTCACCAATAATGGCACAACTGTGCAGTGGGGTGGATGTACTGTGGGGTGCAGTACCAGCTTCTGTCACTGGGGGCTCCTGAAAGGCTGCAATTGGGGGTGTTTCTAGCATTGGACCACGTAGGTAGGCCCCAACAACAGACGGAGAAGGCTGGGAGTGAAGAATACAGGCTTCCAGGGGGCTGTTTCAGATCACAGGCTCTTCTCCCTGCTTCCTCTGTGCCTGCTTTTCTAGACCCAGCTACGGTACATTATTTTTTCCTGAGCTGGCAGTTCTGCTCTAGGTGGTGGGGCGTCAGGTAGCAGGCCAGGAGCGATAAACCTGGGGAGGGGTTCTCTGGGCTGGGCATGGTGGGGTGTTCATACTGAGCCTGGCAGGAAGGTGAGTGGCAAAGCTGAAGTAGGATGAGTCTAGACAGAGCTGAGTTCTACCCCTTTGCCCCCTCAGTGGAGTGGAATGGGGGTTGGTGGGAGGAGAGTTTTAGGCTAGTAGGGATTGGGTTGGAGGGAGCTGAGGTGCTGGACAGATTCCTGAGCTGGGCTGGCCAGGATTGGAGTCAGGTGGTGAATGTGGGTGTGGATGAATTGATGGTGTGTGAACCAGAGCTAGACTGGAAGAGGAGGCTGGCTGTAGGAGAGAGGAGTGACAGGGTTGCCTGGACATAAATGCTGTTTTCTCTAGAGTGACCAGGCAGCAAGTGTAAAAAATTGGGACAGGGGGTTGGGGGGGTTATAGGAGCCTATATAAGAAAAAGACCCCAAAATCAGGACTGTCTCTATAAAATCGGGACATCTGGTCACCCTAGTTTTCTCCCACCTTGTTCTTTGCTATAAAGGGGTCAGCTGAAAGGGGATTGGGCTGGGAGAGGAAAGAGGAGGTTATTTTTTTCATTCTGATTCCTCAAGCAAAACACTTCTCACTGACATCCTCTGCCAAAGTGGCTTGGTTTTACGCTGAAGATACAATCAACCAACAGAGCCCCCTGCATTCTCCTATGCTGTTCTCTATGAAAATCTTTACCAGTCCTAAGCAAAATAGCCTCGGGCAATTGAGAGAGCCAGTTTCTAGAGCACGAGGGGCACTGGGAAATAGAAGGGGACATAGGACAATGTGACCAGCTGCTGATTATTTAGGTAGCAGCAGTTAGCATGATGGGCTTTTTGCAGGCCCCACCTCTGAAAAGATTATTGTCTAAGCAGGTAACAGTCAGACAAAGGGTGTGTGCTGAGGTGCTACGGAAGCAAAGTGGGGAAGTTTAACATCTGGCTTATTGGTGCCATGACTTTTACTGGGATTTTTTTTCATCATCTCAAGATTGCTACCCGCATACATTCAAAGATAAGGGAGGTTGGCTTAAAAAATCATACTTCTGGGCTCTTCTTTAAGCCTGGAGAGTGCACTAGGGTCATGTTTTCATGGTTTTCTCTGTAACCACAAAGAATAGAATATTAAAAATAAACAAAATAAAGCTTCTATTCTCACATAATCCCATGACTCCAGGGTCTGGGGCTTTATATATAACAAGTGTCATGAGATTTCGGATTAGAGTTGGCCACACTGATATTGTCCATGTTTATTTGTTACCCACCTCTTTCAAGGGATTAGGTAGAACTGGTCAGAATCCTTCAGCGAAAACTTCATTTTGATGGAATATGTTTTTTTGTTTTGTCAAAGCCAAAATGTTGAGTGGAGAAGTTTTGGTTGTGATGAAATGTTTGGAAGGAAGGTGTTTTGAGTCTGGTGTTTTGTAGGCTGGGTGATAGCATATGACTGATTATCTATAGCCTGGGGATCAGGGCCCTGCCTTGAGATGTCAGAGACTGAGATTCAGGTCTCTGTCCTTCCTGATTTGGAATGAAAAACTTGGCTGTGAATCATGCAGAGTGGGGATGTAAACCTAGGTCTCCTAGGCCAGTATCCACTTGCATTGACATAATTTCCTTTGGAAATCATTGAAAGGTTTTGGTTTTGTTTCAGTGTAGAACATAAATAAAATTGGAAATATTGAAAGTTGCCATGAAATGGAAATCCTCTGGTCAACTATCATTTGAAGTCTCTTGGAGAAAGCCTGGGTGGAGAGGACTCAGGCATGGCTGACTGGTCAGGACAGCTTTCCTATAGCAGCCACCCTTCGGGGAGAGCTCAAAGATGCCATTGGGAGAGGTCACAAAGGGGACTCTAAAGTCCTGAAAGGAGCTTAGTGACATATGACATAGCGATGCTCCATAAATAGTGATGTGTGATGAAAGGCCTCTGACAGCAGCTGGACTCTCACCAGAGTGAGGGCATGTGGGTTGTGCCTGACGTGCAGAAGGGATGGGTATGGAACCTTAGTTTCCCTGTCACCCTTAGCCGTGGTCCTCCTGGAAGTTCAAGCACGTTGGAGTAGCAATGTTTGGAAGTTCTGCATGTAAAAAGAAGAATTCGGAGCCAAGGGGTGTGAAGCTTGTACCTCAAAAACATTGAAAGGATCTATGCAGTAACCCTAGCACTGCCTAGCAAGAGTGGTGCAAAATTTTCATCAAGTACTGAAGAAAGTTCCTCTCTCCTCTGCCTTCACCAGTAACAAGTATAATATGCCCTGGTGCAATTGGGAACTTGCAGTTATACTGCTGAGAGGAAGGAGGAAGGCTCAAATGCCTTTGTAAAGCATGTCACCTTCCAGCTGCTGTAGTATTTGTGACTAAGAAACCATATAGAATTTGCTTACCATACGCTCTCCTTAATGGCTGTGAGATTTCTGGAAAGGGGTGCTCATTAAGTATGCAGTCAGTGTCCTTCGGCTGAATCTTCACGCCGGCTCAGGTGTCTCCACTTTTGATGACCAGCTGTACTGACAGTGACTTGAAAGTAAATTCTCCAATGACTCCATTCTGAAATAATATTTTTTATTAGCAAAGGCCTAATGAGGTGCCATGGAGAGAACATTGGTTCTTGTCAGGCACATCTGAAGTGGATAATCTTCATCTCCCCTTCATGCTAGAATGAATTAAGTAGATAAACATGTCTTGGAAAATTAAGATGGATGATAAGTCTGCTGGCATCAACCTACAGGCACAAGACATTCTCTTTCTGCCCACAGGTAACTGGCTAGACTGTGCAGCTTGAGAAAACATCACACAATGCCCACGGTGAGGAGTCACAGTTAATAATGTGATTTCAAATTTTGAGTCTTACGTACAGTGGGGTTCTTGGCACTTTAACTGTATTGTGGTGCTTCCTCCCGCAGTGCAAGTAAGCCGCCACTCATAATAAAAGAGAGCCCCTGCCCATTAGTGTGATTATCTGAAGGTAAGACAAAGTGGGAGAGATGAAACACACTTCCCCAAGACCACACAGCAGGTCAGAGCCTGAACTGGAATGCTCCAGCTCCCTGTATAATGAAGGGAGCAAAATGAAAAGTTTCTAAAAGGCAGCTCTTTCCCTGCCCCCATCCCACCCCTTTCAAAGGAGATTAGCTGTACTATTGAGTTCTACAAATTGGAGAAAATTCCATGTTTAACTGCTCTGATTTGTAAATGCAAACTACTATATATTTGCAGAGATCCCTGACTCTTAATGAAGAGGGAGGATCTGCCATTGCCAAATAATTGGATGCTAGTTTTCTTCTTGCTTTGCCTGACAAAGAAAAACTCTGCTATTGGCTTTGCATCTTTGTGAGCTTTCCTGTTTTCAAGTATTTGGCTTTATGGCTACGTGAAGGAACTATAATCTTAGCAGGATTCTACGTTAGAGGCCTGATTCTCCACTCAGGCCTGCCATTTTTCTGCTGGCATAACTCCTGACTTCAGTGGAGATGAACCAGCGTACAATGGGTAACAACAGAGCAGAGAAACAGGACTTATGCCCAGACCACAGGAGGCTGCTCTGGTCAAGAAGATAAACCTGTAGTTTTCAATCTTTTCAGGTCAGTGACTCATTATTCAAAGTCAAAAATTGTCATGACCCTCTTACATTTACTATAAAAGGGGAAGAAATATATATAATTGATAAGCCTATATAACATATGTATACATGCATGTACGTGTGTGTGTGTGCGTGTGTTTGAAGAAGCTCACAGAGAATACTTGACTTTGAAGATTCAGGGTGGGTGTGGAGTGGGGGAATGAAATTTTCTTTGTTTTGTTGTGTGACAAAGCTCTGTCCTTGCCTCCTTGGGTCCTGCATTTCCTGACGGATTTCACAAGCCTCAGAGGCTTACTGTGACCCTCCACATAACCCTTCTTTCTCTAGAGACAAGGGTCACAGTCTACTGAGCCATTTTCATCATAAGACAGCGAGGGAGGTGAGGAGAAGTTATCCTTCCTTACACAGTCTCTGTTGTCTCCCAGTCTCAGTGATTAATCAGGGAGTAAAGGTCGGGGGGAGCCCGGGCCCACCCTCTACTCCAGGCTCCAGCCCAGGGACCCTAATAGTATCAGCTATGGTAGATGAGCTTTTAGAAACATGACATGTACAATTCCCTGGGCTACTTCCCCCACAGCAGCCCTCACTTCCTCAAGCTCTACTTCATCCTTACCTCAGGGCCTCCTTCCTTGTGCCTGATATGGTGTGTACTACTCAGCCTCTCCAACAGCACAACTTCCTCCCACAGCTCCTGACATCCACACCCACCTGACTGACTGGGAGGCTTTTAACTAGTTTCAGCCAGCCCCGGATTGGCTTCAGGTGTCCCAATGAACCTAGCATTCTCCCTGCCTTCTGGAAAGTTCTTAATTGGCCCCAGGTGTCTTAATTGACCTGGAACAGCTTCCATTTCACTTAACCTGGTACCAGGGATCTGTTTAGCCTGGAGCTAATATATCTATCTCCCACTACTTTTCTATAGCCATCTGGCCTTGCCCCGTCACAGTTGTAATACAGTTATCAATGCTTCACAACCACCTGATTGCCTTTTGTGATCTCCTGTGTCCCTGCAGTCAAGAAACAGGAGGTAAACAAAACAAATCATTCTGATGCTTAGCATGGAGTGGGAGGCTGCACTCATAACAGGGCTATTATCTCCTGCTTACATTATGTCTGATTTTAATGTATTTAATAACGTTATTTAAGACAAATTAAAGTTGGATGTTGGCCAGTCTTCTCATGAAGGAGAGACATGGTATGAGGAAGAAGCCCATGGTCTAGAATTACTCATCTTGATGCAACATTTCCTTTCCTTTGTTTTTTCTCTCTAAGTAACATTTAATCCAATTGTATAATTCAGATGGCACCATACTGATAGTGTCTGGCGTAAATCAGTTGGCCACAGCTCTTTTGTTATCATGTTTTGGGGGGGAATTCTCCCTGGCGTGTTTGAATGAGTAGCGAAAGTTTAACTGGAGCTGTTGTAAGGACTGCAGGACTGGTCTGATAGAACTTAGGAGGCCCACCAAAGGGGGGTCTCCTCCTATTGTCAAAAAGTGGTTCTGCATGAGAAGAGGAATTAGTCTTAGGTGGGATGTGGGGGTAGTGGGGGAAGGTTGCAAGGCTTTGAATCTCAGGGAAACTATATAGATGCTTTTATAGAGATAAACTGTAAGATGTAAAGCTTTCTCTGTCCCCTCCTATGCCCTTCTCACACTCACCCACCCTCCATACCTCACTGTCACCTTAACACCCCATACCTACCCTACATCCCCACCTCTACTCCTGTTTTCCTTCCGCTCCTTCATGCCTTCCATCTCCTTCGAATCTTGTGCCACTGGTCCATGTGCTCCCTCTTTCTGCCTTCCCAGGTCCTACTGTTCTAAGCATATCTCTATGTCACCCCCACCCCTGGTATCCCCTTGGTCACCTGTCCCAGAACTGGGGTATCACAACATACTTAAATGCCTTGCAAGTATGTTGTGACTCTCAGTCCATAAATGTTAGCACAGCACTTTGACCTCCTGGATTATGGAATACCATGCTCTCAAATTGCGAGTGTCCAATTTACCTAATCACTGGCCGGTTATTTTTTCAGTAATCATACAGTAAGTAAATACCTATATTCTGATTAGCTAATAATGGCAGTCAGCCAATCACCATGCAGCAATCTACATCCTCTTTGCTTGGTTATTCTCAATAATTATTTTGTGAATATGCAAATCTCTAACCACTAATTGTTTGTGTGTGTAGGGGGTTGGGGGGGTGAGAAAACCTGGATTTGTGCTGGAAATGGCCCACCTTGATTATCATGCACATTGTAGGGAGAGTGGTCACTTTGGATGAGCTATTACCAGCAGGATAGTGAGTTTGTGTGTGTGGTTTTTGGAGGGGGGTGAGGGGGTGAGAGAACCTGGATTTGTGCAGAAAATGGCCCACCTTGATTATCATGCACATTGTGAAGAGAGTTGTCACTTTGGATGGGCTATTACCAGCAGGAGAGTGAGTTTGTGTGTGGGGGGGTGGAGGGTTAGAAAACCTGGATTTGTGCTGGAAATGGCCCAACTTGATGATCACTTTAGATAAGCTATTACCAGCAGGACAGTGGGGTGGGAGGAGGTATTGTTTCATGATCTCTGTGTGTATATAATGTCTGCTGCAGGTTCCACGGTATGCATCCGATGAAGTGAGCTGTAGCTCACGAAAGCTCATGCTCAAATGAATTGGTTAGTCTCTAAGGTGCCACAAGTACTCCTTTTCTTTTTGCGAATACAGACTAACACGGCTGTTACTCTGAAACCTGATTGGCTAGTGTAATCCTCTGCGCTGGATGGCTCTTATACACATCCTTTTTGAGCAACAAAAGTGTCTTGCTCCATTCAGCTGAAACGGAAAAACTCCAGAATCGATGTGGAAGGGAAGAAAACAGCTATTATGAAGCAGCAAGGGAAGTTGAGCTGTCAGAGAGCTGAGAGTCAAAGAGCTTTAGGATAACAAAAGACCCTTTGAGACTCATTTCCTTTCTTCACTCATTCCTCAGATTTCACTTCTCCTCCTCACCTTACAGATAAGCATAAATAGTCCAGCATTAACACCACAGCCCCTTTACACTTCTCTAACATTCCTTAATCACCCTTAAATAATACATTACACCCACTTTGAGACCTCTGGTGTAAAGGGGGCTTATTGAAAACCAGGTTTGGTGGAAATTTTTCAATCATCCCTACTCTTTATGCTGTTTACTTTTCGAGAATCCCAGCCCTTTTCTCCCAACTCAGTTTGGCAAACAAAAATAGAGTTTCAGAGTAACAGCAGTGTTAGTCTGTATTCGCAAAAAAGAAAAGGAGTACTTGTGGCACCTTAGAGACTAACCAATTTATTTGAGTATAAGCTTTCGTGAGCTACAGCTCACTTCATCGGATGCATACTGTGGAAAGTATAGAAGATCTTTTTATACACACAAAGCATGAAAAAATGGGTGTTTAACACTACAAAAGGTTTTCTCTCCCCCCACCCTTCTCTTCTGCTGGTAATAACTTATCTAAAGTGATCACTCTCCTTACAATGTGTATGATAATCAAGGTGGGCCATTTTCAGCACAAATCCAGGGTTTAACAAGAACGTCCCCTTGTTTTTTCCTACCCCTCCCCCCCAGACGTTCTTGTTAAACCCTGGATTTGTGCTGGAACTGGCCCACCTTGATTATCATACACATTGTAAGGAGAGTGATCACTTTAGATAAGCTATTACCAGCAGGAGAGTGGGGTGGGGGGAGAGAAAACCTTTTGTAGTGGTAAACACCCATTTTTTCATGCTTTGTGTGTATAAAAAGATCTTCTGTACTTTCCACAGTATGCATCCGATGAAGTGAGCTGTAGCTCACAGAAGCTTATGCTCAAATAAATTGGTTAGTCTCTAAGGTGCCACAAGTACTCCTTTTTTTTAAAAAAAAAATAGAGTTGTTATTCTGAGGCAAAGAGTTAAAAGCAGGGACAATGGAAACTGAGGTAGGATGAAAGGCCAATGATGGGAGAGGAAGGAAATTCCAATAGATTTATTTAGAATGATTCTAAAGTTTCACAGCTCATTTTGACTTTTCTATTTTTCTTCTTTCACTTAATTTGTTTTATATAATTAATATTTTCATTCTAATAACCCAAGCCATTCGATGTTCACAGAAGTGACTTCGCAAGTGGGAAACACTGTCATGCTACTGTTTTAGGAAGTGTCAGTAATTTCATCTGATAGAAAAAGCACCTTCTGCAGCATCACCAATTGACTTTTGAAGTGGAGGTACTTCAGGCAGCCGTCTCCTGGAAAGTTGTCTGGCTAAACAGACTCATATACAAAGTTCGGCAGATGCCGAGGAAATTGCTCAGGATTTAGACAATGGATACAGGCATCCTGGCACAAAATTAAAATAATAAATGGCCTGATATTCCAATGTGCAGAGCACCTATTTTTTCTCTAGAAGTTAACTAGAGTTGCTGGGTGCTCAGCACTTTTCTAAACCTAACTAAGGATTTAGGGGCCAGGTTTTTAACAGCCTCCCCACAGCTCCCCATTGAGGCACCTAAACAACTTTGGTCAGATTTTCAGAAGTGCTCAGCACTCAGTTGTCCTCATGGGGCACTGTTGGGTGCCGAGGCATATTAAGGATCTGGCCTCCGTTGTGGGTATCAGCACTCTTGAAAAGGCCCCTAGCTTTTTTAAGTCTTGGCCCCAGATCCTTGGCTACAGCTAAGAAGCTCACAATACAGCTCAGGTGGCCAAGAAGGAGACACAAAAGTGGCTTTTGTGGTCACCTGATCCTTGGCTGGATGTCGGCATGGCTGGCCTTCAGCATAAATTAGAGCAGCCTAAAAACCTGCTAGGAGATAAAAAGCTTAGGGCCTGATTCCCAATAGCATTACTCTAGGATACATTAACACTACTTATTTAATAACAGGGTGGGGAATCAGTCCCTTAACACCAAGGAAAATTAATGTAATTTTTCGTTTGACTTGAGCAGTAAAGGCTTTTATTTTTTCATTCACAGAGTCTCAGTTTCTAATCCTCATTCATATGTGTGTATTATATTGACCCCCTGGTCTCTGGTGAGCATAATGTATGTCGGCTTCCAAAAACTAGCTAAGCGAGCAATTATGTAAAGTAAGGAAACAAAATGTTTCCTACTATTTCTTCCTTTTTTACTATGTTAACCATAAAAGACTAGTGCTGATGGGTTCATGCTGTTGCCAACTCACCCAAGTCTTGTGATAGTCAATGTCTTTCATATAGCTCTAGCTCCTGGAGTCATGTGATTAGGCGAGAACCTCAGTTTTCATTTTTAAAAAATTTCTTAGGCCTCCTGGTTGCGGAGAAAAGCTTAGAAACATGAGCCAAATGTGACCTAAAGTGCCAAAAAATCAACTGCAAATAAAAATAACCTAAAATGTATTATTTTAAAAGAAAATCATGATTTTGGAGCCAGTTTCGATAGTCATTTGAGGCCTGACTTATGCTCAGAGTATGGCAACACTGCAAAATCGGTGTCAGGAAACAATGAATGAGCCAGCCCCTAGACAGGACAAGATTTACAAACCAAAGTAATATATTTCACATGCTCTGATATTCCTTATGTATTTACAAACTTATGATAAATGCCTTTGCCACCAGTGAGGTGCACTGAAAGTAACCATCATTTGACAGGCAGTCCCCTGTGGACCAAGCTGCCCCAGCTAGATACTGGCCTTCAGCACTACAGAGCTTTCAGAAAAACAACAAACGCTTTGCTTTATCATTAGCTCTCCAGAGCTCAATGATGCCTGTGAAATCACTACCGCTTGTTGCAAATGGTGTAGGAAATGAAAAATTCCTGTCCCGCAGCGCTCTCGCTAAACAGAGCTGGGGCTATGCAGTCATGGCCATGCAGGGCTATTTGCTGTCACATCTAGCTCAGAGATGTGGGCAGAACAGCCAGCCTCTGAACACACATCCTCTTTCTGTGCAGAGCTTGTAGTGGGAGTCGGTGTCTTGCTAATGATGCACCTCCTTTGGGTTATTTTCCCCAGGTTGCTACTAAGGTGTAGCTTTGCAGAGGGAGATGCTTGTTTAGAGCTGCACACTGGAAGCCATTTGTGTGGCATAACAACTCAAACCTAACAACTTCTGCACAATGGTACCTATTCTTATGTACCAGTAGATGGTGCTCATTCTATTAACTATCTATATACAGCCATTGTTCTTTTATAGAGCACTCTTATGACAGGAGCGACTCCTTCCTAGCAGACCAAACTTCCAAAAGAGATTGTATTTGAAACACACAAGATATTTTTATGACACATTCCCTGCCCTATCTATTTTTGCTATATATCTTCATTAATTATCTGGGGGTATGTTTTATTCAGTTCCAGTGCTGCACACAAAGCAGCGCAGAGGAAGAATTAGCTTTTGAGCAAAGCTGTATGAAACCGGAAATCAGGTCAGCCTCACCTGCTTCCCAGTGCTTGTATGAGGTTTGCTCCCAGATTTGTTGAAGTCTGCAGACTTTGAGTGAATCTGCTTTGATTTTTTTTCTATAAAACATGGAGTGAATTATTCTGTTTGGGATGGAAATGATAATAAACTTGGTGATTTGGTATGGTTTTATCCAAGCAAAACTTGATAATTTTGGTTGAGTTTTATGTTGAATTTTTGGCTATTTGAACCCAAAACAAAAATCAGAGGGTATGAACTTCTGTGAGCATAGCTCCGGTTCTGAGCCAAGCAGCTCTGCATAGGGTCCTTTCTGTTAGTTCCCCACATAAACATGTGAAAAATTCAAATCACAGACTTGCACCTGCAGCTTGTTGTTGCAGTTGGTAACTGAAGTGCATAGATACAGTACTGCTCGTGAAACTACCAGGCCTAATAAAACTTGTAGAAGGCAATGCATGTAAACAAAGCAGAATAACCAGATCAGTGGTTACCTCCAGGGGAAAATGGACCCATAGTTTGCTGTAAGTACTATGTGCTGCAAGAGTAAAGATGTGCAAATCATTTCATATGAGAGACTGTAGTGAGCCTGCTGACTCATCCCTTGTTAAAAGATATGTTGTATCCTGCAATAGTCATCCAAGCTATTGCAATAGCTCTGCTATACATTTTAGGCTTCCAGATTGCACAGGGCCAGATTTCAAAGTATAAGGTCAAATGGTCCACATATGCATCTTTTGTCTCTGAATGCAGGGGTTAGCTGATAAAACCTAGTTCTTATAGTGCATGGGTGATCTCAAACTGTGCTTTGATATCATTATCCCCACTTTACAGACGGAGAAACTGAGGCACAGATGAGTCAAGTGACTTGCCCAAGGTCACACAGCAGGCCAATGGAAGAGCCAGGAATAGAACCCAAGTCTTCTGAGTTATAGTCAAGTTCCCTACTTTCTAGCCCCACTGCTTTTGCTTAGGTCACACAGCTTCTTTTGAGTTATGCTGGCTACTATGGTTCATATTTACCACTGCTATCTAGTGGAGGGAAGGTGACACGTTTTTAGGTATATGTGACTGTGTCACCCCCTAGTGGCAAATCTACACAGGATATAAACCTTGAAGGCCTGTGCTTTTGGGGACAAAGGTCCTAGCTGCTCTCCCCAGTATTGTGTAGGTATGTCCCATTCTGTTGTTTGCAGCCACAAAGGTTTTGTTTGGTCTCAGGAGGATGGAGCTTACTGTATTAGTTGCACTATCTCCAAGTGACTGCCTGCAAGAGGCTCAGATGAGAGCATGGAAAGCATATGCAAGGAGGGAACCCTTTAGAAAGACACCCCGGAGTAGTTAAAACACATCTGCTAGTTTGTTGAGGTTGCATTTTATTTTCTAACCAATAATAAATGAACTTTCTTTATTTTTCGAATGTTGTGAATAGAAGAGAGTGAGGGACATGGAGCGTTTGTTTGTTTTTTCCTGGCAGGAAGGTTGTAGGTGATTTGGAACACAGGTCCCGCTGTGACAGTCAGGTTTAATCTCTCTGAGTGAGCAAAAATCTCTCCCCTTTGACGCATCTCTGTTGAAAAAATAGGATATAATATGAGTGAGGAGATGGAACTGTTAGGTCCATCCTCAGCCCACACCACATCTTTTGCAAGTTCTTTCCTGCCTTTTCTGCAGTCCCTTCTCCTGCTTTGTTATGACCCTGGTGGACCCCACTCGCTTTTTCCCTTTTATGGGCATTCAGATGTAAATGATGTGTGCAGATACACTGCTGCGGTTGCAGAGTAGCAGCCATGTTATTCTGTATCCACAAAAAGAACAGGAGGACTTGTGGCACCTTAGAGACTAACAAATTTATTTGAGCATAAGCTTTCGTGAGCTACAGCTCACTTCATCGGATGCATGCATGTTTCATTATGGGACATATATTTTCGAAGGGGCTCAGCTCCCATTTTAGCAGCTAAATAAATGACCAGACTTTTAAAGCCATGAAGTCGATGAGGGAGCTGTGATTTTGTAAAATTGTCCCTGTTTTGAAGTACAGTAGCACCTGGGGGAATGGGGATACATTGTGCGAGGGGCTGTACAGACACAGAGAGGGTCCCAGTCCTGACCAGCTAACCATCTAAACAGATGAGAGAGACTTGTGTGTGTGGGAGATATTATCACCCCCATTTTACAGATGGGGAACAGAGACAACAGGGGGCAGTTTTCAAAACACTCAGCCTTGGCCTAACTTGGGAGCCAATGGCAATGCAGCCAACGGGAGTGGAATTAGGCCAATGCCGAGAGCTCTGATGCCAATGCCGAGAGCTTAGTTTGTAGCCACACTGTGAATGAAGGGTGGGATTCTTCTGATCATGTACATGCTCTCACGCTAGCTCTCAGCAAGCCAACCTGAGGATACATTGCACCCTAGCCGCGGTAGTCGGGCTGACCCGGACTGCATACATCCCCTCCGGTTTCAGGCAGGTGTGTTCTCGGGAAGGCTCAGCAGTACCTCCGCTGCTGCTACCCACGCTGTCATGGCTATACTGCTAGTTATACACGTACACGTGTGCGGACACGAGCAGAGGACTCACTCCCCTAACTCACAGGGTAAACGGAGCCCTAGAGACTTGCCCTGGGTCACCTAGGCAGTATGGGAGAGCAAGCTATTGAAGTCTCCTGATTCCCCTCCAATGCCTCAGATTGTTCTCATGCTGATGGGGTAGAGAGATATCTGTGATGCTCTGGATAAAACAAGATGTCTGAATATATAACAGATGAACAAGAGCACTTGGGGATGAACGCATGGTAAAAACAAGAAACTTATTAAGGCAAAACCATTTTGGGATCTGATTAATCTAGTTAGAGATTGAAGTGAGGGGAGGGTGCTGAAGGGATTAATCAATTTCAGTGAATACAAACGCAAGACAATATTGTTGAAGTTGATAAAAAATGGGTCTATATTTAAAGGAATCAGGATTCAGGTCACGTATCGTGACTCATTATGCAGAGAAAATTATTACTACCCATTAAAGAATTAGCTTTCACACAAATGGAAAAGTTGATTAGTGCACCTCAGAGTGGCTGGGTTCTAAAATTATAAAATTAATGAATGTATGAAATATTTAATTTCACACATAAATATCGGTGAATAGAAATTAATTACTGCATGAAATAAAAGTCATTTAGTGCACATATCAGATCAAATATTAAACATGTGCTAAAATCAAAATGTGGGCACTTTTGTAGCTTGCATATAATTGTTCTGGATGTCTGCTGAAGTCATTGTTACTGTAATTGTATAAAAACTGGGATCAATACGTGTGTCATACAAAATGAGGGTATGCTTAAAAAATAACTTTTATGTATATTCAGCACTCCAGAAAGAGTAAGTCCCCAATCCTACAAACACTTAAGCACATGCTTAATTTTACTCATAGCATCAATAGGACTATTTATGTAAGTAAAGTTAAGCATTGTGCTTAAGTTTTGCAGGATAGGGGCTTAGGTATGCACTTCAAATGTAGAATATCAGAGTTGGAAGGGACCTCAGGAGGTCATCTAGTCCAAACCGCTGCTCAAAGCAGGACCAATCCCCAATTTTTGCCCTGATCCCTAAATGGTCCTCTCAAGGATTGAACTCACAACCCTGGGTTTAGCAGGCCAATGATCAAATCATTGAGCTACCCCTCCCCCTGATTTAAGTGTATCCTGTATTTAATTCTGTTGAATGTTGATGGGATTTATTAATAGAACTATAGATTGTGACCAGATAATAGCCTGTTACTGATATATAAAAGCCAAGGTATCGCAGTAGCATCTAATGGGAGTGTCTTTGAACTAGAGCAGGTCTCATAAAAAACCATCCAGTCTTGATTTAAAAATTGCCAGTGATGGAGAATCCGCCATGACCCTTAATACTTTGTTCTAGTGGTTAATTACCCTCACTGTTAAAACCCTGTGCCTTATTTGTAGTCTGAATTTGTAGAGCCCTGCAAATCTGCGGATATCTGCTTTATATTTGTGGATAGCCGCAGGATGCGGATATCCGTGGACCATTTTTGCAGATTGGATGCGGATAAAACTGTTGTCTCTGTTCAGGGCTCTATGAATTTGTTTAGCTTCAACTTCCAGCCATTGGATCTTGTTATGCCATTGTCTGCTAGACTGAAGAGCCCTCTGTTATCAATTTTCTGTTCCTCATGTCAGTACTTATAGAGTGTGATCAAGTCACTCTTGACAACACGGAGTCCACTGAGAATGCTGTAGAGAATGCCGCTCTTTCATTCAGAAGACAGTAAATGAAGTGGTGTTTGGATTTTTTTTAAAACCAGAGGAAGAAGTACGATTTTTAAATGCAGCTCAGTATGTCTGCTGTTGTCTGAAATTTCACAGGATTATCAGAGGCTACATAGCAAGATGAAGTAGCAGAAAACCTCAGTACTGCGAAAAGTCCTTGCTTCACTTGTGCTATTACAGTGAAGGTAACGTACATGTAAACAGCATATGCTAAACCTCTATAGTTTGAAATGAGGGGGTCATGCATTATTTGGCAGAGAAGGGTTGAGAGGGATTCACCTGCACGGGCAAAGCATAAAATGCCTGCAGGTTTCATGAACTGCAGCATAAAACAAAAAGGAGCTGAACTTTTGGACAAGGTGGCTGATGTCTTCCAGGATGGTATTGGACCTTTAAAATATTGGAAAGCAAAATCTGTGCTTGAAAAGAACCTATTTCTAAATTGTCAAAAGTTTGTCCAGCACCTCTTACAATGCAGCCAACGTCAGTACTTACGGGACTCGGGAATCATCTTCAAAGTTAACTGGGGTGAATGGAGCATCCTTACAGTGCCAATAATGAAAAAAAGAATGGGGTCCATATCTGGGATGATTTCAAGGTTACCCTTAGACCAGTATTGCATACACACTACTATCCCTGACCTAGAAGAGAGGAGATATTTGCCCATTAGCTGGTGGTAAACATTTCTCCAAGGTTGACCTATCCCAAGTCTATCCACAGATGGAGAGTGAAGACCAGATCAGACCATTGACAGAGATGGGTTGCTTAAATCACAAGAGGCGACAGTACCACTCTGCTCAGCGCTGGTTAAGGCCTCAGCTGGAGTGTTGTGTCCAATTTTGGTCACCAATGTTTAGAAAGAATATAGTGACAGTGTTACAGCCTCCAAATAAGTTGACACAAAATGGGCAGAAGTGGTGTTGGTCCCCAGCGCACCATGAATTTTGATGAGGCCAAGAAGCTGACAGCATCTGAAAGGGTTCTTGCACATTACAATTCATCTGTGCTTGTGAAGGTAGCTTGTGGTGCTTCTCCATATGGAACAGGAACAATAATTTCTCATATGATGGAAGAGCATACTGAAAGGCCTGTTGCCTCTGCAGATTGCAACTATGCTCAATTCGATAGAGAATTCAGAGTTTAGTCTGGGGAGTTAGAGTTTTGCCAGTATCAACATGGGAAACTATCTGGTCACAGATAATCAACTTCTAGGGTAAAATTTTAACCCAAAGAAAGGATAACCAGTGATGGCTGCAGCACAGTTATAGAGATGGGCAATACTCTCGGGTGCTTACTGTTACGCTATCCAGTTCAAGGGTACCATCCAACAAGAGAATGCAGACTGCTTGCCATTGTAAACAGCAGGATACTGAATGGGACCAGAGACCAGCGTAAACCTCCCTTGCTGCAATTTAAGCCCATTGCTTCTTCTCCTATCCTCAGAGGTTAAAATGAACAATTTTTCTCCCTTCTCTTTGTAACAACGTTTTATGTACTTGAAAAATGTTATCATGTCCCCTCTCATAGTCTTCTCTTTTCCAGACTAAGCAAACTCAATTTTTTCAATCTTCCCTCATAGGTCATATTTTCTATACCGTTAATTTTTGTTGCTCTTCTCTGGACTTTCTCCAATTTGACCACATCTTTCCTGAAAGGTGGCACCCAGAACTGGACACAATACTCCAGTTGAGGTCTAATCAGCTTGCAGTAAAGCGGAAGAATTACTTCTTGGGTCTTGCTTACAACACTCCTGCTAATACATCCCAGAATAATGTTCCCTTTTTTTGCAACAGCATTACACTGTTGACTCATATTTAGCTTGTGATCCACTATGAGCCCCAGATCCCTTTCTGCAGTACTCCTTCCTAGGCAGTCATTTCCCATTTTGTATGTGTGCAGCTGATTGTTCCTTCCTAAGTGGAGTACTTTGCATTTGTCCTTATTGAATTTCATAGTATTTACTTCAGAGCATTTCTCCAGTTTGTCCAGATCATTTTGAATTTTAATCCTATTCTCCAAAGCACTTTCAACCCCACCCAGCTTGGTATCATCTGAAAACTTTATAAGTATACTCTCTATGCCATTATCTAAATCATCGATGAAGATATCAAACAGCACTGAACCCAGAACTGATCCCTGTGGGACCCCACTTGGTATGCCCTTCCAGCATGACTGTGAGCCACTGATAACTACTCTCTGGGAATGGTTTTCCAACCAGTTATGCACCCACTTTATAGTAGCTCCACGTAGCTTGCATTTCCCTAGTTTGTTTATGAGAAGATCATGTGAGACAGTATCAAAAGCTTTACTAAAGTCAAGATATACCATAACTACCGCTTCCCGCTATCCATAAACCTTGTTACCCTTTCAAGGAAAGCTATCAGGTTGGTTTGACACAAATTGTTCTTGACAAACCCAGGCTGACTGTTACTTATCACCTTATTATCTTCTTGATGTTTGCATCTAGAGCTTCAAGATGCTTATTTATTTGCTCCATTATCTTTCTGGGTACAGAAGTTAAGCTGACTGGTCTGTAATTCCCCGGGTTGTCCTTATTTCCCTTTTTATTGATTGACACTGTATTTGCCCTTTTCTAGTCTTCTGGAATCTCTCCTGTCTTCCATGACTTTTCAAAATTGCTAATGGCTCAGATATCTCCTCAGTCAGCTCTTTGAGTATTCTAGGATGCATTTCATCAGGCCCTGGTGACTTGAAGACATCTAACTTGTCTAAGAAATTTTTAACTTGTTCATTCCCTATTTAATTAATTTTAGATTTAAATAAATTGCAAGGAGGTCATCAAACACTACATATGCCTAAACAGGCTGCATTGCATCTTAAGAGTGGCCAACTTCTCTGTGGCAGTGAATCCATGTTGACTACTCTGGACTATTTATGGGACATATATTTTTGATTGCAGTGGATGCCCATTCTAAATGCCCTGAATATTCTGTATGAATTCACCTAATTCATCACAAACAGTGGAAATGCTAAGACAACTGTTTTCACGGATGCGAGTTCCGGAACAGACTGTAAATGACAATGAAGCTTAATTCACATCTGAAGAGTTTTGATCATTTGTACAAAGAGCAAAAGACACAATAGTGCTCTTCCTCCTTCTTGTTTATTTTTTTCTCCAATCTTTGTTCCCTGGCCTGCTTAATCTTCCTGGGTATTGACTGTTAGTCTCTCACAGTTAATTGATAGCATTTGGGGATTTCTTTTAAACCATGTGCATTAAAGAACTAATATGAGCAACCAGGATGTTAATCCTGTTGATCATTAAAAACATTAGTCCTAATCTAGTATGCAGGTCCAAAGTCTTAAAGCAATGAAGTATAATTCTTCTACCTCACAGGGGGAGAGAAGACGAAGACCACATGCCCTCTCTCTGTGGAAAAAGGCTGCTCTGGGGGAAGGAAGGCAATGTGAAGGAGTCTGAGAGGCATATGTAATGCTAAAGGGACCACTGGTCTGTTGTGTGACCCTGGGCAAGTCACTTCAGGCTCAATCCACAACGGGACTCCGGCATTGCACTGCTCAGCATGGGGGGTGGGGTGGAGGAGGAGATCTCCCTAATAAACTCTAGCCCAGCACTCTGAGTGAATGTCCCCCATACCGCCCGACTGGTGTGGACAAGCAATTTGAATTAAGGTTTCCCACCTCTCAGGAGAGAGCCCTGACTGCTGGGCTAATAGCGATAAGAGAGTTTTCCACCTCCTCCTCCTCTACTTCTTCCACCCCGTACATGTTTTTGTGGGAAGTTAGACACAGTCCCTGGATTGGGCCCAACAGCCAGGATAAGTGGGGTAAGGCCTTGTTTGAGGATCCAATGAGACCTACATGTGAAATAGGTGCTGAGCTGCCAGGCAGAGTCAGGGACAGCCAGGTGCATGGCCCAGCTGACAAACCATAGGCGCCCAGGGGACTGTAACGGTGAAAATTTAGGCACCAAGTGACTTTAGGTGCCTGCAGGGTTGGGCAGCAGCTGAGCAGGAGGGTTGAAGATCTAAAGTGGCAGTTGGGCACCTAAGTCCTTTTGTGCCTCTGGCCCTTCCCCTGGACCATTTTAGATTAAGCTCTTGAGGGCCAGGCCTGTCCCTCCCGATATATTTGTATAGCACCTAACAATGGAGCCCCGGTCTCAGGTTGGGGCTCTAACTACAAATAATAATGCTACACTGTATATAGGTATCTATAGACAGCAACATGAGAGAAGGGGGAGCTAATGATGGTGTAGACAGCTCCTGTCCTCTTGCTGGATCCCCAAATGCCTTCCAGACTTGGCCTATTGATTGTCCCGGTGGTCTGTGTGGGGACTATTTCATTCAATGTCATCCCCTCTGGTACTGGCACAGGGTGGAAATGGGAAGCAGGGTCCCGTTCTGCCATGTTGTCACAGGACGGGATGTGGAGAGGGATTGGGTGTGCAGCAGGTTGCACCAGTGGACTTGTTGCTGAGCAGGTCAGCCTTGGAAGAAGCTTGCACTGTGGGGTCAGCTTATTATAGGAACTAAGGAAGGGGCTAGACATAGGGGATGGATGCTAGATAGAGCTGTGTGTGCTTGCCATGGGTGCCAGTCTCTAGCACTAGCCAGTCTGCTTCACTTCATAGCCCATTGTTTGTTCTTCGTTGATACAAGGCATGCAAGGTTTGCAGGCTTTGCTGCCCAGGTTTTGGCAAGCCTGCTCCTCTTAGATCTTCATGACATTAGTTGAACTGTGAAGGTTTGCTGCTCCCTTTTTGGCACGGAGTTGCTCTGCCAGGACTAGTCCTCTGTTCCCTCATCATGCATCTGCAAGAAGAAGAAAATGAGATCTCTTTCAGGTCTTGTGAGGATGCATGAAATTCCATTGCAAACACTTAGGCACAATACGATTGCACTACATTTGGAATTTCATGTAATGCAATGCAAGTTTTTTTTCATACATTTCTTTTCTTTTCGCCACACAATATCCCCACCAGACCTTCATGAGCAAAGAATATCTAAGAGCCAGTGTATGATTTCCAGATACTACAATTCTGAAGCTTGGAAGTAACAGGTGTGCATGATCTGATTAACTTCCTCTTGATACCATCCAGCAGTGGCTTCTTTCCGTATTCATGGTTTATCAAATCCAACACACAAAATAAATCTCTGCAAGTGATGGTCAAATTTTTCTGTTTCTGAGAATCAGCTGCCCTGCAGTGCTGGTAGGTCCCAGATCTGTGTACAGCATCCACAACTAAATAGCATTACCTGGGTAAATTCTCAGAATGTGTTACATGTTAATGTAGAAAGACACGTGGGTGAACATGAAATGTGCTGATGTGGGGTGGAGAGTTTCAGTTAAATCAGTATTTTAGTTGCAAAGAGTTTTGGAATTGCCGAGGTTTTAAATGCATAAAAGAACAACCTATGCCTGCCACTACTCCCCAGGCTTTTGTTTCTTAGAGGTCATAGAACAGAATCATAGAGCCACAGGGCTAGAAGGGACCACAAGGGTCAGTTTAACCCCCTGCTAAGATGCAAGATTTGTCCATCCTCCTATAGAAAACCTCCAGTGAAGGAGCTTCCACAACCTCCCTAGGCATCTGTTCCAAATTCCCTACTGGTCTGACAGTTAAGAAGTTTTTCCTGAGCTTTAATCTAAATCTGCTTTGTGGTAGGTTGAACCCATTGCCATTTGCCCTGTCCTCTGTGGCAAGAGAGAACAACTTTTCTCCATCTTTTTTATGGCAGCCTTTCAAGTATCTGAAGACAGCTTTCATATCTCCCCCTTAATCTCCTCTTGTCCAAACTAAACCTACCCCATTCCTTCGGCCTTTTTTCATATGGCTGGCATTCCATCCCTTTGATCATCTTTGTTGCTCATCTCTGGATCCTTTCCAGTTTCTCTATATCCTTTCTAAACATTTGTGACCGAAATTGGACACAGTACTCCAGCTGAGGCCTAACCAGCGCTGAGCAGAGTGGTACTGTCACCTCCTGTGACTTGCATGCTCTGCTTCTGTTAATACAACCTAATATTCCATTTGCCTTTTCTGCTACAGCATCGCATTGAGGTTGTGATCCACCACAGCTCCCAGATCCTTCTCAGCAGGGTTGCTTCCAAGCCAGTTATCCCATTGGCCTACGGGTGGAGTTTAAAGTGTTGGTTATGACCTGGAAAGCCCTAAATGTCCTGGGACCTGAGGCATCTCCTGTGTCCCTCAACTGTACTGCCACATCTGTCATCAGCAGAGGCACCTGGGCTGCATCCCCTTCATTATAAAAGAGAGGGGGCAGCTGGCAGGGCAGTTGCTGAGGGCTCTGAGACTCTGGGACTTTATCCCTGTGTGAGAGGGTTTTTGGAGAGGGCAGAGGTCCTGAATCCTATGTGAATAAGGTGGTTGGCTGGCAGAATTCCTGTGGCCCACTGTTTTGCACTTCATTTCTTGAATTTGGTCTCCAAATTTAGCACAATAACTTTATAGGACAATCTTGAACTCTTCAGCAATCAGACTTTTGATGTAATCTTTAAATAATAATACTATTAGTAAAGTAGTCACTAGCTTTTGCAAAGGAATGTTTTTAAAAGGCAGTGGTCCCTTTTCAAATGTTGCCTGCGTGGAAGGCAATGGCAGATGGGGTGAACTGATTGTGCAGTTGTTTAGTATGTAGCAAAATTAATAAAAGATTGGGCATTAACTTGATGAGCCCTCAAATAATAACTGACTGTGTTGTTTCCCATTATGATAGCACTTTAGCGGATTAAAAATAATCTTTATTAGAAATTATGGAATTTCCCACCAATTATGGCAAATGTTGGAGTTCAGACTCTGGATGAGGCTGAAGGGTAGCTTCAATTCATTAGTCTTTGCTGGGTTTTTTTATCAGCTATGATATGCCTCTTGTTCTCCTGTGAGAGGCAGGAGGGCACTGTTACAATGTGAACCCTTCAGGGTGGGATGAACCCGGGAGCTTTTGCTGAGCCATTACTGACACTGAAAGTAATGATAAACCCTGCTGGGCGAGAATGTGTATGTGATCCTAGCTATGTGGTGTGCGATGTTCAGTCTAGTGGCAGGATAATTTGCATTCAAGGAACTAGGGGGAATAAAGGATTGAGGCAAAAGTAATCTGGAAAAGTCACCTAGGGCCTGATGCTGGTCTCGTTTACACTGGTATAAATTAGGACTAACTGCATTGAAGTCAATGGAGATTCACATAGGTTAAAACCAGCATAAGATCAGCCTCTGGCTCCTAGAATGGTGTAAGATCCTGCATCACGCTTACAGGATTCATAAGACATTTTAAAACCTGCCCTTCAAAGTATGACCCAACCTTTCCCTTCAGAATTCATGTTTATGTAATGTGTCACTTCCTTAAATAGTAACTTATGGCCACAGCTAAATGGTGCACGGTTGTTAATTTGATTCAATAACTCTAGGTGACATCATGTGACCCTGATGAAATTACTCTATAGTTTAAAAAAAACACACACACAAAAAAGAGCCCTTTAAGTATGGCCACTAACCTCTGAGGGAGATGGGTTGAAAAATAAAAAGCTCATGAGCTTCCTTGTCATTAATATGGCAGATAACATTAAAAAAGATTAATTCTGTTCTGTTCAGATAGTTTATCCAGGTGCCAATCAACATGGTATCTAAGTGGTGTAACAGGAAATTAAAGGACACAGGAAAATTCCATTTAAGTGACTTCACAAAAGGGGACTCCACACTTTTAACAGGCTGCTGGTGGAGCCCACTGTGGGGTGTGTGTGTGTGTGTGTGTGAGAGAGAGAGAGAGAGAGAGAGAGAGAGAGAGAGAGAGAGAGAGAGCTGCCAGTTCTCTTGACTCTTGTCATTTGGGAAAGGCCAAATCAAAGAAATAATTTTCCTTTTGACCCGGGCACTATTAGAGTTGATTGAGTGCAGTCTGATTTCCATGGTACCCATAAGGAGTTATGGGTCTACTAATATTCAACTAACACATTCCATAGCCCATGGCACTCTGCTGAGAAGACCCTTTTTAAAGTTCTTTGCAACTTCACCCTGGATCTTGATAGATTCAGTATTGCTGAGGCGCACAGCTCCTTTCCTGGGTCACGTACAGGGAGATGGTCTGTGAGATAACTCAGTTTTAGGTGAGACTCTGGGCTGTGTCTCTAAGATGCAGAAATATTTGTACTACCTTGTCCTTAGTCCCCAAAGACTCTTTGATTTAGGATATTGATACACTGTGAACCTCTCATACTGTGTTATTGTTCTCACATTTTTTACTCTGTGACATTGTAGATGTTTTTTTAGGGTTCTTTCTGAAATGTCTCAGGGCTTATCTACATGGGGACATTGACTGGCATTGCTAGAGTGGAATAATCATTTCACTATAGCTATGTTACCTTAGAGACTAACAAATTGGTTAGTTCCTTTTCTTTTTGCGAATACAGACTAACACGGCTGCTACTCTGAAACCTATTGCTATGTTGGTATAAATCCACTATGTGGACACTCTATTCCACATTGTCCACATGGGGGAGTTATAGCAGCATAGCTATAGTGAAATAATTATTCCGCTCTAGCTAGGCTGCTCAAGTTTTTCAGGAATAGCTAATCCTGATCAACTCCATGTGCGGACACTCTTAGCCTGGAATAAGAGTGTCTTTTTCCACATTCATTTACTCCTCCCCTGAAATAGATTAAACTAATTTGTAATAAGGCACTCTTTTACTACCATAAAAACATCCACACATGGAGTTAATTAATTTGCTTTAAATTCACACCCCTCCAGATTAGTTTTCATGTACAGACATGCCCTAAAACTGTCAATAATAATTCCTTGCATATCTCTTTGGCAATTCTCTCTTGTGTGTTCTTTCATGTTAACGTTGTCTCTGTGAGTTTTCTCACCAATACATTGCATTCTTTGGGAAAAATGATGTATGATGTGCCAGTCTAGTGTAAGCAGGCCAGGTCACACCCTTCGCTGGACTAAGCCTTCACTGGACCACCCATACCATTCATCATGCCAAGGCCTAAATGTGATATGCAGTCTACGATACAGACAGCACACACACAAGATAGTCTTCTACTCATCACTGATGTGGCGATTGGCTTCTATTTATCATCTTCAGTGGCCCAGCTCAGCAGGCCTGATGCTCCACCTTGTGCTGTGCTGGCCGATGGCGTATGCCCCTAATGTAGGAGAATCTTTGGGTAACACAGAGCTACCATAGTATCTTCCACCTGGCCCCACAGCTCCCAGCATAGGGGACCTGGACTCGGAAAAGGGAAATGGTCGGAGCTTCTTTACGCCTGGCTGATCCCCAGCTGCCAGAATGGCTCCTTCCTTGGCCCATTTCTCTTCATCTTTTGTCTTGGTGGTCTCATATGCTCTCATGATTTCAACTACCATCTTGAGCACCACTGGCTCAGAGATACATCTTTCTGCTCCTGGCCCAGATCCCTTCCCGCAGTTTCATATCTCACTCTGCCTCTCTGGAACATCTCCCCCTTAACGCAAACCCAACATGGCCAAGAGTGGGCTCTTGCACTTTCTTCCAAAACCCTCCCACTCTATCTTCTGTCGCAGTGGTATCAACACCATTCTCCCCATCACCTCAGGGACACATCCTGAGGGGGGCATTCCCAACTATTCAGGGTGGATAAAAATCAATGATTTAAAAAAAATTAAATTAAAAAAATCAGATTTTTTTAATTTAAATCAGACTTTTTTGATAAAAGGCTTTTTGAGGAAAAAACCTAGCTAAAGATAGTTTTAATTAAGATACATTATAGTTCAAAGATATCTCATCATGGAATAGGGATTTTAAATTCTAATTCTATAGTATGAGACAATATATTAATGTAATGGTTAAGAAAAGTTTTGTAAATGAGTTCCAATAGTTCATGGATTAGGGACCCAATTTTATGGGGTTCCAGGGGCTTCTCTTTAGGTTATTTAGGTTAATCTTTCTATCTACCCTATGGGACTCAGTGCTCAGTCTAGAAGATACCAACAGAGATGCTTAGTTTTATAGTTCTCAAACTGTGGATTTGTCTCCAGAGACAACATGCTTATTAACAGCAAAAATATTTTTAAATAAATAAATAAATAATATATAGAGGTGAGAAGTAACAGACCACAACCCTATTGTCTCTCTGCAAATCTGTGTACACAGAGTCAATCCCTTACCTCTCTCTAAAAGTGCAAAGTTTCAGAAAGTTCAATGCATAGAAAATTGTTGGGGGTGGAATAGATCTGGACAAGAAGAAGAAGTCTGGAGATAAATGTGAGAAGAAGGGACAGGCAGTTTGAAACAAAAGTGAAACTGTTTGAGCAGCATATTCCAGAAGTCTTGAGGACTTTCTGAGTGTAGCCTTCATTGATTTGAGACCTACCATACCATTCTCTCACTAGAAGGGAAAACCAATAATGGCAGCAGGCCGTAAAAGAAACCCAGTTTGGGAATAAGAACCATTCAAGAAATATATGTTTTCTGATGATGTTTTAAAGAAAGTCACACCAGTGAACTGGTGGAAGTCAGTTAAGCACTTGGATTCAGAGACTATTGAAGTGATAATCTCACTTTTAACAGCAGTAGTTTCTTCTGCCGGTGTAGAAAGAATATTTTCTTCCTTTGGACTAATTCGTTCCAAATTGAGAAATTGTTTGGGACCTGAACAAGCAGGAAAGCTGGTTTTTCTTTCCCAGATTATGAACAAACAGGAAAATGAAGGTGAAGGCGACTGAGTTAGCTGCAAGAGCCACTATTTTAAGTTTCTGGTGTTGATCTGGCTGACAGAGTCGATTTAATTTTTGTGGGTTTTTTTGGTTTTTAAATATTTCATTTAACTATTTTAGTTAAAAACAATTTTAACAAAAACAGACCTGGTTTTAAAAAACTTGAATGTTTAACTAAATTCAAAAATCCATATGTTTGTTTGTTAAAATATTACATGTTTGCTGTTGAAGGAAAAATCCAGAATACATAACATTGTTGTTTTAGTTAAATAAAACAATTTATGTGTCTGTCTGGTAATGTTCCCCTCCTAATAAAGCATGGCAAGAAAATCCTCCAAATATTAATGTTTAACCTGTTGAATTGGAGATAGTTCACCTCTCAATGACTTCATAAATATCTGCTTCAATTACCTTTGGTAAATGAAATAACCAATCAATCATTCATTTTCTGATACAGCTGTAAAACTAATCTGAAAAGTTTTCAAAATAAATCACTTTAAAAATGTATAGTGTGTACCTTCTAAAAATGAAACCTTCACGAGTTGTGAAGAATATGTATTAAGATTATAAGAACCAACAAGAATGCACTTTTATGTAGAAGTCCAGGATTAAATTGAGTCTTCCTGACTAGTGTTTTAAATTATTATTTACATCAAATCCACCACCCTGCGACTACTCCTGTTCTCTTATACTCCACAGCCAAATCTTGCCACTTCCTAGCAAGGTGATGCCACTGCTGCTTCCATGGGGGAGAGGGAGACTTGTGTACAGGGACTGTAACTTGTGAAAAGATGGAGGGGTGGGGATGGTTCAGCCCAGGGAGCATGTGCGTGTTTCTGTCTGTCTATCAAGTTGTTTGTAAGGGAACTGTCTCTGGTATATAGGTGGTAGCTTGCAGAGAACAGCACGGGTATAAAGGGCAGTACTGCAGTTGGCTTGAAGGCAACACCATCTCTGTGGGTGAAGCAAGAAATTAATAGGGACATAAATTACCCTAATTTATTAAAAAGAAAAGGAGCACTTGTGGCACCTTAGAGACTAACCAATTTATTTGAGCATAAGCTTTCGTGAGCTACAGCTCACTTCATCGGATGCATCCATCTCCAAGGTGCCACAAGTCCTCCTTTTCTTTTTACGGATACAGACTGACACGGCTGTTACTCTGAAACAAGGGATATAAGTGTATCCTACACAGTTCACCTGGGTCCTAGTCCTACAATTGCATCCATGTTATTAGACCACCCACATGGTCTGCCACCATGTGGATCCAACTACAGGATCTGGGACAAATTTAATGGTACGCTCCAGCCATTGGTGATGCAAAGTAACTGAACCTGACTTGACTGAGCAGGAGAGCAGGCAGAGAGTTGTGGTGAATCTACACCCACGTATACCTACACCTTTTGTTTTTTTCTCTTGCAATATATCTATCGTCTCTAGGTGTGCTGCCTTTTAAAAAAATAAAAAATCAAAACTAGGCACAGCTGACATAATTTCTAGTTACTTTTATGATTTCACATGATAGAATATCAGGGTTGGAAGGGACCTCAGGAGGTCATCTAGTCCAACCCCCTGCTCAAAGCAGGACCAATCCCTAATTTTTGCCCCAGATCCCTAAGTGGCCCCTCAAGGATTGAACTCGCAATCCTGGGTTTAGCAGGCTAATGCTCAAACCACTGAGCTATCCCTCCCCCTTAAATTCTTAAAGAATCACACGTGAGTCTTAAAGAATTTATCAAAACTGCTGCTGCTCTCTTCAATTATTTACTTCCAAACTGTACATCTTTGCAATATTTTTATTCTTCATTTTCTAGTCTCTCCTCCCCCCGCCATCCTTTTGAAACTGTTCTTATGTTCATAAAGGTAACAGGAAAATAGGAATGCAGGACTTCAGCCATTCAGGATCAGGGTATCTGGGTCTATTTCATTTAGATTCCCCCCCTGTGATAGTCGTCTACTGCTTCTGAGGGAGTTGGAAAATAAAAAGCTGATCCATTTAGTTATGGTTTAGTGCTGCATATTGAGCTAACCATTTCTTCCTTTGGAAACAGTCACCAGCTTATGCTCTGAAGGATGAGACTTAGTATTAGCACAGCTTGCTTGTGGAGATGATTGAACCTCCCCAGGACAAGCAAGACAAGCCCCCATCATTTTTTTGCAATTTTCAATGTTTAACGTAAGCTGAACCAAAATTTTTGAAGAGTCAGAGAGTTTCTCCCCTTGATGCTGTCTAGCCCCCACTCCCCTTTCCTTCACTTACTTCCATTGTAGGTACTCTTCAGAGGGAGAGAAAGTTAGGTGTCCTTCTCACACGAGCATCTGGATTGTGGGACACAGTCATTTCTTGCTGGGTCCATCTGGAGCCTTTTCCCAATGTTAGAAACACTCTTTGGGTTGCTGGTGCTCATGTCCCACAGAGTGTGTCTGCATGCTTCTCAGTCCCTGGAGCCACATCTCAAGGACTTCAGTATGGGGTTGTGGAATGGCAGTGAGTGGTGTATTTTGGGTCACCCACAAAGGAACTGCTGCTGACAGTGTATAGGAGAAGGGGAGCCAGTGGGACAAGAGGGGAGGGCAGGCCAATTTTCATAAGAAAGCTTTCTGTATGGAAAGTAAGTGCCATCCAACCTCTATTGGAAGACTATCGGCACCTTCGTGCACACCAGAAGTAAGATCCAGGATCTGGCATGCGTTTGGGAGAGCAGGAGGCCTGACGGTATGTTTTGGGAGATGGAAGAGAGCCTGGAGAGTCATGGAGCAGGCAGGATCAAAATGTTTGGAGGTTCAGATAAGAACTGGATACATACCTTGGAAAATTCGGTCAAAATTAGCCTAACTTAAAGCTCCTCATTTAGGCTCCTAAACAATCAAACTGCTTCAGCTAGACCAGTAAGCACATGCCTGTCCTTTAGTACACAAGTTGTCCTGTTAACGTCAGAGGGACTGCTCATGTGCTGAAATGCTGTACCTGGCTAAGTCAGGGACTAAGCAAACTGAGCATCCAACAGCTCCCAACTACAGGCTCAGTACTTCTGAAGGCAGGCCACTGATTTTGGTACCTAAATATGGATTTAGGAGCTTAAAGTCAGGCTCCTAATTTTTACCAAATCTTGTCCCTAGACTTTTGAATAATTCCTTTTTATTTCCCCTCTGTCTATTTTGTTTACCAAAACAGAAAAAAGGTTTAGTACAGTCAGCATTGCAGAGCTGAGAGAACTACAGAAGAACCTGCTTTCTGTTTCGCTGCCGGAATCATCAACAAAATTGTCAGCTGAGTTCTGACACCAGACCCTTTATTGTTGCTGCTGATGTATAATGTGGGGGTCGGAGGTAGACATAATACTGCTCGATTGCCAGGGACAAGTGTGCACAGGCAGTGTGTGGCAGTTAAAAAACCAGAGCTTTGAGGTGTAACCAGAATGCCTTGGTTACAGAAGTCACTGATGGGGAATAAATCTGGGGCATCAACATGTCCGTTTTGACAGCATTACTTTTCTAACCAGAAGCACACATTTAAAAACTAGGAGAGTCGAATGTACCTTGTACCCTGCCTCCAACTTTGGAAATCCCTTTTTAACTGAGACAAAGTACTGGTAGCAAACTTCACATCCGAACATTAGCTTAGTGTCTTTGGTGCTGTTCCTTGCTTTGAGAGCAAGCACTGAACCAGCCGGAAACCATAGCGTTGATTGACATAATAAGCTGACTGGCAATGTCATGGAGTCTGACTGCATTTGTTGGATTTGCTCTGATGCAAGCAGAGATCCCAGAGATGAAAACTAAAAACAAGTCTGCACTGAGGCTTCCAGGCTTCTCAGCTCATCTGGGCGAGAGACAGAATGTGAAGGTTTGAGTCATTGTAGGTTGGAGGGGATCACTGACTCTTACTTTGTGCAGCAGCAGGACTGCTAGCACAGTGTGACACATTCATACAGCACTCAGTGAAATGCGTCCCATCTCTTTTTATTGGTCAGAAGAGGCTTTCTGGAGGATGCAAAATGAAGAGGCCACAATGAGAAATCTTTGTCACTTCAGCTCAGAGAGCACATCAAAGTGAAGTGCAAGGAACAAACAGTGTGGTGTCCTTCTTGGCTTCTTTATGGTACATAAAGACAGACTCAGAAGCTATTTCTTTCCTCCCTCTACTTTTTTTACAGTAGAACTTTTTTTTTTTTCTGGGGGACTCCTTAGAGCAGTGCTACTCAAAGTGGTAGTCTGCGGACTGGTGCCAGTCCGCGAGCCATCGGCTGCCGGTCTGCGCGCACATTGGAAAAAAAAAATTGCCGGTCCCCCACATCAGATAGCTTGAGAAGCACTGCCTTAGAGGACTGGAAAATGGACTGTCTCATGGCGCCACAAGAGACATATTGCAGGCTGACAAGTTGAGAATAGAAGGGCTGTGCAGTCAGATTGTTTAAAGCTTTCTGGGCCTGATTCTGCTCTGACTCACACTGATAACTGGAATCGCTCCTGATTTACAAGTCAGTGGATTTGCACTGCTGTGACAATCAGCACCAGGCCCTTTACGTTTTGTGTTTGTTTCTATTAGGGCAAATTCCTGACAAAAGCTTGGGGGAGCAATAGCTGAAAAAGCTTCTTCTTTCTTGGTATTTCCTGATACCAAGTCAAAATTAAGCAGAAAAACACCCCCCCACACACACCACTATCTTTTTAATTGGGGAAAATATTCATGAGGTTCCCTTTGTGTTGAGTACTGCCACAGACTCTCTCTGTGACTTTGGGCAAATTACTTAAACTTTGTGCCTCAGTTTTCCCATCTGTAAAATGGGGGTGATAATCCTTCCTAGGTCTTGTGTATGTTGATTGTTGTTAAGGGTGGAGGTTCTCTCTCACTTTGTGTCTGTACAATGCCTGGCACGATGGAGCCTTGATTTCAATTGGAGCTATGGGTACTACTATAATATAAATAATAACAAATCATAAAGGAGCAGTTAAGGGCATTTTCTATTTTCTTTTGCAGCTCCCCTGTATGCTCGCTCCCATTCAATATTGCTAGTAGCCACCAGGTGAAAGTTAGGAATGATAACACTAAAATATGAGAGGTGCCATTTTTTTCCCCCAGCATATGGCATTTTATACTTATTTGGTAGCACCACACTTCTGCTGAATGCAACTCTTAACAATACATACGTGCATGACTTCTTTTTTCTTAATCAACTCATTTTTCTTAAGTATCAAGGGGTAGCCATGTTAGTCTGTATCCGCAAAAACAACAAGGAGTCTGGTGGCACCTTAAAGACTAACAAATCTGTTAGTCCTGAAGGTGCCACCGGACTCCTTGTCATTTTTCTTAGTGAGAAGCATTCCCAATTAAGTTTACAGGATGACACAAAGAACTGATTTGTTGCCAATGTTAATGCCATAATTTGTGGCAGAGTAAAAGCAGTATATTTAATGCCACAGTGGGGGATCATTAATAGCATGACTAATTAAAACTCTTGCAAATTTATAAATAGCAATAGGATGTTGTTAAGCATGTAAATCATGTACACTAGGCTTAATGGCATGTCATCTTCTTGCAGTCATATACAACAAAGTTAGAATTAGCATCACATCATTGTAGTAACTGCTGAAGATTCCTACCATTCAATAGGTCTCTTACACCATCTCACACCTCAGGTTGTTGTTGTTTTTTCCCCTGGTAGGGCTCCACACATTTAATAAGACTGGGAGCCTTCTTCTTTACTCTCCACTGCAATTGACCCTCTGACCAAGCTATGTGGTGCATCATGGGAGTCACATGACTGCTGGTGCATTTTGGGAGACATAGTCCAGCCACAGCATTCAGTCTATAGGAGAAAATGGGGCAAGAGATAGCTGAACTACAGTTCCCATGAGACACTACGACACCATTGGCACATGCAGCTTAATGTTGAATTGACTTGAAATGAAATATTTTTACATTTCTGAATTGAATTTTTCTGAAAAAAATGGTATTTCAAGTTTTATTTGAAATATCAGAATTTCTCACATGATGGAAATTGTGCTTTTTTTTTTACTTAGCTCTACAAATGAGATCTTTGTGTGTGCAACTTTGTGCAGGATTGGATCGTATTAGTGCACTTTCTCTCTCTAATCCCCCCTGCCCTATGCAGAGCCCCATTGCATCTGTCTTGCTCACTTATTCAAGAGGCTGTGAGTGTGGTTTTAATGGCCCCTTTTCAAAACATGGCTCTTGATCTCACAGATGCAGTTGAAATATCGAAGCCATAATTTTTCAGAGCATTTTTAGAGGCTATTTTTGAAAATTTTGCCCATGGGTCTTGAGATTTATTTAGTGTTGCAGAATAGCATGTACTCTTTATAAGCCCCTCAGAGCTTGCCAGGACCTAACTTGCATTCCCATTCACCCTGCAGGCTGAAAGGACAAAAAAATAAAACAAAAGTAAATGTAAACCTTCTCTGCATAGAGTCAGAGACGGTTGTTGATATGAAAGGTACAGTGGGAGGTAATTCAGGATGAGTTCAGTTTGTTACAGTCTTTTTTCTGAATTCCCTGTGTGTGCAAGGTTTTGCTTTTTCTCCATTGTTTTTAAATAAACTCAATCACGTAGGTTTAACTTCCTGGAAGAAATGTTCTTGTTTTGAACAAGAAACATTGTTTTGGATAATTATGTAACTATGTATCTGAGAATTTGTGTGTCCTTGTTTCCTTTTACATAATTATTCCCTCAAAAAAAAAAAAAAAAAAAAAAAGCTTTTATAAAGAAGAAGTTAAGGTTGCAATCACATCTTGGTGGTTTGTATGCATATATTGTATACGTAAGTTAAAAAAAAATAAAGTTAAACACAGGAAATTCAGATTTCCCAGATAAGGAACTAACTCACTTAAGTTGCAATCAAAACCTTACTTCTGCTCCATGAAGTTGTGATGACAGAGTGGTTAAAAATGAAGCAGAAAATATTACACTGGTATTTTTATTATTTATTTGTTTTGTTTATAGTTGTGCTCAAAGAATTCTATTTGTACATTTTGGTATCTTTGAACAAGACAATCAGTTAATAGAGGGTTGATACAGTCAGACGTTGTTGACTTATGATCCAATTCAGCTCTGATTGAAATCAATGGAAATACCCCCAACATCATCAAAAGCAGTTGTATTGGGCCCCTGTCATGAATCAACTGTACAACTCTTCTTTGAAAATCTCAGGCTTTGACTTTATTTGTGGTAAATATAAATATTACAGAAGTCTACTTCTGTTGATTGCTAAGCCATGAAGAGGAGAACTTTATGATCTAAGATTTCAATCATGGGGAGAATCCAACCTAAAATAGCTTTTTATTTGAAGCAATTAGGCCTGACTGAGTACATGAGAATAATAGGAAGGCTTGGTGCTAGCAACCCCAAACTAACAGGGCTCTCCAGAGTAAGGAGTGAGGTTACAGAAAGCAGCAGTACATAGATACTGTATTTCAGAAACGTAAGAAATCTAGTGATCTCAGTGGAATGGAGGGATAAGTAAGCTGTTACGTAGAAGAAAGATGGAGGATCCTAAAGAACATAATAAAGGCACTGCAGAATGCTATTCCTCTACTGTTCCTAGACCTAGACAAATTGGAGGATTGGGCCAAAAGAAATCTGATGAGGTTCAATAAGGATAAGTGCAGGGTCCTGCACTTAGGACGGAAGAACCCAATGCACAGCTACAGACTAGGGACCGAATGGCTAGGCAGCAGTTCTGCGGAAAAGGACCTAGGGGTGACAGTGGACGAGAAGCTGGATATGAGTCAGCAGTGTGCCCTTGTTGCCAAGAAGGCCAATGGCATTTTGGGATGTATAAGTAGGGGCATAGCGAGCAGATCGAGGGACGTGATCGTTCCCCTCTATTCGACATTGGTGAGGCCTCATCTGGAGTACTGTGTCCAGTTCTGGGCCCCACACTTCAAGAAGGATGTGGATAAATTGGAGAGAGTCCAGCGAAGGGCAACAAAAATGATTAGGGGTCTGGAACACATGAGTTATGAGGAGAGGCTGAGGGAGCTGGGATTGTTTAGCCTGCAGAAGAGAAGAATGAGGGGGGATTTGATAGCTGCTTTCAACTACCTGAAAGGGGGTTCCAAAGAGGATGGCTCTAGACTGTTCTCAATGGTATCAGATGACAGAACGAGGAGTAATGGTCTCAAGTTGCAGTGGGGGAGGTTTAGATTGGATATTAGGAAAAACTTTTTCACTAAGAGGGTGGTGAAACACTGGAATGCGTTACCTAGGGAGGTGGTAGAATCTCCTTCCTTAGAGGTTTTTAAGGTCAGGCTTGACAAAGCCCTGGCTGGGATGATTTAACTGGGAATTGGTCCTGCTTCGAGCAGGGGGTTGGACTAAATGACCTTCCGGGGTCCCTTCCAACCCTTATATTCTATGATTCTATGATTCCTCTGCATAAATGATCTGGAGGATGGTGTGGATTGCACTCTCAGCAAATTTGCAGATGATACTAAACTGGGAGGAGTGGTAGCTACACTGGAGGGCAGGGATAGGATACAGAGGGACCGAGACAAATTGGAGGATTGGGCCAAAAGAAATCTGATGAGGTTCAATAAGGATAAGTGCAGGGTCCTGCACTTAGGACGGAAGAACCCAATGCACAGCTACAGACTAGGGACCGAATGGCTAGGCAGCAGTTCTGCGGAAAAGGACCTAGGGGTGACAGTGGACGAGAAGCTGGATATGAGTCAGCAGTGTGCCCTTGTTGCCAAGAAGGCCAATGGCATTTTGGGATGTATAAGTAGGGGCATAGCGAGCAGATCGAGGGACATGATCATCCCCCTCTGTTCGACATTGGTGAGGCCTCATCTGGAGTACTGTGTCCAGTTTTGGGCCCCACACTACAAGAAGGATGTGGATAAATTGGAAAGAGTCCAGCGAAGGGTAACAAAAATGATTAGGGGTCTGGAACACATGACTTATGAGGAGAGGCTGAGGGAGCTGGGATTGTTTAGTCTGCAGATGAGAAGAATGAGGGAGGATTTGATAGTTGCTTTCAACTACCTGAGAGGTGGTTCCAGAGAGGATGGTTCTAGACTATTCTCAGTGGTAGAAGAGGACAGGACAAGGAGTAATGGTCTCAAGTTGCAGTTGGGGAGGTTTAGGTTGGATATTAGGAAAAACTTTTTCACTAGGAGAGTGGTGAAACACTGGAATGCGTTGCCTAGGGAGGTGGTGGAATCTCCTTCCTTAGAAGTTTTTAAGGTCAGGCTTGACAAAGCCCTGGCTGGGATGACTTAATTGGGGATTGGTCCTGCTTTTGAGCAGGGGGTTGGACTAGATGACCTCCTGAGGTCCCTTCCAACCCTGATATTCTATGATTCTATGATTCTAAGAGAATGCAAGGAACAAAGAGGTGACTATGTGCCTTCATGAGTCAGGGACTCTTCACATTTCTGGATGTGCGAGGAACTGAATGCAATCTGCAGGGTGCAGTCTCAGCAAAGCTGTGCATGGTGGTGCTATCCCTTCCCCATCAGGTCTGATCCAATAGCCGTTGAAGTCAATGGCAAGACTCTCACTGATTTAAATTGGGTTTGGATCAGATCTCATGTGTCCTGCAAAAGCAGGCATTGAGTATCTAGTGTGTGTGCTGCATATTGACTCTGTTTCCACACCTATGGCACACTTGGCAGACATGGTAATATCTCACTTTCCTAGATCTGTCTCTGCCTGGACTGTCTCACTTAACATTAGCATCATCCCAGCAGAGGTGGGCTACCGAACCTGCTGCTCTTGTAGCTGACCATTCATGTGGGGGGTAGATTGTGGCTTGGACTGCATGTCTGTGCAAGGGAGTAGGACCCTTTTATGCATCCCTATGCAGGCTACCTGAGCCGTGGGTCCAAACATGCAGGGGTAAGCAGAGCTCTTAGCCCCCTCAGAGCAGTTGGGAAGGGAATGGGCAAACCCTTGCTCCAACTCCTAGTCTCTAGCCAGCACAGCTGAGCCAGCATAGGGAAAGGGGCAGAGCAGTAATTAGCTGCTAATACAGGCTAGCAGTAAATCATGTATGCCTTTCCTGCCCCATTCACTCCTTGCCAGGCACAAGGGGCCAATAGTTGGGAGAAGGATGGAGAAGCACAGCTACACCCTACTATGGGCTGGGTCCTTTGGGGCACATTATTATGGGCTATATCTTTGTGACAAAATCTAGCCCCTAGCGACTGTGTGAATGAGGCTGATTATCTTTGAATGCCCCATAGAGAACTACAGTAAGTCTGCTCCTCCAGTGGTGTGGAGAGTCCAGATGCTGCATGGCCAGCTAACCCAGATACAAATAGCTGTGTAGCAGGCGAGGCATGGGTTAGGTGGGAAGAAGAGATTGCCCAACATGCTTGAGCCCGACATGCTCTTTACTCACCCAAGCAGCACCTCCCTTGTCTATGCTGCTATTTTTAGCAGTATTAGTGTTCTGCTGCCAGAGCCTTTCCGTGCTGCAGGGAAAGGCTCTGGCACTGCGAAAAGGGTCTTGTAGGGAGAGGCAGCAGGGAAGGACCCCAGCAGTTTCCTGCTGCTGGAGCCTTTCCCCAGCGCCTCCCTGCTGCCGGCGCCTTTCAAGACAGCGTGTAGCCATGCACTGCAGCGTGCACGCCGATTGTCTTTGGCTGCAGTGTGTACTCTAGGTGCCGCCACAAGCACAACCTAGTTATTTACACAAAGGGGTGTTTCTTGATGATCTCCAGTCGTGCAATTCACTGTATACATGCTTCTCCTCTGGCAGAGTCCCACCTTATGAACCATGATGGCAAAGGATGAATTCCATAAAACAGGTTCTAAAGCAACCGAATAAAATTTAAAAGCCATGCTTACAAAACACACACAGCTGCTGCTCTGACACGGGCGGTACCCAGCATACAACATTCATGGCTTCTGAGAAAAGCCTGGCAGAGGCGTGAATTTAAAAT
Organism: Caretta caretta; assembly: GCF_965140235.1. Taxonomy (NCBI): domain Eukaryota; kingdom Metazoa; phylum Chordata; order Testudines; family Cheloniidae; genus Caretta; species Caretta caretta. The sequence continues at coordinate 14,863,398 of NC_134209.1, forward strand.
GTAGCTGCGAAAGAACAGATCTCTTCCCAAAGGTTTGAGTCAGGCAAGTGAGCAGGGTTGCAGATTTGTAGAAATCAGCATTGTTTGATTGTTCCTTGCACTGATTAAAAGGACAGAGAGTCAGGTGAATGTAAATCATATACATTCCACACATGTTTAATGGACCTCTACACTTTTGGGCTCAGTAACTGTGTACTCTCCCGTGAGTTACTGGCCTCTCCTTCACTGATGTGTTGAACAGGGTACCACAAAGAGACCTATTAGGGTTTCTTCCCAATGGCTAGGGAGAACTGGATCGTCACCTCTCTAATAATGAAACAGATTTCCACAAGCTATCCAGCAGCAAGCTTGAGTTTTGATACAGGACTGAATGGGATTAATGTAGAGAGTGTCCACTTAAATGAATAATGTGCTTACTGTTTTAATCCATGTGAGGGCTATCGGACTGTGAGCCATTATTTTACAACATAGTCATTCTGGCAATATCCGGAGTCCCATTATTTTAAATTTTAAAAACCGACAAAACATCTTGATTAAAGTGAACTTGGTTAAGTGCTTGCCAGTGGACCTTGCTTTTCAAGATCATTGGAGTTAAACCCAGTGTACGTTAGCAAGCCAGAGTTGAGCGCACAATGTTCCACCAAGCCACCAACTCACATTCAGGCTATGTCTACACTACCAGAGTAAGTCGACCTAAGTTACGCAACTTCAGCTCCATGAATAACGTAGTTTAGGTCGACTTACTGCGATGTCTACACCACGCTGGGTTGACGGGAGAGTGTCTCCCGTCGACTTACCTTCCTCCTCTCATTCCCAGTGGAGTACTGGGATGGACCGGAGAGCGCTCTGCCATCAACTTAGCGGGTCTTCACTAGACCCGCTAACTGGACACCTGGCGCTTTGATTGCCGGAGTGGTGACCCCGTGGTAGTGTAGACATAGCCTCAGAAAACAAGCACAACCTTAACTTTGCTCCAGTCAAGACATCAAAATTGCTGGGAGGGGATAGACCTGTACAGAATGGAATAGAAGTGGGGAGCTCAGCACTTCTGAAAATAAATCCATACTTTTTTAATCTCCGTGCCTAGTTTAAGCATGGGCATGTTTTTGCTAGATATTTGTGTGGTTTTCATTACAACATCTTTTTGTTAAAGAACAAAAAGGGAAAGCTTGAAAAAAATCTAATATATCCCATTAAACAAAGGGATCTGAGTTTAAAAATTCATTAGTTGGGGGTCCCTGAAAGCATACTAAAGCAAACACAACTTGCTCCCTATGAGCATTATTTTGCTTAAATATTAAGATTGTATAGAAAATGGACACAGCATTTTAACAGAGGGGCATATTTTCAAATGACTTAAGAGCACAATTTGCACACCTGATTTGCACATGCAATTACCCAACATGCATGATCATAGGAATTGAGCATGCAATTTAGAAGTACAGTTATAGACTTAAATCACTTGAAAATCTGACCTAGAGCCAGACACAGTCTGTGCCTCAAAGAATGTGTCGTCTGAATTCCAGAGATGCCGACCACCCAAAATCCCTATTCAAGTCATTTGGAGCTTTGGGACAATCAGCACCACTGCAAATCAGACTATTGCTATCTAAAATCTGCATATATTATAAAGCATCACTAGCCATTTCCTTCCTTCTCTTTTCTCTCATGTAATTCTCTTGGCTTGTCCTGTCTTACAGCCGGCATGAAATAGAGAATAGGCCTATCCAGAAATTGCATACCCAGGGCTGAACACACTGATACACCTTTTAAAGACTGATGTAGAATGAAAGGTAAGCATGTATATTTTCTCTAATCCTACTCTCACTACAAATTTCAAGGCAACTTTAACTATGGAGTCATGACAAACCCTCTGGAACCCCTTCTCTCTGTTGTCATATATCTTTAAATGCCTATCTCAAAATGTAAATTCCAGTACATGGGCCAGATCCGCAGCTGGGGTAAGTCCGTGCTGCTCCACCTAAGTCAATGGAGCTTTGCCAGTTCACACAATGGGATCTGGCCCGCTAGACTGGAAAACCAGCAGCTCATGCTTCAAGTGATTTCTTTTTTGTCACTTACACAGAGTTCTCATGATTGCCTAATCTTACTGTAATGTTTCCCACAGCAAGAGTTTCTATTATGCAAGCCTTGCTGCTTTGCATCATTGTCTGGTAACCAAGTCTGGTGTCAGATTAGGGCAAGGCTTGAACACATAAATGCTGCTGTTTTAAAGGGATGACTTGAAGGCTGGTTGCCAGATAACTTGGGGTAGCTTCTTTACAGGAGCTGGGTGAAATGTTTCTGGCGAACAGTAAATTTTGCTGAAAAAAAGCATTTTTCAGGGCACCAAAACTATTTGCGAATTTGGGTTGCATTTGACTAATTGTTTCAGCCAACAAACCTCTTTTTATTTCTTAAAAAAAAAATTGGCAACTGAACTGAAAAATCAATTATTCAGTCAGTTCTGTTCTTTACATCAGCTCTTAGTGGTAAAGATAAGGACCCTAGGAAAGTTAGAACAGGTCTGCAACAGAAATGTATACCTCTGTAGTAACATCTCTTCAAGGTGTGATTTTTTTAAAGACATTTCTGTACTGGCAAAAGCCTAATCTGGACACAGTTATAGTAGCAAAACAGCACTGTTGCTGTTATAGCTTATTTTGTTCAGAGAACTGGTGTAAACTATACCTGAAAATGCATTCTTTCGTCAGCATAATCTGCAACTACAGGAGGATTTGCCAGTATAGCTATACCTGCAAATCTTTTATACTGTAGACTAGGCCTTAGCCATCCAGAGGTTGTTTTTCTACCTAAGGTACTTATCTGACCCCTATAAGCCTAGTATCTGTGCATCTGACAATCTTGGGGCTAGGGGGAAACACGTAGGCAGAACACAGGGTTTCCCAGATTCTTCATCTGGAGTGAGAAATGTAGGTGCAGCATGAAACGGTTAGTTAATCTGGTAAAAGGGAAAACTGTGAGAAATGTGGGACCTAGGAGGCTACTGTATAATTGAAATGGCTGAGACCTACTGGTAGGGGTTATCCAGGGGCTACTGAAGCAGCGAAACAACAAATAATTAGTAGTCCAGCCCAAAGTTTCTTTGAAATGGGAAAGAATGCATCGAGAAGGGCAACAGATGGGGCTATCTCATCGAAAGGAATTAAGTATGATGTACCTTGGAGGCCCGGAAGTCACATGCTCTTCCTGCTTTGCTCCTAGAGAGTTTGAGCTCTGATGTTTGCCAATTGCGTTCTCAGCTGCACATTGGAATATGGAGTCATGCTTAACTCCCTGGCCATGTGGGAACTTGATGATGATGTACTGACTCAACAGGCCACTTTCAAGCACAGATGCAGTCTGGGCTGTTGGAACCAGAGTCTTCTCTTCGCCCACCATGAGTCCATCCTACTAAGGAGGAAATACACAGTTGTTCCTAGTGTTTGCAAAAGCTGAATATTCCTGCAGCGAACAGAAGTGCCTTCTCTCCTGTCCAGCCTGACTCCTGAATTCTTCTTACATATCACATGGACTGTAATGGTGTGGGTTGTGGGGGCAACACTTCTTGCTTGTCACAGACAAGGGGATTTCTGCAGAAGAGATGGAACTTGCCATGTTATGATGGCTGCCCATCTCTGATCACTTGACACCTATACCTTAATGCAAGCACCAGTCAGCTTGTGAGCAGGCCCAGTGCCCTCCTAACAGGGGCATGAGCATAAGCTGCCTGAAGTACATGCATGTGCACCAGGGATGGCTAATAAGAACAGAATGGCTAACTGGGAAATTCAATGGAGCAATTAGTTTGGCACTTATGGGCTGATAGCAAGAGGTGATATACACCATTGACAATCCAGCTCTGTACTTCATTTATTTTTACATGTAAATGAATGGTTTTTTAGTCATATAAGTCATATAAGAGGGGAGGGATAGCTCAGTGGTTTCAGCATTGGCCTGCTAAACCCAGGGTTGTGAGTTCAATTCTTGAGGGGGCCATTTAGGGATCAGGGGCAAAAATTGGGGATTGGTCCTGCTTTGAGTAGGGGGTTGGACTAGATGACCTCCTGAGGTCCCTTCCAACCCTGGTATTCTATGATTCTAAGCACAGAGTTGGGGTCTGTACAAATTTCCACAACAATGATGTGGGAGGATAGGGACTGGAGTTTTGTTAGTCTTCAGTTTAGCCTTCTCATGTAAAGTTACATGAGAATACTTCCCCTTCACTTTCTGTGTTGTTCAGCCAGCTGTAATTGTCACCGTATGATGAAGCTTTATTTTCTAGTGTGTCTTGGGTAAAAAGTATACCACAAAATGTCTTCCAGAGTTAAAAAAATGAATGATAGCACAGAGAGAGAAGCATAGAAAAGGGAGAAAAGATGTTTTCAACTGAGATTGGAATGAGAGTTGGTCAGGAAGAATGGTTGGTTATTCATTGGGAAATACCTTCCTGATAAACCAGTGTCTCAGGTCAGGATGGAATTTCAGGTAAAAAGGAGACAGATACTCAATAGCCTAATGGTTAAAGCCCTCATCTGCAATACAGGAAACGTAGATTCAAGTTCTTGAATCGGTTTGAGTGGGGACTTGAATCTGGACCCCCTGAATCACAGGCCAGCTGATCCTCATGTTGTTTTACTCACATGCTTTCTTGCATGTTTTTTCATGAGAAACTTTCCAAAGGTCTCGGTTTCATTCTGATGTGGAAGGGAGATTTCTTTCTGAAATCTCAAAATTGTTCACAGGATGGGAAAACCATTTCCCACCCAACTGGAACTGTGAAGGGAGTTGCTGAGACACAGGAAGGCTGTCCCAGATGGCGGCAGCTTGCCCCACCAATGGCAAGATTGTGTGGCAGGAGAGACACAAGGATACTGTCCCATGCGGAGCGGGAAGGGAAAAGTCACTCCAGTGGCATGAGGTAGGCTGGGGTGGTACCATAGAGGCTCTTACAAACAAAGAAGCAGTGTTCCAGCACCAATCATTGCGACAGAAATAACATTAAAGCCGACCCTGAGTTTTTTTTTAACACATGAAACTTTTTTTAAAAATTACAAATGATGGGGTCTTTTTGTTCTGTCTTTTGGGATTTTGAGCCTTTCAGGGTTTCTGTTTTCAGGCTTTCTCTGCAACCACGAGAGACAGATGTTTTCTTTTAAAAATAAAAACAGAGACTCTCACATAACCCCCTGATTCAGGAGCTGGGCCCTTAAAAAATAAATCAAATATTGTGCAACTCGTGATAAAAACATGAGATTTGGCAAAACTGAAGGTAGCAATTTTGAACTCGCTGCAAGTAGTCCTGGGCTTGTTGGAGTAGGGCCATGTTATGGCCATGTTTATAAAACCGGACTTCATACTTAGAACTCTAGTCTATTATAGGGGATGTGTAATTCCCATTAGTTGTTTAATGAGAATAACATGTATATTGCAAGAGATGCCATCATGATTTTTTTTAACGTTAGGAAGAACAGAGACAAAACTGTCGATGATTAAACAAATACGCTATGTAACCTAATGAATAATCAACAGTGTGAAGTTTGTTTATGCACCTAGAGCTTCGGTGGGTACCCAAATATTATGCAAATGTATCTTTCAGCACGGGGTCTGGCATAACAATGTGTTTTAATTTCACTGTTCTGCTGCTATGTACACACTGCTTAGGTTCTGCTCTTGCAGTTTATATTATCACAAAATCATTCTTCTGATTACAGCATGCACTATAATTTTAGCTTTGGTTAAAAACGCACCCGTGCTGGAGTTCTCCTTTATAAAATGAGTACCAGTGATGACTAATATTGAACAGCAGGTGCTCTGATTTTTATTTGCAATAATTCATTTTCACACCTCTCTGGCAGAGTAAATGGGCCTTAAAGCAACCATAAAAGTACATGTGCCTCCCCCCTTAAGGAGCATATACACAGAGCTGTAAAGGGGGGTAAGTGTAAACGTGAAGCAGGTCGAGTCTCTTCCAGGCTCCTTTATGCGGGGGGCTTGTCGACACAACAACAGCACAGCTTCAGTGTGGACACTCATTGCAGCAATGGGAGGGGCTCTTCCATCACCCCGAGAGGCAGGGGCGAGGTCAACAGAAGAATTCTTCCATCCTGGTGCTGTTTATACCGGGGGTTAGGTTGGCTTAACTGCGTCCATCAGGAATGTGGTTTTTCACCCCCCTGAGCGACATAGCTGGGTCTACCGAACTTTTGAGTTTAGACCTCGCCTTAGATTTGTACCCTTTTTGGAGTCACCAAAAGGGAAATGATAACATAACAAATTCCTCTTTCAGATACTGCACAGTGTCACACTAATATAGACAAGGGCACGTTCTGACTCCAAGGGATCAGTGTTGAGCTGGTTGGGAAATTATTTTTGTTGCTGTGGGAAAATATCAATGAAAATGACTTTGGTTGATGGAAAGCTTTCTTCCAAAGTTTTTGGGTTTTCATCAAAAGCCCAAAAACTAAAAAATGTTAATTGGAAAGCAAAATAATTTTGTTATGTTTTTTATAAAAAATCTGAAAAAATGTGTATAAATCAGATATTTCCTACTGAAATTGCCATTTTGACAAAAAAGGGCATTTTTCATTGAAAAACTTTTCCAAACAAAAAATATTTCACCAATGCTAGATAGATCCCGCAGTTTAAAGCAGTCACTTGACATGGCATGGCTGGTGTATAGATTGCTTAACTGGCCCTGTGATGATCTCACAATATTAGGATAACCTTTCTGCGGTGGACAGTTGGCACTAGGGGCTCTTGCACACACCCTCCCAGTTGCTGCATGATAGACAGTATAGCCAGTATTTCCCAGTGCTTGGCTTTGTGTTCTCAGACTACTTGGGCCTTTGCAGCCTGGGGTAAGTTAGAGCAGCCCCCAGCCTGCTCTTACACAGTGTAGGGGCATTGGCCTGCACAGAGTAGCACTGGAATTGAACAATTGAGAAAACGATGTTTAAGCCACCTTTGCACATCAACAATGACAAGATCTCTGTGCAGTTTGGCTGTACTTGTAAGATCTGCCCCTAACACTCACTCCAAAAGCACTTTCCACTTGGAAGAAATCTCCAGCAAAGGTTCTTTCAAAGTAGGAGCCTTGAAACTGCACAAGACAGAGCTGGCTAAGCATTTGCTAATTCTTCTGGCAGTGTATTTATCTCCTATAATTTGAAATGTGATCCCTGGGAAGGCATTTGTTCTTCACTGACCTTGACGCTATGGCTGAGTTCTCTCCTTGTCACACATCAGCATCAGTAATGGAGTGTAGTTCCTGCATCTCCAGATGGTTCCCCTGGGGCTCCCCCATTAGATGTCTGTGGGTTTACACAGGTGTCACTCCCTGTAGCTGGATTCCACCCTTTCCCTTCAAACCCACTGATGGAAACTTTATCGCGTCTGTCACACCAACATGCAATTCAATCAAACAAGCGTAGGTGTAATGCAAGCATATTATAATCTATTCCTCCAGCGGCCCATATGAAACTAACCAACTGATTGTGGCAACTCTGGGGGCACTCAGTGATAGCTTAGATATCTGACTATTAAAAAATATTGTTAAAATTATTGGACGAAATCCTCAACTGGTGTAAATCAGAGTTGCTCCACTGTAATCAATGGGGCTGATTTACCCCAGCTGAGGATCTAGCCCATTATTGGCCGATTACCATCTGACCCCTTTACTTGTATATTGACAGGTTTCAGAGTAACAGCCGTGTTAGTCTGTATTCGCAAAAAGAAAAAGAGTACTTGTGGCACCTTAGAGACTAACCAATTTATTTGAGCATAAGCTTTTGTGAGCTACAGCTCACTTCATCGGATGCCGATGAAGCTCACGAAAGCTTATGCTCAAATAAATTGGTTAGTCTCTAAGGTGCCACAAGTACTCCTTTTCTTTTTACTTGTATATTGTTTCCCTTCCTGTCATCTATCTGTTGGTTTGTCTAGATTTGAGAGTGAGTTCTCGAGGACCAAGCATGTCATGGGCAGTGCTGGGAACCAATAATGAGACTACCTGCTTGTGCAGGAAGGCATGCTCTCTGTTAGCTGTATTAGCTGTGGAGTGGAAGAGAAGAAGTGAAGACTCTAACCAGCAGACAGGGTGCTGAGTAGACACAGGGAGCAGATCTGTGGAGTAAGAAGGTGCTGCTTTTACAAAGTCAGAGCAGAACCACACTTTCAATGCCAAATGAAGGTGTAAATGAGGGCAGATGGAGCAGGAAGGTACCAGGTACCCATGTCTTTGCCCTATTCCTCCTGCAGAGCTCTTTGCACAGCTGACAGTCAAAAGCCCAGTGTACATGATTTGCAAACATGAGTTGACAACATGAGTTATCAAAATGGAAACTTGTCCCAGGAAAGGGTCAGATTTGACATACGTTTCGGGGGGAGGGGGAAGCCACACCCAAGGGTAGCCTAGTGGTTAGTGCACTCCCTTGTGACGGGGGAGACCCACAATCAAGTCCCTGCTCCGAATCAGACAATGCAGGGATGTGAGCCCATGTGAATGCCCCCTTTGCTGGGCTGGGCCGGGGGCCACGCATTCTCTCTACTTTCTGGTGAAAAATGTTGAGAGACCCCAGTGTCCTTCTGATGCAGAACAGGAAAACTTTCAGGTGTGTGTGTACTGCGCATGGCTCGTCGTACCTCCGCAGCGGCTATCAGTGCTTCTGCAGTTTCGCTGTTATTTACACTGACACTCGCTCAATGGGAGCTAGCACCAGGGCAGTCACAGAGCCAAGAGAGTGCACCTGTATCTCTCTTGCAGTGGCCCAGCCAGGGCGCCCCTCCCAGGCTTCCAGGTCCCCAGTGGTTGCCTCTCTGGGGTGGAAACCCACATCTCCCTCCCTTCTGACCAGGGTATGTCCAGACTGCAGGCTGCATGGTTGCCTGCCTTTACTGTGTATTTCCCAGCACAGAGAGTCTGCCTAAACAGACCTGCTTGCACTCCAGAGAAAAACATATTGAACACAGTGAAAGTACTTACACACATGCTATTAAGCTTACCAGAGTTCACCCTAGCATGGATTCTGGCAGGTCCTAGCCCTACCCTACAGATTGGGACTCTCCATAGACAAGAGGTCCTGTCCATTTGCTGGATCAGCAGGAAGGCCCTGAGCCAGTTTAAAACCAGCCTAGTTCTTTTCTTTGTGTGTTGGTCTCTGGAGAATCCAGTTTTAACTAGTATAGTTGTAGCCCTCCAAGGGGTGGCTTCAAAGACTGATAATGGAGGAAGTGCATAGCATTTCCCCTCCTGCTAGAGCTGGTACATTCACTGCCACAATACCACATACACTATTGCATTATAATAGAATGTAGGGTGCCAAAGGCATCAACCCTAATGTGATAAGGTTTAACTTAATTCAATAAAGTATATCTTAATTCCATAAGGTTTGTTCAGGACATTACAGGACAGTGTCAGTCTGTCACAAGTATGTGTCCCCGGGCAGGGAAATCACATCACACCCCTAGCTCGTAGTGTAGACATAGCCTCTGTTGTTAACACAAATGGAGTTCCGTCCACTTACTCCAGGTCTGAGTTTGGCCCCCATTTCTCATCACATCCTCTTTCTCCATTGTATTTCTTTTCTTTTCCTTTCTATTTGGCTTGCCACCCTCCAGAATTGTCCTGGAGTCTCCAGGAATTAAAGAGGAATCTTTCATGAAAGGCGATATCAGGTGATGAAACCTCCAGGAATACGTCCAATCAAAGTTGGCACCCTACTTTCTATCCCTTTGTGTCTTACATCAAAAACCACACAGCAATGCACGGAGAGGTGGTTGGGCTGTCAGTGGCATGAAGTTCAACTGGAATTGTCACTCTTTATGCTGATTGATCTGGATTTTATGCCTGAGCTGTTTTCCTAAGGAGTGCATACCTCCCTGGAGAAGAAGAGCGTGTCACTGAGACCTGGAGCTCAATCTAACAGACAAACTGAAAACCTCGATTCCATTAAAAGGTCTAGGGGTTCACCTTTGATAGTGACACTGCGGCCTGCTCAGATCATGCCTTCTCAGCGTGACCTGCAATATTGAATGGATCACGGGAACATACTGCCTGTACATGGAAGGACCAAACCATTGATCATTTTTTCTGAACTGTGCTGTCTGTCTCACTACCTTCAAAGGGCTCATATGCTAGCTACATACCCTTGGCAATAGCTACAGCATTGCCATCTCTCAGGGTCTTATCTCAAGTCTCATGATATTTAGTTTTTCTTACAACTCCAGTTCCAGTTGTAAAACCTCAGCTTTTTATTTAAAAAATAAATGTTTGGCCCTTATGGCTGCACAGAAAAGTGTTTAAAAAGTGAACCCTAAAGACTTATACATCAAAGATCAACTAAACATATATTTTTATCTCATAGTTTTTAAGCCAAGCCCCTGACTCATGACTTTGGACATTGTGGTTGACAATACTAGCAACAACAACCACAACAAGTCTCTTTGAAAGACTGTGGTAAGAGTCAAAGCAAATGGGCCAAGCATTTAAAAAGCGACGAGTGATTTTGGGTGTCCATTTTTCAGGTGTCCAATGAGAGACATTTTAAGGGGGACTGCTTTTTCAGAGCAGGAGTGCTCAGCACTTTATGAAATTTAGGATCATGCGAGGTGCCAAGTTGGAGCCCCCCAAGTAACTCATCATCTTGATGGCAGCTGCTCTCACTAATGTGCTTACCTGGCCCCCATAACATCTGAGCACCACACAATCTTTAATGTATGTAGCCTGGCAATGCCCCTCTGAGGCCGGCACTGCTATGATCTCCTCTGTGAGCGAATCAGAAGCTAAGTGATTTTACAAGGTCACCCTAGAGGTCTGTGCTAGAGCAGGGAACAGAGCCCAGGTCTCCTCAGTCCATGGTCAATGAGCTAACCACAGGCTCACTGAATTGTAAATGAGGTGAGAAGCTTTTTAACATACAGGACATTGCAGCATCTCTGTGATGCTTCTAATAGGTGACACTGAAGCCAAGGAACAACATTCAGAGTAGCAGCCGTGTTTGTATTCGCAAAAAGAAAAGGAGGACTAGTGGCACCTTAGAGACTAACCAATTTATTTGAGCATAAGCTTTCGTGAGCTATAGCTCACTTCATCTGATGCATTCAGTGGAAAATACAGTGAGGAGATTTATATACACACAGAACATGAAAAAATGGGTGTTATCATACACATTGTAAGGAGAGTGATCACTTAAGATGAGCTATTACCAGCAGGAGAGCGCGGGGGGGCGGGGGAGAAAACCTTTTGTAGTGATAATCAAGGTGGGCCATTTCCAGCAGTTAACAGGAATGTCCGAGGAGCAGTGGGGAGGTGGGTGGGGGAAATATTTCCCCATGTTTATTTCCCCCCCACACACCACCCCCCACTGCTCCTCAGACATTCCTGTTAACTACTGGCAATGGCCCACCTTGATTATCACTACAAAAGGTTTTCTCCTCCGCCACCCCGCGCTTTCCTGCTGGTAATAGCTTATCATGGAGCAGGTCCTCAAAGAATCAATCCTGAAGCACTTGTATGAGAGGAAAGTGATCAGGAACAGCCAGCATGGATTCACCAAGGGAAGGTCATGCCTGACTAATCTAATCGCCTTCTATGATGAGATTACTGGTTCTGTGGATGAAGGGAAAGCAGTGGATGTATTGTTTCTTGACTTTAGCAAAGCTTTTGACACGGTCTCCCACAGTATTCTTGTCAGCAAGTTAAGGAAGTATGGGCTGGATGAATGCACTACAAGGTGGGTAGAAAGCTGGCTAGATTGTCGGGCTCAACGGGTAGTTATCAATGGCTCCATGTCTAGTTGGCAGCCGGTATCAAGTGGAGTGCCCCAAGGGTCGGTCCTGGGGCCGGTTTTGTTCAATATCTTCATAAATGATCTGGAGGATGGTGTGGATTGCACTCTCAGCAAATTTGCGGATGATACTAAACTGGGAGGAGTGGTAGATACGCTGGAGGGGAGGGATAGGATACAGAAGGACCTAGACAAATTGGAGGATTGGGCCAAAAGAAATCTGATGAGGTTCAATAAGGATAAGTGCAGGGTCCTGCACTTAGGACGGAAGAACCCAATGCACAGCTACAGACTAGGGACCGAATGGCTAGGCAGCAGTTCTGCGGAAAAGGACCTAGGGGTGACAGTGGACGAGAAGCTGGATATGAGTCAGCAGTGTGCCCTTGTTGCCAAGAAGGCCAATGGCATTTTGGGATGTATAAGTAGGGGCATAGCGAGCAGATCGAGGGACGTGATCGTTCCCCTCTATTCGACATTGGTGAGGCCTCATCTGGAGTACTGTGTCCAGTTTTGGGCCCCACACTACAAGAAGGATGTGGATAAATTGGAGAGAGTCCAGCGAAGGGCAACAAAAATGATTAGGGGTCTGGAACACATGACTTATGAGGAGAGGCTGAGGGAGCTGGGATTGTTTAGCCTGCAGAAGAGAAGAATGAGGGGGGATTTGATAGCTGCTTTCAACTACCTGAAAGGGGGTTCCAAAGAGGATGGCTCTAGACTGTTCTCAATGGTATCAGATGACAGAACGAGGAGTAATGGTCTCAAGCTGCAGTGGGGGAGGTTTAGATTGGATATTAGGAAAAACTTTTTCACTAAGAGGGTGGTGAAACACTGGAATGCGTTACCTAGGGAGGTGGTAGAATCTCCTTCCTTAGAGGTTTTTAAGGTCAGGCTTGACAAAGCCCTGGCTGGGATGATTTAACTGGGAATTGGTCCTGCTTCGAGCAGGGGGTTGGACTAGATGACCTTCTGGGGTCCCTTCCAACCCTTATATTCTATGATTCTATGATTCTATGATTATCTTAAGTGATCACTCTCCTTACAATGTGTATGGTAACACCCATTTTTTCATGTTCTGTGTGTATATAAATCTCCTCACTGTATTTTCCATTGAATGCATCCGATGAAGTGAGCTGTAGCTCACAAAAGCTTATGCTCAAATAAATTGGTTAGTCTCTAAGGTGCCACTAGTCCTCCTTTTCTTTTTAAGGAACAACATTGTTGCTCAGCAGGGCCGGCTCTAGGCACCAGCAAAGCAAGCATGTGCCTGGGGGGCACAATTCCAGGGGCCGCATTCTGCATTTTTTTTTTTTTTGCTTGGGCAGTTGTGCTCTTGGAGCCTGAGGCAGGAAAAAACCTAGAGCCGGCCTGCTCAGAAACACTCAGGTACCACAGGCAGCGGGGGTTGGGAGGGCGGAGTCTGGTTTTACTGTATTGTTTTGGTTTAACACAAACAAAAAATCAGACAAAATCAAAACGTTTGGTGTGACATTTTCAAAATGAAATGTTTTTTTCAGTTCAACACAACTCTTCCTTTCAAAATACCCTGTATTTTTATGGAAACCAGTTTAATTTTTTTTTTCAAAATTTTCAGCCAATTAAAAAGTCAAAAAAATACTTAGTTTTGTTTCAGTTTTGTCCATTTTTTTAAACCGTTCCTTTTTAATAGACAGTGATCTGGAAAAAAAATCCATTCTTTGCACAGCTTTCATCAGGACTGGGTCTTTAAGGGGAACCTGAATGTGGAACATGTTCAGCCAGCTTTTTCATGCCCAAATCCCTCCATTTTTATGCACCTCTTTACTTCATGCATTTTCACTCTGGCTAGAAGCTGAAGAGCTGTGGAGCAAAGAGCTCTCTTCACCTTATTTCAAACCCCACTGGAGCCTGGGGGTTCTGGCAGTCTCACAAGAAAGCCTGTTCTAGCGGTATTCCCAACCTAATTTCCAGCCAAAGGACGGCATGGCCACATCTTGGAGACATAACTGAACCTTGGGTCCTTCTGAGGTACACCCGTCTCTGAGATAGCCAGCAAAGAGGTGTGTAAACAGGATAGGCATCATTCTTTTTTCCTACCATGGTGTAAGTTGCTCCATGACAATGATGATGACAATGCAGAAGCACGACTTTAGTGGTTGAACCTGGAATTATTTCCTTTCTGGAACACCCAGCCAAGAATTTTTAAAATGGGAGCTTGATATCAGGTCGCTGGATTCTCTGTGTAGGTGCTTAGTCAAGTCACCTGGTCTTCAAAAGTGCCAAGTACTCAACAGCTTCTGGGAGAGCTTCTGGTTGCTCAGCACTACTGACATCCCATTTCCATGGGTGCCTGTACATGGATCTAAGTGCTGGAAAATGTTGTCATTGAAGTCTGTGGGCAGGGTTTTCAGGATTGTTTCAGAGTTAGTCACCCAACTCCTTTGAATTTCAGTGATATTTGGGAACATAAATCCCTTGGCTCCACTAAAAATCCCAGCCTGTAGTGTTCGCGTACAGAAAAGCTTTAAGAAGTGCACCCCAGCTATCTCATGTCAGCTCTCTGCTGCCATTGAACACCTTAACTGGAAGCTAGAAATGAATATGGTGTTGAGTGTAGGAGATGCATTTATGACCTAGTGGCCCCACAGTATGCACTCCTGATGCCTACACTGCCAAATTCTCCATCTCCAGTTCCTGGCACTGTGTTGCCATTGCCTGTCTCTCAGTTATCATCTAGTGAGCCAAGCATCCCCTTTTTCCTTTCTCTCTCTCTCCCCCCCTCACCCCCCAGCCTCGAAAAGTGATGGAAAGTTTTGCTTGACATTTAGTAATTGCAGGAGTTCCACAGGGACTAATATTCTGTGTGCGAGTTCAAGCAAGTAAATCTGGATACAATTATCACAGTCATTTTTCACTGCGCCATAGGCATCCTCAAAAGATGAGGGGTGAATAGATTTATTTATTGCTCTCATCAAAACCTTGAGATTGATGAATAAACCAGTTCACATCCATCTGGGGCTGTCTTCCTTGTTTGAGTCTGCACCCTCCTCCCCCGTCCTCATTGTCTAGAAACAGGAGAAAACTTGTCTAGCCAAACACTGTCTCCTTTCAGAGCTGAGAGCCTCAACAGCATTTGAACAGCCACATCTAAATGAAAGACACATACCATGTCAGAATATGTGTTCCCCTTTTTTCTCAACAGAACACCCTGGATAAGTACCCTACACAAGCTCTCCAGACAGGGTTGCTTAAGGATTTTGATTAATACATGCTTGGCTTTTGGGGTGAAACAAATGTAAATTATCACTTTAAGAGCCCTAAATTGTCATGACTTGGTCTTCCTTGATTGTATAGTATTGCATTAACGCTAAAGGCAGAGGGCCAGATTCTCAGCTGGTGTCAATCAGTGTTGGAGCTGTACTGTCTTACACCCATATTAATTGCATAGAAATGTATACATTGTCAAGTGTGTTTGCACAGGTGTTCCACTGTAATTCCAAAATGGTTCCTGGATTTCAGACCAGGTATTACTGAGACTGACTGATACCTGTAAGTGAGAAGCATAGGATTAGCCTATGACAATAAGCTATTTTAAACACCTTTAACCATGCTGAGACACAAATAGGGTTTGCTGTAATAAAATTTTAGGGCCTGATTCTGCTCTAAAACTATCCAAGCAAGCTACTGTAAGTACTTTTGAACTGCAAAGAAATGATACATTCTGTTTCAGAGGAAGTTATTCAAAAGAAACTTACTTTATGCTTTATTTTCCCCTGGTATGTGATTTGATTACATATGTTTTATTTAAAAATGTAAAAGCACCACCTGAGTTTTATTCCCCATTTTGCTCTCTCATCTTTTTTTGACACTCAGCTCCTATTTTACAGGACTATTTTCACATTTCATCCTTGCAGTCAGAGGTGAGCATGTGAAATGAGTTCCGTGGCAGGTTGTCCAGTTTGTCAGCATTCTGGAAGTGACAGTCCATGACTGAACGACTGTAGATATTCTATTTTACACAGTGGAGCTTAAAAATATTCAGCTACATGAGTGTGCTCATGTCTGTCAGTCTGTGAGATGGGTTTTTAAATCAAGTCAACCTAGGAATTGAAGTGATAAAGAACTGAGATAAAGATATTATATATGTTCCTCAAACTATCATGACAGAGATGGCACATGGATTTTGACAGTTTTAATTTATTTAATCTACCATAACAGTGGCTTACATGTTCTTTCCATTTACTATTAAAAAGCGGACACCTGGCAATAAAGGGGTAGTACCATTACTTGTTGAAAACCAAAAAACAGCCCAAACAGGTTTAAGCCAAAAGTCTGGTTCACTATTTATATTTTGCTGTGTGGTTCATCCCCTAAATCACATGGTGTTTTTTCAACTCCCTGATTGGATGATTGGACTTTTTTAAACAGGGGAATGCATGACAAGAAATAGCAAAAACAACAAGGAGTCCTTGTGGCACCTTACAAACTAACAAATTTATTTGGGCATAAGCTTTTGTGGGCTAAAACCCACTTCATCAGATGCATGGAGTGGAAAATACAGTAGGCAGGCATCTGATGAAGTGGGTTTTAGCCCACAAAGCTTATGTCCCAATAAATTTGTTAGTCTCTAAGGCACCACAAGGACTCCTCATTGTTTTTGTTGATACAGACCACACAGCTACCTCTCTGAAAGAAATAGCAATGAATTTTGCCCTTCCAGCACATATTTTTATATCAGCCACCATCATCTGAAATTTGTGAAATTTTCAAGACTGGTCATGTCTTGAATACCCAGCAGCCATCCAAACCGTCCTGAACAACATATAATAGGAACCACTCAAACAACCGTCAAGAAAACGGGCAGCTTTTATTTGTGAAAAAATTTGCAAATCAATTCCTTTTGCTCTACTAAACAGACTGCTTAACTGGTAATGAAAACCATCAGAGGAGCTTGTTGCAGTTTGCTGACTCCCTTGACATAGCTGCTGGCTCACCTTAGCATGATTGAGAGTGGCTGCTCCATGCCAAACTCTCTCCTTTATGACGGAACTTCTGCGTTTCACCCCTCTGGCTAGTTAGCTGAACAGCTGGGGTTTGGGAGAACACAGATCTTCCTCTCAAAAGAGGTGGTGTTCTTTTTCTTTGTAAATTTAAATTAATATCTTCCTTCTTCCTTCCAAGAGAGCTTCTCTTTTCCCCCGCAGCTTCTTAGATCTGTCCCTTGTGCATGTGTTGTCAGTCATGTCACTTTAATAATTGCACTCAGACTTGTATGAGATTCCTCCACTGTTTAAATTCCATTCTTTCAACTGTGGATTAAAAGTCATCAGTTGTAATTTGCACAAAACCGAGAACCAGTTAATCAAACAATTATTAAAAAGAACCCAACAAAATATAAAACAAAATATTAAATAACACAAACATAAACTGTGTTTCAGTGGGAGGGGCTAATGAAGGCCGTGGGTCCCAATTCCACAAGCAGTTCTACTAGGCTTTCAGGAGCTTAATTTTTATATGTCAGAATTTTTCAGCATACCAGGACTTTAGTACAACCAAAGTGCACTGAAGAAGTAGACGTGAATCAGTGTCATGTGCTCCTTTTGGAGCTTTATTTTGATGCCTACATGAGAGGTGATGGCCCTTGACTTAGGTATTATGTAGCAATCTGGAGTTAATAGAGGAAGTGAGTCCAGGATTTCCATGAAGTGGTCGTGATCACTATACAGTGAGATTTGCTATCTTAAAACCAGATGGCTCCTTAGGGAAGAACTGTGAACTTTAAGAGGATGTATTTAAAAGTTAAGAGCAGAATGAAGGGCAAAGTAAAAGCAGAAAAGGAAGCACCTTGTGACTCTCTAGTATTACTGCATAATACTTCTCTAAACAAAAGTTCACTATTGTAATGATTATCATTTTGTCTACGATCTTACATGACAATGATTTGTAAACCCATTAAAACTTATAAATAAATAGGTTTCGAAAAAAGGTGGCAGTTATTTTAGAGCACCCTAATGGAAGCGTTCTATACCCCTCTAAAAAACACAGTTCCTTAAAACAGGGAGAGGAACATTTACATGCCTAAGGAGAGAAATGGGTGGTTTATTAGGTTTATTATCAGTGAACATTTTGAAACTGCCCAATACAAAAAGATAATTTTGCATTGTGTCTCTAGATGTGATGCAGTGAAGAGACTAGATGACATCATATCTCATTACACAACTGACATCATGTCTCATCACATGCCTGAGACATAATGCCCACAGAATTCAGGATGGTTCTTTGAGCTCTTGGAGCAGTGGTGCTTAGTGCTGCTTCTAAAAGATGTGCCATGTCCTCTTCTCAGAACCTGCTCTGACATTCCAGCAGATAAACAGTGGGAGCTGATAGGTCAGGCACGCAGTCTTGCGCCCCTGTGACCATGGAGTGCTGCCAGAAGTGTTAGATGAGCATCTACTGAACACCCTAGAGAATGTTAAGCCAACATTCTACTTGGGTCCTGCAAGGTCCTACTTGGGTCCTGCAGGAGCCGCTCTTCTAATGCTCTGGACAAGGTCACCCCTTGCCTGTACACAGGAACACCATCTGTGCCAGCTACAACGGAAACTGGAAATAAAAATTACAAGGATCATATGAAAAACAGGCAACCTGAGTTACCCAGATAAACAAAGAAGGGAGAGCGGGATGACCCAAGCAACTGGAAGCCCATCTCCCTCTGCTCCACGATGTACAAGCCCTATGCCAGCTGCCTGGTGTCGAGGATCACAGAGTGGTCGGTGAGCGGGGGAGCCATCAGCTCCATCCAGAAAGGCTTCATGTCCTGCGAGGGCTGCTATGAACACAACTTCATCCTCCAAACCACCATCAAAATGGCCAGAAGGGCATGGAGGCAGTGCATGGTAGCGTGGCTCGACCTGGCTAACGCCTTTGGATCCATGCCCCACCACCACATCTTTGCCATGCTCTAGGAGTTTGGGATGCCAGAGAACTTCCTTTGTGTGATCCGAGAGGTGTACGAGGGATGCAGCACCACCAGTCGCTCGGTCGAAGGGGAGACCGCCGAGATCCCGATCCGCAACGGAGTTAAGCAGGGCTGTCCCCTCAGCCCCGTCATCTTTAACCTCGCCATGGAGCCGTTGCTGTGAGCGATCTCCAATGGCACAGATGGCTTCAACCTCCACAGTGAGAGGGTGAGCGTCCTGGCTTACTCAGACGACCTGGTCCTGATGGTGGACGACCCGGAGAGCCTCCAATGGATGCTAGACGCCACCAGTCGAGCTGCCGATTGGATGGGGCTCCGCTTCAATGCAAAGAAGTGCGCATCTCTCCACATCGATGGCAGCAAAGGGACTCGGTGCAGACGACGGGGTTCCAGATCCAGGGCGAGCCCGTCATCCCCCTGGCAGAGGGGCAGGCGTACCAGCACCTCGGCACACCGATGGGTTTCTGTGTCCGGCAAATACCCGAGGACACCATCCAGGAGATCTTGCAGGACGCCGCCAAGATCGGCGCCTCCCTGCTAGCACCATGGCAGAAGTTAAACGCCCTGAACACCTTCCTGATCCCCCGCATCTCGTTCGTCCTAAGAGGATCCGCCGTGGCGAAGGTGCCCCTCAACAAGGCAGAGAAGATCGTCCAGCAGCGGGTGAAGAAGTGGCTGTTCTGCCCCCTGAGAGCCAGCAACGAGCTGGTCTACATCGCCCACAGGCATGGCGGTGCCAATGTCCCCCACATGGGCGACCTGTGTGACATCATGGTGATCACCCATGCCTTCCGCCTGCTGACGTGTCCCGACGCCATGGTAAGGAACATGGCGGCAAACGCCCTCCATGATGCAACAAAGAAGCCGATCAGCAGAGCCCCTCCAACCAAGACATCGCCACCTTCCTGAGCGGTTCCCTGGATGGCAAATTCGGACGGGACGGGCGCGACTTCGCTTCACTGTGGTCCCACGCTCGCAATACCATGCGTCACCTGGGGAAACGCATCAACTGCCGCTGGGAGTGGTGTGAGGAGCGCCAGGAGCTGGGAGTCCTGGTACCACAGATCAGGTCTGACAACAACACCATCATCACCCTGAGCACCAGGGGCCTGCTGGAGAGGACCCTGAAGGCAGCCATCCACTCACTGTACATGGAAATTCTGAAGCGTAAACCAGACCAGGGTAAAGTCTTCGAACTGACCAGCAAGTGGGATGCCAGTAACCACTTCCTCGCCGGGGGTGGCTTTACCCATTTTGCTGACTGGCAGTTCATCCACCGTGCCCGGCTCACCTGCGTCCCGCTCAATGGAGCCACCGGCCATGGGAACCGAGACAAGCGTTGCAGGAAGTGCGGCTACTCCAGCGAGACCCTGCCCCACGTCCTGTGTAGCTGCAAGCCCCACTCCAGAGCCTGGCAGCTGCACCACAATGCCATCCAGAACTGCCTGGTGAAAGCCATCGCACTGCTCCTGCGGGAGGTCGCTGTGAACTGCACCATCCCCGATACCGACAGCCAGCTACGATCTGACATCGTCGTCACTGACGAGGCCCAGAAAAAGATCATCCTCGTCGACGTCATGGTCTCCTTTGAGAACAGGACCCTGGCCTTCCGCGAAGCCCGAGCTCGTAAGCTAGAAAAATACGCCCCCCTGGCCGACACCCTGAGAGTGAAGGGCTATGAGGTTCAGATGGATGCCCTGATCGTCGGATCCCAGGGTGCCTGGGACCCCTGGAACGAGCATGTGCTGCGGACCTGTGGGATCTGTCGATACTACGCACAGCTCATGCGGTGCCTCATGGTCTTGGACACAATCTGATGGTCCAGGGACATCTAAATCGAACACATCACTGGCCACCAACAGTACCAGGAGGTGTGAGCCGGAACGACATTGTGCATCAACTACGAGAAAGGGACCGAGAGACTTTTTCCATTGGACCATATGAACTGGAACCATAAACTCGCTGAACATTAAATCTCACCAAATGAGGGTAAATCCATCCTCATCATCGTATCCACTCATTCTACTCCACACCTGAACATAGCCATTATATGAACAACATACCGCCAATATGTCAGTGTCTGTATTTTGACCCGTTAACCTTTTACCCCCAATTGGGGATATTGCAGATTATGTATTCCTTATGCTAAACCGAATTTTGCACCCCTTGATAAACTGTACCTTATTCCCTGATAACCAGAAACTTCTCCACTTAAACTCTGTACCATTTTTTAAAATTTTAATATCATCTTAATAAAATTATTAAACAAGAGAGCTGCCTTCATTCCCAAGACCTGATGGGAGAATTAAAGAGGATGGAGATGCAGTCTAGAGGTTGATTTTTTTCCCAGCAGTCCTTACTGCAGTTACATTACTTAGAATTTATGTAGTATTGCCCAAGTGCTGTACAAACATGAAATGATGAATCCTCCCAAAACCCATGTGGGGTAGGTGAATATAGTATTCTTACCCTTTTCAGGTAAACTGTATAGCTGATACACAGAGCGGTAAGTGACAATCAGGGTCCAGAGACTCCAAGGCGAGAATAGAAGGTTTACACCCTCAAAACTAAGCAAACTGTCTGGTTCATCTCAAGAGTTCTGGAACAGAAGCTCTCCCTCCTCCCACAGCACATTCTTGGAGGCTCTATTGTCTCCTCTCTCTAATAGAAGTACACAGTGGTTGTGGTTGGAGGAACCCAACATGTTCTCTGAACTTGGAACCAGCCAAACCCACTCTGTATGGCAGTGTGAAGATGGATGTATTGCAATTGGGACCCAGCAGCGCCCGCATCCCTGCAGCCCATCCACAGAGTGCAGGTGGCAGGAGAGAGGAAGAAGCAAGCTGCCAGCCCCAGCCTTGTGGTGTGGGAGTCAGGGCTGGCTGCAATGTGCATATAGAACAGACAGATACCTAGTGCAACCCAAAATTTAGTAGCTCTGTGTATCTGCCTTCTGCCATGGGCAGACATCTGCCAACTTGCTTACAACAGAAGCATCTGCAAAGTAAGTGGTGCCAGGAGCTCGTCGCCAACATAGATGGCAGTTGTCGTGTTATGGTGATCCTGGCAGTGATCCAAATGCCATCTGGTGACACAACATCTGGATGTTATTTCTTCACTGCCCAAACCAGCAATATTTTGATTCAGTCTGGCAGCCTGAGTCAGGGTGAGCTTCCAGAGGATCAAAATGGCATGGCTTCTGTAAGGGAAAAATCATGCCATTCTAGTCTAATGGCATCCCATGGACACACAGATGACAAAGTAGATCGATCTGACCCATTGGGCACAATTTGTTTGCATTTTCATGAAGATTTCAATAAGGTCGCTTATAAGAGACAATGAAAATAAATAGCCATGAACTAAGGGGGCAGAGTCTTGTCATAGATTAAGAACTGATCATAAACAGATATGTATGGTAGTAAACAGCAGTTCCTTAGAGAGTAGAGAGGTTAATTAGAGAATGTTCCAGAAGTCAACTTTGGAAACCAGTGTTATTTAACATGCTTTTTAATGATCTGGAAGAGGAACCAACAGGAAGTCGTGGAGTTTGTTGATGACACTACCGTGGTTGAGTTAATAAAAATGATGGAGGATTTTGAGCAATTCCAGATCTATTTATACATATTGGGCAATTGTCACTGTGTGATACATTCCACTCGGTAAATAAATGCAAATTCCTTAGCCCTTTCTGCGGCTGGCTCCCAAGCTGACAAAATCACACAAGGCTATACTGTGGATGGGCTTAACAAAGATGTCTTCCCATAGTGCAGCACTAGGCCCAAAACCCGATGGTCTGTGTCCATGCACAAGGAATTAGACAGAAACAGCATATTACAATAGCATCATGGCTAGGGGCCATTGGGCAACAAGCCCTGAATTTGGTGGCAATGTTACTTCATTCGGTCACCATGAAATACCCTTCATTCCCATCTCTTGACCCCTGCCCTAGACATGCCAAACTGTGTCTCACAGTTAAAAATACCTATTGACACATATTTTGTCCATGATTATTTTCTACAGTGATGAGTTCCAAGGTTGGATTTATTGTTATATGCCCCAGGTGGCTCAGTTCCAGGCCGTGAGCCTTAGCTGTTGTGATATTGTTCAAGTGGCCCACCTCAAAATCTCCTTTCCCCCACAGAAGACAGGGAAGGTGGGCTTTGTAGCTGGCTTCTGTGGCTCATCTCTCCCCAGATTCCAAGGCCTTGTCTGCTGCTCTTTTCTCCAGGCTGCTCAAATCAGCAGCCCATACCTCTGGTCTCTCCCTGCTCACTGGTTCCAAGGTGGATTCTGAATCCTCTGGGGCCTGACTCCATGGAACACTTCAGGGAGCATTGCACTGCCTTGTAGGAATAGCTTCAGGGAGGTCCCAGTAAGGCAGGGAGACAGGAACACATGCTGTGTACACAGCTGCAGGAAAATATTAAATTCTGCTGTGAAAAATAATATAGTGGCAACTTGGAAAGAAGCCAAATTCTGTAGGGTCCATGGGGCTTTGACTGAGATGAATGAGGCTGTTCAGACCTCTCACACACGTTGATTCAGGCTCTATGCAGACTCAGGCGGGCAACATTCAATTTATGCTTGGGTGATGTTTTCAAGATTAACCCTTCTGGTTATGGAGATACGAACTTTTTAAAAAAAAATTAGAAGCTGAGTTTCTGGAGTACAAATCTATAAGGAAATGTTGAATTCAGCTAGTCTCACACAGGGCCCTGATTATTTTTGAAAATGATGTAGCTTGACTGGGAATATTTTGCTTGATTATCCATTTCCTCGCATCTTGTGCTGACATTTCTATCTCTGTAACATGAACGCAAAGTGAATGGAAAACTCCACCATGTAGATTGGTGGCATTTTCCACCCACTCTGTTTAAATGGCTATGAAAAATCAGGGTCATTGTGTCTAGCTCTGGTACAGTCACGTGAAGAAATGTGGTGAATATTGAAAAAATTCCCGAGAACGGTACTGCAAATAGTCAGAGAAATGACAGGATTGAAAGTTTTGAAGAAATAATTGGCCTAGAAAAAAGAGTTAAAGGCAACTGGACTGAGACATTTAAACCTAAGATGTGCACAACTCAGTCCTTCCTTTTGACCCTGCAATGTAATACACGGGCAAGGGTGCTTATTAAAAAGAAAGGTCAGTACACTTAAAAAGGAGAGCGAGAGAGTGAGCTCTTTTACACATCATACAATAAACCTGAAGAACTCATTGCTACTGTAAGTCAGATATTGAAATACGAGGGCTGAATTTTAATATGGGATAGATAACTTCATGACCCCCTAACCCATTTCTAGTTATTCAAGACAAGTTGAAGCATAAGAGTTGGAGATACGAAGGGCCCATTTGTAGATCTTCTCATGAGAGCCAGCAGGGTGAATAATTCATAACAAACTGTTTATTTCACAAATTCCATCTCTCTCTCGGGTTGTGAATGGCCTGTGATTCTGATTTTTTCAAGTTTGGTCATTATCCAAAATTAATTGCTGAATAATTCCAGTGAATAATACTTGGTCTCTGGGTCAAGAATGAGTGTTTTATTGAAAGTACTCTGATCAACTAAATTCAATCTGTTTTAATTGGACATATATGTCACCCAAAATGTTTCCACTGCTAATATTCAGAATTATGGTTGAAATTTTGCTTTCTGCAAATATCCTTCAATCTTCACTAACAATCTGACTCCAGAATCATCCTTACCAGTAAAAACATCCATTAGACTGTTCAAGTAAAGGTGATGCAAAAGAAATGTGAAAACACTCAAAGAGAGTTTGTTCTTTGAGGAATTGTGTGACCTAACTTCATTTCACGCCCCCACTAGCCCACCATACCTTTGGAAACATAGAGAAATTTGCCCAGAAGGAGTTGAAAACATCATGAGCTCAGCACCTGTGGTGGCAATGTAAACCCTTGGCGGTCATTATCGGAATGTTTTAACTTTTTTTATATCTCATATCTAATCCTCCTGAGTTTTTGTAATTTATCATGCTCATGTTATAATCTATTATTTGTGGCATATTTGCTGGAGATGGTCCAAAACCAATTCCACCTTTTTCCACACCCAAATACTTAGATTCATATTTGGGGCATTTTGGCCCTTGATCCAAATAGTGCTCAGTATTCACTCTCAGCAGAATTTGTTTTGGGGGTAGGCCAAGGGCAGGTTTTCTTGGCAATTCTCCCTTTGGGTTGGGATTTTCAAAATCACATTAGTGTTGGCCTTACTCCGCTCTGACTTCACTGGGAGCAGACTTAGACCAATACAGAACACGATTAAAAATCCACCCCTTTATTTGTAATTTCTCCAGCAATTCCTGTTGTGCCAGAGAGGCATATACCTTTGCCTTGCAGCAGAGGTATAGAAGAATCCATACAACAATTTATATTCAGATCCAGCTAAAATACAGGGCTAGACTTTGGGCTTGTGTTCACCATCTCCATTTTGGATGGAAATGCTCTCACAAGATTTTGGACCAACATGGTAGGAATTGTACAAAATGAGCTGTATTCCTGAGATTTTTGTTAAAGCCAAAGTAAAGAGGCCGCTTTTGTCCTTAACTGAAAGCTAAATATGGGCTGCTTCAGATCCAGTAATTCAAACCTGAGCCCTTTGTAAATTCATGGAGGTTTATATATGTAGTCCCAGTTCTACAGTCTCAAGTTGCAATACCCTGAAAAGAGCATGATGATTTCACCACAAGACCAAACAGGAGGAAAACCGGATAGGGATACTCCATTTTAAGCATCCAAGCTGGGCTTAAAAAGTGCATTGACTTTTGGTAGAAGTTTGGTGACTTATTTCTTAGGTGCCCTTTGGATATCGCACCTAAATATGTTTGTTATTAGACTCATAGCAAGAAAAGTTGCAAAACTCACTTATCTTTCTGATACAGCAGCTGAAGTCAGAGATTATGTTAAAAAGTTTGCACTAGTATGAAAGGATCTTTAAACTTTTATTTAAACTTAATGACCTTTATTGTACTGTATATGAAACTTCCACTTATTCCAAAATAAACACTCAGGAAGACGGGGGGAGGGATAGCTCAGTGGTTTGAGCATTGGCCTGCTAAACCCAGGGTTGTGAGTTCAATCCTCGAGGGGGCCATTTAGGGATCTGGGGCAAAAATTGGGGATTGGTCCTGCTTTGAGCAGGGGGTTGGACTAGATGACCTCCTGAGGTCCCTTCCAACCCTGATATTCTATGATTCTATGGCTAAGTTGGTACCATAGACTGGCTGACCCATTCCATCCTGTTTAACCTGACACCCACAAAAACAATAAACAGAAATCAAACAATTACATTCATGGGAAGGTGTGATAGGAAAGTTGAGAAAGAGCACAAAAGAGTATTTGAATAGGAAAAAAGTATGATGACATGCTAAATTAATTTCAATTTTCATACTTTTATCTCTTAATTATAGCATGGCCCTCGGAAAATAACTCACCTGGAGATGCTGTTTGTCTCTTGTGCCGATGAAAATGCTGAGCTTTGCATGTGAAAAAAACTCTGATTTGTATGTAAAGTACAAAGTGCATGCTGTTATGAAATTATTGATACTAAAAATAAATGAGCAGTTACCAAGGGGAAAAGGCTAGTTCATGAAAAAAAAAAAAGAGGCAGAGGTGTTGCCCATCCAACCTTGTTCAGAAGAGTTTAAATAAGAAATTACATCCTCCTTCCCCCCCCCCCCCATCAAGCTCATGACCACACCATCGTCTTACTCCTTGTCCCACACTGATCCCCTCATAGCCTCTGGCTTTCTCTCCCCCACCCCCAGCCTCTGCTATGTTTGGAGCCCCACCTCTTCTCCATCCTTCAATGCCACCGCTTGGGTATCACAGGTACAAACACATTAACACAGTTGGGGTGGGGTGGCCAGCAAGGAGAGCTATTGAGATCTGTGTTCATGAGGAGATGTCTGCAGGGCAGTAGAAGGTTGGGTTGGATGCACCTGCTTTCAGGTGTATGTGCCTATGGAGAGATTGGTTGGTCACTCACTGAATGGTAATAAATTTGTATGGAAGGAGTCAGGGCCTTTTACATGTTCCTGAAACAAAAGGAGAAGCCAGCAAGTTATTGGAAAGATGGGAAGGCTGAAAGGTTTGCTTTGGATAAGAATCCCAGACAGTGGATGCTAATGTAGTCCATCTGAACACTCATGGGTGCTCTTTGGATAAGTCTACACTTTACTCTAAGTCCAGGTTCTGATTCAGGTTTGAACCTATACCCCCTTCCATCCATACCTAAATCAGTCTGACTTGGGTGAGCAAGAATTCAGAACTGGGGTCCTAGGAGCCTGCTTGGGTGGGGCGGCGGGGGGAGGGAAGTGTCAGAGCCTGAGTGCCACTGAGACTTGGACCCAAGCCCTGTCCTGTTGCAGTGTGGATGCAGCTCAAGCTGCAGACCCAAGTCAGAAAGTCTTAGCAGGCCTGCGAGACTCCAGCCAGCAATGGCAAGCCCAGGTTTACAGAGCCATGTGGATGCTCATGTGCAGCTATGGCAACACTGAGTCAACAAGCCCGAGTCCCACAGACTCAGGTTTACAAAGCAGCGCAGGCATTCTCTTTGAGACTAGGGCTGGCCACGGCATGGCTTTGCCCTCTACACTCTTCCAATGGAAAGAGTAGGGGCCAGCAGTAGCAGGGCCCTCACTCAGCACTTTTGCTCCCTGATTGCAAAGATGGCTGGGGGCGTCTGACTCCAAGATTAGCTACAGAGTTGGCTGGAAGATGTGCCAGCATGGTACTTACCAGAGCTACTCCTAGATAGCATATGGAACCACTGGGAGCAGGACTCATCAACTCCCTGTTGCGTGGTTAACCAGAGGTACAGTATGGAAGGTGTGTCTGGAGGTATTGACAGAGCCAACTTTATTATGAAATTTCCAATACTTCCTGCTTTCAGGCATCCTATCAGAGAGCAGATATGATGCTGTGCAACATAGTGATTAAAAACTAGTTAATCATCCAAATGAACTGTCCATAAACAACCCATAGGCTGGAAATTATTTGTCCAAACTGTTGCATGAAGCTTTTAAAATAATGAAGAAATTAGAAGAAAATCAGGAGCAATTTGTGAGCCACTCAGTAGTGGATAGTGTGGCCACCTTTAATTACTGAAGGTGCTTTGTGCAGAAGGTGATAATGTCTTTCTATAGGTACTGGGACTACCTTCAGCAACCATTTAGCTGGTTTCCATAGCAACCTAACAGTAACCTAACAAAACTCTTATTTAAAGCTCTTAATACATTTTTATGTGTCAATTCCTGCATTTCATATTGGTAAGATATTTGTTCATTTCTTTGAAGAGGATGATACTTAGATTGGTGAAATGTCAGGAATAATTAGGCCAAACAATGGAGTAAATCCTCACAGATATATTGACAACTAATGGAAGCTGAGAATTAAACTCCATTCTCTTTATTTTGTTCTTAAAGTATGAAGGTACCATCCATTTTTGCAGCTCCTGAGGGAAAAGTATTAAAGAATACATATTTTAGCCATGACACTTCTTTAGCTGCATGCACATATCCAATGTAAATTACCAGAATCAAATACAAAAGTGATATAATGGATAATAAGGGAGGAAATGTAACACAATAAAAGGAACTGCAGTTAAATCTGATTTAAAAGGGCCCCACTGTCTAGAACTTTAGAGTAGAGATTTGACCTCTAAACCTCCTTAGAGTTTTGGGTTGTTGGGGTTTTCTTTTAAACCGATTACTAGAAACTGTGGCTGTTCGAACAAGGTCAAAGCTAACAATATTGATAATGTCGGGGCACAAACAAGGAAAGCAACTAATTCTGAGTGGTTGACTTTGCAATTCTTTCAATGTTGTTTTTTTCTGGCTATAAGACTAAAAACAATGGTGGGAAGATTTTTGGTGGTTTGTTTGTTTTATCTTCTAAATAGGTATTACAAACTACCGGGAGTTGAAATAAAATTAAAACTCAGGAAAGTAACTTACAGGAGATGAAGGGAAACCTTTCCTGGGAAACCCATAATGTAACCATATTTTCCAAACTTATTTTTTTTTCTCTTTATTTTTTAAAACCCCCCAAATTAAACAAATATATTTGGAAAGATTGTAAAATGTGCATTATTTACCAGAGACCCCTGTGAAATTATTTTATATAGTGAACAGGCAGAGAAATTCATGGAAATGTTCGTGTTTGTGTTCAAATATCAAATATCAAGATGCATTATTTAAATCCATATTATTCTCTGAATATTATTTACCCAGGAAACAGCGGGAACTCTTCCTTTGTTATACTGTCTTTGCAGATCCCCACACTAGGTTTTGCGTGCTCTGTCATGTGACCACGGAATCCTTCCAAAATTCTAAAGCGTCACCAGTACATTCCGTAGACCAAACTTTCTGGAACTAAGGATACAAAATCCACCACCTTCTAATCATTCTCTGTTCCCTATTTCCACCAGCCATTGTAGACACATATTGGTACCATCTTGTCTACAACTGGGTGAGTAGTAGGCTTCAGACAGGTTTTGTTGTTCTTTTTTTTTTCTATTACTGTTTTAGGTTTTACAATCTGACTACAGCTGTACAGAAAATGATAATTATTTTCCACAAAAATACTTTGAAGGGAAAATATGGAAAATTACCTTTATTCCCCCCCCCCCATTTTTCTCCTAAGTTTCTAGTGGAAAATTTCTCTCTATATATAATTATACTACTGAAAATTCTTCAGATTTGGAAAACCAAAACAAATATTTTTGGTTTTTCATCAAAAATGGATAATTTTGAAATAAATGACAATTTTCCATTAAACTATTCATAAAGGCCATTTTTCTTTGACAAAAAAATTCAAATGAAAATGTTGACTGGCTCTAGTGGTAAGCAGCTGCTGGTGATAGAGATTAAAGTTTTTTATTTGTTGTACTTTTCAGCTGTTGTCTACAAAGCACTTGTGGACACCAAAAGGAAAACGGGATCTTAGAGGTGTTCGTGCCTCTCCTAAAATTTCAGTTTTGGACCAGCATCCTCACTGCTTGAGCAAAGGGTACTTGTGGAAGGGCTGTGCTGTGTGAAGTCAATGGGGTTACACTGGTAAGCTAGAGAGAAGAATTTGGAGAGAGTTTATGTCAAACGGTTGATGGTTAAAATGCAAGTAAACCCCTGGAATTAGCACTTTCATATAGAATGAGGTTTTAGGCTTTATTGTTAGTCTCACACAATGGGTTTTCATGTCTCTCTTCAAATACCTTAAATTATCCCACATGCACCTCTGAGACGCCATTGACTTCAATACAGCTGAATGACTCACATGAGTAAGGTGTTCATAATTTGTCC
This sequence comes from Caretta caretta, assembly GCF_965140235.1. NCBI lineage: Eukaryota > Metazoa > Chordata > Testudines > Cheloniidae > Caretta > Caretta caretta. The sequence goes on from NC_134209.1 coordinate 14,893,458, forward strand.
AGTAAATTGCTGTATAGGGATAGACTATTGAACCTGCTAGATAGTTGGTATTCTTCATCTGACAGAGGCCTATACAAAATGCATAGGAAGAGAGCAAAGATCTCACCTTTCTGTTATGTCTCAAGCCAGTTGTATAATATTATTCCTTCAGGGGAAAATACGGCCTTATTAGGACAACTAACGGAGCTAATGTTATATCTTGAAACATGCATTTTTATAATCCTTTTAAATATTCCAACTAACTGTGGGACTTAAGGGTGTATTATGCCTTGTGTGGGTCTTCTGCCCAGGGGTGAATTATGCCACATGGATCTGATCTTTTTGATTCTTGCTAAATTCTTTGCCTTTATCTGAGTGGTGCACAGATTACTGTTGTTCACTGACTCTCATAGTTGCACTTTAATTTGATGCAAATTCTGATGTGCGGGATCTGTGTCTTGTTGTCAAGAGAAAATGGGGACCCACAGCACATGAGTGGTTTCATACAATATTATCATTTATAAATATAAAGGCTTTGCAGTTCACTGGAGACAGAAGGACATTAAGGTGGTGATGGATGCCTTAAAGCCACATATTTAGTAATTGTAGTTCATTTGAATGTGCTCGTTTTCAGGCATAATAGACAAGATTTGGGTTGGTTTTTTTTTCAGCTGAGCAGAATGCTTGTTTGGTTCTGAACTCCCAGAATATCTTCTTTGCTTTGTCTGGAAGAGGTACTGCTAGACCTGAATGGCTGTGGTGAAAGGGGAAAAACATTCCATTTGTATAGAGTACAGCTGGTAGGGGGTACTTTGTGGATTATCCTAATATCAAAGGGACAGATCTTACCTCCCCCTTCAACAACGTGCCCCTTAAACATGCATGAAAGGCCCCTAAAATAGCAGACCTGACATAGTTGGAGAGAGCGACCTAGGACCTTCTACTCCATCACAATGTAATGCCTTTCATTGGTTCTCTCCATAGCCCCTAGTTGGGTTGGGATGGGACAGAGGGAGTCAAGGGAGGCACATCCACCAGGTTATTATTGATTTCTAGTAGAGCAGTAGCACCTCGAGGCCCCAGCTGTGCTAGGTGCTGTACAAATACATAGCAAGAGATAGTTCCTGATCCCAACAGCTTGCAGTCCAAACCCCAAGATGAATGAAGGGAGGGAGAAAGGAAGCACTATCCCTATTTTACAGATGGAGAACTTTGTGACTTGCCAAGTGTTAAAGGATGGCTGGCTTCTTTAAGGGGAAACGGGGCCTCAGGCCCCCAAATCAGCTCACCTTACTCCTCTCCCACCCCGTGGGTCATAATGAGCAAGGAAGTGAGGTCATGTGATTAGTTTAGGCCCGGGCTAGGGATATAAGAGGGGAGGGATAGACTCCTGGTGTAGTGAGCTTGACTGGGAGTCTAACACTCTGGCTTGGAGGGCCAGGCAGGAGAGAATCCTGGAAAGCTACAGCTGGCATGAGGAAGTGCCTGTAGGGAATAAAGGGGCTGTTTGAACTGAACCCAGCTCTGGGAAGGAAGGCTGGGGACTCCCAATTCAAGGAGAGAAACTGAACTGGGTTGGGGCTTGGAGGGCCAGTGTGCAGAAGGACAAAATAAATTGGACCCCAGGTGGGGAGGGGTTTTTGTTTTGTTTTAATTAAAGTTTTAGTGATTTTTTTCCAATACAAATATTACAATATACAAAGAAGAAAACAAAACCAAAGGAGATTATAAACTTATAATGACCAAGTGTACCAAAGAGCATAGTGTTAACATTCATATTAAAAAACTTTAATATGCAACTATAAAAAACTTCTTAAAATGAATTTAGAATCTGCCCTTCTACAGCTAGCAGGGGACACCTGAGCCTCTGGGGAAAATTAACATAGTTAAGATGAATGTCTTACCTAGATGATTGTACGTTTTGTGTGCTACCTGTCATCATCTTGTCATCATATTTTAGAAGATTTAATAACACTTTTAAGACATTTTATGTGAAGCCTGGGGCATTGTCCCAGGCATCTTGGAGGAATCTCTGGCTCCCCATTCATAGGGGTGATTTCAGACTCTCAGACTTTTAGAACAATTATGTTGCCTCATTTGTATCAATAAAGACACATGCAAAGCACTTAGGGAGGAAAAATCAAGCACACAACTGCAAAATGGGGAACACATGGCTAAAGCGGTAGTACTGCTGAAAAGGATCTAGGGGTTATAGTGGATCACAAATTGAATATGAGTCAACCATGTGATGTAGCTGTGAAAAAGGCTAATATCATTCTGGGGCGTATTAACAGGAGCATCTTAGGTAAGAAATGGGAGGTACTTGTCCCTCTCAGCACTGGTGAGGCCTCATCTGGAATACTGACTCCAGTTCTGGTTGCCACACTTTAGGAAAGATGTGAATCAATTGGAGAGATTCCAGAGAGCAACAAAAATGATAAAAGGTCTAGAAAACCTGCCCTATGAGGAAAGTTAAAAACAATTGGGCATGTTTAGTCTAGAGAAGACTAAGACTGGGGCTGGGGGGGAGGGTTGCGGGGGGACTGGTAACAGTTTTCAGCTATATCAAGGGCTGTTACAAAGGTGACAGTGATCAATTGTTCTCCATGTCCACTGAAGGTAGTATATGAAGTAATGGGCTTAATCTGCCACAAAGGAGATTATGCTAGCTATTAGAAAATACTTTCTCACTATTAGGGTAGTTAAGCTCTGGAACAGGCATCCAAGGAAGGTTGTGGAATCCCCATCACTGGAAGTTTCTAAGAACAGGTTGGACACACACCTGTCAGGGATGGTCTAGATTTACTTAGTCCTGCCTTAGCACTGGGGAATGGACTTGATGACTTCTTGAGGTCTCTTCCAGCCCTACACGTCTACGATTCTACGTTCCAGGCCTCTCCCTGTTCCAGCCCATGAACGATAAGACCCTTTCATAGGTGGGGATCAAAAGAGAATTAATTCCCTTGTTGGGCACATGTTTTAATTACTGTTACTGCTGGACACTTACGGGGCCTGTGTGAAAGGAGAATCTAAGGTAGGGCACTGCAGAGCCACCCCAGGCTGCTAGCAAGCGTTAGAGAGATGGACGACCCTGTTACAACCCGCATCCCATAGGAAGGCCACAGCGGAGCTGGGTGGAACCCAGAGGAGTGACAGTGCAGTGCCTGCAGCACAAGATGATCATGTCCACAACTATCTGGCCAACCCCCTCCCCGATGCAGGCAGGGTCGGGGGAGGGGCCTAATAGCTGTTACAACAGACCATATTAGCAGAACTAGCAAAATGGTGCCGCCAGATTATGTTCTGCAGTGGGATTCTGGTTCCCTCCCATTCTGTTTTACTCAAGCTTTGTGCAGGGCTCTCGGCATTGTCCCAATGTTGTGAATTGGCACCTGCTTGTGTTTCTTTTTACCAATGCGTGCACTGGGAATTTTTCTAGAGTAAAGTGTCATTACAGCTGATGATGATTTATTGTTCTAACCCTGGCAAGAGAACAACTGAAAACCATGGGCTCCAAAGCACATGGAAATGTGCTTTCCCTGGAATTGTTTCCTTCCATGCAACAGCGTCTCAGCACAACAAAAGGGACACTGTGCAAAAGAAACGGCAAATAAATAAAAGGTTTCCTGTCGGTTTTTGCATAGTGCCTGCTCTTTATGGTGGACTCGTGTAATTAAATATCTCAAATCACTGGGGCTATGGCACCCAAGCATATGAATAAAACATAACCCTGAGTGAAGTAATTCTTCTGTGAAAGTACGAGAGTATAAAAGATAAATTGCAGTACGGGGCCAATTACTTCATTCACATTATTTCACCCAGTTGTGAAGCCCCCTGTGTATTCCAGATTAATTGAATATTTACATCCTTAATTAGAGCCACTATTAGGGAGATTAAATGGAAATGATTTTCACAAAGGACAATGCCATGTAAACCTGCTTTTGAAACCTCCCTCTTATTCCTGACCTGAGGGCAGCAGAGGACCGGGAGATAAATACATATATAATCCATATGCTATCAGTGATACACATAGGGGACAAGATGGCATGGTGTAAATGTATCAGTGCCATGAGGGTGGGGTGCAAGAGACTTCCTAGGGTGAGGAGGCACTGGGTCCCATACCCTCTCGATACTGGCTTGCAAATCTGTCCCAGCAGAGAGGGGAGTGCATGCCGCATCCTTTAGAAGGAGGCTATCCAGAAGTTCCCCTGCAGCATGCCCTTCTGCACCAATCATATTGCAGGTCATGGCTTAAAATTGAGAGACCGACCCATTCTATAGGACAATGGCAGTTTTATCCTCCCTGCTCAGTGAGGGAATGAGCCAGAATCCCTTCTCCCTTCTGACCTAGAGGAGCTCTCAAGGAAGCCGTGGTGTTGACTATCAGGATTTTATCATGAAATCCTGCACTATTTGGTGTTTTTCTTAAAGCTCCCAGCTCCTGGAGTCCAATGAGAATTGTAGGTTTCATTTCTTTTTTAAAAAAGTAAGCTTCTAGCCCTCATAGTTGTGGAGAAAAAGCTTGAAAAGGTGACCCAAGTGCCCCCTAAAGACTCCAAAAATAGGACCCAAAGAAAAGGGACTCAACATTTATTACTTTGAAAATACCATGATTTTGAGGGGACCTCTCTCCTGATGGTTCAATGTTTGGGCTTGGTGAGATGGGGAATAGACTGCTGATTCTGCAGTTTAAGTCCACAAGGTCTGTTTTCCAATGTTGCACAGAAAGGCTAAATAAACAGGCGTAAGATACAGTTGTATTTTGGCCCATCCCCATGTGCCTGCAGGTAATTTTAAGCACATTTGCAGCTGTGAGTCCTACACGCAGAACCTGTTGTGTCCTAACCCACAGTAAAGAAGTAGGCCTCTCCTGTCATAGAATCATAGAATCATAGAATCATAGAATATCAGGGTTGGAAGGGACCCCAGAAGGTCATCTAGTCCAACCCCCTGCTCAAAGCAGGACCAATTCCCAGTTAAATCATCCCAGCCAGGGCTTTGTCAAGCCTGACCTTAAAAACCTCTAAGGAAGGAGATTCTACCACCTCCCTAGGTAACGCATTCCAGTGTTTCACCACCCTCTTAGTGAAAAAGTTTTTCCTAATATCCAATCTAAACCTCCCCCACTGCAACTTGAGACCATTACTCCTTGTTCTGTCATCTGCTACAATTGAGAACAGTCTAGAGCCATCCTCTTTGGAACCCCCTTTTAGGTAGTTGAAAGCAGCTATCAAATCCCCCCTCATTCTTCTTTTCTGCAGGCTAAACAATCCCAGCTCCCTCAGCCTCTCCTCATAACTCATGTGTTCCAGTCCCCTAATCATTTTTGTTGCCCTTTGCTGGACTCTCTCCAATTTATCCACATCCTTCTTGAAGTGTGGGGCCCAAAACTGGACACAGTACTCCAGATGAGGCCTCACCAATGTCGAATAGAGGGGAATGATCACGTCCCTCGATCTGCTCGCTATGCCCCTACTTATACATCCCAAAATGCCATTGGCCTTCTTGGCAACAAGGGCACACTGCTGACTCATATCCAGCTTCTCGTCCACTGTCACCCCTGTCCTCACTGAACTGTGAAGGCTGGGGCTAAGAACTAATGAAAACCTCCCAGAGAAACTTCTCTCTGCAATAGCACTTCTCAGCTTGAAAATATTTTCATTTTCTTCTTTTCCATTGAACGTGTTGTGTATTAGGTCTATCTTCATCACATGATATTAGCTCAATAAGAAGGAACAAGGAAAAATAGCCCAACAGACCAAAACTCAGGTGGGCATCATGTCTTGCAGAATGATTTACTTTCACTCTGGCTGAGTTGCACAACAAGCAGGGTCATCTCCTCTAAAACTGCTTTGCCTCTGCAATTTATTTGTGGGGGTTAGAGCAGGCTGTGAACTACTAGCTTTATTTGGGTTTGGGGGCTAGCTTTACTATTTAGTGAATAAGGCATATTTGTTTTCAGGTGGAGTCTAATTCCATTTATTTAGTTGTGTAAGGACTGCATTGTATTCAGACAGATTTGTGTTCAAGAACAAAATAACCGGACATTTGTTTGCGTATGTGCACTGTTGAAACTGATTGAAAGGGAGGGGAAAGGGAGAAGAACACCACCTGGAAGATTGATCCAGAGGTATAGTTTTAAAGCACTGCTACTGCTCACAAACTTGGTTTCTTGCTTCTCAATAACTAGGGGGATCAGGAGGCTAAATCATCGTATTCTGGTTTGAAAATGTACTCCAATAGAGCACACTAATAAAAATCCAGTTTCTCTCAATTGCCCTAGTCAGGCCAGAAATGGCAGCTCTGAATTCCTAGTGACTTTGAGAACAGTATTACTGTTAACACATGTTACAAGGGAATGTGAGCAAGTTCCCACATGTCAGCACAAATTATCTCACCCTGATAACCCCAGCTGTCGGCAAGGGCACATTAGATCAGCTAAGAAAATAACATGCATCTCGGCTGCGCTTTCCTTTCCCCACCTCACCCCGCCAATGAATATGGAGAGTGGTAACGCAGACGCCAGTGAATAACCCAGGGTATCAGCTCCTCAGCTGGAATAAACCAGCACAGCTAACAGAGCTCTGCAGATTTACACAAGTACAGAGTCTGGCTTGGCATAGCAAATTGTCTTGGAAAAGGGCTTCACTACACTTGGTCACAATTTTAGATTTACATTTAAAATAAATAAATAAAAACTCACTTTTTTTGTTAAAAAGGATTTTCAGGGCAAAGTGTTTGGTTCTCATTGGGGAAAAAAGAAAGAGAGGTTTTTGGTTGCTGGAAGCCAAAATTTTCCATTTTTGGCCAGAATGTTGCCATTTTCAGTATCTTTCAACAGAAACCCAAAAACGTCTGCAGAATAACCATTCATTTTCATCTCAGTTTTTTGTTGTTGTTTTTTGCAGGATTAAAAAACAGTTTCTACATTTCATATTGTTCTTACTGGTTCTACATTTCATATTTTGACATGCCAGTCCAAGGTTTTCTTGCTACACTTTTAAATTACAAGGCAGAGCTTGGGAGTTTCTTTAACATTTTGCCTACCACTGTTTTAATACATAAGGCCCTGTGTATCATATTTATGCATCCAAATAAATGGTCACACAATCTACTTTGTCTAGTTGCTAAATAAGGGCCCAGTACAGCAAAGCACTTAAGCACAACTAAGGATAAACATTTGTGTATTCCCACTGAAGTCTGAGGGGCAAACCACATGCTTAAAATTAAAGCACATGCTTGTGGTTTAGGATGGATTGGAGCCTGAATTTCTCTCTGTGCCACCCAAATCATGAACATATTCAGACACCATTTTGCTTTTCAAGATCTTACTTTGTTCTGTGGTTTCCTTAGAGGGAAAATTCAGTGGAATTCTTAAAATGTGCACATAAAATGAAGCCAGATTCACGGGTACAATCCAGCTGCTTTGCACCACAATGGCAATGCAAAGCAATATAAATCTAGCTTAGTGGGAGAGTTAAACAAGGTTCACTGCTGCTTTGCATTGCCAGAGCTGTGCAAACCTTCTGGAGCATACTGGGCCTTCCGAGGGAACAGCAAGATGGAGGTCCTTCCAGACTGAGGACCATGTCAAGGATAAGAGTGACTGTCAACCTCTGGGACCATCCCTCAGAGGAATGTGGAGTCCTCTGCTGAGTTTCACCATCCAGCTCCCAAATGGATGCAAAGCAAAGTCAGTAAGGACTACATTCTGATGAACAGAGAGCATCTACGCCTCACCTATCGCATCAGCATGGTACACAGGCAGAACGCTACTTGTTAGCTCTACCTGAGCACAAGAGAGGCAGATGATGTGAGGGAGATTCCCATACCTGAGCCATTCCTTTTTAGGTTACAAATCTGAGGAACCATCCCAGACTGGGGTTCAATACAGGAGTTTTTGGAATAAATTGATAAATTAAACCGTAATAATGACAGGTTGCAGAGTAACAGCCATGTTAGTCTGTATCACAAAAAGAAAAGGAGTACTTGTGGCACCTTAGAGACAAACCAATTTATTTGAGCATAAGCTTTCGTGAGCTACAGCTCACTTCATTGGATGCTGTAGCTCAGGAAAGCTTATGCTCAAATAAATTGGTTAGTCTCTAAGGTGCCACAAGTACTCCTTTTCTTTCAACAGTAATAAGTCACCAAGACCATATGGTATTCATGCAAGAATTCAGAAGGAACTCAAATGTGAAATTGAAGAACTGCTAACTGTGGTATGTAACTTGTCATTTATATCAGCCTCGGTATCAGATGACTGGCAGATAGGTAATGTAACACTGATTTTTAAAAAGTTTCCAGAGGCGATCCTGGCAATTACAGGCCAGTAAACCTAACTTTGGTACCAGGCAAACTGATTGAAACTACAATACAGAACAGACTTATCAGACACAAAGATTAAAAAGATATGTTGGGAAATAGTCAAACCATCTTTTGTAAAGGGCAATCATTCCTCGTCAATCTATTAGAATTCTTTGAGGGTGCAAACATGTTGAAAAGAGTTATACAGTGGATATAGTCTACTTGGACTTTTAGAAAGTCTTTGACAAGGTCCACACATGAAAGGCTCCTAAGGATAAACGGAAAGGTCCTCTCATGGATCAGTAACTGCTTAGAAGATAGGGGGAAAAGGGAAGGAATAAATGGCCAGCTTTCACAATGGAAAAAGATAAAAAGTGGCATCCCGCAAGGATCTCTACTGGGATTTGTGCAGTTCAACATATTAATAAATGATCTGGAAAAAGGGGTAAACAGGTAGCAAAGTTTGCAGATTATACAAAATTACTCAAGATAGTTAAATTCAAAACTGACTGAGAAGTGTTACAAAGGGATCTCACTAAATTGAGTGACTGGGCAACAAAATGGCAGATGAAATTTAATGTTGATAAGTGCACAGTAATGCACATAGGAAAAAATAATCGCAACTATGTATAAAAAAAGATGGGGTCTAAATTAGCTGTTATCACTCAAGAAGGAGATATTGAAGTCATTGTGGGTAGTACTCTGAAAACATCTGCTCAATATGGAGCAGCAGTCAAAAAATCTATTAGAACACTAGGAACCATTAGGAAAGGGATAGATAATGAAACAGAAAATATCATAATGCCCCCTATAAGTTCATGGTACACTCAAATCTTGAATACTGTGTGCAGTTCTGGTCACCCCATCTCAAAAAAGATATATTAGAGTGGGGCAAGATACAGAGAAAGGCAGCAAAAATTATTTGGAGTATGGAACAGCTTCTGTATGAGGAGCCATTAAAAAGACAGTAACTGTTCAGCTTAGAAAAGAGACAATTAAGGAGGGATATGATAGAGGTCTATAAAATCATGAATGGTGTGAAAAAGTGGATAGGAAAGTGGTATTTACTCCTTCACATAACACAAGAACTAGAGGTCACACAATGAAATTAATAGGCAGTAGGTTGAAAACAAACAAAAGGAAAACATTCCTCACCTGATGCACAGTCAACCTGTGGAATTTGTTACCAGGAAATGTTGTAGAGGTCAAAATTATAACTGAGTTTAAAAAAGAATTAAATAAGTTCATGGAGCATGGGTCCATCAATGGCTATTAGCCAAGTTGGTCAGATATGCAAGTCGATGCTCTGGGTGTCCCTAAAGTCGGACTCCCACAAGCTGGGACAGGACAACAGGGGATGGGTCACTCAATAAATGCTCTGTTCTGTTCATTCCCTCTGAAGCATCTGGCATTAGCCACTATCTGAAGACAGGATAGACCTTTGGTCAGACTCCATATGGCCATTCTTATGCTCTAATGGAGATGGTCAGGGATTTGTGTATGAAATGTGTTTTGGATATAAAATGTTGATTCATCAAAATGGAAACTGTTCACAGGAAAGAGTTGCTTTTTGCTTTTTTTTTTTTTTTTCATTAAAAAAATTGGGGGAGGAAATGTTGGGAAATTTCCAAAATGAAAAATATTGCTTTTCCAGTTCAAAACAACATTGTTTAGAAATGTAAGATAATTAGAGTAAAAAATTAAATTAAATTAAATTAAATGTGGCCAAAATTGAGACAAAATTTTCACAATTATCAAAATGAAACATTTTGATTGACCCAGAATGGTGGTTCTGGGGATGCTTGTTTATTTGTTTTAATTTTCAGTTCACGAAAGCTTTTAAGAGTTCAACTTTTTGGCCTCAAACTGGGGTAGGAAAATCGTTCAATGTCTCAAATTTTCCTCAGGATGGGAAAACTGTTTCCCACCCTGCTCTAGTTTTTAGCACACATACAGTGTATCCAGCCCTAGCACATTGTGGGACTTTGGCCTTCTATAGTGGTCTGACTACGTAAGAGACAAGAGCCTATTACTCCTAGTAGCTAGAGAAGTTGCTCCTTTAATTCAGGAGATAATGGCTCATACTTTTCCTAGTTAAGATTGCTGGTTCAGACTCTACTGACAAGCTAGGCAGGGATGATTATAGTAGCACTTTATGTCTCCATATGATTATCATAGCATCACGGGGGAACTGCAACTCTACACTCCACTTGTGCTCTTCACTGAAACAAAGACATGAATTGTCCCCAAATGTTCATCTACCAGCTTTGCAAATCAAGTAAGTGGCAGAGAAGGTGGGAGAGGTAGATCTGAGGATATAGGGTAGGAGGAGAGAGAAAAGGAAATACAGCTGATCATAGAAATTCGGGGTTGGAAGGGACCTCAGGAGGTCATCTCATCCAACCCCCTGCTCAAAGCAGGACCAATCCCCAACTAAATCATCCCAGCCAGGGCTTTGTCAAGCCTAACCTTAAAAACCTCTAAGGAAGGAGATTCCACCACCGCCCTAGGTAATGCATTCCAGTGCTTCACCACCCTCCTAGTGAAAAAGTTTTTCCTAATATCCAACCTAAACCTCCCCCACTGCAACTTGAGACCATTACTCGTTGTTCTGTCATCTGCTACCACTGGGAACAGTCTAGATCCATCCTCTTCGGAACCCCCTGTCAGGAAGTTGAAAGCAGCTATCAAATCCCCTCTCATTCTTCTCTTTTGCAGACTAAACAATCCCAGTTCCCTCAGCCTCTCCTCATAAGTCATGTTTTCCAGTCCCCTAATCATTTTTATTGTCCTCTGCTGGACTTTTCCCAATTTTTCCACATCCTTCTTGTAGTGTGGGGCCCAAAACTGGACACAGTAGTCCAGATGAGGCCTCACCAATGTCGAATAGAGAGGAACAATCACGTCCCTCGATCTGCTGGCATTCCCCCTACTTATACAGCCCAAAATGTCGTTAGCCTTCTTGGCAACAAGGGCACACTGTTGACTCGTATCCAGCTTCTCGTCCACTGTAACCCGTAGGTCCTTTTCTGCAGAACTGCTGCCTAGCCACTTGGTCCCTAGTCTGTAGCGGTGCATGGGATTCTTCCATCCTAATTGCAGGACTCTGAACTTGTCCTTGTTGAACCTCACCAGATTTCTTTTGGCCCAATCCTCTAATTTGTCTAGGGCCCTCTGTATCCTATCCCTACCCTTCAGCGTATCTACTCCTCCTCTTAGTTTAGTGTCATCTGCAAACTTGTTGAGGGTGCAATCCATACAATCCTCCAGATCATTAATGAAAATCTTGAACAAAACCGGCCCAAGGACCGACCCTTGGGGCACTCCGCTTGATACCGGCTGCCAACTAGATATGGAGCCATTGATAACTACCCGTTGAGCCTGACGATCTAGCCAGCTTTCTATCCACCTTATCGTCCATTCATCCAGCCCATACCTCTTTAACTGTTGGCAAGCATACTGTGGGAGACCATATCAAAAGCGTTGCTAAAGTCAAGGAATAACACGTCCACTGCTTTCCCTTCATCCACGGAGCCAGTTATCTCATCATGGAAGGCAATTAGATTAGTCAGGCATGACTTGCCCTTGATGAATCCATGCTGACTGTTCCTGATCACTTTCCTCTCCTCTAAGTGCTTCAGAATTGATTCCTTGAGGACATGCTCCATGATTTTTCCAGGGACTGAGGCATCTTCCAATCTGCCCTGGAGGAAAATTCCTTCCCCAAACATGGCGATCAGCTGAACCCTGAGCATATGGGCAAGATTCACCATCCAGATACCCAGGAAAGAATTCTCTGTAGTAACTCAGATCCCACCCCATCTAACGTTCCATCACAGGTCATTGGGCCTATTTACCATGAATAGTTAAAGATCAATTAATTGCCAAAATCATGTTATCCCATCGTACCTTTTCCTCCATAAACTTATCGAGTTTAATCTTGAAGCCAGATAGGTTTTTTGCCCCCACTGCTTCCCTTGGAAGGCTGTTCCAGAACTTCACTCCTCCGATGGTTAGAAACCTTCATCTGATTTCAAATCTAAACTTCCTGATGGCCAGTTTATATCCATTTGTTCTTGTGTCCACATTGGAACTGAGCTTAAATAATTCCTCTCCCTCCCTGGTATTTATGCCTCTGATATATTTATAGAGAGCAATCATATCTCCCCTCAGTCTTCTTTTAGGCTAAACAAGCCAAGCTCCTTGAGTCTCCCTTCATAAGACTGGTTTTCCATTCCTTGGATCATCCTAGTTCCTGTTCCAGTTTGAATTCATCCTTGTTAAACAAGGGAGACCAGAACTGCACACAATATTCCAGATGAGATCTCACCAGTGCCTTGTATAATGATACTAACACCTCCTTATCTCTACTGGAAATACCTTGCCTGATGCATCCCAAGACCACATTAGCTTTTTTCACTGCCATATCACATTGGCAGCTCATTGTCATCCTGTGATCAACCAATACTCTGAGGTCCTTCTGCTCCTCCATTACTTCTAATTGATGCGTCCCCAGTTTATAACTAAAATTCTTGTTATTAATCCCTAAATGTATGACCTTGCACTTTTCACTATTAAATTTCATCCTATTACTATTACTCCAGTTTACAAGGTCATCCAGATCCTCCTGTATGATAGTCCTTCTCTAAATTGGCAATACCTCCCAGCTTTGTATCATCCGCAAACTTTATTAGCACATTTCCACTTTTTGTGCAAAGGTCAGTAATAAAAAGATTGAATAAGATTGGTCCCAGAACCGATCCCTGAGGAACTCCACTGGTAACTTCCCTCCAGCCTGACAGTTCACCTTTCAGTAGGACCCATTGTAGTCTCCCCTTTAACCAATTCCTTATCCACCTTTCAATTTTCATATTGATCCCCATCTTTTCCAATTTAGCTAATAATTTCCCATGTGGCACTGTATCAAACGCCTTCCTGAAATCTAGGTAAATTAGATCCACTGTGTTTCCTTCGCCTAAAAAATCTGTTACTTTCTCAAAGAAGGAGATCAGGTTGGTTTGGCACGATCTACCTTTTGTAAAACCATGTTGTATTTTGTCCCAGTTACCATGGACCTCGATGTCCTCAACTACTTTCTCCTTCAATTTTTTTTCCAAGACCTTGCATACGACAGATGTCAAACTAACAGGCCTGTAGTTACTCGGATCACTTTTTTTCCTTTCGTAAAAATAGGAACTGTGTTAGCAATTCTCCAGTCATACGGTACAACCCCTGAGTTTACAGATTCATTAAAAGTTCTTGCTAATGGGCTTGCAATTTCATGTCCCAATTCTTTTAATATACTTGGGTGATGATTATCTGGCCCCCCCCGATGTAGTCCCATTAAGCTGTTTGAGTTTCGCTTCTACCTCAGATGTGGTAATATCTATCTCCATATCCTCATTCCCATTTGTCATCCTACCATTATCCCCTAGATCCTCATTAGCCTCTGTGACAAAGTTCCTGCTCTACCTTGGTAGGTCTTGCGCTTATTGGTGGATTTGCTCGCCTTGGAGCTTCACAGCAGCCCTCAGCTTGGTCGTTTTTTTGAATTCACAGTCCAGATCAACTCCTCCTGTGTCTGACCAGGAGTTGGAAGGATTTGGGAGGAACCCAGGCCCACCCTCTACTCCGGGTTCCAGCCCAGGGCCCTGTGGAATGCAGCTGTCTAGAGTGCCTCCTGGAACAGCTGTGTGACAGCTTCAACTCCCTGGTCTACTTCCCCATGGCCTCCTCCCAACACCTTCTTTATCCTCACCATAGGACCTTCCTCCTGATGTCTGATAATGCTTGTACACCTCAGTCCTCCAACAGTATGCGTTCTCACTCTCAGCTCCTAGTGCCTCTTGCTCCCAGCTCCTCACACGCACACCACAAACTGAAGTGAGCTCCTTTTTAAAACCCAGGTGACCTGATTAGCCTTTCTTAATTGATTCTAGTAGCTTCTTGATTAGCTGCAGGTGCTCTAATCAGCCTGTCTTAATTGTCTCCAGACTGTTCCTGATTGCTCTGGAACCTTCCCTGTTACCTTACCCAGGGAAAAGGGACCTACTTAGCATGGGGCTAATATATCTCCCTTCTATTACTCTCCTATAGCCATCTGGCCTGACCCTGTCACATATTCCTCCCCACACACACTCAACACTATGGGGTTGGGCAACTTGGGACGTCAGGCAGTGTACTCGTGACAAGCCATCTGCATTGCCATGGTGGCTTCCAGCCTGGTGTTGTATGGTGAATTGGAAAGGTTGTAGGGACAGGAACCATCTGGTCACCCTTGCATTCTTCTCTTTATTTCGCTGCATCCACTGGAGGGGTGCATGGTCGGTCACAAGGGTAAACCGTCGTCCCAGAAGGTAATAACATAGTGTTTCCATGGCCCATTTCACAGCTAGGCAATCTCTTTCAACCACGGCATAGTTCTGCTCTCTCGGGAGGAATTTCCTGCTGAGGTAGAGGATTGGGTGTTCTTCATTTCCGACCATCTGCAATAGGACAGCTCCCAGTCCTATTTCAGATGCATCTGTTTGTAAAATGAATTCTTTGTTGAAGTCTGGGGCTATAAGCATGGGGTTACTGCAGAGGGCTGTCTGTAGATCCATGAATGCTTTCTCTGTGGCATCTGTCCACTTCACCATGTCTGGACCCCGGGCTTTTATCAGGTCGTCAGGGGACTCGCTCTGGTAGCAAAATGGGGAATAAATTGTTGATAGTACCCCACCCAGGAATGCACGGACTTGCTTTTGCCGATTCGGCCAGGGCCAATTTTGGATAGCCTCTAGTTTGTTTAGTTGGTGCTTGACCATAGAATCATAGAATCATAGAATATCAGGGTTGGAAGGGACCTCAGGAGGTCATCTAGTCCAACCCCCTGCTCAAAAGCAGGACCCATACCCAATTAAATCATCCCAACCAGGGCTTTGTCACGCCTGACCTTAAAAACTTCTAAGGAAGGAGATTCCACCACCTCCCTAGGCAACGCATTCCAGTGTTTCACCACCCTCCTAGTGAAAAAGTTTTTCCATGCCCCTTCCTGCAATGTAGCCAAGCTGTTTAGCCTCGGCTAGCCCTATAACACACTTGGCTGGGGTGGCTGTGAGGCCAACCCATCTTAGCATGTCCAGAACCGCTTCCACTTTTCCTAAGTGGGTTTCCCAGTCGGAGGTGTGAATAATCACATCATCCAGGTAAATTGGTTAGTCTCTAAGGTGCCACAAGTACTCCTTTTCTTTTTGCATCATCCAGGTATGCAGCTGCATAATTGGTATGGGGTCGTAGGAGCTTGTCCATAAGATGCTGGAAGGTGGCAGGTGCCCCATGCAGTCCAAAAGGAAGAACAGTATATTGAAACAGACCCTCTGGTGTAGAGAATGCCATCTTTTCTTTCACATCTTTGGCAAGGGGAATCTGCCAGTATCCCTTTGTTAAATCAAGGGTGATCAAAAATCGGGCATTGTCCAGGTGGTCAACTAACTCATCGATACGGGGTATGGGGTATGCATCGAATTTGGATATCTCATTCAGCCGGCAAAAGTCATTACAAAACCTAGTGGTGCCATCGGGTTTGGGCACCAACACAATCGGACTTGACCACTGACTGTGGGACTCTTCGATGACTCCCAGCTCCAACATCCTTTTTACCTCTGCCTTGATCTCCTCCCTTTTTGCTGCTGGGACCCGATAGGGCCCTAAAGTTACCTTTGCCCCAGGGTCTGTGATAATGTGGTGATATGCTTCGGTGGTCCGGCCTGGTTTGGTTGAAAACACGTCCTGGTATCGGTTGATCATCTCAGTTACCTCCTTCTTCTGGTTTGGTGTCAGATCAGTGGATATCCTGATCTGCTTCTGCATATTATTTCCCTGGATTGGGGTTTCTTGGGCCACTACACATGCCTCTCGTTGGTGCCAAGGCTTTAAGAGGTTAATGTGATAAATTTGTTCTTCTTTCCGGCATCCTGGGCTGCCACACCTTGTAGGTTACTTCCCCCACGGGTTCCACCACCTCATAGGGCACCTGCCATTGGGCCAAAAGCTTGTTTTCTGCCGTGGGTACAAACACCATCACCCGATCCCCTCGTTGGAACTGTTGGACTTTTGCCTGGCGATTGTAATGGGTTCGCTTGGCCTCCTGCGCCTTTTCCAAATGTTCCCGTACAATAGGGGTGACCCGGGCTATCCGTTCTCGCATCTGCAACACATGGTCAATTATATTTCTCCCCTCATTGGGTTCCTCTTCCCAGATTTCTTTTGCAATATCTAATATGCCACGGGGGTGGCATCCCTATAATAATTCAAAGAGGGAAAAATCCAGTTGAGGCCTGAGGTACCTCCCGGATTGCAAACATAAGGTAGGGTAGTAGGGTGTCCCAATCCTTCCCGTCTCGACTTACCACTTTCCTTATCATTGCCTTGAGGGTTCGGTTAAACCTAGGATGGCTCTCCGCAGGTCCCAGGTGCTCTCCTTCCTTTGGGAGAGAGGGTACTCTATGATTTTCCTTCAGGAGACCCATACGGATACGACCGCCGAAGAAAGTTGGCGGCTGGAGTGGGGGGACAGGGTCTACTTTAGCCATTCCACGATTCGGCAGGCTGGAGTGACAACCCTGTTCTCCCCCCACCTACGGCCCGAGGTGCTAGGGGTAGCTGAGGCCATAGCGGGTCACCTGCTGCATCTCCGGGTCCATATAGAGGGGCTCGTGGTTAACCTCATTAATGTCTATGCCCCGACATCGGGCCCTGAGCGACTGCAATTCTATCAGCAGGTGTCTGCTTTCCTCGGCACCTTAGATCCTCATGAGTGCCTGGTCCTGGGAGGGGATTTTAATACCACCCTCGAGGAGCGAGACCGCTCGGGGACCGAGCAGAGCCTGGCCGCTGCGGACACCCTCCAGGAGATAGTTGAACATCACTGCCTAGTGGACATCTGGTATGACCACCACCCGGATGACACTTCCACGTTCACCTTTGTTCGGGTGGAAGCCCATCGGTCGAGCCACTCCCGGTTGGACCGCATTTATTTATCACGCTTCCATCTCTCATGAGCCCACTCCTCCAGTATTCGGCTGGCCCCATTTTCTGACCATCACCTAGCCACCGTGACAGCCTCCCTCTGTGCGGAGAGGCCGGGGTTGGCCTACTGGCATTTTAACAAAATCCTGTTGGAGGATGAGGGCTTCGTGATGTCCTTCCAGTAATTCTGGCTGGCCTGGCGAGGGCAGCAGTGCGCCTTTCCCTCGGCGCGGCGATGATGGGACCTGGGGAAGGTGCGCGCCAGGCTCTTCTGCCGTGACTACACCCGGGGCACCAGCTGACGGAGAAATGCCGCGATAGAGCAGTTGGAACGGGAGATCTTAGAGCTGGAGAGGCATCTGGCCGCCAGCCCCGAAGATCCGCTCCTCTGCGGAGCATGCCAGGAGAAGCGGGAGGAGCTCCGGGCCCTCGAGGACCATTGGGCCTGGGGCGCCTTTGTTCGATCCCGCATCCGCCTCCTTCGGGAGATGGATCACGGCTCCCACTTCTTCTATGCCCTGGAGAAAATGAGGGGGGCCAAGAAACACGTCACCTGCCTCCTGGCAGAAGACGGCACCCCCCTCACGGAACCGGTGCAGATGTCTTTTCTCCCCGGATCCGACCGACCCTAGCACTTGCAGAGTGCTTTGGGAGGAGCTCCCTATGGTCAGCACAAGCGACCGAGACCGGCTAGAGTTGCCTCTCACTCTGGCCAAGTTCTCGGAAGCCCTCTGTCGTATGCCCACTAATAAGTCTCCAGGCATGGACGGCTGACCGTGGAGTTCTACCGCGTGTTTTGGGACGTCCTCGGCCCAGACCTAGTCACCATCTGGGCCGAGTCTCTACAGAGCGGGGTCCTCCCTCTTTCGTGCAGGCGAGCTGTGTTCGCCTTATTGCTGAAGAAGGGGGACCTCTGCTATTTATGAAATTGGCATCCCGTCTCGCTCCTCAGCACGGACTACAAAACCGTAGTGAAAGCAATCTCGCTGCGGTTAGGGTCTGTGCTGGAGGACGTGATCCACTCAGACCAGACCTACACCATCCCGGACCGCAGTATCTTTGATAACCTATTTATGGTTCGGGATCTTTTGGAACTCGGGCGTAGAGATGGACTGTCGTTCGCCCTCCTGTCCCTGGATCAGGAGAAGGCATTCGATAGGGTGGACCACGGGTACCTCCTGAGCACTCTGCAGGCGTTTGGCTTCAGACCCCAGTTTGTGGGTTTTCTCCAGGTGCTGTACGCTTCCGCAGTGTCTGGTTAAGCTCAACTGGACCCTGACTGAACCGGTCAGCTTCGGGCGAGGAGTACGGCAGGGGTGCCCCCTCTCAGGCCAGCTGTATGCTCTGGCGATCAAGCCCTTCCTCTGTCTCCTCCACAGGAGGTTGACAGGGTTGGTGCTGCAGGAGCCAGAGCTGCGGCTGGTCCTGTCGGCGTACAGTGATGACGTGCTCCTTGTGATCCAGGACCCCGGCGACTTGGCGTGGGTGGAGGCTTGCCAGGCCATCTATTCCGCTGCTCTACCTCGGCATTTACCTTTCTGCCACGCATCCCTCTCCACCGGAAAACTGGGAAAATTTAGAGGGCGGGGTGATAGAGCGGCGCTGGAAATGGACGGGACTACTCCGATGTCTCTCCCTCTGAGGGAGAGCGCTGGTGCTTAATCAACTAGTCCTGTCCATGCTCTGGTACCGGCTCAACACCAAGGTCCCAGCCCCGGGTTTCCTGACCAACCTCCGGACATCGATTCTGGGGTTCTTTTGGTCAGGAACGCATTGGGCCCCTGTAGGGGTTCTTCATCTACCCCTAAAGGAAGGAGGACAGGGCCTGAAGTGTCTACACACTCAGGTCCATGTCTTCCACCTCCAGGCCCTACAGATTCTCCTCTATGGTGCAGGCAGTTTGGCGTGGAGCACACTGGCGCACGCCATCCTGCGCCGCATCCGAGGTCTCCGATACGACCGGCAGCTCTTTTTGCTCCGTCCAGGAGGTCTTCTGCGAGACCTCTCGGGGCTGCCGGTCTTCTACCAGGACCTCCTCCGGACTTGGAAACTGTTTTTAACGACCAGGTCCATGGTGGCCACCGAGGGGGTAGATCTCCTCACGGAGCCCTTGCTACACAACCCCGAGCTCCGTGTGCAGGTAGCGGAGTCCCGCTCGGTGCGCCAGAGCTTGATCCTGGCAGAAGTCATGAGAGTCGGAGACCTCCTTGACTATGACCGGGGAGACTGGCTGGATCCCCTGACGCTCGCCCGGCTCATGGAGCTCTCCAGACCTCGCACCCCCGGCATGTACTTAAGGAGGCGAAGGCCGCTTTGCCACCTGCTGCTCGAGCTTATCTCAACTGGGCCCTGCTCAAGGACACGCTCCGCCCACCCTCTACCCCAGGCCCGCTGGACCTTTTAATTGGACCCCTGCCCCGCAGACCCAATTGACCCCCTCACCCCAGAGGATCCCAGGGGAGGATCTAGTAGCTTTCTTCCCCAATGTGATTTTTGCCCAGACAGACTCTGTCTTATCCATTCCATCACTTTTTATTTCTTTACAGTCTGCCTCATCACTGATATACAATGCTACTCCACCACCTTTACCTTTATTTCTGTCTTTCCTCATACCCTTCAATACCTGTACTCCAGTCATGACTACTATTCCACCATGTTTCTGTTATCCCTATAATATCTGGTTTCACTTCCTGCACCAGTAACTCTAGTTCCTCCATTTTGTTACCTAGGCTCCTTGCATTGGTGTACAAACGTCTTCATTTTTGCTGTTTGGCCTCGCTCACATTCTTTACCCAATTAGGGAGGGACATTCTCCAGCCAGTATGACCTATTAGACTGGTACCCACACTGCCCTTCCTCCTTATGTCCATTCTCCTACCCATGGCTGTATCCTTTCTTACTTTGTTTTCTTCCCTCTCAATGTTAAAATCCGGCATGGAGATTACCTGGACATCTCCCAACCATCTCCCCCAGATTTCTAGTTTAAAGCTCTCTTAATCAGTTGTGCCAGCCTTCATCCTAGAAGTCTATTTCCTTCCCTACTCAGATGAAGTCCATCCCGAGAGAACTCTCCATTCTTCTCAGTAAGGAGTCCCCGATCACGTAGACCTGCCTTTTCCTGGTGACGGTGCAATTCTCCGGTCTATCCCCGTTCCTTCTGGCTGCAAGTTCTTTCCATTCCTATTCTCCCTTGTAATCCTCTTCAACCCATCCTGTATCCTCCTGGGGCTCATATTTGGTGTAGTCTCCATTGACTCTTCCCCTTTTCCTATAGGACTAGCCGCTCTTCTCTTCTTCCTTGCCCTCCCACCTTCAGTGACCACCTGCTGTGCCTCTTCTTCATTTTCCCACTCTGCAAACCTTCTTCTTGAGCTCTATTTCTTCTTCACTAGCCTGTCTTTTCCTCTGCCTGGTTCTCTTAGTCACATACTTCCACTGTCCATTTTCTTCACGCAGCAGTCTCCCCTCAGAGTTCTTCGGTCCTGCTTCCATCTGCAAGTCTGAGCTTTTCCCTTCAGCTGCCTCATGTCTTTGCTCCATAATCCGCTCGAAACCCCTTCTAAACTCAACCAGAGTCTCCATCTGCATCTCCAATCTTCAGATCTTTTCTTCCATCAGCTCTATCAGGCGGCTCTTCATGCTGACAAAATTCTTTCCAGGTACCCCCTCCAGGATCATGTACATGCTGCAGCTTCTACATGCATCTTCATTGTGTCTTAGAATCATAGAATCATAGAATCATAGAATATAAGGGTTGGAAGGGACCCCAGAAGGTCATCTAGTCCAACCCCCTGCTCGAAGCAGGACCAATTCCCAGTTAAATCATCCCAGCCAGGGCTTTGTCAAGCCTGACCTTAAAAACCTCTAAGGAAGGAGATTCTACCACCTCCCTAGGTAACGCATTCCAGTGTTTCACCACCCTCTTAGTGAAAAAGTTTTTCCTAATATCCAATCTAAACCTCCCTCACTGCAGCTTGAGACCATTACTCCTCGTTCTGTCATCTGATACCATTGAGAACAGTCTAGAGCCATCCTCTTTGGAACCCCCTTTCAGGTAGTTGAAAGCAGCTATCAAATCCCCCCTCATTCTTCTCTTCTGCAGGCTAAACAATCCCAGCTCCCTCAGCCTCTCCTCATAACTCATGTGTTCCAGACCCCTAATCATTTTTGTTGCCCTTCGCTGGACTCTCTCCAATTTATCCACATCCTTCTTGAAGTGTGGGGCCCAAAACTGGACACAGTACTCCAGATGAGGCCTCACCAATGTCGAATAGAGGGGAACGATCACGTCCCTCGATCTGCTTGCTATGCCCCTACTTATACATCCCAAAATGCCATTGGCCTTCTTGGCAACAAGGGCACACTGCTGACTCATATCCAGCTTCTCGTCCACTGTCACCCCTAGGTCCTTTTCCGCAGAACTGCTGCCTAGCCATTCGGTCCCTAGTCTGTAGCTGTGCATTGGGTTCTTCCGTCCTAAGTGCAGGACCCTGCACTTATCCTTATTGAACCTCATCAGATTTCTTTTGGCCCAATCCTCCAATTTGTCTAGGTCCTTCTGTATCCTATCCCTCCCCTCCAGCGTATCTACCACTCCTCCCAGTTTAGTATCATCCGCAAATTTGCTGAGAGTGCAATCCACACCATCCTCCAGATCATTTATGAAGATATTGAACAAAACCGGCCCCAGGACCGACCCTTGGGGCACTCCACTTGATACCGGCTGCCAACTAGACATGGAGCCATTGATAACTACCCGTTGAGCCCGACAATCTAGCCAGCTTTCTACCCACCTTGTAGTGCATTCATCCAGCCCATACTTCCTTAACTTGCTGACAAGAATACTGTGGGAGACCGTGTCAAAAGCTTTGCTAAAGTCAAGAAACAATACATCCACTGCTTTCCCTTCATCCACAGAACCAGTAATCTCATCATAAAAGGCGATTAGATTAGTCAGGCATGACGTTCCCTTGGTGAATCCATGCTGGCTGTTCCTGATCACTTTCCTCTCATGCAAGTGCTTCAGGATTGATTCTTTGAGGACCTGCTCCATGATTTTTCCAGGGACTGAAGTGAGGCTGACTGGCCTGTAGTTCCCAGGATCCTCCTTCTTCCCTTTTTAAAAGATTGGCACTACATTAGCCTTTTTCCAGTCATCTGGGACTTCCCCGGTTCGCCACGAGTTTTCAAAGATAATGGCCAATGGCTCTGCAATCACAGCCGCCAGTTCCTTCAGCACTCTCGGATGCAACTCGTCCGGCCCCATGGACTTGTGCACGTCCAGCTTTTCTAAATAGTCCCTAACCACCTCTATCTCCACAGAGGGCTGGCCATCTCTTCCCCATTTTGTGATGCCCAGCGTAGCAGTCTGGGAGCTGACCTTGTTAGTGAAAACAGAGGCAAAAAAAGCATTGAGTACATTAGCTTTTTCCACATCCTCTGTCACTAGTTTGCCTCCCTCATTCAGTAAGGGGCCCACACATTCCTTGGCTTTCTTCTTGTTGCCAACATACCTGAAGAAACCCTTCTTGTTACTCTTAACATCTCTGGCTAGCTGCAGCTCCAGGTGCGATTTGGCCCTCCTGATAACATTCCTACATGCCCGAGCAATATTTTTATACTCTTCCCTGGTCATATGTCCAACCTTCCACTTCTTGTAAGCTTCTTTTTTATGTTTAAGATCCGCTAAGATTTCACCATTAAGCCAAGCTGGTCGCCTGCCATATTTACTATTCTTTCGACTCATCGGGATGGTTTGTCCCTGTAACCTCAACAGGGATTCCTTGAAATACAGCCAGCTCTCCTGGACTCCTTTCCCCTTCAAGTTAGTCCCCCAGGGGATCCTGGCCATCCGTTCCCTGAGGGAGTCGAAGTCTGCTTTCCTGAAGTCCAGGGTCCGTATCCTGCTGCTTACCTTTCTTCCTTGCGATCCTGAACTCAACCAACTCATGGTCACTGCCTCCCAGATTCCCATCCACTTTTGCTTCCCCCACTAATTCTACCCGGTTTGTGAGCAGCAGGTCAAGAAAAGCACCCCCCCTAGTTGGCTCCTCTAGCACTTGCGCCAGGAAATTGTCCCCTACGCTTTCCAAAAACTTCCTGGATTGTCTATGCACCGCTGTATTGCTCTCCCAGCAGATATCAGGAAAATTAAAGTCACCCATGAGAATCAGGGCATGCGATCCAGTAGCTTCCGTGAGCTGCCGGAAGAAAGCCTCATCTACCTCATCCCCCTGGTCCGGTGGTCTATAGCAGACTCCCACCACTACATCACTCTTGTTGCACACACTTCTAAACTTAATCCAGAGACACTCAGGTTTTTCTGCAGTTTCGTACCGGAGCTCTGAGCAGTCATACTGCTCCCTTACATACAGTGCTACTCCCCCACCTTTTCTGCCCTGCCTGTCCTTCCTGAACAGTTTATAACCATCCATGACAGTACTCCAGTCATGTGAGTTATCCCACCAAGTCTCTGTTATTCCGATCACGTCATAGTTCTTTGACATCACCAGGACCTCCAGTTCTCCCTGCTTGTTTCCAAGGCTTTGTGCATTTGTATATAAGCACTTGAGATAACCTGTTGATCGCCCCTCATTCCCAGTATGAGGCAGGAGCCCTCCCCTCACAGACATTCCTGCCTGTGCTTCCTCCCGGTATCCCGCTTTCCCACTTACCTCAGGGCTTTGGTCTCCTTCCCCCGGTGAACCTAGTTTAAAGCCCTCCTCACTAGGTTAGCCAGCCTGCTCGCGAAGATGCTCTTCCCTCTCTTCGTTAAGTGGAGCCCGTCTCTGCCTAGCACTCCTTCTTGGAACACCATCCCATGGTCGAAGAATCCAAAGCCTTCTCTCCGACACCACCTGCATAGCCATTCATTGACTTCCACGATTCGACGCTCCCTACCTAGGCCTTTTCCTTCCACGGGGAGGATGGACGAGAACACCACTTGCGCCTCCAACTCCTTTATCCTTCTTCCTAGAGCCACATAGTCCGCAGTGATCCGCTCAAGGTCATTGTTGGCAGTATCATTGGTGCCCACGTGGAGAAGCAGGAAGGGGTAGCGATCCAAGGGCTTGATGAGTCTCGGCAGTCTCTCCGTCACATCGCGAATCTTAGCCCCCGGCAAGCAGCAGACTTCTCGGTTTTCCCGGTCAGGGCGGCAGATAGATGACTCAGTCCCCCGGAGGAGAGAGTCTTCCACTGCTTGGGTCACTCCCACTACTGCCTCTGTATCTGTCAGAGCCTTCCCACCTAAATCCTGTTAATTTGGGAAACACAAACCACACCAGAACACCACCACCCACAGCACAACAAACCCCCAACAAGCACCACAACTCAAACCCCCCTTACAAACTTCCCTGTTTACAGCTCTGTTTGCTGGCTCCTGTGCCGTTGCCTGACTGGCTGGCTCCCTTTATAGGACCCCTAGTCAGAGAAGCTTCATGCTTCTTTCTTGCTGAGATCAAGGATTTTCAGTGGTGCAGGTGAGTTGGATTTCAAATTATGTGGCGCGTGGGGATCTTTGGGGCTAAACCAAGAGCGAGACATTGGAGAGATGGGTTAGTTGGGATAACAGATGCTATATAAACATGGGGCCAGATTTCCAAGAGATCTCGGCACTTCACAACTCCTTGGCAGGGACCCGTTGCGAGGGGCAGTCCAGCAGTTACCCTGGCCTCAGTTATTCCCACAGACAAATTCACACGCACCTATACATTTCAAATAATGTTCACTCTCTTGCAGTTTGGCTTACTGAGCCAGCACACAGAATAAACACATGGCTCCTTTGGTCTTTCCAGGCTCAAACCATCCCTTCTACACCCTTCTCCACAGCTCCCCTTCTAGGAGCTGCACTTGAATCCTGCAATGCTTCCTCCAGCCCGCTGTCATCCGACCTCTTGCCTGCAAGAACCTGTCTAATCCCTAACCGGCCTCTCATGCTGCATGGGGTGGCAGCCCACCTCAGAGAAGGTGTGGAGTCCAAGCTGCTAACATGTAACACTTGCCCACCTAACTGACTCCCAGCACAGAGCTTGGGCCTTAGCCACTGACAGGCCCAGCTCACCCTGGAACAGCACCTAAATGAAGTAGCCAGATTTTCCAAAGAGCTGAAGTCAATGGAAGCAATTGGATCCTGAACACCTTTGAAGCACTGTAGGGTACTGTTACCAGCCCCCAGCCATTCAAAAGGTCACTTCCCTAGCCTGAGTCCTCATGTGCTCCTTTCTTTAGAGTGTACAATGTAACCTAAACCTTCTGGCTGTGCAGAGGGAACTGGTTCTGAATCTTCTTTACCTCTTTCCTTTCGATCAATCCAGACTCAGGGGGAGGAGGAGTATGGATCTTGGCCCAGGGATGCAAAAATGCTGTATGTACATGTGTGCACTGGAGTGTTGTATGTTCCAGCCCTGCCGATTCTACACAGACTGGGAGCTGCAAATCAGGGGAGGCGATAAAATGATCGCACAGAAGACAGAGGAGACAGAGCTGGTGGGAGAGCAGGGGGGTAACAAGCACAATGGGGAAAAAGTGTAACATTCCTTGCTAGGGCTGGATTAACCTTTTGTGGGCCCAGCATCAAACTTATTTGTGGGCCCCCCTGGGATCAATGGAGCATGGCACTGAGACTGGCCAGGCTTCTGCACCAGTCCCAGGGGAGCTCAGCTCCGGGGAGACAGGTGGGGCCCCACAGTTGGTGGAAAGCAGACACTGCCTGGAACCGGAAGTGCACAGGGGTCCAGCCAAGGGGCAGATAGGAGCAGGGGGTGGGGACAAGGAGGCAGCCGGTGGGCAGGCAAAGAGGATCAAGTGGCGGGCAGGGGGAGCCAGAGGGGTCTCAGGGCTCAGAGCAAGCGGAGCAGGCCGGGGCCCCTTCCGAGCATGGGCCCAGCTCCATGGAGCCACTGGAGCCATTGTAAACCCGGGACTGTTTCTCCCTCAGTGAAGAATGGCCCTGAAAGCATGACCCATGCCATTACAGACTGCAGGCGGAGTCCTGATCCTCCTGAGGTTAATAGCAGTTTTGCCATGGGAGCCAGGAGTTCACTCTCCATTTCTTTACCTATCGTGAGCTTCATTTCAATAACTGATTTAAAAAATGCAACACTTTTCTTTCTTAGAACTATTTTAAACCAAGAGGCTTGTTTATGCAGGTTTCCTGCCTCTTCATGGATTCCTGCACTTGCCATTATCTTTACTGCAGAGGAAAACATTATCATAAAGAGTAGGCTCTAGGTATGAATTCTGAACCATGTTATCTGCCTAGGCCTCTGCTACTGATTTCTATCAAAACACGGCCTCGCAGCTGGGCTGCAGGTGGGGGTGGTGTATCACAGCTTTCATTCTGCACCAGATAATTAGGCTACA
Source organism: Caretta caretta (assembly GCF_965140235.1). Lineage (NCBI taxonomy): Eukaryota > Metazoa > Chordata > Testudines > Cheloniidae > Caretta > Caretta caretta. Next base: position 14,920,116 of record NC_134209.1, read on the forward strand.
GTGAGTTTTATCAGAAGCCCTGTCATTGGGGGGCTGGGGCATGTCTGACATTGTTCTATCTATATCCCCCTCAGAAGGGTTGGGAGCAGAGAAAAAAGGGAACTTTATTGGGCCTAGGAGCATCCGTGCCACCAGCCAAAGCAATATGCAGCAAGTCCTCCTTCTGATAAATCACAACCGTAATTCCTGGTGGGGTTGCTAGCAATTTATCAGGAATGTCCTGTCTGTGTGTTTACTTCTAGGAGGTTGGTGGTGAAGCCTCCTGCCTGCCTGAGAGGCTGGTGACAATAGAGTCCCCTGAGCACGATGAAGTGTGTGCTCTGGTGTCAGCCTTGTTAGGCCTTTCATTTGACTGGATAAATTCCATCTGGTTACTGCGTGTTGCCTTTATTACAGTGACTGGCATGTTCTGGATGCAGTAATTGCTAGATGAGGTAATTAAAGCTGGTAATGAACTTCTTTTTCACAAGCTCTTATAATTAGATGCTAGTCAAGAGATTTTAAATGAGAAAATAATGTGGGGGGGGGGATAGACAAGTGATGAGGGACAAAGAATAGGAAAGCAGAATGAAAGAGAAAATGGAACCTGTGAGGAAGGAAATGGAGGCTAGAATCAAAATAAAGAAGGAGTTGGTGAAAGGAACTGAGAAGTCATGGACAGAAAGAGAGTTTCTCCATAGAACAGAAGTAAAGGTCAAAAATAACTCACCCCTGCTCACTTTCTCCCTCCCTTTAAGGCTTGCACCAAATTCCATAGCATAGAGCACATACGAAAATCTTGGGAAAAGACTCTGTTTAATTGCCCTATAAACCAAACTATCCTGATTGAATGATAAGGAATTAGGTCCTCAGTGAATAGGAATGAGGGATGAATTATTCATGATATTTGAATGGCATTATTTAACTGACTATAATTATACAACAAATTAGAAATTTGTTTAATGTAAATTTGCCCAAGGCAACATTTTACAAATTTCTTGCAAATCTGGTTACTGTTAAACTTTAATTGCTGTGACAATATAAAACAGTTCTTCATGCTCTCAACGTTTTTTTCCTAGTCATTGGGTGCTCTCAGAGAGATTTGTTAACAAAAACATAAAATGAATTAAAAGTCATGAGAAAACCATCTATCAAGGCCCATTTGCATAGATGTAAGAAACAGAAATCCTAGTGTATCTAGCTCAACATAAGCCCTAGAATCGAGGGAGTGGCTATATTTCCTGAAATGTCTACAGTACTTCCAGCTGGAATATAGATACACTTCTAATGCTGACTTTGGCACCTTACTCCATATCCCAAGGTGCTTTTGGATAAAGGGATTGCCACAGGCTGGGTTAAACCCTGTTGCTGAGAGCCAGGGGTAACTGGTCTTCAGGATACATGTAAAGAAACAATTGTAATGAAGAGGCTGAAGTAATAGCAACAGCACCCAAAACACTTGAGACTAAGCTGAACCATGTGGCCAAGGGATTGCACATGCAGGGCCTAGGGTTTGGTTTGGTGGAGCAGTTTTGGGCTCGGTGGGTATGATGGGATGTGTTTTTAAAGCCCACGCTGGGCCAGCAGGCGTGTTAACAAGCTGCTGTGGGGTCACTCAGACTCAGCCTGCTGCACCTGGGCTTGCTGTCAGCTGGTGAGGGAGCAACTGGGGAGCCAGACAACTCAGGAGACTGTTGGCCTGGCAGGGAATGCAGCGCCTCACATTGCTTTCCAAGGGAAACGCCCCAGGACCTCTTCCGAGGCTGCTGATGGCCAGAGTTTCTCTGGCAGAAAGTAGGCCTGCCCCAGGACTTTTCTGTTTGTTTTTGCCATGGAATTGACTTCAAAAGACTGACTGAGGCTTTCTATGCTACCTTGGGCTGGCTTGAGGAGCGTAATGCAGCTGTGGGTAGCTCCTGCCTGGGGTGGGAAGGAACTGCCTCAGTAAACCCTTAGGGACTTGACTTGTCTCAGCAGTTTGTCCTGGCCCTAGAGAGAGCAAGCACAGTGTGAGAGACACAGTGCAGCAGGGGCAGAGATACTTGGAGATCGGGAGCAGAAGGGGGGGCCCAGTCTGAATAAGCTGCTGATAGTACAACCCTGAGGAAATTCTGGAGAGTGAGCTTCTGGGGGCGGCCAGATGACAGAGGTTTGGTGCTGTGAGCAAGGATGCTGTATCCTGTAGTTGGGTTCCTCCAGTGCTCAGGGAAAGAGGGGTTTTTACCTTCTTTGTAACAGAACAATTTGCATCAAAGAAATACCTGGGGTCAGTATTCTCACTGAATCTATAATCCCTTGTTTTTAAATTGAATACTCTCTCAAGAGCACTTCTCTTTCCAAATTAATCTCTCTTCCATCCTTAGCAGTATATACAGCTCTCGGCTCAAACTTTAAGAAAAGACTGTTGTGTGTGTTGATTTTTTTGAATGCCTGACTTGAGACACCTTAAAGGGGTCTGATTCTTACAAGATGTGATTTCATAGAATCATAGAATATAAGGGTTGGAAGGGACCCCAGAAGGTCATCTAGTCCAACCCCCTGCTCGAAGCAGGACCAATTCCCAGTTAAATCATCCCAGCCAGGGCTTTGTCAAGCCTGACCTTAAAAACCTCTAAGGAAGGAGATTCTACCACCTCCCTAGGTAACGCATTCCAGTGTTTCACCACCCTCTTAGTGAAAAAGTTTTTCCTAATATCCAATCTAAACCTCCCCCACTGCAGCTTGAGACCATTACTCCTCGTTCTGTCATCTGCTACCATTTCTGCAAATCAGGCCTCGTTTAAGGGGTCCCCACATTGGGCACCCAAAATCACTAGTCTTTTGAAAGTCTGAACCTATAATCTTTAAAGTTAATCTTTCTTCATAATACGTTCCACCCCCCACATGGGGAGAAATGCATTTCATAGTTTTTAAAAGGGAGTTTTTTTTCTGGCCCAAATTTTAAAAAGTGCCTTTCTTAGAGCTGAACTCATAAAATGCTCCATGCACACAAGTTGGGGTTGCAGAATTATGTATATGTTTAAATGCTTGAGTTTGCATGTATCAGGCATTTAGTTATAGATATATATCATGTACACATTTTAAAAAAAAATCGTTCCTTACTTGTTTTTAATAACATGATTTGCTGATGCTTTCCATCCCCTCATATGGACAATATACCTCAAAGTTCTCTTTGCAATTTCTTAAGACTGTCAGGCTTTGTGCACATGGTTTTTTAGCCAAACTCTGTTCATGGACAGGTGATCAGTTTGAAATCGATGTGAGTTATACATACATTTCCTTTTTTTGTTTCATGGTTTGCATTCTTACTGCATGAGCCCCTGATATTTCAGCCTGAATCTTAATCTAGCTACATCTTTTCCCAAACTCAAGAGTTTCACTTGGAGAATGATTATTTCTCATGACTTAAAGAGGGCTGAGTGCCTAAGGGAATTTTTGAAATATGGTTGAGTCTTTAACCATTAGGCTATTGCCTGGAATTTGTCCTAGCTCACTAATGACCAAAAGTGATGGCTGTTATGTGATGGCTGTTTGGTGGTCTTTATGAAAGGAATTGTTGATAGTAGACCCTTTTCTAAAGGACAAAACCCACCAAAAGTGGCACTAATTGGTGTCTTCACTGGCAATAACTACCAAAAGTTCAAGAATTTCACAAAAGGAGAAAGCCCTGCACCTAGGGATGATAATCTAATTTTTAGTGGCTTCAAGGTCAGGGCTAACACATCGGCGTGGCACGGCATGGAAGATTGCACCATTATGACCCATGCTTTACTGTTCTGTAGATAAGCAGTAGAGCTGTGTGATAAATGGATTTTTCTTTTTTGACGGGAGGCGGGGGGCAGGGGGCAGAGTTCTCAATTTTGAAATTTGTTCCATTCTGAAACAGAATGAAAACAGAAAAAAACGAAATTTTCCCACAAATTGAAGTTCTTCATGAAATTGCATTTGGGGTCGAGTGAAAGGTTTCGTTTCAATAAAATCTAAACATATTGTTCCAGTTTTGACTTTTTTCTGATTTTATACTTTATAATATAATATAATTTTTTTAAAAATGAAAAAAAAATTGTTTCAAAATAGAAAATCAAAGCGTTCTCTCCTGAAAAGGTCAAAATTGAACCTATAAAAAAAATGTTGTCCAGTTTTTGCTTTGAAATGAATTTCCGAAACATTCTGCTATCACCGAATCAGCATTTTCCAATGAAAAAAACATTCCCGCTGAAAACTTTTGACCAGTTCTAATAAACAAAGAAATACAATTTCCAATGCTGTGAACCTGGGAGATTTTTTTCTTAAATGCTACATTAAAGGAAAAAAGATAGTTGGGGACCATTTTCTATGCAAAATGCATGCAGTATATCTTCTGACTGAGAGATCTTCACTTGTGACTAGAAAAGCAGAAAACTATGTCGGGAAGTTAAAGAAAAGCTGATATTGAAATTATTGAAAATTGTGTAATTATTGAAATTACACAAAAGGGACACACACACACATGCCTGTACTATATTATGCAAGCAGCATTTTGCTTTCTGGACAGGAGACCATGCTAAGCAAGAGAACCAACTGACAGAGCCAGTTTTGATGTAGAAAATGTTCATAGCACAGCTGAATTCTTTCAAAGTCTATGAATGTCATGTTTGTTTTTACTTCTGCAAAAACTACAAGAGAGCTTCATGGTTTTTCAAAACTTTAAAATCCCCCCTTCCCTCCCCAACGCCACCACTGCTCCTTATTTCTGGGAACAGGCCTGGGGTGGTGGGGAGGTCGACAAGCAAATAAATCAGTATGTATGTTAAAGGAAAACGTTATTATCTTCTACACTGCAAAAACACATCTCTCTTGTTTTGCTTTAACCTTGAGATTATTAATCCCAGTGGGGCTCTGCATGGGTGCTGGGATCCAGCTGTCTGGCAGGTCCTGGGGGAACCAAATGATCATCTTTGAAAATACTTTTCAAATGACTTCTTCCCATCAGCAATAAAAGACAGACAGACACGGCACAAAGATCTTATAATGCTCTTGCTGGGTTTTCTTTCCCCTCTGTGCAGCGGCGAAGTCGTCCATGGGAAAAAAACCTTTAAAAAAAATACTAATAAACACAAATAGTTGAGCCAAAGATTCTGTGGTTGCTTGCAAGGTCTAGGATATGTACCAGCGTAGCCTTGCCCACCGGACCTCTTCTCATCCTGTCGGCACGGCTGAGTAGTCTGTGCAAAGGTGCATGCCGGCCCCTTGGACTGCTTCAATAAGAGTATTAGTAAAGTTTGTTTTGATTGTTTGAATATATTTAAAGAAAAAATGTCTCACTTTCTTGTTGTTTGTGTATAATCGTCCTATCTGCACATCTCAAGCTTCCTAATCTTAACTGACTGGAGGCAGTCTGAGCTAGTGATTAGAGCACTGGACTGGGACTCGGGAGAACTGGGATTTAGTCCTGATTCTGTCAACAGTTCTGCCTGGTGATCTTGGACAAGTCACTTCCTCTCTCTTTGCCTCAGTTTCCCCACCTGTGCGCTGAGGATAATGATACTGCCCTCCTTTGTAAAGCACTTTGAGATCTACTGTTGAAAGTGTTAGATAAGAGCTAGGGATTACTAATTACTGTTAATAGCATTTCTTGAGAGTGCAGATAAGTCCCTCTTACTCACAACTGCTAACTGGTGTTGCCAGCCCTGAGTGTCCAAATATCACAAGTCTGACTTCAAAACACATCCTGATCTCTTTAAAAAAAGATAAATCCAATTGTTTTTGGCCTGCCCTCTGTCATTAGAGCCACGAGGGTGAGGCTGTCCAGCCTAAACTTGTATGTGATTGTGCAAGGGTCAGACTTCAACATTAGACCCACACCCAATGCACCTGTAAAAGTGTGGGTCTCCCTTCTGCTGCTACAAAGGTGATTTCAGTTCTGTCTCTGAGTTCTTGGGGAGAGCTGTTGTTTGTTCCCTGTGTACCCCTCTTCTTTTACTCTCCTCTGTACTACAGTCTCCCACCCCACTCTTTCTCTTCTCATGCTCCCACAGTGCCTCCTGCCTCTCCTATTTCCCACCCTTTCTCTTCACTCTCATACTCCCTGTATTTGTGATTTCTCAGGTCCTCTGTCTGCCCCTCCACATTCTCCCTGCTGGCCTTCCCGGCTTCCAGTCTGAGTTGCAAACCACAGTGGCAATCCTCTTCACTGAGGGCAGGTTGGGTTTCTCTGGTTACAAACAGTGGGAGAAAGCAACCATTGTTGGGGAGGGACAGGTTGGAAATAGCAGCAATTTTGCATGAGGGCAGCCTGTGTGATGAGAACCATGATCAGATATTAGCCAGATGTGCTGTGCAACCACCAGGCTACCATGACAATTCAGGAATCTGTTCTGCAGCCAGATGAGGTGGAAGAAAACTGATGGAGAAGACAAGGGTACATAAGGGCTGTGATTAGCATTGTGACATCTCAAACCTACCATGGAAGCAGTGCCTGGGCTATTGATAGGTCTTGAAAAAGATGCCGTTTGTTTGCAGCTCTGCCTTCTGATCACATACCTCTACGCAAACTAACAGTTTGCTTTCTCAGCGGAAAATATATCTGTATCTATGCATTTTTATTAGAGTTGGCATTTTGTCATTCCAGTGCATCGTTCTGTTACAACACATTATACAGCGCAACAAGGAAGCATGCTGAAATGAAATGTCAGCCCCATACCAGAGTATTTAAAAGATGATCGTGTCCAGCAGGGAAAACAGCTATTAGCTAAGACAGTCATTTTGCTTGATGAAATGAAGATACATGTTGCCATGAATCACTCATTTGCCAACCGCAGCCAGACTTATCGTAACAGAAGACTCCCCCATGTCAGCACCATGAAAACAACGTGAAACGGTTATTAGAGAATTTCACATTTGCTCATCACTTTGTCACCTGTGAAAATTAATAGATGCAGGGTGCTGTACTTGAAAGTTGCATAATGAGTATATGAATTTAGCCAGAGAGTAAATTAGATTGCATTCCATAATTCTCAGAATTTTTATTAGGAAGCTGAAGTGAGGCTGACATCTTCATGTTGCCATTGCTGGGTATATTTCAGTCACTGAAGGGAACTACAAAGTTCTGTAAGCAGCATAGTCTACTGGCTAAGCACTGGGCTGGAACTCAGCAGATCCTTTGTCTAGTCACAGTTCTGACTCTGTTCCCCCTCCTGTTGCCTGAAGCTGGCTGTAACTCTTCAAATGAAACTTTTCTATTGAAAAATGCAGCATCATTGCAATAGAAATGTTTTGCAAAAGCAAATGGATTTTCATGAAATTTTAAAATTTCATCAAATATTTTTCCATTTTAAATTTTCATTTCACTTTAATTTTTTTTATTAAAAAACAGCAATGTTTCACAAAACTGGGTTTTTCAGCCACATCTGTCTGGTGCGTAAGCTCCCTGGGGTAGGGACTCTCTCATTGTTTGCACAATTTTATGCATAATGGGGCCCTGATATACTGTAGGAATCATTTGGGGGCAGTTTTCTGGCCTTTTTTATGCAGAAGGTCAGAATGGATGATCACAATGGTCCTTTCCAGCCTTGGAATCTATTATGTCAAGTGGGGCTCCTAAGTGCTAACTGTAAGACAAATAATCACAGTAAAAGGGAGAAGGCCAGGAGAAATCTGGAATGACTAGCCATAAAGGTGTATGGAAGAATACTCAACACTATAGTGCAATTGAAACAACCTGCCCAACTGAGATTTCAAGACACTTCTCTAGCTCACCACACATTTGAAGGCTTCCAGAAAAATTAAGGTGAGGACCCTCTGTTCTGTGGAGCAAGCTTGATCTTCATTTTGTGGCAAGGCCTGACGTTCACGACCCCACCTCCCACAATTGCAGTTAGATGTTCAAAAAAGCCCAGCTCACATTTAGACACCTAAATGACGTGCCCAGATGCTATCAGTGGGAGCTGATGGGTGCTGACCCCCTTCGAACAGCTAGCCATGTTATTTAGATGCCTAAATGGGAGCTGGGTGCTTCTTAAAATCCAGCCAGCTATTTAGGTATGCAAATGGGAGCTGCTGGGTGCTGAGCTCCTTTGAACATTTGGTCTTTGTGTCTATGAGACTGCCCCAGGTGTCAGCAGCAGGCTGGTAAGTCTACCCCAGTTTAAAATAAATCTTAGTCTCTCATTGGATTAAATACTAGTGTGAATAAGACAATCCCCACAATACCTCTTGTATTGCTTGGTTTGATATTAAATTCAGTTTAAACAAGGTCGCCCTTTAGTTTTCAATACTCAGACTGCTGCAGAAGTTTGTAGTGAAAATCCATAACCACACTGTAGAAACTGACAGGAGAAAAGCTCAAAGTCATGGCAGATGGGAAGGGGGGCAGTCAGCTGGGGCCTGTGTGTGTGAATTTACAGTCATAGTTTGGGAATGTGAGGTAAGCACATTAACTGTGTCACTGCTGATCATTTTAACAGGCACATCCAGCTAATGTTGATATTTAAGCTCTTGTTAGATGTTAGAATTAACACAGGTGATGATTGGGGCAGGTGTCACCCCCCACAAAGCTATTGTTTCAGAGAGGGGAAACAGCCACACACAAAGTTCATGTTTGGAAGGGTTTCTTTGCAAAAATAAAGATTAGAAACTTCCTTTTCATGAATGCTTAGATTCTGCGACACAGTTCTGTGGCAAGGAGACCATGCTGCTGATTCGATGGCTGTGAAGTTGTAGAATTCACAGGGCCCTGCTTAAGGCAGTACTTAGGAGTATAGATCCAAAGCTCCTGGATGTGATTTTTATATGTACACACACACCTACCACTCTCTCTCAACCTGACCCTGTCAGTAAATGAGCAATGGAGTGTGTATATAACACATCATGTGTGGGTTTTTATTTTATTTATTTATTTATTTTTGCAAAATCTGAAATCTTGAGGCAAAACAACATTTTGGGTAACTTACTGCAGCATGGTTGTAAGATGATCAACCTTCAGCTAAGTGGTGGTTTCAGCTAACCAGAGGCCAGATTGACATTCAAATTGTATACAGGCATACCCTGCATTCCTGTTTTATTGGCCAGATAGTCACTGTGTACATCAGTGTGGATCTACTGACCTCAAAGAATCTATGTAACTGACAGAAGCTGAAGAACTGGCTGTATATTTGTAGATGGAAAAATATGCCAGTGCTGAGAAGAGATTCACGGACTCTGTGCATTATTATTAATCTTCCTTCACTTTTCATTGTTGTGCAGGATTGCTCTTGACAGGAAGCAGCAGCAAAGGGATGGATATGTATTACATTTTGTATTTAATTTTGCACTCCAGGATGTCTGAATGGGAGTTTCACAGTAGCTGCCCATCTGCCAAGGAAGCCAAGTCCCATGGTTTTGACCATTATTCTCAGCTGACCAGTTGGAGAGGAAAAAGAAAAAGACAGCGGTAGTCTACCAAGCTTCACCTACAAATCCAACTCTGCCCTCTAAAGATGCCACAGTAGGACACCATCCACAGAAGATTTTTCAGGTGTTCAAAATACAAGTGCACCTGTTCATAGGCGCCAACTTCCTCTGTTCCCAGGGGGTGCTCAACCCCCGTCCCGCCTCTTCCCACCCCAGCTCCGACCCAGGTTCTGCCCCTACTCTACCCCTTTCCCCAAGCTCCCAACCTGCCTCCTCCCGCCCCTACTCCGCCCATTCCCCGAAGCTCCTGCCCACTCCTCCCCTCCCCTGCCTCTTCCCGACCCCACTCCTCCCCTTCGCCCCTGGACAGCTGATCTGTGGCACATGGGAGGCGCAAAAAGCTGATCAGCGGGGGCACTGCAGGTCGATGCCGAGCACTCACTATTTTTTTCTGTGGGTGATCCAACTCTGGAGAACCCATGGAATCGGCGCCCATGCTCCTGTTCCACTGGGCTTCTTGGGCAACAAGCACAGGCACACTGTGCAGATCTTTGTGACAGGATTGCCCCTCTCCTTTTGTACATGCCTTGTGCAGTAGAGACACGGTTAACAATGCTGACTTAAATTCTTATCACTAATCCCCCACTGTTGTGACCGGGGCAGGCCATACCTCTGAGCTATTGCTTCCTGCTCTCTGCAAACATAGGCAGACATTGCTGCATCACTTACCCTCACTTCCTGGTTTTTCAGGTTTTCAGAGCAACAATGAAAATGGAAGCTGAGCTCCAGAAGCATCAGAAGGCAAACTTTGAACAGCGCACAATGCACACCCATATGCTGTCCCCGGTTCCAATTTAAGCCTTAATTATTCCAGAGTTTACCTGATGTGTCTGATTTGGGTCATGGCAACAGAAAAAGAAGAGATCTTTACAACAGCCATTGCTCAGTGCATTGAGGGACCTGAAGATGAGGATCAAGGGTTTAAATTAGATCCAGCATCCACCTTTATGACTGGAGGGCAATTAGTGGGATGACTCATATGAGCAGCAGTTTGGTGTTTGCAGGATTGTAGATTGGCCTGGATTACAGCCAGGGATTGTCATTCCGTATGGGTATTGTGCAGCACTGAACACAAACATCAGTACTAAATAACAGTATTACCTAGCTCTTACCTAGCAGTTTTCATTGGCAAATCTCCAAGCACTCTACAAAGGAGGTCATTGCCCCTGTTTTTACAGATGGGGAAACTGAGGCACAGGGGAGGTGAAATAACTTGACCTCGGTCATCCAGCAGGGCCATGGCAGAGCCAGGAATAGAGCTCAGATCTCCTGAGTAGAACTGAGCAAATCATGGATTTTTCAGTTCACTGACTTTTTAAAATTGGCAGAAATTTCATGTTGGAACAAAACTAAAATTATTTTGAATTTTTTTGGCAAATTGAAAAGTTTGGTTTTTTTAAAGGGGGAGATGTTGAACAAACTGTTTTGTTTCAATTTTTAACCATTTTTAATGTATAACATTCAAAGTAGTTTTGAAACAAAATGTCATTTCAAACCAAAAAATTGAAATGTTTTATGTTTGAAAAATGTCTTGATTTTATTTTGTTTATTTTTTTCTTTAAAGAAACAAGCAGGTTAAATCAACATGAATTTGCCAAAGCCCCAAATCTGTATCTTTCGCTGGGTGGTGGTGGGAGTTTTGTGCAAAATATTTCAACAGGCTGTCGTCTGGAGTCCCAGGCCAATGCTCTACTGTGTATGAGGTGGTGCAGTCCTGAACGCCTTGTAAAAGAGAGTTTAAAGTTCTGAGAGTTTTTTCCCCTAAACATCTGTTTTGTTTACTTTCTGGGACATTGCCATCTGCTCCCTAGGAGTAATTGATAGGGTTTGACACACATACAATTTAGAGAAATGTATCCAGAATAAATTCTCATTATCCTTTGTCATTGAATTGTTATCCTTGGCATTTCATTGCTCCTGTACCTTTCCTTCTGCTGGGGTAACAAAAATAAACATTGTTTAAATTAGATGTGGACAGAATCATCAATACTTGACAAACCTGCCCTGTTTCTTCTCCCTTGCTAACTGTAGCTTCTGTTTCATGTCTGGCATATTTTGTTCTTAAAAATCCTCTCCCTTAGGGCCCAATATGAAGTCAATAGAAAAACTCCCATTCATTTGTGCTCTGGATTGCCCTCTTCCCCCAGCATACATAGTATGCCTATGATACACATCAAAACAAGAAGCATAAAAGATCTGTAGAGATGCCAGTTCTGCAAAGCCTGTAACATGCACGTTGAGATCTATGGATTTTTTTTTTCGTGTGTAGAATTCTTACTGAATGCAAAGAACAGCCTTAGATTTAGTCAAAATGATTTACATTACATTAAGGCAAACCAGGAAAATTCTACTTTCCAGGAGCAAGTCGGATTTTAATGGGTGCATAAAACAACTTTTTCACTGTCCTAGGCATCAGATGGTACTAGATGGGTGTGACAGAATGTACCCGTGTCCACACCCTGCACACTATTGTAATAATTTTTGTGCAAACTATGCCTTGTGAGGTATCCTTTGAAAACACAATTTGCTGGTCATTATTGTCCTGATAAAATATATGTGGCAACATTGTATGTGAAGTTAAGCTTCCACTGTATGGTGTTATTAATACATGTTCACAACTGGGGTTCTCAAAGAAAGGAATGAGTGCTCTGCTTAATTTGCATTTAAGCAGTAAACTGTCATCAATCAGGAAGGGAAACCAAAGGATACCCAAACAGGTGAGGAAAAAACAGCAGGGGACATCCTTCCATATAGGCTCTTTGTCTCCTGAATCTCAGCTGGAAATGGCTTTCAAGAGGGGGACTGACACCATGAGAAGAATGATAAACACTGCTAGGTACTCCCCCCTCTTCATCACACTAGAAGCACTAGAAGCAAAGCAAGCATTCATTGAACTCTGGGGAAGGAGTCCTGACCTAAGAAGTTTGGTCAGTAAAACTGTTGGAAGCATGTGCTGAGAGAACGTTGTTTGAATCTGATATTGTTTGTAAGCCACCAGTAGCATTTTAACTTTTCCTTGTAACCGTTTTTGACTCTCATGCCTTATTACCTGTACTCGCTTAAAACCTCTTTGTAGTTAATAAACTTGCTTTATTGTGTTATCTAATTCAGTGTGTTTAAATTGAAGTGTTTGTGGAACTCCATTTGGGGTGTCAAATTGGGTGCATATTAATAATAGACTTCATATAAACTTGTATTGTCCAGGAGAGGGCTGGGCAGTACAGGACATACACTTCTGGGGAAACTCTGGGAGTGTGTTGTCATCACCCTGCAGTATAATCCAGGCTGGCAAGAGCCAAGATGTGGCTGGCTGCAGCCCACACACACACACAGATGGTTGGGAGGGTGGTGCAGGCTGGAGGCTGTTTGTGAGCAGTCCAAGCTGGAGGCTAAACAGCAAGGTGGTGGAAAGGACACTCCAGTTTACAGGGCAAAGGTGATACAGCTTTTCATTGATCTGGATTACCCAGGTATGTCACAATGGGTGAGTAGATTTTCTGCCTCAGGTGGCTAATTTTCGTTAAATGATTGAACAATGAAGCAAAGTCCATGAATGACACTGGTGTGTCTGACTCCTCTGTCCAAGCTCCATGGGAACTGAACACAGAACGACAGATGCTTCCAAGAGGCTCCTAGAAATTTAAAGGTGCAATACATTTTTCTTTTCCATGTAACAGTTTCTTTCCTGGAAATGTGCAGCTAGCTATTAAGAAAAATAAGGGGAGTCAAGCCATCTGGTGTGGCTCAGGACAGACACCCCAAACTGGTGGTGTGTTCTAGAACTAGATTTCACCAAGCCAGTACCAAATGTGAACTCCTGGATCACTATCCCAATCTTACCATGCAGTTACAGACAGTCCCCTTTGACACTCTTTTATCTTGCCACCCAGACCAACTGGACTTAGCGATAAATGGTCGCTTACACCAAAGATCACACCACATTAGGTGGCTCCCAGTCCCAAGAGACCAGTCACTCGTCCCAGATCAATTGGTATTCTAGCTCTTACACCAAAGACAACATTTGTAGCCAATTTCATAGTAAAATAACAAAAGGTTTATTAGTGAAGAAAAATAAATGAACTTATTGAGAGGTTAAATCAGGTAAAATATATGTACAAGTGAGTCACAGTCTATAATTCCAAAAGGTAGCAGAGATGTAGAAATCTACCAGTTTCCCAAAAGTCTCTCAGGGCTATCCAGAATAACTCTGGGGAGCTCAGTCTTTTCATTCAGTTATTCTGCCCTGTTACAATCAGTCAATAGATCCAGGATCTTTCTTGAATCCATTCTTGTAGCTCCTTCTCACAGAAAACAAGATGACAGGGTCACTACCCACAGGAACGCTTCTTTTGATGACAGGGTGAGGAATGCATTCAGAGGCTTTGACCTCCAATAATCATACCCAATGACAACCTGCTTTGAAATTAGCACTTTTCTATTAAGTTCTTCATCTGCTTTCCACAAGGCTTCTTTCTTCTTTGATGGGTTATTTAGTTACAGGGGTACACACAATGTAAATGTTTGCTATTACATTCTAACAGGAACAGATAAGTAAAACAATACATGTAACATCCCTTTAGTTTTCATGAAGTTTAAATACCACATACAGTCTTATCCATTTAACAGTGACTTTCATCTATATTAAGACAAGTGAATTGACCTGGGGCTTTGGCATGAGTTGGTACCAGGTCTGCCAGCATCACAGTGGGCCTTTGAGGAATCCAAGGGCAGCAGTGGGTACTGTGGCAGAGCTCCTCCTCCACCCTGGTGGGTTCCACACTTCCTCTTAGCAGCAAGCTGGGGGATTCCTCACTCCCTGGGAATTTCCCCATGCCCCTGGGCAAGGGTTCCTCCCGGCCTCCCTGACAGGGGAGGGGAGCCTCTTCCTCTGGTTGCTCCTCCGGGCATAGTGGCGGCAGGCCAGGCACCCCATTCAGTCTCTCCCTTCTAACAGGGTCTTTTCGCTCAAAACCTCCGGTGCCCAGAAGGGCTATATGCCCTGTTGGGCAGGATTTCCCCTGCTCTTCATCTCTGTGCCTGTGAGGTCTGTCTCCAGTGTTTGTCAGTGTCTGCACTGTCTGGCTCCCCAGGAGCATACCTGCTCCCCACAGCTCCTGTAGTATGTGCCTATCTGGCTGGAGAGGAGGCTTTTAACAGGTTTAGGCAGGGCCTTGATTGGTCCCAGGTGTCCTAATCAACCTGGAGTAACCCCTGTTCAATTACCAGTGGAAAAGGGACCTGCCTAGCTGAGGTCTGATATCCCTGTCTTCTAATCCACACCACTCTCTCTGCTGGGCCCAGAGCCCTTTTGCTTCAGCTTCTTTGCTGGGCCAGAGCTCCCTCCCCTGCTACCTCGCTGGCCGGTGGACTCTCTGGTTGCTGCTGCTCCTTGCGGGGGGCTGTTGGCCTGCTCCCCCGAGGGGGAGTGAGGGACCCCGCCCCTGCTGTTGCCACTGCCATCACCTTGATACCAGTCAGCTCTGTGTTCTTGGGGAACCAGGGCACAGTATCCAGTCTGCCTGACTCATGAAGGACCGCCCCCAGCCTCTGCTTGAACCAAAACCAATGAGAGAAAAGACTTACAGAAAGCAATAAAAGGCGGTGGGAGACACACCTAAAGCCCTCCTGACAAGGATGACAGGATTAAGGCAACTCCCCTAGCCTTATCTGCATCAAAGATGGGACAGGGAGGCATTTCCATTAGCATACAGAATGGAGAACAAAGATTCCAATGCAAGAACTGCACTGAACTCTGGGACCAGAAAAGCTGGGAAGCACTGCATCATGGGGGCTCTCTGCTCCAGATGTTAATGAACCTATGCCTGCACACACCCAGCTCAGCATTTATCAGACCAATTCTAGTAATGAATCCTTGATTGATATCCAAAATACTGAAGCAGCCTAATTGCATTGTGAGCTCCCTGGAAGGAACACCACCCATAGCTAGGAGTGATCAGCTCCTATTGTCTAGCCTAAAGAAAACCCTTGAGTCATCAGTTTACCCATAAACAAATCTAGTGTTCTCCCTTGAATCATTGTTGTTTCCCTACAAAGACCCCTACCCACACTCCAGTAAGCGTTCTGATGCATGGATCCAGACTCTGTATCAGTTCCACTGGGACCTCATCTTCTCCTGACTGATCGTGCTGAGGGCTCTGCCTGTCTCCAGCACTCAGGATCCTCGAGCTACCACCATCACCTGAGAACCCCGACCAGCTCAAGCTTCCTGGTGTGGTGAGACCCCAGCTCTCTCTCTCTCTCACTCTCTTTCTGTTTTCTTTTCTACCTCAGGTATAACTTTTTAACCCTGACTTGTTTGATCAGGTATAGTTTTCTATATATTACTTTTGTAATCTTTTATAATGTAACTGTTATGTTTGTTTAGGCTCTCCTTGTGTGGTTATCACTATTATTCAATAAATAACTTTTATAGTTAAGCTGGTTGCTTCCCTCCCTCTCTCTCATAACTAAAGTGGTTTGTTTTGGTTGTGGTTTTTTTTGGTGTTTCTGGCTTCCCCATTTACTCTGCAGCAACGCTTCTCTTACCTAAGCTAAAGATCCCTGTAATGCCCAAAAATACTGTGGGGTTTGCTCATCACTACCAGAACAATTGTAACATGAAAGTGGCAATAGGGATGTGCTGAGCCTGTGACATATGAGGTTGGCAGCCTGGAAGTGCTGCTTGACCCAGTCTGCTGAGTCCAGGGGCATACGAGGGTGGCAGCCTGGAAGTGCTGTTCGATGCCGCCTGCTCAGGCTTACTTTATTCCAGTGCGGTACCTGTAGCATTTAAGGGTGGCAGCTTGGAAATACTGCTTGACCCAGCCCACTGAGTCCACAGACATATAAGGGAGTCAGCTTGAGAGTGCTGATTGACCCAGCCCACTCAGACTTGCTCGACTAGAGTGTGTGTGCGTGTTCATCGGGCTCTCGGGCTGGAGGAACCCAGTCCTGGGGAGCCTAGGTCCTGCAGGATAGTTCCATTGGGAGGAGACTTGCAGAAGAGAGGAGTAAAGCTCTGTATGAGAGCACAAGTGACACAAGCGGTACATTAATAGAATTACAGACCCCTCCCAGAAGAGTAACTCTAATAAATGAGTGTACCCCAAAGTAACAGGCACATCTGGTAACAACCTGAGGGGTCCCTCCCGACTGGTTGCCAGACTTCCTGCTGGTGCTGCTGCCCGTGCTTCCTGGGAGCCTGCTGGTGCCTTGGGGAGGAAGAAGGAGACCTTTGCTGCTGGGGGAGTGTGCAGGGATCCTGCAGGACACCATGGAGGGGGGCCTCCTGAAGGACTGTAACTTTTCAACTTTGCTCTAGTGGTGGGGCTATCGACTGTTGCTGTGGGGAGACCAGGGGTGTGGTGTGGAGCCTGGTCCATCTGTCCCCCCTCACCCCACCACCACCATTGTCCTTACCATCTGGTTCTGCTCCTTACTCAGCTGCCTGCCTCGCCCTGCCCTCCAGCGCCTGGGCCTGTAGCAGCAGCAAACACAGACTGAGCTTTTGCAAGTGCACGTGGGTGCATGTGCCTCCTCCATTCCCCTTGGACTGGCCTTTACCTCCCCTGCTGCCTTCAGCTGGTGGACTGTCCCATCCTCTGCTTTGCCCACCAGTTCCCCTGCAGCAGTTCGTCCCCTTTTCCCTTGCCACCTGCCCTGCCCGCCACGCCACAGCTGTCCATTTCCCACCCCCCTTTTTGCCCTTGCCCCCAGTAGCTTCAGTTTGTTTGCCTGCCCCATCCTTTGCCCTTGGAAGTTTAGCTTGTTTACCCACCCCACCCTGGTCCCTGAAACTTGTCCTTTCGGTTTGCCTGTCCTGGCCCTGGTCTGTTTCCAGCCCGTTCCTTTTTCCCTTTGGCCTCCAGTGTCATCCTCCCCGCCTTGGTTAGCCCCTTTCTTCATGCACCCATGCCCCCCACATCCCGTGCTGGAGCCCCTTTCTGTTGAGTTCACTGCCCCCCGCCAATGACATTATAGTCCTTCCCTTTTCCCCAGTACAGCCGGAGGAGCCAGTAATCTCACCTTGTGTTGGTGATAGCCCCCTCCTTACCTGCCTTGACAAGTGCCCCCCTGCCCTCCCCCCCTCTTGGCTCCATCCTCTTCTGCCTGCAGCCTAGAGGGGAGAAGCGGTTGACCCTTTCCTTCCCCCCCTTTCCCCCTCTGGTGTTTGTTCCCATCCCCATTGACCATGCTGTGGAAAAAGGTGGGTGAGGCCCCTTGGGTTGACCCTGCTGCCCCTCCTCCGCCTGTCCCCCCACCCCCCTTATGGTCACCATCTCAACCGCCGCTGCTGGACTGCCGGTCATCACCCCTTCTGGGGCACTGGGGGCAGCAGGCAGAGGGGCAGACTCCATTGCTGCCATGCCCCTTGTCCCCTCTGAATCTAGGGGAGCCCCCCAGTGGGCAGGAAGGGCCAGGGGAATAAGAAGGGCAAAGGCCCCTCCAAGAAGGCTCAACCCTCCATGGTAGGGGCTGCCCCCTCTGCCACACCCCTGCCATCGGCTGCGGCATCCCTCCCTCCTCTCCTTGTTATTCCCCCATACCAGCTCTGGGTGTGTCCCTCTTCCAGCCCCCAGGGTGTATGCCCGGGTGGCGGTGGCCTCCCCACCCACCGTTATGTCATCTCTTCTGGCCACCACCTCCGGTTCCATCTCTAGCAGCTGAGGTCCCTTCCCCACCTTGACCTACAAGCACGATGTATGGGAAAGTGGTCTTCTTCCTGGCATCAGAGACCACCGCCCAGGAGGCGGTGGAGAAGGGCCTGATGGTAGGGGGCATGTATGTCCCCCTTGAGCCACTGCAGGACCTAGGCATAAGGGTGGTCCTGCCCTCTGACCCACCCTTCCTCCTTAATGTTGCCTTGTTGCCTTCCCTTTATGCCCTGGGGAAGCCACTATCCATCATCAGCCCTCTCCCACTGGGCTGTAATGATCCTGCCTTCTGTCATGTGCTCTTGTTCCACTGGCAGGTGCAGGCTTCAACTGCCGCCAGCATCACGTGACAGAGAGGCACTTGAGAGGTCCTTCTTGGACCCCTGTCATGGGGCCCAATACTAGGTGCATTATTCCTTGGGGGAGCCCCGGTGCTACTCTGCCGAGCAATGGGGCATGTCCGGAGGGACTGCCCCCTGTCTGGGCACGGAGGAGAGCCCAGAACCCCTAAGCCCCATCAGGAAACCGGCTGTATCACCGCCGGTGACACTGGTTTCCTGGCGTCCATGCTCACCCCTTCTCCTTCCCAGCCTAACAGAGCATCTGGATGGCCCTGTTCTCGGGGTAGTGGGTGGAAACATCTCCTCCATTTCCAAGGAGATCGAAGCCCTGGGTCTGACCCCAGTCACCCCAGGGGAGGACGAACCTCTATCAGCAGGCCTTGATCTGGGCGGCTTCATGTCATCACCCCCTTCCCTCTCCTCTGTTCCCCCAGCCGCTGCTCCCACTCTTCCTGTTGGGAAGCTCCCAGAATCATCCACCGCAGATGGTACCTCACTAGTGGCTGCCGAGCCCACTGCGGCGATGGCCAGTGCTGTGCGGCCAAGCCCTGAGCCGTCGGGAGTACCCCCTGTTGGAGTGTGGCAACCGACTTCCTTCCCAGGTGGGGGCCCCACTGTTGAACTTCCATCCCCTGATGCCATGACTGCGAGCGCAAAATCTGCTATGGTGCCCACGCCTGGCATCACTGAGGGTCCCCTTCCTGCTCCTGTTCCCTTCACCCCTGAGTCCGGCTGAGAGGTGTCACACCTTGGTAGCTTGGCTGCCTGGGCCCCCAAGCCTGGGTCTGTCCCCCTCCCCGATCCTGCCCCTGATCCCAGTCCCATCCCTGTTCCTGATGCCGTTCCCAGCTCTCCCCACTCTACCTCCCATGCTGACGCCACCCTCGAGTCACCTCATTCCCCTTCCCATAGGATGACCCTCAGGTGGCAGCCTTTGTGTTCCCCTGTCCTGACCCCTTAGGGGCAGAAGTTTTCCCTCCACCACCCCATACTGAGCCAGGGTCTGAGATGGGGTGTGCGGAGCCGGCAAAAAGGCACCACACCAGGGGTCTGCCCCATCTCTGTAGGCCACCGGGCTGTCGTGGGAACCCCACAGTAGGACAGCCAGGGGCTAGTGACCCTATCCCCTGATATACTGTGAAAGGAGCTGCATGTTTTTCTCCAGGATGTCTTTGGGTCTCGGAATAAGGTGCAGCTCACTCTTCAGCGCTGGGGGGATTTCCATCAAGTCCTCCAGGATGTGAGGGCCACTTTGGGGGATGATAAAGTGACTGGAAGTCAGGACAGCCTATCAGCGAGCCTGAGGTTTCCATGACTCCCTGCTGACCTTTGGGGCTGGTCATGGATTTCTGCGAGGTCCAACTGGGGCCACAACCATCCCTGCCAGTGAGGATCCCCCCCAGCCCTCACTATCCCACTGGTCACCTTCTCCACATTAAACACCGAGGGCTGTAGGATGGGTCTCTGCAGATGCCATGTACTCTCCTTCCTTCAGGAGTGGGGGGTATTCTGTGGTTTTCCTGCAGGAGACCCATATGGATCCAGCTGCCGAAGCTAGCTGGTGGCAGGAGTCAGGGGCACGGTATATTTTAGCCATCTCACAGCTAGTAAATCTGGAGTGGCTACCCTGTTCTTCCGCTGACCCATGGCCCAAGGTGCTAGGGGTAGCTGATGTCATGCAGGGCCACCTGCTGCACCTCTGGGTCCATATGGAGGGGATGGCTGTGAATCTTGTCAACATCTATGCCATGACATCAGCCCAGGAGCAGGTTTTCTTTTTCCTGCAGGCTTCCTCTTTCCTCGGCTCCTTGGATCCTCGAGAGTGCCTGGGAGGAGACTTTAATACCACCCTCGAAGAGCAGGACTGCTCATGGACCAAACAGTGCCCAGCCGCCGCAGATGTCCTCCAGGAGATTGTTGACCATCACTCCCTGGTGGAGGTCTGGTGCGACCACCACCCGGACAACATGTCCACGTTCACCTATGTCCGGGTGGACGCACATCGGTCACACTACTCCCGGTTGCACTGCATCTACTATCTTGCCATCATCTTCACGGGCACACTCCTCCAACATCCGGCTGGCCCCATTCTCGGATCACTATTTGGTGATCACGATGGCCTCTCTCACGTCAGAGAGGCCGGGGCTGGCCTACTGGCTCTTTAATAATAGCTTGCTGGAGGATGTGGGCTTCGTGGTGTCCTTCCAAGAGTTCTGGCTGGCCTGGCAAGGGCAGAGGCGTGCCTTTCCCTCAGCTCAGGGGTGGTGGGTTGTGGGGCTTTTCTGCCGTGACTACACCCAGGATGCCAGCCGGCAGAAGGATGAGGCGATAGAGCAGTTTGGAGCAGGAGGTCTTGGAGCTGGAGAGGCATCTGCCTGCCAGCCCCGAGGATCTATCCCTCTGCGAAGTGTGCCGGAAGAAGCAGGAGGAGCTCCGGGTCCTCGAGGACCACTGGGCCTGGAGCACGTTTGTTGAATCCCGCATCCGTCTCCTTCAGGAGATGGATCATGGATCCCACTTCTTTTACACCCTGGAGAAAAAGAGGCAGGGGCTAAGAAGCATGTCACCTGCCTTTTGGCAGAGGATGGCACCCCCATCATGGATCTGGTGGAGATGCACAGGAGGGCCAAGGCCTTCCATG
This sequence comes from Caretta caretta, assembly GCF_965140235.1. Taxonomy (NCBI): domain Eukaryota; kingdom Metazoa; phylum Chordata; order Testudines; family Cheloniidae; genus Caretta; species Caretta caretta. Next base: position 14,941,160 of record NC_134209.1, read on the forward strand.
CTAGCCTTTTCTCCCCAGATCTGACCAATATCGACACCTGCAGAGTGCTCTGGATGGATTCCCGATGGTCGGAATGGGCAACTGGGACTGGCTAGAGCTACCTCTCACTGTGGCCAAGTTCTCGGAAGCCCTCCATCTCATGCCCACTAATGAATCTCCAAACATGGACAGGCTGACCGTGGAGTTCTTGTCACCGACTGGGCCAAGTCCTTAGGGAGCAGGGTGCTCCCCCTGTTGTGCAGGCGGGCCGTGCTCTCCTTGCTTCTGAAGAAGGGGGACCTCTGCAACCTTTGGAACTGGCATCCCGTCTCACTCCTCAGCACGGACTACAAGGTCATAGTGAAGGCCATCTCGCTGCGGCTTGAGATCATGCTGGCGGATGTGGTCCACCCCGACCAGACCTACACCATCCCGGGCAGCTCCATCTTCGACAATCTGTACTTGGTCCGGGATATCCTGGAGCTCGGGTGTGGGAATGGTCTGTCATTCTCCCTCCTGTCCCTGGACCATGAGAAGGAGTTCGACAGGGTGGACCATGGGTATCTTCTGGGAACACTTTGGGCATTTGTTTTCGAGCCCTAGTTTGTGGGTTTTCTCAAGATGCTGTACACTTCAACCGAGTGTGTGGTCAGGCTCAACTGGACCCTGACCGAACCGGTCAGCTTTGGGTGCGGGGTATCCACTGTCGGGCCAGCTGTATGCTCTGGCAATTGAGCCCTTCCTCTGTCTCTTCCATCGGAGGTTGACGGGCGTATGTTGGCATATGTCAATGATGTGCTCCTCGTGGTCCAGGACCCTAGTGACCTGGTGCAGGGGGAGGCCTGCCAGTCCATCTACTGGCAGCCTCCTCCGCCCAGGTCAGCTGGGTCAAGAGCTCTGGCCTGGTGGTCGGGGACGGGTGGCAGGCGAACTCCCTCCCACCCACACTTCAGGCCACTTGGTGGAATGCAGGTCCACTGCTCTGTCTCGGCATTTATCTTTCTGCCACACATCCATCGCTGCCAGAAAACTGGCATGGTTTAGAGGACAGGGTGTCGGAGTGAATGCGGAGGTGGACGGGACTACTCCGGTGCCTCTCACTACGGGGGAGGGTGCTCAATCAGTTAGTCCCATCCATGCTCTGACACTGGTTCAACACCCTGGTCCCAGCCCTAGGTTTCCTGGCCAACCTCCAGAAGTTGGTTCTAGAATTCCTTTGGCCAGGACTGCACTGTGTCGCTGCAGGGGTCCTCCACCTTCCCCTGGAGGAGGGAAGACAGGGCCTGAAGTGCCTGAGCACTCAGGTCCATGTCTTCCACCTCCAAGCCCTGCAGAGGCTTCTTTATGGTGCAGATAGTCCAGCATGGAGCGTACTGGCGCACACCTTCCTGTGCCGCTTACTAGGGTTCCAATACGACTGGCAGCTCCTTTACCTCCATTCGAGAGGTCTTCCGCGAGACCTCTCCGGGCTGCCAGTCTTCTACCAGAACCTCCTCCGGACCTGGAAACTGCTTTCAACGACCAGGTCCGTGGCGGCCACTGAGAGGGCAGATCTCCTTGCGGAACCCCTGCTACACAACCCCCAGCTCCGTGTGCAGGTGGCGGAGTCCCCCTCAGTGCACCAGAGGTTGATCCTGGCAGAAGTCAACAGAGTCAGAGATCTCCTGGACTAAAATCGGAGAGACTGGCTGGATCCCCTGATGCTCACTCAGTGCATGGGGCTCTCCAGCCCTCATACTCCCTGGTGTGTACTTCAGGAAGTGAGGGCAGCCTTACTGCCCACTGCTCAGACCTACCTCGACCAGGTCCTGTGGGACGGTGCTCCGCACCCAGCCTGTACCCCAGGCCCTCTGGCCCTTTTTATCAGGCCTCTGCCCCATGAGCCCCACCCCAGCCGTCCTACCTGTACACGGCGAGCCAGCTGCACAACTTGCAGGAGTCTCATTTCCGGACCGTACCAAGGAAACATCTGTACACACTCGTGCTCCATGCCCTTCATTTCCTCACCCTCATGTCCCTCCCCGACACAAAGTGGCTGGACCTATTGGCACCTCTTGAGGGTGATGAACCCCGGTGGATCAGCCTATACTCCACCTTGGTCCCATGGCCCACTGGGGATATCAGTTGGTGGCTCCTCCACGGAGCCGTGAACATGGGCGTGTTCTTGGTGTGGTTCACCCCCATCCCCGAAGCCTGTTCCTTTTGCGGTGTGAGGGAGACCCTGGTGCACATATACTTGGAGTGTGCCAGGTTGCAGCCCCTATTCCGGCTCCTCCTGAACATCCTTTTACGTTTCTGGCTGCACTTTCCCCCTCAACTTGTTATCTACGCACACCCTATCCGTGGCCCCACAAAGTCGTGGTACCTCCTTGTCAACCTTCTCCGAGCACTGGCCAAAGTAGCCATCTATACCACCAGGGAGAGGAGGTTGGCTGAGGGGGTTTCCTGTGACTGTGGGGCCTATTTCCGGTCCTCCCTCCATTCACGCATCTGGGCAGAGTTCCTCTGGGCAGAATCCGCTGGCTCCCTTGACACCTTTGAGGAGTAGTGGGCGCTGTCCGGGGTTCTCTATTCTTTGTCCCCTTCCAGTTCCCTATTTCTGAGCCTTTGACCGTCACACCTGTCCTTGTTATATTTTTCTTTTTTCCCCCATAATTATTTGAGTTCCCAGACCCAGTGGATCCTCCCCATAGGCTGGGGAGTGTCCTTTAGCCATGGGCGGGTTTATGCCTGCCCACTTCCCCGAACCCAACAGACCACTCTCCTATAGCCATCTGGCCTGACCCCATCACAGTATTTATCCAAAATGATGTGAACCTATAACAAAGGCTGTGGCTGAGTTTGCAGACTGGACTGTAGTTTGGTCTACTATATTTTCAGTTTGCCCAGTAGCTGTCAGGAAGACTTAGCTATTTTTGCTTTATATGCAAAAACTGTCATGCATTTCATTGTACTTGTGCAAGCTATCCCTGTGAACTCTGCAGCAGTAGTTCTAAGAACATTTTTTGCATCTTTTTCATAGATGAAAGGTCCTTTTCTAAAGTCATTCATCTTGACTTCTTCAAAGAAAATCATAGTTATTATACAATAGTCAAAGCCACTATAAAAAGAATTAGACAAAGGGCATCTAAAAGTAATTGTATTCAGCAAGATAAAACTATGGAATAGAGAACTTCCAGCTTTCTAAAGAGTGCCTCAAATTCTGACATTAATCAGCTTTTCAGCTTTGCTACAATTTAGGTGCTTTTCAAATTTACATGTATAAAAAAGAAGTGTTCTTGCTGGGGCTTTTTCTCCCCCTTTTGATTTTATGCAAAACTAGTAAGATAATGCTGGTTAACCTAAAAACAAGATGTTTACATCCCGGACTGATTATTTTTTACACACACTCACTCACTCCCAGACATCTTCTCAAACAAGTTTACTTCTCAAACAAGTTTACTCAGGCTCTAGCCTGAGCTGGAGTCAGCTCTTGGAAGTGTGTGATAAACTCCTGCAAGGTTGGGCTGGACTACAGTTACATGAGATTCTGTGTAACTACAAAAATATTTTGAAACACAGCAAGGCTCTACATAAAACAGAAGAAAGTGACTCAGATGGTTTCTCTCTTTCTAGTCCAGATTCACCGCTGCTTGCCCTCACTGCTACTTCTCTCAGGGCAGCAGTGGGTGGAGAACAATGCTTGCTTTGTATCTAACTGATGGCAATCTTACCAACTAAGAGGGAGGAGGGATTGTGGTTAAATTCACCCGGATTTGAAAGAGAATTGTGTTTGAGCCAATGTTCACAACTCTTCCATGTTCATGTCCGGTAGACATGTAAGACTCAGGCTTTGCTAGCATATGATACTAGTGAAAAGCAAATACTGAGCTTGTAATGCTCCAGTATTCACCAAAAGCAATTTCAAGCTGTATGTGGGTCTGCAACATTTCCATTTCATACTGTGTTGATTAATTACACAGTGTAACCAGTCAAGGAGCCAGAAATAATACCATATGACATGTAACTAATGAACTCAAGCAAGAATTGTTAATATTTGCAAAGACCTTTTGTCATTTTATCTGTAGACCAGGAATCATTCCCTGAAGAAATGTGTGAATAGCTTCTAATACATTAACTGAGAATGTTACAGTATGTCTGCAATTAGCGGAGGGGGAAAAAAAACAAAAACTTCACCAAATAGGCTATTCACTGTTAAATTTGTACATTTCTACTCATAATATGGAATGGGAGTTCCTGCACTGAGCTGCTTCAGAATCAGAAGAGAGGCAATGTTCAAGTCATTCCAGTTTTGCACTTTTACTCTCCAAACTCTCCTTTTGCCATGATGCCTGCACAAAACTTGACAGTGGTTTGGATGCTAGTTTGCAGAAAACTACTGTCTATCATGGAGACCGATATTGTCTCATTGTTTCCTTGTCCTTCCCTGTGAGTCTGGTGGTGTCCATCTGTAGTCTTGTCTCATACTTAGATTGTAAGTTCCTTTGGGCAAGGACAATTTTTTGTTCTGGGTTTGTACAGCACCTAGCACAATGGGGTCCTGGTCCATGACTGGGGCTCCTAGGTGCCATGGTAATGCAAATAATAAAAGGAAATGTGCTTTTACACAGAGATTGTCAAAGTAGCATAAAGGAGTTAGTTTCTCCAGCCATTGTAAGGCCCCTTGGTAACCATAGCCCCAACATTTTGTTGTTAAACTCCAGGTGCTGAGTAGCTTCACTAATTTCATGTGGCCAGAAAAAGGAACACAGCTAAGAACATAAGAACGGCCAGACTGATCAGACCAACAGTCCAGCTAGCCCAATACCCTGTCTTCCGACAGTGGCCAGTGCCAGGTGCTTCAGAGGGAATGAACAGAATAGGGCAATTATCAAGTGTTCCGTCCCCTGTCATCCAGTTCCAGAATCTGGCAATCAGAGTCTTAGGAACACCCAGAGCATGGAGTTGTGTCCCTGAGTATCTTGGGTATTAGCCATTGATGGACCTATTCTCCATAAGCTTATCTAATTCTTTTTTTGAACCCAGTTATACTTTTGACCTTCACAACATCCCCTGGCAACACGTTACACAGGCTGACTGTGCGTTGTGTGAAGAAGTACTTCCTTTTGTTTGTTTTTTAAACCTGCTGCCTATTGATTTCATTGGGTGACCCTGGTTCTTGTGAAGAGGTAAATAGCTTCCTCCATACCATTTATGACCGCTCTCATATGGCCCCTTAGTTGTCTCATTTATAAAATGAACAGCCTAACCTTTTAATCTCTGCTCCAGACCCTTCATCACTTTTGTTGCCTTTCTAATGTATCTTTTTTGAGATTCGGTGATCAGAACTGCCTGCAGGATTCAAGCTGTGGGCACACCATGGATTCATATCGTGGCATTATGATATTTTCTATTTTATGATCTATCACATTCCTAATGGTTCCTAACATTGTTAGTGTGTTCTGTGGTTTTTTTGACTGCCATTGCCCACCATGACTCCAAGATCTCTTTCTTCAGTGGTAACAGCTAATTTAGACCCCACCATTTTCTATTGAAGTTGGGATTATGTTTTCCAATGTGTATTACTTTGCATTTATCAACATTTGATTTTATCTGCCATTTTGTCACCCAGTTGTGAGATCCCTTTGTAACTCTTTGCAGCCTGCTCTGGACTTAACTATCTTGAATAATTTTAAATTTATTTATTTATCGATCATGTCCCTTCTTAATATGTGATGATGGGCCTTAAAACCAGACTCTGCATTAGTTCAATGTACATAAAATTCTGTTTTTACAATACTATGCTACCAGGGAAACCCAGCTATCAACCTGAAATGATTATTCTTATATCCGCTCTCTAGGAAAACAAGTGTACCCTCTCCCAAGGGCAGGTTTTCCTCTCCTTGGGCACATCTAAACTAGGAAAACAAGTTGAGTTTTAAATCATGTTATTATAGTTTTGCCAACTCTAAGTGTTCAAAAATCAAGAGTCAGACACAAAGCAATCTCATAATTTTTTAAAAAATAATAAATTTGAGCATTTCTTTTTCTTTACTTTCTAGTTTCTACACCCTTACGGTGCACTCAGGTCATGTTGTATAGTTTTTCTCCATACTCATGAAGGCTAGAAACTTCATTTTCATTTTTAATGAAAGTTGAGATTCTCCTGCAATCTCTTTATTCCAGCAGCTGAGGCTTTAAGAAAAACACCAAATAATGTGAAACTTGTGATAAGCTCATGAGAAGTGGCAACATTGTAGATAACACATTTTAACAGTTTTAAACAGGACTTTACATCTCATGTAGACAGGAGATGTTTAAAAAATGGGTTAGCTGATAGGGTTGACCATGTCCAGCTAATATGGTGTTAATCGCTAGGCATAGAGTCCTCCTTAAAACCAGGATAGTTAAAATATTTTAGCTAATGCTTTAAAAAACAGCCTGTTTTTCCTACTTTAGTCCCACCCTTTATTGTTTACAGATGTCTTTCCCGTTACCATACTCATCCCAACCCATCACAGTCTCCTATCATTTTTGTTATGTTCTTGACCTCAGTAGGACTTCAGCGTAGGAAGCTCTATGCTTAATAGCATGTTTGCAGGATTGGACCTTTAGACTGTAAACCAAATTCCAAGGGTCAGGGTCTTTTGGTCAAGTTCTAACCTGTTACATTCTTTAACTGCAGACTAACTGCACTGGTTTTAATGGATTTACACCAACATACCTCAGAGCAGAATTTTGGCCCTTTAACATTTGATCTGCTTGTCATATGTCATATACAGGATGATAGTTGTCCAACTAACTCCTCACAGGAGCGCTAATTTCATATCCCATTGTTACAGTCAAGAAGCAAGAGATAATGTGATTCCACCCTAGAAATCTTCAGAAGATACTTTTTTGGCCATCAGCAACTCCTCTCACCCATCTTCCTTTCCCCTGCCATTGTGAAGCTTCACTCCTCCAAAGGAGGAATCTCAGCAGAGGGGGATTGGGTTCTGTGAAGTGTGCACCACCCCTTTCTCATAGCCCCAAGGCAGACCTGACACATGCTCATGCTTTAGCACGGGGGTGGGGAATGAAATCAGCACAAGTTCTATTTCTAGCAAAGGTGGAGTCGATGAATGAAGTATTTTGCCACCTGGACTTAATATAGAATCAAGCATCCTTCATGTGCCCTGCTGCTGTAGTAGGAGCTTCAGTTATACATTTAGTCCACTTGGAGACATAGGTCATTGCTGCCAGAAACACAGAGCTGCTGCCCTACACTGCCAAACTCATTCAGACCCTACACATGCTCATGTTGAAAAGCACCACAAATGTGTGGCCTTTGAGAACATGCTAGGCAGAGTTGTTCAGCTGGCACCCACCACCAAGACAAAAAGCTTAGCATAAAGAAGGTGAATCAGCTGATTTAAAATTGCTTGTAAGCCCTGTAGCCTGAAGACCAAGAGTGCAGAGAACTGGCTATGGACACCTCTTGGTAAAAGGAGAAAATGGCAGCCAGGAGCTGTGGAAGATGTCCAGAGGGGAAGGAGTTCCATAGGCGAGCGAGGGAGCTCTCTGTGGGTGAGCAAGGGGCAGTGACTGCATGGGCCAGGCCTCATTTGCATTTGAGTTATGGGACAGTTTGTTTTTAAACCAAAATGCCCCAGTTATGCTTTGAGATTGGGAGCAACAAAATGTTACTGATCCTGTTGGGAAAGGAAGGAACAAGAGAATTACCCCAAAGGTGCCTGGGGCAAAAGGTCACTCTGATCATGATGGCAGTCAGGCACAATTGGGTAAGAGACCCTGGACAAGCCTAAAGGATTAGGGGGATCTCCTACCATCTTTTGGGAGTGCCTGTGTGGTGATGGTAGGGATTCTGTTAAGGATCCTAGATACTACTGATCCCTCTCTAAAGACCCAGCACTGAGGTGGCTTTAAGGCAGCAGATGGAGCTAAGGTGACAGCCCTGAGGTACTGTGGGCTGAAGCTGCAGAAAGCAGCAGCCTACCTGAGGGACTCTGGTGTGGGCCCCCCCTGCCCAGCAGGGCAAGCAGAAATCACCTCACCGGCTCAGGTGGGAGAGCCCCATGAACGGCCCAGGCAGCACTTCCCTTTGGGGCTGGAGATTGACCAACTGCAGTCCTTGGACTCCACCCACCCTGGACAACAAACTGTGAGTGGGAACGGGGAGGGGGGAAGTTTCTAGAACATATCAGCCAGGCACAGCTGCCAGAGGAGGTTTGAGGTTGGGGACTATTGTTAAGATACCCAGGGGTGGGGGGTTGGGAGAGAAGTCTTATCTAATATGGTTAATTTCTGGCTTTCTTGAGTTTACTCTGTTGTCCCCCTTCCTCATGAGGTTCTTTGTTCTAAATCTCTGGATTCAGTGCTCATGACTGGGGAAGTATTGTCCACCAAGGGCACCCAAGGTAGCTTGCCAGATGTCCCAATTTTATAGGGTCAGTCCTGATTTTGGGGTCTTTTTCTTATACAGGCTCCTATTACCCACCACCCCCTGTCCCGATTTTTCACATTTCCTGTCTGGTCACCCTAACCCAAGGTGGTATATATAGTTTTCCAGGTTTCTGGGAGGGGGCTCAAGCCAGTACTTTAAGTTTTCAGGAAGAACCCTGAGAAAACTGAACACAGCCTCTTTTGTTTCTGACAACACGTGGCAGAAGATTTACATGTGTTTCATAGAAATGCATCTGCTGTTAGCATAGTGCTTTATCATGTTTTTAAAGACACCATGTTATCTGCCCTCAGGCTTTGCATGAAAAATAAAGCTTACATGCTATGGTTTCAGTCCTAACATTGTATCTGTGCAGGGAAACCTCTATGCTTCTAAAGTAACCCAGTGAAGGATTCAGACCTGTATGTATACTATGATTTTACAATGATCTACACACAATGAAAGAGCATCCCCTCACTTTTGCTTTTGAATAGGATGCCCCCAAATTGTGTCCCCTAAAATTAGTAGATGCTTTGGAAAATGTGAATGTGAAAACCTAAGTGCTATGGAGTGCATCTGCTTGCATCAAGATGTTAAACCAGTCTCTTTAATGTGTTTAAATCTTTGTTTACTTGCTAATCTAACCGTTGATCTATAAACCTGACATTTTCACCCTTCTTTACAGAACAGTACTTGCTGAGAAAGCAGCAAAAAGGCATCACTGTGTAAATTACATGGGACTTTTAAACTGTGCAGAATCATTTGCACATCAGCAGCACATGGGTAAAGTGGAATGCAATATCACATTGTTCCTACATCCCTTATAGCAGTGCAGTTGCAATGCAACCTCCTCACTTGTGACTTCCCCTCACCTGCTATGGCTGTGGGGTGGAGAGAAAAAGTTATCATGGGCATATGTTCATTTTTAAACAGGAAATAAATGGAAAGGACAAGACTAGCAAGAGGCCATTTGGTAGGAGAAAGGAAAGTGATCTGGAGAAAACAGTGCCATTCCTAGCCATACTTCTACACCTATAATTGTGTTGGACCAGCGCTGACTGCCACTCTGTGAAAACCTTCATTTCAATTAAGTGTAAAATCTATATTATTTTAGCAGTCTAAAAATAGTTCCTCACCCAAAGAAGCTCTTCTCTGCCCAGCAGTCCAGAAGAGTAGCACATCTGGTGTGATGTGACAGCTTCCAGGAAGAAGGGAAAAAAGCCTCCGTTTCTTGTCAGTGGAAGACTAATTTTGTGCTATAGTGCAATTGGTTACATGGCATGAGGCATTAACCACTTTTCTGCCTGTGAGTGAGTGAAGGTGCTATCTTGGCAAGACTGGAGAGAGGTCCTGGAAAGCTATTAGTTTAGAGCACAGGCTCTGTTGGTCAATGCGTTCTTATGGGAGGCTGACAAAGATTATGTCTCCATGCTAATTCCTTCACATCTACATGCAAGCTTTGAAATGGCTGCTTTTGTTTTTTATTTGCATTACAATAGCATCCAGGGCCCCATAGTGCTGGGAGCTGTAGCAAAAAATAAATAAAAACAAAAAAAAAACCCCACGTGTAAGAGTCCCAGCCCCAGAGGATTTACTGCTGACCACAACATGGTGTTGAGGTATCTGGAAACCCTGGCAGGATGAGCAGGAGCCTAAGAAACCAGCTCCCCTCTCACAAGTTTCCTCCACTCTTGAGATCAGCTAGGCCGTTTGCGCACACAGCCCCCATCTGCGTATGTGAGGCTACTGGAAGCAGAATGTTTTCAATGGAGGATTCTGGAACTGGTCTCCCCCTTTGATCAAACAGACTCCAAATTTGCTGATCCTCAGGACATGCTGCAAGCTCATTTGTCTGGTCGATGGAGCAAGGAGGGATTAATGCATTCTGTTTGAGGGTTGCGGGGGAGAGGGACTTATTGCCACCACAACACATTTGTATTTTTAATTCAGTTAATGCGCCTAGAGCGTTGTGCTAGATGCTCTATAAACCAGGGGAGGGGAACATAAGGTTGGTTTTTTGCTATTAATTAGCCCTCTCAAAGATTATGGCAGCCCTGTATCCCCTCCAGCCAAGTCTACTTCCTTCTTTTTGTGGCACAAGCCTTGCCTAACAAGCTGAGTTATCCTATAAACCAAACCATACTATGTGGCTTAAAACAGCGAGTGCCAGCCTGCAATGTGCACAGCACTGAAAGAAATGGGGTCTGACAGCATCATCCCGTAAATAATATTTACAGTCACACTGAAAAATTAGGTGAGTCCACCCTTGGAGAGTTTCATTAAGTGAGCTGCTGTTAAAGACAGCTGTGCGTCAGATGAGCTGCTGTACTAGACACCCTAAGACTCCCTTTTCTCTTGTATTCAACCACAATCCAAATTATAGTTAATATTGGCAGGACGTACAATTAAGAACAGGGCTGGTGGTTTATTTTCTATTCTACGGATTTTCAAGGCACACTTTCAAGTGCACTAGGGTAACATGCCATGATAGGAGAGATGTACAGCTCCTTACGGGAATCTGCTGCTTTTCTAATAAGTTTCCAGCTTCCACCCTGTTTTAGGATTTTCCCTTTTTTGTTAATATGTATCCTTCGGCTGTTTGAAGTTTAGTTCTCAAAAGCGTCGGCTTTCATTAGAGGTCAGTTGTTTTCTGCGGTACCTAGAGTGATGATTTTCAAACTAGAAAGAGGCCTGAACCAAAATCTCACATCCAAATATCTCCAGACTATAGTGAAGGTTTACCACCCAGATTCCAGTTTGCAAATGGATCCCTAGCTTTTTGATGGGTTGAAAGAAAAACCTCAATCCAAGGGCATTGTGAATTCAAGGATATTTCTACATGCCAACTTCCTTGGTTCTGTTTGTCAAAGAATTGCCATCTATCTACTTTGGCACATTAAATAATACAATAGAAATTGCTGGCACAAAGCACAGGATGTGGAACTCTGATCCCAGTAAAGGGTGAATTTGAAGGAGCATTAAAATTTGCAAATAGCAGCTCTTGACACACTGTTCTGTATGCTTTTGCTTGGTGCTCTTGGATTATGGAACTCCATATGTCAAAGGCACAGTATGAATGGCAGTAAATAAAGGCTCTTTTTGTAAAAAGGCCATATTCTGTAATGTTAGGAGCTAGCAAAGGCTGTGCTTCCTCTCTCCTTCTTCCTCTCCAGATAAATCTATAAAATGTATATTGTCTAGACTTTAATTTTCATTGATTTTTCAATGTATGAAACAAGTATCTCTTGCAGAACTGCAGTAAGTTTTTTACATATTAAAACATAATTTATTAATAGCTACTAACCAGCTAAAAGCCAGAAACCTACAGCCCCACCTATATTACCCAGTGACACGCAAACATAAACAAAAATGAAGGGTAAGAGAGTTTATAGTGGAAACCTGCTGCTGCATAATGACAAGCTGACTGTCAGTGGGATATGCCAGGTTGGGTGCATTATTTGGTGGAAGTCAGTTTTCAACACCAGGGGTTTCCCTGTAAGCTAAAAATTCCAGTCTGTCTTCTTGTCGAAGTGTAAATTTTCAACTGAAAATTGTACCAGCTTCAGCTCCCTGAGTTTGAGAGAGTTCTGCTTTGTCGTAAGGTCATGTGATCATCTCAGCAACTAACAAAGCAGCCATCTTGAGGATGCCAGGGCCATTGTCATTGGGAGCATTGTTTGTCTGTAGCAGCGATTGGACCTCTGGATCTAAAACCATTAGCCTCTACTGCCTGAGCTAAAATACCCAGCTCTGAGTAGGGACTGAGGCATGGGCGGTCAGGCTTAGTGGTCAAAAGCCAGGAATCGGAGTCAGGATCATGCCAAGGGTCAGGGCCAGCATTGGGGTCAGGAGGCACGTCAAGCATTGAGCCAGAATCGGTGTCAAGACTGAAGTCAGAGTCACACAGCTGTGCCAAGGGTCCAGCCGGAACCAGGGAACAGTGCTGCATCAAGCTGAAGTCAGAGTGAGACAGCAGTACCAAAGGTCAAACTGGAGTCAGGAATTAGGGTGTAGCAGAGCAGCAGATCAGGAGTTCCGACAGCTTCCTTTGCTGCTGCCTGACTTAAGTAGTGTGTCTGGCCCAAAGTTCCCCTCCCCTGCTGGTTCTGGAGAGCTGTTAGGTGGCAGTCGTGGTCTGGGCACTGCTTGGGGACCTGCAGGCCTGGTTTTGAGACCCGTCATCCCTCACACTCTGTTAGACTAGGCTGTAGCAGGTTCATCAACCTTAGTGTGGCCCAGCAACTGCTCTGTTGGTAGACAATGCCATACTGTGTGGGTGACACAGTTTTCTCGGGTTTTGTATGTTCTGACCCGCTCATTCGAATTCAATGTTCAGACCAACCCCAGCCACCTCTTAGTGGATAGTGAGGAATATGGTATGGAAGCCTTACAGACCGATTAGGGAACGCTTCTGCTCTGTGTGCGTTGGGGAGTGTTCATATAGCATCTCCCCATAACAGAAGCCATGTAGCTTGTTGACCATGATGCAAGAATCTGATCAGTTCTGGTCCTGGTCTCTTTGACAGGGGGATGAGGAATAGGACAAAAAATGCATGAGCTCTGTTCTAATAGAACAAGCAGATTTCCCCCCTGGAATGTAAGCCATGCTCTGGAGGCTGGTGTGGAGCAGGAAGTGGAGGCATGCCCCCACCTTTTTTGGTTTTTGTTTTTAGTATATTGCTCCATGGGAGAAAGCAAGACTAAGCAGTGTGGCCCCTGCACAAATGGGAAAGAGGCTGCCTTCTTCTGGACCCTTCCGGACCAATTTTGCAAAAGCTTCTCGAAGTCTAGTTCCATGTGATGAACACACACACACACACACACACATTTGAAAGGGCTCTTTTCCTGAATGGTGGTATATTGGTTTTTATTTTGTTCTCTTAATGTTGGTTGCTTTCTTCATCAGAGTTGTTTTTTGGTGCGCACAGCTGGGAAAGAGAGACTAGGAAGTATAAAGACTGTCACAGAAAGGAAAGGAGCTAGACAGAGAAAAAACATGAGAATGAGGTACATGGAAACAAAGATAGTGAGATCTAGCCTGCTTAGAAACATGCTGTTGGAAGACCGTATTTATTCTGCGTCAGAGCTAATGTAGTTGTGGAGAAATATGCATTTCATTGCATGTGATGAGGCTGTGTATGTGTGGCAGTCTGTATCCCTATGATCACCCCTTTTACAGGACTGTGATACATTTGGTACAAAGTATGCCACAGTATTGACAACACTTGAAGAACAAAGGAAACAGCATTGGACTGGGGGAGGGATCCTGACTGGAAGAAATTCAGTCAGTAAGACAGTTGGAAAATGTGGAGAGAAAGAGACTTTGTTAGATAATACTTAGACCTGCCATGAGTGCAGGGGATTGGACTAGATGATCTCTCAAGGGCCCTTCCAGTCCCAATTATTCTATGAATTTACTCTAGCTTGGTAAGTTAGGCATTAGTTGTGTTTTACTTTTATTTTCTTGTAACCAATTCTGACTTTTTATGCCTCATTACTTGTAAACACTTAAAATCTCTTTGTAGTTAATAAACTTGTTTTATTGTTTTATCTAAACTGGTGTGCTTTGATTGAAGTATTCGGGAAACTCCATTTGGGAAAACAGGATCTGTGCATATCATTTTCTATTAATAAAATGATGGATTTTATATGAGCTTATATTGTCCAGGAAAGAGCTGGGCAGTACAAGATGCACTTTTCTGGGGAAAGTCTGGGACTGGGAGTTTGCTGGTGTTACTCTGCAGTGTAATTCATGAGTGGCTGTCTATAGCTATATAGACTGTATATAGTGGCTGTCTATATACTACAACTGGGAGTAACTTACATGCGGGAGGCTGAGTATAAACAGATCAGGAATGGTAGCTTACACAGCTAAGCAGTGTAAAAGGCACCCCAGTTGGGGAACTCAGGGGACACAGCTGTTCATCAGTCCAGATTGTACCCTGAGTAATGTCACAATATGTCTTTGGATTTATGACCTCCTTAATTATTCATTTACTTCATCGTAAGTGCTTGGGTTTTGTAAATGATTCTTAGATTCCAAGGCCAGAAAGGACCATTGTGATCATTGTAGTCGGACTTCCTGCAAAACACAAGCCAGAGAACTTCCCCAAAATAGTTTCTAGAGCATGTCTTTTAGAAACAGATCCACTCTTGATTCCAAAATTTGCTAGTGTTGGAGAATCGGAGAATCCACCACAATCCTTGGTGAGTTGTTCCAATGATTAATTACCTTCAATGTTAAAAATGAACACCTTATTTCCAGTCTGAATTTGTCTAGCTTCAACTTGCAGCCATTGGATTACATTATACATTTCTCTGGTTGACTGAAGAGCCTACTATTAAATATCCATTCCCCATCTAGGATACATGATGAAATAAGTAGATATCGTGCTGTTTCTTAGTGATTTCAACTGCTTATTTTTTTAATTTCCCAAGGTTTATTTTTGTGCCTCTCTCATTTTTTCTTGTGTGTAGGTGGATGAAGATATAGTTTTAAATCAATAGGTGGATGTGTCACAGATGAGTAAGGTAAAGCTGTGAAAGGCATTGGCCAAGTTAATAATGGCTCCTGTAAAGAAATCTGCTTTGTTCCATGTTCATTATGGAGCTGCATTCAATTTAGGTTCTTACGCTACAGCCTCGCCATGGTATGTGAGCACCCATCTCTCTGGTATCTGAGTCACATGTGCAGCATACCCTAACTTCACTCTGAACATTGGTAAAAGTGCTACAAAGCCATAGCAAAATGAGTGCTAGATCCAAACCCAGTAGTCAGGATTCTGCTCCACATTCAGTGTTGACCCCACTAGAACAGAGTTCTCCTAGGTAAGTTGCTAACAACTCTTTTCAACTTAGTTACACTTCAGTGAGGGTATGTCTTGTCTAGTAATATTTTGCACTTCAAAAGTGCTTTTCCACCCGTAGAGCTCAGAGCACTTTACAAAAGTGGGTGAGTGTTGTTGGATTTTACAGTCAGCATACGAACAGAGAGATTTGAAGCACTTTGTACAAAAGCTGCTACCGTCTAGCAGACAAGATCTGTCTATTAAATCGGAGATCACGGTTTCATTACCAGCTTTGTCACCTATTTCTTCTGTCACTTTTGGCAAGCCATTTGGGGCCACCTTTTTCAGAAGAGCTCAGTTCCCCTAACTGAAGTGGCCAGATGTCCAAAAATGCTCAGCACCCAGAAGCTCCAATTGTTCTGTGAAAATCTGCCCATGTCGTTTAGGTTCCTAAGTAGGCTTGTGGAAGCCTGATCCTCCAACTTGCCGTGCTTTAGTTATCCCACATGAAATATCTCTTCCAGTGAGGAGGACGATGAATTTTCTAGCTCTTCAGCTATGGGACTTGATGTTCTAGGCTTAGATGCAGTATTTATAGATTTGCTTTCTGCTGCCTGAACAAATATTTCTAACCCTTGTCTCATGCTCTATGTATATCTCCTACTTAAACACCACCACAACACAAGTACAGGCATTGGTGTTGAGTGCCACTACTCCACAATATATTGCTATTCTTTTTTTTAAAGAAACGTGTGTGTGCAGGCCTGTCTCCCCCATTTCCAGCCCCATGGCTAGTTGATGAAAGGACCCAGCAGAACTACAGGTGCATGGGACAAGCATACAAGCAAAACGGTCTTTTATTACAGTATGCAAGCCTCAAAGCCCTCAGGAAGGCTGCATAGCCATATTTTGCCCACCACAGCTTGTCCCACAGAGTAGAACCCAATCTGAGAGCTGAGAGCAGCCACAATAAACAAATCCTAATGAAACTGGACTAAGTTGCCAGTAGTCACTGAAAAGAACAAGGGGGCTGTAAGTCTTCACACAGGTGAAGGGAAAAGGCGAGTCCTGGAAAGAAGGATAAAAATATCCAGCCCACAGAGAGATCAGCCGTTTGCTGTCATTGCCAGTGTGGATGAAATTAAGATGAGTGTAATGGTTGGGTCTTTGGGAGAGTGGGAGAAAAGGCACCTACAATCAATGGAGAAAACAGGAATTTCACAGATGCCACCTGCAATTTCCCACTCTGGCCCTGAGAGGGGACTATGCTGCAGGCCATCCTAGCAGCAACCTGTAGCACTCCTTGACCTGTGTGGGCAAGGGGAGCGGTGAGTGCAAAAGTACGCCAGGAGGACATAGGGAGGACTCTGGGCAGTGGGCGGGAGTGGAGTGGGGAGTCACAGATCAAGTGTGTGAGGGGCAAGGCCATGCCTTTTTTTTTTCTTCTTCATGTGCACACTCTTTACGGATTGAAGCTGTAATTGTCATGTGCACACAGTGGCAGTGTTTAGGGGGTGTTCGAATACCAGAAGTGAGGCCAAAAATATGATTTATTCTTTTTATGTTAAAAAGAAAACAACTCGTGATTTTTGGGAGCACTCCTAAGCTTTTGGGTTTGCACTCATTATTTTTGGACTCTAGGAGTTGGCAATATTGCCTTCAACCACAGCTCAGCATAGCAGAATCAATCTCCTTTCTCAGACAGGGCAAGCTTTTCCTTTCGGTCCCTCCAAACTTCTTAACCTTGCACATTCCTCAAAGTGTCAGCAGCAAGCCAGGATTCCTCACTGTGCCTTCCCCCATCCCCCTGCAAACTCTTCTGGCTATGCAGCAAAGAGCAGGAATAAAAGGATGAAATAATTACATGTACATTAGAAATGACATCTCCTTTTTAAAGGGCTAATGGATCAAACTATTAATGCTAATTTTAAAAAATTAAGCTTGTATTCCAGCCCCCAGCCCCCACCTCCAGATGGAATTTACGCCCATTAAGTGTCATTCTATAATGGAAACCAAAAGGTCATAACTAAACAGGAGAGAGGCTTTTATCCATTAATGAGGAGATGGAAACAGCACCTGTTTTTAGCCCTGCTATGAATCAGTGTAGGAGAGAGCCATTAAAGCAAGATGCCAGTGAGAACCCATCCAACAAATTGAGAGCAATCCAAGAGCTTTGTGGGTTTTGGACATCACTCCATAGTGCATCCCATTATCGAACAGGTGCTCATGTCACAATGCCCACAATAGCAGAAACAAGCAGCCCCTACGGACGTAGCCACAAACATTGTAGTTCATCGCAACTGTGCATGGCTGCAGTTTTAATATGTAATAATTATTAAATTTATGTTTAAACTGCTACCCCATGCACTGATTCTGCACTCTCACACTGGTGTAAATCAGCAGTGACTCCACTGAAATCAAGGGATTCATGCTGGCTTAAAACCAGCATAAGAGAGCAGAAACCGGCCCATAGACTCCTTGTATCCATGTCCCTGGGGCAGGACAATCCATGTGCTGTTCATGTACAAAGTGTCACTGAGCTAGACTTTGACTCAGCGCACTGTACTTGCCAAAATGCACATCACCCATCAAATGCTGAGAACAATTTTAATTCTGAGAGCTCAGCTGCCATTTCTTGAGGAGCTTATATTGGATAATGGTCACATTTTATGGCTTTATTTAAATCACTTGGATCAATGTGTATCAGGGCTTCATTTGGCTTTTCAAATACAACTGCAGAATTAACCCAGTCCGTAAGTTGTTCTACCTTGTCCAGAAATCCCAGCTTTTCCCTAATAACAAATTAAGTTTATCCTTTCTCAGGTAGGACAAACAGAAATTTTTCTTTCAGAGTTACTGATTTGTCCATCAGAAGGTGGCGTTCATCTTCTAAAATCTATGATGTCCAGAAGACAGACGTATATGATGTCTGTATCTGCTGTTCTTTGCCATTAATAGCTAAGAAATTTTAAACGAACTTCATGGTTAAGCAGGATGGCTAATGCAAATGGGTCTTCAGCATTTACAATTTCCAATTGCCTTGGAAACAAGCAGGGAGAACTGGAGGTCCTGGTGATGTCTAGGAATTATGACATGATTGGAATAACAGAGACTTGGTGGGATAACTCACATGACTGGAGTACTGTAATGGATGGTTATAAACTGTTCAGGAAGGACAGGTAGGGCAGAAAAGGTGGGGGAGTAGCACTGTATATAAGGGAGCAGTATGACTGCTCAGAGCTCGGGTACGAAACTGCAGAAAAACCTGAGTGTCTCTGGATTAAGTTTAGAAGTGTGAGCAATAGGAGTGATGTAGTGGTGGGAGTCTGCTATAGACCACCGGACCAGGGGGATGAGGTGGATGAGGCTTTCTTCCGACAGCTGACGGAAGCTACTAGATCGCATGCCCTGGTTCTCATGGGTGACTTTAATTTTCCTGATATCTGCTGGGAGAGCAGTACAGCGGTGCATAGACAATCCAGGAAGTTTTTGGAAAGCGTAGGGGACAATTTCCTGGTGCAAGTGCTAGAGGAGCCAACTAGGGGGGGAACTTTTCTTGACCTGCTGCTCACAAACCGGGAAGAATTAGTAGGGGAAGCAAAAGTGGATGGGAATCTGGGAGGCAGTGACCATGAGTTGGTTGAGTTCAGGATCCTGACACAGGGAAGAAAGGTAAGCAGCAGGATACGGACCCTGGACTTCAGGAAAGCAGACTTCGACTCCCTCAGGGAACGGATGGCCAGGATCCCCTGGGGGACTAACATGAAGGGGAAAGGAGTCCAGGAGAGCTGGCTGTATTTCAAGGAATCCCTGTTGAGGTTACAGGGACAAACCATCCCGATGTGTCGAAAGAACAGTAAATATGGCAGGCGACCAGCTTGGCTTAACGGTGAAATCCTAGTGGATCTTAAGCATAAAAAAGAAGCTTACAAGAAGTGGAAGGTTGGACATATGACCAGAGAAGAGTATAAAAATATTGCTCGGGCATGTAGGAATGAAATTAGGAGGGCCAAATCGCACCTGGAGCTGCAGCTAGCCAGAGATGTTAAGAGTAACAAGAAGGGTTTCTTCAGGTATGTTGGCAACAAGAAGAAAGCCAAGGAAAGTGTGGGCCCCTTAATGAATGAGGGAGCAACCTAGTGACGGAGGATGTGGAAAAAGCTAATGTACTCAATGCTTTTTTTGCCTCTGTCTTCACGAACAAGGGCAGCTCCCAGACTGCTGTGATGGGCATCACAACATGGGGAATAGATGGCCAGCCCTCTGTGGAGAAAGAGATGGCTAGGGACTATTTAGAAAAACTGGACGTGCACAAGTCCATGGGGCCGGATGAGTTGCATCCGAGAGTGCTAAAGGAACTGGCGGCTGTGATTGCAGAGCCATTGGCCATTATCTTTGAAAACTCGTGGCGAACGGGGGAAGTCCCGGATGACTGGAAAAAGGCTAATGTAGTGCCAATCTTTTAAAAAGGGAAGAAGGAGGATCCTGGGAACTACAGGCCAGTCAGCCTCACTTCAGTCCCTGGAAAAATCATGGAGCAGGTCCTCAAAGAATCAATCCTGAAGCACTTACATGAGAGGAAAGTGATCAGGAACAGTCAGCATGGATTCACCAAGGGAACGTCATGCCTGACTAATCTAATCGCCTTCTATGATGAGATTACTGGTTCTGTGGATGAAGGGAAAACAGTGGATGTATTATATCTTGACTTTAGCAAAGCTTTTGACACGGTCTCCCACAGTATTCTTGTCAGCAAGTTAAGGAAGTATGGGCTGGATGAATGCACCATAAGGTGGGTAGAAAGTTGGCTAGATTGTTGGGCTCAACGGGTAGTGATCAATGGCTCCATGTCTAGTTGGCAGCCGGTGTCAAGTGGAGTGCCCCAGGGGTCGGTCCTGGGGCCGGTTTTGTTCAATATCTTCATAAATGATCTGGAGGATGGTGTGGATTGCACTCTCAGCAAATTTGCGGATGATACTAAACTGGGAGGAGTGGTAGATACGCTGGAGGGCAGGGATAGGATACAGAGGGACCTAGACAAATTGGAGGATTGGGCCAAAAGAAATCTGATGAGGTTCAGTAAGGATAAGTGCAGGGTCCTGCACTTAGGACGGAAGAACCCAATGCACAGGTACAGACTAGGGACCGAATGGCTAGGCAGCAGTTCTGCGGAAAAGGACCTAAGGGTTACAGTGGATGAGAAGCTGGATATGAGTCAGCAGTGTGCCCTTGTTGCCAAGAAGGCCAATGGCATTTTGGGATGTATAAGTAGGGGCATAGCGCGCAGATCGAGGGACGTGATCGTCCCCCTCTATTCGACATTGGTGAGGCCTCATCTGGAGTACTGTGTCCAGTTTTGGGCCCCACACTACAAGAAGGATGTGGATAAATTGGAGAGAGTCCAGCGAAGGGCAACAAAAATGATTAGGGGTCTGGAACACATGAGTTATGAGGAGAGGCTGAGGGAACTGGGATTGTTTAGTCTGCAGAAGAGAAGAATGAGGGGGGATTTGATAGCTGCTTTCAACTACCTGAGAGGTAGTTCCAGAGAGGATGGTTCTAGACTATTCTCAGTGGTGGAAGAGGACAAGACAAGGAGTAATGGTCTCAAGTTGCAGTGGGGGAGATTCAGCTTGGATATTAGGAAAAACTTTTTCACTAGGAGGGTGGTGAAACACTGGAATGCGTTGCCTAGGGAGGTGGTGGAATCTCCTTCCTTAGAAGTTTTTAAGGTCAGGCTTGACAAAGCCCTGGCTGGGGTGATTTAATTGGGTATGGGTCCTGCTTTTGAGCAGGGGGTTGGACTAGATGACCTCCTGAGGTCCCTTCCAACCCTGATATTCTATGATTCTATGAATTTAGAAAGTTACTGAGTGGCACTAGATTTTTAAAATCAGTTGTAATAGTTACTTGCCTTTGTACTGCTGTTATAGGCAGAACATAAAATTCAGCTTTGCTATAGATTTCTGTAACCTCTTCTGAGTACAGCAGACCCTGATTTTATGAACATGGATCTTATGAATAATTTTTCTTCCACCAAAGTCTTCTTTGTGCAACTAAATGTGACTTTAGCCAACATTCAAATGGCCATACAGGCTTGAAAAGACTGAGAGATTTAGTGGCAAAGAGATTCAGTTCTCACACAAAGAAAAAACAGGCACAATGTATATATTTATGTACACGATCTATCATTGACAGGTTTCAGAGTAACAGCCGTGTTAGTCTGTATTCGCAAAAAGAAAAGGAGTACTTGTGGCACCTTAGAGACTAACCAATTTATTTGAGCATAAGCTTTCGTAAGCTACAGCTCACTTCATCAGATGCATACTGTGGAAAGTGTAGAAGATCTTATTATATACACACAAAGCATGAAAAAATACCTCCTCCCACCCCACTCTCCTGCTGGTAATAGCTTATCTAAAGTGATCACTCTCCTTACAATGTGTATGATAATCAAGTTGGGCCATTTCCAGCACAAATCCAGGTTTTCTCATTCCCCCCTCCCCACACACACAAACCCACTCTTCTGCTGGTAATAACTTATCTAAAGTGACCACTCTCCTTACAATGTGTATGATAATCAAGGTGAGTCATTTCCAGCACAAATCCAGGGTTTAACAAGAACGTCTGGGGGGGGGGTAGGAAAAAACAAGGGGAAATAGGTTACCTTGCATAATGGCTTAGCCACTCCCAGTCTCTATTCAAGCCTAAGTTAAATGTATCAAATTTGCAAATGAATTCCAATTCAACAGTTTCTCGCTGGAGTCTGGATTTGAAGTTTTTTTGTTGTAATATCACAACTTTCATGTCTGTAATCGCGTGACCAGAGAGATTGAAGTGTTCTCCGACTGGTTTATGAATGTTATAATTCTTGACATCTGATTTGTGTCCATTTATTCTTTTACACAGAGACTGTCCAGTTTGACCAATGTACATGGCAGAGGGGCATTGCTGGCACATGATGGCATATATCACATTGGTGGATGTGCAGGTGAATGAGCCTCTCTGATAGTGTGGCTGATGTTATTAGGCCCTGTGATGGTGTCCCCTGAATAGATATGTGGGCACAGTTGGCAACGGGCTTTGTTGCAAGGATAGGTTCCTGGGTTAGTGGTTCTGTTGTGTGGTATGTGGTTGCTGATGAGTATTTGCTTCAGGTTGGGGGGCTGTCTGTAGGCAAGGACTGGCCTGTCTCCCAAGATTTGTGAGAGTGTTGGGTCATCCTTCAGGATAGGTTGTAGATCCTTAATAATGCGTTGGAGTGGTTTTAGTTGGGGGCTGAAGGTGACGGCTAGTGGCGTTCTGTTATTTTCTTTGTTAGGCCTGTACTGTAGTAGGAGACTTCTGAGAACTCTTCTGGCTCTATCAATCTGTTTCTTCACTTCCGCAGGTGGGTATTGTAGTTGTAAGAATGCTTGATAGAGATCTTGTAGGTGTTTGTCTCTGTCTGAGGGGTTGGAGCAAATACAGTTGTATCGCAGAGCTTGGCTGTAGATGATGGATCGTGTGGTGTGGTCAGGGTGAAAGCTGGAGGCATGTAGGTAGGAATAGCGGTCAGTAGGTTTCCGGTATAGAGTGGTGTTTATGTGACCATCGTTTATTAGCACTGTAGTGTCCAGGAAGTGGATCTCTTGTGTGGACTGGACCAGGCTGAGGTTGATGGTGGGATGGAAATTCTTGAAATCATGGTGGAATTCCTCAAGGGCTTCTTTTCCATGGGTCCAGATAATGAAGATGTCATCAATATAGAGCAAGTAGAGTAGCCGTATGGAGTGGAAATCTATCAACTGCATGAAAAAACTTGTACAGATACAGACAGACATCATCTTCCTTTCCAAATGCAAACAGATGGACATCGTACCAAAAGGACTGAAGGTAAAAAATCCATTACAATCTACATACCACACAGACTATGCTGACAGCTTGTGCCACATGCTCTCAAAGAAACTGCGGAATCACCTGATCAACATCCTCTACAGCAAACAGGGAAAGATTAAGAATGAGCTCTCAAAAATGGATACTCTCATAAAAAAACAACCTTCCACACAAACTTCCTCGTGGCTGGACTTTACTAAAACTAGACAAGCCATTTACAACACACACTTTGCTTCTCTACAAAAGAAAAAGGACACTAAACTTTCTAAACTACTACATGCCACAAGGGGCCACAGCAATGGTTCCCTCAACCCACCCAGCAATATTGTTAACCTATCCAAGTATACTCTTAGCCCAGCAGAAGCAGCTGTCCTATCTCGGGGCCTCTCCTTCTGCCCCTCCACCCCCACGAACATGATACAGTTCTGTGGTGACCTAGAATCCTATTTTAGACATCTCCGACTCAAGGAATATTTCCAACATACCTCTGAACAACATACTAATCCACAGAGACCTCCCTACCAACACTACAAAAAGAAGGATTCTAGGTGGACTCCTCCTGAAGGTCGAAACAGCAGACTGGACTTATACATAGAGTGCTTCCGCCGACGTGCATGGGCTGAAATTGTGGAAAAGCAGCATCACTTGCCCCATAACCTCAGCCGTGCGGAACACAATGCTATCCACAGCTTCAGAAACAATTCTGACATCATAATCAAAAAGGCTGACAAAGGAGGTGCTGTTGTCATCATGAATAGGTCGGAATATGAACAAGAGGCTGCTCGGCAGCTCTCCAACACCACTTTCTACAAGCCATTACCCTCTGATCCCACTGAGAGTTACCAGAAGAAACTACAGCATTTGCTCAAGAAACTCCCTGAAAAAGCACAAGATCAAATCCACACAGACACACCCCTGGAACCCCAACCTGGGATATTCTGTCTACTACCCAAGATCCATAAACCTGGAAATCCTGGGCGCCCCATCATCTCAGGCATTGGCACCCTGACAGCAGGATTGTCTGGCTATGTAGACTTCCTCCTCAGTCCCTACGCTACCAGCACTCCCAGCTACCTTCGAGACACCACTGACTTCCTGAGGAAACTACAATCCATTGGTGATCTCTCTGGTCACGCGATTACAGACATGAAAGTTGTGATATTACAACAAAAAAACTTCAAATCCAGACTCCAGCGAGAAACTGTTGAATTGGAATTCATTTGCAAATTTGATACATTTAACTTAGGTTACCTTGCATAATCACTTAGCCACTCCCAGTCTCTATTCAAGCCTATTTCCCCTTGTTTTTTTCCTACCACCACCCCCCCCAGACATTCTTGTTAAACCCTGGATTTGTGCTGGAAATGACCCACCTTATTATCATACACATTGTAAGGAGAGTGGTCACTTTAGATAAGCTATTACCAGCAGGAGAGTGGGTTTGTGTGTGGGGGCGCGGAGGGTGAGAAAACCTGGATTTGTGCTGGAAATGGCCCAACTTGATTATCATACACATTGTAAGGAGAGTGATCACTTTAGATAAGCTATTACCAGCAGGAGAGTGGGGTGGGAGGAGGTATTTTTTCATGCTTTGTGTATAGACAGCACACCCTCCTATTCTCTGGATCAGCTCTGGTTACAGGCCTATCTATTCTTCTCAGTAAAGAGTTCCCAATCACATAGACCTGTCTTTTCCGACTGGAGAATAGCACTGACACTAGGAAAAGACAGGTCTATGTGATTGGGGACTCTTTACTGAGAAGAATAGATAGGCCTGTAACCAGAGCTGATCCAGAGAATAGGAGGGTGTGCTGTCTTCCAGGTGCTAAGATACGGGATGTAGACCTGAGGATGAAAAGGATTCTAAAGGGAGCGGGAAAGAATCCCCTAATTATCCTTCATGTGGGAACAAATGATACGGCTAGATTCTCGCTGGAAAGTATTAAGGGAGACTATGCTAGGCTGGGGAAGACGCTTAAGGAAATTGAGGCTCAGGTGATCTTTAGTGGGATTCTGCCTGTTCCTAGAGAAGGGCAACAAAGGTGGGACAAGATTATGACTATCAACCGATGGCTTAGGCAGTGGTGCTATAAGGAGAGCTTTGGGATGTATGGCCACTGGGAGGCATTCATAGATAGAGGACAGTTCTCTCGGGATGGACTTCATCTGAGTAGGGAAGGAAATAGACTTCTAGGATGGAGGCTGGCACAACTGATTAAGAGAGCTTTAAACTAGGAATTAGGGGGAGATGTTTGGGAGATGTCCAGGTAATCTCCACGCCAGAATTTAGCATTGAGAAGAAAGAAAATGAAGTAAGAGTGGATACAGCCGTGGGTAGGAGGAAGGGCAGTGTAGACACAAGTCTAATAGGTTATACTGGTAGTAAAATGACCGTGCCTAATAGGGTACAGAATGTGAGTGAGGCCAAACAGCAAAAATTAAGATATTTGTATACTAATGCGAGGAGCCTAGGTAACAAAATGGAGGAACTAGAGCTACTGGTGCAGGAAGTGAAACCAGATATTATAGGGATAACAGAAACATGGTGGAATAGTAGTCTTGACTGGACTACAGGTATTGAAGGGTATGTGCTGTTTAGGAAAGACCGAAATAAAGGTAAAGGTGGTGGAGTAGCACTGTATATCAATGATGAGATAGAATGTAAAGAAATAAGAAGCGATGAAATGGATATGACTGAGTCCGTCTGAGCAAAAATTAAATTGGGGAAGAAAACTATTAGAGCCTCCCCTGGGATAGTGCTTGGGGTGTGCTATAGACCACTGGGATCTAATTTGGATATGGATAGAGCCCTTTTTAATGTTTTTAATAAAGTAAATACTAATGGAAACTGTGTGATCATGGGAGACTTTAACTTCCCAGATATAGACTGGAGGACGAGTGCTAGTAATAATAATAGGGCTCAGATTTTCCTAGATGTGATAGCTGATGGATTCCTTCATCAAGTAGTTGATGAACCGACTAGAGGGGATGCCATTTTAGATTTGGTTTTGGTGAGTAGTGAGGACCTCATAGAAGACATGGTCGTAGGGGATAATCTTGGCTCAAGTGATCATGAGCTAATTCAGTTCAAACTGAACGGAAGGATTAATAAAAATAAATCTGCAGCTAGGGTTTCTGACTTCAAAAAGGCTGACTTTCAAAAATTAAGGAAATTAGTTAGGGAAGTGGATTGGACTGAAGAATTTATGGATCTAAAGGTAGAGGAGGCCTGGGATTATTTTAAATCAAAGCTGCAGAAGCTACCGGAAGCCTGCATCCCAAGTAAGGGGAAAAAATTCATAGGCAGAAGTTGTAGACCAAGCTGGATGAGCAAGCATCTCAGAGAGGTGATTAAGAAAAAGCAGAAAGCATATAGGGAGTGGAAGAAGGGAGGGATCAGCAAGGAAAGCTACCTTATTGAGGTCAGAACATGTAGGGATAAAGTGAGACAGGCTAAAAGTCAAGTAGAGTTGGACCTTGCAAAGGGAATTAAAACCAATAGTAAAAGGTTCTATAGTCATATAAATAAGAAGAAAACAAAGAAAGAAGAAGTGGGACCGCTAAACACAGGGGATGGCGTGGAGGTCAAGGATAATCTAGCCTTGCCCAATATCTAAACAAATACTTTGCCTCAGTCTTTAATAAGACTAAAGAGGAGCTTAGGGATAATGGTAGGATGACAAATGGGAATGAGGATATGGAGGTAGACATTACCATATTTGAGGTAGAAGCAAAACAGCTTAATGGGACTAAATCGGGGGGCCCAGATAATCTTCATCTAAGAATATTAAAGGAATTGGCACAGGAAATTGCAAGCCCATTAGCAAGAATTTTTAATGAATCTGTAAACTCAGGGGTTGTACCGTATGATTGAAGAATTGCTAACATAGTTCCTATTTTTAAGAAAGGGAAAAAAAGTGATCCAGATAATTATAGGCCTGTTAGTTTGACATCTGTAGTATGCAAGGTCTTGGAAAAATTTTTGAAGGAGAAGGTAGTTAAGGACATTGAAGTCAATGGTAAATGGGACAAAATACAACGTGGTTTTACAAAAGGTAGATTTACAAACCAACCTGATCTCCTTTTTTGAGAAAGTAACAGATTTTTTAGACAAAGGAAACACAGTGGATCTAATTTACCTAGATTTTAGTAAGGCATTCGATACCGTGCCACATGGGGAATTATTAGTTAAATTGGATAAGATGGGGATCAATAGGAAAATTGAAAGGTGGATAAGGAATTGGTTAAAGGGGAGACTACAACGGGTCCTACTGAAAGGTGAACTGTCAGGCTGGAGGGAGGTTACCAGTGGAGTTCCTCAAGGATCGGTTTTGGGACCAATCTTATTTAATCTTTTTATTACTGACCTTGGCACAAAAAGTGGGAGTGTGCTAATAAAGTTTGCGGATGATACAAAGCTGGGAGGTATTGTCAATTTAGAGAAGGATAAGGATACCCTACAGGAGGATCTGGATGACCTTGTAAACTGGAGTAATAGTAATAGGATGAAATTTAATAGTGAGAAGTGTAAGGTCATGAATTTAGGGATTAATAACAAGAATTTTAGTTATAAGCTAGGGACGCATCAATTAGAAGTAACGGAGGAGGAAAAGGACCTTGGAGTATTGGTTGATCATAGGATGACTATGAGCCGCCAATGTGATATGGCTGAGAAAAAAGCTAATGCGGTCTTGGGATGCATCAGGAGAGGTATTTCCAGTAGGGATAAGGAGGTTTTAGTATCGTTATACAAGGCACTGGTGAGACCTCACCTGGAATACTGTGTGCAGTTCTGGTCTCCCATGTTTAAGAAGGATGAATTCAAACTGGAACAGGTACAGAGAAGGGCTACTAGGATGATCCGAGGAATGGAAAACTTGTCTTATGAAAGGAGACTCAGGGAGCTTGGCTTGTTCAGCCTAATTAAAAAAAGGTTGAGGGGTGATATGATTGCTCTCTATAAATATATCAGAGGGATAAATACCGGAGAGGGAGAGGAATTATTTAAGCTCAGTACCAATGTGGACACAAGAACAAATGGATATAAATTGGCCACTAGGAAATTTAGACTAGACATTAGACGAAGGTTTTTAACCATCAGAGGAGTGAAGTTTTGGAATAGCCTTCTGAGGGAAGCAGTGGGGGCAAAAGATCCATCTGGCTTTAAGATTAAACTCAATAAGTTTATGGAGGAGATGGTATGATGGGATACCATGGTTTTGGTAATTAAATATTCATGGTAAATAGGCCCAATGGCCTGTGATGGGCTATTAGATGGGGTGAGATCCGAGTTACCCAGGAAAGAATTTTCTGTAGTATCTGGCTGATGAATCTTGCCCATATGCTCAGGGTTTAGCTGATCACCATATTTGGGTTGGGAAGGAATTTTCCTCCAGGGCAGACTGGAAGAGGCCCTGGAGGTTTTTCACCTTCCTCTGTAGCATGGGGCACGGGTCACTTGCTGGAGGATTCTCTGCTCCTTGAAGTCTTTAAACTACGATTTGAGGACTTCAATAGCACAGATATAGGTGTAAGGGTTTTTTTGTAGGAGTGGTGGGTGAAATTCTGTGGCCTGTGTTGTGCAGGAGGTCAGACTAGATGATCATAATGGTGCCTTCTGACCTAAATATCTATGAATCTATATAAAAAGGTCTTCTACAATTTCCACAGTATGCATCCGATGAAGTGAGCTGTAGCTCACGAAAGCTTATGCTCCAATAAATTGGTTAGTCTCTAAGGTGCCACAAGTACTCCTTTTCTTTTTGCGATCTATCATTGAATAATTAATAAATGGACACTAACTTTGAGATGTTCAATTTGATGAACTTTCCGATTTTCTGAACATCTCAAGTCTCAAATTTGTTCATCAAATTGGGGTCCTGCTGTACTGTGTATTTTGTGGACTACCAGGGCATGAATTGCAGGGTGCACCACACTGTTACCCTCTAACTGCCCTGTGTGGACACCGCTGGTGTGAACTAAAAGGTACCTTGTTCACAATTAAGATAGTCCTGTTTTAAAGAAAACTATGTTAATGTGAACTAGGAACCTGTTAGTTTGTGCCAGCAATATTCACCCAGAACAGTTAAAGCCTGGAACACTGGGGCCCACTGCAGTTCCCATGGCTCTAGTTCAAACTGCGGGGCTGGATACACAAGCCCTTTAACTAATACTAGACTATGCCCCGGTATCTTGTTTAAAGGCTACAACTCTGCCATAAATATTTAGCCATATTGTATGATAGGCTGTACTCCCTGCATCTAGAAGGAAATTTACATCATAGCTTGCTCTTCTCTAGGCACGTGGACACGTTATTGTTTTTAACTGTTCAATGTACACTTGGAAAATGATTTCCCCCCTTGCATTTATGGTATATTTGACCAATTACTGGACAACTTCCAAAATGTTCACATGTTCAAACTTTTCTCAGTAACCATGAGGGCTAGAAACTTAATTTTAAAAAAAATGAAAGCTAAGATTCTCGTGTGTTCACATGAGTCCAGAAGCTAGGTAAGTAAACCTCCAAATATTGTGAGATTGATGATTTGGTAACATTATGGGAGACTTTTTTTGAAATATGTTCTACCTGCATGTTAAAATCTATAGGACTTTTCCAGGAATTAAACCAAGTAGGAATTTCTCTAGAATCTACTTTAGAGAATGTTACCCTTCCACTCGTTTATTTTAACACGATATAGAGAATTCTATTCCTACTATAGAATTCAAATTCTATAGGATGCATCATACAACCTTTAGAAAGTATATAATTTACTGTTAAACTCTGTAGGACCTTTCCATAAGGGTACAGATAGCTCTAGAGTCCTCATAGACTTTAAAGCCAGAATGGACCATCCTGATCATATAGTCTGACCTCCTACACATTGCAGACCACAGAACCTCACCCACCCACTCCTGTAATAGGCCACTAACTCTTGGCTGAGTTACTGAAGTCCTCAAATCATGATTTAAAAACTCCAAGTTACAGAGAATCCACCACTTACCCTAGTTTAAACATGCAAGTGACCCATGGCCCATGCTGCCGAGAAATGTGGAAAAAAACCCAGGGTCTCTGCCAGTCTGACCTGGAAGAAAATTCCTTCCCAACCCCAAATATGGTGATCAGTTAAACCCTGAGCATGTGGGCAAGACCCACCAGCCAGATACCTGGGAAAGAATTCTCTGTAGTAACTCAGAGCTCTCCCAATCTAGTGTCCCATCACCAGCCATTGGAGGTATTCACTGCTAGCAGTCAAAGATGGGTCACATGCCATTGTAGGCAGTCTCATCATACCATCCCCCCCATAAACATATCAAGCTCAGTCTTGAAGCCAGTTAAGATTTTCCCCTACTGCTCCCCTTGGAAAGGATTCCAGAACTTCGATCCTCTGATGATTAGAAATATTCATCTAATTTCAAGCCTAAACATGTTGTTGGCCAGTTTATATCCATTTGTTATTGTGTCCACATTGGGACTTAACTTAAATAATTCCTCTCCCTGGTTGGTATTTATCTCTCTGGTATATTTATAGAGAGCAATCATATCTCCCCTCGGCCTTCTTTTGGTTAGGCTCAGCAAGTCAAGTGCATGGAGTCTCCTCTCGTAAGGTAGGTTTTCCCTTCTCTGCACCTGTTCAGGTTTGAATTAATCTTTCTTAAACACAAGAGACCAGAATTACACACAGTATTCCAGATGAGGTCTCACCAGTGCCTTATATAATTGTACTAATACTTTCCTGTCTCTACTAGAAATACCTGGATGCATCCATGGATTGCATTAGCCTTCTTCAAGGCCACATGACATTAGTGGATCATAGTCATCCTGTGATCAACTAATGCACGCAGGTCTTTCTTTTCCTCTGTCACTTCCAACTAAAACATTCCTAGCTTATAGCAAAAATGTTTGTTGTCAGTCCCTAAATACATGACCTTACACTTGATACTTTTATCCCATTTCTATTACTCCAGTTTACTTGGTCATCCAGCTCAATCTGTATGATATTGTGATCCTCTTCTGTATCCCCAATACCTCCTAACTTTGTCATCCACAAATTTTATTAGCACTCTTCCACCTTTTGTGCCAAGATAAGTAATAAATATGTTAAATAAGATTGGTTCCAAGACCGATCTCTGAGGAACTCCACTAATAACCTCCTGCCTGACATTTCACTTTTCAGTGTGACCCGTTCTATTCTCCTTTTTAACCAGTTCCTTATCCATCTTTCAATTCTCATATTAATCCCCATCTTCTCCAATTTAACCAATAATTTCCCACGTGGAACTGTATCAAATGTCTTACTGAAATCCAGATATATTAGATGAAGTGATTTATTTATTTATTTATTTATTTATTAGACAAAGGAAACACAGTAACCTTCTCAAAGAAGACCAGGTTGGTCTGGCATTATCTACCTTTTGTAAAATAATTTTGTATTTTATCCCAATTACCATTTACCTATATGCCCTTAACTACTTTCTCTTTCAAAATTTGTTCCAAGACCTTGCATATAATTGAGGTCAAACTAACAGGCCTGTAGTTTCCTGGATCACGCTTTTTTTCCCCTTTCTTAAAAATAGAAACTATATTAACAATTATCCAGTCATATGGTACAACCCTGAATTTACAGATTCAATAAAAAATCCTTGTTATTGGGCTTGCAATTTCATGTGCCAATTCTTTTAATATTCTCAGACGGAGATTATCTGGGCCCACCAATTTAGTCCCATTGGCTGTTTGCATTTAACTTCCACCTTGGATGTAGTAATTTTTACCTCCATATCCTCATTCCATTAGCCACACTGCCACTACCTCTAAGCTCTTCATTAGCCTTATTAAAAACTGAGGTAAAGTATTTGTTTAGGTTTCGGGTCATGTCTATATTATCTTTAATCTCTCCCCCATTCTCAGTGGTTAGCTATCCCACTTCTTCTTTCCTTGTTTGCTTTTAATTTACATGGATGTATTGGTTTTAATTCCCTTTGCAAGGTCCAACTCTGCTTGGCTTTTGGCAGGTCTCACTTTATCCCTATACTTTCTGTTGTCCAAGAGGTAGCTTTCCTTGCTGATTCCTCCCATCTTCCATTCCTTGTAGACTTTCTGCTCTTTCTTAATTATCTGTTTGAGATGCTAGC
Source organism: Caretta caretta (assembly GCF_965140235.1). NCBI lineage: Eukaryota > Metazoa > Chordata > Testudines > Cheloniidae > Caretta > Caretta caretta. The sequence goes on from NC_134209.1 coordinate 14,973,350, forward strand.
TCATCCAGCTTGGTCTGCAACTCTTCCCTATGAATTTTTCCCTCTTGTTTGGGATGCAGACTTCAGATAGCTTCTGCAACTTTGACTTTAAAGTAATTCCAAGCCTCCTCCACATTCAGATCCTTGAATTCTTCAGCCCAGTCCACTTCCCTAACTAATTATCTTACATTTTTGAAGTTTGCTCTTTTGAAATCAAGAATCCTAGTTGCAGATCTATTTTTGTTTATCCTTCCATTTAGTTTAAACTGAATAAGCTCATGATCACTCAAACCAAGGTTGTCCTCTACAACCAGTTCTTCTATGAGGTCCTCACTACTCACTATAATCTGAAATGGCATCAGCTCTTGTTGGTTCAGCAATTATTTGGTGAAGAAATCTGACAGCTATCATATCCAGGAAAATCTGGGCCCTAGTATTATTAGTAGCACTTGACCTACAGTCTATATCTGAGAATCTAAAGTCTCCCATGATCACATCATTCTCAGTAGTATTTAGTTCATTAAAAACATTAAAGAGGTCTCTATCCATATCCAGATTGGATCCTGGGGGTCTGTAGCATACCCCAAGCTCTATCCCAAGAAACCTCTAGTAGCTTTCTTTCCCAAAGTGATTTTGGCCTAAACAGACTCTGTCTTATCCATTCCATTGCTTCTAATTTCTTTACAGTCTACCTCATCGTTAATATACAATGTTACTACACCACCTTTGCCTTTATATCTATCTTTCCTAAGCCACACATACCCTTCAATCCTTGTACTCCAGTCCTGACAACTATTCCACCATGTTTCTATTATCCTTATAATATCTGGTTTCACTTCCTGCATCAGTAGTTCTAGTTCCTCCATTTTACTACCCAGGCTCCTTGCATTGGTTTCTAAAGATCTTAACTGTTGCTGCTTGGCTTCATCCACATTCCTCACCTGATTGGATACAGGCATTCCACTGCCAGTATTGCCTACCTGACTGTTAGCTTCATTGGTATCAGCACTATCTTCCCTCTTAATTTCCATTCTTGTACCCTCTGCTGTTCCTTTCTCCATTGATTGTATCCTTTCTTACTTGATTTTCTTCCCTCTCCAATGTTAGAATCAGGTGTGGAGATTACATGAGCATCTCTCAACCGTGTCCCCCATGTTTCTAGTTTAAAACTCTTTGAATGAGTTGTGCCAATCTCCATCACTGAAATCTATTTCACTCCCTACTCAGGTGGAGTCCATCTCGTGAGAACAGTCCTCTGTCCATGAATGCCTCTCAATGGTCGAATATCCCAAGCCCTTCTTATAGTAGCACTGCCTAAGCTTCCCTAATGTGTAGTACTTTGGAGATTGGGAAAGAGGTAAATGTTACTCATCAGATGTTTCTAGGTCTAGAATACTGAAACTTGTCATGTCTGGGCAAGTTTGCATTTCTTTTTAATCCTCACGTTTCCCCCAGGTTTCTCTAAAGTATGGTAAATTTACAAATGTAGCACACTGTAATGCCACAGATGTTACTAGTCTACCTGGGTGTGTTTGGGTGTATGTGAAGGAGGCATTTAGCACGCAGAACATCCTGCCTGATGGTGAGCGCGTCTCTGAGATACCTGATAAAAGAAACTATTATACTTAAGAGTATTGTATCATGACCAAAAATGAATATTGGCCAGATTCTCACTTATTCTTCAGGGCCCTTTACACCACCACAAAAAGGGGCCTTGAAAAGGATAATTTAATTGTCAATAAGAATCCAACCCGAAACAGAGACATATTTGAGGGGGTCTGAAATATTGAAGGTGTGCTACAGCAGCTCAAGAATACAACGTGGGAGTGTATTGGGAAAAGGCTGACCACCGACCTGGTTCTGCGTGGCACAACCTCAGATTTTCATTCTTTGTCTGGTAGTGCCAGGGAGGCAGATGAAGAGGAATACATTGTGAGCATGATGCACAGGGATTTAGTGATGTGTCTGACAGTAACTTTAATGGGGGAGACAGAGATATAGGAAGGCGACAGCCCCGTGAAAGTGACTGCAGACTTTTGTACCTTAATTCCTTCATGCTGTTGCTGTACCAGACTGCAAAGTACAATCGCTACAGCCTTATTTCCTTTGCTTTCTCAACAGTCACTCTCCTACCCAATGCCAAATCCAGCTCCTATTGTAGTCAGTTAGGAGTCTAGCTATTCATTTCAAGAGGGTCAGCATCTTACCATAAAAGAAGTGATTTTTCATCAGAGGGAATGATGACTGGTAGCTCTGTAGACATTTCAGTCCTATCTTAATCACTTCTTCTAATCATCTATTTTGAGTTCACATGAGACCAGTGCTGCCACATACAAGCCACAAATTACAGCCCTCCTTACAGTAATGTCATCAAGGTAGCATAGCATAGTTACCCTCCTGCTTTCTGTGCTTGTGTTTGGTAGTCATTCACAGGCTTCCAAGGTATTCTTGTAGGGCTGGATCCAATGCCCATCAAAAACCAAAAATGTGTTGATGGATGAAAATGGGTCTTTCTGTAGCCTGTGGCTACTTCCTACAGGACACCTTAAGGTCAGAAAATACTAAACTACAGAATAGATGCAGCTATCTTTTTTTCTAGAGTTGATTTTATCTAATCTTCCTCCATGCTCAGGAAAGAAATAGCCTTCCAGGAGCTTCCCCTTCAAAGCCCATCTTTCAGAATTGTGCACACTGACAGTGAAATACACTAAAAGAAAAGAATTGTAGCAGCATGCAAACCCATCCTCCTGCTATGAAAGCCTACCATAGTTATGTAATAGGTAGTACCCCTGGTTTGCTCCACTATGTGAATTATGATGGGAGCTTGTCCCATTTGTTTAATTTTATGGCAAGCAAACTTGAGATGTCACTTTGCTCTCCTCCCTCTCACTACCCAATTTTCCAGGATTATTAAAGTGTGAGAAGGGCAGTGGGGGAATATTAAAGGACAAGTTAGAACAACAGGGACTTGATAAAAGGACAAATTCATTTAAACTGTATGACACTGTAAAGGCTACTTACTCTGCAAGCACATACAGATGCTTGCTGCTCTCTGTTTTACTGGGCATAGCTCTGCAATACTCACTCAATTCAGTCACAATACAACCAGTGGAAAAGGGTCTTTGGCTTTATTAAATGTCAGATGCCCACATTTAAAGGAGTCTATCAATTTTTGAATCATCTGTTTCCTGCTTTAAAAACAAACCTCTGGGAGAAAAAAAAAAGATATTAAAAAATTAATACTCAGAGAAATCGTATCCCACATCTAACTACGTCATTTAAAATCAATGTAGAATTATAATAGACTTTAAAATGTATATTTAAATAGATATTCCATGTATTTTATGACCATTTTTATTAATGTGCCAAATAACTAATCTCTATGCCTTTAGCTTCTGTCTGTTTACTCTCTGCAACTTCACAGCTATTTGTAAGGTTTGCTTCTTTAACTGTCAAATATACAAAGGTTCATATAATTATAAAGTCCTGAGTTTGCCTAGAAGACTAGGGCAAATATTTCCCAGGAGAAATTAACAAATAATTAAAATGTTGAGAGAAGAGGAGGTGGAGAGGAGCAGCAGCTACCAGGGTTATAGGTCTACAATGTTTGATTGAGTTCAGTGTTCTTTGGTCTAAGACTTGACATTATGGGCCTGATTCTTATTTGCAGAAGGCCCCTTTACACAACCATAGCAGCAAGGGGTCTTGGTGTAAATAAGAATCAGGCTCAAGGTATTCTAGTTAACATTACCACAGTACCTGACCTGACTTGCTTCTGACACCATGTCCCCTTCTGTCCTATTCCCATTTCTTCTTTATTTCCTTGTCCTCTTCTGTTTCCTCCAGAGGATGTTGTAGCTGATATTTCCCAACCGCTATTCTGCCCGCCTGTCTCCCTTTAAATACAATGATTACAGGAATTGTCACTGGTAGCACCCTTCAATACTCTCACTTTTGCACTAAGAACTCTCAAAATTAGAGCTGATTAGAAATTGGGCTATTTTTCCACAGAAACTTTCAATAACACTTTAATCATTTTTCATCAAAATTTTCCCCAGGAAAAGTTCAACTTTTTGGCAAAACATCAAAATATTCTGGCCCAAAACATTTTGATTTGGAATGCTGCTGTGGAGTTTCATGAGAGTTGTATTTCAGGTGTTTCATGCTCCCATTCTTTTCTATAGGCCAGGCTCCCTGGTCAGACTACGTCTCCCATGATGCACCACAGTGTCCCCTAATGGTGATGGGAGGTGGCTGCATCTTTGGAGTGCCTTGCCAAGGGTAACCTAGGCCCACAGATGAGAACTAAGACATGCAGCAACCAAACTACAACTTCCATGATGCACTGTGGCAGGCTATTCAAATTGAAATATTTTGGCTTTGGCAGAAATATTTTAGGTTTCAGGCATATGGTTTTTTAAAAAAATCCATAGCAAGGACAGACACTTTTATGACAAATTCCATTTAGCTGAAAACCCAGTTTTCACTTGAAAAACAGTTTTGACAGACAATTTTCACCAAGCCCTAATCAAAACAACAAGAGAGATCTTGAATGTACTTGATTTTAGTGTGTTTCTGTTGCATGTTCCCAAAGATACATTCTGGTGACTTTCATAGCCCTTCATGCTTTCTACAAATGCAACTTATTATCTCTTTGTGGAATAACAATAATTGCCTGATAGAGGAAAATATAATACAAATCAATATTACAAGCATTTCATGTTCTTGGAGAGGTATTTATTGACTTTCTTCATACCTAATGACCTAGAGACATCCAAGTTTAATAATTATTAACAACATGAAATATGAACTTGTAATCCCATATGGAGATATAGTAGGGGAACCTCTGTCCATGCTCTGTAACTTACTGCACGTCATAGGTTTAGGTAATCAAGCCCCCAAGCACCATCTCTCATGAGGAGTAATTTAAAGCTGAGGAATATATGAAGTTGGTTTCTATGTGAGAAATAACTTATCCTCTAAGGAATAGTTGTTCATTGTGGCCTGTCACGCTGAAGGATTTGAATACCAAAGCCCACTAAATCACAGCATCAAATAGATAATGAGCAGAAAACTGAGAGTGCTGGCTCAGTCATTAAACTTAATTTCTAAACCCAGCTGCCCAGGGGCACATTAACAAATTCCACCAACTCTGAACACACATGTATCATGTCAGCAACTGCCCATCCTATCAAACTTTGAAATTGCCATGACCAGAGCTGGGAGGTTTAAGCTGCACTTGGTGGCTATTTTTGTTTGAGAGGGCAAGTTTAGTGCCAATGTCAATGCAAGGCCGATGAACCTCATCTGTTACAGAGCTGAGAACAGAACCTTGCCAATTCTGTGCTTTAACTGAGACACACTTGTACCCTGGACTGAACTCTATCTTTGAATCTTTTATTGCTTTCCTGCCACTAATGAAATTTTCTTTTTTTAATGTTTTTGGCAGTCCCCTGATAATTATGGAATGGGAGGCTCTTAGGAATTATTGCACTCCTCTTGCCAAAGAGAGATTTGCCAAAACCTTTGGTGTTAAGTAAAATCAAACTCTACTTCCCACAGCCACCCCTGACTCCACCTATGAGCAAATTGTCCCCTCCAATGCTAATCCAGTTGGTTCAAGCATCCATTGCCCTGGATATGCAGGGAAAGCTGGTGACCATGTGGCACTTTGTCTGTAATGAAGGGAAATTTGATCTATGTGCATGCTGAAATGATTCCTAGCTGACTTTCACCTGCTGCTGGTAAAGTTGCCTCATTTTTATAAGTCACTTCTGTTCACCTTTAAAACTCCTTTGCTTAAAATAAAAAAGAAGTGCAGAGGTATCTTGGCCTAAGACTTTTTTTTTTAACCTGTGAGTGGAGGAACCTAAATATCCCCTGAGTTCTCTCGGCATGTCGCTAATGAATGGCCATGCTGAGCTGGGTACTGAGCAAGACCTTCCATATTACAATGAATTAAATTCCATTGAAGAGAAGCCAGAGGAGTCTAGGTGATAGATTAGGGGGCCAGTTCTGCAATCCCTCTGCAGATGGAACATTGACTTCAAGGGGACCAGACAGAGAGGATCTGCCAGGATCAGGCCCTTTGCTAAGCGTATAGTTGTGAGTCTTGTGCTATTACTGCTCTCACCCATGAGGAGAGCTATTATATGTTCTGAATAATTAAAACATTCTCGTGGATGTTGACTTTGGGTTTGTTTGCTTGATTTACTGCATTAGCGATTCAAGACACCAAATAACATATGCCATTCCCTTTACCCAAACAGTGTCTTCCTTGTGCAGAGAACTTCTTTTATAAACTGTGCAGGATGAATGCTTTCAAGAATAGCATGCACATGATTTATAAATCACACACCTTCAATGATTGTCTTGTGTAACAAAGTAAATCTAGTCTCGTACAAAATCAATATTTATGAAGATAAAAACCTTGCCAGAATCCTAAATTGCAATAGAAATATCCTAGGTATAATCCTGTGCGCATCTCTCTCTTTTTGATTGCATCCAGCTTAAACATTCTCCGCACCACCTCACAGGCTCTGCTTGACCTCGCTCCCGCCCTGTAGAATGATCCATGATATATGCACACCACAGTAGTATTCAAGAAAGTACAACTAATCAATTACTAAGTCCAGTCATCTAGTCTACCGTGATCTCTGTGTCTCCTGTCTGTCTCCTGTTGCATAAATGATGGCATCTTGACTATAATAAGAGCATTTCAGTGACAGTGTGCTTTTTTTTATAAACTCACCATGTTGGTTTCACCACGCTAACCATATCAAAAGCAACATGGAAAATGTGTGCCTTGTAAATAGCTCAAGAAGCCCTCCACTATTCCACAAGTGGAGCAGAACAGTTCTGTTTCACCTGCTGGGCCTGGGGTTTGTAATCCTTCCAAAGCAGTTAAGGCAACTTGTTCCATCTCAGGAGAGAAATGGAAGGGAGTTGTTAGTATGATCTGAGATGTTGGAGGCTTAGAGCAACTCTAGGCCTATGTTTCCAGTAAGAGTCTGTCAGACTTAATGCTGGTGGAATGTTATTAAACTTAAGCTGTTACAATTGCAGTAAAATATGTCGTGTTTGGAATTTCCTAACTGCTGGTGCAGAGATGACTGTTATACCCACATGTGAATCGCTGTATTTCTCATATTAAGAGAAATATCTGTACATGTCTGTTATATAACTATCTCATGGCTAGGACAGGCCCCATGATAACAAGAGCCATTAAGCAGTGTTGAGTTTTGCCTATAGAAATGTTTTAATCCCTTAGGGAAGAGAGTGGTCACTTGATATCCATTAAAAAGCACCATGTACAGAGGAAACTCCTCGATTCTCAATACAGCAGGTAGAAACTAATTTACAGGACAATGGACAAGGGGAAACTCTCACCCTGGGAGCGTCACACTGGATGACATCACTGAAGCATTACCTCATGGACTCCCCACCCCCAATCTCCTTTTGGCACCTGTGTGCCTGGGCTCAGAACAGTCACATCTAAGGGCTTTGGGATAAAAGTTGTCTAGTGGAAGGAAACGGGGTTCTTTTTACCTGACTGGATCACAAGAGGCAAGGACTTTGTCTGCTATGTAGTGGGCCCCAGCTGCCCACCGCTGGACTAAGCCTCAGAAGCTGAATCTATTAGACTTTGTTACAGTGAACAGAAGTTTTGTAAGACACACACAAAACCAAACAGATTGTCATGTCTTTAGTATTCTTAGTATTGTGCAAATATCTCTTACTTCATTTTCATTTAAGAAATAAAGCCTACATATGTTTATCACAGGATCGGACTGGGCATTGTCCTATTGGATAGAGGAGGGAGATCTCAGGAGGAACTAACCTGTGGTATGTATCCAATCTGTTGAGAACAGAGGAACTTGTTTTTTCTTTAACACTATGGTCACATGGGTCTGCTTACCTGGTGTCAGGAGGGACTCTGGTTTCCAAGGGGACTGTTTACATTCTATATTAAGGCTGGAAAAAGCCTAGCGAGTTAATAAGTGGTACAGTTAGCTGGTGTGTCTAAGGAAAGTCACAGCAGGCATTGGGCTGAATTCCCTGTTACTGAACAGTCTGCCCTGAGGTGGAGGCCATGGTCTTGAGATACCCAGGGGTGAGACATGATCTATCTAGGATCTAACCTGACCCTCATCACCATAGCATCTGTGTATGTTATCGTTAATGGATTTTATCCACATAACCCCCATGCCATGCCACAGGGCAGCAGAATCCCCATTGTACTGATTTTAACCAAGCCACACAGCAGATGAAGTGATTTGCTTAAAGTCTCACAGGGCATCCATTGCCAAGCTGAGCTCAGATCTCATGACTCCTAGTGCAGTGCTCTAGCCACTCAACCATCCTTCGACCCCCAGCCGCCTTTCTTTTTCTTGTTCACTTGGTACTGAGTCAAGGGCTCAGACCCTCATTGTCACCTGGATACAGATTCACAATCACTGCTGAAAAACTACAATGCTCTCCTCTACCTGAAGGGAGTTCCCCCTGCTTTTCACGTGCTTACATAACAGCAGTGTTGGATGGACTGTTGGCCCAAAGTGTTAACATAACCCAGTCACTGTCCAACATTAACAGTGTTAAATAAGATGTGGGGCTTGGTATACAGAGACCTCGGCCTGCTTAGCTCCATGGCGCAAACCCCATTAAACAGCCTTTTGACCTTTTATTAAAGACAAAGAAAGGAAGGAAAAAACTTATTTAGTACTTTACTTTCAAATGCTTTAACAACATCCTTTGTTCCCTTTGCCTTTAACTGGAGAGTGTTTTGGCAAGGAAAAAGCCCCTTGTTTGACAGCCTCTTAGATAGTATCAAAGACAGTAATAACTGTCCTTCCGGGGAAGAGAGAAGTTAGTTGAGAATGGTTAGAGCTGTTTTTCCTGTTGTTGTTAAAGTCCAATCCTGTTTCATCCTAGGGGGTATTTGGGATTCAGCTGGAACCGGTAGACGTGGTGATGTCATCTGGGTCCCTCTCTCTAGCCCAGTCTGTTCAGGACATCTCAGGATCAGGATCAAAAAGGTCTGGGGTCCCAGGCAGCCAGGATAGTGCAGCTTGCTCCAGTAGCCAGTTTTTTGCACAGAGTCCCTTTCTGTCAGGACCCCAAGAGGGATTGGTGAACAGAATACTGTTCACCAATTAGGCCTAGTTTCCAACACACCAATTTTCATAGGGGGAGGGATATCTCATTGGTTTGAGTATTGGCCTGCTAAACCCAGTTTTGTGAGTTCAATCCTTGAGGGGGCCTTTTAGGGATCTGGGGCAAAAAAATTGGGGATTGGTCCTTGTCAAGGTTCCTCCCCCACTCTGAACTCTAGGGTACAGATGTGGGGACCTGCATGAAAAACCTCCTAAGCTTATCTTTACCAACTTAGGTCAAAACTTCCCCAAGGTACAAAATATTCCACCCGTCGTCCTTGGATTGGCCGCTACCACCACCAAACTAATACTGGTTACTGGGGAAGAGCTGTTTGGACACGTCTTTTCCCCCAAAATACTTCCCAAAACCTTGCACCCCACTTCCTGGACAAGGTTTGGTAAAAAAGCCTCACCAATTTGCCTAGGTGACTACAGACCCAGATCCTTGGATCTTAAGAACAATGAACAATCCTCCCAACACTTGCACCCCCCATTTCCTGGGAAATGTTGGATAAAAAGCCTCACTAATTTGCATAGGTGACCACAGACCCAAACCCTTGGATCTGAGAACAATGAAAAAGCATTCAGTTTTCTTACAAGAAGACTTTTAATAGAAATAGAAGTCAATAGAAATCACCTCTGTAAAATCAGGATGGTAGATACCTTATAGGGTAATTAGATTCAAAACATAGAGAACCCCTCTAGGCAAAACCTCAAGTTACAAAAAAGATACACAGACAGAATTAGTTATTCTATTCAGCACAATTATTTTCTCAGCCATTTAAAGAAATCATAATCTAACACATACCTAGCTAGATTACTTACTAAAAGTTCTAAGACTCCATTCCTGGTCTATCCCTGGCAGAAACCAGCATATAGACAGACAGAGACCCTTTGTTTCTCTCCCTCCTCCCAGCTTTTGAAAGTATCTTGTCTCCTCATTGGTCATTATGGTCAGGTGCCAGCGAGGTTACCTTTAGCTTCTTAACCCTTTACAGGTGAGAGGAGCTTTCCCCTGGCCAGGGGGGATTCCCTTTATATTTATGACAGTCCTGCTTTGAGTAGGGGGTTGGACTAGATGACCTCCTGAGGTCCCTTCTAATCCTGATAATCTATGATTCATTCACTGAATCCTGGTTCCACACTTTTCTTGTTTACCACGCATGATCTTAACACAGTCCTTCAGTGATAGCAGGACTAATTCAGTCTTTGTCTCCCTTTGTTTCCCATCAGCATTTGTTGGTACAGGTTATTGTGAGATCTTCTGAACTCTCATGCACATCTTACTGTTCAGCTCACCGTTTGAGCATGCTCACACACATGCCTGAAAGCCTAAATGACGTTGGCTGAAATATTTCAGTTTTTGATATTTTACAGAAAGTGGTGATGAACACAGCAAAAAATTATTTTGAGAAAGTTTCCATAGGAACCTCCACCCCCATTTTCCTACCACCTCTCCGATCTATCATTATTATTGTTATTAATTGTTTGTATTACCATAGCACCTGCCAGACCAGCACCCTTCTGTGCTAGGTTAGGTGCAAACACAGAACAATCTATGTACCTATATGATTTCCATCTCCACGGCATCTTTACACCTCAAAAAGATTAGTGATGCACACAGGTATATTAACTGACACAGTAAATCCAGCTTCCCTGTGTCTGTGTCCTGTATCTGCTTGTCGTTACTGCTGCCTCCCCCAGTCTTCTGATGCTTTTCAGGCTTTTTGAGCCAATAACAGACTGTTAAATAGATCAAATAATTAAAGATCTGGCCACACTGCAATGATCCTGATGCGGTAATTGGGCCTACAAATATACCCTCAGCTGAGTGTCTTCAGGTACAGAGAAGAATTATTTTGTGGGATGTTCAATTCACAGGATGGGGGGGAAACTTGCCATGCCCCTGAGCCAGAACATTCAGAAAAGGGGAAAATGAGACAGAAAAAAGGCAGCAGAAGAAAATAGCTGGAACTTTTCAAGAAGGTGAGACCAAATTTGTCTTCCTGATTCCCTTGCTCTCCAGCAGTTAGATTAATGTTCAGTTTGCCCTGGTGCTGCCTCCCATAGGAAGCAGGTACTTGAAAAAAGATAACCTAAAAGAAGTACTTTCTGACTGACAGAGCTTTAAAAACTGTATAAAAGGGGGAAAGAAACAGTCCAGGTTGTCTGCAGAAATGGTATTTATTTTGAGACATCTTATTTCATCTTCCTCTTCTCACCTGGCCCTGCAGTGAAGAGACATCCTGGCTTATCTAAGACAATAATTCTTTGCAATGGCAATAGAAGGGGCAAAGAGAGGAATATGAAGAACAAATTGCCAAATGATCTTGAAGTGCCTTAAAATGCATTAGGCACAAAACGGCCATACACCTGAGCTTTCCGATATGTCGGTGGGGTGCAAATGGGGAAATAGGGGCCTTATCCAAAGAGGGTCCATCTGTTCTCAACACCCATTGAGTTGAAGGTATTCAGCATTGTTTCTGCACTACCCAGGTTTGGGTCCTTTAAAGAGGCTGAGAAGTTTGCAGAGGTTTAGTGAATTCTTTTCAGCAACTTTTCCTGGAGAGGAAGCTGGGCAAATTCTAGTTCCAAAGTCACTTTTATGGGAAACAATAGCATACCCTGGACAGGGGGAGAGAGCGAGCTCCATAGGTTAGGGAGCCTCTTAAAATGGAATAAATTACCAGGCCAGCATGGTGTCCATGTGAGGTTTCTGTGAGAGTCGAAATGCACAGCAGTGGAGCTGAGATACTAATAAAGATCTGCAATGTGACCCTAAAAACAGTAGCTAGTCCTGAAGGATGTTCCAAGCATGACATATTCCTATCTTCAGAAGGGGAATCTCAGGAAATAGAGTGATTAGTTTCAGAGGCACTGAGTGAGGGTCTATCTAAGGACAGAGTGATTCACCAATTATATAAATGGTGACAAAATGGTGGGTTTAGAAGACTTAATTGTCTCTATTCTGCTCATTGTAGCGATTTGCAATTTTAAACCTGCAGCAGGGCTGGAACTTTGATCCTCTAGCTTCAAAAAGCAAAGGAACCTGCCACTTGACCTAAAAGAAAATCTCCATTAGCAACATGGAGGCTATGGCACACAGTGGAGCAGTTCTGACTCCAGCTAGTATAGGACAGTTGCATTTGAACGTACAACTTGCACTATTAGATGCCCATTTACTGAGCTTGTGCATGCAAAAGAGCCCAAGTGCCATTTCAAAGGCCGTGTCTGAAAACGTGGCCCAGAGATTCAAACCAATGCAACTTATCTAATGAAACATGGTGCATCTTTAATTTTGCCTCCTGTAAAAGTGCATCAAAGTGTAGATGAATGGAATCCAGTGTGAATAGCTGACTTGGATTTTCAAAAGACTTTTTAATAGGGTCCTTCACAAGGAGCGATCAAGGAAAATAAAAACCAGGCAGCAAAGTCTTAGTCTGGATTAAAAACTGGATCAACAGGAAACAAAGAGTTCTAATAAGTAGCTCTTCCCCAGAGGAGGCCTAAACAATGCCATTCCCTAGGGGGTTGGCTTTGATAGTAGAGGCATGAAATGTGGAAGATTCTGAGCAGGAAATGAAGAGTTAGATGGGGAAGAGTTGCAATAACCTTCAACTACTTATCATAGCTTAGTGAAAACTCAGGAGGATTTTAAGGAACTCTAGAAAGATCTAATCAACCCTGGGAATCGGGTCAGATGACAACAAACAATGTAATGTCCTATTTGTATCCCCCCAAAAATGTCATGCCTTGGGGAAAACCCAGCTTTTTAATAGGGAGTTGTCATAAATATAAAGGGAAGGGTAAACCCCTTTAAAATCCCTCCTAGCCAGAGGAAAAACTCTCACCTGTAAAGGGTTAAGAAGCTGGGATAACCTCGCTGGCACATGAGCAATGAGGAGACAAGATACTTTCAAAAGCTGGGGGGAGGGAGAAAAAGCCTCTCTGTCTGTGATGCTTTTGACAGGGACAGAGCAGGAATGGAGTCTTAGAACTTAGTAAATAATCTAGCTAGATACACGTTAGATTCTGATTTCTTTAAATGACTGAGAAAATAAGCTGTGCTAGAGGGAATGGATATTCCTGTTTTTGTGTCTTTTTGTAACTTAAGGTTTTGCCTAGAGGGATTCTCTATGTTTTGAATCTAATTACCCTGTAAGGTATTTACCATCCTGATTTTACAGAGGTGATTCTTTTACTTTTTCTTCTATTAAAATTCTTCTTTTCATTGTTCTTAAGATCCAAGGGTTTGGGTCTGTGTTCACCTATGCAGATTGGTGAGGATTTTTATCAAACCTTCCCCAGAAAGCGGGAGTGTCAAGGTTCCTCCCCCACTCTGAACTCTAGGGTACAGATGGGGGGACCTGCATGAAAACCTCCTAAGCTTACTTTCACCAGCTTAGGTTAAAACTTCCTCAAGGTACAAATTAATTTTATCCTTTGTCCCTGGATCTCCACTGCTACCACCAAACTCTAACTGGGTTTACTGGGAAATGTAGTTTGGACACGTCTTTCCCCAAAAAATCCTCCCAAACCTTGCACCCCACTTCCTGGGGAAGGTTTGGTAAAAATCCTCACCAATTTGCATAGGTGACCACAGACCCCAACCCTTCGATCTGCGAACAATGAAAAAGCGTTAAGTTTTCTTACAAGAAGACGTTTAATAGAAGTAAAGAAATCATCTCTGTAAAATCAGGATGGTAGATACCTTACAGGGTAATTAGATTCAAAACATAGAGAATCCCTCTAGGCAAAACCTTAAGATACAAAAAAGACACACAGACAAGAATAGTCATTCTATTCAGCACAGTTCTTTTCTCAGCCATTTAAAGAAATCATAATCTAACACATACCTAGCTAGATTACTTACTAAAAGTTCTAAGACTCCATTCCTGGTCTATCCCCGGCAAAAGCAGCATACAGACAGACACAGACCCTTTGTTTCTCTCCCTCCTCCCAGCTTTTGAAAGTATCTTGTCTCCTCATTGGTCATTTTGGTCAGGTGCCAGCGAGGTTACCTTTAGCTTCTTAACCCTTTACAGGTGAGAGGATTTTTCCTCTGGCCAGGAGGGATTTTAAAGGGGTTTACCCTTCCCTTTATATTTATGACAGGGGGGTAATGTTTGTGGGGGAAAGATGTTTCCAAACGGACTCTTTCCTAATAATAATAATACTGGTTAGACGTTTGGTGGTTGCAGCAAAAGTCCAAGGGCAAAAGGTAAAATAGTTTGTACCTTGGGGAAGTTTTAACCTAAGCTGGTAAAAGTAAGCTTAGGAGGTTTTCTTGCAGGTCCCCACATCTGTACCCTAGAGTTCAGAGTGGGGAAGGAACCTTGACAGGAATTTTCATAGAGAAATGTCTGTTAATAGATCTCTCACTGACATGAGCTGTGGAATCCAGTCTTTGATTGAAATCCCAGTATTATATCGACTAAAGTCGAGTTGCAACCCACCTCATTCTCTGTAGCAAGACAGGAGTTGTCATTCCGGAGCAGAGCACTGGTTTACCATGGTCACTACGTTGCATATGGTGGTAAGCAATAGGCTTCATTCCCATTCTACATGTCTTCAGGTTACAACAAAGTTGCCATCTGGTCCAGTTACAATATATATCCAATACACAGTGCAGACTAATCTTTAGTGTGGCTCTCAAACACAGAAATACCCAGTGCTGAAACCAGTTTGAGCTGAAGATTAAATTGCTATGTATTCTATAACATGGTGTAGGAGGCCAATGGCCTTGAACAGGTCCTTTTGTGAACCTGTGTTACCCGGCAGGCACTCTGCCTCAGTTTCCCCTTCTCTCTGGGCCTTCTGAGAATTCCATACAGTCCAAAAGGATGTAAGGCAAAATTCTCCTGCTGGGGTTATACTTTAAGTCCAAATAAACTTGATATAAAGTCTCCTCCCTTGGGTCCAAAGGGCTGGGCAGCCCTCCTCTTTGAGGTCCATGTTTCTGGGCTCTCGGCAGCTAGTCCAACAGCTTCCCCAGTCACTTCCCTCAGAATGCTCTGGAAGCTTCTCTTTTATCCCTAGGCTTGGGCCAATTTAGCCACATTACCTTCCTGTCAGATGCCTACAATGACTCCCACAGCCCACCCCCTGTGGCTGATTGCCAAGTGTGGCACAGGTGGGACCAGGCCCATTACCTCTTAAAGGGCCAAGGCCCCTGTGACATGTGGAAACATACACTCTTATTCTCATTGACATCAAGGCCACTTTACCCCACTATGGCAGTGCAAAGGGGCCCAATCCCACCTTCAGGAGGGTGTTAGTTCTATTTACTTCCATGTGAAGTGCTCTTCCCAGAGCAGTGTACCATGGCCTTGATGCCAGTGCAAATCAGGAGCTATGGTGAGTCAGGGGACAACTCAGTGGTGACTAGAGCTGGGTGGAAAGCCTTTGTGATAGTTTATTTGATAAAGTAGTTCTTGTCAACTTCATAAATGTTTCACAAGTAACTTTCATTTACAAAAGCAAGCTCCACTTGTAACATGATTGGGCTAGATGGGCCATTGGTCTGACCCAGTACGGATGTTCTTATGTGACTGTGGTGTAGATGGCTGCTAATGTGCCAAAGGACAGAGTTTCCCCCCTTCACCCCACCATATATTCATCAATGAACATGACTGTGCAATGCTGTACACTGGGGACACACATTTCTTCCTCATCAGTCTGGTGAGGAGCCGGTGGTGACATAAGGTATATTTCAGAGTAGCAGCCGTGTTAGTCTGTATTGGCAAAAAGAACAGGAGGACTTGTGGCACCTTAGAGACTAACCAATTTATTTGAGCCTAAGCTTTCGGGAGCTGAATAACCTCTCCTTCCTCTTCTAGTAGTGTCACTATGGGTGCTCCGCTGCAGATGATTCCCAAGCAGTAGCCCCATAAAGAAGACAGAGCTTCAGAACAGAGTCTAATACAGAAAACAGAACTGCATTGCCAGTCACAGCATCTACTCTAGAGGCATGTAGCAAGGCATATTACTTGGAAAAAGTGTGAATGGAAGTCCAGGTTGCCAACTTGCAAAACCCATCAAATGGAACATTCTTGAGTAATGCCATGGAAGTAGACCACAGACTTGTAAAATGGGCTAGCAGTCTAGAAGAAGGTTGAGTTTTCATAGATTCCTAGAGTGCAAGTCCAGAAGGGACCATTGTGATCCTACATGCATCCGATGAAGTGAGCTGTAGCTCACAAAAGCTTATGCTCAAATAAATTTGTTAATCTCTAAGGTGGCACAACTACTCCTTTTCTTTTTATAAGGCATATTGACATCACAGTCATGGCATGTGGGTACAGTTTGAGCAGACAGACCCAAGCTAGCTTTCATTGAACTGGCTTAGGTGCAGTGCTTCATCGTGGGCTATCCAAGCCATCCCAGAACCCTGAGTTATTATTCAGGCACCTAGCCTGAGCTAAAGTGAGTGCTGATGGGCTTCACATGACTTACAAGGAGAGAATCATAGAATCATAGAATATCAGGGTTGGAAGGGACCCCAGAAGGTCATCTAGTCCAACCCCCTGCTCGAAGCAGGACCAATTCCCAGTTAAATCATCCCAGCCAGGGCTTTGTCAAGCCTGACCTTAAAAACCTCTAAGGAAGGAGATTCTACCACCTCCCTAGGTAACGCATTCCAGTGTTTCACCACCCTCATAGTGAAAAAGTTTTTCACTATGAAAGAGAGGCTGAAGGAACTGGGGTTATTTAGTCTGCCAAAGAGAAGAGTGAGGGGGGATTTGATAGCAGCCTTCAAGAACCTGAATGGGGGCGGGGGGTTCCAAAGAGGATGGAGCTCAGCTGTTCTCAGTGGTGTTACATGACAGAACAAGAAGCAATAGTCTCAAGTTGCAGTGGGGGAGGTCTAGGTTGGATATTAGGAAAAACTGTTTCACTAGGAGAGTGGTGAAGCACTGGAATGGGTTACCTAGGGAGGTGGTGGGATCTCCATCCTTAGAGGTTTTTGAGGCCTGGCTTGACAAAGCCCTGGCTGGGATGATTTAGTTGGTGTTGGTCCTGCTTTGAGCAGGGGATTGGACTAGATGACCTTCTGAGGTCTCTTCTAACCCTAATAACCTATGATTCTATGATTCACAGCTCTGGTAAAGGATTTAGCTCCATTAAAGCTAGCATGGGTATGTCTTCACAAGCTGCAATCACACCCCATGACTGTGGTATAGACCCCCAGCTTAGCATTATCTTTACCCTTTCCTTTCAGGGTGAATAAAACCCACCATTAACAAAGGCAATTCAAGGCAAATGAGTCCCCTCATTTCTCTGGCAGCAATCAGAAGGTGGGAGAACATAATGCAAAAACAGGTCTTCACATTTCCAATCTGGTCTGTGGTGGACACGTTACCATTCTCATGATCTGATGGGTGACCTTCAGCAGGTGAAGGGGTCATGCTCCTTCAAAGTTAACATGCATTGAACATTTTTTTCAGATGTAATTCAGTTTATAAACCATCAGTTCATTCACATTCAGTGGCCTGATCCCTTATAGTCTCTGGCTGTCTCATAGAATATCAGAATTGGAAGGGACCTGAGGAGGTCATCTTAGTCCAACCCCTTGCTCAAAGCAGGACCAATCCCCATTTTTGGCCCCAGATCCCTAAATGGCCCCCTCAAGGATTGAACTCACAACCCTGGGTTTAGCAGGCCAATGCTCAAACCCCTGAGCTATCCCTCCCCCCTTAGTAGGGCTAGGATTTCACTCGTGGTACTTAATATCTGTCCAGTGGCATCCACCTCTGATACTCGTTGGAGGTGGAGGGAGAAGCATGAGTTGGGTACTGCTCTTCCAGACATCAGAAGTCAAGAGTACCTTTCCATAATATGTATTATGCTTGTAGCCCTTAAGGACCAATCATTTAAAATGGTCATTGGATCCAGTGGCAAACACTCCACACCCACCCACCCCTCCATAACTGTAACTGAACAAACACTGATTGGTTCCAAAGGGATGCAAGCATAGCCTTGCAAGCATTTATACACATGCTTAATGTCTCCTCACCTGCTGTTTTCTGCTTCTGTAATTACCTTACTCTCTTATCTTTCCATCTCATCCCAGATCTGTTGTATTTTGATCTTCAACATTTTTTTCCTCCCCAAAAAGCATAGCACTGCCTTCCCACCCTGTTCACTAAATTCCTGTTTACCATGAGGCAGATGTGCACATGCCTATGCAATGCAGTGCAGAGCTGAGGTTCCTACACAGTTTATACTTGCAGCTTGATAATGTTATAGTGCTCTCTTTTACAGGGGGCAGACAATTTTACAAGTCTAATTTACTTTGTATTCCACTGCAGTTACTTAAACTGTGAATTTACCTCGTTTGCTTACAAATAAGCAATTTATGTTTGAAATAAACCCCTTTTGATGATTTAGCTTCACCCTTGAGACATGGTATTTAAATAGGCATGCACCTCTTAGTATCGGAGGTGTTCACCGAAGGAGAAGCACTGCCTTTAGTGCAATGCACATTATAGCCCCCATCCTGCAAACCCTTGCATAACTTGTCAAGTGGTGTCAAGTGGAGTGCCCCATGGGTCGGTCCTGGGGCCGGTTTTGTTCAATATCTTCATAAATGATCTGGAGGATGGTGTGGATTGCACTCTCAGCAAATTTGCGGATGATACCAAACTGGGAGGAGTGGTAGATACGCTGGAGGGCAGGGATAGGATACAGAGGGACCTAGACAAATTGGAGGATTGGGCCAAAAGAAATCTGATGAGGTTCAATAAGGATAAGTGCAGGGTCCTGCACTTAGGATGGAAGAACCCAATGCACAGCTACAGACTAGGGACCGAATGGCTAGGCAGCAGTTCTGCGGAAAAGGACCTAGGGGTGACAGTGGATGAGAAGCTGGATATGAGTCAGCAGTGTGCCCTTGTTGCCAAGAAGGCCAATGGCATTTTGGGATGTATAAATAGGGGCATAGCGAGCAGATCGAGGGACGCGATCGTCCCCCTCTATTCGACATTGGTGAGGCCTCATCTGGAGTACTGTGTCCAGTTTTGGGCCCCACACTACAAGAAGGATGTGGATAAATTGGAGAGAGTCCAGCGAAGGGCAACAAAAATGATTAGGGGTCTGGAACACATGACTTATGAGGAGAGGCTGAGGGAACTGGGATTGTTTAGTCTGCAGAAGAGAAGAATGAGGGGGGATTTGATAGCTACTTTCAACTACCTGAGAGGTGGTTCCAGAGAGGATGGTTCTAGACTATTCTCAGTGGTAGAAGAGGACAGGACAAGGAGTAATGGTCTCAAGTTGCAGTGGGGGAGGTTTAGGTTGGATATTAGGAAAAACTTTTTCACAAGGAGTGTGGTGAAACACTGGAATGCGTTACCTAGGGAGGTGGTAGAATCTCCTTCCTTAGAAGTTTTTAAGGTCAGGCTTGACAAAGCCCTGGCTGGGATGATTTAATTGGGGATTGGTCCTGCTTTGAGCAGGGGGTTGGACTAGATGACCTCCTGAGGTCCCTTCCAACCCTGATATTCTTTGATTCTATGAACCTGACTTCCGGAAGTAATCCCAATGACTTAAATGGGAATACACATATCCATAAAATTAAGCATGTGTATAAATGCTTGCAAGGCTATGCTTGTATCCCTTTGGAACCAATCAGTGTTTGTTCAGTTACAGTTATGGAGGGGTGGGTGGGTGTGGAGTGTTTGCCACTGGATCCAATGACCATTTTAAATGATTGGTCCTTAATGGCTACAAGCATAATACATATTATGGAAAGGTACTCTTGACTTCTGATGTCTGGGGGAGCAGTACCCAACTCATGCTTCTCCCTCCACCTCCAACGAGTATCAGAGGTGGATGCCACTGGACAGATATTAAATACCACGAGTGAAATCCTGGCCCTACTAAAGCCAATGGAAGTTTTGCCATTTACTTCAATGGGACCAGGATTTCACCCCACT
This sequence comes from Caretta caretta, assembly GCF_965140235.1. Taxonomy (NCBI): domain Eukaryota; kingdom Metazoa; phylum Chordata; order Testudines; family Cheloniidae; genus Caretta; species Caretta caretta. The sequence goes on from NC_134209.1 coordinate 14,993,418, forward strand.
TTTAGTGCGTGAAAGTGGAATAGCCAAAAATGATTCACTGAAACAATACATTGTGTATTTCATGGAAGCGTTGGTAGTGACTCCACAGTTACAGATGTGTTGGATTGGGCCATACATGTTGAAAAGCCTCACCCTAATATCAATGGTAACTGGATCAAGTCCCTAAATCAGGAAGAATGTTCCTCTGTGTCACACGGTGGTTATTAGATTTCATTTCTAAATTTGGCCCACTAATTCTTCATAGGACAATTGAACTTTTATTAGGCCAGAGCCTGTAGCCCTTACCAACATTTAATGACTTACTGCACAGGTATCTTAATGGCAATCAGTGGGTGTATTTGCAAGCAAAGCACAATGTGGCATGAGAAAGAGGAACAGAATCTGACCCTAGGGACTATTTTTAGTAAAATATTCACTAGTGTTTGCAGAAGGAACACTTTGAACTGTTGCCCCATTTTTTTCCCTCTCATTTCTTTGGGTTCTTCCAGCTAGCCAGCCACAGGCATCATAACACATGCATGCAGTGGCAGCATATTGGGCACTTGAAGTTATAAAATTTAATGGATCACTTTTCCTAATTGAGGTAAGGTTGCCATGCTACTTATGAAGCTGGGAATGGCCACCGATAGAACTGAATGGATGGTATTGCTGTACAACAACGGAGCAAGTGGCAAAGTGATTGTTAAGGGTCTGAGGATTGTCTTGTACTAGTGCATAGAGCAGATACTCTATGCACACTTTCAAAGTCCTTGAAATATTCCCATTCCGCCAGAGGCTGCCTCGGGAGGGGATAAAACAGTCTTGTTTCATAATAGTATCAGAGCACTGTGCTTCAGGAGCAAGCAAAGCCACCAGACACACTGAGAAAGCCTTGTTGGAGGAAATCAGAATAAACAAACACTGTGCTATGTACACCAAATAAATTAGTACGTGCTGCACTGAACAAGTCAGGGACATTTTACACAGAAGAGTGTTAGCGCATGAAGAATATATGAGGAAGAATTATTAAGGGAGACTTATTCTGTGTTATGAATTATGTTAACATGTGTTGCAGTAGCACTTAGGAGCCCAAGTCACAGAGTAGGAGAGTACTGTGCTAGGTGCTGTATGAATTCAGAACAAAAAGAACTATCAAGCTTGCAGTTCTGGCTATTGTGCAGACAGCACAACAAGGATATAATTAAAGGCCACAATTTTCAAATATAGGAGCCTAACATTAGGCTAAAATGAGGTTCCTAGGGCAAACTTGTCAAAAGTGACTAAGTCACTTAACAGCCTACATTTGACCCCTAAATAAATAGGGACCTAAATAGGTAACCTGATTTTCAGAGATGCTGATCACATGACAGTTCCCATGGATTCCAACAGGAGCTTCTGGATGCTCTGCCCTTTTGAAAATCAGGTTATTTGTTTAGGTGCTTACATTGAGTTTTAGGCCAGTATTTTCAAAAGTGTTTAAGGAAGCTTTGCAAGTCCTACTGACTTTCAGTGGGCATTAGGCACCTGAATCCCTTAGGCCTCATTGAAAATCCCAGCCTCGGTGTCTGAATGTAAGCCCCTCTTTTTGAAAGTCTTAGCTGAAAGGTTTATTATTGATCATCCTCATGACAGTGATTTGACAGAGAAAATATTTGTAAAACTCTTTCATGTTCATGGTCTCGAGTTTCATTCAGAATTGCCATGAAAATTTCAAATTTTGCTTAAATATGGAAGACAAATGGAGGCAATTTTATGCAGTTTTCCTCCATTTTGGAACCAGGTCTAATTATTTGCTTTTTGGCACTTTTGTAATTTTCTTAAATGAGAGAAAATCCTAGGTGAAACTGTTAAGATTAGAAACTTTGATCAGGATTAAAACTAGTGCTGCTCCAGGTGAACATCACCTTTCTTATTCTGGGAGTTATACAGAATGTTGTGTGTCATGCAATACAAACAGAGAAATTAGATTAAAAAAACCCAAAGTACTTTTGCTCGAAGGGTGCAGTGTAGTGCTATTTTAATCTTAGAATTCAAATGATAAACACATAAGAACCCCAGATCAGAGAGAGACAAAGCAGGCTGCTCCATAAAAACAGAGAGGCACAACTCCCCCCTTGTTGCACTAGGCTGCCAGTCTGCAAAACTGATTGCATGTTTTTCTACAGTGCCCCCTAGCCTGCAGGCAGGACTAGGAACACTGCCCTCCCCTGACACACTGTTAAAGTGATAGGTTGCCATTTCAAACACAGTCCTCAACATACCACACAGGACACCACTCAGCAAAATAAGGGCCAGGTTTCCCTCAGGCCCACATAAGGACAAAATAAGGATCACATTCCCCTCAGATGTATGCATGACAGGGAGCTATATGTGCACCTCTGAGGATAGAATTTGGCCTGATAATCAGAAACCCGATAATTGAAATGTCGATTGACCAATCAGAGGTTAAAGATGATTTATAATGTTGTTGATTACATACACTTTCATTGGTAGATGCACTTTTGCATCTGTAAAGCCCTGAGAAATATTATTTTAATGGTAGTTTTAAAGATGAGTAACTGAGCATATCTAAATGACAGTGAACAATGAGAAGGTGAAGCACACTAAAGGATGCATATGTACCGCAAATGTATTGGAAGCTTTTTTAATGGCTCTCTGTCTCTCTCATTATCAGCAGATAATGGAAGCTCATACAGTGTTAGTTTAATGAAAGAGACAATTTTAAGTCAAATTAAGTAACCTATAGCTCTAGTGAGCAATGAGAGAAAATACTTATTTCTTCACTACACATTAAAAGCTCAGTGTCAACTTTTTATTTATTTTTTTTAGTGGTAGTTTTGGAAATATATTTAGCTTGATTTATTCTGGAATCAAGAGAGAGTTCAGACACAAAGGTGTATTTGTAATTTAATTTCTGCTTCAGGGCCTTCCCTATACTCTGGGACTTTAATGAACATGAGGGAGGCCTCTTCATTTATAAGTAAGCTTTACATTAAATGGGCCAGCTGGCAGCAGAATAGTGAAGGCTGGAAGCACAACAGGGGGAAAGCGCAAATGCTGGAGCATTGCTCATATCCCCAACTGAGGACATTTTTATCCCTGAAAAGGTGGGTCCCTGTGAAGACTTTGAGCAGAATTTTTCACCATGCTGCTCCTGTCCTTTGTACGGAGAAGCTTTTGCCTTTCTCCATTTTGATGTATGCCCAACATAAGATACAGAGCACCTTAGGCAGTGTATGCTTGGCTGTGGGTGCAAATGGGAAGCAGCAGCAGCTTTGCAAAATAAATAAGAAAGAGATGGCGCCATATAAAAACATCTGCAAAGTATTATCCCTTTTCTGATCCATTGGCAAAGCAGGCACTTTCTCAAATCATATTACGGAGCTAAAGTTTGTGTGTTTAAAAACTCCTGAGCAGAACGGAGCCCCAGTGATGCAGACATTTAGTCAGAGGCAGAACTTTATGCAGGTGAGCAGGGCTGGGCAAAAGCTTTTATTTATTTATTTTTAATTTAATCAAAAATGAGAGAGTTTTGCTTCCATTTCACAGAGATCAAAATTGATCCATTTTTCCTTTTTGGGGTGTGTGGGTCTTTTTTTTAATTGAAGCCATTAGTGCAAGTTTTCACTGAGAGTGTGATAGAAGATCCTCTTACTGATAGTCAGTTCCAAACTCCCACCCCTCCTACAGCCTTTGGGAAGGCAGGAAAAACCCACCCACCCCTCCCAATACGGCTATCAGAAACAAACAGTCCCCTCTATCTGCAAACAGCCAGCCCCAGTCCTGTCTCAGGGACCTCCTTCCCTTTGGACTCTGGCTGATCCTCACATGCAGTGCTGCAGAGGCTCATGATGTCAGATAATGGGATGTGGGCAGTCAGGCCTAGTGGTAGGAGTTGGTAGCCAGATATCAACGGCAAGAGCCAGAGGTCAGTAACCAGAGCTGAGGATCACAAGTTGGTTATGTGGAGCAAGACAAGGCAGGAGCAGGGCTGGGAACAAGGAGCACAGCTGTGAGCAATTGCTTTGAGCAGCTGCTGAATTGCTGCTGGGCTTACCAGCTAGTTTGCTGACTCCTCCAAGCCATCAGACGCTGTAGCCGGTCCAGCAGCCAACGACACTTGTTAAGTCACCTGGAGACTGGCTCTGCTGCAGGCCCTGATTCTTGACACATGATGACCAAATACTCAGGCTGCTCCCTGAACCTGTGGTCAGCCCAGGGCTAAGACTCTCAGTCAGCCGAGTCCCTACAATGGCACATGCCCTCTCTAGCAACCCATGCAGAGAGCTGGAAGCAGAAAGTAAGGTGCAGTCCACTATGGCCACTTCTAACAGCTGGATGTAATACAAGGGGGAAGGGGGGGGACCCAGGTCTGCCCTCTACTCTGGGTCCCATCCCAGGGACCCTCTGGCAACAGCCTCCCTGCCCTCCTTCACTCCCCTTGTCTGCCTCTCCTCCCTGGGCCGCTTTCCCTTTGAACCCTGTGGGCCCTTCTACCAGGGCCTGCAGCCTGGCAGGTACCAGACTGGAGTTCCCTTCTGCTCCAGCAAGCCTGCCCACCACTGAGCTGTCCCAGGTGCTGGTCTCCTCGCTCAGGAGACAGACCTTCCCCTTTGAAGGTTTGGGAGAGACTGAAAGCTCTCGAAAGCTTATGCTCAAATAAATGTGTTAGTCTCTAAGGTGCCACAAGTACTCCTTTTCTTTTTGTGAATACAGACTAACACGGCTGTTACTCTGAAACCTGGGAGAGACTGAGTGCCTCTCACCTGGGAAGCCTTTATACAAGGCCTAGCCTGGCCCTGATTAGCTGCCTCTTGCTCATCCCTGATTGGCTCTCTAACAGGCCCTCCCTGATTGGTTGCCGCCTTGTGCAGCCACTCTGGTCTGCTGTAAGCCAATCTGGCATGAGAGTGGGGCAGCCGCCCCACTAAAATGCAATACAATAAAAAAGAGAACTCCTAGAATAGCTAACAGAAGAAAATGGCATTCAACTGTCGAAATTCTAGCAGAACCTTCTATTTGTAGTTTGCACTATACAGAGATACATGTAATAAACTTATTAATGGATTTACTGGTAAATTCTCGAAGAAGTGCTATCGGGGATGATACATTGTGTTTTTCATACAAAACAAATAGGTCAAATCCCTGCAGTTATAACACCCCTAGATGTTATAAGCATATGACAGAGAGATGACTAGCATGTGTTATAGATAACATTTGATTAGCTGTTTATTAAAAGAGCTATTGAGCACTTAATAACCCTTTATAAATATACCCTTCATGGAAAGTGGGACAGCAGGGAATGATGATAAAGAAAATAACATTCAGTGACAGCATCTGTATGAGTAATAGGTGGTGAGTATTGGCAACCTCAATGTAGGGAAGGGGGTGACCTTCTAAAAATAAAATAAGAACCAAACTGAAACCAAATATCTACTCAAGTTTCAAAAGCTTCAGGTAAATTTCCTCTCCCTCCCTCTCCACCCCATTATTATTTATATCCACATACCTTGGTGCTTTCTGATTCCATCCTATAGTCTGGAAGTGGCAATGCCAAAGCAATAAATGTCAGATTTTGACACACTTGCACTGTGCATAACCTTACTCTGTGAGGTCCTGTTCAGCATGAGGAAAAGGGGCAGCATCGAGCCCTGGGAGAGGTCCTGTTCTTGAAAGACTGCAGTAGAAATTTTGCAGACCACAAAGTTCAGATAAGTATCCAGATTCCTGGGTGGCATATGTAAGCTGAATAGAACCTCTCAACCTCTTGAGGTTCACAGGTTGTCACGCTGCAAAGTTAACCATATGACTGTCTCTTTTCCTTTTGTTTAGCTATAAAATCAATTACTGTGTGTCTCTTCTCAACAGCTAATATGAACTTGACCAATTTCTAGCTAATTTCCTTGGCTTTTCATGGACGAGCTCCTAGTAGTTGTATCAGTTAAACAGAAAATTGAGCAACACCAATTTAAGTATGAAGAGAATTCAAATCATCTGCAGAAGTTTCTTCCTATCTCCCTCCCCTAATTTTTATCCATTTGTTTTCCTCCTCTTGAGAAAAAAAAAACTATCCCTCTACTGTCAGAAATGCTAGCAAGAATGGACAACCCGAGACACATCATCAAATTCATCCATTTCATGCTCAGCTATAACAATTTTACCTTGAACAACAAACACTTTGTCCAAACCATGGGAACAGCCATGGGTAGCAGAATGGCTGCCCAATATGCCCACATCTTCATTGGACACCTTGAGGAAGAATTTCTGGATTAATGCACCACAAAACCAGTGATATACCTGAGGTACATCAATGATATTTTCATCCTCTGGACAGATGATGTAAATTCCCTCATAGATTTCCACCACAGCTTCAACCACCACCCATCCATCCATCCAATTCTCTCTAGAACATTCCCTCCCCCGGCATCAACTTCCTGGACACCACAGTCAGCTTCAGCAATGGAATTCCAGAGACAACTATATACAAGACACCCCACTTAACTTCACAGATCAAGTAACCACCCCAAACACATCAAGAAATCTGTTATCGACAGCCAGGCACTCAGATAACATAGAACATGCTCCAAGGAGAAAGTCCAAGATACAAACTGTAGTGCACTTAAAATTGCCTTCACCAAACAAGGACACTCTACCAGAGAAGTAGATTTCATCATGGAAAACTCCACCCTAATATCTCTATCACAGCATGTGGTGAATCTCATCCAGTCACCAAATATCCCAATAACAGCTGTGTGTCTGAAACAAGAGAAATGAACTCACACAGAGAAATGATAAAAGAAGAAATATCGTATCATGGTGAACACTTTTCACAAAGCGATCACTCCATATCTGACCTGTCAGTCTTCATCCTCAAAGGAAACCTGCACAACACCTTCAAAAGACGAGCCTGGGAGCTCAAATTCACAACTTTGCTAGACAGTAAAAACCATTGTCTTAATGAAGACGCTGGATGTATGCCTTATTCCAACAATCTGTAACTGACTAACCCCTATTTTATCCTAAGACTGCAGAGATGTTAACTGACCACTTCCCCTTGAATTCTCTCTTACAATATGTGTTAGCTACTTATGCTAAACAATCTGTTCCACTTTGTATTTAGCTATACTGCTTGAAGTACCTTTCCCAGACCTGAAGACAAGCTCTGTGTAGCTCAAAAGCTCGTCTCTTTCACCAGAAGAAGTTGGTCCAATAAAAGATACTGCTTCACTCACTTTCTCTCTTGAATCCCCTGGGACAGACACAACCAGCACAGCACTGTGTACAGCAAGGAGGGAGCCATCCTGTACTGAAAGGCAGCCTCTGATAGAAACATGCTAAGAATGGATTCCAGGGGCTTTATATGGTGCCAGTGAAACTATTTTTCCTGTGTGTTAGGCTGTTCCAGCACCTCACTCCTCAAGTCCAGATCATGATTCAGTAACTGTTGTTTCCAAGGTAGAACATCAGCACTGTGCTATCTGTCTGTCAGGAGAACTTCACTGCTTCTTTCGGGAAGTTTTTCTCGGATACCAAGCAAGCAGTATACTAGAAATCTAAGAGATACACTTTTGCTCTAATAACTAGGGGTTTGCTTGAGGCAGTGCTTCTGTTGGTATCCGTTGCAAAGGGCAGTGACTTTACATTTTACAAACAAGTTACTTTATATATTCATCTTCAGAATAGTTATATATAAAATCATGATGCAAAACCGCATTAATACTGTGTAGCACCATTCTATTAACCTGGCCCAGGACAACTGATTTTTACTTCTAGAGACCTGGATTTAAATGCTGATTTTAATCAACAATGATGATGAGTTTCTTGACGTCCTAATCCACAGTAAAAAGCCAACACAGTTCAGCATTAGTGGCAATATGTGCTTAGGACAGGTCTCACATAGGGTTTGGCCTGACCCACACAATTCCCATTCAGATCTGAGAGTCACCCAATTTTGAGGGGGTTCTGCTCTGGCTTTTTCTGTTTCAGACTCAGGTTACTCAATGCAGTTGGGCACTGGCAGTGGAGTCCAGGTTCAGATCCGGACTGAAACTGTTTGCTGTTTGAATATGGTGTTCTGATGCTGACCCACTTCTGCATAGGATTAGGAGAGCTGGAGTGTCATAAATCAGTGCTGAGCTTGCATGCCATTTGCCAACTATCAGGACACAGCCCTTCATCAGTATCCAACCAACATCTGCCCCTCTATTGGATCATGGTAGCTGGCAGACATTTGCCCCCATCAGACCATGGTAGCCAACAATCTTCCCCTAGAACACAGCATCCAACCTACATCTGTCACCCCATCAGAACACATGCAACTGAGATCTGCCCCCCACATCAGAACACTGTATGCAACCGACATCTGCCCCCTATCAGACCTTGGCAGCCAACCAACATCTGCCCCTTAGTTTTATGGACACCAAATTTTCACCATTTTTTTTAAAGTATCGTTCTCGTTTAGTTTGGTTCCTTTCTAAAATGATAATTTGCTGTTTGTTTTTACTATAACATCAGTCCCAAAAATCTCACTTTCTGGGCAGGAATTTCCCCAAATTTGTTTTTATTTAAAGTAACTCCAGTATTGTGGGTAGTTTTCAAGCACCTCTGGACAATAAATATTGAATGCTATTACATAGATTTCTGTAATCCGCACTGAATTGTGCATCTATACCTGGTTAATCTGGGTATTGCTCATTATCTGTGAATTGGTGGCATCCACAGCAGTTTTGTCACACATCTCTATTTTATCAGTTTGACTAAGCACACCCCTATTCATTTGCATTTGTTAGCTTTCTATCTTCCATGTGTACTCTTTGTTTTCCCCACTTATTTCTCTGCCTACCCTGGAATCGCTTATAAGTGAGCAAATATACAGGAACTGGGTCTCTCGTTGTTAAGTTTAAGTTTATCCAGCATGAAAGAGCTTTTAAACCACTTGGGAACTGCTCCATCTTCTCCTTTTGAACTGATGGCATAGGTAATAAATATACATATATTCAGTTTAGTCTAGACTAATGATAACACAATGTACATAGACATAAATAACAAGCCTCAGCAGCCAGGTTTTAGGTTGTGTGCACGGTTGTATGGAATGAACACTGCAATTGCAGCTTTATAATTACCTCACAACCCAATATCATGTATCCTGCATGAGTGCAACCACTCCCTCAGCTGCTGCACACTGTAAACAATTTCCTGGGTTATGAACTGTTGATTTGGCCTCAAAGAATGTTTTCTGGGCTTTGGGATCTATCATTGTCTTTCAGCAACGCCACTGCTGTACCATATGTTCAGATGTCACTGAGTGAAAGGGTGACGTGTACTGCTCTGTATGGGCCCAATCCTGCTCTATTAAGGTCAATGGCAAAACTCCTACTGAGGGCTATGGGAGTAGGATAATGGTCTTAACTGGGTGAAATGCTGAGCAGCCTCAACTCCCACTGGCTCTGTTGGGAGTTTAGGGTGTTCATGGGATCAAATCCTTGCGTATTAGTCCCCATGCATTTCCCAGCAGAGGCCAAATGGGAAACATTTACTATTTAATACAAGTGTAATATGCATGGTGGGTATGTCTGGTGCAATTAGAGGTGTGATTGCAGCTTAGGTAGGCATACCAGCACCAGCTGTAAAAAGCAGGGAAGACACCGTGGCACAGGCTTCAGCCCTAGGTTGGCAAAGTGAATACATATCCAGGTTTCCAGGCATGCTTCTAGAGTCTGCAATGAAGCCTTCATTTTAGCTGGCTGAGCTAGATTAAAGATTGTTGTAGTAGCCGGGCAAGGTACGAACAAACTTCAACAGGGACTTTATTTTTTAAAGTGGAAACCACTTTTCCAAGCTGCTGCTGCACCCTCAGTAGCTCTCCCTCAGCCTCTTCAACTCCTCCCCCCTCCTTCCTGTTTCCTGTCCTTTCAGATTCCCAACAGCCAGTGCTCCCAATTCTAATAATCTAAACACCACATTCCCTCCTCTCTTAAGAAACTCTCCCAATTACAATAAACATTGTTGTTCTAACCACAGGAACAAATAGGAAACAAGGCACTATACTGTTGACAGAATTATTACACTAAAAACACTATAGATACAGTATAGATAACATAGTCTCTAGTCCAGACAGGTGGTTGTCTGGGTCTGACAGGCCATCTCTCAAACCCCGGTTCCAGTGCAATGTCTTGTTATGTTGATACTACGGTGAAGTCATCCAATGCAGACTGGGTGTTGGCATAATCTCATCTTGGTGCATAGGCAGGTGCAAGATAAGAAGCATGCCATACCCGCTCATCAGAAAGTCAGTAGGTATAAGGTCCTGTCTTCTCTATGATTTTAAGAGGAGTTGTGAATTTATGATCCCCTTTGCATAAAATTCCAGGTTTTCGTATTCTAATGAAGGAACCACACTGAAACTTTGGTTCCTTAGCACCCCGCTACTTGTCTTGAAAGCCTTATACTTTGCTTGGTTCTGTTCAACTGTTTTTCTCACATCCTCAGTTGGGGCCTCAGGTCGTGCCAGCAATGTTCAGTTTAGTATTAATCTGTTTCCCATGCAGTAACTCTGCGGGTGATCTTTGTGTTGTGGCATGTCGTGTAGCCCGGTATGCTTGCAAGAAATCAGTAGTGAAGGTTATCCACAATCGCCCTTCCAGTGTAGCCATTTGCAAACTCTCTTTCAAACTTCTGTTAAACCGTTTGATTTTCCCATTGGCTTGAGGGTAGTATATGGATGACCTGCTGTGTAAAATGTTCCTCTCTGCTAGAAAAGTTTCAAACTCCAGGGAAGTAAATTGACTACCATTATCTGAAACCAGTTCTTTGGGGTTACCTTCCCTGCTAAAAACTGAAGAGAGGAACTTATTTACTGTAGCAGAAGAGATTTGTGATGTAAACGCTACCTCAGGCCATATACTGAAATAGTCTATTAAGGTGATGGCATAACGACAGTCAATTGGAGCAGTATCAAAGGGTCCTACAATATCAATCACCACTTTTTCCCATGAAGATTCAGGAAGAGGAACAGGCTGTAATGGAGGGGTATGTGACACTGCTGTCTTATCATGCATTTGGCAAGTGGCACAGGATTTTATGAGTGCTTCAGTTTGAGAGTCCATCCCTGGCCACCACTACAGATCCCGTAGTCATTGCTTGGTTCTGACAATTGCTTGATGAGTACCGTGTACCAGGTGTATGAGTTTTGACTGTAATTCTTCTGGCACAAGTAGCCGGTGTGTACCTCGTAGCACATTGCCATCGAGCAAAGAAAATTCATCCCAAACTCTAAAATAAGGCAGCAAAACTGGGTCAAGGTTTTTAGGGTTACCGGGCCATCTCTTTGTCAGAAATTCCTGTAGTTTTTGTTGAATTGGACACGCTGAACAGGCAGCTTGAAATTGTTCTCTTGTAACTGCAGTAAGAGTGCTTGTAATAAGTGCAACTACTACATCCTTATCCTCCGGTGGACCATCTGGTGAAGGCAAAGGCAGGTGAGAAAGGCAATCAGCTACCACATTTTGGTTTCCAGGCTTATATTCCAGTTCATAATTGAAAGAAAGTAGTCTTACAGACCATCTAGCAATATGATATCCTGCTCTTCCCAGTCCCTTTGTGGTGAGCAACGTCATCAAAGGGCTGTGGTCTGTGCGCAACTTGAACATGTGGCCCCACAGGTAAGTTCTCCATTTTTCAGTAGCCGAGACACAAGCAAGTGCTTCTTTTTCGACTGTAGAATATTTTCTCTCAGCATTACTTAGTGTCCTTAAAGCAAATGCAACAGTCCTCTCTATGTTGTCCTCATGAAGTTGTGTGAGGACAGCCCCAAGTCCATAATCGGAAGCATCAGTAGTTACAATTGTGGGCAATGCAGGACTGAATAGTGCAAGTACTGGACTATGTACAATCAAGTCTTTTACTGTTTCAAAACTAGCTTGTGCATCCATTGTCCACACTAAAGTTGAACTTCCCTGTAGTAATTCTCATAAAGGTTCAATGACAGAAGCATAATTGGGAATGAATTTTGCATACCAGGAGGTAAGACCCAAGAAGGAATGTAAGGTTTGCAAATCTGTTGGAGGAGGAGCATTTGAAATTGCCAGGATACCAGCCGGATCAGGTTTTAGTCCAGCCTGTGAAATTTTATGCCTCAGAAAGGAGAGTTCAGTTTGTCTAAATTTGCATTTGGACCTATTGAGCTTGAGGCCTGCTTTGCTGATGCAGTTTAGTACAGACTGCAGGTTATTGTCATGCTCCTCCAAAATATTTCCAAACATGATAATATCATCCAAATAGCACTGAACTCCATGTTGGTTCTTCAAAATCAATGACATCATTTTTTGGAAGGCACTTGGGGCTGATGCAAGACCATATGGAACATGTTTAAAATAGAATAATCCCTCATGTGTAATAAATCCTGTGAGGTCTCTGCTATCTTCATGCAACGTAACCTGGTGGTATGCACTCTGAAAATCAAGAGTAGAAAACATCTTTGCTCCACAGAGTTCTGCAAATACTTCTTCTATGTGAGGAAGAGGATGGCTGTCAATCACAATAACTTTATTTGGCTCCCTTAAGTCCACACAAAGGCGAATGCCTCCATCCTTCTTCTGAGTCATTACTATAGGTGAAACCCATTCCGAGGAGTTAATCTCTTCAATAATGTCCTCTTGAACAAGTTTCTAAGTTCCTCTGAAACAGCTTCCCTGACTGAAAATGGTAAGTGCCGTAATTTCTGTCGCACAGGCATCACATTGTTCCGCATTTTAACTTTATGCAGAAACACATAAGCACAGCCGAGTTTCTCCTCAACCTGATGTTGGGTCCCAGCTGAAATTGGTGTGTGTATCGCAAGAGTGCTTTGCTGAGGAAGAACAATTCATCCATTAACTACCCTGAGATTTAAAACAGCCAATAAATCTCTGCCAAGGATTGGAGTGCCTTTGTGGACAATGTAGAACTCCGCAGTTACAGAGCAATCACCAAAAGTAACTATTGCTGGCAGGCAGCCACGTACTGAAATATGGTTTTTCAAATAGCACACCAAGTGAAGCTTGGGTTCAGTAAGAGGCACATCTTTAAAGTAATGCAAATAGATGGAATCAGATAGTATAGATACTGCTGAGCCAGTGTCCAACATTAGCTGAATAGAGTGTGATTTGCCTGAGGGTATGGCTGAAACGTTTACCATGCACTTTATTTGTTCTGGCATATGTGTAGTAGTGATTTTGTCCATGCTCAGCACAGTAACATCTGGAATTGTAACTGCATGCGCCTGTTGATTGAACTGGCTGCTGAGACATACTTTAGCAAAATGTCCAATCTTTTTGCAATGATTGCACTGAACTACTTTTGCCGGACATCCTGTGTAGCTTGCAAGGTGTTGTGGGGATCCACAGCAAAAGCATGCTTTTACTGGATTTTGAATTTGCTGATTTGGTGGTTTTTCATTAGTTTTCCTCTTGTAATTGTTTGTCTGCAGTGATAGTGAACTTTTTTTCAAAGGAGTCACAGCCTGGACTGTGCCTCCTGTATCCATGCTCATTATTTTGGCTTCAACTGTAGCTGACTCAATCTGGGTAGCAATGGTTATTGCTTTTTCTAGTGTAAGTTGTGGTTCTAGAAGTAAACGTTCTCTTACAAGAGCATGGTTCTTTTCTCAATGAGCTGGTCTCTAATCATCTCATCTGCCATATTCCCAAAGTCACAAGTTACAGTCAGACTCCTCAGGGAAGCAATATACTGCATTATAGTCTCCCCTGGTTTCTGCTCACGCTGGCGAAATCTGTAGCGATTAGCTACTACGTTCACTTTTGGTACAAAAAAGTTCTTTAATGCAGTGAGTGAAGTCTCATATTTATTGTCTGCAAGGGGAAAAGTGTAAAATATATGCTGCCCTTCTGCTCCAAGGCAGTGGATTAGCAGAGCATGCTTTCTTACTTCAGAAATCTCTGTAGCACTGACTGCAAGCAGAAAAGTCTCAAACATATGGATCCAGGCAGTAAAAGTAATTGGAGGCTCACCTGGGCTTTGTAGAAAGGGTGCAGGTGGGTGCAGAGGCAGAAGAGCCATCCTCGTTGCCAAAATGTTGTAGGAGCCGGGCAAGGTACTAACAAACTTCAACAGAAAATTATTTTTTAAAGTGGAAACCTCTTTTCCAAGCTGCTGCTGCACCCTCAGTAACTCTCCCTCAGCCTCTTCAACTCCTTCCCCCTCCTTCCTGCTTCCTGTCCTTTCAGACTCCCAACAGCCAGTGCTCCCAATTCTAATCATTACAAGCCACATCTAAACATGACAAGGATAGTATGGACATGCCTACCCGAGTTGCATTCACACATGTGATTGCAGTGCAGATGTACTCTCTTGAACAAGATGTTGTTTTAAAGAACTGGCAACATCTTAGTATTTTACAAAAGAAAAATCCTGGTCTGATTCGTTTGAAAAATAAAAGCATATTTCAAATGCCTGTTAAAAGTCTAGACTTTGATTGTACTGTAGACTACCAAATATATATCATGGGCTCACCCTTTTGTTAACATGGGCTGTCTATCACACTTCAGGGGAAGCTGCCATGTTATTTTTGAGAGGGACAAGGTGGGTGAGACAATATCTTTTATTGGACCAACTTCTGTTGATGGATGGGACAAGCTCTCAAGCTTTACAGAGTTCTTCCTCAGCTCTGGGGAAGGTAGCCAGAGTGTCCAAGCTAAATACAAGGGGGGACATATTGTTAAGCATAAGGGGTTCACGTATGCTATTGGAGATCACTTAAAATGAAATGGGCAATTAACATCTCTTCAGTTATAAGGCAAAGAAGGGTAGTAGGTGGCAGGGTGTGTTACAAATTGTTGTAATGAGCCATAAAGCCAATGTCTCCATTGTGTCCATGTTTTTTAATGTCCAGCAGAGTTATGAATTCAAGTTCCCAGGCTTGTCTTCTGCAGGCATTGGGAAGGTTACCTTTGCAACTATTAAATGAAGGACTCAAATGACGCTCAAAATCTGGAGCTCTGGGTTCTATTCTGGACTCTGCCATAGACTTCCTCTGTAATAATGAACAAGCCATTTAATCACTCTTTGCTTCATTTTATCCATCTATTAGAAGGGGGTAGTATTTCCCTGCCTCCCACGTGTTTCAGGAGAATAGAATCCATTCCTTTATGCTTACACAGCACTTGGATGCTACAGAGATAACCACCCTAGAAGAGCCAATAAATTAAATAAATCTCTCCTATGCAATGTTTCTTTAAAAAGCAAATACCTACATATAAATTCCTGGCCATAACGAGTAGGCCAAATATTTCAGATGAAGAGATTCAGAATGTGTGTAACAAAACCTGTATTAAATACTTGTATCATCATGAACTGAAATGTATTGTCCGTTGAGGAAAATATTTGACCTTGGCTTCAGCTCCGCCAACATTTTTCTTTCAGGTCAAAGAGACTTTATATTTTTTCAGTGGAATTCAAGAGATGACTATTAGGTTAATATTTCTAAACTATTTCTCGCCTGTCTAGTTTTATACCAAAGCAATGTGTAATAGGAATCGGGGTAGTGTTTGAAGTGCACTGCATTTGTTTGGATATATGACTCTCTAGTGAGAAAGATCTTTTTTCCATAAAGAGGTCTAGCATCAGATCATTCAGTAGGAAACAAATTATTTTGAAAAGTTTGCTTCTCCTGCAGTCCAAAGACAAGAAGGGGAGAGAACCTGACCCATGTGTCTCGTTGGTTTGTTTATTTATTTATTTCTCCCCGGATTGCTTCAGAAGTCCAAGTGCAAAGAGCATCTGGAAGGATTCACAGAAGAATGCATTTAGCTAAAGATAGTGAACAACAACAAGCTAGCTATTGTAAATCCTGGCTGGATTAGCAGTTAGGCCTAAATCAACAAAGCAGATAGAAAGCAGACAAGACAGCCCCTACAACCTACCTATGAGTGGCAGAAGAGAAAAATTTTCTCTTGAAAACACTTACGCTAAGGGATTTAGGTGAGAGAAGCTTATGCCAGAAAGAAGATAATGGAGAGCTGGGAGTCTGATACTCTTTGACAGTAGCAGGGACTACAGGTGGTTCACATTTTAAAGAGACTCCCCTTAGGCTATAAAGGAGAAATTTCCCGGGAATCAAATTCCTCTGGTGCTAAAGCATGTAATATCCTCTGTGGAGTATATCTGAAGGGGAAATAAATCCTGGAGAAGAGAAATTAACTGAAGATGGAAATTGCAAAGTGAGAGTGACAGGTTTCAGAGTAGCAGCCGTGTTAGTCTGCATTCGCAAAAAGAAAAGGAGTACTTGTGGCACCTTAGAGACTAAGAGTATGTCTACACTACGAAATTAGGTTGAATTTATAGAAGTTGTGTTTTTAGAAATCATTTTATATATTCGAGTGTGTGTGTCCCCACAGAAAATGCTCTAAGTGCATTAAGTGCATTAACTCAGCGGAGTGCTTCCACAGTACCGAGGCAAGCGTCGACTTCCGGAGTGTTGCACTGTGGGTAGCTATCCCACAGTTCCCACAGTCTCTGCTGCCCATTGGAATTCTGGGTTGAGATCCCAATGCCTGATGGGGCTAAAACATTGTCGCGGGTGGTTCTGGGTACATATCATCAGGCCCCCGTTCCCTCCCTCCCTCCGTTAAAGCAGCAGCAGACAATCGTTTCGCGCCTTTTTTCTTGAGTTACCTGTGCAGACGCCATACCACGGCAAGCATGGAGCCCGCTCAGATAACCATCACCGTATGTCTCGTGGGTGCTGGCAGACGCGATACTGCATTGCTACACAGCAGCAGCAACCCCTTGCCTTGTGGCAGCAGACGGTGCAGTAGGACTGGTAGCAGTCATCGTCATGTCTGAGGTGCTCCTGGCCACATCGGCCAGGAGCGCCTGAGCAGACATGGGTGCAGGGACTACATTAGAAGTGACTTGACCAGGTCATTCTCTTTAGTCCTGCAGTCAGTCCTATTGAACCATCTTATGGTGAGCAGGCAGGCGATACGGATTGCTAACAGGTGGGAAAAGTACTGGTGTCTCTTGCTCCTTTCTGTGAGAGGCCATCCAGGGTACTTGATGCCAAGTCCCTTCACTTGGAGATGTAATTCTGTCAGTTCTTGTTGTGCCTGTCTGCAAATAGATCTGTCCACGGCTAGCTGAACCTGTTTTATTCTGTTGCACCGTTTTGCGTAGGCTCCATGCCATGTCTGCTCTGCAATCCGCAGTCAGGTCATTCTGACCTTTCACAATGACAGTTCTTGACATTTGGCATCACTCTCACTATCTCGCTGGCCTTGCTATACTTAGAGATAGCTCTCTTCAGGAATTAGGTTAGCTGAACAGGGGCTAACCATGGTTTGCCCTCACCTATGCTTACAGCTAGACTGTGGTCAGTTCTGGTTCAGCTAAACCGATCGTTCAGAGGGTGCAACTTTTAGGTGTAGATCAGGCCAGTACTTTCTCAGTCAGGCAACGCACAAGTGAAGCAGAGCACAAGAGCAGGTTCTGACAATAGGCAGCTGCACCAGAAGCAGCTGTGTTCCACACACTCAGTATCACAATTTAGAAAGTTCAGCTGCCTAATTATCTGCTTCCTCCCACTTATGTGAAGTGGTTGAAAATGAACACGCTGAAGTTAGAGTTGCTGATGTGTTCTTGTTCTATGGGCTGCCCATGGAAATGTGATAGCTCCCTGAACAGCTCTGTATATGCAAAGCATTCACCCCAAGATGCACTGAGTCATTTGTACAACCTGGTATCTTTAGAAATGTAGCAGCCTGTAATTTAGCTTCAGCTAGAAGAACATTAAAGAAGAAGAGCTAGAGTGCTGAGGGGCAATGGGTGGATAAGGGTGACGGGTTGTCTTGGCTTTCCACACACAAAATCACTGAGCTGTCAAGATATCTAAATAATTAGTAGCACATTTCAAAGTCTCTCTCTCCTCTCAGATTTGAACTTCATCCCAAGCTTTCATCAGTAGATCTCAAAGCACTTTATGAAGGAGTTCAGTATCATTATCTCCACTTTACAGATGGGGAAACTGAGGCAAAGAGTGAAGCTGTGACTTCCACAAAGTCACCCCACAAGCCAGGAATAAAACCGAGGTTTCTTGAGGGCCATGCACTCTCCACTAGGCCACACTGTCTCCCTCATATATAGTCGGTGTATCGCTGCACCGGTCAAAATTCAGCCTGCTTCCCAAGAAGTTTTAAGCAATCATCAACACATCTTCACAATGACAGGTTTGTTGGACACTTCATGGCTGGTGTAAGTTATTTGCACTTGGGCTCCACAGTGCACATGGGACATGATCACCCCACTTGCAACTCCCAGGTGTACATATCAATCATGACCCAACAATTAATGTATCGTCACTGCAGAATGGTTTAAGGACGGGACTGTCTTAGGACATTGGCTGCATCATGCCTTTTCAAAGTCCATTTTTCCATCCAACCAACCAGCATAGATATAAAAAATATCAGATAGGCACAAATCCTCTCCCCAGCCCCAGCCTCCTATACCAGTAGAGTTCAGAGATATCAAGGCCAGAAGGGATGGCTGTGATCATCTAGTTTCACCTCCTTAAAACAGAGGCCAAACCTGCCCCACAATAATACCTAAAGCAGATTTTTTAGAAAACCATCCAATCTTGATTGAAAAATTGTCAGTAATGAAGAATCCATCACAACCCTTAGTAGTTTGTTCCAATAGTTAATTACCCTCACTTTTCAGAGTGTACACCGTATTTCCAGTCTGAATTTGTCTAGCTTTAACTTCCAGCCATTAGCAGACCTTTCTCTGCTAGACTGTAGAGTCCATTATTAAACATTTGTTCTCCATAGAGGTAAAATGTACAACTTGTGTGCAGACAAGAGCTTGGGCACATAGGGTCAGATTTACAAAGATATTTACACACCTAAGAGATGCAGAAGACACCTAGTTGGATTTACAAAAGCAACCAAGCAGGCTACATACCTAATTCCCATTGACTTTCAAGGAGACTTAGGCTCCTAAAATGCCCAACTCACTTTTGAAAACTGAATTTAGGAACCTTAACCACTTAAGTGCTTTTAAACATTTTACTCTATATCTGATTGGTTGAAATTTCTTTTCTTCCATTTCCTGACT